>NC_064829.1:40459635-45259635 GCF_024166365.1 Elephas maximus indicus | reverse complement strand
TCTCACAGTTCTGGAGGCTGGAAGTCCAAAATCAAGGTTTGGGCAGCATTGGTTTCCTCTCAGTGCTCTGAAGGAGAATCTGTTCCATGCCTCTCTCTTCCCTTCTGGTGACTCCAGCAATCCTTGGCATTCATTGGCTTATGACAGCATAACTGCGATCTCTGCCTCTGTCTTCAGAGGGTGTTCTCCTTGTGTGTCTGTCTCTGTGTCTCTTCTGCTCTTCTTAAAAGGGCACAAGTCACACTGGATTAAGATCCAGCCCACTCCAATATGATCTCATGTTAATTAACTAATAATATCTAAAAAAAAATATCTGCGAAGACATTATTTCCAAGTAAGTTCACATACACAAGTACCAGGTACCAGGGTTAGGACTTGAATATATCTTTCTGGCAGACACAAATCAACCCATGGCAATTGACAACTATATCAGTTAGTTTTTTGTGTGTAATAAACCACCCCCAAAACTTAGGGATTTAAAACAACAATCATTTATTATTAATTCAGGATTATGTAGGTTGGTAATGTGGGCTGGGTTCAACGGTGTGTTTCCTCTGTTGATCCTTCCTGGGCTCACTCTTCTGTCTGCATGAAACTCACAGGTGGGATGTGGGTTGCTTGGTCTAGGTTGGCCTCATTCATATGTGTGGCAGTTGGTGCTGGCTGTCCTGACTGGCCACTGGTCTCTAACAGGCTTGCTTTAGTTCATTGACGTGATAGAGGTTGAGGATCCCCAAGAGCAGTAGAGGAGACAACTTCAATGTACAATTGCTTTTCAGGTCTCTGAATCACATTTGCTGTAGTCCCATCAACCAAAGAAAATCATGTGGCCAAGCCCAGAGTTAATTTAGGTGGACACTATCCAAGGATATGAATACAAGGAAGGTAATTATTGCAATCAGTTTTTCAAACAATCTAATCTATACCAGCTTTGAATAGTCCTGGATTTTATTTTATGAGACAAGAAAGAATTTCCCTTAGACACACAACACATCAGCACACATTCGCATCCACATATGCACATAAATACTCATTACATAGTCTCACGTGAAAGCACAGGCACGCGCACATCACAATCACACATGCAGCCAAATATGGGCACACGTGCACACAGAGAGAGTTACATGGAGATTCACATAAAAACAATCATATATACACGAGAGTCATTTTACAAGGTAAGGTTCTTGCTGCACACACTCCTTCATTTTAACTCACAGGTTTTCCTTGAGAAAATCTACCACGGCCAATTCTTGAGGAGGAATCCGCTGCTACACCCCATTCTTTGATATGAAGGGTTAAGCGATTAAAGATGACCCAGCCTGCCAGCTGCAGGCCTGTCTCTGTGGTCTGATTTCTCAAGATGATACAGCTCACTTCCCAGTGGTGATTGCAAGATTTAAATCTAAGTCGGGAGAGAGAAAAATGCAATTCTTAATACGATGTTAGTCAGAACATGGCTAGAGACAGCATAACCAATGAACAGATGGAGTTTTGCAGAACTGTTTAACCACTTTGCTAGATGGGAAACAAGGAGATGCATTTTCTTAGAGCTTCTGAGCTGTCTCGGGACATCCTCTGGTTGAGTCCCCTGAGTACCTAAAATGGATGTTACGTTCTAGAAAAATGAGTGGCATCACTAGGGGGTACGGGGATGTGGACCACACCTGGTGACACTGTCAGAGGGGGTGACACCAAAATGACCCTCCATAAAATTTTTGTGCAGTGTTTCAGCAGAAATTTATTATTTTTTATAAAACACCCCTGTAGTTAGTTACAACAACAAACACATTTTTCGTAAGCCCAGCTTACATGTATCAATATACCTAGGAGGCTAAAACTCTATGCTGATTTACTTTTTGAACCTTCTAATTTTTTAATGCACTCCAGGAGCCCAGGTCATGCAGTGGTTAAGCATTCAGCTGCTAACCAAAAAGGTAGTCAGTTGGAAACCATCAGCCGTTCCTTGGGAACCCTATGAGGCAGTTCTACCCTGTCCTATAGTGTCCGCCCGACAGCAGCAGGTTTGGATTTGGTTTGAATGCACTCCATAAAGAGTTGTAGTTATTACCCAGTTACAGCGACGACTGAAATCACCTGGTTTCACTTGCACATGCTGCAAGCATGCAGTTATTTTCGTAGCTGCCAGTGTTTTTATAGTCACTGATCTTGTCAAATTTTCTGGTGTTTTAGCTACAATATTGTGGTAATTGGTATTTGTGAACCTATAACAATAGCTTTTTTGAGGATGAAGTAGTAATTAAAGGAAAAGGAGTGATACATGGAAATTACAATTTATGAATAACATTAGTACAAAAAAACATTACTAAGAATTCGGTATGGCCTGGTATAGGAAGCGGTCTTTGGGGGGTGGAGGTGACACCATAAGTTATGACACTGGGTGACACCAACCCTAGTAACGTCACTGGAAAATATATGGCTTTTAAAATAAAGACTTCTTCATTTTCTATTGATTATTTCTATCTTCATTTCTATTGTGATTTTTTGCTCTACATTTCCTCATCTCTATGCATATATTATCAGCAATTTATAATTAATAAGTCTTTATGTTTATAAATTTAAGTGACAGTCTTATGGAAAAAAATGTTAAAAACAGGATTACATGCATTTCCATTTCTCCCAAGTTTCTTCTGGATAGGGGAAAGTTTTCTGGAGAATGTCTATTTGAAGAACTAAACTGGGTTGCAAACGTGGACTACTCTTGTAAGCTGGTCATATCTCCCAGTGAACCCCTAGGTCAGAATTAGCCTGGCGTCCCCATACTCCAACATCAGAACCAGCCTTTAAGCTCACCCCCTGCTTGATACTGCTGGATATCAGCCAAGTACAGCCCTACCCTCTCCCCTGCACAATTCCATTGGCATCTGGACGATGCCCATACTTGGAAATACAGTGGAGAAACTTCAGGAGCTTGCAATAGGTGGAAAGCTGGCTGTGACTGGCAAATACAACTCTTTGGGGCACACATAACACCTTTAGCCTGCCAAAGGAAAAGCACCCACAGAGACCCTTCAGTAAAGCTGACCACCTCAGGGCTGCAAACTCAAGTGCTTAGAGGCCCAGACAAGTGGCCTAACATGAGAAGGCAGATAGTGTACCTGGAAGGTGCACACCCTCTCTCTGCTCAGCCCCAGACAACAGATGTCATCCAGGAATAAGGGCCTAGTGTATCCAGATCTTAATTTTAGGTGTTGGCAACTAATTCAAAGTCTGTCTGCAGGCCAGAGCACTTAATTAATTAATTAAACCGGTAAAAACGGTCAAGTTTCCAAAGTTCGGACTCTGATTTTAAGAATCCCAGTTAAGCAGGACTGAGCCTCAAATTCCACTATCCTAACACATCTTTGATCTGATTCCAAATGGACTGGATTCCAAATGCAGGGTTCCCTGCATCCCCTCTAGCTCTAGGTTCTTAGCTGGTGAAAGCAGGTCTACCTGAGCACCATGTGGTATTTAAGAACAAACACCTGCTTCCCAAATTAAAACCTTCTCCTGGTTTCATACTTCCAAATCCCCTGGGACAGTCTTACCCATAGCTAATTTTAAAAATGATAGGTCTACAGCTACAAACCTGGCTTTGTACCACAACTACCCCAGCTTCCTTTTCAGCCAAGAGGAGCCCTCTGGTGTGGCCTGGTGTGGCTTTCTTCAATGTGCACACAGACTCACACTCAGGGAAGTGATCCTGCTATGATGAACGGACACAGCTGCAAGTTATAACCACACACCAGCTCCATTGTTTCAAAAAATAAAGCTTTAAGAAAAGAGTACCACACAGCCACCAACCAATCTATGCAGACAAGAACGATCAAGCTGGTGATAAATGAAGTTTACATTTTAGTGAGGCAGCACTGCCCCCATGCAAACTGTGTGGAGGGGGCTCCTCCCTCCTGCAGACACTGTCCTCAGGCTCCCCGGTGCATTTTCCCTCCTGGGAGGTCATGTAATCATCCCACAATCCTGTGGGCCAATAAGCAGGTGGATTGTCCCCATATGACAGAGGAGAAAACAGTGGTCCAGAGAGGAGAGATTGCAAAGGATCTAGTACCAGAGGCAGGACCCAAAACCAGGCCTGACTTGCCCTCTGCTTCTCTTCCCCTTTTGGAAAGGCACTCCCTGGCTCCCTGCCTGTCCAAACCTAGTGCCTCATTTCCAGCCCTGTCCTTGAGATGGAAGCCATATCCCAAGCTTCCAAAGACAGGGACCCAGTCTCCTACTTCTCCCATCCACCCACAGAACCTAGGATGGGGCTGTACACTGGGCCCTCTGTGGAAGAAGTGTGGTCAGACATAAGAGTCTCAGAGTTCTGCTAAATGCAATTCTAGACTGGAGACAGCCCATAGAGACCACCAAGAAGTGTCAGGTGAGCGTCTGCCTAGGGACTTGGACACATCTCTGCCTGGGGGTTAGAAAGCAGCAAATGCCTGCCTGTTATGGACTGAATTGTGTCCCCCAAAAATGTGTATCAACTTGGCTAGGCCATAATTCCCAGTATTGTCCACCATTTTGTAATCTGATGGGATTTTTACATGTGTTGTAAATCCTGCCTCTATGATGTTAATGAGGTAGGATTAGAGGCAGTTATGTTAATGAGGTAGGACTCAATCTACAAGATTAGGTTAAGTCAATTTCTTTTGAGATATAGGAGAGAGAAGCAAATAGACATGAGGACCTCATACCACCAAGACAGCAGTGCTGGGAGCAGTGCACATCCTTTGGACCCAAGGTTCCTGCACTTAGAAGCTCCTAGACCGGGAGAAGATTGATGTCAAGGACCTCTCCCCAGAACCGACAGACAGGGAAACTCTTCCCCTAGAGCTGGCACCCTACATTTGGACTCCTAGCCTCCTACACTGTGAGAGAATAAATTTCTCTTTATTAAAGCCATCCACCGTGGTATTTCTGTTATGGCAGCACTAGATAACTAAGACACTGCCCAAGGACCCCTCGACTCAAAGGTTGGGATTTCACGTTTGATTCTCTACAAATGAGAATGATTATTCTGAAGGAATAGAACTCTTGGGGGTCCCAGCTCTGATCTCTAAAAAGATAGGAGGCCACAAAGAGCAAGGAAGGCTTTCCCCAGAGGTTCAATCCTGGGCTAGGGCCTCAAAGACTGAGCCCACTGGGACGGGGGCAGGGGGTCGTCTCAAAAGAATCCATTTGGAGACTAGGCAGCAAAGAGGCAAAGGGCTTGAGCTGGGAGAGTGAGAAGGGGCATTGGAGGGTTAGTAGGCTCTGATTACATGGGTCCTTGAAAACCATGAGGAAGAATCTGACCTACTCAGTCACTTAGCAGTGAACACAATATTGACGATTTCCCTTTAGCCCTCTGGCATTTGGTGGAAACGGAACAGAAGCCAGAGGGAGATTAAAAAAAAAATAATAACATATCCCTAGGTCCAAAAGGCAGCCAACGGAACAGAGCCAGAGGAAGATTAAAAAATAATAATAACCTATCCCTAGGCCCAGAAGGCAGCCAAAGCCTATTGTTGAACCACAGGTCCTTGCAAATGGTCCCAGAGCAGGATGTCCAGTCACTAGAGTGGTTCTGGAACCCAGCAGAGTCCTTAATGCTTGCACAGTGCCTCCCTACACCAGTAAAAACCAGTTGCTACCAAGTGAACTCCCCCCTCATGGCAATCCCATGTGTGTCAGGGTAGGACTGTGCTCTGTAGGGTTTTCAATGGCTGCTTTTTCAGAAGTCGATCGCCAGGCTTGTATTTCCAAGGTGCCTCTGGCTGGACTCAAACTTCCAATCTTTTGCTTAGTAGGCGAGCATGTTAAGTGTGTCCACCACCCAGGGACTCTGCCCACCACCCCCAACCCCACAAACTTCTTCAAGCACTTTGAGGATGGTCATTCTCAGAACGACCCATCATCCTGCAGTAATGCTAGTTGTGGGAACGGAACACCCATCAGAAACACCCTCAGAGAGCTTCAGGGAGGTGGCAGGGGTGGGGAAGAGCTGACTAGCTGCTGGAGGTTCCTTGGAGCAGCTGTTGAACAGCTGTCCTATCACCTTCTGCCAAGAGCCGGAGATGGGGCTGGAGGTGATGTCCTGACTGATTAAGCCAGAAACTTTGCCACTGAAACCCCTCTTGAGAGTAAAAAGGGGATAAAAGAAAATGAAGACATTGGCTATGGATCTGGTCAAATGAAAGGACTTTTTCATGTTTTATGTTAGTTTCATACCAGGAAATAAAGTAAATAGTTTGACTGTAAAGACCAGTTGTGGAAGAAAGCGATAATGGTCAGGGAGTGATTTGAGGAACACCAGGATAGCCCACTGAAAAATCTCCCACTCCACCTGCTCCAGTGCCTTCTTTTCCAGTATTAGACCCTAGTCAGCAGAAAACCTCTTTAAATTGTCAAAGAGCAAAGATGTCACTTTAAGGACTAAGGGGCACCTGACCCAAGCCATAGTGTTTTCAATCGCCTCATATGCCTGTGAAAACTGGACAATGAATAAGGAAGACCAAAGAAGAATTGAAGTCTTTGAATTACCGTGTTAGCAAAGAATATTATATATCTCATGGACTGCCAGAAAAACAAACAAATCTGTCTTGGAAGAAGTACAGCCAGAATGCTCCTTAGAAGCAAGGAGGGCAAGACTTCATTGCCCATACTTGGGACATTATCAAGGCCCAGTCCCTGGAGAAGGACGTCATGCTTGGTAAAGTAGAGGGTCAACAAAAAAGAAGAAGATTCTCAATGAGATGGATTGACACAGTGGCTGCAACAATGGGCTCAAGCATAACAATTGTGAGGATGGCACAGGACCAGGCAGTGTTTCGGCCTGTCGTACACAGGGTCACTATGAGTAGGAAATGACTCAACTACACCCAACGACAAGAACAAGTTGATACACCAATGCCCATCAGAAACTCCACAGTCTGGTTTTACTGAGCCATCTGCAGTATCCTCCCAACCCTGAACTCCCAAGGTCACCACTCCTTCCTCTGGGCAGAAGACCTCCCTCCCTTGTCTGCCAGGCAGGCTCCTTCTCTTTCCTCTTGGCTCCACTCGAACCTAGGCTGGGCTGCTCCACAGCATTGCAGCCACCCCTCTTTAATCACCTATCACACACTGTTCTGTGTCCCTCTCCCACAGGAGTTCTCCCTGGACAGGGGCCATGTCTTATTTTGTATTCCAGGTCTTCACATGATGCACTTAACAGATTAGTCATAAATGGAAATGCCAGCACCTTTACCTCCTACTGGTATTTCCCCTGTGTCAGTTTGTCAAAATGGGCATGATTCGATGCAGGAGAACATCAGAAACCAGACAGGAAGTCGTGCCTCAGGGGGACATAGCACAGCTTTATCACATCAGTGAAGCAGGTGGCCACATATAGGATAAGCTGGCAAAAGTTTAGGACAGGAAGGACACCTACATGAAGAGACCCTCCCAACCTGACCCCTGATGCCTGAAGTAGAAAAAATAATGAAGAAAAAGTAATGACGATGAGTTAAATAGTCTTCATGGTATTGACTAGCCATGTGAGTGCTTCCTGCATGCCAGGTGCTATACTAAACATTGGACATGTATTATCTCACTTAATCCATACAACAAAACTGGGAAGTAGGTTCTGATTATGCTAGCTCCACAGATAAGGACACTGAGGCTCAGAGCAGACTAAGTAACTTGCTGGAGGTCATGCAGTTGGCCGATTGAAGAGTCAGGAATCAAACTCTGGTCATCTACCATGAAGTCCTTACTCCCAACTGCTGTGCTGTAGGAGAAGAAACCAGGCTGAAACCACAGACCCCATCTGGTGGGAAAACATTCACATTATCCCTGCTCAAATCTTTTTGGACGATAGGCAGATAGATGATAGATAGATAGAAACAGAGGCAAAGCAGGGGGAAATGCAGAAGGGGCCAGTTGTCCCCGGGCACAAGTCTAAGGGGAAGCCAGATGAGGTGCAGAATGACATTCCGAGGCGCCACAAATATGAAAGGCACCTGACTGAGGGAGCCAGACAAAGGGAAGGAAGGCATTTCTGCTCATGTGTCGCCATTGTCAACATCTATTCATCTTGAAATTGGGGGTGCATGCAACTTAGAGACTGCCCCTGGGTGCTCAGGCTGGGAGGGGTGCAACTTAGATATTTCCCCTGGGTGCTTGTTACCCTCACTATGTCCCTGGATGGACAAATAGGGAGGTAGGTAGGGAGGCAGGGAGGTAGGTAGGTAGGTAGACAGACAGATGCCATTGAGTTGACTCCGACTCAGGGAAACCTTACATACACAGAAAAAAATGCTGCCTGGTCCTGCATCATCTTCACAACTGCTGGCATGTTGGCGTGCATCGTTGTGGCTATTGTGCCAATCCATCTTACAGAGGGTCTCCCTCACCCTCGCTGCTCTCTTCTTCACAAAACATGGTGTCCTCCTCAGCTATTGATCACTCCTGATGATGTGTCAAAAAACGAGCCAAGTTCTGCTGTGATCCATAGGGTTTTCATTGGCTAATTTTTGGAAATAGATCACCAGGCCTTTCTTCCTAGCTTGTCTTAGTCTGGAAGCTCTGCTAAATTCTGTCTACCATGGGTAACTCTTCTGGTATTTGAAATACCAGTGGCATAGCTTCTGGCATCACAGCAATAACCAAGCCACCACAGTACAAAGATGGGTGGTGGGTTTGGGCCATCCCATTGCCATGGAGTCAATTCCAGCTCACAGAGACCCTACAAGACACAGTAGAAATTCCCCATAGGGTTTTCTTGGCTGTAATATTTATGGAAGCAGGCTGCCACATCTTTCTCCAGAGAAGCGGCTAGTAAGTTCGAACTGCTGACCACTGTGCCACTAGGGCTCCATAGGACAATTTGGGCCATAGGAAGGCAGAAATAACAAATTATAAATAAGTAGGGACCTTAATAAATTCACATCCACACACACCTTCCTAAAATCAATCCTCCCCTAGACAGAGAGCCTCCCTGTAGAATGGGCAATGCAGGTGCCAGACTCCGAAGGAGATGGCATCATGGAATGGAGACTGATAGGAGAGGCAGCTCCCAGTACTGTGGACTCTTTCACAAAATCCCTCTGCCACCCACAGCTCCTGTTGGGGTTCACACCCTGCTAACTCTCAGCCCAATGATTTGCAACTGACTCAAAAAGATTCCCTCTACTCTCAGCCCTTTCCATCCCAATACAGCCCTCTCACCAATGTCAGCCTAACCTTATGGAAGCCGGCTCACACCACATCATACCACTGCTCCAACACAGTCAGAAGCTCCCATTGCCTCCTTTCTTTTCTTCTCTTTTTTAATAGAAATGAAATTCATATAACAACCACTTTCAAGTGTACAGTCCAGTAGCATTTAGGCCATTCACAATGTTGTACAATGACTTCTCTTTAGATTCAAAACTTCTTTATCACCTGCGAAAGACACCCCACACACATTAAGTAATCTCTCCCTGCTTCCCACCTCCCTCAGCCCCTGGCAGTCACTAATCTGCTTTCTATGTCTACGAGTTTGTCTGTTCTGCGTATTTCACATAAAAGTAATCTTCTAACACGTGGCCTTTGGTGCCTCGATTCTTTCACGTAGCATGCTTTTCAAGGTTCATTCCTGTTGCAGCATGTGTCAGTGCTTCATTCGTTTTATGGCCGAATAATATTCCATTGTACGCATACACCATAGTTTCTTTATCCATTCATCCACTGGTGGATATTTGAGTTGTTTCCACTTTTTGTCTATTATGAGTAATGAATGCTGCTGTAAACATTCATGTACAAGTTTCTGTGTAGATATATATATATATTTTTTTTTCTTGGATATATATATGTAGGAGTGGGATTGCTGGGTCATATGGTAATACTAGGAGTCCTGGTGGCACAGTGGCTAAGAAAGAGCTCAGGCTGCTAACCAAAAGGCTAGAAGTTCAAATCTACTAGCAGCTCCTTTGAAACCCTAGGGGACAGCTCTATTCTGTCTTATGGGGTTGCTATGGGGTTTTGGTCTTTTTTTATAGAGGAACCACCAAAATGTTTTCCACAGTGACTGCACCATTTTCCATTCCCACCAGCAATGTATGAGGGTTCCAATTTCTCCACATCCTTGCCAACACTTGTTATTTTCTGTTCTGTTTTATTAATTATAGTGAGTGTGAAGTGTCCCGTTGCCTTCTGATTGAAGTCTAAATTCCTCGGCTTAACTCAAGGACTTTCACACTCCAACTACTGGCCCAGACAGCCTAGGCTTCGGCTTCAGGCCTAGAACTCGCTGCATCCCAAACAACCCTTACCCTCTCTACTCCACGGCTTCTCACTTTTTGCCTCCATCTAGAACACCACTGTCTTCTCTCAGGCTACCAACAAACATCTGTGGAATACCTACTAGGAATCAGGCACTGACCTGGCTTGTAAATTCAGACTTCTCCTTCAACAGTTAGTCCAAAAGCTGACTTTTGCATGAAGTCTTCATTAGTCTCCTGATGAGAAATACCCTCATTCTTCTCTATGTGCCCAAAGATTTACAGCATTCAGCCACAGGCATACATCAGCCTCCCCCAGCACCATAAGCTTCTTGAGGGCAGGGAGACACCTGGCCCCATCATTGATCATGGTGTACATTGATTCAATCTTATTGGGCTGAATGGGCAGTTCCAGGATTCCTGGGTCATCATTTTCCATTGGCATGTAAAGCACGGGGAAGAATTTATGGCTAAACAAGCAGCAAAATGCACGAAGTGAGTTCTCTGAAGCATCTAATTATTGCAAAGGCATAATAAAAATCACCCAGTTTCCTGGATGATCTGGATTTCCCTAACATTTTCCTACTGCATATCTACACAATTAAATAAACTTTGTAAACCCATAATCCTTTGTGCTACCGGGCAAGTACTATGAAAATCATGACAAAGAGGGTGAAAATATAATGTTCATTCCCTCTTGGGCTTAGACTCCAACCTCTAATGTTAAAATAAAAGTGGATTTCAGGTTTGAGACCCATTCACTCACTCAGTCACTTGAAAACATTAGGGAATAATAAGCCGACCTTGAGAACACCCTGTGTTAACCTACTAGAGAATCAGGTCCATCTTGAGGATGGAGGAGATCCAGTGTGTAGGACATTTAATCTTTTAGCCGTTTCATTTATTCATTATTTATAAGAGCCCTGTGTCCATTTATAAAAGCCCTGGTGGTGCAATGGTTAAGCGCTCAGCTGCCAGCCAAAAGGTTGGAAGTTTTTCTCAGCATTCATACTAATGATTTACATTACCTTTCACTTGCTTAGATATTGCTTAGTTTGGTTCTTTCATCTGAATAAGTTCTTGAATTCCTGATCAGAGTAGAAACACCTGGAGGGAAGGAACTGTGTCCATTTATTCATTATTTCACCAATTCATTTATTCAACAAATATTTTGTGAGTTCTCTCTATGTGCCAGAACCTACACTAGTACCGGGCATACAGTGGTGAACAAAAAGGATGTGGTCCTTACAAACTAGTGGGGTTTGGGAATATGCCATTGGAGAGGGTGTCTTTTTCATTCTAACTTTACCTTCAAGTGTAAGTTTATACTCCAGTGAGTTGAATTCCTAAACACAGTATGGATGATGATGCAGATGGAGGGGCAGCTGTCCAGAGGTAGGAAGGATGGCAGGAAGAAACCTTACTGAGAATAAACATCACCCGTAATGTAGAGCACTGCAAGGTTTAAATGTTTAAGATTGCAGGAGACAGGGAGGGCAGCCATGGGGAAGAAGGACAGGAGCCCAGCCCAAGAAAGAAAGGCCATAGTGGGCTCTGTACCAGGGTCAGTCCCCTCCCCTACCCCCAAGCTGAGAGTTGGCATTGCTGCCATGGGTGGCCGAGCCAAGAAGTGGAAAAACAATGAAATGGGCCTGCCATCAATGAGGAGGCATCGTGCAATGCCAGCACTTGATTTGGAAAGTATTCATAAGGCTTTCTTGGCTAGGATATTTAGGACAAAAATAGAAATATTCTCATCAATGATTTATAAGATTGCTTTAGAGAGGTGGGGCAGAACCCAGTATAACAAAAAGCAAAAAAGCAAATTCCTGCTTGCCACTGTGCTGGAGAGCATGGGTCAGGGGAGACAGAGCAGGGGAGGTGGGTGTTCTTTGTTCCCATCACAGGGATTACAGCCAGCGAAGCTACCGATTTAGTGTGTCTGAACCTCAGAACTCCAGATGACCATTTTTTGGACTCTTGTGCTACAATTTTCTTCTCCCCTGGGATAGAAGCCTCCAGACAAGATACCTGAAAGTTACATGTGTACTGCAGAGAATAACAATGACAATAACAAATTAGTAGTCAATCACATAGGGACATTATTCCAAACAGAAAATATCCTCTTCTGGATTCAGTCCTTGGAGGAAGAGGAGATGGTGACTGAGGAGTGAAATAAATAAGAACAGATTTAGAAAGAACAGAAAGCAAAAGAAAACCTTCCCATAATGAGGTAAGATCATTTCACAGTTATGTACTGAGCTTATTATAAGCCCATTCCTGGGTTCTATTCCTTTTCAGTTATGCAAGAATGGACTCTCTCTGCTGGACTCTCTATCAGAAGTATATGGGATGGAAGTGGAAAAGTCACTCAATTCAGACCTTCAAACATTATGCCTGTACTACTGCCAGCCCCCTGGTCCTTGATACCTTCTGTCTCCACCCTATCCTGCGTGATGCTTCCTGAAACCCAAAATTTGATCAAGTCACCATCATAGTAGGGAGAACCTTCAGCACCGTATTGTTCATTTACAGGATCAAGACCCTACTCAGGCTGACATTCATGGCTCTCCAGTCACCCAGTCGGACAGCTAACATTTACTGTGAACACAATAGGTGCCAGGCCCTGGATACAGGGAATTGAACAAGACAGACACAGTCATGCCTTCAAGGAGTTTATAGTCTACTGGGGTGGGAAGAAGGAGTCAACAAGTACTTACTTAAATAATTACAATTATGCAGATGACTACAAAGGCATACAGAGTACCCTGGGAGTGCACAATGAGTTATCTAACTTAGTCTATAGGGTAGGAAGCCCTGGTGGACCTGCTAACTGAAGGGTTGGTGGCTCAAACCCACCCAGCAGCTCCACGGAAGAAAGACCTGGTGATCTGCTTCTGTAAAGATTACAGCCTAGAAAACCCTATGGAGCAGTTATCCTGTCACATGGAGTCACTATGAGTCGAAAATTGACTCCATGGTACCTAACAACAAGCATCAGATAAGTAAGCCTTCCCTGAAGCAGTAATATTTAAGCAGAGATGTAAAAACTGTGCAGCAATAAGGTAGTAAAGAAAAGAGGAGAGAATTCCAACAAGGGGATAGTTTATACACAGGCCTTAAGGTGAGAGAGATTGCAGATGTTTCCAAAACTGGTTGGCAGCTGTGAAAATGAAGATGACAGTGGTATGAGATGTGTCTGCAGTACTCAGGACAAAGGGAAGAAGGAGGTGACAGAAGACGGGCCTTGAAGAGGAAGGAGATGAGTCAGGGTGAGTTGTGAGGATCCTTGAATACCAAGCCAAGGAGACTGGGCTCTATCCTGGAGGTAATGGGGATACACTGAAGACCTTCAACGAGGGAATTGGCGTGACAAAATCTGTGTTTTAGAAAGTTCTATTAGCAGAATGAAGCGTAAATGGGTCAGAGAAGGCAGGGCCAATGGCAAAGAGATCAGTTTCAAGACTCTAACAAGTGAGAAAAAATGAGAACCTGGTGTGGAGGCGGTGAACATGTGGTGAAACTAACAGGATTTGGTGACCAAGGGGATTTCTAGGATGAGGGAGGGGATATGATCAGTAATGGATCTCACATTATGTCTTAAATGACTGGGCAAATGATGGTGCCATTGACCAACACAGGGACTTCAAGTGGAAGAGATTCAGTTTCTCATGGGAAGAGGGAAACCTTGAGTCTGGGGGTCATATGATGGAGACTTCTAGGAATTGTAAATAGGGGGCTGAAGTTCAGGAAGGTAGGTGGGGCTGGGCATATTCAAATGGGACCATCAGCGTATGAAGGGGAATTACTATCATATGCAAGAATGTGGTGGCCCTAGGAGAACCTGAAGCCTGAAAAGTTCAAGAATGGGACCAGGGTAAGCCCAGCATTTTAGAGCTGAACAGAGAAAGAGGACCCAGCTGAGCAGACTAGTGGGAAGTGGTAGGTGAACAAAGAGAGAACGATGTGTGTTTTAAAAGAGGAAGAGATTTTAAGAAAGAAGCGGTTCGCAACATTAAGACGAAGACTAAAAAGTGACTACTGGATATGACCAGTAGGAAGTCACTGATGACCTTAGAATAATTTTAGTAAAGTAGGAAGGGCAACAGCCAGGCCTGAGAGTGTGATGGAAAATGAGACGCAAAGAAGCAAGATAAAGCAAGAAGGAGCCTCCTGTTTCAACACCTTTGGCAAGGAAAGGATTGCAACGGGGGCATCTCAAAAGAAACGCACGCTGGCAGGGCTTTTTTCAGGAATTGACTGTCATGTGAAGGGGTGAGCTCCCCACTACTGCAGGTGATTAAGCAGAGTAGAGAAACTTCCTTCAGGGATGCAAGAGGATGGATTAGTTCAATGGATGGGGGAGTAAAAGAGATGCCCTCTAAGATTCATTCGAAACCTGAGATTCCATGCCTCTGTGGAAAATGAGATATATCAAAAGAGTCATTTTACATAGTCAGTTGTTTAGGATCGTGACCCAAACTTGGGCATCAGGATCAGGTGGGAGAAACCCGGGCAGGTGTGAACTTTCCTACACCTCTCAGATATGAGGCAAACAGCCATGTACATCTTCCCTACAGAGGAACCTGAACTGGAGCCCACGTGGGTCGGGTCAGAGAGGACTTGGGAGGAAGAACGCCAAAGAGAAACCTCATTCCCTCCCCCTAAGAGAAAGTTAGCTCCTCCAGAGGGAGCCAGGGATTAGGCTAAATACAAACTACATAACAGTGGGGCCAACCCATACTTCATTCTCTTTGCCTCCTCCCCAAGGACTGCAGGCATCGCTCCCTCAGGCTACTGAATAACAGGGAAGCCAGAACGCGCTGTGCCTCCACTTCCCCCAGCACTCTGTGTGCCCGCAGGCCAGCTGCTGAGGCAGCCCCCCAAGAAAGCCAGGGTCTGATGCCTGTGCCATCCTCAGCACCTGGTTCAGGGACATGGAGCAGGGAAAGGGGGAGGAGAAAGAGAGACAGACTGATGGGAAGGAAACATAAGGAGAAAGAGGAAAAAAAAGAGAAGTGCTGAAAAATGAGGAAACACTTCATTACAAGAGTGTGTGCATGTGTGCGTGCATATGTGTGCGTGTGTGTGTCTGAGAGAGGGAAACATCTGAATTCTATATCTGACCTCTGAATGAGTCGCTTCGCCTCTCTGGACTTTAACTGCCTGATGTGTAAAATGAGAAAAGTGGATTTGAAGATGCCTAAGGTTCCTTTCAGTCTGAAAATCCTTGTTTCTCAAATTCTGAATCTGTATATATATAGCACCCCCAGAGGTCAAAAGCACTAGCAGCACAAAGAAAATATAATAAACTTCAACAAGGAAGATGTGTGCACACAGGCACGTACCTGACAAACACAGGTGCACACACATGTACACACATGCACATATATACACAGGAGGGTGGCTGCTATGTTGAAGAGTGTGTCAATAAAGTCATCGAACTGGTTAGAGCATTTTTCTACACACTAAAATGTGTCTGATCAATTTAGAGTCACACCTCTTCTACATACTGGCAAATGCTTAATCTCAACTAACCTAAGTATTTGTCAGTGAATCATTTTAGATTGTTAAGCTTTCTAGGTAGCTAAGGATTTACTCTTCAGATGATCAAAACTGGTTTAAAAGCCACACAAAGGAAAACTGTTGGGGGTTTGTATTATAAATGTTTTAAGCTGACTCTGCCAAGGCTGACTTGCTGTTGGTTCTCCACGGCATTGGTTTTCTCCTGCTCTCTCAATATCCACTGATTGACCACGTTCTGTGTGCCAGGACTGCAGGGGCTGGGCTCACAAAAGGAGTAAGCTGCCAGACCAGTATCCACCTCCCCCTGCCTTCCTACCTGGGGAAGGGAGCGTATTGGGGGAAACACCACAGAAGGCTTCTTAATTTGGGGGAGAAAAGAGAGTCAAGAGTGAAGACAAGGGACAGGTAGCTGTCTTGCTGCACCAGCCCCCTCCCATCTTCCTCCCATCCCAGAGGTGACCCTTAAGCAGTGGAGGGGAAGAGAAGGGAAGGCAAATTTTCAAATAAAGATGAAAACTGGGGGACTGGGTTTCACCTGTTTAGGTGGTTCTGGGCAACCCAGGGCCACCATCTAGAGGGGTAAAAGGAAGTGCGGTGGGTTCAGGCAAAAAGATAGTTTGGGCTTAAACAGATTCATCCCGTCTTTTCTCCCCTACCCCTCAGGAAAGTTCCAGAAGCTAGCTGGTTGTCCCTGGGGTGGGAAACATGGGAAGAGAACTGAAAGTCAAGGTCTGCCCCAGGGTCCCTTGAGTGAAGGTGAGAGGACCTCACAGTAGAGGTTATAGGTAGGTATCAGGGAGGTACTGGGACTGAGACTGTCCTGATGGGCAGGGGAGCCTGCCAGCTGCAGCTGTAGTCTCCAGGACCAAGATCATGACTGCAGCATCCCAGAAGTACTCATCAAGGACCCAAACAACAGCACAAGGATGACCCTAGCCCCACCCCCCACCACCATCACCACAGGATGTGTAAACTTCCCTTCTACCTCAGATACCATCTTGGCTGGATGGAAGGAATGGGGAGAAACCTATAAAGATGGAGGATTGGTCCACACAAGACCAGGTGATGCTGAAAGAGAGTGAATTACTTTAACTAGCATGTTCCAAGTCTTCTACCCCTGGCCTGGGTGAGTCTGGGCACTGGGAGCACAGCATAAGACGGACATAAATAAAGACCACTGCTGAGTTTTGTCCCTCTCAGGAAAAAGTCCCCAAATTGGGTGCTGCTTCAGGTATGGCTGGAAACCCTGGTGGTGCAGTGGATAAGTGCTACGGCTGATAACCAAAACGTTGGCAGTTCAAATCCACCAAGGGCTCCTTGGAAACTCTATGGGGCAGTTCTACTCTGACCTATAGGGTTGCAATGAGCCAGAATTGAGTTGATGGCAACAGGTTTTTTTTGTTTTGGTTGGGTTGGGTTGGGTTGGGTTTTCAGGTGCAGCTGGAGTGGCTGGTTCTATCCTCACCTGTGCTGCCCTACCTGAGAACCCCTTCTCAGCCCCTTCCTGAGAGGTCCCACCTTAGTTCAAATCCTGGGAACCTGAGTAACAGAGTGGTTTCCAACCTGAGAGACAGGGCAAGGAGAGGCAGGGAGCATAGACCTGCCACCCCCAGAAGCAGGTACGGCATTTGAGGACAGGGTCAGCTTGTTGGAGGTCAAGACAGAGGCCCTTTGCCTCCCTGAAGACCCCAGGCAGGGGAAGTGCTCCCTGCAGCCTCCTAGCGCTCCTTCCTGGGGCACTAGACAACTTCCATAGCAGTTTATCTTCAGGCCAGCCTCAGAGTTAACCTGTAAGATTTGATGGGTCGGAGAAGGCCTCAGGCTACCCAAAAACTGTTTCCCAACAAGGCTTTCTTGCTGAGAATCCACTTCAAGACAAAGGACTGAAAAATGCAAGTGCCTGTGAGGAACATTCAGAGAAAGGGAAGTGATCTGAGAAGGAAGAAGGGCTGGGGAGGAGGATGGGGTCCAGGGCCTGGACAGTGGGTAGATCCAACAGAGACTGGGCCATCAGCTCCCCTCCCCCACTGACAGCCCCTAGCTCAATGTCACAGCCAATAAAGCCACAGCCAGAAAGACCCTCCTCACAGTGTCCTTGAGAGCTTCTTCCATCTCTCAGTCCCTGGGTCTCTCTGGCCTGACAGTCCAGGAGCTCCTGGCTCTACTCAACACAGGCCTGGGGCAGCTGGTATTCCCCGCAGCCCACACCCATCACCACACTCACTCCATACCCTGTGCAAGCACACACAAGGACACACACCAAGAAACCAACATTCCGGGTATCTTATACCCCCAGGACTAAAAAGGTGTCCAGACCCTAACTCAGAACCTGGAGGTATAAGATATCCTGAATGTTGGAATCAGCTGACCCGACTTTACATTTAGGCTCCGACACTTCCTGGGTATGTCACCCTGGAAAAGATGCCTAACTCTCTGATCTTCAGTAGCCTGGTGTGTAAAATGGCAAAGCCTCCCATGTAAGGATGCTGAGAGGAAGAACTTAGCACATTTCAGGCTGGCCTGTGTGAGCAGCTGGTAAATGGAAGCTGGGGGTGGGGGGTGGGGAGTGGTGGTTCAGTGGTAGAATTCTCACCTCCCAAACAGGATACCCAGGTTTGATTTCTGGCCAGTGTACCTCAAGCACAGCCACCCCCTGTCTTTCAGTGAAGGCTTGCATGTTGCTGTGATGCTGATCAGTTTCAGTGGAGCTTCCAAACTAAGACAGACAAGGAAGAAAGACCTGGTGATCTACTGGAAAAGCAGCCAATGAAAAACATATGAATCACAATGGTCCAATCCACAACCATTCAGGGGGATGGTGCAGGACTGGGCAGTGTTTTGGTCCATCATGCATGGGATCACCATGAGTCGGGGACCAACTCAACAGCAGGTAACAACAACAAGGGGGAGCTGAGAAGCGGCCAAGTAAGAGTGAACAAAGGCTGGAGACTGAAACGAGCTACTGTATAGGGGCAGGGAGCTAAGGATGGGTGGGTAGTAGACAGTGCACAGGGCCAGAGCCCAGAAAGATGCAGCCCCCTAACTGGATGAGGTATGGCTAGAGGAGGCAGCCTCTGAGGCTCAGTCTCTGAGGACAAAGCACTGGGAGGTGGAGGGGGAGGACAGCATGCTGTTAGTCCAGCCCTGTCAGAGGCCTTGTTCTCATTGGCCGAGATTTGACAGGAAAATCAGCAGACCGGCAGTGTGGGCCTGGGCAGCAGCAACAGACAAGGCCCTGGGGACAGCTTAAGTGGACAATAATTGCAGGTTATTACATACCGGGCTGCAGCCAAAAGCCAGGCAGCTATTAAGTGTGATTGGGAGAAATAACCAGGAGGAAGAGGATGGATGTGAGAACCAGGCCATGATCATGGTTCTTGGGGCTGCTCTTAGGCCAAGGAGCCACACAGAGAAGAGGATGGGGCAGATGGGAGAGAGCTGATTTATAGTATCAGCACCCTGTACTCGGAGAAGCAATTCTGTCATTTCCTCTGATCTTCACCCTGCCTACAAGGTGTGCAGAGCAAGGTGAATGGTCCTCATCGCACAAATCAGGGAAAGAGGTCAGAGAGGAGGAGCAGGTAGCCCAAGGGCACCCAGAAAGTCTTGACTGGTACTGTAAGGCCCCAGATCTCATGGGGTTGAGCCCCAAGAGGGGACACTGCCCTTGTATGATGTACAACATACATGCCCTCATAAATTCCCAACCTCTTCCTCTGCCCTCATCTTGGCCTCAGCTCCTCCAAGCCCAGAACTCATTTTTGGAAACAAGGATAAAGCACCCCCATTCCAGAGGCTCAAAGACTGTGGGCATCTTCACAGAAGATTCCCAGAATCCAAACCACCCCCTTCATTATTTAACTTTTACCAGACGGCTCCACCCTGATGGGGACACCAAAAGATGCCAACATGGAATATTTGTGCTGGTGGGTGGTGGGCCTGCCCCTGCCTCCTCCAATCACAGCAGCTTGCAGACATCCAGGAAACTCATTTAAGAGGCTCAGTGCCAACCTCAGGTCCTGCCGCCCTGACCCTTCTTCCTGGGAATGACTCTCCCCAGCCAGGCCACCTAGCCCTGGTCTAGACTCAGCCCAGTCCAATGACCCTGCTTTGGGTCACATTAGAGCAGAAACCTGGCTCAGGAGGGATCACTTACACTGTGACTCAGCGAGAGGGCATGGAGCCAGGGAGTGAGTCACAGCAGCTTGCCCACCTTCTAGGGGCATGAATGCCCGTGTGGGAGAACTTCCACGGGTTGGTGCGCAGAGGTGCGGCATACGCTTGCCTGAATGTGCGGGTAGGGGGTGCCAGGTGTGTGCTGGAGTGTGTGCCTCTCTCTACACTTGAACGCAGGTGGGCATCACTGAGTTGCTGTGTTTGGAAAAACTCATGGGACCCCTCCCTGACGTGGGCTTCTTCCTCCTAGGCCCCCTCACACCACCTGGCATGCACAACTGAAGATGTCATCCATCTGCTTTAATGGGAAGGAGTGGGGACTGGGCTCCCCTTAGGTATCCCTCTCAGGTCTCCAGCAACACTGGGGGACCACGGAGGAGAAAGCCCAGGTATCCTCCTCCTTAGAAAATCTCCATGTGCTGTGTCGCACCTGTTCCAAAGGTTATTTTCTGCTACAGCTTGTATTGATACCTGGAAAGGAGAGACTTAGTTTGCTGTTTAATGGGTACACTTAAAAGAATCATAGCTTAACACTTATGAAACACCTACTATGTGTCAGGCCCTAAGTATGTATTACCTCTTTTAGTCTTCACAACAATCATGTGCAGTATTGCTATCCCCATGTTTCAGATGAGGAACGTGAGTCTCTGAGAGCATGAGTTTCTCAAGGTCACTGGCTGGCAAGTTAAAGATCTATCCGACTACAAACTCTTTCAACACACACCCTTTCAATGTATGTATGTTTGTATGTATATATGTATGTGGACAGATAGAAAGACAGATACCAAAACCAAACTCCTTGCAGTTGAGTCAATTCCGACCCGTAGCGACCCTATAGGACAGAGTAGAACTGCCCCATAGGGTTTCCAAGGAGTGGCTGATGGATTCAAACTGCCGAGCTTTTGGTTAGCAGCCGAGTTCTTAACCACTGTGCCACCAGGGCTCTGATAGATGGATTGATAGATATACAGTGACTTAAGTATTTTATACAATTTTTTAAGCCATAAATACCCAAGTGTATTTGCAGGCTGTATTTCTTTAGATTTTACTTTTTAAACAAAATTTAATGTACATTTAATAACACACCAGAATTTATATGTGTAACTTTACATATACTATTCAAAGGACTTTAAACTTAATACAAGAAGAG
This sequence comes from Elephas maximus indicus, assembly GCF_024166365.1. Lineage (NCBI taxonomy): Eukaryota > Metazoa > Chordata > Mammalia > Proboscidea > Elephantidae > Elephas > Elephas maximus. The sequence goes on along the minus strand of NC_064829.1, from coordinate 45,238,557 downwards.
CAAGAAGACTGCCATCTGGAAATTATTTACAGGGGGAGGGGGATGTGCTTTCTTTAAAACCTACTGCCTCTTTTTTTAAATACTCCTAAATTTTTTTGTGTGTGAATAAGAGCAAAGGGGCAGTGGTGATTCAGTGGTGGAAGCTTTGCCTTCCATATGGGAGACTCAGGTTCGATTCCTGGCCAATGCCTCATACACAGCCACCACCCATCTCTCAGTGGAGGTTTATGTGTTGCTACGATGCTAAACAGGTTTTAGCAGCACTTCCAGATGAAGACAGACTAGGAAGAAAGGCCTGGCAATTCATGTAAAATAAATTAACATAATTAAAAACTAATTAGGAAAACATCACAACCCTATGGATCACAGGGGTTGGATCCTGTTGTACATGTACCTCCCATTGTTGTTGACTCATCAAGTTGAGATCCCACGGGTAACAGAACAAAACATTGCCCGGTCCTGTGCCACCCTCACAACAGTAGGTGTATTTGAGCCCATTGTTGCAGCCACTATGTCGCTCCATCTCGCTGACCCTCTACTTTCCCAAGCATGATGTCCTTCTCTAGCAATTGGTCCCCCCAATAACATGTCCAAAGTAAGTGAGATGAAGTCTCACCATCCACACTTCTAAGGAACATTTTGGCTGTACTTCAGGCAAGACACATTTGTTCATTCTTCTGGTAGTCCAACGCATATTCAATTTTCTTTGCCAACACCATAATTCAAATGCATCAATTCTTCTCCAGTCTCCCTTTTTCATCGTCCAGCTTTCTCATGCATAGGGCCCAAATGAGTTGGGACAACTCAACGGTAGCTAACAACAAAAATAGGAGCAAATCTTCATCCTTTGAAAGCAGAAATGATCTTTAGGAGATGTCAGTTATGTTTTAAAGCCTGATACAGTGCTTCTCCCCCTCAGTACAACAGATGCAGGCAGGTGATGGGAGGTGGGGAGTTGCAGATTTCTCCCTTCTGGCCCTTCCTTCCTAAATACCCAGGCACCTTCCTTGCTCCAGTCTTGCAGCATTTGGTAGCACTCTCCATGTTATCATCAGTAAGTCAGCTTCTGGCCATTGAGCCCCTCCCCTGAGTCCTTCTTACAGGCCATTTCAGCTGTAAGCCCCCAAAGGCCACCAGCAACCATTGGAGCCCAAGCAACACCTTTCCACAGCCTTCAGTGCCTTACTTGACTGCCCTCACCTCTACTTCCTCATGGCCAGCCTCTCCCTCCCTCTCCCCCAGCTCCACTGCCTCAGTCTCCTCCTTAAGCTCTCATCAGCACCAGTTTCTGGGTGAGTGAGCAGGGGGGAGTCCACCCAGGTGGGCAAGACGGAGGTTCCCAGATAACAACCCATTGAAGGTCTGGCCCGGTGCCAACATGGCACAGTCTCTCCTTCCTGAAACCCCAGCCAGTTGGGGCCCCTTCCCCACACAGGCACCTCACCCCTCCATGTCACCTGAACAGCCTGTGGACATTGAGTTTTAAGCCCAGAACTATCTGAAGGAGTGTTCACTGGACTAGGACAGTCTGGGAAGAGAGTTAAGATTAGACAGCCCAAGCAAAAGCTGTCGGTTCAGTGGCATTCCCAGAGAAATCATGGCCATGCCAAAGTGACATTTACCCATGGCATTGTGTGTGCAATAAATACAACTTACTATTTCAGTTTCTAAAGTGAGCCCAGTGCCTGAAAACCTCAGGGCTCATGTACAATAAATTAACATAATTAAAAACTAATTAGGAAAACATCACAATTAAAAGGACTTGCTGTTGCAACACCTCTCAGGTAAGAAGAAGGGGCTGGAGTGCTGGCAGCCAGGCACGGAGGGCAGGCCCCCAGAAGGGCAGTGACCCAGGCACTGCCCTCCCCTATGTCCTCCTTCCCCAGGGGCACCCTGAGAAGCAGTCCTGCAGCGTGTAAGGATCCCCACTTCGTGCCTGACTCAGGGCACCAGCCTAGTCCCAACTCGCAGGGGCTGCCCCTCCTCCTCTGTAGTTGTGAGAGCAGCTTCTGCAAGCCCCTCAGTCCTAAAGCGCTTCCCCAGTGGCCTGTTAGTGGTGCTCCGATAATATTGGCTGGTTAAACATTGATCTAAGCACTTTACCTGCATTTACTCATTTAATCCTAGAAACAGCTCTATGGGATGGGTTCTACTTGTCTGCTTATTTTACAAATGAGGAAACTGAGCCACAAAAAGATTAAACAGTCTTCCCAAGGTCACACAGCTCCTAAGTGGGAGAGGCAGGACTTGAACCACAGAAGTCGGGGTCTGGAGCACAGACCTCCAACCACTACCCGCTGCCAGCCTTACCCAAACGCAGTTGTGAGCACCTGCTTCTTTTGTTCTGAGAGCTGCCTAATGGAAAATTTTTTGAGGGAAGGGCATTAACCCAAAGGTTGGTGGTTCAAACCCACCTATCGATATGTAGAAGAAAAGGCCTGGCTATCTACTTGCATTAAGACTACAGCCCAGAAAACCCTATGGAGCAGTTCTACTATGTAACACATGGGGTCGCCATGAGTGGGAATTGACTCGACAGCAACTAACAACAAGGAGTCATAACCCTTTCAGTAAAAACAAGTTAATCAAATCTAACTACACTCTTCTGTAGCCCATTCTAACCCACAGCCCCCACTCTCACACCTTAATATTTTTTTACATGAAAACTGCTAAGTGAACCTCACAGATATACCACTGCCTCATTTCTTGGACGCGATGTGAGGAAGGAAAGAAGGTGGGAGAAAAGGTCCCAGTGTGTTTGACAGAGAAGAAAGCCGAGGCCAGAATAGAGACAATGTCCAGAGTTCTGGCTCTCCCCACCCCCATGCAGGACTCCCCTGGCTTTGAGTTGACCCCTTGTCCTGCCTCTTCCATTGCCTTTCAGTTTCCTGCTTGTCTCAGGAAAAGTGAGACAAAGCCCAGGCTGGAACTGAAGCTGAAATAGGAGCTTGGAGGGCACATCCATGCTAACCCAGGCCCAGTCACCTCAAAGCATTCCCAGCAGTGCCCAGGGCCAGGGGAGCCCCCACAAGACCAAGGCAGTATGTAAGCTAGCAAGAAAAAAGCCCAGAAGCCCCTCTCCTGCCAGGCCTGGCACTTGCTGAGCCCCCGGAGACAGCACAGTCCTTTCTGGGCAGTCCTTAGGTTTCCCAAACACAGAGCATCCTCCCTCCTCTCTCTGTATGGTAGGTTTGCTCCCCTGCTCCCACCCTTCAATTGTCTACTGTGGGTGGCAGAAGACTGCTAAGGTTAACTACGAGAAGGCGGGGGATGGCTCTCCTCTCTCTTTCTCACTCTAATTATTGCTCTTTATAACACTAAACCTTCCCAAATTAGCCAAGGCCAGAGGAGCTCTGGACTTCTGGAGAAGACAAAATGCAGAGTTTTGAGGCTCCTTCAAGGTCCTGTCTTGCCCAACCAACCTATCTCTACACAGGAGTCCCATCTGATGCTGCCTTGCACCAGACCCCAGAGCAATCTATTGTTCAGTGCCGGCCTGGCATCTCCAACCAATGCCTCAACCTGAAAAGCTCCTCCTCCCCTCCCCTTCCAAGATGACCCACCCCTTCCCCCAGATCAGAGCTCCACTGCCCATGTGAGTCCCATCTTCTCCAGGGCTCAAGGCACACACAGCCTGCACCTTGCACCCTGTCCCTGAGATGGGTCACACCCTTGGATGGTAACTGGACTCTTGGGTCAGTTTCCTTTGGTCAAATAAGGGCACCAGCTCCCTACAGAGAGCAAGTGTATCCCCTCCCCCACCTCTCCTCACTGCCCTCTGCAGGCCTGGGCAGAGCTGTCCCTCTGAAGTCCCTCTGAAGAATGGAGGCCTGCTCTCTGTAAGAGGAGCTCCATGTGGACTGCAGCTTGGTTTTCACCTCTGTCTCAACATAACCTTGGAGAACCAGCTGCTTCTCTCCCTCCTCATCCGGAGTCTAGGCCATCACCTGGCTCTCTGGCAATCTAACACCCTCTGCATCCTCCTTCACACTTTTCAAGGCTACTGCCCCGTCACTGACCACCACATCCACCAGAGAGTGTTCAGTTCATCGTGTGTGGAGCTTCTCAGGCCAAGAAGACATTTAACTATATGTTGCCCTTTGCTGTTCTGGGGCTTTCCACTGTTATGACTTTGCTCTCCTACCTGGGCTGTGAGCTCTTCATAGGCCTTGCCCCTTCTCTGCTGATTCAATAGGAGATCAGAAGGGCTGAATGGCTGCATGTGTGTGCTCAGGGCCACGCTCTCCCCCCAGCCTGGACTGCCTTCTGGAAGAATGTCTGCCTGGGGCCATAGGGCTCCCCATCTGTGGGGCCTAGATAAATCAATACAGTGTTGGTCTCCCCCACCCACCCACCCCACTCCCCAGCCGTTGGTGTCTATAAACTCCATCCTGAGCACCTACTTTGTGCTGACCTGTGTTTGGGTGGGGTTGGAGGGCAGAAGGAGGGGACAGATTACGGGGTTTCTACCCTCCACAAGTTCACAATCTATGTGGGAAGAGAAGATTCAAAAGCAGGAAAGCCAGAACAGGTCTGCAGGTGGATAGCTGTGGCCAGGGCTGTGCCATGGGGCTCAAATGGTGCCACAGGGAGAGAAGCTGAACACAAAGGGGGCTTTCTTCTCAAAAGGCAGGAGAGAAGGAACAAAAGGAAGCAAGGGACGGGGGCAATGGCAAGACCTGAATACCTAACCCCCGATCCAAGATCCCCCACACCTGGGTCTTACTGACACCCTCAAAGATGAATCAGCTACAAAATGTAACCCCAAACCCAAAGAGAAGATGACAAGCAATAGTTCCCAGCTCCCTCTTATGTTTGCTGGCCTTTCCCCTCTTTGTGGATGGAATAATTGTGGCTATGAAGTGGCACTTGGAGAAAAAGTTTTAAATCTGTTTAAATGTCACAGTGAGTAACACTTTGCCCCCATCTCTCCCTAATTACACTTCTCTTTGATGATCTAAGATGAAAAAAATTTTTAATTTACGTCTTCCTAGAATATCAAGGGCAAGAATACCAAAGAGCCAACCTAACCATTCTCCATACTATTTTCTCAGGGGTCCTGCTCCTGTATGGCATTAGTCTGAGACATCTGTCTGTGTTATTTTATACCCAACACTCTGGCAGCGGTAAAGAGGTGGGAGCCTCCGTGATGCAGCTCTGTGCCTTTAAGAGATCAATGCCTTGGCTCAGCTGCTTCTGCTGCTGTTTACACAAGGTAGCTCGGTTAGGAGGGGGCCAAGTGTCCTGGCTGCTTCTGCCTCACCAAACTGGGGGAGCGGTGGCATTTCACCATACACCTACCAGAAACCAGAGTGGTGAGGGACCTGCTACCCACGAAGAGGAGATAGCCCAAATCTAAAATCAGCCATCATCAGGTGGGAGAGAAGACAGGGTGAAGACTCTTCCCCTAAGGGACAATGAGCTCTCTGGGCAGCTGTGAATCCACATGTGGAGACACACGGGGAGGGGCCTTGGTGCTCTGGGCAGAGGAGCAGCCCTGAAGGGAGATGACACTGTTTGCAGGAGTTTTCGCATGGATGACCCCTTTCCTTAACAACCCCAATTCCCCCACACACTCCTGCCCAGGGACTGCTTTCATTTATGTATTGACTATTATTATTAATAATAATATGAATAATTAAACACCTGTGAATAATTTACTGGGACCTGGGAGTGGCTGGAGGGTTAGCAGGAGGCAGTGGAGGGTGAACCTCAGTTGCCTTCCACTGCCGAGTCCCGTCTTGTCCCTACTCCCCGGGCTCACTCCCTTCATGTTCTTTTTTGCAGGTTTTTGTTTGTTTGTTTGTTTGTTTTTGGAAGGGGAGGATGAGGAAGTAGGCAGAGAGAAAGACCTCAAGTAGGAATTACCCTTTTAAACTCCCCTGTTATGGTAGAAAATACATTCTTCTCGGCTGTGATATCCTGGGAGCCAAGCACCAGGGCCACAATATGATATTTGAGGAGGTATTTTGGACAAAGTTACTGACCTCTGCTGATGCGCGCTGGTGGGGTCTCGTAGGTGGGCACTTGGGCGCGTGCATGCGCGCACGCGCACACACACGAACATGCACACACAAAGAATGTGGATACAAACAGGGTCTGTGCACATCCACACTGCGTCCACACAAGCACCCACAGTCCAAACAAGACAGACACACATGCTTCCGATCCACACACGCAAGCCTCCTTGTGCCTACCAGGGGCATGCCCCCCCCCCCTTATTACAGCACTTCACAGACAAGCCAAGCACACACCACACGCAGAGGGGCTCCAGGTGTGAGTTTCTGTTCGAGTCCATCAACTTGGGTGATTCTTAGACCGTCATGTAACACTGGATAATGTAAACCCATGAAACCGAGTTATGAATCAGTTATACTTACACACGACTCCATCGAGCCAAGGCAGGAGAAGCTAAAATGAAAGGATGAAGTTCCGCAGTTCCCAGAATTGTACTTGCTGTTTGGTTTGGACCCCGGATCCTCTGGGAGTAGCTTCCCCTGCGGGCTCCGGCCTGGGGCTGCGAACCTTGGGGCCTCGGGCCTCCTCCGCGCTGCCTCAGCCAGGAGAGTTCCCCGTTGTGATTTTACCAAACGGGCTTGGCCTGGGTTTTCAGGCATCTGGGGTCCCGTTTCTTTAAATAAAAATTTAAACATTGTCTAGTAACATAACGTTATCCGGGGGCAAGAAAAGAGAAACCCTGAACCCCCGAAAGTGGCCGGCAGGACACGGCCAGGGTGGGCCAGCAGCTCCGCCCCGCCAAGCCGGCTCCCAGCCGGGTAGCCCGCGAGGGAGCGGGCGCGTTATTTTAATTTGCCCAGCTTCTGAAGCGGAGGAGAAGAGGTCGCCCTGGAAAAGCAAATGTGGGAAAGGCTGAGATGGAAGTAAATGCCATTAAAATGAAAATTGGCTTCCCCACCCCAAGTTCCCTCTAAGCCTTCGCCGGCTCCCGCTCCGGCCACTCCCTCTCCCGCGCAGCGATGCTTCCGCGCCGGAGGGCCTGGCAGGGACCCCGGTGGAGTTCGAGCTAAGGCGGCGGGACCCTGGGCTCTCTCCAGCCGACGCGACTCCCCGCCTCGCACCTCTGGGGCTGGGGGCGCCGCCAACACACCCCGCAGGGACAGCGCACGCCGCTAGAGTCCGGGTCCGACCGCAGCCCAGATCGGGATTCAGGGTCTTTATTTCTTGGGTGGTGGCTTAAGAAGGAAAAGAATTTTTTTTTTTTTTTCAGTTTGAACCAGTAAAACAAAAACAAGCCGGTCTCCCGCGCTGGCTCTCCGGCCACCGCGCCCAGCGCCTTCGTCCCTCCCCTGCGGGCGCGGCGCCCAGCTCCTGCCTTCCTCCCGCGCCCTCCCCGCCCGCCGCCGGCCGGCCGGCCCCGCCGCCGCGCTCCTGGGCGGGGAGGCTGGCCGGGACGGAAACACCCACCTCCCGTGTTTGCGGGCAGGCTGGGGCGAGCGTCACGCCCCGCGGCTCAACGCCTTGTCCCCCCGATGCGGCCCGGCCGCTCCCCAGCCCCTTCCTCCCAGGTGGCTCATGTGGCGGTGGCTGCCGGGAGGGAAGGCGAAGATTTGGGGCTGGGCTGGCAGGTTGGGGATGCGAGAAGGAAAAAAGCAAAAGGAGACAGAGACAGAGAGAACGAGCGAGAGCTCTTGTCTATAGATTTATCCACGTAATATATATTTATGTCGCTTTTTTTTCTCTCGACACTGATCAATGAGCACTCGGATCGCTGGTCGAACTCCCTCCAAGCCTGCTCGCGTTTTCCAGTCTAAACAAATAAATAAGTGGAGCCAGATGGGAAAGCAACGCGCCCCTTCCACCGCCGCCTGCGCCGCCGCCCCGCCCGCGGTCCCTGCCTGGGCTTCGCCCGCTCCGCTCCGAGCTAGAGCGCGGCTCGGCGGAGAACGCCCCCTCCATTCCCACAAGAAAAGGAAAATCGCTATTTATAAAATACAAAAAGTTGCACCTGATGCTATTGCAAAAAGAACCCCCAAAAGGCAAAGAGAGGAGGCCGGGAGCCCGGTTCCTAACACACACCCGCTCCCCGCGGACGCCGGGCCGGGAATCTCAGCGCCTCCCGAAGAGCCATGCGCCTGGCGCTATTTATAGCCGGGGGCCGTCTCGGACCGTACCACCGCTGCGCCGCGGGGCCGCCGACGGGGGAGGTGCGGAGGGCCGGCGCCGCCCCACGCCCGCCCTGCCCCCGGCCGCCGCCCGCCGCCGCGTGGGAGCCCCCCGTCGCGCCCTCTTGCGGCCCCGCGCCCCCCGCCTCCGTGCGCGCACACTCGCCGCCCCCACCCCTGGTCTGGCTGGGAACTTGAACCGGTCCAGCCTGTTTAAACGGAAAGGACAGAGATCCTGTCTGTTCAATGTAAAAAAAAAAAAAAAAAAATCAGATCAGACCTAGGAAGAGAGAGAGAGAGGGGAGAGGGAGGGGGGGTGGAGAGGAGAGAGAGCGCGAGCGCGAGCGAGCGAGAGAAGAGAGGAGAAAGAGAGAGAGAGGAGAGCGAGGTGTGGAGAAACCGAGGGGGAGAGAACCCGAGTGTGTGTATGCGTGTGCGTGTGTGAGCGCGAGCGAGCGAGCGAGCCAGCGAGGGAGAGGAGCGAGAGAGTGCGAGCGAGAAAGAATAAAAGGAAAGAAGATTTTCTCTATGTATATAAAGATGGCCACGTTAGCAAACGGACAGGCTGACAACGCGAGCCTCAGTACCAACGGGCTCAGCAGCAGCCCGGGCAGCGCCGGGCACATGAACGGATTAAGCCACAGCCCGGGGAACCCGTCGACCATTCCCATGAAGGACCACGATGCCATCAAGCTGTTCATTGGGCAGATCCCCCGCAATCTGGATGAGAAGGACCTCAAGCCCCTCTTCGAGGAGTTCGGCAAGATCTACGAGCTCACGGTCCTGAAGGACAGGTTCACTGGCATGCACAAAGGTGAGTGCACCTTTCCCACCCAACTTTGCCGAGGAGGAGAGGGCGGACGGGCTGACTGGCCCGCGTCAAACGAGCGGGAGACGGCGCGAAAGGGAGCCTCCGGCGGGCGCCGAGGAGGGAGGCGCGCGGGCAGCGGAGCCCAGGGCTGGGGTGCGTGGGGAGCTGTTCGCTGGGGCAAGGCTGTGTTTTGGGTACAGAGCTAACAGGAGCGGTGCCGTTGGGAGAGCAGTGGGCGCAGAAGATGAAGGGAGAGAGAGAAAGAGGATCGAGGAAAAACTGGGCTTGGATTTTGTGGGGATAGCGACTTGAAGCATTGGGATGGGGACAGCTGCACTGGCCGAGCCCGGGACGCTCCGCGGGCCGGGGAGCGAAGGTGCTGTCCATCGCCGTGGTGCTGAAAATACTAATAGGAGATGGTCTCCTCCGGTCTGGGCCAGAGTAGCGGGAGCAAAGCCGTCTAAAAGGGGGAGAGGTGACAAATTCAAAAGGATATTTTTATTTCGCTATCAATTTAACAGTAAACTCTCCCTGTCGAGCTTTGTGCCTCAATCATCTGGTTGTGGTGATGGTGGGGGGAAGGGGGAAGGGTTGGGAGGACTGAAGCAAGTGACAAAACCTAAAGCAAGAATTATCAAGGAACTAGCCATCCCCTGGGTGGAGTGGGGATCGGAGAAGCCTGGCTGGTCCACTTCCCAGAAAATTGGGGCTTTGGAAAAGGATCTGTGTGTGCAAGATATGCATTTTGAAGGGTATACCCTAGTTTATCTCAAACTCACCATGCAGACAGCTTTAGAGTACATTATTTCTCTCCCTTCAAGCAATCATTGGTAGTGAGTGTTTGGGAGAAGGGGAAAACAGAATAATCAAAGAATGAAAACCCAGCAACTTTTTAGGAAAGTGATCATGGGAATTGTCTGCAGCCTGCGTGTTTTCTCCTTGTTTTATTATCTTTAAGGCAGAGCCGCAAACGTGTTCGGTTGTAGAACGTGTGTGGGTGGCTGGTGGGTGACGAAGTTAGCCCAGTGCCCTTCTCCTAACAGTAACATATAGGATGTGCTGCAGGGATTAATCGGTGCTGGAGCTGGGTGGGCAAGTTAAATGCTTTCTGAGAGAGACTGATCACCAGGCATGGAAGGAGCACTGGGATAAGGAAGTTGTAGGGGATGTGTATGGATGTTCTGTTTTTTAATAAACAGTAGCGTGGAGAGCCGCCGAAGATGCCGTGTTAGAGCTGGTGGTTTTAAAGATGAAATACATACACACACGCGCGCGCACACACACACACGAGAGCAGCCTCATCCTTGGCCACAAATGGGCTATGAACAGAGCCGATCCTCCAGCACATTAGGCGCAGAGTGCGGAGCTGGCTGGCTTTCTAAGCAGCAGCGGTTTTCACTATCACAGCCTCCCTCCGTCTCCAGCCCTCCCTTTATCCGAATACTAAACAGAGCTCAAAACTCTTCATAGTTGGAGTCCCAGCGAGCAGTTTTTATTGGCTTTAGCATCTTCCAGCTTGCCTGCCGAGGAGTAAATCTTAAAGTTAATGGCATGTTGAGTTACACAAAAACACAACAGGATGGAAATATACTAGGTTTGCTGGGGTGGGGTGAGCGTGGGGGCTGTAATGGAGAGAGAAACCAACCTTTATCCAAAATGTCTGTCTGTTCAGAAGAGAGGCGGAAAGGGGAAACAGTCTTCAAAGTAATTTTTGTTTCACTTCTTTTTTCCCCCTCCCTCTCAAGTCGACCATATCGTTATAGTTTTTCCCTTTCGAGTCAAGCTCGCTAGAAGCTAATCAAGGTTTGTATCAAACCTTTGTCATTCTAATATGTCCCCAGTTTTAAAAATAGTAATAATACAATTAAAAGGCATAGGAAGGGAAGTCTTTTGCCTATCTTAGTGATCAGTACTTATGGTCATTTAAGATTTCAAAGTTAAAAAAAAATCAGAACTCATTAGAGGCAAAAAAAAAAAACAGTTGTGAAGAAGTGGGTTTTTTAATGGGATCTGGATTAGAGCACTTTATTTATTTCTTTATTTCAAATAAAGATAAACTTTAAAAATATTCCTTGATTTCCTTTCGTAATCCCTTGGTGGTATCATTACTTTCTTTTGGTGTAATTTGGACTCTTTCGTATTATAGCAAAGAAGTAGAATTAGTATTTGCAAGCGAAAAGTAGAGAATGTTATGATCTAGGCAGACAGACACTCATGCACGTATATACACCTGGTAACAATTCCTAGGACAGCAAAACTTCATTTTCTAAGTAATTCTTCCCCTAAAGTGGCTCAGTCGGTGGCAGGCAGGCCGTAGACTCCCGCATGCCGGGTGCCTCTTTGTCGCAGCTCACCCTTCGGAACCTAACCATGTATCTCCCCTATGAAACTTCCTGCCTCTCCATCTCTCTGATATTTACAGAGCAAGGTTGGGCCGCAAGGTCCCTAACGGTGCCTGGAAGCTCCTGAGGAGCTGAATAAATGAGACAGTCTTCGAGGTCTGGTTTATTCAGTCTGAGAAGAGTTTGAACTCCTCCTTCAGTGATGCCGCCTGATTTATTAGCTAATCCGGATAAAATAAGCCTCTGGCCATCTTAATAAAAATGACTCCCTTGCCATTGGTGATTAATTACTGCTAAGTCAAAAAGCATGATGAGGCTTGATGAGTGAAGGTTGCATTTGGCGTCTAAATTTTTCCTGTTTCTCAACTGACAACATGAGGCTAGGGACAAAAACATGCCTTTGTTAAGCCTGATTTCTGAGTATATTTGTGGCTCTTGGTCTCCCTTTCTTGAATTTCTAACTTCTAAATCATATTGAGATACAACTGAGATAAAATTATACTGGGATAAAATTGGCTTCCAGGGCAAATGGGATATATATGTTATTGGTTTTAAAAAAAAAAAAAGAAGAAGAAGAGGGAGAAGAAAGGAAGAAACGAAAGGGAAGTAAGAATTAAATTAAATGCAAGAGATTCCAGGTGGGTTTCCATTTGTTGTCCATTTGCCATTTCAGGTAACTAAAATAGGAAGTAGTTCTAAGGGTTAATAGAATACCTGCCATGCGTAGAGTGAACCTTAAAAGGCAATTACTCCAGGCAAATTGGGAGTCTGTGGAGGTGGGAGTGGGTAGGTGTTTTGGAGCAAACCTAACCATATCAGAGAAAGGCTGTTGGGCTGGGGAGGCAGCAAATAGCAGCTGTGGACTGGGATAATTGGTGTAAAGGTAAATTGACTCCCTGGAGACTAGAAAGCAATTTGGGGATGGGTCTGGATGCTAGGCAGGAAGAGAAAGGAAGAAAATCGGCCCAAAATTAAAATTCGAAGGAACACCCAAAGAAGAAAACCCAGTTAATACAAACTCTCCTACATAACTCAGGGCCTTCTCTTCTCCCCCATTAAAAGCACTTTGGGAAAGGTTGCTTTTCCAGGTTCCAAAGAGAAAGGCATTGTACTAGTGTTTAAAGAGGAGAGAGGCAAACTCCCGGGGTAGCAGCGAAAGTGAGCGGAGGGCCAATGTTGCCCATTCTTGTAGACTGTTTCTCCCTTGGAGAAGAGAACAGGTCTGTTTATTCCCTTTTCTCTTCTTATTTGTTTCTCTTTTCTTCTTTTTACGTCCTGGAGAACAAGCAGAGACAGTGACCGCAGATACATGTACACACATACATACAGTGGATCACACGTGAGCAAGCCAGCAATCCATTCATAACTTTGGTCTTGTCTAGGAGGATAGGAAGGAGGCAGCAAAGACTGAGTTACTGGGAGACATAAAGACTAGTGCTCTCTGGATAGCCATATTATAATGCATTATCTTTGAAGTCATTTAAGTCCAATTTAAGTGGTATTTAGTATAATATTTATGAATTAATGTAATCTAAACATAGGGCTGTCCCCAAAGGTTTAAACAGCCTTTACTACTGATGTGTGCTTGTTCCTGGAGCCTGCGATGCATTTTAATCTAAACAGCCAAGTACACATCACATTCCCTCTTGTTATCCAGTCAGAACAGATCTGCGCCTGGGTAACCACTCTGCATTGAGATTTTCCCTGCTACACGAAGAAAATTCTACTTTGCTGGCAGCCCCGGGGGCTCTCGACCCAGGAGCCACAGCTTCAGGGACTTTAACCCTTCATACTTTCACACAACATTCAGAAAGAGAGCAGGGACTAAGTAATGAAACCTTTTGTGGAATTAGCCCCAGAGAGTGTATCATTTCAAAATGTACTCACTACCGCATGCACAACCCCACATTTCAACGATAGCTGCGTAGTAAATGCCTGAAACCCCTGGATTTGGGTACAGCTGCGAGAAAGGGTTGTGGTTATATTTTGGTGATTTGCAACGATCTTCATAAAGACATGCCTTGTATTTGCGTTTAAGTTGTAATGATTCTTAGAACATCGGGTTTCCACCACTTGACTTTAGCCAAGATGGCTCATTGTGGGTTTTTTTTTTATATATATATATAGATAGGTGAATTAAAGCTGGTGAGTGTCTATCTGATTTCTGTTTTCAAGCGAGTCTAAGAGACGGTGAAGTCGGAGTATCAGCTTGGGCATCAGCTCAATTAAAATGAACTTTATAAAAAATTACTTTGAAAAATAAAAACTCAGTTCCGTCCAGGGAAAGAAGCTGGTAGAATGACTGAATACACACCTAGAGTTTTTAGAAGAAAGATTCGCCTTGTGAGAAAGGGATTAGAAAAGTGGGATAGCTGTGTAATAAGAAAACTATTTAACAAAAAAATGTTTCACCAAAGAAAATCAGCAATAGCAATTATTACAAAACTAAACTAAAGCAAAGCAACAGACCCCCAAAAAACAATAAAACGAACAATAAAACCAAAATTCCAAATTCTAGATGTTGATAAGTATTCTATTTAAGAGCAAGGAAAAAATGATTGGAAAATTGTTGGTTTATTTAAAAGATTGGCAGTTATTTGCTGCTTGTGCATGATTTCATTCATTTTAAACAGACTTCCTCAAAATCAAGACACACAGACAAATTAACATGCACATGAGCACACATGCATTCATGTGCATGCATGACTAAGTGCATCCCACACATGTGGGAACCGGAGCTGGCCTAGATTTCATGCAATTCATCAGGGAAATGTTAACGCTTTTCCCCCCACCCCCTTAGCTTTAATGGGAATTCTAGATTGGGCTGAAAAAAACCCCTTGGCATACTTTCACTCTCTTCATCACCTGCTTCAGTTGGCTGAATCTTTGTGGCTTCTCAAACACAAAGCAAAATTTAAAGAAGAAAGAAAAGAAAAGCTTTTCTTGAGTGAAGTCATAGCTTTTGAAAACAACGCAAAGGAAAACCATTACAAAAATGTATGCCATAGATAGGCCTCCTACCCAGGCATATTGTAAAGTTCTTTGAGTTCTTTCAAAGAGCTGGTTTCCAGGGGCATTCCTGATGCCAGTGATCCCGACGCACTCCAGCTACTTGAGTGTGGCCATCACCACCATTGTATCAGCATCAGCACCCTCATGATTACAGATTATATAGAGGAAGGGAGAGGGGCTTCTGCATGATGCCTGGGAAGATGTCCAAGAACTACCTCCTTGACTGAAAAAAGAACTTGCCTCACTTGCCTCAGATGGGTTTGGGGAAAACACTGCACAGCTCACACCTCAGTGTCATCAGAAGACACTCAGATTCCAAACTGACACAGGAGGGATCTCGACTGAAGAGGATTTGGGGTGGGCATGCTAAAGAGGAGAGAAAGATGCAACCGAGAGTGAGACCCAACATCATAGACAGGAAAAAAGAACTGAAAGTTGGCCGGGCCAAAATGCCAGCTGGAAGCTGGGAGCCCTGGGTGATAGTGGCTGAAACTGCAGCAGCCCCTGAGCTTGGAAGGGAATCCCATGTGGCATACAGAGAGAATAGCTAGAAGGTGTGAAAACCTATGTGTGTCTGTGGGTCCCGGAGGGTTGAGGGAGGGAAGATGTTGCAGCCTTTATGGACGTGGATGTGAGCATGTGTGTGTGAACTTGTGTGTATGTGTGTCGGCAGGGAAGAAATGATGGATGCAAGTGGCAAGGAGGTGATGCTACAGGAGGTTTCGTTTTGCAAGTCTCTTTGCAGGATCTGGGAGAGGGCGATGGGGAAAAAGAGACGATCTGGAAAGAATGATGCTGTTCTCCTTATTACATACATGCCCCAGCTCAGAACTCGTGGATTGAATTTGTCAATGATCCAACTTCCAGTGTGGAGGCCTGCTCTGGTTTAGCTGCTCCATATCCCCACCCCCTCAGGACCAAGACTGAGGAAGCATTCTTCATCACCCCTCACCCATCACCCTTTGAAGATTTGACCACTTTTACTTATCCATTGACTCATTTTAGAAATGACCTTCCATCCAGAACCTGAGGGGTTTGCCTGGCTCTCTGCAGAGAAAATTCTGTCTACTGCATTCCGTACCCCACCAGCTGTCTGTTGGCATCCCAGCCCTACTTTCCTCCTGTAGTTGTCACACATACACACACACACACACACACACACAGAGAGCTCAGTCAAGCCAGGCTCTCCAAGCAGAGCACATTTCCCCTAAACCTAAGCAGGGCGTGGCAGGGACCTGACTGCTGTCCATTTAGGCTCTCTATAACAAGAGGAGCACGTTTATCCCTTTGCTTCTGCCTTTTCTGCAGACCTTGAAGTACACAGCATCTCCAAGAATCACAGAAGGTATCTAGTCTTGCTCAAATAGCTTCGGGGAGGGAAACAGAGTCCCCCAACTTTCCTGTCGCCCTTTTATCATCTTCCTTCCTCTTTCTCTTTTACTTATTCTCCTTGCCATTTAAGATACCCAACCAAACCTCAAAGGGGAGCTTGAAGAGGGAGACAGTTATCCAC
This sequence comes from Elephas maximus indicus, assembly GCF_024166365.1. Classification (NCBI taxonomy): domain Eukaryota; kingdom Metazoa; phylum Chordata; class Mammalia; order Proboscidea; family Elephantidae; genus Elephas; species Elephas maximus. Next base: position 45,222,756 of record NC_064829.1, on the reverse strand, counting down.
TTGAGACCGTAGGGGTGCAGTTAAAGGTCTCAGGGCAGAAAGACAACATTGAGGCTAGAAAGGTATGAGAGCAATTTCCAGAGTTGATGTGCTTGCCCTCGGGATTCCTCTATCTCCACCCACCAAATTCCTTGGGACCCCCTTGTGGATATAAAATCAGGGTCCCAGCCCTGCTCAGTGGAGCCCAGGAGCTGACAACAAAGCCCAAGGGTAAATGCCCGTACTTCGGAGTCCTGCCAAGAGTAGAAGGGGGTGTTTTAGGAACGTCCGTTTGCAAGGGTTCTCCTCTTCCCCTTGCTCCACTTTCTGCTCCTCTTATCCTGTCTTGTGTCTCCCTCCAGCATGGGCTGACTGCGGCTCTCAAACGGCACCATTCCCAGCAGCTCAACTCAGCTCAGGAACAAATCTTACGTGGCCATCTGCAAGATGTAAATAAATGGGTGTCCTCATGGACCCAGACGTCGTCCTGGTTATGTGAGAATGGAATAGCCAAAAATATTGATCAAAGCTCAGGGGGGGAAAAAACTGATAATGAGGTGGCCTCCAACAAGAGTTTAATTGACAGGGACTTCTGAAAGCTGGCTTCGGATGGTGCATAAACTGACCACGATGTTACTTTATTGCAATATACTCTGCTTTAATTAATTATCACCTTTGTTAAGAGAGGCTACAGATCAAAGGTTTCAAGATACTTAACAGATCTTACTAACAAAGCCCCTGGTGCATTAGGCTACACCACATCTCACCACTGAGGCAGGCGAGCTTCCTGTTTTCTTCCCTCTTAGCTGTTGACTTCCTTCTCTTTGTTAAAGACAAGCAGTTCTTGCTGCCCTGAAGCTCTGTCCTAGGTCCGGGATTGCGAGAGGTGCTGTGCACCCAGGCAGGGGGCTGCTGTGCTGCAACTGATTTCTACAATTACACAACTGAGACTTGGTTCACCTTCAAATTTATCCGACAGAAATGTGGGGTGTTGATAGAAGAAAAAAAGAGCTAAAGAAAACACAAAAGGGAGGAGTGAGTGTGTGTGTGTGTTTGTGTGTGTATGCACAAGCCACTGTGTGCACATCCACATAAATATTAAGGGATCGATACATTTCCCATCCGCTGCCCACACCTCTTAACTTCTCCCTCCTGTCTCTTGAGCACCTGTGCTACTGTCGTATTTCACGCTGAGAAATGCTTGCAGCTGAAGCGTGCATAGATGATGCTGTATCGAACCAAGCCATTGTTTGGACGCGGTTGTGGAGTCTGGGTGCCCATTGAAGGATGGGCCTCGCTTCGGTTCTTTAGAATACACTGCTCAAGACATGACAGGAAACTCGCTCTCCAGAGGTCCCCAAACCTACAAACTGACAGGTGACTTACTTGAAAGCAACCCTTGGAGTCATTCTAGGCATATTTGAATGCCATACGTGGCTGTTTGTTCATTATTCTAATTTAATGATGCAGTCACACCTAATTAATCCATGTCTGGTTTATTCATACACTATGTCTGAGGATCCAAAAGATCTCTCTAGTTAGTTGGCTTCCCTTTACAGGGGCGGGTGAGAGGGCACCCCTAACAAGTGAGTGTAGCTGGACCCAAACAGGACAGATCACTGTAGACCAGGTTGATAGAGACAGTGTCATGTGTCTGTCGCTGACACCACTGTCCATGCAGGTAGGAATGATAGCAGCCACCCAGATATGTAGCAATGAGGTCTGTATGCCTACGTGTGCATGCACACATGCACACACACACACACACCATGCATTCTACCATGGAACTACACAAGTTCATTCCCTTCTAATAGGCAACGGGCCCCACTTCACTGTCCACTGTGTAATAAACAAGACCTTGAGGTGTGTGGAGCATCTGTATGACTGGGAGTTTTGATGTAGAAGGCCGAGAGGCTAAGTTGAGTCAATCTGCCCTCTCTAGCCTTAGGTTGGCTGTTGTTGTGTGCCGTGGAATCAATTCCAACTCCTAACTACCCTATATGACAGATAGAACTGCCCCATAGAGTTCCTAGGCTGTAATCTTTACAGAAGCATAGCACCAGGTCTTTTCTCCCATGGAGCCGCTGGTGTGTTTGAACAGCTGACGCTTCAATTAGCAGCCGAGAGCTTAACCATTGCACCACCACGGCTCCTTCTTAGGAAGGCAGAACCGGACTACTTGCTGCCACTGCACAGATAAACAGACTGAGGCTAGGAGCGTCACACCCCAAAGTCAAGCCTGCAGCGTGGCCTTCAGTGTACCTCCCCGTGGCTGGTACTGGCCAGGCTGCTGGCAGTGAGCGCTGTCTCCTTCCTGGCAGGTAAATTGAGAGAATGAGGCATCAACCTAATAATATCCTTATAAAGCCAACCCTCCTCGCGTTAAGTCCTGGGAGACAAGAGGCATCCAAAGATCAAACACTACATCACAGTGTATTTGTAGGAACTCTCTGATTCAGCTACCTCCCCATAATGCTGTAATTGACTATTTGATCAGCTCTAAAAGGGCCGGTGTTTAAGACAGACTCACACACACTCATATACACTCACATATACATGTATGAGGACACACCACACATGCGCACAGACATTTTTGGCACACCTCGGTGCACACACACCATTTCATCCAACAAGGGTAGATTTTCACAGGAGATGCTTGCAGGTGAGTGAAAAGCGCACACCTAAGATTGTACATGCCCTTCCAGTAATGGACTTATCAATACCTCTTAAAGAAATGTGACAGCCAGCCCAGAGTGATTCGCTTGTGTGGACAAAGGTCAGCATATAGATATCCATTATTAATAATATCAATATCTTGGTTGACCAATATAACCAGAAACTGTATCATGTCACTGCCAATGGGTGAGGCTGGGAGAAGGACTAAGCAGCAATAGCAGGAAATTATGCCCATGTAAAATTAATCTTATTGACTGGTTCTAAGAATATCCGAAGAGGTGAGGATGTCGGGAGTGCTTGCCATGGTGGGAGAGGGGGAACCTTGCTCCCAGAGGGTTCATGGTCTCCAACTCCTGGAAGGAGACCAGGGGGAACAGAGGTATCCCTGAGTGACTGGTGAGAACCCTCTTCCCTCATCTGGCCTCAGCCTCCACTTTCCAGTGGGGTGGGGCAGAGAAGAGGTGTTCTCTGAACAGGAAAAGAAGGAAATAGGATCCCTTAACCTTTATCCATCCAACATATCCTTATCTTTCTGTCAAATCAATACTTGGCTTGGCTTGGCTTGGTCTCACCGGATGAGGCATAGGGAGTATCCTTGCACCCGCCGTGTGAAAAGGTCCAACTCAGAGGGGATGAGATGAGCCTGAAGCAACAGCCCCAGTTAAGTGATGGGATCCTGGCCCTGAGACATGCCAGTGTGGGCATTACAGCTGGGGGAGGGGGGCGGTCCCAGGAAAGGCTCCCAATCAAATCAGCTACTGTGATTGAGTTCTTAAGGCCAGCAGAGCCAGGGGCTGAAGGTCCTGCCCCAACAGCACTGCCAATGGGGGGAATGTTCCAGACTGCCTCCTCACCCTTCAGAAAGCCATTTCTCACAGAGGTTCACCTCCAGTCATAGTGGATGAGAGGGAAAGTGGAGCTTCCTTGACCTCGGAATTCCATTCCAGAAGGCCCCTGGCTCTTCCCTCCTTCCCCGTCAGGGACCTGGTTATGGGTGTTTCTGGCTGCTTGGCAGCCCTGGGTGACACCTGGAAGGGTGCTCTGAGGAAGGAATGGAAAGGGCAATACCCCAGTGTGTGGGCGCCCCTGGGAGAGGGAGCTGGAGGAAGACAGGCAGGGGAGGCATCTCCAGTGACAGCCGAAGGTCCCATCTGCTTTTTGGGCCTTCCTTTTCTCCTTTCCCAGAGCCTGTCCTCAAAGCAGCAGGGAGGGAGCCAGTCTTAGAGGCCAGGCCCCATGGTGGGGGTTACAATGCATGATGGTGGAGGGGCTGCTAACGTGCTGGGGCAATGCTTTTGATTGTAAAGACAGGTGAGGAAATGACCCCAGTGGCTGTGAGGGGAGACCCAGGCGTCTAGGGGCTGGTGCTCTGCTTCCCATAAGCGAGTGCTCAGGCACCAGCAGACAGTCTGCATCCAATCCTCCCCTGACCTCCATCCACCCGCTGGGATGCCAAGGGGGAGCAGATCCCTGGCCTCACACAGGCTCCTCCCTGAGAGCTCACACCCAGCCTAGGGGCCAAGGGGCCAGCAAGGACCTCGGCTGCTCGCTCCCCATTGCTCCTGGTCCAGCCTTCCCAGCTGAGCTACAGCCTCCAATGCCATCACCGACAGTTCCCAGATCTCTACACTTTCTCCCAACAGGAGCCAGGCGGCTTCTGCCACAGAAGGTGCGTGGGCAGGGTGGATCCTGGCGTCAGAGGTCAGAAGTGCCCTATGTCCTCTTCGGCCACAAGGTCCGGGTCTAAGAAGCTCTAGGCGTAGCAGCAGGGAGCTTAGAAGCTAGGCCACCCCTTAGATCCTTTCCCTTCCTTGGGGAGGAGCCCCCAAACTGCCTGTGTGGGGGCGGGGTCTTCTCTCTCCTCTGGAGGCCGCCTGCCCTCTGATGGCGAGAAGGGGAACTTCCCGCACGCGCTATGGGCCTGGTCCCTGAAACCGAAGCTGCGGACTTCCGCAGTTCGCGGCCCTACCCTAAAAGCTGACCGACCAAACCTCTCCCGCACCCTACCCCTTCCCAAGGCAAGGGCAGGCCGTTCCTTTTGCCCTTCCGATGCTAGGAGCCCTTGGAAGCCTGATCGGTGGGCGATGCGGGACCCTGAGCGTTCGGTCCTCAATAGGCAGTTCAGGCCTGTGCCGTGGGAACCAGCAAAACGGGCCGGGGCGGGGGGGGGGGGGGTGGGGCCGGGGGGGAGGGGGGAGGGGTTACAGTGCAAGAAATAGGAATCACAAAATTCAGAAGGAACGCGCATCTTAGTTCCTGTATGCATGTGAGTTTTGTTGCATTCCAAAGACTAATAATTATAATCTACACTTAAGTGTGTGTGTGTGTGTGTGTGTGTGTGTGTGTGTGTGTGTATTTGAGCCCTGGTGGTGCAGTGGATAAGAGCTCGGCTGCTAACCAAGAAGTCAGCAGTTGGAATCCACCAGTCGCTCCTTAGAAATCCTAGGGGGCAATTTACTCTGTCCTATAGGGTTGCTATGAGTCGAAATTGACTTGACTGCAACCTTTTGGTTTGGTTTTGGATGTCCAGGAGGGGAGCCCAGGTGGTGCGGTTGTCAAGCGCCCAGCTGATAACGGAAAGATCTGTTCTAACCCACCATCCACTCAGCAGGAGAGAGTTGTGGCAGTCTGCCTCCCTAATGATTTAGTCTTGGAAACCTTATGGGGCAGTTCTATCCTGTTCTCCTCTGTATAGGGTCATTATGAGTCGGAATCGTCTGGTAGGCAATGGGTTTTTTTATATGTATGGGGAGAGGCTGTTGGGTGGCGCAAATAGCTAACTGTGTGACTACTAGCCAAAAGGTGGTTCAAACTCACCCAGAGGTGCCTTGGAAGAAAGGCCTGACTACCTGCTTCCGAAAGGTCACAGTCTTGAAAACCCTGTGGAGTAGTTCTACTCTACACACATGGGGTCGCCATGAGTTAGAACCAACTCATGGGCAACTAATGACAACAGTGTTGGAGAGAGCTCTGCGAGGTACCCGAACCTTTCCAGACTTAGGGCCTGACGTGAGTCCACCTCCGGATTGCTGCATCCCCTCAACTTCTGCAAAGGAATTTTCAAATGCCCCTCAGTATACGTACGCCCACAGTTGCCCACATCTGGTGAGGCAGTGGGCTATGCTGAGCCAGGTGGGGACTGGGAGGGATCAGATGGTGGCTGTCACCCAGTCGGCTGAAGCCCCACAGAGTGCAAGAGGCCAGAGCAGGGAGGTACCCCTTGCTTATCTTCAGTCTTCATTTTCTTTTAGAAGTTTTCTTTTTACGTAGATCTTTTTTATGAAAAAATAAGGCCCTTCTCTTTACTCTCGTTGTGACCATCTCAATAAATAAATAATTCCATTTATGGTATAGTAAATTCTATTGTAAAATTCTGTAGGGCAAGTTCAGAAATCTGTGTCCTTGGAGTGAGGAATAAAGGGTGAGGCCTGGCCGGGCAGCTGAGTTGGGTCCAGACTGAGCAGAGGGGCAGCAAGTTGAAGGAAGGCCTGCAGAGGGCTGGTGTCTCAGCATGGGAAAAGCCAGTCTTCAGGCTGAGGTGAGGCAAGACCACAATGGTGGCTGAGACCCTAAAGCAAGGGACAGCTCTTGGGAAGAGCAAAGGCACACTTCCTGCAGGAAGCCCAGTTAAGACAGGACGGGGAGCAGGGGCCAAGCCTCAGGCTGCTTAACACTGGGGTGCCCACATGCAGACCCAGGCTCCTCTCCCTTCAGGTGCAGGCCCAGGTCTGCTCATGATGAGACCACCAAGCCTTGGTTTATTTCCCCCTTAGTTTCTCAGTAAAACATTAACTCTGAGTGTTCTGACCTGGTCTCAGCTGAGCTAATGATTAATAAAAGGGCTGGTCCACAGCAGAGGCCACGGCCCAGAGGGAGGGTCCTGGAGACCAGCAGAGGTGGAGGGGCTGGCTGCAGCAAGGAGGGAGTCAGAGACCCAACGGCAGGAGGCCTCTGGAGTGCCCCCCAACCTTTCCCTTCTCTGTTTCTGTTCTCTGCATGGGAAGGGGGCCCTGCCCCCCACCCCCGCCATTGGCAGAGGCAGGGAGCATGGGAGGTGTCCCAGTCTGATGTGGGACATGTGCCATGTCTCCCCACTGGGAAGCCCCCATCCGGGTCTGATGGGGAGATTCAGGCCTTTCTCAGAAAGGTATGGACTCAGGTTCAACTCAGATGCCCCGAGTCCAGGCTTTTTCCTCAGAAGGTGGGGGACGCACCCTAACCTCCATAACTCTGGATGTGTTATTGGGCGGTGAACCTACAAATGAAAAACTGCCGAGTGCAGATGTCCTGTTTGGGGAGTAAAAAACCGAGACCCAGTGCCATTGAGTAGATTCCGACTCATAGCGACCCTATAGGACAGAGTAGAACTGTTGGGGAGTAAGGGGACACACAAAAGAGGAGTAATCAAGTGGGAGCACACACTTCCTGTCCAGGCGGGCTTGGCACCAGGTTTCCAGGTAGAGAGGGGCAGCGTATGCCAACACCAGCAAGATGGGAACCAGACAGACCCAGGGCTGATAAACAGACTGGAGGGCTGACAAATTCGGGCACGTTGTTTTGTTTCGTTCCGTTTTATTGCTTTTGCCCCGCTGCAGTGAAGTCTCACTTTCAGGCTGGTGGACAAAGGAATTTCTAATTTTGAAAAAATCTGGACTTGCTGACAGCCTGACTGCGGGAGAAGAGGGTTGTGGTGGGGGCAGGAACTGGGTGGCAGATCCTCCTGAGGCAGTTGGTACCACACACAGAACCTGAGAGGGCTGTCCTCACCTGCTTTGGGGCTGCAGTGTCCTTCAGCTGTTGCAACTGCAACCCACTTGGGCTGAGAAATCACTCATGAAATATTTAAACCTGTGGCCCCTTTCCCTGTCACTGAGACAAGCATGCAGACTGTCCCCACAGGCTCACTCAGCTAAAGGTCCTGAGGGAGACACTGTGGGGTTCTGGAGGCTGGACCCTTCCCCCACCTTCCGCCACTCCTCGGCGCCCGCCCTCAGCTCAGGAATGGCTGGAGGGCTGCCATACAGCGGTCACGAAGCCAGGGGACAGGGTTTCATGGGGTGACACTGCAGCTGGAAGTGGATCCCAGGAAGGACTGCTCCCAGTGTGGGCCCTGCACCTGGGCAAGAGGGCCGAGGGCTCCCAGTCAGCCCACTTTCTGCAGGAGCACAATCAGTCCCTCCCCCATCCCCGGATGAGAAGCCCAGCCCAGAGGAGCAGTGATGGATGGGGTGACCTTTGGGGCCCAAAAGACAGGAGCCCTTGTGGCCTGCTTTTTAAGGGAGGACAGAGCCCTTCTTATGGGGCTTCAACAGATTTTTGGGGTCCCTGGCTTCTTCCTGGCCACCAATGTTGCCAGATTAGAATTGGGCCTGGGCTCACTCAGGGAGCTGAAAGGGTGCAGGAGTCAGTGATGATGGCCTTCCAGCGCCCTCCCACCGCCCTGTCACGCAGCCTCCTCCACACTCCCTCCTCTGACCCCGTAGACAAGGCCCCAGGGCGCTGAGGCTATCCCAGCTTTCCCAGACAACAGTCCCCAACCAAAAGTGACCTCCTTTTCCTATCCTTTCCAAATTCTGTCCCTTGCTGATCTGACAAATCAAACCCGGCAGATGTGTCCCCTGGCGGCTAATGGACATTACTGTGTCACTATCTCTGGTGACACGTGCCTTTTAACAGGGATCTTTTAGAGCCCAGGCCTTAACCCGAAGAAACATCTCTAATCATGGGAATTTCAGGCACAGGCCAGGCCAGCCTGGAGGGAGGCACTGTGAGGCAGGGAGGCTGCGTGGGCAGCACGGGCCTGAGAGGCCTAAAACTGCGTCACCAACACAGAACTCCGCCTCCACCACGGGGGCAAAGCCGAAGGGACTCAGGCAGCCGGGGGTTAGTCCCTCACTGGGCTCCTAGCAGAGCCAGACAATCCAGGGAGGCTGCTGTGCGGGAGGTCTAATCAAATATTAAACATGGTCAGTAAACTTAAACCAGGGTCGTGTCTGGAGCACAAGCAGCTCAGGGGAAGTTTCCAGCTCCGCTTTGACTGGGTTCTGGGGTGGGGGCATCCTTGTTCATGCCCCATTGCAGGGAAAAGGGGAGACTGATGGGAACCATGACAGGGAACGAGGCTGGTGGCCTTCCTCCTCCATTCTATCATTCATTTCCTTTGATTTTTATCTAATCTCTCCCCAGTTGTCCCGGTGAAACTTAATAGACAAAGTGAATTTTTATTACATCATCAATATAATCTCCAGCTAATCAGCAGACACAGGGGCCACCCCCCAAGCCCTGTAGCTCCTCATCTGGTTTCATAAATAGTAGGGACAATTGTTGCCCGCGCGATCCTCCACCTCCTCCCAAGAGCTCCGGCCCCCTAGCCCCTCTGCCTGCTGCTACCGCTCCCCAGACCTGTTCCCGGGGCTTGTGCCTTCCTGAGGACCACATTGCCTGTCGATGGAGGCATCTTACCCATTAGTATTTTTAGTTTTCTCCCTCCCAGCTTCAGCTGTTAAATTCACAAATCTGGGGCTTGTGTTTCGAATGCCAAAATAGCCTAATGTCGACTGATTTTGATTCTCCTTTTCTCTGTGCTAGGAATACGATGTGCTGTAAGATGTTATCAAATCCTATGGATCACAATACATACTATAAACCATGTAATGTACCAAATGAAGTCCCGTGTTATACCGTACCTATGGGCAAAAGAGTTTCCACCATTTAAAGTCAAATCATGCATCTGATATGCTGTGCCATAGATGTTGGACTAGGGGTTTTATTTATATTATAGTATGCCTTCCATTTAGACAGCATTTTAATCTTTCAGTGCTTTCTTGTATATTATCTCGTTTTATCCCCGTTGCAACCAGGTACACTCGATATGTTTTTTATAAAGAAAAATGGAAACAGCATCATGAAGGAAAATTAAAACCTGGTCAAATCCTGCCAGGATACCACAAAGGGGCACAGGCCCAGGATAGGAACCAACAAGGTGGGGAGGGAGCAAGGCTGAGTCACAGGGCAGAGCCATGGCTGCTGACGGGGCAGGCTGATTCCTGGGCCTGGCCTGCTGGGCCACCACGATTTGAAGAATGTGGGTTTTTCCTCCACAAACCTGCCCGAAGTTAAACGTGCAATTGAATGCACTCTCTTCGTTGGGAGAGTAGGCCCACGAGGCTGTCTTTACGCCTACTCCTCAGAGGCTCTGCTCTGTGTTGTTGTTGTTAGTTGCCGTCAAGTTGGCCCCCGACTCATGGCGACCTCATGTACAATGGAATAAAACGTTGCCTCGTTCTGAGCCATTCTCATGATTGGTTGCAGATCAGACTGTTTTGATCCATAGGGTTTTCACTGGCTGATTTTTGGAAGTAGATCAGCAGGCCTTTCTTCCTGTTCTATCTTAGACTGGAAGCACCAATGAAACCTGTTCAGCATCATAGCAACACAGGAGCCTCCACTGACAGGTGGGTGGTGGCTCCACAGGAGATGCATTGGCTGAGAGTCGAACCCAGGTCTTCCACACAGAAGGCGAAAATTCTACTCCTGAACCACCAACACCCTGCTCTGTTCAATAGGAGTTTGAAGTTCAGGAAACCAGCAAATATTACTTGGAGTCAAATTCTGTAACGGAAGTGTGTGCTGAGGCTAATGCACTTGGCTTTTGACAACCACAACGCCATCAACTATTCGAGGGGAGAGGGAGCCTGCTTCTTTTGGGGATCCTAGCCAGCTTCTAGAAGGATCGGGCACACTTCATTGGAGTCACACCTCCGTTTCCCATACAAGGGCAGAGCCTATGCGTCTGCTGTGCAAATGGTCTGTGTGGCTGGGGCTCAGACAGGCTCCTCTGGTCCGCGTCAGACAGTTCAGGGGGTGTTCAGTGCCGTGGATATTGCTTGCCGTGGAGGCGACTGGCTGGTTACCAGCCATGCTCGGCCCCAGGAGTCGGCTGCTGGGTTCTTGCCCATCTCTGCCTCTGGCTTCCCCGCGGACCCGGCCACTTCGTCTCCCCTTATCAGAGTCTCTTCTCTCAAATCACTGCGATGACATCTGCTAACCACCCGCCCCCCTTAGGGTCCTTGTGAGGATCAAATGAGCTGATAGACGGGAAGCTCACTGCAAAAGTTAAAATCTCCAGGGTCATTGTTATTTATTAAGTGCTAGCACCCCCATCAGACCACAGAGCAGTGCCAACCATCCTGCTAACTCTCAACAATAGGATGCCTGGGATGACATTATGGCTCAGAGATGGACAGGGAGGACCATTTGCCAAGCACCTACTACGTGACACACACTTTATCACACCAAATCCTCATGACAAAGCTGTGACAGAGGTGTCACTGTGTCCCTTGTAACACTGAGGAAACGGAAGCTCTTAGAGCAGTAACTGGACCAAAGTGACACGTGAGGGGGACACAGAGCCAGAATTTGCACCCAAACTGGTCATAATGTCAAGCCCACCCCCTTTCGCAACTACGCACTTCTTTCGTGGAAAGAAGTAAAGATTGTCTCTTCCATCTCTTTCATTTGACAGAGGGGGAAACTGAAGCCCTGAAACGTTACAGGCTAATGTTTTCTTAAATCATTGCAGTCTTGTCTGGAGGCCCTGAGAACAGGTACACACACACAGATACAGACATGTACGTATTCACAAGCACACAGAAGTAACTCAGACACATACTCACAGACACACGTATGCATATACACAAATACACAACTCACAGATACACATATAGAAACACACTCAGACATGGACTGTACAGACACACATATACACAGATGCACACACTAAAAAATACAGATACACACACTCACAGACAGATTCTCAGACACACACGGAAACGTGGTGACGCACATAACGAAACACTTAGAGATACATGGGCAGACATAGGTGCATACGCACATGCAGGCACACACACTCACACCCCACTTTCTACCGACAAGACTTAGACAACCAGAGGCCATAGACACAACTTAACCACATAACTCATTAGTAGGAGAAGTAAAACCAGCTGGTTTAGAAAAGAGGCACATCCCTGGCTGGTACAAATGGTTAAAGTGCTCAGCTGCTAACCAAAATGCTAGAAGTTTAAGTCCTCCCAGGGGCGCCCAGAAGAAAGGCCTGGAGATCTACTGAAAAATCAGCCATTGAAAACCCTATGGAGCACAGTTCCACTCTCACATACATGGGGACACCATGAGTCAGAATCAACTTGATGGCAATTGTTTGCAAAACGGGATGACAAAGAGCCCTGCTCAGGGGACATGGGGAGCCCTCAACTCTCCTTTCAACCCGAGATCAGAGGCCAAAAGCTCTCTTACTCAAACCTGTGCATCCCAGGGACCCCGCACTAAAACACTGACACCAAGTCCTCAGTAGAAATCAGCAAATAAACAGAAGGTGTTTGCTGTGAACAGTCCCTCTGCAATCTCCCTCCTGCGTCAAACCATGGGATCCTGGCCAAATTTCTGCTCTTCTGACCAAGACCAAAGGCAGGTCCTGCAGAAATAAGGGGCAGGCCTTCCCAGGGCCACCCAGCCCTGCACATTGGCCATGGGCAGCTCTCATACAGCTAAGGCCAGGCCTGTGAGCAGACCAAGGGAGTTTTCCTGAGTGGGAAGAGGCAGCTTTAGGAGGAAGGGACTAGGGGGAGGAGAGAGAGTTGTAGGGCTGTGACCAGGACCTACCGCAGAGGCTTCAGCTCAGCCTGCCTCACTTAGTGGCTCAGAGCAATAGAGGGTGCACTGCCATCCACCCAAGTCTGCTTTCAGCCCACAGGGCACCCTGCCTGTCCATGGGCCCACACTAGGCTCAGGAATGGCAGAGAAGGTGGCCCTGTTCAGCTGAATTGAGAGTATATGCGCGCGCGCACACACACACACACCCTGAGCCCAGTTCATCAGCGAATGAGAAACCAATGGTTTTCTTTTCTTTAAAATAAAATCTTGAGAACGCGTGAGCAGACCCGTTTGGAAGCAGAGGCCTTCCTGTGTTGACAGGGTTGGCCTGCTTCGACGGACTTGAGCTGCATGCGGTGGACAGGAAGCATGACGGGTTGCCGTTGGAGGTGGTGCTTGTGTTAGTTACCCCATCCTGCTGCAGACGTGCTGCGTTGGCAGCTGCATGGTGAGGAGGGGCTTCGTGGCACCTCTGGGGCCTCTGGCAGACAGGGGGCTGTGGATGAGCACGGCCTGGGCTCTGCTTCCAGCGCCTGATGTGTCTGTGAGCAGCCTCTGTGTGTATGTGTGTTGTATCCTTGTGTTTTGCATTTACTCTCCGTCCTGTGAGTCTGTTGTGTGCACGCCACGTGAGTATTGGGGCTATTCAGCAAGTGTGTGCGTGTGTGTCAGGAGTGGGAGTACTGTGTTTTTCCGCCCTGATTCTGGAAAGAGAAGGGAGCATGGAGAGAGGGTTCTGTCTGCATTCCCGCAAGGCTGTACATCTCCCTCATCCTGGGACCTGCAGTCCAGGTGCCCCCCTTTCTCTCCCAGTCAGGGACCAGGAGCATTTCACGCCAGGAACACCTTGGCCCTCAGCCTGAAGCTCTGGGTCTGGGCAGAGCTCTGGAGTCCGGAGCCTCCAGCGGCTGCCACGAGAGCAGTGTGTTGAGTGTGAGCAAGTATGTGTGTGTGGTATGTGCACACACACCACCTCCGCATAAGAACACTCCACTCTGAGCCAGGGGGTCTGGGTGAGGAGATGCGTGACGGTGTGTGCACATCGTGCTGGGTGTACACAGGCGTGTGTGGGCTGTAGCTTGTTGGGTGGGCCAGTTTCTACGATAGGGTTTCTAACAAGTGCATGGAAAAAACAGCAGAAAAGATGGGTCTGACTCCTCAGGTAGGCAGGCCTGCAGCTCTCTGCAAACACAGGTGTGTTTTCGAGGGCACTGTAGCCAGGGCGTGGGGGAGGAGTGTGGAAACAGGGTGGGAAGGGAGGATCCCACACACGTGTGGTTGTGGGTAGCCTAATCAGAGGGACGCTAAGTCAGACGGCATCCTCCAGAGACCTCCCTTCTTCCTGGATGCGCGCTTGGGCCATCTGTGGCATTTTCTCACATTCTGCCCACAGATTTCCCTGGGAGACCGGAAGAAGGGGGCAGGGGCACCTCGACTCCCCAGAAGGCAGCCCTGAGCACCTGGCTCTCCTTGGAGACAACAGAAGTGCAGGGGTGGGTGTGTGCGTGCGTGCGTGTGTGCGTGTGTGTGTGTGTGTGTGTGAGAAAAGAGACCCCTCCCCACAGCTTCATCTGGGTGGGAACAGATGGTGTTCAGACCTGACCAGCGAGCCCAGAGGCAGCGCTTGGAAGCAGTGTTTCTTGAGGGGAGGACTGTGCACAGGAGGGGTTGGGTGGGTGCCCCTGGGAACTGCCCTCTGGCTGAAGGCATTTCTGCTCTCCTGGGTCCGTCCTGTCTAGGCCTAGCCCACATGTCTAGCTGCAGGTTGGTTGCTCTTTGCCTTATCTCTAGACTACTTGAAGGCTAAATCCAACCACAGGGGTGCAGACACCAGGGGTAGGTCCTCCCTGTGCCTGGCCCCACCAACCCCTGGCTCCAGCATGAACTCTTCAGGGCCCTAGATGGCAGGAGGAAGGACAGCCCTACTGCCCCCAGGATCCTGGAGTCTCAGGCATGGATCTACTGGTACTTCATCACTCATGTGGAGGACCCTGCCACTCAGGCCCCCAGAGACACCACGCCGTCCTCAAACCCAGGGTCCTCATCTGTGCTTTGCCTGAAACATCCTCTCCAGCAGCCTACCTTGTCTACCCGGGCCTGCAGCCTAAACTCTGGCCCTCTCCCGGGACCCTGTATCAGAATCCCCTGAGACTCTGGTGAAAAGTAAAGATCCTGGCCTCTGCCCCAAACCTTTGACCTCCCTGAAGGTGGGGCCAGGGGATCTGCAGCTGGGTAACAGCCTCATGCACATCAAAATGCCTAGTCCCTGTAGCTGCCCTGTGGCAACCCACCAAACCCAGACCCTCTCCCACAGTCAGCTCCCATCCAGGCAGGTTGCCAGAGTGCTGCAGCTTCCTCCTGCTTCATCCTTCTCAAAGGTGTCCCCTAACTACCTGGCCCTGCCTAATGGCCACAGGGACTCAGCTTTCTTCCCCAGGGCAGTGACCTCCCACATCTCCAGGACCGTCATCTGCCTTTACCATAAGCAGGTTCCTTAGACTGTGCTCATGACTGTCATAACAGATGTCCCTTCCCCAGCCATAGGAAGTTGGACTTGATCTTGCATCCTCATGTACACCACACATTCACACAGACATACATACACAGACGTGCACTCACACAGACACACACAGAGCCAACCCCTGTGGTAATACAAATGTGCACGTACTTCATTCACATGGTTTCAGCTATCGTGTCCCCAGCTCTTTTGGTCATCCTGCCTCCTCATGTGACCTCCCAGGCCTTCTAAGACTCAGCTCAATGGGAGGTGTGATATGGAGGGGTAAGCATAGGGGCTGTGAGGCAGGCTCAGCTGAAGCACCCCCACTGAAAAGCCGTGTGACCTTGGGCAAGTCACTTTACCTTCTGGGCAAGACTCGGTTTCTTTGTTTAGAAAGTGGCAATATACAAACTGCTTAAATGAGTTTATTCTGAGTGTGAAATGCAGTCATTTAGGTAGAGCATTTAGCACAGTGCCTGGAACATGGTAGATTTGCAATAAGTTGTAGCTGTATAACAAATGCAAAAGGAAAAAAAAAGTCATGAGGGTCCACAACTTCTGATCCGTGTTGCCCTTGCCCTCACGGCTCTCTTCCTGGGGAATTAGTTCCATCTCTGAACCTCTGCACAGGCTGTTTTCCCTACCTGGCACCCCTTCTTTCTTCCTACTTCCCCCAAACCAAATCCCACTCTTCCACAAAGACAGAGCTGAGCCTCCCAGGAAGCTGGCTAACTGCTGCCTCCTCGTCAGTCTCTCAATGCCCCCTCAAGCTTGGATCTCCCACCCCAGGGTCTCAGCCCCTCTGTGCCATGCCCTAGGTGCTAGTGCGTGCCTGTCCAGTCTCTGCATAGACTGTGAGCACCCACGGCAAGGCACAGCAGCGACATCATGTGCGCCACATCCTTCCCTGCAGGCCTCAACGCAGAGTAAGCGCCTAGCAAAGGCCAGTTGCTTTTTTTAATATTAAGTTTATTATAAGTGTTTATCATGTGAACGATACTCATCATAGACAAGGGAAGCAAGGTGGAAACGTAGAACAAAGATAAAGGCACCCATATTCCCACTTCCCAAAGACAACTGCTATAAATGTCATGGTAATTTTCCTTAGCCTCATGGAACTGAGACTGAGCTAACTGGTCACCTACGGTGTGTGAGAAGTAGGAGGCAAAGCCACGGCCCTGCCCCAGTGAGGCTCACAGACCCAAAGGGATGCAACACGCTACAAAGTGATGCCCACAGCAGAATTAAAACACAGCCGACCACCAATGCCACCAGCAGCCTAGCTTGAGCTGCTCTCATGCTCCCTTACCTGTTTTCACTGGTGGCCAATGAGAAGTCCAGCAGGAGGATGACAGGGTCAGTTTGGAGGGGGTTGGGGGGAGAGTGGAAGCCCTGGGTTCCTGTTCAGGAATGCCCTTGAGTAAGTCATTGGACTTCTCTAGGTCTCCATTTTTTCATCTGGGAATGAGAGTGAAATTGATCCCCTCTGAGAACCCTTTCTGCTTTGCAGTCTGTAACTATGATAGAAAGTTCATGCTGGATTTAGGGTCCAGGTGGTACAATGGTTAGAGACTCTGGGAGGCTGGGAATAGGAGGAGCATGGGATGATTTGAGGAGTTGCTTAGACCACAGTCAGGGTTGGAGGTAATCAGAGACACTGAGTTCATGTAGTGTTTGAAGAATCTGTGACTGGGACTTGGCTGTGGGTTAGCATGGAAATAGAATGTAATGGGTAGTCCTCCTTAACACTTAGTTTTAACCAAGAACAAGGGGAGGCAGCTCCAGTGCCACGGGAAGCCCACTGATTCTGGAGTCCAACGACCTGAGTTTTAATGCCCAAGAGCTAGATGATGACCGTGGGCAACCATTTTATTCCCTGAGCTCTGAGCTCCTCATCTGTAAATCAAAACTAACAACAAGGACTTCCTGGGCTAGTGTGGCAATTAAATGGGAGTATGTAGAATCATCTAGAATAGGCTAGTATAATAGTAATAATCATCATCATAATAAGGTATGAATCATTAACACGTATTTATCATTTACCACGTGCTCAACATGATGCTAAGCACTCCATTGTGCTATCTCATTTAATATTCGCAGTTTTCCTAGGAGGAAGGTTCGATTACTATCTCTGTTTTGCAGATGAGGAGAACAGAGGCTCTACAGAGAGTTTAATTACCTTCTCTGGTCACACAGAGAGCAAATGGCAGAGCCAGAATGCCACACAGTGCTTCTGAGCATCACGGACGTGGTGAGGTGTGCTTGTGCCTGTCTGTGGTTAAATACCCTTATCTGGGAGGACATGGGTGGTTCAGTAGTAGAATTCCCGTTCCATGCAGGGGACCTGACTTCAGTTCTTGGCCAATGCACCTCATGTGCACCAACCACCCGCCTGTCAGTGGCGACTTGCATTTTGCTATAATGCTGAACAGGTTTCACTGGAGCTTCCAGACTAGGAAGTCTAGACCAGGAAGAAAGGCCTGGTGCCGTACTTCCAAAAGTTAGCCAGTGAAAACCCTGTGTATCACAAGAATCCTATCCACAACCTATCACGTGGATGGCACAGGACTGGCCACGTTTCTTTCCATTGTGCTTGGAGTCGCCATGCACTCAAAGGCCACTAACAAGGACAATAATCCTTATCTGGGAACTGGTTCCTCTTCCCAGCAGGGCCTCAACCTTCCTATGTAGATGCATTCTGACAGAAGATCAGAGCAGCCGGCTCATGAAGTCCGTTGGATGCACAGTAAGCACTCAATAACGAGTGTTTATTTATTGCCTCTGTTTACAGCTCTATTCCCAAAGTGAATTGTTTGTTTAAGTAAGGAGCATTTACCTTTATTACAGTCATTGGTAAATAAAATTATATTTGCATTTCCACAAATATGTATGAGTTTAATTAGTCTTGCAATTCGTACACAAGAGCCAGTCCAGGAAACGCATTCATGAGCTCACACTTCTACCCTAGGCATAAAGTCTGCTCCAACAAACACCATCAGGATTAAATCATTTATTCACTCGCAAATAGTTATGGATCACCCCCTCTGTACCAGGCACCGGTCTAGCTGCTGGAGATACAGCATTGACCAAGGCAGATAAGCTCCTAAGGCTGACATTTTCATGGGGAGATTGAGATGATAAATTAAGGATAAAAATTTAAAACCAGATAGTAAGTGCTATGCTGAGAATTCGAACATACTGATGAGGTTTGGAGTGATTGGGGAGGGCCTTCGTGCAGAGGTGACAGTTAAGCTAAGATCCAAATAACATGCAGAGGTGGAGGGAGAGGGCGCTTCAGGCACAGGGAAATGTAGATGCAAATGTAGATATCCCTTCCTGGGGCTGGAACGGACCTCGTATGTTCAAGGGACAGGCAAAAGGCCAGCGTGACAGGAGCATCATGGTGATGTTGGACAGAGGGGCAGGAGGAGGTTGGTAAGGGTAGGTAGTTTCAGGCTTGGCAGGTCACTTTGTAATAGTCTTTAGAGAACAAATGAAACAAGACTTCGGAGGTGTGATTATCGTTCTCCCTCAGTGTGGACTTGGCATCACTTAGGTCACTCACTATGCAATACAGACCATGAGGTCACACGTGTGTGAAGCCTGAAACGAAGGATGCTAGGAGTCCTCTTCCTCCGCCCCCACCACGCCACCCCACCTCTAGGCAGTTGGTCACCAACACAGGACCCTGTGACCCTGACTTTTCTCATTAGTGTCTCAGCAAAGGAAACAGTTGCTCCTGCCTCAAGTCCCCCTGCACAATCTCACAGGGCTTAGCCTCAGTCTGTCCTTCTGCTCCCACCTAAATCCCTCATGCTGTAGTTCCAGCCCCTTCAGCTGCTGCTGCCCTTTCTTGGAGCTTCTCATTCCCAGGATGCCAAGTTGCATTCCGTCCAGGCGGGAGAGCGGGAACTGCTGTCCAGGGGTGAGTCAGCCGGATTCAAGCGGAGATGTAGGTCGTCAACCTCCCTCCTCCCACACTGCTGCTGCTGCGGCTGCTGCTGTGGCTGCTGAGGCCTCCCCGCCCTGCCTGCCCCACGCCCGTGTCCTTGTGGCCACACACCCCTGCCCACTGCCCCAGTGGGCTGCCCTCCCCAGCCCGTTTCTCTCAAACAATGGAAGAGAAGAGCCCTTCAGGAACCTCTGTGTGGCCCCCAGAGCCACCACCAAACACCTGCGGCAGACTGCTGGCCCTTTTCTCCCTCTTTTAAAGTAAAAAACAAATAAAAACAATACACAGGGAGAAGAGCTGATGTTTTACTTCAAATGAGGGAGGAAATCATTCACCCAGGGCACCTGGGAGGTTCCAGGAGGCTCTGGCCGGGGCAAGGGAGGCTTCAAGCAGAAAGTCCGTTCCGATCAAGGCTTCTGATGGAAGATCCCCTCAGATCACAGGCCCCCCTCTTCACCTCCTGCTGACTGTAGGCACGTGGCCCCTCCACTTGGGCCCTTCCTGCTGCAAACAGCTTTCCACAGACACCTCAGAGCCAACCCTCCTTCCCTGTCACCAAGGTACTCTCAGTCTGGACCCCACTGTCAGGAGCGTGGTCGTTCAAAGACCTCTCTAAAGAAGGGACAGACAGCTGAATGGATAGATAAAGAGAGATACGGATAGCTGTGAACACCTGAACACATCCACACAGATCATTTCTGGGGTAATAATAATGAAGGGCTGTCTTTAGCTCTCTGACGTGCTAGGTTCGCGCTGTGAGCTTCCCTGACAGCATCACCTCACTTCACCTTCATGACAATTTCATGATGCTGGCCGGTGTGGCTGCCAACAGCCACATGTGGCTATTTACATTTGAATTCCTTTTGTTTAAATATAGCTAAAAATTCACTTCTCCGGTTGCACTAGCCGTATTTCAAGTGTTCGACAGCCGCAAAGTGATTAGTGGCTACCATATTAGGTAGACAGTGCAAGTATAGAACACTTCCTAAATTACAGGAGATTCTATTAGACAGCAATGCTCTAAAATATAGCCAACAGCTAAGGCCCTGGTAGCACTGTGTGCACGTACGAACGTGTGTAGGGTGTTCAGTGTGCACATGTGTACGTATTTTAGGCTGGTGTGTGTGTGTGTGTGTGTGTGTGTGTGTGTGTGTCTGAAAGGTGCACAGCCCTTGGCCACCAGTCCAGGTGTTGTACTGCCTGGAGGAGTGTTACACGCACAGCAGGGGAACCAGCCTGCCTGGATTCCAATGCTGGCTCTTCTACTCTCTGGCTGTGTGACCTGGGGCAAGTGGCTTAAGTTCTCTGGGCCTCAGCTTTCTCTTTATAAAACAAAGATAATAATAGCACCATCTGAGAGGGTTGTTAGGAGCATTCCATGAGATAATATGTGTGAAGCTCTCAGCGTGGCTCTCAGCACATTATGAGCTATTAATAAATGTGAGCTATTATTGTCCTTTCCAGGAGGCAGTGTGTTTGCTGCTTTGAGACAGCCTTGGTGAAGAGTCAGCCATGTAAGGGAGTGTGTTGAGAGCTGTGATGAGACACAAAGATGGGCTTATACTCAAGGCTGCCTTTTAGTGAGGGGGGCAGGGCCAGGGCTGGGGATAAGCCAGCAGGGTACTGCAGTGGGACTAGAGGGCAGAGATGGTGCTGGGAAGATGGGGTGCAAATGAGATGAGGTGCTTGAGGAGGAGGAGGGGTGGAAATGAAGAAAGTTCCTTATAGCCTGGATCTTCCTTTGCCCTGGGAAATGCACTACTTGGTGAGGGAGAGAGAAAGAACCACATACGTGATGGTTTTACAATATCAAAATCGCCTTCTATATTCAGTAACCCAAAGCACCAGGGCAGTCATTCCTTCACACCTCACCCTCTAGGATCACAAGTCTCACCTGGGAGATGAGACCAACTCACAAGCGACAACTGGGATGAAGAAGGATCAGAGCAGGGGAGGTGCCTGAGGGAATTTCTAGGCCAGGCAGCCATTTTCACACACATCATTTCAACAGGTATTTGCTGAGTGCCTGTTCTGTGTAAAGACAGTATTATGGGTGCTGCAGGGGGTTCAAACAAAAGGAAAAATAAGAAAGAGCCTCATCCCTCGAGGAGTTGAGAGCCTGAGAAAATAGCCTAAGGTGAGACGAACATTCGAAGGTGGACAGATCCTATGTGGAAAAGATTCCAAGAAGGAACTGGTATTTGAAAGGAGCTTTGAAGGATGGGTAAGGTGTTATAGAGAACAGAATGAGGTCCAGAGAAGTTAGGCAGCTTGCTCAAGGCCATACTAAATACTGGATCCAGGTGCGAGATCCTTCCACCATGGGGAGATGAGAAAAAGAGGAGGCATCCCTATGCATATGGTAGATAGCTGGACCCTCAGAGGTACACACAGGGAGGCACCTCTAGGATAAGGGGCCTGCCATCCCACCCTCAGCCAGCCCTGTCCTCACAGCCTCCCTGGAAAGTCCCGCCCAGACCCGGCCTAGAGGCTGACTGTGTTTCCAGACTTGGCCAGCAGAGGGCACCAGGACTACTGCACAGCCTCGGCCATAGAGTTGGCAGCCCTGGTTCTAGATTCAGAGCCTGGGGCCCTCGGAGGCACAGGGCACAAACGTCAGCACATTCACACACCGAGGGTGAGCCCACGGTGGGACACTAGGTGGGGGAGCTACTCGGGTGGCTGCTGTGGGAGGGTGGGGCTGCACAGAGGCACACTTGGGTTGGCAGGAGAAATCACATGGCCCTTCTGGAAGCAGACACATCCTTCAAGTGGCACCTCAGGCCAAATAAAGAGCCTCCTCCCAAGAGGAGCCTGCGGCTGACTGTGACGCAAAATGGGAGTTCTTTCTTTAGTTTCCGTTCAGAGAAGGCAAAAGGAGGAGATTCTCCATCTGTCCTCACCTCTAGGTTCATCCCCAACCCCCCTATAACCCAAACCAAAACCAGCCAAGGGAATATAAAGAGCTCCTGTCAGCGTGTGTGTGTGTGGAGTCAGGGTGTAGAGCGCGGCCTGAAATGGCCCCCCAAGACCTGCAGCTGTCATGTCCTTTCACAGACACAGGACGGGGAATCGTGTCCTCCTACATAAACCTGCTCAGGAACTGGCCCCTGCCTTAATGATAAAGCCTACTCACAGTTAGCACATAGGTTGCTCTTCTGCAGAAAGAGACGCCTCGAGGGCTTCCCGGGACCCCTCTCAAATAGAAGTCACCATTCACATCAAGAAACCCAGGCCCTCAGAGTGCACACCAGCTGGCTTCAATCCTGCCTGTGTTCCCCAAGCCCCAAAGGAATTGGGTCTGAATTCGGTTTTTCTGCTTCCCACTCTGAGAACCAGTATGTTGTACTTGTTATAGTTGTTGGGTGCCTTTGAGTCAATTCTGACTTATAGTGACCCATGTGACAGAGTAAAACTGCCCCATAGGGTTTTCTACAGAAGCAGATCACCAAGCCTTTCACCCTCAGAGCCGTTGAGTGGGTTTGAAATGCCAGCCTTTCAGTTAGCAGCCATGTGCTTAACGATTCTGCTACCAGTACTCCTTGAAAGCTAGCATAGGCCTGGTTTTATAGGTGAGAGTTTGGAGACGCAGAGGACAGGAATGGTAACGGTGTAACTGAGCTCAGAGCAGAAAATGTGGGTGGTTGAAGAGGAGGAAACAGAGGAAGACGCGGAGGAGAAAGAGAGCACGGGGTGGCCAGAAGGGTATCAGGAGCATGGGGCTGAGAGTGGTGAATGACTGCCTCGGCCACTATTGCCGTGGACGGCCACAGGCCAGCACAGCTGAGCCTGTCAGGCCAACCAGATTGTGCGCCGTCTCCACAGCCCAGTTAGTCGTTGTCGGTGTTGTGTGTGAATCCTGTGAGGTCAGTCAGCCAGAGCACCCCGGAAGGTGGGGGCCTCCTCCCCTTCTCCCTGGCAGCACACAGTCCATAACGTCCGTAGGTGTCATCTGCATCTTTCTCCGAGCTGAATGTGGAGGGGTGTTCCAGGCCAGGGGAGCACCATGTGTGCAAGTATGTGTGTAAGAGACGGAGCGAGCCCTGGGAGCTGCCGTCTGCAGGAGACTGTGGCTTTGTAAGGAGGGGTCGATGGTGACAGCAGCGGCTCTGTCAGAGATGTGTATATCCGCAAGTTGTGCAGGGGAGGGGAGTCGGCTGCAAGTACAGGAGGATTTACTGGGCTAGGGGTCAGGGCTGGGGCTTCCTGTCTCTGCCATCAACTCACCCATGGCCTTGATTTTGTCACCAGCTCTCTAACACACCATATTTGCATCCATGAAATGGAAGTGATAATCCCTGCCTTCCTTACTTCACACAAATGCTGACACTCAGATTAGGTGAACATGAGTAGGAGAACGCAAGTACCACACAGGTACCCCATGTAGACCTGAAGCTGGAGACGTCTCACCCAGGGCTGGGAAGGTGGCTGTGGATCAGTCATGTCTCCTTAGGGACAAGGTGGTGGCAGGACCACAGGAGAGTCCACAGAAGAGAGTCAGGCTCCAGGAAGGAACGTGTTCTCGTTGCTCAGGTTTCAGCCCGCCTTCAGCCCTGAAGTCTGTGCCCAGGGACCCCTGAAGACCACTGCCTTACACAGCCACGCCAGCCTGCACATGCCCAGCTTCCCCTGGGGAAGCCTGTTAGCACCCCCAACCTGCCCAACACCCACTCCAAGGAATATCCTCCCACCTTCCCCCATTGCCACAAACAGCTGTGATTCAGAGGGAGAATCATTTCCAAGGAAACCAAAAAAAAAAAATTTCCAGGCGTCAAGGGAAATTTCAACCACAAAGCAAGTGGTTCCAGAGGAGTGTTGACGGCCCCCAGGATGCAGTTTGGGCTCCTAGCATTGTCAACACCATCCTCCGAGGAAGGGAGCTAAACAGGACATATGTGCAGGGGTGTAGGGAGGGAGACAAATGTTTCCCAGAAGTGGAAATTAAAGTTATCAATAACGTTTTGTTGTTGTTGTTTAGCCACAGGGCCCTCGCAACCAGAGGAGGGAAAAAGTGAGCAGGGACCTTTTTACCAGGAAGCAAGCCCTGCTCTCCAGTTCTGCGTGGGCAATCTGAAAGGGCCCCTGTGAGAGCAAGGCTGACCCAAGCTGGCTTCTCTGTGTCCCTCTGTACTGGTGGCCGCCCCACCCTCCAGTGAGGCTCAGGGCTGGTTTGGATCCTACACATAGGACCCTAGTCACTTATTTATCCCCTCAGAGCTCACCATACATATAACCAAAACCAATTGCCATCGAGTCGATTCTGACTCACCATGTGTTGCAGAGTAGAACTGTGCTCCGCAGGGTTTTCAGTGGCTGATTTTTCAGAAGCAGATTACTAGGCCTTTCTTCTGAGACACCTCTGGGTGGACTCCAACCGCCAACCTTCGAATTATCAGTTGGGTGCATTAGCTGTTTGCACCACCCAGGGACACGTCTTAAGTAAGACATTTGTATAAATTACCTATCCACAGCCACACGCGCAGACACACGCAGGAGTCAGCGCCGTACAGAGCAATGGAATACACCGGCTTTTCCCGTGACTCTCACTATGGCTTTATGCTAATGTGATGAAGTGACTCAGGTCCAGGATCCTGCCTTATGGGTCTGCAAGTGATGCAGGGGACGGGGAGCTAACTGGGAAGTCTGTGGCTCAGAGCTGGGAGGACACTGCTCTTTGGAGAGCAGGGACAACTGCCTTCGCGTTTACTCTGAATGGTGCCATTACTCTCATTTTAACATTTCAGAAATGACTAAGGAAAACAACAAAAAGAAATACATAAACCCAACAAGACATTTAAGGAGCTTTGGTGGCGCAATGTTTGAGCGCTCGCCTGAGAACTGAAAGGTTCGTGGTTCAAACCCACGCAGCAGCTCCTCTGGAGAAAGACCTGGTGATCTGCCCCCATAAAGATTACAGCCGAGAAAACCCTAGGGGGAAGTTACACTCTGTCACATGGGGTCACTACGAGTAGAAATCTACTCAAAAGCACCCAACAACAGCAACAAATAAGGTATATACTGTCGAGTAGCTTTTAATGAAAAGCGTTGGATTCTGCCTCATCCACATTATAAAGAGATGTTTTTAAACCTAGAGCCATCCATTGGGTCATCCTCCATAGGCAGAAAGGCTGTCCAGCATGGTGTCCTGTAGAAGGAGAAGGCCTGGGCCCAGGCGGGCAGGCCACCCATGCGAGGTCACACAGCAGCCAGACTCAGGGCTTGCAGTGCCTTCGGGTGCCTCCAAGAGGGAGGAGACAAATGCAGAGGGCAGCTTTTCACCAGCCAAGCCTCCGACACTGCAAGTCAGAGGCCCCTTGTTTCAGACAGCCATGGCCTTGAACACTGCTGGCCTGCGGAAGGTGCTCTGTGAACACCCAACCTGTGGGCTCTGCGGGGTGTGGCCCCATCTGTCCCAGGCTGCCACCACACAGACAATAGACCCGCACAGGAATGTCTGCATTCGTATTCAGAGCTCTGCCTCCCGTTCCCTGGCTTCCCCTCCCTCTCCTTCCCCTCTGGCCCCGGGGTTGTATTTTGCATCCTTTAAATGATCTTGTTTATTCCATGTGTCGGAATATAGTTATCTGAATATTAATTATGGCTTTAGTGAAGTTCATCGGTTGAATGCAGGAATTGAGAATTCCTCCTTCACTTTCAGCCACCTGCTTTGATTTCTCTGTTTATCTGCTTGACTGAGCTGAAATCAGTTTCTGTAAGTGAAAGTCGGCTGCTTGGAGCAGATGTTAATGCTCGGAAATAGTGTACGGTCTGCTATTAGCATAAGTAGCATGATGCTAATAAATAGAGGTGCGTGGCGCTGGTGGCGGTGAAGGCGGCGGGGACCAAGGGATAGTGAACAGCCTGCCCCGTGACTGGGCCTGAGCACTGCCCAGAGGAAGGGAGCAAGGCCCAGCCTGGGTGCTGGCCATCCCCCTGCCCCGGCCAGCCCTGCCCTCCCCCATCCTCGGCACCCCAGTGTGCAGCCGGCTGGGGGCTGATGATAAATGACGGCAAGGACTGTAACCAAATTGTAGTGCCATTAGCACCAAGTCACGACTGACAACTAGATACATCATCTCTGAGGTTTCTATCCAGCTAACTAATTTAACTATGTGAATACGGGAAACGCTGCATTCCAGCCATAAGGCAAATATTGCCAATGCTGGGGAGCCTGTGGGTAAGGAATGAGAGACGCGGACTCCACCAGGGCCCGGCAGCCGGTCGCCCAGCCCTGACTGTCAGCAGATCCTTCTTTATGGAGTGTGGACTTGGAGGCTTTGGAATAGCTCCACCACACACCCCACCAAGCCCAGGACCCTATGGGCCAGCTAACAGGCCAGACCAAGTCCCCAGCTCTGGGGCCAGCCTTCACCCCTGACAAACGGGGAGATGGGACAGTATCTTTTTAAGTCAGACAGAGATGGATTTGGTCACAACAAAGCCTGTATCCCCATCCCCAGAATTTCTCCCATCTCTGCAGCTCCCCATTTTCTCCAGGAGAGGGACTTGCAGGCGCTTTGAGGAGATACAGGTGGGCCTTGCTCTTCACAGGAGCTGTTCCCGAAATAGTGAATGCAAATTGTTATTATCTTCTTTCTTTTTTGTCCTTTTTTTTTTTTTTTCCAATTTATCCTGTTTGAAATGTGCTGTGTTTGCTCATCAGGACAGCCATATAAGGAATCCTTTCAGAAATGAAAGAATCCTTCTGCCATGTGACTAGTCGGCCTTTAATTCAACCCATGATTCTCAAGCCATCCCCCGGGGTTACGGGGTGACTGACTCCCTGAATCAGGAGCCCCCCGCTCAGGCCTCCCCCCTACTGCATGGGGCTGTGGCTGGGAGGCTGAGGAAGGGAGAAGACCATGCTGGAGGCAGAAGAGCATCTCATAGGTTCTGTGTGGCTCAGCAGATCTAACTCCCTTTCAGGGGTCCCAGACTCACATCCAGGAACTGTGTGAAGGAACTCACCCGATGATGTCTTTGAGAGCAGACATTTTGGAAAACCCAAAGCCCTCACCAAGGTGAAGGAGATGAGCACATAAGCAAATGTGTAGCTTCAGGTGGACCTGCAGCGCCACCCCATCCCTGACTGAAGCATAAGGGGAGGCATCTGCAGTGGCTGAGCCAGCTTTCTGGAAGGTTCTGCCCTGCAAGTGGCCACTCACACCAGTAAGCGGAGAAGAACATAATGGCAACAATCCAGATAACTCAGGGGAAATTTTGCTTCCATCGGCAATATCCAGATAATGGAGATGGAAAGAAAGGCTTTGGCGCCTGAGTAATTTTGCAGCGCCCCCTGGACAAAAACATCATGCTGGTAAAGTAGAGGGCCAGTGAAAGAGAGGAAGACCCACAATGAGATGGACTGACCCAGTGGCTGCAACAACGGGTGCAAGCATAGCAACGATTGTGAGGAAGGTGCAGGACCAGGCAGTGTCTTATTCTTTTGTACTTAGGGTCACTGTGAGTCGGAACTGACTGGATGGCACCTAACAACAGCAACAGCTTTCCAGAGGGGACACTAACATGACAGCTTTAGGCCATAATATGTGTCCACGTACAGAGCACTTTCTTCTTTGCACAGTTCTCTCCTCTTTTCTCTTGCTTGAGGTTTGTAACAGCCCCATGAGTGCAGGGGAGCGGGAACTATTATCCCATTTGACAGGTAAGAAAACTGAGTTCAAATTGAATTGTCAAGGGAGGAGGAGAGTGATTGATACAGACAAAAGGCTAGTTCATTTTTATCACACAACGCCATGTTTTCCAACACGATGTCACCCAGCTTTTATTTTTCTGCCTTATCTCCCCCCAAAAATAAAAAGTCAAATTCATTACCCATGTACTCTAATTTCCTTATCTCAGGTGCCTGAAAACATATATTTCCTCTGCCTCCCTGAGAGAGGCTATTTTCATTTTCCTTAAAGGTTTGTTCTTTAATCTAAAACCTGTTTCAGTTGTAAATGGGGTACAGTTTCCCCAAAAGATAACATCCATCCCTCCATCTATTATTCTACACAAAGGGGTCACAAAGGTGACTGTGGTGCCATCCTTGCCCTGAAAATACCTACAAAGAAATAAAGTACAAAGCCGCATTTTCCCAAACTGCCACAGGAACACACATTCAAAGTGCTGGGGACGTTCAGAAGAAGAAAGGCCGTCTCCTGAGGGGATGGCTTGGGGAGCTACACGGGGTGTCCTTCGATCTTGGCCTTGATGAATGGATATGATTGTGAAATGCAACGATCAGCAGAAGTGCCCTCCACAAGGAGAAAGCTGTTTGAGTAACGGCACAGAGGTGCTGGGGAAGGGCGCCGGAACAGTCTAGGCCAGGCAGCAGGCCGCTGTGTGGACGTGGGTGTGGAAGGAGAGGAGCTGACATGAGCTGCGAGGACCTGGATGCCAGGCCAAGGAGTGTGGGCCATAGGCATGAGCAGGCAGCTGCACACTCAGGCCCTTGGTGAGGAGATTTCCTGACCAGAGTTAAGACCAGAGATCTGGGGGAGCAGCCTGGGGAGGGCCTTGCTGGCTCACCACCCTCATAGTGATCAAACCAGAGCAGTACCCTGCCCTCCTACCACTCACCACCCTGCGATCAATAGCCCTGGTTGTATCCAGAGATCGCGGTCCTGGGGGGCCTGGCTTCTTACACTGGGAGCTGCATCCTACATCCCGAAAGCCATGGTGGAACAGCCCCTCAGTCTTAGGCATAGGAGAACACAAACTTCATAATATTGCTGTTGTTAGGTGCTGTCAAGGCGATTCCGACTCATAGCGACCCCATGTGACAGAGTAGAACTGCCCCGTAGGGTTTTCTAGGCTTTAATCTTTACAGGAGCAGATCTCCAGGTCTTTCTCAAGCAGAGCAGATGAGTCCTTTTGAATCAACAACCCTTCAGTTAGCAGCCGAGCACTTAACCATTTCGCCACCAGGGCTGCTTAACCCCACAATGGAAATCCTTAATTCCCAATCTTCTCGCCTCCAAAGTCACTTTTCATTGGTTCCTTCCCACCCCACTCCATTACTTTCTTAAAAGTGTTGCCTTTAAAACTGCCGTCATTAAATAAATCATTGACTTTGCTTCCCCATTTTTTATTAATCAAAGGCTAATCAGAGCTGCAGATCGGCATGAGGCAACTGTGCTCGGCGCACATAGAGTGGATACGGTTCTTGTTAGGAGCAGAAAGGTGCTATTTTTGTTTTCCCAGGCAGTTCACCGAGGGGGATGTGCCACCTTGGGCTCTGTGGAAGACCAAGGAAGAGCTTGGGTTCTGGAACTCCAGGCTGGCAAGCTCAGCTGACGGTCCATACCTCGGGGAGCCTTGGGGGCTGAAGGGAGGCAGGCGAGGCCCAGGCCTAGCAGGAGACAGACCCGGGAGAAAAAGTGTGAGGTACACGAGAAGCTTGTGAGGACAGGCAGCCCAGGACCCTAACACTGTCCTGGACAAAGAATCAGTCTGGAACCTGTTCTGACCTAAAGCTGAGGGTCGCCAGGTCCTCCCACCAGCCTGTGTCCTCACCCCACCTCTACACTCCTTAGGCTGCCCCCACCCCAGCAGACAAGATGCCTTCTTGTCCTCACTACTTCCCTTGCCTATACCACCCCCTGGCTAAAAGACACCACTAGCAACATCAGGGTTCTACGACCTGAACCAGACTCTTATCAGTCCGTTTTTTTTTAATCCTGCTGACTTTTTCCTTCTTCTTTGTTTCCTTTTTTTTTTTTCCCCTTTCTGTACTTATTGATCCCAAACGAGCAAAAAGTCTATTAATCCTAAACCCAAGGAAGATGAGAGATACGGCTGAGAGGGCTTGTCAGGACAGAGCCACATGGACACTGTCCCCTGGGAAGGTGACCATATCAATAGCAGCAGGAGGAAGGGGGACAAAGGGAAGAGGCAGAAAGGGAAGCAATTGTGATCCCTGGGTGATGTGGCTGAGGAGAACCCTCCGAACCGCAGCACTTACCAGCCTCCACCCTCGGAGATGGCAAATTGGAAGGGAGGGGATTTGCATCTTCTCTCAGTGCAGAGACTCTGGCCCTTGCCTGGGGTCACATACACTCAGGGGTGGCACGGGTGAGGACCCAGGCCCATTTATTGTGGGGAAGCACATTTCAGACAGCCCAAGTGGCACTCAGCAGGAGGACTAACGAGCAAGACAACCCACCGGAAGAACTTAGACAAGTTCCTTAACCTCTCTGCCTCAGTTTCCTCCTCTGTAAAATGGACACAATAATCGTAAGAATTTTATAGGGTTGTGGAGAGAATTATACGAGATCATCAAATATATATGAGAAATGTCAATACATACATACCCGCATTGTTGTTGAGTTGATTCTGACTCATAGTGACCCAATAGGACAGGGTAGAGCTGCGCCAATAGAGTTTCTAAGGAGCAGCTGGTGGATTCGAACTGCCGACATTTTGGTTAGCAGCCAAACTCTTAACCACTGCAACAGCAGGGCTCCATGTGTGTATATATATACACACACACACACATTTATATGAAAAAGATATGAGATCATCTATAAATATTAGGAGTTCATTATAAATATTAGGAGTTCATTATTATATTATTAATTATGATTACTCCTTAATCTGAAGTGCAGAAAGGCTGGACCAGGGCTGGAAGAGAGTCTGGCCTACTCCCTTCCTGCCCAGCGTCCTTTACAGAACGGACTGGGGTCTGCAGGCCTCAGGGACAATACACCGGGTAAGCGGTATGGTAGCCAAAATATCTGGATGGATATGTGCAGTGGCTGCCTCTGTTCTGTGAGGGGACCACACTGCAAACCCGCAGCACTGTCCACAGCAGCTGTTCACGGCCTGGGCTGCATGTCACAGCCGCCTCCCAGCCCCACCTTCCACTGGCAGAATCAGAGTCTCAGGGGGTAACGCCCAGGCAGCTGCATTTTTCAGATGGAGACACTGAGACCAAGCCAAGTCAAATCCGTGCCCTAGTTTCCATGGCTGTTGAGTGGTAGCTGGTTGCTGGGCACCCTGGGAATAAAATTCAGTTCTTGTCCCCCAACCAATACCACACCACGCTCTCCCTCAAAGAGCTCATACCTGGCTTACCTAGTAATCTGCCAGTTGCTTGCAAAGCAAGTCCAAAAACTGTTGGCTTCCACTGCCTGTAGGTGACCAGGCAGCGTCACTTATTGGAATGTCTTTTCCCTCCTCGGGGAGATTTTCTTTGTGTGTCTTTTTCCAGCTCCAGTGTCCCTGTTCCCCTCCCTCTCCTCAATTTGGAAGCTGGCACCTGGCTGTGTGGATGTGCCCTGGTTTATAGGTTTCTCCATGGACGTCCTTCCTGGGGGGAGAGGGGCTGGTGTGCTGTATTATCCAGGTCGAAGCTTGCTGAGGTCAGAGACCCTGTCGTTGAGCACAGTGGCACCTTTATCCACCTTGTTAGGGACAAAGCACTGGACAGACAGGCTCCCCTGAGTTCTGCTCACCAGGCATGTCCCTCACCTCTCGGGCCTCGAGCAGGTTCGCTGGCCCTTCCTGAGGACCAGATCCATGCCTTACCTCATTTATTCACCCATAGACGCTAGGGGGCTGGCACTATCATTATCCCCATTTTACAGGTGAGGCCACGGAGGCACAGAGCACTCAAGGGACTTACCCAGTAAATATGTGACACCAGAGCCTGGTTCTTAATCCAATACTAAAACCACCCCAACATGGAATGTCTCATTCTAGAGCCTCAGGTCCCCAAAAAGCAGCAATTTGGGGGTTAAAAAACAAAGGGATGAGCTAAAAGCAGACGGCTTGTTTATTGTTTATTACCTACTTAAAATTATGACAATTAGACTCCAAGTTACCAAATTACAGAAGAATAACAGCGAAAGAGGCAGCCTGGTATGTGGGGGGGAGGGGGGGAAATGCTGAACTAGGAGACTGCAGTGTTGAGGTTTTTAAATTATTATTATAAAAATAACACATGCATGTGGTAAAAAGTGCAAAAGGGTATATACAATGAGGAGTGATCCTCCCTCTCACCAAAGACCCCGTCCCACTCTCCAGAAGAACAGCCAGTTTCCTGTGTATGCTTCCAGAAATATGTCAGGTACAGACACACACATGCAAACACACCCACATATACTTTCTGTTGTGGAAACTGGAATATGCTCCTCACACGGCTGTGCACCTTAATCTGGGGACTTGCAGTACTTCTTGGGTCTTTCCAAATCTGCACACATATGCGTCTGCTTCATTTCATTTAATGAGTCCTTGGGTAAGGCAGAGGGCCAACGTGCTCGGCTGCTAACTGAAAGGTTGGAGGTTCAAGTCCACCCAGAGGTACCTCGAAAGAAAAGCCTGGCAATCTACTTCCCAAAAATTAGTCATTAAAAACCCTAGGGAGCACAGTTCTACTCTGACACACATGGGGTCGCATGAGTCAGAACTGACTAAATGGCAACTATTTGGTATTCGATTGTCTACATATTCACTTACTTACATAGCCAGGTCTCCGCTGAGAGACATTTGGGTTGTTTCTAGTTTGTGTTTTATTTTATTATAAACCACACACTGTCAATATCCTTGTGTACATTCATTGCTCACATGTGCAAGCCTGCCATAGAATAAATTTCTAGAAGTGAAATGATCTCAAAATTCTACCTTTTGATTGATATTTGCCCTCCAAATAAATTGTACCAATTTAAATTCTTATTAAATGGTTTTTTTAATTCATGTTTTCCCCAAACTCTTCACTAACATTGTGTATTATCAGAAAATGTGTTGTATTTGCCAAAATGTCAGTTTCAATTCCTATCCTGACACAAACTAGCTATGAGGCCTTGAGCAAATCACTTTGCTCTCTGGGCCTCAGTTTCCTCACCTGGAAAGTGAAGTTCAGACTAGCTGATCTGCAGGGATCACTTCAGCTGTACCTGTCTGTGACTTAAAGTATCTGCTATCTACCAAGTTCCTAAGGTCCCTGGATAGCACAAACGGTTTGCCTTTGACTGCTAATCTAAAGGTTGGTGGTTCAAATTCAGCTGGTGGTGCCATGGAAGAAAGGCCTGGCAATCTGTTTTCGTAAAGATTACAGCCAAGAAAACACTATAGTTTTGCTCTGTAACACATGAGGTCAGCATGAGTCAGAATTGACTCGACTGATGGCAATAGGTTCAGGTCACCAAGTTCCTACCGTGTGCCTAAAACTGTGCCATAAGCTCCTAGCCTAAAGGAATGTAAAGTCTGGTTGGGGAGCACACACCCAGAGAAAATTTAAGACACAACTTGGGGTGGTCTAAAGTCAAGTGCAAGGAGGCCTGGATGGTGCAATGGTTAAGTGCTCAGCTGCTAAGCGGAAGTTTGGCGGCTTGAACCCACCAGCGGTTCCACTGGAGAAAAGACCTGGTTATCTGCTCCTGTAAAGATTATAGTCTAGGAAACCCTACAGGGCAGTTCTAGTCTGTCCTGTAGAGTAGCTCTGTGTTGCAATCAACTTGATGGCACAGAACAACACCAGAGAGTCAAGTGCAAAGTCATACAGTTTAGTCTACGGGCTCGTACACATTCACAGGGGAGTCAGCAAAGGGAGCTCCTATGATCAGGGGCAACTTCTTGGAGGAGGTAGGACTTTTGTGGAAAGGGCAGCAGTGGTTGGCTAGAAACAACAACAGAAGACATCTTATCCGGATACTGACCAGAGCCTGAAAAACCAGCCTGCATTCCCTCTTCCCTCCCAGCCACCCCACAGTCAGCTTGTTTTCTCACTTCAGACTGAAACGAGTGAAACATCAGGTTTGTCTCAGAGCATGGTTTGATGTTCCGGTTTGGTGAAGACCAGTTCCCATCCCAGCAGTTTCACTAAGTACTGTGTTCTTCGTGAAAACATCAGTTCAGTTTACTGCTCTGGAATAAAAAAAAAAAAAAAATTACCCCACATAAGCCTTGATTAACCCAAGTTCTCAGGAAATAGAAGATTCTACTTTATTTAGTTTTCTGGGTAATGGAGGGTAACCAGGTTTGGGGGTTCATCAGTACAGTGGGTGATCCTTCAGTGCCAGATCCGAGCACATGGCCACCTCCCAGGCAAGCTTCCAGCTGTAGGAGCCTTGGAGTTTGGACTAATGGTGATGGAGGTCAGGAATATATCAGGGAGCATAGGCAGTGTTTTTAGCTTCTGGTTGGTTCTACAAAGCACGGGGCTTGCTATTTTTTTTTCTGGATGACTGGCTTGTCTTCCTGAAAAGGGGATGGAGGGCAGTGGGAAAACCATTGCAGTGGGTTAAGGGTCTGCTAAAATGATGTGCTATTTGTAGCTTACATAAATTAATAGTACAGAGCCCTGGTGGAACAGTGCTTAAGAGCTTGGCTGCTAGCCAAAAGGTTGGCAGTTCGAATCTATCAGCCTTTCTTGGAAACTCTCTGGCACAGTTCTACTCTGTCCTATGGGGTTGCTATGAGTTGGAATCAATTTGACCGCAAAGGGATTGATTGAGCCATGGCCTATTACAACTGGAGAGTCTCTTGGTCCAACTTGCTCACTTGATAGATGAGGAAACTGAGGCCCAGAGAAATGCAGAGGCTTGTTTCAGAGTTCTCAGATAATGAGGTGATGACTGCACCCAAATCAGTTAAAAAAAAAAACTGTTGCCATCAAGTCAACCTAGACTCATGGAAACCTCACGTGTGTCAGAGTAAAACTGTGTTCCACAGGGTTTACAATATCTGATTTTTTGGAAGTAGGTTATCAGACGTTTCTTCCAAGGTGCCTTTGGGTAGACTTGAACCTCCAGATTTTTTGTTAGCAGCCAAGGGCATTAACCATTTGTACCACCCAGGGACAAGCATACCTTAGGCCCTACAAATCCGGGCTCTTTCTTGATGGGCAGATTATGTAAATTGCCCAAGGTCCCATGGCTGGTAAGAAGCAGACCTGGGGTTCAAACTAGACACTCATCTTCTCCCACGAGATTCTGAGACCCTGAGCCCCTTCTCTCAGGGCTCTGGAGCCTACTTCTTAGGGAGGGGACCTTTGAGTCTATATCTTGAAGAGCACCTGACAAGATCCTGAGGTGGGTGGTTGGTGTGAAAGGAGTGCTCTACTCCAAGCTGCCTTCAGTGGTCCAGTTGAAAAGTCATTTGGAAAGAATTCTTGACCAGGTAGCTACACCCCAAACCATACCGGTCCCAAGCACTAAGCACTTTCCTCTAGGAGCCTTGAGAATCCAGAGACTCTCCGGCCCATGCAGGTCATAGGCAAATATACAGCCAGGCAAATGCAAGGCGCTTCCCCAGACGGAACATTTGTCTTCTTTGAACTAAAATGCACCCTCTAGCACCCTTAAAGATCCCTGGGTGGCGCAAATGGTTTACACTTGTCTGCTAACCTGAAAGTTGGCTGTTCTAACTCACTCCGTGGCTCCACAGAAAAAAAAAGCCTGGCAGTCTGCTTCCATAAAGCTTACAGCCAAGAAAACCCTATGGAGCAGTTCTACTCTGTAGTACGTGAGGTCGCTGTGAGTCGTAATCGACTCATGGCATCAGGTTTGATTTTTTGGTTTTAACACCGTCAAACCCACACCTCACACTGAGATTAGGAAATAGTTCTAGCTCTGTCCTTGCTGCTGTCTGGCCATGGATGGATCTTTGCCTCTGTTTCTCCAGAGGTAAAAAGAAGATACAATCATATCCACTCCACCTACTACCCTTCCCCCGGGCTGCTGGGATAATCCAGGTCAGTGGTGCACAAACTGTAGCATGTCTCAGAATCACCTGGGGCACCGGTTAAACATGGCATCCCAGCCCAGCCCCAGTGTCTGATTCAGAAAGTGGATGGGGCCCAAGAATTTGCATTTCTAACAGGTTCCCAGGTGATGACCCAGGCCTCTGTGGCCCACACTTTGAGAACCTCTGCTCTATGTGTATCCAAGGGAACTTGGGAAAGGAATTTTTATTATTGTTTCAAATTTCATTAAATATAGGATCCTTCTTTCAAGTGGAAAAAGTAACATTTGCTCCAACCGTAACTCCATAGCTGATAAATTTAAATTTTCATGAATCCCATTTGCTGGTCCAATAGCCTTTGGAAGTTTTAGGAAACAGGGTAAGCCAATTAAGGAGCCCTGGTGACACCATGGTTAAAGTGCTCGGTCACTAACCAAAAGGTCAGCAGTTTGAATCCACCAGCCACTCCCAGGGAGAAATATGTGGCAGTCTGCTTCTGTAAAGATTACAGCCTTAGAACCCCCATGGGGCAGTTCTACTCTGTCCTATAGGATTGCTATGAGTCAGAATAGACTCCAGCCAGCCACCCAAGGAGCCGAACACCTCCAGTCTCTAACATTCCCTCCCCAACCCCAAAGAATGGTCAGTTGGAGAAGCCAGGACCTTCTCTCCCCAAGAAGAGAAACATTAAATACTTGCCCAAGTCTACCACCTGTCTGCTCAACACCCTCACCGCCACCCCTCAAGCACCTTGTCACAGACACACAGAGCCCTCACCCACACAAACACGTCACTCCCCTCCACCCTGACAACAGCTGGTTCCCAGTCTAGATATGGGCTTCCTGTCATAAGGTGGGGCTATTGTCTGAGTTACAAGAAAACAAGTTAATAGTGGAAAGGACTTCCAGGAGCCATTAACCCCAAATAGACATGGCCTGTCCTTGGTTCCGATTTGTAAAGACAGATGTTAACAGGTATATGAAACCTGGAGAAAGGGATGCCTGGAGCCACCCTGTGGCCAGCTCAGGAGGGAGAGGCAGAAAAACAGACAACAGAAGGGTGGTCCGGAAAGCAAGAGACCCCAAAGAAAGAGGCTGTTAACAAAGAGAAAAAGGAGGGGGGCAGGATGAATGAGGAAAAAGGGGGGGCTGGAGGGCGAGAAGCTCGGGAGAGGCAGGCAGGCAGAGACAAAGGGAGCGCGAACCCGGCAGCCGCAGCCAGGCCAGCCCGGGCGGCACTCAGCGGAGGCTACGAGCTCCTGCCGCCCCGGGCAGCTCGGCCTGGGGCCTCGGCAGGGCCAATGGGGCTCCCGGTCATGCCAATGTGCTCATCGACTTGGCCGAGAGCCGCGGCTGAGTGTCCGGAGCCGAGCGTGGGACGCACCTCCGCACCCCTGGGTGCCTCGCGGGATTGGCGGGCAGTCTTTTTCCCTCTGCCTCCCCGGCTCCGCCCTTAATGGTCGGTAATTGATTGGCCCCGCGTCCCATTTTCACCGCCGGCGGCTGGCGCGGTGGCCGGGGAAGGGGGTCGGCTAACGTCAGTTTTTCCCGCTCCTGCTCCGCTGTGGAGCCTCCAGCTCCGGGCTGTCCCGCCGCCGCCGGAGAATTCACTTCTGGTGTAACTAGGAGGGGAGCTGAGTCGGAGCTAGGGCGTGTCAAGCCAAATCAACGCAAATACAAAAAGGGGGCAGGGCGGGGGATGGAGAAAGGGGGAGAAATCAGGACAGCCTGGGGTTAATTGTGGGGAGGGAGACGGGGGGGAAGAGGAGGAGGTTAGAGGGCAGAGAGAAAGAGACACGGGGGAAGAGATGAATGAGGAGGGAGAAAGGGGAAGGGATTTTAAAAGACCATGGAGTCCGTATTTCTGAGGTTGGCACTTGAGGCCCTCTGTAATCCATCATTTCCCCTCTTCCCACCCACCCTGTCACCCCCCTCCCCCGTCAACACCACTCTCAGGCACCACTGCAGCCTGAACAGTTCCTTAACCTTCTCCTGCATATTATGATCCAGTCCTACTTTAAGTGGCCTTTTCTCTCCAACCGGATGTGACTCATCCAAGGCAGGGGTTCTTGTTGTTAGGTGTCATTGTGTGGGTTCCAACTCATAGCGACACTATGTACAATAGAACAAAACACTGCCCGGTCCTGTTTCATTCTCACAATCGTTGTTATACTTGAGCCCATTGTTGCAGCCACTGTGCCAGTCTACCTTGTTGAGGGTCTTCCTCTTTTCTGCTGACCCTGTGCTTTACCAAGTATAATGCCCTTCTCCATGGACTGGTCCCTCCTGATAAAATGTCCAGTGTATCACTGTACACCAGGCACTGTGCCAAGTGGTAATCAAATACTGTCTTATTTAACCTCCTCAGCATCCCCAGGAGACAACAATAAGAGGGAGAAGCTGGGACAGGGCCTGTGTTCCCCCACAACACCCACAGCCCCAGCACAGCCCGTGTTGCCCGTCCACAATGAAAACCTGTCGAGAGACAGCATGATGCATACATGAGCAGCAGTGACCCGTGCTGGCCAGACCTTAGGGATGCTTAGCAAGGTCGAGTAAGCTGCCAAAAGCCACACTCTCTTTCTTCTCCACCACTGATTGTCCTCCCTTCTTCACCTATTGTAGACAGACTAATTGTAGCTAGGCTGATCACTGACTTATTATTAAAGACAATGTAGAGACTCAGCTTTCACACTGGGATCAAGGACCAGAAGGGACTAGTGGTGAGAACGGTTGTGAGACAAAGAGCAGAGAAACCAAGAGAGCTCCACAAGTAGGGCTGCTTTTGGCAGGCCATGGGGTCTCCACCCCTCCCCAGGACCCATTCTGCTCACAGGCCTGAGCTACAAGATTCAGCTGATGGGCCTGAATTTTCCAGATACGAGCCTGGGAAGG
Source organism: Elephas maximus indicus (assembly GCF_024166365.1). Classification (NCBI taxonomy): domain Eukaryota; kingdom Metazoa; phylum Chordata; class Mammalia; order Proboscidea; family Elephantidae; genus Elephas; species Elephas maximus. The sequence continues at coordinate 45,184,400 of NC_064829.1, read as the reverse complement.
ATGCCCTGGATGGTACAGACGGTAAATGTGCTTTGCTGCTAACCCAAAGAACTGGCAATCTACTCCCCAAAAAACCAACCATGGAAAACCCTATGCCCATGGAGTACAGTTCTACTCTGACGCACATGGGGTAGCCATGAGTCAGAATCAGCACACACACACACAGAGCTCTGTAGTCTGACTTGGCAGGGTCTCAATGGAGAGATTTGCTCCTTGGGATGGGTTCCTTAGTTCCAATCTCAGTCCATCTCCCAGCTCAACTCCGACTCATTTCTGGGCTGGGCAGAGGCCCAAGGACATACGTGGCTCTGTCCTCTGGAGCTCACCGTCTGAAAGATCAGGACTTGTGCAGGCCAGACTCAAGATGGTCACTGTGCTAAATGATAAATTTCTGTACACCAAGGGGTGGGTACATAAAACAGGAAGGAGCACTGTGTGCTGCAGGGGTCAGGAGAAGGCGGGCTCCTCCAGACCCTGATTTGAGAGCTGCCCTTTACCAAGGCATTGCTGTGTGCCGGGCACCTCACAACTGTTATCTCATTTACTCCTCACTCTTCCACTGCAAGGGAGGCACCATTCTTCATTCACACTTACAGACGCAGAAACTGAGGCTGCAAATGTTGTTAGCAGAGGTTAGTGGCAGAAATGGAGTTTCTTCCAACTCTTAAACCCCCCGGCTGCTGAGCGACGGTAACCTGATATAAACAGGTGAAGTGGAGGAGAAAGCAAAAGTCCCTTTGAAAAGAGAAAGAAAGAAAGTGGCTGCGTGTTCCTGTGACCACCATAGAGGATGGGTGAGATGCTGTCCCCTGCTCTCCGCGACTGTCACTTCTCAAGCCCTCCTGCCTGCTTGGCAGGATGAAGGACAGGCTTTCACAGGCAGACAGGAAAGGCCAGGGTCACTGCCGGCAAAGGCACGGCCAGCATCTCTCCCTGCCGCCCAGACGGGCGCTCTGATCCTCCGCTGAAAATGTCACGCGGAGACAGGCACGCTCTGATCTTCAGAGAGCCGTGGTGCTTCTGTGATGACATGTGGGCATCAAGATTTGCATATTTATTATAGATAAGCTGTCAAAATGTATGTTGTCAATTTCACCTTATACTCCAGATTTAATGGTGCGCGTAAAGGACAGAAAATCTTTAATATTAATATTAATATGATTTTAGATTATAAGACTGCATTGTAGATATCAATCAGCCAACCCTTAAGGACATGTCACTCAAGTTGATATAGTTTATAGAAAATTAATGTAATCCATCCCGTATGATGTATTACAGGGGGCACGAGGAGAGAAAAGAGTGTGTGCTTGCGGCGGGGGCTGGGGGGGCCATTATTACTTGCCATGATTCTCCAGACTTGCTAATTTCTGTTAGTGCCTGAAACGTCAGAGAAGGAAATCTGTGTGTTTTAGGCTTGTCCTGGACCTCGGAGACCAGCCCTGCCAACTCCTCCACTTTGCTGTGAGGACACTAAGGCTGGGAGAAAGAAGTGGCAGGGCCACGGTCACTCTGCTAGTTGGCGGAAGAGGTGGGCGTGGAGTCCAGGCTATTGAAGCCCGGCCCTGCCACTTTCCCCAGTCTGCATGATGTACCGAAGGGCTCTAGAGCTGGAGAGCATCTCTGAGGAGGCCCCAGGTCTCTCTGACATGCTCCCATCCTCCCTCCACGCCCAAGCTTCCTGCACCGATGGCTTCTGTTTCAAAGGATCCCAGGGGTCCATCTACTGGTCCTCAGAAGGACTCTTCGCCACACGACAAGGAGACTCTGAGACTTGGCAATGTGGTAGAGGGGCTTTCCTGAGGCGCACACCAGGCCTGAGCTTCCCCAGAGGTGGGGCAGAGATGCCAGGAACTCCAAAATCCCCACTGTCCTCCATGCTGCTCCCTGATGCCCCAGGGCTCTGGCATTCTCACTTAAACCATGGATTGAATGGCTGCTTTGAGCATGGCAGTATGAGAGAGGCGCAGTGACTGCCCAGAAATTCATGAGGCTATTCCCTCTGGGTGGGGAAGGTTAATCCCCAAGATGTCTTAGGTCCTGGGATGGAGCCTCTGCCCTAGCCCCAGCTGGTGCTCACAGCAGTAGGCAGGCCCCAGAGTTGTTGAAATGGGTTCTTCATTTACAAGGGCTGAGCAGGGAATACAGATGGTCTCTAAGCACCCAGCTCTGCTCTCAGGTCCTGTTATTCTCCCCTGCCACACACCCCCAACACCCAGCTTGCCTCAACTATGTGGGAAGCAAAACAAAACAAAACAAAAAACCCTTATTTTCCATACAGCCAAGCAAAGTCTGTTGCCCTTTAACAGCTGGATCAACAGATAGCCCAGAGGCCTCCCAGACCGGCTCCACAACCTGGTCTCTTAATTGCTCTGCCCTTACACAAAATCTGGCTAAGTGAAGTCCCTCTCCAGCCTTTCATTTCTATACCCCTGAAATGTGAATGATAAGACATGCCCTACTTAATTAAGTTAATGGCCTAGGCTGCTAATCTAAAGGTTGGAGGTCTACCCTCAGAAGAAAGGCCTGGTGCTCTACTTCGGAAACATCGGCCATTGAACACCCTGTGGAACACAGTTCTACTCTGATATACGTGGGGTCATCATGAGATGGAGTCAACTCAAAGGCAACTGGTTTGGTTTTGTTTTGTCCTTTTACTTAACTCACAACCTGCTGTGAATGTGCTCTAGAAAATACCATGGAGAGGTCTGGTGTGTGTTCTGTAGCTCTGGGTCTGGGGCTGAGGCACTGCTGACCCTGCCAAGGGCCCAGGATATGAGCAGAGAGGAGGAACTTGGGCCAAGAGGAAGGGGCAGCCTGTTCTTCTGGGGTCAGGCTCAGCCAATTTGGGTGTCCAGGGGTGGGAGAATACTAACCTGGGACCATGAGGGGTGGCCTCCCTAACCAGCTGGCCTCCTCTCCCTCCTGGTGGGGGCACAAGTTCCCTGGAAGTTTCTTGCCTGGGAGAGGGGAGGTAATGTCCTGGTGCCTGAGTGTCCACAGTGGCCTTCTCCCTCAGGGTCCTCCTCAGGCCTTAACAGGAGAACACCTTGTCTCCTACCAATCTACCAGCTCAGAGCCAGCATCCCCCAATGCTGCCTATTGACCCACACTCCCACCCCCACCCACCTCCTGTCCCCTCCCACCCTGGTCCCCTGGCTGGCTCTCCCTATCCTGACAGGAGTCATGAAAGCCTGGCTGGGGCAGTTGGTGACCAGTAGAGTTTATACACATCCACACCTTTTATCTGAAGTAAGACAAGGCCTGATGGTGCTCAGCACATCACGGAGGCCAGACAGTGGGCAGGGGTGAGGCTCAGGCCACTGGCGGGATACTGGCTCAAGGCTCGGGCTCCTCAGGACTGCTGATGACCCAACTAGACTTGCTCTCTGGCTGCCCCCAGATTTCTGCATCTTATTTATATGCTGCTGCAGACTGATGAACACCTGAAGCATTTTTCATCCTGTTCAAACTACAAAAGCCTCCTGGGGTGTTTCTGGGTTAGTACCTCCATAAAATCAAAACCAAACCCACTGCCATCAAGTCGATTCCTACTCACAGTGACCCTATAGGACAGAATAGACCTGCCCCATAGGGCTTCCCAAGGCTGGGAATCTTTATGGAAGCAGACTGCCACATCTTTCTCCCGCAGAGCAGCTGGTGGGTTCTAACCACTGACAGTACCTCCATACAATGGCAAAATGCTAATGGGAGGAATTTTTTCTCTTTTTTTTTTTTCTTTCTTAATCTTACACTGAAGCCTCTGAGCAAGATGACCCACAGGAGAAGGAGGCAGGGACAAACAAAGTCCACAAAATGCAGCAAGGAAAGTCAGCTCAGAGAGCCCCAGCTCACCCAAGAGGCCTCTCTCGAAGTCGGCTCCTCCCCAGCCCCAGCCACTATTCTGGGTCGTGGCTGGGCAGAGACAAACCAGAGTGTCCAGGAAGAAAGAAACTCAGTGAAGGTGGAAGGGCTTTCCCAGCCCCACCCCCCGGGCCCCTGGAGGCTGACCAATGACAGTGGACAGGCCCATCTCTTTATGGCTTTGCGGGCCACAAGGGAGAGTTTCAGGAAAATGGGTCTTGGTTCAACCCACACCCAAAGATTCTTAGCCTGATGCTCTCAGTCCCCTGGAGAGGAGAGGAGAAGTTTTGAGGAGTCCGGTGACTCCCTGAAGTTGCGTGCAAAACAGCCGTGTGTGAGCATTCACCTGAGGGTGCATATGTGCGTGTGCATGGATAGGGCATTTTCTAGGAAGAATGCCTGTTAGTGTCCCTCAGATTCTCAAAGAGGCAAGGAGTCCCTCCAGAACTTGAAGGGACCACTGAGCTAGCCCTGGAGCAGCTCGGCCATGGAGCCAAGGGCCTCATGAGGCAGAGGGATCCCCAAACAGGACTGTGTACTTAGTAAATCTCACCCCAACCCAACAAGATTGCTTTAGGGCAGTGGGGAGTGAGGGGGCTCTTTGGACCTCGAGCCATCAGGGACATAGGAAGCTTCGGGCCCTGAGGGGGAGGCCTTCCAGGCTCACTGCAGCTCTGGATACCTGGGTTCTCTGATTTCCTGATACTCTGGTCCCCATTGGCAGCCTAAAGTTGCTTTCTCTCCCTGACCCTGTCTGTTTATCTCCATGTCACCAATATCTGTTTTTATGTATTCTCGGGCCCCTTTCTTCCTTTCCTCCATTAATACTTCTTGTTCAGGGGAGGATAAACAGGGTCATAATCACGCCATAAAATGAGCCACGGGCTGTGTGTCGCTTATTGCCCAGGGGTCTGCTAATTGGAATTTATAAAGTTCAATAAAAACTATAATCCAATAAGGGCTGAAATTCTCCTTCATTTATCTTAGGGGTAATATTCTGCCTGCCTGCCCACCCGCCTTCCTGCTAGCTAGCAGTGGGAGGCCAGGGAACAGCCTCCTAAAGGAAAGGGCCCTCCCCTGGGGGCCACAGTCCCCAAGAGTGGCTAGCACTGGTTGGAGGCTGGGTGGCCAGGTGAGGGTGAGGGGAGGGCCTGGTGTAGAGACAAGCAAAATTTCCCCACAGCCAGGTCCTCACAGCCATGCCTTTTGAGGTATGCAGAGATAGGTAGGTAGGTAGGGGTGGATCTCCATGGCCCTACCATTATCTCTTGGGCCATTGAAGATTCACCCAGTTACAGTCCCCCCATGCTGTGCACACTCCCCTACAGCCTCTAGGAGAACTCGGGAGTCTGCTGCAGAGAATCCTGTGTAGGTGCTATGGACTCCAAATATGAGATCAATGGTCCCTTCCCCAGCCCTGGCAGGGCCCATAAAACAAGGTGGTACATGCCCCAACCAGAGCCCGAGTCACCACCCAGTCATGCTTTTTTAGAACCCACCATGAGCCATTCCCAGACTCCGACAGTGAGGGAGACAAGAGAAGGTGTAGATAGGGGTACCCACAGCCACGCTGAGGAGCCTCACCCTGGAGACTGAGAAGTACGTTAGACAAGGAGGGTGGCCAGCAATCCTACTTTGCCTGGGGCTGAGGAGTTTCCTGGAACGCAGTTTTGATGCTAAAAGCGGGAACTTCTAAGATGAGTGCGAGAAAGAACATGAAGGAACTCTCCGTGGGGGTGCTTGAGTGACTGGAAAGGCTGAAGGAACATGGCCTCCACAGGTCAGTTCTGGGAGGTCCCTGCCCCGCCCTCACCTGGCAACCACTCTGGGAACAACATCCCTTCATGCCAAACACCTGACCTGCAGAAACACTGTGTAGTTTTCCCATTGCCTCCCATTTGAGAGTGAGACAGCTACGTCCTCCCCTACCCTCTGAAAACTGAAATGAGTGCCCTCCAGCTGGAGCACACCTCCACTTCAGTCCCACATGCAAATAGCTGCTGCCTTGGTCTGAGGACCAGACTCCGGGGTACCCTCTGAGCAGAGAAAGGGTGCAGGGTCCTCAGCCAGTGGACTCCAGGCCTGGGCAAAGGGAGAGGTGACTGATTTTCATGGCATTCCTGGCTCACTCGGAGCCTAGTGGACCACAGAGGCCTACAGAGCCAGCCACCCTCATGAATGCCCGTGCTGGGATGGGTGTATGTGTGTGTGTGCCCATGTGTGAGGGATGTGTAATACCTCTCAGGACTGCCTGATCTTACCTGAAGACAGAACACAGGCTACTTTATTGTCCTAATGCAGCTCCTGGGGGAGGGAAGCTGGATCATGAGGCGAAACAAGAAGGGAGAGTTCCACTTTGGTGCCCCAGGTGCTGATGGCTCAGCTAAGGAGCCCAGCAGGCAGGAATCAGCTGCCCCATGACAGCTGCAGGATGAGCTACCCTCTTTGAGCACAAGGCCCTCATAGCCCATCCACTACTAGTTGTCACTGAGTCGATTCTGACTCTTGGTGATCTCAACTCCTAGTAATCCCATGTATGTCAGAGTAGAACTGTGCTCCATAGGGTTTTCAGTGGCAGTAGAGTGCCAGGCCTTTCTTCCAAGGCACCTCTAGGTGGTCTCATACCTCCAATCATTTAGCAGCTGAATGCATTAACTGTTTGCACCACACAAGGACTCCTCATAGTCAATACCCAAAAACCTAACCCATGCCATCAAGTAGATTCTGACTCATAGTGACCCTGTAGGACAGAATAGAATTGTCCCACAGAGTTTCCAAGACTGTTAATCTTTACTGAAGCAGACTGCCACATCTTTCTCCTGTGGAGCGACTGGTAGACTTAAACTGCTAACCTTTTGGTTAGCAGCCAAGCTCTTAACCACTGCACCACCGGGGCTCCTTCATAGTCATTAACCACCCATTGCCGTTGAGTCAATTCCGACTCATAGCGACCCTATAGGACAGAGTAGAATTCCCCCATAGAGTTTCCAAGGAGCAAGTGGTGGATTCGAACTGCTGACCTTTTGGTTAGCAGCCATAGTACTTATGCCACCAGAGTTTCTTCATAGCCATTAGTATGATGAAAATAGCTAGGGCTTTGGAGTCAGACCTCCCTGAGTTCTAAGTAGGCTTTCTGCCACGGCCTTGGTGTTTATCCTTGAATAAAGTCACTTATTATCCGAGCCTCACACCACAACTTACATAAAATTCTGGGTACAGTACCTGGTACATGGTACACATGCAGTTAACTCTAGCTACTAAAAAAAAAAAAAAAAAAAAAAAAAAACTCGAGTCTATTAACAGTAATTTGTGTTTCTCTGAAATACTTAGATGGAGATAATTGTAAGTCTGTGTACCAGACCAGGGTAGATACAGTCCGGGATGGAAGAGTTAATGAGGACTGGAGTCATCAGGGGACCTAACTTGGACCTTGGGATCGGGAAGGAATTCTAGGAGGAAGTAAGGCCTAAAAGTGATGGCAGAAGTGGTGCAGGTGGACAGGGTAGTCTCCCAACAGAGGGAGCAGCACATACACAGGCCAGGAAAGGAGGGCAGGAGGAGGAAGGCCTAGTCCACAGGGGAGCAGCAGGCTCTCTGCTAGGATGATGGCAAGTCAGTATTGTGTGTGTGTGTGTGTGTGTGTGTGTGTGTGTGTGTGTCAGAAAAGGGAGTTTACCACCTGTTGTTAGGTGCTAGTGAGTCGATTTCAATTCATAGTGACCCCATATGACAGAGTAGAACTGTCCTATAGGGCTCTCTTGGCTGTCATTTTTATGGAAGCAGATTACCAGGTCTTGCTTTTGCGGAGCTGCTGGGTGGGATCGAACTGCCAACCTTTCAGTTAGCAGCCCAGCACTTAACTGTTGCACCACCAGGGCTCCTTTCCAACACCCCAAATCCTCCTAATCCATCTCAAGCCTCTCCACCCTTTTCCCTTCACTCGATCAAAGTGCGTTGAGTGGCTCCACGTTCCCAACCCAGTCCAGGTGCTGGGGACACGACAGCAAAGTGTGAGGTGAACTACTCTTCTCCAATCTGGGCTCCTGCCTTGGCTGAGACTGTCCCCCTCACCCTGGAATGCCTTTTCTTTTCTTCACTCAGTCAAGCCTTGCACGGTCTGGCTGAGGTTGCCCAGCACCTCCCTGAAGCTTCATCTGTCCCTTCTAGTTATCATCTTCTGTCTCTTCTTGGAGGAGAAACAGAAGCAGCTGCAGTCCAGGCCCACTCCCCCAGCGCTCTCCATGCTCCAATCTGGAGGGCAGCACCCCATTTCCAATGTCTTCAGTTTACCAGCGAGGCACTGGCTCTGGCACCACACTTCCCTACTGTTCATCAGGTGGGTCTGTTCCATCTGATGGTCAGACTGTGAGCTCCATGAGAGGGAGCCCTCTCTCTCCCTCCAGCACTGTGGCCGGCGTGCTACCTCCATTCTTGGTGAAGAAAAGAGAGCTAGATTCATGCTTTACACACCTACAGGTGGGTGGGCCAAGAAATGCCTCTTGCTATCACTTCTGTTCAGGAAGCCTAGTCTGCAAGAGATGTTGTTGCTGTTAGGTGTCGTTGAGTCGATTTTGGCTCATGGCAACCACGTGTGGCAGAGTAGAACTCCCCCGTACGGTTTTCTAGGCTATAGTCTTTATTTATAGAAGCAGATCACCAGGTCTTTCTCCCTTGGAGCTACTGGGTGGATTCAAACCACCGACCTTTCAGTTAGCAGCTGAGCACTTAATCGTTGTGCCACCAATGGCAGGGAGAAAGACATGGATAGGCTAGAATCCTTAAGGGACACACCACCAGAGGGTGGTCCAGCTGGAGACAAGGCAGAGAGAGACAAGCGCCGAGGGGAGGAAAACTTGTTGCATCAGGGAATGATGACAATAAAACCAAAACAAACAATAACAACAAAGGAATAAGGAGAAGGCATTGGGGGAGGCAAGATGGAGTGTAATCGGAACCTCAAATCCACCTCCCCTGAGCTCTGTAGGCTTTTACTGTACTATAAAAACCACTGCCGAACAGCAAGCCTGCTCGATGACAAAGAGAGATAATTGGCTCTCATGCAGATTTAAGCCTAAAGTTATCAAATAATAATAGCACGCAGAAAGACACACAGGCAAATGGGCCTGGAGAGCCCGCTCCTTCCAAAGGACGAGGATTTGTTAAAAGTATCTAAATTATGCTCCCGCAATGGAGCAGGGAAATGGGGCATTTTTTAAAAAAGATTTTCTTTTAATGCTTGGATACATTTTTAAAAGTTCCTTTATAATTAGGGCTGTAATTTATATAATTTATTTTTAAAATATCTTTCTTTTAATTTCCACCCGGTCCAGTTAAAGTTGAACTGAAAAGCCCACAGTAAATGATTTTTTTAATAAAACTGTGTAAAGGAGCCCCAACCTGAAGCAGAATAGATATGTGGATTTTTAGAGGAGAGGGAGGGAAAAAAAAAAAAATCATATATTGAAAAAATTAATTTCCTAACCCATTTTATACCCCGGATTTTATTACCACAGGAAGGTTTTTAAAATTCTAATTCCCTTTTTTCCCTTAAACTGTTTGTTTGCCCCAGGGGGCTCCTCAAACTTGGGACCAGGAGCTCAATGGGGCGGTTTCAAGATGGGTAGCCAAGATGGTTTTGTTTCCCTCTGATTCCTGGTGTGATTTTTCTGTCCTGTGTCTGGTCTTACTCTTCAGGTAGACTCTGAGCTCAGATATCATACCCCAGGAAGAAGTCTCCCTTCCCATCTCTTTAGCATCCAGCACAGTGGTTACAGTAGGTGCTCAGTAAATGTTTGCTGGTGACGTGCCATACTGTGAAGAAGGCCCTAATGTGTCATTTAGGCAGAGACTCCAGGGCAGAAAACATTGCTACCTTGCAGGAAGCTTTGGTTCTTGTTATAACATGGTTGTCCTGGGAGGCAGTGGAGAGGGGGCCACATATTCAGCTGTTAATCCAGGATCCCTCAAGTAGGGGTGGAGCATAAAGAGCAGATTACCGTGGACACCAGAGCAGGATAACTTGAGGCCTCTGGGCATTTGAGATGCGTTAGGACAGGGAAAATGCAGAGAGGGGCTCACCAGGGGTGTTGAAAACCCGAGAGATGGGGGTCACCGTTTTTCTAGGAGCCTGCCCTGAGCATGTTCTTTGTTTGCTGGGCTCAACAAGGCCATAACCTCAGAGGACCCCACTGTCTATCTCTGTCAGGACATACACACACACACACAAAAGGAAAGAAGGACTTAGCTCCTCATGAACCAATCAGAGGATGATGTAAAAGAGGTAATTGTGACTGTAACTGCTGTAGCAAGACATTAGACTCCTTTCCATAGAGGAGGGGGCATGTGAACATGGCCTGCACATACAGGTTAGATAAACACAAGCAGAAGGGACTAGGAAAGGTATTCCAGGTGCTGGATCAAGCATTAGCAAAGGCATGGTGATGGCAATGGGCAGGGTGTGTCTCAGGAGCAGGAAGAAGAGCAGCTTAGCAGAAGCCCAGTGGATAAAGTCAGAGAGGGAAGTGATCCAGGTTATGGAGGGCCTGCAGTGAGTAAGAACTAGGAAAAGCAAATCTGTTCTATAAGAATAATCTACTTCCCCACCCATCAGTTCTTGAATTTTCTCTCGGAAGTGACACGGAGATCCACGGAAGCTCTCAGGGGTGCCCTTCCATAGACAGACAATGGGTTGCTGACACCTTCTGGGCCACAGAGAAGCCTGCTTCCACACTCAGGCTGCTGACATCCTGTCTGGAAGGCAATCCCACTTCCCAGATGACAGACATAACTAAATGAGAGGGCCTGGCAGGCAGCAGAGAACGGAAGGGCTATGAGAGCTGGAAGAGGAGGAGACCAGAGCTTGTCCTTGGAGGATGAAGGGACCCACATTGGGACAGAAAAGGGAAGGCCTTCGTTCCATTTCCTGTCTCTGAAGCAGGACCACACCTGGCCAGTTCAGGTGGGTGGTGGGGAGTAGGAAAGGTGGAAGGTTTCTTCTCTTCTTCCAAGCCTCTGGGGAAGGTACATTGCTCACTTTCACTGGGGTCTGCTGTGCCAGTAAGCTCCTGCCATGCCTTTACCAGCCGCTGAGACCCCCACGCCCCTCAGAACTCCCATTCAGCTCTCTGCTCCCACCAAGTACACACCCAGGGGCCCCAAAGGCAAACAGCTCCTTCTGCAGAGCTCCCAGGGAGCAGGGTGTTTTGTAAAAGGACAAAGGTGAGAGGGAGAAAAGGAGAAATAGAAGAAGAAAGAGGAAAAAGAGCAGAAGGACACAGAGGAGAAAAGAAGAGATGGAGAGGAGGAAAAGGAGTCGGAAGAGGAAGAGGGAGAGAAAGAAGAGGAGCGAGAGGAAGAAGGAGAAGGAGGAAGAGGAGAGAGGTAGAGGAAGAGGAAGTAGAGTAGAAGAAGGAAGAGGAGGTTGAGCAGCACAAAGAAGAGGAAGAGAAGGAGGAAGAAAAAGAAGAAGAAAAGGAAATGGAGAAAGGAGGAACAGAAGGCAGAAAAGGAAGGGAGAGAGGAAGAGGAGAAGAAAAAGATGTGAAGGAGGAAGAGGAAAAGGAGGAGGAAGTGAAGGCAGAGAAGACAACAGCCGCTTTTAAGTAAGGCAGCTCCGAGGATACGGGCTTTCAGCCAGGGTGCTATAGGTCTGTTCTTGGAGTGTGGGTCTCCTCAGTAGTCCCCATCATGCATACCAGACCAATGTCTGGCTCTTTCAGCCTGTAGCCTGAAAATTATAGACTGCAGTGAGAGACCAGTGAAAGACAATAAAGGTGGCTGAGGAGTGACTTGAAAACAGATCTTTCCAAATGCCACAAAGGGATGGAAAGCATCCTCCCTCTCTGGGCCCCCAGCTGCCTCTTGCCTCCGGAGCCTGAGCCTGGGAAAGACGGCAGGAGCTCAGGGCTCTGACCGCTGCTTCGTTGCCAAGGAGACAGCAATTACTGTGTGAGTTGTGTGGAGTTTTTTTTCTGCCTTTCTTTCTTTCCTTCTTTTTTTTAAATTCTGGGCCTAATGAACTGCAGTTGCCTGGCTGCCCCCTCCCTGCCCCCGCCCCCAGGCGCTGAGTCTGCATTAAAGGTCTAAGGGCTGTAAACAGTTGCTTCCAAAATGACAGATGCCCCTGCTTGGGGTAAGCATGGCAGGAGAGAAACCATTTGTCAAAGTATTTATAAAGTGGGCGGAGATGCTGAAGTTGTATTCACTCCAGGTTAAAAAAAAAAGAAAGAAGGAAAAAGAGCCAGAGCCATCTAGCACCTTGTCTCTCAGAACAACTGTGCTTTTTTATCCCATGGAGATATTTATGGCACAATAGTTGCTAACCGAAAGGTTGACAGTTCAAACCCACCTTCAGCTCCAAAGGAAAAAAGACCTGTTGATCTGATCCCATGAAGGTTACAGCTTAGAGAATCCTATGGGGCAGTTCTACTCTGTCCTATAGGGTCACTGTGAGTCAGAATCTACTCAACGGCACACAACAACAACAACAACAATCGTTGCAGTGGATAGAGATAAATAAACCCAGGCCTTGCCCTTTGAGAGTTTACATCGCAGGTAGACTTCTACTTGGATAGTTAATGTCAGTGAGGGGTATACAAAAAAAAAAAAAAAACCAAACCCGTTGCCATCAAGTTGATTCCAACTCGTAGTGACCCTATAGGACAGAGTAGAACTGCCCCATAGAGTTGCCAAAGAGCACCTGGTGGATTCGAACTGCTGACCTTTTTGTTAGCAGCTATAGCACTTAACCACTATACCACCAGGGTTTCTGTGAGGGGTGTGACATGTGTCAAATGGGTGTGTTAGACCTAGATGTCACAGGCTGAATTTGGAGAAGAGAGAGCCAGGTATAGGGTGACGGAGTCTGGCACTCACGTCCAGAAGAAGGCCCCGGCTGAGCTAGGCCCTAAGAGGAGGGCAGCACAATGTTCTACATCCTACTTAGGTGAGTAGCGACTGTGGTCTTAAGATAAAACTATTGGTCTCTTTCCATCCAGAGCAAAGGAGAATGAAGAAAACCAAAGACTCAATGAAGCAATTAGCCCAAAGGGCTAATGGACCACAGGAACCACAACCTCCACTAGTCTACACGAGAAGAACTAGATGGTGCCTGGCTACCACTACCAACTGCTCTGAAAAGAATCACAACAGATGGCCCTGGTTAGAGTGGGGAGGAAAATGTAGAACAAAATTCAAATCCATAGAAAGACCAGACTTACTGGTCTGAGAGAGACTGGAGGAACCCCCAAGACTATAGCCCTTAGACACCCTCCTAACTTGGAATAGAAGCCACTCCTGGAAATCACCTTTCAGCCAAATAATAGGTCTATAAATAAACAATAATACCCACAGGGAAAGTGCTCCTTAGAACAATCATCTATATGAGACTAAAAGGGCAACATCGGCCCTAAAGCAAAGATGATAAGGAAGGAAGGAAGGGGCAGGAAAATCAGGCTAATGGAAATGGTGAACTCAGGGTGGTAATGGGGAGAGTACTGACACATTGCAGGGATTACAGCCAATGTCATGGAACAATCTGTGTATAAATTATTGAATGGGAAATTAATTTGCTATGTAAACCTTCACCTAAAGCACAATAAAAAAAAGAAAAAAAACAGGAAGGTGGAGGGCCTTCGGGGCTGAGATTGAGGGGCCAGAGCCGTGTGCAGGGCACCTGGAGGTAGAGAAGAGCCACCCTGGGCCCCAGAGTGCTCTGTGTGCCCAAGGAGCTCACTTGGACACAGTGGGGACCGAACCTAACACCGTGCCTGACAGCAGAGAGCAGCTGATGCACATCTGTGGGAAAGATGGATGATGAGTAAACAAGGGACTTGTATGCTTCAAACACACAAGGATTTCAGGTTTCAGACGCATGAGGATTTTAGAGAAGGGAAAGGTTGGTGAACACTTCCCAAAAGAGGCCATCCACCCTTTCATTTATTCTTCATTCACTCATTCAATAAATAGCTACAGAGCATGGTCTGGGGACTAGGGACAACAGGGGAAGCCTTCTGATGGGGAAGATGATGACCAGAAAGATGGGGTGATGGAGTGGGAAGTTGTGCCCCGGGGGAAAGTCTAGAGGCTGCACTGTTTGCTCCACATGAGGGCGAAAGGGAACAAGGGAATGAAAAGCTGAGATTATCTGGGAAGGCAGAGCCATCTCCAGGGTGCCAACCCCTATCCCACTCAGGCACAGGCCCCAGTCTGTTCTAAGTTTTGACATGTCTCCCTGGTGTTTCAAGTATGTGGTAAAAGGGGTCACATGTGTATGGGCCAGGTGGCCACACCTGGAGAAGGAAAGGGAGGTATTTCTAAAGGAGAAGCCACAAAAGCCCAAAGAGAAAACCGGAGGCGAAGTGACTGTGCTAGGGTCTCATGGGGAGGGGCTTTGGCAAAATGAAGTCAACCCCCTCAGACCAAAGGACACATAGGAAGCCTGGGCCAAGGCCAAGGACAAGTCAAGTCTCATCTTCTAAGGACGGATCCCACCATCAGCATCAGCACCCAGCTCTTGCATGGGCTTTAGACAATCCTCAGAGAACACAGAGCAGGGGAGCTAAGTAAGAGGGATGGCTCCTGCAAAGCTGCCCCCAAGGAGGTGAGCAATAGATACCTCTCTGCCAAGCAGAGCTTGTTCTATGGCCCAAAGAGGCCTGCCAAGGCCCCAGGGAAGTCTGGAGGAGCAGGAAAGCCCAGAGTTGAGGTATCCCAGGAACCAAGAAGCCATACTGGAACAAAGAACCAATGCCAGGTTCTGGGGGAAAAAAAGCCAGCACCCCTTCAGTAGTTTCGCCAGCTGGTCCTAAATTCTCTCAGGTTGGGGCAAGGACATGCCTGGCAAGGATTAAGGAACTGTGCATCAAGAATCCTGGGCTGAAATACTCCAGCTCATGAAGGGGGAAGAGAAGGTAATTCTTTCGTGCTTTAGTGTGTTAATTTCTGATGCTTTCTTACTGTTCGTAAATTGCTAAGCTGACTTGTTTGTCTCAAGGACTCCAACGTGATTCAGATTAACTCAAAACTTGTTGAGTGCCTACCTCAGTGTCAAGTTCTCACTAATCCTAGGAGGTACCCAGGCTGATAAATTTAAGTCCCATTTTGCAGAAGACAAAACTGAGGTTCAGATAGATCAGGACTTGAGTCATCCAGCTGGGAGGTGCCAGAAACTCACCTGCTAATGCCTGGATCTCCCCACCACACCACATGTGGCTCTCCAACATGGCCAAGGCACCTAATCCCTGAATGTCTCAGCTTCGTGGTGCTCTTTGCAGCAGTCAAAATATGTAAATAACTTAATTCTATGTGAAATCAGTATCGTCTAGATTCTACTAGACACACAAGTGGTTGCAGGTGGTGATAATTTTTTTTAATTGGAGGGGGATATAAAATTGATAACGTTCTAACCATTAAATTAATTTTTGTATTAAGTGACTTGGGGAAAGACAAGCTGAAGTCTATTTCGTGGCTGAACCCTTGAGTCCAGCCTGCATTGTCCCAATCAAGATGGGGCTTTAAAGGGGAGACCACATCGGGTCAGGAGCAGCATAAGCAGAAGTCTCAGGAGAGGTGCCCCAGAGACAGGTGACCTGTAGACAGCAGGGATGGCCGTCTCTCCCTAAGCACATACACCCTGGGTCTCAGTTTGTGCTGCATATACACAGTTGGGATGCTTGCCTCAGAGGGAAAGGACTCTTCCCACTCCTCATCCCTGCACCCCCAGTCAGGAAGAGAAGGCAAGGGGGAACAGCCAATGGCAGTGAAGGGGCTCCAAGCCCCTGGCCCACCAGACCACTTGAGCACACAGCATGACCTTGAATAGCACACGCACAGATGTGATGGGAGCAGCTGGCTCACGTCTCCCGTGGCTGCACCTGTGGCATTTGTCAGCCTGGAGCACAGACATGCCCTACCTATGCATACCTGGTGCCATCCATCAGCCTAGCAGGAGATGGGGAAGGGGGGCAACATTCCACGCTCAACTCCCTAGCACTTGACCCAACCCCCACCCTGCCAAAGACCTCAGCTGCTGAGTGTGTGACAAGACCACAGCCCAAGGCCAGACACCTGCCCTGTAATTCTGTCAGGCAATTAGCACAGCAAATGGGCCCAGAGGGGCTTGCCCCTGGGGAGTCACCCTCCTGCCAACAAACGTTCTTCCCTAGCTCATCCCTTGTACTAATTCCAGACTGATGGTGCCAAGGCACCACTTCCTTCCCGGTGCTTACCAACCAGAATCTTCCTTGGCTCCCATGGCTTCCTAGGTCTTGGGCTGGGCTTCCAGGTACCCTGATCGAGGCCAGCCTGTCTCATCTACCACAGCAACTTGATACCAGCTTTCAGCCAAATCAGAGAGAAAAAGTGGGAGGAAGAAGGAGAGACCCAATGAGGCCTGGCTGAGAAAGCTGGGGAGGAGGCGGTTGGTGCCACAGCAGACAAACTCAGTGAGGTTTGGCGAGGTCTGAGTCAGGGCAGCAGGTAGGGGGAATGTATTTTGGAGATGATTAGGTAAAGGTGGACCCAGCAGACCTGGGGGACAGTGGCTGTGGGAGCAGGGCAGGTGCAGAGAGGGCGTGATATACAACTCCCAAGTTCCTGGCTTGTTTCCAGGAGGATGGGCAGGTGTGGAGCACAATAATGGGTGCAGGTGCCCATTGCAGAGGCTGAATGTGAGGTGCCTGTGAGCCTTCCAGGCAGTGCTGTTCGACAGGTGGCCCTGTGTCAGAGAGATCAGCACCAAGCCACTGTGGCCTAAGGGAGACGTGGGAGCCACTGTGATTCTAGGTGAAAACGGTGGGGACCATGGGGATGGGCGTGGGGAGCAACCAGGTATGAACCCAGGTCTGCCTTCGACAGGTTTTCGTCTTCACCAAGGAGTCAAAATTTAAAGTAACTCCTCTGACTTTGAGACTTGACCAACGGGGATGACAGAGATCTGAGATATGAAGGAGGCAAGATGAGAAGTTTGTACTTATTTTAGAGGAAAGAGGGAGTCACAAAAGGTTTCAAAGCAAGGGTGTGATAAGATCAGAGCCTAGCCTTAGGCAATCACTGTGGTGACCTGAGACTGAGACACCAGAGGCCAGGGGACAAATTTGGTGGTTATTGCAATCGCCCAGGTGAGAGAAGAGAAGTGAAGAGATAGCAGACAGGAGCTTGTAGGGAAAGAGGCAAGACTTCCAATCTGGAAGTGTACCCTTGTGAATCAGTTCTAGATAGATAAGTAGGGAGGCAGGTAAGTAGATAGGTAGGTAGGTAGGTAGGTAGGTAGATGCTGTTGAGTCGACTCTATTTATAGCAACCTCATGTACAACAGAATGAAACATTGCCTGATCCTGCATCATTCTCCCAATTGCCAGCATGTTCAAGCCCATCATTGCAGCTACTATGTCCAGCCACCAAGGATCTCCTTCACCCTCTCTGATCCTCTGCTTCACTGAACATGATGTCCTCCTCCAGCAATTGATACCTCCTCATGAAGTGTCAAAAGCATGCAAGTCAGATGAATTCTCTTGTGATCCATAGGGTTTTCTTTGGCTAATTTTTGGAAGTAGATTGCCTTAGTCTGGAAGCTCTGCTAAATTTTGTCCACCCTGGGTGATGCTCCTGGTATTTGAAATACCAGTGGCATAGCTTCCAGCATCATAGCAACAAACCAGCCACCACAATAGGATAAACTGACAGACAGGTGGTAGAAATCAGTTCTAGAGAAATGCAAATACACCACTTCTAAGGGAGGAGGTGCCAGGGAAGAGGAGGTGTGGCCAGGGCCCTTCAGGGCCACTGAGCGTCTCCTTCCCAGCCATGCCCAGCACTCATTCAGATGAGAGTCAGGGGTCTTGGCAACCTGGGGAAGTGCCCGAAAGTTGTTTCCATCTGGGACCTGTGGGTCTGGAGAAGGGTGCCTTGTGCCAAGTCACTGGGCCAGTGGTGGGACTAGCTGGAAAGGAAATGCTGGTGACAGCTCAGGGTCAAGCACTGAGTCACCTCCGAGGAACTGTGCGTTGGTCATTATTTAACCCTTCTCCTTCTTCACTCCCTTAATGTGGGAGTGGGGAGGCTTGCAACTGTCCATTCCAGAATGTTGTCACTCTTCTTCATCGGTCACGTGGAAACAAGGGTGCCTGAACCACCTGGGGAAGGGGGATGAGGAGCAAATGGGGTGGAGGCTGGGAGGGAGTTTTGGAGGCTGGAAAGTGCCCAAGGAGGAAACAAACTTTTCAAAGTTAGAAAAGCCATAAACCACGAGGCGCGGGATGTTTCCCATTTCCCAGGGAAGCCGCATTGCGTTTAATGACACCACTGCCACCCAGGCGCTGATGCGCAGTGGGCGTCTGTTGGGGCTGGGAGTCTGAGTGGCGAAGGCAGGCGGGCGAGGGAAGTGGAACGTTCCAGGCCTCCTGGGTGCCCGACCAGGCCTGCAGCCCGCCTACAGCTCAAGCTCAGAAAGGAAGCCACACCAGCCTGGAGACCTTGTTCTGGTGACCTGCCTCCCTCCTCATCTGCCTTTGTGGAATGGCATGAGATGATGGACAAAATATATTTGGGGAAGTCTCCCCTGGGGCCATGAGGGCCCCTTGGCCTGGTTAGAGCCTGCGGGCAGCCCCCTCTAAGGAGCAGGGACGGAGGACACAGGTCCTGAGAGAAGGTGTGGAAAGGCCTTGGGAGGTAGCACATCCTTGGTGTGCAGGGAGCTGGTCCGTCTGTCCACATCTCCCTGCACAGTGGGAGTTTAGGTCGACTGTGTTTTCCCCAAAGAAGCTTATACAATTACTTTCTTCTTGTTTCCTAAATTATTTTTGCCACTGCTAATTATTTCACACTCCATATACAAGAGTTATTGGGGTGGGTAATGGGAAGCAAGGGATCGCTTCACAGGAGCATTGCAGGCTCCAAGACATGAAGGCAACTTTGATTTGTTTTTCTGCTCAGCCACCCGCCTGAGAGAAGGAACAGAGAATGCCCACAGAACAGGGGGGTGGCACCAGGGGTGGGAAGGGGCGGGGGAGAACCAAGCATGGGCTAGGCTTTGAATGATGCAACTGGCCCACTGCTCTGCCTGGGCCTGGGAGGGGCCACTTGCCATGTCCCAGCGTGGCTCAGGGAGGCTGGGCACCCAGAGGACACCATTGCTCTATGGCATCACAGAGGGGACAGATGTGGGGACTGGCACTGCTTTGGGAATGTCACATGGGTCCGAACAGGCCTGTGGTACAGAAAAGGCTATGAATCCTATGCTATAATTTGGAAAGTGGGGCTCAGAGAGGTTAAAAAACTCCCCTGAGATCACACAGCCAGGATTTGGTAGACAGAAGTCAGACAAGAACCCAAGTCTATCTTTCTGATGTACAAGCCAGTCCCCCTAATCACCTGCCACTGGGACCCTTTGTATCCTTGAGGATGTCCCCTGGGGGAGATTCCTCTGGGAGAAGGGCATTTACCTTGATCGGAAGGGTTTAGCCTTTGTGAGGAAACCTCTCACACCAGCCAGACCCTAAGACTTACTCTGAGGACCCTGAACGAGATCTAGTCCAGGCAACACTCTGGTGTCACCCCTTAGGACTCTTTACCTTTCTCACGCACACACAAAATGGGGGAATTGCAATAGAGGAGGGGATTATATGAAGAAATATATGCCAAAGGCCTCAGGTCCCTGGCACAGAGTAAGTGCTTCCTTATGCTGGTGATCGCTGTTGTTGTTAGTTGCCCTCCCGTCGATTACGACTTATGGTGACACCACCCTTTCATGACCACTAGAATTGTCAATGTCCTAAGAGCTAACACCAATGGAGGGGGTTGTTATAGGTGCCAGGCACTATTTTAAGCACCTGGCATGTATGGTCTCATTTAATCTTCAGCAACCCAGTGAGGTACGTACAGTTAGTCTCCCATTTTACAGATGAGGAAACCAAGATAGAAAGTGGCTAAGAAACCAGCTCCAAACGACACAGCTGAAAAGTGATCCAGCTGCAATTGGAAGCCAAGCAATGTGCAAGTCGGCATTCTTAACCACCACCCACACCACCTTGAAATGGAAGGGGCCGCACATATCGGCTCATGCAACTCCACTCCCCATTTTATAAATAAGACCACAGATGTCCAAAGGAGGAAGGTGTTGTATCCCTGGGCATAGAACCTGTTTCTTGATTTCCATTCCAGGCATCTTTAGAGAAAGAGCTCTTTCAGGGATTCCTCTCCTTACCCCCTGGAAGCTGCTCCCTCAGCCCTTGGGGGAGTTCTCTCTGAGCCTCCTTGCTTCTTGCTGGAGAGGAGAGCGGCACTGTAGCCTCACTCGCCCCCCCAGACAGGGATGGGACAGGGACAGGAGAGTCCAGGTGAGGGTGAAGCAGAAATAAATGGTACAGGGGCCTTGAGGGAGAAGATCTGACACTCAAGAGAAGTGAAGGGACTCACTAAGCCTTGGCGGCAAAAGCGGCCCTGGAGCCCTGGTGCCTTTTAGCATCTTTGGTAAAGTGAGCCTGTGCTGGGGGTGTGGGTCTCTGAAAATGGGTGCTAAGGGTGCTGAGAGGGGTGATTTGGGGGGAGTCCTCTGCCTTCCTGACACAGAGTGTTCCCGGATGCACGTTTGGGCACAAGATGTGGAGCAGGCTTTGCCAAAGGAAGGGTCAACTCTTCTGGATTCTGGGCAAGGTTGGTACCGTGGGCCAGGACCCCATAGCAGGAGATGAAGTCCTCTCAGGAATTGCTGGCTGGAGTGCCCAGAACCTGGCAAATGCCCGGTGGCCATAAGAGCTCCCTGGGCCTGCCCTGTGCCGTGATCAATCGCAGGAGGACATTCTCCTGTCCTTTGGGGGCAAGCGCTCCTAGAACCGAGGCTGTGTGCAGAGCCTTGGGCCGACCCTGACACAGGCGTGGGGAAGAAGCGAGCACCATAACCTCCCCATAACCATCGCTGTAGGAGGGGTGGGGGCAGGAAGGCAAATGCATAGCATCTGGCCTTTGGACACAGACACATGTACTTAAATCCCAGCCCCACCTCTTCCTAGGATGTGAGTGACCTTGAACATTCTACCTGACCTCTTCGAGCCTCAGTCTTCTACTTAGCAAAATGGAGGCAATGGCATCTACCTCGCAGGTGTGTGGTGATGCTTATATTAGGGCAGGACCTGGTTCTAACAAGGCCTCCATTCGCTGTAGTCCCTCCCTACTCCTCACCTGGGCAGCGATTTACACGCAATCGGAAAGCAATGGTGGCAGAGCAGTCTCCCTTGCTGGGTGCCTGGTGCAGGCCCCTCAAGTTCAGAATGGGAGGGGGATTGGTGTGACTCAGGGGCCGCCTGGCAGAGATGGGTGTAAGCTGTTACCTGGGCCCTGGCTGAGGAGTGGAATTCACCAAGCAGAGAGGAGGAAGAGGGAGGCCACCATCAGTCAAGGGGACTCAGTGAGCCGGGCTTGGGCCAGGCCTGCAGGGGTGCAAGGGAGGATGGTTGGGAAAGAAGGGTGGTTAAACCTGCAGAGGTCAGGGGGCTGCCCAGCAGTGCAGGGCGCCCTGGCCAAGCTCAAGCAAGCAGAACAGGCACTGGCCTTGTAGGTGGCCAGGCCCCTTCTCCTGGGTGCACTGTCTTAGAAGACACTCTGGACCACCTTCCAGGAGAGCGATGATTACACCCTTTCTGAAAACTCAAGAGCAGAAGGAAGAAAACATGCTGAGCCCTCTCCTCCTCTCCCTCCCTCCCCCTCTTCACGCCCCCTCCTGGCCTCCCCACCTCCCGCCCGCCCGCACTTGCTCTCTGTTGCTAAGTAGATGGTAGGTTTATTTGCGGCTGTCGGTTCCCAGTAGAAAAATTTCGTCTTGGAGAGCCGCCTGGATGGAAATGGGTTCAGTGCCGATTTCATGGAGAAGGTCTGTGCGGTAATTAGTGTTCAGGAGGGAGGCATTGGACTGGCAGGCTCCCAAGAAAACTACTCCCCAAAAGTTAGCTGAGTCCAGAGGGCTACATCAAATCCAATTCCAGAGTGTGCGGCTCCATAGCTATATATAGACCCACAGACGAGGCAGGCAGAGTGCGGCCTCGAGGTTGGGGGACTGGTCGCAGACAGCAAAGGCAGCCTGCACTGCCAAAACCTTGGACCACACAGACTGGACCGGCTTATGGCTCCTGGCTTCACTCCATGGGTCGTGTCCCCCAGCATACCCCAGCTTGCCCTCAAACAGAACCTTGGCGAGGGAGAAAAGGAAAAAAGGAGAGAGAGAGAGGAAGGGTGGGCTAGCCAAGTACTGATCACAGTGGAATGTGTTTCTAAAGAACCCACCCTCCGGATGTGAATGCTCGTAGCCCCTGATGGGACCCTGCACCTAGCACATCATTCTACCCCGCCACAAAAGTGACCTCCCTTCCTCTTTCTTCCTGCCTCCCTGCATCAAGTCCCCACTCACTGCCTCCAGGAAGGCTCCTCCATCGCCCATCCTGATCCCCAGCTTCCTCAGGTCCTTGCAGTTTGAAGCTCCTGCTTGGTCACTCACTAGGCTGCACCCTGCCCTGTGAGGCTTCCCCCTGTCCCTCTGTCCCCGCCTCTCTTCTGGCTGTCCTTCCCTTTCTCCCAGGCCCGGGGCTGGGCCAAGAGCAGGTGCCTGAAACACTTGGTGGATGGAGTGGAGGGCAGAGCGGTGGCAGAGCCTGCCAGGGGCCAGGGAGCTTCTGCTTGTCCCAACAGTGCCTTCAGCCTGGAAGAGGAACAGGGAAACCAGGATTAAAATCCACAGCTCGGATTCTTCCCTCCCGGTTTCATCCTCTGGAATTTTCCCCAGCACCAATCTTCTTGGGTAGGGGTTTTGCAGACAAGGAAGCCAAGCTTCCAGAAAGTCCAAGGATTTGCCAGAAGGGCCCATCCTGGCCACCAGTCCCAGACCCAGCTTTTGGGCAGTGTCTTTTCACACTTCCATGCTGAGGGGCACTTTGTGCTGAGTGTCCCCTGCTGTCTGCATCCTTGCCACCCCCACCTCCCATTCACTCCCTTTCAGCTACAACACACTTTTCTGGTACCACTGGGGATCCCTGAGGTCACCCCTCCCCCGCCCCATCACAGGGCACTTTAAGCCAGGCAAGCAGGTATCTGTCCTCAGCCTCAGATGAGGGTCCCAGCCGCCTGGGAACAGAAACCTCAGGGGAGGTCTCAACAGCCAGACCTTTTATCTATCCCACCGACTGGGCTTCCCCTTCTCTGCCTCAGTTTCCCCAGCTGGCCTTCCTGGCCGTGATATACAGTCATATCCAATATCCAGATTAGACCGGCTCAGCTAAGGCAAAGAGAAGATGTAAAGAAAATTTGCTAACAAGCTGAGAGAAAGGGTAAACCCTGAGGCTATAAACACAGAGACACAACTGTTTGCCAGCTTCAGACCCATCCTGGGGGTGATAATGTCAGGCTCTCCCTGGCATAGTTCATGGAGCCCTGGCCCTGAGGGCCCCCAAAGCACCTTCTCAGCCCTACTCCTTTGCACCTCCCAGCCCTTCTTGAGTCAGTGAGAACAAAGAATAAAACACCCCCCTCCCTGGCCTCTAAGGAATGCATGAGCCTTTCAGACGTGCTGCCTCCATGCCCCCCCCGTGCCCCCCAGCACTGCCCCTGCCTGCAGTTCCCCAGGCAGAGGCAGGGAGTACTGGGATGGCTTCCTCCCTCCCCTTCACAGGAATCTATTTCTTCTCATTTCCTTCCATTTGGTGCAAAGCCTGGAGACACCCCTCCCCTATCTGTTGACTCACAGCCCACTTCCAACACATTTCTTCTGGGTCCTTCCATGCTGACCACCCAACGTCTGCTTGCTCCCTCTTCCTCTCAGAGACGTGCTGTCTTCTCTCAACCCAGCAGGCAGGCTGCAGCCCTGAGTTCTGATTCTCACACTGACCAGATGTATGGTCCTGGGATGATTGCTGAGCATTGACTGACTCTACAAATACATCCTTTCCTCCTCTGTGAAAGAGCAACGACCACTTCCTATTCCCTCCCTCCCTTAGTCATTGACTGATGAATGTGTACCGAGAACTCACTTTGTGACAGGACTGTTCTGGGTACTGGGGACATAGACTCATGCGTAGGATTAGCAAACCCATTTTACAGAAAAAGAAACAGAGGTCCAGAGATATCTGGTGAGCTGCTGGAGGCTTGCATTTACCCAGCAAGAGTTTGCGGGGAGACCTCCAGTCAGCATTCTATTGCCAAACCTGTGTCCATCCCTCACCCTGCACTTCCTGTAACCACACCAGGCCCCGTGCCAGGAGCAAGGTACACAAGGGCCATGGCATGAGCCAGCCCCACCATCATGGCACTCACAGGGTTCTCTTGAGAAGTCAACGAGGACCATGGATGAGGTGCTCAAGGAACTTAGTCCTCATCCTCTACCACACCCACCCCTCACGGAGGCTCCCCATCCCACTCAGGTCATCCCATCACAATGCCACCAGGCTCCAGTACTGGCTCTTGAGTGAGAAGTCTGACTCCTTTACACTGTCTCTGAAACACTCCAGCTTTCCTCTCTCTCAGCCCTCCCCAGCCCGCACCCCCAGGTCTTGATGATTCCTCTCACAAAAAACAACTGACACTGAGGTGCCTCTTTGGGGAAGCACCAAGCCAGCTCTTTGTCACCCAGGTAGGTCCCTGTCAGCTCATTACCGCCTCCTGTCATTAGCATATTAGATACAGGAGGTAAACAAAACACTTGCGTCTTAGACTGGATCTTAGACTCCCAATGCAAACCATCAGTCACTCTGAGCCTCCACCTTGTCCTGAACTGTGCTGGGGCAGGGGCACGGAGAGGGCCCCTGATCCATGTGTGGAGAGGTGGGGAGGACAGGGAGGGTGGATCATAGTCAAGGAAAATGTGCAGGTTTTATGCAAGGGAAGCAGACAACACCACTCTAAATGCCAAAGCCATTTTTCACACTGTATGGAATCATAGGTATCATATCACGACTGTGACTACTGACAATAATAGGAGTAGTAATACTCTGCTGAACACCCATAACCCCCCGAAGGTAAGTATCATTATCCCCATTTCACAGGTAAGGAACCTGAGGCCTGGGAGAGACTTATACAAACTGCCTGGGGACTCCCAGAACAAGACAGAACCAGATTCACTCTCTCCGGGTCGCAGCTCTTTCTCATGACTCCAGAAATCCTGCAGACAGTAGCATTCAGGCCACAGGGATTAAATGGCTTTCCCAGAGTAGCCAGCTGGCTGGTGACAGAGACCCAAGGGTCTGATGTTACCATTGTTCATGGATGGGAAAATGGCGTACCTGGAGTAGTCAGGATAGGTAAGAATTAAGTTGGTGGAGAGGAGAGAATATGGAGTTCCAGTCATAAAGCAAAGGAAAGAGAGGGGAAAAAAGGAGGGAAAGAAAAAGTGAGAGAGAAAAAGAAGGAAAGAAGGGAGGGATGAGGGGAGGAAGAAGGAAGCAAGAAAGGAAGGGCGAGCCAGGGAGAAAAAAAAAGAAAGGGAGAAAAGGAGGGGGGGAAGAAGGAGAAGGAAAGAGGAAGGAAGAGGGAAGTGGAGGAAAGGGGAGGGAAGGAGATACTCGAGAAAACCAAGGAAAGATGCTGAGAAAGGTTGCCTGGAGGTGACCTGAAGGGCATGTTGCTGTTGGATCCATTCCTCCCCCTCTCCCACTTTGACTGCCTCCCACCCTTCTAAACTGCTCAAACACCATCCCCCACCCCACCCCACCTCACCCTGCTGCCCCTCACCCTGTGCCTTGGCACTAGCAGAGCCCTTTTCCCACCCCTTCCTTCCCTAGAGGCAGCACATCTGGCCCTGCAAGGAGTCCTTCCCCCAGACAGACATGGGTAGCCTCCTCCTCCAGGCAGCAGAGCTCCTGTCCCTGCTCTACCATGGGCCTGGCCACGTGACCTTAGACAAGTCTTTAATCTTCCAGTGTTCAGTTTTCTCACCTATAAACGGGGATGTTAATAGTACTACTTTGTAGAATGGGCGCACTAAATGATTAACAGGTGGAAAGCACTTATTAAAATAATGCCCAACATAAAACCAATAATCAGTGAGTATGGTTCTCATCTGTATCATCGATAGGCCCTGCGCAAGCCTCAGCTTGGTAGGTATGCTTTTTGCATACTTATCACCTGGCCTAGTACGTTTTCCCAGGCTCTCCTTCAAGCCAAAAAAAAAAAAAAAACAAACTCGTTGCCTTCAAGTCAATTCCAAATCATGGCGACCCTATAGGACAGGGTAGAACTGCCCCATAAGGTTTCCAAGGAGCTCCTGGTAGGTCCAAACTGCTGACCTTTTGGTTAGCAGCCATAGCTCTTAACCACTATACCGCCAGGTTTCCCCTTCAAGCCAGGGGGTAAGTTTTTTTCATCTGGCAGATTATGGGCTATCAATAAATGGTTATGAAGTGAATGAATGAATGTATCTTTTCACTTCATCCCCAGATGACACAGCCCTCAACCCCAGTCACATAGTTTGTTGGGTGTTGTGTACCAGTCAGTCGATTAGTTGGTTCAATCCTGTTTCTTGGGGAACTCTGCTGGCATGTGGGTGGGTTTCTGAGAAGAGAAGACATAGAGCTGAATGCTGGGCCCTGTCCTCACCCCCAAGTCTGTTCCCTTGAGATTTGCCAACTGCCTCTCTCTCACCTTCAGGCACTCCCAGTTGATCACCAATAGATAAAGGATGACTTCCAGGGGCTCTTGCCCTTCCCAGGTTGGAGCCAGCTGATCCTAAACTGAAAGCCAGGGCCGCCTCCCCTCTGAACGGTGTGAATAATAGCTCCACTAGGCTCAGAGGGTCTGAGGAAATAACTCACAGAGGCTGTCTCCCAGGCACATTTGCTGACTCCTTCTTTGCAGCTGCCCTTACGTTAAATATTGCTAAATGCTTGTGATTGCACCTATTGTATTGATGTTGGGTGAAGCCCAGAGCCCAGCCAGAAGAGTGGCTGAAATGGCAAAGATCAGGTGGGAAAGATGCCCTCCACCAAGAGCTGGGCCACAGTCTGCCAAGACTGTGTGAGATTGTTTTTCTGCTTTTAAAAAGAAAATCACATTTTCCAAACATTGATCCTATAACATGGGTCTCTTGGCTATTGGTCTTTTCCAAATAGCCTCTGTTGGATGCTAAGGTTGGAATTTCTTGGTTGGTGTGCTTCTATTTTTTTTGTTGTTGTTGTTGTTCTTTAAGTGAATTAGGGCCTGTTTGGAAGGAGCCAGAGGAGTGAGGCAAGATTAATTCACCTCACCTGGCAGCCCCAGCCTCACTGCAAACAAAGGGGCCTGACCAGGGCAGCGGGATCCCCCCTGATTCTAATCAGCTCGACCACTCTTGTGAAACCCCTATCCTGGGGCTTGGTAGGGAATGGGGAGAAGAGGTACAGCCTCACAGACTGGGGTCAGCCTAGTTGGAAAGCCATGATTCTACAGACTGAACAACCGAGGTCTCTGCTCAGCCAAGCACTCTCTTGAGTGTCTCAGACACTTGAATGTGGAAGGTTTGCTCAAAGGAGAATCAGGGAAGGCTGAGAAGCTGGTGCAGAGGCTAGGGGAGTAGAGAAGCGGGTGTTACTTGGAGGAAGTTTTGCTTGAACTGGGCTCAAAGGGTGGGAGGATCTGGAGGAGGACCTGGGGCAGGTAAGGCATGTGGCGGGCGGGGGGGGCTGGGCATAAGCAAAGGCCCTGTGGTGATATGTCAGCGGTGTTGGGGGAAGGGTGGTCAGCAGTGGGACTGAGATAGAAGTCAGCCCTAAGAAGCCACAAAGGACTTCTCGTAAGTTCACTGTCTTGATGGTGTGGCCTCT
The DNA here is from genome assembly GCF_024166365.1 of Elephas maximus indicus. Lineage (NCBI taxonomy): Eukaryota > Metazoa > Chordata > Mammalia > Proboscidea > Elephantidae > Elephas > Elephas maximus. The sequence goes on along the minus strand of NC_064829.1, from coordinate 45,156,768 downwards.
CCTTTCATGGTGCCACTGCCTCCTCCTTGGGAGAAAGGAGTGAGAGAGGACATACTCCCAGCCTACAGTGACATCATGGGGCAGAGAAATTGTGTCTGAGGCCTTGGCAGCCAGGCCCTCCAGTAAGCCATCTGTGGATGTGCCGGGGAGAGTTTCAGGCTGGGGGGAGCTTCGAAACCAGCCCAAAGACCAATCCCAAGAGATCCCATGAAAAGGACCCCCACTTCCATTAGCCAGTCCACCTGCCATGTAAAGCTTCAGTACGGGGAATTCTGTGCAAGTCAATAAGCATTTTCTGAGCGCCCTCTGTGGGGTAAGACCCACACTCGATGGCTGCCCTTGGAGGCTCACGCTGCACCACAGGACCCAGTGAACTGGAAGAGCTGAACACATCAGACTGGGGGCATGAGCAGTGTGGCCAGAGTCAGCCAGCCAGGCTGTGAAGTTAGAGCCAGACAGTGGTGAAGAGGGAGAGGAAATCCCTGGCAGGAGCAAGGCTGAGCATCACAAAGGCTGGGAAGCTGCCTGGGAGGAGGGAGGCAGTTTCCCTTCCCAGACCAGCTGAGGTGCGCCAATCTGTCCTCAGAGGCCCTGCCTGATGGCCATCTCATGGGGTTTGGGATGGGCTTGGTCACCAACGAGGCCTCTGAGAGACCCTCCCAGGGAAGAGCTTACTGAGCAGTGGCTGCTTCAAAACAGAAAGATCTAAATGCCCTGACCCAGTTAATTAGAAAGGGACACAGTTCAGGTTCTCTGCTCTAGCAAAGAATTTATCCTGGCATTCATATGAATAGCAAATGCCCTGAATGCATTTAAAATCCAACCTTGCTGCTTGGATAGAGACCTCTGCAGGGGAGTCCACAGCGTGCTGCCTTGGCATTTAGAGGTCACCTGTGTGAGAGGGGGTCAGGGTGCATGCAGCCAGTCAGATTCTGCCCCAACCGCCTCCACTTCGCTCCTTGCAGGAAGAGTGTGAGGTCATCCCAGAGTCCCTTACCCCAACTGAAGGCCTTGGAGCAGGATGTGGAGGGAGGACATCTCCCGACCAGGGACCCCAGTGTCTCCCTGAGGAAGGCCAGCACTCACACTGCCCGCAGACACTGCCCAGAGCCACCTCTGTGGGCCTGGGCAAAGCTAGAGGGGGCAGCAGGAGCTGATCTCACAACCAGCTATCAGGAGACCTCGGGTCTCCAACTACCACGGTGGCCGAGCCACCCAGCCTCTCCCAGTCTCAAGCATCTGAGCTGTGAAATGCTGATAACACCTGCCTTGCCTACTCTGAGGTATAAGAATGATCATAGGCATGACACACTCTGACAACAGCAGGGACCACCTTCATGCTATAATGGGGACCAGTGGGAGCCAATGACTCAGAGAAGCGCACAGCAACAGCCCCCTGGCATGGGTACCAGCCCCAGCAGGTATGAGCAGAGCAGGTTTGACCTCTCCAGTGGACTCAACATTAGAAAGGCTGCCACCTCCCCGGCAGTCCCCACCTCCCTGAGCCTCATGAGCTGGAGAAAGGGAGAGACCATCAATATGTCATGTCCACTTTGTGTCCTTTTTCACAGAGCTCTAAAGTCAGAGCAGCCAGCACCAGACATGTAATTCTCCAATGTTAGGGCTTAGGCAAGGGCAGCTGGTAGGGAGAGACACTTGGCAAGAGACCAGCATCCTTTAACTCTCTCAAGTCCATGGCTCCTGGTCCGGAGCCAATGAGGTCCTTCCACCTAAATTTTGCTGGGCCCTGTCCGGTGCCCAACAAAAGGGAGAAAGAGAAGGCTGGCCCTGGTCACGGAAAACAGCTTTGTGCCCATCTCTGTCATGTGGATGCAGAGGGCAGGAAGGGTTGAGAGGAGGAAGGGACATACTTATGTAGTCACTGTGAGCCGCTTCCCTCTCTCATATCATACAACTAACTGGGTTAACCTCTGCGGAAAGTCATTCACGCCCTTTGAAGGGTCCATGTTCTCCTCTGGTGTTTCTGATGTAAAGAGAGGACACTCAGGAGGGCAGTGCTGAGCCCAGGAGAAGAATGGCGGGGTTTCAGCACTTGGAAAGGCTGAAAAGAGGACAGCAGCCAGCTGCCCCTGATTCACAGGCTTATGGTACCATCCATCTTCCCCCTCTCACTCCCCCACCCCACAGACCCCCATACTCCTACCCCCTTAGGCTGCCCCCTTGTAGGAAGACAGATGGCTCCTGCCACCAGGGGCCTGAGCCAATGTAGTGACTTCCCCAGACCTCACGCCCCACCTCCCCATGCACCCCACTTGCCCTGCAGCTATGCATTTCTCCTCGACCTTTCTACTCCCTGTCACCCAGCCAAAGGCAGAGTGGAGTTTAGCAATCACTGCATTCCATGATATCCGTCACCAGGAGGAGAAGGGGCGCCTGGAGTTAGCAACTCCTATAATAGAATATTTCCACTGTGGGCAAACACACATAAATGTGAGGTAGACAATGAAGTATATTCTAACTGCCAAATGAGAGGGACAATAGCTGAGGGCTTTTTTTTTATGTGAGGTGTTAGGGTTGGTATAGTCAGGGAAGGCTTCCTGGAGGAGGTGAGGCTTAGCCGCTCGTAGAAGGATGTGTGAGCTCTAAAGGACGTAGGCATGACAGCAGGCAGCAGTGGGGAGGATGATGTTCTTAGGCTTGAGTCTGCCCCATTGCAGGTGGAGAAGTAAGAGGAAGCCGAGTTGTAGTCTGTAGATGGGAGATCACTGTCCCTCTCCAACGGAGGAGAGAAAACTCCTGGAACTGTTGAAATACCAGCAGGGAATACTCACGGGGAGCAGAGAGGAAAGAGGGAGTAAGGTCCAGGTGGAAAGGACTGGAGGGCTGAGATGGGCCAGGAAATAGCCCAGGGACATGGCAGGAAGGGTCACTCAGTGGCTGGGCACACGGAGACAAGAACAGAGGAGTAGGGTACAGCCCACTGTTTCTGTCTCCTGCCTCATACAAGGCACTCCTGAGCCCCAAGGAGCTTCCGGTCAAGATGGGGAGACGAGGCTCACCCAAAGGCAGGCTAGGCGGTGGTCAAGGGCAAGGCCACCTAGGAATCCACAGAAGGAGAGACAGCTGTGGCCAAGGCTGGTGGTCAGGACTTCACTTGGGAGTGGGACCCAAGCAATGGGTCGAGAAGGATGTGCAGACATGGGGCAGTCACAGGGGAAAGGACATCCCAGAGGAAGAGCGAGGCAGTGAAGACCTGATCTGCAGCTCTGTAATCCCCACGTGGGGCAGGGAATTTGTGCTCCAGAAGGCACCAGGGAGGCCACCCTCACCCCCCAGACCATGGGGACAGAGGCTGCGTGGGAGAGAGGAACCCTCTCTCCAGGGAACTTGGTAGACTTCCCTGTCCCCTCCCTCCCTCCCTCTCTCTGTCTGCTCCAGAGGTTCTGGTTCCATTTCTCTGTCTCAGGGCCCACGCCTCCTCCTCCAGGTTATTCTCCTGTGTGGTCTGAGCTGAGAACTGCTGAGGAACAAGGTTCTCATGGTGGGGTTTGGGGGCCTTGGTGGGTCGAAGGGTAGAGATTTTAGGCAGAGGGACCTTCCTGATCTCCCCAAGACATTCATACTGAACAAGAGCTCCCTCCTCTGCCGTCGGTCTAGCTGGTCAGACTCCTGCTCCCTTGCCTCCTCCAACCCACTCCCACACCCCAGCTTTCTCCCACCTCCTCAAGGCTAGCTGAGTCCAGGGCCTAAAGGACCTGATGTTTTATTGAATTCCATATCTTCTTTTTCTCGGGCCACCTTCCCCTGGCTAATTCTGTAATTCAATTAGCAGGAAGCCCAGACCAAGCCAGGTAGGAGGAGGCAGCACATGGGAGCCTTCCCTTCCGTGATGATTACACCCCAGGCTTCAGCCCTGCGCAGAGTTGGGCAGGAAATTGTACTTCCTTCACTTCACAATGACAAGGGCCTTTTATCCCCGTACACGGGAGCTTTGTAAATTACTGCCATCTCTGTGCAATTAATTCTGCTACGCAGTGTTTTTCCCCCACGTGAGAGAGGGCACCCACCTACCTTCAGGAAAATCAGCCATGCCCCTTCACCATCATCCACAAACTTCCCTTGTGAAGAAGAGTGTCTGCCTTCTCCACCTTCACTGAGCCTGGCAATACCCTCCCACCTCCCACTCTGCCTGACTGTCCCCATTGACTCTGACCTAGCTTCTCCTGATCATACCCCTGCCCCCCCTTCCTTCCCTTCTCTGCCCCCATTTCTTCCCTCCCTCTCTTCAACGACCCATCGTGGACCGCCTCCTCCTACCTTCAAAGGTTCTCCTGGTCTCCTAGCCCTCGGACACCTGGGCTGGGAGCTCAGCCATCCACATAGCGCTGTGGATGGAGAAGACATTGCCATCACTCACAAGGAGTTGACTGTCTCTCCAGACACGCAAGGCACGAAACTGATACATAGAAGCAACAAGTAGATAAGAACGGCATTGGAAGTAAGAGAAGGCTAAATGGCAGTATAAGGAAATGTGAGTACAGGCTGAAGTGTTCTGTGGACATGGTAGAATTCTAAGTGTTGGAGGAGAGCAGGTCAGTGTGGGCCAGAGCAGGTGGGCACTGAGGTCCACCTCACCAGATGGACAACGCTGCAGGAGCCCAAGCTTTCAGCTGCTGAGGGCAGCTCTGTGCTGCGACTTGTCTCAAGTTGTGTCATTTCTGTCCCCCCCGTCCCACCTCAGAAGAGTTCCCAAGGCTGTACGTACTCCAACAGGCTGCAGTTCTATTCTGTCATTTCCAGGCAGTGGTAGGATAGAAAGGCTGACCCTTGAGGAGTGGGTAGCTCAGGTAATGAGGTGGCGCTGGACTGCTGGGAAGAACAGGCAGAGCTTAGGGGTGAGTCCATCATCTCCTCCAGAGGGTTCCAATTCACTTCTGTAGCTTCTCACCTCAGATCCTACCACCACTGTAACCCAGCTGGAAGGGGCCCAAGGAGACTAGAGGATGAAGAAGGGCAGTCTGTCTGCTCCATTATGGATTCTACCCGCAAACACCAACCTCCAGAGCTCAGGGCAATAGAACTAAAACCAAATGCTATTTACAGCTTGCTGGGCAGAGAGAACCAGTTCCAACTCCCAGTGCTGATACCACCCAGCTCAGAGGAAGCTGGAGGAAGGGGCATAGCAGACCCACCAATGATAATTTCCCTCATGAAGAATTTGCCAGGAAGCTGATGCCCATGGATCTTTGTCTGTTTCCTCAAAACAGCCTGTGGGTCCTATTTCCTTTCTGGCTCCCCCATTCTCACCCACCCCCTTTTCAGTCCATCTCTTCTTTTAGCAGATTTTTTTCTTTATACTTAATTATGCAAGTGGTATGTGAATACATCCTGATTCTAAATGTGTCAAACCAAACAAAAAAAGTGTAAGTTATCCAAGACACTCTTTCTTTCTCTCTCTGTCTCTTGGTATCTCTCTCTCTCACACACACACACGTACACACATGACCCCTGTTTTCAGCCTGGTATGACTCCTTTCAGCTGTTGTTCTATGCATGTAAATACATGTATGGATATTTAGACAACTAGTCAAGTATGCTTTTATTGAATATACATGGCATATATTACATCACACCTTGCTTTTCCCATCTGTCAGTGCCTTTCCATGTTGGTACATTTAGGACCATTTCACCCTTTTTAACTGCTGTAGAATATTCCATAGGTTTTTTTTTTTTTTTTCCATTCCTGCACTAAAAAACATTTAAACGATTTTCAGGTTTTTACTTTTAGAAACAGCCACAGTGGATTCTGGTTCTCTTCTCTGTGAGCACAAGTATGAGTATACCTGTGGGGCCAGGTCTTAGAAGGGAACTGCTTGGCCTGAAGGAAGAGAGACATTTCTGCACCACCAGCCCCATCCCCACAAAGAATTCTCACTTTTCAGGCTTCCTCAAGCCTTCAGGTTCAGAGCCCTATTCTAGCCTTTTCTCCACACTGTGTTGTACTGCTGTGCTGCTGTTCCCTGAGAGAACCTCATTCCCAACTAGACTGAGTTCCCTTAGGAGAAAGCTGGAGGTGTGCACCTGTCTGGCGCAGTGCCCAGTAGGGAACAAAACACCCCAGAGGGATACCCAGATGATGGATGAACGTTCCACATTTCTGTTCCTAGAGTCTTTGGTGATCAAGCATGTATTGAGCATCTTCTGTATGCAGAACATTATGGGTCCCCAAAGAAGGAAGGGAACAACATAGTCCCTCCCCTCAGGGCTTCCCATTATCCACCTAGTTGAGGTGCATGTATGCTTATGCGTGCACACACACACAGAGCCAGGGCCACCCTTGAAAGCAACAAGGAAACCATGATTGCTAGCCCTCACAACCCCCCTCCCCAATCTGGTCTTCCTGTTTCAACCCCACCCATATTCACTCTGCCCCCAGAATCGCAATTCTACATGCGCCCACCATCCCAAGACAGTCTCCAAATGTCTCCTCCCAGCCCATCCCCATCAAAACTTCCTTCAGACACTCAGAGCTCTAATCTCCAGCCAAGGAAGCTCCAGTAGACTCATTTCCCACCAATGGCTGATGGGATTTCCAGTATTGCTGCTCCTCACTGGATTAGAGTTTGCTCAGGGGATTAAGCCTTCCTCAGAGGGGTGGCTGCCCGGCGGTGAAACGTCAGGCTCAGCGGCTAGGTGGTAGAAAGGCATTTTGGTGACCCTACCCAGAATGGGGAGCCTATATTCTTCCACACTCTCACTGCAGTTTTTGTTTCTGCAACCTCTTATCTCTGAAGACGACTTGAGAAATCTTCACATTGTCAAGCTTCTGTGGCTCAGGAGGTCGAGGTGAGACACTCCTGAGGAAACCACCACTGGGGGAGGTCCCACCAGAACCAAGGACCATCAGTCTTCTCCCCGCAAGGCTGCAGACCAAGACCCCAGTGCTGGCTCTGTCAACAGACTGGGATCTTTCTAATGGAGAGAAGAAGGAGCCTCAGGCTAGAAGCTGTGGCTGTCCCAGTGTCCTCTCTTGTGTGTCTGCCAGACGGTCTTGGCACAGACCAATGGGTTAGAAAGTTTGTTCCTTATTTCTGGACTGGCATGAATAACTATCTTCTCCATTCAGATCAGAGGCATGTATAGTAAGTCCCTGGCTTACGAACTTCCAACTTACTGATGACTCGTACTCGCCCTTTAATGTTATATAAATTTGCCTCACTCTCAAAGGTTTGAACCAACCCCTGCTTGCAACAAATTCTTCATCACAATCACCTTCTCTTGCTGCATGTGCAGCTTTTAAATCACTGAAAAAGCTTCAAGCCTTTTCTTGCACTAAAGTAAGACTGAATAAGAACCATAGGCCCCTGTGCTAACCTACCTAGCAATTCAACTTAAAGACACAGGAATGGATCTCACTTGCAACCCTGGGGACTCTCTGTACTTCTTAAAATGAAGAAATAACCAATCTCCAGAGAGAGTACATCTCCACCCTGGGCTGCCAGGGTTGTTGGAAAGGACGCAGTGATTCTTGGGACCTCTGACCTCACCCACCCTGTGCTCACACCCCACATGACCTGACCACTAACCAGTGCCCCATGTTCTGCCGCTGCCCCCAGATTCCTCCTGTCAGGGAGCTCCTGGAGGAGGCAAAGGCATTCGCCATTAAAATAATCACTAACCTATCAAACTGAATGTGCTCTGTCTACATGATACATAAACATGATACATGTGTTTATTAACTGTATTTTAAAACATTAGACTTTAGAGCTTCACAACAGGTTTTTTGGGAAGTGTGGGGAGAAATCAGACTTGAGCAAGGTGGTGAATCTTGCCCATGGTCTCCTGTCTGGAAGAAGGGATCTGGGATCAGATGGCCTAAGTTCGAATCCTGGCTCTACCACTTACTACCCTGTAACTTTGGGCAAGTCCCTGAACTTGCCTCAGTTTCTCTATTTGTAAAATGGTGACAATGGTAGTACCTACATCACAGGGTGGCTGCAAAGATCAAATGGGCTCATGTATTATGAGCTTTTAGGACAGTATCTGGCAGACAGTGAGCAAGGGGTACGTGTTCATTATTATTGTTATAATTACTACTCCATGTCCATTTGCGAAGGAGCCCCGGTGGCACAGTGGTTAAAGCGATCGACAGCTAACCAAAAGGTCAGCAGTTAGAAGCCACCAGTGGCTCCGCAGGAGAAAGATGTGGCAGTCTGCCTCCACAGAGATTTACTGCCTCAGAAACCCTATGGAGTCACTATGAGTCAGAATCGACTCAATGGTAGTAGGTGAGTGGGTCCATCTGCTGCCGTGTAAGGTGTCACCAACTTTGCCTTATCTCAAGGACAGCCTAGCACAGGTGGCACGATATCACCCATCTCCCTGTTGCCTGTGTGCCCAGGCATTTCTATTGCACAAGTCTTTTTCTGTTGTTCTTACGGGCTTTCTCCTCTGTGTGGGACTGTATACATGACTTAGAATTCTCATACAGATGCATGCACACACACCCCAGCATACATGCATGGCCCACGATCTAGGCACAAAGACAGATCCCTGTTCCCAGACACACAGGCATGCACATGCAGACCATATGAACTCCCATGGGCACAGACACATATTCACACACCTGCAAACACACACATCTTCTAGGGTTACCGTGGAGGCATAGCCCTGACAGGGAGGGCTTCCCCAGATGTGTCTCTGGGGACACCTCAGTGTGTCAGAGGAAGGGTGAGCTTGGCAGATTTAGTGACTACTGGGCTGAGGCTTGGAAACCCTGATGGATAGTAGTTAAGAGCTGTGGCTGCTAACCAAAAGGTCGGCGGTTTGAATCCACCAGGCGCTCCTTGGAAACTCTATGGGGCAGTTCTACTCTTTCCTGTAGGGTCACCATCACTCGGAATTGACTCAATGGCAATGGTTTTGTTTTGGTTTGGGCTGAGGCTGACACTGCCCATTTTACCCTCTGCATGACCCTCACAGCTCACAGCCCTCTCAATTCCTGTGAGGAGCAGCAACGAGCAACAGGAAGTAAGTAAAATCTAGTCTTTCAGGGTGGGGGTTCCATGGGTACCATCATGAGAGACCAGTGAGTGACTTACGGGTGTAGCTTGGGCACCCTCTCTCCCCTGGCGGCCCTGAGCCCCACCTCAGCCTTCACCCCAGGGAGCCCTGCAGCACCCTCCTTCTGAAGTTGCCAACCCCTCCCCTGCTCCCCCCCCCCCACCCCCAGGGCTCTGCCCTCAGCAATGAAGGGAGCAGGGCTTCTCACCTGCACCCTGGAGTCAGCAGGTAGTAACTGCTTATGTGTATTTGCCTTTTTCAAAATGCCTTAAGTTAGTGGGCTGAGCTCTCATGGTGGAATGTCCGACATTGCATCAGATCAGCTGAAGGGATTGTTGGAGAAAGGCTGGCGGTGGGCATGCCCTAGTCTGTATAAGGCCTGTCTGTCCTCACAGAGAGGAGCTGACCGAGGGAAGGCAGGCAAGAGTGGATTTAAATTTACATTGCACTCTGACCTTTACGAACTCTGCAGAGGTTTTTAATGCTCAGCGGTTAGTAGGGCACCCACAGCCTCTGAGGTGAGTACTACTGTCCCTGTTTTATAGGTGAGAAAACTGAGGTTTAGAAAGATGAATCAGTAAGCAACCTGTGGTTGGTAAAGGGCTCACCTGAGCCAAGCTCCCTGTCTGGAGTTGGCATCACCCTTTTCAGGGGATGATGGACTTGGGGGAGAAAGCCCTCCAGACTCAAGGGAATGACTAATAGCCTGCTCAGGCACTAGAAGAACCAGCTTGAGGAAGCCTTTGGGACAAGAGCCCCCTCAGCACTTGCCCACCTATCAGCTCTTGCAGCCAACCTCTGCCTCTACCACTGCCAAGGGAGCCCAGCATGCTGCAGTGTCCATGGGGCCTTGGTCAGCTCCCAGCAGCCTCTGAGCAACTCCCTTCTGATCCCCTCAAATAATCAAGGATGTTCAGGGATTGAATGATCCCAACAAATGTTTATTAAGCTTCTGCCACTGTTCTGGGCACTGGGGACCCAGCAGAAACAGAACAAAACCAAGTTCCTGGCCTCATCTGAACATGGGGAGATGGACCATCAATAAACAAATATATAATGTGTCAGAGGGGAATAAGCGGCAGACAGAAAAACAAGTAGGACAAAGAGTCAGAGAGTATGTATGTGTGTGGGATGGGGCAAATGGGGTGTATTAAATAAGGGCAGAGCATTCTGGGCAGAGGGAACAACCCATGCAAAGACCCTAAAACAAAGCATGCCTGGTGGGCTTTGAGAAAGAGGAAGCAGACCAGTAAGTGAGAAGGGAAGGGATGGAAGGAGATAGCTCAGGTGATGGGGATGGCAGGGGTAGGTCACACAGGGTGTCGGGGGGGTGGCCATCAAACGATTCTGGTTTACAACCAAGTTTTGAGATCTCTCAAAAAACTGTGGCAGAAATTCCTGGAAGCTAGACAAAAGTAGCATTCTTTTTTCTCTAAAATCCTTTCTTTGTTATCCAGGGCCATGGAAACAATATGGTCATTTCCTTCTCCTCCTCCCCCTCCTCCCATCCCCTCCCCCATCAAACCTACCCCTGACCTTGTCCCTAGCCAGCCTGCCTGCACGCAGCCAAGGCAGTGGCCACCTCTGACTGCAGGCAGACACAGGCAGAGGACAAGGCCAGGGAGGGGATGGGAGGAAAGATGCCCCCGGGAGAGGTAGGCGGCAGCACGAGGGACAACGTCACGGGGGCCTCTGACCGCTATTCATTTCAGTCCTCGATGTCTCCATCAATAACCATCTGCCAGTGACCAGGAAGGAGAAGGGAGGAGGGGGGAGGAAGAAGGGAGGGGTAATGTGGAGTCTGGAGAGAATGAATGAGATGGAGTGGGAGAGAGGCACTCACAGTTTCGCCCAATGGAGGTGGGGAAAGGCAGAGAGAGAGCTGACAGGTGAGAGTTTCTGTCTCCAAAGCTTCTGTTTCTGCTTCCTTCTTCCCATTTCCTTCCCGTCTCCTTTCTGAAGCCAGAAGGGGAAGGGAGGCAGGGCCAATTTCTACATTGGAAGAGGAGGAAGGGAGTTTTCATTAAGCTGGGTGATGGAGGGGTCAGGAACTGCAGAGGAATCTGGAAGCACTCGGTGCCCAGACAAAAGACCAATGCAAGTCTGGTGACAAGGGCTGTAGCAAGCACCAGACTGGTACCACCATGAGAGAAGGGGACTGAGCCCCTGCTGCCATACTGTGGCCTGGCACAGAGCCTGGCTTACAGTGGGCACTCAGGAAATATTTGATAAATGGCCATGATAATGACCACACGGCCATCTGTGGGCAGTCAAGAAAGCAAGTTGGTGTGATATGGACTAAACCAGTAAAGGAGGGCTGCCTGGAGTAGGTAGGACTTGATTAGATTCTTGAAAGATGGATGGGACCAGGAGATGTGGAAATAGGGAGAGAAGGCCTACCAGCCAAGGAAACTGTGAAGGCAAAGGAATGGGGGCAGTGATGAATACAGGTTATTGGGGAGGTTCAGAAAAGACAATGAGAAAGAGTCCAAGAGAGGGGTGGATGGCTACTCTGCAGTGTCTTCCCTGGGGCCATGGGTGGCCTTGGAAAGTCTGAGGCAACTCAGACTCAAGCCTGCTATTGGCCAAAGTGAACTTTTTGACTTTCCCCATAGCCCAGGCCTTGCAGGCCTCCCAAGCCAGGCCCATCTTCCTTCCTACAAACAGAGGAAGGGACCCCCAACACTGGGCAGTTTGAGGGATCTCTGAGGAAGACTTTCCCATCACCAAACATTCTTGTCACTGTGCCTAAAGGGCGAGCATTAAGTCACTCCTTGAGTAGGCTATTGCTCTGTGAAAAGCCAAACTCCCTGGTGAGGAGGCAATGGCATGGCACTGCCAGCATCTGTCTGTGGGAGAGCTGGACCTTGGCGATCCCTCAGTTTACAGCTAAGGAAACCAAGGCTGAGGGGGTATGTGATCTGCCTGGGTCCCCTAGGGAATTAGATGTGCTCCAGGTCCAGCATTGTGCCTTCTGATGGGCAAGGGTGTGAAGACCATCACTGCCCATATGACAACAGGGGCTGGGACAGGAGACACGTGGACAGCCCCATTCCTTTTCTCAGGACAGCCTGGTCTGGGGTCCTCCTTACAGATGGTGCCTTTATTTGGAAGGCCGAGAGGGTCCCTCCATCATTCATGATGGAGCAGCCGCCGGCACTCCTAAGGGGCTAGGACAAGAGTTCACCGTCAAGTGTGGCTAGAGGTCTTGGGGATGGTGGGGACTGCCCCTTCTGGGAGTTATGGGGGCTGGAGCTGAAACAGAAACACCACCCAGAGGGAAGGAAGGCGAAAGGGAGAGAGCAGAGCCGCCTGAGTCACCGGGGCACAGGAACAGGGAGAGCCCCACGGGGAGAAGGGGGTGTAGTGGGGGGAAGATGCAGGGTGAGGCTGCGAGGAGGGAGTACAACAAAAAAGGAACGGGAGGGAGGAGACGCAGACAGACAGACGGGAAAACCGGGAGGCAGGAAAGCGACTAGTAGAGTGCACAGGAGAGAAAGGGTGAGGAGAGGGACCGAGAGCTGGGCGGGGGCGGGCGGGCGCGAAGCGGCCCAGGGGGCGCCCCATTGACCCTTCTCCGCGCTTGCTTCCCTCCCCAGGCTGCGCTTTCCTCACCTACTGCGAGCGTGAGTCAGCGCTGAAGGCCCAGAGCGCTCTGCACGAGCAGAAGACCCTGCCCGGGGTAAGTGGCGCCCGCTCGGGCGCGAGCGACTGACGCGCCGACAGGGGGCGACTTGGGGAGGCCGAGCCGCGATGCGGCCCGCGGGGGACGGTGGCTCCGGCACCCAACTCCTGCCTGCGCTCGGGACCGCACGGCCAGGGGCGAGGCGCGTCCAGACCTCGGCCAGACCTCGGCCAGACCTCGCCCGGCGACCTGGCATTCCGAGGGCCAAGCCCGACGGAATCCCGGCGGAGGACGAACCTGGCAGTAGCCGCAGGCTCACACGCAGCCCTTGCCCTCCCTCCCCGGCGCGCCGACCCGGCCCCTGCGCCGCCCCCAGCCCACCGGGGCAACCCGGGCGGGGAACTCGGGTCCGCGTGCCCCGTGGGGCCGCGTGCGGCTCGGCCGCCGAACGCCACCCAGGCGGCTCCCGGGCTCTTCCGAGGGCTGGGGCCGGGGCGGGAGGGGGCGCCTCCTAGCCCGGGCTCGGCGCCGCCTCCGCGAGTGAGATCACCGCGGTTTATTTAAGGAGCCAGCCCTCGGCTTTGATAAACTATCGCGCCTCGGCCCTGGTTTATAGCTTCTGTGAGGGGGAGAAGAGAATTATTTATGGCCCCCCTAACTGGGTGTGATATCAGCCACGGCTATTATCGAGGCTAGTTCATCACCATAAAATAAGAAGTGTTCTTCGGGTCAAGGGTCTGCGCGGTCTCTCCTGTGGGTTCGGAGAGATGGGGGAGGGGGGCGGGGGAGGGAGATATACAGCTGGCTGAGTATCTAAAGATAAATGGAAAGATGTTCGTGTTTGTGGGCATAATTTAAAGAACGTATAAATATACCGTGTTTAAGCTTATACAGTCGACTGCGTGGAGGCACGTGTGTTCTGTATGTATGCTCACCCGTGCTCACACACGCATGTTTACATTCTTACCAAGCAAAGCGCATGTAAACAGACGTTTCCATTTCTGCCCCACGGCAGGAAAGGTTAACCAGGTAGGCAGAGAGAAAATGCAGCCCTGGCGGGGCAGCCTTCCTTTTCATCAAAGATCCTTCTTTGCGTGTTTTGGGGTGGGGCGGTGCTGAGTTACAGGGGTTCTGCCTTCCATTAGGACAGCCTTTGTATTGTATGTTGGTATTTGTGATTGCAAAGCACGGGACTGAGTCATCTTAATAACATGCCTAGGATGCAAACGGATGGAAATCGCACACCACACGGATTTTGTGTGGAGCCCCAGCTCCCGCAGGGTGGCCGGTCCCCAGTTGGATTTTCAGTGGCGCGGCCACATGCACATATATTATAGTAATTGCTTTCTGGGTGCCCTCAGTAAGATGGCAGAAATATGCTTCACTTCGCCCCATGTTATGTGTGAAGCATAAAGCCATATTGTAAGATAATCAAAGGCTTCTGAGAAAGGTTTGTGCTGATTAATAAAGTGTTTATTGTACTTCATTTTGGGGCGAAATTGTGATAGATGTTTTAGAGCCACCCAAATGGAATAGAAAATACCGCATTGTTATGGGAGGCCCTTCATCAGTTTGAGAGAGATTGCTGGGGAGTTTCATGGTGGCTAAAAGCCACGAATCAGATGGGGAAACAGAAAGAAGATGGGAGGGGGAGGCTTAGGATTTTTAAGAGGAAGAGGCCAGGACTAGGAGAATTTCAGTAGCAAGTGTGGATTGCTCAGGATCTCACGTTAACTTGTGGTTGTTTATTTTACATATAATAGAATAGCTAAATGATGGAGTGTATTAGTTCTTTAATAATTTATAGAAATACTTTGATGTTGCAGTAATTACATTAAAGGTCACACATCAAAGGTAATTTGGTTGAGCAGCTGTGATGGTTTCTCAGAAGCAATCAATATCACTGTCCGTGGTGCTGATTTCACCAAGGGGCCTGCCAGATTAAAGAAGGCTTATTACCAGGCAGAAAGGCCCAGGGGAAATCAGGAGCACATCGGAGCGAGGCGCCAGCCCCCCTTCCACCGATAATTAACACTGTTCCCCATAATCTGTGCTAATCCTTCATACTGGGAGATCCAGTGGCATTTTTCTGAAATCAAAAAGACAAGTTGGGCAAGTTTAGGAAAAAGAGCAAAAAGAAATATGCATGTATGTTGAGAGATGGGAGGGGTGATGCTAGAGGCCAACAGAGGAGCTAAAATAGAGCCTAGAGTCCTCTTGCTGTGACTGGGGTGCTGTTCTTTCTTCAAAGGCCTCACAGGGAGACTTAGGGCCTCAAATATCTCATGAGACAGTTTTCAGGGTGGGCACAGCGCACAGGGTGAGGGACTGGGAAAAGAGGATCACAGCTCGGAGTTACCAGGGTACATTGTCGCTGCACAAACTCACATGGAGACAAATGAAAAACAAAATGATCAAATAAAATTATGCTTTAGGGTAGAGTTATTTGATTCCAGAGAGTGGAACTGGTTGTTATTATTTTGGGTTGATTCTCTCCTTTGAGACAGAGAAAGAGTGTTGCTAGCTCATACAGAGACAGGACCAAGCAATACGCTCTCACCCAACCAATTAATAGGCACTCCCACCAGCTGAGGGGGTCCTGTTTGGATGAGGGGCAGGTGGGAGACATCTTCTTGTCTGGGTGACCACTCTACATGCCCCAGCCAGCACACTAGATGTCTGACTAAGGAGAATAAAACTGAAAAAAGAACCTGGAAAACTGGAAACCTCAGCATTTAGGCACTTTTCAAGACTTCAAAATCCATTAAAATCAATTCATTAAAATCAACCCTCAACTTTCTCACGGAGGAGAGAAATGGGGGAGAAGACAGTACAGGCAGCCTTTTCTGTTTCCAAGCAAGTTACAGAGCTGCTGTCCCATTGCCAGCAAGGAAAATAATCCCATTGTAGTTATACACACACACACACACACACACACACACCACCACCACCACCACTGCCAACAACAACAGAGACAGAATGAGAAACATCTCTCATACGTGCCTTCATTGGGAACTGAGAAGGGGCTCTGGCATTTCTCTTGGGTTGAGTAGAATCTCAGAAATCAGAACCACAATGGCTTTTCTTGCAAATTAGAGGTCAGTTTCCCCAAGAGCCAGCCTAAACAAAGCCCCTCAGTGATGGAGTCATCCCTGGACGAGTGTCACAAATGGATTATTAGTTCTGGAGTGATTTCAATAGAATGAGATTACTAAACCATGAAGTCTCAGCAGGGTCCTTTTGAGCAGTGTCTTCTGCCAACATCTAGGCAGAGGATTCCACTTTTTGTACATTCTCTCTCTCCCACACACTCTTGATCTCACTCTCTGCCCCCTGGCCTTTTCCAGCCCACCCCCTTCTATTCCCAATGCCTAGTCCACCACTTGTAGGGTGTAGTTCAACATGGGATAGTTTCTCGATTCATCAGCAAGTATATCCTAAGTATACCCAGGCTCTGTGCAAGATGACAAACACAGAGATAAGAAAGACACATCCCCCACCCCTCTTGGAGTTGCCAGTTGAGCAGGAGATAGAAGTGTATATAATCAACAATACAAGATGGCACATGTTATTGTAAAATGGATAGTATGGACAGTTGTGCAATAATAGTATCAGTTAATTTTTATTAATATTAATAATGTATTGTCAATATTTATTAACTATATTTGTAATCGTAATTAAATTGATTGGTAATATTTGTATCAAGCAATTACCATATGACAGGCATGATGTCAAGCTCCTTACCTCCATTACTTAATTTATTTTCACAACCACCCTATGAGGAAGATATTATTATCTCCCATAGATGAGGAAACCAAGGTTTAGAGAGATTAACCAAATTGCTGAATACCTACCTGTTGCCGTCGAGTTGATTCCAACTCATAACGACCCGGTATGACAGAGTAGAACTGCCTCATAGGGTTTCCAAGGAGCACCTGCTAGATTTGAACTGCCAACCTTTTTGTTAGCAGCCATAGCTCTTAACAGCTACGCCACCAGGGTTTTCAACTGCCAAAGGTCATGCAGATAATAAATGGCCAAGCCAGGACCAGCCCTGGCCTACCACCAAAGCCCACATGCCCACCTGTCCTCTCTAGCATCACTGGTTGCTATGGAGTGTAGAGGGCACCAAGATGACTATAGAATGCATGAGCTGGTACCAGGTTTTGTTTAGGATATGGGCAGAGTGGGAATAGAGAGTTGGGTGTGAGATAGATGTGTCAGATAAGAGCACTGGTCTGAGCAACAGCCTCAAGATTAAGCACACAGGACAGGCAGGGCTGTGAGATGACCCACCTGGCTGAGCAGGAGTCTCACGCAGGGCAGGAGAGGCCCACCCCGGGAACTCCTGGGCCTGAGTGTGCATGGGAGACCTCTTGGAAGAATTCTGCTCCTTAGAATTGGCCTCTGATGCTTCATCCTAGCTCCTCCTGCTCTCTCCACTTTGCTGAGAACTGTCTTCCAGAAGAGCCCATCTGCTTCCAAAGTTAGAAATATAGGGCCTCAGGGGAGAGGCTCCGGTTAGAGAAAATCAGGTGCAGGACAGGCAGTAGCCAACACTTTTCTCCCCTGGCAGCAGAAAGGGCTCCTCACCCCATCCGGTGCCTTCATTTGAGAACTGGGTCCAGTTAGCAGGAGGCCTGGGAAGCTGAGAAGAAGGAGCAGGGAAGGGAGAGGGGAAGAGAGGCATCTGGTGGGAGAAGCGGGTGGGGGACAGGAGTGGGAGCTGTAGCTGCTTGGTAAACATTAAAGTTCCAACTCACTAGTTAAAGATTGGCTTTTGTGTCCTCACTCCAGCAACCCTAGAATACAAAGCAAACCAACACTCTTCCCTGGCTGCCTCCCACCCCCACCCCCTCATGTCAGCTCGACAGACGTGCAGCATCCCTGCCATCACTCCCGACTCAGGGCAACCGTGACTCGGGGATGGGTCAGTTCCGTGGAAATCCAATGTGACCTTCTTTGAGTTTACCGGGAAAGACGTTAACATGGAAAATTAAAAAAGAAAACAAAGAGCTCGATTGGATCTCTAGCACCTCTGTCTCAGGGTGTCTCTTCTGACTTTCTCCCCCTTCCTCCCACTTGCTTTTTCCTGAGTCCTGTTTTCTCTTCCTTCTTTTCCCTTTTTCTCTCTTCTCTTTCTGCTTCTGTTTCCTTCTCTTTTCTCTTCCTTCTGGTTATTTTCCTTTTCCTCTCTTTCCTTCTCTTTCATCCTTCTTACTTGTCTCTCCTCTCGCTTCTCTCCTCTTTTCTGAATGCCCTCCTTCTCTCTCCTTCTGCCCCCCACCTCTGTCTTGTCACCCACAGGAGGCTCTGGTGGGACCTCTGCCTGCTTACAGGGGCTTCCCTGACAAGGTCCATCTCCCTCCTGACAGCCCTGCCATTGACAGATCCATCTCATTTTATGTACAACTGTAAAGATGAATGATAAGTAGAAAGGATGCAGGCAAGAGCAAGATGAATAAATTATAAAGGGCAAATGATGACAAGACGGGGGTCCCCAGAGACAGCGATATGATAACAGAAACCAAAGACAAATTTATGATGGATGTAGTTAGCATGTACAGAGGCTGGTAATTCTTCGGAGTAGTTTTACAACTTCTAGTGATTGGTGCAATCAAAGCGTTTCATTTTAGAGATATGATGTGTTTCCACTTATCTGTCCTGGGTGCAGAGTGTGTGATTTTTGTCTCTAAACAGTGACCCTGGTTCCCTTCAGCACCTGTGTCTTCTCTCCCAGTCCCTACCACCTTCTGTACTGTTTCAGATCATGGGGCCATGAGCCAGATCCCCACAGACCCCCACTTCCCTGGTCCTGGTGTCCTTGCTGAGCACTGGGCAGCTGGGTGGCTGTTCCATGGTAGGGAGGGGAGAGGTCTTTGAGAGTGTTTGAGTCATGGGGGTCCCACCAGCACCTTCTCTGCATCTCGTGTCTGGTCTCTTTGGGGAAATAAATGACATATCTTTCTTTTTTATTTTTCCCCTAAAGAGAACTATTCATCTGTCCTTTTAAGTGGTGAATTTGTAATTTTGCTCCCCAGGGTACAGCTGACAATGTCTGGAGACATTTTTTGTTGTCCTAAGTGGGTGGTACTACTAGCATCTAGTGGGCAGAGGACAGAGATGCCACTAAATATCCTACAATGCACAAGGACAGCCCCTGACAACAAAGAGCTAACTGGTCCCAAATGTCAGTAGTGCTGAGATAAAGAACCCCTGTCCTAGGGCCAAAGAGGCAATAGATAGGGGTGGAAGACAGAACAGTGAGGTCCTGAGCAGAGCAGTCTTCTCTCTCACTCACTGGTTCTCATTCATTTTGGGGACAATCTCAGAAGTCCTTAGACGGGCCAGAAGGAGGAGAGTTTGTTGAAGGAGGCACCCGCTCAAATGGTGTAAGAACTGAGGAGCAGTAGGCCACGGGAGAGTGCAGGAACCACCTCCAGGCATGAAAGACCACTTGGGGTTGGCACTCACGCACACTCACACCTGTAGGCTGAATTTCGGCCAAAGGCTGCCAGTTCTCAGCACTGACTTCCAGCTCTGCTCTTACACTGTAGCTGTGTGGCATCTGTGATCCAAGTGAGATGAAGTGAGAGTTTGCTCGTGATAGACCTGGGACCAGAACCTCAACCTCCACAGCCTACCTACGTGCAGGGGTTCTCCAGCCCCTCCCTCCAGAAGAGTCCCATCCTGACAGGAAACAGAAACCTGACAGACATCTGTTGAGTTCAAACCTTCCAGTCCAGCAGCCTTCTACCACGCGATACCGACCACTCCACAGACAGTCAAAGACCCTGTGCTGGTCCCGTTATGTTGAAGGAAACACCAGGGTTCTAAGAGGGAACCTTTAAACTCAGAGACTGAGGGCCAGGGGCTGCCTCTCCTCTTCTACACCCTAGTTTTCGTCTTCACTCTCTTCCCCACAGAACCATCTTGAAGCCCTTCTCCCTCAGGGCTTTGCCCACACTGTCCCTCCCTCCTAGACTGCCCACCCTTCTTTTCCCTGCCCCTCGCATACTGGCCAGAGGCTCCCCATTTTTCTGAAGAGTGACTCTCAGCTCCCCTAGGGGGCACTGAGCTCTGGCCTGGCCACGTCTGTGCTCAATAAGAACCCCAACTGATTTATCCCAAAGTGCCAGAGAACCTGTGTCCACGGCCAGCATATCCAACTTGAAGGAAATAAACAAGCAAGAGGGAACATAAAATCATTGCCAGAGCCAGGGCTGGGCTTCAAGAACCCAGATGCCAGGTCCAGCCCTGCTACCCACAAGCTGTGTGACTCTGGGCAGGGTTCCTGGGCCTCCACCTTCTGGACTACAAAAGGAAGGGGTAGGCCTGATTGCTGCTGGAGTCCCTCCCAGTTCTGACAGTCTTTATAATGCTAAGAGTAATGGACTTGCCATTACTCACATGACTTAGGAAGACAGGGAGCCGAAGGGAGAGTGGGAGAGTGAGGAAGATAGTGTCTCCTGTTTGCCATTGCCTGACGCCATTTGTGACAAGTGTAATAAAGCACAGGTCACATATGTCTCTCCCACATGCAAACCAGCCAGCCAGCCTGCTGCACCAGGGCTGTGGCAGAGACTGCAGTGAGGGGCTGGGTTCCCACCAGCTTATCCAGCAGTGCCCTCAGCACCCTGTTCAGGGCTCCTTCTGAGAAGACAAAGCAGACTTGTCCCAGCTTTCTCCATCACTGGCCCAGGTGTGGTTTGGAACAAGGCTGCCATCACCTGAATAAGTAGCAGTAACGTTTACAGCTAACTTTCCCACCTTCCAGGTGCGCAGCCTTTGTGTGTGTGTCGGAGTGGGGGGATATGAGATGGGGTCTGGCATTGGACAAAAATGAGTAAGACATGGCCCATTGCTGCAAAAGCTTATAATCTGGTTTGGGAGGTGAGTTTGAAGACAGCTCAAGATCAAAGAAATATCTGTAGGTGCCAAAAAATGGTAGTAATGAGACGTGCCCAGGAGTTCAGGTGAGAAAGACAGGGTAACAACCCAGAGTGTCCTGGATGAGCCACACACCGCGGTGGCCTCCCTGCTTCTAGGCTCTCACCTTTCTGATGCAACCTTCAAAGGACATCCAGCGTTATCATGTGGAATAAAGACCCCATCACCTGAAAACTCTTCCTGCCTCCAATCACCCACACAATTTAGTCAGGCAGCCGACTCCCTGTCCCACCACAAATCCTCCCAGCCCAAGGATCTCTTGCCCAAACACAGCCTCTTCTGTGAAGCTTCTGTTTTTTTTCGAATCACTCCCTCCAGCTGGGGAGTTTCTGCCCATCCTTGGGCACCCAAATCCAACATCACTTCTGTAAAGACTTTGCAATGCCCCTGACACCCACTGCTGTCCATCAGTCCTGTGTCGCTCTGTAAATGCTAATTTTCACATCCTGGAGTTCCAGACCTTAATTCTTTCCTCTACCTGCTCATGTGCCTGGGATTGGTTCAGAGGGAGGGTAGGAGGGTGGGAGGGAGGGAGAGAGGCGGCTTCTCTCTCCTCCCATCAACCTCGCTGGTTTGGGGATCTCCCAGGATACAGTAGATCCACTCTTGAGGTTCATCTTCCATCGACATCATGTCTATGCCCTTCTAGAATGTTTTCAACTTAACCCACCCTTCAAGGTTAAGTTTGCAAAGTTGAGCAGACCTCATTTTGTGGCCGTGGTTGTATGAAGGAAACTCTGTATACGAGTGCTTTTGCCTGGGCACTGGCAGCTGGCACGGAAGTGAGTGTCAGTGCGGGTGCTGACAGGGGCAAGAGGGGTTCTGCTAGCGTGTGTCAGAGCAAGGTATGTGTCAGCCAGAGCGAGAACATGAGGGTGTCATAGTGGATGTGCTGCATGAGTCTGGGTGAGGCTGCTACGGATTTTGTCAGTCCTTAGCCAGAAACTGAGGATGGGAGCCAGAATGTCTCTGTGAGCTCCTGGTCCAGGGTGGGTGTATTTTAGGGTCAGAGGGGTTTCTGCTAGAAAGCCTGTGTATGGGAGAGCAGAGGGCCTAGTGTCTGGGATGCTGGCCTGTGTGGGCAGACGTGTGGGAGCCAGGTTCAGGAATGGAGGGCTGTCATGGATCCTGGCAAGTGCCCATGTGCCAGGAGGAGAGGGGGTCATCAGGAAGGCTGAATCGCCATCAATCTGGGCAACTCTGGGGGATGATGGTGGAAGGAGATATTGTTCTCTTTTCTTCAGTTTCTCAGGGAAATACTTGTAAAAAGAAAAGCATTGGAGACCAAGAAAATGAGGTCTTTCTCAGGATCCAGAGTGGCACAGTAGTTAAGAGCTTGGCCGCTAACCAAAAGGTTGGCAATTTAAATCCACCAGCCACTCCTTGCAAAACCTATGGGGCAGTTCTACCCTGTCCCATAGAGTCGTTACGAGTTGGAATTGACTTGACTGCAACACGTTTGGGTTTTTTGTTTTTTTGCTTCGCAGGACCCCAGAGTATTGGAGTTCAAATGCACATTTTGATCAAAGACACTTGTGGTGTATTCTCAATGAGACCACTAGGGGGCGCCAGGCAGGTGGCTTCCTCTTCTGGTGCCTGAGTGGGCATAAGGCAAGTGTGTTCAGATGGGAGCCTGGTGTGCCCAACTCTGTGCCCAGCACAGAAGAGGCAAGATAATGCCAAGCACTCCAGTCCACCTTGGAGCACTTACAGCCTGCAAGCAGGACACCAACCAGCTGGATGACTGGGGAAAAGCCACCTAGCTTTTCTGAGCCTCCATTTCTTGATTTCTATAGTGAAAATCATAGGGGCAAGTCCTTTATGGAGTGCTATGAGTGGGTGCAAATGGTTCATGGGCTCAGCTGCTAACCAAAAGTTAGAGGTTCCAGTCCACCCAGAGACACCTCAGAAGAAAGGCCTGGAAATCTACTTCCAAGAAATAAGCCATTAAAACCCTTTGAAGCACAGTTCTACTCTGACACACTATGAGTTGGAATTGACTTGATGACAACTGTTTTTTTAACCCCTTTATATGCTATGAATTGCTATAAACTATCCAAGTATTATCAATGATAAAACAATGATATGAGTGTGGATGACCATTAGGGTCCTTTGCCACAATAAAATCCTGTGACAACTAATTCATATATGAAATAATCAGAGGATAATTTAAAAAATATAAAATGGTCAAATATGTGACTTGGACTATATGTCCCATTACGTTTCAGAAAAGGGAGGTAACTGAGCTGGAGTGATCAGAAAGGGCCCTGTGGAGGAGGAGGAAATCCAGATGTGTGTGTTAGGGAGAGGAAACTGGAAAGGCAGTAAGGGGGAAAGGCTTTGGGATGAGTGAGGGTTGAGAATGGGAGGATGTGGCTGAAGGGTGAGGAAGCGCCTGTCTCCCACCACAGCCCTCCAGCACCTCCAGCCCCTTTCTGCCTGCAGATTCCAGTCAACCCCAACAGACAGCCTTCCCATCCCAGCATACTGTGCACCCTGGCTACGGCCTCAGGCCCCGGCACGTACAGGCCTTTCTCCCTCCAGGAAAGGCCCTGCCTCCTTACCACCCACCTGCCAGAATCCCCTGGGTTTCAGGACTTCACTCTGAGCTCCTGCCTTCCTCTCTGAGTTCTACCAGATAGCTCTAACCCTCATTGGCCTCCCCGTCTCCAAGCTTCTACAAGCTGCCAGTGCATGAAGTCTAAACCCTGGTCAAAGTGCGCACCTCACACCAGCACCTCAGCATCAAAGGGGCTTGTTAGAAATGTAAGATCATGGGCCGAACCCTGGGCAGTCTGAGGCCTGTCACTCCCAGGCAGTGTTTGCCTGCAGCTCAGATCAGGGCCCTCTGTAAGGAGCCCTAGTGACACAAATGATTAAGGGCTTGGCTGCTAACCAAAAGGTTGGTGGTTCAAACCTACCCAGCAGCTCTGAGGAAGAAAGACCTGGTGATCTGCTCCTGTAAAGATTACTACCTAGGACACCCCATGGGGCAGTTCTACTTTGTCACGTGGGATTGCAGTAAATCAGAATCTACTCGACCGCACCCAACAACAGTGTCCAGGGTGTTGCAGAGCTGCTTCTTCACAATAGCAGTGCTAACTCAGTGTGTTTATCCCAGCTACTGAGGTGGTTTCTCATTTTGTAGGATTTGTGGGGGGAGGGGAGGGGAGGAGTTCAGTCCCTTAGGTACTGTAATTCTGTCATCTGTATCTTTCTGGAACGTGTATCCTTCTGTGCCTCCATGTGTGGCTTAGGTATTAAAGAAACAAAGGCCACTGTGCTGCCAGACACCTGTCCCCACATCATACTCCGTCATTCCCTGGTCAGTTTCCCCACTGTACACTCTTTTGGATAAGACTATTGAGAGACATGTCACCAGGGGTGGCCGGTGCTCAGGGCCAGCTGCAATGGTGCAACTTTCTTTTTCAGAGACTGAAGCATGACCTCTTGTGGTCGGTTGTAGGGGGATGTGGGGTGGTGTGTATGTGCTACCACCAACCCTCCTTGAGGATGAGGATGTACCCTCATGATTAGCTTCAGCTCAGCTGGACTGGGAGTCAGGGAGAGAGGGTCAGGGAGGGCCCCAGGGTTGGCCCATGCTGCCCGCTGCTCCTGAGGCCTTTCCTCGGCAGCATGAGGAAGACCCCCTACCAGCATTGGCTGTCCCACAGGTTGCCAAGTCTCTGTCAGAGTGTTCAGGCCAAGTCTGAGTCACCTGGTGGAGCAAAGTAGGCTGTCCCTACATTGGACCAAATCACTTCTGGGAAATGAGCTAAGGTCTCATGATTTTATCAGTATTTTATTTGCTTCCCCATCATAAAAGGCCCAGTACTAATCCTCTGTCTCAGCCAAACCCTGCTGAGCATTCCCCAGCCTCCATCCTGGAGGAAGTCTGCATGACCACTCTAGCCCTCCTCCATCTCTCCCTTTTTTGAAGACCCTCAGGACTCAGAAACCACACCCATCATGCCACTAGACAGGCTCAGGCCCCAAATTCAGTTAACCCAGATTCCAACCCCTGATCCACCACTCTGAGCTGTGTGACCTTGGGCAGATTACTTCACTTCTCTGTGCCTCGGTTTCCTCATCTTAGCCTTAGGAATGCCAAAGGTGCCTTTAACCAGGGGCTGTATTGTTAGCTGCCATCAAGTTGGCCCTGACTCACGGCAGCCCCCTGCACAACAGAACGAAATACTGCTGGGTTCTATGCAATATCCATGATTGGTTGCAGACCAGACCGTTGTGACCCATGAGGCTTTCACTGACTAGTTTTTTAAGTAGATCATCAGGCTTTTTTTCCTAGTCCGTCTTAGTCTGGAAGATTCACTGAAACCTGTTCAGTATCATAGCAACACACAAGCTTCCACTGACAGGTGGGTGGTGGCTGTGCTTGAGGTATGTTGGCTGGGAATTGAACCCAAATGTTCCACGTGGAAGGTGAAAATTCTACCACTAAACGAACAACCACTGCCCCCTGTTTCCAAATAGCAGGACGCAATGTGTGTGCAGCACCGAGCGCCCTGCTGGCACCGAGGAAAAATGCAAAGTAATGGTCTCCCCACTGCTGCTGCTGCTGCTGCTGCTGTTGTTGCTGTGGTGAGTCTCCCTCTCCCAGAGGAGCCCGCCTGGCCCCTTCAGCTCCACCCCACCCCCGTCTGCTCTGGAGGACAGCTAACCCAGGGTGCACAGCAGCAAGCCCTCCTGCTGCACAGCCAAGCACAGGGCTGGCCACGTGAGGAGGCCAGCACACCCCACTGAATTGAAGCCAGCGTTGGAGTTGGGGGCTTGGAACGTCCGTAGAAGCCTCTGGCCCTGCCCCGCCAAGGTCTGGCCATGCTGGAAGAAGATGGTTCAAGATTGCCACTATCATGCCCCCAAGTGAGATAGCAGATAAATACATCCTAATGGTTTGCAAAATCCCCACGAGACCTACATACCTCCCTCACCACTCCCAATTCACCACCCCTGCCCAACAAAAGGGCAGCACCCCCTGGAATCTGAGTAAGGGAAGCTCAAAGGTTGAAAACCCAAACCAGTGAGAACAGGCTCAGAACTGTGCCCTGCATCCCCCCATGGTCTTGGTGGTCCAGGAGGCCTCAGGGCAGGGAGGCTGAGGAGTCTGCAATGAACATGCATTCCATCTCTCCCAGCAGCCCTGACAGCTGGCACCCGACAGCTGGAACCGCTCAGAGCCTGAGAGAAGGTTTTTAATTCAATTCGGCAAATGTTTCCTGAGCACCCACCAGAAGCGTGATCCTGTGCTAGGTGCTTGGCAGGTAGAAGTGAGGAGAAGGTGCGGACCCTACTGCCCCGTGGGGCTTTCCCTCTTGCAGAGGAGAAAAGATGTACATGCCAAGCAGTTAGAGGACAATGAATTGATACTTCTGGCTGAAATTTCGAGCTCTGAGTGGTTTGGGAGTGCTGCAAGGTAGTGACTGCTTGCTGAGTGCCTTCCAGGAGCCGGAAGCCCTGGGCCCTGGGGACACCGTCCTCCGAGGGACAGGAGGGTTGGAGGCAAGAGAGACAGTGCAAGGAAGGCAGGGTAGAGGGAGGCAGCCAGGGTGTGTGTGGAAGGCAGTAAGGCCAGAGCTCAGGGTGCTCAGAAAAGGGTTGGGCATCATGAGTAGTGGGGAGGGGAGGGCTGGGACCAGAGTAGGAAAGGCTTTAAACACCCCACTGACGAACTCAGTCGGTTTTCTTTGGGTTTGTGGGAGCCACTGAAACTTCATGAGTGGGGGCGTGGCAGCCTTGCTGAGGTGTGCAGCGTGGCCTGCAGGGGGGAAGCTTGAGCCAGTCCTGATGAGAAGCCAGAGGCCGGGTAGTGAGAAGCCAGAGGCCGGGTGGTGAGAAGCCAGAGGCCGGGTGGTGAGAAGCCAGAGGCCGGGTGGTGACATTAGGAATCGGCAGCTGGGGAGGCTGGAGAGCCTTCCTGAGTCTCCCTTCTCAGGAACAGCCTCAAGTGGGCAGAGTTGGCCCTCAGTGGCAGGGCTGGCAGAGGCTACTCGCCTGGTCCTGACGCTGCTCGGGTCAGGGCAAGTCCTGCTGGTGGAGGGTTTAGGGGAAATGTGGCTCTCTCTGGGCCCCTAAGGCTGGTAAGGGGAATGTGCCTCACCCTCCCCCATGGAGGACCTCTCCCACCTGGGGGAGGATGTCTCTGTGCAGTCCACCTGGCGCTGGGGAGCTTCCTAACCACCTGACTGCCCAGCAGAATCACCTGGGAGTCTCTTTGACATTCAGATTTGTAACAAATGCAAAGAAAGACCAGGGCTCAGCCTTTCTCTCTCTCTTTTTGCACATGCACATGTGTACACACACACACGCACGCAGATCTCTGAAGTTGGGGTGTGGCCCGGGAATCTCTGTGTTGCAAACACTCCCCAGTGGTTCCAGAGCCCCCCAACCCGGGGAACCCTGAGCGCTTCTCTTCATTCTCTGCCCACCACTGCCTGGAAACGCTGACTCCTCTGGGGCTAGAAGAGTTTGACCCATGAAGAGGGCTCTTCTCCGCCATTATGTTTCCCCCTGAGGTCTGGGGAACCTCAGAAAGAGCAGGAGGGGCCTGAGCATCACTCGCTCCCACTCCCATTTTGCATGGGCGACTCAGAAACCCAAAGGTCCACAGACAGCTGGGACACAGCTCTGCTAAGATGCCCATCCGGGTCCCTTCTTATTTGCAGCATGGCCTTTATCGCAGAGAGCTCTGTGATTGATAAATCGGGTAAAACCTTCCTAATTCAGAAGAGCTGGGGAGGACAACCGTTCTCATTAGCATCCATATTATGGGATGTGCTCAGTGCAGTTTTATTGCTTCTGAGTAGACAATCCAGCAGTGTTTCCTAGTTAATGTCCTGCCAAACCTGCTTTAATGAACAGATACAAAACACGTGTAATTAGCACAGTGATGGTGTGACAGAGAGGGCTGCTAAGCCACTTGCAAACACTGTTCTCTTAGGTAGACGACATATTTCTGCAGACAGTAATTTTGTCTACATTATGTATTTGCTGAACAATTGTTTTTGCACTGGAAATTTTACAAGTCTAACTTCTCCTAAAGTCCAAATTACTCTCTATTCTACCTTTGGTGTTGTTGTTAGCTGCTATCAAGTTGGCCCTGACTCATGGCAACCCCCCGCACAGTGGAACAAAATGCTGTCCCATCCTGAGCCATCCCCTTGATCAGTTGCCGATTGGACCATTGTGATCTATAGGGTTTTCATAGGCGAATTTTCAGCTGTAGATAACCAGGCCTTTCTTCCTAGTCCATCTTAGTCTGCAAGCTCTGCTGAAACCTGTTGAGCATCAGAGAAAAACACAAGCCTCCGCTGACAGACCAGTGGTGGCTACACATGAGATGCAGGGCTGGAAATCGAACCTAGGTCTCCTGCATGGAAGGCAGTGCCTCTTGTCTGACTTAAACCCATTGCCATTGAGTCAACTCCAGCTCATGGCAACCCCATGTGTTACAGAGTAGAACTGCTCCATAGGATTTTCTTGACTTTAATCTTTATGGGAGCAGATTGCTAGGCCTTTCTTCTGTGGCACCAATGGGTGGGTTCAAGCCACCAATTTTTAGGTTTGTAGTCAAGCACTTAAAAAATTGTGTCACCCAGGGACCTATTAGTGGATTCAAAATTCACAAAGACTTTAATTTCTTAAGTATTCAGAATCTAACAGGTGGAAATTGGGGTGCCCAAGGCTCAACCGGTTATAGTGCCTTCAGAGAGCCTTCTCTGATGAGAGTGAACCCCCATCTCTAATGCACCCCCCATTGGGGGCTGTCCTGCATTATGAGGTGGCAAGGTGGGCTCGGTCCCACTGACACCCTCATTATTCGCCGGTCCCATGGAGCTTTGCCATAGCTTTGTGTGCTTTAGCCTGCACCCAGGAGACCCGGTGGGGCGATGGTTAAGCGCTTGGCTGCTAACTGAAAGGTCAGTGGTTTGAATCCACCAGCTGCTCCACAGACGAAAAGACCTTGCGATCTGCTCCTATAAAGATTTCATCCCAGGAAACCCTGTGGAACAGTTCTATTCTGTCCTATACGGTCGCTATGAGTTGGAATCACACACAAAAACAGCCTGCACCCTGCCTGGGTGTTCCTCAAACACTTCTGACCATTTTAGAACGCAGCGAGAACCCGGTTCATCGCCAATCAATCAAACCAGATGAACCTGATACCTGGCCGCTGTTTGAACCCTCCCCAGCCCCTGCTCACAGGTCCTGGAGACACAGTATGCGCCATCTTCCTCTATTCTTTTTAAACGATTTATCTGGGGGAACGTGATATTTTCTTTTAGGATAAACTGAGCTAATGCAATGTGCTTGTTTTAATTTTTGAGGTTAACTGATCTAATTATCTGCGGCGTTTAGTTAAATCCTTGTGCCTGGGCCGGCTGCAGGTGTGGGCTTTGAATCCTGCCAACAGGAAATCTCTTAAAACGGGCTGATCTAGCTCAGCAGGTCTGCTGGTATGAGGGATTTTCTAATAATGCGTGAATTTATTAACAGCCAAAGATAAATAGAGGATGTATTTACATTAAACAAATTCGCAAGGAGCTGTCTGCTTTTCTCCCCACCCCTCCCAGTGGATGCATCCCCCACCTCCTTGTCACTGTCTGTGCTGATAGTTGAATCGAGAGTAACTCTGAGGGACCCCAAGTGGCACAAGGGGGTGAATTGGTCATGCAGGGGTTAAAGATCTGGCATTTTTGTTGACCCCAGACCCCAAAGGAGCTAGCTCCCCGAAAGCCTGAAAGCTACCGTAATCTTGGGTAGTTAGCAGGTACCTCGCCTAAGGAAGAAAAGTGATATCCCACTGTCTCCTTGCCGAGGGCTACACTTGCAGGGGACTTCGGCAACCTGGAGGATGTCCAGCCTGAAGTGGGACAGCCTTTACAGATTCGAGGTGTGGCAGATTGGGGCACAGGAAGAGAATCTTGGGAGGCAGGTAGACGGGATGAGGGGCAGCTCACCACACATAGGAAGTGTCATGAGGGCTCCTGGCTTCCCAACCTCCTCCTTCTGCTCTGACCCACCGGAAGCTACCCTACCCCCAACCTGGGGCTCCAGAAATCTCTCAGTGGCTGGCCCTGGGGTGCCAACATTGGCAAGGGGAGTGGAGTTATAACCCCACAAATTCCACCCTGGCTCAAAAAATACTGTTAGGCTGTATTGTTTGGAGACATGACTGCAGGATCCTGCCGAGCGGCCGAAGTGACATTTGAAATGTATTTCCCGTCACCTGAGGCCCAGGAGCCCTGACAGCCTGAGTCCCTCAGCACTGACCTGTTTTCAACCAGTGCCAAGCTCTTGCCCTTCCATGTGAATGATCATACTTGCACAGGCACGTGTAGAATAATGCACACACGTGCAAAATGTACGCGTGCACACACAGATGCAGCTCCATGCACGCGTTCAACATTCAAACACACACACTCCAGGGGCCCTGGCATATATGTGTGCACAAAGGTGCGTGTGCATAAACAGATGCACGTGTACATATAAACACACATAGGATGACATACACACGCACAGACACCCAAGCACATGCCCACATGTGGGCACAAAAACACACAAGTGCATACGCACTCTCTTTCTCCGGCTCCTTTGGATTGAAAGAGAATGTAGCTCTATAGGGACAGCTAAAGATAAACTCTTGATTTCTGATTTCCAGAACAGTTTGGACAAGGTCCTCTGAAATGCATTAAAATGCTAATCACAGCATCTGTCTGAACCCTGGCAGCTGTGTGACTTGGGGGGAAATGAAAACAGAATGGATTCAGAGTCGGGAACTTCTCCTTGACTCTCCTTCCCTCCCTCTCTCCTTGGTCCTCCCACCCCCTTCCCTTGCCTGTCCCCCACGGACTCCACCCAAGACCAGCCTTTGTGCCACTTCATCTCCAGCCTGGTCCGAGGTGGCCTTGGACTCTGCCAGACTGATCGTCCCAGAGTGCCGTGGCTTCCCAGTGCTAACAAAGCCGCCACCCTTCTTCTGGCTTGGGCCCAAAGTTCCTTCCATTGAAGTTGCCCCAGCCACACCCCAGGACAGACAGGGTTCAAGTTGCTCTGCATCTTGGAGAATTGGCTCCTTCCACTATCAGGGCTCCTCTGCCTCCTCCACCACCAGGCCCTAAGACTTCAGACCCTGCCCTGAGTGAGAGCAGCAAAAGTGCCTGTGGTATCAAGGATGGATATCAAAAGAGGAGCTTGAAGAAGGCTCTACTTAACCCAAAGGAAGAGCGCAGTAATGGTGGGATTTCAGGTCACAGCCTTGAAAACCCCCTGGAGCAGTTCTACTCTGCACACATGGGGTCACCATGAGCCAGAATCTACTTGACGGCAACTAACAACAACAAAATAGGCAGGCTGAGATCCCTAGGTGGTGCGAGCGGTTCGTGCTCAACTACTAACCTAAAGGTTGATGGTTCAAGTCCACCCAGCAGCACCATGAAAGCAAGGCCAAGAAAACCCCATGGAGCTGTTCTACTCTGAAACACATGGGGTCGCCATGAGTTGGAATTGACTTGACAACAACAGGCCAGGGAGAACCTTTTACCTGGATCAGCTTTCTGACACCTTTGATAACATAGTGTATGGACAAGGCAATAGGACAAGGTGAAAGTCCATGCACCTTGCTGAGTGCCCTTCTCTGACTCCCCACCATTCACAGGTAACATCCACCCCTTGACCATTATCCCAGCTCCTCCGCATTATTCCTGGCTGTGACCTCAAGATCAGTAACATCACAGGCACTCCTGACTCCTCCTACTCATGCGGCTTTATACCCCAAGCTTTGCTTGGTCAGTTCCCTTTGCCTGACATTCTCCTGTACCCCAAGATCCTTTTGCCAGGCCAGCCTTTGATCAACATTCCAAACTCAGCTCAGGCATCACCTTCTCCAGGAAGCCTTTCCCCATCCCTCCCAAGCTGGATAAGATGGCCTTTCCTGTGTTCCCAGAATTCCCTGGGCATTCCTCAATTTGCCAGAGTGTAACATAGTCTCTTGAACTGGCCCTCGCCCTAGACCATAAGCTCTTTGAGGGCAGAGGCTGATCCTACCCATCCTGGTAGACCAAGCATTGGCACAAGGATTGGCCTGGTAGCTTCTCAGTGGCTGCTAATTGGATTGTGTGGGTGGGTGGGTGTGCACCGGAACCCTTGTGACCAGAGCTGCCTGCGGGGCCCCTCAGCAGCTTGTCCTCTCTGCTGGACCAGCAACAGACTCTGATGGGGCCGGTGTGAGCACAGCCCATACAACAGGCTCCCCGTGCCCATGCCCTACCCACCCCCACCCCGTGGAGATTAAAGCTCCCCAGCAGACCATGGTTCCATTTTTCCTCTTGAGCATCAAACTGTCACTTCACTAAACACCATCTGGAGACTCCTGGCTTCAGCTCCTTACTTCTCTCCCAAACTCTTATTAATGTGACGGGTGTTTATTCCTTCTTACTCTTCTTCCACTTCCTATAGAACATCTCTGCTCAGTGGCGTGCAGACATTCATCTTATCTTCGGGGAGCCCCACTCTGCTGGGGAGGGCAGCCAGCTCAGGCTTGGCTTGAAGCAGCTGACAGTGATAAAGGGGCCAGGCTGGCCCCTCCTGGAACAGAGTCCCAGCCAACCTGGGAGGAGGATGGTGGATGGCAAGTTAGGGGAGAAACCTGGTTAAATTGGTCTGCAGTGACCTTCGACTCTGCCAGATTGCCCTTCCCAGAGCTCCAGCACCGTCTGTGGCTCCCCAGTGATAAAAAGCAAAGCCCCTGATAATACATGTCCTCCTGCCTCTCCTAACACCAGTGCTGTCCTTAGCTGCTGCATTCCCATCTGTCTGCTGCCAGCACCCTGTGCTCATCCTTCCCTCCACACCTGTGCCCATGGTGTGGGTCTCTTCTGGACATCCTCCCTTTTCTCTCTCTGATCTATTCATCTGTTCCTCCTCAAGACAGCTTTTCCTATCTGCCCTGCCCACACAGACTCCCTTCCCTGGCCCTTATATGAGCCACATGATTTCGCTCAATGCTGTGTCTCAGTCCTTTGTATCATGAATTTTACTCTCTGAACAAATGTAAGACTCCCTCCCATTCCAGCGCCCACAGCACCCAGCTCAGGACTTGACACACAGTGGGTACACAGTCAGTCCTTGCTGTCTTGAAATGAAGTGGATCAACACAGTGGCCCCGCTGACAGCACCAGCTCCTCAGAGGTGCCTGGTGGGCTTTAAGGTGCTCACACACTGAGCACCCCAGCGCCTGCCTGGAGGACCACCCATTCCGGTCCTCTGCATGGTCCAAGCTGGCACTCAGAGGCCGGCTTGCTTCCCCTGGTAGAACATTAAGCTAATGTGTGTTGTGTCTCATTAGTGGCATTCTGTTTGTGCCAGGGCCAGGCAATTTGATGGGTAGTTGATTGGATATTCTGTTTATTTATGGCAGGAAAAGCATTCTTTATTGAGGACTGGGCAGCATATTTCTGTCCCTATGGCACTAAGATCTCTGGCAATCATGCAATTATAAATTAAGACTAAATAAATAATATATAATAAGCAATAAAGGCAGCACGCCTCCCAGTAAGAAGCTCTGTCCGGGCAGACCACAGCTTCTCTCCATGCCTGGGCCCTTTCATGAGACCCAGTGGGGTCCAACCAGAGAAACTCCAGCCACCCCATGCTCAGGCTAGATCCCACCACCATAGTGAGCACCAGCCTTCATGGGTGTTAATCATAACACCTGTGCATGGGAATAATAATAACACCAACAGCACCCTGGCATTGATGGAAAACCTTTAACTTTTTTTAAGGGCTTTCACACACTTGATGTCATTGGTCTTCATACAACCTTGAGGAATGGAGGGCCAGTATTGTTATCTCTGATTGACAGGTGAGGAAACTAGATGAGGCCCCATTTACTGTTCCTGTGGAGTTCTTGGGTGGTGCAAACAATTAATGTGCTGAGTTGCTAACCAAAAAGTTGGAGGTGCCTCAGAAGAAAGGCCTGGTGATCTATTTCTGAAAAATCAGCCATTGAAAACCCTATGGAGCACAGTTCTACTCTGACAGGCAAGGGGTTGCCATGAATCAGAATTGACTCGAGGGCAACTGGTGGTTCTGATGCCCTTTAGCCTTCATGGGCAGGCCAAATAGAGAACAGAGCTGGAGAATATTCCAAGGAAATGAGGCTGGTACTGACGTCTTTCAAGGGTAAATTCCTGGCGGATTCTCAGTTACCTAAGGATAAGGGTAGAGAGAACACCCACAGGTCACCTCAACACTGACCCCATTCCCCACTCACTGCTGTGCCTGAGCCACACCAAGCCTCCGGTCCATGTCACGGTGCAGTTGAGTCAGTGAGAATTTGCAGATCACCAGCTTCTTGTAGGCCCTGGGGAGGCAGTGGTGGGGCAGGCAGAGGGAAGTGCAGGATCTGGTTGTGGGAATGTGTCCTAGCTGAGGACAGGAAATCATTGTGAATCACGGCCTGAAGTGCAGGTCCTTTAAAGTATGAGGGTTGGAGGAGGGAGAGGGGTGTGAGGCCTGGCCTGAGGGCCTGGAGGAGGCTCCTGGGGTCCTGGGAGAGGCATAGACTCCTCTGTGTCCTGAGGGGCTTAGACAGACCCCAGGAAAGTTCTTTGGAGACCTATCCACCCATAGGGGATGCCAGTTAGATGGTTATCACCAGAGTGTTTAGAGGAAGTCAGGTCAGGGTTTCCTATGAAGTCAGTCTGTGGGCAGGGCTGCTGGGATGGAATGGGCCAAGAGAGCTGGATATAAAAGCTAGAAATGGGACTCTAGACCTAGCTCTGTGTTAATCAGCGAGGGAACACTGCAAACTGGACTTCTCCACTCCTCATTTGTGAGATGCCACCCCTCAGGGGCTGCTGGGATCTGGAGCATCAAGAGCTTTGAAGTTCAGAAAGGGCAGTGATTCTCAGCCAACCCCTCTCAGAACACACCTCTATGCCCCAAACACTGGGCCACCCAGTGCCCCCAGGCCCACCCCAGGCACCCTGAGTCATGGGGCAGACATGGGCAAAATTCAAGTATTCTCACGTCTTAGGTATCTAGTGCTGCTATAACAGAAATACCACAAGTGGATAGCTTTAACAAAGAGAAATTTATTCTCTCGCAGTCCAGGAGGCTAGAAGTTTGAATTCAAGGTGCCAGCTCCAGGGAAAGGCTTTCTGTCTCTGTTGGCTCTGGGAGAAGGTCCTTGTCATCAATCCATCAATTTTCCCAAGTCAAGGAGCTTCTCAGCACAGGTACCCCAAGTCCAAAGGATGCGCTGTTCTTCTGGCTCTTGCTTCTCTCTTTTATGTCTCAAAAGAGATTGACTCAAGATACAACCTAATCTTGTAGATTGAGTCCTGCCTCGTTAACATAACCACCTCCAATCCTGCCTCATTAACATCATAGAGATAGGATTTAGAACACATAGGAAAATCACATCAAAGGACAAAGTGGTGGACAGTCACACAATACTGGGAATCATGGCCTAGCCAAGTCAACGGATATTTTCAGGGGACACAATTCAATCCATGACACCACCCGAGGGCCTAATTGTGATCAAATCATCTTTCCATTCGGCCCCAGCCAGGGGTCTGGAGAGGCCTTCCTTTGTGTATCCTGCAGCCAGGACACGGAAGAATGCCCCACACTGGGTGTTCAGTGGGACTGGGCAGTGGTGGGGTTCTGGAGACACCTGGGCTAGAAGACCGAGAATGCACACGAGTAGCCGTGTGGAGTTTTGCTGCACAATCTGCGCTTCACTCAGCCCAGTCCTCTCTCCAGCCACCCCTCCCCTCCGACCCCAGCCCCCCTCTGCTCTTCCTCTTCATCCTCGCAAAAAGTAATTGTCTCTCTCACCAGCCTGCGCCCGGTGCTTTCGAGTGGTTTATGCATGAAACTAATTATGCACCGCTAATTTGGGAGCTCGCAGCTTTCCCGTTAACGTTCATTTGATTTGGGTTGTTCTGCTGAGTGGCATTTCTGTAAATATGCCACAGGGCTGGGGGCCTGTCAGGAAGGCTAACGGGTGTTCGGGTGTTTGGGGTCAAGAGGAGGAGCCCGGGAGCCTGGAGGTGGCCAGGGTGGTGCAGTCCAGGTGGGGGAGGGGGAGGAGGGTACCTAGATCATAATCCAGGGAGGTCTCATTGGTGGCCCTGGATGGCCTGCCAGGAGGTAGGAATCTAGCTATAAAATGTCATACTCGGTTGGGGTGGGGGAAGATCGGCAAGATGCCCATAAAGGTACAAAAGTTCTAAGTTGGCAGGTGTGCCCGGTGGGCGCCATGCAGGGCAGGAGTGAACCGACCTTGTGCACTGGCCCTTTTGTGGTCTCTGAGGAGCCTTGGGCATCAGGTTGGGGAGGAGCTCTGGGAAAGAGAAAGGACATTCCCCTGGCAAACTCCCTCTCAGGAAAGGGCCTGGGACCGGACCAGGTCTCACTATGGTCCTAGTTGGCTGGTGTCCAAGGGTCAAATGAAGGAATAGCGGCAGGCAAGGCTCACACCCTTCACCCCCTCCAGCTCATGTCCAAAGACTGTCCTGTCTCCACGTCCATCTCTGACTCCTGTATGACCCTAGGGAGGCTGTTTTGCCCCCTGGGCCTGGGTAACCCTCCTCTGAAAAACAGGAAGAATATTTCCCAGGTGGATCCCTGGGCTCTGCAGAGGCATCAGGAAATGAGAGGTTTAAAAGGCTTTTTGTGAAGTATCCGACATGGTCCACAAACACATGGACTGCCTCTGGCCACACAGCAAAGGTTCCCTGCTGGCCACTAGGGTCCTTCCTGTCAGCTGGGCCTACAACCAGCAGAGTCACTCACAGCCCGTTTTTAGAAGGGTCCCGCACTTGGTTTACTGCTCTACTGTCAATGGCTTGAAATTCCTAATAATTTTTGAACAAGGGGCTTTGCATTTTCATTTTCCATTGGGCTTATGAATTGTGTCTCCAAGCCTGTCAGAACCACTGAGTTCACATGGACCTTGTACTCATAGGCAGTATTTTCTAGGGCCTTCTGCATACTAACTTCCTCTCCTGGGAAATGAACTTCCTCTCTGATGGCCGAGGCTGGGCCTGTTCCTCCTGTCAGCCTCCAGAGTGAAAGCTAGACCCATAGAGTGCTCAACAAAGGGCTCTGGAACTGGTTCTTACGCAGCGTGTACCTCGCGTCATCCAAGATAAGTCAAGTCGGATCTATCTATTTATGGGCACTGCCTTTGTTCTGCTCCTAAAGGGCTTGGTGATCATCTCCAGCAGTCCTGCCTCCCTCTCCCGACAAACGTGGCAGACCGGCTCCCACCTCAACACAGATGCGTGGATGTCGGTGCCTGCCACATGGCTCGGACACACCGACAGCCTTACTGTTGACTCTAATCTCTGGTGGCCAGGAACCCACCAGCTCAGGGGTTGGGGAGTGTCCACAGGGGAGGGATTAGCAGAAACAGACGATGCCTGCAGGGCCGGAAGACAAGGAGTAGACAGGAAGGCCTGGGGGGGGGGTGCGGTGCAGAGGGGAAGGTGGAGAGAGGAGATGTGACACCAAGGGCCAGCAGAGGAAACCCTGGCCTTCTGCCTGAAAGGAAGGTAGACAAACTGCCCTCTGGGAGCCACTGGACACACTCAAATCAGCGACCCTCGCTTTTCCTGATCCCTGCCTGGGACCTCAGGTAGAGCCATAGAAGCTGTCCAGGAAGAGAGCAGCCAAATGGGTAAAAGGGCAACCCCCATAGCATCCTCTCACCTCAGCTGGGCTCTTGGGTGCTCCAGGCAGTGGATAATACTCATGGCAAGAGCACAGCCCATTGCCTGGTCTGCTCTGTTCCCATTCAAGTGGACCAAACATCTTGGGGCTGCAGTTCCCCATGGGCAGGATGAACTTGTCCTCCCAGAAACCCTTTCACCAGTCCGATATGATCACCCTCCTCAGCCACTCCCCGATCATGCTTTGTCCTTCTGAGTACCATCACTAATGGCCAGACACACCAGGTTCTATCCCCAACCCAACTAGATGACCGTGTGGCCTTGAAGCCAATCTCTTAGCCACTTTGGACCTCAGTTCCCTTACCCATGAAGAGTGCATGATGAAGCCTTTGCAAGGCTGTCATGGCAGCCCCACACTGAGCAAAAACTGCTGCTGTGACCTGGGGACCATTCTGCCCTTCTTCTCACCTACAATAAAACCCCCCATCTTTGACAACAAAGCTCAAGTCTTGCCTGTTGCAGTGAGTTCACCTCCATGCCAATGAGTTGACTAGTTGGTTCTGTGAGGTGTCTCTTATCTTTAAGCCACTGACGAGCAGGGCCTGGCTGCCTCTTCTCCTCTAGAGGCCCACAGAGTAGACATCCAGGGAAGAGCTGTTGAACAGAATGGACGTATCATGAGCATTACACATTTTGTTCTCTACACATAGGATGCATTCTAGTATAGAGCAATTGTGGCTGGCTTTTCCTTCCCCTGGTGAAATGAGTGTCATCTTTCAGCAGGCTTGTTCCGTTCCCACAGAAAACCTTGCGAGACCCACCTCCCATGTCCTAGCAATGCACTGCTGTTACTTGATGTTGACGCCAGGTTCCATTCGTTTCCAAGGCTGCCTGAGAGCCAGACCTCATGCCAAGCATCTTGACCAGACGTCTGTGGTAACCAACACAAAGTAATGGTTCAAATGGTAACCAGCATTAGAAAATAGTTCCTGTGATAATTGCAGCCTAATTTGTGTGTGTGCACATGAATTAGCATACATCTGTATGCCATTAGCACTCTGAATTATCTCCTGAGCAGCAGTGCTCGCCTCGGGCCCTGTGGACAAAGCCAACAGTGAAACGTATCTAGAGCTCAATTTTTTCTAATAACAAAGGACAGAAAATGGGGTTTTAAGGAAGGAAAGAGTTTGCTTCAAGCTCATTCCATGGATTTGCTGCTCCATACACTGAACCTTGGTCATCCCAAGGCACAGAGGCAGAAAGGGTCAGGAAGACCCAGCTCTTGTGACTGTTAGATGTTGGTCCAGGCACAGTCCTCAGCTGGGATGGCTGCTGAGGTTCCTGGGAAAGAAATGAGAGGCAATTCAGGAGCCCCTCACCCCTGGCTTAGTGTCAGGGCTGTTTTCCTACTTGGACTGTGGAGAGAAGTGCATTCCATTTTAAATGTGTCCAGGGAGATATTTGAAGAACTCCTTATAAAGTGAGTGATTATCTCCTGACTTAAATTTTCATATCACATACTTACTGAGAGCAAAACCCCTTAACATCTCTACACGGAGCCATTTATGTTCAAACATGGCTAGCCCTGGGTAGTGGTGACCCTTAGGAAAATTCCTGAAGAAGCATGGTGACAACAGGATCAGTTTTTCTATTTCATCCCTCTTGGCCAGTACCACCTGTCTATTTAGAATTTCAACTGCTGTTTTTGTAAGAAGTATTTGGAAATAGCTATTTGATCTTCCTTCTGGTTTTCTGAAAAATTTTTCCATCTGACCAGCCACAAATCACACCATTCAAACTCTGTCTTCCAGGGACATGTGTATTTAGAAGATTGTGTCCCCACGAAAGCACTCAGTTCAGCACAGGGTTCCCAAGTTGGTGCAGTGTTAGGACCAAGCATGTCCAAAGGTGACCAGGATCAGGTGAGCCAATCATAGCAAAGGACAGCCTTGCACAACAAGTGCCAAGACTTCCACCAGCAACCCAGGTTGCGTGAGTGCACCCCACCCAACAAGGTAGAGCTGAGTGAAGATAGTCATACATCTTTCCAACTCTGAGGCTAAGGTCACATGGCCTCAGGGCACAGAGCAGAACTCTTCGTAAACATCCCCACTCGTGTCCAGTTCTCATTTCCCCCATTGCCAGGATGTCATACCCATGAACCCTATAAATGACTATCAGTAGGAAAATATTAGGTCTCCATGCTAAAGAGAGTGAATAAGGACGTCAGATCTTACTGAGCCAAAGGTGAGGAGAAGCCAGATACCAGGCTGGACATTCAAGAGCTCTGAGCAAAGAAGATGGGAGAGTTAGTTATACAGACCATTAGTCCTGTAAGGGAGAGGACTCAGGGCATCTTGGCTTTAGAGAGGAAACTAAGTCTAGGCACTGAGCCATAATCATGGGGACACACCTAGATGGAAACGATACGGGTGAACTTGGCAGCCATCTTGGGGAGAATCCAAAACTCAAAAGTTCATGAAAACACTTCTAAACCTGATAGCACGGCCCCATGTTCCTGACAATTCTCCTCAAGGCGGACAGTCCAGGAAAAGGGTATAGAATCAGAAAATGTCAGGGCTGCCAGCATTGATGAACCCTACAAGTGATGTCAGACTCTGCAAATAGCAACAGGTTCTCCCACCAAGATGAGCTATGCAAGCAATGAAGGTTCTGCAAGAAGAGCCAGGCTCTGTAACCAGCAACAAGCTTTGTGGATACTGATGAGCTCAGCTTACAGTGCCAGCATCTGCTAAAGACAATAGATTCTACAAATAGCAACAAATTATAAAGCTCTGCAAGCAAGGACTGACTCTGCAACAAGAGGGTCCACAGCCTTAAGGTAAGGTTCCATAGCCTCAATAGCTATGGGTTCTGCAAACAATAGCAGCTGTGCAAACCCCAAGAAACTTTACAAATGGAAGTAAGCTTTGCAGATAGTAACCGGGATCAGGAGAGCCAGTCATAGCAAAGGACAGCCTTGCACAGGAAGTGCCAAGACTTCCACCATGCAATGCCTGGTTCTGCTAACAACAAATTCTACGAAGAGCAGCAAGCTCTAAAGCCAGTGAGAAGCCCTCAAGAAATGACTGGCTCTGCAAGCATCAACAGGCTCTACAAACATCAGTCAGCAAGGATGAGCTCTGCAAGTAATAACAGAGGTACTGCAAACTGTAACAAGTTTCCTATGTCCTGATCCCCAGAAATAACGGGTTGAAGAGCCCTCTGTCTGGGCCAGGAGATGAAATAGCTGGTCCATGCAGCTCTCATTCCACACAGGCCCAAAGGTGATGATAGGGTTGTCTCTCCAATCTCCTGTGTTATGGATTGAATTGTCTCCCCCCAAAATATGTGTTGTAAATCCTAATCTCTACACCTGTGGTTATAATCCCAATGAGTAATTGTTATGTTAATAAGGCAGGATTAGTGTACAGTGTATCTTGAGTCAATTCTTTCTGAGATATAAGAGAGATTAGACAAGCAAGCTAGGAACCAGAGACAGGGGAAGAGAGATGCCAAGCCACTTGAAAACTACCCAGAAGCAGAAGCTCAGAAGAGACAAGAACATTCCTCTAGTGCTGACAGAGAGAAAAAGCCTTTCCCTAGAGCCAGCACACTGAATTCCAACTTCTAGCCCTCTAAACCATGCGAAAACAAATTTCTGTTTGTTAAGGTCACCTACTTGTGGTATTTCTGTTATAGCAGCAGTAGATAACTGTTTTAGAATTGGGTAA
This sequence comes from Elephas maximus indicus, assembly GCF_024166365.1. Classification (NCBI taxonomy): domain Eukaryota; kingdom Metazoa; phylum Chordata; class Mammalia; order Proboscidea; family Elephantidae; genus Elephas; species Elephas maximus. The sequence goes on along the minus strand of NC_064829.1, from coordinate 45,115,739 downwards.
TGGGTAGAGGCTGGAAGAGTTTAAGGTGCCTAAAAAAAAAATTTTTTTTAATTTTTTTTTTTTAATAGTTTTAATAGTAAAAGGGAGCCCAGATGGCACAATGGCTAAAAGCTACAGCTGCTAACCAAAAGGTTGGCAGTTCGAATCCACCAGCCGCTCCTTGGGAACCCTATGCCCCATATATTCTGTCTTATAGGGTTGCTATGAGTCCTAATTGACTCAAAGACAACAGGTTTTTTTATTTTAATAGTGAAAGCCTAGATTGCCTTGAAGATACTGTTGGTAGAATTTGAATGTCAAAGGCAGTTCTGGTGAAGGCTCAGAAGGAAGTGAGGAGAGCTATATAGAAAGTCTGTATCATCTTAGAGAATACATGTGGTGCCAGCAACAGAACATTACTAGAAATGTGGATGTTAAATGTGCTTCTGGTGAGGCTTTAAAAGAAAATGATGAACACGTAATTGGACAATGGGGGAAGGGCAATGCTCTTTATACAGTGGCAAGAACTTGTCTGAATTATGTGCAAATGTTTGGTGGAAGGTAGAACTTGTAAGTGATGAACTTGGATATCTGGCTGAAGAGATTTCTAAGCAAGATCTTAAAGCGGCTATGTGGTTTCTCCTTGCCACTCAGAGTAAAATTTGAGAGGAAAGAAATGGACTTAAAAATGACCTGTGAAAAGACCTTAAAGATTTGGAAAATTATGTTGTACAAACTAAGGACACACATCCTAGAATGTTCACCAAGGACATGGCTGCACAATGTTTTGTTAAAGAGATTAAGCCTGTGACTGATGAATCTAGCCAGCTACCACAGCAGAAAACCCACCAGCTTAGACTGAAGGGGACAGAGAAAGAACAAAAGAAAAGAACGCTGTCTGCCTCTTAGAATTCTACAGACAGGAAACAGGTCAAAGGAGCTACATCTATTGTCCTCCAAGAAAAGAAAAAAAGCCAACCCTGGAGCAGCTGGAGATCAGCAGAAGTGTTGAGAGGAGCATGAGAAGCAGAGCCTTCTCAGCTTCAAAGGATGGAGCCGGGGTCTCCTGATTCTCAAAGGGTGGGGTCACAGCCTTCTAGGTTTCAAAGAGTCATATCTTCAACAGCTCGGTCCAAAGTATGAGGCTGCTGTTAAGGTGTGCCAAGGGGATGGGATCACTGTCCAAAGCTGAGGGGGCAGGGCTGCCATGCCCAAGGGGCTGAAGAATGGGGCCTGCAGGGGCTGAGGAGGTGGGGTCACCACTCAGATGGACTAGGAGAATAGGGCCACCTAAAGCTGAGCGAGTAGAGGTGCCACCTGCCACCCCACAGGGCCTGGAAGGCAGAGCTAAAGCCCAGGGCCGAGGGCCCTCCACCGGGAATCCAGAGGGCATGGCCAACAGCCAGAGTCTGGAGGGTGGGGCCATTCCCCAGATGGCCTCAGAGAGGATTATTTTCAAGCCGTAAGAGCTAATGTAATTTGTTCTGCTGGGTTTTGGGCTTGCTTAGTGCCCATAATCCCTTCTTTCCCTCCAATTCCTCCCATTTGTAATAGAAATGTCTACCGTATGCCTGTTCCACCATTGTATTTTTTTTTAATTGAATTTTAGATGAAGGTTTACAGAACAAACTAGTTTCTCATCAGCTAGTACACATGTTGTATGACATTGGTTAACAACCCCACGACATGTCAACACTCTCCCTTCTCAACCCTGGATTCCCTATTACCAGCTTTCCTGATATCTCCTGCCTTTCAACCCCTGCCCCAGGGCTAGTGCACCCCTTTAGTCTTGTTTTGTTCCATGGGTCTGCTCAGTCTTTGGCTGAAGGGTGAACCTCAAGAGTGACCTGATTACTGAACTGAAAGGGTGTCCAGGAACCACACCTCAGGGCTTCTTCAGTCTCTGTCAGGCCAGCAAGTCTGATCTTTCTTTGTGAGTTAAGATTTTGTTCTATATTTTTCTCCAGCTCTGTCTGGGACCCTCTATTGTGATCCCTGTCAGAGCAGTCAGTGGTAGCTGGGCACCATCTCATTGTACTGGACTCAGTCTGATGGAGGCTGTGGTAGATGTGGTTCATTAGTCCTTTGGACTAATCTTCCCTTGTGTCTTTGGTTTTCTTCATTCTTCCTTGCTCCTAAAGGGGTGAGACCAGTGGAGTATCCTAAATGGCCACTCACAGGCTTTTAAGACCCCAGATGCTACTCACCAAAATATAATGTAGAACATATTCTTTATAAACTATGTGATGCCGATTGAGCTAGATGTTCCCCAAGACCATGGTTCCCACAGCCCTCAGCCCAGCAATTTAGTCCCTCAGGGAATTTGGATGTGTCTATGGAGCTACCTTGACCTTGCCTTGTAGAGTTTGTGCTGGCTTCCCCAGTATTGTGTACTGTCTTACCCTTCACCAAAGTTACCACTTATCTATTGTCTATTAAGTGTTTTTCTCCACCATCGTATTTTGGAAGCAGATAATTTGTAGTTTAGATTTCACAGGTTCACCGATGAAGAGGAATTTTGCCCCAGGATGGAATATGCCTCAAGTCTCACCCATATTTGATTTAGATGGCTCAGAAGATGAGATTTTGGACTTGGAGTTGATTTAAGACTTTTGAGATGATATGATGGAGTGAATGTGTTTTACATGTGGCAAGAACATGAATTTTAGGGAGGCCAAGGGGAGGATGTCATGGATTGAGTTGTGTCCCCCCAAAATATGTGTTGTAAATCCTAAACTCTATGCCTGTGGTTATAATCCCATTTGAGAATGGGTTGTCTTTGTTATGTTAATGAGGCAGCTTAGTGTACAGTGTATCTTTAGTCAATCTCTTCTGAGATATAAAAGAGATTAAACAAGCAAGTTAGGAAGCAGAAATGGGGGAAGAGAGGTGCCAAGCCAAATTGCCCAAGAGCAGAAGCTCAGAGGAGATAAGGATCTTCCTCCAGAGCCAACAGAGCCAGCCTTCCCCTAAAGCCAGCACCCTAAATTTGGACTTCTAGCCTCCTAAACTGTGAGAAAATAGATTTGTTAAAGCCATTCACTTGTGGTACTTCTGTTATAGCAGCACTAGATAACTAAAACATCCTCCAAGAAAAAGTCTGCACTAATGATGTAACTGGTTAGGGCAAAGAAAATTCTTGGAGGCAGGAATTTCACTTTGAAGGATGGGGGTAGAGGTGACTAGAGCAGATGCTTCGATGTTCCTATCTGTGGGGAAGAAGCAGGGCCCTAATGAGAGGAAGAGCTGCCTAGAGACAGGGCAGCCTCAGCTACCCGCAGAGAAGGTAGCCACTTTAGTGGCCACTGGGCAGGGCTTCTTGCCCAAAATATCCTGTTGTCTAGCCTACCTCTAACGCCTGAAATCCTATCATTACAGCTTGCACTATTAAAGCATGACCCTTAAAATGAAAATCACAACCCACCCACCCACCCATTCTCCTGACACCCTCAGCCTAACACCTTGCTGTGAATCAGTTTATCATGTCCTCTGCCTGGTGACAGACATCCAAGAGCAGCATTGGAAGGTGTGTGGGAGCCAAGCTTGGCTCCTTGGAGCATCAGACAGTACACCAGTGAGGGCTGGGGGAAGAGGAGGCAGGAGGGAGGCAAGAAGACAACTTGTGGGTCAGGCTTCAAAGCAGAAGGGTCACTGTTCACAGGCCTGTCAGGTCAGAGCCTCCTGGGAAAGCTGTGATCAGAGTATGGGGTGGGGCCTTCTTGGCATCACCCAGGCCAGTGGGTGCTGAGAGGGAGGGAGGAGGGGGCAGTCTTCTGGCTGCAGAATGTGAGGTCTGTTCTCGGCCTGAACTGCCAGCCCTTGTCAATAGCAGGAAGCCTTGCTCGGTTAATTAATGACTTCTTCAGGCTGACCCTTGGTCTCAGGAGCAAATCAAGGGCTTTGTGTGGCTCCTATTAACTCCCTGGATTTGTTCAGCAGCGACGTGGGAAGGGGGGTTGGTGGAAGCCTTCTCCCCTTCCTCTCAACAAGCTCTGCACACCCCCAAAGGCCAAACAGGACTCAGCCCTGGGTCCGAGGGAGAGTGTTCTGGGTGGGTGGGGGAGCTTTTAGGGTGGTGGGGTGTTGTCAGGGGTACCCCTCAGAGGAGGAGGAAGGACCTGGTCCATTCAGCTGTGGCCTAGGAGGCAGCTGGGGGCCACCATCAGCTGTCAGCTGGGGGCAGTGAAGTCACCATGGAGCCAGCACCTCAGCCCCCAAGAGGAACCAGAGACACTCAGAAGCCAACCTAGCCTCTGCATCCAGCAATGGGGTCAGCCCCTGTCACTCCAACAGCACCTTCGGGATGGGGGTAGGTCTCAGAAACGCCCTCGAGATGCCATCCCAGGGAGATGCTTCCTGTAGGGGCCAATGACAGAGATCTAGGAGAGGGACGTCTGTGGGGCAGGCTCGAGCTGCAAGTCTCTGAGGATGGGACACCGTTGCATCCAAGTCACGAGGAAAGGAACGGAACAGTGGGGCAAGGCCTGGTTCCCCCAGCATGGAGCCCTGGGGCTGGAGGAGATTCTGGAGCCCCATCTTAGGCCATGTCCCTTGCCTGGTGAAAATGACTGGACCAGACCCCACCCAGGCATGGCTAGGGTTCATCAGAAAAAAGCCCCAGAGGGAGCATCCACAGGAGGGTATGGTCCTGGCCCCTCGACTTATGGCTGTGTCACCTGAAAGCCTGGGCCTCAGTTTCCCCAGCTGTAAAAAGACCCACCCTACCTTTGACCCAGGAGAATCCAATCCTTTGGACAAGATGCTGCCCTGTAGATAAGTGAGGGAGTTGTGTTCATCACGGAGTTAGTGGCCCTGAGCTCTGTGAGAGGGTGGGGTGGTGCAGACCACTCTCCCAGGGCTGCCGCATGGAGGGGCTGAGCCTCACCCCCTCCTCAGTCCATACAGGGCAGGGCAGAGCCCTGGGTCAGCAGAAGCAGGCCTGTCCCTTCTAAGCACGACAAACCAGGACTTGGGGGCCCACTGCCACCAAGGCTCCTTCTTGAGTCCTTAGCAAACACCACCACGGAGGGTTGGTTTCAGAGTAGAGATAAGACGAAACCTCATAAGGGAAGGGAAAGGCTAGGTTCTGCCCTGGAGAAGTAGGGTTAGGCCCAGAGACAGCTTGGCCTGGGAGGAGCCCATGGGCAGCTAGGCAGCTGAAGAGGGAGGTGCAGTGAAAGAGCAGGACTGAGGCTCCTGGATCCCCCAGCTGCAGGTGACCCAGGGTGTTCATGGACACCCCTGAGGTCTTCAGAATGAGCACGGAGGCCATGAGGCCCTGACTCAGCCACTAGGAGTCACTCATCGCATTTCACAGCACTGGAGATGGAATGCAAAAGGGTATGATCTGCTATTCTGCTTCCCAGTGGACTGGATACCCAGTCCTCTGGGAGCTTCCAGCCTGTAGAGGGAGGCAGACCAAAAATAAGCATGCAGCAAGATCCTAAGGTGGAGAATCAGGGAGGCCCCTCCTGAAGGCATGAGGCCACTCAGGGTCTATGCTTGGTAATTCTCCAAAGTATAACCCCCTGCGACGGCTCGGCCACACCCACATTGGGTCTAGGTCCTGAGATGACCCATCATCCACCATTGCCATCACCTCAGCCCTGGATGCTGAGGTTCCTCCAGCCTGGGGCAGAGCCACCCTCCGCTGCGACCTGTCAGCCCTAGTTCCTCAACTATGGGCTTGAACAGGGCTCTCGGTCCTCTTGAAACCCCCAGGCACCTTCCTTACTGCAGGAATGCATCACTGGGAGAGCCTGGGTGCTGCCTACACAGCCCAGGCCCTGTGCCTTTCCTGGGAGGGTGGGAGATGCAGTTGGGTGGGAAGGGCAAGCCATTGTGGGCTAGAAACTGAAGGTAAGAAGGAAGTGGGGGGAGAGGAAATAGAAAAATAAAGAAAAAAAGTCAACTCTCCCTCAGAAGAGCCCTCTGAACAAATTAATCCTAAAGCCTTAAGATAAAGGAAGAGAAAACTCATTTCCATCTCTTGAAGATGGAATGTTCTGGGCCAGATAGGAGCTGTTCTTTGGAAAGCATGAACAGGTAGACCTGAGAAGCTCACCGCCTCCCATCCGCCCCTCCTGCCTTTAAATGCGCTAAGTCCATAAAATTAAATGCAAGCAGCTGTTGTTTTAAGGAAATAAAAGGTTTCATATGAAAAAGCCTAGAGATTTTGAGTGGAGAGGGAAAAAAACATATATACGAATGTGGATTTTTTTTTTTTCCCCAAAAGTGCCTCTTAGCAATGCTAACCTTGGGCAGCCCTGGTGGAGAACTGGCTCCCCAGCGGACACAGGGTGGGATGTCTCTGCATGGGATGTGTAGCTGTGACTTGGGGGACATGGACGGGTACCCTGTCCTCCCAGCCACTGGCCACAGGGACGAAGGGGGCACCGATGTTAGTTAACTGATGGCTGCTCTCCTCATTAGGGACCTTAGCCTGGTAAAGTGAAAACAATGTGTGTAGTTGACTCCTTAATTCCCAAGGTTAATCATGCAATTTAAAAAAAAAATCTTCTAGTGTGTTAACAGCCTCCAATGCAGACAGTTAACTAAACAAAGCATGATGTTGAGAGTAGTGTTCTTAACAGGCAGACTCTATTTCTTTGTTCTGATCCTGACGGACATTTCCATATTGATGGGTGTCCGTAATAATAATAAAAAGAACAATTGCTATGGGTCGATTTCAACTCATGATGGCCCCATGTGTGTCAGAGTAGAACTGTGCTCCATAGGATTTTCAGTGGCTAATTTTGCAGTAGATTGCTAGGCCTTTCTTCCAAGTACCTCTGGGTGGACTCGAATCTCCAGCCTTCTCGTTAGCAGCCAGGTACCTTAACCATTTGCCCCAGCTAGGAACTCCATCCATAATATTGTCAATGCAGTTTTACCCAATACTGTCCATATTGCCAGGGCACGAACAAAGCTATGAGTGAAACCAGAGAACGTTAAGCCACATTTCTGCCCTCAAAGAGCTCCTGGCACAGAAGAGGTCAGAAGATGCAGAAATGAGAGCCCTGGAAAGCATGTGGGGGCTAACTGGTCCGAGGCAGGTGCTAAGGGAACAGGAAGGGCTTGCTGGGCCTCGTCCAACCGAGAATAGGTCACCAGATGAGGCTGACAGTCTGACTCAAATCATTTGGAATTGAGTAAGCCTCACTGGGCTCCTGAGTCTCTTCTCTAAATTGGAGCTCACCTGCCTCATGGCCCAGAGTCCAGAGAGATGCTCAGAATCAAGATACTCCCTGGGGTGCCTCCCAGTACTTCTCAGGGACAGGAGAAGCTACTTCCCGCCTGCTGGAATACAAAGGGGTATGCTCTGCTATTCGGCTTCCCAGTGGACACTTCTTTGCAAAGCTGTTTTCAGTTATTTTTTTACCTGAATTCCAACTTCCACTTTCCTAATGTGATAGGTTTGCCTGGAGGCAAGGTGATAGGGTTTTAGCTGGAGAGACAGATGAGTGGAGAGGAAAGCAAGGTGCGGAAGGTAAGAAGGAAGTGAGGCTGGCTCATGGGACAGCGGCCTTCCAAGGGCTCCCTAACCCAACTCCAGGCAAGGCCCACGAGGTTGGCCCGAGCCAGATCCTGGGTTAGGCCAGACAGGCGATGGAAAGGGGAGAAAACTCTCCTGCTGTGGGAAAGTTCATGATTCCTGCTGGGCAAATACACTTCTTTATTTTTCCTTAATTGTTATTAGAAGAAAAACTGGGGCAAGGGGGCTGATGGGCCTTTAATAAAGCCAAAAAACCAAACCAGCTGCCTTTGCATCGATTCCAACCCTGTGTTTCAGAGTAGAACTGAACAACATAGGGTTTTCAATGGCTGATCTTTTGGAAATAGATTGCCAGGCCTTTCCTCCAAGGCACCTCTGGGTGGATTCAAACTGCCAGGCACTTAATCATTTGCACCACCCAGAGACTCCTTAACTACCCCCATTCCCAGGCTTCTGTCCACCCAGTCTCTGCATTCAAGGCCCTGTCTGCACCTTTATCTCCCTGCAGCCAGCCTCCTCGCTATTGACCCTCGATACACTGAGCTAGGTTCCACCACTCAGCAGTGCCCCTGAGATATCCTCCGCATGAAATGACCTCTTTCCTGTTTCCCTGTTTCTCTTTCCATACTAATCTTTCCCAGTTCAAGCGTCAGCTCCTTCATTAGCCCCTTCATCTGAAATCCCGTAGACCTTAGAGCCCCCGTGAAGGTTTATGGGAGAGACTAGATCGCCTCCCAGACAAGACACAGTAGGTTTTCGTTGGAGACACTGCCCCCAACGGAAGTTCCCTTCTCCTGAGCTCAGGCCTGACCCAGGCTTGGTTAGACAATGTTTGTGAATACTAGTGCTGGGCTGAGGGTTAGGGAGTAACGCAAATGAAGAACTTGTTTTCTCTGAACTGCCTCTTGGTGTTCATTTGTTCTTTCATTAAATAGCAATAGCACACGACATAATGTGGGCAGTGCTGTAAAAGAGAGCTGAGCACAGTGCCTTTGGAGGCCAGGGAGAGGCTTTCCAGAGACAGTGGTAAATAAGTTGGACCATAAAAGGAATATTATTTCTATAGGCAGACAAAAGGAGAGAGGGCACTTCAGGTAGAGGAGACAGCAAGGGCAAAGGTCAGGGGAGGACGTGTGTTCAGGAAACTGGAGCTGGTGTTTGAGGTGCGCTGGGGCTGGGCCTCCTCCAAAGGGGCTGGAATGGCCTGGAAGGTGAGGTGACATTGTTGTGCAGGCTGGTGGAGACTTTTACACCGAGAGGTGACCTACCGGCCCTTTATCTCAGACTCCCTAGGGCTGAGGGGACTAGGAAGGGGTAGGAGACAGCAGGACCCAGCTCAGTCTGTGTTGGGGTCTCTGTCATGGCAGTGTGGAGGACGGGGAGGAGATGAACTCTGGAGCCATTTTGGAGTTGATAAAAGAGAGAAGTCAGGGTGATGTTGTAAATCAAGAGAAGAAGCATTCACTTGTTCGTTCCTTTACTTATTTGGCAAATATTTATGGAGAACCTTCTAAATATGAGCTATGTGAGAGAAAGGGTGATTCCTTGAGCGGCTGTCCAACACAGTGCATGAGGTGACATGTTAGCCTCCAGCCCTTACCACACCCAGGTGGCGCAGGGGCCTGAGACCCCAGGCAAAGAGACTGTGCTCACCAGGGCCTGGGCCCAGGCAGCTACAGGCCTGTGGGTCCACTCAGAGTCCCACACACTGGGCCACCAAGAGCTGAGTGGTCTTGGGCAGGTGACACCTGTGTCCCCATCTGGGCTGCCATGACAGCTGGACCTCAAAAGTTGTGAGAAACTATGCCGTGGCATATGTAGAGTTCTGCACACAGCACCTGGTGTGTGGTGGCCACTTCATAAACAGGAGCTGTTATTACTCCTGCTGCTGTTATTTCTGTTATATTATGAAGTGTGGCTCAGGGTGTCCTGGGTCAAGCTGACATCATCCCTGGGAGAGAGCAGGGCGGTCAGTCATGCTCCGGTCCAGGAGCTCTTGCTTTTCTCCCCATGGTCCCTGCCTGCTGGGAGACCGGGCAGAGATTCTTGGCCCCTGGAATAGGCTACAGGACAGAGCCTCACCCAGGTGCCAGGCAAGAGGCAAGAGAAGGGCTCAGATGCTGAGGAAAGTGGGTAAGCAGAAAGACTGCCCCCCCTCCCCGCCCACCGCTCCTCCTCTAGATCCTCTTGGTGGGGGAGTGGTCTGGGCAGAACCAGGATGCAAGAACCCTTTCCATCCCAGGCCCACTAGATGGAGGGCTGGGGCTGGGTCTGCCTCAGGCACAGGGGGAGGGAACAAAGCCAGCAGTGGTTCTTGGTGGGCTTCAGGCTTCACGGAGCTGTCCGACTTCATGTCTGATGGCTCCTCAGGGTGTGCTGACTGGGGCGCTAAGTACGGCTGCCCTCCCTGAGACCCCTGTCAGGAGCCACTGAGCTGTAAACACATACTCTAATGTGCCCTGGCTCAGATTCCAGGGGAGGGGCCTTTGCAAGGAGAGTGTAAAGCAAGGATGCGGGCTAGAACACACACATACACACACACTCCCACCTCCCTGCATCTGGCTAACATCCTGAGCCATGGTGGGACTTGCCTGGGCCACGGTGGGACTTGCCTGGGCCCTTCAGGCACCAGGGCTCATCCCCACTGGGATTTCCTCAGCATCTCTCTTCTTCCAAGGTGCCCAGCAGGGGTTGCCCCCTGCCTTCCCTGCTCTTCCCACTGCCTTCTGCAGTGGGCTGCGAGCAGCCTGATCCTGCTGATGACCCTTTTGCAGAACCTTGGCACCCTGGAGGGGGTCTTCAGAGCTTTCTCACTACCAGGGCCCCCTCCCCCACCCCATGCCCATTAAGATTAGAACTGCAACAACCTGGCTACTTTGCATTGACAAAAGGGTCCCACATCCACAGTGTGCTCTCAGCAGTGGGGGTGGCCCTGGCATGTCCACAGGTGAAGAAGGGGCGGTGCTCAGATCACAGCCCTCTCACCCAGATCCCTCCTTCCTACCCCCCAAAACCGGGCATGGTGGTCACATAGTAGTGCTTTGTCCCCCGCTAGGAGTGTTTCCATGTTCATGCTGGACCCTGGAATGTCCAAGGAGTGGCTCGTAATGAAGGCACTGCAGGCTCCGTGGCGGCGGGGGCACAGGCGCGGGGGCGGGGAGAGGCATTTTGGGAGCCCTCGTGCAGCCTGTTAGCAGCCCTGAGCTCCCTGTCGCCCTGCCAGGGTGCCACGTGTGGTCAGCTCTGGGGCCAGCGAGGCTTTGCTGCCTGGAGGCCCCAGCAGGGAGATCAGAGGGCAACATTCCAGCCACGGAGATCATCAGGGATCGCCATGGCAACGGGGGTGCAATTAAGGCCCGTTTCAGCTGGGAGCAGCTGTGCGCACTTTATCTGCCTTGAATAAGGAGCAGAGAAAAAACCTGGGGAGGGAAAGGGGGTGGGGAGGCAGGAGGGAAATCGCAGTCCTTCGAAGGCCTCTTCCTGTTGTGACGGAAAGAGGAGAGGGGGCAGGGAGGAGAGAAAGTAGGGGAGAGAGAGAGCAAAACAAATGGGGGGATGGAGAGAGAAACACAGGGACACTGGTACAGAGAGACATAGGAGCAGAGAGATAGACACTGACAATGAGAGACAGACATTCATGCAGACACAAACACAGAGAAAAGGAGAGAACAAATTCAAGTCTTAAGAAAGGGGATGTGAAGGCGCATCACCAGAGCCCCGCCACTTCTCTCCCACTTTCCCACACACGTGTACTTTTTCCAGCCACAAAGGAGCCCCTCAGCCTCCCTCTTCCGCCCAGCACACACACATACACACAGCCTCACACACACACGCTTGCATACCTACACACTCACACATGCAGTTTCTCACTTCAACCTCCTCTCTTGCCTTCCTTCTGCCTGGAATGCTCTCTGCACCCCACCCTGCCCTGGCCATTCCAAAGGCCTGTGCTCCTTGGCCTCTTCTTCCAGGAAGCCCTCATGTATTTCCCCACTCTCCCAGACCTCTCTCCCCTCCTGAAGTCCCTGCTGCTCTCTCTCCACCTCTGCCCCAGCTGTGAGTGAGTTGGCTTTTCTTCTCGGGACCAGGGACTTCAGCCTCTCCTAGACTCATTGCCCTTGGCCCCCAGCCCTGGAGACAGGCACAGAGTCCTTGCTCCAGGCCTGGGCATAGAAGAACAAATGGGGACAGGATGGTAGGAGGAAAAAAAAGGCATTCCACAAAATTAGGGACACACCTTGGTTAAATATACAAGGTTTTTTTTGTTCCCTTCCTGAGTGGGCCACAAATTTCGTCCACTGTATCACAGCCTTTTGGCAAAGGCCAGCTCTCTCTGTGCCTCAGCTCTCCACCCAGCAAGAGGAAAGAACCCTGCCCACTCTGTCCCCAGAGTTAGGGGGCTGGAGCCATGCGTACAGAATGGGCTTTGTCTGAGCTGGCTCAGCCCTCAGAGGGAGCCTAGACACCCTCGAGGTAGACCTTATTCCGCAGGTTACATGTCTCTCTTCCTCCAGCAGACCCAGAAACCTCCCACCTCAGGGCCTTTGCACTTGCTGTTCTCTCTGCCTGTAGGCTCTTCTCCTCTCCCACCTCAGGGCCTTTGCACTTGCTGTTCTCTCTGCCTGTAGACTCTTCTCCTAGATGCTCACTTGACCCACTCGTCCATTTCTTTCAGCTTCCTACTCAAATGTTACCACATTAGAGAGCCATCCCTGACCACTCTGTATAAATAGCAGTCCCCTAGCCTCAGGGCCAACCTCCTCTCTGCTGTACTGTCTCCATCACCATCCAGCCTGTCACACGGTCCCTGCATGTTCCTTATTGGTCTCCCTCTACTAGACTGTGCTCTGCAAGGGCAGGAGCTGTGCTTGCTGCTGTGTCCCGATGCTGGCACAGGGCACACAGTGAACACTGGAAGTTGGGGTGAATGGATGGAAGGATTCGGCCCTGAAAGAAGATGAAGGACATCTTCCCAAGGTACAAGAAAGCGTGGGCTGCCGTTGTGTGAGTGTGCCTGGAGCCCTGCAGCCAGCCTCACAGCAGAGTTGAGATTGGGCGCCCAGTGTCTTGATTGCCCTTTCCCTTGGCCCCACACAGTCACAGCCCACCTCTTCCCTTCCCCTGTCCCCCACTATCCCGGGTTCCAGCCAGATCGGTCCACTCACTGTCACACGACGGCAGCCCATGCTTCCTGGTACTTTGGGGTGACGTCCTTTCTCCTCTCTCAGGACCTGAGGCCCCACCTGCCCCAGATGGTTCAGAGCCCCCTCCCCCTGGAGCACCCGCTGACCTCCAACCCCGAAGCCAACTGTCTTTCCTGTGAACACCCGGGCTACTGAGCTGGGGTGATGAGTGGAGGCCGCTGATCTTGTTCTGCCACTGGTCAGCTGTGACTCTGATCAAGTCATATCATCTCTCTGGCCTTGTTTCCTTTGCAAGGCTCAGGGGTCCAATCTGTTGCTAAGGTTTCCTGTCTGGACAGACCTGTCAGTGAGGCTTGTTAAGCTGGTACTGGGCCGGCATCGAGTGGTCATTTGGCTCCACCTGAGTATGACTGACTCGTGGCCACAGCTTTTTGGCCTGAGATATTGCAGGTAATGTCACCTGTGCTGTGGGAAGGGGACTGGACGCATCCGAAGAGCCAGGTTCAAGTGCCACGCTGAGCTTTCCTCCCTAAGGAACCAGGCAGTCAGGGCCTAGTGCTCCTTGGGTAACATGGAAAGTCTGCAGAAAGGGCATGCAGAGGCTGCCAGGCCTAGGCGGGTGGCAGGGTGGCCGCATCTATTCCTGGCAGTGCCCTTGAAGGCGGTCAGAGCGGCTCTGGAGGCAGACCAGGCTCATGGCAGTTCCCGCCAGCCTCCAGATGCTGAAGCTCGGTTGGAGGCCCAGAGCCTGCGCAAAAGAGAAAGGGTTGTGGGGGCGGCTGCCACTCCCCACCAAGGCCAGGCAACAAATGCCATGTAACTGAACACCCCCTGCCCTAGACACTGAGGGCACAATTAGGAGAGAGACCAGACTCTCTGCTCCTGAGGAGACAATAGGGGCAGGACTGTGAGAGACCCACAGCCTACCCAGCAGGTTCATCTTGTGGTGCCATCTGTGTGCGCTGAGGTGGCCAGAGAGGATTATGGGGGAGGTGGACCAGAGCCACACCTCAGAGGACTGGAGACATGTAGGGGAGGAAGGGACTTCCTCAATCCTCAACCAACTCCCAGAACCCCCAATACCCTCAGGAGGGCCTGTGACCTCCCAGAAGGGAAATAAACAGTCCTGGTGACCTCCTGCCTGGGGCCTCAAGCTCCGGTCATCATCCACTGGCCTCAAGGCCTCTGGTAACAGGAGACTCACTCTCTCTGAGTTCAAGGCAGGAAGCAGATACGTGATGATACCAACACCACAGAAATCCCAAAAGTTATCTGTACTGGACTGTGTGGTGTTTGCTCAACTGGCCATTTGACCTACTCACAGTTCCAGCTAATTTTAATATAGGAAACGCTAAAGACTGCCATTTGCTAAGACCTAGGCTTATGCCCTTGTGGCTCTGTGGGGAGACATGTTTCCTGTCATCAGAGCAGAGGCAAGGAGCCCAGGGAGCTCTCAGAGAGCCACAGAGGGGATTGGGCAGTTCTGGAGCCTGTGGTGGGATGGGTCTCACACCCAGCCAGCTGGCCACTGGGGTCTCAATCAGCCTGTGCAGAGCAAAGGAACAATAATGGAAGAGGAACCAAATAAGTGAACGGGCATCCCCACAAAAAGACATACAATTGTTAAAAACTCAGGAGCATAGGCGCCAGCCTGAAGACCAGGGAAGATTCAAATCAGTAGAGAAGGTCAAACCCCAGTGGGGTGAGAGTTGTAGCCCTGGGGCCTGAGCTACAAAGAGGGCTCTGAGCCTCCGTGCAGCCAAGGATGTGCTGAGTGGGCCAGGGCTGCACAGACAGAAAAAACAAACGAGCCACCCCAATCCAGCAGCCCAAAGAGAAGACCCAGGTAGGGGTAGTGGGGTCTGAAAAGGGGACAGGATGCAAGTGATATATGGGGTCCTGGTCCAAACTCTGTCAGTGCTGAGGAACGATGGGCAAGCCACTCTCTTTCCCTGTGCAATGTCTGTAGCGTCGACCAAGGGTTCTCAGATCCAGCCTGGCTGCTTCCCAGGTCTGTAGAGAGAATCCAGTGAGATAAGGTACACAAGGCTCTTCATAAACTTCAGCCTTACACGAGGGTGCGGCTTATCATCAGCACAAGGCCTCTCCGTGACACATGCTGGATCACGTGAATTTGGATTGAGTGTCCGGTGTCCTGGCTCCTGAGCTCCAGAACCCCTTGCCTGATGGCTGCACAGGCAAACCACTCCACCCCACCCCCTGTGTTATTCCATTAAACCAGTTGACCTCAAGTCAGCTCCAACTCAGGGTGACCCCATGTGTCAGAGTAGGGTTTTCAATGGCACGATTTTTAGAAAAGTAGTTCAATAGGCCGTTTTTCCTAGGTACCCTCTGGGTGGACTCCAGCTGCCAACGTTTCTGTGAGCGGCTGAGTGCGTTAACTGTTGGCATTACCCAAGGACTCTGTTATTCCATTAAACCCATTACCATTGACTCCAACTCATAGCGATCTTATGGGACAGGGTAGAACTGCCCCATAGGGATTCCAGGGAGCGGCTGGTGACTTCGAACTGTTGACCTTTTGTTTAGCAGCCAAGCTCTTAACCACTACACCACCAGGACCCCATTAGCCTCACAATAATGAGACCCTACCTTTTATGAGGCTGAATTCTTTTTTTTTTTTTTTTACTCCACTGACAGTGCTCTGACAGGATTTTATTGTATTTTCTCACTTCTGCACTTAACACACTCTGCTGGATCTAGTGCAGGGTTTTTATAATGATAAATAAATGAGTGAGTGAATGAATTCACTTGTATACTTGCCATGGTTCTCCTATTTGGTGGAGGCTTCTTGAGAGAAGAAGAAAGGCTGACATGTTGTCTGCCGATCACGAGATTTTGCACCTAGGAAATGCTCACTAGTGTTGAATGAATTAATTTCGTCCCCAAGCAACACCGTGGCCTTCTCATGTGTGGCCCCCAAACACTGGTGTCAGTTGCTGTCAAGTTGGTTCTGACTCATGGCAGCCCCGTGGATAACAGAATGAAACAGATCTTCCAGATCGTTGTTGGTATACTCGTGTCCATTTGTGTGGCCACTGAGTATTTTGAGTGCCTTCCGACCTATGGGGCTCATCTTCCAGCACTGTATTGGGCAATATTCTGTTGTGATTCGTAGCACTTTCATTGACCGATTTTGAGAAATAGATCACAGACCCTTCTTCCTGAAGTCTGCCTTACTCTGGAATCACCACTAAAACCTGTCTACCATGCGTGACCCTGCTGGTATTTGGAATACCAGAGGCGTAGCTTCCAGCATCATAGCAACACACAAGCCACCCCAGTATGACAAGCCTTCCCTATTTCCCTTACACAGGAATGCTGGAAGCAGGTACACATAACCTGTATTTGGGAGCAGTGAGAGGCCTTCTGTTTCCAGTTGCAACTGCCAGCACCCCCATGGGCTCTCAGCTTGGACTGACTCCTCGCCCATATCCCCCTAGGTAAAGACCCTGGCGGGGGGTGGCATCAGTCACCCAGGCACGGCCCCTCCAGCCTGGAGCTGTGCAAGGAGGAGTAGATAAGAACTATCTAGCCCATCCGACCTGCTCCCTTGCCTAGGGAGCCCCTGGCCTATAATATCCTTGCTCTCCAGATTAATTAGGTTCCTGCATATGGATGCTGAAGTTCACAGTGCAAGGGATGGCTGTAGTATTTGTACTGTCCCCAGCCCTGTCCTCATCATGCACACAGACACACACACAGCACACCCTAGTCTCAGCCCACCTGGACAGAGCCTCACCACCCACGCTGGTCTCTTCCTGCTAAAAAAAACCTTCAATGTTTAGAATCTTCTCTGGAGCTGTGGCAGCAAGCCCTAGGGGGAAAAAAAAAGGAAGATGGCGCCAAATAGTCATAGCAGAGTCCTAGTTCTCACCTTTCTGAGCCTGTTTCTCTTTCTATGAAGTGGAGTATTAATACCTGCCTGGAAGGGTTGTTACCAACCAAACCAAAACCAATCCCATTGCCATTGAGTCAATTCCAACTCATAGTGACCCTATAGGACAGAGTAGGACAGCCCCCTAGGGTTTCAAAAGCTGTAATCTTTACGGAAGCAGACTGCCACGTCTTTTTCCCATAGAGCAGCTGGTGGGTTCAAACTGCCGACCTTTGGGTTAGCACCCGAGGGCTTAACCACACGCAGTGCCTGACATGTAGTAGACACTTGAGGGGCAGAAAATAATAGTGAGGAAGAGAATGGTGATGGTGGTGGTGCTGGAAAGACATAGAGAGATAGGGAGACAAACAGATAATTTAAAGCTTCCAGGCATCCCTGTCTGCTCATTCTCTTCAGCAAATATTCTCTTTCAGTTGTTGGGAAGGGGGGTGCTCTGTGGGAGATACAAAATGAATCAGAGTTGTCCCTCCCCTTTCTCCCTAGTTCCCTTCTTTCCATGTTCTTGTCTGTGGGTCTTTCCTCTTCCCCATCTTCCTGCCCCTCTGCCACTCTCTCTGTCTCCCTCCTTCTCCCTATGTCTGTCACTAGTGGCACCCTCTGTGTGCATGCCTCTCTCGCCCTGCTCCCCACCTCCACCAGCCCTCTCCTTTGCTTAATCATCTTAATCATTGTGTCCTTGTTCCTCAGGCCCGAGCTGTCTGGTGGCAGCACCACTCCATGAGGTGACAGGATTGAGTTACACACACACATTTGGATGTCAACATTATAGCTGCCAGACCCCAGACCCTAACCTCAGGAGGCCCCAAACTCTCTTCAGGGGCCCAGCCTCTGGAAACACCTATAAACCTTTTCTGACCTGAATGCAGAAAGCAAGCTCCATGACAGTGCTCACTGAGGCAGAACAGCCAGCAAGGGCTCAGACTGCCCCCCTCCCCAGCCCCTCTGGGCCCTCAGTCTCAGGGCGCAATGAGGGGAGGTAGGGCTGGGAGCATGTGCTGTCCTAGTCTCTCACCCACCCTTTCTCAACCTGGCCTCTGTAGGCCACCCACTTCAGAGTCAACTGGAAGAGCTGGTGAAAAGGCAGGTTCCTGGCTCCTGTCCTCAGACTTACTGCATTTTTAACAAATGCACCAAAGTTATAATTACATGCCCCCCCTCCGATGTGACAAGGCTGGCGCAGGTCCCTCTCTGCACCTGAAGCCAGACTCGCAGTGTGCTGTGCCCCACCGCAGGCCCTCAAATCTAAGGAGCCAGCCGCGTCTCACACACACACGATGTTCCAACAGCACCCTCTCCTGGAAGCTCCCTTTATTTTTTAGCCATACGTAGTGTCTCGCAGAACCTAGCTTAGGAAGGGAAGGAAGGGGAGGCAGAAGTGAGTGGGACCACCTGGAAGGCCCTATCCAGAGCCTGTGGGGCTGTGAGCTAAGTGCTGGTCGTGGACAGGGCAGAGAAGCAGCCCCCAGTTCCCCCAAGAAGCCAGGGGTGGGGAGCTACTCTTGCAGCCCACCACCTGCACTTCTCTGATCACCTCAAACCTTTCTCCTCTGATGCTACACCACATGCGCATGTGTGTATGTGAGAGAGAGAGTGTGTGTGTGAGAGAGAATGTATGTGTTTGTGAGAGTGTGTGAGAAAGTGTGTGTCTGTGAGTGTGTGTGAGAGTGTGTGAGAATCTATGTGTTTGTGAGTGTGTGTGAGTGTGTGTCTGAGTGTGTGTGAGAGAATGTGAGAGTGTGTGTGAGAGAGTGTGTTTGTTAGTGTGTGTGAGAGAGAATGTATGTTTGTGAGAGTGTATGTGTTTGTGAGTGTGTGTGAGAGAATGTGTGTGAGAGACAGTGTGTGTGACAGAGTGTGTGTGAGAGTACGTGTTTGTAAGAGTGTATGTGTGAGCGTGTGTGAGACAGCATATGTTTGCGAGAGCGTGTGTGTGTGTGTGTGTACGTGAGAGAGAGAGCACTAGCAAGCATGTTTCTCCTGGAGAAGGGCAGCTTTGTTTATTACAGCTGTAACCTTGGCTTTTGGGTAGAGCAGGGCAGAGGGAATCTTTGGAACCTGGAGCAAAGAATTTAATATTCATAAGTGACCTCGCCATAAACGGACTCCAGCGCCCTGAAGGACTCGCAGACAGTACCCTCTGCCTCCTCCAATGGTGGCCTCTCTCAGGAGTCCATCAAACCTTCCAGCAGCAGCTCCTGACTGACAGTCCATAGTGTCTACTGGCCTGTCTGGGCTCTGGTCTCCTGAGCTGTGGTTCAGAAGCACCATAACTGAGGGTCCTGCCCCTGCCACACTGGGCATCTGTACAGGTGTGTGGGCACTGGATGAAGAGTAAGCACCGTGGGGTCAAGGAGGATGGCTCAGCATCTCACCCAGGGTCTCACACATATTAGGCACTAGGCACTTGGAAAATAACAATAGGTTCTGGCCTGAGCACGTTTAATAGGTTAACTTGTTTTAATTGTCACTGAGACCTGAGAAAGGAGGTCCTCAAATGAGGACACTGAGGCAGAGGGAGATAAAGTAACTAGTCCCAGATCACACAGCCAGGAAGTGACAGAGCAGAGATTCAAGGGCAGGCATCACAAATTGTAAAAAGACTCTCTCGGATACACACAAGTATGTATTGTAGGCTTATAATCAATTAGCAGCCCAACTCTTAACCACTTTTCCACCAGGGCTCCTTAATCAGTTATAAAAAAAAAAACAGTGCCATCAAGTCGATTCTGACTCATAGCGACCCTATAGGACAGAGTAGAACTGCCCCATAGAGTTTCCAAGGAGCGCCTGGCAGATTCGAACTGCTGACCCTTTGGTTAATAGCCGTAGCACTTAACCACTACACCACCAGGGTTTCCTAATCAGTTATACAAACCTTTAAATTTTTGCGTCCAATTTAAGGCTAGGCACGCAGAACATGCACAGTGAAGATTTATTGAATCCACAGCTTGGTGGGCATATAGTGGTCGGTCTCCAGTAAATAGCTGGCGAATGAAGGTTGAATGAATTGGACCCAAAAGAGATTGAACTTGTGAATGCAGTATGAGGCTCAGAACTCCAAGTCAGAGGACCCCCAACATGTGGAGAGGAAGAGGGAACTGGGCATTGGGGGTCTATGCTCCACTCTCCCACACCCATGAAGACTGGGAGCGAGGAGCCTTGGCCATCTTCCGGGAGGCCTCCAGGGACACAGTGCGCAGTCTCCTTCCAGCTGTTCCAGGGATTAATGCCTCCTCCTGCTTTGAGAGATCGTGGGTCCACCCCTCTCATACATATTTGGAGGGCTCCCCCAAACCCTTCATCAGGTCGTGGGAGACTCTGCCAGTCCAGAGCCTTTGTACACTGGCAGTGTGCCCAAATCAGGGTGGGGTGCAGGCAGGGCGGGGATGCAGTTGGGAGACCCTCCTCTACCTGTTTTGTGAACCCCAGGCCTGCTTTGCGCTTCTGTAAGCAACGTGAGGGCTCTGGTCTTTCCCTCCTCTACTTCTGTAAGCAAAAGAAGAAGAGAAAACAACTCCCAAGAGGCCGAGACAGGCAAGGGCTTTGCCCACTGCGAGGTTCTAATCTGCAGGAAGGGGAGCCTCGCTAATCCGGCCAGGCCTCTAAGGGACACACAGGGAGCACAGTGCCCTCTGAGGAAACCAGACGCTCTCACTCGCCTCCTAGAAGCCTGCAGTTGGGAAAATCAGAGTTCCGCCCTGGAAGCACAAGTACCCCAAACTGCGTATGACCACAGATGCATTAGAGGCAAGGACGCTGGGTGCTGGAGAAGTAGGGGAAAATTTTGGAAGCTGAGGGAAGCAGGAAGGACTGATTGGGTGTCAACGTAACCCAGCATGTGGAGGTACGGAGAGGGCAGCGTTGCTGTTAGCAGTTGCCATGCAGGAAAAGGGGGAGCATTTAGAGAGTAGAGAGGGAGAGACTACAGACGCCTGCTCCGCATTCCCTGGAGGGTTCTGAGTTCATGGCGACCAGGAAGACGTCCTGTGCTTTCCGGGCGGGCTTCTGGCTTGAGCACTAAGACAGCCCTCCGCAGTCTGTGCTGCTGGCTGCCCAGCCACCGCTTAACAAATGTCCGGAGAAGCACAGCACGATCTGTTCCTTGGATTTGAACACGTGCCCTGGTGACTGAAAGCAGCATGCGCCTGGTACTGTTTTCCCCAGAGTCATCGGCAGTCTCTCGGGCTCACCGTGCTGCTTGGGTCAAGCTCCTTTCAGCAGCATTGTGGCACATGGATGACCCTCACCCCAACCACCACACGCCCTCCCTTCCCAGGGTATTGACACCCTGAGCTCTTCTTAAGGGTCTCTTGACCCACCCAGCCTTTAATTTGCAAATGGGCCATTTTCTGCTTCAAAGGGAAGATGATTTTTTTTTCCTGAGGTTTACGGGTTTTTTGTTTTAAGTATTCTTGATGGCTCGCCAGAGTCAGTCTGAGATCTAAGAGTTTAGTGCACGCTGAGTGCAGGTTCTCGACTGCCGTCTTTATTTCTTTATGACAAGACCCAGCAGGCAGGCAGAAGAATGCGGGGCTGGAGGCACTGGGCCCCATAGAGGCCATGCTGGTCGTTTTTAAATATATTCCCTCAGATGGCCTGTTGCTGAGTTTTGTCCCTCCCTTGTCTCCTTTCCATTCATGTCCCCAAAGCCCCTGTGTAATTCATTCTTCCTTCACAAACCTGGCTGGGCTCACAGCATGTCAAACCTATAACAGACATTAGTGGGGAGCCTGGAAAAGGAGCCCCAGATAGAAGACACTGGTACTGTGGGGTCAAGGGTCTTTTTGGTTCAGACTTGGAGATCCAGGGAAACTCAGAGGAAAGAGAAATGAGAGTGGGTTGCAGTAGTCAGGAGGGCTTCCTGAGGGGGGTTGAAATGGATTTGAAAGAGTAGAAGGCTCCCTAATTCCCTGGCCAGTGGTGGATGGGGAGATGATCTGGCTCAATAGGTAAATTCAGCCTGGCGAATTCACCTGTTTCATGTGCACCTTCCCCAAAAGAGGATGACCTTGTGTGATAGAGGGTGACCACAAGACGATGGCCTAGCTCAGGATAATGGGCTTCCTGGCTGCGACTGGATCCATCCCCAGACTGGACTGGGCTCCCCTGGCCAAACCACCATGGCACAGTCTACCCCCTCCTTCCTAATTGCCCCATTACTGTAAATAATATCTTCCCATCTGAACAATTAACCTCCTCCTTTTTTTTTTTTCTGAAGCTCCCAGTTTGTTTTTCTGGTTCTGAAGCATTGACATTGGAAAACACAAACACATCCACATCTGTCTGCGGTCTCTCTGCAACCAACCCACCCGTTAATGCACTTAGGGCCTCCACAGGCCTGCTCCCCAGTCCGTCCGTCCCCCCCCGCCCCCCCACCTTGTTCTGGAAGGAAAGGAGTCAGCTCCTAGCTAGAGTTCCTGAAACCACCAGGAAAGGGGATAGAGGAGCTGGGTGGGTGGAGCTTCCTCCAGCATCTGCCCCACCCTCCAGGTCTGGGAGGAGACACTTGAGAACAAACCCCATGCCTTCCCTTCAGTGCCTGTGTGTGCCCAGTCACAGGTCCCAGGGAGGAGGAAAACAAAACAAAAAACCCCTTGCCCTTGAGTGGATTCCAACTCATAGCAACCCTACAGGACAGAGTAGAACCGCCCCATAGGGTTTCCAAGGAATGGCTGGTGGATTTGAACTGCCAATTTTTTGCTTAGCAGCCAAGCTCTTAACTACTATGAAAATAAGCTCAGGTCAGGAAGAAGGGCTTAGATACCAGCAGTGGCAAACATGGTCATGGTGGCAGCAATGTTGACAATAATAATACATCTATCATTGAGTACTTGTAGTCTTCGTACTAGTTTAAAAATCATTTTCAGGTCCATCAGATTCTTTAAACAAGCTCAGAAGGAGATGGGGGTGAATTCTTATTTCCATTTGCAATAGGAAAACCAGGGTCTAGAGAGCGCATGGTTTACCCAAGGTCTGTGAAGGATAAGAGGGCTAGTTAGGTGGGTGGGTAATTAGGTGTCTGGGTAGTTAGATGGGGGAGCATTTAGATGGGTGTGAGGCAGGTGACTGGTTATGTGGATGGGTAGGTGAGTAGGTGGGTGAGTACTTAGGTGGGTGGGTGAGTAGTTAGATAGGACAACAGGAAGACCAGATGACTTCACCCAATAAGTACTGTATCTCTCACCTCCCAGCCACTCACAGCAGTAATCACCTGCCTCTTAGGATACAGTTAGTTGTATTTTAAATTGAGCCAGTGCCACTCGCTAATTATTCCCTGCGGGTCTCACCTCCTCCATGGCAGGGAAACGGCATCTCCTCTGTCTTTCCCATCGCTCCCGTAATTATATTTTTGGAGCTAAAACTCAGGACATCTGTTCTGACAAGGAGGAAGGGCTCCTCAGACGGCAGGAGAAGTGAGAGCAGGGCTGCCGTGGGAAGCGAGAGGTGAGCTGTGGTTGCTGCCCCACTGGGCCCGGGACAAACTGGGCACCCAGCCATGGGCAGTGAGGACTCGTAGGGCTGAGTGGGAGGCAAGGACATGCCTGCCCTTCATCAGTAGTTGTCTAGGATGTCCTCGGAGCTCCAGGGGGAGAGTGCAGCCCAGCGTCCCCTCCTCCCCACCTGGTTGTTAGTTACAGCACGTTCCCCCTCCTCAAGGCCCCCCAACCAAGGCTGCCTGCAAAACTCCACCAGGAGCGTGTACAGGACACCTTGGGTCTAATGTAACATTTAATGGCCAAATCTCCTCAGGCCTTTGCATTAATACAAAACCATCTTACTGGTTCTAACAGAGTTGTGCCACTAATGACTCCAGAGCCCAGGCTAGGCAAGAGGGAGGTGGCGAAAGAGGCAGTGGTAATGGACACCTTGCTGTGGCCTTGAGTGGCAGCAGGTGAGCCACTCCTAGGATCACAGATCTGCATGACCTCCGAGGCCAGGACCCTGTAATGTACATTCTACACCCTGGGAACCTAATAGAGTTGTGCACACAGTACGCACTTAATATACGGTGCTGAACGAATGAATGTACGAATGAATGGGTCACTAAATCTTGAGATTTAGGGATCTTGGAGACAAATGCTTGCCCGATAACATGCGAAGACAGACATAGACTCCCTCTCCCCAATGCCACATCTTGGCCAAGATGACCTGCCCTCTTTCCAGCCTGAAGGGCTCCATTTTTATCCTACTTCTGAGCTCCAGCGATGGGGGTGGGGGTGGGAGAGGAGGTTAATGCGAGAGAGCTGCCCAGAAAAACCTATGAATATGGGCTGGGCCAGGTGTGGAGGTCTCCAAGGAGTCCAACATGGCCGTAGCCCCAAGGCGCTTGTAATGGACAGGAAGACACGACTCCTTGGAAGAAGGTGGCGTACAACTCCAGAGAGAATCAGGACTCTTGGATGCTGGTACTTGGACAGATATTCACAGGAGGATTGGCACAGCCTTCGTGGGCTCCCAGCCACTGTCTACACACAGACACATATGGTCAGTAAAAGGCCACCAGAAATTGCCCTACTTTAACCCTGCCTGCAGTGTATAACCAAACCCTACTGCCATGGAGACCAGGGAGCAGAAGAAACTGTCCCCAACCAGCCAAGTACTTCCAGGTCCCATCCATGTCCCCTTGGCTGGTCTCAAGGCCAAAGTGAGTTACTCTCACCACAGTGCTCATGGCAGCAAGCCTCAGGGCTAGCTCTGCTCTGCCTCTGGCCAGCTTTGCCACCTTGCACAAGGCCACTTGCTCCTGAGAGCTTCAGTTTTCTTGTCTGTAAAGTGAGGGGCAGGCCGGCAGAGTCCCTGAGGCCCTTGGCAGCTCTCGAATCCCACCGAAGTGGCTGCTGGGCCTCAAGTGGAGGCAATTTCCCAGATCACTGAGCCCCACCTGGCCACATTGTGCGAGGGCCTCCCTCGGGCATTCACCGTCTGGAAACGGCGCCATCCATCTTCTGAATATCTGGTTAAAACACTCACCTAATCCTAACCTAATCCGTTCAATTTGGGGAGAGAATTGAAGAAAAAATGCAAGCAGCCTGAAGCCTGAATGCTAACAGATGGGTAAAAAGTATGTATAAATTACACCCGCTGCTGTCAATTCAAGCTCTCCAGATAAAGTGATATGAAAGGTGTTTCATTTATAGGAGAAATTAATTGCCAGCTGTATGATGGAATGGTGTGAAGAAACCACAGCCACACGGTGTGTCCCATATATTTTTCCAGGTGGAATTCAGCACCTTCTGTGCCAAGGGCCCCTGCCTGGCTCCAGGCCTGGGGGACAACAAGGGAAACGGGACCCTGAACCCACAGTTCCCAGGTTAGAATGTAGCCAGGGAAGCTTCAGACACGGCGGGGATACACAGCACTGGGAACTTGATTGCTGGTCCCTCCCCTCTGCTCATCTGCACAGCCTTGGCCTTGCAGGGGCGGGGGGCGGTGGCGGGGGGGGCTTGGTTTCCTCGTCTGTCAGGGCGGCTGCTTGGGATGCATCGATTGTATCTGTGAAGAGATTCCTTCCACTCTGTCAGCACCTGGGCACGTCACAGTCATCTCTGTACCCCCCAGCCCTCCTTGCCAAATACTCACAGTAGACACAGTCCATGTGTCAGTGGACGACACTGACACCTGAAACGTCAGCACGTCACTCATTCTGCAGCCCGCCCACTCTGTACCCAGAGTAAATGGCATTACCTCTCAGGCCTCGGTCTCCACATGTGTAAAGTGGGCCATTTGGCTGGAAGGCCTGCAGGTCCCTTCCCACATCCGTGTTCTACTTTTAATATTAAGGCTATTGTTATTTCACTGCCTATGGAGATCAGGAAGCTGAGAGGACATCTGTGCCGGGAAACAGAAGCAGCAAGGACTGCTTACCTGGGGAGAAGAGGTATGTAAGACAGGAGGAGGTGGCTGCTCTTAGGCCTTACCTTGGACCACACGGGAACAAGATGAAGCAGAGGTGCATAAGGGATATGTTGGTGAAGCCAAGACACTTGGCACCTCCCATGCCTCTAGGGTCTAGCTGACAACCAAGGGACCTTCCTTCTTCCCCAACTAACCCACTCAAAGGGCTTCTTGGATCATTTAAGATGTCCTTATCCCCAGAATCATTTTTGAGAAGGGCAGACTGACACCTCAGACGTTTCTCCCCACCTCAGGCCACATCATCTGTGGACTCTCCAAAGCTTGCCCAGCCCCCTCACCTTGTCCCCACCAGCAGAGGGCACAGCAGGAAGGGTCACTGGGCAGCCTTGAACTCGGGAAACTGCTTTCTGGTTTCTGCCCCCTCCTCATCCTGCCTCCTCCCTTCTTCTTTCTTTCTTGGGTTCAAAGTAGGGTGAGGAAGGGCACGGGGTAGGGCCTCAAGAAGCTGGATGGAGGTCTGCGTCCAGGGAACCAAGGTGGGGACACTCGCAGCTACTTGAGCTCCCCATGTCCTTGTGCCTGGCCTTCAGCCCCACTGCATGCCCCACCCCCTCAGCTGCTCTCCAGGCCCATGGGTTCTTTCCATCCTGACTGGAGAAGGGGTGGGTGGGAGGATTTCCATCCTGTGCCCTTCCCAAGCATTTATCAGAACTATTAAGACAATGAGCTAATATTCCTTTGGATTTAAATAATAAATTAATCTGCATTATACTGAGGAGGCCTGAGAGAGACTTAATTATCTGGTGTACTTTCGGGTGGAAATGAAGGCTGGAATCGTGCTGGGAATAGACAAAGTTACTGTGATCACACTGATGCTGTCGTTAGATGCCAGGCCCCAGGGCAGGCAGGGAAGAAACGCCCTCCATTCCTGACCATTCCTCAGGGCCTGGGAATGGGTGGGCTTGTACCTCCTGGTGCCTAGGAGCATGTTGTTTTTTTTGCATCCAGCAGGCAGGAGCCCTCAAATGTGAGAAAGCTGAGACCCTTTGTAGCCTGGGCTGTTTGTTGGGGACTCAGGGACCCCACCAATCAAATGAGGATAACTGAATGTTCCCTAAGGGGCTGAGGTCAGACAGTCCTGCTACTCGACCCCACACTTACTCTCTGTGTGACCTCAGGCAGCCTATTTCACTCATCTGAGCCTCAGTGTCCACATCTGTAAAATGGAGGTGATACCACCCTCTCCAGGGTTGCTGGAGGGCTAGAGCCTACAAGATGTGGAGTTTTTAGCACAGCGCCCCACCACCTCCCCCTCCACCTGCAGGCTGGAAGCCCTCAGGAAATGGTACCTGCCTGAGCAGTGAGCTGCTCCAGATAAGATCCATGTCTATGGCATAAAAAACTTGGCTGTGAGGAGGGTTGGAGAGTTGACACTTGCTTTCTTCAGTTAAGCACACAAGCGTCAGGCTTGTAGTTAATTTTTCTCCCTGGCTCATTCCTGCCCGCTCCCCAGGAGAGGAGCTTTTCACACCCTGAGCCAGCCTGCCCCAGAGAGGACTATTTTGAGCCCAGCAGCTACAGCAACAAAGATGTGAAGTCGCTCCTGCAGCCTCCGCCTCCGCCCATTCCACCCCACCCAGCCCACGCAAGAGGTGAGCAGAGAGGCAAGTGGGCCTGCCTGGGGGAGGGTGGGTCCTGGAGCACCAGCCAGCCACCCACTGGCCCCACCACTCCCTGCCAGACCTGGCTGTTTCCTCATATCCCTCCATTCCATACATGCCATTCTACGAGGCACCCCCTTTCTGCAGGCTCTCTCAGGTGTTAGGCAGGACTCTGCTTGGGAAATTGGGGATCCTTCTGGGCCTGCCCCTCTGAAGAATACCCTAGGATAGGCTAGTTCTGGGGACCGGGAATGTCAGTTGAGGGCAAACTGAAAGGGCATGACCCCTCTTCTCTGAGCGGCTGGAGCCTGTGACTTGGTAGGTATGTGATGAGGTGGGGGCAGGGTGGAAGCACCTGAATGATGAATCATCACAGAAAACCTAGGGAAGTGGGTGTTGCTGAGATCCTGAGCTGAGAAGAGCTTGATCATTTGTTAAGTTCAAATCTGTCAATTGTCTCAGTCAGCTCTGCAAAGAAAACTGAGAATGGGAGACCTTCCTAAGACAAAAGAGAAACAATTAGTGGCCAAGCCAAGCTGGTGTCTGGGGCTGGAGAGCAAGGAAGCTAAGGTTAGGAGATGCATAAGGAGCACCTGCTAGCTGCAGAATGGGGGCAAGGGGTGGGATAGTTGGGGCTCAGAAAGGGCAACCGGGGGATTGTGTCTCCTGATCTCACCCCAGACCCAGACTAGAACCGAAGACACTAGAGTGGTGATGGTGCCAGACACACCCAACGAGCCAGAAGCACCACTTACACAAACATACACACATACTAGCCAGGCCTGGAATGGGCCTGTGGGCTGGTAACCCATCAGCCAAGCGAACGACCCTGGTCGCCCTTTGAGATATGTGGTCTCATAGCTTCTGGATGCTCACATTCTTCTCTTGGTTACCTGGGAAATTCAGCTGGAAAAATTCCACCTTGTCTCAGCTAAGCTAAAAAGTGGGTTTGCTCAAGCCAGGCCAGGATGCTAAGGGTCAGAGTGCTAAGATGTGGGAGGTGGTGAGGGGAAGCCCCTGCCCCAGCCTCGAGGGAGAGACGAGGGGAGTCCAGCCAGGGGCTGGAGAGAAGGGAAAGGGTATGAGGAGGCCAGGGCGTGCTGCAGACCCTCACTACCTGCCCCTGGAGCTCTGCCTCCTGGGGACTTGCCATTCTGCTCCCCCAACCCCAGGGCTTTGGAGGGATTGGGCAGAAGATCTGAAGCTCCCTCCAACCCTCCAGCTGCCATTCTCCCACAGAGAAGACCAGAAGCAGCAAAGGACCATGGTCGCCATTTTCCCATCTCAGGATTGGACTGGGAAAAGAAGGAGACTGGGGAGGGTAGACTTAGGGGCAGCATTCCAAATCAGGACCTGGAGAGACCTGGGGAAAAGGGGAATCTCCCCTCCACTCCTTCCCTTGGGAGGGCCATGGGGCAGACTAGCAGTGCAAGGTGTTTATTCATTGCAGCTGCACTATCTTGGCACCAACAGACCAGCTCCTGCAACGCCAACTGCCATGCAGTCCCCGAAAGGTCCAGGCTCCTGGTTCTGCAACTTACTGGGGAGGGGAGGCGCCAGTATTCCCCTCAGGCCCGCTCTAGCCCTCCTGGTGTCATGAGGAAGCTGACTTCATTCCCAGGGGTGGGAAGGGCACGGAGGACCGTGGGAGAGCTCCCTGTTCTGTCAGCTTCTGCCATGGAGATAGGAGCCATAGAAGACACACGCACACACAAAGGGGATTAGTGACAGCCCCCCGCCCCCCAGATGAACGGCTAGATTAATTCCAGGCTTCAGGACGATCAGTGAGTTCTGCCGGATGGTCCTTGGAAGTCAAATCTCAGTTGTCACAACTGCAGTTAATAGTCTGCAAATACCGGGAACCAGCCTCCAGGGCTTTCTGTGAGCCCTGTAGTCTCACGTGGGTGCTTCCTCCGCGAAGTAACCCAAGGCCTTGTTGTCTACACCCCTCACTTGGCAACTAATCATGTATGGCCTTGAAACATCACCTTCTTTTTTATTCTAAACTATTTTTTAACTCTTGTATTATTAATTTACTTTTTATGGCTTATGTTTCAGATTTTATGTGCAGCTTTCCTTCTCCCTGACAAAACTATAAGCTCATTGAAGTCAGACACCATGCCTTATTTTTCTTGGTCTTTCCTTGGCACCTAGCATAGAGTGCCTTATGTGTAGTGAGTGCTCAACTAAGATTTCTCTACTCAAAAACTTCCAAAATTTGCCTCTTGCAGGGATTTCGAATCCTGAAGGAGCTAGCCAATTACAAAGATTCATTTCAACAAAGCAAGCCGTCTTCCAGAGACTCCAGACATCTGCCACCCAGTCTACTTCTTTGTCTCTTCTTTCATTCTCAGAGTTGCAGGATCATAAACTTTTAGAGAGAATGAAGCTTAGACATCATCTGGTCCATCTTCGTTCCCACTGTAGGAATCCTCTCCCCAGCGTTTCTCACCAATTGTTGCCCAGTCTTTGCTTGCACTCACCTTGCAGGGAACTCCCCATTCACGAGGTTGCCCATCCCATTGTTGGCTAATGCCTAAAGATACTCCAAGAGAAAGTTAGTCATGGCTACAACATGCCATTTTGAGACAATTTCCAAACACAAAGGTTCAAACAAAAACAGTTTTTATATCAAACCAAAAAAAAAAAAAAACCAAACCAGTTGCCACTGAGTCAATTCCTATTATTTGCTTATTGTGTGCTCTGAACTGTGTCACAGACAGAGCTTAAGATATGATCCTTGTTCTCAGCAGCATTTGGTCTAGTTGGGGGCCAGACAAATGTACAATGGAAAAATAATCACCCCCAACACATCAACTGCTGCATTGCATTGGCAAGAGCAGGGGACTGCACACCACAATGCCTGGTTCTTGTTCCCGTGCCACCTCCAGCTGTTGAGTGGCCTGGAGTGCTCCTTCCCTAGGTAGGACCTTGGTCTCCTCACCTGCAGAAAGAAGGGGTGGGCCTAGATGATCTGTAAATCTCCTTCCTGTTCTCACATGCCTGGGAGTACAGTTACTGCTCAGGGGAGTGGAGATCAGTGTGGAGGCCTTGAACATGGAGGTGGAGCTAGGCTGCACACTACTCAGGGCACACCTCAACCACAGTTCACATCACTCCTTATCTCCAACAGGTGGTTCATTCAGGTCAACATTAATTGGTCTTGTAGTGTTGGAAATGTGTCACACACTTGTGTGTGACAATAGGGCATCTGTATTTTGCATACTCTGGACCGAGACAGGAGACTGTCATTAGAAACTCAGCAGTACTTCCAAGCTCACGTCTAGCAGGAGCAAATCAAAAGGGCAGAAAATATAGAGTATGAAAGTGCTGGGAACACACAGTAAGGAAATCATTAGAGGAATGGGGTCAGTCCCAAAAGGTTTCCTCAAAGAGGAGAATGTTGAGCAGGGTATAAAACAGTGTAAGCCTCTGATCACGCCTTCGAGAGCGCAGAGGAAATTTCTCTCCATGGGGCTTCACTGAGAAGGCAGCAGTACACATGCATGGATCCTGGGGGCTGTTTTGGGAGGTAGGACATTCCAGGAGTCACCCAGATCCCTCACTTTAATAATGCAGCAACCCTGACACACCAGTGGACATCTGGTTCTCTGATACGACATGGACACATTGTGAGGTCCTTTGTTCAGACATTTTCACTAAACAGTGTGAGTGAGAATATGTTTTATACTTCCTTGTTTTTTCATTTTAAACATGCTTGCTTAGCATCTTCCAGCTCTTCCCAGTCACTCTGCTGTTGGGATTTGCCCTTTGTTGTTATTTCAAAAGTTAGGGGAAAGTGTAACCTGTCGTGATTTCTCTTATTGATTGTTCTCTTATTTGGTCTTTTCAAACAAGTGCCCTATTTCTGGGCCCAAGTGGGATGTGCAAAGGGTGGGGGAAGACTCTCCTGGGTAGGGCCGGTCAGGGCAGGTTCTGGAGCCTGTACCCCCACCCCCGCCATGCTCAGGTGACCCTCACAACAGTCCCCCAATCTGTTGTCCAGATGAGAAGGGGAGGCCTGCCTAAGGGACACAGTTGGCTGTGCTGGCTAATCCTCACTCAGACTGGTGGTTGAGGGCATAGTGGGAATGGGACCCAAGGTGCAGTAGGTTAAGCTACCTGGCCTCCCAGCCTCATAGCCTCTCATCCAGGACCCGTCCCAAAGACAGCAATAGACAGGCATCCTTCATGCTCCTCATTCTCTGCCATCAGTGGAAAATAGGGGTGACCCATTTCATGCTTTTACAGAAAGTCCAGGACTCAAGAGGCCTAATTATGTGAGTGTGGACAAGCCATCTATCTTGCAGGACCCCGGTTTCCTCATCTGTAGACTGGACATGATGGTAGCTGCCCAGACAGCCTTGCAGATATGTTAGGAAAATGAGATGAGAGAATTACTAAGATGGCACTTGGAAAAGTACAAAGCGCTATGCTCACCTGTCAGGGAAGTTTAATAATCTTATTACAGTCACTGTAGTTTACTAAGGGTTCGAATAACTTAAGGAAGAGAAAGTGGCTGCAAAATAGAACAAGAATACAAAAATAAGGTGGGAGTGAAAAGCCCGCCAGGAGAAGAAGCATTCGTTCTCAGTTTAATGATTTTTAATCAATCAATTGGCCAGTTTTAATCGGATACCTACTGTATGCCAGGGAAGGAAGTAGGCAGGTGATAAATAAGGCAGTCAGGAAGGGAGCTGTCAGAGGGGAGCTGGGAGGGCACATGGCCCTTTCCCATCCATGCAACCCAGCTTGACAGTGACACCCCAACCAGAGTGAACTCTGGAGTCCTTTCCTCCCCATACCCCCTTAACTCGTCCGAAGACCCATGCCAGATCCAGCTCCACAGGCCTACAGTAGCTGATCCCAGGGACTTGTTCTCCTGAGCTAGGGTGGAAGGAGGAAGCTGGTACAGGAAGGGTGTGTGGAGGGAGGAGCCTCACCCAGAGACACCTGCAGCTATAAAAAGCTCCTGCTCCCAGCTTCAGTCCAAGTGAGAGCTGCTAATGTGAGCACCCTGCCAAGGTCCCGCAGAGTGAGGAGAAGCTGCCAAACACTTCCACTGGGGCAGGGGCTGGGAGGGCAGCCCCCTTAAGGGGCAGAATGGGCGGGACACCTACAGGGGGGTGTCCCTGTGGAAGGGGCTATGCAGGCTGAGCCCAAGAGGAACAGCATGGGCAGGGCACCCAGTGGGGGTTGCACTTTCATTCACCCCTGGCTGTGGAGGTCTAGAGGGGGCCTGACAGACCACCCCTTTATCTACCAGGAGGAGACGGGCCAGGAGGGGATGCCTCACAGCTCCTGGAGGTACTGTGAAGGCAGGAAAACAGCCCCTTGAAGTCTGCTCAGTGCTGCCCTATCTCTCCACCCTACCACCCCGGGAGTTCTTCCCCAGCCCAGAAGCATGGATTTTAGCAGATTCTAGATGCACAAACTGCATCCTTTTGTTTGCAAACTAGGCCCTAAACCACAGTTATCTCAGGTCAGTTCCTGCACAGGGTTGTGTTTCATGCTTGGCTTTAGGTTTTGTTTAAAGCCCTAGCAGGCTTGAGCTTGTTGTAGTGCGACACACTGACACACACCGACATACTGTCTTTGCAGGCTCCAAACGTCCCCGCCCTGAGGTTGGTGGGGGTAGGGGACCCTCTGCAATGCTATTGCAGTATTTGCATTTATATGAGGCCCAGACCCCAAGTCTCAGGTCTCTGGGTGCTTTTACAACTCTGTGTATACATAATTTATTTTTGTTGCTATTTAATCAGTCTCCGTGTTGAGATGAAAAGTTTCCAAGGGGCCCCAGGTTATTATGCAACTTTCAATTCCAGCAGCATTGATGGAGTGCTTGGGGCCCCCAGCCCTGCTCAGCTGCAAAGGTGGGGGAGGGGACTGGGCAGGAGCCATGTGATTCCAGCCCACAAAGTAAGCACAAGTGAGCCTTGGATGGGTGAGGGCAGGGTGCAGAGTCAAGGTTACTCCCTGCAGCAAGGATGGTGGCCCGGAGGGAGTGGGAAGTGAGAGTCCCACAGTCCCGAGGGAGAGATCCTGAAGGAGGAAGGACCTGAGCTGAACCTCACAGAACACGGTCAGAGGAAGGACCCAGCTGGCCTGGACTGTGGTTGCAGAGTCTGGAGGCAGAGAGGGGCTGGGCAGGGGTGGGAGTCAGCTAAATGAAGAGGCAGGAGGGAATCAGGGCGAGAGAAGGATGAAGTTCAGTATGACTTCTTCAACAGAGGCTGTGTCCAAAGAGGAGGTGGAGGTTGTTCAGGATTCCTCAAATAAGCCTAAGAGGAGCACCTCCTTGCATGGCCAAAGGGGAGCCCCAGGCTAACCAAGATATCCACCTCAAATCATTTTTGGAATGTGGTGGGTTATAAATAAATAACCAAACAATCAGCCTGTGGCATGAGGTGAGATTCTTGCCCATGTCTGCTGGAGCTGAGGCCCTACCAGGACAGCAGACACTGTGTGGAGTGGCACTGGCAACGTGGAGATCCCAGGGCCGCTGACATCACACTCACCAGACGCACACCCAGACACACACAAAATACACAAAAGCACATGCAGACACACATGCATGTACAAAGACACGCAGGCACACAGAGGCACAGGTACACGCAGATGTGCACAAAACACATATGGACACACACAAGCACAAACAGACACACACTCACAAATGCATACGGACACACACATCAACATTCATGCAGACACAGGCACACAGAGCACACACAGAACCACAGAGACACACGTAGACACCTTCCCTCCCAGCACCCAGGCTTCCCTCTGTACAGGCACACCCCTGGGGTCTATGTTACAAGAGAAGGCTGGCTGGAGAGTGTGGGAGTGGGAAGTGTGA
The DNA here is from genome assembly GCF_024166365.1 of Elephas maximus indicus. NCBI lineage: Eukaryota > Metazoa > Chordata > Mammalia > Proboscidea > Elephantidae > Elephas > Elephas maximus. The sequence goes on along the minus strand of NC_064829.1, from coordinate 45,081,829 downwards.
GCAAATGTGTTCTCCCTGAAAAGCATATTGTCAGGAGTCATTCTGTCCAGATGGCAGAGTAGAGAGTAACATTTCAGAGCAAACACCACCCATGTAGCCAGCAACATCCATGGCCCCTTTTATAAAGTAAGCAGGCACAAAGTACTATGGCATTCCTGACCACAGCAGGAACAGGGGTCGCTCACCATGACACGAGGTTTCTCTGAGGCAGACCCCAAGAATGTCTTGATGATTCTCACCAAACCTGGTCTCTGGCTGGTGATGGCACACACACATTTCTCCCCAAGGATGTATCTCCTGAGAGCCACCACTCCGGGCCCTGGGTACTCAGATGAATCAGTCATCCACTATGCCCTCAACAGCTCAGTGGAGTTCAAGCACTTGCTGAGTCCCTGCCGTGTCTCAAACATGATGTCGGGGAAATGAGTAAGGTATGGTCTCAGGCACCATGGATCCCGCAGGTAATAGGGCTCAGCTGGACAGTCAGGCACACGCCTTCCCACAATGTTGCCACTGCTCAAAACACGTTTGGAACCTTCTTTAGTAGTCGCTTTCAGATCCTCTTGTCACCTTAATGACAGCAGGTCTTCTTTCTTGAGTGTAGATTTAAATGCCCGTAACTGAGATTTTAGGGAATTAGATGATACAGTGGTGCAAACAGTTAAGGGCTCAACTACTAACTGAAAGGTTGATGGTTCGAACCCACCCAAAGAGGCCTCGGAAGAAAGGCCTGATGACCCGATTCCCAGAGGTCACAGGCTTGAAAGCCCTATGGAGCGCAGCTCAAACCTGCACACATGGGGACGCCATGAATTGAAACTGACTGGACGGCATCTGGTTTAGGTTTTTGTTTTGTTGTTGTTGTAGGAGATACTGTTAGGGAAGACTAAACTAATAAGTCCTTACAAAGGCTTATGCGTTCCGTTAACTGTAGCGAAGTTGGCAAAGCTCCTTGGAATGGCGTGTTCTGTTCCAACTAATAAGTGAGCCACTTGTAGACAGACCTGGGAACAGCCACACCCCAGCGGATACACTCACATAGAAAAACCTCTCTGCTGAGCTGGTTCCTCCCAGTGCCACTTTCCCTACAGTCGGGAGTTGACTTGAGAACAACCCAGGAGGTCCACGCTCTCATTTTACAGATGAAGGGACCAAGACCCAGAGCAGGAGTATAACGTCCCTTCTTTACCGGTCCTCTCCCTGCCCAACCTTGGCTCGTCACCCAGATGACGACTGGTCAAATCCAGACTCCAAATCCAAACCAGCCTTCTCCTTCCCCTCTCTGTTCATTCTTTATAACTCAGCCACTAGCCAAATCTTTTCTTTTCCTCTCATCACCCTGATTATTCCCTGTTTAATTAAAATTTGTTTCAGCTAATAGGCCTTAAATTAGTATTTTCAAATATTGACATCTACAGGACCCTCATTCATTATTTTCGAAAGCTCTAGGGCTAATTGCTTTATCATCCACCATTAATTACTCATTCACTGGACAGGTAGCCACTGCCCCCAGAACATGGGATGAATTTGCTCTCAGGTGGGCGAAGCCTCACATATGACACAGGCACACAAGCACACCTGAGCACAAGTACGCACCCCCTAGATGCTTTCCCTGATAGAGTTCTGGCCAGGTAGAGTCTGGCTGTGTGTGTGTTGGGAGACCAGGAGGCAAGCAAAGCCTTGCATTGCGGATCTTTGCAGCCCCTACTGTCTCATCCACTGAGAACCCTGCAGAACTGAGGTCCTCAGGCTCTCCCTCCTCTTTGCCCTCCCCTCGGGTCCCAGGGAGCAGCAACACTGAGAGGAGATGCCCAGGGCAGAGGAAGGCCCCAAGAAGGACAGCCAGAGCAGGTGACCGAGGGCCTTGAGAAGAGAGGGGGGCCCTTGAAGCCCAGACTAAGAGAGTGAAGTCTCCATGGGGAGGGGAGCCAAAGGCAAGAGGAGGCGAGGTTAGTATCAAAGGAAGAACTGCAGGGAGGGAGCGGCCAGGACGTGAGGGTCCCTGGAGGCAGCAGAGAGGGCGTTGAGGGCCAGGCTCAGGTTGGCTTCCTTCCAACAGAGGAGGCAACCATGTGAGGTGCTCAGCTCCCCCAGAGAGCCAGCTGTGGACATCAGCTGAGCCAGGAAGGGTCTGAATCAGTCTGCAGAGCAAATCTCAAAGTAGCCCTCAGAGGAGCTGGGTTTGGAAGTCGAGTATCTGCCTGTGGGTACCCTTCAGGAAGGGCTTGCCCATCATTCACAAACATGGCTCCTGCGCTGTTTCCCTCCTGGGCTATTGAGACCTTTAAAGAAAATGATAATGCTTTCAGAGTGCCACCCCAGTACCCCCATCTGCTACCCCAGGCCAGCCATCCTGCACAGCTGCTTTGGGCTGGAGGAGGTGAGGCCAGCTTCCAGCTGGTGTAAGAAGGAGGCCTCTCCAGAACCACAGCTCCTGCCCAGACCCCTGCCAGGACGGTGCTCTGGGCTGCTGGGCCGTGGGCTTCACCCAGGGGGTGCGCAGGTTCCCCACTGGCCCCTCTGCTGCCTGCGCCCGTGCCCATGGCCGCACCTCTGCTGCACAGCCTAGACGGCTCTGGGCTCCGGCAGCCAGGGTTCTTACTCCCTGTAAACAGTCAGGGGTGATGGGGATTAAAGTCTCTGCAAGTTGTTGGTATCGCTTTTTGGGAGAGCCAAGTAATCCACAGGGATTAAAGCAGCAGCCACACTCATCTCCCACAAATGAAGATCTGTCAGAGGCATTGACCTGTTAAAATAATGAATTTAATCTTCAGCAAGCCGCATGCAGCAGCGACGCAACATGGCCGGACAAAGTGTTTTCCACCTGTCCTAATGAGACTTTTAAGGAAACAGGGCTACGCACTCAGTGGCCCTGGCACAGGCCTGTGTACCTCCCACAACCTCTTCCCCTGCAGCTCTTCCCCGTGAGGTTTGGTCCACTCTCTGATGGAGGAAGGAGGTTGGTGCCCTGGAAACAGCCAGCCTCGCCCTTGCTCACCCCACTCAGGAAAGCCATTTGTCCCACTCAGCTTTCTGCAGATTTATTACCAACTTTCTGGGTCATTTGTAGCTTCCTGCAGTGGCTCTCCCATAGCTCAGTCCCCGTGTGAGCAGCAACAAGGTACTCTGTGCCCCTGAGCCCCTCTTTCATGCTCATCACAGGGTGGTCTACCTAGCATCCTCCTCCAGCCCCTGGGCCAGCCCAGCCTCTAACCCATCACCAAATCTTAGGACTCAAAAGCTGTGAGCTGGAAAGGCAGTCATCAGGCCAGTGCTCTCCTTTTATGTAGGGGAAACTGTGGCCCGGAGAGGGGCCCTGACTTACCCTCAATCACCTAGAGCCTCAGTGGTAGACAGAGGACCAGCATCTCAATATTCCACCCCCTGCCCAGTGCTCAGAGTCCCTGGGTGGCGCAAATGGAGTACACGCAACTACTAACCTAAAGGTTGACTGTTTGAACCCACCCAGGCCTGGTGATCTGTTTCCGTGAAGATTACAGCCAAGAAGACCCTATGGAACAGTTCTACTCTGTAACGCATGGGGTTGCCATGAGTCAGTATTTTGACTCTGTGGCAATTGAGTTCAGTTTGGGTTTTTGTTTTTGTTTTTGTTTTGGTGCCCAGTGCTCTGTCCACTCTCCCTCTGTTGGGAAAACTGCAAAAGGCCGTCTGGGCTGCCACATGAGGGCAGGAATCAAGGCTCTCACCATGGTAGACTCATGGGGCCAAGCTTAGGTGCAGGAAGAAAAGGCCAGGCAGATGCAGTGAGAGTTGATCTCACCCTCCCCATGGCCAGGACCCATGCTTGAGGGCAGGTCCAGCTGGCAACTGGGGTGCCTATCCTCTGCTCTCGGGGGGACAGCAAGCTCGTAGCAAGAGGGGGACCACATATATCTGAGGGCAGGGGCTGTGGTAGTGGCCACTGTCCATCACAGCCAACTTGCCTCCAGCCTTTCCAGCCTTTGGCCACAGTGGACATGCGGAGAAGTCGGTTCCTCCCCACTATACCCTCTCTGGGAATGGAGGTCCCAGCTCCAGCATATAGCAGAGAACCCATGTGAGGCTGCAAGCCCCTCAATAGGCAGCCTCAGCGGTGACATGCCTATCTTCCAAAGGGTCTCTAGCCAGCTGGTGAGGATGGTGTCCCTAGGACTTTTAGCTCGTGCAGATACAAATGGCCCAGGCTGTGCCAGGGGAACTGGTTCCTGCCTCTAGAACTCTCCCCAGGGACCCACCCATTTATTTCTGGACTCTCCATGAGATCCGCCCCCTCAATGAGTGCACAGCATTTGCCCTAAATAGGTAATTACGGGATGTACTCAAGCAACAGGGTGGCAAGGCATGTACCAGGCACATTCTTTTTTCTTTTTTCTCTTTCTTTTCTTTTTCAAAAAAATCACTTATTATTAAATTGCCTGGTCCTGGGTATCCTAATCCGTGATGTAACAATAAACCACAGTTATCTGGCAATCTGGCAGGCAGGGGGATTTCTGGATATGGTTGCCTCTGGGAGACCCCCTTAGTTGCGGGTTCCACCTGCCTATAGCTGACTGAGTGCGAAGAGGTGGGAAATAAACCCTGAAAGAGCCACGTCCTTGTCTTGTTGTAAAGCAGAGATATTGATAGACATGCACACAGCATCCCCATTTTTTCACCTGTGGGCTGTGACCACTTCATCAGCCCATGAGTGTGGCAGGTGGCAGGATGGTCAAATGACCACTGGGTCACCCAGCCTTGGACTTGGCAGGATGAAAAACCTAGAATAAGTTGTTTTCCTCCTCTGGAGTCCCACATTCACACATGACAATTGGGTCCCACGACAAGAAAAGAAGTGACCAAGGGTCCAAAGAGGAGCACAGGCTTTGAGAGATGAGGAGCATCAGGAGCCGAGGCCTGCCCTGTGGGCTGCAGTGGACACAGAACTCCCTGCAATGGGGGCAGTGTGGGCTGAGGACCAGATGCCCATGGGGCAGAGAGAAGCACATGGATCTAAAAGAGCAAATTGAACAACAGCAGGGAGGTGGCAGGGGCACGGCCGGGTGAGGGGGCAAAAGCCTGCGTGGGGTGTCTGGACCTCATCCTCCAGCCAGAATGAAGGAGGTGTGAGAAAGAGCAGGGGACAGGACAGCCAAAACTGGATGAGGGCATCACTCGCTACCATCTGGCTCAGTAGCTGAAGGAAGGGCAGCTGCACTCCCTCAGCCTCATCTACCAGCTCATGAGGGACTGGCCCCAGTGCAGCCACGGGCACTGCAACGGAGCAGCTAGGCAGCCGTACCCCAGGCAGAGTGAAACTGCACAGACCGTTAGAGATGGCATGGGGAGTACTGTTTGGTCATTCTGACAGGAGCAGAGTGCTCGAGGCAAGAGGCACTTGGGTCTGAAGCCAGGCCAAGACTCTCCAATGCCAGCCAGACAGGGTCTGTAAGGCCGCCCAGTGGGAGGGCAGAGCTGTCTGCCTTGGAGGCCAGTTCCTTTCTCCAGCTCCATCCATGTTGTCAGCAATCCCAGGCCCTGTTCTGAGACCCCTTGCATCCCTTCCTCCTTGGCAAACCGCTACTCCTCCATCCTGAGTCTCCCTCCCTTCTAGATTGCCCTGCTCCCCAGAGCCTCCATGAAACCACTTTTCCTTGTCCAGCACACTTGTCCTGAGCTGTGCTTTTTGCCTTAGGTCTTGTCACTTTGGGTAAAGCCTACCACCAATATGTCATATAGGTCTGCTAGTTGTAAAGTCAAGAGCAGCTCTTTCCTGGGCTGGGGTCGCTACCAGCAAATCAGACCCTTACAGGAACCATACTCTTGGAGAAGAGAGTTCAAGGAGCAGGCAGCTGTCTTAATAGACCAGGCAGCATCAGTCCTGGAGGGCTTCTCAGAGAAGGGGGCCTCTTCCCAGGACTTAGGAGGGTGGAAGTGGGAGAAGGTTCAGAGAACAGGAGGAGATGGCATACTCTGGCCATTCTGGCATCTGGCCAAGGGTTTGCTCCTTTAGGAGGTGGAAGAGGTGAGGGTACGGTGAACCCCAGTAAAAGACCTGTGAACCTCCCAAAGCCATTCTCCTGAATGTGGAGATGAGATCCAGGGGCGCAGGCAGCCTTCCTCGCCTTTCCCAGAGGGCCTGAGGATGAGTGAGGGGAGTGGCCTGAGGGACCGAGGCCATGCATGTAGCCAGGACATTGAGTACCTCAGCTGTTCTTGTTTCTCACTAGAATAGCTTCACCCCACTGCCTATCCCTGAGTTTGCCCCTGTGGCTTGAAGCCGGAGAGCAAGGCCAGTGACTCCAGGAACAAAGCCAGTACGTGCCAGTAGCAATAGGGAGAGTGGGGAGGAGACTTCCCCCTCTCTTCCAGGGATGAAGTCAAAGTGCCACACTCAGACCCCAGTGCCTTCTGCCCCATGCCCTTCACACCACCAGCAATGTCTCAGCTCCCCTGCAGACCCATGTCAGCCTCCCCAGGCCCCACTTCCTCTAGCAGCCTCTCCATCCCATCTGTCCCCATGAGAACTCCCTTCCCTGTGAAAGCCAGTCACCTGTGAAGCCTACACTGTACAAGACCTGAGGACTCCTGGTCGAATCCTTAGTGCCATTTATTTCACAAGGAAGATCCTCACAGCCCAAACGGACTTGGATGAGCCAAAGATGGAACCCACCCGTGTCTGCTTCATTTGCCCCCAGCCCCCTTTGCTGGAACTGTCGGCACTACTTTGGGTGTTTCTCTGACTTGCCTCAAGCTGATGAATCAGCCTGTGTGTGTGCGCGCATGTGCGTGTATGTACATGCATGTGCATGCATGAGTGCACATGTGTGTATGTATGTATTGCCTGTGTGTGGGTGGGTGGGTGGGTGTAGAGAGAGAGGGGGATCCTTCTTAACTAGACGCCGTGCACAACATTTAGGGAGCGGCGGCCATTCCTGTGCCCTTCCCAGCCCTACCAAGCAGCAGAGAGAGTGGCTTTGGAAAATGCAGCAGTAGGATGGGCACACGTTGGTCCTCCAGAGAGACAGGGGAGAGGCTTGGGGTGATGTTTTCATTGCAGAACATTTGTGGGTCATATCCATTGAAGAAATAAGGCCAGGAATGATTTACGGCCCTTTTCTATTGAGAAAACCAAGAGTACAGGTGGTCTCTGGCCAGTTTCCTTGGCAAAACATGGCAGGGTAGGGCTTCACTCTGGCCAGGAATGTAACCAGGTCAACTGCACATAGGCAGTGTACCCTGAACACAGACCCTCCCTCCTTTCACTCATTTACAGACACACACACACACAAACGCACTCGCCCACCTCACACGCCTAACACACACATTCACTCTTTCTCAATCACACACATTCACACTCGCTCCCACACACCTAACACACACATTCACCCTCTCACGTTCTTCGTCAGGTACTCCCTCCTCCAGGCTCCTGTCTTCTCTCTCGGTTCCCCCACTTGCTTCTGACATTTGCCGGCTGGCTTTGCTTTTGGAGTTCAGGGGTTTGGAGTCACAGCTATAAGAAGTATGAGAAGAGAGGGGAGCTGGGGACCTGGAGTGAGTAGGGAAAAGGCAGCCATTTTCCTAAGTGGTGGGCCTCGGGGTAGCAGCTATCCTCCCCGCTCCGCCCCCCATCACAGCAGTGAGGCTGAGAGACCACTCCCTTCTGCCTGGAGCCACTCTCAGATGGAGAAGGGGAATCTGGTCCCTGCTCAGGCCCTGGCCCTTTCTGTGATCTTGGTGATATCCTCTGCCTCCAGACTCAGTTTCCTCACCTGTCCAACAGAGTTCATCATCTGTTAGCCACAACATGGCAACTAAGCGATGTCTACTACAGCAAGGACTGGCATTTAAAAATGAGAGTTCCGAAGGGCAAGAATCCAGGATCATCTCTTTTTTCTGTGTGTTGTGCACACCCTGCTGCTTCCTGAAAAGACACCGGCATGGGTGACCAGAGGGAGGTGTAAGGATTCGCTTCCATGGAGAGCATCAGGCCTTGCTAATCCTCACCAACTGCAGAGGGCTCAGCATCATGTCAGCTGTCCTATGCCTCGCGTTTCATGGGCTGTACGGGACTGGCCCGGGGTTGCTTGACCATTCTCCCTAGAGACAGCAAAGGTCAAGCTCAATCACCCACACGCCTGAGTCTGCAATCCATTCGTCACTCACAGGGGCTCCGCTGAGCCCCCGCTGTGTGCACAGGCTTCAGGGACTTGGCGGAAGGGGAGCACATGGCTGTGGCGGCAGGCACAGGTCACTGTCTGATTGGGGAGACATGACTCACACACATGACACAATCGAGGAGCAGGGGGCAGCCATTAATCAGAGCGTGAGCCTGGCTGGGGTTGGACTCCAAGGACTGCCTCCCCTATCATGGGCAGAGATGCATGTGCGCTGACGTGGTGACGGGAGAAAGCTAGTGGAGCCCAGGGTGGTAGTGATGACACCACCCTGTATTTACGGAGGCCACAGAGACCCCATGGGCTCTAAGACCAGGCCAGCCAGAGCAGAGGGAAGTGGAGAAGGTGGACTCCAAGAGGTTGGTTTCTTAGACCAGAGGTCTCAGCAGGAAAAATGTTGGCCTAAGGAGCCCTGCTGATGCAATGGTTAAGTGCTCTGCTGCTAACTGAAAAGTAGGCAGTTCAAGTCCACCCAGAGGCACCTAGGAAGAAAGTCCTGGCATCTACTTCCAAAAGGTCACAGCCATTGAAAGCCTTATGGAACACAGTTCTGTGACACATGTGGGGTTGGAATTGACTCAATGACAACTGAAAAAAAAAAGGAGCTGGGAGGCCTGTGTTTTGCTTATAGCCCCACCCATAACCTGCTCTGTGTTCAGCCTTTCTGAGCCTTAGTTTCTACTCTCGTGAACTGGGGATGAGGGCTATACCTGCCCCCTGCCTTCCTGCCCTGGGCTGCGAGGCTCTTGGCAGAATGTGAGTGGCCTGTGTCCTGAGAGGGCTGGGAGGGGTTGGATGGGGTCAAAGGCAGGAGGGTCAGGACTAAAGCTCCAGCAGACCCTATGCTTGGGTCAAATGGTGGAAAAGGAAAGAAAACAAAGGAAGGGGGAGGAACCCTGGCTACGGAGACCTAGAAAGTCCCAATTTCAAGCCAAGTTCTTACTGGAGTTGGACCAGAGCTAGACAAAGACGTCAGACTCTTCCCAGGGAAGCCTCCAGCCAATCAAGGCTCCCAGGTAGACCAGGAGGCAGGGCCCCAGGGGCTGCAAGACTGATCCGCAGGAAGATGCACTTTTCCTTGTCACTGGTGGGTGTGGCGGGCTTGTAGTTGGTGCTCAGAAAGTTTTCTTCTCAAGATTCAGGAAGGCTGCTGGTCTACCTGCTTGCTGAAGCCATTGCATCCCTAGCCCGGCCCCAGGCTGCCTTCCTCAAGGAATAGCATGTGTCCCTGTTCTCCACCCGCCAGGAGCCGGGGTACCCTGAGAGCAGCCCTGCCAGGCAGAGTGTCCTCACAGGAAGGAGGCAGACACATAGCACCCCAGTGTCCCAGCACACATCCTACCTCCACACTTGGGCCCACATAGTTCCCTCCACTTCCCTCTCTTGCCATCCAGTTCAAGTCCCACCTCCTACACAGAGCTTTCCTGAGCATCCCGTTCACAGCCAGCATTCAGCAGACACTTCTTATCCCAAGCACGTTGCACTTACTACTGTGTTCCATTCACTCCTCCTCACAGACCTGTGAGGTAAGTGCTGCCATCCCTCTCACCAGATAAGGACACTGAGGCGCCAGGAGTCACGAGCCTAGGAAGAGGTGGAGCCAGGATCTGGACCCAGGCACTCCGGCTACAGAGTCTCTGCCTTAACCATCAGGCAGCACTGCCCCTCTCAGCTGCTGCCAGCCATTAGGCACATACATGTACGTGAACTATCTCGTGCAGCTCCTTCTGTTGTGAGGACTAATGCCTCCCACTGCACAACAGGCCTCTTTCAGGCAAGGGCAGGGCTTGGATGTCTCTGGTCTACCCTCCCCATCCCTAAGCCTCCCAGCAGGGTGTCCAAAGCTGGGAGATCAATGTGCTGCTGGGTAAAGAAGAGCAGATGGCCCACATGATGGCTCAATGCAGCTGCCGGAACTCCGGAGTGGCTGTTTAGTTTTGCAGAGGCTGCCCCTTCTGCCCACCCTGGGCCACCACCAGCCTACATTCCTCCCTGGATCCTTGCTGTGAGATTGCCACTACCTGAGGCCAAGGGGGCTTGTGGGTAGGAACAGTGGGCCATGAACCCAGGTGTAACTGGTATTTTGTCCTTTAAAAAAATCCTTTAGAGACCATCCAAGTGTAGTGTGGGCTCTGCGTTCCTCTGGGTCCTCAATTTTTGGTGCCTGAGTGTTTTCCTGAGGGTGTTATAGTCTTCACTCAGCCCCCATCAACCTGCTGGGAAGTGGGCAGCCAGGAGAATGTAGTGACCTTGTTGTTGTCGTTGTTAGTTCTTGAGTGGGCTCTGACTCATGGCAACACTACGGTCAACAGAACAAAGTATTGCCCTGTTCAGCACCATCTTCACGATCATAGGTATGCTCCAGTCTCTTGTTGTAGCCACTGTGTATTTTGAGTGACTTCCAAGCCAGGAGGCTCATCTTCTGGTGCTATATCAAACAATATTTTGTTGTGATCCATAAGGTTTTCACTGATTAGTTTTTGGAAATAGTTCACCAGGCCTTTCTTCCTACTCCGTCCTAGTCTGGAATCTCCACTGGATGGCCCTGCTAGTATTTGAAATACCAGTGGCATGGTTTCCAGCATAATAGCAACACTCAAGCCACCACAGCATGACAAACTGACAGGTGGTGGACAAGTGCACAAAAAGGGTCAAACACAAGTGCTCCAGGCCTACACAGCCAGCTCACTCCCTGTCCCCACCCTGTCCCCACCGCAGGGAAGCTCCTTGGGCCTCTCGCCAGTGAGGATTCCAAGCTCCCTCTCTCTCTGACCCCTTCCTCCAGGAAGGGCAGGTTAGGGGGCTGCCCCACCTTCCAAGAATGCACTGAATCCTTGCCAACCGGAAGCCCATTCTCAGGCCTGGCCCCATTCTATCTCCCAGCAGCCTCTATGCAGCTGCCCCAGTGTGAGTTTTCTCTGGGGCATACGCCTGGCCCTGTCTTCTCCATCTCTTTTCCTGACTCACAGAGTGCCTATGATTCCCCGAGTAGAACATTCCAGAAGAACTAACCAACCCCCTCCCTAGTAATTCTTTCCTGACTTGTGGCCACAAAGATACTTATGGAATCCTTTTAAAGAAATGCAGTTTCATCATTTAGAAGTACAATGTGTTTGTAAACCCATGTAATCAAACATAGAAAAGTGAAGCCAATATTGATTAATAATTAGCCTATATGTTCTGTAACATTGACTGAGCCCTTCCTGGCTGCTAGGCTCTGCAGTAGGTGCTGAGGAAATAAAGAGGACTAGGTCAGTGCCCCACCTTTGAGGAAGACATGGCCCGACCTCCCTTGAGCTCCCTGCTGGACCCCTGAACTACAGATATGTCAAAGGAGTCCAGTAGGTCCCTTCTCTCTTGCCCTCCGCAGCTCAACTGCTGTGTGCACCAGCCCTATGCTGGGCACCGGGGCAACATGAAAAGTCAGCTGATTATTCTAGAAGGAATTGCTGAATGCATCCAACCTTTGCTCAGAGAGCCTTGATCTCCAGGAGCCCACAGCGTTGCTGACAGCAGGCACCCATTTAGTGACTTGAGACCAATAGGAGAAAAGTTACGTGCCTTTGGCAAGTTACTGAATCTCTTTGGGCATTGTTGTTGGTTTTGTTGTTAGTTACCGTTGAGTCAGCTCCCACTCATGACAACCTTATGTATAACAGAATGAAACGTTGCCCAGTCCTGCACCATCTTCATAATCAACGTTATGTTTAAGTCCTTTGTTGCAGCTATCCTGTAGTACTTTCCAACCTAGGGGTCTCATCTTCCGGCACCATCTTAGACAGTATTCTGTTGTGATCTGTAGGGTTTTCATTGGCTAATTTTCAGAAGTAGATTACCAGGCCTTTCTTCCTAGTCTGACTTAGTCTGGAAGTGCCACTGAAACCTGTTCACCATGGGTGACCCTGCTAGTGTTTGAAATACCAGTGGCATAGCTTCCAGCATCACAGCAACACACAAGCTAACCCAGTAGAACAAACTGACAGACCGCATTAGCTTCTCTAAAAAGACTGACCAATGATCATCCTCCCATTCGAGGAGAGCTCTACAATTTTTTTTATTATTATTATCTTCAGCAACCCTGTAAGACAGGCAGAGTATATGTGATTATCCCACTGTGAATTTTGGAAATGAGGAAAATGTAAGAGAGGCCAGATGACTTGGGTCACACAGTGGGCAGAATTGAGACAGTACCCACATCTTCTGGTTCTTTCTTCACTGCTCTCCCCAGGGTTGAGTTAGATGATGTCCAAGGTCTCTTTCACTTTGAAAATTCTGACTCCAAGTTTTGGGATGGGGTAGGAATAGGTAAGGAGCCCAGGTCTAGAAGGCCCCTGAAACCAGGGTTGGCAGCTCTGAAGGGGCGGGTGGTCCTGAAGAAGAGAGAATAGAACCGCTGAGAAATGGACACCACCAGTGAGCTGCTGAATGCTGGGGTTTTATGATGGCACGTAAATCAAAGCTGCCTGTACTTGACCAAGGTTGAAACCTCCGCGCCTCACAGTAATTAGATTTTTAGACAATGTTTCCCCTCTGGTTTATTTATCCAGCAGTAATTACCGCCAGCAGAGCTGGGCATGGGGACTGCACGTTGGCACCTTCTGAGTTCCTGCTCAGTGGGGAGGGGACACAGTCAGGGCCTTGGGTCAGACCACTTTTGCCTTGAAGGAGAGGTGAATGTCCATGATGCCCCTAATTGGTGGCGCTTCCAGGAGAACAGGGCACGTCGAGGGAGTGGGCAGGTGCCAGTCTTGCCACCGAAGGTTAGGAGCCAAGGGTTCAGAACCTTGAGGCTAAGTTGGTCCCAGAACACCCTGCAGGCCATAAACTATCAGCCACATGACTCATCGTGGACAGGTGACATTTCATACCTGGCCCCTCCGTGGGTCTCGGCTCCGGGTGGTCTTTGCAGGTTGGCTGGGAAGCCCGGAGGGTCTGACAGCAGCTATAGGGTGTCTGGGTGGGATTGAAAGGGTCAGAAAATGTCTAAGATTAGGATCAGACTGAGCCCCATGGTCCCTGTCAAGATGGCATCTGCAACTTTGTTCTACTGGCTCTGTTTCTCTCCTGTTGGTCCTGGTGGATTCCAGAGAAGGACCCAGCTACTGGTCAGGCACTGCAGGAAGGACTGAGCAAAATGCAGGCTGCCAACACGAGTTGGTGCCACTTGGCCGACAGGGGGTCTTTACTAGGACCTGCTGTTTTGTGCTGTGGCAGAGCCCTGGGAAGATGTAGGGAGTGGCCACGAACCTGGGAAAATGAGACCTGCCCACAGGTCAGGTCAGAGAAATAGGTGGGTGGATGGAGTGGAAGGCAGGGAAAAATCCAGCGCTCTTGTCTCTGGGCCACCTGACTTAAAAGGAGTTGTGGTCACAGGGAAGGGAGTGGTTGGAGGTAGCAGCCAGGTCCCCGCTCCTCACTCATCGCTGAGCCATCCATGATGGATGGGCATGTTTACCCCCAGACCCAGCCCCAACCTGCCAGCCTCCTTCCCTCGGAGCCCAGTCAGCAACTTCTTTGACCATAAACTACACCAGGAAAAGCTGCAACTTTGCAGGCTCACCAAGATTTATGGGCAGCCTCACGACACAAACAGACTCTCTTCTTTCTTTTCTTTCTTACTTTCTTTTTCCTCACTTTTCTTTTTTATTTCCTCCCTCCCTTTCTTCCTCTTTCCTTTTTTCTTTCTTCCTTCTTTCATTTTTCCCTTCTTTAATATTTCTTTCCTTCTTTCTTCCTCCTTACTTTCTTCTTTCCTTTCCTCTCTCCTTCCCATCCTTCCTTTTACATTCCTCCCTATCTGCCTTCCTTTTCCCCCCTTCATGTCTGTTCCCTTTCCCTCTGTTCCTCTTCCCCTCTCTGTTCCCCAGGGAGGACTACCACCCCCAGCAATGCCTTGCTTCTGAGCCTACCTGATTACAGATCTGCCTCCTCAACACACAGCAGGTGCAACAGGGAATGTAAAAAAAAAAGTGCCAAGTGAGAAAGCAGAGAGAGCAGAAGGCTACCCCATTAACAGGGCCTGGACACATTGGGGTCCCACAGCCCCTCAGCTACCTACTCACCTCTTGAAGACCTAGCCCTGGGCTTGATGCAGGGAGAAGACAGAGGGGCTCACACATTGACTCAGCCCGTGTGCCCAGGGATCCCTGGACCCTCTTTTCAAAGGCCGATTCTAAGACACCATCCCCAGAGCTCTGATTCAGTAGGTTTAGGGAGAGGGGCTCCAGAATCTTCTATTTTAAAGAGTATATCAGGTGATGTGAAGCAAGTGGTCCATACTTTGGGGAATCCTGGGCTAAGGAGACGAGACGTTCACATGAAAACTGTGTGCGATCAGGTGTGGATCTGCCTCCAGCCAAGGCTGGGAGTTCCAGGATAGGACCTGGAGAACTGGAGAAGCAGGTGGAGGACTTGAGCTGGGCTCTGAGAGTTGGGAGGATTTGCATGGGTTGTCAGAGGAAGGTCGATTATAGGCAAGAGCAAATGTTATTTGAGTCAGATACCGCAAATGGCAGGAAATAAATTGGATGGACGGGTGGACGGGTGGACGGGTGGATGGGTGGGTGGGTGGATGGGTGGATGGGTGGGTGGATGAGTGGGTGGGTGGATGGATGGACAGCCTCAACTGGCTGAACAGGCTACTGTGCTCTGCAGTCTAGTATATTGGGTGTCCATGGTGTCAGGCCAGGGCTGAGGAGCAGGAGACATCCCCCAACCAGACCTCTCACTCACCCACTTATCACCACCCTACCATGTTCTAGAAGAGTCCAAACAAGGAATGAAGGTTAAATCTGGTCACTTCGCCCTCCCCAACCCATCCAGGGCCCGAGATACAGAGAAGAGTTAAGTGACAGGGCCTCGTTCTCCTGTATGAATTAATGATTCGGTAACAAATCACTAATATTGCAGTAGTCATGGTGAATAAGATAATGAATGTGTTCTGTCCAGCGAGTGTCGTGTTGTGAGGATTCAGCTGAAATTATTCATAAATGTACTACTTTTCCTCATCTCCAACTGCTGCTAGTTTAGCTCCTCTTTTTAATCTTCCCAACCTGTCACATCCGATGGTGGAAATCGTCAGGCTCCACATACAGCAGAATATTGAGGGGGAACTGCTAAGGCATTATGTCAAATTTCAATAGGTAATAGAAACAAAGTGCTTGTGGATCCTTTCCCACTCCTCTTGGAGTTTAAAAAATAAGACTGTTTTAAAGAACTTTCTGGATCAGCTCCTTATCCTGTCATTGGGGAAGAGGAAAACTGCAGGTCAAGGAGTCCAGAGACTTGGGTCATAGCACCTACTTTGCCACAAACTTGCTGTGTGACTTTCAGCCAGACACTCAACCATCCTGGCCCAAGTTTCCTATCTCTGAAAGGAAAGTGGCAGTGCTTCCCTGCTTTTCTCCTAGAGGTAATGACAGAATTGCAGAGGTGATGGGAAAGAAAGTATTCCAGGCCACTGATGGGTAGTTGTGCTGGATTTTCTCCACCACTGTCTCCCGACTTGTCCACTGCATCCCACCCAAGTCAGGTGGCTCACTATTCTCCAAGCATGCTTTTCATATACCCAGCACTGGAGATGCTCCTGATCTGCTCTCTCACCCTCCTTGTCCCTTTCCTTTTCCATCTGGCTCTTGTGGACCCCGGGGCTCAGTTCAGCTACCACCTCCCTCATGAAGCCTTTCCCAGTCCTGCCTGTCAGATGTGTTCTGTCTCCTTCCACGCTCTCCCCCAGAGAACCCTGGCCCTCTCTCATTATTCTTCACTACATGCCATCTTCCCTGGCAGGATGCAAGCATTTCAAGAATGAAAGCTATCTTCTACATCTTTGAGTATAGTAAGGAAGAAAGAAGTGTTTATAGAATGAATCCACTGGTGGGTGGGCAGATGGAGAGAGGGGTGGTTGCATGAATGGTTGAATGGACAAATGGATGGAAGGAAGGGTGGATGAATGGGTGGATACATAGATGGATAGGTGGATGGATGCAAGGGCAGATGAATGGGTAGATGGAAAAATAAGAAACTTGAAACTGGTATTATACAATTTTCAGTCAACCAGCTAGTATTTGGGAAGTCCCTGCCAAGCACCTAGTCTCAGTGTTTACCTCATCTGTGGCAGGTTGAGGAGCAGAGGGTACGTGTCAATGACTTGGCACTGAGTGTGTTTGGAAGAGGATGACAGTGCTCAGACTGGGTTGGAGAGTGGGAATCATAACATCACTAAACCTTAGGATGGGGCTTCTGGAGGCCTTATTATGGCCCCTCACCCTACAAAGGAGATATGATATGCAGAAGGTGAACACAGGTTGACTCCACAGCTGGTTGGAGGCAGGGCCAGATACCAGGTCTCCAGACCATCAAATTGTTGTTCTTCCTCCACACCAGAGGTCACCTTAGAGAGAAGGAATGGGGATCTGGGAAGCTGGGACTCGACTTAGAAGGAAGCACTTGTCCCAAAGGGTTAACATTAATTCTGCAAAGAGGTAGAAGAGGTGTGAAGGGTTCTCGGAGGGCCCTGCCAGCCTTGGTTGGCCGGGATTGTTCCCATAGGTGGCCTATGGAGTCGTCTAGTTTGAGGATCCAGACTAAAGAGGAAATGCAGAATGGGGAGACCCCCGGAGCAGATGTCCCAAGAGGGCATGGAGGAACGGGAGCAAAAATTTTGTCATTTCCTCTGTTGTGTCCACCTGTCTCCAGTCTCTCTATGCAAACACACCCCAATCAAACAAAATCTTTCCAACACACCCCCAGCATACCCTTGCATACCCCTAACCACAAACCGAAACACTCCAGAGACAAATGCTGACACTCCAGGTCCACATGCCCACAGTTGCTCACTGGCACATACCTGCAGATGCTCCGCATACCCACATAAACAAATGCAGAAACGCACCCCCTGAAATACACGTGCCCACATGTGCCTGAACACACACAGACATGAAGAAACATGCACGCTCACCCAAGCCTTCATTCTGAGTAAGTTATTAAAAATGTAGACATCACTGGCTCCCAGGGTCAATATGTTGTTTTTAAATTTAAACATGAATTTCCATTTCATTGAGCCTCCAGGGCTAACAAGATGTGCTGTGACAGGAGCAGCTAGCTGGAAAAGGCATGATTGAGGAGCGAGCCAATAATGTGTGTGCACAGTCTGGGCTGGGAGGAGAGCTCCTCTGCCCGACCCCGATGGCCTGGTGTGAGCCACGGGTGAGTAGTGAGTGTCACTGCTACCATTCGACATTGAGTTCTGACCCAATTGCCTAACTCATATCTCCAAACCTCAGAGAGCAGAGTGTGAGAGAAGTGACATCCATCTATCTGCCCACTCACCCATCGATCCATTCATCAGTTTTCTGTGAGAACCCAGCCCTGGACTACGGAGATAATGATGTTGTACTGTTAATGGCCACCAAGTCGGTTCGACTCATGGTGGCTCCAAGCGTGCAGAAGGACTGGATTTTCAAGGCTGTGACCTTTCAGAAGCAGATCGCTAGGCCATTACTTCTGAGGTGCCTCTGGGTGGGTTTGAACCGCCAACCTTTCTGTTAGTAGTCCAGCACTTAACTGTTTGCACCACCCAGGGACTCCCATGGAGAAACAGCAAGAAGAAAATTGCTTCCCCTGCACTAGGAAGTGTCCACTCTGATTTGAATGATAAAATGTGTGTCTCCGTGAACTCCAGCCTGGGGCCCTCCTGAGCGCTCCAACTGCCCACTCTGTATCGCCAGACAATGCCAAACCCTCCAGTTTATAAACATGCCATTAATGATTTCCCTCCATCAGGCTCTAAGTTCTGTGAAATAAGGTGCCGTATCTGTCTTGTCCAATAATGGGCCCTCAGCAGCTAGTACGCAGTAGGTACTCAATAAACATTTGATGGATGACTTGTATGGAACTGCATTGAAATCCTGCAGGCCGACTCATTGGTGTTATATAGTTTTTCCCTTTTTTATCCCCTAGCACTTGGCTGGCAGCATACATATGGTTGATCAGTAGTATGGGTAATGAATCAATAAAAGAATCAGTGAGTGTGTGAATTGAAGAAAATTAATACACAGCAAAGAAGGGGTGCCGAGTGGCCAGGACATGCTCCACGGAGGAGGCAGTCAGGGAGGGGGCCACTCTCATGTCATGCCAGGCCACTGGAGCTCACAGTTACCCTCCTGTGAGAGAAGACAATAGCTGACAAGGGAGCCTCTTGGCGGAGCTCTTGTCTGGGAGCGACGCACAATTTCCACACCTGAACTAGCCCTGGAGGGGCCTGGCCCTGGGGAGCAGGGAGCTGATCCACTGCCCTGTCCAGCCCGGACTCACGTCCTACCTCACCCCAGCCACCCTCTTCATAAGCTGCTGATCTGCAGCTCACCTCTGACCCCTATGGAGAGCTATGCTTGGGAATGTGCTGCTCTCCTGGGTTTCAAAAACTTGCCATTTGGCTGGACTCAGTGGACTCAGTTAGATTTTGTTGTTGTTAGTTGCCGTCAAGTTGATTTCAACTCATGGCGACCCTACGTGTACGGGGTAGAACTGATCCATAGGGTTTTCAGGGCTATAACCTTTCAGAAGCAGATCGACAGGCCTGTTTTCCAAGGTGCCTCTGGGTGGGTTGGAACTGCCAACGTTCCAGCTAGTAGTCAAGTGCTTAACTGTTTGCAGGTAGGATTTTAGGTGTCTTAAGTTCTTCACCCACAAGAGGGATTAGGGAGAGAAGGAATGAGCAGCAGAAATCCTCATGGACAAATTCCCCCATGGCTCGATCTCCTGGAGATGGTTTGGCCAAAGCTGGACCTCCATTCTCCTCCTTCTTGCCTGCCCCCTTACCCCCACCATAAACACAAGAAATCAGAGACCAAGAATCATGGAATAATGTGATATCAGGTTCTCTCAAACTCACACAGTCTTACAAATGGAGTCACACACACTAAGAGAGCAGAGTGTGATACAAGAAGTGACATCCATCCATCCATCCATCCATCCATCCACCCACCCAACTACCCATCTACCCACCCACCCATCCACCCAACCACCAACCCCTCCATCCACCCACCCACCCACCCATCCATCAGCATTCTGAGAGCCAGCCCTGGACTAAGGGCTATAGAGGTGATAGCAAGAACGAAAGTGTATGCACACACAAACACAGAGATCTCACACTTAGAGAGACTTTTCCCCTCTCCTCTAGATTTCTGAACTCACAATAAATTTCCAGACTCTTCTCTTAAAACTCAGGCAATTTGGCTTCTGTCTCTGGGAAAGCAACCCCTCTCCCTCTCTGGACCTAGTGGAAGTAGAATTCAAGGAGCAAGGAGCAGCACCCCTGCAGGTCAGTTGGACATTTGGGCTCCAGGAGTCAACCACTGCACAAAGCCTTGGCTGGGGATTCCACAGCACCTGCCGGCCTCTGGGCCCCTCACACACTTTTCTTGCTTCTGCACACGGAGGAGGGTGGGCAGCTAGCTCACACACACCCTGGTTCCCTCAGCTGTGCTCACACACACACACCAGATGACTTTGCTGGGCACACATGGTGCTTCACACACCACATTCATACCCTTCTCATGTACACACATGCCAAAATTGTGGCTAGGCCTGTGTGCATAGACACAACCCCTGCCGGCACACCCAGAAAGGAAGGAAGAAAAAAAGTTGCCATTGAGTTGATTCCAACTCATGGCAACCCATGTGTTACAGGTAGAACTGCTCCATAGGGTTTTCTTGGCTATAATCTTTATGGAAGCAGATCACCAGGCCTTTCTTCCATGGCACCATGAGGTGGGTTTGAACCACCAACCTTTCATTTACTAGACGATCACAAACCTTTTGCACCACCAGCGCACACAGGGATGGAAGTATACAGGAGCACACAGGTGTGATGGCAGACCCCACCTCAGGTTTGTCAGCCTTGCGTCCTAGCAGCACAGGGACCCTGCCTCCAAGCCCACACCTCATGCTCCTAGAACAGAGGCCTAGGCCTCTGGCCCTTTAAATATCCATTTAAAGTCTCGTCTCTCAAATAATTCAGCAGAGGCATCAGCCAAAAGGGCACACTCTCCTTTCCTTGTCTTCAGGAGCGGGAGAAGGAAGGAGACGGGGGGAGAGTAGATTAATTGGACCTGGAACACGAGCCAGAGATTGTGTAAGCCTGGGCTGCTGGGGAGGCAGGGGGTGCGTCCACGGCACTCTTCTCTTATCTCCTCTTTCTGTCCTTCACATGTCGTGATCTCCTGAGGACCTTACGCACATCTGCCTGGGCGGGACGGCTGCTCTGTCCAGTCAGCACTTGAGAACGGTGCTGCCTCTATCCTAGCTGGCATTTCTCGTGCTGGATATCAGCAACCAACCAAACCTCGGACAGAGAACAGCTTTGCGGCTGGGCCTGAGCACCTTGCTTTGCCCCATGCGGTGTCCTCATGTGTAAAGGTTCACTTTGTAAAGGAAATTCTGTCTTTGGTGCCCTGAGGAAGCCCAGTAAGGAAGGTGGTTGGGCCTAGACAGGGCAGACCAAGAAGCCTATCTGGAAATTGAGTCACACCCCCTGTGGTAGGTCCAGGTGTAGACCCCCAAGTTCCTGCTACTTCTCTCTCCCTCCCCATCAGCTCCTACATCCTTCTCTCTGCCACAGCCTCTGGGCTGACCAGGGTTAGCAACCTTGAGGCTGGGAAGGCAGCACTGCCCAGGCTCTGTCCACCTTTACCCTCTGTCTTGCCCATGCTTCCCACCCCCTGTCTGAAAGCCCAGCCCTTCCCAATGCAGTTGCCACCCTAGGCTTTCTGAACCTTGAAGCTGGCTCGGCCTGGTCCCCTTTTCAGGGTATCAGAAAGCCACTTCTGGAAAGACCACTGCAGATGCCAGCCAGCCACCCCATCAGGGGCCAGTGTATCCAAGGGATGAGAAGACAGAGTCAGCTCAGTGTAAAGATCTTGCTTCTGGCCTCTTGTGCAGGGAATGTCTGCCCCTAGTCCTGGAATATTCCTCCCAACTCTAACACTCTGTGAGTCCCCTCCAGGACCCTGTTTACCCCTCAGTGAGGATCAGTGCATCACATCTGAGGGGGTCCCCCCCACTGCCCACCCGCAGTTCTCAGGGACTGCCAAGCCAGAGTAGTCAGCCCGGGGGCAAGAGTTGCCAAACCACCCTGATTCTGGTCCTGCCCTCTCTGAAAATTGGTGGGAAAGTGTTTATTCATGTGGGAAATCAAATCGCCGGGGAGAGCCATGTTGCTCCAGCACAGGCGATATGTAGGTCAGACTCCAGGTTTCTTCTGCATGATTGCACTTCGGATATCTGAGGCGAACCAGCCGGCAGGACAGGCCCCCACCCGGCCCCCCTTAGCCTGCACTTGTAGTCATTTAGTCAACCCTACTGGGTGCCAGGTTCTCCAGTGATTTGGACAGGCCCTCCTGCCTGCTGTCTAGAGAGGGGGCCGTGCAGAACATAGAGCACTCACGTTGATGTAGGATACAGCTACTGTGGCTTCCAAATGCCTCTTGTCCTAGCCCTCTGCTGCAGTGTCACCAGATCTCCAGCCACCCTCAACTCAGTTCACTGAAGCCAAGAGAGACTAAGAGCCCCACCCTGGGCCTGGGGTTCCTGGGGCAGAAGGGAACAAGAGACCCTCCTACAGCCTAGAGCCGGAAGCAACAGAGGCCTTCTCATTTTTGTTAGCTAGACTATGGGACCTGGTGGTGTAGTGATTAAGAGCTCGGCTGCTAACCAAAAGGTCGGCAGTTCAAATCTACCAGCTGCTCCTTGGAACCCCTGTGGGCAGTTCTACTGTGTCATATAGGGTCGTATGAGTTGGAACCAACTTGACAGTATGTAACAACAACAAGTCTATGGGATTGGGCCAGCAAGTGCCAGGAGAGGCCCACGTATAGGGAAACTGTGCCCCAGGTTCAGCCCGGGCTTGAATCCAGCTCCGGTACATATTAGCTGTGGCCTGTGCACAGTGATTGAGGCGTGCTGAGCCCCTGTCTCTTCATCCCTTAAGTAGGAATAATGACACCAGCTTTGACATCCTGCAGGTGTTTGGAGGGTTCACGTATCTGGGACTCAATAAAGAGGAGCCATGGAAGTTCTGAGAAGGGCCAACCAGGCAATCAACCCAGCACTTGGGTTTTCCAAACTCTGCCTCCACATCCAAGAAATGGGAAAAATCATGAAGTGGAGCTACTAAGGGAGGCCTCCAGACTTGCCAAAACGTGTGTGGGATCTCCAAGCCTCCTCCTTTCACCACCGCCCCCCCCCCCAAAAAAAAACCGACCTTCCTGACTTTTCCATTGAGAATGCATTTAATAAAGGTGAATGAGAAGCAAACCTACATGGATAGGGAGTGTTGAGGAGTGACAGTCTTGTGTTTTGAGGAAACTGGGTGTTGGCCCCTGGTACAGTCCTCTGAAAGGGTAAGATAAGGCTCAGGGTCCTCGTAAGAGAAAGCATGACCTCAACTCAACTAAGATGGCTTCCTGAAGGACGAGCACCTTGCAAATAATTCTTATCATGGATGGGATAACATTTTAATAAGCAGTCCTTTTTTTTCTTACTAGTATGAACAAAGGAACACGTTTCTCTCTGAGCTCATTAAGAGCAAGACCCTGAAATGGGAGACAGGAAAGGAATCAGGTGGTAAGAGGGAGGGTGGATGGAGGTAACCTTCCGGAAATTGGGTCTTTTCCAAATTCCACTTTCTGCCCTCCTGCCATATCCCAACCACTTCTCCCTGATATTCCTTCTGTCCAGGCCAGGTTTCAGCACACCTGGGAATGTCGGTTTAACCAGTCCTTTTAAAAAATCCTTTCCTTTCAAATCAATGTAAAAATATTCTGCGGTACAGAGCCGATTTGATTAAAAAGGGAAAAGGTTGCCTGAAATACGCCAAAAAAAAAAAAAATTGAGCTAATGGGAATCTCATTCATTATTTAATCTCCTGCTTATCAGAACAGGACCAAAATGGAATCTAATATGGCATGTGCGTGGTGTTGTCCTGGAGAGCTGACAGAAGGTACAGAGCAGGCGGAGGGAATGAGGGATAAAGACTTGCCATTTCACTTAATATATTAAACCAGGCTGCAGTCTTTGAACCAGATTAATAACAGTAGAGGGCCTGAAAATCCCAATAAACATGTGCGTGCACTCCCACACGTGTATGTGTGTGTATATATATATATCTACACACACACACACACACACACACATATATATGGTATCCATTCTTTTGCTGTATACTATAATTTATAAGCTGCCCCACTACTGGACTTTATTAAATACAAATAAAATATGTCTCCTCCAGCAGCAGCCCATGAGCTAATGGGAACATGGAATGGACAAGAAGGCACTGTATCTTGCTCACTTATGCTACTCTGGCAAAATCTCTGGCCCTGTTCTAAAAAGGGCCTAGCAGCAACCAGAGCAAACACCAGCAGCCCCTCCTTGGAGTAACGATGGATGTGACAGTATCTCCTGAGAGTCCCCATGTGCCCAGCTTTACATGTGCTGGTGCTTCTAATCCCCATAGCAACTCTGAAGACAGCAGCATCATCCCAGTCTTGCAAGTATGGAAAGTGAGGCACAGAGATATAAGGAAGCTGGCCCAGGTCCAAAGAATAGCAAGTGGCAGATCTATCCCACCCTAAGATTAATGTTCTTTTCACTAAACCATTCCCTCTTCCTTTAAGTGAGGCTTGATATTCCACCTTTGGATAGATGGACGGATGGACAGGTGGACGGGTGGACGGATGGATGGGCAGGTGGGTAGAAGAATGGATGGATGCATGGATGGATAGATAGATAGATGAGTGGGCATCTCCCAGTTTTTAATTTTGTTCAGATTGATCTCTTTCAAACATGCGTACCTCTGATTCCCTCCTTCTCCCATCCCAAATGACCCTTTTCCTCTCCTCTTCTCAGGAGGCACACCTTGCACCTTCCCTAACCAGCCTGCATTCCCTGAGGGCCATCTGCTGAAAACCTACTGCATACAGGCCGGGAGGATCCCCACCCCCAAGGGCCATATTCCCATGTAACATTAATGGTTTTCTTTTCTTCAAGCTTGGTCCATGATGGAGCATCTGAGGGAATATTTTCTTTCTTCAATGTGCTTTGTGGCCTTGGTAACAAAGGGTCAGGTGTGTTGGGACAATTTCCCAGCAAATAGTCGCCCTCCAAGTTGTCATCTGTGGATTATTTGTCATGTAGATTCTTGGTGGCCCCACTGACAAGGTTCTTCCACCATCCAGCAGCCCATCCCTCCT
The DNA here is from genome assembly GCF_024166365.1 of Elephas maximus indicus. Lineage (NCBI taxonomy): Eukaryota > Metazoa > Chordata > Mammalia > Proboscidea > Elephantidae > Elephas > Elephas maximus. Next base: position 45,057,426 of record NC_064829.1, on the reverse strand, counting down.
CCCTCCCATTCCCAAGAGGCCTGAAATAGCACATGATGAGCAGCCCAGGCCAAACAAACAGGGAAGGTATGTGGGAGGCAAAGGTCAAGTCCAAGACTCTTTCCAGTACAAATAGGCATTTGGATGAGGTGTCCCACAGGCTTATGGTGGGGCATTTCCCTTCCCTCCCCTAGGTCCCGCCTCTCAAACCCTGACTGGTTACGGGGCTGAGGCGTGAGTTGGACTCAGGGGTAGAGACAGGATGGACATTTTCACACCTGCTAACTTCTTTCCCTCTTTTAGCGCCAACCAGGGACAGCTTTCCCTTACTCTTCGTCTTCTTTGAAATTCAGTTTGAGCTGTAGGGGAATGAAAAAAAAAAAAGCAGAGAGGGCACCCAGCAGCCTACAAAACAACTCAGCAAGGGAGTTTCTCCAGCAAACCTGCGTCTTCTATCTTCTGTGACAAAAAGATTTATAGCAATTTTTTATTAAAAAAGAGAGAGAGAGAGCTGCAGATAATCAGATCTGAGACGCAGAAACGGGAGCGTGGGGGTGTTACGTGTGTAAGTTATTTTAAAATATATGTTAGGTGTGTGATGGATTTTTCCACTCCTGCTGGAGGGGGGCCAGGTGAGCCCCCCCCCCACCCCGCCCGACCCAGAGCCTGGCCTGAAGTGATGGAAATGATGTGTGAAGGGGAAGGGCAGGGACGGATGGGGGGTGGGGCTGAGGAAGGCAGGAACTTCATTAGTATTTCGCTGGAGAACTTGCTTTGACTCACACAGATGCTCTCTCTCAAGCTCGCTCCTCAGCCACTGCCCACCACACTCTTCTCTCTACAAGTAGAGAGCTAGGACTCTCTCTGCCTTTTAGAGGGAAGGGCACAGCCACAGGCTCTTAAAACTGGAAGTAATCTTAGGGACCCCCCACCAGTGTTACCCTCTTGAGCTCTGTTTATAGATGAAGAAAACGATGGTCTTAAAAAGAAAGGCCCACCCTACCTTTTGGAATACAGAGATGTGTGCCCAGGTCGCCTTCCTTCCAGGCAGAACCCCCTTTAGGGGAAGGGTAAAGACAGGAACTGGTTTGTGTGCCCCATGAGAAAGACAGCCTCCCTGCTCCCCTCTCCGCCCCCAGAAGTAATGGGCAGGGCCTGCAGGGTGGGTGGCCTAGCCCTGAGGCTGGGTTGGCTTTGTGTGCAGAGAGTGGAACTAGCAAGGTGCAGGGGCAGGAGGCAGGGGGAAGATGAGAAGCTCTCTGAGGAACATGACCCCACCTGAAGAAATTCCTCACACACAAGGAGGCCCAGTTACTCACGTGGGACCAGCAAACAACACGGAAAATGACTAGACATTTAACTGATAGTGGAAATGACAGGATGGTGAAGGGAAGGAAGTGTCTGGAAAACATGTTCTGTGAGAAGCAGCTTGCCATCAAGTTGATTCTGACTCATAGGAAACCTGTAGGACAGCGTAGGGTTTCCAAGGCTGTAAATCTTTATGAAAGCAGACTGCCACATCTTTCTCTCGTGGAGCGGCTGGTGGGCTCAAACCACTGACCTTTTGGCTAGCAATGAAGCGCTTAACTACTGTACCACCAGGGCGTCTTCCAGGAGTGGAAGTCTAACTAAAAGGCACTGGGAAAGTGTGAGGCCTGCCTTCCCTACAGATCCAGCCAGGCCAGAGCAGAAGTGAAGCCCTGGGCTGAAGGGCTGGTGCAGGGGCTAGGGGCCTGGGGAGGCCTTACCAGGAGGGTTTATTTGGGGGAACACATAGAAAGAACTTTTCAGAGGAGGGAGCAGAATGAATAAAATTGCTGAGGGAAGAAAGACCACCATGCAATGGATGAGCAATGCTTAACCCCAAAAAATTAAGTGGTAATGGTGGATGTCAGCCACCAGGGCAGACTGCAGGGGGTGATACTACAAGGGCAGCCAAATCTCCTCACTGGCCTTGGCCATAAGGTATACACCCCTCTGTCCTAGTTCTCTGAGCCTGTGTGCACCAAGCTTGCCAAGAACCCTGAGATGGCCCTGTGGGGTGAGAGGGTTGGGGCAGGTTGGGCCAGGCTGGCTGGGATGATGTCTGGGCCCAGGCATCCATGTGTGAGAAGTCCCGAGGCTCCAGGAGGGCCCTGGGAATCCAGGTGTACACATGCCTCCCAGGGCCCCGTAGTTGCTCTCCATACCCAGTGCTGTGGAGACCCCATCAGGCAAGGTCTAGGATCTGCATTCCTGCCATGTTTCCTTCTTGTCTCCCCTCCCCAAGACCCACTCCATCTCCTTGTCAGTGCATTAGTTTCCTAGGGCTCCTGTAACAAAATTCCACCAACTAGGTAGCTTAAAACAACAGAAACTTATTCTCTCACGGTTCTGGAAACTAGAAGTCCAAATTCTGGGTGTCAGCTGGGCCATGCTCTCTCTGAAGGCTCTAAGGAAGATCCTTCCTTGCCTCTTCCTGCTTCTGGTGGCCCAGAATCCCACAGGCTTTCCTTGGTTTGTTGCTGCAACATGCCAACCTCTGCTTCCTTCTTCACGTGGCTGGCTTCTCACTGCATCTGTCTCTTTTTTTATAAGGACACCAGTTACAGTGGATTAGGGCCCACCCTGCTCTAGTATGACCTCATCTTAACTAATTGCATCTGAAAAGACTCTATTTCCAAATTAGGCCATGTTCACAGGTATGGGGGTTAAGACTTGAACATATCTTTTGGGGGGATACAAATCAACCCACAGCAGTCAGGGAGTTAATACCATTAATCTGAAAATGAAAACTCAAATAATCCCAGTGGCATCCTGCTTACAGGAGCCCCAGAATGAGTTCTTTGAAAAAGGGGAGCCTCCTCTTCCATAGGGTATAATGTGGAAAGCAGAGGGACCTCCGTGACGTGACTGAGACCCTCTGGTTCCCCTGGGACGAGTGTAACAGGCACAAGCTGAGCAGACTTGTGGGCTCCAGTGGTGTGGCCACAGGCACGTGCCTTGTACTCTCACGGCTGTGGTTGTCTTACCTGTGAACTGGGATTGATAACACCTGCTCAGGGGCTGTTGTGAGGAGTAAACAGATGAGGTGTGGGAAGGCCTGGCCAGGCCTGAGAGGGAATAGGGAAACCAGTGGACAGTGGTCAAGATCCCACTGCAGGTGGAGGACATTGCCTCTAAACCAGCCTGGCTGCCAGGTGAGTGTTCCGCCTCCTGGACAGATGGCCTTATGGCAGGGGGTAAGGCTAGAGCAAGGCCAGTCATTGGGCCTAGAGTCAGAGACAGACTGGGGAATGAGACTCTGAGAACAGGAAATGGAAACTGGGGCCAAATTTGGATGAAGCTTCATAGCTAGACCATCTCAGGGGAGGGGATGATGTTCTGTTTCTTGAGAGTAGCCATGTGTTTTGATGCCTGCCATAGGGCCTGTCTGTCTGTATCTCACACATGCACAGGATCTATCACACATCATTTGAACATGCACTTATAGAAACACTGACGTGTGTCACTCACACACAGCATAAGTCACTCCACCCACACTGTCACCCTATCACAGCCCCGTCCCAGCCCCATCCCTCTAGAGGGCGGAACGCAGTCAGGCGCACACAGGCCAGGCCTCAGCCCTTACACTGTCACACACCCGCACAGCAACTCAGGCTGACACCAAAGTGCATGTGACCCCCGCAGGTCCAGCTGTCACACGGTGTCACACACAAGCACTCTCACCCCATCCCTCCTGCCAGTGGTTTTGTCCCCAACCCTTCCCGAGGGCCTTGCTGAACTGGGGGGGAGGGGGTGGAGAGCAGCAGGCGAGGGGGTGGACTCTGTCTTCATGGAGGGTGACTCCTGTGTGTTATTTTTAAACATTCCCCTCATTTGCTAAATGAGGCTTTCGCTTGGCTCCCTTTGAAGCGGCTGCTCCTCTCGCGGCAGGGGGCGAGGGAAGCAGTGGCCTGACAGATGCTTAAGAAATTGTGGGTGAAACTTGCTGACTCAGGCCCAAATTATTCACTGTCCCAGGACTGTATTTAGTCCAATAAGCGTGGCTGACTTGGTCACCCCCTCTCCCCCCGCCCCCCGCCCCTTGCTCTCCTTACTGTTTTCTTTCTGCCTCTCCCCTCTCCTCTCCCTGTCTCCCTTCCACTGTCTAACTGTCGAAGCCCAAGCATCTTTCTCCACCCTTCTCCCTCCCCCAGACACCTTTCATCCCTCCCTCACCGCCCCCCTCCTGGCTGCCCCTCTATCTTTGCCCTCTCACTACCCCACTCAGGAAGAGACTGCCCAGAGCCCTGTGGGATCTTTCGTGTGTGCAGGGCCCTGGAGAGGTCAGAGTACAGTTGTGAGCGGGAACAGCCTGGGAGGGCTCCACAGAAAAGTCTAGAGCTGGGCCTTAAAGAGGGCTCGAACTTGGTAGGTGGCAGAAGGAGCAAGGCTGCCTAGAGGAGAAGGAACAGCCCTGGTTGTAGGGGATGTGTGGTGCAAATAGTTAACACACTCAGCTGCTAACCAAAAGTTTGGAGGCTTAAGTCCATCCAGAGGCACCTCAGAAGAAAGACCTGGCAATCTCCTTCTGAAAAATCAGGCATTGAAAACACTATGAAGTACAGTTCTACTCTGACACATATGGAGGGGGAGTCTGTTAAGGAGAGAGGAAGACCGTTTTAAGTATTTGAAGTTCAATTTGGCTTGAACTTTTGTTTATTTTTCCCCTTATTATCTTTCCTCATTACCTTCCCCCACTCCACCCTTGCTCTTGACTGAAACAAAGAATGACAAAGAGCTCTCCCCTCCCTAATGCCCCCCAACACACACACAGACACACACACACAACCCTTATGCCATCTCCAAGCTAGAAAGATCGAGAAGGGAGCTGCCACTCAGAACAGGAAAGAATGACTGGGAATCCTGTGAACCCAGAGTAGGAAGGTTCAGAGGAGGGGTAGCTATGGAGGCTCATCTGGTCCTGAAACCCCTCAAGGAGGGAAGGGAGTAGGTCACTAGAAGTGGGGCTCCAGCATAGGCTCTGGGCAGATACAGTGGAAGGAACGTATAAAAGCAGGAGCAAGCATCCTTCGGGCCCAAATGCATCTTCTCCCACGTGGGCAACCTTACAGATAGATGGTAATTAAACTTGAATGCAAATTAAAATGGTTCAAACCGAACACTTAAGGACTCCCCTCGGCAGCCTCCTTGCTCATTCCCACCCGATCATTTGCTCCACAGCCTCAGCAGAGAGAGGCTGGGCCCTCCAGGTGGCCCTCACTGCATGGAACTGTTGCCTAGAATAAAAAACATAAGGAGGCCCAGAGACACAGACTTCCAGAGATTGGGTGGGGGAGCCCAAGGCCCACAGAGATACAGTGATTTGTCCAAGGGAATGACAACCAGAACAGGCAGGAAGACCTGGGGCCTAGCCCAGGCTTCCTTAGGGTCACTGCAGGCTCAGGGTCATGCTGCCTCAAGGCTCCATGTCCCCATCTCGTCACTGGGCTGAGTAGTCCCCTGAAGCCTCCAATCTGGGGAGATGACTGCAATTGGTAGGAAGTTACAGGGCCCAGTTTCCATCTGCGCAACCAGGCTCCACCTAGAGACACTGCAGAGACCTGCAGGATGCTGAGCCCCGGAGCAAAATTGGAGGCTAGAGGAAGGATACTGGTGGTCTCCTTCCCCCGTTACTCCTCAACTACAAGCACCATAAAGACTGCTGGCTTTCTGGCCCGTGGCTGGTGTCCAAGAACCCCTGAGTCTGCACTGTGTGGGGACTGAGCTTGGCTCTGTTGCTCACTAGCTGGGAGGTCTTGGACAAGTTTAACATGCCTGTACTTGGGTTCATTGTCTATAGAACTGGCTCCTGGGGCTGTTCTGAGGACTAAATGAATTAACGCATGGACAGGACCCATGGTTAGTGCTCAGTGGTGGTGGTGGTGTTAGCTGCCATCGAGTGGGCTCCAACTCGTGGAGACCCCATGCACAACAGAAGGAAATGCTTCCCGGTCCTGTACCATCCCCATGATTGGTTGCAAATCAGACCATGTTCTGTTATGATCCATGGGATTTTCACTGGCTGACTTTTAGAAGTAGATTGCCAGGCCCCTCTTCCTAATCTACGGAGGCTCCACTGAAACCTGTTCAGTGACATAGCAACATGCAAACCGTCACTGACAGACTGGTCATGGCTGCGCCTATACATCAGACCGGCCTGGGGCACACTCTGAAAGGTACTTGCCTAAGTCCTCCCCTTACAAATAGAGAGCTCAGTCTTTCTTCTATGATGCTGCTATGCCTGACAAGAGCCCATGACAAGGCCGTCACACAGTAGGTGCTTATAGCATATCACATGCTGAGCTGCTAGACACAGCTGACTTCACAAAAGGTTTCGCCAACTGACTTTGCAAATAAATTTTAAAGGAAAGAATGACCTAGTGGGGGAAGGAGAGTCGCAGTAACATCTTATCCATTTCTATCACTTCTTTTTCTGAGTGAAGACGACCTGTCTCCGGCACTCAGGGATTCAGCAGGGGCTGTAGTGAAGTCCCTAGCATCCCAGAAGCCAGCTAAGCCCCTACTCTGTGCCTCTATGGAAACCAGTGAAGCCTAGCAGAAGCAGCTGAGAAAGGGTCCCTGCCACCTTCCCTGTGCCCAGAGCCAGCCCCAGGGACCCCTGCCAGGCCCAGCACCAAGTCAGGAAGGCCCAGGACCTGCTGGGATCAAGCTGTTCCAACAGTGAAACACAAATCAGCCGCCCTCAGCCCTACCATTTGCCAGAACCAAATTCATGAGCCTCTGATAAATAATTCAGGCTTCTCCATCTGTGGAAAAGTTGGACTTGGCCTAATTTCTCTCATAAACAAAGAACATCATCTGCTCAGAACAGTAAAATAGACACCAAATTAAAAAAAAAAATTATATATATATATATATATATGCCACTGAACCTTGTCCATCCCAGGGCTGAAATTGCTGAATTCAAGTTGCCTTTTAAAATTTGGGTGGACTGGGTGAACTGAGAACCCAGACCCTGATTAGAGAAGCTGGGACTGGGTGCTTGGTTCAGTGGAAGAAGAGGAGGTATTTTAAGTACTTCAATATATGGTGTGGAAAAAAAAAGCTATTGACAAATGGCTCTTCTCTACTTAAGAAAGTTGGCCACCTGACGGGTTTGAAGTATTATTTGTTGAAAGAGCTTGAAAGCAACAAACACTTTCTTTGAGAATATTCTTGAGCTCAAGTTTGCCTCTGGTGTTTGTATTTCCAATGGTGTCTCCTCCCCCAACCCAGTGCCGCTGAGTCGATTCCGACTCATAGTCTCCTCCCCCATCTGGCCTAAATCAGGAGGCTCACCTGCATGGCTAAGAAGTAAAGGATCAGGGAATGTATCTGGAGACTATCTGATTGAGGAGACTGAAGCCAAGAGAGTGTAACTGGTTTGCCCAAAGTCACAGGGCTAGTTAGATGGGCAAGTGTCTTCAGGAGTCAGGACCACAGTACCCTCAACTGCCTGCCTGCCTACCTCTGGGTCCTGAACAAAGTCACATCCATCAAGGGCTCTGTTACAAACCATTTCTGGGCTGGTGGAAAATAACTGGTGGGTGTGTCTCGAGGCCCCATATTTCTTTAATTGGAGCATTCTAGACTAGTCTCCAGAGCCCTGGTGGTGCAATGATTGAGAGTTCAGCTGCTAACCTAAAGATCAGCAGTTCAAATTCACCAGTCACTCCTTGGAATCCCTATGGGGCAGTTCTGCTCTGTCCTGTGGGGTCATTGTGAGTCGGAACCTACTCAATGGCACATAACAACAAACCAGTCACCACCACACATCTGTCAGTTTGTTGTACAGTGATGGCTTACACATTGCTGTGATGATGGAAGCTATGTCACCGGTATTTCAAATACCAACAGGGTCACCCATGATGGACAGGTTTCAGCAGAGTTTCCAGACTAAGACAGACTAGGAAAAAGGACCTGGCAGTCTACTTCTGAAAAAAATTGACCAGTGAGAACCTTATGGATAACAGCGGAACATTGTCTGATATAGCGCTGGAAGATGAGCCCCACAGGTTGGAAGACACTCAAAATACAACCGGGGAAGAGCTGCCTTCTCAAAGTAGAGCCAACTTTAATGACTGGATAGAGTAAAGCTTTCAGGACCTTCATTTGCTGATGTGGCATGGCTCAAAATGAGAAGAAACAGCTGCAAACATCCATTAATAATCAGAATGTGGAATGTATGAAGTACAAATCTAGGAAGATTGGAAGTTGTTAAAAAAGAAATGGAATGCATAAAGATCAATATCCTAGGCATTAGTGAACTGAAGTGAACTGGTATTGGCCATTTTGAATCACACAATCAGATGGTCTACTATACCGGGAATGACAACTTGAAGAGGAGTGGCATCACATTCATCGTCAAAAAAGAGCATTTCAAGATCTATCCTGAAGTATAACACTGTCAGTGATATGATAATATCCATACGCCCACAAGGAAGACCAGTTAATACAACTATTATTGAAATTTACTCACCAATCACTAATGCCAAAGATGAAGATTTTTACCAACTTCCACAGTCTGAAATTGATCAAACATGCAATCAAGATGCATTGGTAATTACTGGTGATTGGAATGCAAAAGTTGGAAATGAAGAAGGACCAGTAGCTGGAAAATATGGCCTTGGTGATAGGAACGACTACCGATATCACATGATAGCATTTTGCAAGACCAACAACTTAATCATTGCAAATACCTTTTTTTCAACATAAATGGTGACTATACACATGGACCTCACCAAATGGAAAATGCAAGAATCAAATCAACTATATTTGTGGAAAGAGATGATGGAAAAGCTCAAAATCATCAGTCAGAAAAAGCCAGGGGCAGACTGTGGAACAGACTATCAGTTGCTCATGTGCAAGTTCAAGTTGAAGCTGAAGAAAATTAAAATAAGTCCACAAAAGCCAAAATATGAACTTGAGCATAACCCACCTGAATTTAGAGACCATCTCAAGAATAGCGTTGATGCATTGAACACTAATGACCAAAGATCAGATGAATTTTGGGATGCTATCAAGGACATCATATATGAAGAAAGCAAAAAGTCATTAAAAAAACAGGAAAGAAAAGACCAAAATGCATGTCAGAAGAGACTCTGAAACTTGCTCTTGAATGTAGAGAAGCTAAAGCAGAAGGAAGAAATGATGAAGTAAAAGAGCTGAACAGAAGATTTCAAAGGGCAGCAGCTCAAGAAGACAAAATATTATAATGACATGTGCAAGACCTGGAGTCAGAAAACCAAAAGGGAAGAACATGCTCAGCATTTCTCAAACTGAAAGAAATGTAGAAGAATTCAAGCCTTGAGTTGCAGTTTTGAAGGATTCTATGGGCAAAATATTAAACGACGCAGGAAGCATCGAAAGAAGATGGAGGGAATACACAGAGTCACTATACCAAAAAGAATTGGTTGATGTTCAACCATTTCAAGAGGTAGCATATGATCAAGAACTGATGGTATTGAAAGAAAAAGTCTAAGCTTCACTGAAGGCTTTGGCAAAAAGCAAGGCTCCAGGAATTGACAGAGTACCAGTTGAGATGTTTCAAAAAACAGAAGCAACTCTGCAAGTGCTCACTGGTCTATGCCAAGAAATTTGGAAGACAGCTACCTGGCCAACTGACTGGAAGAGATCCACGTTTGTGCCCATTCCAAAGAAAAGTGATCTAACAGAATGAGGAAATTATCAAACGATATCATTAATATCACATGCAACTAAAATTTTCTGAAGATAATTAAAAAATGATTGCAGCAGTACCTTGACAGGGAACTGCCAGAAATTCAAGCCCTATTCAGAAGATGTGGAACAAGGAATATCATCGCTGATGTCAGATGGTTCTTGGCTGAAAGCAGAGAATACCAGAAAGATGTTTACCTGTGTTTTATTGACTATGCAAAAGCATTTGAGTGTGTGGATCATAATAAGTTATGGATACCATTGCGAAGAATGGAAATTCCAGAACACTTGGTTGTGCTCATGCAGACCAAGAGGCAGTCATCCAACCAGAGCAAAGGCATACTGCATGGTTTAAAATTAGGAAAGGTGTGTGTCGGGGTTGTATCCTTTCACCATACTATTCAACCTGTACGCTGAGCTAATAATCTGAGAAGCTGGACTATGTCAAGAAGAACACAGCATCAGAATTGGAGGAAGACTCATTAACAGCCTGTGTTACGCAGATGACACAACTTTGCTTGCTGAAAGGGAAGAGGACTTGAAGCACTCACAGATAAAGACCACAGCCTTCAGTATGGATTACATCTCAACAAAAAGAAAACAAAAATCCTCACAACTAGACCAATCAGCAACATCACGATAAGTGGAGAAAATATTGAAGTTGTCAAGGATTTCGTTTTACTTGGATCCACAATGAGCGCACATGGAAGCGGCAGTCAAGAAATCAAACAACGTATTGCATTGGCAGATCTGCTGCAAAAGACCTCTTTGAAGTGTTGAAAAGCAAAGATGTCACTTGGAGGATTAATGTGTGCCTGACCCAAGCCATATTTTCAGTCACCTCATATGCATGCGAAAGCTGGACAATGAATAAGGAAGACTGAAAAAAAAAAATTGACAAATTTCAATTATGGTGTTGGTGAAGAATATTGTATATACCACGGACTGCCAGAAGAACAAACAAATCTGTCTTGGAAGAAGTACAGTCAGAATGCTCTTTGGAAAGGAGGATGGCAAGAGTTTGTCTCATGTACTTTGGACATCTTACCAGGAGGGACCAGTCCCTGGAGAAGGGCATCATACTTGGTAAGGTACAAGGTCATCGAAAAAGAGGAAAACCGTCGATGACATGGATTGACACAGTGGCTGCAACAATGGCCTCAAACATAGCAAAGATTGTGAAGATGGTGCAGGACCGGGCAGTGTTCATTCTGTTGTACCTAGTGTCACCATAAGTCAGAACCAATTCAATGGCACCTAACAACAACAGCAGACAAGTCTGAGAGCTCTGGTGGCACAACGGTTAAGTACTCAGCTGATAACCAAAGTATCAATGGTTCGAAGCCACCGGGGGCTCAGTGAGAGAAAAGACCTGGTGATCTGCTCCTGTAAAGATTACAACCTTGGAAACCCTATGGGGCAGTTCTACTCCATCCTATAGGGTTGCTGTGACTTGGAATCAACTCCATGACATACAACAACAAAAACAACAGATAAGTCAAAATTCCCAATCCTAGTCTTAGAAGAAATAAAACCGGAATGCTCATTAGAAGCAAGGATGGCAAAATTTCCTCTTGCTTACTTTTTTTTTTTTTTAACTTTAGATACATCATCAGGAAAGACCAATTACTAGAAAAAGACATCATGTTTAGTAAAGTAGATGGTCAGCAAAAACCAGGGAAATCCTCAACGAGATGGATTGATACAATAACCACAGCAATGGGCTCCAACATACCAAGGATCGTGAAGGTGGTGCAGAACTGGGAAAGGTTTGGTTCTGTTATATAAAAGGTCACCAGGTGTCAGAGTCGTCTTGACTACAACAACAAGAAGACTCACTGTCGTCCCTCCTGTTAAATAAAAGCCCTCTTCTCAATTCCTTGCATCACCTTGGTGATCGACAAGTATTCCTGGATGAAAAACAACAGTGAATGTTTCCTGGGCATTATTCAGCTTGGGAGCCCTGTCACCTAGCACAGTGTTGTGGTCATGTGCTGTCAAGTCAATTTCAACTCATAGCGACCCCATGTGACAGAGTAGAGCTGCCCCCATAGAGTTTTCTAGGCTGTAATCTTTATGGGAACAGATCACCAGGTCTTTTCTCCTGCACAGTGGCTGGTGGGTTGGAACTGCCCACCTTTTGGTTAATAGTCAAGCTCTTAACCACTGCACCACCAGGGCTCCTTCCTAGCACAGTGCCTGGTATATAATCAGGGCTCCATCATACTAAACTGAAAGAAGGTATCCCAGAGTAGGAAGAAGTGGGCAAGCCTTACATACAGGTGACAAAGCACACGTGCGGAGGTGTTGTGCAGCTTACAACTCTCTGTTAATCCTCTTGACCCTTCCAGGGGAGAGAGCTGACTATAACTTACCACTGAAGAACATGGGACGTGACAAGAGAAAGGATTTGCCCAAGGTGGCCTGGCTTATGGTAGTAGAGCCAGGCCTCAAAGGCAAGCCCAATGCTCTGCCCTCCAAACGCCACGCCTTGCATGAATGCCCACATCTTGGAGACAAAGGGACTTTGTCTAGCAGCATCAGCGGCTGGTGTATGATTCTGCCCCTCTCCACCTACTAGTCTCCTTGGGAGAACCCCTAAGGGCCATCAAGGAGAGAGAGATGGAGGGAGAGACAGAAGGAGCTGGCCCAAACCTTGTCTCAGCAGGGGACACGCTTGGGGAGCCAGTTGTGCCTCCCACCCCAGTCCCAGGCCATGGGCCAGGTTCTCCCTCAAGATCTACAGCAGGCCAGCTCCCCAAGCCCCGCACATCCCCGAGCCGGGCTGTGGAAGAGCCGCAGGCAGTAGAGGGGAACTCCTTCTCGCCTAAGGTTGTCGTCCAGAATAGAACAGTCCTCCTCCCACTCCTACCAGGACAGGATTTCCACTGTCACCCTGGCCCTCTTTTGCTGTTTCCCAGCCCCCTCTCCTTTCTGACCTTCAAACTCCAGAACTTTTGAGGAGGGAGTAATTTGGCCAGGACTATTATTAAAAGGGAAAGGAGACAGGACTCACAGGCCATAAAAGCTCTCCCTCCCTCCCTCTCCCCCTCCGTCTCTGTCCCTCCCAGCAGCAGTACTGGCAGCTCTGGCCCCTCACCCAGCACACACACCCTCCCTGAAGCTCCTGCCCTTCATACTGTGGATGGGCCCAGGGTCCCTTTACAGCCTGCCGCCTGGACCAGGCCTGGGTGGGAGGGACAGGAAGGAGGAGACAGCCCAACTATCAGAACAGAGAGAGGGGACAAGCACCTGCTTCAAAGGCAAGAGCGACCTTGGGTCAAAACAAACACATCCAATGAGTTCCGAGGTGGGGAGGGGCACTGGGGTACTGGGGTTCAAGCCCCAGCTCAGCTCTACACCCTGAAAAAAAAGGCAACAAACTGCCTCACAGGGTTCATATACAGTCAACATTATTTACAAATGTAAGGTGTGCCATAAGCCAGATATGACTTGACTAGGCTATTTTTGCCCAACCAGGGCCTGGTTTCTGGCCAGCATGAGCTGTGCAGCAATAGAGGAAGTGGACCAGGGAGGGGCTTGGGCCTGTGCGCTCCCCACAGACTTCCCAGGGCTTCTCAGTGCACAGTTTGCAGATCCCAAGAGTCATTCAATCTGTAGAGGAGAAAACTGAAGCCTAGAAGGGCAAGTGTCCCTCCTGGGGCTTCCAGTCAGTGCTACCCCAGCCCGACTGCAGTGGCCTCCCCTCAGTTTAGGCTGGAGACTCCTCGAGGGCAGGCACCAGGGTTTTGCCCAGCACAGTGCCAGGCGTACCACAAAACCTGTTACCGTCAAGTGGATTCCAACTCACGCAACCCCATGTGTGTCAGAACAGAACTTTGCTCCGTAGGGTTTCCACTGACTGGTTTTTCGAAAGTTCATTGCCAGGTCTTTCTTCTGAGTCACCCCTCCAACCTTTTGGTTAGCTGCTGAGCGCATTAACTGTTTGTACCACCTCCCAGGCATACCACAGGGCCCAGCAAATCTCCCAAAGAGCCAAGCAGGGGATGCTGAACAGCTGCCTCACATCAGCAGCGAGGAGAGCTGCAGGCCTTCTAAGGTTGGGGGGTTTAGGGTTTGGGGGAAGCTGGGAGACAGGGACGGGGGAGATATGTGGCTGAGCTGCAGTCGGCTGGGGCTCCCACGCTCACCACCCCCCTGGGCCCCATGAGGTCTAGAGTCTGGCTGCCAGCACAGGCGGGCACACCAATGGCACAGCCGAAATGAAGATATCCAGGCGAGGCTGCACCTTCTGAGACAGAATCCTGGCTCTTGCTACTTTAATTAAGAAAAACAAAAGACATGAGCACAGCGAGCTTGCTTGGGAGGTGCTTGAGGAGGTGGGAAGGATGGATTCTTGGCTTCCTCCAAGAGGGCTGTCTGGGAGGAACACGCTTGGTGATTTGGCCATGCTGCGGGTGAGACTGAGGTCATGGCGTCAACTCCCACAAGGTGCAGGGGAAAGAACCCCAAATGCCCTGTCCAAGACTGACCCTAACCACAGCCACAGAGTGGCCCTAAATTGGTCCAGCCACCTGCCGCATCCATGCTGTCGCTCACAAAAGCATTAGCAAGACCAAAACCAAACCAAACCCATCGCCACCTAGTTGATTCTGAGTCATGGCAACCCCATGGGTTACAGAGAACTGCTCCATAGAGTTTTCTTGGCTGTAATCTTTACAGACGCAGATCGACAGGCCTGTCTTCTGAGTTGCCACTGAGTGGGTTTGAACCACCAACCTTTAGGTTAGCAGCCGAGAGCAAACCGTGTGTGCCACCCAGGGACCTTACAGAACAGCTGTATTTATTCGCCCAGTGTTTACTGAACACCTACTATGTGCCCACGTCAGGCAGGAAACACTCCAAGAAACATCACAAAGTTCTCGTTCTCACGGCTGCTTACTCCGCCAGCCCTTTACAGATGACGCATCTGCTGTTTTGTTTAGATTTGTCTGTTTTTAATCCTTTTCAAAGCTGGTTCTCATCCACTATCTTGTGGCATGTTCTCAGCTCACATTTATAGATGGAAAAAAGGAGCACAGCCAGAATTTGGATTCCCTGTCTTGTCACAACACCTTCTTCAAGCCTTGTCACGTGTGCTGTCCGGGTAGTGGGGCAGGCAGGTGGCACTGATGGGGCTGCGTAAGGGACTCAGAGGCGAGGTGCCACAGTGGTGTGCCAGCATCAGGACAGTGTGGGGAGCAGAGGGACTGTCAACCTGACGTGAGGCTTCCCACAAGTTCACCCAAATGTATCTCTGCTTGGTCGCCAGGGAAATGTCAGAAGGAAGAGTCAGAAGCTCTGACTGGGATCCTGGTCTGGTTGAGAGAAACAACTCACCCACGTAGACCAGACAGAGTCCATCCATACCTGACCCAGAATTGTGGCTTGATTTACCTAGGTAGACAAGAGCATGGAGAGGATACAGAAGGTGGGACTATGACAAGCAAAGATTCTGAGGAGAGTGGGATGAAGTCACGTGGGTCCACGAAGAGAGCAGTCAACACAAGGGCAGGATGTGGAGCAGAGGCAGGTGAGACAGGCTGCAGGGGGCTCAGCAGGTCTTGGATTCCAGGCCAGGGAGTCCACGCTTGGCACCATAGGCCATGGAGAGCTTCAAAAGCAGAGACCCTCAATGCTTGCCTCCTTACTTCTCTCATGGGAGCACGTCCAGGGGACGAGGGTGGCCATCAGATATGGGAGTAGTACTAATGTGTAGTATTTGGAGTCCTCACACCTCACAAGCAGGATTGGCCCCAGCCACCCATGAAGTCAACTGCGGCACTGACCTTCAGCGCCCCCACCAATGAGGCAGTGAAACTCTAGGTGACACTGTCCCCTGGGGCTTGATGTTTAAAGGGGGTCCAGGAAAGGAAAGAGTGCCTCGGTGGTACAAGCAGTTAATGCACTTGGCTGCTAACTGAAAGTTTGGAGGTTCAAGTTCACCCAGAGGTGCCTCAGAAGAAAGGCCTGGAGATCTACTTTGGAAAAATCAGCCATTGGAAACCCTATGGAGCGCAGTTCTGCTCTAACACACATGGGGTCACCATGAGTTGAAGTCAACTCAACAGCAGCTGGATTGGATCAGAAAGGAATTTATCAATCTCAAAATGATGAATCGCTAATGGCAGAAACCAAGACACTGTTACTCGTTCTTTCTATGAACCTCCATTTAGTGGAGGGGCACAAAGTGTGGGGCGCAGTTATGTGAAGGATGCAGAGAAGGCAACACAGGCTCCAGCTCACAAGAAATGGTAATAGAGAGGAGGGAACACATCTGGACCTTAGCCCACAGCCCAGGCCATTGTGGTGCACAAGTAGCTCACTAAAGAAGGGGTGAATAAGTGAAAGGATGGGAGAAGCACACAAAACCCTTGTCAATTAAGGCTGTGCGTTGGAAATGGCACCACGGAAGTGCCAACAAGACTGCAGAGGGGACAGACAGGGAGGGGCTGGCCCTCCTCCTCCCCCTCCACTCCACTTGGCCAGGAGAGAACAGGCATTCCGTAGAGAAGGAGGTAGGACAGGGCACACTAGATGTAGAAGTAGTGGGCGTGGCCCAGGAAGATAAGGGCAACCCCACGACCCTGAGGGCAGGAGGGGCTATTTTCCATATGGAAGATGGTTTGGGAATTGGCCGTGGGAAGGCCGGAAGTTAGATCCGCGCTGGAGGTTTCAAGAGGCACTGTTTGCTGGGAGTGGAGACAGGTTGGGAATGGGGCTCGCCTAGGAGGACGCAGTGGAATGGCAGGGAGACTGAGAAGGGTGGGCAGCCACGGGGCAGTCCTGGGGAGAATGGAAAAATACCAGGAGCAGAGGCAGGCCCAGTCACCCACACAGCCCAGGGGCTGGAGGTGCTGAGTTCCAGTGGCCAGGGCAGAAATAAGTCAGGGACATTTAGGACCTGGAAATGATAAACCCTGCTGGGCCAGGGCCAGGGCCACGGCACCCCTCCCCTTGGCTCACTACCCCCTAAACTCCCCCCTACCCCCACATCTGTCTGCCGTGGGGTGGAGTGGATGTGGGCTGCCGTAGGAGGGCCTTGGCATAACGTTATTAAGACATCTGTGTCTCTAATGAAAAGTTACCCGTTGCCGGGCAGAGGAGAGACACAAATCATTATGAATCAATTTAGCTCTGGCCAGCCATCTGCCCGGGCCTCACGTGGGGGAGCCGGCCGGCGCCGATCAACTCGGGGCGGGCTGGCTCGCTGTCCTCTCCCTGCCCGCCTTCGCGCTGGACGCGCAGCCAGGGGGGGCTCCGGCTGCCCACCAGGGGGGGCGCTGGACCCAGAACAGCCAGCCTCCCGGCCCTGCCGTCCACGGCCTGCCCGGGGCGAATGTCCGCCCGCGGTGCCGGTGCAGACGTGGTGTGCCCGTGGGCTCAGGTCACCCACCGGCCCCGCGCCCCCACCCCGCTTTCCTCCGCCCCGCCGCTTTCGCCTGGTCCGGAGTGGGTGGCGAAGATGGCCGAGCGCGCGCCGGCCACAGTCACGGCTCCGCTGGCATAGAGGCCGTCTCCGCCCGCTCCCCGCCCTCGCCCTGGCCGGTCCCCAAGCAGCTGCCTCGGGCACCCCCTCCCGCGGGCGCCGGGAGCCGAGCGCCGCCCCGAAGACCGCGCCAGTTGTCGCGCGCACCCCGTAGCCCCCGAGAAGCTGGCAATTTGTTGTTGTTTGTCGAGTGCCTTTGTCATGCAAATCCCAGAGCCGGCCGCTGGCGCTGCGCTCCGAGGAGGTGGGGTGTTTTTGCCTTGTTTTTTTCCCTGGTCTTTGCAGTTGCAATTGTTGGTGTCGCCTAAAAAAATGACAGAATAAAAAAGCCACGAAAAAGAATATCACTTATTTAATTTCGCTTGTGCTTAGCGTTTGTGGCTCCCCAGTGCGCCCTCACCTTCAAAGCCTGTCGAGGAGGGGGAGGGGACAGTTGCTGGTTATGAAGTGAAGGATTCTTTCTAGAAAGGCTACGGCATCACAACACAGACTCAGGTATCCCGGCTAGGACACGGTGGTCCAACTCCAAAAGCCAACCCCCTCCCACATGGACCCCCCCACCTCCGCACCCCCACCCCCACACTGCCTTAGCCGGGCTTGACCCCCTAAGCCCCCCTGGCAGTTGCCTCAAGGGGTGGGGGCCTTAGGCTGCTGACAGCGCCTTCTCTCCACCGGGTGTGTGTTCCTGGCCCCCAGCCCCATGCCACACTGACATGGCCCAGTGTCCAGAGGCCTGGTTCCTGAAGATCTGGGGCCACGTCCTCCACAGGTCATCCCCCCACCCCCCAGCCCCTTCCACGGGTGAGTGTTGGGCCCCAGATGGTCATTTTTGTGTCAGATTCCCATGAAAGGCAGAGGGAGAGGTGGTTCTCCAAAAGAGTTTTTAGTGAGTTCTAATTCAAACCTGATAATCCCTGGACAGTAAAGAATGCCTTCTGTATATCTTTATACCAGCTGAGATTTTCACGGTTCTGAGTGGCTTTGAGGGGGCTCAGGGATATCCATCAGGCAGGTATGTTCTCTGGGGGCTTCCCAGAGCATCCAGAGGGGCCTCCCCTGCTGGGCCCCCTTTGACCAGTGGCAGTGGGAGGACACCAGGGTCTTCCCAGGAAGAACAGTGCCAACTCCTCCGGCCTCTGCTCTGTCCCCACAATCTAGATGTTTAATCAGCGCATAGTGCTGGAGTGTCTGCCTGGTGCCAGGCCCTGTGCTGGGCTCTAGGGCAGGGAACAGACAAAATGTCCCCCCTGGTGCAGTGACGTGAGGAGATGGGGGCAGGGGGGATAATCCACAGGTGAGCAAATATAATACAGTGTCAGGCGATTAAGTGTATTAAAGAGGAGTGAAACAGGTGATGGGGCAGAAAGGGGAGCGCTGTTTGAGGTGCGGTGGCAGGGAAGCCCTCTGAGGCGGCTTCAGCTGAGACTTGAAGGGTGCCTGAAACCTGCTCAGTAGCACAACAGGCTGGTCCTGTTCTGTCTCCTCCTTTCCCTTACCTCTTCTAATCCTACTCTTTTCTTCATCATTCACCTTCTTCAGGAAGTACCAAAATAGGGCCCCCTGCTCCCTTGGCCAAGCAGAGAACGCAGCATGAATGTGAATGGGGGGTGTGTGAGAGAGAGAGAGTCACTGTACCAAGCAAAATCCGTCTGAGTTTTTAGTGCTGCAGAATGGGTTTTTACGTATTCTAGTCCAGGGCTTTGGGGACCAGGATCTCCTGGGAAATGGCTCAGTAAGGAGTGCTGCCCTGCCACCACTGGGTAACATCTCTTGTCGGTCTGTGAGCACAGAGGAACTTCCAGAGTGCAGGAGGCAGCCTGTGGTCTTAAGAAAGGCTGACCCTGGCCTGTGCTGGACTCTCCCCTCCTCCTCTCTTCTCGCAGCTCCGGGTTCTTAGCTAGTCAGAGTGGCCACTGGTCACATTCGACATGACTGGGAGCCAAGCAAAGGGGGCGTCAGGACATGGTACCCCATGTCTCGCACATGTGTGCCCATAAACATGAGCATTTCGACAATGCTTTTAGAGGTTGCCCCTTAAGCAACACCAGCTGCAAACCCAGAGCCCTGGAAGCAGGAACAGGGGTGTCTGGGGCTGCATTCAAAAGCAGTTTGAGTAGGTGTCCTGGGGTGTGGTAGGGCAGGCAACATGGATGACGCCCTGATGTGGGGCGGGGGGAGGGGGACCTGCCGCTGGACTCAGGTGCCCTAGAACCAGCCTGTTCTGGAGGGTAGAAAACTTTCTTCCTTTCACTTCCCCCACCCCCATAGGAGAGGATATGGGCATGTATGTGAAGCTGAATCATCATCGGGAGGAATCCTGGTTTAAGGGGAGCAGAGGGGCTCATAGCCCCCGGGGCCCCCTGAATTCAGTTCCTGTGACCCAGTTGCAGGGAGCATCACTTAGCCCTCCCCATTCTCAGCTCCGCATGCTAAAAGCCACCCTGGCACCAATTGTGCCTTGGTCTGGGTTCTCAGGGTGGGGCTCAGACAGGCGAAATTACGCTGCTGAGAATGCCAGCCTCCAGCTGCCTGCCTCCTGCCTGTGCTCAGCACGCTCATTCCAGCCTCTGAGCCAGCCAGAAGCCTCCTCATCTGACAGTCAGTGAATAAGCCCCTCTGGAGCCCCTCCTGTATACCTGGTCCTCCTGTGTGCCTGGCCCTCCTGTGTGCCTGATCCTCTTGTATGTCTGGCCCTCCTGTGTGCCTGGCCCTCCTGTGTGCCTGGTCCTTCTGTGTGCCTGGTCCTCCTGTGTGCCTGGCCCTTCTGTGTGCCTGTGTACCTGACCCTCCTGCATGTCTGATCCTTCTGTGTGCCTGGCCCTCCTGTGTGCCTGATCCTCTTATATGTGTGACCCTCCTGTGTGCCTGGCCTTCCTGTGTGCCTGATCCTCTTATATGTGTGACCCTCCTGTGTGCCTGGCCTTCCTGTGTGCCTGGCCCTCCTGTGTGCCTGGTTCATGCAGGGCCCAGTGAGCCACTCAGAAGAGAACTAACTTATGCAGCCGATGTTTACTGAATGTTCTAGTCACTGTACAACTGTGTCTGACAGTTTGTCATACTGTGGTGGCTTGCATGTTGCTATGATGCTAGAAACTATGCCACAGGTATTTCAAATACCAGCAGGGTTACCCATGGTGGTCAGGTTGCAGTGGAGCTTCTAGACTAAGACAGTCTAGGAAGAAAGGCCTAGCAACCTGCTTCCAAAAATAAGCCAATGAAAACCCTACAGAGCACAACAGAATAGTGTCTGATATAGTGCTGGAAGATGAGCCCCTTAGGCTGGAAGACATTCAAAATACACCGTGGTTGCAATAATGAACTCAAGCTTACCAATGATCGTGAAGATGTTATCTGTGGGGTCACCATGAGTTGGAGTCGATTCAGCAGCAGCTATCTTTCTGTCTGTCTATCTAGTCACTGTCCTAGGAGTTAGGCATAAGAGACCAATAATGGAGAGTCCCATCCATAGGAAACCAGTGATCTGGTGGGGGAGGCAGACATGTAAACGGATCACAGCAATGACAGAGATATGCATGGGGGCCACCAGACTGTCAGACAGGACCACATGAACGCACACACCCTTCTGGCATATAGGACCTTGTCAACTGGTATGGAGCCAGGTGGGCCCACCCTGCATTCAGAGTGAGAAGTGCAGGTTTCCAAGGAGAGAGAGCTACCTGGGTGAGAGCACCAGGGTGAATTCCTGGGGACGTGGGTGGGAACGTTCTCCTTGAAGAGTAGCAGATCGCCTGAGGATGTGTCCATGTGCTGAGATGGTTAAGGGAAGGTCCCTGACCCTCTGCCCTTTCAGGAAACAGGTGTGAATGGGAGTCCAGGGGCCTTTTGCTGAGAGGCCTCCCTCTGCCTGCTCCTTACGCTTTTGTTTCTGGCCACTTACAGCCCATGATTTAGGGCTCCCTCTCCAGGCCACCCCTGACCTCTCCTCCCCACAACCCCTCTCTGTTGGTGGCTTAGCTGGCCAGAGGAGACCAGATGTGGCTAAGGCAGGGAGTCTCCTGCAGTCTGGGCTGCTGTGACAGCCGACAAAGTTACAAGAATGGGGACATCAGGGAGGATGGGAGGCCCACTACCTCAGATGGTAAACCCTCTGCTCCATCCCATTAGGATTGATCAGGCTGGGTCAGGGGTCTGCCGGGCCTGCACTGGGGCCCCTGGAGCTTTCACCATGAGTAATGGCAATGCCGCCACCGTGTGCTCGGCAGCAGCACCCACCCCTCCACCAGCCCTTGGTCCACCCATACCTGGTTTTGCCCATCTCTAGCTTCCTCCCACACGTGGCTCTTGTCCTGGCTGTTTACCCACGCATTCTTTCATTCATTCATTCACTCATTCAGCATTGACTGACTGCCCGCAGACACTTCTGCTGTGTCCACCACCCCAGCTGACTCCTGCTCCCTAGTGACTCTGCTGGGCCCCTACCCCGGCATGTACTGATCCCAGTCTACAAGCTCGATTTACCCAGGCCATGTGCCCAGCGGAGAAAAAAAGAGGAGAAAATCTAGGAACCACCTGTCTCAGTTTCCTAGTGCTTCTGCTGCAGAAATGCCACACGTGACTGGCCTTAAAGAACAGGCATTTACGTTCTTACAGCTCCACAGGCTGGAAGTACAAATCAGGGTCTCTTGTAGGTAGACCCAGGCATTCCTCGGGTCTTTGGCTTATAGACAGTTCCCCCATGGTGTCTGTCTCCCGTTCCCACCCCTACCCCCCATGTGTTTCTATCTGTGTCTAATCTGCTTTTTTCCTAACTCAGAAGTGATTAGATTTAGAACCCACTCTACTTGGGGTAGGGTCTAATTAACATATCAAAGAAAACCCTATTTCCAAACAGGGTTACAACCACAGGTATAGGGGTTAGGACTCCAAAATGTTATTTTGGCGGGACACAATTTAATCCATAAGGCCACTCTTAAAGAGGCTCCCCCTAGGTGGGGTGAGAAATCCCCATGCACAAAACTGTTAGAAACGTAGGCCCAGCCTGGGCATGAAATCGAGATGGCAGGATGGACAGGGCTTGATGGGGTGGGGATAGGAGGGCACTGTAGGTCATAGGACTCAGGGGCGGGAGGAGAGGGACTGCCACAAGTGTCTCTCAGTTCTCTCATCCGCAAGGGCTCTGGGAAACAGGATGTAACAGAATGGAGAAGAGAAAGAATCAAGTGAACAAACCGACACGCAGCCACACTCCATTGAGCACCTGTGTAACCCACACTGCGGCATCTGGTGGCATTTGTCCATGACATATGCACCTACACGCACAGAAGTGGGGAGACAAGCATCTTAGAGGGCATCCTGGGCTAGCAGACTGGGAGGCACAAAGGGGCAGTCCCCCAACGCCACAGGCTGGCTGGTGGAGAGCTGCTGTGGCCGCAGTCCTGGATGGAGACAGTGCATACTGGAGCCCTAAGGCCTGTGCGGAAGGAGCCTCGACCCCACGGCACTCTAAGCCCACCCCCAAAGGATTCGTGGAGTCTGAGTGAGCATGAGGGACCCAGGCTGGCTTCTGAGGTAGTCATGTGTGATTCTACAGGAGATGCGTGTGTGACCAGGGCAGGTTCACGCTCATGGACAACAGATTAGGTGTTGAGCGGGGTGGAGTGTTTTCCAGTCCATGCCTGCTCTACGGGAGTGAGTGAGTGCATGTGTGATGTTCAGGTAATTGTGTGGCTGTAGGGTAGAGTGGGGTGTGGGTTTATGGGAGGTGATCATGTTCGGGAGTGTGTGTGAGAGAGCAAGGGAGTAGAGACATCCGCTGTCTGCCTTCTCCTGGTTGCCTCCTCCCCTGGGCACCAGGGGTCCAGCCCTAGCGAGCAAACCCCAGCCCAGCGCCCTCCAGCACACATTTTTAATCAATTTGGTGTTTTCTTGTCAAAAAGACAAGCTATTTGCTTCCTGAGGATCAGATGGTGATGGATGAAATATAGGGAATAATTAAATTAGCAGCGTAATGATGGTGCAAACCTCAATTAAAAAAATATTTCCATTGTCATAAAGTCTAACCATAAATTTCAGGAGCTCTACATGCCCGCGGCCTGCAGTGCTCGGCAGCTTGGCTGGCGCCACGTGGGTGTGGGCTCGGGCCAGCTCAGGAGAGAAGGGCTAGGCCACTTGAGAAAGACATGGGGATCTGCAATTTGAGGGATGCGCACCACCACCCTGGACGCTGCCCCTGTCATATCTGCACAAGGGGATGTGTCCCCAACTCTCAGTATTATGTCCCTCCACTTTTTTTTTTTTTTACTTTAATTGACCATTGGGAACTTTGGGTGCACCTCCCTCCCTGCTTCACCAGCTCAGGACCCCAGCCTGTCCGTAGAAGTGCTGACTCTGCCACAGGTGACCGTGTGGGCATGAGAACCCAGGATGCTTTCAAGGTAGCCTCAGGAAGGACCCACCATCCTGAAGGACCCACAGTCGGCACCCAGGGAATCCCTGCTGACTGACTTGCATGGACCCCGCCACCCACAAGGACAGTTTTCCTAGACCAGAGACTCCCCAGCACCCTCTGGAGAGTTCAGGATGGAGAGAGCTGAGGTTCTCCAGGCAGAGAGAGGTGATGGGGCAGGAGGTACTGGAGAAGGTGGGTGACCAAAGGGGGGGGAACGAGGCCACATCTAGGAGGGGCCCTCAGTGTGTGTCTGTGGAGGCCCTGGGAAGGCACACCCTCCACTCCTGCACAAGGGGAACTAGGCTGCTCCTCCCTCTCATTAGCATTTATTGTAATAAGTGCTAGTAGGAAGGCCCATTATGCTAATAAATTACAGCTACAGATCTAAGAGGGTGTTTGTTGCTGTCTTGAGCTCATTAGACTCTGAGAGGGGCCTCAAGCAGCAGGGAAGTTGGAGAGGGAACAGCGCCAGGGTTAAGTCTGGGCCAGGGCGCCCCTGGTTCTGGAGAAGGTAGAAGAGGTACAAGAGGGGAAAAAAAAAAAAAAGGAGTGAAGAAGAGGAGGAGAACAAGGAGAGGGAAGAGCCAGAGGGCTGGCCAGGACCCAGGGGCAGGCTCGAGGGAGTCCCTGCCAGTCTGCTGGTGGCAGGGAACATGGTCTGGCCCAGAGGCACCAGCTCAGCTTCTCTGTGGGGCTCAGGTGGCCCAGACCCTCCTTCTGGTATCCCCCTGGCTGCCAGCAGGGTGGAAACCAGTCGGAGGGTGGGGAAAGATGAGCAGCCTCTGGTACAAAGTAATGTCCGGCTCAAGAAATCAGAGGAATGCGGGGTCATCTCTCTCCTTGAGTTGCTAGAATCTGTTCCTTGGGCTAAGGCCAGGGTCAAAGCAATTCCCACACACCCCCAACCCAGGCTGGAAGCCTCCGGGGTGCAGGCAGACTCAATCCTGTGAGAGCCATCTCTCTCAGATGCTGCCACTCAGAATAGAACTGAGTAAGCCCAGGACCTGGTGAGAGGCCCAGTCCATCATGCTTTCTGCTGGTGCTTTCTCCGTCAGATCACTGAGAGCACGCAAACCTATCCCATAAAAAAAAGGCAATAAAACCTTTTGCAAAAGCCAAAAACCAAACCCATTGCAGCCGAGTCGATTCCGACTCATAACTACCCTATAGGACAGAGCAGAACTGCCCCATAGAGTTTCCAAGGAGTGCCTGGTGGATTCGAACTGCCGACCTTTTGGTTAAGCAGCCTGTAGAACTTAACCACTACACCACCAGGGTTTCCATGCAAAGAAAATTCACAGAAACCAATTCTGTACCTGCCCTGAGGTGTGAGAGCTAAGCGAAAAAGTGAGTGTGTAGTTAAGGGTTTCGTCTTTGAAACCCTAGAGGGGAAACTATTTAGGAAAAGAGAAACTGTTTAAGGCCATAACAGTTAAAGATTATTGAGAAAGGGACTGAATTGTACCTCGGATGTTTTTTTCTTGATAGGCTTGTTTTACAAGACTTTCCAATCTCCTGTTTAATGGCACCATGTTCAAGTTAATTTAATTCAATCGAAAGTTCTATTTTGACTTTTTCTAAGGATAATTAGTGAGAAAGTGTGTGTTCTCGCTCTCGGTTAATAGCATCATCATCTACACTGTCTCCAGATCGGGACAGCTCCATGTCATCCATGTCCACGCTGCCCTACCAACCCCTCATCCAACGATCAGATTCCTCATCCTTCCTCAGACTTGCCTCTCACTCCCAGCAGGCCCCGCCTCTCCCCCCAAGACGCCTGTTCTAGCTCGGCTCCCCACCACTGAGAGCCAACACTCTCATCTCTCACCCACACTGCCCCACAATTGCCCTTCTAAACATAAAATGCTGCTGCCATTTTCTGGAGTTCTGTCCCTTAGCAGCTCCACACTTCCTGTGTGTGAAGGTCAAGAACTCTCCCTCAGCCACATCACTTCTTAGCCCCCTGTATTATTTCCCAGTGCTTCTGTAACAGAAATATCACAAGTAGGCGACTTTAAAGAACAGACGTTTATTTTCTTGGTTCTGGAGGCTAAACGTCCATATCAGGGTCACCGCCATGTTGACTCCTTCCTGGTCGGTAGCCCTGGGTGCTCCCTGGTTCCTTGACTTATAGATGATGCTCACGTGGAGGCTACCCCTTCCCTATTTGTGCGTGTCTCTCTGTCTTATCTGCTCTTTTTAAAACCGAGAAGTGTTTAGGTAAACCTAAAGGACACACCCTATGTCAATATGGCTTCATTAGCATAACAAAGAAAACCCTGTTTCTAAACAGGATTACATCTACAGGTGTAAGGGTTAGGATTCCATCACACACTTTGGGGGGACTCAATTCAACCCATAACACCCTCCCTGATCATTATCTCTGCTCCTTTGTACTTCCGACTGAGACTTCCGTCTGCAGAAAGCACCTCCATTTACACGGACAGCCACATTCCTGGCAAACTCCTCTATTCTCTTTACTTATGTTGTTCTGATGTCACCTCCTCTGTGAAAGGTTTCCCCTTCTTTGAGCTAATTATTCATTTCTCTAAGCTTCCAGATCACTTGGTTTATTTCAACACACATCACTAATATTGTCATCCTTTGTACATCTGTCCCTCCCACAAGAGCAGGCACTCCTTGAGAGGGAGGTCATGTGACTATAACATAAGATGGTATTAAAGTAAGAAAGATGAATACTTTAGCAGCATGTTGTCTAGAAAATATGCTCAAAGCAAACGCCTTCCATGTTTAGATTTCAAGGGTCTACTAAGACACACCACCACCACCTGGTGGCCATATCAAAAATTGCAAGTTTAGTTTATTTTGAATAATCGAATCCCTAAATTTAAACTTAAGAAGTAACAATAAATGTCACTCCTGAGCACTGTGAGTATAGTATCTGGGAATAATACCTTGACTATCTCATAGGCTGGTAAAATGTGTTAACTGATGAAAATATCTTGGAAAATTGAAAAGTATATATTGAACACATGCCACGTAGCTAGTCCCTGCCAGGTACTGTGGGGGAGAGCTCCCCATGTAGCTGGAGAAACAAGATTCACACATGAAACTATCAGAGAAACATTCAAAATTAGGTACGTGGCAGACAATATGTCATTGAAAAACTGCTCTAGGGTAGGATACTAGGCAGGGCTCGCTGCACAGGGCAGAGTGAGGAGTTAGTCAAATGAGAACATAGCCAGTCAGTAAGAAGGCATCATGGGTCATGAGAATTGGAGGGAGGGCATATTGGCTCAGTTGGCTACTGTCCTGTCTGGTTGACCGGGTCGTGACAATAAGCTAAGGTAGGAGGAGGCTACCTCACGCAGCCCCCTCCCCTTCTGTTATCCGCCCCCCCCCCCCCCACCGAACTCGTTGAAAAAGGTCATTATAGTTTCTTAACCAAAAAATTAAGCTAGACACATGGTCTGCCAAATAAAAGTATATAAGGGACAAAGGGAGGCAACTTGGAATGAGGGTTGCAGCAAATCTAAGACTTATGGTTCTATACTCATTAGTGACTTCAATGGGGGAAATATGAAGTCACCGAGGAGGGCAGGTGGCCCTGGGACAGGCAGAGACAGAGGACTGTGTCATTTGGATGGCCTGTGTGGAGGACCAGCCCAGTCCAGGAGCAAGTAAATCAGGAGGGGCTCTTAGCCTTTCCTGTTACCAGAGAGCTACTGCACCAAGTCCGAGGCCGGGAAGCAGGGCCCACAGCGTCCAGCAGAAGTGGCCTTTGATGCTCACCACTTCTTTCTCCTACATCTTCAGTCTGCTCTGTTTTCTGACACCAGTACCCTCTCTGGGCTCTGGCTCCTGCCACTCCCTTTTCCTTGCAGGACTCCTGCCTTGGCTCTGGGACCTCAGGGCACCAGTAGGAGCCAGAGGCCAGCGCCCAGGGCCTGTTCTGAGCTCAGACTGCACCAGCCGAGCAGTAGTGCTTCCTAGCTCCTTCACTGCGAGCTGACTTTTGTCCCTGCTGGATCCCATCAGGACTGGCCACAGGACCCCCCCCACCCACCCTGCCCCACCTGTATCCTCCCCCCACATCCCTGTTCCAAGTCCCACCACCTTCCTCTCCAGAGCCAGACCAGCCTGAAGACAGATATTAACGTGCAAATTAGCACAACCCGACTGGGTCCAGATTGCCACTTAGAATTTGCATATTAATAAATGTTTTGTGACAGCATTTAGCAGCTCAGGAAGGACAGAGAGGCTCCCCTCCCCCACCCCATAAGCGATATAACTTGAGACTTGGGAAGCTTCTCTTGTCCTCCTCCCATCGCACAACCTGCACGACTTCCTTCCATCAATCAATCAATCTCTGTTACCCCTGAATTGAGTGTCTCTGCCCAGCCTGGCAATTAGCGGTGGAGGAGGAGGGACAAGCTCAGAGCCTCAGAGGGCTGTGCGGAGCAGTGGGGAGCGGGCAGTGTGGCCAGGGTGTCTGGAATGGCTGCCGAAGGTGGGGAACCCAGCTGGGCCCCCAGGCAGGTCAGGCATGCAACGCTCAGGGAGAATTCATTCTTTCTGGAGACCCTGAGGGAGGAGAGGGGCTTGGGAGGCAGCCTGCTCTGATGGCAAGAGCACAGGACTGGGAGTCTGAAGCCTGGCTCTGTCTTTGGTGGCAGTCAGAGCTTATGCAGGACATTTCATCTCTGTGGGCCTCTATTTCCTCTTCTGTAAAATGGGGTTAATACCTGACTTCCCTGCTTCACAGGACTATCATGGGAATCAAAAGAGGTAACGGATGTGAACGTGCTTTGAAAAGAAAGGAGGGGTTTACAGATGCCACATGGCATTTGGCATGGGAGGAAACACTCCTGGGGCTGTCTATTACAGACTTCTGTATTATACATGAACCATCTGGAAATTAAATATTATGTATAATAGAGTTTTCAGCTGGCTGAGGATTGCCTCTTTCAAGCAACGACACTTGTAAACTTTCATTTTAACTGCTTGGAGCAAACATCTTTGTAAAATGAATTCCAAGTGCCCTGTTTTCTGATGCAGTACCCAAACCTCACCCAAAGCCTTCCTCCTGACCCAGGTGTGTCTTTATGGAATGTGGTACCGTCAAGGGTGCCCAGGAGGGATGGGGCCATTTCTTCACCCCACTGTGCTCTTGAGGCTCTTGTTTCTCTCGGTGGTGGTTGCTCTGCTCCGTCTTGCCTTCCAGACAGCCTCACAGACGGCCTCTTGCCCCTTTTGATTAAATCTGAAGCCAATCAGCTCTGATTATGGAAACCAGAATAACCAAGCTCCATGCATTCATCCAGGGTTATGTGCCAGACTGTTCCATACACTGCTGTTGCTTGCTGCCGTCTAGTCTACTCTGACTCATGGTGACCTTATTTACGACAGAATGAAATGTTGCCCAGTCCTGTGCCATTTTCATGATCGTTGGTATGTTTGAGTTCATTGTTGTGGCAATTGTGCCCATCTATCTCATTGAGGGTGTCCCTCATTTTCGCTGACCCTCTCCTTTACTGAACATGATGTCTTTTTCTAGTTGCCCTCACTGGGGATGTAGTAACGCCTGAATCTGGGCACTCACATTTTGGGAGGAGATGGGAGGAGGTTGTCAACACTGTTTATAAACTAGCAGTGAATAGCCCTAGAGTGGGTTTTCTATGAGCAAAGAGCACAAAAGTTTTAACATATGGATCATAAATATTTTACTTTTGCTGAATCAGTGAAGTGTTAGTAAACTTTAAGGGCCTTTATGGCCTACTTCCTGGTTCTGTGTTCCTTGTAGTCCACAGTGAGGCAGCTAGCTTGCTAGCTGAGTTATAGATGGGCAAGGCATTACTGAGCAGGACAGGCTGTTTTTATGAATTCTGTGTAGATGCAGGAATCTGGCCAAGCAGGAGGAGGGGCTGGGGGTCCACAGGAATCTGAGCCTAAGCCAGAAGACATTGGGGTGCATGAGGGTCTCCCCCATCAGCGAATCAGCCACAGGATATCCTTTGAGCTCCGTCAATAAACTCCAGATCTAAACCCTACTCTGGTCAGTGGCTAGAGATGGAGAGGTACAGAAGACACAACCCCTGCCCTTATGGACACCCCAGCCAAATGGCAAAGACAAGAACCTCCTCCACCTCCTATCTTAAGGGAATGTTCATGTGTTGAAGTGTTCAGTCCCTGCCCTGGGGTACCCGAAAGTCTCCCACCTAAGGAAGCCCACCTGCCCTTGGAGCCCCCATATAGTGCGATACAACCTTCAGCATTTCTGGAGCTCAGAGCAGGGAGTCAGGGGGCTTGAGCTGAGCCCAGGCAGAGGGTGAGGGCCTCATCCAGTTGTCCTTTATAGCTCACATTAGAGAGATCTTTTTCTGATTTTGTGACACAATTGCCCAGTTGATTGTCTATCTTCTTTGCTCCAGTGTGGTTCCCTGAAGGCTGGAGTGGACCTTATGTCAGCATGAGTGTAGGACCTGGCACCAAGTAGTCCCTCAATACCGGTGGTTGCATGAACAGATGGATGGTTGATGGATGGATGGTTGGATGGATGGATGGACGGACGGACGGACGGATGGATGGATGGATTACTTCTAGAAGAGTAAAGGGAGCAGCAGAGGCCAGGGTACAGAGGAGGTGATGAGTGTGGGGTTGGGCATTAGGTAAGGATGGTGTGGGGATCAGCTTGGTGGAAATAGTGGGAGGAGAGAGGTTGCACACAGACCTTGAGCCTGAAGCCCAGGAGGGAAACTTCAGCACCACGTGAGCACTGGGGAAGGCAGAAGTTTCCCCAGAAGGATAGCGGAGGCAAAGTGGGGACTTCAAGGGTACTCCTTTGGCAGAGTATGGAAGGCCGGTCCTACATTTTAACCAGAACCTTCACTGTTGTTCCCAAAGGAGAGGAAGTATGTCAGATGGTGGAATTCCAGGCAGCTGAGCAGCTGGTCAGAGAGGGAGGTAAGGGCAGGGAAGCGTCTCTCTGCATCTCCAAAACTACAACAGTTTGGAGAGGGCCAGCCCCTTGCATTCGAGTCAAATATAGGACAGGGCGGGAGGCTGGAAGAGGGCCGAGGAGGATGGAGGCAACAGTCAAAATTAAAGGAACCTCAAGTTCTGTCTACAGTTCAGTATGGTGCAGTGGGAGATGGGAGTGTCATAGTTTCCCAATGCTGCTCTAACAGAAAACCCCCAAGTGGATGGCTTTAACAAACAGAAATTTGTTTTCTCACAGTGTAGGAGGTTAGAAGTCTGAATTCAGGGCTTTGGCTCTAGAGGAAGGCTCTCTGTCCGCTCTGGGAAAAAATCCCTCAGCTTCTCTAGCGTTCCTCTTGGCATTCCTTGATCTCCCCTTGGCATGTATCTTCCCCGATGTGTGCTTACTTGCTTCTGTGCCTACTCTGCTCTTTTTACATCTCAAAAGAGGTTGGGTTTAAGACACCCCCCACACACCCAAATGGGATTACATCCACAGGTATGTTGTTGTTGTTGTTAGTTGCCATCAAATTGATTCCGACTCATGGCGGTGCCATGTGAGCAGAGTAGAACTGTGCTCCATAGGGTTTTCAAGGCTGTGACCTTTCGGAAGCAGGCCTGTCCTCCAAGGCTCCTCTGGGTGGGACAGTAGTCAAGCACTTAACCATTTGCACTATTCAGGGGCTCCTCCACGGGTGTAGTGGTTAGGATTTACAACACATATTTGGGGAGGACACAATTCAATCTATGACAGTGGGCATGAGATCTGGTCCTGAACCCATGGTCCCCTGAGACTCATCAACCCTGTGAGTGAGAGAGTGGGCCCAGGAGGGAGGGGCCTCTAAGCAGAAAAGCAACGTGATTTCCCTCTGCCCATCTCCTGCACCATGCACCCAAGGGAGAGATGGAGCAGAGGGCCGGGAGTGGGTCCCGGGGATCGCTCAGACACACCTTCAGAGATCTCCAGTAATAACCCGTCTCAGAAGAGCCCTTTCAAGCTCTGCCTATGTCCCAGCATGGGTGGGAAGACCCTCCCTGAGTGTGACTCTCATCCCTCTTGGTGCAGTTGTGAGCAAGGAAGCAGAGGGAGCCCAGTATGAAGTACTAGAAGACAGTTCTCAGAATTTCTTACAGTGTCTCTAGGGTAAGAGGACTTTGAAGGACTTTTCTGGCCTCACTGGGGACCCCAGGTTTTGCTGGTTCATTCAGGAGCAAAGGACAGTATTTTTTTTTTTTCCTCATGGTCTCCTATTTGCGATGCCAGAGCTGGCCATTATGGAGGTGATTAAATTTAAAGACACTACAGGAAACTTCAACCTACGAAAAGCAGCCACCATCATTAACACGTAATCGGAAGCTAAGCTTAATGAGGTAAGAGAGAAAAAATCAGACCCACAATCCTTTTTAGGATGGCCACCCCACCTTGACTACCACGCACTTCCTCAGTAGCACTGGCCATCAGTTGGGGTGTGGGGGAACAATCAAAGCCCCCCCAGGGCCAAAGAAAGAGAACAGGGGAAAGACAATCCCTGTCCCAGGGAGCCCACCATCCGTCCTTCCATCCATTCCTCCACCCAACTACTTCATTCAACTAATATTTACAGAACCTAGCCTATGTGCCTGCCCTGGGCCAGACTGTGGGGGACAGAGGTGGACAGTTACACAAGGCCCTGCCCTTCTGAGGTATACATCTAGGGCCGTGTTTTGTGTTCCTGAACCCCCTTGTGCTGCCTCCAGGGCCAAGTACCCCAGAGCTGCTCCCCCTGTAGGCAGGGCTGGCCAGGCCCAACTGTGTTGTTACTTAGCTGATCCTCTCAGACCTATTTTCCCACCATTTGTGGGTTTTAATAAAACCCTAAAAAATAAAAGCATGGTTTACCCCCAAGTGCTATTTCCCTTTAATTTGGGGTTTATAATATATATGGGTTTATTTCATGGCAATGAATGCTTTCAAGGGACTTGCTTGTTGCGAGTGTTGTCTGATTTATTTCCTCTCCATGCGCTGAGAAGGATGCGGTTGTTAATAACAATAACACTGCCCATCTTACAGCACTCGGCTTTTCAGGGCATTTTAAAATCCATTATCCTATTTAATAGAATTGTAGACTCACAGGGAAATTGTCAAGTTGGGGGAATTTGTCCTTGGCCACCCCCAAGGCCCTCTCAGTGCCTGCTCCGGCCCTGGATTCCTGCTTCTTCTGTCCAGCTGCCCCAGACCCAACAGGACCACTGCTGGCCAGGGGGGCTGAGCCTTGCAGCAGGCCTTCCTCCCCCAGCCTGTGCCTAAGGCGTGGTGCCCTAGGGAGTAGGGCTCAGGCACAGGGCTGATGGGAGCAACCACCGCCCCCCGGCCCTGCCTCATGCCTACTTTGCCCCTGGGTAAGGGGGAACAGGGTGAGTGGGAGCTGACCTCTTTAGTTTCTTAAGGAGGGAACAAGAGTGTGGCTGTCTTCCCCTCCCCAGTATGGCTTTCAGAAGTCCAGCCTCCCCTTACTTGGGAGTGCTCAGAGGAGGGGCCCAGCTTCCTCTCAGGACCCCAGTCTCCCACTGCCTTAGGATTTCTTCTTCTTCCTTATCTTTTCCTTCCTGACTTCTCAGCACCCCTCATCCCTCCGTTCCCTCGGCCCTTTCAGCTCCTTCCTGCTCCTCTTCCTTTCCTCTGTGCACAAATCTATTCTTCTCCCCTTCCTCCTTCCCATATCCCACACCCCATCTCCTCAAACCACACCAACCCCCTCACCCTGCCCCAGGGTGAGTAAATTCTCCTTCCAAGCTAGGCAGCCTGAGTCCCAGATGCCTCAGGCACCTTCTCAGACCAGGGTCCCATCTACATCTACATCTCAATCCCAGAGGCAGGATTTGGCGTGAGTCACTCAACCCAGTCCCCTGAACGCACCTGCCTTTTTCAGCAGCCCAGTCCCAGGCAGTGGGTCTTAAGAGGGGTTTGTATAGGTTTCTCATTTTCTCCATTAGCTCCCATGGCTGTCTCTTCAATGCCACCCCCTCAATTCCGATGACTTCAGAGCCCACCTTGACCCTGAGCCTGTCATCTGGACCTTAAACAGGGTGGGCAGCTCCTGGAGGTATGTCCTCAGTCATCCATCTCATCAGGCCTTAAGAGGAGGAGTACCAGGACCCTCCCAGGAAGCCTGTGTTGACTTGACAGTTCCTTTCTTCCCCGCCTCCTCTCCTCCTCTCTCCCCAAGTCTCCCTTTTCTCTCTCTCTCTCCTTCTCTACTCCTCCCCACTGCTTTGTCCCGGTCCTGCTTCTTTTCTTTCTCCTCCTTGCTTTAATTATCTTCTTTTCTCCCTCCTTCACCTCCCCTTCCCCTCTCACCTCCACCCCCATGGTGCTTGCTTCCCCCATTCTTCTGGTACCTTTCTTGCAAAGAAAGTAAATATTCCAGATAAAAACCCAGACGGTAAAGGAGGCCTGGGGGCGCAACAGTTAAGCGCTCGGCTGCTCACAGTCGGTTTGAACTCAGGCAGCGGCTCAGAGGGACAAAGACCTGGTGATCTGCGCCGTAAAGATGACAGCCTAGAAAAACCTGTGGGGTAGTCCTCTTTTGTCACATGGGGTTGCTATAAGTCAAACTGACTCAAGGCCACCTAACAACAACAACAACCCAGGAGGTAGGGAGGGGCTGTCTGCTCTGCTTTCAGGTTGAGCAGAACTCCCACAAGGAGTCTACATCAGGATTTGTCTGACAGGAACTGGCCTCCATCCAGTGTATGCCCAGACTCCCCCAACCTGGGGCAAAAGAGCCTGCCCTCCCCCTGTATCCTGAAAGGTGAGCCAGGTGAGCACTGTGGCCACTTTGCAGGGGCCCCCTGGGCCTTCCTTGCCCACTTTTCACCAAGGCAGGGCCAGACCCCGGGACTTCTGTTCTCCAGCCCAGAGCCCCAAGTTCCTGGAATGATGCATTTTGGCATAACAGAAACAGCAAAAAAAAAAAAAAAAAAAACCCTGTTGCCATCAAATTGATTCCGACTCATGGCTACCCCGTATGCTACAGAGTAAAACTGCTCCATAGGGTTTTCTTGGCTGTAACCTTTATGGCAACAGATCACCAGGCCTTTCTTCCACAGCACTGCTGGTGGATTTGAACCACCAACCTTTCGATTAGTAGTGGAGTACAAACCATTTGTGCTACCCAGGAGAGAGAGGCTCTGTTGCAATCAAATCCTCTCACAGCCTTCCTGAGGTTCTCCAGCCCCAGCATTGTAGACATAGAAGCCTTTAGGGCCAGAGGAAGGCTGAGCTTCTGCCAGAGGAATGGGAGAGGAGGGAGCACCCCTTGGGCAGAGGCAGAGCTGCAGGAGAAAGCCAGCATGGGCGTGGGTGTAGTATGTGTGGGGACATCGAGGTGACCAGCTGGGCTGCAGGAGAGGGCACTGCATGGGGCAGATTACAAAGTCCTCATATGCCAGGAAGGCGGCCTGAGTGCAACTAGATGGGGGTCAGGGAGCCATCAGAGCTCCTGAGAGGTAGGTGGCCCTGAGAAGGACAAGGCCTAGAGAAGTGGGAGGCTGCAGGGTCTTGAAAGGGTTGGCTTGGGGATTGTCCTTGTAGGGGAAAGGGTAAGGGCTCGCTCGGGGAGGAAGCAGAGGTGGAGGGGGCAGCATGGGGCCACTGCAGCAACCCAGATGGATGCTTCAGGTCCTTCCTCATTAAGAACCCCACCTCTGCTCTTGACTAACCTGCCCATGAGCCTGTGCTCAGTAAAGGAAATTGATTACTTTCCATTGCAATTAACATCTGGTCCTGGGTCACATCGTTAAGATAATTTGTTACAGGAAAAGCCAAGGAACTAGCTATCAGGTAATAAAGTTCTTGTGGACCCAATTATAGAGGCACACAGGGAGGGGCTGGAGTGGGAAGTTTCCCCCAGGGCGGAGCGTGAGGCCTGGGGGCAGTGGGGGAGGGTCAACCAAAACAGTGTTTGTAGGGTGAGAAAATAGGGGAGCTTGGTTCTAGCCCCAGCCTTGTCTCACAGACTCAGGTCTCTAGCTCCCCGGAGCTCAGGTGGGCAGCAGTTCAGGGCGCTGGGCTGTAGCTTCACACACGCACGTACAGACGTGCATACATGGGTCCACATCCTGGCTCCACCACTTAGGAAAGCCTCTTTCCCACTCTGTGCCTTAGTTTCCCTATCTGCAGAGGTGTGGCAAGATTAAATAAACTGCCAGGGGTCAAGCTTGTTGCACATGGTCGTCTCTGACTGGATGATCCATGCATCCCTCCCGTGCTAGGCCACAGCTGAGTCTGGGGAGGGGGGCTTCGCGGGGTGTGCCCCCTGCGCTGGCTGAGGGGCCTATACCAGCAAGCCTTGAGGTGACCCAGCTGCATGGCCCCGGGCCAGGCCCAAAAGCTATCCAGCCAGCTTTGTCCCCTTAAAGCTCATTTCCTTCTGTGTTCTTCAACCCCAACAATGAGTACTTTAATAAAACCCCCAAAGTTACCTTTGTAATTTGTTTGCCAGGCAGGCAGATGTATGGTAGATATCTGTATAAATATTTATACTCTGCAGCAAGGAGGTTTTGGAGGTCACACAACACGTACACACACACACACACACACACACGGGCTTTCACGCCCCCTACCCCCATCCCACCCTAGACATAGCCAGCCCCGCTCCCTTCTTCTCAGGCCAGCTGGTCTGTGCTGGGCCTGGGCTGGTCAGTGGATAAGTGATGGCCACCCCATCAACCTGAAGACATACACCAAAGGCCAGACAGACCCACACACCACAGATAGGAACACAGAACCGCCAGAGTGCCCTTGTGCCTGGCACTGTGCTAGGAGTGGACTTGGACTATGCCTGGCGTCCTCACATCAACCCAACAGCTCACACCATCCCCATTTTACAGAGGAGGGAGCTGCAGCTCGGGGAGGCAGGGCCACTGGCCCGGAGCTGCACAGCCAGTACGAAGCAAAGAGGAGATTTGAACTCAACATTGCTTAAGCATGCTTCTCCACTCTGTGCCTCTACTCTTTACCCTTTGCCAGGGAAGAAACCAGGCAAGAAGGGACAAGGTGGTCTTTTGGAGACAGCTCCATCACAAAATTAATTCAGAACAATCCCGTGAGACTTTCAGAGCACCTCATGAGTGCCCTGCCCTGTACTGTATACACGTGACCCCACTTCTGCACACAGCACGTGATTGTCAGTACTTAGATCTGACCACCTGCAGAACAGGCAGTGACCCCTGCGGGCAGCCACTGGGGAGTCATTACGAGAAGGTGGAGACCAGAGAGGAGGGGTGAGTCTGGAGGCTTCCTGCAGGGTAGGATGTGTGGCTATCTGGCCACGGGAGTTCAGAGCTGGACTGGGCGGGGGTCCAGTTGTAGAGTGAAATCTAACTCTTGGCAACCCCATGTGTGTCAGAGTAGAACTGTGCTCCATGGCTGCTTTTTCAGATCGCCAGGCCTTTCTTCTGAGGCACCTCTGGGTAGACACAAACCTCCAATCTTTTGGTTAGCCTAACATGTTGACTAACTGCACTACCCAGGGACTCGGACTGGAGGAAAGGGACGTCAAAGTGGAGCTAAGCAGCATGAGTAAAGGTGGGCCCAGGACCATGAGACCATGCCCTTTGCAGGTGTGTGGGCAGCTGGCCTTAGGCTGGATGGGCAGGTGGCTCACAGTGGGACTGCCCACCTTGAGAAGTTAGTCTCATTGAGCCTTGAGGGGCTGGACTGAGGGCCTGGAGGATGTGAGGTACGAGCCTGCAGGGAACTTCTTGGTAGAGCTAAGATGGACAGAGCAGCTCGCTGCGGGGAGGCTGTGGGCAGGGCCATCTCCCCTGCAGGCTGTGGGCAGGGCCATCTCCCCTGCACGTGAATTACTGTAGACTTGGGTAACGCAGCGCACTCCCAGCCCATCGCTCACCTCCCACAGTCTCTGCTCATATTTTTCATTTGGCAAGAGCTGCTGTATGGTGGCTCACACTCCCTGATATTATTTCTTGATTAAGGCACATCCTTAACCAGGCGGCTCTAGATCATTGGCAGTCTGGGAGCCCACGGGGAACGTGCCGGAGGCTTTGGGGTTGGGTGAGCCTCCTTCACCTGCCCACCTGGGCTTCTCATGGCCCTCCAGCAGGATGGGTCCTGCGCCTGGCAGGAGCACTCGTACATGGGACGCCCTCACACTCCACACCAGGCTGACACACTGCCCTCCCGCTCCCCTCTGCCTCCCGATCCAACTCATCCTGGCACTTCAGCCTCCTCCTACCAATGGCCCCTTCCGTTAGAGTCTGAACCACCTTCTGACCTGGGCAGGGAGGTGTTGAGATGCAGCTGGCTCTGGGGCTGGGTGGCCTTGAGTACACTACTTACCCTCTCTGTGCCTCAGTTACCTCATCTGTAAAATGGGAATTCTAAGTGCCCTTCTTCCAGGATCGTCGTGAAGATGGAGTGAGTAAACATAGGTGTTTGCTAATCACCGGTAATGCTAATCATCACTACTGCTATGATATTGTTCTTTCTTCCACTAAGTTCCTCAAGGAGAGAGCAGCTCGGTCTTGTGCATGTTTATTTCTTCCCCACCCCCCTGCAGCTATGCCAGCATGGGGCCAGGGTCAGGGATATTGCCGTCTGTGGTCAGGATGGGTGGGCATGTGTGAGAGCTCAGTCTTCCCCTCCACTTCAGACTCCACCAAGGGCAGCCCCTGAGTACAAGGTTGGGCTGAAAGAGGCCTCCCTGAGGTGACTGATCTGGGCTGACCAGGTGGGGCTCAGAGCTGACAGTGAGAAGGGACAGTCTTTCTGGAGACTCAGACATGGGAGACCATGGGGACATGGGGTGGGGACAGGAACAGGGAGCCACCCCGGCTCTGACTTAAATTGGCCAGGCAGGGCCAATCAGGGGCAGTCTCTCCAGGCCATCCTAGCATCCCCACCTGTAAAATGAGAATCATCTTTTCCCAGAAGACCTGCCTGCCCAGGTGTAAGATATAAAACCAAAAAACAAAACCAGGGCCGCCGAGTTGATTCCGACTCATAGCGACCCTACAGGACAGAGTAGAACCGCCCCATAGAGTTTCCAAGGAGCACCTGGCAGATTCAAACTGCTGACCCTTTGGTTAGCAGCCGCAGGGCTTAAACACTACGCCACCAGGGTTTCCTGGTGTAAGATATAGAGGGGATAATACCTACCTTGAAGAGTTAGCAGGTAAGGGGAAGGTAATGGGTGTCTGTTCTTGAGTAGAGAATTCCTCATCTCCTGGCTCCTTGGCTCTTACTCTTCCCCTGGCGCTGCCCCTACCCTGGCCCTCAGCACACCACACCAGCTCACTTGCTCAAGCAGGCATGTGCCTCATCACCCTCACGACTCCACACCCAGGGCCAGGGCACTGCTTGAGGACTTCTCCAAACCTTCTAGGGCTGTTTTTATTCCATCCTGGGCTGTCCCTTTGGGAATGAGCCTTCCTTGGTCACGCTCATTGGGTGTAGCGGAGGGCCATGACCGCCTTGCCCAGCTTCTGAGAGCTCAATTCCTATTAGCAAGACCTTGCCTCTTCTCCATCTTCCCCTCAGGCCAACAACAAATCAAGAAAACCCATACTATAAACATAGATTTACCATCGCCCCACCAAAAAAAAAAGTCCATTGCCGACTCATAGCTACCCTATAGGACAGAGTAGAACTGTCCCGTAGAATTTCCAAGGAGCACCTGGTGGATTTGAACTGCCAACCTCTTGGTTAGCAGCCGTAGCACTTATCCATTACTCCACCAGGGTTTCCAGAATTACCATGTGACCCAGCAATTCCACTCCTAGGTATATGCTTAAAAGAATTGGAAGCAAACACCAGCATTGTTCACAATAGCTCAAAGGTGTCTATCAACAGATGAATGGATAAACAAAATGTGGTGTATACTCACAATGGAATATTATTTAGCCTTAAAAAGGAATGAAGTTCTGATACATACTATGACATGGACGAACCTTGAAAATATTATGCTAAGTGAAAGAAGCCAGATACAAAAGAACATTCATTATGTTATTCCACTTACATGAAATATCTGCATTAGGTCAATGCATAGAAACAGGAAGTAGATTACAGGTTACCAGGAGCTGGGGAAAGAGGGCAATGAGAAGTTATTAATTAAGGGGTACTAGATTTCTGCTTCTTGTTGTTATTGTGTGCCATCAAGTCAATTTCGACACATAGCAACCCCATGCGACAGAGTAGAGCTGCTCCGTAGGGTTTTCTAGGCTGTAATCTTTATGGAAGCAAATTACCAGGTCTTTCTCTGACAAAGCCCCTGGGTAGGTTGGAACTGCCAACCTTTCGGTTAGCAACCAAGTGCTTAACCATTGCACCACCAGGGCTCCTTGAGTGTCTGTTTAGGGTGAGAGAAAAGTTTTGTAAATAGGTAGTGGTGATGGTTGCAGGGCATTGCAAACATAATTAATGAATTATACACTTAAAATTGGTTAAAATGGCAAATTTTATGTTTAACATATTTTGCCACAATAAATTTTTTAAAAAAGAAAACACGCACTAGGATCCTGGCATTTTTCCATGACTTTTTTCTTGAGTGGATCGTGAGGAGCCTCTAGTTTTTCAGCCTGAGGACCTGCATGGGAAGGAAGAGCCTTTGTCTATGGGAGTGGAGTGCCACAGTCCTGGAGAAAGAAGACCACGAGGAGCTCATTCCTCTGTGAGGGCCAATGTACATCCTCAGAGGCCAGGGTCGGGGACCTCTGGTCAGTAATCAGCCCCCAAGGACCTACAGACCACTCCTAAGACCTGGACACCCTGGAGACCACTCCCAGGCTGGTGCCAGATTTTTTCAGCTTTGTGCTGCCTGTTCCTAGCAAGGCTGGTAAATGTTTGTTGACTGAATTCTTGGTAAATGATCTTTGGGGAATATGGAAAATGGCAACAGTGCCCCAAAGCCTGAGAGACAAATGCAAGTCTGGTTTCCACCAAAGAGAGAAGTGGAGTTCACCAAAGGACAGATCAGTGAGTATGTGTGTCGATCCTCAACAAGATTCTAGAATAGATGTCAGGGCAGTGCCTAAAGAAAGAAGCGATGGTCCTTGGGATCCACTAGGGGCTCCCCAAGAAGTCAAGCCAGATGACTTGTTGCCTTCACTCATTGGTCAGTTTGAGTTCTGTGACACCCTCCCCCACCCCACACCCCCGGCAAGTTTTCTTCGGAGAATATCGTGGGCAATTAGGGGATAAAGGTCTGAATGACAGAATAATCAGATTGGTATATAAATGATCGACGACCTGTTCCCGAAGTGTAGTGGCAATTAAGCGGGTTTCAACCCAAGGAGATGTCTCCAGATAAAGGACCGCCTCTGCCCTAGGTCCTGTCCTAATCCACATTTTTATCAATGACTTGGCTGAAGAAGACATGTCAGTCAGACTGATTGAATTTTCAGATGACTTGTAGCTGAGAGGAAGGGTACATCCATTAGATGACAGAAGAAGAATACAAAAAGATCTCAACAGAGCGAAGCAATGGGTATAATCTAACAAGATAAAGCTTAATAGGGATAAATGTTGGGCCTTCCACTTAGAGCCAAAAATCTAGCTGCAGACACATAGAAAGGAGAAGTGGCTTAAAAGCAGCTGCTGTTGCCAAGGGAGGTGCTTCTGTTGACAGCTCAATATGAGTCTTCAGCATAATGTGGCTGCCCTAGGACCTAATTGCACCTTAGGCTGCATTACAGAAGTGTGATACCTAGGAGGGAAGTGGGAGTTCCACTCTGCTGGGTGCTGTTCCAACCAGTTCTGGGAACCACCGGGAGGCTGGGTAAAAACTGAGTGTGTTCCGAGAAGAGTGACTAGGATAGAGGAAGACTTTACATATATGATACATGACACATGGTTTAGGGAACCAATACTGTTATGCCTAAGGAGGACAAACTGGGAAAATGGTTGTTATGAGTTGAATTGTATCCCCCAAAAATGTGTGTCAGCTTGGTTAGTCCACGATTCCCAGTATGGTATGATTGTCTACCATTTTGTCATCTGATGAGATTTTCCAATGTGTTGTAAATCTGGTCTCTATGAGTCAGAATCAACTCGATGGCAATGGGTTTTTTTTATGTTAATGAGGCAGGATTAGTGGTAGTGATATTAATGAGGCAGGACTCAATCTACAAGATCAGGTTGTGTCTTGAGCCACTACCTTTTGAGATATAAAAGGAGACCTGAGCAGAGAGACATGGGGGCCTCATACCACCAAGAAAGTAGAGCCAGGAGCACGTGTCCTTTGGACCCAGGGTCTCTGTGCTGAGAAGCTCCTTGATGGGAAAACCTCGATGACAAGGACCTTTCCCCAGACCTGACGGAGAAAGAAAGCCATCCCCTGGAGCTGGCACCCTGAATTCGGACATCTAGCCTACTAGACTATGAGAGAATAAATGTCTGTTTGTTAAAGCCATTCACGTGTGGTATTTCTGTTATAGCAGCACTAGTTGACTATGACAATGGCCATTCATGGGCTGTTGTTATGAGTTGCCATTAAGTTGGCTCCAACTCATGGTGACCCCATGTACAGTAGAAAAAAACATTGCCTGGTCCTGCACCATCTTCATGATCATTGATATGCTTGAGTCCATTGCTGCAACCACTGTGTATTTTGATTGTCTTCCAACCTAGGGGGCGCATTTTCCAGCACCATATTGAGCAATATTCTGTTTTGATCCATGTTATTTTAAATAATATTTTCTTGTGTTTTTGGTGAAGGTTTATACAAGTTTAGCTCCCCATTCAACAATTTCTACACAAAGCGTTCAGTGACATCTCCACAATGTGTGAGCATTCTCATTATTTCCGTTCTGGTTGCTCCATTTCCATTAATCTAGTTTCCTTGCCTTCTTACATTCTCATCTTTGTTTTGCCATAATTGTTGACCGTTCAGTCTCGAATAAGTGATTTTTTAAAGGAATACAGTACTTATGGTTGGTATTCATTATTTTGTGAGTCACTCTGTTATTTAGCTACATGGTAGTTCAAGGTCCGAAGAGGTTCTCAGGACAATAGTCTCAGGAGGTCCTCCATTCTCAACCAGTCCAGTAGGTCTGGTTTTTTCTTTGCTGTTGTTTTTTGTTTTTAGAAATTGTAGCCGTGATTAGAATGGCCAGTGGTGGTAGCCGGGCACCAACCATCTAGTTCTTCTGGTCTTAAGGTAGATAAGGCTGTGATTCATGTAGACTATTTGTCCAGTAGACTAGTTTCTTCTTTGAGTCTTTGGTTTCTTTCTTTCTCTTTTACTCTGGACAGGTAAAGGCCAGTAGTTATTCCTTAGATGGCTGCTCACAAACTTTTAAGACCCCAGACACTACTCACCAAACTAGGATGTAGAACATAACTTTGTGAACATATTATGCCAATTGACTGAGATGTTCTATGAAACTATGGTCCTAATCCTTCAAATCCAGAAAACCTACCCCACAAGGTGTTTGGTTATACATTAGAATCATCATTAATTGTGCCCCCTATGTGGTTTATTAATTACAAACATATATATGTAAACATATGTGCGTATAGTCATATAGATACATATACACTTAAGGTTTCCATTGGCTAATTTTCAGAAGTAGATCTCCAGACTTTTCTTCTTAGTCTGACTTAGTCTGGAAGCTCCACTGAAACTTGTCCACCATGAGTGATCCTGCTGGTATTTGAAATACCAGTGGCATAGCTTCCAGCATCATAGCAACACTCAAGCCACTACAGTAGGAAAAACTGACAGATGGGTGGCAGCGTTCAAGATCAGTCCTGTGGAAAAAAGACTAGGCTTGTTTCCTGTGGCCCCAAAGGACAAAATGAGTGTCATTTAATGGAAACTACTATTTTTTAGTTTTTCTTACTAGAAGTCAGATTTCAGGTAAACATGAAAAGCATGCTAAATTTCACTGCTGTACAAAGGCTACGTGGCCACAGTTGTGGGGTTAAGGTACTGCAGGTTGATAAAGCAGATACCACAGAGCAAGAGTCATTTAATGGGGATTTATGGTTAGAACATAGAGAGGCTGAATGGCCCCAGAGTTCCCTTGTAAATGAGCCTGGGTTCTTCAATTCCCACTAGGTGTGAAAAATCCCAGTGACATCTCCACCCCACCACACAACTTCCAATAACAGGAGACCCTGGTGGGTGGCGCTGGTGGGAAAAGCAGAGTGCCCCTCATCCCAAGCAGCAGAGCTAATCCATTAGAAATATAACCCAGGGAAGGTGGAACGGCCCCTATTCCAGCTGGAGAGAGGCAGCCATCCTCTCCTGCCCCTCCTCAGGCTCAGGAAAGTGAGGTGCTGGTCCCTCAGAAGGAGGAATGAACAGGCTCTAAGCCAACAGAAGCTTTCTGGGATGGAGACTATTGACCTGGGAACTTGGAG
The DNA here is from genome assembly GCF_024166365.1 of Elephas maximus indicus. Lineage (NCBI taxonomy): Eukaryota > Metazoa > Chordata > Mammalia > Proboscidea > Elephantidae > Elephas > Elephas maximus. The sequence continues at coordinate 45,013,542 of NC_064829.1, read as the reverse complement.
CCTCAGCAGACCTCAGCCTGTAGACCTTGGGGAATCAGGAGTCCTCTAGTTTCAGGTAGTGGGTACCTTCTGTTTAGAAAGAGCATTTGGCTGAGGTGAGCCAGAAGGCCCCTTTGAGGAGAGGGAACAAAGTCCGCTCAATCTCAGCTCAGTGGAGGTGAGCGGGGGAGCTGATGCTTCCCACCATTTTGCACAGCCTAGAGCCCCAGGGCACAGGGAAGCATGCAGGGATCTCATGCAGGGGCAGTTTGCTGGCGCCTTCATTGGCCAGTGTCTCCTGGGACCTGGTGTCTGGGGGTCAGCATGGCCCTTAGGCAGGGGCTGGGTGAGGGTTTGGGTCCTACCAGAACCTGGGACTGAGCCTGGTCTTCCAACACCCCACCATATGCTACAGTATTCTGGGGGAGACAGTTGCACACCTGGGTGTCTATACCCCATGGTGGAGGCTGCAGATGAGGGAAGGAGGCTCAGCAGCCTAGAGGGGCTGGGAGACAGCAGGGGATTTGCACCTCCCTGAGGAAGTAACTCTAAATGAACTTCAACTCAGCCTTGCCAGTCTCCTCAGCCCGCCCTTCTCTCCTGTCCCCATTCTAGAATCTACCCAAGCAAGTGCTCAGCCAGCCCCCAGGAGGCAGATGACCCTGAGGTCAGAGTGCCCATGGACTGACATGCCCACCCACCCAAACAGGGACATCCAGGAGTTCACCCAGGGTCCTCACGGCACATGCTCAAGCTCTCACACAGATGGTGCAAGCCCACCTGCACAGCCACAGCACACAGACGTCCGCAGGTGTGGGTGGGCAGCTCACCATGTGGGCACGTGGCTCCCATAAGAACACAGCAGACAGACAGGCCTGTGCTCACACACTTGGGGGTGGGGAGGAGGGTGTTGTGGCTGCCTGCTCCCTCCCTGCCAAGATGGCCCCAAACCCTGGAGTCAGGCTGGAAAAATGACGTGGCCAGCTGAAAGTGACAGAGGCTGGCAGCCAACGTGGGGAAGGAGGAGGTTTGATAGCAGAAAATTGGATCTGAAATCAAACCAGGCCCCTGGGAAGTGGGAGGGTCAGCAACTGCAGCAGCCAGGATGGGGTAGGGCCTTGGCATGGGTGATGGAAGTCGAGGCCAGCTGGGAACCAACGGGGCAGCCTCTTCCTCTGCCCTCCCCTGGGGAGCCGCCAGGCCCTGCTGTGTGCTGTTTCACTGTTGGGGGAGGCTCAAGACCCAAGGGTCAGATAGGCAGTGCGCTGAAAGAGAAGATTCTGCAACCTAAGTATGTGGCCATGAGATAGAGCCGCATGGGGGCTGTGGTCAATAGTAGGGAACACGGCAGGGAGGAGGAGAGGATCAGGCTGAAGAGGGACGTGGGGTCAGATGTCGGATTCATCAGCGTTATACACAAAAGAAAAATCAAAATGGGTTGGGAGGCAGGGAGGGTGGAGCTCTCACTGATAGAACGATGCATGAATAAATGAACGCATGCGTGCCTATATCCTGGGGCATACAGAGGGCACATAACCCCATACCCATTCTCAGCTGGAGTCACTTGAGATCCCAAATGACCCTGAGGCCATGTTAAGGTTGGGGTTGGAAGGTAGCTCCGTGACACCCAGGCTGGTGCCCTCCTCAGAGATCCTGGGCCCCAAGCACCCACCCACATGGCTCCACCTCTTCACCAAGCCCATCCTCCCCTGACCCTGCTGGAAACCTGGCTGGGTGTGTGGGAGGTGTTAACATCACCAAACAATTAACTGGAGTTGCACAAAGGTAGAGAGAGGAGGGTGGGAGAAGCTCTTGGCGACGCGGTTGGCGTAGGGAGAGACGGATGAACTTTCCCGCTTCCCCGGCGCCACGAGCTGACAGTAAATATCAGAGGTAATGATATTGACTTTAAGGTATTATGGCTCCAAATGTCACTTGTGCTCACGTTCTCTTTCTCTCTCTTAAGGGGGGAAAAAAACAGTCTCCCTGATGTGATTTACATTTTTCCTTCCTCTCCTTCCCTGTCCCTGGAACAGGGGGAATGGAAACACCTGGCACCTCTCCCCAAATGGGTACGAGCCTTGGGAGTTGGCTATGAAAAGGCCAGGCGTGTCTCCCCTGTGCCTTTCATCCCAGGGATCTTAGGCAGGACAAGGAGCATCCTCAGAGCAACCTTTCTCTCACACCTCACCATGCCTGCCCCTCTCAGGAACCCTCAACTGCCCCCCACTACTCACAGGAGGGCCCCAAGCCCTGCTTCACACACAGTCCAGGTACATCTCTCCCCCGCCAGGTTGGCCTCACAGGCGGCTGCGCCCCCCATCATTCCCACACCGCCTTTTCACTGCCCCATCCTCTCCATCTCTCAGCCCCACCTTCTCCAGGAAGCCCCACCACCACCACCTGAGACCCTTCTCCTCTCTTCCTCCTGCAAACACCCAGCACATAACCCCTGCAACACCCACCGCCTGGCGCTGGCCCCACAGCCTCTCACCTTCCCTCTAAAGCCAGGATAAACCTTCCAAAAGGCCAGGATCCCTGCCCCCCTACTCCTGGCATCCCTGCAGAGCTTAGCCTTTTCACTGAGGTTTTCAGTAAATACATCTGAAATGAGAAAGCAGGGTGGGGCCGCCCAGAGGAGATCCTGAGGACTGAGGATCTGGGAGATGGATGGAAGTAGGGAAGGAAGAAGAGGGTGGTGGAAGTGGGGCATCAGACAGGGAGGCTTCCAGGTGTGTGGGAAGAACACAGGTGCCCGAGCTGGGCAGGCCTGGGACTGGAATCAGACGCTGAGAATCCTCTCCAAGCCCAGTCCCTTATCTTCCAGTGGGAATAGCCCATGTTGACCCACCCACTGTGCAGTCCATTCTGTGCTCCATAGGGTTTTCAATGACTGATTTTTCAGAAGTAGATTGCCAGGCCTTCCTTCTAAGGAGCCTCTGGATGGACTCAAACCTCCCACATTTCAGTTAGCAGCCCAGCGTGTAAACCACCGGCACCACCCAGGGAGTCTGGGTTGAAATTTGGGGCTTTTTAAGTAGAACCAGATGAGCAGCACCGTATCGTCAAATGGCTCCCATCTCCATGGGAACCAAGTTCAGGTACCACTGGGCCTGGAGAGGATGAGGTGAAGGGCCCCCAAAGATTGTGGGGAGAGACAGGGTCAGGGTCAGGAGGACCACAGCCCCCTCCCCTTCCATGTGACTTTTGTTTGTAAAAAAGGGATAGACCTATCTTGCAGGACTTTTGTGAGACTTTGAGCTAGCATTTGAAGTCTAGAGCAGAGGGCCTAGACCCAGCAGAGGTGGCATCTGGGCACTATTTGGGCATTGTTGTGGATGTTATTAGTAACTTTGATAATCATAAAGACCTGGTTAGGCTGGTGTTTGTGCAGTAAGCAGAGTTCTGGGTCAGCTCCCTGCTTTTCCAGCCTAAAACCTACTCTGTTGGGTACCTTGAGATGTGGCTTAAGGAAAAGAGAGAAATCACCCTCCTTGACAAAATGAGGTCACTTAATGGAAACTATCAGATTTCAGGTCCACACAGGGCAAAGGGCAAGAGAACAGGAAGGTAGACATCGCCCGGCTCCAGAACCCCTGTCTGTAACATCTCCACGACAGGGAGCTCCCAGGCTTCTAAGGGGTTCTATTCTATGTCAGTTCTCAGTGTTAGAAAGTTTTTCCTTTTGCCGAGCCTCCCTCTAACTTACTGAAGCCTCCAGGTCATATTATAAACACCACTGTCAAGGGGAGTCACCTGTTCCTGATTATACAATTTTTATTTGAGCCCAGATGCAGGCTTTTACTGTTATCCTTGTGAAGTGTTGTCTTTCAAGAGCCTGTGAAGAGTGGTTCAATTCTCTTCCTAATTCTAAATTCTATAGGCCTGAGCAGAAACAATCATGCAGTGAGGTTCCAGACCACTCCCTCCATGGACTGAGTGGATGCTGGGAGTGGTGTCCTGTGTGCTGCTGAGGACGGGCTTCTGAGGAAGGTGGCACTCCAAGAGTACCCCTTCTGGGCTTACAGTTACAGACCACAACCCACCTCTAGACTGAGGCCTGGAGCCACAACCCTAGAGTCTTTGACTACTTAGGATCTCCATGTTCTTTACACTGTTCCCCACCATGGCCTCAGTGTCTGACATCCAAAGGTGGGCCCTAGCACCCAGGCTGGGCTGGGGTATAGCCAAGGGCCAGTTCCATGGTGGCTGCCAAGAAGTAAGAGAACACTTCTCATGTCTCCTGCCCCAAGAAAGGACTTCTGGGTTGGAAAGTAGAGCAAAACCCAAGAACAATATGTTTGCCACTCTGTGCAAGGGATGGGTCAAGGAGAGGGGAGACAGAAGCCCAGGAAGGAGAGAGGGAGGCTGGCAAGGAGTGGGGCAGGTGGGCCCTAAACCTGGGCTCCTGGAGAACTGAGTGTGAGAGGATGCTCTGCAAGCCCTACTCTGGACACATTCCTGCTTAAAGGAATCCAAAAACCAAAAAACCAAACCCGTTGCTGTCAAGTCAATTTCAACTCATGGCGACCCTATAGGACAGAGTAGAACTCCCCCATATGGTTTCCAAGGAGTGCCTGGTGGATTCGAACTGCCAACCGTTTGGTTAGCAGCCATAGCTCTTAACCTCTATGCTACCAGGTTTCCCAAAAGGAATCCAGGGTTGAATTATTTCGCAGAACAAAGAAACCTTCCACCCTGCAAAGAGACCCTCCCCTTTATCCTCTCTTTTTGAAGCATCTACACCAGCAGGGCCCCGGGTATTAGAAACAACGTGTTCCTGGAGACCCAGTGACAGATGGGCCCCCCAACAGTCCATGCCTCTGTGGCCTCAGTGCAGAGAGACAGGTGGACTGGGGACCAAGCTGCGAAGGGCAGCGAGTGGTGAGTCACCAAGATGTGGCACAGGGGCCGGTGGCAGAGAGAAGTGCCCAGCGGAGGGAGGAGGCCACACATGCAAAGGAGGAGCAGCGCTCTCCAGTGGGAGTGTCCGCAGGTCCAGCCCATGGCCGGAAGGCCTTATGGCCTAAATCTCAGCTATTTAGAAGCCTTGGCAAATATTTTACTTTGAATAACAAAAAAAAATGCAGACAGCTGATAGCCTAACCAAAGAAACAAAAAAAACAAACCCACTGCTATCGGGTAGATTTTGACTCGTAGCAACTCAACGGGACAGACTAGAGCAAAGCAGACTGCTGCATTTTCTTCCGAGAAGCAGCTGGTGGATTCAAACTGCCTACTTTTCTGTTGGCTGCTGAGTGCTTCCCCGCTGCACCACCAGGACTCCTTTTAGCTGATAACCTACACCTTTTCAACAACAAAATCGTATTCTCCTTTCCATTATCCTCCCTTTAAGTTGACTCAAAGGTCCATAGGTGGCGCTCAACTGCTAACCTAAAGGTTAGCAGTTCAAACCCACCAGGCAGTATCACGGAAGAAAAGTCCTGGCGATCTGTTTCCGTAAAGATTATAGCCAAGAAAACCCTATAGAGCACAGGGTCTACTCCGTAACACATGAGGTCACCATGAGTCAGAACCAGTTGGCTGGTAGCTGACCTGCTCTGCTCTGTGACAATCTCATAATATCTACCAGCCTTCATCATGTTCCAATCCCAAACTCTTGTATGCTAGGAAAAGAGATCATCAAACCTGTTGGAATTCTGCATAAAATAAGAGTTATGAGGCTCTAAGAGAAGGCCTAAAAAGATCTCTGATGCAAAAAATGTATGTACTTATTTTCTTTATGTTGAGTTTGGTTACTAGAAAAAATGCTTCCTTCCTTCCTATTTCTTGCTTGTGTGTCCTGGTAGGTGATAAATTTCTGTACGTGAAAATATTGCCTGGATGGGAAGTTCCCTTCCTTTGCCGTGAGGCAACTAATGGCTTTTTTAAGGCACAGCCACTTACTCAGCATCTCCTAACGTCACCCAGCCCTCCCCCTACACACATACACCCCCACCCAAGTGCATAACCAGGACACTCCAAGAGGGCCAGGGAGCTGGTACACCAGAAGCGTCTGCTCTTTAGCCATGCAGCCAGACCAAGAGGCAGACAGAGGCCAGCTCCGTTCTGTGCAGGGGTGTGCCTTAAACAGACAAGTGGAGAGGAAGAGGGAGAAACGAGAGTTTTAGAGACAATGGGAAGAGAAAACCGGAGGAAGGAACCAGAAAACTCTAGATAGGGTCTGGCGTGCCTGGCTCTTCCCTGGGCGTTGTCTACTGAATTCTGAGGGCCTCTGAGAGAGCAGAAATTGTCTCCATTGTGCAGACAGGGAAGCAGCCCAGCTGCCCTGAGCCCGACGTGTGCAAACACCTCGAGCAGATTTGACCGGCAGACCGTAGAGAGGTCAGAATGAGACAGGAGAAAGGGCTGGGGAGGGAGGCAGAAGCCGAGGTGCAGGTGATGGGAGACATGGCAGGTAAGTCCAGGTTAAGTCACTCCTGGCTGTGACAGCCCGTGGTCCTCCCTGTGTCGTGGCAGGGGAGTGCCCAGTCCACACTTCTCCCTGATCACACTGCTCTGTCGTGGGGCCATGCTGATTCTGATGACCCTGAGGTGGGCTGGCCCAAGGCCCCATACAAACCGGCCCTGAAGAACCGCCAAACCCGAAGCAGGTGGGATCGCCTTTCAGGCTGCCCTTGACCTTTGGCTGCCGCTAGGGAGTGGTGGGTCCACAACCTTGACTTGATTAACATTTAAATGCCATTTGGTGTGAGGAGGATTTGGAGGAAGGGCTGAAACAAACAAACCTTGGAGCTGCAGTGGGATTGGGCGGAGGGCCTGAGGAACCTGCTCAGCAGACGCCAAAATGAAAATCTTTTCTGGTCCTTGGGGGTCAAGGTGGGGATATGGGCCAGAGGGTGGTTTGGCCAGGGCTTCCGTCTCTCTTCGGGGGTTCCTTTCCCAGCTATGCCCTGAGCACTTCACTCATTTCACCAGGCTGAGGGACCATCCCATCAAGTACACACATGATAGCTTTCATATCAGTAAGTAGATGGAGCATTACAGTCCTCCAGGAGAGCACATGATCCAGCTGGGCTCTGGACACTGGGGTACCTGACCCTGGTGCTTCCTGCTTCCGGGGTATCGCAGCCTGACCCGGCCTCAGTGCCCCCTCGACATCAGGATGCATGCTGTCCACCCTCTGAAGCTCCCCTTGTCCTCTCCTCCCACCCCTCCTGGTGTCTCCGAGGTGACAGGAAGGACCCTCCCTCACCCCCCCTTGCTGCCCCCTCCCCCAGAGCAGCTCTAATGGGCCAGGCTGCTCCCCTGGCTGGGCATCTCTGAGGGGAGTCTTTCCACTGAGGTGCGAGCAAAGGCTTTAAAAGCCACTTAACTCATCCTTGATGAGTGGGGGTGACCCCCTAGAAGTGAAAAGGGCAGGATTAGAGAGGTGGGCTGAGGGGAGCCACAGAGCCAGCCCGCCTCCCCCCACGCTGCGTTTTCCTGCATACTCGTGTCTACCTGCAGGTGGGGCCCGGCACCCCTCCAGGCCACACCCGGAGCCTAGTAGGGGTGCGATTGTTAGCTAAGCAGGCTAATTGTGTTAACAGCCATGGCTTGATTTGCATATCCAGGAGGATGCTGTCCTCGGAAGTCATTAACACAAGAGTCTAAATCACTTCACTAATGGCAGCAGCTCAGCGCACTTACCCAGGACCTGTCAGGCCACAGAGCTCCTCCCCAGCTTCACTAGAGTGAGCAGCCCCCTGCACAGGGCAGTGTAAACAGGGCGAGACACTTGGGTGCAAAGGGTTATGATCCTGGATGGAGCTGGCTGACTGGAGCTGCAACTAGAAACCCTAAAAAGCGATTTTAAATATGGAGAAGCCTTTGTTGTTGTTGTTGCTAGATGCCATCGAGTCAATTCCAACTCATAGTGACCCTATAGGACAGATTAGAACTGCCCCACAGCGTTTCCAAGGCTGTAAACGTTTACAGAAGCAGATTGCCACATCTTTCTCTCATGGAGTGGCTGGTGGATTCGAACCGCTGACCTTTCAATTCGCAGCCCATCACTTAATCACCAGGGCTCCTTCATGCCTGTGCTAGGCCCTTTTTAATATGTGCCCTCGTTAACCCTCACAAGGCCACAAGGAAGGCAAGAACATTCTCACCTTGAACATGAACCCGTGAAGGTAGTTTTTTCATAGACAAGCAGCTCTAAGGATTGGAGCTGAGATTCAAATCCAGCCGCATCTGGCTGCGAAGCCCAGAAAGTCCTCTTTGCATCCCATGGGTGCTGGCCCCGAACACCCACAGACCTGCAAATACAGGTACAGAACTGGAAGGTCAAGGCAACAGGGAGGCCTCCCCTCCCACGAAGGGCAAAAACAAGGGTCTGGGGCAGGGCTGACTGCATCCAGCTGTCCCCACTCTTACCCAGCTGCACATCTTTGGGCAAGTTATTTTCCTGTCTGGGTTTCAGTGTTCTCATCTGTCCAGTGGGGATAAGGTCTGGTGGTTATGTGAAGTGCTTAGAGTGGAGCCGGATGCCCAGTGTGTGCTCTCAGCCTCACAGCTCATAGGCCGTGCTGGGTGCACAAGGGAGAAGCTTGGGGCCCTTGTGTCTCCAGAGCCCCCAAGGCCCCAACCCTGGGCCAGATAGTGAGAACCCATGGTGGTGGCGGCCAGAGGTTGGGAAGGGGCACTGGGCAGGCAGAGCTGAGCAAGAACAGACAGCCCCAGCCTAAAGGACCACAACCGACAGCATCCCTGGGCCACGACTGCAGAGCTCCACACCGGGGTGGCCCTGACCAGCCCTTCCCAGGCCCCTTTGAGATACTCCCGCATAAGCAGGTCTTCAGGGCATCTGTTTACTCCTTGGGGATCATCATCCCTTCATTCATGGACGAGTGTGTATCGAGCTCCTGCCATGTGTCAGGCCACGGAGAACAGGGCACGCCCTGAGCCCTCTGGATCCCACAGTCCATCGGTAGCTGTGGGCTGAGCCAGTGACTGCCGCCGCACCCCTGGCCCGGCACAAGTATACCATTAAGCAATTTGAGGGCTGGGCCTGAAGCCTACCTGCCTTGGTCATGCTCAGCAAAGACCCGCACCCCAGCGTGAAGCCCACCCAGGGCTAGCTCAGGGGAGCCACAGGCAAGACGGGATGGCCCTTGGGAGGGGCCCAGCCTCCCTGCCAGGTCACCTCAGCGGCTCTGTCCTCAGGAGTCCTGCTCCTGTCACATAGTACACACACTCCCCACCACCACCCCCTGCTTCTGCAACTGCTGTGTCCCCCCCCACCACCACCCCTTCTGCACCTGCTGTTGCCTCCACCTGGATGGCTCTTAGACCTTCACTGCCCTGGCAGGCTCCAGGCTCAAAAGTCAGCTCCTCTAGGAAACCCTCACTGACACCCCCAAACCAAAGTCAATCCCGGTGCCATTGAGTCAGTTCCAACTCATAGTGACCCCACGTGTGCAGAGCACAACTGTTCCATAGGGTTTTCGTGACTGTGACCTCTCAGAAGCAGAACCCCAGGCCTTTCTTTTGAAGGGCCTCTGGGTAGGTTCGAACCATGAACCTTTTGGTTAGTAGTCCAGCGCTTAACCAGCTGTTTGTACCACTTAGGGACTCTACTTGTAAGGCTCCCACCCTGCGTTGCACAGACCTCCGTGGTTGCCAAGGACATTTCAGGGTAAAAAGGCATCAGATGACAAAAGCCCGCCGTGTAATAGAGTGGACAAGAGGCTGGAGCTTGGAGCAGGTGGAGGACCGAGAGGAGGAACCAGGAGGGCAGCCAGGGTCATGCAGGAGCAGCAGGGCAGGCCTGGGGAGACGAAGGAGCCTGCAGGAGGAAGGGCCCAGGGCAAGGCTGCCAGGTCCCTGGAGCAAGCCATGCTGAAAGCCCCACGTGGGGCCAACGTGGGGTTCAGAGCAGAGGTGGGGAATGTGGGGGCATGGATACCTGAGCGGAACACAGGGCCTGGCATGACCTGGAGCCACCAGTGGAGAGAGTTGGTCGGGATCAGAGAGGCCCAGCTTAGCTGGGGCTTGGCAAGTGACCGAAGCTCGCTGCTTTTCCTGGTTCTTTTCTATAGTGGAGCCTTTCGGGGCTCTTCAGGTGATTCAGTGAGACAGATATGAGTGCACAGGGCCCTCCCATTGATGTGGTCCTTTCAGACCCCGGGGTTCTCTGTGGGTCGGTGGGTCCTGGGCTGTCTCTTAGGATCTCTCTGTCTCCACCTCTTTTCTCTCTGCACCTCCTGGTGCCTCCTCCCAAGCACTCTCTCTCTCTTCTTGTGCCTCCCTCTGGCCCTTGTCTCTCCCCACCCCCATTCTTCCTCTTTCTGCTGCCTTCCTACCCTTCTGTCCCTCTCCTTCAATTACCATAACACAAAACAGAAGAATATTTTATTATTTGGTGCCTTTGCTAAATCGAGTTTCTGTTCCCTGTTTTTCATGTCTAAGTGGATGAGTGCCACACTATATCTCTCTATTAAAAAGCAAAAACTCAATGGAGTGGCTTCAATGGCCCCGTCCATGGTGGTTTTGTCTATTGGTCAGTGGTCCTTGATAGAGAAGAAAAGGTGGGGTTGTTCTTCTGGGCTGAATCAGAAAACCAGGGGGTCTCAGCACACAGCAGCGTTCCCAGAGATGGACCCTGGGGAGCAGACCCTGGGCTGGCTGGGTGCCCGAGGCTGGTGGAGACGGAGGCTGTGGGTCAAGGCCAAGACTCAGAACCAAGGCCTCCAGGACATTCAGAGGGCCCCTCGTGCAGGGCCCCCACTGCAGCTCCCCAGCAGAGCCTTCTAGGCTTGGGGAGTCCTGGCACTCACTGGTTTTAGCCCCAGGGGGTGGTGGCACCAGACCCAGTGAAAGCAACCTTTGACTCCTGTTGGCCCCGTCTGGGGGGGGTGGGTAGTGAGTGCAGGGCTCAAAAATCCCGTCCACCAGGGCTCTACCTGAACTGATGATACCCACTCTGATCGTGACACTCTGACTTCTGTCCCTTCAGGCCTGTGTTTTCAGTTTATAGCTCACCATATTACAGCACACACACACACCCCTCCCAACATGGTCACATACACCCCACACAAATACACACTCAAAAACACTCATGCATCCCCAGACACAGCCAGACAATCACATTGGGATTATTCTTCTCACACATACCCAGAGGCACCAGCACACTCACATGCCTGCAGACACCAATAACAGGGCACATGTACAGCTATAAGGTATATTCTTGAGCACTCACAGCGGACATCCTCAAGCAGACTTGAATTTGAACTCTTCCAGATAGAATGACACACGAACGCTGTGTGCTCCAGACACACACGCATGCACATGCAAGCACAGGAACGCAACAAGTGTGTGTACACACAGGCATACACACGCACACATACAAGCACACTTGATCAGCTTTTATGTGTGTCCAGAATCTGATACAAAAGCTTCCCCTCTGCACGGCGACCCTCAAGCCTTCACATGAGTGGGCTTCCATCCCAGAAAATCATCCGACACACAAACCGTAGGAGCCATGCCCTCTGTATCCCCTGTACCCCTCTACCCTCAGCCCCCACCTTACCCCTACCAGATTCTGACCTGAATTTGCTTGCAGAGAAGAGTGATTAAGAGAGCACCAGTCTGGGGCCAGACCTCCTGAGCTTCAAACTAGATACATTCCTTTCTGTAAAATGGGGATGAGGTGACGTTAGGGACGTATGAGGTGGTATGTGTGAGCTCTTAGAACAGTCCTGGCACATGGTAAACAGTCAGAGCTGTTAGCTGTCATCGTGGTCCTGCTGGGTGGCTTGGCCTAGCCTGGATGGACCAACACCTACCAGGAAACCTGGCCCCTGCACTGACAGCAACCAGGATACCAGTCCACAGCTTCAGTGTAACAACGCATTTACAACAAACAGAAGGAGGTGGGGTGCTATGGACAGAGCGCTTAGAATCTGGTATCCAGACACTCGTCGCTGTCCTAACTTCATCTACTGGCCACTCATATGGCCGCATGGAGCTGCCCCTCCTGTGCAGTGAAAATTATTCTTGAAAGCTTTGTTTCTGAACACCAGCTCAATGTCAGGGTAAAGCCTTCTTATCAAGCACAATCATTTTGGGCACCCAGGCAACTGGAGTTGAGGACACCGAAAGCCAATTGGAAACATAAGTGGGAGGGTTTGGGTAGGTGGGGAGCCATCCAGGATCCACTGGGCCGGCTGCGTGAGGGCCCAGGCAGGAGGAGATGGGAGAGGCGCTGTTTCTTGGAGAGGAGGCCGCATGTACATAGTGTGTATAAATGTATATAATAATCATTAGCAGCGACTCAGCTGTCTGCTGCTGGTTTGCAAGATAAATTGCATTAATCAACACGATGCCTTCAGAACTTTTGGCGAGCCGTTTCTTATGCTAATTGGGCCACTTGAAGTAGACTGTCATTGCACTAGGATCTCTGGCTGTCAAGACAATTACTGGCACACGCAAGCCCCCGCCCCCAGCCCTCAGCCCCCCACCATCACCTTTTCTTTCTTAAATATAATATTAATGAGAAGAGCTATGCTAATTACCTGGCCAAAAATAAAACCCTGAAAGAAGAAAGGGGAAGATGGGTAGAGGATGTGACCGACAGGGAGACCTGGGTCACCTTGAAGGCCATGTGGAAAAGCTGTGGGGGGGCCTCTCCCAGGGGACAGTAAGGAGACCAAAGGCATGTTTTGGTGGGTCGAGCAATACGGGGACCTGACTGGGATGGGGCAGTGTGTATGATTTGATGGTTTAGAATTGGCGGAAGCAGCAGGTGAAGATTTTGAGCAGGTGGAGGAGGAGCAAACAGCCATCCACAGGTGAGCAGGTTTACCTGGGTGAGTAAGCTGTCGTCCCTAGAAGGAGCTGCTTGTATTGTTTGCTGCTCAGACACTCGAGTTTTCAGGGAGTTCCTAAAACAAACAATGAAGTTATTTGCCGAGAGAATTTCTTCCCATAGGGCAGTCAAGCCCACCTGGACGGTCCTGGGCTTCATCCAGTGTGCTGTGTGGCTGCAGGCCACGTCCTCAAGCCCGGGCTTGTCAGGATGGGGCCTGGGGTTCTGCCCCTGCCCCCACAACCACCACCAATGCACATCCCTGGTTGCTAAGGGTCCCCCTCACCCACCTAATCACGTGCTAAATTCTGTCAATTCTTGCTAGTAGGTCAGTCTCTAGCAGGTCTCCTCTCTAAATCCTTCTCCCCGGCCTGACTTCAGGACCTCCCAGCACACACACTCCTTTGACCATTTGGCTTGATCATCTACCCACAGCTCCCCCCAGATGGGGGCTACTAAGAGGCAGGTTCAATTGAGCATGTATGTTTCAGTGACCGTCATCACTGGGGGATCAAGTCCTCACACCTGGGCTTGACATGCAGGCCCCCCCCCGCCCCCCATCAACCGGGTCCCTATGGGCTCCTCCCCCCACCAGCCTCCTGCTTCTCTTACTCAATAGCTCCCCAGTGCCTCTGTGAACTCTGTGCAGCAGCCACCCCATGCAGCGCCCCCCCACCCCCCGACTCACCACACTGTTTTCTATTTTTGCACCTGCTGTCGCTCTGCCCAAACGCCCTTCTCAGCCTGGTGCTACTGGCAAACTCCTGTTTGTCCTTCAGGTATCAATGGAACCAGCCACCCTCGAGCACTGCTGTGGCCCCAGTGGACCTGGCCCAAGCCCCTATCTGGGCCTCAGCTCAGCTCCCACCCGGTCTGCTTACAGGGCAGGGCCTGGCTTAGCCCACGTGCATTCTCAGTGCTCAGCACCTTGGCTGCGTGTGAGTAAGTGAATGCATCTTTCTACTACCTTTTCAATTGTCCTCTATTGGCTCCCTCCTCCCTCCACGAAACCACCCCAGCAGGAAAATGAGAACCAGGCCATCTGCATCTCCAGGCTGGATGCCCAGCCTGACTTGACTCAAAGCTTCCCAGTTGCTCTAGCCACCTCTGTCCTGATTCTTTTAGATCCTAAATGGATCCCTGAAGAGGAGGAGGAGACCTGGCAGCCCCTTTCCCAGATGAAGTTCAGGTTGAGGGGGGCAGAACCCGTCAGGGGAAGTGGAGACCCACCACCCTTCTCTGAGTGCTCTGACTTGGCTGCCATGAAGTGTGAGTTGCCTCTGACCAGGTCCAACACTGCTCTCTCGCTTCTTGTCACCCACAGTGGCATGGCTCTTTTCACATCCCGTCGGTATACCTTTATACCAATATCAGTTGCCATCAAGTCAGCTCCATGAGTGTCAGAGTAGAGCTGTGCTTCACAGTGTTTTCAATGCCTGATTTATCTGAAGTAGATCACCGGGCCTTTCTTCCAAGGCATCTCTGGGTGGACTCCAACCTTTTGGTTATCAGGTTAACCCTCTGCACCATCCAGGGACTCCCAAGGCACTTTCACACCTTGTGTCCTTGCTTGTTCCACCTTTGAAGAGGTACATCTGTCGGCAAGTCCAGCACTGCCAGGGCCCAGTTTTATCACCACGTGGCTTCCCCCAGGTCCCTGGGTGGGGATAGTCACGTCCCCACTCCACCTCTCCTCTGGAACAAGTTACATTAACCACAGATCATCGCCCACCCCCCCCAGCCCCACATTGCCCCAGGGCCACCCTGAAGTGATGACGTGGTTTCTTCACAGGTGCAGAGGGAAGGGCTGTGCCTTTCTTTGGTGGGTAAACCCACTGCCATCCAGTTGATTCTGACTCATAGCGACCCAATAGGGTTTCCAAGGCTGTAAATCTCTACGGAAGCAGATGGCCACATCTTTCTCCCACAGAGCCACTAGTGGTCTCGAACCACCAACCTTTTTGGTTAGCAGTCGATTGCTTTAACCACTGGACGTGTGGTAGTAAAGGTTCCATGAGGATGAGGAGGAGGGGAGAGGAATGAGGAAGGAATGAAGAGGGAGGGTGACAAGCATGGCCCTCGATTATTTTGTCTACTGAGAGAATCCACAAAGGCCAAGACAAGGAGAAAGGAATTTGGCCCAGGAGACTTTCAAAGGCCACAGCCCTGTCTCTTGAGCTGCAAATGTGGACAGATGGGCAAGCGGAGACACAGCCTGGATGCTGTGGACAGAGGCCTGTGTAACAGGGAGCATGAAAGCGTAGGGTTACAGAACAAGCTAGGCCAGCCATGGCCCTGTGCCCTGGAGTCCCTGGTCTAATGTGAGGAAGGGGGTCCAGGGAGGGCACAGCCCCTGGTGGGAAGGAGCTGGGGTTCAGATGAAGCCAGGGCCAGGGAGAGCAGCTGCTGAAAGTCTGTGTGGCAAACAGAAGTGTGAGCTGACGCATGATGACTTTCAAGGGGCTTCTGTGTATGGTATCTCATCAGAGCCTCACCTCACCCAGAGGAAGGCCATTTACTCCACTTAGCAAATGAGTAAACTGAGGCTTGGATAGATTAAATGATAATGATAACTGTGATTTCTGTACTGTTCAGAGGAGAGAGAAAGGAGAGCAAGATAGAAGGGTCCCAGCAAAAGACAGAGATGGAGATGGGGCACTGGGGACTGAGGCCGAAGGACAAGGAGGACAGGGAGGAACCGAAGGCCTGGAGGAGCAGATATTTAGCAGCCTGCCCTCAGATGGCCTCATGGAGCTGCCCCTCCCACACCAGCCTTCTCTGCCCTCCCTTCTTTCCTGTGCCTCTGAGACATTGATTGGCCCCTGTCTAAGCCATGGAAACTTTGGCCTCAGGGACACCTCCACCTTGGACAGAGCCCTAACCCAAGGATCAGGAGACAACCCCTGCCCCACCAGGCCAGGCCACAGCAGCCAGACCAAGGAAGGCCAAACTGCTCAGCGCCCTGTCGTCCCCCTCCTTCAGGAAGACCTCCTGTCTGCTCCCAGGCCACTGTCTACCCTCCACCCCCAGAGTCAGACTCGCCCCCATACAAGCTCACACCCACATCCCCAAGTCTTCAGTGGCATCAGTTCTATTTGGCTCTTCACATTTTCTTTGTTGAATCTCTGTTCCCACCGCAGCCAGTGTGCCGGTGGGCTGGCTAGACTTCTCCAAGACTGGTGCTCAGGAGGGTGAAGTGAGGGGCAGGCCCATGGGTGCAGTGAACCTTGGTCCTTTATGTGTAGGTGAGGAGAGGGGGATGGGGGGGGCTAAGAGAGGGAGATGAGGTGCCGAGAGGGGGAGGGGCAGGAGAAGGATCATGGTGGCTGAGGCAGAGAGCTCTCTGGGACACTTTCTAGATACTCAGGCACAGGCAGACAGTGCGGTGGTGGGGGATGGTTCCTGCAAACCCCTTATTAATAAATGAATAATTGGCATAGCGCCCCAGGGATTGATGAGCACAGCCGTACATCAGCATCTTCCATGTGAGGACTGCGGATAAATCTTCCCTGTGTGGCCGCTGTCACCGGCCCACTTGGCCAGGGAGGGTGGGATGACAGCAGTGGCATCACAAAGGGTGTGCAGCAGGCTGCACCAGGTGACGCTGTCAGAGGGGATGGCACCAAAACGACTGCAAAATTTTTGTGCAGTGTTTCAGCAGAAATTTACTATTTTTTTATAAAAATATTCCTGTAGTTATAACAACAAAAAAAATTTTTTTCATAAGCTTAGCTTACATGTATCAATACACTGACAAGGCTAAAGCTCTATGCTAATTTACTCTTTGAACCTTCTAAATGGAGCCCTGGTGGCACAGTGATTAAGCATTTGGCTGCTAACCAAAAGGTCTGTAGTTCAAATCTACCAGCCGCTCCTTGGAAACCCTATGGCGCAGTTCTACTCTGTCCTGTAGGGTCACAATCGACTTAGCAGCAATGGGTTTGTTTGGTTTTAAC
Organism: Elephas maximus indicus; assembly: GCF_024166365.1. Taxonomy (NCBI): domain Eukaryota; kingdom Metazoa; phylum Chordata; class Mammalia; order Proboscidea; family Elephantidae; genus Elephas; species Elephas maximus. The sequence continues at coordinate 44,996,793 of NC_064829.1, read as the reverse complement.
GGATACCAGTCAGAGCTGTCATGATTACCCAATTACAACGATGCTGCGAATCTCGGGGTTTTGTCTGCACCCCCTACAAGCATTGCCACAGGGGTTTTTATAGTCGCTGATTTTGTCAGATTTGTCTGGTGTTTTAGCTACAATATGGTGATAATTAGCGTGGGGAGGTGACACCATGAGTTACCGCACTGGGTGGCAGCAATGCCACTGGGTGACAGGCAGGCTATGGAGACACCTGGTGCACCCCTACTGCTCGGGCCTTTCACTTCTCTTTGCCAGCATGCCTCCAGTGAGATCCGTACCCACCGCTGTCATACGTCTCCCTCAGGGATCGGGCAGCCTGGAGAGCCCCTGGAATCTCCTTCACAGGGTCTGCTATGATGGGGAACTGCTGTCTAGGCTTTGCCTCTCAGAGCTGGAGACGGCCCTTTCCCTGGCCTCCCATAACCCCTCCACCAGCAGGCCCTGGAGGCCCCATCTCCAGGTCCCCTCTCAGAGCCACTAGCCTCTTTGTCCCCCTTCACCCCCAGGACTGTCACCATCCACTGCACTGGGATGAGCACTAGATCTCCCTGTCCTCTCCTTCTCCTTCTCTCTGGTCTCCACAGTTCAGGCCAGGGCACTCCCCGCCTTCAAACTCACCTGTCCCCCCATAACTGCCTAGCGTTAGTTCTTGAAACTCTCACTGCAGCCAGATTCTCTCCACCCCCAACCCCCACCCCTGGGCCTTTGTACCAACAGTTCCCATTGCCTGAAGGGCCTCCCCACTTCCCCCCACAAGCTCCTTGTCCTCACCCTCAATGCCGCCTCTTCAGAGATGCCCTCTCCCACTGCACCAACCCCCCTTCCTCAGCCTCTGCCCCTGCCACACCTACCACAACAGATAACCGCTCCCACATAGCTAGTTGACTTACACAATGTCTACCTCCTCTCTGGACTGTGTGGCCGGCCCATCAGGGCAGGGCCGTGCCTGGCACATAGTGGGTGTTCACTAAACCTCAGTCTCACATTATGAATAAAAGAAGTTATTTATGAAATTGGCAAATCTGTCATGCTTCTTTTCCACTCCATGCTTACTCCCTGCCTCCTTTCTGGGGGGTCCAGAGCCCGGTCATCCCTGGACCTCCCCACGTGGGTGCCTTCCGGCTGATCACGTTCTGAGCAGTGTGGCCTCACAAGAGATGCACATTTTAGAAGGGACACTGGAGAAGGGGTCTGTGACTCATTCAGTGTCATGATGCTCTACTGGTGTGATTTTAGGTCCTAGAAGGCCAGTGGGAGGAGGAGGGGGGATGCGGTCTTTGAGCCAGAGGGGAGCCCTCATTCTCCTCCACACACGGGCAGTGACTGTGATACTGTTCCTGCCTCACGCCCCCAGAGATGGCCTCCATTAGGCCAGGAGGACAGGCACAGCGTGCCTCTCCCCAGGAAGGCACCATTTGGAGTAATCAGTTTTTTAATTACTAGTAATTAAACATGTGTAACCTGCCCAGCTGCCACTTCAGGAACTGGGACAGAACTCCTGGGGGTTCAGTGGGTCAGGCACACCTGGGAGCAGCAATCCCCCCTGCAGCCTTCAGGGGCTGAGGAGGCTGGGTGGGCATGTGGGAGTGAGTGCCCAGTGCCAGGGACTGAGCTCAGAGTGTGGATGAAAGGCCAGGGTGGCTGCCTCCCTCCCTGCCTCAAGGTCCCTCCCTGGGGCCTGTGCCATTCTCACCCCAACCCAAAGCAGCAGAAGGCCTACCCGGGACAAGTCACGCCAAAGAGGCCAGCGCCCAAAGCAGGGTCCCATCCACAGTTCCCTCCCTGCCAGTTTCCCACTGCCCACCCACACCCCAAGGAGTCCTCCACCCAATTCCAGCCCACGCCCCCCCCCCACACACACACAGCAGAAAAGTCTGCTCCAAATATTCTGGCACTCAAAAGCACCATCCCCCAAACCGAAGCACTGGGTCAGTATAACCTCTGCTGAGCATCTCCCCTGCCAGGTTGGTGGCTGCGACACAGGCCTCCACAGCCATCCAGCCATCTCTCGGTAGAACCTGCAGGCCCCGTTCAAGCTCAGAGAGAGAGCCGGTCTTGCCCTCCAGGTTGCACCCTTCTTCTCAGGTTTGGCCCTTTGCCCTGCCCTTGGCTTTCCCGCCCCCATCCCTCCCTCTCTGTCCAGGCCTTCTCTGGACTTCATCTCTCTCCTGCTCCCACTTTATCACTGCCCTCTCTCGTTTTGTTTTGCAGAAGCATTAAGACAAGGGAAGGCAGCCTTCTTGCTCCCTTGCAGCTCCCATTTGGGGAATGGGCTTATGGGAGCAGCCCCTGGTGGGGTGCAGGCCTGGCCTAGCTTGATGGTGCTTACAGAAGGGCCCCAGGCCAGCCCTGGAGACTCCAACCCTCAGGAGACGGAGCATGCACACTTCACTGCCCCCTCTCCACCCACTTTCCTCTGTTCTCCCACCTCACCACATCCAGCATCCTGCAAACATGTCCAGTGCTTATATAGGCTCTGGACAAACAGGAAGAAGGCTCAGGCAGATGGGGGGGGAGGGGATTCAGGGCTATGCCTATTGCTGAGTTCAGGGAGGGCACATTTCCCTCTCAGAGTCTCCAAAAGGGGGAAATGGCTCTTGTGCCTGTCCCTGTTGTGGTTATTGTATGCCATCGAGTCCATTCCAACTCATAGCAGCCCCATGTGACACAGTAAACCTGCCCCATAGGGTTTCCTAAGCTGTAATCTTTACAGGAGCAGATCACCAGGGTTTTTCCTCCCAAGGAACCGCCGAGCTTCCAGTTAGCAGTGCAGCACTTAACCACTGCACTACCAGGGCTCCTTTGTGCACCCCTAAGGGGATGAAATCCGGAAGCTGCAAAGCTCAGTCAGGCTCTGGCCATGCAGCACTGGGCCGCCAGGTTGAGTCCCTTTTTTCTGGAGCCACACTTTCCTCATCTGTCAAACAGGAATGGTGACAGCTCCTGTCTTCAAGTTCACGAGCAGAGTGTCTGTCTGCCTGCCTCGAAAGCCCTTTGCAACGTGTAACACAAGGTTAGTGCATAGACAACCAGACACAATGAAAAATACGGAAAGCCAGGCAGGTGCACACAAGGATGGTGACTCCTATTAACTCCCAGGGAGCACACTTTGCTGCCTTGCCTCAGGGAGGCCAAGTTTTCCAGAACCTAACTGTAGTTTCTCCTGCTGCAGTCAAGGTATAGTGCCAACTTCCACCTTCCCATCACCTGCCTAGAGAGCAGATGGCCCATCTTTGGGACTTAAAAACAGCCCCAAGGAGCCTCTATACTCAGTGTCACCTCTTCTTTCCCCTGGTCCTTTGCCTCTGCCCCATAGCACCCCAGTGCTCAGCGACAGCCTGCCAGACCTCCAGGGACCCAGAGTCCTCTGTCCCAGGGGGCACCCTGGGCCCACTTGCCTGGTGGGAGCCAACAAACCTGCCCTGGCACCAGCCTCCTGGGATCCTGTAGGGCAGGCAAGGTGCGGAACGGTGCTCCTCAATGTCCTGGGTTTTACGTGGCACTCACTCTGGGTGCCTGGCCCATGCTGGGCACTGTCCCTGCCCTTGTAGCTCTCAGCCTCTCTGGAAGATTCATGAGTGAACCCTTTCCACCAAGCAGTTGCTAAACAGTGTGGCTCCAACATCCTGTCTGGGTTGGTCAGAGCAAAGGGGTAAGAGGTTAGCACTGGGGAGATCTAGTGGGCTTCCTAGAGAACAGGGGCTTTTAGAAGTCTTTGAAGAATGGGTAGGAGTTTGACTGGAGAGAGACCATTCCCAGAAAGGGGAACAGAAAGGCAGGAGGAAGAGGCCATGGTGAGGGGTAGCAAGTAGGCAGTTGGGGAGAGGGGCATGTGGCTTGGCAGGAGTGAAAGGTGAGGGTTTGAGGGTTGGGAGGCTGGATTTGTCTGCTCCAACACACACGCAAGCACACACCAGCCTGTTCACACACATATTCTGGAAGAGCTAGGATCTGAGGGCATGGGGTGTGGGCAGTGTCCAGGTGGTCATGGAAGGAAGGAAGATGGCACACACAGACTGGCCACCCGTGTACACGCACTGGTGCTGCAGTCAGGAAATCCCTTCCTGCCCCCCCAACACACACGCGCGCACACACACACACACACACGTGTGCACGTGCTACCCACCCCCAGCCTGGCTAGGGAAAGCAGAACACAAAGCCCCACAAACACACGGCTGACGGATCTCAGCCCTTAGACTGCATCAGGGCTCCATCTGGTGGTTGTCTGGAACACTGCACCCTCCAGGGTTTTTTAGCTTCTAGGAGCATTTAACTGGAAACTGGTGCCACAGTGTTTAGGCGCTACGGCTGCTAACTTTTGAGAAAGGTCGGCAGTTCGAATCCACCAGGCTCCTTGGAGACTCTACGGGGCAGTTCTACTCTGTCCTATAGGGTCGCTATGAGTGTCAGTGGGTGGGAAGCATTTGAATGGGAGCCCTGGTGGCGCCATGGGTTAAGGGCTTGGCTGCTAACGGAAAGCTCGGCAGTTTCAAACCACCAGCAGTTCCCCCGGAGAAAGATGTGGCAGTCTGCTTCGGTAAAGATTAAACAAAACGAAACAAAAAAAACCAGCCCATTGCCGATGAGTCAATTCCAACTCATAGTGACCCTATATGCCCCATAGGGTTTCCAAGGAGCACCTGGTAGATTTGAACTGCCGACCTTCTGACTGGCAGCCGAACTCTTAACCACTAGGCCGCCAGGATTTCAGCCTTGGAAACACTACGGGGAAGTTCTACTCTATCCTATAGGGTCACTATGAGTTGGAATCAACTTGAAGGCAATGGGTTTGGTTTTGGTTTAGGAGCATTTGAGATGTAATACCCAGAGGCAACAAGGCCAGTGACTCGCACACACACAGAATCATGGATGGCTGGTCCTGACACAACAACCCACACCCTAAAACACACAGGGCCTCCCTCACAGGAAGGCCCCAGCAGACACACGTGGACAGTCAAGCCCATGCACACATCTTTTTTGTTTCTTCTCACTAAGTAAAAACTCAGAAATTAGGGATAGGAAAAATTATCCGTAGCCCAGCACAACCACCACAGTGGACATCTCCTGTGTGTTTCTGTTCAGCCTTGGTCTGCTTTTTATGCACTGTTTTTGCTCTCTGTGGTTATACGGTGCACGGAGTTTCAAGCTCACACACCTAACAGGTGCCCAGTGTTTTCAGCACCTCCTCTTTCTGCTCAAGGACTGCGATGGGCTACACACATCCATCCCACATCGCACACACAGATGCACACCTGCTGGGGGACCCCCCCAGGGAGAGGATACTGGGGGGCTGCATGAATAACTCATCACCCGTTATAACCCAGGTACTCCCTTGTACTTGTTTTGTCCTGTGTGGCTCACAACACATCTTTACATGTATCAGCTTCAATGTCAACTGTTATTTCCCCTCACTGTTTCCCAAGTGAAGGCACCAAGGCTCAAGGGGTTAGCTTGGCCAGGGCCACGCAGCCAGGAGATGGCTGCAGGGACCCAGTCCCCCTCCCACTCAGCCTGCACTCTGGTCTGTCTCCCTGGAGAGGGGACAAGGAGCTGCCAGGAGGACAGCGCCCTGAGCTCCACCTCTGCCCACCTCCTGGCCAGGGCGGGGGAGTGTAGCTGCAAAGCACTGGCTGGGGTATTTGCCCTGCTGGCCAAGGACCCACCCTGTGCCAACCCCTCACTCCCGGAAAGTACTTTGCAGGGTCTGGCTCCTAAAGGCCTCCCACCCCTCTGAGGCAGACAGCAGAAGTGGGGTCAACCCTTGTGCTCCCTAAGCTGAAGCTGCTCAGAGAAAGTTGCTGCATTTAAAGGGCCCCAGGGACTGCAGACAGCCAGCAGGAGGACTTGGGAGGAGGTGGAGAGGCCGCCTTGTGCCTCCGTGTGTGTGTGTGTGTGTGTGTGTGTGTGTGCGCGCTGTTATTTTGACCCAGTCTAAATTCCTATACAGAGGTGGAAATTGGCTGGCCCCTAGGATGACTCCAATATCCCTCTATCCTCCTCAAGAAGATTTGTATACACACACACACTTACAGACCAAACTCTGCAGACAATGCAGCCTGCAGACATGTGCTTAGGGAGAGACCACAAACCAGGAGAGCGTGTGAACCCTAGCAGAAAGGCCTAGATCGCTCAGAGCTGCTTAAGAGTAATCAGGGCAGACTTCCTGGGGGAGGAGAGCTTTGAGCCCAGCAGCATTCGGAATCCATTAGATAACTACTTGCTAAGAGGCAAGCCTTGTTAGCAGCTTTGTGTGAATATCTCATTGAACACTTGCAGCAACCCTTAGTTGTAGGAATTATTATTACTCCCTTTGTAGGGTTGCTATAAGTCGGAATCAACTCAACGGCCGTGGGTGGTAGTGGTGTGGTTTTATAGATGAAGAAACTGAGGCTCAGCAAATTCAGATAGCCCATGTAAGGCCACACAGCCAGTAAGGGGCAGAGCTGCAATTGAAACCTTAGCCTTTCTGGCTCTTAGGAGCACCTTCTTTTATCGTCATACAATCCTAGAGTCAGAAGGAACCTTCTGGGCCCAACTCCACCCTAGCCAGGCTCCCCTGTGGAGCACACTACACTCCAAGGTGGCTGGGGCCCTGTAGGAATGGAAGACGCTCCTGTCTGATCTGCCTCCCCAGATACAAGGCACTGCCGTGTTCTGACCCTTTTCGCCCCTTGCTTTGAGCCCTTCAGAGGCAGCATGACGCCCCCATCCCTGCTTGGGCTAAGCAGCCCCATCTCCATAACCTCCTCATGTAAGATAGCTTCCACACCACCCCCCTCCCTCAAAATGTGGGTCAAAATGGACACGCTTGTCCTTTGTTTGAGCATATTGCATATTTTCCCCTGAATACCCATGTCCCCACACAGCCCTGACTTCTCCTGTCTCAGCCGGTTGTACAAAGTGAGCACTGTCTCCTACTCTGTTTCTGTGGGGTCTCTGGGGGCTCCTGATGACCTGGGGCGGAGCTGTACCTGTACCCTCAGTGCAGACCCCCTGGTGGCCACAGCCACCCACCCACACTCGGAGCACGTGGTTATTCAGGCTCTGATGGGTCCACTCAAACCTGTGCTGAAACCAAGCTTCATGACCTATGGTGTCCTACGGAGACCCCACCCCCGTGAGGGTCAGATACTGGTTAGATGCCCACCATGGTTCTCATCACCATCCAAACTTTAACCAACTATTCTCAAGAAGAGAAATTCGGCATTTCCTATATGAATGCAAGGAGGCTGAAGGGTAGAAGTTGAGTGGCTCAGACTTAGCTTGATATCCAGGAGAGTGCTTCTGATAGAGACATCTGACTCTTAGGTGGAGTGAGCTCCCCGACCTGGGAGGCATTCAAGCTAGGGCTGCACAAATCCTGGGAGGCACTATAGACTGAAATCACTGCTAGTAAATCTCAGGAAGTGGGGTTAGCCCACTTTCATCTTCTCTGAGTCTGTGATTCACTATCACTATTGTCTCCACCATGTGGAGAGATTCTTCAAAACTAGACCTGCCCGTGTCTGTGGTGCTTTGTTTTAGCACGATCACCTGAGAAAATCTGACAGACCCTTGCTCAAGGGTCTCACTGGGCAGGTCCTGGTGTAGAAGATAGAGAGGGACTGGCCAGTGGGACTGGGAGATAAGAGAGCCACTCAGCTTGGAATACTTTTTGAATGAATGAACAAATGACCGTGTCCATCTGAACCCTCTTCCTGTCCTACCCTCTCGGGGCCCAGCCCAAAGCTGTGATGCTATACCTGGACGCCAGTGTCTCTGCCACTGGGGTGAGGAACTCCAGGCCCTGTCAGTGCTGAGCCTAGCCCAGTAAGCTAAGGCAAAAGGCCAGAGAGCTCTGACCCATAAACCAGCTTTGCCCTCCAACTGATGTGGCATTTCGGAGGTCAGGATAGGTGCCAAGCCTGGGTAATGACCACATTTCAGAAAGATTCCCTGAGGGTTTGTGGGAAAGTGTGTGCTGAAGGCCCTCCGCGCAACGCCAGTCTGGACACAGGGGTGGGGGTTCAGGCAAGGGGGAGACCAGTCTCAACTGTGTGACAGTGGGAGCCACTGAAGGTTCTTAAGTAGGAAAGGATCTAACAAAGCAGTGTTTTCGGAGGATTAATACGGTGCCAGGTTTCTGGGAGGCGCAAACAGTTGGTGCTTGGCTGCTAAACAAAAGGTTGGTGGTTTGAACCCAGCCAGTGGCTCTGAAAAGAAAAGCTTATGGAGTTCAGTTGTAGTCTGTAATACATGGGGTCACCATGAGTCGGAATCAGTTCCATGGCAACAGATTTTTTGTTTTGTTTTTTAATATGGTGCCAGCACGTGGAATGCATTGTATGGGGAAAAACAATGGGATTTACAGAATCCCAAGACACCGGCAGTCCCAAGGCCAGGGCAACTGTGCGTAAGAAGATCAGTGCAGGCCTCCTCCCCTTCCTTCCCTGCTGCCCTCTTACCATGTGTTATCCACTGACCATGCTTATCTTCTAAGGGCTGACCATGTGTCCACACAAAATACACCCCAGGAAGAAGACTTCCAGGTCTCTGTACGCACATATCTACATGCATGGGCACATGCAGGTGTGTCAGGGCACTCACACACCTGCTCACACAAATGTATGCGCCTGTCAAGATGCCAGGACCCCAGCAGTCAAGCTCACGTGTGCACCCTTCCCCCAGCGCATGGGCAGCCCCACTTTCTAGTAACAGTAGTCATTTGGGGGGCAAACTCTCCCCCTCCCACACTAAGGGAGTGGCTTAGCGTCATGGTAAAATATATCATCATTACCCTAATATCATCTCCAGGCTCAGCAGTGGCAGCAGCTAAAGAAAATACCAAGGCTTAACTTGGGGCACACGGGGGAGAGAGGCAGAAGATAGGAAATATGATTTATGATGGAAATCATTGCAATCATAATACTCTGTGCTTGTAAAATTGGGCTGTGTCTCCCGTGCCCACACAAGCCCACTTCAGCCCTAGTTGTCAGAGGATGTTGGGGACCCTGGAGGCTGAGGCAGGAGGCATGGAGGGACCCAAATGGGGGGACACTGCACATTTCCTTTCCCAGGCTCCTGTAGGGAGAGAGCATCATCTGAAGAGGAAGATGGAGGGAAGCAAATTAACTTATATGAAACTGGACCCCTAGTGGTATTAAAAAAAAAAAAACCAAACCCAGTGCCATGGCGTCAATTCCAACTCAGCGACCCTAGTGGTACGCCGGGCATTTTTACCCACACAGCTTTCTTCATCCTCAGAACTACCCTGTGAAGACAGATAATTATATCCTAGGTTTTCAAGTCCATGAAACTGAGGCACAGAGAGACTAAGTGACTAAGTTAAGGTCACACTACTAGTCACGGCAGCTCCAGTTCTGAATGATTCCCAAGTTGTACTGTTCCCATGACATCGTGCTGCCTGGTCCCTAGCATAGCTCACAGGGTTTAGGTGGCTGCCGTGCCATGTGGTGGGAGGGACCCCAAGGATGATCCACCCTACAGAAAATACACTTTCCACCCCAGCATCCAGGATTCCACCATTAGCAGTATCCCTTTGAGTTAAGCTATATCCTATTCAGTATATAAGATGTGGTTGTGGTGGTGATGATGGTAATGGAGACAGAGATAGTCATGATGGTGATGGTGACAATGGTGATGACAGTGATAGTGGCAGAGTTGTAGTGATGGTGATGGTGACAGTCGTGATAATGACAGTGATGGTGACAGAGGTTGTGGTGATGGTGGTGGTGACAGAGAGTCATGATGGTGATGGTGACAGTGGTGGTGACAAATGGGGATGATAACAGTGATGGTGACAAAGGTTATAGTGACAGCGGTAGTGACAATGGTGATGATGACAGTGATGGTGACAGAGGTGGTGATGGTGGTGGTGACAATGGTGATGACAGTGATAGTGACAATGGTGATGATGACAGTGATGGTGACAGAGGCTGTGGTGATGGTGGTGGTGACAATGGTGATGACAGTGATAGTGACAATGGTGATGATGACAGTGATGGTGACAGAGGCTGTGGTGATGGTGGTGGTGACAATGGTGATGACAGTGATAGTGACAGAGGTTGTAGTGATGGTGATGGTGACAGTCGTGATAATGACAGTGATGGTGACAGAGGTTGTGGTGATGGTGGTGGTGACAGAGACTCATGATGGTGATGGTGACAGTGGTGGTGACAAATGGTGATGATAACAGTAATGGTGACAGAGGTGGTGACAGTGGTAGTGACAATGGTGATGATGACAGTGATGGTGACAGAGGCTGTGGTGATGGTGATGGTGACAGTGGTGATGACAGTGATAGTGACAGAGGTTGTAGTGATGGTGGTGACAGAGAGTCATGATGGTGATGGTGACAGTGGTGGTGACAAATGGGGATGATAACAGTGATGGTGACAAAGGTTATAGTGACAGTGGTAGTGACAATGGTGATGGTGACTATGGTGATGGTGATAATAGTGGCAATGATGATGACAGTAATAGTGACAGAGGTTGTAGTGATGGTGGTGACAATTGTGAAAGTGACAATGGTGGTTTTCAGACATGTTTGACAGCAAGGGGCCAGGGTAAAATACAGACAGGTATTGAAGGAAGTATTGGAGACAAAGTTATTTCTACTCCACAACTTTTCTACAAGAACACAACCAAGAATTCTTTACCCTGGCACAGTGGCCAAGGGACCCAGAGGAGGCAGAGTGACCTTTCTTCCCAGTGAATTTGGAAATGAGCATGCTTCTGTCACTGAGTGGCAAATTCCTTCACTCTGACAAGCCATTGGTGCTAAAGGTGTGGTGGGGGGGAGGCGCAGGTAATGAAAAAATGACTTCCAAAGATCCCCTCAACCTGAGGACGCTGCCCACCTGGAGATAAAGCAACTCTACCTGAGGGAGCCTCCCTGCAGCCATTTCCTCCAAAGTGCTTTTAAGACAAACCAAAACCGTTGCCTTTGAGTCAATTCCAACTCATAGCAACCCTATAGGACAGCGTAGAACTGTCCCATAGGGCTTCCAAGGAGTGGCTGGTGGATTCAAACTGCCAACCTTTTGGTTAGCAATTGTAGCTTACTGTAGCTCTTAACCACTGCGACAGCAAGACTCCTTTTAAAACAAGGCAGTGTTTCAATCGAACGAGTGGATGAATGCACATACACGCCATCTGAAGCAGCTTCCTCCCAACCACTCTTGTTGCATTCAGCACAGGGAATGAAGTTAGACCCTGGTGAAGTGTGACCCCCACGAGAGCCAAATCTCTGGAGACACAGGCTGATTGAGGTGGGTCTCGGCTGAAGGTCCAGCAAAGCTCAGCCAGAGGGAAGCTCCGAGGCCCAGGACATCTCAGCACAACAGCTGGGGGCAGGCTCCCATTCTTTCCACCACAGCCTCCTCTCTCCCAGCTTCCGGGGTGGCTCCTGCTCCCCTCCGCTTGGGGGACACCTGGGGCCAGGTCAACTCTGCATACGCTGTAGCTTCCTGTCACCAGCCTCCAGGCCACCACCTCCTGTATCTAATCAGTGCTTCCCAGTCACAGAGGGGAAATGGAGACAGAGGGAAGTGCTGCCCACAAGCAGAAAGGGCTGTAGGGAGAAGGAGGGCATTGGATGGGCAGACGGACAGACGCCAGGCCTGTGAGAGACAAGAGTGACAAGGGGGAACAGCAGTGATATGCGGGACCAGGGAGAGACAATGAGATGGAGAGAAATGGAGCAGGACATGGCCCGCAGCCTGGGGTCAAAAGGCCAGCCTGGTGGGTTGGCTGGGGAGTCGGGGTGACAGCGCTGGCATTTCAAAGGCCACCTCGGGGCCAGCCTGCCTTGACGAGACCTCGGGAGCTCGATACACTTTCCAAACCTAATTAGTGTTTAATGGTCTGGAGAGATGCCGCGTCCGCCATCACCGGACGCGCCTCACCATCCGGCTTCAGATTCTTAATTAACCTTTAAGGAGATGATCGGCTGGTGGCCGCCTCAGGAGGCCATGTCCATCCCCGAGCAAGCCGGGCTTCGCATGCCGGGCCCACGGGCTCCCCAAGCACACCGCTCACCTGCGAACCCAGCGGTGACACCACCACCTCCCTTAAAGCATCTTTTGGAAACGAACTAATTCCCACCGAGGTGCTATTGACTAATGGCCCAGGCCCATTACGTTTTGAGGGGAGGCAGTGCTATGGACTTCACAGAATCAAGGAAAAGAAGGAGGGGAGGCGTGTGCTGGCAGTTGCTCTCCAAGGCGTGGGGTCCCAAGGCGCAGAGGGAGTGACCTGGTCCCCAGGGTGAGGAGAGGGTTTAGCCTCTGGACAGCGTGGGCCGCTGAGGGGCTCACAGCTGCTCGTGGCTTTGAAGTATCCTCCTGGAGTCAAAGAATGTGGGACAAGGCTGGATGAGGGGATGACTAAGATCTCTCTGGGGACCCAGGCAGAGGAAGGGTGGCGCTTGGAAGAGGGTTGGAGCCTAACCTTGGGGAGCAGAAACGTTGGTGCCTTTGGGGGGTATGAGCCTGGCCGCTGGGTGGTGGCCAGGAAACACCTAGCGGGAGTCAGGCTTTGGGCTAGAGGTCAAGTGTACCTGTGGAGCAGCTAGGGGAGAATGACCAAGAGACATCCAGAACATGTGTCAGGGAGAGACAGCAGGGATGGTGATGTTTTCATACTGGGTGAAAACAAGGAGATGGGTAAAGTCTGTAAGGGGAGGGAGGAAGGAGAGAAGGGTGAGGGGCCAGAAGCACCTGGGAGAACCTGTGTGTTCAGGGGAGGGGAGAACAGAGCCTGCCTCTCAGAGAGAGCGGGAGAGGACAGGGGCTGGGTCTGGAGCACTGAGAACACACCTATGCTCTCCAAGACCTCGTCTCCATGTCCACACAGCACACCAGCCACACACACCATGTACACACACCAGTCACCCCCCACACACATACCACATGCCTACACATGCACACATATTCATACACGCCACACACAAACATACCTACACACACGCCAGTCACCACACAACACCTCCACATATACACACACATACAGTACACACACCATGTACACACACCAGTCACCCACACACTTCCGCGCGCACACACACACGCACAGAATACATGTGCTTATATGCGCATATACACACACCACACACAAACATGCATACATACACACGTCACCCCACATACACACGTATACAGCATACACACCACACATACACACATACTAGTCACCGCACACACATCTCCACACACTTACGGACACATACAGCATACACACCATGTATACATACTAGTCACCCTGCACACCTCTACATATTCACATACATACGCATACCACCCACTCTCAAACACACATACAGCACATGCTTACATGCTCACATACACACACCACACACAAGCATATACACATGCTCCCACAAATAGTCTCGCACACCTGCCACTACCCGCATTCTTTTTTTTTTTTTTTTAATTGTACTTCAGGTGAAAGTTTACAGCTCAAGTTAATCTCTCATACAAAATTTATATACATATTGTCAAGTGACACTAGTTGCAGTCCCTACAATATGGCAGCACACTCCTCCTTTCCACCCCGGGTTTCCATGTCTGTTCAACCAGCTCCAGTCCCTTCCTGCCTCCTCATCCTCCCTCCGGACAGGAGCTGCCCATTTGGTCTAGTGTATCTGCTTGATCTAAGAAGCACACTCTTCACGAGTATTATGTTTCATAGTCCAGTCTAATCTTTGTCTGTAGAGTGGTCTTCAGGAATGGTTTTAGTCCTGGGTTAACAGAGCATCTGGGGGCCATGGCTTTGGGGGTTCCTCCAGTCTCAGTCAGACCATTAAGTCTGGTCTTTTTACATGAATTTGAGTTCTGCTCTCCACTTTTCTCCCACTCCATCACATCTCTGTTGTGTTCGCTGTCTGGGCGCTTACTGGGACCGCTAACATTCTTGCACACACACTCCCGTGTGGACCCCTCACCATGCACACCCTCACTCACAGCTAAACCTTGCACACTTGTAGGCAATGCCCATGACCCAGAGACCCACGCGTGTTCCAGGAGGAGGGTTGTGATCGATGTTTATTAATGGAGCTGCCCAGAGTTGGCTAATTGATGGCGGTGTGCGGCTGTTGTCTGGAATTTCACCTGATTCATCATTTAGCCTGTTGGAGGCTGGAGAGCTGTGTTAATTAATGCCAGGAAAACAGACTTGGACGAGCTGGCGGTGCAGCCTCATATTAGAAAACTGAGAGCAAGGGGCAGGGGAAGGGAGAGAGGGAGGAAGGAAGGGAGGGAAGGAGAGAGAGAGAGAAAGATTAAAGCCCAAAGAACAAAACAAATTCTAAAAAGCAAATGTCGGTGCCATTTCAAGGATGACTCAGGTTTGTTCCGGGCCAGCACCATCAGGCTGTGGCAGGAGGATTAAGAGCAGTTTCCTGCAGATTTGTCACTTGCTTGGTGTGGGCTTTGTTTTTTATCTTTAGCAGGCCCAGGGGCACTCTCTCCCCCAGGCCCAGGACTGAGAGCCCAGGGCCCTGTGAGAGCAGGAGGAGGTGGGGTTCTGGTGGGAGAGGTATAAGAAGGCAGGACCCCCTCCTAGCCATGGGGGGACTCAGCCTGGCAGGGGACTAGGCATCGGACTGGGGTGGAGGGCTGAGGGGAAGCCTGCGGGGGAAGCCAAAGGGAAACATGGCCGTGACAGAAACCAAGGGTCCCTGACCTCCCTCATGGACCGTGGAGCCTACTCCCCTTCTAACTCCAGTGCAATGGTTCAGCTCACTCACAGGCACAGAGTCTAAATCAAAAGAGGCAGTTGTGCCAAGGTGATCGTCAGAGGGCCCTGGGCAAGAACAAGCACTCCTAGGGCGAAGAGGCCAGACTAACTGTGTTGGAAGGGAGGGGCTGTGAGGATGTATAGACTAAAGGAACCAAAATCTCAGGTCTGGATAGTGACCTCAACTGCGGAGAGGCCACTCTGGAAGCTGGTTTGACTTAGCCTGGGAAGCTCAGGCACCAGAGCTGATTATGAAAAGTGAGGGGGAGGTGGGTGTGGGCTGGAGACACCTCCTTTCTAATCACTAGAGCCAGCTGACTTGGATTTAGGATGTCCCTGCAGTAGGGAGCCCCCGCCCCATTGCTGTGCATGGGCAAATACAGAAGAGCCACCTGTCAGGGCTGTTGAGGACATAGGGTGGTTGGTCTGGTCCCTGCCAGGTGCAGGGCTGTGTGGCTGGGTGTGCGAGAATCGTGTTGCACTGCTGCGCTGAGAGCAGAAGGTGCAGTGCTTGGCCGTGCTCTGGACATATGGGCTTGACTGCCCTTTCAGCAAGGCCCTTCTGGAGCTGGGCCATGAGCTCCTCGAGGGAAGGGACAGTCATTCAGGTTTACATTACCACCCCCATGCCTAGAACAGGGCCTGGCATACGAAGGTGTTCAGTACGCATGGGATGCATGAATGAATGAATGAACTTTGTGGCCTATCAAAGCAATAGGCTCTGCAGCTGGCATGCCAGGTAGAGATGACAGAGCTGGGGTAGGGGAGCAGGAGAGGCTTTAGGGGGACAAGAGGGCCTCTCAGCAGAGCACGGCCTCCCCACCCCAGTCCCAGCTCTTCCCCAGAGGCTGTTCAATGATTTCCACTCAGTATTGTTCAAAGGAAGGAGCCCTGGTTAAGTTCTCGGCTGCTAACCAAAAGGTCAGTGGTTCAAACCCACCCAACGGCTCCATGGGAGTAAAGACCTAGCAATTTGCTCACACAAAGATTACAGCCTAGGAAACCGTATGGGGCAGTTTTACTCTGTCACACAGGGCCTCTTTGAGTGCATTCAGTGGCACCCAACAACAACGACCATGTTCAAAAGGGAGCCGGGGGGTTGGGGGTGGGAAGGAAAAAAAAAATCAAAGCTAGGTGTTTCCTCAAAAATGAAGAAAATACCCACTAAAAGAAGGAGAGGGGAAGGAAAAGAGAAGCAGTAAGTGGAGTGAGAGAATTTGTTTTTGTTTAGCTGCCATCGAGTAAGTCCCCCCACTCATGGCAACCTCATGCACGATGAGATCAGACTGTTGTTATCCATAGAGTTTTCAGTGGCTGATTTTGGGGGAGTAGATAGCTTTCCTTTATTCATAGAGCACTTTCTAGGTTCCAGGCATTGTGCTAAGAGCTTTACCTGCATTGTCACTTTATCGCATCCAACCCTCTCCCTACACCTGTGAGGGGACTATAACTACCCAAATTTTCATTTGCCTTCAAGACCTGCATTCACTGCCCCATGTCACATGAGGAAGTATATGGCAGAGCCAGGTCTGAAACCCAGGCCCCGCAACTAAGTCAGGGCTCATTTCTTCTAGAATTGTGCACTGTTGTTTTAAAAACAGGTCACACACCCCCCACCCTGAAGTGGGTGAGCAACCCAGCCTGGCCGAGCAGGCTAATTAGCTTGGTTTCCACGGCAGCAGATCTTAATTAAGACCACAAGGATCATCCCACCCTTGCCAGTGCAACCCTAGCGTGTTGGTGGGAGCGGAGGGATGGGCAGGGGGCTTGGGAACAGAGACAAGGCTGCCCTAAGGGGTCCTCAGTGGTATGATAACCCTGACTGAAAAGTAGGGGGGATGTGAGTCCAACTGCAACTGGGTCACATCAATTCCACCGCCTTCTCACCCCTGACCCCCACTCCAATCCAATTTCTTACTGCATCTTATCCGCCTTACCCACCATAGCCCTTCGAATCATTTACCTACCCAGGTGGTCACCACCTCTAACCCTATTGCAGCAGGGAGGGAGGGGGACGAGGGAAACAGATAAAAAGTAGGCCTTGGTAGAGGGGACTTTTGAGGGCCCTCCGGGGCTACCTCCTTTGTTTGTGCTAACCCAGCCCCCACTTACAGTTCGTCCCTGCCCTTTGGGTGAGGGGAAAGTATTCTGCAAACATGAAATCCAGAGAGAAAGGAGGGTGGAGGTTCGGAGAGGGATGGAAAGAGGGAAGAGAGCAGAGAGAAGGGGGAGCAGGCAGCCCCAGCAGCCCCAACCAATAGGCTGGCTGTTGCTGGACACTGCCTAGCGCGGGAGCAGCCTGTTGCATAGCAAC
Source organism: Elephas maximus indicus (assembly GCF_024166365.1). NCBI lineage: Eukaryota > Metazoa > Chordata > Mammalia > Proboscidea > Elephantidae > Elephas > Elephas maximus. The sequence continues at coordinate 44,979,719 of NC_064829.1, read as the reverse complement.
TGCAGGGGCTGTTTATCAGGGCTGGTCCAGGGATCATGTGCACTGCAAAGGGGGCCAGGACTGAGGCCTCCACCCCACCATGAGTCCCCACCGCCCCGCCCCCCCACCTCCCCACCTCCCCCCCACCCCCACGACGTACACACAGAGTCCCCTTCATGCCACAGGCCAGCCCAGGTGCAGGCTGGGCAGCATTTAGTGTGTTAATATTTGACCACATTCTCCTCAGGCCTGTTTCCAATGGAAAGAGAATGAAGACAGGCTAGAGGCCAGCCTGGAACCAGGAAGGAAAGTCAGTCTGAGGAGTTTACTACAGCTCTGTGGTGGTGGTGGTAGTTGCTGTCTAGTCAAGTTTGACTCATGGGGACACCATGGGTACAGAGTAGAAATACTCCATAGGGTTTTCAAGGCTGTGGCCTTTCAGAAGGAGATCTCCAGGCCTGTCTTCCGAGGAACCTTTGGGTGGGTTCCAATTGCCGACTTTTCCGCTGGAAGTCTAGCGCTTAACTGATTGTGCCACAGTATAATCGTCTCAATTTGTTGAGCGCCTCCTATGCACAAGCCCTGGACTTCTGTCTTCCCACAGATGGGGAGCAAACCAGGTAGCAAGTTCATGCTGGCAGTTGTTGATCTAAACATTGGCCTGGCATTTCCGTCACCTCTGACCTGGCCCCTCCACCTGCTTCTCCTGGCTCCACCCTTCTGCACACAGGACTGGCTTCTTGGTGCTCATTCTAAACACGGCCTGAGTGGAATGCTGTCCCTGCTGCACATCCATCGCCCCACTGCCCAAGCTCTGACCCTCCACTGGCCACACAGTGCCCTCCCTGCTCCAGCTGGCCTGCCTGTCCAGCCATTGTCTTGCAACTGTCCCCACCCTCTATCACACCCCACTAGCTGGCCCTTCCCTCAGCCCACTTCCAGGTCTCTGTTAGCTTTTCCTACCCCTGGAATGCCCACCCCAGTCCCCGTCTACATCCTACCCACCCCCTCAGTTTGCTCACTTTGTCTCGTCAGGTTTCAGTGAGCAATGGTTGAAATAAACCTTGTTGTGCAATCAGCGCCAGGCCTGGAGCAGGGGAGGATGGAAAACATCACCAATTACCGTGTACAGAGTCCCTGGGTGGTGCAAACAATTAACACGATTGACTGCTAACTGGAAGGTTTGAGGTTCAAATTCACCCAGAGGCACCACAGAAGAAAGGTCTGGCAATCCAATTCCAAATAATCAGCCACTGAAAACCCTATGGAGCACAGTTCTACTCTGACACACATGGGGTTGCCATCGGTTGGAGTCAACTAGATAGCAACTGAGTTTTATTAGTGTCCTTGTGCCCCCAAGCCAACACACATTGCTCCAGCTCCTGCGCCTGACTTCTTCCAGGTCTGCACATTTTCATGTCCTAACTCAAAGCCAGCATGCTCATGCTGGGGGAGAGTGGGTTATAATAGGGTCCTTAAGAGAACTGAGTGTCTGTGCTGCTTCTTAGCCACCTTCCATTCATCCCTATGAGAGTCACAGACTAGAGTGAGTCCAGAGAGGATGACATGCAAAGTGACAAGTGTAAGTTAGTGGGCTCAAGCAAGGAGAGCTTGCTGGAGGAGGAGGCAAGGGCTGGGATCTTTACTTTTGAGGCAAATAGGAAAAGAGGTGAAGGATGAAGTGAAGAATGGAAAGGGAGGGGCCTTGCAGCCAGTGTGGGGAGAGGGTGAGACATCCCTGTGTGTGACCAGGGGCCACCAGAGTACTTTGCCCAAGGGACAGGTCTGGTGCCTTGGCTAGCCAGCCAGCCCCACCCAGGCACCTCCGAGCTGGGGAAGCTGAGCGAGGAGAGGGGTGAAGAGCTGACAGGCCTACATGCCGGTATGTGTTCTGACCCAACAAGCATCAGATGGCCTCCTCCGAGTGAGCGGGGAGTGGGAGCAGAAACCAGATTTATTAAAAAATCTTATCTGGAGGGTTTGCATTTCAATGGGCAGTGGATTTGCATATTTTAACAATAACCACCGGTGCTTCTGTCTGGTTGGAGCTCACTGGCTGTCTCTCTAAATGATGATTGCTGCTTCAATAAACCCTTCAAAATCTAAAGGTACAACATCGCCGCTTGGCTGGATGAGGGTGGATTAGGGGGCTGGACACAAGGCTGGCCCAGGGGTGACCCACAGGGTGAGACAGAGGCAGGGAACAAGGACAGTGATAGAGGATGAGAGAGAGGATTGAGTCATCAATTTGGGCAGTGAGTATTTATTGAGTACCTACTGTGTGCCAGGTACCACACTGGGTTCTGGGTGTTCAGTGGAACAAAACAGGTGTGGGCCTTCCCTCATGGCAAGGAGACAGACATTAAGGAAACAAATCCATAAATAACCATGAAAGTCCCAAACTGTGACAAGACAATGAAGGAAAGAATGGGGAGCTAGGGAGAAAAAGAAAAAAGTTGCAGTCAGGTCGAGTCTGACTCACAGTGACCCTATGTGTCACAGAGTAGAGTTGAGCTCCATAGGGGTTTTTTGGCTGTAACCCTTACAGAAGCAGATCACTAGGACTTTATTCTGCAGCACCCCTGGGTGAGTTCAAACCATCAACCTTTCGATAAATAGCCTAGTACAAACCATTTGGGAAGAAGGAGGGGCACCTAATTTAGATTACAAGGCCAAAAGGGGAAGCATGGTGGTTCTGATGAGACCTGAGGGAGGTGTGGGAGGTAGCCAGGCAGAGAAGGGGGCAAGAATAGGCTGCACTGCAGGCAGCCTTGAGGGTCCACCGCTCTCATCGTATGAGGAGTACTGCCAACTGACCTGGTCAGGGTGGGCCTCGGATTCTGGACTATGACCAAGAGGGTCGGGAGAAGGCAGGTATCACTGCATCACCACTAGGGGTGTCCCTGAGTCAGAACCTTATAATGCCAACAGACAAAACTGGAGAATTTCTAAGCCCTCTCTATGGAATGAACCACACACAATTTATTAAGGAGGTAATTAAAACGTTAATATATTTACAAGCTACAAGTAACGTGCAGGGCTGTGCCATTACCCTGCGATCCTCCCTACTAGGGGACTCCAGAAGCCCTCAGGCCAGGGTTTGTTTTTCATTGACATTTACTGAAAGCCTACTGTGCACAGCCCAGGAATTCAGCAGGCTCAAGATGCAGGCCTTACCCTCCTGCAGCTTTAAACAAAAAATTTCTCCAATAATTCATTTGTTAATTACGATGTGCTAAGTACTGTGAAGAGCCTGGGTAGCACAAGCAATTTCCCATTGGCTGCTAACACAAAGGTTGGTGGTTTGAACCCACCCAGCAGCTCCACGGAAGAAAGATCTGGCGATCTGTTTTCATTAAGACTATAGGCAAGAAAACCCTATACTCATTGCTGCTGAGTCAATTCCAACCCATAGCAGCCCTATAGGATAGAGTAGAACTGCCCCCAAAGGGTTTCCAAGGAGCTGCTGGTGGATTCAAACTGCTGACCTTTTGGTTAGCAGCTGTATCACTTAACCACTGCACCACCAGGGCTCCAAGAAAGCTCTGTGGAGCAGTTATGCTCTGTAACACATGGGTGGCTGTGAGCCGGGCCAACTGGAGGGCAGCTAGCAACAAGTTCCTGATGACAGAGGTAGGGTGAGAGAAGGCCGCTGGAGGGCCACCCACCTTTGGTCTCCACGATCCTGAGTTCTCAGTCTCTGTTGGGGTGTTCACTTCCCCATCACCAGGCTTTGATACCAATGACTGAAAATTTTCAGTCGATCCTTCCCAAATTGCTCAAAATTCATCTTTAAAAGATAAATCTTTGAGTAACGATCTTTCTGTAGCTGGAGCTAGTTAGTACACAGACCTAGGCCACATGATGGTCTACGAAAGGTCTGGTGTCTGGTTTGGGTGGATGTGACCCAGAAAGGCATCTTCAAGGCCTGCTTCATGGGCAGCCAGTCCATCCAGTCACATCGGGCCCCAAGCTCAGGAGCATCCTACACTTGGGGTTTAATGCTCTGCAGTCGCCATCTTGAAATTCTTGTAATTTTATCTTTGAATTTGTGTGTTGTAATTGAAGCCTGATGGGATGATGGAGCATGGGCCTGGGACTTGGAGCCTCTGCTCTTGCAAGTTTCTGCCTCCCACAACCTCCTCCCTTCCCCACCCCACTCAGCTCCTCCATCCCTGTCCCAGCCCACAACCTCAGCCATCTTCTGCGCCAGCAGCAGCCTGGGCATGGGCATGAGGAGGATGGGGTCAGGTCCACGCACCCTGTGGTATCTCAGGCAGACCAGCCCAGGCCAGCAGCACTATGGCACACCTGGCAGGTCAACAGGGGCCAAGTCTCAGCAGGGATGAGCATCTCACTCATCCCTGATCCAGGTACCCAGGGTGTCCTGGCACAGAATTTACAATGCCCTTAAGTTGCTGGTCCACCGTGGGTTGAGGCATTGGCCCTGTGGGAAGAGGTGATGTCTGGCTTGACTCCGCCAGGGCCCACCCTCAGCAGGAGTATGACATGTCAGTCCAGGCCAATGGGAGGAGACCCAGCAGGCCTGAGCAGGCACCCCATGTAGTGGGGCTTTGAGTGTCCCTGTGCCCTAGGGAGCACTTCCTCAGAATTGTTTGTGCCTGGGGGTCTCTCTCTTCCTCCTTCCAGCCTTCCTGAATCTGGCCTGTGTTGTCTCTTCTGGCCAGCTCCAGGCACCTCCAGGGAGGAGTCACAAAGTATGAATTGTGTAATTTCAGTGATTCCACGTAGGAGTTAAATGCTCTGATATTTGCATTTAAAATTGCCATTGCACAGTATAAAGATGAATGGTGAAATTCATGCTAATAATTTAAAATTTCGACTCTTCTTTACTTAAAGTACATTAAATGGCAAATAAAAAAAACACCATGACAAGTCAAGAGAGAAACTGTGGGAGAAACAAAAAGCTTTATACAGTGTTTCAGTAGCTTCAAGAACACTTTTTTCTTGCCTTTTGAACAAGAGGCCCTGCGTTTTCATTTTGTACTGGGTCCTGCAAATTATCTCTCCCAGAGCAGGGCTGCTGTGAGGTTGGGGCCCCAGCACACAGGGTACACGGGGACTTCTCTGCCACCTTTCCAGGATCATCTGTGTGTGCTGGGAGTGGGTGGGGGTGGGGGCGGCAGCATAACACCTGAATTCTCTGGGAGGATAAGACCAGAGCTGCCTACAAACAACGCGCTGGGTGTGGTTAAGGAGCAGGAGCCAGGCTCCACACAAGCATATCCATGGGTGGGTTTGCGGGGATGCTTTCTCCTAGGTACCCCGCTTAAGAACTGAGTTCTCAGTGATCACTGCTAGTTTGAACAAATAAGAATGGTCACCTCCACATGAACGTCATGGCATGGGGAGATGGGAGCCCTCTGGTGAGCAGGGGGCTAGGTGTCACTAGGGCACTCACATGCCCCAAAATGAGCCAGCAAGGATCTTCCCCTTTGAGATTAGGTCACGTACCCTGGAATTGCATCCAAGGGCTCAGCAGCTGTCCAGAGAACACTCTGGCCAATCCCATGGGCCACCGCGGTCCTGTGGCTGCCACCCCAGTCCTGTGGCTGCCACCCCAGCTCCATCCTCACCCTCCCCCCGCCCCTCCCCCCTCCACACACAAAGTACAGGGCATTGATCCAGACCTTCCTGGGGCATTCCTGGTCACAGGGGAGGCTGGCATTGTTGAGAGCTTGCTATGCACAGGTTCTGCCTGGTGCACTTCCTCCATTACCTCCTTTACGCTATTTCACGGCCCAAGCGAATTCTTTCCAGACGTCTGTAATATCATACAAGCCCAACTCAAGCATGTGCCCACAGCATACTCCAGGGGCATTCATCCTTGAGTTAGGGTCTGGGGGTCCATGAGTATCAGCCCTGGTCTTTGTTCTCACGTGAGAAACAAGAGTCTCTGTGCATGTCTCTGTCTCACACACACACACACACACATTTGCACACATGAGAAAGCATAGTAATTCAGGGTCATGCGTGACCAGGGGAACTGAAATAATCAGAGAAACCTGATTGGAGAAGGTGGGCTCTGTCTTAGCTATCTGGTGCTGCTATAACAGAAATACCACAAGTGTCTGGCTTTATCAAACGGAAATTTATTTTCTCCCAGTTTAGAAGGCTAGAAGTCTGAATCCAGGGCACTGGCTCTAGAGGAAGGCTTTCTCTCTGTGTTGGCTCTGGGGGCGGTACTTTCTCTTCTCAGCTTCTGTTCATTCCTTGGTGACTTCACTTCATGGTGTGTGGCATCTATCGAACCCCATCTATGCTTCCCTGGTTCTGTACTTATTCTGCTCTTTTTATATCTCAAAGGTAATTGGTTTAAGACACACCTCTACTGATATAGCCTCATTAACGTAACAAAGAAACCCCTATTCCCAAATGGGATCACATCCACAGGTATACAAACTAAACCCATAGCAACCCTATAGGACAGAGTAGAACTGCCCCATAGGGTTTCCTAGACTGTAAATCTTTATGGAAGCAGACTGCCACATCTTTCTCCTGAGGAGCGGATGCTGGATCTGAACTGCCAACATTTTGGTTATCAGCTGAGCACATAACCACTGCACCACTAGGGTTCCTTCCACAGGTATAAGGGTTAGGATTTACAACACAATTTTTTTTGGGGGGGGGGTTGGGAAATGGGGAGGGAATCAACTCAACCCATAATAGGCTCCAAATCTAGACCTTTGAGAAGAGGAGGGTTTGGATGGCCAGTGAGGCCCTTCATTTCTGAGACAGCACTGGGTCGACCACACTGAGGGCCGGGGTGAAGCAGCCCTGTGACAGACAGCAGATGGCTCAGGTGCATGTGAAGTGAGGTGAGACAGAGGCCAGCATGAGCCTGGGGGCTGTAAGGGCTGTCCTGGTGAAGCAGGGTGAGTTTATGAGGGAACGTCCTGGACTCTTGTCAGCATTTGCTTAGGCAGGTGTTGACTACCAGGGGCTCAGCCCTGGCCAGCCCCCCATGCCAGCATTCAGGAGGATGGTTGCAGCTGAAGGAGAACACAGGGGCAGAACACAGTTGGGTCCTCAGGGACCACCATGGCCCCTGCCCCAGGTAGACCCCGTTCTGGTGGGGTACCCTCAGAGGATCCTTGTAAGGGGGGAGAGGAGACACCACAGTCAGGAATCAAGCTGAGTGAGCACAGCCCAGGTTGTACCAGGACGAGAAGGAGAGGAGTAACTGGAATCGACAGGGTTAATCAGGGCAATCTCGCTAGGTTGAGGGCAGACACCCCTGCACCCTGGCCTACTGAGGCAGCATGGACCTGCAGAAACCTGTGGGAAGTAGAGTGGAGGGAGGGGGTTGCACAGGCTGCTACCAGCCTGGAGCAGAAGAGGCAGGGGAGGGGGAGAGAGTACAGCAGTGAGGGGCAAAGAAAGATCCAGCCGGCCTGTCTGTCTGTCTGTCTGCCCACCAGCCAGAGACCTCTTCTTCCGCAGGGAGCCACGCTGGACAGGTGAAGCCTTTCGACCAGCTCAATCATTGTATTTATTCTAATTGTATCGTAATCGTCCCCAAGGAGCCTGGTTCAAATGAGCTTGACATTATTAAAATTTTAATGCCCAGTTTTCATAGCTGAATGAATATTTAAAGGGTATGTCCCAGCTTAAGTTATGATGATGAAGAAATTAATGGAATGTCTTGTTTAATGCATGGATATGTGTTGATGCAAAAAGTGTCAGCGGGTGGGGAGGGGGAGGGGAGGCAGAGCCAGAGTGGAAGGGACTGTGGAAGGAGCCGCTGCCGGCCTGCCTGTCCTCGGGTGCAGTGGGGAGCAGAGAAGAGGCCGGGAGGGCACCAAGTCCTGGGCCAGGGACAGCTTGCTCCCCCTGAGAGGGGCCCTGGCTAGAAGAGAAACAGTCCACAGGGTTAGTGATATCCTCCAGAAAGGAGCCCTGACCCCACAAGCCCCCCTCAAGCCCTGGACTGAAGGCCATAGGGCCCTCCATGGGGACACTGACGATACCTCAGAAAGAAAATCAGCGAGGCAGGCGCCCATACCACAGCCCAGGCTCCCACCAGGCACAAGCCCCAGGGCCCTCTAGGGTAACAAACTGGCTGAGACAGCTGGACAGAGCGACAAGGGACGGGGAAAGGCACCAAGAAGTGGACTCTAGTTCCTTGAACGCACAGTGATCACCTATGAGGAGCACCCTGGGGCCCATGTAGCCAAGCAGCCCTGAGGCAATGCCCAGGCTCGAAGGGGCAAATTTAGAAGAAGCACAAGGAGTTGGCAATTGCCCTTTCCCATTTTCCTTTCCGTTCTCCTTCCTGGCTCTTCCTCCAGACCTCTCTGGTCCCCCTCTCTGCATTCTCCTTGCCTCTCCCCTCCATTCCGTCATGCTCCTCTCCCCAGGACAGGCTGGTTCCCTCTGTCTACTGCTCCCTCCTCAAGGCATAACTGGGGCTCGGTAATGTTGGGCAGGGCCCAGAGCCCAGGAACAGGAAGGGAGACCCTCTAATGAGGGAGGGCAACCTCCATTCAGGCCCAGCGCCTGTACAGAACCACTCCCACTGAGCAACCCTCCCCACACTTCATTTCTGCTGAGAAGAGAGAAAGCATAGGCTGTGCTCATTTCTCCACCGAGCCTGGCTCCTCTCTGACAGCCCCTCGGAGGCTGTTTGGATGCTGACCACCCCCAGGTCACATGCGACATGAGAAATGGCCCCAGGAGCCGTGGGTCCATGGAACCAATTCAGCTTTGCTTCACCAGCCTGTCTGGAGCACCCTGTTGGTGCCCTGCCTGGGGTTGGTTAAGAGCACATGGGTGGCCAGATGAGACCCCAGACCCATGCCATCAGGGAGCCCCAGTCAAGTGGAAGAGAAGCCTGTGTGAGGAGCAAGCCCCCACCATGGCGTAGACGGGTCTGAGCGTACTGCAGAGGGCTGGCAGGACTTCTAGAGGGAGCTTATCAGGTCTGAGTCACAAGTGATTGGAGCCAAGGACGTGGGACAGTGGCGGGTGCTATAGGGAGGGACGCCCACTGAAGTGGAAAGCTCCATCCTCAAGGTGATTTAATGTATCTTCCTTTAATTTACTTACCTGGAAAATGGGACCCACCATACCAGAAAGAGCTCTATGCCCAGCCCCTTCCAGTCCCAACTGCTGTCAGACCCATGTAGAAGAGAGAGGCCATGGAGCACAGAAACAAGGTGCTGGGGATGCCAGGGGAGGAGGCCCCTCCCAGTGGTCCCTGCTCTTCCTCCCAGCATCATCCCTAAGGATGAGGGGTTCTACCTGAGTGTCCTCCAAGGCCTCACTCCCTCCCTCCCTCCCTCCACACACGTTCACTCAGTTGGCTCCTTCCGCGGAGGACAGAGCTCAGCTTGGCTTGTTCACACACCTCCGCCTGCCCCTTCTCAGCCAAACCCTTCTCACCCTCCTCCTTGAGGAAAACTGGATTCCCCGCCTACTTCCCTGCTTCCCTGCCCTTCTGCTTTGGGCTTCCCTGGACCACCCCCCGAGCCCATCTCACTCAGTTCTCAGCACCTCTGAACATGTAGTAGGCAGGCATCAGAAGACCTGGGTTCCAGTCTTGCCATTGCTATTCACCACCTGTGTGACCTGGGGCTAGTTTCATTTTCTTTCTTTCTTTTTTTTTTTTTTAATTTTTATTGTGCTCTTAGTGAAAGTTTAGAAATCAAGTCAGTCTCTCATATAAAATTTATGTATACTTTGCTATGTACTCCTAGTTGCTCTCCCCCTAATGAGACAGCACACCCCTTCTCTCCACTCTGTATTTCTGTGTCCATTCAGCCAGCTTCTGTCCCCCTCGGCCTTCTCATCTCCCCTCCAGAAAGGAGATGCCCACATAATCTCACTGGGACTAGTTTTTTAACCTCTCTGAAATGCCATTTCTTCGGCCGAAGTTAAAGATAATCTATTCACATACATCACTTTACAGGGGAAGTTATGATCATCCAGCAGTCTAATGTATATGGCAGCTGCTCATTTTCTGAAGAGTGCTGTGTGCCCTTTGGGGGGCCTGGGCTACTTGAGTCCCCCCCTTGATAGTCAGTTCCCAGCCTTGACTAGGGGTCTCTGCTGTGCTTGATGGACAAGGGAGAAGTCCCTGAGGACCCTTCCCACTGGGCACCCGGAAGGCTTTTTGGACCTGCCTTGAAAGATGAATAGAAGGTCAAGAGGAGGAGGCTGGTGAGGGTATAGGAGAGGAGCTTGCCAGCCAAGGGAATGGATTTGGGGGAGAAAGGTACCACGACATGGGCGGGGGTGGTGGTAGAAGAGGCAGCGGAGGCCAGATTAGGCACGCTGAAGAGGCTATACTCAATTTGGTGGCCCGAGGAGCCTGGCCCCAACCTCCCCTTGCCATATGGACATGTTCCCCACTTACATCCTTTCTGTCCCCTCCTTCCTGAGCAGCTAAGCTCACACGAATCCAAATCTAGGAAGGCAAATCTGCCATTGTAAGGCTAGCCCTGTGCCTCCCCATCCTGGCTGGATCCCAGACCTGCCACTTCTCAAGGCTTTGGTTTTCTCATCGGCAAGACAGAGATAATAATCCCTGCCTGACCAAAAAAGAGGTAGAAATATGCCCAAGAGGATGCAATGGCCATAACTGAGTCAGGGACTGTCCTTGTGGCCTTTCTGGCATAGGAGAATATTGCAGATGTTTTGGAAAACTAAGAAGAAAGGATGTTGCAGGAGGGAAGGGCACCCTGGAAACAGGTAGGTGCTGAGTCCCAAAAAACACTACACAGGAGACCCAGAGTGACCTGGCTCCCTCCTAGACTCCTCTCCCTCCACCGCTGCCATCAACCCCACAGCCAGATGCCTGGGTAGCCTTCCAGGCCCTTCCCTCAAGGGCTGAAAAGAAGGTAGTTTGTGGGGAAGCCAGGGTTCTCTAAATAAAGCCAGGAATTTCATTATGTCCCTCTTCCTTCTCCCTGTGATGGAGTTTCTGTGACGAGACAGTTTCCTCTGGGTGGCAGAGCTTGCAGACAAATCACCTTTCCGTCAACTCCATAAGGGAGTGCTGAGAGGGACCTCGAGGCAGTCACTCCTCACCCACCGTCCCCACGGACTGGCCTCCCAGTTGTCCTGTCTGCGCCACCTGTGCCTCTTTTCCTGTCTGCTGTGTCCTGCCTCCCGCCTCTGTCCTTCGTTGCCGTGGCTCTGTCCTTCCCCTGGTCTCGCCTTCACCTTGCTGAGTCACGGGCACCCACACTCCTCATCCAGTTGTCTTGACGTAGCCAAAACTCACTTCAAATCCTGGACCAGGAGGCCTGAGGACGCTCCGTGACTGGCTAGCCCAGCTCTGTACTGAGGGGAATTGGCAACAGAGTCATGCGGTGCTAGTGCCGGCTGGGAAAGCAGAAGTCGCCCTGGAAGCCAGGAGACCCAAGTTCCTAGGCTATTCCTGTCACCGTTTGGCCTTGGGAGGCACATGAACTTCTCTTCGCCTCAGCTTCTCCATCTATAAAATGGGGGCTTTAGTACCAATCATGCTAGCATCTCAGGGTTTGTGTTTGTGAGAGAAATTCAAACGAGATAACGGATGTACAAGAAATGCAAAAGCATTTGTAAAGACATGAAGTATGATTCCATTTGAATGATTCTTATAGTTTTTACTGTTAGAAATGTCTTGGGACCTCTGGGCTGGAGAGCCCACCCTGGTGCCTCCCCACAGCAGGGAGCATTGAAGACAGGCTGCAGAGCCTGATGCTTGGAGTTCAGAGACCCCTAGTGGCGTGAACGGGAATTGACACAATCCCAGAGGGCTGTGGCTGGCAGCTTAGAGAATCAGGCCACAGAGAGAGAGTGGCTGTGCCCAGCTCCACCCACCACAGGTGACAGCCCTGGCAGCAATCAGAGGCCCCAGAGCCTCAGGCACCCCTGGGACCCACAGCCCACGTCTGCGAGCTGGGGATCATTGCCAAGCCCTGGCCTGGACAGCATCAGTCTGCAGCCAAACCGCTGTCTTGAGTCAAGCAGGGCTAGGCTGGAGGTGGGCCATGGGAGCATGAGGGCCTCACAGCAGTAGAGGGTCATTTCTGTCAATCCTGGATTCTGATGTGACAGGCTAGCAGGAACTACGCAAAAGGTGGAGGGGGCGCTATGGGGTCTCCAATCCAGAGAAGCAGCTCCTGAAATAACAGGCCGTGGGGACTGCGCAGGCAAGGGGATTGAGTGGGCTTCAGTGAGAAGTGTATCCATTTATAGGTGCCTGTGGGTGTTTTTTTGTTGTTGTTGTTTTGTTTTTTTTTTAGTGGGTGTGGTCTGCGTGTGCTCGCAGGCACCTGTGTTCTTACGGGTGTGGGATGCCTGCCCCCCAGGCCAGCTCTAACGCTGTCCCCTGTGCTCTGTTGCAGATGAACCGGCCGATCCAGGTGAAGCCAGCGGACAGCGAGAGCCGAGGAGGTAGTAGCTGCCTGCGCCAGCCCCCTTCACGTGAGGGCCCACTTGTCTCTGCCCCTCCCCTCCCCCACTTTTTCTCTCCCCGCTGCAGCGACCCCCTGCCTCCTCCTGCGGCCCCCAGGGGACCTCATGGTTAATGAGGGAGGTTGAGAACAGGGCTCCAGAGCTCTGGGGACTGATGTGGGCAGAGTGAAGGGATGGGGGATTGAGTATGCAGATGGTGGGGTTTGCGTCTTTCTGTGAGTGAACAGGCAGCATGACCTGAAGTCCTCTCCTGCCCCCACCTCTACCTCGTCACCAAGAAGCACCCCACTGTCAAAGGTACTAGTTGAAAGGTGCTAGGCCAGGATGTAGGAAGCTTGGGTTACAGCCCTGCCCTGGGAAGTTCAGGCCAGAACAGGCAAATCTGGGAAGGACGGATCATGGAGGGTGAGGGGGACATACAAAGCCGGCCTCTGACGTAAGGTCCTGACAGTAGATACGGCACACAAATGCTGGCTCCAGAACGTGGAACCTACCGAAGCGGGGAATGAGATGGCTGAGCCCCTCCAAGGAAGCCTGGTTAGGGAACTGCCTCGCCTTGAAGACTGGGCTCTGGAAGGGCAGAGCAGGTGTCGAGCCAGGGGCAGTCCTGTCCCCAGGTGACACCCTCCCAGTACAGCATCTTTCTGCTCACCCCATCCCCCAGCTTCCAGGGTTACCTTGGCCCACTCAGGCCAAAGCCCATACCCAGGTTCCCCTAGATAGGCTCTGGCTGCTCCATGGTAAAAGAAAACTAAGGGAGAAGTGAAGACAAAGAAAACATCGCCAGCATAAAAAGGCAAGCTTCCGTTGCCAGGGGGCTGGATCCTCCCGCAGCTAACCAGCCCCAGTGATACACAGCCCTGTCCCACTTCACCAGTGGGAAAGAGACACACCATCCCCAAAGGTAAGGAACCATTCGCAGGCCCCTGTCCTGGCCAGGCTACTTGTGGGGGAGGGGAGAGCAGGGCTGTCCTTCCTACCAGGGATGGCCCTCACCTTCATAGAAACGGCTTCTGACTCTGCAGACCACCAGCTCCCCCACCTCCAATGGGCCTCATCCTCTGGGGCCCTGCCTGGCCAGAGCCCTGAACTGTGCCCTTGGGGTCTTCTGTGGACAGGTGGCCAAACCAAGGCCCCGACCAGGTAGGTCAAGGACCCCCAAGGGAAAGCTATCTCTCCTCTTCACCAGTGAGGGGCCCACCTCACTACACACTGAGGCTCAACCAGGCAGTGAGCAAAGCAGCCATCTATAAAAAGAACATCCCAGAGGGCAGAGGGGAAGGAGGGCTCCCTGCCTAGTGCCCCCAACAGTGGGAGAGAGAAACTACCCAGGAAGCATGTGGAGAAAATGCCTAGGAGGCCACTGAAAGGAGTGTAAGGAGCCAGGCCCAGGGAGCAGGACAAGGCAGCCATCACAGCTGTCCTCTGCCTCCGGGCCACGAGCTCTTGGTGTCCTCTGCCAGGTACCCCATCACCCTAGGTTTCGATGCCCATGTCCACCACCATTCCCAGGCCCAGGACTGACTGCCCCTGGGTGCTCCCTGCCTGGGCCTGGACAGGTCACTCTTCCATTAGCTCAGCCAGCCATTACAGAATTTCTCTTCTTCACCACTACCTACCCCCAAAACACCCACATTAGCAGGAAATTAAGGGCAAAATGTCAAATAGGCAAAGGGAGGGAACTGCAGTGTGGCCACTGGTGGCCTGCTCACCTTGGACACTCGCAGAATACTCCCTGTCCTCCTCCGGCTCAGGCCCCTCCCTCTGTCCCCAGCAGGGCCCTGACCTAGGCTTAAGGACCCCAGGGCTCCAGCCCCCTCCTGACTCAAGCCTCAGGTCCCCCCAGCCACCCAGGGCCTAGGTGCTGCCTGAAAGGACACCGTGCCCCCGGCAGAGACATACCTCCATGGTCCACTGAAAGGTGGCTTCCCACACCTGTCAGTTGAATCACTTTGTGTTCCTCTGAGCACCCAAGCTCCACAAGCACCCATGTCCTGGCAGTGAGAGGAGGCTGTCTCCACACAGCCTTGCCCAAGGCTCCTCTTCACGGGCTCCAGAGCTTCCAGGAGCTGACACATGGCAGAATGAGGTCCTTTTCCTGGGGGCCAGCTCCGAGAGGCAGGCTCAGGGGTTCTTGTAGCCCTGCCAGAACAAAGAGCAGAGCCCCTGCCCTGATTGTCTTAGCTCTGGCTTGCGGGCAGGTAGCTTGGACAATAGGTGTCACCCTTGATCCCAGAGAGGCTGGGCAGGCAGAGGCCATGAACAAGGTGGCACTTGAGCTGGCCTTGAAGGAAGGGGAGATTTCATACCTGAGGAAGAAGCAGAGGTGTTGGGATGAGACTCCACTGAGGTAAGCCTCTGAAATGAGCAGCCAGACACCTGCAGTAGGGAGTGGGCAGGCCAAAGTTCAGGTGGTTTTCTCTGGAACCCAGAGTGGAGTGTTAGAAATCACCTCTGCCCGGCTAGCCTTGCTGAGCTCTAACTCAAACCCCTTTCTGCCTTAACTTGTCTCAGAGGCAATAGCTCTCTGACTTCAAGTTGCTAGCCTCATCTTCTTCCTCTCATATATCTCCTACCAGTGACACTTGCCCCAGACCAGATTAATCAGCTCTTTTATTAATTCTCTCTGGAGTAGAAAGTGGGGGGAAAGGATCCAAAACTAAACATCTATCTATTGAATATTGCATATTCAATATTAAACACTGAGCGGATACTGAGTCAGCACTATCACCAAGCTATTTTAAAAAAGAGAGTCAGTGTAAAATAATTTAATATCTATTAAATACTTCTAGGGGGAAAGGGGTGGCGGAGGGGCAAGGTGAACACTGGGAAAAAAATGAAAGAAATGGGGACCAGGAGAGGGAACCATGAGGAAGTGATGGGCGTGGGGTGGAGGGTGAGGAATGTGATGGGGAGTGGGGAGGGGAGGAGAGAGAAGGAGGGAAATAAGGTGAGAAAGGGCAGAAGGAGGGAGAAGGGAGAGAAGCCTTGAAGAAAGTGGGTTGAGGGGGGATGATCAGGAGTTGGGAAGACTTAGGGACACAGCTGGGAAGAGAAGAGAGGAGGCAGAGAAAAGGAAGTGGCCCCTGAGGGAGAGGTGGGTCTGCCCTACCCCTGGCTCAGCAGTGACCCCCTCTCCCCATCCCAGCTCCGGAAGCTTTATTCCCAGTTTACACGCGGTCCCAAAGGCCCTGTGAACATGGGACACACGTGCCTTCTGGATGTACCGAATGCTCACAAGCCGCACAGAGAGAGATGATTTATTTTCTGTGTAGGATTTTGGGTGGATGTTGGGGGTAAGAAGGAGAGGTAGGTGCAGGAGGGAGGCTTCTCCCTACCTCTTCCGCCACAGTCACAAGGCCCCAGGTTCTAGAGGTGTCCTCTGGTCCCATCAGCCCACACTTGGAAGAAGGGGAGCCAGGTCCAGCCGGATGAAGGAGTGATGTTAGATGTGCTGCGTGTGCAGGGGGCCTTTTTAACTTTCAGGGGCTCCGAGGGTCTGGACCAGTTGCTGACAGGACGCTGACAGGCCACCACCCTGTCATGGGCTGTCAGGGAAGTCAGCTCTTTTCCCTTCCAATGTGGACTTAGCTCAACCTGACCTTCCAAAGGGTTGAAGTGAATACAGATATCAGACCTGCATCATCTGTAAGGGAGAGGAGTTGGCTAAGTGTATGACTGGGGCTCCCCAGAAAGAGCACGGGATGACAGTTCTTGTTCTAGTCCAGAGTTCTCGTTCCAGCTCTACCCAGAATGAGCTCTGGGTCTCCAACTACTTACCTGGTGGGTAGGGAGGCTGTGCCATCCAGGAAAGCTATTTACAGAGCAACTAACTGAGGGCTAGGGACTTTATACAGATATGTTTAATCCGTACAACAACCTTGAGGTATTACTGGCCCCACTTAAATATACAAACCAAAGCCCAGAGAGGTTAGGTAACTTGTTTAAGGTCACACAGCTAGTAAGTGGCAGAGTCAAATTCAACTCCCCCAGCCTGTCAGCCACCGGAACCTGGGCTTTCTCCATTCGTGACTTCCAGGATGGTCTCGTGGACCCTTGGCAGCTAAGTGGGAAGTAGGTAGGCACCACACACATTTGCCATGCTGTGGGCTTTTTCTCAAGGTGGCAGAGGGGAGAGGAACAGGGACTCAGGTGAGGGAGGCAGGGCCAGACTGAGAAAAGAGCTCCCAGACCTACCCATGAGATGGGAGAGACCAGGGCTGGAGCAGGTTACAAAAGAGAGTGTTGTGGCCTGGAGTAGTCAGGGAGGACTTCCCAGGGGAGGTAGGAATTGGACCAAGTAGCATGGGCTTCAGAAGAGACAGTGAGGGCACAAAGTGAAGGTGGGACCTTCAATGCCAGGCCAAGGGTTGGGCTTGTCCTCATCGAAAGCAAGAGCCACTGATCCTGGTGGGAGGGTGTCTTAGTTTCTTAGCGCTGCTGTAACAGAAATGCTACAGGTGCCTCTCAGTTTAGGAGGCTAAAAGTCTGAATTCAGGGTGGCAGCTCTACCGCAGGGCTCTCTGTCTGCTGGGGGAAAATCCTTGTCTCAGCTTCCTTAGCTCACCATCTTTGGAATTCCTGGGCTTGTAGACTGGTCAACTTCCATCTTCTTCAGATAGTCTGGGTCTTCTCCTGTGTCTGCTTTCCTGTGTCTAATATGCTCTTTTATATCTCAAAAGTGATTGATTTAAGACACACCCTATACTGCTATGGCCTCATTAATATAACAAAAACTCTATTCCCAAAAGGGGCTTTATTCGCTGGTATACCCGTTGCCATCGAGTCAATTCCAACTCATGGGTTAGGATTTACAACACATATTTTGGTGGACACAATTCAGTCTACAACAGAGGGCAGGCAGAGAGAGGGTGTCCCAGCAGTGAATGTCCCTGGACAGAAAGAGGAGATACCACCCATTCTGCCACCGCCAAGAGCCAGAGTTCTGGCTAGGCAAGGAAGGACAAGCAGGAGTGAGAGCGCCTCACTAGGAGCCATCCCTGTGCACAGCAGAGCAGTTAACCCCACAGAGCATGCTGGAGCAAGTGCATTTAAACTCAGATTCATCCCACACTCGGCAAACCAGTTCATTAGCCAGGAGCCTTGGTGGCACAGTGGTTAAGAGCTCGGCTGCTAACCAAAAACAAAGGTCGGCAGTTCGAATCCACCAGCCACTTGGAAACCCTATGGGGCAGTTCTACTCTGTCCTATAGGGTCGCTATGAGTCAGAATCAGCTCAGTGGCAACAGGCTTTTGATAGTAGACAGATCTGAGGAAAGAGAGGAGCTGCCAGCCATCTCAGAGGCAAAGGCACTTCCCTGGGGCACCTGCTCCAGCTCCTTTGCCTTCCAGCAGCCAGATACATCCCACCCCAAAAAGCAGGTTTGCCATCAGCGTCTGAGCTGGGGCTTCACAGCTGTTAGAGCCCTTCTGCCCTCAGCTTAACTTCTCTGCAGACCCTACCCTTCACCCTCCTCTCGATGGTGCCACTAGGGGGGTGCAGACCACACTGGGTGACACTGTAAGAGGGAGGTGGCACCAAAATGACTGTCTCTAAAACTTTTGGGCAGAGTTTCAGCAGAAATGTATTATTGTTATAAAAATATTCCTGTAGTTAGTTATAACAACAACAAAACATTTCCATAAGCCCAGCTTAACCAAAACCAAACCAAACCTGTTGCCATCGAGTCAATTCTGACTCAGAGCGACCCTATAGAACAGAGTGGAACTGCCCCATAGGATTTTCAAGGAGTAGCCAGTGGATTCGAACTGCCCACCTTTTGGTTAGCAGCGGAGCTCTTAACCACTGCACCACCGGGGCTCCAAAGGCCAGCTTACATGTATCAATATACCTACAAGGCTAAAACTCTATGCTAATTTACGTTTTGAACCTGTTAATGCAGTCCGGTCAGAGCTGTCATTATTACCCAATCACAGTGATGCTCCCAGTCACCTGGTTTCATCTGCACGTGCTACAAGCACAAGTTGTTTGTTTTCATTGCTGCCAGTGTTTTTCTCGTTGCTGACTTTGTCACATTTTCTGGTGTTTTAGCTATAATATTGTGGTGATTACCATGGAGGGGTGACACTATGAGTTACTGACTGGGTGACACCAACCCTAGTGATGCCACTGCCTCCTCTCAGGCCTAAGACCACGTGAGACAGAAAACAGAACGGAGTGTTCCCCTAGGCCAGGTTCCTGCTGCCAGGTTGTTGGGGCTCCTTTGATGGAGTCAGGTACGTGAGAAGAGGCTCTGACTGCCCTGGCTTCAGATAGCAAGGCTGCCCTCAGACCCCCAGACTGAACCGAAGGAGGCCTGGGAGAGGCAGCTGGGGCTGGGGCATGTGCCTGCCCCTCATGAGAGCCAAGAAGGTCAGGGGCCAGACAGGGGCCTTAAGGAGGGGACAAATGACTGAGACCTGGGTCATGTATAACAGACATTAGTATGTTCCTACTCCACACACACACCCACACACACCCCAGCAGACATTTGCTGTACCCCTGGTCCCCAGGGGACCCCTAGACTCCCATCATCAGAAACCACCCCACCTTCCACTATAACCATCTACCAGTTAGAAAGTTTAGCTAATGCAGGCCTTATCCATGCCATATTTGGGGAAGCCCCAGCGCAGACACACACATTGCACACAGTAACACCCCCAACAACACCATACACACACAAAGGCACCCATAGACACACACCCAATTTCACACACACTACCAGTGAGGCGGAAAATAAATGCCCTCATCAGGGAAGCAGTGGCTGGGGGTGGAGCACAGATGGGGGCTACCAGGTTTTAGTCTATCAGCGAGAAATGGCAGCCAGCAAGATGGCTGGCTGAGGGGCAACAAGGGAAGCTGGGAGAAGCCGGAAAAGCAGAACGACTTGGGAGAGCAAGGTTTCCCAGCGGGCTGCCCACCTGCCTCTGCCCACCCCAGCTCTTTGTCTTGTTCTGTTTATGGATCTCTCTCTCTCATCAGTCACATGAGTCAGAAATAAAGCCAGGCTCAGTCTAGCAGGGCCTCAGAGTAACAGGCCCGAGGCTTGTCAGTTCACTGTCCCCAGGGCAGGAAAGCACAGGCTCTCATGGGGGCAGGTTTGGCATTGGGGTGTCCCTCAAGAGGGACCACAAGCAAGATTGACGATGGTCTTCCAGGGTCTACACCCTGCTCACCCTGTCCCCAGGACTCTGACCTGCAGACACACACAGTGGTCCTCTCCAAACAGATTCAGGCCCGATTATGTAAGGAACTGCCCAATGTAAGTCACCACCTGGCACATGCTGTGACGTGTGAGGTCCAGCTGGAGGAGAGGTCCCAGCACAGAGAAGGCCACTGAGGGGAAAAGCGGCAAAGGGGGCAGCTGAGAATTAAACCTAGAAGAGCCCCTGGATGGAGGCTGATTAGTCTGTGGAAAGGTGTCAGGTGGAAGCAGGCCCCAGGCTTGCTCCCTGCTGTGAAGGCTGCAGGGCCTGGAGAGAGTCCCTCAGCTTCAGCTATGAAGGGGGCCCTGGCAGGGTAGTTGCACTAAGCTATTGTCTGTGGATCCCCAGGGTGAAGATGATGAAGGAACTTGTTTCATGCCCCCTCCCCACCCTCTTAAGCCCTTCGGAAAAGCCTGGGCTGAAATACTCTTGACAGGTTCCATTTCCTCCCTCCTCTCTACTTCCTCAGGCCTGGGAGCCCACGTGGGCTCTCCCCACCAGCCCCCATCTCTCTCCCTCCTGTCTGTGTGTCCCTGTCTCCCTGTCCCTCGGCCTGTCTCTGGCTGGAAGAGGAAGGCACAGAAGCAACATTGGGGGCAGGCGTAACAGCCTCAGAGTCATTCCAGTTCCACTTGGGTCCCCAAGGCAGGCACTGGCCGAGACATTCGGCCAAACACATTCTTGCAGCCTTTTACTGCTCTGTCAGTTCATTTAACGGAGTCTTCAGGGCGTTCTTCCCCCCTTGCTGGGGGCTGCACTCGTGTGGCAGTGGAGTCCCGCTGGGCTGGCTAATGAGGTTGGACACAATGCATGTGAGCGCGGCTCCAAGGCCCTCCCCAGGCCATGTTCCCCACCACATAGCCGTGGCTGATTCTGTCCTCCCGGCCCCTCTACCATCTGTAGCCCCATCAGTTCCTGCGGTTTTTTAAATCCTTTTAAGTTCCTCATTTCTCCTCTGAGCATTATTTTATTTCTAAACAGACACAGACAACTTCCTTTCAGGGAAGGGCTGTTGGAGACCAGGTGAGAGGGGTGTGGGCACAGGTGTAGGCAGTCCAGACTGCTGCAGTGGTCCCGGGGTCCCAGAGGCATCAACAGGGGACATCCTGATGCCAGGTTTCTCAATTCTAGACTTTTCTAGCTATTTAGTCCCGTATACTAAAAACCAAACCCACTGCCGTCGAGTCGATTCCGACTCATAGTGACCCTAC
Source organism: Elephas maximus indicus (assembly GCF_024166365.1). Lineage (NCBI taxonomy): Eukaryota > Metazoa > Chordata > Mammalia > Proboscidea > Elephantidae > Elephas > Elephas maximus. Next base: position 44,958,897 of record NC_064829.1, on the reverse strand, counting down.
TCCCAACCCCTACTGGGGGTTTAGATGAAATATACATGCAGGCTGGTCCAGCTTTAAGAAAATTCAATATATATAAGTTTCAACTTTACATATAAGTTCCAACCTCAGGGAGCAATGGATGACTTACTTTACAAAGACTACTAGGTGAAGGACCCCTTGGCCTAGGCAGGAAGGGGTCCATAGAAACGCAGAGCTAAAGGGCCAGGGGCCACAGCACATTGAAAGAAATCTGAAATTATACCGAGTCAGTAGGAAACAGGGTTTACCGATATATATATATATGTAGACATGTGTAACTCCAAACAGCCCCCGAGATGCAGTGGGCGGAGGGGGAGGGGGAGGGGCTGTGAAGGACAGCCGAGACCCAAGGCTGTTGGGATCTCCTGGGGTGAAGTTCTGGAATCTGGGGGACAAAGACCCATACTTATTGTGCAGAGAAGCCAAGTGTCTGGAAGTCAAGTCCCACAGCAGGAGCCCCACCACCTCCACCCTAGTCTCTTCCCTTTGGGACATCAGTCAACCCCCCCGCCCCACCAGGGTCCAGCACATCCTGACTTTTAATTTGGGGATCCCGGTTTGTACCCTGCCCAGAAGACCCTGGTAATGGTTAAGAGCTACGGCTGCTAACCAAAAGGTCAGCAGTTAAATCCACCAGCTGCTCCTTGGAAACCCTATGGGACAGTTCTACTCTGTCCTATAGGGTTGCCATGAGTCAGAATTGACTTGACAACAATGGGGTTTTTTGTTTATTTTTTGTTTTCTTGGAAGATCCTAGAATGAACAGATCACCCCACCCCAGCCCAGGGGGTATAATCCTGGGGTAAGAAGGTGTCCAATGACTGAGACCCCAAAGCAGCAGCCTGAAGGGGTCTGCACCTCAAAACAGAAAACACCCCCTCCCTTTGCCATGGCTCTTCCCATGACCCCATAGAAGCCCCTGAAAACTGGGCTACGTGTACTGCACACACAGCTGGAAAACCCTATGGACCACAGTTCTACTCGGACACACATGGGGTTGCCATATAACTCCAGCTTTGCATTATATGTGTGCGCGTGTATGCACGTGGATGTGTTTGGGGGCTTCATTTCCTTGTGCCCCCAGTCTGGCTCTTGTCCAGGCCCACGTATTCTCAGCTCATGGGGGCTGTGACTTCACCATCCTCCTGCACTCACACTCCACAAGGCCTGGTAACCTTTCCCACAGTTGTGTCTGAGCCAGGGGTCTTGAGGGAGGGGTCATGGTACAGGAGGGAGAACCTTTAGGTGGGGAAAGCTAACTGCCCTGTTGGCCAGAAGATGGTACCTCCTAGGCCTGGAGCAACCCAAGAAGCCGTGTGTCCATCCGTCCTGAGATGAGTCTGCCTCTCCCCCAGCCCCTCCTGTTTTTTAAAATCATCAAGAAGAAAAGCAACTTCTGCAGCCTCTCTCAGGCTCCTTTTTCAGGGCTTGGAAACCCTGCTTTATCAGCCTGTCTTGTCTTATTCTCACCTGAATTTCCTGAGCTGTACATTATAATGTTTTCCTCTGAACACCAGTCCCAAAGCCAATGTCCCAGCAGATCTTGCGTGTGCTCGAATCCCAGATTTATTTGGGGGCTGATGGTGAAGAAAAGGCATTACGGTGTTCAGCTCCAGAAGTTCATGTTAGATGTAAGACAGCCCAGCCCAGGCAACCTGTAGCACTCAGGGAGCACTCTGAGGCAGGGCTACTGCAGGCCCTGCTGGGCCTGTGCTCCTGGTTTGCCTTCCAGAAGAGCTGAAAGATTAGACCTCATGATCATGCGGAGTTGCCCTCCAAGGACTCGGCTTCCTTGATGGTCAGGAGGACCTACCACTTATCTAACCACAATCTTACCCATTTTTGTTTAAGCATTTCCAACTGTTAGGTTTCCTCCATCATTGTGCTGTGTTCCCTGTCCTGAGGTTTTATCCTTGATAATCCCTGTTCCTTCTGATTTAAAACTTAAAAGAATCTTTGTCTCTTTTCCTTTCCAAGCCCCTTTTAAAAAGAACTTTTACAAATGCAGGAAGCCCTCCCCTAGTTTACACAACTGAACCTGCACAGCAGCTCCCCAGGGCTGCGTCTGGGTAAAGATGGAAGGTCTCAGTGGCTGGTGGGGAGGAGTCCCTTCGGAGGGCCTGGTGGACGCGCCGGCGGGGCAGACATGCGTTATAAATATGTCTGCAACTCCTGCCATAAGTGCGAAAATATAATTAACTGCAAACCTGCTGAGTTTAAATGGACTTCAGGTTCTCTGCTGGTGGAGGGGGTGTTGATTGATCTGCATTTTGTTTTTGAGGCTTTTTTTTTTAATCTATTCGGAAAGTTAAGTTGAAACTCGTGGCTCCTCGCCAAATTCCCTCTGGCCCTGGCTAATTTAGCAAAGGATTGTTTCAGGGGAAATGGGATATTAATCATTGCAAATGGGCTTATGGATGATATTTAAAGCTGCCTCGTGCTTGTGTGCTCAGGCTGAAGGGACTGATGACAGGACCAGGAATGGCAGGGAAAGGGGACCACGGTTCCACCCCATTGCCATTCCCACGAAGCCCTGTCCTGAGCACCTCAGGGGTATGGAAGAAAAAGACACCACTGCCTTGGGAGGCCGGCAAGATGAGAGAATGTTTACAGGCGGTCCTTCCGGGGTCAGGGTGGTCCTCAGAGCTGCACTGAGTAAGCCCTGACATGGGTGAGACAGGGAGGGGTCCAGTGCCATCCTGGCCCCTGGGCAACAGGAATGGCTTAGAGACAGCATGGACCTGAGTGATTAGAGTCCTGTAATACCTGCTTGGCCTTCAGGGAGGAGGAGGTTGTGAGCAAAGAAGGGCAGGGCTCACAGGTGGGAAAATATCCTGAGGTTTGGAGGACCCCAGAGGCTAGAATGAGGAGTCCACCTTGGGGGAGGGCAAGATAGAGCAGCAGTGTATTCCAGAAGGTACATTGAGGCAAAGGGGAGCCATCTAAGGTCTTGGGGCAGGAGAATGACATGATAAAAACGGTGTTTTGGAAAAATTAAGTCTAGGGATGGTAGAAGAGATGGAGGGAGGGAGCCAGAACAGGGAGACCAGCAGGGACAGTGCCTGGCCTGGCACCCCAACCCTCTGATTCCAAGTGCCCTGCCCCTCCCACATGCTGCTTTGCCCCCTGGTGCTGCACTGTCCTGCAAAGGAGGATGTGACCTCCCCAACCCGCCCCTCATCGCCATAGGTGGAACACAGTTGGTGAATTGTGGATTCTTCATAGATGACAGCTGTTAGGTTGTTATTTTACTACTTGAGTCCAGTTTGTGGGAAGAGAGACAAGGTGGAAGAGGCAAGGACCTCTTACCAGGTTTGATAAACAAAGTGCAAATACAAATAATACTGCCTAGGGCCAGAGCTGTATTATCCATTGCTGTCAAGTCAATTCCAACTCATAGCAGACTTGTAGGACAGAGGAGAACTGCCCCATAGGGTTTCTAAGGCTGAAATCTATATGAAAGCAGACTGCCACATCTTTCTCCCGCAGAGCAGCTGGAGGGTTCAAAACCACCAACCTTTGGTGTAGCAGCCAAGTGCATAACCACTGCACCACTGGGGCTCTTTCAGAGCTGTATCAAGCAATGTGAACTACCAGAATGGGTCAGGGACAAGGAAGGCTTCCTGGAGGTGGTGATTATGGGGATAACATGTTTACCAAAAGGAAGGATCTGGGCTATTACAGGCAAAGACATGAAAACAGAGGCAAGCCAGGTAAATACGTGGCATCCCAGATGTTTTTAAATAATGTAGAAGAGTTGGCTTGGCTGCGGAAGACGGCCCATTTTCTGGAATAAGAAGACACGGATTTGTTGGCATGGTGAGTGCATTGCTCCTCCACATGCCCATGTATGCACACATATGCTCATGCACACACACATTTGTGCACAGATACACTCATGCACACAGACACTCGTGCACACACAGTGTCTGAGTCTGCCTTTCTCACCCTTCAGCTCAAGTTCCCCAGGCCCACTCCAGAGTCTGGTTTCTCTACTTTATGCCCCTGCCCAGTCTTCCTGATCAGACACGCCCCTTCTGCTGTTAGAGATGCCTGCTCCTTCCCCAACCATCCCTGGACAAGGTACAGGGGAACCCAATCAATGCCTGTAGCAGCTGCTGCTTATAACCCAGCTAGGGCTCTGGAAGGAAGACGATAGAGCCAGCAGGGCCTCAGTCCTCCCATTCTGTCTTCCAGAACCTCCAACAGCAGGGCTCTAATGCCTGCAGTGGCCCTGTCAGGCTAGATAAGCAGCACCCCATTTTATGGAGGGGAGACAGGGCTCAGAGAGGAGAGGTAACTTCCCCAACACTACACAGCCAGGAATCAGCTCCTCTGGGCAGGCCTCCCTGCCTTGCTGGTTTCTTTCTCATGGGTCTGTGCTGGGTGCTGACACCCAGAGGAGTTGTCCCAGCATCAATGCCAACCACCAGATCCACAAAGGATGAGGTTAGGCCATGCCTTCAGGATGGATTCTCCAGCTCCTCCCACCCTTCACCCATATCCTTTGGGAGTGTCTGTGGCTGGACTTGCCCAGATGTGAACCCAGTTAGCAGCAGGATGAGGCCTGTCTGTGGCCCATCTGAGGGTGGAGGGTCACATGGGAGAAGCAGGTGAAGAAAGTCCATGTCTGTCTGTCTGGGGCCTGGCAATAAGAAAGGATTTGTGGAAACCAGCTCACGTTTTCTTTTTGACTCAGATCAGGGACAAACCGATGACTTCAGCATCATGGACATCACATGCTAACACTGAGTAACTGGCCCGGGTGTCTAGGGAGGCTTGGACACAAATGTCCAACTACAAATGATTCTAAGCTGCCGAGAGATGGTCCTTGCCCCTGGAGAGCTGGCGGACCATGAAAGACAGGCGCATGGGGCTCTAGGAAGACCTCTTCAAGCCTGTGCTGAGCTCTGGGCCCCAGAGAAGCTCATGGTCTGCTTGGGGGGATCAGTTTGCGGCATTGTGAGCCCCAGATGAGCAATGGAGACAGCACGTGCCCAGGCATCAGAAAGAGAGCTGTGTGAGCCAAGAGCCAGAGAAGACTTGTGCAGGAGACTCATGGGAGGGGATTCCAGACTGAAGGATCCCAGTGAGACAGGGATGCAGGCCCGAGGGCACAGGGCCTGTCCAAGGAAAATGAAGAAATAAATTGGCTCGGGGAGAGGATGGGAATTACACAAATTGAAGAGCCCATAAAGAAATATGAACCCCAAAGCTGCCCTGCTCTGCCCAGTACCTGGGTGTCCCCCACACATATACTCTCAGGCCACCCTTGAACTGTCTTCTCTGCCCTTCTCTAACCAGTAAGCACGGTACGCATGGGCTTAATTGTGTTTACTGATTGATCTGTGGTGAACAATTTCACATGGATTTTACCCCATCTTTTTGTTCACTACAGATCAGTCAGTGAACACAATTAAGCCCATGCATACCTTGCTTATTGGGTAATCTGTCCCTGTCTCTGACCTTTCCCACCAGGAAGAAGCCACCATTCAGAAGCCTCATCAGGGTCCAACCCTTCACCCCCCACCCAATGCTTTCCCCAATGCCCCAAGCCTACCCCGCTGGGAAGCCTGGTCCTGCCCTTCTGTCTGAGCCATAAAGTCCAGCAGTGGGGTGCTAGTTTCTCACCTCTGTGGAGATGGCATCCTCCCTGAGGGCAGGAGCCCAGGCCCCAGCAGGTCTCCCTTGCACCACGAGGCCAGCCTCCCACCCAGGTCTCTCAGCAGGAACACTCTCCACCATCCTGGCTATTCTGTGGGGCCTGGAAGCAGCCTCCTCTTTCGTCTCCCTACCTCCTCCAGCCCCTCAAAGTCAGCCCCACAGGCAGGGGGCAGGGGTAAGCAGCGGGGCCGATGCCACTGACATTGGCATTCTCCTTGCAGCAAGCACAACTTAATAATTTAATGGCTATTAGCAGAGCTGCTGTGGTGGGGGGGAGGGGGCGCAAGGAGAAGATTTATAGAGAGAATTCACTCCAGGTTGGGGTTTTGTCTTCCTCTGTTTTCCTGGCATTTATCATGCATGTTTTAATTTGGATGGGAGAGTTGCTACCATCTGGCCATTATCGCAAAGAAATATTCATTTTCCCTGAGTGACACGGGCTCCATTCATCATGGAGCTCGCTGATTGCCCCACGAGTGTGGGACGGGGCTTTCTCCTTCATTTGAAATGTACCTTGAGCTGCGGGTGAGCAGGTCCCAGTGGCTGGGAGCAGAGGCACAGGGCAGGCGGCTGCCACGGACCCTCCTAGCCGGGTGGGCAGGGACATAGAAGGACCAGAAGGGGGTAGGTGAGGAGCACTCTGTTGCCGTCACAGTCCCCCACACCTCCCTTCGCCTCTCCTGGGCAAGGTCTTGGTGGCCCCTCGGTCTGGGCCCAGGCTCCTGACAGCCAGCCCGGCAGCCTGCCCTGGTGTCCAAGGCGGCCTCAGGCCAGACCATAGGGTCAGCAAAGGTGGTCCTTCTGCCCTCTGCCTGGGCCCCGAGCATCTGATAAACGCACTGATGCTGAACTGCCAAGAAGACAGCATCTCTCCCTAACAGAACACCACTCTAGAGGGGTAATTTCAGGTCAGGGCTGTTGGGAGACAGAAGGGCCCTGCTGTTCTCTCATTGGCTGGGCCTGTGGAAAGAGACACGTCTGCCTCCAATGGGGACATTCTCAGAGTGTCACCCCTTTTTTCCACCTGCCACTTGCCATAGCATGCCACAGGGGCTGCTGAAGCCTTCTCATCAGCGACGGGCACAGCCTAAGGCTGGATGCCTAAGAGGGGGTTATATAGCACCCCAGGTGTGACTGAGCCCCACCGCAAGCCCACTTAATAGGCAGGCATCCAGATCAGCAAAACAGACAGAGAAGGAGAACATCGCTTTTCCTACATCTTAAATAGTGAGTCGGGACACCCAGCATCGGCTGGACCCCTTCCGGGTAAGAAGTGAAAAAGGATAGGACCACCATCAATCAAGTCACTCAAGAGCGAGGTAGGAACTCAGACTCACAGCATGAATATGTCAGCTGAGCAGCCTCCTCCCCCTCCCCCTCCTCTCCCCAGCATTAGAGGAGGGATGTAAGTCTGAGTCAGATAGGACTTCATGGGGAGCTGTTTGCAACATTGGGCAGGAAGCATTTCATCTGCTGAAGTTCCATGACCCCAGGCCATTTTGGGTGCCCGGAACCGGCTGACTTGACTGGTGTTTGTCCTAGAACCTGTGGCTAGGCCCTGAGCCCTAACCTCCCAATAGGACCCAAGGTGGCCAAGAACGAGGGGACTGTGCAACAGACTAGGGGTGCAAGGGGAGGCCTCCTCCCAAGGAAGCAAGCCACAGGAGCCCTACCACACAGTCCAACGCACAGACTGTCCTGTAGGCATTGACAAATGTCCACTGTGTGCACAGCACACCCCACGTGGACCACCATGACAGCATGGTTCTTGACCACAGGGAACTGACAGTCTAGTTGAGGACTGGGGTAAAACCAATGAAAACATTGAAAACCATGACTTCCGATCAAAGCACTAAGTTGACTATAATGAGCACCACAAGGTGCAGTACAGGAAGCCACCTGACTTTTACGTGCCCATATGGTGAGCCAGAGCCTCCTGGTGAGCCCTTGTCTGTTCTTCTTCCCATTCCATGACTTGAGTATTATTGCTCCATTACGTAGATGAGGTGACTGAGGCACAGGGTTTAACTTGCTGGGGTCATCAGCTGGTGAGTGGTGAGTCTGGGAAGGAACCCAGGCCTCTGACTCCCAGCACCACGCTGTGGGCCTGGAATAATCAGGGGCGACTTTGTGTAGGAGGTGGCATCTAACTGGACAGGATGGGCAGGGCACAGGCAAGGATGGGAGCAGTGACATTCTGGACAGCCGGACTTGTCTGCCTGTTCCCCACCCCATAGTTTTCTGTCCTGGCGCTTGCTGAACTGAATTAGCTGTCCTCCGTCCGGACCCCTGTGGCAGCCATGGACGGTCTGCCCACGCCGTGTAATCCGGAATCCGGGCGCTATCTAAGGCGAAGACGGGTCGCTCAGCCCTGCCCCACCCCCCAGGAACGCGGCACCGCCCCTCCTCCCTCGGAACTCATTCCGTGACCCCAGCAGCGTTCAAACATCTGCTTCTCCAGCCCGGACCCGCAATTTGAATAAATTACCCCGACATGGCGGCAGCCTGTTATTAATGGCTTGAGTTTTATAAGATGCTTTTGTTTAATAACACTGTAGCCCGGCGCTGCGCTTCTCCCGGATATTTTTATATTTCGCCCTTTCCCCTCCCCTTGCCCACCTCCATCCTCCTGCGGCCGCCTCTAGGGCAGGAAGTCAGGGTGCGCTCTGCCCGCTCTGTTGGGGACCACATGGACCTCTTCCCCTTCGCGGCTGGCCGGGGCCACCTCCTAAGCCCCCCTCCATCACGCCCCGCTGGCTCCCATCCGGAATCCCACTCTTGCAGTGCTCAAGGCTGCCGCTGGCTCCCGCCAGGGACCACCAGCAACCCCCATCCCACCCCTCATCCTTTGCCCAGCCGCGGTTGGTCATGCGCCACGCAGCGGGCGGCGATCCACGCGCCCACCCGCAGCGCCGTTTCACTCCACTGCAAAGAGCTCTCCAGGGGGCCGGGCGGAGTTAGGCGGCAGGTGGCGCCACTGCCAAGTTGGTTCCCCCTTCACACGAGCCCCCAGGGAGCCCAACAGGGTCAGGGCGGCTGCGCACCTCACCTCCTCCAGGGTTCTGCTGTCTTTGAGGACCGGGCAGAAGCCTGGGGAGAGAAACCCGCCTCTCCCCACCTGGGCTGGCAGTGCCCACAGCTTGGGAGAGGATCGAGGTTGCAGCTCATTTATTCGCTGCTCCTAGTGGTCCTGGTTCTTCATTCGTTTGGTGGCTGTCCATCCACTCACGCCCCACTACCTCCTACAGGAAGCCCTCCCAGATTACCTCCACTGCTCGCTGATGGGCCCTTCTTCGCTCTCCCTCTGGGCCCTGCCGTATCTCCTCCGCACTGCCCTCTGTCCTCTGCGTCTTCTCCCCACCAGCCTTCCAGACTGCCTTCAGGTGGAACTCCTTGGGATCTGGCTAGAGCCTAAACCACAGGCAGCCCTTCCAAAATATCCTGAGTTCAAATCCCACAATAGGTGCAGATACGTGTGTTTAGCGCATTACTTCAGCAACCTGTGCTGGCCTCTGTGTGGGTGAGGCTTCGTGGGAAGCAGTGGATGGGCTCCCTGAGAGGGAGAAAGTGGGCCAAGTAGTGGGTAACTTTGTTATTTGGAAATATAGGATAGAAAACATTGAGGTTTCAATAAGTAGTGTATTCATGACCTCAACCTGTTTGAAAGATGTAAATTATGGGGCAAGTAGGGCAGAGGTGCAGGTGGCTCACAAGCCCAGGAGCCCAGCTCAGGAAGCAGTAGGTAAGGGGCTGTGGGTGGGGGAACCTTTCTCTTACTGAGCCTTCTCCCATGGAGTTGGGCCAGGGCATGGATGGGGAGCCTACTGCCAGGAGGGCCCTCAGTGAGGGTGTCTAGAAGCAGAAGGAAAGGATAAGTGTGGTAGGATGTCCCACTAGACAGCAGGCCAGACCCCACAATGGCTCAATAACCCTGAAAACTCAGATGGTGTACTCTGGGGGAGGCCTTGGAGGCTCCTTCTGTGCCTGGGCCAAATTGAACTCTGTAGTTTCTTTTTCCTGGCAAGGGACCCGTGGCTCTATAATAAGTGAGGATGTGTTATGCCCCCTTCTACCCACCCCCGCCCTTCCACTCCGTAGGCCGCAGGAGACCCAGGCTCTTGCTGCTTCCTACGTGGATGGCTATTACTGTGGGACGCTGCCTTTTGCTAAGAGCCCCACCATTTTAACATAATTACTGCTGAAAATGACCTTTAAAATATATTTTAAATTCAAAATGTCTTTAAACCCTTCACTGAGCACCATTTTTCAATTTCAGTGACTGTTTTCCTTTTTGGGAGGGGAGTGAAGGCTGGGGGAATGGAGGAAGGAGGTGTCCTCATGGATTTCAAATGTTCATCTCTTTTTGATAAAGTGGGCCTGGGTGGGGGAGGGGGGAATGACACAAGCCAGTCCTCAGGGGTCAAGAGGTTCCCCATGCACCTCTGCCCACACCTCTGCCCCAGCCTCCAACCTGCCCTTGTCAGGTGCTCCCTCTGCCCTCCCCCCTTGAAGGCTGGAATAAGTGCTGAGAACCTTGGCACAGCTGCAGCCCTCCTTCACCAGAGCACTGCCCTTCTCTACTAGCTTTGCTTTCTTATCCATTCTCCTTCCAAATGACTGTTGCCAAGGAGCATTCAGTTCCCTGCCTGCTCAGCACCCTTAAAAAAAAAAAAAAACTTGTCATTGAGTCAGCTCTGATTCATGGCAATCCGTATGTGTCACAGTAGAACTGAGCTCTATAGGGTTTTCGATGACTAATTTTTCAGATCGCCAGGGCTTTCTTCCGAGGTGCCTCTGGGTGGACTTGAACTTCGACCTTTTGGTTAGCAGCCAAGTGTGTCAGCCATTTGTACCAGCCAGGGACTCCTCAGAAACCCTCCAAAACCAAACCTGTTGCCATCGAGTCAATTCTGTCTCAGAGCAACCCTCCAGGCGCCCCCAATTCCTGCAGGATGGAGCCCCCTTCCTCTCCCACACCTCCATCTCATGCCTGCTTTGCCAGGGCCTGGCTGTGCACCCTGTCCCTCAGATGGCCTGGGCTCGCTTCTTCTTCTGAACATTCAGTGACAGCAGTCATCTGGAAGCAGAAGCCAGGATGCGAAACTGGTGGAGGAGGGTGGTTTGCAATCAGCCACAGCTACCCCAATGCCCTGCTCTCTGAAAGGCTTGCAAAGGCTGGTCTGGGAGAAGGGCCTAATCTGCCGGATACCCAACACACCGCTGATATTCCTTTAGCCCCCTGGGAAACTTTGCTGTGCCCCCACCTGGAAGCCCCCTCCCTACCCCATGATTTTGTTTCCCTCCCACTTCCTCTGTGAAACCCACTCCCTACAGGAAGCCTGGACTCAGAGTCCTGTGTTAGCCAGTGTTACCTCAGCACCTTCAGGTGTCCTTTCTGATCATTGATTTGTCTCACGTCACTCTTGCCTTTGTACAGCTTGAACCCAGATCAGAGGGGGCTCCCAGAGGCTGTGAGCTGGTCCCTGCTGTTATGTGAGAGACCATCCAGGAGGGTGCCTGGCCTAATGATAGGAGGGTTGAAGCAGTGTCAGGTCTGCTGGCCCTTACAGGGTGGGGTACTTTCGGGGGCTGAAGTTGTGTCACTATTGGCAGGAACGCTACTCTCCCATCCACAGGGGACTTGGCCAATTCCAGCAGCAAGAGAGGATAAAAGGGGTTGGAGAATGGGGCTTTGCTGGGGTATGGGTGTTAGGCAGGTAGCACCACCCATCCCCACTGGGCAGGGGTGACCACTGGGCAGCAGACAGTCCTTCCAGTGTGTTCTTGGGACTTTTCCTAAAACGGCCCTAATCCCCATAGCATCCAACACCTGCTCGTTTGCTAAAAAAGTCAACATGCATTCCCAAGCCAAACTAAAATGTCGTGAGAACTGTTCAACTCTTTGGATTGCCTGAGTTTTTAGATTTTCCATGGTTTTGAATCACTCCTGCCCCAGCCATGGCTATTCTGACCCCAAGATGCTGAGAAGCCATGCAGGCAGCTGTCCCTTCCTGGTTTGTTGAGGCTTAGAGCAGGAGAGCTCCTTGGCTCCCCACAGAGGAGCTCAGGGCGTGAGGGAGGGAGGAGCTCAGGAGAGGGGGCTGATGGGGTGGTGCAAGGAGATGCCATCAGAGACCTGGCTTTGAGCCCAAGAGCAGGTTGTGGAGTCCTTGCCGCTACCTGAGAGAGTCCTGAGAAGGGTAGCAGGTGCAGCAGGTAGAAGACCAATCTAAAGTGATGAGGAAGCTACTGCAAGGATGAAGGCGTAGAAGGGGCGGGGCAAAGAGCAGCTAGGGTGGGACAGCAACCACGTGGGCACAGCCTTCTCCCAGTCCCTCCAGCTTCTCCCCCACAATGAGGCACACACTTCTCCACTGGATTGATACTCCTCAAACTAACTTGATACTCTATTCCCAAACTCAAGAATCTGGAATGTTTCCCTGGTTCCTGTCCCTCTGACTGACTTTCAGGACCACCTCAGTCTAGCCCCCGCTGTCCACTCCCTCCATCATGAGTACAGGATGGGCGTGGAATCACTTAGGAATAGTCAACACGAAGATGTGTGGTGTGGCCATCTTAAGAGAAGTATGGTATGGTATCTAGAACAGGGGAGGCGATGGTTCTGATACTTGTACTGATAAAGTCACATGCCCGCTTCACAAATGAGGCATTTAAGGTCCAGAAGGACTGAGTTACTCACCCATGGTCACACAAAAATTAAATGGAAAAACCTGGATTGGAACCCGGATGTGCATGGCTCTGATATGGTGAGAGATGTGGTGAAACCCACGTGAAATTGTGCACTACAGATTAGTAAGTAAACACAATTAAGCCCATGCATACCTTGCTTACTGGAAGCTGTGCGCCTTGCTGTCTGGTTAATCCACCCCTGTTCCCACACATTGCCCGCCTCCCTCCTCCACCTGCTGAGGTCCAGAGCAGGTGGGAGGCCCAGGCCATGGTGGCGAGGGCAGTGGTGGCAAGGGCAGCAGAGAAGGGAGAAGGTAGAAGGCATGCCCTGCCAGAGAGACACACATGCTCCATGATGTATAGCAGCGAGAGAGCGCATCGTTTCCCATACTGTGCCATAAATATCATATTTATAACATCAATTAAATGCCGGTGACTTAAATCATTTATAATAGAGATACAACCACTCAATGAACCGTTAGCAGAGTCAGCGCCTTCCTGCTCCTTTCAGGCTCACATACCCAGAGCGATGGCTCAGCTGGACTGGGGCTCCCAGCCCTCCCCGCATGGGCTTCTGGGCTCACAGGTGGAGGGGGGATGTGAGGGAGTCTGAGAGCCCCAACCCAGGACATACAGCTCAGGAACACCTGAGGGATGGAGACTACTTGTCCTCAGGGCTCTTGGGCAGCTATCTCGGGGGGTCTCATTCACCCCATCAACCTTACTGCTAGGGATCATACTTCTGGGGGCTGTGGGAAAGCAGCGGGCTTTGCTCCCCTCCCAGTCAACACTCACCCCAATTCCTGTCTTCATGCAACAAGGAGTCAGGCAGGGCAAGAATGTGTGATGGGGTCTGCAGTGTGAGGACAAAGGGGGCCATGGGGGCACCTGCAGGGGCCCCTCCCTCCAGCTGGGGCCACAGACCCGAGAGTGATCACACTGGATTCTTCTCCAGCCCTTGCCTCCCACATTCACCCCACCAAGCTCAGCAACGTGGCCTCCACGACATCCTTCATTTGCTCACTTTCCTGCATTCCCACCCTCCCTCCTCCTTTCCACTTCCCTGGCCCCACCTGTGCCCTCACGCATGCGGTCCCCTGCAGTCCACTGTCCACACAGTGGCCATACCACAGCTTGTCTCCCCATGCGCTATGCTCTCCACAGTCTTCCCACCTCACTTAGGTGAAGCCCAATAGCCTTACCTTCCCTGGTCCCCTGCTGCCTCCACGACTTCCCCTCATTCCACCTTCTCCCTCAGTCCCTTGCTCCAGTCTCCTAGCCTCCTGGCTGTTCCTCAGACCTGCTATTCCCTCGGACAACAGCTCTCCCCCAGATGCTGTCACATCCCAGCTCACATGTCCCCCCTTACTCAGGCCTGTCCTGACTCACCACCTAATGTAGCCCCCAGCTTCCCCTTCTGCCCTTTGTTTTATTTTATTCATGGCACATACCACACACCCCCCACCAGAAACTTGTCTTATTCATTGTCTGACTCTCCCTGCTGGAAGGTGAGCTCCCAGAGGGCAGTGACGCTATTTGTCCTTCTGTATCTGTGTCCCTTTGTACGGTGCCTAGCCCAGAGCAGGAGGTCAGGAAACAAATGAATGACCCAATGCACAGGACAGGGACAGGGAGCCAGACAGGGTAGTGCTATGAGAAGTTGCTAGGCTGTAGGATCCAACACAACAAGCAATCAGTGAACATCTGTCTCTCACACCATGGCAGGGGTTACATCTACCAGGCCTGGGCCATGTGCAGGGGTCAGTGGAGAAGGGGCAGACCCCACCTGCAAGGCACCTCTAGCAGTACAAGTGGAGCCCTCCCTGCAGCTCAGGTTTTCCCTGTGGGCCAGGGAAGCTGGGGAAGGCTTCCTGATGAAGGGGGAGCTTACAGTGGATCCAAAAACTGTAGAATCCAGGTGGTGAAGGGACAGTCTGACAGAGCTCAGAAGCTGGGGGGAGTTAGGCTTCAGGAGGGGCTGTTTTGGACAAGGGGAGATGGGGGTGGTGGAGACACAGGCCTAAGCCTGGAACCTGGGAGTGGAGAGAGGAGAAGGCGCTGGAGTACAGGGCTGGGAATGTGACTCACTGAGCCTGGCCAGCTTCCAGAAAACTCTGTGCAATCAACCAGAGAAATACATTTGAGAAAACAGAATTGTGAGAGTAACTTTGAAGCTTCGGTTGCCATGGGAACATATCTGTAAATACTTAACTGCAAACATTAAGTGACACATGCAGAGCGAGGAAGCGAGCAGGGAGGCAGCCACGCTCACGCCACCAGAGAAGCCAAGTCCACCCTCGCCTTCAATCATCAGCCCAGGCTTCCTCAGCTCTCTTCTGCTCCCCCCCCTCATTCCTTGCTCCCAGAGGCTCTACCCAGAGCCCCATCTTTTCACCTCTCTTTCCCCTCTCCTTGCCTCCCTGACCTGGGGTTGGGGTGGGAAGGTAAGAGCCACTGCACCCTGGACATTCTGAGTGGGAGGTGTTCAAGAGGCCCCAAGCCTCTCTCCCATTCAGCCCCAATTCTTCTGCCTCATCCCTGGTACCCACAGCAGGCCCCTGGGACACTCACTCCATGGCCATCCCAGCCCAGAGGTGACGGCCCCTGGCCATTCCCTTTCCCACCCCCACCCCCACCCAATGCACCTTACTCTAAGGGATGGGGTGCAGTAAGACAAAGCATAAGTCAAGAAAACCTTTGCAACAAGTGAGTTCAAGAGACCCAGATAGCTTGCCTTAAGGAAATCCTGGCCTAGCTTGAGGATTCATGATCCTCCCCCACCTCCCCCCACTGCGCCCCCTCCTGTCTCCCCATGGTTAGGATGATCATCTTCTGCCTGTTTGCCCAGCACTCCAGCCAGGCTTGCCTCCCCATGGGCGGGGGGCGGGGTGGGTACAGGAAGAAGGAGTTCACCCCAGAAGCCCTCTCTGCCTGGCCTGGCACTCTCCACCCCTGATACACAACCCTGCCTGTCTGATCCTGCCCAGAGGTCCTTAGCCTTTCTGGGTCACAGACCCCTTGGGAAACTGAGGGAAGCTTTCCAACCATCCATTCCACTGTTCTAGAATAGGTTAGTGAGCACAGGCATCGGCCAGGCCCTGCCATAGCTGCTGGGAGATGCCTGCCCTCCTGGGACCTCCAAGTTAGTGGAGGGGCAGACATAAGCAAGATCCCATGTTTAAGGATCAGGACAGGGCCCCGAGTGCTGGGAGAAAAGGAGTGCAGGAAGGGCAATAGGGTATAAGAGGCGTGTGTGTGTGTCCGTGTGTCTGTCTGTCTGTGTGTGGGCTGGGGGATCCCATAGGACCCGGTAGACTATTGTAAAGACTTTAGATTTTATTGAGTGAGACAGAAGCCACTGGGGGCGGCTTGATCGGTCTTGCTCTGGTTCCTGTGTGGAGGCAGACTATAGAGGGCAAGGTAGAAGCAGGGGACAGTAAGGAGGTGGTGGCTGTTGTAGTGAGGAAAATGACAGTCCTTCTCCCTGGAAGGGTAAGCATTTCTACATCCTCAGCCATTTTGTGCACACTATCAAGATGCTCATGGACCCCAAGGCTCAGCCATAGTCCCCAAGGGTCCTGTGGTCCCTGGATTCAGACTCCACCCGCCTGAAACTCCAGCCCCTCTAATCTGCAGCCCATTTGTGGAGATGAGGGGAGCAGACTCCTTGAACCCAGTGCAGACCAGGCTTCCTCCTTAGGCCCCACCAGAGGAGGACAGTTAACTTGGAGCCATACATTGCTGGTGACAGTGCCTCTGCCTCCTGCTTCCCAAACACCCACCTGGCTCCACCGAGTGCTGGAGAAGGCAGGCTGATGCGTCTATGGCCCAGAGGGTAACATGGAGTGGGGACATCTGGGCCCTGGGAACCAGAAAGAAAGAAAAGCCTTCCTTGGCGTGATATGGGTGGGGACAGATGACTCTAAGGAGGGTACAGGAGAAATTAAGCCCCTGTGGGCACTAAGAGACAGCCAGAGGCCCTCCCAGCAGGCTGGGGTAGTGTTTCTCAGCTCCCAGGAGGAGGGAGCAGGAACCTGTGCACCTTGGAACTTCCCTTCATAGCCTTTCCCCTAAGTAACAGGAAATGCCCCTTAAACACTGTTGTTGTGTGCTGTCAAATCAATTGCAACTCTTAGTGACCCTGTAGGACAAAGAAGAACTGCCCCAAAGGGTTTCATAGGCTGTAATCTTTGTGGAGGCAGATTGACACATCTTTCTCTCACAGAGTAGCTGGTGGGTTTGAACTGCCAACCTTTCGGTTAGCAGCTGAGTGCTTAACCACTGCGTCACCAGGATTCCTTCCTTAAACATTAGGATGGGCTGTTAGATCTAAGTGACTGGGGGAGATCAGGAGGCGTTCTCAGAGACCGCACCAAGCAGGGAAAATACAGCGTGCCTAATTTTGGGGACTGGGTCTGTGGAGGTCAGGGTTCAAGCAGAACCTCCCCAGGTTGTCTCAGAGTTCTCAGGGTCCGTTCCGCAGCTGGGATTGCTGCATCTGCAGCCTGGGAACCCAGCAGGCTCCGTAACTGTCCATTTGTTCATCTACCCAGGCACCACTGTGTGCACAGGCAGAGGGTAAGAGGAGGCGGGATGCAGGGGCAGAAGGAATCCAGGGAGCACAGCAGTGTTACTCCCCACTCCCCCCTGCCCGTGGCCTGAGGGAGCACAGTCTCTCAACCCCTCCCACCAGTGACCAACAGAGCCAGGCTGTGGCCACCAGCAGGCTACAGGCATGGGGCTCCTGCTCTCCCTTAGTCCACTGACACCGCCGGTCACTCAAGCCATTGACAGCCTGGCACTGTATGCCCTGTGGGACAGCCCTGTGGTCTCATTGTCACCGGACTGACCACCACCCCCTGCACAGAGAGCACAGGTCACTTCACAGCCAGGTCTGTCCTTGGCATCCCTTCCTGATGGTCCAGCCTTTCATAGCCCTCTGCACCCATTCACACTCCCTCTCAGACACACATCACACTAGCAGGTGTGCCCATAGAAACCTGTCATTGCTATCTCCTTACAGACAGCATGCCAAACTCTACTACTTATCAAAATACACAGGCACTGTCCCTAGGACAGAACAGTACATTTTCATGTGTCCATCATGTCTGTGTGTGTGGACATGTGTCTCGGCGGCATTGCCTCTCTCGCATGGGGGCTTGTGTGTGGAGGGCCCAAATGTCAGTGTGCATGCACCCACAGAGAGGTCGTTCTAAAATGTGTGGCAAAAGTAGACTAAGGCAAGAACTAGATGGTACCCGGCTATAACCAATGACCGCCCTGACAGGGAACACAACAGAGAACCCCTGAGGGAGCAGGAGAACAGTGGGATGCAGACCCCAAATTCTCATAAAAAACCAAACTTAATGCTCTGAGACTAGAAGGACCCTGGCGGTCATGGTCCCCAAACCTTATGTTGGCCCAGGACAGGAACCATTCCTGAAACCAACTCGTCAGACATGGATTGGACTGGACAATGGTTTGGAGAGAGACTCTGATGAGGAGCGAGCTACTTGCATCAGGTGGACACTTGAGACTATGTTGGCATCTCCTGTGTGGAGGGGAGATGGGAGGGTAGAGGGGGTTAGAAACTGGCAAAACAGTCACAAAAGGAGAGACTAGAAGAAGGGAGCGGGCTGACTCATTAAAAGGGGGAGAATAAATGGGAATATGTAGTAAGGTGTATATAAGTTTATATGTGAGAGACTGACTTGATTTGTAAACTTTCACTTAAAGCACAATAAAAATTATTTAAAAAAAAAAAAAAGTAGACTAAGGCAACAAAATGCTGTTAGCCACGACAACAGGGTGAGTCTCAGACACTCTGCTGAGCACAAGAAGACAGACACAAAGGAGTACATTATGTGGGAAGGTCTAGAATAGGCAAAACCGAACTACAGGTAGCTCTGAGGGGTGGGAATGCTGACTGGAAAGGATCATGGGATGCTTTCTGGAGCTATGGGAACGTTTTAATCTTGATAAGGGTGTGGGGTACATGGATGTGTACATTTGTCAAGACATATTAAATGATACAGTTAAGGCATTTCGCTATAAATATTACCTTATAAAAGTTAGACTTAGAAGGATTATGTGTCCCTGACAGAGCTAGGAGGGGTCAGCTGCCTGAGAGGGCTTCCTCCCCATCCAGGAGAGGGGAGAGTGGCCCACCCTTGTCGAGGGCTCTGAGCAGCTGCAGGCAGGAGGAACCTGATCTGATAAACGAATCCTTGTTGAAGTGTTAGAGGTTGACTAGGCTGAAAACGTGATTTTACATCTTAAAAGAGAATCTGGAGGAGCCCTGATGGTGCAGTGGTTAAAGCACTCTACTCCTAACCACTCCATGGGAGAAAGATGTGGCAGTTTGTTTCCGTAAAGTTTTACAGCCTTGGAAACCCTATAGGGCAGCTCTACTCTGTCCTATAGGGTTGCTATGAGTCGAAATTGACTCCATGGCAATGGGTTTGGCTTTGCTTTTTTTAGGCCAATAATGTGATTTTACATTTTAAAAGAGAATTTTGAACACAGCAATGCTTAACCCCAAAATGATGACACTCTAATGGTAGGATTCAAGGACACTCAGGCAGGTGGGCAGGGACCTCCCGGTGCCCTTGCCCACGTATTACATCTCGAAGATGATCTGCTCTGTGAACATGATGACAAAAAAAAAGAAGGAAAGGAAGAGAAAGAACCTTTTGTGATTATCCCAGCCCTTCCCACTGCCTCCTACCTGGCCTCCCAGCCCTTTGAGTTCCCCTGGGGCAGAGACCTGGGGTGGGCTGAACCAACATCCAGGAGAGCCCCCAGGGATTGATGCCTTCATGGCACCCACTCCCGGATGAAGCTAAGGCACAACACAGTCTCCCTCCTTGCTCTCAAACCAGAGCCCCAGAGATAAAGGACTTCTTTTCATCTACATGGCCCAGAAAGACAGGCCCTGATAGGACTGGGATGATGACCTTTCAGGCTTACTTTGGATGTCTTCCAGCCTGAGAACCACATATTGTATCTGCTTGGAAAGCAAACTGATGTTTAAGAGAAAACAGGCAAGTTTACTCTCTTCATTTCGTCTATCTTCTCCAGCAAAGAGACTGATCTACAGGATGGAAAATACAGATAAACCTTGTACAAAGAGAATAAATCTCCAAGCAAGGCAAGGATATCAAATCTAGCCCCAGACATTAATTTGCATCTCCAGGCCAGAGCAAACCAGGAGCCATGGAGTTACGAGAAAAAAAAAAAAACAAAAAACCAGGCAGATGAGCTCTCAGAGCTGCTGGGTCATTTTTGAGGTATCGTGGAGTCCAGAAATGGACAAGCATGCAATTTTAAAAAGGTGAAGAAGCTAGATTTCAAAAATTGGCAGCCTAGTAATCTTGAAGACAATCTTTGGCAAAGTTCTAGAATAAATTTGTCAAACTGGTGACTTGAAAGTACTTGGGGGAAATGATAGTGCCTTTTTTTTTGGGAGGGGGCTTAGGACTTAGTGACTGTCTTAGTCATCTAGTGCTGCTATAACAGAAGTAGCACAAGTGGATGGCTTTAACAAAGAGAAATTTATTCTCCCACAGTCTAGGAGGCTAGAAGGCGAATTCAGGGTGCCAGCTCCAGGAGAAGGCTTTCCCTCTGTGTCTGCTCAGGGAAAGTCCTTGTCATCAATCTTCCCCAGCCTAGGAGCTTCTCGGCACAGAGACCCCGGGTCCAAAGGACACATTATTCTTCTGGCTCTTGTTTCTTGGTTGTATGAGGTTCCCATGTCTCTCTGCTCACTTCTTTCTTTTATATCTCAAAAGGAATTGGCTTAAAACACAACCTGATCTTGTAGATTGAGTCCTGCCTCATTAATGTAAATGCCGATAATCCCACCTCATTAACATCATAGAGGTAGGATTTACAACACGTAAGAAAATCACATTAGATGACAAAATGGTGGACAATCACACAACACTGGGAATCATGGACTAGCCAAGTTGACCGCACGTTTTTTGAAGGGACACAATTCAATCCATAACAGTGATTTATGGGTTCATCCAGAGTGAGCTGCATCCAGGAAACTGGTTGCTTGTCTTGATCAGTGGGTACCCCATGCATACATAGGCATCATGTCACCTAACAGGGACAGATGGAGACATTTCCCAGGGCAACTCAGGGCTGAGTGGGCAGAGGGGAAGGTCCCTGGTGGCATCCATGGCCTTTGTCTTTGGTACTTTCCTGTCAAACATTTTTATCAAGGACTTTGCGGGGTGGGGAGTCATAGAAACTGATTTTTAAATTTGCTGATGACCCCAGAGCTGGTCTGGAGGATCAGCTCCTGGATCATACAACCAGAATCCAAAGACATCTCCCCCAGAGAGGTTCTTGTTCCAGATGCAGAGCCACATGAGCCCTGTGCCTGCCCCCCACCCCACTCTTGCCCCAGCAGTAGTGCAGAGACTCCAGCAGCTTCCCTTTGAAACCCAGAGTATTGAAAGGTTTCCAGGAACTTTGTAAAACTGTGTACTGGGGAGTTCTTTGTCAGCTGAAGGGCTGGGGCGGGGGTGGTTTCTGTGATCCCTCCCTCCACAAACCCCATGTCTTTAACATGAAACAAGAATCCTCTGGGGTCCCAGGCCCCTCTAGGAATCTGATGGAAGCTGAGAATCTTTTTCCAGGAGAGACACCCATAGGTACGAAATGGTGCTGTTTTGGGGAATCCCAAGTCATTCTCTAGCCCATCAGAGAACCTCCTAGGAAACCAGGTAATTCTGGTAGCCAGCCCTGGCTTGGAGGTCTTCAGCTCAAAACCCCTAACAGTCATTGGCATCAGAGATGTAAAGAGGGTAAGGAGCGCCCAGAGGTGGTCTCTAAGTTGCTCCCCTCCCCCGCCAATTTCAAGATGAATAAATGTTGATAGTGGCACCATATCAGCAGAAACACCTTCCCCCCTCTTGTCCACTGCCTCAGTCAGGTGCCTTTCATATTTGTGGTGCCTAGAACGTCAATCTGCGCCTGGTCTGACACGCCCTTGTACTTGCGCATGGAGACAAGTGCCCTCCTCTGTCTCCACTCGCTACACCTCTGATTGACACCTCAGGGTGCTTCAGTCTACTCCATCCTTCCTGGGGGAGGAGGAGCAGTGAGCACAGAGCCCTTGGTGTCTGAAGAAAGCTGGCCCAGAGAAGGATGCAGGGCCCTTCCCTCACCTCACCATACTTCCTGGGGGCCTGCTGGTCCTGCCGGTCCTGTCTGTCCACCCAAGCCACTGCCACTAGACAGCCTCTGGGTTGGGCCAGTGAGAGGGTTACAGGCCACTTGAAGAGAAGTTCGAAATCCCAGCGCATCCATCTTCATAAGTTTTATTACAGCCTGCCAGTTTAGACTAATGGCTAATTTATTGTCTAAAATACCAGCAGTGTATTTTTTTATTTTGTTAATTAATTATCTCAAACAAAGGTGAAATTTATAAAACTGTCCAGAAATGGTGTGCATTGTAAAGTTGCCTTGCAGCAGGAGATGAAATTATTACTAATATGGGATCAAATTATTACTGTATTGACTTAGTTACTTTATGACTTTGTAATGGATTTCTTCATTATTTTCTCTGGATTGTGGCATTTGTGATTGCATTAAAGTCTGTTAATCTATGTAAATATCATTAGGCGCCAGTAATAACCATGGCAACTTCCCTCCGTTTCAAGGAATGTGCTAAGTACTTGCAGCCTTGGCTTGTGTGCCTCACTTCTGGGCAGCAGGGATGAAATCCAAGCAGCAGGAAGTTCTCCTGTGAGGCCCTTCTCCAAGCATAGTCCTGCCAAGGAAGAATGGGTGGGCGCTTACCTTATGGGGGTTTCAGGGCCTCCAGAATGCTTCCCTTGCCCAAGCCTTCTCCACCTCACATCTTCCGCATTTGTCAGTGGGTCTCAAATGTCACCATAAACCTTCATTCCTTTGGAATAAGTTTCTGAAGGGCCTTATTTAAATGCATCTGAGCTACGATCGCTAACTGAAAGATTGTCGGTTGGAATCCACCAGGCACTCCTTGAAAATGGTATGGGGCAGTTCTACTCTGTCCTATATAGGGTCGCTATGAGTCGGAATTGACTCAATGGCAATTGGTTTTTTTGTTTGTTTGTTTTATTCTAGAAAGAAAAGCACATCAACTCATTATCCACCATTCATCCTCTAGAAGCAACAAGGTGTTCAAGGGAGCACCTGTTGTCCAAGGGCCTTGTGTTTGTATGAGGGGTAGAAAGAGGGTAGATCTAATTATGGGGTGCTGAGTAAAAAACCCAGTTGCCATCGAGTCAGTTCCGACTCGTGGTGACTCCATGTGTGTCACATCAGAACTGTGCTCTGTAGGGTTTTCAATGGCTGATTTTTCAGAAATGGATCGGCCTTTCTTCTGAAGTGCCTTCTAGGTGGGCTCGAACCTCCAACCTTTTGGTTATCAACCAAGTATGTTAACCATTTGCAGCAACGAGAGACACTCCTCAGAGTAAACCTACTCTTTAAAGCATGGACTGCTGTTACTATTTGATCCAGCATACTTCATTGAGTATCTGCTATATGACGGGCACTCTGCTAGGAATTCCCGACAGTGAAAAGACAGAAAGCTCCCAACCTGACATCAAGAGAAATGCTTCCTCGTGGTTATTAACGTAAAACCATTGTGGGACTCTGTCGCTCTCTCTCCTGGCTTTTACTCTCTTGGTCTCATCCATGGACAAGCTTGAGGATTGGCCCAGGGAAGGGCAAATACCAGGCCCAGGTCACACAGTTTGTGGAGGCTCTGACTGCAAGTCCCAGTGTCCCCTCGTCCCAGTGTCCCCTCTGTCCCACCCGCCCCTCCCCTCTGGATGGGCGAGATGGGAGCAGGCCTGGAATCCCCAGCAGCACTTTCTCCTCCCTGAGCTCACACTGTCCTTCTTGGACCTGCATCAGGAGACTTGTCAAGGTTAAGGAACCCTTTTTAATATAAAAAATTCATCAGCACCCCCCCTTGACAGATGTTTTACTTTGAGAGAATTCAAAATGGCAGAAAGCTACCTTGAATTCAGCAGTGTTTTAAATGGATTTGTATTTTTAAAAATCACAACAGCATCTACATACATTTGCAAAACAGTCACATACACCTCTGAGTGAAGTGCTTCTAATGCAGTCAGCAGACAAGGCTCAAGGTCCTGGGACCTCCAGGTCACCAGACACCACAGCCCTGGACCCTCCATGCACTGGGAGGGGGAAGGATGGGGGACTGGGGGCTGTCGGGGAAACTCCTGGGACCACCAGTTGGGGTCTGGGACTGAGAGCTGTTTGTCTTTACCTCTTCTCCTCCTGGTCCTCTCACTGTCAGCCTCTGCAGGCTCCTCTTCTTCACTCTACCTGGGCATGGAGGTGGAGCTCCGTGCTGCGGCTGCTGCTGCCCCCGACCTCCCATCGCCCACACGTACCTGGCCCCACTGGACGCTGTTATTAGTAGAGACCTTGTCCCCCTCCAGCTGCACCCAGCAGGGTCACAGCTAATCACCTGACCCCAAGCTCACCCTCCCCACTTCTTCAGCCTTCTCCTTGGCTCTAATCTTTTCTAGCCCTGTCCCCTCATCATGCCTCCCCCACTTCTCTGGCCCAAATATTTATCTAGTCCCTTTGATCATAAAGGGCATTTTCTGGCAAAATCGGTCACCCTGGTGGCAAAGTGGTTAAGTGCTACGGCTGCTAACCAAAAGGCTGGCAGTTTCGAATCCACCAGGTGCTCCTTGGAAACTCTGTGGGGCAGTTTTGCTCTGTCCTATAGGGTCGCTATGAGTCAGAATCAACTCAATGGCAACAGGTTTTTTTTTTCTAGTTGAGGTGACAAGAGCCACCACATTACGAAGGCCTCCCTAAAGAGGGCAATATTGAATCCAAAGGCACAGGACCTAAAAGATGGGGTTCCAGGCCCTGAGCAGGCACCTGTGAGTAACATTCTATTTGCTGAGAGAGAAGGCACGGTACAGCTGTCAGAGATACCTGGATCCAATCCTGCCTATACCACTTACTGCCCGTGTGAACGTGGGCCTGTGAGCCTCTCTAAGCCTCTGTTAGCTGATCTGTAAACATGATATAATCACATTAGATGGAAGCATGGTAGTGAGCAGTGGACAGAATGTGTGGACCTGGCCTGCTGGCACCAAGTTGACTGTCAGGACATCCAGAGAGGCGTAGCTGGCACCATCCCTGTACGAGAGCCTGGCTATGGCAGAGTGACAGGACTCTATCCAGGGCTGCCAGGGTGCCCCAGCCAGCAAGCTGGAGTCTTCACCCTCCTCCTTCACTCCCAGGCACAGCGGCCCCACAGTGCTTGTCACCAGCACCCCTAGCCACTCCACTTGAGACCTGTTGGTGGGAGGGTGGTATCTTGTTTTTCAAAACACGATTCTCCACCTCTTACAAATAGGCACTTGAGCTGAGTGAAGTTCTTTGCTTTCTCTCCTCCGAGCACCCATCTCTGGGTTTCCTTCCTTATTCCCACTTCCTAACCCCACTCCTCATCAACTCTTCCAAGAGACTGGAGGTGATGTGGCCTGCCTTCAGAGCCCTGTGGTCTCAACATGTCCAGCACAAGACCAGGATGATGCCCCACTCTTCAAGCACCACAATGTGCTTTCCCCTCTGACAGGCCCCCATCTGCTCACACTCGGAATCCCACCTTGTCCTGCTCTCCTCTTCCACAGCTGAGATGTGCAGACCTAGTAGGGTACCTGAGACCCTAATTTTGAAGCACTTTTACTGAAGGATCAAATTTACTCCTTGTACGTCCCAACACAGTACCTTGCACATGGTTTGACTCACTGGGGAATAATAGAAAGGCCGAGCTGACCCAGGGCTGACATGCAAGTTTCTGAGACTCGACAGAGCTCCTATCTGCTGCTCTGTACACTGAACTACCTGGTAGCCAAATATTGCCTGCCTCAAGCTCTCAGGGGTCCCCTTGAATGACAAGAGCAGGTTCCTTTGTTATTAGCAGTGCCAGCCACCAACAGTTGTTATGCCTCCGCTCTTCAAAATAGTTTGTTCTCTTGAGGAAGTTGACACTTCCCTCACAACCTCATTAGTCATTAGAAAGAATGTCTTGCCAATTCTGCAGCCCTTTCCAGTCCCAGAGCCACGTGTTCTCCTGAGCTCACCAGAGCCTCGCGGCCACCCACCATCTGGTCTGCTGAGCAGGTCAGTGTTGTCCTTTCTACATCGTAGATGAGAGCTCAGGAGCCAGACCTCTGGGTTCAAATCCAGGCTCTGCTATTCATTAGTTCTGTGACCTCCAGCAAGTCATTGAACTTCTCTTTGCCTCAATTTCTGCATCTGTAAAATGGAGATGATAATGGTACTCACCTCATAAAGTTGAAGTGCTCAGGATGAGTCAGCTATACTTGTTCCCTGTGAGGGCATGATCCCTGGCTGAGGGAGTGAATAGATGAACCTCTGCATACACCATATGGCTGACCCTGCCCGCTAGCTGCTGAGGCCAGGTGAACCTGCCATGCTACAAACCTGCTCTGTGGGATTGGTGGGGGGAGGGGTGGTGGGCTGTGGCCCTGGCCTTTGAGGAGCACGCATCTGTGCAGGAGATGGGCAGGCTTCCTTCCGCATAGACAGAAGGAGCAATTTAAGTACAGTGGGGGCTCAGGAAGCGGCCTCGCCTGCCTTTCGACTCAGGGAAACATCAGAGAGAAGCTTCAAGTGTCCACAGAAAACCAGCCCAACTCGACCTACATTAACCACAAACCCGTCAAAAAATGTGGAGTTCAGGGACCTGAGCTAAAAGAGAAGTTGGCTCAAGATGGGTCTTAAGCAGGGTTTCTTGTTCTTCTGAGAGCTGTGCCTATAGCAGGTGTGGATGGTTGTGACCTTTTGCATTAGTCACCATGATCTAAAAAACCAGATCTAGAAAAACTTCTTGGCCACCCAGCCACTCAAATTTACCTATCGCTATTTATGTACCATCAATCATAAACCTATCTTTTTTCTGCAAACATTTTTCTCTCTTCTGTGTATCTATCACCTAACATTTAATCTGGGTATCTGTTGTTAGGTGCCTTTCAGTTGATTTCAACTCACAGCAACGCTATGTACAACAGAACAAAACACTTCCCAGTCCTGCGCCATCCTCACAATCTTTGCTATGTTCGAGCCCATCGTTAAAGCCACTGTGTCAATTCATCTCGTTGAGGATCTTCCTCTTTTCCGCTGACCCTCTACTATATCAAGCATGATGTCCTTCTCCAGGGACTGGTCCCTCCTGATAACATGTCCAAACTACATGAAGACAAAGTCTCACCATCTTTGCTCCTAAGGAGCGTTCTGGCTGTATTTCTTCCAAGATAGGTTTGTTCGTTCTTCTGGCAGTCCATGATAAGTTCTTCGCCAACACAATCATTCAGATGTGTCAATTCTTCTTCAGTCTTCCTTATTCCTTGCCCAGCTTTCTCATGCTGTCTTAGTCATCTAGGGCTGCTACAATAGAAATGCCACAAGTGGATGGCTTCGACAAAGAGAAGGTTATTCCCTCACAGTCCAGTAGGCTATAGGTCTGAATTCAGGGCACCGGCTTCAGGGGAAGGCTCTCTCTGTTTCAGCTCTGAAGGAAGGTCCCTGTCATCAGTCTTCCCTCAGTCTGGGAGCATCTCAGCGCAGGAACCTCAGGTCCAAAGGACCTCTCTGCTTCCAGCGCTGCTTTCTTGGTGGTATGAAGTCCCCAGGTCTCTCTGCTCACGTCTCTCCCTTATATCTCAAAGAGATTGGCTCAAGACACTATCTAAACTTGTAGATATAACTGTAGACGCTATCAAATCTTCTAGATATGACATCAATATAACTGCCACTAATCCGTCTTATTACATCATAGTGATAGGATTTACGACACATAGGGAAATCACATCAGAAGATAAAATGGTACACAATCATACAAGGGAGTCATGATCTAGCCAAGTTGACAGATATTTTGGGGGAGCACAATTCAATCCATGACACATGCATATGTGGCAACTGAAAATATCATGGCTTGAGTGAGACGCACCTTAGTCCTCAAAGTGTCATCTTTGCTTTTCAACGCTTTTAAGAGGTCTTTTGCAACAGATTTGCCCAATGCAATACATTGTTTGATTTCTTGGCTGCTGCTTCCATGGGTATTGATTGTGGATCCAAGTAAAATGAAATCCTTGATAACTTCAATCTTTTCTCAGTTTATCATGACATTGCTTACTGGTCCAGCTGTGAGGATTTTTGTTTTCTTTATTTTGAGGTGTAATCCATACTGAAGGCTGTGGTCTTTAATCTTCATCAGTAAGTGCTTCAAGTCCTCTTCACTTTAGGCAAGCGATGTTGTGTCATCTGCATGTCGAAGGATGTTAATAAGTCATCTTCCAATCTGATTTCCCGTTCTTCTTCCTATAGTCCAGTTTCTCGGATTATTTGCTCAGCACACAGATTGAATAAGTATGGTGAAAGGATACAGCCATGACACACACCTTTCCTGATTTTAAACCTTCAGTATCCTCTTGTTCTGTTTGAACAACCGCCTCTTGGTCTATGTACAGGTTCCTCGTGAGCACAAGTAAGTGTTCTGGAATTCCCATTCTTCACAATGTTATCCATAATCTGTTAGGATCCACACAGTCGAATGCCTTTGCATAGTAAATGAAACACAGATAAATATCTTTCTGGCATTCTCTGCTTTCACCCAGGATCCATCTGACATTAGCAATGATATCCCTCATTCCACGCCCTTTTCTGAATCTGCTTGAATTTCTGGCAGTTCCCTGTTGATGTATTGCTGTAATTGCTTTTGAATTATCTTCAGCAAAATTTTATTTGTATGTGATATTAATGATATTGTTCAATAATTTCTGCATTCTGTTGGATCACCTTTCTTTTGGATGGGCACAAATATGGATCTTTTCTAGTCAGTTGACCAGGTAGCTGTCTTCCAACTTTCTTGGAGTAGACAAGTGAGCACTTCCAGTGTTGCATCTGTTTGTTGAAATATCTCAGTTGGTATTCCATCAATTCCTGGAGCCTTGTTTTTTGCCAGTGCCTTCAATGCAGCTTGGATTTCCTCCTTCAGTGCCTTCAGGTCTTGATCATATGCTACCTCCTGAAATGGCTGAACATCGACCAATTTTTTTTGGTAGAGTGACTCCATGTATTCCTTCCATCTTCTTTTGATGATTCCTGCATTGTTCAATATTTTGTCCATAGAATCCTTCAACATTGCAACTCGAGGCTTTAATTTTTTCTTTAGTTCTTTCAGTTTGAGAAATGCTGAGTGTGTTCTTCCCTTTTGGTTTTTTAACTCCAAGTCTTTACACATTTCATTATAATACTTTGTCTTCTCAAACCACCTTTTGAAATCTTACATTCAACTCTTTTACTTCATCATTTCTTCCATTTGATTTAGCTGCTGTATGTTCAAGAACAGGTTTCATAGTTTCTTCTGATACCCATTTTGGTCTTTTCTTTCTTTCCTGTCTTTTTAATGACCTTTTGCTTTCTTCTTGTATGATGTCCTTGATGTCATTTCAAAACTCTTTTGGTTGTCAGTCATTAGTGTTCAATGCATCAAATCTATTCTTGAGATGGTCTCTAAATGCAGGTGGGATACACTCAAGGTCATACTTTGGCTATCATGAACTTGTTTGAACTTTCTTCATCTTCAACTTGAACTTGCGTATGCAATTGATGGTCTGTTCTACAGTGAGCCCCTGGCCTTGTTCTGACTGATGATGAAGCTTCTCCATTATCTCTTTCCACAGATGTAGTCTATTTGATTCTTGTGTATTCCACCTGGTGAGGTCCACATGTATAGTCACCGTTTATATTGTTGAAAAAGGTATTTCAACAGATCATTGGTCTTGCAAAATTCTATCATGTAATCTCCAGCATTGTTTCTATCACCAACACCATATTTTCCAACTACTGATCCTTCTTTGTTTCTAACTTTTGCATTCCAATCACCAGTAATTATCAATGCATCTTGATTGCATGTTTGATCAATTTCAGACTGCAAAAGTTGGTAAAAATCTTCAATTTCTTCATCTTTCGCATTAGTGTTTGGTGCATAAATTTGAATAATCATCATATTAACTGGTCTTCCTTGTAGTGTATGGATATTATCTTACCACTGACAGTGTTATACTTCAGGATAGATCTTGAAATGTTCTTTTGACAATGAATTCAATGCTGTTCCTCTTCAATTTGTCCTTACCTGCGTTGTAGACCATATGACTGTCCGATTCAAAATGGCCAGGACCAGTCCATTTCAGCTCACTAATGCCTAGGATATTTACCTTCAAGTGTTCCATTTCATTTTTGACACCTTCAAATTTTCCTAGACTCACACTTCAAACATTCCACGTTCTGACTATTAATGGATGTTTGCAGGTGTTTTTTGTTATTTTGAGTCATTCCACATCAGCAAACGAAGGCCCTGAAAGCTTTACTCTGTCTGTGTTATTAAGGTCAACTCTACTTTGAGGAGGCAGCACTTCCCCAGTAATATTTTGAGTGCCATCCAAGCTGAGGGGCTCATCTTCTGGCACTATATCAGACAATGTTTGGCTGCTATTCATTGGGTTTCCACTGACCAGTTTTTTTAGAAGTAGATTGTCAGGTCCTTCTTCCTAGTCTCTCTTAGTCTGGAAGCTCCACTGAAACCTGTCCACCATGGGTGACCCTTCTAGTATTTGAAATAACCGGTGGCATAGCTTCCAGCATCACAGCAACTGGCAAGCCACTGTAGTACTGACAAAATGACAAAGAAGTGGTAGAACCTGGGTATCTAGTATCTATCTATTAATCATGTCTGCCATCCATCCAACTCTGTGTCTATCTGTAGTCCATTGTCAGTCATAAGTTAACACAGTGTGTATTTAAGGGTGTGGCTCATCCAAATTCAATGGGGAAGAGGGGCAGAGGTGACCCCAGGTGGACTAGGGTGGCTGAATCAAGGTGGGAAAGGAAGGAAACTGGAAGGAGCCTAGGACTCCCTTCTGGAGTAGGGCTGGCCTGTTGGTTGGAGAGGGATGGGGCACAGGGCAGGAGAGAGGAGGAGGAGGGAGCTTGCAAAGCCATTAGCCCCCCCCCCACCTCACCTCCCATAATCAGAACAAATGTCTTTACAGGATGACTCCTGGGAGTGAATGGAGAGGATGCCCAGGTTTGGGTGTCAGGGCAGAGAAGGTGGGTTCTACAGGTCCTCCCAGCACCAACAGGGGCCAGAATCCTGCACTCTGAGAGCCAGTACTCCTGCAGGCAGAGGCCAGAGATGCAGCATTCAAGGGGAGAAGTCCAGGAGCAGCCTGGAGAAGCCCGATCATGGCCCTTCCCAGCCCTGGCTGCCTGGCTGCTTCTTGGTAGCACCTGAGTAGCTTTAAAAACATACAAACAAACAAAACAACACTGGTGCCCAGGCTCCAGACCAGTCAGTCAAGTCTATATCTCAGGGCCAGGCCTGGGTGTCTGTATTTTAGAAAGCCCCCAGGTGATTCTCATATGCAAGCCAGGGTTGAGAACCATGGTGGTGCAAGATCCAATGTACCTGCGGATCTGAAGGGTTGTCCTGGGGAAGAGAAGGCAGCCTTTGGTCCTCTAGGGGCAGAACGTGGGCTCTGAATAGGTCCAGGGAGGCACCTAAGACAAACCTTCTCTCCCTGTGACAGGCTGGGCTGCCTTCATGGGTCCTGTGTGGATACAGATGGGCCTCTGCTAGGGTGCTCCGGAAGCTCTCCATACTGAGTGATGCTGGAGGAGGCTGGCCCGGGGGGTGTCTGAAGACCCCAGCCTCATTCAGGGTCATCAGAAGTCCTGGTCACAGTATTAAAGGGTGGGGGTTGGGCTTGGGGCCCCTGCCTCCAGGCTGGTCCCTCTGAAGTGTGACTCCTCCTGCGTTAGACAAGTGTTGTTGACTCCAAGGTGCTTGCATTTCCCAAAGACAGGCAGCAGCTATTAGGCAACTTGGAGTACCATCTCTCCCCCATCATCCTACAGGAAGCAAAGCTCCACCTCAATATTAAAAATGGAGCAGAAGGGCAAGAGGTTTCCCCAGTCCCCTGGCACTGCATTCTGTAGGTGTCTCTGGCACTGACAGGGGTAGGGGGTACCCATGACCACTCACATTTTCTTATGGGGTTGGGGGGTCTTGAGCCACAGCTGGGAGAGTCTGCAGCCAGCATGAGGGTCAGACTGTGGCTAGGGTTAGAGGCTGGCCTGTGGACAGCCAACCACAGGCAGAGTTTATTCTTGCAAAATGGCTGTCGGCAGTCTTATTACTGCGGGGACTTGCCACTCGTCTAACAATCCCCGGCTCCCGGTTAATAGCGACGAATGGCCACAAGTGGGTTTTTCATTTCTTCCCCAGTACTTGCAGCCACTGTGAGTAGGTTCTTTACCCCGTCTGTGAGATGTTTTTGAAGGCATTCCTTGGTCTCCCCTCCTCTGCCCTCTCCTCCCCCATAGACTACCCTCCTGCCACCTGCAGACACCTCCTTCGCTTGCTGGAATAGAGCCCTACTTTGTCTCTCTCCTTGAGAGCTGAGGACAAATTGGCCATAATTTATGCTCCCACATGATATAAAGGAAAAAAAGGTCCCATGATGCTATAAATCATCCTGTGATGGGTGAAATGCTGGTGAGTGTGCCAGACGCCAGCAGAAACCCCATTAGACAACAGGGTTCGGCTGCGGCGAGTCCCCACAGAACTCTGGGGCGGTCTGCAGTGTGCCATGCCTCTGGTAAGGATAATGTAGCAGATCAAATGTATGATCAGCTACCTGGAGAGACGGGCTACGCTGCTGCCCCAAAAAAGGTGACTTTTAAGTCCAACTACTGTGATGCAGACTCATGGGAGCCAGGTCGGAGGGCGGGAGGAAACAGAAAGGGGTAGTGGGCATAGCCTCCTGATGCCTCAGCTGTCCTGAACCCACAGGGCTCAGAGCTCTGCCTCTGCCCAACTCAGCACCCCCTGCCTGCCTGTCATCTCTCAGAGCTTGAGGGTGGAGGAGTCCCCTGAGGGCTAGGACGGGCCTCAGATGTGAGTTCTGTTTCCCCAAACGTACTGTGAGCTCCATGAGGGCACGGAGGACCCCTTCTCAGGAGCCACACCTTTGCCCGGACCAGGGCCTCAGGAGAGACTGCAGTCTGAGGAGATTCTGCTGACAGGTCAGAGCTCCTACATGGTGAGGAGAAAGGACCCTTCCAGCCTAGATCCAGGGGAAGGGAATGCCAGAGGGAAGGGGAAGGCACCCAGGGACTTCAGGACAGCCAGGGCTTTGAGCGGACTAGGGTAGGCCTACAAGGCCTAACTGGGGGCACCTGGGCAAGCAGGAATTGAGGCGAACTGTTGTCTCAGAGCTGAGCGACAGACTACAGGTGCCCCATCTGCTAACACTTCCCAGCTCTGAACAGGGTCCCTGGGCCTCACAAAGAAATGTGGTTATCAGGCGTTTTGCTAGTAGTCTGTGCAGACATGGAGGGGTGGAGAGAAGAGGGAGACTGAGAACGCCAGGAAGGAGCTGTGACCCAAGGGTGAGTCCCGACTTCACTAGTGACTGGGTGTATATTCTTAAGAAAGGAAAGATACTTAGCTTCCCTGTGTCTCAGTTTCTTCGTCTGTACAGTGGGAATAATAAAATGCACAATATACCTGTGAGGCAGCCCTGGTAGTACAGTAGTTAAGAGCTCAGCTGCTAATCACAAGGTGGGCAGCTCCAACCCACCAGCCGTTTGTTGGAAACTCTGTGAGGCAGTTCTGTTCGGTTCTACAGGATCACGACGAAAAGGAATCGACTCGATGGCATCGGGTTTGGTTTTTATGTTTGTAAAGTGCTTATCTCAGCACCTGTATTGTAACCCAAACTCAGTGCCATCGAGTCTATTCCAACTCACTGCAACCCTATAGGACAGAGTAGACCTTCTCCATAGAGTTTCCAAGGAGTTCCAGGTGGATTCCAACTGCCCACCTTTTGATTAGCAGCCGAACTCTTAACCACTACACAACCAGGGTTTCCTGGATCATAATAACTGCTCAATTTATTATTGTTGTGGCTACAACCATCTCCGGGGGGTTAGTCTGAGCCCTGGGGAGGGAGTCAGCATCGACTGGTCTGCGTTGTGCTGGCTGAGGACAGCAGAGGCTCTGTGACTTGGGAGAGAGGTCCTGCAGGCTCTATTCATGAAGGGATGGGGGCGACATTCATACTGGGTGACGTGGGAGTCCAGTTGGACCACAGAAGAACCCGCAGTGCTGTGAATTAGGGAGCTAGGCCAGTCAAGGGAGAACCTGGCAGGCAGCGAGGATGGGCACAGGTGAGGAGACTGGACCCAGCATTTGAGGCCCAGGCCAAGCTTCCAGTGGGCAGAGATGAGGGTCGAGGCCTTGGGTCTTGAGGGAGGCGTTTAGATCACAGTAGGTGGAATAGGAAGAAGATCTGTGTGCACGTGTGTGCTTACGTGTATAAGTGAGCTCACTACTGCTCCCTTGTGCCACAGGACCTTCCACACCTCCCTGCTTTTGCACATGCTATTGCCTGACCTGGGATGCCCCTTGCATTTCCACCTGGTAAACCCTGCCCATGAACCCATGAGGGCCCAGCTCAAGCCTTTTAGCCCTCTCCACCCCCAGGCCCAGAGCTCACCACTCCCAGCTTTGGGCCCACACTGTGGCTGGTGCTCACTCACCTCCAGGGGACACTTGTCTTCTACTTCCTGCACCTACCATAGTGCTAGGCCTGTAGCAGCTTCACCCCCAATACTCACTGAGCAGATGAATCCATTTATTCACGTCACCAAATAGCTACTGAGCATCCACTGGACATTCAGCAATGAATGAAATGGATACCCACCCCTGCCTTTATGGGAGGGAGGCAGGAAATGAATAGAAAAATGAACAAAATAAGGTGGTACAGGTTATGGAAGCAAATATATAGGGAAGGGAACAAGGAGTGTGAGGAGTTATAATTCCAATTAATGTGATCAGAAAACTTTACTGAGAGGGTGACATGTGATGAAAGGCTTGTAGGAGGTGAGGGAGTGGGCCCTGCAGATACCTGGGACAAGTGTTCCAGAGAGAAGGAGCCGTAAGTGCAAATGCCTTGAGGCAGGATCGTGCTAGCGGTGTTCTTGGAACAGCACGGGTGGAGGGGTTGAGGGCGAGTGGGAGGAGATGGGGTCAGAGGACTAATGGATTGTGGGGAGCCAGTGCAGCCCCTTACAGGTCTCTGGAAGACTCAGGCTTGTTCTCAGAGTGAGATGGGGCCATGGCAGGGTTTGAGCACAGGGAGACAGGCTCTGTCTTGGATACTAACTGACTTCTCTGGCTGCTGTGTGGGAAGCAGACTGCAGAAGCCAGGGTGGAAGCTGGGAGACAGTGAGGCAACTGCCATGACCAGGGTGGGACAAGGGAGAAAGGAAAAGGGAGGCCTAATCCTCAAGTATCTGGAAGGCAGAGCAGCTGAAGAAATGCAAGTGTGCCCCCCACAACCCCCACCCCAGCTGCGGTTCTCAGGCCTCCTCCCACCTCCAACATCAAACAGCGCCAGTCCCCGAGGGAGCAGGCACATCAAGGCCCGGCCCCGCCTCCCTGGGGGCCAGATGCTGAGGGTCCTCATTTGCATCCCGATGGAGCGGGAGCCCCATCTTGGCTCTAGCCCATCCCCAGCCCCCTGAAGCCTTTGATCTGGTTTGATGTCTCTTTCAGCCTTCTTCCTAGGCAGGAAAGCTTTTATCCTCAGAAGGCAGCCCCCACCCAGCTGCGTTCTCCAGTTCTGATGGCTGGGGCGGGGGTTGGGGGGGGACAGGAGGGTTGGGGGGATACATTTCCCTCCTTCGTTGCTGAGTACCCTCCTCAGGCTCAGTCTGTGACCCTGTGTCCCTGGTGAAGGCACTGGTTCCCTGGAGAAGCAGCTGTGAAGGGATCCAAACCCAGGCCTTAACTCTGGGGTGGATCTAGGTGATGCTAGGAACTGGCCCTCACCCACCCAGACGCTGGGTAGTTGTCAGAGTGGGTGTACACACCTCGGGCCTTGCCCAGGCCTGCCCTCCCCTCCCACTTGCAAGGCAACCCTGAGACTGCCTGCTGCCAGCCTGGGGGTTGGCAAAGAAGAGAAGAGGAGGCCATGGACGTGGGGTGGGGATGGTCAGACAACCTGGGACATTGCACAAATTTAGCAAAGATGTAGATTCAGGCAAATCGCTTTGCTCCCAGCTTGTCCCTTAGGCACCATGGGTGCTGGACCAGCCTGGGCGGGGAGAATTTGAGGAAATGGCACCTAGTTGTGCTCAGTGGAGCTGTGGCGGAGGTGCCCCCTGTTCTGGATCAGTCCAGGGTAGGCTCCTGGATTGGTTTCTCAGGCTAGCCAGGCCACCATGATTTTGTTCAGTTTGAGGTCCCGGGGGTCACCTCCACACCCCACGGAGGGACCGCATTCCCCATCCCACAAGCTCACGCCATCAACTTCCCACAGACCGCCCTTATGGGTGAGTGGTCCTAAAGGTTTTAACAGTCATAATGTTGACTGAGGCAATTTCAACTCATAGAGACTCCATGCAACAAAGTAGAACTGCTGCATAGGGTTTTCTAGGCTGTAATCTGTATGGGAGCAGATCACCAAGTCTTTCTCTCACAGAGCCACTAAGTGGGTTCGAACCATCAAGGGAGGTTAGCAGCCAAGGGCCACCATGGCTCCTTAACCGCCATAAACACCAAAACCAAACCCACTGCCGTCGAGTCGATTCCGACTCATAGCGACCCTACAGAACAGAGTAGAACTGCCCCATAGAGTTTCCAAGGAGCGCCTGGCGGATTCAAAGGTTACCAGCTGTAGCACTTAACCACTATGCCACTAGGGTTTCCTTAACCGCCTTAAAAAAAAAAAAAAAAAAAAACCAAACCCAGTGCCGTCGAGTTGATTCCGACCCATAGTGACCCTATAGGACAGGGTGGAACTGCCCCATAGAGTTTCCAAGGAGCACCTGGTGGATTCAAACTGCCGGCTCTTTAGTTAGTAGCCATAGCACTTAACCACTACGCCACCAGGGTTTCCTTAACCTCCATAAAAAAAAAACCTCCATAGCTGGCCTTTATTAGCATTTACTCTGAACCAGGCATTGTACTAAAAACCTCATACACCTTAACACAATTAATCCTCACAACAGCCCTATGCTATCAGTCTCCCTTTTTACTGATGAAGAAATCGAGGCCCAGAGAGGGTACATGAGTTGTCCAAGGTTGCACAGCCAATAAATGGTAGAACCAGGATTTGACAACACCTTACTATCTATCCCAGCTCCCTACTGTTAAGTCTGGGATGCCTCTGTCCACTTCTGACAGAAGATCTTCCCTGACCCAGAGGTGAAATTAGGGAGAAGTGACAGCTCTTCCACCCTCAGATGCGTTGCCTGAGAGCTCTCAGGCATCAAGATCATCTCCAGGAAGGCCAGATGGTCCAAGGATCCAGGAGGTACCCTGCGGGGAGAGGGGCTGGCTCCACAGTGAACACACAGCCTCAAAGACACCTCCCCCACCCCAGGGCCCTGCAAGGGATGGCTCCAGGGCCCTACTTCGGCCTGACTGCCTGGCTCCTCTCCAGAGTGGGCAGCGGAGGAACAGCTCTTGGGGCTCCCTGGTCTCTGGGCTCTTGCTCTGTCCTGCCCAGCCACAGGGCCAAAGCCTCCAGAGCAGAGAGAAGCCTCCACGTGGGTCACTGCGAATGTCTGGCACATTCTCCCCACACCCTAAACTGCTGCCCTTGAGCCTCAAGGGTCCCTTTCGAAAGTTTCTCCTGCTGGCTGGCCCTGTACCCCTCTACACACCGCC
The DNA here is from genome assembly GCF_024166365.1 of Elephas maximus indicus. Classification (NCBI taxonomy): domain Eukaryota; kingdom Metazoa; phylum Chordata; class Mammalia; order Proboscidea; family Elephantidae; genus Elephas; species Elephas maximus. The sequence continues at coordinate 44,921,705 of NC_064829.1, read as the reverse complement.
CCCCTCGCCCAGCCAGGCCCCCAAGAACTCCCAATAGCCCCTCTATCTACCTTGCCAGCCACAGACCTCCAAGCCATTTATTCCAACCCAGCCCCTGGCCCCAGGTTTCCCCCAGCTCAGGGCCCCCTCCCCCAGCATCTGGAGGGCAGGGAATAGTAAAAGTCTATTGTGGCAATAAAAGGCATTAGCCATCTGAGTACTCATCCACAGTGCCCCAGCGGCCGTCTATCCTTAAGCAGGAAATATTGTTAAATGCTGATGGTAATGAGCGAATCAAATTTTGAAAATTAAACCAGAATTTGAGCATTAGGGCCAGGGTGCTGGCATTTGGTAAGCCAACTGGCTCTGCCCCCACTGGCCTCCTCCTCCCTCAGGGGCCCACTCACCCTGCACAGCCAGCAAGATGCTCCCCAGTGGCTAGACAGGGCCCCTAAGGCACAGCCCTGAACTATCCCCCTTAGGGACCTGATCTATACCTGAAGTTCCATCTTGCATTGCTTCTTCCCTTCCTGGGCTTGCTTTTGAAGTGCAAATCTTTCCAGCCTGAGCCCCTAGCTGCTCAGACACCCTGAGTGAAGAAGCGCAGGAATCTTTATCTCCCCCAGAGGATGGATTCTAGGAAGCTTGAGGTTCTGGCAGCCAGCATCCAGGCCTTTTCATAAGCCCCTCTGGCTTCCCGGGGGTATCACTCATGCTTTTTCTAGGTTAGGCAACCTCAGCTCAGACTTAGATTGGGGTTCTAGGAAAACAAAACAGATTCCTGTAGCCTGAGGAATGGGAGATGTGTGTTGGGGGAGAGGGAACAGGCAGGGGGCACCTGGAAAAGCAAAGTCAAATGCCCCAGGGCCCCCTTCTTGCAAGTCTTGTGGGAGGGGGGGCACCACTTGGGAGCTGGTGAGAGCAATCAAAGGGGTGCCTCCCCCTGCTCAGCCTTTGCTCAAATTGTGATGTGGGCCTGGGGTCTCCTGCATCTTCTTCTGGACATCACAACTCCAGCCTGTTTCTTCCTGGAAGCCTGCCAGTCCTGCCCAGCTCTGCCAGTCTGCAAGCCTGGTTCCCTCTGATGAGGGCACGCCAGTTCTGGGGGCCACCACATGGCAGCCATGCTGGCCTTTGTCTTGTTGGGAGATTTATTTACTGCGGAACATCTGTGTCTTGTGTAGATGTCAGCTCCAGCAACCAGATCCCACTTTTGGTTGTTGGTGTTTGGCCCAGAGAAGGTGCTCATGGAGCGGTTGTTGACTGACTACATGAACATGGTTCCCTCACACCAGGGGTGGCCCACCTCACCAAATCAGCACAGGGCAAACCAATGGGAAGTGGCACTCCGTTTCCTCTTCCTGCTAGATGGAAAAACCCAAGTAATGATAATGATAGCTATTGTCATTACTGCTGGCCTGACACTGTCCCTGCAACTTCTTTTGGAATCTTAGCAACCACCACACCTGTGGCCACTGAGTTGATTCTGACTCACGGTGACCCTATAAGTATTGCAGAATAGAGCTGCTCCATAGAGTTTTCAAGAAGCAGATTGCCAGGCCTTTCTTCTGAGGCACCTCTGGGTTTGAACCACCAATCATTTTGGTTAGTAGCTAAATGCTCAGCTGTTTGTGCCACCCAGGGACTCCCATCACACGAAGAAGGCCTAGCTTATGCCCATTTTATAAACCTAAAAAAACGAGGTGCTGGATGGCAGGGGGCCTTGAGTGTGAGCCAGTGGGCCTGGCCAGAAGGGAAGAGATTTGCTCACCTATTCAGTGTCTTGCCAGCCTCTGGTCTGGAAGACAAGCCTTAAACATGCTCACACAGTAACAAAACCCAAATGGAATGAAAAGAGTGCAAACTGGACACATCTGAGCATTCTAGAAAAAAAAAGATATTTGAGTTAGGTGGAGTCAATGCAAGAATACTTGCTGGAGGAAGTGAGTCTAGAGCCAGGTTTCTTTGGTTTCTTGCAGCCTTCCGGAAAGGTAAGATTGGCTGTAGGTCCCTGGGGAAATCAGGATGGGCAGAAAGAGGGGGAGCCTGGCCCCCTGCACATTTACAAAGGCCCCCAAAAGGAGGGGCTCAAGCCTAGAACTGAGAACTGCCCAGTAAAAGAAGATTTCAGGAGTAGGGGAGAAGGAATTGGGGGAGGGGGGAAGAAAAAACCTGGCAAAAGGAAGTGGCTGGAGAGAAAGGCACGTGCAGATGAATTTTAATGCAATCAGAAAGCTGTCATAATGATAATAAAGGAATATATTCAGATGTCAGAAGAAGAGAAGGCGCCAAGCTGTGGTCCCAGCATTTAAATCAGGTGCAGGCAGAGGAGGGGCCTTCTCTACCATTCCTTTCTCTTTCCAAAGGAGGAAAGGGAATTTTTAAGCAGGAGGGCCTGGGATTAGCTAGGGAGACTTTTTCACTTCTTTGTCTTTCTAGAAATCCCCTGTAAATGGAGCCTTTAAAAGGCCCTGGAGGTGAGGGGGTAGGGTGAGGTGAAGCACTGGGCCCAGCCTGGAGAGAAGAGTTTAAATTACTTCACCAAGGCTTTCAAAGCTCCCGTTTCACTTAAGGTAAAATGCTGCTCCTGGGAGTCAGACGTAAGGGCTCCCCTCCCTGCACTCTCCCTCTCCTGTCTCTGTCCTCTCCTTCTGTTCACCCCTCTGCTCTTGGTCTTTTGTTTCTAATTCTTGTTCCTCTGTCTCCCTCCCTCTCCCTCTCCCTTTCTGCCCCTAGCTGGACTTCCTCCTATCCCTCCTCAGCCTCACCCCACCCTCTCCCACTCTGTCTTCCTTTCTCTTGGTTTCCCGGTCGCTGCTCCCCACCTGAGAACTTGGAGAGCCAGATGGGCCTTGTCTGAGACCCTGGAAGTGGGATGAGGGTGTGCCCCAGGGCCTGCCACAGCCCAGGAAGCCGGCAGAGCAGCCAGTGGGGCTCCGGGCTCCAGAGCTTTGCTGAAGCCTGACAGTGGTGGAGAACTGTGTTCCATAGGGCTTTCAGTGGCTGATTTTTCGGACTTAGATTGCCAGGCCTTTCTTCCAAGGCACCTTTGTTAGCAGCCATTTGCACCACCCAGGGACTCCTCTGCAGAGCAAGCATCCTCCAAAGAGAGAGCCAGGTGGAAGCGATCCCTGTTATGACCTAGCCTGGGAAGTCTGGCCCCATGGGGGCAGTTCTACTCTTTCCTATGGAGTCTCTATGACACGGAATCAGAATCAACTGGATGGCAACGGGGGAATTCTGGCATAACTTCCTCAAATTTAAGGGGCAGGAACGTCACCCCATCTCTGTGGGTGGGAAGAATGAAAGTCACATTGAAGAGAACTTTTTGCAGTCATTTGTGAAAGTACAAGCAGCCACAGATCTACAAAATCCAGTGTGATCCCTGACACCCTGAGCACACAGTTAAGTGGGATCGACAAGCCACTTGATCCTCATCACAGAGCCTGGAGCTGGGGTGTGTGCTGGCTGCTAAGGGTGCTCAGCCTTCAGGAAGAGGCTCCCCAAAAGTGCCCTGGCTAAATTTTGCAGCATGAGTAAGGGCCAGACTAAGGAAGGCATATGCACACGGAGGTAAAAACATGTGAGACAGAAAGAAGGTTGCCCTTGGGCACAGCACAAGGCATTCATTCACACACACTTCATTCATTCCACAGCTCTGTATTGTGGGCCTACTATGTGCCAGGCACTGCTGCTTCAACAGGGGCACCTGGTCCCTTCCCCCAGGAACCCTACATGAGAGGTGGGCTTTAGACAGAGACCAACTACACAGGCAAAGCAGTAAACAATTATCCTTCGGAAGTCAGGCCTTGGAGGACACCATGGTGGAGGACAGAGTTGGGGGAGGAGGATGGAGGGGACTCGGTGAGGTAATATATAAGCTGAGACCTAGAGGAAGAGAAGTCAGCTTTGTGATGTGTGTGATGTGTGTGTGTGTGTCTGCGCGCGGTGAACGGGAGACGCTCCAGCGAGCGCAAACAGCATATGCAAAGGCCCTGGTGGCAGATTCATTGGTGGTGAGCTAACCCTGGGACCTGTGGGGAAAGGTGGCTGAGGCGGCTAGTGTGTTTTCCAGGAGTAACGAAAGGAACCAAAGGTTGCCCGGAGCAGTACACGCCCGCCGCCCCATCTGTACGCACCAGGCTAGCGGCCATACAAGGGCTCTGCTCAGGGTGCTCTCGGGACAGGAGGAGGCTCCCTCTCGACCCAACCCGCCCTCCCTCCCTTCCCCTCTGGCTCTGCCCTCCTCTCCCTGCCTCTCCCCCTTCCTGTAGCCCTTCCGCCTCCCGCTGTCCCCCGCCCCTCCCCAGCTCTCCCTCTCCCCGCGGCTCCCCTCTGGCCTTGCGCTCCTCCCCTGAGTCCGACCCGCGCCGCCGGGTCCCTGGCCCGGGTAAGCATCTCCTAATTTTGTTCTAGAAGATAGAAAACTCTTCGTGGGTATGCTCAACAAGCAGCAGTCCGAGGACGACGTGCGTCGTCTCTTCGAGGCCTTCGGGAACATTGAGGAGTGCACCATCCTGCGTGGGCCAGACGGCAACAGCAAGGGTGCGTGGTGGCGGGGCGGGGCGGGGCGGGGCGGGGCGAGGCCGCCGGCAGCCCACCTGACCCAGGAGCCTGGGATAAGGGGAGGCTTTTTTTTTTTTTTAAGAGTACTTCCAAGTCTCCGGGCCCGTCCAGGTCCTTCTGTCTCTATCCCTGTGTTGCTCTCTGTCTCTGTTTCTTGGTGTCTCTCTCAATCTCCTTGTCTCTCCCATTCGGTTGTCATCTGGGATGCTCCGTCTCTCCCTTCCTGTCCTCGCCTCTCTCTCCTGCTCTCTCATCTGGCCTACCTTTGGGCCTTGGCTCAGCCTCTCCTGTCCCCCCAGGGTGCGCTTTTGTGAAGTACTCCTCTCACGCTGAGGCGCAAGCAGCCATCAACGCTCTACACGGCAGCCAGACCATGCCGGTGAGTGCGACCCCCTGGGCGGGGGCGGGGGTGGCAGCTGGACGGAGATGCCCCACACCTGCCGGGCCCTGTCCGCCCTCCCGCGGTACACTACACGCAGTACTAAGCGCTGGCCACGCTCACAGCCTCCCAGGAAACAGGACCTCACTGCCTGTACCCCCATTTCTCAGACAAGGACCCTGAGGCCCAGAGATGTTAAAGAACTGGCCCGAGGTCACACAGATTGAAAACGCCCGTCATGGGGCTAAGATCCCCACATTCCTGGGCGAGCACCGATGACTATTCATCCCCCCGCCCCTTAGCCCTCTGCAGATTGGGCTGAGTGGCCCTGGCCTGGGGCACCCACAGCTGGGGGCTGGGTGACCAGGGGTGCTAGGCCTCACGTGCCATCCTGGCCACAGGGAGCCTCGTCCAGTCTGGTGGTCAAGTTCGCCGACACTGACAAGGAGCGCACGATGCGACGAATGCAGCAGATGGCTGGCCAGATGGGCATGTTCAACCCCATGGCCATCCCTTTCGGGGCCTATGGCGCCTACGCGCAGGCAGTAAGTGTGGACACCACGGGGGCAGTCAGGCGGGAGGGGCAGCAGTCCTCAAGCCACACCCCTGGGAGCCCCTAGGAACTGGGAGATCTAGCTGCACCCAAGGGGTGCTGCCAGGGAAGTGCTATTCCCGGTGCAGAAAGTGCTGGGGGAGGGGGGGCAGGAATGAGCCTAGGAAGTGAAGGTCGGGGGGTTGCAGAGGCTAGACCAGTCCAGGGTGGCTGGAGGAGGTGGGCTGCTGTCCTGGTTATTAAGAAGGGGAGAAAACTGGATGGAAGTCCTCTGGGTGTTGGCAGAAAGGTTGGTTACCCTGAGCACCCCACACCCTGAGCCAAATCAGTGCTGAACCCTAGAAAGGCTGATGGGGAGGTCAGGTGTTCTTTTGCCAGCACCCCTCCCCCACTGGCTGAAGGGTGTTATCAGGCCTTCTGGTCACTTCTGGCTGCAGTCTTGTGAGGAGCCCCAACACCTTTACTACTCACACTGCCCCTGAGGTTCCCCAGGCCCCGCCTTAGGGCTCTGACCCGCCATCTCCTTTCTTGACATTGGAGCCCACTCTGCCAGCATCTCACCTAAGCTGCCTCCCAGAATTGTATCCACAACACCCACGGGGATGGCCCTGTGCTAGACCTGAGCTCTGGTTCTAAAAATGCAAACTCACCTCACTTCTTCAGCAGTGTCCAGACTTGGCCAGTTCCAACAACCTGCTCAGCCTCTACTCACTTTTGTGAGGACACCAGGGGTGCCAGGGGTTCTATTTCATGAGTCTCCTGTCGCTTCTGCCCAGCAAAGCTCCAGGTTAGGACTGCTTCGGTCAGAAATCCATGCCAAGTTAATTCTACAGAGGCTCACCCAGTATGTCCGAAGTACTCTGGGTGTGGCATCCCTGCACACGGCAGGCCTCACACAAGGCTGACCAGCGTCCGTGGAATCTGCCCCTCTCTCCCTGCCTCCTCTAACACTAGAGTTCCAAGACCCCAGGGACCATTGTTTTTGAATACAGTCGTCTACAAGGAGGTGTTCTCTAATAGCCATTGAGGACTAACGGGCAGGGATAGGGGAGGCACCAGGGCTTTGTGGAGGTGGGGGCAGGGAGACATGGCCAGGCTCCCAGGAGTTTAGGGCCTGGGAGGCTGGTCTCCAGGAGCTGAGCCCCTGGTGGGGAGGGCTGTTCTCTTGGAAGCACGTGATATTTTTTCCACTTCCTCTGCCCCAGCTGATGCAGCAGCAAGCAGCCCTCATGGCCTCAGTGGCTCAGGGTGGCTACCTGAACCCCATGGCTGCCTTCGCCGCCGCCCAGATGCAGCAGATGGCAGCCCTCAACATGAACGGCCTGGCAGCCGCACCCATGACCCCAACCTCAGGTGAGCTGACAGGTACCAACACAGGGCCTGCCTGAGAGTGGCTGGGCCTGAGCTGGGCCTTTTTTTGGGCCAGTTTGGGCTGCCAATGGGACCGTCTGGTTGCAAGAGCACATGGTGTCTGGGCCCAAGCAGTCCTGGCCCTCTGACAGTTTATCTCATAAATGTTCTAATCCCTGGGGACACAGGGGAGATGGGACCCAGTGGGCTCCATGAAGCCCATGACATTTCAGGGTGCTGAGAATTTCACTCACGTTGTTTAGCCATGTTAGGGAACAATTCATCTCGATCTCTATTAACAATAGATATCTGGAAAGAAATTGAAATGAAAATATCCCTCTTCGAGATCTTCAGGGAGAAGACCCCTGCCCATTCTGTGTCCTTGTTCAGTCCATGGCTCAAGCACAGAAGAAGCCCTCCTCTCCCCTCTTCTTTTGTTTTTTCATTTACTTTTAACTCAGCCTAGACCCACTGGCTTTGTCCAAGGCAGCCTTACAAGCTAGAGAAAACCACAAGAGTTATCAAAGGACAGGAAGGTTGAAAACAGCCCAGCTCACAAAGCGTATTTCTGATTGGATCTTTGCTGTTATTCAGTCCAGTGATTCTCAACCAGGGGCAACCTCCCCCTGCCCCCTAAGGGACATCTGGCAATGCCTGAAGACACTTTTAGTTTTTACAACTGAAGGAGGGTATGCTACTGTAATCTAGTGGATAGAGGACAAGGATACTGCTAAACATCCTACAATGAACAGGACAGTCCCCAACAACAAAGAATTATCCTGTTCCAAACATCAATAGTGTCAAACTTGAGAGACTATAGTCTAGTTCCAGGGGCTGGGCCAACACCTAAGGCCCACATTCACCAAGCTTCCTTGGTTTTCTGTGCCCAGGCCATACCAGCAGCCTTCCTACACCCAGGATCTGGCCACTGGGATCCTTGTTCCCTTCCCAGCTAGAGCCACAAAAGACCATATCATAGCTGGGTGCAACTTGTGCACTACGCTGTAGCTCTGGTGCCCAACCTCAGGGAACCTTTGAGCTCAGGGAGTGGGCCACCCCAGGTCTTCATCCACAGAGAGAGCCTGCTTCCTACATAAAGAGGAAGGCCCTATCCAGACCGAGGTCTCAGTGCCATCAGCATTCCATCCTGGCATATGGAGAGGACAGGGTATGGTCATACGACCCCAACTTTAACCTCGCCACCATTGCATCACCACCATTCCCTCAGCTGGAGGAGGCCAAGGTCTCTACTTTGTGGATGAGATAGGGCTGACTCTGACCTTCCAGTGACCTCTCTCCCTCAGCACAAGGGATGCTAGAATTAAGAGAATTAAGACTGCTTCCACCTGAGGAGCAAAACTCTTTCCTGGGGAGGTAGATCAGCTCCTCAGTGATCTAGATAAGAGAGTTGAACCAGCAACTTAGAAACCCCTTGGTGGCTAAACAAGGACTAGCCTACCCTGACTTAGCTAGAGTGAGCAAGAGCCACTGACTGGAAAAAATACTGAAGGAGGACTAAGCGTGGTCAAAGCATTAAGGATGAATGATCAGTGGGCAAGGAAGTCTTCATGGGGTAGGTGGCCCTTGGACTCTGCCTTAAATTATGGATACAGTTGGGATGGGTAAAGTCACTCCAAGCAGGAAGATAACTAGAGGCATGGTTCACAGATAAAACTGAGCTTGTGTGAGGTCCAAGTCTATCCCCTGGTGCTTGGGACAGGAGGGTGGAGCTTCATAGAGTATCCTTCCTCACCTTTGCTCTGCTTGCCTCCCCTATTCCTCCACCCCTGAAACCAGGTGGCAGCACCCCTCCGGGCATCACTGCACCAGCCGTGCCTAGCATCCCATCCCCCATTGGGGTGAATGGCTTCACTGGCCTCCCGCCACAGGCCAATGGGCAGCCTACTGCGGAAGCTGTGTTTGCCAATGGCATCCACCCCTACCCAGGTAAGCATGTTGGCAGCCCCTCCCCATGCAGCACAGTCCTCATCCACTCTGTCCCTGCCCTTGCTGTTAAACAGGGAAGGTGTGGCTCCTGCCTACTCTCTATTCCTTGGAGGAATCCCAAATGTGATCAGAGTAAGCCAGCCTCCTGTGCTCCCTCAGAGAGCCCGTGGTGGAAAAGAAGAGACCAAAATCCCACCCTAGGGGAGGTGTCAGTCTGATTGGTGAAGAAGAACCCCATTCCTGGGGCTCTTTCAAAGAGAGAGAAAGAGAGACTGTTACCTTTGTTGTTGTTAGATGCTGTTGAGTCAATTCCGACTCATAGTGACCCCGTGTGTGCAGAGTAGAACTGCTCTATAGGGTTTTCCAGGATGTGACCTTTTGGAAGCAGATCACTGGCCTGTCTTCCGTGGTGCCTCTGGGTTCAAACCACAAACCTTTTGGCTAGTAGTTAAGCACTCAACCATTTGTGCCACCCAAAGGAAAAAAAAAAAAACCAAACCCGTTGCAGTCAAGTCAATTCCAACTCATAGTGACCCTATAGAACAGAGTAGAACTGCCCCATGGGGTTTCTAAGGCTGTCATCTTTACGGAAGCCGACGGCCACATCTTTCTCCCCCAGAAAAGCTGGTGGGTTCGAACCTTGAACCTTTCAGTTAGCAGCCAAGAGCTTTAACCACTACACCACCAGGACGCCTTATAGAGAGACTATTAACTGCAAATTTATTTGAGCATGAGTTTGTCCCATAAGAACTGAGGAAATAACCAAACCCACTGCCATCGAGTTGATTCCGACTCATAGCGACCGTATAAGACAGAGTAGAACTGCCCCGTAGAGTTTCCAAGGAGCACCTGGTGGATTCGAACTGCCGACCTTTTGGTTAGCAGCCATAGCACTTAACCACTATGCCACCAGGGTTTCCAGTGAGGAAATAGAAACTAAAATAATGATCAGATTTAGGGTGAAGTTGGAAAAGACTGTTTTGGGAAGGAAATAGACGTATATGGATTGGCAGTCTGGCTAGTAATACCAGTCTGGTACTTGGTGCATACAAAACCCTGGTTAGGACCTTGGACAGCACGCCAGCTATTCAGACAGCTCTTGGGTTTGCCCACTTCCTATGAGCAGTCAGCGTAGTCTAGCACCCTGGAAGATCTGGGAGGCCTGTTCCTGACTGGCTTTGTTCCTTTCCAACTCAGCACTTCCTCAGGCCTGGGGGATGGACTGACATCCGGGCAGGGACACTGAGTGCAAAGCCATAGAGCAGACTGTTGTTATTAGGTGTTGTTGAGTCTATTTTCAAGTACAGAATTGCTCTGTAGGGTTTTCTAGGCAGAATCTTTATGGCAGCAGATTGCCAGGTCTTTTTCCCATGGAGCCACTGGGTATGTTGGAACTGCCAACCTTTTGATTAGCAACTGAACACTTAACTGTTGTACCACCAGGGCTCCTTATGAAGTAGATTAGGGAGGGGCAATGTAATTTAGATGTGAAGAGTGCAGCCCTCTTTCCCGGAGAGCAAAGGACAAGGTTGTGGAGTTCCCCTAAGCATTAGTAAGTGGCCAGCCTGTGCTGGATGCAAGAGGGATACCAGAAGGAGGGCAGGACAAGGGCCTATCCTCCAGGAGGCCACAGTCTAGTTGGGAACATGATATACATCTAAGGAATAACGAGACGATAGGCAAAATAAAGTCTGATCAAGAGTGAAGGTTCTCAGATTTTAAATGCTAAAAATTCAAATTAAGGAGGAGTCCTCTGTAGGCTGAAGAAGCCCAAAAAGACTTCCAGAGGAGGAGGCTCAGACTGGACTTAAATGCATGGGTAGGAATTGGAGAGGTGAGGCTGAATGGGGAGCCCACTCCTGTGGAACAAGGATTGTCCTAGAGGTGCAGAGGGAGGAAGGGGTCTGCCTGGCAGGGTGGGCAGTGGTAAGGAGGGTGGTCAGCTTGGGGCAGAGGAGGCCAGCCTGGGTCAGGTCAGCAGGAGGGGCACATTAGGGCTCCCCAGTCTGGCTGCCTGTTGGAACCCACTGTAGGGCTTAATAAAACCACAGAAGCTCAGATATTCTGATTTCAGTGTCGACAGTGAAGCCCGGACATCATTGTATTTAAAAGCTTCACCAGCAGCAACGTGGAGGGCCACTGTACTAGAGGGAAGCAGAGAAGGAGAACTTCTTGACTCTGAACTTGGAGTTGTCCTTGATCTCCTCCCAGTGCTTAGTCAACACTTTCGGCCACAGTTCACAGAGGAGGGGCCAGAGAAGCCTAGAAAGTGAGGTCCTCAGGCTGAAGACCTGGAGTGCTGTTTCAAGATGAAGACTTCAGGCTGGTGGGGGCAACAGAGGAGGGGCTTAGCAAGTTGGAGAGGGGAGAAACCCTGTCATTCTCAGGCTCCTGGGCTGGGAGATGGAGTCCCCAGCACATCTGGGTGGCTTCATTCCCTGCTTCTGTCTGCCCACAAGCCCATCTGGATCCGTGGATCTTGACAAACCTGTTCCTTCCCCACCCCCACCAGCATCTGTGAGCTATTTCCCTCATGGAATTTGGAAATGTTTCTTTCCCCTATTTCTAACAATCTGCCACATCCCATAAACAATTCCCTGCCAAAGTAGGAGGGGGGATGGAGGGAAGGAAAGGAGAAAAGTAGTACATTAAAAAAATTAATTTACCATCTTTAAATGCAGAGTTTGGAGCCGCTGTAATGAGCGAGATCCTTCAAAATGTTCACTCTTTGGCAGTTACTAATGGAGGTCGTTAAGCAGAGAAGTAGAGAGAGGCTTCAGAAAGGCTTCTCTTCACTTCCTAGCCTCAGGTAGCCTCTGCGTTCTCCCCTTGTGCTCATAGGGATCATGTTTGAGGCACACAGTATGACCTCTACTGCCACGTATCACCTGGGAGGGGTGGCTCTCTAAGACGTTAAAGACCAAGAGAAAACTTTCATTCCTTCCTTGGATCACAGGTGTTTGCTGAGCACTTACTAAGTTCCTGGTACTGCGGTGGGTGGGGCTGCCATCTAAGTTCTGCAGGTTATGGCTGCATGAGGGCCTCAAACTGTGTGCCCAGAGTAAAGGGCACCTTTTTCTAGTTTGCATAAAGTCTGTGTGTGGGGAGCGGCTGGGGAGACCAAAAGGACAACCCAGATATAGCCATGCCTTCAGAGAGGCGGTGTGGGGGAGATGGGGAGAGGGAGTACAAGGGAGGGGGAAGCAGGAGGAGGAGGGGACCCCGCAGCCAAGCCCCACCACTACCTCACCATTTCTGGGAGCTCCTGGCTCCACCATGGGGGAAATACAGGGACCTGGTTTTGGACTGGGACAGCCCTAAGCAGGAAGGGGCTCATTTTCAGCTCTCTGCTTCTGAGCAGTGTCCTCCTGGGCCCAGCACCTTGCTGCGTCCCAGTTCCTAGGGAATACAAAATCAGCCATCCCCACTGGTCTGGGGGGATGATACACATCCCTTTTCTCTTGGCTCCCCTGAGGCCCAGGTGCTATTGTTCTAATGGACATTTACTGAGAAATCCAGGAACAAGAATGCAGAAGGGACCTTTGGGAATTCTTCCTCATCTAAAGCTCCAAAGCCTGGCACAGCCCTGCCAGTCTGGCTGGCCTGGAGAGCCAGGCAGATATGCCAAGGTGGTTTCCTTCCCACCTCCCTGTGTTATCCAGTTTGCCCCAACGATATTGGAACTGGTGCCTCCCTGTGGGTAAGCACCTGTCCCCACCCGCCTCCTTTAGTCACCAGTGCCACTGCAGTCATCCTGGCTTGGTCAGTGCTGGTCCAGGCTCCAGGCTTTTGTCCATAGCACCTGCACACCAAAGACAACAGAAGTGAACTGAGCCTTTTCCCCAGTTCAGCTTCCCCGAGTTTCTTGCCAAAGTGTCAGCCCAAGGGTCTGCCCCTTGCCCTGAGCAGTAGACATGCGAGTCAAGATTAGAAAATAGGAGGAAGGTCGGATTGTGTTATACAGTCTGAGCAGATGCCACTTGTGTGGCCAGTCCCTGCTGTGATCGTCAGCCCTGTCTGGGAGTAGAAAACCTCCATGCCTGCACAAATGGCCTAAGAATGAGGAAGGCCCCTTCGTCTGAGCAGGAGAGGCTGGATAGGGGGATGAGGTCTCCCTGTGCCTCTTCTTTCACTCAGCCAGGATCTGCAGGCTGTCCTGTCATTCACTGCCCCTGACACTGCCAAGGGTCAGTGAGGATGAGCCCACCCTCCTGACAGCCTCCAGGCTCCCTCACCCACTTTCCTGCAGCCTTTCTCTAGGGCATGGTCCCTTATGCTTGCGCCTTCTCTGGCACCTTCTCCTTACCCTTCACAGTCTTCTGCATGAACCACCCCCCATCTAGGCCCAGCCAGAGCAGACAACAGTCCACCCTACTGAGGGGCCCAGCTGGAGAAGGGGGTACAGAGAGGGTCCAGGTGCTCTGGGTTCCCGTGGCAGACACCTTGCCCCAGGGCAGACTCCATGGAGGCTGGGAAGGGCGATGCACCCATGGACATGGTGGCGGGGGGGCTGGGTTGGGCGGGCACCGCTGACCTCTGTTCCCTGTGTCCTTGCAGCACAGAGCCCCACGGCGGCGGACCCCCTGCAGCAGGCCTACGCCGGAGTGCAGCAGTATGCAGGTCGTTAGTATCCACGAGTCTCACATGGCTCTTCCCCTGCCATGTCTATCTCCCCATGCCGTGACACCCGTGCCCTCTCCCACCCCTGGGCCTGGGCCCAGCACTGCAGGGGGAGGGGAGAGGGAAGGTGGGAGTGATGGGGAACTGTGGTGGAAGGAAGGGCTGTACTGGCAGAGACCCTCTCTGCACGCCCCCTCGCCTTTGAGTCACGTTTACCCAAGGTGGCAGGGTGCCCTCGCAGTGGTGGGGGGTCAGGACTTCAGACGCATGGCCTTGCTGTACAGTCACTTAACTTTGCAGCTATATGTCCCGTCCTCATGGTGCCCCGTGGTTCACCCAGGAGCACCAAGTGGCACAGCAGCATTGGGGGTGAAGGCAGACCTGGGGTGTTGCCCACTGCAGCTCACAGTCACTGCCCCAGGAAGTGTAGATCCCGGGTTTCAGGGAGGGAGAGACCCTGGAAAGGAAGCAGCCGCACCCCCAGCCATACACAGGCAGCAGTGTGGGGTGGGCAAGGATGACAGGAAATGAGGAAGAGGTGGAGGACAGCAGCCAGAGGCAGAAAAAGTAAGAGGTAAGAAGGGCAGCCCTGGGTGAGCAGGTAGCCTTGCTCACTGACTGGGAGGTGACAAACCATTATCATGACCCCAAGGCAAGCTTTCAACCAACTTACACCCTGGGCTGGGGAATATACCATAATAATCTCCACCCAGCTAGTGCCCTGCTGTCTGACCAGGCCAGGTCCCTCCTTGCTGTGCTTAGAACAGACAGCAATGTCACCCTGAGGGTCACAGGCTGCCTGTCAATGCAGGGTCTTGGGGTAGAAACTGGCTCTCAGCTTTCCAGCCCCCCAGCTCTGACCTCAGGTCCTGCCCATTTGGGTACCAGCTCAGGCTAGGGAGGGAGCTGCCCATTCATGTCCCACCTCTGACCATTCCCAGTTGAATACAGATAGCATCAGGTTTGTTTGACTCAGTCCTCTGCTTCTGGGGCCACCCCCTTGCAGGCTCCCCAGAGGCCAAGCTCACCCCTTGGGTGGTTTCTGCCTCCCAAACCAGGCACAATCCAAGTCATCATGGTTCACAGAAGGGGACAGCCATCTTGTCCAAGGCACTTTGATGATTTTGATTATCCGTCACTGTGGATTATACATCTGTGGCTGGATTGTCCCTTGTTTCAGATTAAACTTGCCTCCCCTCTCCACACATACATGTGCATACACATGTGGGCACACACACGTGCAGGCTTGCACACACATGCAAACACACACTCTTTGTCTTCACTCTGTTGCTTCTCCTTCATTAGTACAGAAAACTGAAAGGCTGGCTTGATCTTAAGTGGCTGCGCTGAAATGCACTTTTGTCTGATCTGCTTTCACTGCCCAGCACTGAAACCTCTCTCTTTCTTCCTGCCTCCTCCCTGTCTCTCTCTCCGTGTCACTGTCACCGTCTCTTGCTCTTGCCTCTTGTCTTTGGCCCTCCAGCAGCCGCCTACCCTGCTGCCTATGGTCAGATAAGCCAGGCCTTTCCTCAGCCACCTCCAATGATCCCGCAGCAGCAGAGAGAAGGTGAGTCTGCAAGCTGGGGCTCCCAGCCCTCCCCACCCCCACCCCCCTAACAGGCTGCTCACCTGGCCTTTGGCTCAGGCATTTCGGCTAAAGGATGACCACGCTGTGTGTTATATCTAGGAGGGCTGTGAGATGCAGCATGCTCTCTGGCCCAGCACGGAGGTGCTTGTGTTGTGGGTGGCTCTGCTAACCAGAGCAGTGGCCAGCCCTGGGGTGGGGCGTGGGCTGAGGGCCCTCAGGGCCACAGGGTCACACACGGCCCCTCCCCACTCCCCTCCACCACTTGTCACTGACCATGATACAGAGCACAGATACCAATCTCTCAGTTGGGTGTGTTCCTTTCTGTTCAAAGCCTTCAACCAGCCCTTCACAGAATCTAGCAGGTTAGGTGTGTGTTTGCCAGTGGAGGCCTTGTCCCTGCCCAAGGGAGTTCCTATGGGAAATAGAGGCCCATCCATGGGTGTCTTACTCCAAGCTCCCCTCACCTTGTGCCCAGGGAGCTGACAGCATCGCTGGGAGAGAGACGAGACTCCAAGAATGTGGTGGATTTCATGGTACCAGCTCTGACGGCTGTGGGCTTTGAGAAGGGAAAGGTGCACGGACTAGGATGGCCAGAAGGTGGGGCCCTGGGGGAGACACGGTCCAAGAACACCCCCTCCCCTGATGGGCAGGATTTGGCCAGAGGAAAGAAAGGGGAGAGGTCTGAATGCTCACGGCTGGGGGTGGGGGTAGGAGCACTAGTCATCATCCTGACAAGAGAAGCTGTCCCCTTTGGGTGACCAGGAGAGGCTGCTGGGTAGAGGTGAGGGCATGGGAGTGCCCCAGTGCAGGCCCCAGTGGAAGAAGAGGTTCCTGGAAAGTCCCTGGTGTGGGCAGGGCAGGCAGACCAATGGGTCTCGGGGTGGCAGGGACATCATGGAGACCCTGATGCTCAGTGTTCTCCCACCCCAGAGCCTAGAGACCCACGTGAGCAGGAGGGCAGAAGGCTGGATACACAAGCCACCCTCAGGGTTCACAGACCTGCCCACAGAAAGCTCAGTGTGAGTGGGCAGGAATGCTAACAAGGTTCCTGCCCTTCCACCCCCATGAGAAGGGTCTCCGTGGCAGCAAGACCACTGCATCTCCCCCAGCAGCCCACATGGCTAGGGAGGTTCAGTAGCTCCAGATGCCTGCCTTGCACCCCCTGTAGCAGACCATCCTGGAGCTATAGACTGTAAGTTAGTCCCGGAAAGGACCCTGGGGCCTGCTGGCCTACCTCTTCGACCAGATAGGTTGCGCACAGGCCACAGAACTTGGAGTGCTGAGAACCTGGGCTTTGGAGCCACCCCACCTGAGCCTGACTCCAGCTCTCCTATCTTCTCCCCATGTGATCCTGGAAAAGTCACCCCAGCCCTCTCAGCCTTAGAGCCCTCATCTGTAAAATGAGGATAATGACGATGGTTCCCTAGAGGGGTGCGAGACTTGCACTAGCCCAAGTCCGCCGTTTGAACTCCATTTAGGAATCCTCTGTGGATTTCTCTCTGTGCATGCAGCCCTTCCTTCACCCACTTGTCACCCACTCCACAGCGGCACATGAGGTACAGCCCCCCAGTTTGCATGCATGCATTCAGCAGGTCCTGAGACCTGTGCCATCAGACCTCCCCAGGCCCAGCAGAGCTGAGCTACAGGAACCCACATGGGTGCAGAGTAGGGCCCACTGATCCTGCTTCACCAGAGGACTCCCCACTGGGCTGTGGCCCTGGAGCCTGCTCTGCCTTGCCCTGCTCCACTGCCCAAGCCTTCCAGCCCCACATCAGTCAGCTCAGAGCCTCAGAGAGCTGTGCCTCCACACCCTACTACTGTTGCCCTCACTGGCTTCTAGTTGACCCACCCTCATCCTGTAGTCAGCTCCCTGCATCGCTCTGGCCTGTGGCTCAGGGGTCTCTAAACACCCTATACACACACATACACATGCACACACGCAGCTGCAGGCCAATGCTGCCCTGACCAACATGCACAACAGCCCCTACTGCTGGCTCTGAATTCCTTTTCACACCTAGTCCTCTGCATCTCCTGCTTGCTAGACCAGACTGTGTGGCCCCCTCTCAGCCTCTCCTCGGGGAGCTCTCCCACTCTTGTCCCCATTCCTCCTGATGGGATGAGCCACCCCAGGGGAGCAGGGGATGGGGAGGGTAGGATGTGAACCCAGACACCTACACAAGCACACTGTATACAAGGGCCAGGTCATGGCACTGGGGTTGTTGGGGAAGGCTCTGGTGGGCCTTGGAGGATAAGGAGGTCTCCAGCACGTGGAGGTGGGGAGATAGGCATTCCAGGTAGGGAGAACAGCAAGAGCAAAGGCATGGCCGCTGCAAAGCATGAGTTGAGCCTGGAGGAGGGGAGGCAGTCTGAATATGGGATGGAGCCAGCCTGAGTCAAGTTCAGGCCATGTCCAGCAGCGTTGTAGGAGGCAAGGAGGAGAAAGAAGGCTGGATTCCTCCAGCTATGACAACAGTCTGCCTCTACTTTATGCTCACCCCCTACCCCGTGTAATGCCAGTGAAATACAAGGTCACACTGGTTGCTGGGGAGGACTTTCCTTGCCAGAACCTCTCCAAGGCTGTCTGCTCCTTAGGTTACCCTCGGGGATGGCTCCAGTCTTGGCTGTGTCAGGGCTGCAGTGTGGTCTGGGGCTAGTCACTTTCTGTCTCTGAAGCTCCGTTTCACCATTTCTCAGAAGACTGGGCTGGACCAGATGATCTCTAAAGTCCTGCCAGTTACACCATCTGTGTGTTCTAGAATCTGTGAACGAGGGAATGCAGTAAGGGCCTGGGGGCAGCTGAAGGAAGAAGGATGAAGTATAGGCTCACTGGTGAGGGACAAGCGGCTGGAGGAGGAACAGACAGCATCCTTGTAAAGCAGCTTACAGAACGTGAACTCGGAGTGAGGCCCTGAGTTCAAGGCAGGTGTCAGCCTGGTGTGGAGCAGTCAGGGAGCCCTGAAGAATGGAGGCAGGAAAAGGAAAATGCCCCTACCCCTGGGGAGTGAGCATCAGTCTGGGTGGAGGGAAAAACCTTCCAGACATAAAGTAAAAAAACAACCCCAAGCCACAGAATATGGAGGGCAGACTCAGGGAGCACCAGAAGGGAAAGGCCAGAGGTGCTTTCGGGGAGGGGTGGGAAGGGTATCTGGTGGGCCTCCTGGAGGAAGTGCAACTTCACTTGGGCCTCAAAGCTGGTTCCTGCCCTGAGAGGACTCCCATCTAGCTGGCACCATCAAGGGGCATGTACACAGGGCATGCAGCCAGTGAGGACATGGCATGGATGGAGGGGAAGGGTGAGAGGAGGGTCACCAGAGCATGGGGACCCGGTCCCAGGCACTCCTCCTGGAAGTGGGTGTGGGAGCATGCTTGCTCTATCAGCTGGCAGAGCGCCTGGGAGACAGCTGTTCAGGGAGAGGGGCAGCACATCTGTAGGCATGGGCAGATAGGGCAGGGTGAAGATCAAGGACCCGGGAGGTCAGCTGCTCAGACCACAGCCTTAGTGGTCAGAGGAGTCTTCACTGTAGGCCGTGAGCCTCAAGGGGTGGAGACGGAGGGAGGAAGGAGAGTGGGAGGCTCAGGAAGGGAGAAGGCACAGAGACTAAGCACTTTCTCCGGAACTTGGTTATCCAGCAGCCTTACTGGTCTAGGAGAACCAAGACACCTGGCTCTGGCCATGAAAGCCACGTAGCAGCCCACATAGGTACCTTCCAGACTTCACTTTCAAGCCCATGCTTAGGGTTCCACCAGCCTCTGCTCAGAAGCTTGGCTCGCGTACACAACTGTGAACAGTGCCGTGCGTTCATTTTCACATCCACCACGGACTGGAAACTGTCATTGGGGTGACCGCCGGTCGCTTTAAAAGGTTATATTGTATGTGGCATACTCTCTTTAAGATGGCAGGAAATAGGCAATGCAGCTTGGAAAGATTTCTGGAATATTCTGACGATTTAAAAGAAAATGAAAGTCCTCAGCTATCTGGAAATTTCAGAAATCCAAAGACCTCAAGTGCTCAGGGGAGTTGACAGTTACGATGGATAGGTAGAGAGAGAAGAGAACACAGGAGGATTATGGAGGAAGAGGCCTGGGTTCGTATTCTGGCTCCACCTCTACCAGCTGCGTGCGTGACTTTGGGCAGGTGACTCAACCTCTCTGGGCCTCACTTTCCTCATCTGTAAAGTGGGGATGACAACCGTACTTACCTCACAGGGTTGCTGTAAGGACTGAGTGACTTAGCATGCATATAAAGTGCTAGCACGCCTTGACACACAGTTCATGTGCTAGAAGTGGCACGGCTGTTGTAATGAAATTGGTGAACCTTTCATGTAATGAGACTCGCGGGTGCCCTGGCTAATTCCTGAGCCTCGGTGTGAAGTCATCCCTGTACACCTAGTCTGCATGATAAATTTCGATCTGGACCCTTAAGACAAGGGCTGGGTTGAGGTACAGGGCAGGGGATGGGGACTGTTGGGGGCAGATTGGAAGGAGTGGCTGAGGTACCACCCCTTGGGGATTTCAGACCCCAGAGTCCAAGCTGGGGTCTTCCGGAAGCTGAAGGGATCCTTCCCTCCTGCCTGGCCCAGGACATGGCTGCCTGGGCGATTCCCTTCCCCTCTGCCCTCCCTTGCCTGAGCAGGGGCCAGGCAGGAGGGAAGCTATGCAGGCAGGCCTTCCCAGATCAGCCTGTCCCTTTCTGTCCTCAGCACCATCTCCAAGGACATGGCTTATCACACCTTGTCATGACCTTGGCACATTTGCCCCATTCTCACATCAGCTCTGTCCCTGGAGCCCCAGAGTTGCCAGAGCCCCCTCTTAGCAGACCTGTTTTGCAGAACAGGCAACTGAGGCACAGAGAGGTTCAGTGACTTGCCCGAGGGCAGAGCAGAGACCAGAGCTCAGAACCAGGGCTCAGCACCCCCCATTCTTCCTGGGCCGCCCTCAAATCTTGGATGAGACCCCCCCTCCTAACCTTGCTCCTACCCCTCCCTGCTGCCGCTGCCTAACTCGCTCACCTCTCCTCTGTCTCTCTCTTCCCCCATCCCGCCATCCCCTCCTCCCCCGCCCCATCCCCTCCCCTCACCGCAGGGCCCGAGGGCTGTAACCTGTTCATCTACCATCTGCCCCAGGAGTTTGGGGACGCTGAGCTGATGCAGATGTTCCTCCCTTTCGGTAATGTCATCTCCTCGAAAGTGTTTGTGGATCGGGCGACTAACCAAAGTAAATGCTTTGGTGGGTAAAGATAACAAACCAATTAGCTTCACCTAGGACAGGGTGGTGCTAGCACCGATTTACCGGTGTCCAACTGCTTTTAACCTGCTCCTTCACATTGCTTTCCCCACTAGGTGCTCCCCCAGCCCAGCCTCCATCCCCCATCTCTCACACCCTCTTCTCTTTTCTACTGTTCTTTTTGCTTCTTGGCTTTTCCTGCCACCCCTGCCCTGTTCCTCATCACCCAGGTCCCAGTCCAAGAAATGGGCTTCTCCTCCCAGCCCAAAGGCCTGATGAAAAGGGAAAGGGGACACCTTGGGCAAGCTGGGGAGGGGGCAGTTAGGAGAGCCCCAGCAATATCCATTCTCCCAGCAGGCCTCTCCTGGCATGATCAGAGAGGCCGACCTGAGCCCCAGAGTAGAAGCTCAGTGTGATCCTTGGGGTGGGGGAGTCAGCCCAGTGAGCCCCCACCCTGCCTGCCCCCTAGCCTCCTCTGTCTACCTCTCTTTTCTGCCCACGCCCTCCTTCTCTGTCCCCTCTGCTCTTTGATCCCCTCCTGTCACCCAATGGACCCTCCTTCCCACTCACCCCAAGGCCACTAGAGCTGGGCATTGTTGAGGAGTCAGGAAGGAGACTGGTCCCTGCCCTGAGGAAGCCAAGGTCTGAGTGAGCTTAGCTGAAAATCACATATATGCACCAGTAATGAAATCCACAAGGCACCAAGTAGCCATGTCATAAGAAGGGTGGCTGGATGTAAACAGACATCAGGGAGGTGGAGGGAGTTGCCGGCAGGGAGCACAGAATGGACAGATGCTTGAGGCTGGGGCAAGAAGAGTCAAAACACAGGAGACAGGGGCTGAGGCGGGGGGAAAGGAGGGTTCAGGGGACACTAGTTGTGAGGGAGGGTCTGAGCTGGGGGGGCTATTGATCGTTCAGATAAGGAGGTTTCATTTGGTGTGGCAGCTGGTGGTGGGGGGTGGGTCTTGAACTGAGAGTAACAGAATGAAAGTACAGCTTCCAGAAAAGTCATCTGGTGGCAGGGTGAATCAGATGAGAGAGGGAGGACTTGGGAGGGTCCAGGAATATGGTTGCCAGATAAAATACTGGATGCCCAGTTAAACTTGAATTTCAGATGAGCCAGGGATATTGTTTTAGTATACGTTTGTCACAACTATTGCATGCATTATATCCCATGCAATATTTGGGATATACTTATACTATAGGATAGCTATGAGTCGGAATCGACGGCACTGGGTTTGGTTTTGGTTTTTGGTATACCAAAAATGCATTCATTGTTTATCTAGTATTTGAATTTAACTGGGCGTCTTGTGTTTTTATTTGCTAACTCTGGCAACGGTATCCAGGAAGCTTCAGATCTCCTCCTGGAATTACGCCTCATCCCCACACCCTTCCCCTCCATTCCTCTCTGGCGCCTCTCCCACCTCCTCCTCCGCCTCCATCAGCCATCCCTTCTGGGATCAGATCCGCTTGTGAATTACTGAGGCTTGAAGAGTCCGGCCCCAGTGCATTAGCTTCCCAGAATGCTGCACATGGAACCAGAGCCAAATCTTTCAGGAGCTTGGTTATCTCCAGTTTGACCCCCAGATTCTGGGGCTGGGCAGAGAGAGTAGGGGCCTGCGTCAGCCAGGAGCCCAGGTTACAGGGAAGGTACAAAAGTGTAGAAGCACCAGGAAGCACATGTTAAGGGGATTCCAGTTTGGAGACCAACTCTCCAGAAATATGAAGGGCTTGAGGGTTCACAGCATGTTCCCCAAAGTAGTCAAGATCCTTCTACACTTTCCCTTCCCCTCCGGCAGCTGCCACAGGAAACTTGTAGTATTTCAATGGCACAGAGTTGCCCCAGCGGCTCCTTTCTCTTTGGATTTGGAAAAACAAATATAGCAGGGTTATACCGCTCCACTGCTGGATCTCTCTCCTTACAAATTACAATTATGTATGTAGAAATAAACTGGGTATCAGTTGTCCATGGTCTTTAAGTAAGCCTCAAATGTTGTGTGAATCAAAAGAAGCCTACTGAGAGCCCAGAGAGCAGGCTCAAGTTCCAACCATAGCCTCCTCCCAGCATCCCCAGCCTTTGGGGCTGGCACTGTTCCTGGTGGGGTTGCAGCCCAGTTTATCAAAGGCATTTCCTTAGAGTCTGCCCCAGGCATTGCCCTTGCCATTCTAAACCCAACCAAACCCACTACCCACTCATAGCGACTCTATACGACAGAGTAGAACTGCCCCATGAGGCTTCCAAGGCTGTAAATCTTTACAGAAGCAGACTGCCACATCTTTCTCCTCTGGAGCCAACCAACCTTTTGGTTAGCAGCCAAGCGCTTTAACCACTGTACCACCATGTACATCCTCCAGGACCAAGTGGTTTTTTCCTGCTTTTAAAAAGAAATCGTATACCTCTACTCTGGCTCTCTCCTCTCTTCTTGAACACATTTCTAGTGCTAACCATTCACCAACTTGACTTAGCAAGGTTCCCCCAGTGCTGGTCCAGCCCAACCATTCCTCCTTAAACCACTGGGTCCCCTCCCTCACCCTGGCTGCTGAGCCTTCTGCAGCTGTCTCTTAGGCTAGTCATTTAACTCTCTGAGTCTCAATTTCTTTGTTAATGAAACGGGGATTTTCACAGTCATTCCTCAGGGATGCCATGAGGGTTACATTAGATGGTGTATGTGAGGGGTGTGGCCTCAGGAAGTGCTGTCCTCCCAGGTGCGCCCAAAAGGAGGCACTATTTTTGCCATAAAAGTAGTCCTATGTTAAAGCAACTCCCTCAAAGATCCCACTTGCTCTTTATAAGCATAAACAGAATCCTACAGAGGTTCTTGTGAGTATATGAGCAGCTTGAACAGTTCCTATGTTGGAGAAGGGCTGGGACCACCATGACTCCCCATGGTCTGGGAGGAAGGAAATTCCTCAACATGAACAGAGGTGGGGGCGGGGGCAGGCTCTGAGAGAAGGAAGACAGTCCTGGAAACTGGAAATATGGGAGATAGGGGGTGAGGTGATGGGGTGACAGGTACAGACAGTCTGTAGGGGAGGACCTTGTCCCTGCCCCGACTGCTAGCCAGTTAACAAACAGAACTAGCTAAGAAAAGAAAAATCCCTTGAGCCTCCAAACTCCTCTGCAAAGGCTGGGCCTAGCAGCGACTTTTTCCTTCTTCAGGTCCTCCTCGCCCCAGCACTCACTCCACAAGGTGGTGTTCCCTCTCTTTTTACTTCCTCCCCAGACAGTGCCACCAGCCCTTTTTATCTTTCTCCCATCTTTGCTCACCTTGTTTCCTGCAAAAAAGAGAGCCACCAAGCCCAAGTGGCGAGGTAGAATTGGAGCTGTGGTGCCCGTGGGCCAGTGGAAGAGGGAGGGTACTGCATGTCACCCACAGTCAAGCTACCTCTTCCCAGGCAGGAATAAATGCACAATTCATACATCTGAAAGACGCTCCGGGCTGCTAGGGACTTTAGTCAACAGACATAGAGGGACCAGGACAGGATGAGCAGGAGGAGGTGGAAGGGTGACTGGAGGGTCTTCTTCAACTATGGCTAATCCTAAATCTTTGCTGTTGATTCTGATGTATAGATTTACATAGAGATTGGTTATGTTGCCCTGGGCTGGACTCTGACCAATTTCACCGCACGCAACTGCGTGCACGCGTGTATATACCGCAGCACACCCCCTCGCGCTCCCTCTTATGCCATCTTTTATGGCTTGTGGCTGCATGAGCAAAGCAGGGAGGAGATGAGAGAAAGAGAAGAGGCTGGATGGAGGTGGTGTCTGGGGAGGAAATAAAAAGGGAGAAAGAGCCACCAAGTGGGGTGAGCGAGGGAAAGGGTCTTGAGAGAGTGGAGAAGTCGCAGTTGGGCCCAAGGTACTGTGGACAATTTGGACAATTATCCACGAAAACAGCTTCCACTTCAGATGTGGTCTGGCTGTTCCGTTATCCCTTATATGTCTAATTGCCACCTGGGTACAAACACCTCAACTGAAGGGTGTTAACGGGTTGACCTTGGAACCTAACCAAGCTTAATTTTATATATTTTGCAGGAATATAAATCCGTTTTACAGGGGAAAAGTCCTCTTAAAGTCAAATACATTCCAGGAAATAACTAGATTAAACAAAGCTATAAAAGTTTACTTACTGGAGAACTTGGGGCAGGAACAGAGTGTTTTTATTTGCTAATGAGCCTCGAACTGCCCCAAAGGGGCCTGGGACAGCTGCCTATAGAAGTCCCTTTCTCAAGGAGCACCTATATGGGCCAGTTTGGGAAATGCTGATGTAAAGTAGCGTCTCTATGTAGCAGATGCACTCTAAGTTCCAAAAAGTTAACTTCCAAACCATTGCCATATGACCCAGCCCTATGTGGGACCACAGATGGTTCTGTATCTCCTCCTGGGCTTTTGGGAGGAGTGACTTGTGAGAAGTGCTTCCGCAGTCCCTGGTACACAGAAGGCTCTCGACTCATTTTTACTAATAGTACTAATTTTTACTACTGTTGTTATAGCTGTCTTGAGGGGCTCATAGGAGACACATCACTCGGTGCCTGGTTAGTCCAGGGCTTGGGAGGTGCCGACATTCCCTGGGTGCGAGGTGGAGGGTTAAGTCTGTCTGGATGTCCCGGTGTCCACCCAGGAGCCAGGCTGAGAGCAGCCTTGGCCAGAGGACGGGGAGCTGGGGCGGAGGGTGGCGAGGACTCTGGCCTCTGACTCTCCCCCACGGCCAGGCCACACTCGCGAGGGGCGCGGCCAGAAACGCCGGTGGAGACCTTCTCCGTGGTGCCTCCCCTCCGTCCCCCTCGCACTCCTCTCTCTCCCCAGGCCGGCACCCTGTGCCCTCCCGCTGCCAGGCCCCCTCCTGTCAGGGAGGACAGTGTCCAATAAACTCCTCCACCCGCAGGTGTGTCCGCCCTCTCCTAGCCGCAGGAGAGGGCTGAGGTGCCGGGGCCGGCCGGGGCGGGGGGTGGGCGCCTCTCCAGGGCCTGCAACGCCGCGGGCGCTCACCTGGGGGAGTGGGCGCCCTGGCCAGTGGTGCCGGCCAAAGGCGAGGTGTGGCCAGACAGCTGGGGTCTCGGAAACGCCCCGGGAGGGGTCACACGCACGCGGGCTGAAGGGGGGCGCGGGCACGTGGCCCCACGGGGCGTAGAGGCCGGGCCTGTGCCGGGGGCGGAGCTCTGAGGGAGGCGGGGCCTCGAGGCCTCCCGCCCCCAGGCCGGAGGGAGCCGGGGTGGGGCCGCCTCTCTCCCGGCCGCGCCCTGCAGCCCCGCCGACCCCCTCTCCCTTCCCGGCCGGGAGCGGCCCCGGGGTGGCCCTGTGGAAACCCAGGCCCTCGTCCCTCGTGTCTCGCCAGGCTTCGTGAGCTTCGACAACCCGGCCAGCGCGCAGACCGCCATCCAGGCCATGAACGGCTTTCAGATCGGCATGAAGAGGCTCAAGGTGCAGCTGAAGCGGCCCAAAGACGCCAATCGCCCATATTGAGCGCCGGCGGGAGCGTCCCCCGGGGGAGACCAGGACTCGCACAGGTAACCGGGGGCGGCCGGGGCGTGGGGACGGGAGGCTTGGGAGGGGACACCAGACGGACCCGCCGCCTCCTCCGACCTACGCGGGCCAGACCCTCGCTTGTGCCTTGGACCCGCTGCTCTCGGCTCCACCTGCTCCTGGCCCGGTGCCTACGGGCAGGCGCACAGCTGTGGTCACCCCTGCCGAAAAGGGCATGGCCATCCCCCTGCTGCAGGCCAAGAGGCCTGAGGGTTGGGCTTGAGAGAGAGCGGCAGGAATGAAGGAGCCGTCCTGAGAATATTGGGCGAGCCCGGGACCTGCGCTTCCAGGTCTACACTGGTACTCCTGTTTGCCAGAAAACCCTGGGGTGCGCAGATGGCGAGCTCGGGCCCAGGAGAGTCTGGGGGCGGAACAGGCTCTGCGGAGGAGAGCAGGAGCCGCCTGCTGGGGCCTTCTCCAGACTCCCTGGCTCTCAGCTCTTCAGTTCTGCCAGAAGGGCTGGCAGCCTTTAGGCACTTGTCCCCCTCCTCCCCCAGTTACCCATTGCTTATCCAGGAGAGGAGAGACAGGCTTTCTCACAATTAACTTTACCAAAAAAAAAAAAAGGAGGGTATGAAAACTGGGGAGGGGGGCGGTGAGGAGAGCCTTACCACGCCCACTTCATGTGGGTGGTGGTGGGTGGGTATTGGTCATCTTTTCCTGCTCAGTCTGTGACCTGCCCAGAGCTGGAGACACAGTCACTCTTCCAGGACATCTGTTCTCCTGGGGGGCAGGGACACAGGTCATCACCAGCCCACCTTTAGCCTGCCCCCCACCTCTAGTGCTCAGCGTATTGACAGACCACAGACGCAGTCACCCTTTGGGCCCTTCCAGCTCAGGCTCTCCACCGCTCTGTCCCTCCACTCACCCAGCCTGTCTTAGCCTCCTAGGCCTTGATGCAGCTAAAACCCAATCAAGGTTAGAAGCGCTAGGAGAAACAAATTCTCAGATGAAGGGGTAAGGAAGGCAGTCTGTCATTTGGGACATCATGCCCACAGGGTAGAACCAGCTGTCAGTCCAAGTTGGAATGGGGCTTGGGAGGAGTAGTTGAAAAAGCAGAATGGGTTCTTCCACTGGAAGGGTAAGAACTACAGTTCTTACTTCACATAGTGCTTGCCATTGCATCAGGCACTGTTCTTGTAGATAACAACCTACAAGATAGGTTGCATCTTTATTACCATTTTACAGATGGAGCACAGAGATTAAGTATTTTGCCCATCAGATAGTAAGGGGTAGAGCCTGAATTTGAAGCCAAGATGTCTAGTTCCACAGGCCATGCTCTTAACCCCTCAAGTAGGGAGAATGTTTGATCCCACCCCCAGTCTCAAGCTCACCCCTGCCATACCAGTGCCCTGAATGTCAGAGGGGACAGATCATGGCATCTCACTTCTTTGGGGTCGCCTACCAACTAAGCAGTATTTTAAAAAGCTAGTATGACAGAACTCTAATTGAGTTGACCTTTAATTTCTCAAGGCCTCTCCATCTGGACAGCATTTTAACAAATGGTGCTTCCAGGCTTCCCAACTCAAGACTATTAGAAGCTGTAAAAGAAGGAGGGTCCTAAAAAGAGATAAGGGGGCTTCTCAACGCAGTCTTGGGGACTGCAGTGAGAGGTGCCCACTGTCAGGCTGCCAGCAAGGGGGAAATCAGCATTCAAAGCACAGAAAGCATGTTTACAAAGCATGAGGCCTGAGCCACAGTCATAGGTGCTCAGAAGGACAGAGCTTTAGGGATCGTTTATGGCAGGCTCTGAGCAGAGACTGAGGGTACAAATGCAGCCTGGAACAGAGAGGTGCCGGGAGCAGGGGGTGAGGGGGAAAATGGTTTCCTGTCTTCCCCTCACCCTCACTCGTCTGGCTGCTAAGACAGGATTTTCTCAAAAAAAGCTTTACCAGGAAACAAAGGCAGAAAGAGTGGGCAAAAACGTGGATATGGCCAGGTTCCAGGGTATGGTGTCCTGGTCACGGTGTGATAGCAGAACACCCCACCTGCCCCTGCCCAGCTTAGCGGTTGGCCTCTGGGTGCATTGTTGAAACCCTGAGCTTCTGTACCCTGGACCCCAGGCTGAGGGAGGGGGACACACTCTTCTGAGTGCAGGTGGAGTTCTGTCTCTCCTGGTCCCCAGGCTTGGGGTTTGATAGTGCCTTTGCACAATGTCTGGCCTGGGCTCCACAGGCACGGGTGCTTTGGGACTGGCCCATGTGGGGCTGTGGCTTTAGTTCTCAGCGCACTCTGGCTGGAGCCCAGCTTTTTTCACAACCTCGAATTTGCATTGGTTCAGCCTGGCCATAATTAGGTCAGTGCTTTGGAGCTTCCCAGACCTGATTAGAGCTTCCCCTCGCTGGCCAGTGACCTTGCAGCCAGGTCTGGGGCTGAGCTCTGAGGGTCCACTAGAGGATGGCCAGGAAGGGTGACCCAGCAGGCTGAGGTGCAGCTGCTCCCTATTCAAGAGAGGAGCCAGCTGTGCTCAAGAAGAGGCCTGGGGGAGGCTCCTTAGGGGCTGAATGAGTCTGGGCATGTGTTTGTGCGTCTGAGGCTGAGTTATGTGTGTGAGAGGAGGCTGTGTGAACTGTGTGTGTAACAGAATGTGAGTGAGAAATTCCCCTAGATTGAGCTTGGAGGGGAGGGCTGTGTGCTATTCAGGTTTGGAGCCTGGACACCAAAGAGCAGCAGGATAAAAGCTGGGAGAGGGGCAAGGAGCACAGCATGGGGTGGGGGTGTTATGGTGGGGGTCAGATGCCTGTGAGACACTCACAGGGAAAGAGGGGAGTTTCCCACAGGTCCCTTAGTTGCAGTTGCCATAGCTGACACCTAATGCTGCTACACTGCTCATTTCCTGAGGCCTCTTCTCCCACTCCAAAGGGAGGCCTGCCAATCGGACATCCTGGGTGTCCCTGGTGAAGGAATTCTGATGTTGAAAGAACAAAGAACCTGGCCTGGCTGGGCAGGCAGAGCAGGGGTCTGTGGAGGAAGGGGGCTGGAGAATTCTTCTGGGATGGTTGAGGCTGGGTTTGGGCCCAGCCACTTCATTACTTCCCCACAGTGATATGTTAAGATCCTAGGCCTGCCTTGTACCCCCTGGAGGAGAGCATAAAGCCTAGTGTGGATGTCTGTTGCACAGTATAGAAGCCCGGTGTACTGGAAACCCTGCAAACAAACCTGCTGCATGGGCTTTGGCACAGGCCCAGGTACTGCAGGTGCTTAGGGGGTGGGGGACAAGCTCACGGAGACCCATGAGGAGGGGCTCAGGGTGGGGGCCCCCAAATCCCAGGGTGGGAGAAAAGGACCCTAAAATGGTGAGGGGTGGAAAGACAACTCAAAGCCAAATGTGATGATGTTTGATAGATGAAGGGAACTCAGGCTCACCCATCTAGGGCTTTACCAGTAAAGAAAGCAGGCCAGAGCCTGGGAGAGGGGACTGGAAGAGTGCAGGGTTAAAAAGGGATGGAGAGGAGGGGGCAGACAGGGGAGGACACAGTGACAGCAGCAGGGCCAGATCCAGGGCCACAGCCCTCACCTCACCCATGCACTACTTCTCGTTTTTCATGTGGGCCTTTCACGGGTTGGAGCTGTAGAGCCTTCCAGGTGCTTCACATGCTGGGAAGCAGCCTCAGTTTGGCTACATGGGCCACCCTGGGAGCAAAGCTAAGGATGTGAAGTGATTGTGAAATGAAATCCCTAGTGCCAGGGTGTGTTTACAGAACTCCAAAGACATTTATGTAATTTACTTTAAATTTCAGAATTGAACATGTTGACTTTCCGAAGGTTCTGAGTAAAGAGGGTTGAGGCAGAGTGGAAGGGGAGAGGATCAGACGTCACAGTGGAGGCACCTTGCTTTAGGGATGGTGGCCAAGGTGGGATCCATAGGGTGGAAGGAACGAGCTGCTGTCGGTGTGGACTGTCCTGTGGCAGCAGAGTGTTTCATGGGTGGATCCCACCGATATACCAAATCACCTTAGCCAGGCTCTGACCTACCCAGCGAGTCAGGGCCACCCAGACAGGCCCTCCCTCCTGGTCACAGGCCGAAGCCACAGAGAGCTGGGGAGGTGAGAGCGCCACACCTGGGGGAGAGAGAAAGAATCAAGGGTGATAAGAACCAGAGAGCTTGCTCCCTGAGATCTGCCTGCCGGCCAAGGTGGTTTGAGGGGCTGTTTGATTTTTTTCTGGCCCCCTCACCAAACCACTCACGCCCAACTCCTCTCCTCTACGCATGATGGATGCCCTTAGTGGCCCTGTGTGAGGTTCTGCTACTGTTCACAGCGTATCATGTGTCTGCATAAACAACTGTGCGTGTACGTAAAAGTGTGTGCGTGTGTGTATTGACGTGACCATGTCCTTTGTCTGCCAGCTTACTCCATCCTTTGAGTTTTTTTCAGTTCTCTTATGATTTGACTGCTGTTCTTTCATCAGAGCTTTTAGATTGATGCTGTGGTCTGGTGCTGTATAAATATTTTTCCTTTTAATTTTGTTTTAACTTCTTCCTTGCCCTTCTTCACCCTAAACCCAACTCTCCCTGCCCTCCCATGTTCCCCTCCCCCCAACCTGCCCTTCCTCTTCCTCCCCCTCTACCCACACTCTCTTGTCCTCTCTCTCTCTCTCTAGACATATATAAATATATATATAAATCTTTTCTTCTTTTGTCATTCAATCAAATTCCAACAACCCAACCAGGGCCAGTCAAATCCACCACAGTCTCGCGCTGAGCTAGGAATAAAGTTCACGTAATCACATGAGAGTGGAGAAAACAGTCCCCCATCCGTAAGTTCAAATCAACTCAAAGTTCACAGTGTGACATGATGGCGTCATGTAACAAGGCTAAGAATCGGTTGCATGACAATTGCCGTCAAGTTTCGTGGAGGTGCTGTGATTGGAGCGTTTTTTCTTGGATGTTGTATCAGTTGGTGATTGGCCAGTCATGATCACACGTGCATTTCTTGACTTTTGTGCTGCCACAATCTTTTTTGCTGTGCTCATTTTTGTTTCGTTCTTGGTGCTTGCAGTGGTTTTACTTTCTGTCGTTTGGTTTTTCTTGTTCAGCGTTTTTTATGCTTCTCTAGATGTCACATAGAGAAAAAAACAAAACAAAAGAACAAAAAAAAAAAAATAGTAAAAGTAAAGATGAATTCCTGAATTATCAAACATGGGATCATTGAACTGTGCAAACCATTATTTTTCTTTTCTTAAAATAAGGAAAACATTTTAAAAATATCTATGCGTGGTTGATTTACTTGCACTTGAAAATATTGTGATTTTATTTTTTTCTAGAAATTTGGGGGCCTTTTTCAATTGACACTTTCCTAGGTCTGGTCTTTTTCCAGTTAGGCTATTTTAAATCTCACTCCGAAAGGAAAAACAAAATCAAAAAATGAAATCTTTACAGTAACAGAATGAGAAAAATTCTAAACCAAAAAACTAGAGTACAAAGCCAGAGGCCTCTGAGAGAGAGCCCGGTAACAATTTTAAGGTTTGTATTGTAGCCACTTCTGCTAAATTAAATGTGGGGAGGGGAGGCGAGGGGCTGGGGGTTTGGGAGGGCTTTTTTGGTTGGTTTGAAAAAAAGCAGTACTGACAAAAACCAAATGCACCTTTTTGTTTACAACTGAAAAAGGGTCCTTGACAAGTGTTTTTTAATTTTATTATTATTTTATTTGGTGTTGTAATTGTTTAGACTGCTGTGTACGGTTTGCTGTTTGTTGAATCAACAGTGTGAAAAACCTGCCAGCATGGATTGATATACGCATGACGTTGTCCCCTCAACTGGGGGCTTTGCAGTTCTAACTTTCTTGATGTAACCAGTCACCCCCATGTATAAGTGGAAGCTGCTTGCTAGAATGGAGATGAGTCTCATTTGTTAATTCACAGTGATTAAGCATTCTCCTTCTGATTCTAGTCAGATCATGATTTTTCTTAAAAAGCCAAACGAAACACCGAAAAGCCACCATTCAAAACAAAACAAAGAACTGTCTGAGTTAATTTATTTAAGTTGGAGAATTAAGTCTGTTCTGACTTTTTTAGGTTCTCCCATCCACTCCCTTGAAATTCTGAATTTCGTCTAAATTCCCTGGCATGTATGAGAAAAATATTACGTGTGTGTGCGTGTGTGTATATATATATATGCATATACATACACACATATCCATGTATATCCACATATGTGCAGGTGAATACATTCTACACATATATCCAGATATACATATATATACGTAGCCTCGCAAATAATTACTGACCTCAGGAAAGAAGCGATTGGACGCTGGGCAAGGATTCTGCAAAATTTGTGCCAAAGATCTCTTTTCTCCTTTTCTTCAAGTGGGGGAGGAGTGGGTTGGGCTGCTAGATTTTTGCTATCTTGTTTGCTAGGCTTCTGTATACATATTGTATCTGGGCTAGGTCCTTCAGAGACAGGTTAATTTTGAATTCCTATCCCGTAGTCCCAAATTTTTCCCTTTGATAGAGCCATCCCCCAATCCAGAACTCTAAAGGAACCCAAATCCCAACAACTAAACTCTACAACCATCACCATTAGCCTGCCCACTGGTTTCTTATTCTGAACGGAAGAGTAAATTTCATTTTTATTTATCATGATCATGACTAATTATCATACTGGTCTCTTTTCCCTCCCTCCTGCCATCCCCCAGAGCTCCCATCCTAATCACCCCCCCCACCCCCCAGGCAGGTTCCTTTTGGTGTTTGGATGCCTTCTGTGGTTCCCCTCTTGGCTTAATCAGCCCTGATTTTCTTCATTTTAGGGCAGGATGCTGAACGGGCTACATTAAAAAACAAACCTCTCTCTATATATATTTATAAATGAGAACTGTTGGATGACACCTTTGACATATCAGCCAATATCAATCAAGCTGAAGACTCCAGACACCCTCTGTGACTGTATCATTTCTTCAAGGGAAGTATAGCGTCTATGGAGTTCAGAGGGCACGTGTTTGGGGAAAAATGCATATGACATAAAGAAGATGAAGAAAACTGAGGAAAAAACACACACACACACACACACACAAAAGGCAACTTTTAAAACAGAATAACATGAAACCAGATGGGGAGGCTGAAGGGCTGGGAACTGGGAAGAGACGCTGCTTACCGATCCCTGGGGCTTTTCCAGCCCATGGGTGCCTTGAGGCAGGCTGGGGCAAGCGGTGTGGCGGGGCCTGGTCCCCAGGGTGCGGCTGGGAGGCCGCCATTGAACATCTCTATCTGTCATTCCTTTAGCTATTTAGGGACCAAAGGACCAAACTTTTTATCGCAGATGTGTAGCTCTATGTGACATAGAGGGGGAATGGAGGAAAACCTCCTTCCTGCCTCCTGGCTGTTGTTGAAACAGCTTAGAGGGATTCTATGAAAAATGTAATAAAAAATTAAAAAAAAAAAAAAAACCACAAAAAAAAAAAAAAGGAAAAACAATGCTTCAATGCTTTTAAAACAGCAAGATACTAGTTCTTTGATACTTTGAGAGGCGCTTTGATTACCCTCATTCGAGTCTATGACACTTTCCTATGGTTTTCTGTATTATATGTCTGGATGGAGCTGTTAAGATGAACGAAATGGTGGATATTTGGGGAAAGCAACGAAAAGCTCATTAAACATGAAGTGTGAGAAAACAAGGAAGGGAAAAAAGGGACTTCCAAGGCAAGAGAATTGTGAAAAGTCTGTAAATGCTTCTAACTCTTTCCCCCTCTTAAAATCATAATAGTTGTACAGAATTTTAAAAAGGAAAAAAAGTTTAAAATACCTATATAATAGAAGAAAATTAGAGGACAGCAAAATAATAAAAAAGGAAAAAAAAAAAAAAAAGCCTATAGATGTTAGCGTTACTGCTAAAAATCCCAGAAGTTGTAGGACTGTACTTTTGTAGAGTTTAGACTGAGCATCAATCCCTTCTCCCTGCGAGTGCTGTCGGACGCCACTGTCCCCAAGGCCAGGCCGGACTCTCTCCAGAGCTGCGGGCTCCTGGCTGCCCGTCACCGGTGGAAGCCGCGCCATCGGCAGGGAAGGGCGGCCGCCCGGAGGGGCCGCG
This sequence comes from Elephas maximus indicus, assembly GCF_024166365.1. Classification (NCBI taxonomy): domain Eukaryota; kingdom Metazoa; phylum Chordata; class Mammalia; order Proboscidea; family Elephantidae; genus Elephas; species Elephas maximus. The sequence goes on along the minus strand of NC_064829.1, from coordinate 44,887,953 downwards.
CCGCCGCCGCCGCCGCCGCGCCCACAGCCCTCGCCTCTCGCTTTGCTCCTGGAGCTGCGCGCGCTCCCTGGCTCTCCGCAAGCCCTTGACACCTTCCGCTTCACTCGCCTTCCATGCTTGCTCCAGAGACTTTCCGGGCAAGGGAGAACTGGGAACTTTCATCTCAAAACAACACACACACACAAAAACCTTAAAAAAGAGAGAGAGAGAGAGAAATAACAATCTTTGAAGAATTTCTGAAACTGTTTACAAGGAATTTTGAAAAACAGGGATGTTTAAATGATGCCGGCTCTGTTTTTCTGTAAATAAATTTGCATATTTTGTAGGACTTTTAATTGTAATGATAGAGAAAAAAAAAAAAACAAGGAAAACTATTTAATGAAAGCACGATATTTATCTTTGGTAAATGACTTTAGAGCAGTTAAAAAAAGACATTGCTTAAAAAAACTCAGAATCAGAAAAAACACTGAATTATTTAAGAACACATATATTTTAAAGTATAACATATTTATTATAATTTATTTGCACCCCTGGGAAGACTTGCTTTGGCTCTCCGCCTTGATGCCGGCTCACTGATGTCCAGGTACCTGGAGGCCGAGGGGCTCTGGGACCAACAATTTTTTTTTTTTTTTCCTTTTTTGCTTTAGAAGAACAAATCGCCAGTTCCTCTCAGGCCTCTTGTCTTTCCTTTCTTTTCATCTGTTTTGTTGGTTTATCATTATTTAAAAATTTTTTTTTCCTCTTGACTCCTCCTTTCAGGATGTCCAGATGTTGTAAAAACAGCTGCAGTTCAGTACAACTGCTCTTTTCACACTCAACTCCCAAAACTCCTTGTAACCTTCTGTAACTATTGGATGACGCTTTCTCCAGCTTAGCCCTAAATAAAGCACAGTTTAAAAAAAAAAAAAAAGACTTTTCTTCAGTCGTCCTTGCCTCTCTGGGTCTGGCCAGCCGGGCCTCCCCAACCCCAAGGCTCACTCGTTGGAAATAGCTTTGGTCCTTCTCTTCATGGAATCTGTTTGCTAAGCAGGTCTTCACTCTGAGCCTAAGTGGCTCTGAGCCTCTTTCTGGAAGGTGATGGGAGCATTCAAACAAGGTCCTGTCCCACCCTAAAAAAGTCTCTGTTGGCTGGTGTGTCTCTGAAAGTCCCTATTGCAGGTCCCATCTTTTGGGTTCCTGGGATAGCCAGCCTGCCCAAACCCAACAGAAATTCGCCCTTCCCTGACAGGAGGAAACTGAGGCCACCAGCCTGAAGGCAGACCAGGAATTGGGGTGGGGCTAAAGCACTGTGAGGAGGTGGGAATGGAGGTCATGGAAGGAAGGACCACAAAATAGGAAGAAGGATGAGGATGCAAACCAAAGTTTGCCACTGAGCATTCTGCCCCTGGTCCTGCACTTTTCGCCACTTTTTCAGTTTGCATGGTTGGAGAACACTGAGAAATCTGCATGATGCCTTTGGAGTCAGGATTCTGGGAGGCAGGGGTGAAGGTGCAGAAGGAGGTGATATGGGGTCCTGCTCTGGGGAGCTTCCTGAAGGGTTGCCCATTCCACACGTAGATATGGGATAGAGAGAGATGTCCAAACCCTGACGGCCAAAGTGGGGAGGTGTGTGCGTGTGTGTTGGTGGCGAGGGGAGGGGGGAAGTCTTCCTGAAGTAGGTAGGACATGAAATGAGACTTGGGGGAAAGGAGGTGGGTGAGGAGGGGCAGCCCTCCTGAGGTGAGAGCCCAGACAGATACCCACCAGCTATATCAGACCACGTCATAGGCCCCTTTCTCTGTCCCATTTCACTCCCGACCTCCCACCCTCACCCCCCGCAAGATACACACAGCCTTTAGCCCTGCAGCCTGGTCTAGGAATGGCAGACTCCCACCAAGGGTCTCTCATCTCCTTCCAGTGCCCATAACAGGGGCTGCTAGGTGAAGGGCAGGGAGGTTCCTGATGGGGAGAAGACAAGAACACTTGGAGACAAGTGTCTTTGCCTTCCGTCTGTGCCCTTCTCCTGTGGGAGAGTGGGGAATGGTCTTCTCTGAACGCGAACTGGTGGAGAGCAGCATTCAAAGCACCAGCTCCGGAGCAATACCTGGGCCCAGCACTCCATCCTCCTGTCTCTCTTCCCAGTGCCAAGAGGCTTATGCCATGTTCCTGATGCTAGTGTGTGACACCTTCGCCTGGGAAGAAAAGACCTTGTACCAGCAAACGTGGATGGTCTTCAAGCAGTCACTTAAATGTGGAGATGGTTCCGAGGGAGAGGGACTGATAAGACCCTCGTTGTTCCCTAAACTATCCCAGCCTTCCCCTGCTCCCTGGTAAGGTGGGTGGGGGCATCTGGGCTGTGAGCCCAGGTGACAGCTTACTCTCTGCCCCTTCTGGGGAGCTTTTGGGGAGCTGGACTTCTTGGAAGAATTAGCTTCACGTGGTTGGGCTGCAGTCTGGGTGTTACATTGCTTCTACCTTGTGAGGAACAGGAAGGTGTTTTCTAAGGAATCCTTTTCTGGGGAATGAAGTGGGATCTCTAGGTTTTGAGCCTCAGAATATTCAAAACTATGGCTCTGTTGGATATTTGCAGCTTAAAGTCAGTGGATCTGCCAGAGAAAAACAGTCACCTCTTCCTGTTATTCTCAGAGACCCCAGGGAGGAAATCCCAGGGATCCTCTTAAAAGGTTCCCCAATTCACCTCCCCAAGCCTCTCCTATTTCTTTGTACCCACTTCCACGCTGTGTCCTCTTCTTTTTGGGACATACCCCTCCCCTGCCTCCACTGAAGGTGCTGTGGCTCAGGAGCAGTCAGGGGTTGGGGAGCTGCCACCAAGGAGCTGCGCTGCAAAGCCAGTTGGGCCAGTCACTTTTGTATGGTTGACTGAGAGGAGAGCTGAAAGCACAGGAGGCCAGATATGACTATGCCAGTTCTATAAAATAAACCCACACACCAAGTAACTAATGTATGTGTAGCACATTAAAGAGAAAATTATTTATTAACCTCTAAAAAATTTTTTTCTAGTAGGGGGAAAGTCATAGATTCCTTGAAAACTTGCTGGAAAGTCTCTGGTCAACTAGCACCCATTTAAGGGAGTTTTGGGATCCCTGAAGCTCATCCATCATCTGGCTAAAAACCCCTGATTTGCAATGTTATTTAAGAAAATCCAAGACACAATTCTCATTAATTCCTGCTAATATTCAATGGTTTATACTCCTCCGTTAATATTCTATTTGCAGAGTGTGATTTCTTCATAGATCCGTTTTTTATTAAAAAAAAAAAACTTTGTTTCTTTTTATAAATGGTTTATATTAAGCATAACTGAAAGTAGAAATACTTGCATAATGAAGCCCATGTACCCACCACCTAGCTTCAGCACATATCAACTCATGAATTATTTTGAAGCACATCCTAGGTATCAAGTCAGCTTCCCCAGTGATTTCAATGCTGCATTGATGTCTAAAAGCTGGCTCTGGCCTTCTGCTGTGCAGCTTGGGGGTCACTCTGCCACCATGGCCTCTCTGTCACAACCTTACCCAAGGGCAGACACTGGGTCCTGGTGTGAGCTCCCCACCCCCACCCCGCCAGCACTTCCCAGCAGCACTTTTCAAAGTCCTTTCAGCTCTTGGATCCCTTTGTACTCCTATCTTCCCTTTTACTTTTTTCTCTTCTCTTCTTTCTGCCATCCTTTATAATGCTAATGTGAAAAGAATATATTTGTTGAGACCTTTCATTTAATAGCTCCCATCTCCTTCTGGGTTTTTATAAAGATCTAACTTTTTCTGTATTCTAAACAGGATCCCCCCCTCCATCACAAAGAGCACCAGTACAGCTAGACACAAAATACCAGCGCTTCCCCACCCACACCAGAGTTTCCAAGTCTTCTGCCTTCCAACTGCTGCTTCCTCTAGTCTGGGCAAGTCTACAGGTCCCGGAGCATGATGTTGGCGGGGCCAGGGTTGGAATTATACCCCAGTGATCCTTCCCCACCCTGCTTGCCCACTTGGTAAGATGGGTAAGAGACATCTGGGCAGTGAACTCAGTGACCCAGCCCAGCCCAAGGTGGCATCAGACTTGGCTGCAAATGACAGTTGGCTATTTTCCAAAACGAAAACCACCCCCAAAACAAAAATTATTAGCTACCGTCGATGTACCACCTTCAATAGACTATTAACTTTTGTAGTCCAACATTCACTAAATGTTGATTCAGTGCTTGCATGAATGAATGAGTAAATGAAGGAAGGAAAGAACAAATTACAGACAACTGAAGGCATGTTCCAAAGAATAAGTGTTCGAGAAATGCTTTTTAAGCATTAATAGCACGTTTGGAATAAGGGTATGGCCAAACTCCCCTACAGATGAGTATTTGTAAGTATCGTATAAGCTGTTTACTTTAACTGTATAAATTCCATTCCTCTTTCTACTGTCATTCCCTCTATTTTTCTAAGTTGTTCTCCCTTCAGGCCTTGTCTTTGATTACCCACATGCCTCCACCCCAAATCCCTGGCCAGTGTCTGGCTTTTAACACTCCCAGATGCCCCAAGGCTAGGCTAGTGGGTGGGGGGTGAAAGCCTAGACAACCCGCACTAGCTCCCCGGGCCCTCCCTTATCACCCCAGCTTCTCCTTCCCTTCTGCCAGCCTAACACTTCAGTTTTTTACAGAACTCTGAGCATCAAATCAACATTATGCTTCTGTTTAACCAGGATTTGCCTAGATCAGGAGGAGGGTGGAGACTAGTGTATCAGAGTGAAAATGGTCATGCCAGGGTCAAATCTCAGTTCTCACTGTGTCACTTTGGAAAAGCTACTTAACCTCTCTGAGCCTCAGTTTCCTTATCTCTAAAATGGGGCTCTTGATACACATCCCCAAGAGTTGTGAGAAGTAAACGAGACACAGGCACACACAGCTACATTCGAGCCCAAGGGTTCTCTGAATTCCAAATTCTTCTATAGTATGGATACTCAGAATGAATGGTTTAGACTATAATCCTCTTCTCCTTCCCTTTCCTCAGCAACATCCATTCCCTTAATAATTCATATCCTAGCTAAACAAGCTTGAACTTGATACCAGAAACTTTATCTCTGTTAAGTCCAGTCAGCCAGTGATACTTCCAAAGAATTCCTGTCATGCTGAGGTACACATACCTCTGTCTCTCACTGCTCCTTGCTATTTCCGGGGATCCCAGTGAGCTAACACCTCTATGCCCCTTCCTCTCTCTTTGCCCTTTGTTTTTCCCAGAGCATTCCTGATGCCAATGTGGCTGCTGGTGTCTGCAGCCCACCTCCTCCTGGTTCATATGGCTTCAGGCTGCATACTCATTTGGTCTCTGCATTTAAACATTTTTTATCTATGTTTTGAACAGGTAACACATTTTCATATTTCAAAATTGAAAAAGTAAAAAATGTAAAGTCTTTTTTCCAACCCTGAATCCAGCCACCCATTCTTCTCTCCAGAGGTAGCCAGTGTTAAAAGATTCTTTTGCTTACCCTGGTCTTAAAGTATGTAGACTGAGGGTGTGTGGATGTTATCATCATTTTCAGTGGGGAGACCCAGAGCCGGCAGTGACATGCTCAGGTTCCCACAGCTTCCCAGGGTGTTCTCAGGAGAGGAGCCCTGGCCTGGTATGCTCAGGATGCCACTGGCTGTGTGGAGGATTCTCATCAGGTGGGCCTCACTCTTGGAAGCGCAGGTGCAGCTATCATTTATGGGATGCTCGCCCTGCACGGGACCCTGTGTTAAGAGCTGTGTAATTATAACCACATTTAATTTTCACAATAATTCTGCGATGGAGGTGTTATTATCCCTATTTTACAGATGAGGAAACTGAGGCTTGGAGTAGTTAGATCCCTTGCTTAGATTACCCCGAGTCAGGATACAAGCTCAGGTTTGTGTGCAAAGCTGTGCTCTTAAGCTCTACAACCTGTCTCCCTCTGTTGTAAAATTCTCTGTACAATTGCTCCTCTCTGCCCCTTCTCTCAAGTCTCCTATCTCCCTTCCCTCTTTCTCGAATTTTTCTCTCAGTAATCCCAATTTTTCCTTTAAGAAATGGCAGCATCTATATTCTTCCTTACTTTCCTTGATTATGTGGGCTGGAATCGGAGTTCTTAAAGGTGAGTGAGTGACAAGTTACTAAACATATTGCTAGTGGGTACAGCTCCTGCCCTGGTAGCACTTGTTGGTGGTAGGGACAGGAAGTAGACCATGGAGGGAGATAGGAAAAAAGCCCATAGATCCAGTTAGCTTCTATTATTTAAAAGGAGAAGAAATCACATTGAAATAAAGGTAATATTTATTAACATTTCCTGTGGCTACCTGAAGTTCAAAAACCTTTTGAGCTGCATCAGCTCTGTTTTCCCCAGTGCACTGAACTCTAGAGAAAATGCTAAGCAAATTCTTAAGCTCAATGCAAATGGTTCTCCATACTTCAAAATAAAGCGGACATTTTAACCATTTCTCAAGGTCCCCAAACTTCCCATTGCACTCCAGTCTTGCTCAGGGACTTGGGTCCCATCTTTAGGCCTTTTTTGAGGGTGGGGGGCTGTTGGACAGACTTCAGTTTTGCTTTTTAAATGAAAATTACCCTGTGATAGGGAGTGGATTTATTTCCTGACCTGCTGAGCCACTATTTATGCAGCACATTCCAAGTGCCAGCATTGTGCTAAGGATTAGGGTGGAGAGATGAAGACAACACACACCTAGCTAGGTTCCAGGCATGGTGCTAGGTGTGTTATGGGTATCATGTCTAATCTGGAAGTAATTCTGCAAGGTGCTGCCACCTTATTTTATAGAATGAACAATCAGAGGCTTGGGGAAGGTAAGTAACTTGACCAAGATCACATTGCCAGGAAGTAATGGAGCCAGGATTCAGAATCAGCTGCACTCATTTCCCCATACTAGGGTTCCTGACAATCAAAGACAACTGCAGGGTAGTATGGTGGGACTGTGCAGGGCCCTGGGGTAGCCCAGGAGGGAAGGCAAGCAGCTCAGACTGGGAGGTAGGAGGCACTTGGGCCAAGCATTGGAGGGTGAGCAGGGGTTAATCAGCCCCAGGGGAGGGGTCCATGGAGGTACAAAGAACCCCAGACCTTCTAAAGAACTGCAAGGTGTCTTAGGTAGGCAGGATATATGCTGGGGAAGACACAGGGCCTTGTTTATAAAGAACGCACTTGCTGATCACCCAGACGCTGTCCTGGGTACTTTACCAACACTGCCCCAGTGAATCTTCTCGACAAGCCTGAACAGGTTTTGAGCTTAAGCAGTGTGTCAAAAGTCACACGGTGAGCAGCACAGCTGAGGTCTGAGCCCAAGTGTACCTGCTGTCAGATTCCAGGCTTGTCATCACTGTATCATATTGGAAGAGGCATACCTATTATAGGCACGTACAATAAGGACTCTTCACTCCAGAGCCCCTATGCTGACTGTATTTCTAAGCCTCAAATGAAGTCACACAGCCCAACCACAACATAGAGAGTGTGGAGACAGGACCATCTTGGAAAGGCATAGACCTCTCAGACCTTAGTTTCCGCCCCTGCAAAGTGAGCAGGTGTCCTGGTTCTTGAGGATTTGGCCCAATTGCAGTCTTCCCGGAGCTCTCTGCCGAGTGCTAGGAGAAGTGGTGGAGAAGAGAGAAGGCAGAGGAAGGACATGACCATGCACGCCCTCAGCCTATTGCAGGAGATGAAAGCACCCTGGAATGAGAAAACAACACAATGCTTTACTGCCACCACTGTATTCTGCTCTGGACTGTGCACAGAAGTCACCTGCTGCCTGCCCTGAGTGCTGGGTGACCTCCAGAGGCCTCTGGGCTCCCTGGGCTCAGGGTTTTCCCTTTACTCAAGAACTACTTGAGAGCATTTCATACCTCCAGTGGTTGAATTCAGTGCCTGACACAGAGTAGGGGCTCAATAGTGTTTGCTGAATGAATGAGAAGAGGTGGGGTGTGTGGGACACGCCTTCCATGAGCCTCTTCTGAAGCATCCCATGCCTGGCACACTCTCAGCAAGGCCCCCGCCCCACTTGCCCTGGCTCTGAACAGGGCTCAGAAGAAATCCTGTGATTCTAGTCTACCCTCTTTCAAGTACTTGGGGTGTCCTAGGAGGATGGGCATTTTGGGCAGGGTCCCTTGGGCCCTCAAAGATGGACACAGATTCTCGTGTTATTCCAGATTTCTGACCATGCAAATTCTCCCTGTCCTTAACGCCCATGTAGGGCTCACCTTTCCCATGGAACCCTTTATGGGCTTTAGCTCAACCTGAGCTATGTTCTTTCTGTTGCCCTCAGAATGGAAGCCAAGTTCACGGGCCCTTGCTGCCGTACTGTTCTGTGTTGCTCTGTGTATGTGACTCCCTCGCTGGCTGAAGGCCCCAGGACAAGAAGTGAGCTGTCTACTTTTCCAAGCGCTAGACTGGGTAAAGAGGGTAGGTAGGGGCACAGTAGATGACTTCAGATTTAAGTGGATATGCCAAATCATCAACAGATGTGGAAGCTAGTGGGTAAACTTTTGATGAGAAACAATATTTGCACAGTCTGAAAGCATGTCTACTCATAAATTACAAAGGGAAAACTAGTGATTTCACCACAGAGAAACCTCGTAGGCACAACGTCACTGAGTGATCAAAGTTAATATCACCTGGAATGTAACAACGAACATGGGCATCCTGGTCTGATGCACTTATTCTTGCTGACAGTGCATAACCTGAATCCAGTCCTAAGGAAATGTCAGACAAATCCAAACTGGGGCACGTTCTACAAAATGATTGGCCTGTATTCATCTAAAGAGAAATGACAACTAAATGCAGCTTGCAATCCTCAATGCTTTTTCCTTTGTTATAAAGGATATTAGTGGGACGATTAACAGTGCTTAAATAAAGTCTGTGGATTAGAGAATACCTGTACTCCCACCTTTTGCTGTTGAGTCGATTCTGACTCATAGCGACCCTATAGGACAGGGCCCCACAGGGTTTCCAAGGCGCGCCTGGTGGATTCGAACTGCCAACGTTTTGGTTAGCAGCCACTACGCCAGCAGAGTTTCCGTGGATTAGAGAATAGCACTGTATTAATGTTAATTCCCTGGTTTTGATAATCGCACTGTGGTTATGTAAGAGAGCGTCCTTTTTCTTAGGAAATACATGCTGAACTGTTTGGAGAAGGAGCAATATTACGCCTGCAATTACTCCCAGATATTTCAAGAAAAAACGTGTGAGAAAGTTAAGCAAATGAGTTAAAATGTTACCCTTTGGGCGATATGTTAAATGAGTTAAAATGTTAATATTTGGAAAATATCTTGGTGAAGGGTATGTGGAAATTCTTTGTGTAATATCTAAAACCTTTCTGTAAGTCTGACTTCAAAATAAAATGTTTGAAAAAAAAATACTATGTGGCCAATTTGAACATTAGCTGGGTTAATCTGGGGAGAGCTGTCAGCCATTTGGACAGGGCATTGCGGGGACTAATCCCTGTTCACCTCCCCCACCCCACACCCCCACTGGGTAACTCAGGAGGAGAAACCTCCAAACATGAACATGAGATGGATGGGTCATGGCAGTGTGCTGAGGCCGCAGCGGTTTCTGCCTCCAGCCCTGTAAGGAAATGCTACTGGCCTGGCTAAGGAGCACCTGGGGCTGCCCGTTCCCACCCTCATCCCCAGGAACAGCCTCACCAGCAAAACAACTATCATTCCATTCTGAAGATCTAGGGACAGACTTAAAAATCCTAGAGGTGAGGAGTGGTGAGCGGGGAGCGGGAGGGAGAAGGAAGGGTGGTGAGTGACCCTCAGGCACCTCTTAGGGAGACGGGTAGCCACCAGGATGACAACTCAGAGATCTCTGCCCTGGAACAGCTCTTGCTCGGTGTGCTGCTGAAACTCTTCAGGGCTGGGGTCAGAGGTGCCTGAGAATGCAGGTTCCTGCACAGGGGATGGGATGATGGCTCCTAGAGTCCCATCTTTCAGGAGCCAGCCCATGTTGGTGGGAGAGACAGAGGTAAACAGGGCGTTCTGAAACTCTGGGCCAAGCATGGGAGTGGGGTCCCCACTGGAGGCTAAGAAGGTTAGCTGGAAGCCCTGCCTGAGGTCGTGCAATGCAGCCAGTGAGCAGCAACGGCTGGGAGCTGGCAGGTCTGCTTTTGCCTGGCTGCCCTGGAATCCCCAGTTCTCCATGCTTCAGGGGCCCACTGCCCCTTGCCAGCCTTCAGGTAAATTATAAAAGCACCTGGTATGTATAAAGTGCTTTGCAGCTGTTTTCCCAGCACGTATGTGAGCATCCTTTCATCAAATCCCCACATAGACTTTGAGACAGGCAAGGCAGGTGCACATACGAGTTTACAGATAAGAAACAGAGTTTGGACAATGTCTGTCACACAGCGAGGAAGTGGCAGAGCAAGACTTAAACCTAAGCCTCTGACTGAGCACTAAGTAAACTATAAACTGCCTCCCAGTATTGGAATTGTCAAAGTTTAAACACCAGGCTTAGTATTCAAGACTGTCCTGAGCTTACCTTGGGGCTCCGTGTCTCCATGCCTTTGAATATACTGTTCCTCTGCCTGGAATGCCCTTCCTTCCCTGCCCTTGCCCAACTCAATGTCCCATCTGCTGGGAAAATCCTGACGGAAGCCGCCTCCAAGTGACTGTTGTTCAGACCTGTGAGACTGCACTGACGTCCAAACCAACCAAACCTGTTGCCATCGAGTTGCTTCTAACTCATAGCGACCCTGTAGGACACAGTAGAACTGCCCCATAGGGTTTCCAAGACTGTTTACGGAAGCAAACTGCCACATCTTTCTCCTGTGGAGCATCTGGTGGATTTGAACTGCCAACCTATTGGATGGCAGCCAAGCGCTTCACCACTGCGCTACCAGGGCTCCTTAAAAAACCTGCATTGGTCAGGAATTGAACCTAGGCCTCCTACATGGGAGTGAGAATTCTACTACCGAACCACTCTGTTAGTTACTTAGTGCTACTGTAACAGAAATGCCACAGGTTGGTGGCTTTAACAAACACATTAATTTTCTCACGTTTTAGGAGGCTAAAAGTTCAAATTCAGGGTGCTAGCTCTAGGGAAAAGCTTTCTGTCTCTGCTAGCTCTGGAGGAATGTCCTTTTCTGTTCTGAGCCTTTGCTCCTGGGTGATCTTCATGTGGCTTGGCATCTCTCTTCCCCATCTCTGCTGCTTCTCGCTTGCTTGTTTAATCTCTTTTATATCTCAAAAGAGATTGACTCAAGATATAACCTACTCCTGCCTAATTAACATAATAAACATAACCTAATCCTCATTGACATAACCTAATTCTGCCTTATTAACATAACAAACACAACCCATTCACAAATGGGATTATAACTACAGGTGGAGGTTAGGATATACATCACAAAATGGAGGATAATTACATCAGATCAACAAAATGGAGGACAACCACACAATATCAGAAATCATGGCCTAGCCAAGTTCACACACATTTTTGGGGAACACAATTTAATCCATGACAACCACCAATCCTTCCCAGCGGGAGGTGCACTGACCTCAGAGAACTCTATTTGCAGCCTGACTTGACTGGCCTCACTGCACTGTACACTGCTGGAGGCTGGGAACTTGTCATTGTACTTTGCCTAGCACAGAGTGGTCAGTCACAACATGCTTCAGAGCTCACCCAGACCAATGGATCCTGAACTTTTTGGATCATAGACTCCTTTGAGAGTCTGATGAAAGCTACAAATCCTCTGGTCCAGGTGAAGAGTAAGGTAAGAAGACAGGTGATAAGATAGGGCTATGTGCTCTCTGTGAGTCCCTGGGTGGTGCTCAGCTGCTAACTGAAAGGTTGGTTGTTCAAATCCACCCAGAGGTGCCTTGGAAGAAAGGTTGGGCAACCTACCTCCAAAAAATCAGCTACTTGATGGCAACTAGTTTTTTTTTTTTTTTTTTTGTATTCTCTTTACCCAGATTGGCTTTTTAGCAGGGCTTTTTAAAAATTTTATTTATTTTTAATTGTACTTTAGATGAAGTTTTACAGAACAAACTAGTTTCTTATCAAACAGTACACACATTGTTCTATGACACTGGTTATCAACCTCATGACATGTCAACACTCTCCCTTCTGAACCCTGGGTTCCCTATTACCAGCTTTCCTGTTCCCTCCTGCCTTCCAGTCCTATTTGGCAGGTATTTGATTTCACGGGAGAGACAGCTCTCATTTCTAATAGAGCCCCCGCTCCACCACCTCCCCCTGGACAGAATGAGGCAAGATGTCCCTGGGGACGCTGGCCAGATTTCTCTGCTCACAGACGCTCCCTAAGCTCAGGTGGGAGACCTGTGGGATGCAGCACTAGCCAGGTCCTCCCCTTGTGGCCGCAAATGCCATCCGGGTAAGAGGCAGGGAGGAGCTGTGCTTGGGATTGCTGCTCCCCAGCTCCCTTCTCAGAGTCTCAGACTCAGTGCTACTCAACTTTCTTTTCTCTAATGCAGTAAATCTCCTTCTATTATTCTCCAACTTGATATAGTAAGCTGTGTCATTTTGAGAAGAAATACATAATGGTATATTAGAGGAATCATGGATCTCCTCATTCATGCTTAGAAAAAATTTATTACAATGTAAGAAAGTCTGAAAAGCATGAATTTATTATCATGATTTAACACTTCTAGCACTTGAGTTAAAAATGCCCCTCCATAAATAACTCTCCCTGGAAAACATAGCAAATTTACACAGTTTACCATTTCCCAATGTTATATAAATCCACCAAGCTTAAATCAACTCCAGCTGGGTAACTAGGGCTGTGCAGTTGATCCCATCTAAGCTGGCAGCAACGGAGCAAGAAAGCCACTCTGCCCTCTCTCTACAGCTCCCTCACCTCAGAACTGAACAGTCCTGCCTCAGAACTTAAAGCAGACGGCCAAGGAGCCCCTTACAGTACCCCCTTTGGATCCACTGGGCGCCCTTCCTAGCTCTGCCTTCATGGACCTATGGTCTTGACTTTCTGGCTTTCCTCTGGGCTGTTTCCAGAGCTTGGTCAGTGTTCCAGGTGCCAAACTTGTAAGGTAGGGAATATCACCTCTATTTTTACAATTTTAAAAATTATTATATCTGAGGCTCAAAGGGTATAAGTAACTTGCCTAAGTTTATACAGCTTACATTCTAATAGGAAAGACAAATAGTACACAAAAACTTAAAGTTTGAGGCGGGTTATAACAGAAGGTTCTATAGAATATTACTGGAGGCAAAAGAAAGAGTACATAATGATACTACATGATGGCTGGACTACGAAAACTTTATAGAAGCAGTGACAACTTCTGGAAAGATTCAACCAGACAAGTCGCATAAGCAGAAGGAACTGTGTTTGAGAGTCTGATGAAAGCTATAAAGCCAATAGTTGTGAGCTGCAGAGGGCAGAAGAGAGGGAGATGAGGCAGAAGAGCGGTGTGGGGGCCAGATGGAGAGTCCTGGTGTGCCAGTCTGAGGGCTGTGGTCCTTGCTCTGTAAGCAATGGGGAGTCCTCTGGATCTTTAAGCAGGGAAGTTATCTTACATTTGTTTGGGAAAGAAAAGGCAGGTCAGTGGGGATGGACTGGAGAGGGGGCAATGGAGGCATCCCAAGTCCCACCCCTCTCAGCACAGCCTTTCCATTTCTACTGCAAGCAGCCTGGAGTAGTGTCAAGGGTACTGCATTCACTTCCTCCCTCCTACCTTGCCTTCCTCTCTCCTTCCCACCCTTTCTTCATGCATCCATTTCTCTATTCATCTGATAAGTAATGACCAAGAGCCTACAATGTGCCAGAAACCATGCTAAGTTCTGGGGACTTAGTGATCAATAAGACTGGCATCTTATTCTGGCCACCACAGGGCTTCCAGTCTAACAGAGGAATCCAATAACTAAATAATGCAACTCCAGCACAGTAAGATGGAACCTGTGTGCAGTGGTTAACAGCTTGGCTGCTAACCAAAAGGCCAGTTCGAATCCACCAGGCACTCCTTGGAAACCTTATGGGGGAAGTTCTACTCTGTTCTTAGGGTTGCTGTGAGTTGGAATAAACTCTATGGCAATGGGTTTGGTTTTCTGAGCACCATAAGTGTTGTGATAGAGGATGTAGAGAAGGCTAAGAGAGGTCATAAGGAGGCCAAGGAAAGGATATTACAGGGCCTTCAGGAACTAACAAAAGTTTGGAGTGGCTGAAACATTGAAGTCAAGAGAAGGAAAGAGAAGGGGCTGGAGGTCTAAAGACTGCAGCGAGGCCAAATCACAAACAGCCCTGTGTAGTGTGCTAAGGAGTCCAACTGCCTCCTAAGGGCAGTGGGAAACTATCTAGTGTGTTTAGCTGGGCTGTGACATGGTAAGATCACCCCGGTAGCTTTATGGAGAATAAGAACAATAGATAGCTCTTACTGAGTACTTATTATATTTGCTCTGGGCACTCTACATGCATTAGCTCCTTTAACCTTCACAATTACCCCATCAGGTAGGTTCTGTATGATCCCCATTTAAGGGTGAGACTGAGGCAGAGAGAAGTTAAGTCACATGGTCAAGAGTGAATCTAGGTTGTCTGGCAGGAAGACCAGTGGAGAGGATGTTGCACTAGAGAAGTCGGCAGAGATTGAGAGAAGTGGGTAGATTTGAGAAATAGTTAGGAGGTGGGCTTGGTAATACTTAGAAATTGACTGGAAGGAGTCAGAGGGGAAGAAGTGAATAATGGCCCACCCACCCTCCATTCCTGAGTTTGAATCCTTACTAGCTTGTGACATTGGTGAGACTTGCTAAGCCTCATTTTCATTATTGGTGCAAAAAAAAAAAGAAGAAATCGCCCTTGATTTTAGTTGTGCATAGATGTGTATCTGTCTTGGAAGAAGTACAGCCAGAATGCTCCTCAAAAGCGATAATAAGACTTCGTCCCACATACTTTGGACATGTTATCAGGAGGGACCAGTGCCTGGAGAAGGACACCATGCTTGGTAAAGTGGAGGGTCGGCAAAAAAGAGGAAGACCCTTAACGAGATGTATTGACACAGTAGCTGCAACAATGGGCACAAGCTTAACAATGATCGTAAGAATGGCGCAGGACCGGGCAGTGTTTCATTCTGTTGTACATAGGATCGCTATGAGTTGCAACCAACTTGATGGCACCTAACAACAAAAACATCAGATGTATACCTGGCCCCATTCCATAAAGGACTTGAGGTGGCTTACAAAAAACATACAGAAATGAGTTTTAAAAAGTAGGAAGAGGCCCCATCTCCAAGGACTGAATAAGAGCACACAGGGCCCAGCCTAGGGTCTGGTGCACAGTATTTCATGGGTTTCCGATGTTTTCCTGGCACTCACTGGCCTCCACTCCGCATGCCTGCCATTCTGTACTCCACCCCTCCTGGCACAGGGTTTGGGTTTCCATCTTTTCTGACTAACTCTGCTACTCTCAGATGATTGCCCACCATGACGTTATTTTTGTCCCCCATCTCAATTTCTTCCGATTCATGGCTTTTCTCTCCTTTCTTCATTAACAGTAAATTGTTTGTTCCCAATTTTCGCACCACCAAGGAGCTTTTATTGCTACCCATACCCCACGTAGCCCATGTTGGGAAATAATTCATCAACCAAAGTACACGTGTACATTTATTTGCTCATTTTTTTAAGCACACATTTAGGTGTGTTGTATATATAGATGCACCAGCCAGTCAGAGGTGACCTACACACAATAAGCAAGTTACAACCTGATACGGTACTTTGCAGTCCAAAGTAAAGAAGTGAAGTCGCAGCTGGCCTGTGTAGCTTCCGTCTACAGACATGTAGGATTTCCACTAGTCTTTCTGAAATAATGACACTTGCTTTTGGAATACTATTAATGCCTTTTGGACCTCTAGATTCTGGAAACCCTAGGCCTCCCCTAACTTGAAAAAACAAAGCTGTGTAGATGGCCCAAACTTTCACCTGACTTTATCATCCCTTCTGCCCACCATTCTGGTTCTCTCCTTCCTTTCAGAAAGACTTCTAAGATGAGCAGTCTTGGACTCATGCCACTTGAACACCTTATAAACTAGCTTCCACCTCAGCCCAGTTTAGAAATACACTTTCTTTTTTTTTAAATTGTACTTTAGATGAAGGTTTACAGAACAAACTAGTTTCTCATTAAACAGTTAGTATACATGTTTTATGACATTGGTTAACAACCCCACGACACATCAACACTCTCCCTTATAAACCTTGGGTTCCCTATTACCAGCTTTCCTGTTCCCTCCTGCCTTCTAGTTCTTGCCCCAGGCCTGGTGTTTCCCTTCAGTCTCATTTTGTTTTATGGGCCTGTCCAATCTTTGGCTGAAGGGAGAACCTCAGGAGTGACTTCATTACTGAGCTGAAAGGGTGTCCAGGGGTCATACTCTCAGAGTTTCTTCAGTCTCTGTCAGGCCAGCAAGGCTGGGAAAGATACTGCCTTTCCTGCACTCCTAACCTCTCCAAGACTCAGTTTCCTGATCTATAAAATGGGGGTGCTATCACCTACCTCTTAGGGTTGCTATGGGGATTAAATAATATACCTCATTATAGGGCCTTGTCTAACACCCAGTAGGTGATCAGTGGATTTCTTTCCCTTCTTTACTGATCCCTCTAATAGAGCCCAACACTACTGTTAGATATTTTAACAAGTAATCTTTAATAGCTTTTCATTACTTGAAGGATAAAATTCCATAGCCCGACATTTAACATTCTTCCCAGTTTGGAAATACTTCTCTCAGTTTTTTTCCATACCTTCTCTTCCAATACCTCACCTGTTGGCCATGACCTCCCTTACCATCCTTTCAAAACACATCTTGAGCTTTCTTACCAATGAACACTCAACTCCTTCACTTTCCCATCCCCAAATCCCTTCCCATTCTCTATCTTAGAGATACTCTTCCAAAGCCTAGGTCAAACCCCTGCTCCTCCTCCTCCTTCTCCTCCCAGAAAGCTTAAGTAAACTCAGTTCAGCAATTTGCTATCCTGGAACCATAACATTTACAGCCTCCTACCACTCACTGGGAAATATACTGTTATGTGATACCTCTTGGTGTTTATTGTTACTAAAAATTTCAAAGTTTTAAGGTGTCTGTGAGTTCACTGAGGAATACATAATAATAGTGATAGCCACCATTAGTGGAGCACTTACTTGTGTCAGATGCTGTACCTAGGTCCTTCACACACATTATCTTATTGAATTACATGCTCACAACCATCCCATGAGGTATTTATTATCATTCCCACTTTACAGATGAAGAAACTTAGGTTCGGTGTGGTTAATATTTTGTCTAAATCATTCAGCTAGTAAGCAATATAATGGAGATCTGTATCCAGGGCTACTTGGTTCCCTAGCTGATGCTGTTAACCACTTCCCAATGGGGTCAACAACGTCTAACCCAATGCTGGGCCCAGGAGAGGCACTCAGCATAGACTGGCCAAGAGCACTGATGCAGACCTGAAGAGGAGTCTTTGGCCGGTCAGTATTTGGTTGTCCCATTGGTAACCCATGATGTAAATCATTCCTACTACTTTACCTATGCTAGTATAGCTACTATCTCCTCCACTTGATTGAAGGGATGCTTCACCCTCATTTGGTCATTGTCTTTTTAGAAGAGGCCTTAGCTAGGGCTATCACAGCTTCTATTATTTGGAGAAGACAGTCATACCCATGATGCCAGCTAGAGAGATGTGCCCTTTTTTCCCAGCAATAGTGCTTTGGATAGCCTTCCCAGGGCTTCCATCTCTACAGACAGAAAGACGTCCCAGAGGGTGACACTTCTTATGGGTTACTAACCTGAAAAAAGTCCCCGAGGCATGGATATACTGCATTTTTGCTCAGCTTGGCCCAAGTGGTCTGTGAAGGCTCACTGCTGAGAGATGGTGGTGGAATGCTCAGTCCTACTCGAGATTCTCAAAAAATGCTCATCTTGGAACACCTGATCAAGGCAGCGATGTGCTGTAGTGGGAAAGACAC
The DNA here is from genome assembly GCF_024166365.1 of Elephas maximus indicus. Lineage (NCBI taxonomy): Eukaryota > Metazoa > Chordata > Mammalia > Proboscidea > Elephantidae > Elephas > Elephas maximus. The sequence continues at coordinate 44,870,042 of NC_064829.1, read as the reverse complement.
CAGCCTGGCAGCTAGACCTGCCACTGACAGGATGTGGGAGAACCTCAGACGAGTCATTTTCTCCGAACTCTTTTTTCATATGTAAAATGGAAGTGATTAATCATACGGGCTCTAAGGTACAATTCAGCCACAGAATTCTGTGACTTCAGAAGGTGACGTGATTACAGTGGTAGAGGTAGAAAAAGCCAGGAGCCTGGCATTTACCCAATTCTGTGTGTGTGTGGTGGAGGTGAACAAGGAGAGAAAAATAGCTATGAAGCTGTAGCCTGGGAGGTTAGAAGCTCCCACTTCTTAATGGAGAAATGGAATCCTAGGGGTGTAGGAATTGTTGCTTGACCAGCAACTCTGGGAAAACATATGACTGGTAACTAATTTATAAAGCTGGTTCTCTAGCTGCCAGGTCATTCTTCTTCTAAGGAGTAGAGTATCACTCTCACCCTACTCATCTCCAGCTTTCTTCCTAGAATCAAGAGTATCCTTATGAAAATTAGGGCACACTTTACGTGTCTCGTTTTCAGTGTGGGAGCTGGTTGAGAGATGATTCTACTCTTGACAACTCTTTCTCTGAGGGGCAGCTTCAAAGTCTCCTTCTTCAGGTAAAGGTCCCAGGCTTGCTAGGAGGGTGGGGCAGGAGGCAAGATAGGGTCTCTGGCTACCTTAGTTGGGTCCACAGGTCTGATCTTAGAACTAGGCATTTCAGGAACTCAAGCCTTTGCCTATGTTCTCCCAGCACCTAAAGCTCAGTGGGCAGGACATTTTTTCCTGTCTCAAAGTTCCATGATATTTCTTCCTTGCTAAGCAGCTACAAGGACAGGCACACAGAAGGGACTGAGTTGCCCAAAGATTGAACCTTCCATTCCAGTGACCACACAGCCTAAAGGAGGCTTGGTGTCCACGTGATAGGAGTGAGGTGGAACCACACCAGGAAGACATACTGGGTTGTGGAAAACCATTTCCTTTCTTTTGGTTGGCCACAAAATACTATTGTTTGAACAGGTGCTGAGGAAAATAACGTTTTGATAACCTGGGCTCTGCTACTGCTATCAAGATACGCCCTACTGATCTGATCAGAGATGCTGAAGGGACAATTTAATATCAAAATCACATGGGGAAAATAGCTAAAGAGATAATTTATTAACTGTAAATCTCATATGTATATAAACATTTGCCTACATTAAAAACACATGCACTGAGCTAAGAAGAAACCGTGAGCTGGAGGAGTGTACCATAGCCTCTACCTCCCTAATGTTTACAGTCTTTATCCAGCTATGATCCGTCAGGCTTCTCCTGTTTCCAGAATTTTTGCCTAGTAAATCTCAAGTATGAACAACACTTGAAGGAGGACCAAGATAAAAGAGTGGCTCTGAAGGAAGAGAGAGTCCCTCCCTTCCCATGACATTTGTGCCTATCCCAGGGGTCAGGTTTGAATAAATACAAGTGTGCTTCCTGGAAGAGTGATTGTCAGCAACAGCTTTTTCTTGATTAACTTTAAATAGCTTAATGAAATCAGGCACTTTGGACCTTGTGATGGTTGTATGCCAACTTGGCTGGGCCATGATAAGACAGACCTTCCTTCGGGAGCCTCAATGGGACATATTTTGTCCTTTTCCATTTTGCAAAGATTGACTGGTTTTTCTCTCACAGAATGGTGGGCAGTAGGTTGGACAATGCTGTAGCACTATTTGCAGTACCCCCAGTATGTACCCAGTCTTGCTTTGGGAAGCAGCTGGAGGCTGGGCTGACCAGCAAATCCTAACCACTCACTGTTGGGAGTTCTTAACAGAGAGGAAAGGCAGACTCCTTTGTGCCAAACACTCTTCCTTGGTGGAATAGTCTGCTATTAGGTTAAGCCTCAAAGCTCTACAATAGTCTTTTCATATGCATTTCAAAGGAAAACACAGATTAAAATGTTAACATATACTACTCAATTAATAATGAAGGCACAAGATTAGATACAAATTCATATCAATTGCCTGGATAGCGGAAACCCTGGTGGCGTAGTGGTTAGGTGCTACGGCTGCTAACCAAAGGGTCGGCAGTTCGAATCCGCCAGGTGCTCCTTGGAAACTGTATGGGGCAGTTCTAATCCGTCCTATAGGGTCGCTATGAGTCGGAATCGACTCGACGGCACTGGGTCTGGGTGCCTGGATAGCCACAAAATGCCTACAGAGTACAGAAAGGGTGGAAGTGTGGCTTATGAAAATATGTCGATTGATGCTCTGCTGAAAACCTATCTTTGCTCTTCTAAATTGCCCATCCAGGGGGAGGTAAAGAAGTGATTAAACTCCATTCTGTGACATGTGACCAAAAAAAGAAAAAAATCCTTTTATTTAGACCCTGTTTATGATTCTTCTTTAAAGAAAAACAAAGAAATCACAATTCTTTTCTTCTAGAATCTTCTCATTCCAGAGAGCAGTAAGGACACTGTTGTCCAGGATGGGTGACTGTGGTTATGGTTGATCCAAGGGATAGGGTGTACTTGAGCTGGTCATGACAGCTGCAGTGAGGAAAAGATAGTTCTGGAAATCTAACTTTAACTGAGAAAATGGCTGAGGGCTTCCAGTTTGCCATTCACCTACTTCTGCCACACTAATGAAAGCTCATATCCCAAAAAACCAAAAACCACGCCCATTGCCGTCGAGTCGATTCCGACTCACAGTGACCCTATAGGACAGAGTAGAACTCCCCCATAGAGTTTCCAAGGAGTGCCTGGTGGATGTGAACTGCTGACTTCTTGGCTAGCAGCCGTAGCACTTAACCACAACACCACCAGGGTTTCCCATATCCCAAAGGCTTTCTGAAATGGGATGAGACTGATTTAGTTACTCTCACAGGGGTGGACTTAAAAAAAATTATCATCTACAAAGAGTTTTTAACTCAAGTGAAAGAAGGCTGAGTGGAGGCTACAGGGCCAGGCCCATTCTGAAAAGACAAGAGGAGTCTACAAATGAGATTTGGATCTACCCAGCTAAGGAGGTTGCTCAATGAGGCTTTTCTAGACTGAAATAATCTAGTTTTGAACAAGAATTCAGGGAAGCTCACTAAGTCTCATTAAGGCTCAATAAGCCTCACTAATTATAGGCTCCCTAAGTGCAGGCTGCCCTAGGTGGTCTGACCAAAGCTCCTTGGCTACCAATAATGACTGACAAAGAGTATCAGTGCCAAGCCTGGGTTTGGAGAGAGAGAAATAAAGTAACACCCTCCAGATAAAGTCATCAAGTAATATGTGTCTGGGGACACATCTTTTCTCACTTCCAATTTGGAGAAGTGTTAACTCACTGGCTGTACCAGGCTCATCACCTGACTTGAAGGCCACTAGAGCCTACTATAAGCTGAAGGACCCATCTCAAGAGCTCCGCTGAATGGGAAGGTAGAGGAGAAAAGAGGTCTCAATGAACTTCTTCCATAGGCTTTCTTGGGTCAAAGTGAGGCCCAGTGCGGAAGAGAAGAAGTCCCTTCTTGAGGTGGTGGAATGTAATCTGGCAAGTGAACATGGTTCTTTGGGTCATGGGATAGTGGCAGGCCATCAGCCTGCAGCAGTTAGATACCACTATCCCTATAGTGGCACATTCCCCAGATACAGCCCTGAGAAGTTCACTGGACTGCAGGTGATGGGAGGATGAATAAAACGAACAACTGGGTCAACAAAAAAGAGAGACTGCTCTTATTTCTCCTGAGAAACTGGAGGGGCAGTTACTTGAACATGGGTAGGAAACGCTTTCAGGCTTTTACCTCTCCTGGATTTCCCCAGAGCAATCATTCCTTCGTGTGATTTAAAGCCTGTGTCAAAGTGTTGGCTGGGTTCACACTGAACCTTCTAGGCACAGGAGGGGCAGCTACCAGGCTAAATGACTACTGGGACTAACTCACAACTGGCCCTCAGTGTTGTTATGATAGGGGCACCAACTACACCCTCAAAAGGAAATTATTACACTTAGATGGAGGTGGGTGGTTAGAGAATAGGGTGGAGAATGTGAAAGGGTCTGTTTTTCTGAAATTGTTATGTTACAAAGGGACTGCATTTAAATTAGAGAGAGATTTCAGTGGAAAGGTTTTCCTTGTATACAAAACAGAGCTAACTCCTTTCAGAAGACTGAAAAGGAAACACTCTTGGAATGAGGTTGAATATGCAATGGCCTGTGCTAGGCAGAAAGTATCCTACTTTTATTTTCTAATCTCTGCTTGGCATAGAAAAGACACCACCCCATTCCCCCAGCTCCCTTAGTATATTATCTACTGATTGAACTGGTCTGACCAAACACACACATACATACACACAACCTCTGGATTGTTAGAATGATTTCTAAATTAAATACATAATAGGATGCTAGTGAGATAGGTCCCTGTGAAAGGAGAGACACAATTACTTTCTAATCAAATAATTTAAAACGAAAGATCAGTATATAAAGAAACCCACACATTTCCTATGGAAATTTTGCAGCATGTGCTTCATTGTCAAATGAAAAATATATCTTCCAGAATCTGACTCTCTTCCAGGTCTTCAGGGGTCCTGCTTGCCCCCATCTTGCTCCGGGTCTGTTTCAGAGGACTAAGTCGGAAAATACTGTGATTCCAAGTGCCAGCTGCTCTGAAGGGACGTGGCTGGGTTTTGGAAGCAGACTTTGGGCTCAGCGATTGAACCAGATCCAACAGAGATGTCTCATACCTGTAATACACACAACCCAGACAGAAAATGATCAGACCATCAGGATGTTAGCATCCAAGAAGTCCAAAGAGATAGGCTGTCCAGGTCAAAACTGAGATCACAGATCACATCATGTGCAAGTGGGCCTCCTAGGGGAACTACAGGAAAGACAAACACCTGAAGGACTCAAGAACCAAGGCCTCTGCTGCCTGCCCATAAGCTCTTCTCTTCTGTTGAACCCTATCATTCTTTTCTAACCTGAAGAGAGAGCCTGTGGCGTGGGAAAAGTAATAATGATAATAGTAATGATATTAATATTGCTTCCTTTCCCTCTGCTCTAAACACCTCAGAGCTAGGTCAACTGATACTTTCTTCCTGGGTCAGTAATGACTGAGACAGAAGTATACTCCTTAAATGAGGGGGGTCATAGCTGTTGGGCTCTACCCCCAGCTCTCTGACTCAAGATCTGGTGTGTCAGATATGAACAGGGCAAAGGATATAAACAGGAACTGCACAGAAGAAATACACATGGCCAATGAATATATGAACAAATGTTTACTGTAATGACTAAAAAAAAAAAAAAAAACAGGAAAATGGAAATTTAAAACAAGGATATAATTGTGGAAGAGGCAGGCTGGTAAATATTAAAAACATTAATACTATCCAGTGTTGGTAAATGGGTGGGAAGACAGGGGCTCTCGTCTACTGCTGGTGGGAACATAAACAGGTAAGATTATTTGGGTAGGACAAAATGTGCATTATCTATCAAAATGTAAAAAAGTGTGTATACTCATCAATTCCACTTCTGGGAATTTATTATACAGAAATACTTCTATATGTATACAAAGATATAAATATACGGTAGTTCATTGCAGCCTTGAAAAAGCAAATATTTGGAATGTCCACCAAAAAAGGGTTGGTGGGAATAAATCTTGGCTCACTCATACAATGGAATATTATTTAATCCTAAAAAGAAAGGGGGGACAGATACCCTATGTATGAACATAGAAACATGTCCATTGTACATAATTAATTGTGAAAATTACATTGCAGAGTTTTTTTTTTTTAAGTTCATATATAGAGGCCTATGAATGCCCTATGGACAAATGTCCTGTTTTCTACCACTGTTCCAACCGACTTCAGAACTGAAGTCTTGGGATGTCTGGAAAGTCCAGAGTCTGGTGCTGGAAACCCCCCGAATCGTGCTTAAGTTTGCTTTTTTTTTTGGACACTTCTTTTGTTGCTGGCTTCTGTTGCCCACTGCCCAAAGTCCCTTCCCAGCCTTAGAGGGTAGATCTATACCAGATGTTCCCTTTTACTTACTCTATATTCTCAGGACCCTTGTGGGATATAAATAGGGTCCTTGCCCTCAAGCGACTTACCATTTAGTGTCTTATACTCCTTTACATTCTTGATTATTATAGTGCTTTGGAAATGCAGTAAGTGCACCATAAATGTTTAATGGTACAGACTGGCATGGCCGAGGAACACAGCAGGTCTGTAGACCCTATCAGTAGTGTGATGTTAGCAGGCCCCATGTTTGGGTCTCAGATCTTGCTGAGCTATCTTTAAACTATAAACAATGTAGGACAGAGACAAGTAAAAGTCTGATGCGGCAAATTATGGAATGTATTATGGGGCAGAAGATGAATATACTGATATAAAAAGTGTTTTGATAAATTCCTAGATTGATAGATAGCCACAGAGCATAGTAAGGTTGTAAAAATTGCTGCAAGGTAAATACCCACAGGCTTAGAAAAACAGAAATTTAAAGATCATTGCAGTCAATGGAAAAGAATGCTATTTTCATATGAAGCTTCGATGAATCATTAATGAGGAATACAATTAAAAAATTAATTTTTCCTTATAACTGAAGATACAGCAATAGAATGCATTAACATATATTTTGAATTATATATCTTTTTTGCAAATAATGTGCCCATGTAAATAACACACCCACACATACAACGTATATAGCACACCTAGGAAAATAATGTGTGAAGGCATTACATGGTTGGCAAATAACGCATGCATTATTTGCATAAAAATACAGTACAAATCATTATGTCATTTTCTGTTTCTACATTAAATGATAGTGTATGTCATTTACACTGAATTTAGACTTACGTGAAACTAATTGTATGAAGTGTTAAATCTTTTTAGAAAGAATGTTCTATAAGAATCATCAGCTTTAGATATACTAATATTTATAGTTTGATGTAATTTATCAGGAATTTATCCCAGTGATGTCACAGCCTGTAAACAAATAAAAAAAAACAAACCTGTTGCCATTGAGTCAATTCGGACTCACAGTGACCCTATAAGACAGAGTAGAACTGCCCCACAGGGTTTCCAAGGCTGTAAATCTTTACGGGAGCAGACTGCCATGTCTTTCTTCCACACAACAGCTGGGGGGGTTCGAACTGCCAACCTTTTGGTTAGCAGCCGGGCGCTTAACCACAGCGCCACCAGGGCTCCTTACAGCCTGTAAAGTACTCTTAAGAGCTCTTGTGTCAGTTGCATCAGCAGAAAAATCTTTTTCTAAATTAAAAATTATCAAAAATTAATTGCTATCTCTCCTTTGCTAGGAGTGACTGATGTTGGTTTTAACTACATCATTTAAAATGAAGTTGTGAAAGTATAAGTTTTGATGATCCAATAAATGGAACTGAAGAAAAACGAGTCAAAAAATCTTATGAGCAAGTTATCACATTAATAAAGTATTATTCTTTACTGCATTATATAAAACCATGACACCAAAAATAGAATTTTTTTGTGATTTTTGGTTTTAAATTGTTATGCATGCATCACTATTACCCCTGTTATGTTTTGTAAGTAATATACTATTTTTAAAGGACAAAGTTTTGCATTTTAATACCTGTAACTGCATTTTTTCCTTTTTCCGTTTGAACGAGGGGCCCCACATTATTATTTTGTATTTGTCCTGCAAATTATGTGGCTGGCCCTGCCCTCAAGTCCCAGGCAAGATCAGACTATCATCTCAGGCATGGAAATGTCATGGCATTTTCTATGGGATGAAAACCTGGCTCGCTGTAAATTCAAATCCTTTTTAGCAGAAATTGTTTTGCAGCTTTTATTCTCACAGGATCAACGTGAAGTTTCAATACAATTACCTCTGTCATTCAAAACAACAGTTTCTGTGTTCAACCAAGGCATAAGCCAATGACTTGGGCACTGCTTCCAAGAAAGTTTGTTTATAAGCAGGACAGACCTACTTCATGCTCAAGGAATTGGCTTTGTTTGAATCTTCCTTGGAGATACATGGCAATCTTGTAGTAATATTCATCTCTTCATATAGACCATTAACATTTTTAAAAAATCAGTGGCAGAGGAAAGTCTATATTTTTCTATCCAATTTCATGCTTAAAATAGCTAGCTAGAAGTTCTGCATATATCCTGAATTAGTAAACAAACCAACTGCTTTCTGTTTTAAAAAGTAGAGACGAAAATAATTTGGATCAAAAAGCCTATGGGGAGTTGACCTTTCAGAAAGGCAAGCTGAAATCCAGACTAACGGTAAGTATTTGTGTTTAGGCTGATTTAATTGGTACCAACTTGATCATTTGAAAAAAAGTTGTAGGCCTCAAATTCCTTTAGAGTACTCTTATTTACATATAATATGGAAATAATGACCCACAAAACCAAAGAAAGTCATATCTGATGTGTTAGACAAGATATGCAGCAGCAACAAATGAATGTCAAAATTCCAATCACTTAACCCAACTCAAATTTATCTCATGCTTATGCCACATGCTTAAAGCAGATATAGGCAGACAGCAGTGCTAATATTTCATGGCTCCATCACCTGGAACATGTGGGCTTCTCTGTTGTCTTGGCACGGATGAGAGCCTAAAGAACTGTATATGTGTTTTCCACATCCTGGAAGTGTCACATCTCTTCTTACAGCTGATTGGATAGAACCAGTCATGTAGCTCCAGAAGGGGAAGAGAAATGGATATTGGCAAACACAAGTGATGCCTACTCATCGAGGAATGAGTCTTAAATAATTTGGAAGGATTCTCTCATTCTGAATGAGGAAACTAAGGTCCAGGTCCAGAGAGATACATGTGATCTGACTGGGGTCATATAGCAAGTGAGTAGCACAGCCAAGTGGTTTGCAGTTCAGGTCTCCTGAATTCCCGTATCAGTGCCTCTTCAATCTTTCCAGCAAGATAAATAAGGTGTAACTAAAGTGAAGGAAGGAAATGGTTCCTGTTTCCAGCTGTATTTTAATTTAAATGCATAGTATTATTAGCTGCTAAATAACCAATACTGATTGCTCACGAAGTCACTGAATGTGGAATAGAAATTCTGACATAACCCTTGACGACTTGCAAAGTCAACATTTAGAAAAAGGAAGCAGTTCTCTATTTTGCTTAACTCAGCTACTACAAAGATCTAATCTTGTAGTTGTTTGGCTAGATTTTAAATAGATTTCACACCTTTACATGATACTGAAAAAACAAAACAAAAAACCCATTCCCACTGGGTCCATTCCAACGCATAGTAACCCTACAGCGACCCTACAGGATAGAGTAGAACTGCCCCATAGTGTTTCTGAGGGGTAGCTGGTAGATTCGAACTGCCCACCTTCTGATTAGCAGCCGAGCTCTTAACCACTGCGCCATCAGGACTCCTTTACATGACAGAATAGTTAATTATTATTGTTTTTTAGGTTGGTTTTTCCCATATCTCAGCTATTTTGAACTGACTACACACAGTTGTAACTCAGTGTGAACACACTCACACTCCTCATCAACCTGGCTATCTTTTCCTCCAACAAATTAATCCAGCCTAGAGTACAAATGGAAACCCTGGTGGCATAGTGGTTATTTTTTTTTTAGAGTACAAATGGAAACCCTGGTGGCATAGTGGTTAAGTGCTACAGCTGCTAACCAACAGGTTGGCAGTTTGAATCCACCAGGCACTCCGTGGAAACTCTATGGGGTAGTTCTACCCTGTCCTATAGGGTCACTATGAGTCAAAATCGACTCGCTGGCAACGGGTTTGGTTTTTTGGTTTAGAGTACAAATGTTCATCTTCATGGTTTGGCTTTAGCATAAAAATTTCCTTTCTCTAGAAGCCACATTCTAACATGGATTACACTGTGGGAGAAGAACCAGAGAGTCTGTGGTAGGGAGGGCCTCAGAATGTAGTTGCACCTCACAGCTAATTTTGTTCAATAAGTTCATCAAAGTTTTACAGCACTTTTGCTCTCAGGAAAGACCAAAGAATTTAGTCAGATTAAGTATTAACAAAAGAGCAAAGATTATTTTAAAACCTAAAGCTTGAGAAATCATCCAATTTATACCAGAATTACATATGCAATAAAGCAAAATAAAAAATGAATTCCTATGGGATTTTTGTATAAATACCACCAAAGAGCAGTGTTTATCAGGTTGTGTTCTGTACCTGTGTGTCTCGGTGTGCTGAGGTGACATGTAACAGCAGGATATACAGTTGATCTAGTGTGACCTGACCCTGCTAGGACTATTTGGTATTCAAATAACTTAAAGGGACATACAACTTATTCAAATACGTAAAATACTAACTCTTGAAAAACCCAGACTGTGTTTTTGCAAAAGGCATTAATTGTGTTGGCTTTTCTTGCCTCTGTACCTCAGATAGCCAGTACTCATGAAATACCTAGGCACACAGGCTGACTTTTAAAAGTTTCATTATGAAGAGGTTCTAAGTGGGAGGCTTATTTGATCTACTTTGCTAGTCTTATCCAGAAAGCAGTTTGGACTCAGCTGTTGTTGTTAGGTGCTATCGAGTTGAGTCCGACTCATAGTGACCCCAGGTGACAGGGTAGAACTGCCTAGTAGGGTTTTCTAGGCTGTAATCTTTACAGTAGCAAATAGGCCTTTCTCCCGTGGAGCTGCTGGGTGGGTTCTAACTGCCAACCTTTCGGTAAGCAGCTGAGCGTTTAACTGTTGCACTACCAGGGCTCCTTGAGTTGGCTGTAGTGGCATTAATTCTGTTCTCCTAGAGTTCTGTTTCCAGTTTTGTTTACCTCTGACATAGCAAGATATAGAGACAAAACTCAGGGGAGGATGTAGCCTCCAATGATTTGATTTGGCTCTATGCATATCAACTCAAGAAGGGGCCAGTTTGACATGGTACCCGAGAATATTAGCACAAGGCCAGGAAACGAATCGATTTCATGGTGGCTCATCCATGGGCTGCACTGGGTGAGAATCTAACTAGGATGCTGGAGCTTTCTTCTTCCATTCTCCTTTTTCATCTTTTGTGATTTCAGTAGACCTCTCCTGATTTTCCTGCTATATCACTAACAACCTCCTCCTCTCTTGCCTTTTAAATGATGGAATGCCCCAGGGCTCAGTCCTCACCCCTCATATCTTGGGTGATTCCAATCATTCTCAGGGCTTTAATAATATCCATATGTCAATGACTTCCAAATGTATAGCTCCAACATCAAAGTTGCCCCTGAGCTCCAGACTCAGGTACGCAACTTCTACCGGATAACTTCATTTGGATGTGTAATAAGCATCCCAAATTGTCCAAAATAGAACCCTTATTTTATTATGTCAAACCCCACTCCTCTCCATCAGCACAGTTCCTCAGGCCAAAAAAAATGCCGTTATTCTTGATTTTTACCTCTGGGACTTTGCATGTTTTGTACTCTCTGCTTAGGATATTCTTCTCTCAGATTTTATTTGCTCCCCCCATTCATTAATCTCTTTGCCTTCAAAGAGGCCTTCCCTACCACTGTATCCAAAATAGCCATCACTCCGCAATTACTCTATACCTTTATGGTATTTTATTTTCTTTATATCACTCAATACCACCTACAGTACATATTGATTTGTTTATTGTCTATCTCGTTCAATGGTTATTTGCTCCATGAGGGCAGGGCCATTATTTTGCTTATTGCTGTTATCTCCAGTGCAAAGAATGGTATCTGGAATAAGGTAGGTTCTAAATATTTGTTAAATTAATGAATGGTCCTACGTTTCAGCATCTTCCTCCATAAGCAGCTTTTTTGATTTTTGCACAGGTAGTCTTTTAGTTGGAATTGGCTTGATGGCAGCTAAGAACAACAGCAACAGTCTTTAAAAAAAAATTACAATATATTTCTGAAAAGTGTTATCCATCCATTCTTCTTCTATAAAAGAGGATACTATACATAACGGTTTTTGTAAACTACTTTTTTATTTAATACATCAGGACCATTTTTCATAACATTATTTTTAATGGCATCAGATTACTCCATCTCCTGGATGCACTCTAATTTATTTAACCAATCCCATATTGAAGAGTACTTAGATTAAGTTCAAAAGTCTTTTGATACTAAAGCAACTATTTCTCTTTTTTCGATCAGTTAATGCCCAAAATGTACTCCCTACCCTAATCCATCATAGGTTGGCAAAGTACTGCTATTCCTATTATATTCTGTGCTTTCTCTCCCTTTATTCCCAGCCCAGGAGGCTTTGCTTCATGATAACCAAAAAAAAACAAAAACAAAAACAAACTTGTTGCCGTCAAGTTAGTTACGACTCATAGCAATACTACAGGACAGAGTAGAGCTGCCCCATAGAGTTTCCAAGGAGCGCCTGGTGCATTTGAACTGCTGACCTTTTGGTTAGCAGCTGTAGCACTTAATCACTACGCCACCGGTGTTTTCTGCTTCATGATATACTCTGCTATATTCTGCACTCTTCTAAGAGTACTCCCTTCATCTCCTCGTGTTAACTGAAACCTGGCTCTTCCCTGAGGTCAATGCTTCCCCTATATCCTTCTCAATGGCAATTGTTTATACTCAACATACCCTATGTATTTCAGGTCAAGAGATAGTATTAGAATCATCATTGCTCCCATTATTGCTTTTTGACCATTATTTATCCAGTCTCTCATTAAACTCGTTTCTCTGAGGATTCTGTCATCTGCTCTAGCACTCTCAACCTCTTTCATCTCTATCACATATTGTCCTCCTCCTTCTCAGTCACTGAGGATGTTAACACCCGGTTCATAGTCTTCCTCTCCAATTCAACTCCTACCATCATCTCTGCTAATATCAGTATCACATGAGTGGCACCCAATCTACACTCTGACTTCTTAGTTCTCTGATCTTCTCTCAACTTCAAAGACTTTCTTGGCAAGTCTTTCCCATAGTCATATCCTGGAACTTGTCATCAATTAAAACTGCTTCTTTTCTGAGGTCAGTAATGCAAATATTCTACTACTCCCTGATCCCCATATCCTACCTTTCAAGCTTGTTTTTTTTCAACCATTCCCACTATCTATGCCCTTTGATCTCATCAGACCATTAATTCAAATAGGCATTGTTGTAAGAACTGGGAATGAAGTGGTGAACAAAAATGATGTGGTGAGCCAAAATCTACCCTAGTGGGACCATTGACAGTATACTTTCTTCTCAACCCTTTAACCCTTATTCAACTTGAATTTTATGATCATTCCAATCATTCTTTTAACAATGTTCTAAAAAATTTTCTTCTTTTGTCTCCTCTCCCCAAATTTGACAAAACCACAACACTGGATGAATCCAAATGTCTGCTTTTCTGTGAATTATAGTTGGTCAACTTACTGAAGATAAATCAAACAAAACAATGACAAAGAGCAGATTCAAAACAAACTCATTTACTAACCTTAAGTTTTCTAACAAAGCTAGTGCATTTCTCTAATCAACTGTTTTGCTCTCCTGATTTCCTTTTCTCATCATTTACCCTAAATGATTCCCTTTCTCACCACTTCTCACAGGTTAAGATGGCCTTGCTCCCCGCTTCAAAAAGAAACCAGAAACCATTAGGTCATTTCTACTCAGATATCCTAGAGATATCTCAACCCGAATAGGTGAAAAACTGAAATCATATCATGTACCCAACCACTCTATTTTGGCAAGTGCTATCTCTACAATTCCAGTTACTCCAGTCAGAAACCTAGACACCATTTTATTTTCTTCCATCCCTTTAATGTGACCAGTTACCAGGTCCTATCATTTTACCTCTTAAATTTCTAATTAATCTCTCCTCCATCCATACTGTAGATTACACGATTTAGAATTTAGTAATTCCTCACCTGAATTTTTTTCAACAAAGGTCAAGCCAGTTTCCCCTGCCTCCAGCATCATTCTTCTCCAGCCCATCCATCAAAATGTCACTACAGCAATCTCTTTAAATGGCAAATCTGATCATATTGCTCTGATGCAGAAAATCTGGCTCTCCAATTCCTTAGCATGGCTTATACTGTTCTGATATCCTGACTACCTCTTCCAATCCCATCTTCTTTCACTCCAAAGTACACTGCACATTAGCCATATATAACTACCTATAGTTTCCTAAAAGTGACATACATTCCCATGCCTATGTGGCTTTCCTTATGTTGTTCTCTCAACCTCTTCCCTCACTTGACTTCTGCTAAAATTCCACTCATCTTACAAAATTCGCTTTAAATCTCAATTAAGACCTCTCCCAACTGCTTACAAGCAGGGATTACCTCTTTTTTGAGTCCCAGAGAATTATGAACATAGTTCTATTGTAGCCTGTATCATATCCTTTGTAATTGTCTACCTGCCTGTTTCATTCAACTAGATAATAAGTGTGGAAATAATTTTCTCTTATTTATCTTTATGTCCCCTACACATGTTACAATGACATACACACAGTAGGCATGACTGTCAATGATGTCATCAACAATTTTCAAATGAGGATGTAATATCTGACCTACTCCTCTAGAAGGTTTAGTTCCCTTAATATACTTTTATTCAAAATTATTAAAGAATCTTAATAAAAATGCTTTAATACACTTTAGTTATCTTATTCCTCTTTTTCTATTTGCAACGGTCCCGCCAATCTAAGTATAAGTGAAGGGGATTGGTTTGGAGTCTAGTAAAATGAAGATCTATCTTCTGGTCTCCAGCAGAAAATTAAGATCTCTTAGTTGACTCTTGGTTAGAAACACATTTTCCTATTTGATCTTTGCAATAGTCCAGTAGAAATAAATGTGATCTTTCCCATTTTTTAGAAAAGGAAACCATTCCAGAGAAGTGACTTTTTTCCTAAAGTCATTTTAACCTAGGTCTGTCTGCCTAAAATGTCTACAATTACTCCACTAAAACATATGGCCCAAATAGCTATCATTACTGTCTTCTCTGCCCAAAGCTCACGATGTATACAGAAAGTTTTGGGGACCCTTGATTGAGTCTACTGAGATCTCTATTTTGTTCCTTAGTCCACTAAAACGGAGAGATTTCCAAGTCATCAAGAAAGTAAAGAGGGACAGGTACCACCTTGGAAGAAAAGTGGAGGACAAATAACCCCAAGAACTGAGAATAAGAACTAGTTCGTGGTTTGAGCTCAATCAGGTATTAGCTATCACTGACTTATCTAAAGGCAAGAGTCTAAGAGACTTGGATAAATGGATAACAAGAAGATGTCTAACTCAAAAACTCCAGGAACTAGAAAGAGAAGAGCAAACTAAGCCTAAACCTCCTAGAAGAAAGGAAATAAGAATCAGAGAAGAAATAAATAAAATAAAAAGCAGAATAATAGAGATAATCAATAAAGCCAGAAGTTGGTTCTTTGAAAAGATCAATAAAGTTGACAAACCTTTAGCTAGACTGACAAAAAAAAAAAAAAAGAGAAAAGATGTGAATAACCGAAATAAGGGGTTGGGGGGGCATTACAACTGACCTGAGAGAAATAAAGAGAATAATGACAGAATATTATAAACTAATGTAAGGCAACAAACTGGATAACTCAGATGAAACGAACAAATTCTTAGAAACACACAACCTACTCAAACTGACTCAAGAGGAAACAGTGAATATTTCAGTGAGATTTTTGCATCTATATTCTTAAGAGATATTGGTCTGTAGTTTTCTTGTTGTGTCTTTGGTTTTAGTATCAAGGTTATATTTGTTTCATAGAATTAATTAGGGAGTATTCCTTCCCTCTCTGTCTTTTGGAAGAGTTGACACAGGATTGGTATCAATTCTTCTCTAAATGTTTGGTAGAATTCTCCAGTGAAGCCATCTGGTCCAGGACTTTTTTTGTTAGGAAGGCTTTGACCACTGATTCGATCTCTTTACTTGGCATGTGTCTGTTGACACTTTCTATTTCCTCTTGAGTCAGTTTGGGTAGGTTCTAGTCCAATTTTCTTTAGGGTTTTCATCAAGAAATGGTGTTGGATTTTATCAAATGCTTTTTCTGCATCCATAGAGGTGGCTGGGTGGCTCTTTGTTATATTGATGTGGTGTATTATGTTGATTGATTTTCTAATGTTGAATTATCCCTGCATTCCTGGAATAAATCCTACTCGGTCATGGTATATGACTCTTTTAATATGCTGTTAGATTCATACACCATGACTAAGTAGGAAGAGTCTCTTCAATAAGTGATGTTAAGAAAATTAGATTTCTACATGCATAAAAGTGAAACAAGACCCATGCCTCATACCACACAAAAACAAATTCAAAATGGATTAAGGGCCTAAATGTGCAAACTAAAACCATAAAATTCTTAGAAGAACAAGCAGAGGCAATGCTTTCAGGCCTAGCTTTTAACAGTGGATTATCTAATATAATAACATAAGCAGAAACAGCAAAAGACAAAATAAATAAATGGAACCTCATAAAAATTAAAAACTTTTGTTCATCACAAGATTTTACCAAAAAAGTGAAAAGACAAGCTACTGACTGGGAGAATATCTTCAGAGACCATATATCCGATAAGAATCTAATAACCAAAATATATATAAAACTTCAACAACTTAACCACAAAAAGATAAATAAACCAATCGTAGAACGGGCAAAGGACTTGAACAGACATTTCGCCAAAGAGGACATTAAAATAACCAACAAACATGTGAAAAGATGTTCAATGTCATCAGAGAGACGCAAATCAAAACCACAATGAGATACCATTTAATTCCCAACAGGATGGATAAGATTAAAAAACAAAACGGAAAATAACAAATGTTAGTGAGGATAAGGAAATTGGAACCCTTATCCATTGCTGGTGGGAATGCAAAATGCTACAGCTATTGGGGAAAACAGTGTGGAGGTTTCTCAAAAAGCTAAAAATAGAACTACCACATGACCCAGCAATTCCACTCCAAGGTATATACCCAAAAGGCTTGGAAACTGGTATACAAACAGAGACTTGTATACCAGTGTTCACTGCAGCACTCTTCACAATAGCAAAAAGGTGGAAACAACCTAAATGCCCATCAACAGATGAACGGATAAATAAAGTGTGGTACATACACATAATGGAACACTACTCAGCCAGTAGAAGAAATGAAGTACATGCCACACAGTGGCTGGAGCTTGAACACATTATGCTGAGTGAAACAAATCAATCACAAAAAGACAAATATTGTATGACCTCACTTATAGAAAAAGACAAGAAAAGGCAAATGTATAGAGACTAAAGTTTATTAGTGGTTACTTGGGACAGAAAGGAGAGGGAAAGGGGGGTTATTGTTTATAGAGTACTGAGTTTTGGTACCTGGTGATGGAAAAAAATTCAATGAGTAAGGGTAGGGTTGCACAGCTGATTGTTTTAAATGCTGTCAATAAGTTGCATACCTGTAAAAAGTTGAATTGGCAAAAGTTGTGTGATAGACATATTTACAACAATAACCAAAAAAAAAAAAAAAAAGGTAGCCGCTGAGGCTGCTTATGTACAACCAAAAACTTCACAGGATATGATTCCTTCGTTTAGAGGTTTAGGGTCATAGTTTCATGGGACATCCAGTTAATTGGCCTAATAACATGTTTAGTGCTTCTGTTCTACTTCCTAGTTCATTGGGTAGTGCCAGGGGTCTTAAAAGCTTGCAAGCTGTCATCCAAGGCACAACAATTAGTCTCTATTCACCTGGAACAGCAGAGGAAGAAGGAGACTCAGGAACAGGAAGAAATGGAGTATGTGGCTAATTGCCTCCATGAACAATTGCCATGAGACCAGAAGAACTGGATGGTGCCCGGCTACCATTACTGAACATTTTTATCAACGATTCTATGAAGAATCCTGATTAAAGGGTAAAAATTGTTGTTTGGTTTTAAGAAGACTTCAGGGGATGTTTTTGGTTTAAGGTGTAAAGATTATCTCACGGTAATAGTTTCTTGGGTTCATCCATCCTCCCTCATTCCAGGAAGTTTGGATTCCATGAAAATTTGAAATTCTGTTCTATACGTTTCCCCTTTTATTGTACTTTGGATGGTCATTTGCAAGCTTTTAAGATCTCAGCTACTGTGCAACAAAACAGGAGGCAGAAAAGAAGCGCTAAACACATTATGAGGCCAATTAACTGGGATGTTGGTACAGATTCTTGATACTGTATTTTTTATGCAAATAACATGTACCTTCTACATTTGTTCGCCAACTACTCCCTCCCTCCAAGAGGTATCTTTCTAAGTGTGTTATGCTAACTTTTTTTTTTTTTTTACAGGAACAGGCAAAAAATAAAAAAGACATACTGGCACTTGGGAAAATACCTGGGGCAGGGGGAAGGGAGTGGTTGGCAAACAAAAGTAGAAGGCATGACTTATTTGCATAAAAACAAGGTATATTTCTCCCAAAAGTAGTAAGTTTTTGTTTCATTCTTCAGATCCTGTAACCTTGATAATAGTTCTAGTAGTTTTTCTTTTTTGATTCTGTAAGATTTTCAACACAGACGAACATGTAATCTTGCATGTTTTATTTCTTCTTTCCAGTTTGGATGGCCTTAATTTCTTTTCCTTACCATTTTGCACTGACTAGCACAGCTCATTCAATGTTGAATAGAAATGATGAGCATGAATATCCTTGTCTAATTCCTGATCTTATGGAGAAAGTATTCAGTCTTTCACCATTAAATATGAGGCTAGCGGTAGCCATCTGTCTGGAGGTTTCTTTGTGGGAAGGTTTTTGATTTAAAATCAACTTCTTTAACAGATATAGGGCTATTTAGGTTATGTACTTCTTTCTTGAGTGAGCTTGGTCATTTGTGTCTTTCAAGAAATTAGTTTATTTTTCAACCATGTGGTTGAATTTATTGATTCAAAATTCGTCACAATATCCTTACTATCTTTTTTAATGTCTGCAGGATCTACAGTGATGGCCCTTCTCTCATTCCTAATATTGGTAATTTTTTGTCTTCTCTTGTTTTTCCTTGTCAGTCTAAATAGAAGTTTATGAATTTTATTGATTTTCTTAAAGAAGCGCCTTTCAGTTTGATAAAATTTTAAAACCTGTTTTTCTGTTTCCTATTGATTTCTGTTCTGATTACTTATTATTTTTCTTTCCTCTGCTTACTTTAGGTTTCATTTGTCTAAAATTTTTTTAGATTGCAAGTTGAGGTCACTGATTTGAGGCCTTTCTTCTTTTCTAATATAAACACTTAGTGCCATATATTTTCCTGTAAGTACTGCTTTAGCTGCATCCCACATATTTTCAAAAGTTGTTTTCACTTCTATTCAGTTTAAAATACTTTCTCATTTCCTACTGATTTCTTCTTTGACTCATGAGTTATACAGAGGTATGTCATTTTGTTTCCAAATAGTTTAAAATTTTCCAGATATGTTTCTGTTATTGTCTTCTAACTTAATTTCATACAACCTATTGTCTTAATGATCTAGTGCTGGTATGACAGAAATACCATAAATGTGTGGATTTAAGAAATAAAACAGAAATTTATTTTCCCACAGTTAGGAGCCTAGAAGTACAAATTTAGGGTGTGGCTCTAGGGTAAGGTTTTCTCTGTCAGCTCTGGAGAAAGGTCTTTGTGTCTTTGAGCTTCTGCTCCTGGGCAATCTTAACGTGGGTTGGCATCTCTTCCCCCATCTCTGCTTCCTCCCTTCCTTGTTTAATCGTTTTTATATCTCAAAAGAGATTGACTCAAGACACACCCTACACTAATCTTGCCTCATTAACATAATAAAGACAACCGATTCCCAAATCAGGTGATAACTACAGGCATAGAGGTTAGGATTTACAAACACATATTTTGGGGGGACACAATTCAGGCCATAACATTCTACTCTTCGGCTCCCCAAAATTCATCTTCTTGCTGTATGCAAAACACATTCACCCCATCACATCATCCCAAAAGTCTTAAATCAACTCCAAGTTCAAAATTTCATCTTCTGAATCATCTAAATCAAATATGCGTGAAAGTTTAGCTGTATTCCATCCTGGGGCAAAATTCATCCTCATCTGTGAATGTGTGAAATCTAGATTACAAGTTATGTGTTTCCAAAGTAGGATGGTGTAAACAGGCACAAGGTAGAATTTCCATTAAAAATGGAAGAAATTGGAGGGCAATATAATGGGCACCCAGCAAGTCCCAAACCCAGCAGAACAATTTACATTAGCTCTTAAGACTTGAAAATAATCCCCTCTTCTCTGAGAACATCTAGCCAATGGCCCCACCCTCCAGATTCTGGGTGTTGGCCACACCCTCCAGATTCTGGGTGAACGCCCCTCAGCCTTGGGCTTCAGCTTCACCTTCCAGGCCCACTTGGATGGCAACTGTGCTCCCTTGGCTTTGGGTGACCCCATTCTCCTAGTCATTTGAGTGGTGACCTCACACCCTCAGCTCTGGCAGGCCCCGTTCTTCTGCCCCTTGTGCATGACAGTCCTGCCCCCTCAGCTTTGAGTGGTGGCCCCATCCCCCAGCATACCTCAATGGCAGCCCTATACACCAGAACCAAGTTGGTGAAGATCCACCTCTGAAATCTAGGAGGCTGTGACCCTATCCTTTGAGATCCAGGAGACTGTGGTCCCACCCTTTGAAACTGAAAAGGCCCTGCTTCCTATGTTCCTTCCAACAGTTTTGCTGGTCTCCAAGCTGCTCCAGGATGGTCCTTTTCTTCTCTGGGGATGGTCTGTTTCCTGCATGTAGAATACCAAGAAGCAGTTTTCTTTCATCCTGTCTCTGACCTCTTTAGTCTAAGCTGATGGGTTTTCTGCTGTGGTAGTTGGTTAGATCCATAAGTCACAGGCTTAATTCTTTAACAAAGCATTGTACAGACATGTCCTTGGTGAAAATTCTGGTTTGTACAAAAGGATTTTCCAAATATTTAAGTTCTGTTTTCATTTTGCACAGTTCATTTTTAAGTCTATCTCTTTCCTCTCACATTTTACGGTAAGTGGCAAGAAGAAACCACATGGCCCTTTTAAGATCTTGCTTATAAAACTCATTAGCCATATCCAAGTTCATCACTTACAAGCTCTACCTTTCACCAAACATCTGAACATAATTCAGACAAGTTCTTTGCCACTGCACAAAAAGCACCATCCTTCCTCCATTGTCCAATCACTTGTTCATCATCATTTTCTTTCCAAGCCTCACTGAAAAACACATTTAACATCCACATTTCTAGCAACATTCTGTTGCTATGCCACATGTATTCCCTAAGATGACAGAGACTTTCTCTATAGCTCTCCTCACTTCCTTCTGAGCTCTCACCAGAATTGCCTTTGATGGTCATAATTCTACCAACAGTCTCTTCAAGGCAATGTAGGGTTTTACTCTTAAAAAAAAAAAAATTAATATTAGGCACCTTAAAACTCTTCAGCCTCTACCCATTACCCAATTCCCAAACCCCTTCCACATTTTAGGTATTTAAATTCTGTCTTAGTTATCTAGTGCTGCTATAACAGAAATACCATAAATGGGTGGTTTTGACAAATGGAAATTTATTTTCTCATAGCTTAGGAGGCTAAGAAGTCCAAATTCAGGGTGCCGGCTCTAGGGGAAGGTTTTTTCTCTGTCAGCTCTAGAGAAAGTCCTTGTCTCTTTGAGCTTTTGCTTTAGCATGATCTTCACGTGGCTTGGCATCTCCCTTCTCCCATCTCTGCTTCCTCACATGCTTGTTTAACCTCTTTTATATCTAAAAGAGATTGACTCAAGACACACCCT
Source organism: Elephas maximus indicus (assembly GCF_024166365.1). Taxonomy (NCBI): domain Eukaryota; kingdom Metazoa; phylum Chordata; class Mammalia; order Proboscidea; family Elephantidae; genus Elephas; species Elephas maximus. The sequence continues at coordinate 44,848,489 of NC_064829.1, read as the reverse complement.
GCATTAATCCTGTCTCATTAACATATTGAAGACAACCCATTCCTAAATGGGATTATAACCATAGGCAATTACGTCAAGTTTGTTGACAGTGTTGTCCCAGTGTTTTCTGCCCTTACTGATTACTTACTTATTTTATCGTAATTGAGAGATGTGTAGAAATCTCTGACTAGAACTGTATACATCTAGTACTCACTTATTGAATATCTTGTTATCCAATATTTAGCATTTATGACAATACTAAAAATCTAGTATCTATTTTGCACTTTAACAACATATGTCTGGCAGTAACGAATGCTGAGGTGCAAGGCAAGAGTAAGGCTGGCTGCAGTAGTTATGTGTCAATGTTGTTGGGCCATGATTCTCAGTGGTTTGGCAGTTATGTAATGATGTAATTTGGCAGTTTATGTAATGATGTAATCATCCTCCATTTTGTGATCTGAGGTGGTCATCCTCTATTTTCACATAATGGTGATTTTTGCATAAAGACCTGGTCTTTGGAACCTAACCATGTCGATAAGTGAGGAGTGGGTGTATTTGCCTATTTCTCCTGGTAATTCTTTCAGATTTTGCTTCATGTATTTTGAAGCTATGCTATTAGGCACATATATGTTTAGAACTCTTTATGTTCTTATTAAATTGGCCCTTTTATCATTATGGAATGACCTTCTTTATCTCTGTTAATATTTTTTATTCTGAAACTTATTTTGTGTAATATTAATATAACTACTTCAGGTTACTTTTTGTCAGTATTTATATAGTGCTTTTTTTTTTTTTTTTTTCTAATTCCAACCATTTACTTTTAACCTATTTGTGTCTTTATATTTCAAGTGGGTTTCTTGGAGGCAGGGTACAGTTACTAGGTCTCATTTTTTAATCAAATCTGACAATTAGTGTATAGATTATTTACATTTAATGGGGTTATTGCCATTGTTGGGTTTATTTCTACCATCTTGATATTTATTTTTCATTTGTCCCTTCTGTTCTTTATTCCCCATCCTTTTTTCTGAGTTCTTTTGAATCAAGTGTTTTGTTTTTTTCTGATTACACTTTATCATCTTTGTTAGCTTATTAGTTATGAAATTTTTTAAGTGTTTTTTTATGGCTTATAATATCCATCTTTAATTTATCACAGTCTACCTTTAAGTAATATTATACCACTTCATGTATGGTACTGTTCTTCTTGTTGTCAGTTGCCATCGAGTTGATTCTGAGTCATGGTGACCCCATGTCATATATGGTATAAGAACCTTAAAACTGTATACTTCCATTTTCCTCCTCCTAGAGCCTTATAGCCTTTATGCTACTTCAAAAAAAAAAAAAAGGTTGCCATTGGGTCCATTCTGACTCAGAGAGACCCTATAAGACAGAGTAGAACTGCCCCATAGGCTTTCCAAGGAGCAGCTGGTGGATTCCAACTGCTGATCTTTTGATTAGCGCTGAACTCTTAACCACTGTACCACCAGGGCTCCAGCCTTCACACTATAGTTATCATATACTTAACTTCTACATATGCTATAAGTTTCACAATACACTGTTATTATTTTGGTTTAAATAGTCAATTATTTTTTACAATAAGAGAAACGTCTTTTATGTTTATATATTTATCATTTCTGATGCTCTTTGTGTAACCTGATTCCATGAAAATCAGTAGATTGCCATCAGTTATAACTTTCTCTAAGTTGCTTACCAGAAGAGGTTGCTTTGAAACCAGCCTAAACCAGATTTGGCCTGCTCCGAATACGAAAAAAGACCAACTGTGACCGCTAGCTGGCCCCAGTAGAAGACACAGCAGCAAGTAGAACAAATCGGCAGAAAAATTACTGCCTGGACCTCATTCCGAAGCGTGAGGTCTAACAAGGACTGCATCACCTCCTGTTTTTGGTCCCCCAATTTGCCCATAACACACCCTCCCTGTATTTTTTTTTTTTTAAGAACATTTCCCCTCTTGGTGCACCTGCATGGCTGCCATCTTATTACTCAAATTACTTAAAAGCCCTGCTTCCCCACCATTTGTGGAATTTGATCTGAGGAACTTCCTCCCGGCTCCTTGCTCTGCACATTGCAAATAAAGTTACTTTCTCTATCTTAAAGGCTGGTGTCCAGATTTTTGGCAGGTCTGAGTGTGCAGGACAGAATCCACCTTTCTGGGTTTAATAACATTTGTTCCTTTGTGCACATCCAAACTTCTATCTGATACTAGTTTGAGAGTTCTTTATATATTCTGGATAGAAGTCCTTTGTTATACATGTGATTTGCAAATATTTTCTCCCAGTGAGGAACCTGTCTTTTTTTGTTGTGTATCATTGAGTCGATTCTGACTCATAGTGACCCCATAGGACAAAGTAGAACTGCCCCGTAGGGCTTTCTAGACTGTAATTTTTATGAAAGCAGATGACCGGGTCTTTTCTCCTGCAAAGCTGCCGGGTGGGTTCAAACTTCTGATTGTTTCGTTAGCAGCTGAGCACTTAACCATCACATCACCAGGGGTCCTTGCTTGATGCAAGGATGGCAAGACTACGTCTCACATACTCTGGATATGTTGTCAGGAGGGAACAGTCCTTGCAGAAGAATATCATTCTTGGTAAAGTAAAGGGTCAGCGAAAAAGAGGAAGACTCTCAATGAAACAGACTGACACAATGGCTGTAACAATGGGCTCAAGCATAACAATGATTGTGAGGATGGCACAGGACTGGGCAGTGTTTCATTATGTTGTACATAGGGTCGCTGAGTCAGAATTGACTAGATGGCACCTAACAACAGTGCCTTTCTCTGATAAAATGATTTAAATTTGGTAAGTCCAACTTATCAATGCTTTTCTTTCATGAATTGTGCTTTTGACGTCATTAATAAGAATGCTTCGCCTAACTCCAGGTTACAGAGATTTTCTCCAAAAAATTTTATAACTTACGTCTCACGTTTAGACATGTGATCCATTTGGAGTTCATTTTTATGTAAGTTATGAAGTTTATGCCAAAATTCATTTTCTGGCCTATTGATGTCCAATATTTATTATTTTTTTTTTATTTGCAACGTATGTGCTGAAAAGATTATCCTTTCTCCATTGAATTGACTTTGAACATCTGTAAAAAAATTAACTGGCCATATTTCTGTTGGTATATGCTTCTGGACTATTTTATTCTATTGATTTATATGTCTACCTATTCTTTGTCAATATCACATTGTCTTGGTTAAAGCATTACAGTAAATCTTAAAATCATCTGTATCAATTCTCCAACTTTGTTTTTCTTTTTCAAAATTGTTTTGCCTATTCTAGTACTTTTTCCATCCCATAAAAAGTTTATTTGTATTGGAATTGCATTAAATCTGTAAATCAATTTCAGGAGAACTGCCATATTAACGATATTGAATCTTCCAATACACAAATGTGGTATGTGTTTATATATTTATTTAGCTCTTCTCTGATTTCATTCAGATGTTGTGCATGTTTTATTAATTTATACTTAAATTATTTCAAGTTTTGGGAAGTATTGTAAATGGTACTGCTTTATTAATTTCAGTTTCCAAATTGTTCTTTGCTAGTATATAAAAATACTATTGAGCTTTGTGTGTTGACCTTGTAGCCTGCAACCCTGCTAAACTCATTAGTTCTAGGTGCTTCTCTGTAGAGCCTGTGGGATTTTCTATGTAGACAATCATTTCCTCTTTGAATAGGGACAATTGTTTATCCTTTTCCAATCCTTTATCTGAATACTTCTTTAAGTATTCATTTTAGAGGCCTGCTGGTAATAGATTCTCTTAGTTTTCCTTCATCTGAAAATGTTTTTATTTCAGTTTATTCCTCAAAGATATTTCAATGGATACAGAATTCTGGGTTAACAGTTCTTTTCTCTCAGCAATTCAAAAATGTTGTTGCATTTTCTTTTGTTTTCCTCAGTTTTTGATGAGAAATTCATAGCTATTTGAATCATTGTTCTCCTATGTGACATATGTCAGTTTTTGCTGACAACATGTAGGACTTTTTCTTGTTTTTAGTTTTCAGAAGTTTGATTATGATAGCATTTCTTTGAGATTATTTTGCTTGGGGTTTGCTGAGCTTCGATTTATCTACAGATTCGTGGAATTTTTCCTTTGTCATCTCCATTCTGCTACTGAGCCTATTCAGTTTTTATTTCAGTTATTATATATTCTTTTCAAGTTCTAAAATATGCATTTGGCTTGTCTTTGTATGTTCTAATTTTATGCTGAGACTCTGTCTCTTTCCATTCCGTTCAAGAGTATTTGCCCTTACTTCATGAAGCCTGCTTAAAACAGTTGCTTTAAAGTTGTTTGATAATTCCAACATCTGTGCCATCCCTGTTTTGGCATTTGTTTATTGTCTTTTCCTTTGTGAGTTGAGATTTTCAAGGTTCTTCACACGCTGAGTAATCTTAGATGGTATCCTGGACATTTTGAATATTATGCAATGAGACTCTGGGTTTTATTTAAATTCAAAGGAGAACACTGATTTCGTTTTGTTTTGTTTTAGCAGGCACAGTTCTAACCTGCTTTCTGTGAAGTGTGGTTATGACGTCAGTTAAGCTTTTAATGCATTTGCAGCAATATTTGGGTAAGTCCTACATATGTTGCACCCAGTGGACAGTGTGAGATCTGGGCAGTGGTCTATACTGTAGTTCATTTTTCAGAGTCTGTGCTATGCTGTTTAGAGAAGGTGTTAGAAAAGTTTTTCTGTAAAGGGCCACTTAGTAAGGAAAAATGCAAGCTCCATGATAAGATACACTTATGTAACAATGAAAAAACAAATTTCATAATTTTTTTATTGATAAAATTCAAAATTTAAAATAATAATTGAGTACATTTTCTGGTAATACTGGTCTATTAGTGAGAAGAGTGGAGTTTTTGAGGGGGGGGTTGGGGAGATAAGATTTCGCTTAACTGGGTTCAAAGTTATTGTTCCCTATCACCCAAATTGAAAATGTTCATCTGTTAATGTTGATCTAAAATGAGATTTTAACTATTTCATCTCTGAAATATCTTCCCATACAGATAAGTACTGTCAAGTACTAATATCAATCCACAAGCAAATGACTTTAATTAAGCATTTAAAGAATTCTATTATATTCTTGATATTTTCCTTGTAGCATATCATTACATTGCAGATTAATCACTTCCAATTGATGGTTAGGTAGAAGCTTCTCAATTGCACAGTTAAATGGATTTTGAAATTTGGAAAATTCCTTTGTACCTGCTTCCAGGTCTCAAAAACATTCCTGGAACTGCAGTTTGAGCTCAGGAAACACATCTGTTGAAAATTTGTAAAAGAATGGTGATTTCACTTCTTGTTTTAATGTTTGAAGCATGGGAAGTATATAAAATAGCTTGATATTACTTGTGATTCAAACAAGGTTAGTTGTTGTCAAAATGATTATCACAGCTCAAGTTTGTACGTAAGCAATGTTTTACCTGGTAATTTAAGGTTGAATTTGTTAAGAAACATTATCGAGTCTGCAGCAAAAGTTAACTTCCGAAGCTATGCAGTGTTCAAAAATAGTGGTTGAGGGTAGTTTCTCTCATTCAGAAATATTTCAATTTCAGTCCTAATCTCAAAAAATCACAATGAAACTTTACTACTGCTAAACCATTGAACTACTGTATGGGAAGTGATGGTATTTAGCTTCTATTAAAAAAAAAAAAAATGTGGAACAGAATAACATCCATTTTGGAAAATCCAGTGGACACTTTGAAACACTTTCTTCTCTTGGTTTCCATGATACCACAATTTCCTGAATTCCTTTCTGCTTCTTGGGCCACTCCTCAATTTTGTTCACTAGGCTCTCCTCTTCTAGCCAACTTCGAAATATTGGCATACCACAGTGCTTAGGCCTGAGGTCTGTTTTCATTCTGCTTTTCCTGTTTTACCCTTCTCCTTCTTTTGAGGATATCTTGGCATTATATAACATCTATTAACCAATTCCTAAATTTATATCTTTAGCCAAGCTTCAAAATGCAATCACTTATTTGACTCCTCCACTTAGATGTCTCAAGGCATTTAAAGCTTAACTTTCCTTAAACCATAGTCTTCATCTTTGCCCCATATCCACTGCCATCAAGTTGATTCAACTCTAGTGACCCTCTAGAACAGAGCAGAACTGCCCCATAGGGTTTCCAAGGCAGTAAATCTTTACGGAAGAAAACTGTCTCATCTTTCTTCCACAGAGGGGGTGTTGGGTTTGAACCACTGACTTTTTGGTTAGCAACTGAATACTTAACCACTGTGCCACCAGGCCTCCTTGCCCCACAATCACCCCTTTCCTTGAGTCTAAATTTGCTTCCTCCAAAAAATATCAAATACATGGAAACTGAAGAGCACCTTGCTCAAAAACTACTGGTTATAGAAGAAATCAAGGATGGAATAAAGAAATTCAAAGAATCAAATGAGAATGAAAACACTTCTTACCAGAACCTTTGAGACACAGCAAAAGCAGTGCTTAGAGGTCAATTTAGAGGAATAAATGCACATATCCAAAGAGAAGAGACGGCTAAAATCAGAACATTGACTCTACAGCTCCAACAATTAGAAAGAGAGCAGCAAAAGAAGCCCTTGGGTACCAGAAGGAAGGAAATAATAAAGATTAGAGAAGAAATAAATGAAATAGAGAATAGAAAAACAATTGAAAGAGTCAACAAGACCAAAAGTTGGTTCTTTGAAAAGATCAACAAAATTGATAAACCACTGGCCAAAATGAAAAAAGAAAAACAGGAGAGGAAGCAAATAACCCGAACAAGAAATGAGATGGGCAATATCACAACAGACCCAACCAAAATAAAAAGGATCAAAACAGAATACCATAGAAAATTGTACTTCAACAAATTTGAAAACCTAGAGGAAATGGACAAGTTGCTAGAAACACACTACCTACCTAAAGTAACACAAAGTGAGGTAGAAAAAGTAAATTAACCCATAACAAAAAAAGCAATTGAAGAAGTAATAACAAAATTTCCAACAAAAAAGTCCTGGACCTGATGGCTTCACTGGCAAATTCTACCAAACTTTCAGCGATTTAACACCTTTACTACTAAAAGTATTTCAGAGCATAAAAAAGGAAGGAATACTATCAAAGTCATTCTATGATACCAAAGCCAAGTAAAGACACCATGAAGAAAGAAAATTACAGACCAATATTCCTCATGAATATAGATGCAAAAATCCTCAACAAAATACTAGCCAATAGAATTCAACAGCGTATCAAAAAAAAAAAAATAATTCATCATGAACAAGTAGGTTTCATACCAGGTATGCAGGGATGGTTCAACATTAGAAAAACAGACAAAGTAATCCATCACATAAATAAAACAAAAGATAAGAACCACATGACCTTATCAATCCATGCAGAAAAGGCATTTGACTAAGTCCAACAGTCATTCCTGATAAAAACTCTTGACAAAATAGAAGGGAAATTCCTTGACATAATAAACGGCATTTATACAAAGCCAACAGCCAACATCATCCTAAATGGAGAGAGTCTGAAAGCATTCACTTTGAGAACAGGAACCAGACAAGGATGCCCTTTATCTCCACTCTTACTCAACATTGTGCTGGAGGTCCTAGCCATAACAATAAGGCAAGAAAAATAAAGCGCATCCAAATTGGTAAGGAGGAAGTAAAAGTATCCCTATCTGCAGATGATATGATCTTACACACAGAAAACCCCAAAGAATCCACAAGAAAACTACTGGAACTAATAAAAGATTTCATTAAAGTATCAGGATACAAGATAAACGTACAAAAATCAGTTGGATTCCACTACACCAACAAAGAGAACTTTGAAGAGGAAATGACCAAATCAATACCATTTACAATAGCCCCCAAGAAGATCAAGTACTTAGGAATAAACCTACGCAGGGACAGAAAAGACCTAAACTACAAGACACTACTTCAAGAAACCAAGAGACCTACATAATTAGAAAAACATACTATGCTCATGGACAAGACGACTCAACATTGTGAAAATGTCAATTCTGCCTGAAACAATCTACAGATACAATGCAATCCCAAGCCAAATTCCAACAGTATTTTTTAACAAGATGGAGAAACAAATTACCAACTTCCTATGGAAAGGGAAGAGGCCCTGGATAAGTAAAGCATTACTGAAGAAGAACAAATTGAGAGGTCTCACGCTACCTGATTTCGGAACCTATTATACTGCTACAGTAGTCAAAGCAGCCCGGTATTGTTACAGCAGTAGACATATAGACCAATGGAACAGTTGAGAATCCAGATGTAAATTCATCCATCTATGAGCAGCTGATATTTGACAAAGGCCCAAAGTCAGTTAAATGGGGAAAAGACGGTCTCTTTAAGAAATGATGCTGGCATAACCAGATATTCATCAGCAAAAAAATGAGACAAGACCCATACCTCACGCCATGTATAAAAACTAACTCAAAATGGATCAAAGATCTAAATATAAAATCTAAAACAATAAAGATGATGGAAGAAAAAATAGGGACAATGCTAGGAGCCCTAACACATGGCGTAAATAGTACACAAACCATAACTAACAATACACAAACACCAGAAGAGAAACTGGGATAACTGGGAGCTCGTAAAAATCAAACACTTATGCTCATCCAAAGGCTTCATCAAAAGAGTAAAAAGCGGACCTACAGACTGTGAAAAAATTTTTGGCTCTGACGTATTTGATAAGGGTCTAATCTCTACAATCTACAAGATACTGCAACACCTCAACAACAAAAAGACAAATAACCCAATTAAAAAACGGGCAAAAGATACACACAGACACTTCACCAAAGAAGACATTCAGGCAGCCAACAGACACATGAGGAAATGCTCACGATCATTAGCCATTAGAGAGATGAAAACCAAAACTAAAATGAGACATGATCTCACCCCAACAAGGCTGGCACTAATCCAAAAAACAAAATAATAAATGTCAGAGAGGCTGTGGAGAGACTGGAACACTTATGCACTGCTGGTGGGAAGATAAAACGGTACAACCACTTTGAAAAATGATTTGGCACTTCCTTGAAAAGCTAGAAATAGAAGTGTCATAAGATCCAGCAATCCCACTCCCTGGAATATATCCTAAGAAATAAGAGCTGTCACACAAATAGACATATACACACCCATGTTCATTGCAGCATTGTTCACAATAGCAAAAAGATGGAAACAACCTAGGTACCCATCAATGGACAAATGAATAAAGAAATTATGGTACATACACACAATGGAATACTATGTAACGATGAACAGTGATGAATCTGTGAAACATCTCACAACATGGATGAATCTGGAGGGCATTATGCTGAGTGAAATTAGTTGCAAAAGGACAAATATAGTATGAGACCACTATCATAAGAACTCATGAAAAGCTTTAAACCCAGAAGAAAACATTCTTTGGTGGTTACAAGGGTGGGGAGGGAGGGGGAGGAGAATTCACTAACTAGATAGTAGACAAGGATCATCTCTGGTGAAGGGAAGGACAATACACAATACAGGGACGTGAGCACAACTGGACCAAAGCAAAAGCTAAGAAGTTTCCTGAACACATCCAAACACTTTGAGGGACAGAATAGCTGGGTCTGGGGCCTGGTAACCACAGTTTCCGGGGACATCTGGTCAATTGGCATAACATAGTTTATTAAGAAAATGTTCTGCATCCCATTGTGGTGAGTGGCGTCTCGGGTCTTAAAAGCTTGCAAGCGGCCATATAAGATGAATCAATTGGTCCCAACTGACTTGGTGCAAAGGAGAATGAAGAACACCAAAGACACATGGAAAATATTACTCCAAGAGACTAAACATCCACATAAACCAGAGATTCCACCAGCCTGAGATCAGAAGAACTAGATGGTGCATGGCTACCACCAATGACTACTCTGACAGGGAACACAACAGAGTCCCTGATGGAGTGGGAGAAAAGCGCAGAGCAGAACTCAAATTCATGTAAGAAGACCAGACTTAATGGTCTAACAAAGACTGGAGGAACTCCCAAAACTATGGCCCCCAGATGCTCTGTTAACCCAGAACTAAAAGCATTCCTGAAGGCCACTCTTCAGACAAAGATTAGACAGGACTATAAAATAAAAAATAATACAGTGAGGAGTGTGCTTCTTAGTTCAGTCAGATACATGAGACCAAATGGGTGGCTCCTGTCCGGAGGCAGGATGAGAAGGCAAGAAGGGACAGAAACTGGTTGAACTGACACAGGAAACCTGAGGTGGAAAGGAGGAGTGTGCTGTCATGTTGTGGGGATTGTAACTGATGTCACAAAACAATATGTGTATAAATTTTTGTATGAGAAATTAACTTGAGCTGTAAACTTTCACCTAAAGCACACACACACACTCACAGAAGATAAATAAATTTGCTTCCTCCTCTCTCAGTTTACCCATTTCAATAAATGCTCTTCCATCCAGTCTGGTACATCGAAAACCTTAGTCATCCTTAACGCTTCCCTCTCTTTACTGCCTTCTCCCTAAAAGGTCCTATTGGTTCCACTTCCTAAAGACATTGTGGTTTTGATTGTTCCTACTCCATTTCAACACCTGGGTCCCAGTCATCTTCATCTCTCATCTGTACTAATGTAACAGCCTCAGTGGCTTCCCATTTGTACTCCTGCTCCTCTCCACATAGCAGCCAGACAGACCTTCTACAAACATAAACAGATGCTTACTATCCTTTTAGTGACATTCCCTTGCACTTAAAGTACAAAAGAGCTAACTGGGATAGCAAGATCCTCGATGTCCTGTCCCTTGCCTGCTTTTCCTTTTTCATTTGACGTGACTCTTTGCTTCACTTGTTACCACCAGCTACAATGATCTTCTTCACATTCCTGGAACAGGACAAGTTATTTCTTCTTCAAGACCTTAATACTGCTGTGTCATCTGTTACAAATGTTCTTCCTCTCTTAATCTTCCCCTGCTTTCACTTTTCTTTTTTATCTTTTAAAAAATTTGTTGTTTTTGAAAATACACACAGTAAGACATACACCAATTGAACAGTTTCTACATGTACTATTTAGTGACACTGATTACATCCTTCAAGTTGTGCAACCATTCTCACCCTCCTTTTCCGAGTTGTTCCTCCCTCATTAACATAAACTCACTGCCCCCTAACGTTCCTATCTAATCTTTTGAGTTGCTGTTGCCAGTTTTATCCTATATAGATAGTTCTTAAAAGAACACAATGCTCATGGCAGACATCTTTTACTAGTTAAGTTAAACTACTGTATGGTTTTAAGAAGACTTTGGGGATATTTTTGGTTTAAGGTTTAAACGCTATCTCAGGGCAATAGTTTCAGGGCTTTATCCAGCCTCCAAAGCTCCAGAAAGTCTGGAGACCCATGAGAATTAGAAATTCTGCATTTCCCCCCTTTTGATCAGGGTTCTTCCATAGAATCTTTGATCAAAATGTTCAGTAATAGTAGCTGGGCACCATTCAGTTCTTCTGGTCTCATGGCAAAGGAGGCAGTTGTTTATGGAGACAATTAGCCACATATTCCATTTCCTCCTCCTGTTCTTGAGTCTCCTCTGTTCTCTGTTCCTCCAGGTGAATAGAGACCAATTTTTGTGCCTTGGGTGGCTGCTTGCAAGCTTTTAAGAACCCAGGTACTACACAATGAACTAGGAGGTAGAGCAAAAGCACTAAGCATGTTATTAGGCCAATTAACTGGAGGTCCCATGAACATGACCCTAAAGCTCCAAACCAAAGAATCAAATCCCATGAGGTTTTTGGCTGTACATAAGCAGCCTCAGCAGCTACTCTTTTTTTTTTTTTTTTGGCTATTGTCATAAATATGTCTATCACTCAACTTTTGCCAGTTCAACTTTTTACAGGTATACAACTTATTGACAGCACCTAAAATAATCGGCTGTGTAACCCTACCCTTACTCATTGAACTTTTTCCATCAATAGATACTGAAACTCAGTATTCTATAAGCAATAACCACCCTTTCCCTCTCCTTCCTGCCCCTGGTTACCACTTATCAACTTTGGTCTCTATACATTTGCCTTTTCTTATCTTTTTATATAAGTGAGGTCATAACAATATTTGTCCTTTTGTGATAAATTTGTTTCACTCAGCATAATGTCTTCAAGCTCCATCCACACTGTAGCATGTACCAAGGCTCCCTTTCTTTTACTGGCTGAGTAGTGTGCCATTGTTTGTACATAACCACATTTTGTTTATCCATTTATCTATTGATGGGCATTTAGGTTGTTCCCCCCTTGTGGCTATTATGAAGAGTGCTGTAATGAACACTGGTGTAAAAGTCTTTGTCTGAGTCTCTGTTTTCAAGCTTTTTGGGTATATACTTTGGAGTGGAATTGTTGGGTCATATGGTAGTTCTATTTTTAGTTTTTTCATGAACCGCCACACTGTTTTTTACATTAGCTGTAGCATTTTGCATTCCCACAAGCAGTGGACTTTTTTTTTTTACTTTTTAATACAAAAGAGCATATATAGTACTTATATATATATACTTAATAACAATAAAATAAATACTTGTACAGTAAAACCTGTGAAAGCTGGAAACCTGTCAGAGAAGGAAACACAAATATTTTCCACTGAGAGAGAGCGATAGAAAAGTCAAAGGCAGAAAACTTGTTAGCCAGAAAAACAAGGCTGTCCTGTTGAGTTCTGCCTCTCACAGGTTTCCCTGTATATTCACCATCCGCCGATTCTTCTCCTGGATAACTATTATTCATCCTACCAGAGATCAACTGAGGAGATACCATTTTCTCAGAAAGACCTTCCTTAGCCCCACTATCTAAATTAAATTAGATTACCCTAGTTGTTTTTTTCTCATAATACTCTGCTCTTTTCCTTCATAGCATTTATCACAATTTGTAATTGTTTATTTGTATGGGCTTATTTGTTTAATATCTATCTCCCTCATTAGCCTGGAAACAATATGAGGGCAAGAACCACATCAGCTTTGCTTACTTTGTATCCTTGGGTCAAATAATAATGAATTGTCTCTGCTATAACTGAAATACCACAAGTGGGTGGTTTTAAAAAACAGAAATTTATTTTCTCACAGTTTAGGAGGCTAGAAGTCTGAATTCAGGGTGCTGGCTCTAGGAGAAGGCTTTCTCTCTCTGTCAGCTCTGGGGGAAGGTCCTTGTCTCTTCAGCTAGTTTCCTGGTTCCTTGGAGATTTCCTTGTGGCTTGGTATCAATCTTCCCCATCTTTGCTCCTTTCACTTGCTTGTTTAATCTCTTTTATATCTCAAAAGAGATTGACTCAAGATACATAGTACATTAATCCTATGTCTCATTAATGTAACAAAGACAAACCATTCCCAAATGGGACAGAACCATAAGCATAGAGGTTAGGGTTTACAACACATATTTTTAGGGGGTACAATTCAATCTATAATACTAACAAATGAACCTACACTGCTCTAGTTATTTTCTTTAAAAATCTTTTAATTGCCAATATCTATCAAAATTTAAAATGATTATATCGATGACCCACAATTCCATTTCTAGGAATTTATTCTACAGATATCCTCACACATGCACAAATGACATGTATCGGAATATTCACTGCAGCACTATTTACAATAGCGAAAGACTAGAAATAACCCGTATACTATTTCTGTGGTGGACCGGTTAAAGGCATTGTGGTATATCCATACAATGGAACATTGGGCAGCAATTTAAAAGAATAGCCAGTTCTACAGTACACATATTCATATATATACCCAAGGCTGTACATATGTAATTATCCCTGAAAAGGCATATGAAAAACTGGTAGTGGTTACATCCAAGCAGGATACCTGCTTGGCTGGGAGACGGAGCTGTGAGGATGTCTTACTTTTTACTACATACCCTTATGAATTTGAACTTCTTAAACAAGACAATAATTAATTAAACAATTTAGTTCTCTGTCTCCAACAAGTGAATATTTAAACTAGTTGAACCAGAAATATCTTAATGGATTCCTCCCACAATCTGTGTAGCCCAATGTTTTATCTAGACCACTACGAAGGCATGATTCAGAGAAGAGCAGAGACATCACCTTTTATGGAGATTCCTGGACAAGAATAAATAAAATAAAATGTCCAAGAGTGGTAAAGCAGGCCCATAATCATTATCTGCAATTCTGAAATATTAAAAGTACTGAAAACAGTTAAGTTTTTTCATAACGTTTTTGGTAGCAACATCTAACTCAAATTTATTTGGTCACAAAATCTGACCTGAACTGATATGACGCTATTAACATTCTTCACTTATTCCACTTAAATGTAAATACTCCAGATGGCATATACACCATGTGAACTTTAAAAAGTATCCACTCTCACTGAATTGTACATATAGAAATTGTGGAATTGGTGTATGTTCTATTGTATACATTCTCAACAACAATAACAACAAAAAAATCTTGAATTGAAAATACACTTGGCCCCAAGAATTTTGGATAAGGGACTGTAGACATGTATCATTTTCTCTCCTGGCTATCAGCCCTGAGTTTAATTTTTCCACAAACATATCATTAGTAGATACAGCCTTCTATAAGTTATCCAGTCCTTTCCTTCAACAATGCCCATCAATTAAGGTTCATGAGATATCTATTCTTGGCTTTTTGTTGTCACTGTTTGAGATTTTTGGTAAAAGACTATCACTATGTAAGCAGTGGGAAACCCTGGTGGCGTACTGGTTAACAGCTACGGCTGCTAACCAAAAGTCTGCAGTTCGAACCTATCAGGCGCTCCTTGGAAACTCTGTGGCGCAGTTCTACTCTGTTCTATAGGGTCACTATGAGTCAGAATCAACTTGATGGCAACAGATAACAGGTAATGCATGCAATGTATTTCAGAGATTTTAATATGGAAAGCAAATTTGATAATTCGTGCAACTATAAAGATGAAATTATTTAAGAAGATTTTTTTCTTCCTGTCACTGTAGCAGAAGCTGCGCATGGTTAAAAAACAAACGAACAAAAACTGCCACTGCTGCCTCCTATGCCTATACTTTTAAGTAATGGAAAGCTTAAGGATTAGAAAATTAATCATAATTATTTTCTAGTATCTTAATCATTTTGTGAAATCATGACGTTAGATAATGGCCATTTAATATAAAATATTCTCTTTTTTATAGAACTGCACCTTCCTACTAATTGGGAATTAAAGTCTAATTAAGTATGGCTCAAAGCCAGTATGACAAGGCTAGTCCCCCACCTTGACTGAATTGAGAGAAAAGCACTGTTGGACAGCTTAGAGTCAAAGAATGTTACCTGCTAGGCTATAGCAGGAAAAGCAGTAAGCTGGCTGCCAGAGAACATAATGCAGAAGCCCAAACCAAGAAGTGCTTGTCTTGTAAATCCCACCAGGCTGAAATGATGCTAGTTTACCACCCTGTTTGTTAGCGTGCACTTTAGGAAGTTCAGGGCGCGTATGGATATGCATTCATTTCATTTTATGCTACACGTTATTGAAAACACAATTCTGTATCATAAATAATTCATCAGTGCATTGTCTGAAATTTAAGATTACAAACCTGAATGGTAGAGTTCTGGTTTATGACTGTTTGTACTTTCAAAGAGAAAGACAATTCGGATAGATGGACTTTATAACCTTTATATGAACCTATTAGGAGAACAACCCAGCAGAGGGGAAACACCCTCCCCTCCCCCCACAGTTTCTCTTGGTATGTATCACAGACTAACACCTTCAGCCATAGGCAAAGCCAAGCCTTCAGGTTGCTTTAGCGGGGGCAGAATGAGCTAGAGCGTAAGGTGTTCTGCTTGCCCTCACTGCCACAGCTGGAGCTAGGAGACTACAGCTGCTGGCAAGCAAGCTGAAGTGGGAATTCACTGGAAGAGATATGAGATTCTTCCAATTTAATACAGCAGATTATACCACTTCCACGTTCTGGTTACTAAGAAGGTGGTACGGGTTGCAGAGGGCATAATCACGAAATGACAGAAACTAGTATGTATATAATTACAGAGCTCTCCCACTTTGCTCACAGGTATGGAGAGCTCCCTGAACTCATTACTTAAATGGTTGGACAGGATTGTGAACTCGGTCTCCATGAAGAAGCACGTTCGGGCTAAGACATAACTCTCAGTTGGCATCTATGGCATTGCAGGTGAAAATTAAAAGACAGGGCAACATCCAGCCTTTTGGGGTGGAAATGGACAATAACACACAGTAAACCACCCACTGCCGTCGAGTCGATTCCGACTCATAGTGACCCTATAAGACAGAGTAGAACACACAGTATGTACCCTGAAAAAGGCAACTGCCCTTCTCCCCTATTAAATGCAAAATGGAACTCTCAGGGTGAAGCAGGTGATATGCTGCAAATTCAAGTCTGTTAACCAGAATGTTCTCTCAGTGAATACGTCTCTGACTCAGACCATAATAAAAGATGTGGTACAGTGCGCCTAACGTCACTTCCCGTGTGACTTTGTTATGGGGTGGGGAGGGAGTAAGATAAATTGTGCGAGACGATAACTGCCTTACAGTCCCAAGTTCCTTTAATGGGCTTTACTGAGGTTGGGAAGATTAGAATGATTTAGCAGAAAGAGAGGAAGGAAAAGGCAGACAACAAAGAAGAAAATAAGGGTAGCCAGGCAAAAAGTGTGGAAATATTTTGGTGGTTGTTAAAATACAGAATGCGTAAAGCATAGATGGGGAAGAAACCAGTTACAGAGACCCAGGGGGCCACCGGGCTTCTTGCAGTGTTCTGGCAGTAAGGGGACCCAGGCAGACCTGCCTTCTTTCCCAGTTTGGGAGAATTTCGAAAATTAGATGATAAGGAAAAGCCTAATGAATTTGTTATGAGACATAAGAGGTGTCAATAAGAAAGACTGAATCTGACGAAGACTGATGCGGACACCAGCATAGTAACTGAACCTGGCTTCCCTTGTTTGGGTCAAAATCAGTGATAAATGGCAGGAAGGGGGGAAGAGAAATGGGTTATGTTGAGGTGAAAATCCAACATTATTTTGATGTCTCAAGAGAGACCCAGAGCAAGAGAATAATATTCTTTCTCAGCTCAGAAGGGTAAAGCAGTATGTTTGCCAAAGCCACCTCTGTTTCTGACAAAGTAGAATGGCAACTGGTAAACTTGAGTGGCATTCTCCAGGAAACATCTTTGTCCTGTGTTACTCCTAACCAGGAAGATTCCATTTAATCATATTTTCTTCTATACAGAAATTCACTCTAATTACATCACATAATTCCTAAGGTTAATTATGAGAGAAACTACATTCTCATTCCAAGAAACCATCCTGCTAACAGGACAATCTAGGCAATTTTATTTAGCATACCTAATTCCCACCTGGAGCTCTGGTGGCGAAGTGGTTAAGAGCTCAGGCTGCTAATCAAAAGGTCAGCAGCTCGAATCTACCAGCTGCTCCTTGGAAACCCTATGGGGAAGCTCTACTCTGTCCCACAGGGTTGCTGTGAGTCGGAATCTACTCGACAGCACAGAACAACAACAGTTCTCACCTACCTCTTTCTTACTTATTCATGGATTGGTGAACACAAAGAAGAGTGTTTGCTTTTAGCTTCCAGATACCTCACAATTTAGAAAAACTTAACCTAAAGAAAGATAAGTGAATAAGAAATGACTGACTGAAATCTGTATTTCATTGAAAGAAACATGGATTGGAAGGAACTATGCTACATACTAAAATGTTAACAGTGGTGTATACAGCGACTTGTGTGCTATTAAGTTGATTCTGACTCATAGTGACCCTATATGACAAAGCAGAATTGCCCCATAGGGTTTCCTAGGCTATAATCTTTACAGAAACAGACTGCCAAGTCTCTTCTTCAGCGGAGCTGCGGGTGAGTTTGAATTGCCAACCTTTTGGTTAGCAGATGAGTGCTTAACCATTGCTCCACCAGGGCTTCTTATTCAGTGGGTAGTGGGATGATATTTAACATTATATTTAAATGTTGCTTTTAATAATCGATATTACCATTGCATTTGTCCCAAATGAACATACAGAGTTAAGTGACTGCTGCCAAATCACTGGTGTTGGCTTCTTTAATAACGCGTTAGCAAAGAAATTCTTTAATGGCTTCTTCCTAACCCCCATTTATAAGCCCTCTAAAAAAGCACTACCGTTGCTATTATGAAAAAGTGTACGCTGGGTGCCCCTGTCACAGCCAATTCATCTTAATCAGCAGTTTTAAACTTGCTTTGGGACCAAAAGCTGAAGGTGGTAGCAAGAAAGTAAACTTGAAAACGTTCATTACAGTATTTGAAATTTTTTAAAGGCTATATGAATGTATTTCTTAGATGTTAATGTTACATAACATGGTGCAAATGGTTAAGGGCTCGACTGCTAACCAAAAGGCTGGTGGTTTGAACCCACCCAAGGGCGCCTCAGAAGATAGGCCTGGCGATCTGCTTCTGAAAGATCTCAGCCTTGAAACCCCCACGGAGCAGTTCTACTCTACACACATGGGGTCGTCACGAGTAGGAACTGACTCGACAACTAACTACAACAATGATGTTACATAATTTCTGCTATTAAGTCGTAATTTTAATTTTGTGATTTCTTTGATCTAAAGCCTCTGATATGGAAAACTTTTATATGTAGGCTTTTTATTTCATTCTTTTAAAATTTAATTTTAACCAAATGTCCAATTTAAACAACAAGGTCTGATTTGTTTCCAGCATATTTGCTATTAACCTGTACTAAATTTTCCTTATACTGACACCTTTCTCTATTATATTTTTTTCCCTCTTTTTCAAATAAACAGATATGTGAAGGAGAAATGTTAATTTTTTACCAGCAGTGACTAGTTAAAACAAGATTTTGGCCCCAGTCTGCTTGCTTTTTATCTCCAAACACTTAAGGATATTTTGTGTTTCGATCAAGAAATTCATGACAATCTGTACAAACAGAACAGTACCAGTTGTTGTTAGCTGCTGTCATGGTGACTCCATATACAACTAAACCAAATGCTGCCCAGTCCTGCACTATCCCCACGATCCCTGGGGGATCAAGCCGTTGTGATCCATAGAGTCTTCATGGGCTGGTTTTTTAGGAGTAGGTCACCAGGCCCTTGTTCCTAGTCTGCAAGCTCTGCCAAAACCTGTTCAGCATCATAGCAACATGCAAGTTTCTACTGACAGCTGGGTGGTGCTGTGCATGACTGCTTTGGTGGGGTATCAAACTGGGTTTCCTGCATGAAAAGTGGGAATTCTACCATTGAACTGCCAATGCCCTACCGTACCTGGAGCCAATGTTAATAGAGAGGTTTTTTTTTTTTTTTTTTAACCTCTTTTGAGCCTTGGGGCCATACTCACCCATATGGAAAGCCGTATTTGCTGAAAAGAATTTTCTTTTTTCTTCTTAAATAACAGACAACTTTTTACCAACAGATCTTTACCTGTCTTTGTTTGGAGCTCTCAAAGGGTATCAACTTTACTTTCTTTCAATTTAAAATGAACTTGACACAGGGATTTACCCTTTATGCAACACAGGAGCAGAGGGAGTACAAAAGACTGTGAAGTCTGCAGGGCGTGAAATTGAAATTTTTGCACTGATACAAAAGACTCCACTGAAGTAACAATGCGCTGTAACAATCCTGCCACAAAATCTCCTGGTTTGAATAAGTCAGTACCATGTGACCTCAGGATTTGTACATCAGTAAAAACATTTTGCTGTTCACAAAAATATTTATATCAAGCCTCCAAAGGAATAAGTAAAAGAACTGGGGCAAGCTGTAGTGAAGCATAAACTCACTGATGGGGTGAGTTCTGGAAATGACACAGAGTTCTAGCAGCACCTGCACTGGGAGCCAAAGGGAACTGCAACCCTGGCTGAGGGTAACTCATCTACGTGCACCAACGCAACTGTCACTGACTCTTAGCTCTCCTGTTGTCCCAGAGCACTCATGACTCCCAGTAATTACAGTTCCAGTCTTAGTGTTAGTTCTACCACTAATAGCTTGTTCATTTGTAAATCAGTGGTTTGTGTCACAATTAGCATCCACTCCTGAGATGAACCACCAACATCTCATAGTACCAGGAGCCAGTGTTAACAGGGAGGTTGTTTATTTTTTATTTTACCTCTTTTGAGCCCTGGGGCCATATGCACCATATGGAAAGCCACATTAGCTGAAAAGGATTTTTTTCCCCTTCTTAAGTAACAGATAACTTTTTACCAACAGATTTTCACCTGTCTTTGGAGCTCTTAAATGGTGTCACCTTTACTTTCTTTCAGTTTAAAATGAGCTCGACCTAGCGATTTCAGCTTTTACCAGAGTCTGGTTCTTCCACGGAAAACCATGTGGCATAATGGTTGAGAGCTATGGCTGCTAACCAAAAGGTCGGCAGTTCGAATCCACCAGGCGCTCCTTGGAAACCCCATGGGGCAGTTCTACTCTATCCTATAGAGTCGCTATGAGTTGGAATCGACGGCAACAGGTTTGGTTTTTTTGGTTGGTTCTTCCGCTACCAGTCCATTTCTCTTCAAAGCCCAGCAGACAGGAGCTGGCTGTGGGGTGTATCAACTGGTCTATAGAAAAAGTTTTATTTTAGTAGCACCACATTTCTCGGCCATGAGCTGAAATTGTGAGGACAGCAGATATGGGGCTGGGTGGCATGAAGGGACACTGACTAAGGACTCTCCTTCGAGCTAACTGATACAGAACTTCCACATAAGCATGTCAGTGGGGCACCACTTCACTAATGGAGAACATTTAAAAGCATCCTAATGAAAGTCCACACAGAATGCCGTTTGTGGTAAATAGTCCATTCTGACCCCAGTAAAGAGGCAAGATACTCCCAGCCTTCATTAGGTTACACCCAGTGACAAGTACATGACTGTGGTGACTTCTGTAGAGCAGACTTCTTCCAGGGTGGAGGAAAGAGACAGCCCTCACCAAGGAATAAACTTAATATCCCTTCCCTAAGCATACAGTAGCGTGGTGCCCCAGCTCTACCTTCCTTAAAAAAAGAAAAACCAAAAAAAAAAAACCTTTTGCCATCAAGTCGATTATGACTCATGGTGACCCCATGTGTTATGGAGTATAACTGCTCCATAGGATCTTCTTGATTTTAAGATTTCGAGGACAGCACAGGACTGGGCAATGTTTAGCTCTGTTATACATAAGATCACTATGAGTCAGAATGGATTTGATAGCTCCTAACAATAACAACAAATCTCTATGGAAGTAGATCATCAGGCCTTTCTTCCATGCTGCTGCTGGATGGGTCTGAACTGCCAATCTTTAGGTTAGCAGTTGAGTGCAAACTCTTGGCACCACCTTGGAACCTATCTGGCCTTCCACATTGGCTCTTAAAAGTGTCTCTGAGCCCCAGAAAGAAGAAAATTCTAAAAGTGCAACTCCTGGTATCCTTTTATTGACTTAATGCACGACATTTAAAAAATAATCCCCACAGAAAAATAAAATTAATCCCACCGGCTAAGCATGCCTTTTATTTTATCTTACTTTTATGTATTATATATATTACGTACTAGTATTTAATATAAACATTAACCAAGAATATTTTTAAACTGTCAAAATGTAGAAAAGATGAATTCTTCGTGTATGTTAAGAAACACAACAGCTGTATACAAGGTTTGTACAAGACATGTAAGCACACACAAGGCTTGTCTGCTTTCTATTTTGCTGTGCTGGTTTTGGGATAGAGCCTTTCTTCTTAGCTCTAGTGATTGGTTCTAGTTTTCAAGTAGCCCCACAGTCTCTGATAGGAAGAGCCTGAAGCAGTGTCCCTATTCCAATACTAATCCCAGCCCACTTTAGGACAGCCTCCCATGTATAATAGTTATCACTCTCCGCTTGCCTGCCAAGAGGCTTATGTTGCAACCAAGTCGACCATTTTATAAGCATTTAGGAATGGGTGCCAAGCAACAAGATGATCAGCTTTCAATCTTAGTAACAGGCATGCTTCAGCTTGCACCCACGACAAAAAGGAAATCAATGAAGGGCTTGATAAGTAAACAGGTAATGCTTTGGCCAATTGCCCAACTTGGACTCTTTCTCTCATGAGCAGTGTTAAAATCTGCACTCCAAGTAGCGTATTCAGATTCTCTAGAAAGGCACAGCAATGATGCTTTAGTGAGGACACAGATCGAGAAGCCTTAAGGCTAATGAAAATAACAATACTCACGTATTTCCCTTTACTGTTTACAAAGGGCTTCCATATACATCGCCTCTTAATTTTTCACAAAACATGTGATTAAACTCTTAAAGTGTTACAGATAATACAAAATGTTAAAATGAATTTCCCCACAAGAAATAAAGAAAAAATAGGCTGGGGGAAAAAAAAAAAAAAGACTGTCGTATCTTTTGTGGGGGGACCGTATCTCCTTAATATGAAAAGAAAATACTTAATGGAGAAAAATACGGCAAGTGTTAAAAGTGGGCTCTAGGATACTAGGATACTAGAGAATAGGATGGTGGAGTGAGAAGCTCCATGCTGCTGTCCCCCCGGCAGAAACATCCAAAAAAAAAAAAAACAAGCAGAAACTGTTAGAACTAACTTTGTTATAATTTTGGTAAACAGTCAGATGTTCACAGCAACCAAGTGAAAGCTTTTCAAAATGATAGGAAAGCTTTGTGGGTTTTTGTTACTGGTTCGTGCCTATCCCTACCCTAGCTCAGCAGCTGGCTTGGAACTGCAGCCTCTGGTTCCAACTTGGGATGCTAGTCCCTGATTCTGGAGTAAACAGAGCACAGAGTATTGACAAATTATTGTGTCTGTCTGTTGGAAGCTGTCAAGTGGCACCTAAATGACTGACTGAAAGCGCTGGCGTCCATTTCATCTATCTCTGCTCAGGGCAGAAAAGCGGCAGGCATAGCCTGAGGCACTGTAAAGTGAAGTGAGGCTACCTGAAGCAAAAGAGGGCGATTATGACACACAGTGGAACTGTTGGGGCCAAGGTCAAATAGCGGGGGAGAGGGTTTTTTTGGGGGGGAGATTCGGTTATTCAAAGCCACCCATGTATAATTTGTAGAGCCACATACACGCTTAAGGAAAGGCACATGCTCAGAAAAGACCAGAGGAAATTGTAAGTTTTCACGTAGGGCTGATCTCCAGGCTCAGTGGAAGACTGGTTAAGTGTTGACGGAGTGCCCCAGCACAGAGTCAATCTGCAAAGTCTCCAAGAGGTGTTATTTTTTTCTTCCTATTGTTTTTCTTTTTCTTTTTAACTCCTGGTGTGGTAAACAATCTTTCTGAAAAAAAAGCTAGAGTGGGGAGGTAAACAGTACTTCCTAGAAATAGGGTAGACCCACTTCCATGTCCCAAAATTCACTAGCTGGGCTTCATTTGGTGAGTTCTGCCTCTCTCTCTTCACATTTTACACAAGAAAGGGGAAGAATAACAGCTGTAAGTCTTCTTAACAGTCAGAGAACAAGAGAAGGGAGAAAAGCCCTTTTACTTCAGGGACTGAGAGCTTAATCCCACTGCTGCACGCCTGGTATTTATCAGTTTGGAATAATCATCACTGCGTTGTCACATGACTGAGAGGTAGAAACTCCACCAGTAAATAAAAAAAGTGACAAGCTTTCTGTTGCACTGAACAATCTCCGAAGATATTGTCTTCATTTTAATATAAAATGTATCAGATGTACATACATGAATGGAAAAAAAACACCCACATATAGAGCATATGCAGCTGTAACAGACCTTTTTTTCAAGTAAAGAAAACCTTGGAGATCCAATGCTACATTAATGCAAATGTCTGCCTGTTGCCAAGTGTACTTTTTGATTAAATTGGCATACATCAAGTACAATTAGAAAGGTTATTTATAACGAAGAAATACATAATTCTGCATCTTAATAGGGATGACAATTACAGCTGATGGTTGCTAATTAACATTACTTCTTTTGCTCTGGGTGTCATATTTCCAGCATGATCTTTATTGTTAGCAATGGACACACCTAATTCTGGATGGCACAAAAGGATTAATTATCAGTAACATTTGTGCTCATAACAAATTCCCTTGACAAGCAAATGACAACCCACTCAGCTCTGGCTTCACAGAGCAAGCAGAACTGGTAAGCTCTGACTCAGTCTCATGGCAGGAAAAGTATTTCTTCAACTTTCTTTCAGAGCCAAGGCTAGCCAACCCACCCAGTGTTCAGAATATTAGGGAGAAAGCCCCTCCAGTCTTCTTTTCAGGTGGAGTGGTATGTGGGGTGTTACCTGTTCTAGCTAAGCAGAAGTGCATGGCACCATTTAGTTCATGCATACTGCCCTCTTGTGCCAAGATGACCACTGTGCTTACTCTTGGACAGCTCTGGGGTGTGTGATCAGCGCTTGAGGAAAGAAAGAAGCATTGCAGCTCTTAGCCCAGAAAACTATAATGCTCTCCTCACTCGTGCTGTAAATTACATATTTATTTTGTTAGCCTGAGACAGATGAATATTTCTACATACAAAGGTGCCCAGCTAAAACTAGGATAAGTGATATTAATGTCCTATGGTCAGTATTATTAAACCTCGAAAGCAATAAACTTTATGAATTGATAAAGATTACATTTGTGACACAGCTAACATTCCTTTACTGTCTCTAGCACTTACCACACATTGTAACCACAAGTCTACAATACATTATTCATATCTGGGGTGTCACCAAGTGATGGATTGCTGTAGGAGAGGCTGTCCTTTAAATAAATCAACAAATAAAAATGCAAATGTTAACATTTTCAACCACAACTTTTCCCATCTTGAATGGGGAATGAAAATTTCACTTTACGTTGACAGCCAGCAGAGAGAACAATTAACAGCCTGCATCGTGAATGAGAAAGATGGCATTGCCACGCCTGGTTTTAGCACTTGCACATAGAAAGATACGGAATTCTTCTAGGTGTCAGTGCTTTTCAGAGAACAAAGGAGAACCTGCCCCCACTGGCATCTGTTCATCCCCCACCCTCTTTTTCGAGTCTTGAAAATATTCTTGGACCTTAAGAAAGGGAAGGGCTTTTACTCTTGCTCTACTCAGTACCTTCAAAGGTGTGCTGAGATGAAGAACAGGCTTTTTTCTCTTGCATTAAGAGTTCGCGAGGAACTGAAAAGTAGTCTATATAAAATGCCTTTGCTATACTTTGAAATGAAAATAATTCAAATAATCCTGATTCTGAAATCTGGAAAGCAACCATTGTGCCTTCCCAGTAACTGATTTTTATAGTACTGAGTCTTTTTTTCAACTCTGCATTTTGTAGAACAGATCTGTAATATGCCATTGTGCATTTCTAAGGGTAAAATCTGATGAGCTACATGTTGTTTTATTTAGCCGAACGCTCATTACTTAAGAAGCTTCTGGTAATCTATATTCAGCTGATCTGAAGTATTAAGGTCTAACAGATAAAGAATCCTCTTTTTAAGGTCCATAAATATGAGTCTTCACAGCAGTTTTAACCTCGGCTTGTAAAACTCTACAAAGTTGATATGGTCTATTCAGAAATGTGTGCTGAGGATGTTCTACAAAACCCTTACTACAAAAACCTTTTATCTTCTTTTTCATGCTTATCTCTAAACTGAAATGCAACCATCATAAACACATTAAAATAGTGTTAAAACTCGAGAAATAGTTTAAACAGAGAAGAAAATATTCTTTGATGGTTCCAACAAGGGGAACGGAGGGAGGGAGAGGGGTATTCACTAATTAGATAGTAGATAAGAACTACTTTAGGTGAAGGGAAAGCCAACACACAATACAGGAGGGGTCAGCACAACTGGATTAAACCAAAAGCAAAGAAGTTTCCTGAATAAACTGAATGCTTTGAAGGCCAGCGTAGCAGGGGCGGTGGTTTGGGGACCATGGTTTCAGGGGACATCTAGGTCAACTGGCATAATAAAAGAAAACACTCTGCATCGCACTTTGGAGAGTGGCTTCTGGGGTCTTAAACACTAGCAAGCAGCCATCTAAGATGCATCAATTGGTCTCAATCCACCTGGAGTAAGGGAGAATGAAGAACACCAAAAATATAAGGTAATTATGAGCCCAAGAGACAGAAAGGGTCACATAAACCAGAGACTACATCAGCCTGAGACCAGAAGAACTAGATGGTGCCTGGCTACAACCAATGACTGCCCTGACAGGGAACATAATAGAGAACCCTTGAGGGAGCAGGAGAGCCGTGGGATTAAAAAAAAAAAAAAAGACCAGACTTAATGGTCTGACTGAGACTAGAATGACCCCAGAGGTCATGGTCCCCAGACCTTCTGTTAGCTCAAGACAGGAACCATTCCCAAAGCCAATTCTTCAGACAGGGATTGGACTGGACCAAGGGGTAGAAAATGATACTGGTGAGGAGTGAGCTTCTTGGATCAAGTAGACACATGAGACTACGTGGGCAGCTCCTGTCTGGATACGAGATGAGAGGGCAGAGGGGGATCAGAACCTGGCCGAATGGACATGAAAATAGAGGGTAGAAAGGAGTGTGGTGTCTCATTACGGGGAGAGCAACTAGGAGAGTATAGCAAGGTGTATATAAATTTTTGTATGAGAGACTAACTTGGTTTGTAAACTTTTACTTAAAGCACAATAAAATTTTTTTTAAAAGTGTTAAAAATCTTATTTTAACCTTCAACAATAGGAAAACTCACTGTTTACACCTGAAAATCCAGTTTATCTCCGCCAAATGAATCCCTCAAGGTAAGCTAGGATAGAGTCTCTTTGAGCACAAGTGTTTAGCCACAAGGTTAGGCAACAAAGAGGAAGCCCTGTCGACGTTTCAGAACCACTACTCATTTTGGGACATTGGTAAAATGCCAACCATGGTAGCATTAAAAAACGTAAAAAAAAAAAAAAGGAGTACTGGAGAAAAAATGTGATTAACTAGTTAAATTTTCTTCTGAATGAGTGTGGCCTTAGAAATGGGGTAGGTTATCATTATCAAATATTATGATATTTAATATTATGGCTTTGGAGTCGGAGACACAGGCTCTGCCTTTATTATCTGTGTGAATCAAGTCACTCAATTTCTCTGAGCTTTAGTTTCCTAATTTTTAAAATGGGGTACAACCTCATAAGGTTGTGATGTAGATTAAATTAGATAATGCATACAAAGGGCTTGGCACAGTGCTGGGCACAGACTAGAGGCTTAATAGATGCCAGCCATTATTATTATCCTCTGTGACAGGATGATTTCTTACAAGTTATTTAAGATGCTTACCCTTCTAGATCCAGAATTGAAGGCATAACAATAAGAGTAGTGATTAGAATGAATACTGGTCCTTAAGGATGCCTAGGCTGGTTTCTGTTGGACAGAATTTCTATAGGCACTGGAGGACAGAGAACAACTCTTTAGGAGGAAGAGATAATGTCTCTTCCTCTTTTGAAGTTACACCAAACCAGAAGGATAAATTTTAGAATACATCTTTAAAATCACCAGATTTGAGATGAACAATTCAGGCATTTTTTAATTTGCAAAGCCAACTGGACTTTGAATTAAGTACAAATTATGTCTTAAGTATCTATAATCATCTGATAAGATGCTAGGAATTTAAGTGGTCAAAACCAATCAGATCCCCAAGGAAACATAAACCAAGTGTTTTGGTATTGCTGTTTATATATTTAGCCTCAAATGCGTAATACGGGAGTTCACTTATTAGACATGAGAAATTTTAAATAACATATTTCTTTCCCTAACTCCAAAAAAGGCTGATAAAATGACTAACCCCCGAAGTGTCTCTGGTTTAATTAAATGTTGACGGTTTTTTATCTGTAGTACAAAAGAAATAATAATTGTCAATATCAATTGGTTTAGTTAGTTAGCCTGAGTGTATAATCATTCCATGAAAAATTGGGGAAGACCTGCTGCAAAGATTTTCTGATGAAGGATAGGATTAGTTTTGAGTTTCTATGAAAATATTTGCCAGTTACCGTTATCAATTAAGAAAGACCATGTATATAGAAAAGGGCACCATGCAGTTCAATCTGGTCAAATCTACATGCTTCAAAATAAGGGCCTCTCTCTTAAATAAGGACTATTAAGAATTCTCAAAAAAAATTTTCCATTCCTCAAGAAATGCTCTCATCTGGAGAATGTTAAACCAAAGAGTCCAAGAAACTTACTGGGAGGTGTCTTGTTGGAATGATGATGTGGCTGTAGTTACAAGCTCCTTTTGGTTTCCTGTTGGCATAGGAGATGTGGACGCATCTTTTCTAACTCCAATCATTGTACCTGTATGAACAATAAAAAGGAAATAACTTTGACATTCAATAAAAGAAAACAGAAAGTCCATTCTGGGATAACTAGAGATTAGAGGGATCCCCAAGTTTCAAAGGTAGGCCATTAGTCACCCCTGAAATGAAATAACGGCAGATAAAAAACTCAGTTATTTTGATTTTGTAAACATCAGAGACCCACACTGCTTTGGTTTAATAAAGCACATTTATACAATAACTAACAAGAGGTTTTGGTTTTAAACCTGATAACCTGTCATATTTCTGCTGATTCGGGTTTACTGTGAAAATGCCCAAAAGGTAGGTTGTTTTATTTTTTCCTTATAACTATCACAGGAAAAGAACTTTTCTATCTCTGGCAACATAGAAAATTCTAGTACTTTGTACGTCCAGGTCCCCCCAAATTAAATTTCTCCCCCTCAAAAAAATTTCAAGATACACATAAATCTTGAATGTTTCTTTCAAAGAGCTTAACGATGGCCTAAAACAGGTGTCTTTTTGGAAAAGATGTTCAACTAACTATTCATTCTACAGCCACAGGCAAATTCCTAAGCAAGAGTTTATCTTCCTAAACTACCAGCTGATTTGGCCTCTGCTCTTTTCTACAAGCAGTGTTTAGTTGATAAAAATTATTTTTCTCTTTTGGAGTGCTAAATAAAAGATAGCATGGACAGAATAACTTCTTAAAACTTATTATTATTATCTTCCAAACAACACAAAATATCCTCCATCTTAGACGATTACAAGAATGTCATTCACAATTTTCTTTTGGTTCCTGGAAAACTTTGCCCAGACTGCTTAAAGAAGTTACTTGGGAAGATCCACTCTTTCTTTGAGGACAGGGTGAGTATTCAAGTAACATGAAGACAGCTTTAAAATGCAGGGAATACCAGGCTCTAAAATGCCAAGAGTACAGGATGCTAATTCTGGGAATGGCCCATTGTAGGTCTGACTGGAGAAAATCAGGCCTAGAGAAGGGCAGAGTCTTATACTTTTGGAGATCAGCATCAAAACACTCACTACTATCTTTGGTATTCAAAAGCTATATATATATTTTTTTAAATAATATTTTATTGTGTTTAAGGTGAAAGTTTACACAGCAAATTAGGTTTCCATTAGGTTCCAGTCTCTACACAAATTATTCAGTGACATTGGTTACATTTTTCACAATATGTCATCATTCTCAATCATTCCATTCTGGTTGTTCTGCTTCTAATGCTCTAGTTTTCCTATCCCCTTACTTTCTCATCTTTGCTTTAGAGTAATATTTGGCCATTTGGTCTCATATAGATGATTTTTAAAGGAGCTCATTATTCACGGTTGATATTCTTTATTTTATGAGCTAATCTGTTATTTAGGTAAAAGGTGACCTCAAGGGATAATTCTATTTTAAGGTTTAAAGCCATCTTAGGGTGATAGTCTCAGGGAGTTCTCTAATCTCAACTGGTCCAGTGAGTCTGGACTTTTTAAGTGAGGGATGTGTGTGTGAGGGTCGGGGAGGAATACACTCCTGAGAACGTAGATACTTATCTTCGGTGATGGGAGAGGGAGCATCAAGTGTGGGTGAAGTGCACACAGCTTGACCAAGGTAAATGATATCACTAAGAAGTACACGAGAGCAAAGGGCGTTTTTGATGCAAGGACACCAACAACAACCAAAAAATATGAGTGTGGTTACACAAATATATATATACAGGCATACATGTATATGGGTATGAATATGTAGGCATGTATGTATGCACAGACAGATGAATCTATGGGCATATGTATATACAGGTATGTGTGTGCATGCATGTATATCCATATATATAATAAACCACATAGGGGACACAGTGACAGACATTTCTCAGACATAACCAAATGTCTCACAGATTGGTTTTCTGGGTTTAGAGGCTTACAACCATAGTCTCGTGGGACAACTCAGTTAACTGGCATAATATTGTTCTTAAAGTATATGTTCTGCATCTCAATGTGGTGAATAGTGTTCGGGTGTTAAAAGCTTGTGAGCAGCCATCTATGATACAACTGTTGCTCTCTACTAGTCCAGAACAAGACAGAAAGCAGCAAACCAAAGATTCAGAGAAGGAAGTAGTCTACAGGACTAATAGTCTACACAAACCACAGCCTCATCTACGCTAAGACGAGAAGAACTAGATGG
This sequence comes from Elephas maximus indicus, assembly GCF_024166365.1. NCBI lineage: Eukaryota > Metazoa > Chordata > Mammalia > Proboscidea > Elephantidae > Elephas > Elephas maximus. The sequence goes on along the minus strand of NC_064829.1, from coordinate 44,818,209 downwards.
TGCCTGGCAACCACTACCAACAGTTCTAATCAGGGCTATGATAGATGGATCCTGACAGAATGGGCAAAAAATATGGAATAGAACCCAAAAGCTATATTCTTAATATACACTGTTGTCTATTATGTAGAGATGTAAAACCAGCCATTTAAATGCACAATTCAGCTCTCCTGTATAAACAGACCTGTTTGGTCATTAACCCAAATGAGTACATACTCATACTAGACATAAACTCTAGCAGTTCATAGAGTCTATTCAGTCAGTAAATATTTACTGAGTACCTAATTATAGGCAAGGGCCAGCAACAGGATTAAGTTTAGGCATAGTTTATGGGGTAGGGAAGGAAAGTGTGAGAGTAAGAAAATGAGACACAATCCAGTAAAGAAACATAAATAACACAAGGTAATATAAGAGAATAATATGTGCCAGGCATCTTCTAAGCTCTTTATATATATTAATTCTTTTTTAAGAAAAACAGCTTCTCTGAGATATACTTTACTCATTTTAAGCATACAGTTTGATAAACAGTAGTAAATTAATATATACTGTCATGAAATCAAGACCATAATCCTAGTTTTTAAAATGTTTTCATTAATTCTTACAATCAAATTTTATAAGACTTTCTCACTCCACAAAGTCCCCTTGTGCCCATCTGTAGTCAATCCTTGCTCCCTACCTGGGTCTGCTCCTACCCCCCTCCAGCACTATCTCTATGATTTTGCCTTTTCATGAAATTAATTCTTTTTATCATCATAAAAACTCCTTGCAATAGATACTATTTTTATATATAATTTACAGATAAGGAAAATAAGCTATAGAAGACTACATGACCTGCCCAAGGTCACAATGCTAGTAATAATGGAGCTAGTATTTATGTCCAGACAATCCGATGTCAGAGTTTTCACCATTATGCTACACTGTCATAATAAATGGTATAAGAAGTCTGAGGAATTCAGAAGTGAGAAAGATCACATCTGGCTATAGGATTAGGGAAGATTTAATGCAGGATGTGGAATTTTGGTAAGAAGAATGAGCAGCATAAAATGAGGACAGAGAAACTTACATTAGCAAAAGCATTAACAAACTCAAGGCTAAATATTTAATTTATTCAGGAAATATTTATTGAACATCACTGTATCCTTGCACCTTGCTAATAGCTTTAAATCACTCTACATGCTTTATCTCATTAATCCATACAACAATCTTTAAATTATATCATTGTCCTCATTTTATAGATAAGGAAGCAGAAACTTTGAAAAGGTCAAGTAGCATGTCCAATATCACACAGCTAGTAAGAGCTGGGCTGTGTTTTGAATGCAATCAAAGTCTTTTTGACTCTGTATTACAAATGCTTAACCATTATGTTTCATGGCCTCAAAAATATAACAAAACAATGACAACAACAACTAAAAAAAGAAAACCAAACTGGTCTTTGGAAAGATTAATCTTGTGGCAGAATTTAGAATAGAGTGGAACAGAGAATTAAGGCAGATAAAAGCAGTTCACTACTAATACAATTGTCAGGGTAGAATTCTGGGTGATGTAAGGGGAAATTTAAATGGGTAAATAGGAATAGAAACAACTGAAAGAGATTTGTAACTAGCTGGCTGTAAGAAAGAAGGGTGAGGTGTGAGGGAAGAAGAAATGCCCAGAAGCAATGATATGATATGAGTAGCAATAGGATATAAATATATTTTCAGTCACCAACACAGAATCCACCACTCGTCTGTCAGTTTGTTATACTGTCATGGATTATGTATTGCTGGATACTGGAAGCTATGTCACTGGTATTTCAAATACCACAGGGTTACCCAGGGTGGACAGATTTCAGCTGAGCTTCCAGACTGAGACAGACTAGAAAGAAGGACTTGGTGATCTACTTCTAAAACAACTTGTCACTGAAAACCTTATGAATAGCCGAGGAACACTGTCTGATATAGTGCCAGAAGATGAGCCCCACAGGTTGGAAGGCACTCAAAAGACAACTGGGGAAGAGCTGCATCCTTAGAGTAGACCTTAATGATGGAGATGGAGTAAAGCTTTTGGGGCCTTTATTTGCTTATGTGGCATGACTCAAAACGAGAAGAAACAGCTGCAAACATCTATTAATAGAATGTGGATTGAAGCCTGGAAAATTGAATTTATCAAAAATGAAACATAACACTTGCCAAGATAGATATCCTAGGCGTTTGTGAGCTGAAATGGACTGGTATTGGCTATTTTGAATCAGAAAATCATATGGTCTACTATGCCAGGAATGACAAATTGAAGAGGAATGGCATCACGTTCATTGTCAAAAAGAACATTTTAAGATCTAACCTGAAGTACAATGCTGTCAGTGACAGGACAATATCCTACACCTATAAGGAAGACCAGTTAATACGACTATTATTCAAATTTACAAACTACTAATGCCAAAGATGAAGAAATTGAAAATTTTTACCAACCTCTGCAGTCTGAAATTGATCAAACATGCAATCAAGATGCATTGATAGTTACTGGTGATTGGAATGTGAAAGTCGGAAACAAAGAAGAAAGATCAGTACTTGGAAAATATGGCCTCGATGACAGAAATGATGCTGGAGATCGCATGATAGAATTTTGCAAGACCAACAACATATTCATTGGAAATAGCTTTTTTCCGCAACACAAACAGCGGCTATACATGTGGACCTCGCCACATGCAACACACAGGAATCAAATAGACTACATCGATGGAAAGAGATGATGGAGAAGCTCAATATCATCAGTCAGAACAAGGCCAAAGGCAGACTGTTGAACAGACCATCAATTGCTCATAGGCAACTTTAAGCTGAAGCTGAAGAAAATTAAAACAAGTCCGGGAGAGCCAAAGCACGACCTTGCGTATATTCCACCTGAATTTACAGACCATCTCAAGAATGGATTTGATGCACTGAACACTAAAGACCACAGACCAGACAAGTTGTGGGACGACATCAAGGACATCATACATGAAGAAACCAAAAGGTTATGAAAAAGATGGGGAAGAAAGAACAGAATGGATGTAAGAAGAAACTCTGAAACTTGCTCTTGAACATAGAGTAGCTAAAGTGAATGGCAGAAATGATGAAGTAAAAGAGATGAAAAGAAGATTTCAAAGAAAGGCTCGAGAAGACAAAGTAAAGTATTATAAGAAATGTGCAAAGACCTGGAGTTAGAAAACCAAAAGGGAAGAACACACCGGCATTTCTCAAGCTGAAAGAACTAAAGAAAAAATTCAAGCCTCAAGTTCCAATATTGAAGAATTCCATGGGCAAAATATTGAATGACGTGGGAAGCAACAAAAGAAGATGGAAGGAATACACACAGTCACTGTACCCAAAAGAATTGGTCGATGTTCAGCCATTTCAGGAGGTAGCAAACGATCAAGAACCAATGGTACCGAAGGAAGAAAGTCCAAGCTGCAGTGAAGGCACTGGCAAAAAACAAGGCTCCAGGAATTGATGGAATACCAATTGAGATATTTCAAGAAATGGATGCAATGCTGGAAGTGCTCACTCATCTATGCCAAGAAATTTGGAAGACAGCTACCTGGCGAGCCAACTGGAAAAGATTTACATCTGTGACCATTCCAAAGAAGGTGATCAAACAGAATGCAGAAATTATGGACAATATCATTAATATCACCCACAAATAAAATTTTGATGAATTAAAAAAAAATAAAAACAGCCAAACAAACAAAAAACATTTGTAGTAGTACATCGAGAGAAAACTGCCAGAAATTCAGGTTGGACTGAGAAGAGTATATGGAAAGAGGGATATCATTGCTGATGTTGGATGGATCTTGGCTGAGAGCAGACAATACCAGAAAGATGTTTACCTACGCTTTACTGACTATGCGAAGGCACTCGACTGTGTGGGTCATAACAAATTATGGATAACGTTGCGAAGAATAAGAATTCCAGAATACATACTTGTGCTTATGAGGAACCTGTACATAGACCAAGAGGCAGGCATTCGAACAGAAGAAGGGGAGACGATGTGGTTTAAAATCAGGCAAGGTGTGCACCAGGGTCGTATCCTTTCACCATACTTCATTCAATCTGCATGCCGAGCAAATAATTTGAGAAACTGGACTACTTGAAGAAGAATGCTGCATCAGGATTGGAGGAAGACTCATTAACAACCTGTGATACGTGGATGACACAACCTTGTTTTTGGAAAGTGAAGAGGACTTGAAACTCTGATGAAGATCAAAGACTACAGCCTTCAGTATGGACTGCACTTCAACATAAAGAAAACAAAATCCTCATAACTGGACCAGTAAGTAACATCATGAAAGACGGAGAAAATACTGAAGTTGTATAGGATTTCATTTTACTGGATCCACAATCATTGCCATGGAAGTAGCAGTCAAGAAATCAAATGACATGTTGCATTGGGAAAATATACTGCAAAAGATCTCTTTAAAGTGTTTAAAAGTAAAAGGATCACTTTGAATACTGAGGTGTACCTGATCCAAGCCACGGTATCGTCAATCACCTCATATGCATGTGAAATCTGGACAGTGAATAAGGACAACTGAAGAAGAATTGATGCCTGTGAATTATGGTGTTGGTGAAGAATATTAAATATACCATGGATTGACAGAAGAATGAACAAGTGTGTCTTGGAAGAAGTATAGCCAGATGCTCCTTAGAAGTGAGGATGGCGAGACTTCATCTCATACACTGTGGACATGTTATCAGGAGGTTCCAGTCTCCGGAGAAAGACATCATGCTTGGTAAAGCTAGAAGGTCAGCAAAAAAGAGGAAGACCCTCAATGAGATGGACTGACACGGTGGGTGCAAAAACGAGCTCAAACATTGCAATGATTGTGAAGATGATGCAGGGCCGGGCAGTGTTTCGTTCTGTTGTACACAGGATCACTATGAGTTGGAACCAACCTGATGGCACCTAGCAACAACAACATCACAGAAAACACGACCATTAGACACCCAGTCTTTATTTTCCTGTTTTGGTGCTTCTGTCAAAAGTTTGGTTGAGACAACTGACATTTGATGGGGACAATTTAAGGAAAGAATTCTTAACAGAGGGTTCAGGGTCCTCTATAAAATCCACAGATGGACTTCAGTAGTGTATTAATTCCTCATAATCGTAAGAACAACAACGTGCTTATTTATTTTTTGGGGGGGGAAGGGTCCAGGGGTCCACTGCTTTCATCAAGTTATCAAAGGGGATGGGACTCCAAAAAGATTAAGAATAATTTCTAAGGCATAGGAAAAGTTTAACTATTCCTTTTTCTTAATTCTCTAAGCTCTATTCTTTATTAAGTTTCCAGAAAGCTACATACAAAAAACCAAAACCAAATCCATTCCTATCGAGTTGATTCCGTCTCACAGCGACCCTACAGCACAGAGCAGTACTGCCCCAGATGGTTTCCAATGAGCTGCTGGTGGATTTGAACTCCCGACCTTTTGGTTAGCAGCTGGACTCTTAACCACTGCACCACCAGGGCTTCAACAATTACATATAGTTATGCATATACACAGAACTAAATATACCTATGTATTTATACACACGCACACACATAAAACGAATATGTATGCTTTTTAAAGATAAAAGTGTTGATGATGATACAATCAATTAACCATTGCCAAACCCAAGGTTCTGAAGATTTAACCCTATGTTTTGGCCTACAAGTTTATGCTTTTGCTCTTATAATAAGCTGTTGATCCATTTTGAGTTAATTTTTGTATATGGTATGAGGTAAGGGTTGTTAATTTCAAAATGCCTTATTTTACCTTCAATTAAAAAAATTTATTGTGGTTAAATACATATAACAAACATTTGCCAATTCAACAATTTTTACATGTACAATTCAGTGACATTGATCTCGTCACCATGTTGTGTAACCATCAGCACTGTTTCTAAATTATCCCGTAATTGTTAACAGAAAGTCAGTGCCCCCAAAGCAAAAACTTGCCCTTTCCTCTTCTCTCAACCCCTGGTAACCACTAATAAACCGTGGTCTCTACACATTTGCCTATTTCATATAAATGGAATCATACCATATTTGTCCTTTTGTAACTTATTTCACATAGCATAATGTCTTTCTTTTTAATGCAGGCATTTCAACAGATGCAGAAAAAAAGATTTCATGAAATTCAACACTATTTATGATAAAAATTCTAAACAAAGTAGGAGAAAACTTTTTCAAGCTGATAAGGGGCATTTACATAAAACTATAGCTAAAATCATACTAAAGGGTGAAAGACTGTTTTCCCTATTAGATAGAGAACAAAGCATAGAAGTCTACTTTTACCATTTTATTCAACATTGTGACCCACTGCCATCGAGTAGATGCTGACTCATAGCAATGCTGTAGGACAGACTAGAACTGCCCCATAGGGTTTCCAAGGCTATAAACCTTTATGAAAGCAGATGGCTACATTTTTCTCCTACAGAGCAGCTGGGGGGTTGTAACCGTCAAACTTTTCGTTAGCAGCCAAGCACTTAACCACTGTGCAACCAGGGTTTGGTAAAGTAGATCAGTGAAAAAGAGGAAGACTCTCAACAAGATGAACTGACACAGTGGCTGCAACAATGGGCTCAAACATAGCAATGACTGTGAGGATGGCACAGGACCAGGCAGTGTATCGTTCTATTGTACACAGGGTTGCTATGAGTTGGAACCAACTAGATGGCACCTAACAACAACAACATTCAACACTGTAATAAAAGACAAGCCAGTATAATATAACAAGAAGAGAAACACAAGCCATAAAGATCAGAAAAGAAGAAGTAAACTGCCATTATTAGCAGATGATACAATTGTGTACATACAAAAGTCTACGGATTCAACAATAACAAAAACAAAACAAAAACCATTAGAATGAATAAGGTAATTTAGCAAGGTCACAGGATATAAAGTTAATATACAAAAAACCAACTGTGTTTAACTGCTAGCAGCAAACCATTATAAAATGAATAAAAAAAAAAACTTATAATAGCATCAAAGGATGAAATACCTAGTATGAAATTTAATGAAAGACCTCTACACTGGGAAGTATAAAACACTGTTTAGAGAAATTAAATAACCAAAGTAAGCAGATCGTGAACTAGATGACTGAATACTGTTAAGATGTGAATTCTCCTCAACTTGATTACTAAAGAGTCAAGGTAATCCCAATCCCAACCTCACTGGGTTTTTGTTTTGATTTGCTTTTTCACCTGTGGAAGAAGCTAGTTCTAAAATTTATATGTAAATGCCAAGAACCTAGAATATCTAAAGCAATTAAAAGTATTTCAAGATTTACTACAAAGTATTAAAAATAAGTAAATAGGTTAGTGAAAAAAAGTTCTAAAAATATACCCAAACATCCCCCATGTGTCTGTCAGTTTGTCGTACTGTGGGGGCTTGTGTGTTGCTGTGAGGCTGGAAGCTATGCCACTGGTATTCAGATACCAGCAGGGTCACCCACGGAGGACAGGTTTCAGCTGAGCTTCCAGACTAAGACAGACTAGGAAGAAGGACCCAGCAATATACTTCTGAAAAGCATTAGCCAGTGAAAACCTTATAAATAGCAGCAGAATATTGTCTGATACAGTGCTGGAAGATGAGCCCCCCAGGTTGGAGGGCACTCAAAAGATGACTGGGGAAGAGCTGCCTCCTCAAAGTAGAGTCAACCTTAATGATGTGGATGGAGTAAAGCTTCCAGGACCTTCATTTGCTGATGTGGCACAACTCAAAATGAGAAGAAACAGCTGCAAACATCCATTAATAATTGGAACCTGGGATGTACGAAGTATGAATCTAGGAAAATTGGAAATCATCAAAAATGAAATGGAACACATAAACATCAACATCCTAGGCATTAGTGAGCTGAAATGGACTGGTATTGGCCATTTTGAATTGGACAATCATATAGTCTACTATGCTGGAAGTGACAACTTGAAAAGGAATGCTGTTGCACTCATCGTCAAAAAGAACGTTTCAAGATTTATCCTGAAGTACAATGCTGTCAGTGATAGGATAATATCCATATGCCTACAAGGAAGACCAGTTAATACAACTATTATTCAAATTTACGAACCAACCACTAGGGCCAAAGATGAAGAAATACAAGATTTTTATCAGCTGCTGCAGTCTGAAATTGATCGAACATGCAATCAAGATGCATTGATAATTACTGGCAATTGGAATGCAAAAGTTGGAAACGAAGAAGGATCAGTAGTTGGAAAATATGGCCTTGGTGATAGAAACAATGCTGGAGATTGAATGATAGAATTTTGCAAGACCAACGACTTCTTCATTGCAAATACCTTCTTTCACCAACATAAACAGCGACTATACACATGGACCTTGCCAGATGGAACACACAGAAATCAAATTGACTGTATCTGTGGAAAGAGATCATGGAAAAGCTCAATATCATCAGTCAGAACAAGGCCAGGGGCCGACTGTGGAACAGACCATCAATTGCTCATATGCAAGTTCAAGCTGAAACTGAAGAAAATCAGAGCAAGTCCACAAGAGCCAAAATATGACCTTGATATCCCACCTGAATTTAGAGACCATCTGAAGAATAGATATGACGCATTGAACACTAGTGACCACAGACCAGACAAGTTGTGGAATGACATCAAGGACATCATCCATGAAGAAAGCAAGAAGTCACAGAAAAGACAGGAAAGAAAGAAAAGACCTAGATGGATGTCAGAGGAGACTCTGAAACTTGCTCTTGAGCATCGAGTAGCTAAAGCAAAAGGAAGAACTGATGAAGTAAAAGAACTGAACAGAAGATTTCAAAGGGCCTCTCAAGAAGACAAAGTATTATAATGACATGTGCAAAGAGCTGGAGATGGAAAACCAAAAGGGAAAAACACGCTCGGCGTTTCTCAAGCTAAAAGAACTGAGGAAAAAATTCAAGCCTTGAGTTGCAATAGTGAAGGATTCCATGGGGAAAATATTAAATGACACAGGAAGCATCAAAAAAAGATGGAAGGAATACACAGAGTCATTATACCAAAAAGAATTAGTCGATATTCAACCATTTCAAGAGGTGGCATATGATCAGGAACCGATGGTACTGAAGGAAGAAGTCCAACATGCTCTGAAGGCATTGGCAAAAAACAAGGCTCCAGGAATTGATGGAATATCAATTGAGATGTTTCAACAAACAGATGCAGTGCTGTAGGTGCTCACTTGTCTATGCCAAGAAATATGGAAGACAGCTTCCTGGGCAACTGACTGGAAGAGATCCATATTTATGCCTATTGCCAAGAAAGGTGATCGAACCGAATGTGGAAATTATAGAACAATATCGTTAATATCACAAGCAAGCAAAATTTTGCCGAAGATCATTCAAAAACGGCTGCAGCAGGGAACTGCCAGAAATTCAGGCTGGTTTCAGAAGAGGACGTGGAACCAGGGATATCATTGTTGATGTCAGATGGATCCTGGCGGAAAGCAGAGAATACCAGAAGGATGTTTACCTGTGTTTTATTGACTATGCAAAGGCATTCGACTGTGTGGATCATAACAAGCTATGGATAACACTGCGAAGAATGGGAATTCCAGAACGCTTCATCGTGCTCATGATGAAGCGTTCTGGATCCACCTTTACATGGATCAAGAGGCAGCTGTTTGGACAGAACAAGGGGATACTGATTGGTTTAAAGTCAGGGAAGGTGTGCATCAGGGTTGTATTCTTTCACCATACCTATTCAATCTGTATGCTGAAAAAATAATATGAGAAGCTGGACTATACGAAGAAGAACGGGGCATCAAGATCGGAGGAAGACTCAATAACAACCTGCGTTATGCAAATGACACAACTTTGCTTGCTGAAAGTGAAGAGGACTTGAAGCACTTACTAATGAAGATCAAAGACCATGGCCTTCAGTATGGATTACACCTCAACATAAAGAAAACAAAAATCCTCACAACTGGACCAACGAGCAACATCATGATAAACAGAGAAAAGATTGAAGTTGTCAAGGATTTCATTTTACTTGGATCCACAATCAACAGCCATGGAAGCAGCAGTCAAGAAATCAAAAGACGCATTTCACTGGGCAAATCTGCTGCAAAAGACCTCTTCAAAGTGAAGAGCAAAGATATCACCCTGAAGACTAAGGTGCACCTGACCCAAGCCATGGTATTTCCAATCACATCATATGCATGTGAAAGCTGGAACAATGAATAATAAGGAAGACCAAAGAAGAGTTGACGCCTTTAAATTGTGGTGTTGGCGAAGAATATTGAATATACCATGGACTGCCAAAACAATGAACGAATCTGTCTTAGAAGTGCAGCCAGAAGGCTCCTTAGAGGCAAGGATGGCGAGACTGCGTCTTACACACTTTGGACATGTTGTCAGGAGGGATCAGTCTCTGGAGAAGGACATCATGCTTGGCAGAGTACAGGGTCAGCAGAAAAGAGGAAGACCCTCAATGAGGTGGATTGAAACAGTGGCTGCAACAATGAGCTCAAGCATAACAATGATTGTAAGGATGGCGCAGGACCAGGCAGTGTTTCATTCTCTTGTGCATAGGGTCCCTATGAGTCAGAACCGACTCAATGGCACCTAAGAACAACAACATACCCAAACATATATGAGCAAATGATTTTTAGTAAAGGTGCTATGGCAATTAACACGGGAAAAGAAAAGTCTTTTTAACGAATGGTGCTGAAATAACTACGTTTATCTGTATGGGGAAAAGTGAACCTTAACCCCTACCTCACTCTCTACATAAAAATTAACTAGAGATGGATCACAGCTCTGAACATAAAAGCTAAAACTATAAAGCTTCTAGAAGAAAACACAGGAGAGTATCTTCATTACCTTGACATAAGCTAAAATTTCTTAGAAAGGGCACAAAAGAAAGTAACCATTAAAAGAAATGATGAATGGTTCTCATGGCAAAGGAGGCAGTTATTCATGGGGGCAATTAGCCACACATTCCATATCCTCCTCTTATTCCTGACTCTCCTTCTTCCTCTGTTGTTCCAGGTGAATAGAGACCAATTGTTGTGCTTTGGATGGCCGTTTGCAAGTTTTTAAGACCCAGGTGTTACACACTGAATTAAGAGATAGAACAGAGCCACTAAACAAGTTATTAGGGCAATTAACTGGGATGTCCCATGAAACCATGACCCTAAACCTCCAAACCAAGAAACCAAATCCCATGAGGTTTTTGGTTGTACATAATCAGCCTCATCAGCTACAACTTATTGACAGCAATTACGATAATCAGCGGTACAATAATTGGCCTCCTTTGCCGTGAGACCAGATGAAGTGGATGGTGCCTGGCTACCATTACTGAACATTTTGATCAAAGATTCCATAGAAGAACCTCGATCCAAAGGGAAATGCAGAACAGAATTTCTAATTCTCATGGGCTCCAGGCTTCCTGGAGCCATGAAGTTTGGATCAACCCCTGAAACTATTGCCCTGAATCTTGAAACCTTAAATAAAAAATATCCCCTCAAATCCTCTTACTACCAAACAATAGTTTAGCTTAACAGTAAAAAATGTCTGCCTTGAGCATTATGCTCTTTTAAGAACTATCTACATGGGATCAAATTGACAACAGCAACTCAAATGATTAGATAGGAACCTTAGGGGGCAGTGCAGTTATGTTAATGGGGGAGAACAATTCAGAAAAGGAGGGTGAGAATGGTTACCCAACTGGAAGAATGTAATCAATGTCACTAAACAGTACATGTAAAAACTGTTGAACTGTCATATATTTAGCTGTGTATATTCTTGACAACAATAAATAAAATTATATTTAAAAACTGATAAATTGGATGTCATGAAAATTAAAAATGTCTACTTATCAAAAGGTACTGTTGAGAAATGAAAAATGTAAGCTACAGTCTGGGAGGGAATATTCTCATTGCATATATCTGACAAAGGACTGGTGTTCATAATATATAAAGAACTTCCATAAATAATAAAGACAACCCAATTTAAAAAACAAACCCAATAAAAAAGTTATAAACCTGAATAGACATAAGAAGATATAAGGCCAATAAACACATTGTTATATAGTGAATTACGTCTCCCCCAAAAGATATGTTGAAGTCATAACCCCTGTACCTGTGACCTTGTTTGGGAAGATAGGGTTTTTCTTTACAAATCATCATTTAAGTTATCCCATAGTAGGGTGATTCCTAGTCCTAATTCCTTCTGAGTTGTGTCTTATAAAAGGGGAGAGCAAACATAGAAAGTCGTGCACAGGGGGAAGACACCATGTGAAGGTACATCTACAAGCAGCTCCAAGGGTTACCAGTAGCCACTAGAAGCTAGGAGAGAGGCATGGAAAAGTTCCTCTCATAAAGACTTCAGAAGGAATTTACACTGCCAATATCCTGATTTAGACTTCTAGGCCCCAAACTGTGAGAAAATAAATTTCTATTCTTCAGGGTTACCCGCTTTGTGGTATTTTTTTTTTTTTAATGGCAGCCCTAGGAAACTAAGACACACATGAAAAGGTGCTCAACATTATTAGTCATCGGCTAGTCATCAGGCAAAACCTAATTAAAACCTCTGTGAGATACTTTATATCCACTAGAAAAGGTGAAGTTAAAAAGATTGAGGATGGTGAGAACATGGAGCATTGGAACTCTCATAGATTGCTGGTACAAGTATAAACTGTTACAATCACTTTGGCAAACTCTTAGTTTCTTATAAACATAAAACACAAATGAACATAAATGAAAATATAGCCATATCCATAAAAGACTTGTGAGAGGATATTATGCTTCATAACAGCTCCAAGCTGAAAACAAGCCAAGCGTTTATCAAAAGATGAATGGATAAACACAGCACGGCATATTCATCAAGTGGAATACTACTTGGTAATAAAAATGAACACACTGATACATGCAACGTGGATGTATCTCAAAAACATGGTAACTGAAAGAAGCCAGAGGCAAATCAGATGTACCGTAGGATTCTATTTTTATGAGGTTCAAGAACTTGTAAAACTAACCTATAGTGACAGAAATCAGCCTCTGGGGTAGGGGTAGGAGATTGGCTGGAAGGAGCATGAAATAGCTCTTATGGATGGTGGAAATATATCTTAACGGGGTGGTGGTTACATTGGTGTACACAACTGTCAAAGTTCAGCATACTGTACACTTAAAACCTGTGCCATTTTATTGTATATAAATCAAACCTCAATTAGAATAAAAGGAGATGAAAAGAACCGCCATAGTCTTCTTGACCCCCAAGGCAATGCTGTTTTATGACCCCATTCTACTGATTTGTCTTTGACATTACCAATCAATCACCATAAGGACTTGGAAGGAGCAAGCACATATATTGCTTAAATCACTAAACAATCGCAGGCACTGAGCTCAAAAGGTCTAATTGATTAGGTCCTTATTTTGGGAAAATGGGGCAAGGACACAGAAGGAAGAATCAACACATGCAAATACAAAGAACCTAGAATATCTACAACAACAATTCATTCAACATATATATAATAATCCCCTATCACGTGTTAAGCAATGTTCTAGGAGATGGGATATAGCCTATGTAAATAAATATATATAATAAATAAGTAAATTATGTAGTGTGTTGAGAGACTATACTTCTTTCCATTGTTTAGGATGGAAAGCGCAGATCCTCTGGTTTAAGTGACAATGTTCCATATATGGCAGCTTCAACTTGTAAGCTGGTCTCTTGCATTTGAATCCGCTTTTTGAGTGGACTGGTCAGGACTATTTATTCTACACATCAGGGCATATTCATAGTCCTGTACTATGCTTGACTTCTGTGCTCTGTTGATAAAGGCGTCAACTTTTAACAAATCTTTCAGCTCAGACTTCTGGAAATTAGAATTAACATCTTGTATTTTTTCCTATGATTAAACATATAATGATGATGATAACGATAAAAGAAAAAAAAAAAAAAAAAGCTCCTTAGAAGCAAAATGGAAATGATTTCTGTAGTTTGGATACTCCAACTTGTTTATTTTGTTAATCACGTCACCTACATGGATCCACCTAGGGCTATAAAGGGCACTCACATCATTGCAAGAACAGGTCACTTAGAGGAACAACGAGGAGCTTATTATTATTCCTCATTTCAGTTGAGTCTACACAAAAACCCTCTTTAATTAAAAGGAAAATCTGTTTGAGAGCCACTTGGGTGGCCCTAACCAGTGACAACGGCTTTATATAGAAGATTATATAAAAAACCCAAAAGACAAAATGAAGGTCATGGTCAATATCATCAGGTAAATCCAAATTACTCTAGGTCTTCTGCAAGTTTTAAGGGGATTCAGAGATCATGCAAGAGGGAAAAACTGGAGGAAGCTTTAAATGTAGCAGGGTGTTTTGGAAGGGTTTTGCAGCATGACCTAGGAATGGGCAGTGCCAAGCCCTGAGGTCTAACATTTTGATCCTCCATGGCCTCACAGCCTCTTGCTAGCCCATCAGCATAATAGGAAAAAATGCCCTCAAGATTGAGGACTCTTATGAAAGGGAATCATGATTTCTCAGGAAGGGGAAGATCTGGGCAAGCTGGGAGAGAATAAGAGTGCTGATGCCTAGGAAGTAAAAAGAGAGGAATGAAGACTGGATTTGTCCAGATTTATGCCCTTGTTCTTGACAAAGTTTAGATGCTACCAAGCAATGTCTCACTGTTGCAATAGCTCAATAAGAACAACTAAAATATAACATGCCAAGCATCGATGAATGAAAAACAACTTCCATTTTAACTGTAATTCTGAAAATGCTGTGCATAGTTTTGCTGGCACAAGTGTATCTGTTGAGAAGAGTCAGGAGTTTTTTTGTTTTTTTTTTTTAACATGTTTAGCTTCAATAAAGTTGACAGAATAGTGAGGAGGATAGGAGAGGTAAAGGATTAAGAGACTGGTAATAAAGATTAATGACCCTGCAGTAAATGTCCTATACAGTCTTAACGACTAAAGGACAGCAACAAAGGACGAAAATAGAAGAAAAGTATATTAAAAAATTCAGACACACTGAAGAGAGGCAAGCAATTAAGGAGGCACTAAGCCAAGCAGTGTAACTTGGGCAGTTAGTGCTAGGTCATTCGTTTTATGATAACAGGGTATCCAAACCAGTGCAGCACACCTTGGCAAGTTTATTTGTCACATTTGGTTGGGTGCCACAACAAATGCCAATGCAGTAACTTTGCCCTGTACTGTACTTCCTGTATACCAGCTCTACAATGGGCAGACTGGCTCAAAGGGGTAGTTTCAGCTCCTTCAGTTATCAAGTAGACCATCATTTTGCTAATGGCTCTGTACTAGAATAAAAGAAGAGAAAAATTTAAGACAGTCTTTCTTATGAGTAGAAAAGAAAGTAATTCCTGTGACTACCTTACAACAAAAAGTCTTTTAAAAAGATTTTTTTATTGCAACACTATAACCCCCATCCCTGCAAAAAAAAAGGGGGGGGGGAGGAGGGGACTAATGAAAAAAAACCATGAGTGAAACCTGTTCCTGAAAACTTTGCAGAATTGTAACAGCTTTCTCTTGGTTCAATTGATTGGTATAGCAACATTATAAAATGACTATTAGGATTCATTGTGCACAACAGAAAGTGCTGAAATGTCAGCAGACTATACAGCAAAAAAGTAATGGGTTCTGAACCCCTGTTAGTCAAAAATGATTTTGTTTCAAATTAGAAATTGATTTTTTTTGGACACAAGCCTTTTCCAGGCTTCCGGCTTCTGTAGCTGAGCCCAGGAGAGATTAACCTCCACCATTGCAAGGGCTGGCCTGATGACACCTTTCTCAAAGTGCCTTTTCAATTGCTGCTTTCTAATGCTGTAGCAGTCTTAACCAATAACACAAGCTATTTGTCCCTTTGCTATTATACTATATTTTTCCATTTTATTTTAGTGCTGACACATAGCACAAATTTGTTGACAGGTTAAGAGAAGACAATGTTAAGCCTTGCATTGTAACCACCACACCATTTTGACTGGTTCTCCACTCTCCAAAGTGCAATGACTAAGAATAGAGGAAGCCGAAGTTAGAGTTTTCTATCTCTGAAGGACTACTAACAAAGAAAGTAAAGAAAATTTATCTCATATAGTAAAAATAGGCCTCCTCAATTTCATTTTTATTTTTGGTAGCAAAGTCTAAAAAGAAGTTTCTAAATTGTCCCAAAGCAATGGAATTCTGTAGAACTTTTGCCTTATTTCAAACATTCTTCTGCTTTGTTTCAAATTGTCGATATTCTCCCTTCAGAAGTTTAGATCAATTACTCATCTCTCAATTATCTAGAAGAGGATTAGCACTTTCTAAATTAATCATAATTAAAACCGAAACACATGACAAAGCTGACAGCAGGCGAGGAAAGGCAGGGAGAGGCAGGCCTAGGCTTGTAAGATCTTTTTACTAAGTACCACCCAATTCTCAAATAATAAATGTGAGAGTAGCTAGACTAGAAAGGTTCTAAAATGTTGGTTACTTAACATCAGACGTAGAAAGATGCTAGCTCAGTGGAAAAAGAGGTAAAAAAGAAAGAAACAGGGCTAATGGTGGTGACAAGAAAGAAAGATGGCTGGGCAAGAGGTGCTGGCAGAAGAGGCTCAGGGACCTTTTTTTTTTTTTTTAATAATTTTTATTGTACTTTAAGTGAAAGTTTACAAATCAAGTCATTCTCTCACATGAAAACTTATATACACCTTGTTACATACTCCCAATTACTCTCCCCCTAATGAGACAGCCCACTCTCTCCCTCCACTCTTTTTTGTGTCCATTTCGCTGGCTTCTCACCCCCCTCTACCATCTCATCTACCCTCCAGGCAGGAGATGCCAGCATACTCTCAAGTGTCCACCTGATCCAAGAAGCTCACTCCTCACCAGCATCCCTCTCCAAGCCATGTCTGAAGAGTTGGATTCGGGAATGGTTCCTGTCCTGGGCCAACAGAAGGTCTGCTGGCCATGACCACGGGGGTCCTTCCAGTCTCAGACTATTAAGTCTGGTCTTTTTATGAGAATTTGGGGTCTGCATCCCACTGCTTTCCTGCTCCCTCAGGGGTTCTCTGTTGTGTTCCCTGTCAGGGTAGTCATCGGTTGTAGCTGGGCACCATCTAGTTCTTCTGGTCTCAGGATGATATAGCCTCTGGTTCATGTGGTCCTTTCTGTCTCTTGGGCTCATAATTACCTTGTATTTTTGGTGTTCTTCATTCTCCTTTGATGCAGGTGGGTTGAGGCCAATTGATGCATCTTAGATGGCTGCTTGCCAGCATTTAAGACCCCAGATGCCACTCTCCAAAGTAGGATGCAGAGTGTTTTCTTAATAGATTTTATTGTGCTAATTGACTTAGATGTCCCCTGAAATCATGGTCCCCAAAACCCTGCCCCTGCTACACTGGCCTTCGAAGTATTCAGTTTATTCAGGAAACTTCTTTGCTTTTGGTTTAGTCCAGCTGTGCTGACCTCCCCTGTATTGTGTGTTGTCTTTCCCTTCACCTAAAGTAGTTCCTATCTACCACCTAATTAGTGAATACCCTTCTCCAACCCTCCTTCCCTCTCCTCTTGTAACCACAGAAGAATGTTTTCTTCTCAGTTTAAACTATTTCTCAAGTTCTTATAATAGTGATCTTATACGATATTTGTCCTTTTGCAACTAATTTCACTCAGCATAATGCCTTCCAGGTTCCTCCATGTTATGAAATGTTTCACAGATTCCTCACTGTTCTTTATCGATGCGTAGTATTCCACTGTGTGAATATACCATAATTTATTTATCCATTCATCCGTTGATGGGCACCTTGGTTGCTTCCATCTTTTTGCTATTGTGAACAGTGCTGCAATAAACATGGGTGTGCATATATCTGTTCGTGTAAAGGCTCTTATTTCTCTAGGATATATTCCAAGGAGTGGGATTGCTGGATCGTATGGTAGTTCTATTTCCAGCTTTTTAAGGAAGCGCCAAATTGATTTCCAAAGTGGTTGTACCGTTTTACATTCCACCAGCAGTGTAGAAGTGTTCCAATCTCTCCACAGCCTCTCCAACATTTATTATTTCATGTTTTTTGGATTAATGCCAGAGAGATGAAATCTCATTGTAGTTTTGATGTGCATTTCTCTAATGGCTAATGATCATCAACATTTCCTCATGTATCTGTTAGCTACCTGAATGTCTTCTTTAGTGAAGTGTCTATTCATATCTTTTGCCCATTTTTTTAATAGGTTATTTGTCTTTTTGTAGTTGAGTTTTTGCAGTATAATGTAGATTTTAGAGATCAGGCGCTGATCAGAAATGTCATAGCTAAAAACTTTTTCCCAGTCTGTAGGTCTTTTTACTCTTTTGCTGAAGTCTTTGGATGAGCATAGGTGTTTGATTTTTAGGAGCTCCCAGTTATCTAGTTTTTCTTCTGCATTGTTAGTAATGTTTTGTATACTGTTTATGCCATGTATTATGGCTCCTAGCATTGTCCCTATTTTTTCTTTCATGATCTTTATCATTTTAGAGTTTATATTTAGGTCTTTGATCCATTTTGAGCTCGTTTTTGTGCATGGAGTGAGGTATGGGTCTTGTTTCATTTTTTGGCACATGGATATCCAGTTATGCCAGCACCATTTGTTAAAAAGACTGTCTTTTCCCCCTTTAACTGTTTTGGGGCCTTTGTCAAATATCAACTGCTCATATGTGGATGGATATATGTCTGGATTCTCAATTCTGCTCCATTGGTCCATGTATCTGTTGTTGTACCAGTACCAGGATGTTTTGGCTACTGTGGCAGTATAGTAAGTTCTAAAATCAGTAGAGTGAGGCCTCCCACTTTGTTCTTCTTTTTCAGTAATGCCTTACTTATCCAGGGCCTCTTTCTCTTCCATATGAAGTTGGTGATTTGTTTCTCCATCTCATTAAAGAATGTCACTAGGATTTGGATTGGAATTGTATTAAATGTATAGATCGCCTTTGGTAGAACAGACATTTTTATAATGTTAAGTCTTCCTATCTATGAGCAAGGTATGTTTTTCAACTTATGTAAGTCTCTCTTCTTTTTTGCAGAAGTGTACTGTAGTTTTCTTTGTGTAAGTCTTTTACATCTCTGGTAAGATTTATTCCTAAGTGTTTTATCTTCTTGGGGCTACTGTAAATGGCATTGATTTGGTGATTTCCTCTTCGATGTTCTTTTTGTTGCTGTAGAGGAATCCAACTGATTTTTGTATGTTTATCTTGTATCCCGATACTCTGCTGAACTCTTCTGTTAGTTTCAGTAGTTTTCTGGAGGATTCCTTAGGGTTTTCTGTGTATAAGATCATGTCATCTGCAAAGAGAGATACTTTTACTTCTTCCTTGCCAATCTGGATACCCTTTATTTCTTTATCTAGTCTAATTGCTCTGGCTAGGACCTCCAACACAATGTTGAATAAGAGCGGTGATTAAGGGCATCCTTGTCTGGTTCCCGATCTCAGTGGGAATGCTTTCAGGGTCTCTCCATTTAGGGAGATGCTGGCTGTTGGCTTTGTATAAATGCCCTTTATTATGTTGAGGAATTTTCCTTCTATTCCTATTTTGCTGAGAGTTTTTATCATGAATGGGTGTTGAACTTTGTCAAATGCCTTTTCTGCACCAATTGGTAAAATCATGTGATTCTTGTCTTTTGTTTTATTTATGTGGTGGATTACATGAATTGTTTTTCTAATGTTGAACCATCCCTGCATACCTGGTATGAAACCCACTTGGTCATGGTGAATAGTTTTTTTGATATGTTGTTGAATTCTATTGGCTAGAATTTTGTTGAGGATTTTTGCATCTACATTCATTCAGAGTCCTTTTTTAGTCTTTAGTTTCCTGTACATCTCTTCTGTACAATGAAGAAGCTCAGAGTTGCTCCATTCTGTTTCAAAGTCCTTCCCTGAAGGTTACCAGGATAGATGAAGCCAAAAGTCACTTTGGGAACAAGTGGGAAACACAATTAAATGTGACTGTGTTGCTCGCCATTTCATGCATTATCTATAATTGATTTAAAATATCTGCGACATATAAAATAGGAAGTATTCCTAGCATTTAAAAGACTGCTAGGGAATACATGCCTAAGACTTTTGAGGTTTCATTTTAGCCACAATGTAGAGTTATCCATGGCCTCTGCTCAACTCTCCCCTATATTTTCTGTTAATTAAGGATTGACTGTATATGTTAGGGTTACTTTCCAGGAGAAATTTGTGTTCAATTTCTCGCCCTCTTTACTCACTATGAACATTATTTTGTGTCTATGACCATACTCACTGCTGAATAATTCTTACAGTTTTCTGCTTGCAGAAAGGACAGATTGGATGTAGTTTCTTTTATCAGTATTCTAAGAGAAATGCAGATGCAAGGTACTGATCTAGTAGATGTGCTAAGTGTGGCCTTGCAGGCACATGTCAGTTTGTAACATATTTAACTCTTGATTAGGGTTGCAGAAAATCACCTGGAGTCCACTGGCAAGGAGCCACCAGCAACTACTTGCTCCCAAGAACTTCTCATTTTCCTCCTACAGCTTACCTCTTTGGGGTCTACATGTATCCTTCTTTTGACATGTCCATTGGGTATCATCATCCATCTCTGGCTGAAACCCAACTGTTTTCTTCCCCCTCTTATTCTCTCCACTGCTAGTGGATTCTTGGAACTTTTTGATCGATGGTGATGTTTCAAGCAGCCAGCCGTCATGTTTGGACTTCAACAGACTGAAAAGGACAAACATGAATGAGCTGTAGAGTGTATGGAAGGAGATACAGATCACACAAAGGAGTTTAAATTCAGCATGTGTCAAAATGCAGTTCATGGCAGTGAGAACCTTGGTTTTCTTATTTTTATTAAGCTAGAATTTAAATTTAAATAATTTATTGAAGGTCTACTTTGTGTCCTGCCACAGCAATTGTGGATAAGCAGTGGTGTTTATCTCAAAAAGCTTACATTTGGAGTTGGGGAAATGAGACTCAGACCTATGAAACTGCTAATAAAGTCACAGAGAGTATGATTAAGAACCAGAAAATAATAAAAATAAAAAAGTGTGCTAAAGCAAGACAAAATGAACACGAGGGATTAAAATATTGCCAATTTACCTGAAAACGCATTTGTGTTTTTCATTTTCAATTCTTAATAACATTTATCGTGTACCCAGTATATATAAGAAATAGTGCAATAGTGCATACGGAAGAAGTAGAGTCTGTCCTCACATAATTTCATAATAAAGTCAACAAGGTAAATATGAAGCAAACTTAGGTTACATAACTTCTATTCATGGGACAGGAAAATAGGGAGAATAAAATTACCTCACTGTGAATGTAATATAAATTTACCATAACCCAGAACTGTAAACTCAGGCAAGTCCAACTACTACTACATTTCTGCTTGTTCCTATAGAAAAATCCATGTGACCAAGACCACTGGCTTCTGTAAAAATTCTTTCACTCTCACCTCAGCCGAGCTTCCAATACTAGCCAATATTGATTGCTCCCAATGCGGGTTGCTTCCTGCTTCTCTACCCCATTTTATGCAGAGGCTTTTATGTGCCTGTATTCAAAACTCCCTCCTGGTAATTTCCCTTCTCAACAGGGAACTTGGCTTCTAATTTCTCTGAAATGAAGATGACCATATAACAAAAAAAAATTCTTTCTTCATTTGCATTGCTTTTCATCTTCACCCATCTACTATTCCTTCCAAGGTCTCAGGAGAAAATTACACCTTTGATTTGTACTCTCAATACCATCTTGATGCATGTCCTCTGAGACAATGACCTGTCAATCATCTCCTTTCTTAT
Organism: Elephas maximus indicus; assembly: GCF_024166365.1. Classification (NCBI taxonomy): domain Eukaryota; kingdom Metazoa; phylum Chordata; class Mammalia; order Proboscidea; family Elephantidae; genus Elephas; species Elephas maximus. Next base: position 44,796,493 of record NC_064829.1, on the reverse strand, counting down.
AACTTAATCTCCTTTAGGCTGGATTCTTTCCCTCGGATTACAAACAACATTAGACCTACCATTAAGACCCAAAACCAAAACTTAAAACCAAAAACTCTTCCCTTAAGTGGAAAAGCATAATAATACCCAGTGTCAGTGAGGGTGTGGGGAAGAGTATTTTCATATACTACTGGAACTGCAAATAGGTATACCCTTTTTGTGGGTGATGTGTCAACACTTATCTAAAATACAAATGCACCTACCCTTCTAACGATTCTACCTCTAAGAATTTATCCTACAGGAGAACATGCATAACAGCATGAGAATATCCATTAAAGGACGGTCACTGCAGGATTATTTGTAATACTAAAAAATGGAAGGCAAATATCCTTCAACAGGAGAATGTGTAAATAAACTATGATACATCCATCACAAGGAATACTATTCAGCCATTGAAAAGAATGAGGTAGATCTCTATGCTGATGTGAGAAACTTTATGATATGCTAATTAAGTGAAAAGAGAAAAAGGAAAAAAAGCAATTTGCAGTAACAGAACGTATAACGTGATCTACTTTTTGAAAAAAAAAAAAAAACTATACAAAAATATTTTTAAAGTTCTGGATGATAAACTCCAAACCAGAGAGGGAACATGGAAATAGGGTAACTGAGAAGACTCTTCTATTTTAATTTATGTACTTTTGAATATCTTAATTTCTTCCAATGGGTATGTACTTTTTTCCTTGCAATTAAAAAAACAAAAACGTTCCCTATTTCGCTTACATTTCTACTTCCTCTCTTCCCTTCCCTGCCAAACTTCTAGAAAAAAGTAGTTTATTTTAACAGACATACCCACCACAACTAATTTTTCAAATCTAACAGGTTCTTCTCTTTTCAACAGTCTTGCTTCTTACTAGATCACTTCACAGTAATTGACGCTTTCCTTTAAACTTTTTCTCCCTTAGCTTTCATAATATATTATCCTGATTGGTTTCCTAGCTTTAGGAGGCTTCTACTGAGATATTTTTGCTGGGAACTCTTCTTCTTACTTCCCCCTAAAAGTAGACTTTCTTGAAGATTCTGTCCTTTTCCTTCTTCCCTTCTCCCTCAGCACTTTCTGCCTCAGTAATCCTTGCTACATTTCTGTATCAATTCCTCTCACCCACAGTGGTCTCCAAAATTGCTGACCTGATCAAGTATCTGCCGTGAGGGATATCTTCTCATGCCCTCCCAAGCCAACTCATGCTAATGCAATGTATATCTTTATGTTAAAACTCGTTCCTCTTTCTATTCTCCTTTAATGATATCACCATCCTCCCAGTCACTCTCAAAAAAAAAACCTCAGTTGTCTTAACAACTCTTGCTTTCCTTAATCCTATTCAATCAACTGCAAATCGTTCTACTATATATTAACCAGATATTTATTGAGAACATACTCCTGGCCCTTATAATGTGCTATGAGGCTGGGGTTCATGAAATAGAAAACAAACATTTATTGAGTACTGGATTTTTACCGGAAACCCTGGTGGCGTAGTGGTTAAGAGCTATGGCTGCTGACCAAAAGGTCAGCAGTTTGAATCCACCAGGCGCTCCCTGGAAACCCTATGGAGGAGAAGGTTTGGGAAGGGTGGAAAAATTAAATGTAGTCTGAGGTGCCTATGGAACATCTGGGAAGATATTTCAAGAAAGCAACTGTCATGGATTGAATTATGTCCCTCCAAAAATGTGTGTATCAACTTGGTTAGGCCATGTGTGGTTCTCCTCCATTTTGTGATTATAATCTTATGTTGAGAGGATTAGGGTGGGATTGTAACACCATCCTTACTCAGGTCACCTCCCTAATCCAAGGTAAAGGGAAGCGAGAAGAGAGTTGGGGACCTCATACCATCAAGAAAGCAGCACACAGAGCAGAGTGCACCCTTTGGACCCGGGGACCCTGTGCCTGAGAAGCTCCTCGGCCATGGGAAGATTGAGGACAAGGACCTTCCTCCAGAGCCAAAAGAGAGAGAAAGCCTTTCCCTGGAGCTGACACCTTGAATTTGGACTTTTAGCCTACTTTACTGTGAGGAAATAAATTTCTCTTTGTTAAAGCCAACCACCTGTGGTATTTCTGTGATAGCAGCACTAGATGACTAAGACAGCAATTGAATGAATAACTGTGAAGACTTTTTTTTTTTTTTTTTTGGTTGGCTGATTGACTTTAGGGGTAGTAGGGTTGAGACAGATAAAGTTGAGAAAGTATAGACCTCAGTATCAATTTTCTTGTTGAAACAGGAGGTATATTCACTCTTGTGTGTAAGAGAAGTGGTACTGAGAAGATTGGTAAAGGTTGGAAGTGTGTATTGAGGGAATTCAAGATAGAAATGACCAAGAACAAAGGAAAGACTGTCTTACAATACTGAGGGCTTAAGAGAATTGGAAATTATAAATTTTTAGCAGGGCTTAGGTGCACAGATGTAAAAGCAGAGAAAGCAGCCTGAGAGCTTGATCCAAGCTTAGGATTTTATGAGGAGGGTGCAGCAGACTGGAGGTCAAGGGAACTGAGTATATTGGTAAGGGAGAAGCTTAGGTTAATCACTGGATCTAGGATGTACACAGGGAAGATGAATCAAATACAGGACTAAAAGATGGGCAGAAAAATAGGAGAAATGAAGGATTTAGATGCCTCTCTAAGGAAAATCAAAACAAGAAACAAAAAACGTGTTACAGTGATGTGAGAAATATGAGAACATGAACAAGCTGAAGAAGAAGAGGTTGGGCTGTAAAGGTGAGATGCCAGAGTCAAGGATTTCTGTGAGGGAAACACTGGAGGTGACAGCAATTTCCAGACATGGCCATGAATGATGTGGCTAAAAAGAACTGGAGTGAACCGAGGAAGACAAAAAACCCTACAGCTATGGCAATGGATAGATAAACCACATAGATATAAGAATCGCATAGAAATTATGGCCGGGTGAGGGGGAGTGACTGAGCAGGATGTCAAAGCCCTAGTGAATAATGATTGAAAACAAAGAAAGGGAAGGATGGATCACAATAAAGCTAGGTATACTGAGACTCACACAAAGAAGGAGGTTTGCAAGGGAGTAGAACGGTTAAAGGTTTGAGAATTTGGAATGAGGAAAAAGAAAAATCCTGGAACCACTGTCTCTGTTGTTTATTAAAGATGAGAGAAAAAATGGCCTCTATCAGAAGCAGAGCTCTCAGAAAAGACACAGGTTTTAGGCAGTGACTTACAGTCTGGCTATACATTAAAATAATCTGAGAAGTTTTTTAAAACAGGGATGGGCCGAGTTCCACCCACTTGCAGAAACTGAATTGATTGGCCTGGGGTAGGTCATGAGCATTATTTTCCTTCCTCTCTCACTCTTTTCCTTTTTAAAAGCTCCTCAGTTGATTCTAATGTCTAGTCAGGGTTGAAAATCATTGAGTATGGGAAAGGCTGGGAGAAAACATTTTTCTGTGAAAAAGATTGATGTTGAAAAGAGTTTATTTTCCATGAGACAGGGATTCTCTATGGCACCTTTAGAAAATCCTGGAGGGACAGTAGGAAGGGGAGGGGTGTTAGTGGTGTGAGAAAAACTAGGGAAGAAAAAGTAAACTTTTAAGAAAATAAAAAAAACAAGAAAGAGAAATCAACACGAAATACTCAAATTTTGGCATGAGTCATTAAAAAAAATTAAATGGTAAAAAGTCCTTGATTTAGAAGAACACACAATCTAGAGCAGGGGAAACAGATAGCTATTAATTCCTTCCTATTTCCAGTGGTTTCCTTTGGGTACTGGCCATGTCATACCTGAACAATTCCTATATCTTCCAATTCCTGACCAAGCCTTGGTATCAGCCATTTGTTCATGGAGACCTAATAACTTTCAGTGAAAAAAGGCACCTGGATTCCCACTGCTCCCAATTCCCATGGGAGACAGGGCAAGAGAATATATGTACGTATGAATCTATCTATCTATATTGAAAACCATGAGTTTACACTCATATCTCCAATTCTAATCTCAAACCACAGGGTTCATTTTAGGTTTCCTCCCTTTCCATATATTTTTTCCAACAGTGAAAAAAATAGCTGCCATTTTCCTTAATATAATTACTTACTTGATTTCAAACTCAGTAGTATGAAAATAATATCCCATCCCCACTGCCACAATTCATAACCACCCCCCCCCCCATAACATTGCACTGGGCTGCTTCTGCCAACACATCTCTGTAGGGTCACTCTCCTCACACAATCCCAACTGGGCTACCTCTGTTCTAAGGAGCCCTCCTCATCCCTCTTAGGGCCCAGACCCTGTGTAGGAACAACCTCCATGTAGATACTCTCCCTCATTTTGCTCAAGCTCCTACATCCTACACCAAGTCCGAGTTTGAGCTTTCCACTATGGAAGCCCTTCTCATCCTGCTCAAGTTCCAATATTTGGGGCTAAACTGTCCCTCTGTGGATGCCCGTCTCACTTACTCAGGCTCCAACACTATGATCAAATTAATTGTTGGGTATGACATGAAAGTAGTGACTAAGGTTTATTTTCCCCCGTATCTGTATCTAGTACACACAGCAATAAAAAAACTTCCCTTTCGGTGTTTAACAGTGATGGAAAAGTAGCATTGATTAAGGGTAGGGTTGCATAACTGATTATTGTCCTTACTGTCAACATGTTGTACACCTTTAAAAAGTTGAATTGGCAAAAGTTGTGTGATAGATATATTTACAAAAATGACCAAAAACAAAAAACAAACAAAACAAAACAAGAGTAGCTGCTGAGTCTGCTTATGTATGACCAAAAACCTCATGGGATTTGGTTTCTTGGTTTGGAGGTTTAGGGTCATTGTTTCATGGGACATTCTAGTTAAATGGTCTAATAACACGTTTGGTGCTTCTGTTCTAGCTCGCAGTTCATTTTGTAGTTCCTGGCAGTCTTAAGAGTTCGTCTCTATTCACTTGGAGCAAAAGAGAAAGAAGAAGAGTCAGGAATAGGAGAAGGCTATTAAATGTGTGCCTAATTGTCTCCATGAACAACTGCCACCTTTGCAATGAGACCAGAAGAACTGAATGGTGCCTGGCTACCATTACTGGACATTTTGATCAAGGGTTCTATAGAGAAATCCTGATCAAAGGGAGAAAATGCAGAACAGAATTTCAGATTCTCATGGACCCCAGACGTCCTGGAGCCATGAAGGCTGGATGAATCCCTGAAACTATCACTCTGAGAGAATCTTTAAAACCTTAAATCAGAAGCATCCTCTGAATTCCTCTTAAAACCAAACAGTAGTTTAGTTTAACTAGTATAAAATATCTGCCTTGAGTATTACGCTTTTTTAAGAACTATCTATATAGGATCAAATTGACAAAAGCAACTTCAAAGATTAGATAGGAACCTTAGGGGGCAGTGAGTTTATGTTAATGGGGGAGAAACAACTCAGAAAAGGAGGGTGAGAATAGTTGCACAACTCAAAGAACATAAGCAATGTCACTGAATTATACATGTAGAAACTGTTGAATTGGTGTATGTTTTGCAGCATATATTCTCAACAACAAAAACTTTCCTTTTTCCACTGAATTTCTTGGTGCCTTTGCCAAAAAAAGCAGTTATGTGTAAGGGGCTATTTCTGGACTTTCCATTCTGTTTCACTGAACTATCTATCTGAATATGAATACCAATCTCTATTGATTAAAACCCAAAACCAAACCTCAAGTTACTTTTAGCTAAATAGCAGGTTAGCTCATAAAGTAATGAATATCATCTTGAGTACTATGCTTTTTAAAAAAATCATCTATATGAGACCAAATGGTCAACAAATGCTCTAAAGCATAGCTGAGAAGGTTGGGGGAAGTGATGCTAGGTTAATGGGAACAGAACAACAAGAACAGAAATAATGAGAATGCTGATACAATGTGAAGAATGTTGAATGGGAACCTGTTTTGCTGCGTATACTTTCACAGAAAATATAATAAAATACTGTTAAAAAAAAGATGAAGAAATAATAAGGATTTTTTCAGGTTGAAGGTAAATGGACACCACATGGAAGCTTGGATCTACAGAAAATGAAAAAAAAAAAAAAAACAGAAATAGTACATACGTGGGTAAATATAAAAGACTATATTCTTTTCTCAATTTCTTTAAAAGATACATGATTATTTAAAGCAAAAGTTATAACACTGTATTATAGTGTTTATAATGTACTGAAAGATAATGTATATGACAATAGTAGCACAAAGAATGGGGAGATAAATAGATTTATATTCTAGAAATTGGGGCCCTGGTGGCATAGTGGGTAAGCATTTAGTTGTTAACCAAAAGGTTGGCAGTTTACATTCACCAGCCGCTCCTTGAAAACCCTATGGGGCAGTTCTGCTCTGTTCTATAGGGTTACTATGAGTCAGAATCAACCAATGGCAATGGGTATGAAGCTAGAAAAAGAAGTGCAAACTAAATATAAAGAAGAAGGAAGGAAATAATAGAGGAAAAATCTACAAAACAGACAAACAATAGAGAAAATAAATACAAAAAATTGGCCCTTTAGAGAATGAAGAACACCGAAGACATAAGGAAAATATGAGCCCAAGAGACAGAAAGAGCCACATATACCAGAGACTCCAACAGCCTAACACCAGAAGAACTAGAGGTGCCTGGCTACGAATGACTACCCTGACAGGGAACACAACAGAGAATCCCTGATGGAGCAAGAGATAAGTGGAATGCAGAACTCAAATTCTAGTAAAAAGACCAGACTTGATGGTCTGACTGAAACTGAAGGGACCCCAGAAGATATTGCCCTGGACTCTCTGTTAGCCCAGAACTAGAACCATTCCTGAAGCCAAGTCTTCAGACGAAGATTAGACAGGACTAGAAGACATAAAATGATATTGGTGAAAAGTGTGCTTCTTGGCTCAAGTAAATACAGGAGACTAGATGGGCAGCTCCTGTCTGGAGGTGAGATGAGAAGGCAGAAGGGAATAGAAGCTGGTTGAATGGACATGGGAAATACTGGGTGGAGAGAAGGAGGGTGCTGTCATATTGTAGCGAGAGCAACTAGAGTCACATAACAATATGTGTGTAAGTTTTTGTATGAGAAACTGACTTTAGTTGTAAACTTTCACTTAAAGCACACACACAAAAAAATTGGCCCTTTAAAAAGATTAATAAAATTGATAAACCACTGCCAAGACAAACCAAGAAAAAGAGAAGACTAAGGTTATAAATATCAGGAATTAGAAAGGGGACAGGAAACCCTGGTGGTGTAGTGGTTAAGTGCTACAGCTGCTAACCAAGAGGTCGGCAGTTCAAGTCCACCAGGTGCTCCTTGGAAACTCTATGGGGCAGTTCTACTCTGTTCTATAGAGTTGCTATGAGTCGGAATCGACTCGACGGCAGTGGGTGGTGGAAAGAGGGGATATTGCTATAGATCCTACACACAGTAAAAGGATATTAAGGGTATATTATGAACAACTTTATGTCAATATGTTCAATAACTGAGATGAAATGATGCAAACATTTCTTGAAAAATGTAAGTTGTTAAGAAGCAGAAAATATGAATAGCCTTGTCTTTGTTATCTAGTGTTGCTATAACAGAAATATCACAAGTGGGTGGCTTTAATAAACTGAAGTTTATTTTCTCACAATTTAGGAGGCCAGCGCTGCTCTAGGGAAACCCTTTTTCTTTTGGCTCCGGGTGAAGGTCCTTGTCTCCTCAGCTTGTTTCCTGGTTCCTTAGAGATCTCCATGTGGCTTGGCATCTATCTTCCCCCATCTCTGTTTGCTAGCTTGCTTGTTTAATCTCTTTTATATCTCAAAAGAGATTGACTGAAGACACACCCTACACTAATATTGCCTTATTAACATAACAAAGACAACTCATTTCCAGTGGGATTATAACCACGGGCATAGGGGTTAGGATTTACAACACATATTTTTGGGGGATACAATTCAATCCATAACAAGTGTTATATCTATTAAAGAAATTGTATTCAAATAAAAAATGTTGCCACAAAGAAAACTGCCCAAATAGCTTCACTGGTAAATTTTATCAAATATGTAACGAATATTACCAATGTTACACACACTCTTTCAGTAAATAGTAAAAGAGAGAATGTTTCTCGCCTCATTTTAGGTTATCATACAATACCAAAACCTAATTATTACAAGAAAAGAATATTACAAACAAGTGTCTCTCATAAACACTGATACAAGAATCCTCAGCAAAATATTACCAAATCAATTTCAACAATATATAAAAAGTTACTACATCACGGTCAGGTAAGTATTTTTCCAAAATGCAAAGTTGGCTTAACATTCAGAAATAAATCCGTGTAAATCATCACATTAATAGATTAAAGAAGCAAAACCATATGATTATATCAATAAGTGCAGAAAAACACTTGACAAAACTAAACATGCATTTCTGATCAAAAACTCAGTAAACCAGGAATAGAAGGGTACTTCTTTAAATCTGATAAAGGGCATCTATTAAAAACCTATATTTAGCATTATACTTATTGGTGAATTATTGAATGCCTTCTGCTTGAGACTGAGAACAAATCAAGGATGTCTTCTTTAACCACTTGTATTTATTTGATACTGCACTGGAAGTCCTAACAAATGCATAAGGCAAGAAAAAGAAAGGAAAGTCATTAACACTTGGAAACAGATAAGTAAAGCTATTATTATTCACAGACAACATGACTGAGAAGTTGGAAATTCTAAGGAATATAACCAAAAACAACAAAACAAAACATGATAACCCTGCTAGAATATGTACATTTAGCAAGATTGCAATATACAAGATAAATATACAAAAATCAATACTTTTTCAATATACCATCCACAGAAATTGGAACATGAAAAAAAACATTTACAATATCATAAAAAGCGTATAATGTTTAGGAATAAATGCAAAGAAAAACATGCATCCCTGTTGTTACACTGAAAACTACATGGCATTTCTGTTACATTTTTAAAAAATACCTAAATGTATACAGAGATACACCATATTCATGGATTAGAATATTCAGTACTTTTAGGACATCAATTTTCCCCAAAATGATCAAATAGTAATTCTACCTCCTTAATAGAAATTGATAAACTGAATTTAAAATGTAAAGAATGTAGAGTAGTCAAAAGAATTTTTAATAAGAAAAACAAAGCAGGGAGAATTGGACTACCTGATTTTTGAAGATTTAAAGATTTTGAAGATTTACTATAAAGCTAATGTAACTCAGACAGTATGCCATTAACATAAGAATGGACATGTAGATTAATGGAATAGAAGTCTATAACTGTGTCTGTGTGTGTACGCATATTTGATTTTTGAAAAGGCATCAGGTAATTCGATAAAAAAAAAGTTTTTTCAACAAATGGTGCTGGAATAACTGAATATCTGTACGGAAACAGAATGAATATTGAGCCCTACCTTGTAACTCACCCAAAAACATATTCAAAGTGGACCACAAACTTAAACGTAAAAGCCAGTACTATAAACCTTCTAGAGGAAAACACAGGAGAATATCTTCCTAAGTGTCATCAATATTAAAAACTCCTGCTCTTTAAAAACACCATTAAGGAAATAAAAAGACAAGTCACACACTTGGAGAAAATACTCACAATATATACATCTGATGAAGGTTTTGTATCCAAAATATACAAAGAACTGTATGTTCAATAATTAGGTTGTTTTCTCAACTAAAAATGATTAAAAGATTTGAATAGACACTTGACAAAAAGAAAATACACGAATGGCCAATAAATAACATTAAAAGACGCCCATCAGTCATCAAAGAACTGCATATTAAAATCACAACGAGGTACCATTTCACATACACAAAAATAGTTAAAATGAAGAAGTCTGATAATACCAAGCCTTGGCAATGATCTGGGACAACTGGAAATCTCATACTTTGCTGGTGGGAGTGTAAAATTACACAACTTTGGGAAACAGTTTGGCAGTTTCATGTATAGTTAAAAATACATTTACAACGCGACATGGAAATTTCACTCCTAGGTATTTATTCTAGAAAAAGAAAACATGCTCACTAAAAGACTTACACAGAAATGTTTACAGCAGCTCAGTCATTTTTTGCTAAAAGTATAGAAATAATTCAGATGTACATCAACAGATGAACTGATAAAGAAGTTGTGGTATATTTATACAATGAAGTACTACTCGGAAATAAAAAAGTAATGGACTACTGACACATGCAGCAACATGGATGAACCTCCAAAACATCATGGTGAGTGAAAGATGACAGACACACACATACTATATAATTCCATGTATATATTCCATTTGGAAATCCTGGTGGCATAGTGGTTAAGAGTTTCATCTGCTAACCAAAAGGATGGCAGTTTGAATCCACCAAGGTACTCCTTGGAAACCCTATGGGGCAGTTCTACTCCGTCCTATAGGGTGACTCTGAGTTGGAATCAACTCAATGGGAATTTTTTTTTTTTTTTTAATATGAAGATTTAGAGCGTGTAAAACTAATCTGAAGAGATAGAAATCAGATTATTGGTTGCCTGGGCTTGGGGAAGTGGGATTTAGTGCAAAGGGGCAAAAGGGACTTTCTGGGGGTGATGAATATTTTCTCTATTAATTGAGATGTTAGTTACATTGGTATATTTATTTGTTAAAACACAGCAAATGTGTGCATTTTATTGAATATAAAATATGTTTTAATAAAGTTGATTACAAAATAGTTGAAGGAAAAAGCAAAAAAAATCATCAAAGAAACTTTTAGATATATAGGTTATATAAAAATGAATAACTATATAAATTATTTCCCAAACTATGTAGATCCAGTAAACTGAAGAAATACTGAACTGTACTTTGCGCCACTCACCGTGCTAGGTACTATAAAGTTAAAACCTAATTGTCAGACACTCAGTCTTTCCTATCATTTCACACAATCCAGATAAAATGTGTAGAAAATCCATTGAGGGTTATGACTAATACAGGACAACATCATTCACTGATAGGCATGGAATTACTAGAATAGTTCTCTGTTATTCTTATTTAGCTTCTGCTGGAGCTGTTAAAGTGATGATAAAATGATCAAAATCGAGAGAGAGAGAAAGAGGATAAACCCATGGCATTCAGCACTGCCACACTGTATAATTCACCCCTAAGTTACTAAAATTTTACTGAAATATCTCTGCATTTTAATATTTCAAAAACAGGAAACTTGGAGCATCCTTGATTTAGTGTGCGGAAAAGAAAAACATTTTCAGTTCTTCAAGTTTACTAAAATTCTAACGATACAAAGCACCTTGAACTTTTCTGTTTTGTCCAAATCTCGTATCGCGATAGTCTGTCTGAGCTGGAATGGCAAATTTTAAATGTCATTCAGGACCAACTGAATACCACTTGTATTTGCATTCCTTAAAAAGGAGAACAACATTAACCTTTTGTTTTATTGAATTAAAATGCCACGGAAATGCTGACGTAGTCTTGGGAGACTGAAACACTTTTACAAAGAAGAATAAAAAGCTGTCATTTATTAAATACAAAGAACAATTACTTGATAGGATGCCTTCTGACAAAAAGCAGATTGGTATTCTCACCATAGAAAAGGCATTATATAAAAAAAATAAAGTCTAGCCTGGACCTCAGAGACACGAATAATTTAAAGCTGCGTTTGGTGCAATTTGGATTTTTCTTTAGGGAGGCAAAGTTAAATACCTTTAATTTGTTCTAATTATTTCAAATTTGCAAGTTAATTATGACTGATCATTAAATAACAAAAAGGACTATCGTCTCCACAGAGTTTTACCTCCTACCTTCTGCATTACTTAAACTAGATTTTAGCATGCATGAATTAACTTCCTAAATAATCACACGGTTTGACTAAATGGCTCAGTAAAACGAGCTCTGATCCTCAGAACAAGCATTAATGGACATTAGAAATGCTATTGGGACTCATGTTACTTACATTAGAAGTACTTTTAATGGGGCCTTATTTACTAATCTTTATGTACTGTTCAAGCTAGAGCGTCATAAAAAAAAATTATTCCGCTTTACTGGAGGAAAAGGCCAATCTTTGAGACAATAAAAACAAATGTCCATTTAACAACAACTAAATTCATTTTAAAATTAATGTAGGGATGTGATGATGGAATTTAACTTGTTTTAGCTGTTCATCTCAATGAATCAATCTAGCAAAAATGGTCTGCTTGGTCTGTATATGGCATGTTATAGATCCACTGATGTGTCAAGTAACTCGAGTAACTACAGAAGGTCTAATGATAGCCAAAAGCTAGCACTTAAAATCCACCTGCTACTCTGTAAGAATTCATTGTTTCTTGTGTTATGCTAGTTTCCAGTTCTCAATTCTGTGCATATTTGTCTATCAATGAGTATGAAACCAGATGTCACATAACTATGTAGCTTAGAATTCTTCTGAAAAATAATTTTCCTAGAAGTCTCAGTTAAATTTCCATATTCCTAGAGATGGATCTGTCAATGAACAAAATATTCTGAGATCAGAGTTTAAAGAATAAAATTTAGTAAGTAGGATATTTCATATACTGTCAGATCTTTCTATTTCCTTACTCTAAAATCATCAACACAAATTTTACTTACATACATTTAAGGTTCAGTGGTAGAATTCTTGCCTCCCATGTGGGAGACCTGGGTTTAATTCCTGGCCAATGCACCTCAAGCACAGCCACTACCTGTCTGTGACACTGAACAGGCTCCAGCGGAGCTTCCAGACTAAGACAGACTGGAAGAAAGGCCTGGTGATCACTTCCAAAAATCGGCCAATGAAAATCCTATGGATTATGACAGTCCCACCTCCTTGTGTACAGGGTCACGTGGAGCCAGGAGCCAACTCAACAGCAGCTAACAAAAACAATAATAAATATTATCTGAGAGCCTACTATGTGTCAGTTCTGTGTTTAGGAATGAAAGTACACAAAAGAATAAGTGATGACTTTTGAATATTTACAGATAAACAAGGAGAGATAATCATCTAAACAATGAGTACCTAACAGCAGGTGTTATGATGGCAGTATATGCAAAGTTCTATGGAAGCAGGTAATAAGCACCAGGAAGCTTATAAGAGTTCATGGGGGGGGGGGGGCGTGGGATGAAACCCATCAGGCAGCAAAGTCAGTAAAAAGGAATGATAATTTATTAGCATTTAATATGCAACAGGCACTGAAGTGGTCCATGACTCCAAAAGATGTGTCATCCTAGTGGGGAATTTACTTACTGAAGTATGCCAAATCCTGTAGGTGTGATGGGTAGAATAATGGTCTCTGGAAGACAACAGATACTTTCACAGGCTTACTTGTGCTTACTTACTAATCTGTAGTGCACAGTGTCAGCTGTTTTCCTTGATGTGATGAAATTCACTTGAAATTGTGCACTACAGATTAGTAAGTAAACACAATTAAGCCCCGCATACCTTGCTTACTGGTTAATCTGCCCCTGGATACTTTAAAGAAGGAAAGATATAACTTAGATGTGAGTGGTGTAGAAAAAAAGAGTCTGACCCGGAGGGGCAGCTGTATACAACAGAAGGAAACATTGCCTAGTCCTGTACTGTATACAACAGAAGGAAACATTGCCTAGTCCTGCACCATGCCCACAATGTCAGCCCCTGTATACAACAGAAGGAAACATTGCCTAGTCCTGCACCATGCCCACAATGTCAGCCCCTGTATACAACAGAAGGAAACATTGCCTAGTCCTGCACCATGCCCACAATGTCAGCCCCTGTATACAACAGAAGGAAACATTGCCTAGTCCTGCACCATGCCCACAAATGATTGTTAAGCTTAAGCCCATTGTTGTAGCCTTCTGTCAATCCATCTCATTGAGGGTCTTCCTCTGTTTCACTGACCCTCTACTTTACCAAGCATGATGTCCTTCTCCAGGGACTGATCCCCCCGACAACATATCCAAAGTATGTGAGACGTGGTCTTGCCACCTGTGCTTCTAAAGAGCACTCTTAGTTGTATTTCTTCCAAGACAGATGTGTTCATTTTTTTGGCAGTCCATGGTATATTTGATATTCTTCTCCAACACCGCAATTCAAAGCCATCAATTCTCTTTGGTCTTCTTTATTCATCATCCAACTTTCACATGTATAGGAGGCAAATTAAAACATCATGGCTTGGGTCATGCGTACCTTAGTCTTCAAGGTGACATCTTTGCTTTTCAACACTTTAAAGGGGTCTTTTGCAGCCAATTTGCCCAATGCAATGCTTCTCTTGATTTCCTGACTGCAGCTTCCATGGGTGTTGATTGTGGATCCAAGTAAAATAAAATTCTTGACAACTTCAATCTTTTCCCCATTTATTATGATATGGCTTATTGGTCCAGTTGTGAGGATTTTTGTTTTCTTTATGTTGCGGTGTAATCCATACTGAAGGCTGTGGTCTTTGGTCTTCATCAGTAAGTGCTTCAAGTCCTCTTCACTTTCAGCAAGCAAGGTTGTGTCATCTGCGTAACATAGGTTGTTAATGAGTCTTCCTGCAATCCTTAAGCCATGTTCTTCCCCTTGGGGGCAGCTTCTGGGGTTATTTGCTGAGCATACAGGTTGAAAAGGTATGGTAAAAGGATACAACCTTGACACACACCGTTCCTGACTTCAAACCCCTTGTTCTGTTTGAACGGCTGCCTCTTGATCTATGTACAGGTTCCCCACGAGCACAATTAAGTGTTCTGGAATTCCCATTCTCCACAATGTTATCCATAATTTGTTATGATACAGTCAAATGCCTTAGCATAGTCAATATAACATAGGTAGCCATCTTTCTGGTATATCCTGCTTTCAGCCAGGATCCATCTGACATAAGAAATGATATTCCTGGTTCCACGTCCTTTTCGGAATCCAGCTTGAATTTCTGGCAGTTCCCTGTCGATATACTGCTGCAGCTGCTTTTGAATGATCTTCGGCAAAATTTTACTTGCATGTGATACTAATGATATTGTTTGATAATTTCCACATTTGGTGGGATCACCTTTTTTTGAGAATAGGCATAAATATAAATCTCATTCAGTTGGTTGAGGGGCAGTTAGGACAGTATAATGCTTAAGACTATAGCATTGAGGTCAGAGAGAACTGGGTACTGCATAGCTATTTGTAAGTTGTGATAGATGTGATTTCTTAAGCCAGTTGCTTAACCTCTCTGGGCCTAATTTCCTCATCTATAAAATTAGGTTAATAATAGTATATAACTGAGAGTTGTTGTGGGGATCAAATGAGCTAACATATGCAAGATGCATAGAGCAATGCCCAGCACATAAAAACAGCAAATTTATTGCCACTGAGTCAATTCTGACTCATGACTACCTACCCCACGTTTCAGAGTAGAACTGCACTCTGTAGGGTTTTCACTGGCTGTAATCGCGTGGAAGTATCAAACCACCTACCTTTTGTTTAACAGCCAAGAGCAAACTATTTGTGCCACCCAGGGACCCCAGCACATAACACTGCCTAAATGTAAGCTTCTATTATTATCATTATTTTTATTACTGAAGTCTTCTTAAAATGAAACAATAATTTAGCTTAATTAGTAAAAAACATCTGCCTTGAACAGTACGTTCTTTTAAGAATTATCTTTATGGGATCAAAGTGACAACAGTAACTTGAAAGGTTAGACAGGAACCTTACGGGGCAGTGAGTTTATGTTAATGGGGGAGGAACATCTCAGAAAAGGAGGGTGAGAATGGTTGCACAACTTGAAGAATGTAATCAATGTCACTGAATTGTAACGTAGAAATGATTTAATTGGTGTATGTTTTGCAGTGTGTATTCTCAAAAACAACAAAAAATGAGATATTATTTAAAAGGCTTAGCACAATATCTGGCACATACTAGGCATTCAGTAAGTTATTATAGACTGGCTGAATGGATGGATGGTATAATTGCTGAGAATTCTAGAGGAGAGTAGGCTCTTTTGGCGATGGGGATGGTAGAGATAACTAGATTGGGTCTGGACACACCTAATTTGAGGTAACTGTAAGTCAGTCATATTGGCTAGATAACATTAACATGCAGTTATAATGACAGATTTGGATCTCAGGAGAAAAAAGCTGGGATCTGAGATAAAGATTTTAGAGTTATCGCAAAATATGATCTAAAGTCATAGGAATGAATGAAATCTACAGAGAGATGGCTGAACAGATGAGTGCTGGACCAATAAGCAACATCATGATAAATGGAGAAAAGATTGAAGTTGTCAAGGATGTCATTTTATTTGGATCCACAATTAACGCCCATGGAAGGAGCAGTCAAGAAATTAAACGATGTATTGCACTGGGCAAATCTGCTCCAAAAGACTTCTTTAAAGTGCTAAAAAAGCAAAGATGTCACTTTGAAGACTAATGTGTGCCTGACCAGAGCCATAGCATTTTCAATTGCCTCACATGCATGTGAAAGCTGGACAATGAATAAGGAAAACCAAAGAAGAACTGAGGCCTTTGAATTATGGTGTTGGTGAAGAATACTGAATATACATGGACTGCCAAAAGACCAAACAATATTTGTCTTGAAAGACCCTGAGGCTAAGGGCTGGGGACCATGATCTCAAGGGACACCTAGCTCAACTGGCATAACATGGTTTATTAAGAACATGTTCTACATCCTACTTTGGTGATTTAGTGTTTCGGATATTAAAAGCTTGTGAGTGGCCAGCCACCCCATCTGGAGCAAGGGAGAACAAAGAAAACCAAAGACACAAGGTAACGATTAGTCCAAAGGACTAATGGACCAAACTACAACAGCCTCCACCACACTGAGTCCAGCACAACTAGATGGTGCCCAGCTAACACCACCAACTGCTCTGACAGGGATCAGAATAGAGGGTACTGGGCAGAGCTGGAGAAAAACGCAGAACAAGATTCTAACTCAGAAAAAAAGATCAGACTTACCAGTCTGACAAGAGACAGGAGAAACAGCAAGTGTATGACCCCGGACACCCTTTTATCTCAGTACTGAAGTCCCTCCTGAGGTTTACCCATCAGCCAAAGATTAGACAGGCCCATAAAACAAAACTAGACTAACTAGGCACACTAGCTCAGGGGCAAGGACAAGAAGTCAGGAGGGGACAGGAAAGCTGATAATGGGGAATCCAAGGTCGAGAAGGGGAGAGTGCTGACATGTTGTGGGGTTGGCAACCAATGTCACAAAACAATGGGTATTAATTGTCTAATGAGAAACTAATTTACTCTGTAAACCTTCACCTAAAATGCAATTAAAAAATTTTTTTGTCTTGGAAGAAGTAGACTCAGAATGCTCGTTAGAAGAGAGGATGCTGAGACTTCACCACACATACTTTGGACATGTGATCAGGAGGGACCAGTCCCTGGAGAAGGACATCATGCTTCGTAAAGTAGAGCGTCAGTGAAAAAGAGGAAGACCCTCAATGAGATGAACTTACATAGTGGCTGCCACAATGGGCTCAAACACAGCAACGATTTTCAGGATGGCACAGGACTGGGCAGTGTTTCGTTGTGTTGTACATACGGTTGCTATGACTTGGAACCAACTTGACGGCATCCAACAACAACAACACGGGACCTCTATGTGGTAATGCCTGGTAGGTATGTTAAAGAAATTCCAGAGAGAGATCATTGCTTGACACAAAGATGTGACCCTGACTATATAATTAGAGGCTAGGGTAGGCCTCATTTTTAGTGAAGGTATACTTTCTACTTGAAGATGTTGCTAGATTTTAATTTGCTTTTTTGCCAA
Source organism: Elephas maximus indicus (assembly GCF_024166365.1). NCBI lineage: Eukaryota > Metazoa > Chordata > Mammalia > Proboscidea > Elephantidae > Elephas > Elephas maximus. The sequence continues at coordinate 44,778,816 of NC_064829.1, read as the reverse complement.
TGGAATGTAGCTAAAATTTCGTCAATTATAATATTTTTACTTCAATTCTGCCCAGAGGAGGAAGCAAGTGAGGGAGAAACAGGGTTAAGAAAAAGAGGGGAATGATGATGAAACTGTGCTACATAGAACACTATGTTGTAGCCATCACCAAACAGCTAATTTAGAGTTCTGTTATTCTAATCCCAGCAGTGCCTTTAGAATTTCTCTATGATCTTCAACAAGAAAAATGGCTCTTTCAGCCAATTAATGTGTATTTCAGTGTAGAATGAATATATTTTTAAACTTTTTAAAAGTATACAAGAGAAAGTTAACAATTAGGCATACAGAAATATCAGTTCAAGATAAACTAAGAAACACAGGTGTAAACAAAAGTATGAAGATTGTCTGCTACAGTATACTAAGGGCCAAGGCCATGTCCTACTCTTCTTTGAGTCTCCAGCAATGCCTTCTATGGGGTCATACACATTTCTGCTGAATGAACAATTATACCTGGAATGCATTTGTGTGATTAGAACACAGAACTCTGAGTTGGTTAATTGTTATCTCCTCCTTGTGTTACAGACCATTCACAGTCATTACTAGGTCTATAATCCATGCTTTAATTCCATCAAAGTATGTACTTATGAAGCTTCAAAAATCTGGTATGTGATGAGAAAGACATGATATGTTTACGGTATGCCAAAAATACAGTTTGCAGAACCATGATTATAATACAAAATTTTGGAACCAAGATCCAATTCAAGGTACCCAATATCTATAAATTCATTGGATTTGTCAAAAAATCTCGTGGTGGTCAGTTAACAAAAAATCTCCCTAAAGAAAATCAAGATAAGAGACTAAATTCCAATGGTGAATCAACCTATGGCCAGAGTGATACTGAAGACACAAGGGGAAGACCAGTCTACATTTCTGCTACCTCTAAAGCAGTTGTTCTAAGTGTAGTTCAAGAATGTCACAGAGTTTTCATAATAATGCTAAGGTGTTATTTTTTTCCATTTTTATTGTGCTTTAAGTGAAAGTTTACAAATCAAGTCAGTCTCTCATACAAAAATACTCCCAGTTGCTCTCCTCTAATGAGACAGCACACTCCTTCCCTCCACTCTCTTTATTCGTGTCCATTCGGCCACCTTCTGATGCCCTCTACCCTCTCATCTCCCATCCAGACAGGAGCTACCCACATAGTCTCATGAGTCTACTTGATCCAAGAAGCTCACTCTTTACCAGTATCTTTTTCTATCCCAGAGTCCAGTCCAATCCCTGTCTGAAGAGTTGGCTTTGGGAATGGTTCCTGTCTTGAGCTAACAGAAGGCCTGGGGACCATGATCTCTGGGGTCCTTCTAGTCTCAGTCAGACCATTAAGTCTGGTCTTTTTACAAGAATTTGAGGTCTGCATCCCACTACTCTCCTGCTCCCTCAGGGGTTCTTTGTTGTGTTCCCTGTCAGGGCAGTCATCGGTTGTAGCCAGGCACCATCTAGTTCTTCTGGTCTCAGGCTGATGTAGTCTCTGGTTTATGTGGCCCTTTCTGTCTCTTGGACTCATAACTACCTTGTGTCCTTGGTGTTCCTCATTCTCCTTTGCTCCAGGTGGATTGAGAACAATTGATGCATCCTAGATGTCCACTTGCTAGCACGTAAGACCCCAGACACCACTGTCCAAAGTGGGATGCAGAATGTTTTCTTAATAGATTTTATTATGCCAATTGACTTAGATGTCCACTGAAACCATGGTCTCCAAACCCCCACCCCTGCTACGCTGGCCTTCAAAGCATTCAGTTTATTCAGGAAACTTCTTTGCTTTCGGTTTAGTCCAGCTGTGCTGACCTCTCCTGTATTGTGTGTTGTCTTCCCTTCACCTAAAATAGTTCTTATCTACTATCTAATTAGTGAAAGCTCTCTTCCTCCCTCCCTCCCCACTCTCATAACCATCAAAGAATATTTTTTTCTCTGTTTATTTTTTGAGTTCTTATAATAGTGGTCTTAAACAGTATTTGTCCTTTTGCAACTGACTAATCTCACTCAGCGTAATGCCTTCCAGGTTCCTCCATGTTATGAAATGTTTCACAGATTCGCCATTGTTCTTTATCGATGTGTAGTATTCCATTATGTGACTATACCATAATTTATTTATCCATTCATCCGTTGATGGGCACCTTGGTTGCTTCCACCTTTTTGCTATTGTAAACACTGCTGCAATGAACATGAGCGTGCATATTTCTATTCTTTTAAGGCTCTTATTTCTCTAGGATCTATTCCAAGGAGTAGGACTGCTGGATCGTATGGTAGTTCTATTTCTAGCTTTTGAAGGAAGTGCCAAATCGATTTCCAAAGTGGTTGTACCATTTTATATTCCCACCAGCAGTGTATAAGTGTTCCAGTCTTGTTGGAGTAAGATGGAATCTCATCGTAGTTTTGATTTGCATTTTTCTAATGACTAAGGATCGCGAGCATTTCCTCATGTATCTGTTAGCTACCTGAATGTCTTCTTTAGTGAAGTGCCTGTTCATATTTTCTGTGCTTTTTTAAATTGGGTTATTTGTCTTTCTGCAGTTGAGTTTTTGCAGTATCATGTAGACTTTAGAGATCGAACACTGATCGGAAATGTCACAGCTAAAAACTTTTTCCCAGTCTGTAAGCAATCTTTTTACTCTTTTGGTGAAGTCTTTGGATGAGCATAGGTGTTTGAGTTTTAGGAGCTCCCCGATATCTAGTTTCTCTTCTGTGTTTTGTATACTGTGTTTATGCCATATATTAGGGCTCCTAATGTTATCCCTATTTTTTCTTCCATGATCTTTATTGTTTCAGATTTTATATTTAGGTCTTTGATCCATTTTGAGTTCGTTTTTGCACATGATGTGAGGTATGGGTCTTGTTTCATTTTTGGGCACATGGATATCCAGTTACGCCAGCACCATTTGTTAAAAAGACTGTCTTTTCCCCAATTAATGGACTTTGGGTCTTTGTCAAATATCAGCTGCTCATATGTGGATGGATTTATGTCTGGATTCTCAATTCTGTTCCATTGGTCTATGTATCTGTTGTTGTACCAGTACCAGGATGTTTTGACTACTGTGGTGGTATAATAAGTTCTAAAATCAAGTAGAGTGAGGCCTCCCACTTTGTTCTTCTTTCCAGTAATGCTTTACTTATTCGGGTCTCTTGCCCTTCCATATGAAGTTGGTGATTTGTTTCTCCACCTCATTAAAAAATGTCGTTGGAATTTAGGTTGGAATTTCATTGTATCTATAGGTCACTTTTGGTAGAATAGACATTTTTACAATGTTAAGTCTTCCTATCCATGAGCAAGGTATGTTTTTCCACTTACGTTGGTCTCTTTTTGTTTCTTGCAGTAGTGTCTCGTAGTTTTCTTTGTATAGGTCTTTTACGTCTCTGGTAAGATTTATTCCTAAGTATCCTATCTTCTCGGGGCTACTGTAAATGGTATTGATTTGGTGATTTCCTCTTCGATGTTCTTTTTGTTGGTGTAGAGGAATCCAACTGATTTTTGGATGTTTATCTTGTATGCTGACAGTTTGCTGAACTCTTCTATTAGTTTCAGTAGTTTTCTGGAGGATTCTTTAGGGTTTTCTGTGTATAAGATCATGTCATCTGCAAATAGAGATACTTTTACTTCTTCCTTACCAATGTGGATGCCCTTTATTTCTTTATCTAGCATAATTGTTCTAGCTAGGACCTCCAGAATAACACTGAATAAGAGTGGTGATAAAGGGCATCCTTGTCTGCTTGCCGATCTCAAGGGGAATGGTTTCAGACTTTCTCCATTTAGGATGATGTTGGCTGGTGGCTTTGTATAAATACCCTTTATTGTGTTGAGGAATTTTCCTTCTATTCCTATTTTGCTGAGAGTTTTTTATCAGGAATGGGTGTTGAACTTTGTCAAATGCCTTTTCTGCATCAATTGATAAAATCATGTGATTCTTGTCTTTTATTTATGTGATGGATTACATTGTTTTTCTAATGTTGAACCATCCCTGCATATCTGGTATGAATCCCACTTGGTCATGGTGAATTATTTTTTTGATATGTTGTTGAATTCTGTTGGCTGCAATTTTGTCAGGGATTTTTGCATCTAAGTTCGTGAGGAATGTAGGTCTGAAATTTTCTTTTTTTGTGGTGTCTTTACCTGGTTTTGGTATCACGGATATGCTGGCTTCACAGAATGAGTTTGGGAGTATTCTGTCCTTTTCCATGCTCTGAAATACCTTTAGTAGTAGTGGTGTTAACTCTTCTCTGAAAGTTTGGTAGAACTCTGCAGTGAAGCCGTCTGGGCCAGGACTTTGTTTTGCTGGGAGTTTTTAAGTTACATTTTCAATATCTTCTTTTTTTTTTTTTTATGGGTTTATTTAGTTGTTCTACCTCTGTTTGTGTTAGTTTAGGTAGGTAGTGTGTTTCTACAAACTCATCCATTTCTTCTAGGTTTTCAAATTTGTTAGAGTACAATTTTTTTGTAGTAATCTGATATGATTCTTTTAATTTCAGTTGGGTCTGTTGTGATATCACCCATCTCATTTTTTATTTGGGTTATTCATTTCCTCTCCTGTTTTTCTTTTGTCAGTTTGGCCAGTGGTTTATCAATTTTGTTAATTTTTTCAAAGAACCAGATTTTGGTCTTGTTAATTCTTTCAATTGTTTTTTTCTGTTCTCTATTTCATTTAATGCTGCTCTAATTTTTATTACTTGCTTTCTTGTGGTGTCTGAGGGTTTCTTTTTTTGCTATTTGTTCAAGTTGTAGGGATAATTCTTCGATTTTGGCCCTTTCTTCTTTTTGGATATGTGCATTTATTAATATAAATTGACCTCTAAGCACTGCTTTCACTGTGTCCCAAAGGTTCTGATAGGAAGTGTTTTCATTCTCATTGCATTATATCAACTTCTTTATTCCATCCTTAATGTCCTCTATAACCCAGTCATTTTTGAGCAGGGTATTTTTCAATTTACAAGTGTTTAATTTCTTTTCCCTGCTTTTTCTGTTATTGATTTCTACTTTTATGGCCTTATGGTCAGAGAAGATTCTTTGTAATATTTTGATGTTTTGGATTCTGCTAAGACTTGCTTTATGACCTAATATGTGGTCTATTCTAGGAGATGTGCCATGTACACTAGAAAAGAAAGTATTCTTGGTTGCTATTGGGTGGAGTGTTCTGTATGTGTCCATGAAGTAAAGTTGTTTGATTGTGGCATTTAGATCTTCCACGTCTTCATTGAGCTTCTTTCTGGATGTTCTGTCCTTCACTGCAAGTGGTGTGTTAAAGTCTCCTACTGTAATTGTGGATCTATCTCACTTCTCAACGCTGTTAGAGTTTGTTTTATGAATCTTGCAGCCCTGTCATTGGGTGCATAAATATTTAATATAGTTATATCCTCCTGGTGTATTGTCCCTTTAATCATTATATAGTGTCCTTCCTTATCCTTTGTGGTGGATTTAACTTTAAAGTCTATTTTGTCAAAAATTAATATTGCCACTCCTGCTCTTTTTTGATTGTTGTTAGCTTGATATATTTTTTCCCCCATCCTTTGAGTTTTAGTTTGTTTGTGTCTCTAAGTCAAAGTTGTGTCTCTTGTAGGCAACATGTAGACGGATCGTGTTTTTTAAAATACATTCTGCCACTCTGTCTCTTTATTGGTGCATTTAGTCCATTTACATTCAGTGTAATTATGGACAGGTATGAGTTTAAGTGCTGTCATTTTGGTGTCTTTTTTTGTGTTATTGGCAGTTTCTTTTTCCCACTTGATTTTTTCTGCTGAATAGTTTGTATTTTGTCTTTTCTTCTTATTTGTTGTTGTTGATTTTGTTTCTGCTGAGTCTCTATTTTTTTCTTGTATTTTATTTTGATGAGTAGGATCCTTAGTCTCCTTTGTGGTTACCTTAATATTTACCCCTATTTTTCTAAGTTTAAACTTAACTTTTATTGCTTTATAGCACCTTGTCTTCCTCTCCATATGAAAGATCTATGACTACATTTTTTTAGTCCCTCTTTATTGTTTTAATGTTGTCTTCTTTTACATAACGACATCGCTGTTTCCGTTTTGAGCATTTTTTTTTTTTTTTACCTTCATTTATCTTTGTGATTTCCCAATCTGGGTTGACACCTGATTGCTCTGTCCAGTGGTCTAGCCTTGCGTTGATACCTGATATTATTGATTTTCTAACCAGAGAACTTTCTTTAGTATTTCTAGTCGTTTTGATGTGGTTTTTACAAATTCCCTAAACTCCTGTTTATCTGGAAATGTCCTAATTTCACCTTTATATTTGAGAGACAGTTTTGCTGGATATATGATTCTTGGCTGGCAATTTTTTTCCTTCAATATTTTATATAAGTTATCCCATTGCTTCTTGCCTGCTTGGTTTCTGCTGAGTAGTCTGAGCTTATTCTTATTGACTCTCTTTGTAGGTGACTTTTCATTAATCCATAAACCAAAAAAAAAAAAAACCCAGTGCCATCGAGTTGATTCTGACTCATAGTGACCCTATAGGGCAGGGTAGAACTGCCCCATAGAGTTTCCAAGGAGTGCCTGGTGGATTCGAACTGCTGACCCTTTGGTTAGCAGCCATAACACTTAACCCACTATGCCACCAGGGTTTCCCATTTATCCCTAGCTGCTCTTAAAATTCTCTCTTTATCTTTGGTTTTGGCAAGTTTGATTATGTCTTGGTGACTTTCTTTTAAGACCTACCTTATGTGGAGTTTGATGAGCATCTTGGATAGATATCTTCTTATCTTTCATGGTATCAGGGAAGTTTTATGCCAACAAATCTTCAACAATTCCACATTTTCTGTTATCCCTCCCTGTTCTGGTACTCCAATCACTCATGGGTTCTTTCTCTTGATAAGAGTCCCACATGATTCTTAGCGTTTCTTCATTTTTTAAAATCCTTTTATCTGATTTTTCTTCAAATATATTGGTGCTAAGTGCTTTATCTTCAATCTCACAAATTCTGCCTTCCACTTGCTCAGTTCTGCTCCTCTGACTTTCTATTGAGTTATCTAATTCTGTAATTTTCTTGTTAATCTTCTGGAATTTCTGATTGCTGTCTTTTTATGGATTCTTTCAGCTTATTAATTTTTCATTATGTTCTTGAGCTTTATCTGTGTGTTCCTTGGCTTGTTCTGTGCATTGCCTGATCTCCTTCCTGATCTCATTTGTGATGCCCTGAAGAGTTCTGTATATTAATCTTTTGTATTCTGCATCCGGTAATTGCAGGAATGCACCTTCATCCAGAAGATCCCTTCTTTGTTTTGAGAGCTTGTTGAGGCGATCATGGTCCGCTTCTTTATGTGATTTGATATTGACTGTTGTCTCTGAGCCATCTATAAGTTATTGTATTACTTTATTTTGTTTGCTTACTGTATCCTAGCTTCTTGTCTTGTTTTATTTTGATATGTCCAAATAGGTTACTTGAGTGCACTAGCTTGATTATTTTCGCCTTTGAAGCTCTAACGTCCTGTCATCAGATGGCTAGTGCTGTTATCAGGTATACCGGCCTAAAAGTCCATTCACTTGTATGAATTCAACTCAGGTGTCCAGGTAGTTAATCATCAAGTGTGTGGTACAGGCTCTATCCTACAGTCTTAGAGGGGCAGAGGGAATTGGTGTAGGTGCCAGTATCTGGTTGCTGCAGGGGGTCATGCTCTGAACAAGGCAGGGGGCTGACAACCATCCCCTGAGTGTCTGTGAAGAAAGCATGTCCCTGTTCCTTAGAGCGCACCAGTGGGTGAGTTCTGTAGACAGACCATGCGCACCCAATGCTTTTGTTTGTAAGGACTGGGAGGTACCAGTTATCCTTGGACCCCTGTCACGGGTGGCTGGGTGGCCTGAGTGGAGCCACCAGTCCTTAGGACCCTGATGTGGGTAGGTGAGGACCCTGTTTAATAGGCAAAGCTGTGTCAAACATCAAACACCCAAATCTCCACTGCACAGCTCGAACAGTTGCAGTCTGCCAACAAGGATGTATGCTCCTGAAAGAGGCCCACACAAGTCCATGCAGGGGGGAAAGGTATTCAAAGTCCAAAGACCATTTGTGCCTGCATAGGAGCGACTTCTGTCCTGAGTTCCGCAGGTTAGGGGATCTGGTAGATTATCTTTTCCCCCAATTGTGAATTCATTCCTTCTCCAAGGCCAGGAGAATGGCGCAGGACGCTCAGCAGGCTCTATCTCTGGCCCAGGGAAATCAACAGCTACTGATGCTGGCTTAGGTGCTGGGGGTGCGGTAAAATAAAGTACTTAGGTTTTGCCGAGAGCGCCGTTTTTCTCTGGTTCCGGAGGTGTGAGTAGGCTGTTCGGCTGGCTGTTTCTTTGTAAGGAAACTGCAGCCCAATGCTACCAGCATCCTGCAGTAGTTGCTCCTGGGAATGGTGCCTGAGGGCTCCCAGCGATTCAGGTCTGGCAACTCCTCTCCACTTCTGAACCATCTCTCTGCCCCCATGCAGCTCATTCTGTTTTCTAACTTTTCTTTTGATGTTCAGGGGTCCCAGCTTGTCATAAATATTATCATTTCACTTGTTTTTTGGGCTCTTTGTTATACGAGGGATCAGTGGAAGCATCTGACTACTCTGCCATCTTGGCCCCAGCCCTGTTATTTGTTTTTTTCACTCTAATTCTCTCATGAGAGTACACTGAAGTTTTTCAGAAGGTACATGACATGTGATATCTCAATAGAGTTAATGCAGGAACAAATATGGAAGTCCCCGGCTGTCTTCTATTAAGTCAGGCATTAAAGAGATTCGCAAGCCTTAAAGCAATGACACTCTTTTCACTATACGTTTTTTTTGTTTTGAAAAACATAGTTTTTGTAAACATATTTCATATTAATGTGCAATCGGTTTATTATTATTAAATAAATAGATATTTTTAAATTTTATGTTTTAGTTCCTAATACCAAACCAAAATCAAATCCATTGCTGTCGAGTTGATTCCAACTTATAGCCGACTCTACAGGACCGGGCAGAACTGTCCCATCAGATTCCAATGCTGTAAATCTTTACAGAAGCAGATTGCCATATCTTTCTCTCACAGCGTGGCTGGTGGGTTCCAATTGCTGACCTTTCCGTTAGCAGCTAAGCACTTAACCGCTGTGCCACCAGGCTCCAACCTCTAATACAGTAAATATTAATAGATATAACCTACACAAACAAAAGCTCTTTGGGGTCCTCAGTAATGTTTAATGGTGGAAAGCGGTTCTGAAATCAAACTGAGAACTGCTGCTCTATAGCATAATAAATGATGACTCCGAATAGTTACCAACACGTCCTCTGTGAAACTCTCATTAATATGGAAAATGCCAGAAAATCAAAGGCAGAAGAAAATCTTCATGCAATTAAAAAAAAACCTAAGTTCTAAAATTAACATACAGTCAAATTAACTATTTTGGGGTTTAGACTTCTATGTATAGGTTTGCACAAATACTTAAGCTCCTGACTACTAGCTGAAAGGTTAGTGGTTTAAACCCACTCAGAGGTGCCTTGGAAGAGAGACCTGGAGATCTGCTTCCAAAAAGTCACAGCCTTGAAAATCCTGTGAAGCAGTTCTACTATGTACTCATGGGAGTGCCATGAGTCAGAATCAAGTCCATTGCAAATAACAACAACATCCCACTGCCACGAGTTGATTCCAACTCACAGCGATCTTGTAGGAGAAAGTAGAACTGCCCCACAGGGTTTCCAGTACTGTAAATCTTTACAGAAGAGACTACCAGATCTTTCTCCCATGGAGCAGCTGTTGGGTTTGAACCACCAACCTTTCAGTGAGTGATTAAACACTATACCACCAGGGCTCCTTAACACAGGTTTATTTAACCATCACCATAATCAAAATACAGAATGGGTTCATCACCTCAAAAAAACTCTCTACTATTTCTTTATATTTATACACTCCTCCAACTCCTGGCTCCTGGCAACCGCTGATATGTTCTCCATCACTATAGTTTTGTCTTTTCCAGAACGTTATATACCATAGTTACATAAAGGACATGCACATTATATGTTTTTTGCAAACTGTGCAGCTTCTTTATGCGTTATTTTCATAAGGGCGCTATGCCAATATTTTTTACATGTTGCCGATTTCAATTTCAATTTTTTTTTTTTCTGTCCAATGGATTTAATGTTTCTGGGATAAAACTGATCTTATGGAAACTTTTAAAGAAGGTATTTTCCTAAACCCAGTGCAACCAATGGTTAACTGAACAGGTTAGTGATGGAAACAGGATGCCACGTTGAAACCAAAGAGTATGAATGCACAAAGAGCTAGAAATTAGTAAATAAGAAATCATCCTAGGCCTAAAGTTATAAAAACAAGATGTTATTTACATTTTATTGTTTTCATAAATCTTATTTTGAAACATAATTTTTGGTACTCATTGTCTTTAAAATCAACAAATAAAAGTCACCAGAAAATACTGTGTTTTCATCTTATAGGCCATGTTATTCACTTATTATCATCATCAGTGGGTCTCATTCTCATGAAAAGATCATTCTGCCTCATGAATTTAGAAATCCAGGTGAAACTTGCCTTGAAATCTGGGATTCTTCTTTCATTTCCCAAAAGCTTCACTTTAATCAGAATTGTGACAGTAGAGACAGCTTGATTTTATTCCACTTGAGAAATAACCCACTGTTTCAAGTCGTTCTCTAACTGAGGCCATTTTGCTTTGGGCCCACGAAGTGCATATTTTCGGGGGATTCATTTTCTCCAGCTCCTTTTTCTCCTTTCTCCATTCACAAACGGATGGCACTCCAAACTCCAGTTCTCTCGCTGCTGCCCTGTTGCTTGTCTCTTCTTCCACCCTCACACCCGCTTTCAGTTTGAAGTCAGCAGTGTAGGGCTTGCATTTAATTCCTGCCATGATCCTAAAGGGTTCTAAGATTTTAGATTTATAAACTGAAAAAATGTGCACAATATAATCGATAAGTGGCTGATTCTACCAAAGAGATCACAAAATTCAAACGTGAAGTGTGCAAGAAGCAAAGGTCTTTTATATGCTCGCAAGCATATGAGTAAGGTGACTTACGATCATTGATCAAAGATATTTGTGCTAAGACATAATTAGACTATGAAATGAGCAGACCTAACATAGCTTAATGGTTTTGCTTAAGATGATCTGATAAGGTTTTTTGAATTCAACTGTTGAGCCAACAGTGATGGTGTATCAGTTTCCCATTGTTTACTTCTCCAATTAAAAGCCAGAGTCAGAAGATGACTTTGATAATTATGTCAGTGCAGACTGAATTGAGATTCCAACTGACAGTCACTTGATGCCACTTATGGCAGCACAGGCCTAGCTTTGTTTACACTTCCAATTGATAGCATGTGATTTATGAACAGGGTTCAATAAGTTCAAGGTTCCCATCAATGACTCAAAGTGACGGGGATGTGATTATCAACTAAAATTAATAAAAACAAATGCACAGTTTCAATTGTTTATTTTCTGATTACCGGGGTACTACCAAATTCAATCCATGACTTCTTGAAGAACCATGGCTTATAACTTTATTTTGCAGATTATGATCAAAAGTAACGGTTTTGGACGACTGAACGAGAGTGAAAATAAGGATGAAATTCACTTCTGGAAATGTCAGGAGGCACGTGTGGTGTACATATGGGCATGCCATGCCAGAACTTTTTAACATAATTTTATTGTTTCCACGCATTTTATGTGTGTGTGCATTATTTACATAGGGATGCTATTTGCAAAAAAATATACTGTAAGTGGAATCAAACAGAATGCAATTTTTTGAGAGTGGTTGCTTTCATTCAGCACAATGTCTCTGAGATTCATTTAAGTTGTTTTGTGTATCAAAAGTTCATTCCTTTTTATTGATGAGTAGTATTCTATTGTATGGATTACCACCGTTTATCCATTTACCCAGTGATGGACATTTGTGTGGTTTCCAGGTTTGGCTACTGCAAATAAAGTTGCCATGAATATTCACGTAACTAAAGGAAATGCCTACAATTCAGAGGGTAAAGCAGAAATTTTCTGGTTCTTGCCAGTGATAACACATGTTTGAAAAACAGCCCTGTTCCTTTCTCAACAAAAGTTTTGTGACAAATTTTTAAAATATCAGTTAAAGCTGCCTAGATCGGACTATGTCATTCACATTAAGGGAATGCTTATTCCCCCTTTTGTGAAGGAAAGTTAACTTACTTTCAAATATGCTCCTTGAGAATTTACCAAGACTTCCATTTGGCCCTTCCCTTCTACCCATTCAAGAAGGTTCACATTAATCCCACCTGATCATCCAGCATCATAAAAATAACCTATTTTCTGGCATTTACCAAAGCAGGTATTTTGGGGTCTGACTGCTAAGTAAACAACTAGCAAAAGGCTATCAAGAGGCTTCCTTACCTCCTTGGACAAAACAGGGCAAAGAATCTCTCTCCAGGTCCCTTATTATTATGTGGGGTAAGAACACCCGAGCTGATGAAATGAGACTTATAATCAATGAACCTCTATAAAATTTGGGGGCCTGCCAGCATGCCACAAAACCTCTGATGTTTTCATACATGCAATATGACTGTAAGTATATACACACCATTCTCCATCACAGGAGCCTCAGAACAGGCTCACAGCCATAGATAGCAGGCAGCTCTGGGGACATGAACAGCAATTTTGAAATCCACTTTTTTTTTTTTATGCCAGTGGGTTATGTTCATAGAAACATTATCCACTGAAGGTAAATGAGAATGTAATAGAAAGCTGGGAAAAAGTAAAAAATAGCATTTTAGAAGGATATAAAAAAAAAAAACACTTAAAAGGACCCAGAATTAGAAATGCCAGTTTTGAGCTACAAAATCATGGTTCTCTTGTAGTCTGTATAGGCCATGCCCTAGTGCCCATCTGACCCAGAGCCCTCCAATGGTATGAAAAGCTCTAAGTATGAACAAGGATAAAGAGTGTGACTAGTTTAACAGAAATCAGTCATGCTACTTTTTCACCCTGAAGTTAATAGTTATATATAGTTTACACAAAGATGGTCCTTTGTATGCTTTTCTCATGTAAAGTTTGTTGCTATCAGCATTACTACACAGTTACTGAATGAACTCATAGCTTCAAAGTTCTGCAATTTGAAATTGGTCTCTGTTAAGTTATGTTGTTTTCCAAGAAGCCTTCTGTGTCTGTGTAGTGTGTTTCATCAAAAACCTCATTGGTAGGTGTCATGCTGGATTGCTTGTTGAAGAGAAGTGAGGGGTAGGAGCACAGGGTTGCTAAAACTGAATATATAATAACTACTCAACCACGGAAAACAAACCATGGCAGCGTATTATGTCTATTAGTTCATTCATTTAGATATGTAGGTTCCTCTCACATTGCTCAAAAGTGCTGCAATAGAATGAAAGAATCAGAAACCATTGCTCAGAAGGTTGACTTCAGACAGCACTACTCAGCCATCTTTGGCATATACCTGTTGTAGAAAGGAATAGGCAATTTTGATACTACTTTGACTTTCTGGTGGCCATAAAAAAAATATGCAAAAATGATTTGTTACAAATAATGTCAACAGCATTATAACAAAATGTTTACTGAGCATTGGTTACTTTATAGCAGGATATGCTAGCTTTATAAATTAATTTTTATAACACACACAACCTGAGCACAGTAGACAAGGATCTTGTGTAGTTGATCCCAAACTAGACATTAGAAGAATCACCTGGTGAACTTTTTCAGAATAAAGTCCTGGGCCCCCCTCACAGAAATTATGATTTAGTAGGCTTGGGGCTAAATGTCCTTGGTTCCTTCCATTATTTCTCCTGTAACATGGATTTCATAAGAGTCTTCAAAGGGACTACACAATACCTATCATTTAAAATATTTAAGGTAATGATTAAATGAAGTTAGGGTGTTTTATAAACTGTAAAGCACTAAAATTTTATATGAATTTATATTATTACTAATTGCCCAACAAAACTGTACTGGGGTTATGACAAATAGGACAGGACTGAGGACAAAGCTCTCCTCCATCCCTCCAAACCTGCTATGCCAGGCCACTAGAAAAAAAAAAAATCCATTTAAGCATCTTTTGAGTCAGACAGCTCTAGAGATGAAGTCCTCTACTTGTGCTATGACAAGGTACACACTTTTGTCCATAAGGTTGTTATAAAAAACCTTGTTTGAATGCCTTTCATAGAAAAAAAACAAAAACTGAGATTAGGCTTACAATTTTTTAGTGTCAAATCATTTTAAAAAATAAGTAGTATATGCATTCAATTGAAAAAAATTTTTTACACATTTTAACACTACAACATCGTGTCAAGAAAATTAAAATTTCCTCCTCAATGTACAATTTTTTTCCTGTTTATATTATGTTGTGAGTTCTGATGATTATCACCATAATGCTAGATACTATATTCAAATCTGTTTCTTAACTAATCAGTCTTAAGGAGTCTGTCTTCATTTCCTAATAGGAAAGATGAGTATTTAGCTCATTCTCTTTCCTCATACCTTGTTTCACTAATTATATTATTTAAATTCTTTCATATTAGTTACCCAGATACCCTTCAATAACGTTGTTGTTGTTAATTGCCATCGAGTCAGCTCTGACTCATGGTGACCACCTATGTATTCAAAAAAAAAAAAAACTAAACGCATTCCCAATGAGTCGATTCTATAGAACAGAGTAGAACTGCCCTACATGGTTTCCAAGGAGTGCCTGGTAGATTCAAACTGTTGATCTTTTGGTTAGCAGCTGAATTCTTAACCACTGTACCACCAGGGCTCCACCTTATATATAACAAAACAAAAAACACTGTCTGGTCCTGCGCCATCTTCATGATTGCTGGAATGTTCGTGTCCATTCTTGTGGCTATTGTGTCAATCCACCTCATTGAAGGTTTCCCTTGTTCTTACTGGCCCTCTACTTTACCAAACATGGTGTCCTTTTCTAGGAATCGGTCTTTTCTGATGATATGTCCAAAGTAAACAAGTCGAAATCTTGCCATGTTCGCTTCTAAGGAACATTCTGGTTGTATTTCTTCTAAGACTGATTTGTTCCTTCTCTTGGCAGTCCATAGCGTATTCAATATGAACCCATTATTTTTTGTTTCATCAACTTTAGAAATTATTTTTTAATTCTAACTAGCCAGGAGGAGGAAATTAGTGCTTCTATACTTCCTAGTCCTTCTCTTTAAGTCCTTTGCCTCTGGCCTTCTGTCAGCTATGCTGTCAAATGCACACTGTTGGCAGTCATCACATTTACTCTCCATTCTGTAACTATAATTATCTTCTGTTTGTCTATACACTGATTCTAAAAACTGAAAACCAATAAACATGGTTTACTATGTTATGATCATGTAAACATTAGTCACTACCAAAAAGAGCAGGGTGGCTAAATCTGAAGAGAAGGAAGTGTAATTAAATCTTCAAAACCTATTCTACCTGAAGAAAGAGAGCTCAACCTTAGGGTTAAATTGTCTCTGTTATGCTATACTCCTTCAATTGCTCAGAATCATGCCACAAATTAAGTTGTTTAATATTTGGCACACACTTTTTTTGTTTTTATATAACCTTTTCCCCCTATTGGAATTTCTAAGTATTAATTTTTAAAAAATCAAAACGAAAATAACTTTATTGGTATTTTTTTCTGAGGATACAAATAATACACACTGAACATAAAAAGTACAGGAAATATATAAAGAAGAATATGTAAGTTGCCTGAAAACCCACTGATCAAATATATCCACAAATAACAGTCTGGTAACTACTCTCTCCTATATTTCTTTATACACACATAATGAGTCCTGGTGGCACAACGGTTAAGCGCTCTGCTGCTAATCTAAAGGTTGGCCCATAACCTAAAGGTTGGTACCGCGATGGGAGAAAGACCTAGCGATTTGGTTCCATAAAGATTACAGCAAAGAAAACCCTATGGGGCAGTTCTACCCTGTCACATAGGGTTGCAATGAGTAGAAATCGACTCGACTGCACCTAACAACAACAACAAACACACACACAAATACATACTTTGGAATGAATTGAATCATACTATAATGCAATTTTTATTGTGGGAACTCTATTTTTGCTTCCCCTCCTCCAGCCACAATAATCAATGTTGACAGTCTACTGTCTGTTGATTCATACCATTCTCCAGGTATATACATTCTTTTACAACATACACAAATATATGCTTGTGGGTTCTGGGTTTTTTTTTTTTTTTGGGCACACAAAATTATCTGTTTATAGTAACAGTGTATAACATGCATTCACATCTTGCTTTTTTGCTTATCATATAAATCAATTAGTAAAGAGCTATGCTGTTTGCTTTGCATTTATGGTTGAATAATATCTTATACCATAATTTATGCAATCATTCACCTAATGATAGAAATTTGAGTTCTTTGCAGGTTTGTTTTTGCCACTTCAAATAATGCTTCTAAAACATACTTTTCTATATATCATTCTATCTTGATAATTTTATTTCAAAGGGAAATATGCTCTAAGTATGTTCTCTGCTGTAAAACAGCATCCAATATATGGTGCTGTTTCTCCCATAGCCAGGATTCATGGGTCCAGGAATCAAGGGGTGGAAGTGGGAGTAGTTCCAATCACTATTACCCCTACTAATCCTCTAGTAAAATTTTTGTTTCCCTTCCCCATGACCTTAGATACTGTTGATTTAGAGGTCTTAGTTCCTAAGGGAGAAATGGTTCTACCAGGAGACACAACAGTGATTGCACTGAACTGGAGGTTCTGGAGATACTGTTGATTTAGAGGTCTTAGTTCCTAAGGGAGAAATGGCTCTACCAGGAGACACAACAGTGATTGCTACCTGGCCACTTGTGGGTTCTTTGCCTATGAATCAACAGGCAAAGAAGGGGGTTACAGTACTTTCTGAGGTAATTGATTGTAATTATCGAGGGGAAAATAGGTTTCTACCACACAATGGCGGTAAGGAAGAGTATATTTGGAATACAGGAGATCCTTTAGGGTGTCCCTTAGTACTACTACTATGTCCTGTGATTAAAGTCAATAAAAAACTACAACAATTTAACTCAGGGATGACTACTAATTGCCCAGACCCTTAAGGAATGAAGGTTTGGATCACCCCATGAAATAAAGAACCTCAACCAGCTGAGGTGCTTGCTGAAGGCAAAGAGAATATAGAATGCGTAGCGGAAGAGAGTAGTCATAAATGCCGCTACACCAACATGACCAGTTGCAGAAATGAGGATTGTAATAGTTTCGAGTATTTCTTCCTTATTTTGTTAAGAATATGTTTGCATACATATTAACCAAATACGTTTTCTTCCCTCTGCTATCCCTTTATCATCTAACATAAGATGCATTAATAATAGTTAATATTGCATCACAGTATTTAAGTTACAGGATTCTCAAAAGGGAAGAGTGAACATCATCCTCTTCTGGGAAAAGGGTTAACATGTTTTTGGATATACGCAAGATAGCTGTATCATGTTAGCAGGAAATATGACTTTGTTATTGTCTTTATTTGGAGATTAAGTACGGTTTAAGGAGATGTGTTTGGGTGCCAGGTTGACAAGAGGTGGATTGTGATGTGTCAATTTGGCTAGGCTACAAAAAAAAAAAAAAAACTACAGTTCCTAGTTAACCAGTCAAACCTTAATCTAGGTGCTGCTGTGAAGATATTTTGTAGATGTGATTAAAGTCCATGATCCTAGATAACGTGACTGGGCTTGATTCAGCTTCTTTAAAAGCCTTTACGGCAGAGCTTAGGTTCCCTGAAGAAGAAATTCCCCCTACAGACAGCAGCTACAGCCTGTGCCTGAGAGCTCCAGCCTGCCATTCCTGACAGTCTGCTCTACGGATTTCAGACTTCGTAGCCAGCCCCCGCATAAGCCAATTTCTTGCAATAAATTCCTTAATATATATCTCCTACTGGTTCTATTTCTCTGATTGAGCCCTGCCTGATACAATACTTCACCATGCCATGCAATATAACAAAGAAAGATACTTTTCCATCAAATAGCCCAGGACCCCGATTCAAGGTTAAAGGATTAAGGTTCCCATAATCCTTAAAGGAGAAAATACCACATAACACAAACAACAAAAAAATCAATCCTTTTTACCACAGAAGCAACGTGAAAAACAAATGAGCTGAGTTTAATGTAAAATCTTCTCTGTAGGATTATCAAAATTAGCACTATTTCTCATCTAATGACCAGTTCTTCTGAGATAGGCACCTACCTACAACAAACCACCATGGGCCAATCAAGATCATAACCACACTTGGAGACACTTTGAAGACTACTTTGAAATGTGGGTTTAGAAGCAAGTACTGAAGAGGAAACATCTTTTTACATTACAGCTTAAAGGAATTTGAGAAAGGATAGGAATGTCACTTCCAAGTTCCTGAAAATTTCTCTATTATCAAAGCTATGTAACAAAGCTAAGTACCAAGATGCACGCTCAGAAACATGATTATTATCTTTCCATCTCATCTTCAAATCAACTTCTAGCTACCCTATCTACACAGGAAGTTCCTACCTACTAGTGCTTTTATGGACACAACAGTGCACTTGTTTTTTAAACTTTTCGGTTTGTGTTTGTGTGTATTCAGCTGTCTTGAATCCAAAAATCAATAATTTTTAAAAACTATCTCCAAGTGGTTAAAAAAGGAAAGCAAATTGGAGCTATTATAGTTAAAAATAAAAAAAATTTACAGCATCTAAAAGTTTTATATCCCTTCAGAGAGAACTCTTGGGACTTCTGAAAACAAGAATAAATCAATTGACTTAATAATCACTACTGTTAACCTTGCTGCCTTTACTCATTTACAGGCACATAAAAGTCTTATATACCAATGTGATGTTTCTGGTAAAATGCTTTTGGCTTCCACCCATCTTGCCTTAGCTCTTAATCCTCCTTCCCACTGCAAAATATCTTGTGTGCAAATACTTTAGATGTATAAGTAAGACACAGAAGTACAGATTCCTTTCATGGAAAAATCTCACATAGAAAGAAGAAGGGAATCAAGACCTGGTCATGTTTTATCATTTAGATCATAATATCCAGAAACAGTCCTTTGGGTTCTACCAAAGATTTGATATGACAATTAAATCTGAAGTTGTAGGCTTCAGAGTAATCTCCACTTACTGGGGCCTGCCAAAAAAAATGCTCCAAAATAAGTGATACTTTCTAACCAGCTGACACCTCCAGGGCAATTTTCTTATGTTGCCCAAGCTTACTGTTTTTCTCTATCTCCTGGGAAATAATGTTCACTATCCAAGATGCCACCTCTGCTCTATATTGTGACAAGAACCCATATGTTTTAGATTGGATTAGGACAGGCATTTACTGTCTTAAAAAAAAAAAAATCAAATTGCTCTCACTGCAAATAAATCTGGGAGTGAGGTTAACAAAGCAAGCAGATTCAAGTGGCAATGAAACTTACAATTCCCCAATCCTACTAATATTGTTGGTTGAGAGGAAAATTACTTTCACAAAGATCTGTGGTTCACAAAGAACCACCACTATTCTATCCATTTGTGTGCAGCAGATAAAGTGTAAATGTTTATACAATTTATTGTCTAGCTCCTTGTATTTAACCAGTGGCAGTAACAATACTCTTTAGGAAATTTCTCTAATTTCTATAGATTATGCTCCCTAGCTCATCGTCCCCTGCACACCCTTCACCCAGACACACATATTAAATCAGGTCCTCGGAAAACGTTACACAGCCAGTGTCATGGATTGAATTGTGTCCCCCAAAAATATCTGTCAACTTGGCTAGGTTGTGATTCCTAGTATTGTATGATTGTCTACCATTCTGTCATCTGATATGATTTCCCTATGTGTTGTAAATCCTACCACTATGACGTAATGAGATAGATTAGTGGTAGTTATATTGATGAGATCTACAAGATTAGGTAGTATCTTAAACTAATCTTAAGAGAGATATAAAAGACAGAAGCAAGCAGAGAGGTGCGGGGGCCTCACACCACCAAGAAAGTAATGCTGGGAGCACAGCATGTACTTTGGACCTGAGATTCCTGCACAGAAAACCTCCTAGGCCAAAAGAAGATTGATGACACGGACCTCCCTCCAGAGCCAACCTAGAAAGCCTTCCCCTGAAGCTGACATACCTGAATTTGGACTTGTAGCCTACTAGACTGTGAGAGAATAAATTTCTCTTTGTTAAATCCATCCACTTGTGGTTTTTCTGTTATAGCAGCAGTGGAAGACAAAGACAGCCAGATAATCCAACATCCTGAAAATCTATGATGCTATCTTAGAAGATATTTATCCCTCAAATTCACTATACACCAAGATGACAAATTTGATTGTAACAATTACCTACAGCCAAGAATATGTAGGTATGAATCATGAAGTAGTTAATTCCAAGGATAGGCTACACCAAATATGAGGGGGCAGTATGTTTGTCTTCTCCTGTTTGAGTGCCATTAGTCTGCTAAGTTACAAAGCAGATATAGACAACAGCTTGGGAGAACCCTCAGTAGCCTTATGTTTCAGCCTATTACTATGTGCTAAGCAACTCCCTTACTGCTTACAATGAATTGCAAGTTGGCTAAAATGAATAATGCTGCTATGAACACACAAATCTTTGTGTGGATATATGTTTTCATTTCTCTTAGGCAGATACTTAGGAGTGGAACTGCTGGATCATATGGTAATTCTATGCTTAAGAGATGATTTTTATACCTATTAAAAAGGTAAAGGATTTAACAAGACCTCACTGTGGGTCTAGAAGAAAGTACTGAAGAGGAAACATCTTTTTACATCACAGTTTAAAAGAATTTGAGAAAGAATAGGAATGTCACTTCCAAATCCCTGAAAATTTCTCTATTATCAAAACTATGTAACATCTAGTTATTACCATTTTTTTTCCTTGGTTTACTTTCATAATACTCCATACTGGGATGTCTCTGAACCCAATTTTGAAATTTTACTGACGATTTCTAGAGTGTGTAAGGTAGACAATGACGATCCAAACCAAAACCCAAACCCACTGCCATCAAGTTGATTCTGACTCACTGCGACTCTATAGGACAGTGTAGAACTGCCCCATAGGGTTTCCAAGGCTGTGAATCTTTTATGAAAGTAGACGGCTACATCTTTCTCCTACGAAGCAGCTGGTGAGTTCGAACTGCTGACCCCCTTTTTTTTTTTGGTAAGCAGCCTAGCACTTAACCACTGTGCCACCAGGGCTCCTTAATGATGATCTGAACCAATGTTAACCGGTAATGTTATTAAAGAACTTTGAAAGAGATATTGCAGAAACAGTCTCTTTTTGTATGAGCATTTCTTTAGGCCAAAAGGTTACCTGAGTTACAAAGAGGAAAGAAATGAAAAGAAGTTAGAAGGCAGAGAGAGATAATTAGAAGTGGAATTGCTATGCCAATTATCATTGATAATTAGAAATAATTGTAATACAATATTGTCAATTTGACCTCCCAAGTGACTCTAGCTACATCCAAACACTACTGGTAGTTTATGAAAGCACCTGTTTCCTCACACCTTTGTTAACACTTTTTTTTATTAAACTTTTTAAGTTTGCAAATTTATTGGTTAAAAATGTTATCTTTTCGTTGTTTTTAATTTTCATTTTTCTTTCATTTGTTGCAAGATGATTTTACATATGTATTGACTATATGTGTTTACTCTTCTGAGAGTTTCCCATTCAGGGAAATTTATGTGTATCTTACTGGCTGATCTGAGGGAACTTCTGTATTCTGGATGCAATATGTCTTATTCATTATCTTTTGATGACTTCTTAGTATAACTTCTCCTATGACTATCCAAGTATTTTTATTCTCCTTCCAGATATTATCCTACTACCTTCTTTCTTAGTAGATGATCTCCCTTCATAGCCTCCTGAGGAGGCTAAGATATATTTTTAAAAATCCATTTGACAATATTTTATGATCACCAACTATATGTTGAAGATACAATGGTGAACAAGACAGTCATGACCCTTGGCATCAGGAAGCTTAGAGTTGGGTAGTGGTGTATGGGACTTCAGAGTACTTAAAGAGAGCAATGTGAGGCACATGCTTTAGACTGGGTGATGAGGAAAGTACCCTCTCAGCGGGTAACATTTAAGCTCTGATCTGAAGGAGGTAATCCTGGGAAAAGCAGAATTAAGAATGTTTAGGGCAGCTATAGGTGTGATGCAGCATGTACTAGAAACTGAAAGAAGGCCAATGTAGCTGGAACACAGGATGTTAGGAAGAAAGGGCAGAGTTAAGATACAAGAGTTTGTTTTTAGGCAAAATGGGGATTGGGGCACTAAAGTGTTGTGAAGGAGAGTGGTATGAGATGAGGTAAGTAGGAGACAGATCACATAGGACTTCTGAAGACAAGCAAGGAGTTCAGATTTTATTCAATGTGCACTGGGAAATCTGTGAAGAGTTTTAGGCAAGAAATCAGATTGCTATTTTTGAATGATCTTTCCAGCTGCTGTGGGAGATGGATTCCAGAAGGGAAGAATGGAAATAAGATATAACACTTAGGAAACTTCTGCAGAAGTCCAGGTAAGGGACAATGATGGTTTAGAAGAGGGTGGGAGGAGGAAATATATTTTGGAGGTAGAATACAACAAAACAGCTTGCTTATAGATTGGGAGAGGATAGGAAGGAGAGAAATCGAGGAAATTTTTTGGTTTAAGCAGCTAGTGCTATTTATTGAGATGGAGAAGACTAGGAAGAAGTGAGTTTGGGGTGAGTGGTGGAAAAGGGAAACAAGATTTTTGCTTTAGCTCTGTTATGTGTGAGTAGCCTGTTAGACAGCCTAGTGGAGAATGTCAAGTAGAGGACAAGATGCATGAGCTTAGTGGTTGGGGGAAAGGTCAGGTCTGCAGATATAAATTTGGGAGTCATCAGCATATGGTTGATATTTAAAGCCAAGAGCTTAGATGAGGTCAAACAGGGAGCATGTATAGAAAGAAGAAAGAAGGGGTACAGGTTCCAAGTAGTGAAAGAGAAGCAAGCACAGAAAGCCAAGAACTTGCCACTTGATTTGAACTGATCCCTCTACATTTCTAGAACTGTGCTCCATCGATTATTCACTTTCTGCAATCTCTTCCTCTTTGGGCCATCTCCCCAGAGTTATAAAAATGTTTAGGTCATTCCTATCCTTAAAATTATCCTCCCTCAACCAAGTTTCTTCCAAGCTTTTTCTCCCTTGTTCTCATGACACTGCACCAGCCTACTTCTCTGTCAACTTTTCACATTGCCTCTCTTCTTGCTCTTTCAGATTCCCACCAGCAGGCATTTCCTAAGATTCTGTTTACATCTCTCTTCTTTCTCTAAAGTTTTTCTCAAAATTAATAACCATTTGCACAGGTACAGTCCCAATGCAGATGATTCCCAAATCTAAATCTCTAACTTCAATTTTTCTTCATTTAGACCCAAATATCTTCTTATACTAGATAGCTTTACCTGAAAATTCTACCTGTAAAATAATCACAAGAGTAAAATATGAAAGAAACTCTTAGCGAAAATCCAGTTTAAAGCCCTCATCTACAGGTAAGGAGACTGAGGTATATAGCATTATTTTTAAAGTCACAGGGTTGATTATTGGAAAGACTAACCCCTGGCATTCTCAACTCTAATTCCAATGGTATTTCAAATCAAATTAATTACCTTCACCATAAAAAGTTTTTTTTTTCTTTTTTATTCTCACAATCACGCAGGTTCAAAACCTTTGTCCTGATATTTAAACCTTTTCATAATCTAGCCTAATTTACCTCTGTAGTGTCATCTTCTCTTACTCTTATGGCCAAGCCAAAATATGCCTAACCAGTGTTCCCCACACATACTATGTGATTTCTCTCCTTTACTCAGACTCTTTCAACCTCTTCTCCCACCTCACACACACACACACACACACACACACGCATCCCAACAGGTAACCCTGACCTATCAAATTTTTTTTTAGGACTTATTTCAAATATTACCTCTTCCGAGAACCTTTTCTTAATTTTTTTTTTTTTAATATGGCCTTTTTATTCTGTAGAGATGATGTATATTGCCTTTTTCCACTATGAGAGTCTTTGAAGACATGGGCTTTTCTATATCTTCTGCAAGGTATGTTTTTATAGTAGGAGTCTGTATACCACAAGTGGATGGCTTTAACAAACATTTATTTTCTCACAGTGTTGGAGGCTAGAAGTGCAAATTCAGGGCACTGGCTTTAGGCGAAGGCTTTCTCTCTCTGTCAGCTCTGGGGAAAGGTCCTTGCCTCTTTAGCTTCTGTTTTCTGGTTCCTTGGAAATCTCCATGTGGCTTGGCATCAATATTGCCCCATCTCTGCTTGCTAGCTTGCTTGTTTAATCTCTTTTATATCTCAAAAGAGACTGACTCAAGATATAAAAAAGATATACCCTACACTAATCCTGTCTCATTAACATAACAAAGACAACTCAGTCTCAGGTGGGATTACAACAACAGGTATAAATCCGCTGCTGTCCAGTGGATTCCGACTCATAGTGACCCTACAGGACAGAGCAGAATTTCGCCATACGGTTTCCAAGGCTGTAGGAAGCAGACTGGCACATCTTTCTTCCTGGGAGTGGCTGGTAGGTTCGAACCTCTGACCTTTCAGTTAATAGCCGAGTGCTTTAACCACTTCACCACCAGGGTTCCTAATCACAGGCATAGAGACATATTTTTGGGGGACACAATTCAATTCATAACAGTGTCCAATAAAAATTTTGCTTGAATTTTTCAGTATTACATGAAAGTACATAAACGGTCAGATTTTTAGGAGTCAGCAGAATTATAAAACTAATGTTAATTTATTAGAGTTATCTTTCCAGAACCAAAAAAAAGCAACCGCTCTCACTAAAAAACAATCAGAGTTGCCTGTGACTTTTTTTTTTAAGTCATTACCATCTTTCATGTGATAATTATCTTCCAATGGTTTGGCTCAGCTGTGCCTTACTATTTGCTCTTACTTGTCATTAAGGCCTCACATAGTATTTATTCTCATTCTATAGCATTTATGCAGGAAGGCAGCAATGTAAGCTCCCTTGCCTGTGATTCTTTCCACAGATAATAGAAAATAAATTGCAATTACATTTTGGTAATTGTATATAATTAACTCAAAATGAGCTGTTAATTATAAAAAAATATGTTTTTCACTTCCTCATTATCTCATTTATTTTAGTTCCAAATTCTTAATGCCTCACTTGAGTAAGTTTAATATTTTAAATACACAGAGAATTTTTAATACTAAGATCATTTAAATTTCCAAATAAACAAAATTTAGCTTAATATTAAATTTTATCTAGAGAGTTCTTCTGGCAAAGTCAAAGAGCCTGCAAGGTAGAAGAGGGTCATTTCCCATAATGACTCTTGATTATATTTTCTAAATATAGAAAGGCTTTGTTGTTTAAACAATTCTACAAAGGCTACTCAAGACTGCAGTGTATTCTCCATAGCTCTTTGTGTGGTTAGTGGAGACAACATAATTTCCACCGAGTAGGTAACAGAAACAAGTGAACTCACTGTCTTTTACCTCTTTAATCTCACATTAAAAAAAAAAAAAAAAAAACACATTAGATTAAATAATTTAAGGGATGTCGAGTGTGAATTCTTGGTTTTCTAGTGACTGTCTGCCAGATATCAGAAGCATGTGTGGGGGGGTTTCTTCAAACTCCTATAATGCATATTAACTTTTACAAAGGTCCTAGGATCTTAATTTTTTTTTTTTTTTTAGGGTCTTGATAGAGGCATAAAAGGAAAAAAAAAATTTTTTTTTTGGAAGCAGTGCATAGTCTTACCTTATTTTTGTCATCATTATTGGAATTTAGAGCATGAAAGCCCTGATGCACCTATAGCCTTAAAGCAAGTCCATCTCTTAGGCTGGAGCTCTATTTTCCAAAGCATTCACTACACCTACCTGATGAAAAAAAAAAAGCAGGGATGAAAACTCCTAAATTACAAGTGGGAGTATGAGCTGCTACAATGTTTGGGGAAAAAAAAAATTGGCATGGCCTATTATAACTTTTGACCTAGCAATTTCATTTGGAGAATTCATCCTAAAAAAAACAAAAGTACCACAACACACAAACAAGAATAGGCATGCTTATTATAGTATTGTGTATGGTGGTAAAGAACTTGAAACAACTTGAATGTCCAACAATAGAGGAAGCGCTGGATAAGTCATGATATATATACAAACCACTGACAATTACGCATTTATAAGAAATAATGAATTAGTGCTTATGTAAATTTTCTATTGTTGTGTAAGAAATTACCACAAATACAGTGGTTTAAACAATGCAAATTAATTTTTCTATAGTTCTATGGGTTCAGAAGTCTGACACGGGTCTCACTGGGTTAAAATCAAGATGTTGGCAGTTCCTTTCTGGAGGCTCTAGGGGAGGATTTGTTTCTTTGCTCATTCAGGTTGTTGACAGAATTCAGTTCCTTGTAGTTGTAGGACTTAGATCCCCATTTCCCTTCTGGCTGTCAGCTGAGCACTGTTCCCAGTTTCTAGATATCACTTGTATTCCTTGGCTTGTAGCCCCATTCCTACATTTCTCTAAGCCAGCTACAGAAACTCCTCAAAAGTAATAGTAATAGTAAAAGGATAAGAAAGACATAAGCCCATGTGGCTATAGAAAACAGAAAAGGAGACCATAACAGACAAGATATGTCACATAATTTTAGAAACCTGGAAAGCAGACGTATGAGTTCAAACTCAATTAATCAACTTGAAAAAGTCAAAACTGAAATGCTTGTTAGCTGGAGTAGAGGTGGAGGTTAAGCTGAAACATTCCAGAGAACTCCTGAAAGGCTTAGAACTGAAGGAACTGGGTAGGGAATGCAGGTGGACTGAAAGCAGACTGGTTGAAACTCTGCATAGCAGTTAAATCCCCAGATGTTATGCTCCATTCTCACAGAGCCAGTCAACTATCTCTCATCAACCTGAGGAGAAGACTGGAGGTTTACTCCCCTGAAAAAGTTGACCCAGAATAAGTCTGGGCTTGGGGAATCGAAATACAATAGAGATATATCGTTAAAAGGGGGATTAAGTGAAAGGTTACATAATGAGTGATGTGTCGTTTTCCTCTTCTTCTGCTGGGCTCCCCACATTGGAAGCCAAGCTTATACAAGGCCCCAATCTCTTCTTCCAACCAAGGAAGAAGAATTTTCTCTAAGGAAACTGATGACTCCAAGAGAAAAGACCCACAGCAAAACAACTGGATTCCTACCTGAATACTCCACAGTGAAGTCCATCAGTTGACAAGCCCTGTTCATGTGTACTGAGAGTTTTCAATGGCTTTTTACTGTTTTACCAAACGAATCATGAGACATTTGTAGAAAAAAGAAACTCGAACTTGGTGGATACAGACACAATGCACCACAAACACAGGAAACTTAAAAACCTATTAATATCCTCAGAGATAAGAAATATTGCATACATAAAACAAGAATGGGTTCTTGTACATAAAAAAAAAAGATATTTAGAGAATAAAGTGTTCTTGGTAATTGAAAACGAGCAGAAACAAAACATTCAACAAAAGAGGTGAAAAGATAAAGTTCAGGAAATCTCTTAAAAACTAGAGCAAAAAGACAGCAACGAAAAATAGGAGACAAAAATAATAAGATGAGAGAAGAGTCCAAGAGATTAAATATCTGATTAATATGAATTCAGGAAAATATGAAAAAATGGAATGGATGAGATTTTTAAAGAAAATTTTCCCTAAATGAAGAAAGTTTTTCCCAATTAAAAATGTCCACTAATTACTCAGCATAATGAAGCCCAACTAATGCACATTAGCATGAAATTTTAGAACAATGCAGAGAAAGATAAGATCCTAACAATTCCCATGAAGGAAAAAAATAGGTCATATAAAAAAGATAAAGAATGAAATTCCATCAAACTTCTTACCACAACATTAGGAACTAGAAACCCAATCTCTTCTGAGGAAAAATAATTACCAACCTAGAATTCTATATCTAGTTAAACTGTAAAACGTGAAGATAGACTAAAGGTATTTTTCAGAAGTGTAAGGTCTCAAAAAATTACCTCCCCTGTACTCCTTTTTAGTAAGCCATTGAAGGATATGTTACAGGAAGGTGAGGGAGTATAAATAAAAAAGAGGACATCTAGGAAAAGGAGAACATAACACAGAAAAGAAGTAAAATAATAATTCCAAAATGATTGATAAGCGAAATCTCAGGATGAACTCTCTAACAGTAAGCCTATAGAATAACCAATTCAGACTAGAGCAGAATTATGGAGGGCTCCAAGAGAGGTATCTTAAGAAAAAAAAAAAAAAGAGAGAATAACGATGTGTTTGAATATATTGAGATAGTTATACTTTCTGGGAAGTTTGGGAATGACAAGATAAAAGAATTTAAGTTACATAAGACAAGGTATTTTTGTTTATTTTGTGTACTGTTACATTACCCAAACTCCATAACAGTGCCTAGCACATGGTGGGGAACATTATAAATATTTGTTGGGTGAAAAAACAAATGATTGAGTATACAGGAAGTTAAACAACAAATTTATAAACTGTAGAGCAAATAATTTATTTAATAAAAAGAAAGTAATAGTATAAACCAAAACTAAACCAAACCCATTGCCATTGAGTTGACTGCAACTCACAGGGACCCTACAGGACAGAGGAGAACTGCCCCATGGGGTTTCCACCACTGTAATCTTTATCAAAGCATACTGTCACATCTTTCTCCTGCAGAGTGGCTGATGGATTTGAACCCCTGACCTTTCGGTTAGCAGCCAAGGACTTAATCACTACGTCACCAGGACTCATAGTCTCATTGTAAATGGATTATAATACAGCTATACTGAGAGGTTCTGTTGCCACTGAGTCAATTCCCATTTGTAGTGATCCTACAGGACCAAGTAGAACTGCCCCATATGGTTTCCATGGCTGTAATCTTTATGAACGCAGATTGCTACATCTTTCTCCTGTGGAGCAGCTGGTGGGTTCAAACCATCGACCTTTTGGTCAGCAGCGAGCACTTAACCACTGTGTCACCAGGGCTCCTTATTGAGGCGACAGAGGAAGGAAGTTATGTGTGTATGAGTAAGTATGTGGAAGAGAGGGAGAAGAAAATCAACTATCACAAAGAAGATCAACTAACACAAAGAATATCAACACTTTTCGGAGAAATTGAATTCCAAAGTCATTCACGATGACCAGGAAACAAGTCAAAATTACTAGACATATATTAAAAAAAAAACAGGTCCCATACTCAAGAGAAAAGTCAATCAATGGAGAACAACACAAAAATGATCCATGTGTTAGAATTAGCAGGCAAGAATTTTAAAGCAGTTAATATAACTATGCTCAAGAACATAAACGAAAAGGTATTTGTAATGAGTAAACAAACAGGAAAATCTCAGCAGCAAAACAGAAACTATAACAAAGAACCAACTGGAAATTCTAGAACGTTATGGGCTTGACAGCAGATTGGAGATAACAGGAGAATCAGTCAATAAAAATTATCCAATGGAAAGGAAAAAAAAAAAAAGGTTAAAAAGAAAAAATAGCAGAGCCTCAGGGACCTGTGAGGCAATATCTAAAAGTCTACTATACATGTAATTGGAGTCCCAGAAGGAGAGGAGAAAAATAATAGGGATAAAAATATTTAAGTAAATAAAAAAAAAAAAAAAAAAGTAAATACTGACCCCAAATTTCCCAAATGTCATGAAAAGAGAAATCTCAAACACTGTTTTGGGGGTATAAACTGATTTAACTTTTATAAAAAGCAATATGGCAATGCGAATCGAGAATCTTGAAAGAATTTATATATTCTTTGAGCTAGTAATTCCATTTAAAGAATCTGTATCAAGGAAATAGGTAGAGATAAAGTAAAAAATTTACTTATAGGAATGTTCTGCAAAGCATAATTTATAACAGCAAAATGCTGTATTATCCAATAACAAGCTGATAGATAAATATTGGGGCATAGTTGCCACACAATAAATATTTGTTGAATGAATAATATCATGTTTTTACAAAGTAATGACATCAGAAAATGATATAATGAAAAAAGCAAAAAAGCAAATTCTGCGTAGCATAATCTCAATACTCAATATAGAATTATACTATTATACAAAGAAAGGGAAAAAAGCCTCAAAGGACTGCCTTTGAATGACAGGATTATGAATGATTTTTATTTTCTTCACATTTATTTTTATATCTTATTTCTTCTTTATACTTTATATTTTTGAAAATTTTATAACAAAAATATATTAATCATATGATAAGAAAACTGAATTTATCAATATAGAGTTATAAATATATATCAAATATATCCTTAACACCTATGTCCTTTATATTCTTGCCCTCATTAGCTGCTCAGGTTTACCTTGGTCCAGAGTCACTCCCATTCATATCCAGATTGAGTTTTCGAGGTTCAGTAAGCTCTTCATCAACAGCCATTTCTCTTGATTTAAACATAGCTTTAGTTTTTAACCTGTAAAAGTAAATGTAGAGAATTTCTAATCCTGCAGAACCTATGAAGATGAATGGTAACCCTTGGATGACCATGCCCTTCCAGCTAGATTGCCAGCACTTATTTTCAAACTAAAACTCAATTTGTCAAAAATAAATGAGAATGTCTTAAGTACACATAAACAAAAACTGGTTTCATAGAAATTTAAATTCTCTTACTTATGGGAAGCAGGAGAAGATTGGGTAGATTAGAATAATTTAAATACTCAAAATTACAGATGCTTTAAGAGCACTAGGCTCTAAACGTAAAGCTTCGCTCTATCCATTGCTAAGCAAGTATGTTTTGATCACTAGAGTCTAAATGGGAATTTTAATAACTCTAAGTATCACCAACCCTGCCAAACACATACATGTGAGGCACCCACATCTCATACTGACAATATAAAGAACTGGGACTACAGCTCACTAACAACATATTTTCTCTAGATCACAGATAAACTCCCCCAGAAGACCTGGAAGACATTCTATTCATAAATGATAAACTCCCCGAGAAGACCTGGAAGACATTCTATTCATAAACACTAATTTAGCCCTAGGGAGGGCAGTTGAAGAAAGGAGCATAACATAAAGTCTACCAGGAGTTTGGGCGTCAATTAATTAATCACTGATACCAACTATGGGATACTTACTACCCACTCCCATTCTGTCAGTTTTTTAGACATGTTCTGTGGTTATCTGTTAAAGTATGTTCTGTGGCTATCTATTAAACTGTATCTTTTATCTATGAAGCCAAACCATGAAGTAAAAACATTCTTAACACACTGTTGAAAGGCATTCTTACTGCAACTAACTACATACAAAGATAAGCATGTAGACTAATTACCCTCTAGGAATTTATAGTTTAACACTAATACTTGGTCATGATACACAGGTAGGTAGGTAAATGCAGATGGAATATTAGGTAAATATGAGAACAGAGTGAAATGACAGTAGCAACAGGAGCAGTCATAGAACCCTCTACAGGAGTAGCAGCAATAGTGATGATGATGATGACAGCGGCTATCATTTAATGAGTGTACTTTACATACAGAGCCCTGGTGGTGCAGTGGTTAAACGTTCAGCTGCTAACCAAAAGGGCAGCAGTTTGAGTCCACCAGCCACTCCTTGGAAACTCTATGGGGCAGTCCTACTCTGTCCTATAGGATCGCTATGAGTTGGAACTGACTTGATGGCAACGGGGTATGGGTTACGTTGATTATCTTGTTGATCCTCACAATCACCCTATGAAGTAGTTATTATTATTACACCTATTTACAGATAATAAAAGTGAGGTAGGGGAATATAACTCATTTTTAAGCAGTGAAGGCAGTACTACTGTAGCTAGGTAGGTATATTAAAAAAATGTATTAAAGCAGATTTTAAGAATTGGAGACAAATGTAAGTATATTTAACCTTGATTTTTATTCATTATACATATTCTACTTTGCTCCAAAAGGGATTTAAGGTGGTTCTTGGCACTGTCAAAAATAGTAATCTAGATAAATCCTCTCTGACCAATCTGGAAAGGGCTCATAGAGATTACATCTTTCAAAAGCTGTTATTGACCATCATGTAATATCAAGACAGCAGAATGAATCATTAATCAAAATTAAAGTAAATCTAAATGTCACGCCACATTTATTACAAAATGGAACGCTCATCCAAGAATTCTGAACTACTATAATGATCCTGTGCTACCACTCGTCGGGACACAGTTATAGACTGCCTTCGCAATATTTCTCTTGAACCTCCTGAGCACCATAAACGATGTCCTGTATATAGAAGATATTAATAAATTTATTAATTTAAGTGGGCCATTTACAAGTTCAGTAAAGATATATAAAAACTCAAATTGTATACAAATCAGAGACTAAGAGTATATATAATAAATTCTTGAGAGACAGAATCAAGTCTTACTCATTTTGATACTCCTCCCATATAGTTTTGCACAGAGTAGGGTGCTTAATAAATCTTTGCTGAAACAAGGAGAACTGAACTGAGTTACAGATTATTACACATTAAAAAATGAGCTAATTTTATGTATATTCAACAACTTAAAATAGAGTTCAGTGAGAAAGAGATTGATGTATGTTGGAGTAATCATAGAAAGCTAGAAGACCTGAAGCAGTGGGATTTGATCTGTGGTGTAATTAATAGAGCATGCATAAATGGAAAAGTAGAGCGAAGATATTTAAATTCGAGGGAAAAGTATAGCTGGAGGAAAAACTATGAATGGCATTGGAAAGATTTTAAGGAGACAAAGTTGCGTCCAGAAAAAAGTTGTTTCTGAGGAAAAGTGGGGCAAAAGGGTAGAAAGGTGATCCTAGATTATGTAAAGCTTTGAATTTAGGAGGATTAATTTCAGACAGATATTCTTGGTATATGACACTAGTGTGCAGAGGATTGAATTTCAGATAACTCATAAGTGATAAAATTATACAAATCTAAAAACTAGGCCAGACAGTAGGACAACTTTCAGCCTAAAAATAGGAATTGTGATACTGATTAATCAAATGGATAGATTCAGGATCCAAGTTCTGAGTTGTACCACCTAACTGTAGTTAACATGGTAGAAGTAAGCGGGAGAATGAGAAGTGAAAGCTGTTAAATTAAAAATGTCTCGACCCTCTGTATAATTGGCCATTTCATGCAGCATTGTTCTACCTTCTTGATTGGGAAGAAGTTTGTTTTAGGACTAGAACTACAGAAGGGCAGAATGAAATGGCAAAACTAAGATGGCTGATACAGAGTCACAAAGACCCTCTTTAAGATGACTAAGGCACCAGAAATCAGCCTGACCAGCATCTAAAGGTGGCATTGTCACTGCTGGATACTGTCTGATGGTTTGTACGTATTTAGTTCACAAAGGCTACCCAAGAAGATTGAAAATGCCTCAAAGTAAAACACTGTGACTCCTAAGCTAGAAATCAACAGACTTCTTCTAAGGGATCTATCCAAGAGATTACCTTAAAGTCAAATGACAACCACTTGCCAGGCTGGGAACTCTGCACATGAGTAAGAAACATAGTTTGCTTTAAAAATTAGTAAAAAGAGATCTGGATCCAAAAAAGGGCTCAAATTATCTCAGGTAAGTAGTTTTCTAGCAGATAGTACACATTTTTAGGGTTTAAGAAATATAAAAAATTTCCAGGGTAATGCTAGAAAACAGGCATTCTTCCTATAAGGCCATACCGATATTGTGGACTGTTCTGGTAATTTGCCTTGCAAAATTTTGTCCAATCTTTGAATAAAAATAATGAAATTTAATTCATCTAATTTATTGGATGAGTAAAATTCAGAAAAAAAAAAAAACTAGAAATCATTCAACCTATTGAATTTTTACACATTTATTTGCTTTTTATTATTTAGTAAAATCTCTAGGGACTTCCAGATTGGGACAAGATGAAGTAGATGCACTTTTCCCTATTTCCCCCACTAAGTGCAGCCAAAAATGTTGGGCATTATATATTAAAGAAATGCAAGAAGACCCTGAAAGGTAGAGAGGGAAGGCAGACTAGGACCAGAAAAACAACATGGTGGCAAGTTTTCTGGGGTTTGTTTTTGCCTCATATGCCCCAGATTGTATGCTGGAGAAGCTGGCAACCTGGAAATGCCAAGGGGCACAGAGTAAAAAGAGTTTGCTCTCTCTAGTCAAAGGAACAGGAAGGGGTAATTTAGCAAAACAGAAAATGTTTACATACTAACTGCCCTACTTGAGCTAAACATCACAGAAAAAACTGTGGCTCTACTTCCTCAACCCCCACCAGGAGTGGCCAAGTAGAAGCCTAGCTTTTCATTCTCCACTGGCTATAACAGGGCACCCCTAAATTGCCTGCTAGAATAAGATTAGATTAAGATTAGAATAAGATTCAGTGTCTCACACCATAATACCCAAAATGTCCAGGATGCAATTGAAAATTGTTCATCACACCAAGAATTAGGAAAATCTCAACTTGAATGAGGAAAGACAGTCTAACAGATGGCCAACACTGAGATAATACAAATGTTGGAATTATCTGACAATGATCTTAAAGCAGGCATCATAAAAATGTTTCAATGAGCATTTATGAATATACATGAAACAAATAAAAAAACAGTGAGTCTCAGCAAATAAACAGAAGACATAAAGAGGAGCCAAGTGGAAATTTTAGTTTGGGAAAATACACACCTGAGATAACTAAAAAAAAAAAAAAAATACAATAATCAAAATACATAAATTCAATAGCTTAGCTCAACAACAAAATGGAAAGGACAGAGGAAACAATCAGTGAACTTGATAACAGAACAACAGAAATGACAAAATCTGAACAGAAAGTAGACCGGGAAAAAACAAAACAAAACAAAGATACTCAGAGGCCTGTGGGACTGTAACAAAAGACTGCATATTCATGTCCTAAGAGTCCTAAAAGGGTAGGAGATAAGTATGGGGCTGAAAAAGTATTCAAAGAAATAATAAAAATTCCTTAAATTTGGCAAAAAACATAAAACTATGGATTCAAGCTGAGCAAACTCTAAACAGGATAAACCTAAAGAAATCCACATCATAGTCAAACTTTTGAAAACTAAAGACAAAGAAAAAAATCTTCAAAGCAGCAAAAGAAAAAAGAGCTTATCTAACAGAGAAAAACCATTTTAAAGACAGTGGATTTCTCATTAGAAAATATATAAGACAAAAGGAAGTGGCCTAAAATTTTTCAATGCCTGAAAAAAAAAAGAACTGTCAACTTAGAAATCCATATCCAGCAATAAAGTCCTCTCAACTGAAGAAAAACTAAGACAATTTATTGCCAGCACACTGTACCCTACAAGAAGGACTAAGGAATTCTCATGCAACAAAAAGGAAATGGTAAAAGAAGGAATCATGGAACATCAGGAAGGAAAAAAGAATAAAGATACTGATAGGTACAACAGACTTCATTTTCTAAATTATTTTCTGAATTATTCTAAATTTCATGGTGAAAGCAGAAATTCTACTTTCTGATATGGTTCTAAATATACACACAGGAAATACTTAAGATGATCATACTATAAATGGGAGAGGATAACCCACTGCTATTGATTCTGACTCAATGGCTCTACAGGACAGAGTGGAACTACCCCATAGGGTTTCCAAGGGTGTAATCTTTACAGAAGCAGACTGTCATGTTTTTCTTCTGTGGGGCGGCTGGTGGGTTCAAACCACTGACCTGTCAGTTAGCAGTGGAGCACTTAACCACCACTCCACCAGGGGACCTTAAAAAATACCAAACCAAACCAGTTGCCTTCAAGTAGATTCTGACTCACACCGACCCTATGTGTGGCACAGTAGAACTGTCAATGGCTGATTTTTTGGAAGTAGATTGCCAGGCTTTACTTGCTAGGCACCTTGCTAAGGTGCCTCTGGGTGGATTCAAACCTCCAAACTTTCAGTTAGTAGCCTAGTGCTTAACTGTTTGTGTCACTCAGGGACCCCTAAAGGGACCTTAAGGTAGGTAATATTTCCATACTTCAATTAAACTGGTAAAATGTGACACCAGGGGACTGTTATAGGTATATAATGTAATACCGACAGCAATCATTAAAAAATCTATACAAAGAGATAAACTCAAAAACACTATGGATAAATTGATACAGAATTCTAAAAAATGTTCCAGTAACCCCAGGAAGAAAACAAACAGGTAAAAACCAGAGGGAACAAACAAAAGAAAAAGTAAAATGTCAGACTTAATCCCTAACTTCAAAATGACAATATAAGTAGGTTGCAAAGAAAAGGATGGAAAAACACATACCATCCAAACATTAATCAAAAGAAAGCAGGAATGGCTATGTTAAAAAAAAAAAAAAATTTTTTTTTTTTTTAATATTGTATAAAATAGACTTCAGAAAAAGAAAATTACTAGCGATAGAGAGGGGCATTACATAATGACAAAATGGTCAATCCATCAGGAAAACATAAAACCTGTTGCCGTTGAGTCAATTCCGACTCATAGTGACCCTACGGGACAGAGTACAACTGCTCCGTAGGGTTTCCAAGGAGCAGCTGGTGGATTCAAACTGCCGACCTTTTGGTTAGCAGCCGAGATCTCTACTACTGATGTGTAGGCATCAGACAACAGAGGTATAAATGTGTGAAATAAAACCTCATAGAACTGGAAGACAAAATAGACATTTCTGCAATTGATTTCAACACCCCACTCTCAACAACTGATAGAATTAGGCAGAAAATCATCAACACTGTCAACTACGATGATCTAACAGCATTTATAGACCCCTCTACCAAACAACAGTAGAAATCATACTCTTTACAAGCGTGCATGGAACATATATGAAGATAGACCATATCCTGGGCTCTAAAACAAACTCAACAAATTTCAAAGAACTGAAATCATACAGAGCATGTTATCTGACAACAGTGGAAACAAACTAGAAATAAATAACAGAAAGAAAATAGGAAAATCCCCCAAAACGTGGAAACTAAACAATACTTCTTTAAATAACACATGGGTCAAAGAGGAAACCTCACAGGGGCATAAAATACAAACTGAACTGAATGAACATAAAAACATGGCAAAACAAAATTTATGGGACAAAGCAAAATAGCGCTGAGAGAGAAATTTATAGCACTGAATTATTCCATTAGAAAAGAGGAAAAGTCTCAAACCAAGAATCTAAGCTTCCACCTTAAAAAATGAAAGAAAGAAGAGCAAGATAAATCCAAAGCAAGCAAAGGAAAGAAATAATAAAGAGCAGAAATCAATGAAATTGAAAACAGAAAAACAATAGGAAAAAAGTCAACGAAACAAAAAGCTGGTTCTTTGAAAAGAATTAAAATTAACAAACTTGCAGCAATAATGACAAAGCAAAAAAAAAAAAAAGGACAAATTACCAATATCAGGAATAAAATACGGGATATAACTACCGACCCCGTAGACATCAATCAAAAAGATTAAAAGAACTATACTAAAAACAAGCTTCATACATAAATTTGATGAATTAGATGAAACAAACTAATTCCTCAAAAGCACAAACTACTACAACTCATTTAATTTCAAACAGATAACTTGAATAGCCCTGTAACTAATAAGGAAATTGAACTCATAATTTAAAAACTCCCAAAAAAGAAATCTTCAGGCCCAGATAATTTCACTGGGGAATTCTACCAAATGATTAAAGAACTGCCATCAATTCTACACAATCTCTACCAGAAAGTAGAAGTGGAGGGAACAACTCAACTCATTTTATGAGGCCAGTATTACCTAGATACCAAAATCAGGCAAAGACAGTATGAAAAAAAGAAAATTACGGACCAATATCCCTCATCAATATTGACACAAAATCCTTATCAAAATATTAAATAGAATTCAGTAATATACAGAAAGAATTATACATAATGACCAAGTAGGGTTTATTCTAGGAAGGGAAAACTTGTTTAATATTTGAAGATCAATCAATGCAATATTAGCAGGCTAAATAAGAAAAATCAAATGATTATATCAGTTTATGCAGAAAATGCATCTGACAAAATTCAACATCCATTCAAGATAAAAATTTTATACAATCCATAAAAAAAAGGAATTGATTAATTGGGCTTCATTAAAATTAAAAACTTTTGCTCCCTAGAAGACCCTGTTAAAGGGTGAAAAGAGAAGTTACAGATTGGGAGAAATATTTGCAAACCATATATCTGACAAAGGACTCATATCTACAATGTATAAAGAACTCTTGAAACGCAACAGTAAAAATACCCGAACAATACAATTAGAAAATAGGAAAAAGATATTGAAGAGGCAATTCACCGAAGAAAATGGAAGGAGGGCAAACAAGCTTATGTTCAACTTCGTTAGCCATCAGGGAAACACAAATTAAGACCACAAGGAAGTATCACTACTCATATATTATTATTATTGTTATTATTATGTGCTGTCAAGTCAGTTCCAACTCCTAGCAACCCTATGTATAACAAAAGGAAACAGCACCAGGTCCCGTGCCACCCTCACAATCATTACTATGTTTGAGCCCATTGTTGCAGCCACTGTGTCAATCCATCTCATTAAGGGTCTTTCTTTTTTGATGACCCTCTACTTTATCAAGCATGATGTCCTTCTCCAGGGCCTAGTCTTTCCTGATAACATGTCCAAAGTATGTGAGATGAAGTCTCGCCATCCTTGCTTCTAAGGAGCATTCTGGTTGTACTTCTTTAAAGACAGATTTGTTCATTCTTCTGGCAGTCTATGGTATATTCAGTATTCTTCACCAACACCACAATTCAAAGGCATCAATAAGTTTTCCTTACTCACTGTCCAGCTTTTGCATGCATACGAGGTAAATGAAAATACCATAGCGTGGGTCAGGCGCACCTTAGTTCTCGAAGTGACATCTTTGCTTCTTAACACTTTAAAGAGGTCTTTTGCAGCAGATCTGCCTAATGCAATACGTCATTTGGTTTCTTGACTGCTGCCTCCATGGGTGTTGATTATGGATCCAAGTAAAATGCTATCCTTCAATATTTTCTCTGTTTATCACGATGTTGCTTATTGGTCCAGTTGTGAGGATTTTTGTTTTCTTTATGTTGAGGTGTAATCCATACTCACATGTTCCCAGAAAAAAACCAGTGCTGTCGAGTCGATTCCGACTCATAGCGACCCTATAGGACAGAGCAGAACTGCCCCGCAGGGTTTCCAAGGTGAAATAAAAATTAGTGACAATATCTGATGCTGGCAAGGGTGTGGAAAAATTGGCTCTCTCATACATTGCTGGTAGGAATATATTATAAACTATATGTAGTATAAATTAAATGAGTATTTAATTTAATACACACTTACCATATGACCTAGTAACCATACTCCTAGCTTTCATCCACAGGTTTTATTCTAAACACCTAGAAAATTTCAGTCCACATGAACAGCTATACACAAATGTACACAGTAGCTTTATTTGTAATACACAAAAACTGGAAATAACCAAATTGTCCCTCAATAAGTAAATGGTTAAACAAACTGGTACAATCATATCATGGAATCTACTCAGCAATACTCAGCAATAAATAGGTATTATATATACAACAACCCATATGAATCTAAAGGGCATCATGCTAAAAAAAAAAAAAAGCCAATCTTGAAAGGTCACATACTGTATAATTCCATTTATATAACATCTTCAAAATGACAAAATCATAGAGATGGACAAAAAATTAGTGATTTGCAGAGGTTAGGGATGGTGGGGACAGAAATGGGTGTGTATGACTATAAAGGGGTAGCATAAAGGAGATCTCTATGGGATGAAATAATCCTGCATATGATTGTGGGGTGGTTACACAAATCTTCACACGTGATAAAAATGGCACAGAACCACAGACACA
Source organism: Elephas maximus indicus (assembly GCF_024166365.1). Classification (NCBI taxonomy): domain Eukaryota; kingdom Metazoa; phylum Chordata; class Mammalia; order Proboscidea; family Elephantidae; genus Elephas; species Elephas maximus. Next base: position 44,739,054 of record NC_064829.1, on the reverse strand, counting down.
CATTGTACCAGTGTCGATCTATTGGCTTTGATATTATGTTATGTAAGACGTAGCCATTGAGGGAACCTGAGAGAAGGGTACGCAGAATCTCTCTGTACTATTTTTGCAACTTCATGTGCATCTATAATTATTTCAAAATAAAAGTTAAAATATAGCTATAAATCTGTATACATTTTTGCAACTTATACATACACAAAATTTGTTCAAAATCTGGGTTTCCTAGCTCTCTCAACTGAGCTAGCATGACAAAGAGAATAAGGACTTTATTATCATTACACAGCATTATTTGAATATGCAATGCTATAAAAATTATCATTATGGCTATTTTAAAATTATTCACTCTCCCCTACCAGACTGTGCCCTTCTCAAGTTCCTAGAACCATTCCTTAGGTATCAAAGGCATTCAATAAGTATTTGTTGAGTGAAGATCTCAGGAGAGCCTATCATTAACCGGAGGATAGAAACTAGGGTCATAAAATTGAAACATCTTGGCCTTTAGTGACAACCTTGTTATAAAAGACTTCATTTTCACTTACTTCATGTCTAATCATGAAGCAAGTGAAAGAAGAAGACCACTTTGGGCTCCAGGAAAGTAGATGTTAGTTACAAGGAGGGAAAAACATCAAGATGGAATTTCCAAAGAAATTAGAAATCTAAAAAATAGTAGACATGTTCTGATAGTGAAAGAAAAGTAACTCCAAGAAGTAACAGAAAATAACACATTTATTAAGTGTGTCTGTATGGGGTGTATATGTAATAAGAATGTGTATAAAATGGAAATGGTAGGTTTGATCAAGGAGGAAATGGCAGGGGTATATAAGTATTTCCCTGTAAAAACCTGCAATTTAGCTTTTGAAACACTGTTCTTAGGGAGAAATTGTTAAGGGAATAACAGCCTAAATGTGGGGAAATTTATAAGAATTGGTTAATGAACAAGTTATGCTTCAAGTGCCAGAAAAGGTTGATGTTAGAAGGCTCCCATCATTTCTTATATGTTATATTATGATGGATAAATATGGAAAGATGATAGCTAACCACTTCTTTGCAATCTGATTCCACACCCTGAAACTCAAGCTTTTACTTAATGCCTAATATTCTCTACAATGACATCAAAAGGCACAGAATTTTTTGTAATGGTAATATCATTTAACAATGTTCTCTTTGGAATTTGGCAAAAATTACACTGGACTGCTAAGTAGTAGATTATTCTAAGCTAACATTTTGGAAGACAAGGTAACATTTCAAGACCTCCAAAGAAGACGAGGGAATTTACTTATTAGTCATAGTTGGTATTCATCTTGATCAAGCCAGGAGGCCAGGGAAGCTCTGTTTCTACACATTTGCTATAATAACACATGAGCCATTTTACACTCTGTTATCCAATCTTTTTTTTTTTTTTTTAATCCAATCTACAGCCATTGCTAAAAGAACAGGTAGACTCACCAATTGTAATCCAGTCGAGACTGATGAAGCTGCTGCTGTTTTAGGAGAAGCTTTGTCTCCTGCTGGGCCAACAGATGCTGAAGGCGCTCCTTTTCAATTTCCAGCTCCATTTTCTGAAGCATAAGTTGCTGCCTTCTATCTTCTGAGAGTTGCTTTTTGATATCAGTTTCACTGGGATGCAGTGCCCCTCGACTGTGCATTAGAGATGCCCAGGAAAGCCCACAATAAATGCATGATTCCGGATGTGTACTGGAACACTGAGGGGCCATGTTTTTAGGATGGCTCTCATGAACATGATCTACATTTTCAGAAAGTCTATGACCACAACATTGACTAGATGGAGGTTTAAAGTCTGGACATTCTTTCATCTTCAACTCTTCTAGTGGAGCCTTCTCTATAGGGACTACATCCACTGGTTTTCTTCCTGGAGATGAATAATTAAGTGTTCTGGTCTCTAATGGCACCCTGTCTAAACCCTTGCTGGGATGATGAAGGGCTGCTAGTTTCAAAGGATTGTTCCTAAACTCCATAAGAGATTCTGAAGCTGAGTCCTGGTTTGCAGACATAGACCTTTGCTTGGTTTGATAATATGCTTGTGGTTTGGCTACACTCAAGTAGGAACCATCCAATTCCATAGATGAAGATCGAAGAGCACTTTTCCTACTGGATACCTAAAAGGAACCACAAGATCACCTGTCAAATAAGTACAAAATAAAACAAGTTCTATCTTTTGGATTTTCAGGAATCAATGATATATTTTTACCAAACAATTAATGACAGCACTTACACATCTAAGCGGACATGTGCCACAAAGCTAAATCCATTTTCAAACAATCTACATTTAAGTAACTCCATGTAAAGATGAGAAAAAACAACCTACATGCTGCTTAAGCAAGATCTTTGGTGATTTCAGGAACTGCAAATAATGAGGGTTACATAAAATCAACTTTAAAAAGAGGCAAAAGCATAAAATTTTTGTAGGAGAAACTAACTTGAGCTGTAAACTTTCGCCTAAAGCACACACACACACAAAAAAGGCAAAAGCATTAAATGTTAATGTCTTAAAATGTTTAATTTTGCATACTGAGTCAAGAAATCTATTTGCTCACCTTAAAAAATACCCCTTGGTTGACCATTACACAGCATGAGATTTCATGTAAAACATTTCACCTTATACTGAATAGGATGTTAGTTACTTACTACTAGGTATCTGATGAGTTTTTATAAATATCTTTATGGAACATAGATAAAACCAACCACTTTCAATAAAATATGATTCTAATCAAAAGCAGTTATTTAAATACAAAATATATTTAATTGTAGCTATACATTACGAGTGAATTTTCAACTAGGCTGTTCAAGTGATTGCAATCTGATAGGCCTCAGACAGATAGGAACAGTTGCATATTACATTCGACAGGCCAATACAGTGAGCTTGACCAGCGTTTTAGTTTCAGGGTTATTCTACCAGGGAGAGCAAAACTTAATCTATTATCAGCAATTCTTGAACTTTGGTGTGCATCAGAATCACCTGGATGGCTTGTGAAACATAAATTGCTGGGCCTCATCTCCAGAGTTTCCAATTCAGTCGATCTGGAGCGGAACAGGAGAATTTGCATTTCTAACAAGTTCCCAGGTGATGCTGATGCTGCTGATTTGGGGCCACACGTTGAGAACCACTGGTCTGTATCATGGAACATCTCCATCTGCTTCACTGCCAGCCTTGGCCTTAGAAGCCTAAATTGTTGAAAAGACGTATTTCTGTTGAATCCTTGAAATAAGCTTTCCTGCTAACAACCGTCTGTGAAAAGTGAAAGATAATTTCGGTGGGTATGAATATAAGACAAAGAGGGATTTTTCGTTTGTTTTTGATATATTTGGTTACTATCAGTGTTCTGGGTTGGTGGATCAGTGTTCAATACGCAAAAGATTTTCTAAATTTACTTAAACAGAGATATGAAATAACAAGAAACCAACTATCTTACATCACCACGTATTTTCTAATCCATGTGTTACTAGCATAATAATAGTAAGCATGTATGTGCTATTTTATAATTTTTGTCCCTTAACATTATTTTCATACGTCCATTTTTAGGCATTAACAGAGCCTACACTTACTTTCATGGGACTGATTGCTAAATTACTCACAAATATCAGGTATTATTTCTAGAATTTTTTTTGTGATCAACTTTTTATGTTTTTGAGAGGCAATGCAGCTTAATGGTTTTGAAGGAAAGAGAATATGGCTTTGCCAATTATCTGCCAGGTGGCTTCTGCATGTGTGTAGGCAGAATTCTAAGATGGGTCCCGAGATTCCCATCCCCCTTGAAGATATGTCCTGTATAATCTCTTCCCCTTGAGTGTGAGCAGGAACTGTCAATGCAAAGGATATCACTCCTGTGATAGTTACACTGCATGGCAAAAGTAACTTTGCAGATGTAATTAAGGTTCCTAATCAGTTGACTCTGAGTTAATAAAAATAATGAAGGGTGGTTATTCTGGGTGGCTTGGCCTAATTAGGCAAGCCCTTCAAAAGAGTATCTGGTGGCCTCCCTGAGTTAGACAGATTCTCCTGCTGGCCTTGAAGAAATAAGCTGCCATGTTGCAGGAGGATTAGTGGAGGAGGTCAGGTGGCACAGTGCATAAAATGGTCTCTAAGAAGAAAAAAAAAAAAATTTTTTTTTTTTTTTTTTTTATGCACAGAATGGTCTCTGGCATTTAGGAACATAGAGTGGACTCTGGTCAAGAGCTAGCAAGAAAATGGGAGTGTTAATAATATAGGCACAAAGAGCTGAAGGCTGCCAACAACCATGTGAACTTGGAAGGGGACCTCAAGCTCAAGATGAGAATGCAGTCCAGCTGACACATTGATTGCAGCCTGGGCAGAGGACCCAACGAAACTGTGCCCAGAGTCATGAACCACAGAAAGTGCAAGACAATAAATATGTGTTATTTCAAGCCACAAGTATGTTCTTATGCTTATGGTAATTTGTTACACAGCAACAGAAAACTAATATAACATGTTACTCAGCTTGCCTAAGCCTTAGTCTTCATAGGTAAAACAGACCTCATCAGTAAGACACAGCATGTACCTCAAAACTGAATGTGGCGGTGAGAAAGTCTGGCAGTTATGGGTACCTATTTATAACAGTGCCATTAACAAACAGGAAAAAAAAAGTCATATTTATCCGAACTTCCTTTAAGGAGAACACTGTGTGCATTAGTGGGTGAGATACTCAAAAGGCATACTTGGTTACAACAGATTATCTCTAAACTATCATCTGAAGAGAGTGAGTTCAGTTACAACTTTCTTCTTCACACAAAACATGTCAGTCTTGCATTAACATGTTGCCCTGCCTCTTAGGGTTGCTGTGATGATTAAATGAGATAATTCACATAAAGTGCTTCAGATAGTACCTAATATAAAGTCAGTATTCAAAAATGTTTCCTATTATTACTATCATTGGCTTGTACATAGTATGTTCTCAGTAAGTATGGGCTGACTGTGTCAGGTGAGTAGAATAATTCAAGTTGGGTTATGGGTTACAGTAACTAAAGAAAAAGAATATTAACATCCATGATTAGGCTGAATCACGTGTTACTAAGGAAGAGGAAAAGAAGACAAACAGAACACTCCCTTCTAGAGTCTGAATTTAAGAAATTAGGTTATTTTATTGGTAGAATAGAAGACAGATATTGCCCTTGAGACACATGGAAGTCACAAAAGGCCCGAATGAAACAGATGCGTTTTCCTTTCTGGAACTGCTCTATGTTCTTTTTATGTGGTATTCACAGATATAACTTCTCTTAACTAAGGTTCAAACTAACAATACAAATCCCAAGCTGCTGCCTCTGGCATATGGGTTGAATATTAATTTTTCAGACACATAACACTAAATTAAAAACCAAGAGATGTTTTAAAAATTGAGGCGAAATTTACATACAATAAAATGCATTGATCTTAAGTGTAGAGCTTGATTTAATTTTTACATTTGCATATACCCATGTATCGATCACCCATCTCAAGTTACATAATATTTCTATCACTCCAGAAAGTGCTCCTGTGCCTTTTCTAGTCAATACCAACTCCTCACATTTCCAGGGGTAGCCATTATTCTGACTTCTATAACCATAGATCATCTTTGCCTGTTCTGAACTTCATTTAAACGGAATCAAACAGTATGCTACTCTTTTGCACCTGGCTTCTTTAGTTCAACATAATTTTTGAGCTTCTAAGTTGCTGCATGCATGAATAGTTCATTCTTTTTTATTGCTAGATAGTATTTCACAGTATGAATATATAGGCAATCCCTGGGTTATCAATGAGATCTGCTCGTAAATCTGTCTTTAAGTTGAATTTGTAGGGAAGCCGGAACAAGTACACACAGTTCTTATTTGACATCAGTTAATCGAATGTTTGTCTTAGTGTATAGTATACCTTTTACCTTTCTATGCTTATAAAACACTTGAGAAACACTTCTAAACCATGCAGTGTTTTCATGAACGTCACAAAGTCATTCATGAATTCGTTATTATGCACCATTATATATATTTGACGCAAATTTTTAATATAATAGGATTTATGGCAGTCCGTTCTTAAGTATGAATTGTCTGTAAGTCAGATGTTGATAACCCGGGAACTGCCTGTATGACAATTTGTTTACCCATTCTCTGACTGAAGCAGATGGTTGTTTCCAGTTTAGAAATATTATGAATAAAGGTGCTATGAATATTCTTGTACATGTTTCTTTGTAGACATGTATTTATTTCTCTTAGTCACAGGGTAAGCATGTTTAACTTTTATTATAAACTGCCAAAAAGTTTTCCAAAGTTGTCATTCCGTTGTACATATCCATCGTACAAGAGTTCCAGTTGTTTCACATTTACACTAACACTTGGGAGCATCAGTGTTTTTATTTTTAACCATTCTGGTGTGTGTGTAGTAAAATCTCACTGTGGTTTTAATTTGCATTTCCCTGGTACATAGTTATGGTGAACAACTTTTCCTATGCTTATTGATCATTTGGATATCTCCTTTTGTGATGTACTTACTGAAACCAAGACATTTAAACAATTCAAAATACTTTTCAAGGAATTAAACATGTGAAATGAAAACTGGAGGCCAGGAAAGACCTTTATGCAAATTATTTCTGCTGAGAGAATTTGGCTCTAAATGGTCACCTTCAGTGACCACTGAGTGTTCAACATGCTCCCAGAACACACTGTGACTTAAGCTGCTGTATTTTTTTACATATTCAACCTCTAATTGTTATAATAACTCTGTAAGGTAGTTATTATGATTACCATTTTACAGATGAGAAAATGAGAGTCAATGAAGCAGCATAACTTTCTCAAGGTTACATGAACAGTACACGTGAGAAGTGGAAATATGCCTCGCTCTAAATCCTAATACTTCATTACTCCAGGCTGTTGTTGTTGTTTTAACTTCTTTAATGTAAAATACTGCCACATACTTGTCAGTTTGTTGTACTGTGGTGGCTTGCGTGTTGCTGTGATACTGGAAGCTTTGTCACTGGTATATGAAATATCAGCAGGGTCAACCTTGGTGGACAGGTTTCAACAGAGTTTCTAGACTTAAGACAGACTAGGAAGAAGGACCTGGCAGTCTACCTCTGAAAAAATTGGCCAGTGAAAACTTATGAATAGCAGTGGAACATTGTCTGATATAATGCTGGCAGAAGAGACCCTCAGGTTGGAAGGCACTCAAAAGATCACTGGGGAAGAGCTGCCTCCTCAAAGTAGAGTTGAAGGACTTCCGGCCAACATGGTGCCATAGGCAGAAGCACCACGCCGTCCCTCCACAGCAAAGACCCAAAAAAAATAAGTAAAACAGAGACAAATGTCATTCCTGGAACCTGAGTGTCAAAAGAAGAGATAAAGAACTCAGCCAAATACTGAATGGAATAAGAAACTGAGGGAGGACTGAGAGGGAGGAGAGATGCGTGCGGAGTTTTCTTAACAGCTAACTCAGCAGGGATTGCCATCTTGGACTCCTGTCGGAGATTGGCTGACAGGGAGCACGGGTAAGCAGCTACATGGAGCTCCCAGCAGGAGACAGGGCACCCCATAACCACCAATACATGCTTTCCCACCCCCCCCCCCCATTCTCTTCCCGCTGCACTACTTCTGAGCTTCCTGGCTGGCTGCCGTGGCTTGGCTGGCTGCCGTGGCTTGGCTGGCTGCCGTGGCTTGGCTGGCTGCCGTGGCTTGGCCGGCTGGGAAGTGCAGTCCCCATGCCACTTGGATTTGCCCCACCCACACTGCAGATCTGCGGACAGGGGGTATGGGAAAGCAGCTTCACCAAGTTCCCAGCAGGAGACAGAGCACCCGGTAACAAGGAATATATGCTTTCCTAACCCCCACCCTTCGTCCCCTCCCCTTCAGTCTCCTATGCTTCCCGCCAGCAGCAGTCTCTTGGCCGGGAGGCAACTGCTTCTGCCCTGGGCTGCTCGGATTCGCCCCATCTGAGCTGGTGTAGCTCCTTTCTGTCTCTTTTGGTTTCTTCCGTGCCTCCCACCACCTCCCCCTCCTTTCTCTCGAACACCTGGCTCCATGTGCCCTCTTTGCTTCTTCTTGAAAGGCTGTGAAGCCCTGCTAGAATGGGGATACTCTCCCCCGGCCCACACTACCATGCTGGTGGGATCCCTGGGGCCTTTCCTTTCTTTTTTTTTTTTTTTGCTTGTTTTGCTCTGTTCTGTCTGTCTGTTTTCTATCTCTTTTCACACATGGGAGCCCCTTCTAGCCAGGCTGCACTGCATGGCTTAGGAGCTACTCCCCCAATCTGTGCAGCCCTGTAGGCAGGATCCCTTTTTTTTTCCTTTCTTTTTTCCTCCTCTCTTTTTCCTGTTCTGTCTTTCTTCACTTCTCAGTTGCCCTTTGTCTATACTTACCCTCTTTTCCAGTCTCCTGAATACCTGGTGCTCTGTGACATGTATACACCCTCTAGCCAGGCTATACTGCACAGCCTGGGAGAGTTCCCAGTCTTCATCCCCACACTGGTGGGACACCTAGGGGCTTTTCTTTTCTACTTTTTTTTTTTCTTTTCCAAATTTTTATCTAGTTTGTTTTTTCTCTTTCCCTGTTTCTTTTCCTTTTTGCTTCTCTCCATTTCTTGGGTTCTCATCTCTCCACTCCAACGGCAAGCTCCCTTTGCACTTTTTTTCTGAGGGGTGTGTGTGTGTGCTTGTGTTTTTCCTTTGTTTTGGGCCCTAGTACGTGCCACAAATAACCCACCCAAGACCTTCCCCGCTGCATCATAGATGAGTGACTAGCCCCACTTATTAGACAAGGAGGGGAAAACTATCGCAACTATAGACGAGCAAACAACAAAGAACACACAGCTCACCTGCTCAGACATAACCAAATAAAACAACAACAACAAAAGGATGAGACAAATCTACAATCAAGAAATGAAGAAAATAACTACCTAATGTCCTGAAGACAGCACACAATATCAAAACATTAAAAAACAGGAGAGGACAGTTCCAGTAGGCATCCAAAATAAAATACCAGATGACTTTCCAGTAGAAGAAAAGGCACTAGAACTACATGACAGGGAATTCAAATCTTTAATATTCAGAGCTATCTAAGAGTTGAAGCAAAAAGCAGACAAAAGAGAAAAAACTAGACAAATTTATGGAAAAGGCAGACAAATTTGTGAAAATACAGACCCAAAAAATAGAAGAATTCAGGAAAATAATACAGGAACAAAATGCCAAAATAAATTCACAACTAGAAATCATACAAAAACAAAAATTAGAATTCCAAAAGATAAACAAGATTTCAGTAATGGACAGAATCATACAAGGACCGAGGAGCAGGTTTGAAATGATGGAAAACAAGATCACTGAAACTGAAGACAAACACTTGGATACAACTCTGAGGAAAAATCAGAAAAAAGAAAAAAATGAGGAAACCCTGAGAATTGTATGAGATACAATCAAAAGCAAAAATTTACGAGTGATCGGAGTTCAAGAACAGGGAGAGAAAATGGAAAACAGAGAGAGGACCGTTGAAGAATTGCTGACAGAAAACTTCCCTAATATCATGAATGATGAAAAGCTGACCATCCAAGAAGCTCAACGAATCCCATACAGGATACACCCCAAAAGAAAAACACTAAGGCATATCATAATCACACTCGCTAAAACCAAAGGCAAAGAGAAACCCTGCAAGCAGCTCGAGGAAAAAAAAGTCACATACAGAGGATAAACAACAGGACTAAGCTCTGATTATCTGGCAGAAACCATGCAGGCAAGAAGGCAATGGGATGATATATATAAAACCTTGAAAGAAAAACATTGCCAACCACGGATGATATATCCAGCAAAACTTTCATTCAGATATGATGGTGAAATTAGGACATTTCCAGATAAAGAGAAATTAAGGGGATATGTAAAAACCACATCAATCCTACAAGAATTATTAAAGGGAGTCCTTCGGTCTGAGAACAAATATCAGACCACAGCCTGAATCTAGGATGCACGATTGTACCAGCCAGACACCAGTGCAGGAAATGAACTCTCAAGGACTAACCAAAACCAAAAGAATTGCAGCAGGGAACCAGAGAAGTTAACCTGTAAATGACAATAACGTCAGAACAACAAAAGAGGGAATAGACAGTGTAGGTTTAGAACTTTCTGATGGAGAGGAACACAAGGCGATGCCAAGTAATAATAGACTGAGTCAAACCTAGGAAGATAGGGGTAAATTTCAAAGTAACCACAAAGAAAGTTAACAAACCTACTCATCAAAATAAAAAAGAAAAACAAAGTCTCAATAAAAACAAAATCTACAAAAACAAAAGGAACTCAACACAGGAGAGTAAGAGTAACAAAGAAAACGTTAGCACCACAAAAAAAAAAAAGCACTACAAAATGACAGCAATAAACTCACACCTATCAATGATTACACTGAATGTAAATGGCCTAAATGTACCCATAAAGGGACACAGAGTGACAGAATGGATTAAAAAAAAAAAAAAGGAAAAGGATCCATCAATATGCTATCTATAAGCGACACACCTTAGAAACAAAGGCACAAATTTATTAAATATTAAAGGATGGAAAAAAATATATCAAGCAAATAAGTACCAAAAAAGAGCAGGAGTGGCAATACTAATCTCAGATAAAATAGACTTTAAAACAAAATCCACCATAAAAGACAAAGAAGGGCACTATATAGTGCTTAAAGGGACAATCCATCACGAAGACTTAATCATAACAAACATCTATGCACCCAGTGACAGGGCTCCAAGATACGTAAAACAAACTCTAACAGCACTAAAAAGAGAAGCAGACAGTTCCACAATAATAGTAGAAGACTTCAACACACCACTCTCGCTAAAGGACAGAACATCTATAAAGAAACTTAACAAAGATACCGAAGCGCTAAAGAGCACAATCAGCCAACTTGACCTCATAGACACATACAGAACACTCCACCCAACAGTTCCAAAGTGCACATTCTTTTCCAACCCACATGGAACGTTCTCCAGAATAGACCATATCAAAGTAGAGTTGACCTTAATAACGTAGATGGAGTCAAGCTTTCAGGACCTTCATCTGCTGATGTGGCACAACTTAAAGTGCAAACAAACATCCATTAATAATTGGAATGTGGAATGTACGAAGTATGAATCTAGGAAAATTGGAAGTAATAAAAAATGAAATGGAATGCATAAACATCAATATCCTAGGCATCAGTGAGCTGAAATGAACTGGTACTGGCCATTTTGAATCAGACAAATGGCCTACTATGACAGGAATGGCAAACTGAAGAGGAATGGCTTCACATTCATCATCAAAAAAGAACATTTCAAGATCTACCCTGAAGTACAACACTATCAGTGACAGGATAATACCCAAACACCTATAAGGAATACCAGTTAATATGACTATTATTCAAATTTACACACCAACCACTAAGGCCAAAGATGAAGAAATTGAAGATTTTTACCAATTTCTGGAGTCTGAAATTGATCAAACATGCAATCGAGATGCATTGATAATTACTGGTGATTGGAATGTGATTGGAAAGTTGGAAACGAAGTAGGATTGGTAGTTGGAAAACATGGTCTTGGTGATATAAATGACATTGGATATCACATGACAGAATTTTGCAAGACCAATGACTTCTTCAGGGGAAATACCTTTTTTCACCAACATAATCGGAGACTATACACGTGGACCTTGCCAGACGGGAACACAGGAATCAAATTGGCTACATTTGTGGAAAGAGATGATGGAAAAGCTCAATATCCTCCATCAGAACAAGGCCAGGGGCTGACTGTGGAACAGACCATCATATGCAAGTTCAAGTTGAAGATGAAGAAAATTAGAACAAGTACACAAGAGCAAAAGTATGACCTTGAGTATATTCCACTTGAATTTAGAGAACACTCAAGATTTGATACATTAAACACTAATGACCAAAGACCAGATGAGTTGTGGAATGACATCAAACACATTATACACGAAGAAAGCAAAAGGTCATTAAAAAGACAGGAAAGAAAGAAAAGACCAAAATGGATGTCAGAAGAGACTCTGAAAGTTGCTTTTGAATGTACAGTAGCTAAAGTGAAAGGAAGAAATGACGAAGTAAAAGAGCTGAACAGAAGATCTCAAAAGGTGGCTCTAGAAGATAAAGTATTGTAAAGAAATGTGCAAAGACCTGGCGATAGAAAACTAAAAGGGAGACACACACTCGGCATTTCTCAAGCGGAAAGAACCAAAGAAAAAATTCAAGCCTCAACTGGCAATATTGAAGGATTCTATGGGGAAATTATTAAACAACACAGGGAGCATCAAAAGAAGATGACAGGAATACAGAGTCACTGTACCAAAAAGAACTGGTCAACGTTCAACCATTTCAGAAGGTAGCACATGATCAAGAACTGATGGTATTGAAGAAAGAAGTCCAAGCTGCACTGAGGGCATTGGCAAAAAACAAGGCTACAGCAATCAATGGAATACCAGTTGAGGTATTTCAACAAATGGATGCCATACTGGAAGTGCTCACTCGTCCACGTGAAGAAATTTGGAAGAAGCTACCTGGCCAACTGACTGGAAAAGATCCATATTTGTACTCATTTCAAAGAAAGATGATCCAACAGAATGCAGAAATTATCAAACAATATCATTAATATCACACACAAGTAAAATTTTGCTGAGGTCATTCAAAAGCAGTAGCAGCAGTACAACGACATGGAACTGCCAGAAGTTCAAGCTGGATTCACAAGAGGACATGGAACAAGGGATACTGCTGATGTCAGATGGATCCTAGCTGAAAGCAGAGAATACCAGAAATAAGTTTGCCTGTTTTACTGACCATGCAAAGGCATTCACCTGTGTGAATCATGACAAATTATGGATAACACTGTGAAGAATGGGAATTCCAGAACACTTAATTGTGCTCATGAGTAACCTGTACTTAGACCAAGAGGCTGTCATTCGAATGGAACAAGGGGATACTGTGTGGTTGAAAGTTAAGAAAGGTGTGTGTCAGGGTCGTATCCTTTGACCATACTTATTCAATCTGTATGCTGAGCAAATAAGCTGAGAAGCTAGACTATATGAAGAAGAATAAGGCATCAGGATTGGAGGAAGACTTATTAATAACCTGTGATATGCAGATGACACAACCTTGCTTTCTGACAATGAAGAGGGCTTGAAGCAATTACTGATAAAGATCACTATGGATTACACCTCCACATAAAAGAAAACAAAAATCCTCACAACTGAACCAATAAGCAACATCATGATAAACAGAGAAAATAATGGAAGTTGTAAAGGATTTCATTTTACTTGGATCCATAATCAATGCCATGGAAGCAGCAGTCAAGAAATCAAAAGATGCACTACAGTGGGCAAATCTGCTGCAAACGACCTCTTTAAAATGTTAAAAAGCAAAGATGTCACTTTAAGGACTAAGGTGCTCCTGATCCAAGTCATGGTATTTTCAATTGCCTCATATGCATGTGAAAGCTGGACAATGAATGAGAAGGCTGAAGAAGAACTGATATCTTTGAATTAAGATGTGGTATTTTTTTTATACCATGGACTGGGAGAAGAACAAACAAATCTGCCTTGGAAGAAGCATAGCCAGAATGCTCGTTTGAAGTAAGGATGAAGAGACTTCATCTCACATACTTTGGACATGTTATCAGGAGGGACCAATCCCTAAAGAAGGACATCAGACTTGGTAAAGTAGAGGGTCTGCGAAAAGAGGAAGACCCTCAACAACATTAGCTGACAGCGGCTGCAACAATGAGCTCAAGCATAATGATTGTGAGGATGGAACAGAACCGGCCAGTGTTTAGTTCGGTTGTATGTAGGGTCACTATGAGTCAGAACTGACTTGACAGCACCTAACAACAACAATATGAGATATAAACACAGAAAAACACAAAACAAATATGAACAGCTCAGTGAATAATATCAAGGCAATGACCATGTAACCACCATCCAAGAAACAGAACATTGGATGCATGCAGAAGACCCTTCACGGGCCCTTGCAATCACTACCCTTTCCCTCTCTCCCGTCAAAAGGAACAACTGTCCCTACCTTTATGTGGATAATTCTTTGTCTTAATACTTGCCTGCTTAAATATCAATACTAGAATTCAGTTTTGCCTGTATTTTTTAAGTATATTCTTGGAATCATGTGATATATATTCTTCTGTGTCTTACTTCTTTCACCCAACATTATATTTTAGAGGCTCATCCATGGGGCCGTATGTAACTCTACTTTGTTCATCTTCATAACTCTTCAGCAGGAGTCAGGCGTGAAGGGCTGGAGAGTAAACATTTTAGGCTTTGCAGGCCATATAGTTTCTGTTCCAACTACTAAGCTCCACATTTAGACACAAAACCAATAAACAATATGTATATGAACTGATATGGCTATTTTTCAGTTTATTTATGGACAGTGGAATTTGAATTTCATATAATTTTCACATATGAAATATTCTTCTTTTTTCAACCATTAAAAAATGTAAAAACCATTCTTAGCTCACGGGTTGTATAGAACCATGCAGTGGGCCTGGATTTGGCCAGCAGTAGTTTGCCAGCTGAACTTGATGATTACATTGAGTGCCCTTCCAATGAAAGGATTCTATGAATATAAGAAGATATGATCAAAACCCAATAAGCAAACTGAATGATATCACTTGAGATGTGCTATCTAGTCACATGTTTTCTATGTGATAAAAATGATTTGGATGGAGTGCTTAATCAGAAATCAGCAGAATGATATTGAGCATAAAAGTATACAGAGAAATACACCTAGGCAGGAAAAACAAATGGTTCAAATTGAAAAAGAAAAAAATTTTAAACAGGAAAATGATCTATGGATCACAGCAGATTAAAGAAGTTGAGTTCAAGCAGTAGCATATTAGGATTTGTTTTACACAAAAGGAACCACATCCTTGGCCACATCTTTACACATTAGAAGTGGTAGAAATGAAGTCCTCAACATGCCATGCTATGGGATCCACAGCATAAAAGGAGGAGGAGGAACTGCAAGCATTTTTGGCTCATGACAAAGTTGGAGCATGTTTCTTGACTTAGGTAGACACAGGCTAATGACTAGATGAAAAAACACAATGAGAAAAGGACAAGGTTTAAAAAGAGGTGTGAGAGACTTAGCTTGGGCATAAAAAAAAAATTTGCTGATACTGAAGGTTGGTAACTTTCTGAGTTGGAGGAAGGTTTTCTGAATCTTTAAGGTACCTTTTAAAAATAAGACAGATGTTTAATATAAGACTGAAAAGAAAATGTTATTAGAAAATAAAATGTCTATATTACACACATGCATGCTACGATCTTGCATCTATGTATGCACACATACATGTGTATAAACACATGCAAGCATGAACACTTATCAAAGCATGAACACATATACAGATATTATATAATATTTCTATGGTAACCCAAGGTTTTCCTGGGTTCTCACATATTAAAAGGAAACAAAGTCCTGCAGTATTACTTTATAAAATATCATTGACAAGTAAACAGTGATGTTTTATAGGTTTCTGCAAATCATTTTTACTGGCCTGGCCAATCTCTCTGATATAAAGCCACGAGGAGACAGGTAAACTAAACTGCAGTAATTCTTTCTTTTTTAAAAATATTTTATTATGTTTTTGGTGACACAGTAATTACTTCTTTCAACAGGCTATTATTAACTGGCTGATTAGAAGTAGTTGCATCCAATGCATCTATGAACCACTAACCACAAGCATTAGTCAATAGCACCAACAGGTCTTATTCGTATTCATTTCTCTGATGGTAAATAATACTTTTTTTTTTTTATCCTGGCAGGCACCCTATTAACAATCCTCATATTCCCATTGGTAGCCTTAAAAAAATGAAAATTGCAATCTTATAAATTCAAAATTTCTTCATCTTTATTTTATTGAGAAATCAGCAGTTTAAGACATGGATAAATATTTCTAAACGTAAACTATTGTTTGTGGGGTAAGTCATTCCATTTCCTAGAGCATTTGGAGTTAATGAAATAAGACACAAAAACAATACGCTGCAGTTTTAATGTAGGGCACGCATGGACCAGTTGTCAAGCTGACAGAAAGCATGTAATGCAACAGCTGCGCTGGGTGGTTTGCCAAAGGCTCATCCCAAATAAATGTGCATTCTCCTCAGTGCAATTACCTCTCCTATCCTGGCAGATTTTGCCAGGAGATCATCAAGGTAGATTACCTTCCAGCATTATGAACTAAATACTTACAGGTGTTATATCATCAGTTACAACTTACAAACTTTTCCATTTAGCAAGACATGCAGGCAAATGAATCATCTAATTTATGAATTATTTATAAGAGATTCACAGCATGCTCCTGGCGTCATCCATGGCCTTTTCCAGGTCATATGACACCAATTAGAGTTGAATTTTAAATTATTCAATAACTTGAACTCTCTTGTCATTTAACATATAGATATCAATGCAGTAAACAAGTTAAATCTAATGGGCCCTAGAGCTTTAAGCTCCTTCACTGCTCAGCAGCTGAAGCTGTAGGCCATCAATGGAAGAGAAAATAACAGAATGCAGCAGTCAGGCACATTTGCAGAGCTCTAGTAACTTATTCTAGTTCCCACAGGGACTATAGCACAACTTAGGAATATTGAATCTAAAAGACATTAAAGTCAACAAGAAGGAGATTTAAAAGAATGTAGGTACGCAGAAGGCACATAAAAAATGCGTAAATGACAGAACACTAGCAACAGATACCAAATGCCATACCAGCTCCTAGGATATGTATACCAAAAACCAACCAAACCCAGTGCTGTCGAGTCGATTCCGACTCATAGCGACCCTGTAGAACTGCCCCATAGAGCTTCCGAGGAGCGCCTGGTGGATTCAAACTGCCGACCCTTTAGTTAGCAGCTGTAGCACTTAACCACTACGCCACCAGGGTTTCAGGGTTTCCAGGACACGTATACCATACCGAAAATACCAAACTCTTTGCTCCTCAGGGTTTCCAAAGCTGTAAATCTTTACAGAAGCAGACTGCATACCTTTCTCCCCCCAGAATAGTTGGTAAGTTCAAAGTACTGACCCTTCGGTTAGTCGAGCACTTAACCACTACATGCCACCAGGGATCCTTATACTACAGGCCTGCCAAAATTTTACCAGTAACTACCAGACTCAGAAAAGGCAAAACCTCATGTTCTTTAATCATTCCTGCATTTCCTGAAAGATGGAATTTGTTGAGTTGGCATAAAAATTAATAGACAACATGGAACGACTGATACCATATTTGAGTTGAGGTCAAAAGACCTTGGTTAAAATTCCAGTTCTGCTACTTGGGAGTTATTTTGTTTTAGGCAAGTCACATTCACTCTTTAGGCAGTTTGGCCATTTGTAAAACAGGGGGTTGGGTTTGATCATCTCTATGGTTTATGAGATCTTTAAGGAGTGAAAAATCCAGGGGATGGGTTGTTTTACTTCAAGGAAATGAGGGAAAAGCAAAGGGCTAGTTAAGACGTGACACTAATTCATACTTTTAGCCACCAGGTGTTTTTGAACAGACTTAACTGTCAAAATTACTGAATGTCCCTTGCTTTTATTTTCCCAAGCACACTCTGTGTTTTAACAATGATGAAATGGCACATTTTGTTTTATATATATATATATATAATATACACACACCATAATAAAAATAAATGAGTGGATGAATGAATGAATTAACAAAATTACTGCCTTATGTAACTCGAATGCTGAAGAATTTAAGATAGCATCTTACTTTTTAGATCTGGTCATTAAATCTGAAAGAGACAAAACTGAAAACTGAATAAGACAAATATATAGGGTCACCATGAGTCGGAATCAACTCAATGGCAATGGGCTTGGTTTTTTTGCTTTTTTTATAGTTGTGAAGATAGTCCTAAATATTTTGATGGGATTTTTTTTTTTAAGCACAACCATTTACCTCAGCATTACATAATAATAGCACTAATTCAAATTACCTTAACATATTTGATTGCGATTGCTAAAAGAAAAAACAAAAAGCAGCTTTTACATTGTATTTTTACATCAGTAAGAGGAAGCTGATGCATAAGATTAGTGGTTTTAATTATTTAATGAAGAACAGAAAAAGAAAAGGTGAACTAATTTTACAGAGAAAATGAGACAAAGGCAAAGATAAGATGATCCCTTATAGGAGTGGTGGGGACAATCTTCAATGGGTACAAAAGGAAACACAACCTACCAAATAAAGCCAGGTGGTACTTAGATTCAGTAAAGGATTCAGGCACAAGAAAATGATTCAAAAGAGGCGTATACTAATTTTCTTGTGCTGCCCTCTTGATCTTCTGTTTGTATTCTGGGACTAGCTAACAGCGCCCCCACTGACCATTGACTGATTTGTCATCTGTTCTTCCAGTAACAATGGGGCTCAGGAATGAAAGAAGAGCTGTGTGTAGGCAGGTATTTCAATGAAACTCTTTTTAAAAGAAGCTAACAAAATGAGTTTGCGTCAAATGAAGGAACATCTTTAAAAAATTCTTAATTTACTTTCTAAAAAAACAAAGTTAACATGATTTGAACATGACCAACTCTCCTTGAACAGAGGTCATAGTTTGGAATGCATTTATTTTGTTGGCTAAAGGGAAAAAGGACTTGCATTGCATTTATTAGACTAAAAAAAACACTAGCAAGTGAAAATAAGCTCTCCTGGAAAAGAGCGTTTAAGATATACCAAAAAGTACAGTCAAACCTGTGACAGCTGGAGCCTGTGTAAGGCAGAAGCCTGTCAGACATGGAAAACTCAAATATTCTCCTCTAATAGACAGTGACAGAAAAGTGGTAAGACCACAACCTGTCAAAGGTGGAAAACTTGGGAGACCTGGAAAGACAAGGCAGACCCAGTGAGTTCTGGCTCTCACAGGTTTCACTGTATGGACATAAGAGGAAGGGAAAACCAGACTGTTGTTTATTACACCAAGATTTCCTCTTTATTAAGTCTCTATATTCATTTTTTTTTTCCTATGTAGCAGATCACGGATGCTGAAGAGATCTAATGAGAAGCATTTCTGAAATCACAAGGAACTACTAAAACAGAGATTTAAGGTGACCACTCTTAGAGGGCTAGCCTTTTAAGATTGTTTAGAACTCTTAATCCTTTGCGTATATGTCCAATCCTGACTTTTAAAAATTTAGGGCATTATTATATAGCGCTTTAGTTCACTGTAGAACCAAGACAAGAGAGATGTCATTTAGAAATTAGTAACATTAAACATTACTGATGCAATTTCCTAATGCTGATATGCCCTTTCCCCTTTTTCTATTCTTCAAAATTTACTCATGTTTCAAGGTTGGCTTAGTGCCACTTCCCTCAACTGTGGTTTTGCTGTTCCACAGCTCATTCTCTCAGGCACACCAGGAGCACTTTGTTTCTTCCATTATTGTACTTATTTCATCCTGCTTCATCATAGTTGTTAGCTGTATTTTTATTTTTGGTAAAGATGTACGTTGCAAAACCTGCTTCCATGTGTTAGCTGTTTTCATATCTGTAGGTTTCCTTGTAGTGTTAAAGTATTTACATGTCTCATTATGGAAACTGTAAACTCTTTGAGGGCAGAAATCATGTATGTTTTGTTCATTGCCATATCTTTTAATAAGAGATAGTAGGTGCTCAATAAATATTTGTTTTTGCACAGATTTTGGTCCCGTCCAATATATTGGGTCCTGGGTGATGCAAATGGTTAAGTGCGTGACTACTAGGCGAAAGGTTGGGGTTTAAGCCCACCGAGAGGTGCCTCAGAAGACAGGCCTGGCAATCTGCTTCCAAAGGGTCACAGCCCTGAAAACCCTATGGGTTCTGCTCAGCACAGATGGGGTCATCATGAATTGGAATAGACTCAACAGCAACTAATAACAACAACAGCCAGTATATTGTATAGAACTTGAGGGCATCAACAATGTTACTTTCAACCTCATATTTCAGTCACACTGTTCCTTATAAATATAAGATACTTAAATTAATGAATATTTATTGAATTAATCAATAAATCAATTAATCAAGAAGTAGGAGCAGCAATAGCTAAATGGTCTAAAGCGTATCCTAAGGAACTTATCTTAAGAAAGTATTTAAGGTATTCCAGGAGCCACTTATTTTTCTACAAGTATCTTTTTACAGTCAGTGTTAAAAGTCTGATAAAAAATTCTGTGAAGTCAAATAGACATATGCACACCCATGTTCACTGCAGCATTATTCACAATAGCAAAAAGATGGAAACAACCTAAGTGCCCGTTAACAGATGAATGGATAAATAAACCATGGTACATACACGCAATGGAATACTATGCAACCATAAAGAACAAAGATGAATCTGCGAAACATCTCACAACATGGATGAATCCGGAGGGCATTATGCTGAGTGAAATAAGTCATTCACAAAAGGTCAGATATTGTATAAGACCACTATTATAAAAACTCATGAAAAGGTTTACACACAAAAAGAAACCATCTTTGATGGTTATGAGGGAGGGGATGGATGAGTAGGGAAAAACACTAACTAGAAAATAGATAAGCAGTAACTGGTGAAGGGTAAGACAGTACACAATACTGAGAAGTCAGCACAACTTGACCAAAGCAAGGTCATGGAAGCTCCATAGACACATTCAACTCCCTGATGGACCGAATTACTGGGCTGAGGGCTGGGGACCATGGTCTCAGGGAACATCTAGCTCAACTGGCATAATACAGTTTATCAAGAAAATGTTCTACATCCTACACTGGTGAGTAACATCTGGGGTCTTAAAAGATTGTGAGCAGCCATCTCAGATATGCCACCGGTCTCACCCCATCTGGAGCAAGGGAGAATGAGGAAAACCAAAGACACAAGGGAAAGATTAGTCCAAAGGACTAAGGGACCACAACCACCACAGCCTCCACCAAACTGAGTCCAGCACAGCTAGATGGTGCCAGCTACCACGACTGACTGCTCTGACAGGGATCACAATAGAGGGTCCCAGACAGAGCTGGACAAAAATGTAGAACAAAATTCTAACTCACACACAAAAAAAGACCAGACTTACTGAACTGACAGAGAGTGAAGGAACCCCAAGAGTATGGCCCCCAGACACCCTGGAACTCAGTTCTGAAGTCACTCCTGAGGGTCATCGTTCAGCCAAAGATTAGACAGGCCCATAAAACAAAGCAAGACTAACTGGGCACACCAGCCCAGGGGCAAGGACAAGAAGGCAGGAGGGGACAGGAAAGCTCGTAATGGGGAACCCAAGGTTGAGAAGGGGAGAGTGTTTACATGTCTGGGGTTGGCAACCAATGTCACAAAACAATATGTGTATTAATTGTTTAACGAGAAACTAATTTGCCGTGTAAACCTTCATCTGAAGTATAATAAAAAAAATTCTGTGAAGACAAGCAAAACTCCAACTATGTTGTGCATTGCACAGAGGCAACAAAAATGTAGATCTAGATGCCTATTTAGTTGGGTGTGTAAAAGAGCGAACTGCAAGGGCATTTTTTATTTTTGAGAAAAGAATTTAAACTTACAGCATATTATTGTATTATTTTTTTAAATGTTCCATTCAAGGGTTTAGAACCTGGAAACTACTGAAAGCCTACAAAACACATGAGTTGTATCAACCTAGAATAGGAAAAGGCAAAAAAGCAGGTTGTAAGACAAAAAACCTAAACAGAAGTCAAATGCTTCAGAATTCCTATTTCGACTGAATTATTTAAACAAAACAAAACAAAACACCCCTAACCTAAAAAACAAAAAACAAACTGTCAAGTTGATTCTGACTCATGGTGATCCCATGTGTTACAGAGTAGAACTGAGCTCCAGGCCTTTCTTTTACAGTGCTGCTGAGTGGGTTTGAACCATCAACTTTTAGGTTAGCAGCCAACTGCACACCATTTGCACCACTGACAGATCTCATTCCTTAACCTAAGTGACTCTCATAACACAAAAGACTGGCACATTTTGAGAAATCAGCATTAAGTTCAGAAGAAAGATTTATGGAAATTGAGGACAAAAGAGCTTTTAGAAACATAAAGTTAATTGTGTTTTCCCCCAAATGCTTTTGCATTTAATGGTATCATCTAATGTGTAAAAAGATACTCCCAAACAAATATAGTCAGTCCTATAACTATTTAGGAAACCCCGGTGGCGTAGTAGGTTAAGAGCTACGGCTGCTAACCAAAAGGCCAGCCATGTGAATCTACCAGGCACTCATCGGAAACCCTATGGGGCAGTTCTACTCTGTTCTTTAGGGTCGCTATGAGTAGGAATCTACTTGACAGCAACGGGTTTTGTTTTGTTTTGGTTTATAACTATTTTAAAAAATGCTTAAAATATATTTGTTTCCCTTCTGATCCCTGCTTTTGGGTACTTCTCTGGTATTATTTGTGAGAAGAAATTGTTAGGATGCTGGACGTTTTGGGAGTAATGATTTTTTTAAAGAGTCATTACATGGAGTGGATAAAAATTCTGTAGCCAAAAACTCTTGTATGTTTACCTAAAGATAGAAGGTAATAGTACGCACAAACAGAATAGTATGGATAAACGCATTCAGTATTATATTCTCCCTCTATTTTATAATTTTACCCAAATGGCTGCCACTTGGGTTGGGCAGGCAGGATGGGGATTTGGCAATATCTGCCAGATACTGTTAGATGCTGGGAATACAATGCTTGATAAGACAGAGTTCCAACCTTCATGGCTCTCAAATTTTGGCAATGGGGAATATATTTTATGTGATAAGGACTATTATGAGTGTTATGTGCAAAGAGTTGAGGGGCAATAGGGAGATTCGTTTTGCCTTTAGTGGGGACAGGGGAAGTAAGGAAGGTTTCATGGTAGAGAAGACATTTTAACTAAATTTTGGAAGGTAGATTGGAGTTCATTAATGATAAAGATACGTGTGAGGGTGAGTGTAGAGTGTGGAGGGTAGGACTGTTCAGGCAGGGGGAAAATATAAGTAGACAAATATGTATGGTAAACTCTAAGTAGGCCACAGCATGGTGGATAGGGGATGATGGAGCATCAGTGGAGAGGTCTCACTGAAGCAAGGAGATTTAAGATAGATCACAAAAGGATTGCACTTTAGGTGTGTGGCAAAAGAAATCCTAGAGTAAAGGCTAAACTAGAATCACTCTAAAACAGCCTAAGAGCAGACTTTTAAAGGACCAAACTCACCCAAAAGTAACCTTAACTCCTAGCCAGAACAAACGCAAACACCAGCACTCAACAATGAAAAATTCACTATATGTGAATCTCACTATACTATACAAATGAAGAAACAAAAATGTGACCTATAATCAGGAGAAAAATCAAGCAACAGAGACACAGAAATGACAGAGATTATAGAATTATCAGGCAAGGACCTAAAAT
Organism: Elephas maximus indicus; assembly: GCF_024166365.1. Taxonomy (NCBI): domain Eukaryota; kingdom Metazoa; phylum Chordata; class Mammalia; order Proboscidea; family Elephantidae; genus Elephas; species Elephas maximus. The sequence continues at coordinate 44,715,712 of NC_064829.1, read as the reverse complement.
AAACTATTTTAAGTATGTTCAAGGATATAATGGAAAACATGAGGGAGAGAAATGCGAAATATATTTTGTTAAACCTGGAACTTCCAGAGAAAAAAAAAATCTGAGTGAAGATTTCAGTCTATTAGGTTAATAGCAGAATAGACAATGCATAAGAAAAACACATCAGTGATCGTGAAGATATAGCCTGATAAATTATCCAAAACGAAGCAGACAAGAAAGACAAAAAAAAAAAAAAGATTAAGAAACAGAATATTGGTAACTTTTATTAAAATATCGATCACACAGGAACACATTTAGAGTCCCGGAAGGAAAAAAATGGGAGGAGGGACAGAAAAATATTTGAAGGAATAATGGCCTAAAACTTACCATGCAAGCCAGAAGACTATGGCACGGCATCTTCAAAGAGCTAAAAGGAGGGTGAAAAAATTGTCAACCTAGAATTCTTTATCCAATGAAAATATCCTTCATAAATAAAGAGGAAATAATTCTTTTTTTGTTGTTTTTAGAAAATTAAAATCTAAGATAATTCACTGTCAGCAGATGTGCACTACAAGAAATGTTAAAGAAGTTTTTCAGGCAGAAGGAAATGATACCATATGGAAACCTGGAAACCTGAATGTACTGAAAGAAAATGAGAAGTACTACAAATGTCAACCCCTGAAAGAAAATAAAAAGCATTACAAATGGCAACTAAGTGGGTAAATATAAAAGGATCTTTCTCATTAGTTCATTTATTTAAAAGAGAATTGACTGCTTAATGCAGAAGCAACAGCAATGTATTTTTAATATATGCAGAAATAAGATGCATAGCAACAACAGTATAAAGAACAAAACATACTGCTGTAAGGTTTGTATATTCTACATTATATGAAATAATAGCATTTGAACATAGACTGCGATAAACATTTTTTAAAAAAGAAACAGAGGGATAGCTGATAAGTCAATAGCAGAGTCAAAGAGATCCTAAAACATGATCAATTAACCTGCAAGAAGAGGAAAAAAATAAAAAAGAACATAAGGGACAGATAAAAAATAAATAACAACATGTCAAATTGAAACCAAAATGTATCGATAATTATAGTAAATGTAAATAGACTAGACATTCAAATGAAAGGACAAGGTTCTCAGATTAGATAAAAAAGGAAGACTCAATTATATGCTGTCTACAAGAAACACAAAAAATATAAAGACAAAGACAGATGAAAAGTAAAGTGAACAGAAAAAGATGTATCATGCAAACACATTATAAGAAAGCTAGAATGGCTATATTAATTTCAGACAAAGTTGATCGCAGAACGAGTAAAACTATCAGGAAAAAAGAAGAACATTTCATAATGGTAAAGAGTTTAATTCATCAAAGCATCAAAGTAATTCTAAATGTGTGTGCTCTTAATAAAGAGCTTAAAAATATTTGAAGCAAAAACTGACAGAACTGAAATGAGATTAAAAAAAAAAGGACAAAAAAAGTTATAGATTTCAACACTCCTCACTCAGTAAATGATAAAGGAAGTAGGCAGAAAATCAGTGGTGTTATGGAAGACTTAACACTATCAAAAAATACTACCCAATTACAGAGATCAAAGTTTAATAATGGTTACCAGAGGCAGGAGGGACAGGGGATGGGTGGGGTTGATTATTGTTTGGGAAGCACTGAGTTTTTGTTTATGGGGATGAAGAATTTGTCAATGGACAAAGGTGGTGGTTGTGCACGGCTGATGTAATTGATCTCACTGAACGGTGTATGTGAAAAATGTTGAATTGGCAAATATGGTGCTATGTATTTTCACAACGATAAAAAAAATCACCTAATTCACATTCAAGTACACATGAAACCAAGATAAGCCATAGGCTGAGCCATAAAACAGGTCTCAATAAATTAAAAATAATAGACATTAAGACAAAAATTAAATTAGAAATCAACAATGGAAAAGTATCTGGAAAATGACCATATATTTAAAAATTAAGCAACATAGTTTTAAATAATCCATGGGTCAAAGGTGAAATCACAAGGGAAATTAGAAAATATTTTGAACTGAATGAATATGAAACACATCAAAACTTAAAGCAGTGTGTTGAGGAAAATTTATAGCTTTAAATCCATATATCAGCAAAGAATATCTCAAATCAATGTGAATTTTATATTGAGAAACAAAAAGAAAACTAAACCCAAAGCAATCAGGACAGAAATAATAAAGATTGGAGAAGAAATGAATGAAGTACAACATGGACAAAACAGAAATATTGAACCCAAAACCTGGTTCTTTGAAAAGACCAGTAGAATTGATTAAATTCTAGGTAGAGTGATCAAGAGAGAAGATACAAACCACCAATATCAAGAGTGAAAGAAAGACACCACTACGCAAGCTAGTTATTATAAAGGTAACAAGAAAATATTACAAATAACTTTACGCCAATAAATTTGACAACCTAGATAAAATGAACAAATTGCTTGGAATGACCCAAATTACCGAAACTGATCAAGACAAAACTAAAACACCTAATAGCTCTGTATCAATTAAACAAATCGAATCTGTAATGAAAAACCTCCTTGTAAAGAAAAGCCAGGCTCCAATGGGTTCACTGATAAATTCTCTCAAATATTTAAGTAAAAAATAATAACTATCTATACAAATTCTTTTGCAAAATACAGGAAAGAGGAACACTTGCAATTAATTTCACGTGACTAACATTATCCTGATATCAAAGCCAACCAAAAACATTACATTACAAGAAAACTATAAACTATATCCCTCAAGAACATGGATGCAAACATTCATCAAATGTTATATTTCAATGCTCTCCAGAAACCACTTTGACCAAGTGTGGTTTCTTTCATAGAGAAGATTTCTGAGCAAAGTTCCTAAGCAGCACCAAGCACATATGCAATCAAAAACTTACAAGACAAAATACCGATCTTTTGGCATTACTGGGAAGACAGAAGCAGCCATTAAGATAAGACCTTCCTAATACTCTTAAACCAAAACATGACTCTAAACATAGATTTGTCTTTTATGAAGGCACACTTGCGGGAAAGGCAGGGGAAGAGAGCTGAGGTGGTGTGGAAAAGTTGAGGAGAAGAGAGGGGAACAGAAGGGAGCAGAGGAGAAGAGGGAAGCAGAGGAGTGAGGAAAGAAAAGAGCACGACTTAGACTAGGGAAAACTATATTGAAAAAAATATCACTTCAGTGCCTTTCAAACAGATTTTTTAAAGTCCTTTTAAACTTAAAGGACTAATTTTTGTGCTGAAAACTGCATATTTGATTATTATTTCACTCTAAACCAGAATTAGTTTGAATCCTTTTATCAACACAGATCAGTGACAGGAAAAGGACATCACGTAAGAACAGATAAAAGCGATGAGAGAGAAGGGGACTTGTGGTCCTGAAAATTAATTTTGTTCATTTTCTATCTTGTAGGCTGTTCTTGTTTTCCTGCACTTGTGTGAGTTCTGACAAAAAATATTTCTAACTCATCTGTACCAAACAGATAATTCTGGGAAATGTATTCACAAAACTCTACACATGATAGGACTCATCAGCAGTTTGATTAACAAATGACATTACCATTATACTGGCACAGAGGTTCTCAAACTTTAGAGTTCATGAGAATCACCTAGAGGGCTTGCTAAACTACAGATTTCTGGGCCCAAACCATAGAGTTTTTAATTCAGTAGGTGTGGGGTGGGATATGAAGATCTGCATTTTTAAAAAAACTGCTTAGGTAGACAGCCTACAGATTGGGGGAAACTTTTGGGACCCATTTATCTGAGAAGGTTTAATATCCAGAATAAATAGAGAACTCCTACAACTTAATAACAGAAAGACAAATAGCCCAATCTAAAAATGAGCAAAGGACTGAAATAAACATTTCATCAAAGAGGATATATAAAAAAGCACGTGACAAGATGCTCCATGTCATTCGTCTTTCACCAATTAACCAGTTCCCCTCAAGTCAGCTACAACAACACTCTCGTGTAGAAGAGTAAAAGTGTTATCCACAGAGTTTTCAATGGCTGACTTTTTGGAAACAGATCACCAGGACTTTCTTCTGAGGTACCTCTGGAGGACTCAAACCTCCAACATTTTGGTTAGCAGCCAAGTATGTTAATCATTTGTATCACCCAGGGACTGCCATTAGTCATTAAACCAAAATACCAAACCTGTTGCCTAGAGTTGATTCTGACTCATAGTGACCCTATATGACAGAGCAGAACTGCCCCATAGGGTTTCCAAGGAGTGGCCAGTAGATTTGAACTGCTGACCTTTTGGTTAGCAGTTGAACTGTTAATCACTGTGCCACCAGGGTTTCCGTTACTCATTCACTACCTGTTGCCATGGAGTTGATTCCAAATCCTGGCAACCCTACAGGACAGAGCAGAACTACCCCATAGGGTTTCCAAGGAGTGGCTGGTAGATTTGAGCTGCTGGACATTTGGTTAGCAGCTGAATTCTTAACCACATGCCAACAGGGCTCCCCATTAATCATTAGGGAGATGCAAATCAAAACCACAATGAGATGCCATTCCACCCCCACTAGAATGGCTATGATTAAAAATGATAATAATAACAGGTGTTGGCTATAATGCAGAGAAATTGGAACTTTCATTCATTGATGGTGGTAATGCAAAATGTTAGAGCCACTGTGGAAAACAGGTTGGCAGTTCCTCAAAAAGTTAAACATAGAACTACCATATGATCCAGCAATCCCAATCATAGGCAAATACTCAAAAGAACTTAAAGTAGAAACACAAACAGAAATCTGTATGCCAGTGTTCACTGCAGCACTATTCACAATAGCCAAAAGGTGGAAAGTACTTAAACATCCATCAACGCATGAATAAAGAAAATGAGACATACACATATAATTCAAAAACAGAAATAAAGTCCTGATTAACTTTGGATTAATCTACAACATGGATTAGCCTTGAAAACATCACGCTGAATGAAACAGAGCAATCACAAAAGGACAAATATTATGATCTCACTTGTATGAAATACGCAAATGTAGAGGGGAAAGGAGTCATTGCTTAGAAGACACTGAGTTGGTTAATGCTGGTGGGATAATTTTGAAAAGTACAGTGGTGATAGTTACACAACATGATGAACAGATGAACATAATATCACTGAACTATATAAGCAAAAATTGTTAACTGGCAAACATTTTATTTTATATATATAGATATATATAAAACTATTTAAAAAAAAAGTACTTAGGTGATGCTCCTGCTGCTGGTCTGTGGAACACATTTTGAGAATCACTGCATTAGCGAATGCCTCCTGACTTCATGGAAGGATTCTACCTGGATGTGGAAAATAAGTGTTCAGATGTTTTCCTGTCCTCACCTCATACAAAGGAGTGCACACAATTTCCTTTCTTGCTCTGGCCTCCTCCCCATGTCTGGTCTATATACATCTATCACTGATCCTCCTATTGTGAATACTGAAACAAATGATTCTTTTCCATTAAAACGAGTTCTACCTTCTGTCTATAAATTATCTGTCCTTAAGGGCCTCTGAGGGAACTCTGGTGACAGTGTTCAAAGTGTTCAGCTGCTAACTCAAAGGTCAGCGGTTCAAACCCCCCAGCCTCTCTGCAAGAGAAAGATGTGGCAGCCTAATTCTGTAAAGATTTACAGTCTTAGAAACCCTGTGGGGCAGTTCTACTCTGTCCTGTGAGGTCACCATGAGTCAGACTGCACTTGATGGCAGTGGGTTTGGTTTTTAGTTTTTAAAGGCCTCTGACTTCGTGGTCTATATGTAATTAACAAAAGAAAAACACATTTGGAGTTTTCTTGACTTCTTTTGCTTTTCTCTCTGTTCACATTTTATATTCATTATTTTCAATATATTTTTCAGTCCTGTATAGTACCCGCAGGACCGGGCAATGTTTCCTTCTTTGTGCATAGAGTCGCTATGAGTCGGAACCGACTTGACGGCACCTAACAACAACATAGTACCAAATGTTTTATACCTCATATAGCTCTTTCATTCCACAATGTTGGTTAAATATTTATTTCTAAATCCATCTGAACAGGCGTTTAAGACCAAATGTATGTATGATAAGACGATACACAAACATTTGGGATATAGAGTATTATTAGCCTATTGGTTACTATCTTTATCCTTTCAGGGTGTTAACATGTTTCCATAAAACAGTGTATCATAAACAAGGAACATGATATATATTTGATGAGGGTAACTTTTACTGAGTGAACCCAAGGTTTATTTTTATTAAGGGTTAAATCTAACTCATATAAGGAAATGGAAATGAAACTAAAAGATTTGCCCAAAGTAATTGGACCTAAACCCAATACCATGAAGTGTGATTCTCAGTTTGAAAGACCAGAAAAATACTTCTATCTCTGCAGTTCTTACTTAATCTTTATTTCTATCTCTACCTGGCAATAATGACACTGATCAAAAAAGGAAAAAGAAAACAACAAATGCTGGCGAGTTTGTGTGGAGATTGGAACTCTTATACACTGCTGGTGGGAATGTAAAATGGTATAACCACTACAGAAAACGGTATGGTGCTTTCTTACAAGTTAGAAATAAAAATACCATATGACCTAGCAATCTCACTCCGAGAAACATATCCTAGAGAAATAAGAGCCATGACATGAATAGGATAACACTTATGATCACTGCAGCACTATTCACAATAGCAAAAAGATGGAAACAACCCAAGTGCCCATCAACAGATGAATGGATAAACAAACTGTGGTACATACACACAATGGAATACTATGGAACAATAAAGAATAACGATGAATCCACAAAATAGCTCACAAAATGGATGAATTTGGAGGAAATTATGCTAAATGAAAGAAGTCAATGACAAAAAGACAAACATTGTATGAGACCACTATTATAAATAGTCAAGAAAACATTTATACACAGAAATATTTTTTGATGGTTACCAGGGATGGGAGGAGGGAAGGAAAATCACTAACTAGAGAGTAGACACATGTTAACTTTGGTGAAGGGAAAGGCAGTACACAATATGAGGTAAGTCAGCACAACATAACCAAGGCAAGGGGAGAAAATGACAGGTACATATGAATAAAAGGCTGTGACAGTAAATCACTGTAACATACACAATCCTGCAACAATAGTAATAACAAACAATAATTTATGATTGGATACATATGTAGATATGTATGCTGAATAGGTGTGAGAGGGTGTATGGGAGTACACTTGTGTTTGGCTGTGGATAAACTACATATACATTTGTATGAATATATGTATGTTCACATATATAACAGAGCATACATGGGGCACAGTCAAGGAAACAGCCCAGACATAACTAAACACTTTGCGGGACTGAGTTACAGGGCTTAAAGGCTGAGGACCATAGTCTTGGGGGACATCTAGGTCAACTGGCATAACACAGTTCATAAAGAAAATGTTCTATATCCTACTTTGGTGGGTAGCATCTGGGGTCTTAAAACCTTGTGAGCGCAAGTGGTTACCTAAGAAACAGCTGTTGGTCTCTTTCTGTCTGGAGCAAAGGAGGGCAAAAAAGCCAAAGACTCAAGGAAACAATTAGTCCAAAGGGCTCATGGACCGCAAGAACCACAACCTCCCCCAGCCTGAGACCAGGAGAACTAGATGGTACCCAGCTACCACTACCAACAGCTCTGACTGGGATCACAATAGAAGGTCTCAGTTAGAGTGGGAAAAGAAAAAGTAACGTAGAATAAAATTCAAATTCATAAAAAAGACAAAATTGCTGGTCTGAGAGAGACTGGAGGAAGCCCAGATACTATGGCCCTTAGACACCCTTCTAACTTGGAACTGAAGCCAATCCCAGAGAACACCTTTCAGCCAAATAATAGATAGGCCTATAAATAAACGATAACACATGTGAGGAAAGTGCTCCTTCAAACAGTTAGCTACATGAGACCAAAAGGACAACATATACCCAAAAGCAAAGATGAGAAGACAAGAAGGAGCAGGAAAAATGGAGGAATGGAAATGGGGAACTCAGGGTGGTAACGGGGAGGGCTACACATTGCAGGGATTGCAACCAATATCATAGAATGATAGGTGTATAAACTATTGAATGAGAAACTAATCCACTCTGAAAACCTTAACCCAAAACACGATATACAAAAAAAAAAAAGAAAACTCGAAGTTAAAAAAAAAAGTTATTTCTCTTTTATTACAATGGGTGCTCAAAATAAGTATTCTTTATAAAATTCCCATCATACACCAATTTGGGCTTTCTTTAGCTACAATAAATCTGACAAAAAATATAGCTACTCTGAATTCCTTAAATTTTTCATTTAAGTATTTTTATCCCATAAAATTACATAATCTTCCTTTCACATTATACCTTTCTTAAAACAGCAAAATTAATTTAAAATTGGATCTCCTAAAAGTTTTCACCTTACTGTGCACTTACTATGCGCATGATACACTTTCTCCCTCCAAAAAGCCTCTGTTTTCTTAAAAACACTACTAAATTTCCATGCTAAAGTCTGACAACTACATTTAAAAGATAATTTGAGCAAGAGCTTTCATTTCATGATATTTTGGATTAACAGAGAGCACATTACCCACCCACTGTAAACAACCAGACATTGGACAACAGGTGATGCAGGTCTATGGTGCTTGAGAGAAGAATGACAAATGAGGTAAATCTTACAACAGCCCTGGATTTCTGTTCCACACTGTGGTGTTGAAAGTGTTTTCCTAAGCAAAGCATGAATGTCTTCCTGAGTTGAGGACAGAGAGCTAAGGGGCACTGAGGCAGCCAGGAGTTGCAGGGCAGAGTCCCAGGGAAGAGAGAGGTACACAAAAAAATAGTTTGAGAAATTGTCACAGAGGCCTGCTTGAATCTTTGTTGAATACCAAGCCACATATGCATAGAGTGAAACACCAATAGCCTGAGATAAGAACAACTAGGAGTTGTAAGCAAAACAATTCCCAGAAGTCACACAAAAACGAGGAAATGTTCAAGTTTTAACCAGACAGAACAAGAGTCCTAGTTGATGCCAGGACAATCAACACTACTGAGAACCCAGAAAGAGCTAAATAGTTGCTAAAGACTACCCCAGACAAGCCTTAACACATCTTAAAAACAGGCCTCAAAAAGATCAAGCTGATCTACAAATTACTATCTGACAGGACAAGCTCTCTGTAAAGTAAGACAACAAACTCCAGACACTCATCAATTTAACACAAAGCTAAGCATCCAATAAAATGTTTCAAGACATACGATGAAGAACTAAAATTTGACTAGTCAGTCAACAGAAAAATACCCAGAGATGAAAGATGATGGAATCAGCAGACAAGACCTCAAAAACCTATTATAAATAAAATCAACATGATTAAGGATTTAAAAGAAAACATGAACATAATGATAAGAAAAACAGAAGGTACAAAAAACAACCAAATGATACTTCAAGAGATAACAAAGCAATAGAAACTATTCAACTGAAGCACAAAGAGAAAAGATTAAGGTTGGGGAAGACAGTCCCAGTGGCCAGTGCAATGATAATAAGTGGTCTAAGATAAATGTAATTGGAGCGCCAGAAAGGGTGAATGCGGAAGAAGTATTTGAATAAATAATGATAAAAAGTTCAAGTCTGATAAAAACTATAAACCCACAGACCCAAGAAGTTCAATGAAATCCAAGGGGAGGCAGGATCCACAAAGAAAACAACATCAAAGGATATTATTATCATATTGCTGAAAACTAGTGATAGAATGATCTTGAGAGTGGACAGGTTAAATAAAGGCACAGTATATACAAAGGAACAGCATAAAAATGACAGCAGAATCTCATATAAAAAATATACATGCTAGGAGGTGTAAAACAATATTTTAAAAGTGATTAAAAAAAAAAAAAAACCTGCCAGGCCAGAATTGTATAACTGACAAAAATTTACATAAAAAAGTGAAGGTAAAATAGACTTTTAAAGATAAACAAAAGCTAAAAGAATGCATTGCCAGCAGAGTCACATGATCATAAATAAATAGATGATAGATAGGTAGGTAGATAGACAGACATCTTCAGGAATAAAGAAAATGATACCAGACAGAAACTTGGATCTACACAAAAAACAAGGACTTCCAGAAATGGAAATACAAAAAGTATTTTTTTATACATAAAATTCATTTAAAACATAATTGACTGCTTAAAGCAACAATAATAATAATAAGTGGTGGGACTTACAACACATGTAGGAGTAAATGTATAGCATCAATAGTACAAAGTATGGATGGGAGGAATGAAAGTATTCTGCTATAAGGTTATATATTGTACTTCAAACATAAAGTGCTGCTGAAATATTATATAAAAGTAGATTAAATATTATATGAAAGTAAGCTAAATATTACATAAAAGCAGGGAGCTTAGTACTGTAGTGGAGAACTATAAAAAAAAAATTTTTATAGCCTTCAACAATTAAAAACAATAAGATAAACATAAAGAGAAGAACAAATTCCAGGGAAGAGGAAGAAGCTGATCTCCAGAGTTACCAGAATACAATAGTAAATGCCATAGTTCAAACAAAAAATCACAAGGCATGTAAAGACACAGAAAAGAATGGCCCAACCAAAAGACAAAAATAAAGTCACAGAAACTATCCCTGAAGAAGGACAGATAGTGGACTTGGTAGACAAAGACTTTAAAACAACCATAATAAATATGTACAATGAGCTTAAGGAATACACAGGCAAATAATTAAAGGAAACCAGGAAAATAACACAAGAATAAAACAAGAATTTCAACAAAGAGATAAAAATTTTCAAAAAGAGCCAAACAGAAATATTGGAGTAGAAAAGCAATAACAGGAATGAAAAACTCACTGGAGGGACTCAAAAGCAGATTTGAATAGCGGAAAAAAGAATTAGCAAAATTAAAGATATCATTAGCAGTTGGAATCTTCAAGTATAAGGAGCAAAAACAAAGAATTAAGCCAAGTGAAAAAAAACTATGAGACCTATGGGACACCATCGAACTTGACATTACGGGAGTCTCAGAAGGAAAAGAGAGAGAGAAAAGAGCAGAATGAATATTTGAAGGAGTAATGGCTAAAACCTCCTAATTTGATGAAAGATACAAATCTATACACCCAAGAAGCTCAAAAAGATCTAAGTAGGATAAACTCAAAGAGAGCCACAGCAAGACACTGTCAAAAACCATATATGAAGAGAGATCCTGAAAGCAGCTAGAGAGAAGCCTATTGTCACATCCAAGGGATCCTCAGTAAGATTAAGTACTAATTTCTGCTCAGATATTACAGAGGCCAGAACACTTAATTGTGCTCATGAGGAACCTTTACATAGATCAAAAGGTGGTTGTTTGGACAGAACAAGGGGATACTGATTGGTTTAAAGTCAGGAAAGGTGTGCGTCAGGGTTGTATTCTTTCACCATACCTATTTAATCTGTATGCTGAGCAAATAATCCAAGAAGCTGGACTATATGAAGAAGAACAGGGCATCAGGATTGGACGAAGACTCATTAACAACCTGTGTTATGCAGATGACAAAACCTTTCTTGCTGAAAGTGAAGAGGACTTGAAGCACTTACTAATGAAGATCAAAGACCACGGCCTTCAGTATGGATTGCGCCTCAACATAAAGAAAACAAAAATCCACACAACTGGACCAATGAGCTACATCATGATAAACGGAGGAAAGATTGAAGTTGTCAAGGATATCATTTTACTTGGCTCCACAATCAACAGCCATGGAAGCAGCAGTCAAGAAATCAAAAGACACATTACATTGGGTAAATCTGCTGCAAAGGACCTCTTCAAAGTGCTGAAGAGCAAAGATTTCACCCTGAAGACTAAGGTGTGCCTGACCCAATCGCATCATATGCATGTGAAAGGTGGACAATGAATAAGGAAGACCGAAGAAGAACTGATGCCTTTGAATTGTGGTGTTGGCGAACAATATTGAATATACCATGGACTGCCAAAAGAACGAACAAATCTGTCTTAGAAGAAGTACAGCTAGAATGCTCCTTAGAGGCAAGGATGGTGAGACTGCGTCTTACATACTTTGGACATGTTGTCAGGAGGGATCGGTCCCTGGAGAAGGACATCATGCTTGGCAGAGTACAGGGTCAGTGGAAAAGAGGAAGACCCTCAACAAGGTGGACTGACACAGTGAGTGCAAAAATGAGCTCAAGCATAACAATGATGGTAAGGATGGCTCAAGACCGGGCAGTGTTTCATTCTGTTGTGCACAGGGTCGTGTGAGTCAGAACTGGCTCGACGGCACCTAACAACAACAACAGAACATGGTGGGATGACATATTTAAAGAGCTGAAAGAAAATCACTTTAAAGCGGTTTTGTAGAATAATTCTGTACCCAGTAAAACTGCCCTTCAAAAAATGAGTGTAAAATTAAGATCCTCAGATAAACAAAAGCTGAGGGATTCATTCCTATCACACCTGACCTATAAAAAATGCTACAGGAAATCTTTCAGTTTGAAATGAAGTATGGTACATGCAACTCAACGTGAAGAAATAAAGATCTCCAATAAAGGCAATATCATAAAAAGGCCAGTTTTACTGTATTTTTTATTTGTAACTCTACTTGTAATGTTCTACATGACATAAAATAAAATGCATAGAAATGATTACAAATATGTTATTGGGCATATAGTGTATAAAGATGTCATTCATGAAAACAACATCAAGTGGGGAGCTGGGAAAGAAGGCCAAGCTATACAGGAACTAGCAGAATTTTTGTGTGTAACAGAAGTTAAATTGGTATCCATTCAAACTAGACTGTTACAAATTTAGGGTGGTAAGTGTAATTCTCATGGTATCCACAAAGAAAAATATGTAAAAAAAAAAAAAAGTATACAAAAAGAAATGAGAAGGGAATCAAAATGGTTCACTACAAAAAATCACCTAAATAAAAAAGAAGGCAGTATTGGGGGATACAAGAGACAAAAAAGGGATAAGACACAAGGGGGAAAAAAAAGGAATGATAGAAGTAACTCCTTCCTCATCAGTAATTACTTTAAATGTAAATAAATCAAACATGCCAATCAAAAGAGATTCATAGAATGAGTTTAAAAAATGATCCATCTATATGCTGTCTACGACAGACTCACCATAGATTCAAAGACACAAATACGTTGAAAGTAAACTGACGGAGAAAAATATTCAAAGGGAATACTAACCCAAAGACAGCCAAAGTGGCTATAATAATATTAGGTGAAATAGGCTTTAAGCTAACGACTGTTTCAAGAAACAAAGAAGATAGACCCCATGTTAGGTTACAAAACAAGTCTCAGTAAACTTAAAAAGACTGAAATCTTACAAAGTAGCTTCTCTTACCACAATGGAATGAAACTAAAATTCAACGATAGAAGCATAAACGGAAAATTCACAAATAGGTGGAAAGTAAACAACACTATTAAACAACCAGGGGTTCAAAGGAAAATCACAAGGGAAATTAGAAAACACTTAGAGATGAATGAAAGTGAAAGCATAGCATACTAAAACTTATGGGATTCAGGTAACGCAGTGTTCTGAGAAAATTTATAGCTGTAAATGTCTTTATTAAAAAAGAAACTCAAATCAATAACCTAACTTTACATTTAAAAAAACTAAAAAAGTAAGATCAAATGAAGTGTAAAGCTACCAGAAAATAGAAATAATAAAGATTAGAGATAAATAACCGAAGAGAAAAAAATCCACTGCCATCAAGTCAATTCTGACTCATAGTAACCTTATAAATAAAGAAGAGAAAAATAGAAATCAACGAAGATAAAAAATTGGTTCTTTGAAAAGATTATAAAATCGACAAACTTTTAGCTAGACTGAAAAAGGAAAAGAGAAGACACAAGTAAAATCAGAAATGAAAATGATGACATTACCTACCTCATAGAAATAAAAAGGATTCTAAGAGAATACTATGAACAATATACACCAATAAATTAGATGACTGAGATGAAACGGGCAAATTCTGGAAACGCACAAACTACCTAAATAGACTCAAGAAGAAACAGAAAACCTAACATATCTATAACAAGTGAAGTGATTGACTCAGTAATCAAAAGTTACCAGCAGAGAAAGGTCCAAAACCACATGGCTTTACTGGTGAGTTCTACCAAACATTTAAAAATAACTAACACCATTTATTCTCAAATTCTTCCAAAAAATATAAGGCAATACTTCCTTATTCTGTCTATGAGGCCAGAATTAACATGATGCCAAATCTGATAAAGACATCACAAGAAAAGAAAATTACAGACCAAGATAACTTACGAATGTGATGCAAAAATCTGTAACAAAATACTAGTAAACTAAATTCTGGAATATTTTAAAAGGATTATAAATGACCAACTGGGATTTATTCCAGGAATGCAACAGTGATTCAAGATGTGGAAATTAAAGTAATATACCACATCGATAAATCGAAGGAAAAGAACTGCATGATCATCTCAACTGACATAGAAGCAGTATCTGGTGAAATCCAATACTCTTTCATGATAAAACCCTAAAAAAAAAAAAAAAAAAGCATACAGGAAACTTCCTCAATATGATAAAGAGCATTTATGAAAAACCGACAGCTACCATCAAACTAAATGGGGAAAAACCGAAAGTTTCCCCCCTAAGATCAGGAGCAAAGATAAGGACGCCTACTTTCAGCACTTTTATGCAACACTGTGGAGCCCTGGTTGTGCACTGGTTGAGAGCTTGGCTGCTAACCAAAAGATTGGCAGTTCGAATCCACCAAGTGCTCCTTGGAAACTCTATGGGGCAGTTCTAATCTGTCCTATAGGGTTGCTATGAGTCGGATCGATCTGAGAGCAATGGGTTTGGTTTGGTTTTTGGTACCCAACATTGTACTGGAAGTCCTGCCACAGAAATTAGGAAAGAAAAAGAAATAACAGGCATCTAAATCAGAAAGGAAGGGTAAACTATCCATTTGTAGATGGCATGATCGTATATAGAACATTCTAAGGAATCAAAAGAAGTCACCAAAGTTACAGGGTATAAGATCAAAACACAAAAACAAGCTGCATATCTATACACCAGCAATTAACAATCTGAATAGAAAACTAAGGAAAAAACATCATTTATAATAGCAACAAAAAGAATAAAATACCTAGGAAAAATTTAATCAAAAAGGTGAAAGACTTGTACACTGACAACTATAAGACATTACTGAAATTAAAGAACACTTAAATAAATGAAAAGACATTTTGTGTTCATGGATTCAACACAATTCCTACCAAGATTCCAATAGCCCATTTTTGTAGAAATGAAAAAGCCAATTCTCAAATTCTTATGAAATGGAAAAGAGGCCCTGAACAACCGAAACTATCTTGAAAAAGAAAAAAAATTGGAAGACTTGCACTTGCCAATTTCAAAACTTACTACAAAGCTACAACAGTCAAAACTGTGTGGCACTGGTATAATGACAGATATCGGTATGCCAATAGAATAGAATTACGAGTAGCCCATAGATCTATGGTCAAATATTTTTGACAAGGGTGCCAAGTCCATTTAATGGGAATAGAAGGTAACGAGACAACTAAATTTCTACATGCAGAAGAATGAAGTTGGATTCATCCATCACACCATATAGAAAAGCGAAAAGGACTGTAAAAGAATACTATAAATAATGTACATCAGTAAATTAGTTAACCTAGATGAAATAGACAAAGCCTAGAAACACAGAAACTACCTAAATGGTCTCAAGAACAAAAGAAAATCTCAACAGACCTACAAGTGAAGAGATTGATAAATTAGACTTTCTCGAAATTAAAAAGCCTTGTGCATTAAATAACATTATCAAGAAGGTGACTTTTAAAGAACTATCTACACAGATCAAACTGATAATAGCAACTTGTTAGATTAGATAGGAAGTATATGGGGAAGTGATTTTTATCTCACTAGGGGAGGAACAACTTGGAAAAGGATGGTGAGAAGGGCTGCACAATTTGAGGAATGTGGTCAATGTCAGCATATTGTACATGTGTAGAAATTGTTAAGTTGGTGTATGCTTACTGTGTATATTTCAACAATAAAAAATAGATTTAAAAATATACATTATTTTGCTGACATAGAAAAAAATGACAAAATGTGGTATGTACATACAGTGGAATATTATTCTACCATAACAAGAATGCAGTTCTAATACACACTACAACATGGATGAACCTTGGAAATATTGTGCTAAAAGAAATAAGCCAGGAACGAAAATGACTCCACTTACAAAAACACCTAGAATAATCAAATCCATAGAGACAGAAAGTAGATTAGGGGTTACCAAAGGCTCAGGGAGGGAGGATGGGAGTTACCACTTAGTGCGTTCAGAGTGTATGTTGGGGTGACGGAAATGTTTTGGAAACAGTGGTGATGGTTGCACAACACTGTGAATGTATTTAATGCCAGTGAATGGTACACTTAAAAATGGCTAAAATGCAGATTTTATGTTATATATATTTTACCACAATAATTAAAAAAAAAATTTAAATACAAAAAGAAGAGGTGTGACTTTATAAAATGTCAGTAGTGGTATTCAATGAGTTTTCAGCTCACTTGTTTTCTATTAGAATTACACAGCAATATGCAAACTGGTAGCAATATGTGCAACATAGTGGGCTGTGAAAACCTGTGGTGCAATTGATGACTTTTGTCTGGCCTTTCTAACCTTGGCTTTGTGGCTCCCTCCAAGGTGATTGGGCAGGGCTGTGTGATAGGGTAATTGTAGCCCACCAAAGGGACTGGTCAGCTTTGCTTTAAAAGAGAACCAGAGCAGATAAGAGGATCCTACCACCAAAAAGGAAGAACAGCCAGGAGCAGAGAGCATGTCCTTTGGACCTGGGATCACTGCACTGGGAAGCTCCTGGAAGCAGAAGGTTGAGAGTGAGCAAGCTGTAACCCTGAAGATGGTGAGAAGTGGTGGCAGTAGAGACCTGGCACCAGGAGACAGGATGGTGGGCTTCCCGGCCCATGGAAAGAGAAAGCTGAGTGCCTCTAGGCAGGGACTGAGGGCCAGGGAGAGGCACACCTACGAGCACAACTTGGAAGAGGCTATCCTGATGGAAGAACTGTATCCTGAGAATTCCTGAGCCTCAACTGTAACAGTTACTTCCCTAAGAAACCCCCAAATTGTGAGTACGGTCTGTGAGTTCTGTGTGATCATTGCAATGAAGTATCGAACCCAGTATAGAGTACTTTGGAAGTAACAGTTGGTGTCAGAATTGGTAGAGATGGCAGGGAGAGAAAGCATGTCTGACCTCCGCCTCATAGGAGTCAGCCTTGGGCTGTTGATCTTGGTTTTCCTTTCCCCCTGTGGGTTTGGAGGTCTGACACCACCTCAGAGCCATCTTTACAAAATCTTATTCTAATTCAACAGAATGCCTCAGAGCCATCTTTACAAAATCCAATTCTAATTCAACAGAATGCTTATGATGGCTTAGATTTTTATGCATATTTTTCATCTTAACATAAATCTCAACTCTCAGAATAACAACCTGATAATTTATTGACAACCAAATCAAAGTAATATCTCTTTTTCTTACATTTGTATGAAAAGGCAGAATTACGGGAGCAAACTGGAACTCTGACACTCTAACAAGTTCCATGTTCATTGAGCTGCCAGGACAACAATACAATGTATCAAGCCCAAGTAATTTTTTAAGTTTTTCACTTAAAAATGTGTGCAACTGAAATTCAAAGATTTTTAATTTCCAGGCCATAGCTATTAAATAGTAAAAAAAAAAAAAAAAAAAAATAGTAGCCTCCCCTAAAACCACTTTGCTGTCTACATAGCAATAGAAACAAACTGCTAGCCTGTTCTGTTTTTCAAGGTGATCGGTTAGGTCTCCTAAGACTGAAATTCCAATATGTGATTTCAATCATCTTGCATTTTTAATATTGTTCTAAAATTTCAAGTGGGAGTATGGCAGGTGACTAAGGGTCTTAATCAGGGCCCTAATCCCAGTGAATGTGCATTATTACATGAGTTTTGAAACATTAAAGTCCATACATAGCTTCCTTATCTGATTATTACTCATATTTCATCCATTAGGACCCCTGGTGACATAGTGGTTAAGAGTTTGGCTGCTAACCATAAGGTCAGCAGTTTGAATCTACCAGCCGCTCCTTGGAAACCCTATGGGGCATTTCCACTCTGTCCTATAAGGTCACTATGAGTTGAAATTGACTGGATGGCAACGGGTTTTGCTTTATTTTTTATCTACTAAGAAATTCAACCAGAAATTCTGTAAGATCAAAAGAGAAATCGCCAATTCTTGTACTCCTGGGTGTTGGCAGCGGCTCTGCCTTTCTTAAAATCCTCTCTAACCTCAATTTCAATGAGGCACATGCTTAGATTCCTGCCAGGTCAAATGTCAACTAAATTCCTCTAGTAAAAAAAAAAAAATTCAAGGCATATTCAGGCTCTAACTGCTGTGAGGTAACTTTTAAGAAACCACTTTCTTGACAATAAAACAAACACAAAGAAATCTTACCAAATACTTCTTAGAAGCTGCGAAACACCATCTCTAGAGAAAAAAGAGCTTGGTAATTGTGCTAAGAGCATTTTTCTTCCTTAAAAAGAAAAGTTTCTCATACAATAGGTTTCATTACAGGAATGTATTGATTGAAACTAGTTTCATTGCCACTAATGTTCTGCTTAATTTTAAAGATAACATAATATTGAACAGAAAAATGTGTTCTGTTAATAACATTTTATTGAAACAATAAACTGATTTATTGCATTTGTTTGTCCAAATAAGCACCCAGATCATTTGCCATAAATCTTCCTGAATCCAAACAGAAGGTTGAGATGCAACTTGATAAAAATAAAAAGTTATCATAAAACATAATGAAAAATCCAATTTGAAAATTAAGCAGTGTACTACCCAGCTTTGTTTAGGGCCTGAAGCTTGCAATGAAGATGAAAAAGTTGCTTTAGTTTACTTAAAACGGCCATTGTTGAGTCTTCATTTGGGAAAAACTATAAAAATAATTAAAATCTGTTAGAGGAAATCTGGCTCATTCAGCTTTGAGGCAATTCACTTGTAATTGTATTGCTTGTATACTTTAAAATAAAATATGTTATTTTAAAATGCTTTATAAGTTAAACTTTATTTTGTGGGGTGGGAAAAGAGAGAACTTAACACAAGGTTTGTGTTCACAACCTAAAGTACTTCTCCCTGAAGCTGTAGTCTTCAATGAGCCTATTCAAACCTTTATACCTGTATGTGTATGTACCCAGAGGAGCATGGACAAACACAAGCAATTTCTAGCAGGTGATATCTAACAGAATGCCACTAGGTCATTCCTCTAAGAAAGCCAATGATTTCATACACCATTAGGTAGGCAGAATTTCGATTTCACAGTCAAGAGCTGAAGGTTGTGTTCTGCTATACATTTGTCAGATTCTATATGAACTTGATTGTTCATTTGTAGCTGATTTCCCCCTCCTCCATCTTTTACATTTTTGTCATTTTGGGAAAAATTCTTGTTATTCTAAATTTGTGAACGGTATTTTGGATAGACATTAGGAATTTTAACTTGCTGTGTAATCTTCCAAACTAATTTTGCAAAAGAGAGGTTATTTAACTACTTTCAAGAAATAGCAATGTTTGTGGCACAAATTTAAAAGCAGAAAATACAGAAACTGCAATATAGATATTGGCTTTGGTACAGGCTAAATTTAAGAGTTTGACATTTAAATAACATGAATTTATTAACCTATACCCCAGAGTACAATTACACTCTAGCTTAAATAACCCCCACCAGTGGTTTGGCAGTTATGTAATGATGAAGTTTGTCAGTTATGTAATGATGGACAGTTGTCCCTCTGTATCCATGGGGGATTGATTCCAGGATTCCCCACAGATACCAAAATCCACAAATGCTCAAGTCCCTTACATAAAACGGCGTAGTGTTTGCACATAACTTACGTGCATCCTCCATATACGTTAAATCATCTCTAGATTACTTATAATCCCTAATACAATGTAAATGCTACGTAAGTAGTTGCTGTACTGTATTACTTAGGGAATAATGATAAGAAAAAAAAGGGTGCACACACATAAATAGCAAATGAATGAGACACACAGTGAACAATGCCCAAACGATCCGCAGTTGGTTGATCCCATGGATGTGGAACCTGTGAATATAGAGGGCCACCTGAAGTCATTCTCTATGTTATGTGATATGATCAGCCAATCAGTGGTAAGGGGAGTTTCCTAAGGGGTGTGGCCAGTATCCAAAATATATATATATATGGATATTCTGGCAAAGCACATTTGCTTGCTCTGGATCCTGCACCCAGATCATCACCATTTGACCTCCAGTTCTTGAGACTTGAGCCAGTGGCTTGCCGTCTTACCTGCCGATTTTGGATTCATCAGCCTCCACAGCCTGTGAGCTGGCAGCCTGCCGTCCGACCTGCCAATCTTGGGTTCATCAGCCCCTGCAGCTACATGACTCAGGAGAAGCTTCCAACCTGATGCCTAACCTATGTATCTGGGACTTGCCAGCCTCTACAACTGTGTGAACTATTTCCTTGATATAAATCTCTCTCTCTCTCTTTATATATATATCTTCACCGGTTTTGCTTCCCTATAGAACCTGGCACTCCCTATAGAACTTGGCATTCAGATGACAAGAAAATGCTGAACATTCTTAAAACACATTCCCACCACCAATTTTGGCTTCTAGACCTATAACAGAGCCCTGATGGTATAGTGCGTAAGACATTTGGTACCGAGAGTAGTTATAGAGAAACAAAATTGTAAGGGTGTTTTCTAAATTGGTTCTTGAGTCTAGTTAGTCTTAAAGATGTTGATGACTCTGCTTCCAGTAGTAAAGAGGGCATTGCTAATCCATGGCATGAGGTGACAATTCAAATACACAAAATATCACCACCTATTAATAGATCAGGTATTGGTGAAAGGTGAGGCTCTGGGTGATCACATGTTTGATTCCTTTCTACAATTGTGTCATAATGAGAAGTATAAGGAAGCTGGTTGGTTGATCCTACTTTTGCTAGACAAACTGGTGAAAGAAAGAGAAAGCTCAGGACTTCGGAGTCAAAGCTTAAGTGCTGCATAAACCACCTCAAAGTTTCCACTTCTGCCTCGAAAGAAAGTCTTATTTCTTGTAGGAACAGAGCTGTTATTGCCAAAAACCAAACCCAGAGTCTTATCATAAGAGTGGGTGAATTACAACACTAACTCAAGTCCTAAACTCCAGTGGTGTTTGAAGTTAAAGTAAGGGCACTGACTGGGAAGAAATGGGATCCTGAAAATTGGGATGTGGACATATGGGCAGATAATTAGGAAGCTGGGGACACTGAGCCCCTAATTTCCATTGAACCACTCCTGCCAACAGAACCAGCCCTCTCACTCCCAACTAAAGATATTATTCCATGTATGTCTGCTAAGCCACACTCCCAAGTAAACCATTAGCCCCTCCACCCCAATCTAATGAGATTAACCCAGCTGTGTCTGAAGAGTCTTTGTCTGAGTCACTGCCTGGGGCATTGCCTGAAGCAGATGCTTTACAAGACAATGCTGAATGTTCTCAAAACACATTCCCACCACCAATTTTGGCTTCTAGACCTATAACAGAGCCCTGACGGTCCAGTGGTTAAGAGATTAGCTGTTAACCAAAAGGTTGGCAGTTCAGATATACCAGCTGCTTCTTGAAAACCCTATGGAACAGCTCTACTCTGCCCTGTGAGGTGGCTATGAGTTGGTATTGACTTGACATCAATGAGTTTTGTTTTTTTAGACCTATAACTAGGCTTAAGTACCAACGAGCCCCAAAAGGTGAAGTAAAAGTGTGATCTAGGAGAAGGTACACTATACTCCAAAAGAACTGCTTGGATTTTCTAATATGTACAAAGAGAAACCTGAGGAATATGTATAGGAATGGCTATTAAGGGTATGGGGTAATTGTGCAAGGAACACAAAGATGGATCAGTCTGAGTTTATTGATATGGGTCCACCTTGGTATACTGTAGAAGGTATCCAAGGGCTCAGGGAAATTGGCATGCTAGAGTGGATTTATCTGATTAGACCCACAGACCCATGTATGGAATGCCCAGAGGACACACACCTTTTTCTACAACTGTGGGGACAAATTTGTGAAAGGAGCCCCCACATCCTTGAAGAATGCTCTGATTGCTAAGTCAGATTTGACAGTGGAAACTGCCCTAACTTAATTAAGACACCTAACTATAATGGGGCTGATTGGACCCCATGGTGGTATGGGCCAAGTGGTGGCACCCAATTGACAAAGAAAGGTGGGTGTGGTTACCATAATGGACAGCAGAGTTAAAGCAGTAATTGGAATAGTATGATTCACACGAACTTCCGGTGTTGGCTACCTAGTCCTGGTATCCCTAGGAGTGAAACAGATGGGAAATCTACTAAAACATTTACTTGATCTGTACAAGCAGAAGAATTCCAGGTAAAGTGAATGGCAGTCTAACTCGAACCGCTAGAATACAGAGTCATGGCCCCTCAATCAACTCCCAGACTTGAGCCTGTTTATAAACCCCAAATCCCTTGAATGAAGGGGAGGCCAGGTTTCCTTGAGGAAAGACCCACTACACTGCCAAGAATTTATACTGTTAATCTTTCTTACAGCCTTCCCCAGTGGGATCTATGACCTTTTATGAGAGTGACTGTTCATTGAGGAAAAGGAATTAACCACATTTTGGGGGGATTACTGGATACTGGATACTGACACTAATTCCAGGAGACCGAAAACAGCAATGTGACTCACCAGTCAGAGTGGGGGCATATGGAGGTCAGGTTATTAACGGACTCACACCTCAGGTTCATCTCACAGTGGGTCTAGTGAGTCCCCAAACCCATCCAGCAGTGATTTCCCCAGCTCCAGAATGCATAATTGGAATAGATATACTCAGCAACTATTAGAACCCCCACTTTGGATTCCTAACAAGCGGAGTAAGGGCTATGCTGGTAGGAAAAGCCAAGTGGAAGCCATTAGAAGTGCCCCTATCTAGGAAAACAGTAAACAAAAAACAATACTGCATTCCAGAGGAACTGCAGAGATCACTGCCATCATCAATGACCTGAAGGATGCAAGGATGGTGATTCACATCACATCTCCATTTAACTCACCGATCTGGCCCGTGCAAAAAACAGATGGATCTTGGAGAATGACAGTGGATTACTGTAAATTTAACACCAAGTGCAGCTGCTGTTTCAGAAAAGGTTTCACTGCTTGAGTAAATTAATATCTCTCTTGGTACCTGGTATTCAGCTATTGAGCTAGCCAATGCCTTTTTCTCCATTCCAGGTTCAAAAGAACACCAGACGCAGTTTGCCTCCAGCTGGGAAAACATCAGCAATACACTTTTACTGTCCTACCTCAGCAGTATATCAACTCCCTAGCCCTGTGTCATAATTTAGTCTGCAGAGATCCTGATCTGCTTTCTCTTCCACAAGATGTCATATTGGTCCATTATATTGATGACATTATGCTGAATGGACCTAGTAAGAAGAAGTGTCAATGACTCTGTTTTTTTTTTTTTTAATAATTTTTATTGAGCTTTAAGTAAACGTTTACAAATCAAGTCAGTCTGTCACATATAAGCTTATATACACCTTACTTTTTTTTTTTCCATACTCCCACTTACTCTCCCCCTAATGAGTCAGCCCTTCCAGCCTCTCCTTTTGTGACAATTTTGCCAGTTTCTAACCCTCTCTACCCTCCTATCTCCCCTCCTGACAGGGATGCCAACACAGTCTCAAGTGTCCACCTGATACAAGTACCTCACTCTTCATCAGCATCTCTCTCCAACCCATTGTCCAGTCCCTTCCATGTCTGATGAGTTGTCTTCAGGAATGGTTCTTGTCCTGGGCCAACAGAAGGTTTGGGGACCATGACCGCCGGAATTCCTCTAGTCTCAGTCAGACCATTAAGTCTGGTCTTTTTATGAGAATTTGGGGTCTGCATCCCACTGATCTCCTGCTCCCTCAGGGGTTCTCTGTTGTGCTCCCTGTCAGGGCAGTCATTGGTTGTGGCCGGGCACCATCTAGTTCTTCTGGTCTCAGGATGATGTAAGTCTCTGGTTCATGTGGCCCTTTCTGTCTCTTGGGCTCATAGTTATCGTGTGACCTTGGTGTTCTTCATTCTCCTTTGATCCAGGTGGGTTGAGACCAATTGATGCATCTTAGATGGCCCCTTGTTAGCATTTAAGACCCCAGACGCCACATTTCAAAGTGGGATGCAGAATGTTTTCATAATAGAATTATTTTGCCAATTGACTTAGAAATCCCCTTAAGCCATAGTCCCCAAACCCCGGCCCTTGCTCCACTGACCTTTGAAGCATTCAGTTTATCCTGGAAACTTCTTTGCTTTTGGTCCAGTCCAGCTGAGCTGACCTTCTGTGTATTGAGTATTGTCCTTCCTTTTACCTAAAGTAGTTCTTATCTACTACCTAATCAGTAAATAACCCTCTCCCACCCTCCCTCCCTCCCACCCTCGTAACCACAAAAGTATGTGTTCTTCTCAGTTTATACTGTTTCTCAAGATCTTATAATAGTGGTCTTATACAATATTTGTCCTTTTGCCTCTGACTAATTTCACTCAGCATAATGCCTTCCAGGTTCCTCCATGTCATGAAATGTTTCACAGATTCGTCACTGTTCTTTATCGATGCATAGTATTCCATTGTGTGAATATACCACAATTTATTTAACCATTCATCCGTTGATGGACACCTTGGTTGCTTCCAGCTTTTTGCTACTGTAAACAGAGCTGCAATAAACATGGGTGTGCATATATCTGTTCGTGTGAAGGCTCTTATTTCTCTAGGGTATATTCCGAGGAGTGGGATTTCTGGGTTGTATGGTAGTTCTATTTCTAACTGTTTAAGATAACGCCAGATAGATTTCCAAAGTGGTTGTACCATTTTACATTCCCACCAGCAGTATATAAGAGTTCCAATCTCTCCGCAGCCTCTCCAACATTTATTATTTTCTGTTTTTTGGATTAATGCCAGCCTTGTTGGTGTGAGATGGAATCTTGTCATAGTTTTAATTTGCATTTCTCTAATGGCTAATGATTGAGAGCATTTTCTCATGTATCTGTTAGCCGCCTGAATATCTTCTTTAGTGAAGTGCGTGTTCATATCCTTTGCCCACTTCTTGATTGGGTTGTTTGTCTTTTTGTGGTTGAGTTTTGACAGAATCATGTAGGTTTTAGAGATCAGGCGCTGGTCGGAGATGTCATAGCTGAAAATTCTTTCCCAATCTGTAGGTAGTCTTTTTACTCTTTTGGTGAAGTCTTTAGATGAGCATAGGTGTTTGATTTTTAGGAGCTCCCAGTTATCTGGTTTCTCTTCGTCATTTTTGGTAATGTTTCGTATTCTGTTTATGCCTTGTATTAGGGCTCCTAAGGTTGTCCCTATTTTTTATTCCATGATCTTTATCGTTTTAGTCTTTATGTTTAGGTCTTTGATCTACCTGGAGTTAGTTTTTGTGCACGGTGTGAGGTATGGGTCCTGTTTCATTTTTTTGCAAATGGATATCCAGTTATGCCAGCACCATTTGTTAAAAAGACTATCTTTTCCCCAATTAACTGACACTGGGCCTTTGTCAAATATCAGCTGCTCATATGTGGATGGATTTATATCTGGGTTCTCAATTCTCTTCCATTGGTCTATGTGCCTGTTGTACCAGTACCAGGCTGTTTTGACTACTGTGGCTATATAATAGGTTCTAAAATCAGGTAGAGTGAGGCCTCCCGCTTTCTTCTTCTTTTTCAGTAGTGCTTTACTTATCCGAGGCTTTTTTCCCTTCCATGTGAAGTTGGTGATTTGTTTCTTCATCACATTAAAAAATGTCATTGGAATTTGGATCGGAAGTGTATTGTATGTATAGATGGCTTTTGGTAGAATAGACATTTTTACTATGTGAAGTCTTCCTATCCATGAGCAAGGTATGTTTTTCCACTTAAGTAGGTCCTTTTTAGTTTCTTGCAGTGGTATTTAATGACTCTGTTCTTATTGGCTACACATTTGTGTGCTTCCCGTTACTCATGGCTGTTGAGTCGATTCTGACTCGTAGCGACCCTATAGGACAGAACAGAACTTCCCCACAGGGTTTCCAAGGAGCGGGTGGTGGATTTGAAGTGGTGACTTTTTGGTTAGCAGCCTGAATGCTTAGCCGCTGTGCCACCAAGTCTTCTATATTTGCGTGCTAGAGGTTGGGAAACTAATTCCACAAAAATCCAGGCATCTTCTACCTCAGTGAATTTTCTAGGAGGCCAGTGGTCTGGGGCATGTCAATATATTTTTTATAGGGCAGGATACATTGTTACATCTGGCTCCTCCTACAACTAAAAGGAGGCACAATGCCAGGTGGGCCTCTTTGGATTTTAGAGGCAACAAATATCCCTCTTTTGGTTGTGCTACTCCAGCCTATTTATTAAGCAACTCAAAAAGCTGTTAGTTTTGAGTGGGGCCCAGAACCAATGAAGGCTCTGCAACAAGTTTATGCTACCGCGCAAGTCACTCTGCCACTTGGGCCATATGATCTGGCTGATCCAATGGTGCTTAAAGTGTCGGTGGCAGATAGAGATGCTGTTTGGAGTTTTTAGCAGGCCCCTACTGATGAATGACAGCGCAAACCTTTAATTTTGGAGTAAAACGCTGCCATCTTCTGCAGATAACTATTCTCCTTTTCAGGAACTCTTCTTTTAGGGCCCTGGTGGCACAGTGGGTACGCATTTGGCTGCTAACCAAAAGGTCAGCAGTTTGAATCCACCGGCCTCTCCTTGGAAACCCTATGAACCAGTTCTGCTCTATCCTATAGGGTCACTATGAGTTGGAATCAACTTGATGGCAATGGGTTTGGTTTTTTTTCTTTTTTTTTTCAGAAACAGCTTGCCCTTTTTGTTACTGGGCCTTAGTAGAGACTGAAAGCTTAATCGTGGGCCACCAAGTCACCATATGGCCTGAGCTGCCCATCATGAATTGGGTGTTGTCTGACCCACAGAGCCATAAAGTTGGATGTGCACAGCAGCACTCCATCATTAAATGGAAGCGATATATGAGATAGGGCTCAAGCACAACCTGAAGGCACAAGTAAGTTGCATGAGAAGTGGCCCAAATGCCCACGGTCTCCACTCCTGTCACATTATCTGCCCTCTTCTAGTCTGCATCTATGGCCTCATGGGGAATTCCTTATGATCAGGTGAGTGAGGAAGAGAAAACTCATGCCTGGTTTACAGATTGTTCCGTGCGATACGTAGGCACCACTCAAAAGTGGACAGCAGCAGTACTACAGCCCCTTTCTGGGCAGAACTCTGAGCAGTGCACTTGGCTGTTCACCTTGCTTGGAAGGAGAAATGGCCAGATGCGCCATGGAATTATGGAATGGCCCTCTAAAGATACAATTACGGCATCAGCTAGGTGGCAACACTTTGCAGGGTTCGGGCAATGTAACTGTTGAGTATTTCTTCCTTGTATGTGTGCACTGGCATCCAATATATGGTGCTATTTCTCCTGTGTCAGAATTCATGGTTCCAGGAATCAAAGAGTGGGATGTGGAAGTGGCACCACTCACTATTACCCCTAGGGTCTTAGTCATCTAGTGCTGCTATAAAAGAAATACCACAAGTGGATGGCTTTAACAAAGAGAAATTTATTCTCTCACTGTCTAGTAGGCTACAAGTCCAAATTCAGGGCGTCAGCTCCAGGAAAAGGCTTTCTCTCTCTGTCAGCTCTGGAGGAAGGTCCTTGTCATCAGTCTTCCTTGGTCTGGGAGCATCTCTGCATAGGAACCTCAGGTCTAAAGGGCGTGCTCTGCTCCTGGTGCTGCTTTCTTGGTGGTATGAGGTTCCCAACTCTCTGCTTGCTTCCCTTTCCTTTTATCTCTTGAGAGATAAAAGGTGGTACAGGCCACACCCCACAGAAAATCCCTTTACAGTGGATCAGTGACGTGGCCTGAGCAAGGGTGTTACATCCCACCGTAATCCTCTTTAACCACAGGCAGAGACTATGATTTATAAAACGTAGGAAAATTACAAAATGGAGGACAACCACACGGGGCCTAACCAAATTGACACATATTTTTGGGGGACACAATCCAATCCATTACATAAAATTTTTGTTCCTTGTCCCTGTGCCCTTATGCACTGTGGGTCTAGAGGTCTTAGTTCCAAAGGACAAATGGTCTCACCTGGAGACACAACACAGATTCCACTGAACTGGAAGTTAAGAATGCCACCCGGCCACTTTAGGCTCCTCGTGCCCCTGGATTAACAGGCAAAGAAAGGAGTTACCATATTGGCTGGTGTGACTGACCCTGGCTATCAAGGGGAAATAGGATTTATTTTGCATAACAGAGGTAAAAAAGAGTATGTCTGGAATACAGGAGATCTCTTAGGGCATCTCTTAGTACTACCATGCCCTATGATTAAAGTCAATGGAAAACTACAGCAACCTAATTCCGACATGACTACTAATGGAAAACCCTTCAGGAATGAAAATTTGGGTCACCCCACCAGGCAAAGAACCACAACCAACTGAGGTGATTGCCAGGAGTAAAGGGAATATGGAATGAGTGGTGGAAGAAGGTAGTTCTAAATACCAGTTACAATCATGTGACCAGTTGCAGAAATATGGACTGTAACTGTTATGAGTACTTCTTCCTTCTAAGTATGCATCAAATATTTTTGTATTCTTCACTTATAAAATATGTGTCTTAGGCTGGGTTCTTAGAGAAGCAAAACCAATTAACCCTTTAAATACACAGAGTGATTTATATTAAGGAAATGGCTCATGTGGAGGTAGAGGCTGGAATGTCATAAGTCCATGGGTCAGGACAGAAGCTTCTGATTCACATAGCTGCAGGGGCTGGAGAACCCAAGATTGGCAGGTCAGACAGCAGACCTCTTGCTCATGGGCTGTGAAGATGGATGAATCCCAAGATCAGCAAGCAAGACAGCAAGTAAACTGCTAGCTCATGTCTCAAGAACCGGAGGATAGATGAACAGGAGCCAGCTGCAGGATCCATAGCAAGCAAAAGCCCAAGAGCCTTGACAGAAAGTCCACTTATATATTTGATATAGGCCACACTCCCAAGGAAACTCCCTTTCAACTGACTGGGTGCTCACAGCAGATCCCATCATGGAGGTGACTGTATTATCTCAAATCTCCTCATGGAAGTGATCATATCATCATACAACTGCCAAACTACAACATAACTGCCAAACCACTGAGAATCATGGCGCAGCCAAGCTCACACATAACTTTAATGATCATAGGATGTAAACAAGGCTAGCTCATTTTTGGTTGCATGGATGTTAGATTATTATGTTAGGTGCAAGTATGACTATACCTGTCTTTAGAGATTACATACGGTTTAAGGAGATGTGTACAGGTGCCAAGTTGACAAGGTGTGGACTGGCAAATTACATCATTACATAACTGACAATCACAGTTTGGAATCACTGCCCAGCCAAGGTGACACACAACCTTAACCATCACACATACCATAGTTTATTTAAACAGTCCCTAAATCATGGAAATTTAGATGCTGTACTATTGATTTTTGACTCACCCAACCTCCATCTTACTCTCCATTTAATTGTAAAATTTGGGAAGTTAAGAATCATATATTCCAGACTCCCTTGCAGCCAATGCTCTTGATGTGAATCAAGTTCTGCCTATTTCACACGATTTTGGAGGCTTCCTTTTTGCTTGTCTCTGCTAGCAAGGACCCTGGTGAAAACATGAGGATTCTCTCTAGCAACAACACCCTAAGGTACACTTTTTAGCTTTCTGAGTATAAAGAAAGAGTTGTGGCAGCAGCCGAAGTGACTTGTTCATCTGGCTTCCTAAACCCTAGATCTCATTGATGGGAATCTATTTTGCAGCTTTCTGGGTGTTTAGATGCATTGCTTCTGATTCCAGTATAGCTCCAATGATGGCCTCAGAGTATTGCTCTTCTACTATATTCTATACGTATTATTCTGAAGTTACTACCAAAGGTCCAACTTAGAACCTACTTCCTCAGCCCTTCCAAAGTTTAATTCCTAGTGCTAAATTCCTTCCTGCTTAAAATATCTAGAGTAGTTTTTGTTTCCTGCACTGAACTCTGACCTGCACAACCCATCTTTTGCTATTAGTAATAACGCATTCATCTCCTTCTTTTTCTAAATTGAGGTATAATTTACATACAGTAGGATTCACCCTCCTTAGTGTATGATTCCTCAAGTTTTGAGACATGCATACAGTTCGGTAATCACCGTTATCAAAATAGCTCCATCAAACCAAAAGTTTCCCCATGCAGCTTTATTGTTAACCTTTTCCCCAACTTCAGCCCCTGGCAACTACTGATTTGTTTTCTATCTCTGTAGTTTTCCTTCTACAGAATGTCATATAAATGGACTCATACCGTATGTAACTTTTTGATCTGGTTTCTTTGACTTAACATAATGCATCTGAGATTCATGTATGTAGTGTATCAATAGTGTCTTTTTTTTTTTTTTGCTGTGTAGGAACATTTGGGAGCCCTGGTAGTTTGAATCCGCCAGGCGCTCCTTGGAAACTCTATGGGGCAGTTCTACTCTGTCCTATAGGGTCGCCATGAGTCAGAATCGACTCAGTGGCAGTGTGTTTTTGGGTGGGTGGTAGTGCAGTGGTTGAGAGTCTGGCTGTTAACCAAAATATCGGCAGTTCAAATCCACCAGCCACTCCTTGGAAACCCTATGGGGCAATACTACTCTGTCCTTATAAGGTCACTATGAGTTGGAAACGACTTGACAGCAATGGGTTTGGTTTGGTTAGGAATATTTGGATCGTTTCTAGATTTTAGTGAATATGAACAAAGCCCTTATAAATTTTCACACAGAGGTTTCCATATGAATATAGATTTTCCTTTCACTTGGGTAAATACCTAGTAGATAATCAAGGTCAAAGGCAGACTTGAACCAGGTGGGAAGTGGTGAAGGTGGTAAGAAATAGTAAAAAAAACAAAAAACTTGCTGCCATCAAGTTGATTCCTACTCATGGAAACCCCTTTGTGTTACAGAGTAGAACTGCTCCATAGGGATTTCTTGGCTATAATCTTTTTTTTTTTCTTTATTGTGCTTTAAGTGAAAGCTTACAATTCAAGTCAGTTTCTCATACAAAAACTTACACATACATTGTTATGTGACCCTAGTTGCTCTCCCTATAATGTGACAGCATACTCATCCTCTCCATCCTGTATTTCCCATGTCCATTTAACGAGCTCCTGTCCCCCTCTGCCTTCTCATCTCACCTCCAAACAGGAGCTGTCCACATAGCCTCATGTGTCTACTTGAACTAAGAAGCACACACCTTACCAGTACCATTTTATGTCTTATAGTCCAGTCTAATTTTTGTCTGAAGAGTTGGCTTTGGGAATGGTTTTAGCTTTGGGCTAACAGAGAGTTTGGGGCCATGTCCTCTGGGTTCCCTCTAGTCTCATTTAGACCATTAAGTCTGGTCTTTTTCCTAGAATCTGAAGTCTGTATCCCGCTTTTCTCCTGCACCATCAGGGATTTTCTGTTGTGTTCCCTGTCGGGACAGTCATTGCTGGTAGCTGGGCACCATCTAGTTCTTCCGGTCTCAGGCTGATGGAGTCTCTGGTTTATGTGACCCTTTCTGTCTCTTGGCCTCATATTTCTTGGGATAATCTTAACCAGATTGCCAGGTCTTCCATAGTCCACCGGGTAGGTTCAAACCAACCTTTAGGTAAGTGGTTGAGTGCAAACTACTTGTAACACCTGGTTTGGATATAATTAGAAAAATGGACTGGATTTCCTGATAGATTGAGTATGGGGTAGGAAAGAGGTCAATTACGACTCCAAAATTTTTTTCCCTGAGGAATTGGAAGAATGGGAGTGCCATTTATTGAGCTGGATAGATGAGGGAGTTATTTTAGTCATGCTAAGTTTACAATTCATCGGTAAAGACCAATCCCTGGGAAAGGACATATTTGGTAGAGGGCCATCAAAAACACAAGAAATACTTAATGGGATGAAATGACACAACAGCCACAATAATGGACTCAAACACACCAAAGATTATGAAGATGGCACAGGACCATGCAACATTTTCTTTTGTTCTACATGGGGTTGCCATGAGTCAAAGCCTACTCGATGACAACTAACAACAACAAAAGTTTGACATGTAAGTGGGCAAATCCAGTACACATTTACTGTTTCCTTCATCAGAGTTAAACCCTTTAGGGTGGAGTCTATATCTTTTACTAATATACAATTTTCTATAGTAGCAAGAAAAAAAAATAGCAAGAGAATGTATTAAAAGATTTCAGGTGTTTTTCAACTCCTAAATTTCTGCAGTGAGAATTAGGCTGTCACAGGTACAAACTTAGAATTGCAGTAAGCAACTTGTATTCCACAAATGGCTACCTGTAGGGTACCTACAATTTAGGTGAATATGGCATTGCTCTATGACAGCTAGAAACAGCATATACATAGCAAATGATTACTACTTTCTTGAGAACATGAGGCAATTTCATGGTTAGGGAATTTTTATGTTGAATTTTCCTTTTTTGTTTCTGTCAATTATTGCTACTTCTGCCCTCTTAATAGCTTTGGTCCTTTAGATCTCAGTATGGTGTAATCTCAAATGACAGCATCATTTTAATTGGGTGCCAAGGCTGGAATAGTGTTTTAGCTTTGATGTTGCCCCCATAATCAGATAAGGATCCCAACCAATATTATCTCTTATTCTTCCAAGTGCCACCTCCACTACTTTCCCTTTAGCAGATCTGAAACTCTAGGCAATAGAGCTAAAGCCAGTTTGTTAAGTCTTTATGTGATCCAAACTAACTGCAGATCTAGTGAAAGTTGAAGTGACCGAGTTCTGGTACCAGCAAGAAATACACAATAAAGTGTCAAAAGTTAGACCTTTTCCAAACAGACATGAAAAGTGAGACTGGAGGGAAGGAGTGTGCTGTCTCATTAAGGGGAGAGCAATTAGGAGTATACAGCAAGTTGTATATAAATTTTTGTATGAGGGACTGACTTGATTTGTAAACTTTCACTTAAAGCACAATAAAAATTAAAAAAAAAAAAAAGGTGGACAAGACACCTCTGTTGTAAAATGAAGCTAAAATAAATGAATATTTAAAAAAAAAAAGTTAGACCTTTTGATATTATACCACAGGTCTCTTAGATTTTGTTCATTTTTTTGCCCCCAATCTTTTTCTCCCTCTGTTCTTAAGACTGGATAATTCCTACTGATCTATTTTCATGTTTACTGACACTTTACTCTGTTACTCCATTCTGCTGTTGAGACTACCCAGTTAATTTTTTGTCTCGGGTATTATGTTTTCCAGTTCTAAAATTTCCATTTTGTTGTTTTTTATAGTTTCTATTTCTTTGCTGAGAACTTCTATCTTTCTTCACATTTCAAGTGTGTTCATCTTTACGCCATGGAAAATTGTCATAATAGCTGCTTTAAAGTCTTTGATAATTTCAAAATCTGGGTGACTCTGGGGTTAGCATTTGTTGTCTTTGCCTTGAGAATTGGTTTTATTTTCCTTTTTTTTTTTTTTTTTTGTATGTTGCATAACTTTGTATTATATCCGAGACATTGTAAATGTTATGCTGTATATACTGTGAGCCCTATGTCCTACCATAATCCTCTGAAGAATAGCAAGCAGTCAGGTCAAGTGAGGTCCAGACAGCAAGATCCTTCTCACCTTCTCTGAGAGGCAGTTCTAATTTAAGGTGGGTTCTCAAAGCCTTTGCTTTGCTGTTTTAGGTCTGTCTTGTGCATGCACAAACCCAGTACTTGTGCCAGTAATACACAAAACTAGGGGATATGTTTCTCCAGATCTTTCTTCTCTGGGATTTTCTCTCCAGCCCACAGGTGAAGGAAGATAGGGTTTCCCTTGGAGTATTATGGCTGCCTGCACTGCTGCTGCGGCTGCAGCTTGGAAACTAAGCAGCTGGGGAAGAGAAAAGGAAAAAAAAAAAATGGAGATGCTTCTCATACTCTTTAGAATGCATGGCCTATCTTCTTGTTTCCTCTGGCCAGAAAAATGAGATTTTTTTGTCAGAGTTTCAGTTGCCAGAGCCACTGCTGCCCAGCTCCATTACTGGGGCAAAGCCACAAGAAAAGAAACAGAGAGAGAAAAAAAAATAAATAGGAAATTCACCCCCATATTAATTGCCCCTTCATGTTTTGACTCCTCTCCATCACCCACCTGCTTTTGTGTAATTTTCAGTCCTGAAGTAGTAGTTACTTTTGTATTTTGTCCAGTGTTTAGTTCTAATCAGCAAGAGAAGTAGACTACAGTGGGCTTCCTCCATCTTGGCTGGAAGCTCTTCCTTCATGATTTCTTTCAGATTGCCTTTCTTATATCGAAGAGCCTTTATAAAGTTCAGTGACTTCATTCAGTTAGGTTTTATCGCTATTTTTACTTTTTGGAAACTGGTCTGATTTTGTTTCTCATTATATTGGCTCCCCTTCTGTTTATATTGCTCATCATTGAATTTCTAAGAATTTTCCAATAGTTATAACTTGGAAAACCATAGGCATTTTGAAATGTTAGTGTTTATTATCAACATGTTTTCTTGTGACTCATTTGTTTTATTCTTGCATTCCTTTGCTCACTTATATGCCAGTTCATTATTTCATTTGTACAACCAGTATGCATACAGCATTATACTCAGATTAAATTTAAGTATGAGTGACGTCAATCTCAGAGGCACCTCATGCCTTCTCCATACACGATCATGTATCTTTTATGACTTTAATAATGCTAGCAACGAGCAATTTGCTGAGAGCTGAAACCTGACAAACTGATGTGCAGCCAGCTGTTTTTAGCTTACTGGTTAAACTTTAAATGCAATTTGCCAGATTAGACCCACTTTGAGGACCCACTTCTAAGCATCCAAGTCAAAAGGACATGTTTATTCAAAGCAACTTGATGCTCTGTTGTTCTGCTGTTCTACAAGTGTCCTTTCCTTAGGATTACCTAGCATGCCAAATAGAAGGCAATATTTAGAATGGTAAAAGGCAAGAGAGCTGGTGCTATTTAAAAAATTCCTTGCAGAAGAGGTTGTTCTCAAGAAATCAATGAAGTAGACAGTATGTAAGCATATTACTAAATCAAATGTCTTTGTCTCTTTTACTACTATTCAGGCAACAATCTTTTGAGTTGTATTATGGATAATAACAAAAACTTCATAAACAACAGCCACCGTTTGTTGAAAACTTACTTTGTGCCAAGCACTCTGCCATGGGCTTGATGTGCCTGACCAAAGAATAAAGAGTTGTGCTTTAAATTTTTTCACCTGAATGCCAATAAAAATCAAGATAACAAATATACAGACTTGGAAGAAATTTACAGAGTCAATTAATTATTTTTTATAATTTCCAAAATAATTTTAAAAAATGCTTTGTATATTGTACTGCAAGTTAAGATATCTGTTTTAAATATGACCTTTTCAGAAGTATGGTTAACAGCCTAGGGCCTTAACCAATTACATCATCCAGGGACTTCCATAAACAGCTACAGAAGAAAATAAAATGAAAAACAAAAGTATCTCTGTCTCCCATTCCCAGTCCCACTTCTTGGGTAAAACCTCATCTCCATTTCTGACTTCTGTTATTTGGTGTTACCTCCACAACTTTAAATAATATGTTTATACCTGTATTTCTTCAATTAGTTACATATTTCTTTTTAATGCAAAACGACCTAGTGTTTTCCACGCTATAAAAAAATGTAGAATTTCAATCACTTATACTACACATCTTACACTAAACATTTTTCTTAGTTATGTTTTTATCTTTAGTTCTTCAATACATTACTTTTCTGAGTAATAACTATGGTATCTATCTGATCCATTACTTTAGATGGGATCTCTTGACTCCCTAGTCTGTAAAATAAGGGAATCAGTACCCATATACATTCTTCCACCTCTCTATACCTCCCTCCCCTACAACTATCCAACTTCTAACAGCTATTCGTTTTGTTTCACGTCATCAAGGTTTTAGCATTTGTATTTTTTCAGAAACTGTGATTGGATTTTTTGTGCTCTGTCTATAGACTTATTCTGAAAAGAGAAAGCCTACAAACAACATATAAAACATGTAAATATTTGTCACTCCAGAAACAGGACACATGATTAGACTAATAGAAAGGTGTCAACTGAGGGCAAACTAAAGGCTACCATTTCCATTGCCAAGAAAAAAAACCCATTGCCGTTGAGTCAATTCCGACTCATAGTGATCCTATAGGACAGAGTAGAATTGTCCCATAGAGTATCCAAGGAGCGGCTGGTGGATTCGAACTGCTGAGTGCCTAACCACTGCGCAACCAGGGCTCCTGATTGCCAATGTCTACTATAAAAATATAAGCAACGTTCTCAGCATAGCACCTGTAAATTGTCAGTATCTACCACTTTTAAAAAAGTCTGTACTCTTTAAGCATACATTTTTTTAAGGGAATTTAGCCAAAAGAAGCACTCAAATAAAAAATTATATGTATGAGGAATTTCAAAGGAGCATTCTTTGTAATAGCAAAAAATTAGGAAAAACTCAAATATTACTAAAGGATTCATAAATTATGACACACCCATTCACTAAAATACTGTATGTTGTTGTTGTTGCCGTTGAATCAATTAGTGACTCACAGTGACCCATTCACAAAGTCTAATTGCTCCATCGGGTTTCCTAGTACGTAATCTTTAGGGAAGCAGATTGCCAGGTCTTTCTGGCACGGAACCATTGGGTTGGTTCGAACTGCCAACCTTTAGGTTAGCAGCCAAGCACTTAACTGTTGTGCCACCAGGGCTCCTTAAAACACTGTATAGGCATTAAAAAAGATGCCTCTCAAGCTAGAAATAGAACTACCATATGATCCAGCAATCCCACTCCTCAGAATATATCCTAGAGAATTAAGAGCCGTCACACGAACACGTATATGCACAGCCATGCTCATAGCAGCACTGTTTACAATAGCAAAAAGATAGAAGCAATCGAGGTGCCCAGGAACAGATGAATGGATAAATAAATTATGGTATATTCACACAATAGAATACTATGCATCGATAAAGAACAACGATGAATCTGTGAAACATTTCATACCACGGAGGACTCTGGAAAAGGATTATGCTGAGTGAAATCTGTCAGTCGCAAAAGGGCAAATATTTTATGAGACCACTACTATAAGAACACAAGAAATAGATTAAACAGAGAAGAAAATATTCTTTGATGGTTATGAGAGGGGGGAGGGAGGGAGGTAAGGAGGGAGAGGAGGATTCACTAATTAGTAGACAAGAACTAATTTAGGTGCAGGGAAGGACAACACACAATACAGGAGCAATTATCACAACTGGACTAAACCAAAAGCAAAGAAGTTTCCAGAACAAACTGAATGCTTCAAAGGCCAGCATAGCAGGGGTGGGGGTTTGGGGACCAGGGTTTCAGGGGACATCTAGGTCAATTCGCATAAGAAAATCTATTAAGAAAACATTCTGCATCCCACTTTGGAGACTGGTGCCTGGGGTCTTAAACACTAGCAAGCGGCCATCTAAGATGCATCAATTGGTCTCGACCCACATGGAGCAAAGTGGAATGAAGAACACCAAAGACAAAAGGTAAGTATGAGCTCAAGACTCAGAAACGGCCACATAAATCAGAGACTACCTCACCCTGAGACCAGCAGAACTAGATGGTGCCCAGCTACAACCTATGACTGCCATGACAGGGAGCACAACAGAGAATTCCTGAGGGAGCAGGAGAGCAGTGGGATGCAGACCTCAAATTCTTGGAAAAATACGAGACTTAATGGTCTGACTGAGACAGAAGGGACCCCAGAGGTCATGGTCCCCAGACCTTCTGTTAGCCGAAGACAGGAACCATTCTTGAAGCCAACTCTTCAGACAGGGATTGGATTGGACTATAAGATAGAAAATGATACTCGTGAGGAGTGGGCTTTTTGGATCAGGTAGACACAGGAGACTATGTGTGCAGCTCCTGTCTGGAGGGGAGATGTGAAGGCCGAGGTGGGGACAGAAGCTGGCTGAATGGACACGAAAATACACAGTGGAGAGAGGAGTGTGCTGTCTCATTAGGGGGAGGACAACTAGGAGTATATAGCAAGGCGTATATAAGGTTTTGTATGAGAGACTGACTTGATATGTAAACTTTCACTTAGAGCACAATAAAAAAAAAAAGATGCCTCTCACTCTCTCTCTTCTAGTGTGTGTGTATACACACGTGTCTGTCAGTTTCTCATACTGTGGGGGCTCGCATGTTGCTGTGATGCTGGAAGCTATGCAACTAGTATTCAGATACATGCAGGATCATCCATCGAGTCAGGTTTCAGCTGAGCTTCCAGACTAAGACAGACTAGGAAGAAGGACCCAGCAATATACTTCTCAAAACCATTAGCCAGTGAAGACCTTATGAACAGCAGCAGAACAGTGTCTGATACAGTGCTGTCAGATGAGCCCCCCAGGTTGGAAGGCACTCAAAAGATGACTGGGGAAGAGCTGCATCCTCAAAGTAGAGTCGACCTTAATGGCGTGGATGGAGTAAAGCTTCCGGGACCTTCATTCGCTGATGTGGCACGACTCAAAATGAGAAGAAACAGCTGCAAACATCCATTAATAATCGGGACCTGGAATGTACGAAGTATGAATCTAGGAAAATTGGAAATCGTCAAAAATGAAATGGAAAGCATAAACACAGATATCCTGGGCATTAGGGAGCTGAAATGGAGTGGTATTGGCCATTTTGAATTGGACAATCATATAGTCTACTACGCTAGGAACAACAACTTGAAGAGGAATGGTGTTGCATCCATCGTCAAAAAGAACATTTCAAGATCTACCCTGAAGTACAACACCGTCAGTGATAGGATAATATCTATACGCCTACAAGGAAGACCAGTTAATACGACTCTTATTCAAATTTATGCACCAACCACTAATGCCAAAGATGAAGAAGCAGAAGATTTTTATCAGCTGCTACAGTCTGAAATTGATTGAACATGCAATCAGGATGCATTGATAATTAGTGGTGTTTGGAATGCAAAAGTTGGAAACAAAGAAGGACTGCCGGAGATCGAATGATAGAATTTTTCAAGACCAAAGACTTTTTCATTGCAAATACCTTCTTTCACCAACATAAACAGCAACTTATACACATGGACCTCACCAGATGAACACACAGGAATCAAATTGATGACATCTGTGGAAAGAGACGATGGAAAAGCTCAATATCATCAGTCAGAACAAGGCCAGGGGCCAACTGTGGAACAGACCATCAGTTGCTCATATGCAAGTTCAAGCTGAAACTGAAAAAAATCAGAGCAAGTCCACAAGAGCCAAAATATGACCTTGATTGAGTACATCCGACTTGAATTTAGAGATCATCTCAAGAATAGATTTGATGCATTGAACACTAGTGACCAAAGACCAGATGAGTTGTAGAATGACATCAAGGATATTATACATGAAGAAAGCAAGAAGTCATTGAAAAGTCAGGAAAGAAAGAAAAGACCAAGATGGATGTCAGAGGAGACTCTGAAACTTGCTCCCAAACATTGAGTAGCTAAAACAAAAAGAAGAAATGATGAAGTAAAAGAACTGAACAGGAGATTTCAAACGGCAGCTCGAAAAGACAAAGTAAAAAGTATAATGACATGTGCAAAGAGCTGGAGATAGAAAATCAAAAGAGAAGAACACGCTCGGTGTTTCTCAAGCTGAAAGAACTGAAGAAAAAATTCAACCCTCAAGTTGCGATAGTGAAGGATTATATAGGGAAAATATTAAATGACGCAGGAAGCATCAAAAGATGGGGGAATATAGAGTCATTACAGCAGAAAGAATTAGTGGATGTTCAACCATTTCAAGAGGTAGCATATGATCAGGAACTGATGATACTGAAGGAAGAAGTCCAAGCTGCACTGAAGGCATTGGGGAAAAACAAGGCTCCAGGAATTGAAGGAATATCAATTGAGATGTTTCAACAAACAGATGAAGTGCTGGACGTTCTCACTCATCTATGCCAAGAAATATGGAAGACAGCTTCCCGGCCAGCTGACTGGAAAAGATCCATGCTTAAGCCTATTCCCAAGAAAGGTGATCCAACCGAAAGCAGAAATTACAGAACAGTATCATTAATATCACATGCAAGCAAAATTTTGCTGAAGATCATTCGCGAGCGGCTGCAGCAGTATGTCAACAGGGAAATTCCAGAAATTCAGGCCGGTTTCAGAAGAGGAGATCATTGCTGATGTCAGATGGATCCTGGCTGAAAGCAGAGAATACCAGAAGGATGTTTACCTGTGTTTTATTGACTATGCAAAGGCAATTGACTATGTGGATCATAAAAATTCTAGATAACATTGCAGAGAATGGGAATTCCAGAACACTTAATTGTGCTCATGAGGAACCTTTACATAGATCCACAGGCAGTTGTTCGGACAGAACAAGGGGATACTGATTGGTTTAAAGTCAGGAAAGGAGTGTGTCAGGATTGTATTCTTTCACCATACCTATTCAATCTGTACACTGAGCAAATAATCCAAGAAGCTGGACTATAAGAAGAAGGACAAGGCATCAGGATTGGAGGAAGACTCATTAACAACCTGTGTTATGCAGATGACACAACCTTCCTTGCTGAAAGTGAAGAGGATTTGAAGCACTTACTAATGAAGATCAAAGACCACAGCCTTCAGTATGGATCGCACTTCAACATAAAGAAAACAAATATCCTCACAACTGGACCAATAAGCAACATCATGATAAATGGAGAAAAGACTGAAGTTGTCAAGGGTTTCATTTTACCTGAATCTGCAATCAACAGCCACGGAAGCAGTAGTCGAGAAATCAAACGACGCCTTGCACTGGGACAATCTGCTGCAAAGGACCTCTTTAAAGTGTCGAAAAGCAAAGATATCACCTTGAAGACTAAGGTGCGCCTGACCCACGCCATGGTATTTTCAATCGCATCATATGAATTTGAAAGCTGGACAATGAATAAGGAAGACGGAAGAAGAGCTGATGCCTTTGAATTGTGGTGTTGGGAAAGAATATTGAATATACCATGGACTGCCAAAAGAACAAACAAATCTGTCTTAAAAGACATGCAACCAGAATGCTCCTTAGAAGCAAGGATTGTGAGACTGTATCTTACATACTTTAGACATGTTGTCAGGAGGGATCCGTCTCTGGAAAAGCACAGGGTCAGTGGAAAAGAGGAAGGCCCTCAATGAGATGGACTGACACAGTGGCTGCAACAATGAGCTCAAGCACAACAACAATCGTAAGGATTGCACAGGACCGGGCATTGTTTTCGTTCTGTTGTTCATATCATAGGGTCACTATGAGTCGGAACCAACTTGACGGCACCTAACAACAACACATATATATATAACCCTCATGCATCTGTCATTTTGTCATACTGTGGAGGCTTCGGTGTTGCTGGGATGCTGGAAGTTATGCCACCAGTATTTAAATACCAGCAGGGTCACCCACGGAGGACAGGTTTCAGTTGAGCTTCCCGACTAAGACAGACTAGGAAGAAGGGCCTGACAGTCTACTTCTGAAAAGGATTGGCCAGTGAAAACCTTATCAATAGCAGTGGAATATGAGCCCCTCAGGTTGGAAGGCACTCAAAAGGCGACTGGGGAAGAGCTACCTGTTCAAAGTAGGGTCAACCTTAATGACATGAATGGAGTCATGCTTTCAGGACCTTCATTTGCTGATGTGGCACGACTCAAAATGAGAAGAAAGAGCTGCAAACATCCATTAATAATCGGAACACAAAATCTGCGAAGTATGAATCTAGGAAAATTGGAAATCATCAAAAATGAAATGGAAAGCATAAACAATGATATCCAAGGCGTTAGTGAGCTGAAATGGGCTGGAATTGGTCATTTCGAATCAGAAAATCGTATGGTCTACTATGCTGGGAATGACAACTTGAAGAGGAATGGTGTTTCATTCATCTCGAAAAAAAATTTCAAGACCTATCCTGAAGTACAACGCTGTCAGTGACAGGATAATATCCACATGCCTACAAGGAAGACCAGTTAATATGACTATTATTCAAATTTACTTACCAACCACTACGGACAAACATGAAGAAATTGAAGAGGTTTACCAGCTTCTGCAGTCTGAAATTGATCGAACATGCACTGATAATTACTGGTGACTGGAATGGAAAAGTTGGAAACAAAGAAGGATCAGTAGTTGGAAAACATGGCCTTGGTGACAGAAAGGATGCCAGAGATTGAATGACTGAATTTTGCAAGGCCGACTGTTTCTCCACTGCAAAAACCTTTTTTCATCAACATAAATGGGGACTATACATGGACCTCACCAGATGGAATACACACGAATCAAAATGACTACATCTGTGGAAAGAGACAATGGAAAAGCTCAGTATCATCAGTTAGAACAAGGCCAGGGGCCAACTACATATCAGACCACAAATTACTTATATTCAAGTTCAAGTTGAAACTGAAGAAAATTAGAACAAGTTCACGAGAGCCCAAGTACGACTTTGAGTATATACCACCTGAATTTAGAGACCATCTCAAGATTAGATTTGGCGCATTGAACACTGACGACCATAGACCAGACCAGTTGTGGAATGACACCAAGGACATCACACATGAAGAAAGCAAGAGGTTATTAAAAAAGATAGCAGAGAAAGAAAAGACCTAAATGCATGTCAGAAGACACTCTGAAACTTGCCTTGAACGTCGAGTAGCTAAAGCAAAAGGAAAAAATGATGAAGTAAAAGGGCTGAAACAATTTCAAAGGGGGGCTTGAGAAGGCAAAGTAAAGTATTATGATGACATGTACAAAGAAAGACCTCGAGATAGAAAACCAAAAGGAAAGAACACGCTCAGCATTTCTCAAACTGAAAGAACTGAAGAAAAAATTCAAGCCTTGAGTTGCAATACTGAAGAATTCTACAGGGAAAATATTAAACGATGCAGGAAGCATCGAAAGAAGATGGAAGGAATACAGAGTCAATATACCAAAAAGAATTGGTCAATGTTCATCCATTTCAGGAGGTAACATATGATCAGGAACCAATGGTACTGAAGGAAGAAATCCAAGCTGCACTGAAGGCACTGGTGAAAAACAAGGCTACGGGAATCGACAGAATACCAATTGAGATATTTCACCAATCGGATACAGTGCTGAAGTGCTCACTCATCTATGCCAAGAAATTTGGAAGACAGCTACCTGGCCAACTGACTGGAAGAGGTCTATATTTATGCCTGTTCCCAAGAAAGGTGATCCAACCAAATGTGGAAATAATCGAACAATATCGTTAATATCACATGCAAGCAAAATTTTCCTGAAGATCACTCAAAAGTGGCTGCAGCAGTATATTGACGGGGAACTGCCAGAAATTCAAGCTAGATTCACAAGAGGATGTGGTACCAGGGATAACATTGCTGATGTCAGATGGATCCTGGCTGAAACAGAGAATACCAGAAAGCTGTTTACCTGCATTTTATTGACTATGCTAAGGCATTCGGTTGCATGGATCATAACAAATGCTGGATAACACTGCAAAGAATGGGAATTCCAAATACTTAGTTGTGCTCACGAGGAATCTGTACATGGATCAAGAGGCATTTGTTCAAAGAAAACAAGGGGATACTGTATGGTTTAAAGTCAGGAAAGGTGTGCATCAGGGTTGTATCCTTTTACCATACTTGTTCAATCCGTATGCTGAGCAAATAATCCAAGAAGCTGGACTATATAAAGAAGAATGGGGCATCAGAATTGGAGGAAGACTAATTAACAACCTGTGTTATGCAGATGACACAACCTTGCTTGTTGAAAGTGAAGAGACTTGAAGCACTTACTGATGAAGATCAAAGACCACAGCCTTCAGTATGGATTAAACCTGAACGTGAAGAAAACAAAAATCCTCACAACTGGACCAATAAGCAACATCATGATAAATGGAGAAGAGATTGAGGTTGTCAAGGATTTCATTTTACTTGGATCCACAATCAACACCCACAGAAGCAACAGTTAAGAAATCAAAAGATGCATTGCATTGGGCAAATCCGCTGCAAAAGACCTCTTTAAAATGCTGAAAAGCAAGGATGTCATCTTGAGGACTAAGGTACACCTGACCCAAACCATGGTGTTTTAGATCACCTCATATGGATTTGAAAGGGGGACAATGAATAAGGAAGACTGAAGACGAACTGACGCCTTTGAATTGTGCTGTTGGTGAAGAATATTAAATATACCATGGACCACCGAAAGAACAAACAAATCTGTCTTGGAAGAAATACAACCAGAATGCTCCTTAGACGCAAGGATGGTGAGACTACCTCTCACATACTTTGGACATGTTATCAGGAGAGATCAGTCCCTGGAGAAGGACATCATGCTTGGTAAAGTAGAAGATCTGTGAAAAAGAGGAAGGCCCTTAATGAGATGGATTGACACAGCTGCTGCAACAATGGGTTCAGGCATAGCAACACTTCTGAGGATGGCACAGGACCGGGCAGTGTTACGTTCTGTTGTGCACAGGGTCACTATGAGTCAGAACCAACTGGACAGCACCTAACAACAACAACAAATACATATACATGTACATACATATATAATATATATGAAGTATATGATACATACTATTAAGTAAAAAATAGTCATAAAATTATATGTATAGTATTAATCATTTT
This sequence comes from Elephas maximus indicus, assembly GCF_024166365.1. Taxonomy (NCBI): domain Eukaryota; kingdom Metazoa; phylum Chordata; class Mammalia; order Proboscidea; family Elephantidae; genus Elephas; species Elephas maximus. The sequence goes on along the minus strand of NC_064829.1, from coordinate 44,671,037 downwards.
TTCTTAAAATTGAAGTATTAGGCTTCTTAGAAAAAAATCTGGATCAACATATATTAAAGTTAACAGCAGTTATTGCTGAGGAAGGAGAATTCAGAGGACTTGGACTTAACATATTTCTGAGTTGCTTGAGTGTTTTAAGATCAGAATGAATAAGTTTGACAACAAAGAAACAATAAACCATTCTAAAAAGTAATATACTAATAATAAACCATTTCAAAACATATCCCTTTATCTTTCCTGGCTGGTATACACAATGGCTAAATACTAATCCCCCAGCCTGAGGCTGACCTTATCTTCTCATTGATTTAAAGAAGCCAAAGAGCCATATTTAGATGGAAATAAAAGCAGAAAGAATATGGAAAAAATTGGATTGGGAGTTTCTAATAGTTCCTCTAGATTTACCCACTAACACACTCAGCAATTTTGATGACCCAAGTAATACTTGGAACACCACAGCAATTCACTTATAAAGGTGTCTTTTTTCCTTAAGCTTTTAAATCAAATGAACTTTGGTAGTTACAAAAGTTTTATTCTTAGAAGATGAAGAAACCCATTATTTACCAGTCTCAATTTTATTCTCCAATGACCAAATTCTGGTCAGCATAGTACCTCCGGAAGGACAGAAATGGTATCCAAGTGTGATAATCTCTAAATTGACATAATAATTCAGGTTGAATGTTGTAAACACAAAAAAATGAATGCCTAAACATAACGGCATTCCCAAACAAGCCATATTTTTGGTTTTCACCAGAACCTGCTTCAAAATCAAGATAAACCCAACCTGAACAATAATAAAAGTGATAACAATAGGGAAGCTAGTTGCTATACAGCACTTACTACATGCAAGGTCCTGTTCTATTTGTTTTATACTTATTAACTCATTCAAACCTGACAGATACCCTATGAGGTATTTTCAGTATATTATCACAGATGCCCTATGGGTTAAAACTATAAATAATCACAGATAGTTATTATATTTTTCCCATTTTCAAGAGGAGGAAATTGAGACTCAGTGATGTTAACTAACTTGCCCAAGGTCATACAGTAAGCGGTAGAGTTGAGATAGGAACCCAGGCATTCTGGCTCCAAAGTCTATACTGTTAACAGCATTCAGAAGGAATCCTTGAGGAATGGGCAGAAACATCTTGTCCATCAAACAGCAAAACCTAGAGCAAGACTATAATTATAAATCAACACTCAAATACAGCTTAAGCAAGTGGAATGTTGTAGCTTACCAAATAGTCACTTACAAAATCCTCACACATGTACAATATTTAAGAACCATGAATTTTACTCCAGGATATACCTAAATGCCTAACATTTCCATGTCATGGTGATGACTGTCTATTTATTTGTCAGAAGGGTAGTAAGTTATTGTAAAATAAAACAAAGATGCTTGCACAATATCTAGCTGTAGACTGTTAACGCACATGGTAAAAAGAGTTGAAACCTGGAAACTTAAGGTTTCATAGCTGTTTGTTCAAGTTGTATTCATTTATATAAAGGTGCCACATTTAAAAACATATAAAAGTCATATAGAGAAAAGATTCATATAAAATTTATTTTCAGAAACTGATATTTAGTCTACTGCCATCAGAGCTGATTGCTCTTATACGCAAACTTCATTCAAGTTTCTGCCAGTTTGAAAATACAAAGACTGACATTTAGAGTCTATGTAACATGTCATTAAAAATAAATTAAAACAGGAACATTTGCACTTTGTCAGGAATATTTAGTTTGTTAGGATAATGACTATACTAACTGCTTACAGTTTCTTTTGTGAGTATTAAATATATCACGTACTGTTAAATATGTTACAAGACAGAGCTGAACTAGGGCTGGAGAATTTGTTCTTTTCACAATAAGGCCAAACAATTTTAAAAGAAAACCAGGTAATTTTTTAAATAGCTTTATTGAGGTATAATCAACATGCAGTGAATGGCACATATTTAAATAATATAAGTTGATAAGTTCTGACATATATGTACACCCATGAAAGAATCACCATGATCAAGACAATGAACATATCTATAACCCTCAAAAGTCTCCTGCCGCTTGTAATCTCTTCGTTCCACTCCCTCATCCCCACCATACCTGCTCAACCAGACAATCACTAACCTATGTCGTCATTATACATTATTTTTTCTAGAGTTTTATATTAATGGGATCATACACAATGCAACCATTTAAGTCTGGATTTTTTCACTCGACTTATTTTGAGAATCGTCCATGGTCTTCCATGTATCAGTAGTTCTTTTTCATTGCTGAGTAATATTAAATTATATGGATATACTACAATTTATTTATCAGTTCAACTACTGATAAATATTTGAGTTGTTTGTTTCCTGTTTAGGGTTATAAAAAAATAAAGCTGCCATGAATATTAGTCTGTGGACATGTGCTTTCATTTATCCTGAGTAAATACCCAGTAAAATGGCTGTATCATGTGGCAGATGTGTGTTTGGCACTTTCTTAAAAAGTTAAACTGTTTTGCAAAGTGGTAGTACAATTTTAGATTCCCATCAGCAGTGCATGAGAGTTACAGTTCCTCTACATCCTTGCTTGGTTGGGCAAGACTTTCTAATTTTATCCATTCTAACTGGTTTTAGTGGCATATCATTGTGGTTTTAATGTTCATTTCCCTAATACTTAATGATGTTGCACATCTTTTCATGTGCTTATTTGCCATCTACATGTCTTCTCCCATGAAGTATCTGTCCAAATCTTTTGCCCATTGCTTTAATTCAGTGGTCTATTTTCTTATTATTTAGGCTTTTTGGGGGGCAAGAGTTTCCTTCAATACCACTCCACATCTCACTCTTCAGATACCCTAGATGAGTCTTTTATCAAATATTCGGTTCCCAAGTACCTTCTCTCATTCTGTGGCTTCATTCTTTCAACAGGGCCTTTTGAAGAAAAGAAGTTTTTAATTTTGAAGAAGTCTAATTTATCAATTTTTTTTTATGGATTGTACTTTTGGTATTGTATCTAATAAATCAATATCTAAACCAAGTTTGCAAAGATTTTCTTCTTTTTCTAGAAGTTTTATAGTTTAAAATTTTACATTTAGATCTAGAATTCATTTTTAGTTATTTTTTGAATATGCTGGGTGATATGCATCCAAGTCATTTTTTTTTCATACAATATGCCAATTTTATATATCCACATTGATATTCACTTGTTGAAAACGAACGGCAATCCTTTCTTCATCGAATGGCCTTTGCACCTTTGTAAAAAACCAGCTGGGCATTTGTATGGGTCTATTTCTGGATTTTCTATTCTGTTCTATTGATCTATTTGTCTACCTTTATGCCAAACACCACACTGTCTTGATTACTGTAGGTTTATAAGACTGGCAGTTAGGTAGTATTAGCCCTCTGCATTTGTTCTTTTTCAAAGTTTTTTTTTGTTGTTATTCTAGGGTCTTTACATTCTCATATAAATTTTAGAACCAATTTGACAAATTAAAAAAAAAAAGGCTGCTGGGATTTTGATTGGAAATTGCATTGAATCTTTAGATTACATTGGAGAGAACTGACATCTTAATAAAACTGAGTCTCCTGACCTGTGAATGAGATAACCCAAAACCAACCCACTGCTGTCGAGTCGATCCCTCCAATTATTTAGGTGTTCTTTAATTTTACTCAGTAATGTTTTGTAGTTTTTCAGTGTACAGCTCTTTGACAGACACATTTATTCCTATGTATTTCATATTCTAAATGCTGTTTTTAATTTTCCATTTCCAATTGTTCATTGCTTAGTATATAGAATATGATGGATTCTTGTATACTGACGTACCCTCCAACTTTGCAAAACTCACTTATTAGTTCTTGTAGCATTTTTGTATATTCAATCAAATTTTCTACATGGAAAATAAACTGTTTATGAATAAAAAAGTTTTACTTTTCAATCTGGATTCCTTTTATCTCTACTTCTTGCCTTACTGCCCTGCCTAAAACCTCCAGAACAATGTTGAAGAGATGTGGTGAGCACACACATCCTTTCTTGTCCCTGACATTATAGGGAAGCATTCAGGCTTTTGCCACTAAGTACGATGTGTGCTGTAGGTTTTTTATAGATGCTGTTCATCAGGTTAAGGAAATAGCCTTCTATTTTTAGTTTTGTGAGAATTTTTTTCAGGAAGAGATGTTGTGTTTGTCAAACGTTCATTTGGACCTATTGAGATGATCATATGGTTCTTCCTTCTTAGTGGGTTAATATGGTCAATTATTTTGATTGATTTTTGAATATTATACCAAAGCTGCACTCCTGGCATAAGATAAACCCCACTAAGTAATGACATTATCATTTAAAATATTGTTGAATTTGACTTGGTAAAATTTTTGTTTAGAATTTTTGCATATATGTTCACGAGCCGTATTAGTTTTCTTTTCTTGACTTTGGTTTTGGTATCAGGGTAATGCTGGCCTCATAGAATGAGTTGGCAAATATTTACTCTTCTTCAGTTTTCTGGAAGACTTTATGTAGACTTGGTATATTTCCTTCTTAAATATTTCATAGAATTTACCAGAGATGCTAGCTAGGCCTGAAGTTTTCTTTGTGGGAAATTTTTTTTTAACTACAGATTCATCTCCTTTAACAGATATAAGGCTACTTGGGTTATCCATTTTTTTCACTCAACTAGTTTGATAACGTCAATTACATCAAGATGATAGTGTTTTTCAAGTGTTCTATATCTTTAGTGATTTTCCTTGTTCTATCACTGAGAGTGAGGTATTGAAATCTCCAGCTATAACTGTAGATTTGTCTATATTTCTTTGAAGTTATAACATTTTTTGCTTCAAGTATTGTAACTGTTACTACGTATGTAAATGTTTAGGTGTGTTTTGTACTATGAAATGACCTTTTTTATTCCCAGTAATACTTTGCAATCTACTTCATCTGATATTCATATAGCCATTCCACCTCTCAAAGACTACAGCTAACATAGTATATCATTTCTCATTCTTTTACTTTTAACTTAACTTGTTTCATTGAATTTTGCATGAGTTTTTAATAGGTAATTTATAGTTGGATCTTGCCTTAAAAAAAAAAAATTTGATAGTGAATGCCTTTTAATTGAGCTGCTTAGATCATTTATATTTAATATTATTGATATGGCTAAGTTGAAGTCTATCACCTTGCTGCTTTTTTCTATTTATTCTATAAATCCTTTGTTTTCTTTATCTCCTTTGCCTTCTTTGAAGTAATTTAAAAAAAAAAAAATTCACGTCACTTCCTTTCTTCACGTATTTGCTATATCTTCTTGTTATTTTAGTGGCTGCTTTAAGGTTTTTAGTATACAGCTTTAACTTATCACATTCTGTCTTCCATCAATATATCACTTAATATTTAAGATAAAAACCTTAAAATACTTCCATTTCTCGCTTTATACAACATTTACTTTACATTTTAATTACATATATGTAAAAAATCCTAAAATACATGTCATTATTTTTCTTTAAGAGACAATTATGTTTAAAGAGATATGAACAGTAAGAAAAATTTTTATATATTTACTCAGGAAGTCATGCTTTGGGGCATGCCAGTATGTATAATTTTCCTTCTTCCTGAAGGACTTCCTTTAACATTTCTTAAGTGTTAATTTCCTGGTGATAAATTCTTATGCTTTTATATATCTAAAAACATCTGTATCTTGCCTCTGACTTTTAGTTTTTGCGGAGTATAGAATTCCAACAACAACAAAACAAACCTGTTGCTGTCAAGTTGATTCCGATTCATGGTGACCCCATGTGTTTCAGGGTAGAACTGCATTCCATAGGGTTTTCAATGGCTCTGTTATGGAAGTATCGCCAGGCCTTTCTTCCAAAGCACTATTGGGTGGGTACATGTGAACTTTTCGATCAGTAGTCGAGAGCAATTTTGCACCACCCAAGGCCCTTATAAGGAGTCCCTGGGTGGCGCAAATGGTTAAGTGCTGGGCTACTAACCAAAAGGTTGGCTGTTCAAAACCACCCAGAAGCTCTTCAGATGTAAAGCCTGGTGATCTGCTTCTGAAAGGTCACAGCCTTGAAAAACCCTTTGGAGCAGTTCCATTCTGCACACATGGGGTTGCCAGAATTTGGAATCGACTTGAAGGGCAACTAACAACCACAAGGACCTTTTAAATGCCAGTGGGGTTTTATAGAATTCCATGTTGACAGTTTTTTTCTTTTAGTACTTTAAAAATGTTGCTTCACTGTCTTCTTCCTTGGACTGTTTTCTACTAGAAATCTACCGTCGTCTTTACCTTTGTTCCGCTGCACGTAACATGTCTTTTTTACTCCCGCTGATTTTACGATTTTCTGTTTATCACTCATGTGAACAGTCCGATCGTGACTCACCTTAGTGTGGCCTTCTGCATGAGCTTGAGATTCACCGAGCTATTGGGACCTATCGACCTACTGGGAAACTTTGGGCCGTTAGTCCTTAGAATGTTTTCCTCCCCCAACTTGCCTTCAGGAACTTCAGGTACACAAATAAAAGGTTATTTAAAGTTGTTCCATAACTCACTGGTTCATTAAAAATTTTTTTTCCCTCTGTTTAATTGCTATCTCTTCACTAATCTTTTCTTTGCTAATATCTAATGTACTGTTAATCCTATTCAGTGTATTTTTTATCTCATACGTTGTAATTTTCCCCTGTAAAAGGTTAATTTGTATGTTTTTTGTAACTAATATGCCAATGCTTATGTGAAATACGGTTATAACAATACTTTAATGATCCTTGTATACTAATTATATAATCCATGTCAGTTCATTTGATTAACGGTTCTCTTCCATATGAGTTGTGCTTTCCTGCTCCTTTGTATGCCTGCTAATATTTGATTGGATACCAAACATTGTGAATTTTACCTTATTGAGTGTTGGATATTTTTGCATTCCTATAAATATTCTTGAGATATTTATCACACAGTTAAGTTACCTGGAAACAGCTCAATCCTTTTAGATCTTTGCTTTATGACATTGGGAGGATCCAGAGCAATGCTCAGACTAGAACTAATTATTCCCCGTCACTCAGACAAGATCTAACTGGAATATTCTAACAACAGCCCCATGAATTATGAATTTTTCTTGCTTGGCTGATGGGCACAGACACTATTTCCAGCTTTTATTTTACTAATATAAATTCTAAAATGAAATGGTCAATTTCTCTGAAAAATCTCTATCATTTGCCCTCCATCAATTAGGTTTTCCTCATTACTTGGAATTAACTCCAATATAATAGTACTATTCACTTCCTCATTTAAAAACCAGCTGCCATCAAGTCACTTCTGACTCATGGCGGCCCGATGTGTGCCAGAGTAGAACTATGCTCCATAAGTTTTTCTAGAGTTGATTTTTCGAAGGTAGATCACCATCCCTTTCTTCTAAGGTGCCTCTGGGTCTATTTGAACCTTCAACTAACTTTAAGTTAACAGTGGCACATGTTAACTGTCTGCACCACCCAGGGACTCCCTTACCTTCATTTAAAAAAGTTGGTCAAAAACACCATATTTCAAATTTACAACAATGAGTCCTCTAGCACATGTACAATATTATACATTTTAAGTTCTTATTACTATAATATCTTAGTTCTATGTCAGTCTTCACTCTTTTTAGGCTAGCATCATCTACTTCCTATTCTGTGGACTCCTGTAATAATATCACTTCCGTATCTTTCCTATTATTTTCATCAAATGCTTGTCACTGTGATTCCACCTGCAGAATAATAGCTTCTATATTCTTAAACCACTTGGAAGCATGAGCTGACATTGATTTAGACCTGATTTAAAGGTCTAATTTATTTCACAGTCCTCCCAGTTAATACCTACAGTTTTTATCTATGACAGACATAAGAGCTTCAACTCTTTGTAGGTGAAGGTTGAAGTCTAAGGTCTAAGTCTTGAAAGGCACATGGATAGGTATTCATGTAATCTTCTTCCAGGGCAATACTAGCCTGCAGTTTTTAGGGAGAAGGAAATCTGTAGTTAAAGGCTCAGATGCAACTATGGGACAACAATCTGGTTTCAAATAAAAAAAAAAAAATGGTTTCAAATAGACAAAGTAAATCCAAAAAGAAAGTGTCAAGGATTAAGAGAAAGAAGATTTGGTGTTCTGGCCTTCCAAACACAAAAATGGCTGCATAAGGCAAAAGGGCAAGTATATAATATATTTCTATTAATCTCTATGTGACATTAATGATCAGCAAAAAAGACAATAAAGGATCGTGTGCAGAAAGAGTTCACACAGAAGGCATGTGACTGCTATCCTTAGGAAGTCCTGCTTGTAAGGTTGGCCCTTGGCTGGCATCTGGGAACTTGGAATTTGGGAGTATTCCCACCATTTCCTAACTGATAAGGATACATTATTGTCCCTAGACACTCTGTATAAACAATATAGGTTTTGCAGAATACCTGCTTTCTTTTTGGGAGTCTAGGAAATGGTACAGGCTAGGCATAGGGTGTTGACGTGACTAACTCCTAATAAAAGCCTTGGGCCCTGAGTCTCTAATGAGACTATCTTTCCCTGATAGAAAGCACTTCACATATGTTGTTATAAATAGATGCTGGAGGAATTAAGCATCTCCTGTTCGACTCAACTGGGAGAAGACCCTTATACTATCTCCTACAGACTTCACCCATGCACCTTTTCCTTTCACTGTAATAAATCTTAGCCACGAGATGACTATATGCTGAGTGTTGTGGCACTGTGAGTGCTCCTAGGAAACCACCAACCCTGCGGGTGGTCTTGGGAATCCCAAAACACTCAATTTCTGGTTTAATAGATTAATATGGGCCATCGCTTTAAAAGAAAAAAAAAGTGAGATGAAAGTAGTATACAGTTCTAGTTAGTAGGTCCTCATCTATGAGAAAGTACCAAGATTCATTTGTGTAACATAGTGAGTGTAGGGGGAGAAACAGCAGTCAGTCAGTCAGGCAGGAAAGCTTCCATCACACGCTTATTTCATGCCCCAAAAGAGCACAATGTTTTAGCCTACACATTTTCAATGTGGAAGAGATAACCTTTGGCATCGTTTTGAGAATTCTGCACTGTGCAAAGCTGTAAGCAAGCTAAACAGAGCAAAAGATTGATAAATCAACAGATCATTAAATTTAAGAAGTTAGTACCTTGACTTAGTATGGAAGAACAACTGGTTAGCTAACCAACTAACCAGCATTACCTCCCCATGTCACTGAAAGGTCTTTAGTGATACACAGTGAAAGAGCTAGGAACAAATGGCCCTATCTACCCAACAGTGCTAATCAGTGCAGCATCTGGGGAGACACACACATTATCATTTATGTTTATACTTCTTCTTATTCTCTTAACATGTGGCCTCCATAAATTGCATATTTATATATGACTGATTAAAAAGCATAACTGATTATTCTTTTAAAAAGTTGTTTACATAACCAGGAACATACCACACTCCAGGGAGTGTTTATCAGAGCTTTGTTTTAATCAATACTCCATTTGAAACGAAATAAATTCACTTAGCAAACAGAAATCATTCATATGGTTTGGGAGATTAAGATCATATAACATAAGTCAAACACTGAACTCCAAATCCTAAATTAATCTGACTGCTCCACTCTGAGAGATTTTCCTATGCTCAGTATTATTCTTAAGATTTAGCATCACAAAAGTTAGAGCTGGAAGGAACCTTAGATAACATCAAATCTATTCACAAGTCTGACAAAAGAGACTTAATATACCACTCTAGTGACATTTAGAACAGAATATCCTGTATTGTTTTCTTATCCATTCATCCAACTACCCACCCCTCCTCCCCACCTTTCTCCTTCTACTCCCCATATATCCATCACGCCTTCTTAATCACAGTAAGTCACTTGGTGAAGAGTTCTGTATCTACTTTGGGTTTTAGATGGTTAATGTTATAATCTGTAAAAAAAACAGGCATGCAATAATTACATCTTATTTTGATTATATTGAAAATTTCATTTCGTTTGGTTCACTATTATTTAGCAACAGTTTCTTTTTTTAAATGGTATTTTAACGGAATTTTATCTGTGACAGTAACATAAATGGCTCCTAACAACAGCTCCAATGTGTTTTAAATTTCTAAAAAGATTAACAAAGAATAACCTGTGAAATTCTCTTCTAGGGAAACAGTAAAAACATATGAAATATTATCACAAATTCTTCCTAAAAGAACAGATCTCACCTGAGCTAACGAGCCTAACCATGATCAGTCATGTCTCTTGAAATAGTCAATATGGAAACTGACCATGTTGAATTTTACCTGAGTCCTGTGATCTTGAAAAACAGGTTAAGAAATTCCCCCATTCTTTGTGTTCTGGAAAGGCTTACTGCAAAGAACTACCCTTCCCCATGACTTAGATAAGACTAAAGGATGCTCCCCCCACCCATTTATCTATGGCAAGGCCAGACGCAAACCCTCCAAATTCCCATTCTCTGCCTCATAAATGAGCAGGCGAACTACTTGTCCCCACTGATCAACCAGAACAAAATGCTAGTTAATCAATCTTTGGTGAAGAGTCTCTCCTTCCTCCATGCCCCTGAAATTTAGCCCACTCTCAGCCTGAGTCAAAACACAGTCCTTCCTTAAAAGTCCCTTGCAGAAAACAGGATGATCTACAATCAGGTCCTGCCACCTTTCACCTCACTTACCCACAAACAAAGCCTTTACTCCTGAGATTCCCTGTGTATGGGGTCACCATGAGGCCAACTCCATTGTTGCTGACAATAACAATACTAAAAAAAAACAAGCTTTTTTGCCTAACTTTTGACAGGTAGCTACCTGTTGCAATAGTCCCCCTCCCTCTATTACGGCAGCCCCTTTCCTCCACATTCCAACAGTACAGGGGAAACTGAATCCTGACAATGATCACATGCGTGAGCTTGGAAGCAGATAAACTTCCTGAGTTGAACTTTCAGATGAGACTAGAGCCCTGACCAACACCCTGAATGTAACCTCATGAGAAACTTTGAGCCAGAAGCACCCAGCTAAACCACACTCACATTCCTGATCTACAGAAACTGTTACATGATAAACATTTGTTGTTTGAAGTCACTAAATTTTGGGGTAATTTGTTATGCAGCAATAGAAAACTACTACAGATATAGAGTCAAATATTGTGTTCATAAGTGTTACAGATTGAATTATGTGTCCCCTAAAAATATGTGTTGTAAATTCTAATCCTTATACCTGTGGTTATAATCCCATTTGGGAATGGGTCTTCTTTGTCATGTTGGTGGGGAAGTGTTCGTGTGGGGCCTGTCTTAGGCCAATCACACTTTTTGAGACATAAAAAGCAGATCAGGCACAGAAGAAGCAAGCAGAGACAGGGGAAGATAGATACCTTGCTGCATGAAGATCACCAAGGAGCCAAGGAATAGAAGCTGAAAAGAGGACAAGGACTTTCCCCCATGGCAGACAGGCAGAGAGCTTTCTCCTAGAGATGGTACCCTGAATTAGGACATCTAGCCTCCTAAACTGTAAGAAAATAAACTTACGTTCATTAAAGCCACCCACTTGTGGTATTTCTGTTATAGCAGTACTAGATAACTAAGGCAAAAAATTACTTGGATTAGTATTTCTTTTTGTTCTCTTCAGTGTCCAAATATAGTTGGGTTCATTTGTTTCACTTTGCTTTCAGTTTTGGATTTCTTTCCCATTCTGAATGACTTTATTTTATATTTTGAATATGCAGAATATTAACATGCTTTCAAATGTGAAAAGTATACAAAGAAAGTATACTTAGTGAGGTGTTTGTTACTCCTTCTCACATCCCTTCTGCCCCACCCCTTGTAAACCAACTTTACTGTTTTCCAGTTTATCATTTCTATGTCTCCTTTTGTAACGATAAGCAGATGTATGGGTGTATGTTTTTTCACGTTCTCTTCTTCCTTATACAAAATGTAGCATACTATACTTGTTCTTCTGCATTTTGAAAGTAGGACTGTTCCCAACCTATTAAATCTGAATGCTTGATACCTTTTAGGTTGAATATCAAATAAGAAATCTAAAGGGGCGGGACCAAGGTGAGCTGTACTCAATAAGCATGTAATGAACATTTACTAAAGGCCATATAATGTCAGATGCTAAATGAGTGAAAAGAATAAACCATTAAAAAATATACAATCCTATAAAAACAAACAAAAAAAACCCAAACCCGTTGCTGTGGAGTTGATTCCAACTCATAGTGACCCTATAAAAAAAAAGACCCTATAGGAGACACCTATTTCCCAAACTCAGAAAACTATGAATAAGATAGAATAAAAATTTTATGCATATGCTGCAAAGAAACGAAGTAAATAAAAGAAAGATTCTAGGAAGGCACGGAGTGAGGAACTCGACTTACATATTACAGTGTAAAGATATCAGACTTCAAAATTCACATAAATGGAATCTAAAGCACAGTTACTTTAGACTAAATGATCATCATACATGTAAGAATATGAATAAATCATAATGGGTAATTTTTAAACAAATTCTCTTGTTTAAATATATTTAAAAACAAACGTCCTAATAAAAGCCATTGAAAACACATGTGGGTATGTATATTGGTCAGGATCTGGGAAAGACATAGAAACCACACCAGTTATTTTAACCAAGAGAATTTTACAAAAAGAACTCTTAACTGGATCACTAAATGGATAAGAAGAGAACTCTAATAAATCACTTAGGTAGCAACTACAGGAAGAATTCCTAAAGTTAATGAGTCAAAGGAAAGAGATGGGAAATTTTAAATTTAGACGTTTGGAGAAGGGCTCCAGGAAGCTGAAACTCAAACTTCTGAGGTGGAGGCACTGCCTGTCTGAGCTCACCAGAGGGTCCGGTATACCTGGGGCACAGTGAGGGTGGGTCTGCAAGGGTTGGAAAACCTGCAAACTGGATCCAACTGCAGCCCAGGGAAGGAAATGCCACTGCTGGGAGTGAAGGCACACTGTTGGGGTGATGCTCACGGAACCACAAGCGGACAAGCAGGAACATATCTTCTCTCTCTTCGGCAACCCTGCAATCTCCTTCCAATAGATACCAGCTGGAAAACAGAATGAGGGCCACAGAGTCCCAGCTCCCATATCACAGAGCGAAGTGCAGAAAGGTTGGTTTGCAGCTGAGAAACGACAGCTTATTAACTGGTAGAGTCCCTTAGCGGCTAAGGAGTGCTGCCTTTAAAGTTATTTGGCGATGGATTTAAAGCTCATATCTGCCATTGACTGGCTGTGGGATGATGATGATGATTACATGCCTCACACATTTGTGGGGAAAAATAAGTAAAATCTTTTACGTAAAATGCTTAGAATAGGACCTCGTAGAGAGAGGCGGCTGCTAGTTAGTGCTGTTGTGCCTGAAGGAAGCTTGATGAGGCTGCTTCTGAAAGATTCAGCTGCTGCTACACAAAGGAACCCTCACGGCAAGGATGAAGTGTTGCTGAGGTGATGTGCACAGGAAACATAAGCAGGCAGGAAGGAGTAAGCCCCACATGCCTAAAAGGTGACCATCTGATTTACCAGTTGGAGGTCACAAATGACCTTGCTGAAAACTGATTAATTGAAGGGGTAAAGACAGATACCAGGTTGTAGTACACGGAGAACTGAATGAGAGGTAAAGAAATGGAGACAAATTATGACAATGTTTTTGAGAAGTCTGGGTAAGAAAAGAAGGGCCAAGTGGCTTTCGGTATGACAGGTATGAGAGGGAAGTGGGGTCAAAGTAATTGGTTTTTTCACTTTATTGGGAAAGACATGAGCAAATTTAAATGCTATGTGAAGCAACTGGTCCAGAGAATGGGACTAACAAACAGGGACTAAATGACAACTAAAGGGAGACTGACATTAGATGGGAGAAGGGGAGGAAAAGGGGATTGCATCAGTGAGGAAGCCTGGATAATTCTGTGGCTGACTATACAGGAGAAAGGACAGAAAGAATACACTGAGCGAATAACAAAAAAATCCAAAATGTAAGGCATGTTTTACTCTCCTCTTGATGATAAGCCCTATCAAAACTTTAGAAATAATAGTTCTACAACTGCACCTGTCTCATGCTTCCCAGATGAACTGGATGCATTCGACTCTTTGATATGGCAGTGATACAGGAATTGAATACTTAGGTCAGGCCTGATCATCTAGAAATCTAGAACACAGGCAATTTTCTTTACATCTTGGTATAAAGCCTCTTGAAACAGCAAACGCAGTAGGGTACATGTGGAGAAACTATCCAAATTAATGTCTTTTAGAAAAGATTTAACATTTTAATTCAAATTATATTTTACATTAACATTAAGGAGGAAGACTATTGTAGAGAATATCACTTCCGTTGCTTTGAACAAGAGCTGCCCAAAAGATTCACATCTATGTGAGTCTATTTTAAAGCCCATTTTAGTATTTACTTAATTAAATCTGCTTTATATGAGTTAGTGGAAGATAAACAAATTTCTATTCAGCTTCAAGGTAATGCATTTATTGTAAAGGAGCTGCATACTTAAAAAGATAATAAAACTCAGGGAATCATAAGATATTAACCTTGAATAGATGCTGATTAAAGCCAGTTACTGAATTCATATCACTGTCTTCCAAGAAAGGAATTAAAATTGTTTCACAGATCCTCCCGTTTGCACAGTCTAAAAACAATTAAATCTATGTAGTGACTTAAACAATCTTTAAATTGTATCTTCCTTCTTCAGAGCTCTCTTTAATCTTCACTCATACTAGATTCAGCCAAACAGGCATCAGTAAATATTCCTTAAAGATTTCAAAAAGACGAATACGATCTTCAAATGGTAAGTGTGTGATAAATATGAAACAAAGAACAGTCAAAAAAATAAATAAAGGTGTGGACTCTATTATGTTAAAATAATAAGTTAGATTTGGCCAGAAGATTTGGTTTTAAAAAGCAGAGCAAGAGACCAGGGACGTTGACAGTCACGGCATCAAGGCTAAAATCAGAACTGCTCTCGATATGATTTAGTTTTTCTCATACAATATTTTATTGACATAAAATTCATGTAACATAAAATTGACCGTTTAAAGGTATAATTCAGAGGTTATTAGCATATTCACAAAATTGTGTATCCATTACCCACAAAAGAAACACCATACCCATTAGCAGTCACTCCCCATTCCCTCACATTTCCAGTCTCTGTTGTTGTGCGGTGCCATCAAGTTGGTTCCGACTCATAGCGACCCTATGTACAACAGAACTCAACACTGCCCAGTCCTGCACCATGCACACAACCATTGTGATGTTTGAGCCTATTGTTGCAGCCACTATGACAACCCATCTCATTAAGTGTCTTCCTCTTTTTCGCTGACCCTCTACTTTACCAAGCATGATGTCCTTCTTCAGGGACTGGTCCCTCCTGATAACATGTCCAAACTACATGAGATGAAGTCTTGCTATCCTTGCTTCTTAGGAGCACTCCGGCTGTACTTTTTCCAAGACAGATTTGTTCGTTCTTCTGGCGGTCTATGGTACACTCAATATTCTTTAACAACACCATAATTCAAAGGCATCAATTCTTCTTCCGTCTTCCTAATTTGAGTCTCTGGCAACCACTGATTTACTTTCTGCATCTACGGATTTGACTACTTTGGACATTTCATAGAAATAGAATCATACAATATGTAGCCTTTTGTGTCTAGTTTATTTCAAATGAGATATTTTCAAGATTCATCCATGTTTAGCATGTATCAGTACTTCATTCCTTTTTATTACTGAATACAGCATTGTATGAATATACCACATTTTGTTTATACATTAATCAATTGATGGACATTTGGGTTGTTTCTACCTTTTAGATACTATTTCATTTTCAGACTGCTCATTGCTAATGTATAGAAATACAATTGAATTTATATATTGATCTTGTACACAGCATCATCATTCATATTTAGTCTTTCACCACTAAGTATGATGCTATCTGTGAGTTTTTGGTTAGATGGTCTTTATCAAGTTGAAGAAGTTCTCTTCATTCCAAGTTGAGTATTTATCATGAAAGGGCTGGATTTTGTAAAATGCATTTTCTGCATCTACTAAGACAATCATGTGGCTTTTGTCCTTTATTCTCTTGATATGATGTATCACGTTAATTGATTTTTGGATCTTAAACCAACCTTGCATTCCTGGGGTGAACTCCACTTGGTTACTGGATTTGGCTTACTAGTATTATTGTTGAGAATTTTTTTTTTTCTATTTTCATAAGAAATATTGGTCTGTAGTTTTCTTTTCTTGTGATAATTTTGTCTGGTTTTAGTATCAGGGTAATACTGGCTTCCTAGAATGAGTTGATAAGTGTTTCTTCCTCTTCTATTTTTACAAATATTTTGTGAGAGATTGGCGTTAACTCTTCTTTAAAGGTTTTGTATAATTCCTCAGCGAAGGCATCTGGTCCTGAGCTCTTCTTTATGGGATGATTTTTTTTGATTACTAAATCAGTCCCTTCCCTTGTTACAGGTCTACCGAGCTTTTTAATTTTTCCTTGAGTCAGTTTTAGTAGTCTGTGTCTTTCTGAGAATTTGTTCATTTCACTAGATTTTAAAATTTGCCCTTATACAATTGTTTACAGTATCTCCTCATAAACTTTTTTATTTTTATATGATCAGTAGTAATGTCCCCTCTTCCATTCCTTATTTTAGCCATTTGAGTGTTCTCTCTCTTTTTCTTGCTCAGGCTAACTAAAGGTTTGTCAATTTCATTGATCTTTTGAAAGAAGCAACTTTTGGTTTTGTTAATTTTCTATAAGGACTCCTAGTTGCACATGGTTAAGTGCTCAGTTGCTAACCAAAAGGCTAGTGGTTCAAACCCACCAGATGCTCCACAGGACAAAAGACCTGGCAATCTGCTCCTGTAAAAATTACAGCCTTGGAAGCCCTATGAGGCAGTACTACTTCATCATGTAGGGTAGCTATGAATCAGAGTCAACATAACCACACACAACAATTTTCTGCAATGTTTTCTATTTCATTCATTTCTTCCTGGTTTTTATTATATCCTCCCCTGCGCTGACTCTGTGTTTAGTTTGGTCTATTTTTTCTAGTTTCATGAGATGGGACTAGCTTATTAATTAGAAATCTTTCTCCATTTTTAATATACATATTTACAACTATAAATTTCCCTGTAAGCACTGCTTAGCTGGATTTCATGTTTTGCATATTGTGTTTTCATTTCTATTCATCTCAAAGTATTCGCTAATTTCTCTTCTGATTTCTTCTTAAACCCATGGATTATATAGGAGTGTGTTGTTTAAGCTTTACATATTAATGCATTTCCAAAAGTTTCTTCAATTGTTCAATATTTTTAGTTTTATTCCATTGTTGTCAGAGAATACTCTTTACATGATTTCAAACCTTGTAAGTTTATTGAGCCTTGTTTTGTAGTCTAACAGATGGTCTATTCTGAAGAATGTCCCACATGTGCTTAACAACTTCTTTCTTCGGTACCACTGCTTCTTCATAATATGCCACCTCCTGAAACAGCTGAACATCAACCAATTTTTTTCGGTACAGTGACTCTGTGTATTCTTTCCATCTTCTTTTGATGTTTCCTGCATCATTCAATTTTTTGCCCATAGAATCCATCAGTAATAGAACTCAAGGCTTTGAATTTTCTCTTCAGTTCTTTCAGCTTGATAAATACCAATCATGTTCTTCCCTTTTTCTAACTCCAGGTCTTTGCACATTTCATTATAACACTTTATTTTATCTTCTCCAGCATTCCTTTGAAATCAATTCTTTTACTTCATCATTTCTTCCATTCACTTTAGCTACTCTGCACTTTATAGTAAATTTCAGAGCCTCTCCTGATATCCATTTTGGTCTTTTCCTTCTTTCCTGTCTTTTTTATGACCTTGCATTTTCTTCATGTATGATAGCCTTGATGTCTTCCCACAATGCTTCTGGGCTTTGGTCATTAGTGTTCAGTGTGTCAAATCTATTCTTGAGAAGGTCTCTAAATTCAGGTTGGATATATTCAAGGTTGTCCTTGGCTCTTGTGGACTTGATCTGATTTTCTTCAGCTTCAACTTGAACTTGCACCTGCGGAACTGATGGTCTGTTTTGTAGCCAGCCACTGGCTTTGCCTTGACTGATGATATTGAGCTTCTCCATCATCTCTTTCCACAGATATAGTTCATTTGATTCCTGTGTGATTGGTCCAGTTAGCTCCATGTGTATAATCATTGATTGTGTTGTCGGAAAAAAGTACTTCTGATGAATAAATCACTGGTCTTACAGAATTCTATCATATGATCTCTGGCATTGTTTCTATCACTAAGGTCATATTTTCCAACTACTGATCTTTCCTCTTTGTTTCTAACTTTTACGTTCCAATCACCAGTAATTACAGTAATGCATTTTTTTTTTATATGTTTGTTCAATTTCAGATTGCAGCAGTTCATAAAAGTCTTCAAATTCTTCATCTTCCACATTTGTGTTTGGTGCATGATTTCGAACAATAGCCCATCAAATTAACTGGTCTTCTTTGTAGGTGTTTGATATAACCTATCACTGATCATGTTATATTTTAGGACAGACATTGAAATTTCCCTTTTAATGACGAATGCTACACCATTCCTCTTCAATTTGTTGTTCCTGGCATAGCAGACCATATGATTGTTGGATTCAAAATGCATTTGGATTCCAAATACCAGTGCCTACAATATTGAACTTCAAATGTTCCACTTCTTTTTTGTTGCCTTCCAATTTTCTTTGATTAGTACATTCCATTACTAATGGATGTTTGCAGCTGCTGCTTCTCATTTTGAGTTGTGCCACATCAGCAAATGATGGTCCTGAAAGTCAACGGTACTTTGACAAGGGAGCTCTTCTCCAGTAGTATTTTGAGTGCCTTCCAACATAAGGGGCTCATCTTCCAGCACTTTATAAGACAATGTTCTGTTGCTATCCATAAGGTTTTCATTGTCTAATTTTTGGAAGCAGATCGCCAGGCCTTTCTTCCTAGTCTGTCTTAGTCTAGATGCTTCACTGAAACCTGTCCATCATGGGTAACCTTGCTGGTTATTTGAAATACTAATGACATAGCTTCCAACATTGTAGCAATATAAAAATCACCATAGCATGACAAACAGACAGATGGTTGGTGGCACTGAGTAATAAGGACTATAAACATCAGACTGCAGAAGTGTTTTAAACTTAATCTAACTAAAAAAGACATTTGAAGGAAGGAAGTTATAAGAAGTTTTGACTCTACAAATAAAAAGCACAATTAAATACTACATTTTCTGAGATATCACTGTTTATCTGAAGGATACTGGTCAAATTGCTTTGTCAGTAATGACCAATACATAAATGCCAGTATTCTCATCCAGAATGGGGAACAAGGTATTTAGGACTTTTACCAGCTGGTACCTTGGTCCTTTGATCAACAGCTTACCTTTGAAGGGTACCAATGGATAGCAGTGACTGTATCAATGTAATATGAAAAAATGGCCGAGTTCTTTCTCCTCTGCATTCACACTTCTCATCTCAGCAGGTAGATGCTAACTCTGAAAAATCCAGTATCACTAACATGACTATTTGTGTTATTACTGTCAACCCAAGAATCAGAATACTGACCATAGAGACATGCTTCTAAATCATGACTTTGGGAGAGAAAATTCACTCATACTTTGGCTGAGATAATCTTCTTAATACTAGAATCTCTTTCTTACCACATGAAACCCTATGACACTTGGTACAGCCTTAATGCCAAAATACACTTGAAATAAATGAACAAAATAAATAGCTTTCTGAGGCCTAGGACTGAGAACTAATGTCAAATAGTAAGATACAAGGGCAAAGGACCTTGATCCCAAAAAGAATGACCATGAATATACTTTAACTATTGTGTCCCAATCATATCTAATGCAGAGAACACACACAGTGTGGTGAAATTAATATTACATCATCAGTTTAACACTTTTCACATTGCATTTTGAATCTATAACCTACCAGTATAAAAAATTTCTTGAAGTCGATAACCAGGTATTGATGACTAGATATTGATGTGCAAACTCAAATATGCAATCTCCAATGTGCTGTTGACCCCTCCAATGAATTTTTCATTTCATTTATTGTACTTTCAACTCCAGTATTTGCATAAGGTCTTTTTTTTTTTTTAAACTTCTATCTCTTTATTGAAATTTTCTATTTGGTGAACTATTATTGTCACACTTTCCTCTAATTCTTTAAGATGGCTTTCTTTAGTTCTTTGACCATATTTATAATGCTTACTTTGGAGTCTTTGTAAATCCAACATCTGAACTCATCAGGCTACCCTTTCCTATTTTTTTTTTAAACATTTTTGTTGTTGCTCTTGATAACTGGAGGTTTGAAATAATATACTGTAATAACTTTGGATTCTGATTCCCCTCCCTGGATTGTTGTTGATGCTGTTTTTTGTTTGTTTAGTGACTTGTCTGGACTAATTCTGTGGAGACTATCTTCCCCATGGTGTGTGGCCACTAATTTTCCTGCTAAGCTTTCTTTTTTAATTCTTTTTATTTTTTAATCTTAATTTTTTTTTAAGACTGGCTTCTTATGGGCCACTCCTGCATAGTTTATTGGTCAGCTAATGTTTGGACAGAGGCAGTGCTCAAACACGTGAACTAGTAAACCTTTCACTCTCTGCTGATTAGAGAAGAGAGTGTTGGGTGGAGAATATATTCAAAGTTCAGACAGTTCACACACTTGCTCCAGTTTTTATTTTCCATCAGGCCGTCTCTTATCTCCTTTCTGTGTGCGCTAGAACTCACATTAAACCAGGGATATGTGGTTAGCGTACTCTCTGGTCCCTCTTGCATGTGTGTGCAGCCCTAAGCATGCATGAAGCCTTCTAGAAAGCCAAAAATATGTGGACGCTTATGAAGCCCAGTACGACTGTCTCATTCCCCTAATCTCCCTATGACATTTATGGCTAGCATGCTAATATGATGCCTGCCCTGACCAGATGGCAATCTCAAGCCAGCTGTGACTTTGGCTATCCGCTTCTTGCCAAGATCAGTACTTTCTTAGACAGTGCTTAGGGGAAACGGGTTATCTCTGTGCTCTGCTCCAAATGAAATGATCTCCCTTTGCAGTGAACTTGTTACTTTTTACAGCTTACTCTGCCTTGGTGGAACTAATGCATGAATAGAGATGGAGGTAGGAACGGAAGCAGTCCCAGGCAAAAACACCACAGGCTCCCTTCTCTTCTTACCTAAGGTTCAGTTGTTTTCCTTGAACAGATGGCTTTTCAATTTGTTGTATGCCTTTGGTTGATTTCCAGTCTCTTGAAATCGTTACTTTTGACAAATTTGTCTAGCTGTAGCAGTGTTTTGGAAAAACGATTTGCCAGACTCCTCACACTTTGACATTCTAGAAGTTTGATCCCCAAGACACAAATGTTTAATGAATGTTTTAAGCTGTGTGTGTGTGTTGAAGGGGCAGAAAAAACAAATTATCTAGTGAGTAAGCTTCTTAACCCCAGGGTCTGCACATAGTGCAAACTTCTGGATCTTATTTAATACATAACTTCATCTAACCTTCATAACAACTCCATGAGGTAGGTATTATTATATCCACTTCAGAACTGAGAATACTGAGGAAACTATATGCTACAGAAGGAAATTCTCAAATGTGGGTGAGTGCAGATAAAAAATGGAGCCCTGGTGGTACAGTGGTTAAGCATTTGGCTGCTACCCAAAAGGTCAGCAGTTCAGATCCACCAGTTGCTCCTTGGAAACCCTATGGGGCAGTTCTACTCTATCCTATAGGGATGCTACAGGGCTGCTATAAGTTAGAAATGACTTTAAGACAATGAGTTTGATTTTTTTTGTTTGGAGATTAAAAAAAAAAAAAGACAAATAAGAACCCAGTCCTGTCGACAAAGAAGTTTTTAATTTCATTGGAGAGACTAGGTTAGCTAAAGCAAATGACTCAATATATTTGTAGCTTTCAACAACAAAAGTTTTTCACGCACAATACAAGTTGGCTAAGGCTCTGTACCACATTTTTCTTTCTAGGATCCAAGTCGGAGGAGCAGTTCCTATTTGGGATGTGTCATTTTCACAGTAAAGGGAAAACAGCATGGCTGAAAAAGGAAATGGCTCTAAAGCTTCAAACTGGGACGTGCCATATACAATTTCTGTTTACTGAACAGAACCAGTGGTTTGGCCAACCTGTCTGACATTAATGTGGTAGGAAAATGGACTCCTCCAACAGGAAGACACAAAGATCACATGGCAACAGGTGGGGAGACATAATCATCTTACAGAGAGGGTGACAAATAATTGGAAACAAATAAATTGATATATCATATATATGTGCATAAGGGACTGAATGAAGTGAAGAGATCAGAGTCACTGCAGGATGCAGGTTGAATATGGAAAGGCTAATGTCAAGAAAATTGATATTTGATATTACAGAATCTTTTCCTTTAAATCACAACCCAGTATCAAACTTAATGTGACTAGTCCTATAAATTCTATGAAACCACAAAATTTTCTTCTGTGAGCTTAGTAGCACATTTCAGCTGGACATTATATTACATACATCCAAAGGGCATGATACCTTTTTTGATTTGGTTTGTCAATCAGAATACCTCTGGACAGTATAGTGAAGCTTTTGGACTGCCAATTAATTCTAGGGCTTCTTATAACAAAGTAGTATCTACAGCTTGAAGATAGCTTAGTATTACAGAATTAAAACCCATATTCCACACCACATACATATTAAAACATATAAAATTAGATAGAATTAAAATGGTAAGGTGATTTATTACCATATGCCTATTATGATAGTTAACCAAACATATTTAACCAAACAAATGCACAAAAACCATTACAGAACAGAAAGTGATCCCAAAACCCTGTGGCCCTCAGCACTACAAAAGCTCTTTTAATAAAACTATTGAGACTAGTGACAGAAATCACCAAGAGGCATTAAAACATGTACTCAGCAATGACTTATCTTTAACATATTTTGGGTACCTTGTCAGTTTTCAATCACCTCAAATGCATGTGAAAGCAGGACAATAAATAAGGAAGAACTGACACCTTTAAATTGTGGTGCTGGCAAAGAATGCTGAATATACCATGGACTGCCAAAAGAACAAACAAATCTGTCTTGGAAGAAGTACAACCAGAATGATCCTTAGAAGCAAGGATGGCAACACTCCGTCTCACATACTTTAGACATGTTATCAGGAGAGATCAGTCCCTGGAGAAGAACATCATGCTTGGTAAAGTAGAGGGTCATTGAAAAAGAGGAAGACACTCGATGAGATGGATTGACACAGTGGCAGCAACGATGGGCTCAAGCATAGTAACAATTCTGAGGATGGTATAGGAATGGGCAGTGTTTTGTTCTATTGTGCACAGGGTCACTAAGTGTTGGAACCAACTTGATGACACCTAACAACAACAACAGCCAGTTTTTAACTCAGATTTACACTGGGAAACATGGTACAAGTAATTACGGAAAAACTGGAGAAGTTTCTGCACCAAGCCTTTTATAAGGTCAGAAGATCAGAAGAGCAACATTGATGCCTGTTCTCACAAAAGCTTGATGAGGGAAATGGATGAAGAAACAATTTTTACAAAAGAAGAAAGGTGCTATGACAGAGATGGGCACGGTCTATTTGTGAGCACATGAAGAGAACACTTACCTTCACCACTGGGTAAATAGGTGAAGGCAAAGAGAATCAGGTCAGTTTCCCCATTCAGGTTCAGAGTCTTCATAAAGATGCCCTTCCTACCAAGAAGTGGCCTATCGACTAAATTTACCCACTTCCCACGTGGAAAGAAGAGAAGGTGCTTTTACTTTGCTCAGTTTAGAAAAAAACTATCACAAGGAACAAACGAGACACACACATCTTGGGAAACAAGGTGACTATCTCTACTTTGTATCCAAAACGAAATTTACTTATTTCATTTATTTATTTATTTATTTTTGTTCTCTAGGTTCAAAAACCTAGAGAACTCAGCATTTCTCAAGCTGAAAGAACTAAAGAAAAAATTCAAGCCTTGAGTTGCAATACTGAAGAATTCTATGGAGAAAATATTAAATGATGCAGGAAGCATCAAAAGAAGATGGAAGGAATACACAGAGTCACTATACCAAAAAGAATTGGTCGATGTTCAACCATTTCAGGAGTTAACATATGATCAGGAACCAATGGTACTAAAGGAAGAAATCCAAGCTGCACTGAAGGCACTGGCGAAAAACAAGGCTCCGGGAACTGACGGAATATCAATTGAGATGTTTCAACAAATAGGAAGTGCTGGAAGTGCTCACTCGTCTATGCCAAGAAATTTGGAAGGCAGCTACCTGGCCAACAACTGGAAGAGATCCATATTTATGCCTATTTCCGAGAAAGGTGATTCAACTGAATGTGGAAATTATTGAACAGTATCATTAATATAACATGCAAGCAAAATTTTGCTGAAGATCACTCAAAAGCACCTGCAGCAATATATCGACAGGGAACTGCCAGAAATTCAAGCTGGATTTAGAAGAGGACATGGAACCAGGGATAACATTGGTGATGTCAGATGGATCCTGGCTGAAGGCAGAGAATATCAGAAAGATGTTTACCTGTGTTTTATTGACTATGATAAGGTATTTGACTGTGTGGATCATAACAAATTATGCATAGCATTGCAGAGGATGGGAATTCGGAACACTGAATTGTGCTCATAAGGAATCTGTACATGGATCAAGAGGCAGTCATTTGAACAGAACAAAGGGAGAGTGCATGGTTTAAAGTCAGGAAAGGCGTATGTCAGGGTTTTGTCCTTTCATCATACCTATTCAATCTGTATGCTGAACAAATAATACAAGAAGCTGGATTATATGAAGAAGAATGGGGCGTCAAGATTGGAGGAAGACTTATTAACAACCTGCATTATGCAGGTGATACAACCTTGCTTGTTAAAAATAAAGAGGACTTGAGGTACTTACTGATGAAGACCAAAGACCACAGCCTTCAGTATGGATTATACCTCAACATAAAGAAAACAAAAATCCTCATAAGTGGACCAATGAGCAACATCATGATAAACGGAGAAAAGATTGAGGTTGTCAAGGATTCCATTTTACTTGGATCCACAATCAACAGCCATGGAAGCGGCAGTCAAGAAATCAAAAGACACATTGCATTGGGTAAATCTGCTGCAAAGGACCTCTTTAAAGTGTTGAAGAGCAAAGATGTCACCTTGAGGACCAAGGTGTGCCTGACCCAAGCTGTAGTGTTTTCAATCGTCTCATATGCATGCAAAAGCTGGATAACAAATAAGGAAGACTAAAGAAGAATTGATGCCTTTGAATTGTGGTGCTGGTGGAGAATACAGAATATACTCTGGACTGCCAAAAGAAAGAACAAATCTATCTTGGAAGAAGTACAACCAGAATGATCCTAAGAAACAAGGATGGCAAGACTATGTCTCACATACTTTGGACACTGATCCAGGGATCAGTCCCTGGAGAAGGACATCATGCTTGGTAAAATAGGGGGTCAGCGAAAAAGGGGAAGACCCTCAATGAGATGGATTGACACAGTGGCTGCAACAATGGGCTCAAGCAAAGATTGTGAGGATGGCACAGGACCGGGCAGTGTTTTATTCTGTTGTCCACAGGGTCGCTATGAGTCAGAACCGACTCAACGGTATCTCACAGCAACAACCACAAGTCTAGGTTCAAATGGCAGAGGCTATAAGTGGCCTTCAATTCTTAGTTTCACGTTCAGTGCATATAAGCTATAATCCAAACCTTGACCAGTAAGTACTCCCTGAAAACATGGTTTTAAAATTTTCTCATGAGGAAGTCAAAATGAAAATTCAAAAGTAGTCCTCTTTTTAAGGGTATAATCTTTCCATACACTTGGCCAATATTTTCATTATAGTACTTGTTATTTTTTTAGTTTTTCCCCTCAAGGTTAAGGTTAAGGGAAGCAGTTTTAACTATGATCGGGCTCTAGTGAAACCTCCAAGAAATCACTAGCTTAAACATAAAATACTAACACCTAAGAAAGTTTTATTTTTTGCCAATTTCAGAAGTAAACAGAAGAAGTTAGGCCTCTTTATCTACACGCTTGTAGAGTCCCCTGGTGACTATTTCTTGACTCTCAATCTGTATCGTTAAGGATGTAAGATCACATTTATACTGGTAATTGAAAGGCCCCTCCCACTCTCTTCCCATGTCCTTGCAAAGTGGGTTGCCCTTCTGTTGTATGTCGTATACAAACAACTATGTAATGCAGATGGACAAAGTGGGAATGCAAAAACAAGCATCAGAAACATGATATTCAAGCTACCATTTTCTCTAGCCTGACCAAAAGAGCGATGAACAAGGACTACATTAAAAACTACCTGACCTGTTTCCAAAGTGGCAAGGAAAACTCACATAAACAATTAAAATAAGCTGCCACTTTCTTCCCTCTCATTTTACAACTTAGCTTTTCAGAAAACAGAACAAAATAAAATATTTCAAATCACAATACAGATAAAAAGGGTGCAGCACTGGGGCCTAACACATTACACTGAACAAGACCAAAATCACTGGTTGTCCGAGTCTGTGAAGGGTATGTCCAGTGCATCCTCTCGATGGGTCTGATGTCACTGCTTACCTGATCTATGTGTGTGGTTAAAGAGCCCTTTACTTAAAAGGCAGAATAAGTTCCTTTTATGAAGTTATTAAATTATATGTTTAAAGGCTAACAACCACAAAAAGAGTTTTTATAAAACTTAAAAAAAAAAAAAAGGGCAAGAAGAACATTTGAACCTATCAGTAGAAAAGCGAAGAAAGTGTAATAGAAACTTTGCTAGTTTAAAAAAAGAAAAAAAAAAGCCCTTTCTTGTAATCTTATGGACAATCCTTAGTGGCTACGGGAGTTTAGTTTTTATATACACAGAGTTATCAAACGTTATTTATAAAACTTAGATTAAAAAAGGACCAAAAAAATGGCCATACTTTGGCCATTTTTTTTTTTAATTTTGTGACTTCAAAAAGTTATTACTTTTCCACATGTGCAAACTTCAGGTTCATAGCTGGAGTGCCCTTGGCCAAAACTCTTAACCCATCTGAGACAGCTATCTCTAGGTTGAACAGCAATAGTGTTCTTTAGAAGGGTTGCAAAAAACACTGAAGTCTGATCTTAAGAACTGATACCATTTCAAAGGGGAGGATAAGAAGTGCCATATTTTGGCACTTCTTATGAATGACTTTGACTCTACTTCTCAGTTTTTCAACAATGTTTTCATATAGAAAGAGTATCTTAATCTATTTAAAGATTTAAATTCATATGGATATGAGAAAGATACCAAATATCAGTTGTTAGGGAGCAGGAAGCATCTTTTTTCATAACACAAATGGTTGGGTTCTGTGCTTTCATTTAATGGTATAATAAATACCATTTGATGACAGGTATATTTTTTATATAAATGTTTATATATAAAGACTCATATATTTTCATGATTAATACATATATAATCATGCAAAATATTCCAATTTTCACTTTCGTTGTTCTAAAAAAAAGTAAGCATTAGTTAGGAAAGGCTTATTACTGTTTTCCATAAGGGCACTGAGTAAAAAGCAGCATATCTGATTTTCCTCATTAAGCAACACTACACTGAGTTCTCTTTACCATCCCTGCTGTGCTTTCACACAACCAGGAACTTCCCCACTGACCCACGGCCTGCTTTAAGTAATCATTCCTGACTTCCGGGCCCCAGGAACAGGAAAGGGAAAAGGAAAGAGAGAGGTCAAAGACACCAACTCAATCACATGCTCTATTTACATGTTTTAAGACATATACTGTGAGACAATTAAAAGAAAAGGAAAACGACTCTTCTGACATCTTGCGATGCATTACAGAACAGTTAAGAATAAAGACGCTTACCTGTTGCTCCTGCATTTTCACAGCACCAAGTTCTGAGAGTGACATGGTGAGCTTCTCCTGCTGTTCTGATAGGTATTTCTGATAGAGGCTTAAAAGTTCTTGGCATTCTCTATATTGTAGCTGAAGAGGTGAGATTGCAAATTAAGGGAAAAAACTTCAAAAACTGATTGATACTGCACCTATCATTACTGCTTTTCAGATTCCAATAAACAAAATTGGGAAAGAAATGCAACCTTATTTGGTGAAAGAGTAGGTGGGTGTAAACTCTTCACTTGAACACAGCACATGTATCCCAAAAAGAATCGTGAAAAATTAATTCACAAAGACAAAAGCAATGTTATCTAAATTTCTCTCTCAAATCTTTAAATCTGAATAAATAAAAACAAATATAAGGACCATATATGAAAATTAACTCAAAATAGATCAACTAAATATAAGAGCTAAAACCATAAAACTCTTAGAAGAAAACACAGGGATAATTCTTTGGAACCTTGTATTTGGCAATGGATTCTTAGATATGAAACCAAAATCATGAGGAACAAAATAAAAATAAACTTCATCAAAACGAAAAACTTTTGTGCATCAAATGACATCAAGAAAATGAAAAGACAACCAATAGAATGGGAAGAAATATTTTGAAATCATATACATGGAGAAATTAAAACTTTCATCCAGTGCTGGTGGGATTGTAAAACAAAACAGTGAAAACAGTTGGGTGGTTCCTTAAAAAGTTAAACATACCGTTACTATTAAAAAAAAAAAAAAAAAAGTTGCCGTCGAGTTGATTCTGCCTCATAGCAACCCTATAGGACAGAGTAGAACTGCCCCATGGGGTATCCAAGGAACAGCTGGTGGACTCAAACTGCCAATCTTTTGGTTAACAGCTGAGTCTTAACCACTGTACCACCAGAGCACTACAGAATTACCATATGAACCAGTAATTCCACTCCAAGGGATATACCTATCTTAGTCACCTAGCGCTGCTACAACAGAAATACCACAAGTGAATGGTAACAAACAGACATTTATTCTCTCACAGTCTAGTAGGCTAGAAGTCCGAATTCAGGGGGCCAGCTTCAGGGGAAGGCTTTCTCTCTCTGTCAGCTCTGGAGGAAGGTTCTTGTCATCAATCTTCCCTAGGTCTAGGAATTTCTCTGTATCTATTTATCTTTTGTATCTCAAAAGAGATTGCCTTAAGACACAATCTAATCTTGTAGATCTCATCAACATAACTGCCTCTAATTCAACTCATTAACATCATAGTGATAGGATATATAACACATAGGAAAATCACATCAGATGATAAAAGGGTAGAAGATCGCACATTACTGAGAATCATGGCCTAGTGAAACTGATATACCTATTTTGGAGGGAAACAATTCAATCTATGACAATACCCAAAAGAAGTGAAAGCAGGTACTTAAACAGATGCTTGTACACCAATGTTCACTTTAGCATTATTCACAATAGCGCAAAGGTAGAAACAATTCAAGTGTCCATCAACAGAAGAATGGATAAACAAACTGTAGTGTATATATATATATGTACACACAATGGAATATTGCTCAACCATAGAGAGAAATGAAGTTCTGATACATGCTACAACATATATGACCCTTGAAAACATTACGCTAAGTGAAAGAAGCCAGACACAAACAGTCACATATTGTATGATTCCATGTATATGAAATATCCAGAATAGGCAAATCCATAAAGAAAAAAAAGCAGATTGGTAGTTATCAAAGGCTAAGGGGGAGGTGGGAATATGGATATGGAGTACCTAACTGACGTGTAGAGTTTTTATGTGGAGAGATGACAAAGTTCTGGAAACAAACGGTGATGGTTAAAACATTTGGATAAAAAATACTGTGTGATTGATTACTGCCATGAGACTATACACTTGAAAATGGTTAAAATGGCAAATTTCTATTGTGCACATTTTATCACAATAAAATTAAATGCAGTCACATGTAAAAGAATGATGCTGGACCACTGATTGAATTGTGTTCCCCCCAAAAAACATGTTGTAAATCCTAACTTCTATACCTGTGGTTACAATCTCATTTGGAAATAGGTTCTTTTGTTACGTTAATGGACAGGATTAGCGTAGGGTCTGTCTTAAATCAATCTCTTTTAAGATATAAAAGAGATTAAACAAGCAAGCCAGAGAAGCAGAGACGGGAGAAGAGAGATACCAAGCCATATGAAGATTGCCAAGGAGCAGTTCAGAAGAAACAAGGACCCTCCTCCTGAGCTGACAGAAAAAGCCTTCCCCTAGATCCAGCACCCTGAATTCAGACTTCTAGGCTTCTAAACTGAGGAAATAAATCTCTGTTTGTTAAAGCCACACATTTGATTTATTTCTGTTATATAGCAGCACTAAATAACTAAGAAAGAATTTGGTACCAGCAGAGCAGGATACTGCTCCAACACACACCTAAGATGTGGAAGAGGTTTTGGAAATGGGTAGAGGCTGGAAGAGTTTTAAGGTGTCTAAGAATAAAAGCCTAGATTGTCTAGAAGAGACTGTTGGTAGAATTAGGGATGTCAACGGCAATCCTGGTAAGGGCTCAGAAGGAAGTGAAGAGAGCCTAAGAGAAAGTCTCTATCATTTTAGAGGATACCCATGGTGTCAGCCACAGAAGGTTGCTCGAAATGTGGACTAAAGGTGCTTCTGGAGAGGCTTTAAAGGGAAATGATGCACATGTGATTGGACAGTGGAGGAAGGGCAATGCTTTTTAGGCAGTGGCAGAGAACTTGTCTGAATTATGTTCAAATGTTCAGTAGAAGGTAGAACTTGTAAGATGAACTTCGGTATCTGGCTGATGAGACTTCTAAGTGTCTTGGTCATCTAGTGCTCCTATAACAGAAATACCACAAGTGGATGGCTTTAAGAAAGTGAAATTTATTCTCTCACAGTCTAGTGGGCTACAAGTCCAAATTCAGGGTATCACCTCCAGGGAAAGGCTTTCTTTCTCTGTCAGCTCTGGAAGAAAGTCCTTATCATCAATCTTCCCCTGGTGGAGGAGCTTCTCAGGACATCATACCTGAAGAAAGCAAAAGGTCATTAAAAAGACAGGGAAAAAAAGGTCAAAATGTATGTCAGAAGAGACTCTGAAACTTGCTCTTGAACGTAGAGTAGCCAAAGTGAAAGGAAGAAATGATGAAGTAAAAGAGCTGAAAAGAAAGTTTCAAAGGGTGGCTCATGAGGACAAAGTAAAGTATTACAATGAAATATACAAAGGCCTGGAGTTAGAAAACCAAAGGGGAAGAACACGCTCGGCATTTCTCAGGCTGAAAGAAGTGAAGAAAAAAATTAAACCCTTGACTTACTATTCTGAAGGATTCTATGGGCAACATGTTAAAGGATACAAGAAACATCAAAACAAGATGGAAGGAATACAGAGTCAATGTACCAAAAAGAACTGGTCAATGTTCAACCATCTCAGGAGGTAGCATATGATCATGAACTAACATTACTGAAGGAAGGAGTTCTAGTTGCACTGAAGGCATTAGCTAAAACAAGTCTCCAGGAATTGATGGAATACCAACTGAGGTATTTTAACAAACAGAGGCGAAGCTGGAAGCACTCACTCGTCAACGCCAGGAAATTTGGAAGATAGCTACCTAGCCAACCAATTAGAACAGATTCGTATTTGTGACCATGCTAAAGAAAGGTGATCCGAAAGAATGCAGAAACTATAGAACAACATTATTAATATCATACACGAGCAAAACTTTGCTGAAGATCGTTTAAAAATGGTTGCAGTAGGACATCGACAGGGAACTGCCAGAAATTCAAGCCAGATTCAGAAGAAGACATGGAATGAGGGATAGCACTGCTGATGTCAGATAGAGCTTGGCTGAAAGGAGAGAATACTACAAAAATGCTTACCTGTGTTTTATTGACTATGCAAAGGCATTCAGCTATGTGGATCATAACAAATTGTGGATAATGCTGCAATGAATGGGAATGCCATTGACAAAAAATATTGAATACAACATGGACTGCAAGAAGAAAGAAAAAATCTGTCTCGGAAGAAGTACAGCCAGAATGCTCCTTGATCATGTAATCAGGAGGGACTAGTCCCTGGAGAAGGACAGCATGCTTGATAACGTAGAAAGTCACCAAAAAAGAGGAGGGCCCTAAACAAGATGGACTGATACAGTGGTTGCAACAATGGGCTCAAACATAGCAACGATTTTAAGGATGACGCAGGACTGGGCAGTGTTTTTTTCTGTTGTACATAGCGTTGCCGTGAGTCGAAATCAACTCAAGGGCACCTAACAACAACAACATACATTGCTGGTGGGAATGTAAAACGTTGCTGCCACTCTGGAAAACAATTTAGCAGTTCCTTAAAAACTAAACATAGAATTATCACATTGACTTAGCAATTCCAACCCTAGATATATACCTGAGAGAAATGAAAACATACATTCACATAAAAACTTCTATGTGCATATTCAAAGCATCATTATCCATAATAGTGAAAAAGTAAAAACTCAAGTGGCCATCAATGGATAAATGGATAAACGGATAAACAAAATGTGGTTTACCTAGACAATGGAATATTACGCGGCCATAAAAAAGACTGAAGTACTGTTACATGCTGCAACATGGATGAACCCTAAAAACATTATGCTGAATGAAAGAAGCCAGACACAGAAGGCCACATATTGTATGACTGCACTTACAGGCCATGCCCAAAAAAGGCAAATCCAGCTGTGATGGTTTCACGGCTTTGTAAATAAACTCAAAACCATTGAATTGTACATTTTAAAAGAGTGAATTTTATGGTATGTGAATTATATCTCAATAAAGCAGTTATAAGTAGCCCTGGTGGCACAGTGGTTAAGTGCTCAGCTGTTAAACAAAAAGGTCAGCAATTCCAACCTACCAGCCACTCAGCAGTAGAAAGATGTGGCAGTCTGCTTCCATAAAGATTATAGCCTTGGAAACCCTTTGGGGCAGTTCTCTGTCCTACAGGGTTGCTTTGAGTTGGAATCGACTTGATGGCAATGTGTTTATATTTTTTGTGGGGGCTGGGGAGTAAAGTGGTTATATTAACAAAAAATAAATGCAGGGTTGAAGTGATGACATCATTCTGGAAGGAAACACTGCTGCCTAATTCTAGTTAGAAAAAGTTCTAACTATATTAAACCTAAAGAGATTATAATCAGGTTTCTGCCTTTGTTTTGTTTTGCATAACGTCAGTTAAATGAATGTTTCATTAATAAAACCGTTGCCAGGGAATATTCTCCCCATATACCTTCCACATTTTTTACAGTCTGTATGGATGAAGAACATGAAAACCTAACCTGTGGTATCCTCTCCCACAGCTCCTCCAAACTTGCAAAGTACTCAAGATAAAGGCACTAAACTGGAAGGTCACCTAGCCTCCTACGTCAAGTGTCTAAAAGACAGATTACCTCTCATTGTCGTACTTTCCACCACAGGTCCTATTTTTTCCCTCAGATCATATCTGAACCTCCCCCTTACTTAATTATGTATGCTATTGGTATAAGAATTACTGTCCAATGAGATTATTCTATATAAATACTTTTGAAATAAGTCATCATGATTAACCTGACAGGGAACACAGCAGAGAATCCCTGATGGAGCAAGACAGCAGTGGGATGCAGACCTCAAATTGTCATAAAAAGACTAGAAGGACCCCAGAGTTCCCATGGTCCCCAGACCTTCCGTTAGCCCAAGACAGAAACCATTCCCAAAACCAACTCTTCAGACAGGGATTGGACTGGACTGTAAGATAGAAAATGATACTGGTGAGGAATGAGCTTCTTGGATCAAGTAGACACTTGAGACTATGTGGGCAGCTCCTCTCTGGAGGGGAGATAAGAAGGCAGAGGAGGACAGACTCTGGCTGAATGGACAGAGGAGTACAGGGTGGAGAGAAGGAGTGTGCTGTCTCATTAGGGGGAGAGCAATTAGGAGTACATAGGAAGGTGAACATGAATTTTTGTATGATGACTGACTTGATTTGTAAACTTTCACTTAAAGCACAATAAAAATTAAAAAAAAAAAGTAAAATAAGCCTTC
The DNA here is from genome assembly GCF_024166365.1 of Elephas maximus indicus. Taxonomy (NCBI): domain Eukaryota; kingdom Metazoa; phylum Chordata; class Mammalia; order Proboscidea; family Elephantidae; genus Elephas; species Elephas maximus. The sequence continues at coordinate 44,637,133 of NC_064829.1, read as the reverse complement.
ATGATGAAGGTTGGGAGTAGAATTTCTTAAATTTCAAAAATCTGACTGTTCTAGCCAGAACAATAAGATAAAAAATAAGATAAGAAAAAGAAATAAAAGGTAAAAAAATTGGAAAGAAGATGTAAAATTATCTCTATTCACAGATGATATCCTATATACAGAAAATCCCAAAGAAAAATTCCAGAGCTAATAGTGGAATTTAGCAAAGTTATAGGGTATGAGATCGACAAACAAAAATCAGTTGGGTTTCTATACACCAACCACGAGAAATCTGAAAGGGAAATTAGGGAAACAATTCCGTTTAAAATAGCATTTAAGAGCATAAAATACCTAGGAATAAATCTAAGCAGGGGCATGAAGGACTTAAAAAAGGAAAACTATAAAACACTGCTGAAACAGATTAAAGAAGACTTAAATAAATTAAAAGATATTCTATGTTCATGGATTGGAAGACTTAATATTATTAAGATGTCAATATTACCTAAAACAATGTATAGATTCAACACAATTCTGATCAAAACTCCAACTGTCTTGTTTACAGAAATAGAAAAACCAATCCTCAACTTAATACAGAATGGTAAAAAAAAAAAAATGGTAGGAGGCCCCAAATACCTAAAACAATGTTGAAAGAGAAAAACAAAGCAGGAGGGCTCATACTTCTTGATTTTAAAACATACTATATATAGCCACTGTAATCAAAACAGCCTGGTACTAGTTCAACAATAAACATGTAGTCCAATGGAATAGAATTAAGAGTCCAGAAATAAACTCACACATCTTTGGTCAACTAATTTTTGACATGGGTGCTAAGTCTATTGGACGGGGAAAGATAAATGGTGCTGGGAGAATTGGATTTCCACGTGCAGAAAAAAGAAATAGGATCCACACGTTACACCATATACTAAAACAATTTCAAAATAGATTAAGGATCTAAATGTATAGACTAAAACCATAAAGTTTTTAGAAGAACAAGCAAGGGCAATGCTGTCAGGCCTAGCTTTCAACAACAGAGTAGCTAATACCATACCAAAAACACAAACAGCAAAAGACAAAATAAATAAACAGGAACTTATAAAAATTAAAAACTTTTGTTCATTGAAGATTTTACCAAAAATGAAGAGAGAAGCTACCTACCGGGAAAGTATCTTCAGAAACCATATATCTGAGAAGAATCTAATAACCAAAATAAATATAAAACTTCTACAACAATAAAAAGACAAATAACCCAATCATAAAATGGGCAAAGGACCTGAATAGACATTTCACCAAAGAGGACGTTCAAATGGCCATCAAACACATGAAAAGAAGCTCAGCATCATAAGTTATCTGAGAGATGCAAATCAAAACCATAATGAGATACCATTTCACTCCCACTAGGATGGCTGCTAAAAAAAAGAAAATAAATGTTGATGGGGATGTGGGGAAATTGGAACCCTTATCCACTGTTGGTGGGAATGCAAAATGGTACAGCTGTTGTGGAAAACAATGTGGCAGTTCCTCAAAAAACTAAAAATAGAACTACCATATGACCTAGCAATTCCACTCCTTGGTATATACCCAAAAGACTTGAAAGCACAGACTCAAAAAGAGACTCGTACACTAATACTCATCACAGCATTATTCATAATAGCCAAAAGGTATAAACAACCCTAACAACCATCAACAGATGAATGGATAAACAAAATCTAGAGTCGAAATTGACTCGATGGCAATGGGTTTGATTTGTTTTGGTTTAGTACCTTCATACAATGGAATATTACTCAGCCAGCAGGAGCAACAAAGTCTTGATTCATGCTACAAAATGGATACAGCTTGAAGACATGTGAGCAAAATACGCCAATCACAAAAAGACAAATATTGTATTATCTCACTTATATAAAAAGACAAGAAAAAGCAAATGTATTACTGGTTACCAGGGGTGGGAGGGAAGGAGGAACAGGGTGGGAGATTTAACAGTGATGGAAATATAGTATTTATTAAAAGTAGGGTTGCAAAATTATTGTAATTGCTGTCAATAAGTTGTAACCTGTAAAAAGTTGAACTGGGGAAAAGTGTGTGGTATATTTACAGCAGTTGACAGGTATGATAGATATATTTACAGCAATGACAAAAAAAAGAAAAAGTATCTTCTGAGGCTGCTTACATACAACCGAATGCCTCATGGGATTTGGTTCCTTGGTTGGAGGTTTAGGGTTATGGTTTCATAGGACATCCCAGTTAACTGGCTTGATAGCGTGTTTAGGGCTTCCATTCGGCCTCCTAGTCCATTGCATAGTGTCTGGGATCTTAAACGCTCGCAAGTATCCATTCAAGTCACAACAATTGGTCTCTATTCAATTGGAGCAATAAAAGAGGAGGGAGAGTCAGGAATAGGAGGAGTATATGGAATATGTGGCTAATTGCCTCCACAAATAACTGCCACATTTGTAATGAGGCTAGAAGAACTGTATGGTGCCCAGCTACCATTACTGACCATTTTGATCAAAGATTACATGGAAGAATCCTGATCAAAAGGGGAGAGAATACAGAATGCAATTTCAAATTCTAATGGATGCTAGACCTTCTGAAGCCATGCAGGGTGGATGAACCCCTGAAACTACTGCTCTGAGATAATCTTTAAATCTTAAATCAAAAATATTTCCTGAACGCATTTTAAAACTGAACAATAATTTTTAGCTTAACTAGTAAAAATGGTCTGCCTTGACCATTATGCTCTTTTAAGAACTATCGATATGGGATCAAATTGACAACAGCAACTCGAAAGACTAGATAGGAACCTGAGGGGGCAGTGAGTTTACATTAATGAGGGATAAGCAACTCAGAAAAAGACAGTGAGAAGGGTTGCAAACCTTGAAGAATGTGATCAGTGCCACTAAATAGTACATGCAGAAACTGTTGAATTGGTATACATTTTGCTGTGTATATTCTCAGCAACAACAACAAAATAAATAAAATTTAGGAAAAAAATGGTGACTGGTTTCAGTATTCCTTAACATTTTAATCTAATCACTGCTGGGCAGACTCCTAATAAGTTTTGCCAATCACGGCTGCATAAATAAGCAATTACTTCATTATTCTCATTACTAACCTTTAACACACACACACACACATACACACACACACACACACATACACACACACACACACAAAGGAACCAGAGATGGCTTATAGAACAAGAGCTGGTTCTCAGTAAAGGACAGGTAAGTAAGCTCAGAGAATACGTTAATTAGAAGAGCTTGTTTGAATAGGCAGTATCTTAAGAGACAACAATAACAATGGTATAAACAGTGGATTAAAGAATAGGTTTTCAAGTACAACTTAGCCCAGGTCAGGCTAGACCAGTTTTACATTTTTATGCTTTTGTCAGCAAGCTCCAAAAGACAGGAATAATTTGTGGTGGTCCTAGAAGTCTCTGCCAGGTATGATACATATATAAAAAGAAATTTTTATTCTAGCTGTTACCATAGGCAGTAATGTTTATAGTAGATGAACATATTAGCCTGGACACAGAATATGAATTTTACTTGTGAAAAAGCTAGCGCAATTATATAGCCTAAGAGTTAAATGTCAGCATTTGAAGATAAATTATAGGCAAATTCCTTTAAACACATGTTATGTGGAAGAATATAAAAACAGGCAGACCTATCTTTATCAATTTTTTATGTCTTTCTTAACTCACCAGATTTCAAAACTCCCCCCTTTCCTTTCCTCCCCAGCATAATGAGGCTTCAACCCTCCATCTGGAAAGAGAGATTTATACTAGGAAAATGTGGGTAAAATACCCTCTTCATTGATTGGTGGGTAGAGGGGTTACAATGAAAGAGAAGATATATTTAACTCCATCCTGGACAAGTGACAGAAATGAATGCAATAGGTGTAGAAAATCAAACCTAAGGGAAGGTGTGCACCAAACCATGGAATACATCTAACACACTGAATTAATTCTGTATAGCACTGTCCAACGACCATGTATGCACTGAGAAGAATAGCAGTCATCATAACCCCTTCAAAAAAAAAAAAGTCTTGATAGGATAACAAGTAAATATAAGTTAGTATTAAGCAAGATGACATCAAAACCTAAACATCTGATTGATTAACTGAAATAGCTGATGGAAATGAGGCAAAATATATTTGAGGCAAAGCAAATACAATTGAGGAATCAAGATAAAGGGTATATGGTGGTTCACTGCACTATTCTGTCTACTTTTCTCTACATTTAAAATTTAAATAAAAAGGACAAATACTGTATGAGACCGCTATTATAAAAACTCCTGAAAAAGTTTATACACACAAAGAAACAATCTTTGATGGTTATGAAGGAGGGGAGGGAGTGAGGAGGGAAAAACACTAACTAGACAATAGATAAGCGGTAACTTTGGTGAAGGGTAAGACAATACACAATACTGAGGAAGTCAGCACAATTTGACCAAGGCAAGGTCATGGAAGCTTCACAAAACAATATGTGTATGTTTAATGAGAAACCAATTTGCTCTGTAAACCTTCATCTAAAGCACACACACAAAAAAGCCTGTAAAAATTTCTTCCGGTCATGTAATAAATGTTTGCTGAATACTGTGTAACAGGCATAAGCGATACAAATGCAGTAAAGCACGGACGGGTGAAAATGTTCTTGGCTGAAATCCAGATTCTAGTACTTTGTAACGATGTAACTTTGAGCAAGTAAGTACCCTGGCCTCCTCCTCTGCAAGGTGGGGATAATATTACCTACCTCACCTCACAGGGCAACTATGAATATAAATGAGATAATAAATGAAAGGTACTTAGCACAGTGCCAGGTCCAAATATGCATTCAATAAATGACAGCTACTATTTAAAAAAAAAAAAAAAAGGACACCACTGGGCTTGGAGAAAGATTTAAACAAATAAAGATAATATGGGCTAAGAGCCATTTATATACAGGTTACAGTGGAGATTAAAAAAAAAAAAGTGGAGGTGAGTAATCAGCTTGACCAGGTGCGGGGGAGGTAGAGGGAGTAAGGAAAGGCTCCAGCGATGATGTGACCCAGGAAATGAGTTTTGAAAAAGTATAGATGCATCAGGTAGGAAGGGCAGAGAGATCATCAAGAGCAAAGGCATAGAGAAGTGAAACCAATATGCACATTAATAAAAGAACTGCAAGCAATACAGCAATGGATGGTTACCTGGTCATGAGTGGGGCAGAGTGAGTAATAAGGCTGCAGAGAAGAACAGGGGCCAAATTTTGAATGCTACACTAAGTTTAGATTTTTCTTCCTATATAACCCATTGATGTCTTGTAGCCAATTTCCATTTTATAACAATCCCTTTGGTAGGAGTATCAATGATGGATCAAAGCAACTCCTTAGAAGACTGCTATAACAGTCTAAGCAAGAGATGAGAGGGACCTGGTAAAAACTGTGTGTGTTTGTGTGTGCGCACACACATGCGTGCAGGTGTTGAAATGGGAAATTTAAGACATTTTATGACTTGGGTGAGAAGATACATAACCAGCTGAGCAGTACCATTTACCAAGACAGGGAATGCAGAATAAAGAAAAGATTTGGGGGGGAATGCAGCTTTAGACACACTGAGTTGGAGATGTTTGGGGAACAGTTAATAGAGAGAGCCAAGAGTGGCTATTTGGATACCTGGGCCTGGAATTCAGAAAAGAAGTCTGAGCAGAAACAGAAATTTGGGAGTAATCACCTTATATGTGGTGGCTGAAGACATGAGAGAACCTAACTAAGGCTGTCAAGGGAGTGTGTAGATTTCGTTCGTTTGTTCGTTCATACAACAAATAAACTCTGTAAGGACAGATATTTTTGTCTGTTTCGTTTACGGCTGAATTCCTTGGCCTACATAATGTGTGCACGATAAATATTTACTTAATGGATAAATTTACTGAGTACCTTAACATCTGGTACTGTGCTAGATGCAGACATACAATGATGAACAAGACCAACACTGTCTCCTGCAGGGAGCTTACTGTCCAACAAGACAGGCAGGCAATCAAGCACTAATTCATAATACCGAATGATGAGAGCAATGACAAGAATATTTCATAGTTCTATGCGAGCACTTCCTCCAAGCTGGGATGCGAGCACTTCCTAAGGGGACCTAAATGACTGAAGAGCTGGGGAAAGTCTCTTGGAGAAAACAATGTTGAAACTGTGAGAAGAAAACAGGGACAATGTAACAGCAACATGTAAAGGACAGGTAGAGAAAAATGAATCAATAGAGATGACAGGAAACAGCTCAAGAGAATGAAGGAGAACTAGGAAGCCAAGATGTTGAAGAAGACAAGAAAGGAGTTTTAAAAAGAAGATGTAGTCAACAGTGTCCAAAGCTGTAGAGATGCCATGTCAGTTAAGGACTGAGAGTTGAGAGAATCTGGTACGTGAAAGGTTACTGGTGGCCCTTGCCAGTACACACGTTTGATGTTACTTAGGTGTTCACCATTTCCACCACTGTTTGAAATGGTAGCTGAAAAGTTATTCTAGTTTTGCCCCAGAGAGGGAGAAGCTTCAGGAATGACAGATGCTTTACTTAGGGCCAGCTGACCACCTGGCTCAAACTCTAATGCAACCCATTAGTCACAAGACTCTTAAGCAAATACAGAACCCAAAGATTTTCACTATGACTGGAAGTCTCTTCACTCTGAACACCTACATCCTATATAAAGATAGCATATACTGTTTATTCTGCTTAGAATGTTCTGCCTGTACCTAATCCTAGGAAATTCCTACTTATCCCTTAAAATTTAGTTTTCATGTCACCTCTTCCTCCAAGCTTTTGCTAGTAAATATCAAACAGCTAAAATTCGATTATATCACCATCAACAGAATTGGCCCATGTGTTCTGGAAATCATAGTATATTAATCTTGGTATCTCTCTACATACAGTAGGCTTTTTATAAATGTTAGATGAGTAAATATAGGAACAGAAGTAAAGGAGTCCTTATTTAACTTCATGTTAGCTTTGTGTTTGTAACTGAAACAGACCATAGATAGACTATGTGGTCTTTTAACTAACCAAGAAGATGTCTAGAACTACTTGCTTATTAAAAATTTTAAATTCTTCTAATCTCACAAGATTTTCCCATCTTGAAGGAAATGTGGTTTCTAACTATGTCATGTTCCTCACCTCACAATCATTTCCTTTTCTCCACCTCTAAAAAGTACTCATTTTCTAAGATAAACACAAAAGAATCTGAGGTCGAAACTGTGTATCTAATTTGTTACTCAATATAATATATGCAATACAAAATGGGCTGTGGATTAAAAAAAAAAATGGATTCCAAGATGAACTGGACAGCAGGGACAGACAAGAATTTCACATGACTGATCTGTGTTGGAGTACAACCTAGTAATACAAGTCTGAAATTTTCCGTTTAATTACAGGAAAAATTTATGGCAAATGCAGTGCAAGACCACAGTGTTCTTCAATTTCCTGATTAATCTGCTGGGGAGGAGAACAAACATTTCCAAAACAAACAGGAGAAAATGAAATGTTCTTGAGATGTATAAATAGAAAGAAGAGTTCAATGTCCCACCCAGTATCTTCTGGACTACTCTACTGATTCGGCTTGTACAATGCAAACAAAAAAATGAGCCATGGAAAGATACCTAATTAGAGGCTTTAACTAGCTCTTTTAGAGTTTTCAAAGTATTACAGTCCCTACATTGACACTTGTTTCTTGCAGAGTCCACAAAATAAACTGGAGCAGAAACAGGCTTGGAACTGAAATGCTTTGGATTCTGTCTTTTGCTCCAATTGTTAGACTCTGTAACTTCAGAAAAAAAAAAAACATATACAAGGGAGAGCCAAGGTTAATTTCTCCAACTTTAAATGTAAGGACATTTACAGCACCTGGTGGATTTGAACTGCCAACCTTTTGGCTGGCAGCCGTAGCTCTCAGCCACTACACCACTAGGGAGGATATACATTTTCAAGCATTCATGGTAGATGATTTTTAAAAAAGTTTGTAAAAACATTTCTATTAAAAGCCATGGATTTTCTCTCACTTCTAATCTTCTTAAATATTAATTTTTTGCTTAAAGGTTCTATGTTTCAGCTGGTCCCAAAGGAGAATTTTTTTCCCCAGTTGGAAAGGCTGCTTTAAAACTCTTTACCAGGTGATGGCACATGTTTGTTCAAGCTATTTTCTACCCCTGGAGGTTTACTGGCAGGCATGTGAGCCACTTGAGTATGTTCTGGCGTCGTGGCGGACATTGGCGTAACAGCCTAAAAAACAAAGAAGTTGGTCTGTGCCACATTTGAGTGTTGAAAGCCATTCGTACGAGGGGAGGCTTCCCAGAGGAGTAATTGCGTAAGACTTTTGTGTCTTTTGGCTTCTGTACAGCAAGATAAGGCTTGCAATTATGTTTATTATTTCCTTTGTGTTACCAGGAAGGTACGGTTACTGGCCATTAGGAAATGTTCAAGTAAATGAGTTATTTTTGGGATGAGAAGTTTGTGATACACTTCCTGTGCCATGGGACTAATATGTACCACATATGTGCTGTGCTTCCTGGAACATGGGACAGACTATGATCCACTTGCATTAGTCACATTCCTGAAGACATTTTTTATAAAGTGCTTGCCACCCTGATGACACCTTTTATAAAGTGCTTGCCTCCCTGAAAACAGTTTGTGATGCACTTCCTGAGCCATGGGACCAATATGCACCACATTTGTGATGTACTTCATGCAACAGGGACCTATATGGCCTGCCTGCAATTGGCACCCCATTTTTTCAAATAATAAACTGCCAACAAACAATGATTCAACATCTCTTCCATTAGTGGAAATAAAAAACATGGCATCACCCAAAAAATTCCAGCCTTTTTTGAGTTAAAGGAACTGGACTAGAAGAGAAGAAAAAGGTGTTATTCCAGCTCTCCCAGCTCTTTCCCTTCACAAGAAATTACTTTTTAAGGTGAACTGTATAACAGTTATTAACACATGAAAATTTCCAATTTCAAAAAGGGTAAATTCCTGACAATCAGATCACTAAAATTGGTCTGAACACTGAGCTCTTTAGATCCTGAAAGGCTAGTAAGTGAAGCTTTGTGTATAATGCTTCATGAAGCAGAGCTAAACATACCCAACAGGGGGCTACCTGCTCCAGCGGTGAGGAACACCAGGCCAAAAGCTCCTTAGAGAGAAGTCATCTCATTCTGCTCCATACACCTTGCATGGAGAAGAGAAGTGCTTTTGGCTTTAAAATAAACCCCTCCATGAACTATCCACGTCGATATACAAGATACCTCCCTCTCTTCATATTCCTACTTGAACTATTTACGCTATGTAAGCCCATTAATTTCTGAGTGGAGATGTAAACTGAGTTTAAGAGGTCCCTTAATCTTCTCTTTTCCAAACTGAGTCCAGTTACATTATGCTTTTCCACGTATATTTCAGCTCTATCATCTTTGTACTTGTCATTTTTCCCTTCTTCAAATTTCTCATTAGAGTTCTCTTGTAAGGCTCAGATACCGCCATTATCTGTCTTAAAATTAAATGCATATATCACCAGGAACAGGTACCTGAACTAGAGCATTTGAGGACAGCTCAGTATAATCACTACTTAGAGGTGGAGCTGGGCCACCTCTAAGTGTTTTAAAGATATTATTTAATTCTGATTAAAAAGAAATAAAATGAGTGAGGTACTATAACTATTCTCATTTTACAAATAAGGAATCTGCAGCATAGCATGGTTAACAACTTACACAATGCTACCCTGCCAGTGAGCTGGGATTAAAGTCCTGGAACCAGACCAATGTTTCTGTCCTTTATGTTTAAACAGCTTTATTGAGACATAGTTCGCATATCATACAATTTACCCATTTAAAATGTACAATTTGATGGTTTCTAGTATATTCACAGATATGTGAAACTATCACCACAATTTTAGAATATTTTTGTCACCTCAAAAAGAAACCCCATATCCTATGTATGCCCCTATTCCTCCACCCTACTGCCCAGCCCTAAGCAATCACTAGCTTTCCCTATTCTGGACTTTCATATGAATGGAATCATAGAGCATACAGTATTTTGTAACTGGCATCTTTCACTTGGAGCCCTGGTGGCGCAGCGGTTAAGAGCTTGGCACTAACCAAAAGGTCAGCAATTTGAATCCAGCAGCTCCTTGAAAACACTATGGGACAGTTCTACTTTGTCCTGTAGGGTCATTATGAGTCGGAATCAACTCGATGGCAACAGGTTTGGCTGCTCTTTCATTTAGCATAAAGCTTTCAGGGTTCATTCATGTTCTAGCACATACCAGTATTCCATCCCTTTTTATGGCCGAGTAATATTTCATTATATGGACATGTGACATTTTATCCATTAGTTCATTGCTGGACATATGGGATGTGTTTATCTTTTGGCTATTATGAATAATGCTGCTATGAACATTTTTTTACAATTTTCTATGTAGGCGTTATGTTTTCATTTCTCTTGGGTATGTATCTAGGAGTGAAACTGCTGGGTGATATAAAAAAAAAAAATCCTTTGAGGAACGGCCAGGATATTCTTCAAAGTGGCTGCATCATTTTACATTCCCACTAGCAGTGTACGAGGGCTCTGATTTCTCCATATCTTTGTCAACACTTGTTATCTGACTTTTTTATTTGAGCCATCCTACTGGGTGTGAAGCAGAATCTCATTCTGGTTTTGATTTGCATTTCCCTAAAGACCAATGATTTCAAGCATCTTTTCCTATGTATACTGGCTATTTGCATAACTTCTTCAGGAAAATGTTAATCAGATCCTTTACCCATTTTTAAATTGGGTTATTTGTCTTTTAATTAAGTTGTAAGAGTTTTTTTTTAATGCATTTGAGATAAATGCCCATTATCAGATAACGTGATTTTTGAAAGTTTTCTCCCATTCTATGAGTTGTCTTTTCAATTTCTTGATGGGGTAAATTGAAGCACAAAGGTTTTAATTTTGGTGATGTCCAATGTATCTATTTTTTCTTTTGTTTTTATGCTTTTGGTTTCATATCTAGAAATCCTTTTCCAAATCCAAGCTCATGAAGATTTACCCCTATGTTTTCTTCTAAAGGTTTTATAGTTTTTGCTCTCACATTTAGGTCTTTGATCCACTTTAAGCAAATTTTTGCTTATGGTGTGAGGTAAGGATCCAACTTCATTCTTTTGGATCTGGCTATTCGGTCCCAGAACCATTTGTTGAGAAGACTACTCTTTCCTCAAGGAATGGTCTTGGCATCCTTCCAAAAATCAGTTGACCATAGATGTATAAGTTCATTTTTGAACTCTCGATTCTATTCCTGTGACAGTACCACACTGTCTTAATTACTGTTGCTTTGTAGTAACTTTTTCAAATCAGGAAGTGTGAGCCTGCCTAATTTATTATTCTTTTTCAGGGTTGTTTTGGCTATTTTGGATACCTTGCAATTTTGTATGAATTCTACAATCCGTTTGTAAATTGCTACAAATAAGTGAGCTGGGATTCTGATAAGAATTGTATTGAGTTTATAGATCATTTTAGGGAGTATTCTCATCTTAACAATGTTGAGTCTCCCAATCCATGGACATGGGATGTTTTCCCATTTATTTCAATCTTTAAAAATTTCTTTGAACAATATTCTATAGTTTTTAGAGTATAAGTTTTTGCACTTATTTTGCTAAATATATTCTTAAGTTTTTTTTATCCTTTTTGATGCTATGGAATTGTCTTCTTAACTTCATTTTGGGATTGTTCACTGCTAGTGTACAGAAATACAGTTTATTTTTGTGTGCTGATCTTTAATCCTGCAACTGTGCTGAAGTCATTTATTAGTTCTAATATATATATACACACTTTTTTTTTTTTTTTAGTGGATTCCTTAGGAATTTCTACATACAAGATCATGTCATGTGGAATAGAGAAAATTTTACTTCTTCCTTTCTAATCTGGATGCCCTTTTTTGTTTTTCTTGCCTAACTCTCGTGGCTAGAACCTCCAGTACAATGTGAACAAAAGTGGTTAGACATTCTTGTTCCTGACCTTGGGGAGAAAGCATATAGGCTTTTACCACTAGAACCGGTAGACCAGTGTTTGTTAAAATGTAATGGGCACAGAAGTCACCTGTGGATCTTGTTAGAAAGGAGACTCCAATTCAGCAGACCTTAGACAGGGCCTAAGATTTTGCATTTCTAACAAGCTTTTCTAGCCATGCTGATGTTGCTGGTCTGGGACGACACTGTGAGTGTACATATCCACTAAGTAAGGTCCCTGGGTAGCATAAATGGTTTGTGCTCAACTACTAAAGTTTGGAGGTTCAAGCCCACCCAGTTGCACCACAGAAGAAAGGCCTAGCACTCTACTTCTGTAAAGGTTTCAGCCATGAAAACCCTATGAGGCAGTTCTACTCTGTAACACATGGGGTCACTGTGAGTCAGAATCAACTTGACAGCAATGGATTTGGTTTGATATCCAAGTAACCTTTTTCACATCAGTGTGAAGATCATCCTCCTTTGTGCTGAAGTATAACGTCTTATTAGACTCTGTTGCTTCCTCCCTTTAATCTACTCTTGGAATGTGTTTTTCTCCCCTTATTTTGGTTAACTGTTTTTCTTTTAGAAAGAAGCATATAAAAAACAAAATGAGATGCAAAATAACCCATTTTCTTCTTTTGAGGGAAGCAGTATTCTAGATTTTCAGAACAGTATGACATTAATATTGTGGCTGACTAGTTTTTAGTGAGATAATACAAATTACCAAATACTGCCTGCAGTGCTTAAAAATTTATATTGAGGGATGAGTCAATGAATGTTATGGATTGAATTATGCCTCCCCAAAATATGTGTTATAAATTCTAGCTTCTATGCCTATAGTTATAATCCCAGTTGGGAATGGCTTGTCTCCATTATGTTAATGAGACAGGATTAATATCGGGTTTTTTTTATTCTTGAGTCAATCTTCTGAGATATAAAAGAGATTAAACAAGCAAGGGAAAGAAACAGAGATGGGTAAAGACTGATGCCAGGCCACATGGAGACCTCCAAGGAACCAGAAAACACGCTGAAGACACAAGGACTTTCCCCTAGAGCCAACAGAGAAAGCCCTTCCCTAGAGCCGGTGCACTGAATTTAGACTTCTAGCCTCTAAACAATAGACAATGAGAAAAATAAACTACTAGATCTTATCTCTTTCACTTTCGGGAGGACATTCACTGTCTACCTTAGCCAAGCACAGACTTTTAAGCCTAAGTTTACATTATCATTTCTAAATTCTGCTTAACATTGTCAGACTGTTAGTTACGGCTTGTACATGCAGTATTTATGCACTGTGAAAATATGACCCAATATTAATAATTCTAAGTAGACATCAAACAATGTCCATAAAATAATACTCACAGCTAGAGGGAAAAGGAGAGCTTGTTTGTTTTTGAAAGGAGATTTCTTATAGAATGGGACATATCTAATACTTTAAAGTGGGAAAAAAAGTAGTAAAAATATCTCATTTCTTGCATCTTTGAAAATGACTGATGCTATTGCTCACAAATGTAAATTACTGCTCAGAGAAAAATTAAGTAACTCCTGTGTGGAGGTTTATTATCTAAACTCAGCAAATGCGGCAAAGGCTGAAGATAATAAAGCATTTTATGAACAACTTCACTTCACTGGTTTCTAATATAATAGAGCTTATTTGGACTATTTAGCAGATTGACATTAAAGAAACTGGTAAAGAACCAGATTATCTGCCTGACCCTCCACTCAAGGAATGTTCAGAGGAATAGCCCAAAACACTCAGAGGGGAAAAGTTTTACAGTACCATTAAAATCAAGGAGTTAGGTTTTCTTTACTGTTTTAATACTATTGACTACTAAATAAATTAATCCAAGAGACGTTTAAAAGCACAGCCTCTAAGGTCTAGCTCTTTACTCATACATGCCTAACAATAGAGGGTTGGACTTATTATAAAATTCAAAAGTAATGAATGGAACAGTTAAAAGCCAATAATTTCTGTTCTGTTTTTTCTCAATTGTTTTGAATGTTTTAAGCAACTCTGCTAGGAGGCAGAAACTGTCCATATTTAGTCTCTAATAGTGAATTTCCTTGAAAATTAAGTCTCAACTAAATCAATTCACCTCTTCTGCCCTGGGAGGAGAGAAAATATTCTCTTTTGGACTAAGGTAAGACATCTAAATACAGCAGGATGTGTTCAGAAAATAGTCAATGTTAGTAGCCAGAAAAAATTAAAACCAAAATAAGTGCAGGGAAATTTCTGATTCAAGACAAGATAAATGCACTTTTGCCTATTCTTTCCATTAAATACAGCCAAAAATCCTAGACATATAAAACAAATATAACACAACTCTGGGAGGTGGAGAGAAGGCAGACTGGCTAGGAACCTTGGAACCTGGGGAACAACACAGCAGTGAGTTGCCTGGTTTTGTATTTGCTTCATATATTCTAGACTGGGTACTAAAGGAAGCTGGCAATCCAAAAACAGCAACAGACACAAACAAAGCAAAAAAAGAAAGAACACCCTGCTCTCTCTAGTCAAAGGAAAGGGAAAAGGGAAGCCCAGGCAAGGGGAAGCCTAGCAAGACAGAAAACTTTCAGACAATAACCGCCTTACTCCAATCAAACACTTGGGAAAAAGCTGCAGCCCCCTCCCCGACGACCACCACTTCCATCAGCAAACTCTACCCTTGCCCCCCTGTAAAGAAGTGTCCCTTTACTCTCAGCTCCCCTCGGGGTGGTATCAAGAGAAAGCCGAGGGGGAGCCAGGACATTAATCCCCTTCTGTAGGTAAAGATATCCTTTTCCACCTCCCTCATCCCCATGATATCAGTGGAGGTCTTGTGGGAGGCCTGGACTTCCACTCCCCCTCAGCTTTAATGAGGTGTCCCTCTCTGCTGGGGTGGTGCCAGAGGAGGCTGTGGAAAGCCAAGAAGTTCACTACATTCCAGCAGTGCTGAATAGAGGCTATTTTTTTTTTCTAAGACAAACTTCATCTGTGTTCCTGATTTCTTCCTTTTCTACATCATTCAGGATATTGTCCAGTAAGTTATTTTATCTTTCTCGTGATCTCAATAGCTTTGGGCTCCTTCCCACAGGCCTTCAAAGAGTGCATACTAAGAAAAGTCCTCCTCAAACAATGCTTCCTTCTTAGCGCCAACATCTCTTCTCCCCATCACTACCAAAACTTTTAGATGAGTAACCTATACTCTTTGCCTCTGCTTCCTCATTTCCAATTTACTTTTTTGACCCAATGCACTGTTTTCCTGTCCCTCCACTGTATTGACACCGTGATTCTTGACAAATTTCCTCTAAGCTATGGAGTGCTAAATATAACAACCTGATTTTGAGTTTCATCCTCCTTCCTGGATACTTCCTCCTTCTTCAGAGTTTCCTCCCCTGGTTTCTGAGTTACTGGTCCCTTCTGCTTCTTTCTAGCAGATTGCTCCTTTTAAAGTCTCTTTCACTGGCTTTTCCTTCCTCTTGTTGTTAGATGCCCTGGGTCACCTCTGACTCATAGTGACCTTATGTATAACAGATCGGTACTGCACCATCTTCATGATCATTGGTATATTTGAATTCATTGTTGTGGCTGTTGTGTAGTGGCATCCAACCTAGGGGGCTCATCTTCCAGCACTATATCGGACAATACTCTGTTGTGATCCACATGGCTTTCATTGGTTAATTTTTGGAAGTAGATCACCAGGCCTTTCTTCCTAGTCTATTTTAGTCTAAAAGCTCTGCTGAAACCTATCCACCATGGGTGA
This sequence comes from Elephas maximus indicus, assembly GCF_024166365.1. Classification (NCBI taxonomy): domain Eukaryota; kingdom Metazoa; phylum Chordata; class Mammalia; order Proboscidea; family Elephantidae; genus Elephas; species Elephas maximus. Next base: position 44,621,412 of record NC_064829.1, on the reverse strand, counting down.
TCCAGATGGTTTTTGAAATACCGGTAGCATAGCTTCCAGCATTACAGCAACATGCAAGCCACCACCGTACAGTAAACTGACAGATGGGTGGTGGCCCCTTCCTCCACCCATCCATTAAATGTAGACTTTCCCCAAGATAACGTCTCAGAATTTTATCTGTTTTCATCCTGCCCACTCCCCATAGCCTTATACTCTACCATACTACAAACACAATTCATAGGATAGTGATTCCCAAACTTCTATTTCCTAGCTATTCAAAAAAAGCAGTGTGATGTGACGGTCTGTAGCAGTCCCATATTACAAATGTGATTATTCTCCGGTATTCACATGTATTTGGCACTGTGAAGTTTACAAAATGAAGGTGAGAAAATTGCTACACAAACACTGGCAAGACAATTTTTAAACCTCCAATTTCGCCAACCGTTTTTAGTATTTTGAAACCATAATGTTGAATTATTACATTTAAATAACAAAAATTAATTCTCCAAAAAGGTTTTAACATCCTACTTCTGTTTTTTCTGTTTAGATCGTCATAATATTGTGGAACGATACCACTTTATCATATTAAAAAAGGTGCTAATATATACCAATTTCATTTGATGGAAAAATGAAATTTACTTTATTACAGAATAATACCTCACGATTAGTTCCTGATTTGATTTACCTTTTGAAGCGAATCCAAAATGGCATACATTATAACACGAATGAATTAAGTTAGGGCTACCTATACAAAATAAAGAAGAAATCATGTTGAATAAAATTAAGGATCATGTTATCCATCAAAGTAAAATTTCTTCTTTTTCCATAACTGGCATAAATAATATTACAGTAATGTAACTTTAAAATTCAGTTTTCTAGCACCCAAATGAATTGCTTTCTAGTGCCATCTATACTACTTGTACAATAATTGTTTAAAAATAACTTAAAAACAATGAAAAATACCAAGTAATTCCCTACACTGATCAAAATCACTGATATGACTCATTTATACTAACAGAATAAAGACCAGAGGTACTACATTACTTTGCTGGATTGAACATTTTCAATAATCAGTTAATCTATTATCTTTCCCCAGTTCAGGTAATGGCTCTGAAATATACAGACCATGTAGAATGATAAACCGTGTTTTAAAATATGCAGATTACCACATGGTCATCAGCAGGTATACATGCTCAGCAAGCCAAGAAAATATCTAAGGAAATCTTTAAAAACGTAGTTGTATATTTAAATAAATATCACCAATAAAATTTTAGTGCCTTTCTCAGGGCAAATCTATTATTTTATTACAGATTTGTGCCCAAAGTTGTATTACAGGGACCTTCATACCAAGGGTAGACATTAATTATCTGACACTCTCTTTGAATATACAAGCCCAGAACAAACAAGGCAGGCACTCTCCGCATTCTTCGCCCTGGCACATTGTTGGCTCTTTCAATTCAAACAAATGGGTTTTATGTAAATGTCAATGGGCTGTGATGCCTGTACCCAGTAAGCAGCCTATGTAACAATGTACCAAATTCTGATAGAGCTTAGGGAAGTAAATCATTTGGCATCATTTCTAGGGTTGCCTCCTAGAGTAAAATTTGGGGAATGTTAAGAAATGGTAGAGAATTTTTAAATTTATGTATATGTCAATCCAATTACCAGCTAAATCTCCCTTTACTAAGTAATAAGAGTCATGATAATTTAGCTAAACACATTTACTCCCCAGAATACAGACACAATCTCTGTGATATGCTCCAATGTCTATTATGCACAAGAGATTGATTAAAAGTGAAACACAAGCTCTACTGGTGGCGTAAGACTAAGCCATTGGGAGGGTTACTCCTACTACTAAAAGTTATTCTGGGTTTTGTTTTCTCATTATTTTTTTTTATATATTTAGATTGCAAAATTAAAAAAAATAAAATAACACTGCATGATTTAGCTGTCATTTTCTACCAAATTGCTTATAACTGTAACCATAAAATGATCATAATCTACCATATGTGCAGCTGCAAAACTAAGAAAAGCACTGGTCAGTGCTGCTGCGAAACATGAACCTACTACTCCCCCTGGTGCCCGTGGAACTGAATTGCAATAAAATATAAACAGCCATTTCTCTATAAAGCGAGAAATTTCATATATAGTCAGTTCCGCTATGATACTTGTTTGAAAGCACAAATACATACACGTGGTTGATATATTTGGAAACAATTTGAGTATAACGTGAATTTCACACATGAAACACTAGGTGTGTGAGGAAAACTGCACCCAACGGACTAATGGCAAGTAGGAATACACAAAACGCTAGTGGGCACACGCACCTCAAACACCTACCAGCTACCTCAGTTCACTGTGTGTTATAAGCCACACACATCCACATCGCCTGTTAAAACTTTCCATCCGATTTCAGATAATTCTCTTTCCTCCACTTTACAATAACTCACAAGCTGCAACCCTTTTGAAGTCTACTTCCACAAGCACACTTCAGGTTTTTTCAAGTTAATAGGCCATATTTATTGCATTGTTTACATATTTCTTAGCCACTTACTATGTGTAAAACTGTAACAAATAGAATTAAAATGTCTCCACGTGTCAGTTTGTCATACTGTGGGGGCTTGTGTGTTGCTGTGATGCTGGAAGCTATGCCACTGGTATTCAGATACCAGCAGGGTCACCCACGGAGGACAGGTTTCAGCTGAGCTTCCAGACTAAGACAGACTAGGAAGAAGGACCCGGCAATATACTTCTGAAAAGCATTAGCCAGTGAAAACCTTATGAATAGCAGCGGAACATTCTCTGATATAGTGCTGGAAGATGAGCCCCCCAGGTTGGAAGGCACTCAAAAGATGACTGGGGAAGAGCTGCCTCCTCAAAGTAGAGTCAACCTTAATGATGTGGATGGAGAAAAACTTCCAGCACCTTCATTTGCTGCTGTGGCATGACTCAAAATGAGAAGAAACAGCTGCAAACATCCATTGATGATTGGAACCTGGAACATATGAAGTATGAATCTAGGAAAATTGGAAATCGTCAAAAATGAAATGGAATGCATGAACATCGATATCCTAGGCATTAGTGAGCTGAAATGGACTGGTATTGGCCATTTTGAATCGGACAATCATATAGTCTACTATGCTGGGAATGACAACTCGAAGAGGAATGGTGCTGCATTCATCGTCAAAAAGAACGTTTCAAGGTCTATCCTGAAGTACAACGCTGCCAGTGATAGGATAATATCCATACGCCTGCAAGGAAGACCAGTTAATACGACTGTGATTCAAATTTACGCACCAACCGCTAGGGCCAAAGATGAAGAAAGACAAGATTTTTATCAGCTGCTGCAGTCTGAAATTGATAGAACATGCATTCAAGATGCATTGATAATTACTGGCAATTGGAATGCAAAAGTTGGAAACAAAGAAGAAGGATCAGTAGTTGGAAAATATGGCCTTGGTGACAGAAACAATGCCGGAGATTGAATGATAGAATTTTTGCAAGACCAACAACTTCTTCATTGCAAATACCTTCTTTCACCAACATAAACGGTGACTATACACATGGACCTCACCAGATGGAACACACAGAAATCAAACTGATTACATCTGTGGAAAGAGACGATGGAAAAGCTCGATATCATCAGTCAGAACAAGGCCAGGGGCCAACTGTGGAACAGACCATTAATTGCTCATATGCAAGTTCAAGCTGAAACTGAAGAAAATCAGAGCAAGTCCACAAGAGCCAAAATATGACCTTGAGTATATCCCACCTGAATTTAGAGACCATCTCAAGAATAGATTTGACGCACTGAACACTAGTGACTAAAGACCAGATGAGTTGTGGAATGACATCAAGGTCATCAACCATGAAGAAAGCAAGAGGTCACTGAAAAGACAGGAAAGAAAGGAAAGACCAAGATGGATGTCAGAGGAGACTCTGAAACTTGCTCTTGAGCATTGAGCTGCTAAAGCAAAAGGAAGAATTGATGACGTAAAAGAATTGAAGATTTCAAAGGGCCTCTTCAGAAGACAAAGTAAAATATTATAATGACATGTGCAAAGAGCTGGAGATGGAAAACCAAAAGGGAAGAACACGCTCGGTGTTTCTCAAGCTGAAAGAACTGAAGAAAAAATTCAAGCCTCGAGTTGCAATAGTGAACATTTTCCACAGGGAAAATATTAAACGACACAGGAAGCATCAAAAGAAGATGGAAGGAATACACAGTCATTACACTAAAAAGAATTAGTCGATATTCAATCATTTCAAGAGGTGGCATATAATCAGGAACCGATGGTACTGAAGAAAGAAGTCCAAGATGCTCTGAAGGCACTGGTGAAAAATAAGGCTCCAGGAATTGATGGAATATCAATTGAGATGTTTCAACAAACAGATGAAGCGCTGGGGGTGCTCACTCGTCTATGCCAAGAAATATGGAAGACAGCTTCCTGGCCAACTGACTGGAAGAGATCCGTATTTATGCCTATTGCCAAGAAAGGTGATCCAACCGAATGAGGAAATTATAGAACAGTATCATTAATGTCACACACAAGCAAAACTTTGCTGAAGATCATTCAAAAACAGCTGCAGCAGTATATTGACAGGGAACTGCCAGAAATTCAGGCTGGTTTGAGAGGATGTGGAACCAAGGATATCATTGCTGATGTCAGATGGATCCTGGCTGAAAGCAGAGAATACCACAAGGATGTTTACCTGTGTTTTATTGACTATGCAAAGGCATTCGACTGTGTGGATCATAACAAACTATGAATAACACTGCAAAGAATGGGAATTCCAGAATACTTAATTGTGCTCATGAGAAACCTTTACACAGATCAAGAGGCAGTTGTTCAGACAGAACAAGGGGATACTGAGTGGTTTAAAGTCAGGGAAGGTGTGCGTCAGGGTTGTATTCTTTCACCATACCTATTTAATCTGTATGCTGAACAAATAATACGAGAAGCTGGATTATATGAAGAAGAACGGGGCGTCAAGATTGGAGGAAGGCTCATTAACAACCTGCATTATGCAGATGACACAACCTTGCTTGCTGAAGTGAAGAGGACTTGAAGGACTTACTAATGAAGATCAAAGACCGCAGCCTCCAGTATGGATTATACCTCAACATAAACAAAACAAAAATCCTCACAACTGGACCAATGAGCAACATCGTGATAAATGGAGAAAAAATTGGAGTTGTCAAGGATTTCATTTTACCTGGATCCACAATCAACAGCCATGGAAACAGCAGTCAAGAAATCAAAAGATGCATTGCACTGGGCAAATCTAGTACAAAGGACCTCTTCAAAGTGTTGAAGAGCAAAGATGTCACCCTGAAGACTAAGGTGCGCCTGACCCAAGCCATGGTATTTTCAATCACGTCATATGCATGTGAAAGCTGGACAATGAATAAGGAAGACTGAAGAAGAGTTGAAGCCTTTGAATTGTGGTGTTGGTGAAGAATATTGAATATACCATGGACCGCCAAAAGAATGAACAAATCTGTCTTGGAAGAAGTGTGGCCAGAATGCTCCTTAGAGGCAAGGATGGCGAGACTGCATCTTACATACTTTGGACATGTTGTCAGCAGGGATCGGTCCCTGGAGAAGGACATCATGCTTGGCAGAGTACGGGGTCAGCGGAAAAAAGGAAGACACTCAACAAGGTGGATTGATACAGTGGCTGCAACAATGAGCTCAAGCATAACAATGACTGTAAGGATGGCGCAGGACCAGGCAGTGTTTCGTTCTGTTGTGCATAGGGTCGCTATGAGTTGTAACCGACTTGACGGCACCTAACAACAACAACCACCACCACTGTATTTGTGTACAGGGCAAGAGTAATTACGAATATCTAAATTTTGTAACACTTAAAAATAGGTTTTTCTGTTTATTTCCATGAGAGTATTACTTTTTCTATCTCCTAAAAAGGTTATCTCTTCAGTTAAAGACCTTTACAAAAAATCAGAAGAAAGAAATATGTATGTGGTCAAAACCATGACTCTTCCCAACCAAGCTATCAGCCATACCAAATAGTTTGTGTCCTGCTCTAACTTATTGAGCTCTTTCCAGAAATCTAAGGAGAATAAAAGTCCAACCAGCTCAGAAAAACAGCTGGGATGATACCTTGATTACATTCACACTTCATTCAAAACTTCAATTGGTCAAAAAGCTGCATAAGAAAAACAAGTAATCCTTTAAGGGGAAAAAGTGTTCATGATACAACACAGTTCAAAGAGCTGTTCTCACCAAAGATGATCGCAGTTTCTTGTAGCCTTTCTGTTTCTCTGAATTCAGATAAAAGGGAAGTAAGAACAGAACCTGCAGAGAGCCATACTCCTTCACTTATGAGCTTGCTTACATCTAATGCTTTACAGTAACAAAAAAGCTTTGTAAATTGCCATTTTCCTTGTCAACGTGGATTTCAGCATTAACAGTTTGTCTAGACTTTGTTTAACCTTTCCACCTTATCAACCTGCCCTAAATAGAGAAAAGCTTACTGTCAGGCAGGAAGTCTAAAAGTATGGTCCATGGACAGCGGCACTGGGTATCACCTGGGAACTTGTAAGAAATGCAAAATCCTGGGTCCCACTTCAGATGTGAGCCAGAGTTGCACTTAACCACACTGCCCAGGTGACTGATATGCACATTAATGTCTGAAGAACACTGGTGAGAAGCCATACTCTAAGCCACTGTGGGAAAGTTTCAGGGTGTATTTCTGCCCATCTGTACTTCTATATGGCAGAGAAAAGCAGCTTTCCTGTCACAAAGTCATAAGTTTTTTTTTTTTACACTAAATTAACTAGATTTTTTTTTGTTTAATATGCTATTTCCCAGTCCTCATAAACTTGTTAGAACATAAACTGTTTGGAACACAATGGCTAAAAAACATTCAAATATTTCTCTTCTGGAAGAGATCTGGGATAAAGCTGATTAAATACCACTAAATATTAATTACTAAAAGGACAGTTTCATATGTAACTACATGTAAATACAAAATATACATTTTCATATATATGAAAAAAAGCAGACATTTATACAATAAAAGCCAGTACTCTTATGTCATATCCCTAGGACATACTTCATTACTTAGATAAACAGAAAAAAAAAAAGAACATTTTCTTCCCCAACTGCATATAAACACAGGAAACAGTATTCTGGTTACAATGAATTAAAATCCATAGAAAAAAAGGTTTAATAAATAGCATCTTCGTAAGGTTTATTGTGATAGGATTATTTAATCACACAGTTTCACTGAAAACCCTTATCCCAAAACCCATTCCCATAATTCTAACTCACAGCGACCCTATAGGACACAGTAGAACCGCCCCCTGGGTTTCCAAGGAGCAGCTGGTGGATTTGAACTGCCAACCTTTTGATTAGCAGCCGCGCTCTTTACCACTGCGCCACCAGGGTTCCATACCCCTCATTTAAAAAAAAAAAGTTGCCATTGAGTGAATTCTGACTCATAGTGACCCTATAGTACAGAGTAGAACTACCCCAAAGGGCTTCCAAAGAGTGGCTAGTGGATTCGAACTGCCGACCGCTTGGTTAGCAACCAAACCGTTAACTGCTGGCACCACCAGGACTCCACATAACCCCTCATTAATACATGTAAACTGCCATATAATTTAAAATGCCAAGCACCCAGGAATTCTCTCATACAATGACCCCTGTTCTCTCAAGTTCTACCAGCTGCTCCTTGGAAACCCTATAGGGCAGTTCTGCTCAATCCTATGGGGTCACTATGAGGTGAAATAAACTCAACAGCAACAGGTTTGGTTTTGGTTTTTCTCTTATCTCCCTCAACCTCCTAATAAACCAAAACCAGTTGCCACTGAGTCAATTCCAACTCATTGCAACCCCATGTATGGCAGAGTAGAACTCCTCTCCATAGGGTCTGCAAGGCTCTGACCTTTCAGAACCAGGTCACCAGGCCTTTCTTCTGAGGAATCTTTGGGTAGATTTGAACTGCCAACCTTTTGGCTAATAGTTGAGCACTTAACTATTTGTGACAGCTCCAAAGTGCTGAGGAATGTACTCTCCCTTCCCACTCCGGATCTGTTTCTTACAAGCCTACTGTGTGCATGGTGATGTACTAAGTGCTAGAATAGAATCCTAAGGAAAGAGGAGCCTCCCGACCCCATAAACACACACAGTAACAACAAAAATGACACAACAAAGACTTACATCAAATCAAACCAAAACCGCCACTAACCAGCTACTATGGTTTGCTGAACTGAAGTTGGCAAAGACAGCATTGTTTGGACAGCTTTTAACAAGAGAGGGGGTATTCCCTTGTTCCTTAAGAAATAAGCTGAAAGTCTTATACCAAAAAAAAAAAAAAAAAAGAGGTATAAATTTACTGCTTTTATAAAATGATTTCAGGTTTCAGTAAAAGGCAAGGGGAAAAAGGTAGAAGAGTAGAATGAAGGATTATTCAACAAGGAAGAAAATATGTATGCTCAGGTAAACTGATCAATAAAAGTCAAAAACTAAAATGTAATAATAAAAGAAAATGAAAAAACAGTTCTTATTTCACTGAGAGATCTATGATGTTTTTGCTTTCCTCAAAAAGACAGGGATACAAAGTCTTAAAGTGAGATATTCTATCACATAAATGAATTCTGGACACAACTATTAAAGATTGGAATCAACAAGACAGAAAAAAGAAAACTGTGCTAGATAATAAAAGCATCAACATAGAGATGAAGACAGAGAATGAAAACGTGTTTGGATCTAGAGATTTCATTTTGGGTAAATGATTTCCACTCAAATTATGGCAATCTTTTTCTGTAAAGGCCAGATAGTATTTTAGGATTTGCAAGCCATATGGTCTCTGCGCAAAAGACAACATATAACCATAGACAATATATAACCAAACAAGCGTGGCTGTGTTCTTATAAAGCTTTATTTACAAAAGGAAGCAGTAGCTTGGATTTGGCCTGTGGGAAGTACTTTGCCAATCCCTGCTCTAGCCTAGCTGAGAACTAGAAATACCAAGGCTGTAACTTCCCTGGAATTTCCAGGAGAAAAGGATTGAAGAAATAATGAGTAGGAATCACTTGGGCCCCAGAGGCAGGTGGTTTCTAAGATCACTCTGTCTGCCTTTAAAAGTGATTAACCCTTTGGGAGCTAACTTGGACCAACATTTAAAGAAAAGCACATATTTATGACAGATCTTATTTTATCATATGCCATGACATATGCTTTTCCTTCTGCAAACTTCTTTCCTTGTTACATTTACACTTTCATTGATTTATTAAATTAAATAATTTTTTTCCAAAGAGTAAAAAGTACCCTCACAAAGATGGTCATATAAAAACACAGATTACAAGAAAGTTTTAAATTAGGGGATACAAACACAAGAGGAAGCAGAAGAAAAAGGAGGGGGGAGGGAGAGTGAAGGCTAAGAGAAAGGGGTAATGGAAAGTACATAGACATAGATCTTAAATCTGTTATCCATTTTTCTTGGCAATCAGGTCAATGTTCATTAGCCCCGTATCTGTAGACTAAATACACATAAGATTAGGGTGAGATTAGGGCTACAAAAATTGATAAAACATTTAGGGGAAAAGAAAGTATCTTCTCAGGGCAACTTTTGATACTAAACTCAAAGGTAAAAAAATCAACTTTTAAAAAACTTTTAAAATAGCATTTGACTTCTGTTCGAATGTTTTTGTTTTTAACCCAGCATTTCATTTGGATTCTTTCTAGAGTTTCCATCTCTCTGTTTACATTACCTATCATTTCTTGTATGTTGTCTACTTTTTCCAGTAGATTCCTTAGTATACTCATCACAATTACTTTGAATTCTTGGTCTGATAATTCTAAATTCTCTGCCATATCTGGTATTTGCCCTGTCTCTTCAGACTATGTTTTTTGCCTTTTAGCATGCCTTGCAATTTTCTGTTGAAAGCCAGACATCCTGTATCTCAGAGGCTCTCAGAGGCTCTCAGAGGAAACAAAGGGGAGGGAGGTTGGGATGGGAGAGTAACTATCAAAGCAACTCTCTCAAATACAAAGTTTACTCAAATAGACTTTCTAGAGGAAGTCACAATGGAGAAATACTAAAGTTTCATTAACTCAAAGAATGTGTCCCTTCCAGGTGTGTATGTTAATGTGATATATCCAGAACATACTCTGCAAACTTTTTAAACCTGAGGAAATATAAATAAAACTAAGGCTCCTCACAATAAATACCAAAAACTAAGAACTGTCTGTCTTACTCTCTTCCGATCTCAGGATTTAAGGGACATAAATCATCATAGCATCCAACCATGTTCTAAAAAAGAACTTAATCAAAAGTTGTATCAAATCCAAATGATTGAAAAATAAAGATTAAGAAATCTTGCAAAGACTGAAAAACAGGAAGAGACCCAATGTATCCTTTTCCTTCATTTCCATTCTAGAAAGTAAATGCAATATGTGAAACCTTAACTTCCCAAAGTCTCCAGGGCTTAAATCCTAAATATCGTGAATTTCAAACATTTACCTAATTCAGGAATCAAAAGTATCCATTTTCTTTTCTCTCTCTTTTTTTAAGCTGTTTTTTTGTCTTCATTAACAGATGAAGGGGGTGGGGAGGCGGCACAAAGGAGAAAAGAGAATGAAGTACAGTAATTTTGCAGTTTTTCATTTCCATGAAACCTACCCTCCACTCAAAATTTCTAGCACTTATGAAATTCAAAATACCTTATAACACCTCTGGCACTGGGAGAAGAAAAAAATGAGGCATGAAATATGAAACATGCTAGCAGAACATTTTTTATTGAAAATGATCAACCAAATTTTATGCCCATCTGAATAGGAAAAAAAAACGGAATGTTCTCATTTGGTTCTTTTTGTACACTTCTTGTCCCCATCACTTGGCCTTATTGTGCCTCGATTTTCTCGCCCATGAAATAAAGCAAGACAGCATTCTCCTTCCTATCCCATAAAGGTAAAATATATATATATTTTTTAATTACAAGCTTCTATGGCAATGTTCCATACACGATTCTTCTTATCAACTACCATGATGATTACACTCTTTCTGAATACATAAACAGCTGAGCAGTTAGTGAATGATTCCCATGGGGAAGTAGTGAAAGCCCCACTGTCCCGAGTCATTTAACTCAGGTCTAAAAAAAGCAGTGAATGAGGAATCTACTCTAGGAAATAATTATCAATTGGCAGGAAAATCAATCTTGAATATTTGAGAGTTTTAGAGCCTTCCTACTGGGCTGAACAGTAGGGGGTTTTGGATTTATTAGCATGTTTCTATTTGATTTTTGCTAAAGATTGGAAGAAAAATCAAAACACCAAACCAGTTGCCACCAAATTCATGGAGACCCCATGTGTCAGAGTAGAACTGTGCTCCATAAGGTCTTCAGTGGCTGATTTTTCAGAAGTAGATTGCCAGGTCTTTCTTCTGAGGCACCTCTGGGTAGATTTGAACCTCCAACCTTTCAGTTAGTAGCTGAGCATGTTAATTGTACCACCCAGGGCCTCCAAAAATAGGAAAAATGATTCCTTATTTGTGGGCAGACACTTAAATAACAGTAGCAAAGAAGAATAATGGTGGAACTTAATCAAAAGTTATACCAGATCCAAATAACTGAGACATAAAGATTAAGAAATCTTGCAAAGACTGAAAAACAGGAAGAGACCCAATGTATCCTTTTCCTTCATTGCCATTCCAGAAAGTAAACAAAACTGGGCAAGCTAAAAACATCCCATTTTGTTTTTTATTTTAGCACCCTGAATTTCTGACGGAGTTCTTGTTATATACTAGCTTAAATCTAGAGTCTGTCCTCCTTCTGAAGAAAAAAAAAAAAACTATAGAAAATAGCATGAAAAACACCTACAGCAAACATAAAACACATATACTGGGGTGTTGAAATTCCAAGGACAAATAATATTTTTATCGTTTCTACACACTGATAAAAAAAGGATACGTAAGCAGTTCCAATATCCTAACAAGCGTTCATCTACTAATTCTGTAAGCAAAAGGAACAGTACACAAAACAGAGCACCTCAGTTTTGTTTCTTTGTTCTATTTCGTTTTGTTTTCTCCCTAAGAGCAAATGCCTCCAAATAAGCTGTGAAGCAGCATGCTCACTTTTACAGCTGAGTTTGATTTCTCTTTTAGGGCTGAGGTAATTATAATAAATGTCAGTTACAGAAACACTCGAATAAAATCTCAATGCTTTTTCTAATGCAAATCAAAGGATTGATATTGGAGATGTTTATGACCACTGAGTTGACTAACACTGTTTGTGCCATAAAGACAATAAAAGCATCATAATTTTACTTTCAATAAAACCATAGTTCTTTTGCTCACCTTATATATTTTTTCCTACACTGTCCCTTGAAAATAAACTGATAGAATCAGTTGAGTCTCAGATAAAAAAAAAAAAAAAAGGCCATTACATTTAAGTGTATGTGGTTTAAATATTTTATAAACTGATTTTATTAAATTATACATCACACTTTTGTATAATATAATATGCAAGGTAGAATTCTGATGGAGCAAGAACATTCTTATGGAGGTATACAAAAGCATAAGTAAACTGCTAAATTTAAAACAAATAAAACTAAAATTAAAAAAAAATAAGATAGCTAAGCATGGTAATTTTCAAATATTTACATCACAACATGCACTCCCTAAAGCAAGGAACAGCAAAACCGAGTATGTGTAACCAATGTCAGAATATACTGAAGGACGTAAATATAAAGCCAGTAGGTAATCAAAACTTGTCATGACAAAGTACAGGATTCTAGGCTTGGAAAAAATGGTTATTTTGTTTTATTTTACTTTAATAACCATGAGTATTATGAATTGCTATGGAATTATGTAGAATTGTTATAGAATTAATGCTATACTATAATATCCAGATTTATTTTAAATGGCTTATTATTTATTTATCTTATATTTCAAATAGAAGAATTAAGGCAAAAAATAAGAGGCCATTGTTTTACCTGATTTAATCAAAAGGTAGAACAACAATATATTAAATGAATTCTGTAACCAGATGCAGAGCATTATAAGACAGCCGTTCTTCCAATATCACAGAATCAAGGCACTGTGGTGCATAACTAACCTTGCTACAATAGCAGCACACTTTATAATGTATCTTTGTTATAAAGATGCATATTAAAGACTGTGCTACTACTGTCTATCCAGTTCAGCCTTACTACTATTACTTTAAGAAACTACTATTTGCCCAATTCAAAATTAGAAAAGACAGTTCTCTAATGTGAAGTATTCCTCCTTAGAACTATTTAATTCATCTATTAAAAGACATATCCTGATTAGAAGGGAGGTCAATCCTATCTAGAATGTACAAAGTCTCAAAAAAATGTTGTTCCCACACCAACAATAACAAAGAGCTAGATAATCTACAAAACATAACCTTTTTCTGAGCCCATCAGAGTTGAGGTCAAAAAGCAACCAGGTGAACTGAGTTCTAAAGAGTGATAAGCCTCTCTAAAGAGAAAGAGGACACACAGTGTTTTACCTTTGAGAGCGCACAGAGGAAAAGTCAGCCATCGTAAAAAGCATTATCTGAAAATAACGAAAAGAGCTGGAATTTTTAACAAATTCTTAAGGGCTGAGTGTAGGCTAGTGTGATGGTTTAGAAATCCTGGGAAACACTAGGCACAAAAAGAGTAAGCACTTGCTCATTAGCTCTATGTCACAGACTTTTCAGGAGCTTACTAGAAATGATGGAGGTAGAGTAAGAGGCCTAAGAGAGCACTCCTCAGTGGTGCATATATACAAAACTCCACCCACTTCTCAGACCCTTCTCTCATAGAAAGCAAAAGCTGGACAGGAAACACTACTGTCCTATCTACACCCAGAGGTCAGGAACACTAAGAAAAACCTGCCAGTACTCCAGGACCCATACTAAGCAAAAGATAGCACCAGCCTAAACATAGAGGAATTTGAAGTCTGGTGCACTGAAGGTAAATACAGTAACAATAAAACCAAGTTCAATTTAACTACTGTCTGTAATGACTCAAGCCACACAGAATATTAGAAGAAACTATTTCTGAGCAACAATATTTAACTCGGCCTCTACTGTTCTTTAACATACAATGTCAAGCATTAAATTTAAAAGGAAAGAAAACACAGATGCACACACACACACACAACTCCACCAATATTTAAGAGATGAAACATATCAAAACAAGACTTGGAGATGACCCAGATATTGGAATTAGCAGATAGGAACTTTAAAATGATCATGTTAAAGGATTTAGTGAGAAAGATGGACATATGCATGAACAGATGGGGAACTCCAGGCAAAGGGAAACTGTGAAAAAAAGAATCAGATGGAAACGCCTGAAATAAAAAACAATACAAGAAATGAAGAAGTATTTTGATAACCTATCAGCAGAATGGTTACAACACAGGAAAGAATGAAAGAACTTGAAAATATGGTAGTGGAAATTATCCAAAATGAAAAACAAGGAAAACAAATAGAAAAGAGCATCTCAGATCTGTGATCAAACAGTCTAACAAATGTATAATTGGGATCCCAGAAAGAGATAAAAGAGAAAAGGGAACAGAAGGAATAGCTGAAGAGAAAATGGTTGAGAATTTTTAAAAAATTAATGAAAGATAACAAATCACAGACCAAAGAAGATGTAAGAACTCTAAGCAGGATAAACACACACATATACCTTTAAGTCTATCACAGTAAAATTCCTGAAAACCAAAGGTAAAGAGAAAATCTTGAAGACATCCAGGAAAAAAAGGAAACATTATACACAGAAGAATAAAGGTTAGAATTAAAAAAACTCCTTTTCAGAAACTAAGCCAGAAGACAATAGAATAACATTTTTAAACTAGTAGAGAAAAAGCATATTGCAACAGAAACAATATTCTATATTTGTGAGACTTTTAATTCCAAACATTAAAAACAAACACATATAACTAACACTATTTATTACATGTCAAACACTGTTCTAAGTATCACAATCCTATGAGGTACAATTAATATCTCATTTTACAAAGAGGTTCAAAGAGATACAAAAAGGTTCAGGAAATTGCTCAGGATCATTACAGATAGCTGTGGAAGTGAGATTCAAATCCTAGCAGTGTGGCACCAGAATCCATGCTTTTTTTTTTAATACTTTTTATTGTGCTTTAAGTGAAAGTTTACAAATCAAGTCAGTCTCTCACACAAAAACCCATATATACCTTGCTACACACTCCCATTTATTCTCCCCCTAATGAGACAGCCCACTCTCTCCATCCACGCTCTTTTTTCGTGTCCATTTCGCCAGCTTCTAACCCCCTCCACCCTCTCATCTACCCTCCAGGCAGGAGATGCCAACAGTCTCAAGTGTCCACCTGATCCAAGAAGCTCACTCCTCACCAGCATCCCTCTCCAATCCATTGTCCAGTCCAATTGGAGTTGCCTTCAGGAATGGTTCCTGTCCTGGGCCAACAGAAGATCTGGGGGCCATTACCACCGGGGTCCTTCCAGTCTCAGTCAGACCATTAAGTCTGGTCTTATGAGAATTTGGGGTCTGCATCCCACTGCTCTCCTGATCCCTCAGGGGTTCTCTGTTGTGTTCCCTGTCAGGGCAGTCATCGGTTGTAGCTGGGCAGCATCTAGTTCTTTTGGTCTCAGGATGATGTAGTCTCTGGTTCATGTGGCCCTTTCTGTCTCTTGGGCTCGTAATCACCTTGTGTCCTTGGTGTTCTTCATTCTCCTTTGATCCAGGTTGGTTGAGACCAAGTGATGCATCTTAGATGGCTGCTTGCGAGCATTTAAGACCCCAGACACCACTCTTCAAAGTGGGATGCAGAATGTTTTCTAAATAGATTTTATTATGCCAATTGACTTAGATGTCCCCTGAAACCATGGTCCCCAGACCCCTGCCCCTGCTACGCTGGCCTTCAAAGCATTCAGTTTATTCAGGAAACTTCTTTGCTTTTGGTTTAGTCCAATTGTGCTGACCTCCCCTGTATTGTGTGCTGTCTTTCCCTTCACCTAAAGTAGTTCTTATCTACTTATCTTATCATCTAATTAGTGAATGCCCCTCTCCCAGCCTCCCTCCCTCCCTCCTCTCCTAGCCACAAAACAATGTTTTCTTCTCAGTTTAAACTATTTTTCAAGTTCTTATAATAGTGGTCTTATACAATATTTGTCCTTTTGCAACTGACTAATTTCACTCAGCATAATGCCTTCCAGGTTCCTCCATGTTATGAAATGTTTCACAGATTCCTCACTGTTCTTTATCGATGCATAGTATTCCATTGTGTGAATACACCATAATTTATTTATCCATTCACCCGTTGATGGGCACCTTGGTTGCTTCCATCTTTTTCCTATTGTAAACAGTGCTGCAATAAACATGGGTGTGCATGTATCTGTTCATGTAAAGGCTCTTATTTCTCTAGGATATATTCCAAGGAGTGGGATTGCTGGATCGTATGGTAGTTCTATTTCTAGCTTTTTAAGGAAGCTCCAAATTGATTTCCAAAGTGCTTGTGCCATTTTACATTCCCACCAGCAGTGTGTAAGTGTTCCAATCTCTCCACAGCCTCTGCAACATTTATTCTTTTGTGTTTTTTGGATTAATGCCAGCCTTGTTGGAGTGCGATGAAATCTCATTGTAGTTTTGATCTGCATTTCTCTAATGGCTAATGATCGCAAACATTGCCTCATATATCTGTTAGCTACCTGAATGTCTTTAGTGAAGTGTCTATTCATCTCTTTTGCCCATTTTTTAATTGGGTTATTTGTCTTTTTGCAGTTGAGTTTTTGCAGTATCCTGTAGATTTTAGAGATCAGGCACTGATCAGAAATGTCATAGCTAAAAACCTTTTCCCAGTCTGTAGGTAGTCTTTTTACTCTTTTGGTGAAGTCTTTTTGGATGAGCATAGGTGTTTGATTTTTAGGAGCTCCCAGTTATCTAGCAGAATCCATGCTCTTAATCACTATACTGTTTCACTTTTTTCCCAAGAGTGAAGACCTTTCTCTCCACCTCATCAAGCATCATAAATACTTAACAATAATTAGTCCACTACCACCATCACCACCACTACCATACACACATACATACCCTGCCCTATCTGTGCTCCTAAAATATAAAGCAACACTGAAATAACAAAAAACACTGAAATAATGAAGAACAGAAACACCCTATATCATTATGAAGCTGGTAGTAAATGCTAGCATTGTTTACACAATGCCTGCTAAATTAGATAAACACTTGTAGGCAACAGAAAATGTGGACTTCTAACTGTACTCCATTTATTTTAACTGTACTATATGTATTTATTCTAGGTTAGGATACAAATAAACACATTTATTTATTTTTTATTTTTTTATTTTTATTAACTTTTATTAAGCTTTAAGTGAACGTTTACAAATCCAGTCTGTCACATATAAGTTTACATACATCTTACTCCGTACTCCCACTTGCTCTTCCCCTATTGAGTCAGCCCTTTCAGTCTCTCCTTTCGTGACAATTTTGCCAGCTTCCCTCTCTCTCTATCCTCCCATCCCCCCACACATTTATTTTTGCACTGAATTCTACCTACTTATTCTTGCAATGGCACTCTCGTTAAGAACTACTTCTTTCTCTTTTAAAGCACAGTGAAAATAGTCATAAAGGAAAAACTTATTACTATTTCCAAATTGTCTCTGCTCACAGCAGGAACATTCTCCAGGCAACAGTTTAATTAATTAATTAGTTTAATTTCTAATACGCATTTTATTTTGGAATAATTCTTGATTTACAGAAGAAGATGATTAGATAAAATCAATATTATCTGCAAAACTAACCATCCCAAAGGAATCATTTGTAAAGAAATCCATAGGGCCAAAAAATTTTTTTTCAAGAAGACAAAATTGTGATTAACGTAATTAGTCTGAATATATCTAAAAGGCAGTAGTCTGTACAGTATTTAAAAAAATGAAGCCTCCAAACCTGTTTAGTGTATTCTAGATCTGCCCAAGAAGAAGGTATATTCTAGATCTGTCCAGGAAAAAGGTATCTGACCAATGGTCTGCAAAACACCAATATTCTATTTCTCTTTCTCACTCAGCCCAGCCCGACATCTCTCTTGGCTGGTACCTCCACTTCATGCTTATAATTCCAACGAGTCCTCTAGAACCCCTAGTCTTCTAACAAGATGTCTTCTCCGTCTTTACCTAGAATCCTCCCTCTCATTTCTTTATCTCAAATACAAATTTCACATAAAAGTAATAATTTTGTAAACTTCTAAAAAAACTTTAGAGTTTACAAAATATTTTCCCTCTCTTAATCTAAAAAAAAAAAAACAAAACTTTTTTTTTCTTTAATCTTTATAATAATTAAAACACTAGTTGGTGTACTATCACCTTACAAATGAAGCAGGGGAAAACTTACATGCCAAAGAGCATATCAGTTCTGGTATTCCCAATGGCCCTTTACAAACTCACCTCTGCTTGAAGGTCTGAATTCCCCTGGTAGTTCAGCACACTGCTGTCCTTAAAGGTCGCCAGTGACTTCCTATTCAAGAAATCCAATATATGCTTTATGTTCTCTTATATGACTTCTCTGGACCAGTAACCCTCCTTAAAATGCCATCCTCTTTCGATTCTCTTTGGCACCACTCTTTACTGACACTCTTCATTTTTCTCTAGCTACTCCCTCTCATTCTCATTCTAAGGCCCTATCTGTCTACACTTAATAAATGTTGGGGTCTGTCCTTGGCTCTTATCTCTTTTTATGCTATATGATCTCCTAGGACAATCACGCCCAAATTCAAAGCTTCAAAAGCCAACTATATTCTGATAATTACCAGAAGCACATATTTGGTCCTGAATTTCAGCCTCAACTCCAGACTCCTATCTTGATTAAACTGAGGGTATTCCACACTTAATGTGGCTACAATTAAAGTATTCTTTCCTCTTTTCAAAATGTGCTTTTTTCCATATATTTCTAATCCCATCTATCTCTCTAACCCAGAAATCAGAGTCATTGCAGATTCTGTTTTCTCCCACAAGAAATCTCCTAATCTATTCTATCTCTATTTAAACAGCTCTTGAATCTGTCTCTTCCTTTCTATCGTCATTGACTCTGGTTTAGCTCAGTTCTTAGCATCGCTCTCATGTGGACTACTGATCCACTACAAAGTGAGCTTCCAAACACTGATTGCACTCTGTCAATCTGCCTTCTATCTTGCTGCCAGAAAGATTCTTCTAAAAGATAAATCAGATCAATTCATCAGTCCCACTTTCAATATTAAAACCAAACATCCTCCTCTCTACCCCAGCTGGTATTCCACACAGAGTAAATTCAAACACCTTTGTCATTTAAGATACTCAATGGTTTGTACTAAGCTTACCCATCCAGCATCATTTCCTTCCACCTCCCCCTGGCAATAGCCATCTAGCTCCTGCAATCTACACTCTCATCAAATCAAACTCTTGAAGTTTCCTAAACACATTATGACAGCACTATCCAACAGAACATTCTGTGATGACGTAAATGTTCTATAACTGCACTGTCTGATACAGTAGGCACTAGCCAAATGTGGGTAACTGGGTTCTTAAAATGCGATTACAGCTACTAAGGTAAGGAATTTTTCATTTTAATTACATTTAAATTGTTTAACATTTCACTAGTGGCTACCATACTAAACAGTCCAACCGTATCCTCTGAATCTTGGGATATGTCCCTCTGTACAGGATGTTTCCTTTTTTTAATCCCTCACTTGCTGACATTTTAATTTCCATTTCATCTTTCAAGTCCCAACTCAAGAACTACCTTTTACACAAAGTCTTCTGTCCCTGTCAACTCTCACAACAGTTTACACAATAGAAAATGGCGCCATTTATTATCATACTATGGTCATTCTTTCAACAAACATTTATTGAGTGTCTACTATGTGTTAAATGCTGTGCAAGGCACTGATTTTACAAAGAAGAATAAGTCACAGCTTTGTAATAAGAAACTTACTTCTTATTACAAAACACAAACAACTGTAAAACAGTGAGAGGTGTTACACCAGAACTACCTGCCAATATTGCTCCCTGAAAATGCCACATTCATGTGTGCCTTGGTACTTTTTCCTATGCTTTTCCTTTTGCCTGGATTCCCTTCCTTGACTGCTCTACTTGATTCTTTGTGCTTTAAGACTCAGATCAAGTTAATTCCCCTGGGAAGTCTTTCTTGATCCCTTAATAATTAGCCTCTCCCCTCTGTTCTCTAAGCTGTTAAATGCAAATATCTCTGCCATTGGACTTACTACACTATAGCACAAATATCTTTACTTGTTTGTTTCCTCCATACAGATTATATGCTTTATAAGGGTGAGGATTATGACTCAGTATTTCATTAGCTCCTATATTTCCAGTTCATAAGACAGAACCTGGAACACAGCTGCCGCTTAAAATTTGTTTGCTAAATGTATTATACATACTAAGTGGGGAGGCTCTTATCAACTAATGATTATTTTTACTTTTACTTTTGTTGATAACTGTATATCCAACTTTGACTTTTCACCTGAGACTTCTAGGCAGATTTCTATTTACTTCCTTTGTAGACATCTTTTGAAAGACCTACAGGCAAGTCAAAGTGAACACATTCAAAATTTATTTATCTTATCCAAAGAAACTACCTGAGTCTTATCCTGCATCTCTACCTATTTAGTGAACTTTGGGAGGATATCAGAAGGTTTACTTACATGTAAATTAGGGTTCCAGGATAAGTAAAGTGAAAGAAAGGGCTAAAAATATTTAAAGAAATAATGGCTAAAGTTTTCCAAATACTTAAGGGATATTAATGTATATGTTCAAAAAGATTATTAATAAACCCCAAGAAGGAAAGAAAACTACACCTAGACAGCAGAGAAAAAGTACTTTGAAAAGCAAAGAAAAACATAAAAATAACACATTACATGTAAGTGAACTATGATGTGAATTATAATCTACTTATTATCAGAAACAATGGGAGTCAGGACAGAGTAGGATAAAATCTTTAAAATACTGAAACAAAAGAATAATGGAGTACTTTGAACTACTTATACCAAGAAATTGAATACCATAGATAAAAAGGTAACTCCTTGAAAAACATAAATGACAAAAACTGAAACAGAGTGATTTACAAAATATTGTTAGCTGCCATCGAGTTGGTTCTGACTCATGGTGACCTTATGTATAACAAAATATAAATACCTTTTAATATATCAGGGAAATTGGACTTGTTATCAAATTTAACAAAGACAACTTCAGGCTAGAGAGCTTCAATGGTGAATTCTATAAGAGATGGAAGGAATAAATAAAACCAAACTTACACAAACTTTTTCGGGAAACTGAGGAAGAAATAACATTTCCCAGCCTATTTTATGAGGCCTCCATAATAACCCTAATATCAAAACCTGACAAAAATTGAAAGAAATAAAATTATAAATCAATATACTTCATCAAGTGGTAAAAATCCTAAGTAAATTGCTAGTAAATTGAATCCAGCAATATATAAAGAATATTACATCATGATCAGGTAAGGATTATGCCAGTAATTAAAAGTAGAGTTAACTTTGAAAAATTAATCTGTGAAATCCACCATATTAACTGAATAAAAAAGAAAGACCATATGACACTTTCAAATAAATGCAAAATAAGCATTTGGCAAAGTTTAACATCCATTTACAATAAAAACATTCAGAGAATGAGGACTAGAAGGAAACTTCCTAAACCTGATAAGGAAATTCATGAAAAGCTTACAGCTAATATCACATATAATGTGAAAGACTGAATGCTTTCCTTAATATCAGAAAGAAAGGCAAAGATGTCTGTTCTATTCAACATTATACTAAAGGTCTTACTAATGAAATAAATCACGAAAAAAAATTAAAGGCATACAGACTGGAAAGGAACAAATAAAACTGCTTCTATTTGTTAGCTGCATAAATGTTTATGTAGAACACAAAGGAATCAACAAAAAAGCTTACTAGAACTATTAAACAGCTTGAGGAAGGTCTCAGAATACAAAGTCAACAGACATATATTAATGTTTCTATGTGCTAGTAGCAAACTGGAAAATGAGGTATTTTTAGAAACTTCCATATGTAATGATGCAAAAAACAGTACTTAGAAATAAATTTAACAAAAGACATGCAAAATTTCTGTACTGAAAACACCAAAATACTGCTAAAAATAAATTTAAAAACTAAATAAATGAAGTGATACAACATTCTCAAGGATTAGAAGATACCATATTATTAAAATGTGAATTCTCTGCAGATTGATTTATAGATTTGACAGTCTCCCAGTCATAATTCCAGAAAGATTTTTTTCTAGAAACTGACAAGCTGATAGTGAAATTTAAATGGAAATGCAAAGGACCTAAAATAGTCAAAACAATCTTGACAAAGAAGAACAAAGAGTTACACTTCCTGACTTTGAGATTTACTATAAAGCTCCAATAATCAAGACAGGGTGGTACTGGCATAAGAATAGAGTAATACATCATAGAGTCCAGAAGTAGACATTTTCAGTAAAGATGACAACAGGTAAAGAAAACTCAACAAACAGTACTGAAACAACTAGATAGCTATATACCAAAACCAAAAACGAAGACTCCTAGCAACCCTATAGGACACAGAACTGCCCCATAGGGTTTCGATGAGTGGCTGGTAGATTCAAACTGCCGACCTTTTGGTTAGTAGCCGAGCTCTTTAACCACTACGCCACCAGCACTCCGATAGCTATATGGAAAAGAAAAAAAACTACCTCAATTCCTATCTCATACCACTCAAGGTAGCTACAAAACCTTAAAAAAAAAAAAAAAAAAAAACTTCTAGAGGAAAGCATAGGAGAATAGCTCTACAACCTACGCAAAGCAAAGATTTCTTACACAGGCCCTATATTGTATCAGTAGCAAGTATGTACGATTCTATTAGTATACAAAAAACAAAGGAACATATTTGCAATTGAAGCAAGTGGGGAGATACAGTCTGAGAAACTACATTAAAGGGTGAAGTAAAAATAAATATTCATAATTCTGTGTGACATGGTTAACAACAAATTGCTAAAAAAATTTCAAAGATGAATCAATTTTGATCTCTATATTCAAGATATTATTTTTAAAAAGTACATTTTCAATATGTTGTTAGTTGCCATCGGGTTGATTCCAACTCATGCTGAGAACATGTTTTACAAAGTACTGCTCCATAGGGTTTTTCTTGGCTACAATCTTAACAGAAGCAGATCGCCAGGTCTTTTCTTCCGTGATACTGTTGGGTGGGTTGGAACTGCCAACCTTTGGGTTAGCAGTTGAGCGTAAACCACTTGCACCACCTAAAGCCCACTGCCATGGAGTTGAATCCAACTCATAGTGGCCCTATAGGACAGAGTAGAACTGCCCCATCAGGTTTCCAAGGCTGTAATTATTACAGAAGCAGCCTGCCACAACTTTCTCCCGTGGAGCGGCTGGTAATTTTGAACCACTGACCTTTTTCAGTTAGCAGTCAAGTGCTTAACTGCTACACCACCAGGGCTCCTTTTATTTTCAGTACAGTCCCTGAAAAATAAGAACTAGTAATAAAAATGTGGTGCCTGAAGGTTCCTAATATAATTGTTATAAACTATATCCATAAAATGTATATTTTTATATATTCAAGCATTTCACATATAAAGTCCAGAGCTCCTTATTTGCAGTCGTTTATCTTTTTAGTTTTTTCTTTCTTTTCAGTCTTCTGCTACACTGAACGCAATTACCTTTTCAGCAACCCCATACTCAACTGAAGATTTATCTGAGGGGAAAGAATTTCATTTAGTAACTGTTCTCTTTCATTATAGCAAAACTCTATGATCTTGAACTTTGAATCATACAAATATCATTTGTGATTCTGCATCTGAAATTTATCTATATTGTTGCTTATAACAATGGTTTGGTCCCTTTTACTGCTGAGTGTATTCCACCAGATGGATCTACCAACTTGTATACTCAAATACTAACTGGAAGCCTCCTGTTTCTAGTTTTTGGCGATTATGCTCCTATACACATTCACTTATGGAATTCTGTGTGATCATAAGTTTTCATTTCTCGAGGCTAAAAACCTAGAAGTGGGATTGCTGAGTCATACAATAAGTTTATGTTTAATTTTACAAGAAACTGCCAAATATTTTCCAAAGTGGCTACACCATTTTGCACAACCACCAGCAATGTATGAGAATTCCAGTTCCTCTGAGTCTTTGACAGTACTTAATGTTGTCAGTATATTTTTATTTTACACATTCTAGTACATGTGTGTTCTTAGTAAAAATGCTGACCATCTTTTCCTGTGTTTATTTGCCATTCATATGTGAGAACCAGCAAAACAATGAACAGCAGAAACAGATGTATAAAGTCTTTGGTAAAGTGCCAGTTCAAATCTTTGTCCTTTGTTACTAGGATGTTTCCTTATTGATGAGTTTTGAGAGTTCTTTATGTACTCTGGATACACCTCTTTGTTGGTTATATATTTTTCAAATATTTTCCCCAGTCTATGACTTGTCTTTTCATTCTCTTCAACAGTATCTTTCACAGATAAATTTTTTTTTTAATTGTGAAGCCCAACTTATCTTTACAGTGTGTCTTAAAATTGGGTAGTGTGAGTCCTCCACCTCCTTCTTTTAAAAAATTGTTTTGGCTATTGCAGTTCATTTACATTTCCATAAAAATTTTAGAATCATCTTGTCTGTATCTACAAAGAACCTTGCTGGAACTTTGATAGGGACCAACACATCAACTCCAGGAGAATTAATATCTTCATGAACATGGCCAATCATTTTCTCTGATTTCTTTCATCATTTTGTAGTTTTCAGCGTACACACCCTGCATATATTTAATGCCCAATTGCTTCATCTGGGGGAGAGGTATTGTAAATGATACTTATTTCAAATTTCAGTTTCGTATTGTTCATTTTGGTGAATTTTTTATGTTAATCTTGTATCCTCCAAAGCTGTTGTTGTTGCTGTTATTAGCTGGTATTAAGTTGGCCCCCCGACTCATGGTGACCCCATGTTTTACAGGGTCAAACTGCCAACCTTTAGGTCGGTAGGTGAGTTCAAACTGTTTGTGCTGTTCATTTTGGTGAATTTTTGTTGTTGATCTCGTATCCTGTAATGTTGTTAAGCTCATTTAATAGTTCTAAGAGTACATTTGTTTTAAGATTCCTTGACATTTTTATGGAGATAATCAAGATATTAGAGCTTAAAGCTAATACCTAATTCTCTTTTCCACCGTCATGCTCGGATTTTTTTTGCTGTGTCATCAAAATGCCCTCTCTTATGGAGTGCATATTTATATTCTTTGTCATAAAGAAAAGAACTCAGCTGAGCAGGCTTTGCTTCTAGCATTTCTTTGCTATGTCTGTATTACATTCGAAAGATACTATAGTAGGAAAATGAAAAGCTCAAGTGGCTAAGCAAATAACCCAAAGAATGTTACCAGAGACTTCCTGCCTGTATATTTTCAGTTAAAATTTACTCTATCCAGGTGGTGCAACATATTGATTATAATAATAATCCAGATTACAGAAATCACCACATGATAGCACCCACAAACCAAGAAAACCAAACCCCTTGCCATCAAGTTGATTCTGACTCATAGTGACCCTACAGGACAGGCTAGAACTGCCCCATAGAGTTTCCACACTTCTAGGCCAGGGTGCTGTCCTCCTGGCTCCAAAAATGTAATACCCTCAAAAGTGTGAACTATTAACTTCTTTGCAGTCATGCACGAATTAAAAGTGTCCATTTCTCCATTTCATGAACTTGGTACAAACCAGTCAAATGAACTCCAGGGGCCTTTTTTTTTAAATCTTTACAGAAGCAGACTGCCACATCTTTCTCCTGTGGAGCAGCTGGTGGATTTGAACTGCTGACCTTTTGGTAAATAGCCAAACACTTTAACCACTGTGCCACTAGGGCTCCTTAGCACCCACAAGGGACCTGGAAAAACTCCAAACCTACTTTGGAAGAATCTATCTTCATCATAGGCCTCAAATGATTTCCAAAGATAAAATTACAAAACAAATAAGCAACTCATAGTAAAAAATTCAGTACATACACAGAAAAACAAGGTACCAAAAGTGAGAACAAGCAAAACAACAAAAGCAGAAACAGGCATACAAAGGCTTCCTGTTTTGGAATTACCTATCACAGAATATTTAAAAACCTATATTTAATATGCTTGATGAAAGAAAGATGAAAATATAAACAGAGGATAGAAAACAATAAATGCTGCCCAAGTATATTTAAGGACCAAACACAAATTTTAGATTAAAAAAAAAATAACTGAAATTTAAAATTTCAATGGATGGTTTTAACACAATAGATCAGACAGAGATGAAGAGATAAATAGTAAATTTATAAAGCAGATCTGAAGAAGTTAGCCAGAATGCAGCACAGGGAAAAAAAAAAAAAAAAAAATTTTTAACAACAAATAATGTAAAGAAAGATGAAGAGACATGAAGGATAGAATGAAGTGATCTAAAATACATCTACTCAGTTTCTTGAAGGAAAAGAATGAAAGAAAAGGGTAATGGCAATATAGGAAGAAATAATGGCTAAAATTTTTTCACTAGCAATGAAACACAAATCAACAGATTCAAGATGACAAACAAATCTTATGCACAGTAAATAGAAGGAAACTCATACCTAGAGTCATCACAATGAAACCACAAAAAAAATACAGAGAAGGTCTTAAAGGCAGCCAATGCTGAAAAAGAAATATTACTATAAAAGTTAACAATTACATTCTAACAGATGGCTCTACATAAGCAAATATGGAAGCCAGAGATAGTGAAATGATGAATTCATTGAGCTGAAAAAATATAACTGTAAACTCATAATTTAAGAATGAAGAAAAAATTACATTTTTAGACAAACAAAAGCGGAGATAACTGAACACCAGAAAATACAAAAGGTAATGTTAGAGTAGGTACTTGAAACAGCAGGTAAATGATAGGTAGAAGGTCTATGATGCAAAAAATCTCTTTTGGGGTTTTTTTTTTTTTCTCAAAAATCTTTTAAAAAAAAAAAAGTGCTATAACTCAAATATACAACAATGACAGCATATAAACCAGAGAACAGTTAATAGAACTTATATGTTCCATGAGGGAAGAATAAAGTTATTAACTTCATAGTTTTGATATGTTAAACATACATGTGAAAATTTCTCAAGTAACCAGTAAAAAAATAAAACCCATTTAAAAACAAAGTTCACAACTTTTCCAGGAAAAAATATTTAAAAGCATATACAACATAGTCACAAACATTTACATGAAATGAATAAAGGATTTTAGAACAATGGTAAGAACACCTCCCGATAGTGTCAGTTAAGGAAGATTTATTTGTTTAGCTAAAATTGGAAAGACTTAGCTTGATGAAGAAGAAAAAGTATCGTGGCATGGAAAAGAGGCAACAACATGAGTAAATAAAAGGCAAAGAAATGTCTGAGCCAAAGAGAAGACCTGTTTTAGGATAATACTGTCTATATAACATGAAGTCAACTAATGCAAAGACAAATTGCAAGGCTGAGCATAAATAAGAATAAGCCAATAAAACATTTGAAACTGTGTAAAGCTAACTTTTATGCTCTTAAATGTACTCTTTGTACATAATGGAAAGATTATAATTTGTAGTTGTCAATATGGCAAAGACTGTCACATCAATCTTTGCAGTAAAATTGGAAATCAGAGGAAACTATACTTAAGTAAATTATTTGAGGCATGAAAAACAAAATATATATATTTTTAAATCAATTGTATCAGCCATTTTAATACAATATGTAATTTATCAATATTAGTAACAAAAACCCAACTATTTAGTACAGAAGCGTTTCATGGTAAATTGGAAAGTGCCAGAGTTTCAACGATAGCACGTGCTAGATCCAAACCTGGTTGATTACTCACGAATTGACTGAGCCTGGGCAGTTTTAGGCAACCTCTCTGAGCTTCAGTTTCCTTGAGCTATAAACATGAATTGTAATAAGGAGTTACTATCCTTTTCCACTTAACCATGATTTATTCTTATCGCTACAGGTAATCCTGATACATAGCTATGGAAAGAGCTTTACTGTATTTTCTTCTATTTCTTAAAGTCATATCATAGAAATAATTAAATATATTAGCTATTATTAGCCTGGAAAAAAAAAATAGTAAGAGGAGTCAGTTTTTGCAATAATAAAAATTACAAATACAGTGCTTCCCAACTTAGAGCATACCAAACTAAGGGACTCTTGTTAAAGTCTGCAGCACTAATGTGTTCTCAAGAAATAAAACAATAACTGATGATATAAACTTATTATCTCTCTCATTAAATTGTCACAACCCCCAAAAAATGAGTGCAGTGAATTACTAAATAACCTACTACTCCAAAATAAAATTAAATGCTGAAAATGTATTAAATGTTAAAAACCTATTAAATGCTAAAAATGTACTTCACTGTTGGTAATCTTAAAACACAAAGAATCAAACACACACACAAAAAAAACAAACAAGTGTCCAAGAATGATAACCAGTGTTAAACAACAAAAATACAAAAGGAAAACAAGAACGAAAGCAAAAAACCTTCCAGACGTTTCAAAATAAGACTAATATGAAACACCAATAAGAAGCTTTAGAATATTTGGCACTATTTTTGTCTTATAAAAAATTGGGGGAAATTACATCAAATGAGATTACAAAATTTTAAAATAGATTTTAAATGAGGTATAAAAATGTCAATCCATCAATAAGCATTTATCCTATTGAGTGTAATACCAGATAAAGGAAAAATAAAGTTAAAATGGGATGTGATCTGTTGCTTGAGAGCTTAAAATGTAGTTAAATAAATCACATGCACGTTAAGTACCTTATAAAATATTTTTAAATTAGGTAATGCAAATCCATGTATAAATGCAATAGGAAATGAAAAAATACCCTTTGATATGGATTAGAAGTACAGATTGGCAGAGAAGAAGTAATTTCTATTGTGTTAAAAATAAAGGTAGTTGGCCAGAAGCCAAGATGCATCCAATATACACTTATTGCCCTACTGAATAACAACTATTACAAGTCAGTTTAATTGCAAATTTATATACATTATTATTATCAGAAATGTGCCTAGAAATTTTAAAAAATTCTTTAAAAAACGTGAATAATGCTATAGTAGGCAAAATATTGTCTCCTCCCTCCAATGATGCCCACGTCCTAATCCCTAAAATCTGTTAATATGTTATCTCACATGGCAAAAGGGATGCTGCAGATGTGATTAAAGATCTTGAGATGGAAAGAGCATCCTGGATTTTCTGGGTGGGCCCAATATATTCACAGGTGCCCTTATGAGAGGGAAGCAGAAGAGCCAGGGAAGGAGAAGTGACCATGGAAGCAGAGGTCTGATGATGCGGGACCAGGAGCCGAGGACTATGGGAAGCTTTTAGGAGCTGAAGAAGATAAGTAAACAGACGCCACCCTGGAGCATCCAGAAGGTACGCAGCCCAGTTTAGACAGCTGACCTGCAGAACTCTAGATAATAAACTTACGTGAGTTTAAGCCACTAAATCTGTGTTAGTTTGTTACAGCAGCAACAGAAAACCCAAATTC
Organism: Elephas maximus indicus; assembly: GCF_024166365.1. NCBI lineage: Eukaryota > Metazoa > Chordata > Mammalia > Proboscidea > Elephantidae > Elephas > Elephas maximus. The sequence goes on along the minus strand of NC_064829.1, from coordinate 44,591,871 downwards.
TCTGAAGAATTCATATAAACAGAAAATTTTTAACTAAAAGATTAACACAGATTTGAAGAAAAAAAGCATTTTAAGGTTTTGGCAATTATCTACTGAGGATAATAAATTCTAAAATTTACAAAGCCATGGAAGAAAAAGAGGTATTTTTTCTCACTCAGTAAGGCCTTCAAAAATTGTTTAGATCTTCCCATTCCCAGTGAAAGATTTTAAAACCAGTTACAGTAACAATAATAATCATGATGATACTAATGGTATTATTAAGGAGCTTTTTCTGAGTGCTTACTATGCACCAGACACTGTGCTAAAGCTTTACATGCATTTTCTTTTTTAATCACATATACCCTTTTCAATAATCCTGTGAGGTAGAATTTGTTTTATAACCACATGTAACGGGGGAAAACAGAGGCTTAGAAAATAAGGTAACTTGACCAAGTTCATGCAGCTAAAAAGAAACATATCCTTGTGTTGAATCCAAGTATGTATCACACTTTTTTCCACCACTACACTACACAGATTTGTATGATGTCCTTCAATGGATCTGTGTTTTGTTTTGTTTTTTTAATTTTTATTGTACTTTAAGTGAAAGGTTACAAATCAATTCAGTCTCTCACACGAAAACTTATATACACCTTGCTACATACTCCCAATTGTTCTCCCCCTAATGTAACAGTCGACTCCCTCTCTCCACTCGCTCTTTTCATGTCCATTTTGCCAGCTTCTAATCCCGTCTACCGTCTCATCTACCCTCCAGGGAGGAGATACTAACATAGTCTCAAGTGTCCACCTGATCCAAGAAGCTCACTCCTCAGCAGCATTCCTCTCAAACCCATTGTCCAGTCCAATCCATGTCTGAAGAGTTGGCTTCGGGAATGGTTCCAGTCCTGGGCCAACAGAAGGTCTGGGGGCCATTACCACCGGGGTCCTTCTAGTCTCAGTCAGACCATTAAGTGTGGTCTTTTTATGAGAATTTGGGGTCTGCATCCCACTGCTCTCCTGCTCCTTCAGGGATTCTCTGTTGCGTTCCCTGTCAGGGCAGTCATTGGTTGTAGCCGGGCACAATCTAGTTCTTCTGGTCTCAGGATGATGTAGTCTCTGGTTTATGTGGCCCTTTCTGTCTCTTGGGCTCGTAATTACCTTGTGTCCTTGGTGCTCTTCATTTTCCTTTGACCCAAGTGGGTTGAGACCAATTAATGCATCTTAGATGGCCGCTTACTAGCATTTAAGACCCCAGACGCCTCTCTCCAAGGTGGAATGCAGAATGTTTTAATAGATTTTATTATGACAATTGACTTAGATGTTCCCTGAAACCATGGTCCCCAAACCCCTGCCCCTGCTACACTGTCCTTCAAAGCATTCAGTTTATTCCAGAAACTGCTTTGCTTTTGGTTTAGTCCAATTGTGCTGACCTCCCCTGTATCATGTGCTGTCTTTCCTGTCGCCTAAAGTAGTTCTTATCTACTGTCTAATTAGTAAATGCCCCTCTCCCTCCCTTCCTCCCTTCCCCCTCTCGTAACCATCAAAGAGTATTTTCTTCACCGTTTAAACTATTTCTTGAGTTCTTGTAATAGTGGTCTTATACAATATTTGTCCTTTTGCAACTGACTAATTTCACTCAGGATAATGCCTTCCAGGTTCCTCCATGTTATGAAATGTTTCACCGATTCCTCACTGTTCTCTATTGATGCACAGTATTCCATTGTGTGAATATACCATAATTTATCCATTCATCTGTTGATGGGCACCTTTGTTACTTCCATCTTTTTGCTATTGTCAACAGTGCTGCAGTGAACATGGGTGTGCATATATCTGTTTGTGTAAAGGCTCTTATTTCTCTAGGATATATTCCAAGCAGTGGGATTGCTGGATCACATGGCAGTTCTATTTCTAGCTTTTTAAGGAAGCACCAAATCGATTTCCAAAGTGGCTGTACCATTTTACATCCCCACCAGTAGTGTGTAAGTGTTTCAATCTCACCACAGCCTCTCCAACATTTATTGTTTTGTGTTCTTTGGATTAATGCCAGCCTTGCTGGAGTGAGATGGAATCTCATTGTGGTTTTGATTTGCATTTCTCTAATGGCTAATGATCGTGAGCACTTCCTCATGTATCTGTTAGCTACCTGAATGTCTTCTTTAGTGAAGTGTCTGTTCATATCTTTTGCCCATTTTTTAAATGGGTTATTTGTCTTTTGGATCTGTGTTTCTTGCCACAATATTTTATAGAGCAGATGACTTGCTTCTTGCTAGAAAATAAAGCATTTTTTAAAAAGCATATAAAGTATTCTTTACGTATAACATTTTCATACAAGGTTATATTGAGGAAATAGAGAGAAAAAATGGGAATTCTGGCTAATTTGGGACCTATCAAGGGTAGGGGTCCTGGAGAATGTATCAGGTTCTAAGTTGAAAATCCTGGAGGGCCAAGAGTATCCCAGAGGTAGACTAAACCTTAACAGGTTTGCAACCCAGCCTCAGCTCAACATAGTTCCCGATTAGTTTTAGGTTGTCAGATACCACTTTACTGGCCTACCCATAACTCACTGCTGTCAACCCATAGGAGTGAGTAGAACTGCCCCATAGGGTTTCCAATGCTGTAATCTTTACAGAAGCAACTGCCACATCTTTCTCCTGTGGAACCACTGTTCAGTTTGAACCACTGACCTTTCAGTTTTAACCACTGTGCCACCACATTCCTCCTCTACTGGCCTAGCAAAGAGTAAACTTTTTCTGGAGAAGATCTCTATAGATTTTCTACATACAATATCATTACTCAGCCCAAAACACAGGACCATGTGAACAAAAATCATGAGAAAAATAGATAACACACAGACACAAAGTTAATACAGATATAGGAATAGCCTGATAAGAACTTTAAAGTAATATTACAAATGCATTTAAGAATATAAACTAGAAGAAAAGGTAAAGAAAATAGATAAAAGGATGGTCAATTTTATCAGAGAATTGGAATCTACAAAATAAAAATCACATGGAAATCCTAGAATTGAAAAATGCAATATAGGAAATTAAAAACTCATTAGAAGGATTTAATAGCAGAATAGACACATCAGTATACACAATTACTGGACTACAAGACAGACCAACAGATAATATGCAATCTGAAACAGAGAGGAGAAAAGGGAAATACAGAAAAGAGAAGTAGAAACAGGTAGACTACAGTTTAAAAGGTCTAATATAGGTATAATTAGAGTGCCAAAATGAATAGGGGGAGAAAGGAGAGAGAAAAATTGAGAAAGAATTTAGGTGTCATGATGTCTTCTGCTTGCAGTTAAAAGGGTGTGTGTGCGTGTGTGCGCGCGCGTGCGTGTGTGTGCATGTATGAAGAATAATGGGAACAGTAATTATATAATATACGTAAAGCAAAGCTGACTGAATACTAACTCTACAATGGAGTAAGAATGATGTCTTTTGGGGATTAAAATATAGGTTGAATTAAAAAGCAACAATAAAGCTAAAGATAAGGAAGGGTAACTGCAATTTGTCTTCTAAGGTTTTAGCATTATTGACTGCAATGAGAAATTTGACTCTATTTTTTTGATGTTTGACTCTTGACAGCTTTTAAGCCTCACCCCTCCTTCTTCTGCTTGTTCCACACATGTGCACAGATTTTAAGCCTCACTTTCCCTCTTCTGCTTGTGCCACACATTGGCGGGAGATTTCAACCATTCAAGCCCTTTCCTGCACGTGTGCAAATCCTCAACCTAGCCCCACCCCCTAACCACAATAAGATCCCAGGTCAGCCTCCCTTCCTTGCTCTCTTAAGGATCTGCTTGAAAGGAGGCCTGCCCTGTTCTTCTGAGAGACCTCAATTATATAAATAATGAGCTTTTTAAACAGTGTTCAAATAAAAAGGGAAGATGAAACAATAAAAAATAATTGTTTAATCCAAGAGAAGGCAACAAAAGAGGTTAAAAGAAACAAAAAAACATGTGGCTCAAACAGAAAATAGTAAGATAGTAATAACCTACTGTATTTTTACACAAATAATGCGCACTTTCTGCGTTTGTTTCCTGGCCATGCCCTTCCCCCAGGAGGTATTTTCATAGGCACTGCTATATTAGTTTTTTTCTTTTTACATGCTGCTGTGAAGAAAAATTAGAATAGCATGCTTGCGAAGGGAAGGATGTGGCCAGCAGACAACTTCAGAAAGCATGAGTTATTTGTGTAAAAATAAGGCCTATATCTCTAATTGTACATACACTATAGAAATAAAAACAAGCAATATAATACATGATAAAAAGGTAATCTATGATTTGTAGTCAGAAAAGCCACCTTTAGAGAGAGAGTGATTTGAAGTATCCACAAGGGGAATTTCTGGGGCGTTGATATTGTGCGGCACACCCAGGCCATTTCTTTTAAAGTCAAGTTCAAAAATGGTACACTATTTATCACTTCAAGGAGCCCTGGTGGTGCAGTGGTTAAAGTGTTTGACTATTAACCAAAAGGCTGGTGGTTCAAACTCACCAGTGGCTCCACAGAGAAAAGTCCTGGTAATTTGCTCCCATAAAGATTTATAGTCTAGGAAACCCTCCGGGGCAGTTCTACTCCGTCCTATAGGATTGCTGTGAGTACAATCAACTCGACAGCACACAAGAACAACATTTATCACTTCAGTCATATTGTATTTGGCCGAAGTGGGTTCCAACACACCTAAAGTTAACACGAAGATAAATATATGTATCTGCCAAGTCACATGGCATGAAAAAGTGGCTACAGGAAGGGGTAAAAACTGGGGCGAATGATACAATCTAACACATAAAAAAAAACCCATCTAACACATAGACTCTAGTTAAACTATCACTACTAAGCTTAGATGGATTTTAAAAATTTGGCTCTGGAAATAGTGATTCTTTTGTGAACTTGCACCTATCAATAAAGTTCATGTCATAATGCTGTATGTTAAAAAAATGGGGAAACTTCTCAGTTTACATGTAATATATTAATATATTTAATTGGTGATTTTTTGGTATACAAATAATAATTACCAAACATTCTAGATTCACACACCTGGGAATTCTTTGCCTTCCAATACCATGTAAATATATTCACACCTGACACCAACTCTCACAAATATCAGTTAGTAAAAACACGGCCAGAATTAGCTATAAAAAATATTTACAGGTTCCAGGCAAATTGTAAGTTGTTAAAATAAATGAAAATAAATTACTTTGATTTCTCAAAAACAACTGCCTCCCTCAAGTAAACCATCTGACTCAAGCTCAAAGAATGACAAACTGATCGCTTATTCCATAAGGAGGAAACAACTATATTTTACACATACCTTTTAAAGTATATTGCCAAAAAAAAAAAAAAAGTTGCTGCTTTTATTCCAAATTAGTTAAGATTAGCATAATTTAAGAAACAAATTCAGTTAATTGTTAAATTACTCCATTATTCCAACTTTATGGACATAAAAAAGTCAGTCTGAAAAAGGCTATTTATTGTATGGTTCTACTTAATATAACATTCTGAAAAAGGTAAAACTATATAGACCATAATAGATCAGTAATTGCTTAGAATTTGGGGGAAGGGGAGGGCGGGATAGGTGAAGCATGACGGGCTTTTTTAGACTGGTGGATTTATTCTATATGATGCTCTAATGATGGATACATGACACACAGCATTTGCCAAACCCAAACAACTACAGCACAAAGAGTGGACCTTAATGTATGAAATTAAAAAAAAATAATAATAGTAATTTAGGAGGTCGAGGGATCCAAGATGAAATGCAGACTGAAAAAAGACTAACTGTATTACAACTGTATGAAATAATCTCACTGAACAGGGCAGAGCTGCTGACCTAAGTAACTCTGCAATGAATGGAGACTATAAAAGTAAATGCAAAAGGAACTATGCATTAGCAATGTATACTAGCTGATAAAGGTTTTTTCCACAGGGGTATAAGTTAACCATTCTGAAAATGCTATACATGTACACAGGAATTGAATGACAGGAGGTGGGAGGCAGATTACTGTTGGTGTGGGAGATTACAGACAAGCAAGAGAAGAGGACAAGAATGATCTATATAGTAATAGATAAGTGTTGGAGACAACAGTATGAACTCGTATTTAGCTTAAAACAGACAGAGATGGATACATATGCAAATATTTACAGATATGTGTATATACATGGATTGGTATAAATACATATATTGCTTTGCTCTGCCAGCTGAGATGTCCTTGAAGCAATGACACCCAGTAGCAACAACATTCACAGCTCAGATTTGGGTTTCTAATATCATTCTTCAACAAAAGAAACCAGGGATCCTTGCAAAAATGGCTGATTCTAGGGCTGGGACAAAGAATGTACATGATGAGCCTGGAGCATCTTACAGTGCCAGAACGTAGGGATGTACTCAAGGGAAAAAAAAAAGCCACAATGAGGGAATGTGTCAAAGGCACACAGCAGCCAACTGAAAAAGCCCCCAATAGCCAAGGCTGAAACAATTTGAGCAATTTAAAAAAAGTAGGATTAGATTATAACCCAAAATATAAAATAAATATCTATGTGTCCATACTGATATAAGTAACTGACTGAATAAATAAATGAGGGAGAAGAAACAAATTTCTTGTACAGAAGAATTCCAAATAATTTATGTAGGTATTCTGCTCTCAAGGAGGTGGAGCATACCTTCACGCTGCTGAAGTGTGGGCTGTGCATAGTGATTTCCTTCCAAATAGTACAGTATGGAAAGGGGTGGTGGTAACTTTAGAGTGGAGAAACCTGATAAACACTAACTCACCCAGGTGACCAAGGTTAACATCAACAGTGATAAGCTAGGTTGATAGTAAACCAAAACCAAACCCACTGCCATCGAGTCGATTCTGACTCATAGCGACCCTATAGGACAGAGAAGAACTGCCCCACAGAGTTTCCGAGGAGCAGCTGGTGGATTTCAGACTGCCAACCTCCTAGCAGCTGAACTCTTAACCAGTGTACCATCAGAACTCCATATTGCACATACCTGCTGCTGTCGAGTCGATTCCGACTCATAGCGACCCTATAAGACAGAGTAGAACCGCCTCACAGAGTTTCCAAGGAGCGCCTGGTGGATTTGAACTGCCTACCTTTTGGTTAGCAGCCATAGCACTTAACCACTACACCACCAAGGCTGATGGTACATACCCTTAATAGAATGTAATGAGAATGGCACTTCTGTGGTCTTCCTCCCAAAAATGTATAGCCTGAGTCTAGTCATGAGAAAAACATCAGACAAATCCTAATTGAAGAACATTCTACAAAATACCTGACTAGTTCTTAAAATTGTCAAGGTCATCAAAAACAAGGAAAGTCAAAGCAACTGTCACAGCGAAAAGGAGCCTAAGGAGACACGACAACTAAATGTCATGTAGTATCCTGGATGGGATCTTGGAAGAGAAAATGAAAACTAAGAAAATATGAATAAAGTATGAATATTAATTAATAACACTGTATTAATTCTTGGTTCACTAACTGTGGCAAATATACCAGACTAAAGTAAGATAGGAGAAACTGGGTGACTGGTATCTGGCAACTCTCTATCCTATCTTCACAACTTTTCCGTAAATCTAAAACTATTCTAAATAAATGTTTATTTAAAAAAATTCTTCATGTGTTGATTAAATGAACTGGTTAAAATATAAATATATATACCATACACTGATGATTTTAAGAACTAAGCAATATTTGGTATTTCTCCAAATATTCCATAACGAACACATATTGCTTTTAAAAATCAGGAAAAAGTAGGTAAAATATTTTAATTGACTACAGCAATTAATTATCAAGTATTCCCTAGGCTCTTTGTATGTCTTTGAATACTAGTACTAGGCAGAGTTGAAGAAAGAGTTAACAGACATACATTTGCAAATATCACCAAAAGCTAGACAATTCTAAGAGTAAATATTGTCCTAGCTAATGATGGAAAAATAAAGAAAATATATGCACCAAAAAATAAAATGCCCCAGATTAAGGTTTCCTTGAACAGGTGGCAGACAGTGGATGCCAGAGAGTGTGTGCAACCTTGCAGAGCAGGTGGCAGTCAGGCATCTCACAGCGCTCAAAGTCTATTTGTAAGTAATTTCATCATCTCTAAAAGGGAGGTGCTAACTGTGTTCCCCATCCATAAAAGAGAAAAGAACATAAGCAAACAGGTAAAGCCCTTCCTACTGCTTGGTAACTTAGTGATAACACTTGACTTTCTCTAGAATTTTAATTTTTCAATAAATGTTCAAAGAAACTTTACTGGAACATAGTTTCAAATCTCTTTATCCTCTGAAGTCAGGAATTGTAAACCAGTCCACTTAGCACTTAAAACATGCCTCCCTCCTTTGTGGCTTTGAAGGTGATAAAGTTCTGTATCAATAGTAGTAGTAATGGGCAAGCTGTCTGATTAAATTATCATGGCATATTAATACTGAATAGACAGATGAGATTTTCATTTCTGTTAAACCCCTTTCATATTTTCCATTACACTGCATATTAAATAGAACCTTTTGGTGACAGAAAATAAGTTTCTCTAGCTTTGTGGCAAACTGCCCCCCCACACACAAAAAAATTCTGTTGTTGTTGAAAAATGTAATCATAATAGCTTTATGAATAGCTGAAAACACTGTCTTATGTATAATAAGTGAGGCTAGATTTTCAGAATGGCTTTTACTTTCACATATGATGGAAGGCTACATTTTCCCAAGACAGAAGCACATGACCATTGTTTTCAGTAGGATAGCTCAGAAGGTCCAGTCACCATGACAAGTACTGATCTTAGAATACTAAGAGATCACATAGAAATTTCACTAAAAACTTATGGTAAAATTGAATAGCTATGAAACTCCACCTCTAGACTAGTTTCTTCACAACTCTTACTGCATTTCTTCCTGGGCCATTTCCCAAAGAACAAAAGAAGTCCTCGCAAAAATTTCAATTGCCTCCTGACCTGATAAGTCAAATAACATTTCTATCCAAATAATCCTTTTATGCTGTACTAGTTTTCTGCTATAGCAGTTCTAATATATTTTTAGCAAGTTATTTGGGCCAACAATTCCTCTTAAAGCTGCTTCCTTACCCTGTCTTCCTAGGTTGCCAAGTTTGCGTTTTGAATTATGCAGGGTCAGCTCTGGTACTGCAGGTCTATGAAGAGTCAACGGCAAAATGTTCCTCTGAACTATCAGAACAGAATAAAAGAAAGGGCCCGCAAAGACCAAAAAATGGTAGTGGCTTCATGCCTACCCTATCACCATCAAAAAGACTTGAATAAACTCTCAGAACAATTCTTTAGTTGGTTGCTCGTTTAAAAATTTCCATCTGATTGACAGCATTCTCACAAAAGCATCCACAAATGGAGAAACAAAAGCGGACAGTACACACAGATGTCCAAAAGGGAGTAAGTGTTTCCATAAAACCTGCCCTTCTAAAACAGTTCTACTTTATTTCATATGCTTTCGGCCTGCCATCCTCCACTCCCCTCAGTGCCCCATTCATTTACATTAAGCATTTATAAACGCATATAAAAAGCTATGATGTACCAAGAGCGTTAACACAACAGCTTCCACCACGAGGTATTACAATCCAGGTTATGAGACTAAAGGAGCAAAAAATACAGAGAATGCTCTCAGGACTAACACTGCGGCCTGATGTATTCAAAGGCACTCAAACACTTGCATCTCAGGATCAACATTTCAGAAGCAGAAATCTAAATATTCATAAAGCAACAAGATCTTTACTAAGACTCATTTTCTCATTCAAGACAACAAAACTAACCCTAGTCAGGAAGACAGGTATTCAGAATGTAGTATTTTAAGAATACAACCAGATTATAACATTTAACCCTGGAAGTTTTATTTCATAAACCTATTTATATGAAGACGGGCTCTATATCTAAAAGCGCAGATTTTTTTTTTATTTCCTTTGCCATTTGGGGGATGGAAAAGCATCCCTGATTTGTATATTAAAGCACAGGCATCTGTCCTACTGATGATATTCTAGGGAAGCACATTAGCATAAAATTTAACGATGTCAAATAAGTGGATGTGAAATAGGGACTGCGTGAAGACACTATTTCCAAGGCTGACAGAAACATCACTGTTTAGAAATGCAAATGAAACCATTATGTTCAATAATTATATGAAAATATGAACAGTTCAGCATGTTTTCCAGCCCTGATGGCGGTTAATGGGATGTACGCTTATGTAAATAACTACTATTAAAGCTAATGCTGAAAAAAACTAATAAATTCATACTAAAGCAACTGATTTAGTATGCTTTTAAACCCCAGCAGTGCTCACTTATTAGAAAAGAGTGCATTATTATGTTTAGAACTCATTACTGCTACAAGTCACTGCAACTCCATCAATTACCATGCATTAATGAAAACGGGACACATACAAAAAAAATTATTGCCTCTCAGCAGTTTTCTTTAAAGACAAAATCTAGGGCTATTACCGCCATGGGGCCTTGTAGGGAACTTATCCACAAGATAATCTTCATTACAACAGTACTCCCAACACTATCACCCAAGGGTATTTTGATCCTAAGAAGGGCTAATCTTTATGTAAAATTATCAACACATTTACAACGTGATCGGCCATTTTTACATCAATATAAAATTTTTAATATTTGAAATACATTTTTTTAAATTTTTATTAACATGTACTTGGTACTTTTTTTTTTTTTTTTAAAGGAGGCTAAGAAACAAAAATACAAAGTGGTAGCCGTAACAGTAAGGAGCCCTGGTTGTGTGACGATTGAGCACTTGGGTGATAACCTAAAGGTCAGTGGCTCAAACCCACCAGTGGCTCCACGGGAGAGAAGACCTGGCAGTCTGCTCCTATAAAGATTACAGCCTGGGAAACCCTATGGAGCAGTTCTACTCTGTCCTATAGGGTCACTACGAGTAAGAATTGACTCAACGGCACACAACAATCAAACAGTGCAGAGGATAGATGGTTTCATTCCAAGATGCTGTCAGATACAACAGATAAATCCCATTTGGTTCTCCGTTTATGTCAATGAATTCTGTGGAACCAAGGATTGGATTTTTAAGAACAACACTTAAATTTCATTCTTGGCAACAATCTGGACTTCACTGTAATATCTTAAATATTTAGTACAAGTTATTAAGAAGCCAGAAAATCCTTCTTTAAAATTCAAGTTTGGCTGACACCTAATAGCAAGGAAGTGCTGACAGAGCAGGGATTCAAATATAAAAATGCCTCTGGCTCTTACTCTACTTCTGTCAATGTGCACAATTTATTCTGTTTCTTTAACTTATGTATTTTAACTGACCTTCACCCTTTTCTAGCATCCAGGAAAACAGGAAAACACTTTAAAAATGTGAAACATATTTGCTAAATGTCAGACAGTCTTGTTATATATAATGAGTATATATTTTTACTTGAAAAATTATAACTCCATCAGTCCAACAGTTTTGTAGTTTTAGGTCTTACATGCTTATTCATCTCCTGAGAAGCTATTACTGCAATGTTGATATACCATTACCAGGTGGTGGTAGAGTGGTAGAGTGCCATGATCATGCAGCCCCAGCTTTCTCCCAAGAGTTAGACGTTCTCTGATCAGTCAGCTCTAGTTTAAAAATTCATTCACGCAACAGGTATTAACTGAGTATATACTGAGTTCCCAGTATTGCATTAAACGGTCAGTATACAATAGTGCACAAAACAGAAATAATGTCTTTTAAGAAAAAAAAGTTGCCATCCAGTCAATTCCATCTCATGGCGATCCTATGTGTTACACAGTAGAACTTCTCCATAGAGTTTTCTTGGCTATAACCTTTACAGAAGCAGATTGCCAGGCCTTTCTTCCACAGCACTGCTGGGTGGGTTTAAACCACCAAGCTTTGGGTTAGTAGTTCAGCGCAAACTATTTGTGCCACTCTCTTATGAGGAAAGCACACAATAAAGAAATATGTAATAGGATGTCAAGTGCTGTGATTAAATGCTCGTTCATGATTTACAAAAAAAAAAAAAAAAAAAACTCAGAAAACTAGGAATAAAAGAGAAATTTCTCAATGGGATACAAAGGTATCTACCAAAACCTTTTAGCTGACATAAAATCTAAGGATGAAATACACATTTCTCCCTAAGATATGGAAGAAGAAAGGACGTTCTTCTGTCCTATAATTTCTATTCAATACCTACTAGAGGTCCCAGCCAGAGCAACACGTGAAGAAAAAGGAATAAAAGGTATAAACTAAAATTGTTTTCATTTACAGATGACATAATTGTTTGCATATAAAATCCTAAGAAATCTCTAAAACAACTATTATAATAAGTAAGAATTTAGCAAACTCAAAAGAAAAAATCAATATACAAAGATCAATTCTATTTCTACAACGAAAAATGAAATTAAAAAACAAATTTAGAACAAAATTTTAAAAATTAACAGATTCATTCCTGCTTACTAGAATGTTCACATAATAGCTGAAGCTTAGAATGGCAAGATAGAAAAAGCATGGCTTCATAAAATCCAGGGAGTCAAACTACCTGCTTCATTACTCATTACTAGATGTCTTTTACATGAAAAAGAAATAAACAGACATCTTGTTTTAAGTACTTTGGCATTTTTTTATATATACCCACCCCCACTGCCATCGAATTCATTCTGACTCATAGCAACCCCCTAGGGTTTCCAAGGCTGTAAATCTCTAGCGAAGCAGACTGCCACATCTTCCCCCTCGGGGTCACTGGTGGCTTCAAACCACCGACCTTTTGGTTAGCAGCCGATCACCTTGACTACTGCACCACCAAGGGCTCCTTTGATATATTCAACGAAGCCTAACTCTGATACAGATTCATAAAAAGTCCTTAAGTAGGTTCTAACCAATCGCAGCTTTTTTTAGCTTTGTTTCTGCATTATTTTCCTTGAGATCTATACTTTGTTCGAGCAGCAGATGTTGAGGTTTCTTAGCAATTCCTAGCTGACTTCTCTCAGCAACATGCTTCCTTACAACTGCTTCAAAAAATGAAATGCTCTCTCATACAATCAAAAGAGCATTTTACTTCAAAAACTAGATTGTTCCACGCAGACAGAATGCGAACTGGTGGTTGACAGGGGTAGGGGTGAGGGGTAGGAGATGGGAGTGGGGAGCAACTGCTTAATGGGTTTGGGGTTTCCTTTTGGGGTGACGAAGATGTTTTAGAACTAGACAGAGGTGGTAGTTTACAAAACACTGTGAATGTACTAAATGCCACTGAATTGTTCCCTGTAAAATGGTTAATTTTATGTCAATTTCACTTCAATTAAAAAAAAAAAGTGTATCTTCAAAAACTAGAAAACTACTTACTCTTTGGACAACAGAAGTCTGAACAAGGACTCTAAAAGAAAAAAGACTTCAAATAGAAAATAACATTAGAAATAGAAGACAACATTCGAAAGACATCAAATACATCTTTGTATCCATTTTGTATGATGTAAATTTTTTCAAAGCAAGAAAAATTTTTCAGACCTTACATTTTTAGAGAACCTTATAGTTTTGAAGAAACTTTCACATATGTTGTCTTACGTGATCATGTTATGTGGTAGTAAATAGTTCAGATATTATTAAAATGTATGGTGAAATTAAGACTTGCAGAGGTTAGTTTATTCAAGATCATACAGCTAATTTAAAGGCAGAACAAAGTCAAGATTCTAAGAGTATAATTCCATTGCTCTTTCCAAAATTATACACTACTTCTTGTTATATCACACCTCTCTGCCATCTCACAGTATTAAATAATGTTATACTCAGACATAACTCATTGTGGTTGACTCAACCCTACAGAACAGAGTAGAACTGCCCGATAGGGTTTCCAGGGCTGTAAATCTTTATGGAAGCAGACTGCCACATCTTTCTACTATGGGGCTGCTGGTGGGCTCAAACTGCCAACCTTTCGGTTAACAGCAGAGTGTTTAACTACTGTGCCACAAGGGCTCCAATACCAAGATGAACCATGTCTAAATTCTGTGATATCTGTGAATGGCTAAGCTTACCATCATACTAAAACCTCCTCTCACTCCCTTTGCATGGAGACTACTGAACTAGTCCTTGTGCTTTGCCTGGTTCATTGATGCCTTGGGGCTATTAACATGACAGAGTGACTATCTGGCTACTTTTCCCCCACTCAACTAATAACTATTCTCTTTAGTCACCATATCATAGGCTCCCTTCTTTACTGTCCAATTTTCCCTAGTACAAATTTCTCACTAGGGCAATTATGATTTCCACCTCTTTTGTTGATCTCATTTTCCTTCCTTTATTTATCTTCTTTTCTCCTTTCACTCTTGTGGGGTAAAAGACCTAGTTTTACCCAGAGTAAGGTAGCCTTTGTCCTTGATTCCAGAGAAATAACTCTTTGAGTAATTGGGATGCCTTGGTCTGGGACTTCCAGGCCACATTTGAGGATTTGTGCTGGTGGGTGGGGGCTGTCCCTACCAGGAAAGATTCACCTGGGAGGCCGGCCACTATCAACTAGCCTCAGGAGGCATGATTTTGCCTATTTCTCAGGACTGGCCAATAAGAGCCCAGAACATGAAGGCTCAGGTAGCTTCCTGGTCAGCGGAAGAGATAGTGATGTGACCTCTCTGAGACACGGCAGCCTACATTGATTGGGAAACTTCCCAGACCTTGCCTGTGTACCTCTTCCTTATAATGATCATGATTTATATCCTTTTACTATAATAAAACTGGTAGTTACAAATATAATATCTCCTGTGAGTTCTACAAGTCATTCCAGCAAATTAACAAACCCAAGGATGGTGTTCTCTTAACTTGTGAGATCTGCCCTAGCTCCCAGTGGCTAGGGTCAGAAAGAGAGTGTCACGTGGGGAGCTGGTATCAGAAACGATAGAGAAGTGGGAAAGCAGGGATATGACAGATCTCTGCTTTATGCTGATTCTCATCCAGGAAGCTATCTCCATAACTCTTATCACTTTTCCTGTGTTTATCAGCTTTTGTGTGGAAAAAAGTTCTTACAGGTATGGCCAGAAAAACAAAATACCTTGTAAGAATTCCTCAAAAAACTGACCAGGGGGAACACAAGTAATATCTTTGGAACTTGCTCTTGAACATCAAGCAGCTAAAGCAAAAGAAGAAATGGTGAAGTAAAAGAACTGAAGATTTCAAAGGGTATTATATTGACATGTGCAAAGAGCTGCGATAGAAAACCAAAAGGGAAGAATACATTCAGGGTTTCTCAAGCTGAAAGAACTGAGGAAAAACTTCAAGCCTTGAGTTGCAATAGTGAAGGATTCTATGGAGCAAATATTAAATGATACAGGAATCATCAAAAGAAAGTGGAAGGAATACACAGAGTTATTATACCAAAAAAAATTAGTCGACACTCAACCATTTCAAGAGGTAGCATATGATCAGGAACCAATGATACTGAAGGAAGAAGTCCAAGCTGCTCTCAAGGCATTGGCGAAAAACAAGGCTCCAGGAATTGACAGAATATCAATTGAGATGTTTCAACAAATGAATGCAGCGGTGGAAGTGCTCACTCGTCTATGCCAAGAAATTTGGAAGGCCAACCAACTGAAAGAGATTCATATTTATGCCTATTCCCAAGAGAGGTGATCCATCTGAGTGCAGAAATTATCAAACAATAAGATTGATATCACATGCAAGCAAAATTTTGCTGAAGATGATTCAAAAGTGGCTACAGAGGTATATTGACAGGGAACTGCCAGAAATTCAGGCTGGTTTCAGAAGAGGATGTGGAACCAGGGATATCACTGCTGATGTTAGATGGATCCTGGCTGAAAGCAGAGAATACCAGAAGGATGTTTACCTGTGTTTTATTGACTATGCAAAGGCATTCAGCTGTGAGGATCACAACAAATTATGGATAACATTGAGAAGGATGGAAATTCCGGAACACTTAATTATGCTCATGAAGAACCTGTACATAGATCAAGAGGCAGTCGTTCGGACAGAACAAGGGGATACTGAGTGGTTTAAAGTCAGGAAAGGTGTGTGTCAGGCTTGTATCCTTTCAACAAACCTATTCCTATATGCTGAGCAAATAATCCGAGAAGCTGGGCTATACGAAGAAGAATGGGGCATCAAGATTGGAGGAAGACTCATTAACGACCTGCATTATGCAGATGACACGACCTTGCTTGCTGAAAGTGAAGAGGACTTGAAGCACTTACTAATGAAGATCAAAGACCACAGCCTTCAGTATGGATTACACCTCAACATAAAGAAAACAAAAATCCTCACAACTGGACCAATAAGCCACATCGTGATAAACGGAGAAAAGACTGAAGTTGTCGTTTTACATCGATCCACCATCAACAGCCATGGAAGCAGCAGTCAAGAAATCAAAAGAGGCATTGCATTGGGTAAATCTGCTGCAAAGGACCTCTTTAAAGTGTCGAAAAGCAAAGATGTCACCTTGAAGACTAAGGTGCACCTGACCCAAGTCATGGTATTTTCAATCATATCATATGCATGTGAAAGGTGGACAATGAATAAGGAAGACCGAAGAAGAATTGACACCTTTGAATTGTGGTGTTGGGGAAGAATATTGAATATACCATGGACTGCCAAAAGAATGAACAAATCTCTCTTGGAAAAAGTACAGTCAGAATGCTCTTTAGAAGCAAGGGCGGCGAGACTGCATGTTACATAATTTGGACAGGTTGTCAGGAGGGATCAGTCTCTGGAGAAGGATATCGTGCTTGGCAAAGTACAGGGTCAGCAGAAGAGAGGAAGGCTCTCAATGAGATGGACTGACACGGTGGCTGCAACAACGGGCTCAAGCATAACAACGATTGTAAGGATGGCACAGGACCAGCCAGTGTTCCGTTCTGTAGTACACAGGGTCGCTATGAGTCGACACTGACTTGACAGCACCTAACAACAACAACAGGCTACATTTATTTGGGACTGCTTGATACTGTTTTGATAGGAGGAACTCTTACTTATCCACCTGGCTGTGTTCTTCAAGCCTGAGGATTCAGGAAAACTAGGTGCTCAATAACCTGGAACTTCTGTTCTAACAAAAGAAAATAAAATCGGGGGCAGGTGATAGTCCTCACCACCTTATCTATAAACCACCCACCCAGTGCCGTCGAGTCGATTCCGACTCATAGCGACCCTATAGGACAGAGTAGAACTGCCCCATAGAGTTTCCAAGGAGTGCCTGGTGGATTCGAACTGCTGACCCCTTGGTTAGCAGCCGTAGCACTTAACCACTACGCCACCAGGGTTTCCATCCTTACCTATAAAAAAAAAAAAGACTTTTCAATATTTCTACATTTAGGTCAAATGCATTCTTTTTAACATCTGCATGGTACGTTTCATAATACGGGTACATCATAATTTATTTAACCAGTCCAATTTTTTGCTAATACAAATAGTGCCGTAATAGGATTTATCATACATACGTTGTGCATATACAACTACCTAGATTAAGAAAACTTGACTTCTGGATTTATAATTTTTATTAGACGACTGCCCAGTTGCTTTCAAAACAGGCTTAATGGTATATGAGAATGATGCAAACTTATGCTTACGTTTTACCCTGTTTTCATAGCTACAGTATACCTATAAAGGGGGATATAATTCAGATATTCTGTTTACTTCTGATCATTATATGACTTCACCATAATTAGATTTACATATTCTGAAAAATTACAGACCTTGAAAATACAATATCTCAGGTGTAACTACTTAGAAAAATACTTTCTTTTTCTAACTTAACTGAGAGTACTACAATCTGAACCGCTTAACTATTCATAAGTGAAGGCCATTCCAAGGTTAAGAACACTAAGGCAAATTTGCTACTAAATAATAACAAAGCCATGCAGTATATTCTTCAAATCTAAAGCAACAATAAACTGTAGTATGGCAAATGGATTTAGCTTAAGAGATGATATCAGAATAATCCTTTAAAGAAGATCTGAAAAATGAACTCTCCTGAACAATAATTATTATTAAATTGATTTACTGAAAGTCTATTTCTTCATACAAGAATTGCTGAAACTTTCTAAACAATTTTAAATAATGCTACATGGATTCAGTACCATTTACCCAGTGCAGAATTATCACTGAGAAATTTTTTTTAATTAAACAAGAACGTAGAAAAAAAATCTCATGCATTTCATTCTGCTGAGCTTATTTACATAAGAGCTTCAAAAATGAATGAACCACTGGAAGATGGAGGGCTCCAAAGATAAATGAACCACTGGAACAAGGCGGCATGAGCAGTTCCATACTCCAGTTCCCTCACAGAATCACCAAGGAAAACAACCAGAAATTCATAGACTAAACTTTTTAAGAACCCTGTAAAGCAGAGGCAGCTACTAAAAAAATGCCAAAGCAAAAAAGGGCAACTTTTTAAATGGTATGAAAGCTTTGATTCTCTACTGCTTACATCCTTCCTCCCCACCCCTCCTGGCTTAGCGACTTGGCCAACTAAAAGCTGCAGCAACAGAAGACAGTACTCTCAGAGAGGGGCATGCTGATCTCTGGCTCTGGAACGAGGAGAGCAGACTTTACTAGTGGATCACTCTATGTATCTGTTCTGTCTGAGGGCTGCCTGAAGCACTAAAGCCAAGATGCTCCAACTGGTTTGGCCCACCTAAGAGCTCATGGGGTAGGGGTAGGAGGGGAGCTTGAAGGCTGGGATCGCTCTAGTAGCTTGGGGCTAAACAATGCAAAAATCCTCAACAAAATACTAGCAAACCAAATCCAGCAGCATATTGGCATATCATAAGGATTATACACCATGACCAAGTGGGATTTATCTCAGGAATACAAGGATGGTTCAACAACAGAAAATCAATCAATACATCACATTAATAGAATGAAGAAAAAGAAACACATGATCATCTCAATTGATGCTGAAAAGAATCTGACAAAATCTTACACTTCTTCATGATTAAAAACACTCAGCAAACTAGAAATAGAAAAGGGATCCTCAACATGATTAAAAAAAAAAAAAAAAAATTCAACAGAGAGAGACTAAAAGCTTTCCACTCAAGATTAGGAACAAGGCAAGGATGCCTGCTTTCACCACTGCTATTTCAACATTGTACTGGAAATTCTAGCAAGAGTAATAAGGCAAGAAAAAAGAAATAAAAAGTATACAAATTGAAAAAGAAGTTAAATTATTTCTTTTTACAGATGGCATGATTCCATATCTAGGAAACCCCAAAGAATTCACAAGAAAACTACTAGAGCTAATAAATGAATTCAGCAAAGTTGCAGGGTACAAGATCAACACACATTACTAGTATTCCTACACACCAGCAATGAACAATCTGAAAAGGAAATCAAGAAAACAATTCCATTCACAACAGTACCTAAAGTAATAAAATACCTAGGAATAAGTTTAACCAGGGACATGAAAGACTTGTACAGTGAAAACTATAAAACATTACTGGAAGAAATTAAAGAAGACCTAAATAAATGGAAAGACAGCTCAAGTTCATGGATTAGGAGACTAAATATTGTTAAGGTGTCAATACTATCCAAAGAGATCTATAGATTCAACACAATTCCTATCAAAATTCCAAAAGCCTTTTTGCAGAAATGAAAAGCCAATCCTCAGTTTCATATGGAATTGCAAGGGGCCCCAAATACCCAAAGCAACCTTAAGAAAGAACAAGGAGACTCATGCTTCCTAATTTTAAAATGTGTAGCTTTTTTTTTTTTACATAAAGCTACAGTAAACAAAACAGTGTGGTGCTAGAATAAGGATAGACATATGAGCCAATGGAAAAGAATTGAGAGTTCAGAAATAAACCCAAACATCTATGGTCAAATGATATTTGACAAGGGTGCTAAGTCCATTCAATAGAGAAGGAACAGTCTCTTTAATTAGAGTGGTGCTAGGAAACCAGATCTCTACATGCAAAGGAATAAAGTTAAACCCATACCTTACACCATATGTGAAAATTAACTCAAAATGGATCAATGACCTAAATATAAGAACTAAAACTGTGACACTCTTAGAAGAAAACATAGAGGTAAAACTTCGAGATTTTGCTTTTGACAGTGGATTCTTAGATAAGACACCGAAAACACAAGC
Source organism: Elephas maximus indicus (assembly GCF_024166365.1). Classification (NCBI taxonomy): domain Eukaryota; kingdom Metazoa; phylum Chordata; class Mammalia; order Proboscidea; family Elephantidae; genus Elephas; species Elephas maximus. The sequence continues at coordinate 44,571,839 of NC_064829.1, read as the reverse complement.
AACAAAACAGATAAATTAGGCTTCATCAAAAATGAAAATTTATTGTGAGTCAAGGAACTTCATCAAGAAAGTGAAGAGACAACCTACATGAGAGAAAGTATCTGTAAACCATAAAACTGATAAGGTTTTAGTATCCAGAATACCGTATTTTTACACAAATAACGTGTACTTTCTATGTTCATTTGCCAACAGCACTCTCCCCCCGAGGTATTTCCTTAGCGCTGCTATGCCATTTTTTTTTTTTACATGTTGCTGTAAAAAAAAAAAAAAAAATTAGCAGAGCATGCTTATGAAAATACCTCGTGGGGGGGCGGGCACAGTTGCCAAACAAACATAGAAGACGCCTGTTATTCACCTAAAAAATACACCATATAAAGAGCTCAACTCACCTCAACCACAAAATGACAAACAACCCAATTGAAAAATGGGCAAAGGTCTTCAATAGCCATTTCTTCAAAGAAGATAGACAATTGGCCAAGAAGCAAATAAAATGATGCCTAATGTCATTCATCATTGGGAAAATGCACAACAAAACCACAGAGACCACTTCAGATCAGAGAATAATACCTCAAAATATATTGAGGTTTAGAAACTCTACAATTCTATCCACCACCTGCTATAATGATGGTATTTCAAATACCAGCAGGGTCACCCATGATGGAAAAGTTTCAGTGGTACGTCTAAACTAAGACAGAGTAGGAAGAAAAGCCTGGCAATCTACTTAATAGTATATGGATAAAATTTTACATAAATATTCAAATGTTTATTATCAACTACTTCCTATGGTTAGCATTAATATGTAAATATTTCTAAAAGAACAAAATCTTTAAGAACAGCTAGACAACAACTAGTAACAATCAGTTCTTTCCTTAAGCATGCTTACTTCTCTGACTTACTTTGACACTTTTCTGATTTAAAGTGACATCTCAGGACAATACGCATTTCACCCCAGACCTATGATAGAGCTTCCTACAGTATGGTTCCTATCTGTTATGGATTGAATTGTACCCTCCAGAAAGATATGTTGAAGTCTTAGGCCCTGGTACCTGTAAAGGGCCTCTGACAATGTCATCACTTAAATTAACATGAGATCAAATTGGTGAGTAAGGTAGGTCCTAATCTAAGCAGTGTCTCTATAAGGAAAGCCTGGAGGTAATAGAAGCTGCGAGAGACAAGAAAGGATCTTCTTCTAGACACTTTGGAAATCCTGGTGGCCTAGTGGTTAAGAGTTACAGCTGCCAACCAAAAGGTCGGCAGTTCGAATCCACCAGGTGCTCCTTGGAAACCCTATGGCACAGTTCTACTCTGTCCTGTAGGGTCACTATGAGTTGGAATCGACTCAACAGCAATGGGTTTGGTTTTTTTGGTTTTCTAGACACTTTGCAGAGAGCATGTTGATTTGGACTTCTGGCCTCCAGTATGCATTTTCTCTAACTTATTTTCAGCACAGGCTATTAAGACCTTTGGCTCATCCTAAAACACTCCTCAAAAAGATTAAGGTGACGTCCTTTAAAACTCTTTCTTCCTAGAGCAAAGTTTCTAAAATGACTACCCATGCAGTGGGCTTAAGGGCGTGAGCTATAAGTACCTCTATAACAGCTTAAATTTACCAAGTCCCAACCACACACGTAATGGAAACAGACCAGAAGGAAAAAACACAAACATCTCCATCAGTCTAGTGCTTGGGAGAGGAAAGTAAAACTTGGTTTCCTCTCACTGAGCACCCAACAGGTTCAAGTGGTACAAAGAGAAGGTTTTGTCTTTGATAGAATGAAACAGATAAAGCAGAGAACAAATCAAGTTAACTCTCTTACTTACCTATGCAGTCTAAGTACTTGTATACCCTGATGAAAACCATCAAAACCCCAATGAAGAAAAGCACAGAAATGAGCATCAGAAGAAACAGTCATCTCATCCCTCATCTGTATCAACAGTGAAAATGAGAATTAGTTTTATTCAGTGTGTACTAAGTACGAGACATTGTTAAGTGAAGAATCTGTCAAATTTTGACAGGTCTGCAACAAAGGCATTAATTATCCACATACTTTAGATGAAAAAAAAAAAAACAGACTCAGGGAAGTTCAGTAACTTTCTAAGGTTAGATAGCTAGTTAATGCTAAAACTAGCATTTTAGCTCTAAAGCCCACCACGGTTTTTTCAGTATTGCTTCCTTTGCTACATCAGTTAAAACTGTTAGCAAACATTAGACTATACTTGTCCTCTGCAACTTCTGAAGCCATCTAGACCTGAGACATATGCTCTGGAAATAAGATCAGCTCAAAGTATTAGCCAATCTTTCTAACGGCTGCCACTTCTGCGTCTTATGCTATTACATCCTGACATATTAAAGAATTTTTCTTTTGGACATACTGTATTTCTCTTTCAGTTTCAGATTTACTTCTCCTTTCACACACATTCAGCCGGAACAAAAAAAAAAAAAAAAAAGTCTCTAGCTCCATCAGGTTGCTTGGCTTTGTAAACAGAATATTCATTTACATAGTTAAGTTCCTAAGAAATAAGCTTTCTTTATTCAAAGACTGGAAACTATCAAGAATTCTTATGTTTTAATAATAAATTCCCTATTTACTCTAAGAACAAATTCTTCAAAAGCCTGATCCTAATACAAACATGTAAAATTTCTTTTTACTTTCTTTTTATGAAGGCACTGGTCTGTGTTTGTACAGATGATCAATAAATCATGTTATTAGAAATTTTAAAACAAAAAGTCCACAAATTTGGTACATCTTTAAAGGGCCAAAAATCAGAATTCATGAATACAGCTCCTCAGACTGAAACAAACTTTAAAATGATCTAAAATTATCCAATTTCATGTATATGAAAGAGTTGGAATCATTTATGCATGATAGATAAATGTATCTGTAGTTAAAATTATATATTTTTTAAATTATGCCCTTATTTTATGTTTCTAAGTTTTATACATGTTTTACGTACTGTAAAATCATCTATATTAACCTTTGACAGGTTTATTCTGGTAAAGGAGATTTGTACCTGAGCAATCTACTTGGAATAAAAATCGTGGATGTCATGTTTTAAAATCGTATCTTCCTTTCTTCCTTCTTAAACAATAAAGTTCTATACATACCATCTATCTATTGGCGACTAAAGAAATCTTTAAAATAGTAAGGATATCAGGTCAAAGAAATATAAGAGAGGGGAAACCAATTATACCAACTACACCATTTCAATTTTTGATTATGGTCTAATATTTACTCCAGTCCTCATTTACAGTAAGAATAAATAAATACTCAAGTCAAACCCTCTCTACCATAATCTAAAATAAGTCTAACTGTGCCACATGTCTAAGTCTGTGCCTTTATCTGCATGCCCTTTCCTTTCCTTTTCAGCTATGAGCTAGATCAGGGGTCAGCAAACTTTTTCTGTAAAGGAACAGATAGTAAATATTTTAGGGTATGTGGGAAACAGGATTTCTGTTGTAATTACTCAGCTCTGCAGCTGGAGCACAAAGGCAGCCATAAACAATACATAAATGAATAGGCGTGGCTAAGTTTGGGTCACAGGCAGTAGTTTGCTGACCACTGAGCTAAATCATGGGGAAAATGTGAAAAATGGGGTATCTTAACATTTAGCCTGACCAAAGAAACCATTCATAGACATGCTGAGTTTAGACTACTTTATAATGTTACATTCAAGAGTCCACCAAAATTAGAGCTTACTTTTCCAGATAGCCACACATTTTGCTAGGCATATAACCAAACAAGCAATGCCACTACTAATCACATCCTAACAGTGGCCAGGATTTGTGAATTATCTACTTCCTCCTCTCTTACCTCTTTTTCCCAACTCACCCCAAATTCCATGGGATGTAATACACATCTTTTATGCCAGAAAGGTCAAAGTATCACCACCTCTTCCCTATATACAAAGTGAATTCCAGATCTCCTAACCCTGCTGACAGAGTTAGAGAATGACTCCATTTCAACTCCCCTTCTCCCTTGCTGCCCTCTAACATAAAAATTGGTAAAGTAAACACTAACTTTCTCAGCCTCCCTTGCAGCTCAGGGTGTCCATGTCACACTAAACTTCAGGACAATAAATATTATATGAAAAACTACACGGGGGAGTTCTGAGAAATGTTTTTTTTTTTTTTAAAGGAGGATGTGGTTTCTGAGATAACCTCTAAAACCTTGGACTTTTGCCAATGATTGAAGTGTCTTTGATGAGAACTCCAGACCACACCTAAGAGTTTATGGCTCATGTTGGGTAAGGGCTGACTAAGCCAGAAAGACCTACTATGTAGTATGATATCAACCTCTCCTGATATCTACTGACCTCAGGGGAAAGGAGCTGGAGTATGAATTACACAACGAGACCCCCAATAAAAGCTCTGGATATTGACACTGCATGAGCTTCCTGGCTGGTGAAATACACTGACACACATGGAAGGGTAGCACATCCCAAACTCCATGTTAAGAACCCCACCCTATGCATCTCTTCATTTGTATCCTTTTTTGCTATACTAAACCTGTAAGTACAGCACTTTACAGAATTCTATGAGTTGTTCTAGTGAATTACTGAACTTAAAGGAAAAATGGGAGCCAAATGGTCAGAAATGAGGGAGAGCCCTGGCGACCCTGAGCTTAAAGATGGTATCCTGAGGTGGTAGTGGTGTCCTGGGGACTCTAAGCTTGGTGGCATGTGAGGTCTGTCTCAGCTCCCAGTGGTTAGGCTCAGAAGAAGTGCTGCATGTACAGCCAGTGTCAAAACAGAAGTTGAACAGAGGGGAATAGAACTGATAATAAATTAGTATTGGATTTGACTGACCCTTGCAGTTTGGTGTCAGAGAAGTAGGATTTGGTTTTCCATGTAGTGGAGGAGTTGCAACTGCCATGACCTCCTTTCTGTTTTCTTTCTGCCCTAATATGAACGTGATGTCTGGAATTGGAGCAACCATTTTACAGCCACTAGAAAAAGCTTAGAGTACTGTAGAGATGTCAGCCCTGAAAACTTTACACCACAGAACCAATTACCAGGTTGTTATGTGCGGAAAAACAGACCCTCTAAATCGAGGTTTTTGTTGCAAACGAAAGCATCCATATCCTTCCTTTTCTTGAAAATGTTAGTGGCCCAAATCACTACTCTTTTGTGTGAAGTGAAAGAACAAAACTAGCTGAGCACAGTCTCTTGGTAAATTCTGACTAAATAGCATTACTTCAACCTAGAAAGAAAAGTAGCAGGAAGAACGACACAAAAAAGAGGCTCTGGGTAGACAGCCTAGGGTAATCAAGTCAAAGAAGGCAAAGAAAATGAAAGGGCCAAAGTGATTACACAAATGTTAAGAGTTATGTTAAAGACTTATAGCAACCCCATATGACAAATTAGAACTGCCCCACAGGGTTTTCTAGGCTGTAATCTTTACAGGAGCAGACCTCCAGCTCTTTCTCCTTTGGAGGCACTTGATGAGTTTGAACTACCAACCTTTTGGTGTTACAGAAGAAAAAAAAAATTAAAAAATTAGTCCTTCAGAATTTGGGGCCAATAAATAAGCCTTATTAATATTCTGGAAACCCCGGTGGCGTAGTGGTTAAGTGCTATGGCTCCTAACCAAAAGGTCGGTAGTTCAAATCCACCAGGCGCTCCTTGGAAACCATATGGGGCAGTTCCACTCTGTCCTATAGGGTCACTGTGAGTCGGAATCAACTCAACAGTAACGGGTTTGTTTTTTTATTAATATTCTACTCAGCAAATCAAGTCTGAGAATTTGGATAATACTAAGTTCCTATCATGCACCCCCCGCAGTTGAAAATGTAACTTCAGAGCTCATTTGTATGCTTTTTTTCAAGCTAATTAAATAATCCTTATGCTCCCATTTCCTTGGTATTCACAAAGGTAGAGTTACTGCCAATCTATGGTAATTTTTGACACTTACATAATCTTTGAAACAATTATTAACAATCAAGTTAGTGATGATACTGAAAATAAATTCAATGGTTCCTCTAAGCATCTACAGACTAGTGTAGCTGGCAGATCCATTCCCCTGACTTTAGGGACAGTCAGTTCTATATCAATGCCACGGCATAAAATACCCAATGACAAGTAAATCTACCCATTCAAAAGAAATTTCAGAAATACACTTATTTTAACTCACATACCCATTAAAATACAACTCTTAAGTTAAAACACTTGTTTCCATTTTACTTTCCTATAAACAATGCAATACACAGACACACAATACTCTCTTTAGTTCGAAACCCAACAGTCTTCTCCTCCATGAAAAGGGCTTGGTGGTTTTATGCCGCCTCATAAACACTATTCAATTATAACATCTATAAATTACAGAAGTGTGTGTGTGCGCGCACGTGTGTGCGTCAAAGAGAGAGATTTCAGAGTAGAATTCCTTAGAACTGTTAAAGTTTTAGCTAGAGAGAACGCCAAATATAAAGAGGTTTCAGGATCAATTGCAGTAGTGGAACAAGAATTTAATAAAGTTCCAACACTACATTTTAATGCCCAAATTTCTTATTGTCTTTTTTAGTTGACAAATATGTGCTTCGCAGCATAACAGCAGCAGCAGAACAGCTGGATGGCCGTATCAAGCAGAAAGGAAGCAGCAGCTCATGCTGTTAAGTGTCGTTCTGATTGCCTAGAAACGGCAGCACATGTGGATTTATTCCCTCTTATAAATTAGAACAATTATTTCTCTGGAGTTTACATTTTCTCCATGAAAGAGTCAAACTTTCTGCACATTAAAAAAGAGGACTTTCAAAAAGGATATCTTCCCTTTCTTTGATGATAAGTTCATTCTGTTCTTCCAACTGTCTGATCTTCTTCTCAAATGATTCCTGCTCAGCTTTTAGTCGTTCTTCTGTCACTTCCTTTTCCTCACTCACTCTGTAAGAAAAACAAGAAGGAAAAAAAAAAAAAGCCTGTCAGTATAAAATAAAATGTGCCTATAGCTACGGTTTACCAAAACTATATTGTTCCAGAGGTTTCTGTATGTTAAATTCTTTTCTCATTCTTTTTTTTTATTCATAAGACAATCTTCCTCACCTTTAAAAATAAAATATGCACGTGACTTTACATCAAGAATATTTTTCAATCATCAAAAGTATCTTAAAAATGGAAAGTCATACACAGGACATAGGTATCCAACTATAATCCAAGACAGAAAAATATTTTGATTCTTAAAACATAGGTTACATTTCTTCATTATCAAAATAGTCGCAACCGATTTATTTTGATTTAGACTTTTTCCATACTTTTACTTAAATTCTGCCAATGAAATAAATAACATATATCTCTCTTAAATAGTTCACTTTTTCCTGGCACTTACAACCTTCATTTTTCAGTAGCATATAAATAACTGGACTTGAAAAAAAAAATCTGGTACTAACATAAAGGAAGGTTTGTACTATATTTACTCTTTACAAATTTATTTGTGAATTTTAAAAACAAAAAAACTATATCATTAATGTTTAATTCTGAAAAACATTCCTACTCAATCCCACCAAAAAGGGGTAGTATATATCAAAAGAGCACAGGGAAACAAAACCTCAAAAAGGTAAACAACAACAAAAAATCTTATGGTAAAAGTCACCAAGGCATATTTCAGAACAATGCTGATTTTCATGCAACTTAGTAAGCAGATCTTAACCCTCCATTTCTTTGTTAGTGGTGCTTATTTCTCTAATGAGGACATAATACATTTATTCTACATTATCATACAGGGATATGTATAAGTGATATCCACACAGAATCCAAACCTTTTCATTGAGCTCCTAAATTTACTTCCTCCCCATTCTATCACAGCAACTCCTGAATAACATAAATCCCAGAGGCTTTTCTCTGTTGCCTTCCCTCTGGTAGGCATACTGACATTAATGAGCTAACCAAATCAAAAATAGAATTTTGAATGTTCAAGAGCTGCACATATTTTATTTTTGAAATAATTTGTGTGAAGCCACCTGGCACACAGTACTGCTCGATAAATAAATGCGTTTATTTCCTCTCACTCATCATGACATTCAAATAATTTCCCAGCTCCTATTTTTTACGTTTACCATACTACTAGGCCTATGAGTGGAACCCATGTCCTGCCTTCCAGGTGGGTAATCTTTAGACTGACACGATTATAAGAAAGCCAGAACAACTGAACAAAGAATAAATATACACACATAAAATTTATACCAGGGCTTCGATCTGGTTCTGCCCAGTTCGGTCATGGCTGATGAAGCGAATCCCAAACAGACCTGAATTTTTAAAAGATGTGTGAAATGGAATGAAAAGCAGAAGGGAGAAAATTACAGGTCGAAACCCTGTTAGAAACTTAATCTCCCTATTAGAAAACAAGGGCAGCATGCAAGTTGCACAGCAACCAAATCTCTTGACCAGCAGAGATAAACAGTGGTGTCCCGCTCAAAGATGGCAGCTGTCTGTGCTGCTTTGTATGTGAGTCACTCTCCACGGTCCTGACAATAATCTAATCTCCTGCATCAGGCTCCTGAAACGACTCATTATACCTCTTCAGAGTCTCCCATTATAGGGCTTCGACCCGTAATTTTTCCGTTCCAATAATCATCCTGCTTTACACAAATTTTAAAAACTCAGATCTGTTCCAATTTCACTTCATCAGCCATACATGAACCAGTTTGAAACAGTTCAAAACCAAATTCATACTCTGTTTTAAGTACTAACACAGATTGAGAAGATGGAGTTGGCGATCTACTTCTGAAAAAACTAACCAGTAAAAACCTGACGGATAATAGCAAAACATTGTTTGATATGGTGCTGGAAGGTTGGAAGGCACTCAAAATAGGACTGGGGAAGAGCTGGCACTCAAAATAGGACTAGAGTCAACCTTAATGACGTGGAATAAAGCTTTCAGGACCTTCATTTTCTGATGTGGCACAACTAAAAATAAGAAAAAACAGCTGTAAACACCCATTAATATTTGGAACATGGGATTTACGAAGTATGAATCAAGGAAAATTAGAAGTTGTCAAAAATGAAATGAACACTTAAAGATCGATACGCTAGGCATTAATGAGCTGAAATGGACTGGTATTGGCCATTCTGAATCAGACAATCATATGGTCTACTCTGCTGGGATGACAAATTGAAGAGGAACAGCATCGCATTCATCGTCGAAAAGAACATTTTAAGATCTATCCTGAAGTACAAAACTGTCTGTGATAGGATAATATCCACACACCTACAAGGAAGAACAGTTAATACTATTATTATTCAAATTTACACACCAATAACTAATACCAAAAATAATGAAATTGAAGATTTTTACTAACTTTTGCAGTCTGAAATTGAACAAACATGCAATCAAGATACATTGATAATTACTGGTGACTGGAATGCGAAAGTTGGAAACAAAGAAGAAGAACCAGTACTTGGAAAACCGCATGATAGAATTTTGCAAGAACAACGACTTATTCATTGAATATACCTTTTTGCAACAATATCCAAAGCCTGCTGCCGTCGAGTCGATGCCGACTCTTAGCGACCCTATAGGACAGAGTAGAACCACCCCATGGAGTTTCCAAGGAGCACCTGGTGGATTCAAACTGCTGACCTTTTGGTTAGCAGCTGTAGCACTTCACCACTACACCACCAGGGTTTCCTTTGCAACAATATAAACAATGATTATACACATGGATATCACTGGATGGAATACACAGGAATCAAAAAGAAGACATCTGTAGAAAGAGACAATAGAGAAACTCAATATCATCAGTCAGAACAAGGCCAGTGGCCAACTGTGGAACAGGCCTTTACTGCACATATGTGAGTTCAAGTTCAAGCTGAAGAAAACTAAAACAAGTCCACAAGAGTTAAAGTATGACTTTGAGTATGTCCCATCTAAATTTAGAGACCATCTCAAGAATAGATTTGATGCATAGAAAACTAATGACTCAAGACCAGACACGTTGTGGGAGGACATCATATATGAAGAAAGCAAAAGGTCATTAAAAAGACAGAAAAGAAAAATAAAGACCAAAAAAGATGTCAGAAGAGACTCTGAAATTTGCCCTTGAATGTGGAGTAGCAAAAGCAAAAGAAAGAAAGGGTGAAGTAAAAGAGCTGAACAGGAGATTTCAAAGGGTGGCTCAAGAAGACAAAGTATTATAATGAAATGTGCAAAGATCCTGAGTTAGAAAACCAAAATGGAAGAAAGCACTCAGCATTTCTCAAGCTGAAAGAACTGAAGAAAAAATTCAAGCTTCGAGGTGCAATATTGAAGGACTCTATGGCTAACATATCGAACGGCACAGAAAGCATCAAAACAAGATGGAAGGAATACACAGAGTCACTGTACCAAGAAGAATTGGTTGACATTCAGCCATTTCATGAGGTAGCATATGGTCAAGAACCAATGGTGCTGAAGGAAGAAGGCGAAGCTACACTGAAGGCATTGGCAAAAACCAAGGCTCCCAGGAATTGACAGGACACCAGTTGAGATGTTTTGACAAACAGATACAGTGCTGGAGGTACTCACTCATCTGTGCCAAGAAATGTGGAAGACAGCTACCTGGCAAACCAACTGGAAGAGATCCGTATACGTGCCTATTCCAAAGAAAGGTGATCAACGAAACACAGAAATTATTGAACGATACCATTAAGATCACATGCAAGTAAAATTATGCTGAAGATAATCCAAAAACAGCTACAGCAGTACATCAATAGGGAACTGCCAGAAATTTAAGCCAGATTTAGAAGACGACTTGGAAGAAAGGATATCATTGCTGATGTCAGATGGATCTTGTCTAAAGGCAAGATGTTTACCTGTGTTTTACTGGCTACTCGAAGACATTCGACTTCATGGATCATAACAAATTATGGATAACATTGCAAAGAATGAGAATTCCAGAACACATAATAGTGCTTATGTGGAGCCTGTATGTAGATCAAGAGGCAGTTGTTCAAACAGAATCAGGAGATACTGCGTGGTTGAAAATCAGGAAAGGTGAGCATCAGGGTTGTATCCTTTAATGATACTTATTGAATCTGTATGCTGAGCAAATAATTCCAGAAGCTGGGCTATATGAAGAACGTGGCATCAGGATTGGAGGAAGACTCATTAACAACCTGCATTATGCAGATGATACAACCTTGCTTGCTAAAAGTGAAGAAGGCTTGAAGCATTTACTGATGAAGATCAAAGAGTACAGCCTTCGGTATAGATTACACTTCAAAATAAAGAAAACAAAAATCTTCACAACTAGACCAATAAGGAACATAATGATAAATGGAGAAAAGATTGAAGTTGTCAAGGATTTCATTTTACTTGTATGCACAACCAACCTCCATGGAAGCAGCAGTCAAGAAATCAAACGGCATGTTGCATTGGGCAGATCTGCTGCAAAAGACCTCTTTAAAGTGTTAAAAAAAAAAAAAAAAAACAAAGATGTCATCTTGAGAACTAAGGTACGCCTGAACCAACCCATGGTATTTTCAATCACTTTATATGTCTGCAACAACTGGACAATTAATAAGAAGACTGAAGAAGCACTGATGCCTCTGTATTACGGTGTTGGTGAAGAATACTGGATATACCATGGACTATCGAAGAACGAACAAATCTGTCTTGAAAGAAGTAAAGCCAGAATGCTCCTTAGAAGCAAGGATGGTGAGACTTCGTCTCATGTACTTTGGACACGTTATCACGAGAGAACAGTCCCTGGAGAAGGACATCATGCTTGGTAAAGTAGACGGTCAGTGAAATAGAGAAAGACCCTCAATGAGATGGACTGACTCAGTGGCTGCAACAATAAGCTCAAACATAGCAACAATTACGGGGATGGCACAAAACCAGGTAGTGTTTCATTCTGTTGTACATAGGGTCGCTGTGAGTCAGAACTGACTGGATGGCACCTAACAACAACATCAGGTACCCTGCCTCTCTTGTTCCCATCTCTTTACAATTCCTTTCCTTTTCTTGCAATTACTTTTAATGCACCTGCACTAACATCTTTCACAGTCATTCTCCTCTGCCTCTAAATTTTTCTAAAATTGTCAAATATTTGAACCCTTAATTATTTCTAAAATCAAAATCGCTACTCTTCAGTCTATAACCACCTCTTAAAACACTTTTGCTAAGAAACTGTTCCAGATCAAGTAAACCCCCAAACTGTAAATCAGAAGACCACGTGTACTTGGTGAGTTTGACAAAGTCTGCTTATCTCTATGGGCACCATTACTCTTACCTGTAAAAGTTTAGATTAGACATTTAAAATCCCTTCCAGGTCTGAAGTTCTATAATTTCCTTCACTATAATATAAATATCCTGATACTGTATATATATCCCTTTATAAATATGGGAGCATTTATAAAGAAATAAGAAGAAAGTTATCAAAACTTTGGTTAGGGTACAAGGCACACAATACTATAACCTAAACAAAACATATAGCCATAGGACGAGAAAGGAAGAAGCAGATAACAGAAATGTAGAAAAGGATAAAGATGTGTAACTACACATGAAAACAGATAATGCAAAACAAAACAAATCATAAATCTGTAAAGGTTTGCATGAAACAATGATGAGATAAGTGACATTGCATATTGTGAGAAGAGAATAAATGCTGCCAAGATAAGAAAATGCGTAGCAAAACTCGTCCCTGTTTAGATTTGCAAAATCTTGAAGATACAACTGAAGAGGAAAATCTATCCGGAGATAAAGAAAACTTTATTTTCACTGACTTACTAAAAATATTTATTGAATGCCTATACAGGCAAAAATGATCACAGTAAATTTATTGTTATATAGTATCTAAAAGGAATATGTAGTATGTAAAATGGCTCTCTGGAGTTTCAATCTCATTCATAAAGGCCATATAAATATGAGGACTTCCCCAAAGATTTTTATTCACTAAGTAATGTTCTTTTTTTTTTTTTTTTAATGTTCCAGAGACATAAAAACTACTAACAATAAAGTAGACTCCCATATTTGCCTTAACATTAAACTAAATGCATTGATTATCTCCAGAGTCTGGCCAGGTCAGACTACATAGGTATACCCCAACATGTACATACTCCTTTTGTTGGACCTGAAGGAGATTCATGAAATCTCTAGGAATTGGTGAAGCGAAAAACTTGCATAGTGTATTCCACAATGCCAGAGTCTATGATGAGCTTTTCCCAAAAACTTAAAGGGAACTATCCAGATAAAATCACTCTCTTCTACCTTTAGTTTCTGTGGTATGTTCCAAGAATCTGTTTCCACACTATTAAACAATGCATTCTTTATTTTTTTTTTAATCTTTTCTGTTATGCTGCTGTGACTAGACTCTTACTGTGGTTTGCTGTCGAGCCCATTCCAATTCATAGCAACCCTACAGGACAGAGTAGCACTGTCCTTCAAGGTTTCCTAGGCTGAAATCTTTAGGAGAGGAGACCTTCATGTCTTTTCTCTCACAGAGCCGAACCTGGTGGGTTCGAACTGCCAAGCTTTCAGCTAACAGCTGAGTGCTTAACCATTGCATGACCAGGGCTTCTTATGATTAGACTATCCTTTTGCAATTATTACACTCTTGAAAAAAAATAAAGAGACTATAAAATCAACAAGCTGTTAAGCACAAAGGGCAACACTTATCTAAAGACATGCATGACTTCTTTGTGGCCTATGTGCATAGTTAATATGAGCACATATATTAATACAGCCATTAAATGCAGGGGATTACCAAAGCAATCTCAAGATTTGACATCTACTCTAAAATCTTTCTTCTTGTTTATGTTCAGTACATTTCCTACGAGGTATATGTACAAAAAAATTCTGATATCATGATCTACATTTTTCATCAAAGTATTCTTAGATCACAAAGTCACATCTCATTTAGAATATTCCAAGAAGTTAGTTAACAAAATAAGAATCTAAACACAGAAAAAGGAAACATTTGACTAATGAGATAAGGTTAAAACTCTGAATAGGAGACCATTCCCAGTGTATAAGACTATGTTGGTTTACCAATTATTCACTGGAAAAACATAGAGACCCATGTGACAGAGTAGAACTGCCCCACAGTGTTTTCTAGCCATGTCTTTCACCCATGGAAAGTCGACAGCCTATTTATTTATTTAATGTCTTAAGTACTTCTCGGAAACCCTGGTGGCATAGTGGTTAAGTGCTACGGCTGCTAACCAAAGGGTCGGCAGTTCAAATCCACCAAGTGCTCCTTGGAAACTCTATGGAGCAGTTCTACTCTGTCCTATAGGGTCACTATGAGTCGGAATCGACTCACTGGCACTGGGTTTGGTTTTCTGGTTTTTAAGTACTTCTCAAAAACTTCCACAAGATGTACTCTTACCTAAAATGAAAAGAGAATTCATACCCTCAGAGCTTGGTGGTGGGGCTGAAAATCGTGCCAAAAGTGCTCCAGTATGACCTGAAGTTAATTTAACTAATTATATTTGCAAAGACTCTCTTTCTAAATAAGGTAACATTCACAGGTCCTGGTGATCAGGACTTCAACACATCTTTTAGGGGAACAGAATTCAACTGATAACAGTTTTTATTTAAAACATACTGGCTAAAGGGACACAGGTGGTTTAAGCAATCATAGATACAGCAATCTGTGTCAAAAACAGGCTCTAAGAATGCAGACACAGATAACCTCCACAAAACACTAGCATCCAAATTCAGAAACATAAAAGATTTATCACAGGAATGCAAAGTTGCTTTAACATCCAAAAATCAGCAATACGCTATATCAGTAAAATGGACAAAAACCGTCTAAATAGACGCAGATCATCTAAATAGATGCAGGAAAAGTATTTGAAAAAAATTCAACAACTATTCATGATGAAAACACTCAATAAAATAGGAATACATGGGAACTTCCACAACCTGATAAAAGACATCTACAAAAACCTCCCACCCAACACTGTAGTTAATGATGAAAAACTGAATGCATTCCCGCTATGATCAGGAACATGAAAAGTATGCCTACTCTCACCATTCTACTCTACATGGCAGTGAATGTTATAGCCACAGCAATTAGGCAAGAAATAAAAATAAATAAAAAGCATCCAAATTGGAAAGAAGTAAAGCTATTTCTGTCTACACACGACATGATCTTGTACATAGGAAAGCCTAAGGAATCTACTAAAATATTATTAGAATAAACGAGGACAGTAAAGTTTCAAGATACAAGATCATTATACAAGATCAATTGTATGTCTATAGCCTAGCAGTGAACAATCTGAAAAATAAATGAACAATTCCATTTACAACAGCATCTAAAAGAATAAAATACTTACAAATAAAACAAAAGAAGTACAAAAGTTATACTCTGAACACTATAAAGCATTATTGAAAAAAATAAAGACCTTAATAAATGGAAAGACACCCCGTGTTTATGATTGGAAGACTTAATATTGTTAAGATGGCAGTTGTTGTTGTTGTTAGGTACCGTTGAGTCAGTTCTGACTCATAGAGACCCTATGTGCAACAGAATGAAACACTGCCCAGTTCTGTGCCATCCTCACATCACATTGCGATGTTTGAGCCCACTGCTGCAGACGTCGTGTCAATCCATCTTGATGAAGAGTCTTCCTCTTTTTCACTGACTCTCTACCTTACCAAGCACGATGTCCTTCTCTGGAGTTTGACCCCTCCTGATAATATGTCCAAAGTACGCGAGACTAAGTCTCCTCACCCTTGCTTCCAAGAGCACTCTGGCGGAACTTCTAAGACAGACTTGTTCATTCTTCTGGCAGTCTATGGTATAGTCAATATTCTTCATCAACACCATAATTCAAATGCATTAATTCTTCTTCAGTCTTCCTTATTCATTGTCCGGCTTTCACATGCATACAGGGCAATTGAAAATATCATGACTTGGGTCAGGCTCACCTTAGTCCTCAAAGTGACATCTTTGCTTTTCAACACTTAAAAGAGGTCTTTTGCAGAAGATTTGCCTAGTCCAATACATCCTTTGATTTCTTGACTGCTGCTTTGATGGGCACTGATTGTGGATCCAAGTAAAATAAAATCCTTGACAACTTTAATATTTACTCTGTTTATCATAATGTTGCTTATTAGTCCAGTTCTGAGGATTTTGGTTTTCTTTATGTTGAGATGTAATCCCTACTGAAGGCTGTAGTCTTTGATCAACAGTACTTCAAGTTCTCTTCACTTTCAGCAAGAAAGGTTGTGTCATCTGCAAATCGCAGGTTGTTAATGAGTCTTCCTCCAATCCAGATGCCAAGTTCTTCTTCACATAGTCCAACTTCTCAGATTATATGCTCAATATACAGACTAAGTATGGTGAAAGGATACAACCTTGATGCACATCTTTCCTGATTTTAAACCACACAGTATCCCCTTGTTCTGTTTGAAAGACTGTCTCTTGGTCTACACAGGTTCCGCATGAACACAATTAAGTGTTCTGGAACTCCCATTTTCTGCAATGTTATCCACAATTTGTCATGATTCACACAGTCTAAGGCCTTTGCATAGTCGATAAAACACAGGTAAATATCTTTCTGGTATTCTCTGCTTTTAGTCACGATTCATCTGACATCAGCAATTATATCCCTCCTTCCACATCCTCTTCTGAATCCAGCTTCAATTTCTGGCAGTTCCCTGGTAGTACTACTTCCCAAATTGATCTACAGATTAAATACAATCCCTATCAAAATCCCAACTGGCTTTTTTGCAGAAATTGACAGGGTAACTCAATCATAAAATTTATGTGGAAATACAGGGACTCAGAAGAGTCAAAATAATCTTGAAGAAGAACAAAGATGGAGGACCTCACACACTTCTCGATTTCAAAACATACTACAAAACTACAGTACTCGAGATAGTGAGGCACTGGCAGTGGAATAGAACTGAGAGTCTAGAAATAAATCCTAACATTTACAGTCAACTGACCTTTAATAAGGATGCCAGAGCAATCAATGGTGGGAAAAAAGTGGTGCTAGGGCAACTAAATATCTATACACAGAAGAATAAAGTTAGGCCCCATAACTCATACCACATATAATAATTAACTCAAAAGAGATCAAGGGCCTAAATATAAGAGCTAAAACTTAAAACTCTTAGAAGAAAACACGGCTATGGTGACGGAAAATTTGGTAATGGATATTGGTGATGGTCGCACAACAACTGATGTAATTGGTGTCACTGGATTGTACACATGAAAAATGTTGAATTGACAGATGTTCTGTTTATATATTTTTATAACAATATAGAAAAAGAAAACAGGGGTGTATATACTCATGATCTTGGACTGGGCAATGATTTGTTAGATATGACAACAAAAGCCCAAGCACCAAGAGAACAAATAGATAAACTGGATGTCAACAAAATTAAAAACAATCATGCTTCAAACGACACTATCAAGTAAGTGAAAAGACAACCCACAGAATGAGAGAAATGTTTACAAACCATATACCTGAAAAGGGACTGGAATGTAGAATATATTAAAGAACCTTATAACTCAATAATAAAAAGAGAGACAATTTAAAAATGGGCAAAGGATTCAAATACCTCTGAAGGTACAAAAATGGCTAACACATAAAGAGACGCTCAGCATCATTAAAAAAAAAAAATTGCTCATTAGAAAAATGCAAATGAGAACTACAATGAGACACCACTTCATAACCAAAAAACCCCAGTTGCCAATGAGTCAATTCTGACTCATGGCAACCCCATGTGTTTCAGAGTAGAATTAGGGTTTTCAATGGCTGTGAAGTAGATCACCAATGTTTTCCTTCTGATCATACCCACTTTAAAAAAAAAAAAAAGGCTGTTAAATTTGAGGATAGTATTTTAGACAGCCATATGTAATTAAATACAGATCTTAACATATTATCAGTTATTTCAGATTCTTCATCCCAAGAAGGTTTGCCTCTTGCAACTTTCTCATCTATATTCAATTGTAACTTTGACTACACACTTGTTAGCCCCGTGGTAACAGTCAGGGGTGGAGGTGGTATTCTCTGTTATTCTGATTACGCCTTGCTAGTCAGAAGTTGGAGAATCCTTGGTGGCACACGGTTAAGCGCTCAGCTGCTAACCAAGAGGTTGGTGGTTCAAACCTACCCCGCGGTTTGAACCCACTCAGTGGCTCTGCAGGACAAACATCTGGCAATTTGCCTCCATAAAGATTACAGCCAAGAAAACCGTATGAGGCACTTGTACTATGTCACAGGGGGTCACTATGAGTTGGAATTGACTTGACAGCGCCCAATAACAACAACAATCAGAAGCTGTGCCTCTGGGTCTCAAAAGTGTCTCAGAATTCCTGGCCAGTCATTCCTTTGTAGTTCTGGGCCCAAAATGTATCCCTGCCCTCCCCGCAGAGAGTTATTTTCTGCCTTCCCTCAGCTTCAGTGGTATTTATACTAGTACCCCAAGGGCTACAGTTTATGTCACCCCTATTCCTGAGCTTATGATTTTACAACACAGAGGAGCTCACAAGAGAAGGATCCAAGAAATAGTCTGTGTCCTTTCCAAAAAACTTTTCCAAAGCAACTGCTATTTCCCTGTACCAGGATGCCTTCTCTGCACTCTCACCAAGTGGGTCCTATGGAGAAAAAGTCTGTAAGAGAGTTCAAACCAGGGCTTCCAAAAGGTTCCTTCTGATTCAAAACCCTGCTGAGAATTTGCATTTCCACCTCAGATATACTGAATCAGAATCTTGTTAAAACAAGACTCCCAGGTGATTCTCATGTGTAATACATTTTGAGAACTACTGCACTGCTAGTTCTCAGAATTGGTCCCTAACCAACAGTGTTAACATCGCCTGAGAACTTGCTGGAAATGCAAATTATCAGCAGGGGTTCAAACCCAAAGGAACCTGGTTCTAAGCCCTGGTTCAAACTCCCTCTACATCTGTTGCTTTCAGAGGCTCCCTACTCTCACCTGCCCATATTTGGCATTCACCAATCTGTTGCCTATTGTAGCTAAAATATTCTTTCTCATTTCCAGCTGTGTCTGACCCAGGCAAGCTAGGGCTTGAGCCTTTCCTATAGGTAACTGTCTTTCCTTGGATTTCAGAAAATTGGTTGTCCTATGATCTCAGCTCTCTGACTAGTTCAAGAAATGTCCAAGTTTATTCAACCTTATTTTTTTTTTCCCCTTAACGGTTGGGAGTGACATTCTTTACAGTTATTTAGACTTACACATTTATTTACTTACCTATCTCCTTGATTACATTTTTTTATTTTTGCAATTATTTTCCTCTTCTACCTTTATATTGTCCTTCTGCCTGGAGAACATCCTCAAGTATTTCATCAGTGTGTGTTTACTCATTTTATTCACTCAGCTTTGTTCATCTCAAAATGCCGTATTTCACCCTCATTTTTGGAAGAGATATTTGTTTGGTTGACAGATATTTTCTTTTAGCATATTGAAAATATTTCATTGTCTTCTGGTTTCCAGTGTTACTCTTGATAAGTGTCTTAGGCTGGGTTCTCTAGAGAAGCAAAACCAGTAAAGCGTATAAATATATATAGAGAGAGATTTATATCAAGGAAACGGCTCACGTGGTTGTAGAGGCTGGAATGTCCCAAGTCTGTGGATCAGGATAGAGGCTTCTCTCAATTCACATAGCCACAGGGGCTGGTGAACCCAAGATTGGCAGGTGGGAGGGCAGGGCTCCCGGTCGCTGTGAAGATCGACAAATTCCAATATTGGCACATAAGATGATAGTCCCAAGAACCAGAGGTCAAATGAACAGGAGGCAGCTGCAGGATCCAGAGTAAGCAAAAAGCCAAAACATCTGCTTATATTCGGATGCAGACCACACACCCACGAAAACTACCTTTCAACTGACTGGCTACTCACAGCAGACTCCATCATGGAAGTGATCACATATAAACACTGAGAATCATGGCCCAGCCAAGTTGACACACAATCTTAATCATCACAATAAGTCAGCTGTCAGTCTTATTGCTGCTTCATATTGTTTTTGCCTTAGGCTACTTCCTTTTAGGATTTTTCTGTTTTGTTGTGTTTTCAGCAGTTTTGCTGTTAATATGCCAGGAGTATATGTGTGCGCATCCATGAACATTTATCTAGCTTGTGTTCCTAGCACCTTTTGAATCTGGCCAAACATACAGAAATTAAAAATAATTCTTGTTAATCATCTATGGGTCAAAATAGAAGTCTCAAGAGAAATTTAAAATATTTTGATCTGAATGGAAAGGAAAATACAACATATCAAAATCTGTGAGATGCTGCTAAAACAGTGCTTAGAGGAGAGTTTATAGCTTTAAATGCTTCTATCAGAAAAGGAAAGAGGTCTCAAATTAGTAAAATAAACGTCCACCTTAAGAAACAAAGCAAAGGAGACCAAGCAGAAAGAAGATAATAATAAAGGATAGAGCATACATTAATGAAATTGAAAACAGTAAAATAGAGCAAATCAATGAAGCCAAAGGCTACTTCTTTCAAAAGATCAATAAAACTGATAAACCTCTAGAGCAAGACTAACCAAAAAAAAAGGGAGAAGACACAAATCACCAACATCAGTAATGAAAGAGAGGAATTACTACAGACACCATACATACTAAAAGCATAATAATAAAGGACTACTACAAAGTTCTCTCTGCACATAAATATGTCAGCTTAGATGAAACAATTTCATAAAAGACAGAAAGTACCAAAACTCATTCTAGAAGAAATAACCTGAATAGTCTAATATCTATTTTTTAAAAAATTGAATTCATTGGTTAAAACCTTTCAACAATGAAAACTCCAGGCTGAGATCATTTCATTAGCGAATCCTACCAAACATTTAAGGGGAAAAAAAAAAATCCAATTGGATAAAATATCTTCCAGAAAACAGAGGAAGAGGAAACATAACCCATCTCATTTTGAGGCCAGAATTGCCCTAATACCAAAAATAGATAAAGACATTTAAAAAAAAAAGCAAATTACATACCACTGACCTTTTAGCTAGCAGCCATGTGCCTAACCACTGCACCACCAGGGTTCCTACAGACTAATATCCTGCATAATCACAACGTAAAAATCCTCAACAAAATATTAGAGAATAAAATCCAGAAATAAGTAAATCAAAAAGCCCAGTTATCCCAGAAATGCAACGGTGGTTCAAAATTTCAAAACCAATCAATTTAATTTACCTTATTAAAAAACTAAAGGAAAAAACCATAGGACAATCTCAATAGATACAGAGAAAGCATTTGACAAAATTCAACATCCATTCACTAAAAAAAAAAAAACAGGAAACTCTCAGACTTGGAATAAAGGGCACTTCCTTAGGCTGATAAATGTGATCTATTAAAAAAAAAAAAAAAAGTTGCCGTTGAGTCGATTCCAACTCATAGCGACCCTACAGGACAGAGCAGAACTGCCCCATAGAGTTTCCAAAGGGCACTTGCTAGGTTGAAACTGATAACCTTTCGGTTAGCGGACATAGGCTTAACCACTACGCCACTATAAAAAAAAAAAATTTTTTTTTAAAATCATGATAGTAAAGATCTAAATGTCTCAAAAATGACGAAACAGACAAGGACGTGCTCTTTCGCACTGTTATTCAACAAATCAATGAAAAGTCTTATCCAGAGCAATGAGGCAAGAAACAAAAATAAAAGACATACACACTTGATAAGAGTTCACAGTTGACATTAATGTCTACACAGAAAATCCCAAAGAATATACACTAAAGCTCCTGAAGTCCAAAGTGAGTTTAGGCAGCTCACAGGATACAAGGTCACCGTACAAAAATCAACTGCATTTCTCTATATGAGCAATAAGCAACTGAAATTCAAAATTTAAAAACAGCACCATTTACAATTATCACCAAAAAACAAACTTAGGTAAACATAACAGAATATGTGTAGGATATATACACTGAAAACTATAAAACATGGATGAATAAATTCAGAGAAAACCTAAACAAACAGATATACCATGTTCTTGGTAAAAAATTCATTATTGTTAAAATGTTAGTAACTCCCCAAATAGATCAACACAATCCCCAAAAAATTCCGGCAGATTTTTTATTAGATATCAACAAGTCTAAAATTCATACGAAAAGGCAAGGGAACTTGAATAGTAAAGAAATTTTTAAAGAGTAACAAATTAGAGGACATATACTATCAGAGCTCAACACTTAGTAATAAGGACAGCATAGAACAAAGAAAACGACAAGCAGTTCAATGGAATGATACAGATTCCAGAAACAGACACACAAAAAACTGATGTTTGACAAAGGTATAAAGGCAATCAAGCGGTAAAGGATTGTCTTTTCTAGAAATGGTGCTGTAACAATTTAATGTTTATAAGCAAAAAAACAACATTGATATCTCTCACACATCTTACACAAAAGTAAATTCAAAATAGATTATAGTCCTAGACGCAAATTGTACAACTATAAAACCTTTACATAAAAACATAGAAAATTCTTGTGACCTTTTTTAAGATTTGTAAAAAAATATGGCTACTAGACTTAAAAGTGCTTGCTCTGCAAACGACATAGTTAAGCCTCAGACAGGGAGAAAATATTTGCAAATCATATTTCTGACAAAGACTTTGTATCCAGAATATGCAGAAAACTCTCAAAACTAAAGAAGAAAACAGTGCAATAAAAAATGGGCAAAAGGTCTAAACAGAAACTTTACCAAAGAAGATGTAGGGATGGCAAGTAAACACGTAAAAAGATGCTTAACATCAATAGTCATCATGGAAATGCAAAGCAAAACCTCAATGAAATGCCACTATACTCACTTTAGAAAGGATAAAATATAAAAATTGACAATATCAAATACTGGAAAAGGTGCAGAGCAACTGGAACTTTTATACATTGCTGGAGGAAACGCAAAATGGTATACTAGTTTATCAGCTGCCATTAAGTCGACTCCAACTCATGGCGATTCCACTGGGTCAGACAAGAACTGTGCTCCACAGGGTATTCAATGGGTAGTTTTTCAGAAGTACATTGCCAGGTCTTTCTTCCAAGGATCCATTAGGTGGACTCAAACTTTCAACCACTGGGTAGCAGCTGAGCGCATTAATCATTTGCAGCACCCAGGTACTTCATAAAATGGTATAGCCACTGTGTAAAACATTTTGGCAGGTTCTTAACACTTAAACATACATCATACAACCCAGCAATCCTACTCTTAGATATTTATTTACCCAATAGAAATAAAAACTTATATACATACAATAACCTATATACAAATACTTCGAGCAGCTTTATTCATAATTGCTAAAAACTATAAATAATAAAGATATCCTTCATCTGGTGAATGGATACTATTTAGTTACACAACTTGGATAAAGACAAACGCATTTTGCAAAGAAAAAAGCAGACCCAAATAGCTTCATAATGAATGATTCCATTTATACCTGGAAAGTGCAAAATGATAGGGACAGAAAACAGGTTAGTAGTTGCTGGAGTCATAGTGTGTGTGTTAGGGTTCACTATAGAGAGGCAGTACGGGGGAGTTTGAGGGACAGAACTGTTCTTTATCATGTCTATGAAGGTTAATTTGCATTTGTGACAACCCATAAGCTACACAAAGATAAATTCTTTTCATTTGTAAACACACATAGAACAGTACACCATAAAGATGAATTTTACTGTACATAAATTAGAAAAAAAGAGCAGTCAGGCTTTTCACTCTCAAAGAACAAAGTTAAAAATAAAGTGGAAAGGCTCGAATAAACTCTCAGGTGTCAGAATCAAACCCAAGGTTAGTATGTGAACACAATGTTTTTCAATGTATGTATGTGCAGATAGATGGATACAGAAATACATATTGACGTGTGTGTATGCATGCACTGGTGAGTATGCTGTTGTTGTTAGGTGCTGTCAAGTTGGTTCTGACTCATAGTGACCCCACGTACAATAGAAAGAAACACTATCCTGTCCTGCACCATCCTCAAAATCATTGTTGTGCTTGAGCCCATTATTGCAGCCACTGAGTCAATATCTTGTTGAGGGTCTTCTTTTTCAATGACCCTGTACTTTACCAAGCATGATGTCCTTCTCCAGGGATTGATCCCTCCTAATAACACGTCCAAAGTATGTGAGATGTAGTCTCGCCATCCTTGCTTCAAAGGTGCATTCTGGTTGTACCTCTTCCAAGATAGATTTTTTTGTTCTTTTGGCAGTCCACGGTATATTCAATATTCTTCACCAACACCATGATTTAAAGGCATCAGTTCCTCTTCGGTCTTCCCTATTCATCACCCAGCTTTCCCATGCATATGAGGCAACTGAAAACACCATGGCTGGGTCAGGTGCGCCTTAGTCTTCAAGGTGACATCTTTGCTTTTCAACACTTTAAAGAGGTCTTTTGCAGCAGATTTGCCCAATGTAATACGTAGTTTGATTTCTTGACTGTTGCTTCCATGGGTGTTGATTGTGGATCTAAGCAAAATGAAATCCCTGACAACTTCAATCTTGTCTCCATTTACCATGTTACTTATTGGTCCACGTGTGAGGATTTTTGCTTTCTTTATGTTAAGGTGTAATCCATACTGAAGGTTGTGGTCTTTCATCTTCATCAGTAAGTGCTTCAAGTCCTCTTGCCTTTCAGCAAGCAAGGTTGTGGCACCTGCAGAATGCAGGTTGTTAATGAATTGTCTTCCACCAATCCTGATGCCCCGTTCTTCTTCATATAGTCGAACTACTCAGATTACTTGCTCAGCATACAGACTGAAGAGGTATGGTGAAATGATACAACCTTGATGCACACCTTTCCTGACTTTAAACCACACAGTAACCCCTTGTTCTGTCCAAACAACTGCCTCTTGATCTATGTAAAGGTTCCTCATGAGCACAATTAAGTGTTCTGGAATCCCCATTCTTTGCAATGTTATCCATAATTTGTTATGGTCCACACAGTCATGCCTTCACATAGTCACTAAAACACAGATAAATATCTTTCTGGTATTTTCTGCTTTCGGCCAGGATCCTTCTGACATCAGCAATGATATCCCTGGTTCCATGTCCTCTTCTGAATCCAGCTTGAATTTCTGGCAATTTCCTGTCCATATATTGCTGCAGTCACTTCTGAATGATCTTCAGCAAAATTTTACTTGTGTGTGATATGAATGATATTGTTCAATAATTTCTGCATTTGGCTGGATCACCTTTCTTGAGAACAGGCATAAATATGGATTTCTTCCAGCTAGTTGGGCAGGTAGCTGTCTTCCAAACTTTTTGGCATAGACGAGTGAGCACTTCCAGCACTGCATTCATTTGTTGAAACAACTCAATTGATAACCCATCAGTTCCTGGAACCTTGTTTTTCACCAATGCCTTCATTGCAGCTTGGACTTCCTCCTTCAGTACCAACAGTTCCTGATCATATGCTACCTCTTGAATGGTTGCGCATCAACCAATTCTTTTTGGTACAGAGACTCTGTGTATTCCTTCCAGCTTCTTTTGATTCCTGCATCGTTTAATATTTTCCCCAGAGATTTCACTATTGCAACTCGAGGGCTGAAATTTTTCCTCCGTTCTTTAAGCTTTAGAAATGCCAAGTGTGTTCTTCCCTTTCGGTTTTCCATCTCTGGCTCTTTGCATGTGTTATTATAATACTTTGTCTTCTGGAGTCACTCTTTGAAATCTTCTGTTCAGCTCTTTTACTTCATCATTTCTTCCCTTTGTTTTAGCTACTTGATGTTCAAGAGCAAGTTTCAGAGTCTCTTCTAACATCCATTTTGGTCTTTTTTTTTCTTTCCTGTCTTTTTAACGACCTCTTGCTTTCTTCATGTATGATGTCCTTGATGTCATGCCACAACTTATCTGGCCTTCAGTCATTACTTCTCAACGTGTCATATCTATTCTTGAGGTGGTCTCTAAATTCAGGTGGGATATACTCAAGATAGTACTTTGGCTCTCGTGGACTTGTTCTAACATCTAAGCTCTGAATGCTGAGATGAGGCCAGCAGCAATGAGCACCTCTAATGCCTAGATCTCAGTTTTTAAATGCCATTCGCCAATAAAATGAACTAAAATTACTTGGGAAAGTGGTTGATTGCACAGCAGGGGCAGAGAAAATACAAGATGAGCTTTGAGTGTCTTGTGAAACTAGAAAGGAACTGTTAAAAGGAGGAATAATAACAAGAAGAGGAACAGAAGGAGGAGGCGGTGGCAATGATGAGGAGGTGAAGGCAGGGACGAAGGAAGGAAAAAAGGCAGGAAAGAGAAAGAAACAGAAAGAAGGATGGGCATTTTGAAATGGCACAGTAGCCATACTTAAACAGCTCCTAATTTCCAAAACTGGAACAATTTTAGCAACAAAATAAATAATAATATTAGATTATAATCCACAAAATCATGATATTAATTATAAAGGGGAAAAATAACTTTATAGTAGAGAAAACTGACAGTTGTTAGTGTTGTTAGTTGCCATTGAGTAGGCTCTGACTCATGGGGACCTTATGTATAATAGAACGAAATGTTGCTTGGCCCTATACCATTTTTATGATCTTCAATGTTTGAGCCCAATGTGGCTACCGAGTCAAGCCATTTCAGTGGGGGTTTCCCCCATTCTCATTAACCCTCTACTTTACCAAACATGGTGTCCTTTTCTAGGGATTAGTCCTTCTTGATGACATTTCCAAAGCAAGCAAGACAAAGTTTTGCCATTCTCACTTATAAGGAGCATTCCAGTTCTATTTCTTCTAAGACCGATTTGTTCATTCTTCTCATGGTTACAGTGGAGAAAACTGGCAGACACTCCTTAATCATATGATCAAAGTTAATATCGTCAGTAAAAAGATATATTGATATCAGGTAGCCCCTGATATGACACACTGAAAAGGTATGTCACTTCTATGGTATTCTTGCCAAAAATGCATAACTTCAATATAATCAAAAGAAAACATCAGGCAAACCCATACTGACAGACATTCTATAAAATAGCTGACCAGTACCCTTCAAAAGTGCCAAGGCTATTGAAAGACTAAAGAACTATCACACACTGGAGAAGTCCAAGGAGATGTGACAACTAAATACTGTATGGGATCCTGAATTAGATCTTGGATTAGAAAAATGACATTAGTGGAATGCCACTGATAAAATCTGTATTTTAGTTAATAGTGTTACACCAATGTTAATTTCTTAGTTATACAAAATGTTAACAGTAGAAAAAGCGGGGTAAAGAATATACAGAAATTCTAATTTTGTGATTTTTCTGTAAGTCTAAAATTATTTCAAAATAAAAAAGTTAAAAAAGAAGCAAACCCCACCAAACACAAGCAGTGTGTGTATGTGCAGGGGGTCGGGAGGAGCTGGGAGGGTATCAAAGAAGGATTATACTTTATCTGCAGTTTTATTTTTTAATTTTAACAGGATATTTGTAATATCTGTGTAATTGCAATCAAATTAAATTTAGGGAGGAAAGAATATTATTATATAGTAAATAAAGATGCATTTTTTGGCCTCTGCCAGAGCTAATATGAAATATCACTCAAGATTATTCAGTTACCTTGGATTATTAGAGGCAATTCAGCACAAATATGATACAAATTAATTATCTCTTCCACAAATGCTTTGAGAAAGCATGTAGCAAATGATCAACAATTATTTTTCAATCCAACCTGAAAACTAACATACTGGAGAATGCTTTTAATTATAAAGTACTAACCTGAGAATGCTCAAATCTCAAATGTCATAGCTCAAACCACAGTTCCAGTTCTGAGGCAACCACCTAAATAAACAGTCTTACAAGGATTTCTAATTTTAACACCTCCTTAAAATGTCTGCTCTTGGCTCTTCTCTTATTTCAATGATTCTTCTTTTCTGTTTATTTCAGGTCTAAGAAATCTGAATCTACTACAACAGGTATGTGAAATATAAACTATGAAAGAGAATAATCAGCATATAAAAAGCCTATGGGTAAAAAATTAATATAAAAACTACCTGAGGAAAAAACCGAATAGCAATAGCATATGTTTGCAAGTCATAGACCTACAGCTGTCGCCCTTCACTTTTTATAACCAAAATATGGCCCAAGCATAATTCTGAGTAGATCCAGAAGTTCCAAAGACATTATCCACATTCATATGGCTCTGTGTATGTTTCCAGATGCCATGCAGAAGGGGGAAAAATTGCTATAGAAAAAGTGACCTCTTTTAGGACATAGGATCTGGCCATAACCACAAGAAAGACTGCTGAATGCACACTAAGTAAACCTGTTGCCGTTGAGTCAAGTCCGACTCATAGTGACCCTATAAGACAGAGTAGAACTGTCCCACACGGTTTCCAAGGAGTGCCTGGTAGATTTGAACTGCTGACCTTTTGGTTAGCAGTCATCGCTCTTAACCACTACGCCGTGAGGGTTTCCTGAAAGCACACTAGTAACTCAAAAAACTATTGAGTTATAGGGCTCAGAATAGACCATCTAAAAATGAACTTCAGCATACTAACTTTTCACCTAAAAATGAACTTCAGCATACTAACTTTTGTACAGCGTTGTGATCGTTAAGGTCATGTGTCAACTTGGATGGGCCACGATTCTCAGTGTTTTAGCAGTCGAATGATGATGTGATCACTTCCATGATGAGATTTGATATAATGTGGTCATCTCTATGATGGGATTTGCAGTAGGTAGCCCATCAGTTGAAAAGGAGTTTCCTTGGGGGTGTAGCCTGCATCAAATATAAGTGTGCTCTCTGGCAAGGCTGGTGGGCTTTTGCTCATTCTGGATCCCGCAGCTGGCTCCTGTTCATTTAACCTGCTAGCTCAAACCCCAAGAACTGGAGGTCATCTGCTGTCTTACTTGCTGATCTTGGGATGTATCAATCCTCGCAGCCCGTGAGCAAGAGCCCTGCTGTCTGACCTGCGGATCCTGAGTTCGCCAGCCCCTGCAGCTACATGAATCAAGAGAAGCCTCTATCCTGACTCACAGGCTTGGGACATTCCAGCCTCTGCAATCGCACGAGCCATTTCTCAGTGGTTAAAGAACTTGGTGGCTAATAAGAAGGTCGGTAGTTCGAATCCACCAGCTGCTCCTTGGAAACTCTATGGGGCGGTTCTACTCTGTCCTATAGGGTCACTACAAGTCAGAATTGACTCCATGGCAATGGGTTGAATATATATATTTATACACTTTACTGGTTTTGCTTCTCTAGAGAACTCAGCCTAAGACATGTCAAACTCCAATGATATTCAGACAGTGCATTTCCACCTAAAGCAAACTTTTATCTTTTCTTGAAATTTTCTATGTAATCCATTAAAAAGACTATTGTGTATCACCACCACCACCACCAACCCACCAAAAAAAAAAAAATCTACAAAGGCTTCTAATGGGAAAACAAAAAACTGAATCACTGAAAAATTAAAGTTTAACTTCCCTATTGTACTGCAAAATACATTTAATTATGAAAAAGTTATGATTAGCTTAAAAAAATAAAAGGCCAGGATAAATATAAAATAATAATGATCTACTCATTTTACAGTGATAAACTAATGGTGCTACACTTTCTATTTTTCTTCTGAGTAATGTCAACTAGAAATAGCAAACTGTCCTTTGGTAAAAATCAAAGATCTGAGCCTAAAAAAGAATGGTGTCCTCAAACGTGTTAGTGTACAAGTATTCACTGGGGAACCATGTATTATTTGACAGTATGGGCACAGAACATGAAATAGTGGAGGTTTTTTAGGTTTCTCAGAACATGGCTTATATACATCAAGAATTGCAATTGTAGCCAAGATTATTTTAAAGCTTGGAAACTCTTTTTCCTTTAAAGACCAAATTTATTTGATCTAATGTTTTTTTTTTTATGGGATAGTCTGTGCATTATTTAGTCTACGGTACCCCTTTCACGTCTTAAAAAAATCTCAGTAGAAAAGCACAAACCCATACACAAAGAACTGTCACCATCTTTCAGGACAAACTACAATATTTTTCAAAGCCATTCATTTTTCAAGTTCCCATAAATGACACTGCTTTTCCCATCTATGCAAACAATTCATTAATTTTACTGTAAAAGAGTTTCTGAGGTCACTTAATTCAGCAATCTTGAATAAAAAGAATTTCTCTATCCTAACATCTCCTAGAAAGATCCATCAATGTTCCATTTATCCTTCTGCAAATGTAAATCAATTCTGGACACCTCAGGAAAACCCCTTCATTTACTTGAAACCCATATATCAAGTCATCCCTTAGCATTCTCCTCCACACATTAAATAATTTACAATATTCCTAATTTATCTTTGTGGTATCTATTCTCCATTGGCTTATAAATTTTGATTATTTATATTCTATTTCTGTACTAGTATAGTTAACAAAAATGAAAAAGTTCCCTGAACATATACAAATTACTAAGGAGGTATCTACAGATTATTAAAAACTCAAACAGGCTTTTTTTGTCTTTGTTTCTTGCCAAATCATACAGTATTGCTGGCTCACATTCAGGTTAATATCAACGATGAACCATGGATCTTTTGTTTTGTTGGGGTTTTTTTCCTCCATTGATTCTAACCAGTAAGTCTTTCTCTGACATAAATTTCTAATTTGTTTTTATCTTTAGGCATATAATACCCAATTAATTGTCACTACTGTTTGAAAAAATCCATTTTCCAACCTATCAAGCTAATTCTGAATTTTATTTCTATCTTCTTGTAAAAATGGCGTGGCAGCATCAGACTTCCTCATCTAACTTCGCAAGGGGGAGGAGAGAGAGTCAAGATCAGCACCAGCCCAAAACTAATCCCTGTGAGGTGGAGGTCAAACATACCTCTACACTCCAAACTTTTTACCAATTCTGACACCAGCCATCCCTCCCATGGCACTCTCTACTTCTCTGCTGGGTTCTATAATTTATAGAAATGGCCACACGGAACTCATGGATCATACCCACAGTTACGGGGTTTATTAGAAAAGTACCAGGTTACAACTCAGGATCAGGATCAACAGGCTACAGGATCAGGAAGCATGTAGGCAAAGTCTCCCTTTTTCAGAGCAGGGCAGCTCCTCTTGGCCAGACAACAGGCCTCTCTCGGCACCAAGGACAGGCCTCCTTTCGGCCTCCTGAGGACAGGCTCTTCTTGGCCCCTTCAGGACAAGCTCCTTTTGGCCCCCTCAGGACAGACTCTTCTTGGCCCCCTGAGGTCAGGCCTCCTCCCTCAGCCTGGCCCCTGCCCTGCTCAGACAAGTGTTACAAAGCTCTTTTAACTGTGCCAGTAAGTGCCCAGAGGCACCCCACTTCATCTGGAAGCCTCCTGCCTGAAGGCATTCAGCTCTCTCTCTCCGTGGGTTGGCCAGCCCACAGCAGCTGCCTTGCTCCATGGGCCAGGAAGCCCACCACCATCTCATGATAGTCTCCTGCTTCTAATGCTGTCGTTTCTTCTGCCATGCATGCTGCTGTTTCTCACTCTCATGTCTTCTCTGGTGTTAGAGCTTTCTGTCTCCTGGTCCTAGGAGGTTCTCAGCACAGAGACCCTGAGTCCAAAGGATGCACTCTACTCCTAGTGCTTCTTCTTCATGGTAGTGAGGTGTCCCTCTGCTGTGGGAATGGATCTCTTTTTAAGCCTTGCAGTATGGCAAAACTGATCAATCCCCTACAAGGGTTCCACAAGGACCTTATTTGCATAGTCTTACCCCTGCAAGGGTTCCATGCACCTTATTTGTATTATTAGCAAGCTGTCCA
The DNA here is from genome assembly GCF_024166365.1 of Elephas maximus indicus. Classification (NCBI taxonomy): domain Eukaryota; kingdom Metazoa; phylum Chordata; class Mammalia; order Proboscidea; family Elephantidae; genus Elephas; species Elephas maximus. The sequence continues at coordinate 44,540,266 of NC_064829.1, read as the reverse complement.
ATCCCCTTGGTGGGCCACAAGCACTTTATTTGCACAGTCCTACCCAATCACTCTGTGAGAGTCACCAAGACCATGAATGCCTAGAAAGGCCATATTAAGTAACTCATTACCCTGCACTTCTATTCACATATATCCTCATTTAGAATCATCAATAAATCTTATAGGCTTTTTTTTATTCTTTCACACACAGCACCAATAAAGATACTGACTAGAGAGGGTCTCACAAATACCCCTCCAAGATACAGGTAAGTCACTCTTACTATTTGGGTACACACAATTTATCCACCTAACGTTGCTAAAGTCAAGGTCGTGTTTTTATAAAAAGGCTATGCTTTTGTAAGAATACACCTCAAAGGCAACATTTAAAAAAGCTCTAGTTGTTACTTTGCCTTTATTCAGCACAACAGCCTATAATTGAAAAACATGCTATTTGTTTTGTACAGTGTGCTGAGTGCTAGTGAATACATTCTTCAGATAATATGCCTGTGAACAGCCAATGTTGACTACCAGACACTCTTGGTGACTTTCCCTCCAAAAGAATGCTAGTATATCTGCATAATAGCTGAATTCCTTAAGTATGCTATGCTTGAATGTGTCATAAAACTCCACTAATAAAAATACATAAAATTTTCTAAATCTTCTAACATATTCTCCCATTTACTCTGATCTTTACCGCAACTGAAACATCTTTCATTCCTTATATCTTTTCTGGTTAGATATGAATGAAAACAACTTTAAAAACTTCAGTTTCCTAACCATCCTCTATTAATACTTCAGCATTATGCTCTATTTACTCAAAAGTCTATTTGTTAAAATAAAATTAAAAAGGCCATGTTCTAGGCAAGGTAGGCAGAACACAAAAGATGCAGAGTTTTTGTCTTGTTTTATATAAGATGAAAACAAAATACATAAATATAAACAAAGGTGGTTATTCACAAACAAGAAAATATATCTAAATGCCCTTTGTACAAAGAGAACACTTTTTTCTCTTCTAAAATGAAAGTTGAGTTTTCCTTTCCTCTTTTTCTTTTTCCATTTCCACACAAAGGGTTAACTTGAAGCAGACCATAAGAGCCCAAGTAGGTGAGGGACATTCCACAAAATGCCTGATGGAGATCTTAAAAAGAATCAAGGTCATAAAAAACATAGAAAGACTAAGAAATTGTCACAGATTGGAGATTAGGAGACATGACAACTAAATGCAATGTGATATCCTAAACTAGATCCTTGAACAGAAAAAAGGGTAAGAGTTGGAAAAACCAGGAAAACCCAAATAAATTCAGTTTAGTTAACAGTACTATACCCAAAACTCATTGACATCACGAAGATTCCAACTCACAGAGACCCTAAAGGACTGCCTCGTAGGGTTTCCAAGGCTATAAACCTTTAGGGAACCAAACTGCTTCATCTTTCTCCCACGGAGCGTCTGGTAGGTTCGAACCACCAACCTTTAGCTTAGTAGCTGAGTGCTTAACCACTGTGCCAACAGGCCTCCTTTAACAGACTATACCAATGTTAATTTCTTAGTTTTAATAAATATAACAAAGTTATGTAACATGTTGCCATTAGGAGGAGCTGATAGAAGGCTAAATGGAAACTCTACAAACTATCTGTAACCCTTCTACAAATCTAAAATTATTTCAAGACAAAACATTTCAATAAAAAAAAAGTATATACCATGTAAATATTAATCAAAACAAAGCTGCAGTGGCTACATTAATATCAGAAAAAGTAGGCTTTAAGAAAGGAGTACCAGGGACAAAGAGGAACATCTGATAATGATGAAAGGGTCAATTCATCAGGAAAATATAAACATATATAAACCTAACAACACAGGTTCAAAATATGTAAAGCAAAAACTGAGCGAAATGAAAGGAAAAGGAGATAAATACACAAATATAGTTGGAGATTTCAGCATTCCTTTTTCATTAATAGAACATGTACATAGAGAATCAGTAAGATTGTTGAAAATCTGAATAAAACTATCAACCAAATTTGACTTAACTGACAATTATAGACCACTATACCGAACAATGAGAAAGTACATATTATTTTTGAAGTGCACGTGAAATGTTTTCCAAATTAAATCCCATGCTGGGCCATAAAAGGGGTTTCAATAAATATTCCAAAAAAAGCCAAACCTGTTGCCGTCAAACTGATTCCAACTCATAGCGACCCTATAGGACAGAGTAGAACTGCCCCATAAAGTTTCCAAGGCTGTAAATAAGAATGACCCGGAGATCTTGTTAAAATGTACATTTTGATTATTAGTGTTATCATTCAGTGTATTATTAGTGTTACTATTCAGTGTATCCCAGATACACTGAATAGTAACACTAATAATCAAAATGTACATTTTAACAAGATCTCTGGGTGATTCTTACATATAATAAAGTTTGAGAACCACTGTTCTATTAGTGGTTCTCAGAACTGGTCCCAAGGTGCACCATGGCATTGCATGGGAACTTGTTAGAAATGCAAATTCTCAGCAGGGGTTTAAACCAGAATGAATGGGTTCAAAGCCCTGATAAAAACTAAACCATGAAACTTAAAGAAAAACATACAGGTAAAACTTTAAGACCTTGTTTTTTATAACAGATTCCTTTTTTTTTTTTAGATATGACAGGAAAAGCACAAGCAACAAAAAAAGAAACAAACTGGACTTCATCAAAATAAAAATATTCTGTGAATCAAAGAACTTTATCAAGAAACTGAAGAGACAACCTTTAGGATGGGAGCGAGTATCTGGGAACCATACATCTGATAAGGGTTTAAAATCCAGAGTATATAAAGAACCCCTGCAACACAACGACGAAAAAATAAACAACTCAATTTTTAAAAAATGGGCAAAGGACATAAATAGACATTTCTCCAAACGAGATATACAACGGTCCAGAAGCACATATAAAGATGTTCAACATCATTCGTCATTACACCACCACACATCAGTTGCAGTCAAGTCAGTTCTGACTCAGGGCAACCCCATGTGTTACAGAATACAACTGCACTCCATAGGGTTTTCAATGGTTGATTTTTAGGAAGTAGGTCTCCAGGTCTTTCTTCCAAGGTGCCTCTGGGTGGACTTGAACCTCCAACCTCTAGGTTAGCAGTAGAGTGCATTAACTGCCTGCACCACCCAGAGACTCCTGCATTTCTCCATAGGCATTGTCATTTAAGTACTTTGTAAGACCCTAAGACAGAACACGTATATTGACAAATTATACATACAAAGTAGATGTGTCTCATACACATCACTAACAATCTACAGCAGCAGTACTTCCAAACAGCTAAAAAGTATAATTCTCAAAATCCAAACTTCCTTATTTGAAAGAATTAGGAGTTAGCAAAACGGCAACAAATATTTTTGCAATAGACTAAAATAAACTGTTCTTTTCTGTTGAGATGTTGAAGGAAAATCAATTCTGTTATGCCTCTGATTACAACAATATCAACCTATTTCAACAGTAAAGCTAAGTTTTAAGATCTTCCTTCTTGATAGATGACTGCTTCAAAGATTTCCAAACAATTTGGGGAGTTAAATAAAAAGGAAAATGTAAACTGGAGAATGGTTTGCTTCTCCTGTTTCTTTTTTTTTTAGCGCCACAGGACATCTTTTCTCTAAAAGTTTTTGCTTCCATAATATCAATAACGGCACAACATATTTGAAATTTTCTGTTTTAAAAAAGAGTTGTCTGTATTTCTTAATAATGCATTTCATATAAGGCTTCATTTTACCTGGCCAGTTCTTTAATTAGGTTTGCAATGCGTCTCTTGTCTTCAAGACATAAATCCTTCAATGATGCACTCTTCATTCCTCCCCTAAAGAAATTCTAAAACAAAAAACTTTTGGTTAACTTTTTCTAAAAACAATTTTTAAGTCTTTCCAAGAAACTTCTTAAAATAAGTATGGGAGGTGAAATTTCTTAAAATATCTTTTATCCGGTAAGATACTATCTACCAGTTTCATTTAAACCTACTGTGAACTCAAAACAGTCTAAGAACTGACTGTCCAGCAGAGGACATCATGAAATTTACACAGAAAAGCACACAGGATGACCTCAAAAGCAGAGCTGTCCCCACTTAAGTATTAGGGAATATTAGGGAAACAACTTTCCCTTGGTGAATGTCCCAGAAACAATACCTAATAGAAGATGCTAAGACCCAATTTCTGGAACCTTTTCATACCATATCCCCAGGCTGCCTAAGGGTACATTAAGGCTGTCGGCAGAGCAAAGTATTCAAAATATTCCAAGGTTCATTCCAAGGGACACTAAACCAACGGGCAGTAATAACAATATCTCACACTTCTATCTAGTTCTTACCGCATGCCAGGAAGGTTCTAAGCACTTACACACATTAACCCATTTCCACAAACGTCTACCAACTAGAGAATAGTTAAACTATAGTATATTTATGCAATGGAATTTTAAAGGTACTGCATGTTATACTACTGACTTTCATATTCAAACCCACCCATCCATGCTTTTTTCTTTGTGATGCTGAGGCTGAGACTCCAGAAACCTCATTTTTTCTTTGTCTCTTGACTCTGCTAAATTCTCCCAATAAGAAGAACTAGAAAAAAAAAAACAAACCAAACCCAGTGCCATCGAGTCAATGCCGACTCATAGCGACCCTATACAAGGAGACCAAAAGTCTATTAAAGAGACACATTCTTTCCTATTTGCTTCCTGTGCCTGTCAGTGTCACCACTATATCAGAGTTCTACACTCTGGCAAGATCAGCTGATTCCAGTTTGTAATTTTTCCAGCACTTAGACAACTAGCCTTTATCAAGCCTCCTTGAGGAGAGCAATACCAACCAGGCTGGTGTACCATTATCAGAGGTCCAAGTTCCTCTAAGGACCCCTGCCCCAACCTTGTAAGTTTAAATAATTCCAACTTGTTCCTTCTGTTTCTCCCAACCCTAAAGGTGGGGGCTGTTTCTCACAGTTACTACTTACACGATCCTTTAGTGTTCCGTTTTTGACTTTTCGGAAACCCTGGTGGCATAGTGCTTAAAAGCTCCAGCTAGTAACCAAAAGATCGGCAGTTTGAATCCCCCAGCCACTCCTTGGAAACCCTATGGGGCAGTTCTACTCTGTCCTATAGGGTTGCTATGAGTCGGAATCAACTTCATGGCAGTGGGTTTGGGTTTTTTTGGTTTTTGAATTTTGAGTTCTCCAGTGCTTATTTAACAGTTCTTCACGATTAAATATGTTCTCAATTAAATAAATTAACCCTGACTGACAAACTATACATCAGTGAAAAAAAAACAAAATTTAACTACATGCAACATAACTGAATTTCATGAGCATAACATCAAGCAATAAAGCATACCGCACAATACACATGATACGAGCTCAAAAAGTTCCAGATATATATAAAACTAAACCAATTATTGTTTAAAAACAAATATATATTTATACCACACAGGACAGGGGTTGGCAAACTACGACCTGCAAGCAAAATCTCATCCACAGCCTGTTTTTGTAAATAAAGTTTTATTAAAACAAAGCCATGTTCATTTATTTACATACTGTCTGGCATTTTCTCACACAACAGTAACAGAGCTGAGCAGTTGAGACGGAGACTGTGTGGTCCACAAAGCCTAAAATATTTACTATCTGGCCCTTTCCGAAAAAGTTTGCCAATGCCTGATACAGAAAAACAAAAAAGAGTGATAAAAACAAAATTCAGAACAGGGGTTACTAGAGAAGAAGATACAACAAGGAAATGACACATTTCTACACTAACTTGACTGACAACAACGTCATCACTGCAATTCAAAGGGGAAAAGAAGGTCTTTTCAAGAAGTGGCACTGGACCAGTAGACTATTAAAGTAAGAAAAATGAACCATGACCCTTAGTTAACACCATACATATGTATTAATTTCTGATGAGTAATGGACTTGACTGGGAAAAGTGAAAGAAAGAGAGAAAGAACCTGTTGCAAAGAGTGTAGTTAACCTAATAGCCTCCAGCTGCCACAGCTTTAGGATCCACATGTCAATGCCATACTCCCCCTGGGCTGCTCCCAATCAATGACTAGGAACAGCAAGAATATTAGAACTGGGCCATTTCTGTCTAATATAGGATCATCTAATGAATAATATTTCCTCTGGGGTCCCCCACTGGCCTGACAGAAACTATTGCAGACTACATGGCAGCCTAAAGTCAGAGGCTCTTCGTAGTCAATCTTACTCCACTCACTCTTGTCTCACAAAGGTCAGGCCTGCAGTAAAATCTGAAGACACTCCTTGTCTACTCCTGCTCATTTTCCCCTTTATCCTTCATAGGCTTTTCCTCCAATAAACTCTATCATTTCTAATTCCATCTTGGGGTCTGCTTCCCAGAAGACTTGAATTGACAATTGCCATTTTGAAAACCTTAATGATTTAAGGATCCAGATATTAGACAATGGCTACACACACAGAAAGACCACAAGACATTATGTTCTTCAATAAAAATGAAATACATCACCAGTTCTGGTCTTGAGAAAACACATACACATGTACACACACATCTCATATCTGAGACTTCTACTTCTAGTCAAGATGGAGTAACAGGAACCAGATTTTCCCTACTACCTGAAGCAACCAAAAAAACCTTACAAAATATAAGAAACAATGGTTTTCAGACACTGGACAACATGCAACACGCAGGACAGTGATCACTGAAAGAGCACAACCAAATAAGGTGAGCCCTGCAATGTCCCAGCTAATTGCCTAGGAGAGTTTTCTGGTCACAAGGTGGGGAAACTTAGATGCAGCCCAGCAATTTCCCTGAGATGAGGAGAAAGAGCTGGGGATCTAAGAAAGCAAGACCCCTGAAGTACCCAAAGTTCACAAAGCAGAATAATGAAGAGAAGAGAGCTGCACAAAAAAAAACTCCAGAGACCTCCAGAGGGTATCCTTCTAGTCAACAACAGGGTACTGCTCAGTATGTGTGTACAAGGAAACAAGCCAAAGCCTGGGAAAGAACAACCCAAAAAGAACAATAGGAATAATCTCTGTAACTACACTCTGCTAGGAATTGTCCATATTGCCACCAGTCAGAAAGGAAAACCTCGTAATTCTAGGGGAATCAGGTGGAGTATTCAGAAAAATATTGCCTATTGTGGGATAAAATTAGTCCTGAACTAAAACTTGCTCTGCTGTCACCTTAAAAAAGCTTCAAACCAAATTTTGAAAGGATCAAATTACCTCCATATAACTTAACAGTGTCCCAGAAAAAAGCTCAAGATTATTTATAGAGATACAAATATCCAGAACTCAAAAAGATAAAATTTATACTGTCCAGTGGCACACAGTAAAAAAATAACCGGGCACGCAAGGAATCAGAAAAATATATCCCATAATTAGGAGAAAAATCAGACAATTGAAACCTACTCATAAATGACTCAGAAAATAGAATTAGCAAATAAGAACATTAGTAGGTAAGACAATTATTATAACCCTACTCTATATGTTATATGTACAAGAAGCTAAAAGACTGAGCATGTTAAGTGGAGGCATAGAAGATTAAAAAAAATTCAAACTGAACTCCTAGAGGTTAAAAACAGCGTCTTAGATGAAAACTATACTGGAAGAGATTAATGGCAGATTACAGACTGCAGAAGAAAAGATTAACAATTTGAAGACAATAATACAAACTATCCAAAAAGAAAAAAAAAAAAAGTACAGAATCTGAGAGCTGTAGAGTAACCTCACGTAGCCTAATATTTGTGTAACTAGAGTCAGTGAAAGAAGAGAAACAGGACAGAAAAAAATCTGAAGAAATTATAGCCAAAAGTTTTCCAAATTTGAAAACTATAAACCCACAAATTCAAAAAGCACAACAAACCCCAAGCAAAAGAAACATGTAGAAAACTCCTCCAGGCACATTATAATCAAACTGCTTCAAACCAGTGATAAAGGAAAAATCTTAAAAGAAGCCAGAGGTTAAATTTTAAGACATGTTAAATTCAGCTGAATAACAATGACAACGGATTTCTCCTTGAAAAAATCCAAGCCAGGCAATAGTGCAGCAACATCATTAGAGTAATGAAAGAAAAAACTATCAACTAAGAATTTTATAACCAGTAAAAATTTCTTCAAAAACAAAGATGACATAAAGCTTTTTTTAGATATACAAAAGATAAAAGAATCTATTACCCCACCTGCACTGTAATAATAATAAAAGAAGTTCTTCAGACAGAAGAAAAATAACATCAAATGGAAATCAGATATAAACAAAAGAATAAAGAACATCAGAACTTCCTTCCCCTCACCCACCTCCCACCCAACTGGGGCACCAGTCAGGCAGTATTCAACAACTGCCACACCCCCTAACCCAGAAACTCAGAGCCAGTTGGAAGACCTTGCCCTTTCATCCAGCCACTGGCATAAGGGGTCCACAGACCTGCAGCACCCTTCACTCCTGCCTAGGCCTGAGTGGGCCAATAAAACACTGTACTCATCATCAGCATAAAATAGCAGGGCATATACCTGCAGCTCATTTTCAACTGCAACAGCCAAGGAGGAGCTGCAGATTCATGACATTTGACACCACCCTGTCACTTAAGCAGGATCTCAGCCACCCACATCAGGGGCCTGAGGGCTGGTAGTACCACTCACTCCATCTGGCCACCCACAAGAATAAGTGGTGCCTCCCAGTTCTTCCCGCCAACAGCACTGGATACACAAGAACCAGCTGCAGTAACCTCCACTAGGCGCTCTAGGAGACAGCAACATGCCCTCCACCCACACACACAGGGGCAGCCATCAGCCCCCTGCCTTCTCCACACATAGCCCCCTACTGTAGCCAGGTACCTGTACCTGCTTCAAACACCTCTATGCAGCCCTGCCCATCTAGGACTACAGGTGAGCCTGCACCATACACTCGATGACTGACGACCTGGACACTGTGCCGTACCTGCACAAGAAAAGTGAACAGACTCCTGGGCTCACACACCTTGCAGCTGGTTCTAACCACCTAGAGACTGGCTGTGAGAACTTCAAAGATGCCAACAACAAAAGTAGCTCACACACCCAGCCTACTTGGGCATATCAAATCAAAACAAAACAAAAAGCTAGGATACTGTAAACAAACATACAATAAATAAATATAATAACTCATTGATGCTTTGGAGACGAAAGTCAATATCAATCACATAAAGAAGCAGGTCAAGATGGCTCCAGCAAGTGACAAAAATAAAGAACCAGGAAACCTTCCAGAGAAAGATAAGGTCATAAAATCAACCGACAGAATTCAAAAGGCTAATATACAGAGCTCTCTAAGAGATCAGAAAGGAGATCAGGCAAAACTCATACCAAGCCAAGGAACACACAAACAAACAGAGGAACACAGGAAGACAAAACAACAAATTTAACAGATGGGTAGAAACTATAAAGAGACAGCAACTAGAAACTCAAAAGATTAACAATAACATTTCAGAATTACACAGCTCAATAAAATGTCACAAGAGCAGAACTGAGGCAATAGAAGTCATAATTAGTGAAACTGATGATAAATCCCTTGACACCAATTTATTTTCCGAAAAAGAAAAAAAATTTTTTAAATGAAGGAAGCCTAAGAATTATGTGGGACTCTATCAAGTGGAATAACCTACTAGTGATTGGAACACCAGAACAAGGAGTTAACCAAAAACACAGGGAGAATTGTTGAAGATTTGCTGGCAGAAAACTTCCTTGATATTATAAAAGACAAGAAGATACCTATCCAAGAAGCTCAAACAACCCCACACAGGGTAGAGCTCAAAAGAAACTCACCAAGACATACCATAATCAAACTTGCCAAAACCAAAGACAAAGGTAAAATTCTGAGAGCCAGTAGGGATAAACAAAAAGTCATCTTCTATCATGGATTGAATTGTGTCCACCAAAAGTATGTGTCAACTTAGTTAGGCCATGATTCCCAGTGCTGTGTGGTTATCCTCCATTCTGTGATTTTCCTATGCATTACAAATCATAATTTCTGCCTGTGGTTAAAGAAGATTAGGGTGGGATGCAACACCCTTGCTCAGGCCACACCCCTGGCCCAAATTAAAGGCAGTTTCCCTGGGGTGTGGCCTGTACCACCTTTTATCTTACAAGAGATAAAAGGAAAGAACAGCAAGCAGAGAGTTGGGGACCTCATACCACCAAGAATGCAATACTGGGAGTAGAGTGTGTCCTTTGGACCCAGGGTTCCTGCACAGAGAAGCTCCTAGGCCAGGGGAAGACTGATGAGAAGGACCTTCCTCCAGAGCTGACACAGACAGAAAGCCTTCCCCTGGAGGTGACATATATAAAGCCTTGAAGGAAAAAAATTCCAGCCAAGGGTTATATATCCACCAAAACTGTCTTGCAAATATGATAGTGAAACTAGGACATTTCCAGATAAACAGAAGTTAAGGAAATTTGTAAAAACCAAACCAAAATTACAAGCAATATTAAAGGGAGTCCTTTGGTTAGAGAATCAACAATATCAGACAACAACCCAAGACTAGAACACAGGACGGATCAACCAGTTATCAACTCAGACAGGGAAGTAGCAAAAACAATTCAAAGCTGAAAATAGCGATCCAGAGAGGTCAGTATGTAAATGGCAACATTAAAACAAAAAAGAAGGAATAAACTGTGTAGTCAAAGAACTTCCATATGGAGAGAAAGTTGAGTGGATATCAAGAAATAAAAAGATTGGTTTAAGCTTAGAAAAATAGAGGTAAATTTTAAGGTAGCCACAAAGGAAGCTAACAAACCTACCCATTAAAATAATAAAAGAAAAACATAAAGACTAAGCAAAAACAAAATCAACAATAACAAGAAGAAAATACATAGAGAAAAACACTTAGCACAGAAAATTAGGTGGAACAAAGAGCCTGTCAACCCCACATACACAAAAAAATACATCGAAATGACAGCAGTAAACTCATACCTATCAATAATCACACTGAATGTAAACAGCCTAAATGCACCAATAAAGAGACAGAGAATGGCATAATGGATTTAAAAAACACAATCCGTCCATACGCTGCCTACAATAGACACAGCTTAGACTCAAAGACACAAACTAAAACTCAAAGGATGGAAAAAATATATATATCAAGAAAACAATAATCAAAATTGAGCAGAAACAACAATATTAACCTCTGACAAAACAGACTTTAAAGCAAAATCCACCACAAAGGATAAAGGGTCAACACACCAGGAGGACATAACATAATAAATATATACAATGACAGGGCTTCAAACTACATAAAACAGCATTGAAAAGCGAAATAAACAGCTTCACAATAATCATAGGAGACTTCAACAAACTACTTTTGGTGAAGGACAGAACATCCAGAAAGAAATTCAATAAAGATACAGAAGATCTAGATGCCATAATCAATCAACTTGACCTCACAGACATACAGAACACTGTCCCCTAAAAGCAGCCAAGAATACATTCTTTTCTAACATGCATGGAACGTTCTTCAGAATAGACCATATTTTAGACCACAAAACAAGCCTTAACCAAATCCAAAAGATCGAAATATTACAAAGCATCTTTTCTAACCATAAAGCCATAAATGTAGAAATGAATAACAGAAATTGCAAGGAAAAAAATCAAATACATGGAAACTGAACAACATCTTCCTCAAAAACTACTGGGTTACACAAGAAATTAAGGATGGAATAAAGAAATTGACAGAATCAAATAAGAATGAACACACAAGCAGAACCTTCAGGACACAGCAAAAGCAGTGCTCAGAGGTCAATTTATAGCAATAAGTGCACACATCCAAAAAGAAGAAAAGGGCCAAAATCAAAGCATTAACCCTACAACTCGAACAAATAGAAAGAGAGCAGCAAAAGAAGCCCTTGGGCACCAGAAGAACAAAAATAATAAATGGCAAAGCAGAAATATATGAAATAGAGAATAGAAAAACAATTCAAAGAGTCAACAAGACCAAAAGCTGCTTCTTTGAAAAGATCAACAAACCGCTGGCCAAACTGACAAAAGAAAAACCAGAGAGGATGCAAACAACCTGGATAAAAAATGAGATGGGTGATATCACAACAGGCACAATTGAAATAAAAAGGATCGTAACAGAATACTGGAAACCCTGGAGGCGTAGTGGTTAAATGCTACGGCTGCTAACCAAAGGGTCAGCAGTTCGAATCTGCCAGGTGCTCCTTGAAAACTCTGTAGGGCAGCTCTACTCTGTCCTATAGGGTCGCTATGAGTCGGAATCGACTCTATGGCACTGGGTTTGGTTTTGGGTTTAACAGAATACTATGAAAAACTGTACTCCAGCAAATTTGAAAACCTAGAGGAAATGGGACAAATGCCTAAGCTAATACAAGCCAATGTAGCAAACCAAAAAATCTCTTAACAAAATTAGAGACTGAAGAGGTAATAAAAAAAACTTCCAGCCCAGACAGCTTCACTGGAGAATTCTACCAAACTTTCAGAGAAGAGTTACCACCACTACTACTAAAGGTATTTCAGTGCACAGAAAAGGAAAGAACACTCCTGAACTTATTCTGAGGACAGCATAACCCTGATACCAAAACCAGGTAAAGACACCACAAAAAGAGAAAATTACAGAACAATATGCCTCACGAATATAAACATAAAAATCCTGAACAAAATTCTACCCAATAGAACTCAACAGAGTATCAAAAAAATAATTCATCGTTACCAAGTGGGATTCATACCAGTTATACAGGAATGGCTCAACATCAGAAAATCAATGAAGGTAATCCATCACATAAATAAAACAAAAGCTAAGAACCACATGATCTTATCAACTGATGCAGAAAAAGCATTTGACAAAGTCTAAAACCCATTCATGATAAAAACTCGCCAAAACAGGAATCAACGGGAAATTCCTCAACATAATAAAGGATATTTATACAAAGCCAACAGCCAGCATCATTCTAAACAGAGAGAGACTGAAAACATTCCCTTTGAGAATGGGAACCAGACAAAGATGCCCGTTATCACCACTCTTATTCAATATTGTCCTGGAGGTCCTAGCCAGGGCAATAAGGCAAGAAAAATGAATAAAGGGCATCCTAATTAGGAAGGAAGAAGTAAAAGTATCTCTATTTGCAGATAATTCCATCTTATATACAGAAAACCCCAGAGAATCCACAAGAGGACTAATGGAACTAATAGAAGATTTCAGCAAAGCATCAGGATACAAGAAAAACATAGGAAAATCAGTTGGATTCCTCTACACCAACAAAGAGAACTTCAAAGAAGACATCACCAAATCAATACCCTCAACAAGATAAAATACTTAAGAATAAATCTAACCAGAGACATAATATTCATATACTGCAGCTGGGAATGTAAAATGGTGCAGCCCCTTTGGCAAACAGTTTGGTGTCAGTTCCTCAAAAGGTTAAACAGAATTAACATATGACCCATCAATTCCACTTCTAGATATATACCCAAGAAAACTGAAAATATATGTCCACAGAAAATCTTGTACATGAATGTTCATAGCCAAAAGGAGGGAACAACCTAAGTGACAATTAACAAAACAATGGATAAACAAAATATGTTATATCCGTAGAATGGAATATTATTCAGTCATAAAAAGGAAAGATGTAATAAAAATACTTTTGGGGGTAAAAGGTATGCCAGTATCAGAAAATCAGAAGAAGAGAAATGAAGTATACTGCTGAAAGGTTCTTAAACTACAGCTGAAGTGGAAATATGTCACTTGAAAATAGGCTATGATAAATTAAAGATATATACTGTAATTCCAAAGAAGCCATCGAAATAACCCAACAAAGACAGCTAATAAACCAACAAAGGAGATAAAATAGAATCATAAAAAATATGGACTTAATCCAAAAGAAAGCTACTGTTCAAAGTAAAACAAACCATTATATGAAGAAACACTTTCAATTTTTGATAAGAACTTCCAAAGTAAACTATTTACATCCCAGGGGTAAAGTGGGTACATCTTGGTGATAAAAGTAACAAAAGTAGGCCCTTTGACCCAATCACAGTTAAACCATGTAGATTAATAAACATAATCATCAGTAACAAACTAGATATTGGAAATGTCCTCAAGAACATAGGCCAAGGGTTGAAAACTTTTTCTCTAAAGGGTCCAATAGTAGGTATTTTCGGCTTTGTGGGCCATGCTGTCTCTTTCACTGTAACACAAAAGCACCTATAGACCATATGTAAAAAAAAAAAAAAAAGAGTATGGCTGTGTTCCAATAAAACTTTATTTACAATACAGTTGGCAGGCAAGATTTGGTCCACAGGTCAGTTGGCCAAACTCTGACTTGAGCTGTGGTCCAGAGACAAAATATAACAAAAAGTAAAGTGAAATTAATTAGTAAGGTAGGACAAGTGCCAAAGGAATGCACACAAAGATATTACTACAGAAGAAAGACAAGGGAGAAATCAATAATTGGTCTACAGAAAGTAGGAGTCTTTATGGTTTAATTTTGCAAAAGAAGAAAATAATAGCAATAATGCAGGCCAATTTTCTTTTAATAACGCATCTCTCTTGCATACAAGGGTTTATCTATCAACAACTAACAAATTCACAAAATCATAAAGGGTGTCTAAAAAAAATGAGTTACCAATTTGATTCACCTCACCTCAATACAGATCAGGATGTAGGTCTTTTGAGATACAAGATAATACATTTTCCTTAGCAAAAACTTAAGGTAAGCCTAGATTTTGTTGAGCAAAACCCTTAAGTAATCTAGATATTTTATATACATACCAAGAAACATCAAAGGAGCCTAGAAACCTCTGTATCTTTTAAGAAGTACTACCTATCATAACACTTATAAATCATCTAATGTACCGTCAAGGGCTCTTCTACCCTTTTATCAGTTACCGATCAGAACAGAACAAAGGGATTTATAAGATTGGAGAAGAAGAAAAAAAGAAGATGAAATTACTCACCTGTTGATCTACTGAATCTCCTGCACCTTTTAAAGACTCCATGGATATTGAAGCAGCGGCCATCTTGGAGGTCTTAAGTTTAACATCAGCTTTTGGACTCATCGACTTGTGTCTTGGTCTGGTATTTCCTTCTGCAGTAATTCCTAACGATTTCCATCAAACAAGATTTCAAAATTATACCTTCTCAACCTCTAAACTCTCCCTTCCCCCATTAGCCTCTTCCATGAAAGCCTCTATTTTATGAGAACTGATAGGGAAAACTACAACTTTACAAATTTCTTTTAAAACTCTCATAAAAAACAAATCATGAAAAGGTTATACTTTAATGAAATACATTAAAGATTCAATTGAAATGTGTCTAAAAGGTGCTGTGAACATTCATTAAGTCATATTAAAACCAATAAATAACAAAGTGGCACAGGGGAAATTAAAGACCTCATTCTTTACAGCATTAGGGGGCTGTCAAAGGTTCAATTTTACTATTCCTCTAGTATCGACCCACAAACTTTAAAGAGTCTCTTACGTAAACCCTATATCAAGAATTTTTCACCCTTTTCTTTGCAATGTTACATTTGGGCTATTATTCATATTTAAAAAAAGGAAATAATCTCTTGCCCCTTAATACATGAACGAAGTATTCTACTACAAGTCCACCAAAAGCTGACTTGCTCAGTAAGCCTCGAAGATGAACCAGTACTTCAGTTCAGACCTTATTAGGGTCATGCCAAATATTCCCAAAAGAAATTTCAGGTGCTGATGGACTGTTCTGCCTTCAGCTATACGTGCAAAATTGTCCTAACGTTTGACTTTCTTCCAATGCAGAGGGAGAAAAGGAAGCTTACGAAACTAGCACAAAAAAATCATACCTGGAACATACACTACTGATTGTTCTTCATCAGAAACTATGGAGAAGGACATCAAGGAAAACACTGTAAGACAGTATCCAAGATTCAAATGCTGCTGCTGTTCTGTACTTCTATTATAAATTGTCATTTCCTTTGACCTGGAAATTTACAACTACCTTTTAAAGACAAAACTAAAAAAAAAAACAAAAACGTAACCCATTGCCATCGAGTCAATTCCAACTCATAGTGACCCTATGGAACAGAGCAGAACTGCCCCATAGGGTTTCCAAGGCTGTAAATCTTTATGGAAGCTGACTGCCGCATCTTTCTCCCACAGAGCAGCTGGTGGGTTTGAACCGCCAGTCTTTAGGTTAGCAGCTGAGCACTTTAACCACTGAGCCACCAGGGCTCCTGTTTTAAAAACAAACACCAGAGAGCAAAATAATAAATGTAACAAAATTAATATTCTTTTAAAGTTTATCATTATATATTTACAACTGTTTTATTTAAAAGAAAATACACTGTAAATACATTTACAACTATATGCTTTATAAAAATTTTAGAAGGCCTTATTCCATAAAACTTTTATCAAATTTTATTCCCAAGTGAGACACCCTACAATATAGTACATTCTGCCGTGAGGTTCCTTTTCTTTTCCTCTCCTTTTTGATTTGTTGATTATTGGAGAGGTTATTTTAGGCATGAAGAATAAATAATTTCAAGATAGGTTTTCACTTTGAAGAACAAACACCATCTGAGGGCAAGTCAATCATGCAAACACAAAGGCAATTTTTATTCTATTTTAAAAGTGGAAGAAATTTAAAACAAAAAGAACTATTCTGAATTTCAAAAAGAGAAACTTAGAAAGGCTAAAATCATAACACTCCTACAGAAAGGGAGTTAATATAATAACAAAGATAGTTTTCTTTCCAAAACCAAAATTTTATTCAGAACTACCGAATGTCTAAATCCAGTTATGTCCACAATTTGATAACCTTCTATTACACTTCCAGGAAGGAAGTATCTAAGCAATTTTTTCCAAATGATCTAGAAAAGTTCCAAGTTTTCTGTTCTTTTATAAAGTAACAGTTTATTTTCCAAGATTTCTAGACAAAGCAGTTATTAACCATTTCCTTCCTAGAGTCATAAAGGCTGGAGTAAAACAGTGATTTAGTAACATGTTCAAATTGACAATGGTTTAGCCCAGTCTCGACCCTAGTAATGCAGAGTCTTTTCAGGGACTATTTACTGGAAATGCCTAGAATCCCTATTAGGAATTTAGGAATATTAAGATGGTGTTTACTGTCTGATCTGCCAGCTGTTATCTAACAGCTCTCCACAGTAGCACCTTCACTATCACAGCTCCAAGATTTTTTGCTGAGTATCTATAAGGAGCCCTGTGGCTTAGTGGTTAAGACCTTGGCTGCTAATCAAAAGGTTGGCAATTCAAGTCCCCCAGCTGCTCCTTGGAAACCCTATGGGGCAGTTCTACTCTGTACCATAGGGTTGCTGCTATGAGTCAGAACAGACTGGAGGGCTCCTAACAACAACAAAGTATCCATAAACTTTAAATTCTCTCAAGCATCAAGTACAGAGCTTAGAAAGTTTTAGGAGGTACATAAGGCAAGTAAACAAACAGAAAAGCGTAAGAATCCGCCAGTTCAAAAACACTGATAGCAACTAACATAGGAGCAGAGAGAGAATTTCTAAATTCACTGACACCCAAGCTAAACAAAGCTTTATAAACTGAAATATTGTAGGCTTCTAACCAGCGAAAACTTTTTTTTTTTAAATGTCCCTTGGGATTAGTACAGGGCCTTGTACATCCAGTAGGTACTCCATATATGTTTAATTATTTGCTGTTAGAAATATATACATGGAAAAAAGTACCAAGAGGAGAAAAATCTACAACAGTGATTCAAGATTCGGTCAATAGGGCAATGTCTTCAACAGAAGATACAGGAATGTTGTAATTTTCAGGATATGCCATAAGGATGACTTATGAAAAGACTCATATAACTGACTCCTGGAAAATATACTATACTTCCCTATTCACTTCCACTAAGGCGCTTGCTCATGGCTGGAAGGGACCACCCACTAGGGACCTCACTCAACAGCACCCTGATTTGGAAGCTCAATCTATTTCATACTTTCTCCTCTTTTCTTAAACATCCATTTCTCCCATTCTTACTCTCAAATACTAACTTTGATTCCATAAGCCTCCATCAGCCTAATCTAACCAACTTTCCTGCACCTACGTCCATATTCCCTGTCTTCCCTCTTTTTACTATGAACTACTTGTGCTCTTATTTGAAGTCAATCCGTCCTTTATATGATACATACCATTCCTTCTCTCTACCTAAGAATATTGCTCCAGCTATTCTTCCCTTTCTCCTGCATCAATCATTTTTCCTATTAAACTTTTTT
This sequence comes from Elephas maximus indicus, assembly GCF_024166365.1. NCBI lineage: Eukaryota > Metazoa > Chordata > Mammalia > Proboscidea > Elephantidae > Elephas > Elephas maximus. The sequence continues at coordinate 44,522,082 of NC_064829.1, read as the reverse complement.
AATTACCATCCAAACGTAATAATTTATTTTCTCCAGGAAAAAAAACAAACAACAAAAAATCTCTTGACCCTACATTCCCCTCCAGCTACTGTACCATTTTTGTTTCCCTTTATAACAAAGCTTCTCAGAAGAGTTATCTACACTCACTGTCTCCAATTTCTCTCACCCATTCAAACTTGAACCTATCCCAACCAAGCTTTCGACTCCATCAACCCAGTGTAATCTCATCAGGATTACCATGCCCCCCTCCCATTGTGAAATCTACCAATCAATTCTCACAACTCTTTGTACATCATTAATCAGGAGCATTTGACATAGAGGACCATTCTCCTTTTTGAAACACCTTCACTTGGGTTCAAAGACACAACCCATGTAATTTTCCTTCCACCTTTCTGATCACTCCTTTTTACTCTCCTTAGTATCTTCCTAGGAGTCCCTGGGTCACACAAATGTTAAGTGCTCAACAACTCACAAAAAGGTTGGCGGCTGGAACCCACCCAAAGGCACCTCACAGGACAAGCCTGGCGATATGCTTCAAAAAAGTCACAGTCTTGAAAACCCTGTGGAGCAATTCTACCCTGCACACATGGGGTTACCATAGACAGAATCTACTCAATGGCAACTAATAACAACAGGAACCTTCCCAGCCTCTGAACCTTGGAATGCCCCAAGGTACATTCCTTGAATCTTTACCTACTCATTCCCTTGGTGACCTCATTCAGTCTCATGTCTTTAAATATCATCAGTATGCTGATGTCTGCCAAATTAATCTCTAGTAAGAGGCTATCCCTAAACCTGACTTGCCACTTGGATGTAGAAAAGGTATTCACATTCAACATGTTTAAAACTGAAGTCCTAACCTTCATCCCAAAACCTGCTTGTGGATTTGAACTGTCAACCTTTTTGGTTAGCAGCCCAGCCCTTAAACACTGCCACCCTATGGGGCAGTTCTACTCTGTCCTGTAGGGTCGCTACGAGTCAGGATCAACTTGACGGCAATGGGTTAATAGTAAGCCATCTATGAAAAATGAAACATTTTTTGACATTTAATTTTGTGAGACACTGTCCAACAACTTTAAATGTTATCTTCCATTATGCCATTCACAGTATGCAGGCAAACTTTTTACTTCTACCTACATCCATGCCAATTTTTTTTTTTCAAATACAAAACACTCTAAACTGAGCTCAACAAGTCTTTAAAAACAAGACTAAAGATATCTGAAATTCCCTCCATCCAACCTTTCCACTCAGTTGTTAACCTATTTTTACCTCATTATCATAAGAACCAAAATATTTACCTTCTTGAAAAAGAGTTTCCCAACAAATGTATATTTTATGGGAAAGCCAAAGATATACAATATATACACAATGTATATTGAACTGAACGTTGGGTTCTATATGCCATCTTAGTTCTACTTTCTTTGGAAATGTGCTTCCGTGAAGATTACAGCCTTGGAAACCCTATGTGGCAGTTATACTCTTTTATCTATGGTCGCTTTGCGCTGGAATAGACTTGCCAGCACAGAACAATGTTATTTTAACAACTGCATAAAGTCCTTGTCTCTCTTTAATTAAAAACTCAATGGCTATTACAATGTTTTCACTAGGTCCCTTGTAGTTCATTCTTGTTAATATCAAGTTACTAATACTGTTAATAATAAAACGCTTGAGTGCATTTAAGCAATCAAATTTTGATGGTGGAGAAGTACTAAATTTTCTCATTACTAGGAATTTCAGTGAAGGAGGAAAGCAACCTATTGCTGAAGGGGTGTATTTTACTCAGAGATTTAACTCATAAAATGACAACAGGGCATACTCATTGTTTTTACACATGAGGTGTTAAGGTAGATGTGCAAGGCACCAGTGATGAATCATACTTGCAGAAGGTGCATAACTCACAAGAACAGCAGTAAAAAAGGGTGATATTCAGTCACAGATGATCTGTCCTCACATGATGGAAACATCTAGAATTGGGAAGTCTCCCAATCGCATTTCCCTAATTGTTTAGTCAAAGCAGTGAAAATCTTTCTTCAATAGTGTGAGAAGAATACCAGATTACAGGTACACACTTTTTGATCTTTTTCTATTAGAAGTTTTATTATAAAGGCTCTTGGATGGTCTGGGGAATCTGACAAGAAAGGAAATAAAGATCCAATAACACATGACTAAATCCAAATGATTCATAACTATCATTATACTTTTTAGAAAACAGTCAATACCAATTTACATTTGACGTTGCTTTTATGCTCTATCCAAAAAAAAAAAAACCAAAACTCACTGCCGTCGAGTCGATTCTGACTCATAGCGACCCTAGAGGACAGGGTAGAACTGCCCCATAGAGTTTCCAAGGAGCGCCTGGTGGATTCAAACTGCCAATCTCTTGGTTAGCAGCCGTAGTACTTAACCACTATGCCACCAGGGTTGCCTTTATACCCTACAGAGATTTAAAATGAAATATCTGAAGCTGGAGGTTAATTAAGTCATTATATAGAATAGGCTGGGGAAACTGAGGTGATACTGTAACCTTGCAATTCTTTTCATACATCCGAATTTTTGTAGGATGTAATCGCCACCATTTTCCTCAATTTCAAAGAGAAGATGAGTGTTTCACATTAATGTCAAGAGTAAGGGAAAATATAAGAGATAAGGGAGAATATGTGGCTTCTACATGAAATAGGGAGGAATACGACTATATCAGTAAGTGAGAGTACAACGCTTCTAAGACCAAGAGCATGCGTTCAGTCCATGAACTGTTAACTGACTTATTCAGTTCCACTGCAAAATACTGCCCCTTCCCAACCATTTATTCTGTATCAGAACGATACCACTGGTCATAAGAGAAAGTTAAAGAATAATAATAAAAACCACGTTAAGTGGTGCCTGAAATGATTACAACAAAGAAGCACATTGTAAGCTAATAACTTTCAAGTATCTCCACCAACACAAAATCCTATCAGAACTCAGGAGCAGTTTTCATGAGAAAAGACCCAGACCAATTTCCTGACTTCCTAATCCAGCTCAGTTGTTCCCAACGCACACACTCCCTTTACATCCTTAGGAATAGGTAAAGGAAAAAAAATATTTAATTTGCTTAATGCACTAGGTGCTTTCATCCACAGTGTATGTAAATGATCTCATTTGATTCTCACCAACCTATCAGAGACGGGTAATAAGTTCGGTTAGTAAGCGGATAATATAAACATTGACCAGCCTCCAATGCAAAAATATCCTTCTCTAGGGCACGAAACTTGGATCTTAGTAACTTAAGAGAAACTGATGATACAATTCTAAAAATTTCACTGGGAACTAAGTAGAATGTTCAAAGAATGAACCTGGCAAAGACAACAGCAATGCGTCAACCAATACCATAAATATAATCCCAGCAAACAGACATCAAGACTCACCTCTGCAGGCACTCAAAATACTGCTTAACCACCCTCTTTCATGTAACACCTCTCTAAACTTACAGGAAGTAAATTATCCGAACCAAAGCTCAGGCTGGGGCAGTCTACCTTACGCTAAAGAACCACTCCTGTCACACAAACATTTCATCATAGGAATTGAACTGGGAGTATTATCACAAGCCTAAAAAGCTCCACAGTTTCTCCACTTCAAAAGAATCCAAGAACTTCAATCCCTGCCAGGGGTGACACACAATCTTCAAATAAATCAACACTACTTCCAGACACAACGATTCTTACTCTGTAACCAGCACCACCGGGCCATGTCACCAAGCCCCACGCCCCTCGTCAAACCCCATTAAGAAATAAATCCTCACTGACAACAGGCCACTCGAAGTTCAACAAGATCCAGACTCGCTCCTAGCAGTACAGACGAAGGGCACTCCTAAACCAATACAAAAAAGCTACAAGCCCAGCTAGCAGCTGTCTCTGTCCAGCCAACACCCATCTTTCCCTCAACCTCACTCCGCACAGGCTTGTCTGCAGGGTCGCCACGGCCAGAGGGAGCCCCCATCCCTCACCCCCAGGCTGGGCCACAACTCTACGCCACCTTTCCAGAGTTCACCATCTGAGCTGTGCCCTCACACCTAAAAGTCCAGCCTAGAGGTACTATCAGGCTCTCTGCCACCTAATGTCCCAGCAAGGGGCAAGCCCCGCAACTAGACTGAAGCCGGACAGAACGTCCCCGCCCCCTAGGTTAGCGCGCATTCAACAGTCCCACACGGCCCGTAGCCCCTCGCCGCTCGGGTAGGGCGCCAGCGCCCCTTGCCAGGCGGGCAAAGGATACAGTCCCGACTCCAGAACGCCGCAGCGCTCGGTAGGGAAGGGGCCGCCACGTCCGCCATCTTGAAACAACCGCCACTCGGGCCGTCGCGCCGAGGCCGTCCCGCCCCGGCCTCCAGGCTCAGCCCCCATTGGCCGCACGGCGCGGAGACCCGCCCCCGCTTGCACGGCCGGCCCCGGCCGGGCGAGAAGGTCCGGGCGGAGGACAGGGTGCGACCCGAAGGCGTGGTGTGGAGCCCAGGCCGGGGACGCGGGAATGACAGTTCCCCGGAACTACTTCTCCCAGACAAGCTGGGAAACCCCATCTCCGCTGCGCTCTCAGGAGCTGAAAACTACAACTCCCGGCATGCCGCGAACTCGACCGCTGAGGCACTGAGGCGGGGTCCCGCCCTCCCACCGCGCTGCTCTCCTCGCCGGTCCCCCCCCGGTCCCGCTCTCCCGGCCGCGCGCGGAACGGGGACACGAGCCATGGAGGAGAAGTCGCCCCCACTGCTGAAAGGCAGCAAGCCGCACCTGGAGAAACTGACCCTCGGGATCACCCGCATCCTAGGTGAGTGGGGGCGGGCAGCCGTGGGAGGGTGACTGTGGGAGAGGCGGGATGGAGTACAAGAAAGGAGTGGGGGGTATGGTGTGCGAAATCGGCGGCACAAAGCTGGAGCCGGTATAGGAGTGGGCATCGCTTCTGTGACTTCCGTTGTTAAGGAGGAAAGAGGGAGAGCTGTGTGTGTGACACGGCCCGGGAAGGGTTTGCTGGGAAGGAGTGCTCGGGGGCAGAACTGGGAAGCCCAAAGGTACCTCCCGATCCCACCAGGGGGCCCCAAAGAATGGGCAAAAGCATGCAAAGGAGAGACAGCAGACACATGACAGTTGGGAGGTTGGGTCCCCGGAGAGGCACTCTTGTCCAAGAGAGTATCCTTGAAACCCCAATCCGTCCTCTGATAGCTGGGGAAATGATGTAGCTAGCCTCCCAGGGCCACAGTTACTAAGCGCCTCCTTGCACAGCACCTGAACTGGTCAAGAGTCAAGGCTTGCACCATTGAATGGGTTAGAGTTTTTCCTTTATAGAATGTTTATTTAGCACCCACCACTATGCTAGACCCTCAGGCTACAGAGATGAAAAAGACGATCTGTGAAAAAATAAAAATACTAGGTCCCTAGAAAGGTAGTAAGGAGCCTTGGTGGCGCAATAGTTAAGCGCTGAGCTGCTAACCAAAACATCAGCAGCTGGAACCCACCGGCCGGGAGAAAGATGTGGCAGTCTGCTTCCATACAGTTTTGTAGCCTGGAAACCCTATGGAGCTCTTCTACTTTGTCCTATACAGTCCCTATGAGTTGGTATGGACCCCACAGCAACGGGTTTGGGTTTGGAGAAGGGTGGTACAAATGGTTAAGTGCTCCACTTGCAACACAAAGATTGGTGGTTAGAACCCACCCACAGGCACCTCGGAAGACAGGCATGGCAATCTGCTTCTGAAAGGTCACAGCCTTGAAAACCCTATGGGCACAGCTCTATTCTGACACACAGGAGGTCCCCATGAGTTGGAATCGACTCAACAGCAACTCAGAAGTGTGAAAGGAGGTCAGTAATCTATTATTTCTCAAAGGTAGCACCGAAGAAGAGATGATTAATCTTACCTGAGGAATCAAGGTTTTCCAGAGGAAGTGATGTTAGATTTTGAAAGACAAATGGGAGTTAGCAGGATAAACAGGAGGAGAAAGGCAGCTTAAGCAGGCTGAAAAGCATGCTTCAATGCCTTTTCATCACATTTATAATAAAATCCATATTGTCTGTCATGACCCACAAGTCCCTGTATGATGTGTCCTCATCTTGTTTTCACCCTGCTTGAAGGCCTTTGCAATTTTCTAGAATTATCTTTCTTGGAGCCAATTTCCTGTAGACTCTATAATGTGTCTCTCCCTCACTTCATTCAGATGTCTGATTAGATATCACAACTTCAGAGAAGCCTAGCCTTTACTATCATTCTCTCTTCTATTATACTGCCTTTTTTTAATTCTCATAGGTCTTATCACCACTTGAAATAATGTATTTATCTAGTTGCTTTTTAAATTTGTCTCTTTTCTATAATAGAAGCATCATGAGGGCAGGGACTTTATGTTGTTTTCCCCAGTGCCTAGAACAATGAATAAGGCACAAAACACCGTGGTGTATTTTGGAGAAGTGGTGAGTTTTAGAGATGAAGTTATATAGAATAGGGCAGGGGCAGATCTAACCACCAAGACCACCCATTATCCTATCTCACCATTCTTACACAAACTTCTGTCCTGTTACTTCCTATACTCATGGATTCAATCAGGCAGGTCTTGCCATTCAACAGGCATGCCTTGTTACTCTCTTTATAAATCTAGGAAGTTATATATAAATAATAAGAAGTTATTTTCTTTTGACTAATGTTTAATCAACTCAAGTTAAAGCAGACCAAGTTTTCCTTAAACTGTCACTTCGATTTAAAGCCCTAAGTAATTAAATAACTGTAAACATTTTAAATTGCATTTATAAATTTAACATATTCTACCTATTATTAAGCATTTCAAATGTCTAGAAAACTGATAACCCTTATAAGGCAGAACCCACCCAAGGAATTAAGCAACTCAGGTAATTAAACTTATAATGAATCTAACCTTGCTAAACATTCTAATACTGTTTATAAATTTAACCAAAACATCTTATAATTTTAAATTTAATAATCATAAGTCTAAAATCAGTTTTTTTCACTTTTTTTGTTGTTCTGGAGAAGGTGATGTATCAAGAGGGTTAAAGAAACAAAGTAGCAGAAGTCATTGGTGGGTGCGTGCTAAGCAACTTCCCAAAACCTCCTCCCCAATCAGTATGAAGTATGTAACTCCACAACCAGGATATTTCTACCAAAACCAAACTCTGAACATTGCTTGGAGACAGAGAATGCCAACTATGCAAAGTACCTATGAGTAAAAAGAGAAAAGGCAACAAATCCCAGCATACCAGATCCCACCTGCTCTATTCCACTTCTGCTCTACTAGGAGGTTCTGTGGCAAGCAGAGGCAGACCCAGAATTACTCCAGCAAAGGTCTAAGAGACAGTTGCAGTGACCAACAGAAAGATTAAAACCACCTGAATCTGAAAATAACAATTATAACAACAACTGGACAGATAAGAGCAGAACTGCATAAAGTGATTTCAAAGTAGGTGCCATTTAAAGGGTCAGTCATGCAGGGTAAAGAGACAATATCTGTTTAAAGGAGCAAGTATGATTTAAAGGAACAATATTCCAAATATATACCTTCTAGGGGAGAAAAATAGGAAAAAAAGAAGAAAGAAGGGATATTTGGCAATTAGATGGTAAAAGGAAAAATAAGAGAAAATGTGAAAAATTCACAGCCCCTCCTTCACCCAAAAAAACCCTGTTAAAGTATATGGACTTTGCTAGGCTGACAGGAAAGGGCATCATTAAACTAAAAATTTTGTTCAACACCACAGTATCACAAAATGAACAAGAGAAAAGTAAAACCCATAGAGGACTATTGCTGAAATCAGGGAATGAAACTTCTGACAAACAACTAAGGAAGTTTTTCTCCCTAAAGCAAATATGAAGCAGAAGAAAACTCTAAGTCTGAACTTCGAACAATTAAAATACATGAAAAAGCATTTGAGGATATGAAAAAATCCCTTGAATTAGACATCAAAAACTAACAACAGGAATGGACCAAAAAAAGAGAAATGAAAAAAGTTGATTCAGCTCAGGAAAGAAATGGAAGAAAACGACAAAATTATCATAAGCGAAGGATAAATTACAAGGCATAGGGAGAAGAGACTCAAATGGAAACTTAATCAGGAACATTGAATTGTTGTTGCTGCTTATAGTAAAATGCAAGAGGAAGAAGATAATTTAAGGGAAAACTGCATTAAAAAAAGGAACCAGGACTTGATTTGACAAAAGATGTTAAAATTCAGAAATGGCTTTTTTTTTTAATTGTGCTTTAAGTGAAAGTTTACAAATCTAGTCAGCCTCTCATATAAAACCTTATATACACCTTGCTATATAATCCTAGTTGCTCTCCCCCTAATGAGACAGCACATTCCTTCTCTCCACCCTGTGTTTCCATGTCCATTCAGCCAGCTTCTGTCCCCCTCGGCCCTCACATTTCCCCTCCAGACAGGAGCTGCCCAGATAGTCTCATGTGTCTACTTGATCCAAGAAGCCCACTTCTCACCAGTATCATTTTCTTTGTTGTAGTCCGGTCCAATCCCTGTCTGAAGAGTTGGCTTCGAGAATGGTTCCTGTCTTGGGCTAACCAGAAATGGCTTTTCAAAGTGTGGCATAGAGAAAAGGCTGAGACAGTACATCTTTTAGCTATAAACTCTGAAAGATCAAACGGTCAGAGTAATTCAGTCACGAGATATTAAAGGTGTGCATCATAGACCTCTGTCAAACCAGAGGTGTCTAGGAAGTCTAAGGCTGTTGTCCCTCAACCATCTGATCAGAAGCTAACAATGGAAAAGAGATTATAAAATCAGTTCAGGATCCTTTTATCTCATGGCGTGAACCCCCATGAAATCCATGCCAAGCCTACAAGGTTCTTGAGAACATTGTATCAGCAGAAACACTGCCAGCTCACATTAGAAAGGACCGAAAAAGTACACAGTAAAAGAAGACTGTTCTACTAGCAGGAAGCAGGCTGATAAAACTGAATTTCTCAGCAGCAAATATGTGGTACCTTTTGTCAAAAGAAGAGTGGCTCACTGGGAGAATCATTAGCTCAAAAGATGGAACTGATTGCTCAGAGGATGAAGCTGAGGCCCCAGAGGTAGACATATTATAAAATTATTAACAGACACCAAATTACAAGTCCAGGAAGTTCAGATAACACCAAACAGGATGAGTACCTAAAAATCTACGCCTAAGTATATCATATTCAAACTGCAGAAAATCAGAGAAGAAGAAACCCAGGAAAGAAGCTGGGGTGGTGGGGGGAGGTGGGGACATTATCTACAGAGGAACAAGCATCAGAATTACACTGGATTTCTCTTCAGAAGTGATGCAAGCAAGAAGAGATAAAAATGAAATATTTAAAATGTTGAAAGAAAAAAAAACTACCAGCCTAGAATTCTGTATCCAGCAAAATTATCCTTAACACAAAAATTGAGGGAATTTGTCACCAGTAGACCTGCCTTATAAGAATGTTCAAAGAAGTTCTTCAGAGAGAAGAAAAATTATATAGGTCAGAAACTCAAATCTACATAAAGAAAAGAAGAGTGGTTGACAAGAAATAAGTGGAAGCGAGGATGGCAACGCTTCATCTCAAATACTTTGGACATGTTATCAGGAGGGACTAGTCCCTGGAGAAGGACATCATGCTTGGCAAAGTAGAGGGTCAGTGAAAACGAGGAAGACTCAATGAGATGGATTGACACAGCGGCTGCAACAGTGGGCTTAAGCATAACAATGATTGTGAGAATGGCACAGGACTGGGCAGTGTTTAGTTCTGTTGTACATAGGGTCACTATGAGTCAAAACATAACATCGTAATGGTGCAAAACTGAAAGCTTTTCTCCTAAGACCAGGAACAAGACAAGGATTCTAGGGAAAAAGATGTGGCAGACTGCTTTCATAAAGATTTACAGCCCTGGAAACCCATGGGGCAGTTCTACTCTGTCCTGTAGATCACTGTAAGTTGGAATCAACTCAGTGGCAGTGGGTTTGGCTTTGGTTATTATTCAACATTGTACTATAAGTACTAGCCAGAGCAATTAGGAAACAAAAAGAAATATATGTATATATGTATATCCAAATTGGAAAGGAAAAAGTAAAACTGTTTCTATTCACATACTACGATCTTAAAAAAAATTATGATCTTATATGTAGAAAATCCCAAAGAATTCACAAGAAAACTACTAAACTAACAAACTCAACAAAATAGAATACAAGGTCAACACACAAAAATGAATTAGTTCTGTTTCAATATACCAACAGTGAGCAATCTGAAAAGAAAACAATCTTACTTAAAATAGCATCTAAAAGAATGAAGTACAGGCAACTAACTGGTACTTGCCCTTTAATGTCATGTAAATTTGCCCTCACTTTGAAAGGATTGAAGCAATCCCTAATTGAAACAAATTCTTTGTCACAATCACCTTCACTTGCTGAATACAAAACTTTTAAATCATCTAAAAGTTCAAGCCTTTTCTTGCACAAAAGTAAGGCTAAATAATAACTGTATGCACTTGTTCTGACTCACCTACAAATTCTTAAAGACACATTCAGGAATGGATCTCGTTCGTAACCCAGGAACTGCAGTGCAGGGATTTAGGAATAAATTTAACCAGAGAGGTGAAAGACTTGTGCGATGAAAACTAGAAAATACTGCTGAAAGAAATTAATAAATCAACAGGAAGACATCCTGTGTTCATGAATTGGAAGACTTAGTATTATACAGATTCGATGCAATCCCTATCAAAGTTCCAACAACATTTTTTGCAGAAATTGAAAAGCCAATCCCCAAATTCATACGGAAATGCAGAGACCTTGAAAAAGGCACAGGAACAAGCAGTGTTTCGTTCTGTTGTACATAGGGTCGCTATAATTTGGAACTGACTCAATGGCACCTAACAACAACCGAATAACTAAAACAATCTCGAAAAAGAACAAAATAGGAGGAATCGCATTCCCCAGTTTCAAATATAAAGCTACAGTAATCAAAACAGTGTGATACTAGCGTAAGCAATAGACATGTAGACCAATCTCAAGTAAAATTGAGAGTTCAGAAGTAAACCCATACACGTATGGCCAATGCTTTTCAAGTCCATTCAGTGGGGGAAAGAAGTCTTTTCAGTAAATGGTGCTGTAATAACTAGTGTAGCTGTCACTGAAAACAGTTTGGTTGTTCCTCAAAAAGTTAAGCATAGATTGTGCTACTGTGTATATTCTCAACAACAACAAGAATAAAATATAGGAGAACTTCATACCACCAAGAAAGCAGGCCAAGAGCAGAGCACATCCTTCAGACCTGAGGTTCCTGTGCTGAGATGCTCCCAAGCCAAGGAAAGAATGATGACAAAGGACCTTCCTCCAGAGCCGACAGATAGGGAAAGCTGTCTCCTGGAGGTGGCACCCTGAATTTGGACTTGTAGCCAACTAGACAGTAAGAGAATAAATTTCTCTTTGTTAAAGCAAAAAAAAAAAAAAAAGCAAAAGGAATAAAATATAAAAAATGAAAAAAAAAATGTTAAACAGGATTACTGTATGACCCAGCAATCCTACTTCTAGGATATACCCAAGAGACTTGAAAACAGGGACTCAAACAGATTATGTGTACACTAGTGTTCATTGCAGCATTGTTCACAATAGCCAAGAGATGGAAACACCCTATCATCAGTAGAACTGTGTCCCCCACAAATATTAAATATTTGTCAACTTGGCTAGGCCACGATTCCCAGTATTATGTAATTATCCTACATTTTGTGATATGATGTAGTTGTCCTCCATTTTATGGTATTGTGTAATTATGTGTTGTAAATCCTAAACCTCTATATGTTAATAAGGCTGGATTAGTGTGGGCTGTATCCTTGATAGGTAAGGGCATGGTTAAAGTCACAGCCTTACTCAAGTCACATGCTTACTCAAGTCACTCCCTTACTCAAGTCATGCCCTCACTGCCTTAAGTCACACCCTTACTCAGGTCACATCCTTGCTTGAATCTTGTACCTTTTATCTTTCAAGAGATAAAAAGAGAGAGAAGCAAGCAGAGAGGGGAGGGGCTTCACTACTACCGAGATTAAAGAGCCATGAGTGGAGCACTGCCTTTGGGCTAGGGTCCCTGCTCTGAGAACCTCCTAGACCCAGGAAAATATTGATGCCAACACACATGGAGATCTCCAAGGAATACCGGGCCCACAGATGTTGAAATCAGACAAGGACTTTGCCCCAGAGCCAACAGAGAGAAAACCTTCCCCTAGAGCTGGTGCCCTAAATTCAAACTTCTAGGCTCCTAAACTGGGAGAGAATAAATTTTCATTTGTTAAAGCCATCTACTTTTGGTATTTCTGTTATAGCAACACTAGATAACTAAGGCACACTCCAAATATCTGTCGAGAGATGAATGGGTAAATAAAATGAATATGCATACAATGGAATTGTGATATGATGGATTGCTTTTATATGGCCTTTCTTGCCATGGTCTTGTAACTTCCACCCAAGTGATTGTTAATCAAATAAGTCAACTGTGGCCCACCAAGGGGATTGGATAGCTTGGTAATAATGCAAATAAAGTTCATAGCACCTGTGTGGGGGTGGAACCATGTGAATAAGGTCTATGGAACCTTAAGGAAGGGATTGGTCGGCTTTGCTATCCTGCTAGGCTTAAAATGAGCCCTCCCAGAGGTGGGAAGAGAGGATCTCGCCACCACCAAGGAAGAAGAGCCAGGAGTGCAGTGCATCTTTGGACCCAGGATCGCTGCACTGAGAAGCTCCTGGAACCAGGAGACCATGAGAGATAGCTGTAACACTGAAGACGGCGAGAAACAGTGGCAGCAGAACCAGGAAACTGGCAGGAGATGGCCGGGCCCACAGAGTGAGAAAGCTGAGTGCCTTCAGGCAAGAGGCTTGCAGGCGAAGTGGGGTGCCTCTAGGCACTTGGTGGAGCCCATGGAGCTAGAGCTGAGCACCTTCGGGCTGAGGCTTACTACCGGAGTGGGGTGCCTCTAGGCACTTGTCAGCAGAGCTAAAAGAGCTTTGTAACACTTGCCCAAGCAGGGCAGAGGCAGAGGGGCCAGAGAACATCCTGTCTGCAGGCATGGCTGAGAATAAGCTGTCCAAAGAACTGTATCCTGAGCATTCCTGAACCTGAATTGTAACCTATTAAACAAAAACAAAAAAACAAACCCATTGCCTTGGAGTCAATTCCAACTCATAGCAACCCTATAGGACAGAGTAGAACTGCTGCATAGGGTTTCCAAGGAGTGACTGGTGGATTCAAACCACTGACCTTTTGGTTAGCAGCCATAACTCTTAACCACTATGGCATCAGGACTCCAAATCTGAGATGCATCCCTGGGTGGACTCGAACCATCAACCTTTTTGTTAACATCCTAACCCACTAACCGATTGCACCACAGAGATGACTGTGACCTGTTACTTCTTAATAAACCCCGTAATTGTGGATATTGTCTGTGAGTTCTGTGTGGTCATTGCAATGAATTATTAAACTCGGAAGAGAAGTAGAGAGTACCATGGAAGGGACAGTTGGTGTCAGAATTGGTAAAGGTGGTGGAGAGAGGAGGCATGTCTGACCACTGCCGCATAGCAGTCAGCCTTGGGCAGTTCTTAATCCTCCTTCCTCCTTGTGAAGTTAGGGGAGGTTAGATGCCGACACTGCCACCTCTGCCACACCATTTTTACAGGAATATTATTGAACCATAAAGAGAAATGTAGTTCTAATACGTGCCACAACATGGGTGAACTTGAAAACATGCTGAGTAAAATAAGTCAGACACAAAAAGACAAATACTGTATTATCCCAATTATATGAAAGATCTATAATAGGTAAATATAGAGAGACAAAGGTTTAGGTATGAGAGACTGAATGGAGGAGGGAGTTATTACTGAAGGGGTACTAAGTTTCTGTTTGAGGTGATGAAAAACTTTTGGAAATGGATGGTGGTGATGGTAGCACAACATGGTAAAAAGTAATTAATGTCACTGAATTGTACACTTAAAAATGGCTAAAATGGCAAACCTTTGTTATAAATATTTAACACTCCCCAGAACCCGGTGCCGTCGAGTGAATTGGAATTGACTCGAACACTATTTTTTTTAATTAAGGGATGGAGAAAGATCTGCCATGTTAACACAAATCAAAAGAAAGCTGGAATAGCTATATTAATTTCAGATAAAGCAGACTTCAGAGCAAGGAAACTTATCAGGGAAAAAGAGGGGCTTTACATAATAGTAAAGGGGTCAGTTCTCAAAGAAGAAGTAACAATCCTTAACGTGTATGTTTAACACCAGAGAACCAAAATAGCTGGAAACTTCAACACCCCTCCATCAGTAATTGACAAACCCAGTAGGCAGAAAGTAAGGATGTAGTTGACCTGAACAGCACCACCAATCAACTGAATCTTATTGACATTTATATAATAATTTATCTAACAAAAGACAAATACACATTCTTCTCAAGCTTACATAGACCATACCCTGGGACATAAAACATACCTTATAAATTTAAAAGAATAGAAATCTTTTGAATTATGTTCTCAGAGTTCAGCGGAACTGAACTAGAAATCAAGAACAGAAGAACAACAGCAGCTAGAAAATCCGAAAATATTTTGAAGTTAAACAACATACTTACAAATAGCACATGGGTCAAAGAAGAAGTCTCAGAGATAAAAGATATTTTGAAGTAAATGAAAATACAACTTATCAAAATTTTTGGGATGCAGTAAAAGCAGTGCTTAAAATATATAGCATTGAATGCATATATTAAAAAAGAAGATCTAAAATCAATAATCTGATCTTCCAAACCAAACTTAGGAAATTGGACAAAGATGAGCAAATTAAATCCAAGTAAGAAGAAGGAAAAAGGTGATAAAAACTAGAGTAGAAATCAATGAAATGGAAAACAGAAAAAATCAATGAAACCAAAACCTGATTCTTTGAAAAGGCCAATAAAACTCATAAGCCTCTCGCCAGGCTAATCAAGAAGAAAGGTGAGAATACACAAATAACTAATATCAGAAATGAAAGAGGACCTCCACAACTGATCCCAGGGATTTTAAAAAGAAAATAATAATAAAGGAATATGATGAACAACTCTATGCCCACAGATTTGATAAACGAAATGGGCCAATTCCTTGAAAGACACAATTTACCAGAATTTGCTGTTTCAGATTCCTAGGACTGCCCTAACAACATACCACAAAGTGGGTGGCTTTATAGAACATTTATTTTCTCACAGTTCTGGAGGTACAAAGTTTGTATCCAGGGCATCAGCAGGACCATGCTTTCTCTCTGTCCACTCTAAGGGAAGATGCTTTCGACTTTTGATAGCCCTGGGCATTCCTTGGCTTTTAGATTTATTTTCACATGGTGTCTACCTCCTTTGTGTTACTTTGTCTCCCTGTCTGTTCTCTCCTTTTATAACATAACATAACCGCTCAGAAGAGACTAGGACTAGGACACAGCAGTATGATTTACCTGATAGCAACTTCAAAGAAAGACCATATTTCCCCAAACAAGGTCACATGCATAGGTTCAGCGGTTAGGACTTCACCATATCTTTTGGGGGGCACAATTCAATCCATAACACATTAGGCGATATAGATAATTTGAATAGGCCTATCTGAAAAATCAGTCACTGAAAACCCTGTGGAGTACAGTTCTACTCTGACACACATGGGTTCGCCATGAGTTGGAGTCAACTCGATGACACCTGGTGCTGGATATCTATTAAAGAAATTGAAGATGCAATTAATAACCTTCCAAAACAGCACCAGGGCCGTTTGGTTTTACTGGTGAATTTTATCAAACATTTAAAGAAGAAATTATACCAGTCCTCTATAATCTGTTAAAGAAAATAGAAACAGAGGGAACACCTCCTTCTACAAGGCCAGCATTACCCAGTTCCAAAATCAGACAGACTTTACTTGGAAGGAAAACTACAAACCAATGTCTCTTATAAACATAGATATAGCAGTACTCAATAAAATATTAGCAAATTGAATCCAACAATCTATAAAAAGAATTAAACACCACAATCAAATAGGATTTTTCCTAGGCATTCAGAGCTATTTAAAGCTGGTTCAACTTTTGAAAATCAATGTAATTTTTCACAATAGGCTAAAGAATGAAAATCCTGTGATCATGTCAATAGATGCAAAAAAGGCATTTGACAAAAATCTAACACCCATTCATGATAAAAACTCAGTAATACTCAAGAGCAAGCACTCATATAGAAAGCAAGTACTCAAATAGATATGTGTATATCAATGTTCATTGCAGCAATATTCACAATAGTCAAGAGGTGGAAATGCCCCAAATGTCCATCAACAGATGAATGGATAAACAAAATGTGGGGTATAAACACAATGGAATATTATTCAGCCATAAAGAGAAATGAAATTCTGATGCATGCAATGAAATAGATAAATCTTGAAAGCATGCTGAGTGAAGTAAGAGAGTCACAAAAGGATGAATATTGTATGGTACTGCTTATATGAAATATCTAAGTTAGGCAAATGCCTACAAAAAAAAGGTTGTTAGTGGTTATCAGGGACTGGAAAGAAGAGAGAATGGGAGTTATTGCTGAAGACATCCTGAGTTTCTGTTTGGGGTGATGGATACTCGTGATGGTATCACGACATGGTGAAAGTAATTAACGTCACTGAATTGTACACTTAAAAATGGTTAAAATTGGCAAACTATATATGTGTGTGTGTGTATATATATATAAATTTTTTTTTCTAACCACGGTAAAATTTTAAAAAATAACTCTCATCAAACTAGGAACAGACAGGATCTTTTTCAACTTGATTAAGAATATTTACCAAAAAAAAAAAAAAAATGCAACCAACATCATACTTAATGAAAAGAAACTAGATGCTTTCCCCCTAAGACCAGGAACAAAACAAGAATGTCTTCTCTCACCACTTTGATTCAAGATCATTCTAGGAACCCTAGCTAATGCAATAAAACAAGAAAAGGAAATAAAACATATACAGATTGAGAAGGAAGAAATAAAAGTTCTTAGATGACATGATTGTTTATGCAGAAAACCCAAATAATTGACCAAAAAAAACTCCTGGAACTAATAATCAGTAATACGATAGCAAGGCTGCAGAATATAAGGTTACTATTCAAAAGCCAATTGCTTTCCTATATACAATTGGAATTTGAGATTAAAAAGACAACACCATTTACATTAAAACAAAGAAAAATACTTTGGTATAAATCTAAAGTGATAGGCACAAGACAGATACGAAGAAAACTACAAAACTGATCAATCGAAGTAGGTCTAAATATATGGAGAAATAGCCTGTGTTCATCAATGGGAAGACAATATTATCAAGATGTCAATTTTTTGCAGCATAACCTATAAATTTAATGTGCTAGACATCTGAGCTACAGAACTGTAAAAAATGGATATTATTTTAAGCTGATAATTTATGGTAATTTATTATGCAGCAATAGAAAGCTAGTACTTTGCCAAATTTTTTAATAAATGATTAAATAATGTACATTTTATAGACAAACATACCAAATATAATACACAAAATTATAAAATCTGATAGAGTTGAGACCAAATATATCATACATAACAATAAATTTGAATGAGCTTAAACTCAAAACCAAACCCACTGCCATCAGGTCAATTTCAGCTCATAGTTACCCTGTAGAACAGGATAGAACTGCCCCATAGAGTTTCCAAGACTGCAATTCTTATGGAAGCAGACTGCCACATCTTTCTCCCCACAGAGTAGCTGGTGGTTCCTAATTCCTGACCATTCAGTTAACAGCCAAGCACTTAACCGCTGTGTCACCAGGGCTCCTTGAATGGGCTTAAATCACCTACTAATAGAAGATTTTCAGTTTGGCTCAACAAACAATACCCAGCTATTTGCTTTTTCCAAAAACACACCTAAACCAAACTAATTCAGAAATATTAAAAATAAAGCGATGGCTAAAAGTACATGTTTCAGGGGTCCCAAAACCACCTATATGTTCAGTGATAAACTAGAAGAGTTAGTACAGTTAGTACTCCCAACTGTATTTTCCCTCCCACGAGTAGGGTCAAATAGGATACAATTCTTCCTTAAGGAATGAAATGCCCCAATACATGTGCAATGTTTCTGCCTAGGAAAGTTTGCTTAACAAGGCCCAATTGTTTTCTGCTTTGAATTTTTTGTTGTTACCATGTGTTTTCATTAATGGAATGCATACTGAGTCTTTGAGTATGTTTGAATTTTTGGTAGGTAATTTACTATATACTTTTTTTCCTTGCCTCATCCCACAAATTCTGTCCTCAGGGTTCAGAGGGATATATGTATCCCACTAATTCTACCCCCCACCCCGAGTCTGGTGAGACATATATGTCCCCTCCCCCAATTTTTTAAATCAAAATCCATATTTTTCATACCCAAAACATTGATTCAGCACCACCTCATACAATACCATGTAAAAACAGTAATTTGCAGCACACACCCTTTTTTTTGCATTTCAAACTGTCATGCGTGTCTCCACCTGCCAGTGACATGCACAATCAGTGGGAAAGCAACTTCCCAATAAACCCCAGAGGCAGGAAATAGAGGTGGGTGATATATGTCCCAGAGGTCACAAAAGGGTTAAGGCTCAAAGTCCAGGGATTTTATTGGGAGCTGGTCACATAGGCAAAACAACCAACCACAGCTATAGAAATTTCAGTCTCTCAGAAGAAAACCAGGTGTAGTGCCACAGGTGGGCAAAACAGTCCTATTAAAGTAGGAAACATTGGAAAGCCAAATTCCTAGACACCAACCAAAGGTCAGCCCCACAAGCGGACCCTTCTAAAAATATTAACCTCAGGTCTATGTTAACTCTTTCCTGTGCAGTCTGCCCTCCAGCCCTCAAAGTTCCTCATTTTCAGACCCTGGCTTCAAGTATATTGTTGTGTGCCCATCAAGTTGATTCCATCTCATAGTAATTACTAATTCTTTGATTTGGTGATGAAGGGACCATTAACTTTCTTCAGTTATTTTTTAATATTCTTGTATAGCTACAGAGATACCTAAGTTGTATTTTCTCTGTCTCTAAAGGCTTTTCATGTCATATGTGGACCTGAAATACCTCCCTTACCTTTGGCTCTCTCTATTGCTACAATTATAAAGTCATGTAAATGAGCAGTTTCTCTGGCCTGTGCACATCTCGTGTCTTTGAAGTCACCTTCTCTGAGCCCGCAAATCCAAACTATCCCTGTCTGTCAGGTTTCTTAGTTGCAGGCTATAGAACACACCCTTACTAGTTTAAGGCTAGAAATATATTCTAGCTAGTTAAGGCAGAAAGTTATCAATTAAGGGGTATTAAGCCTACAAAATCATTGAAAGAATTGAAGGGAGGAGACTCTATGTTGAAAACCTTACTGCTAAAATGGCAAGCCAAGTGGGAAGTACCTGGGGCCACTGTTTTAAGAAAGCTACAATACCACTGCCAATACCACTACCACCATTGCAGCTTCCACCCCCTTCAAAACTCCCAACCCCACAAGATGAAAATACCTCTGCAACTATGCTTATGGGGAAAGCCAGCCTCCCCATTTGCCCTCTACCTCACCTCTTCATTTCGTCTTTCCAAGTCTTATGAGTTGATTCCATACAGGAATCTAGGTCACTAGAGGAAGGCTAGCTGCAAAGGAATTTTAGTCTTTAGCTGGAAACCCTGGTGGCGTTCTACTCTGTCCTGTAGGATTGCTATGAGTCAGAATCCACTTGAAGGCAATGGGTTTAGGTTTTTGTTTTTGATTTTTTTTTTGTTTTTTTAGTCTTCAGCTGCCTCACCCCACCACCCATTGCTGTGGAGTCAATTCCAACTCATCGCAACCCCATAGGATTTCCAAGGCTGTAAATCTCTACAGAAGTAGACTGCCACATCTTTCTCCCTCGGAGTCACTGGTGGTTCTGAACCACCAACCTTTCGGTTAGCGGTCAATTGCTTTAACCACTGGACTACCAGGGCTCTTTCTTTAACTGTCTACTGTCTAAAATTATCTTAAAGTTTTCACTTTTGTTTCATATTTGCCTTGTTTCTCCAATGAGGCAACAAATCTCCTGAGACAATACATCCTACTTAGATTCCTAATATCTAGCAGTTATTTACTGAGACATAGTCAAAAACCAAACCCAGTGCCATTGAGTTGATTCCATCTCATAGCAACCCTATAGGGCGGGGTAGAACTGCCCCCATAGTTTCCAAGGAGTGCCTGGTGGATTTGAACCAGCCAACCTCTTGGTTAGCAGCCATAGCACTTAACCACTACGCCACAGGGTTTCCTGTGTAGTAGTAGTAGGTCCTCAGTAAATACCTGTTGACTCAAAGATGGTTTTATGAGTTAATGGGACTCCGCTGGGACGGTTCTCATTTTGTGTCTCTTAAGTGGTTGCAATCAAACAGCAGTTGAAACTGGGATCATCTGGTGGCTCATCCAGGCAGTGAGTCCAAGATGGCTTCTGTACTCACATGTCTAGCCCCTCTGTGCTCCTCAATATGGCCTCTCTCTCTCCAGCAGAGTAACTTAGATTTTTTTGTGTGATAGCTCAGGGCTCAGAGAGGAAAGGAGAAACTGCCAGTCTGCTTAAAGTTTAAGTCCAGAACTGGCACAGCATCTCTTCTGCATATTTCATTGGTCAAAATGGTGACAGACCATCCCCAAATTTAAGCAGGTAGGGTAAGAGACTTCTCTTCTTAATGTGGCAGCTGTATGGGCTTGCAGGCAAGGAAGGAATCGATAGCATCCAATTTTGGAGAGAAATTACCACAGTTACTTATGGTGGACTACACCAAGTTTGAAGACCTGAGTTTCATATTTCTTGCTCTGCCGTGCAGTTTAATCCTGCCAGGCAGCTCACAAATGCTAGCCATTGATCACAAAGGCAGGAGAGTGGGGATGGCTGTGCCTTGTCAGGTACTACTTATCATTTGTCACATGTTAATAGACAAAAGATAACACGTTATTGCCATTGCTTTCTAAACCTTCTCAATATGCTTTTGGTTATCCCACCAAGATTATAAGCTACTAAGACAACATGTAGAAAAGGCACTAGGTTTGGTGTCTGCAGCTTTAGTCCTGTGAAATTATTTATTATTTAGTTCTATGAAATTATTTAATATTTCTAAGCCTCAGTATCCTATTTGTAAAATGAGGATAATGATACCTACTTCGCAAAATTGTTTAAGGATTAAATATTTTATGCCAATTCTTTGTAATAATCAGATAATGTATGCCAATTCTCTCTAATAGGGAATTATACAAATGGAATTTATGGTGTTCCATTGTCTCCTCTCCATTCCCAACACCCCCTCCCCACCATTGCAAAGTATTGGATAGAGGAGTCTCTATAGTGCATATTTCGTAAACAACTTATTATCTGAAAACTTAAGTTCAGCTTGTTGACCATTTGGTCTATCATGGAGGTATATGAGGTGACCTCTGTGTAGAACTGTTAAAAGCAGTGAATAATCGTGTGTGTCCTCTTGCAACTCTAGACACCAGGCTGCCCTGTGAGTATAGTTATATGACATCACTATGTAATCAGCTGGGTTGTTACCTGAGAATTTATGTTTTCCTGTCCTAGTGCAGGTGGAACAGCAGGTTGTCAGGACTGATTAAAGCTAGACGCCGCATTTTTCATGGGGTAATTGCTAAAGGACTGTGCCAGGGGACATGTGATGACTTTTGCACATAAGCTCTTGTTTTCTCAGCTAGACCTGTATGTACTTGGAGTCAGAGAATTGGCTTTGTGTCTTAATCTTTCAGCTTCAGTATTCTTGTCTGTAAAACACAAAAATAACCTTTATTCGTTATAGTACCAGACGAGACCACCCCTGAAGGGGCAGAAGGCATCTTCCATCCTAACCAGTCAGGGACATAGTCAGGGCTCACCCTAGGTCTGATGCTTGAAGCTCACAGTGTTTTTCCACCACAGCATTCTGCTTCCCAATATCTTAGAACATTGAACAGAAGGCAGAAAATAAAGAGAATAAATTGTGTAACTCTATGGCACTTTGTACTTTTCCAAAGTACTTTCTTTTCTGCTTCCTCTCCTTCCCATATCAAGGACAGTATTATTATTCCCATCTGACTAAGGGGAAGGAAAATTAAGACCCAACCAAGATCACACAGCTAGGGAATGCAGGACTAGAATGTGTGGAATCCAGAATTCCTAGCTCCTGTATTAGACTAGTGCTGCATCCCAAGATCTGAGCTTTCTAACAACTTGGAGGAAACTCTATGTTGCATAGAAAGGGTACCGCATAATTACAGAATCAGTCAACTATGTAGAACTAGATTAGAAGTCCCTGCCTTATTCCTAGATAATTTTTTTTCCTTGTGCCCTAGGTGAAAGTTTACAGCTCAAGTAAATTTCTCATGCAAAAATTTATACACATATTGTTTTGTGACATTAGTGTTCCTAGATATTTTAAAAGCTCATTTCAACACATTCCCTGTTTACAGTATGCCTAGGTTGTTGTTGTTAGGTGCTACTGAGTCATGGTGAGCCTATGTACAGCAGAATGAAGCACTGCCTGGTCCTGTGCCATCCTCACAATCGTTGTTATGCTTGAGCCCATTGTTGCAGCCACTGTGTCAGTTCGTCTCACTGAGGATGTTTCTCTTTTCTGCTGACCCATGGCTGAGTTACAGTGAGGATAGAGCACTTTCTGTTTATGTCCTTTCTGTTAGGTACACTACATGGTATTAGATTATGGGATTGAGTGCTATTGAGGGTCCAACCAGTTCTTCCTGCTTTCATCACAGAAGTAATAGATGCTTTTCAGAGGGCTCTGATATTCCTGCTTGTCGGCAGTCTTCAACAAGTAGCCAACCTCTAGTGTAGGAAGGTGAGAGAGTGGGCCAACTGCAACTCTACAGATTCTCTTTTTCCTCCTCCAGAATCTTCCCCGGGGGTGACAGAGGTGACCATCAGAGAAAAGGCGCCTGCTGAACGTCATATGATTTCTTCATGGGAACAAGTAAGTATTGCTGTGTGAAGTTCTCAATTGCCAACAAGGAGAGGTCAACTTAAATACCCCAGAGAAGGAAAGATTAAGGCAGGAAATCTATTCTTATCTCAGGCCACAGCTGCCCTCAAGGAAGAGTTCACCTCTCTGTTACTGTTCAGTCCATTTAACATTCCCTTCCATTCGTGGCATTTCTCTAACATGGAGCATCTCCTTTAAGCCCCACTATCGTGTAGTCGTGGCGTAGTGGTTAAGAGCTATGTCTGCTAACAAAAGGTCAGCAGTTCGAATCCACCAGGCGCTCCTTGGAAACTTCTATGGGGCAGTTCTACTCTGTCGTATAGGGTCGCTGTGAGTCAGAATCAACTCGATAGCAACAGGTTTCTTTTTTTTTTTTCATTGTATGAAAGCAGTGAGACGTTCAAAGTTGTATATAATAAAGCTAAAAATATAGCAAAGAAGGTAAAAGATATGTATTAATAAAGACCATGCTGGGCAGAATATGTGTTACAGAGAAGTATTTACCAGACCAATAGCTAGTGCTTCCCAACCCTCCCCTGAACTTTTATTGACTAACTCAACAAAAGTTTTAAGCTCCTAGAATGGGCCAAGCATTGTGCTTAGTGCTGAGCCCCAGGCATTCAGTGGTAATCCAAAAGAGACACTTTCCTTACCTCCTGACATTACTGTCTAAGACACAGTGCGGATCATTACAACAAGTATAGTTATAAGCTGGGTTGGGTACTGTGAAAGAGAGGTAAAGGGAGCATGTCAGGAGGCCTGACCTAGTCTGGAGGTGGAGAAAAGTTTTTCTCAGAGAAGTTGTTAACCAGGCAGAAGAGATCTGAGAAGAAGGGACTTTCAGCCTGTGTGAAAACTTCAGGATGGGAAGAATTATATTGTTCCGAGAGTATAAACAAGGTCCATGTGGCAAAACCACAGGAGAGCAAGAGAGAGAGGTCAACAAAGATCATGTAGGGCTTCATAGGCCATCAGGATTTTGCTCTTTAACTTACAATCAAATAGGAACCATTGCAATGTTTTAAGCAGAGAACTGGCAAGGTTAGATTTCTGTCGCTGCTGAGTGACAAATAGAGTTGAGTGGAGGAAAGAAATTACCCTGCCATTTAATGAGTGCCTGATAAAATGTATCAAATAATTTATTTCATTTAATCTTCATAATAGCAAGGTAGGTGTTGCTATTTCTATTCTATGGATAAAGAAACTGAGGCTCAGAGAGGTTAAAGAATTTGCCCTTGGTCACTCAGAGCTGCCTGTGTCTAATCACATGCCTTTCTGCTCAGCCATGCATCCCCTCTAATGGAGGACAACACTGAGGTAGTCTTGCCCTAGAAGCCAACCCATGCAAGTATGTGCATGTTAGTCCTTGCCACCATGACTCACCCTCCCTGGGCTGGATTAGCAGCCTCTCTGGCAGCTCAGTAACCAGTAGTTGAGATTTCTCTCCAGCCCCTACCCTCATTTCCACTCACAGCCCATAATAACAAAAGGGATTTCCAGAACAGTGTCTATTTGTTGAACTCTCGTTGGCGATCCAATCAGAGCCTGCTCCTGGCGCTACTGTGGCTATGCCAGGCTGGCCTGGTTGACATTGTCAGGAGTAACATTGAGCAAAAAGATATGGTTGAGGACATCCCCCTTGATCTTTTATAGGCTTAGGTCAGCTCTTTGGGGAGAACTGCCTCAGGACTCTTTTGCGAGATTGAGCTCCTGGTATTTTACCATCTATTAGAGAGGTGGCTCATAGCAACTCTGTAGAGTCGCTATGAGTCAGAATCAACTCGATGGCAGTGGGTTTTGGGTTTTTGGTAGAGAGGTGGAGCTTGAAAATCCAAACCATAGACCTAGATAGGAGGTTAGGAGGACAGGAATGCCTTGTCTGGGGCAGGACACCATTAGGGCTATGTCATATTATGGAACTTATTTAATGAAGTAATTTCTGAGGCATATTCTTTCCTGATGTCTTGTACTAGTTATTTTCCAGAACTCTTTAAGGGGAATATTTTAACCATTTGCCGCCATTTTATTATACTGTAGTTTATTCTTTGCGAGCACGCCTTCCATAGCTGCTTGTCAGGGCTAGGGCCTACATCTGATCTCATTAAGATCTAACGGCCTAGAGATCTAGACGATGTAACATTGGGCTCTCCTTCAAATTAGATACAGGGCTTCTGCTGGCACAGTGTTTAAAGCACTCAGCTGCTAACCAAAAGGTTGGAGGTTTGAACCCATCAGCCGCTCTGTGGAAGAAGGAAGTGGAAATCTGCTTCCGTAAAGATTTACAGCCTTGGAAACCCTATGGGGCAGTTCTACTCTGCCCTGTAGGATCACTATGAGTTGGAATCCACTTGATGGCAGTGAGTTTTGGCCACCGGAGGTCTGAAAGGATTCGGGGTAAGCATTATCGAAGAGAAAATTTTAAGTATCTGAGACAACTAATGGGACATTTTCTTCAGACATACTCAAATGGGAGGGTTTCTGTGAAAACACCCAGAGTATAAGATACATTGATTTGAAATTTTCCATTGAGTCCTTTACTTGAAATGTCTCAGACCCCAAGTACAGTAAATTATGCCAACTCTAAGGTGCAAACAGTGTTAGGATCAGTAACATAAAAATGTTTTTTTCTCTTGAGCAAGTGGCATGTCTGGGCTTTTCGAAGGCCTGTAAGATACCTGAATGCTCATGCACAAACAGGGAAGATAAAGGGAGCTTTTATGTAACACTGGTTTTTCTCTGGTTCTGCTAAATGAAACTTTGGCATCATAGGAAATTTTGAAAATATAAAAAAGGATTTAAAAAAAAACTCTTCTAGGATTCCACCACCTAGAGATAACTGCTATTAATATTTTCCTATATTATTTTGGTTGCATGTATGGGTCGCAAGTGGGCAGTGGGTAGTGGTCCAGGGACCCCCTAAGGATCCATGAATGGGTAGTGTTCCCTGGGACCCTTGAAATATATGTGAAATATATTAGATATTGTCTTAGTTATCTAATGCTGCCATAACAGAAAGACACAAGTGAGTGGCTTTAACAAACAGAAATTTATTTTCTTTCCTTTTAGGAGGCTAGAAGTCCAAATTCAGGGTGCCGGCTCTAGGGGAAGGCTTTCTCTCGATGTTGACTCTGGAGGAAGGTCCTTGTCTTTTTGAGCTTCCGCTCCTGGATGATCTTAATGTGGCTTGGCATCTCTCTTTCCCCGTCTCTACTCTGCTTTGCTTGCGTGTTTAATCTCTTTTATATCTCAAAAAAGATTGACTCAAGACATACCCTGCACTAATCCTGTCTGATTAACAAAGCCGAAGTCCGTTCCCAAACGGGATTATAACCACAAGCATAGAGGTTAGGATTTATAACACATATTTTTGGGGATATAAGTCAATCTATAACAGGTATGTACCTTTTTTTGGGGAAAGATGTCTTCATATTTTCAAAGGGGTCCATAACCCCAAAAAGCCGAAGAACAGGTTTTGTGTGTGTGTGTGTCTGTGTGTGTTTTCACTTAAAATAGGGGCACTATTCTAGGTACTTTTTTCTTACCTGTTTTTGTCACATAAACAGTGAAGAACAGAAGTTTTGAGCTGGTCTGGAATGCCCCCTGCCTTGCTTTCTCATCCAAAGAATTGCTAAAGAGCATATTTCCCTGTGGGAGGGCACTGGGTGGGTTGGCTTGGCAGGGCGAACCATGGTTTGTGCCTGCTTTGGAAGTGCCTTGTTACAGATTGGATCGTGTCCCCAAAAAGTGTGTTGTAAATCCTAACCCCTGTACCTATGGTTACCATCTCATTTGGGAATAGATAACATTAGTGTAGGATGTATCTTAAGTCAATCTCTTGAGATATAAAATAGATTAAACAAACAAGCTAGCAAGCAGAAATGGGGGAAGAGAGATACCAAGTTACATGCAGATCACCCAGGAGAAGCTCAGAAGAGACAAGAACCTTCTTCCAGAGCTGACAGAGAGAGAAAGCCTTCCCCTAGAGTCTGCACCCTGAATTCAGACTTCTTAGTCTCCTAACTGTGAGACAATAAATTTCTGTTTGTTAAAGCCACCCATTTGTGGTTATCTGTTATAGCAGCATCGGATAACTAAGACATGCCTATACAAGGGGAGTAAGAGGACCCCAAGGGACTGATATGTCCCACTTTTCTAGGGGGCTGACCCTAGAGATCCATCTGTTTGGAGAATTACCTGCTCATGGTTGCCCAAATGAACACTAAGGAAAAAAAGAGAAGGATAGAGGAAAAGGGTGGATTTCCCTGCCCCATCCCTCCCAGGAGAAAGGCCTCACTTGAGCAAAGCATTTGAATGCAGAGATCAAGTGACCTTGTTTTCTCACTGTAAAGAGCTCACAGTGGGATTAATGAAAAAACAAGTTCCTTATGGGTACAATGGGGGAGGTCCAAGATGACAGAGGTCTTTTTTCTAACTTTAACAACTATTGATTCACTCTAGGCCCTGATTTCCCCATCCATAAAACAGCACTAATAAAACCTGCCTCCACAAAATTATGGTGGAGAGGATCAAAAAACAGAAGGCTCTGGCAGTTTTATAAGTGCTGTTTTCCTTGCATCCCATTTTCTAGGACCTCTACAGTTCTAATGCACTCTTTCTGACTCTCTCAGCCTTTACCAAAATGACCCCATTTTGATAAGATCATCCTGAAATAAGAAAGTTTAGTCAGAGAGACAGAAAGGGAACCAACACCCCAGCCAAGCCAGAGCTGCTTAAACATAGCCAGATACCACCAGTTGCCATCAAGTCAGTGCCAACTCATTGCGACCCCATGTGTGTCAGAGTAGAACTGCTCTCCATAGAGTTTTCAATAGCTGACTTTTTGGAAGTAGGTCTCCCAGCCTTTCTTCCAAGGTACCTCTGGGTGGACTCAAACTTCCAACCTTTAGGTTGGTAGCTGAGCACATTAACCATCTGCACCACGTAGGGACTCCATAGCCAGCTAAAGCCCTCCAAGAGGAGTCCCACTGCCCCTGTTTCAGCTCCTTTAGGCACATGCAGCTCTTTGGGAAGGTTGTTGAGGTAAGATATATTAGTAAGACTGTGGAGGCATTATGATGTAGGAAAAAGAGCCAGGAGTAAAAGTCTTATGCCAGCTCTGGGCCCTTGGCAGTAATGTAACTTCTGAGTCTCATATTCATCGTCTGTGAAATAAGTGGTTTGAAATCAGTGTTGTCAAAGGACTCATCCAGCTCAAATCTAATATTTTGTGACTCTGTGGTGCAAATCCAGGAAGAAATGGTTGAAAACTAAACCTAAATGGCCATATACCTGCTGCAAGTCCCCTAAGGTTAAAAGAAAAAGTGAACAACCTCTTCCCATTTTAATATATTTTACCCTGTTTTGTTCTTTAAAAAGCAGTTTCAGTCTGCCTTGTTCTGTGCAGTTGTATGATTCATGTGCACTGTGACTTTGTAATGATGGCAGTTAGTAATATCTAATGTCTACACCGAGCTTTTCATCTTTCAGGCGTCATGAAAGCATCTGCCTCTTAATTCCCACAGCACCCTACTGCCAGGAGACTTCTATTATTATTAAGCATTTCAGTGATATTTTATAGTTGTAGAATGCTTTGCAGTTCTGCATTGGTTAGACTGTCCAGTCTCCAGATAAAAATTCATTTTACTGATGGTAAAACTATGGCCCACAGAGGCCAAATGATTTGCCAGAATATCCCCTTTCTTTTCAGCCTAGCTTTTTCTACAGTTTGCAGAGAGCAGGTTCTGAACCTTATTGCAGAGCTGTTCTTCACACACCCGTTATGAATCATTGTAAGCATTCCTGGTAGGAGAAATCAGCTTGCAGACACCATGTGTAAAAACGGCGATGTAGGGGCCATGTCTGACCTCTTCTGACTTCACAAGGGGGAAAGAGAATTAAGTAAGATCAACAGCCCAAGACTGATTCTTTTGAGGTGGAGGTCAAACATGCCTCCTCTCTCCACCATCTTTACCAATTCTGATACCACCCGTCCCTCCAACAACACTCTCTACTTCTCTGCTGGGTTCGGTAACTCATTGCAATGGTCATACAAACTCACAGACAATACTCAGGCTTACAGGGTTTATTAGGGAAGTAACAGTTATGATTCAGGCTCAGGAACACTCGGGATACAGTTCTTCCATCAGGAAAGCCTCTGCCCAGCCGTGCTCACAGGCACACCTCTCCCTGGCCCTCAGCCTCTGCCCAAAGGCACTCAGCTTTCTCTCTCTGTGGACCTGGAAGCCCACCGTGCCGTCTCCTGCTGCCGAGTCTCTGCTGCCGAGTCTCTGCTGCCTTTAGTGGTACAGTTCTCTCTCTCTCTCTCTCTCTCCTGGTTTCAGGAACTTCTCAGCACAGGGATCCCAGATCCAAACAATGCACTAGCTCTTCTTCCTTGGTGATGGTGGGAACTTTTCTTTTCCCACCTCTGGGGTGGCTGGCTCATTTCAAGTCCAGCGAGATGACAAAACTGACCAATCCCTTTGATGGGTAACAATTACCTTATCACACAGTCCCGCCCAATCACTTGGACGGAACTTACAAGACCATGGCTAGAAAGGCCACACAAAAGCGATCCATGGCACCACACCATGTCACAAGTGACTCCCTCACCTTATGCTCTTACTCAACCCCTGACATCTGTGTTTCCTCCAATGGTTAGTCCGTCTCTCTCAATGGTTTCAATTCCCCCCTTTATACTGACAGCCTCTCCATGGCTTCTCTATAGAACATAATAACAATGTTCAAGTCTTTCCTTTCTCTTTAAAATTAAAAACAAACCTTCAGCCTTGTGTCTCCCTCTAGCTCCCTGTCCCTTTGTTCCTTTGCATAGCCACACGTTAAAAAAATCGTCTACATCAGGAGTCAGCAAACTCGTTATTAAAGGGACAGATAGTAAATATTTTTGGCTTTATGGGCTATACAGTGTCTGTTGCAATACTTACCTCTGCCATTGTAGCACTGAAAGCAGCTGTGGACAATACTGAAATGGATGGGCATGATTGGGTTCCAATAAAACTTTATTTACAAAAATAGGTGGTAGGCCAAATAGGTCCAATGAGCTAGAGTTTGCCAACCCCTAGTCTCAATTATTGTCCCCTTTCTTCACGTCCCAGCCACTCTTCAGCCTTTTGTAGGCTGTCTTCCTCCACCACCATTCCATGGACACCTCTCTGTCAAAAATCACCAGGTAACTCTTCATTGCCAAAATAGTATCCATCTCACTTGACATCTTTCATGCATTTCTCACTGTTAATCATCTCCTCTACCTAGCTCTCCCCTCCCTTGGATTCTAAGGCACCAGCCCCTTCTGATTCTTCCTCTACTTCTCTGAGTATTCCTTCCTAGTTGTTGTTGCCTGTTACAGCTCCAAAATACTTACCCGTACACATTTGTCTCTGTAAAAATTAGGAATATGTTTGGTTTAAAGAAATATAATATTGAACTAACAATAGCTTAAACAAACAGGAGTTAATCTTTCTTGCATAACAGTCCTGAGGTAGACAGTTGCTGCTGTTGGTTCATCAGCCCTGACAACATTAAACTACTATTTCTGAAATCGTTTTGGCCTTTTGCTTCATGGTAGAAAATGACTGCTAGAATCCCTATCACCCCCAAGCTCAAGGCAGGAAGAAAAAGTAAGGAATGTTGCCAGCCACATCCATCACCTTTTAACAGGAAAGTGAAAGTTTTCCTAGAAACTCCCTCATTGGACTCCTATCTACATTTTAATATCCTGCACTAGTTGCAGAAGAGGCTCTGAAAACAAGTATATTACTGGGCACATTCCCGTCTCAGACAAAATCAGCATTCTGCCAAGGAGATAGAGGAGGAAGATGGGTTTGAATAAGCAATCCACATGTCCTCCACAGCCTCCTGCACCTTGTCTCATTCCTCTTTCTGTTTTTGATGCCCAGCACAGTATTTCTTTCATAAGAGACACTTACTAAATGTCAGATGAATGAATGAACAAATAAATGATTGAGTTAGATTAAAAAAAAAAAAAGCCAGAGTAGAAAACTTTCCCAAGGTCACAGCTTCTTTCCCATAAGGCATCCCTTCATTTCAGTCCTGAGAATGAGGCTACCACCCCCACCGGCTCTGAAGCAGGGTGGCTACAAGTGCAAAGTGCAAAGGCTTCCCCCCCAGTTGTGAAATCCCAATGATTAGTTAAGCCTGGGGCATTGCTGTTCTGGAAGTTGTCTTGGAAGATGTCAGCCATACTCAGAGCTACACCAAGACATGTAGTGCCCGCAGACAAGCCAATATTTATATACTCTTTCACCATGTATTTTTAGAGGGAGACTGATGTTTTATGTGGAAAAAGAATTTGGGGAAGAGTATGCTGCCTCTACTCTGAGTCTTAAGCAATTCAGCTCTGGCCCCAACTCTCAGACCTCACTCATCAAAACAGAAGGTTCCAGTTAACCAGGCCTTCTACCCCTCCTTAGAAGGGAGTTTGAGAATACACTTAAGAACTTTCCAGGAGATCTCACTGCATCTCTCCACAGCCCATCCAGGTTTTTCCCCCACTACACTGATGTCCTTCCTGAGAGGGGTTCTAATAGGCGCAGTTGTCCTCATTGCCTCAGGTTTCCAGCAAGGTTTTAGTGCAACTCTTTGATAAGCTGCCTGGGCAGTCTGCCCAGCATGGACGAGCACCCACAGAAACATTAATTTTCATGCTCTAACTCCCTGTCTTAGTTCCCTGGTGCTGCTGTAACACAAATACCACAAGTAAAAAATAAAAAAAAAACAAGTAGGTGACTTTAATTCTTTTGGTAACCCAATTAGTTTCTGCTTTGAATTTTTTGTTGATACAATGTGTTTTCATTTTTGGAAGCATGCCAAATCATTGAGTGTGTCTGAATTTTTGGTAGGTAGTATGGATTTTTTTTTTTACTTGCCCCCTCCCACAAGCCTACCCTAAGTGTTTAGTGGTACATGTGAAGTACAATTATACCCCCGAATCCCCACTGGGGTCTATTGGCGTGTATGTGTAACGAATAAAAATTTTCAAAATTTCTGTTTTTCCTACCAAAAATTCAGACACCTCATTATAATACCCTGTAAAAACAGTAACTTGTGGTACACCCACTTCTTCAGTTTCAAACACTCATAAAGGTCCCTGCCTTGCAGCAGCGTGCACTATCAGTAGTACGGCAACTTCCCTATAAACCCCAGAGCCTGAAAAAGTTCATAGTCATTACATGTACCACTGGGCACAAAAGAATTAAAGAATAGAAATTTATTTTCTCACAGTTCAGAAGGCTAGACGTTTGAATTCAGGGTTCTGGTTATAGGGGAAGTCTGTCTCTCTGTCAACTCTAGAGAAGATTCTTGTGTCTGTCAGTGTCTGTAGCCCTGATGTTCCTCAATTCCTGGGCGATCTTCGTGTGCCATCTGTCTTCCCCTCATTTGTGCTTGCTTGTCTCTGTGTCTTTGCTGCCTCTTATAACTCAGAAGTGATCAGGTTTAGGACACACCCTACACTGATATGACCTCATTAACATCACAAAGAAAACCCTATTTCCAAACAAGATTACATCTACAGGTATATCAAAACAAAAACCAAGCCCATTGCCATCGAATCAATTCTGATTCATACCAACCCTATAGGACAGAGTAGAATTGCCCCCATGGAGTTAGGATTTCAACATACATTTTGGGGGGACACAGTTCAATCCATAATACCCTCTTTGCAAGCAATACTGCATCTGCCTCCTAGCTCCTTTCTCTGGTCAAATGATCTCTAAAAGGAGAGGGAGCCGTGGGCAGCAGGATTGCCCAGTCATAGAAAAGGTAAGCTGGAGGCAACGGCTAACCTTTATCCCTTTCCTTGAGGCTCTGGCAGTGCCCATGAAGGTTTTCTGGGAATCTAACTGATAGCTCACAAAGCGTAAGAAGAGTGGCTTCTACTGATGAAGTAGTAACACAGCTTGCAGTGAACTCTTTCTAGAGTAGCTTAATTAAACTATTGTAGATCGCCTCCTCGGGAAAAGGAAAAAAAATTGACAATTAGGAGATATGTGTTGGAGTCATCATTGGGCTAGATAGAGTTTTCAGTCCTATGTTAATGCAACGCTTCTTTCTTGACTTTCTCCCCAGAAGGTACCAAGGAAGCAACAGTGCCTAGGGCCACCAGTAATTTACATTAGAATGACAACGGAGGATTAATGTTTTTTGTGATTTTTTTATTTGACATTTTGTGTGTTCATAAATTTTAGTATTTAAAATGTATTAAATATTCGATTTTACAGACTTTTTTCTATTTTTATGAATTAAAAAAATACTGGTATAAAATAATACCAAAACTTCCTTCTTGTGTGAAATAAATGCCATAATGAATGTTACAGCCACTACTACTGAAATTCTCCAGCTTAACTTAAAGATGAACAATGCAGAATAGCCTACCATCCGTTTTCAGCTAGGTTTCCTGGAATCCTCATTAAGAAAAGTTGGTAGCCAGATACCACCCAGTTCTTCTGGTGTCGCGGCAAAAGGAGGCAGTTGGTCATGAAACAATTAGCCACACATTCCATTTCCTCTTGCTATTCCAGACTTTCTTTCTTCCTCTGTTACTCCTGGCCCATTACTGAATATTTTGATCAAAGATTCTGTGGGCGAATCCTAATCAAAAGGGGGAAAATGCAGAACAGAATTTCAAATTCTCATGGAATCCAGGCTTCCTGGGGTCATGGAGTTCCTGGATGAACCTCTGAAACTATTGCCCTGGGATAATCTTTAATCCTTAAATTAAATATATCCCCTGAAATATTCTTAAAACCAAACAATAGTTTAGCTTAACTAGTAAAGAATGTCTGCCTTGAGCATTGTGCTCTTTGAAGATCTGTCTATATAGGATCAAATTGACCACAGCAAAGATTAGATAGGAACCTTAGGGGCAGTGAATTTATGTTAATGGGAGAGGAACAACTCAGAGAAGGAGGGTGAGAATGGTTGCACAACTCAAAAACCGTAATCAGTGTATCTGAATTGGACATGTAGAAATTGTTGAATTGGTATATGATCTGCTATGTATATTCTCAACAGCAACAGAAATAAATTATAAAAAGATAAATAAAAATTTTTTTTCTTAAAGAAAAGAAAAAGGAGCCTCCAGAACTGGTTTTACACATTCATTCAATCAACAAACAACGTACCTCATTGAACATGGCAGGGTGGGTGGAGGGGGGAAGACTGGTAGACAGTAGTTTCCTTGTCTCTACCACTAGATGGCACTAGTGACCAAAACCACGGAGTGGATGCTGGTCTTTTGGGCCACAATAGGACCAAGAAGCTTGTCAGGACACTGATTATTGTAGGCTTCTGGTGCTGGAGTCCCCGGTGTGGAAGAAAGGCATTCTGCATGCACATTTTTTCCTTTCTGAGAGCACAGAGAATTGAGCCATACAGGAAATAAAAAGGGCAAACCCAAAATAAGTTAGTCCAAGGAGTCAGAGAATCCCGTAGGTTTTACATCTGTGACATTGGTGGTACTAGGTGGTGAAGAGGGAAAAAATAAAACCTGATCCGAATACGTATTTTAGTTTTAGATCACAGAAATTAAAAACTTATTTCATTAAAATGATTGTTGTTTTTTTAGTAACCTAAAAACATTGGTTAAAATCATCTGCAAGCTTGGAGCCATCTTCTCACCTATCCAAAACACAAACCAAACCCACTGCCGTCAAGTTGATTCCAACTCAGAGCGACCCTATAGGACAGAGTAGAACTGTCCCATAGAGTTTCCAAGGAGTGCCTGGTGGATTCGAACTGCCAGCCTCTTGGCTAGGAGTCCTAGCACTTAACCACTATACCACCAGGGTTTCTGTTCTCACCTGTAGTTCTTGAAAATGGTATAGTCTCAAATCAGAATAATTTCCTAGTCTCCCCTCTTCCTTCCAAGCCAGTTTACATCCCCTTCCACCTCCAGTGTTTTGTATACTCAGTCTTAGAGATTATTCTTAAGCTAGAGTCACAGAGTGCAAGTGATATGCTCAAGGTCATTCATATAGTAGCAGTTAGGAAGTGAACTCAGATTATCCTGCTACACTGTACTTTCCTACACATTGATATCTAAAACTGACTGACAATATGACCTAAACAAACTTGACATAAGCAGTGGTCAGTGTCACATTACCAAAGGATCCAATAAGCCAAAAGCTTGGACAGAATTACTAACATATTGCCCTTTTGCCTCTATAACCATGTCGAGAAGTCACTGTAAGGGACCCAGGAAAGGAATTTGAGAACTCAGCCTTCTGTGCACACCAGTGGTTTGAGTTGGCTAGAGAAGACTGGTCAGGCATGTGCACAGACATGAAAACCAGAAAACCAGACCTGCTCCCGTCAAGTCGATTCCAACTCATAGTGACCCTATAGGGCAGAGTAGAACTGCCCTACAGAGTTTCCAAGGAGCTGCTGGTGGATTCAAACCGCCAACCTTTTGGTTAGCAGCCATAGCACTTAACCACTATACCACCAGGGTTTCCACACAGACACAAAGGCTACTTAATTATTACATTATTTAGAATTTAGGGCTTGCTGCTCCTAGTACTTCCTGAGAGGGTATTAAGATATTCCTTTGTTCTCTTCACCACCAGCTTGGATAATTTGTTACCCATATGAACTTTTTTTTTCTTTAAAAAACTCTCAGAACTAATAGAATAGGCTCTTTGCATTAAATGCTCTAGAAGTACCTACTCTCCACTTTTGTGATGTTCTCATTTCTCCAGTAATTTGTTTCAGAAGATAATTTATGAACATGGTCTGAAATTTATGGCAATAATTACTTTGCTCTAACATTCTCAATATAGGGTCTCAATTATAGGGTTGCTTTGAGTCGGAATCGACTCGACAGCACTGGGTTGGTGTGCTGGGTAACATTCTCAAACTTTGCCTAGGACCTGCTGTCTCACCATCTCCCCCTAAGTCTCCTCTTCAACCAGATCCCTTTGAGCTCCTTCTCAGATAGCACTCTGTTGAGGCATCATCACAACAGAGCAGACAGCTAGTCTCCCTTGTCTGGTAAAGCAAAAAGGAGATCAAACCAGTGACTACTTTCTAGACGTCAAGCCTCTCTGGTAGCATTTTGTAGGGTAATTATGAGTGAGAGTCTTCCTAGTTTCAGGATCTGAAACATGGTAAGTAGTGTTGCCAGCTGCTATGAGGCACAGCCCTGTACCCTCTTTCCCAGCCCTGACCTAACACTCAGCTGCTTTGTGATTATAGAAGAATAACTGTGCATTGCCTGAGGATGTGAAGAATTTTTACCTGATGACCAATGGCTTCCACATGACCTGGAATGTCAAGCTGGATGGTAAGCCTGCCTACTTGCTGGAGGGGAGTGTCTCCTTGGCTGAGAGGCTGGGTGAGACAACTCTGAGGGCCTTTTCAACTTTCGAATCTTTGAATCTGGGGGGTTTCATGGGTTCTCCTAAAGTGCAGAGTTCAAACTGTGGTCATCTTCCAGAGCTAACAAATACCATCATTGCTTCATCCATCACATATGATCACCTCATGCCAGAATCTAATTAGTGCCTTACTGGAAGCAAAATTTGGAGATTTCCTATTGGATTGGGATGGACGAAAGCATTAATCATTAACATTAATCAGACTTAAAGCCTCCAAGAATTCCACCTCAGAGCAGAAGCCTCAAGTTGAGCTGCCTCAGGCACTCATGGGAAGGGCTGGTCATCTCAACGAGAGGAGTGGCCATAGGCAAGGGAGTGTGACTTCTGTATTGTAACAAATTGTACTTGTTCTGCCATACAACGTCCTCATTCTGTTTTGGCCTCTATTATTCCACCATGTGAGAGGTGAAGGGTCATTATCATACAGGGATGAAAAGCTGTCTAGGCTCAAGCACTAGCGCTACTGCTTATTCAAAAAAAAAAACCAAACCAGACTCATTGCCGTAGAGTTGATTCCAACTCATAGCCACCCTATAGGACAGAGTAGAACTGCCCCATAGAATTTCCAATGAGCACCTGGTGGATTGGAACTGCCAACCTTTTGGTTAGAAGCCGTAGCCCTTAACCACTATGCCACCAGGGCTTCCTACTGCTTATTACTAACTCTCAATTTCCTCACTTATGCGATGGCTGTTAAAACAGTATCTACCTCATGGTGTTGTTGAGGGAAGTTGGTAGGAAGCAGTTGTAGCTTACTAGTACCTGGTGCATAGCAAAGCTCAGTAAATGACCATTATGATTATCATCATCATATTGTATAAGTCCTGTTCACTCAAGAGGAAGAGCTACAGCAGAGGAGAGAAGATGAGGTCCTTTAGGCCAACTGGTTGCCTGGTGAGGTGGTCCAGCCAGGTAGACCTCAATGCCCCCTCTCATGCATTAGAACTTAACAAGAGTGATTTACTTCTTTGCCATTTTTTTCTTACATGGTTAAAGGGAAATAGCAACAAGTGATCACACTTAAATGTAGCCTCTAAGACTCTCGTGAGAACAGTATCAAGAGAGTATCTTTGTTGGCATAGCTATTTCCTTTGCATTGCTTCACATGAAAGGTACTTTGTGAGTTCCACCTTACCAAACTTGGCCCCTAACCTTTGATTCAAACCTGGCTTTTCTATAAGTTTTC
Source organism: Elephas maximus indicus (assembly GCF_024166365.1). Lineage (NCBI taxonomy): Eukaryota > Metazoa > Chordata > Mammalia > Proboscidea > Elephantidae > Elephas > Elephas maximus. The sequence continues at coordinate 44,484,518 of NC_064829.1, read as the reverse complement.
CTTGTAAGAAAAATTTCAGAGAAGACAAGAGTACATGGTCAGTAGAGATGGATGGGGAAGGTGGGTCAGCATCCCAGGCTCCTTCCTTATTTCCCACCATTGTAAAACCTCAGGGCTCTAACCCTAATACCAGAGCCTTTCCTTCTGTCCCTCACATCACCTCAGCTTATGTCGCCAACCTCATTTCACAGGCCATCATCTTCAGCCTTAAATGTGTTTAGGACAAATTCATTTACATTGTGGGTGTGGGAACTCACAACTTTGTACATGTCAGAGATTGCAGGTACTATGTAAACATGAAAGGCAGCACTGCACATATAGGTGAAGACTTTTATAAAATTTTATAAGCTAGGAAACCCTGATCTAGCCACTGGACTCCAGCCCATTCCTGGCACAAATTTCCCAGCCCTCCAGAGACCTTTATCATCTCTCAATTCCAATCACATTCCTAGATCTACTATGGTCCATGGGAAGTCACCTACACCTCCCCAGTGCTGCCCCTAAGAATGCAATGACTTCTTTTGCACAGCACATGTACAGAACTGACTTCTCCCCTTCTTTGGCCTCTGCCTCCTGCCTATGTATCCGGGTTCCCTTTTTTGGTGATTCCCAAAGCCTTCCTGTCTCTGTCTTATAGTGCTGACAAGAGTCACTTTTTATAGCTTACCACTGAACACTTAATTAGCTTTTAGCTTAGAGCCATTTCTTCCAGTGGCCCAGAAATCATTCTTGTCATCATCATCAGAACCCTCCCTTGTAGCTTGGCCTTTGGACAACAGAGAGAGCAGTCAGAGACTAGACTGACTGTCAAATTCTCCCTTACCCACATCATGGGGACAATCTAGCCCTTTCATAAGCCTGCCTCAAAGGAAAAAAGTTTCATGGAGATTTTGCGAATGAGTCCCTATTCATAATGCAATACTTTCTCTGATTTAATCTTCCCAATCCCAATCTTCTTATCCCATTCTTTAATGAATAGCTAAAGTCATTTAACAGAAAAGACAGCAGTGACAGTTTCTGATATTTACCTCTTTGGTAATCTTTTCTTTTTAGACACTCTGTAGTCTGTATGAAAACCTTGGTGGCGTTAAGTGCTGCAGCTGCTAACCAAGAGGTCAGCAGTTTGAAGCCACCAGGCGCTCCTTGGAAACTCTATGGGGCAGTTCTCCTCCGTTTAGTAGGGTGGCTATGAGTGGGAATTGACTTGATGGCAATGGGTTTGATTTTTTTTTTTTTTATATACTAGCTACTAGCTACGTTACTATCTTCAACCATTGCAATTTTTTCAGCAGTCAAATTTCTAAGTCTTTGTGTGTCATCCCATGTCCAGCACCCTATATTACAAGGATTATATGTAATAGATAAGGAACATATGCAGTCTGCCTATTCCTTATTTACACCCTAATCATAGAAAACTAGAACCAAGCAAGAGGGTGCCATCGTTCTCTGCATGGAATAAGGGAAAATGACAAATAGAAAAGGAGATATTTTCTATTGTGAAAGCTTTTAACAAGCGCTTGGTTGATAACCTAAAGGTTGGTGGTTTGAACCCACCCAGCGGCTCCACGGAGAAGGACCTGGGAAGCTGCTTTCATAAAGATTACACCCAAGAAAAATCACATAAAGTCACTACTGAAAATGACTCAATGGCACATATCAACAATAACATTACTCCTTTGGAAAGGGTAACTTTGTGCAGAATGGTGGTTAAACCAAGGAATATATTTTTAAATCCTCTACCTTTCACACGGGCCCCTTGCCCAGATTTCCCAACATTCTACCCTAACACATGCCGTGGAGACTCACCCAATGCGCTAGTTGCTTTTTTTTTTTTTTTTGCATGAAAGGTTGGTGCTTTGGGGCATGTAATGCAGCGATCCTCTTCTTTTTACTTTCTATCAGATTCCATAGTTCTGAGACCGAACAATAGCTCTGCTTTATTCTTGGATTAAGTAGACACATGAGACTACCTTGGCATCTCCTGTCTGAAGGGGAGATGGGAGGGTGGAGGGGGTTAGAATCTGGCCAAATGGACACGAAAAGAGAGAGTGGAGGGAAGGAGTGGGCTGTCTTATTAGGGGGCGAGCAATTAGGAGTATATAGCAAGGTGTGTATAAATTTTTGTATGAGAGACTGACTTGATTTGTAAACTTTCACTTAAAGCACAATACAAATTTTAAAAAAAAGAAAGCAAACCAGAAAAAAAAAAAAAAGCTCTGCTTTAGATTATTCAAGCAGAAGTTCTTATGATGAGCATTGTAACTAGGCTGTTACTTTGTGTAACTCTCTTTTTTAATGCTCCCATAGATCACACCATTCCATTGGGCAGCATGGCAATTAACAGCATCTCAAAACTGTGTCAACTCAACCAGTCTTCCATGTATTCGCTTCCTAATGCACCAACTCTGGCAGACCTGGAGGACGATACAGATGAAGGTACTGAGAGGAACATCTGTTTTGGGTTAGAATTTATCCTGCTTGCCTCCTGTTCACAATATTAAAAACCATGGGAAGATATTGTGACACTGTAATATATTCCCCCAAACCAAAACTCTTCCCATTCATGTCTTCTTAGGACTCCAGAGAATAGCCTATATCAACAAAGGAAATTCTCATGAAGAAAATGCTAGGATTTGGAGCTTTGTCTGTTTTGTTCCCAGTACCCAGATCAGTACCTGGCACATAATAAGCACTTAATGAGTACTTGGTGAATAAATGAATGTTACAGATAAAGCTTCACTCAGCATTACATTAGTAAGAGTATTCAGGGAACATGGCAGTCTAAATGCAGCTCCCTTCCTCTCCTTTCCTGCCTATGAGCTATTTGCCACTTCTGAGTGAAGTGCTCGTACTAAGTCAAATGGCTACTAAAACCTATGAGCAGCTGAGTATAAGTGAGCACTTCTTTTAAACAAAGACCCAATTACAGTGTCTAAACTCAATAGGAGTTTGTTCTTCTCACAAGAAATCTGGAACTAAACTGATATAGCTGCTTGAGAAAGTCAATGATAAAGTCTCCTTCTGGCTTCTTGGTACACCACCCTCTGGGTATGGTTTTCAGCCTCATGGCTGAGGAATGTGGGCTCCTCCTCCAGGCTTCCAGTCTATGTTCCAGGCAGGAAAAAAGAAGAATAAAAGTCAAAGGACAAAAGAGTGTCTGTTGAAAGAATCTGTCCCTTATTATCAAGAAACAATAGTTTTCTCAGACACTCCTCCCAACAGACTTCTGAGTACATCCCATTCGCCAAAACAGGACAGCTGCAAGGGAGTCTGAGGAAGTGAGTATTGGAGCGGTGTACCAGTGCTGCCTCAAACAAAATCAGGGTTTAATTACTAGAAAGAAAGGGAGAATGAATATTGAATAAGCAACTAGGATTGTTTTCCACAGTAAGGCCTTAGGGTTCATTGAAATCCTGGTAGAGAGAACTAATTCAGAGTTTTTTCATTTTTTGTCTTCCCCAACTGGGCAATCAATTGGAGAATAGCACCAGAGGAATCCAGGAGTAAAGCTTGCAAAGTGATGAGTCCTGGGAAAAGCCTGTCACTTAGAGATCTGTGGGAACTATAAAGGGTGGGGAGAAGTCACATTGGCCTCCTATGTTTGTGCTCAGGCTTTTTAACCTCTAACAGGTGAAGTTGTTGAGCAGGAGAGCCGAGTCTTCCCTGCCCCTGGGCTGGAAGAGTAAAAGTAGACTAGGTAACAGAGAATTCAAGGAGCCCCAGCAAAGCACTGAGCCTAGGGATAGGCGCCATATTGTCCCACATATTCATGGGAATAAAAACTACTTCTGGCACTTGCGTTGTTCCTGCTTTCTAGGATAGCCCAACAAGCAGACCTAAGTCCTTATGTACAGAGGATATGATTATCTATGTAGGAAATCCAAAGAAATATTAAAATAAATTGTTAGAATAAATCAAAGACATCCCATTCTTATACAATAAACACTCTTAAACAGAATTTAAATGTATATCTGTATGTCTGTGTAGGACCATATGAGATCAAGAAGAATATGAAAGTTTTACCTTTGGGGGACAGGAAAGCCAATTAAAATTTTTTTATTAGAAATATAAATATTCATTTATATAGAATTATGTATATGTATGGACATATGTATAAATAAAAATTGTTTTTGTATGGAATATGGAATCTCTCTTAGGTTTGTAAACCCCCCCCCACCTGAGTAACTGTACTAATCTTTATTGCATAATAGCTATAATGAAAGAAGCAGGAGAGAAGGTTTCTAATGTTTATGTTTCTAAGATTTATCTTTTCTGTTACACCATGATATTTGGTTTCCAAGTAGGTATTTCCAACTGAACCAGCATTGCACTCCATAACATTATCATTAAATATTATAAATTAGGGCCAAGTGGATTCTAATCAAAAGACCATAAAACACTATAAATGAGAGGAAAACACCTTATCTGGGAAAAAGAAAAAAAATATGTCAACATCAGGCCATTCAGATTACTCTGTCTTTATGTAGTCCCACTCCCAAAATGTTTGGATTGTTTTCCCCATGCCGCCTTAGATTCCCTGATCCTGTAGATTGATGATGTGGGACCCCAGACAGGAGGCCTACTCTAATCATGAAAGCCAGGGCATTTAGAGTATAGAATTCATTTGGCCCACATTTGAAAATCATATTTAATAATATGCCTGAAGTAAGGCCTTTCCCCCCTGTTTTTTCATCCTAGCAAAGCTGGATGAATAAATACATGTTTGCAATGAGTATTTTTGAACATTACCATTCACTTCTGGGTTTGCAGCTGGTGAGGACCAGCCAGAGAAGCCTCATTTTGACTCTCGCAGTGTGATATTTGAGCTGGATTCTTGCAATGGAAATGGGAAGGTTTGCCTTGTCTACAAAAGTGGAAAACCAGGTAAGTATCGTTTACATGTATGGTCCTATAGTTTGAGGATGGCCTTGGCTGCCCCTGCTCACCAGCCATCACAAAAAGGCACACTCCTCTGTGGCCTCCTGAGATGCTGCCCAGGTCTCCTGTAGGCACCAAGACCCAGAAAGCCTCTTTGCTCCTCTCTGAGCAACCCCCTCTAAGCCAATTACCAGAGTCTTTTAAAGCCATTATCGTTTGTGAGTTACTACAAAACAGTCTATGAGATTAGGATAATAGGTGAGTAGTCATTCTGTTTATAGACTCCTCCAGCAGACTCATGCATTAGACAAGTATCCAGAAAACATATTATCTTTGTTCTATGCTCTATAAAACCCAAAAACCCAATAATATACCTAAGCTAATTAATAGCAATGAAAATCTGAATTACTAGACCTCAGTCTAAGAACCCCAGATAGGAAATCAAGAGAAAAAGACCTTGCCCCTTGAGCAGTGGCTGGAGCACCTGTTCCCCCAACAGCAGTTCAGATCTTATCTGAGGGACTGTGGAACTTCAGAGCTGGACCTCTTCAAGCAGCTCTGTGTCTGGTAGGGGTAAGAAGACACAGACACGGGGATTTACAGTCTGACCATCTATCAATGCCGCAAGAATGATACACATTGCCCTCTGAAGGTAGGGGAGTTCATTTCCAGCTAAAGAAATCTTAGCCAAGTAGCCTTTCAGCTGCACCTTGAAGTATGCGTCCAAAACCTGTTGCCATCAAGTCCATTCCGACTCATAGTGACCCTATAGGACAGAGTAGAACTGCCCCATAGGGTTTCCGAGGCTGAAATCTTTACGGAAGCAGACTGTCACATCTTTCTCCAGTAGAACAACTGGTGGGTTCAAACTGCCAACCTTTTGGTTAGCAGCCCAACACTTTAACCACTGCATCACCAGGGCTCCTTTTGAAGTATGGATAGGAGTTAGATATGAGGTGAGTGGGATTTGGTGGGGTAAAGGGAGCATCCAGCTATCCAAGCAAAGAGACAAATGGGTAAAAGCCATGCCATGAAAAGTACAATGATTTAGGGGCATGACAGTTTCAATTCAGTGGGCTACATGGTTCATCTTGTGGATGAAGAGAGAAAACCAGTTGCTTTCTTCATGAGAAGCTTTGAAAACCAATCAAAGGAGTTTGGACACAATGTGAAAGACAGCAGGGAGTCAGTTAAGGCTGTTTAGAAGAAGAATGGCAAGATTCAAATGAAAATATATGTGACCACAAGCAGTTTTAAAAGAGCAAGAGACTGGAGGATGGAGGCCACTTAGGGATTTGAGACAGCTATCTAGACACTAGAATAGGGTCAGAAATGGGAGTGAGGCAGGAGCTGACCCTGTAGTGCCTGCTTCAGCGCAACCAGGATGTCACTCAACAGCACAGGAGAGTGAGCTACTCAGTGGTGGTTTCTCACAGCACTACCGACTGGTTCCTGAAAAGACCTCTTCAGGAAAGCCAGAGCCAGCCAGAGATTCTCTCCATCAGGAAAGCAGAGAGCACAGTGTATGCAGATGAGGGGAGGGCATGCTGATTCCACACAAAAGAGCATCTGCTTAGATAGCCTCAGTGCACTTCCGGGTGTACAAAGCCCTGCAGATAGATCAATCAACTGACCGATCATTGGAGGATTTATAGAATTTGTAGATGAACACCAGAGAAACTGGTGACAGTGGCCACTGGAGAATGGGACTGGGAGGTTAGAAGAGAATAGAAGGAACTTTCCATTGTTTTATTTGACATTCTCTCTACTGCTGGACTTTTTTTTTTTTTTTTTTAACCATGAATACTTTTAAACATGAGTTAATAAAGGGGGAGAAGTGTTAAGCCATCCTTTATCATTTATTTCTTTTGTCTGCCATTTCAGGATTAGCGCAAGACACTGAGATCTGGTTCCTGGACAGAGCTTTATACTGGCATTTTCTCACAGATACCTTTACTGCCTATTATCGTCTGCTCATCACCCACCTGGGCCTGCCCCAGTGGCAGTATGCCTTCACCAGCTATGGAATTAGCCCACAGGTCAAGGTAAGGGAAGGACACTTGTCATCTCAAACTGTGTTGTGCATCAAGAATCTGAGGAAATGGTTAAACTGCAGATTTCCAGCTTCACCATCTGATTCAGGAGATCTGGGGTAGAGCCCATAATTTGCATTTTCGATAAGCAAGGCAGCTGATTCCACTGTAGGTGGACAACCTCACGTTATACCAATCCAGTTAAGAGTTCCTAAACATGACTAATTCTCAGAATTACCTCGTGAGCTCTTTTACTTTTAATTAATTACATTTAGGGGTTGGGCTTAGGTCTAATTCTTTTGGAGAGGCAGCACATGCACACAAAAGGAATGAAAAGTTCCTGACTCCCCTGGTCCAACCTGCTAATGTACTTCCCCAGAGGCAGCCACTATTACCGGTTTCTTCCATGCGTATAAAGCATGAGCGTGTGCATATTGTTTTTTGTTTCCTATTTTCTAAATCATAAATGCGATATCTTACATTGTTCCACTTCTTGTTCTTTTCACTTAATACCCTATTGTGGAGCTCATTCCCTGTCAGTACACGTTCCTCAACATTGTGGGGGTGGTTGTGATCAATGAAAGGTCAGTAGATATGGATATCCTTTGCCCTCAGATGCCCAGGGAACCAGTAGGGAAGAGAGCACCAACCTCGGCAGCTGGCCTCTGTCCTGGAGCTCCCTGTGGATACCAAAAACCACCAAACCCAGTGCCATCAAGTCAATTCCGACTCATAGGGACCTTATAGGACAGAGTAGAACTGCCCCATAGAGTTTCCAAGGAGTGCCTGGTGGATTCGAACTGCCAACCTTTTGGTTAGCAGCTGTAGCACTTGACCACTACGCCACCAGGGTTTCCCCCTGTGGATAAGTAGTGCCAAATACACCTAATGGGGAGTGGCTAAGTTGAGGACCCAAAAAATCCTCTCCCGTCAAGCCGATTCCAATTCATAGCAACCCTATAGGACAGAGTAGAACTGCCCCATAGAGCTTCCAAGGAGCGGCTGGGAGATTGCAACTGCCCACCTTTTGGTTAGAAGCCAAGCTCTTAACCACCGTGCCACCAGGGCTCCCTAAGTTGAGGGCAGAAAAATTAAAAGGGCACTGTCTCCCAGTGATTTGAGATATAGCACCCCAGGCTTAGGGTTCACTAGATTAGAAGGAAGGGAGTTTGCTCAGATTCTTAGTTCTCAAACTGCATTTATTTTAAAAGTTATGGAGCTTTAGAGAGCAGTATGTGTGTCTTACCAGGGTTTGCTGGATCTGTCATCAGTTTCATTTAAAGAAAGTGCTAATAGATTTACAAGGCAGTTTTTTTATAAAGACTTCGCTCTGTTCTCTCTCAGCCACATCTCCCCGGTTCCCTATTCTGCCCCAACCCCCTCCCCCCTCTAATCTCTCCTCTCCCTTTTTTGCATCCTAAATAGTATAAGGAGCACTGGTGGTGCACTGGCTAAGAGCTTGGCTGCTAACCATACCCACCAGCTCATATCCACCAGCCACTCCTTGGAAACCCTACGGGGCAGTTCTGTTCTGTCCTATAGGGTTGCCATGAGTTGGAATCGACTCGACTGCAACGGTTTTTTTTTTTTCTTCATAGTGTAAAGAGTGGCATTTCTCCTTTGATTTGTGATCTTCTTTCCCAATTCTGCCCTACAGCAATGGTTCAACATGTATAAACCCATCACCTACAACACAAACCTGCTCACAGAAGAAACCGACTCTTTTGTGAACAAGCTGGATCCCAGCAAAGTATTCAAGAGCAAGAACAAGGCCTTAATCCCCAAAAAGAAGGGGACTGTGCAGCCTTCAGGTGCCCAGAAGGGGCCCCCAGGTCCCTCCACCTCTAAATCCTCTTCTGGCCCTGGAAACCCTGTCCGGAAATGAACCCTCCTACCCCCAGCTCCCCGCCAGCCATGTGTCACTGGTGATCTCCATGCATAGATGACCCCAAGGGTACCCCAAACCTCTGATTCTATGCATTGAACCTTAGGTCTCATGCCATTTGAGTGACCAAAATCCTAGGACTTTTATTCCCATTGGCATTAGCCAAGAGTTAGAAGGGCATACTGAAGCATGTGGCACCATCCCGTCTCTGGAAGCAGTGGAGAATTTTGAATCTGTTTAAGTGGCCAAATAGATCTGTTGATAGCTCTCCTTTACACCCTCTCCTGTTCTCTCAGTAGTGATTAGAGAAGTCCCTTGAAGAAATCACTGGTTTTGACCCATGAGGCATTAGAACTGTACTGTTCAATTGGTAGCCATATGGCTATTTTAATTAATATTAAATTAAGATTTTAATTCCCCAATTGCACTAGCCACATTTCAAGTATTAATGGGATAGTGGTTCCCATATTGGATAGCACAGAGATATGGACCAGTCCACATATGCCAAATAGTTGACCCAGAATAAATCTCAACCTACTGACTACGTGTTGCAGAATTTCTATAAAGAAGGTTGCTTGATTTTCAAATAGGAATGTCTGAATATATTTCCTCCCTCTGTAGCACTGGCAGTGGCTAGAAGCAAGGCCCTCATTCCAATTCTCAACAGAGAAAGCACCCAGCCCCAAGGTCCCTGGATGGCAGCAGTTTTTATACCGGAGGCCCAGAGGTTAGAGAATGAAGAGTTCTGCAGAGTGGGGCCAGAGGCCGTAACATCTGTATATTTCAATCCTAACTGGCTGTCTCTCCCTTTCCTCATTTCTCCACCATAGTGACTGGCCAGGCTTCCTTCCTTTGCTGCCTCTACCTGCTAATCAACAGAGGGTTTCTATCTTCCACCACCCACTGCAGTGCTAAAAGCAGTCCCTGAATCCTCTACCTGCACTACTGCTCTGAAGCCATTTGTAGTGTTTATGAAAGTTTAAAGAAATACTTAATTGCTGATATAGTGATAGATAGTGAAAAGAAGGCTTCAGTGGTCCCTCCAAGTATACTTTCCACAACCCCTGAGGGAAACCAGGGTGAAGAGGGCTCTGGAATGGGACTTTGCTATGCATTCCGCACCGCCAGTGGTTTTTCCCCCCAGAGCCACTGGAGAGGCCAAGGAGGGAGGGGCAGACAAACTTGGGCTGGCTGCTTCCCCATTTTTGTAGTGTCTCTAAGGCTTGAAATATTAATGCCCTCAGTCTTTGGGAGCATAGACTGAGCTTCATGTTAATCGCTTAAGGCATTTACTTTAAAATATGCATATACGTCAGCCATCATGATTCCCTCTAATGGGATATGTGTAACTAAAGTGGCAATACCTCTTACTTTGACAGTCCCAATGTTAACCATTTACAATTCAGCCTGGTCATTTAAACTTTCTTTTTTTTACCACAACAAGACTATGTCAGATCTTCCCTTTAGAAGATATTGTGGCCTTTTCAATTTAATTGTTTACACTGTTACAAATTGTTTACACTGTTACACATTGAGCATTTTAAAATGTGCAACAATTCATGTAGTAACGCTAACAGAGACAATATATCAGCACCTTGGACCACCAGATTTTTTCACCTGAATCCGTCATTTATTTATTCCAGTGGGTCTCAGCCCTTTCTGCATATTGGAATCACTTGGGGAGTCCAGGCCCCACTTCAAACTAGTGAAAGCAGATGCCTGGGGCCCAGGCGTCATTATTTTTTAAAGCTCCCCAGGTATGCATTATGCAGCCAAAGTTGAAAACCACAGAGTCAGAGAAGGGATGAGACTCTGGCAAAGCAGCAGTGACTTCAGAGTTAAATCTTTGGCACCAAAGTGGCGGCAACACAAACCAGTGTCAGATGCTTGGCAGAATTCTCATGGGAATATTTCTGGGGAGTAGTTTTTGGTGTTACTCTTGACCCTGGTTCTTCGTCTTTCTTGATGATTCTATGAGCCACTAAACCTTTTTTTTAAATTAGAAAATTCTTTGTCTTTATTTATATGTTGTTTATCTCATATTTTTATTGTTGAAAATTTCAGATCAATAGACATACTGAAAAAAAAAGTGCAATAAATACCCATATACACTTTGCCTAGATTCACCAGTTGTTTGATGCATTTTTACTGTGTTCATACATTCTCTATAATTACACACACATAAATACAAACATACATATGTTTATAGTTTTATTTGAATCATTTGAAATTAAGTTTCAGATTTCATAACTCTTTGCACTAAATGCTTCAGCATACATCTCCTAAGAATAAGGATATTCTCCTGTCTCACCATAACATTATCCTATCTAAGAAAATTAACAAGAAGTTGATCATTTAGTATATAGTCCATATTTGGGTATCCCCAAAAGTATATTTTATATCTGTTTTTCCCCCTTTTGATTCAGGCTGTAATCCAGATTTATACATTACATTTAGTTATATCTCTTTTGATCTGTAATTATCCCCTGCCCAGCCATTCATTTTGTTTTTCAAGACTTTGGCTGTTTTGAAAAGTCCAGACCCGTTTCCTTGTAGAGTGACCCACATTCACAATGGGTCAGATTGTTCACCATATCCTTTTAATAAACTCCTTTTCTGCCATGATCACCCAGAGTCTGCTTCTATTACTTGCAACTAAATTTTGATTTGTTCAATGGTACCTTAATTTATCCTTCATTAGCCTCCACATTATGCTAGAACTTTGGAGGCAAGGGGAGGCAGTGCTGTTGCTGCCTGTGGAACCCCAGTTGTTTGTCAGTAGCCCTTTCCATGGAATCAACCTGGTCCGGCTCTTTGATGTGGTGAAAAACAGGTGAAATTGTACACTACAGATTAGTAAGTAAGCACATGTAAGCCCGTGCATACCTTGCTTATTGAGTAATCCATCCCTGACAGAAGTCACCTCAGCATGGAATTGTCTTAATTCTGTCTTGCTGGAGTTCTCATCCAGGGTAGGGGACACTTACCACCCCTGCAGTCATTTTAAGAGAACTGTGGAGGTAAAAAAATAAAGTCAAATTTTTAACATAGTTCATGAGTCATGTATTTAAGCATTAATTACTTATGGACAAATGGTCAGGAATATATATGTGTGTATGAATGTGTCAGTTATTAATTTATTGCCTTTCACCTCTATATGAACTCTTTAATATGTGCCCTGTGGTAAACAAAAGAATTCCTTTAGGCACTTTTTTTTTTCTTTAAAGTGAGCATGATGTTAAGCTTTCTCAAGAGGGACACTGCAGAAGCAAGAAGCTCCTGCAGTTCCTGGCTATAGCATCGGGGTTAGAGGTGTGGGTTTGAGGACATTCGGTGGAGCTCTCTGTAGCCATGGGTCCCAAAAGCAGCCCCTCTGTGACGTTGCAGCCATGGTCTAGCAATAACCTTTCTGCCGCCCTCTCGGGATGAAAACCAGCTCCTGAAGGCCTCCTGTCCCCACAAACACCCTGACTCCCTCTGCAAGCCCTTGTGCAGCCAGCAAGCAGCCCAGAAGGTTCCTACCCCATATGCTCACTCATTGCTTGCCCATGCTGCCATTTTCTGGCTGGCTGCTTCCCTGCCTGGAAGGTTGTTTATTGCTTGCCCAGAGACTGCAGACCAGCTTTGGCCTGACCAAACCAGTAAAGTTCTGTGCTGTCTGGTGGGCTGAACCACGTCTTCTCTAACAAGGTGTAAATCCTCCCAAGTTTGTCCTTCTTCAGTACTTTCCCTCAGCATTAGGGTACCGTATAGTTTCCTTGTATTTTATCATAGTTAATAATTCTTTATATTAAACTTTACATGTTTGGTCTACTGTGTGGTTTTTATCTCCTTATTGGACCCAGACTGCTACAATATATCCATGATGGAGTTCTTCCTTTAAAGACTTAATTCAATGAGAATACAGGAAATTCCTTCAACACCTTTCACAAGTAAAGTTGGATCTTGATTCTTCTTTATAAAGACACCCTTGCTTTTTGGAAGCTAGCTTTAACTATAACTGCTATGGATAGAACAAAGAACTTGGAGTTAGTTTTTGTTACTTGTTCAGTAACAGCATTAAATGGCTATGAGAATCTTTCAAACAATTCATTTCTAGTCTGCGTTTATGCTTTCATTATCATCTGTATTCATTTCCTATAGCTGCTGTAACAAATTACCCCAGGCTTAGTGGCTTAAAACAACACACATCTAGGGAGATGGGGCCAAGATGGCGGAGTACTCAGATGTTTCCTGTGGTCGCTCTTACAACAAAGACCCAAAAAAACAAGTGAGTTGATTATTTATGACAATCTAGGAGCCCTGAACATCAAAGACAAAGTTGAGGAGTTAGACTGAGTGCCAAGGGGAGGGAGAGACAGTTCAGAAGCAGCGAGGATTTGCCAGACCTGACCTGGGCAGCACCCTGCAGTCTGAATCAACTGGCTTGTGTGGGCTGAGGCAAGCAGTAGCGCTATGGACACATTTTCCACACCAGGAAAGGGAGAGTTTGCTCAAAACTCAGTAACCAGGGGGAAGCGGCACTGAATCAGCAAAAGAAATACAAGTATCTAACCTACCACATGGATCCAAAAAAAACCCTTCCCACCCTTGGGAGATACCTGTCTCCCATTTACCTGCTCCCTCTCCACTCTGCTCGGGGTCCTGGCCCTGCTTGAGCAAATACTGTGACCCCTGGGCTGGAAGTAGGACCCATCACGTACCTTTAGCCATTCTCCCAGGTATGGAGAGGGAACAAATTAACAAACATGAAAAAATGTGCCAGCTCCTCTAAGCCAGGAACTCAGGGCAGGCACAGCCCCTTTCCCAGGCATAGGCATAATGGGTCCACAGACTTTGAATGCCTTTCACCCGTACATAGACCTGTGTAGGCTCATATCAACAGCATAGGCCATCATTAGCACAGTACAACAAGGTATATCCCTGAAGCCTATTTTCAACCGCAACAGCTATATAAGGGGGAGTGGCAGATTAATGACATTTGACACAGTCCTATCCATTAAGCAGGGTCCTCACCTACCCACATCAAGCCTCTGAGGACTAGTGCCTCCACCCACTCCACCTAGCCACCTGCGACAGGGGTCCAAGAATAAGTGGTACCTCCCAGCCCTTACAGCCAACAGTATCGGGTGCCCGAAGTCCAGCTGCAAAACCCACCCACCTAGGTACTCTAGGGAACAGGAAGATGTCTTCCACCCAGACACTCAGGGGTAGCAGTCAGCCCCCTGCCTTGCTCAGCACATGACCCCCTAATGCAGCCAGATACCTGTGCCTACTCCAGCCACCCCTTCTCGTCTAGGACTGTAGGTGAGAGCCTGCACCACACACTCGGTAATCAACGACCTGGACACCTAAGCTGAATCCACACAAGAAAAGTAAATGGACTTCTGGGCTCACATACATAGTAACAGCTCTAACCACCTTGTGACAGGACGTGAGAGCTTCAAAGATACCAATAATCAAAGTAGCTCACAGGACCAGCCTATTTGGACATATGAAAACAAAACAAGAAGCTAGGACACAGTAAGCAAACATAAACGTAATAACTCATTGATGGCTCAGAGACAACAGTTAATATCAAATCACATAAACAGGCAGACCATGATGGCTTTAGCAAGCCACCAAAACAAAGAATCAAGAAACCTCCCGGAGTAAGACAACTTCTTGGAATTACTGGAGGTAGAATTCAAAACATTAACATACAGAGCTCTTCAAGAGATCAGGAAGGAGATCAGGCAAAACGCAGACCAAAAAAAAAAAAGAGGAACTTAAGAAGATTATACAAGAGCATAATGATGAATTTAACAGGCTTCAAGAATCCATAGAAAGCAAATAGAAACCCAAAAGATCAACAACAAAATCTCAGAATTAGGCAACTCAATAGAAAATCATAGGAGCAAAATTGAATCAATAGAAGTCAGAATTAGTCAGATTGAAGATAAAGCACTTGATTTGAACTTATTTGAGGAAAAATCAGATAAAAGAATTAAAAAAAAAATGAAGAAACCCAAAGAATTATGTGGGACTCTATCAAGAGGAATAATCTACGAGTGATTGGAGTATCAGAACAGGGAGGGACAACAGAAAATATAGAGAGAATTGTTGAAGATTTGTTGGCAGAAAACTTCCCTGATATCATGAAAGATGAGAAAATAGCTAGCCAAGAAGCTCAACGAACTCCACACAGGTTAGATCCCAAAAGAAAGTCACCAAGACATATTATAATCAAACTTTCCAAAACCAAACATAAAGAGAGAATTTTAATAGCAACTAGGGATAAAAAAAAAGTCATCTACAAAGGAGAGTCAATAAGACTAAGCCAGGACTACTCAGCAGAAACCAAGCAGGCAAGAAGGCAATGGGATGACATACATAAAGCCTTGAAGGAAAAAAAATTGCCAGCAAAGAAATTATATATGCAGCAAAACTGTCTCTCAAATACAATGGCAAAATTAGGGCATTTCAAAATAAACAGAAGTTTAGGGAATTTGTGGAAACCAAGCCAAAATTATAAGGAATACAAAGGGAGTCCTCCGGTTAGAAAATCAATAATATCAGATAACAACCCAAGCCTAGAACCCTGGACAGAACAACAAGATATCAACCCAGATAGGGAAGTCACAAAAATAAATCAAAGCTAAAACACTGAAAATAGAAAACTGAGACGTCAATATGTAAAAGATGACAACATTAAAACAAAAAAGATTGAAGATCTGCTGGCAGAAAACTTCCCTGACATCATGAAAGACAAAAGGATATCTATCCAAGATGCTCATCGAACCCCATTTAAGATTGATCCAAAAAGAAAATCACCAAGACATATTATCATCAAACTTGCCAAAACCAAAGATAAAGAGAAAATTTTAAAAGCAGCCAGGGATAAAAGAAAGGTCTCCTACAAGGGAGAGTCAATAAGAATAAGTTCAGACTACTCAGCAGAAACCATGCAGGCAAGAAGGCAATGGGATGACATATACAGAGCACTGAAGGAGAAAAACTGCCAGCCAAGGATCATATATCCAGCAAAACTCTCTCTGAAATATGAAGGCGAAAATAAGATATTTACAGATAAACACAAGCTTAGAGAATTTGCAAAAACCAAACCAAAGCTACAAGAAATACTAAAGGAAATTGGTCAGAAAACCAATAATATCAGATACCAGCACAACACAAGGTCACAGAACGGAGCATCCTGATATCAACTCAAATAGGGAAATCACAAAAACAAATTAATTAAAAAAAAAAAAAAAAACGCTCAAAACAGGGAATCATTGAAGTCAATATGTAAAAGATCACAATAATCAAAAAGAGGGACTAAATACAGGTGGAACAGAACTGCCATATGGAGAGGGATACAAGGCGATATAGAACAATACAAGTTAGGTTTTTACTTAGAAAAATAGGGGTAAATATTAAGGTAACCACAAAGAGGTATAACAACTCCATAACTCAAAAGAAAAATGTAATGACTCAGCAAACATAAAATCAAATACTATGAAAATGAGGAACACACAATTTACAAAGAAAACCGTCTCAGCACAAAAAAGTAAGTGGAAAAATGAAATTGTCAACAACACACATAAAAAGGCATCAAAATGACAGCACTAAACATGTACTTATCTATAATTACGCTGAATGTAAATGGACTAAATGCACCAATAAAGAGACAGAGTCTCAGACTGGATAAAGAAACACGATCCATCTATATGCTGCCTACAAGAGACACACCTTAGACTTAGAGACACAAACAAACTAAAACTCAAAGGATGGAAAAAAATATATCAAGCAAACAATAAGCAAAAAAGAGCAGGAGTAGCAATATTAATTTCTGACAAAATAGACTTTAAAGTTAAATCCACCACAAAGGATAAAGAAGGACACTACATAATGATAAAAGGGACAATTGACCAGGAAGATATAACCATATTAAATATTTATGCACCCAATCACAGGGCTGCAAGATACATAAAACAAATTTTAACAACTGAAAAGTGAGATAGACACCTCCACAATTATAGTAGGAGACTTCAACACACCACTTTTGGAGAAGGACAGGACATCCAGTAAGAAGCTCAACAGAGACACGGAAGACATAATTACTACAATCAACCAACTTGACCTCATTGACTTATACAGAACTCTCCACCCAACTGCTGCAAAGTATACTTTTTTTTCTAGCGCACATGGAACATTCTCTAGAATAGACCACATATTAGGTCATAAAACAAACCTTTGCAGAATCCAAAACATCGAAATATTACAAAGCATCTTCTCAGATGACAAGGCCATAAAAGTGGAAATCAATAACAGAAAAATTAGGGAAAAGAAATCAAATACTTGGAAACTGAACAATACCCTGCTGAAAAAAGACTGGGTTATAGAAGACATCAAGGAGGGAATAAAGAAATTCATAGAATGCAACGAGAATGAAAATACTTCCTATCAAAACCTCTGGGACACAGCAAAAGCAGTGCTCAGAGGCCAATTTATATCGATAAATGCACACATACAAAAAGAAGAAAGAGCCAAAAGCAGAGAACTGTCCCTACAACTTGAACAAATAGAAAGTGAGCAACAAAAGAATCCATCAGGCACCAGAAGAAAACAAATAATAAAAATTAGAGCTGAACTAAATGAATTAGAGAACAAACAATTGAAAGAATTAACAAAGCCAAAAAGCTGGTTCTTTGAAAAAATTAACAAAATTGATAAACCATTGGCCAGACTGACTAAAGAAATACAGGAAAGGAAACAACCCGAATAAGAAACGAGATGGGCCACATCACAACACACCCAACTGAAATTAAAAGAATCATATCAGATTATTACGAAAAATTGTACTCTAACAAATTTGCAAACCTAGAAGAAATGGATGAATTCCTGGAAAAACACTACCTACCTAAACTAACACAATCAGAAGTAGAACAACTAAATAGACCCATAACAAAAAAAGAGATTGAAGCAGTAATCCAAAAACTCCCAACAAAAAAAAGCCCTGGCCCGGATGGCTTTACTGCAGAGTTCTACCAAACTTTCAGAGAAGAGTTAATACCACTACTACTAAAGGTATTTCAAAGCACAGAAAATGACGGAATTCTGCCTAACTCATTCTACGAAGCCACCATATCCCTGATACCAAAACCAGGTAAAGACATCACAAAAAAAGAAAATTACAGACCTATATCCCTCATGAACATAGATGCAAAAATCCTCAACAAAATTCTAGCCAACAGAATTCAACATCATATCAAAAAAATAATCCACCACGACCAAGTGGGATTTATACCAGGTATGCAAGGCTGTTTTAATATTAGAAAAACCATTAATGTAATCCACCATATAAATAAAACAAAAGACAAAAACCACATGATCTTATCAATTGATGCAGAAAAGGCATTTGACAAAGTTCAACACCCATTTACGATAAAAACTCTCAGCAAAATAGGAATTGAAGGAAAATTCCTCATCATAATAAAGGGCCAACATCACTCTAAATGGAGAGAGCCTGAAAGCATCTCCCTTGAGAATGGGAACCAGACAAGGATGCCCTTTATCACCGCTCTTATTCAACATTGTGCTAGAGGTCCTAGCCAGAGCAATTCGGCTAGACAAAGAAATAAAGGGCATCCAGATTGGCAAGGAGGAAGTAAAATTATCTCTATTTGCAGATGACATAATCTTATACACAGAAAATCCTAAGGAATCCTCCAGAAAACTACTGAAACTAACAGAAGAGTTTGGCAGAGTCTCAGGTTATAAGATAAACATAAAAAAATCACTTGGATTCCTCTACATGAACGAAAAGAACATCGAAGACGAAATAACCAAATCAATACCATTCACAGTAGCCCCCAAGAAGATAAAATACTTAGGAATAAATCTTACCAAAGATGTAAAAGACCTATACAAAGAAAATTACAAAGTACTATTACAAGAAACTAAAAAGGACCTACTTAAGTGGAAAAACATACCTTGCTCATGGATAGGAAGACTTAACATAGTAAAAATGTCTATTCTACCAAAAGCCATCTATACATACAATGCACTTCCGATCCAAATTCCAATGTCATTTTTTAGTGTGATGGAGAAACAAACAAATCACCAACTTCATATGGAAGGGAAAGAAGCCCCGGATAAGCAAAGCATTACTGAAAAAGAAGAAGAAAGTGGGGGGACTCACTCTACCTGATTTCAGAACCTATTATACAGCCACAGTAGTCAAAACAGCCTGGTACTGGTATAACAACACGCACATAGACCAATGGAACAGAATTGAGAACCCAGATATAAATCCATCCATATATGAGCAGCTGATATTTGACAAAGGCCCAGTGTCAGTTAATTGGGGAAAAGATAGTCTTTTTAACAAATGGCGCTAGCAAAACTGGATATCCATCTGCAAAAAAACGAAACAGGACCCATACCTCACACCATGCACAAAAACTAACTCCAAGTGGATCAAAGACCTAAACATAAAGACTAAAACGATAAAGATCATGGAAGAAAAAATAGGGACAACCCTAGGAGCCCTAATACATGGCATAAACAGAATACAAAACATTACCAAAAATGACAAAGAGAAACCCGATAACTGGGAGCTCCTAAAAATCAAAGACCTATGCTCATCTAAAGAGTAAAAAGACCACCTACAGACTGGGAAAGAATTTTCAGCTATGACATCTCCGACCAGCGCCTGATCTCTAAAATCTATATGATTCTGTCAAAACTCAACCACAAAAAGACAAACAACCCAATCAAGAAGTGGGCAAAGGATATGAACACGCACTTCACTAAAGAAGATACTCAGGCAGCTAACAGATACATGAGAAAATGCTCTCGATCATTAGCCGTTAGAGAAATGCAAATTAAAACTACAATGAGACTCCATCTCACTCCAACAAGGCTGGCATTAATCCAAAAAACACAAAATAATAAATGTTGGAGAGGCTGCAGAGAGATTGGAACTCTTATACACTGCTGGTGGGAATGTAAAATGGTACAACCACTTTGGAAATCTATCTGGCGTTATCTTAAACAGTTAGAAATAGAACTACCATACAACCCAGAAATCCCACTCCTCGGAATATACCCTAGAGAAATAAGAGCCTTCACACGAACAGATATATGCACACCCATGTTTATTGCAGCTCTGTTTACAATAGCAAAAAGCTGGAAGCAACCAAGGTGTCCATCAACGGATGAATGGGTAAATAAATTGTGGTATGTTCACACAATGGAATACTACGCATCGATAAAGAACAGTGACGAATCTGTGAAACATTTCATGACATGGAGGAACCTGGAAGGCATTATGCTGAGTGAAATTAGTCAGAGGCAAAAGGACAAATATTGTATAAGACCACTATTATAAGATCTTGAGAAACAGTATAAACTGAGAAGAACACATACTTTTGTGGTTACGAGGGGGGGAGGGAGGGAGGGTGGGAGAGGGTTTTTTACTGATTAGTTAGTAGGTAAGAACTACTTTAGGTGAAGGGAAGGACAATACTCAATGCACGAAAGGTCAGTTCAACTGGACTGGACCAAAAGTAAAGAAGTTTCCGGGATAAACTGAATGCTTCAAAGGTCAGTGGAGCAAGGGCGGGGGTTTGGGGACTATGGCTTAAGGGGACTTCTAAGTCAATTGGCAAAATAATTCTATTATGAAAACATTCTGCATCCCACTTTGAAATGTGGCATCTGGGGTCTTAAATGCTAACAAGTGGCCATCTAAGATGCATCAATTGGTCTCAACCCACCTGGATGAAAGGAGAATGAAGAACACCAAGGTCACACGACAACTAAGAACCCAAGAGACAGAAAGGGCCACATGAACCAGAGACTTACATTATCCTGAGACCAGAAGAACTAGTTGGTGCCCGGCCACAACCGATGACTGCCCTGACAGGGAGCACAACAGAGAACCCCTGAGGGAGCAGGAGATCAGTGGGATGCAGACCCCAAATTCTCATAAAAAGACCAGACTGAATGGTCTGACTGAGACTAGAAGAATCCCAGCGGTCATGGTCCTCAATCCTTCTTTTGGCCCAGGACAGGAACCATTCCGGCAGACAACTCATCAGACATGGAAGGAACTGGACAATGGGTTGGAGAGAGATGCTGATGAAGAGTGAGCTACTTGTATCAGGTGGACACTTGAGACTGTGTTGGCATCTCCTGTCTGGAGGGGAGATGGGAGGGTAGAGAATGTTGGAAGCTGGCAAAATTGTCACGAAAGGAGAGACTAGAAGGGCTGACTCATTAGGGGGAGTGCAAGTGGAAGTATGGAGTAAGGTGTATATAAACTTATATGTGACTGACTTGATTTGTAAACGTTCACTTGAAGCTCAATAAAAATTATTAAAAAAAAAAAGAGCCTGGAACATCTAGGGTGCTGGACACATAACAGAGATGGTTTTATGTCACATCAGGCTGACCAGGTGACCTTTTAAAAAATTATGTGATTTTTTTTTTTTTTTAACCATGTGACGTTTTATTGCATCTTTGTAATGGGAGGGCAGCTCTGGCTGCCCAGTGAGGAATTTTTAGTCCTGGGAACTGAATATTCTAGTAGCCAGGAGGAAGAAGCCACCTGGTGTGGTGGTTATGAAACTAAGTTGAAATCTTAGCTTTGTACTCTCATGACTGTGTGCCTCGGAGCCTGTTTCCTCACTGGGAAATTTTTTATTTCATTTGTTAAAAATGCTGGCTGAGGCCCATTAATTTGGTCTCGCATTCCCTCAGAGGCTTGAAACCCTATAGTTTGGAGACCCTACCCCCAGAGGGTCCCAAAGCCCCCTTTCCACTGCAAGTTTCTGTGGTGGGCTAAGCCCAGGGTGTCAGCCTGGCTGGCCTTGGTGGAAACCGGGATCTGTCGCCAGGAGAAACTGAAGAAGACCACAGAGGAGGCGGACAGGTATGAGAAGGACTACAAGGAGATCAGCAAGACCTTGGACTACCTCAAGAGCTCGGTGGAAAATCTGTTCAGGAAGATCAGGTGTGACGCCACCAAGATCCTGGTGCAGCTAGGGGAGACGGGGAGAATCACCGACACCAATCTTCCGCAGTATCTTGCCATCATTAAGAAGACCAGTGACTTGCTGCTGTTAGAGGGTTACAGACGGGTCCTGGAAGTGGAAGGGGCGGAGACAGAGACCCCGCCACCCTTCCTCAACCCTTTCTGGGGTGGCTCTGCTTTCCTCAAGCCAGCAGAAGCCGCCAAGGTCGTCCCCCGGGTGTTCAGGTCGGACTTCCTCAGTGAGAGGTTGGAAGATTATGAGCAGCCGCTGAACCACAAAAGCCTTCGGCAGCTGGTGCTGGACCGCTACAAAGCGAGGGAGTCTCGAAATCTGCCCCTGGACAGCATTGCTGAGAAGAGCGACCTGAAAAGGAGAAGCTAACAGGCTGTGGTGGATGGGGCTGAATTTGTACCATAACCAGAGAGTAAATGTTTTGTTCTGCAGGAAAAAAAAAAAAAAGAGGGACTAAATAATATAGTCATAGAACTTTCATATGGAGAGGAAGTCAAGGTGATATCAAGAAACAAAAGATTGGTTTAAACTTAGAAAAATAGGGGTAAATATTAAAGTAACCACAAAGGAAACTAACAATCCTACACATCAAAATAAAAAACATAAAGACTCAGCAAATACAAAATCAACAACAATGAAAATAAAGAAAAATAACTCAGCACAGAAAATTAAGTGGAACAAAGAAACTGTCAACAACACACAAAAAAAATCAAAATGACAGCAGTAAACGCACACCTATCAATAATTACACTGAAAGTAAATGGACTAAATGCCCCAATAAAGAGACACAGAGTGGCCGAATAAATTAAAAAACACTATCTGTCTATTCCCTGCCTCCAGGAAACACACCTTAGACTCAAAGATGCAAACAAACTAAAACTCAAAGGATGGCAAAAAAATATATTAAGCAAACAACAATCAAAAAAGAGCAGGAGTGGCAATATTAATCTCTGATAAAATAGACTTTAAAGCAAAATCCACCAAAAAGGATAAGGAAAGACACTATATAATAATTAAAGGGTCAATATACCAGGAGGACATAACCATAGTAAATATTTACCCACCCAAAATAGGGCTTCAAAATACATAAAACAAACTCTAACAGCATTGAAAACACAAATAGACAGCTCCACAATAATAGGAGACTTCAACACACCACTTTCAGTGAAGGACAGAACATCCAGAAGTTCAATAAAGACACGGAAGATCTAAATGCCACAATCAACTTGATCTCATAGATATATACAGAACAACCCACCCAACAGCAGCCAAGTATACTTTCTTTTCTGATGCACATGGAACATTCTCCAGAATAGACCACATATTGGGCCACAAAGCAAGCCTTAACAACATTCAAACCATCAAAATATTACAAAGGATCTTTTCTGACCGTAAAGCCATAAAAGTAGAAATCAATAACAGAAAAATCAAGGAAAAAAAAAAATCAAATACATGGAAACTAAACAACACCTTGCTCAAAAACTACTGGGTTATAGAAGAAATCAGAGATGGAATAAAGAAATTCACAGATTCAAATGAGAATCAAAACACATCCTGCCAGAACCTTTGGGACACAGCAAAAGCAGTGTTCACAGGTCAATTTATAGCAATAAATGCACATATACAAAAAGAAGAAAGGGGCAAAATCAAACCATTAATCCTACAACTCAAACAAATAGAAACAGAGCAGCAAAAGAACCCCACGGGCACCAAAAGAAAGGAAATAATAAAAATTAGAGCAGAAATAAATGAAATATAAAAAAAAATTAAATGAAATAGAGAATAGAAAAACAATTGAAAGAGTTAAGAAGACCAAAAGCTAGTTCTTTGAAAAGATCAACAAAATCAATAAACCATTTGCCAAACTGACAAAAGAAAAACAGGAAAGGAAGCAAATAACCCAAATAAGAAATGAGATGAGCAATACCACAATAGACCCAACTGAAATTAAAAGAATCAGAATACTACCTACCAAAACTAACACAAACATAGAACAGCTAAATAACAAAAGAAGAGATTGAAGAGGTAATTAAAAACTCCCAACAACAACAATAAAAAAAGCCCTGTCCCTGATGACTTCACTGGCGAATTCTACCAAACTTTCACAGAAGAGTTAACATTACTACTACTAAAGGTATTTCAGATCGTACAGAAGGATGGAATACTCCCAAACTCATTCTATGAAGCCAACATAACCCTGATACCAAAACCAGGTAAAGACACCACAGAAAAAGAGAATTACAGACCAATATCTCTCATGACCACAAATGCAAAAATCCTTAACAAAATTCTAACCAATAGAATTCAACAACATATCAAAAAAAATAATTCACCATGACCAAGTGAGATTCATACCAGGTATGCAGGAATGGTTCAACATTAGAAAAACAATCAATCTAATCATCACATAAAGAAAACAAAAGACAAGAACCACATGATCTTATCAACTGATGCAGAAAAGGCATTTTGACAAAGTCCAACACCCATTCATGATAAAAACTTTGATCAAAATAGGAATAAAAGGAAAATTCCTCAACATAATAAAGGGCATTTATACAAAGCCAACAGCCAACATTATCCTAAATGGAGAGAGTGTGAAAGCATTCTGCTTGAGAATGAGAAGCAGACAAGGATGCCCTTTATCACCATTCTTATTCAACATTGCGCTGGAGGTCCTAGCCAGAGCAGTAAGGCAAGAATAAGAAATAAAAGGCATCCAAATTGGTAAGGAGGAAGTAAAATTGTCCCTATTTGCAGATGATATGATCTTAAAAAAAAACTGAAAACCTCAAAGAATCCACAAGAAAACTACTGGAACTTATAATAGATTTCAGCAAAGTATCAGGATACAAGAAAAACATACAAAAATCAGTTTTTTCCTCTACACCAATAAAGAGAACTTCAAAGAGGAAATCACCAAATCAATACCATTTACAATAGCCCCCAAGAAGATAAAATACTTAGGAATAAATCTAACCAGAGATGTAAAAGACCTATACAAAGAGAACTACAAGATACTACTGCAAGAAACCCAAAGAGACCTATGTAAATGGGAAAACATACCTTGCTCATGGATAGGAAGACTCAACATTGTGAAAATGTCGGTTCTACTCAAAGCGATCTACAGATACAATGCAGTCTGGATCCAAATTCCAACAACATTCCAAAGATATTTGTTAATGAGATGGAGAAACAAATCACTAACTTCATATGGAAAGGGAAGAGGCCCCAATAAGTAAAGCATTACTGAAGAAGAAGAACAAAGTGAGAGGCCTCGCACTACCTGATTTTAGAACCTGTTATACTGCTGCAGTAGTCAGAACAGCCTGGTACTGGTACAACAACAGATATGTAGACCAATGGAACACAATTGAGAATTCGGATGTAAATTCATCCACCTATGAGCAGCTGATATTTGACAAAGGCCCAAAGTCGGTTAAATGGGGAAAAGACAGTCTCTTTAACAAATGGTGCTGGCATAACTGGATATCCATCAGCAAAAAAATGAAACAAGACCTATACCTCACACCATGCACAAAAAACTAACTCAAAATGGATCAAAGACCTAAATATAAAATCTAAAACAATAAAAGATCATGGAAGAAAAAATATAGACACTAGGAGCCCTAATACATGGCATAAACAGAATATAAAACACAATTCACAATGCACAAACACCAGAAGAGAAGCTAGATAACTGGGAGCTCCTAAAAATCAAACACTTATGCTCATGAAAAAACTTCACCAAAATAGTAAAAGGATAACCTATACAATGGGAAAAAAATTTAGGCTGCAACATGTCTGATCAGGGTCTAATCTCTAAAATCTATAAGACTCGGCAAAACTTCAATCACAAAAAGACAAATAACCCAATTAAAAAATGGAGAAAGAATATGAACAGACACTTCACCAAAGCAGACATTCAGGTAGCTAACAGATACATGAGGAAATGTTCGTGATCATTAGCTATTAGAGAAATACAGATCAAAACTTCAATAAGATACCTTCTCACTCCAACAAGGCTGGCATTAATCCAAAAAACACAAAATAATAAATGTTGGAGAGGTTGTGGAGAGACTGGAACACTTATGCACTACTAGTGGGAATGTAAAATGGTACAATCACTTTGCAAATTGACTGGCGCTTCCTTAAAAAGCTAGAAATAGAAGTACCATACGAGCCAGCAATTCCACTCCTTGGAATATATCCTAGAGAAGTAAGAGCTGTCATAAGAATGGAGATATATGCACACCCATGTTCATTGCAGCACTGTTCACAATATCAAAAAGATGGTGCCCATCAACAGACAAATGGATAAATAAATCATGGTATATTCACACAATGGAATACTAAGCAATGATAAAGGACAACAATTTGTAAAACATCTCATAACATGGATGAATCTGGAAGGCATTATGCTGAGTGAAATTAGTCAGTTGCAAATGGACAAATATTGTATGAGACCACTATTATAAGAACTCAAGAAAAGCTTTAAACACAGAAGAAAACATTCTTTGATGGTTATGAGGGTAGGGAGGGAAAGGGGAATTCACTAGATAGTAGACAAGAATTATCTTAGGTAAAGGGAAGGAGAACACACAATACGGGAGAAGTCAGCATAACTGGACTAAACAAAAAGCTAAGAAGTTTTCTGAACACAACCAAACACTCTGAGGGACACGGTAGCAGGTCTAGGGACCAGGGACCATGATTTCAGGGGACATCTAGGTCAACTGGCATAACAAAGTTTATTAAGAAAATGTCATGCATCCCACTTTGATGAGTGGTGTCTGGGATCTTAAAAGCTAATAAGCGGCCATCTAAGATGCATCAATTGGTCTCAACTCACTTGGAGCAAAGGAGAATGAAGAACACCAAAGACATAAGAAAATATCAACCCAAGAGATAAAAAGGACCACATAAACCAGAGACTCTACCAACCTGAGACCAGAAGTACTAGATGGTGCCCAGCTACCACCAATGACTGCTGTGACAGGGAACACAACAGAGTTCTGACAGAGCAGGAGAAAAGTTGGGTACAGAACTCAAATTCATGTAAAAAGACCAGACTTAATCATCTGACTGAGACCAGAGGAGCCTCAGAACACATGGCCCCCAGACTCTCTCTTAACCCGGAACTAAAACCATTCCCGAAGCCAACTCTTCAGACAAAGATTAGACTGGACAATAAAACATAAAATAATACTCATGAAGAGTCATGCTTCTTAGTTCAAGTAGATACAAGAGACTAAATGGGCAGCTCCTCTGTGGAGGCAAGATGAGAAGGCCGAAAAGGATAGGAGCTGGTTGAACGGAGATGGGAAATCCAAGATGGAAAGGAGGAGTGAGCTGTCACATTGTAGGGATAGAAACTAGGGTCATATAACAATGTGCGTATAAATTTTTGCATTAGAATCTAACGAGCTGTAAGCTTTCTCCTAAAGCACAATAAAAGAAAAAAAAAAAAACAGACGTCTATTCTGTTATAGTTCTGGAAGTCAGAAGTTTGAAATCAGTTTACCCTGAGCTGGCATGAAGGTGTTGGCAATGCTGCACTCCTCTGGAGACTGTAGGGGAGAATCTATTTCCTTGCTTATCCCAGATTCTGGAGTGTGAATACGTGCATCCCTTGGCACTTTGGCCCCTTCCTCCATCTTCAATGCCAGCATCACAGCACCTTCAAACCTCTCTGCTTCCATCATCACATTGCCTTCTTTGTCTCCCTCTGCCTCCTTCTTATAAGGACACTTGTGATTACATTTAAAGCCCACCCAGATAATCCAAGATAACCTCCCCATCTCAAGGTCCTTAATCACTTCTGCAAAGTCTCTGTTATCATATAAGGTGGCATTCGCAGGTTCCAGGAATTAGGACATGGGTATCTTGGGGTGCCATCATTCAGCCTACCACACAACCCTTCAAATTCACCAGTACGTGCTGGAATAGATCTGTGTACCAAGTTCTCCAAGAGCATCATGGAACTGAGTAGTGGCAGAAAAGGATAAGCAGAAATCAAGTTGTCAAAAGCAATTGCTGGGGTTGTTTTCCAGAGCAGATCAAAGGGAGAACCAACAGAACCAGATAAGAGATTCAAGCTTTTGGCTGCTCCCTAAGATGAATTAGAATCTACAGGTTAGAAGTCTATTTAGAAGCCCTATCATCTTCCACTGTGCCAGAAACCCTTCCTATAGAACTTGTGGAGTCCCTGACTTACTTCTAAGTCAGTCTTGGCCCGGTTCTGGATTTCACAAGTGAAGCAGCACAGGAAGCTGGAGGGCAGTGGTGCCCTACAAATCAGTGGGAGTCCTCAAAGGCAATGGGAGAAAGGGCGTTATGGTAAGGAAAGGCTCCAGCCCTGCCTCAGGAGGAGCAGAGCAGTGAAGGGCAGAGCTGGCTACATACTACACAGGGCCTTTTTTCCAAAACCAGGAAAAGAACACCATTAAAGGTACAAAAATAGATGTTTCCTGTCTTCTGCAGTCTCTGTCAATTTGTTATTTTGGGTTTTTATTTGCTATTTAATGCTGTTTTACATAAAGAAAAAAAATTAAATTACTGGCATGAGTTCTGCCATTCATCTTTATATTGTGCTATTTCAGTTTTAAATACAAACATAAGAGCATTTAACTTAATTTTACCTGATTTTTGTTTCATAGCTTAAGTGTACATATGGTATGCATATGTATTTTATACTTACCAGGACTGCACAAACACTGCACAAAATTAGCTCGTTATTTCACTTCCTGATATGTGCACATTCATCAACGCTCTCTACCTTCAACTTCCACTGCCAAACCAAACCCACTGCCGCTGAGTTGAGCCTAACTCATAGTGACCCTACAGTGCAGAGTAGAACTGCCCCCATAGGCTTTCCGAGGCTGTAAATCTTTACGGAAGCAGACTGCCACATCTTTCTCCTGACCTTCAACCTACTGATGAGTAAAGAAGGACTGGGTGAAGAATGGAATTGTGGGCTGCCCTATGTTTTCCTTTTCTTGTATGTCATCATTTTCAGCATAAGTGGTTGGCTAATACAAGAAGGAATCCATGGGTGGTGCAAGTGGTTACTGTACTCGGCTGCTAACTGAAAGGCTGGAGGTTGAAGTTTGCCCAGGGGTGCCTCAGAAGAAAGGCCTGGCAATCTGCATCCAAAGAATCAGCCACAGAAAACCCTATAGAGCACAGTTCCACTCTGACATACATGGGGCCACCATGAGTCAATTCTGAGTCTACAGCAACTGGTTTTAATACAAGAAAGAAACATGAGTAAGAAAGAATGTAATGGGGCTCCTTAGTCATTAATGTGTCTTAGAATGCTACTGCCTTCTTTGCATTTAAAACGAGTCTGATTCAAATGGAAAGCATGACCTCCTGAGTCTCTCAGTAGCCCCATTTACTCAGTTTTAGACATATACCTGTCTATCTTCTCCTCACTTTGAATCTCACTGTACTCTCATGCATTGTGGATCCACTCGAAATCTGTGCTCACGGGGCATCGTGAAGGTTACATATAAACGGGGCAAAAAGGAACTGTAGACACACATATTGTACAGATCTCCTCATGTGTATGCTTCGTTGTCACATCAGACTTTACTTACTAAACACAAGTTCCAAGATAAAATTATTAAGACTTTCAAGACAGTGACGGAAGAGCATTAAACCAAGTGTGGGGCCCTGTGTGACTGGTCACAAGCCTATGAGGCTGACATGGTGAAGGGGGAAGGGAGCACTGCAGGCCAGGCTCACTTCAGACAATATGCAGGTTGAGTGGGTCGAATGAGGGCAAAAAACTCACCCAGGTGATTTATGTTTTAAAACTAAAGCCATTAAAGCTGGAAGTGGGTTCTACTATCAATCAACTGCCCAGGAAAAAGATATTATGCTAGAGTCGTATAATGAGAATAAATGGCAGAATGCCTCATGATACAGTGATGTCATTAAGACTGTGTCTTAGACATTTAGTGAGGCTATAAAGGATATACCACAAGTGGATGGCTTTAACAAAGAGAAATTTATTCTCTCACGATCTAGTAGGCTAAAAGCCCAAATTCAGAACGTCAGCTCCAGGGGGAGGCTTTCTCCTTCTGTCGGCTCTAGAGGAAGGTCCTTGTCATCAATCTTCCCCTGGACTAGGAGTTCTCAGTGCAGGGACTCTCAATCCAAAGGACATGCTATTCTCCTGGCTCATGCTTCTTGGTGGTATGAGGCCCCTATGTCTCTCTGCTCATGTCTCTCTTTTATATCTCAAAAGAGATTGGCTTAAAACACTATCTAATCTTGTAGATCTCATCCATATAACTGCCACTAATCCCTCTCATTACATCATAGTGATAGAATTTACAAACATAGAAAAATCTCATCAGATGACAAAATGGTACAAACCTGGGAATCACGACCTAGCCAAATTGACAGATATTTGGGGAGGATACAAATTGCCTCAACATCATGCTGCTCGAACACTAGAGCAGGGACATAACCAAGCCAAGGATAGGAAAGAAAAGGGACAACTTGCACACAATAATCCACAGAATCTATTCCTTAAAGCTGTTCCCCAAACTTAAACATGGATCAGTATCACTGGGCTTGTATGTAGAAAGTATGTTACCCAGATCCCACTCCAACCAGTCAAAACCAAACACATTGCCATTGAGTCTATTCCAACTCATAGCAACCTACAGGACAGAGGAGAATCATCCTGTAGGGTTTCCAAAGCTGCTATCATTACAGAAGCAGGCTGCCACATCTTTCTCCTGCGTACCAGCTGGTGGGTTTGAACCACCGATCTTTTGGTAGCAGCTGAGCATTTAACCACTGCACCTACTAAATCAAATACTAAATCCCACTGCAGACCCACTAAATCAAAATTGCCAGGAATGGCTCCAGACATCAGATTTTTCATCAACTCCAATGGTGACAATGATGCTGAGTCTGAAACTTGGTACCTCAGAGGTCTGGGTGGTTATGCTATTATTACACGGAGAAGAATTCAAAATGTTTTAATCTAGTAAAGCATATACACTGACTGGAACAGAAGGACCAACGAACGTTTTTAGTTTCTGCATAAATTCCTGTATATTTAAAAAAAAATTTTTATGAAGAATTTCACATATTTACAAAGATAGGTAGAAAAGTATTAAAAATCTCCACGTATCACCCAGTTTCAACAATTATCAACTCATGTCCGGTCATGTTTTATCTATACCCTCATTCGTACTGCTTAAGTGCTACAGCTGCTAACCAAGAGGCCAGCAGTTCAAATCCACCAGGCTCTCCTTGGAAACTCTATGGGGCAGTTCTACTCTGTCCTATACCGTCACTATGAGTGGGAATCGACTCGATGGCAGTGGGTTTGTTTTGTTTTTGTATTGGTTTTTAAGCTATAATTCTTTATATTATATTTAGCAGTAGCTCTAGGGATAATGACTTTTTTCTGTCTTTTAGAAGTAATATTGTACCACTTTCTGTAAAGTGTTGAAATGTAGGTCTATTTCCACCAGTACCCCCTGCCTTTATGCTGTAGTTGTCATGTACTTTAGTCTATATACATTATATATACATACATTATAAAACCCAAAAAAAACAGTGTTATAAATTTGCTTTGAAGTCATGTGTATTATAAAGAAATTGAGAGGGAAAAATAGTCTATTTTTGTTGACATTTATCATTTCTGAGTTCTTGTCATTTATCTTGGAATCTGAGTTTCCATCTGATACCATTTTCCTTTAGCCTGGAGGGAACTTAGCATTTCTCATAGTGCAGATCTGCAGGAGACAAATTCTTAATTTTCTGTATCTGAAAACATCTTATTTTGCCTTTATTATTTTTGAATTAGGGTATTTGTGTGCAATGAAATTCACTTATAATTAGTGCACGATTTAATGAATTTTGGTAGTGGTATACAATCATGTAACCATCACAACCATGAGATATAGAACAGTTCTCTTTCTCATGCCTTTTGCTTCCTATGCCAGCCTCAAGCAAGCAGTGATGAACAGTTTGCCTTTTCTTGAGGCTGGCATAGGAATCATACATTTTTTTGTTTGTTTGACTTTTCTGTTTGACATCTTTTTTGTCTTGATGAAGTCCATTTTTTTCTTTTATGGCTACTGCTTTATGTGTCCTATTTAAGATATCTTTTCCTAAGGCAATGTTACAAATATTTTATCCAATGTTTTCTTCTGGAACTTTAATAGTTTTAGCTCTATGATCCATTTCTAGTTATTTTTGTGTATGGTGTGAGGTAAGGATCATGGTTTATTATTTTTCATACAGACGGCCGTTGTTCCAGTATCATTTGCTGAAAAGACTATCCTTCCCTCATGAATTAACTTTGACAAAAATCAGTGTGGGTCTATTTCTGGACACTATTCAATTGATCTATTCAAATCAAATGACTTATTGCATTGGCAAGTATGATGCGAGAGACCTCTTTAAAAAGAGCTGAAAAGCAAAGATGTCATTTTGAGGACAAAGGTCTGTCTGACCCAAGCAAAGATATTTTCAATCACCTCATATGTACGTGAAAGCCAGACTATGAATAAGGAAGACTGAAGAAGAATTGACACATTTGAATTACGGCGTTGGCAAAGAATACTGAATATACCATGGACTGCCAGAAGAATGAATAAGAAGGACAGCCAGAGTGCTCATTGGAAGCAAGTACGGCAAGACTTCATCTCATGTATTTGGATATGTTATCAGGAGGGACCAGTGTCTAGAGAAGGACTTCATGCTTGGAAAGGTAGAGAGTCAGCAAAAAAGAAGAAGAGCCTCAACGAGATGGATTGACACAGTGGCTGCAAAAATGAGCTCAAGCATAGCAATGATTGTGAGTCTGGCACAGGACTGGGCAGTGTTTTGTTCCGATGTGCATGGGTTCTCTATGAGTTGGAACCAACTCACCAGCAACTAACAAGCATACACCCTTACTTCATTCATTTTTACTTCCAATAGCTTTTTTGTGAATTCCTTAGGGTTTTCTAAAATATGACCGTCTTGTCTACAAATCAGGAAGGTTTTTATTTCCGTATGCCTTTTATTTCTTTTTTATATCTTCTCTTTTTTCTTCATAACTTGGCTACAGGCTTACTGATTTTATTTATTTCTAAGAATCTTCTTTCCATTACACTGATTTTCTCTGTTGTTTTTGTTTTCTAATATCACTGATTTGTTTCCTTATGTTTACTTTTGGCTTAATGTGTTCTTTTTTTTTTTTTTTTTGCTTAAACCAGAAGCTTATATTTATGGATTTGAGACCTTGTTTCTTTTCTAATATAACGATTTAACAGTATAAATTTTTCTGTAAGCATAGTTTTAGCTGAATTTCACAAATTTTGATATGCTATATTTTCATTAGCATTCAATTAAAAATATTTTCTATTTTCTTCTGTGATTCCTTTGAGCCAATGATTATTTAGAAGTCTGTTATTTAATTTCCAGAGTGTTGAATTTTTCTGGTTGTCTTATTGATTTCTAATTTAATTTGATTGTGGCTGGAGGATATACTCTGTATGACTTCCCAATTTTAAAATTTATTGAGACTTGTATTATGGCCCAGAATATGATCTATTCTGGCAACCATACCATATGCATTCTTGAAAAGAGTGTTTACTCTGCTGTTTTTAGGTACAGTGCTATACAAATATCAATTAATTTAAGGTTGTTGATAGTGTCGTTTAAATATTCTACATCTTTGCTGACTTTTCATCTAGTTATCCTGTCCACTGCTGAGTGAAGGGTATTAAATTCTCTAACTTCAATTGTGAGTTTAACGTCAAGTAATATCTCTTACTCTCTTTAATTTTGTCAACTTCTAAAAAAAATTTTTTTATTGCGCTTTAAGTGAAAGTTTACAAATCAAGTCAGACTCTTGTATAAAAATTTATAAACAACTTGTTATACACTCCTAATTGCTGGCCCCCTAATGAGACAGCACACTCCTTCCCTCCACTCTCTTTTTTCGTGTCTATTCGGCCAGCTTCTGATCCTCTTACCCTCTCATCTCCGCTTCAGACAGGAGATGCCAACATAGTCTCATATGTCTACTTGATCCAAAAAGCTCATTCTTCATCAGTATCACTGTCTACCCCATAGTCTAGTCCAGTCCCTGTCTGAAGAGTTGCCTTTGGGAATGGTTCCTGTCTTGGGCTAACAGAAGGTCTGGGGACCATGACCTCTGGGGTCATTCTAGTCTCAGTCAGTCCATCAAGTCTGGTCTTTCTATGAGAATTTGGGGTCTGCATTCCACTGCTCTCCTGCTCCCTCAGGGTTTTTCTGTTGTGTTCCCTGTCAGGGCAGTCTTCGGTTGTAGCCAGGCACCATCTAGTTATTCTGGTCTCAGGCTAATGTAGTCTCTGCTTTATGTGGCCCTTTCTGCCTCTTGGGCTCATAATTACCTTGTGTCTTTGGTGTTCTTTATTCTCCTTTGCTCCAAGTGGGTTGAGACCAATTGATGCATCTTAGATGGCCACTTGCTAGCATTTAAGACCCCAGACACCACTCTCCAAAGTGGGATGTAGAATGTTCTCTTAATAGATTTTATTATGCCAATTGACTTAGATGTCCCCTGAAACCATGGTCCCCAAACTCCCGCCCCTGCTACGCTGACCTTTGAAGCGTTCAGTTTATTCAGGAAACTTTGCTTTTGGTTTAGTCCAGTTGAACTGACCTTTCCTATATTGTGTGTTGTCTTTCCCTTCACCTAAAGTAGTTCTTATCTCCTATCTAATTAGTGGAAACCCCTCTCCCTCCCTTCCTCCCCTGCTCATAACCATCAAAGAATATTCTCTGTTTAAACTATTTCTCAAGTTCTTATAATAGTAGTCTTATACAATATTTGTCCTTTTGCAGCTGACTAATTCCACTCAGCATAATGTCTTCTAGATTCCTCCATGTTATGAAATGTTTCACGGATTCAACATTGTTCTTTATTGATGTGTAATATTCCATTGTGTGAATACACCATAATTTATCCATTCATCCTTTGATGGGCACCTTGGTTGCTTCCATCTTTTTGCTATTGTATAGTTTTGTCAACGTTTACTTCATGTTTTTTGAAGCTCTGTTATTGGGTGCATACAGATTTATAATTATTATGTGTCTTTCTGATGAATTAACCCTTGAGTCATTAGGAAGTGTCTTAGGCTGGATTCTCTAGAGAAACAAAACCAGTAAAGCATATAAATATACAGAAAGAGATTTATTTCAAGGAAATGGCTCACCAGTTGTAGAGGCTGGAAAGTCCTAAGTCCCTGACTCAGGCTAGAGGCTCCTCCTGACTCACATAGCTGCAGAGACCGGCAAATCCCAAGATCAGCAGGCTAGACAGCTGGTAAGCTGCTAGCTCAAGTTCCAAGAGCTGGAGGTCAGATGAACATGAGCCAGCTGCAGGACCCATAGTGCTCAAAAGCCAGCGAGCTTTGCCAGAAACTCCACCTATATTGGATCCAGGCCACATCCCCCAAGGAAATTCCCTTTCAACTGATTGGCTACTCACAGCAGATCCCATCATGGAGGTGACTACATCATTGTACCACAGCCAAACTACATCACAAATGCCAAACCATTGAAAATAATGGTCCAGCCAAGTTGACATACAACCTTAACAATTACAGGAAGGATCTTTTTTTATTGTTGTAAAAATACAGATAAATCATTTTCTAATTCAACATTTTTCATGTGTACGATTCAGTAAAGCCAATTATATCAACCACGTTGTACAACCATCACCAATATCTATTGCCAAATTTTCGATCTCCATAAAAAAAAAAAAAAAAAAACTCAGTGCTACCTAAGCAATTATTCCCCTCTTTCTCTACCCCTGGTAGCCACTACAAAACTCTGATCTCTATATATTTGCTTGTCTTAGGTATTTCATATTAGTGAAATCAAATCTAAAAGAATATTAAAAGTATTATGATTCATGATCAAATGGGATTGATCCCAAGAATGCAGGGGTGGTTCAACATTAGAAAATCAATCAATGTAATACAGCACATTAATAGAACAAAGGAAAAGAACCACATGATCATCTCAATTGAAGCAGGGAAGGCTTCTGACAAAATCCGACATGCTTTTCATGACAAAAGGAAGTATCCTTTTTTATCAGTGGTAAATAGTTTTGTTTAGAAATCTATTTTATCTGAATTAATATAGATACTCCTACCTTCTGGTATTCACTTTTGTATAGGATACCTTATTCAATTCACTTTTGAGCCTATCTGTATTTTTCTCTTGTCGTTTTTAAGATGTGCTGTTTATCTTTGTTGTTCAACAGTTTGAATATGATGTGCCTCGGCAGCTGCTTCTTTGTGTTTATTCTGCTCAATGTTCATTAATTAACATCTTGTATCTACATGTGTCTGCCTTTCATTACATTTGGGAAAATCTCAACCACTACTTACTTATACTTTTTTATTTTGCCTGAATGTCTCACTCCTCTCCTTCTGGTCCTCCAATTACATATACATTTGGCCATTTAATATCAGCTAACTCCTCCCTGAGATGGTCTCTAAATTCAGGTGGGATATACTTGAGGTCGTACTTGTTCTAGTTTTCTTCAGCTTCGATTTGAACTTGCATGTGAACAATTGATGGTCTGTTCTGCAATCAGCCCCTGGCCTTATTCCGACTGATAATACTGAGCTTTTTCACCGTCTCCTTCCACAGATGTAGTCAATCTGATTCCTGTGTATTCCATTTGGCAAGGTCCACAGGTGTAGTCACTGTTTATGTTGTTGAAAAATGTATTTACAATGAAGATGCCATTGGTCTTGCAAAATTCTATCATGTGATCTCTGGCATAGAACACTAATGACCAAAGACCAGGTGAGTTGTAGAATGACATCAAGGAAATCATAAAAGAAGAAAACAAGAGGTCATTAAAAAAGACAGGAAAGAAAGAAAAGACCAAAATGGATGTCAGAAGAGACCCTGAAACTTGCCCTTGAACATGGAGTAGCTAAAGCTAATGGAAGAAATGGTGAAGTAAAAC
Organism: Elephas maximus indicus; assembly: GCF_024166365.1. Classification (NCBI taxonomy): domain Eukaryota; kingdom Metazoa; phylum Chordata; class Mammalia; order Proboscidea; family Elephantidae; genus Elephas; species Elephas maximus. The sequence goes on along the minus strand of NC_064829.1, from coordinate 44,447,699 downwards.
AGCCAAACAGAAGATTTCAAAGGACAGCTCAAGAAGACAAAGTATTAAAATGAAATGCACAAAGACCTGGAGTTGGAAAACCAGAAGAGAAGAACACACTCGGCATTTCTCAAGCTGAGAGAACTGAAGAAAAAAAATTCAACTCTCAAGTTGCAATATTGAATTCTATGGGGAAAATATTAAATGAAGCAGAAAGCCTCAAAAGAAGATAGAAGGAATACACAGAGTCACTGTACCAAAATGAATTGTGTTGATGGTTAACCGTTTCAGGAGGTAGCATATGATCAAGAGCCAGTGGTACTACTGAAGGAAGAAGTCCAAGCTGCACTGAAGGAACTGGTGAGAAACAAGTCTCCAAGAATTGATGGAAAACCAATTGAGATGTTTCAACAAACAGATGCAGTGCTGAAAGTCCTCACTCATCTATGCCAAGAAATTTAGAAGACAGCTACCTGGTCAACTGACTGGAAGAGATCCATATTTATGCCTATTTCCAAGAAAGGTAATCCAACTGAATGTGGAAATTATTGACAATATCATTACTATTGCTTCTGAGGTAAACTGGAAGGGACTTGACAGGTTGGAATAAACTCTTGGCTTGGAGGCCTTAAAGTAGTCAGGAGGCTCTGCTGTAGTAGATGACTTTGGAGTGACTTCTCATCTCCTAATACTCCCTGAGGCTCACACACACAGGGTCCCTGGTAGCCGAATTTGTGTAGTACAACTCTGGCCTCTTGATTACAGTTGATTGGACACTGGGTGGGTACTAATCCAAATTGGCTGAACTCTTGTCTTTGGGACCTTGTAATGAATTTCTTTCTTTGGTTTAAGCCAAAAGATCAGATTTTTTTTTTTTTTTTTGGCCAAGAATTCTCTGGCTAACACATGAGCTTCCTGTATTATTTTGAAGATTAAATGAGCTAATATACCATGGACTGCCAAGAGAATGAACATATCTGTCTTGGAAGAAGTACAACCAGAATGCTCCTTAGAAGCAAGGATGGAGAGACTTAAGTCTCACATACTTTGGACATGTTATCAGGAGGGATCAGTCTCTGGAGAAGGATATCATGCTCGGTAAAGTGGAGGGTCATCGAAAAAGAGGAAGATCCTCAGTGAGATGGATTGACACAGTGGCTGCAACAATGGGCTCAAGCATAACAACAATTGTGAGGAAGGTGCAGGACCAGGCCGTGTTTTGTTTTGTTGCACACAGGGTGTCTGTGAGTCGGAACTGACTTGACGACACCTGACAAAAATACACAGGTGAGAACTCCTTCTTCCCTCTTTCCTTTATAATGTGACCCCAACCTTTCTTTCCAGCATTTCCCATCAATGTTATACAGAAGCTATCTGGTTCTGATCCATCCACTTTCCTTCCAAAACACTAGCTTGCTTCTCCTTCTGCGCTTTTACACCTATAGTTTCCTGTCAGCCACTGAAGGCTAGATGTCCCTTCTCTGCCTCCCAAGGTCCAGCTCCAGTCTGCCCTCACCTCAGAGCTCTCTGTGAAGCCTTAGCCCACAAGAAGAGTCCTCTCTGGGGGAGGAATGCTTCCTTCCATTGCAACTCAATTAACTTTTGGCCATCTTGCCATGTTTCCTCTATGTCTTCAGTAGTTGTTGAGACAGGAACCTTATGGTTCTCTGGCAAGCCATGCTGCTTGGTGTGATATCCCATGAACCATTAATAGATTAAACCTCAAATCACCCAATATATAAGTTTGTGCAAAATCAAGAACTGTCTCATACTTGCGTCCAGGGTAGATCAGCAGGAATAGGCAACCAAAGTAGTAAGAAAAAAAAGTGAAAACACTATCTGTAAATTTAAGTGTTTATGCAAAATTGCGAAAAGGCAGCCACTGCTTTATTTTAGAGTCAGGATACCTTAGTCCAGCTCACAGACCACTTCTGTCAGAAAACTCTACCATAACGAACTATGTTGCAGATATTTCAATGTTTTGGCATCCAAACTACATCTCCAGACTGCCTCTTACCATTCACTGGCTGTGGTTTGAAAAATCTTTTATCAGACAATTTGTCTCCATCTATGGTTTAGGAAATGGAATCTTTGTAATTACATGTCCTGTGTTCCCTACAACACCCAGCACCATGCCTTATCCAATACCTGCCGTCTGTACATGTAGCAAGCAGAATGAAAGAGACCATCCAATTGCATGTTTCTCAATATCCAACCAATTAGTCTCGTGTGGATAAAATCTGATATGAGCAGACTTCCTGGATAATAAGAAGGAAATGCACTAGTGAGGGCCATCCACAGGGTATCATGGTAACAACAAACAATAACAACAAAACAAGAAGTGGTGCTTTATAAAGCTTTATTACAAGGTGGATTTAACTGTTGTTGGAGCTGTGAGCTCTGCCATGTCCAGGTCTGAGGTGCACTCTGCTGAGGAAAGATGGCATTTTGTAGGCAGAATATGTTGGGAGAGGAGTGTATTCGATAGCACCGACCATCACACCAAATTCTCCTTTGAGGACAATTCCTAAGGCTTGGAACACAACTTAGGCAGGGGGTAGATGTAGTGTTTTGGACATTGCTTCAGATTCTTGATGGAGTAAACGGTGGTCCAAAGCAATTTTATATACAATTAAATTTGATATTATAAAAACTTCTTTTATATAAAATGAGTAAACAAACAGCAACAAAGTACCTACAAAGGTGTATTTCTTAGATCTGTGCTGTCCAATACAGTAGCCACTAGCTACATGTAGCTACTTAAACTCAAAATAAGATATAAAATTCAGTTCCTCTGTCTCCCTAGCCACATTTCAAGTGCTCAATAATCACATATGGCTAGTGGCTACCATATTGGATAGTACATACAAAGAATATTTTCATCACCACAGGAAGTTCTATTGGGCAGCCCTCTCTTAGACCATTCAGGGCCTGTTTTTACATTATAATTCTCAGAATAAGTCTGCTGAAAGGCCCTTTTACAAAAAACAAGGGTACTTACTCAATTTCAAGGTACTTTTTTTCTAAGTCAGCATTCTTTTCTAGTTTGTATATTCTTTTTACAACTCCCAGCTCACAGAAAAAGACAAGGATAGGTTGGCATTTCTAGGCAGATGGTATTTGGGAGCAGAGTCTCTCTCTGAAGGGTCATGAGCTTCCTGGTTTATTTTCTGAAAAAGCAAAAGACAACAAGCCTGCTGCTTAGCTGGACCAACTAAGTAGTCCAAGTACTGCAGTGACCTGTTATAGTCAAAGAAAACCAGCTGCTGACATGGGAGCAACACGAGGTGCCCTCCTTGTGGTTGATGTAACACATCTGTAACATGCTGTGTCAATCCTTTGTGGAATATCTTCTGTATTTGACCAAGATTCATTTCCTCTTATTTCCACCTAAACCAGGTAACTTACAGAAAGAAATGTGTTAAATAGAAACTGGTTGACTAGTCCCTCTAACGGGGAATGCAGAGGCGAATGTGTGAGTCTCTGAGGACATGGAGATTGGCATGTGCAAACCTCTTCATGTCTTCCTGCCTCGCCATCCACCTGCAAGGAGCCTGTGGCATCAAACCCTGGAGGTGTAATGGGTTCAGCACACACTGAATTGCCTGGTCACAATTATTCCTCAGTTATGGTCACCATGTGCTAACGTTCACTGTCAGATGTTTCTTTTAATTGTCCAGCCAATTTAATTTTCCAGTATATGTAATGCTCTACTTCTAAAACAGAAAACAAACCACAGTGGCTAATCCAGTGGTGTTGTTGTTAATTGGCATCTAATAGGCTCCAACACATGACAGCCTTATGTATAACAGAACAAAATGTTGCCTGGTCCTGCACCATCTTTATGATGGTATATTTGAGTCCAGACAGTGAGGATGGCAAGACTTTGACTCACTTACTTTGGACATTTTATCAGAATAGACCAAACATTAGAAGAGGACATGATGTTTGGTAAAAGGCCAATGTAAACGAGGGAAAACCTCAATGAGATGGATTGACAGAGGAGCCATAACAATGGACTCACACATACCAATGAGCATGAAGATGGCTAACCCAGTAAAAAAAAAAAAAAAAAAAAAAAAATTTTTTTTTTTTTTTGTAGTTAGGAAAAATTTTCACTATTGTCAACAGCTGAAATGTGTTTGAGCTACAAATTCCTGAAGTAAAAAATTTATACTTTTCAAGGTGGACCTCTTCTTAAACAAAGGGGCTCCTGAAGAGAACATAAAGGGCTTAGCCCTCCTTCAGTTGAGTGTTAGCAATCCTAATGGAGCCCTGGCGGTACAGTGGTTAAGAGCTAACCAAAAGTGTTAACCAAAAGGTCAGCAGTTCAAATCTACCAGCTGCTCCTTGGAAACTCTATGGGGCAACTCTGTCATTTAAGGTAGCTATGACTCAGAATTGACTTGACTGCAACGGGTTTTTTTTTTTTTTTTTTAATGGCCTTTCACCATATCTGCTCACCAATCAGAGTGGGAATCATCCCATCATAAAGTTGTAAACAAATTTTTTCACTTCTGAGCCCCTTTTTGTGCCGAATGTACATGAACAGATGGGTGGATAGCTAGTCACTAACAGTTGACATGAAATTTGGTTTTGATCGTCTTGAATAAAAGGAGTTTAGATGGTGCTGCCACCACCTTGTACAGAGCCCTGGTGGCACTGTAGTTAAGAGCCAGGGCTGCTAACCAAAAGGTCAACAGTTCAAATACACCAGCCACTCCTTGGAAACCCTAAGGGGCAGTCCTACTCAGGCTTCCAGGATTTCTCAGTTTGTTCAAGGTGGGACTGACTGACTGGCTCCCCCTTCTACCAGACCCACCCCTGGTTCAGTCCGTGCTGCGCCCAGAAGCATAGCCTACTATTGACATCCAACTAACAGGCTGCCTTAAGGGTTCTAAAGAACAAAAATGACCGGGAACTAGTGAGACAGATATATGGCTTCCTATCTTCTGTCTTTGCAGAAAAGTATAGTTATTTAGCATCTCTTATCCTCAGCTTATTCACATGTAAAATGAAAATTCACAATATTTATAAGCATTATATAAAACAATACATATCAATAGAGATGCTTTCAATATATAGTATTTGAACTATCTTAAAAATTACTCAGAAAGTCCATTCCTTCCCTATGAACAGCCTGGCAAACAGAGCTGATTTTTCTGTCAAATAGACTGCCTTTTTTTGACAAAATCGAGCAGGCATTTCAATATTACGTGCATTCACTGCAATTTCAAAGACCTCTCATCCCTTTTCCTAGGCAATTGGATGTTTCTATCTTAATTTCTCTCTCTGATAAAATACAGAAATAGTTGCAGGGTGGTTGGTTCAACTCAAATTTTAAATGTTCAACGACTGTCTCCTACGACCCCAGGTAAGCCCCCCAAGCATCACGGCTCTCCTTCTCCTGGCCGACTCCCCACCGCAGCACAGCACAGGGTCACCTCTACACCAAGCCCGCAGTGCACATTTTGTGCTCGGTGCTTGTGTTAGTTTCCTAGGGCCACCAGAAAAAATTGTTACAAACTTGGTGGCTTACAACAACAGATATTTATCCCACAGTTCTGGAGGCCATAAGTTCAACATGAGTTTCACTGGACTGCAATCAAGGTGGTGGCTGCACTCTTTGGAGACTCTAGGGGAGAATCCATTCCTTGCTTCTCCCAGGTTCTGGTGGCTGCTGTTATTCCTTTGTTTGTGGCTGCATTGATACAATTTCTGCCTCCATTTTCATGTCACCTTCTCCTTTTCTGTGTGCGTCAAATCTCCCTCTGCCTCTCTGTTGTAAGGACACTTGTGATTGGATTTAAGACCCACTTGGATAACTCTGTATATCAAGATCCTTAATCACGTCTGCAAAAGTCCTTTTTCCTTACAAGGTAACATTTACAGCTTCCAGGGATTATTCAGACTACTACAGGAGTATTTGATAATGTGTCACCTCAGGGCCAGCACAGGACTGGATGATGCAGAGGACATCACCTGAAGGTGAGAAGCCTGGAGCCCCTGGAACTCCTGGCCCCTGGCTCATCCTCCCTGCACTGTGTTGAAATATGGACTTGGAAGAAAATAACACTGGGTCTTCAGTCATCCATGACCCCGTGCACCCTCCCTCCATTCCCAAATCCCTTGGCATGTTACTTTTATTAAAGGAGGAAAAAAAAAAAACAAAAAACAAACAAAAAAACCCATAATATTCCACAGAATATAAAACCCAAACATCTTTAACAGAAAAGTATTTCCTTTGTTTACTTTCCTTTGTTTCCTTTGTTTACTTTCCTTTGTTTCCTTTGTTTACTAAGAAATACGCATGAGAATGTCTATGGTGATCACCAGAAAGATTAGCAATAACATCTTGCAAGTATAAGGTACCACCCACTTTGATGCTTCTCAGAGGTCTTTTAAAGAAATTTAATCTCCTAAATTAAAAATCCCTAATAGAAGCAGCCAGAATGAGTGGTAACAAGGAGAAAGGAAATGAGCCGCAGGAAAAACCCTTCTGTTTCACTGAAAATTGCTGGATCACTGCATTTAAAGATGCAGATTCATTTTTTTCCTCAGGCTTTTCTAGGTTTTTTTGATGGATCTACTTCTCCCAGAAGAATCAAGCAATCCAAAGGAAGAGAATGATCCAGAAGGTTCTAGATCTACCCTGCAAGGCGGGCTCACAGGACTCTCACTGGCACACCTTGACTGTCCCCTGACCTTTGTGGACAGGCCCTCAGAGTTCACTTCTAGGAGGCTTGTCTGTCCTGCCACTGAGTCAGTAAGCACTTCTCTGGGTGGAAAAAAGACAGAGAAATGGCAAGAATTGGCCTCTTACACTTCTTACCATGTTCCCTCCATTTCTCTGGGCATGAACGAATGTTTGGCGAGGGACTCAATTGTCTCATCCTCCTGGCTTTCAGGGCAAGGATCAGGCATAGCTCCCGGGGCATGCAGTGTAGGAAGGCTTTGCTCAGCTGTATAATGGTTGATCAGTTGATAGTGATTAAAAACCAGTTCTCTCTTGGGAAATTATATTTGGTTTTTCAAAGCTCTCAAAAACACTGTCTTCAGTCTCCAACTCCCACCTCCATTCCAGTAAAAATGGAGAAGGAAAAAAAAAAAAAAAAGCACGCTGTATCTCAGGGATTCCCAAACTTGTCTTCACATCAGAATTGGGGTGGGGGAATATATATATATAAGTAGACAATCAGTTAAACACCCAAAGTCCAGGCCCCAGTCCAGGTCAATGAGATTACAATCTCTGATTGTGGGAAGGAGGCATCAGTGTTCCTTGAAGCCTCCTAGGTGAGTTGATTGTGCAGGTTGACTAGGTTGGGAATCCCTGCTCTGTCTTATTCCCAAACTGCGGTGGGACTATTCAGGATGCTGTACCCAATGAAAGAGACCTTCTTTACCTAGCTGTAACCCAGAAATTAGCAGACCTTGCTTGCTGCTTCTGAAATATTTTTAATCCCTAAAACAAAATTAATTTTTGATTTATTCAGTCACTTCCTTCTGAGTATAACATTTTTTTTTCTAAAGTCGTAAGTCTCAGCAGAACACTGAGGCCCCAGGAAGGGCATCAAAGTACTTGTTCACTAAACAGTGTGACATAAATGCATCTGTCTTTTGCTTGCACATCACTAGCCCATGGTATTCCATGTTTCTATTCAGTGCCAAGGCAACAGGTAAATGCTCTCACAAGGGACTAAACCATATGTGGAAAATTACATGTTATTTAGAACCATAAGGGAAATGAATATTAATAACCTATGTATTCCTTTAAATAACAAGGTTAAATAAACAAACTCAGTTGTCTGCAATATACAGATCTAACTCTTACAGGTTTAAGGCTATCCTAGGGTGCTCACATCCATCACATATTATTTGGCAAACACCTGCTTGAAAGAGCTCCCTGTCTCTCAGTCAGTGAGGTGGCAGAAGTGGGGAAGTTCTGGCCACAGAGGCCTATGGGATGAACATATTATCTTTGACTTTTCAGGCAATACGACTGCATCGTCTTTATAAATCACATACTCGCAGAGTCAGAAATGCACAGATAGACACTGAAAGAGAGACAAAGATGGAGCTGGTGCCTTATGATCTTTCAGTCCCTAGAATACCTGCTACAATGGTTTACCTTTCCCATTTTTGGAGGCAGAGGTTCTCAGTGTCACTCTGCGGTTGATGAGAGCCCCTTGCACGCTTTCCCCTCTGGAAACCTCGGCTTGATGACCTGTGCTGGGGTGCCAAGTATTAAATTTGTGACTCTGAGGTTCTCTGTGGACAAAGCTTAAGATTTCCATTTTGTTTCGGTTACTTAGTCAAATTTTGAGAACATGAGTGTTTTACATAAGAAGTGATTTGGAGAACAGCACATATTTTAAAAATGCTACTCTAACTTTTGGTTCAACATCACAATGGAGAAAAACAAACCACATGGGTAAGGTGATATATGTTAGGTTATTGCTAACATGTCCTGCAACCAGGATGTCTGCCTAATTAAATCAGGAGTTACGAAGAGCACATTTTTTGGTGTTACATACTCTATTAACAAAACCAAAACTCAAAGGGCCTAAAGGCCATTCTGAGCAAGGGTCCTTCTTCTGAAACTGAGAAAAGGTTTTGCTGATTTGGAAAGAGACGAGCCTGTGTGGTTGTTTAACGTCTTGTACTCAGGAGAATAAAAGTTTCTGGTTATGACATTAAACTCTTATTTATTTAGTATCTGAAACGTGGTATACATTTATGAATTTGTATAAACATTTTAGTACAACTAAAATCCACAACTGGTAAACAAGCTGTGCTTTCTTTCGTGTACAATTTTGGAGTTTACATCTGGGTATTTTGGTGTTGTGGAGACCCAGTCTGTGAATCTAGTCAAACTGCTTCATATTACTATAGTAACTGTGACAGAAGACATTTGCCCCTTAAAAGGGATGTTCCTTGCACAGAAGAGGTGTCACACTTTGCAACTACTAAACCAGGTCTCAAGGAAACAAGACAAATACGGCTGACACGATGAAAGAGATTATGTGAAGGAGACACCTAACGATCCACATCAATGCATATTGGACAAAAGAAGCCATGTGGTGACACACAGAAATGAGCATTCCTTTCCAGAACTGTTGGGTGGTAATGTAGACCCCCCTTCCTCCCACCACTGGAGGGGTTCCATCCAGCAAGAGTTTGCACACTCTTTGGGCACACTTCTCAGGTCACCCCACAGGTGTCACAGCTGCAACTCTGAGGTGTTGACCAGGCCCAGAGCTCTGGCTTCTTCTGGAGTTAGGCCGCTCTTCAGGGTTCTTCGCACTGCAGTGGTACCCGCCGAGCACAGTCAAAGGAATGAGAAGAGAACAAGATATTAGCAGAGAAGTATCTGGCAGTCAGTGCACCAACCCCGCCCCCGCCCCCCACCCACTCACAGGCTCCCAGGGAAGCTACAGGGCTTAAAGACATGCTACACCATCCTGCTCTTGCTGAAGTGCTCTGGTGGGCAAGGCCAGCAGCTATCTACCAGTGCAGGAAAAATCTTGAGGCTTTAATTGGCTGACCTGATGATGCCAAGGACATTGACTTGGAAAGCCAAGAGGTGGGGAGCTTGCAAAGAAAGGAGAATGGAGGAGAGGTCCACCTACACAGGGTTTCTAAGAAATTCGTGTGAACAGCATCTGACCAGCATAAGAAATGAATCAGAGCTAGAAAAGTAATTAAAGAGTATAGAAAAATATGAGTTCCAGTGATGCAAATTATGTAAAATAACCAGTGCATAGTGGAGGTTCGCCAGTATCTAACAACCTTGCAAATCTGCAGGCTGAGCACCAATGCTGGGGTCATATCCAAGAGCCTGTGACCCCACCTAGGAAGGTATTAACAGAACCCAGGGCAAGGGGCAGCAGTCAGGATAAGTCTCTCTGTGAGTGCTGTGGGTCTTAGTCTGAGCTCACCTAATGGCCTCCAGAGAGAATTATTAAAACCACCAGTGACTCCTTGAGAACTTGATGCCAAGGAGTAAACTGCCAAACTCCTTGGGTGGGGGGGATCTGATGGTTGCTCAAACGGGAAACATAAGACTCAAGCAGCACCAATGACCACCTTTGCTGGGGGTTACAATTGACAGATGGAGGGACACTCATATTTAACTAACAATCAGCTTGTGTTTAGCCTGGCAGGATGGTTTTTTCTGCTGGTTAGTGTTGATCAATTTCAATGTCAACATAAAGGCTGGAAAAGGGTGAAGGGAGGCAGCTATCCCTTCTAAGACAAGTCCTTTCATTTGAAAGGTCACCTAATTATATAATCTCTTAATTTACAAATTGTATTTGGCCTGTTCTGTGTTTCTTCAAAGGTCACACACAGTTTAGGGTATCCGTTCTATGTTCCAAAGATGTGTGTTATGGATTTCTTTCACTCTAAATCCTAAATCAGCCAGGGCTTCTCATATGAAAAGGGCAGGCCCTAGACCAGAGTGCAAAGAAAGTGAAGCTCACCCTTAGTGCCTCTCCCTCTTCCCTTGCCAGACCCAGCTCCCTCCATCCCCTCTGTGAGCAAGGAACCTGCATCTTCCAAGGCTTCCCAAGAGGCTAAGGTGCCACCACCCAGTTTGCCTCTGCAGGCAACACTCTATACTCTATGGCCGTAATCCCCTGGGCAAAAGCTCACTTAGCCCACGAAGGATCTGAAAGATCCATGACTACGGTAGAATTAACAGCTGCTAATATCTATTAATATCTATTAATAAATGACTTCTTCTCTTCCAGGGATCAGCAATTTGAACTGGGTCAACATCTGATCCATCAATCAGTCAATCAAAAAATTCGTTATGGAGAAGCTACCATGTGCTCAGCATTTAACTTAGAGAGCTGAAATGCTTATAGAAGACTCACAGGCATCAAGAATGGCTTTTTATAGACACAAGGATCTGTGGTGAGGGTTGCTCTCAAATCAAGCCACATACACTACTGTATTTCTATGCCCAGCTCTGGGCCCCAGAGCCTTCCATCTGCAGCTGCTCTCACACTAGCTCACCCTCCCCCCGCCCCCCCACCCCCCCACCCATGGGCTCCAGATCGAGCGTCTAGCTCATCCAGACAAAATGTTTGGCTCCAAAATCTTGGCTGGAGGAAGATTACACTTAACTGAGTAATGGAATTTGTTCTATGGGGCAGCAATAAAAATACTAGCTTGTAATAACCTTTTATGTTCTTCAAACACTCCTTAAAGTGTTTGTTAAAGAAAGATAACCGTTTTCATGGCATAAAATATCTGTCATTTTTGAGAAGAAAGGACTGCTAAGACCTCTGAACCAAGATACACAACACTGTTTGAAAAAGGCCATGCTGCACCAGCCAGGCACCTGAAGTTCCATTAGCTAACTCACAGATGGTGGCACGAAGCGCGTCTACAAAGGCAACCTTTGTGCATTTAAGTGTACATTCTTACCCAGGTGACGGCAGATGACTCCACAGAATCGTGGGCATTTTACCTATGAGGACATCTAAAGATGCTTCTTTAACACTTCCCACGTTTGCTTTAGTCCTGTGCCTGCAGTATTCATTTCATTTAAATAACTGAATAAGGGATCTAACACCTTAAGCACATTCTATAGTCTAACAGATTTGGCCAGTGGGCCGGCTTATCTGGGACAGGCTCAGAGAACAGAACAAAGCAAAATGGTGCCTGCACTGGCCTGCTGTCTGACTGCACAGATGGCTCTACCCTTGTCCTCTTGTGCCTTCTTGCAGTTCTGTTGCTACAGACCCCAGAGACTCTCCTTTACTCGCCCTGCCTGGGTTCTCTGCTGTGGGGAAAAGCTGGGTCACACATCATTCCCTCTTACTTGCCAGATGTGTCTCTGAAAAGTGGGTATTCATAGAAAAGTTGGCTCTGTTTATGGACTGTTTTCTGTGGGTCTTCATAACCATTTAGACAAATTATCCTGGAAATACATTAACCCCTTAGTGTAAAGAATTTGAACCCTTCCTTTGTCAGAGTCAGAGTTAACTCTACCACTTGAAAAAATGCATGGGATGAAGGTAGTCGCCAGAAATCAGTGTTGTATCCTGATTCAAGTCCTGCATGGAAAGAGCCTCTTTGGCTGTCATCCCTCTGTCTGCCTGTCAGTACATTTGTTCATTCATTTGTGCATTCATTCATTCACTCATTAATTCAGTAAGGATTACTTGAGCATTTGCCCTGGGCCCAGTGTTGGGACTAGTGCCTCAGTGATCACCAGGGGGATCAAGGAGGTAGGGGGGCTGACAGGGATACAGTGCGAGGAGAAATGCTCAGGGCAACAGATCCTGTCTGGATAGGAAGTTGGCTCTCGCTCAGGGAGTTTCCAGAAATCAAAAAGGGGCTGAGGAAATAAGAGAACAAAGGGACTAGCAAACAGAGGCTGGCAGGAGATGGAATCGCATACATGGAACTTCTACAGAAGAAGCGAGTCTTCCACCAAATATAGGATTTTCCTAAGTGTCAGAGGTGAGGATGGGGGCTGCCTTAGGGTCTGATAATATATCCGGCCCCTCTCCACTCCTCATTTCTCCTTCCCGCTTGAATGCTCTGGCTGTATTGTAGCTGCTCTCCGCCCTTTCACATGTGACTGTCTCTCTTCCCCTGCAGCGCTTAACAGAGAACAGACTGTGGAAATGTTTATCCCTGGCTGCCTCACGACTCCTCCACAGACAGCGTGGGTCACTGCTGGTACCAGCAGACGCTCTGTGCCCCAGCCACTCGTGACAGCTCTCAGACTCTGCAGTGACGGCTGGGGATCTGACACAGGGGCACCTCTGCTGTCAACCTGCAGCAGAGGGGTATCTGGGAATTCACAGAAAGCCATGAGTTGTTTCTTTTTTCAACATAGAAATGAAAAAAAAAAAAAATTACAAAGTGCTCTCAGGTGACTCTCTGCTAGGATGAGTCGAATCTGAGATTAATGGCAATGGTAGATGCCATTTATTTTTTACATGGATTGTTTCATTTAATCTTTATGGAAATTCTATGAGACAGGTATTGTTACTATCTCCCTTTAGTAAGTGAGCAAATGGTGGCACAGAGAGATCAAATCACTGGCTCAAGGGCACAGAGCAAGTAAGTAGTAGAAAAGGCTTTGAGCCAGGACAACTGAATCACAGCCCACCCTGCCAACAGCTGTGCCCTGTAAAGACTGGCAGCACATTTTCTGACAATCCTTCACAGAGATGGGAAATCCACAGGGCTTTACTTCCACGTGACAGAAACCCATGTGTGCTCTTTCACCTCTGGATCACTGACAGATCTTTTTTCTCTTGTTTGTTCATAATGTTAAAGATAATTTATTTTTTAACTCCTAAGATTCTAGAGATTTTGCACTGGGTACAGTGGGAGTAGTGTGTCTAGGATTATAGGGATTAATTTCGGAGCTTCAAGATACCTTAAATTTAGTGTCTTGCAGTTAGGAGGTAATTAGCCCTGCTGTTATTCAAAACTGTCCATTTATGTTCTCCTTGTTCTTTGAGACACCTGTCTGCTGAGTAGAGCCAAAATGGCAGGTCCAGTCATGTCCTTTTGCACTTAAAAGTAGGGAATTGTTTTGAGGTATACAATTCTCAGTGATTTGATGTTATGCTTTCTGTAGGTTTTTTGTTTGTTTGCTTTTGACAATATCAATTATTTTTCTTGCTTTCACCCTACATCTTTTTTTCCACATAAAATCTTGTGTCCATGAAAAATAGTGTTTCCTCCATCTAGCTCAACTGGCAAAACACAGTTTATAAAGAAAATGTTCTACATTCTACTTTGGTGTGTAGCGTCTGGGATCTTAAAAGCCTGTGAGCGGCCATCTAAGGTACTTCACTGGTCTCACCCCTTCAGGAGCAAGGAAGAATGAAAACACTAAAGATACAAGGGAAAGATTAGTCCAAAGGACTAATGGACCACAACTACCACAGCCTCCACCAGACTGAGTCCAGTACAACTAGATGGTGCCTGGCTACCATCACTGACTGTTCTGACAGGGATCACAATAGACGGTCCTGGACAGAGCTGGAGAAAAATGTAGAACAAAATTCTAACTCACAGAAAAAGACCAGACTTACTGGCCTGACAGAAACGGAGAAACCCTGAGAGTATGCCCCCCTCGACACCCTTTCAGCTCAGTAATGAAGTCATTCCTGAGGTTCGTCCTTCAGCCAAAGATTAGACAGGCCCATAAAACGAGACTAAAGGGGCACACCAGCCCAGGGACAAAGACTAGAAGGCAGGAGGGAACAGGAAAGCTGGTAATATGGAACCCAAGGCTGAGAAGGGAGTGTTGACATGTCATGGAGTTGTTAACCAATGTCATAAAGAATATGTGTACTAACTGTTTAATGAGAAGCTAGTTTGTTCTGTAAACCTTCAGAAGTTCTATTAAACAAAACCTTAGCTGCTAACCAAAAGGTCGGCAGTTCAAATCCAAAAAAAAAAAAAAAAAAGTAGTGGTTCCCCAAAATGGACAGATGTTCTACAAAATAAGGGCACACTTCTCAAAAGTGTCAAGGTCATGAAATGTTAATTTCTTAGTTTTGATAAATTGTACTGTGGTTATGCAAGGTGTTAACATTAGGGGAAGCTGGATGAAGGAAATAAGGCAACGTTTTCTATTATTTTTGCAAATTTTCTGTAAATCTAGAATTCTTTGAAAGCAAAATGTTACCAAAAAAAAAAAAAACACACCTGGAACAAAACAAATAAAGCAAAGTTTCCATAATCTGGTTCATTTTAAACTCCATGTTTTTGGACTCGTCCCAGACCCAGTGAACAACAGCCTCTGGGTGAGGTTCATAAATCTTCATTTTAAACTTCCATTGAAAATTCAGATGGTCAGCCAGGTTTAGGGGCCCTTGATTTAAATCACTGCCATCTGCCTGAGATGCAGGGAAAGGTGGGGCCCTCAGGAAGGTGATGGCCTTTGTGGTGGCAAGGTTGAAGCCTCTGAGTTCCGTGTAACCCAGATTTAAGTTCTCTCACACTGAGATCGCTCTCAGAAATACTAATGGTGTTGGTCACTTTCTCTAGCCTCAAGTCTGGCCCTGGTTTCCTGGCTCTGCAGAGTCCCCGCCATACTTCCCTCTTGTATTAGTGGTACATTAACAACCAGGACTCCTTAAAATCTCTTTGGTTCCTAGGTAGGAACTCAACAGAAGGCAATTGGTTAAAACACAAAAGCAGACTGCCTCAGAGAGTCGTATCGTGAGTGAGTTTGGAGCTTGGTCTGGGAAGAAATGAAACAGAAGTTCTCTCCATTGATTTCTGGGAGAATCGAAATAAACTTGTGCAAGTCTGTAGATAAGAAGGACAGTGGCTCAGGAATTCACAGACTCAGAATTTTCAGCAATACTTCAGGTTCTGGGCAGGGGAGAAGTGCCTTCCTCCTTCCCAGAACGAGCCCATCTTGTATATCCCAATACTAGACAAGTCCCATGCTGACGATTCAGCCTTCATGGACAAGGTCCAAGCCCAGTAAGCCAGCATCCTGGGGATAAAGAAAGGAGGTAAAGATGGATCTGGTGTGTTTATTGTAACAGGCCAAGGTGGGGTGGACAGTGATGGGTGGGGAGTGAGGTGGCTGATGGTAGCAAGTGATAATTGGGTAGTTGGGCACAGGCTCTTGTGTGGCTGCAACATGGCAGCCCCTGAGCAGGGGGCTCATTCCTACCAGCACTGGGTCCCTTAGGCAGGAGACAGCCTGGAAGGGAGGAAGGGTGGTGGGAGCTGATACTTGGCCACATAAGGCACCTGTCATAGGTGTCTCACTTAACCCTCACTACCACCATGTGAGGCTGGTACTACTGCCCTCATCGTATCTAAGAAGACTGAGGCTTGGTGAGGCCAAGTAATTTAAATGAGACCTAGTCTCCATCTCTGTTGTATGGATGGGCAAATTCTCAAGCGTGGAAATGGAACTTAGTAGCATTTGACTTGGTAGCAAAGGCAATAAAGTACTCTAACCTCCTATTAGTAAAGTGCTTTGTACTTTCCAAAGTACGCTTTAGGGAGCCCTCTGCTTCAACTGCAGAACAGCTCTGGGCGGCAGAATCTAGAATTCATCTTTTTACTGATCCTGCCTCATTTGAACCTCCACTCTGGGCCAAATGAGTACCTGGCATACAGACAGACATGGAGGAAGACATACACGCCAGCCCCCTCCTTCAATGTGCTAGTTCCTAGTTTGGGAGGACGCGTGGTCTGAAAACGAAACAACCAATGAAACACTTCAAAACTCTTCTTGCATCTGTCTCTGTAACCTGGAGGCTTCTTCCTGAGCCCTGACTTTCTGACTTCCTGTCCCATTAGAGTCCTGGCCAATAGCTAAGGCCTGTACACCCTGGTTTCGGTCCCTTCTCAAGGGCCTGTTTGCGGTTCTGATAGCATCTGCTCTGGTTTGGGCCTCATTTTCCTCCCTAGTTCCCAGACACTAATTATTACATCCCCCCTTCCCCAAAAAATATCCCCCACAAAGTCCCTTTCCTGTGTCCATGCATCCCAGCCTCTAAGGCTCTCCCAGTGCATGGCAGAGGCTGCAGATGCCTTCCTCTTCTCCTAGGCTTCCTTTTCTAGGGAAAAGGTCTTGAAAGTCACCACAGGCTTAAACTAAGCCTGACTGAATCAGAGAGCCACTGTCAGCTCCGTCCTGTTCTGGTGAATATACTCCTGTGGCCTGGAGAGGGTGGTAATGGTGACACTCCTCCAAAGAGCATGATCCCTCAAGTTGGTCCTCTAAAATGCAATGGCTCTTCACCTGGGTTTGGGTAAGAGGTTTTCCATTCTTCCTTGAGCTTGCTGTGTTTATCTTTCTGTCCTTGTGTCCTATACACGTGCTATACATGTGTGGAGGGGGAGAGGAGCCTCAGCTGTCTTTACAGGAGGACTCGATACATCTTAAATGAACTCTGTGAACAATCAGGAGCCCTGGTAGTGCAGTGGTTAAAAACTTGGCTGATATGTCAGCAGTTCAAATCCACCAACCGCTCCTTGGAAACCCTATGCAGCAGTTCTACTCTGTCCTACAGGGTCACTATGAGTCAGAATTAACTCCACAGCAATGGGTAATGGGTTAAGAACAACTAGGTCTGAGTAAATACTAATGACATTGTTGTTTAGAAGACAAAAGTGTGAGTGAGAAACTCTGGCCTTTTCCTTTAACATCTTATTTTATTGTATTCCAAGGGCATTAGTTTAAAAACCTTTGGCCTATTGCCACTGTCAACTTCTCTTATAAAAGAATACATAATTGGTTCAGGATAAATAAGGAAAAACTGTTTAAATAAAATGCATGGACGTTTTTCTTAATGGGATTAGTCGAAAAATTCCTGGATATTTTCAAATAGCACTTTGGAAAAGTGGAGACAACAGGACTATGTTGTGTATTGAACAGGTCCAGGGCTGAATCTGATATTTTATGAGACAGATCTGTTTTCCCTATAGGATTATTCAGACTCAATAATTCTCCTTCTCCAAGAAATTCTAATTATCAGATAGCATGGCTACAAAAGAAACAAAACAAGATTTTAGTTACATCGGATACATGTGAACTATGTTACATGCTCTTCAAGAGGAAGAGACAGTCATGGTGTGAGGCGATGGGGGTCAGGACCTGGAATCAGAATTCTGCAATCCCTTCCCAGAAGTCCCTGGAATTGGACTTCTGGCTTTTCCCACTGAGAAACTGTTCCTGTGAGGTGACCCACTTTAAGTTCTTAACTAGCTAAGAAACTGGTCACTTATTTGTGGCTCTGCCCTTTGACAATCTGGCTAGTGGCCACATGCAGGCAGCCATCTGGGCAGAGACCTTGCTCCAAGATGGGCCCAAGAGAGGAAAAAACAAGGGCCCCCAGGGCCTCCTCTCCTCCCCAGCCACCAGGGTCTGTCCAGCTGAATCAAACTGCTAAGGACACCACAAATACCAATCGGCTTCAGAAGTTTCAAGGTCAGGCCAGCATCCAGAGAGCTAAGAGAACAATTGACACCAGGACAAAACACAGGCACAATACGATGGGTTGGGGGGAAACCTAAAGAAGGAAAAAAAGGGCTCCAAGAAAGCTTGCCCTCAGTCTGACCCACCAGCTGATTAGAGGGCTTCGACTAGAGTCCAAGGGGTGGGGAGGCATATCAGGTGAGTTGGATCAACTATTTCACAGGCAAGTTGTCAACTGGACCATGTGAATCATTTTATTTAATGAGACTCTGATTGGCACTAGCTGGGAAAGCAGCAGAATGGAGCCAGGGGAGCCTGTGGATTGATTAAGATGCCCTCGTGGTGTCCCAAATGACTATGTATTTTTAGCTTTAGCAGGACCTTTGCCATGTGTATGCCTAGCCACCAGCACCAAACATGAAAGCAGACATCTAATTATCCCCGAGGATCCTCAAATGGCTTGTATGTCATAAATTTCTAGGTTATGGGATAGATTCTGCTTAGTTTTCCGCAATAGCTAGGGTATTATCATCTTTGGCCAAATGAGTTATGGCCCAAATATGCAGGTTATTCATTATCCACTTGCTTCATTGCCACCGTTAAATAATCGGGTCACACGCAGCATCATTTCAGGGTGAGGTCCAAAGCACTAAACTTCACATTGATCTTGCATTTTTTTTTTTCTTATCCCTCTAACCTCTTGTGAAAATCTGGGGTTTATCGTCCCTTTATAATGGAAACCAAAGTATATCTTCCACCGTCTTAAATTTGTGTTGCTAGCGCCTTTGCTAATAAAGGAAACCTGTTACAGATAAACACACGCAGTGCTGTATTTGTTGTAGTAACTGCGTCACAGGATAAAATATGTTTGGCTAAATAAGAAGAAAATACGGCTGTTTTGAATAATATTGAAATAGAAACAATACTACAGGAAATTTATGTCAACCAGAAAAACAGACAAAATATCTCCCCAGCCAGAATGAAGAGGAAAATTAGTTGTGACTGAGTTATTCTTTTCAGTGACATCGTGTGTCTCTCTAAGAATCTGGTTCTCTAGACCAGAGGGCGAAGCTGACCCTATTCACCAACACAGACTTTAAACTGTACGAAGTGCACCTAGCGCTCTGGGGACTGGCCAGGGCCACTGTCTCATGCAGTCTCCTTTTCTGAGGTCTCTGGCCCAGCCCTGACCACCTTCTTTCACAGCACCCCCAGGCCTGGCGCCATTTCTCCACCCCTTTGCCTTGGCCTGACCTCCCTGCGGGCTTTTTCCAGTCTCTCTCATGGGTGATTCTTGCACTGACATCCTTGCAACAAGCCCACGAGTTAATTGGTGCGCAGTCTCTGTCATGTGGTTACCAGTTTATTGACCTGGTAGCACAAATGATTAAGTGCTTGGCTACCAACCGAAAAGCTAGAGGTTTAAATTCACCCAGAGGTACCTCGAAAGAAAAGACCTGGTGATCTACTTCTAAGAGGTCACAGCCACTGAAAACCCTTTGGAGCACAGTTCTACTCTGACACACATGGAGTCACCATGAGTCGCAATCTATTTTTTTTTTTTTTATTGAAGTAACTAGGGGGAAGGCAATAAAGGGCAAGTTTAAAAAAAAGATTTTTACTGAAGATAAATCTAACAAGATCTCCAAAAGCCTTTCACAGATTTCATACAAAAAGCTATTGGTGAAGTAGATTTTTTAGCATGAAAAATAGCAATAGAAAAATGGGCAAATGATATGTACAAGCCATCCACAAAAGAAGAAATGCAAATAGCAAGAGGCCCAACCTTCCTAGTATGCCAAGAAATGCAAATTAAAACCACAAGGAAATACTGTTTTCCACCCCTCAGATAGCCAAAGATTGACATGTTGGCTAAGCCTGGATCAACTGAGACCCAGCATTCAGTGGAGTACGTGTGGACAAGCTCTACCACTTTGGAAAAGAGTTTGTCATGATCTAGAGAGCCAAAACGGTGTACCCCGAGGACCCACAATTCCACTTACTGGCCTCACAGCCCAGGGCTTCTTCACTTTATTGGGCTTGTGAATCACCTGGTGATCTTGTCAAATACAGATTCTAAACCAGTTGTCCTGGGAGGGAGCTCATGAATCTGCATTTTCTAACAAGCCTCCAGGAGATGCCCATATTGTCTGAGGACCAACTTTGAGTAGCAAGTCCCTAGCCAAGTTCTTACATGGGTGTACCAGGAGACAGGCAGAGAATTCATAGCAGCATTGGGGAAATAGCAAAATATTGAAAAAACAAAATAAGTGTAAAGGCCTTAGGTAAAATTGATATTGGAACCCACAGACATATTCCTGAAGATGTAAATGGCCAGTTCTCCTGGATGATTGTTTTCCACTTAAAGCATGGAGGAAATGCGGCAGGGGTGCACACAGTAGATGGAGAGCCTACCTCCTAATGCCACTGAGCACCTGAGAGGCAAGGGCAGGGCCAGGCCTCAGGGCCCCAACTCAAGGCTTTGAAGTAGTTGGCCTGGGTGCAGCCCAAGCACCTGAAATTTTAAAGCTATGCAAAAGATTCTAACATGCAACCATGGTTGAGAAACACAGCCCAAAAGCCTTGTTACTCAAAACGCACGCAGACCAAGGACCTAGGAGCTTGTCAGAAGCAGACTCTCAATCCCACCCAACCTCCTGAATGAGAATCACTTTTCCCCAGGCTCCTGGGGGGTTTGAGAAGCTCTGCTTCTTTCTGGTAGAGTCATCAAGTGTTATTTTCTTTTCTGAGGAAAAATTCCAATCGGAAACTAAAACAGATCATGTAAAAGGAGCAACAACCACCCTGGAAACATGCCGTGTCAATGGGTCAAACAGAAACCACTGGGCCTAATGTGTGCAGCTCAAACCCCAATCACCTCCTGTGTGAATCTCGGAGGGTGGAACAAGCTAGAGGTCTCCCTAAGCTTGGGTTTTTACTGAACTCCCTACCTACTTGGAGTCACTCCACTTTCACTTTTTGAAGCCAGAAGAACAGGGGGAGGCAGCTAGGCTCCCTTCTTATGACACACCATCTCCCTGTCTCTTGAGTGACCCAGCATGCTGAAGCTGGGGGCTGGGCTCTCTTCGGAAACACCCAAGGGCTGCAGCAGGTCCAGGCAGATGTTAGAAGATTCACAAGAACCTGATTTCCCTATGGAGAATGGTCCCAGTGAGTCAGCACTGTGCCTACAAAGGCAATACCACACACATCAATTCAGCTGGCAGGAGTACGCAGTAGACTCTGACTAAAGGAAAAAACCATCAGTTTGATTTAGTTGAATCCTCTATTTGGCAGAAAAAAAAAAAAAAAAGGTCAACCCCTTGACTAACATTAAATGTTTTTAAGCACCCCAAACCAAAAAAACCAAACCCACTGCCGTAGAGGCGATTCTGACTCATAGCCACCCTATAGGACGGGGTAGAACTGCCCCATTGAGTTTCCAAAGGGCACTTGGTGGATTCAAACTGCCAACCTTTGGTTAGCAGCCCATAGCTCTTACCCACTACACCATCAGGGTGTCCTTAAGCACCCCTAACCTACCTACCTAGTGCCAAGCACCCCAGTGGTCATGAAAATCCTTTACAATTTCTGTTTTTCACCTTCAATATGTTTGTGGGCAACAGCGCAGACGCAGCCTCTGAGCCACATAGAACTAGCCTCCAGCCAAGTAAGTGGCCCCTGATCCTGGGTGAGGGGCAGAAGTATGGCCTCTAGCAAAAAGCCTGGGGCAGTATTATACTGTACTACTGGGCCCACCCATGTACCCAGTGACATTTACTGTTCTTTCAGACCTTCTTGGGGACAAAGTATGAATTGAGGAGGCCTGGGAGAAATGGCAAATACACTGGACAGGTGTGGCTGCAGCTCCCCTCCTCCACAATAGCCAACAGTGATAATCAAGCATGAAAAGTTTTGTTGATGACTGCAGGTAAGCACTCTAGGCAGCCACAGACAATTAGTTGGGAGCCAGCCTCAGGGTGGCTGCCCTCCCCTGAGGCACATAGAATGAGAGGGTAGATCCGAGCAGGATGAGTCCCTCACCACTCCTCCAGCGCACTCACAAGATTTCCTGTTGGCTCGGGATCGCTTCCTCTCTCGAGGCACCACTCGCTGACTGGGCACTTGGGTGGCTGACTTGACAATGAGGTCCATGATCTCATCAGCCGCATCATCCGTGACATTAGGCGAGTCATCAATTCCCATAGTCCATGAACTAGTGGATCCTGAAGAATCAAACAAACGGAGAGTGCAATGGGCTCAAAGAGAAGAAAGCACCACAGAAAATACACGGCACCACTCCTCCAGAAGCCAAGTTTTGTCAGCAACAGGTTACAGCAAAGGTCAGAGTTAAAGCTTCAGCCTGACAAGACCAAGAGCCCTAACCTTTCCGCACTGCAGGGGGTCACACTGTGACCCTTACCCACCAGGCTCTGAACTCCCACAAACACATACTTGGGGCACTTATTTCATATGCCCCTGTAACATAGCTGTGTTCTTGCCTCTTATTTCTGTTTAACTTTTTGCCTTGTATGTGTTGACTTCACCTGCCAGACCCTACTATCATCTCCATTGCCTTTGGGCGGATGATCCACGTTGCACCATGCTGTGCACATCACTGATGTCCGGTAATGTACATTTCAATCAGAGTCCAGGGATTCATCAAATCGGATCTTTCTTGAGTGGTACAGATGGTTAGGCACTCGACTATCAGCCAAAAGGTTGGTGGTTCAAACCCACCCAGAGGCACCTCAGAAAACAGACCTGGAGACCTGCTTCCAAAGGTCACAGCCTTGAAAACCCTATGGAGCAGTTCTACTCTGCACACATGGGATCGCAATGAGTGAGAACCAACTGGGCAGCAACTAACAACAATGATATGCCTAGTGAATATCAATGAATCCTAACTTCTCATTAAGTTAAACAGAAACCAGTGGGTTTTATAATAGTCTATCTTTGGAGCTCTGAGGGCACAGTGGTTAAGAGCTCAGCTGCTAACCAAAAGGTCGGCAGTTCGAATCCACCAGTTGCTTCTTGAAAATCCTATGGGACAGTTCTATTCTGCTCTATAGGGTCACTATGAGTCAGAATCAACCCAACAGCAATGGTTATTTATTTTTTACTACATGTTTGGGTTATCTAGCCATTTAAAAATCACCACAGGATTGTTCTCTTCAACCAGTAAAGAAGGAGTTCACATAAATTGATCCCTGACCAGAAAAATATGTTTGTAAATAATTATATGTTAAGACAGTCTAAGTCTGGCATAAAGACATCTTCTGATAGACAAGCAAGAAGAAAGCATCACCAAAATAGGATTCCCAAGGAATGCTAAACAGTTAGAAATTGATGATATTTTAATATATCAAATACTTGGTGACAAGTCAACTTCCGGATGAAATCTCTGCTGTAAGATGGTAAATGTGCTTCCATAAGAGGAAATATGGAAAATATGCTCAAAATTATGAATCTTTCCTACCTACACTTCATTTTGTAAAAAATGTACAACTTCAAAAGTCTGTAAGTGAGGGTTCTCAAACTCTACACTGATGGAACACAGGTACCCAGGAGTCTAAGGTTCAGACAAAGCTGAAGAACACCCGGGTGTTCCCAACTCACAGGCAAAAAAATGTTAATAAATACATATTCAAAAATTTTGAGTTCTCCCATATTAATTTTTAAAAACTTTTGGTGCTTGCAATCGCCTAGTTGGTAATGAATGAACAAAGAGCAAATAGGTATTAATGAAAATAGCTGGGGACAGATCACAGTTCTGTGGTCTCTGATTTTCATAGATGTGTGTGTGTGTGTGTGTGTGGTTGAGTTTTTCCTGCAAATACATAATACCATAATTTAGTCACAATTTCTTCTAGTAAAATTTGAATGACTGAATCAAATACATAAATACTTCACACTTCCCAAAAGGAGTACCAGGGGCTCCATTACCTGCATGCATTTGAGACCTGTGGTTATTGGACAATGATTTTCTAATGATAAGGTTTTTTTGTTGCCGATGATAATGTAGTTCTAAAAATCTGTCTGTTTTGTTTATTTTAATGGGGGCATATCCACTGCACTGACTTATGCAAAAATCAGGAAATTGTACTTTTCCTGCTTAAACCCAAGGACACTTGATAAACTTGCACATCGTAAAACCCTTCAGAAAATAGGCTCTTCTCAGAAATGAGTTTTTGTTTTGTTTTAAAATTGCTGCTGAATTTTTCTGCACTCCTAGGGTGGCCTAGATGTTCTAACTGGAGGTGAGGGACCTCGCATGGCACAGCTTTCAGACTGGGACTCTGCACGCCTCTGAACAACCACCCTCCTCCTCAGAGCAATCAATAGCGCAATTATGTTTTGCCCAGCAATTTCCTGTTTTCCCTTTTACCTATTAGTTTATAATTCTGTGTCTCATTTTGAAATGCCAAACTACCCTTCCAAAAATGCACATAGCTCAATCAATTGTATTTGCTCATAATAACATTTTCAGAGCACTAGGCCAGAAATGAAGGCATCATCTGATCTTCCCACTGCGAATCGGGCATAGGGCCCATTCTCCATATCCCTCGGGATCCAGTATCACTGTAATAAGATGTATCAGGGGATGCTTAAAAGGAACATCTTGCCCAGGACTGTCACACCCAGCTTTGTGAAAACTTCATTACCTCATGACCTCACTCCTGGCTCTGCTTTTTTATCCCCTCTCCCCTTGACTACTATCTCCATTTCCTGGTTACCATTTATGCACATTCTCCCTGGTCATGTATGTTTCTCTTCTTGGAACCACAGCATTCACATATAGCCATCAGAGAACACACTTTTTACAAACCCAAATGCCCATTTGGCTCCCTCTAGTCTCCCAGGTGTTAGCTGGACATTTTTGAAAATATGGGAATCATGGTTTAAAATATAATACTATAATTTATTTTTTCCTTCTCAAAATATAATTTAAAGAAATAGTTTAAAAGGAAAAGAATTATGTCAAAATATATATCGCTTTGATATACAAAAAAAATTTCTTCATTTCTAAAAGATAATTCCCTGGGTATAGACTTCCAGGTTAGGAGCTTTTTGTTTTAGCATTTTAAAAATGTCATTCCATCTTCTGGTTTCCACAGTTTCTGTTGAAAAGTATGCCATCATTCTTACTGCTTTTCCTTAGACAGGAACCTATCCTTTCTCTCTGGCTGTTAATAAGATTTTATCTTTTCTTTGATTTTTAGCAGTTTATTATGGTGTGCCTTGGTATGGTTTTCTTTGTATTTATTATGCTTAGGATTTCCTACATTTCTTAAATATCTGGGTTGATATCTTTCACAAGTTTGGAAAATTTAGGCATTAAAAATACATCTTCAAAATATTGGTTCTTATCCATCCTGTCGTTCCTCTTCAACTGGGACTACAGTTACACGTTAGACCATTTGACTGCATCTGATATGTCTCTTGTGTATTTTTGTTTCTTCTCATTTTTCTCACCATATTTCAGTTTGTACATTTTTGATTAACCTTAGTTCACTAATCTCTCTTGTTGTGACTAGTCTGCTGTTACTGGTTGCCATCAAGTCAATTCTGACTCATAGCAACCCCACAGGACAGAGTAAAACTGCCTCATCGGGTTTCCAAGGCTGCATGTCTTTACTGAAGCAGACTGCCACATCTTTCTCCTGTGGAGTGGCTGGTGGGTTCTAACCAGGGCTTTGAATCAGTTTGTTCTCTTTCGAACCTCTGTTGATAATTTGCATTTCTCACAAGTTCCTAGCTGAGAATTTGCATTTCTAACAAGTTCCAAGGAAGTTACACATAAGAGTCACCTGGGAAATTTTATGGTGTGCCTTGGTATGACTTTATTTGTATTTATTCTGCTTTCGATGTCCTATGTTTCTTAAATATCTGGGTCCATATCTCACAAAAATCTGGGGAAGCCCTGGTTTGAACTGCTGACCTTTCAGTTAGCAGCTGTGAGCTTAACCACTGTGCCACCAGGGCTCCTTAGTCTGCTGTTAAACCCATCAAATGAGTTCCTTATTTAAGATATTTCATTTTGAAGTTCTAGAATATGCATTTGATTCTTTTTATATATCTATTTCAATTCTCCATTGAAATTATCCACCTTTTTATTCATTTTTTATCTGTTTTCCATTAACTTATTTATAATGATTATTTTAAGTTCTTGCTGCAAATTCAAACATCTAAATCACCTGTGGGTCTGCTCCTATTGTGTGCTTTTCTTCCTGATTGTCAGTCACATTTTCTTGTTCT
This sequence comes from Elephas maximus indicus, assembly GCF_024166365.1. Classification (NCBI taxonomy): domain Eukaryota; kingdom Metazoa; phylum Chordata; class Mammalia; order Proboscidea; family Elephantidae; genus Elephas; species Elephas maximus. The sequence continues at coordinate 44,421,532 of NC_064829.1, read as the reverse complement.
TCTCTTGGCTTGTAATTTTGACTACGAACCGGGCTTTGGGTATAAAATCTGAGATCTGTGCTATTTTCCCCTACAGAGTCTTCACGCTTTCTACTGTTAGGCAGATAGGATGAGGTGCTGAGCTGAGTTGGAGCCAGACTGAAGTTTTAGTTAAGAATCAGTCCACCTCTGACTTCAAACGCCTTGAGGCAGAGCTCTCTACCTGTGTACATGTTGCACACTGCATACTGCACACGTTTCCTCAGTACTGCAAGACTGCAGAAGATTTCCCTCTGCCTTTCCGGCCCAGCTTCCTCAAGCTGCCCTGGTACTTAGCAAATGTCTCCCAGAGAAAACGGTCTACATTTTGGGCTACTTTAGATTCCAAGCTCTTATCCCAGCCCACATGGATATTATACGTTCTTTTGATTTCTCTTTCCCATTAGAGTTGCTGTGCCCACAGCAAGCCCAGTGCTCAAATGCTCCTACGGAAGCAAATGGCTGGTGATCTTAGCTCACATAGAAGGGTTCTTCCCTCTCTGGAATTCTAGGTTGTCTACTCTTTCTTTTCCCAGTTGTCCGATGTCTTTTAAAAGAAGGCTTTTATATTTTATCCCTCTCTCTCTCTTTTTTCCCTCCATTTGTCATAGCAGGAGTAATGGTTTGCTACCACCTACCACATGCCACCTGGAAGCAGAAGTCTCCTTCAGATGAGTGTGAATGTGCAGAGAAAGTGAACAGCCTTTTATAATCTCTTTTATCAGTCAGCAAAAATAAATTCATATTGCACAAATTCAGCAACAATATTTTTCTCTTTTTTCTTTCAAGTCTGGAACAGATGTCTGTGTTCTCTTTTAAAATTAGCACAACCTGTTCATGTTCCTTTAAGGAGATACTGGACTCCATCTCCCAAGAGAGCTTCCATTGTACTGCTCTTGCATACACCAAGGTACAGCGCTTCAAGACTCCTGCCTGATGGCTGTGGTCCCAAAAGTGGAGGCAATAACACTCTCTTTGATCTTCCTGATGGCCACCTCTAGCCTAGCGTGCCAAGTCTGCAGAAGCTGCCAGGGCACAGAGAGGCTCACTTAGGCCTTTTTGGGTGTCACAAGGTACAAGTTACTTCCCTCCCAATCCACTGCAACACTGCAAAAATTGTTTCATTTTATGCTTATGCTTATGCTTGTTTTACGCTTCTCCTAGCTGACAGTATCTACTGCTTACTGTTTAATGACAGTCGATTTGATTACTGTGTATTCCATCCAGCAAGGTCCATGTATAGTCATTGTTTATGTTGTTGAAAAAAGATATTTCCAATAAATAAGTCATCAGTCTTGCGAAATTCTGTCAGGTGATCTCCAGCATCATTTCTGTTATCAAGAACATATCTTCCAACTACTGATCCTTCTTCGTCTCCAACTTTCACATTCCAATCACCAGTATTATCAGTGCATCTTGACTGCATGTTTGATCAGTTTCAGGCTACAGAAATTGGTAAAAATCTTCAATATTTTTCATCTTTGGCATTAGTGGATGGTGTGTAAATTTGAATAATAATCATATTAACTGGTTTTCCTTGTAGGCGTATGGATATTATCCCACCATTGATGGCGCTGTGCTTCAGGATAGACCTTGAAATGTTCTTTTGGACGATGGATGCGATGCCGTTTCTCCTCAATTTGTTATTCCTGGCATAGTGGACCATAGGTTTGTCCGATTCAAAACGGCCAATACCAGTCCATTTCTGTTCATTAATGCCTAGGATATCGATCTTCAAGTGCTCCATCTCATTTTTGACAACTTCCAATTTGCCTTGATTCACACTTCATACATTCCAAAGATGTCTTTTTGAGGACTAAGAGGTGTCTGACCCAAGCCGTGGTATTTGCAATTGCCTGATATGCATATGAAAGCTGAGTAATTAATAAGGAAGACTGAAGAAGAATTAATGCATTTGAATTATGGAGTTGGTGAAGAATATTGAATGTACCACAGTCTGCCAGAAGAAGAAACAAATCTGTCTGGGAAGAAGTACAGCTAGAATGCTCCTTAGAAGCTAAGATGGTGAGACTTTGTCTCACTTACTTGGACATGTTATCAAGAAGGACCAGTCCCTGGAGAAGGACATCATGCTTGGTGAGGTAGACGGTCAGTGAAAAAGAGGAAGATCCTCAATGAAATGTGTTGACACAGGGGCTGCAACAATGGCCTCAAACACAGCAACGATTGTGAGGATGGTGCAGGACTGGAACTGACTTGACAGTACCTAACAACAACAACATTCAGTGATACTTTTTCCTCTCGCTTTCTGGCCTCCCCTACTTTCTTCTTTCCTTTTATATTCTTTCTTGTTTACACACTTTCTTTCCTATCACTTCTCAGCTTTTCTGAGAAATGGATGCCTCTTAGAGACAGCACAGGCCAAGAAGAGGGTACTTTTCCTTCTATGTAGCCAACCAGACAATCCAAATATACCACGTAAATGCTCAGGGCTTCATTTCCTCAAAGTTGTATCTGTCTGCTACTGACCACTAAAAGGCTGCCTTTTTATTGCCAAAGCACAATAATAATTTAATTTTTTCTACCTAATTCAATATTTGAAATTACCTAGAAGGGAGAGGGTTTAGAAAGGAGGAATCCAAGAGATCCTAATCTTTGATCCTTTGATATCACAATAATATATGCAAATATTCAGGGTATCGATCAGTAATCAAGGTTGTATTAATAGTTTTCTATTCTGTTATCTATTAGTTGCCGTATGAATGCGAAGGTATAGAAGGGACAGAGAGGCTGCCTTTCTTTTGACATACTCTCAGCTGTGTATCGAAATAGAAGCCCTGTTAAATGGTAAAGACCAAAGTCCAACATTTAGACAGACGAACAGAAGTACAGTAATACTGTACTCACACAAAATAAGAAAACCATTCAATAATTTTAGTTTTAAAAGCCTGAAGTACAGCTCTGCTTGAGAATACCACACAAACCTTAAGAGTCTAGAACACAGCCTCGAGCTCTTTCAAGATTCCCTCCTCAGATCAGCAGTTTGTGGCCCTTTGGTTTAAGAGAAGCTCCAAGAAACTGTATGCATTGTGTCACGATGACCCACCTTCTCCTGAAAAAATCTTGGAATGGCATTTATTTTTCCCTTCATGTTGAAGTGATTATTACCATCCTTATTTTTATATATTTCAGATAGTTGACAGCAGTAGAATTCCAAGCACTGGTCAGTAAGCAAAGTCAGCTAGAAGTCACTGATGGGCCTTCTTAGGAGTTTCCCCAGCTTGCAGCTCTCTAGATTCTAGCTGCCCTTCTGTCTGTCATTTTCTGACTCTGAGTGTCCACTACAGCCTATGAAGACACCTGGTGGGCACTGCATTTGTTAATTCATTACTGAGTTTATGCCATGTGTTAGGTAACCCACCATCCAATTTATCTGGCATGTCCAGTTTTATGTATTGGCCCAGCTTAATTATTACTTACACCTTCTTTCATACTCCAAAGCATTCCAGTTTGGACAGTAAATTATATGGTTTCTACTAGCTGTGTGCATCGTGTGTGCTAAGCAAACACCTAGAGGAGAAAGCCCATCCTCCAGGAGCTTAAAATATTTAATTATATAATTTATAATCTCTAGCTGGGGTCTCAGGAGTGCATCAAAGGGAAAGAGTGGTCTGGAGAGTTGGGGACTGCTTGGAGGTCCTTGGTAGGTAACCTTATTACCAAGGTTGTAATCTGTACCCTGTGATGGAGGCTAGACTCCCACGATGGACAACCTGAGAAGACAAGCCCCACCTGGGCCAGGAGTTACCTCGGCTTGCTCGGCTGCGTGTGCGGACCCCCAGCACGGAGGTGGCGTCCTCTGTGGCGGGGGATGAGGTTTTCAGTACAGCCTTCATGTTCTCATGCTCGGCTGCATCCTCAGCATAGCTCAGTCCCTGTGGTTGGCTTGAAGGTGCCGGAGAACTGCCCAAGAACTTGCCAGACTGCAAAACCAAGTAGGAGTTAGGATGTGTGACAGAATCCCCAAAAAGCTAACTCAAGCTTATAACACTTTTAGTTCAGGAAAACCTTCTCTTCTGTCTGTCTTTTTTGTTTAGGTGCATGCTCCACACATATCAGTTACGATAGTCACCGAAGTTGTCAATTAACTGAGGACAAGCCATCTGTGTATGAAGGAAATTCTCTTATCAGAAAGAAAAGCCAGAAGGACCACCACCCCATTGTAGTGCATTTCTCTTGCCTCACTGAGACTGCCTCAGCAGGTGTCAGCTAGGTGTGTCTGAATCAACTCTGGGAAGAATTTGAAAATCAAATTTGTTCCTAATCAAAGCTTTGATATATGAAGGCCAGGTCAACAGAATCAAAATTTGCCTTTTATCAAATGTATTTTTGTGTGTGTGCATGTGTTAGGTAGTAGCTAAACTTTTCTTAAATATCACAGATGATGATGGAATTTTAAAAGTGGAATTCAATCACAGAATCATATGATGTTAAGAGCTGGGAGGGATTTTCCCAGTTCTGGACCCACCTCACTTTAGAGAGAAGAAAAGGGGAGCCCTCTGAGATTAAACTGACTTGCCAAAGGGCCCGAGGGGTGAGTGTCAGGGCCCAGATCAGAACATGATGCTGACATCCATGCTGAAACTGAGTTTGGCAATACTTGCTACTTCTGACTGTGTCAAAAATGTAGTTGTTTTAAAAAGTGTTACAAACCCAGGGTGATAGTCCCTAATACTGACTGAACAAAGAGTCGGAGCATATATGTTTTAAAAGAGGTATGCTAGAACATTGGGCCATATGTACACCATGTCAAACACCTAGATGAAAAATACAGGTCAGTTAGATTAGTGTTTGCAAACAGCAGCTCCATAGATGGCTGGCTTCCCCTTTTCCTCTAGTGTCTCAGCCATGGCAGCAGAGGCCAGGACATATCTGTGACTTGTACCATCTGCACTGCTCCCTCCTCACTTTCTGGGGCCAAGTAGCCCCTACTTGGTCTCAGTACTTGCACCCAGGTTCAGCAGGAGAAGCACCTGCTAACACTCCACTGTATACTCACAGATTCATGGATGTCAGTGGAGGAAAAGAGGCCCAGGTCAGAGGCTGTCCAGAGTCTGGGGACAGCTTCTCTGGCCTGGCCCTTAGCTACTGCCCTACTTCCTCCTTGGGTTTAGGGCTCTTTTCTGTGGCTACTCTGGATCAGGTTCTCATATTGAGTTGCCATGAGGCTCAAGCAGAGGGTTGGAGGGATTTGTCTACTTTTCTAGCAGTAGGGAGAGACCCACTATACCTGCCACTCTTGACAGGGCTACTGATTAGCCTGAGACTCAGGGATATGCCCAGACAGCTTGGGAAATGCAGTTAGCCCTTCAGTCCCTGGCACACACAGCATAACGAGAACGCTGGTAAGGTGGTTAGTGATCACACGAAAACCAACAGGAAAGTATGCGTGCATGGTTCAAAGCACTGAATGGTGCAGGCACTTCATGTGCTAATGTTAGTTTAGACTCAACTGCACTCGTGGGAAGATCAAATGTGAGGTTTGTCATGTTTCTAAGCAGTCATACCTCAATTTCATCCTCTTCATCAGTCTACCCGAGAGGACAGGACAGGACAGAAAAGACAGAAGGGACTCTTAGAAGGCACAGAAGTCAGCGAAGGTGAGATCATCTCAGTGTCATGTCAAATTTCAAGAAACTAACCACCACAACTAGGTACACCCTCTTGATATGGGAGTTGCCAGGCCCTGCTTGTCTGGATACTCCCTCCACGAGCTCCAAGACCAGTCTTGGCCAAAGTCAGGAGGGACTTACAGGGCTCCAGGCCAGCCTCTGGGACCATTTTCTCCCTGAACACTGCTCATGATGTTGACAACCAGGTTGCCTGGTTCCCCGACCACTACGGACTTCAGCCCTAGCTCTGTGCCCTGCTATGTGGGTGGCCATGTCCCGCTAAACCCACCACCACCTCTGGTCATCACGGCCTTGGGAAGTGGAGCCCTCTCCATTTGCCTGCCCCTCCTCATCAGCTGTGGTCCCTTCTCGGGTGCTGAGCCCCCACCTGCCTAGGCTTCCTGGTTTGGGCTACAGTTAACCCTGCCACACACAGGCAAGACAGGACAAACTGAACTGCCCAAGCAGAATGTTTCATATTACTCTCTCCTCAAAAACATGGAATTCAGTTCTTTTTAAATCTCATGCATTCCGCATGCTGGCATCTGACTGACAACATGTACTAGATAAACTTCTTTTTTTCGCATTCACTAAAACATTTTCTGCTTCCATTTGAATTTGATGGGAGGACCTGGTCAGTGGCAGGTAGAAGCTGTACAGATGTTCTCAGAGCAGAGGTGGACTCTCACGCAGACCTCAAAAATATAAGGGAAATTAAAATACGCAGAAAAATTTTGACTATTTCTGGTGGCTGCTAACTTGGAAATAGTGACTTATTCTTTCTTCTTTGGGAAAAGCTTAAAAAAATAGTTAACACTTCTAAAACATTAATAAATGTTTAAGAAATAGAAAATTATGTCATTCAACACTGCATGACTGTCAAAAACTATCTACAACATTAAGAAATGATAGACATAAATGCTTATAGAGATGTATGAACACTCTTATTCTTTCTACATAATGTCAAGTAAATTAAGAGGTCTAATCTGGAAATCTGATAAAAGTAAGCAATAAAACAGTGTTGTCATTCAACTCCTTTTAGAGGAGAGCCTTTAGTTGTTATTCTTTAGATAAAATATCCTTTTTCTGAAAATAAACTGAGGCCGAAAAGGCATGAAAATATCTCAATTTTAAATAAAACGCACCCTGGATTTAAGCATTTTCACCCAGGTTACAAGGCCAGGCCAGCCAATTAGACACAAGTTTTTGGAGACTTGACTAAGCTTTTGGGAGCTGCAATGATAAAATGCATCATTTTCCACGCTGCCCGGACCCAACGGCGCCGTGACAAGAGATGACAGTCTTGGTCCACTACATTTTTTTTTTTTAAATCTCGAGAGTTTATTTATGTAACCAGGATGATTGATATTTTTCAGCAATTAGCACACATTCAAGGTGCTGTATATACAAAGTCTTGGGCCCTCTCAGTACCCTCAAAAGTAATTCTTCCTTTTTCATAGAAGAGGAAGTTGGGGTTGAGAGAGGTTGGGTGTCTCATGCAGGATTACCCAGCCCCTCTTCCCCCCAGCCCTCTATGGCAGTGTCTGGGATTTACTAGCCTATTTTCTACCACCCATCAGGAATAGGACGGCAACAGACAGGGCCAGAGGAAAGCAACACTGTTGCCTCATCTATAGCATCCTTTGGTCTAGAACCAGTTTAGGCTACAAGGATAAGGAATTAGTTTCTCACTGATCTTTACCTGGGAGGGCCTCTGGGTAATGAGAAAGGAAGCCCTTCACAAGCTAAGCAAGGCGGAGAGAAGAGAAAGGATGGGCACTCAGGAGCTGAGGTGGGGCTGACTCTACATGGCATAGAGTCTTCAGGTTTTACCCAGACATCTCTGTGTCTTAGAAAACAATGGTTTTTCTAAAATAATCTCTCTGCTTAATAATTACTATATCAATAATCATTTTTCCTACAGTATGCTGCTTTAAAAATAACTTACTATATCCAGTTTTCTCTAAAATCTCTTCTAGCACTTATGTTCAGGGGCTATATGAGCCTAAATCTATTTCCTGGTTTTGTGTTCGATGGTTTAAGCTGTATATACGTTGTTTTCACAACAGGTCAGGAAATCCTTGGGGTATACCCCTGTCTTTTACTGTTTTCCCATCTTCCTGAGTGCCCCATGCATTGAGAACTGGGAAAATTTGAGCCTGTACGCTTTGCTGTGAGTGATAATTTCCTAATCTTCCAGCAGATGGCAATCTTTCTACATGACTGTTGCCACCTTGATAACTAAAAAATACGTGCTACACTGAAAATGAGCCCCAAAGTAGCCTATATTGTCCAGATTTTAATGGGCATTTAAATATTTTTGAAACAAAATCTAGAAACACTTACCAAAATCTAGAAGCATTTATAAATAGGAAAGTCAGATGTTTTCAGAGAAGTACAGAACTAATCAATTAGTGGGATCTTTAAAAATCTCAAGAATTTGGCAACAATTTTTTGTGTTTTCATAACTATAAGCACATTGGGCTTGTATTTTTCACCCTGCAATGTGTCTCATTTCCAGAAGAATAAGTGATCCTTTTTTAAAACTTTTAAAAATAATCCTTTGAAATGAAATATGGGCCACAGTTTGCCCAGATAGATTCAATTTGCCTTCTCATTGCTGTCCTCCAGGAGGCTGAAGATCCTACTGAACCCAGATTTCAGAAGAGAAGGAAGACTCAGCTGGGTGGCACTGGCAGTCAGAACTGCCAGAGGAGGGTAGAAAGTGCTGCTTCTACAGAAAAGTGTCTGAGCATCCCTGAGGTTCTAGAAAATTCCAAGGAAACAAGGGATTTGGGTGGAAATAGATGGTGAGATTAGTTCCAGGTTCTCCTCAGAATTGCCTTAAAATTGCAACACAATTTTTAAGTGAATGCATCCGGGTCTCTGTGTGAAGGTCACACCCCTCAGGAATACACACTCTTTGGGAGCAGTAACAGTGTGCCCTCTGTACAATATGAACACACATATGAGCACAGAAAGCAGCCTCAATGACATCTTCTTAATTGCTTTTATCTTCCCCAAAAGAAATCTGCCTGGCTTGCTTTCAACTGATATTCGTAGACTCCAGGATGATGGCACTCCCTACGGCTTCATCCTGTACTTGTTCCAGTCCCTGTATCAATGACAGCCTGTGCATTTCTCAAATCTATGCATGGATAGATTCAGTTCATGGGTATCAGCCCAAACAATGAAAAAAAAAAAAAAAAATCCTGCTGATGGTCCCAAGTGTGATCTACAGTATCAAAAAAAAAATTTTTATTCTCCCTGAGTCTCTTCCAGTAAGAATAAATGGTGAGTAAGGGAGAATTCCCAGAAAATGTCACCATTTTGCCTGCAAGTGACCTGAGAGCTTACTAGTAGATGAAATAGGTGAGACACCAACTTGGTTTTCACATTTTGTGAAAGCACATCAGAAAAAGAGTCTCTACTTTGTATCGTCTGTCTCTTGTGTCTTCATGTATCCCTTCACCCTCCACTTACTGAGCAGCTCCCATCTGAGTGCTCACTGCACCCACCTCCAGGGCAGGCTCAGGCCTGAGTGCTGGAGACAGACAAAGAGCCCAGGAGCACGGCAGACATGTAAAGTGCATGGTTACCCAAAGGTGCTGTTGGGAAACTTCTACTGAATCACTGTCCTCTTGGGATCTCTTCCCACCCTGCTATTTTGCCACTCAAGGAACTGCCAAGAGCCCGTAGATTGTCTTCTGAGCAATCATATCAATTATTTCTCTGTTCAGATGCCTAGAATGAGTGGTCCATGTGTCAACTCATTATATACCATGGTTAGGATGATAAAAATCCTGAATTAATTCCAAATCGGTTCTTGAATTTTAAATGTCTGAGACCCTCATTTGTTACGCAGCAGATTTTCTAAGAAATGGTGGAGGAACAGCTTAAGATCACTTTTGTAAAAGAAGGATTCCCCCCTCCGCCACAGTCCAAGGGTGGGGGCGGGGGGAGGCACAGCCTCCAAGTTGTGGTGAGGTTTATGAAACTTACATCAGTGATCATCTTCCCTCTGGTCTTGTTCCTCTCTCTGTGGTTGGCCCGTTTCTGTTTCTGCTGCAAAACCCTCTCCCTGGTGGTGCGATACTCTAGTGCAAATTCGCTAATGATCCTGCAGAACTTGTTTATGTTCACCTCCCGAATCGCGTAAGGCGGATGGCCCATAAAGAGCAAAAAGGAGTGGAATCTGCAATGAGAAAACAGTAATGGCAAGACTTCAGTTTCAAAGAACAAGGAGGCAAAGCACAACCATTGGGGCTCTGAGCCCACCATTCCCATTTCAGCAGGACGGTGTCGTTGTTGACAACTGCTGTAGCGTCAGCTCCAGCTCACGGCAACCCCACGTACAACAGAACAAAACGCTGACCAGTTCTGCACGGCTTCACGACTGTGGGTATGCTCAAGTCCACTGCTGTGGCCACTGCATGTTTTGAGCGCCTTCCAACCCAATGGACTCATTTTCCAACCCTATATTGGGCAATATTCTTCAACAAGATATCCCTACTTTAGTCAGTGCTACATACAGGACTCCTGCTAAGGACTTCATTTGAACCCAGGGCTCTATGGTTTAGATGTTCTGGATTGGCACCACCAAACCTCCCTTCATCCGTGTCACTTTTACTACCCACCACAACTGTGGTGAGTTCCTAGCTCATCCTGGTCAGTCCCAATGGAGTGGCCAATAGGCAATAGGCAGAGTTCAGGTCAGACAGAAACAACCATCATTTATGGATGACCAGCTTACCAAGGAGAATGGGAGAGTCAGAGCAACGCATCATAGCATTTTGTTTGTTTAAGTGAAAATGCTCGATGTGGCTAAACACAATAGCTTTATAAGACCTTCATAAAAATGCTCCAGTTTCAAGACATTCCAAATGGAAACTATTTGTTTATTTTAGTTTTTTTTAAAGTTGGGAATTGACTGTATCATACAAAGCATGGAGGGCCAAACCAGCTCGCATTCCTGCCTCCCCTTTTTAACCGTTTAAGAGCACAGTGAACTTTGAGTCCACTATGAAATTTGACAAAATCTCTTATAATATGCTCCAACACAGAGGGCAGCTGTGAGGGCTAGTTGATAGTACAGTTAGGGGGATTTATGGCTGAACACCTAAAATTCCCAAAGTTCTGATTAATGTACAGCTGTTGTCCTGGAGGGAAGACTGTTTCTTATTCCTGTCCTGGTCGACATTTAAAAAACATTCTTCTTCCCCATAGGCTGAATCAAGACCCAGGAAGTATGATTACCAAATGACATGTATTAGATGAAGAGAACCAGGTTTTTTAAAGTTCTATATGAGTTCAAGGAAGCGGGGGAGAGGGAGGAAGTAAGGAAGAAGGGGTAGGGGGAGGAAGGAAGGAAGGAAAGAAGGAAGGAAGGAGAGAAAAAAACAAAAATATGAAATATAGAGGGATTAATGAAATTACCACCCATTTATTCACCACAAAAAAAAGAAACAATTGAAAAAGCAAAACAAAACAAACAAATGCTCAAGTGTGGGACTAGGGAGTGGGCTTTGGGAGCAGATCTTTGGGAATAGTTTGGGATTTAGCTGGCTCCAGGCTCAGTGAAGAATATTGAATATACCATGAACTGCTAAAAAAAATGAACAAATCTGTCTTGGAAGAAGTACAACCAGAATACTCGTTAGAAGCAAGGATGGTGAGACTATGTCTTACATTCTTTGGACATGTTGTCAGGAGGGATCAGTCCCTGGAGGACATCATGCTTGGTAAAGCAGAGGGTCAGTGAAAAAGAGGAAGACCCTCAACAAAATGGACTCGCACAGTGGCTGCAACAATGGGCTCAAACATGGTAACAATTGTGAGAATGGCGCAGGACCGGGTAGTGTTTCCTTCTGTGGTATACAGGGTGGCTATGAGTCGGAACTGACTCAGTGGCACCTAACGAGGCTCAGCATGTGCACCTTATGAGAGGCTGCTGGGAGAGCCCCACCAACAGAATTCCGGCAGGGTCTTGTTTAAGAAGGTCTGTTGTCAGCAGCACCTGCTCCAGGCAGACCATAGCCTGCAGGTCTGCACGTCCTGCATATTTGGTCACCAATCTGTAAGGCCCAGGACGCAGCACCTAGACCCTGGAGGCCAGGGCCAGGGTCCAGCAACCACAGTCTATGACAAAGCAAAGGAGAAGAAAGTAGTGGCACACGGTAGGAAACGCCCTGGCCTGGGAAGTTAGAAGACTTGGATTTTAGCCCTGGTGCTGCCACCACTGATTGCTGAACAGCGCTGGCCAGCCACTGAGCCCTTCTAGGCCTCAGCCAGCCTCTTCCTGGGCAAAGCAAGGCCTGGCCCACCATCGCTGTGTCTCCTAGTGCCCTCCCAGATCCAGTGACTGAGGAAGGCTGACCCAGAGGATGGCGCCTATGGTGGGGTCTGGCCTCACCCAAGCAGGCTGCAGTGCAAAAGCAGCCATTGGGGAACCCACGAGTGGAAGCTTCTTGGAGGTCAGATTCCAGACCATATACAGGACAGACTTTAAAGTAAGTAGAGCCATCTCACAAGACAGTGTGCCCTCTGCAGGCAGAATTGTTCAAGCAGATGCAGACATGTAGGGTTTAGTTTGTCAGAGATCTTAACGGATGCAATTCCTGATTGAGTGGGATTGTTAGATCAAATTCTGTCTGAGATTCCTTCCAACTTCAAGATTTAATGGCATTATACTGTTGCTGTTGTGTGTGTAAGAAAAATTAAGTACCCATGAAACCATTAAATACCTGCACCAAAGTCTACTTGCTACTTACCAAGAGTTTATAGTAAAAATTTTATAAACTTAACCTTTAGATTTTGGTTTACATAATATTTTTGACAAGCCATTGTACTGATGTTTCTATAAGTTCCTTGATCCACTTACCTGTTAATTATTCGTCTATGGACAATTTTTAAAATGATAATTCGCTCTGCACAGTCTTTTAGGAACTCTGACATTCGTTGTTTTAACACTGGTTTCATTTCATGTTTTGCAATTGCCTTGAGATGATCCCATGAAGCTTTGCATCTTCTCTCCATCTGACATAAATTATCCTGAAGTTGATCAAAGTCAACCTGAAAATCAGAGAGAGAACATTGCAAATGTGCTGAAACCACTGGGCACCAACCTGAACTAGGAAACCAAACTGCCTCTGGGAAAACAAGACCAAAAGACCCAAATCCATATCTGCGAATACAAGCATATTTACTGGGTAACAATTTATTCACATGTGTTTCTGTCATTATTTTGACATCAAATATTCAGTGATAAGACTGTTCTCCAAATAAACCCAATACAAGTGTCATCTTTTTTGGCCATATTTGGAAAAGAAGTTTTAGGAAAGTCTCGGTGAACTGTAAATTAAAACCGGATATCAAGGAACCCTAGTACAAAATGAACTGAGTAGATGTCCCATAAAAATCTTCAGAGTACTTTCGATCTTCAAAAATGATATTTCGCTCAAGGTTGGAGGGACACAATCAAGTCATGCAGGGCTCTGATGTGTCAGGCCAGCTAATGGGCAGCCAGCTTCTCTTTTACACTGTGTAACAAATTATTTTACCCATGCACTCATTCACTCATCCAGCCAACACTCACAGAGAAACTAGTGTTCCCATACCAGACACTAATGAAGACAAAAATATATGCCAAAGGAGACCCAATTCCTGCCCTGAAGGAGGCTCAGTGTTGATTACCAAGCACTGAAGGATGTACAGAACCCACCAGCTCTGTGTGTGCATGTGTGTGTGTGTTTGAGTGTATCTCTGTGTGCACATATGTGTATATGCATGTGTCTCTGTGGATGGATCTATCTGTGTGTGGCTGTGTGCGTGCCTCGCTGCATGGATGTATTTGTGCATTTGTGTGTGCGCAAGTCTGTGGGTGTGCTTGTGCACGTGCATATGTGTGTGTGCATGCATGTGTGTAGGTGTGTGTCTCTGTACGTGCCTTTGTGGGCGGATGTGTCTGTGTGCGTTTCTCTGCAGCAGGTGGGTGTAGACGTGTGTGCACACATGTGTCTGTGTGTGTCTGTGTGCATGTCTGTGGGTGTGTCTGCACGTGTTTGCTTGTGTGCATACGCGTGTGGTCTTGCCAGCAGGGCAAGCCACATGTGCAAGGAACAGCTGAGACAGAACACTCGCTGTGTATTCAGGGAAGGGCAAACAGTTTGGGTTGTCTGAAGTCGTCAGAAACGAGGCTTTCTCAAGGTAATGCTTTTATAGAATTTCTAAACTAAAACTTATGTGGATTAAAGAGTTAACTTAATCATGAAAAAATTTACTTGAAAGCCACATTTCATGGAGGTAGATGTGGAATCGGGGAAAGAATTGAAAAGGATAAGAGGGGAGGAAGAAATAAATAATCAGACAGACAGGTAAGCTGAAGGGAGGGGAACTGAGGCGGATGTAGAGTGAGAGATGGTGGGAAAGGAGAAACTTTCAATAAATAGAGCCACCTTACAAGAGTGTGCTCTCTGTAGGGAGGATGGGCAAGTGAAAGTCAGAAAGAAAGGATGTGCAGAAGTGAGCTGCTGTTGCTTAAATGCCATTGACCATGGTCATGAAAGCAGGGTCTGGAGGCAAGTATCCCTGAGGGGACTTGCTGGAGGGACCTCAGACCTCTAGACCAACCCTCAGAAGGGTAATGGCGAGAATCAAGTGAACAAAGCTGGAGCCTGCGATAGGACCTATGGCACCAAACGGGATGAAGCCATGGTGAGCACAGTGGAAGCCTGATGCTGAGCACAGAGGCAGCCAGTCTAGACATGGAGTGTCCTGGATTTCTCGAGAAGGCAAGTTTAGGCAGAGCTCTGGAATTCAGGTAAGCAGGGGTTCATGGGACTTGGAAGAAAATGATTTTGCCTGAAACCAAGAGAATTTGGGGTCCAGTTAGAAAAGGACTTCATTTTCCCACGGAACAACAGAGCTGAAAAAAAAAAAAAAAAAGATTTGGTCTTCATACTTAGGGTAAAGGAAATGCAAATTTAGGAAAGAAGGACTGAATTGTTCAAACATAAGGCTGGAAGAGGACCCAGACACTTGGGATTGACAACTCGTTTCTAGAAGGAGACTTTTAAGCCAATTGAAGTAGAGCTGAGTCATGTAATAGAACCACAACTCTCCACGTTTGTCCTCTTTTGCATCTGGCAGGTCTCTTGACCCATTATAAAGTAACTTCGGTTCACTCAAACATGCACGAGCAGCTTTGTGCCCTCTGAGCGGCTGGTGATTGCCACACATGTGATCTGAGACTTCATAATAATTTCACAGCCTCAGAATCTATTGCTAGCCCCACTTCATAGGCGAGACACTGATGCATAGAGAAGTGACTTGTGAGAGACGGAACTGGGATTTGAGCCCAGTTCTCTTTGGCTTCAGAGTCTAAGTTCTAAACCATCATTCCTTAAGCCTAGGTTTACCCTTAAAAGATTCCACCCCAGGAACAGAGCTGGCCTGGCTTTGTTTTGAGAAGGAAGTCTTCACTTGCAGACTGCTCTATATGGGCCACTTTCTGCATGTAGGAAGATGTGTGGGCTGTGCCATGAAGTAAAGCCAAGTCTTATCAGTCTGGGATGCTGGGGGACAACTCAAAGATGAGAGGAGGGCTGGGGCTGTGGAAGGGATGTGGTGGGGGAAAACACACATCATGAGGCTTTAAAGATATGTTGCAAATTCTTTGACACTTGTCCAGTCAAAATGTGGAGGCTAACAGCCCTGCCCTCTTTGAATGTGGACCAGCTTTGAGTGACTTGCTTCTAAGGATGGAATGTGAAGACTAGGTCATAAAGAAAACAGACCTTCCACCTGGCATGTTCTCTCAATCATTCCTTCTATGGGAGGCCACCCACAAGTCCCAAGGACACCCAAGGAGCCCTGGCAAAGGCCCATGTGGGGAGAAACTCAGGCCTCCCTCTAACAACCAGCAGGTAAGTGAGCCTAATTTCTTCTTGGTGGTTTTGGAAAAAGGGCCAAGATTAAGAGGATTTGTCTCAAATAGTTTTTTTTCTAAGAAAACTGCCTTCGGAGGAGGTTCTCATTGGGAATGTCAGAGCAGCAACTGGAGGACTCTGTTGGGGACACTCAGAGAGGCTTTCCACCTTGTCTTGGATTCTGAAGTAATATTTGTAAAGACCTCAGCAGAGTACCTGGCACAGGGAAATATAGCATACCAAAAAACCAAACCCATTGCCATCGAGTTGATTCAGACTTACAGCAACCCTACAGCACAGAGTAGAACTGCCCCATAGGGTTTCCAAGGCTGTAATCTTTATGGAAGCAGACTACTACATCTTTCTCCCGTGGAGCAGGTGGTGGATTCAAACCACTGACCTTTTGGTTAGCAGCTGAGTGCTTAGCCACTGCACCACCAGGGCTCCTGATACAGCATAAGTGCTTGTTAAAGTAAAGAGGATTCTGTGTCTAAGGAGCCCTTCGTCAACTCTCTGAGCTGGGGGATTGCTGGCCATGCCTTTTTCTGCCGTAAGGCAGGTCCACAGTTAGGCCGCTCAGAACTGCCTGCTGGTGAGCCTTGCACCTGCCTGCCCATTGCTTTTGAGGCAGGTAAAGGAGGCTCTCAGCCACCAGGTCCCCAAAACCAGTTCTGTCGGAGAGGACAGAGGGAAGGAGGGCTCTTTGAAAGACACCTTAGCAAAGCCCCACTCTCTCCATCTCTTCCCTCCTCTGCCCACCACTCCTTCTCCTCATATTAGATTCCAGAGCTTCCCAGTGCTAAAGGTTGGCCTGCTTTTAGCTCCCACTCCCTAGCCCAGAGTGGGTTTCCAGGAGTTTCCTCCACATTGGCCTGGCTTCTGTACCCTATTCAAGCCCCTCCCAGCTGGGTTTCCCGTTACTCCCAGGACCTTCACATCTCCAGGTGGTGGTGTGTTTGGGGCTCCTCTGGGGGTTGTTCAGCCTCAGTGACCCACTGTATTGCAGGCAGTGGGGGTTTCGGCTATTGCAATGGTCTCTTTTCTAATATACCATAAGATCATGAAGATGCTATAACTCTGTACTACATTTAAGAGCTTACAGCTGAGGGGCCAATGATACTATTTACAGCCCTATAAAAATGTTACCTCTGCACAAGATCCTAGGGATGGGCAATCTGTGGGTTGTGTAGGGCCAGGTGGGCCCTCTGCTTCCTGGCTCCACAGCTCAGGGTAAGCTTATGGAAGTCTTAGGAGGAGCAAGCTGTATCTTCTTCACATTTTTGACCACCTAAAGCAAGCCATGGAGTTTCACCTTCTGGAGAACCCAGCGTGGTGAGTAACACTGCTCAACAGTGGACTTAGGGGTCATGACTGGGATGGCAGGCTTGCCTTACATACCTCAGTAAGAAAGAACCTCACAAAGAATCAGAGATAGGAAATAGATCTGAAAAGTCCATTAGAAATGGCATGAAACGAATCATATTCACGAACTCTCTATAGAGCAGGGCATGCAAGCGGCATTGAACATTTTACTTAACAGAGCAAGAGTTCCTCAGAGATGACTTATAAAGGCCTGGCGTCTGAGGCAAAGGCAAGGCCCACGCCGCTGTGTCCATAGACGTACCTTGGCTGACCTGGTGATGGCCCCGATCTCCGAGTACAGATCGGAGCTGTCTGGGAAGTTTTCCACCACCATGGTACACACGTGGTGGAGAAGTGACTGCTTGTGCACTGTGTCTTTGACTTCTGGAACCTTCTCGAGGTAGCTTAACTCAAATGCTTTGGCCTGTTGGGTAGACATAAAATAAAATAAAAGACAGGAAAACTACATTTCAGGCAGGTTCCTAGATGAGCACAGGTCTACCGTTGGAGTTACCCGATATTTAGTTTTTATCTGACTGAAGTTCCTCAGGCCACATACCCCATCCTCCTTAGCTGATCACAAGTGGACCAGCCACACAGAATGAAACGAGCCATCCAGTGCTTTTACACCCAGCCATGTGCTGGGGCTCTACCCCTAAATCAGGGTGCTGTGGGTCTTGGCCACTGGGTTTCTGCAGCTTCTTTCTCCTCTTGCCCTACTGCTTTTTCTACTTCCCGGCCAAAGTTTTTTAGGCCAATTAAATAAAAGAAATTTAAATATCAGAATGTGTATACCAGAAAAACCAAACCTGTTGCCACTGAGTTGATTCCGACTCATAGTGACCCTACAGGACAGGGCAGAATTGCCCCATAGGGTTTCCAGTGAATGCCTGGTGGGTTCAAACTGCTGACCTTTCGGTAAGCAGTCATAGCTCTTAACCATTGTGCCACCAGGGCTTCTAGAATGTGTATAGGCACAATAACGTGAGCAATAAGCTCAGGGGAAAAAACATGTAGAAGAAAATATTCCTGATGTCAATTCTGAGAGTACCCAAGCTTCATAAGGAATAGTATGCTTACTTTTCTAAGTCTGCTTATTTACAGCAAGATGCAGGTTCAAATAAGTAGGCCTTGATATTTTAAGGGAAAAAAAATCCTTCCAATTTTTAGCAAGAAGATACCAAAGTTGTTTGTTCAATTGTGCTTTGGTGGACCAGAGGCACAACCAACCATCAGCAAAGGAGGGGCAGGAATTTTGTGGTCAGGGAGTCAGGAGGATAAGGAATGTGAAAGACTTACATTAGTTCCATTTAGAAAGTTCCCGATGGCTAACAGAGTAGACAGGATAAACCCCAAAGTTTTATTGTTCTCCAACTGGTCTATTCCTTCCTTCAGGTCCAAAAGTGGTTCTGCTACTTCCTTTCAGTTAAAAAAAAAAAAAAAAAATTAGAAGATGATAAAGACTGTACAGTTTGGTTTTACTTTGTTCTTTTTAATTTTTGCATAAGGTGATTAACAAAAGTTCTCCCCAGCACAAGGCAATCCCATGTGATGGTCATGCACTCTTAGGTGTGGGAAAGGTGCCGAAAGGTGGCAGGGAAAGTCGACCTCATCACCAGCGTCTCTCCATCGGAAACCAGGAGTCCAAACGTGTACCTGTGACTAACAGGAGCTTGTGCAGGTGTGACAAATGCTCTGTCTTACCCCTATTTCTGCCCACCTTTCAAGCCCAGGCAAGACCCGTAAGTCACAACACTCTCCCCACTCTCTCTCCTGACCAGGGCTGACTTCTATGACACTCTTCCTTTGCCTGTTCCTCCAGCATCTGGACCACTATCTTCTGCTTTCCCTTTCTCCTTACACACAGATGACACTGGGAGCTGTGGCCTCACTGTTCCTGGACCACCCCAGGTCCCATAACCTCTCATCTAGACACTCTGTGATTGGCCACCTCTTAGCCTGGGCTACTCACTGGGCAGCCACTGTCTTTATCACTCCCACTGTCTCAGGTTCCCCCACCATGCTCCGTAGTCTCATGGCTTCAATTTCCCCCTTCCCTCGCTATTTTCATTCTGTGGACGCCCATGTCCTTACTGAGGCTCTCAGCCAGCCTAGATCCCAAACCCAGAAGGTTCAGTTTCATTCTCTCCAGCTTAGCTTCTGCCAGGCTGGCCCTGCCAATCCTCAATCAAGGCTGACCCAATTATCTGTTTTCTCCATGATGCTACCTCGCTTTGTTAGAGAAAGTCACCTAAATGTGCTGACTGGTTTGTGACCAAGTTACACTAGTCATCTTAGCAGTCCTAGGTTTCATCCCTGCTTGATTCCCCCAATGGATTCAAATATAGTAGTTCCCTTCTGAAACCCCTAAACCCACTGCCACCTATCTGGCCCTCAGCATAGGCCCTTGTCACCTCCTCTGCAGGGAGATGGAGACCATGCAGCCTCTCCATCCATCTATGCTTCTGAATCTTCTGTGAGTACTTCCTCTCAATTAAGCTCACATCTAGTTTATCTTCCATTTCTTCCTTTTCCTCAACCCTAGCTCCTTGTGTTCAACCTGCAAAAATACCCCATTGCCCTATTTCCAGAGAAGACACCTGCTTCCTCCACTATCTTCTCAAGATGAGTCTCCCATGCCTTCATCGTTAAGGTCTCCTTCTATTCTCCTCCAAACTTCTTGCAATCTGTCTCATCCTCAACTTTCTACTGAGCATACTCTCTCAACACTGCCCAGTGACCTGCTAATTGCCACAGTCAACAGCAACTTAGGTGATGATCAACAGATGCAAGGATTACAGCTGATTTTATAGATTATACTTTTTTATATTTTCCAAATTTTCTACAAAGGGCATATAAAGTCAGGAAAAAATAGTAAGTTTTTTTTTTTTTTTTTTTTAAACTAGTCACTTGGTGCCTACAATCAAGTATCTGAGGCTGGTGCCAGGAGACACTTTAGAATACCACCCCACTGGCAGGCTGCTGATCACTTAGAGTATACATAACCATATTTTAATTTCAACTCACCATTCAAACCCTGTCTCAAATATGATACTTTGCCACCTTCACCAATAAAAAACAGATTATTCTCAACAATGGGGATGTAGGTTTAGCTGCTTCCCTCACCAAATGCTTACCTTTTCTGTAGTTTCATAATCCATTTTGAATGCCCAGAGGTGGAGCCGAGCTGAGAGCTCGCTGATGGAAGACAGCATGAGGAGGAACTGTTCAGCACTGCCCAGGGGGACCTCTGGGTTGGCCAGCTGAGCTTCCTGGATCTTCTGCTTCTCCTCTTCAGTGGGTATCATGGTTAGAATTTTCTAGAAAAATGGGATAATGCAGTCTATTTTCTCTCAGTGATGTGGACTCTCCTCCACCCCTTCTGTATTTTCCAATTCAAATTGTAATTTTTCATCCAGGTAGTTCAGATATTCTGTTGTTAGTATTTTTTATCATACATGGTTATTACATTGTTACAAACAAAACACACTTTAGAGAAGGAAAACCTTAGGTAGCATCTAAACTTATATTTCTTTGGTCTAAAATTCTCTTTTCTCTCTCTCTTTCAACCATCTGTTTCGTAAAGAACGTAAGCACTTGCCCAAGGTTTTCTGGGTCTCCTGCATGAAAGACACCTTAGGCAAGAATGAGGAATTCTATGTGGAAAAAAGGTGAAAGAATGAGATAGAAGGTTAGGGAACATGGAGAAGGAAATAAAGAATGTCAAGAATATATGTTTCTAGCACTTCTCATGGATTCATTTAAGAGCTTACAGATATGAATCCTTTTCAAAGCACTCAGATTGACCTTTGTATAGGGGACATATGGCAATTTTAATTGTTTTAACTATATTTGAAAATTTATTTAGAAATGAAAACACTTTAAGTGCTACCAAACTCAAGCTTGATTGAGGAAAAAACGATGACGGTATTTATAAAGAGCAATACCTACCTACTAACTGAAAAATACATCTTTTTACTTTTATTTGATTCTGTTAAAGATCAATTGTAGAAGGCAGAGGAAGCAAAAAGATATCAGAAGGATCATGATTCTTACAGGTTCAAATTCCTTAGTGACTACAGTTTAAAAGAAGGTAAAAATTCCCATCATGTGTCACTTCATAAGCAGCAATATTTATGGTAAAATATCTTTATTTTCTCAAATTTTTCCTTCTCATCATCAAAGCAAGGAATCTTTATGCAGCAATGGTTAAGTGCTGTTATCTGAAATGTTGGCAGTTCAAATTCCCCAGCAGCTGTGCAGAACGGCCTGGCAATCTGCTCCTATGAAGACTGCAGCTTATAAAACCCTATAGGGCAGTTCTACTCTGTCATAGGGTTGAAAATCAACTTGACAGTATCTAAAAACAGTAACAACCATCAAAGCATAAAAATACACTTCGCACCATAATTTTTGTAATTAATGTTAATTCACTAATTCTAAGTGGCTTTAGTTACTGCCTTACAATGGCAAGCAACTGGATAAAGAGTAGAAGAGACACCATACTACCCAGCAATCCTACTCCTTGGAATGTATCCTAGAGAAATAAGAGCCATCATAAGAATAGATACATGCACAACCATGCTCATTGCAGCACTGTTCACAATACCAAAAAGATGGAAACAACTTAGCTGCCCATCAATAGATGAATGGATAAACAAATTATGGTATATACACACTATGAAATACTATGAAATGATAAAGAACACAATGACAAATCTACAAAACATCTCACAACATGGATGAATTTGGAAGGCATTATGCTGAGTGAAATTAGTCACAAAAGGATAAATATTGTATGAGATCACTATTATAAGAACTCAAGAAAAGGTTTAAACACAAAATTAAACATTCTTTGTTATGAGGGAGAGGGGAATTATCTTAGGTGAAGTGAAGGACAACACAGTACAGGGGAAGTCAGCACAACTGGACTAAACCAAGAAATTTCCTGAATACAACCAAATACTTCAAGAGACAGAGTAGCAGGGCTGGGGTCTGGGGGCCATGGTTTCAGAGGACATCTGGGTCAACTGGCATGACAAAGTTTGTTAAGAAAGTGTTCCGCATCTCTCTTTGATGAGTGGCATTTTAGGTCTTAAAATCTTTTGAGCAGCCATCTAAGATGCATCAATTGGTCCCAACCCATCTGGAACAAAGGAGAATGAAGAACACCAAAGACACAAGGAAAATATTAGCCCAAGGGACAAAAAGGGCCACATAAATCAGAGACTCCATCAGCCTGATACCAGAAGAACTAGATGGTGCCCAGCTACCATCAATGACTGCCCTGATAGGGAAAACAACAGAGAGTCCCTGGTGGAGCAGGGGAAAAGTGGGGTACAGAACTCAAATTCACATAAAAAGACCAGACTTACTAGTCTGACTGAGACTAGAAGAACCCCAGAAGACGTGGCCCCTGGACTCTCTGTTAACCCAGAACTAAAAGCATTCCCAAAGCCAATTCTTCGGACAAAGATTGAACTGGACCATAAAATATAAAACAATACTCGTGAAGAGTGTGCTTCTCTGTTCAAGCAGATAAAAAAAAAACAAACCCACTGCCATCAAGTCAATTCCAACTCATAGGGACCCTAAAGGACAGGGCAGAACTGCCCGATAGAGTTTCCACAGAGCACCCGGTGAACTCAAACTACTGACCTCTTGGTTAGCAGCCGTAGCACTTAACCACTACACCACCAGGGTTTCTGATACATCAGACTAAATGGGCAGCTCCTGTCCGGAGGTAGAATGAGAAGGCAGAAAGGGATAGGAGCTGTTTGAACAGACATGGGAAACCCTGAGTGGAAAGGGAGAATGTGCTGTTATGTTATAGGGATTGCAACTAGTACCACATAGCAATATGTGTACAAGTTTTTGTATGAGAAATTAACTTGAGCTGTAAACTTTCACCTAAAGCACAATTAAAAAAAAAAAAGAGTTAGAGAGAGTTCTGGTTCTGGGTGCGATGGAGGCAGCACACTCCACCCTGTGTCTCCCACTGAATGCAATCTCAGCCCTGGACTGCTTGCATGCCATAGCTGTTTGAGGACTCTGAGAAGCAGAATGGCAGGTGGATTGGGTAAGAAGACTGGAATTGGAAGTACTTCCACAGTGGCTATTCCCAAGCCTGGCAATTTTTCCTCTGCTATTCTCCAGCCTGGGCTCAAGGCAGCCCACAAGCTGGAAGAGGGCATTTGGCACAGAGAACGGGGGCTCCAAAGGACCCCTCTAGTTATGACTCTAGGAATGGGAAAGGGTAAGTAGCATTAGCAGCAGGGGCTGGCAGGCACCTAAATCTCTGAGGGAGGGGAAGCTTCCTCTTTATTTGGAGGAACTGTGGTCCCAAGAACATGGGGTAAACCCCCATGGTTTTTCTCTCTGTTCTCCTCTGGCTTGGCATGAGACAGGCACAGTCACAGAAAGCACATAGCAAAATGGAGTAACTAATACCCCAGTTTTCTGCTGAAGGGCCAGAAAGGGATGAGCCCAGGTCACCAGAAAGTACTGAAGAGGTCACGGAGAAGGAAAAGCTGTAAAAACAAACACACACAGTTGTTTAAGAACCCCTGGGCTCACTCCTGAGCTGCTCGTGTGTGAACCTGGCCTTGCAGAACTGAACAAGGGGATAGTTACTGCCCACCTTGAAAACAGCACTGACACTGGAACCACAGCCCACAGAAGGAGGTCAGGGTCTGTGGCCTGAACCCAAACAGGCAAG
This sequence comes from Elephas maximus indicus, assembly GCF_024166365.1. Lineage (NCBI taxonomy): Eukaryota > Metazoa > Chordata > Mammalia > Proboscidea > Elephantidae > Elephas > Elephas maximus. Next base: position 44,397,875 of record NC_064829.1, on the reverse strand, counting down.
GGAACATTTCCCTACTATTATTATGAGACCAGAATTACCCTGGTACAACAACTAGACAAAGTTAACACAAGAAAACTAGAGATCAATATCTGTAATAAAGCTGAATTTAGAAATACCAAAATCCTAATATATATTTAGATATATAAAAATTGCTATATTTGTATAGCAGTATATGAAAAAATAATAACCACCTCCAAATGGGATTTATCCTGGGAATGCAACATATAAAAATTAATCAATGTAGTCTACTAGATTAACAGTCTGAATAAGAAAAACTACCTAATCATTTCAATTGATGAAGAGAAAACATTTGGCAAAATTCAATATCCATTCATGATTTAAAAAACTCTCAAAAATCTAGCAATAGAAGGAGATAAATAATATTAACACACGCATACACACACACACACACGCAAAAACCTGTACCTAACACTAAATGCTTTCCTTCTAAGATTGAGAACAAGGCAGGGATGTCCACTGTCACCATTCCTATTTAACATCATACTGGAAATCCTAACCAGGCACATAAAAGAAATAAAGACATAGAGTTTGAAAAGAAAAAGTATAGAACTGTCCCTATTCATATATGACATGATTGTCTATGTAGAAAATTGTAAGAAATCTACAACAGTTAACAGGTAGGTTGTTTATCAGAAACCAGTGATGGAAAGCTGCATTGAAGACCTGTATTCTGTGCCGTGGACAGAGTGAGGCGGAAAGTGAGTCCTAAGATACCTCACCTTGAACTTTCGCTTCATTATGGCCCCAAATGCCGAGTTAATACAGGGGGAATTTCAGCATCAGGGGACATATTTAGTGACTGCGCTCCTTGCCCTCTACTACCTGGCTCATGCCCCACAGGTTCATGCTATTGTACCCACCTGTCCATACAGATGACACTAAAAAAATAACCCAAACAATTCAACACAGAGGTTGCTTCTTTAAAAGCATGCATGATTTGAACTCAATTACTTTTCAAAATAACAACTAAAGTTTGTGTTTTATTTCAAATTGTTTTAAGCAAATTGCTTTTGCATGCACAAAAACAAAAAAATTTCAGCATTTCTTATCCTTCTTTAGAGGCATTTTCTTGCAATGATTTTTGTTGCTTTGTTCCTTTGAGAAAGTAATCAAACACTCTTACTTTTGTTTTTCACATCTCTAACTAATTTAAACCATTTGTTCACTGCTGAAAACTTATGAGGCTGCCATCTGCCAGTTTATTTTATTTTTTTTACACATCACCAGCAACAGAAATAGCCAGAAGGCAGCGGAATGACAGGTCAAAGTCACCGCCTAGAAGCTGATGGCCCTTTTGTCCGATAAGCAGATAGTATGATGAGGCACGTTTAACCTGCTTGTTTACCCTATCAGTAAATTTACTGAGGGTTTATATGATCACCATTTGGTTTCACAGGAAGAAAAACATCAAACAAGACACATATGTAATAACCTCAGTGTTTTTAGCTTTCTCCCAGGCAGTGTTTGCTCCAGCACTCTCTAAGCATACTTGCTTATATAGCTGAAAGCTGTGTTTCAGAGAAAAATGCAGAAGTCTCCAAAACTATAGGGTTCGGATATCTCATTTACTTGAAGATAAGGCCAAAGTGAGCAATTACTTGGCTTTGTAAGTCTGGGCAGATTCTGGGCTAGTTAAGGATCTAGCACAAGGATTTTGGTGACAATAGCGAACAGCTGAAGTACATACACCTGAGCCTGGTTTGTACACAACTTGCACATTCGCATGAGAAAATGGCTTTCCATTCACGTTATGATTCCTAATTATTTTCACGTAGAGACTTTTTTTCTAATTTCTGAAAGCGTCTTGATATTCTCTCATACTCATGACTACTCAGTGAGGCATATGTAAAAAGGATGTGTTTCATCAGACTTACAGATGAAGTGACTTGCCTAAGGCCATGATGGGTCAGCCAGAGCAGAGCTGGAGAACAACAGATGGGCTCCTCCTAGTTTCCTAGTGCCAGTTCCACAGTTCATGGGGATACAACCAGAAACGCAAAAATAACAGTATGGCGAAGTCACCCAGTGGTTGAGATATTCTGATTCCTCGGTGCTCCGGTGCTGACTGTGATTCTCATGGCCAGGCTTATCTGTGTGTCTGGTGCCTGGCTCAGGCACCCACAGGCAGGGGCTGCACAGCACAACCTGATTGAAAAGATGCTGTAGTTTTGTACATGTGGCCAAACAGAACCTCTGTTTCTGGGATGCTGACAGGCCTAGCAAACTGAGCTGAAACCATTCAGTTGTGCTACCTTCTGTGAAGACTCTGGCTATATAGAAATTAGAAAGGAAGAAAGAAAAGGAAAACTCTCCATGCTTCTATTGTGATAACTTGATGACATTTTACTTGGGAAAATATCACTAATGCTACTTAGAAGATGGCCCCAAAGTAATTTTCCAAAGTTTAATATGCTTATGAAAAAAGACTTCCTTAACGAAGTTAGTTAACTTACTCCCTCTGGTTTTCCTGACAAATCTGAATACATATCACTGGGTTGCTAAGCAAAGCCACAGGACATCATTTAGTACATCCTAATTACATTTAGGTACACCAAGCCTTCGCCCCATTAGGCCGTGGGGCCATGCCACAGCGCCTGCATCCAGGAAGCAGACTGTTTGGCAAAAAGCCTTTTGGGCACAAACTGGAAATTTTATTAGCAAAGATCTGTAAGTACACAACTGTCGTGTCTTTTCGATCCTGATTTAACTCTTGAACAACCAGTCTAAAGAATAAGATCTGGGTGACTGATTTCATGGGGCAGTCACTGGTGGATCAGTGGCGAATTCTCACTTTCCATTTGGGAGACCTGGGTTCAATTCTCACCCAATACCCCTCATGTGTGGCCACCACCCATCTGTCAGTGGAGGCTTGTGTGTTGCTATGATGTTGAACTAGTAGAGCTTTCAGACTCAGACAAATTCAGGAAGAAAGGCTTGGAGATCTACTTTCAAAAATCAGCCAACGAATACCCTACCCTATGGATCACATGGTCTGATCTGCACCCGATCTTGAGGATGGCACAGGACCTGGTAGGCTTTGTTCCAATGTGCACAGGGCCACCATGAGTCGGGGGCCAACCTGATGGTAACTAACGACAACTCACCTCAGGAGCACAGGTGTCTGGACCATCTACACCCCTCAAACAGCGCTCAGATCAGTGACTGGAGACAGCAGGTGATGGCAGAGAGTGCCTTGGATCCCCATTTTCCAAGAGGGCTGGCTTTCACTGGAGTCTCCTTAGCCATGACTGACAGGAACTGAGGCATATAGTCTCTGGGATCTACCCAGGACAACCTTTAGATCGATGGTTCTCAGCCAGGGTGATTTTGCCCACAGGGGACATTCGATAGTGTGTGGAGATGTTTTTTGGTTTTCACAACCTGGAGGAGTGCTTCTGCATCTCGTGGCCAGGGATGTGCTAAACATGGTACAACACACAGGACAGCCCCTCACAACAAAAATTGTGCAGCCTAAATGTCAATAATCCTGAGGTTGAGAAACGCTGTTTTAAAACACAACTGTTACATAAAAATGACGTAGCTCCATGTATTGTTCTGAGTAAATATGAATCTATTGAGGACTCAGGACACAATAAAATCTCAGTAAGGGTTTATTGGAATCCCTGGGTAGTGCAAACAGTTAAAGCACTCAGCTTCTAACCCAAAAGTTGGAGGTTTGAGTCCATCCAGAGGTGCCTCGGAAGAAAGGCCTAGCAATCTACTTCTGAGATATCAGCCACTGAAAACCCTATCGAGCACAATTCTACTGTAACACGCATGGGGATGCCATGAGTTGGAGTCAACTCGATGGCGACTGGTTTGTTGTTTAAGGGTTTACCAGCATTTTCTGTGGCCATGTCTTCTCATTTCTAATTGTTCCATGTATCAGCTACTCCCTGGGAGACCAGAGGCAGCACTGTGAAGTGGACTGCCTCACCTCCTCCGGCTTCTCCCTCCCCTTCCAGATTCCCTCTTATTCTTTCTGGCACACAAACTTGGGCTTGGAGTGCCCCTCTGGGGCCTGCCACCCCCAAGGCCGATGGCCTGGACTCTAGACTCCAGAGCTCACATTCTAGCTCAACCTCTCACTGGCTTGTGACCTTGGGCACAGACTAACATTGGGATTCACTTGTGGGATGGCAAAACATGATAGTACGTCCCTCAGAAGTTTTTGACAAGAATCTGTGTAAAGCCCCTACCTGGTGCCTGGCCCCCAATAAGAAAACTATGAAAGCCAGTTGTAGGGCTGTGTTGCGACTCCGTCCCCACTATCATTAACACTGCCATCCTTATTTCCTCCTGGAACAAACCGATGTTCACCAGGAAATCAGCCAGAGAAGGAAAAATACTATTTCAATTCATTCCAAAATGTGAGTACTGTATTGAAACGTTCCCCACCCAGGCAGAGGTCCATCTCAGGAAGGAGAAAAGGCAAACCCAGAGGAACCCATCTCTCCTGAGGGACTTTCAGGTTTTCATGATGAAGGAAAATACTTTTTAAGAGGGGAAAGTGTCATTTTTTCCGTCAATTGTGCTGGCTCTGGCTATGTTTGAAAACTCTCTGTATGAATCTGAAGCTTTTGTGGTCTACAAGTGACCCTGTTGGGTAAATGGGACAGCCTAGATGTGTGCTGTGCCCTGGCAGGTTGTTTTTCCTAGCTGACAGATGCTTTGCACTTGGTCTGCCCAGGTCAGCAGCTCTGCATGCCCCACGGCAGCCCACCCCCTTTTTCCTCCCCTGCTTTTCTGTGGGCACCCCAGAGTGGGGCCTCTCACACTACAGCCTGGTCTGTCCCTTCCTGATGTCTGGCAGCTGCCTCACCGTCCCTCTCTTTCTCAGCCTGCTGTCACCTTGCTCACCTCTTCATACCCTCTGCCCCAGTCTGCCACATGCCCTGACTCCCAGACTGCCCACCTGGGTATGTTTGCCTGCCTGGCTGCCTGGCCTGAGTCCAGGGCTCGAGATCAATTTCCTCTCCAGCCAGGAGGGAAATGCACTTCCTTTCTTGTACCTGCTCTTGGAGCAGGTGTGTGTGTGTGTGTGCATGCGCGCGTGTGTGCGCATGCACGTATACATGTGCAGAGCTACTTGAGCCTCTAGGAAAACCATTCTTCCTGTGGAGGCCTCACCTTTCCAAAGCGCAAAGACACACTTGCCAGGTGGGTTCAGACCCAGCCTCGTATCGTGTGCACTTCAACTGTTGCCCCCCACTACCCCCACCACACACACACCCTCAGAGCTGTGGGTGAGTCTGCACCAGAGGCCCAGGCCCTTCTTCACTTCCTCACTGCTGATTTTCCATCAAGGGCTCATTCCTCCTCTCTGCAGTCAGGCTTCCTTGGCTCCCTCCACCCTCAAGTCTTTCAAGTAAGACTATGTATGAATGTACAGGGGGGGTTTAAAGAGGTCCAGGGCTCCCTGCCAATAGGAGGATGGGATGGGTGTTACGCAGGGCAACAAAGCAGTGTTCCCGGATGCCCGCTTTGGCCTGGCAGCCCCTCAAGAATATATGGCCCTCCTGCAGGAATCTGTAGGCTGGGCCACTGGCTCCACTCACTCCCCATCATGAAACTATGAGATTTAACTTGCTATCAGCCTGTGGTAAAAGGAGAGCATGGCCTGGTGGAAGAACACTGAACCCTGGCAGAGCAGGTGAGCTGTGTGGCTCCAGCTGGGCCACTGACCAGCTGCAGGGTGCAACCAAGTCACCCAACCTCTCTCCCTTTCTGACATCAGGCTCAACAAATACTAAAGACTCGGCTAGCTCAGCTTCTCCAGCTTATCTCTACAAACCCCAACGAGTGCCACCAGAGAAACAAAGTCATTTACCTGGATGTGAACATGTACCGAAACCCTCACTTATAATATCCCACACTACAGAAAAATGACAGCTGTTGGACCATGTGTTAAACATATTTGGTTTGAAATGGTGTGAAAGAAGATGGTACCAGTCTCCTGAGGAAGGTATCATATTCTTCTTCCATTTCAGAGACGGACAGAGTGTGGTCAGAGGAAGGCCTGCACATGGACCAGAGAGTGAGGGTCTCTGAACTCTACAGCAAAGTGGGGGTTTCCCCCCAAGAATTTAAAAAACTGTGAGAATTATTAATATCACTCAGAGTCTAGCTGAGGGTAGAAAAATGGTGAGCCAGCCTATGGAGAAAATCATACGGGACAGGGTAATGCTTCACATATACAACGTATTACTGAACACAAGTCGTGCTCCACAGAGCTTCTCTTACCTCAATTCCTTCTTTGTTTAAGGCATATTCATCAAAATTCAAAATGGCTATCTTAATTGTTCTTGGAGGGGGCAGGACCGTCAGACCGATATTTATAGCGTTGCTCCTCTTGGAATCCAGCACGATGACCTCCTGCCTTTTCCCATCGGCAGCAGTTTTCTTGTGATAAAATAAGGAGAATCCAATATTAATGCATCATCTTTGGTCCTATCCGTGTTTCATTATTAAAAGCCTAAGCTCTTTCAATTCACTGCTCGTTTAGAGATGAAAACAAACGGCTCAGATTCAGCCCAGGGAACGACTGGCTACCGCTCAGTACAGAAGAAAGAGATCAGGGGTTGCTCTGAGCAGCTGCCAAGCTTGGGTTAGCAATGGAACTTCGCAAGTCAGACACATTACAAAATAAAATTGATTTTCCTTCAATTGGGAAAAATGTGATATTTTGCAAGGGAGAAAAAAAAAACCTTGTTTTTTTCCATAGAAGCAGTGGAAACAAAATTCAAGCCTTTCAGAGTTCCCTTGCAGTGGTCTACGAGGTGTCGGAATGTGTCCTTGTTGGCCTTAGTGCAAATGGCCTGTGTTCAGAGATGGCCAACGCACATGCCGAGAAGGTAGGACTGACAGACGGAGGCAGGCATCTTTGGGGACAGTGGCATTGGCCTGCCAGCCCCTTCAGGTCCCTGGTCACATCACCTGAGGTGCTCCCTCTCACCATTCAAACATCCTGCACCCCTAATAGCAGCACACGTCCACCTGTCCTGCCGCACTTGGATATCTGCACAGCTGGTCGCTGGGTCTGAGGTTATGAAGGCAAACAAAGAGCACATGCTGGTAGAAAGGGATGAGGAAAGAGCAGGCAGAGAGGCTGAGGAAGGAGGGCAGGGACAGGAAGTGTCTTGGCGTCCTCATACAGCCCTTGTGTGTACAGCTTCTCTGCCAGCTTGGGTGCACCCCAGGGCCGTGCTCACCTCTGGTGCCCCGGCAGCCAGCCCAGGGCTAGCGCATGGGTGCAGCTCAAGAAATGTGTGATGTGCTGAGCCAATGCTCCTCCCTGCCCAGAGCTGTGACCACAGGCCTCCACCTTCCCCTTCAGCTCTGGGGTGCTAAGGGCTAGTGAAGGGTGGTAGGAAGAAGCCTGGCTCAGCGAGCTCCCTGTGCGGGCTTGGGTTTCCTCTGAGGCATGTCCATTTGGTTCATGTGACAAGTTCCTAGGCCTGTGCCCAGTCTTGGATGACAAATCTGAATAAGGCACAGCAGCTCTCCTGAAGGAACAGACAAGTGCAGAGCATGGTGATGGCCGGGCTCACTGTGTGAGGGGGCTCAGGGATAGGGCAAATTATCTGGTGATGGAAGGGGTCAGGGTTCTGACACCTGAGCTGGGTCCTAAAGAAATGACTAGGATCTAGCCTGGGGCTGGGAAGGGAAGATAAGGAGGTAAGAAGCTGCTCTGTCTAGGTTGATGGGAGCCATTAGGGATGAGGAGGAGGGTTAGCTAGGGCTATATAAGGGAGTGGCTATGTGAGCTGGCTGAGGGGCTTGGACCCAGCAGCTGACTGCTGCTCACCATCTGGTCTCCAGTGCTGAGGGTCATTCTCTCCTCCAATGTGAAGAACCTGAAAGGGCCAGAGAGGATCTGAGCTGTCTGGAGAAGCCGGCCTCTGCAGCACTACGCTGCCCTCAGGCTCACTGCTAAGAAGTGGGGAGCTGGAAAGGAGAAAGGGGCTGTGGCCCTCAGCACCATCTCACCCAAAACCAAAACCAAACCCATTGCTGTCAAGTTGATTCCGACTCATAGCGACCCTACAGGACAGAGTAGAACTGCCCCATAGGTTTTCCAAGGAGCGCTTGGTGGATTTGAACTGCTGACCCTTTGGTTAGCAGCTGTAGCTCTTAACCACTATGCCACTAGGGTTAATTTCCAGTGTGCTCTTCCAACTCAATTGCTGAAATTCTACTGTACATCCTTAAATATGCATTTGGGAATAAATAGAAATTTTTTCATGAAGAAAATAATGGGAAGCTTCCCAGCTGTTTTGGGGCCTGGTGGTCAGGAGGGGCAATTCTGGTGTGTTTTAATCATCAGCTTTGAACAGAGGGCCCCAGGGACATGTGGTGGGATGCTTCCCCACTCTGCAGGGCAAGCTCATCCTCTTCATGTTTAATCAAATAAGCTTAGTCAGTAGCTCTGGAAAATTCTCCATTTACCTTCTAAATCTAATTAAAAATATTATTTTGTATGTGGGATGCTAAGAACAAATGAGAAAAGGTCTGATAAAACGCCAAATACACGCAAAGAAGAAGGATGCCACAACTTGCAATGACAACTTTGGGGTGCTGGGGTGCCCACTTCTTCTGGCACTACATGGCACCTATCCAGCACCCATCCCCTCCTCCCTGTTTACCAACAGAACCGTGATTTTGTTCAGGCTGCCAATGTGTCCAGTTATAATCAATCACCTCCCTGGGCCCTTTGGAGCTATGCCTGGCCGTGTGACTTAGCTCTGGCTTTTGTTTCCCTGATTAAAAAAGAACAGATCATGGGCCACTCCTTTTGCCCTTCCCAGTCTTCCTGCCTAGAATGTGGTCATGAGGCCTAGAGGGGCAGAAACTGACGTCTCATGAGCATGAGGAATGAAGCCACATAAGGATGGCAGAATGGAAAGACAGAAGGAGCTGGGGATGGGACCTAGCATTGGAGGAGCAATTGCCCACAGGCATGATCCAGTACAGGAAGTGTTTATCAGCTGCAGGGATTCATTGGGAATCATTAGCCCTTGACCCCTCATCCATACAGTCTCCTTCACTCTAGGAGCAAGGGAAGATGCCTGGGCAGGCCCAGCTAGCTCTGTTGGAGTCTTTGTGAAAATAAGTTGATGCCTGTTAGGGGGAGACATAACCTTGTAGCAAAAAGGTTGGAGAAAAGCACCACTCAGATTTTAGCCCCTGTCCCCTCAGCCAGTATTCCTGTGCAGTGACTGTTCCTGGATACGAAGTCTCAATATTGTAAGGATGCTCATTACCTTTCATCTAATATACACTTTTAAAATAATTCTATTAAAATTCCAACAAATTTTTGGAATTAGAAAAAAAAATTCTAAAGTTAATATAAAAGAATACATGTGTAAAAATAAAGCAGGCATATTCTAAAAAATGACATATATAACATCTACCCAATCAACTATAAAAACTTACTGTAAAGCTGATGTAATTAAAATGTGTACCATTGGCACCAGAATAGTTAGAATGATAGGACAGAACAGAATGAAAGAACAAACTCAGACCCAGGGCTTTCCTGCAAGAAGATTGGTGACCCAGAATCCAGCATGAAAGGCTGATTTCTAATACAGAACAACAAAAAAACGGAACTTTAAGTCTGATACAGGATATAAAATCAAAAGAGCTTCTGACCTAAAATAAAATGGCTGAACTAATGCTAAAAGCTCAATGTGTAACCTTTTACATAGATTCAAAGTCTGTTGCTTAGGAACCAACCCTATTATTAAGGCTTTGTGGTTAGGTTAGGACTGTGAATCAGTAACCAAACATTATTGGAAACTCTTTGTGTTAGAGCTCTCCAAGTAATCTGATGCTGAGGGCAAGGTAATGTTTAACAACTTGTTCCCAACAGTAGCAGTCATGCCATTGTCATGCCATTGTTTGTGATCAGCCATGAGACCCTGTCCACGAACACACATCTTGTAAGTATGTCTTTCAGCCAATCAAAGTATGTTATTGGTTATTAACATAACCAATAATGTTAAAGGTTATGCTTTGCCTTGTCCCGCCTTTGACCGTCCTCAATCACCGTAAACCAACCAGAATATTACATTTATAGTTTCTTATACAGCAGAATAACTATGGTTGATTTGTACTCCCTCCTTCGGAATCCATGAGGTTCAGACCCTGAGGTCTTCATGATTCCCTCATTCGAGTGATACACTGACTTCAATAGATCTCTTTGATTTTACTTGAATAGAGTTGGAGAGTCTTTCCTCTACAACAAGTCAAACAAACAAATATGGAAGGTTAGCATCGTGACAGGTTGGATTGACTGCCATTTCCCTTCCTAGAGGAAAAGCTGGGAGACAGTAGGGGCATAGGCTTGTGTGGGAATAGCCAGCAATCAGCACAGTAGGAGTATACACATCTGAGGAGACCTCCCCCACTCCTTGCTTACTGGGTCCATGTCGACCAGGTAACAACACCCCCTCTGACTGGAGTCTCTGTGATGGCATGAGACACCAAACCCTGAGCAGAGGCAGAAGAGACTGAGAAACAAGCTCAGTTCTCCAAGAGGGTCTTTTTTGATTGGCTGTGTGTTTTCATGTATTTATTTATTGCCTCTCTTCAATATGGAAACCCTGGTGGCATAGTAGTTAAGAGCTACTGTTGCTAACCAAAAAGTTGGCAGTTCAAATCCACCAGGTGCTCCTTGGAAACCATATGGTTTCTATGTGTCTATAGGGTCCTATAGGGTCTCTATAAGTTGGAATCAACTCAACAGCACCGGGTTTGATTTTTTTTTTCCTTCAATATATTCCATTGCCTTAAACAGTGATTTCCTGAGAGTGTGCTATGTGCCTAGCCCTCAAATGGGAACATTTCATGGGGAGGAACAAAAAATGCATACCTGTGGAGGGCCAGGATGAACCCTGACATAGATGGTCAGTTCTGGGACAATAGGAAATAGGGTTTCTGTTTCAATTCTCTGATAAAACTTCAATCTGCCAAACCTCTGCTACCTTCCTCAGCAAGTTTCAAGAAATGTTAGGAAAGAAGGATTTTGGAAGGAGGTTCCTGTGGGCCCAGGCTCCATGCACAGGGAACTAGACTAGGGCTAGGCTGGATGTGAAAACAGGAACCACTATCTCTGGGACGAGCCAGCAAAAGGATGAAAGTGATTCCATGTTGGAGAAATGGCTATGGAGCTGTCTCTGAACATGCTACTTTCCCTAATATGTCCAGAAGTATTCAAGGGAAGAGAGGAACCTGCTTCTTTAAGTGAGGAGGAGGGGCTGTGGGAAGAAACCAGGCTCTGTTTTGTTTGCAGAAAGTTTAGTTAAGTGGAACTCTTGAGCAGAACCAAGCAGCAATACACAGCGTGTAGCAAAGCACCTCCTTCCAAGACGCAACTCTGAGGGAGCCTCACACATGCCAATAGGAGCCCTTCCCCATGGGAGAAATATGGTCTCTGGAGAAATGCTTCAGCCTAGGATGCCATGTAGGGTTTTGCTTACACGGCCCAGAACACTGTAGGGAGGGGGCTGGGGGGTGTGGACAGCCTAGACGGGTAAGAGAGAGATCTTATTCTCTATAGAAAAAGACACTGTTGAGGTGAGCACAGAACTCTTAAAAAAAAAGGGCAGAAACCAAGGCCATTCTATCCCTTTTCCTTAAGCTGTCCAAGAGGGGTGAGGGTCCAGCTCCCAGGAAGACAGAAGTGATCCCTTCTAGGTGGAAATCTCAAATAGACGCCACCCAAGACCAAAAGAGTGACAGGCTTTCTGGGAAGCACAAGAGGAGGTGGCAGATTTAAGCAGTGATTCTTAGCTGCCAAGGCCTAGGGGAAGGGCTGTGACTTCTCTCTACAGCTCAGATTCACTTGGTGATCAGCTACCTAGGTTGGAGTCCCCTTTCTAGAACCAGCCATCCCCAAGAGGTTGGGCCTGCATATTCAACCACAGTAAGGGACAGAAAGTCACCTGTGATAATAAGAATATTCTCTAGATCAGCTAAGCCAGGTGTTAAGATTCAGCTGGAAATGAGCCGGTGCAGAGACACAAATCCCCCCAGGCACAATGTTGATGGGACACCAATCCTTGATGCAGAGATGAGGACTAACTGTCTCATGGGAGAATACACACTAGTCAGGTTTTTGGATAGAACACCACCTCCAAGAACAAGTATTTCAGAATCTGCAGGCAAAGAAAAGCAACATACATGATTCTGAATGGTTATCAAGGGTAGGTGACTGCCCAGTGTAAGAGGGACCTTATCTGATTACATTCAGCATCACAGGGAAAGGAAAAGGCTGTAACTTCCCTGGGGCATAGCCATTCAATTTAGGAAAAGAGAAGGGTGGGAATTCAGCAGTTAGGGAAAGGTGGAAAAGGAAAATTTAAAGGGTCAATTGCAATCATTATGCTTAGAGACTAATTTAAATCACACATTGGAAGCCCAGAAAAGTTGCGTGGAAAAGGTTAAGAAAATTAATAGCATAAAACGATGGTCCCGTTAGCACATCGACATGGCTATGTGTAGTACACAAGCGTGTTCACTCCCACCTCTCTGGATCCACTCAACAACCCTAGGAAGTCAGGCACACTGAATCAGGCCTGGTTTCTTATTTTTTCCCTCATAGGGGGAAATAGGCTCAGAGAGGTTGATTGACTTTCTCAAGGTCACATGGTTAGGGGGGGAGCCAGGCCAGATGAAATTTGAAATTGCTAATATAATAGCAAAACATAAAGGTCACCTGGAGAAGGCGGAGTCTCTTTTAAAATGGCATGGTTGCCCACGAGAAGAAGTGCACACAACATGAACTGGAAGGCAGCCAGGACAAAATGGAATCCAGGTAGCACACAGACAAGAGCCCTGAAAGGTAAGAGAAACTTTCCAAAGCAGCCATGTCATTGAGGTGGGTCAGCTGGGGTCTCAATCCATTCATTGCTGTGTGACCATGGCAAGTCACTGAACCTCTCTGTGCCTCAGTTTCCTCTCTGGCACCTACCCCACAGGGTTTATATGAGGATTGAATGAGATAACAGATGTAAAGCACAGAAAACTATGCCTGCCCCCTGGTAAATACTGTAGAAGTGTTGGCTAGGACTGTCAGACAAGTATTATCGGTAAAGTGCTTAGAACAATGCCTGGTCCACTGAAAAGTGCTTTCTAAGAATTAGCTATTAGCTATTTTCACCACCAAGCACTCCTTTTTATTATTTTTATTCCACTGACACAGTATTTTAAAAATATGTGGTCTACCAATGCATATTTTTGTTTAACTACTGCATCCATCACATCAATTGATCGAAAAACCAAAAAACACAAAAAACCAAACCTGTTGCCACCAGGTCGATTCTGACTTATAGTGACCCTAAAGGACAGAATAGAACTGCCCCATTGGGTTTCCAAGGAACGCCTGGTGGATTTGAACTGTCGACCTTCTAATTAGCAGCTGTAGCTCTTAACCACTACGCCACCAGGGTTTCCAAGACCTACACAAATAAGAACATCAGATCAGATCTGCATCACCACCTGCAGTGTGATAGCTCCAGGTGAAAGAGAGAAGACTTGACGATTAATCTAGCCTGCAGCATTCTCCTTCGGGGACATGTATGATTTACATGGGGCTTTGTAAATGACTGAAAATAGCTCATGGATGCTCATTAGAATCTTTGCAGACTCCCAGGCACACAGAAACTCAAGATGAGAAACAGGCAGCATTCCCTGAACATGGTGCGTGCGGAAGATCTGCTTTCAAAGGAGATGGTTGAAGATGTCTCGGTTTCTGCGCTTGAGGAGACTAGCGTGGTGATTTCCACATGCCACATCCCCTTCTGAGGCTGGCAGACTGGATTTCAGGCTTGGTCAAAACAAGTGCTGAAGAAAAATCAGGAAATTCTGCTTCTCTGCCAGGAGGTATGGCCACCTCCGTGACCGATGGCAGAAGGGCAAACATTAGGTCACTGCTACTAGCTGGCAGAAACTCAACTCAAATAAGAAGAAACAGATCTGATCATCTACTGACATTTTGTTTAGACCAGTGGTTTACAACTTTGGGTGCATAAAAGAATCCCCAAGGACACTTTTTAACAATAGTGATGCCTCTTGTGCTTACCTTGCTTACTAGATCACCTGTAGTGAACAATTTCACATATTTTTCAACATATCACCGATTCTGCTTCTGGGTGTGGCTGGCGTCTGTCTCTCTCCCAAGCCCAAAGCACCCTTCTACAGAATCAAAGCCTCTTTTCAAATTTACAATCCGTGATGGGGGCAGATGACTCAGTAAGCAAACTAAGCACAGGCTTACTTGTACTTATTAATCCTTAGTGAAATTGTTGAATAATCCACCCCATTCCTGGGTTCATCCTCAGAAATTCTGGTTTATTTGGTCTGGAGCAGATCCCAGTCATCACTAATGTTCTACAGATCTCTTGTTCAATCAGTTACTGATTTACGCTTTTAAAAAGACTACAGGCTTTTGAGAGTAGATTGTTAGGTGAGTAGAAAGTTGTTATGTCAAGAAAGAAGAGGAATACACTTTAAAATAGGAAGCAAAAAGCAAGAGTAAGAGGACATTTCTCATAAAGGAAAAACAGTAGCAGGTTTCCCTGATTCCAAAATGTAGCAAAGACTGGTCTTGCCATTTTTATGGAAGATGGTGAATAAAGTCCCCAAGGGTATAGATAATGGAAGAAGTGTTTATGGGTGCTAAAAGGAGCCCTGAGGTGCCCAACAAATGCTAAGCTCATCCCAGGACTGGCAGCTAAGCTGTCCGTTACAAGAAGTGGCCCTTCTGTGCTTAGTGGTTAAAGGAGCTTGAGAGGGGCCTGGGGCTGAGTGTGGCTGAGTCCTGAAGATGCAGCCCCACATTCTGCTGCAGCTAACACCACGCAGTCGAGTTGTGTGTGTGGTTTATGGAAACAGAACAGAAGCCCTGGGCCATCAATCCACACAAGCAGGATGCCAGTGCCTGTGGCACACCATTATCAGGTTCAGAGAAGGGCCACCGCAGCCATTGCAGGAAGGCAGAAACTTCCCATGAGGGGAGAGTAGGGAATGCGAAGAAGGGAGGCGGGAGAATCAGAGATTGTGGAGGCACGCAGTCTGGGAGGGCAAACAGCGCTTGTTTTCCAAAGCTTCCATAGAGGGCCACTCGGCTGAGTTTTTAAAGAGTAAATAAATGCTCTAAATGTTTACTAGAAATAAAGGTGCAACATTTAAAAAGTGGGCATTCAACATAGCACTTGTCACCCCATAAGGTGTTGTCACTGAAAATAGAAACTGGACCAAGGACGAGGCTTATTAAGAGAACTCCATGCATCTTGGACAACACCCTAAGTCTGAAAGCGCTTCCATGAAAGGCGACCTTTCTCTCACATGCTTCTCAGCATCACTGCCAGAGACCCTGGGCCTGGCTCGGCACAGCACAAGTTCTAGAAACGGTGTCATTCTTCCTCATTCCCGCCAACTGCCAAAAAAGTGACGGCATGGAATACTTTCAAAACTGTCTGTTGAAAAAGTGACACAGTGATACAATGATACAGATGCTACAAAAGATGTGACAACTATGGAATTTTCCTAAAGTCCCGTAATGAGACAGATGGCAAGATACCTGGGAAAGTGTTAAGGCAAAGAGACAGAACCCCTAAGTCTAAATAAAGGATGGAAGACCTGTAGTTAGGAATAAAAGTGTCTGAAGAGCTTGACAGAAATGGTTTGCTTTATTGTTAAATTCAGGGGAAAAAAGTATTAATTTCCCATCTTTGCCCTTTGAGCCTTCTATAGCAGAGGCTAGCAAACAGCTTTCCAGTGTTGATTTAGCTTATCTATTATATTACGCTAACGAGGACACTTTTGAGAAGGAATGGGAGAGCTCTTGATTATGCTAGGACCACAGACACACCCCAGGATCATTCTGGGCACACTAGAACGAGCCACCTCACTTAAGTGCCAAAGTTGTGTTTGGAATTCCAAGGTAGAATTCAAGCTTTCTGAGGGTGATGTTAAAAGAAAATAACTTATTTTCTTATGTCCAGAACTTGAATATAGAGTAGGAAAAATTTTCTCTTTTCCTCAGGAGAATGAAGCAGATCTTCAAACCAGTTCATTCTGGTTAGAACCCCTGCTGAGAATTTGTATTTCTAACAAGTTCCCAGGCGGTGGTAATACTGCTGGTTAGGGACCAGTTCTGAGAACGACTAGTGGAGCGGCGGTTCTCAAATTTATTGTGCATAAGAATCACCTGGGTATCTTGTTAAACTGTAGATTCTGATTCAGTATATCTGGGGTAGAAATGCAAATTTTCAGCAGTGGTTCAAACTGGACCGAACTGACTCAAAGCCCTGGGATAAAGCAGGGGGAGCCAGTGTGGAAAGGGGTAGGAGTGGGGAACACAGAGCTCCTTTGGTGCCTCGTTTTTCACTTTAAGTCATTGGTTCAGTCTAGATTACACTTTATAATCACCGGGGGAAGCTTCTCTGACTCAAAGCGACCCTATAGGACAGAGCAGAACTGCCCCATAGTGTTTTCAAGGAGCGCCTGGTGGATTCGAACTGGCAACATTTTGATTAGCAGCCAAATGCTTAACCACTGTGAATCAACTCGATAACAATGGGTTTTGTTTTTTGGAGGAGCTTTTAAAACAACCCAAATTGGGCTCCCCCGAACCAATTAAATCATCATCTCCAATTTTTCCTAAGAAGTCACTGCTAATAAAGTCTGATGTGTTTCAAAACTTCAGGGTAAATAAAGTTAAACAGGTTTTTCCAAGTCCATTCTGGAGCCCCCTCCCTGTAACAAACCTAAGGAACTCAAGACAGTAAGACAGCACTGGGTCCCCAAAGGGGAAACCAAATTCCCTTCCTCCTTCTGGTCTCCTTTCCCACTCTATGCCTGATTTGGTCTGGCTGGAACTTTTGCTGCCCCTGATTAGGCGCAAGGGTTGGAAGGTAACTTTCTTTGGGCTCTTCAGGATAATGTCAAATCTGCGGAGGTTTCTTCCCTGTTCCTCCAGGTGCTTTCCGCCCTGACATCTCTCCCAGGGGTCACTTTAACTATCTCCACTGTGATTCACCACATCTTAGACCAGCAGTAGAGATACACCATGATGAAATTTAGCGCAGAATTTCTGTCTTTCTCCACAAGACATAATAAAATTCACCTAAGAAGATAAGTGTTTCTCCTGCTGAAAGAGGAAAATGGATCCAGTTCCAGAAACTATTTGGAAAGGAAACCAAAAAGTGCATCTTTCTTTTCTGATTGTTTCCATTACGTGGTCCCCCAGCCTTGGCTCTGGCACATGAACCTGAGTTTTTGGGGTGGCTTTGACAGTCATAACCATGACCCCTAGCCTGGTCTAGTATAAGTTTCCTGATGGAACCTACATCGATTCCCTTTGCTCTGCACTGCCCTGTGAAGTCCATTTCATTTTATATTTGTTGTGCTCTATGGTGGTTCCTGAAAAACTCCTTGTGAGCCAGAATTAGGAAGTGGCTGTTTACAGCTGCATTTTATGAAAATCACAGTCAAGGGCTAGAATCAGAAGGGAAACTGTATCTGTATTAATAACATATGAAAAAGATTTACCTCTCAAATGTGATGTGTTTTAATCCTAATTTGCAGTCTTACCTTTTGATGACATTGTATAAATTAACCCCCGTTTGCATTCTCTGTCTCCCAAAACAAAGGGATGTGCTCCTGAGTCTTGCTGGAGAACATTCTGGAATTAGTTTGGTAAACTTTTCAACATATTAAAACCAACCAGTTGCCATCGAGTCGATTCCAACGCATGGTGACCCCATGGGTGTCAGAGTAGAACTGTGCTCCATAGAGTTTTCAATGGCTGATTTTTTGGAAGTAGATCGCCAGGCCTTTTTTCCAAGGCACTTATGGATGAACTGAAATCTCCAACCTTTTGGTTAGCAGCCAAGCACGTTAACTGTTTGCACCATCCAGGGACTCCTTTCAACATATTACTTTCCTCTTTTGCTCCCACTTTAGAAAAACTAGGCAAACATTTGCCCCTTAGTAGGCAATAAATATTTTTCAAAAGCAAGACTGGAGCTTCAGGCTACTGAGAGAGACTTTTATCACCAACCAAACCAGCCACAGTGGGACCAACAGAAGGAAGGAGTTAAGTAGACCATCCATTGTGAGTCTTCTCCAGGAGACTATTTAATATTGTCATTTCCTTTTAAAAAATGAAGTTAGAAGGATCTTTACTGCCAAACTTATTACTCCCTTTATTCTTCCCTACCTTGAGTCAAGGTCTGCCCTTTCCCTAGCAACCATCAAGGGGATAAGCAACCACAGGAAGCCTATATATAGGGCACAGCAGCCTAATGAGCACTTGTGGGAGTAAGAAGGATGAAAGAGACTGGCCAGTTAGATCAGTGGGTTAGTGTGTGGTGTTGCCGAGGTTAGGTCTTGGGTAACTCCTGGCAGCCATTGGTAATTTACTGTCTTAATCCCAGCCAGTCTCCTTCCAAATGTCAGGCCTGATTGTAAGGAAGAGAGCATGTGGATGGCTGGAGAAGTCAGGACACAGAATCATTGAGAATCAGGGTCCAGCATGGTTTTCCTAGGCATCGTTTCCCATAGAGGACTGACGCCATCGCTTCTTTCAACTGGACAACAGGACTGATTGGGCATGTTTTCATCATTGGATCCCAGCAGTTTGGATTTATAAAAGGGGGAAAGCTGTAATTCTGACTTGAGGGATTCTTGAGGGTGGAAACGATTCAGATTCATGTCCTCACTAAAACTGGGCAGAAAGAGACACCGGAGTAAATGAATGCCAACCCAAGAAATGTAGCAATTCCTTTTAGAACACTGGATTGTGTTTAAAAAGGAAGTCAACCAATTAAAGGTCCTCAAATTGGCCTTCCAGCATCACACAATGGCAACAGGCTCTAACTCTGCCCTTCAGCTCCTTGTGTAAGTGCACTCTCGTCCCAAGGATGCTGCATGTAGGATTGGTATCTGACTGGGAGGTCTTGGAGTCTGGACCTCCAAGGAGGTCCACACACTCAAGGAGCTGACAAATTAAGCTACACGAGGTGCTAGAAATAATTCATGATAGTAAGCTCTTGCATGTTTACTCTAAATTATACTTTACAAAGTGCTTTCTAATATCCTTAGTTTCTGAGAAGAGAGGATCCTCTTAAATCTGTTTTAAATCTAAAAATATCCAGAATCACATTTTTTAAAACCAGTTCTTGAAGATATGTTCTCATGAGCACATAAAGTCAACTCTATCAATGCTCCTTATAAGTGAGGATGGCAAGACTTTGGCTTGCTCACTTTGGGCATGTCATCAAAAAAGACCAATTGCTAGAAAAGAACAATATGTTTGGTAGATGGTCAGGGAAACGCTCCATGAGATGGATTGATACAATAGCCACAACAATGGACTCAACATACCAAAGATCAAGAAGATGGCACAGGACCAGGCCATGTTTTCGTTCTGTTATACATATATCATCACCGTGAGTTGGAGCTGACTCCATGACAACTAAGAATAACAACAAATCAACGCAGTAAATCATTAGAAATAAAATTTGTGATCCACTATGGTGCAGTTTCCTGACCACTGTTCATCAGCCATGACCTTACCTTTGATGCCCCATAATTTCATGTACAGTGTTTCCCGTTCATAAAATTGGATATGTCATCTCTGTTAAAAATAACACCACAGCAATAATGCCTACAGGATTCTCGAACATTTACAAAAAATGAGAAATCTAGATACATGTGTAATGTTTACAGAATACTAAATATATGGCTATTTGGAAACATCTAGATAGCTGCAGTATGCTGACTCAGCCAAGGGATTATCGAATGACATGTCACTTGGATCACCGCCTTTGTTAAAGCAGTGTGTGGTTGCAGCTAACATTCAAAATGCTGTTAGCAACCATCGTCACCAAAAATAAGATTAAATAAACACATCCGCTGGATAACATCCACGTGTTTGGTAAGTCAGCAACTCTACTTTCCTCTAGTTAACCTCAATACCAGGTGTTGGGCTAATACTGACATTCGTTGGTTAATCTTTTTATCTTTTCCACAGTGTTATTTGGTTCTTTGAAAGTTACTTTGCCTAACGTTGTTACTAAGTTGGTGTCTGTATTAGCTAACAATAGTCCCTAAAGTCCCTGGGTGGCGCAAATGGTTTGCACTGACTACTAACCTAAAGATTTGCAGTTTGAACCCACCCAACAGTGCCATGGAAGCAATATCTGGCAATCTGCTTTCGCAAAGATTACAGCCAAGAAAACCCTATGGAGCAGTTCTACTCTGCAACACTTGGAGTTGCCATGAGTTGGAATCAAGTAGATGACAATGGATTCATTTTTTTTTGTTGTTGTTGTTGGTTTCCTCATTTAGTTTACATGTGGCATGAGGCACAAGGGCACACTAAATTAAAGGTCAGATTTTTAGAGTAATACACATTTTACCAAGGAGCCCTGGTGGCACAATGATTAAGCACTTAGATGGTAACTGAAAGGTTGGTGGCTCCAACCCACCAGTGGCTCCATGGGAGAAAAGACCTGGTTACCTTCTTTGGTAAAAATTGCAGCCTAGGAAACCCTACAGGGAAGTTCTATTCTGTCCTACAGGGTTGCTATGAGTAGGAATCGACTCAATGGCACACAACACCACCACTTTTCACCAAATGGCCAGAGCAACATGAAGAAGGGTATTTTATACATCACCAATCTCTTCAGCCCTACCTAGCAGTGAAAAGTAAAGCCACCAGTTAAGAAGAATACTAGATGTGAGTGGTACCTTTGTGACAGACAGTTCCTTGGATTTAGATTCAAACAGGTGCTCCAGTCTGGAAGTGTCCACTTTAATGGGTTCCAGTTTCGACCACAGGAATTCTCGGCAGCGTCGGTTGTTTTTACACGGCCACTCAAAAGGCCGAACTTCATTCCAGAACAAACGTATGGTCTTCTTTTTCTTAGTGAATGCCGGCTGACCCCTGGGTACCTGGGGCCACCCTAAGCCCTGAGGAGCATTGAACACTGGAGGAGGAGCCAATAAATTACCGGGGACTGGAGGCGGGGGCACACTGTCCAACAGGGGTGGAGGGGGTGGAGGTGGCAAACCCAGGAAGGTGGGTGGGGGTGGGGGCGGTGGCCCCGGGGTCTCTCTGTGACCCAGGTCCACATCCAGGACGTCGATGTCATCCTCCTCCCCCAGGTCGGTGAAGTCCATGTCTTGGATTCTGAGCTCCCGTGGATTGGCCATAAGCTGGTCCCAGATGTAGTCAGACTCTGTCTTTGGCTGTGCTGGGGCTTTCTCCGGAACTATGTCATTGGGCTCATCATCGGGAGAGATGGATCCTTTCCCCAGGTCCCCGTTGTTGAACTTCTCAGCAAAGGCTTTCACACTGCCCCGATTGTCCAGAGAGCCAACATCCACCCTCCTGACACTCTCATCCTGGGCCTGAGAGTGGGCCTGCAGTGTGGATATCCTGCTGGCGAGGCTGGCTACCGCCTCCGCCCCCTGCTCAGTTCTCCCTGGCTCACCCTCCTCCTTCTCCTCGTCATCTGTGGGCTTTCTGTTATGGGCATACAGCATGTCCAGCATGAAGCGTTTATTGGTGAGGATGTCGCCACACTGTTCATTTATACCTGCATCCTGAACGCCCGAGGACCACAAACCTGGAGTGTGCAGGAGAGAAAAAAAAAAAAAAAATGAGAAAGTGGCAGAGGCCTTGTACCATGAGAAAACCAACTGGGCAGTGAGCATTACTCAAAGGAGGGACTTGGGAGAAGACAACGAGATAATTAAACCAAAGCATGTGGTGGCAGTCATGGCTGACAAGGGGCTGGTGACCAGGAAGAGATGCTGCATCCAAGTCCCAGTGACCTATTGAGGACACACGACTCTTATGGCATGATGTTACTCATGGTTCCCAGCTAGGCTCATGGGAGAAATTCCTTACCCTCCCCTGCCTCCCACGGGAGCTGGTCAGTACTCCCCAGGCACAAGTAAAGGAGCCTCTGTTCTAACTAGACACTAAGAGGCAAAGGAAGATGATCCTTTGTCCACAGCAGGCACTAGGGAGGCTGTAAGGTAACTTCTGTTTCCCGCCTACTCCATATCTGCACCAGGGCAGCTCAAAGTCCCTGGAGAAAAATACAAAGCATGCCATTGGTCACACTTGAAATTCATGGTGACTAGTCTCCAGAAGGAAACCCTGGTGGCATAGTGGTTAAGTGCTATGGCTGCTAACCAAAAGATCGCCAGTTCAAATCTACCAGGCGCTCCTTGGAAGCTCTATAGGACAGTCGACTCGACGGCAATTGTTTATTTTTTTAGTCTCCAAAAGGAGCCCTGGTGGTGCAGTGGTTAACAGCTACGGCTGCTAACCAAAAGCCTGGCAGTTCAAATCCACCAGCCACTCCTTGGAAACTTTATGGGGCAGTTCTACTCTGTTCTGTAGGGTCACTATGAGTCAGAATCAACTTGACGACAACAGGTTTCTGTTTTTGTTTTTTTATAGTCTCCCAAAACCAAAACAGTTGTCCTTGATTCAATTCCAACTCATGGCAAGCCCATGCGTGTCATAGTACAACTGTACTCCATAAGGTTTTCAATGGCTGTGACGTTTCCAAAATAGATCACCAGGTGATCTTCCAAGGTGCCTCTGGGCAGACTCAATCCTCCAACCTGTCAGTTAACAGCTGAGCATGTTAACTGTCTGTATCCCCCAGGGACTCCTCACTAGTCTCCAGGGAGCCCTTCATGGATGACATTGATGAAATGTCTGATCATCCATTCCCTCTCCTAGAGGACTTGCTCATGCTGCTCCTCTCTCCTCTAACCTCCCCACCCATCTCATCCGCAAGGGTGATTTGCTTCTGTTAAAACTGGTGAACTAGGGGGGACAACTTAGTTCACCAACTTAATGGAAGTAGTCAGAAGAGATCTTCCAGAGCTTCCATTCCACCTCCACCCACCCACTGGCCTCTCTCCTGTGACTACGTTATACCTTCCCTCTTAGCAGGGGTCAACCACTCCACTCATAAATTAGAAAACCACTCCAGCCATTCTCTCCTGTATCTCCCACACTCCTCCTGCTAGATCTTTCCTACTGGCAAATAAACATGGCATAATCTCTCCCATCTTAAAAATACAAAACTTCTTTTGATCCCACTTACCCTTCCAGCCATCACTCAACTTTTAAAGTTAAAACTGGTAATAAGAGTTGTCTTTGCCAAGGAACACAATAAAGGGTCCTGGACAGAGCCGGAGAAAAATGTAGAACGAAATTCTAACTCAAAAACAAAGACCAGACTTACTGGCCTGACAGACTGGAGAAACCCTGAGAGTATGGCCCCAGACACCCTTTCAGCTCAGTAATGAGGTCACTCCTGAGGTTCATCCTTCAGCCAAAGATTAGACAGACCCATAAAACAAAACAAGACTAAAGGGGCACACCAGCCCTGGGGCAAGGACTAGAAGTCAGGAGGGAACAGGAAAGCTGGTAATAGGGAACCCAAGGTTGAGCAAGGAGAGTGTCGATGTGTTGTAGGGTTGTTAACCAATGTCACAAAACAATATGTGCACTGTTTAATGAGAAACTAGTTCATTTCGTAAACCTTCATCCAAAGTACAATAAAAAAAAGAGTTGTCTTTGCTCATTGTCTTGAATTCGTCTCCTTTTGTTTTCCCTTGAACCCAGTCTAATGAAGATTTTACTCCCATCACCCTTTGAAACTGCACCTTTCAAGGTGGCTTCCATGTTGCTATATCCCACCACATTGACTCGGTTGGTCATTCCTCCTCCTTCACGTACTTTCTTCACTTGGCTTCCAGGGTACTGCACTCACCTGGTTTTCTTCTTTCTTTCTGGCCACTCCTTCTCAGTCTTCTTTGCTGGTATCCCCTTGTCTTTACCCTTTAAATGTTCTTGGATCTCTTCTCTCCATCTGTACCTACTCTCTTCATCATCATCTCATCCAGTTTCAGGGCCTTAAATACCATCCATAAATGGATCTTCTGTCCCCTCTCCCCCATCCCGGTAGCCTAATGGGACCTACTTGTCTTGCTGTTGTTTCCTAACTTGACTCCATCCATCTTGCAGCTAGTTGCAAGAATCTTGGAGTCATTCTTGACCCCTCCTGTTCTTCCATACCCTACACCCACTGCAGCAGGGCATCCTGAAGGCTAAACCTTCATGCCATTTCCAGATTCCAGCTATTTCTCTCATGACCTCCCCATTGCAACCCTGGTCCAAGCCAGCATGGTTTCTGCCTACCGTATTGTAAGAGTGTCCTAACTGATCTCTCTGCTTCCCCTCTGGCTCCTTTACAGTCACTTCTTAACACAACAGCCATATGAGGCTGTTACAGTATACCATCATATCTTTCTGTTCAAACTTCTTTAATGGCTCCACGTTTCACTCAGAGAAAAACTCCAGTGACCTTACAATGTTCACAAGGCCTTGCATGATTCCACCCCCCCACCATGCCCACTCACATATATCCCTCTTCAGTCACAGTGGATCCTTGCCATTCCTAGAGCTCAGCAAGCATGATCTGGCCTCAGGGCCTCTGTCTCTCCTAGGCAAACTGTCCTCAGTTAATCAATCACACAGCTTCCTTCTCTACCTCCTTTAGGTCTTTGTTCAAGCAGCATCTTCTCAGTAAAGCCTTCCATGACCACCTTATTTGAAACTGGGCAACCATCCCCCCAGCACTTGTCTATCATCCTCTCCTGCTTTATTTTTCACGATAACATTTATTACTGTCTAATCTTCTACCCATTTTATTTATTTATTCTGTTTAATGTGTACCTTTGCCCCATCACTGGAATGCTTATAATTACTCATTAAATTGTCTTCATTGAAAACTCTCTGAAGGTGGGGATTTGGATTTGCTTTGTTCACTGTTGTATCTGCAGCACCTAGAATGACTGACTGAACAGTGGTAGGAATGCATTTCCTCTGGATTTGGTTCCTAGGGGCTGGCAGGGATGTGGGGTAGGCTCTTCAGGATGTGAGTACCATCAGATATCCAGGCCTCCATAGATACTAATGTTGGCATGTGTCAGGGGACTGGGACCATGGAGTCAGCATTAGAAACTTTCATTCTGCAAAAAGATGACACTAATCCTTGCCCACATGACCCTGCCTTCATTTTAGAGGAGGCCCAGTGGTGATCTGGCTCTTCCAGTATAGCTTTGTTCTCTGTATTCTGACCATGAGTGGCCTAACCTGAGCAAGGGCTCTTAAGCTCCATCAACACCAGAACAAGAAGTTCTTGAACACTCTTTTAGGTTTCACAAGCAATATACACCTAGGAAATAACCACTATCAATGAGAGACGAGATGGCTTTTGAGGATGACTGAAAAATGTGCTTATTTGGAGTCTCTACAACTGGTCAGACAGGCCTGTAAACAGAGAGACTGTTTTAATGCCAGGAGGCCACAGCAGATAAAGTAGCTGAGTCTTCCTCAACAGACTGCTTTACTTTTCCTCCATTTGTTGGAAGAGATCAATATTTTCTTATTTTGTCAACAGGGAAAAGAGCATAATCTGGTACTATTTTAAATGCTGGTTTTCTTGCTTACTCTTGCCATTCATTTACGCCTCCTGGGTGGATTGATTCTTTTATCATTATGTAGCGTCCCTCTTTGTCCCTAGTAATTTCTTTTACTCTGAAGTCTACTTTATCTGATGTTAATCTAGCCACTTCTGCCTTTCTTTGATCGATGTTTACATTATCTTTTCCCAACTTTTGTCTTAAGTATTTATGTACATTGAGCACTATATTAAATGGTGTTACAATGTTTGCTTCAGTCATCAAATATGATTTAAGAAACTCATGAAGAAAAAGATAGACTATTTTTATTTTCCCCTATTTTTAGCCATTCTGTTGTTTCCTTTTGGAAGTCTGAGGTTTCTGTTAACATTTCCTGTTTGGAGATCTTCCTTTAGCCATTCTTTAAGGGAAGGTCTGTTAGTGACAAAGCTTAGTTTTCTACATCTGAGAATGTCTTTATTTACTCTTCATTCCTAAAGGATCCTTTTGCTGGATATAGACTTTGTGGCTGACAGTTCTTTCAGCACTTGAAAAACGTTGTGCCCCTTCCTTCTAACCTCTATGGTTTTAGATGAGAAATTTGCTGTCATTTGAACTGGTGTTCACCTAGAGGAAATGCATTGTTTCTCTAGCCTCTTTTAAGATTTTTTTTTTCTTTAGTTTTCAAATATTTGATTATCATCTTAGTGTAGATTTCTTTGGGTTTATCTTATTTGGAGTTTGTCCAGCTCCTTACATATATAGACTTATGCCTTTTGCCAAATTTGGGAAATTAGCAGCCACTGTCTTCAAATATTTTTTCAGCACTATACTCTTTCTCCTTTCCTTCTGGGACTCTTATAAACCAAACATTAGATCTTTTGTTATAGTCCCACAGATCCCTGAGGCTCTGTTCATTTTTTCAATCTATTTTCTCTCTGTTATTCAGGTTGTATAGTTTCTATTGATCTGTTTTATAGTTCACTGATTATTTCCTTTGTCATCTCCAATCTACTATTGAGCCCATCAGTAAGTATTTTATTTTGGTTATTGTAATTTTTTTTTCAGTTCCATAATTTTCCTTTGGTTCTTTTTTTATCTCTTCTATTTTTTGGCTAATATTTTTACAGTGTGTTTCCTGAGTGTTCATAGCTGCTTCTTGAAGCTTTTTTCTGATTGCTGCTTTAAATTTCTTGTCAGGTAATTTCAATAACTGACTCATCTCAGTGTTAGTACCTACTGGTTATCTTTTCTCATTCAAGTTGTGACTGTCCTAGTTCTTGGTATAATGAATGATTTTTTATTACATCTTGGACATTTTGGGTATTATGCTGTGAGACTCTCATATTTAATATTCTCTTTTAGCAGGTAGTCACCCTCTTAAGGTGTAATGAACAGGTCTGGGTGGAGGTAAATGTTCAGCTCCCTGCTAGGCCCTGCTGTCACCACCTCAGCAAGAGTGCTGACTCACACTGCCTCACTGCAGATGGAAAGGGTGGAAACTCAGCTCCCCCCTTGGCATCTTCCTGGTAAAAGCTGAGTGGTGATTTACAATTCCTCATTGCCTCCAAGTGGAGGTAGAGGCCCAGCTCCCCGCTGGCCCCTACTGGCTCTGTGCCTCTGGGAGAGCAGCGTGCCAACTAGCTCCTCGTCCCGCTGCCTCATTAGATCTTGTTGATGCTGGGAAGCTATGGTGGCTCAGCTCCCTACTGGGCACTTTTGCATCAGGGGCTATGGTGGGTGGAGTACTGACTAGCCCTCACTCACTGCCTTGTTAAGTCTCATTCCTGCTGGTGAAGATGAAGGTGAAGATCTCCACAGAACCTCACTGACACTATCCCAGTGAGGGAATCAGAATGTTGCCTGCTTCTTGCCCAGCAGGGAATATAATATTAGCTTTCTGCTTACCCCAGTGGCACCATCAGGTAGTGGTTTGCTGCTCCTGCTCTCGAGAGGTGGGGTTATATGGAAACTTAACTCCCCATTTGGTCCTATTGAAACTGCTGGCTCAGGGAGCAGTTTTTCCATTGATGTTTGACTCGGGTGGGTATTAATAGCCAAAAAGGCTTTCTGTTCTGTTAGGCTGCTGCCCTTTTTCCAGTCCTGTGGCTAGGGGGACAGGCTTTGCTAGAAGTTTTTTATCTGTGATTGTCAGTAGTTTAGGGTTGGAGACTTCTGCAGTGCCCTGTATGGGATATATGGGAGGCAATATGGCAACCCAGAGAGCTCAGTGTAGTGTCTTTTCTCACATCCCAAGGTCCCTAGGCAGTCTACCTTCTTCATTCCACCTTTCAGAATCTTCTTGTGCCTGTTCGTTCTGTTATATTCAGGGTGTTTTAATTATAAAAGGTAATACCTGGGAGAAATGGGGCCCCTCCGTCTTGGCCAGATGCCTCTTGATTTATTCACCAATGATTTCCTAAGCCCCTTCTATGTTCTGGGCACCTAGCTAGGAACTGGGGACTCAAAAAGAACAAGGCAGACATCCCCGTCCACACAAAGCTTATATCTGGGTGGAGACAAAGGATATGTAATCACAACAAAGGATGATGAATAGAGCTTCTCATATAAATGACATAGAGAGGAACAACCATTAATCGATCAATCGATGAATCAATAAAGCCACAGAATTAGAGAAAGTTGAGTCTCTCTCAAGTCCTACAAATTCATTTTCAAGTTACAGACACAATTGTTAGATATAAGAATAGGAATCATTTTAATTGCCTCTAGGTTCCTTCGTGATTTGACAATTTTCTGAAACATGAGAACTACTGTAAGAGAGTTACCCTGAGTCCACAGGTGCAGAGAATGCCTGTGAGCATTGGGACTTTTTAGGAACCAATAAGCTACGGCAAATAAACATGACCAAATCTCTCAACAGCACCAGAGTGAAGCAGAAAATAATTGCAAAGCCCTAGTCCCCGAGTCTACACACACTTGGACAATATCTGCTATTGGTAGAAAATCAATGGTTCTGACCAGGAGCTGAATCTTCATTTTTTGAAAGTTGTCCTTATGTGGAAGAACAGTGGATAATCTGAGCCAAGAAAGTTTAGTTCTCTAGCTTATTTTCACAAATGCAATTTATTGATATATTTTTGGATAGCTAACCCCAGTTACGATGAACAATTCTTATATGAAACATGATTTTAAGGCCAAATTGATCAAGAAGTCTTATACTACACTCTGTACTGTGACCATAAAACCAAACTCGATGCCACTGAGTTGATTCTGACTTACAGCAAACCTATAGGACAGAGCAGAACTGCCTAATACAGTTTCCAAGGAGCGGATGGTAGATTCCAACCACCGACCTTTCACTTACCAGTCATGGGTGACTTTCTAGTTTCATTCATTCATTCAATTTTTCTTTACTCATCCATGTTCAGGGACAATCTGTTTTTAATCTGAGAACTAACAAGCCATGCATGGGTCATGCTATTGGCTGGCAGATCCTCAGGGGGCATTCATACTACCCTTTCGGTGCAAGATGTAGGCCAGTTGAGTATGTATCTCTCATATATAGCTTATAGAAGGTTGGCCCTGTAAGACATGACTCTTCTGGTAGACATTGCGGAGTGTTAGTCCAGGGAGCTGGTATTCTGCCACCCTGAGAGCACACAAGTGATAGGTAAAAAAAACAGACCCCTGGTGTACAGATTATGCAGTGAAACCTATGAGAACTGGAACTCAATGCAACTGCCTTGTTTTTCTAGGTTTTACAAGTTTTCCATCGCTTTTCTGTTGCTTGTTTTAGGGGAAAATATTTAAGTTTTCCTACTCTGACAAGTTTCTGCCTTACATGGGCCCTAGCTTTCGTAGGTTTTACTGTATAATTCATTTACAATTCCTACAAGCTTCTGTGGCACCCAGCCGAAGTCCCCAGTGAGACCCTCTCAGGCCAAACTTATCATCCAACATGCCATCTGGTCCCTCATTGTAAAGCTACCAGACACAAGGTCAGCTACATGAATACCAGGTATAATATCAAAAAGATATAATTCCATAAGGAAAAACATGCACTTTACAGTAAAGAAAGAAGTGGCCCTGGGTATGCTGCAGAAAATTATTTAAATGATGTATATTTCAGTGGGGCATGTCACAGGGACCTCCGCACACATGGAACTGCAACTTTTTGGAAGTGCTCATTTAATTCATTTTAACAAATCTGCTCTGGGATAAAATGTTGAGTCATAATGGTTTAACACAGTTCTTTTAAAATTCTTTTAAGGAGTAGATAATAACACAACATGTTGCTAAACTTAAATCAGAAACAGAAAAAAGCTATACTTCTTATTAACAATCAAACACTCAGAAGGCAATGAAGAGCTTCTTTCTCAGGGCTTATTCCACAGGGAAAGTCCTCTGATGCCCTCCTTACCTGGCCCTCTTTCCCACCTGAGGAAGAGATGAATGAAGTAGCATGGCTGAGGGTTTACCTTCCTAAGGGACAGTAAGCTGCTGGCTGGCTGACCATGTGGCCACATTCCTCACCTCTCAGAGCCTGGGTGGCACAGCCCAGGGAGCGAGATGACTCAACAGGGACCTCAGCATACCAACTCCTCCTGCCTCCCCTCACCCCACGTTTCCTTTGAATGTGCTGAGAAGAGAGCTTTGTTTACCAGTTCCTCGGTCCCTGGAGAGCTTGTCTTCCTTCTCCTCCCTCTCCAACGTGCTGCTGGAGGACGAGATGCTGGAGGCAGAGCAGTTGTCCCTCTCATTCACCTCCTCATTCTGCCTCTCTTTTTCACTGAGGGAGGCTCTTTCTTCTGGCTCTTGCTCCAGTACTCTCTCCACCTCGCTCTCTGTTTCTGCAGGGGCTATTTCCTGGCTAGCCTCATCAGCCACCTGCCTCACCTCTGCCTCAGGTTCTGCCTCTGGTTCAGGTTCAGGATCCCCGGCACTTGCTGGTGGAGACAACAATGGAGATAATATTCACAACAGTAATTTCTTCAAAGCATGAAGTGGGATGTGAAACTGAATGTGAGGTTGATTTTTTCTGGGCTGATCTGTGATTTCTAAAGGTAATCCCCCAAAATTCCCACCCCCTGGCTATTCACTCAAACACTAATCTAGGTACGGCTGTGAAGGGGTTTTGCAGATAAAAATTAAAGTCCCAAGTCAGTTGACTTTAAAATATGGAGATGACCTGGGTGGGCCTGACCCAATCAGGTGAATGTTTTAAAAGCAGAGAAGTCAGGGAGATTAGAAACATGAGAAGGATTTGACATGCCACTGCTTCCTCTGAAGATGAAAGGGGTCATGTGATGAGGAACACAGACGGCCTCTAGAAGCAGAGAATGATGAGGGACTTTAGCTCTGCAAGCATGGGGAACTGAATTCTGTCAATAACCAGAATAAGGTTGGAAGTGGATTCTTCCCAATAGGTGCCTAGCCAGGTAAAACCTTGATTTTGGCCTTGTGTTACCCAGAGCAGAGAATCCAGCTGAGCTCTTGATTGACAGAAACTGAGTTAATAAATGGGTGTTATTTTAAATTGCTAAATTTGTTGTTCAATAATAATAATAATAATAAAAACCTAATCCTTGATTCTTTTGCCTCTTCAGAGAAATAGAAAAAAAAAAAAAACCCACATCCACAGTGCAACAAGCTGGCAAGTGGCAGCCTCACGTTTTCTGAAATCAGTGGCTGAGCCGGTAAGGCCCCTCACCCTTTGCTTGGACTGTTTGCTCATAATGTGACAGGATGTTAATCCATAATGGAGGATGCTATTTAGCAGAATCACTCCTGGGTACAAAGCTATTTGCATCAGGACTGGAGGTCAAGGGCTCATGCTTCCACCAGTGGGATCCTCCACGGAGCAGAGGAGCGGCATGGTCTTGCTTATACATGCTTTTGCTGAATGTAACTCTCAGCTCTAGGGAGCAAATGACTGAGAATACAAAAAAAAAAAATCTGAGCCAACTGCCACATGTGACAGCCAGAGAAGGACAGAGCCACTCCTGAGAGGGCTCAGGGCTGGGCAAAAGCCATATTGTGTGGCATCCTGGCAGTGGTCCCAGGAACATGTGCCAGAGCCCTAGGCACACGCCATAGGAAGTAATAAAGAAATTCGTGCAGGATCTGCATAGGGTGGACCTATAAGGGATGTGCCTAGGCCCTTCGAGAACAAGCAGACCAGGGAGCTCTCTCTGTGGAGGTACCCTCTTGGCTCAGGTGAGTGGGGATGGCTGGCGACCGGGTGTGTGGAGCAAGTTCCCAGCAGACCAGGCACTGGCATTACTATGAGGGAAGAAAGCTCAGGCCTCCCTGTGCAGGGGGCCCAGCTGACCTCAGCAAGGGCTGGTTCCACCAGGACTCACTTGGCCCAATGCCCACCCCTACCCTCCACCCCTTGTGGGCTCTTAGGCTGCCTTCGTATGAGAATGAGTCAGGGAATTGGGTAGGGAGGGAGGGAGGGAGGGAGGAAGGCAGTGGTGGGGTGAAATGTCAGCCTTTCCTTAATGTTCTTGGGTAACTTCCAAACATGACAGAGAAGAAAATCTCCTCTGTGGGAACCCCTGCAAGTGCCTTCCATGTAGGAATTGGGGGTGAAGTGAGGGCCTCTCCCTTCAGCTCTGAAGCCATGACTTGACTACCCGTTGTGCATCTTCTGCTGAGGACTTGGTCTAGTACAGGAACGTACCTCTTGGAGAGACTAAGAGGGAAGCAGCGAGAGAGCAGCAGAGGCCCCTTGCTGTCTAGTGGCTGTCTCCACTAGGGGTCCCCAAAACAGAGGTTTTAGGAACTGGTGGTATGAGGGCAAAGTTTCAGGCCTTGGCAGTCCCTGGAGAATGCCAGAGATCACATAACAGTGAACCCATGTGCCCAAGAATGGCATGTCGGACGCTTTTCCTTAAAAGCAAAAGCTGGGCTGAGTGCAGGCAAGAGGGAACATGCCTTGCAGAAGAACTCCCTTTAGTGTTGAAGGGATTTTTATGGTAATTTCATTTTCATCTGATAATAGAGCATTTAGCAAAGAGATACAAAACCCCATTCATTTTACAAGCATGGCAAAATCAGGGCTTAGCAATGGCAGTGTCATCTATTTGGCTGACAGAAAGCATATGTTTCTGTACACATTTACTTCAGAATCACCACATCAAAACGGAAATGTGTTTCCAACAACCTAGCATGTGGCAGGCATTTCTGTTTTAATTAGTAAGCATATGGCAAAAGCTGGCGATGGTGCCTCCTCTCATCTCCATCACTGACGGGGACCAGGGTCAGGTGGCTGCCATAAGCCAGTGTCTACTGACCATTCCCAGAGGAGACTGGGAGGTAAAGTGGTCAGAGCTGCAATTTTGATGGGTGCTTCTTTTTTTTTTTTTTTCTATTCAGCCCTAAAGACACATGCCTACTCCACTGCTGTGCTTCATTTCACTTACTACACAGAATTCTGTGCAAGCCGCGACCCTGGCCCCCTGATTAATCAGTAGCTGACTGGACAGGGGTGGTAAAGGGAAGCCACGCAGTCCCAAGAATAAATGGGGCAATTGCATCCCAATATATTAGGTCCTAACTTCATGGTGGAGCCCTCGTGATGCAGTGGTGAAGAGCTCCACGGCTAACCAAAAAAGTCGGCAGTTCAAATCCACCAGCTGCTCCTTAGAAACCCTATAAAGCAATTCTACTCTGTCCTATAGGGTCGCTATGAGTAAGAAATAACTCGGTGGCAATGGGTATTTCGATAACTTTATGGAATCATTCATTTAAAGTTGTGATTCAAAGCACTAGGGTGGTTTCTTTCTTCCATTACTGCTGGGGAAGTAGTCATCTCCAGAACCATCCCCTGACCAAAACACATGACTCAGTGTCAACAAGGTCTGACTGCAAACCTATGGCATGTGACGCTGTCCTAATGATGAGCAAAACAAATAATATTCATGGACATGCAAATCAATAAGAGGCTGAGAGAGAAGGCAATAAACAAAAGCACACACTTTTTTCTGACACAGCAGGCAGCACATGGGTCATCAGCATAGCACGCGGGCTGCTTTCAAAGGGTACTCCACTTGGCAGAGGTCACAGGACACAAACAAAACCCACCAAGAGGAGTCACAATGGTATGTGGTTGGTACCCAAGTGAAGGTGTTGGATACGAAGAGATAGAGATTCACAGAGGGAGGAGCCAGGGTCCATTGCAGAGACATCCTCTAGCTGTATTAATCAAACATAGGAACGACAAAGGCAAAAGTTCCCCAAGAGCCAAGACCTCTTCTTCCTCTCATGTCAGAGGGCCCTCAGCTTGGTCCTGGGGTCATAAAGTTCTGGTCAATACTTAAGAAGTGCCCAGGATGACCCTAAGCCTCCACACTGAATTCCAGAACATTTCTTCTCCCATTTCTCATTCTCTTATATACTCTTACAGAGTAGCAGGGGCGGGGGTCTAGGGATCAGGGTTTCAGGGGACATCTAGGTCAACTGGCATAACAAAGTGTATTAAGAACATGTTCTGCTTCCCACTTTGGTCAGTGGCATCTGGGGTTTTAAAAGCTCACAATTGGCCATCTAAGATACATCAATTTGTCTCAACCCACCTGGAGCAAAGAAGAATGAAGAACACCAAAGTCACGTGGAAAATACGAGCCCACGAGACAGAAGGGGCCACATAAACCAGAGAGTACATCAGCCTGAAACCAGAAGAACTAGGTGGTGCAGACCTCAAATTCTAGTAAAAAGACCAGACTTAATGGTCTGACTGAGACTGGAGGAACCCCAGAGGACATGGCCTCCAGACTCTCTGTTAGCCCAAAACTGAAGCCATTCCTGAAGCCAACTCTTCAGGCAAAGATTAGACTGGACTATAAGACATAAAATGATAGTGGTGAGGAGTGAGCTTCTTAGCTCAAGAACACACATGAGACTATGTGGGCAGCTCCTGTTTGGAGGCAAGATAAGAAGGCAGAGGGGACAGGAGCTGGTTGAATGGACATGGGTGGAGAGGAGGAACGTGCTGCCACATAACAGGGAGAGCAACTAGGGTCACATACCAATGTGTATATAAGTTTTTGTATGAGAAACTGACTTGTAAACTTCCACTTAAAGCACAATAAAAAAAAGCTTCACACACACACACACACACACACACACAAATATCACCCTAGGAGTCACTGCCCCTAAGTCAGACCTGCTACCCTATGAGCAGATATGGGAAAAAGTATTATCTACCCTCGCTCAGTTACCAGGAAACAGGAGGGACCATCTAAGTCCACAGGGAAAGTCCTAAAGGGAGCTATTATATTTGTCAACACCTGGGGGTGAAAAGTGTTTCCAGCTTCCCACCCTTGCTAGTCCCAGTGTTTAATGAGCCTTTCTACAGCCCAACAATGATGCTGGCAGTAAGAGGCAGTGACACAGACCAACACATCATGAAGGTTACAGAGGAGCAGGGAGAAGAGACCCTAAACATCCTAAACATGGCCTCTTCATGGTAAAGGAGGGTGAACTCTACCACCAATGGACACAGGGAAATCCTAGCGCCTCAGCCTCCCACAAGGCAAAACTTTTTTTAAAAAATAATTTTTACTGTGCTTAAGTGAAAGTTTACAAATCAAGTCAGTCTCTCGCATATAAACTTATATACACCTTACTACATACTCCCACTTAGTCTCCCCCTAGTGAGTCAGCCCGCTCCCTCCTTCCAGTCTCTCCTTTTGTGACCGTTTTGCCAGTTTCTAACCCCCCTCTACCCTCCCATCTCCCCTTTAGACAGGAGATGTCAACATAGTCTCAAGTGTCCACCTGATACAAGTAGCTCACTCCTCATCAGCATCTCTCTTCAACCCACTGTCCAGTCCAATTCATGTCTGATGAGTTGTCTTCGGGAATGGTTCCTGTCCTGGGCCAACAGAAGGTTTGGGGACTGTGACCGCTGGGATTTTTCCAGTCTTAATCAGACCATTAAGTCTGGTCTTTCTATGAGAATTTGGGGTCTGCATCCCATTTTTCTCCTGCTCCCTCAGAGGTTCTCTGTTGTGCTCCCTGTCAGGGCAGTCATCGGTTGTGGCCGGGTACCATCTAGTTCTTCTGGTCTCAGGATGATGTAAATCTCTAGTTCATGTGGCCCTTTCTGTCTCTTGGGCTTATAATTACTTTGTTACCTTGGTGTTCTTCATTCTCCTTTGATCCAGGTGGATTGAGACTCATTGATGCATCTTAGATGGCTGCTTGTTAGCATTTAAGGCCCCAGACACCACACTTCAAAGTGGGATGCAGAGTGTTTTCTTAACAGAATTTATTTCCGGCAAAACTTTTAAAAAAGTATTCATAAACGTGATGGGTGTTCTGAGATCAAAAAGCAGGATTCTGGGAAGGTCTGGCAAGGGTCCTTAGGAAGGCCTGGGAGGTGACACAGTGACATTTAAGCACAGTCTCCAAAGATACAAAGGAGTTAAAAGGGGGAAAAGCAGCATGAGAATGTTCTGGGCAGAGGGAAGGGCATGGGCAGAGACCTGGGGCACACAGTATATGGGAGGGGCTGAAAGAAGCCCTGCGTGGCTGGAGCTCAGAGAGCAGGGGAGGCTGGAAGGTCACCAGGGCCCGGGCCAAGGGCCTTGTAATCCCAGGTTAGGATCTGGAACTCTACCCTAAGGCAGTAGTGGCTGCTTCAGGCAGAGCTAGGCCCCGTTTTATTTTGTTTGAGATGACCCCTGACTACACCTGCATCACGGGCAAGCCACGCTTCCTCTGTGCCTGTGAACTATGGGATGAAGCACCTAGTCAGTGTGGAATAAATAGTCCAGGAAACATGTAATGCAGACAGGGGGAGGAAGAGGTAAAGCCCCATCAACGGAGCTAAAGAGAAGGAAGAGGAAGCCTGAAAACAAAGCACCACTGGACCAACACGAGGGTAAGAGGTTGGGATTCTGGACAGTTGAAAGAATTCTTCCATCCTAGATATCAACTGGGGGAGGAACTGTGTTAGTGTTTGAGGGGAAGACGGGGTCTGCAGGGCTGCTGGTTTCCTGTGAAGATCATTTACTGAGCATGTCATGTGAACTATCCAACAGAATCCTCACAGCCTCTCTATATGGAGGGCTCTGTTATTACCCTCAGAAATTCAGGGCTGGGATAGAATGGAGATGGTCCATGCACAAGGGGGCAGGGTGCCCACTCCCAAGCACATGCCTGTAAGGACCCCGCAGCATCATCTCACGGTAGGCTCAGAAGGGAGTGTGATAAACCAAACCCCGTGCACCAGAGCCTGCCAGGGTGCCCCACACTTGTCCAGAACCACCACGCCTTCCAATCACCTCAGATGGACCCAGGACACAGAGATCTGACTGCACCTCTGGGTTGCGCAAAGGAGAAAGGGAGCCACAGAAGGGCTTGGCCAGGTGCCCAGACAGCCCTTCTCTCAGTGGTGGCCGTGAGTCTGGGAATGAAAGGAGGACATGGCAAGGAATGCCTGGCAACGTAAAAGGTGTCCAAAACAGGGATCTGTCTTCCTGGACCATGTCCTGAGAGAGCAGACTGATGGGATCTTGGCATAGCCAGAATGCACTTAGCAAAGGCCAGAAAAATGTATTTGGCCAGAACCTGCACTGGCCTGATTAAGAGGCTATAAAGTAAATTTTAAGGTTGGTATGGGGATGGGAGGAGCATAAGAGAAAAAAAACAAAATGAAGCTGCATAAAAGAATACAGTGGCAGATACTTCATGCAATCTGGAAGGAATAACAGAGAGGAGGAGGTCGTCAGACTCTTTAGAAGGAAGTAATCAGGAATCTGGTCATCACCATCCTTTGTGGAAAGACCCATAAGCAGAATGTGACCACTAAAAGGAATTTTTTATTCAAAAGGAACAGACATTACAGGAGAAAGAGGGGTTGAGGAAGCAGGATGGGAAACCATCAACATGATGACCAAGAGAAGAGGGAAAACTAAGAGTTTTTTGTTGAGAGAATATTAAAGGCTGCCCAGTCAGATGGAGAAGATGACTGGTGCAGGCAGATCACAAAACTGGGAGAGAAAAAGAGCAGGTTGCAAGAATGTCTGCCTGGCTGGCCCTGCTCCTACTCAGGCAGGGCAGACCTTCGCTCGTGTTATCTAGTTCTCTTTGTCCCTCCAAAAGTCCCACACCAACGCCTCATCTGGTCCCCAAAACCTCTCTAGATGTCAGGTCCTGCTTGGCCCTAAGTGAAGTAAAAATAAAAGTTACTATATAACAAGTGCCTTCTATAAACCCTGGTGGTGTAGTGGTTACATGCTACGGTTGCTAACCAAAAGGTCAGCAGTTTGAATCCACCAGACGCTCCTTGGAAACCCTGTGGGGCAGTTCTACTTTGTCCTGTAGGGTCGCTATGAGTCAGAATTGACTACAGCAATGGTTTGGGTTTGTGTGTCGAGTGCCCTCTAGAGAACTAGTGCCTTCCACACACCGATGCTATACTAGAAACTGTACACACTTCACCCTGTTTAGTTCTCACGCCAAGAATATGAGGTAAAGATTAACATCCCTGTGTGAGAAATGAGGAAACATGTTTAGAGAGGTTAAGGAACCGGTCCAGGGCTACACACCTGAATACTCTTGGATTGCTCTCCAGGACCATTCTCCCTTTTGCTCTGTGAACTGGGTGGCTGAACTCTATAGGGAACATCTCTGCATCTGCTTATTCTCTGACTTTGAGATGGGTTTGGTCACTGGGAGACACTAACAAAGGCTAGAAGGCAGGACAGAGAGGCTGGAGTATTTATTTTCTTGCTCCCTTCATGCAGGGCCACACTTTGGCACAGGTCAGCAGTCCACTGCTTCTGTTCAGTGGTCCCCCGATGGCTACAGCTCTTACCAAGTGCCAGTCATTCTCCAGTTCCTTCAGGCCTAGAGGTGGAAATAGTTCACAGCTTCCCACTGCTGCTACTCCCTGCTGCTACTCTTTTGCTGGTCCCTTAACCCTGTCCCTGTCCACTCTTCTGCAAAGAGTCCCTTCATTGAAGGCCTTCACTTATTACCATCTGCTTCCAACAGGGCCTCACTCAGAAACAGAGCTAATGCTAGCAGAGCTGGAATATGAAGTTAGGTCTGCCTGATTGAAACATTTGTGTTATGAACTACGATGTTACACTGTGTGGTGGATGACTTAAGCCACAAAAGAGAAGTATATAATCACTGCTGGTATAAGGGGCATACAGTGGGCAAGAATGTTCCAATTGTGCTTTCCTCAATGTCTCTGACAGCTGAGTCCAGAGTGTCCAATTGGAATCTCTTGTCATGCAATTTTTCTTTGAAGAGATAAACTGCTGGTAGAAAGATCTTAACTTAATAAGTCTTTGGGTGGCTTCAACTGATTTCAGTCTGTGATGGTGTCTCGATGACTTTGCCAGGACTTGGCTTTCTGGCAGGTCTTATGAAACCAAAGGCTGGGCCAGCCAGTTCTATAACAGTTGCTCCAAACTGTGTAGATTCCAGAGACCTCCCCAGTTCAGAGCTAAGTAACACCATCTACTCTCAACTTGTGGTTCAATCATATAAATCTGAAAAAGGTCCCAAGAGAAAAAGCTCACAACGTTGAAAATGCTTTAGACTTTCCCTTTGGTGTTGGGCCAGTTCTTGTGAAGCTGTGCATTCAGATTTACTCTAGAGCAGGGTTTTTCAACCTCAGTACTATGGATATTTTGGGTCATATGATTCTTTGTACACCCCTGACCTCTACTCCATAGATGCGTGTGGCACCTCCTGCCCTCAAGAGACTACCAGATGTCCTCAGGGGGCGCGGGTGGGAGGCAAAATCACTGCTGGTTGAGATTTACTGTTCCACAGGAATAGTTTCATTACAGTGGCCACAAACTCAACCTACTAAGCTTTACAAAAGAAACACTTTTCATCACCAGCAAAATACTGATTCATCCTTCTGGTGTGTATGCTTTGAAAAATTAAGCCCAGCTTTGTCTTCAAATTTCAGAGCTAGATTTTCCTAACAGGTTGGGGCTAAGTCACCTCTTCAAATGAAAACCATACATAGTCAAAATTATCTTGTGAAGTCCCTTTGGAAGGTGTCACTTTATAGATACCATACCCACCCTCCATAATTTGAACAATCAAGGTTTTCATTAAGCTTTAACGGAACTCCATAAGAAGTACTGGGCTTGCATTATCCATGGACCATGTTACCTCTGAATACAAATCCTTAACTCTAAAATTGCAACTGCTGCAGCAAGTTGTTCACACTACAAGAGGCATATGGGAATTGGCAATGGCCCAAGAAAAAAACAGACCCCTGTCCCTCATCTCATGCTAACTTGGGGACATGCACTTGAGGCGAATGTTGGTGAGATTACCGGCACTATTTATTAATTTTTCACTTAGATGAAGGTTTACAGAACAAACTAGTTTCTCAACAAACAGTTGGTACACACATTCTTCTATGACATTGGTTAACAACTCCACGGCATGTCAGCACTCTCCCTTCTCAGCCCTAGGTTCCCTATTTATTACCAGCTTTCCTGTTCCCTCCTGCCTTCCAGTCCCTGCCCCAGGGCTGGTGTGCCCCTTTAGTCTTGTTTTGTTCCATGGGCCTGTTCAATCTTTGGCTGACTGGTGAACCTCAGGAGTGACCTCATTACTGAGCTGAAAGGGTATTCAGGGGCCATACTCTCAGGGTTACCAGTGCCATCTAAATTGTAATTTCCACTTTTTCCCTTTTATCCCCAAGACCATACTTCTGATTAAATTCATCTGATTAAACATGTGTTTAATATAACTCCATTGTGGTATCACATAGGATAAACAAAACAAGCCAGCTTCTAATGTTGATCAACATATAAATTCTATTTCACACAATAAACAGAAAATGAAAACCAATTAAAGATTACTTTAGCATTCACTTTTGTATCATCATCTTGAGCCCAAACCGTATGACTCCAAACATCAACCCAGGTTTTGAAGGCTTCCTCTGAGCTTGTTTAAACATTTCTTCTAAAGCCAGAGTAGACAGTTCTTGTTTCGGTACGAAGAGGGTCAAACAAGACTGATTCCAATACTCATTGGTCCTTCCACGCCCAGTAAGGCTGGTGGAGCTCCTGGGTTAACTAGATGCCTGTTTTCTTGCAAAGCCAATAGGAAGACAAGCCTCTCCTTAAGGGTGAAGACAGTGTGTAATTCCAAACTGGCAATGCATTTAAATAGCAGCTCTAGCTCTTGCAAGTCACAGATAGAAATATCAACGACATCAAAACAAAAACTGCTATTTTGGAAAAGATATACTAGCATTAAAATCCACAGTCCTAAATAACAACACCTAACAAGGAAATTCATTGAGTTTGAGTTTTTTGGCTAGTTCATTTTTTCAGGCTTAGCGGGATGTGGTAGTATTAATAGTTGCCGTTGTGTTGGCCCCCGATCACGGTGACCCCATGCACAACAGACTCAGAACATTGTGATCCATAGGGTTTTCACTGCCTGATTTTCAGGAACAGACCACAAGGCTTTTCCTCCTACTCTGTCTTAGTGTAGAAGCTCCAAGAAACCTGTTCAGCGTCACAGTAACATGTAGTCTCCACTGGCGTATGGGCAATGCCTCATTAGTAGCATGCAGTTCCTCTAAATTAGATGCTCTGATGTGACGAGTAGCAAAACTCACTT
This sequence comes from Elephas maximus indicus, assembly GCF_024166365.1. Lineage (NCBI taxonomy): Eukaryota > Metazoa > Chordata > Mammalia > Proboscidea > Elephantidae > Elephas > Elephas maximus. Next base: position 44,356,763 of record NC_064829.1, on the reverse strand, counting down.
ATTTGAAAAATATTTCATGTGCCTGACACAGTGCTAGGCACTGAAACTCAGATGTGAAATGAAAAAATCTTCCCTAAAATATTTTTCAAGCTAAAGTAGAGATTTTATAAGATAAAAATAGTAATATCAAAAGAAAGTATTAGCTCTTCCTGCCAGCAAACTCTGACCAAGCACAAGGAGAACCAGCTGGCCTGAGATTGGGGTATGACTAAAAATCCCACTTTTCAATTCTCACCCAGAAGATTTAACCCTTCCTGACTGACATCTGGTCACTTATGGATGTGACTTCCCACTTAGTCAACAACACAGTTTATTTGTACTTGTTAGCAAATTCACTCACAAAGGCAGCTCGAGGTCAATAATTACTCTAGAGCAAAGATGAAAGAGTAAGCGGGCAGGAAAACTAGATTACTGGAAGTGAAATATCCAGAAAGGAATTAATGAAAATCTTTAAACATTGTGAAAAATGCAACCAATGTTTCTGAACAATTTGTGTAGTAATTGTTAGATGGGAATCCGATTGCTGTGTAAACTTTCACCAAAAACACAAAAAATTATTTAAAAAAAAAAACTTATGGGCTGATGGAAAAGTTCTATACCTTGAATGGAATTAGAAAGGTATGTACATTTATCAAAACCATTGAACTGATCACATATAATACAGGAGTTTTACTGTACTTAGTCCTCAATAAATTAAAACAAATTTTTTCAAAGGCAGTTGAATAAACATCTCAACTATCAACTTGTCTAGAATTATCCTCTGAGTTTTCCTCCTCTATTTATTACAGTTAGAATCAGAATCCACTTGATGACAATAGGTTTGGGTTTTTTTGTATTATAGTTGGATTCTCAGAAAGACATGCCCAGATATATTACATCAGCTCCCTGCAAAAGTTCCCTCTCTATCGTTTCTTCAGTCTTCATAGAGTGGCCAGTGTTGTCAAGTCTGTCTTTCATCTGTGGTCTGTGTGACAAACTTCTCACTGAGTACGTGGGAAACAGTTGTCTCTGTAGATTAATGTGTCTGTTTTCTTTTATCATGTATATTCATTTATTTGTTCTTTTTTTGTTCATAAAACATTTACCAAATGCCTATTCTGTTTCAGGTATTAAGAGGATTAATAAGGGTGAATACAGAAGCTATTGAAATGGTCCAGACCACAGATGGTGGAGGCCTTAACTAAGGCACCGGTGATGGAGAGACGGCTGATTTGAGATAAAGGAGCACAACAAACACCTGGTGACTGAGTGGCTGTGAGGGATGAGCACTGAGTGGGGAGCTGAGAATTACATGCATGCTTCCAACTTAAATGACTGTGCCAAAAGAGATGGTCTTTACCAGATGAGGACTAGAAAGTACGAACAAGTTTAGGGATGGAGGTTTATGGATGACATCTTCATCTGAGTGTCTCTCAGACTGGTACCTAGCAAGTCTGAGTGTCTGAAGGACATTCCAATGGAATGTTTAAAGAGGCTGGATAAACATCCTGAACTCAAGAAGGCCAAAGTTAGGGATATAGGTCTGGAAGGTATCAGCACATGGGAGGTAGTTAAAATCACAGGTGTGGATGCTAGAGCCCAGTGGGAGAATGTGGCATGAAAAGAGAGGGGAGCTGGGGAAGGAACCTGGGAAAAACTCAACACTTAGGTGGTAGGTCAAAGAAGCATCAATAAGAAGATTGAAACAAAATGATGAGAAAAAGTGAGACAATATAGTGAGAAGAAACAAAATGATGAGAAGGAGACAAAACAATAATAGGAAATGCAGAAGACAGGAAAGGAAAGTAACACTTTGAGTCTAGAGACTATCTGGACGATGCAGAGGGATCCAGAGCTGCTAGATCTAGAAAGTCAATAAAAAGTTACTGGAACTTCCCAATGAAGCGGCTTTCTCAGAGGAAGTTCCAGCTTCAGAAGGCTCTAAAGATGCCTGCCAAGTTCGGAGACAGACAAGACGCTTTCCAAGGTCATTGTACCCAGGGGTTCTCCTGAAAAAGTATCCTTTTAGGGACTGGAAAACCAATGTGTGATTATCTCGCAGGTATTACATTGCTGTGTGCAAATGTGTTACGGGGCGATGGGGGAAGGATATGGATGCTACAGGGAAAGAAGGAATAGTAAAGATGGTGAAGGGGATATTAAGCCGTGGAGCACTGACAAGGACGTTAGAAGGAGCCAGGGAGTCATTCTCTTGTGCTATTTCCAGGTCACAGTCATTGATTCTGGAAATTCAAAACACTACACTGACTAAAGCATCTTCATTGTCCCTCCATAAGGAGGCTTCCTGACTGTATCTGGAAGCATTCATCCGAGGTTCCCACCTGGGATGAAAGGTATTGATGTCTCACCCAGTCAATAAGCCGGAGTCCCTGTTTGCCTCTCTGGATTCAGATAAGCTCATTCACCCCCAGTGCCTTATCTACACTGAGTCTTGCTCCTGATGCCTTTTTGGTTAAAAGAGAATAAACTAGTTAATTGCTGTTAAAAACTTGAATTTTTTGTTTACATAAAACATGTTTTAGGGTGCATATTTGATAGTTAAGGTTGGTTATGAACTACCATAATTTAATATTGGAAAACAGTTCTCAATGGGTGTTTCACATTTCTGTAGTCTTGAGAGCAGAAGACCTGACAGCCTTTGTCCGGACTATCTTTCCAAGGATATTTGAATACCAAATAGCTTTGGAAGACAGAGATAGTGTCTCCTTCCAGAGCAAAAGGATGGCTTGTTTATTGCATAGGGTAATAAAGATAACATCTCTCTCTGGGACAGAAAGAAGGTATTCTTGCTGTCCATTATAAAATATTCAGCTTCCCTAAGCTCAGGGTTCCCTTCCTCCGGTTTCTCACACTGTGTGTGCAGGTGTCATGTGGCTCTATTCACATCACCCTGTAGGAACTGGAGCATGGAAAACTGCACAAACACTAATAATCCGGCTACTACTATTGCTATTGAGTAATAAAGTCCTTTGTCTCTGACCCAGGAGTTTTGTGTCTTCTGCCTGTGTCCATGAATTGTTGCAGACTTACTTTTTAGCTTACAAGTCTCAGGCCCTTCACAATTCTTGACATCTAATAGCTGTCTATGAAAACATCATGTTGATCATATAATGCCCTCCTTTAACAATTTTCCCAGTGTCATTCTGTGCCCTGAATTTACTTAAGGTTTACACATTGTCTGCTTTCACAAGGAATCAAGATTACTTAATGTTTAAAATATAGTATAAGAGAACACAAATGCAGGTAACTGTGATTCCCTACAGGGGGGAAAAGGGAAGGTTTTGCCTTTTTCCATTTCTAGAGACTGAGAATTGCAAGGCATAAAAACTCATTGATTTGCAAAGGCTCTCAATAAAGTCCCATAGCAGGTGTAGCAGGCAAAGCCTTGGCTTCAGGTAGGTTTCCTGAGAGATTCTAATTGACCAAATGGCATTAAGCAGTGGCAGTCAGGTGAGTTATGGGGAGGTGGGGCAGCCCTGAGTCACTGAACCACAAGGAATCTAATATCCTGCCAATTCATGAAATACCGGACTGGAGGTATCCAAAAGTTTTACACAAGGAAACCAGCATGCATTAGACTGATGATTGACAATATTCCATTGCTACTGTGCCAGTTGGAAATAGGGTCCCAGATGTTTCTGATTTCTGCCATGTGGATTAGGTAACCTAGGAGAATGTCTACACTGGACGGAGACTCAAAATATGTTACACAACAAAAGTGGCAAAGAAGCTCAGTCAAGGACTGGTAACAATGATGACAGTCAGGAGTGGACACCTACATGAAAAATGATCACTCATTTAAATGAACTGAGCACTTTATGATATAACTATATGTCTACATTTGATCCAGATTTGAGGATCAGAAGGCCAGAAGAATTGCTATGTTTGTCAGTACTTTAAATGCTTGGATATGGAAGAAGTATCAGTGTACCATTGTCAGTAATTTCTGTAAGTGCCGTGAGGTGAATGTTGGTGAGTAGGCCATGCAATATAGGCCATATTTTATACCTCCAGGGCCAAAGAATGAGACGTTTGAAAATGCCTCAGGATTCAATTATAGGAAAAAAAAATCACTATTGAACATATTTTTCCCTGACATAAAATTAATACAGTGTGGTGGCAAAATTTTCAAATGTACCTCTAAAGCATTATTTCTGTGTGCAGTATGGAGAATATAGCACTAAATTTAAGAAAAATAACCTCACCATTATGTATGTGCTCATGGCTGGCTAGTCAGTAAAAGCCACCTGTAAGCTCTTGACAGAAGCTTCCTTCTACAGGAAAGGTCATTCTCTCACCCAGCCTCAGGAAGGGCTCACATGTGAAAGGGAGGGAGCAAAGACAGAACACACTTCTAGCCCACTACGGTGAGCAGCTACACCTGCAGGGACCACCATCAACATCTGGTTTTCAAGTGAGTAGTTTTTCTCACTTTATTTCCATGATACAGGTTACCTGGATCTGACACCTATTATAATAGGTTACCTTGATATATTGATTTCACTTATGGGCACATAAAATATAAAAAACTAAACCTACTGCCATCGAGTCAATTCCATGTGTTACAGAGTAGGACTGATCCACAGGTTTTCCTGGCTGTACTCTTTACAGCAGCAGATCACCAGGCCTTTCTTTCGTGGTGCTGTTGGGTGGGTTCAACATGCCAACCTTTAGGTTAGCAGTCGAGTGCAAATCATTTGTACCAAAATCCTCAGAGTAACTCTCCCAAGGGTCATATTAAAGAACTCTTTCCCTCTATCGATAGACACAGAAAAACACTGTACATTTTTTCTGATTAGTGAGAATAACTTGTTTTTAGAGTCATCTGTGAGTTTTTTTAAATAATAGGAAATGGACTTAATTAGATATTTGGATGTATACTACCAAGACTTAGAGAAAGAATAAGGATAATCAAACGAGAATGCATGTATATGTTTGCTTCTCACTTAGGCCTGGTAGTTTCACAGAAAGGAAAAATACTCAGACCATCACCACTAAGTCCATACAGTATTGAGACAAACATCTGCTGTGAGCCACAAGAGGGCTAGATGGAAAATAATTCAAGCACACATTGACTTGATGGTGGGGGTGGTGGCATAATTTATACAAAAGTTATAGCAGATTTAGCTGAGAATGTTTTTGGCTGAAAGATCTGACTAGATGACATATAATGTTATTGGTATTTTACCATTAGCTTTTCCTTCTTTTTAAATGTATTTTGTAAGGGCAAAGGAAATGTAGTTTCTAATGTTTTCATGTCTTGTGCTTTTAAAAAATTTTCCAGAATCTGAGTAAGGAGTTTTAATAAAAGAACACATAAACTGACCTTTAGTCCTGGGGTATATATAATTCAGTAGCAGATATTAGTTTTTCTATCTTTTACTAATGTGACTCTTAAGTGTAGGCCTCAATTTCTGCAGGTATTGGGGAGACGGTAAGCAAAGAGATTGCGTGACATTACTGTGAATAATAGCACAAATAGCATGGTGCCATGATTCCATGGTAAATGACAAATGGCTGGAATGAGAGTGAAAAGGCTGGGTTCTACTCCCAACGCTCCATCTACAAGATCTTCAGCAAATCTTACAATGTCTTTGAGACTCAGTAAAATATAGATAATTGCATCTCCCCTATTCACTCAGATGCACAACAAGGGATTAAAAAGGAGCTTTTTTGGTGGGGAGGGGGGACAAGGCATTCCAAAAATGTGAGGCGTATTAGTATCATATGATTCCATAAGGATAAACAGTGAAAAAGTGAGTCAATCCCTGGCACATTTGGACTATATAATGTCAGGTGTTTGGGGCAGGACAGACATCTGGATGTGTGATTATATTTTTTATTCTTCCTCCAGATGTTGGGACATTATAACTGTTAGGGATAAGCAAAAAATTACTTTGAACATTTGCAAATGGTATCTGGTAGAGAAAAAAAAAACAAAAACTAAACCTACTGCCGTGGACTCATTCCAACTCATGGCAACCCTGTAGGACAGAGCAGAGCTGCTCCACAGGGCTTCCAAGGCTGTAAACCTTTATGGTAGTTGACTATCACATCTTTCTCCTGTGGAGTGGCTGGTGGGTTTGAACTGCCAGTGGTTTGGTTAGCAGTCAAGCTCTTAACTACAGTGCCACCAGACAGAAATAATAAACTATTAATGGGGTGATAGTGGAATCTTTCAAAGAACACTGGCAAACTAGGCTGAGAAAAATCTTTCTCTCATACCTAACTTTGCATTTTTGTCATAAGGCAAAGCTCTCTAAATCAGAAGGAAGCCCTCTAGCTTTTTTGAGGCCATCTTCTTAACAGTATTTCTGTTTATAAAAAGGCGCCCTGGTGGTACAAATGGTTAAGAGTTCAGCTGCTGACCAAAAAGGTTGGTGGTTTGAACCACCCAGGAATTCTGCAGGAGAAAGACAGGAAGATTTGCTTCCATAAAGATTACAGCCAAGAAAGCCCTATGGGGCAGTTCTGATCTGTTACATAGGGTCACTATGAGTTGGAACCGACTCAATGGCACCCAACAACAACATAATTTCCAGTGCTATAATTTAGGCATGTATTGGGATGAGGGAGTTAGAATATGTTGCTGGTTCCAGCTGATATGGGTCATAATTACTTAACATATGATGGACAGCTCCTTAAACTTCAACAAAAGCTATTACTTTTACAGGAGAAAACAAAGAACATCACACCATGCAATTATGTTAATTTGAAATTATGTCTAAATTCAAGCCTAGTGTTCCTTTTTCAGCTCTAAATATCATTTATTGAGTGATATCGATCAAACATTCTCTCAGCCCCTACTAATCCCTTCTTTGAGGGAAAATAACATTTGCTATTTATATTCCAGAAAGTGTATGGACATAATCTTGTATTTCTCCAAATGTATAGTGTGTATACACAAAATAATTATTTTGTTTTCTTTTTTCGGTATCGAAGTTTAAGATATTCTGTCTTTTTAATTGCATAAAATCAAACCAAACCCGTTGTCATCGAGTCGATTCTGACTCCTAATGACCCTACAGACAGAGTAGAACTGCCCCACGGGGTTTCCAAGGAGCAGGTGGTGGATTGAACTGCCGATCTTCCGGTTAGCAGCCGAGTTCTTAACCACTGCACCACGAGGGTGGCCTAAAGTTCAACTCTAACAGGACAAAGTACTTGATGAACTGTCTCTTTCCCACAAGCAGATATCAAGTAGATTAAAAATGTGAGGAAAAACAATACTTACATATGCTGACAAGTCCCCCTCTGCTTGGGGCTATTGTGTGCTTCACAGTTTAGAACACCATTCTGTGAACTGCTGGAGGTACGACTCTCAGAGTTAAAAGTTCCAAGGTTAAGTGCTGAACCACAAGTTTGTAGGGGGAGATTTTTCATTTGGCTCTAGAAATACCATGATTTAGATACAGCAATGATATAAGGCAGGGTTTCGGAACCCAGGGCTCTTATACAACAGTCTGTTTTTCTGACTCTCAGAGTCTCAGTATTTTAAGACTGACCATTACTCATCTGTGACTGAGCCATCTGCCGGGGACAATCTTCCAAAGCTCAGAGCACTGGAGTAACTGGACTGATGGAAAGCTGTAGTGGAGCCAGCCTGCTCCTGTGGAACGAGCCCTGAGGCTTGGAGAGCCGGAGACGAATTAGACAGACGTTATCGTTCCGTTACATCCAGTTCTGCTGAGGTCATTGAGTTTTTCCCTTGTTTAAATTAAACTTTACACCATATTTAGTCAACACTCCTAGAATGAAAAGTTTAGTGTCTCTGTTTTCCTCTGTTGGCTAAGTGTACATTGGGCTGCAAGCCATAACACTCGATTAAACCAAACAGTGATTGCTGGAGAGGTAATCAACAAACACTGAGTAGGAGCCTGTGTCCGAGAACCATCCTCTGTGCTGACAGGAAAGAAAACGAACCGGCAACAGACAGAGCAATCAGGCCACTGGCTGATGTGTGAAGGCTGCAGTGGACAATATTGTTTTTCTCCAAATAAAGCTAAGAAGACAGGGAATTTCTCCAGGGAGAGCCGCCTGTCTGCACATAACTGTGTATACACACACACCCACACATACCACGTGCCAGTAGTTTTTTACTAGATTAAAATTTTCCTTCTTCAATATTTAACTTCTATTTTTACTAGGTCAACATCTTTCTTTGCTTGCTTTAATTAATTTTAGTCTCCATCGGTATAATTTAAACCAGACTGACAGTTTCTATGGTAGTAACATTCAAAAAAGATTACTTTGTTCGGCAGACCCACAAAGCTATACAATAAAGTACTACTTTAATACTCTGTAATTTAGGATTGAATGTCAAAGTCAGTCCAAATTCTATATTCTTCCTTATCAATGGTCATACGTGGACAACCTGCATAAATAATTTTGCCTTCATACAAAACGCACTGAAGAGATCTAAGTTTCTTAAGAGTGACACACAGGCTGCAGTCACCCCTAAACTTACCCCTAGTTACTGTTTCAGTATTAGTTTGCACACAGGAGTCATTACTATGTTACAGAAGAAGCCTGTCTAATGCTAATCCACCACTTTTCCCCCTTTTCTCCCCGCACTCACCTTGGAGATGCTGAGGTGTTCCGGGGGAGGAGGATGGTACCCTGAGAGCCTCTTGTACATCTAGAGATGAAGGGCTATGGCTCAGAGGGGCAGGGGAGGCAGGGGCTGCTGGCGAGGTGAGGTCCAAGGAGAGGTCAGCTCTACCCCGGCTTGCACTCCGGCTTCTCAGCTCCTTCTCATGTGCCTCGGATGCCAATTGCTCCAAGTATTTGTATCTGAAAGTTAAATTCCAAAAGGTTTCCGTAAAAAGAAAGAGGAGCCCGTGGCTGATGCTTGTTTATGGATGAAACACCTGCAGAGTGAGCTGGCTTCCTGATGCACCGAGCACAGTGCAGAGCCGACTGGAGGGCCGGTCTGCCAAAAACACTCAGCCAAGCCAAGATGCGGCTGATTAAAAAACCCGCACCATTCATAACCAAGCAAACTGGGGAAGATGGAAACATCACACGGTCCCCAGACCCTGGGTCGCTGCTGCAGAATCCTATGTTGCTCTTTTAGGAGACATTTGTACAAATATGGAAAACAGCAATAATAACCATCAGATAGCCCTGACAGTGACAGCTGAGAACTGACCGCTCTCAGAGCTCACAGCTGTGCAATGGGAGGGTGCCTCGGTGCAGCACTAAGGAACAATGCCCCCAAATACCAACAGGGATTGTTTGGATGGAGGCCTCTCTGGATTTCTGAACCTGCTTCAACGCTAACAGCAATGCAACTGGAATTCACTTTGTTCTCTCAGTGTCAACCATGGAAACTTTTTTATATTCTAAAATATTTCTGAGTCGGACTCAGAAATCCAATAGCTTGGACCTGACGTCACATATAGTTTATTCATCAAAGTCAGTTTAAAAGAACAAAGATACATCTGTTTTGCATTTCAGACAGGCAGAACCCACTAACTGTTTATTAAGACCAGCTACCAATCATATTCTTCACAGTGCGCTTTATAGATCAGACCAAAATAACTTTGAAATATGTGCCTCTTCCAGATGTCTGCTAATTTTACCCACCATTATTTGTTCGGAAATAAATTTTTGAATTCAGCTGGAGCAGGTTTCTGACTATCTTGCCCACAGCTGAGCTTTGAAACAACTTATTTGGGACCCTCACTCTGCACCCACTAGGACTCACAGCTCCAGCTTGCCCCCCACCACCAGGAAAGTCCCTGACTCTGGCCCACCCAGCCCTCACCCCGTCACTGCACATGGCACCCCTAATTCACTCAGATAAGAAAGGCAGAGCATGTATGGAAAACCTTTAAAACCATGCATTTAGAAAACATGCATTTCTTCCTCCCATCCCTAAAGTGGGTGTGTTTCCCCATGTCTGTAACTAGCACCCCTTCTCCCTGCCAGCCTAAGGCAGCCTGCCCTTCAGGCCAAGTTCACATGAGCATCTCCCTCTGTGAAGCCTGCCTTGACCACCACGGCTGGAAGTGATCTTGGCCTTGCCTCTGAACTCATGTCGGATATGTAGTCCATTCAACTTAGATGGCGTTTTACATTTGCTGCCTGACATATTTAGTCATCTCTTCACATGTGCGCATCTGTTTTCAACAAGCAGGTCATAGGATTTTTGAGAACAGAAAGATTATCATTCTTTTATTCGTTCCCTCGGTGCCTTGCCTCTGTCAGCTGATGGCAAACAAGCCTGGCAGGCAGTGAGGACCTGCAGAGCGACAGCCAACCTGCAGAGGTCTACCTGCAGCCCGGGACACCAGAGGGGCAAATGCACCTGATTGCATTTTCTTGGGGATTGAGTGCTTTCATGGCAACTCCTTGACAAAAGATGTGAGAATGCTCTGTGCATACACACACTGAGGCTTGGCAACAGAGAGCAGCTGCCTCACAGGTACAGGGTGAAGCTAGTCCCAGAGAGAAGGATTTAGAAACCCCTGGACTCTCCTTGCTGACAACATCACCTCTCAAAAGGTAGGAGAGGTAACAAAAAGAGTGTTTCTGAATTTCATTTGGGCCAGCAAGGAAAAACGACCTGGCTGTAGAAGTGACAGGAACCTTGGAAAAATGTGATTTTGAGGGGAAGGGCTGCCAGGAAGAGCCCCCAATAGAAGGCACCTGTTAAATGGTCCTGTGTCAAGTCTGAGGCCATGAATGTTTGGCCCCAGGAGGAGTTTGTGAGCACAGGAATTCCCACATGGAGTCCAAGCCTTCTGCGACAGCAGGAAGGGGCAAGCAAGGGATGGCATGCAAATAAGGGGGTCTGGACAAGCCCAGGAGATCATGAAGCAGGAAAGCAGTGCTGTAACAAAAGTGGATCCAGGAAGGGCGAGAACGAAGCCTCGTCTGAAAGGCCTCAGGCCAGGAGGACAACCCATCTGTCTTCACTGGCCCAGATCTGCTCCTGGACTCTACTATGCTTCCTGGGGGCAGCCAAGGCTAGCCAGCATAGGCTGACAGCCAAAGGGTTCACCCCAACTATCTGGGGGGACTCCAGTGGTTGTTCATCCCAGAGTCTTGGTAGACATGACTACAAGATAATGGGTCATTGTTCTTGGGCACTCTTTGTTCTCACAGATGCCATGAGAAGGCATGAGACATGGGACGAGTCAAGGGTTTAACCTGAATTGTCCCAAGGAGTGAAGATATTTACGTGGTAGACAAAAATGGCAGGGGCAGGGAGGCATGGAGGTCAAGATCTGCTAAAACTTCTGAAAAAGCAGCAATTATGCTCGTGGACTGGAGTGGCAAGGGGACTAGTATTCATAGGAAGATCCCCACCATCCGGCACTGAGAGCTTTACAGCTTAGCAACCCTCTGCCCCATGTGAACCTCTGCAGCCCTTGGGGAGGAAATGGGACCCGTATCATGACCTTCCCGTAGAGAATGACTGCAAGTGCCACATGCCCTCAGGGGCCCAAAAGCACTTGATCCGTTGAGCCCACCAATTTATGTGATGTTCACACAGCCCTGCAACTGACAGACCCCTGTGGAGCCTCCCAAGTGCAAAGTGTTGGGCTTCCTGTCCACAAATTACCACCCCAAGAAAAGTCTTTCCACTTTAGCAGGCTTCATCTAAATATTCCCAAGTATCCTACCGCACCCATATCATTTGTTTATTCATCTTCTCACTTATTTATTGAACATTTGTCAAGTGCCTCTCGTGTGCTAAGAACTGCACTAGGCACTAGGGGTGTAATAATAAACAAGAATAAATCCTACCCTCATGGTGCTCACAGTTCAGTGGAAAAGACAGGCAAATAAACCATTGGAATGAACTCTAGCATGCATGGAGGGCTGGTGCTGGGGCCAGGGGACTGATATGCAGGCTCAGTCTCCTCCCACAGGGCCTTGCAAAAACCCTGCTTGATTGCAGGCAGGCTTAGCTTAATCTAAACCTACTTAGTGATGACCTTTTCCTGCCACCATCCCATTTGGAAATTCCCCCTTATCCAAATCTAGCTCCCTCTAGCTTCTATGGAGCCCTGGTGGCATAGTGGTTAAGAGCTTGGCTGCTAACCAAAAGGTCGGCAGTTCAAATCCACCAGGTGTTCCTTGGAGACCCTATGGGGTTTCCATTCTATCCTATAGGGTTGCTATGAGTTGGGAATCAACTTGATGGCAATGGATTTTCTAACTTCTACTCTACTCTATCCTCAGTCCTTTTTAGCACTGCTCAGAATCCTCTTTTATTGCTTCCCTGATCACTTTTAGGCATAATTTCCAAAATCCTAGCCCAGGCCCAGCCCTTGCCCTGCACTCTGTTCCCATTACCCCTGCTTTGCCATAAGGTGTTTGCTCTACATGTCCCATCATCCTTCGCAGACTAGCAAATTCAAAGTGAACTGACCCTCCCATCTCCACATTTCCCCACCCAGCCTGGATCTCATCCCTTTCTACCTCCTTCTGACACGAAATGAAATGGAATAAAACGAAATAAATAGCAACATGTGCTTGGATGGCTGTTATACCTCAAAGTAGCAAATGACATTCACCTGGCTACACTTACATGCTGCAGGCCTCAGAACCATCTGCTGTGACTCTTGTCGTCTTTTTCTGAGTCTTTTGCATTAAGGGTACGAGACATGAGATCCCACAAACACCACCAGCTCTGTCCTGAAGGATGAATTAATGGCGTCCTCTCCCTTATTTCTGTACCTCTTTCTACCTCTGATCCCCACTAGTTTCCCCACCCATTCTCCAATTTCATTAGAGTTGGAAATCTTCTCTTTTCGGGGCTTACTGGGAATCCCCAACAGCCTTCCAAACAGGAATGAACTATCCCTCTCATCTTTACCAGGTAATTCAAGAACTAACCAACCAAGAAGAGCAGCTGGTCCAAGCCAAAGGAAAATGCTTGACTGTTTCCCCAAGCCTTCATGCAGACAGAAAGGTGAGCTGCAAGGAAAGAACCCCATAGAGAGCCCGCTCTTGCACCAGCTAGGAAGGCCCAGGCTGTGCGTGACAGGGGGGATGGGTCTGTTGGGAGAACTAAAGGAGAGGTGCGGCAAAGTCATCTGCACACGTTTTCCAGGCAGAAGGGAAGGCTTGCATTGAAAACAAAGCGGTAAATAATATCCAGGAAGAGCTGGCCTCTAACGGCTTTGGAGCCTTCTGAGATCATTAGAACCGGTTCACAACTGACACAGCACCCTGACATCTTCCCAGGGGCATCCAAGTCTCTGCAGCTGTTTGCCTGTGTGGATACAACCTGACAAGCTGTGGAAAGCTCAAAAGTTCAGAATCTGGAGAGAGAACTAAAAAAAAAAAAAAGTTAATTCTGTTAAGCCTAGGCAAACTGTCGACAGGATTTTCAGGAAAAAGATGATGTTTCTCAAGCACAATGACAAAAACAGGTACTAATTAGAGAAACAGAAGTTTCTTTACCAGTATCCTTTGCTCTAAATTTGCTAGCCACAATTGGTTATTAGGATGGCAATAATAGAACCCAATGTTGATATGAAAGCAATGCTGTAATTTTAGTTGTTTTTAGTTGAACACAGTTTCCACTCTTTCCTATATCAGCCTGCCCTGATCTATTTAGTTGATGTTGCCTAAAAAATTAGCACAATTTCACTTTTTATTGGCACAGTGCAGAGTGTTAAGTTCCCAGCTGGCTCTCATATAAAATCTGCCTTTCCATCTCTCCATGCAGTAACCCCATCTAGTGGTAGAGGGAGAGACTGCAGGCTGTCTAGTGCTTGGGGCCAAAACCTTGTCTCTTGTGGGAGTACTTCCAAATAGTTTCCTTTGTTCATCTCCATTTATCATACAATGATCACACTAATTTTGTATCGCTTATTGGGATTCAAAGCACATTTCCAGTAAGATCAATGGACTGGCTTATGGCTTGAGTATTTTTAATAAAACTATTGGTCATTATTTGTTCCATACACTTTTCCTGAGTTCCTATCATGTGCCGAGCATTGTAATGGGCACCGGGAATACCAAGGAAAAGCAGGTATGATTACTCCCATCAAAGAGCTGAGTACAGTTCAGGGAGGAGACAGATAAGTGATCAGGTACATCCAACGACAGTTTCAGGCATGCTGTGTACCCTGGTTGGTTGTTGAAGGAAGGTGGAACAAGTGGCCTGGAAGTACATACTAGGGACATCTAACCCAGTCTCAGTAGGGGTGATGGTAGGTATTTAAAAACCACATCATATATCAGAAAGGCCTGACCATCTACTTCCAAAAAAATCAGCCAATGAAAACCCTATAGATAGCAATAGTCTGATCCCACTCTGCGTGGGGTCACCATGAGTTGGGGGTTGACTGGACAGCCGCTAACAACAACATGCTCACTTGCAGAAGAGTTTTGGAGGCACAGACACATACAGGTCACATCATGATGACACTAAATGATAAATCCTTACTTTCCTGGAAAATTTAGATAACCAGGATATACTACTCTGCAAAATGCCAGTTACCCGAGGTCTTAGGTGTCTGAAGTGACGCTCTTATATTTTAATTAACACAGTCTCCTCTGGATGCTTGGTTAAGAGTGCAAAGCCATGTGTCATTTGGTGAACAAAGGGGAAAAAACGAGGTATACAAACCTTTCTTCTCTTGCTTGTCTTTGCTCTTCTCTTTTGTCTAAATACTCTCGGCTAATGGAAATTCGCAGAATGAAACAGGGAAGGAAAAAAACATAATTAGATGCTCATAGAATTTGTTTTAGAATTGCCAAGAAAGTAACAGTCTATCGTGAAAGCCTGCTATTGCTTCAGAAATGGGAAGTCACTGAGACTGAATTTGAAAAATCAAGTTTAAAGGCTATGCTTTAAAAGTACCAAATACAACAGATTTTCTAGCCCAGGATTCTTCTCTCTGCATCCTTCCCATTCTGTTTCTATGCAGGGGTCCCTGGAAGCCCTCGGTTTGTGCATCACTTTGTCTGTACCCATGAGATGCCCAACTTTGTCCAATTTTAACATTTTACTTTTCTGTTACTACTGGTCAGCTTCCAACTTGAATCTAAGATTTAAGACTGTGGTTGGTCACCTCTTAGTGGACCATTTATTTTCCTGGAGAACTCCAACATCACAGTTTTCTACACAGGACTTCATAATGTAGCTTAAGTATTCTGCCCCTCTCTGCCCTGGTGGCTGGATACAAAGGGATAGTAAGTTAGAGAGAACAAAGCAAATTAGGAGGGAAAGAAAAGGCAACAGGAAGACTCAGATATGTTATTGTTTATAAACACCTTTGTCACTTTCCACGCTAGAAACTTTCCTATAGGCCAGGAAGCTAAAAGCCATATTCAGTAAAATAACAAGGCAAGGAACAACTTTTAGGTGCTTTGCGGGCAAAACACACAAGGAGCATGAACAACTTAAACCAATGAAATGGCTGGTGAAAGGCCAGCCATTTGGGTAAGTCCAGGGATGACTTTATAAAGCTTTTCCTATTTCCCGTTTGAATTTCTTTGCGCTTATATCCCCCGACTTGCAGAATGGTGCTATAGTCAGCATTGTTAATAGTTGCCCAGTGGTCTGGCCTGATGATCAGCATTCCTTCCCAGACAAGAGTCATTTTACCAGGATCATTCTGTTCTTAAATGACATGGAAGGATTGTTTGGGGCCAAGAGTGAATGGTGAACGGTTATAAGCATGGACTCTGAAGACAGGCTGCCTGGGTCTATCTAGCCCTCACTCTGCCACTTGTTGCTGTGTTATCTTGGACAAGTTACTTGACTTGCCATGCCTCAGTTTCCTCATCTGTAAAATGGGGATAATAATCATACTTACCTTAGACAGCTGGTGTGCAGATTAAGTGGGTTACATACGAAAAGTAATTAAAAGTATGCCAGGCACATTGTTAAGTCTATCATTATGGCAGGTTTCACCATCATCCAGGTGTTCCCCCAAGAGTGAGTTCCGTTTTGATTTCCAACTTGCTGCTTGTCCCCGTGCCTTCTGATCCTTTTGGTATGACATGATGATGCGGTTGTGTGTCAGGGTCTATCTGATGGCAAGTGTTCTCTCTGGTATATTATTACTTTGGGTCTCCTTATGCAGTGACACTGACTCATGGTCTCATGTTGCTTTCAGTAATTTAAAGATCACAATTGATCTTACACTTAGCCCTCAAACTGTGCTACAAATTGCAGACTATGGAAAGGCATGGCTTCTGTCCACCTGGAGACTGGAATCTAGTTAGGATTGAGAAAGGTCACTGACATTGGGGCCTCAGGGCAAAATAGCCACGTTGCACTGCTGGCAAAGACAGCAGCATGATCACATCACCTCAGGCCCCAAAGGAGTCTCCAATAGATTGCAGAGTGATATAACATGAGGGCTGCAAAGGATCAGAGGCTACCTACCCATTACTGCTGAGTCAATTCCAACTCATAGCGACACTAGAGGACAGAGTAGACTTGCCCCACAGGGTTTCCAAGGCCATAATTTTTTTTTAAATTGTGTTTTAAGTGAAAGTTTACAGTTCAAGTTAGTTTCTCATATAAATATTTATACACACATTGTCATGTGGCCCTAGTTGCTCCCCTTGTTATGTGACAGCACACTCTTCCTTTCTACCCCAGATCTCCTGTGTCCATTCAACCAGCCCCTGTCCCTTTCTGCCTTCTCATCTCACCTCTGCACAGGAGCTGCCCATTTAGTCTCATCTATCTACTTGAGCTAAGAAGCACTCTCTTCACGAGTATCATTTTATGTCTTATAGTCCAGTCTATTCTTTGTCTGAAGAGTTGGCTTTGGGAATGGTTTCAGTTCTGGGGTAACATAGAGTCTAGGGGCCATGTCTTCTGGGGTCCCTCCAGTCTCAGTCAGACCATTAAGTCTGGTCTTTTAACTGGAATTTGAGTTCTGCACCCCACATTTCTCCAGCTCCATCAGGGACTCTCTGTTGTGTTCCCTGTCAGGGCAGTCATTGGTGGTAGCCAGGCACCATCTAGTTCTTCTGGTCTCAGGCTGATGAAGTCTCTGGTTTATGCGGCCCTTTCTGTCTCTTGGGCTAATATCCTCCTTGTGTCTTTGGTGCTCTTCATTCTCCTTTGCTCCAGGTGGGCTGGGACCAATTAAGGTATCTTAGATGGCCGCTTGCTAGCTTTTAAGACCCCAGGCACCAAGGCCGTTAATTTTTACAGAACAGACTGCCACATCTTTCTCCCATGGAGTAGCTGATAAGTTTGAATCACCGACCTTTCAGTTAGCAGCCAAGAGCTTAACTGCTGTGCCACCAGGGCTCCTTAGAGACTACTTAGTCGACTTTGTGTTATCTTACAGATGAGAAAATTGAAATTCAGAGAGATTAAGTTATGGACTCAAGGTTACATAGTTGGCTAGTAGGAGAGCAAATAATAAATATCAGTAACGTGCCAGCAATATAAACTGATGTAGGAAGGTGCTTCACTGTGAGGCACAGATACAAATGAGTATTAGAATGGAATAAGGTGTTAGTGCACAGTGTCTAAAAAAAGAAGAAAGCCATTCACTAGAGAAAGTTTTATGAACGAGGCTCCAGAGACAGGACGCAGATGAGCAGGGAAGAGACCTGCCTGAGACTATGGGAAGGGAGGACTCCTTTGATTCACTGTCCTCATTTGGTGAGGTGAGTGGCACGTGTGAGAAGCACTGCAGTATGTCTGGCCTGGCTGAGCTCCTATTTAGTTAAGTGTTTACACCTCACCTGAGGTATGCATTATCTATCATGTCCAAGCTCTATTCTTGGCTCTGGATACCCTCACCTGGACAGGGCTGAAATTTGGCTGAGGAAAGGTGCTGCTGTGAAGCTACTTGCTCACTCATCTGAAGAGGCTGCCTGAAAAATGGGATTTCCCCACCTGCTGACCCTTAGGGGCCCCTTTGTCCTCCTCTGCCTAGAAAGGGGGGCCTTCTCTTGGAGTTCTTTCATTCCACACTGGGTGTGCACTTCTGGGTTTCAGGGTGCCTTTGAATACACCCAAAAAACCAAATCCATTGCCATCGAGTTGATTCTGACTCTTAGCCACCCTACAGGACAGAGTAGAACTCCCCCACAGGATTTCCAAGAAACGGCTGGTGGATTCAAACTGCTTACCTCTCGGTTGGCAGCCAACCTCTTAACCACTGTGCCACCATGGGTCCTTTAAGTACATACCAGGTGATATTGGAGGGAAAAAAAAGATAAACTCTGCACTGATTTGGTAGAACTTTGATTTCTAGTCTCCTTTCCCAATTCACCTGCTCCTGTCTACATTTCAGAGTTTTCTGAGCCCCATGCTCTCTGCCCATGATTTTTGGCTGCATTCAGGGATGCAGTGAGAGAGACAGGGTGGAGTGTGCTGGCTCCGTCTTCTCCAGAACTGGTACCCTGTTTTAAGAATTTTTCAATTAAAAAAAAAACCTTGGGATGTGTAAGCCAATCTCAGAATTTTCCATGTGTCAGGTTGTCTGCTGCTATTTGGTGGCAAAATATGCAAGTCTCTGAGAAAGCCAGGAATCAAGATCATTTAGCCTGTTCCTTTGGTTTTACAAATTGGTCTTTGCAAAAGTGACAATGTCCAGAACTACCTCATAAAATTTGACAGCTCAGGGGCAATGATGTTGGTTAACTTTATGTAGCCCATTAACCTAGTCTTGTGAAAGCTAGCATTTCGCCCACATTCTTGGGGTATTTGCTTTCATGTAGAAGTGAGTTACAGTTAAAACAACCTCAGAACTCTGCTCATATTTTGATTGTTTCTGCAATTACATATACCCTACCTGGCTGCTGGAAAAAAAAAAAAAAACAACTAAGTTACTGGATCTCTAAATCTGCATTGACAATGCTTTCCATTCCTGGTGGATTTAAATAGGAGTAATCAATGGGAATACTGTTGGCCAAATGAATTGAACTGGGGTAACAGGAAGTGGAAATAGGGGAGAAAAATGAAAAGAAGAAAGAATGCAGAAGCTACAGGAGGGATGGCTGGAAGATGAAGAAGGGGGAGAAGGTGAAAAGGAAATGGGGGAAAAGCAGAGTAAAGAAAGGGATAGGAAAAGGGGGCACTGGCAGAGTAGAGGGAATGAGACGGATAAGGAAAGACTCAGCAAGTGTTTTGCGTTCCATGAAGCACAGCACAGCATGAAGCTCAGGGAAGAGGAGTGAAAGGAGGGTGACTTGGAGGATGCTGAGAACAGGTGAACTGGTCGTAGGACAGACAGAGGACACTCAGTAAGGGGCAGTTGGTCCAACGTATGGAACCTGGAGTGTGCCACAGCCAGGAGCACATTCTTGTAGCTGGACAGAGACCAAGGAGATCAGGGAAACAATGGGCTGACAGAGAGCGACACCATAAATTTTTTTCCCCCTAGGGGAGGAGATATTAGTCTTAAAAAAAAAAAAAAAAGAAGGCTGCTATAGGGAGCAGGAAGCAAACTGGATAATGAGAAAAGCCTTTTCTTTTAGGCATCTGATAGAACATGAATAAAATATGAGGAGCTTTAGAGGGAAATGGCGAATTAAGTTAAGACAATTAGGCTATCTGTCCTCAGGAAGGCCTGTGTAAGACCATTTTAGATTCTGGTGGACTAAATAAGACACAAGTCACTAATTGTATTTGGCTGACTGTCCAAACTTCCTCCCATATGGTCAGAGAAAGAAAGGTCGCAGCAAACCAGACCTAGACTATTTTAGGTATGTCCTGCTCTGCCTTGAAGATGCAATACAATCTGAAGCAAATACATTACTTCCTAGCCCTTTAATACCAGCATTAATCATACACAGTGGTGAAGGCATGTGCTTTCATTCTCAATTTATTATTTAAAAAAAACAAAAACAAAGCCCTTTATATCTTTCTTACCTGAATTTGTTTCTTTCTTCCCTTTCTATTCTCTGCAGCCTTTCTTCTCTCTCCTGCCGCCGCCTCTCCCTCTCTGCCGCCAATGACTCTTGATGCTGCCTAAAGGATGACGTGAGAAGACCACTCAATGATGACCTACAGATACAACGAGTTCATGTTTAGTTGCTTGACCAGTGATTGGTTTGTGAAGTTGGAATCAGTCAGACCTTGGTTAGCATTGAGGGTCTGCCAGTTGCTAGGCAGTGCTTGGGTAAAATGATTGTCTCAGGTCTTCTGTTTCAGGACCTCCATTTGTAAATGGAGGTAAGTAACCTGCTTCATGTGCTGGGAGGACAAAAAAGTGGTAATGTATATAAAGTACTTAGCAACATCCTTGGCATATACATAGTCATCAATAGTAGGTGCTAGCATTATCCAAAAACTTTGTGAAATACGCACAAATAGAAATACAATCTATATATATTTTATAGTTGAAGGTCAGACTTTGAAGGGCTGAAATCAACTTTTAATCTTAAACTGTGTTCTATTATATATGTAGTAAGGATAGTTCATCATACACTAATTTCTTATTATACACCTCAAGATAATCGGATCACCTTAAGAGGAAGTACTGGAATGACAGATGAGAAGACAAGACGTAGAAATCAATGGTCTGAAATCTGTATAAAATTAAGAAAATTTCATTCCACATCAAGATGCATCCAACAACACTCAGCATGTTCAAAGGACAGTACTGGACAAATAGTCTGGACTGTTCACTGAAGGCTGTATAATGGGGATGGTCAGTTGTGTGGGGAGAGAAGGGCAAGCCTGTTGGTCTACACTTTTGGTGAGGAGTAAAATGAGAACCTTACCATTCCCCTTACATTTCTGACTTTAGCTTGGTCTTCTAAATATTTCAGCTTACAGGGGAAAAAACAAATTTTAAGGACCAGTATTTCATGCAGTAACAAACTACCATATTTTTATGCAAATAATGGGTACCTTCTATGTTTGTTTGCCAGTTGTTTGCCAGCTGTACCCTCCTGGCACAAGGTATTTTCGTAAGTGTTGCTATGTCACTTTTCTTTACATTTTACTGTAAAAAAAAAAAAAAAAAAAGGCATAACACACTTATGAAAATACCTCAGGGGCAGGGCAGTTGGCAGACAAACATAGAAGGCCCATGTTATTTGCATAAAAATGTGTTATCTAAAAGCACTGTTTAGATAGAGAATGGAATATTTTGTACCTATTCCTCCCTTAGAGACTATCTTGTTATATAACATTTCACATTTATGACAATCGTGAAAAATCTACTATCTGACTACTTTGTGCATTAACAATGTATGTCTGGCAGTAACGAATGCCAAGGTGCAAGGTGAGAGTTACACTGGCTGTGATGGTTAAGGCTATGTGTTAACTTGGCTGGGCCATGATTCTCAGTGGTTTGGCAGTTACGCAATGATGTGATTTGGCAGTTGTGTAATGATATAGTATGGCAGTTAGGTAGTGATGTAATCTGGAAGTTATATAATGATGTAGCCATCCTCCATTTTGTGATCTGAGGTGATCATCCTCCATTTTTGCCTAATGCTGAGTTTTACATAATGACCTGGTCTTTGGAACTTAACCATGTTAACAAGTGAGGAATGGGTGTTGTAATAAGTTGTTTTAAAAAAATTGCTTTTATACTCAAAACTGAAACACTTTTTTTCCTGCGGGAAGCAGTGTACAAAGTAATGAAATGTGTTATCCTGACCTCGTTAATGCCAATTTTGCAAACTACCCCATGCTTCTTTATAGTGAGAAGATGGCTATGTTACTGGGTTGTCAGTGGATACATCTGGTCACAGTGAAGCGTCTATATATTATACATTAACATAACTTCCTTGTATAAAAACAAGAATATTAATATTACTAGAGTTTAAGAAAGTAACCACTGTCCAGTTTGGTCAAGTGGATGCTGTCACTCTCTCCTGGGTGCCCCTAAAAAAGATACGTGCAGATCATCCTCCTCCACACCGGGACCTTGCAAAAGCAGATCTCATCCTTGGCTCTGGGGGTAAAGTACACCAGTAAGAAACCAGCAGGCAGTATTTCAGTATTGAAAGAACTGAAATGTCAGCTTCTGTCTGAAAGCAATAAGGAATGGTTCCTTTTTTTGGAAATGAAGCAAAATGCATTAAGCAATTCAAGACCCATTCTCTTCTGTGTAAGGGCACCTTAAAACTGAGGTGCCTGGCCTGACTAAGTGACTGACACAGGTTTGAATCAAACTCCCCCTTTGCCCTAGATCCCTGCCCTCTGCTTTCAAAATATGTGTATCCCTCCCCCGCCTTGGGTGTACAAGTATATGGTTATGCTTACTTAAGACTGTGATAAAAAATGTTCTGTTCTCAGAAAGAATGCCTGTAGACAAAATTATAGTTTATGGTTAAGCAAATGATAAGAACGTTCTGGAAAGAGAATGTCGAGAATGTTCCCTGAAAAGCTGTTTATATAAGATTGTTCTCAGAAAATTGCTTATGCAGTCTGTGATGGAAAATGGATTCACCACTATTGTAAAAGGTTAACTTGTGACTCACGTGTAACCCCCAGCCTTCCCTATAAAAATCCCTCTCCCCTTTCGGATTTTGGAGCATTTGGTATTTTACCAAGTGTTACTCCAGCTTCAGCTGTAACAGATCCTCAATAAAACTCTTTATCAATTCTCTCCTTACAGGGTTCTTGTTATCTTACACTTTGACACTTGAGTGCCTTAACACAGATTCATGTAGCAGAAAGAGAGAATTAAAGGACTCCCATGAGCTTAGGTATCCTGGATGCATATAAACTATTTTGGTTATATTGGAAACAAAGGGATTTAAACATAGTATTAATAAAGTAAATTTCTCAGGGTCTCATGCTGCCTAGACAAGCCTGGCACAGAAGAATATAAACTCTGGTTCTATAAATCCTATCTCTGGAAATGGGTATAATACCAATGCTTGACTGCATTCAAATCATGCAAAGGGAATATTCCAAATCATCATTTAAGAAATCCCCCAAATTCAAGCTAGCATGGAAAATCTTTCTCTTCATACAGGCATCTTTAATAGATTTTTATCTTTTCTATTAAGCTCTCCAGGAAAACATCTACAGTCATTGGAAGTTGTTGCAATGTTTAATCTCCACAGATTAGGCAGCCAACTATAACGTAATTAAATGAGCACAAAGCTTGGGATGAGAAAATCTGAGTATGGCCAGTCATTTAACCTCTCTAAGCCTCAAAAAAAATTTTTTTTAAGCCTCAGTTAACTTATCTGTAAAATGGAGATAATTATACTTCCAACTCATGAGGCACTGCAAAGCTTAAAAGACAGCATATGTATAAAATTGCTTAGAACAGCATCTGAGCCACAGGAGGCACTGAGTAGATCCCACTTTACATTGGGAGTTAAAATCTGCAGATGGGTGGCTTGCACTGCAGTCCCCAAGGCAGATATGGAGGAAGGTATTGGCAGTTTCCAGCCTGAGGGGCTGGAGTGGGCTGGTGGGGGGCTAGGAGTTTGATCTGAACTTCCCCTTCAAGACTACCAGCTGGGTCAGTTATCAGGACTGCCGGGCTACCCTAGAATGCACCTGGAAAGTGAAGTCATCTGCTGTTATACCAAGGCAGCTACAGCTGAGTGAAGGCACGTAGGAAACCAGATGGCGAGGGGTCAGGGAGAGAGATTTTGCAAGGGAGCAGATGATGTACTGAGTGAAAGAAGTTGCAGTGTTTAATCTTGGCAATACCAGATCCTGGCGTTGGCCCCAGGAATCCCACCTGGTTAAAGCCTGCCTTGCTGGAATGTTTGGAGCAGGAACTCTGTTTCACTGAAATATGGTTGTCATAATAGTTAACATTTACGGAGATGATACTGTGTGCCAGGTACGAGATGTGTGATGGCTCTTTTTATATATATGATATTATTGTGGTAAAATATATATCATAAAATATTTGCCGATTTAAACCATTTTTAAGAGTACGATTCAGTGGCATTAATTATACTCACCATGTTGTACAACCATCACCACTATCTATTTCCAGACATTTTCCATAACCCTAAATAGAAACTCAGTACCCAGTAAGCCATAACTCACCATTCCCTTCTCTCTCAGCCCCTGGTGACCACTAACAAAGATTTATTTTGTCCCTATGCGTTTGACTCTTCTAGGTACTTCATATGAGTGGGATCATACAATATTTGTCCTTTTGTTTCTGATTTATGTCACTCAGCACAGTATTTTCAAGGTTCATCCGTGTTGTAGCATGTATTAGGACTTCATTTCTATTTCTGGCTGAGTAATATTCCATTGTATGGATAGACCACACTTTGTTTACTATAATGGCTCTTTTAATCCACACAACCCCTTGGATGAGGTTCTATTATTTTCTCCTCTTCACAGATGAGGAAACTGAAGCACAAAGAAGTTACACTCAGCAGAGCTGGGCTTTTAGGCAGGCTTGTGGGACTCAGTTTGACCATACTTCTCTTCTTCTTCCTCCTCTCACCACTGGTACTTAGTAAACTGCCTGCAGTACTTGTTACATGTATCAGCATAATCATGTTTTCCGTGTCTGCCTCTCTTGGCAGCCTGTTTTGGGGTCAGGTCCTATCTTCTCGCTCATCTGTGGGCTCTGGCACATAAAAGCGCTTTGCTGGCTGCCTGATGAATAAGTCACAGTCATCTGGATATGCTAATCTTGGTGCGTGTGCACCCAAAGCCCATTCTCTAAAGGAAAACACATGAGCATGAGGGTACCTTTTGAATAAGGCCTTGTACCCCTGGCAACAGCTGAGCAAATGCAGGGTGGGTTCCCGTCCCCAAAGCAGCCCATCCACAGGCAGGCTGTCCAGCATCCTGTAAGGCTCCCAGTACAGAAGGCTGAGCTAGTCACAGCTATGCAGAGAACCACATGGTGAGGGGCTGAGACATGTTAACAGCAAAGCATCAGAGGGCACAGCTAAGAACTCTCACTGCCCAGGACATCCAGCGGGCCCTGATTCTGATCTGTGGTGGGAGGTTAAGTAGGTGGGGACATTACTGCCAGGTCAGCCTTCCTGGGTGCGTAGGAGGCCTGTCCTGTGGCTGACTACCCAGTGTGCCAACAATCACAGGAGCTCTTGCCTAGCCTCCCATTGGTGGGAGTAACCTGAGCCCAAAGGAGCCTAAGATACCAGAGAAAGGATACACAGATCAACAAACAACTGTGTTAGTGTTGAAAAATCCCTAGAAACAAAATTAAATTTCAAGGTCAATAATTGGCAAAAAACTGTCAGTGGAAGAGTGAAGACACTGCAGTGATAAATCCAGAAGCAGTGTGTGCACTGTATGGTAGTTATCAAAATCTGCCTAGCCCTGGTGGCACAGTGGTCGGTGTTCAGCTACTAAGCAAAAGGTTGGCAGTTCAAATCCACAAGTCACTCCTAGGAAACCCTATGGGGCAGCTCTACTCTGTCCTACAGGGTTGCTATGAGTCAGAAACGACTCTACAACAACGATTTTTTTTTTTTTTCTCTTTGCATGAGACTTTAGGTGACATCTTAACCCATTCACCATCTGGGGATACATGCTTGCCTCTGACAGCTCACGTCTGTCTTCATGTGAAGGCCTTAAGCTGAGCAGAGATGCCCCCCCTTTTCTTGGTTAAGCCCTGGTGGTACAGTGGTTAAGGGCTTGGGGGCTAACCAAAAGGTTGGTGGTTCAAACCCACCAGTTGCTCCGTGGGAGGAAGATGTGGCAGTCTGCTTCCATAAAGATCACAGCCTTGGAAACCCTATGGGGCAGTTCCAGTCAGTCCTATAGGGTCACTATGAGTCTGTAGCAACTCGACAGCAATTTTTTTTTGGTGGGGGGAGGTAATTTCTTGGTTAATGTTATTTCTGTTCACTTTCTCCTGACCAAATAGCAGGGAGTTTGGAACTTCAGACTGCATTCAAAAGAGTCACTGAGCCTGTGCTCACCCAGAGTTTCACTGACCTCCATTTTAAGAGTGTGTGCAGAACCACAAAGGGAATTTAAAGTACAGCTGAACACCCTCTAGTTGCACAGTAAATGACATCGAAATTGGCCGGATCCTTCACAAGCGTCAGAGACAGGCCTGCCTCCATGTCTGTCACCAAGCTAAGGCTGGCGGGGCATTGCACCCCTGGTGTGTAAATGTGGATGCACCTCCTCGGGGCTGTGTTCTATGTGTCAGGCTGTCAGCACCAACAGTTGGGTGGAAACGCAGAGGTGCATTATAGGGCAGGCATGCTTGAAACCCAGTGCTTGGATATCATGGAAACTCATTGCTTGTTTTTCAGATTTCAGCACAGAGGCCTTAGAAAGTTCCCTAAAGAAAGTATCAGAAGTTTAAACTTGTTGTTATAATTATGGATGATACCGACTTTTCTTCCTGTGTCTGACATCACAGTAGAAATCAATGGGAAAACGAGATTTTAAACTCAAATACCTGTTTAACATCTATTTGAGAATTATATATACACCAAGAGTCCCTGGGTGGTACAAATGGTTAATGTGCTCGGCTGCTAACCAAAAGGTTGGAGGTTCCAGCCCACCCAGAGGCACTTTGGAAGAAAGCCCTCGTGATCTACTTTCAATCAGTCAGCCACTGAAAACCTTATGGAGCAAAGTTCTACTCTGACACATATGGGGTTGCCATGAGTCGGAGCTGTTTTTGTTTTGTTTTTTATATGCACCACAGAAGGACTTCTGTCCATGAAGCAGGGTGATGGAAAGAGAAGGGAATTCAGAGTCAGAAGGAAAGGGATCCCAGCGGAGCTTTGGATACTCAATACCTGCCCGGCCTTGGGTTGGCCCAAAGAGCTCCCCGAAGCCTTCTCACCATCACCACCTGCCTCCTTCCTGCTGAGTGTGAGGGGCAGGTCTAGAAGCTCATGTCCAGACCTCAGGCCAAGTTAACAAAGTCATACTCTCCAGCCACCTTCTCCTGCCTCTCTTTCTGCCTTTTTTCTATGAGTTTTCACTATTGCCAGGGACACAGGAAATCGACTACATGGTAATTAGCAATTAGGAATATTTAACATAACTTTCCTATATTACCTCCCCCACCTTTTTTTTCTTTTTTGAGGGGGAGAGGTAAAGTCAAATGACTTATATTGCTTTTCTCATGGGAACTTAGCCTTATTTCCTCTAACCTGAATAATTAAAGGATTGGTTCCAGAAGGAACCAAGATTATATGCTTGATAATGAGAATGATTTCTTAAATTGAGAAATAAACAGTACATCTGTTCCATAACACAATGAGGCTTTTAATTCATGAGCAATAACCTCTCCTTTTTCTAAGACCTTCCTGCTTTTTCAGAAGAAAAGTGATCTGTGGGAAGAATACCACAAAACAACCAGTCCAATCTTGACCTTCAGTGATTTGGAATGTCTCTTGGCTCTTTACGGAACAAGTCTACTGCCCAGTCTGAGTGAAGATGATGAAGAGAGATGACTTGACCAAAAGCCAGGGGGAGATTTTCTGTCAACTATCGTCTTTCTTTTTCTATGATGGGTTGGCACTTTGTTGATATATTAATCTGCAAATAGACTAAACATAAAATAGGAAATCTTTATAATGATAAGGCTACAACAAACAAAAAAGGAGAAACTGAAACACATTAGTTTTGGTTTTTAAAATATTTGAGAAGAGCTATTCAAAATATAATTTAAATCTGCTAGCTGGCCTGCAATTATCATTTGAGCAAAGTGATAACTTTAAACTCATTAGATGGAAGTTGACTCTTCTGTTTGTTTATTGTACACAATAACTTTTTAATGGATGTTCAATGGCTTATAAAAAACACAAAAAATGTAGCAGCTCCTGCTTTCAAAAAGTAGTCTTCTCCATCCTCTTGAGTCTGGACTGAACGTGTGACTTGCTTTGGCTAATGTAGCAATCAGAAATGTAATTCAAGCAGAGGCTTGAAAAGTGCTTGTACACTGGCGCTTGTGCCCTTGCTTTTCTTGGGAACCCTACAACCACCATACCAAAACCAAAAACCCAGTGCCGTCGAGTCGGTTCGGACTCATAGCGACCCTATCAGACAGAGTAGAACTGTCCCATAGAGCTTCCAAGGAGCGCCTAGCAGATTCAAACTGCCAACCCTTTGGTTAGCAGCCGTAGCACTTAGCCACTACACCACCAGGGTTTCCACAACCACCATACACGTGAATAAATCTGGACAATTAGGCATGTTGCCCAGTTGCCCCATTGACAGCCAGATATCAAGTAAGGCCAGCAATGTCTAATTGATCACAAACACCTGAGTGAATCCAGCTGAGGCCAGATTAACTGTTCAAGCTGAGCCCAGCCGAAATTACCAACCCACAGAATCATGATTGTTATTTTAAGCAACCAAGTTTTGGTGGTTTCTTACACAGTCAAAAGCTGACTGAGACAGGATTTGAAAACATTTGCTTTATCTCTGTCAGAAGAAGTCTTCTTTCTGCACTTTTTTAATTTTTTACTTCTAAATTTTTATTGTGGTGAAAATATGTAACAAAACATTTCTACCATTTCTACGTGTACAATCCAGTGACATTACCAACATTCACCATATCACTCTCCATCTTTTTGGTGGGGTCCAATAATATCTGAAATGTAGAAGCAATTAAAACCATCTCACAATCTGACCTACTAGCTAAACTCATCTCTTACTGTCCCCCAACATGAAACTCCCATGCTAATCAAGCCATTCACCTTCTTGCCCCTCAAAGAGGTCTAGTTACCTTGCCTAGCATTACATCTCTGCCTCAAACACTCACCTCTTCTATCTACCTGAGTTCTTTGAGATATCTTCCTGGATCACCATGTCAGGACGCTGCTCTTTCTCCAAACTCTTAGATGTGTCCTTTTGGCACTTCATCACAGAACCATTGGTTTGTTACTTAACTGTTTTGTGAATGAATGCCATCATCACAGCCATGAGTTTCTTCCTCCTACTTTCTTCCTTCCCTGAGAACACCTGGCCTATCATATATCTAGCTGAGTGCCATCAATACACGTCAATAAAACTTAGCTGTCTATGTAAGTGATTTGAGCAATGTCATAAAACTACATGTTAAATTAGATAAATTTATATACAACAAAACTATAATTTGTCATGTGACTTTTTTTTCTCTTTCTGAAAAATTAGTTTTTCTAATGAAAGTTAACCATAAAATAAATGTTGGCACATTGAACCCAACGTTTGCTACTCATTTTCTGTATACAATTGGAGGCCTACTTCAGTGGAAAAAAAAGAGTAAACTCTTGGGTTTCCATTTAGTCAAAATGGAATAGCAGGAACAAGATTTGCCCACACCTGAAACAACCAAAAAACCAGAGAAAATAGATGAAATAAAGGTACTCAGGAAATTGGACATCAGACAGTAATGGACAGAGACTCCTGAGAGATAAGAAACAAAGAAAGTCAACAGTAGTATTGCTCTAGCTTACTGTCTGGAGAAAGTTTCCAGTCTGTGGTGCAGAATGGGGACACCCAGGCAGGGCCTGGAAGTATCCGTGAGTATAGAAGACGCAGCTGGGAGTCTAGAGAAGTCAACATGGCTACAGTTTGCAGGGGCAGAGTACCAGAGAGTTGTACAGAGAGAAACTTTTGTACATCTGCAGAAGGTCTCCCTCAAGTATTCAGCTGCACACTGATCAGCACATGCATGTGACAAAACTACACAATGCCAGTGAAAGAACCTCCCACACCACAAGGATTAGGAAAAGTGCCTTGAGATCACACAGAGCAGAGAGGAAACCCTCATAATTCAGGGCACATCAGAGTTCTAAGAAAGGCCTTGCCTCAGTAGTGTAAATATATTAAACTCAAATAGCCCTGGTCTGCTTCACATGCTAAAAAACACAAGACCCGCAAGGATCACACTGTTCCTGAGTTAATCACATTCCAGAACAAAGCCCAAGGGTATTTATAGGAATATAAAAATATTCATCACCCAGCAAGGCAAAATTTACAAGGTGCCCAGAACCCAGTGCCGTTGAGTTGATTCCAACTCATAGTGACCCCATAGGGCAGAGTAGAGTTGCCCCATAGAGTTTCCAAGGAGCACCTGACGGATTCGAACTGCCGACCCTTTGGTTAGCAGCCGTAGCACTTAACCACTACACCACCAGGATTCAGCATCCAGAAAAAACAAAACAGAACAATTTGTGCAATGCAGGTAAAGCAATACTTAGAGGAAAGCCTGTAACACTAAATGCCTATATTAGAAAAGACAGAAGGTTAAAAAGTCTGAAATCAATGACCTCATCTTTCAATTTAGAAAAAGAAGAGCATATTTAATCCAAAATAAGCAGAGGAAAGGAAGAGAGTTGAGAGCAGAAATCAATGAAACAGAAAAATAATACAGTAAATGAAATTAAAAAACTGGTTCTTTGAGAATATCAACACAATTGGTAAGCCTCTAACCAGACTGGTCAGGAAAAAAAGAGAGAAGGCATATTTAACCAAATCAGGAATAAAACAGGTGACATCACTTAAGATTTTACAGATACTGAAAGGATAAAAAAGGACTATTATAAATGAGTTTATGTCAAGAAATTTGACAACTTAGATGAAATGGAAAAGTTCTCCGAAAGACAAAAACTAACAGCTTACTCAAGAAAAAACAGATAACAAGAAAAAACAGATAACCTGATAGAGACTGATATTAAATAAGAATCTATTACAGGAAGTGAATTTGTAGTTATAAACTTTTCCATGAAGAAAACTGCAGGTCCAGACGGCTTCACTGGTGAATTCTAATAAATATTTAAGAAATAATAATAATTCTACACAAACTCTTTTAGCAAGTTGAAGAGAAAGAAATACGTTCCGTCTCATTTCCTAAGGCCAGCATTACCCTGATACCAAAACCAGACAAAGACGCGGTTAAAAAAAAAAAAGAAAACTACAAATGACATTCTTCACGGACATATACGCAAACATTCTAAGCAATATTTTAGCAAATTGGATCCCACAGTACAAAACAATAATATAATACATTCTCACTAAGTGGGATGTATCCCTGGAGTACAAGGTTTGTTTAACATTAGAAAATCAATGAATATAATTCACCATATTAACAGACTAAAAAGAAAAACCATATGATCATCTTAATAGATACTGAAAAAGCATTTGACAAACACCTAACATCTATAGAAATTGAAAGGAACTTCCTCAACCTACAGCTAATAACATATTAATGAAGACTCAATAATTCCCAGGAGTGGTAACAAGGCAAGAATGTACACTCTCATTACTTCTATTTAACACTGCACTGAGACACTAGCCAGCACAAAAGATAAGAAGGCAAAATAAAAGTTACCCAGACTGGAGAGAAGTGAAACTGTCTTTATTCACAGATGACAACCATATTTGTAGAAAATCCTAATGAGTCTACAAAATTAATGCTAGAATCGTAAGTGAGTTTAGTAAGTTTGTAGAGTATGAGATCAATACATAAAAATTAGTAGCATTTATATATAATATCTATAAAAAATCAGAAATGAGAATAAAAACAATTCCATTTACAATAGCACCAAAAATATAAAATATTTAGGGGGTAAATCTGCCAAAATATATGCAAGACCTGTTAGTAAAAACCACAAAACTTTCCTAAAAAAAAAAAAAAACTACAGAGGACCTTAATAAACGGAGATATAGAACATGTTCATGGATCAGAAGACTCAATAATTCTTCCCAAATTGATCTACAGATTAAATACAATCTCAGTCAAAATTTTAGTATAGGGTTTTTACAGACTGACAAGCTGATTCTAAAATTTTTGTTGAAATGCAAAGGACTTAGAATAGCCAAAACATCTTTGAAAAAGAACAAAGTTGAAGTGCATTACTTCTTATAAACCTACAATAATCAAGACAGTGTGGTATTGTTATCAATATAGACAACCAAATCTATGAAAAAGAGTTCAGAAATTGACATGTATGGTCAATTGGTTTTATTTTTTGTATGTATTAGTTAAATCAGTTTTTTTTTTTTTCATTTTACTGTGATAAAATATATATATAACGAAGTTTGTCAATTCAACCATTTTTAAGTGTGCAATTCAGTGACATTAATTATGTTCACCATATTGTGCTACCATCACCACTATCCATTTCCAAAAGTTTTTCATCACCCCAAACAGAAACTCCTCATCCCTTCAGCAATAACTCCCCATTCTTCCCTGGCACCAGGTCAACTAATTTTTGGCAAAGATGCAAAGGCAATGCAGCAAAAAAAAAAAGATAATCTTTCAACAAATGGTACTGCAACAAATTAGCTATCCATATGTAAAAACCAAACATCGGTCCAGACCTTATACCACATTAAAAAAATTAACTAAAAATAGAACTAGAAATATAAAACCTAAACCTATAAAACTTCTAGATGAAACACAAGGGAAAATGTTTGTGACCTTGGATTCAGTAAAGACTCCTTAGCTATGACATTAAAAGCATGATTTATAAAACTTTGTTAAACTAGGCTTTATCAAAATTAAGAACTTCTGCTCTTTGAAGGACACTGTTAAGAGAATGTAAAGACAAGCCACACAATGAGAGAAAATATTTGAAAATCACATATGTGATAAAGGACTTGTATCGACAATATATAACGAATTCTCAAAATTCAATAAGAAACAATCTAATTAAAAAATGGGCAAAAGCTTTGAACAAACACTTCACCAAAGGAGATAAACCAACCAAACCAAACCCAGTGCAGTCAAGTCAATCCCAACTCATAGCGACCTTATACGACAGAGTAGAACTCCCCCTTGGGGTTTCCAAGGAGCGCCTTGGTGGATTCAGGTTGCCGGCCTTTTGGTTAGCAGTCATAGCTCTTAACCACTATGCCACGAGGAGATAAGTATACATCTAATAAGCACATAAAAAGATGCTCAACATCATTAATCGTTAGGGAAACGAGAATTAAAACCACAATGAGATACCACTATAGTGCTATTAAACCCACTGCCGTCAAGTCAATTCTGACTCATAGCGACCCTACAGGACAGAGTAGAACTGCCCGATAGAGTTTCCAAGGAGGGCCTGGCAGATTCAAATTGCCGACCTCTTGGTTAGCAGCCATAGCACTTAACCACTATGCTACCAGGGTTTCCATACTGCTATTAGAATGGCAAAAAGTAAAAAGACTGATCATACCAAGTGTTGATGAGGAAGCAGAGCAAGTGGAACACTCAGACACTGCTAGTGTACAACCGTTTTGCAAAACAGATTAACAATTTTAAGGAGCTAAACACGCACCCCTCCTCTAAGACTCAGCCATTTTGCTCAGGGCTTTACCCAAGAGAAATCAAAGTACCTGTCTATATAAAGACATTGTACACAAATGTTCATAGCACTTTCATTTTTAATAGTAAAAAAATGAAACAATTCAAATGTCCATCAAGAGGTGAATGGATAAAAAAATTGTGCTATATCCATACGATGAAATCTGCTCAGCACTAAAATGGAATAAATGATTGAAACACAATAAAATGCATAAATCTAAAAATTATGCTAAATAAAAGAGGCCAGACCCCACCATGAAAAAAAAAAGTATATACTGCATGATTCCATTTCTATAAATTTCTTTAAAAACGCAAACTAATGTATAATGACAGACAGCAGATCAGTGGTTGCCTGGGGATGGGGAAGAGCATCAGGGATCACAAAGGGACATGAGAAAACACTTTGAGGTGATGGATATATTCATTAACTTGACTGTGGTAATGGTTTCACTGGTACGTTGTTAGTTATTATTGTTAGGTGCCATCGAGCCAGTTCCAACTCACAGCAACCCTACGTACAAAAGAACTGCCTGGTCCTGCATCATCCACACAACCATTGCTATGTTTGAGCTCATTGTTGCAGACACTGTGTCAATCCATCTTGTTGAGGGTTGTCTTAATCATCTAGTGCTGCTATAACAGAAATACCACAAGTGGATGGCTTTGACGAAGAGAAATTTATTCTCTCACAATCTAGAAGGATAAAAGTCTAAATTCAGGGTGCCAGCTCCAGGGGAAGGCTCTGTCTATTGCCTCTGAGGGAAGGTCCTTGTCATCAATCTTCCCCTGGTCTAGCAGCTTCTCAGCACAGGGACCCTGCGTTTAAAGGACATGCTCTCCTCCTGGTTCTTCATTCTTGGTGGTAGGAAGGCCCTTTCCTCTCTGCTTGCTTCTCTCTTTTATATCTCAAAAGAGATTGACTCAAAATACAATCTAATTCTGTATACTGAGTCCGGCCTCATTAACGTAACTGCCTCTAATCCTGCTCCATTAACATCATAGAGGTTAGGATTTACAATACATAGGAAAATCCCATCAGATCACAAAATGATGGAAAATCACACAATACTAGGAATCAGGGCCTTGCCAAGTTGACACATGTTTTGGGGGGGACACAATTCAATCCATGACAAGCCTCTTCCTCTTTGTCGCTGACCCTCTACTTCACCAAGCAAGATGTCCTTCTCCAGGGACTGGTCCCTCCTGATAACATATCCAAAGTAACTGACACGAGGTCTCACCATCTTCGCTTCTAAGGAGCATTCTGGCTATATTTCTTCCAAGGCAGATTTGTTTGTTCTTCTGGCAGTCCATGGTATATTCAATATTCACCAACACCATAATTCAAAGGCATCAATTCTTCAGTCTTCCTTGTTCACTGTCCAGCTTTCACATGCATATGAGGTGACTGAAAATACCATGGCTTAGGTCAGGTACACCTTAGTCCAGAAAGTGACTTCTTTGCTTTTTACCATTTTAAAGAGATCTTTTGCAGCAGATGTGCCCAGTGCAATGTGTCATTTGATTTCCTGACTGCTGCTTCCATGGCAGCTTCAATCTTTTCTCCATTTATCATGATGTTGTTTATTGGTCCAGTTGCAAGGATTTTTCTTTATAATGAAGTATAATTCATACTGAAGGCCACAGTCTTTGATCTTCATCTGTAAGTACTTCAAATCCTCTTCGCTTTCAGCACACAAGCTGCGTCATCCACATAATGCAGGCTGTTAATGAGTCTTCTTCCAGTCCTGAAGTCCTGTTCTTCTTCATATAGTCCTGCTTTTCGGATTATTTTTTCATTATACAGACTGAATAAGTATGGTGACATGATGCAATCCTGACACATACCTTTCCTGATTTTAAACTCTGCAGTATCCCCTTGTTCTGTCTGAACGACTGCTTATTGGTCTATGTATAGGCTCTGCATGAGCACAATTAAGTGTTTCGGAATTCCCATTCTTTGCAATGGTATCCATAATTTGTCATGATCCACACAGTTGAATGCCTTTGCATAGCCTATAAACATAGGTAAACATCTTTCTGGTATTCTCTGATTTCAGTCAAGATTCATCTGACATCAACAATGATATCCCTTGTTCCATGTCCTCTTCTGAATCCAGCTTGAATTTATGGCAGTTCCCTGTTGATGTACTGCTGCAACTGTGTTTATTTATTTTTAAAAATTATCTTCATCAAAATTTTACTTGCGTGTAATATTAACGGTATTATTCTTCAATAATTTTCACATTCTGTTGGGTCACCTTTCTCTGGAGTGGGCACAAGTATGGATCTCTTCCAGCAGGTTGGCCAGCTCGCTGTCTTCCAAATTTCTTGACACAGACAAGTGAGCACCTCCAGTGCAGCATCCTTTTGTTGAAACATCTGAATTGGTATTTCATCATTTCCTAGAGCCTTGTTTTTCCCCAATGCCTTTACTGGAGTTTGGACTTCTTTCTTCAGTACCATCAGTTCTTGATCATATGTGTCCTCTGGAAATGGCTGAATGTCAATCAACTCTTTTTGGCACAGTGACTCTTCATATTCCTTCCATCTTCTTTTGATGTGACCTATGTCATTCAGTATTTTGCCCATAGACTCCTTCAATATTGCCACTCAAAGCTTGAACTTTTTCTTCAGTTCTTTCAGCTTTAGAAATGCCAAGTGTGCTCTTCCCTTTTAGTTTTCTAACTCCAGGTCTTTGCACATTTCATTACAATACTTTTTCTTCTAGAGCTGCCCTTTGAAATCCTCTGATCAGTTCTTTCACGTGATCATTTCTTCTGTTCGCTTTAGCTACTCAATGTTCAGGAGCAAGTTTCAGCGTCTCTTCTGACAGCCATTTTGGTCTTTTCTTTTTTTCTGTCTTTTTAATGACCTTTTGCTTTCTTCACATATGATGTCCTTGATGCCATTCCACAACTCATCTGGTCTTCAGTCATTAGTGTTCAATGTATTGAAACTATTCTCGAGATGGTCTCTAAATTCAGGTGGGATATATTCAAGCTTGTACTTTGGCTCTCGTGGACTTCCTTTAACTTTGTTCAGTTTCAATTTGAACTTGCATATGAATAACTGATGGTCTATTCTGCAGTTAGCCCCTGGCCTTGTTCTGACTGATGATATTATGCTTTTCCATCATCTCCTTCCACAGATGTAGTCAATTTGATTCCTGTATATTCCATCTGGTGAGGTCCACATGTATAGTCGTTGTTCATGTTGTTGAAAAAAGGTATTTGCAATGAATAAGCCATTGGTCTTGCAAAATTCTATCACTCAATCACCAGAGTTGTTTCTTTCACCAAGGCCATATTTTCCAACTACTGATCCTTCTTTGTTTCCAACTTTCACATTCAAAATACCAGTAATTATCAATGCATCTTGATTGCATGTTTGATCAATTTCAGACTGCAGAAATTGGTAAAAATTTTCAATGTCTTCATCTTTGGCCTTAGTGGTTGGTTGTGTAAATTTGAATGAGAGTCGTATTAACGGGTCTTCCTTGCAGGTGTATGGATATTATGCTATTACTGACTGTTGTACTTCAGGGTCGATCTAGAAATGTTGTTTTTGATAATGAATGCAACAACATTCCTCTCCAATTTGTCAATCTTGGCATAGTGCCCCCCTCCAAAAAAAAAAAAAACCTGCTGCCAATTTCGACTCATAGGAACCCTATAAGACAGAGTAGAACTGCCCCATAGGGTTTCCAAGGAGCTGTTGTTGGACTGGAACTGCTGACCTTTGTGGTAGCAGCTGTCTTAGTTACCTCGTGCTGCTATAACAGAAATACCACAAGTTAATGCCTTTAACAGACATTTATTCTCTCACAGTTCAATAGGCTAGAAGTCCAGATTCAGGGCGCCAGCTCCAGGGGAAGGCTTTCTTCTCTCTGTGTACTCTGGGGGAAGGTCCTTGTCATCAATCTTCCTGTGATCTAGCAGCTTCTCCGCACAGGAACCTTGGGTCCAAAGGACACGCTCTGTTCCCAGTGTTGTTTTCTTGGTGCAATGAGGTCCCCCTGTCTCTCTGCTCACTTATTTTATATCTCAAAAGAGATTGGCTTAAGACACTATCTGATCTTGTAGATCTCATCAATACAACTATCGATAATCCATCTCATTACACATCACAGTGATAATATTTACAACACAGGGAAATCATATCAGATGACAAAATGGTAGACAATAATACAATACTGGGAATCATGACCTAGCCAAATTGACAAATATTTTGGGGGGACACAATTCAATCTGTGACAGCAGCCAAGCTCTTAACCACTGTACCACCAGGGCTCTTCCTTGCACAGTAGACCACATGACTGTCTGATTCAAAATGGCCAATACCAGTCCATTTCAACTCTAGGGTACTGATCTTCATGCATTTCATTTTTGATGCCTTCCACTCTTCCTAGATTCATACTTTGTACTGGTGTACATATGTCAAAACATATCAAATTTTATACTTTATATATCTGTACAGTTTATTGTATGTGAATTATGTATCACAGAAGCTGTTTAAAGAGGAGGCTCCTTTGGTAAGCCTAAGTAAAATCTTATTTGTAAAAGAAGCAAATCTTCAATATTTTTCTCTTTAAAAACTGTTATAATCCATGGTTAAATATTATCAGAAGCCAAATGAGGTTCACAAATAATCTGAAGTTTGAAATTATTAAATAATCCCTAAATAAATAATTTGATATGAAGACTTACAGGTAATAAAATTGCAATTAAATACTGTGGAACAGTGAGATTTTCCTTACAATCTGGCTAGGAAATTGGGGGTCACCTGATCTAATGATCCCAAGAAAAGAGGTAACTCTGGGTTATACTCAGTTGTAATAAACATTTGTTTGCGTTGAAACTGGAAATGTAAGTCTTCTTTCACCCCTTTAGGGCCACAGCCCAGTGCTCCTGATGGAATGAGGAAGCCTCAAGGCAGCCCCAAGAAACAGGCAACTTTTCTCCATCACCATTGCTACAACTCATAGAGATATCCACTGTCAAAGATGGAGACCAAGGAGTTAAGGTTTCCTCTTGTTTTATCTTCTCCTGCTTGTCTCACACACACTGCTTCGATGCAGATCTGAGCGTCCCAGCCCTAGGAGGGAATTTCAGGGCCCACGCAGTATGCTGCACAGATTGGTCCCATGTGGAGTCTCACTTTACTGTGCTAACTCACATGTAAAGCATTAATCCAGTGCTCCAGGCCCTGGTTGTTGTCACGCTTCGGTCTGTCCACTGGCCCCTTCTGCAGGCCCTGACCCCTAGGCGTATGGCAGTTCTTGCCCATTCCCTCTTACTTTCCACTCTCCTGTCCAAGACCAAGTGAGTCCTGCAGTCCAAAGGAGGCCAGTCCTCTCCTGTCACAGCTCCAGATCCACTCCTGTTTGGCTTCCCAACTCAACCCTTCTCCTAGCAGCTTCCAAAAGCACCGAGTGCCAACAACACCTCCTATGTTCTACTGTTTCCAGGCCTTGGACCAAGGCCCATCGTTCCAGTCCTCTCTCTACCTCTTTACTCTAGGGCAACTCACCCTTCCTCCTCATGCTTGCTTCTTCTCTAAAGACCAAATTCATTCCAAGCCAGGTCACAGAACTTCAGATCATCAGGATCATGTTTTAAAGAAAGATCTGGGTCCATTCGATCTCCTTAGTTCCCTCTCCCCTGACCCAGAACAAATGCGGAGACAAACTTCATTTTCACTTACGGTGGTGACTCAGTTTCCCAGACCTCTTGCTAGAGGTGTCCCTCAGAGAATGGAGCACTTTGCTAGGCCCCCACACTATTTTTTTTTCTTAATTGTGCATTAGGTGAAAGTTTATAGAACAAATTAGATTTCCATTCGATAGCTTGTACATAAAGCATTTTATGGCCTTGGTTTCATTCCCCAAATTGTGTCAGCACTCTCCCCATTTCTGCCCTGTGTTCCGCGTTTCTTTTCTTTTCTTTTCTTTTTTTTTTTGATTTTCTACCTCTTCCTGCCTTTACATCTTTGCTTTTGGAAAAATGTTACCATTTTAATCTCATATAATTGATCATTCTAAGGAGCACGTTCCTCTTGGGTGTTATTGTCTATTTTATGGGCTTGTTTATTGTCTGGCTGGAAGGTGGTCTTCGGGAATGGTTTCAGTTCCAGGTCAGAAGGGGGTCTTAGGGGTTACTCCAGTCTCTGTCAGGTTAGCAAGTGTAGTCTTTTTTTGTGTGTGCGGGGCAACCGGATTCAGAGAGGTTAAAAACTGCTCATGCATTCGTATACCTGGCTATTTGGCAAAAAGGTATGGGAACAACTACTACAGTGAGCTGGATGTTGGAGAACACAAAGATGGGAAAGACATGGTTCCTGCCCAAACGGTCTGAGAGGCACACACAGGGAGAGACACAGAAACGAGTGCTACTCAACAGTGAAGCCCTAAAGACAGACAGTGAGGAACATGGGAAGAGCACAGAATGCTCTCTTTCAAACACACAAACTTTAAGATTGATATGAAGGCTGCATTCTCCAGTGTACAGTATTGCTTGTCTTGGTAAAGATTTTACTCAAATTTTTAATAAAATAGCTAGTACAGGAAGATGAACTGGCTTTGTACCTTGGCTCTGTGCGCCCCAGGTACACTTCCACAGACCACTGAAGGTGTGTGAATCCGATTTTGAAACCATATGGATAAACACATAATTGTTCAAAGGGTTGAGAGCTGTAATAGAAGTAGGGGAACCAAAGAAGATGTCACCATTTACTCTGTCTGCAGAAGTCAGAGGGGCTTTATGGGGTAGGTGCCACCTTCTTGGGTCCCCGCAGATGAAAAGGAAATGACCAAATGAAGAAAGAAGGAGGACAGAGCAAAAACGAAGGAAGAGGCTTCACGTGAGCTTGGTATGTTCATGGTGAGAATTTCTGTGTGGCTAGAATACAATGAGGATGGGGGACATGGCGGGGTGATGAAGCTGGAAGAGCACCCAGTACCCAAATGTGAGAGCTCCTGCATGTGATATTAAGCAGATGGGGCTTAAATGAGAGGTAATGAGGAGTCACCCAGGTTTCTCAGCAGGAAAAGTAGCCTGCTCAGATCTGTGTTCCAGAAAGGATATAGGACATACATTATCGCAATGTACAGTTTAGTCGTAACATCAGTGTTGAACAAAAGCTACAGTAAGTAGGAGTGGTGAAAAGGAGATGGATCCAAAACACACGTGGGAGAAGAAATCTCCAGTGCCGGATGAGGACCCAGAGTCCCCAGCAGGACAGAGGACTGACACAGAGCCCAGGTCCTCCAATGCCACAGTCGTTGTGTGGAGCTGCTCTCAGGGATCCAGACCCTACTGCATCCTTACTCCATCAGTGGGACTGGAGCTTCTCCTCCTGTGCACTTTGGATGTAACACAATCAACAAATGAGGGCCACATTTTGCCTTACAGGTATGCTTATTGTTTGTAATTGGACTGCTAGCGGGAACTAGCAGCAGGCAAGTAAAAAGAATGCTGCTGCGCAAGGAGCACACAGCCTCTTTGTGGGAAAGGTAGGTAACAGTCAGCACCAGTACCTTTGTGTCGTGTCGGTAGTGTGGACTGGTACCATGAACTGCGACCACATAAAAGGGCCAGACTTTTATCCTGGTTTACGTGCTATTCAGATTTTTTTCAGTGATGTTTGTTTTTTTTAATTTACTTTGATCAACCAACTTAATTTTTTTTTTTTTTTAGCTCGTATAAGCTTATATTTAGGACTTCCTGGGTGGTGCAAATGGTTAACATACCCGGCTGCTAACCAGAAGGTTGGAAGTTCAAGTCTACCCAGAAGCACCTTGGAAGAAAGGCCTGGTGATATACTTCAAACAAAATCAACCACTGAAAAGCCTATTGAGCACAATTCTACTCTAACAGACTTGGGGTCACCATGAGTTGGAGTCGACTTTACAGCAACTGATTTTTAAGCTTATATTTATAGCTATAAACTTTCAATACTTCTATTTTTAGAAATTCTCTAGGAAATATAACTTTGTTGTTATAAATCATAAACTCTCTACACCTACACTGTTCAATATGGTAGCCATAGTCACTTGTGGCTATTTAAATTTAAACTGTAATTAGTAAGAATTAAATAACATTTAAAATTCAGTTCCTCAGTTGCACTAGCCCCATTTCAATGGCTCAGCAGTCCCATGTGGCTAGGAGCTACCATATTTACAGAGCACATGTGGAACGTTTCCATTATCACTGAAAGTTCTATTGGATAGTGCTGTTTTACTCCAATGGCACACTTTTTAAAAAGAGTATTGTGTAGATCAAGTGATGGAACATAGCCAGCAAGTATTTGGGGTCCAGAAAAACACATGGATCACGTATCTGGAAAAAAAAGTAGTGATTAAAAAACCAAACAAGCAGAACTTCAAAGCACAAGTAGATACAAGTGAGGTCAGGGCAAGAAATACTGATCAAAGCCCAAGCAGATCAGAACAGGAAGACAAAGTACTCAGGTCCATGTAAAACAGTCAACATGCAAGACGAGATTAAGAGCAGGAGGACACAGGTTATCAGTGAGATACACGGGATCATAGTCAAAAGGCCTGCTAAGTAGGTGAGAACTAGAAGAGCTACAGAAACTGAAAATAGGCAGGAAATACATGAAAACAGAGACCTTAATTCTGAGGGTGAAGTTACGTCACAAATGCTAAAGACAGGTGTTCACAGGGGTCACAGGAAGTGAGATTCCACAGGGGAAGCTTGAACTGGAAGGAGGCTCCCATTCTCTTAGTCCTAGCTGATCCCAGTTTCTCAAAATATTGCTCTGCTCTTTATTTCAGTGTCATCCCCACAACTGGTTGAAGATCAGATCATTGTGACCCATAGGGTTTTCATTGTCTGATTTCCAGAAGTAGATTACCAGGCTTTTTTCTCCTAGTTTATCTTAGTCCAGAAGCTCCAATGAAACCTGTTCAGCATCATAGCAACATTCAAGCCTCCAATGACAGATGGGTGATGGCTATGTATGAGGTGCACTGGATGAACAGGGTCATCCAGACGGAAGGCGAGGATTCCACTAATGAACCATCACTGCCTAGCTCCTGCACAAGAACCAATTGCTTAATAAACGAATAGGAGAGCTGATGCCTTAAGACATTTTTGGCTCAGGCACTGGGCTTCCATTTACACGTATTCACTCTGTAAGTGCTAAGTCAACAACTCCAAACAAGCCTCTAGCCGCCATTTCTGAAAAGGTTCACCAGATGGGGACGTCACTGTCGGGATGGAGAGGGAATGGGCTCTGCCATTCCCAACTTCTCAGAGCTGCAGATTTGCTTGTGATATGGTGATTATTTGCTTGTTTGTTTTCTTTGAATATTTGAACATAAGCGGTTTAAATATTCCTGTAAATTTTGTTTTCTTTTAAAAAGAAAATATTTAGAATTTTTCCACTCAAAAAGTACATTTTCAAAATTGAAGCATTTTTAAAGCCTACTTTTCCTAAACAGTTGCATCTTGTATCCCTGAGGGCTTTTACAAATAGTTCTGGTTTTCTTGTTTTGTTTCGTTTTGGCGCAAGTCAACTTCCAACTTCATGAAAGTTAAAGCTACACTCTCTGCTTCTAAAAGAGACCTCTAAATGAAGGGGTAACAGGAGATGTGGAGATGGATTCATTTTAATGCCCTTGCCTTGACTTAATTTTGTATATTGTTTCTTTGGTTCTTCCTTTCTAGGTCATTTTATCATTCCAAGTTTTATCAATATCCAACACACTAACATGATTTGGAAAACTCCAAGGACATGATGATGCCTAGTTTTACTTCCAAGATGGGCCAATATGCTTGAAGGGGTGTTGTAGTTGGACTGATTTCCTAGGACTTCAGAGAAGTGACTTTCATTTCCAAATCAATGGAATTGAGCTTTCTAACTCCCCAATATGGTATGGGGCCCTGCCATGCTATTTATTAGTCAGGGGTGTGCTGACAGAAGGTATGGGTTCTCATTGCAAAAAAGCAACTATTGTCATAAATTTTCAATATCTGTCTGAAGCAAAGAGTTCTTCTTTTTGGTCTTAGGAATAGATGGGTACATAAAACATCTCAACAATAAATCTTACAAATTATACTGAAGTACATATCTCAGTAAAAACAATCATAATGTCTTACAGGGCAGAAAGTATTTGTAAATTTGAAATTAGATTATGGGTGAGATCCAAAGAGTCCCAATTTGGTTGTCAAAATGAAAAAGAAAAGTTATACTGTATAAGTATAAGGATACATATTATCATAAATGGAACTGGCATAATTATGCTTGAGTGATAGTGTACAAATATGATTTGAGGTGGAGAGCCTCTCTGATTTATCTCTTTTACAGTCACAGAACATAAGCTAGCAAGGTGAGAATAACAAACTGTGATGCAGTCAGGCCTTGATGACTTCCAGGTATTAATAATGAAACCACACAGCTGCCATTTCAAAGGATTCATCACTTGCTTTTACATAGTGAGGTGGGGCCAAGATGGCAGA
Source organism: Elephas maximus indicus (assembly GCF_024166365.1). Lineage (NCBI taxonomy): Eukaryota > Metazoa > Chordata > Mammalia > Proboscidea > Elephantidae > Elephas > Elephas maximus. The sequence continues at coordinate 44,313,157 of NC_064829.1, read as the reverse complement.
GTAGTCAGACACTTCCAGCAATCCCTCTTAAGACAAGACCCCCCCCAAAAAAGTGAAATGACTACATATATGACAAGCTAGGAGCCCTGAACATCAAAGGCAAAGTAAGGAAATCGGACTGAGCAGCAAGGTGAAAGAGAGATGGTTTAGAAGCAGCAAGGAGTTGCAGAACCTGACTTGGCAGGAACTGACGCCCCTCAGGCACAATCTCCTGGAGTGAATGTGGCAGGGCTGGTGGTAGCATTCGGGACGTGGTTTCCTCAGGGAGAGGGCGAGCCGCACAGCCTACTCATACCTCTAGAGCCCGAAGAGAAAAGCACTCTTGGCAAAAGCTAAGTACTTGCATTTATTTTACCACACCCCCAGCCCCCAAGCCAGCTTCAGTGACTGTCTATTTCCCTGGGCCTGAGATAGGTCCTGCTGTGTGCCCTGAGCCATTCTTCCAGCCTTGGAGAAGGAATAAATTAACAACCGGGGTGAAAGATAATCTGCGAGCTCCACTAAGCTGGGGAGCCCAGGAGGGAAGCGGCTTCTATCCGGGCACAAGCGGTCCAAGGACTTTGAATACTTTTCACCCCTCCACAGACCTGTATGGGCCCATTTCAGGAGATTAGGCCTTTGCTGGCAGACCAAAACAGTGTATGTGCTTGGGATCTGGCTTCAACTGTTTCAGCTGTGCAGTGGAGAAGTGGGTTTTTAATGTTTGACACTGCTTTGCCTATTAAACAGGATCCTTACCTACCCACGTCAGGGGCCTGAGGACTGGTGGCTCTACCCACATCATCTAGCCACCTGCGACAGGGGTCCAAGCATAAATGGCACCTCCCAGTCCTCACAACCAAAAGCACTGGGTGCCTATGGCCTGGCGGCAGAACTCACCCACCTGTGTGCTCTAGGGAACAGGGACGCACTTTATTCACAGACACTTGGGGGACAGTTGTTAGCCCCCTGCCTTGTTCGGAGCATGACCCCCTGGTGCAACCAGACACCTGTGCCTACACCAATCATCCCTGGCCCTCTAAGACTGTAAGACAGAGCCTGTACCACACTCCTGATGACCAACTATCTGGACACCTGAGCTGAATCCATATGAGAAAAGTGAACGGACTCCTAGGCTCATATACCTGGTAACAGCTCTAGCCATCTAGTAACAGGACATTAGAGCCTCAAAGGTGAAAATAAGCAAGCTAGCTCACTCAAGCAGCCTATTTGGGCACACCAAAACAAAACAAAACAAGAAGCTAGGATACAGTAAGCAAACAAAATAAGTAAACACAATAACTTATAGATGGCTCAGAGACAACAGTCAATATCCAATCACATAAAGAAGCAGACCATGATCACTTCAACAAGCTCTCAAAACAAAGAATCAAGGAATCTTCTGGATGAAGATGTATCGTGGAATTACCAGATGTAGAATACAAAAGATTAATAAACAGAACTCTTCAAGAGATCAGGAAGGCCATCAGGCAAACCACAGAACAAGCCAAGGAACACATAGATAAAGCAGTTTATTCAAGAACATAATGAAAAATTTAATAGGCTACAAGAATCCATATAGAGCAATCAGAAATTCAGAAAATTAACAATAAAATTACAGAAGTAGACAACTCAATAGAAAGTCAGAGGAGCAGAATTGAGGAAATGGAAGGCAGAATTAGTGAGATTGAAGATAAAACACATGGCACCAATATATTTGAAGAAAAATCAGATAAAAGAACTAAAAAAAAATAAGAAACCCTAAGAATCATGTGGGACTCTATGAAGAGAAATAACCTACGAGTGATTGGAGTACCAGAACAGGGAGGGATAACAGAAAATACAGAAAGAATTGTTGAAGATTTGTTGGCAGAGAACTTCCCTGGTACAGTGGAAGATGAGAGGATGCCTATCCAAGATGCTCATTGAATCCCATAAGGTAGATCTCAAAAGGAAGTCACCAAGACATATTATAATCAAACTTGCCAAAAGATAAAGAGAGAATTTTAAGAGTGGCTAGGGATTTTTTTTTTTTTTTTCAGGGAAAAATGAAAAGTCACCTACAAAGGAGAGTCAATAAGAGTAAGATCGGACCACTAGGCAGAAATCATGCAAGCAAGAAGGCAATGAAATGACTTATATAAAGCATTGAAGGGAAAAAATTGCCAGCCAAGAAATCATATATCCAGCAAAACTCTCAAATATGAAAGCAGAAATCAGAACATTTCCAGATAAACAGAAGTTTAGGGAATTTGTAAAAACCAAACCAAAACTACAAGAAATACTTACTTTTACATGGCTATTCAAAGCTCCAGATGATGACAGTTGAAAAAACATGCAAATATAAAGGGAGTAATGTGAAGCTACTTTAACAGATGGCAAAGGTAATCAATTTCTCAGGGCAAAAGTACATGTAAAAGAAAGCGGGCAGCTTTTAAGGTGAGAAGGTCCTGCTCTTGCTATTCCCCAGGGACCTGGTCTCAGCACACAGGGTCTGAGCGATGTAACCCTTGTGTCTTCTTCAAGCCGAGGACTGCTAAGTCCACACCTCCCGAGGGTCCTCTGAACATCTCCCTGGGTATCAAACAGACTCCTCATCGTGCATGCCCCAGACTGAACATCTCCATCCTCAATTTGCTTTTCTTCCAGTATATTCTCTCTCAGTTGTTTCCAATGTCCCCACACTTGCACAAGCCTGAACCCTCACTAAGTCCACAATCCTCCTCTGCTCCTGCCCTTCCAATCTCAGCCAAGTCACCCAAACCCATTGCTTCCTCTCAAGCCCCATGGACACTGCCCTTGTTGGCATCGTCTTCTCCAATTGTTGTAGCCTTGCCCTGGCTGTCTTGTCCTACAGAGCTAATAACTTAGATTATGTCATCACCTGCTTCAAAACCCAAACAACTCCCATGGTCTCAGGATAAAGTCCAGCCTCCCTCACAGAGTGTTTAAGGGAATCTGGGATCCAGCCACATCATTTCTCATTTAATTTTATTCCCCCGGAGATGTTTCAATCAGACCAAGCAAGGAAAGACACACAGACAGGAGACTTTAGGAGCCTGTGCTTCTTGACCTTGAGCTCAAATCTGGACCTGGGTTTCTAGGGTTCAGGAAGTAGCAGAGGCTAGGGCTTCCCCTTCAGGACCTGGGAGGAACTTTCTGAAAATCCCTTAGTTTGGGTAAACATGTGGACCTCTTGCCATTGTATCTTCTCAACTTCATGGACCTCCAACCTGTTCCCCCACCAGTGAGTAGATAATTTATTCAATCCTTCAACCAATGTTTATTGCGATTCTACTATGGCCAGGTACAGGGGAGGATACAGCAATAATGGAGCATGGTTCCAGTCCCTGAGGGGCTGGTAGCCTATCAGGCAAGAGATGTGCATGTAATACCACATAGATTCTAACACTTCTAATGTTGGCCCCAAATCCCACACCCCATATGACAAGGGTCATCTCTTTGGTGACATGTTTAGTTCCACAGGTAACCTCAGCTACTCCAAAAAGGAGGTATTCTAGGGTAAAGGATAGAGCTATAGGAGGGTAAAAGTGGCCGCGGGTCCATCAACTGGCTATCTCATCACTAAAACTTAACTGAGCCCCCAGGTGCCCAGTCCAGTGCCACTTGGGGTTGCGGAACCTGACTTTTATACTGCAAGGTTTACATGCCACCTTAGAAACTAACCATGACATGTGGCCAGACAAACCCCATTTGACACCCCTTCATTCTGGGCTGTAAGGTTTTGCTTACTCTACATCCCACCAAACCTCCAATCACCAGCAGCTCCCAGCAAAACACACTTAAGAATACACAGGACAGAATCACAATAAGAAATATCACATTTGTTTCAAATTTGGGATTTGAGGCAAATGATCTGTGTGAATTGCTCTTGTCTAGATTTCTGGTGAATCAGGAGCTACTAGAAGCTACAGCCCATCGTCCTCCACATTGCCATTCCCCACCAGGTCTACACCGTGGAGTTCTACGTCCTCCATCCCCGCTTCCCATTGGAGCCACATAAGGGAGTTCACCATCCTCTCCACTGCCCCCTTCCACAGGATCCACCAATGACTTTCACAAAGCACTTTCATGCGTACTTTAGTATTTGCTCATCAAAACAACCATCTCAGGTAAAGGTTAGTATAACTGGCATTTAACCCTCGGAGATTAAATGACTTCTAAGTGAGTTGGAACCCTAACCCTAACCTTCTCTTCTTAACTCAACACTCTTGCCATATAAGGGTAACTGTTTTTAATTGTTCTCAAATTACAAGTCTTACAGTTCCCTTGTAAGCCATCCTTGAGCAATCGTACCGCTTCTAGGAGTAATAATTAGTTCATTTCTGGTGGTCTAATACTCTTGCCAACTTAAATTCCTTCTATGTACCCATACAATTCTTTTCTGTTCTGGTAAGTCCAAGACTAATTGCACAACGCCTTAATGGGCCTGCAACCTCCTGATTTACACAGATTTAATCATTTAAAGGTGAAAACTGATGTATGTGCGTAATACAAATTACAGAGCTGATGTAAAATCTAGAACTGGTTGTAAGGAGTGAATCAAAACATTCACATTTAAACATTGTAGAATAAATTTTTATACTTTCTATGGAAAGTATGTAGGGGGATGAGGTAACAACAACAAAATATCATCTCCAGTAAATATCCATTTAGTAAGTAGGGTGAAAGAAAAATATTCTTTTTGCCTTTGGACTATTTTCTCTAAAGGAAAATACTTCAAATTATGCCTCGTATTCATACCTTTCTTTTAACCAACGTCGAGTTGATTTCGACTATAGGACAGAGCAGATCTGCCACAAACAGTTTCTAAGGAGTGCCTGGTGGATTTGAACTGCTGACCTATTGGTTAGCAGCTTTCGCACTGAACCACCATGTCACCAATGTTAGTCAAATTGATTCCCCTTACTTGAGGAGAGTGGAGACACCGGCCTGCTTCTTGTAAAACCTACCTTTCCAGCTTGGACTCCTGGGGGGATGAAAGAGATGACGCGGGGGTGGTGGGCACACTGGTTCCTGAGGAAGGTCTTGAGGAGTGGTAGGAGTTGTTGGCAAAGTTGCTATATCTAAAGAGTGCAGGAGTTTAATTTGGGAGGAAGAAGACAAAGACATGAATACAAGTTAATAAACGAATAAGATTTAGCAAACTGTCTTAATTTCTGCAAGAAGAAAACAGGTCTAGAAATGCTAACACTGTTAGAGATTATCCTTATCAAAGAGATTTATTAACTGCTTGGTTTTGATTATTTTTTTATTAGAGAAATTTCCCAAAGTCTAAAACTACAGTACAGGAGGATATATGACAAAGGGTTTAAACAAAACCTCATATTTCCTATTTTTTTAAATGTGTGTTAAAATTATTTGCTAACTTGAATTAAGAATCCATATTATTTTCATCTGAACCATGAAGATTTATCTTGCCTCTCCTGGTGCTACAATTAGCATTAATTCCATAGAAGGTCTGTAAACGTTGTTGTTGTTAGGTGCCCTCGAGTCGGTTCTGACCCATAGTGACCCTATGCACAACAGAACGAAATACTGCCCGGTCCCAGGCCATCCTCATAACTGTTGCTCTGCTTGAGCCCACTGCTGCAGCCACTGTGTAAATCCATCTCATTGAGGGTCTTCCTCATTTTCGCTGACCCTCTACTTTACCAAGCATGATGTCCTTTTCCAGGGACTGATCCCTCCTGACAACAACCAAAGTATGTGAGATGCAGTCTCACCATCCTTGCTTCTAAGGAGGGTTCTGGTTGTACTCCTTCCAAGACATATTTGTTTATTCTTTTGGCAGATCATGATATATTCAATATTCTTCCAAGACCGCAATTCAAAGGCATCAATTCTTTGGTCTTCCTTATTCATTGTCCAGCTTTCACATGCATATGAGGTGACTGAAAACACCATGGTTTGGGTCATACACGCCTTAGTCCTCAGGTGACATTTTTACTTTTCAACACTGTAAAGAAGTCTTTTGCAGCCAATTTTGTCCAGTGCAATGAGTCTTTTGATTTCCTGACTGCTGCATCCATGGGTGTTGACTGTGGATCCAAGTAAAATGAAATCCTTGACAACCTCAATCTTTTCTCCTTTTATCGTGATGTTGCTTATTGGTCCAGTTGTAAGGATTTTTGTTTTCTTTATGTTGAGGTGTAATCCATACTGAAGGCTGTGGTCATTGATTGTCGTCAGTAAGTGCTTCAAGTCCTCTTCACTTTCAGCAAGCAAGGTTGTGTCATCCACATAATGCAAGTTGTTAATGAGCCTTTGCCCAATGCTGATGCTTCATTCTTCATATAATCCACCTTCTCGGATTATTTGCTCAGCATACATATTGAATGGGTTTAGGATTGAAAGGATACAACCCGGATGCACACCTTTCCTGAGTTTATACCATGCAGTATCCCCTTGTTCTGTTCAAATTACTGCCTCTTGAACCATGTACAGATCCATCATGAGCACAATTGTTTCGGAATTCCCATTCTCCACAATGTTACCCATAATTTGTTATGATTCACAGAGTTGAATGCCTTAGCACAGTCAATAAAACACATGTAAACATCTTTACAGTATTCTTTGCTTTCAGCCAGGATCCATATGATATCCCTGGTTCCACAGCCTCTTCTAAATCCGGCTTGAATTTCTGACAGTTCCCTGTTGATGTACTGCTGCAGCCGGTACTGATCTTCAGCAAAATTTTGCTTGCATGTGATATTAATGATATTGTTCGATAATTTCCACATTCAGTTGGATCACCTCTCTTGGGAATTGGCATAAATATGGATCTCTTCCAGTCGGTTGGCCAGGTAGCTGCCTTTCAAATTTCTTGGCATAGATGAGTGAGCACTTGCAGCACTGAATCTGTTTGTTGAAACATTCCAATTGGTATTCCATCAATTCCCGGAGCCTTGTTTTTTGCCAATACCTTCAGAGCAGCCTGGACTTCTTCCCTTGGTACCATAGGTTCCTGATCATATGTTACCTCCTGAAATGGTTGAATGTTGGCCAATTCTTTTTGGTATAGTGACTCTGCGTATTCCCTCCACCTTGTTTTGATAATTCCTGCATCTTTCAGTATTTTGCCCATATAAACCTTCACTCAGCAACTCAAAGCTTGAATTTTTTCTTCTGTTCTTTCAGCTTGAGAAATGCTGAGCATATTCTTCCCTTTTGGTTTTCTATCTTTAGGTTTTTGCACATGTCATCATCATATTTCACTTTGTCTTCTCAAGCCACCCTTTGAAATCTTCTGTTCAGCTCTTTTACTTCATCATTTTTTTCCTTTTGCTTTAGTTATTTGACATTCAAGGGCAAGTTTCAGAGTCTCTTCTGACAACCATTTTGGTCTTTTCTTTCTTTTCTGTCTTTTTAATGACCTCTTGCTTCCTTCATGTGTGATGTCATTCCACAACTGGTCTGGTCTTCAGTCATTAGCGTCCAACACGTCAAATCTATTCTTGAGATGGTCTCTAAATTCAGGTGGGATATACTCAAGGTCACACTTTGGCTCTTGTGGACTTGTTCTAATTTTCTTCAGTTTCAACTTGAACTTGAATATGTGTAATTGACAGTCTGATCCACAATCGGACCCTGGCCTTGCTCTGACACATGGGATTATGTTTAATGAATCAAATTGATTCCAAAATACCTAAAGCTGCATTTGGGAAAAACATGATTCTTTAACCAGTCCTATGTTTACATCGAGGAAAAAAAAGGTGATATATGCGTTAATGTTAATCCCATGTGTGCTCTGTGATCAATGAGAAATTTCTCCAGTGCCTTCCGGATCGGCCTGGCCTTTCAGTGGCTCATGTATTTCATGTTTTCATCCAATATTTCCCCTAAATCTAAACTATAGCCAGAAAGTTTCAATGAAGGAGCCCTGGTGGCACAGTGGTTAAGCACTCAGCTGCTAGCCAAAAGGTCAGCGGTTCAAACCCACCAGCCACTGCACAGAAAAAAGATGTGGCAGCCTGCTTTTATAAAGACTACAGCCTTGGAAACCCTATGAAGTAGTTCTACTCTGTCGTATAGGGTCGCTATGGGTTGGAATTGACTTGATGGCAATGGGAAGTTTCAACGAGCTTTTATCATTCCCAGTCATCTCTAGCTAACAAGTTTCAGGATTTATGTAATTCTAGAGGTTTTTTTTTTTTTTTCTCTTCTTCAGAATAGATGTCATTCAGCAGTTTCTATTTAGCTATCACCATCCAAGTCACTCCTGGAAAACAAATCATTTGAAGCCTTTGCACGGGGGACGGACAGACAGATGGACATTTTAGTTAAAAATAATGAAATTCAGAAAGCTTTGCCTTTCAACATACTCAGACACAGGGCAGGGCAACACCTTCCCCTGAACTGTTTAGGGACATTGTACTGGGTGTGCGGAGCTCAAGGATCACTACGGTGTATGTGCACAAAGACCTTCTTGCATACAATGAATCCAGTCCAAATACCCATCAACAGTGGGGCGCTAAAATTCCGTAAATCTTTGGAAAGCAATCTCTTTTCAAAATGGGTATATCCTTTGGCAGAATAAACCCACTTTGGGAAATCTAACATAAAGAAATGACCTTATTGTTATTTAAATGCTCAAAATGTCATGCATAAAGGTACTCACTGGAGCATTATTTAGATCATGGTGAAAAAACTGGAAACTCTCCAACGAATTAATAATGCAAGAATAGCTAAGAAAATGTGATATGTTATTTACTCAGTGGAATACTCCACAATCATTAGAACAAGTACTGATTTTTAGGAGTGATAACATGGAAGCTGTTTATACATAAGACTGAACGAAAAAAGGATAAAATATTATCCATAGAGTTTAAATGCAACTCAAAAAATATTTTCAATGGTCAAAAATTATGTGTAGGAAAGGATGTACGAATAGACCATCTTTCTAAAAAATGGAGTTCAGTTCTTTGTAATAAATTACATTATTATAATGGAAAATAGAATATTTATAGTACCCCAAATCTATTCTGCATTGCTAACTCTGGTTGGCTTGGCTGCTGCTCTCCTTATTTATTTGGTATCATATGCCAGGCATCTGCTCAGTACTAGGCACTATGCCAGGCAGATGGAGACTCAGCCCATACAATTTCACCCCTATCGTCCCTCTCTGTTAACACACCACCTTCGTGGGACTTGGCTTCTGGCCACTCATTTTCTCTTCTGTTTAAAAACCCAACACTCCACGTGTCCGATAGGTTGATTACTTTTCCCTGCAAGTGAGTGTTGGTTTGATTTTTCAAGAGGGTCCCCAAAGCACAGGCTGCAGAGGAGGTAGAAAAATAAAGGATGGAAGGAACATACAAAAAAGTGAGCAGAAAAGGGAAAAAAAACTAATGAACAAAGAGGGAGAGAAACAGGGTAGCAAGCGCTGTGATGTGGGAGTGGAAGGAGGCGGCCACCCATAGGTTCCAGAGGCTTCCGACAAACTAAGCCCCTGATGCCACCCCCTCTGCCCAGGCTTCAGCCCTGCTCCACCCCACAGCCCGATCTCCCAGCTTGTTATTCTAGTCAAGCATCTAAACCAATCCCCCTTCAGACTCAAAGTGGACATCCTGCAGAATGTTTTAACAGGATTATTTGCTAAAATTATGTTTAAATGACATTAAGCAGAACTAAAACAAGCATAATATGTTTTTCCCTCTTTTGGTTTTCCCAATGGCTAAGCAATTAGTTCAAATGGCTCACAGTCTGTCCGTTTTTGATTCTCAGTGTTAGTCGAACTAACTGGATCATGCAATTTACTGTTCAGGTTTTTTTTTTTTTTTTTTTGATTCTAATGACTAACTGGTTGGACTCTATTATAAATGCATTCAATTGCAGTCAACCACTGAGTAACCAAATTTGTGGCTACACAGATCCACGAAAACCACAGCAAGTAGACACCAGAAAATTCAATAGGTACAGATAATACTTGTACAGTATTCAAATTACTCTTAGAAAAATTACATAAAATTTTTAAACATTGCTTAGTGAAATCTAAGTCAGTTCTCATTCACAAGCATGCAATGGTTTTCTGTTTATGTTCATTTAGGGCATTTGTATATATCCATGGCTCCACCCCTATGGACTATAAGTAGTAGTGAAACTTGCAGACCAAGTTGGATCTGGGGCCCAGAAAAGACCCATCAGAGGCTGTGAGACCACCACCAGGAAGCTTAGGATCACCACTGTGGGCTAACAACACACTGCTGGGAATGGTGAGGTTGCCAGGATACTTTTATTCCAGTCAAGTGTACAGCTTCTACCCAGCACAAAGATATTGTTCTTGGAGGACGTAAGAGTCATGTTGGTGTGTTCTGTAAGAATTGCGAGAAAGTCACAACGGTACTAGAATTTTAGTCCTGGACGAGGCCCATGGAGAGCTCCTAGTTTCTAAGTATTCCAAGTGGAGTTCAAAGCCATTTGGATGAGCACAAAGCCATTTTGGAAACAAGAAGAACCTAATTTTCAGATCCTCAAGTTCCATAATTGCTCTTTCTTAAAGTGGCTCTGCCTGTGGCCGCTCCTGGGGTCTTCCAGTTCTCTTGTCCTGCCTCCCCTTCCTCAAGTGCCATCCTTTCATTTTTAGGGGAAAAAAGGAACATTCTCAACTGGGCTGAATCAGTGTGGGATATTTACTTCACTGGTAAAAACCTAAGGTGATATGCAAAGGAATAACATGGCAAAACATCATAAAGAGAATTCCACAAAAAAACTCTGAGGAGGGAGAAGATCATCTTTTATCCAGGGACAAACTTGGAGCAAGGCCTCCTGCTTTACCTTTATCTGCCCACCCTGCCTTGCTGTCACTGGTTAGTGTGGCTGCTGCTCTCCTTATTTGTTTGCTTATCCAGGGTGAATCAGACCCCCGAAGTAAGATGTTTCTCTCCAGGATGCATACTAGCTCACTCGTTTGAACTGAAACATGAAGTCAGACTTTTTCTAACAGAAATTAGGTCTCATGTGATAAGGTTTGCCAATTAGGTAGGTACATGTAGGTGTTAATTTGCCAAGTCTGAAGTCTCAAGGTTTTGACAAAAATATATTTAAAGCACACCATGGCACAGTGGTTAGGAGCTTGGCTGCTAGCCAAAAGGTTGGCCGTTCAAATCCACCAGCTGCTCCTTGGAAACCCTATGGGGCAGTTCTACTCTGTCCTGTAGGGTCGCTATGAGTTGGAATCAACTTGAGGGTAATGGGTTTGGGTTTGGTATACTATACACAAATTACATCTTTTGCAACTATTCAAATTTATAAATAAAAAACTTAAGACTGTTTACTTAAAACTTTGAGGAAAATTTCAAAAAGTCTTTTAAGTGATGTTGTTGTTGTTAGGTGCTGTCGAGTTGGTTCCGACTCATAGTGACCCTATGCACAACAGAACGAAACACTGCCTGGTCCTGAGCCATCCTTATGATCGTTGTTATGCTTAAGCTCATTGTTGCAGTCACTGTGTTGCAGGTCTTCCTCTTTTCCGCTGACCCTGCACTCTGCCAAGCATGATATCCTTCTCCAGGGACTGATCCCTCCTGACAACATGTCCGAAGTATGTAAGATGCAGTCTAGCCATCCTTGCCTCTAAGGAGCATTCTAGCTGCACTTCCTCCAAAACAGATTTGTTCGTTCTTTTGGCAGTCCATGGGTATATTCAATATTCTTCGCCAACGCAGCAATTCAAAGGCGTCAACTCTTCTTCGGTCTTCCTTATTCATTGTCCAGCTTTCACATGCATATGACACAACTGAAAATACCATGGCCTGGGTCAGGTGCACCTTAGTCTTCAGGGTGACATCTTTGCCCTTCAACACTTTGAAGAGGTCCTTTGCGGTAGATTTACCCAGTGCAATGCATCTTTTGATGTCTTGACTGCTGCTTCCATGGCTGTTGATTGTGGATCCAAGTAAAATGAAATCCTTGACAACTTCAATCTTTTCTCCGTTTATCATGATGTTACTCATTGGTCCAGTTGTGAGGATTTTTGTTTTATATTGAGGTGTAATCCATACTGAAGGCTGTGGTCTTTGATCTTCATTAGTAAGTGCTTCAAGTCCTCTTCACTTTCAGCAAGCAAGGTTGTGTCATCTGCATAACGCAGGTTGTTAATGAGTCTTCCTCCAATCCTGATGGCCCGTTCTTCTTCGTATAGTCCAGCTTCTCGGATTATTTGCTCAGCATACAGATTGAATAGGTATGGTGAAAGAATACAACCCTGATGCACACCTCTCCTGACTTTAAACCAATCAGTATCCCCTTGTTCTGTACCAACAACTGCCTCTTGATCTATGTAAAGGTTCCTCATGAGCATGATTAAGTGTTCTGGAATTCCCATTCTTTACAATGTTATCCATAGTTTGTTATGATCCACACAGTCGAATGCCTTTGCATAGTCAATAAAACACAGGTAAACATCCTTCTGGTATTCTCTGCTTTCAGCCAGGATCCATCTGACATCAGCAATGATATCTTTAAGTGGTATATAAGCAAAAAACAAAAGCAAAAACACAGTCCTAGATTAATCCTTTTATTTATTAGATGGAAGGTCTGACTCCCATAGAGACTGGTCATTTTTGTGGTGTAAGAGAGCTGCCCTCCAGGTCCAGGTCCTATAGACCTTCATTCAAAACAAGGTACCACGTCTTGCTTGGCAGCCAGGTTGTGGGTCCCCCAGTTATTCATGTCCAAATGGGCAAAGACTGAAAAGTTTAATGACCCTTTAACGAGGACACAGAAAACAGGCATTTCACTGGTGATGATTTGTCTGGAGACCCCTGGTAGTGGGTGGCCAGGTGACGGCCTTGCGTTAGAACACATTGTGTAGATGAGCCCAGCCAGGAGGCAGGGTGACAGACTGTCTAAAAGAAAGGCAGCAGTACCACGTACTAGTTAGAACCAGACCTCAGAGCAGCCTGCCTGGGCTTGAAACCACTCCCCCACTTACTAGCTGAGTGGCTCTGAGCAAGTTACTTGTCCTCTCTGTGCCTCAGTTTCTTCATCTGAGGTGGTGCAATGGTTAAGCACTGAGCTGCTAACCAAAAGGTCAGCAGCTGCAACTGGCCAGCTACCCGTGGGAGAGAAAACCTGTTGATCTGTTCCCGTAAAGATTAAAAAACCTAAGGATTACAGCCTAGGAAATCCTGTGGGGCAGTTTCTACTATGCCCTGTAGGGTCACTATGAGTCGGAATTGACTTGACAGCCACACGTTTTTGGAATAGAACCTACCTTTAATGATTAAGTGATATTTACAACTGTTCATTTCATGAAAGTACAGAATTTGGCTCATCAACACTCAATAAATGAGCATTAGCTGTTATTACTCTAAGATAATACCAATTATCAGAATTACCAACTACCCATTTTGAACAATTGAGTTTTAAAAATATGCAAACCCTCTCTGCCCTGTTGCCCACTCTGGCAGAATTCCTCATTCATGCAGGGTGAAGGTCAGGCAGATGGCACGTGGACCAGGGCCCGCAAAAATTCCCTGGGGAGTTCTGCTTTGCACACCTCGCTCCGCCTCTGTATCCTGGGTTGTAGTGAGCAAGGAATGAATTGGTTTTTATGTTAAAGAGTTACTAAATTTTCATGTTGTTGTTGTTGGGTGCCATTGAGTCGATTCTAACTCACGGCGATCCTATAGGACAGGGTAAAACTGCCTCCTAGGGTTTCCAAGGAGTGGCTGGTGGATTTGAACTGCAGACCTTTTGGATAGCAGCTGAGCTCTTAAGCACTATGCCACCAGGGCTCCTAGTGTTCATAAAAAAAAAAGTGTTCATAGGTAAATACAATTATATAAATGCCCATAAAGTGATTCAGACTGCAATTTTTTGGTCATCTTATGGAAAGCAATGAGCAATCTTTGAAAAGGAAAATGCATACATTAGAATATAAAACAGAAAGTTATAGAAAAGGGAAAGAAAATAAAGAAAAGACACCCACCTATTAGAAGAGAAAGACCGGAAGTTGTAAGGCTCAGAGGCAGAATATGTGCTCAAATGGCCGGAATCTGAGGAACTGTTAAAGGAAGGAAAACCCTGCTCAAAATGTTGCATGGAAACATGGCAAAGCACCCTGCTGTATTCTGTAGGTCAAAAAAGACCCCAGGCCAGAGGGATGGGTACAAGATGTATAGATTTTGATAGATCATACATATTTTTTAAAATCTTACTTTAAAAAAATCCATTATTTCTAATTGTATTATGAGAGCTCCTTAACTCAAACAGATGGCAATTTTTTTCTGCATCTTAGTCAGCAGTTCAAGAAATTCATTTATGGCGCAACTGCTCTCTGCTCTGAAATCCACATAAACATGGCAGAGAACATGCCAAAGGATGCAGTAAACACTCTGTGGTAGTCTTCCTGGTTAACCTCAAACAGGGCCTCCACGCAGGCCAGATCTACCTGTTTTCCCTCTGGGGCTCTGCTTCCTTTTCTTTCGTGGATAAGGGAGACTCCTCAAAGTCATAGGAGAAGAGATGGAAGGGGCTGTGGGGCACGTAGGGCAGCTTTTCTATGGTCGGTGATGCCTTCAGCGGGCCAGTTGCAGTGGAGGTGGAGGTGGGCCGAGAGGCTGAGGCCGAGGCTGGGGTCGGGAGCAGCAGGGCAGGCTGGGTGGTCCAGACGGTGGACTCAGGCCCTGAGGACCCACTGTCCGAGGAGTTCCCCACTGCAGTGCTGGCTGGAAGCCACTCGCCCTGGGAGGCTGCGCTTGGGGCAGCTGGGAGGGCTGGCCTGTTGGGAGCAGCATCCTTTGCAGTAGGGTTCTGCTCTGTGGCAGGGCTAGGCTCGCTGCAAAGAAGAGGTCCACCAGGAGGGAGAGGAAGGGAAGGGAGAAAAAAATGGGAAGAAGAGATTAGGAGAGAGGGTGTGGAGGTTAGGAAGGAGAAAAAGACATGTAAAGATCCACTACTGTTATGGCCACTTACTTCAGAGTCCAGCTGCATTTCTTAAATTGCAGCCCATTGCCAGAAGCTTTGGTCTGCTAATCCTGGTGCCCTGGGTTTGCCCATCTAGGAGGTGAAACTTGCAGAGTGCAAAGAACCATCTCCCCAGACCAGGTCTGGCCTCTGGGAACATGTTGGCCTTTGCGAGAGAATTTAATGGCTCCCAAAGGCTCTTTTGCACACCCCTTTTCCACAAGTTTCTCTCCACTGGTTGTGCTGGTACCTGAATCTCCACAAATTGAGCCTCATTTCTTTGTCTCGGTCGTATAGAAGATCTAGCCAAACCTCGAGAAAGAGGTATCCCATAAAGACCTATACTTTAGGTTTATATACTTTTATATATGTTTATAACTGTTTTCAAATTCTTTCATGAAGGCAGGTATGGATAAAGGGAAAGGAAAAGAAATGCCAGCAAGGAATACAAAGAGCAGAAAAGGAGAGGCCAGGATGAAGAAGACAAACTTCGCCCATTTCATGCTTTCCCTAGAGTCTATCTCTACCATGAAGCCCTAAACATCCACACTCCTTCAGGCGGGACTAATTTAGCCACAGTTACATCAGAAAACCTTTCCATCTTCAGGGGACTGGATTGAAAGCACTCAGATACGCTGACACACACCTTTATGTTATGTGAATTTGTTAAACTCTGCACTTTTCAAAACAGTCCTTCTCTCAGAGAACTTTGCTCAATAAGTAGAAATTACTCTCAGCCATACCCATTTGGGCATAGGTAGGAGCTGTTTTCTTTTCCTGTATATAAGGACAAGGTCATACCTGTTTGCTTGGGTGGGTGAGAGGGCCGGATGACACCACGTTGCAGAGAGCCCAGCCCAGTACCTGGCACATAGGTGGGCATACAAAGCACAGGCAGAATTAAGGGGGGAATCTTTCCTGCCACTTGAAAGGCTACCCTGGAGAATAAAGACCATCTACTATAGGGTTGCTATGAGTCGGAATCAACTCGATGGCACTGGGTTTGGTTTGGGTTTTTTTTTTTTTTTTGACTAATCAAGATTAAGGAATGTCTTAGTACCTTCAGGGTTAAGGCCTAGTGTTTAATACGCACACCTTTATTGCCTAGAACTGAGTCGCCCAACCACAGTCTCTGACCAAGGGTGCCCTGGAGCAACAGTGTAGTCAGAGAGTCTGGAAAAGACACTTCTGAGAGGAAGACAAACAGCCATCTACCTGTGTATATAACAATCCTATGCAGCGGCAGCATAACTTAAAAAGGCATGTCTTTGAAGGCTTCCCTTTCCAGGCAGGTATGGTCTTCCAAATGGTCTGTAGACATGGATCCCTGTGGGTGTCTGAGAGCTTAAGGATTCATCTGAGTGGGGCAGAGCATGTACTTTTCAACACATATAGAGTGGTACCGGTGTATTGATTGAAAAAAACATAAGGATCTGTGTAATTTCCTGGGGCTAATTTTAGACCTAACATGACACCGTCAACCAGGCCCCCTCCCCTCCCAGAGCACCCCCAACTAATGAATCACCACCCCCAAGCGGGGCAGATCAGCATGGGTGGGGTGGGGGCTCTATTTAATGCTGATCTTTCTGTCCCTCTCATTCTGACATGTGTGGCTAATTCTCTATCACCAGCTCATTCCTTTTCTCTCTCCACACCCACCCTGCTGGCTTTTTAACAGACATTTCCAAAGGGAGCAGACAACATTTAGTTTGTCAGTTCACATGCTATTCTACCACCACGGGTAACTGTGGGAGTCTCACTGTCCAGTGAAACCTTGTGAGAACTGCCACGTGCACTGCCAACATGGCAGATGAGGCATCGTCAACACGGAATCACGTTAACTTTGAGGCTCGCAAGAGGAAAAGGTCTAACTGTAATTCATCCGAGATTCTTTTGATTTCCAAGATCCTTTTGATTTTGCCTGTTTGGAGGGATAAACTAAAACATCAACTTGCAGTGGTAGTCAATTAAATGAAAGAAAATAATTCAATTTTAAGACTACTTTTGGATATTAAAAGTTAAAATTACCCATCATCAATGTTTATATTTTATACAGACTTCATTTCGGGAAGATACCAGTGAAATAAAAAAGTTGCAAGGTGCCTGTGTCCGTTAACGTAGCCCGAGACAGAAAGGATGCACCTTGGTGAGGAAAAGCAGAGCACAACAAACTCCCCAAAGGGCTGGAGAGCTAGGTTAGTTTTCTGGGCATGAAAATAAACACTGAAATTTTTCTACATTGCAAGGAGCAAAAAATATTCCTGTGCATTTAGATAAAAAATGAACTTGAATGATGGACACAGTAATTACCCACACATTTTAGCTTATACTGGATTGGCAACACTGATAGGAAGAAAAAGGGACACACGGAATTAGTAGTGTTACAGTGCTGAAGGGGCTAACATTTTCTGGGCAGAGATGAATACTCTTTTAGTAACTGTGAATCTGATCGAGCTAAAGCACTCAGTGAGAGGCGGAACAGTGAGGGGAAAACCCAATTGGGTGATTTTTCCAAAAATCATGGTGTAGGAAGGTAGTATTTAGATACAAGTGCAGTTGTATAATGAAAGCATGCTCACTTATTTCTATAAAACTAGGTGCTCTATGGCTCTGTGCACAGGGTAAGTAGAGGTCTGCCAGGAGAGCTAGTAAGGGAGGAGTTTACTACAAGGTGGCTGCTAACTATTGATTAAGAAGGAGCTTCGGGACTTTAGTGTGAGCCTGGGAGGGCCTGGCCCTTGGTACCTGTCCTCGCCCTGACAAGGAACAGGGTCCTCTCTCTCTTCATCTGAATTGGGCTCCGTAACTGGCTGCTCATCTTCCTCCTCCTCCTCCTCCTCCTCAATCCTGAGATGAGGCCAGGCAAAGAGAAATGCACACAGAGACAAGATGGAAAAGTGATATGAGCATTACAGACAAACAGGAAACTGAAGAAAAATAAATACAGCTGGCTGAAATGAACAAAGCACACAGAGTCTGCTAGGAGTGAGAGAACAGTCTTCAGATGGGAAATTTTACAATGTGGAGATGCAATAGCCCAGCACCAGCCAAATTTCTTTGTACAGATGGCTGGATGCTACAGTACTGCCCCCCCAACACGCGCGCACACACACACACACACACACACACACGCACGCACGCACGCGCGCACTTCTGGCCTTGGGAAGGCCTCCTGTGTGGCTTTCCTCCTCCATACAGAATCATCCAGTGAATGTTGTTGATGACGGCCAGCTCCTGCAGCAACCACAGAGTCCTCGTGTCTTTACTGAATCCCATTTAGTGAAAAACCATTGAAGTCAGGCCAATCTGACAATGACTAACCTCCATGGTGGACGTAGGGTTTTTGCCTGCCACTCCTTCATTCTCAATAAATGTGGCTCGAGGGGCTGACTACCCCCACTTCAAGGGTGGGTACATGGTCCAGGTTGAGCCAAGCTGTGCCACTCCTGGCATTTCTCCTGGCACGCTAAGAGGTGACTAGCTATAAGGACATCCTAAGTCTCGAGCTTCCTGTGGCTTCTAGTGGAGGAGGGCTATCTGTAAGTGAGGCCCATCCAAAGTCTTACAATTAATACATGAATTCAGAAAAGTTGCTGGATATGAGATAAATATGTAAAAGCATTTAGAGAAGGTTTGACACATAGTAAGCAAAGCAGTATACTTTAGCTATTAGCTATCAAAATTATTTTCATCATCGCTGTCTTTAGGGCCCTCTGAAGACATCTCTCTCCAACATCTCCACATAAACACTCATGACTCTGTTTGATTCCCTAAGGAAGAGGGCCCAGTAGTCTGCAAAGCATTCCCCACCAGTGATGTACAGCAACACTTTCCCTTTGATAACGTCCGCCTATCTAAGCTCTGTCTTTTTTATGTCCCTCTCTTCCATGTAGCTGTTCCATAGATGTTTAAAGAAAACTGTCCTGGCTCACATTCCGAGGTGTCTCCTCTTTGGGCTGAGCAATCTCAGATCCCGCATTAAATCACCACATGGCTTGTATATGTTGGAACTTTGCCATCATGAGTTGCAGGGCAAGATCAAGGGCAGGCAGCACAGTGAAATCACTTAGAAGCAGTAGTTGCGAGGCACTGCTCCAGGAGGCTCTATGATCAAAGCCTTGGACTTGCCCTGCAATGCAAAGGGGTAGAGAAAGAAGCACCCTCTCGTACAGCACAGGACTAGCTATGCTTGATTTTATGCAGTTTCAGCCTATGATGAAATCAGTAAAATAGAGTGATTTTTTATGCTGATAGTATTTAAAATGGAAGGTTTAATTCAGACAACTTTGCTTTTTCTCAAGCTAGATTTTCTCTTAAAGTATAACTTTATTTATATTTGTGCTAAGGAATTCTGAGTGCTTGGCCTTTGGCTTTCAAGTACATCTAACGGCCTGACTTACTTTTGGTTTGCTTGTTTTTAATTGAGCAATAGTTACTCCAGGGCACAGGCCTGCTCTGAACCCATCAGGTATTTTCCATTTCACCACAAACAGTACCAGATTTCAGGCCACCCTTTTTCACATTGGGAAAGCAACTCAGAGGCCTATAGCCTGACCAATTTTGCAGGGCACAGTTTTCATCAAAGCCAATTTAATTTTCCCAAGTTTGGGTTTCAGGCTGATGTCACATTTCTTAGGCTTCATAAAACAAACAAAAGGGAAACTGAATGTTGCTGAGCTGCTTCAAAAGCACAAGAAAGACATTTAAAACAAAGTTAATGCACGTTCTAGGACCAAAGCAATCAGGATGAGGAGAAGTCAACAAACTGGGAGAAGGCATTTGCAAGAGAGTGAATGGACATAAGCTCGCATCAAGACTATATAATAGTATATTATTTTATAAAAATCAATAAAAAGATAACTATAAAAGTGGGAAAACTACATGAATACATGAACATGGTCAATAAATGTATATGAAGAATCATTTGACCTCACTAGATATAAGGGAATTATAAATCAAGACCACAGTGAGATGCCATTTTTTTTTTTTAACTACTTGGCAAAAATTAAGAAACCTGATAATATCAAATTATCAGATCAACTGGCTCTTAAATATTGCTGATAGGAGTATATACTGATATAACTGTTTTGGCAAAATAACTGGCTCTATGTTCTTAAGTTAAATATTCATATAATCCAGCAATACCACTCCTAGTATATAGCCTAGGGCAGCTGTTCTTAACCAAGATGGTTCTGCCTCTTAGAGGACATGTGGCAATTTTTGGAGACATTTTTTAGAGTTGTCACAACTGGGAGGGAGAGATTACTACCGTCATCTAATGGGCAGAGGTCATGGATGCTGCTAAACATCTTACAATGTGCAGGACCCTCCCTATAACAAAGAATTTTTGGTCCAGTATGTCAGTAGTGTTGAAGCTGAGAAACCCTCCCTAGGGATACTGAAGTACATGAGTACCAGAACATGAATACAAGAGTGTTCTTGGCAGCATTGTCTGTAATTGCCAAAAACTGGAAAGCACCCAAATGCCCACCAACAGAAAAAGGAATGAACAGACTACAGTATATTCAAGGCAGTGAAAATGGAGGAACTACAGTTTCACATAACAATATGGATGAATAGTAGAAGCATAATGTAGAGTGAGGAAAGCAAGTCCAAGAAGGCACATACAATATGATACCCTTTTTATAAAGTTAAACCACACACACACAAAATTACACAATATACTGTTTAGTTATACATATATTTGATTATACTAAAAAACAACAAAAACCCCACTTACTGTTGTTGTTGGGTGCCACTGAATCAATTCCAACTCATAGCGACCCCATGTGACAGAGCAGAACTGCCTCATATAATTTTCTTGGCTGTAATCTTTATGGGAGCAGATTGCCATGTCTTTCTCCCAGGGAGCCACTGGTGGGTTTGAACCACCAATCTTTAGGTTAGTGGCTGAGCGCTTACCCACTGTGCCACCAGGGCTCAAAAAAAAAAAAAAACCCACTTGTAATGATAAACACACATTTAAGAGTGTTGGTTACCTCTGAGGAGAGACCCAGAGATGGAGCACACAGATAGATGTAGGTTAGGGGTAATACTCTTAGTTTTTTTAGTTAGGCCATGGTCTCATGGGTATTCTTTATACTAGTAAGCAGATGCTACATAAAAATTAACTAAGAGAGGACTACACATGGGCCAGTAATGACAATGGGTCATGAACCACTGGATTAGGATTAATCCAGTTCCATACAGTTAGGAGTTTTAAAATAAGTAACAAAGCAAAATATTTTAAAAAGCAAGGAAATATGAACTATGGGGCAGGGGCTCAATCTCCTTCTATTCAATAAGTATTTATTGAGCACCTGCTATGTACAATACAACTGGGGTACTGTGGTTAATAAGAGGTTGTTACCACCTTGGAGTTTATAGGACAGTGGGGGAAAAAGACGTTAAACAACTAATTAATTGCACCAGGAAGTATTCAAAACAGAAGTGGGGGGTGATGTGGCCTCAAAAATGTAGAAGGCATCCGCAGTGCCACTGGAACAAAACTCAGAAGGCTAAGAGGGAATTAACAAGGAGATGAGATGGGATTTTGCACGTAACATTCCCCTGCTCAAACATGTCTACTAAACTTAGGATCAAATTTTCAAGTCTAATTTGCTTAGGCTAACATTCTAACTCTTTTTTATCTCTCCAACTCCACCTCCCACTTTCCCTAAATGAATCTTCTCTGCCCCAGCTTAATCCATCTACCAATCTATCACTTTTCCACCCAGTACCAAGGGCTTTTCAGCCGTGGGATCCGTGTAGGAGCTATTCTCTGCCTGGAGTTACTCCCCCTGCTCTGATTCTCCAAAAGACCCAGTCCAGGGCCTCAGCCTGCAGGGACATCCAGTAAGGATTTGTACCTGTTGCAGTTCTTTGGTACAATCGACCTCACACAGGGCTGAGGGCTGAGGCACTTGTTAAGGATGGTCAAAGAATAAGATTGAATGAGAATTTAGAGATGACCCATATAATCTCCCCATGTTACAGATAAAAGAAGATGAGGCCTAGAGAGGTCAAGGTCACATCCAACTTGCCTATAAGAACTCCAGTCTCCTAATGTCCAGGCCAGTGTCGTTTCCACCATGCCTGGCTACCGATGCAACCAAAGCAGAGTCTAAGCTGGTTTCACCACTCCATCATCACCGCTCCGTTCCTTCTAAGCAATAGTTCTCCTGAGTCTGCTTCCCAGGCCTCTTCTCGTACAGGCCACAGACAAAATACTGTCAGTTGCACAGGATACTAGGGTAAAAAGACAAGGCGGGTTGTGGCCTCTAGGAGACCAGCTCAGGGGTCCAGTCATCCCAGACCTGCCTAGTGGCCATGAGGGCCGAGGGGATCAGTGTCTTTGCACAGGCATGACCCATTTGTGGCAACTAGTTAGAACGTTCTGTCTTAAGGCTTATTAAGCAGACACTTTATGACTTAAACAGACAATATTAACGTCCCATTTAGTTCTATAAAATGGATTTGAATTATATCTTAATTAGATGAAAAAATATTTCATAGAAATATTTTGTTAACTTTAAGGCAAATAACGTGCCCCTTGGGTTCCATCTGCATGGGTAATCACTTGGCATTAGTGAATGCTTAAGTTGTAGTTTGAACTTAGCTTCACAGTGACTCACACTTTCTATTAACTTTAAGGTTGTTTCTAGGTTACCAGGGACCCAAGATAGATTTGAAATTTTCCAATGAATGATCTTAATCAGTTAAGACAAATTCCTGATGAACTGAAGCAGTGATTTCATTTAAAAATTGGTTTGTTATCCACCAAATAATAATAAAAAACTTCCCTCAAAAGATTTTTACCAGCCAAGAGAATGAAAAGACATCTAACAGAGCCCAGCTGTTGCTCTGATGTTTCCATGGTGAGAACCCAAATTTAGACAGGAAAGTATTTATTATCCCTCTAGTACGCAAAGTTTAGCGGGAGTATCAAGTACAGCCCACAGATATCGAATATGCCCCAAAACCTAGACTTTTGGCCAGAACCTAATGCATGAAGCCATTATTTTGCTGTTGTTTTAGAATAAGCTACCTATGAATCCAGCATATAATTTCTGCTGAAAACATGGAGTGGTTTAATATAATAGAATTCAAATGTGCAGAGTACAATATCAATAGGAAAAAAAACACAATTAATAGCTGGGCTACAGACTTCTTCAAGTGTAAAGGCAAATCGATCCAGAGATAATTACAGATGAAGTATCTCACTACTATTTTTGTGTGTGCACTTTGATCTTACGTTTCTGAAAAACGTTAGTTTAAGCAATGTCCCTCAGGCATCTGAGAGAGCAGAACAGTAACTAGGGTGAAGGTAGACTGCAATTCTCCTACCGACTGTTGAGAAGAGCAGGGACGCCAAGAGCCGTCCCAGGCTGAGGTTTTAGAAAGATGGTGTCTTGAGGTGAAAACAACCCTGCCCCGGGTCTGCCTTGCCTTGGTCCTGAGACCTGGATCAATTCAGGAACTTCCCAAGGGCTCTCTTACCTCACTAATAAAATGGGAGCTTCCACCTCTGGTGGTCTGCTATAGCTGAAGAAACAAAATTGTACGGACATTAGACAAGTTCTCCCACTTCCAAAATTGTACACATAGTAATCTAATGTGTTTTTTTCTGATCAACCTTGCTTTCAAATGTTTCAAATAATGGAACTTCTTATTCACACACATTATAGTGTCCATGTTTTTCACAAATGGGAAGAGCAGGATACTAAAGAGTGAAAAATCTCTAGTTGGAAATGAAAGAGATACTATCTGTATTTCAGAAGCAGATATCAAATGTAATCCCCATAACAAGGCCAAACATGTTTCAGAGTTTTAGTGTGCAGTAATATCTAACTCATGACTCAGTTTGATTCTGGAACTTCTAATTGCCTTTTCATATGCTTTGGACTTCAATACACCACAACCAACTCTTAATATGGTAATAAAATACAGATAATTGACATCTAGAGATAAACCCCAAATCTTACATTTCAGCCAGGGTTCTTCTCACCAACCTCAAGTTCTATTTTCTACCACCTCGAGTCATGCTTCCAAATTATCAGCAGTAACCACACGGACTTGTTTGGGTAGCATTTGCTTTCTACTTCATTGACCATCTGCTGGTGGAGATGCAATGAGGAACAAATTACATTAAAAAGTGGTAACAGGAAAAGAAAAAGATCAGCAAAGGGCCAGGACTCTCTACAAAGACCACTGCCAATGGAACTAGATGTCTATCTCAGGTCTGCATGTTGTCCGGCACGGTCGTACAGTTCCCACCAGGTTCCAAACAGGTCTGGGCTCAGCTTGGTCCAGGAGGATGGTCCTGTGAGATCGGCAGCAAGAGCTACTGACTCTTTCTCAATGAGTGTCGCAAATCCTCTATGTCTCTTCATAGCCACTGGCAACCACTGATTTTCACCCTTGAGGTATATTTTTTAAAAATATGAATACACAGGCCCAATCTTTGAAAAATTTTATTCGACAATTCAGGGGTGGGGTCCCAAGCATGAATAATTTTAGATGCGCCACAGGGTTGAGAACCACTGCCTAGTCTCAGTAGTTCTCAGTAGTTCTGCAGCAATAGTCACCAGCACCAGCTTCTGATCTCCCTCAATGCCTGCCAGGCAGCCAGGCACCTCTCCAAACGTGCACAGCTGACCCTTGCACACCAAATAATAACCAGATTCCATGCAGTGGTTTACAAGGCCCTTGCAGGACCTGCCTTTGCTGACTGTGCTGTCTCTCTGCCCCTTCACACTTTATACTCTTGCCTCTTGAGGCTCCAGTCAGTGACTCAGGTATACCAAGTCTGTTCCTCCCTTAGCCATTGAACATGGCATTCCCCTGGTCTGGGGTGTTCTTCCCCCACTCTCACAAAGCCCACTCTTCCCATCCTTCAGGATTCAGCCTAAATGCCAGAGAACGCTTCTCAGACCACCCCCATCTCACTATTCTCTTTATTAAAGGGTTTTTAAAAATTAACATGTAATTACAGGAATCCATACTCCCCTTGAAAAAGTATAATATTACTGATAAAGTTAAGTCCTCTTTGACCAGAGATAATCACTGTTATAAATTTGGTGGATAAATTTCCAGAATTCAAAAACATATGCAAATATGTATTATTTTACAATCTTTTTAAATATAGCCATTTATATGGCAAGAATGTCTGTACTTTTGGTATAATTCATTTTTTTCCTTTTCTTTAAATTGTGCTTCAAGTGAAGCTTTACAATTCAAGTCAGTTTCTCAGACAAAAACTTATACACACATTGTTATGTGACCCTAGTTGCTCTCCCTATAATGTGACAGCACACTCCTCCTCGCCACCCTGTATTTCCTGTGTCCATTCAACCAGCCCCTGACCCCCTCTGCCCTCCCATCTCATCTCTGGACAGGAGCTGCCCACACAGTCTCATGTGTCTACTTGAACTAAGAAGCACACTCCTCACCAGTATGATTTTATGTTTTATAGTCCAGTCTAATCTCAGTCTGAAGAGTTGGCTTTGGGAGTGGTTTTAGTTTTGGGCTAACAGAGAGTCCAGGGGCCATATCCTCTGGGGTCCCTCCAGTCTCAGTCAGGCCCTTAAGTCTGGTCTTTTTGAGGTATAGCTCATTTTTCATTACTGCCTGGTGGTGTAGTGGTTAAGTGCTACGGATGCTAACCAAAGGGTCAGCAGTTCGAATCTGCCAGGTGCTCCTTGGAAACTCTATGGGGCGGTTCTGCTCTGTCCTATAGGGTCGCTATGAGTCGGAATCAACTTGACAGCACTGTTTTTTTTTGGGCTGGCTGCATTCTATCATACAGGTATGCTATGTTTTGCTTATCTAACCCATTGACACCCATTGCCTTAAGCCATACCCAATTTTTTGCATTAAAAGTGAAGTAATGATTATCCCTGCACGTGTCCTTGTACACTTCTGCAAGCCCTCCTCAAGGGCATATATTTATATCCCTGTTACTCCCTATCATGCAGCCCTGTTTGATCCCTTCATAAACCCTCTCCCAAAGCTATATATACTTACTGCTGTAATATTTATTGATACATTGTCTTTCTCACCAGCTGGGTTGCAAGCTTCATATGGGTCATGTTCACCAACTGTATCCCCAGAATCAAGCATATAAGAAAATATGAGTTGAATGAATAAGTAAATGAATAGATATGATTTTGCTTCTTTAATCCCATGAGCTAGGATTGCTGCCTCATCAAACTCAGGTCAGTAATTTTAAGACCAAAAGTTCATAAAATGTCAATACTGACTAAGAAGCCTGTTAATGTAAGGCTACCCTGAAATACATGCCCAGTATTGGGGGTTTCTCTTTTACAGAAGTGGTGGCTTGATCATTTAGTTGTAGATGCAAGCTATTATGGAATGTGGGCCCAAATCGCAACCACCATTTTAACAAACACAAAAGTATTATCAAAAGTACTTCATCTTTACTTCACGAAATCTTCCTCATTTTGTGGTCAAGATTACTTACCCTTCTATTTGGAAGGCAATTTTACGAGAATTGTTATAGATGAAAAAATATTTTTTAAAAAAGAATATCCTCTCAAAAAACACGCTTTGCAAGTACTGACTTACTTTTTTGTTTTACCCCAGGCTTGCCATTAGCATGCAGCCATAGCAGCTTTCCCGCCACCCCCATCCAGGACCCCTGGGAGATAAATGCCTGCCTGCAGCAGGCCCTGACTGACCACTTCCTTGTGGGGGCTCATCTCTGGTCAGTTTTTAATCTCATGTTTACAAAACCAGAACCACAAGCCTGAAGAAAAAAAAACAAAAAACAAAAAAACCTCAGGAATAATATTACTTCTCTGAGGCAATGTGAATACTGTAATTGAGTACTCATGAAGTGCAATATAATTGTCTTTGAATTCCTCACTGTGTTACTGTGTCTTCAGGAAATACTCTCTATCAGGACGATCAAAAGGGATTTAGGCTGTAGACACCAGTCCCAAATGTGCCCTGGCCTTTTCAGATTCTGCGGGGTGCTCTCCAGGACAAGGAGCAGACTTCTCCCTTCTTTGTTTCCAGGGATCTATTCAGGGAAAGCAAGCTCTCCCTTGTAGAGCTGCATCCACTCATTTATTCTATTTATTTAACAAATTTCGTGCTGGGCGCCCTATGGTAAATACTTTACAAAGTTCAATTCTTTAGTCCTCACAAGAACGTATGCGGTAGGTACTCTAATGACCCCATTCACAGATGAGGAACTCAGGCACAGAGAGGTTAAGAAGTTTCCTCAGGGTCACAAAGCTAGTAAGCCAGGATTTGAATCAAGGTAGTCCAACTCCAGTGTCCATGTTCCTAACCACTATACTATGCTGCCCTTGCCTATGATGATTCTTTTGTGGCTGGCAGGGGTGGGGGAGGGGGAAGCCTATTCTGTTTAAGGACTGGAAAAGAAAACATTAATTCTTCCTTCTTTCAGATTCTTTCCTGAACGCCAATGGTTCTTCTCACTATACCCATGTGCAGAGGTTGTCCACCAACTCTCAGCCGTAGCCGCTACCTGTCTCCATGCCCATATCCTTAAGCCCCCACACACCCACTAGGTAGAGGATCTATGAGACCTTGCTAGAGGGCACTGTGAGACACATTTGAAGTAAAACTACATTCCATGTTAATTTGGACCACATGTTCTGAAAGGAAGATTGGTTAGCTGTACCTCATCCTAAAACTATCAGCCAGGAACCTGAAACATCACATGAAGATCAGAAAATGGAATTTACTTTCTCAAATCAGAAAATACAGTTAATATATATATACATAAATACACGTACACATACACACACGCTTGTTTGTTTTTTCCAGGGATTTACCCATTCACTTCTCTGCTCACTCTGTTTTAGTTCCCTGTGTCATAGCATCTAAGCCATGGATGACCCTGAAACTCCACATCTGAGTTCCAGAGTGCCTATCCAGTTGACTGTAGGAATTTCTACCTACCCACAGATAACTCAAACTTAAAATTCCCAAAGCTTAATGACCCTGGGTTATGAGCTGCCTGGGAATCACCCCCAGACACCTTTCTGTTTCTCACTATGTAAACTGTTCTGCAAACTGTGTCTTCCCTGCGTCTCATCAGCTTCCTCTACTCTCCATTCTCCTGCCGATGCCTCCGGCCAGGCCCTCTCCACCTCTCCCCAGGACTGGTGGTGCAGCCCCTCATTGCAGTCTGCTCTCCTCCAACCATGCTCCATGCTGGTCCTGGAGTAGGCTTGCTGCGACAGAGCCCACTCACTTCTTTACTTAAAATGCATCAGTAGTTCACCTTGGCTTTAAGGATAAAGTTCACCCATATCAACACAAGACACAACAATCTTAGGATGTCATCAGAGCCTATGCTGTGGTCTCCTCTTCCACTCCCACCATTTCAAGTTGTTTAGAGATCCTGGATGATAAAATGCTGCTGTACACGACTAAAGCATTACTCTGTCCATAAGCCTCTCAAAGCAGCATTTTCCCCATTTCAACTAAAACCCATCCCAGTGCCGATGAGTCGATTCTGACTCATTCTCCGTCTAAATGCCACTCTTCCACCCCGCTCCCCCCCTCCAACACCTGTCCAGGAGATAATGATGGAGCTGGAAGGACATCAGAAACCAACAGTTCATTAAATGTTCTCCCAGATTTTAATTTAAAAGCCTGAGGTTCTCACTATACACAACCACATGAGGAACTTGATTTGCACAACCAAAAAAATAAAATAACCAAACCAGTTGCCATCAAGTCAATTCTAACTCATGGGGACCCCATGTGTTCAGCAGAACTGCACTCCACCAGGTTTTCAATGGGTGTAACCGTTGGAAGTAGATGCCTTTCTTCTGAGGCATCTCCAGGTAGATTTGAACTGCCAACTTTTTGGTTAGTAGCCAAGCATGTAACCATTTGCACCATCCAGGGACTCCTTGATTTGCACAATAGAAAGACATAAATGTGTTGTTCCTTCCAGCCTGCTTTCACCACTGAAGTTCAGGTGTCATCCATCCATCCAATCCATCCATCCATCCATCCAGTCCATCCATCCATCCATCCATCCATCATCCATCCATCCACCCACCCACCCACCCATCCATCCTACCTACCTACCTATCTATCCATCTATCATCTATCAATCATCTATCTATATACACACATGTGCACGTATATACATACGTATGTATATAAAATTATATATATGTAAAATAAAATTTATATATAAAATATGTATATACAATAAAAAATATTTTTTAATTCTGCCAATTTCTTTACAACCTAGAGATTCCCAAACTCATTTTAGCAAAGTAAAAACCTCCAAAAAACTTGCAATCTGGTCAAAGTGAATCTTTGAGAAACCAGAAATCTTGCCCCAGAAATCAGAAAGCGCATGCATCAAGGCCTCTGTTTTACTTAATGCAGGTTCCCCCATTCCCAAATCCTCTCCGCACCAGCCCACTACTCAATACTCAGGAAGCCAGGAACAGCCTCTTGGACATTAAGCGGTTAAGTCTGAATCCCTGGCTGTATTCCAATCATACCTGCATGAGGGGGTCACATCCCTTGTCAGTGAAATCCATTTATAACAAACCATTTACCATGAAATAAAACTTCCCAAGTAGCTACTTGCTGCTCACGTATCAGTGGCTGTTAATCTCGTTGTTGTGAAATCCTCTAGCATGTTTATGCCAGTGCACAAAACACTCTCTCCGGTTCATGTCCATATTTATTTAACAATTACCTTCTTTAGTAGAACAATATCTGGGAAAGCTCCAGGGCATGGAGTGACGGTAATAATAATAGCAGCTCTCTCTTAACTCTCCCACCACCTTATTAAAGAGGTAACATGATCTTGAGTTTTCAGATAAGAGGACTGAGGTCAAACATAGGGAAGAAGCCGTGTCTGTGGCTCTGAAGACCACGCCTATGCTCTCAGTCTTGGCTCCTATACCATAAAAAACCTGCTGCTGGTGAGTCAATTCTGACTTAGAGACCCTATAGGACAGAGTAGAGCTGCCCCATAGGGTGTCCAAGGAGCAGCTGATGGATTCGAATTGCTGACCTTTTGGTTAGCCGCTGAGCTAACCAAACCTTCCTCCTGGGGCCAGGGCAGAACAGGTCTCCTGAGCCCTAGATTTTGTAGGTTAAGGGTGATAATGCAGCACCGTACCCACTGTGCTCAAGTTTTTTGCTTGCAAATCCATTGTCCGTTATCAACTACTTCCGAATAATAGAGACGTAGGTCCGCTCTGCTGTTTTGCTCTGGACCTTGCAGGTAATCAGTGAATGAGTTCCAGAATCCCTGACAATGAACTCCTGTGGACAAGGCATGAGGGCAATGCTCTAATCTAGAACTTCGGCATGTGTATGTGCCTCGGTTCTGTCAGAGACTGGCCTGCAAAGCTTGAAATATTTACTATGTGGCCCTTCACAGAGAAAGTCTGCCAGTCCCTGCCATAGAAGCACGTGGCTGTAGTCTGCACCATCCACTCCCCAACCTGTTGTCATCATCCACTCGCCGCCAGGTCACTCTTCCATGCATATTAAAATATACACACGACTGAGACTTGGAAGGCACAACTGCTAACATTATTGACTGAATGAAGTTCAAAATTACTGCTACAGGTTGGAATGTTGTGTGGAAATCAACAGGGTAAAATTCACAGTTCAAATATTAAGTCCCATGCAATGTTCAAATAGAAAGACTGACATACGGAGCAGGAAGGAGACCTGTTGTGTGTTGACAGCGGTAATTAAGAACTGGGATGAATAGAGAAGAAACTAGGGAGGCACATTTAGGTCTGAAGACTTTGCTAACAAGCAGAGCACCCCAAGGATGGAACAGGACGCCTTGGGGAGGAGAGCACTGAGCCTGGAAGTGCACCCCATCCTTTGGAAACATAACAGAAAGGATTCCTGCTTTGGGCTAGAAAACCCTTAAGAACATTTCAGGCCTAAGATTATATACTATTACAATTTAAAACAGAGACCTCATTATCTTGCTAATTAGATGCCAACCACAACTTTCTCAGTAACAAATGAAAGCACCATAAATTTTCTTCCTTCCAATTAAATCTGTACAATTTCAGTGCAAAGGTTAATCTGATTATGGCACACCCAGTCAAGCAAAGATGCTCTCAGGGGACAGGTGACCAGTAAACTCGTACTTTACTTGCCAAACGCTCAGTGTGATGGTCTATTTCTTAAGAATACAAATGCAAACCAACCTAAGCTCAGTGTCTTAAGTCCTTGTAAGAATGAAAGCACACAGCCTAGCAGGCTTAAGTCTGTAGGGAGACTGAGTTTTCTCCTTCTCAGCTTCTCTTTGAAGT
Organism: Elephas maximus indicus; assembly: GCF_024166365.1. Taxonomy (NCBI): domain Eukaryota; kingdom Metazoa; phylum Chordata; class Mammalia; order Proboscidea; family Elephantidae; genus Elephas; species Elephas maximus. The sequence goes on along the minus strand of NC_064829.1, from coordinate 44,281,931 downwards.
TTTATATTTACCTCAATAAAAACATACCTATACATGGCATGTAAATCAAACTCCATCTCTAAAACATCAGAAGTGCAAATCTTGCTCAATGATTATGTCTAGGAACAGGTGGTTGGGGATAGTTTTTTATCTTTGGACACTGAGAGGCAAAGACCAAAGATGTGAGTTTAAACTACTTTTCGGCCCCTTAGTTCTGCAACTGGGCACAAAGCACCTCCCCTCTGTTACTTGTAAATTAAGAATAATGTCTGCCTCAACTCTATAGAGGATTGTTTTGAGAATTAATTCAAATGATGAAAAGGACTGAGTTCAGGGTGCTACATATATTTTAGAACAATATGAATCTCTTTCTAACATTAATGTTATTTCTAGCTTCCTTTCAAAAAAGTGTTGCCATTAATTGGGTCATAGAGTTATAAAATCCAGCCGAAAATTCCTCATATGTGGCATATGCTACAAATTAGCAGAGAGTACAGCCAGGATACTCACATAGTGTAAGTGCAATCTAGGGCAGGCATGCTTCTGTGTGCTTCAGGTCTACAGGGAACGTAACACAATGAGCTACTTGATTCTAAAGTACTGTTTCAAGGCACAGATGTTGAGCAGGTGACTAAGCTATGCACGCAGGGATCATTTCCCATTTTGCTTCTCGTCACCCTTTCCTTCTATCTCACTCCCATCTCTGCCAAAATTGTGCTGTCACTTTGGGGCCACAGGGCAAAATCCTTCCGACAGGCCTTATGGCTGAAGTCTCCTCATGATCATCAATCTCTAAATTGCTATCTGTCTTTATAAGTTGGAAAGTGTATTGTTCTGCAATAAATGCTACTAAAATTTATGTTAAAGCAATAATTTAGGTAAAATGAAAAAATTAGCCCTATTTGAAAATAGCCCAAACCCACTGCCGTTGAGTTGATTCTGACTCACAGCGACCCTATAGGACAGAGTAGAACTGCACCATAGAGTTTCCAAGGAGCGCCTGGCGGATTTGAACTGTCGACCTCTTGATTGGCAGCCATAGCACTTAACCACTACGCCAGCAGGGTTTCTACAGCTGCTAACCAAAGGGTCAGCAGTTTGAATCCGCCAGGTGCTCCTTGGAAACTCTACAGGGCAGTCCTACTCTGTTCTACAGGGTCACTATGTGTCGGAATCGACTCGACAGCACTGGATTTGGTTTTTTTTGTTTTTGGTATTTGAAAATAAAGAAAACAGCAGCATTCAGTGCAGAAGGGCCTACAGTTCCAGAATCCACCAAGCCCAGCACCTCGGAACTGTGAACTGTGCTCAGGATGGTCCAGTACACTGCTGTTAGTCTTGTCAACCTGGGAGGTCGCAAAGCCTTGACACCTGAACTTACAGCATAGGGGACCTTTGAAAAGCATAAGAGCAAGAAATAGACCAGGAGTAAATAGACCAGGAGCAAATAGACCAGGAGCAAACACAAGACAAGTGGACAGAGCGAGAGAACAGCGACCACATCTGCAGGGTCCACCAAGATCCTACCCAACGGTATCTTTGGTGGTTTTCAATATAGATTTTTCAGTCCACTGTGTACATTTTCTTCAGCCCCTTGCACAATTAACATCTCCATACTAATTTCTGAAGCCACTGGCTGGGAACAATACCGAAAGAAGGCTCTAGGTGCCCTATGTTGAGCCCAAGTGTTTTTAAGATCCTAGATCACAAAGCACAGTTTTCATGGTAGAAGTTTTCCTTCCTCAATGTGTTTAGAAGTTTAGGTCTCCTTTTCACTAAAACAGAATTTACTGTACACAAACTCTCAGAAACAGAAAAACCTGTAGATGGAGGGTCCCTGGGCTATGTGCTAACGAACGGTTTCAGCAACTCTAAAACCAATACTCTTCTCTCTCTCCTCTGGGATAAGAGGCAACCAAAGGGGTGGGCTGGTTAAGGCTCAAGTGATTCCATGAGTACCTCTCAGAGCAGTTCTTGGTGGTGGTGATGGAGGGGTGTTCCACTAGGGATGCAGGGGAAGGGATATAACTTGATGGCTCTCTTTCAAAGTTTGTCCAGCTTATTCTGAGTTATTTTCTTCTTCACCAAATAGCCTCTTGACCTAAATTTGGCTCCCAGTTGGGTCCACATAATGAGGCAATCACTCCCTCCAAGTGACGTGAGCACTACTTCCACTCTGTTGTCAGTAGGAAGTGGTGCTCAGGAACCCCAGTGTATCAGTCAGGCCCCTGTGGACCTGGGACAACAACTATTGGGGGAGCCATAACCTGGGCCCAGACCCAGAGCAGCAAGGCACCCATTTGCTGCACCTCCCTTTTACGGAGGCACTTCAGCTTTCCCATAGTTTTGTCAAACTCTACATTTCAAATATATATATAATTTCTCATGGGATTACCGATCTATCTACTACCTTTCTCATTCTTACTTTCTCTCAGCCCACCGGATGTGAGATTCATAAGGACAGAGATCATACCTTTTCCATATATATATCTTCAAGGCCTTGGATAGTCTGGCCTATAACAGACACTCAATAAAAATTTTTGCTAAATAACTGAATAGATGAAATCATTAGCATTTACTGAAATACAGCTTTTTTTTTTTTTTTAATTCATACAGGTTCATTCTATTTAACTAAAACTAACTCAACAATGAATTGTCACAAGTATCACACCTCACACTAATACCATGGCATACCATTTATTTCTAGGCCTAAGATTTATGTTTGGGTTCTTCACTATTTGTTAAAGCACAGATTTTTCTGAACGTCTATTAACTGAGATATTCAATAATATAAAAACACAAGTTGCTGAAAAAGAGGTCATGAGGTTAGTGAGATCAAATCTGTGCATGCCACCCAGGCCACCTTGCCCTGGGAAGTTCTGTGGGATTTTTGGATTGTGGTTTAATGGTAGAGAAGAGGCAGGGAGCAACGCCGAGGGCCCTATGGGGCCAGCTGGGAGGTGACTATGGTGCGCACCTGAGGGGTGTGGCCTCCCTCCCTCTTTCGTGTCCTGTGCCCCTCTCCACTGCTAGGTTGATGCTTACTTTTCACTGGGATCTCGCACTTGACTGGGCTTGAAGCCGGGAGCCGACTGGGAGCAGGGGCTGGTGGGAGCCGACAGGGTACTCTTAATGCTCTGTACCGAGTGCCTGCGGCTCCTCCTGCGGTCCAGGCCCTGGTGCTCGCTGCTGCCACTGCCGCTGGAACACACGCTGGCCCTCCTCCGGTCCCGGCGCCCGCTGGGGGGCAGCTCGGCCGTCTCATCGCCATCCTCGTGCCTGAGTGCCACCTGAAAAAGCAGAGAGGATTTAACCTTGTCTCTTCCTGACCTGCAGGCCTCAGCATCACTGCAAGGTCTCTACCACCACCTGTGTCCCAAAGCATACTCTGCAGCCTGAGCGACGCTGGCCATCCTGCATTCTTCCAATCAAGTGGACACAAAAAGGACAGCCAGCCACATGAGTAGGTCTGAGGACCACTGTGTAATTAGACGGGGCCTTTACCCTGCACCCCAGCATTTCCATCTCCCAGGCCTGAGCTTCCCCTTGCCCACCCTCTGCTCCTCTCTGGTCCAGGAGGCTGAGTCCCACCTGACGTCCAGTGGTGGCCAGTTGCTGGTCATTCCTGAGCTTGCTTTCTCAAAGAGGGGCTCAGAAGAGTATAGCAAGGATTCTGGTCAGAGGCGAGAGCCACAGACCCTGGTGAGTGGGAACCGGACTCACCCAGAAAACTTTTTGGAGTCCCTGGGTGGTACAAAGATTCACACACTTGTCTGATAACCAAAAGGCTGGAGGTATGAGTCTGTCCAGAGATACCTTGGAAGAAAGGCCTGGCAATCTACTTCCAAAAAAGGAGCCATTATAAACCCTATGGAGCACAGTTTTACTGACACACATGGGGTTGCCATGAGTTGGAATAAATTTGATGACACTGAAAGGAAAGACAGTGCAGCAGCTGGGTTGCTTGATTTCGGAAGCTTGGCTGACAGCTGCTGTGGCTACCAGCTGCTGTGGCTGCCAGGCTACCATCCACAGCCTGATTTCAGGGCTGCAGGTGAAGCCTGTAGTTACACTAGACAGCCTGCTCATGCAAGTTGCAAATATACAACAGAAAGAAGCATGTCCCCTAGAAGATTTTTTTTTTTTTTTACTTTCCTCTTGGAAATGATATATAACTGTACAGAATAATAATTGGCTTACATTTACCACTTCAGCTTTCATGTGAAAACCTGAGCCACTGGTACCATCCTTCATTGGTACCCTGGCCTCCTGTCAAGGATATTTTAGTCCCACTTCTAGTTGTTACCCCCTCCAGAGGCCCAGCTCACCCATCTCACGCTGTCCTGGATCCTACCCTGCAGGCTTCTCACCCCACATTAAAACCAACTGTCCATTCTTTCACCTAATTCTTCTTCAGCTCACTTCCGGCAGCCAGCTCTGCTCCTAATCTAAGCTCACTCTTCCCAGATGTGGGCTATACTCATCTGTATTTCTGGCTTCTTTAATGTTTTTATACCCGCCTTCTCTAAAGCTCCTGGTGGTGTAGTGGTTAAGAGCTACAGCTGCTAACCAAAAGGTTGGCAGTTCAAATCCACCAGCGGCTCCTTGGAAACCCTATAGGGCAGTTCTACTCTGCCCTGTAGGGTCGCTATGAATCAGAATCGGCTTGAGGGCAAAGGGTTCTCTAAAGCTGGATGGTAAAAACACCACGTTTTGGCACTGACAAGATCGTGTGAATGCCAACTGTGCCACCAACAAACAGGTGAGACCTGTAGCAAATTACTTACCCTTTCTCCAGCTCACCCAGTGAGGGTAACAGTATTGCTTTGGAGGTTAGTGGTAAGGATGGCATAAGATAACCTGTATAAAGCATCTAGGCTGGGCTTTATCCCATGGCTGGTGCTCAATATATATGACCGCACTCTCCCACTCATGTCCTCAGATGAAGTGGCCTAGGATGTCCATAAATTCCCCAATCATGTGGAACTGACCAGTTGGGCCACCTTGCTGCCCAGGTGAACCAGGCCCAACCAAGTCCAACAGTCCCTCTGACTTGGTAACCAGGGAGTCACACAGTTCCAAGTCCTCAAAAGTGGCAGTTCTCTGGTGTTGTGAGTGCTCTTAGCCATGCTTCACAACCCAGGCCTGACATAAGAGCATGCAAAAGTCATATAAAGGCCCAGATATATAACCATAACCTGTCTACAGAAGACCTGGCTATTGCAAAATCTATCGTCCTCTACATCCAAAGTTTTGGCACCTGTGTTCATTTACCAAGGTGAGCTTGGCGGAGGCAAGGCCAGGTTGGCCACTCCCATCCTAGGGCACAGGGTCATATGAGCATTTGAGACACAGAGCTATTTAACAGGAGTGCCTCTCCCCTTTACCTACCCCATTCCCAGTTTCCTCCAGCATTTAGATACAATCAATTTAGTGAACGCTTCTTTTTATATGCCATATACATTTTATAGAGTCGCTATGAGTCGGAATTGACTTGACGGCACTGGGGCACTGGGGGATACATTTTATACAAAGTCTCAAATATATGAACACAGTTGAATAATCTTTTGACTATTTTATTATCCCAGAATTGTCTAGTCAGAGACATAATTTTGGAAGGATTGAGGTAAGAATTGATAAATCAGAGTTCCACTAAAGCTCTATCTACAAAATTTCACTGGACAGTGTATTTCCTGGGAAATGCCCCTCCAGTGATAACTGCAAAAACTAAAAAAGAAATTATGCATTTGGTCAATCACATTTATCATCTCAACTTTAACACTTTAAAAGTCATCATCTGGAGAAAGTTTGAAAATCATCATACACCTAATCAAGGACAGCATTTTTTTTTTTTTTTTTTTTTTACTATTTCTAAGCAGTTACAGTCACATGTCGCTTAATATCCATGATACGTTCTGTGAAATAGGACGTTATATGATTTGGACGTTGTATGAACACCTATTTTATACTTAGCAAAGCTATATGGAATATCTTTTGTTTCACTTCCAGATCGATACTTCTTTGCCTCTTGCTGCTCCTATCACTACCACTGGTTTTGCTATGTTTGGAAGCCATGACACACTTCGTGGTAATACTTTAGAAAGAAAATTAAATAGAGAGAGAATGCTACAACACTTCAGAGACCTGCGATACATGAGATTGGATGCTGCTGCCTACAAGTCAAAGCATACACTGTTATTCAGTAAACTTTTTATTTGTAAGTAGAGAAAGTTCACATTAAAATACCACTAGAAAGTACAGTACATACATAAGCCAGTAACACAGGCATTTATTACAACTATCAAGACATATGTGTTATAGGTTATACGTGTACTATACCATTATACACCTGGAAGTGCAATCACTTCGTATACAAGAGACATGAGATACAGGTGTTACATGCAGGAAGCTGTTGTGTTTGCTACATCCAGTTACGTCCACTATGTTCCATTCTTGATCAGGATTTCTGAACTTTATAATAACATTATGGGACACAGGTGGACACTGCCCGAACAAACACTGTGTGGCTCACGACTGTGTTTGATTTTTCTTCATTTTTAGGTATAAAAATTCTAGACCATTTGAACTTATTCTGACCTGAAGTATTGATTCTGCTTCTTATTAAACGCACATTTGGAATGATAAGATTAGAGGCTAAAGCAGAGTTCATATATTTCTAATTCCTTGTCTAACCTCAGAGATCTAAATAGTGAATAAAACTCTGCTCAAAGTTCCTTTCAGAAAGGCATGCTGGGTGTACACAAAGTGAAACCCACATTAACTGCCTTTTACCAAAGAAAATGGGGACAATCAGAAAGTATAAATGAAAAGAAAAATCTAGAAAATTGTCAAGACAACAGCATAAAGTAGAATCCAGTTGGGGTTGTCCAAAGCTCAGATCATTTATGAAACATTTATCTCCTTGAAAAAAAAAAAAAAAAGAGTATATGGTGGGAGAGCGGGCATGAAGGATGGGCACAGACTTCCAACAGATCCAGTGGCAGCCTTGGGCGGGGCAGTCAGGGACAATGTAACATGAAATTTAGGGATAGTGTTCATTCGTGGGTTGGCATTAATGATAAGAATTCTAGAATCACCAGTACCTGTCAATGACAGAAAGAGAAACTTCACTTGCATGTACAGGGCTACCATGGCATTATTTCCAAGTTCTTCTGATTCTAGGGAGAACTGCAGCTTAGAGTCAAAAACACTACAAGCTGAAAAACACCTGGCAAGAACAGCTCTTAACACAAGGTTTTTATCACCTCTGACAAGGAAGAATCTTAAGAGGTTGGACATATTAGCTAATTATTTCTGAAAGGAACAGTTACCCCTCCCCCACATAGTATTCAGCCTTAAGATGCCTTTCCCACTTACAGGGACTACATTTTCAGAACCAAAAGCTAGGCTACGTGATTTGAAAAAGATTTCTATTTTGATTTATGAATATATGTATTTGATAAGTCATATGAAGCTAAAAAATTCAAATGAATTCACTTAAACATAGACCAAATTTGTCTTTCTTAAATGGAATTAAATTACATGGAATTGGGCCTATGCCCGGAAAGCCCAGGACACATGGTACCAGACACGTGTATGCTTCTATTAGGAAGAGTTCTAGAAACCCAACCAAGTTCTCTGCAATTGTTTGAGAACATTCAAAGTATTTTGTCAGGAACACTGGCTCTGCTTGAAGGCCTTCTTGCTGCCCCTGCATGTACTGAAGTTGGCTGCCCTATGGCAGTAAATTAAAAAAAGAAATAAAAACCCTGACTCTGGTATCTAAAGTATTCAGCTGTCATCTTGAGTTATTACCCAGGGCATTTGCCCCTTAAGGTAGGTGCTTTCTGATTAAATCATGTGCTGCCTTCAACCTAGCATCTGGCAAACTCCATCATAAAACGTGTGGTATTTGGAAGACACCTTCATTCAAGCACTTACTGTACTTCTACTCTGGGCAGGTGTGCTGCTGGGCCCTGAGGCTAGAAAGAAATAACATACATCACGCTGAGTAGCACACGGGGCATCAGACAAGGAAGAAGGCCCTGAGGCCTATTAGATCAGAGGTGAAGACAGAGGCAAAACACTCAGAACCCCACCCCATTGCCTTCAAGCCGACTCCAACTCACAGCGACCCCACAGGACAGAGTAGAACTGCCCCATAGGATTTCCAAGGCAGACTGCTATATCTCTCTCCTGTGGAGTGGCTGGTAGGTTCGCTCTCTCTCTCACCCTCAGTGAAGCTGTGGTTAACAGCACGAGTGTTCTTTAAACTAGTTATCAAGTTACACCTAGACCAGGGTTTCTCAAACTTCAGTGCACATCAGCGTCACCGGGAGGGGTTGTTACACCACAGGTTGCTGGGCTCAGTCCCAGAGGGTCTGATTCAGTGGGTCTGGGGTGGGACCTGAGATGTATCTCTTCTAAGGAGTTCCCAGGTGATGCTGATGCTGCTGCCCACACTCAGCACCACTGGCCTAGGCTGGATTTTATCTCAGCCTCTGATTTCTCCAGAAGTTATACGATGCATTACAAAAGGCATGTTCTGCAGAATTTCAAACTGTCACAGAATCCAGACTTTCTGGAGCCATTGAGGCCGGATGAACCCCTGAAACTATTGCCCTGAGATAATCTTTAAGCCTTAATCCTTAAATGAAAAATATCCCCTGAAGTCTTCTTTAAACCAAATGATAGTTTAGCTTAAATGGTAAAGACTGCCTTTAGCATTGCGCTCTTTTAAAGAACTATCTATATAGGATCGAACTGACAATAGCAACTCGAAAAGTTACATAGGGAGTTTAGGGGGCAGTGAGTTTATATTAATGGGGGAGGAACAATTCAGAAAGGGAGGGTAAGAATGGTTTCACAACTCGATAATATAATCAGTGTCATTGAATTGCACATGTAGGAATTGTTGAATTAGTATATTTTCTGCTTTGTATATTTTCAGTAACAACAAAAATAAATTATATATTTTTAAAAAGGTATGTTTTCTGTTACCTCATAAATGTTAAACTGCTCCACTAAGTCCAGGTCAGTCCCTTTCTTGTTCAAGTGCCTCTGTGACACGGCCGCAAGGCCCAGCTCCTCCAGGCAGTCCACCACATCGTAGAAGGTGTCCTGATCTGGTAGCCCGGACAAAGTCTGGAAGAAGAACCAAACAGACACGGCTTAGGGGATTGCCTCATGGCTCGCCAGGCATTTTTTACATGGCAGCCAGTGGTCACAATTACAACAATGTGGGACAAAGCAAAACAGATGACAAGTTTACTTGAGAAAAAACTTCCTTAGTATGATAGGCACAGTAAACCTCAAGGTTCCCATCCCTGGTGTACACGGGCTACATAAATCCCTCCCCTCGGATGTGGGCAGGACACTGTCATCGGTGGATGCTATTCCTGTGGCTACATTACATTCTACAGCAAAGGTGCAGGATTTTGTAGATGTAATAAAGGTCCCAAATTAGTTGATTTTGAGTTAATCAAAGGGGAGATTATCCCAGTTTGGCCTGACCTAATCAGCCAAGCCCTTTAAAGAAGGCTCAGGCCTTCCCTGAGCTCAGAGATTCAAAGTAAGAGAGATTCTCCTGCTGATCTTGCAGAAGCAAGCTGCCATGAGTTCTACAGCTATAAGGAAATGAATTCTGCCAAAACTATGTGAGCTGAGAAGAAGACCCCAAGCCTCAGATGAGACCACAGCCCCACTCAAAACCTTGATTGCAGCCTTGTGAGAAGCTGAGCAGACAACCCAGCTTTGCCTGGATTCCTGACCCACAGAAATGGTGAGATAAATACGTGTGGCTTGAAGCAGCTGTTTCGTAATTTAGTATGTGGTAATTTTTTTTTTTTAATAGAAAACTAATACGGTTAGTGATTACAGACTCTGGCTAAGATCAATATACCAACAGCTGGAGTTATGACAATTTAAAGATGATTCCCTTTTATTTCAATTCAATAGCACCTCCTTTTTGGTCTAAGAAATTTAGGCATACGTGAGAAATTTAAAGTAGCAACCAAGATACAAAAAGATAACCCAAGAAAGAAAAAGCTGACTTCTCTCTGAATCCTGCCTCTTAAAAAAGGATGGTACTGTCAGACCAGATCCCTACTCAGAACTAGACCACAGGCTGGGAGGAACCTCAGGTGATTTAGGCAAAGCCTCTAAACTTATGAATGAGGGAGATGAAGGCCTGGGGAAGGAAGAGATTTACCTGAAGTAACAGGAAGTTGTCCCTGGGTGGCGCAAACGATAACACGCTCAGCTGCTAACTGAAAGCTCAGAAGAAAGGTCTGATGATCTAGTCTTCCAAAAAAAATCAACCACTGAACGCCCTATGGAGCACGGCAACACGGGATCACCGTGAGTTGGAATCAACATGGCGGCAACCGGTTTAACAGGATGTTAGTAAAAACCCTGGGATAAAACCCTGGGCTCAGAGCTGCTACTTCAGTCTCCTCTCCTCACACACTTGGGCATTCTACACAAATTACTGTGGTCTGCAGTCTCAGACACAGGTCTTTACTTCCTATTTATATCACTGCCTTGGCATTTCTAAGAACACTGCATGTATATTTGAAAATAATTCTAAATATGGTAACTTGCCTTGGAAGACATAAGCCCAACACTTTCTTAAGAATCATTTCACAGCACCAACTTCTCCACCACTTCTATTTTGGGGTTTTTAATGGTAGAAAAGCAGCCTTGGTGGTGCAATGGTTAAGCAATCAGCTGCTACCTGAACCCACCAGTATTTCCATGGCAGAAAAGAGCTGGTGATCTGCTCCTATAAAGATTTCAGCCTAGGAAGCCCAAGAGGGCAGTTCTACTCCATCCTACAGAGTTGCTGTGAGTCAAAATTGATGGCACACAACAACAACAATATAGGAAAGAATGTCTCTACCCAAATAATGGCTTTTTCCTTCCTTTGCTGAGCAAAGAGTACACAGCTCACTGTTATTGGTATTAGAAACTAATGAAAAATAACTGGGATGTGATCACTTACTTAATTGGGAGCCCAATAAGGACACAGAACAGGAGGCTGTGCCTCAGTTAGAAGCTGTAATAAACAGGTGCTCACATTCAAGTGGTCCAGTGTGAAAGCTCACACCAATGTCCATAGGCGCTGGGCATGGCAGAGAATAGGTAAGGGGTTACAGGTGGAGGGACAGCATGTCACTATAAAAGGAAAACACAGGGGCGATTTTTGGGAAGCTGTAACTGTGCTGTATCCTAATTGTGGGGGTTACCCACAACTATAACACATGTGTTAAAAAGCATATAACGATATACCAAAGGAAAAAAACCAATTTTATTATATAAAAAACTCTAAAAAAATGATAAAATTAAGTGTAAAAACAAAGGCAATCTTCAGCTTGAATTCCATCCAGGTTAATCATCCCCTGGCCCTGGTGGCGCTGCTCCTTTCCCAGGGCCCTCCGGGGTCTTGCCTTTTCTGAATGTTCTAAGCCAGCGCTATAGTAATCCATCGTGTCACGCATCCCTCCAGCTGCCTCATCCTATTCTACAAGGTGGTCAAAACCTGAGCCTCCCCAAATTGCGGACTCCCACTGAGGGGACTTCAACTGGATTAAGACAGGGTAGAATATAACATTAATTTGCAGGGTGAGAAGGTGGTTGATTTCTGATGCTTCTCAGATCTTCTAATGAACAAGTCTAGACCTTGAAAACTACCTTGATACTGTCTCTGTTTAACAAAGGGATAGCAGGCTTCAGTCTTGGAGTCTTAGGCAGCCTAGAATAGAGCACCCTTGTATCTTAGGTGGAAACCTTGATGGTGTAGTGGTTAAAAGCTATGGCTGCTAACCAAAAGTTCTGCAGTTCGAACCACCAGGTGGTCCCTTGGAAACTGTATGGGGCGGTTCTACTTTGTCCTATAGGGTCACTATGAGTCGGAATCAACTCAATGGCAACGGGTTTTTCTTTTGGTGCCTTAGTTATCTAGTGCTGCTATAACAGAAATACCACAAACGGGTAGCTTTAACAGACAGACATTTATTTTCTCACAGTTTAAAAGGCTAGAATTCAGGTTGCCAGCCCTAAAGGAAGGCTTTCTCTCTGTATTGGCTCTGCAGGAAGGTCCTTGTCACTTTGAGCTTCTGCTCCTGGGCGATCTTTATGTGGCTTGGCATCTCTCTTTTCTATCTCTGCTTGCTAGCTTCTGTTCAATCTCTTTTATATCTCAAAAGAAAGATAAACCCTACATTAATCCTGTCTAATTAACATAACAAAGATAACCCATTCCCGAACGAGATTGTAACCACAGGCATCAAAACTCACTGATAACTACTTACAGCTACGCTACGGGACAATGCAGAACTGACCCATAGGGTTTCCATGGAGCGGCTGGTGGATTCAAACTGCCAACCTTTTTGGCTAGCCACCGAGTTCTTAATCACTACACAACCTGGGCTCCTAACCACAGGCATAGAAGTTAGCATTTACAAGACATATTTTTGGGGGACACAGTTTAATCCATTAACACCTTGTGTTAAATTCCATGTTATTAAGTCATCTTTCATTTTGTTGAAAGCAAAATTAGAAACAGCTCAATTTGCAATATAATAATTTCCCAGATTTAAGAGTTTGAATTTTTTCCAGACCCATATTAACATTCCAATTTTGTTTGGTATCTCAGAGGATTTTACTCACTGGGCCAACAAACACTACTAAAATTCAACCAAACAAAACCAACATGGGTGCCAGCGGTCTGTTGATCTTTTTGAGCAAAGGATTTCCATTTGGAGTAAAGTCCTCATGAATCTTCCTGGGCTTCCCCTGGGCCAGAACAAACACAGCAAGAGACAGAACTGCCAGAAGAGAAAGAGTAAGCACGGAAGTCTTGCACACCTTAATTGCCATATGATGCCAAGCAAAGGGTGAAGCATACGGGGTTCTTGCTCGGGACTGGCAATACAGTGGCCACGCCGTGCCGGGTGCTGCCATAGTCCTAAGAGTCAGGCATGGCCTCTACCTATGACATCTTACAATGGATAAACACTGTGCAGGAGTGTAAAAATTCCATTTTTGCTGAATTCAACGTTTTCCAAAAGAGTGTCAGTGACTGAGCATGACCGGAAATAGATGATCTTGATCATCTTCAGTTTTTCTCCACTGGGTGTCAGGAACAGGGAGGAGCCTGGAAGTGATGCTTCTCAACTGTGTATACATGTGAAACACTTTTTACAATAAAGTGCAGTCAACTGACCAGAAATCTTTAAGTCCAAAAAAAAAAATTAGAAGATTGCTTAAAAATACACTGGAAAATAAATTCACCAATAGATCTGAAAATAAAAACAGATTTCTTAGACATATTCTTCAGAAAAGGTGTGCCCATTCCTTAGCAGGACGGAAGGGGAGTTTCCTGTGTCCCTGGCAACACGCAGCATTTTTAAAAATAAATAATACATGGCAGAGATTCCTAGTTGATAATCAAATATTCACTTTCAATTTTCCTGTTCTTTCTCAAATTGAAAGAACCCACTTTTGAGTAGCATGAGGAAGGCATTTGCGATGATGGAATAGTTATATATCCTGATGGTGGTGGTGATTACGTAAACCTACGTGTGATAAAATAACACTTAACTATATATATATGTATACATATATGCCAATTTCCTGGTTTTGATATTATATCATCTTTGCAACTTCCTATGAATCTATAACTATTTAAAAATAAAAAAAGAAAGAAGCCCTCTTCCTTCCTGCCCCCCCCGCCCCCCCCCCAAAAGCAATCATAGCCAACATGTCTTGGGGAAAAAGTCTTGTTGCTTTACTATTTTATTTTTAGCCTCATTGTCTTCTATTTTTCTACTGGATTCTTAATCTGTTTCGGATAGTACCATTTTCTTCCCTATTTTCCAGTATGTCATTTGCCTTTAAATTTTGTGATTTTTATTTTATAAATAAGATCTTCTGCAATTTTATGCAGTCAAAGATTTTAAGTCCTTTCCTTTGGAATCTTCTTCACTGGTTTTATTATGAAACTAACCTTCACCAACCAGAAAACAGTTAACCTTCACCTCTAGTTTCTTTTCATTTTTTTTATGGTTTGAATTTTTACATTCAACTCTTTAATCTACCTGGAATTAAACCTACCATATTTTTACACAAATAATGCATGCATTATACAATTTTTGCCAAGTGCGTGACCCCCTCCCTCTCCACCCATCATTTTCGTAAGTGTTGTATGTGTGGGGGAGTTCTTTACATGGGTGCATTCTTTGCAAAAAATACAGTATATGATCAAAATACGTTTTTATTTCCATTCAGCAAAACGTTCCCCAATCATAAATGAAGCTAACTCATCCCCATTGATTTTGGTCGTGCACCAAGCTGGGGTCTGTTTCAGAGCTCCTCTGCTCCAACCAGGAATGAGCCAAGACCACAGTATTTTAATCCTTGGAGTATGTGTGACACTTTAATACCTAGTTGGAGAAGTTTCTCCTCATAATTACGCTGCTTTCTATTAATTTGTCCCCCAGTTCATCAGAGGGAAACATGTGCCCAGCTATCTTTCAAGGAGAGATTCTGGGTCTTCTCTGATGTATCAGCATCACTTCAGTTGGTCCCACAGGCCCGCTCCCAGCAGCATGGAAAGTACAAACAGAAGATCTCTGGCATGGTTGCTGTGGTACCTGGCTCCAGGGCATGGCACTCAGCAGGAGAAGTCCCTCCCCCTAATTATTAAAGAGAAGGGACTGAGGCACCGGGCTTTTCAGTCTGGGGAATCCCAGGTCAGTATGGGACCCACAGCCACAGAGCAGCATCTGTGAGGACAGGTGCTGAGGGCTACTGTCTGGCAGGGTGGTGACCATGGAGAAATGCGATGGAAGGAACAGGGGCATAAAGGTGTGGCTACCACATAAGAGGAGAGTGGGGTCTGCCCCCAGGAATTCTTCTCTCCTGCAGTTAGAATTCAATACAAAGGGGAACAGGAGCACCCTTCATTTCTTCCTGACTTGTGAACTATTTCCATACAGTAAAATGTGCTAACTTATATGCGTAAAGAAAAATGTTTTTAACAGGACATCTTGATAGCAAAAGAAGCATAAAATTCTTCCTGTCACCTTTCTGGTTTCATTAGAAAAGACGAGAGCATGCAGGCACCCATAGACCTTCACACACATATATACACACGTGTGGGTGGACATGGGTTTTCTTCTGTGAAGGCACATGCTGCAGCCATGGTTCCAGCCCCCATGATGGGGGTCTACATGCTTCGCCTTGTATTTAGAGGGCCAATTTTAGCTTTAACACCAACCAACCTTGTTCACTAAAGTCATGGCATAAACCAGCAGCTCCGTGTCGACCCCATCTTTTTCTTCCAGGATTTCCATGATATTTGACCACGGTTTGACTCCTAAAATTAAAGCAAAAATCATCAGAAACAGGAATTTAACAGTCCAACTCTCATCACACATTATCCAAGGACTTGTCAACCAGTGATGGTAGTGCCTTTCCGACGCCAAATTCCAAAGTTGATACTATCCTTAGGGTGGACTTGAGCATCCTTTTAATTAAGAATATTTCATAATAGGTAACTCTATACTAAGTTCCATTCATCCTCTTGAAAATGTATACTCCTCAGTGTCAGGGTGCCTCTCTACTTGCTTGCAAATTTCCCTTTATATTAAACATGTAATTTAAAAAGTCCATTCATGTTCAGCCGTTTGGGCCTTCTAGGTCACTCAGAACGTGGAAAACTCTTGTTAAGAACTCTCTGCAATGTCCATCATCATGCCATGCTCTCATCTCCCGCGAGGTAAGGAGTTGTGGGAGGTATTTACACTCACTCCAGCAGTGGAGTCTCAGAAAAAACTGTGAAACCTGCATGTCCAGAACAGAAATACAGTCTATAACCTCTATTCAATCTAGGCACAAATTCTCTTTATGCACCTGGTAGGTACAAGAAAGGCAGTCCCTGGGATGTATAAACAGTTAAGCACTCAACTACTGGCCAGAAAGGTTGGAGGTTTGAGCCCACCCAGAGGTTTCTCAGAAGACCAGCCTGGCAATCTGCTCCCGAAAGGTCACAGCCATTGACAACACTAAGGAGCACGGCTCTACTCTGCACACATGGGTTTGCTCGAATAGGAATTGCCTCGATGGCACCTAATAATAACAACAGGTACAAGGCACTGGGCCTGGTGGAGGCTGCCCTCAAGTGGTTTATAATCTTGTGGAGCAGTTAGGCAGAAGCACAAGAACAGAGGTCCCCGAAGGGTAAATGGCTTGAAGTGGCAAAAGCACTTAGTTAAGTCCATCAGTCCGCCAGGGAAGCCACTTGTGGTGGTGATGACCGTGGAGGGCCTGGTGCAACAGGTGGCTCCGGAGTGGGCACTAGGGGAAGGCGCAGGAGTGGTTATCCCCAGGCTCCCGAGGAGGGCAGGAAGACACTCCCATTCCGGACCTCCAAGCCAGGACAAGGCCGCCAAGGAGGCATGACCTCCTCGCACATTTTCCTGTGACTGAAATAAACATTTGAAGTGACGTGAAGTAAAGCCTTGCCTTGCCTTGCCCTTGGCCTGGTGGCATGGAACATGAAGCACTTTCCTGATTTCTCTATAAATACCTCAAAGTACATTGCTTATTTTGGCTTGATAAAAGTAAATTCTGAAAAAAAAAGAAGTAAATTCTGAAGTAACCTAAGGCCAGTGGTTTGTTTTCGAACACTGGTGCCTGGACTAGTTATGCCAGAGCTGATTTCCCGATCTCCAGAGAAAAAGTTACCCAAGGCCAGAGACGGCATCCGCCTTCTTTGTCTCTGTGCTCTTAGCACAGTGCCTGGGATACAGCAGGTGCTCAATAAGATGTCTGCGGGATAGTTACTGGAGATCTCTGAGAAGTCATGAAGAGGGTTAAGTTGGAGCAGAGTTTTAAAAAGAGCCAGCAGGGCAGATACATACAGTAAGAAAAGAAGAAAAAGGAAGCAAGACAGGATAATTAAAAGGAATTTTTTTTTTTTAAATACAAAATCAAAATAGGCACTATCACAGATTGAATTGTGTCCCTCCCCCTTCCCCACCCCAAATATACGCTAGAATCCTAACCCTATACCTGTGGATGTGATCCTGTTTGAGAATAGTGTTTTTTTTGTTATGTTATTGAGGCCATATCAGCATAGGGTGTGTTCTAAATCTAATCACTTCTGAGTTATAAAAAGCAAAGACCAGGCACAGAAGAAAGCACATGAGGGGGAAAATAGACAATATCTGATGATGAAGGAGGCATATGAATCTACAAGCCCAGGAATTCTAAAGATTGCTGACTGTTAGAAGCTGAAATAGACAAAGAAGGACGTCTTTCTAGAGTCACGCACTGAGTTTGGACTTCTAGCCTCGTGGACTGTGAGAAAACAAATATCTGCTCTCTAAAGCCATCCACTTGTGGTATTTTTGTTACAGCAGCACTTGGAAACTAGGACAGGCACCTACCACACAATGAGGAAGACACAGATATAGTCTCCCAGCAACTCAACAGAAAGCTTTTTCCTCTGGCCAACTTACCCGGCTGGTCAGAACCAGGCAAGCTTCTAGAACCCTAACTCTGACCACAAAAGCATGCTCCATAAAAAAAAAATAGCCTGCTAAAAAACAAAAAACCAAACCCGTGGCCATTGAGTCCGACTCATAGCAACCCTATAGGACATAGTAGAACTGCCCCATAGAGTTTCCAAGGAGCGCCTGGTAGATTCGAACTGCCAACCTTTTGGTTAGCAGTCGTAGCACTTAACCACTATGCCATGCGGGTTCCCCCATAGCCTGCTGAGTGCTTAATCATCTTCTTGCTCATACTGATCATCAAACTATTTTGAACTCTACTCCATAGTGGAACTCTTCTTAGAACTCCAGCAAAGTAACCACCTCTGCCCTCCAGACAGTCCCTCAATGTGGTCGGTAGGTCTTAGGCCTCACTGTCCAGTGCAGCTCCAGAGCTCCAAGTGCCTCTGCTGTGTTCATAACAGGGCCAACTTCTGTCATTCACATGTGTTCTTGTGGGTTTCCCATATGTTGTTAAAAGGAAGATTGCAGGGGAAAATTTCTAATGGCCCAAGTGGGCCCAGAGCTGCTTCCTGGTTGCTTACTTAGAGCCAAAGATGCCAAACAGGACCGGGAAGGACAGGCCAAGAAGCAAAGGCAGGCAGCCCAGAGAAGGGACACAGCAGATGATTCCTGTCTCTCTCATACAGACAGACTACACACATATGTGCACTATTTCATCCTTTAAAACAAAAATACTCAAAACAATGGCTTGATTTGATTGAAAAATGTGTTCTTCAGCTGTGATATCTGAATCCCTAAAGATCATTTAAGGATTTCCAAGTCTGGAAACTTAAAAATATCCCTAACACCATTGGGATGGATGCTCACTCTCTTTTTTTATTTATTTATTTTTTATTAACTTTTATTAAGCTTCAAGTGAACGTTTACAAATCCAATCAGTCTGTCACATATAAGTTTACATACATCTTACTCCGTACTCCCACTTGCTCTCCCCCTAATGAGTCAGCCCTTTCAGTCTCTCCTTTCATGACCATTTTGCCAGCTTCCCTCTCTCTCTATCCTCCCATCCCCCTCCAGACAAGAGATGCCAACACTATCTCAAGTGTCCACATGATATAATTAGCTCACTCTTCATCAGCATCTCTCTCCCACCCACTGACCAGTCCCTTTCATGTCTGATGAGTTGTCTTCAGGGATGGTTCCTGTTCTGTGCCAACAGAAGGTCTGGGGACCATGGCCGCTGGGATTCCTCTAGTCTCAGTCAGACCATTAAGTATGGTCTTTTTATGAGAATTTGGGGTCTGCATCCCACTGATCTCCTGCTCCCTCAGGAGTTCTCTGTTGTGCTCCCTGTCAGAGCAGTCATCGATTGTGGCCGGGCACCAACTAGTTCTTCTGGTCTCAGGATGATGTAGGTCTCTGGTTCATGTGGCCCTTTCTGTCTCTTGGGCTCTTAGTTGTCGTGTGGCCTTGGTGTTCTTCATTTTCCTTTGCTCCAGGTGGGTTGAGACCAATTGATGCATCTCAGATGGCCGCTTGTTAGCATTTAAGACCCCAGACGCCACATTTCAAAGTGGGATGCAGAATGTTTTCATAATAGAATTATTTTGCCAATTGGCTCACTCTCTTTTAATTGTTTTGGGACCAGAAAGTATTTACAAGAATGAAGGGGAAGAGGAAGGAACATTGGGTTCAACACAAATCGCCTTGGTAGGCTCAAACTAGGTCCATGCTAGCAGCCAGCACTCTCAGCTTTCCCAAAAGCTGCCTCTTGTCACAACTAAGTGGCCCAGGTCACAGTGCCCCTCCTCCTTTGCTTGCTCCATACCGTGTTTTCGTGGGTGTATTGGGTGGGGGGCGGTGCAAGGAGAGAAGATTCCTGCATTAGAATCATAAACCATATAATCCTACCCCTTCATAAAACAGAGAAAGACTCTGAGCCCTAAAGTAGCAGAATAAACAGAGCTCAGGAGGCTCATCTGTAAATTGGGGTGATAGGATCTACCTTACAGGACTGCTAGGAGGTTCCACTGAGATAATGCACTTTGTCCTCTTTTTCCTTAGCACTGATGAAGCACATTCACCAAAAAAACAAACCAGTTGCTGTTGAGCTGATCCCACTCATGACGACCCCATGTGCTGCAGAGTAGAGCTGTGCTCCATAGGGTTTTGAAGGCCGTGAGTGACCTTTTGGAAGCAGATCAACAGGCCTTTCTTCTGAGCACCTCTGGATGAGTTTGAACCACCAACCTTTTGGTTAGTCATCAAGCACTTGGTGGTTCGTGCCACCCAGGCACTCCAATGAAGTATTTTAGAAGACTTAATCATTATGTCTGTCCCTCTCCAACTACTGGAGTGTAGGCTCCAGGAGAACAGAACAGCCATTTTTGTTTTATAGCTGATGTGTTTGTAAGCACATAGTACTCAATAAATATTTGAGAAATAAATGAGTTATATATGTCTGTTACATCACTCAACTATCAGAGATGGTAATTATTACAGTTGATTGCAGTACTCATGCCCAAGCTTTCCCACAAGCCTCCCACACAGGCTCCAGGCCAGTCTTTCTGCCAAACCACGGTCCCTCTCTCTTAACACAAGACACACAGAATAGCTTCCTTAATATTCTGTTCTCTTTTCCTTCCCTCTTACACCTCTACATTAAACCCAAGGAAAAATAAGATATCTAACATACCCAAATAGAAGCTCCTCACGGCATGTTTAATGTCTTTCCACACAGTTGATAAACATACTTTATACACTTCTGCTATAAATAATCGCAGAAATAGAAGTTGAGTTCTGTCAACCTCTAACTTCCACCATGCTTTGTGGATGCCTTACGGATTGCGATATCCTCAAGCAGAAGCCGGAGACAGGATTGCTGGGTTCTTTTTTTTTTTTTCTTCCTGTTAATCATGTGTGTTACACATGTTTAAGAATTATGTCATATCTCATCACCTTACATTCAAATGAAAAGTGGAACATCTTCAAAAGCAGTGCTGAATCAAATTAGTGGGACTCAAGATTTATGATGGAAATTTCAAGATAAGTTCCTCAGTCTGGTCATATGCCTTACTCTCTGAGAGGCAAATCTCTACAGTTTGAAGGAAGGTCACCTTACCCAGAGGAGCAAAACAAGAACAACAACAATAAAAAACCGAAACCATTGCCATCGAGTTGCTTTCAACTCATAGCAACCCTGTAGGACAGAACAGAACTGCCCCACCACAGGGCTTCCAAGGAGCGGCTGGTAGATTCGAACTGCCAAACTTCTGGTTAGCAGCTGAGCTCTTAACCACTATGTCAACAGGGCTCCCCCAGAAAGGAAAGGGTTCTACAGCAGTTTCCTTTGGACCATCACAAGAGAAGATGGCAAGGAAAGGAAGTCTCTGATGATTGCAAAATGATAAAGCAAGACTCTCTCCATGAGCACTCACTGTCTCTCTGTCTTCCTGCCAGGCTCCTCAACCTTAATGGTAAAGTGACTTGAAGGTGCCAGCAAAGGAGAAGACAGAGGAGTCTACGCAGACAAATGTGATGCCACGCCATGTTCCAGAGACTAACTCAAATCTGCTTTTTCATTCCAGCTTCTGAGCAAAAGTGCCAAATGCCTGGATCAAATGGGGCATCTTTTTAGTTTCATGCATTCACAAATATTAGTCTTTATGATGGCACAGTGATTAAAGTCCTTGGCTGCTAACCTAAAGGTCAGTGGTTCAAACCCACCAGAGGCTCTGCAAGAAAAAAGACTTGACAATCTGCTCCCGTAAAGATTACAGCCTAGAAAACCTCATGGGGCAGTTCTACTGTTCTACAGGGTCCCTGTGAGTTGGAATTAACTCAACAGCACACAACAACATGATGGACTTTGGAGTACCTTGGTGTTACCAACAGTTAACAGTTGGCTGTTAACTGAAAGGTTGACCCAAAGGTACCTCAGAAGAAAGGCGTGGAGATCTATTTCCCCCAAATCAGCCACTGAAAACCCTACAGAACACAGTTCTACCCTGACATACATGGGGTTACCATGAGTTGGAATCGACTCAGTGGAAACTGGTTTACTGGTTTATGATGGACTTCGATCTCTTCAGTTTTTATCCCTGCTCCCTAACTGGCTCACTCTTGGCTGAAGAGCAAATTGTCCACGCTCACAGAATGAACCCTCTGGTTAACCCATGTGCGGCGGGCATAATGGTTATGAAGCAACCAGAGAAATTTGTTCTGGGACAATTTCTCTTGCTTTAGGTGTTGATTTTTGAGGACTCACAGTTTGTTGACTTTACTTGCTGATTCTTAAATCAGATGGTTTTCCCCATCCAAAATAAATTCCTCTCTATTAAAAATAAGCCTGTACTTTAACATGCCCATTCTCCACTACCCACACCCCAGAGGAATGCATCTAAAGCCACTCTGAGGAGTAAAATTTACGGTTTATTTATAAACTTGTGCATGAATGGACATGCTTGGTTCGCCCTCAGCCACCTCTGGCATCTCTGCCTGCTCTCTCACCCAGCTGAGAGGGAGCTGGAGAGCTGTTTCCAAACCTGCTAGGTGGAAATGCACCTGGAGATCATGTTGCTCTCTGCAGACATACACCATGACATATTTATATGTTTAACTCCATCATATGATTCAGGAACGACTTTACTAGCAATAAAATAGGGTGATGTTATACGTATGCATTACAAATTCACAGCCAAGACCACACATGTCCACAAAAAACATGCTATTGAACCACACATGATTAGCTATTTCTGAGTTTTTCCATCAGTACTATTGCTTTTTTTTTTTAGCTGCTCAGGCTTAGGAGCAGACAGGAGATAACAGTTGCCAAAAGTTTACAAAATTATACAGGCAAAAACAATAAAGTTGAGGAAAAAAATCCACTAGTTTTTTTTTTAACAAATTGGGAAAAGATGACCATTGGTTTGTCCTGGCGGGGTGATGCAGGGCCCCAGAGAGCCCCTGGCTGGGCCTGTAAAGAGCTTTGGATGTGGGGTACAAAGCCCCAGGTTCATTTCAGGGTTCCTCCTCTATCCCCATACCATACTCTTTATAAAATGTGAAGTCCAAGAAAGGAAAACTCTTAAGTTTCCAGCTCAAAGAAGGCAAAGGAGAACCCAAAGGTCATGAGAAGACTGCTCCCCCTAACACGGCCCTCACAACAAGAGCCCATGGGTTATGTG
Organism: Elephas maximus indicus; assembly: GCF_024166365.1. Lineage (NCBI taxonomy): Eukaryota > Metazoa > Chordata > Mammalia > Proboscidea > Elephantidae > Elephas > Elephas maximus. Next base: position 44,259,244 of record NC_064829.1, on the reverse strand, counting down.
AAACTTAGGACAGGAAGACAAAGAGCCCATTAATTGTCCTAAATTAACCTCCAGAGTTGGGGGATGGAAGATAAACCCTCCAAGGAGGAATGAAAGGATCTACCTTGACGTCTTTGAAAACACCCACTTTTGGCCCTAAACTCAATTAAACTGGCCTTGGAAAAGCCAGCTCTGGTTTCTGGGCCACTTGTGCATGAATGGACTTGGAGTCTGTTAAGGATTCTCAGCTGGCTCCATGATCTGCTCTTCACCATAAGGGTTCCCATATGGCACCAGATGGCAACATCCTGTGGCAGAAAGAAACTTGCTCTAGTGTGGGATTTACCTCTAGACACACAGGCCCTGGCCGTGCACTAGGGTTTGTCTCCCTCACACAGCCCACATAGAGGCCTAGAGTTGCTTCTTGGCTGTAATTGACTATATCTGATGCTGATATCTGCCTGTGTCTTTTGGGAAAGGTGTGGGAGCCCCAGTTTATGGTCCTGGATAGCTTTTGTTAACTTACCGCCAAACTTTTAAAGTCACTAGTAAGCTTCTTTCTTTGCCTTTGGATCCAGGGCTGGAAGGTGGGTCTCTGAGCAATGCTGAATCAGAGACACAATGGTTTGAATCAAAGGGTGCTATTGAGGCCCTTAGTTTCCTTTTGACAGTTAGATCTGGGTTGGTGTGCGTGCACTGCACACATACACAAAACTGTAAGGAACGTCAATGCACAACACCAACATGCTAACAGCGGTTATCTTCGACTGGTGAGATTAGGGAAGATTTTTTATTGCCATCTTTCACCATTTTCCTCTAAATTTTCTATAGTTAATATTACTGTTACCATCATAAAAAGAAAAAGAAAGTTATCAAGTTTTCGTCCTTTTTTTTGAGTCTTTAATTCCTGTTGGTGAAGAAAACGAACAAAACAAAATGCCCAGCACTTCAGCTCCGGGCTTCATAATATTACAAGGGCCACGGTTTACTGTATGCTAACCCAGACTCAAAGTCCATTCTTTACCAAGAGGGGTGTACAGGGACTTGAGAGCATGTGACCACCTGACCAAGGATAGGGAGGGTGTGACGCAGACCCAGGTGGGAGATGGGGGTAGCAAGGGAACAAGGGCTGGATGGTGAAGGGTCCTCCAAGTCAGGAAAAGGGGTTTGGACTTTATCTGGTAGGCATCGGGAAGCCATGTGACCACATTTGGGTTTTAGAAGAATGCCTCCAACGGCAGAGGCCAGGGCAGCACTTTGGGGTGACAGAGGGTTGCCAGGTGAGAGACAATAGGCCCCAAGTGAAGCAGGGCCAATGGCATGGAGGGAAGGAAGGAGGAAGGTTCATTCAATCAATACGTAGGAATCAGAATCAATGAACTGTGCTATAATGTGAGGAGAGGAAGGAAGGCAGGGTGACCCCAGACAAGATGGGGAAAATAGGAGAAGGAACTGGTTCCATGTGGTGTGGGCTGAGGTGAGGGAACAAAGATAAGTTTAGCTTCTGATCTGTCCTCTGTAAGTTCACGAGTACTTTTCTTTAACTATCAAACCACATTCTGTCCTTAATCTTTGTACAATTATTATTCTAAAAAATATGGTTCCTGCAGTAAGAAGTCCACACATAAAAAAACCAAACCAACCAACCAAACCATTTGCCACCTAGTTGATTCCAACTTATAGCAGCCCCGTGTGTCTCGGAGTAGAACTGCGCTCCACAGGGTTTTCAATTCCAACTTATAGCAGCCCTGTGTGTCTCGGAGTAGAACTGCGCTCCACAGGGTTTTCAATTCCACCTTATAGCAGCCCCGTGTGTCTCGGAGTAGAACTGCGCTCCACAGGGTTTTCAATTCCAACTTATAGCAGCCCCATGTGTCTCGGAGTAGAACTGCGCTCCACAGGATTTTCAACGGTCGTGGTCTTTGGCAGCAGACCATCAGGACTTTCCTCCAATGTGCCTCTGGGAAGACTTGAACCACAAACCTTTTGGCCAGCAGCTGAGTGCTTAACCGTTTGTGCCAACCAGGGACTCCATAGGGAATGAAATGGCCACTTAATTCTGTCTCAAACATATAAAACGTGAAAGCCTTCACACATTAGACACTTTTACTTTGATGAAATAAGGGCAGTAGGGGCTACTCACCTCTTTTTGTGTCAACGGCAGAGACAGCCTGGATTAAAAGAGGTGCGTTTGACTCCGAGTACTCAACAAAGACGAGCAGCAGCTTCAGGGCTGTCTTCACCACCAGACGGAACTGGGAAGAAAAGTGAAAACTGTCACGTAGCTGCGGATATGCCCTGTACATATGAAAGCACCATCCTCCAAACAGCAGCTGGGACTTAAAGCTTATCTCGACCTCGGCACTCTTCTCGGTAGCTTACAGATTGCCTTATCAGATCCTCACAGGAACCGGGAAGGCAGGTACTATTATCACACCCATCATACGGATCAGGAAATTGAGGCACAAAGTAACCTGTCCAAGATCACACAGGTAGTAAGAAATATAATCAGAACTTGAACTCAGGGCATTTGGTCCCAGAGCTCATACCTGGCAGTTCCTCAACAAACAAATTAGCATTTGTGGAGTTTATTGTGCCATTTATCCCGACCATAACATTGTGAGATAAGGACAATCACAATTCCCACTTTTCTGGTAAACAAGCACGGCAAGGTTAAGCGACTTGTGCAAGGTCACAGAGCTTGCTCAAGGGTAAGCAGAAACATGAACTAAGTCTCCCTGGGACCTTAAAACTCACATCCAATGGGCCCAGGGCTCAGCATTTTACAAGGAGCCACACACAGTCCAGAGGCTTCCTTCACACAGCTGCAGAGCCTTCCCATGTTGTGTACCCCCAGGAAGGTCACAGATTATTCACCCCAGGTCACCCAGCACTGTCAAAGAAAATGCCGAACCTCCCAACTGAAGCTGCCACAGATTTCTAATTCTAGCTCAGATGGTTCTGGAGCTGCCATGGCCTTGGGAATTTCCAGGTCGGCTCCCTCCCCATGCCCCCAGATACTCTGCAACCCTTTGCCCATGGTCTCTCCTCTCCTGACCCCGCTTCCTTCCCGAGAACCTGCCTTTGTGGGCAGAGATGGTCTCCTGATGATCCCAGTTCCCCTCCTCTTCGGGAACTGACACATCAACTATCTCCTGTAAATGGGTAAATTCTGTACCTAAGAAACAAGCCCACCTGGGGCTGCATGTCCCACCCCCAGGAGTTTGCTTGAAGGTGCAGTAAGCTCCTTCAAGGGGAAAAATGAGGTGCCGTTGACTCCACTCTGACTTGTGGTGACCCCATGTATGTCACTGTAGAACTGTGCTCCACAGGGTTTTTCAATGGCTAATATTTTGGAAGTAGGTCACCAGGCCTTGCTTCCGAGGTGACTCTGGGTAGACTTGAACCACCAACCTTTTAGTCAGCAGCTGAGTGTGCTAACCATTTAAGCCACCCAGGGCCTCCTCCTTCATGTGTGTGTGGTGAGGGGGAGGCTTATTTGTGTTTTATCTACAGGGCCTAGAACTGTACTTGGCACAGGGTAGGTGGTTCTGAGATAGCTGCTCACTGAACAACTGAATAAATTAATCACGAGGTCAATCAATCAATGACTAGCTAACTGCCTTCTCAGCCTCCAGTGCCATAGTTGGGGAGAATCATGTTTGGGTTCTCCATTTGTTCCAAAGTCCAAGGAAGACTCAGTGGCTCCTGGAGGCATCTGTCCACATCACAGTGTTAGGGACATGTGTATACTTAACTAGTAATTTGGGGAACAGCTTAAAAACACCACCCACCCCAAGTCGTTTCTCAAAAATCCCTGGCCCTTTTCTCCTCTCTCATACTTACCTAGCAATTATGTGTCTTTCCCTTGATTCCAAATCTCTCTCTACCATTGTCCTAGTTCTCAGCACCCTTTTATAGAGAAACTTCTCAAGGAATTGCTACACTCCCTGGCTCCACTTCCTCACCTCCCACTGACACCTCACCCCAATCTAATGGGGCTTCTGTCAACACCACTCAAGTTCAATTGCTCTGGTCCAGGTTGCCAATGACCCCCATGCTGTCAAATCCAATGGTTACTTCTCTGTTAATTTTAGCTCAGCCCCTCAGCCTCGCATGAGACACCTAACTGCTCCCTCCAGATACAATTTTCTCTTGTGGTGAACGTATTCTCCTACCTCAGAGTCACTCCTTTGTTGCTCCTTCTAGGGTGCTCAACCTCTAGGTGTGGAATGGCCTCGAAGTTCACTCCTGCTCTCTCTTTCCACACACTCTCTCTAGGTGAGCCTATCCAGTCCCTTGGTTTAAAATTCAATTTCTGACCCAATGTTAAATGGCTCCTTCCAGGCCAGACCAAACTCTTGAGCCAGGTGGTCATATATCCATCCACCTGACCACTACATCTCCACTCAGATGCCAATAGGCACCTAAAAGTCAATGTGACCAAAGCAGATGTCTCGGTCTTTACACATGCTCATGACATCCCACCTACCACTCCCCATCCAGCACAGGGCATCACCACCACCGAGGGGAGCAGTGGGACTCATCCTGTACTTTTCTCGGTCTATTCCCACAACAAATCTACCCGTCAGTGCTGTCAGAGCTTTGTGCAAGACTTCCATTGACTCCATCTACCTCTCCACCTTTCCTGTCCACCCTGCACAAGCATAATGGCCTCCCAAGTACTCCTGGCCTTGCACCCCCTGCTGCAGTCCATTCTCCAAACTGTAGCCAGAGTGAGCAGAGCACTCTCCTGCTTTCAACCCTCCAATCGCTCCCCATCACACGCAGAATAAAATCCAACTCCTGCAGACTTTACATCCTGACCCAGCCAAGCTCTCTGAACTCCTTTCCTGTCACTCTGCCTCTTGCCCAGTTTGCTCCAACCATCTAGCTTTCTTTAGTGATAGCGATGTCTGTGTTTTTAAAATACTGAATCTTGCTCATGATGCAGGGCTTTCTCATTGGCTATTCCTTTGCTTAGAATACGGTTCCTGTGGCTCTCCCCAGGAGTCTCCTCTTCCCATTCTTCAGGTCTGAGAAATTTCCTTTCATTGGAATTGTCTTCCCTGAGAACTTCATCCAAAGGAGCCCCTCAGCCACTGTCACATCACCCCATGTTTATTTTCTTCACATCTTTTCTTGTGACCTGCAATTGCTATGAACACATCTGCTCACCTGCTATTTCTCTGTTGCCCTCTACTAGAATGGAAGCTACGTGGCAGCAGAGATGCTCTTTTATTTGTCACACCTAAAACAGTGCCTGATCCCAAGGAGCTGCTCAGTCAGTACTGTGCACACAGGGCAGGCTAGCGCGTCCTTCTTACCAAGGCTTGTTCTTCAAATCCAATCCCCTTATGTTGTATGGAGGAAGTCGCTTCGCCCTCAGCTTCCATTTGCCAACCCGCAATGTGCTGAGGGCAAGCAGCAACTTGTGCTTCTCTTCTCAAAGTTATGTCCTCACTACCCTGGGGATTTAATTCTTTAGGGGGGGTTTACCCTCATCACTCAAGTCCCACATTTGTTTCTCTGTTCACTGACTAGAAATAGAATAAACTCCAGAGTATTTGTGTCGATAACCACATATTCGGGATAGAGGAAGGGGAAGATACAGCATAATGAACTGTGCTATCTTTGTGAATTTGAGCTGAAGAAACTTCTTCAAGTAAATTTAAAAACCTAGCAAGTCCGGGCTTGGCTACTCCTTGGTGGGTGGACTATTATTACACGGTTTAAGCCTTCGAAATGCTTCCTGACAAAGAACCTGGCTGCTGCCCAATCCCACTTCCCGCATCGGCTGGTTTCATTAGGGGCCTCCTTGTGCCCATCTCACAGAGGTTCCTTCTGAGCATCTCTGCGGCCACAGGGCCTTGACCAACAGGGTCCGGGGGACCAAGAGTCACCAAGCCACTCCCTTAAGAGGCTTTCTAACTAAGAAACCACTATTTTCTAGCAAAGCCACCTTTTTCTCTTGGCCTCAACACGCCTATTCATGTCTCCATCCCCTTTGTTGTAAAAGCTCTGTTTGGAGTTCTCTTTGGAACTATAATTCTATTCAAAAAGAAAAAAAAAATCCCCAAACTCTTCCAAGTAATGATTTTAGATTTCTATGAATCTTGCTTCTATTGAGTCTAAGTTTATGTTTATGTGCTTTTGGAAGTTCACAATGTAAAATAAATAAACATAGTAGACAAACTAGGAAAAAAAAAGAGCATTAGAACATCAATTTTATGGAAATGTGTGGCACTAATTTCAGACATGTCCTAACTAATCCTCCATATATACCCCGCAGGACTCTTCCTCAGAAACACCTTTACTAGCATTACTGCATAGACAGGAAAGTAATAAAAGTATATTACTTCAAAAGAATTCTACATCAAACTCTCATTTATCCAGAAATCACTTAATTTGATGCCCTCAAGTAGCTGGAATACAGTCAAAACTCTGCAAAGCCTTGGAGCAGCCACAATGGAAGCTTCATGCTCATTCTTCAGGTCCAAACATGCTGCTCATCTCAAAGCTCTTAAAAATCCTCGCTTGGTGCCACTCCAACTCATAGTGACCCCACGGTACAACGGAACAAAACGTTGCCTGGTCTGTGGCATCTCCATGATTGTTGGGTTGTTTAAGTCCATCAGACAACATTCTGTTCTGACCCATCGCGTTTTTATTGGCTAAGTTTCAAAAGTAGATCACCAAGCCTTTCTTCCTTGTCTGTCTTACTCTGGAAACTCTGCTGAAACCTGTCCACCTCTGGTGACCCTGCTGGTATTTGAAATAGTGGTGGCATAGCTCCCAACATCATAGCAACACACAAGCCACCACCAGTGGAACAGACAGATGGCTGGTGGGTGCTTATTTTAGGCACATTCTAAGAGCTCAGTTTATCTACTATCGAGATTCCCAGCTCACATCCCAAGAAGAAGAAAACCAGAGGGCAGTGATGGAGTGAGCAGGAGAAGCAGGCCCACAGTGGCAGCAAGAGAGAGGGTCGCAAGTGAGGAAGGGTGGGACCGAGCTGCATGGATGCCTAGGAGATGCTTCAGTGCATGGCTTAGCTGCTGACGGCTTCTCAAAGGGTCACATCTGCCCAATATCACTCCTATGTGAACTGCGTGATTTTCAGCTCTGCTTGGTGCTCCCTCATGTTCAAATGAAGGGTTTCATTGCAACGGCTTACAGGCTCAGGCACCTGCCCATCTGTGTAGCTCTGAGCGAAAATTGATAATAATCGATCCTCATTCTTATGGAGCATCTGATCAATCACATGGAAAGATAAGGCGAACAGTCACAGAGCAGTTAAACAGGAGTATGTGGCCATGAAGAGGTCAGCGAAAGAATCAGTGATCCAAAAACGGAAGGGACTGACTTGGAAGGAGGAATCCCCGCCTCTGGAAGTTCTGAATGGCTACCGGCTAAGGTTACTGGAGAAGGAAGTCAGAACCTGGATGAGGGGTGAATTGGCTGAGCCCATTTAAGGTCTCCTCCAATCCTGGAAGTCTCTGTCGAGTCGATTCTGATTCATGGCAACCCCATACCTGTCAGTGTAGAACTGTGCTCCACAGGGCTTTCCGTGGCTAATTTTCCAGAAGCAGATCGCACCTCTGGGTGGACTCCTGTGGCCAATATTTCCATGAGCCACCGAGGATGCTAACCGCTTACACTACCCATGGACAGGAAATACTAGTATTCTATTTGAACTCTGTCCATTATAATAAAGGAAGAAAGGTATGCTTTACGGTGTTCTTTCCACATGAGCTAATTCACAGTAAACGACAGAAATCCTAGGCAACCCCTTTGTATGAGGCCGGAGGACAGGAAGAGGCGGTCAGCTGTGAATTGTCCCAATCTGGAGGGGGACTAGCTGAGCTTTTACTTTCTGCTGCAGCTATTGTTTTGAGCTCTCAGTTGCTGCTCAGCATAAAATAGAGGTCAGGAATCTTCAGAGGAACAGAGATGCCTGTTGACCCAGGGAAGTAACATTTTTGGGGGTTGAGTCTCAATCCAGGGGCTGAGCCTCAGGATTCCATAAATAACTCGGGGCTCCAGAGTCACCTCTATGGCCAGAGGAGGAAGGGTAGCAGGATGATGCCCACATAGTGCTTTGTTTCTTGTTTTCTTTTTTCAGTTTTCGGAACAACCCACAGGGAAAGTGAGGAGTGAGCCTGTGCAAGACCCCAGTATCTAGGCTTTGGATTAAATATAACCAACAGATGTAGGGGAAAATAAAAAAAGCCAATTTCTCAAGAATTTTACACTTAAAAGCAAATTGGATGTCCCTTCATGTTTTATTATACTTGGGAAAATACAACTACTATACTTAGGAGGTCAAATATGCTGCTCATTAAGTAGAAAAGTATTCCAAAAAAATCTTCAAATTCCTACTCCTCTTCTAAAAATCCAACACCCATAAAAAGAAAACAATTTCCAAACCTCGGGATTTACATTACAAAGGGGGGTTATAAAAACATGCTTTGTTCTATTTGTTTTGTTTTCCACTAAAAAAAGCATAAATACGTGTTGTATAAATGGATGCCGGTTATTAAAACTGAATTAGAAATTAGTAAGATAATTTGATATATAAAGGTTTGCTGCATTGTTTACCAGCTTACCAGCACTTTAGAATATAGTGGCTATCTTTAAAAAAAAAAAAACGATTTTAAACTTACCTTTAAGGACTCCTCATTTAAACAATTTATTCCACTGGCATATACTGAAGCTTAAAAATTTTGAGTGAGAAGATCAGAATGAGCCCTACAGTCTTTGTAAATGGCAATCAAACAGACCAGTTGACATCTTAGACCCCAAACCTCTCCCATCCCAACCTCTACAAGGTTGTCTACGAAATGAGGTGGGTCTCACAAGAAATAAGTATGGGCCCGAACGTCTTACCTCAGAATAGAATTCTGGGCCTTAGCTCGCAAGTGTCAGTGGGAGAGGAGCACAGAGACCAGGGCTGGCACATTTGAGAGGACAGTAAGTCCCCCACACCAAAACCATGTGCTATGGCCTCAGGGCCTATCGGTCAACCTTGCTTATGACCCAGTGCAATTTGCAGAAAGGGAACCAACTCTGTGATTGATGTCAAGTGTTAGGCTCGGAGCTCTTTAAGTTTTTACTGTTTGCTGTTGTCGTGTGCCGTGGAGTCGATTCTGACTTATAGCAATGCTATAGGATAGAGCAGAACTGCCCATATCATTTTCTAGGCTTGTGATTTTTACGGGAGCAGATTGCCAGGTCTTTTCTCTAACAGAGCTGCTGGTGGGTCTGAATCGTCAACACACTGGTTAACAGTTGAGCTCCTAACCGTTGTGCCACCAGGGCTCGTTTTTACTATTTAGCAGATAGGAAATCTTGCAGAATGTAAAATATTGCAGAACATTCAAAATAACTGAAATAAATGGCAACATAATATTACTATGAATCAACATGTTCTTCTACTGAGATAAAATTCTGGGGTTTAGCTGGAGGTTTCTTTAAATAACAATGAATACAAGTGGACAAGACCAGAAAATATCTGCTTTGCAAATTTCTCTCAGGATACTCAAGGTAATTACAAAGAATTAGTTGATTTTTTTTTTTTTATGTAACGAAAACCCACTCTTTTATTGCCAACCAAGAAATATTAAGAACCCTACACTGATACACTATCTAAAGGAGAGAGGACCTTTACAGTGTTTTTAGAATGAAGGAGGGAAATCAGCAGGGTTGGGTACTTGTCCAGGTAATGCAGGTAATGACCTCTGCATCCTCAGATGCAAAAACTCATGTTCTAAGATACACAACTTGTCACGCTGCTAATTTCTGGAAGAAGTCAAAGAAAACATAATGGGCCAATCTTATTCTTTCTACTATATACAGAGAGTCCCAACTTACCTTCTGGTATGAAAACCTTAAGCCTTGGGGAACTGCAACAAATACTAGTTTCTTAATAATAATCAAGGTTGAAACTTTCTTAAATAAACAACCAGCCCTGGAAACTTGACAGGGGACAAAACTAAACCTCAGGTACGGCGAATGTGCTATTAGCATGAGTTTGGCAGCCAGCATGCACCTAGAGTAGAGAAGAGTTGGCAGATGAGTGCTGGCAGGTGGAGAGAGGCAAAACTCTGCTGCAACAGTGGTATTGGCAAAAACAAACCTGAGCCTACAGGGCAATTCCTGGGCTAGCTCCCAGAATCCTATGCTTCTTCCGTTCCTAGTTTCTGCCCAACTTTTGTAGTAGAGGGCAGGACATCTCTATCCAAGGAACACCATGAGATCTATTCAGCCCATAAATTCTGTATGGTCCAGCCAGAGGAGGCTACTAGAATACATTAAATCAGTCCTGGATGTTAGATTTTGTGTTTATTACTTCCAAATTACTTAATTACTTCTAATATGTTTTATTAATAGAAATCTGGATTAAAACTTTTTCATAATGCAGATAATAACAGATTGAAGGAAAAATATAAGCTAAAATTTATTGCTGTAATATAGAAATCTTGATATTAAAAAAATAACCCTTTAGGATACAGAGTTTCCTATAAGGTAATGGAAAAAAAAAAAAAAAAAAACCTGAAAATAGATAGTGGTAACAGCTGAACAACATGGCAAGTTTAATTACTGTCACTGGACACTAATCCCATTGTACACATAAAAATGACTGAAATGGCAAATGTTTTGTTATATGTATTTTACCACAAATATTTTTGTAAATAACCTTTAAAAATTTTACTGTCTTTTTTCTGATTGCAAGAGTAATATATTTGTTTTGCCTAAAACTTCAGAAATATAAAAAAAGTAAAATAAAAACCACTTGGAATGCTCTCACATAGATATAATATCGTGAACTTTTTGTATATTTCCTACTGATTTTTCTTTGAATTTTCCTTACATACCAAAAAAATCTGTTGCTATAGTTAACTCTAAATATATTATAAGCATTTTCCAGTGCTACTGCAATATTTTAAAATCACAATATTTAGTGCCTACATAATATTCTGTCATATGAATACAGGGTGTACAACCTCTGCTTCCTAATGTGAAGAAACAAAGATATGGAGGTAAAGAAACTTGGGAAAGTATGTTCCTCAAATGACAGTATGACTGATGATGCCCAATTAGAGGAAGAACAGGAGTTAAGATAATAATTGTACTTATCAAGATGGAAACTTAAATGGGAATCTAATTTGCTGTATAAAATTTACAAAATCTCAATATATTTTTTTAAAAAGATGGAAACCGTATTTCATTTTTCACATTTGGATAGATTCATTAAAATGAGCCTTAGCAATACTGCTAAGAACAATTGAGCATAGTAATAGATATTCTGAGAATTTTCAATGCAGGTGCCTCATACAACGCAAAGTTAAAAGTCAGTAATCCTCAAGACAACAGGGAAGAGTGGCCAAAAACTCTATAAACAGGTAGCTGTCCTAATTTTCAGAAAAGAATTAAAGACAAAGTTTAAAAATTATATCCTACACCTTACTAAATCCATCATTGATCTCTGGGGCAAGATCCTCCAGTGGATTTCCTGACAAAATGTCTCACAAGCACTTAGAAACAACAATCTGCAGGTTCAAGGTAAACAGGTCATGGCATTCTGAAAACATTTCCTTTCTTAACAGCTAAGAGGCTGGTGGACTCATGGGAAAAGAGTTCTTAACTAATAATACTGGGCACATGGAATAATGGTCAATGTTACATATTCTTCATTATTATTATTTCCATTTTATAGGTGAAAAAATACTCTTCAGAGAAATCAAATAATCTACCTAGGATCACACAGCTGTGTTTCACCTCCAAGCTCCAGCTTTTACTGCCAGATGCAGTAAGGCCTTGTGAACTCAATAAAGAAATGCAGGCTGGATGATCACAGAGTTAGGCTCCTTCACAAGAGCCCTGAAGTATATGATTAATCAATGTCAACCTACAGGGTGGGCTGGTTTACCCATTCCTTGTCTCTGTCCCACATGACATTTTTGTCAATGACAGAGAAACTTTGTTTATTAAATTTATGCCAAGTAAAATTGGGACTAACAACTAATATGATAAATAGCCAAAGCAAGATCCATAATTCTCTTGAGGCTAGAACTCTGGCTTGAAATCAATGGAAAAAAATGCAAAGCCCTATATTTAGGTTTAAAACAATGAATTACGGACCTAAAGAATGGAAAAAACTGGTCAACAAAGGTGTGTGATGAAAACCTGGGCAATTTAATGGACTGCCAGCTCAATTTGAGCTAGCATCCAGAGTGCTACTAAAAGCCTAGTGAATCGGAGGTGGAATTTGTGAAAAAGCCATTGCCACTGAGTTGATTCCAACTCATACAACCCTATAGGACAGAGCAGAACTGCCCCATAGGGTTTCCAAGGCCATAATCTTTACAAAAGCAGACTGCCACATCTTTCTCCCACAGAGCAGCTGGTGGGTTCAAACCACCGACCTTTTGGTTAGCAGCTGAGCACTTATCCACTGGGTCGGGGCTCCTTGGATTTGTGAAAGAATAATGTCATATCCCAGGAGGCTACCATATTACTATTCTTTATATTAGATGATGTCTTAGTTATTTAGTGCTACTGTAACAGAAATACCACAAGTGGATGGCTTTAACAAACAGAAATCTATTCTCTCACAGTTGAGGAAGATAGAAGTCCAAATTCAGGGAGCCAGCTCTAAGGGAAAGCTTTCTCTCTGTCAGCTTTATCTCCTTTCAACATCTGTGGGTCCTGCGTTCCTTGGAGATCGGCATGTGTATTGGCATTAATCTTCCCCTGGGTCTACAAAGTTCTCAGATGGTGTCATGGATTGAACTGTGTCCCCCCAAAATATGTATCAACTTGGCTAGGCCATGATTCCCAGCATTGTGTGGTTGTCCTCCAATTTCTGATCCAATGTAACTGTAAATCCTAATCTCCACCTGTGGTTAATGAGGCAAGATTAGGTTATATTAAAGAGGATTAGAGTAGGATACAAGACGTTACTCAGGTCACAGCCCTGATCCCACGTAATGGGAGTTTCCTTGGGGCGTGGCCTGCATCACCTTTTATCTTACAAGAGATAAAAGGAGAGAGAAGCAAACAGAGGAAAGGGACCTCATCACCACCAAGAAAGAAGAGCCGGGAGTGGAATGTGTCCTTTGGACCCAGGGTCCCTGTGCTAGGAAACTCCTAGACCCAGGGGAAGATTGATGCCAAGACACATGGAGATTTCCACGGAAAGTCAGGCTCACAGATGTTAAAAAGAGACAAGCACCTTCCCCCCAGAGCCCACAGACAGCCTTCCCCTAGAGCTGGTGCCCTGAATTTGGACTTCTAGCCCCCTATCATGTGAGAGAATAAATTGTTTGTTAAAGCCATCCACTTGTGATATTTCTGTTACAGCAGCACTAGATACCTAAGGCAGAGGGACAGAACAGTTGGTAAACAGTATGATGAGTAATTAGATATCACATCCCCAAGCGCAATCGGAGGAAACCATTGAGTTTCCCTTGGACATAATTACGCGATAACTGCCTTTACGTACTTAAAAGAACTTTCACAGGGAAGTCAGTGTGTGCTGCTCCAGAAAGCAGTACACAGACTGGCTAATGTCAGGGAGGCGAATGAGAGTCCCAATAAGGAGACTTTTCACCAATTCCAGTGTCCAACAATAGCTGGGCCAAGGGGGGAAATGGTGCTCCCTCTGCTTCTAGAAGTATCAGAAACGTGGCTGACAGTTATCGGGAACATCTTTAACATGACTTTTGCCATCCCTTCAAGACTAGGATTCTTTTATATACTGTATCTCAAAAATCACTTCTCATCTCACCCACATGTGTGTCATCTGAGTGGATCACACAGATCAGTAACATGTCTCCAAGCTCGCCAACTCTCCCCTCCTTGTGAAACAACCAGAATTTCCCAGAACACATGGAGCACCAGGCCCCTTGGAAGCATCTACTTAGCTCTCCTTGGGTGACATTTCCTTCACCTCAAAACCAGTGTATCCACAACAGAGAACCCCTGAGAGGGCAGGAGAGCAGTGGGATGCAGACCTCGAATTCTCGTAAAAAGACCAGGCAGAAAAGGCATAGTGACATACAAGGAGGGGAGACAGGCCAAGGAACTCCATGGATTGATGGCAAACACCAGAAACCAGGAGGGAGGCTCACAGAAGAAATAGTCACAGCTGAGACCCTGATTAGGACTTTTAGCCTCTGGAACTGTGAGAAAACAGGTTTCTTTCCTTTAAAGCCACCCACTTGTAGTAGTGCTGTTAGGGCAGCACTAAGTAACAGATGCCCACTCTCACATACGTGCAAAAAAAGTCTAGAGATCTGTGATTAGTAACTAAGGGTACAAATGGAAGAATTAGATACGAAGGGGCCACTAGAAAAACATAGGAAGTGTGAACAGCAAGACAGAGGGTAGGTTTGATGACAGTATCAGGAGGAGCCCCTGAAGAACTGGCAGGGAGGTAGGGGTCTAGTCACAGGGCCCCTGGGACCTCCACCATGGGCCAGAAGAAGATTCATACAAACACAGAGAGGCAGATTTTCTGTCTTAAGGCAACAAAAGGCCATACTATACAAGCTGGAACACCTGACTCCAGTTGATTAGACTTCCAGACGTACGAAAAGTGTAACTACTTTAATAAGAGAAAAAGTCCACAACCTGTGATAAGTCATAAATGTACCTCTGCCTCTGACCTCTGACTGGGGAGTTTACAAGATGAACTCATGTAAATAGAATGAAATGCTTTATTGAAAACAATTTTTCTTTCTTCTAAAAATTATTTGACTGAACTAGCCCCTGAGGTCACCTTGTAACTAAATAACAAATTGGCTCAAAAAATCGTGAATATCACCCCTAAGTACTGTGCTCCTTTTAAAAAAATCACCTATATGAGACCAAACAGTCAATAATTACTTTAAAACAAAGATGAGAATGTAAGGGGGGCAAGGAAAGTAGACAAATGGAAATGAAATAATCAGAATGGAAATATTGAGAATGTTCACACATTGTAAAGACTGTAACCAATGTCACTGAACAACTTGTGTAGAAATTACTGAATGGGAACCTAAACTGCTGTGCGAGCCTTCACCGAAAACACATTTTTTTTTTTAAGTAATTATTTGGCTGCAAATGCATTATTTTCTCCTCTGGCTATAGCCTCAAATATGTGCAAATATGCATCACATAAAGACCCTCTGGCAGGCTGCAAAATCACATCTTGTTGCCTTTCATGGAAGGAAAATGAAGAATTATGAAAACAAAATGACAAGATTTCTCTAGTCCTGGATTTCACTCTTCAACTCTGTGCCTGTTTAAAGCAAAAACAACAGGATCTCAGGGTAAACCTTTTAGGTTAAGAGAAGTCTAACTCTGTATCAAAAGAAAGCCCCAGGAACCCTGGCTTTCCAGGTTTCATAATTTAATTTGAATTGGGAAAATTGACCATGGCTGTATCCCCCAATCTTTATCTCTAAGGAGGGGATTGAAGCTTCATTCTCAGATTACTCACTAACTAGTCCTGGTGGTAGGGGTTATGTCAGGGGAATATTGTTATCGGTTCTGTAAGTAAGAGCTGATCTCATTAAAGCTATACTAATGGTCAGTGGTGGTTGCTGCTACTGTTGGCTTTTAGCCACCGGCCTGGAACTGAGCACACTACAAGGTCACATGGGACCCGTATCTGATGTCACAGTAAGTGGCACATGGCTGCTGGCATCACCCATGCTCTCTCTCCTAACCAGACTGCAAGCTCCAAGGCATGGGGCTGACTCGTGGATCTATTTTGTTCTTCTCACAGTGACCAGCATTGTGTTGGACACAGAAGCCAGAGACTATTATGGACTGTCTTTTGAAAAAATGAAAGATGGAAAAAGAAGTCAGCACTGACCCAGCACTGATGCCCCTGAGTGGCTAGGGAGGAGGCAAACACACCACCTCAGACAGAGGCCCTGAGGAGAGGACACATGTCTGAACAACTGTAGTGTAGAATAAGCATACGCTCTGTGTGCTTTGGAGCCCTGGTGGCACAGCGGTTAAGAGCTTGCTACTAACCAAAAGGTCAGCAGTTTGAATCCACCAATTGCTCCTTGGAAACCCTAGAGGCCAGTTCTACTCTGTCCTATAGGGTTGCTATAAGTCGGGATCGACTGGACGGCAAGGGTTAAAGGTGTGTGCTATAGAGTCCCTGGGTGGCACAAATGGTTCGTGTACTCGACCATTAGCCAAAAGGTTGGAGGTTTGAGCCCAACCAGGGATTCCTTGAAAGAAAGCCCTGGTGATCTACTGCCAAACAATCAGCCATTGAAAACCCTGTGGATTGCGGTTCTACTCTGACACACACGGGTTCACCCTGAGTCGGAACCAACTCAGTGGCAACTGGTTTCACCGGTATGTGTGTTACGTAAGGAAAGGAGCTCGTAAATTATAAGCTCTTACACACTAATTGCTGAGGAGTTTTTATTTTATGGTTTCTTCATGCTGATTAGAAACACAATAAGGATTTTCCTGTGTTCCTTTCTGATTGTTTGTTTTCCTAACAGAATAATTCCAAAGAAAAATCGACAGGATGCTGCTGCCACCCCAAAGGCTAAGCCTATGAGCAGAGAGATGCATTTTTGTTAACTCCTTTTTCTTTCTCTCATGGCTTTTTCTTTCCCCCGGCCTCCTGCTCTCACTTTTCCCCCCTCTTTTCTTCTTTGTGTCTTTTCTCTCTGCATGTTCTCTCCCTCCTCACGCTGATACCCTTCCTTCCTGCCATCCCACCAGTCCTGATCTTGCCTATACTCTACGCCCTCTCTCAAGATGAGCTAAAATAGTGATGCTTTTCCTATCATAAGCATGCTAGGTTTTATTGTATGTTAGAAATAGGGCTAGTTGTTGGTGTTTCATCATGATCATATGTGATGGATTGAATTGTGTCCCCCCAAAATGTGTATCAACCTGGCAAGGCCATGATTCCCAGTACTGTGTGGTTGTCCTCCATTTTGTGACCTGATATTATTATGCTATGGGTTGTAAATCCTATGCTCTATGATATTAATGAGGCAGAATTAGAGGCAGTTATGTTAACGAGGCAGGACACAATCTACAAGATTAGGCTGTATCTTGAGTCAATTGCTTTTGAGATATAAAAGAGAGAAAGTGAGCACAGAAGAAAAGGACCTCAATACCACCAAGCAAGAAGAGCCAGGAGTGGAGCACATCCTTTGGATCTAGGGTCCCTGTGCTGAGAAGCTCCCAGACTAGGGGAAGATTGATGACAAGGACCTTCCCCCAGAGCTGACAATGAGAGAATGTCTTCCCCGGAGCAGCACCCTGAATTCAGATTTCTAGCCTCTTAAAACTGAGAGAGAATAAAATTCTGTTTGTTAAACCCATCTACTTGCGGTATTTCTGTTATAGCAGCACGAGATAACTAAGACAGAATTTGGTACCAGGAAGAGGGTGCTGCTCTGATACCTAAAATGTCGAAGTGGTTTTGAAATTGTGAATGGGTAGAGGCTGGAAGAGTTTCAAAGTGCCTAAAAGTAAAAGTAAAAGCGTAGATCGCCTTGAAGAGATTGTTGGTGGAATGGATCTCAAAGACAATTCTGCTGAGAGCACAAAAGGAAGTGAGGAGATCTGTTTAACATTGGAGACAGTGCAGATGGCAGGAAGCAGCAGCAGCAGAACCAGGAGACTGCATGAGACAGCACAGGAGGCAACCCACAGAGTGAGAGAACTGAGTGACTTCCTGCAGGAGGCTTCCTGGCAGAGTGGGGTACCTCTGGGTACTTGTCAACAGATCTTTGGTTATTGACCCATGGAGCAAGAGAGCTCAGTGTCTTCAGGCAGTGGCTTACTGGCAGAATGGGGTGCCTCTGGGCACTTATTGGTAGAGCTACAGAGCTTTGTTAACACTTGCCTGAGCAGGGCAGAGGCCAGGCCAGCCCAAGAGGGCTGAGGGTCCAAGAGGCCTAGGAACCAGAAAGCAGAAGCTAAAGAGACAAGGAGCATGGGAAGCAGAACTGCATTAGTCTCAAAGGATGGAGCCATGACCCTAGGGTCTCAAAGGGTGGAACCATGGCCTGTTGGTTCTCAAAGGGTAGGGCCACAGCATGCTAGGTTTCAAAGAGTCAGGTCTTCAGCAACTCATTTCTGGAGTGTGGGGCTACTGTTCATGAGTGCCAGAATCGCCATCTCAGTGAGCCTGGGAGGCAAAACTGAATCCCAGGGTCTAGGGGCCTCCACCCAGAATCTAGAAAGTGTGACCAACACCCAGAGTCTAGGGGGAAGGGCAACTGCCTAAATGGTCTCAGAGAACAGAGGATTATTTTCAAGCCTTAAGAGTTAATGTAATGTGCTCTGGTGGATTTTGGACTTGCATGGTGCCTATTATCCCTTCTTTCCCTCTAATTTCTCCCATTTGTAATGGAAATGTCTACCTTGTGTCTGTTTCTCCATTGTACTTTAGAAACAGATAACCTGTATTTTAGATTTCACAGAGGAAGAGGAATTTTGCCCCAGAATGGAATTTGGACTTGGAGTTGATTCAGGACTTTTGGAATGACATGATAGGGTATATGTGTTTTATATGTGGCAAGGACATGTATTTTGGGGGGCCAAAGGGTGGAATGTTATGGATTGAAGTGTGTCCCCCCAATGTGTATGTCAACCTGGCTAGGCCATGATTCCCAGTATTGTGTGGTTGTCCTCCATTTGTGACCTGATATAATTATACTATGTGTTGTAAATCCTACCGTCTATGATGTTAACGAAGCAGGATTAGTTATGTTAATGAGGCAGGATACAATCTATAGGATTAGGCTGCATCTTGAGTCAATCTCTTTTGAAATATAAAGAAGTGAGTAGAGAGGAGAGGGACCTCAGTACCACTGAGCAAGAGGAGCCAGAAGTGGAGTGTACCCTTTGGATCCAGAGTTCCTGTGCTGAAAAGCTCCTAGTACAGGGGAAGACTGATGACAAGGACCTTCCCCCAGAGCCGACTGAGACAGAAAGCCTTCCCCTGGAGCAAGCACCCTGAACTCAGACTTCTAGGCTCCTAAACTGTAAAAGAATAAATTTGTTTGTTATAGCCATCCGCTTGCAGTATTTCTGTTATAGAACCACTAGATAACTGACACACCATAAAAAGCTATACAGATTTTTAAAATTCAGGCATGACATGTATCAAAAGTCAGTTTTTATCTGTACAATCTCCTCAATCTCTCCAGTCTGGGGCTCCTCAAGACCATCTAGAGAGCCTTGGGGAGGGAGTGGCTTCCAAATGAACATGAATTTTGGGGGGGCGGGTTCCCCAAATCAGGACGCTGGTCTCCAGTAGAAAGAAAGGAAAACAGAAAACAGTACAACAGAATATGAGACAGAAATTTTTCCTTGGCCTGGCTAAATTAACCGAATAGGCTCAGCATTCCACTCAGCTTCTAAGGTCACCTACATCGGTTTGAAAATAGTGTAGTTTCCATTTTTCATAGAAAACAAAGCCAAAAAAAAAAAAAAGGTTTTCAATTTCCTGAGAGAAATTGTAACTGCTTCTTTCATGAAATGGGAAAAAGATTCTATCATCAATAATACTGGGAAGAGGAAAACAGAAGAAGATAGAATGGGCAACCCAGGAACTGGGACTCAGCAGATATCTATCTACAAGTCCCCATCCACAGAGAAAGTAGCCCTGGTGGTGCAGTGGTTAGGAACTTGGCTGCTAACCGAAAAGTCAGTCGTTCAAACCCACCAGCTGTTCCACGGGAGAAATATGTGGCAGTCTGCTTCCATTGCTGTTGAGTTGATTCTAACTCATTGTGACCCTGTAGGATAGAGCAGAACTGCCCCACAGGGTTTCCACTGCCCTGTGGGGCAGTTCTACTCTGTCCCACAGGGTTGCTGTGAGTTGGAATCAGCTGGAAGGCACACAACAAACCACAGAGAACAGGCACTCCCACCCCACAAGGATGCAATCACCAGGGCTCTGGGAAATTTTGAGAAGATATAGCCTAAAACTAGAATTGTTCTCATCACAAAACAAAACAGAGCTGAGTGCTCCTAAAGTACAGTGGAGTCCAGTAACTTGAGAAGCAGGTAATGTGACAGACAAGGGGAGGCGACAGTCTCACCGAAGTGGAGACACAGTAAATAAAGGGATGGGGAACAGTCTGGGCTGACCACATGCTCTACAGGGACCCTGGGAAGCTATGTTGATTCTGTAACCTATTAAATTTGGTTCAAATTCCAAACCTAGGCCCTCAAGGCCAACCCTCATCTGTCTGACCCTGTTGGCCACCACTCCAGGCACTTTGATTTCCTTCATGACCCTCACTGCTCCTGCTCCCCAGAGCTGAACCCACTCCAATCATCTGTATTTGCACCTGCTCAGGACAGAATCACTTCTTACTCGGTTTCCTAAATTCCCACCCCCCTCCCCCAGCCAGGTCCCTAAAGGCCCAAACCAAGAACCCAGAGAGCAATGCAGAGCCTCGCCCTCCTTCAGGCACCTCTTTAGTGAAAGAGCAGGTCTGCTTCCCTGGAATAGCACTTCTTGAGAGGGTAGCGACCTCAGAGTCAAAGTGTAGCTAGGCTAAAGCACAGTAAACCAAAGCATGGTCAGGCCAGCTCTTGCCAAGGCCTATCGGGAAAATTAGACAGATTCTCATAATGAAGCCCTAGTTTCCTCATTTATAAAATGGGGATAACATTATTTACCTTATAGTGGTCTCACAAAGACTGAATGATAGAATAGCTTGTAAAACACACTAGTGTGTTGCCTGGTAAATCTTCAACAAACATTGGTTACTATTATAATTCATGGTATAGCTGAAAAAAGCATTCTCAAATTCTTTTATCTACATATAGGAAGGTTGTTAGACGCCGCTGAGTCCACTTCCACTCACAGCAGCTCCATGTGACAGAGTAGAACTGCCCCCGCAGGGTTTTCTAGGCTATAATCTTTATGGGAGCAGATCAGCAGGTTTATCCTAAGGATCTGCTGGGTGGGTTCCAAACACCAATCTTTCAATTAGCAGCCAAGTAATTAACTGTTGCACCACCACGGCTCCTTACATATAGGAATACACATACATGTACATACAGCACAGAAATATGTAATTAAGTAGCCGAACATATATGAAGATGAAATACAGCAGGCAAGATTAATACTGTACCTAGGGTCACTATGAGTCGGTATAATGTTTTAATTAAAGATTAAAAACCAAATGTGCCAAAGCCATTTGACTGGAGCTTGAAAGAAGAAAAAAAGGCACATGCATTGAGAATCTATAAGCTACTAGTAATTTACATGTGTTTTAAAATCTATAAGGTAGTAGTTGTCATTTGCACTGTGACAAGCCTTGAGTAAAACTAAATATGATTTCTTTCTGCAACACTGTCTCAGGAAGGTATATGGTATGCATACTGAAATAAAATACTCAAAGAAAACTAAAAAAAATATTTAATCACAACTTTCTCTTACCTTTGACCCAATGAGAGTGTAAAGCCACTGAATGGTTTCATTGTGCTTTATGACTCCATTCATCCCATCCACATACAACATAATCTGGCCCAAAGCTACAGAAAAGAAAAAAAAAAAAAAGAAACAAGGAGACATTATGGTTTCATAGATAAATACAATCTTCAACAATCATAATGTCCATCAAACTTTTGATACTTTAAGTATACAGTATGTTAACAACCAAATCTGAAGAACGCTCCTGAGCTCTGAAATTAGCTAAATGTCGTTTCAGAGGGAAAAGTGTTGACCACACCAGAAAAAACAAGAGCTATTCCTAACATTTTCAGGGTGCAATTTAGACACCAAACCCAGTGATTTTTGTTTCTTTGTGTCTTGATGTACAAATGCATGTTTTGATGTTTCTATATCTGTGTGTAGTCCCAGACAGGGATGAAGATACCTGTGAGATGGTGTCTGGGTCATGGCCTTCTGCTGGGGCCAAGAAGACAAATGAAATTTCCAAAAGCAACCAGTCTAGTGCCCTAGCTAATGGTCAAGCAGACCCCAGGTTCTATGGGATCATCCTGAGCTAATGCAATTCCTTTCAGTAAGGGATTAAATATAAACTGAAGTATTATTTGTAGTACCTTTTAAAGGTTTTCAGATAAAAATATCAGAAATTATGAGAAAAAAAAAAAAATCATTTGTCAGACACCAAGTCCCAAACTCTTAGTTTGGGAAAACATAGTTACAGCATGTTATCACTATTTTTCAAAAAGAAACATAAAAGCCACATGTTGTTTTTGTTTTTTAACAAACATGAACTCAATTTTTAAGCTCCCTTATCAAAATGCGGAGCCCTGGTGGCCAAATGGTTAAGCGCTTGGCTGCTAACTGAAAGGTTGGCAGTTCGAATCCACCAGAGGTGCCATGGGAAAAAATACCTGGCAATCTGCTCCCATAAAGATTATAGCCTAGAGAACCCGATGGGGCAGTTCTATTCTGTTACATTGGGTCACTATGTGTCAGAATCGACTTGATGGCACCTAACAACAAGAAGCATCAAGATAAATTGTAGTCTAGGTAATAAAAAAAAGTTAAATAATGCACTGCCGTTGAACCCATTCCAACTCGCAGTGACCCTGTAGGACAGAGTAGAACTGCCCCATAGGGTTTACAAGGCTATAATCTTTATGGAAGCAGACTGCCACATCTTTCTCCTGTGGAGAGGCTTGCGGATTCAAACCAACAACCTTTCAGTTGGCAGCAGAGGACTTTAACCACTGCACCACCAAAGTTTCTTTATGTACCCTAAATAAGTAGGTTTTCTTAAATCATGTCTGACCTCCTAAATCATACTTCACCCATAACTAATTGGCCTGGCACTGACATTTTTTAGGCAACATAATTTTATTTTCTCATAACAGATAATCTCATTTAGAAAACTGGAAAATACAGAAAAGTGTTTTTAAATGAAAATAATTCATAACTTCATTGTTTAAGAATAATCATTCTTAATACACTGATATATTTTCTCTTTTTATACGTTACAGACAGAGTTTGTGTGCAGTTTGTAGTGAACAATCTATATGAAATGGTGTTGATTGAAAAGAGCAAAACACAAAATAGTGAGAATAGACTAATTAGTGTTGTTAGGTGCCACTGAGTTGGTTCCAACTCATAGCGACTCTATATACAACACCATGAAACACCGTCTGCTCCAGCACCATCTTCACAATCGTTGCTATGTGTGAGCCCAACATTGCAGCCACTGTGTTTCTGAGTACCTTCCAACCTGAAACGCTCATCTTCTAGCACTATTTCAGACAATGTTCTGCTGCTATTCGTAAGGTTTTCACTGGCCAATTTTTTTAGAAGTAGACCTCCAGGTCCTTCTTCCTAGTTTGTCTTAGTCTGGAAGCTCTGCTGAAACCTGTCCACCACGGGTGACCCTGCTGGTATTTGAAATACCAGTTGGTGGCCTAGGTTCCAGCATCTCAATAACATGCAAGCCACCACAGTATGACAAACTGACAGACAGGTGGTGGATACACTAATTACAAGTATATAAATGTATATGTGATATTAGAAAACTCATTATTATCCCTTAAAACAAAAGATCAAATAATAAAACCTTAAAATCATTCTGAGAAAAATTATGCTCCTAAATAGTAAAATCTCCAAATTTAAAGAAACTGGGTATACCCTTTACATGATAAATAGCATTTTTTTAATAAAAATTCATAATCTATTTAATGGTGAAACGCTGGAGATATTCCTATTTAAAATCAGGAATAACAACTTTAAAATGACATCCATTAATCCCATTATTATTTAACACTGCTATGGAATTTTTGGCCATTTTAATAAAACATAAAAAATAGTGAGAAAATGGTTGAAAATGAATAGTCAATATTATCATTTACAAGTAATATTATAGTCAATAAAAAAAATTCACCCACAGACTGTAATGAAAAGAGATCACAATTCTAACCTAAATAATTTTTCATCTTAATGAGAAATACACAGGCACTATGCAAAAAAAACTACCAAAGTTTGATATAAAAGTACAATACTAGATAAATGGACATACAATAGCAAATATGATAAAGAATTAAACTACTTAACCTGTAAATACTCCTATGCTTCACTTATCAACTATCTCATTACCCAACATTTCACACTTATGACAACAGTAAAAAAATGTACTATCCAACTATTTTGTGCATTAATGATGTATGTCTGGCAGTAAAAAACACCAAGGTGCAAAGCCAGATCAGCACTGGCTGTGATGGTTATGTGTCATATTGACTGGGCCATGATTCTTGGTGCTTTGGCAGTTATGTGCTGTAGTTTGGCAGTTACATAATGATGTACCTTGATAACTATGTAATGATGTGATTTGGCAGTTAGGTAACAATGTAATCATCCTCCATTTTTGTGTAACTCCAGTTTTTGAATAATGACCTGGTCTTTGGAACCTAACCATGTTGATAAGTGAGGAGTGGGTGTAGTTCACATAAACTGATAAGAAAATATTAAATGCCAAAAAAAGAGCTACGAGCATTTCATAAACGAGATGACAAGCTGGTTTACAACAACGTGTAAAATTGTTCATTCTCACTAATAATAAAATAATAATAATAAAAGAAATGCAAATTACAACAATAATGGTGGCATTTTCACTTAAACGGCCAAAGAAAGATACTTTAAAAAGAAATGATTAAGTACCCTATGCTGGGGGCAGGGGTTAAACAAGAAACTTAATATATTACTGATGGCAGTGCAAATTAATATAAACCCTTGATAAAGTCATTTTGTGCTGTAATTATTTTAAAAATTGTTATCATTTCTTTAGTGCCCACTGTGTGCCACGCTCTGAAAGAAGGACTTTATAGGTGTTATTAGTACTCACAACAGCCCTATGGGTAGGCTCTTAAGTGTCCATAACAAGGGTCTGAAAATCAAGTTTAAGCTTTGCCCCAGTCATTGTGATTTGGGAAATCTAACCTGAGGAAATTACTCTAAATTAAAATTAAAAAATAAATAAATATAGCAAAGATGTCCACAGGAGTGTCATTTATAATATCAAAATATTAACGAAAACTAAACATCTATCGTAGTTATATAACTCAGAATACACAGTAATTTGCAAAAGCAACGTCCTAAGCTATGAAATGTTCCTGCTAAGTTAAAAACTAAGTATAAAATGATAAATATCACAAAATTCAATAGAACAAATAAATGTTGATGCATAGAAGGAAAGGAAACTCCATAAAATATTAAATGTTATGATTAGGTGTACGTCCTTTGAATAGATTCTTCCTATTTTTTTTTTTTCTCTTTTCCATTAACAACATCTGTAATGGAAAAGTCAACAAATATACCAAGAGGAGCAGAAGTAAGACTGTATAATGTAGATTATTGGGTGTTTTTCTTTGTTTGTAGAATTTTGACGAGCTCATCAGTGGACGTCAAGAAGGGGAGCCAGCACACCCCTGCCTCCTTCAAAAAGACATAGCCCCCATGGAAGAACTCGGAGTTGAGCACATTCTGCCCCATTTTTCCCTTTACTCCTTTATCCCCTCCTCTTTCCCAAAGCAAACTGGCAAATCTCCAAGACAGGAGGACTCACACCACAGTCTTTTCCCAATTCTAAATTTCACTGTTGAAGAAGCCAGGCCCAAGGCACATTTTAGCATCTTCCCCCAAATCAGCCTAACAGCACAGGGGCGAGATGGTGTAGACGTTTCAGCTTCCTGGAAGGTACATCTCCCTCTAGATGAGAAGCCAGGAATGAAGGCTCTATCTTAACTGCTAAGGGCCTCCGGTACCGTGGAAATGCACAGAAAACCCGGCAGCTATTATAAAAGCAGAAGGCACATCAAAAATTAAGAACCAAAGTGACTTTCTATAAACTTTCCATGATCTATTCCCCTCCTTGGTTCTGCGATCTGATTACACTGGAGGAGATTAGTCACCATAAAGTTAATGTCTAATTGACACGGCAATGTCTAATAAACATAACCAAAAAAAAAAGCTAAACTGTTGCCATCGAGTCAGTTCTGACTCATAGCGACCCTACAGGACAGAGTCGAACTACCCCACAGAGTTTCCAAGGAGCGCCTGGTGGATTCAAACTGCTGACCTTTTGGTTGGCAGACTAGCTCTTAACCACTGTTCTACCAGGGTTTCCAAATAAACATATACCATGACCCCAATACCAAAGCTGGAAACCCTGGTGGCATAGTGGTTAAGTGCTATGGCTGATAATCAAAGGGTCGGCAGTTCGAATCCGCCAGGCCCTCCTTGGAAACTCTATGGGGCAGTTCTACCCTGTCCTATACAGGGTCGCTATGAGTCGGAATCGACTCAACAGCGCTGGGTTTGGTTTTTGGGTTTTAATACCAAAGCAATCCTTCCTGTAAAACCCACTCGAGACACAAGATGGCGCTAAATAGATTCAACTGGGTTAATACTGCACTATGATTAAACGCAAAAAGCCTAAACGAGGGTCTGTGAGTAAAAAAAAAAAAAAATCACACAGGAAAAAAAAATAGATGGCCTGAAAACTCGTGTGTCTGGGTCACAGGTGCCATGAAAATTAGTGATTCACGTTTTGATGATAGGTGAGGAGGATGAGACTGTCAGACCAATTGTTCGGTGCTGACGAGTTGAATTTCCACTCATAGTGACTCTGTGACAGAGCAGAACTGCCCCACAGAGTTTTCTAGGCTGTAATTTTTATAGGGTCTCTAAGAGTTGTAGTGACTCAATGGCAATCGGTCTGGTTTTTCATCTTTACAGAAGTAGCCCTAGTGGCGCAAGCAGTTGAGGGAACGAGTGTTAACACAAAGGTTGGCGGTTTGAACTCACCCAGCGCCTCTGTGGCTGAACGACCTGGCAATTGAGTTCCATAAAGACTACAGCCAAGAAAACTCTACGGGATTCTACTCTGTCATATGGCTCACTATAAGTCAAAATTGACTCGACAACACTTAATAACAACTTACTTGTGTGGGTCTGTTTCTGGCTTCTCTATTCTGTTCCATTGATCTGCCCACCTATTCTTTTGCCAGTACTGCACCGTTTTATGATAGCTTTACAAAAAACAAAAAACAAAACAAAACAAAAACCCCGTTGCCATCAATTCTGACTCATGGTGACCCTACAGGACAGAGTAGAACTGCCCCATATTGTTTCCAAGGAGCACCTGGTGGATTCAAACTGCCGACCTTTTGGTTAGCAGCCATAGCACTTAACCACTATGGCACCAGGGTTTCCCTATGATAGCTTTATCCAAACCAAAACCAAAACCAAACCCACTGCCGTCGAGTCGATTCTCACTCATAGCGACCCTATAGGACAGAGTAGAACTGCCCCATAGAGTTTCCAAAGAGCATCTGCTGGATTTGAGCTGCCAGCCTCTTGGTTAGCAGCTGTAGCACTTAACCACTACACCACCAGGGTTTCCATGATAGCTTTATTAAAAAAAAAAAAAAAAAAAAAGATAGCTTTATAGTAAGTATTAAAATCAGGTAGTGTGATTCCTCTAGCTTCATTCTTCTTTTTCAAAATTCTTTGGCTATTCTAGTTCTTTTGAATATAGAATATAAATTTTAGAAACAACTTATCTAAATCTAAAAAAAAAACTTTCTGGAAGTTTTATGGAAATTGCATTAAATCTATAAACCAATTTTGGGAGAACTGACATTTCACTATGTTAAATTTTCTATAACCCATGAACATATATATATCTATTTAGGTCACTGACTGCTTTCATCTGTGTTTTGTAATTTTCAGCATACAGAGCCTGTATACATTTTATTAAATCTGTAAGTATTTTACAGTTTTCTTGGAGCTTTTGCAAATGGTATTTTAAAAAAAAAAAATTCCATTCCCAATTATTACTAGTATATAGAAATAAAATGTATTTTTGTGTGTTGACTGTGTATCCTGCAACTTTGCTAAACTTACTTACAAATGCTAGGATTTTTTTTTTTTTGTAGATTGCCTGAGATTTTATACATGAATGATAACGCTTTCTGTGAATACGAACCATATTTTTCCTTCCTCCCCAACCTGAATGCCTTTTTTTCCCCTTGCTTTATGGCACTGGTGAAAACTTACAGTATAATGTTGAACAGGAGCGGTGACAGCAGACATTCTTGTCTTATTCCCAGTACTAGGAAAAAGCATTTAGGCTTTTACCGTTAATTATGATGTTAAGGGTAGGTTTCTGTAAATGCCTTTTATCAAGGTGAGGACATTCACGTCAATTTCTAGTTGGCTGAGATTTTAGTTTTGTTTTTATCATAAATGGATGTTGAATTTTGTCAAATGCTTTTTCTGCATCAATTGATACGATCATGTGGTTTTTCTTTAGGTTATTTCAATATGATAAAAAAAATATGATACTTTACATCAACTGAATTTCAAATACTAAACACAACTTTGCATACTCACTTAGCTATGATACATTATTCTTTTAACATATTGTGGGATTTGATTTGCTAAAACTTTGTTGAGGATTTTTGCATCCATGTTCACCAGAGACACTGCTCTGGAGTATTCAGTCTTGGTCTGATTTGCATACCATGGTAATGCTAGCCTCATAAAATAAACTGGGAAGCATCCTCTCTTCTTTTTTCTGGTAGAGATTGTAGAATTCACCTGTGAAATCGTCTGGGCCTGGAGATTTCTTCTCCAGAAGGTGTTTAGCTACAAACTAACTTTCTTTTATAGTTACAGATAATAATAATTGTAGTAATATGGCTAGTTGGATTATCAATTTCATCTTGGGTCAGTTTTGGTAGTTTGTAGTTTTTAAGGAATTGGTCGATTTTATGTGCTTAGAGTTGCTCACTCTCTTGTTACCCAATGTCTGTGGAGTCTGTTATGAGATCTCTTTCATTCCCAATGTTGGCAATTAGTGTCTTTTTTTTTCCCTTGTCAATTTTTTTTTTCTAAGAACCAGCTTTTGTTTCATTGATTTTTTCTCTATTGCTTTTCTGTTTCAATTTCATTAATTCCATTCTTTACTAATTTCCTGCCTTTTACGTGCCTGTTGTGATGGTTAAATTTATGTTGCAACTTGGCTAGGCTACGGTGCTCTGTTGTTTGGTCAAACAGTCTAGATGCTGCTGGGAAAATATTTGGTAAATATCATTAACATCTACAATCAGTTGACTCCAAGTAAAGGAGATTACCCTTGATAATTAATGTGAGTGGGCCTCAACCAATCAGTTGAAGGCCTTAAGGGCAAAAACTGGGGTTTCTGGGAGAAGATGGGATTCTGCCTCAAGACAGTAACAAAGAAATCCTGCCTGAGTTTCCAGCCTACTGGTCTGCCCTATAAATTTTTAACTCAAGACTGCAACATCAACTCTTGGCTTGAGTTTCCAGCCTGACGGCCTGCCCTACAGATTTAGGACTTCCCAGCCCCTACAAGGACCTGAGCCAATTTCCTAAAATACATACATATATTTGGCCTATTGGTTCTGTTCTTCTGGAGATCCCTGATACACTTGAATTTCTTTTTTTGTTTCTTAAGGTGGATGCTTATATTATTGATTCAAGTATTCTAACATAAATGTGAAATGCTATTTCCTCCAAGCACTGCTTCAACTGCATCCCACAAATTTTGATATGTTGTACTTTCATTTTTGTTTGGTTCAAAATATTTTATCATTTCTGTGAACAATTCCTCTTTAAATCATGGATTATTTTAAGTGTTGCTTAATTTCCAAGTGTTTGTAGATATTCCTGTTACCTTTCTGTTATTGACTTATAGTCTAATTTCATTATGTTCAGAAAATATTTCCTGTATGATTTTAATTCTTTTAAATTTCTTAAGGTTTGTTTTATGACCCACCCAGGATATGGTCTACCTTAGTGAAGGTTTTCTGTGCATTTGTAAAGAATGTATATTCTTCTGTACTTGGGTGGAATGCTCTAGAAGTGGCAACTAGATCTAGTTGGTTGACTTCTGTAGAGACTACGGCCAAGAAAACACTACAGGGCAGTTCCACTGTGTCACATGGGGTCGTTAATGAGTCAAAATCGACTTGACAACACCTAACATTCTTCTCTATCCTTGCTGAATTCTGATACACTAGTTCTATCGGTTACCAAAACAGGGCTGTTGAAGTCTCCAAAGATAACTGAGGATTTTTCTATTTCCCATTTCATTTGTCAGTTTTTGCTTCATGTATTTTGAAGTTCTGTTGTTAGGTGCATACACATTTAGTAGTATTAGGTTTTCTGGGTGAATTGACCCCCTTTATCATTACAATGTCATTCTTTATCAGTATTCAATGTCTTCTAATTTTCTCTGCTCTGAAGTCTACTTTCTCTAATAGAGTCGCTTCAACCTTCTTTTGATTAGTGTTTGCATGGTCCTTATTTCTGTACCCTTTTGCTTTTAAACCACCTTTTTTTTTTTTATCGTGTTATACTTAAAGTGGTTTTCTTGTAGCAGCACTTAGTCAGGCTTACTTTGTTTATCCATTCTGATAACCTGTCTTTTAATTGCTATGATTAGACCAATTACATTTACTGTAATTATTGATAGCTTTGAATGTAGGTCTATCATTTTATTATTTGTTTTCTGCCTTTTTTTTTTTTTTTAGTCCTCTGTTTTCTCTCTCCTGCCTTCTTTTGAATTATTTCAACATTTTTTTACTGTTGTTTTAATTTTCTATGGTATATCTTACTATATATTTTTATACAGTTTTTTTAGATGTTGCTCTAGGGATTACAATATACATCGTTAACTTTGCAAAGTCTACTTCAATATTTTACACCTTCAAGTGGAACGTAGAAACCTTGCCACGATGCAGTTCCCTTTACCCTCCCCTCATTATGTCGGGTGGTGCAAATGGTTAAGTGCTGGGTTACTAACCGGAAGGCTGGCAGTATGAATTCATCCAGAGGCGCCTTGGAAGGAAGGCCTGGTGATCTTCTTCCAAAAGATCACAGCCACTGAAAGCCCTATGGAGCACACTCTGACACACATGGGGTTGCCATGAGTCAGAATCGACTCTGGAACTGGTTAGGTTTTCAGGTTTCCTTTATGTTGTAGTCTTATATGTTTTTATACTTTCAAAACCTCATTAGACAATTTTTGCTTTCAACCATCAAATATATTTTAAAGAATTTGAAAGGAGAGGAATGGTCTATTATATTTAGGCATTTACCACTTCTCTTGTTTTTTCATAATTCCTGACGTTCCAAGTTTCCCGCTAGCATCGTTTCCCTTCCATCTGAAAAACTTCTTTTATCGTTTCTTTTAGAGCAGGTATGATGGTGAAGAATTCCCTTAGTTTTCCTTAATCTGAGAATGCCTTTGTATCGTCTTCATTTTTGCTGGATATACAATTCTGGGTTAATAGTTCTTTCCTTCAGCAAATTAAAAATGTTCCACTTCCATCTGGCCTCCATGGTTCATGATGAGAAATTCAGGTCATGTGAAGTGTTAGTGTACTTTGTTCAACTTTTCCACTGGCTTTGTCAGTTTTCGGTAGTTGGATTATGATGGATCTTGGTGTGCATTTCTTTGGGTTCATCCTGTTTGAGGTACACTAAACTGCTCTTTCTTTCTCCTCTCTTTCTCTGTTTTAAGTTGGAAGCCCTTTACTCAAAGGAACTCCTAAAAGGAAGCCTAACATAGACAACTGCAGTAGGTCCTAAGGGGCTCTGTTAAACAGCACACAGCAACCAACCACCCAGGCTAGATACTGTGGCTCACTGTACACCTGCATTTTCAAACACCATTAATGGGTTATGAAATTAACTTAGGGAGTATGGACCAGCAATGTATTTTTTCAGGAAATAAAACAGAAAATGCCAAAGTATACCAAATTTACACTTGTATTTTTTCTTTTTTTTTCCTGTAAGTCTCAAGCCAATATAATTTGGAATCTACTATTCCGGCTTCCAGATTACTTGCCTCATCCTCCACAGCCAGTGAGTCACCTAATTCCCTCAATTTTTCCTCTGAAATTGGCCTCAAAGTCACCATTTCTTCCCTCCATCACTGCCTCAGATCTGTTACCATCGTCTGTCCCGGATTATAACAACTGCTGGTCCTGCTGCTTTCCTTATATTGATTCCCATCCCTTTTCCAATCCTTAAGAGATGTTTTAACCACCAAATTTTCCAAAGCATCAAACATGTCAGCTGAAGCTTTGAGAACCTTCTGACTCCCTCACACCACACCTCCAGCCATCCTGCTGGGCTCTTAGCTTCTTGCCCAGCCCCTCTGGGCTCCTGTGTGCCTGAACCTACTGCTACCATCAATGGCTTCCATTCTAGACCTACTAATTTTTCAATTAGGTATGTGCCTTGCATTTAAGAGAAGCCCTTACGTATAAAATGTATATGTATTCTACGAACCAGAGACAGACTTGACTTTTTTTTTTTTCATTTCTTACACCATTGGAGAAATAGAAAAATACAATCCCAAATCAGTCATTTGCCTGCTCGTTCATGTCCTTCTCTTCAGCCAATGATGCCAAAAATATCATGGAAGAAGTTGAAAGGTAATTCCTTCCTGGCACAGCTACCTGACTTTTAAAACAGACAGCCCTTAAGTATTGCTCTCCTGTGTCATCTTTTAATAATCCCCTCTCCATTCTTTCAATGTGTATTACAGGTCACATGTGTCCTACAAGTGGGCATCGGGAGATTCATGCCTTTTTAAGGGAGTTATTTTGTTTAGGCCTAAGTATTTTTAACACAATGTTTTGTTTGTTTAAAGCATTGTTATGACTATGGGTATATCACAAGTTTTTACTACAAACCAGCCCTTCTTAGGTAGGAGACAAGACTTTGGTTTCTAAGCTAAGTATTCACCTGCATATTTCAGCCTAGGGTTCCTCCACAGGGCAAAAAGATCCTGCCTGCAAATGTCTGAGCGGTTCAGTTTGCCTTTCTACACCTTGCCTTCCCACTCTCGACTTGATTTTCTTTTCACAAAAGCATTATAAAGGAAAACCTATTTTACAGCCAGTCCATAAGATCAGATATTTTACCATTTAAAAAAAATGGGACTGCAAATAACTCCTATTTATTTCTACCAAAAGTACAGAAAGAAAAAAACAAACTAACTAGACTAATGGTATGAAAAAGAAAAGACACATTATTGTACTCTATGGGCATTTTTCTGCCACAAACAAGTATCAGTGGTCACTAGGGCTTGGTTTCTTGGAGGGGTTGACCTGTGTTTGCCCCACTGGGAGTGAAGATGGGGACGTCATGGCATGTTGGATACAATAGTTCTTCCTGGAGGCCCATACTAACCACCACAATCAACACTGCTTTTTCAGCTAGAAGAGAGCGGGGTCTGACAATCCGCAGTAAGTTTTAAAGCAAAGTTATCTCCAGAAAGGGGAGAAAAATCATTAGTACCAGTAAAACTTCACCTTCTGGGAAGGGCTAATTCATCATAAAGAAGTGATTTCAAGTTATTTTAATCAGCTCATTAAAGCTCACTCTTCTTTAACTCTGGAGTGGATCTGCCAATCCCAAATCTCCTTATTCACCAAAGTCCACAGTAAATATTGAAAAGAGATGGATAATTTTGACATTCTTGGAACGAAATGGAGACCTTGGAGTCCACCTTCTTATTATTCCCTTCCACTTAATTGTTTGCCTTAAATAACAAGTCCAGGCCCAGTTTTCCCCAAGGGCAACTGCCAAAGAAGTGCTCTTTCAACACTGATTACTGCATGAAAATTATGGAGAATAAGCTGCCAATTCTAGGCTGGAGACAAGAATTTAATCAGCACAAAGAGCTCCAACGAGGTGTCAGAGTTTTGAGTTCCCTGCTGACATTTAGCAGTATTTGCAATGCAAATTTGCAAGAGCATTCTTAGAAAAATTACCAACCTCTCTCCATCCCTGAAAGCCCATTTCCCAAAAAAGGTCCCCAAGATAATTTTTAAAATAAATCAGGCCTAAGGGCCTCTCTTAACATTCACAAGCTTAATCAGCAACTCTCAGAGGAGGGAGGGCCCTTCTCCCAAGGTCCCTAAAACAGGATCATGACGTAGTCCTTTCTGATAGACTTTCCCACCAGGACATCATGCAGCCAAGGTCGCCTCATCCTCTTCACCCACCTAACACCACACAGGGAACTGATTCCTTTCTGGCCTATTCATTCATCTTCCTACCAGCAGCAAAGTTTAAATCTGATATTAAAGGTTTACTAGGTGGCCCTCTCCAGCAATGGTGCAAATAGTTAATGTGCTTGGCTATTAACTGAAAGGTTGGAGGTTCAAGTCCACCCAGAGGTACCTGGGAAGAAAGCCCTGGCAATCTACTTCTGAAAAATCAGTCATTCAAAACCCTGAGGAGCACAGTTCTACTCTGACACACATGGGGTTGCCATGAGTCAGAATCGACTCGTCACTGGTTCTCCACCCACCACCACAGCATCACAGCCCTGTTACAGCTGAGGAGTTGCAGTCCCAAGTATACCTACCAGCCTTGGCCTCTCTCAATCTTTCCCACCCCACATTCCCTGCTTTTCAGATAAGGAGAAACCAAAGGAATGAAGAAGAGTTTTAATAGGCTTTGCGCCTCTAAAAAATTCTGGCAGACTCCTAGTTTCTCTATGGAAAGAAAAACAGTCATTTTAATTGTCTCCTCCATAATTATCTTCCAGGACTTACATCCAACCAAATACCTTTGCAAACACACAGGCTTGCCAAGGAGTCTCTCAGAGCCTGAGATGCAATGAACCAGAAATAGACCACAGACCAGCAGTGACCAGGACCCATCCTGCTCAACCTCACGTGTTCATTCTAACCCTGGCTCTTCCCTCAAGGGATCTGGGTGGCACCACGTGTCAATGACAAGGACTTGACCAGGGACCTGGGGAGGAGTGGCTCCTTTGCTGGCCCAGGGAGGGGACACTCAGGGGACACACATATGTGGCATCAAACTTGGAATGGCCTAACCTGGTTACTGAGGTGACAAAGGCATCAAGCGTGAGGCTGCAGAGGGCAATTAAGCCCAAGAGGAGTGAGATGAAATGGGATGGAGCTCATAAATACCCAAGTCAGAGAAGGGTGGGGTAGGTGTGAAGCTGAATAATTAGAGAAGCTTCATGAAGGATGTGGTCCACTTAGCTGAGAGAAGACAGCTGAGCTTCCAGGGCACAAGAAGAGAAGACGTGAGTCTCTGCTTTCAGGGCAGTACAGCATCAAGGAAAACTCCCAGGCCTTGGGCCCAGGAAGGAGGTGATTTGCAGTTGCTTCACCATTTCCTAGCTCTGAAACTGGGCAATTTACCCAGCCTCCGGAGCCTCAGTGTACCCACTTGTAAAATGGAAAGACAAGTCCAATCTGGATTCCATGTTGTTAGGATGAGATGAGACTGCATATGGCTGGGAGTCACACAGTTCCTGTTCAGCTGTTATGTTAATTAACCTCTCTGGATTTCTGGGATTTCAGCTCTCTCATCTGGGAGATACAGAAGTTGAAACTGAAGGCCTGCAAGGCCCCAGCTCTAATGCTCTGCAGTCTCATTGCTCCAAAGCCCCTCGTAGGGATGTAATGTGAAGCACCCGGCACTAGGAGGCGCTCTTCTACTAATCGTTTGCACATGTAATCCAAGGTTTCCCAGATGTGATTCCCCAAATCTGCCTTTATCTTTTAATACAGGCAGCTCCTGGGTTATGAATGAGATCAGTTCCTGACTCTGTCTTTAAGTCGAATTTTTAGGTAAGTCAGGACAGGTGCATACGGTTCTTTAAAAAAAGGTTCTTACTTAGCCTCACACTAATTCAGGTAAGGCTGGAAGCCTTTTCAGTGATTTAGCAGCTGCAAGTGCACCAAGTGAAGGTGGTCGTGATGAAGAATTTGTTGCAAGCAGGGCTTCATGCTGGTTCATTCCAGTTCAAACCCCTACTGAGAATGTGCATGTCCACCCTAGATATACTGAATCAGAGTCTACATTTCAACAAGATCCCCAGGTGATTCTTACGTATACAGAACACAGGTAATTTCCTTTTCCGGGGTTGCAGGTAGGACACCCTGGAGACAGCCACCACCCTGTCGGGGGCCAGCAGCACACACCCTTAGGTACATGTCTGCAGATTCAGATACATATAAGTTGATGGAAGGGGTTTTCAGTAACTTAAAATTCTAAAGGTGTTGAAATCCTAAATGAAGAGAATACAGAATTAGTATACTTATTAATATACATACTGTGAAACCTGTGAGAGCTGGAGCTCGACGGGTCTGACTTGTTTTTCTGGGTCCCGCAAATTTTCCGCTTTTGACAGGGTGCAGCTTACCACTTTTCTATTGGTCTCTAGTACCAAAAAACCCATTGCCATAGAGTCGATTCCAACCCATAGCGACCCTACAGAACAGACTAGAACTGCCCCATTGCGTTTCCAAGGAGCGGCTGATGGATTCAAACTGCTGACCTTTTGGTTAGCAGCCAAACACTTAACCGCTGTGCCACCAGGGCTCCTTCACTCTCTATTAATGGAAAATATTTGAGTTTTTCTTCTTTGACAGGTTTCTTCCTTAAACAAGTTCTGGCTTTCTCAGGTTTCACTGTATGTACATTAAAATATATCTTATATAGCAATATATCTTATTGATTTAAGTAGTGCCTAGAAGTGTACTTCTGATTTTTATAGAGGCCTGATTTATATTGAGTGGCATCCAGTAAGTCCTCAGGTTATGAACATTCGACTTACAGACAACTCATATTTGTCCTTTAATGTTATGTGATTATCTGGTGGTCTCACATACTGACCACCCTCAGGGTTCTCAGCTCAGGCAGGGGAGAAGAATCACTACATTGGAAGTTTTAAACAACCATTCCTCCACCCCCTCAACCCCACCTGCAGCACCTAACTGGCTGAGGATGTGGACCTGACTTCCGTGTTTTTCAAAGCTCCACAGGTGATTCTCCCGTGCAGCCAGGGCTGTGAACCACTGGTAGATGCTAAACTAGCCAGTGCCCCAACAGCTGTGCTGGACCCAGTCAGGCTCTCCACAGCTGTGCTCAGTACCAGCATCTGCTTCTAACCAAAGGCAAACACAAAAAACACCAAGTCCCCCTATCCTGACGACTGTCTTCTGTGCTCTCCAAGGGCACACAGGACTGTGGGTAGAGAGCAGATAGGAAGCACTACTGCCCTCAGCCTCGCCTGCTGCCCCCACAAGCTGGGGGATTGCTGGAAATGGTTCCCTGGGATCATGAAGTGTTCACCAAGCTTTCCATTGCTGCATGCTTTGATCAACTAACCGGTAAGTTGCCACTGAGTCCATTCTGATGTACGGTAACTCCAGGTGTGTCAGAGTAGAACTGTGCTCCATAGTGTTTTCAATGGCTGATTTTTCAGAAGTATATCGCCAGGTCTTTCTTCCAAGGCGCCAAGGTGGGTGAACTAGAACTTTCAACCTTTTGGTTAGCAGATGAACTCATTAACAGTTTGTACCACCCAGGGACTCTAATGTTTTGACAGACACTGTTTTGAATTTTTTTAATTTTAAAGGTTATTTCAAAACCATTACATCATGTAACTCAATAAGTAATGTTTTTTCACGAGTAAGACCACCTCTGAGTTTCTTGCCAGAGGACTTTATCACCTTACTGTGGACCTCCACAAGGGGATTTTAAGGGCTTTTTAAAAATGATGATTCAGTGTAGTAGTCACTTGCCTACCACTTGGTCAAACCTAAATTCTTTAGAAGCATTACAAGCTTACCAAATGTATTTTCATGATATTATTTTATGTGCATATCATGACCAGGAACAAAACCAAAATATACAGAATAGTAAAAAAAAAAAAAATTCAGGAACTTTCCTACTGTGGCCATACTCATTCATCTCTGTCAGCTCTAAATCAATGAGGTTCAAAGAAGGAAGGTGAAGAAACTGAAATTTCTTTTAGAAAAATAAATAATGATCAAATCTCTCTGTTGACTGTGAGTCTACTATTATCTGCCTTCCAAAAAAAACAAATACACAGATACATTTAAAAATTATATCAGAAATACTAACTGGCTAAAAATTAATGGCCTCATATCCAGGGAAGAAAATCATAAAAGGAAGTAAGACCATGTCTCTGGAGTCAGGTGGTCTGGCCTCCAGACCTGGCCTTGTGTTCTTGCCCAGATGGGCAAGGGAGTATCCCACCCTCACAGAGCCAACCCCGGCAGTATGGCTGTGCGTCCACAGGCTTCACCTCCGCCCATCCTGCATTAGACTCACATTTTGTTGTCGTCGTTGGGTGCCATTGAGT
Organism: Elephas maximus indicus; assembly: GCF_024166365.1. NCBI lineage: Eukaryota > Metazoa > Chordata > Mammalia > Proboscidea > Elephantidae > Elephas > Elephas maximus. The sequence continues at coordinate 44,221,073 of NC_064829.1, read as the reverse complement.
AGACTTTCAACTCACAGTGAACTTATGTAACAGAGTAGAACCGCCCCATAGGGTTTACTTGGCTGTAATCTTTATAGGGGCAGATCACTAGGTATTTCTCCTGCAGAGCCGCTGCGTAGGTTTGAACTGCCAACCTCTCGGTTAGCAGCTGAGCACTTAACTGTTGTACCACCAGGACTCCTTAGACTCACATTTGTCTATTACATATCTCCTGGCAGCTGTAATGATCACGTGTTCATGGGAACTGAACTGTTTTGCCATCCTAATAGTCATTACTGGCTGTCAATGACTGCTGTTGTTAGGTGCCATCGAGTCAGTTCCGACTCATAACGACCTTACGTATAACAGAACACTGCCTGTTCCTGCACCAACCTCACAATCGTTGCTATGTTTGAGCCCACTTGTTGCAGCCACTGTGTCAATCCATCTCATTGAGGGTCTTCCTCTTTTTCACTGTCCCTCTACTTTACCAAGCAGGATGTCCTTCTCCAGGGACTGATCCTTCCTGATGTCCAAAGTACGTGAGAAGAAGTCTCACCATCTTTACTTCTAAGGAGTACTCTGGCTGTGCTTCTTCCAAGACAGATTTGTTCATTCTTCTGACGGTCCACGGTTTATCAGTCAATGACTAGTATTTGATTTCATTTCTGTAACTCTATGAGTTTTCACATGTCATCGGTTACTGAAACTGAATAAATACCTTAGATAGTGCATTTTCAACAGGGGCAAAAACAAAGAAAATTGGTTCCTGGGAACAAGAAAACCCTAGATATTACAATGGCTTATGGTCCTCCACAGGAACACAGTACATACACAGATATACAGTATGTCTGTGCTATTAAAATTTCAGAGGGTTGGGAAAAGGTGGGGCTAATTAGGGAAAATGTCTTAAAAGTCTCCTCAGTGAGTCAGAGTTGACTCCATGATCATGAAAAAAAGGTTGAAAAACCCTGCTTTAGACCCTACAATTAAAGATTTTCCTTAACAACAACAACAAAAAAGCTGCTCTTCACCAAAAAAAAAAAAACTATGAAAAGCAGTTTTAATTCCAGACTATGGCCAGGCCCTGCTGTGGTTCTCCGTCCAGTCTTCTCAGCATATTGTGAGGGGTAGTACCCTCTAGTTGGCTCAAATTCTCTTAGCTTTTCTTAAGACTGACACATTTGCTCATTCACGCAAGTAGTCGTGAGCATTTGGGAAGCACCACGCACACTGCTAGGCCCATTTGGCAGGAAACGCCTCAGCCAAATGGACCAAGGTCTATAGCAGTCAACAATGGCGAATGATGAGATCCCAGCTCCATAACAGGCTTGAGGGGAAGAAGAAGGAGGCAGGCCAGGAAGTGGTTGCAAGCATAGGCTCTGAAGCCACAGAAACATGGGGTTGCCGCCACATAGCATTGCTATGGATATATACAAGCAACTTTGAGCAGGTGATTCGACCTCAGAGCACCTCAGTTTCCCCCTCTGAAAAAACCTACACACGATGGTTCTTATGAAGCCGTAGTGAGAATCAAGAGAGAGGTGCAAATATACGTTTGTATCTCACAGGCACAAGCAAGTGGTGGTAATGCCTCTCTGTTATGGATAGAATTGTGCCCCCTCAAATTTATGTGTAAGTCTTAACACCTGATACATGCAAATATGACCTTGTTTGGAAATAAGGTCTTTGAATATGTTATCCGTTAACATGAGATTATACTAAAGTAAAGTACATCCTAGTCCGACCTGAGTTGTGTCCTTACAAAAGAGGAGAATATACACAGAGATGGACAAAGGGCAGCCACGTGAAGATGCACCTATAAGCCAAGAAAGACCTGGGGCTACGGGAACCTGGGAGAGACAAGAAAGGATCTTCCCCTAGAGCCTTCAGAGAAAGCATGGCCCTGTTGACTTGCTGATTCAGATTTCTAGCCTCTAGAACAGTGAGACAATAAGTTTCTGTTCTTTCTCATAACATACCCATCTTGTGGTATTTTGTACTAATACTCTTGCTAATTTAAATAATACGACAATATGGAAAGTACATGTGACCTGTCAGAAGAGACACCTTCCTCACGTTTCCTCAGTAGACACTGTGTGCTAACACCCCCAACGCTCCTCACTCTCAGCCCCTGCCACTATCTCTTGAGGTGAGTTCTGAGGTCAGCTTATACAAGAATGATCTCTAGCCAGTTAGAGGCAAAAACAGCCTAAATTACCCTCCGATAGACAGAAGCAGCAGCACACAGGGCTTCTAAGTGAAGAATTTAAGCAACACGTATCCCTCTCTTTTTATGTTAATTCAACTAGCCAAGACGAGGCACAGTCACTCTGGGTGCCCAAGGATACGCTGATTTAGGTCACTTTCAGCAGACTCGGACTACAGCAGGTGAAGAAGTCGGCTGCATTCAGGGTATGATTTCAAGAGCCCTAGAAGCAGCTTTAGAAAAACATGTCTTGCCCTGGCTTGCTAAAACTTTGTCAATGGGTATATGCTTTCGATCCACAAAGAAAGATAAGGTTCAAGTGTATACCCCCTGGGAGGGGTAGCAGCTTAATATAATTCACACTAGGATCGCTGGGTGGCACAACGGTTTATGCTCGACTACTAGCCTAAAGGCTGGCAGTTGGAGCCCACCCAGTGGTACTGTGGAAGAAAGACCTGGTGATCTGCTTCCATAAATATTACAGCCAAATAAGCCCTATGGAGTTCTACTCTATAATACATGGGGTCATCAGTGAGTCAGAGTTGACTCCATGGAAACAGGTTTCGTGTCTGGTTTGTTTTGGGGAGAAGAGGAGCTAGCAAACTTTAAGTTTCATAGCTCATCACCACCCCACAGGCTTCTTCTAAGACTATGGGAGGAGACGTAGAGATGTGTTCTCACGGTCCTATATTTTTGTATATGGTCATGTGCTGCTTAACCTCCACGATACGTTCTGTGAAATAGGATGTCATATGATTTGGATGTTGTACGAACACGCCTAAATCGCGAGCAATAGCATTCACTGATTTTCCACCTTCGTATTGTTTAATAATCTTGTTTCACTTCCAGATTAATACTTCTCCTTTGCCTCTTGCTGCTGCTCTCACTAACACTGGTTTTGTTGCATTTGGGAGTCATGATGCACGTCACAGTAACGCTTTCAAAAGAAAATTAAACAGAGAGAGAATGTTACAACACTCAAGAGACTCGCGAGACAGGAGATTGCATGCTGCTGCCTAGGAATTGAAGCATACACTGTTAGACAGTAAAACTTGTTATTTGTTAAGTAGGGAAAGTTCACATTCAAATAACAGTAGAAAGTACAGTATGGTACATACATAAGCCAGTAACATAAGTGTCTATTATGACTATTAAGACATATGCATTATAGGTACATATGTACTGTACCATTACACAGCCAGCAGCACAATAGCTTTGTATATAAGAGACTTGAGTTACAAGTGTTGCGCATGGGAAGCTGTTGCCTTCACTACGTCAGGTTACATCTGCTACATTCTCTTCTCCCATTAGGATTTCTGAACTCTATTATAACCTTCTGGGACCACGAACGTACACGCAGTCGGACTTTGCCCAGATGAACGTTATGCAGAGCGTGACTGTAGTTTGCAAAAGAAAGGTATTTCAATAGCGATCACTTAAGACCGTCAGCTCTATCTGTGCGGATTGCCCTCCATCACGCTCCCTCCATGAGAGGTGGCAGAATAGTCACAGGCATTTGCAGGATCCAACTAGGGAAGGAGTTGGGGCTTAGGAGGATATATTTACATGGTTTACGGTCTCATTAGTGCACAGCTTTGCTAGTCTTCCCAATAAGGAGATGACTCCCAGAAAATTCTTGCTGTCCAGTGTGGCAGCTCACCTGAGTTTGAGACATGAAGGAGCAGGAACAGGTCATATTGCAACATGAACATGACCTAAGCGTGAGGCACCAGAGTACATGGGAAGAAGGAGAGCCAGGATTCACAAAAGCTAAGAAGTTACGGTAGTCTGTGGTGCTCTTAAACCTCCTAGAGCTCATGTATGATAAAAAATTAATAGCGATTTTTTCCCATATGACAAAATTCCAGACATTTCCATGGCGTTACTGGTGGCACAAACACTTAAGTACTGAACTACTAGCTGAAAGGTTGGTGGTTCAAACCCAACCAGAGGCACCTCAGAAGACCTAGCAATCTGCTTCCAGGTCACAGCTTTGAACACCCTATGGAGCACTGTTCTACTCTGTACACATGAGGTCACATGGGGTCACCATGAGCCAGAATCAACTGGACAGAGGCTAACAACAACAACAACCATTAAGGAACTGTTGTGAAAGAATGAAATAGTCTAAACCAGGGTTCAGAAAATTATGGTTTGATAAATTACAGCCCATTGACCAAATCTGGCCCACCAGCTATTTTTATAAATAAAATTTTATTGGAACACTGCCACACCCATTCATTTACACATTGCCTGTGGCTCCTTTTGTCCATAATGGCAGAGATGAGAAGCTGCTACAGCAATCAAGGGGCCCACAAAGCCTAAAATATTATCTAATCCATTTTGGAAAAAAAATTTCCAATCCCTGCTCTGAACTATCAATAATATAGAACCCATTTTAATCAATCATACCAGAAGACTGAATGATTTTCCTTCTTCCTCTATAGGAAATATTACAAAATCACTTTAATATGAAGAGAACAGAAAACATGCAGCCAAACGATGTATAAAAAATGTATTATGAAAGGGTACTAGTGTATTAATAAAATAATAAGATTTTTTTGCTGGGTTTGATAATGTTCATGCTGTAAGCCTTTCACAATCACAATTTGTTGTGATTCATTTTCTCATTCTAAAAAAAAAAAATCACTCTTTTACCTCAAGTCATATAAGCTTCAGGCTACACAAAAGCTGGATATGCTCCGCTCCTACTAATGTATAAAGGGAGTCCATGGGTGGTGCAAATGGTTCATGAGCTCAGAAGCTAACCGAAAGGTTGGAGGCTCAAGTCCACCCAGGGGTGCCTTGGAAGAAAGGCCTGGCAATGTCTTCTGAAAAATCAGCCACTGAAAATCTTATAGTGCACAGGTCGACTCTGACAGACGTGGAGTTGTCACGAGTCAGAACTGACTCAATGGGAACTGGTTAATGTAAAAAGAACTGATAATTGACCATATCTGTGCATCCTAGCCACCCCACACAGAGTTTTCCTTGACTTTTCTGGGGAACAACACTGCTAGGGAGGATACGATTTGTAGAGGAAGCAACTAGTTGGAGACAGGGAGCTCAAGATAGAAGGATGACGATAACCCAAATAGACACATTCTCAGGGAGCACAAACCTTACACAAGGAGGAAAAAAATCACTCTGCAGCTGCGTTTAATGCTCGGTGCTTGTGTTCTGCACAAGCAAGGTGCTAAAGTGTATACTATACAGAGAGGAATATGGAAGAGAAGGAAGTACGGACAGGGCTACAGCTGAGTAGAATTTAGTAGTAAACAATAATCACATGCAGATTTCAGCCTGTTAGTCAGAAAGAAAGAAACACATTTCCCTCTGGTGGAGGAGGGGCTGATGTCACAGCCAGCGCTGCTGCTCATCTCTCTCTGGTTTGTCTTTCTGCTGAGCCAAGAAAAGCAACACAGAGGGAGGGACTCTGAGTGGGCAAACAGTGGCCTTGAGGAGTCCGCTGGTAGGTGGTCTTTCATTAGAGAAGTGATCAAAGGCTGGAGGTCTTGAAAACTTCCAGGCTTTTTGGCATCATTCTGGCCTGAAAATCTGAAGGAGCCCCAGAAGAATCCAACTCCAAGGAAATGCTGAGGAACACAGAATGTGCTCTTGACTGTGTCCCAAGGAAAAGGCCAGGATAGAGAGGGCAGTATGCTGCAATAGGTGAGGTGGTCGTACCAGGTGACTCCTTCTGTCATATGATGACACTGATGGGCACAGAATAGGTTGCCAGTGGAGGCAGGACTGAGAGCAGAGCTGAGCACAGGAGTCTGAACATGACTGGGAGTGTGAGCAGAAAGCTCTCCATGTGCATAAAAGCTTAACAGTAACGTCTCTGAAGTAAATTCAGGCTAAAGTGGGTCCATCAGGCAGATTCCTAGAGCTTCCTTCACAGCAGCTTTACACATAAAGAATCACTTCTGAATGGTGCCAAAATAAATACTGAAATTCTCAGAGAATCCCTGAATGCTAGATAACTAATGCACAGTTACAAGGACAAACCATAAAGGTTCCAGATTGTCCAAATTGTACTTTAGTTGATGAATAATGCAATTTATGGTGCTTTATTTTTTAAGAATCACATAAAAATGGTTTTAAATCTGTGCCCAGCTATATAAAGCAACTCATCTTCCAGAGAACTGATAAGACCCAAGAGGTTATGAAACCTAGCTCCATAAAACATAATTATTAACCCCATGAGCCCACAACTTCTCTCATACCTATACATTCTAGAAAAATTCTCACACACATGCAAAAGGAGACATGCACAAGAATATTTTAACAGTGAAAAACTGAGGCAATGTCAATGCCCATCAGCAGGAGAATGGATCATAAAACTGCATGTATCCAATGGCATAGAAGTACAACAAAAACAGACACAAGAATACTTCAAATATAATACTGAGTGGAACAAGCAAGTCACAGAAAAAGACATATACTTATTAAAAGCCTGCAAACATAAAAAATTTGCAAACATAGCTGTTAGAGATTAATATATGTAGTAGTCAGGACAGTAGGTACTTCTGAAAGGAGAAGATGCAACTGCAGAGTGCTATATATGGGAGCTGTAACTACATTGTTCATTTTGATTTCTTAGGCCAGTAGTATGTCCACAGGTATTTATCATATTGTTCTTTATATTTTATATGTTTTTAATATTCACTAATAAATTTAAAAGGATAATTAACAAATTAATTAAAAATTGGTTAGATTCTAATGTGATGATGAATAGATTATTTTCAAATTAAAGGAAAAATATTCCATTCTGTTTCCCTAAAATGCTGTATCCTTTTGTGCATTCTGAGCTTTTATTCATACGAATGTATACTTTTATGTGGTTGCAATAATGACATACCATGGAATATTTTAATATGTGTTTAGTGAATTTAATATTAAATGTTCAATGTTTTGATATTGAAAATCTTTCAAATTGTCACTTAAACCCCTAATATCCTTACTGTGCAGATATATCTCTCCTTTTCTTAAACATAGGTTTCTCCTAATTTCCTCATTACATATAATGAATATTTTTGTGTGTGTATCTTCTTTTTCCTTTTCAGAATTACTGAAGTTTCCAAGAGGTAGGATTATTAGATTAAAGGGTTTGATCATTTTTGTGAATTGTTGTATGCTGTCAATACATTTTAAGACTTCTGGTTCTGGCCAAGATAGAAGAAAACCAAAAAAAAAAAAAAAAAAAAACCCAGTGCCGTCGAGTCGATTCCGACTCATAGCGACATTTTAGGACAGAGTAGGACTGCCCCGTAGAGTTTCCAAGGAGCGCCTCGCGGATTCGAACTGCTGACTTTTTAGTTAGCAGCTGTAGCACTTAACTACTACGCCACCAGCGTTTCCAACATAGAAGAAGAGGGATCAAATTTCCCCTCCTGCTTGAAACAAACAAAAAATTAGACTAATAACTGTTTTCAAAAAAATTGGACAGCAAGCAACAAAGGATAGCATTCCAGAGAGGCAGAAAGCAAAGGAGATAAGCCCCACAACTGGCCCAGCTTACTGCCTTGAGAAAATTCCAAGCCATGACACAGGGAAGAGAATCCAGGCAAAGTTCATCAGACGCCCCTGAGCTAAGGAGACAGGGTAAAGAGACTTGGTGGATAGAGTTCACAGGATAGAACACAACGGCAAGAAGAATTTGAAAAAATACAAAGGGTTCCCTCCAAATATTCAGCAGAGTACCAATCGGCACATGCATGTGAGGAAACTACACGAGGCCAAGGAAAGAACCACCAAAATGATTAGAAGGAAAAGTATCCAGCACTTATACTGGGCTATTCCTACTTCCTACTAGACAGGCTAGAAAATCTCATAGTGCATGGGGCACTACGTAGATCATGTCTCAGTCATGGGGAATAATTAGCCATAGACTAGATGAATGCAGAAATTATCAAACACTATCATTAACATCACACACAAGTAAAACTTTGCTGAAGATCATTCAAAAGTAGTTGTAGCAGTATATCAACAGGGAACTGCTAGAAATTCAAGCCAGGTTCAGAAGAGGACATGGAACACAGAATATCATTGCTAATGTCAGATGGATCATGGCTGAAAGCAGAGAATACCACAAAAGATGTTTACCTACATTTTATTGACTATGCAAAGGCACTCGACTGTGTGGATCATTACAAATTACGGATAACACTGTGAAGAACGGGAATTCCAGAACACTTAATTGTGCTCATGAGAAACCTGTACATAGACCAAGAGGCAGTCATTCAAACAAAACAAGGGGATACTGTGTGGTTTAAAGTCAGGAAAGGTGTGTGTCAGGGTTATAGTCTTTCACCATACTCATTCAAGCTGTATGCTGAACAAACAATCCAAGAAGCTGAACTATGTGAAGAAGAATACAGCATCAGGATTGGAGGAAGACTCATTAATAACCTGTGATATGCAGATGATAAAACCTTGCTTGCTGAAAGTGAAGAGGAAGCACTTACTGATGAAGATCAAAGACTACAGCCTTCAGTATGGATTGCACCTCCACATAAAGAAAACATACATCCTCACAACTGGACCAATAAGGAACATAATGATAAACAGAGAAAATACTGAAGTTGTCAAGGATTTCACTTTACTTGAGTCCACGATCAATGCCCATGGAAGCAACAGTCAAGAAATCAAATGATGCGTTGCATTGGGCAAATCTACTGCAAAAGACCTCTTCAAAGATGTCACTTTAAGGACTAAGGTATACCTGACACAAGCTATGGTGTTTTCAGTCACCTCATGTGTGTACAAAAGCTGGACAATGAATAAGGAAGACTGAAGAAGAACTGATGCCTTTGACTTATGGTGCTGATGAAGAATATTGACTATACCATGGACTGCCAGAAGAATGAACAAATCTGATTTGGAAGAAGTATAGCCAGAATGCTCCTTAGAAGCAAGGATGGCAAGACTTCATCTCATGTACTTTGGACATGCTCTCAGGAGGGATCAGTCCCTGGAGAAGGACATCATGCTTGGTAAAGTAAAGGGTGAGCAAAACAGAGGAAGACCCTCAATAAGACAGACTGACACAGTGGCTGCAACAATGGGCTGTGGCATAACAGAGATTGTCAGGATGGTGCAGGACCAGGCAGTGTTTGCTATGTTGTACATAACGTCACTAACAACAACGTGGCACCTAACAACAACAGACAGTTCCCTAGTCCCACCTAACAAATCTTAAAAGATCCAAAAGGATCATACTGTTTTCAAATAACCGTGTCCAAAAGAAACTTCATGAATATTTACAAGAATATAAAAGTGTTTGGCATACAAAAAGGTAAAATATACAATGCCTAAAATTCAATAAAAATCACCAGGCATGTAAAGAAGCAGGAGAATATAACCTAAGTTTGGAGAAAAATTAATCAATCGAAAACTCACATAGGAACTGGTACAGGTTGAGAACTGGAAGATAGGGACATTAAAAGAATTGTTATGACAGTATTCCATACGTTCAAAAAGTTAAGTAAGGTCGTGAAAGATATTAAAGAGACCCAAATTGAACTTGTAGATGAAAACCACAGTTCCCAAGATGAAAATTACACTTTGATGAATTAATAGCAAATTGAACCTGGGCAAGGAAAAGATAAGTGAAGCTGAAACCACAGCAATAGAAACTATCTAAAACATTGCTATTGGTATCCAGAGAAAATGTAATTTAAAAAATAAACAGAGGATCTGTAAGCCCTAGGGTGCCTTCAGGCATCCTGAAGGAGAGAAGAGGGATGGGGTAACAGAAAAACCATTTAAATAAATAATAGCTGAATATTTTCCAAATGTGATGAAAAGTATGCATCCACAGATATAAGAAGCTCAACAAACCACAAGCAGAAGAAACATAAAGAAAACTACATCAAGACACATCAATAATCAAATAGATCAAAACCAGTGACAAAGAGAAATATTAAAGGAAGCAAAAGACAGAGGAACAAAGAGACAGCCGTTCCTCGTCAAATCAATGCTAATGAGAGGACAATCGAACAGCATATTTAAAACACTGAAGTAAAAAGCTGTCAACCTAGAATTTTATACACAGTGAAAAATATTTTTTAAAAAGAAAGGTGAAAGAATTCATTAACAGCAGACCTGCACTACCAGGAAGTCTTTCAGGCAGAAAGACAATTGTACCAGATGGAAATATGAATCTACAGAGCACTGGTAAAGGTAACTATGTGAGTAAATACAGAACAATTGTTTCCTTGTCATTTAAATCTCTTCAAAAGATCATTGGTTGCTTAAACAAACAAAAAATAACAATGTAGGATGTGGTTTATAACGTATGCAAAAAAGTAAACTGTGTGGCAACTGGAACAAAGAGAGATGGCCACATTGGTGAATTCAGCCAAACATCTGAGGACGATATAATATCAAATCTATATAAAATCTTCCAGAAAACTGAAGATGAACAAATACTTCCTAGCTCACTCTATGAGACCAGCATCACTGTGGTGACAAAACCAATAAAGACATTCGAAGAAAAGGAGACTATGGACCAATACCTCTCATGAACAGATATGCAACAATAATAAAGAAAATTGTAGCATATTAAATCCAAGAACATATAAAAAGGATAATACCTCATAACCAAGTGGAGTTTATCACAGGAATGCAAAGTCTAATATTTTACAATGAATCAATGTAAATCACCATATTAACATCTAAAAAAAGAAAACCATAAGATCATCTCAATATATTCAGAAAAATCACAGAACAAAATCTGACATATATTGCTATACTGCTGATAAAAACTCTCAGCATTATTCCACAGGTCCTAGTCAGTCCAAAAAGGAATTAAAAAAAAAAAAAGAAAGACATCCACATTGGAAAGGAAAAAGTAAAACTGTCTTTATTCACAGACAAAATGATCATCTCAATAGCGAATCATATGGAATCTATACAGAAGGTACTAGAACTAATTAAGTGAGCTTAATAAGGTTGCAGGATACAAGATAGATATACAAGTCAATTGTATTTCTATGTAATAGCAATGAACAATTAGAAATTGAAATAAAAAATGCATCGAAAACATGAAATACGTAAGGATAAACCACATAAAAGTTATGCAACACCTATACACTAAAAACTAGAAAATAGTACTGAGAAAAAAAAAAAAAAACCTAAATAAAGAGAAAAAAACCATGTTCATGGGTTAGAAGGCTCAGTATTTTAAGGATGTCAATTCTCCTCAAATTTATCTATAGATTCAATGAATTCTTAAAGTCTCAGCAGAATTTTTTTTCCTAGAAATTGACAAACTGATTCTAAAATTCACGTAGAAATGTATAGGTCCTTTGGGAAAGAAAAAAAAAAAATGAAGGACTTATACTATCTGACTTCAAGACTTATTATAAAAATTTCAGTAATCAAGTCAATGTGGTATTAGCATCAAGAAAGACAAATAGATCAATGGAAAAGAATAGAAAGCCCAGAAATAGACCCACATATAAATGGGCAATTGATTTTCCAACACAGTATAGAGACAATTCAGTGGAGAAAGGATAGTTTTATAAACAAAACGGTGTTGTAACAAGTATTTATACATATGAAAAAAATGAACTTTGGTCCAGACCATAGGCAAAGAATAACTCAAAGCAGATGATAGATACAAATGTAAAACCTAAAACTAAACCATCTGGAAGAAAACATGGGGGTAAATCTTTATGACCCTGAATTAGGTACCAAGTTCTTAGAATGACACCAAATTCATAGTCCATAAAAGAAAAAAAAAAAAACAAAAAACACTGGTAAGTTGGATTTCTTCAAAATTAAAAACTTCTGCTCTTTGAAAGACACTGTGAAGCGAATGAAAAGACAAACCACAGACTGGGAAAAGTTTTTTCAAATCACATATCTGATAAAGGACTTATATCTAGAACATACAAAGAACTCTCAAAGCTCACTAATAAGAAAAAGACAATGCAAGTTAAAAATTGGCAAAAGATTTGAACAGACACTTCATCAAAGAAGATGGATGGATGACAAACAAGCACATAGGGAGATATTCAATATCATTAGTCATTTGACAAGGGCAAATTAAAACTCCAGTGTGTACCACTACTCATCTATTTAAATGGTTAAAATTAAACAGATTAACTGTACCAAGTGTTGGAAAGGATGTAGAAGGACTGGACTCTCATACTCAATGAAGAAGTTTAACAGGGTCTTAAAAAATTTAAACACACATTTACCTTATAATTCAACCATTTCCTCTTTATTATTTACCAAAGAGAAACAAAACAATAAACAACAAAGGAATAAAGAAACAATAAGAGAAATGTCCCCATAAATGCTCACACACAAAGGTCCACGCCACTTTGTTTGGAATAGCCTAAAATTAGAAACATCCAAACGTTCATCAGTATGTGAATGGAAAAATAAATTGTAGTATATCCATAAAATGGGCTCCTAACTCAGCAATAAAAAGGAATGAACTGTTAACAACATGCAACATAGATGAATTTCAAAATAATTATGCTGAGTGAAAGAAGCCAAACAATAAAACAGTACATGTTAAATAAAAGAAACATGCTATATGATTTGATTTATACAAAATTCTAGAAAATGCAAACTAATCCATGGTGAGAGAAAGCAGACCAGCGGTTGCCTAGGAAGGGATGGGTGAGGCTGGCAGATGAGAAGGTTTACAAAGGAGCACAATAAAACTTTTTGGGGTGAGGAATACATTCACTATCCTGATGTGATAGTTTCACCAGCGTATACATAGGTCAAAACTTACCAAATTTTGCAATGGAAGTATGTATGCATTATCGTATGTCACTAATATCTCAAAAGCTGTTTAAAAATATCAAAGGATGTACTTAACAAAACATAAGAAGAAATATTCTACAAAACGAAAAGGAACCATGACAAATACACTCTCCTCGGCAAATCAATTTGAAGTGTTTTACAATCTCAGAAATCTTTGTGCTCACATAGCCCAACATAAAAACTAAAACCAAACCTACTGCCAACGAGTTGATTCCAACTCATAGCAACCCTACAGGACAGAGTAGAACTGCCCAATAGGATTTCCAAGGCTGTAATCTTTATGGAAGCAGACTGCCACATCTTTTCCCTACGGAGTGGGTGGTGGGTTTGAACCCTCGACCTTTAGGTTAGCAGCTGAGCACTTAACCACTGTGCCACCAGGGCTCCTTGAGCCCAACATAAAATCAAAAACCCGTTGCTATCAAGTTGATTCCTACTCATAACGACCGTATACGACAGAACAGAACTGCCCCATAAGTTTTCCAAGGAGCAGCTGGTGGATTCGAACTGTTAACCTTTTGGTTAGCAGCCAAATGCTTAATCACTGTGCCACCAGAGCTCCAATGTAGCAACTGGCAAATTGTTGACTTACAATTAATGTTTGCTTAGTGACTGGAACAAAATTGTTTCATTTTAAACACTCATCGAACCCACATTCCGCCCCTCCGCTTAAATCTTTGTTTTCCTCCAAGACCTAGCTACCATCTCCTTCAGGAAGGAGCCCTCACACTGGGCTCCTGCTGGGGGCTGACAAGGTCACTGTAGGGAGTAAAGAACATAAAGCTTTCAGCAGGTGACCAGCTCCCACTGAGTTTCCTACAAATATTACTTCCCTTTCTGAATTTTTCTAGGCTTTCCTCCCTACACCTCCTCCCACGTTGTTCTTTTCTCCTTTTGTCTTACTGTGTTTTGCGGTGATAAATGTTTAAGTCTCTTTCCCTTAGTTTTAAAATTAGATCGTTTAACTTGCTATGACTCTACCCTACAAAAAGAAAAAAATCCCAATATCCCTTTCTACCTTTGGTTGTTCTCCTATAAGTCTTGACTGCCATTATGTTTTGAAACAATGACCTTGAACAGAGAGTATGGCAGGGGAGGTTTCATCCCCTAAATCAGTGCATCAAACCTTGGACTTAACCTGTGCCATGAAGCAGCCCCGTGCTGAGGGGCCTTCCCCCACTGTACTCTCCTGTCTCCTCTGCCCCAGAAGGACACCATGCCCCTCCAGTGTCACTGTGAGGGGTCAGGGCCCACCTAGCAACCTGCCCCTGCAGGTGTAGATGCAAAGGGCTGGGATGAAGAGCTGACTTCATCCTCACCAGGACCAGCCCTGCGAGGTGCTCTAAGTCAATATTCTAGAGTCCATATTTCAAGGGTAGCATTGGCTTTCAAGTCCTTAGATCTCATTTCTTGCATTGAGCTTCTATACTGGTGGCCCCCATAAACGAGCAAAAGACAGAAGTTTTGAGGAACCCAGCATTTGAGACTCAAAGAGAAGCTCTGAGCAAGTATTCTGTGTCACTGCTAACTTCCTCATGCTGTACTTCTGTGTGTCCCTGTACAGCACCCAATAAATGTTACAACAAAATGCATTGTGTGTCCTGGGAAAACTGGTATACAAGCAAATACACCCATCCATCTAAACATCTTTGAGATCCTGAAGTCCAAGTCAGATATAACTCTCTTTATCTTGGGACAAAAGGACCTCAACTATTTTTAATGGCTGTTCCAGGCTGGCCCCTCTCCCTTCCTGGTGCTGGTTACTCAACACAGGGAACTTCCCAGAGTTGCTCATTAATGCCACTGATAGCGATGAACACAACAGACCAACATCTGAAAAACTAATATGCTCCTAAGATAGCCCTTCTCTGTTGTCTGCACCAAAGCTTAGAAGAGCCAATCACCACAAACATGTTTAATGTTGCATTAAGTTTGCCCAGGTCAGTTTTTTAATATATATATATATATAATTTTTATTGTGCTTTAAGTGAACGTTTAAAATCAAGTCAGTCTCTGACACAAAAACCCATATATACCTTGCTACACACTCCCAATTACTCTCCCCCTGATAAGACAGCCCGCTCTCTCCCTCCACCCTTTCTTTTCGTGTCCATTTCGCCAGCTTCTGACCCCCTCCACCCTCTCATCTCCCCTCCAGGCAGGAGATGCCAACATAGTCTCAAGTGTCCACCTGATCCAAGTAGCTCACTCCTCACCAGCATTCCTCTCAACCCATTGTCCAGTCCAATCCATGTCTGAAGAGTTGGCTTCGGGAATGGTTCCTGTCCTGGGCCAACAGAAGGTCTGGGGGCCATGACCACTGGGGTCCTTCCAGTCTCAGTCAGACCATTAAGTCTGGTCTTATGAGAATTTGGGGTCTGCATCCCACTGCTCTCCTGCTCCCTCAGGGATTCTCTGTTGTGTTCCCTACCAGGGCAGTCATCGGTTGAAGCTGGGCACCATCTAGTACTTCTGGTCTCAGGATGATGTAGTCTCTGGTTCATGTGGCCCTTTCTGTTTCTTGGGCTCATAATTACCTTGTGTCCTTGGTGTTCTTCATTCTGCTTTGATCCAGGTGGATTGAGACCAATTGATGCATCTTAGATGGCTACTTGTTAGTGTTTAAGACCCCAGATGCCACTCTTCAAAGTGGGATGCAGAATGTTTTCTTAATAGATTTTATTATGCCAATTGACTTAGATGTCCCCTGAAACCATGATCCAAGACCCCTGCCCCTGCTATGCTGGCCTTCGAAGCATTCAGTTTATTTAGGAAACTGCTTTGCTTTTGGTTTAGTCCAGTTGTGCTGACCTCCCCTGTATTGTGTGCTGTCTTTCCCTTCACCTAAAATAGTTCTTATCTACTACCTAATTAGTGAATGCCCCTCTCCCACCCACCCTCCCTCCGCCCTCTCATAACCAAAAAAGAATGTTTTCTTCTCAGTTTAAACTATTTCTCAAGTTCTTATAATAGCGGTCTTATACGATATTTGTCCATTTGCAACTGACTAATTTCATTCAGCATTATGCCTTCCAGGTTCCTCCATGTTATGAAATGTTTCACAGATTCGTCACTGCTCTTTATCGATGCGTAGTATTCCATTGTGTGAATATACCATAATTTATCCATTCATCCATTGATGGGCACCTTTGTTGCTTCCATATTTTTGCTATTGTAAACGGTGCAGCAATAAACATGGGTGTGCATATATCTGTTCATGTAAAGGCTCTTATTTCTCTAGGATATATTCCAAGGAATGAGATTTCTGGATCATATGGTACTTCTATTTCTAGCTTTTTAAGGAAGCGCCAAATCGATTTCCAAAGTGGTTGTACCATTTTACATTCCCACCAGCAGTGTATAAGTGTTCCAATCTCTCCATAGCCTCTTCAACATTTATTATTTTGGTTTTGTGGATTAATGCCAGCCTTGTTGGAATGAGATGGAATCTCATTGTAGTTTTGATCTGCATTTCGCTAACGGCTAATGATCATGAATAGTTCCTCATATATCTGTTAGCTACCAGGTCAGTTTTTAAATGAAATAGCAAAATCTTGAAGCACAAGTGTCAGGAACTTTTGCAGAGAAGCAAGCCTCTGTGAGCAAAAGCTGAGTACATAAACAGATGTGAAATGGAAAGGGGTTAAAATGCCACTGAGTACCTTGTCAGTAATAGCATACCTCAGCAGTGATAAGCAATCTCTATTTGTATTAACACTGAAAACACAGAGGATTACCAGAAACATGTAAATATAAGCGGCAGTGCAATGACAGGCAAGGCAACACAAATTGAAAGGGATGTCTTCTTGTACATTTAGTAAACAGGGCTTCTCTTACACTTAGCTCAAAAAAAAAAACCTGCTGCCATCTAGTCATTTCCAACTCTTAGCAACCCTATAAGACAGAGTAGAACTACCCAGATTAGAACTGCCGACCTTTTGGTTAGCAGCCAAGGTCTTAATCACTGCGCCACCAGGATGCCAGCATTTAGCTCCAGCACTCATTCTCTTTCTGCAAACTCCTGACATAACACATGTACAGGCTCGGGACAGATTTCACACGGGTTGTATCCCAAAAGGCAAGGCCTACATACACGCGGAGGGGTTCTCTCCGGAAAAGAGGTTTCCAAGGCAACCCTCAGACGCTCCTTCCTTACAAACAGCTAGCTCTATAACCTGAAGTTGTAGAGGCTTAAAACTATTTTTAAACAGCACCCTTTTTTTTTTTTTTTACAATCAAGGTAGATTAGAAGAAAAAAAAAAGACTACAAGATATGTAAGGTTTTTCACTCATTGCCGCACGTCAGAGAAAGAGCAATTCAATAACTCATTTCAACCACAAGTATCCCCCAAGCCCTTTACCTTCTGCATGTGTTCTGCCAGATTTTGCCAAGCTCTTCGTTCAACAGCATCCTCACAGGGAGAAAGATAATCTATGCAGACAAAAAGGCACTTCCCTTCCCTCATCAAAAGAAGTCCTGGTGGTGGAAACAGTTAAGAGCTCAGCTGCTGATCAAATGTTGGTGGTTAGAACCTGTTGTTGTCTAACCGATTCTAATATCGACCCTATAGGACAGAGCAGAATTGTCCCATACGGTTTCCAAGGAGCACTGGATGGATTCAAACTGCCAACCTTTTGGTTAGCAGCCACAGCACTTAACCACCGCACCATGTAAACATTACAGCCTAGAAAACCTGTGGGGCAGCTGTGCCCTGTCACGTTGGGTCCCTATGAGTCGAAAACCGACTCGATGGCAGCCAACAAAAACACACTTCAAACACACATACACTCACACAGAGACACTGAAATTGCTTTTGGTACTTAAAAAAATTCACGATAACTTCTCTGAACTAATGTAATCAGTGGTGTTGCTAGTTGCTGAGGATTTAGAAAACTACCTCAAACACCTAAATAGACCCCTTCACAAATGTTAGATGCAGATTAACCTCTCACTTGTTCTATTCTTTTGGGTCTCTGCTGAAATTTCACCTCTTAGAGAGACCTTCCTTGCCCACCCTTTGTAAAACACTGTCTGCCCATTCTAGCCCCTCCCCCTGCTTTATTTCTCTTCGCAGCAGGTATCACCACCTGTCGGTAGTACAGATACCATTTCTAGGTTTTTGCCTAGTTCTATGATGTCAGTCCTGTCCGCTACTGTAAACCCAGGTCCCGGCTCACTGAGCACACAATGAATTTTTGTTGACCAAAGGGCAAAGTGGAGAGAGGTGGGAGAGGGAGAGAGGCAGGCTGAACACAGGTAAAATTTACATTGTCAAGCTTCAGATAAAAGTTTGTACCACCAATTCCGACACTGTTATAGTATCTACAACAATGAGATAACCTATAAGCATTGCCTCACTGAATCCTCCCAACAACCTTGATAGATAGTATTATTCTCCTAGTTTTAAAGATGAAAAAACTAGATTGAGAAAGTTTAAATTGCCCAAGTCTTTAAGAAATTCCAACTTTTTGAAGATAAGCTTGCTTTTGCTTAAGTTTTTAAAAAGTTAGTATAATCTGCAAAATTTCTGTTTAAACTTTTACATACTGTGGGAAAAGCAGCCATAAACTCTGTTGGAGGAAACGCGTGGGGAAGACGCTGAGGAAGGAAAAGCAGATGCACTTGAGAGGTTCAGCCAGGAAAGGGGGTGACTGGCGCTTGCCTGTCAAGCCCCGACTCACCCATGGGCGCTCACCTGGTTTTTATGTTTCCTCTACAGCACATTTACTGCTCCACAACCCTGGCTGCTTCTCCTTGTCACTTGTCAGTCAGTAGCCAACTTTTCAGCTCACCAAAACATCTGCAAGTCCAAAGGCATTGGGTGAACCGCCTACCAAGACAGGACTCTTCAGCGTCTGCAGCCACCCAACTGCCAAGTGACTCAGGTGCATCGAGAGCTGACTCCAGACACAACCTGAGTCATCAGGCCCAGAGGATGCCTGGGCTTCAGCCCCAACTAATGTAGCATTTGCCCACGGACTAGACACAATTAGATGGGAAACAAACAAGGGGAAATAAAAAGGAAAGTCAACACGTGGTGAGCAAGCTGCATGTGGTCTTCATCATTAACAACCCATGAATGGCCAAGTGTAGCACTGCATACAGGGTATGTGGAGATGAAGGCAAGGAGCCCTGCCAGCTGCTGGTGCCTAACTCTGCAAACCACATCTCTCTTTCCAGAAAAGTTTGGTCCAGAGCCCTTTCTTCAAGAGGTACACCCTACCTGCTGCAATACTCAAGGATGATACAGTATAGAAATAATATTCGAAGCCACCTCTCCTGGGAACAGAGAATTCCTTGTTCACATAACACATTCAATGAACATCAACTATGTGCCAGAAGCCTATAAAAGGACTTTAAAAACATTTTATGTGTTATGTTTGAAGCATTCAACCTCCAAAGATAATTAATCTGCAGTTCTGAGGTTTGAGCCATAGAGCACCCAGTTTCCATCACAAAGATAACTGAGATTAGAGCCAGGATCTTTTTCCATACACACTTTAAGAAATAGAGCTGTTATTGAAACACTAAAGCACTGACAATATTACCAACTACTAATTTAAACAGTAGAGACCGCAAGCCTTGGGAAGAACAAGCACACTTTCATTTTGATGCCTTTCTCCACAACCTCAGCTGGACCTCACCTGATGCCAACACACCACACCTGTTCCTTTACCTCCACTGGAGCCCCCAACGACAGCAAGGCTCCTGGGACTTCGGAACCTTGGGCTAGCTTAGCTTCAAAGCAGAGCCTGGAACTGCTTGGTTCAGGTTCGAACCCCCTGCCAAGAATTTGCATTTCTAACAAGTTCCCAAGAGGTGCTAATGCTGCTGGTCAGGGAGCAATTTTGAGAACCACTAGTAGAGCAGTGGTTCTCAAAATTTACTATATAAGAATCACCTGAGGATCTTGTTAAACTCTAGATTCTGATTCAGTACATCTGGAGTGGAAATGCAAATTCTCAGCAGGGGTTCTAAGTGCTGCTCCAAAATCTTCTTCAGCCTCTGGGAACTTCAGGAATGCTCTCTTTTGCTCATCCTAGATAGATGGCCTGATTAAGTTTCCTTCTTGGCTAAACAAGTTGCTGTTCCCTCTAACTGCCCTGCACTCTCCTCTCTGGACCTGAGCAGGAAGGTCTCGGGTGTGACAGAGCCTGGTCTAACCACAGAATCAAGGAAAACACCATGCAATTTAACTTCTTAATTACAGATTTCTCTACTGTTGGATCATTCTGGAACGGGAACTAAAAAACCTCTCTTTCCCCTTCTTCGCTTTGTTTTCCACATATACTGAATTTTTTTTCTTTTTAATATAATAACATGTCTTAGCAATACAAGTGACTCTAGTAACTCAGAGGTTTATAAACCATCTCTGGCACAAGTCATTCCCTTTACAAAGGGAGTTATACAAATAACAAGTTTAAGAAATTATATACCTTTTTTTTCCCCTTGAGGGGAAAAAAGTTAGCAGGTAACAGGCTAAATGCAGAAGCCAAGAAACCCAATACAGAATTCTCAATAAAACTGAGATTGAGCGGCCTTGCCTTTACCTTCTCGTTTTGATTTTTAGAAAATGTTCATGTTAAAAGGCTGCCTACTGTTTCTCTTAGCCTTTTACCAAAAACTAATGCTAATTTTTAAATTCCTTAAAAACAAAAATAAATTGAAGCAATCTCAGTCTATAAGAGAGACAAAGGCATCCCCACCCCCACCCTTGACATCCATGAGATGAAAAGCACATTAACCATGGAAATCATGATGGGTTGTACTTCCTGTTTGGGCTCTAGCTCTGATCCGTCTAATTTGCACAGGACACCTGTAAGACAACAAGGATGGTACTAACTCTACAAAGAGCTGTGGGGAAACCCATTAAAATCATCCTCATAAATAGCTCTATCCAAAGTCTGCCTGTCTTTTAATTCCAGTGTTATAAACCAGGAATCCAAGTTCCCATTTGTAAAATGGCTTTGATGTGAGGCTGGTGAGGACCGGCAAGGGTGCCTTTAGAGGCTGGCATGTATCTTGACCTCTCCCTTGAGCCAGTACACTAGTAAAGGGGACTTTATAAGCACAGAGTATTGTTATCTGAAGATCTATAAGTACTTAAAAGAAAGGACATTCACTTCTCAGAATACTCAAAGGGCATAACCTGGAGATTTAGTTCAGTTCAATTCTGAGGTTCTATTCCAATTCTGTCCCATAAATGGCCATGTTAGATTAAATGACAACTTTCAAGAAGATAAATTTTAAAAAGGTTTTAGGAAATTATGGACTGTGAACCCCAACCATGTAACAACTTTCCTATTATCCTAATTTCCTGGGGAGGCCAGTTCCACATTTTACTGACTACCAGATTAACTCCCTACTTTATTTGGAAAAAGTAAACAAACATATATCTACATGTTGTTTCAGATTTTGACTGCTAAAATTGAAAGCAAAAAAAAAAATTAACTTACAAAAATATTTAATAATCTTCCCTACCTTAAAAAGGAATATAAACAAAACAGAACCAAACATACTTTATGTTGGTGAGGACATGCCAGCCTGGAGAAGAGGGTTATGGGAAGGCCAGTATGAGTGGGGTTAGATGTACTCTGCCCCACTAACATGGGGGCTTGGAAACTGGAATGTTAGATGAAAAACTACGGGGCTGGGGCTGAGGGTACCAAGCTAGGAAGTCCTACCTCCTCCCACTTTCCAGCCAACTATCCCTCTGTATCCTCACTTTATACAACTTTCCCTTCTCCCTCTACTTTCCTCCACCCCACTCTCTCCCCTGTGACTGATTAAATCATTGGGTACCACTCACTAAGTCGAACCCAGTCCAGAAACAGCAGGCCGAGATAGAGCAGCACTGTCAAATACATGACTTGATTTCAATTCATCAGCAAGTCCCCCAATGTCTCTCAGCTGCATTTGGCACCATGAGCACCTTCTCCCTGAGTGCACCTTCAAACTCTATGAAAGAAATAGCTCGGGTAACCCCAGTTCTGGTCATGCAGGCGCCCAGTACAGTGGCACATGACCTTTGTTTGTGGGGCATCACTCTATCGTCTAACCTACACATCTAGCCATCATAGTCCTGAGGGTCAATCCAAAATGCAGACAAATTGAAGAAAACTAGGCTCGGCTGCCCTGCATGGTGCTGAATATAAATAATTAGATCTCCTTGCCTTGGCACTTGATAGGTATTAGCCCCAGAATTGGAAGCTGACTGATTTCTTTAAGGCCCTACAAACTTGCCCAACATTTCCCGCCAACTCCACCCCACGCCTGCAGTTCTGTGTGTCATCGAGGAATCTGCTTTGATCTGTGGAAAGCTTGCTTGATGGAGCTACATAATGAAAGGGATTATTACTTAAACGCAGGCTACATGAAGCCAGAGGCAGTACAGAACCCACTTGATTCTGCAGGGCCTCTCTCTGTTCAGGTCTGGGGCTTCACAGGGATATGTAGGGCACTCCCTCAACTGCACCCTCAGCACCCGTCAGAACCAGCCCTCTCCCCAAGATTCAACGGTCTGATTCCTCTCTGCTCTCCATTCTGGGCAGTTCTAATGAGCACATCATCCTCAAATCCTACCAGTCTTGCCCTGCAGCTAGTGTTCTAATAGGGCTGAAAATAATCCCACAAAACCCTGCTTTTAATTCTCTCAAAATAGTGAGGACAGATAAATGACCCATTTTAAGGTTTTGCTTTGCTCTCTGAGGTATTTCACCTGATCCCACCCACCTGATGTCAGATTTGTTTCATCACAACTTGGCCAATATTGTTGGGGTGCCATTGAAAGGTGCCATTGAGGCCCCACTTTCTGCCACCGTGGGCACGACCTGACAGATGTTCACTCAGTCTCTGCTCACTACTCCAGGGTGTGTGAGCCATGGAAGAGGCATGGCCTGTTTTCCTCTCTGCATAGCGACTGAGATTTCCTTATACTGAGCCCCAATTTCACTTCATCCACTGACTCTGGTTTTGACTTCTGAGCTTACACACAGAATGACTCTGGGTCATCTTCCAGATTTGTGAGTTCAATTGGTTAAAGTTGTAGCAGAATCTCCCTGGCAAATCTTTCCTCAACTCCCTCCACTGTTCATTATGTCCTGGATTCCAGCCAACTAGGTCCATAGAGTACAAAGCCCAGAATGAACTCAAAAATGGGTCTGATCAGCATAGAAAGCATAATATCCCTTTACTAGAACACAACAAATTTATTAATGTAGTCATGCTACTTGGCTTTGTGGGCAGAGGAAAGCTGGGGGACTCTTACAGTAGCTTAATGATGGATGATGCTCGTTCACTTTAACTTTTAATCTTGAAATACAGATACACAGGAGATTGCATCCTATACCCCATCATCCTTAACCCCTGGCAACCCATTTTCCACCTCTATAGTATTGTTCTCTCAGGAATGTTATATAAATACAATCATACAGTATGTGACCTTTTGGGATTGGCATTTTACAGTCAGCGTAATGCCCTTGAGATCCATCCAATTTGTTGTGTATACCAGTAGTTCATCCCTTTACAATCCTGAGTAGAATTCCATGGTATGAATGCACCATGGTTTGTTGAGCTGCTTCGTACACACATACTGAACATTTGGGTTGTTTCCAGTTTGGGGCTATGACAAATAAAGCTACTGTGACCAGTTGTGCACAGGTTTTTTGTGTGGATATAAGTTTTTCTTTCTCTGGAATAAGTGTCCAGGAGTATAACTGCTCAGTTATATGTTAATTGTGTGTTTAGTTTTTAAAGAAACTGTCACGCTATTTTCCAGAGTGGCTGTACCAGTTTACATGCCCACCACTGACATATGAGAGATCTAGTTTTTCTGCATCCTCTTCAGTATTTGGTATTGTCACAATTTTTTTTTTTTTTTGCAGTAAATCTGGTAGATATGCAGTGAACTTGTTGTTTTAATTTCCCTAATGGTAGTGAATTGAACATCTTTTCATGTGCTTATTTGCCACGAATGTATCCTCTTCAGTAATGACTTTTGTCTATTTTCTAATTTTTTTTTTTTAATGCTGAGTTTTGGGAGTTCTTCATACATTCTAGCTACGAGTGAGTCCTCTGTCAATGATATGTAGTTTGCAATTTTTCTCATAGTCTGTAGCTTGTTTTTTCATCCTCATAACAGGATGTTTTGCAGAGCAAAAGTTTTAATTTTGATTAAGTCCAATTTATTGATTTTTCCTTTGTAGACCATGTTCTTGGTACCATGTATAAGAACTGTTTATCAAGCCCTGGGTCCTGAAGATTTTCTCCTATGTTATCTTCTATAAAATTCTTATAGTTTCATTTTACATCT
The DNA here is from genome assembly GCF_024166365.1 of Elephas maximus indicus. NCBI lineage: Eukaryota > Metazoa > Chordata > Mammalia > Proboscidea > Elephantidae > Elephas > Elephas maximus. The sequence goes on along the minus strand of NC_064829.1, from coordinate 44,196,782 downwards.
AAATCTATGATCCATTTTTAATTCATTTCTGTATAAGTGTGAGTATTTTTGGCTATGGATGGATGTCCAAGTGCTCTAGCAACATCTGTTGAAGAGGCTATACTTCCTCCATTGAACTGCTTTTGCATCTTTGTTGAAAATCAGCCATATTTGTGTCAGGCTATTCATGAGTTCTCAATTCCGTTCCATTGATCTATATGTCTGTTCCTCCACTGAAACCAGTCTTGATTATTGTATCTACATAATAAGTCTTGATATTGGGGAGAGCGACTTCTTCCTTTATTCTTCTTCATCGAAATTGTTTTGGCTATTTAGTTCCTTTACCTTTCCATGTGTTTTAGAATAATCTTGTCTATATCTGCAAAGAAAAAACTTGCTAAGATTTTGGTAAAAATTACACTAAACCTGAATATCAATTCAGGTCGAACTGACACCTTTACTATGTTTATGTTTAGTCTTCCAATTCATGAACAAGGTACGTCTCTCCAGTTATTTAGATCGTCTTTGATTTTTTTCATCAACATTTTGCAGATTTAGTATGCAAGCCCTGCATGTTTTTTGTTAGATTTACAACTATTTCATTTTTCAAGCAATTGTAAATAGTATGGTAGTTCTAATTTTGGTTTCCAGTGTACATTGCTAGTATAGAGACATACAATTGATTTTTGTATGTTGATCTCATATCTTCTGACTTTGGTGAACTTATCTGCTAGTTCCATGAGGTTTTTTTTTTTTAATTCCTGGGATTTTCTATTAGACAATTGTGTCATCTGCAAACAGGGACAGTTTTATTTCTGCCTTTCTGAACTGTATCCTTTTATTTCCTTTTCTTGCTTTATTGCATTGGTTAATACTGTCAAGATGGTATTGAATAGAGTGATGAAAGTGGGCATCCTTGCCTTACTCCCAATATTAGAGGGAAAGTATTTAGCCTTTCATTATTAATTTTGATGTTAACTGTAGGTTTCTGCAGATGCGCTTTATCAGGCTGAGCAAATTCCCTTCAGTTTCTAGCTTGCTGGGAGTTTTTGTTTTGTTTTAAATCATGAATGAGTGTTGAATTTTGTCAAATGCTTTTTCTGGTATCATCATGTTATTTTTCTTTTTTAGTCTGTTAATATGGTGGATTATATTAATTAAATATCAAATACTCAACCAGCCTATTTCTGGAGTAAACTCCTGTTGGCCATGGTGTATTATTTTTTAAATATATTCCTAGGTTTAACCTAATTTTTTTTTTTTTTAGGACTTTTGCATCTATGTTTATGAAGAATATTGGTCTGTACTTTCCTTATTTCTTTTTGGTTTTCATATCAAGGTAAAGCTGGCCTCATAAAATGAGTTGAAAAGTATTCTCTCTTCTATTTTTTAGAAGAGATTGTGTAGAATTGCTTTGTCTTCTTTAAACATTTGGTGAATTCGACAGTGAAACCATTAGGGCCTGGAGATTTCTTTTTCTGGAGGTTTTAAATTGCAAATTCAATTTTCATAGTAGTCATAGGTTTGTTAAAATTATTGCATAATGGGTGAGTGTGGTAGTTTTGTATTTTTTGAAGAATTGGTTCATTGTATTGAAGCTGTCAAATTTGTGTAGAGTTGTTCGTAGTATCCTTTTATTATCATTTTGATGTCTGCAAGGTCTATAGTGATATCCCCCATTTCCTGATATTAATAATTTGTGTATTCTCTTTTTATTTGTCATTCATGCTTGAGGTTTATCAATTTTATTGATCATTTCAAATAACCTTTTTGTTAAATTTTTCTACTATTATTCTGTTTTCAATTTCTTTGATTTCCATTTTAATCTTTATTATTTCCTTCTTTGGTTATATTTTGCTTTTATTTTCCAGTTTCTTGAGATGGGAGCTTAGATTATTCATTTGAGATTTTCTTCTTTTCTAATGTAAGCATTTAGTACTCTAAATTTCCTTCTTGGCACTCCTTTTTTTGAGTCCCACAAGTTCGACATGTTGTATTTTCATTCTCGTTCAACTCAATTTTTTTTTTAATTTCCCTTCAAACTTCCTCTTTGAGCCAAGAATTGTTTAGAAGTGTGCTGTTTAGTTTCCAAGTGTTTGGAGATTTTCCTCTTATTTTTTCTGTTATGGATTTCCAGTTTGACACCATTGCAGTTGGAGAGTACAGTCAGTATGATTTCAATGCTTTTACATTTGTTGGGGTTTGTTTTATGGCCCAGTATATAGTCCACCTTGTTATTTTTTTCCACAGACCCTTGAAAAGAATGTATATTTTGTTGTTGTTCGGTGCAGTGTTCTATAAATGTTGATTAGATTGATGGTGGTGTTGACTTTTTCTATATCCTTGCTCATTTTCTGTCTAGCTATTCTATCAACTGTGGAGAGTCTCCAACTATATAATCGTGGCTTAGTCTATTACTTCATTCAATTCTGTCAGTTTTTGCTTCACATATTTTGCTGAGCTTTTGTTTCATGCATACACATTTAGGATGGCTATCTTCTTGGTAGACTGACCTTTTCATCATCATCTTTTCTCAGGCTCAGATAACCCATTTGCCTTGTTACAACTGAGCAGTGGTGAAAGTGTTGACTCTGTTGGCCTTCTCCAACACCACCCCAGCGAGGAGGAGGAGGAAGTACACTTCATTGCCACCGGTTGGGATATAAGTCCAGGTTCTCCAAGGGGCTTTTACTAACTTTGATGGGCAGGGCCTCTTAACACCAGGCAAGGATGAAAGTCCCATATCCCCATTGAGAAGAGCATGGAGAACTGTTAGGAGGTGGCTGGATATGGTAGTTAAGGAGCCGAGAACAAGTGTGACAAGATAGCAACAAATGGGGATGCCAAGAAAGCTGGAGAACTTGGAATCCTTGGCCAACAGCAAGTGTGAATGATGGGGAGTCCCCAAGGACCTCACAGGCCAGAGCCCTTACCCTGAAGTGAAATCATGGTGTGTGTATGTTTGTGTTAGGGAGGAGCTGGTGTCCTATCTGTAGTGAAGACACCCTGTCCTAACTAATGAGCAAATGAGCTGCAGCCTGAAGGCCAGACCTTCAAAGGGATTCAGCAGAAGGCAGTACAAACAGGAGCTTTGGCTTTAAAACAAGACAGAATGAGGAAGGCATGGGGGCCTGTACGTGGGGAAACCAACACCAGGCCAGATTTTAGCCAGGTTAGAACAGTTTAATCAAGTTCCACACTGATTCTGTAAGTTTATCTTTCTCTACCTTTGTTTTTCTTTCCTTTTTTATTGTTATTTCTAGAAAAGGTTCCATTTGAAAAATTACACTATTTCAGCTGAATTAAGGGGAAAAAAGGAATACTTCCCAGGCATTTGTATTGTGGCCAGGCTTGCTAGCAGAATTAGCATCTCCCGCCTGGCCGGCGTGATACATCAGCTGCCCGTCACCCCTTGGGAAACTTCTGTGCAGCAAAAGCAGACAGGAGTGTGGGAATGAGCCCGTCCCTCCTGCTCCCTCCTTTGATGGTAATCAGGATGCCGCGCAGACCCACTCAGCCTCCAGCAGGGAGTCTCTGGGCTCAGGACGGTGCAGCTTCTCCAACAGGTGGCTGCAGTTACAGAGGCAGGGCAGAGGGCACAAGCACACATGCAGGGCCTCGATGGAGAAAACACACGGGAGCGAACTGTGCACACAGTGGGAAAAACAGTGTGGTGACCCCGTCCACAGCCAGCTATAAAATGCCTAAATGGGCACAGTGGGGCACCGACTTCCTTAAACCCATTTTTGTTAATGACAGAAAGTCACCAAGACTTATTTGTGAAATTACACAAACACACAGAGCAATGGTTTAAAATCATCAAAGTGTCACAAAGTTCATAAATATTAAGACCATAAAGTTTAGATAAAGCTGTATTTGTACAGGACCAGACAGACATTTACTTGGAAAGGAGAGATGAATTTTCTAAGCAAATTATTTGTATAAATCAAACACAGCCCACGGGCCAAATCTGGCTTGCCACCTGGTTTTGTCTGGCCTGCAAACTAAGAATGATTAGTTAAATGGTTAGATATTAGATAAACATTTGCAATCAATTTGATGATAGGGAACACTAACTTTGAACCAGAATTAAGCAGAATGTTATCTCCCACCCCCAAAAAATGAATTCCATTCTTATTAGTAGACCTGAGTCAGAAAAACACTGTACTTAATTACCATTATTCTGTTTTGAATTGAGTTAATAAAAAAAGAATTGTGTGTATTTGTTTTCTCTTGATATATTAGTATCTATACAATATCCTCAATTCTGCCTCTTAGACTACAAAACCTAAAATATTTACTGTTTGGCTCTTTAGAGAAGATGTTTACCAACCTCTAGCATAAATTAATAACAAAATAAAATGGCAAAAAAAACCAAGTCTTTGAAATACTGTTAAAGTCACTATACAAACAATATATGAGAATTCTAAATAATTACCTGTTAATTAAATCACAATTAAACAGTACTCAATTTGCCTGTGTGGCAACTCTATGAGCTTAAAAGTAACAGGCACGTTTATTTTAAACTATTCTCTAAGTCAGACTTTCCACTGTTGGATCGTTCTCCCGCTCCAAGGGCCGTTCTGTTTTCAGGGAAAGTAAAATAATGGAAGACCTGATTAAAGGAATTCCACTAAACGTTTCCTTCATTGACCCAGGTTTTTAGATTTGAAGACCTTCAAGAGTTTAGACCACAAATTAATCCTTTACTTCTCCCTAAAGCTGGTATTTGAAATAACGGTGGCATAGCTTCCAGCATCACAGAAACATACAAGCCGTCACAGTATGACAAACCAACAGACGGGTGGTGAACCAAGACTACAACAGCCTACGAAGAAAGTCCCGGTGATCTATTTCAAAACATCAGCCAGTGAAAACCCTGTGGATCACAACCGAATACTGTTTGATACAATTCTGTAAGATGAGACATTTAGGTTGAAAGGTACTGAACATATACAACGGACTCCGGCACACCAGTGACCACAAAGACGGCTCAGGACTGGGCAACATTATATTCTTGTGTACATGGGGTAGCCGTGAGTCAGAGCCAAATCAACAGCAACTAACATCTTCCTAAAGCGACCAGGAAGAGATTGTTAGACCAGCAGAGGGGAGGCAGAGGAGCTAAGCATGGGATATGAACCAAAGAGAGGAAGAGTGGGCGTTTGTCAGTCTGACGCCAGCATGGGCTTGCAGGTTTGTGGTGGAAGGCCTAGAATTACGTGCTGCCTTGACATCTGGTGAAATCAGGAGGGCCTTGAATGGCCTACCTACAAGTTCCCCTCCTCGCTCTGCCATTCATTAGGTCCCCTAGCCAAACAACCATCCTTGTTACAGGGACTAGGCATAGTTCCTGCTTATCCCTGCCAGCCTGCAGAATTATTCAAAGGAGCCAATCAAATTCTACCTAGGAGGCACCCCACTCTCTTGGTACTACAAAGTCTGCCTCCCACAATCCATGGCTGTTTACTCCTTCCTGAGTGCAACCCCCTTGTGGCCCCGCATGGCATCTGGTTTCTTCCTCTCCTGGCTGCAAGTATATGTGGACTAACAAATGCCATCAATCTCATTTATCAGAGTTGGGTGTCATGTGTTCAGCAATTCCCATAACCCAAGGATGAGGATCTTCCCTTCGCCCAGGGGGTGAAGAGGAAGTGATCAAAATAAGGCTTCCCAGGGGCCCGCAGAGTTGAGAACACCTGGTGTAAGGACCTATTCTGGATCTTCTAATCTGGGATAAAGTCCCTGGTTTAGAGTATGTGATTGGCTCTTAGAAAGTAAAAATTGCCCACTTGAACAACTGACCAATCTACTGCGCCTGCATATTAGCTCAGAACCCAATGTCACAGGCAGCATTATTTTAGTAGTGTTTTTTTGTTGTTGTTGTTTATAACATTGATGTATTTTACCTTAAAAAGTGGGTTTCCTGGGGCGGGGATGGGTGGTATTTGAAAGAGCAAATGGGACAAGTTAGTAAAACAAACACAAGAAGAAGAAAAACATTATAAAGACTTCAAAGTGGCGCAGATTGGCCCAGTAGGGTCTCCGTGCCTCCCTCCACCCCCATGGTGGGGTAAACTGTCACAGATGTTCCTGAGTGTTTTGAATGGCCTTCTAAGAACAGCAAACTTATAAAGTAACAGCTAGACCTGGTGTTTTCAAGTTAACATCGGGAAACAACCCTGTCTTTTACTAGGGCATATTTCTGAAGGCACTTGGCTCCAGAGGGCTTTGAAAAAAACAGGGGAAAGGTGAAGCAAGTGGACAAGACTCAGTTCCCCATATATTATGCAGATACGGATCAACAATAATAATCCACGCCGATTATATGGGCAGACACTGGACTTATGAAACATACTCATAAAAATTCCACCTCTGATGGTCAACCTGGTTGGGGACCAGCCTCTCCCAGCACCAGCTGCAGGAATGTCCCTTCCTCCACATCACCCCATCCTATAGGTCCCACCCTGTCCCAGCCACAGCTGGTCAAGAGATCCTGCCCTCTATCCTCACTCTCTGCAAACAGCAGCATAGGGTTAAACACTGCAGGCAAGAATACCACGCCATTGCCTTAGCTGTGCTTCCACCTTCTCCTAAACCAAAGAGAAGAGGCAGCAAGACTATGATCACTGTCTTCAGGTACCCAGATGACTGTCACTGGTATGGCGATTAGAGTTGACCACTGTCCTACATCTAGGGCCAGGAGGAGGAAGTTAAGATAGGGCAGGCTTCAGAAAGGAAGAACTTTTATTAGCCAAAAGTGTCCAAAAATGGAACAAGTCACCTCTTCTAGTAGTAAGTTTCCTATCACTGGCAGGAGGAGGACCACTCTGGGGGAAAAACAAATCAGGGATGGGAAGCTGGGGCAGATGGCCCTTTCAGTGCCCTGTAATCCTGGGATTCTTTGTCCTAAACATAGATGGGGAAAATATTTCTCAACAATAGGTAGCCATTTTGGATATCATATCACACCGTTCAGTTTCCCCTTTCCTACTCCTGCCCTTCACCAGCATGCAGACATACCTTCTGGGACCCTCTAATGTCAGGTATTTTTATGATCTGTCAGAAAGCCGTAGAGAACAGGTCAGGCTGGGTCATGTTCCCTCAATAATTAAGACATTAAGTTAGCTTCCCAGTAGACCTTCATGAGGCCATCGTCAGCCAGTCACAGCCAGCCAGGAGCTGCCCACCGATCCCTTGGTCCCACTCATCTTCACAACTATCACCATTTTCAGTCCTTGAGAAGGCTGCCCAGGGGCTGCTGGAAAAGCCGTCAGGCCCTCAAGGAGCTGCTGGACATGCAATAGCAGCTTGCACCCTGAATCCAGTCCACAGTCACACTAATGGTCCATTTTGAAGACAAGGGCAGAGGCTGTTTCAGCAGCATGCCCTGCAAAGAGCAGAAATATCCATGGCAAGCAGGCCAGCCTTTAGGACCTAGTCAGAGCCTTCTACTCCACCCCAGCCCTGTTCCTTCTACCAATTGTGCCAGTAGTAGAGAGACCACTTCTACAGCCCTCCCTGAGAGTGGGGATGAATCTTGTGCATCACACACACTTCTTCATTTAATCCTATAAGGCAGGTACTCTAGGGTCCATTAAATTTCTCAGTTTCCATTGATGAAGCTCCGGAAGATCCACCATACCCTTGACCCTGGTGTTTAGAGCATGGGCCATTCTAACCTGTGTCCTGGGGACCCTGAGCATCTGTTCCTGTATTGCTGTGACAGGTCACTTCTCAGGGCTCCCTCCTGCCTCTCTGGCTGCCTCCTGCCTCCTGCATGTTGGAGTCCTAGCACCTGCTCCTCACTCTCCACACAGTGCCTGCTCACCCCATCACAGTGATGACTTCAGCAGCCCTGTGCTAACTCAGCAGCAGCCCTCATCTCCTCTGTCCTCACCCACAGGAGCCAGCCCACCAAGGCCTAGAGCCCAGCCAGCCCTCAAGACTCACACTGTCCTGCCTCCTTACTGCCTGGGTAACACTGCCGCCTCCCAAAAACCTGGAGGGCCTTTTCAACCTCCTTCTTGACTTTTAGATTCATATATCCAACTGCCTGCCAACATTTCTACCCAAATGCCCCATGATCGGGTCAAACACAACAAACACACCCCTCAAACTGCTCCCCCACACGGCCCCCGTCCTTTGCAGCTAGGTTAGTGATGTCACCATGTACCTTGTTACTCAAGCTGGAAACCTGATGCCTCTCCCTCCCTCAACCCCGCACCAGCAGAGACTTCGGCTTTGGCCTCCTTCCTCTCCCCTCACTCTGCTGCTTCAGGGCAGGGCCTTCTCATCTCTAACCTGCCCCCACTCTTGCTCCCTCCACCCTACTTAGCAACCCTAAGGTCATCTACCCCAAACCCAATCCTGACCATACCACTCTCCCACTGAGACCTTTGAAGTCTCTGCCCCTGTGCTTTATGTCAGAGTCCAGGTTCCTCCAAGGTGCCTCCAATGCCTCTACCATGGGGCCCTCCTCCACCTCCAGTGTCATCGCTCCTCCCTTCTGGCCTCACTTTCTGCTCTGAAAACCTCAGCAGCTAGAAGTTTCTGGTAGGTATTATCTGTCCCTTACCTCTGTGCCTTTGCACACCTTGTCCCCTCTGTCTACCATGGCCACACAGGCCTCCCTCTCATCCTTCTACCCATCCTCCAGATTCAACTAGCACCTCTTCCTTGGCTCCCCCTTCTTGTCCCCTACTGGGCTAGTTGCTAGTTGGTGCTGAGGGCCTGCAACCCGTAGGAATTCTGCTGTCATAACACTGACCACATGGTGACATGGCAGGGACTCTTGATGTGTCTATTTCCCCAGCTAGACAGCACAGGCAGGGGCTATCTCTATTTATCTCTAAGCCCAGCACTCAGCCGGCTCTCAGTAAATGCTTGTGAATGAATGAATCATTTCATCCCCACAGTAGTTTGCCTAGAAGCTTCCATATTGCATAGTGCCTTTAAGTCAGAGAGTTTTTCGACTGTGCCTCACCACCCCACCTGACCATGGAAACTTCATCCACCGCCTGCTCCAGAGAACTGCCTCCTCCCTTTTGGCATCCAAGTCTGGTTGATGATGATGCAAGACTCTTGCACCAATGGCAGCCTGAATGAGGAGATCAGACGATAGACCAGCATCTTTCTTTCTTTAGGACCAGCAATGCAATGGGGCCCAGTATTTGGCCCTAAAATACACGTTTTCTCTCTCCTTCTCTCTCTTACTACTTTACCTTATCATTTCCCAAATCCCTGCCTCTTCCTCTGTCCCTGGGATCCTGTGGGCACAAAGTCTAAACATGCAGCTCCTAGGTAGCTCCAGACAGTCACGGTGAGCTGGTGGCAGAGCAGGAGATCCACAGGGAGGCTGCTTCAGGGAGTGCTTTATACTTGATTCAGGACCCAACCTCTCTGAAAGCATTTCTGGAGAAATAAGGGTGAAGACCACTGACATGGGCAAGGACAGGGAGACTGCTCCAGAATCCAAAACAGTCACCTGGTCAGGAGGCACAAGACTGCATGGGACAAACCAGCTTGGCCTCACACAAGGGGCTTCCTTATGAAGCCACCTCCTCAGGGAAGCCCTGGTGGGCCAACCACTAAGCCAGGGCACTATGCTGGGGATAGGGACTACAGGGACAGGGCCTTGAATGATAGGACGAAACATCACATTTTTATCGCACTACCAACAGCTTCTGATCCTTAAATATTTTGTTTTATCAACAGAACCTTTTTCAAAAGACCTCTTATGTGCAAGCCCAAAATACAAGAGAGATAAAAGTGGATTTTCTGTGGTTAGAATGCATGGGGTGGGGCCCTGTGAGATCTCCAAGAAACTCAGGATTTGCACACTAACACATGAAGTCATCGGCTCCTAATACAAATGAGGGTCAGAGAGGATCTGAAGAAAACTCACAAAGGTTCTTGGAAACGTTCTGATTTTCAGTCTCCCACCAAAAGTAGAGCAGGAGAGTTTCAGAAGTAACTGTGGCAGCTCCTTCCACCAGCCGTGACATCCCAAAGATGCCTCAGCTATCCACCTTTCTATCAGGAGCCTGCAGTAGCGACTGCAGGCATCTCCCCCTTCTTCTCTCTTCCAGGGAAGGAGGGACTAGAAAAAAGTAGTTGTGGGTAAGAGGAAGGTGGGTGCCCTGGCGTTTCTCAAACACGCAGACAAAAGACTAACAACTCTTTCTGAATTGTGGCAATCACCGTTATATGTATACTGAAAACCTACTGAAAAATAGACACTCCATACTTTAGTGTACTGTAAGTCTTAAAATTACAGAGCCTCGCTGATGTTCCAAATTATAGTTATGAAGAGTAAACATTAAGGGGCATGATTTGGGCATGGGAGGAACTCAAGGTTTCCTCCAATGACGCCATAAAAGCCACATGGTAGGGAGATTTCTCCACTGGCAGCTGAGCAGAGAACAGAAGCAGGCAGGCAACATGGGGATGGAAACAAGATATTCTTCATCATAAAAATGACACGATTCAGTGAAAGGATCATGGAAGGCAGTGGTGGTGGGTAGGGCAGGGGATGGCCAGCCCATGGGCCAACAACTTGGGTTCAGGCATTCTGAATCTGACTGAGGTGATGGCTGTAGATCACTGAAAACGTGGGACAGGAGCCAGTCCCAGAGATTTCAATTTTGGTGACTTTTTGTTCTGGTTCTTCTGTAAGCTCTGCTGCATTAGCAAAACATGGAAGGCACAATTTCTTTGTTAATATCAAACAGCTCTTTTTAAACCAATGGCTTCATGTACTCTGAGGTGCTACAAATGAGTCCTGGAGTCAGTCTGTCCCTCATGATGATACAAGAAATGCTTTTCAGTGATTCTGGAAGGAAAGGAGGGATGGGCCTAGCTGGTGAGAACTCAGATCCCAAGGAGGGACAATGGGTCTGACAAGCAGCGTGTCACAGGGCCGCAGTGATTCTGAGTGCTAAACAAAGGGACAAGCGGGAAAGCAAGGTTACAAAAGATGAAAGCAAGAAAAACATCATTACGAAAAAGGGAAAGGAGAGAGGCTGTGTTGTATGCACTGGGCCACAGACATAGGAAGTACAAGTGGTGCAGAGAGGAAGACAATGGCTGCTTGCACTCTTCTTTGTTGGGTTTTTCCCTATTAATGATGTGGAAATCAATTTGGCTGTGTTCCATCCACAGCTCTATCACTGTCCAGCAGTGAGACTATGAGCAAGTCACTTTAGCCCTCTGGATCTTAGTTTCCCAATGTGTAAAATGAGAAGACCTGGCCAGGAGGCCTCTAACACCCTGCGTCCAGCTGGCCCAGGTACTGGATGGGACCCCAGTCTATGACTGTCATGGCCACAGAGGCAAAACTCCTCGTGGCTAGCGGACACAGGCCAAGGAAAAGTTGCTTCCCAGCCCAAAGACTCCAGTAACAGGGTCACCAGCCATCTCTGTCACATGGCCACTCATCAGAAGGGCCTCAGGGAAAACAAGACTCAGAGCAAAAGCCCCAACGACTGAGAAGCAACACACCATAAATGCAGGAGTCCTGTGCTCAGTAGTAGCATTTCTGACTTGGGTTGAAGAATACACAATATGTTATGATAAAGATGAATATGAATGCCCCCTTTGACCAGCAATTCCACCTCTAGCTGTACACCCTAGAGAATCTCACACATACACACAAGAAGACGCAACGAGAATGTGTATATCAGCATTGTTTGCAATTGCAAAAAAATGGATACAACCTAAATGTGGACCAACCAGAGAGCTGATAAATAATCATTATACACTCATACAACAGAACACCATTCAGTAGTGAAAATGGATCGTCGAGGCCATATTATCAGCAAGGATGAATCTTATGTCATTATGTTCCTCATTCTTTCACAGGCACACACTGAAGGCCACTCTGTGCCAAGGTTCTCTTCCAGACAGTAGGGTAACCCCCCCCCCACCCTAGTGGGAGGAGAGAGAAGAGAAACCACCACCAAATAACAAACATCATATGACCAACTGTGACAAGCCCTACAGAGAAGCTTGATGCCTATCTGAAAAGAGACGGCCCTATTTTCCACAGTGGCCAGGAAAAGCCAAATCAAGAACATGTGCTGTGACATTTCATTTCTTAAAGTAAGCAGTGGGTGCACAAGAGTTAGCTTTTATTATTCACATTTTTTTCTAAGTCTGATTAAAAAAAAAAAAACCTGTTGCCGTCGACTCGATTTCAACTCATAGTGACCCTATACGAGAGAGAACTGCCCTATAGGGTTTCCAAGGCGCGGCTGGTAGATTTGAACTTCCAGCCTTTTGGTTACTGCTAAGCTCTTTAACCACAACGCTACCAGGGCTCCAAAAAGTCTGATATAAAAAAAATAGTCCAGAATAATTTTTAATTATAAATATGACCAATTAGGAAAGTAATTAACAAATGAGAGTACTGGTAGTCTTCTACATTATACTTTAACATATCCCTATTTTCATGACCTCAAGTCATGTATCCTCCCTTCCCCTACTCCCATCCCCCGTTCCACCCCCAACCCCTGCACAGACAACCTATTGCTCACCTCAGGGCGAGGAGCTGAGCCCTGGGAGATGCTGCTGGACATCTGCACCTCTGGGGGAGGCAAGGGAGGGTAGGAACAGATCCTGCAGGTCACAGTCCTTGTCCCTCACCCCAACTTGCCCAAACCTCCCAAACAGGGAGGCTGGTATCTCCAGAAGAGATTCTCAAGGTCAAGAGCAAAGCTCCTAGAATCCAGGCAATCTTCCTAGAGCCTGCTGCATAGAACCCCGTGGGAACCTTGTTAGGGAAGTGACTTCCCAGTGTATGACAGTGTGCTTCTATTCCAAATTACACTGGTTTTTCAGGCTTTAGGGCGCCTTAGCCTTTTTGCATTTTGATATGAAAATATTCCAAAAAATCTTTCTCTGATTTTCATATTGAAAAAAAAAAAATCAGAAAGCAAGATCCACTTATTTAATAAAGGATCTTTCCTCCTGGAAATATAAAATGATTGAAGTAGACCACTCCAAAATCTTAATCATGAAGATATTGAAAAAAGACAAGGCCATGGCTTCACTTATAATATCAGCAGCCAACTATACAAAAAAGCACCAGACAAAAATCGCATCAGTCTGATAAGGAATTTGTATGTAAACCCATCTGTCCTTGGATGCTGCCACATTTGCAGAACCACAAAACTTCCCACAAATAGGATACTGAGGGCTAAACATGTTGGTGCTTAGCTATATCTAGAGAAGCAGCGTGCAAAACTAGCATGAATATCACCAGCAGTTATATCTATTTATAAAATGCCAAAGGAGCAAGGTGCCATCTGCCCTCCAGATACTCTCTTTATAGCAAATGATGCCAGTGGCTGTTTGGGGTCAGAAATCCCTCCCGAGAGCATGAGCGGCTAGCTGTGATGCATGGCATTCTGTCCAACTAATACTGATCCATCATCAGGGTAGTTAGTGTTCGAGAAGCGAGGGGAAGAGTAATTCAGCACAGCATGCTGGCAAGGAAGCAGGCGTGGAATCAGGTGACGTAATGTGCACCTGGCCAGCTTTCCAAAAGGCAGAAGCTGTACACCGGAGTCATTTCCAGCACCCAAACCTTCAAGGAGCAACCCCACAAAACAGCCACATTCTCTCTTTAATACTTGGAGAAGTCTAATTAACAAGGAGAGCCAGTGGCATTTAGCTGTGCATGTCGTACTAGCTTTGTACAAACACTGAGCAAATGAGATCACCCAATACCCAGAAGAACACAGGGGTGAGCTTCCTAAGCCACCTGAGGCTAGAAGGCAAAGTCACAGAGACATGACATGCCAGCTCCGATTTACCCACATTGGGGTATTTGTAGCCTCAAGGGTGAAGGAGCAAGAACATTCTGCAACTGCCCTCTGGATCTCTCAGCACTGTACTCTTTGCATAGGAAAATAAGAAAGTGAGCCACAGAAAGGTTGACTTTATTCCTGAGAAACACAGGACTCTGGTCAGGAAGCCAGAGTACTCTGCTCCCAGCAAACCATGCCAAATGCTCAGCATGGGGTCATTAGTTCAGGTTCCCATCATACAGTGTGGCCACCTGAAGGAGACAAGCCACCATGGTAGGTTCTTCCACTTGTCCACACACGCATGAGCACGGCCTTGGCTATGGCCACATTCAGCCTGTATAGGTCCTGCCTTCTGTTTTTCTAGCTTTTGATTTTAAGATTCCTTTGTTTTACTCTTGTTGCAAGGATTTGCTCTCCCCACTGACACTCTCTGGACTAGATTCACTGGTTGATACCTTCATCAGTAAACGTTGACGGGTCCATCAAGTACCAGGCCCTGTATGAGGTGCTCACTCTGAGTAGGACACAGAGGGTCCAGATGCAAATTAGAAAGTGTCTGGTCTTTAAGGAGGATGTGGCCTAGTGGAGGAGAAGGACAAAGGGACAAGTGGTTATGGATACTCGGTGAGTGGGAAGGCCATACCTCCAAAGGGCCGAAGAGGTGTCACTGGGAAGGTGTCACAAGCAGTAAAGCGATGCTCTACAGTAAGGCAAGGAGAAGGCAGAAGGCTTGGCACGCACAAAGCAAAGAGATGGTCAAGTGTACAGCAGAATCAGACACTTCCACGTGGCCCAGACTTAGCTACACCCAAACACAGAGCCAGACTGGAGGCCGCTCTCCCACGCTGGTAGTATAAATATGTATCTTCTCACCTCCACAGCCATATGCCAGGCTAATAAACATGTCCCACAGCTGGCCTACACGCAGTGGCAAAAGAGTGCTCATGACGCTGTTTTAGGAGACACCCCTGCACTCAGGCAACAGACCCCAAAGCCGACAGAAACAGTGGGCTCATTGAAGTTCCTGGGCATCCACCACCCTTGCTGTCAAGACACACGTGAGGAAGAAACAGCAAAAAACCATTATCCTGCAACCAATGCTGTTCAAGCTGCCTAGTCATAAGCCTGCACGGAAAATGAAATTAATAGAAAAGAACCAGCTGTTTTATTCAAGGAGTTCACTAGGTTAAAACACAGGTTGTGCTGCTGCTATTTATCAAGCTTTTGGCAGAACCGAGAGCACTCACAAGGTACTTGCAATACCTTTTACAGAAACTCCTTTTCATGAGAAATTACGCTTACTTCTCAGCCCATGGCTACTCAGAAAACCTAATTTAGACCAGATGATTCAGATCATGACACCCTCTCTCCTTTGGCTTAAAGAGCACAACGGTGACAGCCTTGTTCACGAGCTGGCCACGCGCAGCTTCCCAGGGGCATAGTTAGAATGGCCTTAGCCTGGATAACGCTCCCATGAACCCCCATCACCACGAATTAGTGGAAGAGCAGCCAGTCAGCCCTTCTCACCACCACCACAGCATCCAGATGCACCCTCCATGGCATATCTGTTTCCCCAAATGGTAGGGGAACTGACATGCTTCTTAACAGGCCTAGAATGTTAATATCTCAACTATGATTTCCCAAAGTTCAGCTATTCCTGGTTCTGAGCACCTTCCACATTAGGATTTCAGCTGATAGAGACGGATTTTGTAATCCACATGGGATTCTGAAAAAAAAAAACCCATAAAATCGCCTATTTCCTTCGTTTCCGAACTTGATAACGCCTAGAAGCCTTTGTGCTGTCTTTGGCTGACAAGAAAAGGAATAACTGAGTTCAAGTACCATATTTCATGTTTTATGAAATTCCCATGAAACATGACACATTAAGCTGATTCTATAAAAAAAGAAATGCCGGATTATGAAAAGCAAACATCCTGAACTACTGAGCAAAGAATAACTGAAAGAAAAAAAAATGTTTCCTGTTTTTTAAATGAATGATATAGAATTCAACTGTTTAAAATCATCGACCACCTATGGAAATACAATGCTGGCACAAGCAAGTT
This sequence comes from Elephas maximus indicus, assembly GCF_024166365.1. Taxonomy (NCBI): domain Eukaryota; kingdom Metazoa; phylum Chordata; class Mammalia; order Proboscidea; family Elephantidae; genus Elephas; species Elephas maximus. The sequence goes on along the minus strand of NC_064829.1, from coordinate 44,180,929 downwards.
GAGGGGGAAAAAATAATATGAGGGTTCTCATCCTAAACTTAATAGAGTGTTTTTGCTTCTATCTATTCTTACTAGATGGCTTCTATTCTGAAGGTGACTGCCAATTCCTTGTGAGGGGCCGCACCCAGAGCCCTCGGCCTCTCACCGCAGTTCTCTGCATAGGGCACATGCTGAGTGGGTGAACAAGTGAAGGAGTGAGCAGTGGGGGTACAATGAGAGATGAGCCAAGACCACCTCTGAAGAGGAATTAGGGTTGACCCAGTGTTCTCACACTCCAGTGTCCTGTCTCCGTATGTCACAGGTGAGGTCATCCTCAAGATGACCCAAGTGAGTGCTTGCAAACTTACATTCTTTTCCTAAAACTCAGCTCAAGCTTTAGAAGGCTTCCGTGTTCTCCACGACATATTAGAAAATATTGAATTTTCTTCTGAATCACCTTCTCCTTTAATTACTCATTGGTGTACTGCCAAGGGTTCTTGGTTTGAATGGGCGTGACAATCACCAATAATTGAGAGACACAAATGAGCAATCACCAAGAGAGCTCTGAGTAGACCTCACGAGAGGATCACACAAGAAGTGGCCGGGGGCGGGTGGTCAAAGGGAACTCAGCTTGAACGGATGGTAAAGAAAACAAATAGTCCTGCCCTCATGCAACCTTCCCCAGTCTCCCACCAGGGATAGCTGCCTCCTCTGAGGTCACACAGTATTTTGCACCAATGTTAGCATGTTCAAACAGCTTTGTTTTGCAATTCTTTGTGCATATGTGTATTAGTTTTCTATTGCCATGTAACCAATTACCACAAGCTTTACAACTTAAAACAACACACACTTATTATTTCACAATTTCCATGGGACAATAGTCTAGGCATGGCTTAGCTGGGCCCTCTGCTCAGGGTCTCACAAGGCTGCAATCAAGGTGTCAGCAGGGGCTGCGGTCCCATCCAAGGCTTCCAAGCTCCTATGGTTGTTGGCAGAATTTATTTCCTTTCAGCTGTAGAACTCATGCCCACTTGCTTCTTCAAGGTCAGCAGAAGAGTCTCTCACCTCTAGAACTTCTTTTAAGGGCTCACCTGTTTAAGCCAGTCCCGCCCAGGATAATCTCCCCTTGGATTGATTCAAGATCAGTGATTTGGGGCCTTAATTACATCTGCAAAATCCTTTCACTTTTGCCACATAAAACACCCTAATCACAGTAATGTGACATCCTTCCATATTCACAAGTCTTGCTTATAGGCAAAGGGAAGGGATTATGCAGGGGGTTTGTACATCAGGGACTGATTAGTTCATTCTTCTGACAGTCTGTGGGATATTCCAGGTTGCCATGAGTCAGAGACCACCAATAGCAAATAACAACAATAAAAACACCAGGCGGTGGAATCCTGCGGGCCCTACCATAGAATGTATGTCACTTTCTCTACTGAACTCTAAGCTCACTCTCTTTAGCACCTTATTCTTGGACTTAATAGCATAACTTGCTATTATTTTTGTTTGCACTGTTCTCTGCTACCCTTTACTCACACCCCAGAATGACTGACTCATTGAAGGCAATTAAGTCAACACTCACTGATGAATGAATGAACCAGTCGATCAATATTTACCGAGGTCCCCAAGCTTAGAAAATAAAAATTGGGGGCCACAAACAGACAAAAAGCAATGAAACCTACAATTTTGGGGAGGTGGATCTTTATGTAATCCTCCCGTTAAGGCCTTGAGTAGCTGGGAAAAGACAGAAAAAGTGTCTAGAAAGGAGTGCGGGGCAGCAAAATGCACACAGGGAGATAAACTGTTGGCAGCCAGGCTGGGGTTGGGTGGTAGGCACAAGGGAAGCCAGCAAGGCAGCAAAGGTGAAGATGGCCTGCCTGTGGGCACTTTCCTCAGGGCCACCAATTTGCCTCTTCAGCCCTGCCTTGGTTTGACCAATGAGTCCAACACCATGGTGTTTCTGTGAACCTTCCTGGCCCCAGTCCTTACTGCTCTGGAGAAGCAGAAAACCTACCATTGTCTCCTGCGCCCCTGAACTTACCACATGCATATGAATTCCTGAGTGTAAAGCAGTAGTCACCCTGCCAATCCTTTGAACTTCTGCAGATCAACATGAATGCTAGTCCCTTAACGACCAAGAGCAGTTCATCTTCCTTTTTAATGGCCTGGCTAGGGTCTATGTCATGTAACCAGATAGCCTTCTTTGAAGCTGAAACAGGACAATATATGCTTGAGGATAGCCTGGGGGGACCTACGGCAACTCAAACAGAGTATTCAGAACAGGGAGATCAAACAGCTGTGCTTTCTTCTCTTCTGCTTTTTACATTTTACTTAGAACCACAGAATCTCAAAGCTGGAAGGGATATCAGAGTTCAGCCAGTAGCACCCTACCCCCAGCCTAGCAGCCCTAACACTCTGTTGGGGTGTTTCCAGTGCCAAGTAGCACGCTGTTCCGTGGGTGGAAAACTCTAATTGCCACATACCTGTCTGCAATGAACTCAACGAACATTCTGAAAATATCTAGTATTCTTCCAGGATAAGCAAATTCTATATACGGCATTCTTGCCCCCACCCCCCACCTCCCAACTGTAGACAGACATCACTAATCAGTCACGGCGCTCTGTCCTGCTGATGCTGGATGTGGCCTCAAGATACTCAACAGAACGCTCCAGAAAGTCACCACTGATCCGTTTATATTGGCAAGAGAAATAAACTAATTTTCCAACTCTCTTCTTGGAGCTTGTCTCCAGTCAAAAACCACTTTCCCATAGCTTCTACTCATTGCTCTTAATCTGCCTTTAAATGCAACATCGTGCCCTCCTCCAAAAACAACCCTTTGCTTATCTAACTACATCTAGACGTATCCCCCACTTAAACCCCCGCAGGCTCAAGCTTCAGCCCCAAGTGCAGGGTCACCGGGCAGGGAGGAGTAGAGCTGTATTTCTGGGACAAGCAGGGTCCCTGCAGTGAGGAAGACGCTGGTGGCAGAGGCGATCTGTGCAGGCACCTTGTCAACTGGCTCCAGAAATCAGTCTCACCAACCTGGTATACAAATGGCTTCAGAGGAGGCTAGTTTTAAGGAGCTGTGGAAAGGAAAGGGGGAGTAAAGCAAGCAAGGGATAACGTGGTGGAGATCATGAAGATATCAAATGAAACAGAAAACCCTCCAAACCACACTTAATCATTTATCATATTACTGCTGTCCTCACGTTTCACACCTCCTGGTCACGATGCCCAGCTCTCAGAGTGGCGCGTGCGCTTAGCCACATTCACTCGTAAAGCACTAAACAAGACCAAGGATGGAGCTCTGTGGCATGACTCTAGAGGCTCTTCTCACATTCGTTCATTACTGTTATTATTGTTTATCAATATCTGTTACGTATGTACCAGGAACCAAAAGCCAGGCTGGTGCTGGGTCTATGAAGGCTATAACAACACTATTCACACTCTTCCTGCCACCAAGAAACTTACAGTCCATATGCTTCAGAGCCATGTAAATAATCCCTCCAGATACAAAAACGGTCATACAGTATAGCCCATATTTCCACATATTTTATCTGCAAAAAACATGACATATATGAAAGCAATATGCACCCTGAATTACTGCATCAGCAATCCACTGCTGTTGGGTCGATTCTGAACCATAGCAACCCTATAGGACAGACTAGAACTGCCCCATAGGGTTTCAGAGGCTGTAATCTTTACAGAAGCAGATTGCCACATCTTTCTCCCACAGAGCAGCTGGTAGGTTCAAGCCACCAATCTTTCAGTTAGCACCTGAGTGTTTAAGTACTGCACCACCAAAACTCCTGAACTAACAAAATTATCCCAAAAACTTTAGTAATTTCGCTTTTTTTTTTTTTCTAAATACCAAAGACAAGTCAGCTTGTGCTATAGTACCTCAGAAATAAGATCTGGTGGGCTAAAGGTTCAGCAAATTTGAGATCTTTCAAATTTTTAGTACAAACCAACAGCTTCCTCCAGAGTACCGTACTTTCTGCAATAAACGTGCCTTTAACATTTGTCAACCGCACCCTTACCCTGTGAAGTGTTTTCATAAGAGCCGCTAAGCCGTTTTTTTTACATGTTGCTGTTTAAAAAAATTAGCATAGTGTGCTTACAAAAATACCTCGGCGGGGAGGGGGCGGGAGTGTGCAGTAGTCAAACAAACGTAGAAGATGTGCGTTATCTATGTAAAAATACCTTAGTGAGTGTTCTTTCCCTGCAGATGTTCCTTCATCTAGTCTCTAACTCAGCCAAGGTGCACTGAGCTCCTAAAATGGGCCTGGCATCAAGGATATCAGAGAACAAGGATGGAGACCGACACAAGGCAGCCGAATGTGGTGCAGAGAATTAGCACAAGGCCTGTGGTCCAGAGTGGATGTTCAACAAGTATTTACTCTCAGCGAAGTAAGTGTCCAGACCAGGGCGGGTCAGGGAAGGTCTCCTGGAGAATTGGTATCTGAGCCCTCTCCTGAAGGACAAGCATGGGATAACGTGTGAACCAGGTGAGGAAGGGCAGCCCAGACACATGCCCAGGCCTGGAGGAGAGGACACAACCCTCTTTGAAGTGGATCAGTTGGTACTCAAGGGCAGGATCAAGGAGGATCTACCCACATGGAAGGGCTGGGACTCCTCCTGAGTCTGTGAAGAGCCACAGGAGGCTCTGAACCAAGGACTGAGGAGGCCAGATCAGCCCTACAGAAGGTCAACCCACCTAACAGGGTGCAAAATGGACCACAGGGAGGCAGGTCTGAAAGCAAGAAGACTGGTTAGGAGGCTAATACAGCAGACGAGGAAGAAGCAAACGATGATCTGAACTTTGGAACAAGAACTGGAACAAAAAGAGATGAAAGGACTTGCACATGAGTGAATTTGATGGCTGACGGGTTAGAGAATTAGTAAAAGAATGGGGTCTAAGCAGCCACCAAAGTAGTCGGCTTCGAGGAGATGGATAAATGCTCTTGGCTGAGGCGATGAACACAGCTGCAGGGGAGCCGGTGGGGCTGGGACGATACTGGGTTCAGGTTTGGACAAGGTACATGGGTGATGGAGATACCCAGGACACGGCTGGCTCCCCATGTCTGGGCACAATGGAGAGGGATTCAGGCTGAGGGTTTTCTGCACACCAATGGCAGTGAGGCCACAGTGTCAGAAAAAGAATAGCACTGTGCTGGAAGGCTGCCCCAATCTGCTAAGAGCCCTCAAGGCTCCAAAGTGCAGGAATCTAGGAACACACCAACTGACATTCTCCCAGCAAACGCCTGCCAAGGAAATAGTTTTCACCCATGTTGGGGGCAGGTTTAAAATCCACTTAAGACATTCTGTTCTATCATAAACCTGGATTAGTACCTAGAAGCCCTATAAAAGAGGAGCATGTGTGAGATAAAGTGGTAGCCAAGGAAATAACGATTGGTATTCAAGGAACACCTAAGCCAGCAGCTCCTCTGGAAAAGTCTACGGAGTGAGGAGAGAAGGAAGGAGTGAAGAGTCACATCTTCTGATGAATAAAGTGGAAAAATCCCTGATGAACACAGAGCAATGAGATCCGGCCACGGAAAATTCCACACTCTGTATACGAACGGCCAAATAACTCTTGTTCCCCACACCCCCCCCCCCGCTCTCCCTCCCCCCACCACCACTTCTTGTCTCAAAGGAAGAAAATGGAGGCTTCTAGTAGAGATGAAAACTGAAGAAATCTGTTTTGCTGAGGCTGTGACAGCCTGGTTCCTTAAGCCGAAGTGCTCAGAGGCACGACTGCACAGAACTGCAAGGGCTTTTGCTAACTGCAAGGGCTTTTGCTGTCTGCAAGCTGGCCTGAACTCCTGGAGAAATGACTGTGGACTGTAAGGTGAATTTTAAGGAAGCACCCGATCAGTCCAAGAATGAGCCACGTTTTGATTAAATTACGATGATACTATTAAGTTAAACCATGTGACTTTGTCATTTCTGTAAGTAAATAAAAAGTAAAAAGTTGACAGATTTCACATGAGTCAGCCTAATGGTGCTCCAGGTAAGAAGATCATGTTAGCCAGGCACGCCTGTCTTTATAAAGACTGCTCTAAGTGGAGTATTTTTGTTAACACTTAGTACTTGCTGGGTTCAACAGTATTAATAATTAATTTTTACTTTAGAGAAGTTTAAAACTTGAAAGAAAAGCCTTACTAATCAAAGTTACCAAGAGGCACGCAGCTCTAATTACAGGGGGAAGAATACTTTGGGAAAAGGGCGAGAGGAGAACCAAAATCATCTTTAAAGCTGGAAATGCCTACCTCCAGTTATAAACTAATGGCAAATATCATACTTGATGCAGATTATGGCAAGGGGCTCAGGGACAGGGTGACACGGGCCTCTCCCCTGTGCATCCCACCCTTCCTCTCTCACCTCCAGTCTCTCCCCATTAAAGCTCCACCTCGGGCCTTCCCTCATTTCCGAGGGCAGGAGTTCCCTCACCCACGTGACCCCCCATGTCCCTCCTGTGTCCCTGCAGACACCTCTGCAGGGTGAGGGGATGTCAGGGCACAGAGCACAAGCAGTCATGATTCATACACTTTAGCACTTTCAGAAAAAATGACAGCACCAAAAGCCTCCAAACTACCCTCCTACAAATTTACCCAAATGACGAAGGAGAAGCAAAGGTACAGAAAAGATTCCACGAGCCCCGGGACCAAGGGTACACGAACCATGCACCACTGACTTTGAGGGGTTCAGTCAGATACACCAGATGCTGCAGCAGGCCCAAGGGGAATATTGAGGGCCGGTCCCCCAATCCCACTCCTCAAAAATGCAGTGTTCCTGAAAGTAATGGAGAAAAGTCAGGCAAGTCCACAGTATCCTGGGTCAACAAACTGCTCCAGTTTGAGCTCATTTTCTGGGCCCTGTGACCAGATGGGCTGGAAGATGAAGGACCACACAAGGGCAGCTCCCACCTACTCTCCGACCCAGCATTTTAAGACGGGTGCAGGCCTAATGCAGGAGGTGAGGGTGGCCAGAGGGTCCAGGTGGGACACTCAGAACACTCTGGGGCCAGCATTTCTACCACCATGCACCAATAGCAGCAGCAAGGGTGACCCAGCCTCCCTCCCTAAGCACAGTGGACTGTGGCTTTCTTCCCCTGACCAAACTCCTCACCAGTATGGCTGGTACAACCTGGAGGCTGTACCCCCAACAAACAGGGCCTGCCAAGTTGGTGAGCAGAGAGGCCAGGCCGAGATCAGGCACAGCCAGGGCAAAGAGAAAACAAGACACCAAATGCAGAGGTTTCAACAACTACCAAAAACGAAACCAAACCCATTGCCATTGAGTTAATTCTGACTCATAGCGACCCTACAGGACAGAGTAGAACTGCTCCATAGGGTTTCCAAGGAGCGCCTGGTGGATTTGAACTGCTGACCTTCTGGCTAGCAGCTGTAGCACTTAACCACTACGCCACCAGGGTTTCCCCAGCTATAGGGGAAAGGAAATGTGTGGAGAGCGCGTCCAAAAGTATGGAGAGGGTGTTCTCGGCTGTGAGCAGCCCACCTTCTCTAGACCTCCCCAGTCCACACACCCTGTTTGGTGAATGCCTGAATTGATGGTACACGCCTCCACCAAACACGCTACCGGCTCACACAGTAAAAGGAGGTTTTTTAACATGTAAACACAGAGAAAGAGCACGCCTATAGCTCTCAGGGAAAATGTACTTCTCACACGAGCCTTATTGTCTTCACCAAGTGGTCACTACAGCTATGGGACGCAGGCCTGGGCGTTCGCTGATTAAAGCAAAAAACACCCAAAGAGGGTGAAGAAGACGTTTCTTAGGAGTTGAAACTCCAAATCTAAATTTATAAAATAAGAAAACAGGAAAAAGATCCAAGAGAATTCTCTCACCTTATCATGTGATAAATAACTGGCCCGATTAAAAAATGAACAAGCAGGAAAAAACAAAAACAAAAAAACCATGGCGGGATATGCATAAAATTTTTTTAAAGAGAGAGGAAATAGAAATGGCATGTAAGACTTTGATGGAGAATATATTAAAAAGGATTTGTTCCAGGAAACAGTGTAGACAGTTATGAATTCTCAAATAAAGATGACAATCCTTGCCAAATTAATTGACAAATTTAACACAATGACAACCAGGATCATAACCACCTTTTGTTTTCCATCAGTAGAGATAAGTGTGTCGAGATCACCAGGAATGACAAAGATTACAAAGAATGACAACTCTAAGCCTGGGGTAATAAAACCAGTTGCCACCAAGTCAGCTCTGACTCATGGCAACCCGATGCATGTCACAGTAGAACTGTGCTCCATAGGGTTTTCAGTGGCTGATTTTTAAGGAAGTAGGTTGCCAGGACTTTTTTCTGAGGTGCCTCTGGGTGGATTCAAAACCACCAAACTTTTTGTTAGCAGCTGAGCTCTTTAATCCTTTACACCACCCTGGGACTCTAAACCTGTGACAGGTGAACAGAAACAGAGAAAGCTGGTAAAAGCATAAATTCACATGCCCTTTCTGGAGGGCAATAAGTCAATGGAAAACAAGGTGTAGATGTACTTACCTCCCAACCCAACAATTCAATCCCTGGGGTTTCACCCAAGCAGTACCCAGATAACTCCCAGAGAGTCACGTGCAAGCATGGTTACTGCACTGGTATCACTAATTATTGTTAACAGTAATTGTCACAGCTGCAACTCAGTGCTTTATTTAGACTTTACTATGCCCTTTAATCTTCACAACACTCCTACAACGTAGGTATTTTCTCCTTTTACAGATGAGGAAGCTGAGGTTTAAAGAAGTTGAATAAGTGTGCCAAAGTCTAAAAAACCACCCACTCAACCCACTGCCATCGAGTCGATTCCTACTCATAGTGACCCATTAGACTTAGATATACAAAGTCTAAAGGATGTCACAAAATCTTTTATGATAGGGACACATTCTATGGGCTTCCAAGGTCCATACTTTAAACCACTCCTCTGCCACTGGAACTGATGGCAGTCCCTCCCAGAAATAAGGTTGAAAACATACATAAAGGATAGCTTCATTCTTGTAAAACATATATGCAAAGCAGTCATGTACCAAAACTCATTGCCTTCAAGTCAATTCCAACTCATGTTGACCCCATGTGTTATACAGTAGAACTATTCCATGGGTTTTTGTTTTTTTTTTTTTTTTGTAATTGTGGTGAAAACATACATATCAAAACATCCACCAACACGACAACTCAAGGACACTGATTACACTTTCCATGTTGTGCATGGGGTTTTCTTGGCTGTAATCTTTACGGAACCAGATCACCAGGCCTTTCTTCTGCAGTGACACTGGGTAGGTCTGAACCGCCAACCTTTTGGTTAGTAGATGAGAACAAACCATTTGTGTCACCAGGGACCTTTGCAAGCATGTACACATACACAGAAAATGGTCTTTGTCTCTGATTAGTGGGATTACGGGTGTTTTTTTTTTTTTCTTTTTATGCCGTTTGTTTTTCATACAATGAGTGGCCACAACTTTCACAATAAGAAAAAAATATAAAAGGTATTTCCATTTTGAAAAACATTTATATCACTCATTTTTACACCATTTTAATCTCAGACATGCCCATCTTAGGCTGCCTTTATTCCCCAGGCCTTGACCCTCTGACATTCCCATCGCTGGGATCCACCCTGACCTCTCCTTTGACAAGTGGACAATAAAGACTTTTTGTGATAGATTCCAAGCCACACAGTTTGGGGCTGAGAAGAAAGCCTCACTGTTATCATGGCGCCGGTTCAACCAATATACCAAGTTTCCAACCAGAATCTTCTCAACACTCTGGCCTCTGTTTCCCAAGCTCAGCTACTTAGGGCACCATTGTCCATGTGGCAACGGGGTTTTCTAGGCTTAAATAATTGTGTAAAAGCTTTCCTGGGGGAGCAGCCAGAGCACTGAGAGTTGTGTTTTTTGAGAAATGCCTAACAGGTAATAAAAAAGCTTATTGTGTATTGGATTTGAGAACTGAACTCAGAGTGGCGCTGACATCAAAACTATGCCAAGGTATAACAAAGCTGCACTCTTCTACTTTAGATAACGGTTTAATTCTCAAGTCACAGATTATAATGTCATTAATCAGAGGTCTCAAACTTAAATACTATGAGGCAGAGAGGCAACAAAAATAAGTGGAACAGCCCAGGGATAACGTTAGGGGGCGGTGGGGACTGTAGAGCAGCTTCTATCAATTCCAGCTAATTGGGGCCACGCACAAATGAGGGATAGTGTTGGCTTCAGCTTTCAGGTTTTTTGAGGGAACCCAGAAATCCATATTTTTATGTCAAATCTCCCAATTTTTAAATGTTCATAAAAGTTTTAAACATAATAGAGCAAACACAATACCTGTAGGCTTAGTATGGTGCCACAGGCTGCCAAAGTGTGCTGGCTGACATGATTACTTACTGGGAATAGCTGCTGTTCCACCAACTCAGTAAGAGGAGAGGCATCAAGTGAGGAACGGCTCCGTCCTGGACACTGACCTCAAGCCACCCAGGGCTGGCAATACCTCTAGGATACTAGGGTAGGTGTGTCATCCACACCAAAGCCTAGCCATGGGGCTACTGTGAGTCATCCCTGAAGTCCTGACTGCGAGCAGAAAGCACCCCCAGCAGGAGACAAGAGAGAGGCACATTTCTTCTGAGCCAGTTGGGTTCAACACAGGACAAGCATAAGAAGACAGTCGGGCTGAATGTTCAGTGGGAAATAGGTCCGAAAGATTCTTGAATGTCAGCCAAGGACCTAACCTTGGTTCAGGAAGTGAGAAGCTCTCCCCCTTCTGATCCCACTTCCTCCCCTTGGCGCCAATTTGGCCCCTCTACTCCCTCTACCGTCTATAGTCTGAACCCGACCTCTACTCTCCTCCTTTGCTCTAAAAGGCTAAATTACAGACTTTTAAGTTTTTCTGGGATGGGGGATATTGCTTTAACTACCATTTGATCATTCTGTACCAATATTCTCTAACATTTTAAAATCTCTTCCTTTGCTGTCTACAGTATTTTGATTTCTAGTTATGTGGATGTAGAAAAAAAAACATCCAACCGGAAGTCCTGATCCTCATTAAGAGATCCTCTGATATGTGTGGTATTTTTTTCCTTATAGTGTTATTTTTGAGTAATATTTGGCAAGACACTAAAATTTTCTGCTCCCAGTTTTTCCTGAGGAAGGCTGAAATCTGGATTTTTTAATGTAAACTCCCATAATTTTTAAATGTTGACAAGCATTTTTAAAATTGTCTAAAAACATATTGTGTGGGCAAGCAAAATATCTGCAGTTTTCTTCTAAAATGTTGAGCAAAGTGCACTGTCAGACCTCACCCAGCTTTAAAAACTCTGATATAGACCGAGGTGTTTTATGATTAATTGGTACTTTCACTTTAGGTGAAATAATCAAGTCAAATTTCTCCATGTAAAACTAGCCCTTAAAATGCAGCTTCCCTTGATGTACAGCCAGAAAGAGTAGCTGATATTACTGTTTCTATTTATCTTTCTTTTTTCTCCCCAAAGCATATTTTCTCTGTGTAGTTGTCATTGTTAGCTGCCGCTGAGCCAGACCCTGACTCCTGGCAGCCCCACGCGTGACAGAATGAAACACTGTCTGGTCCTGCACCATCCCCGTGATCAGTCCAGATCAGACCATTGTGATCCATGGGATTTTCACTGGCTGATTTTCAGAAGCAGATCACCAGGCCTTTCTTCCTAGTCCATCTTCGTCTGAAAGCTTTGCTGAAACATTTCAGCATCACAGCAACACACAAGCCCCTGCTGATAGATGAGAAGTGGCTGCACATGAAGGTACACTGGCTAGAAATCGAACCTGGGTCTCCCGCACGGAAGCTGAGAACTCTACCACTGAACCACCACTGCCTCATTATCACCTATATACAAGTTCTAAACATGTAAGTCATATGCGACACAACGTGTCCAATGTGCCATGCCCAGTACCTCACGGGAGCTTGTCCACAGCAGGGCTGGACCTCGGTTCCATTGCTGCATCCCCAGTGCCTGACCTGGGGCACTGCACACAGCACAGGCTCTGTGATGTGTGTGCAAAGTTCAAGTTCCCAGGAATATACTACTGTAGGCCCTACTTCAATGAGAATAATTGTGAAGTACAAGATTCCACAGTAGATTTACATTAAATACTGGCTATCACAAAAAAAACTTTAGATCATTAGGTTTAACCATCCAAGAATAATAAGTCAGATAAATATTATTTTTACATGTCATGCATTTAAGATCTCTTCCCAGCAGCCGACTCACATTTTTGGAGTGTACTTGGCTACACTGTAACTCAAAACTTATCTTTACCTCCCAGCAGATACATCCTAAAGGAAAAGCAGCCGATCTGTGGGCCTTAAAAAAGGCAGCTGACAGAAGGCCGAGTATAAAAATAAACATAAAAGCACAGGGAGGAACATACTAGCTTCTCCAAATGCTCCTATTTTCTGTGGGTTTGTGGAACTCACACGAGGTTACAATACGACACCTGAGGTAACTTTACGATGGGCAGCTTCTCCAGAGCACTCTGACCATCAGCTCACCTCACGGTGGGACAAATAAAGACGCGACTCAGAGGCATTCACTTGATAGCAGATGTCAAGGGGCTGCCGTCTGCTGACTGCAACCTGAAAAGGCTGACATGAGAAGCTCTTTGGAATCACGAAAGGGAATAACCTGTGGGCTAGTAAAAATGATGCTTTCCTTGTATAAAAACACCAAAGTCACACACCAGGAAATCTGTCATCTACATCCCTCAGAACGTGCTTTCCTGGCCCAGGTTCTGCTCAGATGTGCTGACATTTGCGCACAGCGCCCTGATTACCAAGAGCCTTCTGAGACTTGGCGGATGTGGGGCAGGCATGCAAGATCACCTCAGCTCTGTGGAAAGCAGGGCGTCTCGGAGAAACCTGAACGGGAGTGAGCATCTGCTCATTCTCCAGACAACACATGGTGAGCTTTTTCTGATCTCCAGTGAACGGACATTATTTGAAAAGCAACCTATAAAGACAAGGCCCTGGTGGTGACATGGAAATGTGGGGCCTCCCCCATTTTGAGAAGAGCTATCTGTACTGAGGGCCTTTTCTGCAAGGACGAAGACGCAGCAGGTGGTTGACACAGGGCTGTCCCTGATCATGCTGGGGCCTCCTGATTCTTAATCATTTGGTAATTGCCTTTGGCACCTTTCTGATGCAGATGAGAATGCTGTCAATTAACAGACCCTGCAAGCTTACAAAAAGCATTCACTAAGGTAGAGAGCCCAGCTAAAGTATACTACACCAACACCCTCTTTCACTGGCAGGAAGTACAATTCACAGGACACACCATTTGGGAACTTGTGCAGCCATTGAGCTTAATCTTCCCCCACACAACAATTCCCTCACAGGCACACTGCAGTCAGTGATGAGGCACTCACTCTTCCTGAACAGGCCACTGCACTGCTGCTCAACTAGAAAGGTTTTTCTTTTGTTGTACTGATAGTTCCAACTCTCTCTGTTTCACAGGTACTGATAAATGTCTCCCGTGTGGGGTTCAGGAAGCCAAATATACTCACTCTCCCAGCCTCCCTTAGAGCTACAGGTGGTCACGAGACCCAGTGTGAGGTCTCCTGGGTGCTTCTGACAAAGTTTCACCCTTCTGATAAAAGGTGGCTGACCACATCTGGCACAGTAGCCCCCCGCTCCCCGCATCCTTGAGTGTAGATGCTTACACTGATGTCCACTCAATAAAAACACACATGCTCCTAGATAACTGTCGGAAGAACATACATGTAGATAGTTACAATGATTTTAGTTCTTGAGGGGGCATGTGGGTGCATTGGGGGTGACTTCTTTTTTTGTCAAGTTCAAATGATGTATTTAAACAGTAACAAAAAACATACTGCTTTTTGTTTGGATTCATTATTCAGAATTAGGCTGTTTTAGGTCTTTTCCTTCTATGTGGTTCAACTTATGAATGTCCCAATGATAGGGAAAAGAACAAGAGGAAGCTCCCCTACCCTTCTTTCTGTGCCTTCCGCTATTCTAGGTGTGAGACCAGTTTAAGTGGAAATAAAAAAATGAGGATGAAAATCAAGGCCTGGCCCTGTCTCTTCAGACAAAGCAGACAGCAGTGTTTGGACTTAACACAGCAGGATAAATAGTTTATGGTTAATTTTTCTACACATACCTGTCTTAGTCATCTAATGCTGCTATAACAGAAATACCAAAGTGGATAGCTTTAACAAAGAGAAATTTATTCTCTCACAGCCAAGTAGGCTACAAGTCCAAATTCAGGGCATCAGCTCCAGGAGAACGCTTTCTCTCTCTGTCGACTCTGGAGGAAGGTCCTTGTGATCAATCAGTCTTTCCTTGGTCTGGGAGCAGCGCAGCGCAGGAACCTCGGGTCCAAAGGACACGCTCTGCTCCTGGCACTGCTTTCTTGGTGGTATGAGGTCCCCAACTCGCTACTTGCTTCCCTTTCCTTTTATCTCTTGAGAGATAAAAGGTGGTGCAGGCCACACCCCAGGGAAACTCCCTTTACATTGGATCAGGGAGGTGGCCTGAGCAAGAGTGTTACATCCCACCCTAATCCTTTTAACAACAGGCAGAGATTATGACTTAAAACACATAGGAAAATCACAAAATGGAGGACAACCACACATGGCCTAACCAAGTCGACACATATTTTGGGGGGAGAGAATTCAATCTATTACAATACCATAACAACAGTTTCCACATAAAGCATCTCTACTGACAACCTCTAACTGAGGATCTATTACATGCCCAAGAAGACCGTGTGGTGTAATGCTGAAGTGTTTTGTTGCTAACTGAAAGGTCGGCATTTGAACTCACCAGTCACTCCATGGGAGAAAAGACCCGGCGATCTGTTCCTGTAAAGACTGCAGCCTAGGAAACCCTATGGAGCAGTTCTACTCAGTCCCACAGGGTTGCTATGAGTCAGAATCGACTCTAAGGCACACAACGACAGCAACAACAGGCCTCCCACAGACCTACTAAGTCACAACCAAAAGGAACGTGCACTTCGGACAAGCGCCCCAGGTGACAAACTCAAGTTAAAAGAGAAAAAAAATTTTTTTTTCTCAAGAAATAAATGGGTCTCTTGGGTCTGGGGTAGTTTTACTGCTGAAATATGGAGGCACTGGTGGTTCAGTACTGATATTCTCACTTTCCAGGCAGGAGACCAGGGTTCAATTCCCAGCCAATGCACCTCATATGCAGCCACCACCCATCAGTCAGTGGAGGCTTACGCGTTGCTACGATGCTGAACAGGTTTCAGCAGCACTTCCAGACTGAGGTGGGCTAGGAAGAAAGGCCTGGCAACCTACGTATGAAAATCATCCAGTAAAAACCCCATGGATCACAACAGTCTGATCCAGAACTTATCACGGGAATGGCTCAGGAGTGGGCAGCATTTCATTCCGTTGTGCACGGGGTCGCCATCAGTCAGGGCCAACTCAATGCTGCTAGCAACAACTGCTAAAATGCAAGCCCACTTATTGTGTCCCTTTCTTCACCAAGTAAGAAAGATTCTAAAGAACCAAGTTAGTAGGCTCTTCTTCTTAATAACCCAGAAGAGAATCCAGCAGAAAGTCAATAAAACTAGCTCTGAATTGACAAAACCTAATGAAGGTGTCTCTCGCTACAGGGTATCTTTACCACCTTACTCCTAAATCCAAGCCTTTTTAAACTCACAGTATTCAAATCCCCGAAGGTAAACAAGACCTCCCTCCAGGGGCTGGCGAAGGCACGCCCCCGAGTCATGACTTACCCCTCAAGATGTAGTTCTGATAGTTTTGATCGGCCTCGGCTCCCACTTTAATCAAACATGTCAGACCTTCAGCCATTACGAATTCATGCACCAAGTCCTTGTCATCCTAGTGGGAAAGGAAAAAAAAGAAGACTTCAAATACTGTCCCTGTCCCTCTCCGCCCCAGCTGTGTTGTTTAATCTGTCCGGAACTGTACCCCCTAATGACGATTCCGCTGTATTCAAATGAGGCATCCTAACTGTTGCCCAAGAAGTCTTACAACTAGTCTTCACATTGTTGTTCACCAAAGACCAATTGTTGCCTTCTGGGCAGTCTAATAAAGATAAGGCAAATGAACCCCCTGAGGGCAGGAATATTTATAGCTCTTTGTTTTTCATTCTTCAAAAATTACTAGGCTCTGCGCCCTCACAGGTCCCTATGGACTGACCACATGAATCTTGCTGGGTTTTAACTGCAGGAAATATTTGATTGCAAAACAGACACTCAAGTGAGGGATTTAAAGCCATTCGAATGTCCTAAAAGATGTCCTTAAGGACTAGTTACCATTAATGTGCTTGGCTGCTAACCAAACGGTTAGAGTATGAGTAGGAATGGACTCGACAGCAACTGGCAAAGATCCTGGTTATAAGGGTTGTACAAATGTCTCTGAGGACATAAGCAAGCAGTCTCTCCAACATTCCGCATGCTTCTGCTTTTAGAACCGGTGAGGAGGCAGGGCACAGGGTGGGCCCTTCAGCTGGAGCGGCCACACCGTTCCTCAAAGAGCTGCCTCTGTGAGTGACAGACCTGGTCACAGAAGGCAGGACAGGGAAAGAACCTCAGAAATATCTAATCCAGGCATCTAATCCCGTGGTCCTCAAAGTGAGGTCTCCAGATGGGCAGCATCAGCATCACCCAGGAATCTGTCAGAAATGCAAATTTTCCGGCCTCACTCCAAACCTAATGAGTAGGAAACTCAACAGTGTGGGCCCAGTGAGATCTGAGGTCTGTATCAGGCAAACCCTCAAAGTGATTCTGAGGGGCTCGGGTGGTTCTCAGCCCTGCCTCCTGCACATTACAATCCCTGGTGTTGTTGTTAGGTGCCCTTGAGTGGCTTCCGACTCATAGCCACCCAAAGTACCACAGAACGAAACGCTGCCTGATCCTGCACCAGGCTTAGAATCCCTGGAGAGCATTTAAAACAAATAGGAAGCAGGGCCCCACCCAGATTGATTGAATCAGAATGTCACAAGTTTTGCTACTAAAACCCCCAGGTAATTCCAAAGGGCAGCCAGTTTGAGAACCACTCCATCTAATCCTACCTTCTCTTCGCAGATAAAGACATCAAAACTCAAGCACGGCAAAAAAAAAAAAAAAATTGGCCAAGATCACATAACCGCATCGAGCCAGTCCCCAGGCCTTCTGACCTCAAGCCCAGTACTCTCTGTAGTACCAAGTTCTGTGGAGTTCTATGAACAGGGATTATTTTTCACTGCTGTATCAGGAGATTTCCTCCATTGGACAGTGCCCTTGTCTCAAACGCATCCAGAATAAGGTTGGAACAGTCATCTTAAATTATAACAACAAAGCAAAAATAAAAAAAAAAAAACCTCAGTGATGTAAACAGTAGAAAGTTTAATGGAATAATGAAAGGTTATTATTATAGTAGTAGTCAGTGGCCAGGGTTTATCTCCAAAAGAAAAGAAATAGTTTAGACACACTGGCATCTTTCTCCTGTCCCTACATGAAATCAGCCCCTTATTTTGATTTTATGGCATTTTCCAATTATATGGATGGGGGACTTGAAGGAAATGTGGGCAGGCAGGGCACAGGCCCCCTTTGAACCAAGACAGGGTTGTGTACGTTCTGAGGGGACCCGTGGGGGAGGGGATAATGAAAGACAGCTGTGTTAACTCAGACGTTTAAGATAATCATGGCTTTGGAAAAAAGAGAAAATGGGACAATATCATGACTTTTTGGAAAATTACTTTACACTCCTATGTAAAAAGGGAACAAAAAATAATTCTCTCTCCCTCCATATCCTTTTCCACCAGCATATGTGAAAAGTGAACATTTAGATGAGCTCATGTCTCGTCAGAAAGTTTTTCCGAGCATGTAACAAATGTTTATTACTTTAACTAAAACTAGATTCACACATGACTTCATGGTGAAAAAGTGAGAACGAGCTCTCAAGAAACCACTCAGGTTAATCACTAATATTAATATAGCAGAGAATTTACTGTCTGGCAAAGGGATTGGGGGAAAAAACCGGACTGGCGAGACAGTGTTTATAAAAATAATTCAGAACCTTCACTAAAAATTATGCACATATGTTGATAAGGCAGTTAGAAAATATAAATTTATGAATAATAAACATCTTCCAAATTCACTGTGTACTAGATTTTTAATACATATCCTAAAACTATAGCATTAAGGAATGATCTTTAAAACATTGGTTTCAAACAAAATGAAATCAGAATGTTAGCACTAGCTAATAAGTGACTATTGGTACATTTCAACATTTTCTATAATAGCCACGTGATCAATTTTTTTTAAGGCCTCCTCTTAATCAAGGAATAGTCAACTCAATCCATATGAACAATGACCCTGTTTTACAGGCCCTTTCAGTCTAGTTTCAAAAAGAACCTTCACACCTGGAGAACACAGAGGTGATGGAGGTGCTAACTCCTGGACGTGGGGAAGGTGGGTCCACCACCAGACGGCTTGCTGCCTGGGTAAGCCACTCAGTGTCAGGTGCATTGCTCTCCTGTGGTTTAGCGCTGTTTCGTGCACATGTGTGTGGTCTTCCAAACAGATGATAAACTTCTGGTCAGCAAGCACTTTCTTACATTTCTTTTAAGTCCCTCTCCTTGCCTACATCATTCTGACAAAAGGCTGCTCAAATCTACTTGTCTAATGGATAAAAAAATAGAAACAACTCCCCTGAGAATTCAGAGAACAAACGCTAAGGAGGGCACATAGTAAGGGGATGTGCAACAGGAGCCTAATTTTTATTTTTTTTAGCTTTATATCAAGGAAAACTTTAAACATATACAAAAGAAGGCAGAATAGGGAACCCCATGTGCCAAGCAAATCCATCTAATTCTGTTTCAACTATAATCCCACCCCCTCTCCCACTATATTATTTTAAAGCAAACCCAAACATTGCATCATTTAATCCATAAATATTCCAATACGTAACCCCAAAATATAGAAACTCTTTTTTAAATATGTATTTATAATACCTAAATATAAAATTAATACCTTTCTTAATATTTTCTAATATCCAGTAAGTGATCAAATTTCCAACTGTCTCATAAATGTCATATTGTTTTTTACAGTTTGCATTAGGATCCAAATAAGATCCGCATGTGGCAATAAGCTGTTATGACTCTTAAATATCTTTCAATTAATAAGTTTTCTCCAACTCTTTTTTTTTCCTAGAAATTTACGTATGGAAGAAAGTAGGTCATTTGTCCTGTAGAGTGGCCCACAGTATGGATTACATCCCTGTGGTATAGTTTAACATGGGCCTCTCTCCTAGATAACTGATAAAAGAATCATTGCATACAAAGGTAGGATCAAATCCACGATTAATTTTGTGGGCTTGACCTTGGCCAACATCAGTGGTGGTGTGTATTTCCTTCAGAAGGCACATAGTGTCTGGTTGTATCTCATTTTCGTTATGTCAGAAGCTCCTGATTCTCAATTAATTCCTAAACCGTTAAAATCCAGTGTAGTCAAGTCCATTCCAACTTGTAGTGACCCTACAGGACAGAGTAGAACTGCCCTGTAGGGTTTCCAAGGAGCACCTGGTGGATTCGAACTGCTGACCTTTTGGTGAGCAGCCACAGCACTTAATCACTGTGCCACCAGGGGTTCTGCTCAATACCTAAAAAACCAAACCACACCAAACCCAGTCCCATCGAGTCGATTCCAACTCATAGTGACCCTATAGGACAGAGTAGAACTTCCCCATAGAGTTTCCAAGGAGCACCTGGTGGATTCGAACTGCCATCCCTTTGATTAGCAGCCGCAGCACTTCACCACTACTCCACCAGGGTTTCCAATACCTAGATGCATTAATTTATTAGGATTGCAAAATGGTGATATTCTATTATTTCTTCTTACTTATTAGCTAAAGTATTTAAACAAATCTCACAAACAAAATCAACCACAGTACGATTATTCTAAAGTTTGAAGAGGAAAAAAAGTAAGATAAAATGTGAGATTCTTTTATTTACCAGGTTTCAAAATTAGCTGCTTCACTAGTACCTTACCAGTGGTGACTAATCCATTATTATTTTTAGTATCATTATGAGTTCATCTATTAAAACTTACCCAATGTGTTTCAATCTACTGCAATTAACATCCTTATTGATGTTATATTGTCCCATCTTTAACCAGTCAGTAGGAGACCCTTCGACTTGCTCCTGAGTTCTACTGGCATTGACACTCCTAACAGTGATATCTTCCCTGCTTTCTGTATGATAAGCTGCTCCAAGTTTACTTTATACATTTCCTACTCCAGACCTGGAATCAACCATTTCTCCAAGGAGCCCTGGTTCCTTTTGCTACTTTAAGATCAAAATCTCAGTGATAATGGGTGCTCTGTGCTAATGGATTGATCATTGTTGTTAGTCCTTAGACAGAGCTAGAAACGTTGTTTGCTTGTTTGTTAAGATAAAATGCACCATGGTTTCATTCTGATATTTCCAGTTAAACTCAGAGATACAGAATTTATAACTTAAACTCCTCTACTTTTCTATCTTCTTCCTCTCACATACCGAGAATCTTAATTCTTAAGAATCCTAGAAATGGCAGAATTAAAATCACACACACACCAGTCTCAGAATAGCAATATCAACACTATCACCACCAATATGATGACCTAGTTATCTAATGCTGCTATAACAGAAATACCACAAGTGGATGGCTTTAACAAAACGAAATGTATTCTTTCACAGCCTAGGGGGCTGGAAGTCCGAATTCAGGGTGCCAGTTCCAGGTGAAGGTTCTCTTGTCGGTTCTGAGGGAAGGTCCTTTGTCATCAATCTTCCACAAGTCTAGGAGCATCTCAGTGCAGAAATCCTGGGTCCAAAGCACACGCTCTGCTCCTGGTGCTGCTCTCTTCAGCTCCACCTTCCAGGCTCTCTGGGATGGCAACTCTGCTCCCTCACCTTTAGACAGCCCCATTCTGAGTGGCCACCCCACGCCCTCAAACCCAGCAGGTCCTGTTCTTCCCCTTGGATGTGGCAGCCCTGGCCCCTCGGCTTTGGGTGGCAGCCCCATTCCATTGGTACATGTTAACAGAAGCCCCATACTCTTAAACCAAGTTGGCTAAGATCCAAATCATTGAAACAGAGAAGGCCCTGCTTCCCATACCTTCCAACAGTTCTGCTGATCTATGAGCTGCTCCAGGGATGGTCTTTTTCTTTTCTTGAAGGACAAGAGATGTAGCTCCTTTGGCCTGTTTCCTGCCTGTAGAATTCCAAGATGCAGACAGCACTCTTTCCTTTTGTTCTTTTTCTGTCCCCTTCAATCTAATCTAACGGGTTCTCTGCTGTGGTAGTTGGTTAGATCCATCAGTCACAGGTTTAATCTCTTTAACAAATGATCGTGTAGCCAGGTCCTTGGTGAACATTCTAGGACATGTGTCCTTAGTTTGTACAACAGAAATTTCTACATCTTTAAGTTCTGTTTTCATTTTGCACAGTTCATTTTTAAGTCCATCTCTTTCCTCTCCCATTTTACTATAAGCAGCAAAGAGAAACTATGCAGCCCCTTTAAGGTCTTGCTTAGAAATCTCATCAGTTATCCAAGTTCATCACTTACAAGTTCTACCTTTCACCAAACATTTGAACATAATTCAGACAAGTTCTTTGCCACTGAATAAAAGCATTGCCCTTCCTTCCACTGTTTAATCATATGATCATCATTTTCTTTTAAAGCCTCACCAGAAGCACATTTAATATCCACATTTCTAGCAACATTCTGTTGCTGGCACCATATGTATTCTCTAAGACAGCAGAGACTTTATAGCTCTCCTCACTTCCCTCTCAGCCCTCACCAGAACTGCCTTTGACATCCATAATTCCACCAATAGTCTCTTTAAAGCAACCTAGGCTTTTACTATTAAAAAAAAAAAAAAATTTTTTTTTTTTTTTTTTTTTTTTTATTAATTTACTATTAGGCACCTTAAAACTCTCCTGGGCCTCTATCCATTACCCAATTCCAAAACCACTTCCACATTTTAGTTATCTGCTAGAGCAGCACCTCATTCTTCTAGTACCAAATTCTGTCTTAGTTATCTAGTGCTGCTATAACAGAAATACCACAAGTGGGTGGCTTTAACAAACAGAAGTTTATTTTCTCACAGTTTAGGAGGCTACAAGTCTGAACTCAGCATGCCAGCTCTAGGGGAAGGCTTTCTTTCTCTCTGTTGGCTCTGGAGGAAGGTCATTGTCTCTTCTGAGCTTCTGCTCCTTGGTGATCTTCATGTGGCTTGGCATCTCTCTTCCACCATCTCTCTTTCTTTTACTTGCTTGCTTAATCTCTTTTGTGTCTCAAAAGAGACTGACTCAAGATACACTCTACACTAATCCTTAACATAACAAAAATCCTTTCTCAAATGGGTTTGCCCAGTGCCGTCCAGTAACCACAGATATAGAGATTTACAACATATAATTTTGGGGACATAATCAATATGGAAACCCTCGTGGCATGGTGGTTAAGTGCTATGGCTGCTAACCAAAGGGTTGGCAGTTCGAATCCACCAGGTGCTCCTTGGAAACTCTATGGGGCAGTTCTACTCTGTCCTATAGGGTTGCTATGAGTCAGAGTCAACTCGACGGAACTGGATTTGGGTTTTTGGTAATTCAATCAATAACAGAAGTAACATGGAATCAGGATTAAATTGGAAGTAACAGGAATAGGGTCAATGTCTGGAAGCACAAAGGCAAGGTCTGGAAGGCTTCCCTCTTCAGTGTGGAACCGGTCGAGCTCGCTCTCTCTCTCTCTCTCTCTGTCAGTTTCTCTCTCCTGGGCCTCTGACCATTTTTAGTGTTACAGTCCTTGACCGTATTACAGCACTCTTAGCTCTGCTGGGAAGTCTTCTGCCCAAAGGTGCTCAGCTCTCACTCTCCCTCTCTCTCTGCTTCTTCTCTCTTCTCTTGGCCTCTTCTCCTTCCCTCTTCACTATCTCTGTGGGGTTGGCTCCTTATATAGGCAAGTGGCTCAATTCTATTGGCTGGATTTTATGCACTTTGTTTGCATAGTAACCTACCAATTCCCTAGCTGGACTAAGCTGACCAACCCCCTTGCAAGTGGCTCCATCTATTTGCAAAATAAATGACATTTTCTGTGGCAGGGACCAGCTAATCCCTAACTGTAACAAAGGCAACTGTAACAAGTCCTCAGGGCCCAGGGAAAAATCTCCCTAGCTGTTTTTTCTCTCTTTTTCACAGAATCCAGGCAAAAGGCCACATAAAGAAACTCATTTCACCATAATGACTGTAAGCCACTGACAATTTTTTTGCAGTTCTTTTTGTTCTTCGGGTATATCCTATTAAGGGCGTACAAATTACAGGGTTTTAAAGTCACTTGGAATAATTCCTCTCTGTGTGGCTCTGCCACCAACTGGAGACTCAGATAGGTGAACACAGGTTTTGAAAGAAGTCAAAGCTTACAACATAGACAACAGGTGGGCTGAGGAACTAGAAGAGTCAGAGTGGGGAGTGTCATGAAGTGTGGCCCTCTGGTGGCACAGTAAGAGTCCAGCCCAACAGTAGTCAGGGCCCTTAGTTAGGAGAATGACATAATGGAGAGGGGATAGTTTTGCTTTGTTCAGCTAAGTAACAGGGAGACACAGGTGGATACATTGGAAATGGAACAGTTGGACAATTATTTAGTCACCATTGCATTTACTAGAGGCAGGAAAAACTGAAGACGTTGACATCTGCTAGAATGTGGTACCAGACACTGTGCTGGGTACCAACAATCCAGTAATAAAAATCCAGCGAGCTGGCAGACTACTGGACTTGGACAACTACCCTGTTGCAGCTTAAGTTCTATACTAGAGGTAAGCACAGGGTATGTTAGGGGCATGTGGAGGACCCTGACTGGGGTGAAGGAGTCATTTAGGGGAAGAGTTCCTGGCAGGAGGAGGAGATACCAAGATCAAAACTGGGAGACATGGAGAGTGGATGTGGGGTGGCAAAGCATTCTGGGGAAGAAGCAATAGGTCCAGAGCCAATGGTGCAAAAGAGAACAGGCATGGCTTCTCTAGGAATTCAATTGCAGGTAGAACTTAGGATGTTACCAAACACAGAAAGGTAGCCAGCAGAGGCCAGGTCAAGAAGGGCTTCAATGCTATACTGTGAAATTCAGATGTAACCCAGAAGGCAACATGGAACCAGAAGAGAATGACTTCCTCAAATCCCTCTGTTAGGAAGCTGAAGAACAGACTGAGATGGGGAGGACTAAACCCAGATACTGCCCATGGACAGCTGTGGTAATTTTCCAGGTGAGATAAGAAAAGGTCTGAACTATAGAAGAGCTCTAAACCCCAAGGCATTTCTTTTTTTTTTTTTTTTAAATCAACTAATATTTATTGAGGCATTATCGTAAACACTTTAAAAAGAATCTCCTTTTTTTTCAATTGTACATTAGGTGAATGTTTACAGAGCAAATTAGATTCCCATTCAATAACCCCAAGGCATTTCTGAGATATGCACCATGAGGCAGCAATGACAGCCAGACTCCAACCTGGAGCTGTCAGAAGAAGAGAAAGAAAGGACTCTTCTCCAAAAATGCGGGCACTGAGAAGGGATTCTGCTCTGGGAAAAAGATGAGGGTGTGACTGAGCAAGTTTAAGGAAGAACAGGATGAGAACATGCAGATGGGATGGTTTTTGGTCTGTCTTTTTCCCCACTGCCCCTCAGACAGGCAGAAACTCATAAGGGGTAAAGCTACTCTGGCTACAACTATCACCAACAAAGCAAATCTTTTAAGGATGTGGATAAGACAAGAACTGAGGAGACAGGGAATATAGTCTAGAGTTCAAAATCATAACAGAAAGCAACAGTGACCCTAGACAGACATGAACTCATACAAATGTCATCTTATCCAAGAATCTACCTCCTGAGCCTGCCCAAGCAGAGTGGCCTCCTCCTCTTCCCCTAGCTCTTTGTCTCTCTCCTCTGAGGTATCACACGGGTGACAGTCTTGGAGCTTGGCTGCACACCTGTCCTAGCTGAGGAGAGACAGATAAGGCGAGACCCGAAAGAGAGACTTCCACGTGTGCACACGGGGCAGCAAGGTTTATGATAGCAAAACACTGGAAATCAGCCAAATTGTCTGCCAGTAGAATGAATAAAACAACTTGTTGTTTAGCCATACAGTGGAATGCTTGACCAGAGCTACTTTGGTCAAGGCTACATCTGTTCCATTCTCATTAAGTAACATAAAAACATAGATATAAAGCTAATGCCACACAATATCACATATTGTTGGTGAATATTTACCATTAGTACAGAAACTTGCATGCACGTGATAAACACCAAATTCAGCATTCAGCAGAGAGGGGGTCGAGGGATGGGGGTGGGGCAATTAGGGTGGTGGATGTTGCAGAGCAGAACACAGGACTTCAATTATATCTGTAAAATAATTTTCTTTTTAAAGAATCTAAAATAAATATGGAAAATGCTACCAGTGCTGTCAAGTCGATTCCGACTCATAGCGACTAGGATTTGATAAAAGTTGTCTTTACTTTTTATTATGTTTGAAATAATTGATATGGTTAAAAAAAAAAATACTCAACTGATATTCTGACCTAATTTATATGATAATCTAAAGAGATTTTTCTCTTTGTAATGATTAAAAGGTATAATAAGCTTGTCTGTATCTAATTTCATAAGTAATGCAAAAACAGGGTCTAAGGGTGTTCTTTTTTTTTTTTTTGCTTTTTACCTGAAATATCTGCTTCAGAGAGAAAAGGGCCCTTCTTAAATCTCGTCCACTGGAGTTGTACAGTTTTTCTGAAATAAAGAATACAACAAATAAAGTTAATTGAACAGAAGCAATGGATGGAAAAAACAGACACTGACATGAACGTTTTAGAACTTCCACTGTAAAGGTGACTAAAATGTATCCATTTTGTTTAGCATACAGACCTCACCTACAATAGTATCAAGAATGTTTCATACACATACCTGAGGTGTTACAGGTAGGAGGGAGAGGCAGTGAGTGAATTGTGGACAATGGTGCCCAGATTTGCATCCTCAGCACCACCCTCCCTCTCCCCAGATTTCTATTTTTTGATGTTTAGAGATAATTTCTACTTGATAACCAACTAAACCCAGAAAATTAACATTGGCAAAACAAAACTCACCCTTCCACCTCAATTAGGGTTCCTTTGTTGCCTTACAGGCCCTGGACCACCATGCTGTTTGTGTCTGGACTCAGAAAGCTTGTGGTGCCTCCATTTTGCTGGGGTCTGAGGGTTGTCTCGAATACTCCTGTGGGCCCAGGGCCTCCCCAGGCAGCACAAGAAACCCAAGGGCAGCACGGTGGCTCTAGGAACTGACCATCTGCCTCAGCAATGACCCTGGAGGTAGTAACACACCCTTAGCTCGGCCTGTGGTGTTGGTTCTCAGTCACATTCAAGGTCATGTCCTGGCCCTGGACAAGGCAGACGTGAGAAGTCCTGCCTTAGTGTTCTCTGGCTTGAGATTCAGGCCAACTTCTATAACACCATTGCTCCCTCAGTCACATTTAACAATATGTGCATGTTGCAACAACAACAACCATTTGAACAACAACTCGTTCAGCCTTTGTGAACAAGGAACTAAGCTTAACACAGGACCGGCCCTCCAGAGGTCCCCATATAGCAGAAGAGCCAGTAAGCATACAGCGTTTACTAGTTAGCCAGTGGGATGGCGTTGCAATGTGCAAAAGGTACACAGGAGAAAGGGAGAGGCCAGCTCTTCGGGTGCATGTAGGGCACCTGGAAGCCTGGATTCTGCTACCTCCCCAGAACCCATGCTTGGCCCTGACTTAGGCAGCTCAGGTGCCAAAGGTTGGATTCCTGGCATTGGATGTCAGTTCTTTCCAATACAAATTATTCAACACATATTTACTGAGTACCTGCTGGGCACTGTCCTAGGCACTAGAAGTACAGTAGTGAACAGCGGAATTAGTAAGAACATAGGCTAGGTATTCTGACTGCCTGAGTTCTAGACCTGGAACCAACTGTGTGACCTTGGGCAAAGTACTTTCCCTCTCTAAGCAAAATGGGATGAGACACTGAAAATGGGAACAGACAACAGTGTATTTAGAGAAAAAAAGTTTATGTTAAATCAAGCACTGATATAATGGAATGAAATGCAAAATTTATATAAAATGTTTAGATAGAACACAAGATTTCAAAGCATTGTCATGCTGGTAGCTGCCACTTTGGGTGGGGTGGCAGAGCCATGCTCCACCCTTGTGTAAGTGGTATGGACTTGGGTGGAAGGCTTGGATTACACAGATCTAGAAGAGTATCACCACTGTGTCACACCTGGAGAAAAACCCCCATCCCTGGTGAATGCTTCTCCTTCCAGCTTCCACAGCTAGCATCTTAGAATCCTCAAATCCTGGAGAAACGAATTTAATTTTTCCCACTGTTATTTCTAACACCTAACAACATCACTTGTAACAAATAAGAATAAAGCTATCATATGACAGTAGGGGGCTACGTACACCCTGAAGAGGAGGACCAGATTTACCTAATCCAGGAGGAACACTGGTGGAAGAAACGGTCAATTCTAGGTACCTCTTCACAAGGCTTTGGTTAGAATGTCTTGCTTAAATGCTACTGGATGACAAGCAGAATCATGTCATAAGTGGACTCACAATATCATGGTTACAATCTCCTTTAGTTAGCAGTAATTCTTTCATGGCTTCTCATTTATCTAATGAAGACCATGATTAGTTGGGTTCTGTTTGTTAAGGCTTTACTACTTAGAGCTATTGTAATAATAATCAAGACTATGTTTTAAAAGGAAAATATTATAGCTACAAATGATTGCTGTGAGGCATGGAACCCCCCTTCAGTAAACAATTTGGCCTTTACTCCCAGTTCCTGAGAGCCAGACCACACCTGAGGCCAGTGAGTGGAGCCTGGGCAGATCAAGAGGGACCACCTGGGAGCCCGACGCTGGCTAAGCCCCAGAAGGCATGATGAAACCTATCGTGGCCACGTGATGAGGCCAATAAAAGCCTTGGAAGATGGAGACTCAGTGGAACTTTCTGGGTAATAATTTCCAAATATTATTGACTTCACTTTAGTTCTTTTATGGTCAGACACAATATTTTGTATGATATCAATTCTTTTAACTATATTAAGATTTGTTTTATGGCCCAGAATGGTCTATCTTGGTGAATGTCTCATGCACACTTCAAAAGAATGCGTATTCTGCTGTTATTGGGTGAACCGTTCTAAAAATATCCATTGTATCAAGTTGGGTGATAGTGGGGTTTTTTGAGTGTATTTTATGTTCTCCCTGATTTTATGTCTACTTATTCTGTCAATTAATAATAGAGGAGTGTAGAAGTCTCCACCTCTTAAGAGTGGATTTATCTATTTTTCCTTTCAATTCTATGAGTTTTTGCTTTAGATACTCATAAGCTTTGTTGTTAGATGCATCCACATTTGGGATTGCCTTGGCTTTCTGGTGAGGTGATCTTTTATCATTATGTAATGTCATTCTTTATCCCTGGCAATGTTCCATGAGTCGGAACTGACTCAATGGCAACTAACAACAACTAGGACCAAAGGCCACATTGTTTATGGCAATGGGATTGCACACCTCACAGCAGTCATACAAAACATATATATATGTTTTTATATTTAAAGTGGGTTTATTGTAGACAGCATTTAGTTTACCCAATCTGACAACTTCTGTCTCTTAATTGATATGTATTCACTGTATTTTTAACATATAGGACATCACAACTGACTCCTTGGTGGCACCAGAAGACCTCAGGGAGGTTCTGATGGTGCTCCCCACCCTTAGATAAGAAACACCCTTGTACAAATGCCAAAGCTATCTTTGGTACCAAAAAATTCTCCCCTTCCTTTTTCTGGCAAATGCCTTTCAATTAAAACAAAGTAGAATTTATATTGGAGGGCTTCCATTCCTATTGTCTTTACTTACTTATTCCAAATAAAGCTGGATAATAAAATACTACTTTTCCTAGATAATAATTCTTTTTCATACAAGAGAGTTATCACTGTAGTCTTAGAGGGAGTGTCACAAACTTCAAATGTAGTTTAGTTTTTTTAATATCAAAGTTCAAAACATCAGCTAAGGACATTACATATTTTGGCTGACAAGTCATTTAAAACATTTTGCTTTTAGATTCCATACACTGTTAAAGCACTAAGCAAGATCTGTATCAGAAATCCCACCATCTGTCATCTGTTAAGTTGTAGCTTCTTTTACCCTTCATACAAATGACTGGAAGCAAAGCTGCATTTTTGTGAACAAAGATAGCCTCTCCCAAATACTGCCAATTTTTTATTTTTCTGTGTAATCAACATTTTAACAAATGTCATGCCATCATGTTTGATATAAAAATGACCAAATATTCATTCGAAGGGACACAACTCTAGAGCACTGTTTTTTGAAAAAGACAACTCAACAAGATATTCTCTCTCTACTAAGAACCAACGCCATTATACAAAATGAAATCACAGTGCTTAATTAAAACTCAAAATTGCCATTTGTTTTTAGAAAGATAGTGGTATCAAAAAGCCTCTATGCCCAGTCTGACTTGTTCTGTTCATTCTTAACACACATTTTATGAGACACCACAGTATACCTAGGAGCTTAGGAAGGATCAAGGATGCTTGTACATGACATATATTTTGTCACTTTATGAAACGTACCATTCCTGCTGGTGGAAGATGAGACATCACGTCCAAACCAACAACTGCTGATAGCCCTTGGATGTGGCTCAAGAGAGGCCTGCACAGGCCAGAGGAGAAGCCCTCCTTCCCACGACCCAGATCCTGGCTTCCTTGCTGCACAGCTAATGATGCCATGGGAGGCTGATCTGGATAGTGGCTACTCTGAGTTCAAGAAACTGAGCATTGCATTTGTGTTGCATCCAGGCCTCTCCATACAGAAAGTCTGACTCACCATGTCTCTGCAGGCCCCTTCAGCTTAGGCTAGAGTATGAAAGGCTCACCTAGGCACAGTGTCCAGCCTGCCAGCTTCCCAAGAGGATGCTTGACCTCAGTCTTGGATCTGTTTTCTACTGAACTTTGATCCCTCCCCTTCTTTAGAACCAGCCTATCCATGCAGAATTCAGGTGTGATTCTCAGTCCTGGGCTGTGTGGGTATGTGCAAAACTTCTCAGACACGGGAGGACTGGTAACCTTGCTGTACTCTTGTCCTGCCATCAGTCTCTGGCTGGGTCTGTTCTTGCACGTATGTGTGTGCACAGATGACTTCAGCCTGTGGATGGTTGGAGCAGTGCATGCCTGTACACTGTGAAGACTACCCTAATGGGCCTCAAGGAAGGCAATCCCCAGTGTATTCAACAGGCAATGGAAAAGAACGCAGACTCCCTATGGGAGCAGGAGGAGGGGCCTGGAGCCCACCCTAAGCCAGCAAGAGAGCAGCTCCAGAAGCTTCGTCTGTGAGGTATGCCAACTTATTCCATGACTTCATAGAGGTTCTCCCTTTTCCTCTTTGTCCACCTCAGCTGGAAACACAGCTAATAGGGAAGAGTATAAGGAAGGAGATGGTCCCTGCAGCCCCAGACTCAGCTCAAGAGCTCTAAGTCAGAGTACTAAGGACAGGGTGTCTGAATGAATAAAAATGAATGTGGGTCCCTTCCTGGTAAATATCAAAACAGCACAACAGTAAAACTCAAAGCAAGATCCTCATCTGTAAAATGAGGGGCTGGGATCAGGTTGAAGACCACAGGTTTGCCATTCTCCTAATACTTTGGGATTGCCAGGTGGAAGGTGTGCCAAGAGGACCACCTGAGCACAGCCCCAAGGGAGAGCTAGCAGTTCATGAGAGTTTCGGTTGTTCAAGATCGCCTGGAAGATGCGGTGCCAGTTCCCGCATCGGGGAGATGTGTGTGTGCGTGGGAGAGAGGTGATGCTACATCCATTATTTTTAGCCTCAGCACAGCCCATGCTTGGCCAATTAATGAAAGAAGGAACGTGTGCATTTCTTCTCCTGCCCCCTGCCAAGTTCAATCTGCACAGGGTGCCACCATTTGTATACATTAGCCTTTGAGTTAATGGCAATGAGGAGCCTACAGTGGTGGGGAGAAGGAGGAGTTGTAATCAGAATGTTATCTGTTAAAGTTCTTCCGACTGCCCTCACCGCACCTTTTCACTCCATATTTCTTGCCTTTAAAAATGAAATTTGTTCCTTGAAGAGATTCAATTAATGTGTTACACTCTAAACTAGCTTATAATAGCAAGGACTAGAGAGCAAATTAATTAAAGGCCATTGGGGACCATTCCTGCTTAGTCGCTGACAGACCCCCCTGTGGCCCACAAATACCAGTGCTTAAAGGCACAGCCAAAGGGGTGCTGTGCTTCCTGCTCAGCCAAGAGAGCAATGAAGAAAACCTCAGTACGTGGGGAAAGAAAGACCAAAGCACTAGAAGCAACTGGTGAGAAAACGGAAGCAAATTTACATCGGTGAAAGAATGTGGAGGCAAGAAGTCAAAACCACCTTTGGGAATTTCAAGGATAAGAGGAGAGTGAAAGGTCTATCTACAACATCCGGCTTCCAGGCTCACAGAAGTCACTGATGTTAAGACTAATTATCACGGCACATCCTTCTCTCACCAAGTGGTGAACACATCAGCCAAGCACGCCATGGGAGCACCTGAACCAAGCACCCAGAAGGCTCCCCTCTGTACAGGTGAGACAATTACCTTCCTTTTAGGCTGCTGCAAAATATACCACATTTTGAGAGACGTATTCCTAGCAAAATGCCCAAGCCTACACTCAAAAATCTGTTTGCACTACCTACAGAGAATATTGCCCTCAGAATTTCTCGGGTGCAGCAATGATAAATGGGCCTCTCATTTGCCAGGTGTTTAGCTGTGTGACAGTTGCTCTCAGACTCACCAATCAGAGAGCTTCGGTGAGGAACAAAAACTCTGTGAAACAGGACAAAGATAGCTTGCAGAAATCGGTGGCCAAGCCTGGTTTGTGCTATTTTTCCAAGCCAGAAAGCATGCAACCCAAGTAACTGTTAGCACTGGGTGAGCTGAAAAGAATTCCACCCCAGAAATTCTTCCTATGAATTCAAATGTGCCGCACAATCCCCTGGTGACCAGGAAATACAGCCCATTTCACCCTCCCTCTATTGCTTCATTATTACGTACTGATATTTTAGAGAAAAAAGTGGCATGGTAAAAACTTTATTTTTCAGTGAAAAAATCTGTTTGGTCAGACTTCAGAAATCATTCTTCCCAATGAATTTTTAAGCTTTTTGGAGCCATGGGCTCATTTGAAAGTCAGATCAAAGTTGTAGGAAAGCGTTCAGACACATAAAATGTTGCACCCAGTTCCAGAGGGTACAGGTACTCAGAAGCTTTGTGTGGACCTTTGGGGGATTCTATGGGCCATGGGGTAAGAATCCCTAATCTAATCCAACATCTTTACTTTACAGGTGAAGAAACTAAGGCCACAGAAATGAAATAACCAGCCCATGTCACGTAGTTACTGGCCCCAGTGCTGGGATTGGAGGATTGGGATGAGGGGAAAAATAAGTGAAAATGGCTAATGGAAGTGGAATTGACCATACGTTCTATTCATAAAATAAAAATGTGGTAAACAACTGAGCCACTCAAACTTGCTCACCCTCTAATCATGACATTCATGTCACCATGTAAATTCAGAGAGAAACACACACACGTACAAAGGTAAGAGCTTTTGTCCTGGGGAGGGGGTTTCCATGAGAACCTGACTCACCACTTCGGCCCATGGGGATGGAGAATAGGGGATGAGCAAGGGTAATCCCTAATTAGTGGTGAGACAGACCATTTAGCTCAAGGATGAAGAGGTTAAACGTGACCCAGGACAAGGTCATGAGACCTTGTCCTATTTACCTAGGGCTGCCATAGCGGAAATACCACAAGTAGGTGGCTTTAAAGAACAGAAATTTATTTTCTCACAGTTCAGGGGCTGGAAGTCCAAATCAGGGCATGACTCTAAAGGGACATCCTTCCTTGTCTGCAGCCCAGTGAGTTCCTTGGCATTCCTCAGTGTTCTTTGGCGTCTACCTTCCCCTCGTGTGTCTCTGTGTGTATTCTGCTGTTTTTATAACTCAGCAGTGATTAAGTTAGGAGCCACCCTACTCTGGTATAACCTCTTTAACACAACAAAAGAAAATCCCTATTTCCAAACAGGGTCATACTTACAAGTACCAGATTTCAATACATATTTTTAGGGAATACAATTCAATCCACGACAGACCCGAAGAGACAGAAGACTGATTAAGGAGACCTTATTTAACCCAAATTCCTTTGGAGTAGACTCATACTTTTAATACTTATGAGTAACACAATCCTTATAATAATCCTTAATCGATTATATACTAAATAGGTACTATGCTGAGCACTAGGGTCACAGAGGTAAGTGAAGACAGTTTCAGCCATCAAAATAGTTTAAGGCTTAGTGGGGACACAGATATGTCCACAAATAATGGCAATGCCATGTGAGAATGGCCGTGCTAAGGGACCACAGAGGAAGGAGTGGCACCACCTGTGAATCTGGGGCTGGAGAATAGAGCTTCAGGGGAAGTGACATTGAAGAGGCTTTGAAGGCTAAATAAAAATTAACTATGGTGAAAGTGCTGTGAAAAAGGGGAACCAGAGGTAGAGAAGAACCTAGACAGCTGGAAAGGGAAGCAGGGTAATCAAAGAAGATGGCCACTTTAGAGGGTCTGGTACATCAGCAGGAGTGTAACAGTAGGGTGATCATGCTGGAGATGCAGGGAGAGCCCATGCTGGGAGGGCCCCATGGTGCAATGCTGTGCAGTTTCAACTTTATGCCTCACAGGCAATGACAGAGGGCCCCAGAGGGATTTTAAACAAAGAAGGAATCTGAGGAGACAGAGCTTTATCAAGTTCACTGCCAGCATGGCCAGCTGGGGCAGATAGATTAGAGTGGGGGAGTGGCTAGAAGCAGAAACCAGTTAGGAAACTTTGGACTAGCCTGGGCAAGGGGTGGTGAGCCTGGACTTGAAGAGTGGGGATAGCAAGAAAGGCTGACTTGAGAGATATTCAGGAGACAGAACCAATGGAACATGGGGAGTGAAGGAGTCCCAGACCTCCAGCTTGGGCAACTGGATTTGTAGATAGGGAGGCCACTCCCTGAGAAACGGGACACAGATGAACACACGCAATCTCTGCCAGCAAGCACTGCCACTGCCACTGCCCCTGCCCCAAATGGACCCACTCGTAAGACAGCTGAACACTGTCCTTGATTCTCTGGGTGCCCATCTGGGGTCAGAAGAGGCCCTGCTCTTGGCCCTTCATGCCTCAGCCTGCAGTAGTTGTTTTCCTGCTTCCTCTACCTCACCACTCCCTGAATGCCAGGTCAGCTCTTCCTGGAGAAGCCCTCTTCACCTTCCCAAACCCTTCTCTGTAAATTCATGGTATTCGCCTGTATTGTAACACTTGCCACACAGGGCTGCCCCTGCTGTACGCAAGTGTTACAACTGTGGCAACAGTTTTGATGATTGTTGTCTAGTACTTGAGTTGTCTCTTTTTTAGTCCTACAGTCATCCATTGTCCTCGTTTTTGTCATAGAGTCAGTATTCATCAAATACCCTCTACGTGTAATGATTCTTTTGCAACTCTACCACCTCACTAAACTGTTAGCCCCTTGATGGAGTTTATATTCCCAGTACCTAATACCTCAAAAAACGATTCATTAACTAATGGGTCAAGTTGACCGTGAGGGCTGGAGAGAACCCATACAATACAGGTTCCCAACGCGTACAACATCTGGCCCAGTCACAACTTTATGATTTAGCAAATCCTTGGTGGCACAGTGGCTAAAGAACTCGGCTGCTAACCAAAAGGTCAGCAATTTGAATCCACCAGCCACTCTTTGGAAACCCTATGGTATTACTATACGTCAGAATTGGCAACAGGTTTTTGTAAGAATATTCTGGAGTCTTCGTTTCTATGAGTGGGCCCAGCCCCACAAAGACATGGCCCCATTCTTCCAAGTCCCTCTGGCCACATTGCCAAAGAAGACCTGAAAATTATACCCAAAGGTAGGCCTCACAGGAAGTGAGATGCCGAGAGCCTGGAGATTATTAAAGGCTCCCTGCTCTTTACAACCTCTTCTGCACACGTGGCATTTCCATTAGTCCTCTTTTCATGCACTCTTTTGTGATTTCCCCAGAGCCATCTCCATCCAGGCTGTCTTCCCTCCAGTCCCTGGCAGTGTCTGGCACAGGGCTGGTGCACTGTAAACATGGGCGGATGTACATGTTATACTGTTGAAAGCCAGAGATCTGTTCAGCTGGCCTTCAAAAGTTCCAGGTATGTCTATGCATGTGCCTTGCGCAGGTTTGTAGCCTGCTCTGCAATACCAAAGGGCAGGGCAAAGAGAACTTTAAGGATCCTGAACATGCCAGGATGCTCCTTTGTAGCCTGTAGCAGGCAGTTCACACTTTTTCCTTCTTTCCTTCCTTCAAGTAATCACTGACCTCTTAATATGTTCCAAGGGCCATACCAGGCAGGGGAGTAAAAAGACACAAGAGGCATGACCCAGGTTTCAGGAAGCTCACAGTCAGCAGCCAGGAGAGAGGACAGCCCAGAATGGCGGGCACAGTGCTGAGGAGGAGCAGAGCGAGGTGCCAGATACAGGAGCCCCCTTGGGGCGGGGCGGCAGGCTGCCTCCAAGTAGCTGATGACCAACTGGCCGAAAAAGACTTTAAATCATGCAATTATGTGCAAAGCTGTTTGTCTGCCGTTAACATCCCTCTGAGTCCCTCCCACCCAGCTCTACACAATTTTTGGCTTGTTATCTTGGGAGTCACTCCCCTGGCCCTCATTCTTTGTCACCCAGGGAGACAGCCTAGGCGGAGGGATTCACCTCCAGTTCTGAACTAGTTTGTAGGAAATTATTTTTCCCCCTGAATTTAAGGGAGTTAGTTAGCTTTGGGATCCCAGTAAAGTGTACTTCCGCCTGCTCCCATCTTTGCTTTTCCAAAATTATCCCTTCTCAGGGGTAAATAGGCTGCAGTCAGCTACAGCACACCATGTAATAAACTGAGATTCTGTTTAAAAGATGTCTTCTTTTTTCCCAGGATCAAAGACTGTTAGAGAGAGAGAGAAGGGTCCCCAGAGACCATGCAGTCCTACTGTTTCCGTCTGCGAAGAAGTTAAAGAGCCTGCCCGATCTGAGGCAAACCCATACACATTTGCCAAGAGGGGTCAGCACCTCAACACCACTCCTTTAAAAAAAGCTGCTGACCCAGGGTAATTAGATCATTAGCATCTGAAAGACGGAAAACACTGACGCAACCAAGTGAAAACCAAAAACCAGGTGATGAGGACAGTTCACTATAGGCCTCCTTCACTTGAGGGCTCACTCCCCCCTCTCTGTCACCGTCTCTCTTACTCCTGTCAGTGGCCTGGCCACCACCCTACTGCCTTCTCCCCAGCCCTTTAGTTTCTCCCTCTCTCTTTCTACATTTCCTTCTTCCTTTGTTCTCTCTTCCTCTAATGAGGAATCTGGAGAACTTTAAAATTCTTATTTTATTTCTGGACTTGTATAATTCCCTTTCTTAATCTTAAAGTTACGTTTAAATGTTTAAATTTGTGTAACCTTTTGAGATTACACATATTTCTCTTTCTAGTTGTCTTTCTAAAACAACAAGCCTCGAGGCCCAGTTGGTTTAGCACAGTGCGGTGTTTTTCTCCTGAGGCGCCCACAGTACAATGGCAGTCGAGGCCCTTCTCACCCTCTGGCAGTGCACAAAGGGAAGGAGTTTTCCTCAATAAGCCCATTCTCTCTCATGCTTCTGGAAACATCCAGAGTCCCTGGTGGTATCCACAGGAGACCCATCCCTCTCAGTTGGGTGTGAAGCACGACTCTGCTTTACTCTGGTGGGAGAAAATCTAGGCAAATGAGGCCATTCCAGCACGAGGAGGCTCATGAGCAAAGGCCCAAAACCACAAACTCACCCCTCCATCTGCTGAGGATGCACATGGACAACTACTCAGTGCTCTCACCAGCAACGACTGCAGCTGCGGCTGACCTACTGTGGCCTCTGCCAGCCACTCCACTCCCACCAGGCTCAGCTCACAGCACCTGCCACCCTCGGCCCTACCCTCCTCTTCTGCCCACCCTTTAGGGTTTTTTCTTCTCCTCGCTTGCCTTTTCCTGGACTCCTTGCTGGCACAGCCCTCACCCTGCACCAGGTACTCTGCCCTGGACAATACCACCCTCCAGACTCCTAAATCAAGGTTTGCATTTCAGAAGAGACTCCTCTCTGTGTCTGTTTTCTTACCAGTAAAACTGGGTTAAAAACACACATTCACAGACATTCTGAAGGGATGTGATAATCAACACAATAATGTGAGTAAAGCACCAGGCACATCTTAGGTGCTCAAAAAGATGACTTCCCCTTCTCTCTCCAACCTCAAAGGCTCCAGTGGTATTTCTTGAAAATGCCTATGCTCCTGTGTATAGGGAATCACTGAGGCCTTCCCATGGGCACCGCACTGAGGCTAAGGGAGTACACACTCCATCATCCATCCGGTTCTCCTAACTGTCTGAGGAGAAGGTCAACTGAACTCAGACAGCCCTGGCTGGGCACTGGGGAGCCTCTCCATGGCACAATCACACCCTCAAAGAGAGGGCCTCTTCCTTCCTGGGGTCAATGGCTCTTGACAGGGAAAATGTTCACCATCCCTGCTCTAAACACTTTGAGAAAAAGAAGTATCCGTCTAATCCTTGGAGAGAAGATAAGGATCATTAGCTGGGGTCAAAAGGGAACAATTTGGCATCAATCATGTCACCAAGCAGAGATGGCAGAATTCAGTAGTTCACCTGACCTACCCCATGGGGCCAGGGCTCTTCCTTTAAGTATTTTTCAAGATGGAAACAGTCATTAATCTATGGCGAGTATTATATAACACAAGCAAAATTAAACCAGAGAAAAGATTGGGTTTTTAAAACAACTGTTTTGACTAGAGTTTATTCATTGACCAATTCATGGGGGGGGGGGGGGGCAGACACAGTATAAGAATATACTATTTTTACAATTAAGTGCAGCAACCCCTAAATATTGATTTTGTCATGGAACAAATTCATAGCTGAACTGAAGGGTTACACACATGAAGGTGAAAAGCTGCATACAGATTCTCTCAGACTTCATGCTACTTTCTCTCTGCATTCATTTCCAGGCTGTGTAGGTCCTGTGCCAAGGAAGACTCAGTCGAGAGCCACATCCTACAGCGAGGCAAGCTGTCACAGTGAAAATGCAAAATGACCTGAGCATAGCTTTTCATCCTCTCTGTGGTAACAGCTAGGTGAGTCCAAGATTAGGAAACAATTTGGATGTGGCTTCAAATTACAGAGAAGAGAAAAGGCCTACTTAGGGTTAGGTGCCTCAATGAAATGAGTATTTCCTAACCCAATACTTAATCAATATTTCCTAACAAAATCAGCTATTTGCCTAACTATAACTGTCCCACCGAGTAACAAAGTTACTGAGTGACATCATATAGGGAGCGGAGGCTTGACATTCTGAACTTCCTGCAAGCAGTTACTTGAAGGGAAAGGAGCCCCAGAAGCATTGCACCCTAGCACTGAAGGACACCATAGAGTCTTTTAGGTCATCCCAAAGGATATTAAGTGGAAAACCGCCTGCGTGGATTGAAGCAGAGGTGCTGCAGCCCTGGCAGAAGAGTCCAGCAGGAGGAGCACTGGCTCCAGGGTCAGGGGTGTAGGGGTCTCACCACAGCTCTGTCACTGACTATCTACGTGTCTTTAGACAAAACCCTTAATATCTCTGGGCCTCATTTTTTTCCATCTGTCAAAAGAAAAGGTTAACATTATTCCGTTAGAGTGACTAAAATTCAGTCTGACCATACGAAGTGCTAGTGAGAACGTGGAGCAACTGGAACTCCCCATACTCTGCAGGTAGAATGTAAAATAGGGCAACCACTATGTAAACTGTAGTTTCCTATAAACTTAAACATGCACCTACCCACTTCTAGGGCTTTCCACAAGGAAAATGAACACTTACATACATAAAGCTATCTCACCAAGATTCATAGCCTCTTCATTCACAATGGCAAAAAAAAAAAAAAAAACTATTGGAAACCAGTGAATAGGTAAACAAATGGTGGTACATCTGTACAACGGAACGCTAATTAGCAATTAAAAAAAATTGTTGATACATGCAACATGGATAAATTTCAAAAACGCTATGCTGAGTGAAAGAAGCCAGATACAAAAGAGTACATACTGTATGATTCCATTTAAGTGAAGTTTTACAAAAGGCAAATATAATCTACACTGATAGAAAGCAGATCAGCGCTTGCCTGGCTTGGGGGTGGGGAGGGCTGACTGGGAAGCTGCACAAAGGAACTTTTGGGAAAATGTTCTATATCTTGACTGTGATGATATATACAGTTGTCAAATGTCATTAAACTGTATATTTAAAATATGTGCATTTATTTCATGTAAATTATTCCTCAGTTTATAAAAGGGGGGTTGATCCTACATGGCCTACAATTCTTAGTTCTAACTCTTAACAGATTTATTTACCTCAAGTAACTTGTTTCCTTTCTCTATAACACCCTGCATAAGATGTTATGAAAACTTAAAAAGGCATCACTATAAAACATCCTATGGATATAATAAATGAACACAAAAATTATTACTGATCATGAAGACAGCAAAAGTGCAGATAGCATAAGTGGTAATGCAAAGGCTGAGCTGCAAGTGCTGACCACATGGGTTGTGGGTGAGAGAGGAGGAGTCAGGCTGGGCTAAAGCAAGGGTGGTCTCCACCATCCAGAGGAAGCCTTGATAATGGTCACCAGGAAGATGGAGAAATGAAGGAAGTTGTACTCTGCTCACTACCAGGTTTTGGTATACAAAGATCAGCAAACATGGTCTCTCCCTTAAGGAACTTAAGAGTCTAATAGGAGAGACAAGCCCTCCAACAGAACCGTTCAGTTATAACGCACCAAACAACAAAACAGATGAGTCCTAGCACCCAGGGAAGTGGTCCTCAGCCATCTTGGGTTTCAGAGAGGTTTACAGAACAGAAGCCCCCTGAGCAAATTCTAGGAAAATGAATCAAAGGTGAATAAAGGCAGGGAAGGCTTTCTAGGCTGAGGGAACAGAATGTAATGGGCAAGAAGGAGTGAGCCATCCTGGTGCAGCTGGGGGTCTTTGTGGTCCCCATCAATGAGAGGAGCCCTGGATGAGCAGCATCATTATACTTCTCAGGACTAGACACAGGGTCTTTCCTGGGATAGTGATCAGTCATGCTCATAGTAGGCTGGCTGAGCAATGCTTTTCTGATATTTACTCACCCAACACTAAGCTGTCCATTATGTCCCATGCTCCATGCTAAGTTTCAGGCTCCCTGAGGTATGGATGGTGTCTTGCCATTTGTTGTCAAAATAAAGCACTACCACGACACCTCTCTATACCTGTGTACTTCTGGGACCAGGCTGAGTCTGGCTTCCTCTCTACTCCAGGGTCTGAGCTTCAGCTCCACATTGGAGTCCAACTGCTTCACCTGACTCAGCTCAAAGAAGAAACTGCTGGGGCAGCCCCTGGATTTCCAAGGGCTCGGAGCACTGAAGTGTGGATCACCCACAGGCTTTGGACCACATATGGGCTCCACAGGCTCACTTATTTGCTCTCATTCACTCACACATACTCCTTTTCTCCTTTCGCTCTCTCTCTCAAAGTGGCTCTGCCATCATTTACACTAGGGTCTGAGTTCAGTGGGTCTTTGAAAGAAAGAGTCTCAACCACAAGCCACTGACAGGAAAAGACAAGCAAATGGGCACACTTTTCTACCACCACAATGTAGTCATCAAATCACCCATGAATCAGGGCAGGCCCATCACTGGTCGAATTATCTTCAGGCAGAGAAAGTCAATAAACTTCTGACTGGTACATGATAACAGCCAGGACATGTGGGTGGGAAGAGGGTGCTTAAAATACATTTGCAAAGAGATGAAGTGATGGCTTGTGGTGCCCTACCACCCACACACCCCCAAATGCCCCAGCTCCATACACTCACACCCCTCACCAACCCTACCCCCCAAACCCCCCATTCCTGAGAAAGCAGCTGCCATTCTTTTCCAAGGACAGATGTGTTACGAGGGTAGAAAGGCAAGCCAGTGATATAAGAGTGTGAGGCTGGCTCCACCATACCCTCTGTGAGAACCATTATCCTGCTGGCAATTCCAGATGCATGGCTATGAGGATGGGTGGCATTTACACCTACAGAATCAGGAAAGGGATGCTGGAAAGGATGGCTCTTTGCCGCCTCCAGTGCATTACCCCTGAGCCTTTGCCCTTCCTCCACACAGACCGGAGCCACAGACAAGGAAAAAGTCCTCAGTAATCTTTGTGGTCGGACAGCAGGGCCCCAGGCTTGACCACAGCCCCACGAGGCTGGAGCTTTTTCCTGTGTCCACATATGGCCTCAGGAAGAGACATAAACACCCATCATTATACAACACTTTAAGGCTCCCTCAAACATGGACTGGAGATAGAGGTGCCATTAAAATGAAACCATAGCACCCAAACTGTTACTTTGCCTGCAAAGAAGCAGAGTGTTCAGGGCTTTTTTTCCCCCTAGACTGAAAATTACAAAGAAGCCTGTTTTTATATTCTCATTGAGACCTAAGGCTATCAGATTTTTAGCCTTATTTCACCAGTTATTGCCTGTATTTAGAGGCTATTTAAAAAAAATCTACCTTAAAACAAGGGAACACCTTTAGCATTTCCATGAATCAAATTAAGACTCTAGAGAGCAACTCCTCCCTGTCCATCCCCAGATGAGGCATGTGAGGCGCACACAAGGGGTCCAGGCACACCCTACCTTCAGTTGCAAAGAAGATCATCAGAAACTTGAGCTATACATTTCTGTGACATATATCAAAGGAACTGGGCAAGTAAAGAGCAAGAGGTTTCAAGAAACCAGCAACAAAAGGGAAGCAATGAGAGGAGGGGGCTGTCTACGTGACAGGCCTCTCCAAACTAAGAGTTACCCACACTAGGATGGTCACCTGCCTGTGATTTATTTTTCAACAGTCCAGCATTAATAGCTGATGCGCGTGTTATTTTCACCTTCTCCCTCGGGCAGTGCTTCTCACACTTGAATGCACCCAGCAATCACTGGAGGGAGAGCTGGGGAGGTCTTGTCATGTGAAGATTCATATCCAGCAGAATCTGAGAGCCTGGTGAAACAGATGGTGCCTGTGTGGCTGATGGACGGTCTGAGGACCACTGCCCTCAGGGCATTTAGTTAACACCTGAAGCACTTGTAGCAGAGGCCTACCCACCACGGTGGCCAGTTAGAACTTGAAGGAATCCTATCAGGGGTAGCTACTACAAACACTTCCAATACTGCTCTCTAAACCTGCGCCAGAGGGCTCATTAGCCAGCATCGGAGGTGATAAAGTATTCTTCCAGTGGCGAAATGGATGGTATTCAAGGTAGGTCATTAGCTAGGAAGAGCATATAGGCACCTCCACCCATTAACTATAGCTAACCTCCCAGTCAGGCCTTCACCTAAAAACCGGGGGTAATACAAAAGCTGCCCTGCCCGTGTGAAGACACTTGGTAATGTACTTTACTAGCACCAATTATGACTTGTTTCACCTGAGAATAAGGAAAAGCGAGAGTCAGAGATGTGGAGTCCTCTACCACTCATGTGCTCTTGACAATACCCAGCAAATAGATTTTATCTACAGCAAAACACAGAAAGAGGATGGGTTTCAAAGGGAACATGGGTGTGGACTTATTATCACTCTCCTTTCCTTCCTCAGGTCAGAGACCTGGGTTGTGTTGACTGGCCCCAGAGAGTATTTCTGATCTCGACTCAGCCCTAGGACTTTGTGGTTTGTCGGCCAGTGCCAGCCAAAACCATACCTGCCTCTCCACCTGCTACACTGCCCTGCTGGCTTTCCATGGCTTTTACTGACCAAACAAAAGCACAGTCCTCTGGGCAGCTTGGGGAGCCGGGGAGCTGCACTTAAATTGAGGCTCCAACTCTCTTCCTGGTTCTGAGCTCAAGTATCTCTGAGGCATCAGTGCCTCAGAGAAGGCTGCATTGTGACCCTTGGCGATTGCTTTTTTACTGCACTTGAGCCATGTGTTCTAAACCTGTGGGTCTTCTACAGTGTTCTGTGTTTCTTAAGTGCTGACCTTGGAATAGAGTCAATTCAGTTCAAGCCAACAAACATTTTATGAGGTGTGGGGGGAAAAGGTTAAAAAAAAAAAAAAAAAAAGGCAGTAAGCTTGCCCTAAGGGAGCTTGTCAACTGGCGTGCTAGCAATTGCTTTGACGTCCACAGGAGGACCAAGGCTAGAGCTCGGGCTAGAACACCTGTGGGCAGCTGTCTAGTCTCTCCTACACCACAGCCTTCCTGTGGCAAGGAATCCTACATCCAGCCATTTCTTGCCACTCCCCTGCTATACACCTCCCTCTCCCCATCGAGGAAACCCTGGTGGCGTAGTGGTTAAGTGCTATGGCTGCTAACCAATAGGCTGGCAGTTCGAATCTACCAGGTGCTCCTTGGAAACTCTATGGGCCAGTTCTACTCTGTCCTGTTGGGTCACTATGAGTCAGAATCGGCTTGATGGCAATGGGGTTGGGTTTTTTTGGTTTTCTCCCCATCTAAGCAATCATCCCTTGCCTGGGCCTTGCAGTGGTCTCCTGGCTTGTTGTCCTGCTTCTGCCCTTATCCCCATGTGGCTCACATCCCCAGCCCCTTACCCAACCACCCCCTTCTGGGTGATGGCATCCCTGGCTACCCTATTTAAAATCTCTGACATGCACTCAAATACATACATTTAAAACCACTTCCCTGCTTTTTCTCTGAGAGCAGTTATCATTATCACACTATGGCTTTTACTTATTTACCTTGTTTATATGTCTCTCCCACTGAAAAGTAATCTCCACAGGGCAGGGATTTTTGTCTGCTTTAGGTATTGTTATACTCCCAGGACCTGAAACAGTGACTGATATGTAATAGGCACAGAATAAATTTTTGTTAGGTGAATGAAAGAATCGGTATCCTGCTTCCTTTTCCTCTTATCTTATGAACAAGATGTTTGAAGTCTGTTTTCATCCTTTCTTTTTTATAATTTCCAAGAGCTGGGAACAACACTCAGGATTTTTAAGACATACAAAGTGTCAGGCACACCCACCTTCCGCTAATTCCTTAAACTTCGACCCATATCCTGGCATAAAATCGTAAGCAAGCATCCTTTGCCTCAGTCCCCATTGGAATTAAGAAAAAATGAACTAATCTGTGCTCACTTTCAACAACATGAATGGCAGAGTAACTGGTTCAGAAAGACTGCTTCTGATTTGGCAGAGTAAGGACTTTTTATTCAGTGGGTAGGAGGGAAGGAATGCCTTTTAAAATGTCAACCATCAGATAAAAATACCCTTGTGTCTGGTGGCTTATATAAAAATTGTGTTTAAACTATTTCCAACATTAATTTCCATATTGAATTAACTTGGGATGCAATGATGAAAGTCAATTTTTTATTAATTTACATTTTGTGTGTATTTTGAGGTAAGATGCTATTTC
Source organism: Elephas maximus indicus (assembly GCF_024166365.1). Classification (NCBI taxonomy): domain Eukaryota; kingdom Metazoa; phylum Chordata; class Mammalia; order Proboscidea; family Elephantidae; genus Elephas; species Elephas maximus. The sequence continues at coordinate 44,136,347 of NC_064829.1, read as the reverse complement.
AAAATGTCAGGAGACAAAAATGTTTGCTTGGTATCTGTCCATGGTACCAGTGGAACTCAGATACCCCCGTTTTGGGAGCCATGTAAAAAAATCTCCATGTTACAACCAAGCTGGGTGGGAAAGTAGATGAAGAAGGAGAGGAGAGAGAAGGAGGGAGGGAGGGAGGGAGGGAGGGAGGGAGGGTGGTGTATGCGGCGCCCCAAAAGCAGAGTCTTCCACCTTTTCCCCAGTCAAGTTACAACAATGTAAGGAAATTTAGCAATTTCAGCCGGAGGACCTCATGTTAATACTCCCTTTCTCTTCATTGTCTTCTTCCATACCCCACAACCTTAGGGAAGTTTTGGCTCACTGAAGAGCTGGGTCCAGGAGGAGGCCTTTCAAGGGTGGTTTACAGCTGACTGCAGGAATTCGTCAGGCAATTTACTAAGAAAAGAGATGCAGAAGGCACACAGAAAGCACAATGATTTTCCACCACCCCTCTCCTTCCCTCAGTCATGTTGCTTTTCTCCTTCAGTGAAAGACAAAAGCTCCAGGAAATTGAGGTTTATTTCGAGCACCAGCTAGAGAATGCCTTAAAAGCCTAAAAAAAAAAGGAGTTATACCCTTCAAAAGCACAAAGACTCTGAGTACCTCCAGCCCAGCCCAGCTTTCCCTGGAAATGGCTTGAATTTCCAGAAAGAAGTCTGAATGTTTTTCTAATGCCAGGAGGAACGAAGGCTCAAGATAGGAGAGTAAAACTACTAGAATCTCAACTCAAGAGACAAAAGCAGAGAGGGTAAATGGAGGCAATTCATGATGTGGTGGTGAACTTCGAGCTTGTGACTAATGTCTGCTTATGCACATGCATTTTATATGCTTTGCATTTTATGTGCAAATTAATCACTAATATTGAGGTTGGTCTGTTCTATTGAACCAGGCTGCTGCAAAGACATAAATTAAGGACCAAATGCTGTTTCTTTAGTACAATTTGTTTTGCATGTGAAATCTGGCCACTATGGTGAGCAAGAAGACTAAAGTTACTTCCCTACATTTTTAGAGACAGAAACTTTAAGCCTCCAGAATAAAGTTAAAAACCTGTCAATAAGTGGGAAAGGTCTTTAAATAACTGAAATATCTGTCAACAAAGATACCATATTTACCCAAATAACATGCATTATACTTTTTGTCAACCTCACACGTTATTTTCATAAGCTCGCTACGCCAATTTTTTTTTTTTTTAACATGGTGCTGACTTCAATTTCTCTTTCTGATCACATGGAAACTTCACTTAAGGTACGTATTGGTTTTATATTCCTTGAGATTTAAGCAAAAAATATTTAGTGGTAGATCAAAAGTGATACTTTTGTAATTTCCTGATAAAATATCATCATTCTCGTGAATGGAGCAGTGGGACGCCATGTCGAAACCAAAGAACATAAATGCATGAAGAACTACAAATTAGTAAGAAATGATCTTAGGCCTAAAACTAAAAGAACAGTATGTTGTTTATATTTTATTGCTTTCATAAATCTAAACTGAAACAAAATTTTGGATAATCAGTCTTTGAGTTCAACAAACAAAAGCCTCCAGAAGAACTTGCGTTTTCATCTTAAAACAGGCCATTTTAGTTTATTCATTTATTATCATCATCATCTGACCCCTGGAAGCTTTCAAAGTCAGGTCCCTCATCACTACCATCATTGAAGCTGCCTGTAGACACTCTTCTGTGACTTCTGAACTGACGATCTGATTACGTTTTCTCATTCAACTCTTGAGCTAATGCATTATAATTATCAAATTAATAGAAACAAACGCACGGTTTCAATTGTTTATTTCCCGATTACTGGGGGACTATCAAACTCAATCAATGACTTCCTGACCATGGCTTACACTTTTATTGTATAATTATCAAAAGTAACATTTTTGAACCACTTTTATACACATAAGCAGGAGACTAAAGAAAAGGAACAGAACAATATGATTTACCTGTAATATGGGATTATGGGAGGGCAGGTGAATGAGGCTGAAATTCACTTCTGGAAATGTCACGAGACATGCACGGTATATGAATGAGTGTGCTATGCCAGAATTGTTTTTACTTAATTTCATTATTTCCATGCATTATTACATGTGGGTGCGTTATATACATGGATGTGTTATTTGTGAAAAATATGGTACTGTCCTTTAAGCCATTGGCAAGGTCCTCATGCGCAGCCTAGTGCTGCACGTTCCTAGGCTGGAAGGACACAATGCAATTAGCAATTAGCATTCCCTCTTCTGGGTGGGCATTTCAGTTACCCCTAATTTTCCATTATGGACACCAATGATGAGCACTGGACAATTGATATCTCTGTGCATGTGTGCAAATACAGGGAAATCTGTGAGAACCAGAATTTGATGGGACTGCCTTGTTTTTCTGGGTCTCACAAGTTTTCTGCCTTTGATAAGGTACATACAGTCTTAACCGCTTTTCTATCACTCATTTTAGTGGAAAATATTTGAGTTTCCTTGCCTTACACAGGTTCTGGCTTTCACAGGTATTATTCTATTTCTCTACAGAACTAAATCAAATTTGTCCATGGTTGTAATGTGGTTGGTGACCTAGTGTTGAAATACAGCAAAATAGAAGCAGTACCTGAGGCAAGGTGTGGGGTGGGAAAGTTGGTTATTGTCTTGGTTGTTTAGTGCTGCTGTAACAGATATACCACAAGCGGATGGCTTTAACAAAGAGAAATTTATTCTCTCACAGTTTAGGAGGCTAGAAGTCTGAATTCAGAGTGCCAGGGGAAGGTCCTTGTCATCAATCTTCCCCAGTCAAGGAGCTCCTTAGAGCAAGGACCCCAAGTCCAAAGGATGTGCTATTCTCCTGGCTTATTTCTTGGTGGTATGAGGTCTCCCTGTCTCTCTGCTGTCTTCTGTCTTTTATATCTCAAAAGAGATTGGCTTAAAACACAACCCAGTCTTATAGATTGAATCCTGCCTCATTAACATAACTACCTCTAATCCTAACTCATTAACATCACAGAGATAAGATTTACAACACACAGAAAAGTCATATCAGATGACAAAATAGTGGACAATCACACAACACTGGGAATCACAGACTAGCCAAGTTGACACACATTTTGGGAGAACACAATTCAATCCATAACAGTTACCTAGGGCAGCTCTGAGAGAAGGAAAAGGAATCTGGCCACTGGCCCTTGAAACCAGTCAAGGGTGAGGGATAAGCCATTTTCCATTGGGTGCCACTCTGTAGAAGGAAGCCAATTTGCAGAAAGTCAATTTGCCAAACCCAATTTGCTGACTTTACCTGTTTTTCTTCACTGTTTATGAAGTTTTCAGCAGGAAGAGAAACGCTTTGCTGGGGAAATATAGAGGGGAGTGTCAGAGCACCAGCCCATCTGGGTAGATGGCTGGCAAGAAGGCAGGGTTGACAGGAGTCAGCCCATTTCACACATTTATGTATCTATTCCTTTGATGATACACGTTCCCTCCTGGCGTAAACTTTTTCCAAATAAAGACATATATCTAACATATTCATTCAATATAGTCAAGAAGTTCTTAAGAATACATGTCTAAGAATGAGTATTCATATTCATCAAATATATTCCAAAAATTATATATTCCTAGAATGACCTCTATGACCTGACTTTAAAATTCTGCTATTAGGACAAATGCAGGTTGACTAAAATGTGGCAGAAATCTTCAAAAGCTGTAAATTTTATTAGAGTACCAACACAAGTACAAGTGGCTATAAACATTGTCAATATTAAGGAAACTAAGCAAATCTGGAAAACTGATCACTAGCCAAGAAGGACCAGAGCTCCATGATATTGCAGCTCATAACCAGGGTTCATTATGATGACACAGAAAGGGTTAAATTACGAGTAGTTTCACTGTCCTCTGTCTAACAGCAACAACAAGAAAAAGCATAAGAGAGCAAGTGTATAATACCTGTTAAAAAGATTTACACCAAAACCAGACAAGCTTCTTTAGAATTTTGTTAAAGGGGTAATTCTCAATTTTCTTGAAAATACTATTATGTAGGCCCACCATGTCTGTGATACATCTGAGCAACTTAACACAATGAAAACACACCGGAATTGCCACCTGAAAGGTGAGCTGCAGGAAGTGAACAGAGAATCCAGCATGCTTATTATTTGAGAGTGATTGACTCTCTGAAGTTGATATAATTTCATGAAATCTGATTTTATATATGCAATACAAGCTGTATTTAGAATCCACTCTTAATTTCTACTTGGGAAAAAAACAAAATGTAAAATAACAGCTGAAGTTTTAGTCTAGAAGACTAGAGTGGCAACGTTATTTTCAACAGTTTGAAGGAGGAAGAGGAGGATGGGTAGCAGGAGTTAAGAGCGGGGAGGTTTATCGGGAAACACAGCATGACTAATGGATGGTGTTAAGGAGAATGAAGCAGAAGAGACACATAACAGAAATCCACCAAGGAGTTTTGAGTAAAGAAGTGAGGCACTACCCAAGAGAGAAACCCAATGTGTGTATTAAATGGTCACTCTGACTACGTTCAGTGTGGAAAAGCATTTGGAAGAACCCAAGGTACTTTTTCTTGTTGAGTGGACAGTAGGAAGGAGGGAGACGTGATAATGGCTTGGAGAAGGAGCCCTGGTGGAGCAATGGTTAAGCACTTGGCTGCTAACAAAGGTGGGTGGTTCCAACTCACCAGCCACTCCACAGGAGAGAGATCTGGCAATCTGCTTCCGTAATGATTACAGCCTTGGAAACCCTATGGGACAGTTCTACTCTGTTCTATAGGGTCACTATGAGTCAGAATCGACTTGATGGCAACGGGAATGGCTTGGGGTAGGATATTTTGCCAGCATTATAGGTGACAGGCAAACCAAGAAGAACAACATTAAAACCTTTAAATCTTTCACTAACGCACCAGAATTATAGGTGGCCAAGTACTGCACACCTTCCAGAACCCTCTGCTCAAACAACCCCCACCCATTCACAGCCACGTGAATGGATTTTGTGTTTTCCTGTGCCATACTTTGTCTCCTGTGGTCTCCCACTCCCTTCTCAGAGCCCTCTGTTCTACCTCACACCATCTAAACCCAGCCCAAATGTCAACATGAATGAAGACAGTGGGTTGAGCCAGAGTATCTCTGCATTTCTTTCAGCTCTGGCATTCAATGGTTCTAAGTCTTCCCGGACCATTGCAGTTTAGTAACTCTCCCATCTTTGCCCTCATTTCCTGTGCCTAGAACCACATCCTGCCATGTGCACTCATCATCTCTAGGTGTCTTGCTGGCTCTTCACACATTTATACCTCTTTATTGGACTGTGAGCTTCTTCAGGTTCTTAGTGATTTGTGACTTGGACTTTTGTCCCTCCCCTATTACCTGGCATAGAAAGAGCCTAGTATATTCCTGGTATTTGATACACACACACACACACATATACTAGCTGGTAATGTGCATTTTTATTATTTCCATGTCACAGGAAAAAATTACTCAATTCCTTGGATCTCAGTTCTTCTCCTCTATAAATAAAGGGCTGTCACCTTAATGATGTCTTTGGTCATCTGTGGCTCTAAGGTTCCATGAAAAGTGATGAGTACTCAATACCAGCCTAACTTCCTTTAATATCTCTTTCCTCAGGTTATTTCCACTTTTCCAATAACTACTTTTCTGACAAAACCCTCATTTTATGTTTCTTCCATATTCTGGCAACTCCAAGAACACTGCTTGGTAAAGAAGGTGTTCAGTGAGTCCTCTGGTTTATCTGACCTCCCATCACCCACATGGAACTGGCTGTATGCAGTTTGAATTTTCACACTTGAGAACAGTTAATTTTTGGGAGGAAGAAGGGTCAGTAGATTGAATTATATATCAAAGAAAAATAATTTGATTCCCAATTCCTAATTTTCCCATAACTTGCCTTGAAAAAAAAAACAAGAAGTGGCTAGTAAATGTGAATCTGCTGCCTTTGTGAGGATTCCATGACCCAAACTGGCTAAAGATCTGCCTTACACATAACAAGCACCAAGTATCCTACAACCCCTTCCTGGCTCCAATGGGCCAAAAAACTGAGAATTTGTTTGAGCAACATCTTCGTTGATGAGTGCCCTGACCCTTTCATCTTTAGTGTCAGGGGCTTTGAGAAAATAGCATTCAAGAAACAAAATACTATTCTGCTGTCTTTGAGAAACTGCTGTTTCTGTGACCTCTCTGTCATCGCTCTAGGCAGGTAGCCCAGAGTCCAAGTTCACTTCCCCTTCCCATATACACACAGCTTTCAGGGCTGTGGGAAAGATCTCTGGGGCAGCCTTTTCAGTGACTTGGCGTCCACCAAGTTTTGTCTATCAGTGATGAATGAAAACATCACGCCTTTCACCTCATTAGTTCTGAGAGTCATCTGGACAGAATATGGCTTGTTCCTGCAGGCTTCCAGTCAGGAGATAAGCCATACAACCCTGATCAGAACATCCAGGGAATTTAGAAATTTAACCACATTATAATCAGATCACTTTATCTGGTCCCAAAGTCCTTATGAGTCATTTTTCACTTAAAGGTCATTAATCCATAACAACAAACACTCTGGTAAAGAAAAATTTAATTTCTTTCCTGTAATGAGGGATTTTTCAGAGGAAAAAAGAGAAAGCATGCAACACATCTGTGTTTTAAATTAAGAATAGGAGGCTTCAAGTTATTCAGTAAATACGGCAAATAGAACATGACTCACTTCAATATGATGACAACCAGGGACAAGAGAAGAGGAGAAAAGGGGAGATTCAATGGAAAGAAAGGAGAACCAGGAAGAGACACACTGGGAGTGGACATAGGAGCAGAAGCTGAAAGCTATCACCGATCTCACCATGCCTGGGCACTCCCCACCCTGCCCGGGAGAAGGGAACCCTTTCTTAGGAGACTTTCTTGGATGACTCTAGTCTCTTGGGTGCTCCTTGCTCTACACAGAGCTGGGCCCAGTTTGCCAGTGAGGGAAGCCACGGTACAAGCCACCCCGTCACTCTCTCAGTGCTGCTGTCCTGCGGGCTCTCTGTGAGTGTTGAAATGGGGGTACAAGAAGCCCACCAGTGTGGCAAAATGGGCTCCATCCCATAGTCCTGAACCCTGTGGCCTTCCAAGCCATCCATGCACTGAAGAGACAGGCCCCTTCCTACCCACCTGATGGCATCGCCTTTTACACCCCTAGTGAAGAAGGCATGGGGCCTCTCGAAAGCCCGTTCCTTAGGGGTAGTACCCAGTAGAAATGAGGCTACTGCGGTCAGCAAAACCATGAACTCAGGAAGGCTAGGCACCATGGCCAGAGCACCTCAGCATCCTCAGGACATGCTCAGCGACACAGAGCTTGACAATGGACTCAACAAAGAACTGGTGGATTGATGGACAGACTGAATGAGTGAATGAACAAATAAACTTTGTAAACTGCAAATCACCGTATTACTGAACTACTTTTAAAAATAAATTTCCGTTGACCAATCTTTTCGTCATATTTTTCCTACTATATCTTTGAACTGTAAGTCTTTTCAACATTTTTTTCAACTCCTAGGTTTTAGATAACGTTATCTAAGCCAGTATTATTTTTTAAATGTGTATCTTTTCTTTGACTACAAAAGTAACACATTCCCACTGTAAAAAAAAAAAAAAATGCTGCAATTATGGGTAAAAATTATAAAATACTATGATTACGTATATATATAATATATATATAAAGTATAGAGATAAAAATAAAGATGGAGCTATAGCATATACATAGCGGCACAAAAGGTTAAGCATTTGACTACTAACTGAAAGACTGGCTGTTCGAACCCAACCGGAGGTGCCTCAAGAAAAACCTGACAATCTGCTTCCGAAAGGTTACAGCCTTGAAAAGCCTATAGAGTGCATTTCTAGTCCGACACACATGGGGTCGCCATGAGTCGGAACCAACACTACAGCAACTTTTTTTTTTTTTTAAATATACAAAGAAAAACTACCATAATCCCACCCTTATAGATTTTGGTATATACTCTTCCATATTTGTTAAATGAAAAATTAACATCATATATACATGTAAGCTAAGCAAAGTGAATAACAGTTTCTGTATCTAAGTTTGTTAGGAAAAGTTTTGTATAAATTGTTTTATTGGTCTTTATTTTGATAGCAGGTTCTTACCGTTAGAATTCTCAACCCACCCTGTTTCTTCTGCCCTCTCTGAGATCTGAATTGCTTATCTTGCCTGTTTAAAGAGTCCTCCATGGCAGCCAATGAGGAGCAACAGCCAGAACACTCACCACCTCGTGGCTGGGGCTCCACAAAGACCACAGGATGGCTGAGAATGCCAGCCAGCCTAGCCGCCAGGGTCCTGTAGGCAGGCACCATCGCCATGTGTGGCTTAGCCCCAGGAACACCGCCAAGCTACAAAGGGCTCCAAGCACAAGTGACCATCTCGTCCATCAAGAAACGGGGGAAGAGCTGAGCCACTGGGGGCCGCAGGATGGGGCAAGGGGCACTGCCAACAAAGGCAGAATCTCCCACCCAATTCCGTAAGGAAAAACACTTTACAGATGAAATAATCCTTTAGTCCTTCTTTTGTTCACCAAGTAGAAGGCATAAATCTTTTTTTTACTTTGTTGTTTTGATATCATTCACATACCATAAAATTTACACTTTTAAGGTACATAATTAAGTGGTTTTTTGTACATTCATAAAGTTGTGCAACCATCACCACTAATTATAAACGTTTCCATTACCCCAAAAAGAAACTCCATTCCCATTAGCAGTCACTCCCCTTCCCCTCTTCTCCCCAGGTTCTGGCAACCACTAATCTACTTTCTGTCTCAATGCATTTGCCTCTTCTGAATAATCCATATAAATGGAATTGTGCAATTTGTGTCTGGCTTCTTTCACTTAGCCTAATGTTCTCAAGGTTCACCTATGTTGTAGCATGAATCAGTATTTAAATCTTTTTATGGCTAAATAATATTCTGTTGCATAGATATATCATATTTTATTCATCTATTCACCAGATGATGGACATTTGAGTTGTTTGCACTTTTTGACTATTACAAATAACGTTGCTATGAACATTCGTGTACAAATTTTTACACACATATTTTCATTTTTCTTGTGTATATATTGGAAACCCTGGTGACGTAGTGGTTAGGTGCCACAGCTGCTAACCAAAAGGTCAGCAGTTCGAATCCACCAAGCGCTCCTTGGAAACTCTATGGGGCAGCTCTGCTCTGTCCTATAGGTCACTATGAGTTGGAATCGGCTTGATGGCAATGGGTTTTTGTTTTTTGTTTTTCTCGTGTATATACCAGGGATTGGAATTGTTGGGTCATATGGTAACTCTATGCAAGCTTTATTTTTTATGAATAGTTTCTGTCCAGCAAACTCCCTCCCACACACACCCATATATATTTTTTTATTATTAGTGGCCTGAGCACATTAAGAGTCAACCCTGGTATTTCACAAAATGCAGATGACCTGATGCCCAGAAGACCTCCATCCCTTGAATACTCCAGAACCAACCCTACCCTCCTTAGAGTTCAGGACATTTACACCTCCTCAAAACGCCCCGAAGACTAAGCTGAGCTCAAAACCAGCCAAAAACAGCCTATAGAGCCTGGCAGCTTCAGGTGCAGCTTAAAAAGGGAAGCTAGCCAAACCTTCAAGAGTCCAGAGGGCCCAACCCTGCCAGAGAACCACAGGTGTCAGGAACCCACTCTGAGCCTGGGCCAAGGCCAAGGAACATCGAGGCTCCTGGTTCTGTGAGCCTTCTTTCACCCCAGAGGCTCAGGCTAAGGGATTGCTGACCAGACAGACCAGCTAACTCCAGGATTCTTTCCCAGGGTTTCCAGGGCTTGTCCCTACCCCAGCTCCATTCTCTGATCCCCTGGGACACCGGCCTTCCTCCTGAGCCCTCCGTGTCTTCCAAGGACTGCCAAGCTCTAAAAAGATACAGTTCTGAGTTTGCCTCCTACTTTGAAAGCTCAGCATCTCAAATGTAAGGACACAGCTCAAACGGTGGTCCAGATAGGACAATAATTGACTCTAGGGTATTTGCCAAAACTGACTGAAGTAACACCAAGTTATAAATCCTAACTCTCCATTCCACATTCCCACTGCCATCAATACATCCTTCCTGTAGGTGCTGAACTAGCTTATGAGACAAAACAGAAGGAGCCATGTACTCCTGAACACAGTAGTAGTCGGTAAAATAAATAGGTAAATCTTTTAGAGTATAATTGTTCCTCTCTTATATGATCAACCAAAAATCAAGATGATTCTTTAGGGATTTTTTTATTGTTGCATCGTGCATATCATATTGGGGCAGGGGGGATGCTGTTTCCTAAAGTCCATCTTTAACTGCTCAGTCAGTGGAAGAAGATAATCAGAAGTAAAAGAACCAAATACTTAGAGAAGTTGCCACTGCCATATGAGCGTATCACAGAACTTTAAAAGCGTGGGTGCTTAGTTCATCTAGTGCTGCTACAACATAAATACCACCAGTGGATGGCTTTAACAAACAGAAGTTTATTCTCTCACACTTCAGGAGGCTAAAAATCCAAATTCACAGTGCCAGCTCCAAGGGAAGGCTTTCTTTCTCTGTTGGCTCTGGGTGAAGGTCCTTTTCATCAATCTTCCCTGGTCGAGGAGCTTCTCAGTGCAGGACCCTGGGTCCAAAGGGTGCACTACTCTCCTGGCTCTTGTTTCTTGGTAGTATGAAGTCCCCATGTCTCTCTGCTTGCTTTTCTCTTTTATATCTCAAAAAAGACTGACTCAAGACACAACCTAATCTTGTAGATTGAGTCCTGCCTCATTAACATAACTGCCACTAATCCCATCTCATTAATATCAGAGAGGTAGGATTTACAACACATAGGTAAATGACATCAGATGACAAGACGGTGGACAATCACAGAATATTGGAAATCATGGACTAGCCAAGTTAACAGATATTTTGGGGGGACACAATTCAATCCAGGACAGATGGGATTTGGGGTTGGTAATATTAAGATCAGATTTGCTCCCTCAAATGGGTTCCAAGTGATACTAATACCTGAGGATGCTCCCATGGAATGGAAATTTTGCAGAAATAGGTTAGACATAGCTGGCATAGAAGACCATAAGGAATTAGCAGTACACTCTGAGAATGAGGGGGATGATACTAAAGTATCTTCCTTAAAGTTTCACCTCCCCCATTGAGTCAATGTAGAAAGACTATTGGTTTCTCCATGTCTCATTCTTAGATGCAGTGAAATTATTAATATTTTAGACAACCACAATCCATCCCGAAAATGTCCCAGATGGAGGGGTAAAAATACCCCTAGACTAGAAATCTGAAATCAGGGCTCTAGCCCTAGCTGTGTGACTCAGCACTGCTTCTCAAATTTTAATTAGTACAAGCGTCACCCAAGGATCTTGTTAAAATGCAGATTCTGATTCAGCAGGTCTGGGTGGGATCTGAGATTCTGTGTCTCAGATGAGCTCCAGGTGATGCTGGTGATGCTGGTCTACACTCTGAGTAGCCAAGATTAGAGTACCTCATTTCACTTCACTGAGTTTGTGTCTTGTCTTCAAAGGAAGGAGGCTTGGGATTGGATCTGATCATGCCTGTGGTAACAACTGACCTTTCTCTGGAGTATATACAAAGTGTCAGTGACACCCACACACAGAAGAGTAGCTACAGTGGGTTCAAATTCTGGCTCTTTATGTCTACATAAAACCTTGTACACAGATGTTCAGAGTAGCACTATTTATAAAAGCCAAAAAGTAGAAACAATTCAAATGTCCATCAACTGATGAACAGATAAACAAAATGTGGTACAACTATAGGATGAAGTATTATTCAGCAATAAACAAGAATGAAGTATCGACACATGTTACAACATGGATCAAGCTCAAAAATCTTATGCAAAGTGAAAGAAGACAGTCACAAAAGACCACTTATTATGTGATACTATTTATACAAATTTTCCAGGATAGGTAAATACATACAGAGAGAAAGGAGAAGTAGATTAACAGTCGCTAAGACTGAGGGAGGAGCCCTGATGGCACAGTGGTTAAGAGTTTGGTGGCTAACCAAAAGTCGGCAGTTCGAATCCACCAGCTGCTCCTTGGAAGCCCTATGGGGCAGTTCTACTCTGTTCTATAGGGTCACTATGAGTTGGAATCGACTCGATGGCGACTGGTTTGATTTTGGTTAAGACTGTGGAAACGAGCCCTGATGATAAAAACAGTTAAGTGCTTGGCTATTAACCAAAAGGTTGGTGGTTCAAAACCACCCAGCTGCACTCTGCAGAAGAAAGACTTGGTGATCTACTTCCATAAAGATTGCACCCAGCCAAATAGCTTATCTTAACGAGTAAAAATGTCTGCCTTGAGAATTATGTTCTTTTAGGAACTATCTGTATGGGACCAAATTGACAACAGCGAATCGAAAGATTAGATAGGAACCTTAGAGAGCAGTGAATTTACGTTCATGGAAGACAAACAACTCACAGAAAAGGACAGTGAGAATGGTTGCACAACTTGAAGAATGTAATCTGTGTCACTAAATGCTATGTGTAGAAACTGTTGAATTGGTGTATGTTTTGCTGTGCATATTCTCAACAAAAACAACAAAAATTGCAGCCAAGAAAGCCCCAATAGGCGTTGCTATGAGTCGAAATTGACTTGGTGACATCTAACAAGAAGAAGACTGGGGAGGGTGATACTGGAAATGAAGCATGATTGTTAATGGGTATGAGGTTTTTATGGGGGTACTGGAAATGTTCAAAAACCAGATAATGGTTGCACAACTCTGTAAATAAGCTAAAAGCCACTGTGAATTTCATGGTATATAAATTATATTTCAACAAAGCTGTTAAAAACCTCCTAACTCCTTCACTTACTAAGTATGTGACCTTGGACTAGTTAGCTTTTTTTTTTTTTTTTCCCCCTCAACCATAAAATGGGAAGGTTGTAAGAGTAACTTGCATGGGATTGTTGTGAGGTCAGGTGCTGTTATGGATTGAATTGTGTCCCCCCGCCCCAAAATTCCTGTCAACTTGGCAAGGCCATGATTCCCAGTATTTATATGATTGTCCTCCATTTTGTGATCTGATGTAATTACGTGTTGTAAATTCTAGCCTCTATGCCTGTGATTATGGTTCCATTTGGGAGTGAGTTGCCTGTTACGTTAATGAGGCATGATTAGGTTATGTTAATGAGGGTTAGTGTGGGATGCACCACCCTTGCTTGAGTCACGCCTTTTATCTTATAAGAGATAAAAGAGAAGCAGTGAGCAGAGAAGAGGGACCTCACTACCAACAAGACAGAAGGGCCAGGAGTGGAGTGCATCCTTTGGACGCAGGGTCCCTGCATTGAGAACCCCCTAGGCCCAGGGGAAGATTGATGCCAGGACACATGGAGATTTCCAAGGAAAGCCGGGTCCAGTTGTTGAAAACAGATAAAGATCTTCCCCCAGAGCCAGTGCCCTGATATCGGACTTCTAGCCTCCAAAACTGTGAGAGAATAAATTTCTGCTTGCTAAAACCATCTGCTTGTGATATTTCTGTTATGCCACCACTAGATAACTAAGACAGCTGCCATTATATTAACACCACCAATCATGAGCTTCTTCATACAAAGCCTTCAGAAGCATCAGTTGAAAATACTACCAGATACTTATTCGTAGCTGACAGTTCATAAAAGTTGCATCTCTAATGGTAGTGATATAGGTCAAATAATTTATATATTTAAGGTTATGACAACACGTACACTCGATGGAAGCAGAATTTGCAATTAACACACTCCATCCTTGGCTAAAAAAAAAATTTTTTTTTTTTTTTAGCCAAGGATGAAATGTGTTAATTTTTGTAAGTAACATCATTATTCTAGTTTGACGGTTTTATCCTCTGCACCAGTATTTGCTGAGGTTCTGGGAAGCCCCGGTACTAAAATGATTAATAACAGCAATTGGTTTTCCACCTGGTTTGGATTCTTTCACAGGTATTTTGTTACTACCCACAAAAGCTACAAAAATCATTACTCACATCTAGTTTATGTAAAGTTCCCTGGGATGGGAACAAACATAGCTTGCACTCTGGAAAGCTATGTTCCTAAAACAAATACCCTTTTTTGTGTGCTGCAAAGAAAATATTACTTACAACACGGATAGAAAGACAAGCAATTGTGGGAGTAGTAGAAACCAGCTACCTTTAAATGAGATCATTTTCCCATGGGGAAGTTCTCTTTTACTGTCTGCCTTGGTGATTCCAATTTCCTACATGGAAACCTCAAGAACTTTCCAAAGTCAGCAATCTGGACAAAAGGAATCTTTACTTGGAGAAGTGCTGAATAGCCCATTGTTCTGCTCCTAATTGCAGTGGACTGCTCTTTGTTCTAAGTGAGGCAGGGCTCAGGAGGAGCCCAGGGGCCACTAATGCAGGGGTGGCTGCTCAACCACACTGTGACACAGGGTGACCAAGGGAAGCATCAGGGGTGGTTTTCACCTACAGCAACCTTGCAGCCCTCAGGACGATGGTGTAACCACACGAAATCTCGAGAAAGTACATCGTAAAGCAGGGCGTACAATGAGACAGAGGTGATTTAGTGGTAGAATTTTCGCCCTTCATGTAGGCCTGGGTTTGATTCCCAGCCGATGCACCTCCTGTGCAGCCACCACCCATCTTCTGTGGAGGCTTGTATCTTGCTGAATAGCCTTCAGTGGAGCTTCCAGACTAAGACAGACTAGGAAGAAAGGCCTGGAGATCTACATCCAAAAATCAGCCAGCGAAAACCCTTATGGACTGCACCGGTCAGATTCACAACTGATCATGAGGCTGGCACAGGACTGGGCAGTGTTTCACTTCATTGTACATGGGGTTGCCACGAGTCAAGTCTGGCTGACTCAATGGCCACAAATAACAAAGCCAGCACAGGCCAGGCGGTATGAGCAGCAGAGCAGCGAGAGACTGCGTGTTGGTGGACGGGGGCAGTGTGCCTTCACCAGCTTGTGTCCTTGAGGATAGGTAGAGTGCTGAGGTGGCATCCTTATCTTCCCAAATCCACCCTTCAAAAAACTGCACACCCTCTGCCCTTTTATTTCATGGCAGAAATGCATTAACACTGTTAACTCTGAGATGCCACAGTATTCAAGCCACATGTGGTTATTCGTGGATGTTCAAAGCCATGACCGAAGAAAGCTCTCGGGAGGCAAAACAGACCCCCCACACCAGATACCATGTCCTCTCTGTCTGGCTGGGCGCAAAGACTCCATGGGGACATGCCATCAGTTCAGGGATGAAGCTGCCTCAGACTCCAAGCTCTTAAGGAACCATCTCTAAATGTGCATCCCAGGCTCTCTACTTGTTACTTCATTTCCAAACCCATGACCTTGGCATTTTTATCCCTTATTGCTGGTGAGGACATCAAGGTCCACAAGGCTTCAATACCTAGCCCAGCATTCTAAAGTTAAGAAGTAAAGCAGAAATCTGAGCTTACCTTTGGCTAACTGTGTCTGCTTCACTGCCCAATGTAGGCAGGAGTTTCTTTCATTTTGCTCACCAAGAAATACACAGAGACATTAAATGGATCCGGTATCTATGCAGATCATCAAGCATAGCCCAGCTAAACCTCTTAATAATAACAATAAAATGTTAAGTGTATTAGTGATCTGTAATTATAGAACCAAGGTCCCTGGATGGTGCAAACAGTTAACGCACTCAGCTGTTAAGCAAAAGGTCGGAGATTTGAGTTCACCCACATGTACCTTGGAAAAAAGGCCTGGTGAGCTACTTCCAAAAAAACCGCCATTGAAATGGGGTTGCCAAGAGTTGGGATTTACTCAACACAACTGGTTACTGGGTAATTATAGAACCATACAGGTTTGAGAGCACAAAGGCATGAGAAAGTCCCGTTGGCAGCGGGGAAGATCTTAGGGGTGCACCCTCTGCTACCCCCTCACCGCTTTCCCCATTCCCATGCCAAATCTGTGCCTCTGAAACCTCTCAACAAAGCTCTCCTAACAGTTGCTACAAAACTGTTGTCACAGACATGAATGATAACATCCTTTGCCGTCTCTGAGCAAATCCGGTTCCCTCACATTATGCCTGGGGAAAGTGAGGCCGGGAGATTGTGGCGCATTCATTCCTGCCACTTGTAGTTATTGAGCACCTACTGTTTGTCAGGCATTTGGTAGGCACTGAAAGGATGCTGGTGAGCAAAAGGGCACAGTTCTGACTCAATGGCAGAACAGAAACCCCATCAGAGTCTCCTGACATTAAAAGACATGCTAACTGCTGCCCTGTGTTAGCGCCTATTCATTGAGCACCCCGTTCTGTGTTGACGTCTGCTGGGCCCCAGAGGGACAAGGCAGTACAGACCAGCCCCCTGCCTCGGGGCTCCCTACCTTTCTCCTACCATCTGGAATTCCTGCCAGCTCTCCCCCATGGAATTTCCTCATGAACCAATTTCCTAAACTTTTATGTCAGGCTCTTGACAAAGAACAGGAACTAGTTTTCCAAAGACTCCTTCCCACACATATGCATTCCATAATTACACAGATCAGGACACAGGGGAAACATGCATGAAAATGGCTTGATTTGTGGAAATAAAAATGCTTATTCTGGCTTAGCCACAGACCACTCCAACTTCTCCCACAGACCCCTGCCACCAGTTTCACCCTCCAACAACTTCCCTCAGGGCTGGCAAAAGCCCACAACTCTGGAACAACTTGAACCCCCTTAAAAGTTGGTCAGAGCACCAATTGGTTTCATATTATGATCCGACCAAGGACAAGGAGGCCTTGCAACCCCTTGTCAAGCCTGACGTTCCCGCCAAGTTCTTTTCCTGCCAGCACCAGCTGCCTCTTGGTCAAGCGATAGCAAAGTATGGAGGGTTTGATTTCTACGTGCTTACGAAGCAGTTTGGTTTTCATGTCCTAATCATGCAGCTTTGGAAGCTCCCACTACTGAGGGAAAGGTAGTGAATGACTTGAGCGGAGCACGGCCAGCGCACGGTGCAAGGGATCAGGGGAAGGGACAAATGCTCAGAGCCTCAACTCTGTCTCTCAGTCACAGCAAAGGAAGTATGATTGCCGCAACGCAGTGGAAGGGCTCAGGGATCGAGGCAGCGAGCTAGGCCTGGGGGCCTCTGTGAGGTTTGCAAAAGCCCTTTACCCTGTGCCCAAATCCACACAACTGAACCACAGGGGAAATGTCTCCTTAAACTTCATAAAGACACAGTAAGCAGTCATCATCCAACCCCAAGAGAGTCAATATTCTTTATGTGCAGTCCTGTGCCTAGTGCTAGGCGGGGGCTGGGGATGGAGACTGGGACATATGTGAAAGAGACAGACAATGTCACTCCAATTCTTCAGGAAGCATCAGGGTGGTCACAATTCTAAGTGGGAAATCCTTCAAGTACAGTAACAGCAGGAGTCCCTGGCTGGTGCAAAAGGTTAATGCACTCAGCTGCTAACTGAAAAGTTGGAAGCTCTAGTCCACCCAGAGGTACCTCAGAAGAAAAGTCTGGCGATCTGCTATGGAAAATCAGCCTTCAAAAACCCTATGGACTGTGGGGATCATGGTCTTAAGGAACATCTAGCTCAACTGGCATAACAGAGTTTATAAAGAAAATGTTCTACATCCTACTTTGGTGAGTAGCGTCTGGGGTCTTAAAAGCCTGTGAGCGGCCATCTAGGATACTCCACTGGTCTCAACCCTTCGGGAGCAGGGAATAATAAAGAAAACTAAACATACAAGGGAAAGATTAGTCCAAAGGACTAACGGACTACATCTACCACGGCCTCCACTAGACGGAGTCCAGAACAACGAGATGGTGCCTGCCTACTACCACTGACTGCTCCGACAGGGATCACAATATAGAGTCCAGGACAGAGCTGGAGAAAAATGTAGAACAAAATTCTAACTCAAAAAGAAAGACCAGACTTGCTGGCCTAACAGAGACCGAAGAAACACTGAGGGTATGGCCCCCATCCTTTTCAGCTCAGTAATGAGGCCACTCCTGAGGTTTACCCTTCGGCCAAAGATTGAACAGGCCCAGGGAACAAAACAAGGCTAAAGGGGCACACCAGCGCTGGGGCGGGGACTGGAAAGTAGGATGGAAGAGGAAAGCTGGGAATAGGGAACCTAAGGTTGAGAAGGGAGAGTGTTGACATATCGTGGGGTTGTTAACCAATGTCATAGAACAAAGTGTGTACTGTTTGATGAGAAACTAGTTTGTTCTGTAAACCTTCATCTAAAGTTCAATTAAAAAAAAAAAAAAATCGGGGGAAAAAAAAAAAAGAAAACTCTATGGAGCCCAGCTCTACTCTGACACACATGGGGCTATCATGAGTTGGAATCAACGAGACGGCTGCTGGTTTACTGATTCACAATCAGAGCCTGAGGCTTGAACAGTTCCAAGCCCCTTCTTACCTAGTTTCCTTCCTAGCACTTAACACAATCTGAAAGTAATGTAATCATTTGCTTGTTTTCTCATTTATTGTCAGTCTTCCCTACTTCCCCAAGCTCTAGGAAAGTACAGGCCTAGTCTGTTGTATTTCCCACTCTATCTCCAGCAAGAAGCCTGGGATCTACTGCCTAAAGGGTGTTCAACAACTGTTGGCACCCTTCCTAGTCTTCGTTGGAGGTGGGGCAGAAGCCAGTGTGGCAGCAGCTGCAGGACGGCATAGTGTTGGGTGGACAGAGCTCAGTGGGAGGAGCCGGAAGACCTGGGGTTAGACCAAGCTCTGCCACCAACCTTGAAAAGGTTGCTTCACATCTCTGAGCTACAGATTTCTGCCTGAAGTGCTGGGAAGGAACCCTGGTGGCACAGTCGTTAAGTACTTGGATGCTAACTGAAAGCTTGGCAGTTCAAACCCACCAGCCACTCCACGGGAGAAAGATGTGGCAATCTGCCTCTGTAAAGATTACAGCCTTGGAAATGCTATGGGGCGGTTCTACTCTGTCCAATAGGGTCACTATGAGTCAAAATCCACTCAACAGCAATGTTTTCTTTTTCTCCCAAGTTCTGGGGGTGTCCCTGGGTAGTGCAAATGGTTAACGCAGTCAGCTGCTTCCAGAAAGGTTGGTGGTTCAAGTCCACCCTGAGGTGACTCTGACAAAAGACTTGGCAATCTACTTCTGAAAAATCTGCCACTGAAAACCCTACAGAGTTCAGTTCTACCCTGATACATATAGGATCTTTATGAGTCAGAACAGACTCTACTACAACTGGTTAAAGTGCTACGGATGGAGTGATTACACTGTGTAATCACTACAATCCCACTGGCTCTGGATTCAGTGATGTGCTCAGCTGCCAGCCTGCCCTTCCTCTTCACTGGCTCATACCCACAGGACAACCCAGGTGGTTCTTGGGCAACTCCCTGTCCCACAGCTCTGGAGGGGACCTGGTAGGCAGCATGCTTCCACAGCCCATCCTGAGAGCCTCAGCTGCACATTCCTATGCCAGGTCCCTATCTTATCACCTGTTCTTTCTCTACCACCTCCGCCCTCCCTGTCCCCAACTGACGCCCCTGACCATCTGGGCACTTATCACCATGTCTAGCTGGCTATTCTTAGTCCCACATTTTTCCCTAACAGTCCTGTCCTTCTGCTCCCCATCTGGGCCTCCCGCTGCATTACCAGACTAGGGCAAACGTGCTCACTATGCATGTGGCCTCAATATTGCTGGATCTTTAAGGTGGAAGGGACATTCGAGACAATCCAGCTCAGACTGGGTCCCTGCAGCGGACAGACATGGATGGCTGCCACTGAATCCACATTTGAAGTTCACTGTGTTCTAGTTCTCATTTTGTCAGTTTTCCCCACCTCACCCAGAAACTTCACCCAAGAGTACGGGACTTCATGCTGCCCAAAGAGTGGGAGGGGGGAGTATGGGGGAGCCTGAGGGCTACTCCAACCCTAACTGTCCAGCTGGGGAGCACAGACCTGCTCTCTGCCTTCAGACCATGCAAATCTTTCTGGGATTCTTGCCATTTGGATTTGTTCCATCAAGTGTTTCCATTTCCAAGGAAGCCATAGGCAGCGCTTACCTGTATGAGGGCTGGGGTCACCTGTCCAAAGGATGTGAGTAGCCATCTTGTAAGAGTTGAATATCAAGCAAACGGCGCCCATGGTTGAGGATGGGGAGCACAGGAATGACGTCTATGCACTAACACAAAGGCCGGCACTGAACGCTTCTAGGATGCTGGACACCATCCCCAGCACTTTACACAGGCTCTTAATCAATCTTCACAGCAGTCTATGGGTAGGTAATGTTGCTTTCTCTGGTCTGTAATGGATAGATGGGGGCCAGAAAGGTCACACGGCTTTTCACCCAGCTATAAGCTGAGAAGCCGGAATTAGGATCCAGGCAGGCCAAGCCCAAGCCTTTGCCCTTGACCCCCTTGCTCCCAGCCTCCCTCTGGGAGTTACCACAAGTCAGTCAACGTCGATCCTGGTCACCCTGTCCTGGATGGAGAAAGGTGTCCCGGGCCGGAGAGTTTCTGGGGGCAGCCACAGGGTGGTGGCAACACCCCTTCAACCTGCGTGGGCAGCTCTCTCAGGAACACAGGGTAAAGGGAAATGAACTTCTAGCTTTAGACATTGAAGAAAGTCTTCATATAATGAGTTTCTAACTACTCCAGAAGAAAACTTACTCTGCTGAGTATTGGAAGTCTGACAGAACTGCCAGGAGATGACCAGAGGAGCAAAACAAGAAACCAAAAGGATGCTTCAGTCAAGTAGGACAAAGCTGAAGGGTGGGGATCACCCTAGGAGAAGTAAGGACACCTGGTCTTTTATTTTCCTAGGGTCATTGCCAAGGAATACAATGTCTTCTCCACCTACATTGAAGATCTAGAGCCTTGCTGGTCAGTAGGAGTGGTCAGGGCCTGGGAAAACCACCCCAGGTGTCCAAACCCAGAAAAGGCCTCCTCCAAGGCCTGAAGGCAAAAACATCCATTTACAGTGAACCATGTTCCTGCAGGTAGCCAGGGATTCTCCCTCTACCTGAGAAACAGAACTGAAATAATTGACCCAGGGTATGGGCAGCTCTCGGCAGGAAGGTTATTAGGAATCCAGAGTTAACACATCTTTATTTCTTCAGCAATGTCAGGATTACCTGAGATCTGTATGCTTAGGGGGATGGGGAGGAGGTAGGGGAAAAGGGGATACAAGTGGATGAGAAAGCCAGATTGTCTCCAAGCACTGACAAGTGGTATCTACTTTGTGGGCTTGCTCTAATTTTACAGTTCAAGGATTGAGGTCAGATCTCAAGACAGTCTGAGTAGGCAAGATGTACCTATGCATTGAGGAGAGAAGAAGGAGAATCTACGGTTAGTGTGATCTAGGATTTAGATTAGAGAGGGGGGAAAAAACACCTCTCTCTCTCCTACTGCCCTCATAGCAGGTACCACTAACAGAACCCACCAAGCCCAGACATGGCCTCAGAGTCATTCTTATCACAGCATTCCCGAATCCAAGATTAATCAATACATGCTAGCACTTGAGATGAACCTCCTTGAGATCCCCGGTTTAAATCAACATGTGGATGAGTAATCTCTGACAGATGTTTGATGAACCTTGAAACCTTAGGAAGACATCAGCCAAGCCTCTTTCATTACAGTCCTGGATCGGAGTGTCAGAGACAGCAGTGGACTAAAAGGACCCTCCACAACGGCTTGAAGGAAGCACAGCACTTCCTGTGCTGGCTCCTGGCTCCCACCCCAGTGTTCTGCAGACACAGGCCCAGGCCACATTCTCACCCCTTGGTCAGCCTAAACCAGTTGCGCCACTTCTGACTCATGGTGACCCCATGTGTGTCAGAGCAGAACTGTGCTCCACAGAATTTTCCAGTGGCTGATTTTTCAGAAGACTGCCAGGCCTTTCTTCTGAGGCACCCCTGGGTGGACTCAAACCACCAGTCTTTTGGTTAGCGGCTGAGTGCGTTAACTGCACCAACCAGAGACACCCTAGTCAGCCTAGACTTCTGGTTAGCCTAGGTCACTTCTGGATCTATGTTTATAGGAAAGCAACCACAAATATCATTGCTGGCTGTCCTCTAAGGTACTGAAGTGCATGTCTATTTTTTACCTAAGATTGTCACACTACTTTTATTATGTATTTGTGTTTTACTTTTATTAAAGATGTTTTAAACATTCTACTGTGTGTGTGAGAGAGAGAGAGAAAGACATACAGACACACACACACATACACAGAAGGGTGGCTATCCCTTGTGTGTTGGGGGCGCCTTATGATAACAAAGAAGGAAGGGGAGATGGGAGGAGAGACAAAGGAAGGGACAAAGACAAGATTGAGAAAAGGGTCTTTGTTGTTGCTTCCATTGAAACCAAACCACCACCACCGGAGTCCTTGGGGCCTCCCTCCCCCTCTCTGCCTCATCCCTGCTCCTTCCCCCCGGGGACGCCACCCAGGTCTCCCTCCCTGGCCCTGTGTCTCTGGCACTTGCTCTCTTTCTCTACATGGACACAGATCCTTTCCACTTCTTCTAGTTATCACACTGGCAGTCTCCAAAGGAAAAGAACTGCAATGTCGCTTAACTGCTAGTTGATGGAATTTTATCTTCTTGACCCAAGTTTCCCTGGCTGGGCCTGACTCACTCCGCAGGAGCCAGGCCAGCCCTGCCTGATCGTCCTGGGGCTGGGCCAAGGCTGCACCGCAGCATCACACAGCAGAGCACACACTTAGCCCCCAGCAGTATCCAGGGCTCTGCCTCGCTGCGCATCTCAAACAGCAGCAAGTGTGCTGCTACTGTCCAAAACCTCTTCTGGAAGAATTTTAAGTGCAGCCCAAGGCTCTCAGGAATCATTCTAACATTATTAATGAAAGGAATGTTCATTGCTCTGGAAATGACTTGTCCTTTTCTAATCCTTTCCCCAGATATCCTTTATCAGAGAAGCACGCAGTCCATTTCTTCAACACGTCAATATTGACACAATCATCTGAAAACTCAAGTACAGCAGCATGTTTCCCATGAGAATTATCAACCTGGCCACAGATATGGCCCAAGTTGAATGCCAGTTATTGAAAGCATAAGGCTCTTTGGATTAAATAAAACGAAAGATGGTGGCTTTCTCCTATCTAATCATGCTGTAAAAACTACCTGCACCACCACTGAGTGAGAATATTTTCACCAATATTTGGGGGTTCTTTTTAGCTTAAGTACCTTTTCCCAGAGGATTTTATATCTCTGAGTATTTCATCAGTAAACAGTCATACAAATAAGAAAAAAAAAAGTATTCTGTTAAAGACAAGCATTGTACTGTTAATCTATCCACCTATGAAGCGCTTTCAAGAATGATTCAACTTTGGATGCCCTTTATCACCACTCATTCAACATTGGGCTGGAGGTCCTAGCCAGAACAATTAGGCTAGAAAAAGAAATAAAAGGCATCCAAATTGGTAAGGAAGAAGTAAAAGTATCTCTATTTGCAGATGATATGATCTTATACACAGAAAATTTTAAAGAATCCACAAGAAAACTACTGAACTAATAGAACAGTTCAGCGAAGTCTCAGGATACAAGATAAACATACAAAAATCAGTTGGATTCCTTTACACTAACAAAGAGAACATCAGAGAGGAAATCACCAAATCAATACCATTTACAATAGCCCCCAAGAAGATAAAATACTTAGAAATAAATCTAACCAGAGATGTAAAAGACCCAAACAAGGAAAACTACAAGACACTACTGCAAGAAACCAAAAGAGACAAAGGTATGGAAAAACATACCTTGCTCATGGATGGGAAGACTCAACATTGTGAAAATGTCTATTCTACCAAAGCAGTCTATAGATACAATGCAATGCTGATACAAATCTCAATGGTATTTTTTAATGAGATAGAGAAACAAATCACCAACTTCATATGGAAAGGGAAGAGGCCCTGGATGAGTAAAGCATTACTGAAGAAGAACAACAAAGTGGGTGGCCTCACACTACCTGATTTTAGAACCTATTATACCGCCACGATAGTCGTAACAGCCTAGTACTGGTACAACAGATACCTAGACCAACGGAACAGAATTGAGAAGCTAGACGTAAAATCAGCCACCTATGAGCAGCTGGTATTTGACAAAGCCCCAAAGTCCATTAATTGGGGAAAAGACAGTCTCTTTAACAGATGGTGCTGGCATAACTGGATATCCATCTGCAAAAAAATGAAACAAGACTCATACCTCACACCATGCACAAAAACAAACTCAAAATGGATCAAAGACCTAAATATAAAATCTAAAATGATAAAGGTCATGGAAGAAAAAACAGGGATAATACTAGGAGCCCAAATACATGGCATAAATGAATACAAAACATCACTAACAAAGCACAAACACCAGAAGAGAAACTAGATAACTGGGAGCTCCTGAAAATCAAATACTTATGCTCACCCAGAGAGTTCACCAAAAGAGTAAAAAACCTACAGACTGAGAAAAAAAATTTGGCACGACAAATCCGATCGGCCTCTAATCTCTAAAATATACAAGATACTGCAAAACCTCAACAACAAAAAGACAAATAACCCAATTAAAAAGTGGACAAAGGATATGAACTGACTCTTCACCAAGGAAGACATTCAGGCAGCTAACAGATACGTGAGGAAATGCTCATGATCATTAGCCACTAGAGAAATGCAAATCAAAACTACAATGAGATACCATCTCACCCCAACAAGAGTAGCATTAATCCAAAAAACCAAAATAATAAATGTTGGAGAGGTAGTAGAGAGACTTGAACACTTATACACTGCTGGTGGGAACGTAAAATGGTACGACCACTTTGGAAATTGATTTGGTGCTTCCTTAGAAAGCTAGAAATAGAACTACCATACATCCCATCAATCCTACTCCTTGAAATGTATCCTAGAGAAACAAGAGCCCTCACACAAATAGGTATATGCACACCCATGTTCACTGCAGCACGGTTCACAACAGCAAAAAGATGGAAACAACCTAGGTGCCCATCAGTGGATGAATGGATAAACAAATTATGGTATATTCACACAATGCAATACTACACAATGATAAAGAACAACAGTGAATCCAAGAAACATCTCATAAATGGATGAATCTGGAAGGCATCATGCTGAGTGAAATTAAGTCAGTGGCAAAAGGACAAATATTATATGAGACCACTATTATAAAAACTCAAGAGAAGGTTTAAACACAGAAGAAAACAGTCTTTGATGGTTAGGAGGGTGGAGAGGGGTATTCACTAACTAGATAGTAGACAAGAATCATCTTAGGTAAGGGAAGGACAACACACAATACGGGGGAAGTCAGCACAAAAGGACTAAACCAAAAGCTAAGAAGTTTCCTGGACACAACCAAACACTTTGAGGGACACAGTAGCAGGGGCAGGGGTCTGGGGACCATGGTTTCAGGGGACATCTAGGTCAATTGGCATAACAAAGTTTATTAACAAAATGTTCTGCATCCCACTTTGGTGAGTGGCATCTGGGGTCTTAAAATCTAGCGAGCGGTTACCTAAGATGCATCAATTAGTCTCAACCCACCTGGAGCAAAGGAGAATGAAGAACACCAAAGACATAAGGAAAATATGAGCCCAAGAGACAGAAACGGCCACATAAACCAGAGACTCCATCAGCCTGAGACCAGAAGAACTAAAGGGTGCCTGGCTGCCACCAATGACCGCTCTGGCAGAGAGTCCCTGACAGAGTGGGAGAAAAGCAGCATGCAGAACTCAAATTCTAGTAAAAAGATCAGACTTGATGGTCTGACTGAGACTGGGGGGGACCCCAGACAAAGATCAAACTGGACTATCAGACATGAAATGATACTGGTGAAGACTATGCTTCTTAGCTCAAATAGATACATGAAACTAAACGGGCAGCTCCTGTTCAGAGGCAAAATGAGAAGATAGAAGGGGAAAAGATCTGGTTGAATGGACACAGGAAATACAGGGTGGAGAGGAGGAGTGTGCTGTCACATTGCAGGGAGAGCAACCAAGGTGACATAACAATGTATGGATAAGTTTTTGTATGAGAAACTGACTTGAATTGTAAGCTTTCACTTAAAGCACAATAAAAAAATGATTCAATTTTAATTTCTTCTGATTTCAATATCTCTGAAGTCAAACATCAAGAAAGCACTAAGAATATTTATATTTTCTGCAAATAAACTGGCACGTGGACTGAATGCTGGTCATAGCCATAAGACTATCAGAAAGGAATTCCCATGTATCCAATTCTGACTGTACAGAGATAATGAAAAACAGAAGGCAAACACCTAACTAATTTGGCTTTTCCTGAAATTTTTCAACTCTCAATTAGTTTCATGCTCTGGAGATAAAGATTTCCAAAAACAAAGTTGTCAATCTTTAAAGAAAAAAAAAAAAATCCAGAAATCATACAACTCAGAGTTGCAATGGGTTGGTAAGCAACAGAAGAGAGATTACTATTTGTTGCTGTCTTTAAACCACAAAGAACCTTCTAGGGTCAGTATAGATAATCTTAAGTAATTTGATATAAATTATTTTTAGCCAGCTTATACGTCAAAGGTCTGTGAACTGAAAGAAGGTAGCTGGAGGGAAATCCATTTGTCGCACCTGAACTGGCACCACCACAGCCACAAGGAGGTCTATCTCCTTCGTCCTGTAGTACTTGGCTGTTCAGTTACCAGTCCCTGCACTTTCTACTGGAAAAATGATAAAAACAACTTCAATGAAAACAGGTTTGTATGAAATCATCTAAAAATTACAGCTGTTTTCACATTTGCATGTTATCCTACAGTGGATCATAAGCTCTTAGACCGGAAAGGGATCTTCAACGTCTTCTAGTGCAATTTGATTTTATTAAAAAAGAAATGAAAACCTCAAACTTATAAGGGATTGGCTCAGGATCACAGCAATTTGTGACAGATCCATGACTAAAGCAGAGGTCTTCCAACTCCTAGTTCAGTATTCTTTCCACTACATCACCCTTTCCTTGCTGAAATACTGCTGAATCTTACACAACAGACAGGCAGAACCCCAATTCTGCAACACTAACCACCTACATTCCAAGAACGTACTGCTAAGTTAGTTACTTGAAATTAAAAAGAAATTTCCCCATGAAATCATTGTTGCCTATGCTGGATGAGTTCCCAGCTTAGCCCACAAGAGCTAATTTCATCTATTAGAAGCAGAAGTGGGTAATCCTGGAGTCCTCTGAGATCCTTTAAGTCCTCAAATGCTTCTAATTGAGGTTCCAGTGTCGGGCAAGTGTACTGGGCTCACTCACAAGCCAAGGCATTGTCAAACCACGAGGGCAAAACAGCTAAATGCAAAAGCTTTGGGATCATACTAGCCTGAGTTCAAATTTAGGCTCATCCAACCTTAGCAGCTACTTACAGACTTTATAAGAGAACTCAGTAAATAATAAGA
Source organism: Elephas maximus indicus (assembly GCF_024166365.1). NCBI lineage: Eukaryota > Metazoa > Chordata > Mammalia > Proboscidea > Elephantidae > Elephas > Elephas maximus. The sequence goes on along the minus strand of NC_064829.1, from coordinate 44,108,984 downwards.
TGTAAGAAATCCTTTCACTCTTCATGTGCATGCTTACTAGTTTGATGGGCTACAAATCAACTTTACAAAATCTCAAAATAGCTAGTCTCCCTTCAGGAACAAGTGCAGAGAGAGGAGTGGTGAGAAGATGCTGTCCCACAGAAGGAAAGAGGCTTTCCTCAGAAGCAAAAGATGGTGTCAGTGGAAAAGGAAGGGGCAGTTGGCCCAGGATCATGGAATGGAAGCAGAGAAATATCTGAGGACTTGCAGAAAAGTACCTTCCAAGCCCTCCCTGCCTCCTTTACTCTCAAAGAAGCCCCTGCCACCAGTTCTTTGGTCCCTCCCTCTCAATCCCCATTGTATGCACCACCCCAAGCCTGTAGCCCTCAACTTTACCACCATCTGGTAACTTTCACCCATCTTGAGCAGAGGGTCATTATCAGCACCTCAGATCCAGGGAGACAGCACTTTTCCTGATCAGCACTTGAGGGGGTGGGACAGGGTAGTAGGAGTGAGCTTCTTGGATAAAGTAGACACATGAGACTATGCGGGCAGCTCCTGTCTGGAGGGGAGAGGAAAAGGCAGAGGGGGATAGAAGCTGGCTGAATGGACAAAGAAATAGAGGGTGGAAAGAAGGAGTGTGCTGTCTCATTAGGGGGAGAGCAACTAGGAGTATATAGCAAGGTGTATGCAAATTTTTGTATGAAAGACTGACTTGATTTGTAAACTTTCACTTAAAGCACAATAAAAATTTAAAAAAAAAAAAACCGTCCAACAAAGGTCTTAATGTCCTGACTTTACCAATTGAAAACTGATGTTCAACGAGGTTTGCGACTTCCACAGGTTGTACAGCACACAATAAGGAGAACTAAAGTTCGAACCCAGAACTGAGTAACCACACAGCAGAGGTGGGAGATGTGCCCCACCAACAGCTGGCATTCTGAATGCCCATTCCCATAAAGCACTGTGTCACATAAAGGTTAGGAGCTGCTGGACTCCACTGCCCTGTGGGAAAATGACCTCCAGGTTAGGATATAATATAGAGATTATATTAATGGCCCACATTTCCATAGTGATTTACAAAGCCCCCACTGCTAAGTAGTATTGGATAATAAACCAAAATATAAAATGAATATCCCTGAGTCCATACTGATACAAATAAATACAAGTGGGAAAATAGGAAAATCTCCCGTTCAGAAGAATTCCAAATAAAAGCTACCCTGCACTCAAGAAGGGGGAACATAGCTCTCCATTCCTTGAGTTTAGGCTGCCCTTTTTTTACAGTGACTTCCTTCCAAAGAGTACAGCATGCAAAGGGGAGAGAAGAGTAACTTTGCAGTGTAAAAACCTGACGAACACCATCTGGGCCAGGTGATCAAGGTCAACATCAACAGTAAGTCATGTTGATAGTATGTACCCTTGATATGATGTGATAAAAACCGTACTTTACCTCTGTGGTCTTTCTCTAAAGACATATTCCCAAAAATCCCAGTACTGTCAAGTTGATTCCGACTCATAGCGACCCTATAGGTCAGAGTAGAACTGCCTCATAGAGTTTCCAAGGAGCGCCTGGCAGATTCAAACTGCCAACCCTTTGGTTAGCAGCCATAGCATCTAACCACTAAGCCACCAGGGTTTCCAAAAACATATTACCTAAGTCTAATCATGAGACAAAACCCAACTAAGGAACATTCTACAAAAATATTTCACCAGTACTTATCACAACTGCCAAGGGCATCAAAAAAACAAAACGTCACAGCCAAGAGGAGCCTTAGGACAACTAAATGTAATGTGGGATTCTGGAGCAAAAAAGGACATCAGGTAAAAAATAGGGATACCTGAATAAAGTATGGACTTTAGTTAATAACAATGTATCATTCATTGGTCATTACCTGTGACAAGGAGTCCTTGGGTGGTGCAAAAGTTCAAATGCTCTTGACTGCTAACTAAAAAATTAGACATCCAAGTCCTCTCAGGTGCCTCAGAAGAAAAGCCTGGACATTTACTTCTGAGAAATCAGCACTAGCTGCTGATCAGTAATGCTGTTGTCAGCTGCCATCAAGTAGGCACCCAACTCATGAGACCCCACACACAACAGCATCAAATCATTATGAAGTTCGAAAGCAGATCTCCAGGCCATCTTAACAATACTCAAGCCTCCAGTGACAGAGGGGTCATGTCTTCACTTGAGGTACATTAGCCAGAATTGAATGAGGGTCTCCCACATAGAAGGCGAGAATTCTACCACTGAACCATCATTACCCTAGCCAGATCAGGGATATACTGTCCTAAAAGCCACTCCTAGGGAAAGTAGGGCTCAGGGTAAAAAACGTATTCAAGAAGAATCAAAAACTGCAGGAAAATTCACAAGTGTCTGAAAACTGTGTGATACACACAGATACAGTAAACGCAGCTCGAAAACAGATCAAGTTCCGTACATTTTTTTTTTTTTTTAGGGCTGGAAAGTATTAAAACATATTTGAAGATTAAGAGTGAAAACACAAACAAAAAAAAAGGAAGTGACAGGGAATTCATGAAAACAAGCTTGTCCAAGTCGACCAAACGGTTCAACTGAGCCATTGTGGCATTTCACGGGTAAAAAGTTTGAATTTTACACACATACTGAATGTATTTTGCTAAAAGACTTGGGACTTGTCCCATCTCCCCTAATGCAGCAAAAGGTCAAAAGGTCTTTAAAAAACTGTTCAGATCTCATATTTTACTCCTTACAGGACTTTAAGGAGGAAAGGGGATAAAGAGCCACCTGGAAAAGGCAGCCAGAGGGACCCCAGGTCCCCCCTTTCACGTCCACTGCTCATCTAATTACTGGTAGGTTTCCAGGTCCTTCCTCTTTCCTGTTTCACCAACAGAAGAATAATCCCTGGTGCTTACAATTTTCTTTGAGCCTCCAAATACCTCCAGTGGGAATTTTATCTATTAATCATTCACACCACACTAGTGATTGTTTTAATCCAGTTTCACTGATGGAGAACGTTTTGATATAGCTAAGTGAGAAAAGGTGAACCAGAAGAGGTAGAGGAGGTCACCTACTCCTCTTGTTTCTCTTTTTCTCCATCTTGTTATGGATTCTCAAGTGTTTTTCTCCTTCAAGGGACTTCTAAAACTTACCCCTCGTTATAGCATAGGGCTTTTGCTGTCATCCAAATTTAAGGTTAGATCTCTAATGAAATAAATAGCACATAGACTTCTTGTTGTTAGGTGCTGTCAAGTCGCTCCCAGCTCATAGCAAACCTATGCACAACAGAAGGAAACACTGCTTGGTCCTGAACCATTCTCACAATCATTGCTATGCTTGAGCCAATTGTTGCAGCCACTGTGTCAATCCATCTCATTGAAGGTCTTCCTCTTTTTCGATGACCATCTACTTTACCAAGCATGATGTCCTTCTTCAGGTACTGGTCCCTCCTGATAACATGTCCAAAGCATGTGAAATGAAGTCTCGTTATCCTTGCTTCTAAGAAACATTCTAGCTGTACTTCTTCCAGGACAGATTTGTTTGTTCTTCTGGCAGTGCACGGTATATTCAATATTCTTTGCCAACACCATAATTCAAAGCCATCAATTCTTCTTTGGTCTTTCTTACTCATTGTCCAGCATTCACATGCATATGAGGCAAATGAAAACACCATGGCTTGGGTCAGGTGCACCTTAATCTTAACAGTGACATCTTTGTTTTTTTAACACTTTAAAGAGGCCTTTTGCAGCAGATTTGTCCAATGTAATGTGTCATTTGATTTCTTGACTGCTGCTTCTGTGGGCGTTGATTGTGGATCCAAGTAAAATTAAATCCTAGACAGCTTCAATCTTTTCTCCGTTTATCATGTTGTTGTTTACTGGTCCAGTTGTGAGAATTTTTGTTTTCTTTATGTTGCGGTGTAATCTACACTGAAAGCTGTAGTCTTTGATTTTCATCAGTAAGTGCTTCAAGTCCTCTTCACTTTCAGCAAGGAAGGTTGTGCCATCCGCATATTGCAGGTTGTTAATGAGTCTTCCTCCAATCCTGATACTGTGTTCTTCTTCATATAGTCCACTTTCTCTGATTATTTGCTCAGGATACAGACTGAATAACTGGTGAAGGATATAACCCTGACGCACACCTTTCCTGATTTTAAACTACTCAGTATCCCCTTGTTCTGTTAAAATGACTGCCTCTTGGTCTATACAGATTTTAAGGTTGGAACTTCAAATTTAAGGTTAAAACTCTGATGAAATAAATCTCACATAGATTATAAGGTTATAATCTATCCACGTATATCTTTTCCTGCCACAAAACACAGGATTAAGCAGGAGCAAAATTCTGTCTCATACTACTTCCAGGCTGTGATCGCCTGTGCTAAGTCGCCTGCACTAAAGCCTGGCAATCTCTCTCCAAGAAATCAAGAAACAGTTAAGTATTGATTTGCAGATTAAAGAAAGAAATCCAAAAGCAGACACATCGCTCTTCACCTGCTCTGCTGCTAACAAGCAAAACTGTCACACTCTTTGGAATCCGTTTTAGCTCTGCCAATAAAGGTAAATCCCAAAAGCTGCTCCTTTCTTGCTCTTTTTTTTTTTTTAAGACTCTGCCTTTTTTCTGCTGGATTCAGGCACCCTTAGTATTTGAATTTAAGCCAAAATTCTTGCAAAAACCAGATGTTCTTTACAGAAGCTCATGTTTACTACAGGGCTTTCTACCACATCTGAAGAACCTCTTCCCAGTGGACAATCTACCAGTGCTGACGGTGACAGCCTTCACCAGGAAGTCTGTGTGATGACCCATCACAAGGTCCTAATCAAGCTGAGTAACTTGCACAGCTGCATCTCAGCACCATATTGCATTCGTAAAAAATGCAAGTCCAACGTCCAATTATTCTTCAAAGGCTCTCTAAATCCTTATTGAAATCTCTCAAACAGGCACAGCAAAACTTCCTCAAGGTTTTCTCCACCTGTCTCTCTCCCCCCAGCCACATGCATCTTCGCAGCTGCACCCTTAAAACCTTGCTCATCCCAAAACATTCTGGCCCTTCCATCTCACTCCCGCTCCCCCACCAGCTATAGCTAAACTGTACCTCTATGTTCCATCTACCCTTTCTCATCTTTTTCCAATTTTTTTCTTCACTGTCTCACAAAACCAAAAGGTGCAGGAGCCAGATAGGCAAACACAGAATCCTCCTGTTGCAGATTGAATTGTGTCCCCCCAAAATATGTGTTGTAAATCCTAAACCCCTATACCTGTAGATATAATGCCACTTGGGAATAAGATTTTCTTGCTAAGTTAATGAGACCATATCAGTGTAGGGTATATTTTAAGTCAATCACATCTAAGATATAAAAAAAAGCAGATTGGTACAGAGAGTGGAAGAAAGAAACGTGGTAGTCTGCTTCTGTTCTACTTTGTCCCCTAGGGTCACTATGAGTCAGAATCGACTCGACATCAATGGGTTTGGTTTGGGTTTGGTTAGGCACAGAGAAGGAAGCAGAGATGGGGAAAACAGATGCCACACCATATGAAAATTGCCAAGGAACAGAAGCAGAAACGAGACAAGGACCTTCCCCCAGAGCCGAAAGAGAAAGAAAGTGTTCCCTTAGACCTGGCGCCCTAAACTTGGACTTCTAGCCTGCTAAACTGTGAGACAATAAATTTATTTTTGTTAAAGCCATGCACTTGTTATATTTCTGTTATAACGGTACTAGATAACTAAGAGGGCTGATGCGTGCCTGAGCCAAGCCATGGTATTTTCAATCGCATCATATGCATGTGAAAGATGGACAATGAGTAAGGAAGATCAAAGAAGAACTGACGCTTTTGAATTATGGTGTTGGCAAAGAATATTGAATATACCATGGACTGCCAGAAGAATGAACAAATCTGTCTTGGAAGAAGTACAGCCAGGATGCTCCTCAGAAGCAATGATGGTGAGACTTTGTCTTACATACCTTGGACGTGTTATCAGAAAGGGATCAGTACCTGGAGAAGGATATCATGCTTGTTAATGAGAGGATCAGCAAAAACAAGGAAGATCCTCAATGAAACAGTCTGACACAGTGGCTTCGACAATGGACTCAAATACAGAAACTATTTTCAGGATGGTGCTGGACCAGGCAGTGTTTTGTTCTGTTGTACACAGGGTCACTATGAGTTGGAATCAACTCAACTGCACCTAACAACAACAAGCAAGCCTCCTAAACTATGAGAAAATAGATTTACTGGTTAAAGCCACCCATTTGTGGTACTTCTGTTACAGCAGCACTTGGTAACTAATACACTCCCTTAAAAGGGATATCCCTTTTAAGGTGAATATTTACTACCAAAGTTTTCCTTCTCCAATTCACATTAACCAGCACTAAGTGGCATTGTGACTCATCACACCACAACAGAGGGAGGGTGGTAGTCCAGTTCTGTGGTCCTACTTCATATGGGTGGGCAAAAGCTGGGCGTGCACAGAGCCTGGACTTCAGCAGGATTCTTCCAGTAATCATGGGGCAGCCCAGAGACCTCAGCACAGAGGCAGTAGAAGTGAGCCCCTCTCTGACCCCCATCACTGACTGTCGTCTTTGGGGCAAGTTGCTTCAGCTGGAATCCCTTCCCTGCCCCTTCCAGCAGTCCTCAAGGAGCAGTCTGAAAACCACAGACTGGATTTCTATGACCATACTGTCCTATTCCATTACTACAGATGACGTTGGCACACACATGTGTTTTTACAAGAAATGATCATTTCTTTTCAAAATACCTTGTAAGGCATTACAACCAACTGCCTTTTCTTCCTCCATCTCTCAAGAAGAGAACGAAACCATAGGCACATATAACCTACAAACTCCTGAGCTAGTACCACTGATAAAATCTACACCTCGAACCCCAATTTTCTGAGCGGTCTTTTTTATTTGTTGGAAAACTGCTCCTTTCCAATCACTGTCAGAAGTCGGTTGGTCACAGACCATCAAAGGTGGGGCAAGAATGGAAAATTATGCATAGCAAGAGGATGTGCTTGAGGCCCACAGTTCATTATCACTGCACCAGGGGCCCGGCAGTGGGCCTCACCTGTCACTGTTCACTGCTCAAGACAAAAGGAGTCCAGCAGGAACAGAAGCCCCATGAGCTCCACAGGGGCCTGGCAAACATCAGAAAAGTACAGGCCCTGGGGGATGGCGGATCCAAATGCCAGTGCACACGTGTGTATGCACATGGACTGGGCAGGATTTACAGGAAAATCTTCTCATGACCAGGCAGCTCCCAGGAGATTCTCTCATGCTAGGTGGGAGGTTCTGGTATTAATATGGTGGTTGGAGAGAGACTACTTCAAAGGGGAGGGGAGAACCACATTTCAGATGGAAAAGGATGATTTTGCCATTGTCCTGATGGCCGAAGCCCAATCTGGTGTGTATCATTTCCCTCCAGCCAGGGTTAAAGTGTGCACGGTAAAGGCTTACATGTGTGTCCCACTACCTGCTGACTCACCTCAGAGCCTGAGGAAGGCAGGCCCCACAGCATGGTTTATATAGTTGTCTATTTTGAAGAACTCTTTGGCTCTTTCCCATATGAAATGCATTTCTTAACCTATGCTCCCCAGACAGCTTAAAAATATATATATTGCCAGCACTTGTCTAAACGAAAAACAAATCTCTTTTAAAAAACCATAGTAAAAAGTTTTTTTTCCCTAAAAGCATTGTGATAGATATACAACCATTACATAGATATGATCAAAACAAAAAGAAGAAGATCTACTGTGGAACACTGAAAATGCTTCCTCCTCCTCATTTCAACAAGAAACAAACTGAACTGATGGAATTTCCAGTGTACCCAAATTGAGGAAAGATTTTCTGGCTCTGTCAGCATTCAGGGATAAATTCATAATAGGTAAGAAAAGTAAACACATGAAAAATAAAGCAATTATTATGTCCAAAGAAAATGCTGTCATAGTACACTGTGTAGCTTGGCTATGAGCAATATTGACATAATTCTAATAATGTAAATGCTAAATGCTTATTTAATGAACAACAAAAAAAAGACACTGTAAATATATATTGGGAGGTGAGGGAGAAGTGGCCTGTTGTGTGTACGTTATGTGTGTGTTTGGTGGGGAATGTGATGAAGAAGAGCAAAATTCTCACCTTGTACTGTAGGAAGTCAAAAGAAAATGTCTAAAACCAAAAGATGAACATATAAAAAAAAATATATAGCAGTTGGCAAATTATCCAGAGATATGAAGATAAATGCCATGGGAAATAGATGAATGATTTGAAAGAGGCTGCCCCTAGGGAATGGAACTGAGAGTGTTTGGGCGGGGAGGGAGGGCAGGGGGAACAAGGCCTGCTGTTTTTTAATGGCTTTAGGTAATGTATTAGCAAAAATACATTAAAGTCAGAAATAAGAAATTGAGCAAAAACATGACGGAGTGGCCACAAAAATGCAAAACAGGCTATGATTAAAAGATATTTTTAAATGTTTTTAATGAGAGGAATTTTTTCTACAACTTTTTTTATTCTGTTAATTTTAACCAAGCCAATTACTATAATCAAGTATGGTATGAGTTTTGGTGATTATATAAAAAGACTTTGTCTATACTTACTCAACATTCTTCCCATCTGTTCTTCCCCTCACTTAGTGCACTAAGAGATTAGAGAAGAGTAACAGGCTGTAGCTAGGGACAGAATTACTAACACTAACTGAGCCCCTTCTGTGCGGGAGGGACCACGTGATTTTCAGGTATATCCAGGGTTGATTACCATTGCCTTAAAGGGAAAAAGGGAGCTAAAATAGTGAGCATTCAGGAGAAAGGACAGGAATTGCATGTTAGACCCCACTTCCTTTCTCTATGTTGCCTCCTTTAACACAGCGTCTGCAAGTCTTGTTCATTGTTGTGTGCTATGGAGTCGATTCTGACTCATAGGGACCCTAGAGGACAGAGCAGAACTGCCCCCATAGGGTTGTAATCTTTACGGAAGCAGATTGTCAGGTCTTTTCTCCCTCGGAGTGGCTGTGGGTTCGAACCGCCTACCTTTTGGCTAACAGCTGAGCACAAAACTATTGCACCACCAGGACAACTTAAAGTCTTGTTTACCTGTTGTAATTAAGAGAAACGTTTCAATGGAGGAAGCTGGACAAGGATGGCTCTCATTTGAATCACAAAGTGTGAGTCTTGAGACTAAGAAAACTCTCCTAACATCTAACAGTGAAGTCCCATTTTAGTTCAGAGGGCAAAGCTCGTAAAAAAGCATCCTCAGCTCCCCACCCATCTACAGATTTCCCCATTAAGCTTCTTCCCAGCCTTTGACCTCACACTTCGGAATCCCCCTCCAGGTTTATAGGCTTCTTTTCCCACTTTCTGCACCTAAAAACATGAGTGGGAAATGACAAACTGTATGTTGTTAATAGACTCCTTAAAAAACAAATCATGAAAAAGGGTAGTGAACTGGAAAGTCTGCACTGGGAATTGCCTTCAAAATAAAGGTTTGGGTCTGCAGGGGCCAGGGGGTGGGTCAAGGCGGAGGCAGTCACTCCCTCCCTTCCTCCCTCTGCCCATTGTATTTCTTCCCTGGCCCTGTGAGGGTTGTCTCCAGGACCTGGCCTTCTCTGCTGTCCAGGCGTAGAAAGTCCTGAGACCAAGAGTTGGAGTTGTCTGCTTGCCAAAAGCATTTCATGATCCATATGTAGACAATACATTTGGATTTTAAAATATCATGAGGAAGAATAAAACAAAATAAAGAGCACCATCTTGGGATTGTTGTCATTGTTCTCGTTATTGTGTGCTGCTGAGTCGATTCTAACTCATAGTGGCCCTACAGAACAGAGAAGGACAGGTCTATATGGTTTCCCAGGCTGTGATTTTTATGGGAGCAGATCACCAGGTCTTTTCCGCCCCAAACCACTGGTGGGTTCAAACTGCTGACCTTTCAGTTAGCAGCTGAGTGTCTTAACCATTGTGCCACCAGGGCTCCTTATCTTCGGATTAGTAAATGATAACCTTTTCTTTGACATATAAAAGCTAAGAATAAGACTAGCACTATAAGAATTGCTTGAAGCCAACCTCCATAATTACAACAAAAACCCAACCTAGAAACCCACATTCCAAATCCAATCCTTTTCCCACTCACCTACACTAAACCTTAACTCCAGCCTTGCCTCTTAGGATACCTCCCCCATGCCCATAACCAGCCTTTGCTTCTACAATGCCATCTTCTTCACTCTCGCTCTCTGGCCTCATTCACATCCTGACACTCATGAGCACCCAGCTGTAGCCCATTCTGGGCCCCGTGAGCATGCTCTCTACTCTGGGCCCCCACTTCCAGATTGTGGGTGGTTAGCAGATGTGTGTGACACTCATCTCCCCACAGGGTATACACTCCACAAAAGCAACAACTGGGCCTGAGGTCCCTTTTCAAGGCTCCAACTGGTGAACACTTAGGGGCATACACCTGCTGCCACAGCAGAGTGTTATGGGAGACAGAATTCGATTTGGAGTCACAGGACCAATTCTGAAGATTCAGCTCCTCCTTTTCCCACCAGCTGTGTGTCCTCAGGGCTGATACTTGGAGACTCTTTTTGTCAATTCTTGCCTGACCCACCTTACAGCAAAGGATCAAAATTATCACATAAATTAAAACCTTTGTCAAACAAAGGGTATTTTTATACACACAGTTTATCCTGATGCCTTCATGGCATCTGATCTGATGCAAAAAGCTAATGGAAAATGAATGTGTAGTCAGTACCACACCAAACTAGAATCAAGCTTGACCAAGAACTCTGGTGAAAGGTATTTAGTCTGTAAATGTTAAGACGCAGGTATAGCTACCTCTGGGTTTCTTCTGGCACCTCAAATTCATTTGGCTTCTTCCCTTGACTCACACTAACAATGAATGGTAAATAATTCCAAGCTAGACCAGCTTGCATTACAGGTCTATTCTTCATTAATTCTCCAAGGAAAACTATTCTTAGATCCTACAACCCTGGAAAGGTGACGCAAGTACTGAAACAGCTCATGAGATACCTGTAAGATAAAAGTCTTAATGTTCCCAGCATTTGTGGCGCATAAAATGCCAAAAGGCACCCTGAGAATCCTCATAACTCCCAATGACAATGAGATGCGATCTCAGCTTCTAATGGTGGCCAGTCACTCCAAGGGGTGAGTCTCCCCAAACCTGCCTATGAGGAGCTTCCAAGCAATGAGATTGCTGATGGTGAAAAGGCACAAGGGACACTTACAGGGGCAAATCTGAGAGAAGGACTCACAGGCACGAAAGAAAGGAACTCAGAGAACCGGGTAGTTTGAGGCTGAAAATGAACCAACACCAAGTCCAGGGGACAGCTGAGGTCTATGCCAAGAACCGAGCTGTCCTCCAGAGTCCAGATTTCATTCCCAACTGGTCAAATTCATTCAGTACACATGGCATCTCTGACAAACAGGCATGACATGCATGATGGGACAAAAACTGTTGGCTAGTAATTGAAGCATTCCAGCTTTCCTTCCTCCCACCACAGAGAATCTGGCTTGGCTCTTCTAAGGTTCCCCTGTCTTTGCCCATGAGGATGGCTCTGCTCCAGCTAGGTGACCTTTCTCAATACAAGTGTATAGAATCCAGGACATGGGGAGGGGATGAAAGAAAGGCTAAATTGATCTACTTCCTGCTGTACTGAAGGAAAGAGGAGAAAGGATGAGGAGGGAAATGCCATGGGGGAAGGCATGGGGTGAGCGGCAAGTTTTTGGATTTCTCCTCGTAGGCAGCTTTGAGTTCTGTTAGACATGGACAGGAGAGAAAGGGGGATTTATAAATACTTTGAAAAAAGCAAATAACCAATTTGAGCTCTTTTGGAATTACTTTAGGCTGCTGGATTCTTTCTTTAGTGTAGTATCACTCTAAGCCTGGGCCTGCTGGCTTCACAAGGCTACACCAACACAGGAGTTAACCAACTGTGAAATCTGAGAATTTTATTGAGTATTTTAAACATTAGGTATAAAATATGTTTTTCTTTACTGCACTTATCTCAATCCCGTAAGTGATGACCACCAGCATGGGGCTATGAGGGGTTCATGAGATTAACTTGGGATCAGGCATCACAGGATTATAAATGTGTTGTTTTTCAAATGATTTGGGTTTTTTTCCCCCTCTAGTGGTAAGGAAATAAGCAGAAATGGTTTGCTAAGAAGATCAACAATGTAAACATGTGACATGTGTAGCTTGTAGAAAGAAACTAAATGGAAGACTGTTACAGTAGTGACAAGTAAATAAATGAAAGTGATTATAAATTACTCTTATATAAGACCCCAGACTGGAACCTAGGTTTAGCTCTCCTGGGTTCACTGCTCTCTTAGCAGTTACTTCAAATACTGAAGATTCATTTAAAAAATGATAATAAATGCGAATTTTCTTTAAAAAAAAAATACTAGTTGTGAATGATATTGGTCAAACACTCCCCTATCTTTACTACTTCACCTCAAAATACCATGGACATCCTAAAGATTGGACAGGCCCGTAAAACAAGACGACACTAAAAGGGCGTACCAGCCCAGGGTCAGGGACTAGAAGTCAGGAGGGAACAGGAAAGGTAGTAACAGGGAACCAAAGGTTGAGAAAGGAGAGTGCTGACATGTCACGGGGTTGTTAACCAACGTCATAAAACAATATGTGCACTGTTTAATGAGCAACTAGTTTGTTCTGTAAACCTTCATCTAAAGTACAGTAAAAAAAAAATTTTTTTAAATACCATGGACAGTCTTACCTCAGAGCCCCGCAGCCCTAAGTGTCTCCAACCCACGCAGAGCACCTCTGGCTACTTTTTCTCTCACATGAAGTCTGCTCCTACATTTATCACTGGCTGTTCCTCAAATGTCAAATTCTCTTTTCTATACCAAACTGTAATTAAAATATGACTCTATTCAAAAAAAAAAACCACACCACAATTGGTCATTTTCATCATCATCATCAGATGAAATACCATCTATTTACCCATAGCAGGTAGCCTGCCAATAATGAATTAATAATGAAGTTGGACTTGGAAAGCATTTTTCCCTAAATAATTCATATCTTAAAACATACAAATCAAGAAAAATTTACTGAATGAACTAATTATTATGTACATCAGAACAACTGGAAACGAACGTCTTTTTTTTTTTTTTTTCAATTCCAGGATTAATTTGCATAAAATGTTAAAAGGTTTTATTTAGGCTTTACATCTTGCTCTTTTAGAATGTATTTAATTATCCCCTATGGTAAAACTGTGGAACATGTTAGGGAAGAAGCAAGTACAAATGAGGGAAACAGGGTAAAAACAGTGATAAAGTTCTGGGGTCAGATGGACTTGGGTTCCAATCCAGGCTCTGAAATGTCAGGCAGTGCCTAAAACCCAACAAATTAGCCAACGTCAAGATGGTGAGAACACACCGTTACCACCCAATCAAACCTGAAGTCCCATGGTTAAGCACCAAGTTGTGTGACTGATGGTATCTTGAGAGACACTCGGGCCTGGGCTTCTCAAATGTGTACTCATCTCCTGAAGATTCACAGTGACACAGGTTAATATCCATCCTCGGCATCATTTTTATTCTGAGGTTTGTGGAATGAATGATACAATACCGTTATATTAATCATTGTTGCTGTTGTGGTTGTTAGTTACTGTTGAGTCAATTCTGACTCCTGGAGACCCCATGTGTGCAGGGTAGACTGCTCCATAGGGTTTTCAAGGCTGAGCCTTTTGGAAGCAGATCTCCAGGCCTGTTTTCCAAGGTATCTCTGGGTGGGTTTGAACAGCCAACCTTTTGGTTAGTAGCTGTGATATCTCATATAAAGTGGAAGGTACAGTCCAAATGAGTTTCCAAATAACTAAGAAAAAAAAAGATTTCAAGAATATTTTGGTTGTGGCAAGCACTGGTTTGAGGAATGCTGTCATATGCTTCCCTCATCCTGATGACCTCTGGATCTTAAAGATGCCTTGGTGGTTGCCAGAAACACATCTCAAATACAAAAGAGAAGGAGCTGCCCCGATACTGTCTGGAAACACCTTTTCAGTGATCACAGCAGGTCCAAGGAAAAGCTGCCAGGGCTTTCTGGCTGCATGCTCAGAAGGGAAGCACAGGCAGCCTTTCCTCTCTCTACCTCCACCCAGGCAGTTGGTCTCTCACTCACTGGGTTTTTTTTGTTTGTTTTTTAATTATTTTTAAATAATTTATTTTATTTTTGTTGAAAATACACACAGTGGAATATACACCAATTACATCTACGTGTACATTTCAGTGGCACTGATTACATTCAAGTTGTGCAACCATTCTAACCCACCTTTTCCGGACTGTTCCTCTCCATTAACATAAACTCACTGCCCCCTAAGCTTCCTATCTACCCTTTTGAGTTGTTCTTGTCGATTTGATCCCAGATAGATAGTTCTTTGAAATTACTCACTCATTTGATAAGTCTTTATCAAGGAAAACCAAAAGCCATACAGGCAGTAGGTAAATAGATGAGTAAGGACAGTTCACCTTTCAATGACTCATGTTCTTGTGGAGGCAGACTAATGTATTTAACATCAATTAGAGCCCTAACTTACACTACAGCAGCATGTGGGGTGGGGAGTGGGCAGTGGTAGGGAACAAGAATGAGAGTGGAGCTCGTGTATGAACTGGCCAGGGCTAACCAGGCAGACTTCCTTCAGGGCCAGCCCTGGTCAGGATGTGATTCCAAGACCTTCCCAACTCCAGTTCCTCTCTCAGTTCTCTCTACTTACTTGCTGATCCTCACTAACTTGCAAAGCCTTTCCGTTCAAAAAGGGTTCAATTTGGGACGTGTGGATTAAAAGTGAGGCAAAACTTGCCCATGAGTAATTATCCCATATCCTCCCGGGGGGAGAAGTTTCTAATGCTGATGAGACAGCGATGTTGGAAAAGGAAATTGCCCACAGAGGTTTCTGCTGCTGAGTAAGAGAAATCAATACACAGATTTAAAGCTGTTAAAAGACAGTCTGACTCTGTTGCTGGCTTCTCATGTTGCTGGTGATTTCAGACTGTCACAAATGATGATCCATCATCCTGACCCCCGCAGGGTCCTTTCCAGGCTGCAGAAAGACTAGATTCCCATGCTCTGAACCTAGAGTGCTGGGCTTGGGTGACCACACATGTTAACGCCTGTTTTCAAACACCTTTCTTGCTCCATGTGGATCAGTGCTGGGTTCACAGCAGGATTAATTTAGGACAACTCCTTGGCAATCCTAAACCCTTTGATTTCTGCTGCCCCAGCAACAAGTTCCTGTCCATGTGACTTAATCCAATACAGGAAGCAGGGTATTGGATCATCATCACCTGACGTCTGGAGGAAGGCTTTGCTGCTTTGGATGCAACAATAGCACTGGAGAAACTGTACAGAATTCAGAATTCTACATTAATTGATCTAGGAAGAAACTGCAACTTCAGTTTCAACTGGACTGAAGGTTAAAGATCCAGGAGAACTGCAGTCACGACTGCTGCAGCTAAACAGAAAAGGTCTGGGTAACTACTGGAAACATCTGTGAGGCCGGGAGGCCCCCATCAGGAGCTCATCCATGAGGGCATCTCCAGTTGGAAAGAGGGAAAACAAGATAAGGCAGAAGCTCAAACCTTCATAACCAGGCCCTTAGCCAGGCCGTCGAATACTGAGGCAATACAAAGCTTATTTTTATAGGAATTTTAAACACAACCTCACAGTCAATGGGATAGTTTACAATCCCTCTTCCTACTTCAAATAAATTGAACTGGACGGGGGAATGAAGAAGAGAAATAACTTTTACTATGTACCATTCCATTTATGGTTTATTTATTCCCCAGACCAACCATATCAACCCCACCAGACCCTGTGAAAGGTACCTCCATGTGTTAGTGTTTATTAGTCTCACTTTTCAAGGAGGTTAAATAAAACGCCTACTTAGGAATCATACTACTAAATCAAGGCAGGGCTCCAAATCAGAAGGTTTTAACCCCACCCCCACCTCACCCACAGCCCACGCTCTTTTCCTAAAATAAGAGATCATTTTTCACTCACCACCACAAGCAGCAGCCCATATGTCTCCTGGATAACTTGGAAAAGCCTGACTTATCTAAATCTGGAACTGGTTGAGTTTATAGCCTATTCTCTTTCCACTATATTGTACAGTCGCCCTAGAAGATCGAGAAGGAGAAGGGCAATGGTTCAAGTTCCCTACCCTCCAAAAGAACTACCCAGGCCCATGTCTAAAAAAGTCACTAAATGTCATTGTACCCACTGCCTTTGTCACATGGCAATAGTTGGCTAAGCCTGTTCTATTCAAATTATTCTATCACAATCTTTGGCAACATCTAAACCATAACGCACTTCTCTCTTGACTTCTAGAAACTTTATTCTCCAACAATAGGAAAATACACATCCATGAGGTTATTCATTACATCATTTTTTGAAATTGCAAAATATTGAAAATAACTTAAATGTCCATATGTAGGAAAGTGGTTGAATAAATTATGGTGCATCCACACAATGGAGTACCATCCTGTGATTAAAAAAAAAAGAATAAGATTTCAGCCATAAAGAGAAAAAGTCCTAATACATGCCACGACATAGATGACCCTTGAAAACATTATGCTGAGTGAAATAGGTCGGATACAAAGGAACGCATATCATATGATCCCACTTATATATCTAGAATAGGCAAATGCATAGAAACCAAAATTTATTCGTGGTTGTCAGAGACAGGTGAGAAGAGGAAAAGAGGAGTTATTGCTTAAGGGGCACTTAAGGGAAAATTAAGAGTTTCTGGTGAGCATGTCCGAAACAGATAGAGGTAACGGTTGCAAAACACAGTAAACATAATTAAAGTCACTGAACTGTATTCCTAAAAATGTCTCATTTTTTATATACATTTTACCTCAATTTTTAAAAAAGGATAAGGAAATAAAAAGAATGAGGAAGACTGTGAACCACAAGGAAAAGAAGAAAAAAAATAGAATGAGAAAATTCTCTATGAACAAATATGGAGTGATCTTCCAGGACATTTGGAGTAAGTGAAACAATCAAAGTACAAAAAAAGCAGCTATAGTATATAGCCCTTCATGTAAGAAAGAAGGAGATGATACAGTATTCACGTATCTGCTCATTTGTGCAACAAGAGATAAAGAATGATAAACCAGAAACTAGAAGATTGGCTACTGTCTTAATCATCTAGTACTGCTATAATAGAAAGGCCACAAATGGATGGCTTTAACAAAGAGAAATTTATTCTCTCGCAGTCTAAGAGGCTAGAAGTCCAAATTTATGGTGCCAGCTCCATGAAAAGGCTTTCTCTTTCTGTTGGATCTGGAGGAAGGTCCTTGTCATCAATCTTCCTCTGGTCTAGGAGCTTCCAGTGCAGGAACCTTGGGTCCAAAGGACTCATTCTGCTCCTGACGTTGCTTTCTTGGTGGTATGAGGTCCCCCAGTCTCTCTGCTCCCTTCTCTCTTTTATATCTCAAAAGAGATTGGCTTAAAACACAATCTAGTCTTGCATATTGAGTCCTGCCTCGTTAACATAACTTCCGCTAATCCCACCTCATTAACATCATAGGGGTAGGATTTACAACACATAGGAAAATCACATCAGATGAAAAAATAGTGGACAATCACAATATTCCGAATCATGGACTAGTCAAGTTGACACATACTGACACAATTCAATCCATGACGGTTACCTACAGGGTGTGGGTAGAAACAGGATGGAAATAATGGGGGAATAGGGGTAGGGTATAGGAATAAGAAGGAATCAACACTTCTCTGAGTATGCCTTTCTCTATGGTTCTGATTTTTAAACCATGCTTATGTTCCTCAGATATTTAAAAAATAAGCAAAACCAACCAGCATGTGAGAGGAATCCAAAATGGAGTACAAAAAAGTAAGAAATTAACTGTATTACAAATGACTCTAACTGTATTGTAAATGAGTAATATAGCCACACTGAAAGGGGTAGAGAAGAAAAAGAACCAACCTAAGTTATTTTGGAAAACATATTTTTTTTCAGTTACAAAAAGGACCGTACAATAAATATTATACCTTAGTTATTAAGTTTTTTCCCACAGGTACATAAGAGTTTTGAAAATATTTTCATGTTTATGCTAATATGGCAAATAAGTAAACACGTTGTGGCTAATGGGAGCCAGGTTTCTCATTGACAGAGAAAGGAGTTACAAGGGGGAAGACTACAATAATCCCTGTAGTGCTGGATTAAAATTAGTCCTATCAGTACAAATAGTTTGTAATAGCTAAATATGTATGTCTATATTTATATAGACACACATTTTCTAGCTCCGTCCTCTGAGAAGGTATAAAACCAGCAACACCCTAATCAGTGAGCACACCCAGCACCCAAGAGTTTGGTTTCTAAATACCATTCTCTACTGAAGGGTATCAGGGCTCCTTGGAGAAATGGCTGGTTCCAGGGCTGAGCAGGGAAAGTACAAGACGACCAAGAAACATCTTGAGGTGCCAGAAAATAAGAAAGTGCTCAGAAACGATGAGGGGATGTTTAAAAGACACAGGAGTTCTTGAAAGATCTCCTCATGGCCAAATCTGGAATAATCTGAGCAAAAAATATATTATGATAGCAGTGGATTACAGCCTATAAAATAAAAGAAATATCCATGAGTCCATACTAACATTAATAAATAAATGTGTTAATGGAGAAGGGATAGCTCTTCCTTATAGTAAAATTTCAACTGATAAATGCAGAAGGAATGATAGAAATAGAATATTACTATTTGGCACACACAAAGAGTAATGACTGATGCATGCAAGAATTATAAAAGTATGATAAAAAGCAGAATATTTACATAACCTCAAAGTATTTCCTCACATTTATTCATTAAGAGGGGGGGAGAACACATTGGCATCACCAGGGTTGGTGTCACCCAGTGTGGTAACTCATGGTGTCACCACCCCCATGCTGATTAGCACAGTAGTGTAGCTAAAATACCAGACATTTTGACAAATTCAGTGGCTATAAAAACCCCAGCAGCAATGGAAATAACAGTGTGTGCTTGTAGCACAAGCAGGTGAAACCGCGTGATTTGAAGCATCATTGTAATTGAGTAATAATGACAGCTCTGACTGGAGTGCGTTAGAAGGTTCAAAAAGTACATTAACAGAGTTTTAGCCTTGTAAGTATATTGGTACGTGCAAGTTGGGCTTACAAGATTTTGTTGTTGTTGTTATAACTTCAGGGATATTTTTATAAAAAATAATAAATTTCTGCTGAAACACTGCACAAAAGTTTTACAGACAGTCATTTTGGTGTCACCCCCTCTGACAGTCACCAGGTGCAGTCCGTACCCCCCACACCTCCCTAGTGACGCCACTGGGCAGATACTAACTTTTCAGTTGAGAAATCCTGCAGATAAGACCTTACCCAAGTGATCAACGTAACATGAGTAGTAATGAGACATACTGGCATCATGTACCCTCCTTAAACTAAGTTCAGTAGTATTCCCAAAAACTCATGTACATCGGGAACCTCGGAATGGGACCCTGTCTGGAAAATAGGGTCTTTGCAGTTTTAAATTAGTTAAGATCATACCGGGTTAGCGTGGGCCCAAAATCCAATGGCTAGTGTCCTTATAAGAAAAGGAGAGGATGCACCGAGACACACGCAGGAAAAACAGAAGTAAGGATTGGATTGCTAGGGGCCACCAGAAGCTAGGGAGAGGCAAGGAAGGATTCTTCCCTAGAGCCGTTAGATGGAGCATGGCCCTACTGACACTTTGATTTTGGACTTCTAGGCTCCAGAACTGTGAGAGATTAACTTTCTGTTGTTTTAAGTCACTCAGTTTGTGGCACAATAGCCCTAGGAAACTAAGGCACTCCTCGTA
Organism: Elephas maximus indicus; assembly: GCF_024166365.1. Taxonomy (NCBI): domain Eukaryota; kingdom Metazoa; phylum Chordata; class Mammalia; order Proboscidea; family Elephantidae; genus Elephas; species Elephas maximus. The sequence continues at coordinate 44,089,185 of NC_064829.1, read as the reverse complement.
CGGTGAACTGAGAAGAGTACATTTCTGTGGTATTCTTGTCAAAAATACGTAACTACAATGCAATCATGAGGAAACAGCAGACAAACCCATTTTAAGGGACATTCTATAAAATAACTGGTCACTACACTTTAAAAGTGTAAAGATCATGAAAGATAAAGGCTGACAAGCAATCCCATACCTGAGGAGACTAGGGAGACATGGCAACTAAAATAAAATGTGTGATCCAGGAGGGGATGCAGAATTGGACTCTGGACCAGGAAGAAAAAAAAATAGTGGGACAGTTGGCAAATCTGAATAAAGTCTATAAAATAGTTAATAATGTTATAACCAAAACCAAACCAGACCCACTGCGGTCAAAGTCGATTCCAACTCATAGCAACCTGACAGGACAGAGTATAACTGCTCCATAGGGCTTCCAAGGCTATAGTCTTTACGGAAGCAGATGGTCACATCTTTCTCCCGAAAAGCAGCCGATGGGTTTGAACTGCAGACCTATCAGTCAGCAGCCAAGCACTTAAACACGGTGCCACCAGGGCTCCTTTAATAATGTTATAGCAATGTTAATTTCCTGGTTTTGATACTTGTACTATGGTTTATAAGATGTTAGCATTTGGGGGAGCTGAGCGAAGGACATAAAGTCTATGTACTATGTTTGCATTTTTTAGGGGGGGATATCTACAATTGTTTCAAATGAAAAGTTAAAATACATTTTTTATAAAATTGAAAAGCAAAATTATTCCACCAAATTCTCATTGCTTAGAAAGGTTGTCTGTATTTTTCCTGTGCAACCAGGTGTTGTTGTTGTTAGATGCCATTAAGTCCATTTCGACTTACAGTATTGTGATCCCATGTGACCAAGTACAACAGGCCCATAAGGTTTTCTAGGCTGTCATCTTTATAGAAGCTGATCGTCATGTCTTTCTAATGTGGAGCTACTGAGTGGGTTAGAACTACCAACCTTTCTGTTAGCAGCTGAATGCTTAACCACTATAGCACCAGGGCATCTTGGTGCAACCACGTAGGGTGAGACAAAGAAACAGCCTGGATGAAAACATAAGCATATCGACTTAAGAGGTTCAAATGCAAACAGAAGAAAATTATCTGGGGAAAAGAAATTGCAACAGAGAAAAATAGTTCCATCTGTTTATGAAAAGATAAGGAATAAATCTACTACTTTTGAGCTAACTGTGGAAAATCCCTTACATTCTCTGTATGATAAACATGTTATCATGAATCTACCTTGAAAGAAAAAAAAAATCATCTGTTGGCCTCCATAAACTTATTTTCAGCTCAAAGAATGCCACCTAGAAGAATGCCTGAATTACAGTCTTAGAAACACATTTCATGAAGCAGAGCAAATGGGAAGGGGAATATGAAGGGATGGAAGTGGAGGGGTATTCCGAGAACACATGGAGTGCCCTAGTCGGGAAGTTCCTGGGTATTCCAGTCGCTGGTGAGGACATTTCTAAACTGTGAAAAGTAATGACATGCACATCATGACTCATAGAGGAAACACTCTGTAGTCAGTAATTTATTATTCTTTCCTCTCAGCCTTATTCTCTAACTTTGATGAACTTAAGTCAGAAATGCTAACTTAGCATAACCAGAGTTGGCCTTTCTCATTTTGTTTTCTGGGGTTTTTGCTTTGTTTTTTGTTTTCCTTCACTAGGTAAAGTCCCTCCTAGCACTACAAAACAAATCCAGTGAGTCCACAATTCTATGAGTAGGTACATTTGGCTCCACAGGGCAGGCACTGCATCTAAAATTGAGAGACAGTGCTTGACTGTGGTGTCTATAATTAACAGCATAAAGGCAATTGCATAGCATAGCTGTTTGTGTGATGCCTCCTTCCCCTGTAACATGTGGTTTACAAAGTACCAAACTGCTCGTTTCTACAATGACCCTAAAAATAAAAATAAAGGTGCCCACTAGCAAACACAAAGCTGAGAAGAATTCCACCAGTGAGGGCTGTGGCCACCACAATGGCTATCGAGCCACCCAGCAGCCTGCTGCAGGCCTTTCAGGACGCATGTAAAGCCTTCCAGGCCCAATTCAGTCTTCCCAGCCTTCAGGTGGACTGCCTCCTGAGTCCTAGCCTCCTTCTGACCCTTGTCCTCTATGTTCCCACAGCACCCTGTGCTTCCACATTATTTGGCACTTACCACAAAGAAGAGAAATTGGCTGTTTCCTTCCTTCTCTCCCCTGCTGAAGTTGAGCTACCTGAAAACAGGCCCCATGCCCTCCCTTCTGTCCCTCCCCAACGTCTGGCCCACGTAGATGCTCACATGTGTTGGCGGACAGGTGGCCAGGCAGGCAGGACTCTGATGGAGACAAACCTGACCATTCATGCAGTCCAGCTATGGAGCACATATTTGACCATCTAATCTATTTTATCGAGACAGGCAGTGCTCTAGGGGTTGAGAATGCTGCAATGACAGAGACAGGCCAGAGGGTTGTCCTCAGGGAACTGAGAATCTAGTGGCAGAGACAGACTTTAAATCATGCAAATGATTGTGTAGTTACAATTGGGGAAGACATTATTATAAAATAAATTTAGCAGACTATAAAACCATGTACCTGGATGATCTGATCATGTGAGCTGCCAATTTTAAAAGCTTACAAAGCAACAATCCAGGGGGAGGAGGAAGATAATCTCAGCAGATAGTCACAGTCCCACCATTTCAAATACAAGGAGAAAAAACCTAAAGAGAAGCCCAGTGCCCAGCCACAGGAGAATGGCTGCACACAGCCTACTCAGGCAACCCAGGGAATTTTTAACTACTGAGCCATTTAAAAATGACAAGTATGTGAACTATGTAGATCTGTGGAAAGATACTAATAGAGTTTATTATTTATTGGGGGTTTTCTACCACAAAGGTGCTTGGGTTCATTAACAAAAATTTCAAACTCAGCCTCAGCCACCCCCGCCTCAGGATACTCTTCACACTCTGAGGGCTGGCCCCACGGGGGTCCTCAGGTCTTAGTGGTCAGAGGTGTCGGCAGATGGTGGCAGAATATGCACACTACGAGGGCTGAGGAGACCATCCAGTCGAGCCCCCTTATTTTACAGATGCAGAGACTGAGGGTCTCCACTCACAGGGTCGCCTAGTCACTGGGGACAGTGCTCAGGCCCTTTCCATTCCACCCGCAGCCCTTTCAAGAAGCTCCTTGAATAAGTAAGGGAGGATGGAGATCAGAGAGGCAACCACATCCACTGTGAGGAAGAGAAGGCTCTCTCTCTGGAATGCCCCAGCACCTGCTCCCGCTGCAGAGGGTGACAGCAGGCCTGGTCCTCAGTGGATGGTGGCTCAACCCAAGCGTTCCACTACTTTTTTTTAAAGGTCAGTGGTTCAATGCAGTCCCTGGGTAGTAAAAAATGGTTAACAAGCTCAGCTGCTAAGTAAAAGTTTAAAGGTTGGCCTCTACCCAGAGATGCCTCAAAAAAAAAAGGCCTGGCAACATACTTCTGAAAATCAGTCATTGAAGACCCTATAGAGCACGTTCTACTCTGACACACATGGGGTCATTATGAGTCAGATTTGACCCGATGGCAACTGGTTAGCTACTAGTTTCATCCTTAGCTATTCAACGGGCGGCTCCTAGACCAACAACATCAGCAGCACCTGGGTGCTTGTTAGCAACAAAGCATCTTGGTCCCGCCCAGACTTACTAAAGCATCATCTGCATTTAATGAGGTATCCAGAAGATTCACGCGCCCACTGAGATTTAAGAAGCGCTGATTTAGTCCTAGAACAGGAGGGGATTCATTTTTTCATTCCCTTAGCATTCACTGACCCTCTGCTAAATTCTGAGGCAGATCCAAGGGTTTAACAAGACACCAACAAGGTCCTGTGGAAGAGAGCCAGGTGATCAAGATACAGTTGTCCCCTGCAACCCCAGGGAAAGAAAATCCGTGGCTGAAAAACTTCAGATCTTTTGAAAACGCAGCTAGGGGGTCCGAATTGGGGGTGTGTCTATGAAAAGTCTTTAGAAAACCTATACATTAACCATAGTAAAAAAGTTGTTGTTGTTGTTAGGTGCCATCAAGTCGAACATACAACAGAATGAAACACTGCCTGGTCCTGCGCCATCCTTACAATCATTGTTATGCTTGAGCCCATTGCTACAGCCACTGTATCAATCCAACTGGTTGAGGTTCTTCCTCTTTTCCGCTGATCCCGTACTCTACCAAGCATGATGTCCTTCTCCAGGGAGTTAAAAAGTACTCTTAATTAAAATAGTCAAGGGCTTTTCACACAACTCTTATTGATAACTAAGGTATTGTCCTGTTCTTTCCATTTAGCATTCTCTGCTGGCTAGAAACTTTCATATCGTCTCTTGCTGGCACATTGATTTTGTTTTGCTGCAGATAACATCAATCCTAAAAGGCCTGTGTCAGCACCTGACTGTATTTAACACTGCTGGAGTTCAGGGTGTCAAGATGAGACCCGTTGCTTGGGCCAGGCTGTGAAGGGTCTGAGCTCAACCTGAGACCACAGAGTGGCCAGTTCAGGATCAGAACTGATTTTCAGAGTGAAAATTCAGGTGCCAAAGTGCAGGATGAGCCACAGGATTAAGGCTGGAGACAGGAGCCAGGAGGAGCATCTCACAGTGGTGTGGATGAGAGACAGCAAGAGCACCTGAGCCAAGGCAGAGTATGAACGGATGGCAGAAAACAAGGCTGGAAGATACTCAGAGGACAGACTCAGCCACAGGCCAGCAAGACTCAGTGAACAGGCTGGGAAGGGAGGTAGCCAGACCTCTGGGTTAGGTGACACTACACAGCGGACATGATGAGTTTGAAAGGCCTGCTGGACATGACATGCATGGGTTGACAGAGGGCAAGTAGGAGGGGAGTGGACAGAGGAGACTGGAATAAAGGGCCACAGCAGGGCATGAGCAGAGGAAGGCAAAAGGAGACTCAGCTGGAAGAGAGAGGGAGAAAGCAGGGGAGCCTATGCTCAGAGGAGCCAGAGTGGGAGAAGAAGTAAAACACTACAGGTACTGAAGGACCTCCAGTACTTAAGAGAGGGGGAGGGCACACCAGGAAAAAAGCCCCCCCATCCCCGTATTTGGCAATAAAGATGTCGCTGGTGACCTGGAAGCACGTTCTATCACCGATGTCATCCATGGGGAAATGCAGACAGAGGGACAAGGAGAATGGCAAATATATGACACAGCACAGTGAGCAAAGTCAAGACACAGTCATAATGATATAGGAGGTGAGCAACTGCTTTTCACAGAGAGAAGGTGTCAGTTGAGTTCAAGCACTGTCTTGGTCCCACCCGCCTCCCCTTCCACGTGTGAGTCTAACATGTCCCAGAGGGACACGCACAACTGGGCCCCCAGCATCCACACAAAGGCCCCTGAGGTCACAACTTCCTGGGCTGTAAACAGAGAACTGACTCCAGAAACCCGCTGGTCCGTCCCTCATCTATGTACGATTAAGTTGGCTGAGGTATTCCTGCTCCTCGTCTAGGAAAACAGACCTTTCTCATAAATCTTAAACTGGTGATTTTGCTTTCAACCTCTTTGGTCCACTGAAGTTAAGGAAACCAAAAGACACATCTCACCAACTTCTAAAGAGCAAACACCAAAATTGACGGTCCTATTTAAAAAGAGAGAGAAAGAAAAAGAAAGTCTTTAAACTAGCATCCAGTTGGCATTCTGTAGACGCTTTGTACGATGGGTTTTAAATTACAGATCAGAGTAAAACAACAAGAGCAAAAATAAAGAGCAATCAGGGTCTCCTTCTGAAGAGAACCTCCAGAACAGCCGTGGTCCCGATGGTTCTCAGCCGCCCATGCCAGCTGTAATAACTGCCCTGAAAAACACAGTTCACTGAGACAGGCAGAACCTTCTTGGTAAATCCAAAGCTATGATTACTGGAAAGCGGAAATGCTCAGAAAGGATCACTAAAGGGGGAAAGAATTTTTTTTAAATCCTTGTTTTTATCAAATGGAGTCAATCTTTACCAACTAAACGCAAGACTTGTTCATGGAGACTCCGCTCCCACGTGCTGCATGTCTCCTTTGCCCTTTCTTCAGTCACAGTGCACTTTTCAAGTCACCAGTTTATTTTATCATCACAATTACATTCAACAAAACTCACTCTCTGCAAAACAGTCATGGTTTCTCTTGCTTCTCTGGAAACCTCCTTTAGCCCTCCCACTTAAAGGACAGTCATAGCACAGCCTCCTTTTATCGTATTATATAACCTAAATTATAATGATAAACTCATCTCTAAACCACATGTTAGCAGCTCTAAAATTAAAACAAAATGTAGACTGTCCAGTACAGCAGAATCTGAGATTTGGAAGGGGCCTCAGAGGCCACCAAATTCAACTCTCCACCCACTGAAGACACATCCCCAAACCAGGCATCAGGCTTGCTCAAACCTCAGTCAAGTTTGTTCATGGTACTGTGCTGTGTTCAGGAGCCACTCCTTCCTCAGGGCAGACAGAGGTCAGAAAGAGGCTTGGTATACCCCTGCCCAGTTGCCAGGCCAGGGCTCCCCAAGCCCTCTGAATGCACCAAACTCTCCTCCCATGTCCTGCTCAGGAAACCCTCAAACCATTAGGGGTTCTCTTAAGATGTGGTGTACACACTATTGCACTCGTGGGCACTTTATGTCTCCTTACCAGAATATAAAGCTTTATAGGCCACCTCATCCTGTAAAGCTTTATAAACATAAATGTAGTCAACTAAAACACAGTAGGTTGTCTATTAAGAGAAACTGTTTTTTCAGGTCTTTTTCTATACTCATATAATTAAAACTTTTACCTTAAGAGGTAGGACATTTATCTCAATTATGTTTCACCTTTTTAGTTCATTTCAACCTCCTGAGATCTCGACTTTGTCACAGAACATATTAGATATTTCTATCAGTTTTGTGTCACCTGAAATCTGTTTGAAGTATGTCCTCCAGCTGTAGGACACTGATTTTTTTAATGAAAACACAACGTCTCATGACATCCTACGGTCTGCCCATTCCATTCCGATGGCTCAAAAAAAAAAAAACTTGTTTTTAAACAAACGGTGATTTCATCCAACCAATACTAACACTGAGCACAAAAATATTACAACTGTTTAACAGTCTCTATCAAATCCATTCCCCAAAACGAGAACTACCAGCCCACATTATCTCCAATCTGGGGTTGGCTTGGATGATTTATTTACTCTTAGCTAACCCACATTTAAAAATTAAAAAAAAGAGGCATTGCCATCAAGTCAATTCCAACTCATGGCAACCCCATGTGTTACAGAATAGAATTGAACTCCATAGGGTTGTCTTGGTTGTAATCTTTACGGAAGCAGACCTCCAGACCTTTCTTCTGACATGCTGCCAGGTGGGTCTGAATCACAACCTTTTGATTAGCAGCCAGCTGCAAACCATTTGCACCACCTAGGGATCTTTGTGGCACAGTCTGCAGTTGGCTACTAATGTAAAGATCAGTGGCATCATTATACAAGGGGTCACGAGTCGGGAGCCAACTCAGTGGCAGCGAGCAACAACATCAAAATTGTAAGTGCACAGACCATTTAACTCAACAATTTCACCTTTTGAAATTTATTCTACAGATAAACTTGCACACATGACAATGGCATATATACAAAGTTATTCACTGCAGTATTATTTACAATGTTCAAGAACTAACCACAAACTAAACATCTATCAACAAACTAAATATCCATCAACAGGATTAAATAAAGATTCATATATCAATGCAACAGAATATTATACAGCTGTTAAAAAAGAAATGGAAAGTTCTCTATGTACTAATATGAAAAACGCCTCAAGAAATATTAAGTGAAAAAGGACAGTGTATAGTATATGGTATGTTACCTTTTTATTTTAAAACGAGGGGATAAATTTATATATGTGTGTGTATATATACACATATATATGCACACAAATATATATGTGTATACATGTATACATATCTACATATATATCTAATACATATACACACACACATATTAAAAACGGGATTAATAACACTGGGAATAACAACATTGGGGAAGGGAACAGAACAAACTGGGGAAGAGAAGGGGAACAAGGCAGGAGGGGTATTTTACTAGAAATCTTTCCATAATATTCAAAGTTTCAGCCATGTGAATGTGCCACCTTTTCAAAAAATTAAGTATAGCATTTAATCACATAACCTAATACAGTCAGAATAAAAGTTATATGCTTTATTGAAACAGCATTCCCACTCCTATAGCGGTGAAGGTTGTATACCAATCTAGGTGGAAGGCTGTGGGGTCTACTGGGATCGCTGAGTTGGAATTGACTTGACAGCAACGGGTCTGGTTTTTGAGGGTTTAGGATCCATGGGACTCTTGTAGGCCTCTTTCTGTCTCTCTTCTGGCTGGTAATCTCCCCACCCCTTCCTGTGTTGACTCCTTTATAGTTCTCTGCCTTCAGGTGGCACCCTCTGTCCCTCAGTATAGACTGCCTATCCATGTAGGTGCTGCCACTAGTAGCTGACAAGGACCTGCCATCCCCTAGAACTGGCATGTGATCCAAAACCGCCACAAGCATTCATGGCAGCCATGGCTCGATGTCCCAGTTGCAGGTTAGTGTTGTTTTCTCGCTAACTGCTGATTCTGGACAATTATTCCAAAAGATCTGCCAGCAACCCTCCTTGGACTCAGAGTCACGTTTATATGTTAACAACAACAGATATCACCTTTATTGCTCTGAAACATTTTCTACAGGGTAGAAAAACATTAAGCAACTCACCCCTAATTGTATTTTTCACTTTAAGATTTAACCCATACTAAAAATCGTTGTTGTGAGTTGCCATCAAGTTGATTCTGACTCATGGCAACCCCACGTGTGTCAGAGTAGAGCTATGCAGGCCTGTCTTCCAAGGCACCTTTGAGTGGGTTCCAGTCATCATCCTTTGCTCAGTAGTCGAGCGTTTAACCATTCGCGCTTCCCAGGAACTCCTATACTAAAAATTAATCGTGTATAATCTCAGTCTTGCCTCAAGTTTAGAATCCTTGAAATACCAGCTCCACAAACTCTTGGTCCAACTGAAGTTTTTAAGAGCCAACTAACTATATAAAAATGAGGAACATCTTATAAAAGAAGTAATCTACTTGCTTCACGGTGACTGCCTGAGTAAGTATTTGAAAATTCAAAAACATCTCTTTTTCTTGTTATCTAAACATAAAGGTTAGACTTTGTTCAACTGTATGTCCTCACACATGAAAATCACACGGCACCTAATCTATTCTTTACACCTAATCTATACTTTCATTTAAAATATATTTTTGTTTTTGAAATGTGCCCAGGAATACTTTGTAAATTCTGGCAATAAGCTAATGAAACTTCAGTGAAAACTAAGAACAGCTGAAGGAGATGCATGCCAATTCTAACAAGTCCTGTGACTGTATTTTCCTGATGGCCACTACTAGGTTTCGGCTGAGCACTTGGCTGAGTCATGGCCATATTTAACCTCACCATTTGTCTTTGGGGTAAGAAAAGGGTGGGGATGAAAGAGACAGTGATACACATCAATCCAGCAGCTACCGTGGCGTCATCAGCTGAAATGGAAGACTAGCGGGACATGTTTACATTTGCTATTTATACTACCCAGATTGTAAGACTTTCTACTTATTATCCTGAACTACCACCAGGCAGGCAGGCCCTGCTGGTCACAAACCTGCTGGAACGAGAAAGAAATTTATCAAGCATCAAAGCTAATCACAAGATAAGGTAAAGGACACTAGCCAAACACGAGGGCTCCTGATTCTTTCCTATAAGCTAGTTTTGATGCTAAGCAAACACTGCTTTTAAAAAGCTCGAAAGTGTGAGGTGAAAAATATTGAACACCAAAGTTCTAGCCAGTGTCATCTAAAGGCTTGTTATGAAGCCAGCCAGCTGCCTTGAGCTAGCCAGGACCAGCCACAGGTAAAACTAACTAGGAGCTTATTTAACAGACCTACTCTGGCCTCACCCTCAGGCCCCACACTATCTCCCACCTAAGGCAGCACACACAGACAGACACTGTGCCATGTGTGAGCAGGCAGGCACTGACAAGTTCTTCAAATCATACAAAAGGACGGTGGCCATGCCAGGTAGCCAGCCAGAGATGCAATTCTAGATCCTCTTTCATGGTACCAGTCATTTCCCAAGTGTTTGCAGCTGGCTAATGAATCCAAGGCTGTTTAAGTCTAAGCCCACATGACAGTTGACTGTACCTGACAGCCACAAACTGCTTACAAATGCACACCATCCATTAACTCAACGCTGACGCGTGCATGGCACTCACTGTCAGATCAATATAAGCCCACCACAACTTCTAAGGAATGCCCAGGGCCCACCCCCTCCCTTTCCAGCCTCTACATTCAAAGAGAAACTCAGTTTCGAAAAATAGCTGAGCCCAAGTAGAGACAGAATTAACCAAGTGTAATTTATAACAACAGTTTGTTGGGAGCTGTCAGACACTTCTTAAAGGTCATGTAAGCCAATGTCTTTCTCAAGAAAAGGGGCAAACCCTTCCTCAGACATATTTTTAGGTCTCCCAGTAGGCTGTGCTCCAGACCTAATGCTCCTCAGCAGGCTAATTCCACGACTCAAGCATCTGCTCTTCTTGATACAGAAACACAGGTGACTCAGGGTATGACCCTCTCCCTCTTGGCCATGGTCCTCCCTGGCCACATGAGGCAACACTGGCCCAGGAAAGCCCTCCTGTCACTGGGGTCCATCAGACATACTGACACCCCACCTGCCTCATTACTCAGGCGCTTAAAAGAGCTGTTCCTCCCAATCCAGTGTCAGCACAGATGCAGGGTGGCTTTCCGCATGTACTCTCAGAGTAAACCTAAAAATTACAAGCACAGGGTTCCTACTGAATATCAGCATTCTTTCCTTCCCTGGTTTATGTCAATTCATGAAAACATGTGTGAGGCATCTGCCTTTTTATTTAGACAGAAAGCAAGAGCTCAGATTGCTGTGCTCTGGCATTTTGTGCATAAACCCAATAGCTAAATTGGGAGCTGCATCCACAGGGGCCCACTAGAGTCGAGTCACCACAGCTGCCCTCGCCACCAGCTGTCCAGGAGGCCTCCCCCTGAATCGAAAAGGGGAGGGTCAACAATAGAGCAAGGCAAAATATTTAGAGCAAAGGATAACAGTTCCTTACGCCTGCACATCCAGAAAGCAGATTCTGAAGTGCCCTGGACTACAGAGAAGACAGCAAGCTATAATGACTTAAAAATTCATTTTACTGCACCCAGTACGATGTCACAACATCCTTCTTGAATTTGATACAAGATAAGAATTTATATGTTTATAGCCAGGCCTATTATATAAGTAGTAAACTTTAATTTTAACATTATTATTAAGTTCCTTAGTCTAACGAAAGAGGAGTCCCCAGGTGGCGCAAACGGTTAAGCGCTCAACTACTAGCCAAAAGGTTGGCAGTTCAAACCCACCCAGAGGACCCTTGGAAGACAGGTACGGTGATCTGCTTCTGAAAGGTCACAGCCTTCAAAATCTTATGGAGCATAGTTCTACTCGGCACAAACGGGGTCGACATGAGTCAGAACTGACTTAATGGCACCTAACGACAACAGCCTAATGAACAGAAGACGGCCTTACACTTTTTCCTATCTTCACCGCCCCCTTAACACTGAGAATTCCCTCCTAGGCCACTGTTTCAGTCCTATTTATAAAAATGAAATTCCCATTCGACCAGAGAATGCAGATCCTGACAAAAGGGTCTGACTCGTGTCATGCCGTGAGAGCCGGGCAGCAAAAGTCAACTCTTTGCTACATGCCTTTCATGCATTCTTTTACCACCTTAAACCAAGCTTCCGGTACCTCGTTTTCCCACTAATCCTCCAAAACCTTCAACAGTCTAATTCTTGAGTACCAAGTACCCAAACAAACGTGGAATATCTTTAAACTGCTTTTGAAGGGGCAACTACAAGTGCTTTCTACAACACTGCAACAGGGGATAAGGCATTTTAATTCACATTTTCTACCCCTAAAATCTTCCCTTGGAATTAGACATTCTAAATGCTAATCTACATGAAATTCCTTTTCAGGATGTATGAAAATGTGAAGCTGTTCGAAGGTCTATACTCTGAGGTAGCCACCACCATTCTGAGTCTAGAAGTCTCTGAGTTAACGGGCTTGTCTAACCAAAAGGTTAGAGGCTTGAGCCTACCCAGAGGTGCCTCGAAAGAAAGGCCTAGCAATTTACTTCCAAAAAATCAGTCACTGAAAACCCTAGCACAGTTCTATTCTGATACATGTTGGCCGGGGGGGGTGAGGGGGTGGGGGGGGTGTTGGTCACCATGAGTCAAAATCAACTCAACGATAACTGGTAAACTCTGAACCTAATTTAAAAAACGGGCAGTTTCATCTAAACGGGCTTAAGCTGCAGTATTTCCATATTCCAACAGCAACCCATCTGAACAAGCAAAACTGTCAGCAAATCAGTGGTGTAAAAACTGACAAGTCTCATTTTTGGTGGGAAAACTGAAGAATATGATTGCATCTTACCATATGCCTAAGGCTTCTCCTTTTTACTAAGAGTAACATTTCTCAGCATAAACTTCTTGAATTTGTGGTGACCATAAATTTAAAAAAAAAAAAAAAAATCTCTGTAAACCAAAACATTTTCCAAGACAGTTAATAGTAGCTGATTAGACACATTTCCAAGAAACAGAAAGTCAATAAAAGAAATTAAGGTCAACATTATTGTAATCTTCTCTAAGGCAGTTCATTTGCTGAGTGGCTTACTGTTTTCCAAATATTTGGGGAGGGGCTGTCATTTGAAAGTTCCATGTCTGCCCTCATTTTCCTTTCTTAGCAATCCCTCACTGGCTCAGAAAGAGAGATCAGCATGCAAAAGACAAGGTGTGCAACTACAGAAAGAGGTGCTTGAGGTATATCATCTCATGAAATAAAGGCTAATGTATATATGTCCAGGTTTCTTCCAGAACCCCTCACCCCAGAGGGGAAAAATGGAATAGAATCAAGAAGTAAACTCTTCAGTTTTGGACTGTTTCTTGAAAGACAAAGGAAGGCTTGTAGTAAAGGCAGGAGGTGGGGCTGGCACGAGGAAGCCTTGATACGCTGTGCAAGGGCACAGAGGTGGCCTGAAGGCGAGGTGGAAGGGGGAGCTATGAAAGGTTTTAAGCAGCAGGACGTCCACGTCACATCTGCATTTCAGGATGGTCAGCCTAGGAAGTGTGTGGAAGAAAGGCTGGCAGAGACTTCCATTGGAAAAGAGAGACCACAGGGAGAGTACGCCAAAAGTCTGAAATAAAGGTTCCAAGAGCCCCAGATTGAGATGGTAGCATTTGGGATGGAAAAAAGGGCTCATGCGAACAACCTTTACAAATCAAAATGATATATTATTTACAAGGAGAAACTAGAGATCAAACAAAACAAGTGCTATTAACCAAATAGTTGTGAAGGGGGGTATACTGATAAGTGGGCTATGCTCTCTCAGTCACCTGTGTCTGAGACACAGGCCCCAGCTCCCTGATGTGACCAAAGGTACCCAGGATGGGGTTAAGGATTTATTATACCTCCTAAATGATGTCCAATATCACCTTTTCATATTTCAGTGTCATGACAGATAATTAAGAAACGATGCCTGTATCTGTGATACTCAGACATTCAAAAACTACCATGTAGGGTTTGAAACAAATTTATTTCCAGCTGATGGGCAAATAAGGTGGTATGGAAGGCAAAGAGAGTTATTTGGCTGGATAATCAAGCTTCATCAAAGAGGCCAAATTCCTTTCTTTCTCTTGCGTGGATGCTATGGCATGGAAAGGAGACATACCACCCTTATTATGTGGTCTTGGAAAAAGAATCATTTGTTGATGGAACAAGTTACAGATGTTTTATCCGAAATTAAGAATATAAAAACTAAATGTACTCCAGAGGTTGGTATTTCTTTTAGGATTTTACAAACATGCTGATAATTTTAATCCTACTGGAAATTACTTGCAGTATTACTTGAGTTTGTGCCAAATATAGATTTACTGCAGCCTGGTTAAACTTTAAAACATCAACCAATTAAGTATTTATTGCCTGCATAAAACAGTTCAAATGAAGCAAAGCTGGAGAAGGTCCATTTGTCCCCAGTGACAGACTGAATCATATAATTCAAATATTAACAATGTATAACTAAATTTTTACACGCTAAGTTTTTAAAAAGTCAATTTTCTTCCTGTCTTCTTCTTTTCCCCTTCCTCATGCTATCTGACAGCCTAATTAATTCTTACCCTTTGTAGTTAATTGCTTTGATTCCAACTCATGGTGACCCTGTCTGTTAGAGTAGAACTGTACTCCACAGGGTTTTCAAGGCCTTTTGGAAACTTCCAGCCCTTTCTTCTGAGGCACCCCTCCCTCTGTGTAGTTTGGACACTGCTGTGCACCCATCACCAAGACACCTTTTCTTAAGGTCTCTTTTTCCAAACACAACCTGTCACCAAATTTTTACTCATGTTGGAAAACTTGAACAGTCAACCCTCTGAAAAATTTTAGATGAGTATTGCTAAAAACCAAGATGTCTAGATGATGCAATTTTGTTTCTAGGAAAAGTGCAATCCTCTGGCCCTGGCCCATCTCTGGCTCTTCTTTGTAACTTCCACTTAACAAAGGTTCACCATGTGCCCATGGTGGGCAGTGGCTTTGGCCAGGATCCAGGGACACCCTCACCAGCAGAGGCAATTAGATACATGTTCCATGGCAACGTGCTGCCAGGCAGAAAATTCTCATATTATTTGTTCATTTTTACGTATTGGCATTTTAGGCACTTTTTAATCTTAGCCTTCTGGACCTAACCAATTTTATTAACCTTCATTTTATTCAATACCAAATTTCTTCTAGTAAAAGCAGAAAATTAGAAATAATTTTGGCAAAGGCTATTTCAACTCTTAAAAATTGCTTTAATAGCAAATTCTTCTACCTCAAGTCTTGCTTTGGGGTGAATGAAATCACCTGGGCAACTCCCCATTTATTTTTTCATGGGGAAGATGTCATGATAGCCTTCTAAGATACATGAATAGCTTTCTCAGATGTTCAAGAATAAATCTGATTTTATTCCTTGTCATTCACCCTGATTTTAAATTATGCACACTTACCAACATTATTACTTTTAAAGAATAGTATCCCTTTGTTATGTGGGATACTATCAAGAGGAATAATATACAAATATTAGGAATTTCAGAAAGGGAAGAAAGACAAAAGAGTACAGAGATAATCTTTGAAGACATAATAGCAGAAAACTTTCCAAATAGCATGAAAGATGAGAAGATTTCCATCAAAGAACCTTAATGAGCTCCATACAGGACAGACCCCAAAAGAAATTCATCAAGATCATAATCAAATTCATAATCAAACTTTCCAGAACCAAAGATGAAGGAAGAATTTTGAGAGCAGCATGAGAAAAGCAAAACATCACCTACAAAGAGGCCTCAATAAGACTAAATGCCTATTTCTTGTCAGAAAACATACAGGCAAGTAGGCAATGGAATGACATATACAAAGGCCTGAAAGTAAAAAACTGTGAACCAAGAATTGTATATACAGCAAAATTTGTCTTTCAAAAATGAGGGTGAAGTAAGGACATTCCTAGATAAGCAGAAATTAAAAGAATCTGTAATCACCAGACCAGACCTACAAAAAATATTAAAGGGAATTCTTTGGATAGAAAACCAATGACATCAGACTACAACCTGAGATAAAGATACGCAACAGAATCATCCAGATACCAAGCCAGGCAAAGACTTCAAAAAAATAAAAGAAAGCTACAAAATTGATTAAAGGGAATCAGAGATATAAAGAAGTGATGACAACTTCAAAATAAAGGGGAATGAACGGTGTAGTTACAGAACTTCCATATGGAAAGGAAGTCAAGGAGATCTCAAGATATAACAGGCTGTTTTAAATGTAGAGTGACAGATACAAATTTCAGGACAACCACAAAGAAAAGTAATAAATTTACACATTAAAACAAAGAAAAAGAAAATCAAAAAGACTCAGGAAACACAAAAACAACAATAACAAATTAAATGAAAAAAAAAAAACCACATACATAAAAAACTCATCACAGAAGTAAAGAACAAAAAACTGGAATGCCACAAAAAAATGCAACAAAATTGCAGTACTAAATCAATACCTATTGATAATCACACTGAATTATAAATGGATTAAATGCACCAATCAAGAGGCAGAGAGTGGCAGAGTAGATTCAAAAAAAAAAAAAAAAAAAAGATCCATCAATATGTTGTCTAGACACAGACATAAACACGTTAAAAATCAAAGGATGGACCACCCCGTCTGGAGCAAAGAAGAATGGAGGAAAACAAAGACACAAGGGAAAGATTAGTCCAAAGGATAAATGGGCCACAACTACCACAGCCTCTACCAGACTGAGTCCAAAACAACTAGGTGGTACCTGCCTACCACCACCAACTGCTCTGACAGAGATCATAATAGAGGGTCCCTGACGGAGCTGGAGAAAAATGTAAAACAAAATTTAAACTCACAAAAAAAGACCAGACTTAATGGTCTGACAGAAACTAGAGAAATCCCAAGAGCATGGCCCCCGGACATCCTTTAACTTCGTACTGAAGTCACTCCTAAGTTCACTCTTTAGCCAAAGATCAGACAGGTCTATAAAACAAACAATAACACACGTAGTTCAACCATTCATAAGAGACTAAATGGGCATACCAGCCCAGGGGCAAAAACAGGAAGGCAGGAACGGACAGGAAAACTGCAAGAATGGAAATGGGGAGCCTGAGGTCAAGAAGGGGATAGGGTTGACACATCACAGGGTTGGCAACCAATGTCACAAAACAATTTGAGTATTAATTGTTTAATGAAAAACTAATTTGCTCTGTAAATTTTCACCTAAAGCATAATAGAATTATATAAAAAATTAAAGGATGGGAAAAAATATACCAAGAAAAACATTATCCAAAAGAGCAGGAGTGGCAATATTAATATCTGACAAAACAGACTTTAAGTCAAAATCCATTATAAAAGATAATGAAGGACACTATATCATGACTAAAGGGTCAATGCACCAAGAAGATATAACAATTATAAATATTTGTTCACCCAATGCCAGAGCTCCAAAATTTATAAAACAATCTCTAACAGAATTAAAGAGAAAAACAGACAGATCTACAATAATAAAAGATTTTAACACACATTTGATAATGGAATGAAAATCAACAAAGATACAGAAGATCTAAACAACACTATCAACCAGCTGCAACTCACAGACACATATAGAACATGCCACCAAAAGCAGAACAATACATATTCTTCTCCAATGCACATTGAACATTCTCCAGACTAGATCATATTTTAGGCCATAAATCAAGCCTCAATAAATTTTAAAAGACTGAAACTATACAAAGCATTTTCTCCAACCATAGTAGTATGAAACTAGAAATCAGTAACATGAAGAACAAGGAAAATAAATCAAATACATGGAAACTAAATAAATACCACATTACTAAAAAAAAAAAAAAAAGCTCTTGGGTAATAGAAGAAATCAAAAGTGAAGTTAAAAACTACTTAGAATTAAACAAAACGTACCAAAACCTTTGGAATATAGCAAAAGCAGTGCTCAGAGGACAATGTATAGCAATAAATGCAAACATTAAAAAAGAAGATCCAAACTAAATAAATTAGCCTGACAACTCAAACAAACAGAAAAGGAGGAGCAAAACAAGACCAAAGCTGTGAGAAGAAAGGAAATAATAAAGATCAGAGCGGAAATCAATGCAATAGTAAACAGAAAAATAGAAAGAATCAACAAGACTAGAAGTTGGTTCTTTGAAAGGATCAATAAAATATACAAACCACTGGTCAAACTGACAAAGGAAAAAAATGGGAGGATGCAAATTACCAAAATATGAAATTGGAGGCATTACGACAGATCCAACTGAGATAAAGAGGATCATAACAGAATACTATGAAAATCTGTATTCCAACAAATTTGAAAACCTAGAAGAAATGGACAAATTTCTAGAAACACACTACCTAACCTAAACTAACACAAATAGAGGTGGAAAATCTAAACAGCCCTATAACACAAGAAAAGGTTGAAGATGTCATCAAAAAACTCATAACAAAAAAAAGTCCCAGCCCAGATGGCTTCCCTGGGAAATTTTACCAAACATTCAGAGAAGAGCTGACATCAGTTCTACTCAAACTCTTCCAAAACATAGAAAAGGAAGGATTACTCCCAACACATTCTATGAAGCCAGCATCACCCTGATACCAAAACCAGGTAAAAACACCACAAAAAAAGAAAATTACAGATCAATATTCTTCATGAATATAGAGGTAAAAATTCTCAACAAACTTCCAGCCAACAGAATTCAACAGCATATCAAAAAAAATTATACATCATGATCAGGTGGGATTCACACCAGGCATGCAAGGATGTTTCAGCATTAGAAAATCCATTCATGGAATTCACCACATAAATAAAACAAAGGAAAAGAATCACATGATCATCTCAATTGATACAGAAAAGACATTTGATAAAATCCAACACCCTTTCCTGATAAAAACTCTCACTAAAATAGAAATAGAAGGAAAACTCTCCAACATAATCAAGGGCATATATGCAAAACCAACAGCCAACATTATTTTCAGTGGAGAAAGGCTGAGAGCAACGATACCCGCTATCACCACTTTTATTGAATATTGTACTGAAAGTCCTAGCCAGAGCAATAAGGCAAGAAAAGGAAATAAAGGGTATCCAAATTGGAAAGGAAGAAGTAAAGCTCTCTCTAGTCACAGACATGATTTTTCAAATAGAAAATTCCAGACATTCTACAAGATAACTACTGGATCTAATAGGATTCAGCAAAGTGGCAGGGTACAAGATCAACACACAGTTAGATTCTTTTACACTAATAAGGAGAACTCCAAAAAGGAAATCTAGAAAACAATACCATTTGCAATAGCTCCCAAAAAGACAAAACACCTAGGAATAAACCTAACCACGGATATAAGAGGCCTAAACTTAAAAGCTATAAAACACTATTGCAAGAAACTAAAAGTGACCTTCATAAATGGAAAAACATTTCACACTCATGAATTGGAAGACTTAACATTGTGAAAATGTCAATACTACCCGAATCGACCTACAGATATAATGCACTCCCAACTGTCTTAATCATCTAGTGCTGCTATAACAGAAATACCACAAGTGGATGGCCTCGAACAGAAGTTTATTCTCTCACAGTCCAGTAGGCTAGAAATCCAAATTCAGGATGTCAGCTCCAGAGGAAGGCTTTCTATCTCTGTCAGCTCTGGAAGAAGGTCCTTGCCATCAACTTTCCCCTGGACTAGGAGCTTGTCAGTGCAGTGACCACGGGTCCAAGGGACATACTCTGCTCCTGGCACTACTTTCTTGGTGGTATGAGATCCCCGTCTCTCTGCTCACTTCTCTCTTTTATATCTCAAAAGAGATTGACTTAAGACAAAACCTAATCTTGTAGAGAGAGTCCTGCCTCATTAACATAACTGCCTCGAATCCTGCCGTATTAATAACATAGAAGTAGGATTTATAACATGTAGGAAAATCATATCAGATAACAAAATGGTGGACAATCACACAATACTGGGAATCATGGACTAGCCAAGTTGACACACATTTTTGGAGGACACAATTGAAACCATGATACCAATCCAAATTCCAACAATATTCTTTACCAAACTGGGAAAAATATATCACCAGCTTTATATGAAAAGGAAAGAGACCCCAAACAGCCCAAGACATATTGAAGAAGAACACAGTAAGAGGCCTCACACTTCTCAATCTCAAAACATATTAACTATACAGCCACAGTAATCAAAACAGCTTGGTACTGGCTTAATGAAAGGCACATAGACCAATGGAATAGAATTGAGGACCCAGAAATAAATCCACCCATCTATGGTTATGGGCAGCTGACTTTTGACAACGGGTCACAAAGTCCATTTATTGAGGAAGAAACAGTCTAACAAATGGTGCTGGCAAAACTGGATACCCATTGCATAAAAATCAAACAGGATCCATACCTAACACCATACACAAGAACTGACACAAAATAGATCAAAGACCTAAATGTTAAAGCCAAAACTACAGAGTTCCTGGAAGATAATACAGGGACAAAACTTTGGGACCTAATTTTTTTCACTAATGAGATTACCAAACACAACTACAAATGCATGAGCAACAGAAGACAAGTTAAATAATCAGGACCTCCTAAAAGTTAAATACTTTTACTTATCAAAAAGCTTAATCAAAGAGTAAAAAGAGAACCTATAGATTGAGAAAATATCTTTGGCAATAATACATCTAATAAGGGTCTAATCTCTAAAATATATAGAAAAACATCAACAACCCAACAACAAAAAGGCAAACAACCCAATTAAAAAATGGGCAAAGGACATGAACAAACATTTCACCAAAGAGGACATTCAAGTGGCCAACAAACTCATGAAAAGATGCTGGTGATCATTAGCCATCAGATAGATGCAAATCAAAACTACCAGGAGATACCATCTCACCCTTGCAAAAATGGCATTGATCTAAAAAACAGAAAACAACAAATGCCGGCACGGTTGAGGGGAGACTGGAAGGAACCCTTCTCCACTGCTGGTGGGATTGTAAATTGGTTCAACCACTGTGGAAAACGATACGGTGCTTCCTCAAAAACCTAGAAATACCCTATAATTCAGCAAGTCCACTCCTAGGTATATACTCTAGAGAACTAAAGCTACTAACAGGAACAGACATACGTACACCTATGTTCACTGCAATAGTAATCACAACAGCAAAAAGATGGAAACAACCTAACTGCCCATCAACAGATGAATGGATAAACAAACTGTGGTACATACACACAATGGAATACTATGCAGCCATAAAAAATAATGATGATTTCTCAAAATATAATGTGTATGAATCTGGACGACATTATGCTGAGTGAAATCAGTCAATCAAAAAAAGAAAATTACTATATGACCTCACTATTATAAAAAGACAAGAATAGGTATACATGCAGAAAGCAACATTCTTTGGTGGTTACCAGTGATGGGAGAGAGAGGGAAGGGGAATCACTTTCCAGATAGTAGACACTTGTAGGTTTTGGTGATAGATAAGGCATGGACAGCAATGGGTAACGGGTAAGGCAATACCAAATAAAGGTGAAGTCAGCACAACTTGACCAATGTAAAAGTACACAAGAATAAGGAACAATTTTGGTAAAAGCTACAACATATACAATTTTGCAACAACACTAATAACAATAAAAAAATATGTGTGTGGTTATACAGGTAGCTATGTATGCTTATATATGTATAGGTAAGCTGATATGAATATACAAGTATGCATGTATAGGTCTTTCTGTAGGCAAATGTATATACATGTTTATGTGTGCTGCATATATGCATATACATAATAAAGCACATAGGAGGCACAGTTATGGATACTTCCTAGACATAACAAAATACGTTGCAGGATTGGTTTACTGTGTTTGAGGGCTTAGGATCATAGTCTTATGGGGCAACTCAGTCAGCTGACATAACAGGGCTCATAAAGATAATGCTCTATATACTAGATTGGTGAGTAGCATCTAGTTCTTCTGGTCTCAATGTAGATGAGCCCGTGGTTGATAAAGACTAGTAGTCTTATAGACTAGTTTCTTCTTTGAGTCTTTGGCTTCCTTTCTCTTTTGCTCCACACATGTAGAGACCAATAGTTGTATCTTAGATGGCTGCTTGCAAGAACTAGATGGTGCCCAGCCACCACCACCAACCAACAGATGGTCCCAGATAGAATGGGAGAAAAATATAGAACAAAATTCAAATCCCTAAAAAAAGTTCAGACTTACTGGACTGGTAGAGACTAGAGGAACCCCTGAGGCCATCACCCTGGGTTGCCCTTCAACTTGGAATTCAAACCAGTCCCAGAGGTCACCTATCAGCCAAAAGACAGAGTGGTTCAAAAAATAATTATCACCTGTGAGTACTGTGCTCCTCTAAATAATCATCCAAATGAGACCTAACAGTCGACATTTACCCTAGACCAAAGATGAGAATGTGAGGAGGGACAAGGAAGCTAGATTAATAGAAAACAGTACAACCAAAATAGAAATAATGAGAATGCTGACACATCGTGAAAAGTATAATCTATGTCCCTGAATAATACCTATAGAAAATTGTTAAATGAGAACCTAATTTGCTACGTAAATTTTCTCCAAAAATACAATATTTAAAAAAAAAAAAAAAAGAATAGCATCCCTTTCTCCCTGCCACCAGTTGCCATCAAGCTGACTTTCACTTATTTCTATAAATTTTTTAATTTCAGATACTAGAACTAAAGTATTTTTGTTTTCTTGGTAAGTAGCTTTTTCTCAAATTGCTCCCCAAAGGCAGATATGAACATACATATAGAAAGCCCTTGCATTTGTATAGATACCTTAATCATATTTGTTTTAAAAGTGTGAGAGAAAAGGCACTGAGTTTGAGCAGCTTTTCTGTCCCTCCTGTCATCTGCCCCTTAAGGCAGTGGCCCTGAGCACTATTAATAGCCCCACCTTGCCACCTGCTAGGAGTAGGGGAGGGAGGAGAGCCAGTCTTGGTTATAATTAGGCAAGCACAGAGCATACTTTATATGAGGGGCTCAAATTCCATCTCACCACTCCAGTGATCCATTTGTCACCCTACTGATGGACCACCAGGGCAAAGTCTAATTTAGCACCATATGAGTAAGAAAGGAGAGGCCAATTCTGGAGATTCACGGCAAAATACATCTGTTTTATTCATCCACTCACACTCACTCAATAACCATTTATTGAGCATCTGCTGCACACCAGGCCCTGAAGTGGACAGAGTGCCTGGCACTGAGAGCACAAAGATGAGAGACAAGGTCAAGGAACTCTGAGCCCAGTAAATGCGTATCAACAATTATACATGAGGGCACCTGCAAACATCCAAACAGACACCCAGATCAAACTGACTGAATGGAGGAGGTTTTCTGGAGGAGTAAGTATGAGTGGAACAATGAAAAGTTCTATTCCATTTGAGAAAAGTGGGGAAGGTTGATAAAAGTAGAGCAGACATGACATCCAACAGTACAGATGAAGAGCTTCTATAGAGCCTTTGAACTCCCAACCTACATTATCACTGGCCCTTGGAACAGCCACTCTTTCCTATTTATGGATATCATGTCTATAGTCTTTGGGCTAGCAGCTTACTGTTCCGTAACTTAAAAAACAAGGCTGAAAAATATTAATGTACTTCCCACCCACGCTCTAGAGGGAGTCACCCCCAGGAAGGTACCCCACGGTCAACAGCGGGTGGAGATTCTGGTGACCTCCTCCTGGGAGGGAAAGCAACTCACTAGGCTGCAAGGCTTGGCTCAGTGAGAGGCGCTGGGCCAGGCATCTGAAGGCCTGAGTTCAAGTCTTTGCCTCACCACTAGTTGGTTGTGTCACCTCAACACAGTCACAAGTCTCAGGGCAGGGGAGTGTGAACAAAGACTCAGGAACCAGCAATAGCAATTAATGACCCCATGACATGGTCAATGAATCCTCATCCTGACCATTTACCTCAGTCATCGCTCAGCCACTTTCTTGTTTTTACATCCTTTTAATGGCAGAGCCATGAGGTCCATCCTCTCCATGGAGAAGATCCACCAGACACTCTGGGCTTGGTTCCTGGGCTCTGGAAGTACCTCAACCTTCCTCATGATGGACAACCTCCAGCCCTGACCAGATCTCAATATTTCTACCCTTGGCTCCTTTATGCCTACGCCTTGGCTATGTTGGTGCCCATCTCTGGCTACCCAACCTATACTCCAAGTAACCCCTGGCATAACCTCCTGGGTGTGAGCCACCTCAGCATGTTGGTCTTTGGCTTCATTCCCTGGTGATGGTGCTATCTCTGTCTGCCAAGAAGGCTCTGGAAGGCATCTTCCAACTCCACTGCCCTCAGTGCTTCTCTCCCTATGCCCCCCAAGCCCTTCACACCCCCTTTCAGCAACTCTCCATTGCCCCTGTAACACCTGTTAGCCCCACCCACACCACTCCAGCCTAGAGGTGTTAACCCCTTACCTTCTAAAACACCTCTCTCGGACATGCGGGACAGCCCACCAATGCAGGACCTGCAGGTACATCATGCCACCTGACATGGAGTTTCATCAGATTGATGTGTCTGCCTTGGGTATCCCTCTCAGTCAATGCCAAGGCCATCTCTGGGATGCCACGTTTATATCCCCCAAATTTTTGCATACCATTCAGCTTTTTCTTTTCTTTCCCACACAGCTGACCATAATAACAAATAAGCAAATACCTTGTTATTGATTGTAAAAGTTGCTAAATGGGTAAGACAGAGGATTAGCATTAATGAGGCCATTGGGGAAGGTTGTCATCAAGTGAAACCTCAAGGGTTCCACAAGGTGGTCTGAGGGGCATAGGGACCCACTATCCACTGGAAGTCGAGAGCCCAAGCCTCACACCCTACATCTGCAGCCTCAACCCAACAGTTCCAACACCATTTGCCTTTTATCTTTGTTTCCCCATAAGAAATCATATGAAGGAAGGATTGTGCTTCTTAGAAAATATTTGACAATCACTGATCATCCACCTCCCAACCCCCTTCAGTTTACAACAACCCTGTAAAGATGAATATTACTATTCTCTCCATTTTACAGCTCAGGATTCTGATGAATGGATGTAAGTAGGATGCTTAGGGTCCCAGCCAGTGAGTGGCAGATCTAGATTTAAACCCAGGCAGTCTGACTCCAAAGTCCATACTCTGAGTCCTACACTATGTTGATGAATTAATGCAGTGTGTCTAACAGAGCCCAAAGCAGAATTTAGTGACACCCCTAAGATATGGCTTTGGAGTAAGACTACAATTCAAATTTTTGCTCTTCCGTTTATACACCATGTCTTTGGTGTCCATAAATCTCTTTAAGCCTCAGTGTTCTCATCTATAAAATGGTCATGACAACACCTATTTTGCAAGATCGTTATGTGCTTTACACTGAAACAGTAAGTGTGAATCTCCTAACAGTGCAGAGCTAAAGATGTGCTGCCAGAGAAAGCATCAGCTGTTACTCCATCATTATTGCTCATGAGCATGAACGACAGGGAGAACACTGGTCAGGGATGCAGAACTGGGGATGATCAATGAACTGGTGAAGACTGGAGCAAAAGGAGAATTTGTAAAGTCATAATTCTTAATTTAAGGAGCCCTGGCAGCGCAATGGTTAAAGTTTTTGGCTGCTAACCAAAAGGTCGGTGGTTCGAACCCACTAGCCGCCCCACAGGAGAAAGATGAGGCAGTTGGCTTCTGTAAAGATTTACAGTCTTGGAAACACTGTGGGGCAGTTCTATTCTATACTATTGGGGTTGCCCAATGAGTCTAAGTCAACTTGATGACAATGGGTTTGGTTCTGGTTAATTCTTAATTTGGCTGTACATTGGAATCACCCAGAAAGCTCTGTGATCTTGCATAAGCTCCCCTGAGCTGGCCCTGCATTTGCCTTTTTGAAGAGCTCCAAGGGTGATTCCAGACAACACTCCTCATGCAGTTGGGAAGAAGAGCAAGAGTGGTCCTTGAAGAGGAAGATGAGATGTGAGTAGGGGTTAGAGGGAACCAGAGGAGGACAGGCTATCCTTATCACTGTATGATCCAATCACACACTTATGCTGTTATCCTGTATACCAATGGACCTTGAGGGCCTAATATGTGCAAAGCACTGGGCTCACACATGGCCTCAGTCCTCAACAGGCACAGAAACATGTGTGCTTAGTAGATGTTTACTAGTGGGTGGGTGGGTTGACGGGAGGGGTGTTGTGGGGAGTGGATGGGTAATGTGATAAGCCAGGATAAGAACCCATTCAAGGTCTGATTACACCGAGTGTGCCCCTGTGAGGTCTACCTCCTGCCAACAGCCCTTCCTCTTTACCAGCGCATGAAAGTGGTTTTTACACTGTTTTGACTCCCAAGCTGCCAGTCAGAATATGTAGCATCATTAACTCCAAAATCCCCTAATAACAGTGTAAAAATAAGAGCTCCCAACTCAATGGGCAACTCGTCTCAGGTTTAAAAAAAAAAAAAAAGACAACAAATTCATTCATTCCAAGATGAGAATGACCAATAGACTGGAGGAACCTGATATTCAAAAAGAGGAGTCTGCTAATCCCATGCACCTCCTCTGGGCACCACATGTAAGAGGTATTTGCATCCCTCACCCCTCAGCCCACTCCTTATCCTATACCAGAGGACCTTGACAGAAAGGTGCCACCTTCTCACACAGGCCCAAGGCTGAATTTCCAGACACACACAGAAACTCTCTGAAAGGAAAACTCTTATAAAGGCTGTACCATTTAGCTCTGAAAGGTGTAAGAGGCAAAAGGACAGGTGAGCTTGTGAACTGTCTGGCTCAGAGTGCCTAACTCTGTACCTCTGTAACAGGCCACATTTCAGCAAGTCCATTTGCAGCTGCAATGCCTGTTAAATGCCGCAGACGGAGTGACATGGGACCCAGCACCAGGCATAGCAAGCATTCCATGAAAGTTAGGACCTATTTCCACAGCCTCTCAAAGTGTCTGCAGGGGCCATCTTGTTTTAATAGAAAAGGCCACAACATGAACTTAGGATACATCAAAGGCCATCGAAGTCCTCACTCCTTCAGTGAATTCAGCATCTAGTCACTATCAAGAACCTACTATGCACTTAGCACCGCTGGGCACCGACTCCTGCCCAGCTGATTCAACTTCTGGAACCCACAGGCAAACCTGAAATACCACATTTTAAATAGAAGCAGAGACTCGCTTCATTTAACCAACAGAGAGGGAGAAAAGGGAAAATTATTATGCAATTCCTAGTATACATGAACCTTACAGCCACAAACAAGCCTTATTCCTCCATGTAGACAAGAAGCACATCTGTTCCATATTTTGCCATGTTCACAGTCATATAAAAATGTCCACACAGCTGGCTCTTCTGGAACCTAATGAAGCATGTATTCTTTGTTCCTCCTGAGTTTTGTAAATATTGGTTTGGTCCTTTTTCAGTTTTTACATATTTGAGAGCTTGAACATTAAGATGTCACACAGCTATCAAATGAACCAGGCAAAAAAAAATTAAAACTTAAAAATTTAAATTACATCCTGCAAGCATTTCTTGTCTTTAAATTTGGTTCACAACATGACAGGTTCCCCACCCTCACCACCAAAAAAGCAGAGGCAGCAAGAAACAGGGACATCTCTATAGCTTTAAAAATATGATTTTGATCTTTGAACTGAATCCTTTTGCAAACTAAGACTTTTTTTTTCTTAAAATATAATTAGACAAAATGGTAGAATCAGAGATTCTTCATTGTTTCTATTTAACGACCCAGTGGCGTGGGTATTGTTAGGCCCATTTCACAGATGCACAAATGGAGGGCTAGTGAAGTCAAGTGAAACAGCTAATAAATGGTAGAATCCGGAATTAAACCCGGAAATTCCAACCCCGTGTCCATTTCTCCTTCTACTTGATCGAAACAGATATTTTCTAAATAAGAAACAAACAGTAATGACTTCACAGAAGCCAGAAAATGAAAAAGAGCATTAGATGTATTCTCATTTACTGGTCCGCTGATTTTACACCAAAGTATAAACACGTAATTGGATTTACATTTCTTCTACCGACTGGTAAGTAAACTAGTACTAGCTGCCATTGAGCTGACTCCAGCGTACGGCGTGGCAGCCTCACGTGTGTCAGGGTTGAACTGTGTACCACAGGGTTTTCAATGGCTGATTTTTCAGAAGTAGGTCATCAGGCCTTTCTTCTGAGGTGCCTCTGCATATACTTGAACCTTTCGGTTAGCAGCTGAACGCATTAACCATTTGCACCACCCAAGGAACTCAGCTGGTATATAGAAAAATTGAAAAAAAAAATTCTAGAATGAAAACTAGAAAGCTAGATGCACTAACAGTTCCACACCATAAAGGCACCACAGCCTCAGACCCAGAAACACAGGGACAGTATTGTGAACATGCAACCACTCCTCACCTAGCCCAGTGGTTGTGACTTTGTCTTACTGCTAGCTACTGTACTGGATGCATGAGACAGCCCCAGGAGTTGACCACCCAGGAGCTTGTCAGAAATGCAGGCAATCAGGCCCTGCCCCAGGCCCACCAAATCAGGGTCTGCATTCTGACCTGACCCAGAAGAGGCATGACATTCGTACCTGAGAAGCTGCATTTAGAACCTGGTGGGAGGCTGGACCGCATGCATGCATGATACTGCTCTACTACAACCACGTCCTTTCTATGTGCCAGCGCAGTGCCAAGTCTTTCACACTTTTATCTCACTGAATCCCCATCAACCCTATAAGGTGGGCACTACAATCCTCATTTTACAGATGAAGAGGTGGAGACCTGGAGGGGTCAGGCGAGGTCATACAGCTGCATGTGGCCAAGTCCAAATGTGAGCCAATGTCAGACCAGAGGTCTGAAACTAATACCCCAAGCAGGCAGCCCTAATCCAGAAGGGCCTGTTGAAAAAAAGGGTACCTGCAGAAGGGCACAGCAGGAGGCAGGATAGCCCAGGAGATCAGGGTGACCAGGCTAGGGATTGGCACTGTCCAACTTTTCCTGGAACAGTGGGGGACAGACAGTACTTTAAGTTACTTCACCAGGCAAAGCTCAGTTTCTGCATGTGGCTAGAGGGGAGAGTGAGAACTACCTGCTAATGAAGCAAAAATGTGATCCCATATGTAAAGCACTTAGCACAGGTGGAGCACAGAGCAAGGGCTGGGCTATAGTTAGCCTTGAGGGCACTGGAGGTGAGCTAGCGCAGCCCTGGTTGCCTATTAGAATCACCTGGGAAAGTTTAATGCCAATCAAAATGCACAGAACCTGCCCCCTTCAAGAGTTTGATTCCACTGGTCTGCAGTAGATGGGGACAGGCACAAGTTCTTTTGAAAAATTGCCCAGGTATCCCAGTGCAGTTACTAACATTCTTACCTCAAACTGAAGTGTCTTTGACTGACAGATGCTGGAAAATCTCTTAATGTTGGAACAACTTCCAGATTCAGAAGCTGGCTGAATGGACACGAAAAAAGAGGGTGGAGAGAAGGAGCGTGCTGTCTCATTGGGGGAGAGCAACTAGGAGTATATATACCCACTGCCATAGAGTCAATTCTGACTCATAGCGACCCTACAGGACAGAGTAGAACTGCCCCACAGGGTTTCCAAGGAGCGCCTGGCGGATTCGAACTGCTGACCTTCTGGTTAGCAGCCATAGCACTTAACCACTATGCAAATTTTTGTATGAGGGACTGACTTGATTTGTAAACTTTCGCTTAAAGCATAATAAAAACTTCTTTAAAAAGTTCTAAATTTAGAGAGATAACAATTCTCATTTCTTCTCTTGCTTATACAAGATATCAGAGAGAAGGTAGTTAAATACGCATTAAGGAAAGCAAACTAAAGACAAAGCAAGTCAGAATAACACCCACAAATTATTTAAATTTGGCTACAGAATCTGTTGAAGCATCTCATTTGATTCCTCTCTAACCTCCATGACAGATATAATAGTAAAAGCCCTATATGTGAAGAGCTGCTCTCCACAGAGCTGGGCAACTATTTAGATTCCAGGCTCAAGTCATCCCTGGATATGAAAACTTAAAGACCTCTCCATCAAGTGCCACTGGACTCTAGACGACTACGCTCTGAAAACATACAGAAAAGACTGTAGAAAACAACAGAATGTGCTCAATCAAAGGGCCTTAGGGGTCCTCCAGCTGACTTTCTACTAGTCCTAAACAGAGGCATCCGAGTCCCAGGCCCTGACCCCAGGCCTCGCGCTCTGAACAGAAGAGGTAATGGGGCACCAGTGACAAAGGACCGGACTTGGAGGTAGACGGTTTGAGTTTGAGCTTTGGGAGGATCACTACTTACTTGCTCTGCCTCTACTCACAGAGGACTTAAAGCTTGTCTTCAATTAATTCATCTGTAAGGTAATACTATGATATCTGCTCTACCTTCTCAAAGCTGTTTTATAAAAAATAGATAAGGAAATTTAAAAAAAAAAAAAAAAAAAAAACCTGTCCTTGAAGAGTTTCGCTTCATTGTCATGACTTTAGCAAAGTCTAACCAAGGAGAGCTTTCCTACGGCCTGGCCAGCTTGAGTTTCTAACTCGCGTCACTGTTGGCCACAGCTCAGCCCAGGCGAACGCACCCCTCAGCAGATGTCAAACAAAAATGCTGCTATGTGTAAACGTTTGGTTTTCTTCAGATGATGGAAACTCACTGTGGTTCTAGTTCAGATGCTCCAAAAACTGGAACATATTTGTTAAGGTCTCAAAATTCAGAAAGATATAAAACCCCACTCTGCACAAAGCCATTTCCTTAGCAGGGCTTCGCACCGGTTTTTTCCAAGAATGTTGAAATGCTGAGATTCTGCATTTCCACCTCCAGATACACTGAGTCAGAATTTACATTTTAACAAGATCCCCAAGTGAGGGTATAGTTAAAATGGAGATTCTCAATCAGTATATCTACGGTAAAAATGCAAATGTTCAGCAGGGTATCGAACCTGGAAAGAACTGCGTCAAAACCTTGTTTTTTAGACATAAAGGAAAGGCATGGCTCAAAGAGGACCCCAGTGTCCTATCAAATGAGAAGCAGTGTGATATCAGGGAAAGAGGACTGGACAAGGTCACTGAAAACTGGATGATAGTGCTGGTCTTGCCAGTTGCTAGCTGTGTGACCTTGGACAAGTCACCTCTCCTCTCTGGGGTATTTTCCCGTAGGTAGATAAAGGGTATTGATCAAGATGAGCACTCAGGTTCTCTGCAGTTCTCAGAGTTTATCAATCTGTAATGAGTGGGTCCCACTCATGAAAGCCTCTTTGCTGCCAGGATGAAAGGAAGAGCAAGAGATGGCTGACCTCCCTCCCCCTCGGAGCCTCAGCATCTATTCTGCTTTTAAAAATGAAAAGGCAAAGCCCAGCTGACTCGGTACTTCTCTCCGTCTTGCTGGCCCCAAATGCCACTGTTCCCTGTTGGCTTCTGTTCTCAGAGCTGTCATTGAACAATCGCAGCTTCAAAAGCACCATGTTTAAAAGACTCCTGCCTAAAGAAACTGGCGCAATTTTAAAATATGAGTATATGCAAGAGAACTGAAAACATGTCCACACAAAAATGTGTACATGAATGTTCACAGCAGCATTACCCATAACAGCCAGAATGGAGAAACAACCCAAACACCCACCAACTAACAAGAGATAAACAAGATGCGGTGTATCCATGCAGTGGCATATTATTTAGTCTTAAGAAGGAATGAAGTTCTGATACACGCTACAACATGAACCCTAAAATATTATGTGGAGTGAAAGACACAAAAGGCCATATATTGTATGACTCCATTTATTCTTTTTTCTATTATTATTTTTATTGTACTTTAGGTAAAGGTTTACCAAACAAACTAGTTTCTCATCAGTTAGTACACCACACGTTGTTCTATGACATTGGTTAACAACCCCAGGACATGTCGGCACTCTCCTTGCTCAACCCTGAGTTCATTACTACCAGTTTTCCTGTTCCCTCCTGCCTTCCAGTCCCCACCCCAGGGCTGGTGCACCCCTTTAGTCTTGTTTTGTTCCCTGGGCCTGTTCAATCTTTGGCTGAAGGGTGAACCTCAAGAGTGGCCTCCTTAATGAGCTGAAAAGGGTGTCTGGGGTCCATACTCTCAGGGTTTCTCCAGTCTCTGTCAGGCCAGCAAGTCTGGTCTTTCTTTTTGAGTTAGAATTTTGTTCTACATTTTTCTCCAACTCTGTCTGGGACCCTCTAACTGTGATCCCTGTCAGAGCAGTGTATGGCTCCACTTATATTAAATGTCCAGAACAGGCAAGTCCATAGGGACAGGAAGTAAATTAGTGATTGCTGGAAACCTGGAGAGGGTAACGGGGAGTGACTATTAATGGGTACAAGGTTTCTTTTTGGGGGGTGACAAAAATGTCCTAAAGGAGATAGTGCTGATGGCTGCACAACTCTGTGAATATACTAAAGCCCAGGTTAAATATACTAAATATTAAAAAAAAAGGGGGGGGTAGTAAATCTTATGGTATGTGAATTATACATCAATAAAGCTATTATTTTAAAAATCGAGTGTACATACCTAGATGTGTAGGATGCTGGTGTGAAATCTTCATGGTTCTCCTGGCAGCACAGCTGAGGGAAAATCCACCTCCAACTCTGGAGGTAGAGAAAGGCAGCCACACTGGGCTGGCCCAGTCTGAGACCATCAAATACCTGAGTCACGCAGCTAACCAACCTCCCAGTCGCATCCAATTGCACTTCAGCTTCCCACCCAGCAGCCCGGTGAAAAGAGGCCTGAGTTGGCCACATGTACATGAGCCTCCTCCCCCGTGATGTGATGCACATATTTCTACTCGTAAATCAATGAACTGGCAAAATGGGCGTTTAGGTTTGTTTAGCCGATCTGGCCACCCTGTGCCGCAAGCCTGTGAGATTTCCCACACCAGCCACCTCAAACATAGAAGTCATGGGCCAGGTTAAGCAATCTCCTCACAAGTTGCCAGCACTTAACATTTCAGAACATTTCTGCTACACTTCTTACACCTGATCCTCACAAACGCTGAAAGAGAACAGGGTGTTGTTATGCCCATTTTACAGACGGGGAAATTAAGGCTCAGAGACGTGAAACAGCCCAGCCAAAGTCATACTAGCAGGAGGTGCTATACAGAGCAAGAACCTGGGCCTCAGGTCTCCTGGTTCAATGCTCTCCTCAAGCCCTTCCTTCGGCTTTCTTGTCAATGATAGGCCATACACCCACATCCCCTAAGACCCTCAGTAGACTACTACTTTGCCATAATATTCGGTGTCTTATTTCTGGAATGCAAGGGTGATCCAGCACATACATACGCACGCACGCATGCACACGCACACACACCTGCCCTCCAGAATAAGCCCAGCCAACCTCCCATCTTCACACAGGAGACCTGGAACTGAAGCCACTGGCCCTCAACACTCCTCAACGTTAAGCATCTTTACCAACTGGATAGTACTCTTTCTTTTCTGACCACATACTCTGCTTCTGTGCTGGGTCCTCTCCTCCTCTATTCATGGAGAGAAAAGAAGAATTCCATCTCAAAGGAGACAGCTGGCACCACCTTCCTGGTCTCATTTGGTTAGACCTGTGCTCTGTGCCTCAGGCACCATCGATGCCCCAGGGCTGGTCCTGGTCTTCTCTTGGGTGGACAAGCTGAGTGAGAAGTGTACCTCCCACTCTGCTCCTCCCTTCCCCAGGCCTCAGCCTTGCTGCATTTCTGATGCCATTTCTGGCCTGTGGGTAGCCACTAAAGAGCTGCACCGGGCGGGGGACAACCCTATGCTCAGTGCTGCTCCAGGCCCCTCTAGCCCTCCATTCAGCCTTGGTGACCCTGTGTGGGAAGCTAAAAAAAATTGATTTAACTAGATTAAAAAAAAAATGCCCTGCACACTTAGAAGGAGAGAGGGCAGAAGCACTGCTTCTATTTCTCCCTCTTACCCTTTTTCTTCTTTCTTCACAAAAAGGTAATAATTTCCTGGAGTAACTACTTTTTTCACCTGTAATTGCTTTTAAAGTCCAACGTAACTACTAAACACTTCTAGCACATGAAATTGTCATTTATTCAAAAGTGTGTTTTATTTATAGCTCATTTTTTCCATGGCTCTATAAACATGCAGTGGCCCTGTGGCACAGCAGTTAAGAGCTACAGCTGCTAACCAAAAGATCAGCAGTTCAAATCCACCAGGTGCTCCTTGGAAACCCGATGGGGCAGTTTTACTTTGTCCTATAGGTCACCATGAGTTAGAATCGACTTGACGGCAATGGATTTTTTTATAAACATACAAAAATAAACCTTGAAAGTTAATTTAAATTACCCATACATCCTACTGCTTTAGAACCAGAGCTAGAGAAGTACACTTTGGGTCACTGAATGACGCATTGCCAGCCGAGAAGCAATCGATGCCTGCAGCTAGGGACTGCATCTTATACCCTCTTTCTCCCCAGTTTATGGAAACGATCCACATCATATTTCTTGAGGTGACTAAAGGGGCTCTATAGTTCAGAAGAAACAAGTCAAATTCTGCTCCAGCCTCAGGGAAGAGCTGCCCAGTCGTGCCATCAGCTGCCTCCTGCCTCCAAACCCAAAATGGTGGTTTAATCGTGTATCTGTCTGATCTCCCTCCCTGGCTAGATTGAGAGCCCAGGGTACCTTCCTGGTGGCAAGTATAGGGAGGCAATCCTGGATTTCCGGCAACAGCTCTCCACAACATTCTGACCTAGATTCAACATGAGCAAGCCTCCCATACAGGGTCATCAAGGCTGACCAGGGAGCTAGAGGGCCTGGAGCACCCCTGACTACAGGGCTGGCCACGGCCACCAAAGGCATGCCCTGAGCCCCAAAGGCGGCCTGGGGTGGAGACACAGCCTCCAGCAGTCACTCCCCAGCTGTCACCCAGCCGAGAAGGAAGCTCTGGGCTCAGCCATGACCCCAGAGACTGACTATTATATGGTGGTCTCCAACATATCTGTTGGGGCTAAAGGACTTTTTATCATGGTTCCTTCACGAGACAGGCAGCCAAAGAGCTTCCAGATGCCTCAACAAGAAACTAGACACACACAATAGTCCGTATTTGTTGTTGTTGTGTGGCATCAAGTTGATTCTGATTCATAGCAACCCCATGTGACAGAGTAGAACCACCCCACAGGGTTTCCTCAGCTGTGACCTTTCAGGAGCAGACCAACAGGTCTTTTCTCCCACAAAGCAAGAATGGCTGGTGGGTTCAAACCACCAACCTTTCGATTAGCAGCCAAGCGTTTAACCATTTGGATACGTGCAATTAATCCACACTGGAAAACTCAACTGTATATGTAGTTATATCTAAGGGAAACGCCTCCCAATCCAAAAGGAGGTGAGGCTGGGCAGGGAGAGGCCTGGCCTGGCCTGGCCTGGGACAGAACCAAAGGATGACTCATAACCTGGCACTGATGCTTGCCCTCATCGGGACAGGTGAGAAGGACACCTAAACTAGGCCAGGATGGAAATCTGGGGCCATGGGAGGAAGAAGCACATGACCTACACTTTTCCAGCGCTCCATTACCGTCATTTGGAGCATCAAAGCCAAAGAATGTGTTGGGTCTGTTTTCAGAAAAGCAATGCCGTCTGCCCAGAGGGTTGAAGTCCTTCTGTTTGCTTGGTGTTAAATGCAGGCCCTCAGGCCCTCCTGCAATCCTGGAAAATAGGCAGCTTTGGACAAACAAATCCTGGATGGCAAAAACCCCACATTGACATGCAAGAGAGTGAGTTCTAGACCAGTTGTGATCATGGTCAGGCCAAACACAAGGTGACTCCATCCCTATAGGACAGAGTAGAACTGCCCCACAAGGTTTCCAAGGCTGTAATCTTTATGGAAGCCAATTGCCACATCTTTCTCCTGAGGAGCAGCTGATGGGTTCGAACCACTGACCTTTCAATTCATGGCCAAGTGTTTAACCACTGCGCCATCAGGGCTCCTTCCATAGCACCTAGGGCAACTGAAATCCGAATCAGTATACGGATGCCTGCATTTTTTCTTCTCCAAAAACAGTGGTTAAAAGGAAGAAACAGTCAAAAACATCCTTGAAAATATGAAAAGCCAAGTGTGGAAAAAGTTCTGTGGCTTCGGGGAGGGGGGAGGAGGATGTATTTCAGAATGTTAAGATTCTAAACAAGCAAAGTGAAAGCACAGGAAGGAACAGGGAAAACAACAAAATGGCAGGAATAATGGGGAAACTGAGAGCCTGGACCTCTTGTTTTATTAGGGAGAAGCCGTTTACTTAGGAGACAACGACCACTTTTCTCTTGAAGATTCAGAGTGTTTCTGAATAAAGGACTTAATTTCTGTTGTCACTTATGGACCTGAACAAACACTTCCTGCTAAAATGAAGCAGGACGTTAGTTACATCACAGCTTTAGTTGGGGGAGAATCAGATATGGGTAATTATAGCATTCAACACTTAGCATCTCTCCCAACTAAGCATAATTTTTACTTTTAACCCTTCAAAACACAAAAAATAATTTGAAACAAATAATAACAAGATATTCGTTGCATTAAAAAAAAAAATCCAAAAGTTTTCCCTGTGTTTCTGAAGATTTTAAAGAAAGGTAATTTATGTTAGCTTCTATCTTGCCACTGTACTTTAAAAAAAAAAAAAAAGGTATATGGCTCCAGAGCCCACAGCACAACTACAGTGAGGTTATAATTTTAACATAAGGGCAGAGCAAAGGACAGCAAGGCGTTCAAAGGATGCTTCTCTAAACCCTGGTGACGGCACCTGGACCACCTGAAAACGTGTAATATTCCAAAACCAAATACGCATTTAACCCATAGAGAATGGCCTATGATTTCTCCGTTTAAAGATAATAAAGGTAAGGATTTGAAAATACAATGGCAAAAAGCAGGTGCACCTTTTTGTTGCCCCAGCATCCAACACCACGTCTGGCTCCTCATACTTAAGAGTGAGTCCATTACTAATTTTTCCAACTCATCATCAGACTCAGATACTAACAAATTCTTTGGCTCTAGTAAAGCAAGGAAATGCAAAAACACCTACGAAGATATTCCAGCCTCAGTATGAAAATGAAAAAGCCCTCTTTAACCACCCCCCCCAACTTCTCCCCACTGAGGTGTGTATGTTTTGAAGGCTATGCGGATGGTTACCTATCTAAATGGACAAGGTTAAGAAGCTGAGGAACTCTTTAAATCCTCACTCATCACAATGTGAATGTTACTCAGGGGTCCGGTGTCATTGCCACATTTAAAAGACATCATCTCAGGAAGTACAGCCGAAAAGGCAGAAAGGAGAGCCCTCTCCCCGCTCCCCACCACTACCGCCATCACCAAGAGATTAAAGATCTGCACTGAGATGCCATCAGCGTCCCAGGATATGTGCAAAAGTCCACTTCATTGTACTGGATTGTTTTTATTTGCATAACAGCATAATTTTAATAAGAAAAATATGTTAAGATTAAAATCACACTCAAAATGTCTTTTCAACTTCCTGCATGTCTATTCACTTTCTGTTAGCTTGTGTCTAGGAAAAACCCATTCATTTCTGGATTGCCTACTCCAGTATCCATTCTCTCCTTCTTTCTCAGTAAAGAAAACTCATTTTTACTTAGGGTGGCCATGAAGCCACCTTTTTATTTTTAAAAAAAGAAAGAAAGAAAAACTCATTTCCATGGCTCTTTAGCATTTACATGACTAAATCCTGGCCAATGATACATAAGCAGAAGTGTTGTGGAACACTTTTGGAAAGTCTCTTCAAAGGATGGACAAGTCTTTCCTCAGCCCTCCCTTCTCTCTAGAACACAAATGTAATGACTAGAGCTAAGCAATCATCCTGGACTGCAAGGTGATATGTTAAGAATGACAGAGCAGCAAGAGAGAAAGGAGTCAGGTCCCTGACAACCTCAGAACTGCCATATTAGCCCTGGATTGCATACACTAGACTTCTTTTACATGATCAGAAAAAAAAACTTCTGTTTTAAGCTGTTCACTATTGTTTTAGGGGTTTTGTCATATACAGGTAAACCTAATTCTAGGTAACATAATTTTAAAGAAATTCTTTTAAAGACCACCAATGAGGAGAGGATTCTAGGAAGATGGAGGCAATGGCAATGGAATACTTTTTTAGTATCTCCAAAATTCCACCCATAAGTAGAGTAACCAAGGGATGAAGAGTATATTGATATCTCTCTATATTATTTCTTATAACTGCATGTGAATATACAATGATCACGAAGTACTTTTTTAGTTTTTTAAGTCATCTTAAAAAAAAGAGCAACCAGATAGGAAAAGAACAGCAGTAAAAAAAAAAAAAATTACAATAAAATGACAAATGTAAAAATACAAAGGAGTGATTACAAACTCTACAAACACTAAAATACAAGTTGGTAAGGCCAAACCACCAATACTATAAGACAAGCATTGTCCTGTCATCTGTACAAAAGAAACTAGATGGAAGCAATAAGGCATCCAGAAGATCTGAAAACAGGAGAATGCAAAACAGCTAACAAGTATTCACTGGAGAGTGTGGCAGGCCAATCTGAGAACAGCAGCTGAAACTGTGAGGGGTACTACCCAATCCAATACCAGGTGAGTCAATGGGCCCATGGTTTGGACTAAAGATCTGGAGCAGTTTGGTTCCTCTGAACTCTTAAAACTGGCCACCAGGACTTCCTTATAAAATAGGACCTAGGAGTAGCATAAAAATTGAATAGAATAGTAACAATAAGACAAAGTAAAGATGTTGTTGTTAGGTGCCATCCAGTCAATTGAGTCATAGTGACCCTACGTACAACAGAATGAAATACTTCCCAGTCCTGCACCATCCTCATGATCATTGCTGTACTTGAGCCTACTGTTGCAGCCACTGTGTCAATCCATCTTGTTGACGGTCTTCCTCTTTTTCACTGGCCCTCTAGCATGATGTCCTTCTCTAGCGAACGATACCTCCTGATAACATGTTCAACATATGTGAGATAAAGTCTCACCATCCTTGCTTCTAAGGAGCATTCTGGCTGTATTTCTTCCAACACAGATTTGTTCGTCCTTTTGGCAGGCCATGCTACTACATTCAATCTTCACCAACACCATAATTCAAAGCATCAGCTCTTCTTTGGTCTTCCTTATTCAATGTCCAGCTTTCAAATGCATATGAGGCGATTGAAAACACCATGGCTTGGGTCAGGCATACCTTAGTCCTTAAAGTGATGTCTTTGCTTTTTAAACACTTTAAAAAGGTCTTTTGCGGCAGATTTGCCCAATGCGATGCGTCATTTGATTTCTTGACTTCTGCTTCCATAGGTGTTGATAGTGGATCCAAGTAAAATGAAATCCTTGACAATTTCAATCTTTTCTCCGTTTATCATGATATTGCTTACTGGTCCAGTTGTAAGGATTTTTGTTTTCTTTATGTTGAGGTGTAATCCATACTGAAAGTTATAGTCTTAGAACTTTGTTAGTAAGTTCTGCAACTCTTCTTCACTTTCAGCAAGCAAGATTGTGTCATCTACATATCCCCAATCCTGATGCTGCATTCTTCATCGTATAGTCCAGCTTCTCGGATTATTTGCTCAGCATACAAACTGAATAAGTATGGCGAAAGGATATGACCCTAATGCACACCTTTCCTCACCAAACCACACAGTAAAAATACAGTCCAAACAAAAGTGAGAGATGGGAACAAAGCCTAGAAATCCCCAATCACAATCAGCCATGTTTCTGAACACTACACTAATAGATGAGTGAGCTTTGTGAAGTAAGAAATACAACTTAGAACCAAGCCTCCTTCTAAAAATTCAAAAAAACTGGTTTTGCATAAAAATGAAACACAAAAAAGTATCAAGGTCAAATCCCACGTGGAATTATTATAATGAATAAGAGAATGAGCTAAATAACATCACTATAGGTAATGAAAACACACCAGAAAGACATATCTAAAGAACAAATTAAACCTATAACCTGCTATTACAAAATAGGCTAAAAGATACAAGACAAGAAATAACATAAATCAGAAGAAAACTGAAAAATATAGTGACAACTCAGGAAGCTGAAATAAAAGAAAAAAATCATTTCAGAAATAAAGATTAAAC
Organism: Elephas maximus indicus; assembly: GCF_024166365.1. Classification (NCBI taxonomy): domain Eukaryota; kingdom Metazoa; phylum Chordata; class Mammalia; order Proboscidea; family Elephantidae; genus Elephas; species Elephas maximus. The sequence continues at coordinate 44,049,477 of NC_064829.1, read as the reverse complement.
TAGAAGGAACACAGAATAAATAAACACACAGATAATGCCTTAAGAAATATATAAAGGAAAAGGGGGACTTTTTTTTTTTTTAATCAAAAAGAAATGAAGAAAATTATTCAAGAGAAAGTGAATTACTGCAGACTGGCAAAGAAGATCTAACATACAGATAATAGGAAAAATTTTTTTTTTTTTTTTTTTTATAATAGGAGGCCCTGAAAAAGACAACAAAAGCAAGGGAACAGAATATTTAAAACCATAATACAAGAAAATTTCCCTAATATTTTTTATATATAAATATATATATTTGAAACTGCATATTGAAAGAGTACACTATGTACTTGAGAAAATCAACCCATAATGATTCACACCAAGACACAGTCTATTGCACTTTCCAGAAAAATAAAAACGTTCTCTGTGCATCTGAACAAAAAAAGCAAGTGACTCATATAGAAAAGAAAATGGATTATTATTAGACTTTTCAGAAGCAACACTTTATACAGAAGAAATTGGAACAGCAAGGAAAGAAAATGTAAGTTAAAGAAATTATATGTAGCAAAATTTTTAAATATAGAAAGTACCAATAAGCTGTTAACAATACACAAAAACTCAGAGACTATTTTTCCTTTGAGTCCTTCCTCAAGAATATACCAGAAAAAGGATCCTCAAATTTTTTATCTTGGGATTCCTTATACTTTTAAACTTACTGAGGATTCCCAACAGCTTTTGTTTATATGAGTGATAATATAATTTATCTCCCAAAATTAAAACAGAAAAAAAATTAAATTTTAATAGTTAAATCAAAAAATAAACCCATTACATGTTAACATAAATAACATGTTTTATAAAAAGTAACTGTATTTTACCAAGCAAAAACAAATTAGTAACAAACAGCATTGTTCTAATTTTTGTAAATCTCTGTAATATCTGTCAAAACAAAAGACAGCCAGAATCTCATACCTGCTTATACATTCAATCTGTTGTGATATCACATGTCACAAAACTTCTTGAAAACTCCACTGTACACTCCTGAGAAATGAAGATTAAGCTAGAGGGAACATGATTCAAAAAAATGATTAAAGAGAAAATGAATTACTGCAGATAGACAAAGATCTAACCTGCAGATAATAAATGTCCCTGAAGAAGACAACCAAAGCAAGGGAATAGAATATTAAAAACTGTAATACAAGAAAAAAAAAAAAAAGATAAATAACATTTCAGAATTACTACAAAAACAGTTTTGACCTCAGGGACCCCTAATTAGAGAATGAGCTTGAGACACTCAAAATGACTAGAAAGCTATTAACATAAGAATCACTGGTAAACTTTAAACATATAGATATTTGTAGAAATGAGACTAATGATGGCTAAAATGAAGAGAAAATAGTATGTAATGGCTACATATTCTGACGATATATAGAATTATAAGAATTGAGGAGAACAAACATTAAAAAAAACTGTTCTCAGTAATTATGTTGTGATGGTAGCATTAGTTGTTATTCTGATACACCTGTAAGAATGATATAAAGTAAATGGGTAAATACAGGATATTCTAACTACTCCTGTGTTCTTGAGAATCCAGATACTTTGGGTGAAAAGACAGGAGATTCGGATGTAATATGGAAGAGGTAATATGTAGTGCAGAACTTCAATTTGAGGTATCGGTATGCACTCACGAGGTATTTTATCTTAATACACACAATACACAACACATACATCTCCGAGCTCTGTCCATGAAAGAGGCTCAGACACTATGACGATCAAGTACCAATGAGCGTCCACAGTGCTCATGGTCTTAAGGTATCATTTTCCACAAACAAAAACCAGGACTTCCTGGAGAAATAGTGATGACCTGGAACATTCTGTTATTCCACTAAAGGAGGAAGCTATCAAGACCACTAGGGACTCAGAAACCATCTTGAAGGGGCTCCACTAGTCAAAGATGGAACAATTCAAGCTTCAAATACAATAAGTACAACTGATTGAAACCTGTCAAATACATTTAGATTCATAAGTTCACAATAAAGTTGAGAAGCAACTCATTATCTTTTGAAAACTAGTAAATAAAAGGGAAATAGCAAGTCTTTATTCTGTCTTTCCTGTATAAACTGCACCACTGGGTAATCAATGAATAAAGAGAAACTGAGTAGCATCTTTTTATAAAAGTATTCCCACTAATAAATTAAATATATATATAGGATTAGAATATGAAATTTGTAACATCAGTGAAATAATGAGCCTAGGCACTGAGTATCAACAAGCTGCTGACAGCACAAAAAGAGAGGCTACCAGGTGCTAGATGTTCCCTGGTGAAAGAACATATAACCCCCTCAAGCCTTCCAAAGGGATACAATATGAGTCTAATCAAGCCTCTGGAACCAATGGCCAATTTGCAAAAAACAAGAAGGACTGAGGCACTGTTAAACTGCACCTGAACACTCTACAGGTCAAACATCTCAGATTCTTCAGTGGAAGAATTGCAAGGGGAAAAAAATGGATAGGGAACCCCCATACATGTGTTCCACCTATCCATCCCTTCCCCATCCTAGCCCCTGGCTACAATGACCTTTTTGTTATGACTCTATAGCCTTTTCCAGAATATTATATAGTTGGAATCACACAGTATGTAGCTTTTTTAGACTAGCTTCTTTCATTTAGCAATATACACATAAGGTTCCTCCTTCAAGTCTTTTTGTAGCTTGATAACTTCTTTTTATTGGTGAATAATGTTCCATTGTATGGATGTACCACATTTTATTTATTCATTCTCCTATTGTGGGATACCTTGGTTGCTCCCAATTTTTGGCAACTATAAATAAAAGTAAATAAAGCTGCTATAAATTTAAACAGAACAATTTTTATTGGGCAATACTAAACTACTAGCATCTAGTGATGCACATTTGGATAATGAAAGCTATAAAGAAACACAAGGAAGCAATTATTCTAAAAATCAGGCTAAAGTTTACTTTCAGAGAGAAGCAAGCATGTGTCCTCCGATGGTGTTTTACAAATGCAACCCTAGAGCCCCTCACCACAGCTATGACCCCCTCTGAGTCTTGGAAAGGGGTGCTATGCCAGCCTCCTCTCCTCTACTCCAACCTCTCACTCCTCCCTCTGACTCTTCCCATTCAATTCATTCTATATACCAGTTCTGGAATGTTGTTGTTAGCTGCCATTGTGTCAGCCCGCGGCTCACAGCGACCCCATGCACAAAGGAATGAAACACTGTCTAATCCTGCACCATCCTCATGATCGTTCGCGAATCAGTCTACTGTGATCTATAGGGTTTTCATTAGCTGATTTTTCAGTAGATCCCTAGGCCTTTCCTCCTAGTAGTCTTAGTCTAGAAGCTTTGCTGAAACCTGTACAGCATCAAAGCAACACGCAAGCCTCCAATGACAGACAGGTGGTGGCTGTGCATGGGGTGTACTGGGTGGCAACTGAATCTGGGTCTCCTGCATGGAAGGCAAGAATTCTATCACTGAACCACCACTGCCTCCATTTCTAGAATACTCTTCCTTAAATTCTACTCCCATACTACTCCCTTGATCAAAATCTGGTTTCAATGATCCCCTTATTTTCTATTAAATAAAGTAAAAATACTATTACCTGTTTGTAAAGACTGACCACCTGAAGACCTTAATAATTCTAACCTTCATGGGCAGCCCAACATTTAAAGTGATATTATCTTGTTTGCAAATCAGAAAACCCAGGTCTTCTGTGGTCAGTATGGCATTTCTCACCTCTGCCTCCCCAATTCCTCTCCACACCCCGCCCCACACAACACTGGAGGTAGGGCCAATTAGTACAATTGAAGGGTAAGTCTCTGGACCCAATGAAAACACTCATTTCCTTAAACTGCTTAGAGAGCTTGGGTCATTCTCACTTTGGTATTCTCAGGGTCTAACACAGTATCAGGCACACAGCTGGGACTCTAAGATTACTGGTTTACTGAGTGAATTAATTATAAGTTGCCTTTGCATAGATCAGTCTCATCAGACTACTCTCCCAACACACTGTGCTGCTGTGGGGATTTTTACAGCTTCTCAGTCTCTCTGAGACTCTCTTAGGGGAAGCTTTAGAACAGTGGCCCCCAGCTGGGGCCAGTTTTGCCCTGGTGGAACATTTGAGAATTTCTGGAGGTATGTCTGGTTGGTACAATTGAGGGGGAGGGATAGTTACTGGCATCTAGGACAGAGACCAGGGATGCTGCTAAACATACTACAATGCACAGAACAATCCCCACAACAAAGAATTATCCAGCCCAAAATGTCGATAGTGATAAGGTTAAGAAACCATGCTCTACAGGAAACAAAACAAGGAAAGAGGAAGTGCCTCCAAAAGACCTAGACCCCTTTATAAGAAGTGGCAGACACGCAGGAGTTGTTCAACATTAGAAAATCAACCCACATAATATACCGCATCAATAGAACAAAGGAAAAAAAACACACCATCATCTCTATGGATGCAGAAAAAGGATTTGATAAAATCTAACACCCTTTTTTGATGAAAACACTAGAGAAATTCCTCTGTATGACATGCGAAAAGCCAACAGACAACATTATACCTAATAGAGAAAGACTCAGAGCTTTCCCTTTGAAATATGGAAAAGACAAGGGTGTCCACTCTCACCACTTCTATTTGATATTTATTAAAAGTCCTAGACAAAGCAATAAGACAAGACAAAGAAATGAAATATACCCAGGTTTGAAAAAAAGAAGTAAAATTATCTCTATTCATAGATGATATGAACCTATATATAAAAAATCCCAAACAGTCTGTAATAAAACTTCTAGAGCTAATAATCTGGCAAAGTAGCAGGGTACCAGGTCAACAAACCAAAATCAATTGGGTTTCTGTATGCCAGTAATGAGAAATCTGAAAGGGAAATTAGGAAAACAATTCCATTTACAACAGAATCTAAGAGAATAAAATAAAACCCCATTGCCATTGAGTCAACTCATCGACTCATAGCAACCCTATAGGTCACAGTAGAACTGCCCACAGAGCTTCCAAGGAGTGCCTGGTGGATTTGAACTGTCCACCTTTCAGTTAGCAGACATAGCTCTTAGCCACTATGCCACCAGGGTTTCCAAAGAATAAACCTAGGTATAAATCTAACCAGGGACGTGAAGCACTTATACAATGAAAATCATAAAACACCGCTGAAGGAGATCAAAGAAGACAAATAAATGGAAAGGTGTTCATATTGGAAGCCTTAATATTGTTAAGATGTCAATACTACTCAAAGTAATCTACAGAGTCAATGCAATCCCAATCAAAATTCCAATAGACTTCTTTACAGAAATGGGAAAACCAATGCTCAACTTTATGGCATGGCCAGAGGCCCCGAATAACTAAAGCAATGTTGAAAGAGAACAAAGTAGGGAGACTGACACTTCCTGATTTTAAAACATATTACACAGCTACAGAATCAAAACAGCCTGGTAGAAGTGTAACAGTAAATGCATAGACCAATGAAACAGAATTGAGAGTCCAGAAATAAACCCCTACATCTATGGTCAACTGATTTTTGACAAGGGTGCTAAGTCCCTTCAACAGGGAAAGAAGAGTCTCTTCAATAAATGGTGTTGAGAAAACTAGGTTTCCACGTGCAAAAAAATGAAGTAGGATCCATGCCTCACATCATACACAAAAACAAATTGAAAATGGATTAAGGACCTAAATGTGCAAACTAAAACCATAAAATTCTTAGAAGAAAAAGCAGGGCAACACAGTCAGACCTAGCTTTTAACAATGTATTTATTGTCTAATAACAAAATCACAAAGAAGAAAAGTCAAAATAAATAAATGACACCTCATAAAAATTAAAAACTTCTGTTCATCAAAAGACTCCACAAAAAAGTGAAAATATAAGCTACCGACTGGGAGAATATCTTTGGAAACCGTATATCCGGTAAGAATCTAATAACTAAAATATATATATAAAACTTCCACAACTTAACAACAAAAAGACAAACCATTCATAAAATGGGCAAAGGACCTGAACAGGTATCTCACCAAAGAGGGGATGTTCAAATGGCCACCAAACACATGGTAAGATGCTCAATGTCATTAGCCATAACAGAGATGCAAATCAAAACCACAATGAGAAACCATTTCACTCCCACTAGGATGGCTAAGGTTAAAAAAAAAAAGAAAGAAAATAACAAACGTTGGCAAGTATGTGGGGAAATTGGTATGATTATCCATTGCCGGTGGGAATGTAAAATGGTACAGTCGTCGTGGAAAATAGTGTTGCAGTTCCTCAAAAAAACTAAAAATAGAACTACCATATGACTCAGAAATTCCACTACTAGGTATATGCCCACAAAACTTGAAACCAGAGACTTATATACCAGTGTTCACTTGCAGTACTACTCACAATAGCCAAAAGGTAGAAACAACCTAAATACCCATCAACAGATGAACGGTTAAACAAAATGTGGTAAATGGATACAATGGAATACTACTCAGCCAGTAGAAGAAACAAAGTCTTGATACATGCTATGATATGGCTGGAGCAGGAAGACATTATGCCGAGTAAAATAAGTCAATCACAAAAGTACAAATACTGTATGACCTCACTTATATAAAAAGATAAGAAAAGGCAAATGTATAGAGACCAAAGTTTTTATTGGTTACCAGGGGTGAGAAGAAGAGGGGAAGGGGAGCTAATGGCGATAGAAAAATCACATTGATTAAGGGCAAGGTTACACAGTCAAGTATGGTAATTGCTGTCAACGAGTCGCATACCTGTAAAAAGTTGAACTGGGAAAAGGTGTGTGACAGATATATTTACAATGACAGAAAAAAAAAAAAAGGTAGCTCCCGAGACTGCTCACGGAATTTGGTTCCTCAGTTTGGAGCTTTAGGGTCATAGTTTCATTGGACACCCCAGTTAATTGGCCTAAAAATGTGTTTGGTTCTTCTGTTCTACTTCCTTGTTCATTGTGCAGTGTCTGAGGTCTTAAATGCTTGCAAGTAGCCACTACAAGCACAATGATTGGTCTCTATTTGCCTGGAGCAACAGAGGAAGAAAGAGAGTCAGGAATAGGAGGAAGATATGAAATGTATGGCTAATTGCCTCCATGAACAGCTAACTCCCTCCTCTGCCATGAGAACATTAAGAACTGGATGGTGCTGGGCTACCATTACTGAACATTTTGATCAAAGATTATATAGAAGAATCTTTGATCAAAAGAAGGAAGCTGCAGAACAGAATTTCAAATTCTCATGGAATCCAGATCTTCTGGAGCCATGGAGGCTGGACAAACCCCTGAAACTGTTGCCTTTAGATAATCTTTAAACCTTAAACTAAAAATATTCCCTGAAGTCTTCTTAAAACCAAACAATAATTTAGCTTAACTAGTAAAGAATGCTCGCCTTAAGCATTAAGCTCTTTTAAGAACTATCTATAGGGGATCAAACAGACAACAGTAACTTGAAAGATTAGACAGGAACCTTAGGGGGCAGTGAGTTTATGTTAATGGCGGAGGAATAACTCAGAAACCGAGGGTGAGAATGGTCGCATAACCCAAAGAATGTAATCAATGTCACTGAACTGTGCATGTAGAAACTTGAACTGGTGTGTGTTCTGCTGTGTATAATTTCAACAACAAAATAAAAAAAAGAAGTGATGGAAACATCACGACATTAGCCATGAAATTCAGATCCATCATAAATGCTTCTGGCATTACGTTTAATTGCTTAACTCTAAAATTAAGCAGCACAGCCTCTACTCTGTAGCCGTCCCAGAAGCATGTGGCCAGAATGGCAGACACTCTGGAATGACCACATCACAAACTACTGGGGCTTGGCTACAACTCTTCTGCCTGCTAATTTTAATCTCCCTTTCTCAAAGGTCATGAATATTTTCAGACCTCTTAGCACAAGCATATTGTGGGCAGACTTGATATATGTTGCTTCCAGCTGGCAAAGCACTTCATTCACCAGCACCTCAAGCTAAGCTGGAGTTTAACTTCATCCTCATCACTTTCCGAAGGTCTTTTTTGTCCATTATCCTAATTGGCAAATGATATGTAAGTACCAGAAGGCTGTGTGTTAGCAATTATATTTATAATGAAAGCTTAATCTCCAAAAGAAAACAGAAATTCATTAAAACCACCCTTCCCCACCCGCCATTACAGTGGCCAAAGGAGAAAGAATCAGCTCCGTGGTGAGGTACAAATCAGCTGCCTGAGCGTGAAACGTAGACAAGGCCAGATGAAGGGGGCACAAGAGATGCATCTCATTTGCTCCCCCCACTCCCCCACTCCCAGCAGCCTTGTTGTGCCCCTAGGGAAGGGGCGGAATCAGTCTGGCTCAAGAATCAGAGCCAGGGAGGTCAGGAAGAAGTCCCTCTGTCTACTGCTCACGGGTTTTTTTAGAGAACTGTGTTCAGCTTTGGCCACTACTTCTATCAATACTGCAGGGAAATCTGAGAGGGTTTTTGGAAGAAAAGGAAGATGACTCCATGGTCTGATATTTCACCTCGGCTCTCACCATAATCTCAAACTCAGCTTCCTTTTTTAACCACATCGATATATGAAAACCCACCATGTGTGAGGGAAGCCTGTACAGCTACCCCATGCCTAGTTCTTAGTGTGTACCAGACTCTGTTCTAAGCCCCTGACGTGAATTAACTCACTTAACCTTTCAACATCCCTATGATTTTCTTATTTTACAGGCAAAAAACAGAGGCAGAGAGAAGTTAAGTAATTTGCTCAAGGTCACACAGCCTGTAAGTGGTGGAGCCAGGAAGTGAACCAGACTGACTAGCTCCAATGTCTACCCTCCCACACGGGACCAGCACCTGTACAGCAGAATGGCTGGAGCTCACATTCTGCCAGCACACCACTCACCAGGCGCTATGATGAGTGCTTGACATCCTTGTCTTATCTGTGGGTACACGGAGGCCACATATCAATTTCACTAAGATGTGGCAGGATATTTGAGCAGAGCCTCAAAGTCTGAGTAGGAGTCAACGGACAAAGGGATGGTACAAATGTAAAGTCGTGGGGCCACATGGCCTGTCTGGAAAGCTCCCAGCAGTCCTTCAACAGAGTGAAGATATGAGGCAGGAGGTGTGTGGTCATCTTATCCAGTCCTCCCAACCAGCCTGTGAGGCAAGCACCCCAACCACCCCCTTCACAAGGAAGGCACCTGAGGCTGGGGAGGTTCAGTGACCTACCTGAGGTCACAAAGCTGCTGGGTGGCAGAGCCAGGGCTCAACCTGGGCATGTCTGTCTGCAAAGCACAGGTTTCTGAGGACCTTCTTAAGACCCAGGGCATGCCACCCACAAAGGCACTCTCTTGTGGCTGAGTCCTTGAATTTACCTGTGCTTTAAGTCCCTTAATTTGCCATTATTCACAGCATCCTCTATAGGACATTCCTATCACTGTGAAGAGGCTTGCGTGGGCCAGACCTACCCAACCTGTCTGAGGGACCCCCATCTGGATGCCAAGATACCACCCAGGCACCCTCAAGCACCTATTCAGGTGTAGGGACCCTAGTGCTAGAAACAGGGCCAAAATTGGAGAAAAATGGCTTCTCTCTACATGTTCCACAACCCCTTTCCACCAGGCACCAAGTACCCTCCACAGTTTCTCCATCCTCAAAACCTATTCAGTGTAAAGGATCCGACCCTCGGCACACTGCAGGTCCATACTGATGACAGGGGAGCATGCCCCTCTGTCTTAGGCAGTCGTCTAGTGCTGCTGTAACAGAAATACAAGCAGATGGCTTTAACAAAGAGAGATATATTCTTTCACAGTCTAAAAGTGTCTAGAAGTCCAAATTCAGGGTGCCAGCTCCAGGGAAAGGCCCTCTCTCTGTCAGCTCTGAGGGAAGGTCCTTGTCATCAATCTTCCCCCGGACTAGGAGCTTCTCAGAGCAGGAAACTTGGGTCCAAACATGCTCTGCTCCCGGCGCTGCTTTCTCAGTGGTATGAGGTCCCCCTGTCTCTCTGCATGCTTCTCTCTTTTATATCTCCAAAGAGACTGACTCAAGATACAGCCTAATCCTGTAGATAGAGTCCTGCCTCATTAACATAACTACCCCTAATCCTGTCTCATTAACATCATAGAGGTAGGATTTATAACACATAGGAAAATCACATCAGATGACAAAATGGTGGACAACCACACACTACTGGGAATCATGGCCTAGCTTAGCTGACACACATTTTTGGGGGGCACAATTCAATCCATAACACCCTCCCAGCGGTGTTAGCATCATCACATGACCCAGGCATGTGCTAACGGGAAGATGCTCCAACAACAGAAATGAAAGCTTGACTGACGAATGAAATTCAAGTTCTTGGGATCTCCGCCTATAATTCCTAACTTTCCACTGCAGAGACAACAATCAGTTTCTGGCAAATATTCATGGACTGTCATTCATGGGCAACAGGAAAGAAAGCTAAGACAGTCCCATACAGGTTAACCCTCGACCTTTTCAAGTTGGCTTTATTCATGAATTGCACATTATTAATCCATGCAGTCCCACATTTTCATTCATTCCTTCTGTAAATTCCTATTACATGATTATTCTATGTCCCATTGTTTACTAGTTTAATAACTTCCTACTTCCCTCTCAGAATACTCCAGAGTATAGAGAATAACACCAGATGTAACAGAACCACTATCACATGGTAAGTCTGTATCCTCTGCTAGATCAGTCATTCATGTAGAGAGTATTCTCAAAGCAAGTTTTCTGCAAATATTCTCATCTCAAAACCTTCTCTTGCTCACACCTTGATACACTGAGCCACAAAGGTTAGAGTGTGATGCCCTATAGTGCTTTTGTGCTTTACCCAAGAAAGTCTTTACCAAAAATACCAAGGTATAGAACGTGTCCCAGAAAATCAAAACAGGCAGACCATTGCTCATGTCAATACAGGACCCCAGCCCTGGAATAAGGGAATAAGGCCCTATCTCCTTCTATAGCCCAACAAGCACAAAGAAGGCATCTGAGTCCTGATACACGCTACAACATTGATGGGCCCTGAAGACATCATGCTAGTGAATTAAGTCCATCACAGAAAGACAAATACTCTATGATCTCATTTATATAAAATATCTGGAAGAGGCAAATGTATAGAGACCAAGGTGGGAGAGATGGGAGGGAGGAAGAAGGAGGGAGTCATTGCTTAGGGGCCACTGAGCTTCTATTAAGGGTGAAAGAATAATCTGGAAACAGTGGTAACGGCTGCACAACATGATGAATATAATCAATGTCACTGAATTATACATGTAAAAAATGTTGACGTATCACAACATGGATAAACCTTGAAAAAATGCTGAGTGAAATAAAATGTCCATCACAAAAGGATAGATACAATGTGATCTCACTTGCATGAAATAAGCAAATATATAGATACTAAAAAATATTTATGGTTATCAGAGGTGGGAGGGAGGGAGAAAGGGAGAGTGTTTGTTTGGGAAGGCACTAAGTTTATGTTAATGAGTGGTGGAATATTTTGGAAAGAATAGCGGTAATGGTGGCACAACACGAAAAACGTAATCAATGTCATTGAATTGTCAGTGTGGAAGTTATGCTGGCAAATGTTTTGATGCTTCTGTTTTAACCTCAATAATAATAATTTTAAAAAATGGTGAAGCGACAAATGTTTTGTTACATATTACCTCAAATATACTTAACACACACCAAAAAACATAGGTGTTAACTAGTTGCACACCACCCAAACAGTTACATTTTGTTTTAGACTCACTATCTTTAACCTAAAATACTCCAGCCCTCAAAAGAACAAAGCTCAGGACACCTCCAGTTTTAATTTTGCTCAGAACAGTCGCATTGGCTCCAATCTGGAATCACTGCAGAGGGAAGAAGGGTGAGAACAGCTGTCTGCCATCTCCACTCTGAACACGTCACCCCTTTCATTTGTGTAGACAGCTCATCTGTCTAAGCTGCTTGGCAAGTCAGCTCCATACATCCAGGAGCAAGGCTAGAGCTAAAATGCCCACATCCCCAACCCCTGAGCCCAGCTTGCAAGAGCCTCTCTGTGGGGCTTGAGCGTTCAGTAGGTAACTCTGTGGTTTTCCTTCCTGAGTTCAGAGCCACATGGGGAAGAGGTATGGCAGGCAGCATGACGGAGACCAAAACATCACCTTACCGCTGACACAGCTCCACGAGAGAACTGGCCCAACGTCTGTGGCCAGATGGGTTTCCTGGCAGCTCAGGGAATGACTACTGGCCCCATCACAGGACAGGCAGCTTACCCATGGCTAAGCAAGATACCTGGAGGGTCCTCAAAACAGAATGCTCAAAAAGAGTGACAGGCTAAGTTGCCTGCTCATTGTCTTCTCCTAAATTCACTAGTCTTTCCTTGGGCATGCACAAAGGGGAGCAGGGAGAGGCCAAAGTGTCCTCCTGGGTGGCCTAGATGGATTCCCTGCTCTCTCTGGAAATAGGGGGAGTGGGGCATAAGGGTTCCCTTGAGATGTAGCCACATCAGAGAAAAATAAAAATCCAGGCCACATCATCCTAGGGTCTACTTGTATTATAAGCATGCTTTTAAAAAAAATCATGCTCCAGGAAAGGACAATAAATAATGACCACAGAGTCTTAGTATGTTCACTAAGAAATATTATTATGAATGGGAGTGTTGACCTAAGAGATAAGGAGGGAAATGCAGAAACAGGCAGAAAGGGAAAATTGCTGTCCTACTCTGACTTCCTGGCCTTCTCATGGGGCTGAGCTATGGCCACAAGGAAGCATTTCATCCATTTTCTGTATATACCTAAGAAACTGTCATTGTGGATGACAGTCAGACATCCAGACCTGGAGAGGCATGTGAAAGCTCATATTTTTTTCTGTTTATCTTGGTCCTTATATCTAGCTCGGTTTAAGAATCGGGGCAAACTCATAAAAACATGGCACTCTACAGAATCAAAACAGAAATGAGGAATGTAATTTATATCTTATGAGTAGATGTCCTTGGAGAAAAAAAAAAAACAAAGATTAAAAGAAAAACCCAATGTAACTATAATTTTAAAGAGGAAAATAATAATAGTTTTAAACGTATACACTGAATTCTCCTATTTTAAAATAAACTGTGTCCCAAAGTTCAACTTGGGAAGTGAAGGTTCAGGACAGTTCCATGATTGGCTCCTAGAAACCCCAGCCTCCTTCCTTCAAGACTCCCTGTCTCTCCACCTCTGAAAGAATAGGCTCCATCCCAGCCCTTAGGGTCACATAGTCTCACTGGGAAACAGGACACAGATGCATCGCACAACTGGAAAAGTAAGACGGAAATGGTCAGTTTATGGTTCTAAAAAGCACTGGGGACACGAGGAGGGGTGGGTCAGAGCCACTGCCCTCAGGAACTCACCATCAATGGAGGAGACAGCATTAGGGAAATGGGTATGGGAGAGAGGGGAAGAAAGTGGAAGACGGACTGTGGATAACAGTCAGACATCCAGTGAATAAAGTACACTTTTCAACAACAGATCCAGAACTTGAGGAAGAGTGGGAAGCTTCAATTCATGGGTGTGGATGGAACCACTTCCTATTTGTACTGAAGTTACTTACATGCCTTTTTGTTTCCTTTATAGTACTTAAATATGCCTTGTACACCACCAGTTAAACCAGCTATCATTAAGTCAATTTCGACTCATGGCGACCCCATGTGCGTCAGAACTGCAGAGTAGAACTGCACTCCATAGGATTTTCAATGGTTGATTTTTCCAAAGTAGATCACTAGGTCTTTCTTCCGAGGCATCTCTGGGTGAACTCGAACCTCCAACTGCCTTGAGCACAGTAGGCATTTTAATAAATGTTAATGAATTATTTTCTCAGTCAATTGGAATTGTGAAAATGTTTCATGTTACAGTAACATAAACGACAGCGATGTTTTCATGTACCTACCAGAACCTGTTTAACCTTGACAATGCCAGTAACAAAGCTCATGCTAATGAAATCCTTCAGGGCTACTAGGTGCCAGGTGCTTGACCTAAGACACATTTACAGCTCACAGTCCCTTCAGTGGCTTGTAAGGAAAGCACAAGGTTCCCCATTTTAGAATTAGTCAGTGCTGTGTCCCAGGTCTAGCTGCCTGACAATGCTGGCTCCAGAATTAGAAACCCACCCCTGGCTGCTCCTCCCTCGCCTACCATCTCCCCTTGAGTAGGACACTCCTGAAGAAGAACGAATACCCTCCATCAGTCTGGGCCCCAGACCTAAGCAGGACCTCTGCCAGAACAGTCGTATTTTTTGGCTCTCAAGCTGTTTGTTTAAAAATTAATAAATAAAGAAATCTCAAAAAAGCATTATAAAAAACTGGTGCATTGTATTTAATCCTGAATTTTAGTCAGAACTTCATGTGGAGTGACATCAAAGGTCTTGACCCAAAAGCCCAGGTCAGTGATCTCTCGCCCCCTCCACTAGTGAGGTGCTAGACTCAGAACTCCAGGGTCCCCTGAGCCAGACCCACTAGCCTGGATCTGACGATAGAAATAACTGAACACCAAACTTTGGAGGGCCCTCTGGGAATCACCATCCTAAGACTGATACCAGTTGTGGGCACACACGAGCAGTCCAGCCCTTGGGAAGCCCAGGCATTCTGCAAGGCCACCTCAATGGACACACCTATCTGAATGTCCTCTCTTCAAGATTTCACTATCTTTCCATCAAAGAAACTCCAGAGCATGAAGCAGTGACTCACACTGGCCTTGGGAATTCCTCGCTGGGACAGCTTTGTCAAACTCCTTTTCCAGTGGACTGGTAATTGTTTTTATGGATTTCCGATAAAGTGTGAAGGTCTCAGTGGCACTCTCTGTTGCTTCCTGGTAGTCTCTGAGGCCTTGGAGCCAGCGCCTGGTGAAGGGGAGAAGTACCTGGCCAACCCTCACCAGCCCCAGGGCCGGTGACCAGCACCCAGGCTATGCTGAGCTACCAGCTCACTACAGGGAGAGGAGCAGAGGGAGGCCAACACGTGACCTCATGGGACAGCTTTTGAAGGTACCCTGGGCCAAACAAGTCATAAAAGAAACTCTCCAGGTACTGAGTCAGCTGACAAAATTACTATTACGTGTATGGGGGAAGTTTACCATCACTAGTGTATTTGTTTTAGGCAAAACAAATGCACAGATTGTTCTTTAGGTATGAACAGCTTATCTATGTATTTTGTAAAAGTCAACTGATATGGAATATTCTGAATAATTCTATAAGTCCTTAGAACACTTTTATTTTTTTATAACTTGAGTTTTTTTGTTGTTGAGAATATACACAGCAAAACATACACCAATTCAAGTTTCTACGTGTACAATTCAGTGACACTGACTACATTCTTCAAGTTACGTTATCATCCTCACCCCCCTTTTCTGAGTTGTTCCTCCCCATTAACATATACCTACTGCCCCACAGTTTCCTATCTAATCTTTCGAGTTGCTGTTGTCAGTTTGACCCCATATAGATAGATTTTAAAAGGGCATAATGCTCCAGACAGACATTCTTTACAGTTAAGCTAAACTACTGTTTGGTTTTAAGAAGACTTCAGGGGTTTTTTTTTTGTTAAAGGTTTAAAGATTATCTTATGGCAACAACTTTGGGGGTTCCTCCAGCCTCCATGGCTCCAGAAAATCTGGACTCCATGAGACTCTCAAATTCCTTTCTGCATTTTCCCCCACTTGATCAAGATTCTTTACAGAATCTTTGATCAAAATGTTCAGTAATTATAGCCCAGCACTATCCAGTTTTTCTGGTCTCATGGCAGAGGATGCGGTTGTTTATGGAGGCAATCAGCCATACATTCCACTTCCTCCTCCTATTCCTGACTCTCCTCCTTCCTCTGTTGCTCCACACAAAAAGAGATAAATTGCTGTACTTGGATGGCCCCTTGCGAGCTTTTAAGATCCCAGGCACTATGCAACAAACAAGGAGGTAGAACGGAAGCACTAAACACTTTATTAGGCCAATTAACTGGGATGTGCCATGAAACTATGATCCTAAACCTCCAAATCAAGGAACCAAATCCCGTGAGGTGTTTGGGTGTACATAAGCAGGCTCAGCAGCTTTTTTTTTTTTTGTCACTGCTGTAAATTAGAGTATAATTTTTCAACTTAAAATCATTATAAATTTAACTGACACTTGGTGTTATTTTATGATGTTTTCATTCCCTTTCACCCATTCAACCAGCTGGTTTAATGCCTGAGTGCACATGCTCTGGAGCAATACCCTCCATTTCAACCATCCCTTGGGGGTGCCATGATCTGGGAGCACAAAGAACGGTAACAGGATGCCTGCCTATACTGTCACAAAACCCACTTAATTTCAATTCAAGTTGAGAGCATTTCAGAAAAGATGCTGACTATTCGGTACTTGCCAAAACAGGAACATCCTCAAATGTATCAAAATTGGGTAATCAAAAAAGATGAGAACCACAAAAGTGACCCCAATGCTACTCACTAAGCAGGAAGCATGGGCCCAGATGGCCCTTCGGGCCTTGGGTTGGCAACTCCCTTTTTTAAGATCAAATAAAATATTTATGGAAATTTCTTGACCTATAGTTTCAAATCTGTCACTCAGAAAAGGGTTGCCACTAAAACATACTTTAAACACATGAACTATGTACTACTTGGGTTTCATATTTAAGAGTTTCACAAATTATTGCCCCAGTTTGATATCCAATACAATTCTGTGATCCCATGCTGAATAAGGAAGGCAGACTCCTTCGGCAACTGGATCATGACATACACTTCATCTAAGTCAAGTCTGTCTCTGGGACAAGATCTGACACTCTCAAGGTATGTTCCTTGGAGAATCACTGGATAAACTACATTTCGATTTCTGCTCTAACAATTAAACACAAAACTTCTTGTTGATAATATTTGCCACCATTTACCCAGGGCTTAGCATGTGCCAGGCACTGTGCTTGGACCTATACACACATTATCTCCTTGAATGCTTATATCACCACCAGAAGGGAGACACCAGGACCCCCTCATCTTCACTATCATAAATAAGCTGACCTATTGCCATCAAGATGATTCTGACTCATAGTGACCCTTTAAGACAGAGTAGAACTGCCCCACAGGGTTTCCAAGGCTATAGTCTTTACGGAAGCAGACTCGCACATCTTTCTCTCACGGAGCGGCTGGTGGATTTGAACCACTGACGTTTTGGTTAACAGCCAAGTGCTTTAGCCACTCCATCACCAGGGCTCCTTCATAAATAAGCAGAGAGACCTAAAAAGACTGAATAACGTGTTCATAGACACACAGAGGCTGGGCTAGGATTCCAATCTCGGATTGTCTGATTCTAACGCACACACTACCCTATTCTGCCCATTTTTTCAGCCCATAAACCAATGGGCAATATAAGCCTATTATTTTTTAAAAATTGGATCCAGCACAAATTATATTTATTTAATCCTCACAATAATGCAGTGAGGAGACATTACCACCCCCCCTTTTTTTTTTTTTTTTGACAAATGAGGATGTTGAAGCTCAGAGAAGTGAAGTCACTTGTCTAAGGTCACACAGCATCTTAGGGGCAGATTCAGATTCTTGAGCCTGTGTTTTCTCATCAGCCCAAAACTATGTGAGTAAGGGACTCAGTCAGATGCCTGGGCCACAGTGAGTTCCTCATCTAGGGCAGCTCATGTTATTTGGGGACAACAGAGCACAGAGGTCGAACACATCTCCCTGGAGTCAGGCAGACCTGGGTGTGAATCTCACCGCTACCGTATACTCCCCATGGGACATTCCTCACATGATCAGACCACTGGGTACCTCAGTTTCCTCATCTATTAAGCGGGCACATTGACTCCCACTCAGAGATTGTTGTGAAGACTGAAGAAGATAATATCTGCAGAGTTCTTCGCCCATTACCTGGTAGGACAGATAAGCACTAAGTGCTTAGCAGAAATTCCCTTTCTGCTTTTATAAGGACAACTTCTTAAAAAGCAAATTTCCTATAGTAATGAAACAAGGCTTTTCTGATTAACAGTTAGTCAGATGTGGGTTGAATCCCATCTCTGCCAGTTAGCTATGTGTCCCTGGGTGAGCTCCCAAACATTCTGAATCTCGCTTTCTTCGTCTGTAAAGAAAGGATAACATACATATTGCAAGGGTACATGGAATAACCTGTTAAGCACCTTGCACATAGCAGGTGCTCACTCATGGTGGCTGACAGGGCCTGAAGATGACTCGGCTACAACATAAAAAAAAAAAATTAACACCCCAAGAAATCCTCCTGATGAAGCCAAGATTTGTCCTCGTACCCAGCCTAAGGAGGAGCCCTGGTGGCGGAGTTGTTAAGCGCTTGGCTGCTAACCAAAAGGTTAGCAGTTCAAACCTACCAGTTGCTCCGCAGGAGAAAGATGTAGCAGTCTGCTTCTGTAAAGATTATAGCCTTGGAAACCCTATGTGGAAATTCTACTCTGTCCTATAAGCTGCCCATGGCAGAGAGAATGTCACGATTCGTAATGATGCTAACTCTGCTTTCCGACATAATCCTCAGACCTAAATCCCTGAGCTCCTTCCATTCATCCATCCATCCCTAAGTGACATCCAGGGCACGTGCCTCACCCACCAGGAGGAAGCCGGCTGAAGACCTGGACACAGGGCTAGAAGCGCTCTCAAAAGACATCATTTACCAGTGAGGAAACAGCCATGGGCATCGGTCACTCACCAGGCTTTGTCCACACACCCACTATGTGACCAATCAGAAACAGAACTCCCTGTCAAACACACAGTTACAGGACAATCCACAGACCAGCTTTAATGAAGCATTCACCCACGACTTCATTCAGTGGGTCAACAAAGTTTGTCATCAACATGCTACATTTGGAGACAATAGCATCTCACCCTGTTCCCCAACAGACCAAAGTAGGCACCTCAAACTGAAAGGCTACAGATGCAGTTTCACAAAGTAGTTTTATATCAGGGCATCAGCCCAAACCGCCACCATCTTACCAGCAGCCTTGGGACCAAGATTTATGTTCACAGCTCAGAGAGGTCCCAGGTTCAGGGCCTAGAGACCCAGGTCCACCAGAGGGGAAGGTGGCTGGTAGTCCTTACACACAGACCACACTTGCCATGAACCCTCACAGCAGTGCCATTCCAGATTCACGTGACACCCCACAGAACCAAAGCCCTCCTTAAAACACTCTTTAAAATGAAATTCAATATACTTTCACAACTTTTTTACTTTCTATTTAAAAAAAAAAAAAAAAATTCTATTTACTGCCTCTTAATTGTTCTTCCTGAGAAAACACCAAAGAAATTCATTACTAAAAAAGATGAATTAAACTTAAGAAACACTTGTTGGTACCAGGACCCTTTCAGCTGGTCTCTTTAGTCAATAAATGAGTTGGAGTCTTGTTCTGTGGGCCAGATACAGTGCTGAGCAGGGCACGACCAGTCCACCTTCAAATGCTCAGGAGCATGCCACTCCCTGGCACAGAAGTCTTACCACACACACATCAAATAAGGACCAAGTCTCTAAGCTAGGGGCTGGGGAGGACTTGCAGCCTCCAGCCTAGAACTCCCTGGCTCCTTTCAGGCAGCAACTAAAGCCAGGAGGCCACAGTGAGTAGTTCTAATCAGCTAAGAGTCATAGGTTTCAGGGACTTCCCAACTCGAAACCTGAAAGGAGAAGCCCTGTGTCAGGACGGAAGCCTCGGAGGGATGTCGGAAAGCTCCGGCTCCATCACCCAGAGTCAGTAACCTGGCTCAGAAGAAGGAATTTGAACTGCATTGCTAAACACAGTCAGCTCTTTAAGGAAGAAATCCATTTTCCTCGGCTGATTTACTTTCCCCCTAAGGCAATCTGTGAACCACACCAGAACTCAGCCGGAACGTTGGCCTTTGAAGCCTGGTGAAACTTCACTTAGAGAAAACATTTTGAAAGACGTTTATTTAAATGTTTTGGCAGGACTTCTCAGGTTTTTCAAACCAGAAGGGTTGCATTGGTCTCTCCAATCACGTATCTAGAAAAAGGCTGAAGATGATATAAAATTGCCTAAAAACAGAAGCAGCTGCAAATCAAAACTACAATGAGATACCATCTTACCCTGGCTAAAAGGGCACTAATTAAAAAGAAAAAAACAGAAAACAACAAATCTTAGTGAGGATGTGGGGAGATTGGAACCCTCATCCATTGCTGGTGGGACTATAAAATTGTACAACCATTACGTAAAATGGTATGGCACTTTCTCAAAAAACTAGAAGTAGAACTACCCTATGAGCCAGCAATCCCACGCCTAGGTATGTTCTTGTTTTTAAGTGCCATCAAGTCAGTTCCAACACATAGCGGCTCTATGTACAACAGAACAAAACACTGCCCAGTCTGGCACCATCCTTACAATCGTTGCTATGTTTGAGTCACGCAGCCACTGTGTCAATCCATCTTGTTGAGGGTCTTTCTCTTTCATTGACCCACTACTGCCACCAAGCATAATGTCCTTCTCCAGGAACTGGTCCCTCCTGATAAAATGGCCAAAGTACGTCAGCCTAAGTCCTGCCATCCTTGCTTCTAAGGAACATTCTGACTGTACTTCTTCTAAGACAGATTTATTACTTATTCTGAAAGTCCATAGTATATTCCATATTCTTCGCCAACACCATAATTCAAAGGCATCAATTCTTCTTTGGTCTTCCTTATTCATTGTCCAGCTTTAGCATGCATATGAGGCAACCGAAAATAGCATTGCTTGAGTCAGGCACATCTTAGTCCTCAAAGCGACATCTATGCTTTTCAACACTTAAAAGAGGTCTTTTGCAGCAGATTTGCCCAATGCGATACGTCACTTGATTTCTTGACAGCTGTTTCCATGGGCGTTGATTGTGGATCTAAGTAAAATGAAATCCTTGACAACTTCAATCTTTTCTCCATTTATCATGATGTTGCCTATTGGTCCAGTTGTGAGAATTTTTGTTTTCTTTATATTGAGGTATAATTCATACTAAAGGCTGTAGTTTTGGTCTTCATCAGCAAGTGCTTCAGGTCCCCTTTGCTGAAAAGCGAGCAAGGTTGTGCCATCTGCATACTGCATATTGCTAATGAATCTCCCTCCGCTCCTGATGCCATGTTCTTCTAAATAATCGAGCTTCTTGGATTATTTGCTCATCGTACAGATTGAATAAGTCCAGTGAAAGCATACAACCCTGATCCATACCTTTCCTGATTTTTAACCACACAATACCCCCTTATTCTGTTGGAACGACTGCCTCTTGGTCTACACACAGGTTCCACCTGAGCACAATTAAGTGATTTGGAATTCCCATTCTTTGTAATGTTACCCATAATTTCGTAGGATCCAGACTGTAGAATGCCAATAAAACACAGGTAAAAATCTTCCTGGTATTCTCTGCTTTCTACCAGCAATGATACACCCTAAAACAAACACCCTATAGACCTAAAAATAAAGACACAAACAGACATATGCACACCTATGTTCATTGCTGCTTTATTCACAATAGTAAATAAATGTAAACAATTGAAGTGTCCATCAATGGATGAACGGATTAGCAAACTGGTACACACATACAGTAGGATACTACGCAACCATAAAGAACAATGACGAGACCATGAAACATGGATGTACCTGGAGGACATAATGCTAAGTGAAATAAGCATATAAGGACAAATATTACATGATCCCTCTTTTATAAGAAGACAAGAATAGATAAATATAGAGAGACCAATGTTCACTGGTGGTTACCAGGAAGAGGAGGGGGAGGGGAAAGTATAGTTTATACAGTAGAGACTAGTTATTTTTGGTGATGGGAAAAATGGCACCAATTGTCAATGTAGTGCATACAGCACAACCAAATAATGAGCATCTGAGCACTTATGGATGGATGTAGGCAAACTGGTATACAGGTAGGTAAACACAGGTGAGAACAGATGAAAGTAACCATACCCATTGCCATCGAGTTGATTCCGACTCATAGAGACCCCATAGGTCAGAGTAGAACTGCCCCACAGAGTTTCCAAGGAGCACCTGGTGGACTCGAACTGCCAACCTTTTGATTAGCAGCTGTAGCTCTTAACCACTACGCCACCAGGGTTTCCAAAAGTATCTATATGTATGTGTAAATACAAATACATGGTGCAGGAACATGTAGTCATTGAAGACACAAATACGGATACTTCTCAGACATAACCAAATACCTTCCAACTTTGCTTTTCTGAGTTTGAAGGCTCAGGACCGTAGTCGCATGGTACAACTCAGTCAACTGGTATAACCAAACTCACAAAAATCATAACCTGCATCCTAGTGAAGTGAGTAGTCTGTGGGGTCTTAAAAGTTTGTGAGCAGCCATCTAAGACAAAACTATGAGCCTCAGCTCACCAGGAATAGAGCAGTGAGAAGGTAACCAAAAGCACAGAGAAGAAACAAGTCTACCCGAGCTACAACCTCATCCACCCTAAGACCAGAAGAACTAGATGGTACCCAGCTACCATCACTGACTGGTCTGACTGGGGCCACAATAGTTGGTCCCGGACAGAATGGGAGAAAAAGATGGAGAACTCAAATTCATTTATTTAAAAAGCCAGACAAACTGGAGCAACAGAGAACAGAGGACCCCTAAGATTATCGCCCTGAACCAAAAAAAACCAAACCCAACACCATCGAGTCTATTCCAACTCAAAGTGACCCCATAGGACAGAGTAGAACTGCCCCACAGAGTTTCCATGGAGTGCCTGGTGGATTTAACTGCTGACCTTTTGGTTCGCAGCTGAAGCTCTAAACCACTACACCACCAGAGTTTCCTGAGACACTCTTCAAACCTAAAAGCGAGCCTATTCCAAGATCACCCTTTAGCAAAATAGCATAGTGGCACACAAAATAAAGGATATTACCCATATAGCAAAATAGCATAGTGGCACACAAAATAAAGGATATCACCCATAAGATCGGCGCCCTACTTAAAAACCATCGGTATGAGACCAAAATGTCAACAATTTCTCAAAAGCAAAGATGAGAAGATAAGGGGGCAGGGAAACTAGAGTACTGGAAAGAACAAACAGAACACAACTAAAGAGAATGTTGACACTGAGACGCTGTGATAAATTAACTAACATCACTGAATAATTTGCATGAAAATTGTCAAATGAGAACCTAATGTGTGAACTTTCACCAAAAACTCAGTATTACTTAAATAAAAACCAACTGAGAATTAAAAAAAAAAATCTTAAACTACTGTTGATTTTAACAGTTTCTATAATCAATGTCACTCCCCTAGTAGAGTTTACATTAAAGGTCCTGCAGTTAGTATTTCTAGGTATGTTTGCCAAAAATACTTTTTCATGCAGCCTTGTGGAGCTGATTTCAGAAATGCTATTTTAGTCAATAAATAAATGCATAAAATAATATTTTATTTTGTTCTCTCCCCTAGACCCCCCCAAAAAGAGAGACAGAAAAGCAGCAGGTCAACGCAAGAAACACTGGTCAGGGAGTCAGGAGATCTAGGGTCAGCCTCCATCCCTCCACTTCCAGTCGCATGACCTCGCCTTCCTCTGGCCTCCTGTGGCATGAGTGTCTGCCCTGTCCACACAACAGACGGTTTGTGAGGGTCAGTGAAACTGTGGGTGTGAAGGGGCCAAACTGCAAATGTAAGTCACTCTGAGAACTGGGTTCATGTTACTTTAAAAAAAAAAAAAATGGTAGAGGCAAACAATAGGCATTTCTTTGTTAGTTTTCAGCAGAGTTCCTTTCAAACTAACAATCTTTGCAGCATTTTACAACTTCTGAAATACTTTTACAAGCAACATCTAATTTTAAGATGGGTTATTAAATTGACCATTGAATCTAAAGTATGGACTTTGCAAAAGGCTAAGAAATAACTTGAGTATCTACTGTCTGGAGTCAACGCAGTATACCTGGTCATCCAAAAGTTTTTCTAAATACCTGTGAGGCAGTGCCTCTTCCTGCCCACACATGCCACAATCCAGTTGCTAGAACTATAGATAAATCACATCGCCTCTGTGTACAATTAACAACAGTATTCATTTTCTTTTTTTCAACAATGCTAAGAAGATAATCAAATGTTTTAAATTTTCTCCTTTGCGATTCTATTGCTGTTACTCTAGTATATGAACTTGAAACCCCAGCTCTTATAAGAAATTCTCCAAATGCTTTTTTTTTCCCCTCCTTTAAATTAAATCTTTAACTGACTGTATGTTTCCTGAACTATGAATGCTTTCCAGAAGTTTTTTCCCTCAAGTTAAAATACCTCCTATTAGGTATTTCCAACACAACAGAAATTGGTAAAATGCCCAAAGAACAGCCTCTGAGTCTGTTTCCTCTGAGCCTCAGCGAGACCTTGTAAAACACACTGATGGAGGCCTAACTCCTAAAGAATCTTCATTTCGCAAGACATTTGCGAGCCATCCATCCTCTTTTTCCGCTCCCATGCCCTCTGGATGTCAAATTTTCTAGTAATAAGACAAAGCATTTTGTTTCCCAACATACATTTTGATTGTTCAGCGATGGAAACAAAGTTGTTTCTTTATGAGGACAGCCATGGGTGCAGCAAGCTGGTCCCTAGAGCTCACATTATACCTGATGGGTAGGTCAGACCCGCAAGAGGGAAGCATTTGCAGCAACATTCCGGTAGGAATCATTCGAAAACAATGTGGTTTCCTTACCAAGCGTTGTTTTCTGGGTATAACTAACTAAAGTTTCACTGGATAGCAACTTTGAAGCCTAACTGCCAGCATATGATTTAAACTTACGACACCTACTATAAACCAAAACCACTGCCATTGGGTCAATTCCAACCCATAGTGACCCTATGGGACAGAGTAGAACTGCCCCATAGAGTTTCCAAGGACCACCTGGTGGATTTGAACTGCTGACCTCTTGGTTAGCAGCCACAGCACTTAACCACTACACTACCAGGGTTTCCACACCTACGTATCCCTATATTTGTTCCTATATATGTATCCCTATTTTATACATATGTATGTATACACACACACATATATACATATACACACATACATATATATATATATATATGAATATGACAGCGGCTGGGTGGCACAAATGGTTAGGCGCCTGACGACTAGCCAAAACATTGATGGTTCAAACCCACCCAGAGATGTCTCAGAAGACAGGCATACCAATTTGCTTTCGAAAGGCCACGGCCTTGAAAACCCTATGGAGCACAGTTCTAGTCTGCGCACACAGGGTCTGACACAGCAGTTCAAGTGTCAGAATCAACTCAATGGTAACTAACAACAACATATGTATCCCCACCAATATGACTACATTCTCCATTATCAATTTATTTTTTGACAGCATTTCATGTTCTTTGTTAAATGACCAGGATGTGAATAGTTATTAAGACAGAGCAAAGCAAATACACTGAAAATGGTTCTAAGGCAATACTCAAATTTCAATATCCACCATCTCAAGACACTTAGAGATGAATGGTAACAAAGTCCTAAAGAGGTAATAAAACCAAAACCAAACCAGTTGCCATCAAGTCGATTCCAACTCATGGCCATCCCATGTGTGTCCGAGTAAAACTGTGCTCCAAAAGGTTTTCAATGCTGATTTTTCAGAAGTAGATTGCCAGTCCTTTCTTCCATAAGGTTATGGCATTTGTGGAAAGATATGACAGAAGTGAACAGTCACCAGCATTTAACAACAAGACTCTCATGTAGTTTAACATTCCTGGTAGTCTATTTTACACCCTTCCCATATCCTTTCTCCCATTCCTTTTTTGGGGGGGAGGGGAGCATCTGTCTATCACTGTTAGACGATAAGGCACCTTAGAGGTAGCCACCCACACAGACTGAACAGAAACTAACAGGCTGACCTGAGAATCTCCTCCATCAGTCCAAACCCAAGGGCCTGCTAGACACATGGGCATTCTGTGGGTCTGCCACCTGGGAGCTGTGACAGGTTAATGGGAAACAGATTATGAGAGTGGGCTTATCTGATTAACCCACAGAGCTTGTATTTGCCTAGAGAACAAAACTTCAGGCAAAAACAGGTCACAGACTTGATGGGGTGTAACAGGGTAGAGGTTTAAAGGAAAAAAAAAACAGGCACTGAAAGTCTCCTGCCACAAGTAGGAGATTGGGGATTTCAAATCCAAACCCAGCCCATGCCGAGGCTGCAGCCAGCTACCCAAGGGGCTCTTCAGGAAGACAGCCTTTCATGGATGGGGAGACGGGCTTCATGGTGGAGAACCTGGGCCTGGGCTTCAAGACACAGAAAATAAGAAGTGTGACCCACTGCACCCCACACTACCAGAACGGGCATAGCTGGATACTGTGAGCCTGACCATGGAGACATCTGGGGGCAGAGCCCTATCTTTCCCCACCCCTACCCTGCCTGAGGCTGAAGTGGAGAGGCAGAACAGGAGCAGAGGAGCCTCCCGTCAGCAAGAAGCCCAGGTTCAAGGCCTGGAGTCAGAGAAAGCAGAGCCAAGAGGGAAATGTGGCCGGAGAAAGCCTGTTTTCTTGATTTCTGCAGTCACATGGGTGGACGTGTAGGGTCCACCACCGAGTGGACAACAGAGGGCCTCCACAGAGCCCAGAGGGGACAGGCACACAGGCTAACCATGTCACTGCCCAGGCCTCATGTGTCTCAGCACCCACAGTGCTAACAGTACCTCACTGAGGGTCTGTTAGGCCCAGGAGTGTTGAAAAGGCATTTGGCTGTTTCCTGTAGGAAACCTCTAGTTTAGATGGAAATTCCAAATGGCTATAGAGTTGAGAGGTGGTAAGGACCACATCAGACATCTCTGGGTGGCACAAACCACCAACCACTGGGCTGCTAACCAAAAGTTTATCAGTTCAAGTCCACCAGAGGTACCTCAGAAGAAAGGCCTGGCAATCTACAACCAAATATCAGTCATTGAAAACTCCAGGGAGCAGAGTTCTACTCTGACGCACATGGAGCCGCCAGGAGTTAGAATCCATTCCACTGGCAAGTGATTTGGTTTTGGGGTTTTTAAGGACCACATTAGAATCCGGATAACGAGCCTAAGTCAGTGCCCCTCTGCAGCCCACTACAGAGGGTGAGCATTACATCAGAATAGGCAGAGGCAGTAGGACTCAGCCTCACAAAACTAGCTGAAACTGATCAGAGAAGGAAAAGATCCTCAGAGTGGGAGGCAGGGAAATTGGTACCTTCAACCTAGACAAGATGGGCGAGAACAGAGGCACCCCATGCTCACACTGACAGGCTAAGATGAAAGGCAGAACAAAGTATGTGTTTGGGGGCCGAGGTCATGGGCCACAGCCCCGCTCCCCATCCTCTGAATACAGAAGCCCAGACCTCCCTACACTGTAGCTAGAAGGGGTTTAGGCACTCAACAGGGTCTCTACTTCACCCCAAGGCCCTGAGCGGCCACCACACAGACACACACACCACCTCCATCACCACCAATGAAAGCCAGCACTGGTCCAGGACCCGTTCCCATTAGGACAGCACGTGGCCTTAGGATCCTTCTCAACACTGTGCCCTGGGGAGCCACCTCCTCTAAAACTGGCAGGCACATGAGATAAAAACCGCTTAGTCATTCTTGCACTAGAAGCGCTTCTTGAAGAAATGCACCGCATCGTTTTTCTTCATTCATTTTTATGTTTTGCATTTTTTATTGTGGTAAATATACACGTAACAAAACATTTACCATTTCAATATGCTTCACATGTACAATTATATCAACTATGTTCACTGTGTTGTTCAAACATCACCACTGCCCGTTACCAAGTTTTTCTATCACCCTTAACAGAAGCTCAGCATCCCCTAAGCACTGATGACTCCCCTTTCCCTCTCCCTCCGCCTGCCTCTTAGCCACTCATACACCTTGGGCTCTATACACTTGCCTACTTTAAATGCTTCAGGTAAGAGGTGCTATACAACATTTGTCCTTTTGTGACTGACTTATTTCACTTCGCATAACGTCGCCACCATTTTATAATTCACTCCTTACGGTAACAGTATAGTGCAGAGCACGTAGTCACACGACTTAGCTCACAAAAGGAAAATGCTTTGCAAACGATGTATCGATGCCTCGTTTTGTGGATGTTTTTGTTGCTGCAAGTTGACTGCTTTTCTGCATCAATAGCTGAAGCAGCCTTCTCCTATGCTTTTTTTTTTTCTTTTTTTTTTTTTTTTTTGCCTTCAACACTGGCCATTGTGACTCTATCCTGTGCTTTGACTTTTAATGAGCAATGAGATTAACATCAGGCAGAGTCCAGCACTTCAGCCACCTGGCCAGTGTCTGCCTCTTTGTCCTCCATCACCATCTCTATGGGCTGACCTCCGCATTTCGTACGTTATGGAAGACTGTCTCTGAAGACCCTCTGTGCCTGACTGTGCTTTCACAACTACAAGCATAAATGACACTTTGGTATCTTCAGCCAATTTTTTGCCTTTTTCTTAACCCAGTGCTGGATATTTGAAAGTGTAGGCCTTCTGGGTCCCAGAGAGTTAACTGAAAGTGTTTATTTCCTTAATGGGAAGATGGAGTCTGCTCCAGAAAACTAAAATGCAGAAGTTTCAGACCAAACAAAAAGCCTCGAAAGTCAAAAACCAAACCCATTGCTGCTGAGTCGATCCCGGACTCATAGTGACCCTACAGAGCAGAGTAGAACCGTCCCACATGGTTTCCAAGGCTGTAAATCTTTACAGAAGCAGACTGCCATGGGGCCACATCTTTCTCCCAGGAAGCGGCTGGTGAGTTCAAACAACTGACCTTTTAGTCAGCAGCCAGAGTGCTTAACCACTGTGCCACCAGGGCTCCAGCCTTAAAAGTCAGCCAGTAGAAAACACATATTAACTTTAGGATCAGAATGACTTCAAACCCTATATTTTAAAGTCTAGGTCCCATTCCTTATCCCACCGTTCTTCGGCTCCCTTTCTCTTTATGATGAGATTTATCATCAGAGCCAGTTGGCCCTCTGAGCATTTTTTCTGGTGTCTGGAAATAGGATCATTTGCAGGGACCCAAAACTTTATTTTTTCTGGCTAACCTCATAAAATGCAGTGCTCTCATGCTTATTGTGGATTTTTTTTTTTTCATTTATGTCTGTAAATTCATGCCCACATTATGACCATAGACATTTTTATTTCTCTGAGGGATCCAAGTTAGATTAAGAAGGCAAGTCATGTAATGTTTTGCTACAATATGTTACCTCATGTGGTCAAATTAAAAATGTGCAAAGAAATAAAAATTACAGTGGAGATGAGCATAGAGGTAAAAAGCCTGGGGCCTTTCTCTGTACCAAAATCTCATTCCAAGCTCCTGCCAAATGCTTCAGTATTGCTGGACTATCAGAAAAGACCTGTCTCTGCTGCTTGCTGGGAGCATCAAAGCAGAGCCCCCTCGGTCTTCATTTTTCATGAGGCTTGCTCTGTTGCTAACCATGAAGGCTCCACTCCACTCTCATCCCAACAGGCGCAGGGGTTCCAAAGTTAACACTGGAGAATTCCAAAGACATGTCACCTCCAATTCGTCAACACACAGTCCTGGATTCTAAACATTCCTATACTTCATAAAAGCAGGAATGAAGGGGGGGAGAATTTAGGGTGAGGAAAACATTATTTCATAGAAATTTACTTGAAAGCGTTTTAAACCCATGAGACAAAAGCTGATCCTGGGTCCTTATAGTCCAATCCTGGGGTAGGAAGGAAGGTCTTTGGGGTGTCGGATATGGTATGAGGTCTAAGATGGTGGCCATTGCATCCAACGCCTGTAATCATTCATCTGTTTCTTACATGGAGAAGATGGAAAATGATCTTGAAAGGAAACAAGGCCTTAAACAACTGATGTGAAAAAGTTTGTTTTTTCCCTTGTCATTTTCTCCTTTGTCATTTTAACTGGAGATTGTTCCAGGTTTGGTTTTTTTCCATCCCAAAGAAACCCTTTTAATATTGCCATTTGGAAAGAGTAAGAACATGTCACAATGGGGGGGGGGGGGATACTTCATAAATAGATGCATACATTCCATTGTATATACATAACCAAAGGATAATATTTAGTGCTATTATAATAAATCTATTCCAGATCTTGCCAATAATAGGAAATGGAATGAGAGAGTTCTCAATAAAAAGAAAAAAGTTTGCCTTCTTGGGTACTGAAGTTAATTTATAGAGTAAGCCCCTCTCATCCAACATAATCAGGCCTAAGTCAATTAATGATAAAAGCTAGTTAAAGCAGAGAAGCCTTTTAAAAAAAAAAAAAAAATGCATGCCTTAAAGCTTTAACTTACAGGTTTGGTGACCGATCACCCCAGTTTGCCTGAGATGAGGACTGTTGGTCACCAGCTTACAGCGTATAAGGAGACTGGCCTTCAGTCCACTGCAGGCCACAATCTATTTTTGAGTAAGGGTCTATTAACTGGAATTCCATGTGGACCTACTTTTATAAACCACTCCAATGACGTGGTCTGTGACTCCAATTTCAGTTTCTTTGAAATCAAGCAAGAATTGAAGACACTTGTGAAGCAACCTGAGCATAGAATCCTAGATTTTTATAATTTTCCCCCACTTTGTACAGCTGTCACAACAACTTACTTTGATAGGCATGCTTTTTTTAGTGACCAACTTTGAATCTTCATAAAATATTCAACATATTTTCAAAGAAGCAGTGACTTTTAATGCTCCTATTTAATCAGTTTATAAAATATTTCCATACTTTTCCAGTCAATTATACAATTCCAACAAATGTTAGTGGCATAAGGAGGTCTGGGAAGAAACACACTCGCTTTGTAAGCACACAGTTCAGTGACTGGGAGCAGGAAGATGTGTCCTTGTAGAGTGGGGTTGAATGGCCATCAGTGCTCAGCATGCCATGGGGCTAAGAGGTGTGTTTTACATGTATTACATGGTGGCTGCTGACTACTACCTAAATTAATGCACCAAGTCAGTAACAGCAAAGTTAGAAAAACTTCTGTACTTGAAATACTTAAGCACACACTTCAAAAGGGTGGATTTTCTCAAAAGGACACTCTCATTCGCATTTTAATCTAATCCATTTTAGTGTAAGTTTGCTTTTCACTGTCTTACTATTCCTGAGAAATACCAATTCATGCCACAAATCTCCAGTGGTTACCAGTTATATCACTTTTTTCTTTTAATTGTGGTAAAAAAAAAAAAATTATGCACATATATACATATAAAACAAACATTTGCCATTTCAACATTTTTTGCATGTACAATTTAGTGACATTAATTACATTCATTACGTTGTGCAACCATTGCCTCTATTATTTCAACCAATATTTAACTTCCACAGGATTCAGCACATGCTATGTGCCTGGATTTGATCTAGGTCCAGGATGCGGGCTGGGAGAAGCATAGTCAAAGTCACAGGTTACAGGCCTTTTCTTTAAGTAGATATGATTTACACATATGAAATAACTGGGAAGATGTGAAGCAGGTAATAAAAACATAACTGATTAAATATAATCCAGTGCCCAGTTATATTCCACAGTCACTCCATGCTACAGGCAGTCGAGGAGCAGAACGGTCAATAATGGCTGAAGGTCTGAAAAATCTTAATTCATTTCCCACAAAATTATGAACCCTTCCTGTGCCTGACCTGCCACCTGTGAGGTGTACCAGTCGGCCACCCAATCCCTCTCTAGTGAGAGTCAGACAAAGGCTGTCACTGTGAGGCACCTGCAGCCTAACCACACTTAACACCAAATGAAGTAAAATTACAGACTATCTTCCATGTCCAGCCACTCCCCTGTCCCCTAAGCCCCAACTCCAGCAGGGAAGCGGGGAGAAGGAGGAAAGGCTAGAAACAATCCTTTCCACCCCACCAACGAATACCGCGCTAGGGTTGCAGGCTGGGATGCAACAGGATGATTTGTACTCTAATTTTTATGATAAAAAAAAATGATAGCTATTCCTAATTACAGCCCTGAATCAGGGCTATGATGCATATTAAGTAATAGCAAAATGACACAGATATAAGGAACTTCCATGCACAAAGTGAATCTTATTTACTTTTTTTTTTCTCCTTTTATGATACTACAGTTTCTTTGACTGAGCCCAAAGCCAGAAGGAAACCTGGCCACAGCTTTAGAGGCTATTCACATAGAGGCTGTCTACTTAGCACAAATCATTGGTTTCACTGCCACACAACCCATGTCTATAGGCAGAGGGATCAACAGGCCCAGGAAAATCAATGGCTACAAGAATGGCCCCAGTGGGGTTCCTGAGCGGCCATGGGCAAACCACCCTGAACCACAAATATCTTTGCTCACTGAACACGTTTTTGTACTATGTGTGCCCTCTACCCCCACACAGACCCAAGGCTTCCCGTTCAATCATCTGATCACAGCCTGAAGCCTCTGCATCCACTTCTCCACAAGAAAGCTTCAGGAGCCACCAGAAGGCACGCAAGGGGCTCACTTCAAACCTTCACTTCACTTCTAGGGAGGGCTCAGAGGACATAAGCAGCCCAGCCTCCCACCCTTAGGGCTAGTGGCTGATGCTGGCACAGCTTACCTCTCCTCACCTCACATACAAAACCTCATTCAACAATCCATCTTACCTCAAGCTTTATGCACTAACCAAACAGCTAAGGAAATCAGAATGAAACCGGGCTTCAAAAATTACTGCTATAAATTGCTTCACCAGAAACTCAAACAATCTATGATGGGGTTAACCCGAGGAGACAGCATAACCGTAAATATTTTACTTTATTCCCATAAGTGGCCATTTCTCAACACGTGTTGAATCACTGAGGACAGAAGACAAACATCCCCTCTGCAGATGTCACTCACCGATGCAAGCATGGACCCTCACTGACAGCTGTGTCCTCAGGATGATGCTGTGCTTCTTGACCCTCCTAAAGGAGACAGGAGACAAAATGTGGGCATCAGAGGAGTCAGCCAAAGAGAACACCTCACTCCAATGCTGTCCATCAAGTGTTCTTCCTGAACTTGAAGGTTTTGAGATAACCACCTGAAACATGCTCCGGATAAGCAGCAATGCTAAACTGAACAGGAATCTGTCCTGGAATAACGTGATGTCACAGCGCTTTAAGAAAAATAAAACACTAAAGATTGACTTTGTTGGAATAGCCCACACATTTTATTGCCAAATTCCATCAACTCATTCCATTCACAGGGTTTGTACGTAGTCATGTTTGACCATGTTGGGAAATTTTTTAATTTTGTGCCCATGAAGTGAAATCCCCGGAATGTAACAACACAAATCTGCTTATCATTGACATGGCTAATTTTACAGTTTTAGAAAACTGGAAAAGAGAACACGCTGCGGGGTAATCAGAAAGAGCCATTTTGCTGTGCATCAATTCAAGACTGGTAGGGCTTTTCTCTCTTAACTTCACTCTTATAGGAAGATAGAAGTCCACCAAATGATACTTATTATCAGAAATACCAACTTACCTCCCACCTTGTCTCACTTCTGTTTCCTTCTCACTTCATTTCTCCTAAGGAAGAAAAAAGGGTGGACCTCTCCCAGTTCTACTCCAACTAGCGCTCATCTTGCTTTATGCAGAGAAGGACTAAAGCATAGAGAAGTTGATAGAAGACAGTAAATAGGAGAAAATCTGAATCCTGGCTGCCTGGGGTAACAAAACCTGGACTTTGAGATCTGGAGAGAAGGAGAAGCCCGTAAAGAAAGGTGGAAACGCAGCCAGCCAACCAACATGGCAGCAGGTAACATGCTGGGTCTATCTTTGGCTGGATTCCTCTCCCCCCTTTCTTCTGGCCTTTTGGCAGCTCTCATCTCTCGCCATCAGGGCCTCATTTATAACAGATTCTGGCAGTGCTTTCCTGCTTTCTGGTTTTGTGGTTGTGTTGGAGAAGGCGGGGCACAGATCTCACCAGGGCATACTGATGATATTCTGAGTATGAATTTACAGAAGTGACTGAAACACTTGTATTTTTTAATTCGCAAGACCAAATAAGAGGGCAAGGAGTGGTTCATATTAATTAATCATTTTTTATAGTTTTAAAAGGAGCCCTGGTGATGCAGTATTTAAACTCTCAGCTAACCAAAAGGTCAGCAGTTCAAATCTACCATCTGCTCTGCAGGAGAAAGAAGTGGCTGTTAGCTTCTATAAAGATTTATAGCCTTCGAAACCCAGTTTCCAGCTCTACTCTGTCCCATAGGGTCGCTATGAGTCAGAATCAACTCAATGGCAGTGGGTTTGATTTTCTGGTATTCTTTTAAAGGAGAATGGAAAACCAGTTGCATATCCTACAAAAGCCTAAAGTAGCCTCCATCCCAGCAGCTGCTTGTAGGTAGAGAATCTACATTCACAATCCATTCAAGTCCCGATAAGCCTCTCTTTTCTATTTTATTTTTGTTTTGTTTTACATTTGTTTTGAGGAAGGCATTAGCCTCAAAGAGTGTACAACAAACATGCAACACTTGACTCATCTTCAAAAGACAGATTCCGGAGTTCTATAACGCAAATTTCCTCAAAACTTTGCTCCTGATGAAAAACCTTTTCTCTTTCAACAATCATGATGTTGATGCACCTTCAACGCTTGGGGTCATGCCAGGAAGAAAGTTTCGATTAAGTGCACTGAACTTAATTACTGAGCAGCTTTCTTGAACAGTCTTCTGTCTGATCTGCCAAGAACGATGTTTTGGGGTGGCAGCAGCATTCAGGAGGTGTGTGTTCTCACCCTGAGCTGGACAGGGGTCAAGCCAGGAGCAGAAAATCAGTGAACCTCTCATGGTGCCAGCCCCTAACTATTAGAAACAGCAAACCCTAAATCCCCAGATCTGGAGGCTGTTCTCTAACTCACATTACCAGCTATAAGGAGTCAATGACAAATGCCAAATGAATGGTAGACAAAGTACATGGTTTAGTTGCCCAGGGCAGGAAAACACAAACGACCAGGAAAAGTCTTCAGAACACCCCAAGTTCTGGAGAATTGCAGAAACAGCCCCTCCATAGCCCCTACCATCATCTCCAAACAACTGCAAAGTTTTATTCAGAGTAAGCACTTGTTTTCCCAGAGTGCTCTAGTTCCACAGGCAGTGAGCGTGCAGGATCCCAGACACCTGTGTGAGAAGTAGGCTGGTCTTCCCAAGGAAGCCACACAGGCCTGTCATCTGCAGATTCACCTTCTCTGCACTTGTGCTCTGAGCAACTACGCAACTGGTTTGGTTAAACTGAACCCACGTGAAATTTAAGTCGGCGTAGAATCAAAAAGGAACCATATGGTAGGTGTCTTTGTATTCTGTTACATGACATATATATAATATTGGACTTCACATATTAAATTTTCTTGAATCTTTTGGTAAACTGAATTTTTCAGTAATTTAGTAAGCCTATTTTTTAATATTTTATTTATTTTGGTTGCAATACACACAACCAAATACACAGTCATTCACAATTTCTACCTGAATAGTTCAATAACACAATTACAGTGTCACCATTCTCACTATCTCTACCCATATTGTTTCATCACTATTAATTTAAGCTCTCTGCCTCTTGAAGTTCTCATCTTTGCTTTAGATTAAATGTTGTTAGATTAAGCTCAAAGAGATAATTCTTTATAAGAGCTACACTCAAGGCAGATATTCTTTATTAATTGGGCTAAACTGTTGTTTAGTTTAACGATGGATTCATGGGATAGTTTCAGTTCAAGATTTAAAGATTATTTCTAGACATTTGTTTTGGGAGTTCCCAGTAAACCTATTTTCTTTATTAATTTAATCACTTATTATTCTTCTGCCTCAACATTCTACCTCTTCCTTCCTCCTGCCAGGTTCTATATACAAAACCCTACAATTAAGGAAACCTGAGTGGAAATGGGAGCCAAGGGCTGTTGAAGCAGGCTGACAGAGATAAGGCCCAGATCATAGGTGTTCAGGCCAAAGGAAAGGGCTGGCCAAGGTGCAGGCAAGGGGGCAGCAAGAGTGGCCAGGGTTCGGTCAGATCAGCAGAAGGGTGTCCACCACCTTTCATCCCTGCTCCTACCCACCTTGGAGGTGTATGCTATTACTGTACCCACTTTGCAGATAAGGAACACAAAGCATGGAGAAATGATGTAATCTGCACAGTCACATAGCTGGTGGAGACAGACCCAGGGCTGAAAGCAAAGTATCTAACTCCATAGCCGCCTGCACCATCCTGCCTTCTGCTGGACAATTACCTCACTATACAACCTCCTCCAGGACTTACAACAGATCCAAGGAGTCCTGGCTTTTTTACAAAACTGGTATAACCTCAACATTAAAACCTAACAGAAAGGACACACACAACAAAGAAACTTAAGATGCAAAAATCTAAGCAAATATTAGCAAAACAAATTATGTAATATGTGAAAATAATATAACAGGCCAAATAAGGTTTATTCTAAGGATTCCTTAAAATAGGAAGTCCAGTATTACATATATCACATAACTTGGACAGAAGGCATCCACCATAAGGTCCTTTTAAATTTGGTAGCTTTTCCCTCCACCACTGTATTTCCTAATTGGTTACTGCTGGCATATTGCAGAGAAGTTGAGTTTTAAGTATTTCTTTTACATCTGGCCATTTCACTGCTATTATTGATTCTAAGAGGCTTTTGACTGATTCTTTGGGCTTCTTTCACGGAAGTAATCACATCATGTGTTTAAGAAATAATCATTTTATTCCCTACCTACATATGCCTTTTTCTTCTGTGTCATTGCTAGAACTTTCAAAGGAAAATTAAATAATCATGGGTATATCTCCCCCCACACCCATGGGATACTATGTCAGTTTTGGTTTGGAAATAATAGACACTAACATTTATGGAATGTTTATTATGTGACAGGTGAAGTTCTGAGCACTTTGTACAGATTCACTCACTTCATCTTTTCCATATTCCTATGAGGTAGGTGACATTATAGCCATTTTAAAGTTGAGGAAACTGAGGCCCAGAAGGGTTAAGTAATATGGCTCAAGTCACACAGGCAGAAAGTGACATAGCTCCGACTCAACCCAGGCAGTGTGACCCCACACCTGCCTCATAGGTGGGTGTTCCCTCATTGATTCCCTCACTCAACACGTGGTGCTTAAAGGTGCCTACTATGTGCCTGGTTCTATGTGAGGTGCACAAAGCATCTGAGGAGCTGCCTTCATGGAGCTGCCACGTTCCAAAAATGGTATCTGTGGGCTTCAATGTGAATTCACCGTCAGCATGTTAATGATCCTTTCCACCCTGGTACTGGCATTTTTTGTCAGGTTTGTATCTGCTGCTCCTGAGTCCACCTTTTTGCAGCAGAGTGATATGGGAATGTATCAAGTACTCGAATCCGGTGATCCAGAAAAGCAAAGGTGGTTCAGCCTGACGTCAAAGTCTCCAGGGAGAGTCAGATTCCAATCCTATCAGCACAGCCACTGCCAGGGAAACATCACCAGCTTCTGAGTCCAGCCACCCTTCCGAATTGGAAGCCACAGCCAATCGGCTGCCCACTCCCAAGGCCAATGCTACCCTAATGATAAGGGAACCACCTAAAATAGACAGTCGGTTCAAGGTGACACTAAACGAGGCATACGTGCCAGGGGTGTGATGGCACTGCTAAGGGAGCCTTCCAAAACTTCCTGTTTGTCTGAGGATATACATTTTCCCTACAATAATATTTATCGCTTGGGGAAAAACCTGCTTTAAACATAAAAGTCTCAGGTAAACCCATGTGTTTCAGCTCTGTCCCTGTCAAGAGAATATTTTTATAAGAATTTAATATATAAGGGTCTTTTGTGACTATAAAAACAAGTGTTTGCATTATTTTATTGAGAGGTATAGAACCAAAAGGAATCCCTGGATGGTGCAAATGGTTAACATTCTTGGCTGCTAACTAAAAGGTTGCAGGTTCAAGTCCACCCAGAGGCACCTCAGAAGAAAGTCCTGAAGATCTACTTACTGAAAAATAAGTCATTTTAAAACATATGGAGCACAGTTCTACTCTGACATACATGGGATTTCTGGTGACATTTGAAAATCTCTCTTTTGTCTTGTTTAGGGTTTTTTATGGGTTGGTTTGGTTTTTCAGGTTCACCATGAGCTGGAATCGACTCAACAGCGACTGGTTTATAAAATCAAAAGCGTGATGACTTTTTCTTGCAACCAACAGTAGAATTAAGCCCCCCTCCCCAAATATTCCTCGACTCGAAACTAAACTATCATTTTCATTCAAGGGTGAAAAACATCTGTTTGGACACAAGCAGCAGAAGGGGGAGACTAGGGCCCCCTTGGTAGTCACCCAGGAATATTTCCTCTTAGTAAACCTCTGGAACTTTGAGACTCAACACAGTACTCTGGCTTAGGGATAAAGAGAAGATGAAGGGTCTGAACTAGTCACAAGCTAGTAAACCAGAAAGATGAAGATTAATTTGCTCATAACTCAAAAGCCCAGCTCAAGCCTGTGCTCCCACCTGATGCCATCCCGTCCAGCTGCACAATCTGGTGGCATCTGAAAGTATTTATAGCCTTTCAGATTCAACTATCCAGTTGGCACAGGAGCTAATTCATTCTGATTTATAGTACTTGCAGGAATGCTATCTCCTTCACGGGTGGTTCTCAAACTTGACTGCACACTGGAAACAACTGGGAGGCCTTAAAAATCACTGTGCCCCAGGCCCACCTGCAAGTTCTGATTTCACTGGTACGGGGCAGGGTGTGGGAAGGGAGGTTTTACAATTCCTCAGGTGGTTCCAATAATCTCCAAGATTGAGAAGCTACCATCTGATCACCTGGGGAGCGTTTTAAAAAGCTAAGTTCCCAGGCCCAACTCAAGATCTCCGGAAGCAGGAACTTGGAAGTCAGCATTTCTAAGCACCAGTGGTGCACGGTCTTCTGAAGTGGCCGGTCCAGCCTGGCTCCGCGCTGGTGGGCAGGGAGCTCTGGGCTACCCCACTCAGCTCAGCACTGAACTCACCCTAACAGCTGCTTTTGTCTGTCATGGGCCAGTTTTCTCTCCCCACCACGACCATGGGCAGGACTTTGTGGCCTGCACTTTAAGTCTGAGAAGACAGGGGGCACGCAATACTTCTTCACTGATTTGCCAGAAAAGCCTCAGACAACAACACACCTGGACCCTTAACTGAAAATCACTGGCTTAAGAGGAAATGAGGAGAAAATGCTTTCATTTCTTTCTATCCGCACCGTAACCAAAATCTCTCTTTTGACTTGTTTAGGGCTTTTTGTGGGTTGGTGTGGTTTGGTTTTTCAGGTTCAGCAGGTTTTTAGATTTAGGTTCAAAGGATATTTCAGATGATTTCCCATTCTGCCAGTTCTAGGTACAGAGGAAACCCAGACAGAGACGTGCCTGGATGAAGTTAACTTCTGTATCAGATGGGACAATGGGGAACTACTGCTTCTTACTCCTGCAAATCTGACGTCATGGGAAACAAAGACTCCTCTGAGAATATGATGAAGGCTGTGAAACTTCACCCCAACAAAAGCTCCCACAAACTGTCCAGATACCTTAGGGGTTCATGAACAACCCCCCCACCCACACACACACAAGTCCACTATAGGCCCTTGTCACCCGTGGACCACAGGGCTAAGAAGACGGGTGTCTAAGAGCCAAACGAGAACCGTCTCCAAATGTCCATGTCCCTACAAGCACATCCACTGCAAAGCTGGCTGGGCCAACCCTTCCCCCCCTATTCCCCCAGCAGACAGTCTTCCTCATGGCCCTTCCAGGCCTCAGATCATCATTTCTGAACGGCCACTATACAAGCCATGCACTCTCAGGCCCACCTCCCCCACATGTTGCCATCCAACCATGACAACCCTGTGGGGCAGAAGCAGGAATTACCAGCCCCTATGGAAGATGATTTTTTTATGGAAGATGAGGAAACAGAGAAGGTGAATAGCCTCACCTCTAGTAAGCAGCATCAGCACCATCTTCAGAGGAGAGTCAGCTGAGGAAAATGTGGGTACCCCAAGGTACTCAGACAAAGAGCACCTGGGGATGCCGACATCCAGTCCGACAACCAGACTGGTCCTCACAGCATCCCTGAAACACTGGGCTTCTCAGACCCACTCTGGCTCCAGCCATGCCTCTACCTCCTAGCCCCTCTACCTCTCCAAGTCACTATTTTCCCTTCACAGGTAACCTGAAGTCTCCCTCTGGACCTTGGCTGGCACTGGTTTCCTTTCAGAGGTGTTGGGGGCAGTGATGGGCAAAACTGATGGGGGTTCAGGATCCAGCTCTGCCCTGCAGACAAGGCTCCCGTCTTGCTTTTCTTAACTGGAAAATGGGATCTCAGAGTGGAAGACCTGCATAGACTCTTCCAGAACTAAAATCCAGTGATTCCCATGTCAACATACCAAATTCTGAGTATGATTATAGTAAGGGCTTTTAATGTTAGGTGTGTATTATGTGCCAGAGACTAGCTAAATGTTTTAGACCCATCATCTCATTCACCTCACAACAACCCTAAGAAGTCATTAAACAGGTTGCTGTTGACTTGATTCTGACTCATAGCAACCCTCTGTGTGTCAGAGTAGAACTGTGCTCCACAGGGTTTTCAATATCTGACTTTTTTCAGTAATAGATCACCAGGCCTTTCTTTCAAGGCACCTCTGAGTGGACTCAAGCCCCCAACCTTTTAGTTAGCGGCCAAGCACATTAACCGTTTGCACCACCTAGTGACTCCCTTAAGAAGCAAGATTACAATTATATTATCCTCATTTACCAGGAAACTGAGGTTCAGAGAGGTGAAATAATATCCCCCATGAAAACACAATGTATTAATAGCTGACATAAGGCTAATTTCCAAACTGTGATGATACCTCCATTTTCCCACTTGATCATTCTGACATCAGACACCCATGTGGCACTTTCTCTCTCTGACCCTAAACACCAAGAGTTGGGTCTCCTCGAGTTAGGACTCTGTCCTTCGGACTCCTGCAAATAGGCAAATGCCAGCCTCTCTGTTGGTTCTCACTGATAACTCACTAGAATGACTTACAGAACTTACAGAAACTACTGCCTATAAACCTACCAAAAAAAAAGCCAAAAAACAAAAACCTGTTGCCGTCAAGTCGATTCCAACTCATAGTGACCCTTTAGGACAGAGTAGAACTGTCCCATAGGGCTTCCAGGGAGCGCCTGGTAGATTCAAACTGCCAACCTTTTGGTTAGTAGCCATAGCTTTTAACCACTATGCCACCAAGGTTTATACTTACAGTTACCCATTTATCATAACCAGAAAGGATACAAACAGACACATCAGACAAGGTCTGGAATGGCTCCCAGTACAGGGCCTCCATTGTCCCCAGGGACACGACGCTCCCTCTTCTCTCATGCAAAGATGTTCTCACCAACATAAGAGGCCCCAAAGAGAGCACTCCAAGATCCTATGTCCCCTAGTCATTGGGACCTCAATGAATATTCATGACTTGGGCCTTAATGCATAGTTATGATTGATCCAATCAATGAATACACATGACTGCATTAGCCCCCTGCTTCCTGAAGTTAGTCCAGGTGTGGGGCCCGTGTAGCCCCTACTTGCCCAGCTATTTTGGAAAACAAAGGCATCTTGATTGCTCCAGTTATTTTCAGAAATCAGTCAAAGGGTCAAACCAAGTTCTCTGTCCCCCACACAGCCATGGCCTA
Source organism: Elephas maximus indicus (assembly GCF_024166365.1). Lineage (NCBI taxonomy): Eukaryota > Metazoa > Chordata > Mammalia > Proboscidea > Elephantidae > Elephas > Elephas maximus. Next base: position 44,007,955 of record NC_064829.1, on the reverse strand, counting down.
ACCGGAAAGCCCATGGTCCTAATCACTTTCCTATCTGCTCTCTGCAGGTGCGACAGACCCTGTCAGAACCCCTGGGGAGAAATGAGAATGGGCAATGTTGTCCTCATTTTAGACATGCAATTCCTACCAGAGGTAAAGTGGCTTGCCCAAGGTCAAACAATGGCAAGGTCAGGGACAGTAAGAGAGAGGCTTCCGGCTTCTGTTTCCCCAGCACCATGCTGTGGCTGCTGATTTCCCTAGCCTTGAACAGACCTGGCTCTAACTTGCTAGCATAATAATTACCTTGTCCTTCTGCTTTTGAAGGTCTTTCTCCTCTTCTCTGATTAGCCATAGCTTGAGTGATAATTCCAAACAACGAGTTGAGTTAATCTTTAGTCTTGGCATAAAGGGGAAGGGTAATGGACAAGAACAAAGAAACAAACTCCTCTGGCCAGGAAAACTCACCCAGAATACATTGCACAAAAAAATCTGTATTTTCACACAGCCGACCATACATCGTCCCTGGAGAGCCATAAGATTAGCAGGTATTTCACTATCATTTACACAAAGAAATCTAGGGAAAAGATTTTAAAATGGTATTTGTCTTCTTCATGTCTCAAAAGGGCAATTCTTAACTAGAAAAAATATATATACCTTAACTCCCATTCTTGGGAGACATGAGTGCTCAGGCACACAGGCTTTGCCAAATGCCATACTTGGAAGGGAGCTAGGAGGTACCCTCTGTGAAACAGCACTGCACACGTGCCCAGAACACAGCCCTACCTGTGTGGGGGAAGCCTAAGCCTCAAGGCTGGCTACAGACCAGTTCCAAGTAACTTGCCCACATGCTTTCTGTGGTTTTAAGTAAAACTGGGGATAAACCTGGGTTGACGTGGCAGTTCCATGACAGCACCAACCTGGCATGTCTTCTAAAATTCAGACCATGAGAGGCAGACAGACCTTCCCACCAAGGAGATCAGTCAAGGTGGTTCTTTCACTCTTCAGGACAAAGAAGAGGGTATCATTCTTAGTAGTATTTCAAAGGACAAGGGGTGGGTCACCATTCACCAAGCCTATTTCAAAGATATAAGATCCCACTCTGAGGTGAGTCTGGGGCATAGAGTCAAATTTGCAGCTACCCAACATCTTTTGGACTGCCTTCCTCTGTTTGTCGTTTTCCACATCTTGAGCCCCACCTTCTCAGTGTTGCCATAATTCATTTTCCCAGCATCTGTTGCTCTTAGGATGCAGAAATGTGACATAGCTCCACCTACCAGATGGACCCATGGCAACGTGGTGACTCAGAAGGAAACAAAGTAATGAAGTAAGCAGCAGAACTACTCTGGGGAGTATGCAGCAGGATACCCTGGCTTCTAAGGAACAGCTGTGAAGAAGCTTCTGGCGTCTGGACATTGATGTTACCAGTGCAAGCTGTAGTATCAGTGCAATGGTGGCAGTAACGGCATCTTCCCTAGGGCCACTCTGAAGTATGGCTGGGTGCTGTTTCAACTGGGAGCAGTGTTATAGCCTGCGACTGATGTCCTTGCATGAATCAACCTCAAGTCACCAAAGGTGCCAAGGTACATGTTAAGTAGAACCAGAAGTACCTCTGCTCAGAAGCTCCTGGGAGGTGGCTGGGACAGTGGAGGAAGGCAGGCTTGGGAATCAGTCACACCTGTGTTCCCCCATTTACTGGCTCTGTCCTACTGGATGTATAATTAACTCCTGACCCTCAGTTGTCTCAAGTAAAAAATGGAGACAATAATATCCAATAACATGACTGTTATGAGAATTAACTAATAAGATACTGTGAATAAGGTGCCTGGTATTGTGCTTGGCATAGTAGGGGCTTCATAAATGTTTTTTCTTCTCCATTTTTTACTCTTAATACTGTTGTCTAACATATTAGCTTCCCCCCCCCCCGCCCCACCCCCAAGATGCCATCTCCAAATCACCCAAGTTTTTGTAAGAAAGAAAAAAGTCAGACAGGACAAGGTCTTCAACCATAACACCACTGGACACATTTTTCAAGTTGACAATGATCTACTCCTGGGGTCTGTCTGATCAATGAGCCATGAAGTCATCCAATTAGACTGTCATCCAGCCTGCATTTTGACATCTTGAATAGAAGTTATGTCATTGTCAAATACCTGGTAAAAATAACAGCAATGGCATTTCCCTAAGTTTATCAGTTTAAAAATTTTAATTAAAAAAACAAACAAAAAAAGATGATAAGCAGAATCTGATTTGACCTAATAATGACACCCCCTCACGCGTATACACTTAGGGTGGCTTCCAAGGGTCTTCTCGGTGCTCACAGCCACACCATACGGGAATCCACTCTGGGATCCTGCCATTCACCTGGCCACCAATCTTCACTAAGTACTAAAAAAATACTAGGTACTGGGCATTCAGACCTACTGGAGCTTCAGCAGCAGTAGAAAGGGACAATTATAAGAACAATGACCATAAATTGTGACCAGTGGTAAAACAGGGGAAGCCTAGGAACCTACAGAAACACACAGGAATTAGGGAGCTACATGGAACTAACCCTAAAAAAAAAAAAAAGAAGGTTCCAATTTTTCCCCATTCTTTGAGCCATTCATGAAATTTCAGTACTCTCAGATAGTATTCAGCTGACTGTAGTATTTTTTTCCCTCAGTCAAGGCAGTTTCAAAGAATTTCTAGGAGGTTCCCTGAACACAAGATTAAAGTAGTTGTGCACTGTCTGGAAAGCAACAGGGAGCCTCTGAAGGTTTCTAAGGAAGAGGGTGATAAGATCAGAGATATGCTTGGTTCAAGAAGGATAAGAAGTAGAAAGACAGGCAGGGGTCCCACAGAAGGCTGTTTCAATAGTCTAGTAATATTTAGAAATGGCTGATGGCATGGTGCGGTGTGATTAATTATTTTTGTGTGTGGCCTTTCGAGCCACAGTGTTTTAACTCCCACCCAGCTGATTGTGTGATAGGGTAATTGTGGCCTACCAAGAGGAATGGCCAGTTTTGCCTTAAAAGAGAACCAATTCCAGAGCAGAGGGGAGCAGCCCATCACTACCAAGGAAAAGGAGAGACCTGGCAGCAGGAGACAGCCCAGAGAGAAAGCTGAGTACCTTCGGGGATCAGCCTAGGTCCAGGGAGAAGTGTGTCTGTGAGCACGGTTGGGAAGAGGCTGTCCCATTGAAAAAGCTGTATCCTGAGTATTTCTGAGCCTGAATTGTAACTGTTACTTCCCTAATAAACGCCATAATGGTGTGTATGGTCTGTGAGTCCTGTGTGGCCACTGCAATAAATTACTGAATCCAGCAGAGAAGTAGAGAGTGCTATGGGAGGGATAGCTGGTGTCAGAACTGGTAAACATGGCAGAGAGAGGAGGCATGTCTGACCCCTGCCTCATAGGAATCAGCCTTGGGCTGCTGATCTTGGTTCTCCTTCCACTTTGTAGGGTTGGAGGAGGCCAGACACTGCCCCCAAGTGTATTTACACATGGATATATTCATATAGAGATTCTACTGTCTATATGTATCTCTGACTTTTTATATGTGGACTGCTTTCTTCAAACTCAACAGCAAAAAGAAGTACGAAGTCATTCTGGACACAGACTAAAAATAACACGCTGTTAACATAATTAATAATTATTTTCTCCACTGTAATGAGTTTAAAAGATTATACATACCAGGGCATCTGCCAAGAAAACTAAACATCTGGCAAATTATCATTGAAAACAATCGTTAAAATAGTTGCCAATCACTAAAATCTGGGAAATGTCAATTTAATGGTGATATCTCATTTAAAAACAAAAAACTTAGAATGTAAATACCATATGCTTGATTAAACTATTCCAGAAATTTTCCCAGGGCAGGATACACCCGAGTGGGCTTGTCAAGAGAAGTTACTCAAAATGGAAAAGGGTTTGCAGTCACCACTAGCGGGTCATTGGCATCTCCCTTCTTTCTGTGTGACTATGAGCAAAGTGAAGGTAAGAGCCATGGTGGTTTGTCTGTACTATGTTAAGGCCTCATAGAGGCCCAGTTCCTGGTAGGTGGGGGCCAGTCAGCAGGGACGATTGCTGCTCTTACCCAGCGTCATCCTGGAAGCCTTCTAGCTCATCCCGCTGTTCTGCCAGCGTTGCTTCCAAATCCAGGTAGGCGCCATTGTGGGAGAGCTGCAGTGTACAGTCATCGAGCTGCAAGAGAAAGAGCCTCTGGTTAGCCCAGCCAGCTCCTGAGACACGGACTCTGTATGGAGAAATCAATTCATGTTACCATCATATGTTTCTTAAAATCAAGAATTATTCTGAAATTTGGATCAGAACTGGAAAAGGTAGCGTGTTAGTGCAGATTAGGAGCAAGCCACATTCCGGAGGGGCAGATATGATGTCTGTTAAGTGGCATTAACAGAGCCCAACAGAAGTGGACCGGGAAGAGAAGGAGCCCGTGGGTGACACTTCCCACTCTGAGGAGCCCAGGAGAAACCATAGATTTGGGTAACTGGAACCGAGATCCCAATTCTGATGTGCCCATAGGCTGAAAGTTAGAATTTAAAGACAAACTTGGTGGGGAAAATATGTGATTTCCTTTGCTTCAGTAGATTCTACCATCATAACCTGGCACATTACAATTAACAGTTTCACAACCGAGCTGAAGGAAACATCCTCCACCTGAATGGCAACATATCCAAATTACAACATATCAAGGAGGAAACTAAATCTGTTATTAGTCTTTTTTTTTTAATTTATTTAACAAACACACAGTGTCATGTTCCCAGCACTGCTCTATGCATCTTACACATTCTGTCTTTCGATTCTCACAAGAACCCTACAAGTTCTACTGTTATCCCGCTTTTATAGATGGGGAAACTGAGGCACAGAACTGAGGCACAGAGAGAATAAAGTTACTTGCCCAATGTCATCATCTGGTGAATGGTGGAGCTGGGATTTGGATGCTGGCAGATTGTTTCTAGGTTGTGCTATCAATCACTACACGCTGTATCCTGTCTATAGCCCCAGCCTACACAGGACTTGAAAACATGCTTGCCAAACACAGGTGTGTCATCTAAGCGTTCTGGTATGGCTACAGCAATGCCACTTGCTCATCAATCCATTCCCTTCTCCTCCTGGGCATGTAGACCACATAGCCCAGCATGCTTCTAGTTGGAGTACAGCCACATAAGTGAGTACCATCCAGTGGGTTATGAGTAAAAGTGAAGCAGGCCCCCAGTGGCCCTGGATATAACAACTCCTGTGCAATTTTCCACCTTTTGTCCCTTGCCTACAGCCAAACGGAGACAAGCCAGAGGCTCTGAAGCCTAGAAAACAGCAGAGCCCAGGTGGAAGGAATTTGGGTTCCTGAATCACTGTGTGGAAAGAGAACATATTGCTGCCCAGCCTTCGCTGACCCATCCTGCACCATGACATGAGCTAGAAATAAGCCAGTGCTTTGCTAAGTCCCTAAGGAGCCCTGGTGGCGCAGTGGTTAAAGTGTTTGGCTACTAACCAAAAGTGGGTGGTTTGAACCCACCAGCTGCTCTGTGGGAGAAGGATGTGGCACTCTGCTTCTGTAAAAATGTTACAGCCTTGGAAACCCTATGGGGTCACTATGAGTCAAAACTGACTCTATGGCAGTGGGTTTGGGGTGAGTGCTAAGTCCCTGAGATTTTGAGGTTGTTACAGCAGCTACCATTACATTTAGAAACACAGGAAGATAATTTTACTAAAGAAGACTGAGATTCACATTATGAGAAAATCCAAATTTATAACTTCCTGTTCGGTTTCTCAGGCTATAAGGGTGACCTGTATTATTCATCTACATGGTGATTAAGGCTCTCATCACAGAATTACAGGAGATTTGTGAAATGTGGAGACAAATATGTGGCTACTTAAAAACGTCCAGGTAAATGCCTGATAATCCTCACCCTATACATGCAACATCAAACAAGGAATTAGCCTCTTTTGATAGAAAAGCTTTGCTTATTATCCCCAACAAAAAAAATGTAGACTGTGATCTTGTTTAGAATGGGCATCTATAACAGGCTGTTAATTCTTATAGAGACCCCACAGGGTTCCCTGTTTCTTGTTATCCTCAACAGAATGAAAGGAATTTGTTCTTTATGATTTGAGAGAAAATACCTAGTTAAATCATTTGAAGGGGTTAATCCTATTTGATTCACCTGTTTTATTTCTCTAATAAAAACTGCTCCTTATGACTACTAACTAAAGGCATGCTGGTGAGTTTCTGCGCTCTTGCATGACTTCTTGTAGATTGGATCATCTCATCTGAGACTGCATTTCAATATAAGGATCAAATTGGCTAAAGTCACTGTACCCAGGGTTTTGTGGAAACACACAGAGGCACACCTACCCCAGCCTAGGGAAGAGTTTCTTGAAGAAGGTGTCTCCTGGCCCAAGAGTCTCTTGTGGACTGAAGTCAGGCTCCATGGTTACTGGGTGGAAAATTCCATTAGAAGCTCTATCTACTAACGTGTACACTGGACCACATGTATAGTTGTAATCAATGCCAGCTCACTCGTGCTTTGAACTTCCACTGCCATTGTTAACTAATAAAGCTTACTTAGTGCCTTCTGTTGACAGTATCAATGCTGTTGCTTATTTTTAATTCCACATATAATCAACAGACTAGAGGATGAAAATAATGGAAGCCCTTTAATCCAAACAAACTCTTTTTCCCTCAGCCCCTGGAAATGTATGAGCTCAGGATAAAGGGTTTCTGCTTCGACTCAACGGAGCTTGAGTCATTGAGGCTGTGGGCCACGCTCAGTCCAGAGGGAGAGAAACGGGTAGGAGAGAAAGTGCCACTCTGCTGCGGAGACACACTCAAAATGTGAACATGTGTGTGGGGGGGGAGGGTTATAAACACTCCCACCACAGCCGACTGCAAGCTACTAGCATGAAGTCGCTGAGCACAAAGTTGGAAAGAGATATGCAATAGATAGCAGTATATAGTATTTCATCATATATATATATATACACACACACACACACACACTTATAGTATATATATAGTATGAAGGAGCCTTGGCGGCACAACTGTTAAGCACTCAGCTACTAAACAAAAGGTTGGCAGTTCGAACCCCCTCAGTTGACTCCACAGGAGAAAGATCTGACGATCTGCTCCTCTAAAGATTAACCAAAAACCAAACCCATTGCCATTGAGTCAATTCTGACTCATAGCGACACTACAGGACAGAGCAGAACTGCCCCCATAGGGTTTCCAAAGAGCTACTGATGGATTCAAACTGCCAACCCTCTGGTTAACAGCCAAGCTCTTAATCACTGTGTCAGCAGGGCTCCTCTGTCAAGATTACAGCCTAGAAAGCTCTATGGGCCAGTTCTGCTGGGACCCTATAAATCAAAACTTGACTTGATGGCACCTAACAACAACATATATTATGCATGTGTACACACACACCATGCAGATATAATAGATATACATAACCTGAAGAGCAAAGAAGCAGTAACATGTAGTAAAATAACTAGGAAGTGATGTGTTTTGTATTTAACAGAATTTGTTTAATTGCACATTTATATAATTTAATTTTTAGTAATGGCTTTGTTTAACAACTGACACAAAATTTCTGAGACCTTAACAATTGGCCTTTGTGCACCGCCCAGGGCAGCTCCAGTACACACTCTTCTGGCCCTTCTAGGTCATTAATTTGAAGCATCTGAAGTGGAGATAGCAGGAAGTCGATGAGAAGGCTAGGAGATCCTGTCTTGGGCTTTTAGCCCTCACCATACCCACCTAAACCCTATGCTCTACTCCTTAGTCAGGGGCAGAGGTGGGGATCTACTGGTAGTTGGCAGGTGTAGCCCTATCTTTAATGGCAAATTGGCTATTTTGCACATCATCTCTGCCCTGCACCTCCCAATTTTATCCCCAGCCGCCTGGAGCATATATCCTGTTTTTCTGGACACTCACCCTGGCTGGCCATCTATCTGCCTCAACATTCTCCCGGCCAGCCCCAAATCACAACATGAAGCCCTACAATCTCCCCAGCTTCTAACAACAGAATCTCAAAACCTTAGCCTAACAGTCTGTTCTCACCATTCCTCTCCTCACATTCACGGCCTCGTTAACTGCTACCATTTCCATAGCTTAATTTTAGCAAAATTATATGTCAGAGGCAGGCTGGGCAACAAGGAGCACAAACAAGCTTCCTTCCCTCCAAGAGATCTTCATTTTAAGTATGACACACGAATAGAATGCAATGAAAAACCTTTTAAACCAACTGTGAAAGGGTGTAGATGTTTATCCTCAGTTACATCCTGTGATGGTTAAGGTTGTCAACTTGGCTGGGTTGTGATTCTCAGTGATTTGATAGTCGTTTTCTGGAGTGATGATGTGATCACTTCCATGATGAGATTTGATATTATGTGATCACCTCCATGATAGGATCTGCTGTGAGTAGCCAATCAGTTGAAAGGGAGTTTCCTTGGGCGTGTTGCCTGAGTCGAATGTAACGGGATATTCTGGCAAGGCTTGTAGGCTTTTGTTAGTTTTGGATCCTGCAGCTGGCTCCTGTTCATCTGATTTCTGGTTCTTGGGACTTGAGCTAGCAGCTTACCTGTGGTCTTGCCTGCCAATCTTCGTTGATCTTCACAGCCTGTGGGCAAGAGCCCTGCTCTCCAACCTGCCAATCTTGGGTTCTCCGGTCCCAGTACCATCAGGAGAAGCCTCTATTCTGACCCACAGACGTGGGACGTTTCAGCGTCTACAATTGCGTGAAGCACTTCCTTGATATAAATCTCTCTATATATACGTATTTATATGCTTTACTGGTTTTCGTTTTCCAGAGAACCCAGCCTAAGACACACCCCTTCTGCTGTAAAAGGAATTAGCAGTCACAGGCTGCAGAGACCTACATGCCCTCACAGAACTGCCCAAGTCCTCCTTTCAAAGTTGCCAATACTTCCTAAGCCAGGTGTCCTGACTCTGCCTCCCCCTAATTAATGGTTGAGCGAGCCTCTCCCCCATTTGTTTTAGCAAGTCCCTCAACTAAAACAGAAAAGAGAATATGTCTCTAGGAGTTCCTGGGTGGAATAGATGGTTAAGCGCTGGACTCCTAACAGAAAGACTGGCGATTCCAACCTATCCTCAGAAGACAGGTCTGGCGATCTGCTTCCAAAAGTCACAGCCTTGAAAGCCCTGTGGAACAGTTCTATTCTGCTCACACGGGGTTGCCATGAGTCGGAATCAACTTGATGGCAACTAACAACAACAAAATCCCTCAGGAACTACATGGAGTATTCACACTAGGGCCATGGAATGGGGCAAAGTCGGGTATTAGCCACCCTTAGGGAGACAGGACAGGGTACTCAGGGGTCCTAACAAAACGGGCAGCCAGTGAACATGCCAAACTGGTCAACACATACTGCACCTCCATCCCACAGCACAAGCCCTGCCTCATCATTATACCCGAGACACATGAGATTAATGTTTAAACCATCACATGAGCCAAGGAGAAAGAATAAAGGGCTTCTTTGCTGGCTTGACACATTGAAACTGTAAAATCCTCTAAGCATTTCAGAGGACATGGGTCACCTCTGTACCTCTGTGTATCATTTTTATACACTAATTGATAGGTATATGAAATAAATTCTTCAATCTTGTCAGTGAAAGCTAAGTAACTGTTATCCAGTTCCAAAAGAAAGCAAAAACAAATATGAATAGGCAGCAAGGGAAGTTAATTCCAATTTGGTTACTATAAAGATTTAGACAGACATATCCAAGCCTTCCCTACAGAGTGAGGGACCCACACACCTCCCTGCCAAGCCCATCCCCAACAGGGAACCTCGGTTCTGGACACACTGACACCAAGGCAACTTGATCCCTCCCTTGGCCTCTCATGTCAAACGTCTTCCCATTTGACTTAAGGGCCCTGGAATTTCCTGACTCCAACAATTTTCGTGTCAACCCTGATTCCCTGGCAGCTTGGGCCCTGCACTCCTTTCTTGGCTCTAGGTTTGGTAGCCAGGACACTGCGGGCAGTTCAGGACATAAGACAAAGCCAGGAGCCACGTGGGCAGATAACATTACAGAGCTATTATAGAAGTGCGATGGATTAGGGAAGTGTAGGGGCGGGACAGCGTGCACCAGGAAGGCTTTGGATCAGGTTGCAGGCTCCAACAGTGGAGGCTGTACACCCATGGCCAGGATTCTGGAGGGAATAGGGTGCTCGGGAGGAAGTCAGGCAAGATCTCATGAAGGGTGCTTCCAAGTACCCTGAGATTTCCTGCTGCCCATCCCAGGTCTAAACAAATCATTAAAATGGGCCCTCATTCTTTGGAGACAGAGAAAGAGCCTTTCACTCCTTGCAAGAAGGCTGCACAATGTCACTCAGAGGTTCTTTTAACTCCCCCTACAAAGACAGTCCATTCAAAGAGAAAGTGTATCCGAAGAAAAAATCAAATCTCTCACCATCCTGAAAAACTAAACCAAACATCTAAAACAAGGCTGATGTCACGTCTCTTGATTTATATATTCTTTTCTTTCCTTAATCCAGTGAAGTGGTGTGTTACCAGGGTGGTTTAATGATTATCTGGGTTTTGGTAGCAGGTCCACAGTGATGCTTAGTCTAAGCAATAAAATTTCTGTGTAACCCTGAAATAGATTTGCATGCAACCATTCTATAAATATATACTAGGGCTAGGCTTTAAACTAATTTTGGTAATATTTCAGAAGTGGGGAAATATATGCTGAGTTAAAAAAAAGAAAAGCTAGAATAAGTGTTGTCTGCTTTTGCCCTTTAATTGGCAAGATAAATTGCAAAAATGGCCACAAATTCCTCCCGTCCCTGCATCCACAGCCTTACCATGTGACTTTGTAATGCCTCCCACCAGGAGGTGAGTTCTTTCTCTCCTCCTGGGATCTGGGCTGGCCTTGTGTGTTGCTTTGGTCAATGCGACAGTAGCAAATGTAACCTAGCAGAGACTTGAAAAGCACTTGTTCACAGAGTTGTCCTCTCTTGCTGCTCTTAGAAACCTACCACCACGTGAAGAAGCCCAGGCTAGCCTGCTGGAGGATGGGACGCATGGCCTGGTTGTTCCTGCTGCCCCTGCCAATAGCCTGCCAACTGCCACCTCTGAGTGAGGCCAACCTAGATCATCGAGCCTCCAGATGACCTGCCAGCTGACAACAGACACATGAGAGAGGCCAGCAGAAATCAGTCAAACTGGCCCAAACCAGAGCCATCTACTAGACCCAGAGACTTGTGAGCAACAATAAAATGGTTGTTGCTTTAGGTGTCCTCTTCCCACACCCAGCTTCTCCAACCCACAGCAGACAAGCAAGCCTCCAAGGACTACAACTTCCACCCTCAGAAGAGCTTGGAGTCTAGATTCGTGGTGGGTGAGAGGTGCACCCCCACAACACACCATGACATTACCAGCTCAAGGCAAGGATAGCCACCATCACACCCCACCACAAAACACACACACTGGGCCCTGACACTGACCATCCCTGAACTCTTTGCTGGGTGGGAGCAGGCAGGAGGCGGCCTGGGGTGCCAGGGAATGGGAAGCAGTCAGTCAAGAACCCTCCCAGGGAGGTGAGGAGGCAGCAGAAGGTGGACCTAAGTGTACATGAGTCGAAACTCCCAAGCCCTGGTACATGTTCCACCGCATACTTCATAATCTATCACATTTCACTCACAAAACGTAAATTCAAAGAAAAGTATAAAGAACTACAAGACAGCAGCTGCAAGCATAGAGCCCCCTGAGCACAGAGACCTATGCAACCGCGGTGGTCATACGCCCATGAAGCCAACCCTGTTCCCGGCTCAGAAATTAAGACTTGCTGTGGGCCCCGTCTCTCCCCAGAGCCAGGTTCGCTGTGGGCTCTGAGTGTCCACTCGAGGCTCTTCACAGCTCTCAGACAAAGGCAGTCAGCATGTCTCAGGTGGTCAATCCTTAAACAGCTATGCTCGCTTCCCCCTCAAATGCTGCTTCTGTTTCTAGGCAGCCACCAAGCTTGTGGCTTCCTCAAACTCTAGGTTCCTTCTAAAGGCCACAGAGACAAGAAACTGGACTTAGATGACAAGCAAAAAATGTTAGGAAAGAGCCTTCCAAAAAGCAGTGCCATGTGCCCCTTTCACAATTCTTAATAAAACCAACACAAACCCTGGCTTAGTTGTTGAACGACTTCTGTGGACTAGGGCTCCCCATAATCCACACAATCCCTGAGAGGGGGCAGGGTGGAGGGCACACATGCCATGGTTGTCCTCTGCCATATCCTAGGCTGGGTGGTGAGGACATGGCTAGTCACCGCATTATTCTCCATACTATGCATACCCCTCATGCACATTCTTTTGTTTGTATGATGTATTTTATACTCCAAAGTGATTAGTTGCATATACAGATAAATTAAGTTTACACATTAAAAAAAATGCAATACTTGGTCAGTTTTCTTAAGGGAAAGATCAAATGGAACTGATATACATAACATCAGAAGAAAAGAGGCCCTGCTGGTTAACTCCAGAATAAAAAAAAAAAAAAATTGCCATCAAGTCTATTCCAACTCATGGAAACCCTATGCGTTACAGAGTAGAGCTGCCCCATAGGGTTTTCTTTGCTGTAATCTTTATAGAAGCAGACCACCAGGCCCTTCTTCCATGGCATCACTGGGTGAGTTTGAACCTTCAATCTTTAGGTTAGCAGTCAAGTGTAAGCTATTTTCAACACCCCGGGACAATCCCAGCATATTCTATTTAAACTTTTTAGTGCCTAGTGGCGCATTTCTGGAGCCCTGGTGCCACAGTGGTTAAGCATTTCGCTGCTAACCCAAAGGTAGGCAGTTCAAACCCACCAGCTGCTCCGTGGGAGAAACATGTGGCAGTCTGCTTCCATAAAGATTATAGCCTTGGAAACCCTATGGGGCAATTCTACTCTGTCCTATATGATCACTATGAGTCAGAATCAACTGGATGGCAACCGCTTTAGTGGCCCACTTGGCCTCTTTGGTAGAACGAGAATATCCCAGGTACTTTAATAAATGCTTTAAGATGAAGCATAAGACATTTTTGAAGATCCAGCTATATGCTGGGTTATGAAATAATATGAATATATTTACTTTGGAAGTGGTTGGATTTTACTTCTCCAGAAACCTTTAATAAGTTATTTTATCTGTGGCCACCAACCTCAGCAAAAGAAGCAAACGTCTTGAAAGCTGATTTAGGCAGTTTCCAAACCAAGCCCCAGATTTCTATTTAAGTCAACAAAATTGCACAGTTCACCAAACAAAGGCAAAAGCCTCTGCCCATTTCCACAAGAAAGATAAAGGCAAGGATTCTCCCATTAAGAGCTTAAATTTAGTGGGAGTAATAATCTGGTGTCCTGGTGGCACAGGGGTTAAGAGCTCGGCAGCTAACCAACAGGTTGGCAGTTCGAATGCACCACCTGCTCCTTGGAAACCCTATGGGGACAGTTCTACTCTGTCCTATAGGATCGCTATGAGTTGGAATCGACTCTACAACAACAGGTTTGGTTCAGAATAATCTGGTAAATATTTAAACATATTTCAATTATTTTAAAACACCTTATCATTAAATAACCAAAAATACATTAATTTCTCCTGAAAAGGCTGGAATATATTTACTTATGTTTGCTGGTACTTTTTTCATTTTCTCTTTCACTTCACTGAAGTTGAAAATATCATCAGCCCTATGTTTCAGGAATATTATGGATTATTGTTCATTTATTCCTTTATTCTGATTAATAATGCTTCCCTATGGACACGAAAAGAGAGAGTGGAAGGAGACAGCAGGCTGTCTCATTAAAAAAAAAAAAAAGAGTGTGTAGAAAGGTATATATGGGTTTTTATGTGAGAGACTGACTTGACTTGTAAACTTTCACTTAAAGCACAATAAAAATTATTTTTAAAAAAATTATAATGCTTCCCTGTGCTCCTCCTCTGGGCCAGCCACTGGGCTGTGTCCTGGGGAGACAACCATGAGCAAGATACACCAGGTCGGAAGGAACACGCAGGGTTGTAGGGAGACTGAGCACCAAACAGCTAGCTGGAGCTCAGGGAATAGAGGAGGATGATGAGTCAGCCACCTCTGCTGTTTTCTGTTTTCATTGGGAAGGAAAAGAAGCATGATCGGTGCAAAAGCCCTGACACAAAGGAGCATGAGTTGTCAAAGCACTCAAAGAAGGAAGACCACGGGCTCTGGAGGAGGAGCCTTCCTGGCCACAGCAGATTTTAGACTTGATTCTAGGGCTGTGAGAAACCGTGAAATGGTGTGAACAGATGAGGCCAGGACTAGATTGGCAGCGTTGAGGATGGAAGGGGAAGACAAGTAAAGAGGCTGGTATAGGAATCTGAAGCGAATCTGAATTTGAAGGTGATTGGACAACGATGGGAGCGGTGGAAATAGAGGGCCGTGACGGCAAGGGAGAAAGTTCATGCAGGCAAAGAAGGGGTGCGGGAAGGAAGGAAAAACCAGTTGGAGTTGGTGAGTGATCAGATGTCACAACACTCAGCAGAGAGAGGTATCAAAGATAAATCTTGGGCTTCTTGCTTGAGCAAGTTAATAAATGGTGGTACTGTACCATTACCCACATGGGAAACATTAGCTAAAAAGCCATTTGGGGGCTGCAAGATAGGATAAAAATTGGGATTTTGATTTTAAGCATGTTACTTACCTAAGACAAATAGAGATATAGAGTAGAGAATTGGCTATTTGGGCTTGAACTTGACTAAAAATGTGGTGGTTGGAATCCCAGAAGTACATTAGCATGCCCAAAGATAACAGCTAACTCTAGTGTCTTGAAGCTCTATAGTGGTATCCCCTTTTTCATTCCTGATATTGGTAATTTGTGTTTTCTCATTTTTCTTCTCTAACAGTTTTTTAACAGTTTAGGAGAGATCCTTTAACAGTTTTATTAGTCTTCATAAAGAATCAGCTTTTCTTTGCATTGCTTTTCATCTATTTTAACTTTGTTTTCTAGCTCATTAATTTCTGTTCTTTGCTATTTCCTTCCCTCCACATTCTTTGTGCTTAATATGCTAGTGGGGGAGGGGGTTCTAAAATCTTAACAATTTTAGTTTTTTTCTTTCTAATTGTATACATTTAACACTATAATTTCTAAGTAAGGTTTAGTTATAGCCCACAGGTTTTGATATGCCACATTTTCATTATCTTTGGTTCAGAATATTTTCTAAATTTCACCGGGATTTCTTCTTTAACCCATAGGTTATTTAGAAGTACATTACATAATTTTCAAATATTTAGGAATTTATTAGTATATTTTCTATGATAGGTTTATAACTTCATTTCACTAAAGTCAGAAAATAATATAATCTGCATAATTTCAATTCTTTGATATTCCTTGATGCTTATTTTATAGCCCAGTACGTGGAAAGGCTATGTACTCAACAGCTGCAGTTTTTGTTAAGTGTGATGCTCACACCTTCTGTATCCTGCTTTTTACCTGTTTGTCCTATAGAGAGGTGTATCAATCTCCCGCTACAACTGTGGGTTTTTCTTTTCAGTTCTGTCATTATTTATTTATTCCAGTTATTACATGCACACAAATTTAAGAACTGTTGTATCTTCCCAGCTGACTGACTCTTTTAGCTCTATGAGACTTCCTTCTTATCACTAGTAATGTTTCTAGCCTTAAGGACTGTATCGTCTGGTATCATTATAGCTATGCCACTTTCTTTAGGTTAGTGTTTCATGGTTTATCTTCTGTCCTTTTACTTATAACATTTTGCATCTATATATTTAAGATATGTATCTTTTAAATACAGTTTTTTTAATCCAGTCTGACAACCTTAGTCTTTCAATAAAAGTATTTAATCAAAGTCTATTAACCTAAAGTGACCGCTGATATGGTTGAGCTCAAATCTACATGTTTAGTAATTACCTACCTGTTCTACTTTCCTTCTTCCTCCTTTCTTGACATCTTTTGGGTTAATCCAGTATTCTTTATTATTCCATTTTCTCTTCTATTACCTTCCTAGTTATGCATTCTTTAATTAATAATCCTATATTAATTACTAAAAGAAAGGCCTATAGATAACAGGCCTTCTTGATTCAGCAGAGCCTACTATAAATTAGTGTTACCATTTCCTAGACAATTTAAGGGTATTAGGCTACTTTAATACCACCTTTTGAGACACTGGAAAACCTACCTACCACATTTTAAACCCCCATAAGAAAGTGTTATTTGGGGCAATTAACATTAATTTAGATTTACCCACACTTATACCTTTTCTATTGCATTTCATCTTTCTTGTGCTTCTATCTGTGATAATTTCTTTCTGCCTGAGAATTCTCTTTAGTAAGGATCCTTTGGCAACAGATTTTTTCAGTTTCTGCTTCCTAGAATCATCTTCATCTCTTGTAACAGCTTAATTGAGATACAATTTACACTCCATACAATTCACCCATTTGAAGTGTACAATTCATTATTAGTATATTCAGAGTTGCGTGTACATCACCCCAGTCAATGTGAGAACTTTCATTACCCCAAAAAGAAACCATTAGCAGTCATGTCCCATCACCCTTTATAGCCCTAGGCTACCATTAATCTACTTTATGTCTCTATAAACTTGCCTACCTGGACATTTCTTAAAAATGGAATAATACATGGTCTTTTGTGACTGGTTTCTTTCACTTAGCATAATGTTTTCAAAGTTTATCCATGTCATAGTATGTATCAGTATTTTGTTCCTTTTTATGGCTAAATAATAATACACTGTATGGATATATGACATTTTATTTATTCATCAGTTGATGGTCATTTAGGTTGTTTCCACTTTTTGGCTACTATGAATAATGCTGCTATGAATGTTGTGTGGGTATATGTTACAACCATTTCTTGGGTATATACTTAGGAATGGAATTGCTGCATCATATGGTAACTCTATGTTTACCTTTGAGGAACTGCTAGACTCTTTCACAGTGGCTGTACCATTTTGCATTCCCATCATCAGTTTATAAAGATTCAAGTATCTTGACAACTTCATCCACACTTATCTTTTTTATTGTATCCGTCCTAGTGGGTGTAAAGTGGTATCTCATTGTGATTTTGATTTGCATTTGCCTAGCAGCTAATGATTTTTAGCTTCTTTTAATGTGCTTGCCAGCCATTTGTATATCTTCTTAGGAGAAATGTCTATTCAGATCTTTTGTCCATTTTTTAATTGGGTGATTTGTCTTCTAATTGTTGAATTGTAATAGTTCTTTATTCTAGACACAAATCCCTACCAGATAAACAGTTGCCAAAAATTTCCTCCCATTCTGTGAGTTGCCTTTTCACTTTCTTAATGGTGTTCTTTGAAATACACAAGTTTTTACTCTTAATAAAGTCCAATTACCTTTTTTCTTCTGTTGATTGTGCTTTTGACATCATTATCACCTTCCCTTTTAAAGGATCCCAAACCAAACCAAACCCTTGCCGTCGAGTTGGTTCTGACTCATAGCAACCCTATAGGACAGAGTAGGACTGCCCCATAGGGTTTCCAAGGAGCACCTGGTGGATTTGAACTGCCGACCTTTTGGTTAGCAGCTGTAGCACTTAACCACTACGCCACCAGAGTTTCCTTTTAATAGTTTTGCTAAATACAGAATTCTAAATTGGCACATATTTTCCTGAAGCACTATAAAACTGTCATTCTACTGTCTTCTGGCTTACATCATTTCAGTTAAACAGCTGTCAGTCTTATTGTTGCTTATTTGAAGATGATCTATTTTTTTCTGGCCACTTTTAATATTTTGTCTTTGAGTTTCATCAGTTTCACTATGGTGTTCTTATGTGTGATTTACTTTGAATTATTCTGCTTGGGCTTTATAATACTTCTTGAACCTATGGCTTGATGTCATTTATTGGTTTTGGAATATCTTGACCATTAGCTCTTCATATGCCCATTATGCTTCTTCTTCCATTCTGAGACTAATACAGTAAAACTTGTGAAAGCTAGGACCTATGTAAGACAGAAATCTGTCAGAGAAGGAAAACTCAAGTATTTTTCACTAATAGAGAGTGATAACTGGTACCCTGCACCTTGTCAAAGGTGGAAAACTTTCAAGACCTGGAAAAACAAGACAGTCCCACTGAGTTCCAGCTCACACAGTTTCACTGTACATATATTTTAGACCCATGTCCCACATGCCTCTCACACTCTTTTCTGCATTTTGCTGTCCATACATTGGTCTTAATATCTTCCACGGACCTGTCTTCCAGATCATTAATTTTCTCATCATCTTTAATTTTCTGTTGAACCCATCTAATTTTTTTTTTTTTTTTCATTTCTACAATGTCCACTTTATATTATGAAGATGACACAGGATTGGGCAACATTTCATTCTGTTAACAACAGCAAATTTATATCCTATATATCTATTTTTTGTTTTGTTAAAATTCTCCATCTTTCCCATTTTCTTGAATGTATTTATAACAATTGTTTTACAGATCATGTCTGATGATTCTAGTATCTAGATCACCTATGGCTGTTTCTATGATGTTTTTCCCCCCTTGGTTATGTCTCTGGATAGACCAGGTAAATTTTTATTAAATTCAATCATTATTTACGAAAAATTTTAGAGGCTCTGGATTATATCTTCCTCCAGAAAGAATTTTCATTAGCTTCTGACAAGCTGTACAGATCATCTTAATGCAATCAAGAACTGAACTTCTGCAAAACTGGGCTTCAGTCTTTGTAAGGCCTAGCCTATTTTCAGTTAGCCCTTACTTCTAGAGTATAATCCTGTGGTGGTCCCAGCTGAACGCCTGGGGTGTTTATTAGAATTCATCTACCCTGGCAATCCCTGATCTCCATTTCTTTTTCTCCCCAGCACCATGAAACTGCTGATAGCTCTGCTGAACTTCTCAGCCTACTCACACTTTTTGATCATCTTCATCATCTCCGTACCTGCCAGTAATGAACTGGTAAATGTATCAAGGTGTAAAACAACTTACAATGTCAGAACTAATGAGTTTAACCTCAATGAGCCACCTCTCTCTACCTGGGAATTTGGCCTCTCAAGTCTTGGCTGCCTTGGTGGCTCACTGATACCTTCAAACAAATCTTTTGATCCTTTGTCTAGCTTTCTAGTTGTTCTGGGTATAAAGATTTGTCTGCTATAAGCTAGTTCATTATAGCCAGAAGTAGAAGCCCAAACATCTAATTTTTAAAAGCTAAATACTTGATATGGATTAACACGAATTATTTAGTCCTCACACAAGTTTATGAGGAAGGTACTATTGTTATTCTCATCTTATAGTTCATATAAAATTATGGAGCATATGCTGTAAACTTCCCAATAACTTGCCCAAGACTGCCACAATTAAGGGCAACCGAACCCAGACAATGTGGCTCCTGAGACTGTGTTGTTAGCCACCACAAAACAGACTACAGAATGAGGAAGAAAAAAAAACACAGGAGTAAGCCCTCAGGAAGTTTGACATTTAGAGACTGGATCACAGAAAGGAGACCGAGAAGGAACAGCCAAAATGATAAGAGAAAAACCAGAAGAAGGTTGTCATAAAAGCCAATGGAAGACCTAATACATGCTATAACACAGATGAACCTCGAAAACATTATGCTGAGTGGAATGAGTCAGTCACAAAGGGACAAATATTGCATGATTCCACCTATACAAAATATCCAGGATCGAAGTTTATTAGTAGTTATCAGGAATGGGTGAGAGGGAAGGGAAAAGGGACAATCATTGCTTAGGAGACACTGAGCTTCTGTTAAGGGTGATGGGAAATTTTGGAAATGGATAATGGTAATGGTTGAACAAAATGGTAAACATAACTAATGTCACTGAATTGTACATGTGAAGAATGTTGAAAAGGCAAATAATTTGTTACATATATATATATGTGTGTACCACAACAACAAAAATCCAAGGGACAAGAGTATTTCAAAAAGAATACAATCAACTGACAAATGATGAGAGGAAAAAGTGAGACACAAACTATAACAATTTTCATTTGGAAAAAAATAATTGGACTGGTATTAGCAGCTGCTCATCTCTTCAAATCGGTTCAAATTGGTTCAAACCGGTTCAGTCATGGCCGATGAAGCAGGAACAGACCCGAAGTTCTACAATTCGGGTGATCTGCCACAGTACCTGGAACTGGAAAAATTACAGGCCAAAGCCCTGGAATGGGGGACTCGAAATAGGCATAGTAAGCCCTTTCAGGAGCCTGATGCATGAGATTGGATTATTGGAAGGTGGTCAGCCGCCATCTTTGAATGTGGAACCACCATCTTTGAATGCGGCACCACCATCTTTGAGCAGAGTGTCGCCAACTTTGAGTGTGACGAAACTATTTCCAAATCTGCTCAAAATCGAGGCCAAGAGATTTTGTTGCTATGCAACACATATGCTGCCCTTGTTTTCTAAGAGAGAGATTAAGTTTCTAAAAAAAAATTTTTTTTTTTTTTTAGTTTCTAGCTGGGTTTAAATTCATAACTTTTTCCACTCCAAGTACCATGGCAAATCACCAAAGTTTTTAAAACTCAGATCTGTTCCGGCGACGATTCCTCGGCCATGACTGAACCAGGCAGAACCAGTACAAGGCCCTGTTTCAAACAATAAGACTAAAAATCCTCTCCAAGACACAGGGCACAGCCAGTCCTTCTGCAGTCCTTCTTCATCCTTCTGTAAACATTCAGTGAGCACACACTATCTTCCAAGTATATCTTACTTATTTTGCTTGCCATGGTGAGGCAGCTCAAAACACTCCCAGACACATATACTAGAAAACCAAATTCACGCTGTTAAAATGGAACATTTAATTATTGGAGAAGCCATACAACTATGATAGCTCTCACTGATTCTCTTTAAAATCTTCAAAACACCTGCATAAAATTTAAAAATGCAACTTTTAATATACCATTGCTTTCTTCTTCCAAAATCTCTGCTATTACCATTCATTCAAAGAAAACTACTGGGATGTATAATATAAAGCAACTTATAAACATATGGAAGACTTTGGAAATGATCAGCAGAACAGTCAGTAAAATCAGGACAAAGACAAGATCTAGGAGAAAGCAGCAAGTTATCTTTACAGTATAAGCCAGTAATAAGACAGATCCACCAAGAATAAGATTTATGAATATGGCCAACCCCAGGGCCAGCTACATAATTTGTGAGTCCCAGTGCAAAATGAAAATGTGGAGCTCCAAGTTCAAAATGCAAAAGATACAAAAAAAAAAAAAAAAAAACTTTCTCTTTTGTCCTCAGTCTCTCTCTCTTCTACCCATCAAGGTGTTTTTTTATTTGCTACTGCTGTCGCGCTTCCTTGGTAACAGGTAAGTGTAGACCCTCACAGGCAGCCACAGCCCTATCCTACGGCTCAGACATGGGGGACATGTCTGACCCCACCACAGAGGCAGGGGTGGTTGCAGTCACAGGGCAGGGGAGCAAGAGGCAGAAGCCAGCAGAGGCAGAGGTTCCCAGCCCTCAGCACATGCTGCATTATCCCAACAGCCTTCACTTTAAACAAACACAAATTTAAGATAAAATTATTAGGAATTCAAGACTGTGACTGCAGAGTATTAAATCCCAAGAACTGGGTCCCCTTCTGAGTGTGGAGGCCTGTGCAGACAGCACTGATCACATCCGATGAAGCCAGCCCTGGGGCGACCACTTAACACTGCCTGTTGGCTTCAGGGATATGAGCCAGAACTCTCCAACTGACCACCTGCTCCTCTGATCTGCTTGCATTCCTGCATCTTGGGGCCTAAGGAACATGACTTGGAATCACAAGACCCTATTATTGACTACTGCCTCTACCATGCCTAGACCAGTGGTTCTCAAACTTCAGTCTGCACACGATACTCTCCTGAGGGCATGTTTAAAATGGAGATTCCTGGGTCACGCCCAAGGCTATTTCCTCTGGTCTAGGTGGGTGGGCCCAGGACACTACTTATGTCCTGCCATCCCCAGGTGATCTGATACAGAGCCCCACTCTGAGGAAGATTGCCAGGGATACCACTCAGCTCCCCTGCTGGAGGGCATAAGTCTCAGGCTGAGGCTGAGGACCAAGGGCAGAAACTTAGGGGCCCGATCTCTCAGAATATTTGCCTCTTCACCTAGTCCCCAGCTCTTCCTTTCTGCTCAGAGCATTTGTCTGTGCAGTGCTCTTCACGCTGACTGAGTCCATCTCAGTGTCCACGTGTATGGGTATTAACCTGACGTCTCAGAGAACATCCACTGATATCCTTGGAAAACACACAAACAGGCCAAGAATCTAGCTCCTCCTAGCATCTATGGCATGAATGCCCAGGAGCACAAGCCACACCTCAGGGGAAGTCCAGCTGGCTGTGCTTTAGACTTCTAGGAAGAGCACTCAAGGATGTTAGAGGAGATGCTGCCTGCTCGCCAGGAAAACCCCACACACACTTGTCATTCCAGAGGTTCCCCAGAACACAGCCATTGGGGAAGAAAAGAAATCAGCCTCAGAGACGAGAGTCTTGCACTCCAGCTCCAGCATGGCAGAACCCTGGGCCAGCCCATTACCACATCTGTAGGATGATGGAGGTGGCAGACATCAGGTGCAAACTGGAAGCCCATGGCCACGCTCAGATTGGCCAGTTGCCAATATTTAAAAGTAATAAGGCTTCATATCAAAATCCAGGTTTCCAGCTTCTCTTCAAAAATGGGAAACCCACAAACTCTGGGCCCAGAAAGGCCAGGCTGAACAGCAAGCACCCAATCTTCAGGGGCAGGGTGTTCTCTGGGTCCTCGGGATCCCCTACTCACCTGGAACATTTCCATCAGGTGCGTGGACCCTGGCTCAGGTAACTCAAAGATCTTTTACCCTCAAATACTCTATGATTAAGTGTGCAATTTCTTTATTTAGTTTCAACCTCATAGAACAGCAGTGTTCTCTGCCTAACACCTCAATAACCAGAGAATCTAAAAATCAGCAGTGTAAAATCAGCTGTGAGTTTTAATCTACTCCTGTCCCTTAGTAATTCATCAAATATATTACCAGACTGCCCTAGTTGAGTGATCAGTTGAAATCCCACAACAAAAAGCCTCCATTCTTTCATAGCTCAATGAGGCCTGTGTTGCCTTTAAGATCCTTACAGTCCCAGGCACCCGAGTCCACATCCACCATCTTCACTCTGTCTCTTCCTCTCCAAATCCACAGCAAACACGAAGGTCATCATGAGATGCCTGACGCCCCTGGTTCCGAGAGGCCTGTTAGGTGGCGTTGCCTCTACCCATGCAGCACAGCAAAATATAGGGCTGGTTAGAGTTGTAATTAAAGACTGGTCCCTGTACTCCTTGCCACAATTTTTTAAACCCAATTTAAAAATCCACAGGCATCCATGTATTTCTAAATTACAACTTGTATGTTTTTAATTGAAAGAAAAAAATAATAAAATAAAAACCCCACCCTTGCTCACAAGCAGACCACACGTCTCTCAGATCTCTCTGGGACCTCCGGCCCTTCCAAAGAGCCGTATGCAGGGAAAAAGCAGAAGTGAACAACTTACATCTGTAATGCCATATGCTCCAAATAAATATTCCCTAAAAAAAAAAAACCCAAACATATTGTCATATTTAATTAGTGTCGAGAGATGTTTGGAGAGAAAAAGTCTATGCGTCTTCTGGGGCTGTTCACGTTACCCACCAGCCCCAAGTAAGGCTACCACTGTGACCACATCCAGAGTATTTGGGGATCACATTCACCATGCAGGACATGCGTTTCTGTGACCAAAAATAAAATGACCAATCCGTGACTCTAGGAATGTTCTGAGTTAGCTAATTTGAGAGTCTGGAGGATTTGACCTTTAATACAAAACAACTTTCAATCTAAGATTACGGAGGATCAAATTGTTGGAATCAAGGTACATTTTAAGCATAGTACGTTTTCTGGTGAGAGAAAATCCACTGTGAAATTTTAAATTTATGGATTATCATCTGTAAGGTTCAGCTCCATCATCAGACATCATCGTATTGAGATCTGGAGATACCTGACAGCTAAAAAGCGTATTATAATGTTGGCTGAAAAAAAAAAAGAGTCAAAATCAAACTACTTCAGGTTCCAGAAATGATTCAAGTGGCTTCCATTGCAGGCAATGGCACCTTTCTGGCTCGGCACTCAGTGGTGAGGGATGTGGAGTGTTTATGGAAAAGAATTCATACCTGCCATCTTTACGGAGGAGCTCATGTGAGCACAATTACCTGCTTATTGCTTTAATTTGCCCAAAGGTGGAGTTTCTTAAGGCTGCCATGGGGTTTGGTCTTAGGCAGAGTAATCATTCCCAGATGTTTAACAGAAATGCTCCAGCTGAAACCACGTTGCAGCACGGATGTGCCTCATGTATGAACAGGTCCTACGTCCTGTGCAGACGCCCACAAAGTCATGTGCATGACTACAATGTCCCAATCCTGACGCCACATTCTTTTTCATATAGTCCAGTTTCTCAGATTGTTTCCTCAGCATACAGATTGAATAAGTACGGTGAAAGGCGACAACCATGACACACACCTTTTCTGATTTTAAATCACACAGTATTCCCTTGTTCTGTTCAAACAACTGCCTCTTGGTCTACGAACAGCTTCCTCATGAGCACAATTAAGTGTTTTGGAATTCCCACTCTTCACAATATTATCCATCATTTGTTACGATCTACACAGTCAAATGCCATTGCATAGTCAATAAAAAACCAGTAAACATCTTTCTGGTATTCTCTGCTTTCATCCATCTGACATCAGCAATGATATCCCTGGTTCCACGTCCTCTTCTGAATCTGGCCTGAATTTCTGGCAGTTCCCATCAATGTACCGCTGCAACTGTTTTTGAATTATCTTCAGCAAATTTTACTTGTATGTGATATTAACGACGATATTGTTCAATAATTTCCACATTCTGTTGGATCACTTTTCCTTGGAATGGGCATGTATAGGGACCTCTTCTGGTTGGTTGGCCAGGTAGCTGTCTTCCAAATTTCTTGGCATAGACAAGTGAGCACTTCCAGCTTCACTGGCTCTTACCAATGAGAAAACAGCTCTAGCAAAGCTGGACGAAGGGGACACAGCTGAAAAACCCTGGATAGGTTAAGAACCTTGACTGTATGATTCCAGGATCACAGCTGTTTCTACTAGGTGACTCTATATACATCCATGGGCCCAAGCCTAAGCCCCAGAGACAAGGGGGGCATGGGATATGCCTCAGGCACACTTGCTGAAAGACAGAGGCACAGACCCAGGAATGCTGGGCTGAAGGTGGACTCTGGAATGCTTCAGAACGCCTCTCACGAGCTGCCAGGCTCCTCCCAAGATTAATTAAATTAGTCCCCAGGCTCTGAGCCAGAGTGGCAGGCTGAATGAGTCCCTCACTCCCCAAGTCCCCTCCCATTCACATTGGAGAATTCTAGTGAAACATACAAATCAGGCTACCAGTTATAGCTTTCACAGAAAGTGGGTTTCTTGGTTGAGAACAGTCTTGGCCATGAGCAAAGGCAACATGCAGTAGTTTTTCACCAAGCTTCACCATCCCTCAGGAAAAGCCAACCATGGAGGTTCCAGGCTGAGACATTTTGGTCACCTCACTAAGATTTGGCAGCCATGAAAAGCTTAGTCAAAAACAACAGTGATCTGCCACATTAATATTTTGAGGACTCCAACTTCCTGAAAGAAGACAATCCCTTTATAGTAGCAGAGAATTTCTAAATCCCCTCTTTTGTGTCCTTATTTATTGAACACCTGCTCTATGCAAGACGTGGCTTCTGTCCCAAAAGTAGGTTATCTGAATATACCTCCTTCTGGAACAATGGTGGGACAGGTAGATTAATAAGGACTCCCAGACTTCCTGCTCACATCAGCATCAAAGGAATGTGCTACTTCTCCTTACCTTGGGTGCTTGTGCTTCTTTTCTGTATTTCTCAATTTTTTTTCTAATGAATAGATATTATTAATAATGTAATCAGTTTAAAAACTGATTTCTTTCACTGCAATAACAGTAGTTTAGATCAATGCTTCCTAACCTTTAGAGTGAAAAGGAATCACCTGCAGAGTTTGTTAAATGCATTTTCTGATTCAGTAGGTGGGTCAGGGCATTTCTAATAAGTACCTAGTGATGTAATATTGCTGCAGGGGACCACGTGCTGACGGGCAAGGGTACTGATGAAGGTCTATTAGGATTGAAACTGACTTTGAACTAGGTGATGCTGAAGCTGCTGGTTCTGGGACGACGCTTTGAGAACTGCTAGGGCAGGATTTGTCAAAGACAGAGGACTCTACCCCAGCCCACTCCAGCCCCATTAAATTCTAGGAAAGACAACTGGATTGTCTAAACAAGATGAACTCTTTACATCTGGAAATGGCCATGACAGCTTACGTTAGATCCTGCCAAGTTAAAATAGTTATAAACCCAAAGGGGCAAAATCATACTTTCCTTTGGATTAGCTCTGCAATGGTTTGAATCCGTTCCACAGAATTAGGTGATGACTACATGAAATTCTTTTAGTTTGAAAAACTAAAATAGAGAAGAATTCAAGGTGATAAAACAACCACCCCTACCCTGTCAGCAGGTGACATGTTCCAGGACAAAGTTAGCCAGTGGCAGGTATCTTTACGCCACAGC
The DNA here is from genome assembly GCF_024166365.1 of Elephas maximus indicus. Lineage (NCBI taxonomy): Eukaryota > Metazoa > Chordata > Mammalia > Proboscidea > Elephantidae > Elephas > Elephas maximus. The sequence continues at coordinate 43,981,399 of NC_064829.1, read as the reverse complement.
CACTCATTCTAAAAGTAATTTTCCTTGTTTCTTGCCTTAGCAAATAAAAACCAGACCCTGATAAAGCCTAGAAAGTCAGATATCACAGATGAAGACAGTACACTCTTAGGCCAGATCTGAGATAAACCTAGGGGCACCATCAGCTCCACTGACGCTGGGACCCTGGTTCCTACAACATGGTGGGCTGGCCACTGCACCGCAGATGATGGGGAGGCTGCCGTTTGCCAAGGACTGTGTGAGGGACAGATACACAAAGAGGATGAGAACAATCTCTGCCTTCAAAATTTCAGTCAGCAGTAGAGTGGGGCACATGAACAGTAAGTAAACACATGACAGCACAAGCCAAGAGGCGGTCCAGCTGAGGGGACAGTTGGCTCAAACCAGAGTTCTCAACCTTGGCTATACTTTAAGATCATGTGGCAGGGTGGCGGGTGCTATTAAAGACTTACAATGCCAGAGTCCCACTTGTTGTTAGTTGCCATCATGTCGGCGACAACTCATGGTGACCCTGTGTGCAACAGACTGAAACACTGCCCAGCCCTGTGCCATCTTCAAGATCACTGGCATGCTCCAGTCCACTGTTGCAACCACTGTGTATTTTGAGTGTCTTCCAGCCTAGGGGACTCATCTTGCAACACTGTAACAGACAATTTTCTGTTGTGATGCATGGGGTTTTCTTTGGCTAATTTTCAGAAGTAGATCACCAGGCCTTTCTTCCTAGCCTGTCTTAGTCTGGAAGTTCTGCTGAAGCCTGTCCACCATGGGTGACCCTGCTGGTATTTGAAATACTGGTGGCATAACTTTCACCATCCAAGCAACATACATTTAGCTCAGGTCCCACTAGTTCAATTAAATCAGAACCCCTGATGCTGGCTGGGACCCAGGCAGAGAGATACTAAAAGCCTTATTCTTGGTGGTGGTGGCTGCCATCAAGTTGATTCCGACTCGTGGTAACCGCATGTGCGCAGAGTAAAACTTCTCCACAGAGTTTTCAAGTCTGTCACCTTTCAGAAGCAGGTCACCAGGGTGTGTTCAAACTGCCAACCTTTTGCCTAGTAGTCAAGCACTTAGCCGTTCGTGCTACCCAGGGACTCCTAAGCCTTTCCAAAACTAAACTGGGCACCGAACCTACCTCTACAGACACGCCGACACACACCAACCTGAGTTGGAGAGCTGGGTGCAACCTTCACAGTAACAGGCACAGAACCTACCCTTATGCCAAAAGTGAGCCGATAAAAGAATACCCCGAGCTGTGTCCTGGGCAGTAGCCCACGACTGCAGAAACAAAAGTCCCTCTAGTGTTTTGCACACCTGCAGTAGGGCTGAAGAGAGTGAGAGAGAAAGTCACTCTATGGGAGCCGTCACAGTTGCTGCTGCTTAAACCACAATGGTTCCAGTTAAACTCATAAAGCAGACATCTCTGGCGGGAGTGCTGGCCTGCCCCAGCTCAGTTCCTGACACACAAATCCTCTCACCTCACACTGTGTGACTGACCTGTGAGAGGACCACGGCCCTGTCTAGGCTTCCGGCCTTAGGAGAAACTGTGGTCTTATAAGACAGCCAGCCCAGTCTGGAGAAGCTCTCAGGGCAGCCTGGAGGAAGGTGGCACCCTACATCCTCACAGGCACCCTGGGGCCACTGGTGCTGCAGGAAAGGACAACCCAGGTCTGCCAGTTATCAGCATATCACCCTTCAACACATGGTCTGCAACAAGAGACAGAACTCTTTCAAGCATTTCTCCTCTACAGCGAGCACGATGTTAGGTTTTCTCAGTGAGGGTGCTAGAGGGATGTTGGTGGAGGAAGGAGCTGCAGCATGGGGGTCGGTGGTGATGAGTAGGGATGTCCCATGGGGCCCTGCCCCAGCCATGCACCCAGAACATGCTACTTCTCAGCAACCCGTCAGCCCCTGCACAGCCCGGTGATCCCCTTCCCGCAACCCTCTCAATGCAGACATTGACACTCCAGGTTTCCTGCCCCCTCTGGCTCCAAATCCCTCTGCTCACTCACCCCTGACCCTGGGTTGTCTCCCACAGTTCTCCTGACCTCGCGGCCTTCCTGAGAGAGGCACTCTGCCCTCAGGCCCCCTGCCTGCATCAGCGTCCCCACTCCCTCTGCACAACCATTTACCAGCCCCAGCCAAGGCTTTCCTGCCCTGCCTGAGCTCTGAATGGGTTGCTTCCTGTTTGCCCTGCAAGGCACAGCAAACCAGTGAACTACTCTATTACCCAATGGGTTCCATTATACCTTCTCCAATGACGTCTGAACCTCAGCTTTGGGTAGGAGTCCCCTTCCTTGGTACTTTTCCTCAGCTCTAGGGTACCATATAAAGTTTTCTTATGCCTTCTTTTATCATCATTTCATAATTCTTTATACTAAACTTCCCCTGTTCAAATCTGTGTGGGTTCTGTCTCCTAATTGGATCCAGACTGCTTCTCCAGAAGAACAGCCCCTCCCTGACATCACCCCACAGCAGCCCAAGAGTTACAGGGGGTGGGCACCCAAGCCAGCTAACCCTTCATTGACTGTCTGCTGACATCAATCTGCTCAGAGGCCTCACATAAAGTAGAAGACTAACTTCTACTGTAATTTGTGATGATCAGTCCCAATCCTTTGTCAAGTGAGTATATGTAGATGCCAAGACCAGTGACTCAAACCCTTCTCTTGAATACTTTTAAATTATCAGTCAATACAAAAGTTTTTTGAATGATGACTAACAATGAGTATTTCATTGTCTGTTTCTGTCAAACACTAGCAGGGAAATCATTTGTGGCTTATTATTTATAATTTTTCATCTATTTACAAAAGAAAATACGAAATATTTGGACACAGACCACGCCTCTTTGGAGGAAATCAGAAATAAAACCTCTAAGAAGAGATGAATATTCAGAAACAGCTGTGATCTGGATGGAACAGAACTGGAAGGGCTGCTGGGAGGAACTCTGAGGCAACAGAGTTGCCTCTCCCCATGGCAAGGGCAGGGCAGGCCAATGCCCCAGCTTACCCAGTCCTGCTCTGCCTGTGTGCCACCTCACTGCTCCCATTCCACATTCACTCCTCACTTGCTCACCAGCCAGGTACTGTGCATCCCATCAACATAGATGGAAAGAGGTGTCTGCCCTGATGCAGGGCTCACCAAGACCCTCCTGACCTGGAGGTGGTTTCCCAGGGAGGCCTCCCTGCTAGGAGGAAAATGTGCCCACACCCTCTATAAACAGCAGGCAAAGACCTTTTCAGTTACCCACGTCGCCCTCCTGATAGGAAGCCAACTCACACATGTGCAAGAGACCATAGCGAACTTTTGGTAGCCATACACCTGCTGGATAAACTGGCCATCCAAACACTCGTTCATTTGCCCTGTGAGGACACGTCTCCCTGCCTCTCACTAGTCCTCACCAGCTCAGACTTTATCCAGTTCAGGCACAGCTCATTCTCAGAGGTTCTCCTCAAAGGAAAAGGAATTAGGAGTCTATTCTGTAGTGTTAACATTATAGCTGAGCTGGTGTTTCCTCAAGTAATAAGTAATAATAAGCACTTACATTTATATAGTACTCTACAGCTTTCAAAATACTTTCACCAACAGTATTTCATTTTGGTGGAAGCAATCTGCTCATTTGGATATTTCTTTCTCTCAGATGTTTTTTTTCCCTTCTTTAGCGGCTCCTATGTAATTCACTCCGTGATGAAAAAATATGGGACATGTAAGGGTCACCTCCAGCCACCTGTCTGTCAGTTTGTCTTAGTGTGATGGCTTGCATGTTGCTGTGAAGCTAGAAGTTATACCACCAGTATTTCAAATACCAGTAGGGTCACCCATTGTAGACAGGTTTCAGCAGAGCTTCCAGACTAAGACAGACTACTGGTGATCCACTTCCAAAAATCAGTCAATGAAAACCTTCTGGATCACAATAGAATATTGTCCAATATAGCGCTGGAAGATGAACCCCTTAGGTTGGAAAGATCATGAAGATGGCACAGGACCCGGCAACATTTCGTTTTGTTGTACACAAGGTCGCCATGAGTTGGAACCAACTCCATGGCAACTAACAGCAACAACAGAAAAGGTCATCATCTCCAAAGCATGAGGAGAAAATCTGTGACCTTGCTTTATACCAATTTTGAAAAAACTAATATATTTGGTTAATTTGATTAATTTCAAGCCAAATCTAAGTTCATGGATGTCTGGTTCACAAAGCACAATTCCCCACCGGTGTATAGAAAAACTTCACAAGCATTCCTGTCATTGGGAGACGACTCTAAGTCAGTTCAGAAACACCCTCCTGATTGTGATTGGCAAATATTCGTCCCCACAACACTCTCAGAGACATAACTAACCAATCATCACATTCTTTCTCCAGAGAGTTGACCTCCCACATCACCCCAGACAAGCATCCTCAGTTGATTTTAGTTGGCATATGCAAGCGAAAGCTATTGTCATTCTTAGTATCAGGCTGCTGGGAGTGCCCCCCAACAGTGCCCTGGGCACCCTGCTTAAGTTCTTCCCTGTATTTCCTCTCCTGTGGGGAAGTCAGGGATCTTGCATCCATGTAGATATTCCCAAGACATGTGTAGCACTGCTGCAAACCTGCTCACCACTGGGCAGGGCTGCCATACCAGCTAGCTTCATTGGTTCTCCAGTCCTGTTCTCCTCCTTTGCTTCCTCTTTCTGCAGCTCCTGAGTGTGAGCCTGCATTACTGAACATTTTCTCATCACAGCAGCCTCCAGACTGCAAAAGCTGCAGCGTGTCTCTGGTCACAGCTCTAACACTTTCTTCATCATCTTAAGAGAATAGTTTTTAAAGACATGCATCTTTACACTACTATGACTTATATCTCTCTAGAATCTTTTCAAGTCTTTAACATGGTGGCTACAATGTCTGGTAGGAAAGAGAGTGGATTCCAGGTGGAAAGAACCATGGAAACTCAGGGCAGATATAAAAGGCAAAAGAACTTCATTTTGCTTCAATCAGAGGCAGAGTGAAGGTGAACAGTAGGACACCGGAGTGGCTGGAAAACCCGACGGGGCAGATCATGTATAGAGTTTGCAGACCATGCAGGTCCAGCAAAGGTTCCAGGGAGGGGCATGGCTAGTGCTGAGTTCCAGGATTCCCTGGTAGCTTTGTGGCTAAAAGACTGGAAAGGAAGCTACTGAAGTGGTTCAGGTAAGAACCTGAGGCCTGAAATCAGCAGGAGCAGGAGAATGGGGGCTAGGAGGGGATAACGGCCTCTAACCTCGTCCACTCTTTCTCTGCACTCACTCCCTGGGCAATCCCAGCCAGCCCCTGGCTGTAAAGGCCATCTAAATCTTGCCGAGGTCCCACTACAGAGCCCCGATCAGAACTCCTAACTTGAAAATCCACTGCCTGTTCAACATCTCCACTTGCATGTCCAACTGACAACCACAACTGAGCTCTTCATCTTCCCCATAAACCTGCTCTCCTACAGACTTGCCATCTCAGCAAAAGGCAATTCTGTCCCTTGAGCTGCTCAGGCCAAAACTAAAAGTCAGCCTTGACCCCTCTCTTCCTCTCACATCCTACTGCAATCCATTGGGAAAGCATGTGGCTTTGACTTTATAATCTATTCAAAATCCCTCAAGCTTCTCTCCATTTACCTTCCTCCTAATGAGGCTACTGGCACCACCAGCCCCCTTTACCCCACAGACTCTCTCCACCCAGCAGACCGAGGGGTCCTTTACATACTGAGTCAGATCGTGACACTCTGTTGATCAAAAACCCCCAGTGGCTGCTCACTGTAAAGTCCTTACAGTAACCCACAAAGCCCTATGTGACCTGTCCTTTTGTCTGGCTGACCTCTCTCTCACCACTCTTACCCTCACTTGTTACATGCCAGCCACTCTGGTATTCCTAGATGTTTCTCAAACATGCCAAGCACGCTCCTGCCTCAGGCCTTTGCGTTTGCTGTTTTCTCTGCCTGGAACACACTTTTCCAGAAAGCCACATGATTTACTCCCTCCCTACAGGTCTCCACTATAATGTCATCTCCTCAGAGAAGTGATAGATCCCATATAAAACAGTAACCTGCCCCTCCCTGGCTCCTTGCCCTATTCTTACTCTTCACCACCTGGTACACACCTGTCTGTCTCCCTGACTCGAAATGTCAGTTCCATGAGGTCAGGAACTTTGTTCTAGTCGCTTCCCCATCCCCAGTGCGCAGCACAAGACAGCCACTCAAACATCAGCAGAATGTGTTACTTTGGCAACTGAACAGATAAAGGGAGGCTTCCAAGAGGACAGTGATGCCAATAACAGAGAAGCAGGAACACCAAAGAAGGTGGGGGCTTGGAGAGAACAGAAGGCAACGCAGATGAAAGAGGGGTGAGCAAACTATGGCCCGCAGACCAAATCCAGCCTACCACATGTTTTTGTAAATAAAGTTTTACTGAAACACAGACACATACATTTATTTATGTATTATCTATGGTGCTTTTACACTACCAGAGCAGAGTAGTGACAACATAGGCTGTACGGCCCACAAAGACTAAAATACTATCTGGCCCTTTAGAGAAAATGTTTGCCAACCTCTGGCATTAAGCAGTATTATTCAAACCATAAAATTTTTGGGCCCCTTTCCCCAAAAGACTTTTCTACAAACCTTCCAGTAGTCTCAAGACCCCAGTTTGAGAAACAGAATATGGTGGTGGTAAAGAGGAAAGACTTGGGTTCAGTCTCCAGCTCTGCCATTCACCAGCTGTGTGACCTTAAGCAAATTATTTAACTTCTCTGAGGCTCTTCTTCCTTATCAGTAAAATGAAAATACCTCCAACTGGCTTCCAGAATATTATGAGGATTTGACACTTTGTAGGCAAAGTTCACAATTAGCTACACAACTAACCATATTTTGAGAATTTACTGTATACCAGGCATGATCTAGATCCTATACATGTATTAACTCCTCTAATCCTCACAAGTGAGACATTGGTGATTCAGTGATACTATTCTCACCTTCCATGTAGTAGTCCTGGGTTCAATTCCCAGCCAATGTACCTCATGCACAGCCACCATTATCAGTGGAGATTTGTGTGTTGCTAGGATGCTGAACAGGTTTCAGCAGAGCTTCCAGGCTAAGTCAGACTAGGAAGAAAGGTCTGGCAATCTACTTCTGAAAACCAGCTAATGAAAACCCTATGGATCACAATGGGCCAACTGGCATAGGACCGAGCAGAGTTCCATTCCGTTGTATACGGAGTCACCATGAGTCAGGGTCTGACTCGATGGCAGCTAACAACAACAATCCTCACAAAAACTCTAATGGAGTTGTGCCAGAACTCCAGTGGATTTTAATTACCTTTGATGAATACAATTTTTAAAAACATGATACAAAAAACAAACAAACCCATTGCCATCGAGTGATTCAACTCGTAATGACTGTACAGGATAGAGCAGAACTGCCCCATAGGATTTCCAAGGCTATAATCTTTAGGGGGAAATCCTGGTGGCACAGTGGTTAAGTGCTACAGCTGCTAACCAAAGGGCCGGCAGTTCGAATCCACCAGGCGCTCCTTGGAAACTCTATGGGGCAGTTCTGCTCTGTCCTATAGGGTCACCATGAGTCAGAATCGAATCAACAGCACTGTGTTTGGTTTTTTGGTTAATCTTTGGGGGGGAAACCCTGGTGGCGTAGTGGTTAAGTGCTACGGCTGCTAACCAAAGGGTTGGCAGTTTGGACCCACCAGGCGCTCCTTGGAAACCCTATGGGGCAGTTCTACTCCGTCCTATAGGGTCGCTATGAGTCGAAATCAACTCGACAGCACTGCGTTTGGTTTTATTGGTTAATCTTTAGGGGAGCAGACTGCCACATCTCTCTCCAACAGAGCAGCTGGTGGGTTAGAACCACCGACCTTTCAGTTAACAGGCAAGAGCTTAACCACTGTACCACCAGGGCTCCTTAAAAACATAATGAAGGCAATAAAGTCAATGGTTTCAGCATTCTTGGGGGAAAGGATTGACTCGTGGATAACCAGGGAAACATATGAGCTGCCATCAGGACCTCTAGTCAGCCTGTTCAGCTGCTTCCCAAATTAGCAGGAAAATCTCTGAATTCAAAGAAACCTCGTGACACACTTTGCAGAGATACCACTAGAAGCAACGGGTTTTATGACTATTTTTGGCTGGTTGGAAGATAACTGGTCCCTGCAGGGGCAAAACTCTTGAGTCACTGGATTAAAAATGCCAAAAGCCAGAGCTGAGGAAGTACAGGGAGAGCAGACTTGGCTGACCACCTGTTCTCAGCTAAGTTCCTGCTTTCTAAGCCAGTGACATTCTTCTGACTCTTCCACAAACCAAATAATTCAGTATTGTTTTCTCAAGAATGTGGCAATTTGAACTACTTTATTAGCGTGCAAACATGTGGAAAAAATTCTATCCATTTAAACATATTGTCTGTGATGTCGGTGAACAGAATTTCAGATCTGACTTAATACTTCAAAGGCAGCTCTAATTAAGAACCAAGAGCAAATTATTTTTATGACAACTATTTTTAGGAATAAATAAGGCTTTTAACTTATTTGGTTAGATTAAAAACAAGCAGAACTTTAAAGGGAAATCTGACTTCAAAGAAGGGCTTTGAACTGGTTCGTTCCAGTTCAACCACCTGCTGAGAATTTTCATTTCCATCCCAGATATACTGAATCAGAATCTATAGTTTAACAAGATCCCCCAAGTGATTCTTATGTAAAAAAATCGCCATTTTTTAACAAGAAAAAAAATTTTTTTTGACCCAGGTGATAATCTAAAAAAAAAAAAAATCTAGGGATCTTATTAAACTGTAGACTCTGATTCAGTATATCTGGCTGGAAATGAAAATTCTCAGCAGGGGGTCAGATCAGAATGAAGCAATTCAAAGCCCTGCTTCGAAGTCAACCTAAGTATGCCTCTGTCACACGTACTTTTTTGAATCTTTCAGTTCCCATAAACTCAAGTGTTTCTCATTTCCTTCTTTGACTTTCCCATTACCAAGATGGTAATTACGAAGGGCATTTTCTATCTTGACTGGACACCATGAGAGGATGAACTCTGCTGAGTGATCCGGACAATACCCTCCACAGATAAATACTCTCAGGAAGCAACCATGCCCTGACACGCAGGACTCGATGCCGTTAAATCAAATCAAGTTTTATTTCCCTGAAAAAAGACACATCCAAAGTTTTCAAAACATCTTTTCATTCAGCTTCCAAACATGGAATTCTTGTCTGCTCAAAGAAGCCCTCTGGGCTGCCCACTGAGTCTCAGTCTCACATTCTGAAACCTCAGCATTTGTGATCTCAGTTTAAAAAATGCGAATTTATATCTGCCCTTTTAATAGTGTTCTTCTGTCTTTTTAATCTGTGGGTGCAGGCTCCATAGAGAGAATCCCAACTCTTTGCAACAGAGTAAGAAAAGAGGAGGAGGAGGGAGAGGGAGGAAGAGAAAGGAAAAGAAGCCTTTGGTTTCCTTCCTTCCACCTACAGCACGACCAGCATCACTCACTATGGATAAAGCAAATAACGGAGTGCTAGTGTCTCAGAGGAGAGAGAGGCCACAGAAGCTGCTCCTTCACAGTTTCCTGGTTCTAGGGTCCATCAGAGACCACGGTGCTAAAGTGTCATTCCATCTGGAATGGGGAGAAATCTGCCACAGTACTATCTTGAAGTTAGAGTATCTGAAAAACTTCTAGGACTTTAATCACCTCCCCTTTCCCAGAAAACCAATTCCCAGATGGTAAAAGTCAAGGGATCCTATACCAGCTTTTTCCATCCTGGTTTAAGTAAACTTCTTTTTATTTAAATATAACATATTTAAAAAAGCGTACAAAGCAATTTTCACATTTAACACATCCATGTAACCACCATTGAGACAAGGAAGTAGTACATTATCACCTCCCCAAAGGCCCCCATCACTCCCAACCAGTCACTGCAACCTCCCTCACCAAAGGTAACTATCTTAACTTTTAAAATCGTAGATTAGTTTTCCGTGTACATGAACTTGATATAAATGTGCATTATGTACCCTTGTGTCTAGCTTCTTTTCATGCATATGTCAGTGAGATTCATCCATGTTGTTACATGGATATAGCAATACATTCATTTCCAGTGCTGTATGGATCATAACAAATTACGGCCAACACTGCAAAGAATGGGAATTCCAGAACACTTAATTGTGCTCATGGGGAATCTGTACATAAACCAAGAGGCAGTAGTGAGAATAGAACAAGGGGACACTAAGTGGTTTAAAATCAGAAAAGGTGTGCATCAGTGTTGTATCCTTTTATTATACTTATTCAATCTGTATGCTGAGCAAATAATCCAGAAGCTGGACTATATGAAGACGATCACAGCATCAGGAATTGGAGGAAGACTCATTAACAACCTGCAACATGCAGATGACACAACCTTGCTTGCTGGAAGTGAAGAGGACTTAAAGCACTCACTGATGAAGATTAAAGACTACAGCCTTCAGTATGGATTACACCTCAACATAAAGAACACAAAAATCCTAACAAGTGGACCAATAAGCAACATCATGATAAACAGAGAAAAGATTGAAGTTGTCAAGGATTTTGTTTTACTTGGATTCTCAGTCAACACCCACGGAAGCAGCAGTTAAGAAATCAAACAATGTATCGCATAGGGCAACTCTGCTGCAAAAGGCCTCTTCAAAGTGCTAAAAAACAAAGATGTCATTTTGAGGACTAAGGTGCACCTGATACAAACCATGGCATTTTCAATCACCTCATATGCACACGAAAGCTAGAGAATGAATAAGACTGAAGAACTGATGCCTTTGAATTATGGTATTGGTGAAGAATATTGAATACACCACGGACTGCCAGAAGAACAAACAGATCTGTCTTGAAGAAGTATAACCAGAATGCTCCTTAGAAGCAAGGATGGTGAGACTTTGTCTCACGCACTTTGGACATGTTACCAGAAGGGACCAGTCTCTGGAGGACATTATGCTTGGTAGAGGGTCAGCGAAAAAAAGAAAGGAGGTAACAAATAATATCTTTACATTATTGAGTCTCCACATGTGTGAACATTGTATATTCCTCCATTTAATTTCTTTTAAATTTCTCTCAATAAGTTTCTATGTAGAGGTCTTAAATATCTTCAGATAAATGTATTCCTAGATATCTCATTTTGTATAATTTTTATTTTCTAATTTTTGTTGCTATAATATGGAAATGAAATTGATTTTTGCATATTGATCTTTTACCTAGTAGTTTTACTAACTACATTTGTTACTTCTAATTATCTATAGATTATTCTGAGTAATCTTTGTATGCAATCACGATGTCTGCAATGACAGTTTTCTTTCTTTCTTTCAAATCCTTACACTTTGTGTTGATATATTATCTTCAAAAAAGCAACAGTAAGACTTGTAGCTGAGTTCTCAACTGAAGTGATGTTAAGCCACAAGATAATGAAATACATCCTTAAAGTGTTGAAGAGAAATAAATCCCAAAGTAAAATTCTCTGTTGTTAGGTGCCATCAAATTCGTTCCAACTCATAGTGACCCTACATACAACAGAACAAAACACTGCCCAGTCCTGTGCCATTCTCACAATCCTTGCTATGTTTGAGCCCATTTTTTCAGCCACTGTGTCAATCCATCTCATTGAGGGTCTTCCTCTTTTTTGCTGACCCTCTACTTTACCAAGCATGATGTCCTTCTCCAGGGAGTCCCTCCAGATAGCATGTTCAAAGTACATGAGACAAAGCCTCACCATTTCAGTTGAGAACTCAGCCGTTAAGGTCTTACTGTTGCTTCTTAGAAAGTCTTTTTCTTAAGCTGTTTTAAGATTTTCTTTCAGTCTTCGTATTCATACTTTTATTTGCATGTGCCTAAATGTGTTTTCCCTTACATTCTCTTTACAAGTGTGTTTTTGTCTACATTTATCCCTTTTGGGGTTTATAAAACCTAACTACACACCTATTACTATAGATTCCAACTCACTGCAACCCTATGGGACAGGGTAGAACTGCTCCATAGGGTGTCCAAGGCTGAATCTTTACAGAAGACGACTGCCACATCTTTCTCCTGTGGAGCAGATGGTAGGTTTAAACCCACTGATCTTTTGATTAGCAGCTGAGTGGTTAATCACTGGGCCACCAGGGCTCCTTTTGGGATTTTATAGTACTTCTTTAATCTTTGACTTGATATCTTTCATCAATTTTAGAAAATTTCTCTGTTAGTATCTTTTGAAATACTGTTTTGCCCATTCTCTTGATAAGATTCCAATTATACATGTGTTAGACCTTTTCATTGTTACGATATGTCTACAGTACTTCCCCACCCCCACCCCCCGCCCCCAGATTTTTCATCTTTTTTTCTCTCCATGTTTTGGGCAGAACATTTTCTACTGACCTATTTACCACATCACTAACTCTCTCTTCAGTTGTGTGTGTAAGCTGGTGTTAAACCCATCTACTGTGTACTTAATGTCATTGATTCTATTTCAGTTCTAGAATTTCAATCTTTTTTATAGGTTCCAGTTCCCTGGTGAAATTCATCGTCTACTTTCCTGAATCTATTAATCTTTAATATTTTAAATCCCACATTTGATCATTGTAGTATCTGTATCACTTGTGAGTCTGTTTTAAATGTCTTCTTCTTCTCTTAATTCTGTTTCTTCATATGGCTGGTATTTTTTAACTGAATGATGGACATCATGTGCATGAATTTTTTAAAAAACAACAAAGGATTTAGATGATTTTCTGATTTTCTTTAGTTTATTGCAAGCAACTAGAGTACAAACAAATCATCTCAATCCAATCAGGTGTTGAGCTGCTCGAGGCTTAGTTTCAGTCTTCATAAACTTGGTCTGTTTCCAGTTAGCTAATTTGATATTGGATTTTAGTCTTTATAAAGTTGGTCTATATTTCTAGTAAGCCATTTATCCCAGAGTCCAGTCCTTCAGGATTCCCAGTTGATATCTTGGGGGTGTTTACCAGAATATCCCCATCTTTGCAAGTCCTGAACTCCAATTTTTATCTCCTTAGCGCCATGATACTGTTTATAGCTCTTCTCACACTTTCAGCCTCTCAGCCTGCACTGCTTACAAATCAACAAATACCTCAAAAGGAAAATCATAGAATGTTGTCACCTAGATTAACCTTCCTCTTCTTTTCAGGGTCTTGACTCTGTAAATTCTGGCTGCTTCAATGCCTTCTTACATGTTTTTTATAGTTTACTCAGCTTTTTCTAGTTGTTTTCAGTGGAGTATTGGTCTACCATAAGCTAATACTTCAGACAAGCCGAAGTCTTTTGTTGTCAACTTTATCAAGGTATATTTTATATTCAAAAAAATGAACAGCTTTTAACTATATAGTTTGATAAATTTTGACAAATGCATACACCCAGGTAACCACCACCACAATCATAGTATAGAATATTTCCATCATCCCAAAATGTCCCATTATGTTTAAATCTTTGCTTTTCAGTGACAAATGAAAATTTTTCTACCCTATTTTCTTTGTTGTGTGAAAGATTATTTGTTAGATTCTTCAGGTTGTTATCCTCTAGAACAGGGGTTGGCCAAATCTGCCCAATCCCATTTGTTTCCATATTCTCTATGGCTGCTTTCACGTTACAACAGCAGAGTAGTTGCAGCTGAGCTGCAAATATTTACCTGGCCCGTTAGAGAGAAAGTCTGCCAGCCTCTTCTCTATAATTAGCAAATCCACCCTATAATATGTATCTATAAATCAAAGTTTGCTTGGAGAGAGTGTGTGTAGCTTCCTGATACCAAGTAACTTCACGGATCCCTGAACTTCCTTTAGACACACTAGAACATAATGTCCCAGAATAGACGCCCTCTGTTTACTGACAGGGGTCTCCCCCCTTATAGTGTCATATAGAACAATTAGATATAGAAAAGAGGGGCACTGGAGAGGAGGATTTTTGAGGCGGGAATCCTTAGAGACTAGACAATACTATATGCAGAATTAATTACATTTGTGCTGTGTCACTTACGGTTTTAATCTTTGGGTCACTTTCTAAAACACACATTAGAAACTTGGAAGAAGGACAGGAACTCATCAAAATATTTTAATACTGTCAACCTGAAGCAAAGAACAGGAAAATGGCTGAGAAAATATGGAGGGGGCAGTGGCAAACACTCCAGGGGATATAAAGATGGCTGAGAGCAGAATCCTGTGCAATAAGCATTCCTCCTCTCCTGGAAGAAAAGGAATCCAAACATATTATTGGGACCTAAGCAAAAACCAAACCAAACCAGTTGCCATCAAGTCGACTCTGGCTCCTGGCAATCCCATGTGTTGAATAGTAAAACTATACTCCACACAATTTTCAAGGCTGTGACCTTTCGGAAGCAGATCACCAGGCCTGTCTTCTGGAGTGCCTCTGGGTGGGTTCAAACCACCAACCTTTCAGTTAGTAGTCAAGCACTTAACTGTTTGTGCCACACAACCTAATGGGATGGAAAATCTGAGGACGCAGAGACGCATCACTGGAAAGGTGAGCAGAAGGAAGGCTACTTCTGGCCAGGGTCAGGCTTCATGGAAGCTACGGTATCTGAGCCAGACCTGAATATGGAGAGGATTTCAGGGAAGGGAAATAACTGAGTAAACGTGTGGGGCTGGGGCACAGAATGAATGCAGCTTACTCAGAGAACATCTAGTGGATCAATGCGTCCAGGAAAAGTGGAATGGAAGGCGGGCTGGACTCTGGTTGTGGAGGGCCGTGATTATCAAATTAAGGAGGCTGGCACTGCTTAAAGAGCTCTGGTGGTGCAGTGGTTAAGAGCTCAGCTGCTAACTGAAAGGTTGATGGTTTGAACCCACCAGCCGCTCTGTGGGAAAAAGATGTGGCAATCTGCTTCCTTAAGATTACAGCCTTGGAAACCCTATGGGACAGTTCTACCCTGTCCTATAGGATCTCTATGAGTCATAATTGACTCAATAGCAACAGAATTGGTTTTGGGGTTTTGGCACCTACTCAGGCCTTTGGCTACAGAGTCCAAAGTAAAGTAAAGCTCTTCTAACTAGACCACTTTCTTCTCTCAATTGAGCTCAACACAATTCCCTCATGGGTACAATCTGCTTCGGGCCACAAAAGGCAGGGAGTGGCAACAGGAACAGAAGTAGATGATAAGGAAAGCTTGGGACACCAAGGCCAGAAATGGGCCACCCTGTCAAATTTCTTCACTTAATACCATGGCAGTAGATACTTTTCTTTTTTAAGAGGCTTTACTGGATGGGATTATCTGTGAGGCTAGATTGCAGATAGATAATGAAGAGACTGGAAATAGCATGTTTTTCTCACAAAATGCAAACACCTTTTCTGAGATGCTGCAGTGCCAGTCTGGAGGTCATAGCCTCTAGCCACCCCTCCAGGCATCCCGGGAGTTTCGTTGTAGCCAGAGGAAGTAAAACGCCTGGCCCCAGCTCACACCACCAGCCTGAGTACCTGCTTCACTAAGGTTGCCCCACCCTCTGCCTTCATCCTATTTCTGCATCCTCTCAGAATGAGGAGAGACCCACAGCAGCCCTCTCAGAGGAGCATTCTGCAGGTGCTGAAGTTATTTCTCCCCACACACTTCTACCCCTCAGTCATAGCCTATATCACACAGGGTCCTGACCGCTGGTTCACTGTCTTTCTAGATTGTGAATAACTGGCAGACAAGTGCTGTGTCTAACACCTCCCTGGACATTTAGTCCACATTTGACACTAAAAATATATTGGATGCATTTCTAAAATTGCTTGAGAGCCCTGGAACTTGGCCCCAGATCCACTAATCGTAAATCCAGGGCTTATTATGGGTGGACCAAACCCTGGTTAGAAAAGCCAAACACCTTGGCCTGGTACCCAAGACCTTTCAAACACTGGCCTCAACTCATCTCACTCCCCTTCTCCAAGCCTCTAACCTACTCTCTCCTTTTCTACCCATCTAAACTCACCTCTTATTTCAAGGCTTGGCCTAATTCTACTTCCTTCTTAAAGCCACCCCTGATAACATCAGACTGACTCCCACAGGAAGAGAAACCCAGAGAATCCCAATCCCTGAGATAATCCCAGGATGAGAAGCAGAATAGGGAGCCTTCCGTTCTGAATGGGCCAAGCACTGTGCTAAATGCTTTCCAGATGTCATTTCGTTTAAGATTTGCAATCACCCTTTGAGGAAGACATTATTATTTCCATGTTACAGATGCAGAAATTGAAGCTCAGAGAGACTGAAAGCATGGCCGTGGGACTCCACTGAACAAGAAGCCAAAGCAATACCCAGGAGGGGCACCCAAGCAGCCTGGGGGGTGGCAGTGCCCAGCAGTCACACCAGGCACAGTGTTTACCACTTAACAGGCAGCAGAAACTGTCTGTGGAATGAATGACTGAGTGGGTTAATGCCATATCTGGCTTTAAGAAGATGAGGATGACCCAGTCAGGGGAAGGAGAGGAGAGGTGGCAGAGGGGACAAAAACAAAGCCAAACCTGTTGCTGTCAAGTCAATTCTGACTCATAGCAACCCTACAGGACAGAGTAGAACTGCCCCACAGGGTTTCCAAGCAGCAGCTGGTAGATTCGACCTGTCGACCTTTTGGTTAGCCACCAAGCTCTTAACCACTGTACCACCAAAGCAAGCAGCAGCAAAGAATGTGAGGAACTAAGGCAATCGAGTTGCTGAAGCATAAAATGTGCAGTATGGGAGGGGACGACACCAAAAAGGCAGGACCTGGCCAGGTCACAGAAGACTGACAATGCCTTAAGGTGCTTAGGCTTCTGGCTGTAGGTGATGAACAGCAGCATCAGGGGAATGGTGGCTGGACTCCTCAGCTCCAACTCAGTTGGTGCCCAACACTGAACCCACCAGCTCCCCCATAAAACTCACTCTCCCTTTTGGGTCCATGGCTCTAGCACGGCTCCAACACCTTCATCCATCCCCATCCAGCTACAGGTAGTGCCCTGCCTGGGATTCAGCAGTGAAAAAAATTCTATATATTCCTGACCTCCTGGAGATTCCTCAAGCATGTCCTTCCCATCAAACCCTCTCAAGAGGAAACAGCGTGTTCTCCTGGCCTGGCACACCACAGGGCCAAGGTGGGAAGTAGGCAGTGTCCAGACCACCCACTGTTCTTTCACCTTCGAGGCTTGTGCCACCGTTCCTCCTCACTCCTGACCTCAGGATCCTGGCATCTGCTTACAACGTTCCCCCCACTCAGAGTTCTCCAGACATCTTAGAAGGCCCCACCCCTCCATGCCCCCCCCAACTGCCAACACCCCATTTCTCAGCAAGAAAAGGAAGTGGGATGAGCCACACTCCCACTAAGTCTCATCTACCAACCACACAAACTCACATCGAGACAGTTGACAAGTTCATACTCAAAAGTCCTGGAGAGACAGTGTCACAGACGTGGGAGGAGCTGTCGCTGGCAGTCGTCACAAAGAGCAAGGCTCCGCTGTGTCACTGGTACTCCAACTGGAAGAGGCACAGAGAACACACAGTACCACCTGCAGCTCCATGGCCCTCCTCAGGGCTCGTGGGCAAATGGCAGAGTTGACTCAGGAAAGAGCCAAGTCCTTGCTCTGCAGCTGTGATGCTGCCCCTCCTTGCTATTCACTGCCTGGTTCTCCAGCTGCCACAGACATCGCCGACAGAGCCCTGGTCACTTCTCCTGGTCACCAGGTGTCCCTCAACAAGTGGACTGCAAGTGCTCCCAAGCAGCCACCTGCAAGTTTCCCCAAAGGAGTGTCCAGCACTCCCCTGCCCTCATGTCCCCCACACCTGGTCCAGTAATGGCATGTGGTGGGCACTCATAGCTGTCTAATTTAAGCTGAGGAGAAAGCAACAGCTCTCTGTATTCCAAAAGTGCAATATATATTAAAATGAAGGTAAACAGCAGTTCCATCCTCAGAAAGCCATGAGCTAGGAGGGGAAGACAAAGTGATCACTCCACAGTCCCACTGTCCAGAAGCTATGGAGGCTGAGCTGCTTCCCAAGAACTGGGCCCCTCGGTCCCCACTTGGCCTCTCCTGCCCCCCACACACACCATATCACAGAGAGGAGGGCATCCACTCCTGTGCCTACCTGACTGCCACCTGTGGCCTGCATGAGGGAGTGCTGGGCTCAGCAAAGCCCACACAGCAGGGACAGGTTCTGGCTTCTTTCTGCATAGACTAGAGTCACACCCACATCCACCGTCTACCTGGAGAGATATACACCACTCACGGAAAAGAACGACAACCTAGAGCCACGCAACACTTCTGTGTTCTTACTAAGAATATCTGCATATAAGAAAGACTACTAGATTTCCTAAGGAGGTGGTATAAAATTTCAGAAGGAAATCTAGAGAAGAGCTGGAGGGAAGGGACACTGAAGGTATGGCCTGGTCTTCTCCTCGTTCTACAGATGAAGAAACCGAGGCTTGAGGAGACTGGCACAGATCACCTAACATCCAGTATAACTTGCTAGTTTGTTTTATTATCTCGTCTGCACCTCTCCCGCTACAATATCAGCTCCATGAAGGCTAAGGTTTTTGCCTGTTTTGTTCACCGTTGATCTCCAGTGGATAGAACAGTGCCTGGAACATAGCAGGCACTCAACAAAAATGTGCTGAGTGACTGAATAAACAGTAACACAGCTAATTACCCAGGTTCATGAGCAAAGTTCTTGAGGACATTTTACTGCTTCCCAACACATTTCCAATTATTGATTCCAGAAGGATAAACTAATAACCTAAAAAGGAGTAACTTGGTGGTGCAAATGGTTAACACACTCAGCGGCTAACTGAAAGGTTGGTTGTTCAAGTCCACATAGAAATGCCTCCGAAGAAAGACTTGGCAATCTATATCCAAAAAAATCAACCACTGAAAACCCTATCAAATACAGTTCCTTCTGTGATGCACATGGGGGTGGCCATGAGTTGGAACTGACTCAGCGGCAGCTCGTTTTACTGGTTAACCTAAAAAGCCAAGCTTATACCCTAAAAGAAACAGTGCCGCTGATTAATAGGTGGTCAGGAAAGGGAAGAGCAATTTGCCTTATCATTCTGAGCCGTATATACACTGACCGGACTTATTACAAGATTAATGACACCTAAGGCCCTTCAATCAACAATGACTGGTCAACGTGAACAAAACACACCTTGAGTATGTACAGACTGCATCACACATCCAAAGAGTTGATCCTTTTCCCCACCTGACAGATTTGTGGCCCCAGGGACTCACGCAATAGAGTTAGAGCAACCCCACTCTTGCTGGTGAGAAACTGAAACACAGGAAACCCCTCTTGGGGAACTGAGCTCTCTCCCCACACACTCTGGAAGGCAGAAGCAAAGCACACAGTCCTGGGGTGCAGAGGGGAAAACCTCTCTTTGCCCCTTGTGGATCCCCTCCCGCCTTGGCAAATGCTAGTCACCAGACAAACACTACCCAGAATCATGAAATTTAAACTGTTTAGACTTTGCAGAACTGCAGACGTTAATTTAATGGAGCTGGCGTGTTCTGCTTTAGGGTCCAGGCAGGCCAAAAGAACTTTTTAGAAATGAGAGCCACAGCTCTCCAATAGAGTGGGGGAAGAAAAGAGGCTTAGAGATAGCAGAGCCCCGAGACACAAAGGGATCTCAGGCCAAGGGCGCAGCCCCTCCCACTGCCTTCCAGCTCCTCAGCCTGGGATTAGCTCTTGTCTTGCTGGTGGCAGTCTCACCCACGGACACATAAGCAGCAACAGCAGGCAGTGAGCTGCCATTTCAAGGCCTGGGGGATCACAGCATCAGGGAGCAGCTCACCAAAAAGGAGTCAGGGAGACACACACACACAGCCCAAATCAAGAAACCAAAATCATGTTTTCAAAAGTATGAGCTGACGGCAGAAAGAATGGGTTTGCCTGGCTGAGTGCTGTGGTTGCTCACCGGGACAGCACAGATCAGGCAGGGCCTCTCTCCAGGCTGGGGTGCAGGTTAGGCTGTAGAGAAAAACTAATGAGGTGCACGTGGTAGCACAGACAGGTTCTGGGCTTTCATCTTCGTCCTCCCTGCTGCTGACATGAGGCCGGGCCCTTCACCAAAGGATTCTTCACAAACTTACAAGCAAAGTTCAAAATCTCAGGAAGTCTGGGGTCCCCCTAGCCCTACCTTAACCCCCACATCCCTCTGCGAGTGTCCCCTGACTTTCATCTATAAGGGAACCCTGGTGAAAGCTTTTACACACTGGGTGAACAAGAGAGCCAAGAGCCTCAGGGTTAGGTTGAGGTATCAGAAAGACCTCAGTCACATTAGCAGAATCCGGAATATAAAGCTGAAGAAGTAGGCTAAGGTCAGGAACAGCCAAGAAACAGAGACAGAGGAAATGGTACAGTCTTATCAGGGAGGTAGCTAAGGGGCACTGACCTAAGCATCTTGAAAAAGACAAAGGCTCTTATGAAACTCAAGTAAATATAAGCCAGTAACTATTTCCTGCATAAGCACGGTCCCCAACTTACACATGGGTGGCATGCCAAAAATTCGCTATGACTTAACAGTTTGGACTCTAAATGCATTTTTTCATAGAAATAAAGTGATACCTATGGGTAGGATAAGGATATCAGGCTGACCTGTCACCATCACAGCCTATGAGTTCTTGGTGGCAAGGCCCATGCTTTACTCATCTTTGGATTTCCAAATGCCTTGCAGACAACCTGACATAAGAGTAAGAACCCAAATGTGCGTAGAGTAGACGAAAGACTCCTGGTCAGGTCAGGCATGCTCTCACATCTAACTTCCTGTATCCTTAGAGATGCATGTGCCCATATCCTTAGTTTTTAAAAGCATCTGGAGGACCTGCACTGCACTCCTTGTCGTTGAGCCCTTAACCTAATTTATGTGCTATAATATCCTAAGGAAAGCAAGCATATCTAGATACATGTGCAGCAGAGAATCGGAGCTAAAATGTGGGCTCTGGTTTTGCATCTCAGGTTAAGTTCCCTGGCTGAGAGTTACCTTCATCCAAAAACAAATGGAATATTCAGGAAGCCCTGACAAAGAAGGCTTCCACAGGGGCCACCTTGAAGCCTTTGCAACCTTTTGGATGCTTGGCTTCCGCTTAGTTAAGAAAAGTTGGAACTCATTCAAAATTCAGACCTTGAATATTCTAGTGTCTGAATTTCTTAAATATTTCACCCCTCCATTGTTCCCACAACTGCCTCCTTCATTTCAGATTGATTCTCTGCCTTGACAGAAGGAGAAACCAATCCTTTGAGCCACAGAAACCTCTACTGATGCTTGCTTCATCTATATGATCAATGATCAAAGTGCATTTTTCATTCCTAACATTCTCCAGTGCTGCTTCATTCATTTATGGTATTCTGCCAATTGATTTTTAGAATGTCTGGTGATCTGTGATCTCTGTGGTTGGAAGAATGATTCCCGCATGGCTCTGACAGAGGCAATGTCCCTTTGTAAAGCTGTGGAATGAGAGTACAGAGTGAGGGCTGGGTGACGTCAGTGCTCAGGGTGACCAGGCAAGGAGAGACCCCTCGCGGGGGCTTCTCCTTGCAAGCCAGCCACAGCGGGGCCCTAGAAAGCTTGCAAATAAAGAGCACTCAAATAACTACAAAGGACATTTTGAAATGAATGGTCCTTTCTGCAGGCAGTGTTTTAAAAGGTACTCAGACTCTAAAGCCCAAAGATGCCAATGACAAATTCTCTGGCAAAGTGTACTTTGCCTAATAAGTAGAAACCTCCTGAGAGTCCAGCTAAGGAGGGAGCCAGGTAATTCCCCGCCCAAAAGCAATCCCACTTTTAGGTACTGATGCTAGAGAAAGAAAAACTTGTACACAAATGTTTATAGTAGCTTTATTCTTTTTTTTTTTTTTTGTCTTTAAGTGAAAGTTTACATTTCAAGTCAGTTTCTCATACAAAAACTTACACATACATTGTTATGTGACCCTAGTTGCTCTCCCTACAATGTAACAGCACACTCCTTCTCTCCACCCTATATTTCCTGTGTCCACTCAACCAGCTCCTGTCACCCCTGCCTTCTCATCTGACATCCAGACAGGAGCTACCCGCATAGTCTCATGTGTCTACTTGAGCTAAGAAGCACACTCCTCACCAGTATCTTTTTCTATAGTAGCATTATTCTTAACACCAAAAATTGGAAACAACCCAAATATCCTTCAATGAGTAATAAACACACTGGGGTAGAGCCATACAATGGAATACTGTACCACTCACCAATAAAAAGATACAAACTATTAATACATGTAACATCTTAGATGGCTCTCAAGGACATTATACAGTAAATGATTCTATTTATATGACACGCTGGAAAAAAGGAAAACTATAGGGCAGAGAACATAACAGTGGTTCTGTTCCAGACATTAGGGGAGGGGGAGGGTCTGGCTACAAAGGGATAGCTCTATGGAAGTGTTTGGGTTGCTGGAATTATTCTGGATCCTGTTAGTGGTGGTAGTGGCTACAAGAATCTAAGCATGTGTTAAAACTCATAGGACTGTATATCAGAAATAAGTGAATTTTACTATATATAAATATTTTTTAATTCCACAAACTCTTTGACTCTCCTTGCATAAGACAATGGTGTCCAATTCCCCTCCTCTCGGATATGGGCCAGCCTTGGGATTTGCATCTAATAAGCAGTGCAGCCACAGGGTGCTATGTAGAAACCCTGAGAGTATGGCCTCCGGATACCCTTTTAGCTCAGTAATGAAGTCACTCCTGAGGTTCACCCTTCAACCGAAGATTAGACAGACCCATAAAACAAAATGAGACTGGGAGGCGGAGCCAAGATGACGGAATAGACAGACGCTTCTGGCGGGCCCTCTTTACAACAAAGACCCAAAAAAACAAGTGAAACGAGTATATTTGTGACAAGCTGGGAGCCCTGAGCTTCAGAGGTAAGCTTAGAAAACGAACTGAGGGGCAGGTGGAAGAAGAGACCGTTCAGAAGCGGAGAGGAGTTACCAGACCTGAATCCTGGGGAGCCCTCAGGCACCATTACCGGAGTGGTGATAGCGAGCTCGTACTAGTGTTTGGCCACAGTTTCCTCAAGGAGAAGCAGCCAGCCATACTGCCTACTCATACCTCCAGAATCTGAGAAGAACAGCACTCTCGGCAAAAGCTAAGCGCTTGCATATATTTTACCATGCCTCCCCGCCCCCGCCCCCGCCCCCAAAGCCAGCTTCAGCAGCTGAATTCCCTGGGCCTGAGATAGGCACTGCTGAGGCCACCCTCCCAGCCTTGGGGAAGGAAAAAATTTGCAACTGGGGGAAAAGATAATTTCCTAGATCCACTAACCCAGAAGCGGCTCCTGTCCAGGCATAAACCGTCCATGGGCTTTAAGCACCTTTCCCTTCAGCATGGACCTGTGTGGGCCTATTTTGGGAGAACAGGCCCTTGTTGGCAGACTCCAACCATTTCAGCTGTGTGGTGGACAGGTGGGTGTTTGATATTTGACATTGCTTTGCCTATTAAACAAGGTCCTCACCTACCCACATCAGGGACCTAAGGGCTGGTAGTTCCACTCAGATCACCCAGGCACCCACGTTATCCAGTTATCCAAAGATAACTGGTACCTCCTAGTTCTTACAACCAAAAACTTTGGGTGCCCATGGTCCCTCTGCAGAGCCCACCCACCAGCATGCTCTAGGGACAAGGGACATGCTTTCCTCAGAGACTCATGGGGGTCGGTTCTCAGCCCCCTGCCTTGTTCAGAGTGTGACCCCCTGCTGCGGTCAGATACCGGTATACGCCAACCACCCCTGCCCCTCTAAGAGTGTAGGGCAGAGCCTGTACCACACACTTGATGATCAGCTACCTGGAAACCTGAGCTGAATTCATACAAGAAAACTGAATGGACTCCTAGACTGATATACCTGATAACAGCTCTAGCCATCTGGGGACAGAAAATCAGAGCTCCAAAGGTGAAAATAAACAAGCTAGCTCACTCACACAACACATACGGGTATACCAAGACAAAACAAAGCAAGAAGCTACGACACAGTAAGCAAGCATAAATTAATACAATAACTTAGAGATGGCTCAGAGACAACAGTCAATACCAAGTCACATAAAGAAACAGACCATGATCACCTCAACAGGCTCTCAGAACAAAGAATCCAGGGATCTTCTAGATGAAAGTGCATTCCTGGAATTACCAGAGACAGAATACAAAAGTTTACTATACAAAACCTTCAAGACATCAGGAAGGAAATGAGGCAATACGCAGAACAAGCCAAGGAACACACAGATAAAGCAACTGAATAAATTAGAAAGATTATTCAGGAACATAATGAAAAGTTTAATAAACTGGAAAAATCCACAGACAGATAGCAATCAGAAATTCAGAAGGTTAACAATAAAATTACCGAAGTAGACAACTCAATAGAAAGTCAGAGGAGCAGAACTGAGCAAGTAGAAGCTAGAATTTCTGAACTCGAAGATAAATCACTTGGCACTAACATATTTGAAGAAAAATCAGATAAAAGAATTTTAAAAAATGAAGAAAGCTTAAGAATCATGTGGGTCTCGATAAAGAGAAATAACCTACAAGTGACTGGAGTACAAGAACAAGGAGGGATAACAGAAAATACAGACAGAATTGTTGAAGATTTGTTGGCAAAAAACTTCCCTGATATTGTGAAAGAGAAGGTATCTATTCAAGATGCTCATCGAACTCCACATAAGGTAGATGTTAAAAGAAAGTCACCAAGACATATGATAATCTAACTTGCCAAAACCAAAGATAAAGAGACAATTATAAGAGCAGTGAGGGATAAACAAAAAGTCACCTACAAAGGAGAACCAATAAGAATAAACTCGGACTACTAGGCAGAAACTATGCAGGCAAGAAGGCAATGGGATGACATATTTAAAAAACTGAAGGAAAAAAATTGCCTGCCAAGAGTCATATATCCAGCAAAACTGTCTCTTAAATATGAAGGTGAAATTAAGACATTTCCAGATAAACACAAGTTTAGGGAATTCATAAAAACCAAACCAAAACTACAAGAAATACTAAAGGAAATTCTTTGGTTAGAAAATCAGTAATATCAGATATCAACCCAAGACTAGAACACTGGGCAGAGCAACCAGAAGTCAACCCAGACAGGGAAACCCAAAAAAACAAAGCAAGATTATTTAAAAAAAAAAAAAACTCAAAACAGGGTAACAGCAATGTTATTATATAAAAGAAGACAACATTAAAATAATAAAGAGGGACTAAGAAATGTAATCATACACCTTCCATATGGAGAGGAAGATACGGCGATACAAAGAAATAAAAGCTGGATTATATTCAGAAAAATAGGGGTAAATAATAAGGTAACCACAAAGGAGACAAACTATCCTACTCATCAAAATAAAATGCAAGAAAAAAATAGAGACTCAGCAGAAACAAAATCAACAACAACAAATAAAAGGAAAGGACAATATGTAAAGAAAACCTACTCAGCACATAAAACTAAGTGGGAAAAAGAAACTGTCAACAACACACAAAAAAAAGACATCAAAATGATAGCACTAAATTCTTACCTATGCATAATTACCCTGAATGTAAATGGAGTAAATGCACCAATAAAGAGACAGAGAGTGGCAGAATGGATTAAAAAACAAGATCGGTCTATATGCTGCCTACAAGAGACACACCTTAGACTTAGAGACACAAACTAAAACTCAAAGGATAGAAAAAATATATCAAGCAAACAACAATCAAAAAAGAGCAGGAGTGGCAATATTAATTTCTGGCCAAACAGACTTTAAAGTTAAATCCATCATAAAGGATATGGAAGGACACTGTATAATGATTAAAGGGACAACACACCAAGAAGATATTACCATATTAAATATTTATGCACCCAATGACAGAGCTGCAAGATACATAAAACAAACTCTATCAGCATTGAAAACTGAGATAGACAGCTCCACAATAATACTAGACTTCAACATACCACTTAGGTGAAGGACAGGACATCCAGAAAGAAGCCCAATAAAGACACGGAAGATCTCAATGCCACAATCAGCCAACTTGACCTCATAGACATGTACAGAATACTCCACCCAACAGCAACCAAATATACTTTCTTTTCTAGTGCACATGGAACACTCTCTAGAATAGACCACATATTAGGTCATAAAGCAAGCCTTAGCAGAATGCAAAACAATGAGATATTACAAAGCATCTTCTCTGACAAAAGGCCATAAAAGTGGAAATCAATAACAGGAAAAGAAATCAAACACTTGGAAACTGAACGATACCCTGCTCAAAAAAGACTGGATTATAGAAGACATTAAGGATGGAATAAAGAAATTCAGAGAATCCAATGAGAATGAAAACACTTCCTATCAGAACCTTTGGGACACAGCAAAAGTGGTGCTCAAAGGCCAATTTATATCGATAAATGCACACATACAAAAAGAAGAAAGGGCCAAAATCAAAGAATTATCCCTACAACTTAAACAAACAGAAAGAGCAACAAAAGAAACCCACAGGCACCAGAACAAAACAAATAATACAAATTAGAGCTGAACTAAAAGAAACAGAAAACAGAAAAACAATTGAAAGAATTGACAAGACCAAAAGCTGGTTTTTTTTTTTATCAACAAAATTGACAAACCACTGGCCAAACTGACAAAAGAAAAACAGGAGAGGAAGCAAATAACCCAAATAAGAAATGACATGGGCGATATTACAACAGACCCAACTGAAATTAAAAGAATCGTATCAGATTACTACGAGAAATTGTACTCTAACAAATTTGAAAACCTAGAAGAAATGGATGAATTCCTAGAAACACCCTACCTACCTAAACTAACACAAACAGAGGTAGAACAACTAAATAGACCCATAATAAAAGAAGAGATTGAAAAGGTAATCAAAAAACTCCCAACAAAAAAAAAAAAGCCCTGGTGCAGGCCGCTTCACAGCGGAGTTCTACCAAACTTTCAGAGAATAGTTACCACCACTACTACTAAAGGTATTTCAGAGCACAGAAAAGGACGGAATACTACCAAACTCATTCTATGAATCCACCATATCCCTGATGCCAAAACCAGGTAAAGACACCACAAGAAAATTATAGACCTATATCCCTCATGAATGTAGATGTAAAATTCCTCAACAAAATTCTAGCCAATAGAATTCAACAACATATCAAAAAAATAATTCACCAT
The DNA here is from genome assembly GCF_024166365.1 of Elephas maximus indicus. Taxonomy (NCBI): domain Eukaryota; kingdom Metazoa; phylum Chordata; class Mammalia; order Proboscidea; family Elephantidae; genus Elephas; species Elephas maximus. The sequence continues at coordinate 43,954,281 of NC_064829.1, read as the reverse complement.
GACCAAGTGGGATTCATACCAGGTATGCAGGGATGGTTCAACATTAGAAAAGCAATTAATGTAATCCACCACATAAATAAAACAAAAGAATCACATGATTTTATGAATTGATGCAGAAAAGGCATTTGACAAAGTTCAACACTCATTCATGATAAAAACTCTCAGCAAAACAGGAATAGAAGGAAAATTTCTCAACATAATAAAGGGCATTTGTACAAAGCCAACAGCCAACATCACCCTAAATGGAAAGAGCCTAAAAACATTCCCACTGAGATCGGGAACCAGACAAGCATGCCCTTTATCACCACTCTTATTCAACATTGTGTTGGAGGTCCCAGCCAGAGCAATTAGGCTAGATAAAGAAATAAAGAGCATCCAGATTGGCAAGGAAGAAGTAAAAGCATCTCTCTTTGCAGATGACATGATGTTATACACAGAAAACCCTAAGGAATCCTCCAGAAAACTGGTGAAACTAATAGAAGAGTTCACCAGAGTATCGGGATACGAGATAAACATACAAAAAACAGTTGGATTCCTCTACACCAACAAAAAGAACATTGAAGAAGAAATCACCAAATCAATGCCATTTACAGTAGCCCCCAAGAAGATAAAATACTTAGGAATAATTCTTACCAGAGATGTAAAACACTGATACAAAGAAAACTACAGTACACTTCCGCAAGAAGCCAAAAGAGACTTACGTAAGTGGGAAACATACCTTGCTCATGGATAGGAAGACTTAACATTATGAAAATGTCTATTCTACCAAAAGCGATCTATACATTTAATGCAATTCCGATCCAAATCCCAATGACATTCTTTAATGAGATGGAGAAATAAATCACCAACTTCATATGGAAGGGAAAGAGGCCCCGGATAAATAAGGCATTACTGAAAAAGGAGAACAAAGTGGGAGGCCTTACTTTACCTGATTTTAGAACCTATTATACCGCCACAGTACTCAAAACAGCCTGGTAGTGGTACAACAACAGATACATGGACCAATGGAACAGAACTAAGAATCCAGACATAAATCCATCCACATATGAGCAGTTGGTATTTGACAAAGGCCCCAAAACAGTTAAATGGGGAAAAGACAGTCTTTTTAACAAATGGTGCTGGCATAACTGGATATTCATCTGCAAAAAAATGAAACAAGACCCATACCTCACTCCATGCACAAAAACAAGCTCAAAATGGATCAAAGACCTAAATATAAAATCTAAAACGATAAAGATGGTGGAAAAAAAAAATAGGGACAATGTTAGTAGCCCTAATACATGGCATAAACAGTTAAAACATTAAGAATGTAGAAGAAAAATTAGATAACTGGTAGCTCCTAAAAATCAAACATCTATGCTCATCCAAAGACTTCACCAAAAGAGTAAAAAGATTACCTACAGACTGGGAAAAAGTTTTTAGCTATGACATTTCCAATCAGCACCTGATCTCTAAAATCTACATGATACTGCAAAAACTCAACTACAAAAAGACAAATAATCCAATTAAAAAATGGGCAAAAGACATGAATAGACACTTCACTAAAGAAGAGACATTCAGGTAGCTAACAGATACGTGAGGAAATATTTACGATCATTAGCCATTAGAGAAATGCAGATCAAAACTACAATGAGATTTTCGATCTCACTCTAGCAAGGCTGGCATTAATCCAAAAAACAGAAAATAATAAATGTTGGAGAGGCTGTGAAGAGATTGGAACACTTATACACTGCTGATGGGAATGTAAAATGGTACAACCACTTTGGAAATAGATCTGGCGCTTCCTTAAGAAGATAGAAATAGAACTACCAAATGATCCAGCAATCCCACTCCTCGGAATATATCCTAGAGAAAATAAGAGCCTTTACACGGAGAGATATATGCACACCCATGTTTACTGCAGCACAGTTTACAATAGCAAAAAGATGGAAGCAACCAAGGTGCCCATCAACGGATGAATGGATAAATTATGGTATATTCACACAATGGAACACTATGCATCGATAAAGAACAGTGAGGAATCTGTGAAACCTTTCATAACATGGAGGAACCTGGAAGGCATTATGCTGAGTGAAATTAGTCAGTTGCAAAAGGACAAATATTGTATAAGACCACTATTATAAGAACTTGAGAAATAGTTTAAACTGAGAAGAAAACATTCTTTTGTGGTTATGAGAGGGGGGAGGGAGGGTGGGTGGGAGAGGGGTATTCACTAGTTAGTAGACAAGAACTATTTAGGTGAAGGGAAAGACAACACACAATACAGGGGAGGTCAGCACAATTGGACTAAACCAAAAGCAAGGAAGTTTCCTGAATAAACTGAATGCTTCGAAGGCCAGTGTAGCAGGGGCAGGGATTTGGGGACCATGGTTTCAAGGGACATCTAAGTCAATGAGCATAATAAAATCTATTAAGAAAACATTCTGCACCCCACTTTGAAGAGTGGCGTCTGGGGTTTTAAAGGCTAGCAAGCAGCCATCAATTGGTCTCAATCCACCTGGATCAAAGCAGAATGAAGGACACCAAGGACTCATGGTAATTATGAGGCCAAGAGACAGAAAGGACCACATGAACCAGAGACTACATCATTCTGAGACCAGAAGAACTAGACGGTGCCCGGCTACAACTGATGACTGCCCTGACAGGGAACACAACAGAGAACCCCTGAGGGAGCAGGAGAGTAGTGGGATGCAGACCCCAAACTCTTATAAGAGCAGACTTATAAGACTGGCTGAGACTAGATGGACCCTGGTGGTCATGGCCCCCAGACCTTCTGTTGGCCCAGGACAGGAACCATTCCCAAAGCCAACTCTTCAGACATGGATTGGACTAGACAATGGGTTGAGAGGGATGCTGGTGAGGAGTGAGCTTCTTGGATCAGGTGGACACTTGAGACTATGCTGGCATCTCCTGCCTGGAGGGGATGTGAGAGAGCAGAGGGGGTTAGAAGCTGGTGAAATGGACACGAAAGGAGAGAGTGGAGGAAGAGAGCGGGCTGTCTCATTATGGGGAGAGTAATTGGGAGTATGTAGCAAGATGTATACAAGTTTTTGCGTGAGAGACTGAGTTGATTTGTAAACTTTCACTTAAAGCACAATAAAAATTATAAAAAAAAAAAAATGAGACTAAATGGACACACCAGCCCAGGGGCAAGGATGAGAAGGCAAGTGGGGACAGGAAAGCTGGTAATGGGGAACCCAAGGTCAAAAAGGAGATAGTGTTCATAGGTCGTGGGGTTGGCAACCAATGTCACAAAACAGTAAGTATATTGTTTAATGAGAACCTAGTTTGCTCTGTAAACCTTCATCTGAAGTACAGTAAAAAAAAAAAAAAAAAGGAGGGGGGAGGGGTGCTACGTGACTTCCAAGGCTGGGTTTGAAAAGCTACTACAGCATCCACCTGGCTCACCCTCCTTTGGAGTCCTGAGTTGCCATGTAAGAAGCCACCATGCCAGAGAGACCTTGAAGAGAGACTACACAGAGATAAAGAGAGATGCCTAATGGGCTCTCAGCTGTTTCCATCTGCCCAGCCCAGGCCCCACCCATATGAGTGAAGTACCTATGAGATGATGCTGGCTCCAGCCATGATGTGACTGCAACCTCATGAGAGATCACGAGTCAGAACCACCTGGTGAGCTGATCCCAAATTTGTGGCCCAAGGAAACTGTGAGGGATAATAAAAATGACTGTTGTTTCAAGCCACTAAGTTTTGGGGTGATGCATTCACAGTTACATATAACTAATGTAGCAAGAGATACTCATTTTTTTTTTCTTTAGCTATTTCCATATGACTGGCACTTTCATGAATATCCTGCTTTATTTTTCATTCATTCATTCAGTAAACATTTATAGAGAACTTCCTACATGCCAAAGGCTGGACACAGAATGAGGGAAGAAATGGACAAGAGGCAGAGAGTCAATAGAATATGGTGGCTGACGGATGGGGGGTCAGGGCCAGAGAGAAGTTCTTGGTTTAGGCAACTGGCTAGAGGGTAATGCTGCTCACTGAGGCAGCTTGGATCTACAGGGAAGATAACAAGATCCACTCTAGATACAATGAGTATCCAATGTTTGTGAGACATCTAAGAGGAGCTGTCCAGTGGGCAGCTGGATATTTGACTTCAGGGCCCCCAGGGAGGCCTGGGCCAGAGATGTAAACTAGGAGATAGTGAGCACACCCTGGAAGAGCAGATCAGCTGTGAGGAGGCATTATCTTGGGTAGAGCCCTGAGGAAGGCCAACATTCAAAGGGCAGGAAGAGACAAAAAGAGACTAAGAAGAAACAGAGAGGGAAGGTGAGTGTCACAACACCTAACTTAGAACAGCAAGCATCCCTAAAAAGGAAAAAGAAATATCAAGTACTGCAGAGAAATTAGATTACAGAAGATAAAGATGGAAATGGGTCTACTGGATTTGAAGACAAGTGCCTTAGCAAAGTAGTTCCATTGCAATGGTGGGGACGAGAGCCAGGCTGGGAGAGTAGAGAACAGATGAAGGGCAGAGGAAAGAGGGTGGAACCTAGGGCAAGGGAGGAGGGGTTTTCTGGATAAAGAGGCTGCAGCCATCTAAATGATAAAGGCAGGATCCCATGAGGAAGCAGAGGTTGAAGATACAGTGGAAAGGGGGCTGACCTATCAGGGTACATGGGTGCCCGTAAACAGGTAGGGGAGCAGGCTAAGAGATTGAAGGGGTTGCACCGAAGGTTCTGCTTTGTCTCTGTCATCAAGGACCTGCCGTGGGGGTAGGGACACTGCTGGCAGCAGCAGAGGTGTGGGCAGAAGACAGGAGGGCTGACACTACTGCTCTGGAGAAGGACAACGCCAGCTGGGAAACAGGAACACAGCCTGCAGGTGCCTTCCAGGCAGCTGGGGGTGGCATATCCCCATGACATCCAACAGTGGGATCCTTTCTAGGTTTTGTCCTCAACAGCACCATGAGGTCGGTGCTAGTGTGCAAAGATCTGAGGCAAGGGAATGAATGTGGGGTGCATGGGCCGAGCTGGAGCCAGGCCTGTTTGAACGGGGCCCACCAGCACTTCGTCAACCCTTAGTCTCATTTATTTTTTGTTACTGCTCTGGGCCTAACAGTGTGACACTAAGCAGACACCCCTAAACATCTGCAAAAGGGTGGCAGGAGACAAAGCACATGGAAAGGGTCACATCTTAAGCCCTCTTTGGCTAATACCTGAATAATCGGATCACCAGGAATTAGGGGTGGCAGGGCCCGTGGACAGTGGGGATGCTGCCCTCCCTGCTAGGCCAGGGCCCAGGCTGGTACTTGTCCCTGGTTCTTTTCCTGCTCTGACGTCGTCTTCATACCTGGCTTTTCAGCAACAGCCCGTCCATCCAGCTCGCCTTTCTTTCCCCATTTCTCTTTCCCTCACCTTTTCTTTGTAATCCTTTCCTTCCCATCTTTCAGTTTTTCTCTCCTTTTTCCTTAGTTATTATTTGAAATGGAAGTCACCTTTTAAGCAGTGTTGTGTTCAGCGAAGACAGTCAAGCTCCCAGGTCAAGCTCACATACCAGCCCAGCCCCACTACCTTGTATCCCACCTCCAGGCTGGCTGGGCCTCACTCTCCTGGGGCCCTCCAAGCTCCTCCCTGACTCTCATATCATGTTCTGCTTCTGGCCTGCAGGAATACCCTTCACTCTTCCTTTCACCTACTGGAACCCCACCGTCTTCTTCCAGGCGGCTTTCTGCGCATGCAATCCTCACCGATCTTTCCCGTTTCTGCCATTTTCCTCACCCTGGTTGTCCATGTCATTCTTTGAATGAGTCAGGTGCTGCCTTCAGTTATTTCACTTTTTATGTTTATGGCTTATTACCCCAACCAATAATAATAAATGAGGTAATGCCCACATTCCTGACATCAGTGGCACTGATGGAAGTAAAGCCCCCACTTAGCCATGATCTACCCCCCAGGCCCTATAAAAATAATCACCAAAGGGTTACATATAATGTCATTATGAACTCAGTTTAAAAATTTTCCAATTGTATTCACTCTAAGCAAGGATGTCACTTTGATGACTAAAGTGCTCCTGACTCAAGCCATGGTGTTTTCCATCACCTCATATGCATGTGAAAGCTGGACAATGAATAAGAAAGACCAAAGAATTGATGCCTCTGAATCATGGTGTCAGCAAAGAATGTTTAATATACCATGGACTGTCAAGAGAATGAACAAATCTGTCTTGGAAGAAGTACAGCCAGAATGCTCCTTAGAAGCAAGAATGGCAAGACTTCATCTCATTTACTTTGGACAAGTTATCAGGAGTGACCAATTCCTGAAAAAGGACATCATGCGTGGTAAAGTAGAGGATGAGTGAAAAAGAGGAAGACCCTCAACAAGATGAAACAACACAGTTGCGGCAACAATGGGCTCACACATACCTACTATTGTGAGGATGGCATAGAACCAGGCAATGCTTCATTGTTATATGCAGGGTTGCTATGAGTCGGAGCTGGCTGAACAGCATCTAACAACAATTTGCTCTACCAACTTCTCTTGGTGTCACATACAATCCTCAAACTCATCTCTCACAGAGACACTGAGCCACCACAGGACAGGGCTGGGCACAGAGGTCAGAAGGTGTGTGCCTGAGTTCCCTTCCGCCACCCTTCGTGGGTCTCTTCCCCTGCACCAGTGATGAAACCAACCTGATGTCAGTTTTCTCGTCTTTGGCATAGGGGCCTTTCAGGGTTGTGCAAGCATCAGCCAGGCTAGCCTCTGTCCCAGTGCCTTGTAAACTGCACAGACATGCCGTGGTTCTATTACTGGCATATTCAGTGATGATTCACTGTCCACAAAAATGCACACAGTTCTGGGAACAAAAAACCACTCGTATCCCTGACTATTGTTTTGGACAGGACTGCCTGATAGTTCTTCTTTCCCTTCCCTCATCCACATGGCGAGCAATGCTTAGTTTGAATAAAGGACTGCTAGAAGACTGGATACCATCTCCTGCCCCCGGGGCCTGTGGAAGCCAGAGGTTGGTGATTTACGGAAGCTGCTGCGATCAGGAGCCTGCCTGAGAACTCTCGCAGCTGAAGCTGTGATCTGATATGGCAGAGCAGGAATACATACCTCTAATGTGAGTGCCATCACCTGAAATAAAATCCTACCCAGAGCCTGCAAGATTGGCAGATCTCCACGTGTGGAAAGAGACAGCTGGATACTGTACCCATTGCTCTTGTCTCCCCAGATCCACTTTCCTCTCAGAATTTCCCACTAATCACAGCTGCTGTGGTGCCCTGGCCTCAGGAATTCTGCCCTTCACACAAACTCCCACAACTCTTACCTCCTTCTCCGTGGCTTAGCATGGCTGGGAACACTAAAGGAGGCTATCCAGAAGGCTCTTAAAAACAAGGGAAGTGAGGAGCACTGGCTCACAAGTGTTACTTCCCTAGCTTGGGCAGCAGGCCTCAAGTCTGGTCCAGGGTCTCCCTCAACAGAGGAGACCTCCCTATCCACCACCCAGGAGAGCCCCTAGGCATGGCTATGCCCACCCAAATTCAATGAAATGACACTAATAGGACTGAGCACCCTTTCTTGCCAACCTGAAGCTTCCTTACAAGCTATACTTTCCTGCCTGAGGGTCTATCAAAGACTTAGTGTGGAGAAGGCCAGAAAACAAGTTTTTGATACACTGAAGAGTCAGTTCTACCACCCGCACATGCAGTTTGTGGGGGAAAATTATAATATACATATCACGTTTACAGATGAGGGATCTGACAAAGGTCTGAAGACATAACCTCTTGAAGGCTAAGGGCCTACTGCATCAGCACTCTCCCACTGTTGCAATCATCATGTATATATATACTGTACTTTTTCCACTTAACATCTTTCAAATAGTTATTTCCAGAGGATCTGTTGCTGTCAAGTCTATTCCAACTCATAGTGGTTAAGAGCTCACTTGGCTGCTAACCAAAAGGTCAGTAGTTTGAGTTCACTAGCCACTCCTCGGACACTCTATGGAGCAATTCTACTCTGTCCTATAGGATCTCTGAGTCAGAATCAACTCAACAGCAATGGCTTTTATTCCTAGAGCTGCCTCAGAAGAAAAACCTGGCAATCTGCTGAAAATTCTGTGGAGCACACATGGGGTCGCTATGAGTTGGAATTAACAGCAACTAGAAAGGAAAAGCAGTGAGTAACAAGTAGGGAGGGGGACTGGTCGAATGGCTATAATCTAGAGCAAGGAGACCAAACGAGAGCCGAGAAGCTTGGGAAGGAGATAGCTATGAACATATTAACCAGGTCAGTTCCACAGGGTTTGAAAATTAAACAGGTAAAAAGATGTCAAGGCTCAATACTCAATACATGGAAGGTCAGCTCAAGCGGACTGGACCAAAAGCAAAGAAGTTTCTGGGATAAAATGAATGCTTCAAAGGTCAGCGGAGCAAGGATGGGGGTTTGGGGACCAAGGTTTAAGGGGACTTCTAAGTCAATTGGCAAACTAACTCTATTATGAAAACATTCTGCATCCCACTTTGAAATGTGGTGTCTGGGGTCTTAAATGCTAACAAGCGGCCATCTAAGATGCATCAATTGGTCTCAACCCACCTGGAGCAAAGGAGAATGAAGAACACCAAGGTCAAAGGACAACTAAGAGCCCAAGAGACAGAATGGGCCACATGAACCAGAGACCTACATCATCCTGAGACCAGAAGAACTAGCTGGTGCCCGGCCACAATCGAGGACTGCCCTGACAGGGAGCACAACAGAGAATCCCTGAGGGAGCAGGAGATCAGTGGGATGCAGACCCCAAATTCAAATAAAAAGACCATACTTAATGGTCTGACTGAGACTAGAGGAATCCCGGCGGTCATGGTCCCCAAAACTTCTGTTGGCACAGGACAGGAACCATCCCCGAAGACAACTCATCAGACATGAAATGGACTGGACAGTGGGTAGGTGAGAGATGCTGATGAAGAGTGAGCTAATTATATCAAGTGGTCACTTGAGACTGTGTTGGCATCTCCTGTCTGGAGAGGGGATGGGAGGATAGAGAGTTGGAAGCTGGCAAAATTGTCATGAAAGGAGAGACTGGAAGGGCTGACTCATTAGGGGGAGAGCAAGTGGGAGTACGGAGTAAGGTGTATATAAACTTATATGTGACAGTCTGACTTGATTTGTAAACGTTCACTTGAAGCTCAATAAAAGTTAAAAAAAAAAAAAAAAAGATGTCAAGGCTGACTCACAGTTCTCATGGTGTTTCCAATAAGTAAGGTGCAGAAGAGGGGACGGGGAGCAAGTCTGGGAGAAGGAAATTATTCCTTCTAGATGGCCTTCCATTTTGACATTTCTTATATTCATCTCCAGTGTATGTTTTATGATTCACATGTATTATTTTAATAGCTACCCTACATTCTATCATACTAAAATATAATATACTTAACATTTCTCTTTGTTGGACACTGAGTTTTTTCAGCTTTATACTATTAAAATAATTCTCAAACATCTTTATATACACAGTGTTTTATCATTTTGATTTAATTCTTCAAATAAATTACTCTAAGTGGAATCACTAGATCAAAAATCATTTTTATAATAGAAAACAAATGCTGGAAAGGATGTGAGGAGATTAAAACCCTTATCCACTGCTGGTGGGATTGTAAAATGGTACTAAGACTGTGCAAAACAGTATGGTACCTTTTCAAAAAACTAGAAATAGAACTACCTTATGATCCAGCAATTCCACTTCTAGGTATATACCCTAGAGATCTAATAAAAGTGACACAAACAGACATATGCACACTTGTGTTCACTGCAGCACTATTCACAATGGCAAAAAGATTAAAACAATCTAAGTGCCCATCAACAAATGAATGGATAAACAAAATGTGGTACATGCGTGGAATACTATGCAGCCATAAAGAATGACAGGTGCTCGAAACGTAATGTTGATGAGTCTGGAGGACATTCTCCTGAGCGAAATAAATCAATCACAAAAGGAAAACTATTTTATGATCTTACTTTTATAATAAGACAAGAATGGATATATATACAGAGTCCAACACTCATTGCTGGTTACCAAGGATGGGTGGGAAGTGTGCAGGGATCACTCTCTAGATAGTAGACACTTGATCTTTTTGGTGATGGGAAAAGTAACACCAAACATGGGTGAGGGAAGCACAGCCTGACCAAGGTAAAAGATGTCACTAAGATGTACACAAGAAAAAAGGATACTTTGGCAAATGCTATGACATATAATTTTGCAACAACCAAAAAATATATGTGTGGAGATATATGCATGTATGTGTATAGGTATGTATATGTGGGTATATATGTATGTACATATAGGTATAAAACCAAAACCCAGTGCCATCGAGTCGATTCCGACTCATAGCGACCCTATCAGACCGAGTAGAACTGCCCCATAGAGCTTCCAAGAAGCACCTGGCAGATTCAAACTGCCAACCCTCGGTTAGCAACCGTAGCCCTTAACTACTACGCCACCAGTTTCCCGTATAGATATATATGCTTATATATGTATATATGTGTATGCCTGCACATACGTCATATAGATAATAAAGCACATAGGAGGCACAATTACAGATACAATCAAACACCTCATAGGACTGGTTTTCTGGGTGCGAAGGCTTAGAACCATAGTCTCATGGGACAACTTGGTCAACTGGCATAATATAGTTCATAAAGTTTACGTTCCATATCCCAGTTTGGTGAGTACAGTCTAGGGTCTTAAAAGCTTGCAAGCAGCCGTTTTTGGTACAACTATTCATCTTTACTTGTCCAGAGCAAAAGAGAAAGAAAAAAAACCCAAAATTCAAAGAAGAAACCAGTCTACAGAACTGTCTACACAAGTCATGGCCTCATCTACCCTAAAACCAGAAGAACTAGATGGCACCTGGCTACCAATACTGATGGCTCTGATCAGGGCCACAATAGCTGAATCTTGATAGAATGGGAGAAAAATATTGAACAGAACTCAGACTCTTAAAACGTCCAGACTTACTGGACCATTTAAGACTAGAGGACTCCCGAGACTACTGCCCTTAGATACTCTTCAAACCTTGGGCAAAGCTAGCCTCTGAGGTTACCTTTTAGCTAAATAACAGATGAGCTCACCAAACAAAGAATAGCACCCATGAGTATTATCTCCTTTAAAAAATCATCTATATGAGATCAAGTGGTCAACAATTGCTTTAAAGCAAAGATGAGAAGGTAAGGAGACAGGGAAAGTAGACTACTGGAAACAGAACGACCAGAACTGAAATAATGAGAATGCTGACACATTGTGAAGAATATAACCAATGTCACTGAACAATCTGTGTAGAAATTGTTGAATGGGAACCTAACTTGCTATGTAAACTTTCACCAAAATCACAATAAAAAATTTGTTTCAATCCTTTTTTGACTTGGTATGCATTGCCAAATGTCTTCAGAAAGAGGTGGAATCACTGACAACTTCATCTGGAGCATATAAGCAGCTGTGTCTTGACAAAGCATTAACAACTATTGAGATGTATCTTTTTACCAGTATAATCTTGTATACATGAAATATAATAGTTTCAACTTTAAACACTGACTTTTAAAGAATGTTGTTGTGAGCTGCCTTCAAGTCAGTTCCAAGTTAACTCCTACTTATGGCAACCCCATATGTGCAGAGAAAAACTGTTCCATACAGTTTTCAAGACCGTGACCTTTCAGAAGCAGATTGCCAGACCTGTCGTCTGAGGCACCTGTGGGTGAGTTCTAACTACCAACCTTTCGACTAGTAGCTGACTGCATAACAACAGAATCATGATTTTATCCTTCAGAAGTGGGGGACGCAAGGAGATACCTACACATAATTTGTTCAGGGTTTTAACAATCATTTCTGAATACCTAGTGGCATTCTCAGAATTCAAATGTCACTCTCAGCAGTGATACTGGGATACCAACTGCATTCAAAAGAAGGATCAGGCTGGGGCTGGGCTTCATAACCTGGCCCAGCAATTCACTCACCCAACACTGATTTCCAACCACCTCCAGTGCTTAAAATGGGGTAAACTGCTCCCATCTAAAATGAAACCTTTACCTGTCAACTCAGAAATTACGCACATAGGAATTCAATTTTAAGGAAATAATCAGAGATGAGCACAAAGATTTTTTTTTCTACGAGTACATATAAAACCGCATTACCAATTTTTTTTTTATTGGAAACTAAACATTCATTCATACAGGCATTCACTATTCATTTAAAAAAAATTTAAGTGCCATGCACTGAGGAAATAAACACTGAAGAAAACACAGCCCTTTCTCGCGAAGAACCTGGCACAGGGAGCAATGGTTACATGGATTATATACAGCCGTAGACAAGATTACCACACAGTCATTAAAGGTGGGTGTGTTCCAGGAATATTTAATGACTTGGAAAAGTATTCAAGATATTATATTTTAATATGCATAGAAAGTTCTGGTACAACACAAAAGATGTTAAGACTGGCTCCCTTTAGGCAGTGAAAAAAAGTGATTTGTTTTCTTCACCTTTTACCAAAATTCTGGGGTCATGGTGCTTTCTGCAATCTCGAAATTTATACACGCGCTCATTGTGTGATGACAACAGATGTTTTGTCTGTGATTTAAGGGAGGAATCATTGCCTCTTGGTCTTTCCCTCATTGAGTCTAGCTTTGTCACTGATAACCCCTCACAGCAATGTCACCCTGATGACGCAAACACAGCTTTAGTTTACAGCTAAAAGGAACTGCAGTGTGAAGATGTTTTAGGGTATGAGACATACATATACACACACACACCGATTTCAGTGACAAAAACAGTCCATATTACTCAGCTTTAACATAGGAAAACATGGGCTTTTCACTTCCACCACCACAGGTTACTTCCCAGGTTTCATACCTCTAAAAACCCCCTCTAGGCACCACCTACTGTCAACCACCCTATTTCCATCCTCTTGGGCCCAGCCAACCTACTAACCATCCAGGCCCCCCGCCATCCGCATCTGTGGGGAAATGAGGATTCTCCTCTCCAAGTAAAAGTTAAGGAGGAATGGTCTTCTAACGGTTCTAAAGTTCAAAACTGGGAAAGCTGCCCCTGAAGATAGGGGGCAACCGGTCATTATGTCACACGGAGAAGCAGCTGGAAGGTGCTTTACTGATACTTTACAGAAAGGACTTCTCGAAGGACATGGCTTGGACAAGGAGACTATCCTTTCTCCTCTCCAAATCTAACTTTTATGATAATTTACTCATGCAAAAAATACTGTGAACCCAATTATGTGCCAGGCACTGTTCTAGAGTCTGGGGCTACAGCAGTAAACAAAACAGACAAAAAGACCCCACCCCCATGGAGCTGTGGGCTGGCCACTTAAGGACTTCCTAGTTCACTCAGAATGACAGGGCGGGCCAAGGGAGGCTTTCACCAGAGGAGTGACAGGACCTGATCCTCTTTAGCTGATCACTCAAGTCCTGTTTCCTAGGCTACTCCTTCACATTAAAATCCACTGAATGCGCCATATTTGGTCTTCTCTAACCTTCCTCCCCCCATCAATGGTTATGTTCTAAGGCAAGGAGAGAACATCCGCCCCACCAGACATCAAGGCTGACTGTAAAACTACAGTGATTAAGAGCATAGTGCTAGCACAAGAACATATAAAAAGACAGTGGAGCAGAAAGCCCAGAAATACAACCCTGGGTGTGGAAGTGATGCAGGTCAGAGACAGAACCAAAGACCATGCTCCCAGCCCTACACACACCCTACCTCCAGCTGCAGTCCTTCAGCCTGCTCCTTTCCTAGGGCTTCAGTGCCCCTGCGTATGAGCTGCAGCAGCGTGCTCCTTCTTGATTGTTCACAAGGCTTTCATGCCAAAGCACTTGTCATGGACTGAACTGTGTCCCCCAAAAATATGTATATCAATTTGGCTAGTCCATGATTCCCAGTACTGTGTGACTGTCTAACATTTTGTCATCTGATGTGATTTTCCTGTGTGTGGTAAATACCAGTTACGTTAATGAGACAGAACTCAATCTACAAGATTGGACTGTGTCTTGAGCCAATCTCTCTTGAGGTATAAAAGAAGCAAGCAAAGCGACAAGAGGACTTGACATTACCAAGAAAGCAGCACCAGGAGCAGAGTGTGTCCTTTGGACCTGGAATTCCTACACTGAGAAGCTCTAGTCCAGGGGAAGATTGATGACAAGAACCTTTCTCCAGAGCTGACAGAGAAAGCATTCTCCTGGAGCTCACACGCTGTATTTGGACTTTGTGATAGAATAAACTTCTGTTTGTTAAAGCCATCCACCTGTGGTATTTCTGTTACAGCAGCACTAGATGACTAAGACAGCACCCTTGAAAATAATTATGCTTTCATTTAATAAAACGAAAGAGAAATAGGAAGGAAAAAGCATCGTTCAAACCAGTTGTTTCAACCCCAGCAACACGAGACACTCTGTGTGTGGCATGTTCCTATCAGCACTGGATGAATAATTACAACTATGGGAGGGATAGGAAGGGTGACCTCAAATCACAGATAAAACAAAACTGGTGCTAAAGTGGTACAGAATGTAATTATTATAAACTTCTTTAGTCAAAATTGTGGCCAGTACTAGGCAGCCACAGCGAACGGCTGCAGCATATTATGTAACCCCGGTTTTTTGCCGGAAGAACCTTCCTCATTCTCTTTTCCAAGGACCCACAGCTCAGAGTCTCCAACCTGCTTTAAATATGTCAGCATCTAGCCACTCACTAGGTGTTTATCCATCAATTCATTGCCTTAAACCCCAAGCCACTCTTTCAGTTGGATAAAACAGCCAGAAAGTGCCTCAGTTTTCTTCTAGTCTAAGAACTTCAAAAAACATCTTTGGCTTGTTCTGTGCACTCTTATTAAGACACTGGCACTTCGCTCCTTGCCAAAAAAAAAAAACCAGTAGACATTGTGCCAGTGTATCCTTATCAATAACAAAGAACCCGCCTTCTTGGTTTTCTTTTCAAGAATGCTAAAAATATTCAATGAGGTGCTCAAGAAACTGTCCATTTCCCTCTTGCCAATCCTAGGAGTACTGTTCTATACTGAACTATAAGTCCTTTAACATTTTCCCTTTTTTCAACTTGTTCAATCATTTTAAGATGATTTTTCTAACATTTTCCCACAAAGTCCAACGTTTTAACGTATAGGTTACAAATCTAACTGGTGAAGAGGAGGTGTGTGCCCAAGCTGCAAATAGATACAATGTATATTTCTTTTGTTACTATATGGCTCTAAAAACAGACAAACTTCTGGTATACAGATATTTTTGCTGATTCATAGTAATTTTTTTTTTTTTAAAGAAATGAGCTATCTTCTCCTGTCCAATAGTTAATCCACAAACAGGTTAATCTGCCCATACAAAATCAAATGTTGACTGTAATAGTAAGCAATATCCACTTACATTTTCATATAAATTACACTTACAAATTCATACACTTAGAAATCCACTTATATTTTCATAATTAAAACATCACTACCATTCACTACATTCCAAGATGCCCTCTTGAGGTGTACCAAAGGTGGAGGCAGAGCTGGCTCACTAGGAATTAGGCAAGACCGTGGTGTGGTCCTGCATTATGTCATAGGCTGCAATGGCCATTGGGAAGCTGAGTGCTTTTATACTGGTGTCATTTATTCCAGCCTTAGCAACATCTCAGTTTAGTGATTAAAAGCCTAGGTGCATATACTAAAGCCACACATATAATATCTCTAGCTCAGCATTTCCCTACGTTGGTGGTTCAGTGATAGAATATCTCACCTTCCATGCAGGAGATCCAGGTTTGATTCTGAGCCAATACATCTCATGCACGGCCACCACCCATCTGTCAATGGAGGCTTGTGTTGTTATGATGTCGAAAGGTTTCAGTGGAGCTTAAGACAGACTAGGAAGAAAGGCCTGGTGATCTCCTTCTAAAAATCAGTCAGTATAAACCTGTGAATCACCACAGCACAATCTGCAACTGATCATGGGATGGTGCAGGACTGGGCAGAGTTTTGTTCCATTGTACATGAGGTCAACATGAGTCAGGGGCCAACTCAACAGCAGCTATCAACAAATATTTCCCTTACTAAACTAACATTTTATGTACTGATCATTGCTGACTTCATCATAAAAACTGGCTGAGTCTAGAAAGAAATTCTGAACATAAACCTGATGTCCTACACTCTTTTTTCTAAGATCCTAGGGAGGACACAGTCATAGGGAGCCCTGGTGCAACAGTGGTTAAGAGACTGTCTGCTAACCAGAAGTATGAATCCACCAGTCACTCCTTGGAAACCCTATGGGGCAGTTCTACTCTGTCCTGTAGGGTCACTATGAGTTATAGGGTGGGAAAAGAAATATCAATGCAGGCACAACAAAAAAATGGTTAATGGTCAGCTGCCTCAGCCATAGCAAACATGCTCAGGACACACAGTGACATTTAATAAGAACTCTGATCACAGAAGGAACACTGTAATTTGTAACCCAATTTTTTAAGCTCTTTTATTAAATGTTTCAACATATGCAAAAGTAGAGAGTAGTATGGAAAAAAAAAAAACCCGCAGACCCATAAACCAGCTTAAACTCATGGCCTATCTTGGTCCTTCTATACACCCACCTATCTACTTGCCCCTCACCCTGGATTATTTTGAAGTAAATTCCAGACATCCTGTAATTTCATTTATAAATATTTTAGTATGTATCTCTGAAAGATACAGACTCTTATTTAAATGTAGCCACAATACTATCACACTTTAAAATTAATTTTTTATACTAGTCACTGCTTGAATTTCCCAATTATCTCAAATACTTATTTGCAAAGTTATTTGTCTGAATCAGTATTCAAGCTGTACACAGCAATTGGTTGGTATAGCTCTTAAATCTCTTTTAACTTAAGGTTTCTTTTCATCTTCTTTTTTTTTTTCTTTGCAAGGTACTGTTGGAGAAACTGTAATTTCCCACAATTTAGACATTGGCCGCCAGGCGCTCCTTGGAAACTCTATGGGGCAGTTCTACTCTGTCCTGTAGGGTCGCTATGAGTCGGAACCGACTCGACAGCACTTGGTTTTTTGTTTTTTGTTTCTGATTGCATTCCTGTGAAGCTTAACATTCACTGTAACTTAATTTTCCCCAGTCTGTCTTACTTGGTTCAGAAACACTTTGCAATAAAAGAGCTAAAAACAGCCTGGTAGTCTCTGCAAAGAAGCAGAATGCTGACAAACCCAAGATGCTATCACTGAAGCTGTCTTATAGAAGTGGAACCAGCTATGCTGATTAGAAAGCCAATTGAAAGGCTTCTGGGACATTCCCAAGCCAGCCACAGGCAACAGGAACATCACTGTCAGATGAAGCACAGAGGTCAAGGCTGGTGACTGTCCTCCATCTGAGGACAGAAAAGATCCCAAGTGTTCAAAACATTAGAAAGAAATAAGCCATGGAGACAAATGAGGGCCAGAAACGCGCAGAGATCAGAGTTTAACAGTAGTTACCAGGGGCGGGAGGGAGGGGAAAAGAGGGGAATGTTTGTTAGCGCTGAGTTCTGTTTATAGGAATAGAAAATATGGCAATGGATGCTGGTGATGGTAGCACACATGATTGATGTAACTGGTGTCATGGAATTGTACATGTAAAAAATGCTAAATTGGCAAATGTTTTTACCTATATTTTTACAACAATAAAAAAAAAAAAAAAAAGAATGAGGGCTGGGGGAAGGGTGTTCCTTAGTTGGACTCAGCATGTTAATCAGTTTTAAATCTGCCACCCTAAGAACTAGTATTTCAGAGTCCAGAGGGGAAGGCCGAAGGCAGTCCTGTTGTTTTCCAGAGGGACGCGAGTTGGACTCCGAGGACAAAAGGACAGACTCACAGAGCGTCAGCACTGGAAGGAACTTAGCAGAGCACAACCATTTAAGTTACAGCCCTGTGACAAGCAATGCAGTCGCCCACGGCCCCCAGACAGCATATGCTCTGCTGGTTTTCTAATAATGGGACACAGTTGGCTACAGGCTTTGGAGTTAAAAAAAAAAAAAAAAGAAAACCTTGACCTTAAATTGCAGCTCCTCCACTTACAAGCAGTGTGGCCACAGACAATCTGCTTAACCTCCCTGTGCCTCAGTTTCCTCATCTGTAATTGAGGGACCTCATTATTTGCCTGCTAGGGTTGTGGTGAGGATACAATGAGGTTATGCATGGGAGCCTACAGTGCCGTGCCTGGCACAAGCTCAGTACATATTAGCCCCTTGCCCCCCAAAGACTTCTGCCTGTCTGTTCCAACCTGGATTCTTGCAGGCAGCCACGGCAGCACCTGCTGGATGTCTGGCTGGGTTACTGATGCAATCTGTGGCCATGCATGAAGCAAAGCCAACTGACCCATACAGGGTTCAATCCCATGATCCTGATCTCAACAGTGCGGCTCCAACCAGCTGAGCTAATCATGGTAGAATCAGATTCAACTGTTCGCAGATTCAACTACTCCCTCCAGTTCATACAACATTCTTGACAGTGTTGTCCTAAGATGCTATGACACAATACGTCTACCAACTTTGCTAATGAGCTCACCTTTTAAAAATATTAATGTAACAAACAGATGTATCCCTTAAAAGGCTTAATGTGGAAACTCACTAGAGCAATAATACCAGTGGATTTGTGTTCTATATGTACACCCATCAATGAACTTAATGCACACTCATCCTAGCACTCCTCAGCTTCAGGGGAACACTGAAGAACTGGGCAGCCAGATCTTCACCCTCAAGGAAGTTATCTGCGAACAGGCAGAGACAGTTTAAGAGCTCCCATGTACTGAGAGACTGGCCCAGATCATCTAATCCATGCTGCTCAGGCTGTAGTGTACACACAAATCACCAGGTATCACACTAAAACGCACATTCTGGTCAGCAGGCCGGAGAGTGTGCATTTCTCATAAGAGCCAGCGGATGCTGATGGTCCACGGCCCACACTTTGAGTAGCAAGGTTCTAATCCTCACTCCAATTGGCTATTTAACAGGTGGGGGATAGCTGAGGCAACCAGGTAACCTCAGAGGCAGTGAGAAAGGAATGAGCGCAGCACAGGCAGGGCTAAAGAGGGGCCGAGCCTGATCTAATGATAGGATACCTGCTGGAATGTGGACATGCTGCCCGGAAGGAGGACATTTAAGACACAAAAGTGGAGATGATAAAATATTTAAAGAAACAATAATGAGTTATTTAAAAAAAGAAGAGTTGCTAAGAGCTCACATCTGGTATCAAATGCCAAGTCTGGAGCTTCCCACCTGTGTGACCAGGTGACTTCCTTCAGCTTCTGGTCTGTTGTGCTGTAAGAGTCAACAGTATCATACCTGGATCACTGGGGGAGATGGGGGGTAGGCTTTATAAGGTGATGCCTGTCTAGGATAATACTCAGCTCAGGCAAGCACCTAGGACATGGTAGCAATTATTACTGTACTGTCTACAGGTGGCCCAGTGGTTAACTCCTTGGCAGTCTGAACTCAGTCAGTGGCTCCCTAGGAGAAAGTCTTGGCAATCTGTTCCCATGAAGATTATAGCCTAGAAAACCCTATGGGACAGTTCAGCTCTGTCACATGGTGTCGCTATGAGTAGGAATCATCTTGAGGACATCCAACGACAGCTGTCTAGCTCACAGTGGGAACTGAAACACTTCCTGAACTAAATCAAAAAAAAATTTACCAAGTCATAATTGCCATTTGACATGTATGCTAGTTTTTTTAAATGTTCTACAGTTCCAGTTTTGTCTATCAAAGGCAAAAAAAAAGACTCTTTTGAGCTTTAAATGCCTTTACCATCAATTAATCCAAACACATTTTAAATTTTAAAAGTTCTCTGAGTCTAGTAATTCTGCTGTAAAGTTTTTTCTAAATTAGAGTCCTATAATGACTGTTTTTCTTGTAAAACATTAAACCAGAAACAAACACCTACTTGCGAAGGATTTGAAAACAAGGCCTCACCTAGTCCAGCCAAAACATATAACCACCAAGCTGTTCTGTGTTTTGGTTTTTTAATCTACCAATTTAGTTTTTTTTGGGGGGGGAGGTGGTTAATAGAAATAAACACAGTATATTCATTTTTGTCCAAGACAATAGTTATGTTAACTGATTGTCTTAATTATTTAGTGCTGCTATAACAGAAATGGGGCCCTGGTGGCACAGTGGTTAAGCATTTGGCTGCTAACCAAAAGGTCGGCAGTTCAAATCCACCAGACGCTCCTTGGAAGCCCTATGAGGCAGCTCTACTCTGTCCTGTAGGGTCACTATGAGTCGTAACTGACTCAAAGGCAACAGATTTGGTCTGATTTTTTTTATAACGGAAACACCACAAGAGGATGGCTTTAACAAACAGAAGTTTATTTGCTCACAGTTTAGGAGGCTAGAAGTCTGTCTTAGTCATCTTAGTGGTGCTATAACAGAAACACCACAAGTGGATGGCTTTAATGAACAGAAGTTTATTCTCTCACAGTCCAGTAGGCTAGAAGTTCAAACTCAGGCACCAGCTCCAGGGGAAGGCTTTCTCTCTCTGTTGGCTCTGGAGAAAGGTTCTTGTCTCTTCTGAGCTTCTGCTCCTGGCAATCTTCATGTGGCTTGGCATCTCTCTTCCCCCATCGCTGCTTTTCAAATGCTTGTTTAACCTCTTTTATATTTCAAAAGAGATTGACTCAAGACATACCCTACACTAATTCTGTCTCATTAACATAACAAAGACAACCCATTCCCAAATGGGATTGTAACCACAGGCCATGGAGTCAATTCAGACTCATAGTTACCCATTAGGACAGAGTAGAACTGCCCCATAGGGTTTTCCAAGGAGTGGCTGGTGGATTTGAACTACCAAACTTTTGGTTAGCAGCCAATCTCTTAACCACTGTGCCACCAGGGCTCCTCCACAGGCACAGAGATCAAGATTTCCAACATATATTTTGGGGGGACACAATGCAATCCGTAACACTGAACAACATCTAATAGAGTCAGCAGATATGAACAAAATTAGTACACCAATTAGGTGAAGAAAAGATGCACAGATTCACATTTGGCCAGGAAGGGCCTGAGAGATTTTCCAGCTCAGGCTCTCAGCACAGGAGTATCCCTAGGAGAACTTTAAAAATTAGAACCTTCTGAAGGGTTCTTCTAGGGGCTGGCTACATGGGTGTGTTCACTTAGTGAAATTCGTTCAGCAGCACACTGATGACCCGTACACTTTTCTGCATGTGTTGTCTACTTCGATCGAAAGTTTACTCCCCCAGGGCCTAGAATGTGCAGGAGGACTGAGTGAGAGCGTCTCCATGTGCCCTTCCAAGGAACTTTCTGTCTTGTTAAGGCTGAGCTCAATGGGGAAGCATTCCCTGTGGCCCAAGAGACTTCACCCATGGCAGGGGCCTGAGGCAACAGCTCGTCGGGGACACCTCGGTTAGCTAACTCACAGCAGGGTTGGCAACTGTTCCCACTTCTGACTACAAACTCTACCAGGCCCGGAATTCTGCCTCAAGGCCCTTACTCATGCGTGAAACATTCACCAGCCCCCAGGCCAAGAAGTGTCTGGCACAAGAAGGTGATCTGGTAAACTCCAGGAGGAAGCCCCAGGAGGTACAGCTTCTGCCTGCCCCAGCCACATAGCTGGTTCAAGGAATGAGAATAGCACTGGAGTCTCGAGGTCCACAAGCTGGTTTGAATCTCAGCTCCTTACTACTAGCTGAGAAATCAGGTTATTTAACTGCTCTCTGCCTCAGTTTCCTTAAATGCCTACTTCAACGGTTTAAATGTCAAAAATTTTTTATATACAATTTACCACAATAAAATTAAAAAGAATACCAAGAAAAAAGTCTCCACCTCATGGAGCCGTGTAGTATTAAATGAGGTAACCCACTGAGCCTTGACAGAGCACACCCTACATACCAAGTGCTCAAAAATCACTAGTTATTTCTACCACAGGTGGGTTGTCCAATTCTGAGATTCCCTGCTGGAAATTAACCGCCATTTTAAAAATATGAATGTGCACCTAGGCACATGTTGTTGCTGTTAGGTGCCATCAAGTGGATTCCAACTCATAGTGCCCCCTGTGTCAGAGAAGAACTGCCCCATTAGGTTTTCTTGGCTACAACCTTTATGGGAGCATATCACCAGGTCTTTCTCCTGTGGAGCCAGCCGCTGGGTGGGTTTGAACTGCCAACCCCTCAGTTAGCAGCCAAGCGCTTAACCACCATGCCACCAAGGCTCCTTCACCTAGGCACATACCAAAACCAAACCCATTGCTGTCGAGTTGATTCCTACTCATAGGGACCCTATAGGACAGAGTAGAACTGCCCCCCGCCCACAGGGTTTCCAAGGAGCAGCTGGTGAATTTGAACTGCTGACATTTTGGTTAGCAGCCCAGCCCTCAGCCACTGCACCACCAGGGCTCCATACATGCCCTGAACTCTCTTTACAAACCCCTCATTAATAGAATCAGCCACTCACTCGACTCTAGATGTGAAAAACTACTGCCAAACATCCAAGTATTACTGTAGGGGTATGTGGGTGAAAGACTTGGGGACGGAGGGTGGCTGGTTGCTAGAGCTAGAGGTCAAGGTCTCTGTGGGACATCTTCTGGTTCTGTTTATGCCACAGGGGACATCTCAGAAAGTTCTGTGAGCCAGTGCAACTGCTGTGCTGTGGTTTCTGGTTGGGGGTAGGCACAGGGCAGTACTGGAGATTCAGGCCTTCCTCCCAGAAGACCAGAGATACCCCAGAAAGACCACTGGGCTATTCCATGGAACTATAAAATCTACTTTAGCTCCCAGCTTGAAAGGTCAACCCATGTCTATAGGGCTTGAAAGCCAAGAAAACCACTTCAAAGCTACAAGGCCACAATTAGGAGTCTTCAGTGGTTTCAACAAAAGATCACTGTAATCAGAGTCCATAATGAATGGAATGATGTGGAGGAAGCCCTTCAAAAACTTCGAACTGAATCCACCAATTGAGAAGAACCAAATTAATTTATAAAAGTGGTTCTGATAAGCTCAATCCATAACAGGTCATTCTGTCCCTCTATCGCCCAATCCACACACTTGTTATGGCCAAAGAGGTTTCCACATACAGTCTCCATCTTGTTCCAGTACAAAGTCATAAGGAGATGGAACTGCCCCATTCCTCATTCCTAAGGACGAGCTACCAATTAAGTAGAAAAGAAAAAGAGCTCTGATACACTAATAAAAGGAGAAAAACACCACTACCAAAGTCCACAACCTCTAACAATCTGTCCCTCTACTTCCATGGCAGGTGTACATCATACAGAAATCTGAAGAATTTTTAAAAATCAGTTTGGTTCTTTTTGGCATCAAGGGTTATCTTTTCCAAATATTTGTCAATGTTGATCCTCAAGGAATAAATCACTTCAAAGCTCTGATATGCACCCTAAGCAGAAAATGCACCAGGGAGGTAATTATTCAAGGTGCAGACAATCTGTTTAAGTGGGAGGAAAGGTTCTCCTGGGTAACGAAACGATTAGGTTTCAATGCCCAGCTCCTTGCAACAAACACTTTGCAAGATGCCTGTCCTCCCGCAAAGGGTTAAAAAAAGAAGAAAAGAACTCAACCTCTCAATCTAGTGGACTGAGAAGCCATTCTTCCCAGGGCACTCTCATTTCGGGCTGCAAGGCTGAAGCTTTGTGCGCGCGCCGCCCCTCCGCGCCCCCGCCCCTCCTCCCACAGCGACCGTTCCTCCAAGGTTCCCAAGGCCACCTGCTTCTCCTTAGAAGAAAAAGGGGCTACCCCAAGGGCCGGCGTAGCGCGCGGTAGGCGTCCTCGGCGGTGCTCCCTCCTCCCTGGGGAGGGAGGGAGGTGTCTCCGGGAAGCGTGCTTTGTCGCTAGGGTCGCGCGCCCGCCCGCAGCGGCCCCAGAGGCCTGAGAGAGGCTTTCTCCCGGGCCCCGCTCGGGGGTCTCCTCCGAGGGTCTCCAGTCCCACAGGGAGCTGGTTCTTTCCGCGCGGCGCTGAGCGCCCGCCCGAGCCGGCTACCGGCGTCCGAGCTCCACCCCGCCCACCCGGCCGAGCTAACGGCGCGGCGCCGGGGAACCTTCTCCATCCCGCCTCTGGCCGGCGCGGCACCTGCTCGGTGGCACCCGCCCCCGGTTCTGGGCCGGAGCGCGGGTTGTCCTCCCGGCCGGCCCGGAGGGTCCCGCGCCAGCGAGTGGGAGAGGGGGGATCTGCCCTTGCGCTCCTCTCCCGGGGCCGCGCCCTGCGGCACCCCAGCGCCCACCGCGGCAGGGACTGCGACCAGGGGCTCGCCCGCCCCTCGGGCCGTACCTTGTGTGGCGCCCGCAGCAGCCGGTGGACCCCGGCCAGCTGGGTGCCGAGCGCGAGGTCTTCCCGGAACGTGAAAAGCGGCGGCCGGCTGGGCTCGGGGAAGTTGGTGCTGTTGAAAGGGTCTGTGTCGTCCAAGAACTGCACCCGGCAAGCCAACGTGGCCATGATGCATCCCTGCCGCGGGGGCGCGGGCCCCGGGGTTAGCGGGGCCGCGGGCCGGGCCGCTGTGGTGCTGCGCCTGGGGGAGGCCGCGGCAGCCGCTCACTGGCTTGCGGGCTGGAAAGCTTGGGCGCGCCGGCTGCAGCCACTGCTCCGGCCGCGGGGGGCGGGGCGGGGCGGGGCTCCCTCCTTCCCTCCGGCTCCGCCCCTCCACCGCCCCCCACGCTCCTGGCGCTGCTGCCCTGACCGCCGCGACCGGTTGCCCAGAAGAGAAAGCCGGGTTCGCGTGGCGCTGGCACCAGGCGCCAAGCCTGAGCCCCGCGGACGCTGGCTGCACGTGCGCCCCTCAGAGCACTGGCTAACGGAGGGCAAGGCCACCCCTCCTAGTTCTTCCCCACCTGGGAAATGACTTAACCCAGGTGGAAATCCCCAGATGAAGGCGGTGGCGGCCGGACTTGTGCTGCTCAGATTCGGAAAACCTGGGCACCTGGAAACGAGAGAGCCAGCCTCCGGTAGCAAGTAGGAGTGTGGCAGGGACCACGGAAAAGGGAGAGCCGAGGGCCTAGGCAGCTCTTTCTCAAAAGACAAGCCTAAGGGGCGCCAAGCAAGAGAACCTGGGGGCGCCCGGCGGATGCTAATCAGCACCTCTGCATTGCTTCTCTCACCAGAATTAGGTCTCCAAAAGCCCCAGCTAAACCTGTGGGGCCCCGAGGCGCTTCTAGCGAGGTCACTGAATAGCAGAGGGGCAGCGGCAAGCCAGGGGCCTCGGCTCATAACCAAGGGTCTTAGAGGGAAGGTTTGCAGCCGGCCGGCCAATGCCATGACGGAGCCTGAGTCGGCGCTGCCTCTCCCACCCCTCTCCAGGCTGCTCACGGGCGACCCCCTCCGTTTGTTTGCAATAAGAACTCACGGTCCTCTGGAGCACTGAGTTTGTTTATGGTGATGAAAATTAGCATTGATTAAGGGTAATAGTTGCACAGCTAATTAATGTAATTGATGTCAGTAAGTTGTACACCTGTAAAAAGTTTAATTGGCAAATGTTGTGTGATGTGTATTTTTACAAAAAAAAAGCAGCTGCTGAGGCTGTTTATGTACAACCAAACACCTCACGGGATTTGGTTCTTTGGTTTGGAAGTTTAGGGTCATGGTTTAATGGGACACCCTGGTTAATTGGCCTTATATTGTGTTTGGTGCTTATATTTTACCTTCTAGTTCATTGTGTCGTACCTGGAGTCTTAAAAGCTTGCAAGTGGCCATCCAGGGTACAATAATTGGTCTCTATTTGCCTGGAGCAAGGGAGGAGGAAAGAGAGTCAGGAGTAGGAGGAGGAAATGGAATACATGGCCAATTGCCTCTGTGAACAACTGGTTCCTTTGCATGAGACCAGGAGAACTTGAGGGTACCTGGCTACCATAACCGAATATTTTGATCAAAGATTCTATAGAAGAATCCCGATGAAAAGGGAGGAAAATGTGGAACAGAATTCAGAATCCTCATGGAATCCAGACTTTCTGGGGCCATTGAGGCTGGATGAACCTCTAAAACTATTGCCCTGAGATAAATGCCTTGAGCATTGTACTCTTTTAAAGAACTGTCTGTATAGGATCAAAC
This sequence comes from Elephas maximus indicus, assembly GCF_024166365.1. Lineage (NCBI taxonomy): Eukaryota > Metazoa > Chordata > Mammalia > Proboscidea > Elephantidae > Elephas > Elephas maximus. The sequence goes on along the minus strand of NC_064829.1, from coordinate 43,928,262 downwards.
TGACAACAGCAACATGAACGGTTAGATAGAAAACTTGGGAGGCAGTGAATTTATATTAATGGGGGAGGAACAATTCCGAAAAAGGGAATGAGAATGGTTGCACATCTTGAAAAATGTAATCAATGTCACTGAATTCTACATGTACAAATTGTTGAATTGGTATAGGTTCTGCTGTGTATGTTTTTAACAACAAGAAGGAAAATAAGTTATTTAAAAAAAAAACTCTCAGTCCTCTCCATTCCCAGGCCACAGAAAGTCCCAGATTCCTCATATCTCATATAGGTCACACCGATAATTCACAATGGCTCTCAACAGCCTCATCTTTACAAGGCAACTCTATAACCCACCTCTTTCCATTTTCTCTGGTGTCAGTGGAAAAGAAAACCTTGTCCCATACTTAGCCACTTCATCTGCATCTTTAACCTCTTCCTCTCCATGGACTCTTTCCCTGCCATGTTATTGCTAGGAGCCATAGAGTGGATTTGTGACCCATAGTGACCGTATGTGGCGCAGTACAACTGCCCCATAGGGTTTTCTAGGCTATAATCTTTATGAGAGCAGCTCACCAACAGAGCCAGTGGATGGGTTCGAACCACCAGCCTTTTGGGTTAACATCTGAGCAGCTAACCATGGCGCCACCAGGGCTCCTTTTCCCTGCGATACATACATGTACATTTATGTAGTCTTAAAATAATTTTGTGACACTTCTGCTCATTCCAGTAGAACTTTCAGCTGTCCTTACTTTTGCTACTTAATTCTTTGAATGAGTTCTCTAGACCCGCCTTATACCAGCTCCACCAGCTCCTCATGGCCAGAATACTAAATCTGCAAAATCTACTCCTTTGACACCTAGGCCTCCTACCCTTCTGCCTTCACTGCCCAACCGCCTTCTCACTGAGAGAGCCCTCCAGACCTTCTGGCCACCACATCTCTCATCGCCCCTCCCAACTTGGGTCCTGGTCTATCACCACACCTCTCTCCAGGCTTCATGTGCCCTGTGAGTCCCTGCAGGTCTTGGGGCCACTCAGTCACCATTTCCAGGGCCCCTCAGCACTGTTCAGTGTGGCCTCCCAGCCTCCTCATGCTGCTGCCCAAACTTCTGCCACTCTCCTCCACCGACAGATTCTTCAGTAAAGAAATAATCTCTCCAGTGTGAACTCCACTACCAGCACCATCTTTCATCTCAGGGGATGACCAAAGCCCTGTTTGTCCTCCTGTTCAATGCTCTACCTCCACCTGGGCCCTGGGTCTCTTCCTCGCCACTTGCTCTGGGATGAGCTCTGTCACTCACCCAGCTACCTTCCTCCTCCCTTCCAGCTTCGTGGCCATGCGTCTCTGCCATCACACCGGGCCCTGCCCATAGAAGGGCCCCATGCTGGTGTCACACTCTGCTGTTGCCACTGGCAAATGCTTCATACTTTTTTAACAAGAGGCCCCTCATATTCATTTTATACTGGGCCTCACAAGTTATATAGCCACTCTGGATGAGAATAAACATTTATTCAAGTGCTTTCCATCCTGAAAGCTCTATCTCTATGCTTTATGAAACCCACTGCTCACTCTCAGCTCACTGACTTATTTCTTCTTCACTTCCTAATCAACTTCTGAAAGACAGCCAGGTTCATTTCTCAGCATCCTCACAGCCTCTTTGCTCCACAGCATCTGGTGCCATCCTAACTACCCCATCCAAGGAATACCTCAACCCCACTACCCACTTTCGTGGCAGCATCTGTCACCCTGGACCACTCTTTTCCCAAATTCTCTTCCCTCCAGCCACAATAGCTCTTTCCACTCTGGGTTCTCCTTCTCTCTCTTTGGCAGCTTTTTCTCAAGTCCTTGTGGGTTCTGTTCTCCTTTTGGCCCTCTTCAGTTTCCTTTCCATTCCCCTGAGGAATCCAATACTCCCCAGCCTGCCTGCATATGGTGTTAAACTCTACACCCACAGAGAGATACACTGTCCTCACCTTGAGGCCCTGTTTTTCACTGGGCGACTCACAGCATCCTCACCCTGGTTACCACACTACAGTAAATGACACCCTCAACCCCACACCCAAACAGGCTGCCTATCCAGAACCTCCTCGGCAAGGCTGATACCTGCCTGGCTGCTTTGCCTGCCAGCCTGCTGGTTCCGATGCTGTCAGAGCCCTCAGAGCATAGAACATCACAGTGTCACTTACTATTCATTGATTCTCTGTGCTCCCACTAAACTGAAAGCTCCTTTCAGGCAGGAACCACGCGGTTTTCAGTTCCATACCCCCAGTGCTATCAGAGCACCTAGCACAGAGAAGGCACATAGTAAGTGCCTGATGAATGAGTGAACATCGGAGTCATTTTTGACTCCTATATCTTGCAGCTGATCACTCTGACAGGCCACAAAATCTGCCTCTGAAATATTCCTCAATTCTTTGCTCTTCTCTAGCCTTCACACCCAATGCTAGTCTTCTAATGAGTCTCCCTTCTCTAGTCTTGTGCTCTGAATGTGATCTTCCCCTGGCTCCCCCAGAGCCCGTGATCTTTCCAAAATGTGAATTTGACATGTTGTACCATAAAGTAAAATTCTTATACACCAAACCCCTCAGCATGATTCACAAGGCCCTCTAAGACCTGTTCCAGCCCACTGCTTCAGACCCATCGCTGGCCATTTCCCATGTCACACCCTATTGCAAGCCACACTAAACTTCTTACCTTTCCCATAACGTGTCAAGCTGTTTCACAGTGGGCACCTCAACCTCGATTGTCCTTCCTATCTAGCTGGCCAGAGGTCCTGGGTGGTGCCAACGGTTAATGTGCTTGACTGCTAACAGAAAGGTTGGAGGTTGGAGTCCACCCAGCGTTGCCTCAGAGGAAAGTCCTGTTGGTCTAATTCTGAAAAATCAGCCACTGAAAACCCTATGCAGCACAGTTCTGCTCTGACACACATGTGGCATCATGAATCGGAATCAACTCAATGGCAGCTATCTAGTTGGCCAACTAAACCCACTTATCTTTAACACTCATTTCTAAGGTCACTTCTTCTGGAAAGCTATCTCCAACTCCATCCCAGACAAGGACTGTCTATCCTCTGTGATCTCAAGTAAATTTATACATGCCTGTTTTGTAGCACTTTTCACATTGCATTGTAAATATATACCTACCTATATGCCTAACCCCCTAAACCAAAAGACTTTCAGGACAGGAGTTTGTCTTACTCAATTTTAATCTTAAAATTTCAAACAATGACTGGCACCTAAAATGAAACCTTTAAAATGTTTAATTATATAGGCTATTGTTCAATCTTATAAAGGTTTTTGCCCTGACAACTCCTTTGAGACTGCTGTTAGTAATAATTTTTCCTCTGATTAACAGCCAATGTTTTTTTCTCAATCTATTTTTAAGTGACTCTTTTTTTGTAATGCAATACTTTCTCTTAGTTTAAAAGGTCAGAGAGTAATAAAAAGTTTGAACATAAAACCAGGTCCCTATCTTACAACCTCCACCCCCACAACCCCACTTCCCAGAGACACTCATTTCTAAATAATGTGAGTATACAGCTATACCTTGGTCTATGAAATTTTAATCAATGTATCAATACAATAACTTTCTTTCATGCTACATAAGAATGTTAGCATCTTTATACTCTACTTCTCTTTCTTCATCCTCCCAATACAGTTTATCACAATTTTAATTATTCTTATTCAGTGATTCAAAAATTATTCCAAGTAGTGTACATGATTACATGGCCTTTCTTATATAGCTCTTTGTTTTTCCTGGAGTTCATACTTGCCTCTTTTTATTTTTTTCATTTACTTATATTTTTCTTGAACAGCTGGCTAAATATTCTCATATCCTTCAACAACTCTGAAAATGCCCCTCAGTACTGTTGAATAATCTATCAGTTCTATATTTTTCCCCAAGACATCCTTCCTAGAGACATCTCTCTTGGAGTTCTCCATCCTCTTGCTCCAATTTGGAATGTGTTTCTCTCAGCTTTATCCTCTTGGAAGTTTCCTTAGCTTCTCTCTTTTTGGAAGCCCCTAGTTCCCAGGTCACTTGTCTTTCTTGGTTTACACTTCAGTTTTGTAAGCACATATCCCAGCAGCTTCCTGAGAAGGGGTAATTTTTTTTAAAGCTTTAATGTCTAACCCAGTACCCAGTGACATCGAGTAATGTTTAAAGAATCTTTATTCTATCCTCACACTTGCCTTGGTGTGGTACTTTTGTTGGCAAAGGTGGCCACAATGTTCCTCCCATCTCTTGTATTCCCACGATTTTACATTATGACTTTGCCAAACCTCCCATCAAAAGGTGGAGTAAAGATTAGATACAAACCTTAGGGGGCGGTGAGTGTATGTTAATGGAGGAGGAACACCTCAGAAAATCAGGATGAGAACAGTTGCACAACTAGAAGATGTCACTGCATTGTACATGTAGAAACTGTTGAATTGATGTATGTTTTGCTGTGTATATTCTCTACAACAACACCAAAATTAAAAAGAAAAAAACAAGTTGGAGTCTATGCCCCTACCCCTTGAATTGGGGTTAATTTGTGACTGGCTTTGACCAGTAGATATGGTGGAAATGACATTCTGTGGCTTCTGAAACTAGGCCTCAAGAGGCCTTACAGTGTCTGCTCTCACCCTACTGAATTGCTGCCCTAAGAACACTAGGTAAAAAAAAACAGGTCTAGCCTAGGAAAAGTGGGAAGAAAATTGCTATTCTTTTCGGTGCTGTTGTAAGTAGAATTATTTTCTTGATTTCCTTTTCAAATTGTTCTTCGATGGTATATAGAAACACAAATGATTTAAAAAAAAATGTTGATTCTTGTGTGTTGGTCTTGTACCCTGTCACTTTGCTGAAATCATTTATTAGCTCTAGCAAATTTCTTGTCAATTTTTTGAAAAATTTTATATAATATGGTGTTGGATTGAGTTTGCTAGTATTTTGTTGAAGATTTTTGCATCTATATTCATAAAACATATTGGTCTGTAGTTTTTATTCTTGTGATGCTTTTGCGTGGTACTGCCATATTTTAAAATTTATCTTTACCAAGGTTGTTTCTTACTTCAATAATCCTTTGTTGGCTGGACAGACTGGAGGCAGTTTTCTAACATAGCAAGTCTTAGATCCTCTGTATTTCCTCTAAATTCTGATTGCAAACAGATACCTTATTATATACAGCTTGAAGCACCCAACTGATATTTTCAATATACTATCTAGAGATCTCCTTAGCCAAGTCTATAATTTCATTAGATACACTTCTATCTTTCAAGATACTGCAGTTAATTGTCTTGCCAGTTTTACTACTGTATAACACAGGTATCCATTTTTCCAGTTTTCAATAGACATAGGGCACGTGGACCTCACAGTGGCCTGTATCTTTCAGCCTCCTAGCCTTAAGTCAAGCATTCTAGCACTGGATGGAGAAAGGAGTGGGGTTGCTCTGTTCACTCTGCACACTTCTACCTTCGCTAAATCCTGAAGCTATTTTTAGCTGCCTCCATGGGAATGTTGTTGTGTGCCGGTCGAGTCGATTCCAACTCACAGCCACCCTGTAGGATAGAATAGAACAGTCCCATAGTGTTTCCAAGGAGCGACTGGTGGATTCAAACTGCCCACCTTTTGATTAGCCACCTGAGCTCTTAACTACTTAGCCACCAGGGCTCCACAGGAATAAAAAGGTGCTATAAACACAAAAGGCTCGGATATAGCTACACAGAGGAAGAGTGAATTATCCTTATGCCATGCCTGGGAGGCCCACCCAGGGAATCTGATTTGGCTGGGTCTGCATGCTATTGAGAAACTGCATGTTTTAAATTGGTACATTTCTTTGGAAATCATTATGGCTATACCTAGCAATATCTTCACAATGATTATCCCAGAATCCCATTAATGGTCTTAGGAAATAATTTAGCAAAAGTAAAAACAAATAACAAAGCTTATTGCAGGGCTACTTATAAAATGAAAAACTAGGAACGCGTATGTCTGTCAATACGAGTATATTTTCATTACTTATATAAAATAAATGCAACTATGCATCCATTAAAGTGTATTCATGAAAACCATGTTGAAGTATGCAAAATGTTTATAGAGTGAAACACAGAATACGCAGTGAACATTGACTTCAGCCTCTGGAAAGACATTGTGTGGGGGTAGAAGGGTCTTGAGTGTCCACTTTTCAATCATTTTCGTGAGGTGGCATCACCTTTTCTACTTCAAAAGCTTTAGCTAGTGATCTAGTTAGCTAAAAGAAACCCATAATTTACCAAACTGTGGATAAACATAATATCATAATGTTTCCTTGTACCCCTGGAGAAGATGAGAGAGTAAGAATTTTGGATAACTACACAGCGAACTGTGACACCCATGTGGGAAGGAAACCCCCAGGTCAGTGGTGGACTCTGTCCTGACTGCAGCAAGCCTTGTCCAGGTGAGTTACTATCTCAGAGTGATGATGAAACAATTAGGCTGCATCCACAGGTGGGAGAGAGAAGACCAGAACAGATCTTCATGTGGACGTTTACTTTAGAAAGTGAACAAAAGTAGTTCATTCTGTAAAACTGCAAAAAGCAGGAACAAAGTATCCTATGAAAGGTTGAGCCATGCTTAGAAGCATCAGGGAAGGAGAACAGCAAGAAAATCAGGCAAAGGTGGATTCACTGCAAAACTAACAAAGCTTAGGGCCCCTCATTTGCACAGATCCCTTCTATAGCCCCCTCTTTTCCATTGCAAATAAACATTCATTTTTGTACCTAATTTCTATTTTGTAATTATGTATTCTTTTCCTTAAAAATGGATTTAAAATTGTACAATCATCAGGCTCACACAGCCTGGATCTGCTGCTGAAAAATGGTACTGTATATTAAAACTAATCCTCTCTCTCTCTTTCTGTTTCTACTTCTGTTTCTTCCTGACAAAAAGAGCCAGTTCAAAGCTGCATCCTTAAAACAAAATCCTAAGACACATAGATTGACAGATAGCTGCTGTTGAATTAACTCCAACTCATGGTGACCTCTATACAACAGAAGGAACTGTTGCCCTGTCCTGCATCATTCAAGTCCATTTTTATGCCTACAGTGCCAATCCATCTCACCAAGGATCTCCTTCACTCTCATTGGCCCTCTACCAAACAAGATGTCCTCTAGCAGTTGATCTCTCTGATGACATGTTCAAAGCAATCAAATTGGACAGTGTTCTGTTGTGATCCATAAGGTTTTCATTGGCTGATTTTTGGAAGTAGATTACTGGTCCTTTCTTCTTAGTCTGCCTTAGTCTAAGAGCTCAGCCGAGACCTGTCTACTATGGTATTTGAAATACTGGTGGCATAGCTTCCAGCATCATAGCAACGCACAAGTCATCATAGTACAACAAACTGACAGATGAGATAGATGGTGGTAAGAAACATAGGGTTTCCACAATGGTTTTACAATGTAGGTTGAAAAATAATCTGACCAAGAGATAATTCAGAGACTAACTTGTGAAAGACTTCAACATCGTAATGAAACTTTCCTCAAATCTGGTCCATTAAAGAAGGCAGGCAGAGAGACAGAGGAGCCATAATGTTTGCTATCTTCTGTTTAGGATTTGCTGGCCCAATTCGAACAAGTTTTTGGCTCCTCGAGTAGGGAAAAAATCTGCAGTTACCTAATACTGCCATCAGGTGGTAGATGTGGCTTGTTGTTGTTAGGTGCTGTCCAGTCAATTCCGACTTACGGTGACTCTATAGACAAAGTAGAACTTTCCAATAGGGTTTTCTAGGTGATAATCTTTAAGGGAGCAGCTTGCCAAGTCTTTTCTCCTACAGAGCCACTAGTGGGTTTGAACTGCTGACCTTTCAGTTAGCAGCCACGCACTTATCCATTCAGGCATTGTTTTTAGGCATAACACTGAATACGAATTGTCTCGTTTAATTTTTAAACAACTTTATAAGGTAGGTACCATCATTTTCCTCACTTTTCAGAGGAGGCTTAGAGATTTTCAGTAGGTTGCTCGTATAGGATCTTGTTTGTCACAATTCTGATTTTGGGGTTTATAAGGTGAGATGTGTAGCAGCTAGCTCTACCAGCACAAGAGGGGGAAATTGGAGAAAGGCTGAAAGTGTTTGCCAGATGGGTCCTAGCTTTCCTTCCACTCCTGGGTTGCCCTGAACTCTCTCCCTGTTGAGAAAAGCCTCAGCTGTTCTCAGAGATACTGGGTGCTCAGAATACTGCTACAGCCAGGGTCCCTGGTGAACCCTTGGTATCAGGACATACCTAACTGTTAGTCAGCATTCAGTTCCAGCACTGGATCTCTGGATCCGCTGGATCTTCATGATCTGCTTTCCCCAGCAGCTCACCACCTTCCTTACCGATAAAGGAAAGCTGAGAAAGATAGGGCACAGCTGGTCCCAATGGCTTCCCCAGATCAGGGTAGGGTCCTCTAAAGAGAAAATGCCACTACTGGAGCTGCCTTCCTGTTCCCAGCTTCTCTCACCCCAGCTGGTGGGTTGGGGCGTGTTCTAAAAAGGCTGTTCACCTCCTTCTCTGCCATAGACCTGGAGGCCAGAGAGAGTTGTGGGTGGGAGTGGGCATGGTAACTTCAGCTTGGACAGCTTTCTGTCTAGAACCCAAAGGCGATGACACAGCTCTGACCATCTTTGTGGGGCTTTTCCTCTCCTCCCCACCTCAGGCAAACCCTGCCTCTATACTTCTCTCAAATCGCCATGGTCTTATGATCATCTGATTGGAGCCACTAAGCTCACTGAATACAGCAACCATGACTTTTCTTTTTCTCATGATCACTATCCAGTGTAATGCAAAGCACACAACAGCCTACGTAGACCACGAATGAATGACTTAGACATGCTAACTTTATAACATTTTTACTTGGATCGAAGGCAAAGCAGTCCTGCAACAAATGCTGTTTGGGCAACTGGATATCCACATGCAAAAAAATGAAATTGGACCTCTACCTCATACCGTATACAAAAATTAACTCAAAATGAATCGATGACCTAAATAGAGAAGTTAAAACCGTAAAACTCTTAGAAAAGAACACTGGAGTAAATCTTCATGACTTTGGGCTTGATAATGTATTCTTATATATGACCACAAAAGCACGAGCAACAGAAGAAAAAAAGAGATAAATTAGACTTCATAAAAAAATCAAAGCAATTCTTAAATAAGCAATTGTGCTATTAAATGTGCTTTCGCGATGTTTTCAAGTTACTTCACTATTATGTATGCATCTATGATCCTTTTTATACTGTCATGATATTTTTATAATGCTTCTTAAAAAAAAGAGAATTTCTGAACTTAGAAACATCTATATTTCTATGATACTCTGCGACCATTAACTGTAAGTCATTAAAAAGTTGTTCTAACCTTTGAGATGGGTAGTAGAAGTATGTGAAGTAAGTCATAAATAACTTCCCCAAACTGGGCTGTGCACCTGCATTCTATGATAATGGAATGTAACATTAATCAATCTCTATAAATTAGCAAAACATAAATATGTCACTGAACAATTCCCATAATTTTTAAAATAATATTTTATTGTGTTTTCAGTGAAGGTGTACACAGCAGTTTAGGTTCCCACTTAGCTATCTCTGCACAAGTTGTTCAGTGACATTGGTTACATTCTTCACAATGTGTGAACATTCTTATTATTTCCATTCTGGTTGTTCTGTTTCATTAATCTGGTTTTCCTGATTCCTCACATTCTTATCTTTGTTTTAATTGTTAACTCTTTGGTCTCATATAGGTGATTTTTTTAAAGGAACATAGTACTTAAGGGTGATATTCATTATTTTTTGAGGCAATTTGTTATTGAGCTACAAGGTGACCTCAGGGGTTAGTTTCAGTTCAAGGTCTGAAGAATATTTTTGGGGAGTCTTCCAGTCTCAACCAGTCTAGTAAAAAAAAAAAAAAAAAAATTTTTTTTTTTTTTTTTAGTCTAGTAGGTCTGTTTTGTTTTGTTTTGTTATGTTTTTTAACCCATATATATATATATATATTTGTACTTTAGATGAAGGTTTACAGAACAAATCAGCTTCTCATTAAACAATTAGTACACATATTGTTTTATGACATTGGTTACTGTCATGGGTTAAATTGTGTCCCCCAAAAATGTGTGTATCAATTTGGCTGGGCCATGATTCCTAGTATTGTGATTGTCCACCATTTTTCTCATCTGATGTGATTTTCCTGTGTGTTGTAAATCCTGCCTCTATGATGTTAATGAGGAGGGATGGGCAGCAGTTTTGTTCATGAGGCAGGACTCAATCTGTAGGATTGGATTGTGTCTTGAGCTGGTTTCTTTTAGGATACAAAACAGAGAAGAGAGCTGAGAGACGAGGGGGCCCCAAACTACCAAGAAAGGAGTGCCAGGAGCAAAGTGTGTCCTTTGGACCCAGGGTTCTTGTGTGGAGAACCTCCTGGTCCAGGGGAAGATTGATGAGAAAGACCTTCCTCCATAGCCAACAGAGAGAAAGCCTTCCCTTGGAGCCGATGTCCTGAATTTGGACTTTTAGCCTACGTTTACTGTGAGGAAATAAATTTCTCTTTGTTAAAGCCATCCACTTGTGGTATTTGTATTATAGCAGCACTAGATGACTAAGACAGTTACCAACCTCACAGCATGTCAACACTCTCCCTTCTCGACCTTGGGCTCCCTATAACCAGCTTTCTTGTCCCCTCCTGCCTTCTAATCCTTGCCTCTGGGCTGGTGTGCTCCTTTAGTCTCATTTTGTTTTATGGGTCTGCCTAATCTTTGGCTGATGCGTGAGCCTCAGGAGTGATTTCATTACTGAGCTAAAAGAATGTCTGGGGCCCATACTCTCGGGGTTTCTCCAGTCTCTGTCAGGCCAATAAGTCTGGTCTTTTTTTGTGAGTTAGAATTTTGTTCTACGTTTTTCTCAGCTCTGTCCGGGAACCTCTATTTTAATCCCTGTCAGGGCAGTCGGTGTTGGTAGCTGGGTACCATCTAGTTGTGCTGGACTCAGTCTGGTGGAGGCTGTGGTAATTGTGGTCCATTAATCCTTTGGACTAATCTTTCCCTCGTGTTTTTGGTTTCCTTCATTCTTTCTTGCTCCTTATGGTTGGTTTGCCCATTGTTTTTAATTAATTAAATAACTTGGCCTTGAAACATGTAGTAAATGAAAGCCTTATGGACAATATAGGGTCACTATGAGTTGGAATTGACTCAATGGTGAGTTTGGTTTTTTTTTTTTAAGGACAGTAATTCAAATCGCTATAAATTACCAAAATATAAATATGTCATACAACCATGCCCTTAACTGGCAATAAATCATACCAATTATAGTTAAACATGATAGCACAAATGGTATATAAACCTGTGGATTTCTGCTCATTTTTGGAGAAGATAGAAGTAAAAAGTCTCTGTGGCTGTCTGTCTGAAGACTGAGAAGCCTGCTGAGATACTGCTTGCCACAACCGACCTTGCACCCTAGCTATGGGGGGCCTCTTCTGAGTTGACCGATAGTCAAACCTCCTCCCCAAGACTACTTGTTAAAGAAAAATCTAGAAGTCTAAAGGTTTGGACTCTAACATTTAAACTAACGTTGTAATTTGTTAATTGTGATTCTCCAATGCCAAATGAATGTCCTAAAGCCTTATTTGTGTGTTTTGCCATGACTGCCTTGCAATAAACTAGAAGAGTTTATGCATGACTACCCTGAACATTTGTTTATTCTCCAGATAAAATCCTTCAGGACAGACCAGACATAATGGTCTGACTGAGACTGGGGGAACTTTTGAAGCCATGGCCCCTGGATGCTCTGTAAACCCAAAACTAAAACCATTCCTGAAGCCCATTCTTCAGACAAAGATTAAACTGGACTATAAAACATAAAATAATACTCATGAAGAGTGTGCGTCTTAGTTCAAGCAGATACACAAGACCAAATGGGTAGCTCCTATCTGGAGGCAGGATGAGAAGGCAGGAAGGGACAGGAGCTGGTTGGATGGACACAGGAAACCCCAGGGTAAAAGAGGGAATGTGGTGTCACATTATAGGGATTGCAACAAGTGTCACAGAACAGTATGTGTATAAATTTTTGTATGAGAAATTAACTTTAATAATAAACTTTCACCTAAGGAACAATTACAAAGAAAAAAAAATCCTCCAGGACAAGTGCCTTTCTTTGAGTTAGGTGATGAGAGCATGGATTCTTGAATTAGGAGGCCCGGTTCAAATCCCAGTCATACAATTTACCAGCTCTGGGATCTCTCTGTACCCTCTCTGTACCTTGGTTTCCTCACCTCTAAAGTAGAGATGATAATGGTAGTAGATTCCTCATAAAGTTATTAAAGAAGATTAAGTGAATAATACATGTAATGTGCTTAAAACACTGCCCATAATTATTATGTAGCCATTTATCACAATGGTGAAGTGACAGACCTGGATTCAAATCTTAACGCTGCTGTATACTCTCTTCTTGATCGGGTCATTTAACCTTGCTAAGCCTGAGTTTCCCAGTTTTACATTTGTAGAGTGTAGACATTAATACCTACACCACAGGATTGTTGTAAGAATTAAATAAAATTTATGCAAAACATTTTAGTACAGCTCATAATATTCATTCAACAAGTATCAGTTATTTTTATTAAGAAAATAAGCACTTTTTTTTGTCCAAAAAAGTATAATCTTAACGAGCGCTCACCTCCAGTTACTGCAGTCAAAATTCCAGTATTTACGTACTGCTCTGCCGCTTAATCACTAAGTGAGCAGTTTTCTTGCACCTTTTATAAAGAGTGGACAACTACCTTGCTTAACAGTTAAGAATTAATTATCTCTGGGTAAATGAATGACTCAGCATGATTAAACAACTTGATTTTTTTAAGGCTATTTTGAACCTAACAACAAAATATGTTAAATGGGTCCAAAAACTACAAGTCCAACATAAACATTTTAATTCCATACAGGTTTCTTAGCCAAAGCCATGTTAAAGCAGGTTTTACACATTTTTTTTTTCTTAAATTAGGGACCAAACTATGTGTAGGGTCGTTTTTAAATGCTTCAGTGTGAGATCTAAATTGCAAAGCAAGAAAAAAAAATTACAGAGCAAGTTGTAGAAAAGGTGATTTTCCCCCATGGGAACGATATCATAATTAATAGCTAGATTATTTTCATGGTTTCTGTTTACATGTTGACTCCCTACTGGGCCCTCTGTCAGCTCATTGAGGGCAGGGACCATGTATAATTCATCTTTATGCTCCCGGGACCAAGCATAGTGCCTGGCACAGATTAGGTGATCGATTAAAGTTTGTTGAGCAAAACCAGTGAAGAAGGCCAGAGAGGATGACAGTGAGGCAGAACAGAGCCCAGGGTAGCATCCAGCCAAGGTCTCCAAGGAAAGGCAGAACTGTGCCCTAATCTCCCAGGCAGCTGCTAAGAAAGCCCAGGACTGAGCTTAAGACAAGAGTCCTGGCTTTTGCATCAATGCAAAGAGCAGAGTCCCAAAAGTACTAAGATATGCTGCACTGAAGGACACGATATTCTTGGATGCAGAGGGAAAAGTCTGGAAGCCTATATGCCAAAGCATTCAAGGTTAATTTTATCTCTGGTAGGGTGGTAAAATAAAAGGTTCTCTCTCTTTTTTTCCATCTGTATTTCTTACTTTTCCCACAATGACCTTATATTTCTTTATCAGTCCATCGTTCTCTGTGATTCTTGGATCTGCCCTTTAAAAGATCTTTTCCTTCCCATAACACCCCTTGGCCACTTCTGGAAAGGACATTAGGGAATATGCCCTTTTTGATGGCTGAGTACCTTTCTCATCTTACTTTTTGTTCATAGAAAGTTGGGGGCCTAGAAAGGTTTTTTTGTTTTTTGTTTTTTTGAATATCCTGAACAGTCTCAGTCCCTTTTAATCCAGGCTGGTAGTCTTATTGCCATTATAGAGCTCTCAAAAAAAAAAAGTGAGTGTTTTTATTTCAGTCAATTCCATGTATTAAAAGCCACGCAACAATTCTTGTCAAGAATTATGAGATTTGGGAGCACACTTCTAAACTATGCTTTAAGTTTTCTACAAGCCCTTTTGTCCACCTTATTTCTTAACAAATTATGTGATGATCATGCCCTTGATTTGGTTCTCTTCTAGCTTGAGCTTCTCTCTCTTGTGTATAACTGTGCTGAAAGCTGTAGAAAGAAGCCCCAATGTTGTGAATTTTTCCTATTTCTTCTAACACATGCCATATGTTTGTCATATCATCAGTGTCCCAAAAGACAACAGGCAACAATTTGACCAAATATTTTACCACTACATAACGAAGGTTACCAACCTCCCAGTTTTAAATAGTTGAGTCCTTACTATCCACTACCCATCTTCTCCATTGAGCCAGTTTTGTTTTTTGGATATTTTGGTAGGATGCAAAAGTTGGACAGTGAAAAAGGAAGATAAAAGAAGAACTGATGAATTCTAATTGTGGTGTTGCAAAGGATACTGATTATACCATGGATTGCCAGAAGAACAAACAAATCAGTCTTAGAAGAAATACAACCAGAATGTTCCTTAGAAGCAAGGGTGGCAAGACTTTGGCTCGCTTACTTTGGACATGTCATCAGGCAAGACCAATTGCTAGAAAATGACATCATGTTTGGTAAAGTAGAGGGTCAGTGAAAACAAGCGAAACCCTCGATGAGATGGGTTGACACAATAGCCACACAACTGGACTCAAGCAACCAGTGATCACAAAGATGGCACAGGGCCGGACAATGTTCCATTCTGTTATATAAAAAGTTGCCACGAGTCAAAGCTGATTTGACAGCAACTAACAACAACAACTTCAGGTACCAAATTTTCTATTGGTCAGAATTCTTAGTTGGAAACAGTAGTAACTAACTCAAACAAGACTAAGCAGAGAATGAGTGTATTAGAAGATATTGGGCTAGATTAATGGACATGAAACAACCAGAACAGAAATAATGAAAATGCTCAGGTATTGTAAAGAATGTAACCAATGTCACTGAACAATCTGTGTAGAACTTGTTCAATGGGAATCTAAACTCCTCCAAGGTAGACACCATTGTAAACTCTGCCAAGCACGACATCACAGAATGTACCACCATGCTCAACACCACCATCGCTACAATTATTAAGTCATTGAGATTTCTAGTTTGCTTGTTACAGTACTTTGTATTATTTAGCCTGGCTAATATTCCTTCTACCCACACGTTTGTCAATTTGTCATACTGTGGTGGCTTGTGTGTTGCTGGATTTCATTTGTCATTTCAAGTTGTCAAGGATTTCATTTTAGTTAGATCCACAGTCAACACCCATGGGAACAGCAATCAAGAAATCAAACCACCTAGTGCATTGGGCAAATCTTCTGCAAAAGACCTCCTTAAAGTATTAAAAACCAAAGATGTCACTTTGGGGTCTAAGGTATGCCTGACCCAAGCCATAGTATTTTCAATTGCTTCATATGCATACGAAAGCTAGACAACGAAAAAGGAAGACTGAAAGAAGAATTGATGGCTTTGAACTATGGTGTTGGTGAAGAATATTGAATATACCATGGACTGCCAGAAGAACGAACAAATCTGTCTTGGAAGAAATACAGCCAGAATGCTCCTTAGAAGCTAGGATGGAGAGACTTTGTCTCACATACTTTGGACATGTTATCAGGTGGCACCAGTCTCTGGAGAAGGACATCATGCTTGGTAAAGTAGAGGGTCAGTGAAAAAGAGAATGACCCTCGAGGAAATGGATTGACACAGTGGCTGGAACAATGGGTTCAAGCATAACAATTGTGAGGATGGTGCAGGAGTGGGCAGTGTTTTGTTCTGTTGTGTATAGGGTCGTTATGAGTCAGAACCGATTTGATGGCACCTAACAACACCAACAACACAATAGTCTATAGGGGCAATGGTGGTTCAATGGTAGAATTTTCATCTTCTGTGCGGGAGACAGGGTTTGATTCCCAACCAATGGACCTCATGTGCAACCACCACCCGTCTGTCAGTGGAGGCTTTGTGTTGTTTGATGTGAACAGGTTTTAGCAGAGCTTCCAGACTAAGATGGACTAGAAAGAAAGGCCTGTCAATCTACTTCTGATTCAGCCATTGAAAACTCTATGGAGCATAATTCTACTCTGACATATGTGGGGTCATCGTGAGTCAGAATTGATTTGATGGAAACTGGTTTTGGGTAACTTTCCCCCATTAATCTTTGACTCCTAACAATTAAAAGGATTTTCTTCAGCCCCTCTTGCCCCATGAAAGTCCACTAGTGTGTTAGTTTGTACAGAGACCACTTTTCACACCATGTCTTCCCCTCATGCCTTTGCGCTTGCTGTTGCTTCCCTCTGAAATGACCTCCCCCTCCTCCTCCCCACTCCTGCATCACCCCTTTCAGAAACATACCCTGCAGGTCTATTCCCTGTGGTATATCCCATTGCACTCACCATTCACTTTGAGTGCTTACCACAGTGGCTAGGTGGGTTTTCTAACCACTTTATATTCTATTTTCACAAAAAGAAGACCAAGTATGGAATGTGTATGAAAAGCCAGGTTCTAAATGAGCTTTAGCCTGGGTGACTTGGAATGTAGGCCATCTGTCTTAGCCTAGAGGTCAACTACAACATCAGGGACTGATATCTGGGAATGTTCAAGTGTACTTTTTGCTCTTTTGGAATCTTTTCACCAAAGGACATCTCCTGGACACTTTAAATAAACCCCAAACAACACATGCACAAATTGGAGTGTATTATGTTTCTGGGGGTGTAGTGGTTAAGTGCTACGGCTGGTAAACAAAAGGTCGGCAGTTCAAGTCCACCAGGCGCTCCTTGGAAACTCTATGGGGCAGTTCTACTCTGTCCTACAGGGTCGCTATAAGTCGGAATTGACTCGATGGCAGTGGGGATGGTTTTAAGATGTTATCTCTCATACCTAACTTTTTATTTGTCTGTCTTCCCCCCCAGGTGGTGTTTTGATGATGAGATCCTTGAATGCAAATACTTCTTCATTTCTGTAACCCTACAACCTGCATAGCATGCACTGGATGAAGAAGCAAATGAATGGACATCAGTGATGGTCATGTGTCAATTTGGCTGGGCCATGATTCTCAGTGGTTTGGCAGTTATGATATAGTCTGGCAGCTGTGTAATGATGTAATCACCTCCATAATGAGATCTGATATAATGTAATCACTTCCATGATGAGATTTGCTACGAGCAGCCAATCAGTTGAAAGGGAGATTCATTGGGGCTGTGGCCTGCATCTGATATATGTGGACTTTCCGGCAAAGATCACTGGCTTTTTCTCGCTCTGGATCCTGCATCTGACCTCTGGTTCTTAGGACTTGAGCCAGTGGCCTGCCGTCTTACCTGCCAATCTTGGGATTCATCAGCCTCCACAGCCTGCGAGCCAGAGGCCTGCCATCTGATCTGACCTGCCAATCTTGGGCTCATCAGCCCTGCAGCTACATGAGTCAGGAGAAGCTTCCAGCCTAATCCACGGACTTGGGACTTTTCAGCCTCTACAACCACGTGAACCATTTCCTTGATATAAATCTCTCTGTATATATACATATATGTGCGCGCACGCACACACACACACACCCTTCACTGATTTTGCTTCTCTAAAAAAAAAAAAAAATTTAGAACCTAGCCTAAGACAACATCTTTCGACAGGAGGAAGGAATCACTATCTACCCTTCTCCATCCCACAAGGTGGAGAAGGGAATGAGATTGAGTCTCGATGGGAAGGCATCAGCACCACCACCCGCCTCAAGTGACTTTTTGGACTTGCTCTAAAGTATGCAGAAAAATCTGTCCCCTGGCTATAAGGACTGTGAAGGGAACATCCAGAAAGACTTGTTGCTGTTACCTGTACTTACAACATGTAAAAAAAAAAATTTTTTTTTTTTTTTACTTTCTGTGACTCTCAGAGATGTGGTGTTAGAACTAAATCCAAGGGATGTGAGATTATTTTTGCTTTTTGTATTCTTTTAGTCCCTAGAGAAGGACATCATGCTTGGCAGAGTACAGGGTCAGTGGAAAAGAGGAAGACCCTCAACAAGGTGGATTGACACAGTGGCTGCAACAATGAGCTCAAGCATAACAACGATTGCAAGGATGGCGCAGGACCGGGCAGTGTTTCGTTCTGTTGTGCATAGAGTTGCTATGAGTCGGAACCGATTCGACAACACCTAACAACAACAGGAGCACATATGGCTGAACACTACGAAATGGGAACCAAGGAAGGGTCATAAGAATCCTAAATGCTCCAGAATTCTGAATATGAAGCCACTTCACAGAATACACAAAATACATTTCTAGCTAAAATCTCATACAAGAAATATTAAAAGTAGACCCTACAGACAAAATACATTTATAATTAATTAACTATAAAAACAGGGCTGCTTTAGTAAAGCCAGTCAGTTAATAAATTGTATTGAGCAACTACTATCTGCCAACACTGAATAGGTACTATTGAACGAAATAGGCGCAGGCCATCCTCATGGAGCTTACCATCTAGTGGAGACAGACAGATGTAATATTTTTTTTTTTGGCATTTACCATAGTTGTCCTTTATTCTTGTGTACCTCTCAGCATCTTCATTTACCTTGGTCGTGTTGTGCTGACTTCCCCCATATTGTTTATTGCCTTTCCTTTCACCAGAATTAACATGTGTTCCGACCCCTCCCATCCCTAGTAACCATCAAAGAACTTTGCCTTCTGTGTGTAAACCTGTTCTTGACTTTTTATAAAAGTAGTATCATATTTGTCTTTTTGTGGTTGACTTATTTCATTCAGCATAATGTCCTCCAGATTCATCCATGTTATGTTTTGCAGACTCATTGTTACTCTTTATCATTGTGTAGTATTCCATTGTCTGTATGTACCACAGTTTATCCATTCATCCACTGTTGGATGCTTAGATTGTTTCCACCCTTTTGTAATTGTGAATAATGTTGCAAAGAACATGGGCGTGCATATGTCTATTCGTGTGATGGCTCTTATTTCTCTAGGATATATTCCTAGGAGTGGGGTTCCTGAGTCGTATGGTATTTCTATTTCTACGTTTTTAAGGAAGTGCCATACTGTTTTCCATATTGGTTGTACCAATTTACAACCCCACCAGCAGTGTAAAGAGTTCCAATCTCCACACAATCTCGCCAGCATTTTTCTGTTTTTTTGATCAGTGCCATTTTTGCAAGGGTGAGATGGTATCTCATTGTCGTTTTTATTTGCATCTCTCTAATGGTTAATGACAGCAATGAGCTTTTTGTTGGTTAATGGCTAATGATCACAAGCATCTCCTCATGTGTCAGCCACCTGAATGCCTTCTTTGGTGAAGTGTCTGTTCATGTCCTTTGCCTGTTTTTTGATTGTGTTGTCTTTTTGTTGTTGAGGTGTAGAAGTTTCCTATATATTTTAGAGATTAGACCCTTGTGAGATATGTTGTCGCCAAAAAAAAATTTCCCATCTATAGGTTCTCTTTTTACTCTTTTGGTAAAGTCTTTGGATGAACTTAAGGTTTTAATTTTTAGGATGTCCCAGGTATGTAGTCTATCTTCTGTTGTTTGTGCATTTTTAGTTATGTTTGAGTGTATTCATGTTATAGATTAGGACCCCTAGATTTGTCCCTATGTTATCTTCCAGGAACTTTATAGCTTAAGGTTTAACATTTAGGTCTTTGATCCATTTTGAGTTATTTTTGTGTATGGTGTAAGGTATGGTTCCTGTTTCATTTTTCTGAAAATGGATATCCAATTTTGCCAGCATCATTTGCTAAGGAGGCGATCTCTCCCCCATTGAATGGACTTCGACCTTTTTTTGAAGATCAGCTGTCCACACCTAGATGGATTTACCTCTAGATTCTCAATTCTGTTCTATTGGTCTATGTGTCTGTCATTGTACCAGTACCAGGCTGTTTTGTTTTTTTTTTTAATAATTTTTATTGTGCTTTAAGTGAAAGTTTACAAATCAAGTCAGTCTGTCACATATAAGCTTATATACATCCTACTCCATACTCCCACTTACTCTCCCCCTAATGAGTCACCCCGCTCCCTCCTTCCAGTCTCTCCTTTCGTGACAATTTTGCCAGTTTCTAACCCTGTCTACCCTCCTATCTCCCCTCCAGACAGGAGATGCCAACACAGTCTCAAGTGTCCACCTGATACAAGTAGCTCACTCTTCATCAGCATCTCTCTCCAACCCATTGTCCAGTCCCTTCCATGTCTGATGAGTTGTGTTCGGGAATGGTTCCTGTCCTGGGCCAACAGAAGGTTTGGGGACCATGACCGCCAGGATTCCTCTCGTCTCAGTCAGACCCTAAAGTCTGGTCTTTTTATGAGAATTTGGGGTCTGCATCCCACTGATCTCCTGCTCCCTCAGGGGTTCTCTGTTGTGCTCCCTGTCAAGGCAGTCATCGGTTGTGGCCAGGCGCCATCTAGTTCTTCTGGTCTCAGGATGATGTAAGTCTCTGGTTCACGTGGCCCTTTCTGTCTCTTGGGCTCATAGTTATCGTGTGACCTTGGTGTCCTTCATTCTCCTTTGATCCAGGTGGGTTGAGACCAATTGATGCATCTTAGATGGCCGCTTGTTAGCATTTAAGACCCCAGATGCCACATTTCAAAGTGGGATGTAGAATGTTTTCATAATAGAATTATTTTGCCAATTGACTTAGAAGTCCCCTTAAGCCATAGTCCCCAAACCCCCGCCCTTGCTCCGCTGACCTTTGAAGCATTCAGTTTATCCCGGAAACTTCTTTGCTTTTGGTCCAGTCCATTTGAGCTGACCTTCTGTGTATTGAGTATTGTCCTTCCCTTCACCTAAAGTAGTTCTTATCTACTAACTAATCAGTAACTAACCCTCTTCCACCATCCCTCCCTCCCCCCCTCGTAACCACAAAAGTATGTGTTCTTCTCAGTTTATACTATTTCTCAAGATCTTAAAGTAGTGGTCTTATACAATATTTGTCCTTTTGCCTTTGACTAGTTTCACTCAGCATAATGCCTTCCAGGTTCCTCCATGTCATGAAATGTTTCACAGATTCATCACTGTTCTTAATCGATGCGTAGTATTTCATTGTGTGAATATACTACAATTTATTTAACCATTCATCCGTTGATGGACACCTTGGTTGCTTCCAGCTTTTTGCTATTGTAAACAGAGCTGCAATAAACATGGGTGTGCATATATCTGTTCGTGTAAAGGCTGTTATTTCTCTAGGGTATGTTCCGAGGAGTGGGATTTCTGGGTTGTATGGTAGTTCTATTTCTAACTTTTTAAGAAAATGCCAGATAGATTTCCAAAGTGGTTGTACCATTTTACATTCCCACCAGCAGTGTATAAGAGTTCCAATCTCTCTGCAGCCTCTCCAACATTTATTAGTGTTTTTTGGATTAACCAGGCTGTTTTTGATTACCGTGGCAGTATAGAAAGTTCTGAGATTGGGAAGTGTGAGGCCACCTACTTTGTTCTTCTCCTTCAATAATGCTTTAAACAACTAGATGGTGCCCGGTTACCACCACCAACTGTTCTGGCTGGGATCACAACAGAGGGTCCTAGACACGGTGGGAGAAAAATGTAGAATAAAATCCAAATTTACACACATACACAAAGACCAGGCTTGCTGGTGTGACAGAGACCAGAGAAACTCCAAGAGTATGGCCCCCGGACACCCCTTTAACTCAGGGCTGAAGTCACTCCCGGGGTTCACCCCTCAGCCAAAAATTAGATAGGTCTACAGGGCCAAAAATAACACAGGTGAGGGACATGCTTCATAGTTCAATCATATATATAAGACTAATGGGTGCACCAGCCTAAAAACAAAGGCAAGAAGGCAAAAAAGGATAGAAAAACTGGAGGAATGGCAACAGGGAACCTGGGGTGGAGAAGGGGAGAGTATTGACACATCACGGGGTTGGCACCAATGTCACAAAACAATTTATGTATTAACTGTCTAATGAGAAACTAATTTGCCCTGTAAACTCTCGCCCAAAACACAACAAAAAAAAAAGTAATTCTTTAGTTATTTAGGGCCTCATTCCTTTCCATATAAAGTTGGAGATTAGTTTTTCCATTTCATTAAATGATTTTTTGAATAAGGATAATAATAGTACCTCATGCAGTTTTTACAAGGATTAAATATGATAATGAGTATGTATAAATTAGAATACTGTTTCTGCTACTGTAATAGAGACATAAAATAATAGTGGCTTATGCAACATGAAGTTTATTGTCCTTTCCCTTAACAGTCTGGGTGTAAACAGTTCATGGTTGGCACCGTTAAGTCAATAATTATAAGTAGTTTATTAAATAGTTGTTCTATAAAGCAGGGACTTGCATTAAAATGTCTGAAATCAGTCATTAAAGCCTCTACTACAACAAATGACATTGGTATGGACAAAAACAGAATGAGTTGTCCTTTGTACCTAAAAATATATTGATGACACAGGTGATCAAATTCTTTTAGAACATATTTTCTCACTTGGCTTCCATCATGTTTAATGGGATACGACTGTCACCAGAAGGTCTTGGAAAATGCTACAGCATGCCATCTGGAAGCAGTTTTCTCCTGCGTGAAAATGGCTTGAACAAGAAGTCAGTCCATCACTGCCATGCATGACTCTCCCACCACTTAGCTGGTGACCAGGTACGTGCTCACAGTAGTGCTGAGTCTTGGACAAAGCTGAATTTTTAATAAAAAGTTCAAGGTAATAAAATATGAAACGCCCATTTAACCTCATTTCCCTCCACTTCCACTGAACTCTGGAACCACGGAGTCAGAGGTGCACTTCTAACACTGAATTCTGCACACTGAGAGTGCGAGCACAAGGTTCCAGCTTAACAGCCCTGAGAACAGAAGCCATGCCTCATCTTTCAAATCCCACATAGTGCCGGCCATAACACTAAATCCACAAATGAGATAATGGAAAAGACTGGCTCCTAATCCTGAGGGCTTTGAACAGCTCACCAGGAAACCTCAGCCTAATGTGCTAACAGCTCAGCAGCAGAGAGACATGGTGATGCTGGCTTTAGGAAGATGATGTGGGGCAGTGGTGGGCAGGAACTTTGATAAGGCAAACGAAACAAATAAGTGAGGTGGAAAGTACTGACGGCCTGGCCAAGGACATGGGGTTCATGTGTGCACCATGCTTGAGAAGGACACAGGCAAAGCGGATGCAGGAATACACATGTTCTGTGTTGCTCCAGAGCACAGGGCAAGAATCCATGACTAGAAGTCACAGGAAGGCAGACACAAGCTCCATTCAAGGAGCTTTCTAACAACACAACTCAATGGAATGGATAACTTCATTAGAAAGCGAGCTTTCCATCACTGGACATCCTCAACTGGAGGCTACAGGAGCGCAGGTCAAAGGTGGTACAGATGGGATTCCTGCATCTCTGAAGTTCTCTCAATTGGGACTTGGAGGCTCTCAGGTGTATGGACCAACACCATCCCATGAGGCTACTGAGGGGAGGACAGCTACTCACACAAGCACCGCAATCACCAAGTGTAACTCAGGCTTGTGAACAATCCTCACTATGTCAATTCAAAGTGGGAAAAGGATGGTGGCCAGGGATAGAAACCAAGAGGGATCGGGTTGCTGGTCTGTGCTTCTGCTCGAAACATAAATACCCCGAGTCAAACCTTCCCTCAAGGAACGTGGTCTGGCCATGGATCACCCGCTGGGCCCCTGTGTGGGCCCTGACTTCACCATATACACAGGAGGAGAGAGGCACATTCTCACACCCTCAAGAACACCTGCCTCAGTAGAAAGAGTTTGAATAGAGCCTAAAAAGTTTTTTTAAAGACAAAAAAACAGTGTGGGAAAACTACAAAATAAGAACCTAGATAAGTTACATATTCTCAGTGCACTTCATAAAAAATTTCATTTGACTAAACCAGTCATACTTCAAATGCATATGGGGCCTCGCTGGTGTGGGCTGTGCACCCTCAGTGTGAGCTCAGCATCCATGTGACTCTGCTTGTGGAAAGCACAGATCCCTCTGACCTGCTCTTGGGCTCAGCCTGTGCAAACATGGAGAGTGAGGAGTTAGAGGATGAAGGAAGCAGGTGAGAGCCATTCTCTACCTCCAAAAGGAAAAGGACTGTCCTAATTCAAAAGAGCAAGTTTTACTGAACCAAACTGCAGATCTTAATAACAGTAGAAAATGAAAACCAAACCCATTGCCATCGAGTCGATTCTGACTCATAGTGACCCTACAGAACAGAGTAGAACTGCTCCATAGGGTTTCTAAGGAACGGCTGGAGGATTCAAACTGCTGACCTTTTGGTTAGCAGCCAAGCTCTTAACCACTGTGCCACCAGGGCTCTAAATAATTGTAGAGATAACTGTAAAAGAGAAATTTCAATACATGCACAAAACATTTTTTAGGAGATAATCTCTTGATGTTTGTCAGAAGCAGGTTAATGGTGGCATTCTCCGTTCTCTTTCAACACAGGGAGCACCTGAGATCCTACAGACAGGAAACGTGGAGAAGATAAATCCAAAGATGTGTGCATCAAGTACACTCCAAAGTTTACCTGTGAACAAAACAACAGCAACAAAAAACTAGATTATTTTAGCAGTTAAAATAATTTTGTAAATAATAATGTTCAATTAAAGTCAAATCTTTAAAAATTCTCATTGTCAGGTGTTCTTTCTGATAGTCATTCCACACCCTTTATTTCTGGACACATTCTTTTTACCTCCCTCCCATATACCCTGAGCTCCCCACACAAGGACCTTCTTCCTGTTCTGTCCTCTGACCACTGCCAGACCTATTTCCATTCTTTTTCCTGATGGAAAAGCTATTTTATTAAGATAATGGCAAAACTCGGCACTGTCCCCGTGAATATGTCCCAGAATAAAGACAGAAGGTCTAAAGTGAAAAGAAAAAAAGTGGAGAGTGAAGTAAATCTACTCAAGAAAAATCTCTTAAATCCTACAGTTCTAACACAATTGTTCATTCATTCTTTGTTCAGTCATTCATCTAGTATTTATCGAGTAAGTACTACGGCAAGGTAATATTTTGATTGCCAAAGATACAAATACGAACAAAATAATACTTAGTTATGCTAAATATCCTTCCAGTTCCTTTTCTATACATATTTGTATATACATATAATCATAGTCAAGAGCCCTGGTGGTGTAGTGGTTAAGAGCTCGGCTACTAACCAAGAGGTCTGCAGTTCAAATCCACCACTTGCTCCTTGGAAACTATACGGGATAGTTCTACTCCATCCTGTGGGGTTGCTATGAATCAGAACCAACTCAATGGCACCTAACAACAACAACGTAATCATACTTGGAGCCCTGATAGTGCAGTGGTTAAGAATTCAGCTACTAACCTAAAGGTCAGCAGTTCAAATCCACCAGCTGTTCCTTGGAAACCCTATGGGGCAGTTCTACTCTGTACTATAGAGTTGCTATGAGTTGGAATCGACTTGACAGCAATGGGTTTTGGTTTTAGGGTATAATCATACTCTAAAAATATTTTTGTACCTTCCTCTGTCATTTAATATTCCAGTGTCATTTCCATATCCATAGTACCTGGTTTCATCACATTGTTTAAATATGTGTCACATCCCATGGAGTGTACATACTGTGATTTACCAGTCTTCCCCTATTGTTGTTTAAATTTTTTTGTTACAATAAATAACACTACAATGAACTTTCTTGGTACATTCAGTACCACGGTTTATTTTCTTAGGCTAGAGTTCCAGAAGTCAAAACACGGCGTCAGACACATAACAGTGGCCCTGACTCAGAGATAAACCAAAAACCAAATCAACTGCTTTTCAGTCGATTCTGACTCATGATGACCCTATGTGTGTAGAGTAGAACTGCACTCTGTAGGGTTTTCAAGGCTGTGACCTTTTGGAAGCAGGTTGTCAGGCCTTTCTTCCAAGGTGCCTGTGGATGGGTTCCAACCGCCAACCTGTTGATTGGTAGTTGAGTGCTTAACTGTTTGCACCACCCAGGGGCTCCTACTCATAGAAAAAAGATGAAATTTGGCTCTGCCCACGTTACCTAATGTCTTCTACAGCTGTTTTCTCTGTTAAACACATCTGCGATAAGGATAGTTCCAGACATGCTGTCAAGTTTCCCTTTCAGCTCCAAGGATTCTGTTTTCCTAATTGATACAGCTTCCCTGCTATGTTGTGATAAAGTGGCTCACAGAAGGAATCACTACCACCGAGAGACACTGATTTGAGAAAATAAATTTCTGTTCTTTAAAGCTACCCACTGGTGGTATTTTTTTGTTACGGCAGCAATAGCCAACTAAGACACATGATTTCCTGGAGTTCTTTGCAAACAAAAAGCCCTAACAGAAAGTGTAAGCCTGAAAATAAATCTTCCTAAAGGATCACATGTTAAAAGTTCACCTTTTATAATATGGAATCCACAACAACAACACTAAGGCATTTTAACTCTCAAGAAGTTGACTTACCAGCTTAGTATAATGAGATTTACTTAATCTTTCTATGCAGGTACTCTTATTCACCAAAAGACATTTTATTCTTCATAAGATCTCATGGTGAAGAAAAAAATGATTGAGACAATGGAAATGCTTGACTTATTTATTATTTATACTCCATATATCTCTTCAAAAAGATTTGAGAGTATAAAAGACACATATAATATGGTTTGTAGTGATAACACTGTTGGAAATAGTGGTGATGGCTAGATAACATGGTGACAGTAATTAATGTCACTGAAATGCACACACAAAAAAATGGTTAAAGTGGCCTTTTTTTTGTTACATAGATTTTACTACAATAAAACAAAAAAGAAAACATGAATACAACAAACAAAAACAAAAAGAGGAAGCAGATGGAAAGGAAAAAAGAAATGCAGCCATAGGCAAGGACAGAACCTTAATGGCAGTCCCCTAGCTTCAGAAAACACAACAAATACCCCCATTTCTAAAAAATCACTCAGCACTATTATGGCATAGATAACACACCAGAAGCTGAAGGCGAGGTGCCATATTTTGCAATTATGCTTACCTTTCTCTTTCGACTCTCAGAAAGTTTCTGGAAAACCTCTTGGTTTCGTTGCCCAGTTTGCTGGTCGATGCAAATCATCTGGCATCTATGACAAGGTCCTGAAACCTGGAAGGTGAGAAGGAAAAGACGGCGCTACCAGACCCTCGCACTTTGCAGGGGGGAATCTGGGTCCAGGAGGGATTCGTTGTGCAAGGTCGTCCCCGGGCAATTTCAGACTTGCACAGAAAGGCTCGATACTGTACCCCAACTCTGAGACACCGGAAAGTGGTGCCTGGTCACAGTTTCTGCTGGGGCATCATCTGCATTTGTCTGTCAGCTGGACGGCTGCTGCTGAAGGGCTTTTTAGAGAAGAGAGGTTAATCTCAGATGACTATCAGGGAATGTTAGAGGTGTGAGGAAGAAAAGAACTGGAGAAGGACAAACTGGAAGAAGATAAACAGCCAAGACCTAGCACTGGGCCACGGTAAGAAAAGCCATCAGAAAGAACCTCAGTGGGCACTGAACCGTACCCTTAAAATGGTTAAAACGGCAAGTTTTACATTGTAAATATTTTACCACAATAAACACGCAAAACAAACAGAAAAGAACTTTCGTGTGTTCATGTCTTTTATCCCAGCAATTTCACTTCTAGGATTTCAACCTAAGTAAACAATCAGGAATACAAATGCCGATGCTTGCACCAGGATACAAATCCCATTATATTTAACAGGGAAAATTAGTTAGCACCCTAAAGGTCAAACAGTAGAGAAAGAATGGTTTAGCAAACCATGCTACATCTATATGATGTATATCATGCAGGTATTAAAATTAATCTATGAAGGCCTTTAAATCAAATGGGGAAACATTTACTTTTTATAACTGAAATAAAATGATGGATGTGTTCTTATAGATGTGTGTAATGTGCGTATACATATACGCACATACATATATACACACACGCAATATAAATAAAATACAGCGTATAGCTTCTTAACAGGGCCATGCCACATGACAGAACTTCAACGGGCGGTCTGCCATGAGCATCAATTAGTTTTATGACGCGAAAACACCCCACAAATGTTAACCTTAAAAAAGAAAGTCCACGGCTCAGCAGTGACAAGATGTTCCTTTTATTGTACACAGAAAAGGTACAAAGGTACTTGATTTTCTCATGACCATGTGCTCCTCTGCTTACTACAGGCAAACACAAATGTGTGCTGAAATTAGAAACAACCAGCTGAGCCGAGATATGTCCTGGCCTGTTCCTATCGCTCACATTCTGACCGGGGGCATGAAACCAGTGGAAATACAGCCTCACCGTGGTACCAAAGTCAAGATTCCTGACCAACACAGATATGAATGTGCTGTCGGAGACCTCAGCCCAGTGCTCCCCTCGTGACCCTCGGCAGACCCATGACCTCTCCAGGCCTCATTTCCTCATCCAGCTCCTTAACTGGATTATTCAGGATTTCAGATACTATTTTTGCAGTGCCAAGCCTAGGTCTGGTCCTCAATTGGGCTCAAAGATGAAAGAGGTATTATTATACATGAGGCTCCCTGAAATGGAATGAGTCTTCTGCCTCATAGATGAGGACACTGTGTCCTCACGGGGAAGGCATGCCTCTCAGTATACAGCACCTCTTCCCTTGCTCTGCCTAGAAAATGACTGATTCCCCGGGTTGAGCTTCCTCTGACCCCGCAGAACTATGTGCTGCAAAAGGGGGATGCTTGGAATACTGGAGCACCCACCAGCCCCAGGCTCCAGCTGCCACCCAAAGACAACACCTTAAGTAAAAATTCTAGCACCTTTGTGAAAGGCCCTCTTAAAACAGTTTCTTGAACTGGAGAAAGAGGGATATTTTCCAGACACTTTTTTTCAAATAGCAATACAAATAAAACGATTTTCTTAAAACACTTTGTTAAGTTTTTTTTTCTGGTACTCTTATCAGTTGGTATTTGTAAAACTTGTTTATTGGATGTTGTTGGATGTCGTCAATCCCAACTCATAGCAACCGCACATGACAGAGTAACTGCCCCAGAGGGTTTTCTTGGCTGTAATCCTTATAGAAGTAGATCTCCAGGTCCTTCTCCCCAGTGCTGCTCGGCAGGTTCAAACCACCAACCTTTCAGTTAGCAGCCAAGTGCTTAAATGCTATGCCACAAGGGCGCCTTTTTATTAGCATTTATGTTCATTGAAAAATAACTCAATATAGAGGCTTGAAGAATTTAGAGAAAGCACTCAACACGGCTCTTCCTTCCTACCTTCAGGGGCAAATGCTGCTGATGAGGTCGCGGATCAACCCAGACACGGCATGGAACTGTGCACGAACGTACTCTAAATGCATGTAAACACTCACTGAAAGAGGCAACATTGGTATCTTTCTTTTTAATTACCCCGCGGTACATAATGAACATCCTTCCACGTCAATACATGAAGACCTACCTGGTTCTTCCGTTCTGCAATTTTCATGATGGCCTGGTATTTCTGTGGGCACTTAGCATTCCCCAAACAGTTTCTGTTGTTGTTGTGCGCCATAGAGTCAGTCCAACTCATAGCAACCCATGTGACAGAGTAGAACTGACCCATAGGGTTTCTGCCCCATAGGCTGTAATCACTACATGAGCAGATTACCAGGTCTGGTAGGTTCAAACTGCTGACCTTTCATTAGCAGCCAAGTGCTTAATCATTGCACCACCTGGGCTCCTTAAATAGTTTCTAATGCTTTGCTATTATCAATAATTTTGTAATCAAGGTCTTAACTCACATAACTCTGTTTCCTCTCTGAAATTATTTTCTTAAAGTCAGTCTTCCAAAGTGAGATTATAAGCCTAATGGGTATAAGAGATTTAATGACTTAAACCCAGTGAAAAACTGCTTTCCAAAGAAGGTGTGCTAATTTCATTGCAACTGCTTCCACATGGAGTATTATCAACAAATATGTTTAAATATTTACTTTTTAAAAGGCACAGCGTTAATTACATCTTATGCTTTTTAATACCTGCACTGGGCTACATTATATGAAAATAGCATAGCTTATTTAACCAACATCCCTATTATGAACGTTTAGGATGCATCCTAATTTTTCATAATCACAAAAATACTGCAACAAATAATCTTGTAATATATCTTGCATATGAGTATGAGTACTTTTATGTAACAGATTTCTACAAGTGAAATTAATGGGTCAAAAGGCATGCATATTTTAACTTCCATTAATTGCTGTCTGTAATAAGAACAGTGACCTACAGAAAGCAAACCATGCTAAGAAGTCATCTCAGAAAGGTTCCTAAAAGGGTTCTTTTGTATTTATGTGCCCAAGTACCTGGAGAGGCACGGGTGCCACTATTGCCAGGTAAGTTTTCTTCCCTCTTTTCTCCCTTTTTTCCTTCTGCTGTTTATCCAACAATGTGTATTTAGTGGCTACTCACGCAGGCTGTGTAAGTGCAGGTGTTTCTAAAACAGTAAAGCTGACATGGCAGAGACATGGCGACAGAAAATAAGAACAAGAAAAGGCAAGTCAGGATGGAGGGATGGGGGAGAACAGCAGGAGAGCTGGTACCAGAGAGAGAGGTTTGTGGAAGAGAATTTAGGAGACCGATTGTTTTTCAAGAAGGCAGCAACTGCCAGGATAAAAGGAAGGTTGGGGGGAGGGGTTAAATAGATAAGATCTTTAGGACATTTTGTTGGGCCTTACAATTTACCCACCAATTTATGCCACTGACTGTAAGCTCCCCACCTGCTGACAGTGAGGTCAGAGGCTGGAGTGTGAGAAGTGGGAGTGCTATGGGCACTTAGGGACTGCCAGGCTTCTGGGTCCTCCTGCAAGCACTCCAGGCTGCCAGAAAGTCTAGCAATATTCGGGAGGATAGAGTTCACATAGACACAAGTATTCCAAGAAAACAGAGATTAAGCCTAGACATAATGGCCAGGTGGAGGGAGTGCTATGCCTCCCCAACATTCATACGGGGCACATTAACTGTGTCTGCTGCTACCCTCTTAGGAAGTAAGAGGTGGATCTCAAGGGACGTTCCAGAATGCCCCCGTCACATACCCTCCTGCAGAGACTGTGTGGTGGTTAAGAGTTGGGACAAGGTTGGGGTCTTAAAAGCTAGCAAGCAGTCATCTAAGATGCATCAATTGGTCCCAAGCCACCTGAAGCAAAGGAGAATGAAGAACAACAATGATACAAGGAAAATATTAGCCCAAGAGACAAAAGGGGCCACATAAACCAGAGACTCCATCAGCCTGAGATCAGAAGAACTAGATGGTGCCCAGCTACCACCAATGTTCCTAACAGGGAACACACCAGACCGTACCTGACGGAGCAGGAGCAAAGTGGGATGCAGAACTCAAATTCTAGTAAAAAGACCAGACTAAATGACCTGACTGAGATTGGAGGAACCCCAGAAGATATGGACCCGGACTCTCTGTTAACTCAGAACTAAAACTAATCCCAAAGCCAACTCTTCAGACAAAGAATAGACTGGACTATAAGACAGAAAATGATATTCGTGAAGAGTATGCTTCTTAGTTCAAGTAGATACACAAGACTAAATGGGCAGCTACAGTCCGGAGGTGAGATGAGAAGGCAGAAAGGGATAGGAGCTGGTTGAAAGAACATGGGAAACCAGGGGTAGAAAGGAGGAATGTGTGGTCACATTATAAGGATAGCAACTAGGGTCACATAAAAACATGTATGTAAATTTTTGTATGAGATGCTAACGTGAGCTGTAAACTTTCCCCTAAAGCACAATTAAAAAAGAGTTGAGACAGAGGAAAGAAAGATTCCTGCCTGCCACCACCCAGGCCTGAGATTCAGGTCAATCTTCATTGACAACCGTTGGGGAAGGATAGTAAAGCTTATTGGGGCTTACCTGGAAACGCAAGGAACCAATTGAAATCTCATGCCATTTCTCTTCTTCAAAAGCCCTTGTCCCATTGGTAATAATATTGGCACGGAAACGTGAGATGAGGTCACTCATTGGGAATAATTTCTCCTTTCCATTTTCATCACTGTTCAAGACATACCCAAAAGGGAAAGAGGTGGGAGAGAGAATTGCTCTGTTGTAATAATTTAACCTGCCTGCCTCCTGATGCCTGCCTTCATCAACTCTACTCTGGCTTAGGCCTGGACGGTCAGGCCAAGCTTTTTACCACAAACATAAGCTCTAGGGGCACTAATCTGTTAAACAGATATCGACCGCCACCCCATGGAATATGGTTCTGTCCCCAGGACCAGGACCACTGGAGGCAGTACAAAGTGTGCGTAGATCTTAGCTGAAGAGATGAAGGGCTTTGGAAACCAGGTGAACAGGTAAGTACCAGGACTTATTCCCAGCAACAAGTGGTTATACTTGTCTGCTATCCCAGAGGTAACAGATCTTACCTAAAGTTTAATTGCTGCTGAAGTTCCAAAACGCTTGATCTGTTGAGCAGCAGATACTGGGCTTCATTCACCAGAGAAAGGGTAGGTGTAGTACCAGGAGACTGATCTAAAAACAATGGAGCATTTAAAAGAAGAGTTGCTTTCTTGGAATGCAAATGAATCTTGCTTCCATTGACCTGGATTTTTAAAAGGTAGAGACTAATTCTGCAGGGGAAGAAATGGTGCCCTGACAATAATAAAAATGTTCTAAGCCTGGCTCAAAGCTGTCATAAATGGAAAGGAAAATCAGTTCCTCTGTTTAAAATAATCTGAAAAAAATTAAACGATGAATTGAAAAGATGCCAACAAAGACAACTTGGAGATGATACTCAGGGGAGAAGAGATGGGGTGACTGGGTGGAGTGAGGTGCCCTTCCCCAAGACAGGGCAGTAAGAGGGGCCTTAATGAGGGAAACAGGGAGACCTTTATGAATCTAATCAGGGAAAGCTATTCGCCCTTGGGCAAGTGAAAAATAATTAATATAACGCATAGATAAAGAACAGTGACGAATCTGTGAAACATTTCATAACATGGAGGAACCTGGAAGGCATTATGCTGAGTGAAATTAGTCAGAGGCAAAAGGACAAATATTGTATAAGACCACTATTATAAGATCTTGAGAAACAGTATAAACTGAGAAGAACACATACTTCTGTGGTTACGAGGGGGGGAGGGAGGGAGGGTGGGAGAGGGTTAGTTACTGATTAGTTAGTAGATAAGAACTACTTTAGGTGAAGGGAAGGACAATACTCAATACACAGAAGGTCAGCTCAAATGGACTGGACCAAAAGCAAAGAAGTTTCCGGGATAAACTGAATGCTTCAAAGGTCAGTGAAGCAAGGGCGGGGGTTTGGGGACTATGGCTTAAGGGGACTTCTAAGTCAATTGGCAAAATAATACTACTATGAAAACATTCTGCATCCTACTTTGAAATGTGGCATCTGGGGTCTTAAATGCTAACAAGCGGCCATCTAAGATGCGTCAATTGGTCTCAACCCACCTGGATCAAAGGAGAATGAAGAACACCAAGGTCACACGACAACTATGAGCCCAAGAGACAGAAAGGGCCACATGAACCAGAGACTTACATCATCCTGAGACCAGAAGAACTAGATGGTGTCCGGCCACAACTGATGACTGCCCTGACAGGGAGCACAACAGAGAACCCCTGAGGGAGCGGGAGATCAGTGGGATGCAGACCCCAAATTCTCATAAAAAGACCAGACTTTAGGGTCTGACTGAGACTAGAGGAATCCCGGTGGTCATGGTCCCCAAACCTTCTGTTGGCCCAGGACAGGAACCATTCCCGAACACAACACATCAGACATGGAAGGGACTGGACAATGGGCTGGAGAGAGATGTTGATGAAGAGTGAGCTACTTGTATCAGGTGGACACTTGAGACTGTGTTGGCATCTCCTGTCTGGAAGGGAGATGGGAGGGTAGAGAGGGCTAGAAACTGGCAAAATTGTTACGAAAGGAGAGACCGGAAGGGCTGACTCATTAGGGGGAGAGTGGGAGTATGGAGTAAGGTGTATATAAGCTTATACGTGACAGACTGACTTGATTTGTAAACGTTCACTTAAAGCTCAATAAAAATTATTAAAAAAAAATAATAATAATTAATACAAGTTTTAAAACTACTGAGAGGAAACAAACAAAATAATTGAAAAAAAAATATCAAGAGACAGAACTGTGGGGAGCCTGTCTCCGGCTTGAGTCTCCTGTTAGATGGACCCCCCTCACTATCTTTATCCACCAGTTACATCAAGTTGATTCCAACTCATTGTGATCTCATATGCTGCAGAGTGAAGTCCTGGTGGCATAGGTTAAGCATTTGGCTGCTCACCAAAAGGTTGGCAGTTCAAATCCACCAGCTGCTCTGTCCGATAGGGTCTCTATGAGTTGGAATTGACTTGACAGCAATGGTTTTATGCTGCAGTGTAGAACTGTGCTCCACAGAGTTTTCATGGCTGTGACCATTTGGTCTTTCTTCCAAAGTACCTCTCGGTAGACTCGAACCTCCAACCCTTTTGGTTGGTAGCCAAGTGCTTAACCTCTTGGGCTACCCATGGCCTCCTGCCTTTATGCAAGATGTTGATAAAAAGGATGGGCTGGGACCGGGCCTAGTAAGCCGTCTTCAAACCCAGTCTGTGGACCCCAGAGTACAGGAGAATGGAAACTTGAAAGAGAATAACTTTCCAGATCCTCCACTTTCAAAAATCTTTCTTGCTAAAAATGGCTCTGCCAGGGAACAGAAGTACAATTCCAGCCCCATCCATAAAAGGCCCTTTGCCCACTCTGCGGAGGAAAGACTCCCCCACAGTGGATTGCCCCTGGGGGCTAAACACTTCCAGGATAGAAAACAAAAGTTCCATTCAAACCCTGGAGTCAGTGCTGAGAAAATAAAAGTCTCTAAAGCTTGAATGTTCCCTTGTAGGTGAGGTGGAGCTCAATTCTTTGCAGCACCCAATTAAGTCATCAAGTGACAGATGGTTAAAGTCATTTTTCATGTTAGACCTCTGTGCTTTGGTCATATGCCTCAGAAGAAAGGTTCCAGGGACCTTGCATTAACCAGACTCCTTCATCCCCAGTTCTTTATTTACACAAACGAGGTTTCTCTGAAGAGAACACCAGCTATTCTGGCAATAAATGACGGTCATTTGTGGTTATGGGAACTAATGGGGAGCCACTCATCTCATTAAGAGATTCATTTTGACAATTTTTCTCTTCATGTGTAATAATTATTTTTCAAAATTGATAATAAAATTTGTTGCTCTGATCAACTAGTAATAAAAATTATAATAATAATCCCAAAGAAACTTCTTAGCATTTAGACCATTATCTTTACAGTAAACTTTTTAAATGTTTACACATTCAATTTACAGACACATGTTAGGATCATACATCAGAGAAGTATGACAGGGTGATCAAAGATTTTCACTATTATTTCACAAATAAAATATCTAATATTGGCCAGGAAATGGAGTGAGAATATAAGTTCAAAGAGAAAAAGGAAAGAAAATTTCTGGCCATTATAAGACAATTTGTTAATGTATATTATATATTTTTTAATGAATACTCATGGGAATCAAATTGCTATGGTATTGAGATTCCACTGGCTGTTTAAAAGAGTAATACACAAGTTTCCGTTAAAATGTCAATATTCACAAGATTTTGGAAATCATATCATTTGCAACAATTTAAACTATTCAAAAAATTTAGATGACAACATAAAAATGTAAGCGACGAATGTAGCTTTAAAAAATTCTAAGGGGTACCAAAGCAAAAATGTTTGAAAACCAGTGGCCTGGACCATCAGAGACCTCTCTGCCCTAAGTGGCACTCTTAAAAAATATATATATATATTCACAAGTGACAGGTGTTCTTCTTCTGTGACCACTACCTTGTCTTCACCCAGGCCCTCCTTCTTCTCCCACTTGGACAGTCACCGCCATCTCCTGCCCAACCCCTTTGCTTCCCTCCCTCTCTCAAGTACCCTCCACACCACCCCAAGTGTCTTTCTAACAAGTGGCCTTGTGAAATTCCCTAGCTTAGACTTCTTTGATGAGTCCCCACAACCTCAGAATCATCTGAATCTGAGTCCTCAGAAATGCACTCATCCCCTCTCCCCAGCTCTCCACCATCACTCCCCTGCCCTCTTTGACCCTCCTAAACCCCTCTCTGAGCCCATGACACGCCAAGCCCTGCCTTGCCACTCCCAAATAAGCCCTGTGCCTCTGCTGGGAAAAAACCTACTCTCCTGCTAAGACACAGTTCCAAACTCACCTCTTCTGGAAGCTTTCCACGCCTCACTCCCAGTCAGAGAGGATGCCTCCTGCACACCCCACGCCCCCTGTGCAGATCTTTATCACCTCCCTCATATCAAGCGTACCTTCGCTGTCTACTAGTGAGTCGTCTCCCCTAAACTGAGATACTGAAGAACTGGGACCATGACTTAATAATCTCAGCCAAGCTCCAGGTAGGGAGGAGGTGCTCAATAAATCCTTATTGAATGACTGGAACTTCAGGTTTCACTGCCACTCCCTTTTCCAGATAATCTATAAGGACGGTACTGATTATGTTGAATCCCGCTCCTTCCAAGTCTGTGTTCACAGATGTCCAATTCTCTCTCCCCTTTAATTATGTCTCTAGTCTTCTTGTTAGGTGCCATCAAGTCGGTTCCAATTCGTAGCTACCCTGTATACAACAGAATAAAACACTGCCCAGTCCTGTGCCATCCTTACAATCCTTGCTATGTTTGAGCCCATTGTTGCAGCCACCGTGTCAATCCATCTGATTGAGGGTCTTCCTCTCTTTCACTAACCCTCTACTTTACCAGCATGATGTCCTTCTCCAGGGACTGGTCCCTCCTGATACCATGTCCAATGTACACGTGACAAAGTCTCTCCATGCTTGCTTCTAAAGAGCATTCTGGCTGTATGTCTTCCAAGACAGATTTGTTTGTTCTTCTGGCAGCTCATGGTATATTCAGTATTCTTCACCAAAATCATAACTCAAAGGCATCAATTCTTCTTCAGTCTTCCTTACTCACTGTCCAGCTTTTGCATGCATACGAGGCAATTGAAAATACCATGGCTCGGGTCAGGTGCACCTTAGTCCTCAAAGTGACATCTTTGCTTTTCAACACTTTAAAAAGGTCTTTTGTAGCAGAGTTGCCCAATCTTACCCATGTCCAAACACCACAGTTCACCTCCTCGACAAGTGAGCATAAGTTTACTCCCCTTCTCCATCACATAGAGACTCAAATCCTTTAACAGTTTATGACAGGAAAGACTGTCAAGTTTTAAAAGTCTACAGAAACTATATCCTTCGGCTCCCCTCTATATGTATATTTTTAGGATGCATAGGTTAACTTAAAAAGGTCCTTTGACCTGGTAGCACAATAGTTAATTGCTCCGTTGCTAACAGAAAGGTTGGGGGTTTGAAACCCATCCAGGGGTTCCATGGGAGAAAGACCTGGCGATGAACTCCCATAAAGATCACAGCCCAGAAAACCCTACAGGGCAGTTCTTCTCTGTCACATGGGGTCACCATGAGTCAGACCTACTCAGCAGCACCTAACAACAACACTGGTCTGTGTATGGTCAAAATGCTATTTGGATTCACAGGCCAGTCTCTCTGGGAGGTGGCCACTAGGCCAGGTCATTCCTATACAGACAGTAATGTCTGTAGTGTAGCCATGATCCATTCACTCATTCACCTAATATTTACTGAGCAACTACTACGTGCCAGGTGCTGGTCTAAGCCCTGAGGATAATACAGCACTGAACAAAACCAACAAAAATCTTTCTCCGCATGGAGCTTACTTTCTGGTAGATGGCAGACAGAACATAAACCAAACAAATGAGTAAAATATGTGGTCTGCAGGGTGCGAACAGTGCCACAGAAAAAAATAAACCTGGAAGGGATCTGGGGAGTTCAAGAAGGGACTACCGTTCTAAAGAGATGACATTTGAGCAGATGCTTGAAAATGATCTTTTCTGTGCATATGGTACTGTTAGCTTTCAAAGTACTTTCTTTCCTATTGTCCTACTTCATCCTAGGAGTGGCTTCTGAGAGGAAAAATTGTCAAAACGTTTAAAAGTCTATTGGCTGAGGTCTAAAGAAGACGTGGTGCCATAGGGGTTCAAGGACTTGCCAAGGTCTCACAAATATTTGATCCTAGAGCCAAGGCTGGAAACCAAGGCTTCCTTGTTCCCGATTCTGATGTGAGGACATAGCAACCTACCAGTGTCCTCAGAAAATAATAAAAATGAACTGTGCTTCTAAATATGCAGGATGGATGCTGAGGCTTGAGCGGAGCAAGCCAGCTGGCTTGAAGCCCTCCTCACCACCTTAAGGTTACTGTGGTGGCCACATGTCCTGCTGACCTTGGAGCCACTGCAGCACCTTCCTACCAAAAGCTGACCTGCCTGTTCCACTTGCTGTAAGCGAGCAAGTTTCTCTGTGAATCCATTTCATGGGCGGCTGCTTTTGATGTATGCAAGGGAAACCACAGGTACCTGCCCTTAAGAACCAACCCAAAATGTGATACCTTTTCCATGTTTCTTCTTTGCTTTTCTTTGGAAGTTTGAACTTTGCTTGATCAGATGACATTCACGGCCAAAAAACTTTGACAACCATCTAGAAATTTTTTCTCCACAGTCATAAGTATTTACCCTGACAAAAAAAAAGAGGAGGTGTGTGGGGGAAGTATTAGTATTTCTTTAAATAATAATCTGAACTGTAAAAAAAATTAAGATTAAAAAAGAAAATAAGAGGAGGCAGGGCCAAGATGGAGGAGTAGTCAGATGCTTCCTGTGATCCGTCTTACAACAAAGACCTGAAAAAAAAAAAGTCAGTCAATTATACATGACAATCTAGGAGCCCTGAACATCAAAGACAAAGCTGAGGAATCGGACTGAATGGCAGGCGGAGGGAGAGGCAGTTCAGAAGCAGCAAGGAGTCACCAGACCTTACCTGGCCGACCCCGGCACCCTGCGGGCTGGATTGGCTAGTGCATGAGGGGTGAGGCAAGCAGTGGTGCTCGGGACACGTTTTTCACATCAGGAGAGACTGAGCACCGGAGAGTCTACTCAAGCCTCCAGAACCAGTGAGAAACGGTGCTCATTCAGCGGAAGAAAAGTACAAGCATCTAACGTACTGTGTGGATTAAAAAAAAAAAACCTTTTGGGAAGTACCTCTCTTCCATTTACCTGACCCCTCCCCGCACTGCTCCTGGTCCCAGTGTGGTTTCAGCAATTGCTGTGCTCCCTGGGCCAGAAAGACTCATCGTGCACCCTGAGCCATTCTCCCAGCTTTGGAAAGGGAACAAATTAATAAACAGGAAAAAATAATATGCCAACTCCCTTAAGCTGGGAACTCGGGGCAGGCACAGACCCTTTGCCTAGGCCATGGACTTTGAATGCCTTTCACCCCTGTATAGACCTCTGTGGACCCACTTTAACAGCGTAGGCCCTCATTAGCACAGTACAGCAGGCTATACACCTGAAGCCTATTTTCACCTGTATCATTTAAAAGAGGGAGTAGCAGATTCGTGACATTTCACACCATCCTGCCTATTAAGCAGGGTCCTCACCTACCCACATCAGGGGCCTGAGGACTGGTGGCTCTGCCCACTCCACCAAGCCACCCATGACAGGGGTCCAGAAATAAGTGGTCACTCCTGGTCCTTACAGTCAACACCATTGGGTCCTCACAGTCCAGCTGCAAAACCCACCTACCTATGCACTATAGGAAACAGGGACACGCCTTCCACCCAGATACTCAGAGGCGGCAGTCAGACCCATACCTTGATCAACGCATGACCTCCTACTGCAGCCAGATACCTGTGTCCACTCCAGTTACCCTGCCCAGCTAGGACTGTAGGTGAAAGCCTGCACCACACACTCGGTGACCGATGACCTGAACACCTGAGTTGAATCCACACAAGAAAAGTAAATGAACTCCTGGGCTCACATACCTAGTAACAGGTCTAGCCACCTGGAGATAGGACCTGAGAGCTTCAAAAATGCCAATAATCAAATCAGCTCACGTGACCACCCTATTTGGGCATATCAAAACAAAACAAGAAGCTAAGACATGGTAGCAAACATAAAATAAATAAATATAATAACTTATTGATGGCTCAGAGACAACGATTACTATCAAATTGCATAAAAAGACAGACCATCATGGCTTCAGCAAGCCACCAAAACAAAGAATCAAGAAACCTTCCAGAGGAAGAAAATTTCTTAGAATTACTGGAAGTAGAATTCAAAAGATTAATACACAGAACTCTTCAAGAGATCAGGGAGGAGATCAGCCAAAATGCAGACCAAGCCAAGGAACACACAGACAAAGCAACAGAGGAACTTAAGAAGGCTGTACAAGAGCATAATGACAAATTCAACAGGCTGCAAGAATCCAGAGAGAGACAGCAAACAGAAATCCAAGACTAACAATAAAATTTCAGAATTAGACAACTCAGTAGAAAGTCATAGGAGCAGAATTGAGGCAATGGCAGTCAGAATTAGTGAGACTGAAGATATAGCACTTGACACCAACTTATTTCAGGAAAAATCAGATAAAAGAGCTAAAAAAAAATGAAGAAATCCTAAGAATTATGTGGGACTCTATCAAGAGGAATAACCTACAAGTGATTGGAGTACCAGAACAGGCAGGGATAGTAGAGAATACAGAGAGAATTGTTGAAGATTTGCTGGCAGAAAACTTCCCTGATATTGTGAAAGACAAGAAGATATCTATCCAAGAAGCTCATCGAACCCCACACGAAGTGATTCCAAAAGAAAGTCACCAAGACATATTATAATCAAACTCACCAAAACCAAAGATAAGGAAAGAATTTTAAGAGTGGCTAGAGATAAGTGAAAAGTCATCTACAAAAGAGAGTCAATAAGACTAAACTCTGACTACTCAGCAGAAACCATGCAGGCAAAAAGGCAATGGGATGACATATATAAAGACTTCAAGGAAAAAAAAATTGCCAGCCAATGATTATATATCCAGCAAAACTGTCTCTCAAATATAATGGCAAAATTAGGGCATTCCAGATAAACAGAAGTTTAGGAAATTTGTAAACACCAAACCAAAATTACAAGAAATACTAAAGGGTGTCCTCTAGTCAGAAAATCAATAACATCAGATAACAACCCAAGATTAGAACACAGGACAGAACAACCAGATATCAACCCAGATAGGGAAGTCACAAAAATAAATCAAACCTAAAACACTGAAAATAGGGAAACAGAGACATCAATATGTAGATGATGACAATCTTGAAACAAAAAAGAAGGACTAAATAATGCAGTCATAGATCTTTCCTATGGAGAGGAAGTCTAGGCAATACAAAGAAATAAAAGATTGGTTTAAACTTAGAAAAATAGGGGTAAATATGAAGGTAACCACAAAGGAAACTAACAATCCTACACATAAAAATAAAAAACAAGAAAAACATAAAGACTCAGCAAATACAAAATCAACAACAATGAAAAAGGTGAAAAGAAAATACATAAAGAAAAAAGAAAAGAAAATTACATTGTGCCAGCCCCCAGCCAAAGGTTTGCTAAAATATCAGGAGTGACTAGGCAGTCACAGGGAGACCTCTAAGGCACAGAAAGACACACAGGCTGGTGCTTATGTGAAACTTTCAGACCAGATAAAAAGCTTTAGGAGTCCTGGTGAAACAACAGTTAAGCATTTGGCTGTTAACCGAAAGGTTGCTGGTTTGAATCCACCCAGTGGCTCCACGGGAGAAAGACTTGGCAATGTTCCCATAAAGATTACAGCCTGGAAAACCCAATGGGGCAATTTTACTCTGTCACATGGGGTCACTGTGACTTGAAAATGACTCAACGACACCTTATAGCAAAAACAAAAACATCTTTAGAAGTTCCTCTTACTACTAACCACTACTTAGTCCTCTTGTTTATATTAATTATCAACACTGAGAACCACAAAGCTTGGAATTTGAAACTTTACCAAGCAGGGTTTTTTTTTTTTTTTGCTTTAAGAAGCTCTTGAACACAGACACGCGTCCTGGATTTGTACTCTGAGTCCAGCTGTAATATTTTCTTTCACTGCCAGGCCATATAGGCTAACTTTTTTTGGTTTATAAAAAGAATACCGTGCCTATACATTACAGGTATAAGTACATTTATTAATCTAGCTGTTTTTGTTTTTATAATCCTGCAGTCTTCTAGAATTTTTAAAAAGGGCACATCACTACAATTGATAATGTAAAATGACTAATATCCTACCCTGGGATTACAATAAAGTTATTTTTGAAAATCTATCTTTTTCTTAATTTTTACTGGGAAAAACAGTTGCCTTCCTGTTCTGGAAAGGGAAGGGAAACATGAGATATGCTGTAGCACACTCTCTCCTGTGCTTTGGGACACTGCACCGAAGTCCATCTTCATTCTGTTGAGTACTCAATGGTTCCACGAATAGATAAATCTAACCTCTATTTATCTGAAAAGCTTTATTAGCCAGAAAACTGCATTCCACACAGACGCAGCTAAGTGAAATGTAGATGAGCCTGCAGGTACCCCTTGATGTCCACATTTCTCTCTGTATGAAGATTGCAAAATTGTTTACAAAAAATTCATCACCCTAGTTGAAAGTGTGCTATAACAAATGTTTAAACTGGCGAAAATCTTTAAATTGGTGCCAGTACTGGCAAGATGTGGTGTGTGCTCAACTCCTGGGCCTCCAGAATGGGGTCCAGGGCCCGTGGTGTTTAACTTGCTGAGAATAATCATTATATCATCACTTAAGCACTTCTTTCTTGAGGCTGTAGCCCTTCACGGCTGCCAGCACGATCCTCTGCCTGGTATCTGGGGGCACTAACAACTTGGGTCCAATTTACATGTAATTTAAGTATTAACATATTATTTCATGACTTGCATGATAGCATATGTTCAGGGTACTGCAGAAGGAAATATAATCTGACTTGATATTATACAGTATTACCATCTACTAACCATACCCACTAATGAGTTTATTGTGTTAACTAATTAGGCAAATAGCATTTTAAAAGCTTTCTATTATATATAAATCCTTAGTGAACTGTTAAATAGTTAATTGTTTTTGTATCTTGGGGGGTATTTGGTTAGGGTATTAGATGAAGTAGTAACCATTTGGATAGGCCCATCACTGGAAAATTTGCTACTCTACATATTGTCAGGTACAGATTAGATTTAGATAACAAGGGATGCAGGTATTTGATCTGTTCAATGAAGGGATTTATTGTAAATAAGCATTAACAATAAAGAAATAAAATACAAATACTATTTCAGTGAAAACTGCGAGAGCCAGAACTCAACAGGACTGCCTTGTTTTTTCGGGTCTCACAAGTTTTTTCTTTTGGTAGAGTGTAGTCTTACCACTTTTCCATCATTTGTTTTAGTGGGAAATTTGAGTTTCTCTTCTCTTGATACCCCCATCACCCTCAGCCTCTACATCCAATTCATCAACTAGGTCAGGTGATTCTACTTTCAGAATACATATCCCACCCTGCCTGATTTTTCCTCTGATCCTGGTCCAAGCCTCCATCTTGTTTCACATGTGTTAACGTAGGTGCTTAGACGGACTTATCACTTGCACCCTTATCCCCTCCCAACTACTCTAGACCTACCAGCCAGTCTTTCAAACTATGAATTAGGTCTCTTCCCTCACCACCTCTACTTTAACCACCTCATCCAAGCCACCACTATGCCTCTGCTGGACCGCTGTGGTGGTCTTAGAACCATACTCCCTGTTTCACCCCATTCTCCCACACCACACTCTGCACCCGGCACTGTTCCAGGCTCTACAGTGAGCAACACAGAGTCCTACTCTCCCAGAGTTGGCATTCTAGTGAGAGGGACTGAAAATAAACATATTGTAATAAGTCAGGAGATAATAAACGTGAAGGAGAAGATACAGCAGGGCAAACAGATAGGGAGGAACTGATTTCTGTGGGTGGTCAGTGGCCCCTCTGAGA
This sequence comes from Elephas maximus indicus, assembly GCF_024166365.1. Taxonomy (NCBI): domain Eukaryota; kingdom Metazoa; phylum Chordata; class Mammalia; order Proboscidea; family Elephantidae; genus Elephas; species Elephas maximus. The sequence goes on along the minus strand of NC_064829.1, from coordinate 43,884,403 downwards.
AGGTGGCTTTTGAGCAGAGACCTGATGGAGATTAGGTAGTGAGCCCTGTAGAGTTGTAAGCAGGGGAAGAGCCAGCCGGGCAGAGGAAACAGCAAATGCAAAAACCTGAGATGGGAGTACACTTGGTAGGTTTGAAGAATACCAAGGAGCCAGTGTGGTGAGGGTAGAGTGAGCAAAGGGGGACGTGACAGGAGACTGGATCGAGGGTGTAGCAGAGGATGGACCATACAGGGCATTGCTCTCCTCCCCCTCTGTGTGACCCCTGCAGATGGAGCCGAGATTTTCACCTGTTTCCAAGCCTTACCTGTCGGCACAGACCTTGCTTTGGCAAATCTGAGCCCGTTCACCGTTTTCCTCGAGAGGCACCTCTATAGGCTCCATACCTAATGAACAAAAGTTAGAGATGAATTTATCATCATGCAAAAAGAATAACTATGTAAATAAAAGCCCATTATCATGAATTTGGTTGAATTTTAATGACACTGGAATTTGGCTGAATCAAATAAGTGGCTGAATCTTGGAATTCTTTTTATAATACAGAGACTCTCTTCATCATTATCAGTACCACCAACAGCATGTACATTGAGCAGCTTTCTTCTGGAAGGTTCTGCACTGCGGTGGTCATAATCATAGTACCTGGGATGTTCCATGAATTCTTTTGAAAGATTTCTCTACTTCTGACTGGCTCCACATACTGAGGTCATAGTTCTATACCAAAAAACTAAACCCACTGCCATCAAGTCAATTCCAACTCATTGCAACTCTATAGGACAGAGTAGAACTGCCCCACAGAGTTTCCAAGGAGCAGCTGGTGGATTCAAACTGCGAACCTTTTGGTTAGCAGCCATAGTTCTTAACCACTGCACCATCATGGTTCCCACTGTTTTATAAGCTACATTAATTTTTTTAGAAACAGACAAGCAGGCATGGCAGCTCATTCTATAAAGCTATAAGCACAGAGTGCCAATTTTCAGAAGCCTCTATGAGTCAGGGTCAAATTGGATTTCTTCAACAAACATCCCTGTTGCTAAAAAAAAAATTGTTACTATGTCAGTGAGATTGAGAAGCTGTTCTTTGTGTGTACATCATACATATAATGGAGTTTACGACATACATATAGTAGTTTTAAAAATAATTACAAAACTAACACATACACACTACCCCAGCTAAAGTGGTATTCATTCTTTAAACAAAATTAACATAAAATATGTGGAAGAAACTAAAGGAGTGAAAAACCTTTGGTAAAAGCTAAACCTGCTAAGACCCTTGGCCATCCTACACTCCTCTTCATCCTCCGTGAGTCAATAAAAATATATGGGAAGGCATGAAGCTGTGACATCTGAGCAGAATTTCTGGGGAACCAGAAGCAGGACCTCCTTGTGCACTTGGGCAAGCACATGTCATGCACACCTGCATCCCTGTTCATCACACACAGTATAGCCCAGCAAACTACACCCACTTTTACCCATGAGCTTCAGATCACTCCTGCTGCCCAGACCCATGCCCACCACCATAGCCCTTTCACCTCAAGGGGGACAGGGAAGCAACAATTTGCATAATAGGTATTCCATGACCCCATTCTCTGCTTATCCACATCCTACACATGCACAGCCAGCCCCACCCTCCTGTCCCTGTGTGGGGAAGACCAGAGGAAAAGCTTTTTTATCCAGAATGCTCCAGAAGTTTGCAGAAGAAATGTGCCCGTGCTGAATGATTATAGATGCTGCTATGTCAAAACATGTTTATGGAAGAATGATACAATGCCAGGTATGTACCCCCAGGAGACAGCAATAACATGAGCTTGGAACATGGGCTATGAGGAAGTAGCCACAGCGGTGAACAAGAACCAGTGGTGCAAATGCACCCCTGGGGGCTGGTGGGAAAACCTGTCATCTGCCTCTTTTAGCCATCCTCCAAGACTCTGGATAAATCACTTAGGGCCTTTGGCCCTCAGCTGTCTTAAAAAGATTAGCACATGTTTCTTGTTAAGGCACACAAAATCTGGGTTCCCTATATGGACAGAACTCAAGAAGCCCCCAACAAAATCCCTGGGTGACTGAGTTCAATCAGCATGTACTGGGCCTGTGCTCAGCTCAGAGATACAGAAAAATAAAGGAACATGACCTCTGGAGTCAGGATGCTTAAAATCTTTGGAAGGGGCAAGTCTCACACATCAAACCATTATAATAGCTTGTATCACTGTTATTATCTGGAGCCAAATGTTTGCCCTGTCATGAATTGCCAAAAGATGCCCTTACTCCACCCACAGTGCTGGAAGACCCTAGACAGGAGTGGAAGATCTGATACTTGCGGGGGATACCACACCACCTCATAAACTGTTGCTAATTTGGAGTGGATGTTTGGCTTTTGTTTTATTTCTCTCTCCCATTCCTTACATTCTGGGGTAATCCACTCAACTCTTTTTACCTGTTAATATCCTGGATACCTGATGTTGAAGAAGAATACAAGAAAAAGAAAGTTATGTATCAGTTTCACTAATGAAAAAAGATTTAAAAAAATACCAAAAAAAAAAAAAAATTAGCAAAACAAACCCAGCAATGTACTAAAAATATCATTGCTAAGTAATGTTATTTTTTCTTCCACAAGAATATAAGGTTAGTTCAGTGCCAGACAATCTACTAATGTAATACACCACATTAATAATTATACAGAAAAAGCATTCAGTAATAACTGAGTATTAGTCATGATAAAACTTTTGGCAAAATAAGAACAGGAAAGAACTTCTTTAGCCTGGTAAAGCAAATCCATCAAAAACCTACAATAAACATCATTCTCACTGTTGAAACTCTAGAAGCATTACATTAGTAATGAAGGAGAATGTCTGCCATCACTGCTTCCATTCAACACTGTTCAAGAAAGCCTAGCCAATGCAGCAAGACAAGAAAAAAAGAAGAAATAAAAATTGGAAAGACATATATAAAGCTATCCCTATTAGAAAACAATACACCTATTTACAAAGAACTTGCATGAAAATCTTCAGACCAACTAATAAAACTAATAGGAATTCAGAAAAGCTACTGGATAAAACATCAATATACAAAAATCAATAGTGTTTCTGTACAGCATTAATAACCAATTAAAACATTTACTAGAAAAAAAGATACTACACAAAATACTCAAATAAATTATTACATAATTATCAAAAATGTGCAGAATTTTACTTGAAAGTATTAAAATTTTGGAGTAATTATAGTAGTCTTGATGGAGAGAGCTACTATTTATAGATAAAAGACTCAATATCATGTGACCTAAATTCTCCTGAAATTAATATACAACTTGTTTGCAATCAAAATGCCAACATGACACATCAGTTGAAATACAGAGAGTATCAAAATGGATAAAAAAGCATGAGCCAACTATATGTTGTCATGGATTGAATTGTATCCCCAAAAATATGTGTCAACTTGGTTAGGCCATGATTCCCAGTATTGTGTGATTATCTTTCATTTTGTGATTTTCCTATGTGTTATAAATCATTATCTCTGCCTCTGGTTAAAGAGGATTAGGGTGGGATGTAACACCCTTCCTCAGGTCACATCCCCTGATCCAAGGTAAAGGGAGTTACCCTGGGGTGTGGCCTGCACCATCTTTTATCTTACAAGAGATTTAAAAAAAAAAAGGAAGCAAGCCGAGAGTTGGGGACCTCATACCACCAAGAAAGCAATGCCGGAAGCAGAGCGTGCCCTTAGGGCCCGGGGTTCCTGTGCAGAGAAGCTCCTGATCCAGGGGAACATGGATGACAAGGACCTTCCTCCAGAGCCGAAAGCCTTCCCCTGGAGCTAACACCCGGAGTTTGGACTTTCAGCCTACTTTACTGTGAAGAAATAAATTTCTCTTAGTTAAAGTCATCCACTTGTGGTATTTTTGTTATAGCAGCACTAGATGACTAAGACAGCTGTATACAAGAAACTCACCTCAAATACAACGATGTAGGGAGATTACACACTCTGCAAGTAAAACGGAGTCATCAAGAAAGTGAAAAGACAGCTCACAGAACGGAAGGAAACGTCTGCAAATCATCTGTCTGACAGGGACTTGTACCCAGACTATTTAAAAATGGGCAAAGTATTCGAACAGTTTTCCAAAGTATATATACAAATGGCTAATAATCCCAAAGATGCTAACATTATCAGTCATTAGGCTAATACATGCAAGTCAAAACCATAGGTAATAGCACTACACACCTGGTAGGATGGCTATAACAAGGAAAAAATTGAAAATAGCAAGTGGTGGTGAGGACGTGGAGAAAGTGGAACATCATGCATTGCCGGTGGGAATATAAAATGATACAGCTACTTTGGAAAACAGGTTCTCAAAATGCTAAACAGAGTTACCGTATGACCCAGCAATTCCACTCTTAGGTATACACACAAGAGAACTGAAAACATACGTCCACATAAAAATTTGTAGACAAATGTTCATAGCAACATTATTCATAATATTCAAAAATGGAAACAGCCTAAATGTCCACCAACTGATGAATAGATAAACAAAATATGGTATATGCATTCAATGGAATACTATTCAGCAGTAACAACAAAATGAAGTACTTATACATGCTACAACATGGGGCTACCTTGAAAACCTTACACTGGGTGAAATCAGCCAGTCACACATTCATTTATATGCAAATACCTAGAACAGGCAAGTCCCTAGAGACAGAAAGTAGATCAGTGGTTATCTGGGGCTGGGGGTAAGGTTAGGAATGAGAAGTGACTGCTAATGGGTATAGGATTTCTTTTGGGGGAGATGTGAAAATCCTATAAAATTGATTGTGGTGATAGATATACAACTTTGTGAATATTATTAGAAACCACTGAACAGTAAGCTTTAAATGGATAAATTTTATGATATGTTAACTAAATCTCAACAAAGCTGGGGGGAAAAAAGGCAGAAAATCATATACCATACAAACACTAACCAAAGAGAGCTGGAGTAGTTATATTAATATCAGACAGAATTTCATATTTCACACTTCAGAACAAAGAAAATGTGGCCAGTTATAAAGAAGGACATTACTTAATGAGGTAAATATGCCAAGAAGACATACTAATACTAAATGAAGCAAAAACTATTGGTTCAAAGACAAATAAACCACTGGAACTGAACAGAACACCCAGAGCCAAGACACACAATCATGAATATGTGGAAATGTGATATATCATCAAAGTACAACTATAAATCGGGGAGGAATTGACTATTCACACAGTAGGTGGGGCAGGGAAGGAGGAGTGAGAGCGGAGAGAGGTACGCTGGGAGTCCAGCCATTATCTGTAATGTTTTTGTTTCTTTAAAAAAAAAAATCTGAAGCAAACATGGCCAAATGTAAAGAATTGTTAAAGCTGTATGGTATACCTGAGTGTTCATTTTATTATTCTCTATACCCATGCTGTTCAACACTGTAGCTACTAGGCACCTGCAGATTTTGAAATTTAAATTAATTGAAAATTCCATTCAGGTGTCCCACTAGCCACATTCCAAATACACAGTGCCTGGTGGCTCCAAATTAGATGGTGCAGGTATAGAATATTCCCTTCATCATGGAAAGTTCTATTAAACAAAGCTCGTCTATGTTTTTTTATATGTTAGATAATTCATAATGAAAGTCAATAGGGAAGAGTTAAAGCTTATAGTACAAATTATGATGAGTGAGGGAAAGAAAAGGAATGTAAGTGAAAAGGATATCTGCAATTCCAAAATTTATATCTCTTCACTTTTTCACTGGACTGTGAGATCTTTACTGCTTCCCCAAAGATTTCCCAAAACACAGGGGAACAAACTTTTTGTTGTCTCTCCCAGACACCATCTCATTCTTTAGGATTATTTTAATGCTAGGTAGAGGAAAAGCCATTATTAAAAAAAAAAAAAAAAAAAAATTTTTTTTTTTATTAAAGCTGTTCAGTAACTGCTTAGAAAAACACTACTGAAGTATCAGCCACTCTCAACACCTGCTTTGTGAATATGAACCCAGTTTTCACACCTTTGGCTTTGAGGACCATGATCCTTTGCTGCAGGTCGATGAAGGGCTGGATCAGGCAGAGCCGGGGCTCCTGCTTCTGACTCAGGCAAATACCATTGTGATTCACAACCATCCAGCTCCGGTCGTACAGCAGCCCTTGGTTTCCTACAGGCCACCTGGTCACCTAAACAAAAGGTGTATTTTAGGCCCGGGCTCCTCAGTAATGACGTTCACATTATTGCACAATGATGGCACAAGCGCAGGTGGGCTTCATGAATTCAGCATATATTCTTGAAGGAAGAAGAGGAGGAAATGAGAAGTAAAACGGAGGACAATGGGAAAAGAAGGTGTGTGCACTGCATGTCTTCCATTCACCCTCCAGATTCACTTTAGACCCTTCCGCTATCTCTTAAATAGGCAATGCATGTGCATGGTGTAGCATTCGTAGAGTACAAGAGTGTACAAAGAAAAGTAAGCCTCTACGCCACCTGTTCCCCAGCTCCCCTTCCCACAGGTGTCCACCATTCCTGTTTCTTGTGTGTCCTTCATGATAATGGGTACCTGTACAGACACATCCTTATATCACAGACATAGTTCTCACCAAATGGTAGCTGTTACGGATTGAGTTGTGTCCCCCCAAAATATGTGTTGTAAATCCTAATCCCTATACTTGTGGATATAATCCCATTTGAGGATAGGATTCTCTTTATTATATTGATGAGGTGGTAACACCGTAGAGTATGTCTTAAGGCAATCATCTTTAAGATATAAAATGAGCAGATTAGGCACAAAGAAGCAACTACAGTTGGGGAAAGATAGATGCAACATCACCTGAAGATCACCAAGGAACTGAGGAACAGAAGCTGAAAAGAGACAAGGGCTGGAAGAGAGAGAAAGCCTTCCCCTAAAGCCGGCGCCCTGAATTTGGACTCCTAAACTGTGAGAAAATTAATTTCTGTTTGTTAAAGCCACCTACTTGTGGTATTTCTGTTATAGCAGCACTAGATAACTAAGACAATAGCTATACCAGAAGGGTCACTGAGTTGATCCATTTTAAATGTCAAATTTTTCCTGAATTCTTCACATTTCTACAAAAGTAAAATACAAATTATCGGATGGTCCAAAGATGTTACTATGGTCTGAACTGTGTCCACAAAGTATGTGCTGGCATCCTAACCCCTATACTTGTGGATTTAATCCTGTTTGGAAATAGGGTTTTCTCCGTTATGTTAATGAGGCCATGCACGTGTAGGGTGTGTTCTAAACCCAATCGCTTCGGAGTTATAAAAAGAGCAGATTAGACACAGGGACACATGCACACATGAGGGGAATACAGACGCCATGTGAGCCTCGTCTACAAGCCAAGGAACCAAGGAACGCCCAGGGATACCAACAAGGAAGGAATCAGGACAATCAAGACCCCGATTTGGACTTTCAATATCCAGAACTGTGAAAAATAAACTTCTGTTCTTCAAAGCCTCCCACTTGTGGTATTTGTGTTACTGCAGCACTGGGTAACTGAGACAAATGTTAATCCCTTCATCTCCTCCCTTTTTTCCTCTTGTGTATCAAACAAACTCCCCACCTGGAATATGGCTACTTCTGTTACTGCAGCACTCAAATTGAGCAATATTACGGCCTATAGTGGGTGAGCCCAAAAACCTATAACGGGTCTTTATAGTTGAGCCCAGAAACCACTATTAAAACATTATTTCTATAGGAAACCATGTTTTGAATTCCAAATAACTTTTTATACCACAGTCTATTATTGGGAGACAATTGCCCGCAGAGCTCTCATATTTCTGTATGTCTTAAGAGCAGAAGCACTGACTGCCTTTTTGTTCCAGACTATCTTTTCAAGAATATCTATATGGTGAGTAGATAAGCAATCCTCTGTAATACAGAGCAGGTTTCCTTACTGTCTATATTACTAAAGATAATGTCTATGTCCTGAGCAAAGGCCAGGCAGATTTGCTCACATCCCATTATAAAAGAGTCAAGTTCCTAAGCTAGGGGTTCCTCAGCTATGACATACAGCATTCACCTGGGCCCCTCTGCATCACCCCCCTGGGACTTGGGGGAAAAAGAAGAATCAACACATACATGAAGCTTATACTGCTGGCTGTGCCATGAATAATAGTCCTCTGTCTCTGACCCTGGAGTCTCATGTCTTTTGCCAGCCTCCACGAAACTGCGACAGGCTAGCTTGTTAGCTTGCAAGTAGAGTAAAATCTCAGACCCTTCACAAATCTTGATACCTATTTGTTGAAAATACTTATAATTTCCTATCCTTTCATTTGTTACCTAATAATTTAATTTACTGGCTTCCTCCTTTCTTCCTCATTGGGTTAAACTTTTAGAAGGTATGTGTGTGTTGGGTAGAAGGGGAAATTGGCATGTGTGGAGCCAACATTTGAGCTGATGCAGCTGGGATTCTGGTTACAAAAAGGGAATTAAATATGTAAGTATTCATTGAGGATAATGGGAGCCAGGCTTCTCACAGGAGTTACAAATATAGAAAGGGGGATAACTAGAATAAACCCTGCGTATTGGATAGGGATTGGAGGTATTAGTGTGAAATCATGGGGAGGGAGGAACATATAGAGGGATGGTTGGGTGGATAAAGTTGTGTGTGTGTGTGTTTTGGGGGAGGGGGTGTTCCAAAAGTCTTAGTATACAGTATGTGGTAGGCAGAATCATGCAGAGATCCCCAAATACGTTCACCGTGTCCATGGAGAGGACACAAAAGCAATGACGACCCAGAAACAATGATCAGAATATCATTCCCTAATGAAAGAAGTGAGGTTCCTTGGTGAAATGGTCAACTCCAGGACTGAAGCAGTGGAAATACAGAACGCTCTATAATTTATTAGTGTGAGGTGACAAAGAGCCCAGTCCACTGGAGGAACTGAAGGAAAGCCCACGTGGCCGACGGGTGGGAAGTGGTGTGGCAGGAGGGTGGAACGGAGGGGAGGCTGGGTGGTGTGAGATGTGATAGGCAGGGGTTAGATCACATGTGGTCTCATAGTGATTTTATCCAAAGTGGAATAGGAAGCTATTGAAGAGTTTTTAGCAAGGGAACTGCTTGATCTGACTTTATTTTAGAGGGATCATACTGCCCAGCCCTCTCTCAGACATAACACAGTTAAGTTCTGCAGAGAGAGTTGAGCTGAATAAGTCACATAAGAACATGAACCCAAGGAATCAGCAGACCTGGGTTCAGATCCTTGCTCTATCATTTATCAGCATGTGATGGGCAAAATGTTTAACATCCATAACCTAAGACTCCTTATGTCTAATGTGGGGATAATTTTACTATCTACCTCCTATAATTGTTTCAAGCATCAAACGAAATGAAGCATGTAAAATGCTTCAGCATGGTGCCAGCACACACACTCAATGAAAGTGTCATCTGTAATTATTCAACAGTACCTAGGGGTTCACCACTCAGAAACAGGGTCCTCTCAGCAGTCACCATAGGCAGTCATGTTCAAAGTCAGCCCATGCCAAGAAAGTGAGAATGAGAATGACTCTTCTTATATCGCTGTACTCTGGCGTGTGGTTTTAATTTCTTGCATGCTTTTCTTCACTATGTGCATGTTTTTCTTCACTTTATCAGAGAAAAGTTCTAGTGTAAACCAAAGAGAACCAACTTCTGCACTGCAGTGAGACACTTACCTCAAACGCAGCACAGGATTTGACCGGGTAAAGGCAGAGGTTGGTGACAATGTGTGGCCCACGGTCCCCATTCAGGACTCCCTCAGCTTTCTCTGAAGGGGTCTGCTGGCTTCTGTTGACCTCACACACAGGTGGACACAGACCCACAGCATTCATGGTAGTGGACAAGTTGTCCCAAACTCCGGAGTCTGCAAGAGTGTCTTCCTGAGGTGAGAGACTGTGTCCGTCCACGACAGCAAGTGTGCTCAGAGACTTGCACTCTGCTAATGGGGCTGGGGCCTCCCCAGCGAGGGTCTGAGGGAGGAGCTGGCCATCTGGCCAGTGCAATCGGGTTGCTATGATGAACCTGAGGAACGTCTGGGCATCCTCAAGTGTAGACATGTATCCAAATGAAATCCTCACAGACCCTGTTGGCTGCCCATCTATGAGGTCAATGTTGTCTCCACAGACATGACCAGCCTAGGATAAAAGGGAAATAAATCAGCTGGAGTGGGTAGTCCTGCTGTTTGGGCATTAATATGGGAGACAGGCACGAAGTCCACAGAGGGACCAAAAGAACGACCAAAGTTTCAGAAGCGCTGTTATGGATTGAATTGTGCCCCCTGAAAATATGTGTTAGAATCCTAACCCCTATATCTATAGATATAATCCCATTTGGGAATAGGGTTTTCTTTGCTATGTTAATGAGGCCATACCATTGTAGGGTGTGTTCTAAACCTGATGACTTTTAAGACATAAAAAGGGCAGATTAGACACAGAGAGAAGCAAGTACAAATTGGGGAAAGATAGATGCCACGTGGAGACCTCCAAGGAACTGAAGGCCAGCAGGGCTAGGGAAGCTGAGACAAGGATTTTCCCCCAGAGCAGACTGAGAAAGAAAGCCTTCCCAGAGAGCCAATGCCCTGAATTTGGACTTCTAGCCTCCTGAACCATAAGAAAATTAATTTCTGTTCTTTAAAATCACTTACTTGTGGTGTTTCTGTTATAGCAGCACTAAGAAACTAACTACCCAGACCTAGACTGGGAGAAACAACTCCTGGCCATTCCCTTTAGCCTCCCTCAGAATGGAAGAAGGGAGGCCCACATCCTCTGAAAGCTGCCCCTTGACAAAAGGGCAAGGCAGAGATACTGACCCTATGAGTGACTGGCCCTACGCCACTATGAAGGGCCAAAGGCAGCATGAGTGCCCGTGCTGGGACGGGGAGAGAGGAGCAGGAGGGTGTCGGTCTCCAGGCTCAGCTGCCTGGGGTCCATCACTGGTCAGTGCAGTGCATGAGGTGGCCTGGACACCTCCCTCAGCGCTGAGTCCAGGCCGGTCACCCAAAAAGACGGGCCATGACATTCCACAGGGTCAAACGTTGTATCTAGGAGCTCACTTATTTGTGCTCTGATGCTCTCAATTTTTTGTTTTTATTTTTTAAATAAAACCCAGTTTTTGATTTAGTTGGAATCCAGCATATATAATATTTAGTGGCAACTAAAAGAAACTCAAGTTAAAAACTACTTAGAAATAAATGAGGTTTTTTACTACCCAAGCCATTCTTATAGAAGAGTTCAAAGACGGCTGTACCCTGGAGTGAAAAGCCTCAGCCCAGGACAGAGGCGGGGAAGGAAGGGAATCTGAGACATGCAGGTGCCCTCTGGAACAGCTCCACACCACACCAACCCTGCATACACTAGCCCCAGCTTGGAGATTCTGCTCCAGTAGGGCTGAACTAGTCAGGTGCCCTCTGCACAGACTAGCACATCCTCATGTGCCCCTTCACAACACCCCTCTCTGCGTTTAAATCTTTGCTCCCAAAGAAAAAAATAATCAGAAAATCCTACCATACAGATCATATTTTGAAGCATTTTCTATTTTTGCTGACTCCCTTGTAGTGAGCTGAATGGTGGCCCCTCAAAAGATATGCCCAGGTCCTAGTCCCCGGAACTTGTGAACATAACTTACTTGGAAAAGGGATTTTTTTGCAGATGTAATTAAGTCAAGGATCTTGAGATGAGATCATCCTGGATTAACCCGGTGGGTCCTAAATTAAACAAGTGTTCTTACAAGAGACCGAAGACCCTCAGATCCAGTAAAGAGAAGGCCACGTGAAGACAGACACAGAGACAGGAGTTATGCAGCCACAAAGCAAGGAGCCACCAGAAGCCAGAAGAGGCAAGGAGGGATTCTCCCCTAGAGCCTTTAAAGTGAGCACAGCCCTGCTGACACCTTGATTTTGGACTTCTGGCCTCCAGAACTGAGAGAATGAACTTCTGTTGTTGTAAGCCACCTAGTTAGTGGTACTTTGTTATGGCAGCCCTCGGAAACTAAGACACCCCTTTTCCTTTGCACATATACACAAGGCTAAGAGAAATGAGCCCACAGAACCCCAGGCATGCAACCAGACTCAAGTGTGGTTGGAGACAGCGTCCACTGAGCCAGCATTTTGGCCACGGGTGCAGAACCAACCTGAAGATGCTTCTTGACCCTCTCGTTGCTTATCCCCAGGTGCCTCTGGCAGGCCCCAGTGTTACAGAAGCAGCCAGTCCGCACTTGGATGTTGTAAAGACTGGCCATTTTATCCACCTGAGAATTGAATATGACATAGAATCCACGTTAGAAATGCCCAGTTTTACTCTGAGTGCCTGGAATAGTTTTAGATCAGCATTTGGACCTCTATTTCCTAAAAATAAAATGAAGCTGTGGCCTGGAATTTTGCTGTAAAATGACATGATCTATCAGGGGTTTATTAAATATATTTTATAAAATGTTACTGAGAAATATATATATGTGTGTATATATATAATTTTTATCCAGTTGGATTACAGATATATGCTTGAGAAAAGTGAAAATATCAAACGCAGCTTCAGGCCGAATTCCAAGTTAAGGGCACACACGTTGCAAGAATGAATTTTAGTGAGCTGGAGACCTGGGGTAGTTTTGTGGCACCTGCTGTCACAGGGCTTTATCAGCAGAGCAGCCCCTGCCCCGCAACATGCTGCTCAGAGCATCATCAGCCTTGGCTTACAGCCTGGATATGAAGCATCGTCGGTGATGACACCGTGTGTTGTACCTTTGCTGTTCAAAAATTACCTAACGTGGGGTTGAATTGAGAATCGTAGTTCAATTCAGGAGTTCCTAGGCTCATTCCTGCCCTCTGGAGGCTGTGGGAGGTGATCTGCACTCACTCAAAGCTCAAAGGCAGGGCTGCCACCAGGGGATACTTGTCCCAGGTCCTCTGGCTGTGGGTCAAGGATTCCATTTCCCCAAGGGGCTGGGGGCCCAGGGCAGGTCCTCAGACTGGTGGCTCAGGGTGAACTCAGGGAGAGGAGTCACCTAACTGCATTCAGGGAAAGAAACACACTTTGCCTGGATGCATAAAGCTTCAAATCTTCTCTCTCTGGGAAGTCACCTGTGGGTGGCCTGAAGCAGCCATGAGGAGTATGGCATCTCTCTCAGGCCACCAGATACTGCGTGGTCAGCCTGGGTGCCCAACTGAGCAATGGGAACTCCCATACACCCCTATCAAGACCATGACTATCTTGATTTTGACCATCTCCCCTGGTCTATCAGAGAGAAAAAAAAGCCATTCTCTGGGTTGAATTGAGGGACCTCAAGAAAACAACCCTGTTCCTTCTCCCTTGGCTAATAGCTTGGTGACACAGAGACCTGCTAAGGAATTTCAGGAGTTCCTTGACTCTCAGGTGATACTTGGCAGCCCCACAAGAACAATCAACTCCATCTCCAGACTCAGGTCTCCATTGAAAGGGCAGCTTCTAGGGAAGCCACCATAATGCCCCACTCCACCCCCTACCGGGCCGAATTAGAAGACTCCATGCCATCTTACCCCCAGAATTCACTGTTCCAGTTACTTTCACTACGAAACAAGCCACCCTAAACTTGGTAGAACAAAACAATAACCATTTTGGAAAAAAGAGGAGAATGAAGAAAACTGAAGACACATGGGAAAGATTAAACCAAAGGACTAATGGACCACAATTATCATGACCTCCACCAGACTGAGTCCAGCACAACTAGTTGGCGCCCAGCTACCACCACTGACTTCTCTGACAGGGATCACAATAGAGGCTCCTGGAGAGAGCTGGAGAAAAACATAGAACAAAATTCGAACCCACAAAAAAAGACCAGACTTCCTGGTCTGACAGACTGGAGAAAGCCCGAGAGTATGGCCCCTAGATATCCTTTTAGCTCAGTAATGAAATCACTCATGAGGTTCATCCTTCAGCCAAAGATTAGACAGGCCCATAAAACAAAATGAGACTAAACGGGCACACCAGCCCAGGGGCAAGGACTAGAAGGCAGGAGGGGACAGGAAGCTGGTAATACAGAACCCAAGGTTGAGAAGGGGAGAGTGTTGACATGTCATGAGGTTGGTAACCAATGTCACAAAACAAATATGTGTACAGCTTAATGAGAATCTAGTTTGTTCATTTAAAGTACAACTTAAAAAAACACCCCAATAACCATTTTATTATGCTCATGGCTACATGGGTCAGGAATAAGAAAGGGCACAGAGGGGAGGGTTGTCTCCATTCCATGATGTCTTGAGTCTTAACTGGGAAGACTGGATGGCTGGGAGTGACTTAGAGGCTCAGAGCTGGAATCATTGAAGTTTCATTTACTTGTGTATGTGTCTGGCCCTATAAGATGGAAGGACTCAAAAATTAGGACTGCCAGCCATAGTGCCTGCCCTTGGCCTCTCGTGTAGGTGGCCTTCCCCAGAGCATGGCAGCTTCAGTTCCTGACATGGTAACTCCAAAAGTGAGTGTCCCAAGAACAGTGCAGATGCTGCATCGCCTTTTCTCACCCAGCCTAGAAGCCACACAGGTCACATCCCATGGCATCCTATTGGTTATAAGTGAGCCACAACCAATGTAGATTTAAGGGGAAGCACCATCAATGCCACCTCTCAACAGGAGGGGTATCAAGGGCACGTTGTAGAAGAAGATGTGGGCAGGAGGACATTGTTGAAGCCACACTCACCCTTTACCCTAATTTCTGTTTATGAGTTAATCTCCTCTCACCCTTGGCCCAAAATATTTTATAACCAACCCACCAAATCCTTTGAACACATGATATGCATATAAACTATGGCAGAAATAAGAGTTTTTGTGATACTAAGGGCATCATTTCTGTTTCTCATGAAAAAAAAAAGGGTTTTGAGTTCTAAACAACATGCAAAGAAACGGTGGTAGCAAGACCATGACTTTGTGCGATGATATGGTGTGATATACATCTGGGGCTACCAAGCTATCTTGGGGCTACGTGAAATGACCTCAGACATGGTGTTCTGTCTACACAACTTTCTGTCTATGCTACTTTCATGTGATTTCCCTGCTGGCAAGTTGTCAGCTGTCACCTTCCACTGCTACCAGAGAACCAGCCTCTCTCTTCTCACTTGAAATTTACCACTACTGGCTGAGTAAAGGGAGTCCCTTGGGTGGTACAAACCGTTAATACGCTCGGCTGCTAACCAAAAGGTTGCAGGTTTGAGTCCACCCAGAGGCACCTTGGAAGAAAGGCCTGATGATCTACTTCCAAATAATCAGTCACTGGGAACCCTATGGAGCACAGTTCTACTCTGACACACATGGGGGCTCCATGAGTCAGAATCAACTGAGTAGCAACTGGTGGCTAGGTAAAGAAGGCTGATAAACTAAATAGCCACACTCGCTAGAACTCTGTGTAAATAAGAATAAAGAGGCTGTGCGTGAGGGCTTCCTCACCACTATGCCAAGGGCCCAGGGACCTTACTGTAAATTTCAGGGCTGGGTAAGGCTTTGGGGGTCCAGGTGAGAACAATTCTGTTGTGGCCAGGTCAGCAAGATGAAAAGAAACCCACCTGGGAGTAACCAATGACATTCCCCCGGTCATCCAGCACGTTGAAATTGATGATTGGACCTTGAACCTCAGGGCTGCTGAACTCAGAATCGCTGTAAATCCGCACCACGGGGGCTCCGTTGGGGTACCGGAGGGAGGACAGGGCAGAGTAGGTGTACTGCGCCAAGGTGAAGGTGTGCTGCTTTATATTCTCCATCCCACCTCAGGAACAATTATGAAATGTTACAACAAAATCATGAACTTTACATATAAAAAGAATGAGATCATTATAAGAGGCAAACCGAGTCCTCATATTAAAAGCAGTGCCCATATAATAAATGTCTAGGTCTTTGGTACCGAAGAACAGGTTACCATTTCTATTTCTGTGGAATTTTTCCTTATAAATTTTTGCTACCTTCTTTTTTTATGTTTCCTAAACATTCAGATACTATACAGACCCTTTGGTACAACCAAAAAACCCACTGATGTCAAGTGTATTCTGCCTCACAGTAACTCATGTGTTACAGAGTAGAACTGAGCTGGAGATAGGGCTTTCTTGGCTGTAATCTTTATGGAAGCAGATCGCCAGGCCTTTCTTCCGTGGTGCTGCTGGGTGGGTCAAGTTGCCAACCTTTAGGTTAGTAGTTGAGTGGAAACCATTTATGCCACTCAGGGACCTTATAACAGATGGAATAAAAGGTGTAATGTTTTCTTTAAAAATATCTTTTTTTTTCTTAATGTTTAAATAATCTTAATAAAAAGCAATTAAGTATGGGATGGAAAATGATACTGGTGAAGAACGAGCTTCTTGGATCAAGTAGACAAATGAGGCTATGTTGGCATCTCCTGTCTGGAGGGGAGATGAGCTGGCAGAGGGGGCCAGAAGCTACCTGAATGAACACGAGAAAAGAGAGTGGAGGGGAGAACCACGCTATCTCATTAGAGGGAGAGCACTTAGGAGTGTATAGCAAGATGTATGTAAATTTTTGTATGAGAGACTGACCTGATTTGTAAACTTTCACTAAAAGCACAATAGAAAAAATTTTTTTAAAAAAGCAATTAAGTAGGAAAAAGCAGGGCTTGCCTTATTTCAGAACTGGTATTTTCAATGTTTGCTTTCAAAGGTGCCCCTGGCCCTGTCAGACCTTGTCACCTATGGTTTGGGCGTCTTGCTAATATCTTTCTTTGGAAAAGTGCTCTTTTCTGAATGCCTGTCTATTATCTCCTACCTTTGTCCTGTGTGGTACCCAGGACAGCCCTCCCTTCCAATGAATCCTGTCTGTCTCCTGTGTTGGGATAAAACTGAGGACTTAAAGGGCCCTGTTACTATGACAAAAGTGGGAGAGAGGAAGCACTGCCTAACCTCTAAGACGCATCTATGGCTTGTCCCTACCCCATCTCTGTATGGATGGTACATGCGGTGCCACCCAGTTGTAGAAGTTCCACCTTTGGAAGGAGTGCCCAGGAGCTCAGCATTGACAAGGAAAGCCTGGCTCACCAGACAGAGGCTCTTCCCATGTGTACCTTTGTGTTAAGCCCCGTAAGGTAAGAGTGGCATCTGACCACGTGTCAGTCTCTGATGAGTGTGGCCCACCTGTCCCTGCCCCAAGTACTTGTCAGTAAAGAGGACATGCATCATACAAAGGTCATCAGCAGAGACAGCAGTGGAGCACTCAGGATTAGGAACCAAGTGAGCTGGGCTTAAATCCTAGCCTTCTGGCTACCAGCTCCCTGGCCCTAGGGAAGGCACTTGACCTCTCTGAGCATCAGCTCCTATGTAGGCAAAGTGGCCTCATACAGCTCCCCTGTGGGGGGGATTCAGCAGGGGAACTGGTGAAGAATGTCTCTGGACCTGTAACCATTCCCGGGGGCCAAGGACGGCCTCTGTTTCTGCCAAGCTGTTAAATCTTCTGATTTGGAATGTCTCTTACCTGTCAAAATGTTCTTTTAACTGACCACAAATTAATAAAATTTAAAAAACCACCTCAGTCCCTCGCTCTCAGAAGTCATTTTGAAATTACTCAGGTTCAGATTCAACTACATTTAATGTCCAGCTATCCGTACCAGTCACCTCCCCAGATCCATCCACCTCATCTGAATCACCCCACGCCAGGACTCCCTCAAGAATTCCGTCAGCAGGAACAAATTCCATGCAGATACAAGTGTCCACTGACCTGTGAGGCGCTCAAGGGTGTCAAATCCATGTTTCAGTGCTATCACATCAAGGAACGAGATGGTGCCGTCTTCAAACCTATAACGCGGTAAGGGGAACGCACGTCAAGCTGTGGCCAACATCCGCATGAGCATTCTGTGGTATGTAACAGGATTTCGATTTTCAGCTAAGCCATAATCTATCAGTACCTTCCTTCTGTGGCCCTTATGAAACCCTGCTCTCCCCCTCAGGAGAGAGGGCTTCACACACCAAGACCCGTCCATCTGGCTGCCTCTCGCCCTAGCCCGCTCTGCAGCTTTCTGAGGCTGTTCATATGTCCTGGGATAGGCCGCAAGTGGCAATGTTATTGTTGCTGTCGAGTCAATTCTGACTCACGTCAACCCCATGTTTGCAGAGTAGAGCTGTTCCATAAGGTTTTCAAGGCTGTGACCTTTGGGAAAAATGGTCACTTGAAATGCTAACGAGAGCCAAGAGATTCTTTGCTGCTCCAGGAAGACTTTGGACTTGACAAAATCTCAGATGTCTTGGGCTCTGGAAACGCTGCCCTTTGACCACAAGAGGGCACCACTGACAGGGCATCAATTTAGTGATGAACCAAACCATGCAGGCCTGAGATTCATAGAGAGTGCTCAAGTCTATGGAACCACAGGCTTTGGTAAAAATTACACGTCGCTCAGTAATACTGCAGGCACACACCTTCCTGATTATCAAGGTGTTCATTATGCATTTTATAATTATACACTTAGTCAAAATACTCATCAAGTCTTTACTGACCACATGCTCTGTGCCAGGCACTACTCAAGGTGCAAAGCATATATCAATAAACAAGACAGGCCAAAAACACGGCCCTCACAGTGCTTACATTCTCGTGGGGGCACAGGAACAAGACCAAAAAACAAGCACGTGTGCAAAAGCCACATAAGTAACATGCCAGGTGGTGGTAGTGCGATGGAGATGAATAGCAGGAAAGGGTGGTGGTTACTTTAGACAAGATGCTCAGGTGAGTGTGTGCTGAGGAAGATCATGTGAGCAGGGACCCAGTGGAAGTAAGGGAGACAGTGGGTGGATGTGAGAGAAACCGCATCCAGAGAGAAGGCAGAATGGGACCTGAGCAGTGGGCGCTTGCCTGGCACACTGCAGAGCAGCTAGGAGCCTACTGTGGCTGGGACAGAGTGACAAGTGGGAGGGTGGTAGGAGACGGGGTCTGAGATGTAGAGGGCTGCCCAATCCCAGCAAAAAGGGCCTTGCTGCCATGGCAGGAACTTTGGCTTCTGCCCTGAATTAAATGAGAAGTGGCTGGAGGGCTCTGAGCAGAGGGGTGACGAGATGGGTCCTATATTTTCACAAGACCCTTCTGGCTGCTGGGGAAAGAACACTGCAGGGGCGACAGAGGAAGCCAGGAGAGGCAGAGGCGGCAGCAAGCATGCAGGTGAGGGAGGTGCAGTAACAACAGTGGCCTTATGCAAGTTGCAGCTTCCAATGGAAGCATGGCATTTTGTGCGTTGATACTCTAAGAATAAAATTAACTCAAAACATTGTAACCGCAAATGTTATAAAACTGATGTTAATTAACAGACATATAGAATCAATAACTAGTTACAAACTGAATAGTCACCAACGAATTAATAATTACTAGGTAAAACTTTGATTATGACTTATTAATGATCAATAATAATCATTTATCCATCAATAATAAATTGATAGACTCTTAGAATAAGAAGGGTGGGCCTTTTTTTGTTTCTATCAAGGATTGTATCTCACTGAGTTATAAAATACAAAAGGTTAAGAACATGGTCCAGCTATGGGTTCAATAAACTTTTGGGTTGGATAATAAATCTCTTGAGGTCTGGTTCTAAGTTCATAAGACAAAAGCTAGGCTCATAATGGTAAAGAAATTATGCCACTTTGTGGGGATTGTGGTATGGTGCCTGCTGCAAGGCAACTGACCCTGAATCAAAGGAAGGAGGTCTGGCCCAACCCAGCCCCCTCCCCCCATGCCTGCCCACTAGTGAGCTGCTAATAATCTCAACTTCAGGTGCCCCTGCTGGCCAAATAAAGTTTGGGGCGATATTTTATCCTGCTTTTCCTTTATGTTATATTGTACCTGTCACCTTTTTCTCATTTGGTTGTATTACACGCTAAATCATCACACTTGGGTCCAAAAGAGTTGACATCAGCATTCCTATTTTAGAATACCTCCGACTATAGAGAAGTCCCAAATAAAAGAGACATCAAACAGCCTCACAACATGTACTGAAAGCTACTCTGTCCTGGCATTTCACCCATGTTAGCTCTAAAAGGATGGTATCATCATCCCCATTTTATAGAAGAAAAAAATAAGGTGCAGAGAGATCAAATCACATGTCCCCGTTCCCACAGCTGGTTTGTGTTGGGGCCAGGGTTCACCCCAGCAGTCTGCTCTGGGCCTGCACTCTTAACGCCACACTCTTCTGCCAAGGCCACACCCCATCTGCAGGACCCTTAAGTCTGAGTTGGGGTCCATGGGGGATCTGACCCATGTCCCATTAGGCTCCAGGGCATTCTCAGGCACCGGCAGGGAGATTAGCTCCTGGTACCAACCTCTGAGGGGCACTGGAACACAGTGTCCCCTGCTGTTCCCTCTCACACATTCAACCTCAGGGGTCCCAGCCACCACTATCTGGGAGATCCCTGGGCAAGGCCCACGTCATCTGCCCTGCAGCCTCTGGAAGGCACATATGCCAACAATACCAGCAGAGGCCTCTGCCATGTGAGGGCCTGTGGTGGGTTCCTCAGTAATGCATACTTCCTTAGTAACTCACAGTGGGGCTCACCCAGCCTGCTGTAAATAGCATCCCATAAGTCCAGTAGCCTCTGCTTTAATTGACTCCTCTTTCTAACCAGCTGCCCAGCTGTGCTGATTCCAGCTGCTGACAAACAGGCTGTCCTGTCAGCATGAATGTACACTTGCTCCAAATAATGCCGTCTTTTAAAGTCACTGCTTTACTTGTTGCCACTTCTTGCACTGCTGTGGGACAAAGGCCTGGTGGCCCACCCTCCTCACTCCTCTGAAGGCCTTTCACCTCTTCTGCTGACAGCCCTTATCTGCAGACCCTGGTTCTTTACAACTATGGAGACACCCACCAACAGGGCAAAGTTCACCCAGCTGTTTTCAGCATGCTCCAGCCATCCTTGACCTCTCAGATCTGAGCCCATGGTCAGTCTCTGTCCTTGCCAGCAATGCCCAACTCCCTGATCTGCTGATTCCCGTGGCCCATCCCTTGTGCAATCCTACAGGTGGCACCTGCCAGTCCCGGTCTTGCTCAACTCCAGCCCCAACTCCCCAGTGCACGGTTACCTCTCAGACACCGACTGTCTCGGGACATAGAAGTCTTCTCCTGCAAGGTACGCAGCAGCCGTGCCTCCTCCAAAGTAGGTTTTCCTCAGCAAAGGAGCCATGCGATTATTCACCAGCAAAGCACCTAAGCCGGTGGGGAATCCAAAGATCTTATAAAAGGAGACGGGCACGAAGTCGGCCTGGTACACCGACAGGTCCAAAGGTGAGGTGCTAACGTAGGAGGCCGCGTCAAGTAGCACAAACCACTTCCCAGGCGCGTTCACTGGGCACATCCGCCCGGACTTGATCCCTTCTATCCAGCTAAGCGGGTATCTGGTTCCAGAAAAGTTACTCTGAGCTGGGTAACAGAAGAGATGCAGAGGCTGACTGTCAGGGTCACAGGAGGCAGCACCCCGGGTCTCCGCTGACTGCATGTCCTCTGGCCTGACCGGAATGGAAGTGATGTTCATGGCCTTGGTGACCTCCCTCATGCCCACTACGGAGGTGTGGCTGTCGGTGAGGTAGCAGAACCAACTTCCGCTGCTCTTGGGACCCCAGGGCACCCATGGGAAGGCCTCTGCCACCAGCTTCAGAGCAGCTGTGCACCCGGACGTGAAAATCACACAGTAGTCATCTGGGGAGGTATGGAAGTGCGCCAGGACCCTGGGAGAAGCAGAGCATCACGGGCAGCGCTGGCAGAAGCAGAGCATCATGGGCAGCACTGGGAGAAGCAGAGCATCATAGGAGAAGCATAGCGTCATGGGCAGCGCTGGGTCTCAGCTCTTGTGGTTCATGTTTGGAACGAGCATTAGAGCTACTAAATATGACATTACTACCTTAATTGAAACCAAACTCATTGCCATCAAGGTAACTCTGACTCATGGTGACTCCAGGTGTTACTCCAGGCTGTAATCTTTATGGAAGCAGATTGCCAGGCCTTTCTTCCACAGCATAGCTGGGTGAGTTTGAACCACCAACTGTTTACACCACCCAGGGACCCTTCTCTACCTCAGTAGCTAGAAAAAAATCTGATAGGCTCTGCCACAACTGTGAAGTTATGGCTAGGGAAGAAGTGATAGGCAGGAAGGATGACAAATGAGAACAAATTGGTAAAATTTCCTTGCCAGTCAAATCCCCACCTTCATTTAAAAATGATAAAAATCCACAACTACCTTAATCTTAGTTGAAAATACCTCTTTCTTGATCTACCACCCATAACAAGTATTAAGTCCTTAACCTGTTTCACATTGTTCTTAATACAGGTAACTTTGTAGCAGAACAGTGTCACTTGCAAACTGGAAATAGTTCGCAATTGTATTGACTCAAGAAACTTTGGTTACCGTCTGGAAATTATTTGCTAAAAGTAATTATAAAAAAAAAAAATTATAGCATGTGGAAAAATATAACTCAAAACCAAACCAAACCTGCTGCCGTGGAGTCAATTCCGAGTCACAGTGACCCTACAGGATGGAGTAGAATTGCCCCATAGGGTTTCTAAGAAGTGCCTGGTGGATCTGAACTACCAACCTTCTGGTTAGCAGCCAAGTTCTTAACCACTGTGCCACCAGGGCTCCAGAAAATTATAAAGAGCTGTGTAATACCCAAATACTAATAGGAGGGAAAAAAAGACATGATGACATAAGACAGCATGGCTAAAGAAACATCTTATAAAAAAAAAAAAAAAGGAAGAAACAGTGTTTTTCTTCTTTCTGAAAATGAGATTTAGGAACCTGGGTCATTCTTTGTCACCTTGGCCCTCAGGAACTCTGGCATCAGCCCAGAGTCACCAGAAGAGCTCTGCATACCTCAGAGCTGCCCACCTGTGCTTCTGTCTGCCCTGCTCTGCACCTGCTCACCCTCACCTTCCTGGCCTCTGACCCTGATGTTTATTGCTATGCATGTGCTGCCATGTCACTGAACAGGATTTTCCTGAAGCTGATTGAGAACCTTTGTGGAATGCATGCAGGTGAGGGTAAGGAAGTCCACCCACACAGGAGTGCCTGCTCCAGCTGGCATCCCTGTTGCTTACCTGTAGCGCACCTGTTCCACGGTGTCATGGGTGAGCCTGCTGTTGATGTTCTGGCTGTGAGGATTACCTGGGAGATTATAAAGACAAAGCTGTCCAGTCACTACTTACGATCTGTCCTTTTGTGTTTCTTCAAGACCTTCTCCCTTAGTTTCTTAAAAAGTTAATCACAATTTCAGGGTGTATGTTTATTTTCTTCCTAATACAGCTCCACACCTAACACCATGCCCCACACACCACTGCTGTTGCCGTTAGTTGCCGTTGAGTCGTTTCCAACTCATGGCGACCCCATGTGTGCAGAGTTGAACTGCTCCACAGGTTTTCAGGATGGTGGCCTTTTGGAAGCAGATCACCAGGCCTGTCTTCCAAGGAGCCTCTGGGTAAGTTTGAACTGCCAACCTTTATAGCTAATAGTTGAGCACTCAGCTATTTGTGCCACTCAGGGACTTCACCCACATACTGTAGTGGCTCAATAAACATGTAGGAATGAATGAATGAATGCTCTTCCAGCCCTCCCCCCTGTATCACCACCACATCACCACCACCAAACACAGCACCTTTGCACCTCTGTGCCCCTCCTCACTGTGACCCTCTTCTGGCGGTAACCTGTGGGTCCCTGAGACAGTTCTTCCTGTCCCAGCAGCTTGTGTAATACTGAGTGACCCTCAGGGGCTTGTCTGTCCCCCTCCGACATGGGACTTGTACAGCTTTGTGTGTTCAGCACAGTCCCAGGCTATTAACCCAGCATTTATGAAGCACCAAAGTATTAGGTGAATGTAGTTAGCTAATGTTCACTGCAAAATTTAGTTCTGGTGGATTTTTCCATACCATACACATTTTTCAGGAGATCATTTGTGAAGCTTGTGAGCTGGCTCTGCGGGAACAGCGTGGTTCCTGCATGGTCAAGGTAAACTGTTCCTGAAACAAGACAAACAAGACAAAGCTGTGCATTATTTTTCACAGATATCCCAGCTGTTTGACCTCAGTCTGTTTTCCATGAACCTGACCCATCCCCATTTGATACATTTAGAGATAATGCACCAGGCCACCAATTCCTCTGAGTCTCTTGGTTTAAAAAAACAAAACAAAACCTGAAAACAATTGCCATCGAGGCAATTCTGACTCATGGTCGCCCCATGTGTACAGAGTAGAACTGCTCTTTAAGGTTTTCATGGCTGTAACCTTTCAAAAGCAGATTACCAGACCTTTCTTCCAAGGTATGTCTGGGTGGGTTTGAACTACCACCTTTCAGTAAGTAATCGATTTCTTAACTGTCTATGCCACTTGATCTAAGTGTGGGCATGAGCAATATGGGGAACTGCACTTTAATATTTAAAGCTCTTGGAGAGACTTCCTGATTAACCAGCTCTCCTGTGAACCTGGAAAAGCATCCCACACATAGGAGGAGCCCACAGACATGTGTGATGGTGGAGATACTTCCCATTATGACTCACCCCCCTGCTCAGGAGATTTCTCCGAGCAGCTTCCCTGGCAGGCAAGTCCTGATTCTGCCCTACAGTGCTCAACCCTCGGTCAACTTTGAGAGCTTCAGAGAATACTAGGAATGTAAATGATCTTTCCAGCCATTCTCATACATTGAGAAATGCACATTTAGATGAGAGTGAGATGCCACAGTTCCCCAGTCAGACTGGCAGAGATCAAAAGGTTAGATAACTCATTGTGTGGATGAAGATGTGGGGAAACTAGCCTGTCTTGGTCATCTAGTGCTGCTATAACAGAAATACCACAAGTGGATGGCTTTTAACAAAGAAGTTTATTCTCTCACAGTCCAGTAGGCTAAAAGTCCAAATTCAGGGCACCAGCTCCAGGGGAAGGCTTTTTATCTCTGTCTCTGCTTGCTTCCCTTTCCTTTTATAGCTTGTAAGATAAAAGGTGGTACAGGATCAGAGATGTGACCTTAGTAAGTGTGTTACAATTCCACCCTAATCCTCTTTAACCACAGGCAGAGATTAAGATTTATAACAGATAGGAAAATCATAAAATGAAGGACAACCACACAATACTGGGAATCATGGCCTAAGCAAGTTGACAGATATTTTTGGGGAACACAATTCAATCCACTACAAAGCCTCTTGTACACGGCTGGTAGGATACATTGGTACAACTTTGGCAATACCAATCACACTTTAAAACGCAGATGCCCTTTGACCTAGTAATTCCTCTTCTAGAAATATATCTTATAAATACCTGTGCTGTTGTGAAGTGGCCTATATATGAAGATATCCAGTGCAGCACGGTCTGCAATAGCAAAAGACTGGTAACTATCTAAATGTTCATCAGCATGGATTTAAACTAAGGAATCATTGTACTAGGCTGCTCTAGCACTTTGTAAGTACTCACATGGAAAAAACCCTGAGACATAACTTTAAGTAAATACAATGTGAATTGATGCATTCATTCTTTCATTCACTCAACAAATATTTTTTGTTTCTGCAGGATGGGTGTTTTTTCACTCAGCTTTATTGAGATGTATTCACATGTTATAAAATTCACCCATTTAAATAGTGTACAATTCAGTGGATTTTAGTATATTCACAGAGTTGTGCAACCATCACTACTATCTAATTTTAGAACACTTTCATCAGCCCAAAAAGAAACCCATAGCAGTCACTTGCTAGTCTCCCCTCCCCCCTAGCCCCTGGCAACCACTAACCTATTTTCTGTCTCTATCCAAAACCAAAGCCAAATCCGTTGTCGTCGAGTCAATTCCGACTCATAGCAACCCTATAGGTCAGAGTAGAAGTGCCCCATAGAGTTTCAAAGGAGCGCCTGGTGGATTTGAACTGCGGACCTTTTGGTTAGCAGCTGTAGCACTTAACTACTACGCCACCAGGGTTTCCTCCATCTCTATAGATATACTTATTCATAATATTTTATATAAGTAGAATCATACAATATGTGTCTAGCTTAGCAGGGTAAATAGTATTCCATTGCATGGATATAGCACATATGTTTATCCGTTTATCAGCTGATGGACATTTGAGTTGTTTCCTCCACGTTTTTCTATTATGAATAATGCTGCTATGCACTGTCCAAGTTTTTATGTGGACATACACGTTTTCAAATCTCTTAGCTATATATCTAGGAGTAGAATCGGTAGGTCACATAGTAACTCTATGGTAAGTATTCTGAGAAACTGCCAAGCTATTTTCCATAGTGGCTGTACCATTTTACAATCCCACCAGCAGTGCATGAGGGTTCCAATTTCTCTACATTCGTGCCAACACTTGTTATTGTCTTTCTTTTTGCATATAATTATCCTAGTCAGTGTGAGCAGCCCTGGTGGCACAATGGTTAAGAGCTATGGCTGCTAACCAAAATGTTGGCATTCCGAATCTATCAGCTGCTCCTTGGAAACCCTAAGGGGCAGTTCTGCTCTGTCCTATAGATAGGGTCTCTATGAGTCAAAGTTGACTCGAAGGCAATGGGTTTGGCTTGGTTTTAGTGGGTGTGAAGTGCTATCGATCTCATTTTGGTTTTGATTTGCATTTTCCAAATGACTAATGATACTGGGCATCTTTTCATGTGCTTATTTACCATTTGCATATCTTCTTTGGAGAAATATCTATTCAAGTCCTTTGCCCATTTTTAAATTGGATTATTTGTCTTTTTATTGTTGAGTTGTAAGAGTTCTTTCTGTATTCTGGATATAAGTTCCATATCAGACACATGATTTGCAAATATCTTCTTCCATTCAGTGGATTGTCTTTTTCACTTTCTTAATGGTGTCCCTCGAAGCATCAAAGTTTTTAATTTTGACGAAGTCCAATTTATCTATTTTCTGTTGGTGGTTGTTGTTCGTACTTTTGGTGTTTTGTCTAAGAATCTATTGTTTAGTCCAAGTCACAGTTTATCTTTTGTATTTAGGGTTTTTTTTTTTTTTAATCCATTTTGAGTTAATTTTGGAAAACAATGTGAGATAGGAGCCCAAACTCATTCTTTTGCATGAAGATATTCAGTTGTCCCAGCACAATTTGTTGAAGACTGTACTTTGCCCACTGAATGGCCTTGGCACTCTTGTCAAAAATCAACTGACTATAAATGCAAGTTTATTTCTGGACACCCAATCCTATTCCATTCATTGATCTTCTATATTCTATCCTTATCTGATAGCATACTGTCTTGAACTACTGTAGCTTTGTAGAAGGTATTGAAATTAAGAAGAGTGAATCCTCCAACTTCATTCTTCTTTTTCAAGATTGTTTTGACTATTCGGGGTCCTTTTGCATTTCTATATAAATTTTAGGATCAGCTTCCAAATCCTGCAAAAAAGGCAGCTGGGATTTTGATAGCGATTGTGTTGAATCTATAGATCAGTTTGGGAAATAAGAAAGAAATTCTGCCACCTTAACAACATTAAGTCTTTAATCCATGAACATGAAATATCTTTCCATTTATTTAGGTCTTCTTGAATTTCCTTCAATGATATTTGTAGTTTTCAGTGTACAAGTCTTGTACTTCTTTTGGAAAATATATTCTCATGTAATTTATTCTTTCTAATGCTACTAGAATTGTTTTCTTAACTTCGTTTTCATATTTTACACAACTAGTGTATAGAAATTGAATCATTTTTGTATGTTGATCTTGTATTCTACAGCCTTGCTAAATTGTTTGTTATAATTGGTTTTTTTGTGTGTGGATTCCTTAGGATTTTCTATATATAAGGTTTTGGCATCTGCAAAGTAGAGACAGTTTTACTTCTTCCTTTTCAATTTGGGTGCCTTTAATTTTCTTGCCTAGCTGCCCTGGCTAGAACCTTCAGTTCAGTGTTGAAGAGAAGTGGCAAGAGTGAACATCCTTATTGTGTTCCTGTTCTTTGGGGAAAGCTTTCAGCCTTTCACCATTTACTATGATGTCAGTTGTAAATTTTTCATAAATGGTCTTTATCAGGTTGATTAAATTTTCTTTTATTCCCAGTTTATTGAGTGTTTTTAAGAGTCAAGAAATATTTATTGCGTATTTACTGGGTACTAGGCACTATTCTAAGTACTGGGGACAAAGAGTGAACAAAATAGAAGCTGGCATGATAGTGGCATAGAAAGACCATAAACAAATAAATATAAACTACATCAGGTATGTGTGAGAGAACTGAGAGGCTGCTGCGGAGCACCACGTGCCCTGCCCACCACATACCCTGCTCACAGTTTTCTGCAGGGCGAGGAAGCCACTTGGGAGAAGGCTGTTTTGGCCTTTGGTCCAACAGTTAATGTTGTGAAAAAGGCAGCCATGTTAGATTAGCCACAGATCCTCTGTTCTGCTCTTAGAGGAAGGTCAGCATAGTGGTTAAAGTGCAGAATCCAAGTCCGGACTGGATCCTGGCTCCACCACTAGCCATTCTGTACCTGTCTCTTCATCTGCAAAAGGGATGAGGGTCAAATGAGTTGTAGATAACAGCACCCATTCCAGTGCCTGGTACACAATAAACATTCCACAAGTTTGGATATTTTAAGAAGCAGGCAAATAACCCTGAAGGTTTACTTCAAGAAAAGGAATTCCAGGGTCTCTTCTGGGTAATGCCACTTCAGTTCTCAGTTCCAGTCAGGGAAAGTGGCTATCAATTAGTACCCCGAGGCCTCAAGAATCACTTGAACAATATTCCATCCCAATGGCCAAGCAAAACATTTCAGCACTTAAAGGTGAAAAAAACCTCTCAAATCTGCAGAAAAACCAGGGGGCAGAAGAGGAGTGGGGAGGTGAGAGTGGGGAGGAGGGAGTGGGGAAGGTTATATTACTTTGTTTGTTTTTCCCTAGCCTGTCTCCAGTTCATTTGTTTCTGTGAGAAAGTGGGTTCTCTGTTACAAGCCTCCCAGCAGTGGGGTATCAGTTTAGTCTACAAAAGCTTACTTTAGCCATAATGTAGAGAAAATGCTGGAGACTTGCACTAAAAATAAAATATAGAAGTCAGTAGAAGTTAAAGGGCCTCTGAAGTCTGGCTGGGCTCCTGGCTATTATATCTACAATTTGCATTACAGAGGAAAGGTGCTGTTCTCTGAGAAAGATGAATGAAACAAGAAGGGACCCAGAACTTACCTCTACCTTCCCATGGTAGTGCTGAGGGGTGAGGCCGGCCATGGGTGTGAGGGATCAGGCAGGGCCTGAGAGGATTTGGGGGATTAAGGAGGTGTGGTGCTGAAATAAGTAGTGACTGAATGATACAACCTCTGGATTTGGTTCAAAAGAATGGGAAGCTTCCTCCTACCACACCTGCAGGTGTCCATTGCACCAGACTCTACCTCTGTGTGGAGAAGGAAATTTCCATAATAAAAAGCTCATAGAGAGAATGGAGAAGCAGAGGAATAAATGGCTATCTCCAGCAGGTGAACGTCCTCATTGTGAAGAAGGGGAGAAAGCAGAGAGAGGCTACCAAAAGGCCCTCCGTCTCCCTTTTGAATCTTCCATCTTAAACAGAAAAAGGGGTCACGCAGGAGGGGGACACAGTCCTCAGAGCTGAAATCATCAACTTGATGACTGACATGTAAGTCTTGGTTCCTGTTCTGCCTCAAGCAGGGTAAAACCCATTGCCATGGAGTGATTCTGACTCAAAGCAACCCTACAGGACAGAGTAGAACTGCCTTTAGGGTTTCCAAGGCTGTAACCTTTACGGGAGCAGACTGCCACATCTTTCTCCCACAGAGCAGCTTCAAACTGCCAATCTTTTGGTTAGCAGTTGAGCGCTTTAACTACTGTGCCACCAGGGATCCTTACACAAACAGGTTGCTGTTGTTGCTATGTGCCATGAGTTGCTTCCAACTCATAGTGACTCTACATACAATGGAACAAAACATTGCCTGGTCCTGCGCCAACCTCACAATCATCGCTATGCTTGAGCCCATTGTTGCAGCCACTGTGTCAGTCCATCTTGTTGTGGGTCTTCCTCTCTTTCACTGACCCTCTACTTTACCAAGCATGATGTCCTTCTCCAGGGACTGATCCCTCTTGATAACATGTCCAAAGTACATAAGACGAAGTCTCACCATGCTCGCTTCCAAGATGCACTCTGGATGTACTTCTTTCAAGGTAGATTTGTCTATTATTCTGGCATTCCATAGTATATTCAATATTCTTTGCCAACACTATAATTCAAAGGCATCAATTCTTCTTCATTTGTTGTCCAGCTTTCACATGCACATAAGGCAACTGAAAATACCATGACTTGGGTCAGGCAAACCTTAGTCCTCAAAGTGTTATCTTTGATTTTTAACACTTTAAGAGGCCTTTTGCAGCAACTTGCCCAATGCAATACATCATTTGATTTCTTGATTGCTGCTTCCATAGGCACTGATTGTGGATCCAAGTAAAATGAAATCCTTGACAACTTCAATTGAAGCTGACAAGCAGGTTAGCTGTTACCATTTGCTCATCATGACAGAACAAATACACTCAAAACCCTGTGCCAGGCACCATGACCTGCCCACTTAACCTGTGGCCCTGACCATCTGGCACCTGATGCTGAAGCTCAAGGAAGGACTCCCTGCCTCCACACCCCAGCTGCAGTGGGCTGGGGTTGGTCATAGGTCCATATCGAGTTTGATTTCAATTTAATAAGACTGTTCCTCCTCACAGCCCTTCATCCGTAAAACTCAAAGGCACAATGTGATCCCTGTCCAACTAACAGGCTCGCCCTGTACTTAGAACTCAAATTGCACAATTCGCTAATTCTCCGAGCCAGCGCTAGGGGGCATTGTTCTGACTCAGCACGAGATGAGAAAAATGAGCCTTCGAAAACCAAAGCTGCTTGTAGGGAGTCCCAGCGGAATCTTCCACGCAGCCCCTGGTGGCTTCTGCCCCGTGCGCCGGTCAAGTCGCCATCCCAACCCGGTGTGTTGGCCGCCCACCGCGCTCCTGCCTCCGGGCGGGCATCGGAGCAGTCCCGGCTGCTGTGCACTCCCGCATTTTCCAACCCCAGATCCGGTTGAACCTTTACAGTGGGGTGGGGGGGCGGGGTCTCCGGACAAGCGACGGCAAAGGGACTCCTAAACCCTGCTCTCGGAGGGCAGAGA
Organism: Elephas maximus indicus; assembly: GCF_024166365.1. Classification (NCBI taxonomy): domain Eukaryota; kingdom Metazoa; phylum Chordata; class Mammalia; order Proboscidea; family Elephantidae; genus Elephas; species Elephas maximus. The sequence goes on along the minus strand of NC_064829.1, from coordinate 43,853,385 downwards.
AAAGTGAAAAAGACTAGGTTGGCCCTGCACCGCTTAGAAGTCAAAGGAGCAAGAAGTCTTGGGCTCCAAGTGGGACCTCAGAGAGCCGCGTCCACTAAGCTGACCAATGCACTCGTCCCTCCCTATTCAAATGCGCTCACGCCTGGAGCACATGCTCCTTCCACGTAGGTTTCAGAAACCGTGTGGCACCGCGGTCGCCCCCGCGCAGGTGCCCCGCCGGGCGGTCCACCGCCCTCGCGCCTCCTCACCTGCCAGGCGACCGAATTCGCGCTCCCGCAACTCCCGCAGGCTGCGCGGCCCGTAGCCATAGGTGAGACGCGGCGAGCTGGAGTCCCGGAACCGCGCGAAGTCCAGCAGTTCGGACCCCGGCTGCGCCATCCCGCCGGCCATGGCCGAAGCCCGCCGCCGCACTGTCAGGTCGGCCCAGCAGCGGAAAGTGCGCGAGGCCAGCCCCGGGAACTCCGCCCGGGCCGCGCCTCCACGCTGACTCGGGGCAAGGCGAGTGACTCACGGCGCTTCTCTTCTTTCCTGCCCTCTTCCCACCTGCCGGCGGGGAGGGTGCTCGCTTTTGTTTTCCTGTTTAACGACTTTCCAGTGAAGCCCGCGGTGATGCACCAGGCATCGAATACGAAGTTCTCATGTATCTAGCTGTCCCACGGAGAGGGAGGCCTAAGAAGTACCGGATTGCTGCTTCTTGCTTGGTCTCCTGAAACTCAGGTTCTCCCGGACCCTCACCCGTGGCGGGGACGAGCGTTGAGGCGCGGGAGGAGCTTTTGCAACCAGGCTTCGCCAGCCGCTGCTCCTCAGTGTGGCGGGTGCCGGCGTTCCTGAGAACCAGCTGCGCAAAGAGTAGAAGGAAAAGACTGAGAAACTACGACGTCAGAGGCCGCGCACCAGGCAAACCGGGAAGCTCGGTGTGACCAGGACCAGGACCGGAGCGGCGACTCCTCGGCCCTGCACTGGGCGTTACTGGGACGGAACCGCTGACTCAGCTCCAATGCATCAAGGGTGCAGGGCCGGCCAAACCGCGTGCGGGAGGTGCGGGGCCCGGTGCCAGGTGGAGGACAGTTGCACGAAGTCAGGAACTGGGGCCTAGGTACTATCCCTGGAGCAGGGCCCGCTGCAGGGATGGGGAGATGCGTGCTAGGGCCTTAGGTGACAGGGCTCAGCTGTCGGCCTGGACCTGGGAACGTGCCGCTGGCTCTTGGAGCAGATCGCGGTGGGACGGGTGTGAGAGGTGGGGGGTGGGTAAGGACGCCCGGGCCCCAGTTAACGGCTTGGGCTGCGGCCCGCTCCGCATCGCCCCAGGTGTAGGCCGAGGACGACTTGGGATGCGTGATGAGGGTGCAGATTCCAGGGCCCCGTCTCTGCCTGTTTAAAGGGCGCTCCTGGGGTCCTATAGCCCTGTAGCGGAGCATGAGAGCCGCCGGAGGGCCTCTCGCAGCCCTGCCACTCCTTGCCCAGGTCCCAAATGCCAGGCCTGAGAAACTCCCTTCCGAGGGGCTTATTTGTCGCGGCTGCAGGCTCCCGGTCCAAAGGCTGCAACACTAGAGCCGGTGCCCGGGACGCCTCCATGCCTTGTAGCCTCTGTCTACAGATGTCCCAGCTCTCTCTCACCGCGGGGCACCAGGGCCTTACTTGTTTTGGAATGAATGGATGAATGCATTGATGAATGAATGCTGGCATTTTCTCACTGGCTCACTGCCTTCCCCCATCTGCATACCTTCTGGCCGTACTATCAACGGTCACCTTGGACACAGAGGGCATCTTGGCACCTCTCCACTGCATTCCCTCCTGTAAATGTGACTTGGGGTAATAAGACTACCCTGCTATGTGCCAACCACTGCAACTAGGCACATGCACACTCTTACCTGCAGTAATCATTCAATAATTAAAAAATCAGATATGTGAGGTGGCTCTTACAGATGGGGAGGCTGAGGCAGAAAGTGGTAATTTGCTCAAGGGAACAAGGCCAAAGAAGGCAGAACAGCACCAGGGATGTCAGTCTCCGGAGTCCATTAAGTGTGCTCTGCTACCTCTCTGGTGTAAGCCACTGTGGTACTCAGGGCCTCAGTTTCCCCATGTCTAAGTGGCAAAGTAACATCACAAATCCACAGGGGTACTTACTTTAGGACAATCTTGCCTTAGTGAATGTGCCAAGTTAGTGCAGGACTCAAAGATCACTAAAAATCACTGAGCTATCATTTAGTCAACAAATATTTTTATGTACCAGGCCCTGTATGCTTAGGAGGGTGTGACAATAATGTCCCCACAGCTGAGTAGAGAAATGAACCCCTGTAAAACTGGCCACAAGAGATATGCAATGAGTACCCAGTGGCTGCTTCAGGATGCAGGTGTAAAACTGCAGGACAGGATGGGGCTACTTCCAACTAATGAGTCCAGGGAAGGCACCCCAAAGGAGGAAGACTTTGAACTGATCCATAATAGTATTGGATCAGTGAGAAAGGAGGGAGTAGGGGGTGTGTGGGGACACTGGGAGCCTCAGCCTCTAATTGGCAACCTGAGGTGCATTTAAGCAAGGTTTCCTGGGCCTTCTCTTTCAGAAAGAGACCATCAGAAACCAGACTGCTCGGGTCTCACTCCTGCCTGAAGTAGAACCTCCAGCCCCCACCAGTGAATGTCTAACATGTATGTGCTATCTAATGAGCTCTCTGTCCTTGCTACAGGCCTGCCACTATCTCCTCTCACCTGGCCAAGTGCTGACCCCGATGCCTTGGAGGACCAAAGTTAGACCATGCTAAGACCCAGGCACCCCAAGTTTTCAGCTTTGTAGGCAAACAGCTCTTTCAGCTCCTACTTACAGGCCTCTCAAGTTTTACCTCCTAATAATGAGAACCTGTTGACCTAGATATTCTGGTACATAGGAAGTTTGAAGAGGGCCTACACAGCAGGAAGTAATAAGATAGGCATGGCAATAGAGATTTCTCTGCAAAGCCTGGCAGCGTCTGGCAGAAATAACTTGAGAGCAATGGAAACAGCAAAAACCCCAGGAAGCCCTCCCATTAATAACAGGAGACCTTTTCTGTGAATAGAAGCTAAAAGGGCAGCTCAAAATCATGATACATGTGGGAACAAGGCTCCATTATATCTAATTTACAATGTTCAAAACAACAAAACCCGCCAGTACTAGTCAAACCACAGGAATGAGAGGGTGGGACTGCTCAGGGCAAGCATCTTCCTGATGCTGTTTTCCTAGAGGCTTAGCATCTTGCCATGTTCATTCAAGGGCAGGTCCCCTGGGAACCTTCCTCCTCTTCTTTGCCCCTTTATGCCATCTAAACAGGGAAATATTGATATCAAGTATTCTATTTTATTGAACTGGGTTACATTAAGAATGCTTCCTCTGCCAGCCATCTGTGTTGTCAAATTTACTGATCCTTGAATTCAGTAAATATTTACTCCCTACTATGTGCAATATGGAAACCCTGGTGGCATAGTGGTTAAGAGCTATGGCTGCTAACCAAAAGGTCAGCAGTTCAAATCCACCAGGTGCTCCTTGGAAACTCTATAAGGCAGTTCTACTCTGTCTTATAGGATCGCTATGAGTCGGAATCGACTCGACGGCAGCGGGTATATGCAATATGGAGTCCTGATAGTGCAGTAGTTAAGAGTTCAGCTGCTAAGAGGGTGGCAGTCCGAATCCACCAGCTGCTCCTCAGAAACTCTATGGGGCAGTTCAACTCTGTCCTGTAGGTCGTTATGAGTCGGAATTGACTTGACAGCAGTGGGTTTGGTTTTCTGTGCAATACTGTGCTAGATACTGTGGAGAATGAAAAAAATAAATCTCATCAAGGCGTTTAGGCTGCAGTAGGCTTGTAGAGTGGGCTCTCTTTGGCTGCCTACCTAGCATCCATTGCCCCTCGAGTTTTGCTTTAGAAAACCACTCCATATAAAGCAGTCATGTGGTCCCTGTGGGAGCACATTGTCTTCAGCTGTAGGACAGGTAATCTCATGGTTCTTGTGACTGCAGATGGACAGGCCCAAGCCACACACTATGTGGCTTTCCCCTGCCTACTGTGGTTGGCATTACAGGGAACCTGTCAGAAATGCAAATTCTCAGACCCTCATACCAGATACACTGAATCAAGAACTCTGGGTTTGGGACCAAACAATCTGGTTTAACAAGACTTCTGGGTGATTCTGATTCACACTGAAGTTAAAAAACACTCTTGAGACTCTGAAGCCATACTGCAGGAAAGAGAAGTCTCACCCCTTCTCTTAAAATCACCACATACACAACCCAGCAGATGACAATGGAAAGTCTTACAGACAACCCAGGATTTGCTAAAGGCTGCCTGTAAGATTCCTAATTTGAGAGAAAGAGAATGAATTTGTGTTTTTCTTTATTCCTGAATTTCCATGGTACGCCCTCAAATTCCATTTCCCTTTGGAATCAATGGCCAATTCTGCTTTTCCTCAGGTTGTTGGGGGAGACACAGTTCCAAGGCAAACACGCACTTGGAACAACCCAATCACCTCTCCTATCTGGGAAAGTTGGACAAGTCAGAAGGCAGCAATTACTTAAGCTGAAATTTGATGCTGTAAACTGAACAGAGAATGAGATGTCCACCAGGGAAAACGGAAAGGGCAGGTTGGGGATTCTGAAATATTCCTCGGCATCTCTGGAGTTAAGCTCCAGTTACTAAAATATGGTTCAAATGGTACTCCTTCAGCAAATTTAAGACATGAGTGGGTAACATATATGGACTGCTATGCAGACTGCCCAGGTATACAGCAAGTCCTCTGAACACTTACTGAACTGAATTACATAGGTGATTAATGAGGAAGATGCTTCATGACAACTTGAGAAACTTGTGTATATGCAAACTCAACTGACAAAACCAGGAACTCCGTCTCCAAGGTCGGATGTGCTTTCACGTAACCTTAGTGAGGTGAGTTCTGTGCTGGAAAAGGATCTAAAGGACTAAGTGAGCCCACTGAATCCACTCTGGAGGATGGCCAATATCCTGGAGCAAAGTCACCAAAAATCCAGGCCACTGAGTCCTTCATGCACTGGGATCAGAACAAATCCCAGTATGCCTAATGGGGCTTAAGGCCCATGTACTCCAGCTGCTAAGCAGGGAAATGATACTTCAGGACACCTTGATCTCTGAGGCTGGGAAGCTCAGATGCTGTCTTGGTACATACAAATTCTCTAAGACACACACACACCTGGCTAAGGGTATAAGACAAGTTTATACCGATTCAATGGTGTACAACTGCACTGTCCAAATATGCAAGGCCACTAGCCTCATATGCATGCTACTGTGCACTTGCAATATGGCTAGTCTCAACTGAAATGGGCTGTAAATGTAAAAATCCCAATATTTTTTATACTGATTATATGTTGAAATGATAATATTTTTGGATGTGCTGTATTAAAGAAAATGTGTTATTAAAAGAAATCTCACCTGTTTCTTTTATTATGTGGCTACTAGAAAACTTAAAAACTCCCAAGAAAATTTTCACCCCCTCTTCTTTCAGCATATTCATTATGTACAGTATGCATTTCAGTGTTAATTTGTCAGATGACTCCATGTTCCACCAGGGTCTGGGGCAAGTCTCCACTCTCACACTAGTCTTCATAACCACCTCTCACATCCTCCATCTAGCATTCTCCACCCAACTCTCAAGCTATCCAACTCTCCGGGCCCTCCTAACCCTAAGCTAATACACCCCAACATTCTGTTACAGCGCCCACTTCTCTCTGCTCCTGCTATACATTCTCTTGGAGGCCATTCTTTACTCTCATGACTTCAGCTATCACCTCAGTTCAGATGATTCAGAATTTTTTTGTTTAGCACCTGCACCTCTCAATTTAAATGTCAGGATATTCTATTCTAAATCAAGCCCTAAAAGATGAATCTATGTACTTATGAAAAATAAAGGGAAGGACTGACTGAAGTTCAAACTCACAACTACCTGCCAAATTCCTAGAATTATTGGTGTGTCCTGGGAAGGAGTCAAGAGTTAGCACACTTTGTGAAGTATGTTTATTTACAAAAGCTATTAACATAAAAATTAAGTACTCTGGACTTCCTCTTTTTTTATTTTCTATGCCCTCCCTCTGAAGGGGGTAATAAATAATTAAGTGTCCCAAAAAAGGGCACATGAAAAAAGGAGACCCAAAATAACACAAAATTAGGAAAATTCAGTAATGAATAAAGAAAGAATGTGGGCTCTTCATCTGGGCCCCACAAATACAGGTCTGCAGATCCCTGACTCCCTGAAAGTATATACAAAGTTGTGGTGTGTGAGCATATATAACAATTTTGAGAAAAGGCCCTATAGCTTTCATCAGATTTTCAAAGGATCTATAACGCAAACAGCGACTACTGCTATAAAAAAAAAAACAAACTGCTATAAGTGACTTAAAAATAAAACTCAATTAAATTATAAAGGTAAAGAAAGGTTACGTATTTACGTGATAAATATTTTAAGACACCAACGACTGTATTACTTAAGGTACTTGTAGTCATTAAGTCCATTACAGCGCACATCTGTTAACTCTGTATATCTTCACAGTATGATCTTCACCACAACTTGCAAAGTGTAACCACTCAGCGCTTTCTGCTTCATTCTGTTCAGTTTTTCCATTACAATTCTTCCAGCATAATTTTCTGATAGCAAGTGTATGACTTTGGCTAAAACAAAGGTAGAGAATGCATGAAATGACTGTACACTGTCACTATAAAACATTTTACTAGGTGCTCACCTAGATATTAATGAGTATGCTCTTTCTGTTAGTGTTAACACAAATGGAAGTCAAATCTGAAAATGTACAGGTTTTAAAAACCATCATTAATATTTTAGCAACTTTAACCTTGAAAACATCTTATTCTATTTACTTTGAACTGTCAGACTAAATACTTACGGCCAATGACGCTACCAAAAAGAGCAAGAAATAACAAGGTATTTCTGTCAAATTTTATTTTAATAATCAGTGGAATTCATAAAATGGTATTAACAGTCTTTCAGATGACACTGAAAATGTTATACGTGTATTTTTAAATTAAGAATTCCAATTTCACAACATATTCCTTATCATTCTATTGATATCTCTGTGAGATGGCTGGAACTCACATTTTTACTGCTGGGTAAAGAAAGGCAGCAAAAAATTCAATGAACTGTTGCCAAAGTCATACAGTGAAAGAATCTTGGTCTCCAATGTGACCTTGAACTGTATGACCTTGGGCAAGACACTCATATTAACCCACCACCCCAATACACACTAATGGCAGATCTAGAATGCTACCAAACATAGATGATTAATGAACTCTTATGAAAATATAACATCCTCTATAAATTTAACCTGCAAACTGGCAGATGCCCAAACCAAAAAGGAATAAAGTAAAAAACTTAAGTCAGGTAGTAAACACTGAAAACAATACCAGAGCACACAAGCTATATTTTGAGGTGTTGGGAATCCCTGTCGGCACATGCACTCTCAGGATATAAAGGTATGAATGAAGGGTAGCCTTGAAGTAATGAAACACATTTTAAAATCAACAAACCAAATGACTGAGCCCTCGCAAGTGGTCACTCTAGAAGGTTACACGGACTTCGAAAAGAATGCTGTGCCGCGATGCTTCCTGTCATTCTTATAAAGGAAATACTTCCAGATTACGCAGGCTATGATGAATGCTCTCAATAGCAGTTCATCTTCCTTTGAGGAGGAATTTGATTATTGAAAGTAGTCAAGGGTCATTTGGAACTGAGCTTTATCAATGAAATGAATGCCAAGCTTAAAAAATAAACTGAGTGATCAAAATGGGTAAAATGTGGAAAGTATTATAAGATTAATTTTCTTCTGTCACTGATATGCTAGTTTTGGTATAATTCCTAAAGAGAAGTTTCAAAAGTATTTTATTGATCGGTATTAAAAGTTCCCTTATTTCATAAAAAGAATGGTTTGAAGTAGTGATATCACTGAACAGTATAAATGGTATATTGTTTCCCAAGGGGGTTACTTTGAGGGACAGTATTTATTTGGCTATTTATGAGTCAGAATTGACTTGATGGCAGTGGGTAAGCTGTAAGATGGTGGAATTTTTTTCCTGTAATGTCCTTTAAACACAGCATGTTAACACATCACATTTAGAACATATGGAGTTTGGGGAACCAACCTAAAAGGCAGTATTTGCTTATATTACCTTTGTATCTCATTACTAGCAAAAACCAAAAATTTTAATTTGAAAGATACTGGAAGTTTTATAAGTGGAGTATTAGCAATCCAAATAATATAATGTGGTAAGTTAAGAATGGGTTCCCAAGTCATCATAAGTGACTTAAAAAAAAAAAAAACCCTCAAAATGAAAACCTCGTGTCTGTTCATGTCCTCTTCCTCTGCTTTCTAAGGGGCTCCCTGCCAGTGTCCCACACCAAGCCATGGAAGTAGTCTGCATACCAGGTAGAGGCAGAGTGTGATGCTGAATACTCTCGCTGTGGGCAGGTCAAGGAGGAAGGAAGGAAAAGAGAAGGGATGGGAGTCCAGGAAGAGAAAAAATTTAAAATGCCTGGAATATGGAATTTTATTGGCGTTCTTCCCTCTTCAGCAAACCGCAGCAAAAACTACCTCTGCTGCTAAATCTGAGATCAGAGAGGTGGGAGGGAACCCATGAAGGCAGCGCCATGAAGGCAGAATCTCATTTTAATTAATACAGTTATAATGAGTGGTAACATCTTTGCTGATATGGAGACAGGGTCCACTGGCTAAAATATTTTGTAAAAGACATGTGTTCACAAGTCTTCCCATTAAGCCAATCATCCTCATCATGATACTGTCATTTGGAAGTATGTTTAAAATTCTATTTTGAACAGCAGTGAAATCATGAAGGTTCAAGAATCCTAAGAAAATATGACATAGAATGATGTTAATGGCTTTTTGACAGTTTAGACATTTTTGAGAATAAAATGAGTAAAAAGGTAGATTAAAAAATCATCTCTGGTGTGTCTATACAGTTGTGTGTGTGTTTACGGGGGCGGGGGAATGATTACAAATGACAGACATTCTAAGCTAGCTCAGGTGACCAGGGCCCTTATAAGAGAGGCTTAAGGAGTACTTGAAAGTCAGTCAAGGGGTTTTCAGAGGCACCTAACAGTTTGCTCCATCAGGGGATATGAGCTGGGGTGTTCAAATGCAAGGATGGGGCTACTAAACATAATCTGTAACATTTCAAAGAATTACTAACATTCTGAATCAAATTTTATTAAGAATCTACCATAGATAAATTCCAAAAGGATACTGTTAAAACATGTACTTTACGGGATAGTGATAAAGGTTGCACATGGTAAGAATGTAATCAATTTCACTGAATCATACCTGTGGAAATCATGGAATTGGTAAAGGTTTTGTGTGTATTTTCACCACAGCAATAATTAAAAAAAAAAAAAATGTCTTCACAAAAAAATTACTCTTGTCTCAAATGGTTATTGTCTGCAAATGCAATGTTCTGCACACACACAATCTGGATAAGCAGACTTGAAAAACAAAGTGTGATATAATTAGGCAACAATTTCAAGAGCCTAAGAACCACATAACAGAGGCCGCGCTTCGTGATGAGCACACAGTAGAAATCTATGCTCCTTCCTATGCACACGTGGCATGAAATTCACTGCTAAAGATGCCATGATTTCTATCTAATCTGATGGAAATAAAAATAGGAAGTAAATACCTTTGACTTGTTTCTACACAGCGGGCCCAGTCATTTACTTCTGGAATTTGATCAGTCTTTTTCCAGCTATACAAACAAATCCTTCCACACTCTAATCCTACTGCAACAACATACCTGTTTTAAGTGGGGAGGGGGAGAAAAGAGCAATTAATTTACCATGAATTTCTGTTATTGCATCGTCACTTTAAAGTAGTTCTTCATGGCGTTCCCAGCTGCCCCTGCCTTATAAGGGACTCTGAAAGCTCCAGCCCAGGCTCTGGTGTCTTCCCCTACTGTGCTCTCAAGGAGCCTTCTCTCTGGAGACAGCACACACGTTCTCCTCTGATGTCTGCTGGTGAAGCCCTCGAGCCAGTGTTTCTGCAGCTGGCTGAAGGGACCCTAGTTACACTAAAGGCACTTAGGACAGAGAGAACACTACAATCCTGTACTTGGTTGATCCAAGAAGCCTGAGTCACACTTTTACTCTCTATTTTACCACTCTGAATCATGGAGTTCTATCAATTTAAAATTCTTAAAAGCATTATGAAAAAAGCAGCAACTTAGAAGCTAAGAAAACCCACAAATAAAACTATAAGAAGGCTAAATAATGAGAAGCCAAGTGGTCCTCTTAAAGAAAACATAAAACTAAGCTCCACACAGACTCACCGCTGGGAATGGTTAAGCACTGGGCAGACACTGACGGCTGTCACAGCCCCACCCACGTCCAGGACTGAGGAACAGGGGCCAATGCTATACTCCACAGAGTCATCACTGGAGTCACACTCGCCCCAGACAACTACCTAAACAGACAGACCAAACTATGTAAAGCTTTCTCCTTGAAGAGTTTCTAGCAATGCATTTGAAGGGTTTCAATGGCATAGACAATGCAAAATATTTACTCAGATATTTACCAAAAAAAAAAATAGCGATTACATTTGTGCATGATGTTCCAGGACTTCAGAGTATTTCAAGCATTAGAGAGAGGCCACAGGGCAGAAGACACAAGTCTGTGAGACCTCAACTACCTACCTAAGTGTGTTGTCCAAAGACGAGCTGTCCCTATCTAAAGACCAGAGGGGTGTCTAGAATGCTCTCGTACTCATGAAACCCATTCTGACTCAATGAGAGTCCATTGGTCATGTCCTCTCTGAGAACCCGTACACCTACCCAAGAAGTTGCCACAGACTTTATGGGCACCAATCAAGTCCCTAGCTCTCCCCCTATGCCACCCACTGCTCAGGGAAGCAGCTCAGCTGTCATGAGTAGTTAACTTTGATGATACCTGCTCAAAAAAATGACACTTCTCTGAAAGCTCATGTTTCAAGGGTGGATGACTGGTCACAAAGAAATGGAGAAGGAAATAAAACAGATGACAGTTACAAAATGTAGGCCAAAGCAAGATCCTGAACAGTAGGTTTTCCAAGAGTGTGCAGAGAGTGATAGCTCCTCCATTTCAAACCCTACACATCCCTGGGGGCCACAGCTGAGCCGTCTTCTCCTGGGGGTGACTCTGGAGTGCAGAAGCAGTGCTGCTGCCTCAGCACCTAGCACAGTGTAGGGAAATAAACACTGGGGGAAGAAATAAATACGCAAATGAACAGACGTGACAGTGTGGCACAAAGACGCTCAGGAGGCTGACATTTCAGGGTGTACCCTGAGTGATCCCATGCCCGTGCTAGCCCTCCACTTCTGTAATGTGTACCACGTCTCTGACTGGAGAGGGCAGGAATGGGAAAGAAACATCAAACTGCATCACCACCTCTGGTTAGAGGAGATGCAGGAAAAAGAAAGGACATTGTAAAGAATACGAAGAGACAGGAGGTGGACATTTTCCCAGAGAACAAGCACAAAGGTCATGTTGAAGTATATACCACTAGCTAACTTGCTTTAATTTTTAAAAGTCTGGGTGCTCCCTCGGCCCCCCAAATAAAAAGGTAGTCATCTCTCATTACAGAAAATAATTTCCTTCCACTGGAGCCATGTGATGAGGGTCATGTGTCTGAAAGGCCTTCTCTTCACATCTTTGGTATTTTGGAGAAACGGACTTGTAGAATTTAAAAAGAAAAAAAAATTTTTTTTTTTTTTTTAACGAATGTTTATGAATAACAGATGGGAACATATAAATTGATTAAAAATGTGACAGAGAGGCAGGATTATATTCTTTGTTTAAGCTTTCCTGTGATAATATTACTTTTCACATTAAAAAAAAATATATATATATATATATTTAAATTACCTTTCTGTCTCGACTCCCTGTGAAGAAATACTTGCCATCAGGACTCCAATCACAAGACCAAATAATTCTACTGTGCACAGCAGTGACTTTGTTGGTGAAGGCAAAGAGACTGAAAATTGGCTCTGAAAGAAACATGTACACACCATTCACAAAGCAGAGAAAGCAGTTTTTTTCCCTTACCTTTTATATCTTTTAGAAAGATTATGTTTAAATGCCATACTCACCGTGTGATCTAGTCATCAGTTTAGAAATGCTGACTTCAGTAACAGAACAAGCTTAGGGACTGGCCCCTCACCAGGAGATGGTGGGCAGTATTTTCCTGGTAAATGATGCTTTTATATTGACCAGTCACTCTCTAGTGACTGATGACAAACATCCAGACACTCAACTAAAGGTTCAATTTATGCCTATGGAAGAAGCCTGCAGCAACTTAGCCTTATGTAGGCATTAGCCAGATTGCACACTGAGCTTTAAAAAAGATTAATGCACCATTTAAATAATGTAAAACAAAACAGAACAAAAATACTTTCCTTGTATGACTTAAATGTAAGATAACTTCTAAGCCCTTATATGAACTAAACTTAAAACATATCACTTCTTTCAAGGCAGGAGGGGGAACAGGTCTATTAATCTACGATCCATAAAGATACAACAAATTAAAAGATACATCATTAGCATCACTTTAACTTTTTTTTAAAAGTAAGTGTTACATGTTACAAAATCATTACTGAAGCAAAATAAAATAGTTTATTTTATCTCCTGAGTATGTGTTATGGAGCCCTGGAGGCACAGTGGTTAACAGCTGTGCTGCTAACCAAAAGGTCAGTAGTTCAAACCCACCAGCCGCTCCTTGGAAACTACTGGGCAGTTCTACTCAGTCCTATAGGGTCGCTACGAATTGTAACTGACTCCATGGCAACGGGTTTGGTTTTATGTGTTATAATCCCTAGGTATTCGTTAAAATATAAGAAACTAAGAAACTAGACCTATCACAAGATCAAATGATGCAAGTCATCAATGGAAAAATAAAAAGCAAAGTTAAACAACACAAATATATTTAAAACACTCTACAATTCACCTACCAAAAGAAACTGGAGGGATAAACAACACAAAGACTTTTTCTTTTTTTAATTATACGAGGCTCAGAATATACATATAAGTGGTTTAATGCTTTGCCCAGCGTTCGTTCATGTTATCCACAGGCAGACGCCTAAAATCCCTTTCTCAATTTATCAAAGTTACAGGGCCGGATGGGAAAAGATTAAGGATACTGTTCCCTTTAAGTTTCATATTTTAAAATATTACTATATTCATAAAATAGTTCAGAAAGTAGAAGAAATCTCTCACCTTCAATTTTTTTTTAGTTGTACCTTCATTATTTATGCCCCATAAATTTCTCACTATGCCATCCCTTCAGTTTGTGGTGGCATTTGGCTTTTGTGGTAAACATTTGCAAAATAAAAATTTTCTACAAATAGATTGTTTTTTTAAACTAAAATGTCTGAACACATGGCATCCTAACCACATGATCACAAGAAAGTCAAGCCCGAGATCACCTACACTGAAGACTTACAAGGGTGGTTACCCTTTGTCAGTTATCACAGAGCTTTCAAAGGCTTCATAACTGTGAAGCTCTGCCTTTCATCCTACTATCATTTCCATCTGTCTTATCCAATAGCTGCTCGGGATGGATAAAATGGACACATGTGTTCCATTAATAACCTTTCGGCCCAATGAGAAGCTGTTTTACCTAGCTCAGGTGAGACCGTGTCCTGTCTTTTCCACAACGACCATGTCCGATCTCTGGAAACCGCTAGTAAGAACCTGTCATTAGGAGAGAAGGCCATCTGTGTGACAGTCAAGCTGTGGAAAACTAAATTCTGCACTTGTTTCCAAGATGTAGTGTTCCAAAGAATGATAGCTGCATGCTCTTTCTTAGCTGCCTATAAAACAGAGATGAAACCATAAAGCAATTTAAGTAAAAATCAAGTGAAAAGAAAACATTAACTATATATATATATATATATACATTGTTTCTATGGGTACATTTGTATGTATCTGTGTAAGTATAAAGAAAAAGGTCTGAGGAGATACATAATACTACCAGGCGCAATCTCTGGGAAGAGGTACAAAAGACTGGTATTAGAAAACATGACCCATCATGGACTTATATTGCAGTCATGGTTTGATTTTTTTAAGAAGAAACATTTGAAAAGATCAGACTTAATGGTCTGACTGAGACTAGAAGGACCCCAGAGGTCATGTTCCCCAGACCTTCTGTTAGCCCAAAACAGGAACCATTCTCAAAGCCAACTCTTCAGACAGGGATTGGACTGGACTACAAGATAGAAAATGATACTGGTGAGGAGCGAGCTTCTTGGATCAAGTAAACACATGAGACTATGTGGGCAGCTCCTGCCTGGAAGAGAGATGAGAAGGCAGAGGGGCACAGGAGCTGGCTGAATGGACACGGAAATACAGGGTAGAGAGAACAAGTGTGCTGTCTCATTAGGGGGAGAGCAACTAGGAGTATATAGCAAGGTGTATGTAAATTTTTGTATGAGAGACTGACTTGTAAACTTTCACTTAAAACACTATAAAAAAAAAAAACTAAAGTAGTTAAAAAAAAGTAGAAACATTTGTATAATAATTTGGTAATTGGAAGTTAGTTTATAACACTAAAAACACTAGCAGCAAAAGAAAAAACAGATAAATGGGACCTCACTCATCAAATAACTTTATCAGTAAAGAGACAGCCTACAGATTAGGAGAAAATTTTTGAGAATCATAGCATATACCTGATAAGGGTTTAATATCCAGAATACATAAAGAATTCCTATGACTTAACGGCAAAAAGACAAACACCCCAGTAGAAAAATGGGCAAAGGACTTGGACAGTTAGTTTACTAAAGAGGATATACAAATGGCCAACAAGCACATAAAAAGATATTCAACATCATTAGTCATTCCAAAAAACCAACCACACTCATTACCGTCAAACTGATACCAACTCACAGCAACCCTACAGGACAGAGTAGAAACTGTCCCTAGGGTTTCCAAGGCTGTAAATTTTTACGGAAGCAGACTGCCGTATCTTTCTCCATGGAATGGCTGGTGGGTTCGAACTGTCAACCTTTTGGTTAACAAACAAGCACTTCATCACTTCACCAGGCTGTTAACCAGGGCTCCTTCATTAGTCATTAGGGAGATACAGATCACAACCACAATGAGGAAAGAGACACAAGGAATTTGGAAGTTGATGGATATGTTCATTATCTTGGTTGTGGTGATGATTTCACAGGTAGAAACATATGGCAAAACCGACCAAATTACTCACTTTTAAACGTGTAGTTTAGAGTATGCCAATGACACCTAAATAAAGCTGTTAAAAAATGTTAGTTTAAAAGAAGGATGCATATTCTTGCTAGAAGTGGGCCAACTTGAAAAGGGAAAAATAATCAGTTATACGATTGGCATTGCCCTACGATAAAAATAAATTAGTTCCTCAGTGGAAGCACAACCATTCTTAGTACTGAAATCCACTCTCCCCACAAGACCCTGTGACAGAAGGAACTCTCAGAGCCATCCTCAGAGTGGACTAGTTACGGGAGATGGCATGGCAATATAGCATATTTCTTATGATGCTCCTCAATGTAGGCCAGTAGCCAGAAGTCACAGCAAAAGCAAGGACACGGGGCTCATCTAGGCAGGCAGCTCTTATCTTAATGCTTAGATAAATTTTAGAAAATTTAGAGGAATGCAGAGCAGTGTCAGGGTTTCAGGCCCTTCAGACAACTCTTCATTAGTGTTATCGCCCTTCTATCCTTCATACGATGTGGATAAATACTCAAGAGTGATCAAGTTCATTCTTGCAGGTAAAAGTCTGAAGTGCACTATTCTGCAGCCCATGTGCCATGACAGCCAGCTGAGCCAGCCACCACCCTGCATGGGCCTAGGGGCTATACCCACTTAGGTTGGTGGCTATAGCATTCTTGAGAAACAGTCGGATGAACTGCACTTTGAACTTCACATTTTCATTTCCCTGGGTCTCCAGGACTCCAAATTATCTTAAAATTTACTTCCCACATTTTCATGTATCATTTTAAGATGCTTAATTCAATCATTTTGAGCAGGAGGCATAAATAAGCTCAAGCTAAGTATTTAAGGGAAAAAAAAGGTGCAGCTGAAAAAGATTTAAAATGCAACTGCAAGCTTTTGGAGGCAGAGAAGGGGAAAGATAGAATAAGAGTCAGGAAAAGCAGGCACTGGTGGCCTTTCAGGTAGTGTCTTACCTAAATCGCTACCAAACTTTCCAGTGCCTGACGACCCAAATAAACTGTGACCAGTAGAATAAACAGTATAAGTCCCTACCTTACATGCTGAGGCAAGCAGAGTCTTTGAACTGTTACAAGCAACACAAAATATTTCATAACCATGTCCATATCTACAATCAAAAAAGAGAAAAGACATGACCCCTGTATTGGTAAAATGTATGTATTCTCATGGTGCAAAACTATAAAAAGTGAAAAGGTAACATCAATCCCTCTAACTAACATAGAGTTCTTTTAAAGAACATCACATTTTCATCTGAGCAAACATTAGGAGAAAAAAATGGATGCAGAGAAAAATGCTAGCTTCCTAAAAGTAATACACCCACTCCTCACTTATTGACATGGTTAGGTTTCAAAGACCAGGTCATTATGCGAAAATCGGTGTCATGTGAAAATGGAGGAAGATGACATCAGATCACAAAATAGAGGCTGACTACATCATAACTGCCAAATTACATCATTATATAAGTGCCAAACCTCTGAGAATCATGGCCCAGCCAAGCTGACATAAAACCTTAACCATCACAGCCAGCTTTACTCTCGCCTCCCACCTCAGTGTTCGTTACTGCCAGACATGCGTCATTACTGCACAAAATAGTCCAATAGATTTTTTACTATTGTTGTAAATGTGAAATGTAGGATAACCAGACAGTTGATAAGTGAGGGGGTGTACAACTCATTTGAACAATTAGATTAACACACAAGTTTCACCGCCCACTCCCAAACAGTAAAATAAACAGTAAACCATAGAAAGGTTTTGATGGAGTCCCAGCAAAGACAAAAAAACACTTAAAAAGGAAAAAACATAATACCATGTCCCTCTATTTTAAAAATTAAGGAAAATAAACCAACTTAATAAAATACATAGTAATCTGAAAATCAATGCAAGATTTGATTCTTGTCATTTTTGTCCAAAAACCCACTGCTGTCGAGTTGATTCTGACTCATAGCAACCCCATAGGACAGAGTAGAACTGCCCGTCCCAAGGAGCGCCTGGAGGATTCAAATTGCTGACCTCTTGGTTAGCAGCCGTAGCACTTAACCACTACACCACCAGGGTTTCCATCACTTTTGCAGAGACACTAAAAGACCCAAAACTAAGAGAAAATGTAGGTAGGAAAAAGGCAAAGGAGAAAATCAAGTTGTGGGGGGAAAAAAATCACAAGTTACAACAGAGTCAGACCAAAAAGCTAAGTACAGTTTAACTTACAGTTTTTGAACTTCAGGCCACAATGTATTCTGCAAAAGATGATCCTCAGTGGGAGGTTCTATAATAAATTCATAGCACTGCAATTATTTTTTCTACTTACATGCAAATAAAAAAGTGAATTATAAAGCATGTATTTAGGTCAGTGGTGACAGTTGCCATGCTATGTCTGCTAATGATTTTATTAAAATATGTTTTTGTTATATCTTACCAGTAAGTATGGAGGGTTGAAAGGCCATCTGGTGATACTCAATACCCGTACTAGTTAACAGTTCTTCTTCATCAGAAGGCTGAGGAATTATATCTCCTAGTTTAAAGAAATACATGAACATCATAAATGTAATCACTATTCTTATGTCCCCTATACTTGGCTCAAGACTAAGGTCACCAGATGCAAAGTAGTGGGTCTGGAATTCAGAGCCACATCCACATGCTTCCAAAGCCAAGAATATTTCCACCACTCTAGTAGGCGCCCTGGTGGTGAACTGGTTAAGAACTCAGGTGTTAACCAAAAAAGTTGGCAGTTCACATCCACTACCCGCTCCTTGGAAACCGTATGGGGACGTTCTACTCTGTCCTATTGGGTTGCTATGAATCGGAATTGACTCAACAGCAATGGGGTTTTTTATTTTTCTTGTATTTTCCAAATGTGTTCCCTGGAGCATTAGGCAATTCCATGAAGTTTTCTTTCCTTTTTCTTTGACCAAAACATTTCCCAAACCTTTTAAACTAGGAAACATATTTTTCACGTTACCCCTATTAACATCCCGTGGTTGTGGCACTCCATGAAACACACTTTGTGAAAGCTCACCAATTTCAGTGGTCTGTGTGTGTACAGAGAACAAATCATGAAATACATCTAATGGAGAAGACAGATGCATATAGTGTGATCTTTTAAAAAATCAGCTGTAATGTACATTAAGTACAAGTTATACAAATGTGTAGCTAGGTTTTAAAAAACATTTTATTATGCTTTAGGTGGAAGTTTACACACAACAAATTAGGTTCCCATTTAACAATTTTTATACAAATTGTTCTATGACTTTGGTTACATTTTTCACAATGTGTCAACATTCTCATTATTTCCATTGTTTTTGTTCTGTTGCAATTACTCTAGCTTCCCTGCTCTTCTTCAGCTTCTCATCTTTGTTTTACGGTAAATGTTGACCATTTGGTCTCATATAGTTGATTATTTAAGGGAGGACAGCACCCATGGGTGGTACTGTTTATTTTATAAGTAGCTAGGTTTTAAGCGCCCTGGTGGCACAATGGTTAAGAGTTCAGGCTGTTAACCAAAAGGTCAGCAGTTCGAATCCACCAGCTGCTCCTTGGAAACCCTATGAGGCAGTTCTAATCTGTCCTACAGGGTCACTGTGAGGCAGAAACAACAGCCAATGGGTTTGGTCTTTGGTTTCTATTGTTTCAATAAGGAACCCTGAATGGTGTTGTGATTAAGCACTCAGCTACTAACCAAAAGGTTGGTGGTTTGAACCCACCAGCCCCTCTGCAGAAGAAAGATGTGGCAGTCTGCTTCCATAAAGATTTACAGCCTTATTGGGTCACTATGAGTTGGAATTGACTCAACAGCAATGGGTTTGGTTTTGGATGATTTCAGGAATTTTGAAGATTAAAGCCTTACCCTGAAACACAGCTTTATTTGATAATCCCAAAGCAGGGACAGTAGCTCCCTCTGGAAGATCGCTCTCTTGCTGGAATAAAATGTATGATATATATGTTTTATTTAAGTTTTAAAAGCTGGAAGTTACTACTGCCTCAGGCAGTACAAAATGTGTGTTCATAAATAAGAAAGCTTAAAGACCACCTTGTGCTGATGTCTAACCATACTTTCATTTCCTGAACCAACACATACAATGCTATGCAATCATTTTCCAATACCCAGGCCTCATCTAACCCCCAAACCCCACCAGTCCATGAAGCTGGGCATCCTCTCTCTCATCCATGAGCTCGACAAACCCTAACAGCTAAATGGGTTCCAGTGTCTCACAGGGACTGTACTGGGCTCACTTTGGGCAAAGAGTGGGCTAAAAATGGAAGGCTCAGAGTTCCACTTCCAAGGCACGTCCCTGACGATGCTCATGCAAACACAAGTATTTCCCAGAAAGGCACCAGAACACTACTTTCATTAAATGTATTCAAACAACTTCTAAGGCATATAATTTGAAGTGGCAATACAGGCAATTTGCTTATACTCTGTAACTTAAATCAATCAAATTACTACACGTGAAGCTATATGTTAACCATCAAAACTGGCATATGTCCAAATACAAAGACTGTTTTTTTACAATTTAACTGTAATACATGGACTGGTACTAGACATGAACATAAACAATGAGAATGTAAACTACCATCAAGAATAGCTATCCAGAATGCTTCCTTTATCTCAGAATCAAGAAAAATGTAACAGCACGGAACAGTAATGACTAACATTGCTACATACCTATCTCTGATTTAGTATGGGAGTAAAACCTAAAATATAACAAGAGGCCTTCCAGTCTACAGGATTCCTGTATATTAGGACACAGAACTGAGTGTATACCTGGGATTAAGCCTCCCATGTAATCCTAAAACCATATTTCAATCCCTAGAACTGAGAGATCCTGAAATTAACTGCTTCTTCACCTCCACATGCTTGTGTCGTTAGATGCCATTGAGTTGATGTCCGACTCACAGCGACCCCACGTGACAGAGTAGAACTGCCCCATAGGGTTTCCTAGGCTGTAATCTTTATAGGAGCAGATTGCCAGGTCTTTCACCTGTGGAGCTGCTGGGTGGGTTTGAACCACCAACCTTTTGGTTTGTAACTAAGTGCTGAATTGCTGCACCACCAGGACTCCTTCCACATGCTTAGCTCTATATAGTAAGAAAGGAACCCTGGTGGGGCAATGGTTAAATGCTTGGCTGCTAACCCAAAGGTTGGTAGCTCAAACGTACCCAGACGCTCTGTAGGAGAAAGAATTGGCATCTATAGTCTAGAAAATTCTATGGGGCACTTCTACTCTGTCACATGGGGTTGCTGTGAGTCAAAAATTCACTTGATGGCACCTACCAACAACAACAACATATAATAACCACAGCCCAGACCTCCCCATTGATCTCATTCCCAGTGTCCATTATTAGAAGACACAAGCAGAACAGAGCCTTAGATCCTCTTCACATAATCAAGAAAGACTGTGGTATGAGGTGCTCAGTATATACTCCAGGAAATTAAATTTTCTTCATTTTGAACAACTCTCAAATCTTCACTTCTTCTCCAGCCTTACCCAGACTGCTACTGGTTTCCCTGCCTTCAGAGTCTCTGGGCTCAAATACATACTGCCCTTGGCTAAGTCTCATCATCCAAAAATGTTTTTCATCATCAGTTTCTTTGTTTAGGGCCTCCACCGGCACTGCACAGCCTGAACTGTGCCTGCCTCCCAAGGTCTTCTGCCATTTGACCTTTCTCCATACTCTCCATCTACCTCTGCACTCTTCACTCCAACAAGTACCCCAACAGCTCTTTACACCCCACTGCTCCTTTTCTCTTCTTCTGCCTATTAGAAGCATCCTCAGTCATTTCAAGCTTGGAACCAAATTTGTGACCCAACTCTAAGTACAGAATAGGACCACATGATATCACTTCCATGTAACATAACCATCTTCCTAATTATTTTCCCTTCCTTCAAAACTAGGTACTTTACAATTTTTATATTCTATGTGTTTTTATACAGAGCCCTGGTGGTGCAGTGGTTAAGAGCTACAGCTGCTAACTAAAAAGTTGGCAGTTTGAATCTACCAGCTGCTCCCTAGAAATCCTATGGGGCAGTTCTACCCTGTTCTATAGGGTCATTATGAACCGACGGCACAAAACAACAACAATGTATTTTTATAAGTAGTTCATTTAGAGAAGTGAGTATACACAGAAATAAAAGCTTATCCTTACAAAATTCACTTGCAGCCCCCTTAAACATTTTCTCATTACTCCATTATAGTAACTTCTTCCTTCCACGAAATTTACGTTAGCACTACAAAAATTCAGCAAGTAACTGGTCTCATCTAATAACTGCAGGTAAGTTACCTCTAGCCCTACTCTACAGTTAGATGGTAATCTCCTTAAAAATAGACCCATCTTTTATATTTTGTTTCATCCTAGGTACCTAGAACAATGATTCAGGTCATGCATCAATAGATATATTCATGTATTAATCAAAATTTTAATGACACTTTACAGTACCTTGGGCTAATGCGTTACACAAAATTTTTGGTTTTAAATCACTATGCGTCACAGTACACACACACGTTTGTCAAGTCAATAATTAACAATCCGACTTTCTAACTATATACTCCGTTTACAGCCCAAAGTCAAAACTTTTAAAATTTTAAGCAAAGAGACTAGAATTAATTAAAACAGAGGAATACTCACATTACAAAGTACATGATTCAGTGATTGGCCTGTAATGGTACAAAAATTTTCCACAAAATTCCGAGGTGCAGAAAAAACCCGCAGAACTTTTTCATCTGCTCCAGACACAAACTGGAACCGGTTAATCATGGCTAAACATTTTAGGTCATATCCATGTATCTGAGGTCTTGCAATTTCATGCCAAGTCACCTAGGTATTGAAATAGTAGTTTAAAAAAAAAAAAACTGTCTCAAAAACCAAAATTCTTTTCAATAAGCAAAATGCTAGACTGAAAATTATTTACTATGCCAAGAAAATCTGACCATGGGGCAGATTCATTCCCTGTTGTATCAACAGATCATTCCTTTTTATTGTTCGATAGTAGTATTCTCTTGTTGGGTCATGCCACATTTGTTCATCCATTCACCTACTAATGGACAGCTGGGTTTCCGTTTTTGGCCTTTACCAATAAAGCTGTTATGAACAAGTCTTTGCATGGATATATGTTTCCATTTCTCTTGGATAAATGCCTGTACGTAGAATGGCTAGATGATACGGTAGATACATACAGTTGATCTTCATTATTTAGGGATTCCATATTTACAAATTCACCTATTCACTAAAATTTACCCGTAACCCCAAAATCAATACTCGCAGTGCTTTCATGATCATTTGCGGACATGGACACGTACAGAGCAGCAAAAAGCTTGAGTCGCCCAATACACCTGAGGTCCAACAAGACTGCTTCGGTGTTTGCTCAGTGCTCAAGGTGACTTTATTTGAATAACGAAAATTGACTATATTTAACATTTTAAGAAACTGTCCAAAGTAGTTATACCATTTTACAATCCTCTCTGCAGTGTACGAAATTCCTGTTGCTCCACATCTTCACCACCACTTGGTAGGGACAGTCTTTTTAACTTTGGCCATTCTAACAGGTATGTAATGATGGCCCATTGTGGCTTTAATTTGCATTTCACTAATGACTAATAGTGTTGAGAGTATTTTTCATGTGCTTATTTTCCACCCATATACCTTCTTTGGAGATATGTGTATTCCAATCTTTTGCCCATGCTTTTACTTTTATTATTACTTAGTTTTGAGAAGTTCTTTAAATACTCAGGATACAAGTTCTTTATCAGACAAATGCTTTGTAAATACTTCCTACTCGTTTGTGATTTGTCTTTTCATTCTTCTAACAAGTGTCTTTCAAAGAGCAGAAGTTTAAATTTTGGTGAAGTCCAATTTATAAATTGTTTTCCTAAAGGGTCATGAATAAACAACTACTGAGCCATACTGGTAACATATGTCAACTCATCAAGAGCCACAAAATCACTCTAAATCATTTGTTTTTTAATTTACTACTGATGTTGCTTCCAGTGTCCTCAACTCTATAATATGAAACTGTCAAATGTGTTATTGAAGCAGTAACGTTAGAGGTGAATTTCATTCATTCTCATGAACTAAACCATAGTCAGTTCTGTGAATATCCTGACTTCCCTACCACACAGCAGGTCAGCAACTTCCGAGGGGTAAAGTTTTACTGTGATTTTTTGAGCTCAGAGAGAATACTGAAAATTTTCTGAGCAAGAATAATTGCCCTTGGCCACTATTATTCAACACTGTATGACTTTAGAAACTAGCTTTTGCTGCAGACTTGATGTTTCCTAATGAATTCAACCTAACATTACAAGGCTTAACAGCACTTCTATGAATAATAAAATATATTTCAAAAGCAACTAACATTTGAGTCACAAGAAATGCCCAGTAGCTTTACACTTTCCATACCACCAAAAACTAAAAGACAGATTTCCATTCTTATACAAATTTACAGTGAATACAGTTTCTAAGAAGACTCTTATACAATTCTATAAACGCCTTCTAAGCAATAAATACGCTTAATCAAAATCATGTGTATTGACTGGTGTTAGTATTTGGCGGTACCTATCTGTGTGAAAATCATTTTCAAAGATAAAACATGTAGAATTTCACTGCAGATCAGCTTTAATAGGTTCACATTTATAAACGATTTTGACGACAAGGAATACTAACTTTGAACTCCAACTAAAAGAAATGTTAATAACCAAAAAAGAATTCCACTCCTCTTACTAGTAGACCTATATTACAATATATATATATATATTTCATTACCATTATTACATTTTGAATTTTATGAACAAAAATTTGGGGGAAATTTGTTTTCTCTCTTGTTATAGAGGTACCCACCTACACCATAGCCTTGATTTTTCCTCTAGGCCAGCAAACCCTAAAATATTTACTCTCCAGCCCATCACTGAAAAAGTTTACAAACACCTGGACTGGAGAGACACAGAGAATTATGGAATTCAGAATGGGGAGAAACATTTCTTTGGAGATGGTGGTATTAAAAAAGTATTCTGGTAAAACTAAGAGTGATAATTTTTTCTTCATTTGTTTTTAAATTTTTTTCTTTAAAATACAGTAAAAGTGTAGTTTAATAATATTATTTCTTAATCTTTCTTTAGCATTAAATATAGCTCCAGGACAAATATGGCCTCCAGGACAAATAATATGAATAGAAATGGACTATTATGAATAAATCCATTATAACATTTTAATTTCTACATAAAGTCAAAGAAAACAATGTTCTTAAACTGTTATGATGGCAATATTTATTGAGCGCTGTCTATGAACCAGGCACTATTTAAGTGCTTTACATGTATTAACTCATTTAATCCCATAACAATTTCCATTTTATTGATAAGGAAATTGAGTCACAGAGAGCTTAAGTAACTTGACTGAAGTCACACAGCTGTCAAGTGGCAGAAGGAGGAAATGACTGGCTTCAGAGGCCATACTTATTATATTCACTATGCTAAACTACCTCTCACTTTAAAATCTACGTGGTTTCTAAACTGGTTTGAATAGCAAACTGGATATGTGAAATACCGTATTATGCAAAACTATTTGATTTCTGAATTACAAGTAGCAAGAGTTTGGATAATGAGTTTATCAAAAGTGTATCTGAATCTATTCAACTCCCAAGTCTTGACGGGTAGAGCTGGATAATAAGGTTCTCCTGTATTTATGAATGGGAGACTAGAATGAAAGAAAAAGGAAGGAAAATGTAGTTGTACTTATGGTTTAAGTATGCATGTTGCCCCTACCTTGATTTAAACTTAACTGAACTTTTTATTTTGAGGTAATTGTAGATTCACATGTGGGGGTATGAAATAATAGAGAGAGACTCTGTATACATTTTAACTGGTTTCTCCCCACAATGGCACAACCAGTATATCGATATACTCAAAAGACAGTCAAATCATCTTAATTTTATTTTAAATGGGATTCCTTTCTAAAGTTTAGTTTCCCTTAGTGAACTTAAAAAAAAAAAAAACTTGCTTTTTTTTACTGAAGTATCACATGCATACAAAAATGTGCTTAATTACTAAAGTGCACAACTGAATGAATTTTTACAAATATACCAGTACCCAGATGAAAAAAAAAAGCAGTATCAGCATTCCAGAAACTCCCCCATTCCTGCTCCCAGTCACCTCCTCCCACTGTCCAACATAATCACTATTCTCATTTCAAAAAACAGTTTTAAACATCTGCTTTAAAAAATAAAAATATTATGTCATACAAATGGCCATTTCTGGGAGATAAAGCTCTAAGAATTTTAACACATCTACAGATTCAGGTAACCACCACCATAACTGGGATACAGAAGAACTCCATCATCCCTAAAAACTCCCTCATGATATCCCTTTAGTCACATTCTCTCCCCACACCAAACTCCTGGTAATGACTGATCTGTCTCTTTTTCCCTATAATTTTGTCTTTTTGAGAATGTCACAGATGGGAGTCATACATCACATAACCTTTTAAAACCAGCTTTTCTCACTCAGTATAATGTCTTTGAGCTTCATTTATTTCATTGTTGCCTCATGTTTTACCGCTGAGTAGTATTCCTTTGCATGAATATACCTTGTTTCTGGTGATTATAGATAAAGATACTAAAAACATTTGTGTACAGGTTTTTGACTGAACGTAAGTGTTCATTTCTTTATAGTAAATCCCCAGAAGTGGGAATCCAAGGTCATATGCTAAGAGTATGTTTAAGTTTTTAAAATACCAAACCATTTCTCCATAGTGGGTGTACTACTTCATATTCCCACTAGCAGTATATGAAAGTTCCAGTCACTCTGCATCCTTACCATCCTTACCGTATTTTTTTTTTTTTTTTAACTTTAGCCATTCTAGAGGGTCAGTAAAGGTATCTCATCATGGCTTTAATCTTCATTTTCCTAATGGCTAACAAAGGAACCCTGGTGGTGCAGTGGTTAGTGTTTGGCTGCTAACCAAAAGGTCAGCAGTTTGAACCCATCACCGGCTCCACCGGAGAAAGATATGGCAATCTGCTTCCATAAAGATCACGGCCTTGGAAAGCCTATGGGGCAGTTTTACTCTGCCCTATAGGGTCAGTATGAGTTGGAATCAACTTGACAGCGATGGGTTTAATGGCTAACAATGGTGCAGCACTGTTTTTCAATGTGGATCAGTTAAATAGGAAGACATTTTACCTGTGATTGGTCTTTTCTCCTCCATGGAGCAAAAAGTCGTGTTGTCTGGTCAGTACCAACAGTGATGATAAATTCTCCTTCTGGATCCCACATTAGGTCTTGGACACCATCGAAGTGTCCCGAAATGACAATCTCTGGAGTCCATTCTTTCTGTAATGAAAGTGTTCGTGACAGATATCATTTCATCGAAGACCAGCACCACTCAAAGTAAAGCACTCAAGTTTCATAATGGGAAAGTCCCCACTAAGATGAAAAGCTAAGTATGGGATCTAAAATATTGGGAACATAAAACAATAGGATCCATTTTTCAATCAGGCATATTAGAACTTAAACATTCCAATATGCGTTCTACCCTTTAAAGCAGTCACCTTGGGAAATTTCTCTTTCAATCTTATTGAATTACTCCTAGAAGCCAGCCATTACATAACCCGTTTGTGCCTCAATTAATACTTCTGTAAAATAGAGACAGTACTAACACCTACCTCATAGGGTTGTTATAGGGATTATATGAGTTTATATTTGTGAAGCATGCAGAACAATACTGGCACATTCCAGGTACTATAAAGAATATATTAAACTAAATAGTAAAGAAAGAGTACTGTGTAAAATCAGTCAAAGGATCTGAGAGTCTGAGAGTGTGCCTGATGGCTTTCTTTATGAAATAAAAGTCACATGTGTAGAAGACAGAAAGATGGATCAAACCTAGCTGATGCACCTACTGAGGAGCCAGGAGTCGCCATGTAAACAACTGACAACAAAAGAGAAAATGTCATATGCCTGGTCCACAGAACATTCCTTTGAACAACTTCAACTGGTTGAAAAACTCCATCTTTAGTGGAGAATTAAACATATATAAATAGCCGAAAGATCATGCAAAGCCAAGGCCAATGAATACAGTCAGTGATTAAGCTAAGCTATATTATTTTCTGATTAAAAAAAAAAAAAAAAAGGCTGTGACAAAGAAATGCTATTAATTTTCTCTGTGAAGCAAAAACTGATTTTAAAGTTAGAAGTAATGGGAGTTTCAAAAAAGTTTTAAGTAACGGGCAATGTTTTTGGACTAATAGTATAGTTTTTCCAAAATAACAGTGTAAAGGGCAGTGTTTATTTGCACATATAGAACCTGGTATATTTATTTTTAAAAATTACCCTCAATACTTGGTAAGGAGCTATCATAAATATGAAGTCAAATTATAAGTACAAAAACGGATAGTGGTAATGGCTATACAACATTATAAACATAATGTCAATGAATTAACCATACATATAAAAAATGCTGAAATGGCAAATGTTTTGTTATATACATATTCACAACAATTAAAAAAAAAAAGTATAAGCACAAATACAAAGAAATCCTGCCTTTTAAGCTTCTCCTCACTCACCTGACACCCATTTCTATAGCTGTAACCCCTTGCCATCAAGTCCATTCCAACTAATTGAAACCAGAGTAGAACTGACCCAGAGTTCCCAAGGAGGACCTCGTGGATTCAAACTGCCAACCTTTTGGTTAGCAGCCATAGCTCTTAACTACTATGCCACCAGGGTTTCCATGCTTTTCTATGGAGGCCCTCAAATACCATCTGAAATACAGCTCAAACGAGCTCTGAGTTAAGTATAAAATTAAATTAAGAAAACATCTTACTTTAAAAGTGTCATAGCTGATGATTCTTTTTATCATTTAACAGTGAAAACAACC
This sequence comes from Elephas maximus indicus, assembly GCF_024166365.1. Taxonomy (NCBI): domain Eukaryota; kingdom Metazoa; phylum Chordata; class Mammalia; order Proboscidea; family Elephantidae; genus Elephas; species Elephas maximus. The sequence continues at coordinate 43,825,280 of NC_064829.1, read as the reverse complement.
TTGAGGGTCACAATGGAATGAGGATCTCACCTCATGCACGGAGAAGTCAGAACACATAGGCAGGCTCAACTGTTATAAAGCCCACAAACTAAAGGTAGTATAAATGCATGATTTTTTTTCTTTATAAAGGGAGCATCAGATGCATTCAGAATCTGCTAACTCAAATTTTGCACAATAGTCTTATTTCTTTCATTTATTTAATTTAAAATATACTTATATAGTATCCAGAAACCCTGGTGGCATAGCGGTTGAGTGCTATGGCTGCTAACCAAAGAGTCAGCAGTTCGAATCTGCCAGGCGCTCCTTGGAAACTCTATGGGACAGTTCTACTCGGTCCTACAGAGTTGTTATGAGTCGGAATCGACTCGATGGCAATGGGTTTTTTGGTTTTATATAGTATCCAGTATGTATCTGGACCTGTTTTATATAATTTACAAATACGAACTCATTTATTTAAGCACCATAATAACCCTATGAATACATGCTATTATTATCCCTATTTTAGAGGCAAGAACCTGAAAAGATTAAGTAATGTTTGCAAAGTCACACAGCTAGTAAGTGGTGAGGCCAGGATCTGAATCCATGCTGTTTGGCTCCAGGTCTATGCCCTTAGCCACTATATTCCTGCTGTCTAATTCCCCTAAACCCAAAGAAACTGATCAGAAGTAAGCTAGCAAGTAAGGGAAGGATACTGTTCAGAGGCCACTACATGACTCTAGGAAGAAGACAGACTACCTCTGTGTGAGACAAAAAATTCTAAGATCTAAAAGAGCCAAAACTTTGGAGGGTCATTTAGAATTACACATATCAACAGCCCTTGAGAGCATCAATATATCCCACCGCTAAATAACAGGTGATCCTAATGCCCTACTGTCCCTTATTCATTTAATAACGATCTACAGAGTACTTAGCAGTCCAACAAGAAAGCGTTAAAATTGTGTTATATTCTTTAAGACAGGGAAGTTATACATTTTAGGAAAATACTCATCAATAAAATCACGTAGCTTAAAAGCGGTGCTGTCATTAGCTGTTCTCTAGTAGCTCCTGATTCATGGCAACACCACGCACAGCAGAACAAAACGACGTCTAGTCCTGCAGAACTGCTGTGGACCGGACCATTGTGTGCCACAGGGTTTTCAGTGGCTGATTTTCAGAAGTGGGTCATCAGGCCTTTCTCTGTAGTTCGTTTTAGTCTGGAAGCTCCACTGAAACCTGTTCGGCATCATAGCGACACGCAAGCCTCCACTGACCAATGCTGGCTGCATATGAGATGCATTGGCCAGGAATCAAACCAACATATATTTCGCTTATGTAGAAAATTTATCTGCATGGAAGTATTTTCTTCCTATGTGCAAATTTTAATACATCAGTACTGTTGCAGAAACTAGTACCTTTAATTGTTAGAAAAACGTGAGTTACTTAACTAGTGTAACTAGAGGATAATGTCTCTAAAAACAAGTGATACCACTTGAACCTAAATGCTTCTACTATGTTTCTGGAAAATGTTATAAGAAAAACAATGCTGTTTAGCTAGGATTCATAGCAGTTGACCAGAAACGCTTCATTTAAAAATGCCTCTTACTGGGTTAGCTGCGTTCTGCTTCCAAAGGTGCAATGCTCCATGGAAAGCGTGTGCAATGATCATGGAACCATCGTCGCTGAATTGGCAATCGTAAAACCCCAGAGTATTCCCACCAACTTCACCTACTCGAACCTGTACAAAAATAGAAAACAATTCCCAGTCAATAGTCCACATTGCTTAGTGGAAGCCATTTGATTCCAGAGGTTGTTTAAGTCCCTAGTCATCTGACACACACACACACACACACACACACAGAGTGAAAATCTGCAGTTAGAGGAATACAGACTTGAGATTTAAATATTAAGTTTATAAAACCCAATTTCCTGTTCCTTAAACAAACATCCACATTTTTACCTGTTCTAGCCAAACTCCTGACTCTTCATCTGGAGCCCAGAGAATCATGGTTTTATCCATTGAGGCAGACAACAATCTCATTGGTTGCTGCAGAACACCATCTAAGGAATAAAAACTAATGCCTTCAGGTGGTCAACAAGCATAATTTTCATAACTACCAGAGAAAACAACAAAAACACAACCACCAAAAGTACTGCAAGATGTTCAATGCAGCACTGTTTGTAATACCAGGAGTCTGGAAAGAACAGAAATATCTACCATTAGAAAAAGAGATAAAAGGTCATGGTTTAATCAGACAATGGAGTAATATACTAGAGCTACATGCATCAACATGGATACATCTTCAAAACATGTTAAGTTAAAAAAAGCAAGTTGTAAAAGAATAAACACATATTGATACTATTTGTCAAGTTGTAATAACTGTAAAATAAGATCATGTTTACAGTTACATAAATGTGCATTAAAAGCACAAAGAAATGCACAGGGAGGGTATGCACTGAATTTAGGACTGTAGTTACTCTGGAGAAGCATGGAGGGAAAGGGGTCAGGAAGGGATAAACAGGGGTTCTCTTTATCTATAATACCATATTAAAAAAAAAAAAAAAACTGCAGCAATATGGCAGAATGTAAGTATGAGCTAAATGGTAGTAATCCGAATGCTCACTATTGCTATTCTCTATTTTTGTCCTGGGGAGAAGGCCAGCAGAAAAATGTGAGGTTGCGCTTTGCTCAGCTCTATACACCAGCATTAGGTCACATCTGTAGAGAACCCTCATTTCAATAATGGTGGTTAAGGACAAAAGAAAAAAGGGAAAAAAGAGTCTTGCTTTTTCATAAAAAAAGCAGCTCCGTATTATGAAAGGTAAGGGTTCTCGTGAATTTTGTTTCAGTTTCCCTTAAATCCCATAAAGGTAAGAGAAGGAGTTAACAGGGGTGTGGTTATTTCAACATCATGGCAGGGATCATACTTTCGTCCATTTGGGAGTGCAATTTTCAACTGAACTAAGTGTCCAACAGGACAGGGCTGCAGTATTGTGCTTTGTGAACTTGAAAATGTCTTATACTTGAGATTTCTTATCATACTCTGTAAAAAAATTCTTCACTTTATGTAGTCAGCCCAAAATTCTATGTATGACATTTAACTGAAATGAGAATACATGTATGTCTTTCTTCCTACCTTTGTAAAAAGATGGTTGCCAGTGAACTGCATTTACCCAATTTTCGTGACCAGCTAGTACAGTCTCCAGAGTAACTGCAAATTCTATTTTAACACCTGTAACAAAAGCAATGAAAGTTTTCTTTCCTCAAAGCACTTCTAAAAACAATGTCTTTATAACTAACTCAGTTGTGGAAATTGGGTCAAATAAAAAAATTAGAACAAAACATGATAGCTTAGATTCAACAAAAAGTACATGCATTCCAAGATTTCATTAACTCACCCAATGTTCAAAGTTACAGGAGAAAACAAGTGGTAAAAATAGATACATTTTTCCGTATCTGGTCATAACCAAATATTAAAGAACATGTTCTATTTTTTTGATTTCCTGGGGTAGCTACTATTATACTATAATCAACAAGCATAAACAGATATGCCAGCTTTCTTACTATCCCCATTATCAGTGTAATAGCCTAAAATACCATAAAAAATCTTAAGAGAAATGCATAAGGAAACCAAATCAGTATTCTGACCTTTCAAACAAAATAACTAATGCAAATATCAAGAAAAATTTCATATGTGGGTATAAGCTGCCCATTAATACGCTGATTACAGTACTGTCCGGTCCTCCCCTTTAGTAGTATGTTACCAGAATGTCAACTGTGATGGCTTATAATCAAGTGTAAAAAAGAAGAGTATACCTGAGTGAACACTGCTCACTGAAGACTAACTTTATAATTTAGGTACATATCCAAAAATATTTCCTTTAAATAGAGCTTCCTACCAGGACCCACCATGCAGGGTATATATAATCAGAATTACATATACTACTCAAATTTAGGATTTTAGCTTGTCTCTTATGAATATCCTCCAACAAAGTTATGAATAATTCACATTCTACCTTTATGTCTATTTAAGATTAATGAGATTTCAAAAAATTATATGTAAAAAAGCATAAAAATAAGGCGTTACCATGCTAAAACTGAAAATTTGGTAAAAATTAATTTACTGAGAGAACATTAAGTATTATTTTCAGCAATTTTTTCAAATCTTATTATTGTTCATAAGAAAATTAAGTTTCATATGTGAAAAACGACTCATCTTTACATAAAAAAGAAAAATTCATATTATCAGTTTTAGGCAGGAATCTGACACGTCTTAAAAACTAACCCTCACAGAGGTGTCTGATGAAACAGATAAATGAACCAGCTAAGAGATTCAACTATAGCTACATCAAGTATTGTCATTATTACTCACTTTCACTTTCTATAGTAAAAGTGTTTTCCTTCAGTCTTATATTATCATCATCTTGAGTTTCTAAAGATGTTGCTTTAATATACAGCCTCCATATTCTTATCAGGCAGTCTTGTGAACAGCTTGCAAGGAAAAGATCGCTACCTAAATACAAAAGCATATTTTATTACTTTTACAACATTACATTCTTAAACTTAGGTATAAGACATTCTCTTCTATAATTTGCACATTTCTAGATATCTCACCAAAAAAATTAGCCATTGCTTCATTACCCTTCGTGCATTTGACTATGTTCATTTTAAATAATATTAACAAATATACAATGTTAATAAATGTTTACAACATGTGGTATTCTTATACACAGTCTACTCAGTTCTACAAAGAACTTTTCAAGAATGTCTGCTAGTGTCATCTTATAAACTCAACTTGTTCCATCCTCTTCCATCCCAACTAATAGTTAATAGAAGAGATAAGTAATCTCTTTCCTAATGGGGACAGTAGAAAAAAATAATGTACAAAAAAAATTTCAAAACTAAAACATAAGGAGCTGATTTCTTGGATGTTACACAGACTTGTACCCACCAGATGTGCTTTAGCAAAACTTCATACTGACCAAAGGGCGCCCATTCCACGCCTCTCATCCAATCCTCATGTCCTCGGAGAAAAAGCACTTTCTCGAACTATTTAGATAACAAAAATCATCAGACTAAATATAAGAATTTAACATTTTCATGAAGATTAATAACTTCATATTAGTGACTGGTCCCAGCCAGCCCTACTGCATTGATTTTTATTGGAAACACTATCTGATTAGACATAGGATAAAGCACTCAATTGGGGATGACAAACCTTGTAATATAACATCAAATCATCCAGTTGAGCAACCCTGAGTAGATAATATAACATCTGTAGACCTTAAATACTCTAAATGCTTATAAGGTGAAATGACATGCTGAGGGCTCAATACAGAAAAAAAGTCGGGTAGTTTCACATTTCTAATTTTCTTACAGAATGCAAAGAAACAAGTAACCCCGTTATTAAATAATGAGCCTAAAGCTAACCAACCACCTTTCTGAAACAAATGCTTCCCTATTTAGTTTAACTGCTCCAAGCACAGGTAAAGCTCAGAAAGGCAAATAAACACTACCAGTGGGCATTTCACTATAGCTATATTTCACCTTATTTAAAATTTTTAAGAATTATCAGGGGGTGCTTCCCTGTAGATATATTATACTTGATATAAAAATTTTAAGAGAAAGAAAAAAAAAACACTATCATGCATCCTCCTTCCCTCCTGCTCCCACCTAATGGCCCTTTTTCCCCAAACAACGCTGGGCTTGGTGGCCTAAGTATCAGTTACACGGCGTTCAAACAGAGAGTAGGACGCCATCTATCAGAGAATGGTCAAAAAGATTCTCCTATGAGATTATGTTGTTTAGATTGAAATCCTTAAAATGTATAATCTGGAAATAATTGATATATGTGATTAATAAGAACACAACTCTAGTCTCTTATTAAACATAATTACCTGATCATTCTCTTGAACAAATAAGTGAATTTTGCAGTCGTCATCACCACATGCTAATATTGGTACTGGGGAGGGAAAAAGAGGCTTCACTGTTAAGTATTCCATCACGTTACGAATATCTACTGCCTATGCTGGATTCTAGGTGCTAGGCAAGGAATCCTGACTTCCGTCTCCCATACCATTGAGCAAATAAACTGGCGGTGCTGAATAAATATCTGTAGGAATAAAATCAATACTCTAACCTGTTCTATTAAATGGTTTCTCGGAACAGAAGGACTATTAATAAACTGCGAGTCCTTTCCTCCATTTTCCGTTGTTCACGAGCAGTGAAAGAGAAGCTCCAAGGCAGGTAAGGAGCATTTTCACTGTGTAAGTCAGAAAACCAAGCTGAAAAGTTGTTAATCCAAGTGAACAATAAAACAAAAGAGATACTAGGAGCCCAGCATCAAACGCACAAAGAGTTAAGGGTACAAGATGTTTGTTACTTCGAGGACCTTACATTTTGAGAATTCAATACAAAAACAAAACTCATAAAGCAATTAGAGAACAAAATAAAAAAGTACGTAATTAAATATATGGTTAAAAAGCCAGAAAAGATACAACTGTAAAATTAGTTTTCTTTAATAAGAGGAAGTAATTCACAACACAAAGGACAGCCTTGATGACTCTGGCATACAGATAAAAAAAACGGGGATTTTTTTTCTAAGTAAAAAAATTCACTGATACTATGTACATTTTTCAATTATACCTTACGCCAAATTTAAAAAAAAAAAAGAAGTCCCTTGGCATCAAGGCAGAAGGAAATTGTTTTGTTATAAAACCTGGTGTGCAGTTCCTCCTCCCAAGCAGCCCTCACACAAAGTAGAAGTGTAACATGAAACCACGGCTCCTGCCCACAAAGGAAAATAGAAGCTAGGGCTTCTAAGGCCTCTCTCCACCAAGCCTGGTTTCTACACAACTGAGGAGACAAAGAGACTGACTGACTCACACTGGCTATCATGCTTGTGGGGGATAATATAAACAGGTACAAATGGGTTGCATTGTAAAACAGAAATTTTTGTTTGGAAATTTTAAGTGGTCTTAGGCAAAGTGTCAACGTATAGGATGTGAAGGGGCTGTGATCTTGAGATGCTCACATGGTCATCTTCAGTATTTCTTGTCTTTTAACTTACCCCGTACCTTCACTTTCTAAAAAATTATTTTAAATAGTTTTCCCAAATTAGATCTACATACATTCACAATGTATTTCATAAATAACAATATCAACCCTGAGTAGCTATTAAGTAACTTAAATTTTCAACCAAAAAACCAAACCAAACCCACTGCCACTGAGTCAATTCTGACTCATAGCGACCCTACAGGACAGAGTAGAACTGCCCCATAGAGTTTCCAAAGAGCGCCTGGTGGATTCGAACAGCCGACCTTTTGTTTAGCAGCCATAGCTCTTAACCACTATGCCACCAGGGTTTCCAAATTTTCAACAGCTACTAATATTTCTAGTAACTCCCTTTAACTATTTTCTATACTCAGATCATTTAAATATTGAGTCAAAAGTTATGTTAGCTACCTCTTGTTTTGTGAAAACATTTAGATACAACATTGAGACCAATACATTTCTTTTAACTATACAAATATATGTATATATATTTTTTATGCTTGAAAGAATACTCACCATCAGTGTTAGGCAAAAAAGACAAGGACAGAGCCAGGGCAAATCCATTTCCAAAGTCCAAGGTCTGAAGGCATGTTACTAAGATATGACACAAAACATCATGAACAACTAACTCAGCTTATCCACCTAGAGGGGTTGGGTAGCATCATCATAGCCCTGAGTATCAGCAGGGAGATAAAAGTCAATCCTGAGCTGACAGGCAAAAGAAAAGCCCAAGAATTATTTGTGAGGCCAAGACTATTCCCCACAAACATAAACCCTCGCACTGATTATATGAATTAAAATGGCCAATTTTTAACTGGGTTATAGCGATCAAATGACATATGAAAAGGCATAGAAGAAATTTTACACTGACAAACAGTTTGGTGTAGAGAAATTCTAAAGAAGTACAAAAGAAACATAAGACTTAGATAAGTATTATAAAATTTTAAACTTTAAACCAAAAAGATCCCTAAAGTCTTCTTAAAACCAAAAAAGTCCAGCTTTAGTAAAGGATGTCTGCCTTGAGCACTGTGCTCTTTTAAGATCTATCAATATGGAATCAAACTGACAAAAGCAACTTGAAATATCAAATAGAAAACTTAGGGGCAGTGAATTTACATTAATGAGGGAGGAACAATTCGGAAAAGGAGGGTGAGAATGATTGTACAACTCAAAGAATGTAATGAATGTCACTGAATTAAACATGTAGAAATTGTTTAATTGGTGTATGTTCTGCTGTGCACATTCTCAACAACAAAAAATAAATCATATATATATATATTTTTAAAAACCAGAATCATAACATTTATAAAGCTACTTGAAAGGTGAAAAGCGTAAATGTATGCTTCTTTAGTTATCCTTCATTTGATAATTACTATTTTGTTTGTCTGGGTTATAACGTGTTCCCAAACTTACCTTCTGAACCCTTCTTAGACCAGATTCGAACAGTTGAATCCGAAGCTGCAGAAACGATAAGTGTGTGTATTGTGACATCTGATGTCCTCCTCTGGTAAATAGCACACACTGAATAAACAGGTCCCTCATGGCCTTGGAGATGGACTGCTTTTAAAAGCTAAACCAGAAGGAATGACAAAAACATTGTGATTAAAAAAGGAGTGACCAGGCTCACCTTAATTTAACTGGAATCACAGGATTAATGGTACTGTTAAAATCCCTGACCCAGAAATAGGTCCTCAAAAGAAAACTGTCTAACCATATCACCAACACATAAAATTTGAATACCCTTTGAGACCATAATCTCACATCTAAAAATCTACCCTGAGGAGATAATAGCACAAGTATAAGACATATATAAAGATATTTATCACACACTGTTTACAGTAGCGAAAAATCACACTAACTTTCACTAATAGGAAAATGATTAAACACATTATAGTAGACATACATTGTATAAAAAAAAAAGGAGTACTATAAATGTATGATTATTACCATGGAAAGATGTTTATGACCTTGGTGAATAAGTATTTTTAAAAAAGGATTCAAAAGCCATGTACATTATAGTGTTTTTTTTTAAATAATATGTTATATACCGCTAAATGTTAATATTAGACGTTTCAAGCCTCTGTTGATGCTGTCTATAAACAATGACGGGGTCACATGAAATAGGTGAAAGAGAAACGGGACAATTTGAACAACAACCTGAATAATGACATTAATGAATTTTAACCCATTGAGGGGAAAAACATGAATCCGTTAGTCTATACAGATAATAAATAAACAGGGAGGAGGGAAAATAAGTTCTTATAGTAGTATCCACTGCACTCAGTTACCATGCCTCTCTAGTCTCCTTTAATCTGGAAGAGTTTCTCAACCTTTCTTTGCCTTTGATGACACTGACATTTTAGAAGAACACAGGCCAGCTTTGTAGAATACCCTTTCTTTTGGACGGTCTGATGTTTCCTCACGAATTGATTCAGGACGTACATTTTGACAGTAACATCACATAAGTGCATCACATCAGGAGGCACATGATGTCACTTTGTCCCATTTTTAGTGAAATTAACCTTGATATCTTGATAAAGGTCGTGTCTGACAGGTTTCTTCATTGTGAAGTTAACTGTTCTTGGTAATAATATGTGGGAGTATATTTTGAAACTACGTTAATATATTCTATGCCATACCGTACTTTCACCCAGGACTTTAAGCATCTACTCATGATACTTGCCTGAATCACAGACTACTATCAAGGTTGCAAAATGATAAGCTGCCATTTTTGTCTTAGAAAAATGGCAAACAGGAATGGGAAATCCCATTTGCTTATCAAGTCTATCTGCTTGCCTTCACAAGATTATTCCCTGTGGCATCATTTCTACTGCTACTGTGGATCTATTTTTTAGTTTCAAATGTGTGAGATTCTATCACTTCCCCTGAGAGCTATCTTCTATAAATTGCTGTCTGCTGATACACAGGAGTGCCTTAAATGTCTCCTCGACTGTTTTCCCAATTACTTAGCAGAACTCTGCCACTCAGGAAAGAAACATTTATTTCTGAGGATCTGTACTAACTTCCTTTAATCATTAACCTTTAACTTCTTAAGAAATGTTAAAAAGAAAAACTAATGTACAGTACAATCTCTTTTATGTACAATTAAACATTTAACTACAGGTCTGGAATAATGCTCATCAGAATGCTAACTCCTGAGACTTTGTATAATTTTTCTTTATATTTTTCTGTACTTAATTTTTTACACAAGTCTGTATATTCCCCCCTAAAACACTGTATCTATTAAAAATATTCATTTCACATCTTCTGCCATGGTTATATTTCAATCATCAGAGTTCAAACACACACACACACACACACACAACACAGAAGAGATCTCTGAAGTTCACCAGCTTTTTAAAAATGCTCACTGTTCGAAGACCCAAACCTCTCATTACACCAGCTTAGATTCATTTCCTTTTATCAGAAGTCAAGGTGTATTGATCACCTGTGTGCACAGAAATGAATAAGTGTGGGAAGGAACCTTCAAGCCCTTCAGGAGTTTTCACTGTGTGGCCCCTTTCCCCAAATCCTCTTCTTCCCTTCATCCTTCTTTTAAGCTTTTCATTCTCCTTTTCTCCTCCCTCGCGTCCAGCCCTCATAGTCCTTCCTCTGCCCATTAGAGGCTTGCTTAGCCGGCAGTCTTCTCTACTGACAGGAGACACTTGGAGCAGCACTGAGGAAAGAAATCTCCCCAGCCTCACCTCAAGATCTCATAAAATGAGTGCTCAGATACCTCTCCCTTTGGATTTCTCTGCCAAGATCAGCCCAAACAGGAGCTTTCTCTACTTCCCTTTGGTGTTCTCATTCAAGTCTAGGTGGCTCCCAGGCCTTCTCTCTCTTTCTGAGGAGAAGGCTGGGTATCTGGCCAGCAGTCCAAATGACATGTGTACAACTGAACGCCGTATCTTTCGTCCTACTCGTTCTGACTGAACGAGACTTGTCTATTTCTTTTTACAGAAGCACCTTTCTCCCAGGGCTCTAAGCCAGAATCTCATCGCCTTTGATTACTCACTCTCCTACCCACCAGCTTCCCACCCCTTCAATAACTACCTAGTCAATGCCGAAATAATTTTTCCTTCAAAAATATACCCTGTGCCTTCATATTTTTTCCTATTCCAATTTGGCACACTACTGGATTAATCTTCTTTCGATATTCATATTCTTCCGCTTAGCAGTCACCCATGACTTCAAATGCCTGCTAATAAAGAACAAACTCTTTTAAAGCCGCTGTTCAAATTGCCATATAATCTTCTCCTATTCTATTTCTGTCCCTGTGTGTTATCTAGTAACATCTCCCAAACTATGTTCCTCAGACTTACAAGGGACTCTAATTTTAAAGGAAAAAAAATGATTCAGACGTGAATACAGTCGGGGAATGCTCATTAAACAAAGGTAAGCAGGTTCCTTCCTATCAGAACTTTCCAAGGCCTTCACTATGCTCTGTGCATTGTGATTCCCTAAGAGGTGTATATCTCTTGAGAGATAAATAATCCTCCGAACAAACTTTAGAAAGCCCTGCCCTAAAGACATCTTAGGCTCTAGTTTAACTAGATATTCATAATTCCGGGAGCAGATGGCCTCCTTACTCAAGAGAGATTTCACCCATGTTGTTTCTTCTACTTAGAATCCTCATCCCTTTCAATCCTTCCAAGAAAATCATCCATGCATTGAGGCTCAACTCATAGGCCACCTCTTGAAGATCTTCTGAACTGTCACAGCACTATGGTTGTCGTGCAGCAATTCAGGGCACCTACTTTTTTTTTTTTTACCCAAGAAGCCAGGTCCCTGTGTACTTGATTGCTAAAGGTTGGCAGTTCAAACCTACCCAGCAACACCATGGAAGAAAAGCCTGGCGACCTGCTTCTGCAAAGATTATGGCCAAGAAAATCCTATGGAGCATCTCTGGCAATAATATAGCTGATAAACACCTAATCTCTAAAATATACAGAAAACTTTGACAACTCAACAACAAAAAGACAAACAATCCAATCAAAAAATGGGCAAAGGACATAAACAGACACTTCAACAAAGAGGACATTCAGGCAGCCATCAAATACATGAAAAGATGCTTGTGATCGTTAGCCATTAGAGAGATGCAAATCAAAACTACAATGAGATACCATCTCACTCCTGCAAAAATGGCACTTATCAAAAAAAAAAAAAACAGAAAATAGCAAATGCTGGTGAGGTTGTGGGTGGATCAGAACACACGCATTGCTGGTGGGATTATAAAATGGTACAACCACTATGGAAAACCATATAGCGCTTCATCAAAAAGCTAAAAAATAGAAATACCTTATGATCCAGCAATCCCACTCCTAGGCATATATCCTAGAGACATAAGAGCACTGACACGAATATACCTGTATTCACTAGAGCATTACTCACAATAGCAAAAAGATGGAAACAACTCAAGTGCCAGTCAGTGGACGGATGGATAAACAAGTTGTGGTACATATACACAATGGGATATTACACAACTATAAAGAATGAGGAGTCCAACGATACACGATATAAAGAAGTCAGCACAACTTGACCAAGGCGAGCCACAGAAGCTTCCTAGACACATCCAAATACCTTGAGGGACCGAGTTACTGGGTCTAAGTGCTGGTGACCATGGTCTTAGGGGACATCTAGGTCAACTGGCATAACATAATTCATAAAGAAAATGTTCTACATCCTACTTTGGTGAGTAGCATCTTGGGTCTTAAAAGCTCGCAAGTGGCCGTCTAAGATACATCTTTTGGTCCCATCCCGACAGAAATAAAAGAGAATGACAAAAAGCAAGGACATAAGAAAAACATTAATCCAAAGGACTAACAGACGACATGAACCACGGCCTCTACCAGCCTGAGCCCAGAAGAACTAGATAGTGCCCAGCTACCACTATCGACCATTCTGACCAGGGACACAATAGAAGGTCCTAGATAGAATGGGAGAAAAATGTAGAACAAAAGTCAAATTCCTAAAAAAGACCAGACTAACTGGACTGGTAGAGACTAGAGTAATTCCAAGACTACTACCCTAAGATACCCTTTGAAATTGGAATTGAAGCTATTTCACCTTTCAGCCAAATAATAGATTGGCTTATAAAATACCATCACCTGTGAGTAATGTGCTCCCTTAAACAATTAACTATATGAGGCCAAACGGTCAACACTTATCCAAAAGCAAAGAAGGCAAGAGGAGGAAGGGAAGCTAAATCAATGGAAACAGGACAAACAGAATGGAAATAATGAGAAAGCTGACACACTGTAAAAACTGTAACCAATGGCATGGAAAAATCTGTACAAATATTGCTAAAGGGGAACCTAATTTGCTGTGCAAATATTTACCTAAAACAGTATTATTTCAAAAATAATAATAACCAAAACTCAAAAACAAAAACAAAAAATCCTATGGTGCAGTTCTACTCTGTAATACATGGAGTCACCACAAGTCAAAATCAATTCAACAGCAAGAGGTCTGGTTTGGTTTTTTTTAACCCAGAGCCAACCCTGTACTTTATTCAAGTACATTTTCCCTTCAAAACTATGCAGATGATTCTAATGAATGTTAGGAATTTGCCTCCTCTATATCTTCGGTATGGCATGTGTTCAAATATCCGGTATATGAATCTTCCACTTTTAATCTTTGACTACAAATAGAAATGACCTAAATGTCCATCAATAGAGGCCCACCCATGCCATCCATTTTATAACATTACTCAGAATTATGTAAATCCATATTTTATAACATTACTCAGAATTATGTAAATCTATATCGCTGAGTTGGAATCTCATTTTTTTTTTAATTTGCTTGGCAACAGCCACCCTATTAACACAGCAATATTAATTTTGATTATTGCTGAAAACAGAAAGGATAGCCCATGTAAGAAATTATTCCCAAATGACTGCAAATTCACAGAAACAACTGACAACATATGACTATGTGATAAGAAACTGAGAGAAGGGTATAGGGCCTGTGAAGTTCAGGAGATTCAACATTTGGGTTACTGGTAAGCAAGAGAGAGGGAACTTCATAAAGGAATAGCAGAAATTTTTTAAAGCTGCAAATGAAAATAAATGTAGACAAAATGGTCATTTCTCATAACTATAAACTTGCTACCAACCTGGTTATTCTCTACTTCCCAGTGAATCACTTGATTATCAGATGCTCCAGAAACTAATTCGGTAGAAGGAGCTGAAATAAAGTATATTTTGGTAAATATTTTTTAATATTTTCCCCAGCTATTAAGAAAAATTTCAAAGATACAGAAGAAGTTTTAAGAATACCCCCATATCCTTTACCTAAATTTACCATTAACATTTTGCCATATTTACTTCATACGTTGCTCAATCTATATATGTATACACACAGACACATTTTTTCCCCAAACCATTTGAGAATAAGTTGCAGACATCATGATCTCTGATTTCCAAATGGTTAACCATGTATCTCCTAAGAACTAGGACATTCTCCCTCATTACTATGGTATCATTAAGACATTGAAGAATTTTTGCATTGACACAGCATTATTATGCAATATAGTCCATATTATAATTTCCCCAATGGTCCTAATAATGTCTTTTATGATTTTCTTTTTTTGGGATCCAGAATCTAACCAATCTAACCAAGGATCACACATTGTGCATTTTAGTCTCTTTTAATCTAGAACAGTTTCCCAACTTTCTCTTTCTTTCTTTTTTGGTGACAATGAAGAGTCTAGGCCAGCTGTTTTGCAGAATGTCCCTCAATTTGAATTTGTCTGATGGTTTCCTCATGATTAGATTCAGGTTAAACACATTTGGCCGGAATAACATAAATGAGATATTGATAGCTAGATAGATTTTATTTAAGACTTGAAAATGCTCTATATGATACATATGTTCGAAATCAGGCACACACTTAAATATGGCTCTTTTAAACACTTATAACTTGTTGATATCAGAACAAGAAATAAGAACCAAAAAAAAGGGAGGGGGAGAACATAATTTGTTGGATTTTCCATTTATTTGTTTATTCTGGCTTATGTGCTAAGTATATTAGATATTTAGAAGGAGGAGCTAGAGTGTAGTCTAAAGAACATTAGGTTTATACTCTGAAGTCTCAGGTTCAAGTCCCAACTCTGCTGCCTGATAACTTTAATTTCTTTATGCCACAAATATTAAGCCACTTACCTAACTACATGATTTTTGAGAATATCTATGATAAAGTACATGAAATTTGTTAAAAATCAGATGTGTTAATCACATTATATAACATTAATATTTTACTTGTCATTATTATATGAGTTAGAAGCAGTATCTTGGATTTGGAAGTAGAATCGTATTTTTAGAAGAAATCAATAATTGTAGCAGATTACAGTGATACATAAGCAATTCATTCATATAACCTGTTTAAAGGGAAGGGAAAATATACAAAAGCCCAGATTTATATTTTATAATGAATTCCTGTACCCAGATTCAAATAGTTTTTTATGCCATTTGGTAGCAACTGATATAATTACAATTGTATTTTAATATCCACACCGATGGCCATCATTTGTACTATTTAATGGATTTCATTAACCTAACACATTCTATGTTACCACCTATAAAAAGTAGTTTGTTAAACTTTTTTTTAATATCACAGATAAAATCATAGCAAATTCTCACTAATTCAAGAAATTCTGAATTTGTGCCTGACTCAGAGGCTCTCAATAAATATTTGTTCACTGAAAAACAGAAATTAACTTAAGTCCATTAGGTATATTTAAAATGAAATGTGCTAGGTATATTTAAAATGGAAAAAAAAAAAAAAAAGCCATTGCCAATCAAGTCAATTCCAACTTATAGCAGCCCTACAGCTGAAGAAGTTCCTAAGGTTTTGGAAGCACCATGTAAAAGCAACCAATATCCTAATTAAAAGTTCTGGAGTCAAAGACCATAGAGATGAAAAAAACTTGGAGATAATCCAGTCTAGAAATTCTCAAACTTTTTGATCTCAGGGCTCCTCCATACTACTGTAAAATCTGCAAAAGCCAGAACCTGTGAAAGGTGGAAACCTGTTAGAAAAGGAAAAATCACTATTTTCCAATAAAATGAGTGATAGAAAAGTGGTAAAACTGTACCCTGTCAAAGCCGGAAAACTTGCAAGACTTGGAAAAACAAGGCAGTCCTGTCAAGTTCCAGCTCTCACAAGTTTTACTGTGTAAAAAAATTTTTGAGGACCCCAAAGAGCTTTTGTTTATTAATCATATTAGAAATTAAACTGAAAAATCTGTACTCACTCATTAATTTACTTAAAAATAACAATGAACACTAGTACATGTTAACAAAAATAACATTTCTATTAAAAAAAAAAACCTATACATTTCAAACAAAAAAAAAATTAGTGATAAGAGACGCTGCTTACATTTCTGCAAATCTCTTTAATGTCTGACTTTAACAGAATACAGCTGAATTTTCATATCTGTTTCTGCATTTAATGCGCGACATCACAGGAGGCAGCCTTTGGAAAATTCTACTGCATACTCATGACAGAATGAGAATGAATACAGTGAAAAATTTCTTAGTGTTACTATGAAAATAATTTTGGCCTCAAGGATCTCATGTGTCCTTGGATTTAATCCAATTCTTCTTTTTTCAGATGTTATTGAGGTGCAAACTGAGATAAAAAAAGAGACCATGTATTGCCTAAAAGAAACAATAGCTTATTTCATGGCAGAAACAGACCTAGAAGCTGAGTCTTCTGAATCTCAGCCCTGGACCCTCCTTACAGGCTTTTTAAATCAATTACGGTGGAAAATGGCTACCTTGCCACAGTCAAGGGCCTCTACCATCATCCTAAGCACTCCACGTTTCAACTGGATAATCTCTAATATGGTTTCAACTGTGGAATAAAAATACTGCACAGGTCAATATTTCATTGGGTATACCATGGAGATTTGTCTTTCACTGGTCTACTTTCTAATCGCATAACACCAAAATTGAAATCAAGACAAGCTACTGGTAAATCAAGAGAAGTGCTCTAAGATAAGTGACTAATCACACTTTTTCGGAAAACATTGAGATCAACTTTACCAATCAGGTTAATACTTACAACCATCCTGTTTACAAATCCACTGTACGCAATTGACTCGAGCAGTGTGGCCATTCAGGTTGGTAATGACAACCCTTTTCTTTAGAAAAGAAAATACCAGTTAGTAAATTAGAGTTTATCCTACAGAGGAATAAAATAAAATTTCCGTTCTTATCTTGAATTTTTAAAATTTTATTTGAATCTTTGAAGTTCAGAACTTGAAAATTCAAATTCTGGATTTATTTTGAATCTTTGAAGATCAGAACTACTTCAAACAGATTAACCTTCCTAAACTCATAACTTTTTAACCATGTCTTAAGCCGTCCATTCTCTGTAATTCATTCCTGCCTTTCTCACCACCCTCCACATTCCCAGCATCAAATTCTTGCCAAAGGAGCTCTCAGCTCTTCATCTGTCTAGCTTCTGCTCACCCTCCCACAGTGTCCACATCCTTTTTGTCCGGGGCACTTGCCCTGACACCCAAGATAAACAAGGAGCCTCTTCCTTGTGTTCCCACAGGTTCCAGGGCCTACTTCTACCATGCTTGTACTACCTTGAGGGTTTTGTTGCCAGGAAGCCCTTTCAGTAGAGAAATGTGTGATTAACGGATAAAAATTCAAGGTAACAACAATCTAAACCACTTTGCATGCCAGAGTTGATCAGGTGGTGGTAGGTTCTCCTGCCCTAGTGACACAAGGTCACAAGGCTACAAAGACCTCACGTATCAGATTGCCTCAGGGCCTACTGTCAGGCTCCCAGAAGACCCTCAGACTGCTACTCTTGCCAACTTCACCCCACTCTTGAGCTTCCTTTATTTCATCCTCTGCTGAAGATTTTGATTCTGTGACTACTAAGCCCTCCTCTTCATAGCCCCTTTCTCTGTTTGATGCCAATAGCACTGGCTACTATCTGCTTACATGCCAACCAGAATTCTCATGACTGAGGAAAACACACCAGAGGCAAATGTGCATATAAACCAGAAGTCATTATTACCCATATTTTTATGTCATCACCACCCAGCTTAGGGCTAAGCCCAAAGATGGCCCTCAAAAATTTGCTGAATGATCATCCCCAAAACTTTATTTCAGCATCTGACATGACCTTATTTCTGAACTTAACTAAATGCCAAGCCAGCAAGTATTTAACAAAGCAAACTGTTTTTAGGCTCAATATACTTTTTTGATATGTTAAAATCCCATAAGATAATCATTACCATTAAAACTAAAAAATGCTACAGAAAGAAGCACAAATCCATTAAACCTGCTGCAGAAAGATGGGACTTCTACAGCTGACCCAGTCCCTGGCTGAGGGTCACCTGAATGTTTATCCTTGTTTCATGTGTTTTCTCTTGCTATTTACTAAATTCATGGCATATTCCAAAATTCAAAAACAACTCATAAAAAGTAAAATTTACCATAACTAACAGTGTAAATGGAGCCCTAGTGGTACAGTAGTAAAGAGCTCGGCTGCTAACCAAAAGGCTGGCAGTTTGAATCCATCAGCTGCTCCTTGGAAACCCCGTAGGGCAGTTCTACTCTGACCTATAGGGTCGCCAAGAGTGGGAATCGACTTGAGGGCAATGGGTTTTTTTTTTTTAAAGCTGTTACTAAATCCTGAAGGAAATTCCCAAACAGGAACAGCTAGAAGACGGTTACTTTAAAGAGAATCACCCTTGTGATAAATAAATATGTAAGCTATAGGCTTGGGAGGAGAAAAGTTTTTTTTCTAATCATTTGTAATCACATCTCAAATATCTACAACTAACATTAGAAGCAAAAGCATTAAGACAGAACACATTATCATCTGTGACTTCAAAAGAATATTGGTGTCACAGCCTAGTTTGGTGAGTAATGTCTGGGATCTTAAAAGCTTGCAAGCAGCCATCTAAGATACAACTATTGGTCTCTACTCAACTAGAGCAAAAAAGATGGAAACCAAAGACTCAAAGAAGAAACTAATCTACACAAACCATGGCCTCAACTACCCTGAGACCAGAAGAACTAGTGGTGCCCAACTACCACTACTGACCATTCTGATCAGGGTCACAACAGATGGACCCTGTTAGAATGGAATAAAAATGTGGAACAGAACCTCAAATTCCTTAAAAAAAAAAAAAAAAAGAAACAGACTTACTGGAGCAGTTGAGACTAGAGCACTCCCTGAGATACTCTTTAAACCTTGAGCCGAACTAACCAGAGGTCACCTTCTAGCTAAATAAGAGACTGGCTCAAAAACTAAGGAGTATCGCCTGTGACTACTGTGCTCCTTTAAAAAAATCTAGATGAGACCAAATGGTCAACAATTACTTTAAAGCAAAGATGAGACTGTAGGGAAGGGAAACAAGATTAACGGAAACAGAAAAACAAGAACAGAAATACTGAGAATGTTACTATATTGTGAAGAATGTAACCAATGTCCCCGAACGATCTGTAGAAATTGTTGAACCGGAACTTAAGCTGCTGTGTAAACCTTCATCAAAAACAAAACCATTATAAAGAGAATTAAAGCCTATAACGAAAAACAAACCAGCCCGTTGCTGTCCAGTTGATTTCAACTCATAGCAACCCTATAGGATATAGCAGAACTGCCCCACAGGGTTTCCAAGGAGCAGCTGGTGGATTCGAACTGCCAAGCTTTTGGTTAGCAGCTGGGCTCTTGCCCACTGTGCCACCAGGACTCCAAAGCCTATAATAAGAGGGAAAAAAGAATATTGGTGTTACAAGGATATGGAGAGCATGTAAACCCAAGGTTTGTATGAGACAAAGCTTATAGCAATTGCTGTGGGTGAAATTTTCATTTTATGAGGTAACAAGTACAAACAAGTTTAAGATAAAACGAATAAAATATTTTTTAAACGCATGGCACAAATAAGAAGCAAAAACCAGGAAGAAGCAGGCAAGTTCAAGATACAGGAAAATCTATATACAAATTTAGATCTGCAAAGGGTATTTAAAGATAATGGAACTCTTAGTGAAATTAATAAAACAAGGCAGTAATAAATATATATAGCCATCTCCTGCACTTTTAATTTTCAGCATTTTTATACTGAGTCTTGTTTTCAGTAGCAACACTAACTGTAGCATTCGAAATTAGCCAGTGGGAATGGGGTCATAAAGAACTCTGGGGGGCATGGAAAAAGTACTCACTTGAGAAGTTTCGTAGTGAAAGGGCCAAAAAAAGAATCAACTGATGGGGTGAAATAAAGTAGGTAGAGTTCAGGGAATGAGTAACTTATGTCTCAAAACCAGTGCTTAGGGTAGCCATCCTGTAAGACCTTTTTTCAGAATGATACTTCCTTTAAAATGTCCAGTCCAGTAGCTAAAGTATCAGTAATATTTCTTTAAAATTCAGTGCAACGAATGTTTCATGAAACGACCTAAGAGGAATAAATACAAGGAGCCCTGATGGCAGAGTGGTTAAAGCAATCAGCTGCTAACCAAAGGGTCGGCGATTGGAACCCACCAACCATTTGAGAGGAAAATGATGTGGCAGTCCGCTTCCCTAAAGATTCCACTTTGGAAACCGTATGGGGCAGTTCTACTCTGCCTTGTAGAGTCGCTATGAGTCGAAATCGACTCGGCTGCAGTGGGTTTGGTTTGGTTTGGTTTTGGAAACGAAATAAAGAAATGAGACATCTGTAGAATGACGGCTTTAATCCATACATAAATTTCAAATCTTTTAAACACCAAACTGATTCTTGAACAGCACGACAGTCCCCCAGCAATGCGTTTTCAAGTTCTCAGTGCGCGTTGGATGCGGCGGCTGCCAGGCCCGCCAGGCTCGGCCCTAGAAGTGCCACCCCTCTTACCTGAGGGTCATAGAGGACCACAGAGCAGGAGGTGCCGAAGGCCAGAAGTCCTCCGGGCCCAGGGCTCCAGCTCAGGGCTCCCCGCACCCGGTTTGGGCAGCAAAACACGTGACACGCCTCTAGCCCTGGAGCCACCATGTCGCTCCCAGGTCAGCAGCCAAGACCTGGAAGTGCACTTCCGCCCTCGGAGCGGAACTACTCTCCAGGCCACCTCCCACGCTTGCATCATCCGGGTCCGTTTTCTGAGGCGGCCAGGGGCTGGGTGAAGGAGTCCCGCCCCCTTCCGGCCCCGCCCCCCGCAACCTCTCGAATTGCTATAGCCCCGGGCGGCAGCTACTTGTTCCCGTCTTCCCGGCTGTGGCTCAACGCACAAGCTCGGCTTCCGCTTTAGGAGCGAAGACCCGATCGGAGTAGCTGGGACTCTCCAAGGAGACCTGGGGCTCTCGTACCAACGCAGTGTCAGGAGCATCCCGCTGCCCCTTACAGCCCGTGTCCCAGCAGTGGATGGGGCCAGTTCCGGCGGCCTTGACCAAGGGAACGCCCCCAACAGGTCTCCGCGCTCAGTCGGCTCAAGCCGCGCCTATTCCCCCAGCCCCCGCCCACCCCCCATCCCTAGGAGCCCCGCGGCGCCGGCGAACACGCGGACGAGCGGACCCGTCTGCCGGGAACCGGGTTTCGGAGCATCACTGCGCATGCCCCGCAGTCTTGGCAGGCGGAGGCGACGATTCTCCGCTGCGCTCACCGCGCGGCGGTAATTACTGATTGTCCTCGTGGTCCGGGGAGGCGAGGGTGCGTGGGGTACGGCTGCCCAGGGGCTCCGCCGCGGTACCTCCGGACGGAGGGACGGCCGGACCAATGAGGCTGCCGCTTCTCCGTGCCCTGTAGCGGTTTCTCGGAGGAAGAAGCACGGGGCCAGCGCCGCGCCCTCCGGACCGACTGGACCTACCCGCCGGGCCGTCGGAGTGCGAGGCCGCGCGCGGGAGGTGAGTGCTGCAGGCCGAGGAGAGGGGCGGCGGAGAGGGGAGCCCCGTCGGCCGGGAGGGCGCGGGAGGCCGACGGGAGCCCGCAGTGGGCGCCCGCTCGCCTTTGAGAGCCCAGTGTCCTTATCTGGCGTGCAGATGGGCGTCGGGGTCCACGGAGGACTTTCGGAGGAGACGGTTTGTACTTTTCGTCTCATGGTGAAGGTACTGACGTGTTTAAAAATAAAAAGCAAAGTTTTGTGCCCTCTTTTCTGTTTTTTCCACGCGCCTCTTTTCTCCAGGTCTGCTGTCCTTTCTTTTTTCCTCTAACACGCCGACGAGTCTGCGGCCGCTCTCAGAGCATCCTCTCTGGAGAGAGGCTGCAAGCTGCTTTGAGCTGCTCCCTGCGCCATCCGTTGGTGCTTGGCCGCACCCACCCCACTCCTTCCCTCTCTTGTGAGTGATTTTTTAATGATTCTCTTTTCTCGTTAAATGAATTGCCGCAACTTCAGGCCCCAAGGATTCTTCTCTCAGGGGTGTAGCCTCCATTTTCCACTTCTCCCAGTGTGATAAGCAGCAGTTATGCAGCATATCACTGTTTCTAGAGCACTCCACTCAAATTCATTTATGTGGGTTTCTCATTTACGCTGCAAAATGGATATTTAACTGGACTTTGAGACGAGGTGATGAGTGTGAGATGGGTCAAGGAAGAACAGCTGAAAGTGATAGAGCTAGATTGCCACAGGCCCTTGCTCTCTCACTCCAGAAATCCACCTCCGCTGCATCTTCTGCTGGAGGCAGGTGGGTTTGGCCACCATCACCATCCATCATTGGTGCTGGGCATTATCAGCTGGTCCTGAGCTATCTACCCACTTGTTTGAGTATACCTTCCTTGGCATAACTGAATTCTGCTTTTCAAGGCCCAACTCAATTCCTAACTCCTCTTTGGAGCATAGGCCCTTGGTTCCAAACAATGTTATGTGTAACAGTGATAGTCCATGATAAAACTTCAACTGTTCTGTAGCACAGTAAGAATATCTTGAGCTTTTCATGAAGTTTCATTAAAGGGGGACGATTTTGTTAACTATGCAGTAGTTCAAAAAGAATGAGATTAATCTATATGTGCTGACAATGAAATATGTCTGATTAATTGTTCAGTGAGAAAAAAGATCCCATTTGTGTGTTTAAAGTACACATATACTTGACTATGCACAGAAAATATCTTGAGGGATACACAAGAAACTCACAAAACAATACTTGTGATGGGTGAGATTGAGCAAAACCGCATAGAATTCCATTGAATCCCACCTCATAGTGACCGTATAGAACAGCATAGAACTTCCCCATAGGGTTTCCAAGGCTGTAAATCTTTATAGAAGCAAACTGCCACATCTTTCTCCAGCGGAGCCAACCACTAACCTTTCCGTTAGCAGCCGAGTGCTTTAACCACCGCACCACCATTGATTTTCTTACAAGGAGAGTGCATTAAAGAAACTTCAGTGTGAATTATTCTGAGATTGTCATTTTCAATTTTGGTGAAAGAAAAGGTTATTTTACAAAATCGGAATGTGGAGGTAGTTAGGGTTTTGTTTTGTTTTTAAGTTATTCTCAGTGCAATAAGAAGTTGCCAATATAGCTGTGGATCCCTCCTGTCTCAGAATTACTACTGCTTACAAAAAAAAAAAAATTTTTTTTTTTTTTTTTTTTTACAGTGCTGATTAGAGAGTTTCTTAGCACTTGGCTGCTCTCCAGTTGTTTCACATGTTTTAGCAATGCAAGGGGAGAACCTAGGACTCTAGTTCTCTGTCCTTCACGGTACCTTGTGCTAGACTGGTCTAGGTAAATGATGCTTTGTAGACTTTGATTGTTTCACTAGACATCAGTTCCTGCATAAGTTTTCTTAACTCAAATTGTTTTCTAAATGAAGACAAGAATTTCATTTCTGTCTTCTCCAGGAAGGTGCAATGGCAAGGAATTTACCTGTGATCTTGATCTCGACCTTCGTTCTGCTGGCCTGTGTTACAGGTCCCTCAGCTGCTTTCCCTCAGACCACTGAGAAAATTGTTCCAAACTGGGAATCGGGCATTAATGTTGACTTGGCAGTTACTACACAGCGACACCATCTAGAACAACTTTTCCACCGCTATGGAGAAAATAATTCCTTGTCAGTTGAAGGGTTTAGAAAATTGCTTCAGAATATAGGCATCGATAAGGTTAAAAGAATTCGTATAAACCATGACCATGATCATCATTCTGACCATGATCATCATTCTGACCATGATCACCACCCTGACCATGAACATCACTCTGACCATGATCATCACATTGACCATGATCACCACTCTGACCATGAACATCACTCTGACCATGATCATCACTCTCACCATAATCATGGTGCTTCCAGTAAAAATAATTGGAAGGGTCTTTGCCCAGACCATGACTCCGATAGTTCAGGTAAGGATCCTAGAAATAGCCAGGGGAAAGGATCTCGCCGACCAGAAAACATCGATGGTAGAAGTGTTTTAATCAAGGATGGCATTGGTGCTAGTGAAGTGACTTCAACTGTGTATAACGCTTTCTCTGAAGGAACTCACTTTCTAGAGACTGTGGAGACTCTGAAAACTGGAAAAGTCCTTAAAGATGTGAGTGGTTCCACTCCACCCAGTATCACAGAAAAGAGTTATGTGAGCCAGCTTGCTCGTAGGAAAACAAATGAATCCATGAGTGAGCTCAGAAAAGGCTTTATGCATTCCAAAAACGCAAATGAGAATACTCAGGAGGTAAGATGAGTGCTGTTCATTATTTTAATTAATGTATAGACTTATTTGTCCTGTTATTGTCACCTCTATCTATAGTTGTATGGAGTTTAAAATAAATATAATAAAATTGTAAGGTTATTAAAATGGGAATTTCTGCCTTCTCAGAAATGCACTTAGTCTAATGTGTACCTTCTGTGTTGTAAACATTCCTGATACACAATTGGAGAAATAGTTATTGGGTAAGAATAGTGCTGTGTAAGATTTTTTTCATATATAGAATTTAAAATATTTGTGAAAAGCAGATATCAAAGTTATTTTTGCAGAAATTCTTCAAAGGTGAATATTATTAATAAAAAAACAGAAAATAGGGGGTTGAAAAAGCAGGAGTTAGAATCCGTGTTTTAGAGAAAGGTGTTGGTAGGAAGAACTAAAGAACACTAAGAACAGCAATGCCGCCTCCTTGGCAGAGAGATCATGATGCTTTTTGGAGTTACTGAAGTCGAGGCAACTGCCAAGAACATTGTGTTGGGCAGATGAAAAGGCTGGGCAGTGAGGCTCAGAGTTCATGTGGTTTTTCTAGAATAGACTTCCACACTATACACAATTTACCTTGGCAGAGAAATGTCAAGAATGAGGAATTAGTAGGTATACTTTAATAACCAAAACTAAACACTTCATTGAGACCAGCATATGACTGTCCTAATCCTGAATAATCTACTAATGATCATATCCATAGCAACACTGGTGATGAATTTTGTTCTGAGTATTATTGACTGAGAACTGAGGGAGTTCAAAGTATCTTTACAGAAGATAAGCAGGTGCTACAGCCAATTTTTTTTTTTTTTTTTAGGGTGGGGGCTGGGAGTAGGTTGGGTGAAGGAGATTCTCTTCAGTGAAGGTTGGCATCTAATTAAATTGCTGAAAACAATTACCTGCCGGTACAGGTTTGTTTTATTATCTAGTGTTGCTTTCTGTAGGAGTAATATGCATAATTTAATATTCTCTCATTATAGAGCATTTTGCCAGGTATGTGGACAGAACTGAGCTAAGTTTCTGCAAGTAGGGTCATTGCCAGAAAAGCAACATGTCTTGGGCTTGTTTAGGCATTAGTATTAAAACAATTTATTTCTCAATCTCTATGAAACCCCATCTCGAAATTAAAGCTTATTTCCTTAATAGGTTTATATAGTGAGTTAACAGGCTTGTGAATGTTCTTTGTCCCCAAGCTTGTTCCAGTGGAGGTTTTTTCCCCAGATGACTGATGATGTAACTGCTTTTCCCAAGAAGAAGTAGGCAGAAGTGGGATACCACCATTGTGACATAGTTTCTCCAGTAGCCTGAGACAAGTTCTGAAGTTCTCAAAACAAAAGTTGATTTTAACTTGCATTAACTTAAAAGATAAAGAAGTAGCCACATTAGGAAAGGGGTGTTGTATTAGCTAAAAGCTTTTTTGGATTCTCTAATGGGAATGCCTCTAGGTGATTTTCACTGCTTTGTTTCCTTCAGTGTTTCAATGCGTCAAAGCTGCTCACATCTCATGGCATGGGCATCCAGGTTCTGCTGAACACAACAGAGTTCTACTATCTCTGCCCAGCCATCATCAATCAAATTGATGCTAGATCTTGTCTGATTCATACAACAAGTGAAAAGAAAGCTGAAATGCCTCCAAAGACCTATTCTTTACAAATAGGTACAGTTGTCTTTTTCTAACGTAAAAATAATTTCTAGTAGATACATTTATGTTGTACTTTTTTTAATATTTACATCAACCTCTTCATTTTTCAGCATCGTTCCAAATATATCATCTTAATTGATCCCTGCCCCGAATGTGAAGACAGCAAGTGATCGTAGTCCCCACAGTTAAAAAAAATAAAACTTAGATTGTGACTTGTCTGAGGTCATCCCACAGAAAGTGTCAGGGTCTTATGATATTTGGGCTTTTTATGTGATATTACACTGTTTAGAGCAGCGTCAGTCTCTGCTAGTTAGGGGCCCAATTTTGGTATCTTCTTACTGATACAAGCTCTGCTGTTAGTGTAGCGTCATCTTGCTCCAAAACTCTCAGAAAGAGGTGCTTTGTTTACTGCTGGAACAGAGCTCCTGGTTTCCTTCTCTTTTTCCATTCCTTTTTTTTTTTTTTTTTAACTTTTACATCTTTCATAATTTAGCTGTTATAGGAGTCTGAAAGCTCAGTTCCCGAGTGAGCTGGAGTTCATCCTTGGTAATCATATACATATTTTTTCTCCTTTCACCCCCATTATTGGCCTGGAAATTTTTCTACTAGGTGCATTCTGTTTACATGGAGGGTTCTTAAATATCAGATTATTAATTTGAGCCAGCAGCAGATTTCTTGGTTATTGCTCTATTAACATAGTCTTATTCATACTAAATTTGTAATTCTTTAGCTTTCCTACTTTTCAGAGTTGCTTTATGCTACTCCCTGAAAGTATCTCTTTTAAAATTTGTCAGTATTATGATTTTCCTTTGCTGTGTTTTGTTTGACAGCCTGGGTTGGTGGCTTTATAGCCATTTCCATCATCAGTTTCCTGTCCTTGCTGGGTGTTATCTTAGTGCCTCTCATGAACCGGGTGTTTTTCAAATTTCTCCTAAGTTTCCTCGTGGCATTGGCAGTTGGGACGTTGAGTGGTGATGCTTTTTTACACCTTCTTCCACACGTAAGTATAGTAATTTGTCTGATTGGCGTATTATTTAACATTGAAAAAATTGTGGGTTTTTTTTTGGTTTGTACTAGAATTCTTTGAATGGATGCATGTAAAAGGTTAGGAATTTGCTTTAAAGCAGTCAGTTTTAAAATATGTTTGGTAACGGAAAGCTGCATTTTTGTTTTAGATCTTAGCCCATGTTCGTGTATTTTTTTGCTCTTCTCTTCAAGGAAATTTATAAAACAAACTAGTTTTAAGTTTTTGGAACCCTGTAAATAAAAGGAGACAAGTTTGCTCAGATATTAGTACTGTGACAGATGGCAGTGATATGAATTATCTACTAACCTGTTAGGTTAATTGCCACAGAATAAAATACATGATCCTTCATGTGTACTACTCAAGAAAGTTAACATTTTTCTTCAGAATTGAATTTATGGATGTATGTAGAGATTTACACTACATGACATGAGTGAATCCTTGAGTAAAAGAGGCTTGCCAACGTGAATTTATTTTTTCATTTAAGTATTTAGGATTAGGTACTTGGGCAGAAAATATTTGGATCTCAATTTTTAAATTTCCCTTAGAGGTTTGCAGCTAAGTAGGAAAAGGAAACCACTCCATTCCCAGAGCACTACAAATCTCATCATACCCCATTCAGTAGTAAAAGAAAACTATTTTGCTATGCTAAACTCCTGAATCAGGTGTTCAGGGGTACCTGCTGCGTGTGGATGGGGCGGACCCTGAGCCCCCCTACCCCCTTTGTTAATGTATTCCACACCTGATTCCCTAAGATGCAATAGTAGTAATTACTTTTGCACTTAGCAACAGGTTGCTGGGGCAATGCATTTGGATCCCAGGTACCTGCCAGGGCTCATTGCTACACACAGACTAAGCTTCTTGTAATCATACCAGTGATATTGGTATGGGCTTTTCAGTTGGGGTATAAGCAGTAGATGCTATGTTCCTGTTAATTCTAAAGTTTTCTGTTATTTATGGTCATGGTAGCTTGTCATACATCAAAAAGACTCACTATATATTATGAGGGTCATTGGGGAATGTATGCCTTATCTGTCTGTAGACTAAACAGACCCACCTATTTATTAAGCACCACGGTATGTCATATACATTAAGCTCTATGTTGCTAGCTGCCTATTGGTTATTTTATTTTTAATGTCCTAAACTTCCCCCTCAACTCTGAAGTATGCCATTAATTGCCTAATTCTGAGTGTTTTCAAATTTGACCTATTATCTTGGTCCTTTCTTCTGACATACTGTATGAAACTAATGAATTTATAAAATACATATTGTTTTGTCTTTAGTCTCATGCAAGTCACCACCATAGTCATAGCCATGAAGAACCAGCAATGGAAATGAAGAGAGGGCCACTTTTCAGTCATCTGTCTTCTCAAAACATAGAAGAAAGTACTTATTTTGATTCCACATGGAAGGGTTTGACAGCTCTAGGAGGCTTGTATTTCATGTTTCTTGTTGAACATGCACTCACATTGATCAAGCAATTTAAAGATAAGAAGAAAAAGGTAAGAAAAAGTATACCGAGTACTTCTTATGATCTGACATTTATTCAGAGTAGTAATCTAACTTCACTTTAAGAACAACTTATGCAGAGTATATGATCCTCATTTGAGAGTGAGTTCAGTACATTCAGGGTACTTTCTGCGTCCCGAGGTGTTCATGAAGAGCGGTTTTGTACCTTGAGAACCCTGCAGTTTTTTGTCTTTATTCCTCTCAAACTCGAGAGAAGAAACACAGGATGAACGTGTGCGTGAAAGACCAACAAGGTACCAGCAGGGCCGTGAAGATCAGAAGCATCATGGAACCACCATTAGTATTGATTGGAGGTTATGCTTAGTTGTCATTAACTCATTGACCAAGTAGCTGAATATTCTGTTTTGTTTTAGAGGTTATGTGACTTTTATAAACTTGCTTTTTGCAAATTACCCCCAGAAAATACTTTGAAGCCAAACAGTAGGCTCTTTATTTCTGATTTAAAAAAATACGTTTCGAGTTGCCTGTGGTTATCTGCCTTTTATCTGGTGTTATCTAGAAAGTCGGTCAAAATAACCTGTCAGAGTAAAATATTAAATTTTTTTTTTTTTTTACCTGTCAGAGTAGAGACTCTTAAAAATGACATGTATGTATCTCGGATATTTAAATTTAACTTGAAACTTATTCGTACCACTCATATTCTGGTCTTTTGATTGAGACCAAGATCTTCTTTGAGTTGGAATTGTTTATCGTTTATCTTTGACAGCTGTGCTCCTTCATCTACAATTTTCAATTTTGGTTTCTCTAAAATTGATCAAGAGGTTATACACTTGTGAAGCTATTTTGAGTATAGAGGTTAGATTTTGAAAATTTTAAAAATTTTATATGGTGGTTGCCTTACGTAATTTGATAGCCATTTTTTAGCATCTTGTCTTTGAGTCTTTCAAAAGCATTAAGCCTAGTTTTCATAGTAGTAACTGTTTTCATCGTTTGAGCAATATGTAATTGTACAATTATAATAACAAGTATAACTGGCATGAAGACATATGAGGCTATACAGCTTATTCTATTTTCTTTTAATTGTGCCTTAGATGAAGGCTTACAGAGCAAATTAGTTTCTTATCAAACAGTTTTGTGACATTGGTTGCCAACCCCGTGACGTGTCAGCACTCTCCGCTCTCGACCCTGACTTCCCCATTTCCATTCATCTAGTTTTCCTGTCCCCTCCTGCCTTCCCATCTTTGCCACTGGGCTGGTATGCCAATTTAGTCTTGGATACAAGGTTGAGCTACGTGTATGGTTTGTTTTATGGGCCTGTCTAGTCTTTGGCTAAAGAGTGAACTTCAGAAGTGACTGCATTACTGAGTTAAAGGGTGTCCAGGGGCCATACTCTTGAGGTTTCTCCAGTCTGTCAGACCAGTAAGTCTGGTCTTTTTTTGTGAATTTAAATTTGGTTCTACACTCTTCTCCAGCTCTGTCCGGGACCTTCTTTGTGATCCCTGTCAGAGCAGTCAGTGGTGGTAGCCAGGCGCCACCTAGTTGTGCTGATTCAGTCCAATAGAGGCTTATTCAGGTGATCTTGATGAAGCAAAAGCACGTGTGTGAACTGGAGAGGGGCCTCCTAGTCCACCCTTTGAATATTTGTCCTTCTGGATTTTACCCACCACGCGTCTCTCAGTTTGTAGTTGGAAAATATGATCTTGGTGGTAGAAAACGACACTGGAGATTGAATGATAGAATTTTGCAAGCACAACGACTTATTCATTGCAAATACCTTTTTTCAACAACATAAATGGCAACTATATACATGCACCTCAAAAGATCGAAAGCACAAGAATCAAGTGGACTACATCTGTGGAAAGAAATGATAGAAAATTTCAATATTACCAGCCAGAACAAGGCCAGGGGCTTGTTCTGCAGAACAGATCATCAATTGCTCACATCCAAGTTCAAGTTGAAGCTGAAGAAAATTAAAACAAGTCCATGGGAACCAAAATACAACCCTGAGTATATCCCACCTGAACTTGGAGACCATCTCAAGAACATTAATGTTCAAAGACAAATGAATTGTGCGATGGCATCAAAGAAATCATAAATGAAGAAATCAAAAGATTATTAAAAAAGACTAAAAGAGATGACCAAAATGGATGTCAGAAGAGACTGAAACTTGCTCTTGAATGTAGAGTAGCTAAAGCATATGGAAGAAAAGATGAAGTAAACAGAATATTTCAAAGGGTGACTCGAGAAGATGAAGTATTATAATGAAACGTGCAAAGACCTGGAGTTAGAAAACCAAAAGGGAAAAACATCTTTGGCATTTCTCAAGCTTAAGGAACTAAAGAAAAAATTCAAGCCTTGAGTTACAATTTTGAAGAATCCTGTAGGCAAAATATTGAACAACAAAGGGAGGATTAAAAAAAGATGGAAGAAATATACAGAGTCCCTATAACAAAAAGCATTTGGTCAACATTCAGCCATTTCAGGGGGTAGCATATGATCAAGAACCAATTGTATTAAAGGAAGAAGTCCAAGTGGTACTGAAGGCCTTGGCGAAAAACAAGGCTTCGGGAATTGATTGAATACCAATTGAGATGTTTCAACAAATAGATACAGCACCGGAGGTGCTCACTCGTCTATGCCAAGAAATTTGGAAGACAACTACCTGGCCAACCAACTAGAAAAGATCCATTCCTAAAAGAGGTGATCCAACAGAATGCAGAAATTATTGAATAATATCATTAATACCACGCGAAAGTAAAATTTTGCTGAAGATCATTCAAAAGTGGTTGCAGCGGTACTTCGACGGGGTACTGCCAGATATTCAAGTCAGATTCAGAAGAGGACATGGAACGAGGGCTATCACTGCTGATGTCAGATAGATCTTGGCTGAAAGAGAATGTCAGAAGGATGTTTACCTGTGTTTTACTGACGGCAAAAGCATTCTACTGTGTGGATCATAACAAATTATGGATAACATTGCAAAGAATGAGAATTCCAGAACACTTAATTGTTCTCATGAGGAACCTGTACATAGACCAAGAAACAGTCGTTCAAACAGAACAAGGGGATACCATGTGGTAGAAAATCAGGAAAAGTGTGCATTAGAGTTATATTCTTTCACCATACTTATTCAGTCTGTACACTGACCAAATAATCCAAGAAGCTGGATAATCTGAAGAAGAACATAGCATCAGGGTTGGAGGAAGACCCATTAACAACATGCTGTATGCAGATGATGCAACCTTGCTTGCTGAAACTGGAGAGGACTTAAATAACGTATTGATGAACATCAAGGACTATGGCTTCAGATGGATTACACCTCAACATAAAGAAAACAAAAATCCTAACAACTGGACCAATAAGCAACATCATGATAAATGAAGAAAATATGACATTGTCAAGGGTTCCATTTTACTTGGATCCACAATGAGCACACATGGAAGCAGCAATCAGGAGGAAATCAGATGATGTATTGGATTGGGCAAATCAGCTGCAAAAGATCCTTTTCAAGTGTTGAAAAGCAAATATGTCACTTTGAGGACTAATGTGCGCCACACCCACGCCATGATATTTTCAATTGACTCATATGCGTGGGAAAACTGGACAATGAATAAGGAAGACTGAAGAAGAATTGATGCCTTCGAATTATGGTGTTGGTGAAGAACATTGAATATATCGTGGACTGCCAGAAAAACAAATAAGTCTGAGAAGAAGTACAGCCAGAGTGCTCTTTGGAAACGAGGGTGGTGAGACTTTGTCTCACATACTTTGGACATGTTATTAGGAGGGATCCGTCCCTGGAGAAGGACATTCTGCTTGGTAATGTAGAGGGGTCAGCAAAAAAAAGGAAAACACTCGGCGAGATGGATTAACACAGTGGCTGCAACAATGGGCTCAAACATAGCAAGAACTGTGAGGATGGCCCAGGACAATGCAGTGTTTCGTTCTGTCACACGTGGGGTCACTGTGAGTCCTAACAGACTCGGCGGCACCTAACAACAACAATATGGATTTTTACAATCAACAACCTCTTAAATTAGTAATTTTGAACCCTTTCTTTAGTGGACATAAACAGAGGGAAGAAGTGAAATAAGGACACCTATTCTTTATTTAGGAAGTAATCTTCCGTATTTCAGTTGCCCCAGTTACTTCAATTAGTTTGAGGATACAGCCTACTTTTTTAGATCATCTGGAATTATTTTTACTTTTAAAATGAATGATTGTTTTTAGTTTTTGTTTGTTTTTCTTTAAACTGTTTCTGGTTCAAGTATATAATTTATCTTGACATTCTGCTTTCAATTTTGTGTTCAGATTTTACTTAAACAGTGCTTTAACCTGATACTCTAAGAGCTAGGCTGCTCACTATTATGTGATACAGAGCAGTTTTTGCAAATCCTAGGTTGTAGCCTATTAGGGGGTTATAAAGTGGTGGCGCAGTGGTTAAGTGCTCGGCAGCTAACTGAAAGGTCAGTGGTTCTAACCCACCGTCCGCTCTGTGGAGAAAGAAGTGGCGGTCAGCTTCTGTAAAGATTACAGCTCTGGAAACCCTATGGGGCAGTTTTACTCTGTTAAGGAGCCCTGGTCCTGCAGTGGCTACCCACTCCACTGCTAATCAAAAGGTCAGTGGTTTGAACCCACCAGCAGCTCCGTGAGAGGAAAGACCTGGCAATCTGCTCCCATAAAAATTACAGCCCAGGAAACCCTATGAGGCAGTTCTTCTCTGCTCTATAAAGTCACTGCGGGACAGTATACAAAAATAACAATAAAAACAATTTGTGTCATGACCAATATTTTTAAATGCAACAGTAATATAGTATTTTACATGTTCTAAAGGTATCATTTTGTAAAACCAAATTGGATTATTTGTATTTAAGTGTGTATGTGTGTTGGGGTAAAATATAAAATGTATTTATTACCGTGGGTTGTAAAAAAAATTGATAATCTCTGTTGTGATACAGTAGTATCTACCAGGATATACGCTTTTTCAGAGTCAAGAACTCTCTTGTTTACTGATGCCTAGAATAGTTAAATAAATAAATAAATATTTTTTTTAGAGTAGTGTTTGGCTCATAGTAGGTGATTGATAAATATTTACTGAATGTGTGAGAAACATTAAATAGCAAATAAGCATAATTTCTAGGCAAAGACTTCCCACCAGAGTTTTACAAACACTACATGTTCTCTTTTCTTTTTAAAAATGTGTTGAGATTATCTTTTGTCAAGGATATCCAGATCATAGTGTTACTTGCTAACAGTTTTTAATCTCGTTTTCTCAAAAAAAAAAAAAAAAAAAAAAGTGCTCATCATACGGTGAGTGTTGGGAGCTCTCCAGGTCCATACAAGGGCATTTCACCTAGGATTTTCCTTATGAAATCCATCCTGCACCCCTGGGCGATTCTCTGTGTCATCGTTTATGGTCACCTGCTACAAATGCAATCTAAACTCTATCTTTAAACTAGGATCACATCTCATACCTGAGATGTATAGTTGACCCTTGTGATAGTTCATCCTCAAGCTTCCCTTCTACCAGCGAAGGTTAGTGCTCATGCTGGAAACCTGAGTCATCTACATTGCCCTCAGTCCCGTGTCCAATCACGTGGTGGTAATTCAACCCCCTAAATCCATCCAGAGCCTTTCCACTTCTCTCCACCTTTCTTGCTGTCATTCTAGTCCAAGCCATGCTTATCTCCCACCTGGGTGACAGCAGTTGCCTCCTAAGTGGCTGGCCCACATTTTGTTCTCCATTTCTTCCAGTCTAGTTTTCACAGAGCAGGTGAGTGATTTGTTTAAATAAAAAACTGATGAGGTTATACTCCAGTACTTAAAATTCTTTGAGTGACTTCCCATTGTTTTTAGGACAGAGTCCGCAGGTCTTGACATGGCTTGCATTGCCTTGTCTCCTTCAGCCACCCTAGCTTTATGAGGCTGACTCCTTCCTGTTTCAGGGCCCTCCCGCATGCTTTTTTCCCTTACTGGAATGCTGCCTGCCCTTCTCAGCCAGCAAACTCCTGCTCATCTTTAGATCTTGGTATAATGGCTCTTTCTCAAGAAAAGGAAGCCTGTCTTAAGGTGTCGTGTTACTATGTACTTCCATAGCACTTTGTATGATGTATCGACAGGTGTAATGGTATGTGCTTTCCTAGCACTTTGTATAATGTATTGACAGTTGCAATCAAAAATTGTATAATCATTATTTGCATAAAATCTCCCTCGTTGTAAACTCCATGAGAACAGGAGTTCTTGTTTTAGGTTATATTGCCAGCACCTAGTGTAGAGGACATTATAAGCCCTTAGTTAATACTTATGGAATGAAAAAATGGGTTACACCCACCCATCTGTCAGTTTGCCAT
Source organism: Elephas maximus indicus (assembly GCF_024166365.1). NCBI lineage: Eukaryota > Metazoa > Chordata > Mammalia > Proboscidea > Elephantidae > Elephas > Elephas maximus. The sequence goes on along the minus strand of NC_064829.1, from coordinate 43,790,161 downwards.
ACTGTGGTGGCTTGTGTGTTGCTATGATGCTGGAAGCTGTGCCACTAGTACTTCAAATACCAGCAGGTTCACCCATGGTAGACAGGCTTCAGCAGCTTCCAGACTAAGACAAACTAGGAAGAAAGGCCTGATGATCTACTTTCTAAAATTAGCCGTTGAAAACCCTATGGATCACAGCAGAACATTGTTTGACTCGTTTGCTTTGGACACGTCATTGGGGGTATCAATTGCTGGAGAAGTACATCATGTTGGTGAAGTAGAGGGGCAACGAGAGTATGGGAAATCCTTGGTGAGATGGACTTATTGGCACAGTAGCAGCAATGATAGGCACAAACATGCTGCTGGTAATTGTGAGGGTAATGCAGGGCCGGGCAACGTTTAGTTCTGTGTACGAGGTTACCATGAGTGAGACCCGACAGCCGCTAGCAGCAATAAAATAAGTTCTAGAGAGCCATTCTTCAGTACCTCAGTGCCAATGAGAAAAAAAGCACCAACAAAGGTGATTTAAGATACCCTGAATATATTATATTCACAAATATTTAAGTATTTTCTCTGTGTTATGGATTGAATTGTATCCTCCCAAGATATCTGTCAGCTTGGTTAGGCGATGATTCCCAGTATTAAGTGATTGTCCACCGTTTTGTCATCTGATGTGATTTTCTAATGTGTTGTTACCTGGAACATCAAATCCTAGGTAACGTCAAATCCTACCTCTTTGATGTTAATGAGGTGAGATTAGAGGCAGTTATGTTAACAAGACAGGACTCAGTCTACAAGATTAGGTTGTGTCTTAAGTCACTCTCTTTTGAGATATAAAAATGAGAAGTGAGCAGAGAGACTGAAGGACCTCTTACCACCAAGAAACAAGAGCCAGGTGAATAGCATGTCCTTTGGACCCAAAGTCCCCATGCTGAGAAGCTGCTTGACCAGGGAAGACTGATAACAAGGACCTTCCCCCAGAGCCAACAGAGAGAGAAGGGCTTCCTCTGGAGCTGGTACCCTGAATTCAGACTTTTAGTCTCCTAGACTGTGAGAAAATAAATTTCTCTTTGTTAAAGGCATCCACTTGTGGTATTTCTGTTATAGCAGCACTAGATGACTGAGACACTCTGTTTGAGGCATTATGGTAGAAGTATAAATATTTGTATGTTTGCTTTTAAAAGTTCTCATAAGCTAGAAATGTGCAAGTATTTTATATGCTGTTAGAGCTGGAATAAAATCTCAGGTATGGTGTGATTGCTGAAGTCATTCAGAGGTAACATAAGTAAGAAATCTGTTATTTGTGTGATGATTTTCATCATCTTGAATGTTATCTACGTTAAGTAGATAATATGCAGGTACCATTTTTCAGACAGGGAGCTTTATACAATATAAATGTTGCTTGGACTCAGATAGGGACAATATTTCAAGCATGGTATTTGAGATGGTTAAAAAGCCGACTGATAAATTCAAGGCTGATAGAGGCTTGTTTAAAAAGGGGAAGCTTGTTCATGGTGTTTTACTACAGGAAAAGTATTTAGTTTTAAAAACAAGTAAAATGTTACAGTATAGTTTTAGGCTTCAAAAATTACGAGAAGTATGAGGTTTCATTGTCCCAAAGAGTTATAGAGGAAACCAAATAATTGCATAGCAAATCACTGAATGACTAAAGGAAATGCTTCTAGCTTGTTCAGAATTGATGACCTAAGGCAGTGTTTCTCAATTTAACATCCATATGAAACACCTGGGGATCAGGTTAAACTCCACATTCCGTTTCATTAGGTCTGGGGTGTGTCTTGAGATGGTGCATTTCTTAGTGACTTACAGGGACTGCTGTGTTGCTATGTACAGACCACACTTAGAGTAGATGACCTAGGGAACGTTCAGGAACATTAACATGTGGCTTCTCTGTATATATTTGAAATTACTGAGATAAATTCTTCAACTTTCTGAACAATTTTTCTGCTTAAGACAGTACTAAATTCTGTACAAATAAAGGTGTAAGTCCTGCCTTTAGATGGATTTTGACAGAGAGCTTTTATTCTGCTGTCTTTTTCTGTATCTTTTGCTTAACTATTTATTTAAAACCATACACATAAGCAAATCAACTGTTTGAAAGTATGGCTTTCCCTTGCTATTTTAGAATCAGAAAAAACCTGAAAGTGATGATGATGTGGAAATTAAGAAGCAGTTGTCCAAGTATGAATCTCAACTTTCAACAAATGAAGAAAAAGTAGATCCAGATGATCGTAAGTCTTTATCAGACAATCTGAGGGCTAGGGAGAGCTTTAAAATTGCTCTATTGTTTGTTGGCAACTTGGATTATCTGGGAGAGATGGACTGTGTTGCTTTTTTTCTCTTTTTTTTTGTTGTCGAGAGTATACACAGCAAAACATACCAATTAAACAATTTCTGCATGTACGTTATAGTAACATAAACTGTATTCTTCAAGTTGTGCAACTATATTCACCCTCCTTTTCCAAGTTGTTCCTCCCCCATTAACATACACTCACTGTCCCCTAGGATTCCTATCTAATCTTTCAAGTTGCTGTTGCAATTTTAATCTCGTATAGATAGATCTTAAAAGAGCACAATGCTCAAGGCAGACGTACTCTTTTACTAGTTAAACCTATTATTTGTTTTTCAAGACTTCCGGGAATATTTTTGGTTTAAGGCTTAAAGATTATCCCAGGGCAGTAGTTTGAGAGGTTTATCCAGTCTTCAGGGCTCCAGAAAGACTGGATTCCATGAGATTTTGATATTCTGTTCCACATTGTCCCCCTTTTGATTAGGATTCTTCTATAGAATCTTTGATCAAAGTGTTCAGTAATGGTAGTCGGGCACCATCCAGTTCTTCTGGTCTCATGGCAAAGGAGGCAGTTGTTCATGGAGGCAGCAGTCACACATCCATATCTTCCTCCTATTCCTAACTCTCCTTCTTCCTCTGATGCTGCAGGTGAGTACATACCAAATGTTGTACCTCGATGGCTGCTTCTAAGCTTTTAAGGCCCCAGGCACTATGCAACAAACTAGGAGGTAGAACAGAAGCCCTAAACAAGTTATTACAAAGGTCAGTTAACTGGGATGTGCCATGAATCCAAGACCCTAAACCTCCAAACCAAGGAACCAAATCCCATGAGGTGTTTGGTTGTACATAAGCAGCCTGAGCAGCCACTCTTTTTTTTTTTTTCAGTCATTGTTTTAAATACATCTATCACACAACTTTTGCCAATTCAACTTTTTATGGGTGTACAACTTATTGACAGCAATTACATTAATTGGCTGTGCAACCCTACCTAATCAATGCGATTCACTGTAAACTAAATCTCAGTACCCTCCCTTTCTCTCACCCTCCTACCCCTTGGGTCTTTATACATTTGCCTTTTCTTGTCTTTTTATATAAGTGAGGTCATACAGTATTTGTCCTTTTGTAATTGACATTTCACTCAGCATAATGTCTTCAAGTTCCATCCATACTGTAGCATGTATCAAGACTTCATATTTCCTATTGGCTGAGTAGTATTCCTTTGTATGTATGTACCACATTTGGGTTATCCATTCATCTGTTGATAGGCATTTAGGTTGTTTCCACCTTTTGGCTGTTAAGAAGAGTGCTGCAATGAACATTGGTGTACGAGTCTCTTTTTGAGTCTCTGCTTTCAAGTCTTTTGGGTGTATATCTAGGAGTGGAGTTGCTGGGTCATATGGTAGTTCTAGGAAACCCTGGTGGCGTAGTGGTTAACTGCTATGGCTGCTAACCAAAGGGTCGGCAGTTCAAATCCACCAGGCACTCCTTGCAAACTCTAAGGGGCGGTTCTGCTCTGTCCTGTAGGGTCGCTATGAGTCAGAATCGACACGACGGCACTGAGTTTGGTTTTCTGGTTTATGGTAGTTCTATATTTAGTTTAGTTTTTTTTTTTTTTGAGGAATTGCCACAGTGTTTTCCACAAGGGTTCTACCATTTTGTACTTCCACCAGCAATTAGGTGAGTGTTCCAATTTCCCCATATTCTCGCCCATATTTTTTTTTTTAATCCTGGCCCACGAAATGGTATTTTGTTGTGGTTTCAATTTGCATCTCTCTGATAGCGAATAATATTGAGCATCTTTTCATGCCTTTGGTAGCCATTTGAATATTCTCTTCGGTGAAATGTCTATTCAAGTCCTTTGTCCATTTTATGATTAGATTATATGTTCTTTGTTGTTAAGTTGTCGAAGTGCCTTAAATTACTTTATTTTTTACATGTATATCCTTGTTAAGTGCTTCTCCCCACAAGGATACAAGCTCCTTGAAGCAGAGACTTTATCATTCTCTACTATATCCCCAGTGCCTGGCACAGAGTAGGTTGCTCAGTAAAGAGTTGCTGAGACTCAGGGGAGAAAAAAACTATTGTTGGAGCTGCGTACTTAAAATGTCTCCTGTCCACCCTGTTTTCCAACATGTCTTTCTGTAAAGAGCAAATAATACTCTTGCTCTCCTTCCTGCATCTGTTCATTCTTCAACCTTATTCAGTGGACTCAAGTGAAATGAGAGGAACTAGCTGCTGTAGAATTGAGCCACAATGTGAGGAATTCTTCCAAGAAAATTAGTACCAGTGTACAGGGAAAAGACAAAACCCCTTAGTGTTACAAGAGTAGCTGCTGAGGCTGGTTACCCACAGCCAAACACCTCATGGGATTTGGTTCCTTGTTTTGGAGGTTTAGGGTTTACCTGGAACAACAGAGGAAGAAGGAGAGTTAGGAAAAAGAGGAGGAAATGTGATGTGTGGCTAACTGCCTCCATGAACAACTGCCTATTCTGCCATGACACCAGAAGAAGTGGATGGTGTCTGGCTACCATTACTGAACATTTTGATCAAAGATTCTGTAGAAGAATCCTGATCAAAAGGGGGAGAATCCAAAGCAGAATATCAAATTCTTATGGAATTCAATCTCTCTGGAGCCCTGGAGGCTGGATAAACCCCTGAAACTGTTGCCCTGAGATAATCTTTAAACCTTAAACCAAAAATATCCCCTAAAGTCTTTTCAAAACCTAACTATAGTTTTAGCTACTAAAGAATGTCTGCCTTGAGCATTGTGCCCTTTTAAGATCTCTATATGACATCAGATTGACAACAGCAACTCAAAAGATAGGATAACCCTATAAGATAGAGTAGAACTGCCCCATAGAGTTTCCAAGGAACGGCTGATGGATTGAGACTGCTGACCTTTGGCAAGTAGCCAGATGCTTAACCACTGCGCCATTAGGTCCCCTAGGGGGCAGTGAGTTTATGTTAATAGGGGAGGAGCAACTCGGAAAAAGAGGGTGAGAATGGTTGCACAACTTGAATGTAATCAATGTCACTGAATTGTACAGGTAAAAATTGTTGAATTGGTGTGTGTTCTGTGTATATTCGCAACACCGAAAAAAATAGCAAATTATAAAAACAACTTTATTGTTGAAATTTACCTTTCTTTGCACAAGTATATAATAATTGCTTCTCGGTGATGATATTTCAGGTTCTTCTGTTCTTCCTTTAATTTTGCCCTGCAGAAAATAATACATCAGATGGGATTATGCATATTTTTATTTCAGTTTTTCAGTATTGTACAAGTCTTTCTAAAATACGCATATGCTTCTTTTATAATCATTAAAAAAAAAAAGCCGTTTTTAAAAATGTAGGGAGACAGAAGAAATTAAGGGAGAATCTGGGGGGAGTTTCTGAAGGTTAATGTTTAAAAATCATTAATGTCAATATGTTAGACCATTTAATTTCTAACATTTATGAAAACCTATTGATATTTTTCATCAGCAGTGATGTTTAGGTCTGAAGGTATATGTGAGAGTTGACATGCTTTAAGATACATTGTTGACTTTGTCAGTAGAAATGTTTGAAATGCATCCAAGTACATTTATAAAAAGACTTCAAACTTTGTTCCACTGTTTTCTGTGTTTACACCTAGGACCTGAAGGCTATCTACAAGCAGACACTCAAGAGCCCTCCCACTTTGATTCTCAACAGCCAGCAGTCCTGGAAGAAGAAGAGGTCATGATAGCTCACGCTCATCCGCAAGAAGTCTACAACGAATACGTACCCCGAGGGTGCAAGAATAAATGCCACTCGCACTTTCATGACACACTCGGCCAGTCAGATGATCTCATTCACCATCATCATGACTACCATCATATCCTCCATCACCACCACCACCAAAACCACCACCCCCACAGTCACAGTCAGCGTTACTCTCGGGAAGAGCTGAAAGATGCCGGCATCGCCACGTTGGCTTGGATGGTGATAATGGGCGACGGCCTGCACAATTTCAGCGATGGCCTAGCGATCGGTATCCATCTACATGTCTGTTCGTTGGTGGTTGACTGTGAAACTACACTACCAATTTTTAACTAAGAATAGGTTGGTTTAGATAAGGCTAGTATTGAATTACAGGGTTGTCAGAATGTTATTTTTTCTTTGGCTACTTTGACAATAAAGTATTCAGTAAATTAGATACTATTACACCCTAAGAACTCTGTGTAGAACATCACTTACATTGTAACTATCAAAACTTGTTCTTAATTTGCAAGCCTTAAGGTCAGGGTTTAACTTGGAGTATGTGTGAAGTTTTTTCCCTATACATTTAAGTTCCCTTATCTATTGTATAAACTGTATTTAATAAGGTAAAAGTATCTTTTCCATCATCCTTTCTTTTATGCTAAGGAAATTTTCCTATATTGGATAAGTTCAGTAACCGATCTCTATTCAAAGAATTACAGAGCTTCTGCTATTAAATTGTTACACCATAATTGGGACAAAAAAGAATGCTTACAAATTCTAGTAACTTGGTGCTGGGAGGAACCAGCACTGATCATAGAAATCATTACAGATGAGGCAGCTGAAGCCTGGAAAGGTGAAAGCTGCTTGCCCAGGCATGCAGTACAGTTCTGCAATTAGGCTGAGATGAGCGCCAGTGTGGTGCTTTCTCGTAAGGCAGCACTGTACTGTGCACAGTATAAGCAGATGGGGGATGTGCAAGTGCACAGTCAGGATTTATAACTGATCCGCTGTCTGATGTGCTTTTTGACAGAGGGGCTATTTGTCTTAGACTCTACGAGATAGTGAAAGAATGAGTACAAATATAATTACATAGTGATGCCTCTGAGCCCAGTGAAACACAGTTACACTCTTGACTGCAGAGTTTTTCCAAATATTTTAAATCAGTTTAGTTTATCTTCTTAAATAAGTGTTTTTAGATGGTAGCAGTTACTTCTTAGCTTTGTATAAGATTATTTAATCATTCTAAGGCATAGTTGAACCTTCCCTTTTTTATCATACATGCTCTGCTCCTTTGGGAAAGTTAAACCTAATTGAATGTAATTACTTATAAAGAAGATATAGAGTTGAGTTGGGAAAGTTCTGTTTATTCACAATTAGAATACGGTTTGTTTCTTTTACCTTATTTTGTATGCTGGTAAGATTAAACAAAAAAAACATAAAAAAATAATGTAGTCAAATTTTATTTTTGATTTTTACACAGGTGCCGCTTTTACTGAAGGTTTATCAAGTGGCTTAAGTACTTCTGTTGCTGTGTTTTGTCATGAATTGCCTCATGAATTAGGTGAGCGTACCATAGAAACTGTATTTGCCCGGTGGATGGAATGTCCTGGTGTCACTGGCTTCTGCTAATGATAGTTCTGGCAAGCTTCCTCATAACTTTGATGCCTTCTCCTAAAGTTTGCTACCATAGTTCACTTTTTTTCTCACTGAGCACAAGTTGGTTTCCAGTCAAAATTCTGATCCTATGAGTACAAGTACACAGTTGTCTATGTGGGATTGCCTGAAAGGCACCTAGACCCCCTGCCTCATCCTCGTCCCCTACCAGATATCTTCCTATACCAGCATACAGGTGATATCAGTGATCAGTCTCTTCCTGCACACACTATGAATAAGATCACAAGATACAAAAGAACCATTTTCTATTAATAGAAGTTGGGAAAGAATCTCATTGGAGCTGGAGAAAATGGAAGTTGATGAGGTGTGTTTTGAATATTTCTTCTGTGTCACCAGAACTTTAAACATAGATACCTGTTATAAGTTCAACCTTATCCCTCATACTTTCCCAGAGTTGTTCTGGATCTCAGTTCATGTCTTTGTTTTTCTTTCTGTAGACACATACCCCGGACACTGTTATCGCTTTTGTTCCTTAGCATGTGTTCTGCCATTCAGGATGCTTCCCAGCTGCCTCTTCAATGTTTGTAATCCTTCAATGTCTGATTTATGTTCCACATTCTAGGTCCTTAGTGCCTTGTGAAAGCTCCGTTAACTATTACAACCTTCCTTTCTCTTTTCTCCTTTTATAACTATAATGTAAGATACTTTAGCTCTTAATTATATGCTGCCTTTATCATTTGCCAGAAACCCTGGTGGCATAGTGGTTAAGAGCTATGGCTGCTAACCAAAAGGTCGGCAGTTTGAATCCACCAGGCGCTCCTTGGAAACTATGGGGCAGTTCTACTCTGTGCTGTAGAGTCACTATGATTCGGAATGGAATTGACGGCAGCGGGTTTGTTTATCATTTGCTGATAATATCACGTGTGTTCTCCACTCCCCTTAACCCTTCGCAGCCAGTGATAAGCTCCTTGAAGACAGTGTACAGCACAGTAGTACGTTCTTGATATTTATTGTTCATTGACAAAGTTGGAAGACTTACGAGAAACTTCCGAAAAATGACATGTTAGTTTATAGAGCTGTTAGAGTGATTAACCCTGCTTTAACCCTGGGTAATTCTTAATTTTTTTTTTTCCCTAAAAAATAGAATTTTCTTAAATCTGGAAAATCTTTTGGAGTATATGTCTTAAAAAAATCATTTTTCAATTACTTTATCCCTTTTTGTTTTCTGTTAAAGGTGACTTTGCTGTTTTACTCAAGGCTGGTATGACTGTTAAGCAGGCTGTTCTTTATAACGCCTTGTCAGCCATGCTGGCATATCTTGGAATGGCAACAGGAATTTTCATTGGCCATTACGCTGAAAACGTTTCTATGTGGATATTTGCACTTACTGCTGGTTTATTCATGTATGTTGCTCTCGTTGATATGGTAAGTTTTTAAAGGTCATATTCCTAACAAAAAAATAGAGAAAATGTTTGGTAAAATCTCATTTAAAAAAAAAAAGATTTTAGATTAAACACAGTAGTAATTTTTTTTTTTCAGTCTGTATTCAACAGAGCAGAGTATAGAATACAAATTCTTTAGAGTTTATCTTTTTAGATTGTTGATCACAAGCCTACCTTTACTCACCTAACACACACCAAAACAAAAACTCCAGGAGGCACAAAAATACCTACCAGCTTCTGATGTCTTTCTGAGAGTGGAAACCTCACACAAACCACACATCGTTGGCATGCTGTGTGTACTTAAGAATGCTTAAAGACCCCTAATTAATCGACAAAGGAATCAGACCCTCTTGTCACCAAAGTCCACATGATAATCCCAGCCTGTATAATTGCTAAAACTGTATTTTATTTAGTGTAAGGTTTCCATAGTGATCCACATGCTGTGTATTTAGTTCAGAAACACAGGTAGTAACAAAATCTTGCCTTGCTCAGCACACCATCGTTAATCTTTGTTAAATTGCTGGGAAATGCTGTGGAATATTATAAACTAGAGTCGGTTTGTATGTGGCCATGTTTTAAGGAATTGACTCACAGCATATCTAGTTACAAATTAAGCTAGTATATTATCCCGTACATTTTTTCAAAAACTTATCTGTGGTTCTGGAAACTTGATTTTTTTTTTTCCCCCTTTAAGGTACCTGAGATGCTGCACAATGATGCTAGCGACCATGGATGTAGCCGCTGGGGATATTTCTTTTTACAGAATGCTGGGATACTTTTAGGTTTTGGGATTATGTTGCTTATTTCTGTATTTGAGCATAAAATTGTATTTCGTATAAATTTCTAATGACAATATAAATGCTAGAGTAGCTTAAGAAAAGCATTGCCATCTATAGTTTGAATAGGTCATAGGGAGATGAGAATTTGTATGCTATAATATGCAGTGTTTACGGTTAGTGTAGTTTGTTTTTTTGTTTTGAATATTGTCATTTGTTATGCTTATAAGGTCAATTATGGTGATAACATAAAGGTACATTTTAATATTTAAGTTATTCTATTTTGGGAATATAAGCTATATGTGCATTTCACCACTATTGCCAGTTTATTGTATAAACAAGAGATTTGGCATGACGTGTTCTGTATATTTCAGGAAAAAATGTCTATAATTCTTTTTCTTAGAACTAATTTAACACAGTAATTCCCATGCTGGATTTTAAACCTCTGAAGAACTGCTGGAGTTTAGGAGTAAGAATGTACCCGAAGCCAAAGATACCAAGGAAACTTGTACTGGATTTAATCTAGGAAATGAGAAGAAAAGAAGAATCTGTGAGGGTTGGAGAGGCATAGATTTCTTAATCATGAAATTGGTTATAAAATAAAAGGGGGAAAACACTTAGATTTAAGTGGAAAAAAGCAAAATTAATGAAGTATAGAGTCCATTCATCAACATTTTTGTCCCTTAAAAACATAGCACTTTTATATATTAATTTAGTTGTACATTTAACTTTGTAGAATAGAGAAGTCTAAATATATTTAATGAATTTAAGCAATATATCAATTGACTAAGAAATGGAAATTAAAATATACCAGATAAATTTATGTATTGCCAGAAGACCTAGGTAATGAGTTACGTGATTAATTGGATGTTCTGGTTTACCAAATGTCACAGTATTAGAACTTTGAGATATTTGAGGACATTAAAACCATACTGAATATAATTTGACTTCTTAGATTCAGAAAGTACTTTGGTATCTTTCAGAGCTTCAGTGTTGTCATTATGAGCAATTGTCATTTTATAATACTGTAGACATACTAGAGCTGTCTGTGGCGTTCTCTAGATGTTGCTTTCTAAAAAATAAATTCCCCATGTCAGCTTGATGCCAGGTGTCTGATTTTCTGAAGTCAACCTAGATTGTAGTATACTTATCAATTCACTTATATTATTCTATGAAGTGGCCTTATTCAGTTTTTAAGTTCTTCATCACAGTTTGTTCCAAGCCATTTCTAACATTTTTAACAATCACAGCCTAATGCTGGAAAGAAACGTTAATACTCTACATTCTAAAAAGAATCAGTTGCCAAGACCTCACCCCACCCTTTTAGAGCCGACTAAGAGATGGCTGAACCAGCATTCTTGTTCCACAAATCAAGTGGAGGGGGATGTAAGGGTAACAAGAATTACTTGGATTTTGGATGTCTACAAGGATGAGTCATTGCTTTTTCTGGCTAAATAATTACTCTGCTTTAGAAACTCACAGGCCTAATCTTGTATACCTCAAGATGAATACAAGGTGAGGAATTTCTTGGAATATCTGCAGATGTTCCTCTAGGAGTCTGAAGAACACAAAGACTTGTACCTAGGTCTTTCATGAAAATTCTGAAGGTCAGAGGTGTGCTGTACCAGCCAGAAAAACAAGATGAATAGGAACCATGGTTCCCAGTCAGTTCAAACTCAGTGGGTATGTGGCAGGAAATTTAAGTAGTTCCCATGACTGGGGGAGTGGAGACAAGGAAGATGCAGAGCTATAGGATATAGACCAAAAGCTGGTATTTTGAGAGGAAAAGAAATGACGGATTAAAAAAAGGGAAAGACAAAGCATCTGGAATGAAAAAGGAGACACAGAGGTACACTAGATTAAAGCAATCATAAAAGCAACCTATGTAATTGAGAATTTAATATGGATTAATTTTCTGAGAAAATACAAATGTTCACATAAGAAAAAAATAGGAAACCAATGACTGTTTAAAAAAAAAAGTTATCAGCACATCGAAATTCCCCCATGCCCTTCACCAAGGCACAAGACCCAGTTTATAGTAAGTTTTACCAAACCTTCAAGGAATGCCTAAGTCTCCGATCTGTGCATATAGTTTCTGGGATTAGAAAGAGAGACAAAGCTCATCATCTTCAACAAAGTCAGTGTAACCTTGATGCCAAAACATTGTTGGGAAAGGTAATGTGTTGGGCCCTAGGAGATCCTACACATTCTTGCTGGGTATAGCAACAATGCTGGGTCTATCCTGACCATTCCTTGGACCATTTATCAACAACCTTGAAGGATGAGGTGCTGTCTCTGTCTGAAAACACAGGCTTTGTATGAAAGAGAATCCTCAAGGTCAGCATTTCTCAACTGCTACCTGGTGCCTGCTCCCCTGGGGTTTGGGAGTCAAGAGAACTAATGCAGATGATGCTGGCACTGTTTGCTATGCTGTGAGCAACAAAGTTATTTGTCTCTGACTCAAGAGTCTTGTTTCTTCTATCAGCATCCATGAAACAGTAACAAGCTAACTCTAGTTTGTAAGTAGTATGAAATTCCAGACCCAGTCAAAACCACATGAGGATAGTGTAGGAAAAAGGATACAGATACAAGAATTGAAAATAAAACAGCAAATCATACAGCAGTATATAACGTATTATGAGCCAGTAAGTTTATCCCAGGAAAGCAAGGATGGTTCAACTTAAGAAAATTTGTTACCATAATGTACCATGTTACCAGATTAAAATGAAGAAAAATTACATAATCATAATTGAATCAAAATTTAATAAAAATGTAATAGGATTTTTAAAACTTTAGCATACTAAAAATAGACTTTTTAGAATCTAGGAAGATTATCAAAAACCTACCTCCTTGAATACTCCCATTCTATGAAGTCAAGGGCTTAAGGAAGAGTAATAGATGGGGGGAGGGAGGGGAAATGTGGTAAGGGGAGGGAGGAACTAATATTGGGGGGGGGAAGGGGGAAAAACTACAACCCCCAAAATACAGCAGAGCTTAACCCCCCCCCCCGCCTTGGCTGCTTACATATGAGGTACAAAAGAAAAAAAAAAAAACTCTAAGGAGATAGAAAATTGCCGCAGTTCCATTGCCGTCACCATAAGAGAACTATGTTATTGATGCTTCAATGGATTTTGTTTTTAAATGTACATAAAATAACATTCACTCTTTTTCGTGTACAGTTCTCAGATTTTTGAGAAATGCATACTCAGGGGCAACCACCGATATGTTTCTCATCTTTATTTTCTAGAATGTCTAGAGGTGGTACTAAAATCATGATATATATAGTTCTTGAAGTCTAGCTTCTTTCACTTAGTGTAATGCACTTAGGAGTCATCTGTGTTGTGATTATGTTTTATTTTTCCTTTCGTCAATTGAAAGTCATTGTGTTCTTTGCAGTTTTTGGTGTTGATGAATAAACCTACATAAACATTTTGTGTACAGGTTTGTGTGTGACCATGTTTTCATTTTTCTTGGGTAATGAGTGGGATGGCTAAGTCATGTGGTCACTCTGTTTAACTTTATAAGGCCAGACCTTTCCAAAGTGGTTGTACCATATTACATGCCCACTCACAATGTATCATGCCATCCATATATCTTCTTTGATAAAGTGTATCTATTCAAAACATACATTTCTTTTTGTTGCTTTTTTTTTTTTTTAATTACTGAGTTTTGAGAGATCTTTGTATATTCTGGATATAAATACCTTAAGTTTGTGATTTGCAAATATTTTCTCCCAGTCCTCTGTTTTCTACTATCTTAACATTTGAAAATGAGAAATTCTTAATTTTAATGGAGTCCATTTATCAATTTTTCTTTTATGCATTGTCCTTCTGGTGTCACATGTAAGAACTCTTTGCCTAATCCAAGTTAGATTTTCTGCAGTTTTTTCTAGAAGTTTTATGTTTTACATTTAGAGCTATGATCCATTTCGAGTTAATGTCTATGTGAGGAGTAAGGCTAGGTCTAGATCATTATTTTCATGTTCATGCATTTGTTCCACACCATTCGTTGGAAAGACTTTTATCTCCATTGAGTTGTCCTTGCACCTTTGTCAGAATCAGTTGACCATCTCTCTTTGGAGCTTCTGTTCTGTTTTGCTGTAGCTTTATATTAAGTCTTGAAATCAGGGACCATGATCTCTCAAACTTCGTTGACTTTTTTCAAAACTGTTCAGGCTATTCTAGACCTTTGCTTTTCCATATGAATTTTAGAATTAGTTGGTGAGTCTTCCAAAAACAAATAAAAAGTCATGCTAAGGTTTTAACTGTGATTAGGTTAAATCTTCCTTTCTAGTCTGTATGTCTTATCTTCCTCCCTCCCTCCCCCTCCCCTGTTTCTCTTTAATTATTACCCTGGCCTGGACTTCCAGTGTGATACTGAAGAGGAAGAGTGAAAGTGGTTCTCTCTGTTTTGTGCCAGTCTTAATGGGGAGGCATTCAGTCTTTCACCATTAGGTATAATGTTAACTAAGTTTTTTTGTAAATGCCCTTTATCAGGTTGAAGTTCCCCTCTACTTTGTTTGTTGAGAATTTTTATCATGGGTGAAAACTGAGTTTTGTCAAATGCCTTTTCTGCATCAGTTGACAGGATCATGTGGTGGGATGAACCAGCCTGTATTCCTAGAATAAATCCCACTGTTCGTGATATATTATCATTTTTATGTATTGCTAGATACAATTTGAAAATGTTGTGTTGAGTGTTTTTGTTTCTGTTGTGTTTATATGGTTAGTAGTTTTCTTGTTCTATGCTTGTCTGGTTTTGTGTCAGAATAATGCAGGCCTCATAAAATGAGTAGGGAAGTGTTTCTTCCCCTTTTATTTTCTGGAAGATATTATGTAGAATTGCTATTATTTCTTCCTTAAGTTTTTGGTAGAATTCACCATTGAAGCAATCCTGGCATGGAGTTTTCTTCATTTGAAGCTTTTAAACTATGAATTCAATTTCTTTACTAGATTTAGGAGCATTCACATTGTCTATTTCATCTTGAGTGAGTTTTGATACTTTGCGTTTTTCAAGGAATTGGTCCATTTTATCTAAATTACCAAATATATAAGCATAGAGTTGATCATAGTTTTCACTTATCCTCTTAACATCAGTATGTCCTATAGTGATATCATTCCTACCATTGATAACGTGTGACTTTTCTCTTTTTGTCCAGGTCAGCCTGACTAGAGGTTTAACAATTTAATTATTTTCTCAAAGAACAAGCTTTTGGCTTCATTGGTTTTCTCTACTGTTTTCAATTGCACTGGTACTTGTTATATTTATTATGTCCTTCCTTTTACTAGTTTTGGGTTTATTTTGTTCTTTTCTAGTTTCTTAAAGTGAAAGCTCACATGATTGAGTTTTTTTCTTTTCTAATATAAGAATTTAATGCTATAAATTTCCCTTTAAACACTATTTTAGCTGCATTCCACAAATTTTTATGTTTCATTTCAAATAAAAATTAAAAATAAATTACAGGGATAATGAGAGAATAGTATATACCACCCATCTCTCAAAATGTCATACTGTGGTGGCTTGCCATGATGCTGGAAGCTATGCCACTGGTATTTCAAATACTAACATGATATCTGTCTATGGTGGACAGGTTTCAGTGGAGCTTCCAGACTCAGACAGACTAGGAAGAAAGACCTTGTGATCTACTTTCAAAAATTAGCCAATGAAACCCCTATTAAAAAAAACAAAAACTATGGATCACAACAGAATATTGTTTGAGGTTGGAAGGCACTCAAAATGCAGTGGCCACTACAATGGACTGGAGCACGCCAATAATTGTGAAGATGGCTCCAGACCAGGCAGTGTTTAGTTCTGTTTTACGTAGGGTCACTATGAGTCAGAGCTGACTTGAAAACAACTAACAACAACATACTCTACTCACATAAATTTGGCAACTTGGATCAAATAAACAAATTTGTTAAATACTACAAATTACCAAAACTCACCCAAGTGAAATAAACAACCTGAATAGTACTATAACTGTTAGATAAATTGAATTTGTAGTGAAAAACCTCCGAAAAATTTCCAGCCCAAGATGGCTTCATTGGTGAATTCTACCAAATATGTATAAAAAAATAATATCAACAGTACATGATCTCCTCCAGAGAACAGAATAGGGGAACACTTCTCATTTTATGAGGCCACCATTACCTTAGCAAAACTAGACAAAGACAATACAAGAGAAGAAAACTATGGATAACAAAAAATCACATGATCTTATCAACTGATGCGGAAAAACATTTGACAAAATATCAACCATTTATGATTGAAAAAAAAGCTGAAAAATTTATAGCTAACACTATACTTAACTGTGAAAGACCAAATGCTTTCCTCCTAAAATAAGATATAAGGCAAGCATGAAGCATGTCCACTTCTCACTACAAAAAAAAAAAACAAAAAACACTGTACTGGAAATACTAGCCAGCACAGTAAGACAAGAAAAAGTAATAAAAAGGCATACAAAATGGAAAAGAATAAAATGGTTCCTATTCACAAATGACATGATTGTCTACATAGAAAATCCTAAGGGATCTGCAAAAAACCCCAGAAATAATAAGTGAGCTTAGCAAGGTCACAGGATACAACATCAATTCTCAAAAGTCAATCATGTTTCTATATACTGGCAATAAACAGTTGGGAACTGAAATTTAAAAATAAAATGTCATTTACAACAGCTACCCTTCTCCAAAAAAAAAAAAAAAACCTCAAGTATAAATCTAACAAAACAGGCACAGGATCTTTATGCTGGAAACTACAGCATACTAGACTCAAACCTCCCACCTTCTGCTTAGCAGCTGAGCATGTTAACCCTTTGCACTACCCAGGGACTCTAATGTTAAGATTTGTAAACTAAAAAAAAAATTAACCATTACATATAAACTGGTTTCTGGGAGAAAATGTATTCATAGATCTCTTATGCTGACTTAAATTTTTTTTTTTTAATATTGGTGAATGCCAGTACTGGGGAACACCTAGGATATTCAAATCAGTAGGAAACCCAGCCACTGCCATCGAGTGGATTCCGACTCAGAGCAACCCCACAGGGTTTCCGAGGCTGTAAGATCTGACGGAAGCTGACTGCCACATCTTTCTCCCCAGGAGCTGCTGATGGCTTTGAACCAACGACGTTTCAGTTAGCAGCCGATGACTTTAACCACTGCGCCACCAGAACTCCTTTAAATGAGTACAGTAGGTCCAATTTAAGGAGCTCTGGTGGTGCAGTGGTTAAGTAATCAGCTGCTAAGCAAAAAGTCAGTGGTTCAAACCCACAAGCCTCTCTGAGGAGAAAAATGTGGCAGCCTGCTCCTGTAAAGATTACAGCCTTGGGAACCCTGTGGAGCAGTTTTACTCTGTCTTATAGGGTCACTGTGGGTTGGAATTGTCTGCAATGGTTTTTGTTTTTGGATGGAGCAGTTGTTAAGCACTGGGCTGGTAACAGAAAGGTCAGCAGTTCAAACCCACCGGCGGCTCCGCGGGAGAAAAGACTTGGCAATCAGCTCCAGTAAAGATTAAACCAAAACCATAAAAAGGTTCCAAAAAACACCAAACCTGTTCCCACTGAGTCAATTCGGACTCATAGCGTCCCCAGCCTACGAAACTCTATAGGGAAGTTTTATTCTGTCCAATAAACCAAAACCAAACCAAACCCACTGCCATGGAGTCGATTCCGACTCATAGCGACCCTATAGGACAGAGTAGAACTGCCCCATAGAGGTTCCAAGGAGTGCCTAGCGGATTCGAACTGCCGACCTCTTGGTTAGCAGCCGTGGCACTTAATCACTACGCCGTCAGGGTTTCCCTCTGTCCAACAGGGTCGCTATAAATCGGAATTGATGGCACGCAACAGGTCCAATTTAATGGACCAGTCTGCCGCCTTGTGGAAACTCAACGCAACTTCAAATTTTACAAATTGAAATGACTGTAATTTAGAAATGATGCCACTTAAGGTTCAACTATCAGTGTTTTGGTCTTTTTTTCCCCCATGTCAATTTAAATAACTGGCTTTATTTAACACAACCCATGTAATACCTATATGAAGAAAAACTTCAAATGCTGTTGATGGACACTTATTTGATTAAATGTAAAGGTATTTTCTATTATTGGGTAGGAGAAATGGATAAAAGACATGAGCAGTCACAAAAAAAATACAAACAACTTCTCATCACTGTTTTACAATCATATATTAGGTATGATTATAGATTCTTTGCATGGCAGGACACAACACAAAGACACTTGGCTAGATGAATACAGACTCATTACAGCTCCAAAGAGAGAAGGCTACCAGGCAGGGCCACGCAGGGGACTGCACCCGGGGACAGAGTTTAACAGCAAGCTGAAGTTGTAGGAGATGTTTATGTATGGCAAGTTGGGTGGGGTTAGGTAGGTTTCCTGGGCTTTTTGTGGATTGGGCATTTTGAATAATTCTGCAGGCTCCGGGTACAAGGGCTATCCCTAGTTGTTTGGTACCTACCCTGCCCCTCCAGGGGCAATTAGGGCAGGTGCGTAGTGGTCCCAGAGTGTCAGGACGGGAGTGGGTGGAGTGTGGGCTGGTGGTGCAAAGGTTGAGCACTCAGCTGCCAACCAAAAGGTCAGGAGTTCAAACCCACCAGCTGCTCCTCAGGAGAAAGATGTGGCAGTCTGCTTCCATAAAGATGACAGCCTTGGAAACTCTATGGGGCAGTTCTACTCTGTTCTATAGGACTATGAGTCAGAATCAACTTGACAGCAACGGGTTGGGTTTGGTTTTCAAGAAAGGAAACTAACTGGCTTCTAGCCAGGGCCTCAAAACGGTCAAGACAGAATTTGTGAAATATATTACAGTCATATAAAAGGTTACACATTGCAGGGACTTTTCTACACTGTTGGTGGCTGTATAAATTGGTGTACCCTCTTTGGGGTATTAATTAGAAATATCTTTCAAGATGGTAAATGTATATACTCTTTGACCAAGTGTTCTACTTTAGGAATGATTAATATGTGTCAGAGTTCAGAAAGCAACAGAAACAAATCTTTCTTAACTTAAGCCAAAGGGAGGATGTGGGAGGAGGACAAGAAGTGAGACGCACAGAAGTGACAGAAGGCTGAGAGAAATGGACAGGAACCAAGAGGCTCCAACAGTGAGAGACAGCTGAGAGCACTGCAGCCGACTCCAAGCCAGAACAGAATGGTCAGCAAGGAAGGAATGACACTCCTGCTGTTTTCAGCCTCTTGACTCCTCTTTTCAACATGGTTTGGATCACACCTCTGCCCATTGGCAAGGAGAGGGTCAGTCTGACCATTTTCACCAGACTCCAACAGAGTAGCAAATCAGAGTGCTAATATAAAGTAGAAATGAATCCTGTTGTTGTGTGCTGTTGAGTTGATTTCAACTCACAGAGATCCTATAGGACTCAGTAAAACTGCCCCATTGGGTTTCCTAGACTGAAATTTTTATGGCAGTACATTGCCAGGTCTTTTGGTGGGTTTGAACCACTGACCTTTTGGTTAGCCACTGAGGGCTTAACTATTGTGCCACCAGGGTTCCTAGGTCACACAAAAAGTGAATGTCCTCTACATAATGTGTTGTTCAGCCCTTTCAAGACCCAATTATTTTCACCTTTGAATCTTTTGTTGCTACTATGTTTTCACTAATGAAGGTGTGCTGATTAAAGGACCAATTCAGAATTTTTCTTATGAGTTATGGATTTTGATACCCATTATCTGGGATCCCATGTGTCCCAGTGGACTGTGGACGATGTAAATCCTGTCGATATGAGTCAATGATAAAATTAGTTTTTTAACTTATTTTTTATTTCCTGAAAATTTACAAAACATGAGGTAAGACACAAAGGCACCTGGCAATCACTGTACATACATTTTATTCTAGTCTCCTTCTTCTTAGCCTTTTTATTATTTTTCATGAAATCTTTCAAAAACGTTGTACAGTGCATTCTTCCTTGGTCCAGAAGCAGTACTTACAGCCCACATAAATAAAGCCTAAGGATTTTTTATCTCAGGAAAATTACCACTACAATGCATTTTCATTACTGCAAAAGCAGTACTCACAGGCAAAATAAAACTAAAGGAATTTGAATCTCAGGATAATTACCACTACTATGTATTCTTCATTATAACAATAGCAGTACTAACAGCTAAAAAGCAGAAACAGCTGCCCTGGTTTCTTAGTTATCGAGTGCTGCTGTAACAGAAATAAAAAAAAAATAAATGGCTTTAACAGAAAGAAATTTATTCTCTCACAGTCTAGGAGACTAAAAGTCTGAATCCAGGGTGCCAGCTCCAGAGGAAGGCTTTCTTCCTCTGTTGACTCTGGGGAAAGGTCCTTGTCATCAATCTTCCCCTGGTCTAGAAGCTTCTCAGTGCACGAACCCTAGGTCCAAAGGACGTGGTCCAGTACTGCTTCTTCATTCTTGGTGGTAGGAGGTTCCCATTCACTCTGCTCAATTCTCTCTTTTATATCTCAAAAGAGATTAACTCATGATACTACCTAATCCTGTAGATTGAGTCCTACCTCATTAACATAACTGCCTGTAATCCTACGTCACTAACATCATTAAAAAAAAAAAAAAAAAGCCAAACCCACTGCAGTCAATTCCAGCTCATAGTGACCCTATAGGGCAGAGTAGAACTGCTCCACAGGGTTTCCAAAGGAGCGGCTGGTGGATTCAAACTGCCGATCTTTTGGTTAGCAGCCAAACACTTAATCACTGTGCCACCAAAGCTCCATACACATAGGATAATCACATCAGATCACAAAGTGGTGGATAACCACACAGTACTGGGAATCATGGCTTAGCCAAGTTGATACATGTTTTTGGAGGACACTATCCATAACACCTGGAATACTGCAGAACTGCCCACCTGCTACATGTAGAAGCAATGATTGAGCTCTAAGACTGAATGCGGGGTAAGAATAACATACAGGAGTTCCAATTTCTTTTGAATCACTGGAATATATTATTCCTCATTGGAAAGGCAGTATGTACTGTTCAGAAGCTAGAAAACAAGGGAGCCAGTAACACCTGGAAACAACGAATAGCATAAAGGAGAAAATGGCCACGGTGACTGAATAAAGACACAATAGCTTATTCTCGTGATAAGTACATTCTCATGAGAACATAGTAATTGGGAAGCATAGTAAGAAGGCTTATCTCACAGAAATAAAGGCAAACCTGTCAAAATTTTAGAAAATTCACACAAGCGGGAGGCATCACCTAAGACAATGTTCAATCCACACAAATATGAAGCTGCCACTCAGGATTTTTCCATTTCACACATTTCAGAAGGCTCCCACTTTACGCAAAATGAGTTAAAATCGTGCTACACCCTTTCTAAGGAACTCCAGAGGCATAAAAAGTGGGTGGAATACTTATGTTCCACAGGTCTTGAAAGGGTTACTACTGAAGTTCTTCACAGCCACCAGGTCTTCCGTCCACAGGCCCCCGCCCACAATTTTCTTGTCTATCAATCCTCCCTTGTTCCATTTTCAATCCAGCTGAAACCCCATAGCCCATCATCTCAATAATCCTTTTGCCAAATCTGAAACCTCTGTGATGAAGCCTATGGCCCCCAGTGCTGCTGGAGGAAATTCCACAGCTGGGCAGACACTACCACGACCATAAGTTCACCATCATTGACTTCGCCAAGGCTCTTACAATGCCCAGCCACCTCACCCCTGTCTCTCCACAGTGCTTCTGAAAACTCAGAAACCACTCCTCTCCTCCCCCCTTTTCTTCCTCACACCCAGCTTATCTTGTCTTTTTAATCCGAGAGAACATAAAAATCATAAGATGATAAAAATTGCCAACTTCCCACTACCAAATCCAGCTCTTGCCCAATCCTTCCTTCTAGTTACCTCCCCAGGTCTCATGTTTCCAGCCTCCTCTTAATTTTCTGGTATACATACTCTCTGGATCCCGCTTATCATCATTAAAACACGCTCAAGACTCTTCTCCCATCTTGAAGCCAAACCAAACAAGCCTCCCTTAAACCCACATTCCTTTCTTGCTAGACTTATCTCCACTCTGTCTCAGCCAAACTTCTTGAAAAAGCTCTCTGCATACGCAACTAGTCTCCAATTTCCCTTTTTCTCCTCACCTAAGGCAAGGAAGCCTCCACTCTTGCTCACACCACTACACCAAAATTCCTCTTGTTAAGGCCACCATCATCTGGTAACTTAATCTAATAGACAGTTTTCTTTACATTACTTTGTGGTTATTCAGGGAAACTGCATCTGACATAGTTAATCACTCCCTCCTCCTTCAGTACTCTCTTGTTGTGGCTTTGAGAACACCGTACTTGCTAGGTCTGCTCACCCTCCCCAGCAGCCTCTAAATGTTGCAATTCCTTGAGGCTCAGTTCTAGGGCCTTTTCTTACTTGATGCACTTGAGTTTCGTACTTGTCTCCATCTCTTGGATTCCACAACTGCTTTCCCAAGATGACACCAATGGTTTAATGTTTCACAGGAGCACCTTGTTTACCCTTCACACCTGGTCAATCTTCCCTCTCAGCAATATCTGGGGATGCTAGTGCTTGCTGGGTGTTGGTTTGGGAAACTCTATAGAGCAAACACTTGCTTCTTTGAGACTTTCTAATCTATCGTAGTTTGGCTCCATTCATAAATAATCCTCTTAATATGCTGCTAGATTCATTTTTCTAGTGTTTTGTTGAGGATTCTGACATCCATATTCATAAGGGACATTTGTTGATTATTTTGCTTTGTTTTGTTTTTTGTAATAGCCTTCTTTTTAGAAATTGAAAGAGCATTATCTTTTCATTACCTAGTGGCCATCCAAATTAACTCAAAAGACAGTTTATGTAAAAAATGCATTATTCTGAATTTTGGGGCCTGAATTTGAAAAAACGAAAAAAGAGCTGTCAGAGAAGACAAGATGTGAACATAAGTGATAACTATCTAAGGGCAATAAATAGTTGCAGGCAATATTTTAAAAACAATGTCAATAAATATTAGATCCAATAACCTAGTTTGGAAAGCCATGGTGTACTCACATAGAGAATACTGTGGGAGCCCAGAGCAAAAGCAGCTAAATCAGGCTGAGAACAAGGAAAGACAGGTGAGTTGGCACTTTGGCTGATTCACTGAAAGCAAAATCTAGTTGGAGAGATGACGTACATATATTAAATTATAAGTAACATAGGCTAGTAGAATGAGTGCCAGGTAAGGCATCCAAAGACAGAGGAACACAATTCCTACCTACATTGAGATCGCTGGGGAAGAAAACAAGGTGGAATCTAAACTGGTCTGTAAAGCTTAAGCAGAATTGAGATAAATAAGGAGTGGGAAAAGCTGGACATTATAGGCGAAGACATAATTTGGGAGATGAGTAGCAATTTTAGTAGCTGCATGGCTCATGGAAGGGAATCGTGTTGAAGATACATTAAGGTCTTGGAAAACAATAGGTTAAACTCAGACTAAATTAAAAACGAGGCTAATTAGATAAAATACACAAAAGGCTGGATAAAGGGGAATGAGAAGAATGTGGAGACAAAAAGATATTGGAGTGAGAGGAGGTGAAAAGAGTTACCTCATCTTTTTGAGCTATCTCTGAACCCCAAGCTAGAGTAACATGAAAAATGAGAAAGATAAACTGTGTTTATAATCAAACAAACGTATGTGATGCTGTGGTGGTTAATTTTGTGTCAATTTGCCTAGATTATGGGGCCCAGTTGTTTGATGAAACACTAATCTAGATGTTGCTGCGAAGGTATCCTGGATAATGTGGGTGGGCCTCATCCAATCAACTGAAGGCCTTAAAAAAAAAAAAAAAAAAACTGAGGTTTCTGAGAGGAGAATAAAGACTGTAACATAGATATCCTTCTAGACTTTCCAGCCTGTCACCTTGTCTATCAATTTCAGACAGAAGACTGGTGGAATTTCCAGCCTGTTGCTTGACCTATGTATGGATTTTAAACTTGTCAACCCCCAAAATTACGTGAGCCAAATTCTCTCTCTATATATACAGCCTATTGGTTGTTTCTCTGGAGAACCCTGACCAATACGGGCGCCTACAATGTGCAGAGTACATGAACAGTCCTTCTCAAAAGGTGGTTTAAGAATTCCTATGGTCTCTTGTTCATCTTTCTGGAAGTTTCTTGTATTTAGAATGTGACAGTGTCCATTTTTTATTTTCTTTGTGAATTATAGTTAAGAGAAGTACTATGTCAAGATATGCTGGAATAACTGTGAGATTTACAGTTACATAAATAATATGTGATTATTTACTCCTTGTAAAAAATGAAAACAATATAGACATGCCTTAAGTGCTCCAATTCTGATTCTCTCCCTGACAAAACTATTACTGTGGTGAGTATTCTTCCACACCTTTTGCTGGGCTTTTGCATTTTTTTGAACTCCTATAAAATATGAACTTTAAAAAAACAAATGTTATATTGTATTTTTCCTTTTGCAACTTAAAAAAACCCCAAATCCACCGTATCTTGGATTTATCCATTTTTTTAAATGGCTGCATAGATTTTGTAATATGGATGTATCACAATTAATTTACCCACTTATCTGCTGTGAATGTCCCAACTTTTCACTGTTACTGCGAGAACACCTAGCGTATAGTTCCTTGTACAAATATGCCTGGTGTTTTTCTATCACTGACGGCAATTAGTTGCAGGTCACGGGGAAGGCATATTTTGAAATTTAATTGATCACGCCAAATAGGGAAACCCTGGTGGCAGAGTAGTTAAGAGCTATGACCGAAGGTTGGCAGTTCGACTCCACCAGGCGCTCATTGAGTATTCTACGGGGCAATTCTACTCTGTCCTATAGGGTCGCTATGAGTCCGAATCGACTCGACTGCAATGTTTTTTTTTTTTTTTCAATGCCAAATAGTCTTAAACAGTGCCTGTACCGAACTACACCCCTAAATAGAGAGTTTTAGTCACTCCGTCCTCGGCAGTGACTGTTTTCCCCCAAGAAGGTTCTGGGTCCATCAAATCCTGTCCTACCGCTGGCCCCGCCCCAGCGGCACGCCCCCGGTGGCCTCACCTGCACTTGTTTCGGCCTCGCCCCTTCCGCCTCTGGGCCGAGGCCGCGCCCCTTCCGTGGGCTTGTAGCTGGAAAGCTGGGACCCGCCGGCCTCTGACGTCACTGCCGGCCGGACGCCATCTTGCTGGGTTGCGGCCGGACTTGGATGTGGCGCTGGCGGTATTGAGGGCGTGGGGAAGGGTGGAGTGAGGGGGCGAGGCCGCGACGAGGGCGGTGAAACTCTCCTCCCCGCGGCCCCAGCGCGTGGGACGGCGTGAACGTGGTGTCGGAGGGATGTCCGCCTTCTCTGAGGCGGCGCTGGAGAAGAAGCTGTCGGAGTTGAGCAACTCGCAGCAGAGCGTGCAGACCTTGTCTCTGTGGCTCATCCACCACCGCAAGCACTCGCGGCCCATCGTCACCGTGTGGGAGCGGGAGCTGCGTAAAGGTGAGCCGCCCGCGCGGATCTCCGCCACCCGGCTCGTTCCCTGGTGTCACCGGGACCCCTGCCCTGCTTACCCGGAGCCCCGCACTCCCCAGCGCCCGCGGCTCCCTGACGCCTGGAGAGCCGTCTCTGTGCCTGCGAGCGGCTGTTGGCGGGGTATGAGCCGCGTGCACCGCGCTCCCTGCAAAGCCGGCGTTTAGTAGGTGTTAGTTGAATAAAGGAATGATGGATAAAATTAAACTTCGATTGATTTAACACGGGAGGAACAGTAGCTGGGGGTTCGGGACGCCGCATGCAATTAGAGCCAAAATTAAGGCAGGCTGGTACTTTATGTTTTCGTCTGTTATAGTGGTGGATAAGACCAAAAACCCGTTGCTGTCTAGTCGATTCCTATTCATAGTGACCCCATGGGACAGAGTAGAACTGCCCCATAGGGTTTCCAAGGAGCACCAGGTGGATTCGAACTGCTGACCTTTTCGGTTAGCAGCTGTAGCTCTTAACCACTGCGCCACCATGGTTTCCGTAGTGGTGGATTAAAAAAAAAAAAAAGCCATTACCATCCAGTCTATTCCAACTCATAGCAACCTTATACGATAGAGTAGAACTGCCCCGTAGGGTTTCCAAGGAGCACCTGGTTGATTGTAAGTGCCAACCTTTTGGTTAGCAGCCGAACTCTAAACCACTACACCACCAGGGTTTCCATAGTGGTGGATAGGGGAGGGGAAAGGTAAGGAAGTGGAAAGGAATAGGTTAGTGTGGGAATGGGAGTAATTTCGTAATTTCCAGTTCCGTAATACATAAACCTAGTCTAAAATTAAGAGGGGGTCAGAGTTTCAGAACTGCGGAGCCTAAAAATGCATAATGCTGTGAAAAGAACCCCCAACTTGTAGGTTTTAGAGGACCAAGATTAAGCAAGCTTCTTAACTTTTGGATTGCAGTTGCCTTATCTGAAAATGGGGAAGTTAGATTTACCTGGTCTAAGGTCTTGCTGTATATGCAGCGTCTTTCTTTGGCAAAACATTTGATAGTGCGCCTGTAAATGAAGTAAACTTTTTTGAGCTTTGAGCAGTTTTCACTAAAATATCCCGAGTCTGGCCAGTAACTTTATCTGTAAAGAATTGGTTGTATGTTAATGTGACTGAAAAATTAAAAATTTAATTCGCATAGTCTGAAATTTAATTTGTACCTTTATTATTAATTCATTGAATGGAGTAGAAGCTCTTTGTTGTTTAAAACATCTCGATGGGTATGATAGTTATTTATTAAGTGTTAACAGTTTTAACAAACCGTTACTAAAATGGGTGCTTGTTTAGTGACTCTGTGAAAGCTACATGATGTGTTAACATGGCAGCTAAAATGTGGCACTGGCTGTATAGAATAGAGAGAAGCTGTCCTCTTCCTACAAAATACTCTTGTATATTTGCTTGTGGTTAAGAAGACATTGATTTAGAGCCCTGTTTTTCACTTTATAAATAAATAAGTGTATATATATTGGCTCTCAGTGAGAAACTAGTCTTTGTGAGTGGCCAAAAAGATTTGAGAAACATTGGTGTATAGGTTGGGAAAATAGCTAACTGAACTTCGAGAAGCATTTAGAAATGCATAGTCAATAAAGGATTGATACCCAGGCTATCTTAAGAACTACTGCAAATCAACAAGACAAACAACCCAACAGAAAAATGGCAATGCTGTTTACAGGTATTTCACGGGAGATAAACCTGGAAGGCTAATGATAAAGCTTAATCTTAACTAATCCCATACCATTTCCTCTCACCCTGTGGTAACAGGTCGGCAGTTCGAACCCACCAACTGCTCCTTGGTAAACATATGGGGCAGTTCTGCTCTGACCTGTAGGGTCACTCTGAGCCGAAATCAACTCTACGACGAGTTTACCTTGGAATACGGCTTTAATCATTGCTAGGGTTTTTAGGGATGTTTAGCTGTAACTGCAGATAGCTGTGGAGTCCCTGGGTGGTGCGCATGGTGCTAAACTTAAGGTTGGAGGTTCCAGGTTGTGTCCACCCAAAGGCTCCTCAGAAGAAAGGCCTGGTGATTTACTTCCCTCAAAATCAGTCATTGAAAACCCTGTGGAGCACAGTTCTGTTCTGACCCACATGCGGTCGCCATGAGTCAGAGTTGACTCAGCAGCAGCTGGTTTTGTCACTGGCATTATGACTCTGTTTAACCTTTTGAGGAGTTGCCAGACTGCCCTCCACAACGATTGCGCCGTTTTACGTTTCCGCTGGCAGTGTATTAGAGTTGCAGTTTCTTTACGTCCTCACCACCACTTGCTATCTGTCTTTGGTTACAGCCATCCTAGTGGGTATGAAGTGTTATCTCATTGTGGTTTTGATTTGTATTTCTCTGTTGAACATCTTTTTATGTGCGTATTGGCCAGTTACATGTCTTTGGAGAAATGCTATTCAGATCCTTTGCTCATTTTTTAATTGGGTTGTCTTGTTCTTGACTTGTAAGTGGCAGTAAGGGTGAAAACCTTATGGATCACAAATGTCCAGCCCTGTCATGGAAATGGGTCAGTTGTACAAGGGGTTAAGATGAGTTGGGGACCCACTCAAAGGTAGCTAACAGCAGCAAGAGTTCTTAATGTATTCTAGATATAAGTTCTTTATCAGATGCATGATCTGCAAATTTTTGTCCATTCACTGGGTTGTCTTTTCATTTTCTTTTAAGAAAAAAAATTATTTTGTTGTTGAAAATATACCCAGCAGAACATACACCAATTCAGCAGTTTCTACGTGTATCATTTAGTTAGGTTGATTACATTCTTCTTCTTGTGCAACCATTGTCACCCTCCTTTTCCGAATTGTTCCTCCCCCATAAACATAAATTCACTGCCCCATAAAGTTCCTATCTAGTCTTTCAAGTTGCTCTTGTCAGTTTGATGCCATATAGATAGATCTTAAAAGAGGATAATGCTCAAGGCAGACATTTACTAGTTAAGCTGAACTGTTGTTTGGTTTTAAGATTTCAATGGATATTTTTGGGCTAAGGTTTAAAGACTTTCTCAAGGCAGTAGTTTCAGGGGTTCATCCACCCTCCACGGCTCCAGGAAGTCTGGAGTCCGTGAAAACTTGACACATGTTCTACTCCCCTCCCACTCCCCCACCCCTGGTTTGATCAGGATTCTTCTATGGAATCTTGGATAAAAATGTTCAGTAAAGGTAGCCGGACACCATCCAGTTCTTCCAGTCTCAAGGTAGCCGGACACCATCCAGTTCTTCCAGTCTCAAGGCAAAAGGAGGCAGTTATTCATGGAGGCAATGAGCCACACATTCCATTTCCTCTCTAATTCCTGAGTCTCCTTCTTCTGTTGCTCCAGGCAAATAGAGACCAATTATTGTGCCTTGCAAGCTTTTAAGACTCCGGGCACTACACAGTGAACTAGGAGATAGAACAGAAACACTAAACATGTTATTAGGCCATTTAACAGGGATGTCCCACGAAACCATGACCCTGAACCTCCAAACTAAGAAACCAAATTCCATGAGGATTTTGGTTGTATATATATATATTTTATGAGCAGCCTCAGTAGCTACTCTTTTTTTGAATCGTTGTAAACATGTCTGTCACACAGCTTTTGTCCATTCAACATTTTACAGGTGTACAGTTTATTGACAGCAGTTACAGTACTTGGTTGTGCAACCCTGTCTTTAATTAATGTGACATTTCCATCACCGTTAACCCCTCTCCGTTATCCCTTCCATCCTGTCCCTAGTAACCACTAGTAAACTTTGGTCACCATAAATTTGCCTTTTCTTGTCTTTATATAAAAGTCTTTTATATAAGTAAGGTCATCCTTTTGTGATTGACTTATTTACTGCATAATGTTTTCAGCTCCATGTTGTAGCATGTATCAAGACTTCGTTTTTACTGGCTGAGTAGTATTCCCGTGTATGTATGTACCACATTTTTTTTATCCATTTATCTGTTGATGGACATTTGGGTTGTCTCCACCTTTTTGGCTATTGTTTTGTGAAGAGTGCTTTGATGAACATTAGTGTATAAGTCTCTTTTTGAGTCTGCGCTTTCAGATCTTTTGGGTACATACCTAGGAGTGGAATTGCTGAGTCATATGGTAGTTCTATTTTTAGCTTTTTGAGTAGCCACCACACTGTTCCACAACAACTGTACCATTTTGCATTCCCACTAGCAAATGGATAAGGGTTCCAATTTTCCCAAATCCTCACCAACGTTTGTCATTTTCAGTTTTTTAAATCTTCGCCATCCTGGTGAGAGTAAAGTGCTATTTCATTGTGGTTTTGATTTGTATCTCTCTGATGGCTAATTACACCAAGCATATTTTCATGTGGTGATGGTTGAAATGTCTATTCAAGCCCTTTGCCCATTTTATGATTGGGTTATTTTTTCTTGAAGTTTTATATATATTTTGGCTATTAGATTCTTGTCAGGCATATGGTTTCCGAAGATATTCTCCCAGTTGATAGGTAGCTTGTCTTTTCACTTTTTTGGTAAAGTCTTTTAATGAGCAGAAGTTTTAATTTTTATGAGGTCTCATTTTGTCTTTTGCTGTTTGTGCTTTTGTTGTTATATTAGATAATCCGTTATTAAAAGCTAGGCCTGACAGCGTTGCCCCTACTTTTTCTTCTAAGAATTTTATTGTTTTAGTTTGCGCATTTAAGTCCCTAATCCATCTTGAATTTGTTTTTCTGTATGGTGTGAGGCATGGGTGCTATTTCCTTTTTTCGTAGTCTTTTCATGTAAGTGTCCTTTGAAGGTGACTGTTTTAGACTCTAAATGACTCTCTCAGTACTGGGCTACCTTACTTACCTAGTGCTGCTATAACAGAAATATCACAAGTAGGTGGCTTTAACAGAAATTTATATTCTCACAGTGTAGGAGGCTAAGAGTCTGAATTCAGGATGTCGGCTCCATGGGCATGCTCTCTCTGTTGGCTCTGGGGGAAGGTCCGTGTGTCTTTCAGCTTCTGGTCCTGGATTCGTTGGCAATCTTCTTGTTGTGTCTCTCTCTCCCATTTGTCATTGCTTGTTTCTTTGCTTTCTAGTTGCACCTTTTTTTGTAAGTGATTGGCTTAAGACATAAGCTGTACTGATTAACATAGCATGACAAAGAAAGCCCTATTCCCAGAATAGGTTATATCCACATGTAAAGGGTTAGGATTTATAACACATAATTTTCGGGAGACACAATTCAGTCCATAACATGGGCTAAAAAACAAACAAACAAAAAAACCCCACTGCCATCGAGTTGACTCCGACTCATAGGACAGAGTAAAACTGCCCCATAGAGTTTCCGAGGAACGTCTGGCGTATTTAAACTGCCGACCTCTTGGTTAGCAGCCGTAGCACTTAACCACTTCGCCACCACTATTAATGTAAATTTTGTGTTAGATTCATTGCTGCGGAAATAGTGACCGTGAATATACCTGAATTTACAAAACCAACACTGACATTTGGCCTCTTCTACGCACACACACAGGACAACAACAAAAAACTCTTTGGAAGAGTTGTAGAAAAATAACCAGTTGGGTCGTGGTTGTTAGGTGCTGTCAAGTTGGTTCCAACTTGTAGTAACCCAGTGGACAACAGAACGAAACACTACCCAGTCCTGTGCAGTCCTCACAGTTGTTGCTGTTTGAGGCTATTGTTGCAACCACTGTGTCAGCCCATGTTGTTGAGGGTCTTCTTTTTCACCGACTCTCCACTTCACGAAGCATAATGTCCGTCTCCAGGGACTGGTCCCGCCAATGAAATGTCCAAAGTACGTGAGATGAAGTCTCAGCATCCAGTTGCCTTAGAGTCATTGTAGGAGCCCTGGTGGTGCAGCAGTTGAAGTGCTCAGCTGCTAACCAGAAGGTCAGTGGTTTAAACCCACCAGCTGCTCCATGGTAGAAAGATGTGGCAGTTTACTTCTGTAAGATTTACAGCCCTTGAAACTCTATGGGGCAGTTCTACTCTGTCCTATAGAGTCATTATGAGTCGGAATCGACTTGACAGGCAGTGTGGGTTTAGAGTCACTGCCCTCCCTAGTCTGTGACTGAATCCGCCACGCCAGCTCTTGTACATTACTCATACTTGTGCCTCAACAAAGCTGTAAGTGCTTCAACCTGTGTTGTTATTAGGTGTCAAATAGATTTCAACTCATAGCAACCGCATATGATAGAGCAGAACTGCTGCGTAGGGTTTTCCAGGCTGTAGTCCTTATGGGGACAGATTGCCAGGTCTTTTCTCCTGTGGAGCCCGCTGGGTGGGTTCCAACTGCCAACCTTTCGGTTAGCAGCTGAGCCCTTAACCATTGCACCACCCTTTAGGGTATCTGAATTCTCCGTGTATTTATTGATTGTCTTGTGTGTGTCAGACATAGTGTATATCCCAGTGATAACTAAAACAAAGTTGGTGTCTGCCCTCATAAAATTTTTTGTCTCATGGGGAGGGCAAACAAGAAACAAAACATTGTAAACAAATTCTGTGTTGTCTACCGGAGGAGAAGAACTAGTTAGAATGGTGAGGTAGATCATCCCTGACTAGGTGACATTTAATAAAAACCCTCCTGAACTAGCTATTCCTTCAGCTAGTGGGAATATGTGGAGTTGCTGAGATGTGAAATTGCAACGTAAAGAGCTAAACCTGGGAATGCTCAGCCCTTGAATGCCTGTTACTGGTTTTTCTTGTATTGCAACAATTAAAATATTAGGTTATTTAACGTTTAACTTTTTCTTCTATTGTAATCATCTGTTAACAATCAGCAGTTCTGATTTTATCAGATAACTTTAAGGGAACAAGTTATCACTTTTCATTGCATTACAAATTTGGGGGAGTATATGTTGGCTGTAAAGCAGACTCTTGGGCTCCTTGAGGTGGTTTTCTGCCCATTTCACTTTTAACCTCCGTAGCCCTAAAATACTACTGCTTTTGACGAAGGTCCTTATGTTTGTATTGAATCAACATTTACATTCACAATATGGCTTTAGGTTTGCAAGAGATGTTATTAAGCTCTGCATATTCTTTGCTCTCTAGTTGATTTGGTTTTAGGAAAACAGGAAACATTTTTTGCGAAGTATTTTCGTGTGTTGTGCTAATTATTTTTACTGCAACATGTTAAAAAAAACTGACATAGTGGCGCTTATGAAAATACCTTGCGGGGGGAGGGTGTGGTTGGCAAACAAATACAGAGGGCATGCATTATTTTAAAGTACAATACTAAATCACTTATTTACATAAAATGACATTATTAATGAAAAATAATGATTTTCTCTAAAAATTGTAGAAAAGTGATTGCTTTATGTTTTTCTAAAGCTCTATAATGTTTGGCTTAATGGAAGGCAGCTGGATTCTCATGTCTGGTTGTGCATTCAGTCTAGTTAGTATATCATACATCATATAACCTCCCCAAAATGTGTACATGTGTGAGAGAGTGACAGTGAAAAAGGCAAATAACATCTCAGTACTATCATTAAAGTAGTTTCGACTTCATGGGCCTCATGAAAGAGTTTAAGGACTCCCAGGAATCAATGGGCCATATGCTGAGAACTAGACTATTTCTTATAAACCGGTAGTTAGATCCAGAGGGTGGCTAGGACACATTGTTTTGCCTTAGCAGACATATTCCCTCCAAAATATTAAATCTCATGAACACTTTACCTGAATTTATGAAATTTCCCTTTGGCCTATGCACCCTCTCCCCACTTGTCGACACAGTTAGGTTCCAAAGACCAGGTCATTAGGCAAAATGCGACATGTGAAAATGGAGGATGACCACATCAGATCCCAAAAATGGAGGGTGACTGCATCATTACATAACTGCCAGACTGCATATTACATAACAGCCAAGCCACTGAGAATCATGGCCCAGTGAAGCTGACATGTAACCTTAAGCATCACAGTCAGCGAAAAGCCTTTAGTGGGGGAGAAGGGCTGTGGTAACAAGTAAGGTTTGTGCCCTGGGCAGTGCTTGAGGCGGAGTGCCAACGAGCAGTTTCTGTTGGCCATCACTGTTTCCACTGCCAGCTGTGATCACTCAGCAACCCACACTAATTACCCGAGGCACTGTTTTCTGTAGATAGGCCACTGCAGCCAGCCTTACTCTCGCCTTGTACCTCAGCACTCGTTACAGCCAGATGTGCAAAATAGTTGAATAGTAGATTTTTTGCTGTTGTAAACAGGAAATGTCGGATAACAAGATAGTCAATAAATGAGGAGAGGGTGTAATGTGATTTTTTTTTTTTTTAGATGTACTTTCCAGGGATATGTGCTTTTTAAAACATTGATAATTTGATGTTTTTGCTGCTAATGATACAATTAATGTTCGTTTTCTAATAAAAATAAAAGTGTGCTCCCACATTAAGCAAACTTAATATGACAATCTATAATTTACGAGCAGTTTTTAATAAAATGAAGTTTTCATTTCCAATGTTTAAGTAAAAGATTTTGCTATTGGTTTCCTTTATTCAGCAAGTATTTACTGAGCTTTTGCTTTTACTAGGCCATGAATGATTCAGCAGGTAAAATACATGCAGCTGTCTTCATGGAGTTTACATGTAAACCAGGGACATGCAGCTTACTAAATTAGTAGCTGCAGAGTGATACAAAGGAGAACTGTAACTGGGAACCTAAGCTGGTTTAGGTAATCAGGGAAGATTTACTTTAATTTGGGATTTGAAGTATGAGTAGAGATTATTGGAGCTGTACAATGAATATAGACATAGTTCTTACTATTTTAATTATTTGAATGTGGTCTTAGGTAAAAACTTTATTTGACATTTTAAATAGAACGATTCGTAAGTCCTTTCTGGAGCTAGGTAGGATGATAAGCATTTTAGATATACATTTAGTATTTTATGTCTGGAAAAAACTTTAAGTGATAAAAAGATATATT
The DNA here is from genome assembly GCF_024166365.1 of Elephas maximus indicus. Lineage (NCBI taxonomy): Eukaryota > Metazoa > Chordata > Mammalia > Proboscidea > Elephantidae > Elephas > Elephas maximus. The sequence goes on along the minus strand of NC_064829.1, from coordinate 43,756,010 downwards.
TTAATCTTTTTGTTCATATAGGGGCCCTGGTGGCACAGTAAGAGATCGGCTGGCTGCTAACCAAAAGATTGGCAGTTCAAATCCACCAGCTGCTCCTTGGAAACCCGATAAAAATGGAGCGGTTTTACTCTGCCCTGTAGGGTCCCTATGAGTTGGAATCAGCTTGACGGCAACAAGTTTGTATTTATTGATTCTGTTTACAAAAGTACATTAAAAGGATAGTAATGATGAATTATTTAATCACCTTGATGTCATTTAGATTTTTTTGTCATTTTAGTTCTTTAGAATAACTCTTGGCTCCTATCAGGTGCCTAGTAATCTTACCCTCTTTTTTTTTTTCTTTTTAGCTTTTCCTTAGCCATACTTTTAAGTTACATGCTTGGGTTTTTTAGGTGTACTTAAAATATGTGGATGTTTACATACACGTGTAAATATATATGAGATTAGGTAATAAGATGCACATAATATCAAATTCAGAAAAGGTATAAAAAGAGGAGTAAGGCTCCTTCCCATTCCTGTTCCCCACCCATTTTTCACACCCATACTTACATCTGTTAAGTTTATGTATTCTTTCAGAATTTTCTATTCATATACGAGCATATGTATATGTTACTGTTTTCTTTCGCTCTTTCTTGTTTACAGGAATAGCATAGCATATTAAATAGATTTCTCTGTCCTTTCATTTAATATATCTTATACTTTGTTACATATGTGTATATAAGATGTTGCCTCATTTTTTAAATGCCTGTACTGTATTCTATGTTTATGGTTACACCAGTGTTTATATGGACCCTAGTGGCATAGTGATTAAGAGCTCTTGGCTGCTAACCAAAAGGTCAGCAGTTCAAATCCACCAGCTGCTCTTTGGATACACTATGGGGCAGTTCTCCTCTGTCCCGTAGGGTCCCTATGAATCAGAACTGACTTGATGGCACTAACAACATCTGTATTCCATGTTTATGATTACACCAATATTTATATAACCATTACTCTCTTATGAACATTTAGAATGTGTCATTTTTTTCTGTTGCAATTTTAACTATTTATATTACTAAATATTCTAGCTACATTCCTAGTGGTTTCAGCTGGTGATTTTAAGAGACCCGAGCAGAAGTGGTAGACACTATTGTATCGCACCATTTTTTTTTTTAAGCTCGTTTTACCCTACCCATTTGATTTGCCTCCTTTATCATACACTGTCTTCATGTGCATCAAAGGATGAATGGCTAAACAAAATGTGGTATATCTATACCCAGAAATGTATCTATACAATGGAATATTATTCAGCCATGAAAAGAAATGAAGAAGTGATATATCCTACAACATGAATAAACCTTGAAAACATTATGCCAAGTGAAAGAAGCCACACACAAGAAGTCACATACTGTCTGGTTCCATTTATATGAAGTATCCACAATACATAAATGCATACAGACAGAAAGCAGATAAATGGTTGCTAAGGGTTGAGGGAGGGAAAGATGGGGGTGATTGCTTAATGGATACTGATGTCTTTTGAGGGTGGCAAAAATAATTTTGGATCTAGACGTGGTTGCTGCCCAGCATTATGAATTCCACTGAATTGTATACTTTAAAGTGGTTAATTTTATGTTATGTGGATTTTACTTTTAAAAAAGGAAATATTAAAAAAGAATACACTTTACACTTTAATGAATCTTGTTGCATTCATATACTTTTCCCTTTTCCTGCTTCTACTCTGTCTCCTAACCTTAAGCTCTAATGTCACTTCTTTCTACCCACAGCTTTCCTAACCTCTCCAAGGAATAATTGTCCATCCATGGTCCTTAGCCCTTTTTTTTTTTTTTTGAGCAGGGGGAGATTTTTTTTTCTAATTATAAGTGACATGTAAATTTATAACAATCTAGTTTGATCCCTGCTTACCTTTGGTAGCATTAAAAAACTCTGCCTCTATACAGCTTCATCCCACCCTTATGTTATTGTCACTGAGTACATTTGTATACATTGTATGCCTATTAGCAGGTTTATAATTATTGTTTTATATATTTGTCTTTGATATCATATAGGAAACAAAAAGAGGAGTTAAAAACCAAATACAATAATATTGGCTTTTATAGTTAACTATGTTTTGTTTTTTTTTAGTTACCTTTACTGATGTTTTGTATTTCTTTGTATGGGTTCACGTTTACTGTTTAGTGTCCTTTCATTTCAGCCTGAACAAGTCCCATTAACATTCTTTGCAGGGCAGCTCTACTAGCAGTGAACTCCCTCAGCTTTTGTTTTTCTGGGAATGTCTTCATTTTCCCTCCATTTTTGAAGAATGGTTTGCCCAGATACAGAATTCTTGGTTGAAAAGGTTTTTTTTTTCTTTCTTTCTTCCAGTACTTCAAATATGTCATTCCACTGCCTTGTGGCCTCCATGGTTTCTGAGGAGAAATCGACTATTAATCTTATAGAGGATTCCTTATACGTAATGATTTCCTTCTCTCTTTGGTTTTCATATTTCTCTCTTTGACTCTGGCTTGACTTTGAACAATTTGATTATAATATATCTCCGTTTAATCTCTTTTTGAGTTCATCCTGCTTGGAGTTCATTGAACTTCTTATTGTTGCTATTAGGTGCCATCGAGTTGGTCCCAAATCACAGCAACCCTCTGTACAACCGAACAAAACACTGCCTGGTCCTGCGCCATCCTCACAGTTGTTGTTATGCTTGAGCTCATTGTTGCAGCCACTGTGTCAGTCCATCTCATTGAAGGTCTTCCTCTTTTTTACTGACCATCTACTTTATCAGGCATGATGTCTTTCTCCAGGGACTGGTCCCCCTGATAACATGTCCAAAGGATGTGAGACAAAGTCTTGCCAACCTTGCTTCTAAGGAGCATTCTGGCAGTACTTCTTGTTCATTCTTCTGGCAGTCTATGGTATAGTCAGTATTCTTGGCTAACATCATAATTCAGGTACATCAGTTCTTCTGCCTTATTCATTGTCCAGCTTTCACATGCGTATGAGGTGATTGAAAACACCATGGCTTGGGTCAGACTCACCATAGTCTTGTTTTTTAATGCTTTAAAGAGGCCTTTTGCAAACATTTGCTGAATGCAGTGTCGTTTGATTTCTTGACTGCTGCTTCCATGGGCTTTGATTGTAAAATGAAATCATTGACAGTATTTTCTTTATTTATCATGATGTTGCTTATTGGTCTAGTTGTGAGGAATTTTGTTTTATGTTGAGGTGTGTCTTAGTCTTCTAATGCTGCTATAATAGAAACACTACGAGTGGATGGCTTTAACAAAGAGAAATTTATTCTCTCACAGTCTGGTAGTCTAAAAGTCCAAATTCAGGGCCCGAGCTCCAGGGGAAGGTGTTCTTTGTTGCCTCTGGAGGAAGGTCCTTGTCATCAGTCTTCTTAGTCAAGGAGCTTCTCAGCACAGGGACCCCAAACCCAAAGGACGTGCTCTGCTCCCAGTATGTCTTTCTTGGTGGTATGAGGTCCCCATGTCTCTTTGCTCACTTCTCTCTTTTATATCTCAAAAGAGATTGGCTTAAGACGCAATCTAATCTTGTAAATGGAGTCCTGCCTCATTAACATAACTGCCACTAATCCTATCTCATTAATATTCTAGAGATAGGATTTACAACATATAGGAAACTCACATCAGATGACAAAATGGTAGACAGTCACATAATGCTGGGAATCAACGGACTAGCCAAATCGACAGATATTTTGGGGGACACAGTTCAGTCCATAACAACAACAAAAAAAACATAACAAGGTATTCCTTTTTAACCTGTAATATTGTTCCATTCTTTCCATACTTACCCATCCTTTGAACAGTGATTCTTAAAGTGTGGTTAGTGAACCTTGTGAATCACCAGGACTTTTAGGGGTCCACAAGGTCAACATTATCTTTATAATACTGTTATGACTTTCCCCCCTCTTTTCACTGTTGACATGTGCCTTGATGTTGCAAAAACAGTGATGAATGAAAACTGCTGGTACCTAATCGTTAATGAAGACAGAGGCACCAGACTGAGTCATTGTATTTTTCACCTCATACACACACAGTTTAAAAAATGTGCCAGTTTCACTTAATGTTGTCAGTGAAGTAGTGTAAATTACTAATGTTACTAAATCTTGACCCTAGCGTGACTTTCTAATAATCTGTATTACAAGTTGGGAAGTACACACTTCTGCATACCGAACATTATGGAAGAACACCTGTGTGATTGAGTTGTGAGGTAAACCAGTTGTGTTTTTCATGAAACACCATTTTCACTTGAAAGAACAACTGACAGAAACACTGGTTGTTTAGGCATGAGTATTTGGCAAGGTGTTTTCTCGAAAATGAATGGAGTGAGCCTGTTGCTTCAAGGAAAACCATTGACAGTATTTGTCGTCCAAGATAAAATTCAAGTTTTCAGTTAAACAGTAGAATTTTAGAAAACTCGTAGGTGCCACCATGAACTTCACAGCTTCCTAATAGCTTTTTAATATATATAATTCTGTACGTATTGTTCAGTGACATTGGTTGCGTTTTTCACAGTGTGTCAAGATTCTTATTATTTCCATTCTGGTTGTTTTGTTTCCATTACTGTAGCTTCCCTGTGGCCCCTCCCCCCTTACCTTCCCATCTTTGCTTTAGGGTAAATGTTGACCATTTGATCTCATATAAAAAAACAAACCCCATTACCATCGAGTTGATTCTGACTCATAGTGACCCTAAAGGACAGAGTAGAACTTCCCCATAGGGTTTCCAAGGAGTGGCTGGTGGATTTGAACTGCTGACTTTTTGGTTAGCAGCCATAGCTTTTAACCACTGTGCTACCAGGCCTCCTATAGGTTTTTTTTTTTTTTTTAAGAATCACAGTACTCATGGGTGATATTGTTTATTTTATGAGCCAATCTATTACTTAGCTGAAAGGTGACCTCCTGGAGTGGTTTCAGTTCAAAGTTTAAAGGTATTTCAGGGCAGTGGTTTTGAGGATTCCTCTAGTCTCTACCAGTTCAGTAAGTCTGCCCTTTTTTAATAATTTAAGTTTTCTACATTTTTCTCCCAGTCTGTCTGGGACTGTTTATTGTGTCCCTGGTCAGAATAGTCGGTAGTGGTAGCCGGGCACCGTCTAGTTCTTCTGGTCTCAGGATACATGAGGCTTTGGCTTGTGTAGGCTGTTGGTCCTGTAGACTAGTTTCTTCTCTGAGTCTTTGGTTCCCTTCTTTCTGTTTTGCTCCAAATGAGTAGAAATTAAATGGCTGCTGTACACTTTTAAGACCCCATATGCTACTCGCCAAATTAGATGTAGAGCATAAACTTTATGAACTGTGTTATGCCAGTTGATCGAGTTGTCCCATGAGACTACCGTCCTAAGCCTCCAAACCCATTAAACTTGGCCGACAAGGTGTTTGGTTATGTCTAGGAAGTATCTGTAACTGTGCCCCCTATGTGCTTTATTAAACATATAAATATATATGCAGCACACATATTCATGTACATATGTATGCATCTATACTTGTACCTGCGTATACACACATATACATTCGTATACACATAATATGCATACATATCTAGCATTGTAACCACCAAAAAAAAAAAACACAAACCCACTGCCATCAAGTCAATTCCAACTCATAGCAACCTTATAGGACAGAGTAGAACTGCCTTATAGGGTTTTCAAGCCTGAAATTTTTTCTGGAAGCCAACTGCCACATATTTCTCCCACAAAGCAGCTGGTGGGTTTGAACTGCTGACCTTTTGGTTAGCAATTTAACCACTGAGCCACCAGGGCTCCTTGATTTTTTGTTGTTATTGCTGTTTTTGCAAAATTGTGTGTGTTATAGCCTTTACCAGAAATATCTCTTATTCTTGTTATTTCTTAGTGTCATCATTTGCCTTGGTCAAATTGTGTATGCTTCACCCACATTTGGTATTGCTTCCCAGTACTTTAAAGGACTTTCCAATGAAATAAGTAATGTTGATAAATGTGTTTTATGATATTGCATAGTAAAATGTGTCAGCAATTGGAAGGCCTGTGTAACTCAGTGAAACAGTATCTTCAGAAGGCCAGTGAATGATGATACAAAATAATGCATGAGCAAATAACCATTCAGAGAGCATGATGAGCATGATAGACTAATGGCTTTTAATATACCAGAGTTTAAAAAGTTCATTGATATGATTTCAGATTCAATATTGCAACTTTAGAATATTTTTGAAACTATAAACTATTGAGTTTTGTTGCAGTTTCAAGGAATAATTTCTACAGGTGTTTGTAAAAGCTATTAAAATATTCCTCTCTGCAACTCATATATCTCCATGAGGCCTGATTCTCTTCATATACTTCCACCAAAACAGCATGGCATGATATATTGAATACAGAAGCATATATGAGAATTAAGCTGTGTTCTGTTGAGCTGGATATTTGCAGAAATATAAAACATTATGATTCTTCTCACTGTTTTCTGTCTTGGCAATTTTTTTTTTTTTAGTGTTAACATGTAATTATCTTTTATTTTTCAGTGAAACAATATTTTTAAAAATGCTTGATTGTATTAAGCATTGAAAGATGTAACCCATTTGAACAAGAGCTCTTTGGGGTTCTGAATAATTTTTAAGTGTGAAGAGTCTTGAATCCAACAAGTTTGAGAATTGCTGTTAGATTAATAGAAACCATGAATGATTTTCGTTAGTTTTGTTTCATCTAATTTTAATCTTGCCTGATTCAATATGTAATTGTTTTAGTTTTTAAAAGCTATAGCTGGAGTTGAACTGATGAAATTAATAATCTATAAATAATGATGTAGAATAAATAGTGGCTGGAGTCTGAGTGTTTGTTGTACAGTGATTCCTTAGCTCTGAAAGCAGAAGTCTCAATGGGAAATTAAAAAAAAAGAGTTTATTTTGAGATAATGTAGATTCACGTGCAGCTGTAGGAAATAACCAGAGAAATCTTATGTACCCTTTACCCGTTTCGCCCCAATGGTAGCATCAGTATCACAACCAGAATATTGAGATTGATGAAGTCAAGATAAGGAACATTTCTATCACTGTAAAGATTCCTCATTTTGCCCTTTTATAGCCACATTCACTCTCCTCCCACCCTAAAAAAAAAAAAGCCCAATTTATCAGTTTTTTTTTTTAATGGATTATGCTTTTGATGCTAAATCTAAGAACTCTTTGCCTAGCCCTAGATCCCAAAGATTTTCTCCTAGCTTTTATTCTAAAAGGTTATAGTTTTATTAAGTACATGACCCATTTTGAGTTAATTTTTGTATAAGATGTGAAACTTTGGTTGAGATTCACCCCCTCCCCCCCGCCCCATGGATCTTGAGTTGCTCCAGCATTATTTGTTGAAAAGGCTTTTACACCTTTGTCAAAAATCAGTTGGGCATATTTGTGTGGGCCCATTCCTGGGTTCTCTATTTTATTACATTGATTCATGTGACTATTCCTTTATTAATAGCATGCAGTCTTGATTACTGTAGCTATATATGGCTATATAATAAGTCTTGAAATTGGATAGGCTGATTCTTCTCACTTTATTTTTCTTATTCAGATTTGTTTTAGCTATTCTAGTTTCTTTGCCTTTTCATATACATTTTAGAATGATCTTTTCTATATGTATAAAATTCTTTCTGGGATTTTGATCGGAATTCTGTTAAACCTGTATATGAGTTTAGGAAAAATTGATACCTTCACTATATTGAGTATTCCAGTCCGTGTACACAGTATGTCTCTCCCTTTATTGAGATTTTCTTTGATGATTTTTCATCAGTATTGTGTAGTTTTCAGCATACGAGTCCTGTACATATTTTGTTAGATTTACACCTGTTTCCAATTTTTGGGATGGTTTAAAATGATATTGTATTTTTAATTTGGTATCCACATGTTCATTGCTAATACATTGCAATACAATTAATTTTTTAATATTTATGTTATATCACGCAGCGTTGCTGAACACTCATGGTAGCTTTAGGAGTTTTTTTTGTAGATTCTTTGGGCTTCTCTACATAGATGATTATGTCATCTGCAAATAGGGACAGCTTTATTTTTCATTTCTCATCTGTATTTTTAGGCAGATAATGCGTGCCTTCTATGTTTTTTTTACCAACCGCTCACTCCCCTTGTGAGTTAGTTTTGTAAGTGCCACTGTGCCTTTTTTTTTTTTTTTAACAGCAACTTGTAAAAAAAATTGGCATAGCTGTGCTTATGAAACTACCTTGCAGGGGGAAGGGAGTGGTTGGCAAACAAATGTAGAAGGTACATGTTATTTGCGTAAAAATATGGTATGTCTTTTATTTCTTTTTCTTGTCATGTTGTATTTACTAGAACTTCTAGCACTGTGTTGAATAAGACTGCTCAGAATGGACATCCTTGCCTTGTTCCTGATCTTAGAGGGAAAGCATTCAGTCTTCCACCATTAAGTATATGTTAGCTGTTAGTTCTTTTAGATGCTCTTTATCAAGTTGAGGAGCTTCTTCTCTATTCTTGGTTTCTGAGAGATTTTATCATGAATGGTTGTTGAAGTTTTTCAAGAGCTTTGCCTTCATCAGTTAATATGATCATGTGATTTTTCTTCTTTAGCCAGTTAATATGGTGGATTATGGTGATTGATTTTAGAATCCTGAACTGGCTTTGTATTCCTGGAATAAATAATTCCTTGTTTATGGTATATATTTCTTTTTATATATTGATGAATTCTATTTACTAATACTTTGTTAAGGATTTTGCATCTTTGTTCAGGGTGGCTGTTGGTCTGACTCTTTTTGGGGGGTGGGGGTACTCTCTTTGTCTGGTTTTGGTATCAGTAATAGTAGCTTTATAAAATGAATTGGGAAGTGTTCCCTCTTCTATTTTCTGGACAGTATTATGTAGAATTGTTAATTCTTTAAATATTTGGTAGAATTCTCCAGTAAAACCATCTGGACTTGGAGATTTCTTTTTTGGAGTTTTTAAATTGCGAATTCAATTTCCTTAATAGTTATAACCCATTGCTCTCGAGTCTAAAAAAAAAAGTCTAGGGGTATTTAAATTATCTGTTTTATATTGGGTGAGTTGTGGTAGTTTGTGGTTTTTGAGGAAGTAATCCATTTATTTAGGGTGTTAAATTTGAAGGTGTAGAATTGTTCGTATTATTCCCTTATTATCCTTTTGATGTCTACAGGGGCTATAGTGATAGCCCTTGTTTCATTCCTGATGTTGATAGTTCATGTCTTCTCACTTTATTCTTGCTAGAGGTTTGTTAGTTGTATTGCTCTTCTTAGAGAATCAGCTCTTAGTTTCGTTGATACCTCTCTAATGCTTTTCTGTTTTCATTTTAATTGATTTCTGCCCTTTTATTATTTCCCTTCTGCGTGCTTGGGTTTCTTTTGTTCTCCTTTTTCTAGGGTTTTGAGGTGGAAACTAAGATTATTGATTTGTGATTTTTTTCCCCTTTTCTCTGATGTATGAATTTAGTGTTATAAATTTCTTTCTCATCTCTGCTTTAACTGTGTCCCACAAATTTTTATTCCTGAGTATTTTATTCTTTTAGATACTATTATAAATGAAATTGTCTTTAATCTCCTTTTCAGATTTCTTATTGCTGTTTTATAGAAGGAGTCCTAGTGGCTCAGTGGAGTCCTGGTTGCACAGTGGTTAAGAGCCTGGCTACTAACCAAAAGGTTGGCAGTTGGAATCCACCAGCAATTCCTTGGAAACCGTATGGGGCAGTTGTGCTCTGTCCTGTGGGGTTGCTATGAGTTGGAAATGACTCAGCAGCAATGGGTTTTTGTTTTGGTGTATAGAAACCCAAGTGATTTTTGTGTGTTGGCCTTGTATCCCCCAACATTACTAAATTTCTCTATTAAGTCTGAAGCTTTTTTAGTAGATTCTTCAGAGTTTTCTGTATACAGGACCATGTCATCTGCAAACACAGATAGTTTTACCTCTTCCTTTCTAATTTAGAAACATTTTCTCTTTTCTTGCCTTATTGCTCTGGTTGGAACTTCTAATACAGTATCAAATAAGAGTAGTGAGAGTGGGTATCTTGTCTTGTTCCTTTTTATTTTCAGGGAGAACGTTCTCATTTTTTTTCCCCATTGAGTATAATGTTGGCTGTTAATTTTTCATAAATGACCTTAATCATATTGAGGAACTTCCCTTTTATTTCTATCTTGTTGAGAGTTTCTATCAAGAAAGAGTGTTGGATTTTATCAAATACCTTTTCTGTGTCAACAGAGATGATCATGTTATTCTTTTATTTGTTCTAATAATGTGATTAGAGGGACCAGCACCTGGAGAAGGACATCATGCTTGGTAAAGTAGAGGGTCGGTGAAAAAGAGGAAGACCCTCAACATCATGGATTGACACAGTGGCTGCAACAGTGGGCTCAAGCATAACAAAGATTGTGAGGATGGCCCAGGACTAGGCAGTTTTGTTATGTTGTACATGGGATCGCTATGAGTTGGAACCAACTTGACAGCACCTAACAACAACAACATTAATGTGATGTATTACATTGATAAATTTCCTAATGTTGAACTGTCTTTGCATTCCTGGAATAACTCCTGCTTGATCATGGTGTATAATTCTTTTAATATGCTGTTGAATTCTGTTTGCTACTATTTTGTTGAAAGTTCTGGCATCTGTGTTCATAAGATATGTTGGTCTGTAATTTTCTTGTGGTGTCTCTCTGGCTTTGGTATCAGGGTAGTGCTGCCTTCATAGAAAGAGTTAGGGAGTATTCTTTCCTTCTCTACTATTTGGAAGAGTTTAAATAGGATTGGTGTCAATTCTTCTCTAAATGTTTGGTAGACTTCTCCAGTGTCCCACAAATTTTCTTTATAGCCCCCACAATGGACTCAAACATACCAGTGATCATAAAGATAGCATAGGACAGGGCAGTGTTTTATCCTGTTACACATGGGGTCATCATGAGTAGGAGCCAACTCAATGGCAACTAACAATAACAACCAAGCTCACAATAATTTTCCTTCTCTAGGAACTTCTCCTGACTGTGTTGTCATTGTATGCCATTGAGTCGATTCCAACTCATAGCGGCCCTATATTGCAGAGTAGGACTGCCCCATAGGGTTTCCTAATCTTACAGGAGCAGATCACCAGGTCTTTTCTCCCACAGAGCAGCTGATAGGTTCAAACTGCCAAACTTTTAGGTAGCAGCCAAATGCTTAAACGTAGTGCCACCAGGGCTCTTTGTCCCTGACTATAGCAGTGATTTGTTTCGAGTTGTGCTTGTACCCATTACCAACTCATTCACCTTGCCGCAGCTGACTATAGTCGAGCCGGACCAACAGAAGGCCTCACCTACAAATCTGGTGTTTTGAACAGGAACCATGAGAGATGTGCCAATTATTTATTTATTTATTCACTCAATAATATATACATGTTTTAAATCCCTCTCTGTGCCAGGCACTATAACAGGCAATGGGGACACACAATTCGATGACGCCAATTTCAGCCCTCACGAAGCTTTTGTGCTAGCCATACACAAGATAATTTCAGACAAGCTAAGTGTCATGGAGGGATTGGAGAATTTCAAGGAGTGCAGGAGACCTACTTTAAATAGGGATGTCAGGGCAGGTCAGATTTTTTTATTGTGCCTTAAGTTTACAGCTCCAGTTAATTTTTCATACAAAAATTTATGCGTATATTGTTATGTAACCCTAGTTGGAATCCCTATAGTGTGACAGCACGCTCTGTTTTCCACCCTGGGTTTCGCGTGTCCATTCATCCAGCTTCTATCCCTTTCTGCCTTCTCATCCTGCCTCCAGACAGGAGCTGCCTATTTAGTCTCGTGGCATAGTAAAGTGCCACGGCTGCTAACCAAAGGGCCAGCAATTCGAGTCTGCCAGGCGCCCCTTGGAAACCCTATGGGGCAGTTCTACTCTGTCCTGTAGGGTTGCTATGAGTCGGAATCAACTCAACGGCACTGGGTTTGAATTTTTTTTTTGATCTACTTGAACAAAGAAGCACATTCTTCATGAGTATCATTTTATGTTTTATAGTCCAGTCTAATCTTTGTCTGAGGAGTTGGCTTCGGGAATGATTTTAGTTCTGGGTTAACAGAGTTCAGAGGCCGTGTCTTTTGGGGTTCCTCTAGCCTCGGTCAGACCACTAAGTCTGGTCTTTTTACCTGGATTTTAGTTCCACACTACACTTTTCTCTTGCTCCATCAGGGACTCTGTTGTGTTATTTGTGTGATATTTGTATCTCCAATATATTTTTATATGAAGCATTTTTATGCTTACTGCTTTAAAATCTTTGTCAGGTAATTCTGACATCTCTGTCATCTTGGTGTTGGCATCTATTGATTATTTTTTCATTCAGTTTGAGATCTTTGTAGTTCTTGGTATGATGAGTGATTTTCAAGTAATGCATGGATATTTCTGTATCTATTATGAAACTCTGGATCTTACGTCATCCTTCAGCTTTAGCTGGATTTCTGTGACATTGCTTTATAAGGTGTGGGGGGTGTGCTCTGTTACTGCCAGGAAGAGGTAGAAATACATGTTCCCCCCTGGCCTCTTGATAACCTAGCCTCCTGTGACACACTGCACTTGTTACTGCTGGTAGGAGTGAGAGTTCAGCTCCCCGCTAGGCTTCTACTGACACGCCAAGGATGGGATGTGTGTGGCCACATTACTGCCGGACAGTGGCGAAAATCCTGACCCTCTGCTAGGCCTTCTCTGACACCACCCCAGTGGGAATACTTTCTTACTTCTGGGTGGGGTTGGAAGTCCAGACTCCCTACTTACCTTCTTTGATACCACCCTGGTGGAATATCAGGCCCCTCATTACAGTCTTGTAAGGGTGGAAGTCTGGGTTCCCATTTGTTTTTGCTGATATGGGTGGAGTTTATGCCACAGTTTTTTCTGGAGTTAGAGTGGTTATTGCGTAAAAGTTTTCTATCTTGCTAGGCTGCCCATTTCCTGTTCATTTAGCTCAAGAGAGCAGGTTTTTGTTGAGCCTTTTTTTTTTTTTGGTCTGCTCCTGTTGGAGTTTCTGGGTTTCTGGCTTTTTCAGTGTCAAATTCTGGTGTATATGATGCATAAAGAAAACCCAGGGAACTTGTCCCTGTGTTGTTCTTTGGGTCCTGAGGTCCCTAGCTGGTTGTGTTCTTCTCTTTTCTTACATTTGTTTTATATATAATGTCCAGGGTTTGTACTTGTACTTAGCAGGAGGAATAGAGAAAAGTCTGTTCTATCTTCCTGAAGCAGAAGTTTCCTACAGATTGATCTTTATACTGGAATTGGGACACATTATTTAGAACTCCTAGACTGGTGTGTTCTACCAGTATTTTTTGGTCTTGATATGATAGGATACTTTCTGGTTAGGATGTTGTGTTAGTTGTTTAATAAGTTTATTTTAATATAACTCTACTAAACACTAATGTTTACTTTTTTATTGGTTTAAAGTAGTTGTAAAATTATAGAACAGTACAATAGTATATGAAATTACAAAGTAAAAATCTATTGCAAAGCAGTAAGTTATCCCAAATTAATCTATAAATTCAGAGCAGTCCAAAAGGAATTTGTTTTTACTTGAAGTTGATGGACTAATTCTGAAGATTACTGGGAAAAGTAAACATGGAGGGAGATTCCACATGATTTTGAAAGGAAAACAATAATGGAGATAATGTACCCTTTTGGTACCCAGGCATACTATAAAGGTGTTGGAATTATAACAGTATGATGTTGGTGCAGGAATAGGAATATATGAATGAAACAGAAGAGAGATTTGGAAGACCCATTTTATATGAGGATATGGTAGATCAGGCACTTTAAATCCATGAGAGGAGGCGTGTAATATTAACAATTGATTCTTAGATTCTTCTATAAGACAGAGTAGCACTGCCCCACAGGGTTTCCAAGGCTGCTGTAATCTTTACAGGAGCAGACTGCCAGTCTTTCTCCTGCAGAGCAGCTGGTGGGTTTGAACCACCAACGTTTCCGTTAGCAGCAGAGCACTTAACCATTGTTCCACCAGGACTCCTTTCTTGGATTCTTACCTAAACCATATAAAAAGTTAATTGAATTAAAGATGTAGACCTTGAAAACAATCAACAATATAATAAGCGTGCAAGAAAAATGTATATTATATATTTATAATTACTTCTAACTTTGGATTATGGAAGGACTTTCTAAATTAGATATAGGCCAGAAATCATGTAGGAAATAGATTTGGCAACATAAAATTATAAAATTTCTGAATACAGAAACTAGCATCAAATAGACTTGGAGATAATATTTGCAGTATCTGGTATAGAAATAAGCTAAAATCTATAATACATAAAGTGATTTTATGAATTAACAAGAAAAAGACAATTCAGTAGAAAAACGGGTAACATATCAATAGGCAGTTCACAGAAGGAGGAAAAATAAATGAGAAGGAACCAGCCTCATTAGTATGTAGGGAATTGCAAATAACACCATCATTTTACTCTCAAAAACTTGGCAAAAATTACAAATATTAATAATATCTAGTGTTGGTGATAAGGAGCCCTGGTGGTGCAGTGGTTAAGCACTCACCTGCTGACATAAAGATCAGTGGTTCAAACTCACCAGCTGCTCCATGGGAGAAAGATTGGCAGTCTGCTTCTGTAAAGATTTACAGCCTTAGAAACCCTATGGTACAGTTCTACTCTGTCCTGTAGGGTTGCTAAGTGTCGGAATTGACTCGATGACAACGGGTTTGAATTTTGTAGTGTTGGTGATAATGTAGGGAAGTGAACATTTCCATGTGGTGGGAGTTCAAATTGGTACAGCCTTTTTGGAAGGCAGCTTGACAATGTCTGTCAAAATTTAAACTGCAGACAAGAGAAATGAAGTCCTGATATATGCTACAACATGGATGAACCTTGAAAACATTATGCAGAGTGATGTTAGTTGCAAAAGGACAAATATTGTATGATCTCATTCCTATGAAATACCTGGAATAGGCAAGTGCATACAGACCAAAGTTTATTAGTGGTTACAGGGGCAGGAGGGATGGGAAAAGGGGCTCATTGTTTAGGAAGCATTCAGTTTTCTATTTATGGTGATGGAAAAATTGGCAAGAGTTATTGGTGGTTGCACATAATTAATTTGTCACTAAATTGTACACCTGAAAAAACATTAATTTGCGAAATGTTGTGTTACATATATTTTTATAACAACAAAAATTGTTAATTGCATACTTTTTAACCCATCGCCTCTGCTTCTCAGAATCTATCCGGTAAAAATACGTGCTCAGGTTTACAAAGATAAAAAATACTAAAGATTTTAAATAATCTGTATCTCATGTGCCTAAGTTGCTGTTAAAAGGAATGAAGCTGTTGAAGAGAGTTTGGTAAAAAATGTTGAATTAGCAAATGTTTTGTTACATATATTCTTACTACAACAGAACAAAAAGTTTGGTAACAGATCTTGGATAAAGTGTGAAGAAAGCTATTTGTAAAACTTACGTGTAGCATGATCTCGTTTATGAAACAAATCTTATGTGTATATAATGTTTGCAAACATTCTTGAAAGGCTGCATATACCAAATTATTAACTTCTATCTATGACAAAATCTTTCTGACTCATAGTGACTCTGTAGGACAGAGTAGAAATGCCCAATATGTCTTTACAGGAGTAGACTACCACATCATTCTCCCACGGAGCAGCTGGTGGGTTCAAACCGCCAACCTTTCTGGTAGCAGCTGAGCGCTTAACCACGGCGCCACCCGTGCTCCTTATATCTATGAAAGGAGTCTTCACTATTTACATACCCTCAACTTTAGTTTCTTAACTTTTTATGATAAATTTCAAAAGTTATTTACAAAGGTAAAGACAAGATACTGAACTCCTGTGAACCCATCACCTAACTTCAGCATTGTTAGCATTATGCCTTGCTTGTTCTGTCTGTCCCTGGTATCTGTCTGGATTTCTTACCAAGCACTAAAATAGGAAGAACCATGGCTACATGTAGCTGTAGGACAGTCAGTTCGAGGTCAGCAGTAACCAGAACCCTTTTCAGCATGAAGGCTCTAGTTAATCATTTACATAAATCATGTATTTCGTATTTATGAGTTAATTCTTTGTTGATAATCCAGAGTCCCTCTGTCCCCCCCCAAATTTTTTTTCTTAATCCTTCCCAAAAGTAGAACTATATATCGTTTACTGTATGTGTGTGTTTATGTGTGTATAACTTAGTGATATGCCTTGAACATCTTTTTGTATCAGTACATAAAGTTCTGTCTCATTCTTTGAACAGCTGCAGAGTATTGGATTGTGTAGATGTACCATGATTAATATAGCCACCTTTTTCTTGATGCTGTTCTGAACATCCTTAGTGGATTTCTTTGTGCCTTTATGAGAATGGATCCATGAGATAAATTTCTAGAAGTAAAATTGCAGGGCCAAGAGGTATTTGTAGTTAAATTTTTGATAGGTACTGCGAAATTATTTTTCTAAAATTGTACCAATTTATATTTTCACCATCAATGTCTGAAGTGTCTAGAGGTAGCAATTGTACCTTGCCAATTTTAATGTCAGACTTTCCTCTTGATCAGTCTCATAAGTGGAAAATGGTTTTTGATTTTCATTGTTTAGTATTTGTATTTGAATTTTTTCCTATTCACATTCCAGAAAAGCCAAAACCAAACCTGTTGCGGTTGATTCCTACTCAGAGCGACCCTACAGGACAGAGTAGAACTGTCCCATAGGGTTTCCAAGGCTGTAGTCTTTACAGAAAAGACTGCCACGTCTTTCTCCTATGGAGAGGGTGATGGATTTAAACTGGCCTGCCTTTCCATTAACAGCTGAGCCCTTAACCACTGAGCCATCAGGGCTCCTTTGCTATTCACATTACTTGCCCATTTTTCTATAGTTTATTGATTTGTAGAACTTCAGAATGGAGACAGAAAAGTATCTTGAACTCAATACACTGGAAATAGCGAAAGTAACTAGATCTGTAATAAATTCTGTCTTTCATAATCTGAATTTCATAATCATAACGTTGTAATTTTACATGTGTTCCCATAGCTGATAGAGTGGGCGAGGCTAATGACCAGAAGCCAAGTTAATGGAATAAGCAATTAAAGGTGCAGTTCCAGGCCAAACTTTATTTATTCAGTAAATACTGAACAAATTATGAACCAGCTGCTGGGCTTGATTCCGTAGATTTTTAGATGAGACCAGCAATTCTTGCTTTCATAGAACTCAGTTTATTGGGAAGCACTACATTAAATAAGTAAAGATAATTACACTTGGGATAAGTGCTCCCTCCATAGGAAGAGTATGAGGTGCTATGAGAGCATTATCAGGGCTCTCCAACCTGTGTGGATTGGGTGGTCAGGGAAAACTAGAGGAATTCATTTAAGCGAGGTCTGGAAGACCAAGTAGGAGTTGAGGAAGTTGGAAGGGTAGTAGTGTTGGGTGTGAAGAGAGAGTATTATAAGAGGGCAGAGACAGATCTTATAGGATATTATTGTTTGTATTAAGGATTTTAAGCGTTATCCGTACAACAGAAAATCTTTTGAAGGTTTTTAAGTAAGAAACGACAGATTCAACCCCTAGTAGGTAGTTCGAAGCAGGAACTTGAACTCTTCCAAGGGGTCGGCTGCCAAAAGCCTGAGGAATCTTGCTACCAGCGGTAGAGAAATACACCTGCTCTGTCCATTTTTTACCCACCTCAGCTATTGAGAAGCAGCCAGCTGTGTCTGACTGAACGCTTTGTTCTATTATGCAGGACAGATTGAATTCCATTTAAAGAATCATCTGTTGATTATGTACTTTCTGTGGCATAGAAAATTACCAAATTAAAGCAGCTTCTGTCTTACAACTACCTGTCTGCTCACTTGAACATGTCTTCTTCCCCACAGTGCCATAGGCAGAAGGAAAAATCTTGAAGCTGTTAGAATCCATAGGTTTTAAAAAGAGACTGTTTTGGAGAACAGGTTCTCAGGGTACATGCACTTTTACATAGTACAGAACTTTCTTTTCTGCCTCAGAAAATTAAAATTTCCACTAAAAATGTTTTAAATTTCAGTTTGTTGCACTATATTTTGTTATGAACTCTTAGGTATCAAATTATCTGTAAAGGTTGAGGGACTCAGTTAGGTCTTCCTCCATGCATTCCTGAACTGAGAGTTTAATTGGGAGGGGGTCTTCTAAGTTGGAGGTAGGGGCGCTGTGTGGTGTGATTGCTTTAGTGAGACTTCAGACAGCATGTGGAAGCCAAGGGGTTTGCAGATACGGATTCTAGAAGGTAAAAGAAACATCCAGAACCTTTCTTTGGAGGAAACGCCATACAACTAACTTGTTTTTAGGAGAGATGACTGGGGATTATTTTGGAAAACATTTACTATTATTATTGTTTTCTTTTTTCTAATGTTCTTAAAATGGAAATAGTAGAGGTGATATTTGGGAAAACTCGGAGATTATCCAGAAAGCTTTTGGACCAGGCTCTTTAATGAACTGCTCTAGTATGTTGAGGATTATGTAGAAAACCTTTGTTCAGTTCTCGTTTTGAGTTTCACTCAGCTTCTGTAGTGGTATTCTGATTAAGCTATAATATGAAAGTCTTTTTTCCACTTGAAATCAGGCAGTGTCATTCAGGTTCATTCTGAATGACAAGTACTGAAAAGAACTGTAAACGTATAGTAAATTATTTTCTTATTATTTGCTTCCTGTTAGAGTGCAACAAATGAGAAATTCCAATTTGTCAAATAGGAATTTACTATAAGTGAATAGAACAACTCTCTTGTGTAAGTGCCACCTCCCTAAAAAGCTAAAGAATTCTTCAAAAAAAAAAAAAAAAACCCCAAAACTCTGCCACTGAGTGGATTTCGACTCAGCAACCCTATAGGACAGAGTAGAACTGCCCCATAGGGTTTCCAAGGAGCGCCTGGTGGATTAGAACTGCCAGCCTTTTGGTTAGCAGCTGAGCTCTTAACCAGTACACCACCAGAGCTCCGATTCTTAAAAAAAAAAAACCGATTCTTAGGGGTGTTTAAATGTTGTCAATGAAAGGTAAAGTTCCCCTTAACACAACTTTAATTCTGAATGCTTTCTTTCCAGTTGAAATATTCTTACTGCTCAGTCCTTCCAGCATTCCTAATTCACCTGAAGGTGTGCTTCACCTGCCTCTAAAACCTCAGTACTTCTCTTTTTACTTACAAAATGAAGCTTAAACTCATTAACTTGATATTTAAGGTCTCCCCTCCTTTCCAGCGTCATACTCCATTACTTGCTTTTACAATATCAATAGTGCGCTCATTACATCACGCACTGGGGCTTCTGCCTGGAATGTTCTCTCCACCAGTGTTTCATTGCATATTTACACTTATGGCTTAAAAAGGCTTTCATGATTTGACTGTGAGTCTTGTTTTATTCCTAATGCAGTGTCTGTAAACATAGTAGACAATAAATAATTACCTGTTGACTGAATGAATGGCGTGAGATCTTAATAATCATAATTATTCTTCAGTTAACTACATTTATATTTCCACAAATTAAACTTAAGAGAACATAATTAAATTACACTTAAAATTTGAGGCCCTAATATGCACTTACTGCAAAAGCGGGGTATATAGCACCTCATTCTAGTCTGTAGTGATTCAGTCCAAGTGGCTGGTGCATAAATTTGAATAATAGTCCTGTTAACTGGTCTTCCTTGTAGGCGTATGGATATTATCCTATCACTGACAGCATTGTACTTAAGGATAGATCTTGAAACGTTCTTTTTGACGATGACTGCAACACCATTCCTCTTCGAGTTGTCATTCCCAGCATAGTAGACGATATGAATGTCCGATTCAGAATGGCCAATACCAGTCCATTATTCAAATTTACACACCAACCACTAGGGCCAAAGATGAGGAAATAGAAGATTTTTATCAGCTACTGCAGTCTGAAATTGATCGAACATGCAATCAAGATGTGTTGATAATTACTGGCGATTGGAATGCGAAAGTTGGAAACAAAGAAGGATCAGTAGTTGGAAGATATGGCCTTTGGTGATAGAAACAATGCTGGAGATCAAATGATAGGATTTTGCAAGACCAACGACTTCTTTATTGCAAATACCTTCTTTGACCAACATAAATGGCGACTATACTCATGGACCTCGCCAGATGGAACACACAGAAATCAAATTGATTACATCTGTGGAAAGAGACGATGGAAAAGCTCAGTATCAGTCAGAACAAGGGCAGGGGCTGACTGTGGAACAGACCATCAATTGCTCATATGCAAGTTCAAGCTGAAACTGAAGAAAATCAGAGCAAGTCCACAAGAGCCAAAATATGACCTTGGGCATATCCCACCTGAATTTAGAGACCATCTCAAGAATAGATTTGACGCATTGAACACTAGTGACTGAATACCAGATGAGTTGTGGAATGACATCAAGGACATCATCCATGAAGAAAGCAAGAGGTTGCTGAAAAGACAGGAAGGAAGGAAAAGACCAAAATGGATGTCAGAGGAGACTCTGAAACTTGCTCTTGAACGTTGAGCAGCTAAAGCAAGAGAAAGAATTGATGAAGTAAAAGAACTGAACAGAAGATTTCAAAGGGCCTCTCGAGAAGACACAGTATTATAATGACATGTGCAAAGAGCTGGAGATGGAAAACCAAAAGGGAAGAACACACTCGGCATTTCTCAAGCTGAAGAACTGAAGAAAAAATTCAAGCCTCGAGTTGGAATACTGAAGGATTCCATGGGAAAAATAATAAATGACGCAGGAAGCATCAAAAGAAGATGGAAGGAATACACAGTCATTACACCAAAAGAATTAGTGGATATTCAGCCATTTCAAGAGATGGCATATGATCAGGAACCAATGGTACTGAAGGAAGAAGTCCAAGCTGCTCTGAAGGCATTGGCGAAAAACAAGGCTTCAGGAATTGATGGAATATGAATTGAGATGTTTCAACAAACAGATGCAGCGCTGGGGGTGCTCACTCGTCTATGCCAAGAAATATGGAAGACAGCTTTCTGGCCAACTGACTGGAAGAGATCCGTATTTATGCCTATTCCCAAGAAAGGCAATCCAACCAAGTGTGGAAATTATAGAACAATATCATTAATACCACCCGCAAGCAAAATTTTGCTGAAGATCATTCAAAAACGGCTGCAGCAGTATATCGACAGGGAAGTGCCAGAAATTCAGGCTGGTTTCAGAAGAGGACGTGAAACCAGGGATATCATTGCTGATGTCAGATGGATCCTGGTCAAAAGCAGAGAATACCAGAAGAATGTTTACCTGTGTTTTATTGACTATGCAAAGGCATTCGACTGTGTGGATCATAACAAACTGTGGATAACACTACGAAGAATGGGGATTCCAGAACACTTAATTTGTGCTCATGAGGAACCTTTACATAGATCAAGAGGCAGTTGTTCGGACAGAACAAGGGGATACTGATTGGTTTAAAGTCAGGAAAGGTGTGCGTCAGGGTTGTATTCTTTCACCATACCTATTTAATCTGTATGCTGAACAAATAATCCAAGAAGCTGGACTGTATGAAGAAGAACGGGGCATCAGGATTGGAGGAAGACTCATAACAACCTGCGTTATGCAGATGGCACAACCTTGCTTGCTGAAAGTGAAGAGGACTTGAAGCACTTACTAATGAAGATCGAAGACCACAGCCTTCAGTGTGGATTACACCTCGACATAAAGAAAACAAAAATCCTCACAACTGGACCAATGAGCAACATCATGATAAACGGAGAAAAGATTGGAGTTGTCAAGGATTTCATTTTACTTGGATCCATAATCAGTAGTCATGGAAGCAGCAATCAAGAAATCAAAAGACGCGTTGCATTGGACCAATCTGCTGCAAAGGACCTCTTCAGCGTGTTGAAGAGCAGAGATGTCACCCTGAAGACTAAGGTGCACCTGACCCAAGGCATGGTATTTTCAGTCACATCATATGCATGTGAAAGCTGGACAATGAACAAGGAAGACCGAAGAAGAGTTGACGCGTTTGACTTGTGGCGTTGGCGAAGAATATTCAGTATACCATGGACTGCCAAAAGAACGAACAAATATGTCTTGGAAGAAGTGCGGCCAGAATGCTCCTTAGAGGCAAGGATGGCGAGACTGCGTCTTACGTACTTTGGACATGTTGTTAGGAGGGATCAGTCCCTGGAGAAGGACATCGTGCTTGGCAGAGTACAGAGTTAGCGGAAAAGAGGAAGACCCTCAACGAGGTGGATTGACACAGTAGCTGCAACAATGAGCTCAAGCATAACAACGATTGTAAGGATGGCACAGGACCAGGGCAGTGTTCCGTTCTGTTGCACGTAGGGTCGCTATGAGTCGGAACCGACTCGACGGCACCTAACAACAGCAACAACAACAGTGGTTCAGTTTACAGAGAAAATAAATGAAATTGGCCAAGAGTTGTTAATAAATCTTAAATAGATTTTTGTTTAAAGATAGTGGCGTTTCTCCTGATTTCCTGCTATAATACCTGCAATAGTGTTCATTCCCGGCATTGATGTGTGTGTGTGTGTATATTTGTATATTCAGTTTTTTTCCTGTTCCTTTCCATGCAGAAGACCTCCCCTGGAGAAAAGGTTTTTATGGTTTTAGATTGCACAGCATTTCAGCTATTTGTTGTATTAATCAGCATTGTTGTCCACAGTAATTTTAAATTTCAGTCTTTATAAAAGCATGAGTGATTACCTTAGATTGATATTTTGTATCTTACCAGAACACGTAGGCATGTGGTTTGTACACTGTGGAAATTAAGTAATGCTCCTACCACTTTCTGATTATGAACAAGTGAAACTAGATGGCATTTCTTTAATCCTTTCACTGGCTGTTTGTTTCAGATTGCTTATACAATAACACAGGCTCTGATTTGTTTTTAAAGCCTGGTAATTGAATTGTTTGTGAGGTGGTGTAATTGTTTCTTACTTCTGTAATGAACTGAACTTTATTACTGTGCCTTTTTCAGTAATACTGTGTTCTCATATTTTAGCCAGCCAGATTGCATGTGTGTGTGTGCGGGTGTGGGTGTGTGTGTGTACCTGTGTATATGCAAGGTCCCACGACAAGGAGCTATAGTTACTACCCAGAAGGAGCTTAAATTTAGTTCAGGGAGATGAGGCATAAGAAAGTTGTGCTTCGTGATTTAAGTGTTGAGTGGTGCTTATTTGGCTTATGCTTTATTGGTATAAATACAGTGGTATGCGCACGTAACAGACAAGTGTGTATTTATGATTGCTTAAAAAAAAAGAAAAGAACTAATATTTTTAGTAATATGTGGCCTATCATGTGCCAGTTTGCATAGAGCTTGCAGACTCTTGATTGAATAGGAAAGGTTTTTTTTTTTTGGTCTGCACCCAGCATGGTCCCTGGCAGGCAGGCAAGCGGATAGAGATAGATGGGTAGCTGCTGAGGAGTTGACTCTGGCTCCTGGTAACTGTGTATACAAAAGATCAAAATGTTTCCTGGTCCTGCATCATCCTTACGATTGCCAGCATGTTCTAGTCCATCACTGTGGATATTGTGCCAGTCCATTTCACTGAGGGTCTTCCTCTCCTTCGCTGGCCCTTTCCTTCACCAAATGTGATGTCTTGCTTCAGTGATCGATTGCTCCTGATGACATGTCCAAAGCAAACAAGTAAAAAGATATTGTGATCCGTGGGGTTTTCTTTGGCTAATTTTCAGAAGTATGTCACCAGGCCTTTCTAATTTGTCTTAATAAGTTCCGCTAAATCCTGTCCACCATGGGTGACCCTGCTGATATTTTAAATACCGGTGGCATAGCTTCCAGCATCACAGCAACACGTGAGCCTCCACAGTACAACAAACTGACAGATGGGTGGTGTGGTCCTAGCACATAACAAACATTAAATAAATGTTTGTTAAATTGAATAGAAAATCCTCGACTGGACTGATAAACATCATGATAAATAAAGAAGAAAAAGTAAAGATGTCACTTTGATGACTAAGGTGTACCTTAACCTAAGCCATGGTCTTTTCAATCACCTTATTGCATGCAAAAGTTGGACGGTGAAAAAGGAAGACAGAAAAAGAATTGATACATTCAAATTGTGGTAAACCATGGGCTGCAAGAAGAATGAAAAAATCAGTCTTAGAAGAAATACAAGCAAAATGCTCATAGAAATGGTGAGACTTTGGCTCATTTACTTTGGACATCATCATGAAAGAAATTGTTTGGTAATGTAGGGGTCAGCAAAAACTAGGGAAACCCTCAGTGAGATGGATTGACAAGATAGCCGAAACAGTGAACTCAAAACATAGTAACGATCGTGAAGGTAGTGCAGGATAGGGAATGTTTCATTTTGTCATGCATAGGGTCACCATGAGTTGGAACCAACTTTACAGCAATCTTACAACAATAACATATTTAATGAGAGGTTTGGAAAATAAGTGTCTAAGGGAGAGATCTCATGGGCAACAGAAACATGAGTTGACTAGGTCAGAGCCACTGCTTAGCCCTGTATTCTGTTGCCAGTAGATGTATTTCTTTAACGAATTATGAAATGGTTTGTTTGCCATTTCTGTTAAATTTGTATGCTTCTTTTAAGAATAGTTCGTGGCCCCGTTATTCTAAAAATTCATTTAAAATCACTTTTGTGATTTTCTTCTGGCATTGCCTATTGGGTTTAACTATCAAGTCGATTTTGTCTCATAGTGACCCTACAGGACAGAGCAGAACTGCCCCATAGGGTTGCCAAGGCTGTAATCTTTAAGGATGCAGACTGCCACATCTTTCTCCAGCAGAGCAGTGTGTGGGTTCAAATCACCAACCTTTTGGTTAGCAGCAAAATGCTTTAACCACTGCACCACCAGGCTCATTCTGTTGAGATTAGTTCCATTAATGTATTATTTGCTGTATATAAAGGTTCCCATAGTTTTAAATGGAAGTAAATTTTTTTTCCCCCTGAAAATTTGAGAAAGGGTATGAAGTGTGGTTTCTAGTTATTTCTCACATTTCAGTCTGGGTTCCACAGGGAAGAAAAGGAAAATAGTATCTTGGTATTTGGATCCCTTCCTGGTACGTGGTTTGTCCTTTGTAATATATTGGGAAACATATTTTGAAATCTTATAAATTCTTAGTTTAACGTGCTGTTTTAGAAGCTATTCCGAATTATTTTTTAGATTAGTAGCAATTTAAGTAACATTTTAAGAATATTTTGTTTATGCAGTAAATATTTGCCATGCTAAGAGTGTAAATATTAGGGACATCAAATGGGCAGTGTTCAGGTTTTTTCCTCCTAAAAAAAAAAAATGTAATCGAAGGGGAAGTCTCTTTTGTACTCTTTTGTTGTTTCACAATAACTTATTAATTGATTTTGAATCAGCTGGGTATTCAGACAAATCCTAAATTCAATTTAGGCTTTGAGGTACCATCTTAACAGCATGACCAATCACCACCTTATTTTAAGTGACTGTGTGTCGTATATTTTCTAATGATTTTAATGAAATTTAGTCCATGTAGAGTCACAGAGATGCATGTTTACACAGATATGTGGGTTTCAGTATATAAAACTATTAGTTTGGGAATGGTGATAAGACTAGGAACCAAGGATGTTACGTAGTTTAGGTGATTTAGGAAAACTGCCAAGGAGACTCTATGGGGCAGTTCTACTCTGTCCTATAGGGTCGCTATGAGTCGGAATCTACTCGACGGCACCGGGTTTGGTTTTTTTGGGTTTGCCAAGGAGACAGATCTCTCGCTGACCTACTCTTCCTTTTTTGGCTCTCTTTTTTCTCACATGATCAGTCTGCAAAAATCAGAGTGTAGTCATCCTATTAAGTGTGGCAGCAGCAACTTGATATTTTTGGTAGTAAAGTGGGTAACTAGAATTGAACATGATGTATAAAGGTTAGTAGTTATCATTCTGAAACTGCTTAATTCAGGTATTGAGAAAGTTTGTCCAAGTTAAGTTGAGGATATTTAAGTAGATTTTTTTAATTTTTTATTTTTCAGCCAAACCAAACAGGAAACTTACTTTTCTCTACTTAGCCAATGATGTCATTCAGAACAGCAAAAGGAAGGGGCCGGAGTTTACAAAAGATTTTGCACCAGTTATAGTGGAGGCTTTTAAGCATGTTTCAAGGTATGGTAATTGTTTTGGTTACTAGGTGGTCTGTTTTAAATGCACATATGTCCTTTTGCTAAAATTTGCCTTAAGCCGTTAAGGTAAAAAACAGAGAATGTATTTCTAAGGCTTTCATTTGAAAAGACCTACATGTAAATGGTATTTGTAAGTGTGTTAAATGCTTTCTGTGAAGAAAAAAAAAATTGAACTGCTGATAAGTTGGGCATTGAGTACTTGAATTACAGCTTTAAGAGACAAAAATAATTGCCTTATCAGAATGAACTTCATTAAGAATGAATGAAGGCATTGCATTGAAAATTCGTGTAGATAAAAGCTGTCAGTCTTCCAACCAATATTTCTGGATAAACTCAGTACCACTTTCCCCATATTGCTTTTACTGATTTTAAGATTTTCTGGTATGTGGGTATTTGACATAACATTTTAGAATATTTTGGAAATATATATTATTTAAAATCACAAACCTGCTAAAATTTTTTGCTACAGAAAATTCTGAGGATTAGAAGCCTCCGTACTTTGACTTATGTCCTTTTAAAATGCTTATTTCCAAAAGCTATATGCAAATATTTGGTAGATGACTGAATATTGAAATGAGATAGACTATTAAATCAGTCTGAATTATAGAATTCAATAGTAAATGATAATGATATGTGTTGAATGATTAAAAAAAAAAAAAAAACCCACTGCCGTCGAGTCAATTCCGACTCATACTGACCCTATATGACAGAGTAGAACTGCCCCATAGAGTTTCCAAGGAGCGCCTGGCAGATTTGAACTGCTGACCTTTTGGTTAGCAGCCGTAGCACTTAACCACTGCGCCACCATGGTTTCCTGTTGAATGATATAAGGATGAAAATCTACTCACTATATGCCTTGAAGTAGATGCTTTTTAAGAAAAATTAGAGTGTGAAGTATTGGTGTATGTTGCTCTCTTAAATAATAAGTATTATTTATCCTCCAATTTAGATATTTTACCATCTCTTCACAATTTGGTATTTCTTAAGAGTTTCATCCTAGGCCCTCTTCTGGTCTTATTCTTCACTTGCGCACTGGGTGATTTTGAACACTGCATGTATTTAGTTATTCTCCATACCCTAATGACTGACAAGCTTACGCTCCAGTCCAGTTGTCTTTCCTATGCTGCTTAAGCATATAGTACATGTTCCCTTGGTTCCTTGGATTTTTTTCTATTCCAGTTACCATAATGTCTTTTCTGTATAATTGCAGTAGCCTCTGGCTGAGCTTTCTGCATCCAGTATTATTTAATCCATTTAGAATATTGTAGTCAGGAGTTGAAGAGCTGACCATAATACCTTTGAGTGGCTCTCGTTGCCCTAGAAGTCAAGTCTAAAGTCCTGAACAAGACTTAAGATGTTCATTTATGGCCCTGCCCACATTTCCAGACTTGTGTCTCATATTTCTTCCATACCCAACCCGTAGTCTACAGTTTAAGTCAGCGGAACCTCTCTTAGTTCTTCCTGCCTTAAGGCTTTTGTATATGTTACCTTTCCCTAGAATTCAGTGAAATATTTATTGAGTGCCTAATGTGTGCTAGGCCCTGAGGGTACAGTACTGAACAAGACAAAAGTTCTTTTCTTATGGAGCTTACATTTCAGTGAATGGCAAAGGTAATAAATAACTGCATAGACAGGTGAATATGTATTATAATATCAGATGGCAAGTGCTATGAAGAAATTTAAAGTAGGGAAGTAACTAGAGGGTATGAGGTATGAGGATGCTCGGTTAAATAGTGTGGTGAAGGTGGCATTTGAACAGAAATTAAAGGAAGGAATGAAATTTGAGCCATTTGAGTACCTAGGAGTAAAGTATTCTCGGTAGAGGGAATACATGCAGAGATAGTGAGATGACAATGAGATGGCTATGCTCTGGGGATGTTTGAGGATCAGCTGGGGATATTATTATCGGAGAAGCTATTAAGGAATGTGGATTGAAAGGTAGCCAGGAAGCAGAGTTATGTTGGCCTTCTGGCCAGGGCATAGATTGAGAGCAGCAAGATCTGATTTACATTAGTAGGGTGCTTTGTAGAGAATCAAATAAAAGGGTAAAAGCTGGGAGACCAGTGAGAAGACTTGATTGAAATAATCCAGGCAAGAGATAATAGTGGCTCAGTCTCTGGTGGTGGTAATGAAGGGGGCAGGAAGTGATTGAGGTTACTTCTAGATTCCCAGTTCTCTGTATATCCAATCTTCAGAACTCAGGTTAACTATTATTTCCTCAGATAAACTTCCTGATCTCTCTTAAACAGAGCAAGGTCTCTCTTATGCCCTTCTTTTTATCATCTATTCTCTTTTGTAGCATTTATAAATAACAGCTGCTATAAAGCTCCATTTGTATCCCCAGCATCAAGGATAGTACCTTGATCAATAAATATTTGTTGAATGAATTAAGAAGTCACCTATTAGAAAGCCTCCCTTACCCTCATATTCAGCCCCCATTAAATTAGAAGCATCTTCTTTGTAAACCCCAAATAGCTGGTACTAATGCTTTTGTGGCTTTTGTAATTTTTTGTGTAATGATAAGCTCTTTCAAGAAAGCCAGGCATATGTTTGTCTTGATCATCTCACCCCCGTACTGCTGGCCACGTAGTGGTGCTCAGTAAACATTTGGACAGTTATTTTCAGAGAATGAATGTCTGATTATATTTAGAATTTTCACCATTACATTTTCAATAGCATGATTTTTTTTTATTGTTACTATATTTTTTTTTTTCTTTAGTGAAACTGATGAAAGTTGTAAGAAACACCTTGGAAGAGTTTTATCTATTTGGGAAGAAAGGTCTGTTTACGAAAATGATGTGTTAGAACAACTTAAACAAGCTCTGTGTAAGTATGTAATTTTTTATCATAATCTCTTCAATAAAATGTATTCTTTCATTAAAACTTAAATGATCTTTCATTGTAGATGGTGATAAGAAACCTAGGAAGCGAACTTATGAACAGATAAAGGTGGATGAAAATGAAAACTGTTCCTCCCTGGGATCTCCAAGTGAACCACCACAGGTAGAAGTTTTTCTTTATTAAGAGAACTGTTATTTTAACTACATGTGGCCTCTGGGCTTTATTAATTTTGGTGTTTTGTTTTTGTAAATTGATTTTATTACAATTTTAGGTGCAAGAAAGAAACTACATGAATCTCTCTTTTCTGGTTAACAAATTGTTTATGTTCATATTGTGTATATTGGGCAATCATATTTTACATAGAAAGACGAGACCTAATTGCTAAGTATGATTATGTGTGGTGAGAAAGCCACTACTTAAAATTTCCTTTTAAATAAATAAAACATTATTTAATAAGGCTTTTATTATAGAGGAGCCCTGGTGGCACAGTTGTTAAAGCTGTTGGCTGCTAACCAAAAGGTCAGCAGTTTGAATCCACGAGCAGCTCCGCCGGAGAAAGATGTGGCTGTCTGCTTCAGTGGTGGTTTACAGCTTTGAGAATCCTATGGGAAGGGTCTGCTGTGTCCTATAGGGTCTCTGTGAGTTGGAATCAACTCAAAGGCAGTGGGTTTTATTTTATTACATGATTTAAGTATATTAAATATTTCATTCTTAGAGATAAATACTGCCCCTCTACGTATTTTTGCTTTTAAATATGAAAAAAAAAAAAAAAATGGGTATTAGAGTGGCGTAGTGGTTAAGTGCTAGGGCTGCTAACCAAGAGGCTGGCAGCTTGAATCCACCAGGTGCTCCTTGGAAACTCCGTGGGGCTGTTCTCCTCTGCCCTGTAGGGTCGCTATGAGTCGGAATCTACTTGACAGCAATGGGTGGTGTGTGTTAGGATGGCAAGTATATATTCATACAGTCCTGTGGAACTATATAGAACCATGCAGTTCTATGAAAAAACAAGATGGATTAGAATCATTATCTTAATCCTCCATGGCCTCCTAGGTTGATACAGTATAGCATTCCTTAACCATCAAGTGAATTCCAGAAAGACATTTGAACTTTTCATTAAGTGGGTATTGAGTTTTTAAGCCTCCTCTTTCTCTGTTTCAAACATATAGGAGAGACAGGTATAATTTAAAAGAAAATGAAGGCTGAACTATAAAATACGGTGACTCTCACCCCTGGCTAGAAATTGTACAGAAGCATGTACAACTGGCTATGCTGGGCCAAAGCCTGGTTTCTGCTAAGCTCTGCTCCAGAAGCAGACATGAGTTGCCAGAAGTTAGTATCCTGTAGGATAACAAGAACTCAAAGTGCTCTGTGGGATTTGGAGGACTGAACCCAAACGCAGTGCATGAAACCATAGGTGAGGTGAGGCTATCTTCCCCCATGAAAGGAACTTGAAGGAAAGATACAACCAATTACTCCATAGAACTGTAGCTTTAAATCAGCCTGAGTACTAGGGAAGCAGAAAGAATCAGACCAGGACTCTCAGCTAAGACCTGAGCCAAGCTACCTGTTGGATTAAAAACTGAATGCTGAAGCCCATTTGGTCACCATGGAGAAGAACTTGAATTTTCACTATAAATATTGGTTCACCGCTGGAGGACCTGTGGAGGCCTGAGGGCCTAGGGACCTGATTCATTTATATTTCCAACACCTAGTATGGTGTAGCCTCTTTTTCTTAATATATAAAGAAATGGACTGTTTCCTAAAACAGTTTATGTTTGAAACTTTGAACTAGTAAATAGTTCGTAAGGATTAAAGTATATGAAAAAAATTTCAAGTTTTTTGTAGTTTAATGTGTTTATTTTGGTTCTGAAGTTGTGTAACTTTTTAGACTCTAGATCTTGTTAGAGCATTACAAGATCTAGAAAATGCAGCTTCAGGTGATGCAGCAGTTCATCAGAGGATAGCGTCTTTACCTGTTGAAGTCCAAGAAGTATCCCTACTAGATAAAATAACAGGTAAGAAAAGAAAATATGATCAGAACTCTTTTGGGAGTGGGGGTGAGGGAACAGCATATGGCATTGTTTCTGTTGTATAACAATTTTACTTTGTGCTTTTTTTAGATAAAGAATCTGGAGAAAGGCTTTCTAAAATGGTAGAGGATGCTTGTATGTTGCTGGCAGATTACAATGGCAGACTGGCTGCAGAAATAGATGATAGGAAGCAACTCACTCGAATGTTAGCAGAGTTTCTTCGTTGTCAAAAGGAAGCCCTTGCAGAGAAAGAGCATAAATTGGAAGTGCGTAAACCTTTTCCTTCTTTAGTGCTTATTTATTTTACTTTTCAGTAGGAATTTTAAGGTGTCTTAATGTACCCACACATTTTGCATATTTTTGTACATATACCCTTTTAGACAGTGGCCCAGGTAAGCTGCTCCTTACATAAATGGGTTTCCTTCTATTTGAACCAGATCGACCTGCCTAAGTAAACTTAGAAATTTGAAGTCAGCAGAATTACATTTTTATTCGTATGAAATTCCATGCAATAATAATTTATTACTTTAAACCCTTATCTTCAGGAATAAAATAATGGGAAAATAGCAGTTGGTATAAAGTCTGATGTTAACTGCAGTAAATTATGGGTGGATTTATTAATTCCTATTTTTTTATTCTAAATGCGTGCAGTCTTTTATGTATACCTGTTGCCATCGAGTCTATTCCGACTCATAGCGACCCTATAGGTATACAATTAAAAAATGCAAAGACTTTTTCTGGGTGTTGAATTTGTTGTGAGTATGCTAGTCCCCATCTCCCTTCCCCCTTAACAATTCATTGATTTTGCTTAGGAGAATAGTCTTTGAGTTACTCTTTTGTTCCACCCCAGATTCTTGTGCTTAACTACTCTCACTTGGCTCTTGCACACCCTTGGGTATAGAGTCATTGCTCCTTTTCTAATTTGAGTAACAATACTGTTGATGAGAAGCCTCAGAATGCAGAGGGTAAAAAAAAAAGAAAGAAAGAAATATTCATATTTCCTTTGAACTGAGTAGTCATTGTCAGGGGTGGGTGAGCCATATTTGATCCTGTTTAAATGAATCTTTCAGTTAACTACCCAAAAACCAACCAGACCCATTGCCGTCGAGGCAATTTCTGACTCATAGCGACTGTATGGTTGACTAGTTCTTGTTTAAATTGTTTACAGCTTAGCACTTTCTTATTCTATATAAGAGAATTTCCAATTTGTCTGGATTGCTTTATTTAGAGACAGTTCACTGTAAATTTGTAGGTATGCCATGATAACTGCCTCTGTTAAGTTGATTTTATTCATTAATGATTAGTTCTTAGTTCAGCAGTCCCTAATTGTGCCAAAGGTGGTGCTTAGGTTGGATTGCCATTGCTACCAGTGAGAGCAGTTACCTGAGCACTATGTGAGTATCAGCAGCAAAGCTCTACCACCCCAAATTTTTAGCTATTCATTTAGTACTACGCCTTCTCAATCTGTTCCTCCTCCACTCACATGTAAGATAGGCCCTTGGAGAGTAGTTGTTGGCACCATGCCATACCTTTGACAAGATTGCCCACTTCTGTAAAGAAAGGAAAGATGGAATTTTTGTTTAAAAGACAAATGTGATTTTTAAGAAAATTTTTATTATGCTTTAAGTGAAAGTTCACAAACCAAGTCCAAATTTGATTTTTAACTTGCTAGTTTTTGATCTTGTGATGGAACTTCAATCTTAATATTGTTACTTGTTTTATTGTTAACAGAATTAAGGGTAAGTAATGTCATATACAATTTTTGTCTTTAGTCTTTTGGTATGGTTTCTTTAACTTCTGTCAAGCTTCTGTTGCAGGTATTGGACATGGGCGTATCTTCTAACGATGTCAGCACCATTTGCTAGCATATTCTTCCTGCTAAAAATAAATATGAAACTCCAAAGCTTGTATTGTCTCCTGTTTTTGAAAATTGAAGAGAAGACTGAACTTTAGTTCTCTACTTTATACTGCTTTTTCACTTGTGCCATTGGTCATTTATCACTGGATACAAATATAGAATTTATGTTTAAAATATAAGTGTAAAAAATAGATACCACCACCACCCTCACCTCCCTCTTTCCCTAGTGTCTTCCAGCCAGATTTCATAGTTGTTGATGGTCGTAGTTAGTGAGACTGATGAGAATAATAATGATGGCATTTACCATGTGTCAGGTACTGTTCTAAGCACTTCACATATAATAAGTCACTTAATCTTAACACCAATCCTACATTGCAGGAAGTGTTATTACCCTATTTTACAGATAAGGAAACTGAGGCATATGGCGATTAAATAACTGGCCCAAGGCAACAAAGAGCTCTAGTGAATTGTTTAGAACCCAGGGACTCTGCTTCCAGAGTCAGGTCAGTGCACTGCATCAGAAAAGACATATTTGCAGCCAATATTTTTACTTAAAGTAATGTAAGATTACAGCAAAAGCTAAACCGTTCTCTGTCCATCCCTTTCTGCCCCCTCCCTCCTTAGAGGTAATCACTGTCTCAAAGTGATCTAGGAATTTTCTTGTTCAGCATGACTGGATTTTATCATGTTTAAAGAAACATCTAATAATGTTAAAAACATTTTTCGCAAGTGAAGAAATATTTTGATTTCTACATAAACTTGAAAGTTCACAGAAGTCTTTGTAAATTGCCATTTAGAGCTAAGTGATTCCTGGTAGAATGTGTGAAAATTACTTGAGACATTTAGACATTTTTTATACCAAGTAGGTGGTTTCACTTTGAAGTTTAGGCGGAGAGGTCAGGATTTATACTTTCCACATCAGCCGCGATACTATAAATAGTTTTAAGTTATCATCTTTGAACATCAGCTGTGATTGATCGGGTACTGATGTATCATTAGTTACTCTTTTTTTGAAAATGGGGCATAAATTTAAAGCGTCGGTTCAGGAATTGGATATTTCATACTTCAGGAGGCCACTATTAAAGCATTTGCAGTGAATGAAAACATGAAGTGTTTTGAAAAATTTTGGAAATCATTAGTCATGGTTTTTGAAACTAGTGACAAACTTTAGTTGGTTACTGAGGAGATAACTGCTAAAATATAGGCTATTAATAAATTCAGTTTATATTCATAAAATCAGTTTCACAGGTTGCTATAGGAATCGTATTTCACCATTCAGAAGTTGAAAGTACTGCATAAAGTATTCCCCTGACTTACTACCTTAGAAGGCATACATGGATAGGGAGAACTAAAATGGCATTTGGTTTTCATATTTTTGGAGAAAGGGCAATATAGAGATAAAAATGATTCCATATTCAGTAAGATAATCTCCAGTCTTTGGTGCTCAATTTTGAATACTTTTTCATGATACGTATGGTATAAGGAAGCATGCATTTTAAACTGTGTTTGTTTTCATTATTTTAAAAATGGGCGTTTGAGAAATTGTTTTTTGAAAGGTATACACATTTTTTATGAAATCTCTTATAGGTATATTGACCTATTTTAAATTGCTAGCCTCTACATAGGAAATTGAAAATCACAATTTGCTGACTCCTTAAAGAAGAAATTAAATCAAGGCCTCAAATTCTGTAAGTCAGGGTTGGAAAGCATGTCAGAGAGGACAAGTCTTTTTCTTTTGCAATCTTAGGATATTTACATCTGCATCATTTAAAAAATGATGCACAGTATATTCATAGTATAAGTGTTGTATAGTTTAAGTCTATACCTCTTAATGGTGTCAGGTTGCTGACAGTTTTATGCATTATAGGCAGTGCTACAAAGAACATCCTGTTGAGGCAGGTTTGCTTAGTTGTGCAAGTATATCTGCAGGATTGATTCTCAGACTAGCTGGGACAAAGGGAATGGATGTTTAAGTTTTGATAGTGTGCCTCAAGCCCGCCAAACACTTTGTCCCACTGTGTGTCAGTGGTCTTTCCAATTTTTGTGTATCCGATAGGGTACAAAGGTATTTTTTTCACTCAAATTGGCCTTCATTTAAATATATTAACTTTTATTTGTCCTGCAAATTCCCTGTTTGTATCCTTTGGACCGTTTTTCTATTTGGTTCTAACTTTATGTAGGAAAATCTGTCTTTGCCTTTATAGATCCTAGGATTTCTGGATATACTTAAGATGGCCTTCTCAATTTATACCTACACGTATATTCTGCTATTTTTCAAAGTTTTTTCCGCATTAAATAATTTTACCTATTTGGAATTTTTGTTTATGATACGAAACTGCTTTTTTCAAAGTGATAGTAAAATGTCTGCTCAGCATTTATTCATGATTAATCAGTGACTCAGTCACTTTACTACTGTCGTGAAATGCCATTTCTGTCATATTTAATTCCTGTGTATACATAAGAACTTAGTCCCTTTTCTATTTTATTGGCCTGTAGTTGCTGTTAGTTGCCATCGAGTGGGCCCCAACTCATGGGGACCTTGTGTATAACATAACGAAATGTCCGGTCCTACACCATCCCCGCAACCGTTCCTGTTTGAGCCCATTGCAGCCACCATGTCAGTCTATCTTATGGAAGGTTTCCCTCATTTTCACTGACCCTCCACTTTACCAAACATAATGGCCTTTTCTCATGATTGATCTTTCCTAATGATGTATCCAAAGTAAATAAGATGAGTTCTTGCCATCCTTGCTTCTAAGAAGCATTCTGGCTATACTTTCTCCAAAATTGATTTCTTTGTTCCTCTGGCAGTCCATAGAATAGTCAGTATTCTTCTCCAACACCAAAATTCAAGCCAGTTCTCCAGTCTTCCTTTTTCATCATACAGCTCTCACATGCATATGAGGCTATTGTAAAGACCATGGCTTGGGTCAGGTGTGCTTTAGTCTTCAAAGTGACATCTTTGCTTCTTAACATTTTAAAGAGGCTTTTTGCAGCAGATGTGCCTAATGCAATGTGTCGTTTGATTTCTTGACTGCTGCTTCTATGGGCATTAATTGTTTATCCAAGTAGAATGAAATCCTTGACAACCTAAATTTCTTTGCCACTTATTGTGATGTTTATTGGTCCAGATGTGAGGAAATTTTTTTCTTTATGTTGAGGTACAGTCCATACTGAAAGCTGTAGTCTTTGATCTTCATCAGTGTTTCAAGTCCTCTTCACTTTCAGCAGGCAAGATTATATCTGCGTATCGTAGGTTGTTAGTCTTCCTTCAGTCCTGATGCCACATTTTCCTTGATATAGTTCAGCTTCTCTGATTATTTGCTCAGTGCACAGATTGGATAAGTAAGGTCGTACAATCCTGCCACGCACCTTTTCTGATTTTATACCCTTGTTCTGTTCGAACTGCCTCGATTTATGTATAGGTTCCATATGAGCACAATTAAGTGTTCTGGAATTCCCATTATTTGTAATGTTATCTATAATTTATTATGATTTACACAGTTGAATGCCTTTGCATAGTTGATAAAACATAGGTAAACATCTTTCTGGTATTCTCTGCGTTCAGCCAAGACCCTTCTGACACCAACAGTGATATTCTTTGTACCACATCCTCTTGAATGACTTCTAGTATTCATGTTGATAATTTTAGCTAATTGTGATTATTGTGTATATTAGCTTTTACATTCTTTTTCACCCACTTATCATTTTGCCTTCATATTTAATATTTTAAGTAACATTTTTGTGAATTAGAAATTCCCTAATTATTTACTTAGCGTTGTCTCTAAGTGATTCACTTCTTTGGTGACTCCCAAATAATCATCATCTGTAGGTCTTCTCTCTGAAACTATTCATTTTCTCCAGAGAAAACACCTCTAATTTTCCTGGGAGATAATACAGGCATCTGTGTCCAGAGCAGCACTTTACCTATTACCTCTGTGCTTCAGGTCCCCAAATGCACATATCCTTTGGCTCAGTTTATTACCTCCCATCTTTTGACTCTATGGGTTAAGGGTTTTAGCAGATTCATGTCCATGTTTTGAATCAGCCTTATTGTCAACCTTAAGACTCACTGTTATTTTTCCAGGACTTGGTAGCTCAAAGTCCTGAGTCTTTTTAGAGTTTCTCAGGATGAATGTCATTTTTTTTGTTCACTATCCCGTTTCAGTGTTTTCTGTCTTCCAAAACTTCCTTGACATCAGTGTACTGTGGTCTTCTTTCCTATCTCCTTGTGGGCTTTCGCCTTATCATTTTAGTGGCTTTTTCAGAAGGAACATGACTTCAACCTGCCATATAAACTGGATTTTTTTTTTTTTTTTTTTTTAAGTAGAGCCATAATATGTGTTTTTCACAACTGCTGCCAAACCACCCTTGTCTAAGTGGTTGTCACATATTGCCTGTATTATTAACAACTGATCTTCTGCTCCCTCTATTAACTCTCTACAACATGGCAGCCAGAATGATTTTTTGAAAAGAAATCAGGTCCCATCACAGTCCTGCTTAAAACTCCATGCTTCTGAATATTACACTTTTGGATCTTATTTTAAACCCCATACATGGTCTATGAGATTGCTAGTCATGGGTCTGCATTTGACACCACCTTGAAGCACGTTCTCACATCACGGTGTTTGCTGATCACTTAAGAGTAGCTGGAATGCTCTTGCTTCCTGATCTTTACTTGCCTGGTTCTTTTTTCTTTCCAGTTTATGTTCCTGGGTCACCTCTTCAGAGATCCCTTCTCTAGCCCTGTCTTTTGGTTCCACCTGCCCTTTATTCTGAGCCCTCTGTGGTACTTATCACTCTTTGAAATTTTAAAACTTTGTTAATTTGTAAACTTAGTTATCACCTGTCCCTGGCACTAGAATTTAAGCTTCGTGAAAGGAAGAGCCTTGTTTTGTTTTTCATGTTTATTGCCATATTCCTCAATGCCTAGAGCAGTACTTCTTATGTGGTAGGTAATCAGGTGTTTGTTGAATGAATAAATAATAGTATAGTAGGCCACTGAAGACATAATTTGGAAGAGGCATATAAGGCTTGTGAAGAAGCCCAGGGGATCGGTGGTTAGGCACTCAGCCGCTAACAGAATGGTCTGTAGTTCTAACCCACCAGGCTCTCCACAGGAGAAAGATGTGGCAGTCCGCTTCCATAAAGATTTACAGCCTTCAGAACCCTAAGGGGCATTTCTACTATGTCCTTTAGGTTCACAGTGAGTCAGAATCTACTCAATAATGAGTTTTTATTTATTTGGTACATAAGGTTTGTACATTTTAAATTGGTAACTTATTTTGTAACTAGAAGAAAAATGATGCTTTAATAAATGAAAATAATTAAAATATATTTTAGAGTTTTGAGGAAAATTACATCCAGCACAATAGGTTAACCAATTTGAGTCGTATTAGTATAGTCCAGTACTTAAAAAGACTTAAATGGACTTTGTATTCAAGGAGTCTAGTTTCTAGAATACCTATATCTGAGCACTTTGAACAAAAGAGTGATCAATTTGTAAAATTATTTTAGCAGTTTGCCTTTTTTTCCTCCTTCAGTAGGAGAATAACAAATGCATGACAAATGAACAGTACTCAGCAGTACATAAGTACTGAGTTTGTGAAGAGTCACAGTGCTGCCTAGTGGAAGAACTGGAGCTACAAATGAAGTTAGTTTTAATACAGTGTTCTTTCTTTTACATTACAATATGTAGAAGAGTGGAATTTGAGCCTACTCTGAGGGATAGGTTAAATTTGGGTGAGGAGAAAAGGTGTAAACACGTCAGTAACAAGAGAGTAATAATGATATGATCTTTGGTTGCACTGGACTGAGCATAGTAGTTAATATGGCTTGGCCAACTGTTCAGAGAGGGATTGGATTGGACTATAAGACAGAAAATGATACTAGTGAGGAGTGAGCTTCTTGGCTCAAGTAGACACATGAGACTATGTGGGCAGCTCCTGTCTGGAGGCAAGACGAGAAGGGAGAGGGGGACAGGAGCTGGCTGAATGGACACAGGGAATACAGGGTGGAGAGGAGGAGTGTGCTGTCTCATTAGGGGGAGAGTAACTAGGAGTACACAGCAAGGTGTGTATGAGTTTTTGTGTGAGAGACTAACTTGATTTGTAAACTTTCACTTAAAGCGTAATGAAAAAGAACAAAAAAAAAAACTGATCTCTCTAGTGGGCGGTAGCAGTAAGACAAGGAATAGGCAGATGTAGGGAAGAGTTGCATCAAGGTAATTGTTGATTGGGTCTGAGAGTAGAAGAGTAGGAGAAATCTAAGAAATTTTGAATCTGGACCATGAGGGGACTGATTCTGTCATTGACCAAAACTAAGGGACTGGATTGAGGACAAAAACGATGTTTTGTTTTTAGATAGGTCAATTCTTGTTTTAATTTCAAAACCAATATGTGCTTATCATCATTTAGAAACCATTGATAAGCACACACAGTACCATATAGAATCTCACCACTCCTTAAATAAACTTTGATGAGATTTGGAGGCATAGAATCATACTATACATGCTTTCTTTATACACTCTTAACACGTTTAATGTAAACATTTCTGCGTGATTATTAAAATTCCCTTTTCAATAGTTAAATCATATTGTTTTATGGAGGTATTATTTCTTTAACCGGCTATTGTCGAGCATTTATGCTACTTCAATTCCTTGCTATTGAAAGATATTTTTTGAATCACTTTTTAGCATCTTTGCTTACATGTATGGTAATTTTCTTATAAATTCCTAGAAGAAATTTACTTGAAAAGGTATTCCAGTCAACTGCATCAAAATAAAGCACAAAATATAAAAGTCATGAAGAGCAACAAAAACAGTGCAAGTCCTTGTGTGCCTGAGAGTAGCTTTCCTTTCTGCTGACCTATAGCCAACAGCTTGATTGAATATAAAATTCTGGGGCACTTTTCTTTTTCTCTTTTGGCCTACTTTTTTTTTTTTCTTTTCAGTTAACTTTCACATTAAAAACTTCGACTAGCACATACCGCTCTTTTCATAAATGTTGCTTAGTATTCAGTGTGTGCCCTTTACTGGGAAAACCTAAATTGTCTTTTATTATTACTTCTCAATTTTTTGAGGTTTTAAGCTTTCTTGTAAATTTCTGTACTGTGTATATTGAATCTTCTGAATCTTTGCTCTCTGTTGCTTGTTTTATCATTTTTTCCTCACTTCTATCCTTTTTTTCTTTATTATCTCCCACAGTTTTTTCATTGTTGCTGTCGTTTTCGTTATACTACTCTTCCTTGCAGTATGAGATCTAGGCTTGTCTAATGTTGGTTGTCAGGTTTTTATGGGTCTCTGTTGAAAAAGGAAGGCACCCTGGTGGTGCAGTGTTTAAAGCACTCAGCTGCTAACTGAAAGGTTGGCGGTGTAAAACGACCAGCCTCAGGAGAAAGATGCGGCAGTCTGCTTCTGTAAAGATTACAGCCTTGGGAGCCCTGTGGGGCAGTTCTACTCTATCCAGTAGAGTCCCTATGAGTCGGAATTGGCTTGATGAAACTGCAAAGGGTTTTCGTTGAAAAGGGATTTATTATAGGTTTTACTTGGCCAGTTCACAGATGCTACAACTGAAGGCAAGTCTAGGGGGAACCAGAGTCAGAGGAGATGTTAGTGTAAGAGTTTTCTCAGTTTGCAGAGTCAGCCCAGGCCAGACTGGAACTTTGCATCTATTTTTGCCAGCACACCAGCCACACCATCTAGCACCACTTCTGTTATTGTGGTCCCGGGATCTTCCTGAGTCTCTGGGAGCCACAGTGAGCACAGGTTCCCCTGTTAAAATGACTCAAGCGGAGTCAGCAGTATGAATATCAGTAACTGTAAAATATTCATGCCTCCGAAGCTTGTCAGGGTCTGCAGGAGTGTTTAGACTGACTTAATGTGATTGTAAAATAGTACTTATTAAACTGCTGTATACTTTTTATAAACTTTAATATATTTTTCTCTTGTTGGCCTCATATTTTTGATTGGTACCAACAGGTCTGCTTAAAGCAGTTTCTGTTCCCCTCTTTTTATTCTTCCTAATCTGTGGGTTTAGGAATTATGGAAGTAAATATTTGAAAGTGTAAATAAATTCCAGTAAAATATATAATCTTTAAATTTTTTAATTAATCTTGGAGTTGCTTATCAGATTCTTATATAATTAGTTTTTAAAATACATGTATCTTTATTAATCTTGTTTCTTCCCATAGAATTTTTTTTTAACTTTTGTTTTAGCACATGCTAGCTCTCTCTTTCCAAATTATAGGTAAAAATATTTTCATGTGTTGAAGAAGTAAGGCTAGAAGCAGAGGCCTACAGTTAGAAATCTTTTCAGTTGATTTTGGGCTTAGATTTATTAAATTTGTTAATCAGTGAATACTTAGGTCAATCAGTGAACACTTATGGTGAATAGTGGGTGTTCTGGAACTAGATTGCTGGAGTTTGAGTTCTGCCTCCACCACTTACTAGCTCAGTGACATTGGGCAAAATATTTGGCCTCTTTTTACCTCAGTTTCTTTGTAAAATAGGGATAATAATTGTTTCTACTTCATATGGGTGTCATGAGGTTTACATGACTGTGCCCAGCACATCATAAGTTCTTCAAATTTCAGTCTGAAAGAAAGAACTTGAAGATTTTCTAGCTAGCATGTATCTGTCATTTAGCCAGGAAATTTAAGTCTTGTTTATGGGATTACTCTTAAAGAGTGTCAGATGTCTGCAATACTCTTGTGCTCTATAGTGCAGTGGTTTTCTCAAAAAGTATGTATTTTACTAGTACATTCCTAGTGTCTCACTGATTCCAACTAGATTCCTAAGTACTTTTAAGTCATCTGTTCAGTCATTTTTTTAAGGTCCTGGCTAATCTGCATCAAGCCTGCCTGTTGCTTCTGGAATTTACCTCTTTTCAAAATTTGGTACAGTGTCTTTGCTGCTGTTCACCCTTCTGGTATTTTTAGTGTTTTCTTGAAATTTGTCTCAGGGATCAAGCTGTTCTAACTTGTTTTCTGCTTCCCCCCCCCCCCCCCCCAGTATTTGGAGTGTAAGTGATTAGATTAAGAGACTTGGATTCAGTGTGGTAGTTATTTCCTCATGTAAATTAGATTTTCACTTTTCTATAGGGGAAAAAAAAGCCAAATAGGTGCTTAGACAGTCTACCCTTGACTTCTGTCTTAATACGGTAAACCGAATTGCAGTCCTTCTCTTCTCCTAGAACTTAGAGAAAAGATAATGTATATTAGAATATAATAAATATATAAAGCCTAGTATATTCTGTCTTTATCATATATAATAATATAATAAAGATATGTATATAGTGTTAAATAACTATTATATAAATATATAACAGGTATAAAGATACAATAAGAGAGATAAAATGGAGAGAAGGGTGACATGCGGAGTGAGAAATTAAATGGAGAGAAGGAGAAATGGAAGATTTGAGAGGGGTGAAATGTGGAGAGGTAAAGAGATGCACTGTTCAGTACGTGACCACTAGCCATGTGTGCTGTTTGAATTAAATTTTTAAAGTTTAGTTTGTCAACATTTGCCACATTTCAAGTGCTCAGTAGCCACAGGTGACTGTTGCATTCTCTGCTAGACAGTGCAGATGTAGAAAATTTCTGTTGTTGCAGAGAGCTCTATTCCTAAAGATTGATAAAAAATTGCTAAAAAGATAGGGAAGTACAGATAAAATGAAGAGAGATATATAGGAAATGATTATTTTTTAAATACATGCTATTTATAATAGTGCTGCTCTAATAAGAGAAGGAAAGTTGTGGCTGCCCCAGAAATGGCAGTCTTCTAGAAGATGGGATACTGACAGGATTGAATTGAAGAAAGAAACCACAGTTTCCAGTGTATTGTTTGTAAAGGCGGGGGCATTTACATGAATGTTCATGCCCAGAGGTGGGATACCTGAAGCAGGAGACTGAACAGCAAACACAGTGATTTAATTGAGGGTACTGCTGTGGAAACAACCAGGTGGGTTAACCTCTGTGCGTCCCCCCTTCTTAGGTCAGGTAGCAATGGTGAGAAGTCTGTTCTTATTTGGGACCTTGAAGCAGAGAAAAAGGAAGTCCACCTTACAGTCCAAGCACTTTGTACATAGTCCGCCATTACATGAAGATGATTGCATTGTCGGGACCACCAGGCATTTGTGGGAAGACAGTAAGATGGCAAAGGGAAGAACTTTCCCCTAGGAAATAATAGAAAACCAGCACAGTAATGTAAAGTAACTATTGAAGATGCCTAAACACCCAGAGATTTTCCACTTGTAAGTGTCCATCAGAAAACGGTGTCCTCTGTTATATTTTAAGAAACCACTTTTTAATTCTGATGAGCATAGGAAAGTTTGGGAATTCTAGGCAAGCAAACAATATAAGCAAAGGCATCAAAGCCATAATGACTGTGCATGGGAGAGCAGATGAGAGTGGGAGCAATGGATAAGTTAGATTCTTTGTGTGATTTTGGAAAACAAATTGGCACTGGTATAGTTTAAACTTAATGTAGTGAGACAGTGATCCACTTCTACACAAAATGCATTCCTAAAAATGTGTGTAAAAATGTACAAAGATTTCAGCAACAAGATGACATACTATGAGGGATAGTTTTTATTCCCTGAGTGTTTTTAATTGCAAAATTCGTTAATTACTGATGCTTGTAAAGCCCCTGAGTATTATTCAAGATATAAAATTAGTAAGATCATAGATTAAGTATTAAACAGAGGCAAAATAATTTCTCAGCTAAGTAACAGTAGTTAGGAAGAACTGATCTTGAAGCTGGGAAGAAGGGTTAAGTTTTTAGGGAATTGAGCTGGAGGTTATGATGTCAATCTTGGTGACGATCTCATCAACTTCAATCTGTAAAGCAAAAGATGTGTAAAAGTTCCCATCTCTTGCCTTTTCATGAATGTAAAAGAAACAATATCCTCTTTGAATCCACGAAATTCCTTTGCATTTGAATCATTGCAGTATTTTGATGCTGAGTCTCAGCATCAAATTCAGAATTATAAAGAATCTTTTCGCATTTTTCTTCACTATGGAGCACACAACCAGCTGAAGTCCAGCAAGCATCTCAGTGGGCCTAAGTA
The DNA here is from genome assembly GCF_024166365.1 of Elephas maximus indicus. Lineage (NCBI taxonomy): Eukaryota > Metazoa > Chordata > Mammalia > Proboscidea > Elephantidae > Elephas > Elephas maximus. The sequence continues at coordinate 43,712,153 of NC_064829.1, read as the reverse complement.
TTTGCTACCCTCAGAGTGTCTGATTTCTGTCCTTGGTAGTTATCACAAGGGTTAGCACCTACATAACTGCACAGACACTGCTGTACAAAACTGGAATTCTGAGTGTAGCTCCATTGTGCTTTAGCTTTGACCTGTTTGGTAGCTAATGCGTGAAAGCTTGTATTTGGTGTCGAAAAAGCTGCTTAGGGTTATCAGTGTATAGTGTGTCAAAGTGAACTTTGTGTGAAAGTTGGAGGTGCCTTGTAGATAATGCAAACCTGAAAATTTCACAGGACAGTTGTAAATGATTAATGTATTGATTTTCCTTTGACAACACGGAATGAGGCAAGAGAAAAAAAACTAGGAGGAAAGAAATGAAAAAGACGAAGAAAGGAGAGAAGGAAAATTGGGAGGAGGAAAAAAGATAGAGGAACAAATGGTACAGCTTTCTCCATCCCTGCTGGCATGGAGCGCTGTGTCTCCATTCGGTAGCTGATAATACATCTGTCAGATGACCCTGTATGAGGCAGTTACTATGATGAGGTATGTGCATTTTATGAATGAGAACACTGAGGCAGATAGGTATTAAGCAGTATCTTCAAAGGAAATCTGAAAAATAAAATACCACTTAAACAGCCTCTGATATTATTTTCATGCATTTCTGTTAGCCTTAAAAAAATCATAGATTAAAAATATTGTAAACATAGTTGTAAAAAATGAAGAGGAGGAAAAAAAAAAAAAAAAACCCAAAACAGCAGTTGTACCATGCCAGATGTACACATTTACATCCTATTTAGATCTCTAGGTCAATTTTTAGTGAGTGTGGAGTAAAATAAGGAGCTTGGAATTAGGAGTTAGTCTTCTAGAATTTACTGAGTGAAATGAACAAATTATATCAAAATCTTTCCTCATCTGCAAAATGTAGGTATCAACCTCATGACCAAGTGCTTTTGACTCCCTACTTATCTCATGACTGTAGCTGAGAACTTCTGAGTAGTTTAATTCAACTTATAAAAACAATACATGGAGTTTAAATTTTTCTGTCCTTGCCTTTTTCCCCCCTCAGATAATACATACTTATTGTAAAAAATATGGAAAATACTGAAAAACCACTCATATTTACACCAACCTTTGAAGACAACCATTAGGCAGATTTTGATGTATTTTGTTACCCCCTTGTGTTGTGTTTTATATAGGTGCATATGTGCAATTTTGTCTCTTAAAAAATGTGAAAGTGATTTTTTTTCCTCAACATTATAGCTAGCCGGAAACCCTGGTGGCGTAGTGATTAAGAGCTACGGCTGCTAACCAAAAGGTCAGCAGTTCGAATCCACCAGGTGCTTCTTGGAAACTATGGGGCAGTTCTACTCTGTCCTATAGGGTCGCTATGAGTCAGAATCCACTCAAAGGCAACGGGTTTGGTTTTTGGTTTTATAGCTAGCCAGGTTTTATTGTACATTTTGTTCCCTTCATTTCAAACAGAAGTGGAATTTTTTTTTTTTTTTTTTAAACTAAGGACTATTTGTTCACATGGAGGTAAATAAGTTATACTTGTGGGGGCTACTGAGAAAACTTAGCCTAAGTGACAAATGAGAGGGAAATTTTACAACAAAGAAAATTGGAAATTATTTGTTTAATAAAAGTGCTCACTCTCTAACTCCATTACCTTCAGTGTGCCATTCTAATTTATTGGTGGAGAGTATATCATTTCACGTACCAGATTTGTTTAAGTAAAATGTGAACCTCTTAAGCAGTCAGTATCAAAAATTTAAGGAGAGGTGTATGTCATTCAGAGTAATATCTCAGAATAAGAATCCTGTCAGGCTTAACTTTCTAAAGCAAGAATTCTCTGTAAAGCATCCCTCAGATCTGGTCATGTTTAGGTTAGGTTATGGAGAAGGCCACTCACTACTTCAGAGCAAAGCTTGTTTCATTCATGGAGCTCTTCTAAAATCTCGGCCTCTTACCCCAGATACAATGTTCTTGAGAATTTTGTAGGATTAGTAAACCATTATGCATTTAACAATTAAGATATAATTTACATACAATGAAATGCACAGATATTAAGTATGCAGTTCATTATCAGTAAACTTGATAAATCTTGATAACTTATTAGATGCTAGGCACTTTATGCTACAATAAATATCCTTTTTTAGTCTAATTCCTATTGAGATTGTCACTACCTTTTCATAATACAGCTAAATTTGTTTAGTTTTCTTTGATATAAAAATCTATATATCTCCATGAAATATCAAAAAGAATAAAAGTGTGGAGGTTCATACCCTTTTTTTTTTTTTTTTTTGGTTATCAACAGTTTGAAAACTGCACGTATGCAGTTTACAACTTCAGCTAATTCAGGGCTACCCTCTGAAACTCACTCATGACTCTAATAAGTATTTAATGTTATACAGGTCCGACCATTGGTCATAGCATCCAAACTGAATGAGGAGCAGTGTAAAAATTTTGTAATGTTTTCATCGCCCCTTTTTCTACTTGAAAACTTCCAATGCAAATTCCTACATCTAAATTCTCACAGGCTAACTCCATCAATATGGTCAGAACCTGGCTTCCAGAATTTCATGGGAGAAACCATTGATTATACATAGCTATAAATGTGGTTAAACCCTGGTGGTGGTGTGGTTAAGTGCTACGGGTGCTAATCAAAGGGTCAGCAGGTCGAATCCGCCAGGTGCTCCTTGAAACTCTGTGGGGCAGTTCTACTCTGTCCTATAGGGTCGCTATGAGTCGGAATCGACTCGAAGGCACTGGGTTTGATTTTGGGATTATTAACATGGTTATGTAGCTGGTACAGTGTTAAACTACACTAATAAGCTTAATGTTTAGAATATGGAATGTAAGTTCTACTTCATTGAATGCTTGTTAAACCACACCTGGATTTGTGTTTTCAACTCTAGATTTCACGTTAGAAAAAGGAATTAACTTACCACAGTGTATCCAGAGGCAGGGGGCAGGATGGCAAAGGATTAGGAAGCAATCCCTTGGAGAACAGTTAAGAGAACTAGGGATATCAGGGATCAGAATTGGTGAAGGGCATAATATGTATGTTAGCTGTCTTAAGATGCTTTGAAAGCTATCATAGAAGGATTGGATTTACTTCAGAGGGTAGAAATGGGACCAATGGATTTGTTAAAGGTGGCAAGCAAGACCATTCTGCCAGTTAGAACTGCCATGTAAAAGGGCTGCCTAATAAAGTAGTGCGCTTCAGCCTCTGGCATCTATATCCACGGCTAACTTTAAACACAGCCCAACTCCTAGCCAGATTAACATAAAACCTCACACTAAAGGCCTGTTCACCTCAGTTATTATTACCGATGCGTCATGTCTGGCTTCACCAAAAGAAGTTATGCTAAAAGCAAGAAGAAACAACCTGAAGAGACAAAGCAAGCCTCAGAACCAGAGTCAAATATGGCACAGATTTTGAAATTATCAGTAATTTAAAATAGCTATGGTTAATATGTCAAGGCCTCTAATGAAAAAGTGAACAACATGTAAGAATAAAAAGGCCATGTAAGTTGAGAGAGAGAAATACTAAGGAAGAGTCAAAAGAAAATGCTGGAGGTCAAAAACACAGTTAAGAGGAATGAAGAATGCTCCCCAGTAGACTGGACACTGCCTAGGTGAGAATAAAAAAAAAAAAAACCCAAGAACTGTGGGACAGTTTCAGAAGGTGCACCACACATGGAATGCCAGAAGGTAATAAAAATGAAGAAATATTTCAAGTGATAATGCCTGAGAATTTTCCAAAATTAATGACAGTCAACAAACCACAGGTTCAGGAAGCTGAGCAAACACCAGGCAGGATAAATACCAAAAAATTTACACTTAGGCATGTCATATTTTGCTGCAGAAAACCAAAGACAGAAAATTTTGAAAGAAGCCAGAGGGGGTAAAACAGTTATAGAGGAACAAGGATGAGAATTACAACAGACTTCTCATCAGAACCATACATATAAGAAGAGAGTGAAGTGAAATATTTAAAGTGTTGAAAGAAAAAAAAAACACCAACCTAGAATTCTATGTCAGTGAAATTATTTGTCAAAATCAAGGGAGAAATTAATGAGTTTGTTTCTGGAGGTGTTCAAGGAGAGGTTGGATAACAAGGATGGGAGAAATATGGGGTCCGGTGTTTGCCTAACTATAAATAAACTTAGCTCTGGGAAATGGTAGTAGGTGTTCTGCAAAAATGTGTTTCAGGGACTTTCCTGGCAAACCAGATCCACTCTTAGAGCTTAACTCCTGTCCTCAGCATATCGAGGATCTGAGCGAAAAAGAAACCCATACAAGCGTATTTTTGCTCCAAACAGCCCAGAACCTCTGTTTTATGGTGCATCTGTTAAAACATTGTTGAACGGTGTTCCAGGGGATACTCACTTTGGAAAACACCAGATAAGATGTACTAGGTCCTTTACGACCCATGCGATATTGTGATTCTTTAGTAACTCTGGATACTTTGAGAGTAGGTGAAAAGGTTATACAGAAAATGTGAAAATAAAAGCATAATTAAGCTGAATTGCTCATTTTAAATATCAGCACAACGGGCAGAAAATTGACTAATAGGTTTCTTAAATTCCTTCTCCCCATGTGATTTTGAAGTTGCTTTAACAAAAGTAAACAAAATAATATACTGCCTGTTAGCTTCTTACATAACCCCCATGGTCAAAACTGATGCTTATTGGTGGGTTTAGGTTTCCTGGAATATCGAGCACCATTTATGCTTGGACTAGTTCCTTGCCCCCCCCCCCATGTGTCTGTCAGTTTGTCATACTGTGGGGTCTTGGGTGTTGCTGTGATGCTGGAAGCTATGCCACCAGTATTCAGATACAAGCAGGGTCACCCATGGAGTACAGGTTTCAGCTGAGCTTCCAGACTAAGACAGACTAGGAAGAAGGACCTGGCAGTCTACTGAAAAGCATTAGCCAGTGAAAACCTTATGAATAGCAGCGGAACATTGTCTGATATAGTGCTGGAAGATGAGCCCTCTGGGTTGGAAGGCACTCAAAAGACGACTGGGGAAGAGCTGCCTCCTCAAAGTAGAGTCGACCTTAATGACATGGATGGAGGAAAGCTTTCGGGATCTTCATTTGCTGATGTGGCACGACTCAAAATGAGAAGAGCTGCACACATCCATTAATAATTGGAACCTGGAATGTACAAAGTATGAATCTAGGAGAATTGGAAGTCATCAAAAATGAAATGGAACACATAATCATCGATATCCTAGGCATCAGTGAGCTGAAATGGACTGGTATTGGCCATTTTGAATTGGATAGTCATAGAGTCTACTATGCTGGGAATGACAACGTGAAGAGGAATGGTGTTGCATTCATTGTCAAAAAGAACATTTCAAGATCTATCCTGAAGTACAACGCTGTCAGTGATAGGATAATATCCATACGCCTACAAGGAAGACCAGTTAATACGACTATTATTCAAATTTACGCACCAACCACTAGGGCCAAAGATGGAGAAATAGAAGATTTTTATCAGCTGCTGCAGTCTGAAATTGATCGAACATGCAATAAAGATGCATTGATAATTACTGGTGATTGGAATGCAAAAGTTGGAAACGAAGAAGGATCAGTAGTTGGAAAATATGGCCTTGGTGATAGAAACAATGCCGGGGATGGAATGATAGAATTTGCAAGACCAACGACTTCTTCATTGCAAATACCTACTTTCTGACTGTACACATGGACCTCGCCAGGTGGAATACACAGAAATCAAATTGACTACATCTGTGGAAAGAAATAATGGAAAAGCTCAATATCATCAGTCAGAACAAGGCCAGGGGCCGACTGGAACAGACCAATTGCTCATATGCAAGTTCAAGCTGGAAATGAAGAAAATCAGAGCAGGTCCACGGGAGCCAAAATATGACCTTGAGTATATCCCACCCGAATTTAGAGGCCATCTCAAGAATAGATTTGATGCATTGAACACTAGTGACCGAAGACCAGATGAGTTGTGGAATGACATCAAGGACATCATCCATGAAGAAAGCAAGAGGTCACTGAAAAGACAGGAAAGAAAGAAAAGACCAAGATGGATGTCAGAGGAGACTGAAACTTGAGTGTCGAGCAGCTAAAGCAAAAGGAAGAATTGATGAAGTAAAAGAACTGAACAGAAGATTTCAAAGGGCCTCTCGAGAAGACAAAGTAAAGTATTATAATGACATGTGCAAAGAGCTGGAGATGGGAAACCAAATGGGAAGAACACACTCGGCGTTTCTCAAACTGAAAGAACTGAAGAAAAAATTCCAGCCTCGAGTTGTAATAGTGAAGGATTCCATGGGAAAAATATTAAACAACGCAGGAAGCATCAAAAGAAGATGGAAGGAATACACAGAGTCATTACGCCAAAAAGAATTAGTGGATATTCAAGCATTTCAAGAGGTGGCATACGATCAGGAACTGATGGTACTGAAGGACGAAGTCCAACCTGCTCCGAAGGCATTGGCCAAAAACAAGGCTCCAGGAATTGATGGAATATGAATTGAGATGTTTCAACAAACAGATGCAGTGCTGGAGGTGCTCACTTGTCTATGCCAAGAATATGTGAGACAGCTTCCTGGCCAACTGACTGGAAGAGATCCATATTTATGCCTATTGCCAAGAAAGGCAATCCAACCAAGTGTGGAAATTATAGAACAATATCATTAATATCACACGCAAGCAAAATTTTGCTGAAGATATTCAAAAACGGCTGCAGCAGTATATCAACAGGGAAGTGCCAGAAATTCAGGCTGGTTTCAGAAGAGGATGTGGAACCAGGGATATCATTGCTGATGTCAGATGGATCCTGGTCAAAAGCAGAGAATACCAGAAGGATGTGTTTTATTGACTATGCAAAGGCATTCGACTGTGTGGATCATAACAAACCATGGATAACACTGCGAAGAATGGGAATTCCAGAACACTTAATTGTGCTCATGAGGAACCTGTACATAGATCAAGAGGCAGTTGCTCGGACAGAACAAGGGGATACTGATTGGTTTAAAGTCAGGAAAGGTGTGCGTCAGAGTTGTATTCTTTCACCATACGTATTCGATCTGTATGCTGAACAAATAATCCAAGAAGCTGGACTGTATGAAGAAGAACGGGGCATCAGGATTGGAGGAAGACTCATTAACAATCTACGTTATGCAGATGGCACAACCTTGCTTGCTGAAAGTGAAGAGGACTTGAAGCACTTACTAATGAAGATCAAAGACCACAGCCTTCAGTATGGATTGCACCTCAACATAAAGAAAACAAAAATCCTCACAACTGGACCGGTGAGCAACATCATGATAAATGGAGAAAAGATTGGAGTTGTCAAGGATTTCATTTTACTTGGATCCACAATCAACAGCCATGGAAGCAGCAGTCAAGAAATCAAAAGACACATTGCATTGGGTAAATCTGCTGCAAAGGACCTCTTCAAAGTGTTGAAGAGCAAAGATGTCACCCTGAAGTCTAAGGTGTGCCTGACCGAAGCCATGGTATTTTCAATTGCATCATATGCCTATGAAAGCTGGGCAATGAATAAGGAAGACCGAAGAAGAATTGACACCTTTGAATTGTGGTGTTGGCGAAGAATGTTGACTATACCATGGACTGCCAAAAAACAAATCTGTCTTGGAAGAAGTGCAGCCAGAATGCTCTTTGGAGGCAAGGATGGCGAGGCTGCGTCTTACATACTTTGGACATGTCAGGAGGGATCAGACCCTGGAGAAGGACATCATGCTTGGCAGAGTACAGGGTCAACGGAAAAGAGGAAGACCCTCAACAAGGTGGATTGACACAGTGACTGCAACAATGAGCCTGCGCATAACAATGATTGTAAAGTTGGTGCAGGACCGGGCAGTGTTTCGTTCTGTTGTGCATAGGGTTGCTATGAGTCAGAACCGACTCAACGGCACCTAACAACAACAACAGTTCCTTGCCTTCCTGTTTCTTTTCCTTTGTGTCTTCTCTACGTTGCTACCATTACTATTACTGGTCTCTTAAAAAAAATCCTTTCAAAGCCCAAATGTTATTCATGAGAAAATGACAATTCCCCTCCACTACCAGGAATGCCAGAGACATTTTAATGGTAGAACTATACTACCTAATATAAGTCATATAAGTCACAGTTTAACTTGCTGCATTTTTAATTTTAGGAAATGACCGTTAGTGGTGATCCTGCAGTTTATATGTATGTTGGATAACATACTTCTTCAGAATACCCATAGAATAGAGGCAGGATAACATAATGGTTTTTTTCTTTTTAAATCCCAATTAACTTTTTCCATTTAATGCTAAAAACCAAACCCGTTGGCCATCGAGTGGATCCCAACTTGTAGCGATCCTACAGGACAGTAGAACTGCCCCATAGAGTTTCCAAGGAGTGGCTGATGGTTTCGAACTGCCAACCTTTTTGTTAGCAGCCGAGCTCTTGACCACTGCGCCATCATGGCTCCCATTTAACACTCCAGCAGCAGCCACTAGGGAGCCCCAAACACAGGGCAAGCAAAATGAAGTAAAGGCAAATCGTGGAATTTGAAAAATGAGAATCAAAACTTCATAATAGTTATATTGAAGCCTGTGGTTTAAGAAAGACTAACATTTACTTCTTGAGAGTCAAGGGACATGATGAAATGCCACGTGTCAACAGAACCATTTAGGGATCTTCAGGAGAAGAAATGAACCAGGATTGTGAAGATTACCATCAACCTAAGGCTTCTATAATGTGTTGTGAAGACTGTCTTCACATATGACCTTCAACGTTTATTCTTCCATTACCTAAGATCCCACTTATTTTAATTCTATTATGAAGAATAATAAGAATGAAGACTGATAAGAATAATAAAATAGGTCATTTTGAAGTTGCCACAACTAAAGCAATAGGATTTGAGACAATGTTTACTTATTTGAGGTTTATAGGAAGAAATGAAATGGCTTGGATGTTTGCATAGGTGGAACTTTGGAAATAGTGTGGAATAAAGTGTCATGTGGTATTATGACACAACACTGTCTCCATTTTTAAGAAACATGGGTGGGGGGTTCTTTAACCATCCTGGTAGGTGTCCTGTTTCTTTTGTGGGGGGAGGGATTTAGTACATGTTTTTTAACTGGGAGTTCCCCATCCCAATCATATTGTTAAATGATTTTACAGATGAAAAGCGGGAGAGACAGAGACTGACTAAAGTCCGGTTTTCAGAGCATTCTGAAGTCTGGACTGTCTGCTCAAGCTTCCTCTAAAAGTCACAGTGGCAACTCACTAGAATTGAGCTCCCTAGCTTGGTCCAGCCCTCATTCTGCTACAGCAGCTGTCTCTCAGGAAGTGCATCGGAAGCCACTGGACTGTAACAATCCAGTAGGGATGATGCTGGAAATTCTCAGTCACAGCCTTTAATTGGCCACTAAAGATCCCATGTGTATGCAGTTGAAATTATCCAAGTTGTTTTTTAAAAGCCATAATCATGTATGAGAGCAGAATTATTAGCATGTGCAAGAAAAAGGTAATCATAAATATTTAACTTCAGAAATAGCTTAATAGTTAGGACATTTATTTAAAGTAAATGGAATTTTAGAATAACTATGTCTGAGTCAACCCTAAAATGAGTAAGAACGTCCAAGTGTGGAAAATTTATTCTCTTAGCAAGTCTTACTGCAACATGGTTGTGATACCATTCCATAATGATAAGTGGAATTACATAGCACTTCATAATTTAAAAACTTCCATATTAGTTAATTTGATTCTCACAGCCCTGTAGAATAGATAACTCCATTTTACAGATGAAGCAGCTGAGGCTTGGATAATACTGGGGAGTCCTTGGCCAAGGTCACATAGGTAGTAAATTGAAGAGGCAGTACTTCAATCCAGATAGTCTGACTATACCCAGGAGTATTAACTGGGGACCTACTAATACCCAGTGCTCTGTTGGACACTGTAGGAAATATATATACAAAGTGTGTTTCCCCCTAATTTGGATATGAAAACGAAAGAACAGTATATAATTTCAGAAATAACTTGAATGATAGCCAATCATTGGAGGTTTGTGTGAGGCTAGAATAGAAAAGGTTCTTGTAGGAATGTTTGGGTTTAAAGTAGGTCTCATATAAGACACTTGCTGTCTACTCAGTGTTGCTGTAAAGAGAATTTTCTTTTCTAGAGGTGATTCAAATTTCAAGCTAGAATCAATCCACTTGAAGTGCACACAAGTCAAATTACACCTAGTTCATGAATGTTGAAGTGTCATATAGTAGTATAAAGAAGGCTCCTGCCCTTGGGAAGACAAGACGCACATTTACAAAACAGTAGAAAAAGTAAAAACACAGGTTCAGCTGGGAGCCTGGAAAGGAGTGAGGGTGGTAGGGACTGGAGAAGCTGAGTGCTTAACCACTGCACCACCAGGGCTCCTTTATAAATAAACAGACATGCCTAAAAGGGTTGAGTAACTTGTACATACCTCACTGTTTTGATTAAACAGAAATCTCTTGGCTACTACTTTTGTTTGTATTTTGGGAATCCCTGTTTTCAAGACTATTGAGAGAATTGAATGAGTTCATGTTAAAATGCCTGCCATATAATTGACATTTGATACCTGGCAGCTTTGTTTATTTTTACTAATTTTTTTGTTCGCAGTGCATACCTTGTGGTTGAAGGCTTTTAACTGACACACAGAATTTGAATCAAAGGTTTAAGATAAGTCTTAACAATTGAAGAACAGCCTGTTCCATGCTTCTTCTTGTTAGTTGCCGTTGAGTTGACTTCAGAAGCAGACTGCTGGGCCTGTCTTCTGAGGTGCCTCTGGGTGGGTTTGAACTGCCAACCTTTGGACTAGTACTCAGCACTTAACCATTTGCACCACCCAGGCACTCCTTTATCCCATGCTAGACATTAGAAATTAGAGTGGACAATATTGGCCACTTAGGACATTTCTCAAAGCATATAGCCCTAAGAGGAGCAGAAGGTAAATTGCCTTTCAACATGTTTGGACAGCATCTGAATATATTTTGCTGACCCCAGAGTGCCTTAGGTATTATTCAGCTAAGAACGGTGGGATTTGCTGGTGTGATACAGATCAAGGTATGTGTTTGCCACTATACAGGTGTGCTGAGAAAGAAATGCACGCTAAATGTGGAGGGAGGAGGGGTATAATAAGTGTGCATCTAGAACGTGAAATACCTTGTGCTTATGTTTTGTACGCTACTCAGAGCTGACCTTGCTGAAACCTATCTGATGTTCCTGTGTTTGCCACTGGTAAAGAAGAGAAGGGAAGAGAAAGATCATGCTTTGAGATTATAGATCCTATTTAAACTTTGTATTTTACTCCACCTTAACTTTCATGATAGATTAGAAATGCAGGGACATTGCAAGAGTTGACATCTTTCTAATGTGCCCAGGGCTGTCCTTCAGTTTTGCCAGCTTTCAATTTTGCCTGCTTTGTCTGCCAGTATGCCCAGTTTCTTAGGCTTCAGGACCCTCTCCCTTCCCTTGTTCCTTTAGAGCACTTGGGTTATACTAATTCTGGCAAACCTCTTACCCTCCCTTTAAAAGAGGAGGCCCAATAATACAGGTGCATCTCACTAGTTGATTTCATTTTAGGGAGAAAAACTAGGTAGAGAAATGGTTCACATCCCTGACTGTGTCTTAGCTTCCTCTTAGAAGTTCTTGCAAAATTCACGTGCTCTTGACCCACTTCCAGAGATTCTTGTTTAATTGCTGTGCGGTGAGGCCTGGACATCAGAATTCTCTTCACAATTTTCTAGGTGATTCTGATATGCAGCCATGGTTTAGAAACACTGCTGAATTGGGACTCTTTGGGGATAGTCTACCTACTCAGAATGTAAAGTTTTTCCACTCAACCTGCTATGTCTTGTTTTTGAGAATTGGCGGTGGTGGGAAGGATGAAGAATACCCATTTGCTAGATTTCTCCCTCCCCCCAGTCTATCACCACTAGGTGGTGGGGTGTAGAAGAGTCCTCCACCTCTCCACGTAGAGGTCTGGAACTCTAAGTTGAAAGGAGATTCCCACTACATTGAGAATGAGCTGTTTCTCTCTAAACCAAACATGATCTTGATTTGGACTCAAGCCTATGACTCCTTAGGCTACTATTTGCAATGGTTAAGAACTTGGCTGCTAACCAAAATGTCAGCAGTTCAAATCACCAGCTGCTCCTTGGAAACCTTACGAGGCAGTTCTACTCTGCCCTGTAGGATCGCTATGAGTTGGAATTGACTAAATGGTGATGGTTTTTTTTTTTTAACTAATACATTACATTTGGTAGTGGGTCTAGTAACTACCATAGCTTCAAAGTAGTGATAAATGTAAACAGTATTTTAAGGTAGCTGCAAACACTGTAATATGGTATGAAACAACTGGTTTCTGTTGGAGACAAAGTCATAGATCCTGATAATACTCCTATGGTTTGTTGCCTCAATTCACAATTAAAAACAATTCTAAATTTCAGTTTAGTTTGTGAAAGTAAATGTAATTTTTCTTATCCAAACTCAGTGATCCCTGAAAATCTTATATGCTGTATATTAATTATATTAAATACATTAATAGTCTTCTTTCTCCAGATGAAAAACAGCAGCTAAAAATAGTGGGTTTTTTTGTAATAATGATATTTTACCTAGTTATATGTTTCTAAGGCATCTCTTGATCCTAAGACTCATATTGTAATAACCTTTTTATTTGGCATTAACTGAGTGCAGTACCAGATTTTATGCAGTGTTAGCTAGATAACTCTTCTCTAAATCTCCAGAATACTAATGAAAGTGGTTTAATTTTTCAGGAATATAAGCGGAAATTAGCCAGAGTTTCCCTGGTACGCAAAGAACTCAGGTCCCGGATCCAGAGTCTGCCAGACTTATCTCGATTGCCCAATGTCACTGGAAGCCACATGCACCTGCCTTTTGCTGGGGACATCTACAGTGAAGATTGATGACCAGTCTCTTTTCAGAGCTCCAGGACTTTGCAAGAAATGGAGACAGGTTAGGTGGATAGTCCTGTAGCATTATTTTTGTATATTGTTGAGAGAGAGACACTAACAAAAGAAACGAGTAATTTATAAAATTGTTTAAAGTGTTGGTTTGTTTACTATTTTATTGGTAACTTAACATGACTTAGTTTAAACAATGTGATGATCTCTGTGTATTAATAAGCTCCAAATAGTGATTATTTTCAAAAGATCTTTTTGTAAATTTTTTTGATTCAGGGCCTTGTAAGAAATTCCATGTTTCTATTTCTTCGTGTATTTTCGAATGGTTTTCTTTACTTTCTTCAGTATCTAATCACTGTATGCTATGTAATTTGTAAAGGGTAAGAACTAATCAGGAATTGGTGAGACTTTATTATGGTGTAGTCGGGACTTGATTGTAGAAGGGACTAAATGTTCTAACTTAATCTTCACCCTTCTCCCCAAACAAAACATCAGTTCCGTGCCTCTCAATGCCTTTGATTCCTTATTCCCTAGAGGCCAGTAATATAACACTAAACATGGGTGTCATTTTGAGGATCAGATCAAAGGCTATCGAAACTTTTCTACAGTAGCTCTATAGGGATTCCATTGCAACTACTAGTGTAGAAAAAAGAGTATTGAATAGGACTTCCTTGATTAAACTATTTAGAATTATTTGAGTAGATTAATATGAAAAATGCTTTGGAAATGTTAGTAAATTTTGCCACTCTACCAAAAGGACACCTTTGACTCTGGAACTGATACCTGTTTGTCAAGTCAGCCTCCTTTTGGCATAAGTGATCCCTTTAACATAAGGCCATCTGTGGGATTAAAAATAATAATAATAATGATACTTTTATTACTCCCTTAGTCACATAGCTTTAAAAACAATAGTATTTTTAGCTCTTAATAGCTCAAGAACACAATATTCAGTAACATTCAGTGAAGTAGCCTGAACATTTTTAATGTTTCCTCAAGGTTTTTGAATGACTGTAAATTTGGAAATTAAGTAGCCTGCACTACAGGGTAGATGTGGTAAATTTTATATTTGTATATTCAGAAATACCAAACAAATGTACTTCTACCTGTTATTTCTAACCCTGTGTGTCAGAGCAGCTGCATGCTCTCATCCTTTGTTTTTAAGGCACGTTATTAAGCTGTGGATTTGTATCCAGTAATGACTTAGGATGAATATGTTTCTCATTTGTTGCTTTACATATTAGACATTTTTCTTTTTGTTGTAAGCAGATTCAGATTTGAATAGTTAATAATAGTTCTTTTAAATCCCACAACCAGTTATGTCTCACTGGTCTGAATGGCTTCACTGTTTCTTTCTCAGAACTAGAGGATATAGTTAAAATGAATTTACATGTGAAGGAGAAGGCAAACATTTATTTTTAATAGCCAGTAGTTCTGGAAACAGTGCTATTAATAATTTGGCCTCTCCCCAGAACAGCGGCACATGTAAGTAGTCTCCGTCTAGATATGGGCCATATTCTAAAGTTTTTTTACTTAGCTTTTGGAACTCGGGGCATATTTTCTCACTGAAACAATAGTAAGTTACCTGTGGACACTCCCACAGAAAGCTCACCTGGGAACCTAATCCACTTATCCATGAATGTACTGAACTTGTACTGTGTTTGACAAATTACTAATAGTAGATCCTGGCTGGCATTTGTAATGTTAGCCTAAATAAGGAAATGGTGTGTAGGAGCCAGATTCACATGTTGGTGTGTCTCAGGTTGGACTATGTAGTTCTGTCCCTAAGTGTAGGAAACAGTCGAAAAAGATTGAACTTGGGAGGGTAACAAATGCACAGTTGTAAAACCTTTGTAACCTATTATAAAAGTATACCAAGTAAGTTAGTCCTTTGTTGTCAATGTGAAAACAAAATTTGTTAGTATGTCAACTTATTTTCAACATCTTGACCTTATTTATGATCTGCTAAAGTGGTGACTTATCCATTTAAAATACTTTTTTCCTTTTAAAACTGATTTGTAAGCTATATACTCCTGGGGAGATTTGGAATCTATTAGGAGTTTGTTGAAATATTTTCACTGTTTAAGACAGACTTCAGACTTAGATACTGGTTTTAATGCCAGTATCTGCTCTAAATATTTATGATAAAAATGCATTATTTTTTTAAAGAGCTTGATGGG
Organism: Elephas maximus indicus; assembly: GCF_024166365.1. Classification (NCBI taxonomy): domain Eukaryota; kingdom Metazoa; phylum Chordata; class Mammalia; order Proboscidea; family Elephantidae; genus Elephas; species Elephas maximus. Next base: position 43,697,065 of record NC_064829.1, on the reverse strand, counting down.
TTTTGTGATAAGTGATAGTACTCAAGAACCTGAAACCCACCCTCAGTCCCACCCCCTGACCGATAGTCCACTAACTGTAAACATAAACAGTGGGGTCTAGATTAAGTCATGTTTTCAGCCTTATGATTGTTAACATGGTAAGCCTTAGCAGTAAGTAGTCTTCTTTCCGAAAATGAAGACTATATTTTCTCATGAAATAAAATTAAATCATGAGCATCTTCTCTCCTGTATACCTGAGGCAAATCATGCATCTTGAGTGCAGTTTGACCTGGCCCTTCAAGAGAAAAGCTCGTCACCAGCCTTGCAGTAGGGGCGCTGTGGTTTTCCTCCACAAACCGTGCAGAGAGCTTTCTGGAGTAGCAATATGAGCAGATTCACTGGCGCTCCCTCTGCTCCTTCCGTCATTACAGTAGGTAGAAATACATGAGGAAATCTGGAATTCTGAGGAAATCAGCTGTGCTCTAGCCAGCCTCTTCCTCTAGGAAAACCACACAGATACAGCTGTTTGGTACCGCTTCTCACATGCACTCTGAATGAGGGTTTTTCTATAAGAAATCCTTCAGAATCAGCAAAAGCTGGGGTGGCCTGATCATCTTGATTTGCAAAATTAGAAGAACAAAACCAGGCTGTTAGTTGTCACCATAGGTGAGCAATTCACCTTTTAAAGTGTAGTCACTGAACTGATTCTGAGAAATTTTTAGAGAGAAAATACTCGGAAGCAGGAATGAATTAATTGGGAAAGTTAAAATGTTCTTTCTGAATTTTCATTTCTAAAAAATTAGCGTTGTATGAAATAATACAGAACTACTAAATCGCTTTGTATTCTATTAAGGAACAGCTCCTAAAGATGTCTTGTTTCATAGTTGTTGCACTATATCAAAGCTTTTTAAAGTGTAAACCTAGTTCTTCTCTGTATAGAAACGGAACATTGTGTTACTGAATTTATTTATACAGAGCATTTGTTGCCAAGTGTAATTTTAGCCAAGTGTTCTGAAGTGGCAGTAGCACACGAGAAGATGAAGTCTCCCTATTTGTTGACCCCATTTTTTTTGGCTGTATCTGATGACAGTATAAGATGTTCTTAATAAAGTTTTATGTTCTTTTTGAAATGTGTAGGTTATTTTTGTAAATCTGATTAGTTGGGTATGGGGTGGAAGGGCGAGAGATTAATGGACTGGAAGGGAAGCAAAGTCCTGGCAGGATTCAGCAACCTTACAGTAGAGAAACTGCTGAAGGGGATTCTTGTTGCTTGGCTAGTGGTTCCCAAACTTGAGCAAGCATCAGTATCACCTGGAAAGCTGATTAAATACAGATTGATGGGCCGCATCCTCAGAACTTCTGACATAGTACATCTGGGGTTAGACCAGGCGGTTTGAATTTCTAACAAGTTGATGGTGATGCCACTGGGTTTAGGGGCCACATTTTGGAAACCGCTACTCCAGACCAACTTTGAAGTCCATGGCTTGCATCACAGTATAAAATATTTAACCAATTCCAGGTAATAAAGTATGGATTTTATAGTTTGTTACATAGTAAGTTTCTTATGGGCAGAGAACAAGACAACATCCGCTTTTGTGACCCATTGCTTAGTAATGCTTAAGTGCTTTTGAGTGAACAGATTTACTTGGTACCTTGAACTCTTTCTGGAGCACAAGTCCTGTCACTATACCAGCACAAGTCCTGTCACCACACTCCGAATTTAGACAAAATTGGTTGGGGAGTACTAGAAATCCATAGAACCTCTAGGGCAGTGTTTGCCAACTGCTTTGATAAGACTCACTTGGAGCATTTGCAAAAAGGGCATGTATCTACTCAGTCACAATTTCCTGGCATCCAGGTGACTGTTATCATTTAGAAAGTTTGGGAGCTAGTCCTCTGGTCATTGATTGCCCTTTGTTTTCCAGTCCTGGAGGCATTTGATCATTTTATCTGAACTCAGATGCTCCCCAACCCATCCCACTTTTACCTGCTCTGCACTAGTAGGCTTTGTACAGTATGTGAGAATCCTCATGATTATTCATTAAAACAGATTCTTAGATCCTATATCCAGAGGTTCTATTTTAGAACATTTGGGATAGATTCAGAAATCTGCATTTTAAACAAGCTAGCCAGGTGATTCTGATGGACTGCACTTTGAAAAACAATGCTCTACAAAGCAAATTATAAATTATAACATAGAATAATGGGAGCTAACATACATATAGCACTTACTGTGCACCCAAAAAAAAAAAAAAAAACAGGAAATGTTATAGCATGTCACATGTCCTTTGTGGCAGATACTCTGATTATTTCAATTTTACATGTGGGGAGACTGAGGCACAGTATAAAGTACTGTGTGTGACCCTGAACAAGTCAAATGGCAGACCCAGGCAGTTTGGCTTCTGAGCTTGTGCTCCATAGCTACTATTTGATGCTGCCTCTTACACTGATACATTGTGCAGAGCCTCTTCAGTCACCAAGTCCACATTTTGCATAACGTCAGGTTATAGTAAAATAACATTGTGCAAATATTCAAATTCAAAAGTAAAGTCTTAGCTAAATAAACAGTACTTAAGGATGAGGGCTTATGGAGGAATGTTATACTGAACTGTTTTTTCAAAGCAATTGTTTGTATTCACATCAACAGCAGAGTTAAAACGTGCTATTGATAGAGATTCTAGACAACGTTTTATGAGTAGTACTGTGTTTAAGTCATGGTGTTAAGGCTTTTGATGGTATACAGAGATTACTCAGCTGCGTTTCTGTTCTCTAAGTGTTTATATCTAGTGGGAATGGAATACGGTGACAATTTTTAGAACTGACCAGAGTTTACTTTTATTTATAAACTAGCGTATTTCTTTTAAGTCAGTGGTTCCTTAGGCCAGCAGCTAGGAACTTGTTAGAAGTGTAAATTCTCAGACCCCAAACCTACTGAATCAGAAAATCCGGGGACGGGGACCAGCAATATGTCTTTTTAACAAGTTCCATAGGTAATTTTGATTCACACATAAGTTTCAGGTCTGTTTTAGGCATCACAATTCTAGTCATCCACTACTTTACCTCAAGTAGATGTCTTCTCATGTCTGGGAAAACCTTAGATGGAGTGAAAGAACTTGGTTCAGCCGACGCAACTGTAATAGGGTGCCTTCCTGACAAGCCAAGAAATGCTTTTCATTTGCCTTATTTCAACTGTTATAAAACTTAGGCCTTCCACCCTGAGAAATTCCTCCATATTTTCTTAATTCATTTCATTGCCTAGTACATATCTCATAAGTCTTCTGAGAATGGTAGAGTGAGAGGAATGGAAATGCAGTCCGGACCATCATCTGTGTTACGTAAACACCCATTATCACTTGGTTAACCACCAGAGGTTAAGCCATTCTAATTGCTGAATTCCATGTGATCTTTTTCCAATTTTTTTGATAATAAAATATTTTTATCATCAAAACATTGATGGAAACTAGATTTTGCTGTCTTTTTGATAAGATAGATCATTGACTGAAGTAGAGTATACGGTGAATTTTAGAATTAGACACATCACATTTGAATTTCATGCCTTATGGAAAGGTATAAAATTGAAAATTTTGGTTCATTTAAATGAAATTGTTACTCAGAGCCATTAGCTTATTCAGTTATATCTATACAAATACTGTTGTATAGGTATCATTTGGTTAGTTATATCATCTTTTTATAGTCATATTTTTTGTTCAGTCAAGAATATTTCATTTTACTTATGAAAATATAAGTTAGAGGTTTTAAAATTTTTAATTTATTTAAAAAAATTTAAGTCATGCATTAATATATGGCTTTTTCAAAATATTAGTATTTATCTATTGTCTCCTTTTCCCCGCTCTTCATATTTAAGATATAAAATCTTGCATTTTTACTAGCTGAGTGCTCATGATGCCGATTCTTTTTAAGATGTATGAGTATAATTTAGTTAAACTGCTGTACGGTGGGAAGCGGTACATTGCCTGCGGCTTTGTGATTTCAACAACCAGACTGTGCTTAACTGAGGGAAATTAAACTCTGTTTTCATTCTTTTAAGCTAGTGTTTGGGCTTGGCAGGACTACAGGCCAGCATCATGTCCAGCTCCTTGTAGCTTCATCTTGCAGATAGCTGTGAATGCCCTAGTTAAAGGCAAATGTCACTGGTGCTAGGTATTCTCCCTACTTGAGTTGCTGGTCTCTCCATGTTTTTTGCTAGCCTAAGGAAAAAAGACTGCAGCGTCTAGTTCCTTTGTCTTTGCTTTCTTGCTTCTATATATGCATTGTTGGGAACAGAGCAATTACAGTTGCAGTAAAATTTTACGTCAGCACCAGAAAGCTCTGTCTGTTGTTCCATTTGGACATGATTTTCTCCATCAGGAAGAAATTGGATGCTGACTGCTAGTGATTGAGCCTATTGGTTGATTAGAATATTACTTTTTCTTAACCAGCGGTTTTTGCAACATGGCATAAGCTTGGAGTTAGAAAAATCTTATTTTTAAAGGACTCATATCTCTTTTAAAGCATGTCACTGTGAAATAATATTTAAGCAGAAAACAATTTTTTTTAATGAAGAGAAAGTGTTTTCACTATGTTTTTTTTAAAAAAGGAAATATGTTATTTAAATTTGTTTAAAAATTCTTATAGTTTTACAATGAAACAGTTGCTAATTCAGATACCCCAGGAGAGTAGGTATGCAATTTTATTTTCAGATGTTATTTAATCACAGCCATATTTTAAATAAAATAGTCACAAGATATATTTTTGGCAGCTAAATAACCCAGGAGCCCTGGTGGCGCAGTGGTTAAAAGCTCGGCTGCTAACCAAAATGTTGGAATCCACCAGCCACTCCTTGGAAACCCTATGGGGAAGTTCTACTATGTCCTATAGGGTCGCTGTGAGTTGGAATCAACTTGACGGCACACAACAACAATAATAACTTTAGAATACTATAAGTAGGTTAGATAGAATGAAGGGATTTCCTAAGTGCTCATTTTCTGTCATTTTACAATCTAAATAGTTACTTTTACTCTAGAATGTTAGAGCCATTATTAAACATCATATGGTTAAAATATTCCTTTTTCATTTTTATTTTTGAACTTTGATTTGGTTTCCATCTTTGTTATCTCATTATTCCATGCGCTGCATGGATTTAGATAGCATCCTGTAAGTACCTTGTAACTTGTTTGTACTGTGCTAGAAACCTCATTTGTTTGTTATTAAAATACAGTGTTAAAGAAATACAGACCCATTTCATTGTATGCTACTTAATGAAATTGGAATTTGTATTTTATGTCCTCTAAGACAGCACAATTTACTTCATTTTCTAAGGGATAAAATTGAAAAGTGGCTTCAGTAATTATTCACAGAGGTCCTCAGACTAAAAGATAAAAAATTTTACTCACTATACAGATATACTATCTAAAGTTATCAACAAGAGCCTGTAAAATTCATTCTCAACTCAAAATTGTATCATCTTCAGTTCTTCTGATCTTGGAAAACAGTGTTATCAAAGAACTCTACGAGTATTCGTCATGTCTCCATTCCCTCCACATTCCTTTTAGAGCAGGGATGACAAGTATATGTCATTCATGCCTTTCTTATCATAAGTTTCTCTGTCTCTTGCTTAGGACATATATTACTAATTCTATGAAGCCTGAATGTGGCCTCCAGGCAGCCACCAACAATTGGAATAGGAATGAAATACATTTCTTTGCTCTCTAGGTGAAAAATTTGAATTGTGTCAGCTGAACTATAGTGACCAGTAAGAGGAATGTGTTTTCAGAATTGGTAGTTTCCCGAGAATACCCCTTCCAAAAACTCTTCCTCAGCTTGATGCAGTGGTTAAAGTGCTTGGGCACCAACTGGAAGGTCAGTGGTTTGAGGCCACTAGCAGCTCTGTGGGAGAATGATATGACAGTCCCCTTTCGTAAAGATTTACAGCCTCGGGAACCCTATGGGGCAGTTGTGTTCTTTCCTACAGGGTCTCTATGACCAACTGGACAGCAACAAGTTTTTTTTTTTAGTTGTCAGAAGTCTAATAGTATGTCACATGGTATCTAAATAAGCACCTCTTGTCCATTTGATACAGCAAACATAGTTTTAAGGTTATTTGTTGAATGAATATGTTGAGCTTTTAATATGTGGCAGGCATATACCAGAGGGCTGAGAGAATTCAAAGATGTCTAAGATACACCTCTGTCCTTACAGAACTCAGAATCTAACATGGGACTCAGATACTCACTATATTGCAGTGTTACAAGTTCCGTACGAATCGTGTAAAAAAAATGTTACAGAACACTGAGGAAAGAATGGTTGATGACTGTCGGGAATAGTTGCATAGAGCTTTATAGAAAGTGTGAATTCCATTTGAACTCATCTCTGAAGATTGATCGACTAACCATGGCTTGAATAAACAAAGAAAAGGTTTTTAAAAATGTGTTCTTTAGCTCTGTCTCAACAATACTGAATGAATTAAATGAACATTAAACTCAATGAGATAGTATATATAAACATACTTTTGCAAACTATAAAGCACCATAAAAAGTGCTGTTACTGTTCTTTGCTGTTTGGAAGTCTGAAGGCATTAAATCTTACTCATGCTGAATAACATGGCTAAGCTTAGGGTAGGCCTATTGGAAAGAAGGGTAACACTTTAAAGAGCAGTGTAGTTGCCTAATTTCAGTGCATGTGATGCCTGGGCCAAACAATCACAAGCTTTCTTTAGAGTTGTTACTTTAAAAAAAAAAAAAAAAGCTATATATTTTTTTCTCTGTGACTAAAAAGATGGTATAATTTTTTTTATTATTATTTTGTTGATGCTGTAGAAAATGTTGTGATGGCTAGAACATGCTGTTTACTTCCTTAAAATCTGACTCTATATCTGAAACATTTTATGACAGTTGTTAGAGTATTGACCAGTAAAATAAAGACCCTAGCAGATGAAAACGAAACCTGGTGCACAGGCTGATTTATTTCACTGTTTCGGTGCCATGACTGGGACTGACTGTATTTGACAGAGGGTGAGTGGAGCAGACTGCTTGTGTGTGTCTTTAGACCTGGACCACACCGCTTGTTCTTCTTGCTGTTACCGAAGAGTAAATCTAGTGTCAGTGTGTCAACCCACATCATTTGAGGAATGCCGTTTCTGGCTGCCGTGAAGTCTCTGAGGCAGTAGCCAGAACTGTACTACCTGAAGCAAAATACTTGAATTCTTGGAGAATCATCCCTCACCCAGCTTTGGTTGTGTTTTTCCCAGAACCTGAACTTTAGAGATAAAGACTTGAATGAGGCTTGTGTTCACAGTGAAAGATTTGACCTAAGGGCCGACTAATTGGAATGTGCTATTTTCCTGCTTTTATGGGAGTTTATAAAAAAAAAAAAAAAACCAATGCCGTCGAGTCGATTCCAACTCATAGCGACCCTAGAGGACAGAGCAGAACTGCCCCATAGAGTTTCCAAGGAGCACCTGCTGGATTCGAACTGCTGACCTCTTGGTTAGCAGCCGTAGCACTTAACCACTATGCCACTGGGGTTTCCATTGGAGTTTATAGGTCCCCCTATATGAACCTGGGGAGGAAAAAAAAGTTGCTGTCGAGTGGACTGTGACTCACGGCCATCCCGTGTGTGTCAGAGTAGAACTGTGTTTGATAGGGTTTTCACCGGCTGATTTTTCTGAAGTAGATCACCAGGTCTTTCTTCCGAGGTGCCTCTGGATGGACCCGAACTGGTAACCTTTTGGTTAGAAGCTGAGTGTGTTAACCATTTGCACCACCCATGAACCTGAAGGCTAACATATTAGTTGAAGTTATCAAATTCCCCCAGGTAAAACTAAGCCTGACTAGCCTGAGTGCTTTTCTTCCTTGTGTGAATTTAGCTACATTCTGTAGCTTTCAAGGAAGTGCCTAGTGAGAATATTAGCATATTTGATGTGTATATGTTATGACTATAGCCAGATAATTTTTGAGTTCTTGAGAATTAGAATTGGTATGCCAGGGATATTTTAGGTAAACTGTTCCCTCTAATGGGGACTTTTATTCTAGACAAGGTAGTACATCTTCGAGGTGCACTTGAAGTGAAATTCTTATTGAATTGATGAGAAGAAACAATATAGCACTTAGTGAAATTTTAGCCGGGGAGTATGCTATCCCCAAACCCAAAACTCCAAGTCAGAATTTTTAAACAAAAGTACAAAGCCAGCCATACTGCCCCCCACTTGCACCTTTATATTCCCAGTTACCAAAAAGTCAGGGATTTGATGAAAAGATAGAAGACCGAGTAATTTTTAAAATTTAAATTTTGAGATGTGGTGGTAATGAGAGCTGAGGATTAAAATTTTAAATATTTACTAACCTGTCTACGTTAATCTTTTTTTTTTTTCCTCCAAAATAGGACTTGTGCTATTAGAGTTTTGAACATAGACCTTTTTAATTTCTACAGATATGTTGTTGTTGTTAGGTGCCATGGAGTCGATTCCAACTCATAGCAACTCTGTGCACAACAGAGCGAAACACCGCCCAGTCCTGTGCCATCCTTTCAATCATTGTTATGCACGAGCCCATTGTTGCAGCCACTGTGTCTATCCACCTCTTTGAGGGTCTTCCTCTTTTCCGCTGACCCTGTACTCTGCCAAGCATGATGTCCTTCTCCAGGGACTGATCCCTCCTGACAACATGTCCAAAGTATGTATGATGCAGTCTCACCATCCCTGCTTCTAAGGAGAATTCTGGCTGTACTTCTTCCAAGACAGATTTGTTCGTTCTTTTGGCAGTCCATGGTATATTCTATATTCTTCGCCAACACCACAATTCAAAGGCGCCAGTTCTTCTTTGGTCTTCCTTATTCATTGTCCAGCTTTCACATGCATATGATACGATTGAAAACACCATGGCTTGGGTTAGGCACACCTTAGTCTTCAAGGTGACGTCTTTGCTTTTCAACACTTTAAAGAGATCATTTGCAGCAGATTTGCCCAATGCAGTGCATCTTTTGATTTGACTGCTGCTTCCGTGGGTGTTGATTGTGGATCCAAGTAAAATGAAATCTTTGATAACTTCAATATTTTCTCCGTTTATCATGATGTTGGTTATTGGTCCAGTTGTGAGGATTTTTGTTTTCTTCATGTTGAGGTGCAATCCATACTGAAGGCTGTGGTCTTTGATCTTCATTAGTAAGTGCTTCAAGTCCTCGTCACTTTTCAGCAAGCAAGGTCGTGTCATCTGCGTAACGCAGGTTGTTAATGAGTCTTCCTCCAATCCTGATGCCCCGTTCTTCTTCATATAGTCCACCTTCTCGGATTCTTTGCTCAGCATACAGATCGAATGGGTATGGTGAAAGAATACAACCCTGACACACACCTTTCCTGACTTTAAACCACTCAGTAACCCCTTGTTCTGTCCAAACAACTGCCTCTTGATCTGTGTACAGGTTCATCATGAGCACATTAACTGTGCTCTGGAATTCCCATTCTTCGCAATGTTATCCATCATTTGTTATGATCCACACAGTCGAATGCCTTTGCATAGTCAATAAAACACAGGTAAACATCCTTCTGGTGTTCTCTGCTTTCAGCCAGGATCCATCTGACATCAGCAATGATATCCCTGGTTCCACATCCTCTTCTAAACCGGCCTGTATTTCTGGTACTTTACTGTCGATATACTTCTGCAGCCGTTTTTGAATGATCTTCAGCAAAATTTTGCTTGTGAGTGATATTGTCCTATAATTTCCACATTTGGTTGGGTCACCTTTATTGGAAATAGGCATAAATACGGATCTTTTCCAGTCAGTTGGCCAGGAAGCTGTCTTCCATATTTCTTGGCATAGACGAGTGAGCACTTGCAGTGCTGCATCCGTTTGTTGAAACATCTCAATTGATATTTCATTGATTCCTGGAGCTTTGTCTTTAGCCAATGCCTTCAGTGCAGCTTGGACTTCTTCCTTCAGTACCATCGGTTCCTGATCATATGCCTCCTCTTGAAAGGTTGAACGTCGACTAATTCTTTTTGGTATAATGACTCTGTGTATTACTTCCATCTTCTTTTGATGCTTCCTGCATCGTTTAATATTTTCCCCGTAGAATCCTTCACTATTCCGACTCAAGGCTTGAATTGTTTCTTCAGTTCTTTCAGCTTGAGAAATGCTGAGTGTGTTCTTCTCTTTTGGCTTTCTATCTCCAGCTCTTTGCACATATCCTTATAATACTTTGTCTTCTTAAGCTGCCCTTTGAAATCTTCCATTCAGTTCTTTCGCTTCATCATTTTTTCCTTTTGCTTTAGCAGCTCGACCTTCGAGAGCAAGTTTTAGAGTCTCCTCGACATCCATCTTGGTCTTTTCTTTCTTTCCTTTCAGTGACCTCTTGATTTCTTCATATATGATGTCCTTGATGTCATTCCACATCTCATCTGGTCTTCAGTCATTAGCATTCAACACGTCAAATCTATTCTTGAGATGGTCTCTAAATTCAGGTGGGATATACTCAGCGTCGTATTTTGGCTCTCGTGGACTTGCTCTGATTTTCTTCATTTTCGGCTTGAACTTGGATATGAGCAATTGATGGTTCCTGCATCCTTCCTAGTCTGTCTTAGTCTGGAAGCTCAGGTGAAACCCGCCCTCCATGGGTGACTGTGCTGGTTTCTGAATACCGGTGGCATACCCTCCAGCATCACAGCAACATGCAAGCCCCCATAATACAACAAACTGACAGACACATAGGGGTCTACAAATATATTGTAATATAATTCGTTTTTCAAGTGGTACCCTGGAGTTCCCATGATTTCCGATGGTTGTCTTTTGGAAAAAGTACTTTTTAAGTAGCTTCAAAATGCTTAATTGAAACAAAATAAAATGTTATCTTAAAGTTTGTTTAGAAGATAAATGTTGGTTCTAGCCAGAAAATATTAATATATTTGTGTAAGACTGTAAAAGTTATACTAACGTGCATCAGTTTCAAAATTAATACCTAATTTAAAAAACTAAAATGCTTCTATGGATTACATGGTATTAACCAATAATTTTGTTTTTCTGTATAATTTTATACTCACTTTTTAACATTTATGGTGCCAAGAACTGGAAGCATACCAAATAATACAGTATTAAAATAAAAACAAAATATTTCACAATTTCTTCAAGGAAAAAAGAAAAGCCATGTTTTATCTTTCCCAAGAAACTGGTGTCTGAGCCAAAAATGAGGGAACCAACCACTTTCTTTCCTTTTTTGGTAGAGATGGGAACTAGATGGCTGGCAACTGCAGTAGGAGGAAGGACTTCTCATTCTGTTCCCTTTTGTACCTGTTGAACTTCGTACTATGTGCATTTATTATGAAATGTTGCCAGATGAAAACCCCAGGTTTTACCCAGTGTGACTTTTTATACCCAGTAAACAAGAGGCCGAGGTGGGAGATCAGAAAGACGCCTTTATTTCTTGAACAAGGAAAGGAGCAATTGGGGCTGTTGCCTACAAGACTGCTGGCAGGCAGCTTGTGGAGGTGGGCTTTTACAGAGAGCAGACAAGGAAATGTAAATTCATCCTGAATGCTTAGGACTGACCTTCACACAGGCACTCAGGGCTTGGGGATGAGTATATTTTTTTCTAGACAATGGCTTGATCCCCCAGGATGGAGGAATAGGCTCACTTTTTTTTTTTTTTTTAAGATGTTAAATCTGTACCCATAGGTGGGCTGAGGCTATCTATGGCCCATTTTGTAGTTATCTTGTCAAGGACAATTTCAAAAGAATGTGTGGCCTATTTTGCTTGGTGTAGGAGGTTAAGCCAGACCAGGTGTCTCTTAGAAGGGTTGGGCTCTAGGGCTGTCTGCTTCACTATTACAAATGAGTAAAATAACTTAAAAAATAGTAAAGGCTTTTAGTTCAAAAGGTAATTTAATTATCGTTCACTAAAATCAGAGAGATTTAATATGTCTTAGGTTGGAATTCTCTTTCCTATTGCTGCCACTGAAACTGAAAATCTTCAGGCAAACTAAGAGCTTAAAAAAAAGTATAGTTTACCAGTAATTCTTTAAAAATGACTTTGAGATCTGTGGCGACTGCGCAATAATTATACAATACAAGATGGGTACTACAGACATGGCATGTTTTAATCCATGCAACATTTTGGACTTAGGTCTAAAGCTTCATAAGCTAAAGCATGGTGTTTTGGGGAACATAAATGTTGTGTGAATATGAGATTATAATTAAAACACATAATTCTAAATAGCATATAGTTTTTTACTAAATTGTCTCTTGTAAAATCTAGACAATATTGTAAAGTCATATCCTATATTGTTCCAATTTTGCAATAATTTGCAATATTAATATTGCATTTCAATATCAATTTGATTATTTTTTGAATAATCAATTCACTTTTGGAACTGTGGATTAATGTTATAATAAATCAGTGAATGCTTGTATTAACTTGGAAGTTCAACATAAAACTGCTTCAAAAAAGATAAAAACTGTCACAAAACATGCCTACATTTGGCCATAAAAAGTAACAGAAAATTTTAGACTTAACCTAAAAAACTTATCTTTTTTTTATTAACCATATACAGATATAAATACCAGATATCCTCCCTTCATCTCCCTGAGGGTAGATGAAGAAAAGAGTAACTAGTACTGTAGCTAGATAATACTAACAGGGAGAATTACTTAGATCTATACTGTAAATGAAAACCCTGGTGGCGTCGTGGTTCAGTACTACGGCTGCTAACCAAGAGGTTAGTGGTTCAAACCCACCAGGCACTCCTTGGAAACTCTATGGGGCAGTTCTACTCTGTCCTGTAGGGTCGCTATGAGTCAGAATTGACTAGACAGCAGTAGGTGGTTACTGTAAATGTAACTCCAAGATATTAAGGCCAAAACCCAAAACAAGGATACTTAATGCCACTACCCAGTCTTCACATGAGCATTGTGTGATCTTTTCCTAAAGCCCAGAATGAAATGGTGAACTAACCAATGTGAAATGAATATTATCTAATAGTGTGCCTAGAAATTTTACTATATTTCCTAAAATTAGGGATTTAAAACATGCTGTAAATATTATGAATTTAAACATATATTTGGTGTATTGACATGTGTATGTGTGTGTGGTATGTGTAGTTGTATTTTTTTTATTGTGCTTTAAATTAGGTTCTCATTCAATAATTAATACACAAATTGTTTTGTGATATTGGTTGCCAACCCTGCAATATATCAACCATCTCCCCTTCCCTACCCCGGGTTCCCAGTTTTCGTTCATCCAGTTTTCCTGTCCCTTCTTGCTTTCTCTCCTTTGCTTTTGGCCTGGTGTCCCCGTTTAGTCTTGCATACATGATTGAACTACGAAGGAAGTTCCTCATGTGTTTATTGTTTGTTTTATAGACCTGTCTGATCTTTGGCTAAAGGGTGAACTTCTGGAGTGACTTCAGTACTGAGTTAAAAGGGTGTCTGGGGCATACTTTTGGGGTTTCTCCAGTCTCTGTCAGATCAGTAAGTCTGGTCTTTGTGAATCTGAATTTTATTCTACATTTTTCTCCCACTCTGTTGAGGGCCCTCTATTGTGATCCCTGTCAGAGCAGTTGGTGGTAGTAGCCAGGCACCAACTAGTTCTTCTGGGCTCGGTCTGTTGGAGGCTGTGGTAATTGGGGGCCATTAGTCTTTTGGACGAATTTTTGTCTTGTCTTTGGTTTTCTTCATTCTCCTTTCCTCCAGCCAGGATGGGACCAGTAGATGTGTCTTAGATGGCCGCTCACAGGCTTTTAAAACCACTGTCGGATGCACAACATTTTCTTTATAAACTGTGTTATTCCAACAGAGCTAGATGTCTTTCAAGACCATAGTCTTCAACCCTCGGGCCAGTAACTTGGTCCCTCAGGGAGTTTGGATGTGTCTTTGAAGCTTCTATGACTTTGCCTTGGTCAAGTTGTGCTGACTTCTCCAGTACTGTATACTGTCTTACCCTTCACCAAAGTTACTACTTGTCTATCATCTAGTTAGTGTTTTTTCTTCCCGCTCCTCCCCTCTCTTGTAACCATCAAAGATTATTTCTTTCTGTGTGTAAACCTTTTTCTGAGTTTTTAATAATGGTCTCATACAGTATTTGTCCTTTTGTGATTGACATTTCTTTTAGCATAATGTCCTCCAGAATTATCCATGTTGTGCAGTGTTTCACAGATTCATCATTGTTCTTTGTTGCTGCATAGTGCGCCATGTGTGTATGTACCATGGTTTGTTTATCCATTCATCTGCTGATGGGCATTTAGGTTGTTTCCATCGTTTTGCCATTGTGAATAATGCTGCAGTGAACACAGGTGTGCATATGTCTATTCTTATGATGGCTCTTATTTCTATAGGATATATTCCTTGGTAAGGGATTGCTAGATCGTAAGGTATTCTATTTCTAGCCTTTTAAGGAAGTACCATATCATTTTCCAAAGTGGTTGTACCATTTTACATTCCTACCAGCAATGCATAAGAGTTCTAATCGCTCCACAACCTCTCCAACATTTGTTATTTTCTGTTTTTTTGATTTGTGCCAGTAATGTCGGGGTGAGATGGTATTTCATTGTAGTTTTGATTTGCCTTTCTGTAACGGCTGCTGATTGTGATCATTTCTTCTTGGGTCTATTAGCCGCCTGAATGTCTTGTTTGGTGAAGTGTCTGTTCATATCCTTTGCCCAATTTTTAAATGGATTATTAGGCTTTTTGTTGTAGAGGTGTTGGATTTTCCTATAGATTTCCTAGTCTATAGGTTCTCTCTTTACTCTTTTGGTGAAGTCTTTTGATGAGCGTAATGGTTAAAGTTGTGTGTCAGCTTGGCTGGGCCATGATCCTCAGTGATTTGATAGTTGTATGATGGTATGATCACTTCCATGATGAGATTTGATACTATGTGATCACCTCCATGATGGGCTCTGTTGTGAGTAACCAGTGAGTTGAAAGGGACTTTCCTTGGGTGTGTGGCCTGCATTGAAAATGAGTGGATGTTCTGGCAAGGTTTGGGGCTTTTGCTCATTCTGCAGTTGGCTCCTGTTCATCTAATCTCCGGTTCTTGGAACTTCAGCTAGCAGCTTACCTGTGGTCTTGCCTGCCAATCTTGGGGATTCGTCAATCTTCACAGCCTGTGAACAAAGCCCTGCTCTCCGAGCTGCCGATCTTGGGTTCACCAACCCTTGTGGCTCTGTGCGTCAGGAGAAGCTTGACCCACGGACTTGGGGACATCTTTCTCTCTGTTGGCTCTGGAGGAAGATTCCTTGTCATCAGTCTTCCTGTGGTCAAGGAGCTTGTCAGGCACAGGGACCCCAGGTCCAGAGGATGTGCTCTGCTCCTGGTACTGCTTTCATGGTGATATGAGGTCCCCAACTCGCTGCGTGCTTCCCCTTCCTTTTATCTTTTGAGGCCACACCCCAGGGAAACTCCTTTTACCTTGGATCAGGGAGGCGACCTAAGTAAGGGTGGTGTGACAATCCTACCTTAATCCTCTTCAACATAAAATTACAATGAAAATGGAGGACAACCACAGAATACTGGGAATCATGGCCTAAGCAAGTTATTACGCACATTTTTGGATGGACATAATTCAACCCATTACAATGACCTAGCCAAGTTGACAAATATTTCTGGGGGACACAGTTCAATCCATAACAGTGGTGTTGGCGTTTTCTTTGTTCCTCTTACTCTTCTGTGCTGAATTCCTTTTGTTTGTGGAATTTCTTTATGTTTCTTTCATTTTTATACATTTTGTGTTTACTGAGACTTTGTTTTTCTTCTTTATTTTGATGAGTAGGTTTGTTAACTTTCTTTGTGGTTACCTTGAAATTTACCCTTATCTTTCTAAATTTGAACCAGTCTTTTAATACTTGATATTGCTTTGACTTCCTCTCCATTTGAAAGTTCTTTACCTATAACATTTAT
The DNA here is from genome assembly GCF_024166365.1 of Elephas maximus indicus. NCBI lineage: Eukaryota > Metazoa > Chordata > Mammalia > Proboscidea > Elephantidae > Elephas > Elephas maximus. Next base: position 43,681,210 of record NC_064829.1, on the reverse strand, counting down.
TCCCCCTTTTGTTGTTTTGACATTGTTTTCATTTACATATTGACCTTGTTGATTCCCAGTAGTGTAGTCTTATTTTATTCTTGAGAGTTCATTACCTAAGACGGTATTTAGGTTGTTGTCTGATGTTGTTGGTTCTCTAACCGAAGGATTCCCTTTAATAATTCTCGTAAGTTTGGTTAGGTTTTTACATATTTCCTTAATTTGTGTTTTTCTGGAAATGTCCTCATTTTGCCATCATATTTGAGAGAGAGTTTTGCAGGATATATTATTCTTGGTTGGCAATTTTTTTCTTTCAAGGTTTTGTATATGTCATCCCATTCCTTCTTGCCTGCATGGTTTCTGTCAGGTAATCAGAGTTCAGTCTTATTGTTTCCCCTTTGTATGTGACTTTTCGTTTTTCTCGAGCTGCTCTCAGTATTCTTTCTTCGTCTTTGGTTTTGGGAAGTGTAATTATTATATGTCTTGGTGACTTTTTTGGGGGAACTATCCTATATGGGGTTTGATGAGCTTCTTGCATAGACAGGTTTTCATCTTTCATGATATTAGGGAAGTTTTCTGTCAGCAAATCTTCAGTGATTCTCTATGTGTTTTCCATTTTCTACCCCTGCTGTGGAACTCCAATCATATGCACATTTATGCTCTTGATTGTATCTCATATAGTTATTCGGTTTTCTTTATTTTTTCTCTGATTGTTTCTGAAACAAAGTGGCAGCCTTGGATTTGTCTTCAATTTTGCTGATTCCGTCTTCCATTGTTTCAAATTTGTTCCTAAAACCTTGTATTACGTTGTCCATTTCTGATATTCTGTTTATCATTTGAATTTCTAATTGCTGTTTTTGTATGAAATCTAATTATTTTGACATTTAGTCCTGGTATTATTTTCCTGAATTCTTCTGTTGCTTTGTCTTTGTTTTCCTTCATTTTGGCTTTACTTTGGTCAGTTTTGTGTGTTTTCCATGATTTTGTCTCTTTTTTCCTTAGTTTTGTCTGTGTTTTTCTTGATCTCTTTCCTAAACTCTTGGAGAGCCCTCAATATTAGACTTTCGAATTCCCTATCCAGGTATTTCCAGTGCCTTTTCTTTTCCTGGAAGGTCATCTGGTGCTTTATTTTGGTCACTTACTGGAGCCACCTTGTCCTGTTTTTGTTTTTTTTAATATGTCATGGTACTATCTGCTGTCTCTGAAACATTCAGCTACTATTTATTGATTGTAGGTTTGTTTTTTTTGGCGTGCTTTTTTGTTTGGTTTGGTTGTCTGCCCAGGCGGGCTGGGCATGCTTTGTTACTTGCTCATCTGTGGGTATAATACGTCTCACCACCTTGTCCAGGTGGCAGGGCCTGTGGCCCGGCACTAGTTCCTGTTGGCAATTCCTTGAAGGTGCCTTCCTGCTATCTTCATGTGGAGTTGTTGGCTTTATTCCAAGATAGCTATACTGTGTCATCCTATTTGGGCAGGAACCTGCACTCCGTATCTCTGCTCCTTTGCCTTTTTCTGTTGGTTTCATTTCCTCAGTGTCTTCTGATCTAGTACTTTATCCCTTCATTTAAGGTTCAGGGTTCCAGGACTGACATCTTTATCTGTTTTCCTTGGTTTTTCGGGTCTTTGCTGCTGCAGGATGGCTTAGTGCATCTGACTAGTCCACCGTCTTGTCTCCACCCCTTCTAGCTGTATATTAAAATTAGTGAGAAAATGTTCTCTAAAATAAAAAACTGGTAAGTCTGAAAAGATATATTTTAAAGTTGTCATAAAAGGACATAGTTGTTTTAAAAAGACTTAATAAAGATGAATGTATCGAATGCTGTATACTTTAAACACCTGTACTATTACGTTCTCTTTTGTCTGTTAACCTTGATGACAATTGATAATTGTACTCAAGATTTATAACCAACATTTTGGGATGCCCAGTTTATTAAAAAATACATCAGTTCCAAAACTGTTGCTTCAATTTCTATCCTTGAGAAAAGTAAAAGACAGTTGGAATTATTTCAGAGAAACTTGTGTATATAAATCTTGCATTGAGTCATTACAGCAGGACCAAACTGAGCCTGGAAAGACTTCTTGAACATAACATTGGACATTGAACCACTTGGATTTTCTGCATTTCATGAAGTGAATTCATAGATCAGACCAACCTCCAGTACCTACATGCCATCTCAAGAAAGGATTGTAGGAGAAAATAGCCACCAAAGTAAGTCCATCATTTGTTAGAACAGCATACTGCCTTGAGTTGAACATGAACTTAAACACCTGGGCTAAAGATATATTGGACAAGTACTGATATAATCACAACTAAAAAATAATTACAAATACCTCAAAACAAATTGCATAGTCATTAGTGGAATATATTCAAAGGACAGCCACCATAGTCTCTTATTGCTCTATTCCTTTAGTGGTGTTATTATCAGAGTTGATATTTATATTTTAGATTTGTTGATGGTGATAATAGCACAAATTGGTTAAGCACTTCAGTATACAATCTACTCTTCTAGGTGTTTTTCGTGTACCGTCACCTTGCATCCTCACATCTTCATGAGGTAGGTACAGTTATTAAACCTCATTTTTATACATCCTCATCAACATTTGCTACTGTATTTTTCCCTTTAGCTGCCCTAGTGGGTGAAGTGTTATCTCCTTGTAGTTTTGACCTCCATTACCTTAACGACTAGTAATATTGAGCATCTTTTGATGTGATTATTGGCCTTTTACATAGCTTCTTTGGAGAACTATCTGTTCAGATCCTTCATCCATTTTTTGTCTTTTCATTATTGAGTTATAAAAGTTCTTTATAATTCTAGGTAGAAATGCCTTATTAGATATATGATTCACAAATATTTTCTGCCATTTTGTAGGTTGTCTTTTCACTTTCTTGGTGTTCATTCAAGCACACAAGTTTTAAATTTTGATAATGTCTGGTGTATCTGTTTTCTTTTGTTGCTTGTGCTTTTGGTGTCGTATCTAAGGAATCATTGCCTAATCCAAGGTTATGAGTATTTATTCCTCTTTCCCTCTTAAGAGTTTTACACTTTTAGCTCCACACTATAATTCTAACATTCTCTTAAAGATGCCCAAAGACCCTCTGCCAAACAGAACAATCAAGAATTCATTGTCTTTATTGGCAATTAAGGTAATGTGAGCAGCTCCCCACCTAGAAGTTCCTATTTTTGCTACACCTTTCATCTGCTTTCCTGTCACTGACCAGAAAAGACTTTATTTCTAAACCTACTGTGCAGCAGGTGGAATTCAAATTTAAATGCAGTAGTTTAGGAATATTTACAGAACATATGCCACATGCTGAGTAACAAACTAGGTGATGAGACAAAAAAGTGAGATCCCCTGAGCCTGAAAAAGCTCACATGCAGTTGAGGAGGCAATGAGAAACAGGAAACAACAGGGCCACCATACTGTGGGGTTGGGGTCAGGGGCAATGTCTGAGATGAGTCCTAAAGGAAAATCATGTGTAAAGGCCAAACACTGGAGAGAAAATGAGATGTTCTGTGACCTCTGGTGATCAGGGAGAGGAGTAAGCAAGCTGAGGAGCAAGACAATTTCAGAGAAACAGGTGTTTTATGAGAAGTTAGACAAAAAGGTAAAGCATCTGACATGACCTAGACATTGAACAAGATGCTGTGGATATGAATGTAAGGCCTGGCCCCTGAATAGTCTAAAGATATTCAGAATGGTGGCCCTCACCATCCCTCTCTGGTGCTGACACCAGGTAGCATTACTTCACTTCACACTAACATAAAACCAACTGCTTAACCTTGGTGTGTCAACGTTTGCCAAACCCGAATGAAAGAAAATTTGTTTGAAACTTTTAAGAAGCAGAGAGGCTTGGAAACAGATTATAGTTCAAATTATCTACATCATTTACTTAAAGAGCTTTTTAAAAGATAGGTTGAATACAACCCTAGCTTCTCATTAAAAAAAAAAAGTATAACTGTGTTCCAAAAAAGATTTAAGATAGTGAAACTGTTACTATGTTGTGTTGATATAACTTTTAGACCTAGAAGTCTTCACCAGAGCAAATTAAAATGTCACTTAAGGTGAAATATTACTGTAGGAACAATAGAAAATTGTAAAAAATAGAAATTTCTGTACTTATTAAATCATACATAATCAAGAATGTCCCAGATATTTACTTTGTACTAGGGATACTGTTCAGATCTTAATGATACAGTTATGCAGATGACTGTGGGAACATAAGGACACATACACTTGATCCTTTTTCTGAATTAGCAATAAGGCTGTAGATACCCAGAAGAAAGCTTCACAAGTTCATAGTCTTGTGAAAGACTCTCAAAAAGGTCTCAATTTCCTTAGAAAGAAAATGACATAAATGAAAACTTCTAATTAAGGGAGGGTAATGTAAGAATACCACTCTATATCCATATGTATCTTTACAACTTCCAAGGACCACTCATATATTTCTTTTAACACTGACTGGAAAGTAAGCAGGTTTCAGTAATTCATTCCAATGAGGTATTTTCCCCATAAACACTGAAGGATACTAAGAAAAGTTGCTCTTGGACCTAGTATTCATGTAGTCAAAGAACAAATAAAATTAAAAAAATAGTTTTTCTGATTAGCTTTAGTTTCAGAAATTCCATTAGATATTTCTTATTTTCAAAATCCATCCTTTACAGAGAAGACAAGAAATTTCTGAAGTCCATCTTTGGAGTCTTTTGGGATTCTTGCTGACTAAGCAGCATTTTTAGTTGAGAGAAATGTTTCTTTGTTTTTCTCATATTCTTTGAGGAAGAGAAGGTGGGTGTTGACTGTCCAGATGGAGGTGTTCTGAAAAGAGATGTAAAACCACACTTAGTTATACTGACAAATGACAATTTAAAGTGTTTTTCTTGCTCAATCCAGATAACTAACTGCTATCAGACGCATTTTCTACGCTTCTGTATTATGGCCACATAGGGGCAATGGCTATACTGGATTTCCCTCAGCAGTTGTTCCCATCTTGTTAAGTTTCCTCACTGAATTGGCTATATGCAACGTTTAGGTGGTATACTGGGCAGTTCTAGCACACCTGAAAGAAAAGGCGGGAGGCAGATAAAGTGTCATCAGGTCTGAGTTTCTTTTACATCTGACAACAAGATTCATGACAAGCCTAAGCAGAGACTTTAAAAACATATTATTCTTTCTTCACAGCTCAAGATCACCTCAGTTCTCAAAAGTAAGGATCTCAACGTATACATGTAGGTACCATTCCATTGTATCTTCCTCACTAGAATGTAAGCTCTATTAAGGGCAGATGCTTTGTACTAATAATTGTATTCCAGAGTTTAGAATAGTGCCAGAAAAGCACTCAATAAATACCTACTGAATAAATGATGCCCTATTTAGTGTGTATTTGTGCTTTCTGTTTCATCCCTTCTGAACCCTTAATTGGGGTTTGTCAGTCTGACCCCTCTTACAGCTTCCAATCTGTATGATAAATGTGAAATGTCTTTTTAAATTACCTCTTTGAAAGAAAAGTGTGGATTTCTGATCTTCTTAAGTATAAGCCAAATTATCTTTTATCACATTTATCTAATAAAGTGGAAGCTTCCATGAATTCTTATACTAAATATCAAAATCATTAAATCGAGAAAACTGCATTTGAAAATTTAATACTTACTTAATTTTATAAACTTCAAGGCCAGTATCAAAAACTCAATATAATAAGCAGAGATAGCCCAGTCCTTACTGAATTTTTTTATTTATGTTCAAGAGATAAGTTTCATTTTTGTAACAAAACTTTTAAAAATTCCTTTCAGTGTCTATGGAATTAAATTGAACATTTATCGACTACCATAGTGAGTAAAATATTGAGGATTATTAAAAATCAAATAAAACATTTTGCCCAGTTATATAGTTAACAGTTTCATTTGTCAAACCCCTAATCAATCAGATTTCTGCAGGAATTTCTGGTAGATGAAACAGCAAGAGCAAAGGTTTACAGCAGAAAAGTATACTGTGAGTGGTTCAGTTTTGCTGGCACACAGGACAAATTAAGGCAAAGTAAGACAGACAGACGGTGCCAGGTAATGAGAGCTGAAAAGCCATGCTGGAGCATTTAGTCCATTTGCTCTAGAGTGAGGTACGAAAGGCCTCAGATCAGAGTTGTGCTTTAGGAAGATGATTAGATGGGAAGGGCTTGAAACTAAAAGTAGGAAGACTCATTATGAAATTTCTATAGTAGACCAGGGCAAAAAAGGTGAAGGACCTGAGCTAGGATAATAGCAATACGGAGAAAATGGAGAGAACAGAAGCAAACATCATATAAGTAGAACAGATACACTGGCAACCACCTGGAAATGACCAAGGGATTAGGCCTGAATGTCTAGAAGGGCATGTTTATTCACAGAATAAGGAACTTTAGGGGTGGATGGGCAGGTTTGAGTGATTAGCTGTGAGGACAAGACGAACTAAATTTTGGGCATACAGGGCACTGAGGTGATTATATTTAGCAGGCAGTTGGGAACAGGCCCAGAGATTTGAAGTGATGAATATGCCTGCAAGTCATATACTCTGAGGTGAGAGCTGAAGACATGGGAGTTTATGACACTAGAGAAAAGAAGATAGATGGAAAAAAAAAAAAGGGGGCGGGGAGCCCAAGGCCCAAACTTCACTGTACATTTAGAGAGTATATTAAACAGAAAAAATACTCAAGAATTAAAATTGGCCATTCAAATAAAATTAATAAATTAATGTACCTGAAATTCAATGCAGGGCTTTTGCCTTTGGAGCCAGACATATTATGATTTAGGTTTGCAGAACTTGGAGTCTTTTTCATTGGTGTCTTCAGGATGGGTTTAGTCTTAGGAGTGCTAGGATTGCTCTTCAGTGATGACAGAAAGCTTCTACTTTTACCATGATGTTTAACTGTTCTGTTGCATGTTCTACAAGTAATCGACTACCATAAAAAGAAGAAATACCAGGCTTATAATGTCTAATTTAATGCAATAAAACACATATTCACCGAATTCTTATATATTTAAGGACTATACCAGGTACTACTAAAAACCCAAAAAACCAAACCAGTTGCCATCAAGTTGATTCCGACTCATAGCAACCATACAGGACAGAGAGGAACTCCCCATAAGGTTTCCAAGGAGCAGCTGGTGGATTCGAACTGCCGACCTTTTGGTTTGCAGCTGAGCTCTTAACCACTGCACCACCAGGTCTCCCCAGGTACTACAGGGGTGAATAATATATATAGAAGCTGCCTTGGGGAGCTTGTAATCTAGCAGCAGGAATTAAACAAAACACATTTTTTAAATTATATTCAATAAAAAAATTAATGGCTAAACATTTGTATTTAATTAAATAGCTTTTCACATTTCTCCATGTAAACATGTTTGGGGGGAATGGTAGAAGAAATTGGGATGACACCCTTTAATATCTAGAAGGATGTTCTTCGTGATTGTTGTTGTTGTTAGGTGCCGTCGAGTCGGTTCCAACTCATAGCGACCCTATGCACAACAGAACAAAACAATGCCCCGGTCCTGCGCCATCCTTACAATCGTTGTTATGCTTGAGCTCATTGTTGCAGCCACTGTGTCAAATCCACCTCGTTGAGGGTCTTCCTCTTTTAGGCTGACCCTGTACTCTGCCAAGCATGATGTCCTTCTCCAGGGACTGATCCCTCCTGGCAACATGTCCAAAGTATGTAAGACGCGGTCTCACCATCCATGCCTCTAAGGGGCATTCTGGCTGCACTTCTTCCAAGACATATTTGTTCGTTCTTTTGGCAGTCCATGGTATATTCAATATTCTTTGCCAACACCACAATTCAAAGGTGTCAACTCTTCTTTGGTCTTCTTTATTCATTGTCCAGTTTTCACACGCATATGATGTGATTGAAAATACCATGGCCTGGGTCAGGTGCACCTTAGTCTTCAGGGTGACATCCTTGCTCTTCAACACTTTGAAGAGGTCCTTTGCAGCAGATTTTCCCAATGCAATGCGTCTTTTGACTTCTTGACTGCTGCTTCCATGGCTGTTGATTGTGGAGCCAAGTAAAATGAAATCCTTGACAACTTCAATCTTTTCTCCGTTTATCATGATGTTGCTCATTGGTCCAGTTGTGAGGATTTTTGTTTTCTTTATGTTGAGGTATAATCCATACTGAAGGCTGTGGTCTTTGATCTTCATTAGTAAGTCCTTTAAGTCCTCTTCACTTTCAGCAAGCAAGGTTGTGCCATCTGCATAACACAGGTTGTTAATGAGTCTTCCTCCAATCCTGATGCCCTGTTCTTCTTCATATAGTCCACCTTCTTGGATTATTTGCTCAGCATACAGATTAAATGTGATAGCAGTATGCAAAATAATGCATTAGACATTTAGCTTTTTTTTTTTTTTTTTTTTGCAGCTGAAATTTAAGGCTTTTCACAATAAAACATGGTAAAATATTACTGAAAATTTAAGCGACCTCCTTCAAACCCATAGCGGTTCTGTAAATACAGGTCTAAAGTAATTTATAAAACCAGTAAAATGAAGTATCACATTCTTACACTTCTTCACTTCTATCATTAGCTCTAGAACTTTCTCAAGATCATTGTCCAAGAAATGGCCCACTTTCTAGCTAAATGCCTTCCTTCTACATATCTGACTCACAATTTAGCCCACACCTCAGCAAATTACAAACTGCTTTAGCTGAGAACAACTCTGGTATTCACACAATGAAAATAAAAATGGAAATCTGCATATATAAAAGGCTTATGCGTAAGTTCCCTCACACTTTTTAGAAAGAGGCTGAATAAAGATGAAAATAAATCAACGTAACAAATACACCAGCACCCTTTTAGTTGTTCTCTGATTAAAATACATTAGAATACAACTTGGAAGACAGTGAACTCAGTATCTTGCCAGGCAGATCCAGCCAGTAGGCAGCACAGCTGGACTTGTATCCAGTCTTCTCTCTGACCTAGCTCTCTCTCCTAGCCCACAACATGTACCTACTTTGTGTTATTCCCCTCTACGTGCCACCTGTGTTCTTCTGTCCTCCACAGGGCTACCCTAGAGATAAAACTTGCAGGGAGTTTGTCTCATTTGAAGGAGGTAACAGCTTCACCCATGTTGTAGGCATAAAATAAGCCATTAGGATATATACACAGTCATAGATGACAAGTGTAGTTTATGTTCTTATTTTAGTTGCTGCCTATACCAAAGCCAGGGCAGAGCTAGGCAAAGCATGCTTGCCAGATCTTCACAACTGTCAGTAAAAGGCAAACACGAACATAGCAATGGCATTGTCCAACAGCTGCCAGGATTGATAAGACAGCATTTATTACCTTCCATTTAAGAACACTTTCCAGATGTGTGTCAGTAACTATTTTTTGAAAAATAGTTCTCCACGGAGTAAGAAAGGTGAACTCTACTCACTTCAATATTCTTCTCTTCTCCTTTAAAGTAAATTTTATGACAGAAACAAAAATGCACTTGTGCAATGTTGGTAAACTATTAAATATGACAGTTTTCAATTCGGGTTATTACTGATTGTAGTTTTGGGCCAGACATAGCTGCTATAATATCCAATGACCAGCATAGTGCCTGGCAGTAAGCAGCCACCTGAATATTTGATGAATGGTTGACATAGGATATGCAGGACACAAAATGTATCTGATAGGAGCCTCCATACAGTAAACTACAGGTAATTTGATTTTGGTTGTTTTAGTCCATTTTATATTCCCAATGTTTATCGTTATTTGGCATATGACCCTCAAATCTTTAGTTAATGAATACAAGATGCACTCAACGTTTGTTGGGCATAAATTTAAATATAAGCTCTGACATAGACAAGGAAATGACAGAAGAAATGACACTGGTACCTACATATACAAAATACTACTATTTGAGGAAATGGGCCATTAACTGAAAAAATAGAGACAACTGCAATTCAGGTAAAGTCATACTGGTCAACTCAAATTTGTGAAAATAATTTGTTCTCAAATTTGTGATAATAGTTGTGTTTAAAAAAATTGTGTTCAACGTGAGATCTAAGAACAAGTTTGAAAGCTCGAGGTGTTTGGTTTTGAATAATCATGAAAAAGAAAAACTTTGCTCCTGATGAAACAGTAATCACTAGAAATATTTTCGGAATCCGAAGAGACTACTACAAATTTTAGAATTATATTCAAGCTGATTCTTAAACAATCTTATCTTAAGTAAGGGAAAATTCTAGTTTATTCACAATACTGGAACCAAAATCTTACCAATACACTTTTGGAGTCTTTGTACTTGTTCACAATTTTTGCTTCTTTAAAACTGAGAGTATAATTTTTTGCTTCTCGATTAAGAAGTTTCTGTATTTTGGGTGTCAGTTTGGGCTTGGGTTTGAGCCGCACTCGAGCATTATCCAACACCAGCAACTGGCAACAGTATGGACATGTTTCCTCAAAAGCGTTCTTAGCATCTAAAATTACACAAATGAAACTCATGACTCAGCAAATCAGAGTATACTGTTACCTCAAACTTTACCAGCACTATGTGAAAAAGAAGAGTATATTGACAGTTAAAATGAACAGATATACATTCTCCTTAAGCAAACTCAAAATATGAAAATTTACAAAAAGATAAATTGGTAACAATTTTGCAAAATACTATACCATTCACTCTTTTCAGCAACATATAGACAAGTCCCACTCTTTGGTACTGTGTAAAAAAGGCTGTTCTGTCTCACAAATTTTACAAACACATTTATCACAAAATAACAAATTACACTGTGACATTGTTTTGAATGATTAGCATAATTTTGTGGTTTGTGGGCTTGGCTCTGCCTGCATGTGGCCCATGAGAACAGACTTAAAATGTATGTGATTTTATGCAAGGCCTTTTATGCAATCATGAAAGCATTCATTGACCATCTACCATACCAACCTGTGGAGATACAAATATGGAAGTGAATAAATTCCTGTCATTAAAGAACTCACATTCTGCGGAGGAACCTTAAGCAAATGAAGATAAAACTGGTAAGGGCTAACTAAAACAATACGGTCAAAATGCTCTGGAAAGTTAAACGCTACATGGACTAGCCAGAAACATTTCAAAGAGGAGGCTTGACAAATAGATAAATATAAATTGTGCCTATATTTGTACATGGCACTCATGTTGGTAAAGGACTTTCAGGTAGAAAAAAGTACCTTGAAAAAAAGAGCATGGCTATTTAGGGAAAGGTAAGGGTCTGAAGGTGATGTGGCTGGAAAGGAAGGTGAGCACTCCACCTATTTATTCAATGAATATTTACTGGGTATCTACCGTTAAGCACCGTCCATACTAAGTGTTAGAGGTACAGCACTGCAAAACACAGCTCAACAAAAAAGGTGAGGACAATGCCCATGCTTTTAACTTCACTCATTCATATTTATTGAGTGACTGTTATGGCGATCTGCCTCCGTAAAGATTACAGCCAAGGAAACCCCACGGGGCAGTTGTACTCTGTCACACGGGGTGGCTATGAGTTGGAGCCGAGTCCATGGTACCCAACAACTACATTACATGCCAGGCATTGTTCTGCGTTCTGGAGATAAAGTAATGAACAAAGGATAAAAGTTCATGGGGACAAGTAATATAACAACATTAAATGTTAAGAGCTGGGAAGAAAAAAAAAGGGACTGAAAAGGGGGATATGGAATGGTGATGGAGCTGCTTTAATTTTGAATCAAATTGCATTTCCACATGAGTAGGATAGCCAGGTTTCATCGAATCGACTTTTGCACAGAGGCCAAAAGGAAGTGAGGAAGGAATCCAAGCAGATAATATAACAAGACTTCCAGGCAGACGGAAGGGCAGCTGCAAAGGCCCTCAAACAGAAGAGTGTGGAGGCTCTGCTGTTAGTGTAGCTGGAATTCAGTAAACCAAGAGGGGAGCAGGTCCAAGAGAAATAATGGGAGCCTATGATGCATGGCCTCGTAGTCCTTTTAAGGGATTTTCACCTTACTCAGATGGGAAGCCATGCGAGAGTTTGCAGCAGGGAAGTGACATGATGTAGCTTTGCATGGCCTCGTAGTCCTTTTAAGGGATTTTCACCTTACTCAGATGGGAAGCCATGCGAGAGTTTGCAGCAGGGAAGTGACATGATGTAGCTTAGGTTTCTATCAGGATCATTCTGGCTGCTGGGTTGAGAACCTTTAGAAGCGCATGGGAGCTGCTGCACTAATCCACACGACAGTGGCTTGGACCAGGTTGGTGGCAACGGACGTGGTGCCAAGTGGCTAGCTTTGGGATATATTTTAGGACCGACAGGATTTGCTGAGAAGCCGCTGGCGGGGCGGGGGGGGTTATGAAGAAAGCGTATCAGTCAGATTTTTCTTTTAGATCATTCTGAGCGCTGTGCAGAATGGCGGGGAGCGGGGCAGCGGGAGCCTGATCCACAACTGGGGCGGGTGTTCTCCTTACCGTTCGACGAACCGTAGGCCCAGCTGGAAGAGAGAGAGAAAGCCTCATGAGGGGGGCCGAGGAACGCCTCCTCGCCGCCCGCCCCCCGCCTTCCCTCCCACCCTTTTCTTACAGGAGATAGCGGGCTTGGCCCGGGCAGCTAGCGTGCAGTTTCCGAGCCGCAGCCTCCAGGTAGTGCTTTTGTCTCATAGTCGCCGGTGGGACAAGGAGTTGCCGGAAGCAGGCTTCTCAGCGTGGCCGCCTTTGACTTCAGACCCAAGCTCGGTTTGGAAACTGCCACCGCCGGCTAACAGGTTCCGGTTTCTTTCCCGGCCAACTTCGCGCGTGGTCGCGGCCTCCAGGAGGCGGCCCCGGGCCCCGCCCCTTCAGCCTCGGCCCCGCCCCGTCCACTTAGCCCCACCTCTGTGGGATTTTGCTTCAGACCATGTGCTTGGGCGGAGGCAGCTTGACTGGGTAGGAGTGACAAAGTCAAGAGCTGAGTCGCACCCGCCTCTCTGTCCTCCTACCCTTCTACCCCTGTTGTCATTTCCTCACAGCCCACGTCTCCCTCTAGACTCGGAGCCCGTGTGTTCACTTGGGTGCGCGGGCTGGGGGCGCGCTGCCTTCAACGTGGCGGAGCGGAGAGGCGCGTCCTGCGTCTCCCGTGTCGGACCCGCTCTCCCTGCCTCTAGGAGAACAGTCTCCAGTCCAGCCCGGCTCTACAGAAACCACGGTATGGGTACAAGGGAGCTTATTCTCCTTTAAAAAAAATTAAAGTTCACATAATATAAAATTAACCACTTTAAAGTGAACGGTGTTGTGCAACCACCACCTTCATCTACTTCAAGACATTTTCATGATTTCCCAAAGGAAATCCCCTACCCATTAAGAACTTACTCCCTCTTCCCCCGTCCCACAACCCTTGGCAACCGCTAGTCTATCTTCTGTCTCTATGGATTTGCCGGTTCTGGGTATTTCCTATAAATGGAATCATACACTATGTGACCTTTTATGTCTGGTTTCTTCCACTTAGCATAATGTTTTCAAGTACTTCATTCCTTCTTAGGGCTGAATAATATTGTATAGATATGCAATGTTTGTTTATCCATTGATGGGTATTTAGGCTGTTTCCACCTTTTGGCTGTCGTGAATACTGATGCTGTCGCCGCGTGCGTACACGTATTGTTTGAGTGCCTGTTTTCAGTTCTTTGGGCTACATGTACATGCCTACGCGTGGAATTGCTGCCCCTAACAATGGTAATTCTGTTTAACTTTTTGAGAACTGTCAAGCTGTCTCCCACAGCTGCTGCATCATTTCACACTGGCACCACCAGGGGATGAGGATTCCAATTTCTCCACATCGTCACCAACACTTCTTATTTTCCTTTGTTTTAATTACAGCCATCCTAGTGGGTGTTAAGTGGAATATCATGTGATTTTTAATTTGCATTTTGTTTATGACTAATGACGTTGAATATCTTTTCTTGTGCTTGTTGTTCATTTGTATATCTTTGAAGAAATGTTTATTCAAGTCCATTGCCCATTTTAAATATGGGTTGTTAGTCTTTTTTTACATATAATTTAAAAAAATTTTTGTTGTTGAGAACATACACAGCAGAACATACATCAATTCAACAATTTCTGCATGCACAATTTAGTGACGTTGATTACATTATTCAAGTCGCAAAACCATTCTCGCCCTCCTTTTCCAAGTTACTCTTCCTCCATTAACATAAATTCACTGCTCTCTAAGTTTTCTACCTAACCTTTTGAGCTCCTGCTGTCAGTTTGATTCCATATAGATAGTTCTTAAAAGAGCATGATGCCCAAACCCACTGCCTTCAGGCAGACATTTTTTACTAGTGAAGCTAAACTATTGTTTGGTTTTAAGAAGACTTCAGGGAATATTGTTGGTTTAAGGTTTAAAGATTATCTCAGGGCACTAATATCAGGGGTTCATCCAACCTTCGTGGCTCCAGGAAGTCTGGTGTCCATGAAAGTTTGAAATTATGTTCTGAATTTGCCCCTTTTTGATCAGGATTCTTCTATGGAATCTTTGATCAAAATGTTCAGTAATGGTAGCCAGGCACCATCCAGTTCTTTTGGTCTCATGGCAAAGAAAGCATTTGTTCATGGAGGCAATCAGCCGCACATTCCATATGCTCTTCCTATTCCTGACTCTCCTTCCTCTGTTGTTCCAGGTGAAAAGAGACCAATTGTTGTAACTTGGATGGCCACTTGCAAGCTTTTAAGACCCCAGGCACTATGCAAAGAACTAGGAGGTAGAAGATATGCACTGAACATGTTATTAGGCCAATTAATTGGGATGTCCCATGAAACCATGACCCTAAACCTCCAAACCAAGAAACCAAATATCATAAGGTTTTTGGTTGTACATAAGCAGCCTCAGCTGCTACTCTTTTTTAGCAGCTACACTTTTTTTGGACCGTTGTTGTAAACATGTCTACCACAGAACTTTGGCCAATTTTTTTAGGTGTACAGTTTATTGACATCAATTACAATACTCAGCTGTGCAACCCTACCCTTAATCAATGCAATATTTCCATCACTGTCACCCCTCCTTTCTCCCTCCCTTCCACCCTTGGTAACCACTAATAAACTTTGGTCTCTACACATTTGCCTTTTCTTCTCTTTTTATGTGAGGTCATACGATATGTGTCCTTTTGTGATTGACTTATTTCAGTTAGCATAATATCTTCCAGCTCAATTCATATTCTGAAAAAAAGCTGAGTAGTATTCCATTGCATGTATTACCACATCTTGTTTATCCATTCATCTATTGATGGGCATTTAGGTTGTTTCCACCTTTTGGCTATTGTGAATAGTGCTACAGTGAACTTTGGTGTACAAGTCTCTTTTTGTGTCTCTGCTTTAAGTCTTTTGGGTATGTACCTAGGAGTGGAATTTCTGGGCCGTATGGTAGTTCTATTTTTAGTTTTTTTGAGGAATCACCACAGTTTTCCACAATGACTGTACCATTGGAAACCCTGGTGGCGTAGTGGTTAAGTGCTACAGCTGCTAACCAAAGGGTCGGCAGTTCAAATCCGCCAGGCACTCCTTGGAAACTCCATGGGGCAGTTCTACTATATCCTATAGGGTTGCTATGAGTCGGAATAGACTCGATGGCACTGGGTTGTTGGGTGTACCATTTTGCATTCCCACCAGCAATGGGAATGGTTCCAGTTTCCTCACATCCTTGCCAACATTTGTTATTTTCTGTTATTTTTTTATTTTTTTAATATTAGCAATCCTGTTGTTAGGTGCCTTTGAGTCAGTTTTGACTCATACCGACCCTGTGTACAACAGCATGAAACACTGTCCGGTCCTGCACTATCCTTACAGTCATTGCTATGTTTGAACCCATTGTTGCAGCCACTGTATCAGTCCATCTCATTGAGGGTCTTCCTCTTTTTCATTGACCCTTTCCTTTACCAAGCATGATGTCCTTCTCCAGGGCCTAGTCCCTCCTGATAATATGTCCAAAGTACATAAAATGAAGTCTCGCCTTTCTCCCTTCTGAGGAGCGTTCTGGCTGTACTTCTTCCAATACAAATTTGTTTGTTCTTCTGGCAGTCCGTGGTGTACTCAATATTCTTTGCCAGCACCATCCTAGTGGGAGTGAAATGGTATCTCATTGTGGTTTTGATTTGCCTGTCTCTGATGGCTGATGATGCTGAGCATCTTTTCATGTGTTTGGCGGCCAGTTGAATGTCCTCTCTGGTGAAATGTCTATTCAAGTCCTTCGCCCATTTTATGACTGGGTTGTTTATCTTTTTGTTGTTGTCAAAGTTTTATATATTTTTTGGTTATTAGATTCTTACCAGATATATGGTTTCCAAAGATGTTCTCCTAGTTGGTAGCTTGTCTTTTCACTTTTTTTGTAAAGTCTTTTAATGGACAAATTTTTAAATTTTTGTGAGATCCCGTTTATTTATTTTGTCTTTTGCTGTTTGTGTTTTTGTTATTATATTAGATAAGCCATTAAGTATATTAGATAGGCCCAACAGTGTTGCCCCTGCTTTTTCTTCTAGGAATTTTAATGGTTTTAGTTTTCACATTTAGGTCCTTAATCCATTTTGAATTTTTTTGTGCGTCTCTATGGTGTGAGGCATGGATCCTGTTTCATTTTTCTGCATGTGGAAATGCAAATTTTCCAGCACCATTTATTGAAAGAGACTCTTCTTTTGCATCAAATTGACTTAGCACCTTTGTCAAAAATCAGTTTACCATAGATGTGTGGGTTTATTTCTGGAATTTCAATTCTATTACATTGGCCTATGTGTCTTTTGTTATACCAGGACCAGGCTGTTTTAATTACTCTAGCAGTATAGTATGTTTTAAAATCAGGAAGTGTGAGTCCTCCTACTCTGTTCTTCTCTTTCAACATTGCTTTAGCTATTCAGGGCCTCTTGCCATTCCATATAAAGTTGAGGATTAGTTTCTCAATTTCTGTAAAAAGGCTGCTGGAATTTTTATTGGGATTGCATTGAATCTGTAGATTGCTTCGGGTAGTACTGACATCTTAACAATATTAAGTCTTCCAATCCATGAACGTGGGACATCTTCCCATTTATTTAAGTCTTCTTTAATCTCTTTTGGCAGAGTTTTATAGCTTTCATTATATAAGCCCTGGTTAGATTATTCTTGGGTATTTTATTCCTTTAGATGCTATTGTAAATGGAATTGCTTCCCCAGTTTCCCTTTCAGGATCTCATCGCTGGTATATAGAAACCCAGTTGATTTTTGTTTGTTGACATTATACCCTGCAACTTTGCTAAATTTCTCAATTAGCACTAGAAGTTTTCTTTTGGACTCTTTGGAATATCTATATATAGGATCACATCATCCACAAATAGAGATAACTTTACTTCTTCTTTTCCAGTCTGTATACCGTTTATTTATTTTTCTTGTCCTATTTCTTTGGCTAGGACTTCTAATACAATATTGAATAGAAGTGGTGAGAGCGGGCACTCTTAAATTGTTCCCAAATTCAAGGGGAAAGCTCTTAGTCTTTCTCCATTAAGTATATTGTTGGCTGTTGGATTTTCATATATGCCCTGAATCTTATTGAGGAATTTCCCTTCTATTCCAATCTTCTTTAGAGGTTTCATCAAGAAAAGATGTTGGATTTTATCAAATGCTGTTCCTGCATCCATAGACATGATCATGTGGTTCTTTTCTTTTGTTCTATTGATGTGGTGTATTACGTTGATTGCTTTTCTAATGTTGTACCATCTCTGCATTCCTGGAATAAATCCCACTTGGTCATGATGTAGGACACCCTTGTGGTGTAGTGGTTAAGTGCTACAGCTGTTAAGCAAAAGGTCAGCAGTTTGAATCCACCAGGTGCTCCTTGGAAACTCTACGGGGCAGTTCTACTCTGTCCTATAGGGTCGCTATGAGTCAGAATTGACTCGATGGCAGTGAGTTTGGTTTTTTGGGCTTGGTCATGATGTATGACTCTTTTAATATGCCATTGGACTCTGTTCGCTAGTATTTTGTTTGGGCTTTTGAATTGTTATTCATAAGACACATTAGCCTGTAGTTTTCTTTCCTTGTGGTGTCTTAGTCTGGTTATTGTATCAGGGTTTTGTCTGCTTTATAGCATAAATTAGGGAATAACCTTCCTTCTTTATCTTTTGGAAGGGTTTAAACAGTTGTAAAAATGGTGTGGGAGAGGCATCTGACCTCCTGTAACGTCACAAGGGGAAAGGAGAATCAAGATCAACAGCCCAAGGCTGATTCCTATGAGAAGAACGTTAGACATGCTTCTACCCTCCAACCTTTTTACCAATTCTGACACCAACTATCCCTCTCATGGCACTCTTTTACTTCTCTACTGGTCTTAATAATTCGTTGCAATGGCCACACAGAACTCACAGACCATACTCACAGTTGTGGAGTTTATTAGGGTAGTAACAGGTTACAATTCAGGTTCAGGAACATCAGGATATAGTTCTTCGATCAGGATAGCCTCTTCTCAGCTGTGCCCACAGGCAGGTCTCTCCCTAGCCCTTGGCCTCCCTGCCCCTCAGCCTCTCAGCCTGGCCTCTACCCTTTTTGAGCAAGTGTTACAAAGTTCTCTTAGCTCTGCCAATAAGTGCCCAGAGGCCCCACTCTGCCAGTAAGCCTCGGCCTGAAAGCACTCAGCTCTAACTCCCTGGGTTGGCAAACTTAGCTCTACCAAGTACCTGGAAGTACCCTACTCTGCCAGTAAACCTCCTGTCCAAAGCCACTCAGCTTTCTTGCTCCATGGGCCAGGAAGCCCACTGTACAGACTCAGACTCCTATGGCCTCCCGGTTCTGCTGGCATTTCTCTGCCGCTGCTGCTTCTCACTGTCTTTGGTGTTACAACTCCTTCTCTCTCTCTCTCTCAGTCTCCTGGTTCCAGGAACTTCTCAGCACAGGGATCTTGGGTCCAAAGGATGCTGTCCAATCCCGGCTCTTCTTTCTTCGTGGTGGTGAGATCCTCCCCTCTTTGCCTCTGAGATTGCTCATTTTAAGCCTAGCAGGATGACAAAACTGGCCAATCCCTTCATTAGGCTTCCATATACCTTATTCGCATGGTCAGACTCAATCATCGTATGTGAATCACAAAGACTGTGGCTAGAAGGGCCATATTAAGTAATTCATTGCACCAAAGGCCACTGCCTGGCTCTTCTAGCCATTGGCCCTTTGACACCTGAAGAATTAACTTCCCCCTTCCAATCATTTTACTGGTCCAAAATAGTCGTTAACAATTAGTCCCTTCAGTAGGGCAAAAGAATCCTAAGGGTGAGATTACTCAGGTAGCAGCCATTCAGTTCTGCTGCAGGTGTCCATCTGATCTGGTCACGTTCTTCAAAAGGCATCTGGGCTTCACCCTCTCTGGCCTCTGATAAAATTTAACTGAGAGATTGTTCTCTTGCTCTGAGTCTCACAAGGTATCAGCATAGCAAAACCTTTAAGAGACTTTAGGATCAGCCACTGTACTCCAGTCCAACAGTGCATCCCCCTTAGTCCAGTCTTTCACATTTACAGTTGTTGTAATTACAGTATGACAACCCTGTTAATAATCAACATTCACAGCTGAATCATATAATCCTAACAGCATCTTCCCCCACCCTCTCTTCCCCAGACCCATCAGGAAAAGAGGAATCTATTCAGTGGGGATCCTCTCTTGTCCCCCTCATTTTGACTATAAGCACACCCATGAAAGCATATAAGGCAGGCACTTCATGCCCTTATCTCCCCCCATTTTAGATAGCCAATGTTTAAATTGCCTGCCCCTATCAAACAAGTGGAAACCCTGGTGGTGTACTAACCAAATGGTTGGCAGTTTGAATCCACCAGTTGCTCCTTGGAAACCCTATGGGGCAGTTCTACTCAGTCCTATCGGGTCGTTATGAGTTGGAATCGACTCAATGGCAGTGGGTTTGGTTTTTGGTTTGGTGTATCAATCCAGTACTCTGAGGAGACAAGCATATTCCTTGATCTTGAAGAACCTTCTGGTTGGAACTTTGATTATCTGCATCCATAAGCAAAGTCCATTCCAGAGCAAACCACCAAATTGTAGCAGTCTACACTAGCTCTTTCTCTTCATTTGGTCTGGTTCTGGTTAGCTCAGCTCTAGCCATCCAAGCTAGGTCACAATGGATAGCAGCTGTAGACTGGGGAGTTCACACACACCTCCCGGCACTTCAGACCAGCCAGCCCTCGCTCTCATTCCTTAGCCCCTGTGGTGGACTAGGTCAACAGGTGCCAGTGGAACATGTCCAGACTCAGCCGTCTCTTCATTGCTGCACTTCCCCGGCTTCCACCCATTGAGTGGACCCAGGTGGTCACCAGAAGCATGCACACCAAGCTACCTACTTGCCAGCTCCCTTTAACTTCCAGTCCTAGAAGGGACTTCCTGCCTCAGTACACTAAAAGACTAACCTCTTGCTTGAAATTCAAAAAGCAGAAGTCATTTTTTTTCTACAAGCCTTTCCTTCGAATGCAAATCTCCTGTTCTTTCAGCAGTTCTGGGTGGCTCTGCATGTCCTTTCAGATGCAAATTTTCTAACTCTGAGGGAATCTAGGTGTGGCTTAGGTTTTCGCCTAAGCTTCTAACACATGGCCACTGCATTCAAACCAACAACCTGTGTTTCCCTCAGGCAATTCCAAGCTCCCCTTCAAGCAAGTGTTACAAAGCTCTTTTAGCTCTGCCAGTAAGTGCCCAGAAGCACCCCACTTTGCCAGCTAGCCTCCTGCCCAAAGGCACTCACCTTCATCACTCCATGGGCTGGAAAACCCACTGTGCCATCTCCTGCTGGTCTCCTGGTTCTGCTGCTGCCATTTCTCTGCCGCTGCCTCTCGCTATCTTCAGTGTTACAGCTCTTCCTCTCTGTCTTCCATGTTAAGATACTCCTGTCTCTCTGTCTCCTGGTTCCAGGAGCTTCTTACTGCTGGGATCCTGGGTCCAAAGGATGTGCTCTACTCCTGGCTCTTCTTTCTTGGTGGTGGTGAGTTCCTCTCCTCCCCATCTCTGGGATGGCTCATTTTAAGTCTAGCAAGGATGGCAAAACTGACCGATCCCTTCATTAGGGTTCCATATCCTATAGGGTTGCTATGAGTCGGAATCGACTCGACGGCAGTGAGTTTGGCTTTTTTTTCATACTTTATTTCCATAGTCCCACTCGATCATTGTGTGTGAGTCACAGATACTATAAGAGCCATATTAAGTAATTCATTGTACTGCAACAGCCTTGATGTCTAATTCTTGTCTAAATGTTTGGTGCAATTCCCCAGTGAAGCCTTCTGGTCCAGAACTCTTTTTATTTGGAGGTTTTTGATAACTGATTCAATCTCTTCACTTGTTAT
The DNA here is from genome assembly GCF_024166365.1 of Elephas maximus indicus. Classification (NCBI taxonomy): domain Eukaryota; kingdom Metazoa; phylum Chordata; class Mammalia; order Proboscidea; family Elephantidae; genus Elephas; species Elephas maximus. The sequence goes on along the minus strand of NC_064829.1, from coordinate 43,659,982 downwards.
GGGTCCGCTGAGACTTTATACTTCCTCTTGAGTCAGCTTGGGTATGTCATGTGCTTCTAAGAATTTGTCCACGTCATCTAGGTTATCCGGTTTCTTGTCATACAGTTGTCCATAATATTCTGTCATAATTCTCCTTATTTCTACTGGGTCAGTTGTAATGTCCCCTCTTTCATTTTTTATTTTGGTTATTTGCGTCTTTTTTTTCTTTGTCAGTCTAGCTAAAAGTTAGTCAATTTTATCGATCTTTTCGAAGAATCTCCTTCTGGCTTTATTGATTCTCTCCATTGTTTTTGTTTTTGAATTTATTCATAGCTGCTATGATCTTTGTTATTTCCTTTCTCCTGGTGGTTTATGCTTAGTTTGATCTTCTCTTTCTAGTTCCTGTAGTTGTTGTGTTAGGCTGTGTAAAAATGGCTTGGGGGCAGTGTCTGACCTCCTCCAACTCCACAAGGGGCGGGGAGAACCAAGATCAACAGTGCAAGGCTGACTCCCATGAGGTGAAGGCCAAACCAGCCTCCTCTCTCTACCATCTGTTCTAATTCTGGCACTAAAAACATTCCTCGCACAGCACTCTACTTTTCTGCTGGTTTCTGTAATTCATTGCAGTGGGGACACAGAACTCACAGACCATACTCAAAATTATGGGGTTTATTACGGAAGTAACAGTTACAATTCAGGCTCAGGAACACTCAGGATACAGCTCTTTGATCAGGATGGCCTCTTCCCAACCAGGCTCAGAGGCAGCCCTCCCCCTGGCACTAGTCCTTTCCCCAAAGGCACTCAGCTTTCTCTCTCCATGGGCCAGGAAGCCCACTGTGCTGTCTCCTGCTGCCAGGCCTCTGCTGCTGGGTCTTTGTTGCCAACACTTCTCCCTATGTCCAGGATTACAGTTTGCTCTCTCTCCCTCTCAGTCTCCTGCTTCCAAGAGCTTCTCAGTGCAGGGATCCCAGATCCAAAAGACATGCTCTCTGCTTCTGGATGTTATTCCTTGGTAGGATCCTCTTCTCTGCTCTGGAATTGGCTCTCTTTTAAGGAAAAACTGACCAATCCCATTAAAAAAAAAAAAAAAAACATTGGTGGGCCGCAATTACCCTATCAACGCAGTCCTGCCCAATCACCTGGTTGGGAGTTACAAGAACATGGCTAGAAAAGCCACATAGAAGTCATTTATTGCTATAAGTTTCTGAGTACTGCCCTCATTGCACCCCATAAATTTTGGCGTGTTGTGCTTTCATTTTCATTTGACTCTAAGAAATTTGTGACTTCTCTTTTGATGTCTTCCTTGACCCATTGGTAGTTGAATAGTGTGTTGGTTAATTTTTGTATGCTTGTGTATTTTCCATGTTTTCTTTTTTTTTTTCTATTACTGATTTCTAGCTTCACTCTGTTGTGGTGAGAGAAAATAACTTTGTATGATGTCAATCTTGTTGACCTTCTTTCTAGATGTTTCGTGCAATATTGGTGTATTGAAATCTCTATTATTGTAGTACTATCTATTCCTCCCTTCAATTCTGTCAGTGTTTGCTTTATATATTTAGGTGCCCTGGTGTTGGGTGAATATATATCTATCATTGTAAAATCTTCTTGATTAATTGACCCTTTTATTTTTTTTTATCATTATATAATGTCCATCTTTATCTCTTCTAACAGATTTTTGTCTTAAAACCTACTTTGTCTGACATTAAGATTGTTACCAGAGCTCTCTTTTGGTTATTATTTGCATGGAATATATTCTTCCATCCTTTCACTTTCAACCTTATTTGTGTCCTTGAGTTTAAGGTGTGTCTCTTGTAGACAGCATATAATTGGATCATGTTTTTTATCCATTCTGGCACTCTCCCTTTTGATTGGAACATTTAGTCTGTTTACATTCACTGTAATTACTGATAAGAAGTGACTTACTTCTGCCTTTTGTTGTTTTTTGTGTGTCTTAAGGCTTCTTTGTCTTTGTACTTTAGTACTGCTTTCTTTTGAGTTTTGTTGGTTGATTATAGTGGGTCTTTTTGGTTCCCTTCTCCTTTCTTTTTGTGTATGTTTTTTATGTTTTTTCTTAGTGGTTACCAGGAATATTATATTTAACAGCTTGTGTTTATAACATTCTAGGGTTAGTTGGTACCAACTTAACTTCACTAACATACAAGAAATTCTATATCTATACTATTCCTCTACCCCCCTTTTATTGTTTTTACTAATTATGCCTTTATATTTCTTGTGCCCTGTAATAATTTTATTCTTGCATTTTATATATTTGTTATTAAAAAACATGAAGAGCAAACATTTAAAATTATCAAGCAAAAACACCTTCAAAAGAAGATGGAAGGAATACACAGTCATTATACCAAAAAGAATTACTCAATGTTCAACCATTTCAAGAAGTAGCATATGATCAGGAACCGATGCTATCGAAGCAAGAAGTCCAAGCTGCTCTGAAGTCATTGGCAAAAAACAACGCTCCAGGAATTGATGGAATATCAATTGAGGTGTTTCAACAAACAGATGCAGTGCTGGAGGTGCTCACTTGTCTATGCCAAGAATATGTGAGACAGCTTCCTGGCCAACTGACTGGAAGAGATCCGTATTTATGCCTATTCCCAAGAAAGGTGATCCAACCGAATGTGGAAATTATAGAACAATATTATTAATATCACATGCAAGCAAAATTTTGCTGAAGATCATTCAAAAATGGCTGCAGCACTGTATTGACAGGGAAGTGCCAGAAGTTCAGGCTGGTTTCAGAAGAGGACGTGGAACCAGGGATATCATTGCTGATATCAGATGGATCCTGGCTGAAAGCAGAGAATACCAGAACGATGTTTACCTGTGTTTTACTGACTATGCAAAGGCATTTGACTGTGTGGATCATAACAAATTATGGATAACGTTGTGAAGAATGGGAATTCCAGAACACTTAACTGTGCTCATAAGGAACCTTTACATAGATCAAGAGGCAGTTCGGACAGAACAAGGGGACACTCATTGGTTTAAAGTCAGGAGAGGTGTGCGCCAGGGTTGTAGTCTTTCACCATACCTATTTATGCTGGGCAAATAATCCGAGAAGCTTGACTGTATGAAGAAGAACCAGGCATCAGGATTGGAGGAAGACTCATTAACAACCTCCGTTATGAAGATGACACAACCTTGCTTGCTGAAAGTGAAGAGGACTTGAAGGACTTACTAATGAAGATCAAAGACCACAGCCTTCAGTATGGATTACACCTCAACATAAAGAAAACAAAAATCCTCACAACTGGACCAGTGAGCAATATCGTGATAAATGGAGAGAAGATTGAAGTTGTCAAGGATTTCATTTTACTTGGCTCCACAATCAACAGCCATGGAAGCAGCAGTCAAGAAATCAAAAGATGCATTGCATTGGGCAAATCTGCTGCAAAAAAAAAAAAATTTTTTTTTTTTTTGCTGCAAAGGACCTCTTTAAAGTGTGGAAGAGCAAAGATGTCACCTTGAAGACTAAGGTGCGCCTGACCCAAGCCATGGTGTTTTCAATCACACCATATGCACGTGAAAGCTGGACAATGAATAAGGAAGACCAAAGAAGAATTGATGCCTTTGAATTGTGGTGTTGACAAAGAATGTTGAGTATATCACGGACTGCCAAATGAACAAATAAATCTGTCCTGGAAGAAGTACAACCAGAATGCTCTTTAGAGGCAAGGATGGCGAGACTGCGTCTTACATACTTTGGACACGTTGTCAGGAGGGATCAGTCTCTGGAGAAGGACATAACGCTTGGCAAAGTACAGGGTCAGCGGAAAAGAGGAAGACCCTTAACGAGGTGGATTGACACAGTGGCTGCAACAATGGGCTCAAGCATAACAATGATTGTAAGGATGACTCAGGACCGGGCAGTGTTTCTGTTCAGTTGTGCATAGGGTTGCTATGAGTCAGAGCCAACTCAATGGCACCTAACAACAACAACAACAAATACCTTATTAGTAACCCTTAAACTTACTTGTCCATACATTTCCCATTATTAGCGATCTTTCTATTTATGTGTAAGTTTGAATTACTATCCAGTGTCTTTTCCCTTCCGTGTATAGAACTCCCATTAGTTTTTTTGTAGGGCCAGTGTGGTGGATATGAACTCTCTCAGCTTCTGTTTTTATGGGAATGTTTTAGTTTCACTCTCATTCTTGAAGGATAGTTTCAGTGGGCATAGTATTCTTTTGTGTGTGTGTGTGTGTGTGTGTGCTTTAGGTGAAAGTTTACAGAGCAAATTAGTTTCTCATTAAATAATTAATGCACATATTGTTTTGTGACATTGGTTGTGAACCCTGGAATGTGTCAACACTCTCTCCTTCTTGACCTAAGGTTCCCCATTTCCATTCCTCCAGCTTTCCTGTTGCCTCCTGCCTTCTCGTCTTTGCTTTTGGGCTTGTGTGCCCATTTAGTCTCAAATACATGCATATTGATTGTGAGGATGGTGCAGGACTGGGCAGTGTTCCGTTCTGTTGTACATAGTGTTGCTATGAGTCGGAACCAACTCGACAGCACCTAAGAACAACATAAATAGTTGAACTATGTGTATTATTATTTGTTTTATAGGCCTGTCTAATCTTTGACTGAAGGGTGAACCTTAGAAGTTACTTCAATACTGAGTTAAAAGGATGTCTGAGGGCCATACTCTTGGGGTTTCTCTGTCAGACCAATTAAGTCTGGCCTTTTTTTGTGAGTTTGAATTTTGTTCTACATTTTTCTCCTGCTCTGTCCAGGACCCTCTATTGTGATCCCTGTCAGAGTAGTCACTGGTGGTAGCTGGGCACCATCTAGTTGTGGGTATAGTATTTTTTGTTGACAGTTTTTTTCTTTCAGCACTTTATATCATTCCATTGCCTTTTGGCCGCCAATATCTCTGACGAGAAATCAGCACTTAATCTTGTTGGGCATCCTTTGTATGTGACTGTTTGCTTCTCTCTCGCTGCTTTCATGACGCTGTTTTTATCTTTACTTTTTTTTTTTTTTTGAGTGCCTAGCTATAATGTGTCCTGGTGTAGATCTCTTTGGGTTTATTCTGCTTGGGGTTCTTTGAGCTTCTTGGATTTGTAGATTCATGTCCTTCATTAGATTGGGGAAATTTTCTGTCATTATTTCTTCAGATATTCTTGCTGTCCTTTTGTCTCTCTCATCTTCTCAAATTTCCATGATGTGTATATTAGGTCTCTTGTCCCATAATTCATGGCTTTGAACTGGTTTGAACTGGTTCAGTCATGACTGAGGAAGCAACAGGAGAACAGACCCGAATTTTTAAAATTTGAATGAACTGTAACAATAAGCACAATGGGAAAAAATACAGGTCAAGGCTCTGCAATGGGAGACTCAGAAGACACGTAGTGAGCTCTTTCAGGAACCTGATGCATGAGATTGGATTATTGGCAGGACTGTGGAGAGCGACACAGATTCAGAGTAGCATAGCCACCCACCATCTTTGAGCTGGGCGCACTCTTTTTCCTCTCTGCTGAAAATTCAATGGTCAGGAGATTTGGTTGCTATGCAATGCATACGCTGCCTTTGTTTTCCAAGAGAGAGATTAATTTCTAGCAGGGGGTTGACCTATAATTTTTCCCATTCCGGTTCACTCAAATTTTAAAAATTCAGGTCTGTTCTGGTGTCACTTTCTTAGTCATGACTGAACTGAAAAAAACAGGTTCAAAGCCCTGTTATAATTCCACTAAACTGTGCTCAGCCTTCTTGAGCCTCCGTTTTTGTTGCTCTTCAGCATCTGTAATTTTAACTGTCCTATCCTCTAATTTGCTGATTTTTAGATCTGTTGGTAAGTCCTTCTATTTTGTTTCTCATTTTAGTTATTGTCCCTTTCAGTTGCAATATCTCTTTTTTTAGATTCTCATTTTGTTTATGCATTGTTTTCCTTATGTCTTATAATTCTTTGTCTATGTTTTCTCTTAGTCCTTTAATTACATTTAGTGTTGTTGTACTATATTCTTCCATTTTTTTCATTATTTAATCATCCCTAGATGCACTTTCAGAGCCCTGGTGGCACAATGATTAAGAGCTCAGCTGCTGACCTTGGTCATCAGTTTGAATCCACCAGCTGCTCCTTGGAAACCCTGTGGGGCAGACCTACCCTGTCCTATAGGGTCACTATGAGTCAGAATCCACTCCATGGCAATGGGCTTGGTTTTAGTTTTAGATGTGCTTTCACTCCCTTTGCCATACTAATTTGGATGGGCCATTGTTTCTCTGTTCTTTGTGTGTTTTGTGGTTTTTTGTCAGAGCACTGGAATTTTTGAGGGTGTTAACTTTCTCAGTTTTCCCCAGTATTTGGTGTTTTTGCCAACACTACTTTCTGTAAAAAAAAAAACTCTTAGGTGGGCAGAGCCTTTGGCCTTTGCTTATCATTTCTTCTCCCTCTCTCTGATAGCTCCATCTCTGTCCTCGGTTTAATTAGGATTTGAAAGTTCTAAATTTCAGTTTTCAGCTTTCAGCCTATCACAAACACACCAGAGAACATGCTGTGGTCAGTCTGTCCACCAGTGGACACTGCCACTCAGTCCAGATAAAGTGTACAAATGAATCTGTCCACCAGAGCGCGCAGTCCTCTTTCTTTGGTTATTGCTCCCTTCCCTTCTCTTTTTCTGCACTACATTTTTAGTTAGAAAACCCCACCCCCAGCAGGATCCCTGCAAGGCTGGTTGTTGCCCTCCAGTTTTGCCTAAGCCTTCCTTCCCTGCTGTTTGGGGGCTGCTTATATCTGTGCTGGGGAAGCACAGGCAGGCTTTCCTCCATTTCAGGAGGAGGAGGGGCTGTCACTCCCCAGAAGGAGCTCCAAGAGATGTGTCTTGTTGGTTTCAGAGCCCCAGTGGCCTTGTGGTGCTTGGGGGAACAGTCTCCACTTAGGTGACCCTCCTCCTGACTCCACTGTAGGGAACCTTCTGTATAAGTTTGTATCAGTTCAGCAGTGAACCATTACTGGTTGAAGAAAGGGTTGTCACACTCTGAATGGACTCCCAGGAAGGTCTACCTTGTTGGTATAAGAGCCCCCTCTGTACTATGTTAGCTGTGGGTATAGCCTCCAGTAAAGATGCCTGCTTCCTAGCACAGAGCAACCTCAATAGGCAGTCCTTAGCATTGACTAGAAGGGGGAGCAGACAGACTGAAACTTATCCCCAAGGATGTCTGTCCTGTTGGTTTCAGAGGCATGAGCTAAGGGGCATACAGGGAGGCAGGTAGAGTGCTGACTATAAGAGTAGACTCCACTGTGGGGGGCTTCTGTAGCAGTTTGCAACAGCCTGGCAACCAACAGTTACCAGGTGGGAGAGGGGGTGTCATGCTCTGGTCAGATCCTGATGGAGGTCTTCCTTGTTGCTGTCAGAGCCCCCCCTCAGTAGATTGTTGGCTATGAGTGCAGCCACCACTCAAGACTCCTGCTTCCTAGCACACAGCAGCCTCAGTTATCAGTCCTCAGCATCAACTGAAAATGGGGGCAGACTTACCCTAATTAACCCCCAGAGAGGTTTGTCCTCTTGGTTTCAGAGACCAGAACTGTGGGGTGTGCAGGGAGGTAGGTAGAGTGCTGACTATGGGAACAGACTCCACTGCAGGGGCCTTTTGTAGAAATTCGCCCCAGGCTTGCAGTGTCCGAGTGGGGGAGGGGTTTACATGCTCCAAGTGGACCCCCAGGGAGGTCTGCCTTGTTGCTATAAGAGCCCCCCCCCATAGTATGTTGGCTGTGGATGTAACCACTACTAAAGATACCCAATTTCTAGCACACAGCAGCCTCAGTCAGCAGTCCTCAGCACTTAACTCAAAGCGGGAGCAGACAGACTTGACCTAACTCCCCGGGGAGGTCTGTCCTGTTGATTTCAGAAGCCTGAGCTATGGGGTGCACAGGGAGGCAGATAGAGTGTTTACTATGGGAGCAGACTCCTCTGCACATGGGAGCAGACTCCTCTGCACATGTCTTCGATAGCAATCTGCAGTAGGCGTGTGGCCAACAGTGGGTGGGGGAAGTGCTGGCATACTCCAAATGGACCCCTGGGGAGGTCTGCCTTATTGGTTTTAGAGCAGGAGCTTGGGGTCCTGTCTCTTTGTACAGGCAGGGGCTGTGGTGGGTAGTGAATCAGACTCTTTTTCTGGCGCCACTCCCCTAGTTCACAGTAGCCAGTGGCCCTTGTGGCTGTGGAGAAGGGCAGGGATGGTGGGAGAAGTGATTTTCCTTTTGTATGCACCTCTTTGTTGACTTGTTGATTCTTGTCTGCAGTTACCCACTACTTTCTGCTGCTCCCTGATTGAGCACCTTTTCCTTGTTGTATTTCTTTTTGTATTTGTGGGGGAAGGTCAAAATGATGGTCTGTTTACACTGCCATTTTCCCAGAATCTTTTTTTTTTTTAAAACATTTTATTGTGGTTTGGGTGAAAGTCAACAAGTAAATTAGTTTCCTGATGAATAATTTACACACATTTTGTTTCATGACATTGGTTGCAATCCCCTCAATGTGACAACACTCTGCCCACATCCTCCCTGAGTTCCTCATTTCCATTTGCCCATCTTTCCTGCCCTGTCTTGGTTTTTGAACTTTGATTTTGGACAAATGTTTCCCTTTTAGTCTCATATGGTTGTTTCGAGGAACACATTCCTCACAGGTGTTATTGTTCACTTTATAGGCCTGTCCTTTGACTGAAAGGTGATTTCTGGGAGTGGGTTCAGTTGGAGGCTTGAAGGGTGTCTAAGGGCTATAGTCTCAGAGGTTTTGCCAGTCTCTATCAGACCAATAAGCCTGGTCTTTTTTATGAGCTTGAATTTTATTCTACGTTTTTCTCACACTCTGTCCGGGACCTTCTACGGTGGTCCTGATCAGAGCATTGTGTAATGGTAGCAGGGCACCATCTAGCTCTTCTGGTCTCATGCTAGTGGAGGCTGTGGTTTGCGTGGTCCATTTCCCAGGACTAATTATTTCCTTGAGACTTTGATTTTCTTCACTCTTCTTTTCTCCAGTTGAGAAGAGACCAATAGTTGTATCCTGGATGGCTGCTCACAAGCTTTTAAGACCCCAGTCGCTACTCATCAAAGTAGGATGTAGAACATTGTCTTTATGGACTATGTTATGCCAATTGACCTAGCTGTCCCCTGAGACTATGGTTCTAAGCCATCAAGCCTAGTGACTCAGTTCTTCGAGGTGTTTGGTTATCGCTAAGAGGGTTTCAAAACTGTGCCCCCTGTGTATTCTACTATAACCCAACCCAGTGCCCTCCAGTCAGTTCCGACTCATAGCGACCCTATAGGATGGAGTAGAACTGCCCCAAAGAGTTTCCAAGGAGCACCTGGTGGATTCAAACTGCTGACCCTTTGGTTAGCAGCCGTAGCACTTAACCACTACGCCACCAGGGTTTATACATGGATATATTTGCAGTAATACCAATGTGTATGTAGAAATATCCTCTGCCAAACCTATATATGCTCATGGGTATACTCCCATACACCATTCCACACATGTTCAGCTTCCATATCTACCTGTGTATCCACTTGTAAATTGTTTGTTATTACTGTTATTATGGGAGCACTGGTGGCACAGTGGTTAAGAGCTTGGCTGCTAACCAAAAGATCTGCAGTTCAAATCCGCTAGCTGCTCCTAGGAAACCCTATGCAGCAGATCTACTCTGTCCTATAGGGTTGCTATGAGTTGGATTTATTACTGTTATTGCAGGGTTATGTATGTAATAGTATTTACCATTGTTGCCTTTTACTCTTGCATACCTCTCAGTGTCTTCTTTTGCCTTGGTCATGTTGTGCTGACTTCCCTCATATTATGTATTGTCTTTGCCTTCACCTAAGTTAACATGTCTACTATCTAGTTAGTGCTTTTACCTCCTACTCCTTCCCATCCCTGGTAACCATCAAAGAATGTTTCCTTCTCTGTGTAAACCTTAATTCTTGACTTTTATAATAGTGATCTCATACTAACATACTAACTTATTTCCCTCAGCATAATGTCCTCCAGGTTCATCCATGTGAGATGTTTCGTGGATTCATCATTATCCATTAATATTATGTAGTATTCCATTGTGTATATATACCATAGTTCATCCATTCATCTGTTCATGGGCACTTAGGTTGTTTCTATCTTTTTGCTATTGTGAATAATGCTGCAGTAAACATTGATGTGTGTGTATCTATTTGTTTCATGGCTCTTATTTCTCTAGGATATATACCTAGCAGTGGGATTGCTGGATATATGGTATTTCTAACTTTTTAATGAACTGCCATATCATTTTCCACAGTGGTTGTACCATTTTACATTCCTACCAGCAGTGTGGAAACCCTGGTGGTGTAGTGGTTAAGTGCTACAGCTGCTTACCAAAAGGTCAGCAGTTCAAATCCACCAGGTACTCCTTGGAAACTCTATGGGGCAGCTCTACTCTGACTTATAGGGTTGCTATGAGTCGGAATTGACTCGACGGCAACAGGTTTGCTTTTTTTTTTTTTTTTACCAGCAGTGTATGACAGTTCCAACCTCCCCATACCCTCATCAGCACTTGTTGTTTTCTGTTTTTTTTTTTTATCATTGCCATTATTGCCTGGGTGAGGTGACATCTGTTTGTTGTTTTCATTTGCATCTCTCTAATGGCTAATGATCGTGAGCATCTCTTCATATATTTGTTGGCTACTTGAATGTCTTCTTTGGTGAAGTATCTTTTCATGTCTTTTGCCCATTTTTAGATTGGGTTATTTGTCTTTTTGTTGTTGAGGTGTTGGAGTTTTCTACAAATTTTAGAAATTAGTCCCTTTCAGATAGGTCGTTGCCAAATTTTCTTTCCCAGCCTGCAGCCTCTCTTTTCACTCTTTTGGAGAAATCTTTTGAAGCGTGCAAGTGTTTAACTTTTAGGAGGTCTCATTTCTCTTGTTTATCTTCTGCTGTTTGTGCATTTTTGGTTATGTTTGATAGTTATGTTTATGCCATAAATTAGGGCCCCTAGGTTTGCCCTATTTTTCCTTCCATGATCTTTATAGTTTTAGGTTTTACATTTAGGTCTTTGATCCATCTTGAGTTAGTTTAAAAATTAACTAATGTATGGTGTGAGGTATGGATCTTGTTTCATTTTTCTGCAAATGGATATCCAATTTTGCCAGCACCATTTGTTAAAGAAACTATCTCTTCCCTATTTAATGGATTTCAGCCCTTTATCAAAGATCAGCTGTCCAAAGGTGGATGGATTTATTTCTGAGTTCTCAATTCTGTTCCATTGTTCTATGTGCCTGTCGTTGTACCAGTACCAGGCTGTTTTGACTACTGTAGCTGTATAGTAGGTTCTGAGATGGGAAAATGTGAGGCCTCTTACTTTGTTCTTCTTCAGAAGTGCTTTGCTTATCTGGGGCCTCTTTCCTTTTCATATAAAGTTGGTGATGAGTTTTCCTAACTCATTAAAGAATATTGATGGAATCTGGATCAAAATTAGATTATATCTATAGATCGCCTTGGGAAGTGTTGACATTTTCACAATGTTAAATCTTCCTATTCATGAGCACGATATGTTTTTCCGTTTATGTAGGTCTCTTTTGATTTCTTGCTGTAGTGTTTTGTAGTTTTCTTTGTATAAGTCTTTTACATCCCTGGTTAGGTTTACTCCTAAGTGTTTTATCTTTTGGAGGCTATTGTAAATGGTACTGTTTTCCTGATTTTCTTTTTTGGAGTTCTCTTTGTTAGTATAAAGGAATCCGATTGATTTTTGTATTTTTATCTTGTACCCTTCCACCTTGCTGAATCCTTCTAATAGTTCCAGTAATTTTCTTGTAGAATCTCTGGAATTTTTATATATAGGATCATATCATCTGCAAATAGGGGTAGTTTTACTTCTTCCTTACCAATTTGAATGCCTTTAATTTCCCTTTCTTGCCTTATTGTTTTGGCTAGGGTTTACAGTACCATGTTGGATAGGAATGGTGATAAAGGGCATCCTTGTCTGATTCTCATTCTCAAGGGGAATTCTTTCAGTCTCTCTCCATTGAGAATGATGTTGGCTGTTGGTTTTGTAGATATGCCTTAATTATGTTGAGGGATTTCCCTTCTATTCCTATTCTGCTGAGAATTTTTATCAGGAAAGGGTGTTGGATTTTATCAAATGTCTTTTCTGCATCAATTGATAGGATCATGTGATTCTTTTCCTTTGTTTTACTTATGTGATGGATTATGATGATAAATTTTCTAATGTTGAACCATCCTTGAATACCTGGTATGAATCCCACTTGGCCATGATGTATAATTTTTTTAGATATGGTATTGGATTCTATTATCTAGAATTTTGTTGAAAATTTTCACATCTATATTCATGAGGGATATTGGTCTGTAATTTTCTTTTTTAGTGGTGTCTTTGCCTGGCTTTGGTATCAGGGTTATGCTTGTTTCATAGAATGAATTTCAGAGTATTCCACCCTTTCCTATGTTCTGGAATAGTTTGAGTAGAATTGGTGTCATCTCTTCTCTGAATGTTTGGTAGAATTCTCCAGTGAAGACATCTGGGCCAGGGCTTTTTTGGGGGGGAGGGGGGAATTTTTAGTTTTTTAATGACCTCTCCAATTTTTTCTTTTTTTATGGGTTTGTTCAAATTTTCTACCTCATTTTGTGTTAGTTTAGGTAAGTAGTGTGTTTCTAGAAATTTTTCCATTTCTTCTAGGTTTTCAAACTTGTCGGAGTACACTTCTCCATAGGAGAAGGATCTGTTATGATCCTTTTTCATTTCTAATTTCAAAAAGGAGTCAAACAATCTAAAAGTTTGTGATGAGACAGTATATAACGACATCTATATAGACCATTTGAAATTCTCAATAGAAAAGTTACTACTCCTGCTGTTCCTGCCTTTCTATCCCACTTCTCTGAGGTAATCAACACAAATAGTTATAATAGTTAGGTGTCTTCTCCTTCTAGGTCCATATACATTAAGAATATGTATAAATGTGTGAATACTCCAACCATCACCCCCCCAAAAAAACAACAACACACACATCAATAGAATGTTAATTCCTTACTACGGAACTTGCCTTTTTCCTTTACAGCAAGCCACAGACATCCTTCTAGGTCCATATATATAGTTTTCACAATGCTTTTGAATAGCTGATGATATTATAATAAGTAATGAAGCGAAATTTATTTCATGGACATTCATTTAAAAATGAGTGATTTAAATCCATGGGTAACAACGATACTAAAAAACCTACCTAATTGTTTGCCATAGAAGGATGATAGTAAACCTGCTCATTCTTTTGAAAACCAGCAAATAAAAGGAAAAAAAAAAAATCCATCCAATGTTTCCTGTACTGAGTATGGGATGTCCAAGTAGTATATGAGGGGAGATTTATTTATTTATTTAACTTTTTAGAAATTTATTTTTGTAGAAATATTCTAGCTAATAAATGAAGAAGAAGGAATGATAGAATTTTAACACTACCATTTTGCAGCCCCAAATGAATGAATGGATCTTAGGCATTGAGCATCATCAGCTGATAATGTTATAAAAAGAGTCATGTGTGTGCGTCCTGATGAAAGAACACATTGCCATCCATGAAGTTGTCTTGCCAATAAAATCAAACCTGAGCTTGATCAAGCCCGTGATCCAACTCCCAAATTACAGAAAATATAGAGGACAGAGGAACCTGTTAAACCACACCACAGGGATACAATTTAGGAAAATCCAGACTATGAAACTCTACACTAAAAATAACGTATTTTATTTAACAAATTGCAAAGAAGAAAAAAAGAAAGAGAGATGGAGTTGGAGGCGGAACTTCTTGATATAAAGGAACTTAAAAGACCTATTAATGCTTTGCAATGTGTAGACCTTATTTGGGTTGTGATTTAAACTATTTTTTAAAAACCACTATTTATGATGTTTATGAGACAGTTGGATATTTGATGATATTAAAGAATTATTCTTAACTTTTTTTGGTTATCATGATATTGTGGTAATTTTTTAAAGTTGTGTTGTTGAGATGCACACTGAATATTTGCATTTGAAATGATAGGGTGCTTGGGGCTTACTGAAAAATAACACTAGAAGGGAAGGAAGTAGAAGGGGATATAAATAAAATGAGGTTGGAAATGAGTTAATAATTATTGGAGCCATGACTTTGTTATATTGATTTATTTTTTTCATAAAAAAGTTCTTGCTAGGAGCCCTAATATATGGCATAAACAGTCTACAAAACATTACTAACAAGGCACAAACACCAGAAGAGAAACTAGGTAACGAGGAGCTTCTAAAAATCAAACACCTATGCTCATCCGAAGACTTTACCAAAAGAGTAAAAAGACAACCTACAGACTGGGAAAAAAAATTTGGCTATGACAAACCCGATCACTATCTAATCTCTAAAATCTACAAAATACTGCAAAACCTCAACAACAAAAAGACAAATAACCCAATTAAAAAATCAGCAAAGGGTATGAACAGGCACTTCACCAAAGAAGACAATCAGGTGGGTAACAGATGCATGAAGAAATGCTCACGATCTTTGGCCATGAGAAATGCAAATCAAAACTACAGTGAATACCATCTCACCCCAATAAGGCTAGCATTAATTCAAAACACACAAAATAATAAATGTTGGAGAGGTTGTGAACAGACTGGAACACTTATACACTGCTGATGGGAATGTAAAATGGTAAACCTCTTTGGAAATCAATTTGGCGTGTCCTTAAAAAGCTAGAAATAGAACTACCATACAATTCAGCAATCCCACTTCTTGGAATATATCCTAGAGAAATAAGAGCCCTCACACAAATAGATATATGCACACCCATGTTCACTACAGCACTGTTCACAATAGCAAAAAGATGGAAACAACCTATGTGCCCATCGACAGACGAATGGATACACAACTTATGGCATATTCACACAATGGAATACTACACAGCAATAAAGAATAACAGTGATTCCAAGAAACATAAAATGGATGAATCTGGAAAGGATTATGCTGAGTGAAATTTAGTCAGTTGCAAAAGGACAAATATGAGACCGCTATTGTAAAAACACAAGAAAAGGTTTAAGCACAGAAGAAGACATCATTTGATGGTTACGAGGGTTGGGAGGGAGGGAGAGGGGTATTCTCTAGATAGTAAACAAGAATTATTTTGGGTGAAGGGAAGGACAACACACAATACAGGGGAAGTCAGCACAACTGGACTAAACCAAAAGCTGAGAAATTTCCTGAATACAACTAAATGCTTTGAGGGACAGAATAGCAGGGGAAGAGGTCTGGGTATCATAGTTTCAGGGAACATCTAGGTCAATTGGCATAGCAAAGTGTATTAAGAAAACATTCCGTATCACACTTTGGTGAGTGGCATCTGGGGTCTTAAAAGCTAGCAAGCAGCCATCTAAGATGCATCAATTGGTCTCAACCCACCCGGAGCAAAGGAGAATGAAGAACACCAAAAACACAAGGAAAATATGAGCCCAAGAGACAGAAAGGGCTGCATGAACCAGAGACTCCATCAGCCTGAGACCGGAAGAACTAGATGGTACCTGGCTTCCACCAATGACTGCCCTGACAGGGAACACAACAGAGTCCCTGATGGAGCAGGAGAAAAGTGGGGTGCAGAACTCAAATTCTAGTAAAAAGACCAAACTTAATGGCCTGACTGAGACTGGAGGGACCCCATAGGACACAGCCCCCAGACTCTCTGTCAGCCCCAAACTAAAACCATTCCCAAAGCCAACTCTTCAAAGATGAGACTGCACTGTAAGACATGAAATAATACTGGTGAGGAGTGTACTTCTTGGCTTAAGTAGACACATGAGTTTATGTGGGCAGCTCCTGTCTGGAGATGAGATGAGAGGGCAGAGGGAGACAGGAACTAGTTGAATGGACACAGGAAATACAGAGTGGAGAGAAGTGTGCTGTCACATTATAGGGTGAGTAACCAGGGTCACATAACACTGTGTGTGTAAGTTTTTGTATGAGAAACTGACTTGAATTGTAAACTTTCACTTAAAGCACAATAAGAAAAAAAAAAGTTCTTTGTGGAAAATTTTGAACATATACAATATGATGTACCCTCATACATCCATCACCCAACTATAATAACTATTAATATTGTCATTCTTATTCCATGTATACCATATTTTTTTCTGCAAATAACACACCCACACATATAATGTGCACAAATGATGAAAGTAAATAAAACAATTCTGGCATTGTGCACCTATGCATATACCGTGCATGTCTCATGACATTTCCAGAAGTAAATTTTGGCCTCATTTACCTGTCCTCCCATATTACAGGGAAATCATATCATTCTGTTCATTTTCTTTAATCTCCCACTTATGTGTAATATAAAATCAATACAGTAACTACCTTAAGTGAAGTTTCCATGTGATCATAAATAGAAATTGAAGTCAGCAACGTGTGTAAAAAAACTGACATAGTGCAGGGGGGTTATGCAGTTGGCAAAAAGCATATAACATGGGCTTTATTTGTGTGTAAAGATACAGTACCTCTCTCTAATCCCAATTATTATAATTATTTTTAATGTTTTTAGGTACAATTTACATATGTTGAAATGCACATATCTTAATTGTACAATTAAAAAAAACAAATACAACCCTACAAAGGTATAAAATGTTTCCATCACTCCAAAAGGTAAACCACACCCTGTTGAGAAGATTCCATTACCCAAAAAGTTTCCCTAGAGTTCCTTCCCAGTCCACCATCTCTTGGTAAGGCCACCATTGTTCTCATTTTTTCCCCACCATATATTGATTTTAACTTTCTAGAACTTCATATAAATGGAATAATATAATATGCATTCTCTTCACATAGTTTAGTTATGACTTTCTAAAACTTCACATAAATGGAATGATATAATATGTACTTCTTTTACTCAGAATAATGTTTGTGAGCTTCATCCATGTTGGGTATATCAGTAGTTTGTTTTGCTTTTTGCTGCTGAGTAGTATTTCATTTTATGAATATACCATCTTTGTTTATTCACTCACCTGCTGATGGACATTTGGGCTGTTTCCAGTTTGGGGCTGTTATAAATACAGCTGTGACGAACATTCTTATAAAAATTTTTTTGTGAAATTGTATTTTCATTTTTGTTGGGTAAATACTAGGAGTGGAACTTCTAGATAAAAGGGTAGGAGTATGTTTGGCTTTATAAGAAACAGTCAAATAGTTTTCCAAGGTATTTGAATCATTTTGCATTCTCCCGAAGAATGTATGAGAGTTCAATTACTCCACATTCTTGTCAATATTTGATGTTGTCAGTCTTTTAATTTTTAGTCAAATGGCAAATGGCATCTCATGGTTTTAATATTCATTTGTCTGATGACAAATGATATTGAGCAATTTTTCACGTGCTTATTGGCCATTTGTGTGACTTCCTTTGTGAAGTGTCTGTTCATGTCTTTTGGCAATTTTTTAAAAAATTATATTGTCCTTTTATTATCAAGTCTGTAGGAGTTAGGTAGGAGTTCATGGTATATTCTTAACGCAAGTCTTGCTTGACTATCCATTTTCTTAATGGTGTTTTTTGATGAACAGACACTTTTATTTTGATGATACCTGATTTATTAATTTTATGGTTACTGCTTGTGTAGCTCCATATTATAGTCTATTCTTCTAAAAGCATAATAGTTTTAATTTTTATGTTTAGGCCTATGAGCCATCTAAAAAAACTTTTTGTATGATGTGAGGTAGGGGTGTCATTTGTTCCAGCACCATTTGTTAAAAAGACTTGCCTTTCTTCATTGAATTTCTCTAGGACCTTTGTCAAAAATCAGTTGACCAATTAACTGTGGGTCTATTTCTGAGTTCTGTATTCTGTTCTATAAAACTATTTGTATGTCTTTATGTTTATGTATATACCTGGGAGCCTTGGTGATACAATGATTAAGCACTCATCTTCTAACCAAAAGGTTGGTGGTTTGCAGACTGAGTCCAGCACAACTAGATGGTGCCTGGCTATCACCACTGACTACTCTGATAGGGATCGCAATAGAGGATCCTGGACAGAGCTGGGAGAAAAATGTAGAACAAAATTTTAACTCACAAAAAAAGACTAGACTTACTGGTCTGACAGAGACTGCAGAAACCCCGGGAGTATGGCCCCTGGACACTCTTTTAACTCAGTATTGAAGTCAGTCCTGAGGTTCACCCTTCCGCCAAAGATTAGACAGGCCCATAAAACAACATGAGATTAAATGGGCACACCAGCTCAGGGGCAGGGGTGAGAAGGCAGGAGGGACAGGAAAGCTGGTAATGGGGAACCCAAAGACGAGAGAGGAAGAATGTTGACATGTTGTAGGGTTGGCAACCAATGTCACAAAACAATATATGTATTAATTGTTTAATGAGAAACTAATTTGCTCTGTAAACCTTCATCTGAAGTACAAAAATCCCATCCAGCAATTCTGTGGGAGAAAGACCTGGCGATCTGCTTCTGTAAAGATTATAGCCTAGAAAACCCTATGGGGCAGTTCTACTCTGTCAAATAGGCTCACTATGAGACAAAAATTTACTCAATAGCACACAACAACAACATGTGTATATCACACTATCTTAATTGATATAACTTTGTAATTAGCCTTTAAGTCAGGTACTATATTTCGTCCACCTTTGTTCTACTTTTTCAAGATTGATTTGGATATTATAGATTATTTGCATTTTCACATACATTTTAGAATCACCGTGGCAACTTCTAAAAGAAGCCTCTTGTCATTGATTTGAGCTTATAGATCAATTTGGGGAGAATTAACGCATTAACAATGTTGAGTCTTTCAATCCATGAATATGGTGTATATTTCCATTTATTTGTGTCTGTGTCAAGTGCCATTGAGCCGGTTCCAACTCATAGTGACCCTGTGTGCAACAGAATGAAACACTGCCCAGTCCTGTGCCATCCTCACAATTGTTGTTATGCTTGAGCCCAATATTGCAGCCACTGTGTCAATCCATCTTGTTGAGGGTCCTCCTCTTTTTTGCTGACCCTCTACTTTACCAAGCATGATGTCCTCTAGGGACTGGTCTCTCTTGATAACATGTACAAAGTATGTGAAACAAAGTCTCGCCATCCTCCCTTCTAAGGAGCATTCTTGGCTGTATTTCTTCCAAGACAAATTTGTTTGTTCTTCTGGCAGTCCATGGTTAGTCAATATTCTTCACCAACATCATAATTCAAAGGTATCAATTCTTCTTTGGCCTTCCTTATTCATTGTACAGCTTTTGCATGCATATGAGGCGACTGAAAAACACTATGGCTTGGGTCAGGTGCACCTTAGTCTTCAAAGTGACAGCTTTGCTTTTTAATACTTTGAGGAGTTCTTTTGCCACAAAATTCTCCAATGAAATCAAATTCATTTGATTTCTTTTTTTTTTAATTTTTATTGTGCTTTAAGTGAAAGCTTACAAATCAAGTCAATCTCTCATACAAAAATTTACACACACCTTTCTATATACTCGTAGTTGCTCTGCCTGTAATGAGACAGCACACTCCTTCTTTCTACTCTCTGTGTGTCCATTCGGCCACCTTCTGACCTCCTCCACCCCGTCATCTGCCTTCCAGACAGGAACTGCCCACATAGTCTCATGTGTCTACTTGATCCAAGAAGCTAACTCCTCACCAGTATCATTTTCTTTCCCATAGTCTAGTCCAGTCCCTCTCTGAAAAGTTGGCTTTGGGAATGGTTCCTGTCCTGGGCTAATGGAAGGTTCTGGGGACCATGACCTCCAGGGTCCTTCTAGTCTAAGTCAGACCATTAGGTCTGGTCTTTTTACGAGAATTTGGGGTCTACATCCCACTACTCTCCTGCTCCCTCAGGGGTTCTCTGTTGTGTTCCCTGTCAGGGCAGTCATCAGTTGTAGCCGGGCACCATCTGTTTCTCCTGGTCTCAGGCTGTTGTATTTTGTGGTTTATGTGGCCCTTTCTGTCTCTTGGGCTCATAAATACCTTGTGTCTTTAGTACTCTTCATTCTTCTTTGCTCCAGATGGATTGGGACCAATTGATGCATCTTAGATGGCTGCTTGCTAGCATTTAAGACCCCAGAGGACACTCTCCAAAGTGGGATGCAGAATGTTTTCTTAATAGATTTTATTCTGCCAGTTGACCTAGATGTCCCCTGAAACCGTGGTCCCCAAACCCCCACCCCTGCTACACTGGCCTTCAAAGCATTCAGTTTATTCAGGATCATTTGATTTCTTGACTGCTGCTTCCATGGGTGTTGATTGTGGATCCAAGTAAAATGCAATCCTTGACAACTTCAGTATTTTCTCTGTTTGTCATGATGTTGCTTATTGGTCCAGTTGTGAGGATTTTAGTTTTCCTTATGTTGACGTGTGCAATCCATACTGAAGGCTGTGTTCTTTGATCTTATCAAGTCCTCTTTGCTTTCAGCAAGCCAGGTTGTGTCATCTGCATATCACAGGTTGTTAAAGAGTCTTCCTTCAGTCCTGATGCCGCATTCTTCTTCATATAGTTCAGCTTCTTGGATTATTTGCTCAGCATACATACTGAATAAGAATGCTGAAAGGATACAACCCTGACACACACCTTCCCTGATTTTAAACCATGCTGTATTCCATTGTTCTTTTCGAAAGACTGTCTCTTGATCTATGTACAGGTTCCTCACGAGCACAATTAAGTGTTCTGGAATTCCCATTCTTCACAATATTATCCATAATTTATTATGATCTACACAGTGGAATGCCTTTGCATAGTCACTAAAACACAGGTAAACATATTTCTGGTATTCTCTGCTTTCAGCCAAGATCCATCTGACATCAGCAACGATATCCCTCATTCCACATCCTCTTCTGAATCCAGCTTGAATTTCTGGCAGTTCCCTGTCGATGTACTGCTACAATGGCTTTTGGACGATCTTCAGCAACATTAATGATATTGTTCAATGATTTCCACATTCTGTTGGATTGCCTTTCTCTGGAATGGGCACAAATATGGATCTCTTCCAGTTGGTCAGGTAGCTGTCTTCCAAATTTCTTGGCATAGATGAATGTATACCTTCAGCGCAGCATCTGTTTGTTGAAACATTTCAATTGGTATTCAGTCAGTTCCTGGAGCCTTGTCTTTCACCAGTGCCTTCAGCGGAGCTTGGACTTCTTCCTTCAGTACTATTGATTCTTGATCATGTGCTACCTCCTGAAACAACTGAACGTTGACCATTTCTTTTTGGTATTCCTTTCATCTTCTTTCGCTGTTTCCTGTGTCATTCAATATTTTGCTCATAGAATCCAGTATTGCAACTAGAGGCTTGAATTTTTTCTTCAGTTCTTTTAGCTTGAGAAATGCCAAGTATGTTCTTCCCTTTTGGTTTTCTATCTCCAGGTCTTTGCACATTTCATTATAATACTTTACTTTGTCTTCTTGAGCCACTCTTTTAAATCTTCTGTTCAGAAGATTCATAATAGCATCAAAAAAGCAAAAAATGCTTTGGAATAAAGTTAGTAAAAAAAAAAAAAAATCAAGACCTGTATACTAAAAACAAAACATTCTTGAGATAAATTAAAGAAGATCTATATTTAGATGTTTTGTTGTTTTTACTATATAGGCCTCAAATTTATTTTAACTTTGTTCCAAAGCATTTTATGTTTTGTTTTTTTTTTTTGCTGTTATTACAAATGGGATGTTTAAAAATTCAGTTTTTCTAATGTTTACTGATAGTATATAGACTTACTATTGATTTTTGTATTTTGACCTCGTG
Organism: Elephas maximus indicus; assembly: GCF_024166365.1. Lineage (NCBI taxonomy): Eukaryota > Metazoa > Chordata > Mammalia > Proboscidea > Elephantidae > Elephas > Elephas maximus. Next base: position 43,638,294 of record NC_064829.1, on the reverse strand, counting down.
TCTTGTGACCTAGTTAAGCTCATGTATTAAGTCTAGGAGTTGTCACTGTTGTTGTTGAGTCCTTAAAATTTTTTTATGCCAATTGTGATGTCATCTACAAATAGAGACAGATTTATTATTCTGTATGCCTTTTGTTTCAGTATGTCCAAATAAGGTAAGCTTAACAGGTGCTGGGAGTTAAGACTTCAACATATATTTTTGGAAATACAAATCAACCCATAACATCATTCATCTTTGAAGGGTGTCGTCTTCTCCAGTTTCCACTATCTTTTGGTGAATCTCCAGTCAGTGCCTTTAAATAATTTTTTATAAATGTTTTGCCCAGATTTTATTTTATAATTGTCTGCAGGAAGATAATTAGTTCATCATTACAGACAGCTGGAATCTTCTTATGCTTTTCTGGCACATTTACGTTTGCAATTTTCCATCGTAATTTTTTTTTTTTTTAAAAGAAAATGGTTGAGTAGGATGCCTTGATTTTTCTCATTCTCATTAGTCTGAAGCCTGAAAATTAGTTGCTTTTTCTTAAGGTGGCACTTAAAATGAATAAAAGGGTAAGTTTTCAAAACCAGTGATAAACCAAAAAAAAAAAAACCAGACCCAGTGCCCTCCAGTCGATTCCGACTTATAGTGACCCTATAGGACAGGGTAGAGCCCCATAGAGTTTCCAAGGAGCCCCTGATGGATTCGAACTGCTGACCCTTTGGTTAGTAGCCGTAGCACTTAACCACTACACCACCAGGGTTTCCAAACCATTGATGGGAGAAGAAAAAAGACTTCCAATCTTAGCTGCTCTCTGCAGGAAGGAAATCGTGCTTGTAGGTTTGTTTCACTACATGCAGTTCCTCACAATCACCAGCAGGGGGTAAAAGTAGTTTTCAGTTTCCGATTGATCCCCGCGCCGCTAATTCACCCACCACAGGGAAAGAAGGGAAGAGCGCAGAGGAGACCTCAGTCAGCGTGCAGGGAAAACTGACCTAAAGGGGTCACTCAAAACGCAAAGACCCGGCGAAATAGAGTGGACATGTACCCAGCAGCCCTCTCTTTCGAGGCACATAAGAAAACTTGGCTGGAACTCCCTGCTGACCACTTAGACCAGGACTCAGGGCTGCCCCCAGCCCAAAGCGGCGCGGGCAGGAGGGGTAGCCAGGTGAGCCTGCTCCCGGGTCCGCGACAGATCCAGGTAAGCCCACGTCAGCGACTCTAGGGCTCTTGGTCCGGATCGGGTCATAAGACGCAAACAGTCGGTGGACTCAGTGGGATGATGCGGAGAGCTAAGCCTGCTCATTATCCAGGATATGGGCCTGAGCATAGTTGTGTCTTAAAGGGCTGGGTCAGGCGATTGTTGAAAGAACCTTCTTCTAGCAAAGTGGGTTCCCAGTATTTTAAATCATGCTAATGAGGTGGCGTGGGGGGGGCGGGGAGCAGTTATTTTATTAGAGCTGAGCATTAGCAATTCCCTTGGGGACCTTTGCTGTTTCTTTTGTAGCCAGAGGTAGAGCCTGAGTCGGTGCCCCTGAGTTTTTAGTTAGTAACTGCTTGGGTAAATTATGAGCTGCAGAGGTGAAAAACCAGCCACTACTTCAGCACTTCAGGGGTGTTTTAAGAGAAAGTCAGACGCTGAAGCAGTGAGTTAGAGAGACTGGAGACGGAAAGCAAAGAACAGAAAGATGAGACGCAAAGATATGGGAAGTCAGAAAAGGAAGCCGCAGGGAAACAGCCCGATGAAGGGCGAAGGGCTCGGTGGGGCGCTCTGGGTAGCAGCAGGAGCGCCGGTCTTGGTTAATATCTGCCCGGGGCATGACTCTGAATGTATCGTTGGGATGAGAGGAGGTCATGGTAAGAATCCATATTTTAAAGTTATTATGGTGGAATGCAAACGTGTGCAGTATGCAGGCAACAAGTTTTCTTTTGATAAATGGTCAAATGGTAAGACGGAAGCATTATTGTATTAGGAGATAAGTTGAAGGTGCTTGAAACATTATAAGAGGCATTTCTAGGAAAACATTTTGTGTAAACAATGAGGCTTTAGAATTAATGTGTTGCAAAACAGCATAATATTTATTCTCAGTAATGTTGTGTGCAGGTCTTACACACTATAATATTGCGCATAGTTCTCTAATTACGTACCCAGGACATGTCCATTTGTTTAAACAGCTATCCACTAGTTTAAGATAGAAAGGAATATAAAATATTTCGATAACTTGAAATATATGCAAAAGTCAAATAAAACATTTGCCAAACCGTATATGAAAATGAGTGAAATAATACCATAGTCAAGTTCAGTTACTTTTCAGAAGTGTACTATACTAGGGTGCTGTCTTTCCTCTTGCAGTTGGGGATTGAGAGGCTGTTTGTCACTGCAAACTCATATCCGTGTGCCCCAGGCAAGCCTGCAATCCTGACTATCCTTCCCACTCCCAAACTTAGCAGTTCTAGGGGCCTGCTGTACATGACTGTGAAAAACACCCAAATCTTGTATTTTAAAATTTGTCTGTTCTGCACGGTGCTTTACAAAATTCAGAAGGAGGCAAGAAAGGCAGCTTACCCTTTAAGAGAAATAATCATGAAAATCCATGAATCAGATATGGCAATAAAGCCTCGGTTATTGGAGAGGGGTGGTAGAGTGAGGAGAAACAGAATATGATGGCCCCTGTTTGAACTTTGCATGTTATTTCTTCCTAAACGGGGTCTTGAAAGGCGTTAAAAGTGTTTTTTCTCAAGCAGTGTTATAGAGGGGTATTATGGAGCCTCTTAATTTTTAACACTTTCTTATAAGTCCCCAGGAATTGACTCCTAGTACTTTAGAGGCAAGGAGCCCTCATGGTGCAATGGTTAAGTGCTCGGCTGCTAACCAAAAGGTGGGTGATTCAAACTCACCATCCCTTCCACAGGAGAAAAGGCCTGATGATCTCCTGCCATAAAGATTTCAGCCAAGGAGACCCTGTGAGGCAGTTCTCCTCTGCCCTATAAGGTCACTATGAGTCGGAATCAATTTGACAGCACACAGCAACAACTTTAGAGGCATGGTATTTGTCACTGAACCTTTATCTTAAATCTTGGTTCAGTGTATTTTAATGGCTCTAATGGACCCCGGCAGTTAATTGGAGTATGTGTTATTAGTTATATCTTTTTAAAATAGAAGTGTGCCACTGTGGAGTATGTGATTCCTCTGTCACTTGTCCACATCTGAGCCTATGCCACTCTGTTTTGTTTAATGGAAAAGACAACCATTGCTGAACTGAGGTAGAAGTCTCTATTTTTTGCAGTATGAAGAAATTCTGGAAGTAGGTAGTCATTGGCTGATGTGACAGCTCCTCTGTCTTATCAGGCACCTGAACTTCTCCCTTTCGGCTCTGCTATTCTCAGTGTATAGTTTGCATCTTCCACGTTGCCTCATGGTTGCAAGATGATTGCCGAAGTTCTAGGCATCACACTCACATTCTAGGCAGGAACAAGGAGGGAAGGGAGTAGGATACCTGGTAGGTAATATTTAACAAGTTCCACTTAAATTTTGTGGTAGATTGTCTGCAAAGATGGCTGCCAACAACTCCTGAATGTTCATGTCACTTTTCCCATCAAGAGGTGGAGTCTGTTTCTCTTCCACTTAAATTGAGACTGGTGACTTACTTTGATTCATAGAATCATTGGAAGTCCTTACGAGGCCTTTTATTTAGCTTAGATAAGCAACTGTGTGCTTCCTTTGTGGAATTAATGTTTCTTGAAACATTAGCTCTCAACTACTGTTTTTGCCTTCTTGGGACCCAGCTGCCATGTAAAGAAGCTTGGAGTACACTCCTGAGTAATAATAACCGTGTGAAGGAAGGCCTAGCCAGTGCCAGCTATTCCAGCTACCCCAGCTGAGGTGTCAGACATGTGCATATCCATTTTGGATGTACTGGCCCCAACCGAGCTTCCTCTGACACCATGTGGAACACAAGAATCACCAAGTTGACACCTGCCTACTTACAGAATTGTGAGAAACAATAAATAATTGCTGCTTTAGGGCACTGGAAACCCTGGTAGCATAGTGCTTAAGTGCTACGGCTGCTAACCAAAGGGTTGGGAGTTCAAATCCGCCAGGCGCTCCTTGGAAACTCTATAGAGCAGTTCTACTCTGTCGTATAGGGTCACTATGAGTCGGAATCAACTCGATGGCACTGAGTTTGGTTTGGTTTGGCTTTAGGGCACTGAGTTTTGATGTGGTTTATTATGCAGCAATACATACCTGAGACACATTTAATTGGCTCCCTGGTCCCAGGTGCCAGGATGACCAAGAAACAAGGTTCATTAGTTGGGCACTTTGCCACACTGGACGTGTTAGAAGTCTGTTACCCCAGAGGAGGGGGAGTGGCTACGGGATGGGGAGGAGAGGAAGCAGTTGGCCACAGCCATGAGTCACCTCGTGGCAACCTGGGACAGCAAAGTAATCTTTGGGACCTCAGAGCAGGATCCTATGGGATCATTACTCTCACGCATTGGTGTTAAAGGGGCTGGGCCACCCACAACGATCAAGTGCTTTGTGTCTGCACCGCCCTTCTTCCTCTGCTCTGGGGCTTCTGCTACCTCCTGGTTTCTGTGCCTGCAGGCTGTCAGGCCGCCCACGGCCCCCTCTCCATGTACATTACGTGCTTCCAGCTCTCCACTACTGTCAGGTGGCCTAGCTCCTGTTCTCAGGGAGGAAGTCTGATGGGATCAGCTTATCTTCCCAGCCAGACCACTGCAAAGGTCATCGCCATTCTCTGGGTTGGCTGCACATCGCTTATCCAGTCAGCTCTGCAGGAGAAGGAGATAGCCCTGAGAGGGTTTTGCCAGTGATGGGGGCTGCGGAAGGGCCAGGCTCCCTTGGAGAGCCCTGTGGGACTGGCAGCTAATGTTCTTTTCCAGTGTTGTGTGCAGGAATGAGGCAGAGAAGGAAGACCTGTGACATGGTGCATCAGCCCTTAAGCTCTGGAAGAACTGGGTCAAGCCCTGCTCCCCCCTTGCTGGTTGTGTGACCTTGATCAGGTAATGCCATGCTGTGGGTTGGCTGCACATCCCATACCACTTATCTTTGCCTCAGTTTTCTCATCTATATAATGCGGGTAAGGATTATCAGGAATATTAAATGAGGTAGTGCATGTGAAACACATAGTGTGTGCTCACTAAATATTAGCCATTACTGTTACTGTTTTATTTTAACTTGCATAAGCAACTGTGTGCTTCTTTTGTGAAATTAATGTTTCTTGAAAAGTTAGCTCTCAACCAAGTGATATTTTCCTTTTAGATGTCTGTTGTAAAATTGAGAATACATTCCCACTGAAAAGTTTATATCCAGTGATGTTACTACGTTTAAACCTTTTTAAAAATATTGCAAGACTTTTTTTTTTTAAATGATGTACGGAGAGGAAAATTATCTGGTAATATACTAAAGGTAATCAAAAGCCTCCTCATATTGTATATACCTGGTTTTGCTCTGCCTGGGGTAAGTGGGGAGGTGGAAAGGCATTGGGTAGGAGTGTAAGAGCATGGAGGTACACCTTCCCCTATCAGTGCAGCTTTTGGGTAAGAATTAGGTTGTTCCCTTGGGGCAACGGCAGCTTGAAAGAAAAACCAGGCAACCTCCAGGTGCTTTAAATTCATTCTAGGTTGTGCCTTAACCCAAGTTACAGGTCATCTTCAGTGCTCGGAAGGCTTTTATATCTTTTTGAAGTGGATTTTCTCATAATTGCTAATTTAATAGTTATGAGCAGGGATGTTACAGGTTATTGATACATTTATTTGAATTTTTTGTAGGTGTTTATAGTGAGAACAGGTTGACCATTCTCCTTATGAGGTACCTTTATAATTACTGCTTGAATAATATATTACTCCATAAAGACAAGTTTCTTGCAGAGGACTTTTTGCCCTTTGTAGATTATAAACGGAGAAAATATTGAAGTTGTCAAGGATTTCGTTTTACTGGGATCCACAAGTAACACCCATGGAAGCAGCAGTCAAGAAATCAGATCACACACTGCATTGGGCAAGTCTGCTGCAAATGATTTCTTTAAAGTGTTAAAAAATAAAGGTGTCACTTTAAGGACTAAGGTGTACCCCACCCAAGCCATGGTGTTTTCAATTGGCTCATATGCATGGGGAAGCTGGACGATGAATAAGGAAGACTGAAGAAGAATTGACATCTATAAGTTATTGTGTTGGCAAAGAATACCGAATATACCACTGACTGCCAGAAGAATGAACAAATATGTCTTAGAAGAAGTACAGCCAGAATGTTCCTTAGAAGGAAGGATGGTGAGACTTCATCTCACATACTTTGAACATGTTATCAGGAGGGACCAGTCCCTGGAGAAGAACATCATGCTTGGTAAAGTAGAGGGTCGGTGAAAAAGAGATAGATTCCCAACAAGATGGATTGACCCAGTGGCTGCAACAATGGGCTTAAGCATAGCAATCGTGAGGATGGCGCAGCACTGGCAGTATTCTGTTGTACACAGGGTCGCTATGAGTCGGAACCAGCTCGAAGGCACCTGACAAAGACTATAAAACACTATATTAATGTAGATATCACTATAATTCTTCAAGTTGGACAGGCCCTTACTTGGTTGTAACATTTATTTTTATACCTGAGGATCAGGTGGTATCACATGTAGAAATCGGTGATTGATTTTGTGAGCTTGGGGCTGACGTGGGCTTTAAAACTGCTGGTTCCAGAATACACTTGCATCTCAGTGCTTGATATGAGGCAAGGAAAGGAATTGCTTTTCTTAAAATAACTAGTTTTTCCTTATTTATGAACTAATATAAAGTTCAGACAGGATAGGCAGGTTTGAGGCCCTCCTCCCGTCCAGTCCCCAGAGGAAGGCAGGCACTGCTAAGAGTCTGTCTTCCTCCTTCGAGCAATTTTCTGTGCACTAACAAACATATGTATGTGTGGCTTGTTTTTATTTTAACACAAATGGTGTTACCACGTATGTATTGTTATGCACTTTTTTCACGTATCTCTAGGTCCGGAGTGTGTTTCCACTGCAGCATGTATAGCTCCGTTTCATTCTCTAACTGCTCCATAGCATCCCCTTGAGTGGCAGGACCACAGTTGACCAACCCCATATAATGATCATTTCCAAAACAAGCTGTGTCTGAAAGTTAAAAACTTTATTAGATTATTTTTAAATTATAGAAAAATGCATGCCAATTTTACATGTGTAACAAAACAGATATATTACGAGAAACACAACAATTATCTCTTTGCCTCTAATTGTACCCTTTCAAGTAACTAATCTGAAAAGTTTGGTTTGAACATTCTGTACCTTTCCCTCTGCTCAGATGTGTGTACAACTGTACATAGGGCTCTGGGCTCTGCGTAGTACAAACAGTTTGCATTCAACTACTAACCTAAAGTTTGGTGGTTCAAACCCACCCACTGGTACCATGGAAGAAAGGCCAAGATTACAGTGAAGAAAACCCTATGGAGCAGTTTTACTCTGTAACACATAGGGTTGCTGTGAGTCATAATTGACTCAGTGGCAATGGGTGTGGTTTTTTGGTTTATAAATGTATGTAGGTTTTTTCCTCTCATAGTTTTGTTCACAAATAAGCTTATTCTCTAGACATATCACCATAATTTTATTTTATTCCCCTCCCCAAACAATATACCATTGACATGATTCTAGGCAAACATGTATAAATGTAATTTACTTTTTTTCATGGCTGCATAGTATTCCTGGTTACTATTCTTTTATTGTGGATATTAAGTCAACCATTCTTTTATTGTGGTTATTAAGGATGCTTCCAGTTTATTTTCCTTTTGCATTATAAATGATACTGGTGCTTTTATTCCTGTAGGAGAAATTCCCAACATATAACTTCTTTGTCAAAGATAATACCTATTTCTAATTTTAATGGACATTCCAGATTATTTTCTAAAACATGGTAATAATTCATACCCCTACCAGCAGTGTATGAAGTGTACATTTTCCTACATCCTCATCAGAGCTGGATACTAGCAGTCTTTAACATTTTCACCCATCTGTTGGTATTGTTTTAATTTGCATTGTTCTTACAATTAATGGTGTCGGACACCTGTTTGTAGGTATGTGGGTTCATTGTTCGTATCCTTTGCCCCTGTGTCTAGTGAGTTTAAGTGTGGTGGCCTTTAAAAGGCCACCTTCCGAGGCTAGATAGGACACGGCATAATGGAGCAGGTGGTGCAGGCATCAGATTTATGTTGGACGGGAGGTATGGCGGACATAGTGCTTCCCATTATTAGCACCTCCTCCATCCATCTGTGCATTCCTGGGTTGTGTCCAGGGCCTCTGGGTTCACAACTCCAAGGGACATGTTCACGTGGTAAATGGACAAGGGTGGGGAAGGGGTAGTGCAGATTCCTACAGACTCCCATAGATTGTGCCCCCTAGAGCTGTGCATTGCCAAGACCATGGTTCTTCTTCAGCAACAGCACTTGCAAGGTCGCTGTATAACCCCTGTGTGTGTTTGTTTGTTGTCTTTCAGACCACGAGCTTACTGAACTTTCATCCACAATGCTTAGTATAGCATGTACCATATAATTGGGCCTCCAAAAAGTTTGCTGATTGAGTGACTAAAAGTGCCTGTAAGAGCCGGCAGGCCTCTGAAGATGGTGGGTGAGAGACCTGGTGTGTGTGTGAGGATAAAGGTCTGGCATTAGGACTGGCCTTCAGGTATGGTCTGCTGCCAGGGAGCTCAGCCTGAGTGTGGAGGAAAGGGGCCCAGCAGACTGGAGCTCATCTTCTTCAATGCACCCCTCCCGTGGCAAGAGTGGCCTCTAAGGCCTCTCTCTGCTCTCGCCTCTCTCTCTGACTTAGTATACGAGTCACTGCCCTTCCCTGAGAACTCTCTTCCACCCACTGATGAAGGGCAGCAAGGGAACCACTTTAGATGATGTCAGTTATTCCCACTGTATTACACTCAGGGAATATGGGGTCAGCAGACCAACCTTTGACCTGGGTTAGAAAAGAACTAGTCCATCCCAGAGCTCAGAAAAATCATGACCAATCATTAATGACTGAAGGAGCTAAATGTGTGGAATATGTGTGTGGGGGCTGTGGGGGGTGGGATGCTGGAGTGAAGGAATGAGTGGCTCAGGGATCAGAAACTGAATGAACAACGAAAGCCAGAAAGAATAGAATTTCCTTCACTTATTTCTGTTCTTCCATTCATTCATTCAAAGGTTTTAAACAGATTTAGGTTCTCAACCTGTTTGAGGTCAGTAAGTTCTCCGAGAATCTGACAAAAGCTATTATCATCTTTCCTCAGATAAGCACCTCTTACATACACAAAGGGTTTGCATACAACTTGGGAGGGTGGCTTCACTGAGGCCTCTGGGTTCCTTGGCTCTTACCCTGTAGCCTCAGAGGATGAAATATATCCTAGTGGTATCTGACTTCTTAAAGACTAGTGTTGTTGTTAGGTGTCAGTCAGTCAGTTCTGACTCATAGTGACCCTGTGTACAACAGAACGAAACACTGCCCAGTCCTGCATCATCCTCACAATCATTGCTGTGCTTGAGCACATCATTGTAGCCACTGTGTCAATCCATCTTGTTGAGGGTCTTCCTCTTTTTCACTGACCCTTTACTTTACCAAGTATGATGTCCAACTTCAGGGACTAGTGCCTCCTCATAACATGTCCAAAGTATGTGAGACACTCTCACCATCTTCACTTCTAAGGAGCATTCTGGCTGTACTTCTTTCAAGACAGATTTGTTTGTTCTTCTGGCAGTCCATGGTATATTCAATATTCTTCACCAACACCATGATTCAAAGGCACCATAATTCAAAGGACTATTACCACATTATAATTGCTTTTTTCCCCCAAAGCTAGTTAAAGCTTGCACAAAGCATTGAGATCTACTTAGTCAGGTTGAGTCACAATGGAAGCGTAAAGGAGGCAGGGGATGGAAGCTTCTGTTGCCAGAAGCACATGAATGCCAGGTGAAGATTAGAAAAAAATCTTACAAGAGAGATAAAAGGCATGGTTTTCACTTTGAACTTGAAAAACATCCATGCTGCAGAGAAGCATGTGGCCAAAGTTAAATGTGACAAAAATAAACAACAGAAAGAGTTCAGAACTACAATCAAAGGCATTTAGAGCTGTGGGGGGACTTTTTTTTTTTTTTTTAAATAGTTTTTATTGTTCTTTAAGTGAAAGTTTACAAATCAAGTCAGTCTCTCACACAAAAACCCATATACACCTTGCTACACACTCCCAAATACTCTCCCCATTATGAGACAGCCTGCTCTCTCCCTCCACTCTCTCTTTTTGTGTCCTTTCGCCAGCTTCTAACCCCCTCCACCTTCTCATCTCCCCTCCAGGCAGGAGATGCCAACATAGTCTCAAGTGTCCACCTGGTCCAAGAAGCTTACTCCTCACCAGCATCCCTCTCCAACCCATTGTCCAGTCGAGTCCATGTCTGAAGAGTTGGCTTCGGGAATGGTTCCTGTCCTGGGGCAACAGAAGGTCTGGGGGCCATGACCACCGGGGTCCTTCCAGCCTCAGTCAGACCATTAAGTCTGGTCTTATGAGAATTTGGGGTCTGCATCCCACTGCTCTCCTGCTCCCTTAGGGGTGCTCTGTTGTGTTCCCTGTCAGGGCAGTCATTGGTTGTAGCCGGGCACCATCTAGTTCTTCTGGTCTCAGGATGATGTAGTCTCTGGTTCATGTGGCCCTTTCTGTCTCTTGAGCTCGTAATCACCTTGTGTCCTTGGTGTTCTTCATTCTCTTTTGATAGAGGTGGGATGAGACCAATTGATGCATCTTAGATGGCTGCTTGCTAGCGTTTAAGACTGGGGGGACTTTTTAGAAGGTGCATAGTGCATTTACCCTTCGGGCTTTCTGATGTATTCACTCCATAATTTTGTGTCATATTTCCTATCCATACCTAACAGTCCTCATTATCATCGTTTGGTAGGAGAAGGCTTTGCACGGTACCCACTCCCCTCTGCTGACTGAGTGCAAGACAGGGGCTGATGTGGCTGCAGAGCCTTCTGGAAAGGAGACCACAGAGGTGGAGAAGAAGACCTCTCTCTGCCCTGAGGAGTCGTGAGTTTTGTCCTGAGGTTTTCAAAAAGTGGTCACTCTCTCAAGCATTTGCTGTGAATGCTTCTCACAGAGACCATTTTCCTAGGATTTGCTGATTTTCTCCTTTTAACTGTCAGGAACACCTGGATTCTCCAGAGTTTTTAAACATCAGTTTTCTGGATTAATAAGGGCCAATTCTTTAAATACACATTTCCTTACAGATATTTTTCCCAAAACTTTATACACATTTTTTTGTTGTTGAACATACACCAGTCCCACAATTTCTACATGTACAATACAGTGACATTGATGACATTCTTCAAATCATGCAGCCATTCCCGCCCTCTTTTTCTGATTTGTTCCTCCCCTATTGACATAAACTTTACTTCCACCTATGCTTCTAACCTACCTAACCTTTCAAGTTGCTGTTATCACTTTGATCCCATAGAGACAGTTCTTTAAAAGAGCATAATGCTCACAGCAGACATTTTTCACTAGTTAAGCTAGACTGTTGTTTAGTTTAAAAAACGGCTTCAGAAGATTTTTTTTCTTTTTTTAAAGGATAATTTTGATTTTGGTTGCAGGGTTAAAGATTATGTCAGGGCCGTAATTTCAGAGGTTCATCCAGCCTCCATGGCTCCAGAAAGTCAGGATTCCATGAGAATTTGAAATTCTCTTCCTCATTTTCTCCCTTTTTGATCAGGATTCTTCTATAGAGTCTTTGATCAAAATGTTCAGAACCAAAACTTTACACGTATTTTGACCTTACTGAACTGAATGGACTGTTTTGTTTTGGGGGAGTAGGGTGGGAGGTGACCCCAGGACCAGAATCAGTTAAAACCCCAGTTAGGAGTAATGTGGGCTTGGAAGAGTTCCAAATATTGATGTTCTTTCTTGTTTGCCTTCTTTTCACAGAAAGTGCGGCCGCAGACCTGTGGGTAGTTTAATGTGGCTGCTGTTTTTTGTTGTTTTTTTTTTAAATTGTGCTTTAAGTGAAAGTCAGTTTCTTATACAAAAACTCATACACACATTGTTATGTGACCCTAGTTGCTCTCTCTACAATGCGATAGCATACTCCATGTCTCTACCCTGTATTTCCCGTGTCCATCTAGCCAGCTCCTGTCCCCCTCTGCCTTCTCATCTCGCCTCCAAACAGGAGCTGAGTGGGGCTGCTTTTAAAAAAATCAGTTAATAAATTACAAGCAGAAGCAAACTTTTCCCACAGTGCACATTTTCTCACATGCCAGAAGAACTCCACCTTTTCCTTTTTCTCTGCCATTATCTGTGTCCTTTGATTTTTTTCCCAGGGATTCCAAACGTTGTCTGTTGTTTTTGAATCTCCAACACGACGCAGTTCAGCCTACTCTTCTGCCTTACTGATACTGAAACTGCTAAAATGTGCAGGAGAAGCATCCCTTATGCTTTGCATGTTTTTCCCAAAGCCCGCCGTGTTAGCTGAGCGAATTTTGCCAGCATAATGCAAAACTGCATATGCTCCATGACTTCCTTGATACTTTATTTTTTCACTGAATTCCAGTACAGGCAACATTGGAAAATTACATCTTTCATACTTTGAGACGAAAAGTCTTGTAGAGTCCTGTTGTCTCTTGGCTGTAAAAAACCAAACCCCTTGCTGTGGAATGTATTCTGACTCATGGCAACCCACTGTGTTGTGGAATAGAACTGCTTCATGGGGTTTTCTTGGCTGTAATCTTTACAGAAGCAGTTCGCCAGGCCTTTCTTCTGTGGAGCTGCTGGGTCGGTTTGAACTGCCAGCTATTAGGTTAACAGCCAATTGCAAACTGTTTGTGTCCCTCAGCTGCATGCCTACCCATTTATGTTCTGCTCTGTGATGCTGGGAGTGGGACTTCGCAAACCTCATTTCTGCTTTTCCAGCTGGCACCCAGTTAGACTCTGCCAGTAGGGGTGCGAAAGGGAGACTAAGAGCCCTGGTGGCACAACGGTTAAGTGCCTGGCTGCTAACCGAAAGGTTGGTGATTCAAACCTACCCGCTGGTTGGTTCCATGAGAGCAAGACCTGATGAGCTGTTCCTATAAAGATTCAAAACCCCAAACCAAATCCGTTGCTGTTGAGTTGATTCTGACTCATAGCAACCCTATAGCACAGAGTAGAACTGCCCCATAGGGTTTCCAAGGAGCGGCTGGAGGGTTCGAACTGCTGACCTTTTTGTTAGCAGCCAAGCTCTTAACCGCTGTACCACCAGGGCTCCCCTGTAAAGGTACAGTTTAGGAAATCCTAGGGGTAGTTCTCCTTTGTCACATGGGGTCACTATACATCAAAAATTGGCTCAATGGCACCAAACAACAAGAGGGAGACTGCAGGGCTATAGCCAGGTTTGCTTGTGGGCGCTATGAGCATCACTCCAACAATGCTTCTTCACTCTGGCAATGGCAGTTTCTCCCATGGTGTTAGCTGAATCGTGTTTTCAGTTTTTCCAACACTTGCACAGCTTCATCATGTCTTTCTCAGAGACACCAGCACCAGTGAAAGCAGCTTGCCCCCTTGTGTCTGAGGAAACTGGCTTCCTTTGCTGGAGAGCTTCCTCACGAAGCATCTTCTTTAATAGTGTTTTGTTTTCTGCATGCTGTCTTGGACCATAAGTTGAATCAATGAGTTAAGAATAATGGGTAGACCATACCTCACACCATGCACAAAAACTAACTCCAAGTGGATCAAAGACTTAAACATAAAGACTAAAACGATAAAGATCATGGAAGAAAAAATAGGGACAACGTTAGGAGCCCTAATACAAGGCATAAACAGAATACAAAACATTACCAAAAATGACGAAGAGAAACCAGATAACTGGGAGCTCCTAAAAATCAAACACCTATGCTCATCTAAAGACTTCACCAAAAGAGTAAAAAGACCACCTACAGACTGGGAAAGAATTTTCAGCTATGACATCTCCGACCAGTGCCTGATCTCTAAAATCTATATGAATCTGTCAAAACTCAACCACAAAAAGACAAACAACCCAATCAAGAAGTGGCCAAAGGATATGAACACGCACTTCACTAAAGAAGATATTCAGGCAGCTAACAGATACATGAGAAAATGCTCTCGATCATTAGCCATTAGAGAAATGCAAATTAAAACTATGATGAGATTCCATCTCACTCCAACAAGGCTGGCATTAATCCAAAAAACACAAAATAGTAAATGTTGGAGAGGCTGCGGAGAGATTGGAACTCTTATACACTGCTGGTGGGAATGTAAAATGGTACAACCACTTTGGAAATCTATCTGGCGTTATCTTAAACAGTTAGAAATAGAACTACCATACAACCCAGAAATCCCACTCCTCGGAATATACCCTAAAGAAATAAGAGCCTTCACACGAACAGATATATGCACACCCATGTTTATTGCAGCTCTGTTTACAATAGCAAAAAGCTGGAAGCAACCAAGGTGTCCATCAACGGATGAATGGTTAAGTAAATTGTGGTATATTCACACAATGAAATACTACGCATCGATAAAGAACAGTGACAAATCTGTGAAACATTTCATGACATGGAGGAACCTGGAAGGCATTATGCTGAGTGAAATTAGTCAGAGGCAAAAGGACAAATATTGTATAAGACCACTATTATAAGATCTTGAGAAATAGTATAAACTGAGAAGAACACATACTTTTGTGGTTACGAGGGGGGGAGGGAGGGAGGGTGGGAGAGGGTTATTTACTGATTAGTTAGTAGATAAGAACTACTTTAGGTGAAGGGAAGGACAATACTCAATACATGGAATGTCAGCTCAACTGGACTGGACCAAAAGCAAAGAAGTTTCCGGGATAAAGTGAATGCTTCAAAGGTCAGCGGAGCAAGGGCGGGGGTTTGGGAACCATGGTTCAAGGGGACTTCCAAGTCAATTGGCAAAATAATTCTATTATGAAAACATTCTGCATCCCACTTTGAAATGTGGTGTCTGGGGTCTTAAATGCTAACAAGCAGCCATCTAAGATGCATTAATTGGTCTCAACCCACCTGGATCAAAGGAGAATGAAGGACACCAAGGTCACACGATAACTATGAGCCCAAGAGACAGAAAGGGCCACATGAACCAGAGCCTTAGGTCATCCTGAGACCAGAAGAACTAGATGGTGCCCGGCCACAACCGATGACTGCCCTGACAGGGAGCACAACAGAGAACCCCTGAGGGAGCAGGAGAACAGTGGGATGCAGACCCCAGATTCTCACAAAAAGACCATACTTAATGGTCTGACTGAGACTAGAGGAATCCCGGTGGTCATGGTCCCCAAACCTTCTCTTGGCCCAGGACAGGAACCATTCCCGAAGACAACTCATCAGACATGGAAGAGACTGGACAGTGGGTAGGAGAGAGATGTTGATGAAGAGTGAGCTACTTGTATCAGGTGGACACTTGAGACTGTGTTGGCATCTCCTGTCTGGAGGGGGGATGGGAGGGTAGAGAGGGTTGGAAGCTGGCAAAATTGTCACGAAAGGAAAGACTGGAAGGGCTGACTCATTAGGGGGAGAGCAAGTGGGAGTATGGAGTAAGGTGTATATAAACTTATATGTGACTGACTTGATTTGTAAACGTTCACTTGAAGCTCAATAAAAATTAAAAAAAAAAAGAAAAAGACAGACAATGCAAAAGAAAAATGGGCCAAACAAAGAGAAGGTGACTCACAAAAGGGGACATTCAACTGGCCAGTAAATACTGGGCATCCTTAGTCATCAGGGTAATGCCAATTAAAGCCATGATGGCGAGGTGCTTCTGCACTTCCACAGGGACGCTGAGATGAAGAAGGCCGACAGACCAGTGGTGGAAGTGGGCGGTGAGCTGGTGCAGTTGCTTGGGAAAACTGTTTGTTCGTCTACGAAAGCTTAACATATCCTTCTCCATGGCCCAGTAGCTCCATACCCAGGTATACACCTGACAGGAAGGTGTATGTATGTGCTCCAAAAGACATGTCCAAGGATGTCCATCTCAGCAGCATTTGTTGTGGTCAGAAACCAGAAAGACTCAACGTCCATCAAAGTAGAAGGACAAAAATAAATGATGGGGCATTTGTCTAGTGGAATATTGGATGGCAGTGCCCATGAATGAAGCGCTTCTGTGCGCAGTGTGGATGAATTTCAACCAGGGGAGGGATGGCTTCCTTGTCCACACTCAGGCACAACCCAGCGAGTGTGAGGAGGCAGAGGGTAGTCCCAGGTGACTCTGAGAAGTGGGGCAGAGCAGGTGGAGCAGGGTCTCCTGGCTGATGAGGCTGTGCTCCCACTCGGCACTGGTTACGCTGTAGCTCCACTTTGTGAAAATGCATCAAGCTCTACGCTTAGGATTTGTACACTTTTTCAATAAAAAAATTTTTTAAGTTCTACATAAACAAACAAAAAAAGTAAGTCCATGTGGCCAGTTAGGTTGAAACTGTAATTAAAAAAAAAAACAAAAAACCTGTGACTAATGGAAATTTAAAGAGAAGGAAGTCAAGGACATCAAGGCAAAATGGAGCAGTAAACGTCTAGTTTCTCTATAAAAAAAAAAAAAGAATAATGGGTAGAAAAATGATAAAAATACCCTTAGACTCTCTCCTTGCCCAGGGCAGCTCCACATCTGTCTAGCAGTAGACCCATTTGGTGGCCTCAGGTAAACCCGTGGTTCTCCAATGATCATTGGATACAGTTGTACAAATATCATGCCATCATGAAAGGTTTCTTCTGCAGCCATACCTTGACTCACACGCATTGGTAAAAATGTGACATCTTTGAGAGCTCGAAGATTAGATTCTTCCCCCCACCCCCCCCACTCCCCCAGCATCAAAGGCTCAATTTTTTTAAATTATGCTTTAAGTGAAAGTTTACAAATCAAGCCAGCCTGTCATACAAAAACTTACACACACCTTGCTATGTAACCCTAGCTGCTCTCCCTCAAATGTGGCAGCACACTCCTCCTCTCCATCCTGTATTCCCCATGTCCATTCAGCCAGCTCCTGTCCCCTTCTGCCTTCTCATCTCGCCTCCAGACAGGAGCTGCCCACATAGCCTCATGTGTCTACTTGAGCTAAGAAGCACACTCCTCACCAGTATCATTTTATGTCTTATAGTCCAAAGGCTCATTTTTTTAAAAAATGGGTGCCTGTAGCATTAGGTTATATAAGAATAGTCACTAGGTCCTTATTTTATGCTTAAAATCAGGGGCACATGCTCTACTTCTGAGGAGATTGGCAAGCAACACTAAAACACCCATTTCCTCAGCCTAATACAACTGCTGAAGAGAAAGGGTGCTTTCAAATGCATTTATTTAAGAAATCTACACTTTGTCCAACACTCATGGTCTGTTGATTACTGTCATGACTCACTCTGAACTGGACAAGTCGCCCTTCAGAAAATATGTGGTTCAGTCAGACATATTTGTTCATTGAACTGTTTTGCCTTCAGGCTGAGCACTGAGCCTGAGACAGGCTCCCCCCATGAGTCCTTGAAAGCCTTTTCCTCCTCTGTAACCTCTGTCTCCAAGTAGCGCAGGTAGCACAGTGCTTAAAGCGCTTGTCTGCTAAACCTAAACGTCAGTGTTTTGAACTCACCAGCAGCTCTATGAGAGAAAGATGTGGCAGTCTGCTTTCATAAAGATTACAGCTTTGGAAAACACCTTGTGGCATTTCTACTCTTTTTTGTTGGGTCACTATGAGTCGGAATTGACTGGATGACAATGGGTGTGGTTTTTTGGTTTTTCAGCCTCTGTCTCCAGAGCAGGAAAGTGGTCATACTTTTAACGATAAAAGTATGAACCTGCTAAGAATTTGAGTAGCTGCCCTTTCTGATCTCTAATGTCGTATAATGTGATGACTCTTCTTAGTTTAAGTCTCCTAAAAAGCAGGGCCTGAGACAAGGACTTTACTGCAGTCAGTTTATTTGGGAGGTGATTCCATGAGAGGAGACAGTGAGACAGAGAAGGAGGATAACCCAACATGAGTGTGTGGGGAGGTTACCTCCATGGGTAGCAGGAACCCTATTCTGTTAGCATGTCTAAGAAGCATATGGAACTCCACTCAGGATTGTGGGAACGAAGGCCAGGAGGCTGCAGCATTCCGCACCCCCGCAAGCTCCCATTGCCCATTGTTTGAAACTGCCCTGGGGCTGTTAATGATCTTGCACTTCTGGGCTGCTGGTAGGGTGTGGGAATGGGAAACAGCACAGCACAAGCAGGAGATGGGACTTACATGGAACTGTCCCCACAGCTGCGGTTCCAGTCAGAGGCGGGCTGAGGGGATGGAGATGGGGTACCAGAGGTAAGCAGCAGGCTTTGGACCACACCCCTTCAGACCAGACTCCTAGCTCCATCTCTGATTAGCTGTGAGATCTCAGGCAAATAACTGAACCTTACTTTCTTCACTGGCAGAGTGGGGATAATAATAGTACTTACCTGGTCTAGTGTTGTGTAATAGAGATTAGTTATGGTTACTTGTTAGGGATTGAATTGTGTCTCCCAAAAGCTATGTTGAAGTCCTAACCCTTGACACCTGTGAATGTGACTTTGTCTGGAAATAAGGTCTTCGAAGATGTTACCAGTTAACATGAAGTCCCTCCGGAGTGGGATGGGTCTTAATCCAATCTTAATGGCATCCTTATAAAAAAGAAGAGAAAGAGCAGCTGCTGAGGCTGTTTATGTACAACAAAACACCTCATGGGATTTGGTTTCTTGGTTTGGAGGTTTAGGGCAATGGTTTCGTGGGATATCCGAGTTAATTGGCTTAATAACGTGTTTAGTGCTTCTGTTCTACCTCCTAGTTCTTTGCGTAGTGCCTGGGGTCTTAAAAGCTTGCAAGCAGCTATCCCAGGTACAACAATTAGTCTGTATTTGCCTGGAGCAACAGAGGAAGGAGGAGAGTCAGGAACAGGAGGAAACGGAACGGCTAATTGCCTCCATGAACAACTGACTTCTTTGTCATGAGACCGGAACTGAGTGATGCCCAGCTACCATTACTGAATGTTTTGATCAAAGATTTGATAGAAGAGTACCAATCAAAATGGGTAAAATGAAAAACAGAATTTCAAATTCTCTTGAAATCCATACTTTCTGTAGCCATGGAGGGTACAAGAGCCCCTGACACTGTTGCCCTGAGATAATCTTTAACCCTTAAATTAAAAATATCCCCTGAGGTCTTAAATGCCAACAATCAGCCATCTAAGATACATCAATTGGTCTCAACCCACCTGGAGCAAAGGAGAATGAAGAACACCAAAGATATAAGGTAAAGGTGAGCCCAAGAAATAGAAAGGGCCACATAAACCAGAGACTACATCAGCCTGAGAACGGGAGAACTATGGTGCCTGGCTACCACAAATGACTGCCCTGACAGGGAACATGACAGAGAATCCCTGATGGAAGAGGAGAACAATGGGATGCAGACCTCAAATTCTCATAAAAAGACCAGACTTAATGGTCTGACTGAGACTAGAGGGACCCCAGAGGTCATAGTCCCTGGACCCTTTGTTAGCCCAAGACTGGAACCATTCCCAAAGCCAACTCTTCAGACAGGGATTGGACTGGATGATAAGACAGAAAATGATACTGGTGAGGAGTGAGCTTCTGGGCTCAAGTAGACACATGTGACTCTGTGGGCAGCTCCTATCTGGAGGCAGGATGAGAGGGCAGAGGGGGACAGGAGCTGGTTGAATGGACATGGAGAATACAGGGTGGAGAGGAGGAATGTGCTGTCTCATTAGGGGGACAGCAGCTAGGAGTACATAGCAAGGTGTATATAAGTTTTTGTATGAGAGACTGACTTGATTTGTAAGCTTTCACTTAAAGCAATTTATATATATATATCCCCTGAAATCTTTTTAAAACCAAGCAAGAATCTTTTTAAAACCAAGCAATAGTTTAACTAGTAAAAAATGTCTGCCCTAAACATTTGCTCTTTTAAGAACTCTATGGGATCAAATTGACATCAGGAACTTGAAAGATTAGATAGGAAATTTAGGTGCCAGTGATTTTATGTTAATGGAGGAGGAACAGTTGGGAAAAGGAGGGTGAGAATGGTTGCACAACTCGAAGAATGTAATCAGTGTCACTGAATTCTACGTGTAGAAATTGTTGAATTGGTGTATGTTCTGTCACGTCTACTTTTAAAAAGTAAAGAATAAAGTAAATTAAAAAAAAAAAAAAGAGGAGACACACATAGATAGAGGGAAGATAGTTGCCCATGTGATGATGGAGTTATGCTGGAGCTGCAAGTCCAGGAATGCCTGGAGTTACCAGAAGCTGAGAGAGACAAGAAAGGATCTTCCCCTAGAGCCTTTGGAGAGAACATGGCTCTGCTGACACCCTGAATTTGGACTACTTAGCCTCCAGAACTGTGAGACAGTAAATTTCTGTTCTTATAAGCCACCCAGTTTGTAGTACAGACTTTGTTACAACCACCCTAGGGAACCATCATTACCTAGCAATGTTCTCCTAGTCTTGCCCTTTCTAAGTTGTGTGCCCATCTCTCTTTTCTCATTCACAGTGGGTACATCTTCTCTATGCTTCTTTCTACCATATTTCTCTGGGGAAATGTGGAGTCCTGAGCAACCACTCCCTGACAACTGCTTTCCTTTTCTTGATGCATACATGAGGGTCTTGCACCCTAGCTTGAATCTCAGAACTCCCTGACATGGTCTCCCTTCTCCTTAATTGTTGCCTCTGCTGCTCCACCTGCCTGCCCCATCCACTCTACGGGTGGGGAGGACCTGCCAATGCGCTTGGCATGCCCCTTACTGCTGCTGGGTGAGCCCGATGGGGCTGATGTCACATTGTACTTCCTCTGGAAATCTACCTTGACCCCCCACACTCCCTCCTTTGTAAGTGATGATATGAACATTTCTCTGCCAGAATCTGGTAACACTCTGAAATTGCTAGGATTTAGATTAATGCTGATGCTTTTTGGTGATGATCTAAATACAGATAAGCTGAAGGGGTTCACCTAATGTCAGCATTCAGGGACCTAAACTTTCCAAATTGATAACAGCCACTTTAGAGCTCGCTTACTGCTAGGAAGAAGCTCCATCTCTCCTGGAAAACAGGTCCGATTTTCTTTTTCAGATAAAAGAATTGTGTAGGAATTAGGTTACTCTTTTTTACCTTTTAAGGAGCCCTGGTTGCACAGTGGTTAAGCACTTGGCTGCTAACTGAAAGGTTGGCAATTCAAACCCACCAGCTGCTCCATAGGAGAAAGATGTGGCAGTCTGCTTCCATAAAGAAATTGACTCAATGGCAATGAATTTTTTTACCTTTGCTGCCAGGATGCTCTGAGCTAAATTATATACACCAGTATAATGATTATAGGAAACCCTGGTGGCGTAGTGGTTAAGTGCTATGGCTGCTAACCAAATGGCCGGCAGTTCGAATCTGCCAGGCGCTCCTTGGAAACTCTGTGGGGCAGTTCTACTCTGTCCTATAGGGTCGCTATATGAGTCAGAATCAACCCAACCGCACTGGATTTGGGTTTAATGATTATACTTCACTGATGTTTTCTGAAATACCTGTCTTTTTCCCTGGGTATTTAATTCTTATTTTAATTGTCCTGATATATAAAAGTCTTTTATTGTAACCTGACTCAAAAATCTTTTGGAAGCAAGCAGTGTGTAAGTAGAAAATGGTGCATGACATATTAGAAATGTCATTGTCCCACAAAATATACTGTCAATGTGAGCTATCCTGTCCTGTGTCATTCCTGAGTATAGTACCTTTCAAAGCCAGGATTTAGAATGCCCCATAGTTTCATATCTATTAGTATTATTTTTTTAATTTTACATCATATTTGTTATATTTCTATCTTACCATAGCACTCCACAGATAGTGGTCTGAGGAACACAGTTCTGTGAGGTGGTTTTTTCTTTTTTAGATAATTTTTTAAAATTTGTTTTTGTTATTGAGAAGATACACGGTAAAAGCACACCAATTTAAGTTTCTACATGTACTTTTCAGTGATATTGATTACATTCTTTGAATTGTGCAACCATTCTCACCCTCCTTTTCTGAGTTGTTCCTCCCCCATTAAGATACATTCACTGCCCCCTAAGTTTTCTATATAATCTTTCGAGTTGTCAGTTTGATCCCATATAGATAAATCTTAAAAGAACATAATAGTCAATGCAGGCATGCTTTACTAGTTAAGCTAAGCTATTGCTTTTTTTATTGCTTGGTGTTAAGACTTCAGGGGATATTTTTGGTTTATGGTTTAAAGATTGTCTTGGGGCAATCTTAGGGTGAATTAGGGGTTCACTCAACCTTCATGGCTCCAGAAATCTGAATCCCAGGAGAATTTGAAATTTTGTTCTGTATTTCCCCCTTTTGATCAGGATTCTTCTATAGACTCTTTGATCAAAATGTTCAGTAATGGTAGCTGGGCACCATCCAGTTCTTCTGATTGCTTGGCAAAGGAGACAGTTGCTGGTGATGGCAATTAGCCACACATTCCATTTCCTCTTCCTATTCCTGACTTTCCTTCTTCCTCTGTTGCTCCAGGCAAATACAGACCAGTTGTTGTGCCTTGGATGGCCACTTGCAAGCTTTTAAGACCTCAGACACTACACAATGAACTAGGTGGTAGAACAGAAGCTCTAAACACGTTATTAGGCCAATTAACTGGGATGTCCCAGGAAACCATGACCCTAAATCTCCAAACCAAGGAACCACATCTCGTGAGGTATTTGGCTGTATACCAGTGTCTTAGTTATCTACTGCTGCTATACCAGAAATATCACAAATGAGTGGCTTTAACAAACAGAAATTTAGGAGGCCAGAAGTCCAAATTCAGGGTGCCAGCTCTAGGAGAAGGCTTTCTCTCCCTGTCAGCCCTGGACGAAGGTCCTTGTCTCTTTGAGCTTCTGCTCCTGGGTGATCTTCACATGGCATGGCATCTCTCTTCCCTCATCTCTGTTTGCTAGCTTGCATTTATTCTCTTTTTATATCTCAAAAGAGATAGACTCAAAACACAACCTGTACTTATCCTGCCTCATTAACATAACAAAGATAACGAAGACAACCTATTCCCAGGTGGGATTATAACCACAGGCATAGAAGTTAGAATTTACAGCTCATATTTTAAGGGGACACAATTCAATCTGGCACGCTGAATTTGGACCACTAACCTCCAGAACTGTGAGACGGTTGTTGTTGTAAATCTATTATTTTATTTATTTATTTTTTAATAATTCAGAGGATACGTCGTATTTCAGTTAGGATGTTTTTGGTTGCAGGTTACTGAAAACCCAATGCTTACAGGCTTGACTATTAGGGGAATTTGCCGAGTTTTGTAACCCCTGTGATTGGTGGGCTCCAGGTATGGTTTGATCAGGATTCAGGCTCTTGGACTATTTCTCTTAGTTTCTCTTGGCTCGGCTCTCCTCTGGGTTGGCTTTTTCTTCAGTCTGGCTCACCTTGACGGGTGTGGGGACTGCCAGCTGCCTTTGATGAAGACCCTGTGCTTTATTCTGCAGGAGCCCACCCCCACGCCAAACACCATAGCAAGCGGTGTGGGATTGCTTTGATAGGGCTAGACATGTCAACCCCACACAGACCCCCAGTTGCTGCACAGTAGAGGTGTGATGGGGTGAGATGGGGTGGGGTGGGGTGGGGTGGGGTGGAAGACAAAGAGGCAGGCCTGTTGCTGACTCCATCTGACAGAGCTATTGAAAAGGGAACAGAGGAAGGACTTTGACCTACTATAGGGAGAATTACTATACAACTGTATATACATGTATTTGTGATGAACAATGCCAGATTGTGCCTTGACTGGCCTTGTAAGTTCTGTCCGAACAGTCTTCACTCTTTTGTGGGCCTCCATCTGGCCTTGGGAGCCCTGGTGGCACAGTGGTTAAGAGTTCGACTGCTAACCAAAAGGTTGACAGTTCAAATCCACTAGCTGCTCCTTGGAAATCTTATGGGGCAGTTCTACTCTGTCTTGTAGGGTCGCTAGGAGTCAGAATCCATTTGACAGCAATGAGCCTGGTTTGGTTTATCGGGCCCTGGGACAGATGGAAAGCTTCCTGCAGTTATATTCCTTGTATGTATCTAACGTATCTCCCCTGGATGTTTTTAGATGTTTGTAGTTTTATAGGGTTTGTTAATTAATCCCCAGCTGATTTGAGTTTAGCACATCAAGAGAAGGGGAGGTGGGTTTCACACGCCCAGGGAGCAGACTGATGCTTGGGTCAGTGTATACTCTGATTGTATTATGCCAGAAAGATCCTTAAAGTAATTAATATACTTCTGCAAAGTATGCTCTAAAAAGGCTGTGTATACTTTTCATCTTGGTTAACTGAAGAATATTCCAATTCTTTTAAGTAAATCACTTCTTTCTTTCCCAGTTTCTATATCTGGTAATCATTTGTGTCTGAAGCAAGTGTTTAATAGAGGACTGTCAAAATTTATGGGAAAAAAGAAAAAAAGAAACCCTGTGAGTGCGTACACACACTTACATACACACATACCCAGGTGCTTAGGTGACCATTTCCTTTACCACCAGTATCATTTCAGTGCTGAACTAAGGTAGGACAGTGGCCTTGGTAAAATGCTTTTTCACTGAGGAGCACAGAGTATAGCCCCAGGTGTGGTTGTCAAGTTCACGCTGCTGAGCCGCAGCTTGGCAACATGCCCCAACAGTAGCAGCGTCCGATTTTAGAGTCAAATTATCCATGGTGGCAGAACTGCATAATGTCTGAGAGAAGATGGAACGCGCCCCAGGAGACTATCTTTGCCATTTCTTTACCCTGACTCAGATGTCCCAAGAGCCTTGTCCACTGCCTCATGAGGTCAAGGCACCTCACCTCATCAGGGCTTAGGTAGAAGAAATAGGATCCTTGGTGGCTTTCTCCTCCTCAACAGGGAAACCAGGCCAAGGTGGCGGAGGCTGTTTGTAACAGGAAGGGTGCTCTGTGCTCTAGGTGTTGTTGTCATCTTCTTAGTAATTACTGTCGATTGCTTAACACCTCTCTCCACCTGCCTTCACTTCTATCCAAAAAAGCAGTAATGAGGATATCAAAAAGGCCATTTCTTGAATCCAGTGTGTTTTTCGTGGCTGTACAAGACAACTGAGTGAAATGGTACTGTCTCTTGCCCTTAGAAACATTGCCACGTGCCAGTGAAATAAATGAGCATTCCCGTCTCCTCAGATTGGATTGTTTCTATTAATCTTCCTTAAAATTTACATTCCTTTTTCTATTATCTCAAATATGCTGTTAAGCCCATCTAGTGAATGTTTTATTTCAGATGTGCTATTTTTGAGCTTGGTTCTTTTTTATAGTTTCTGTTTCTCTGTGGACACGTTCTGTTAATTCATTATGAGTCTATTTTCCTGTACATTATTGAACATAGTTTTACTTCTTTAAAAATTCTCATCCATTGATTCCAATGTGTATACTGGAATCAGTCTCCATTGATTGTCTTTTCGCTTGCATATTTGTCCCATTTTCTGCTTCTTTGTATATCTAGTGTCTTAGTTATCTAGTGCTGCTATAGCAGAAACGCCACAAGTGGATGGCTTTAACAAACAGAAATTTATTCTCTCACAGTTTAGGAGGCTAGAAGTCCAAATTCAGGGCACCAGCTCTAGGGGAAAGCTTTCTTTCTGTCAGCTATGGGGGAAGGTCTTTATCTCCTTTCAACAACTGTGGGCCTGGTGTTCCTTGGAGAGCTCCATCTGTCTCGCCATCAATCAATCCTCCTGGGTCTAGGAGCTTCTCAGCACAGGGACCCCAGGTCCAAAGGACACACTCTGGTCCCAGCTCTTCTTTCTTTCTTTTTTTTTAATTGTACTTTAGGTGAAGGTTTACAGAACAAAGTAGTTTCTCGTTAAACAGTTAGTACACATATTGTCTTATGACACTGGTTAACAACCCCACAGTATATCAACACTCTCCCTTCTCATCCTTGGGATCCCTATTACCAGCTTTTCTGTTGCCTGCTGCCTTCTAGTCCTTGCCCCAGGGCTGGTGTGCCCCTTTAGTCTCATTTTGTTTTATGGGCCTGTTCAATCTTTGGCTGAAGGGTGAACCTAAAGAGTGACTTCATTACTGAGCTAAAAGTGTGTCCGGGGGCCATACTCTCAGGGTTTCTCCAGTCTGTGCCAGGCCAACAATTCTGGTCTTTCTTTTTGCTGGCTCTTCTTTCGTGATGGTAGTGAGGTCCCTCTCTCTCTGTGCTTGCTTCTCTCTCCTTTTATCTCTTGTAAGATAAAAGGTGATGTGGGTTACACCCCAGGGAAACTCCCCTTACATCGGATCAGGGCTGTGACCTGAGTAAGGGTGTTGTATCCCACCCTAATCCTCATTAACATGACCTGATTCTGCCTCATTAACATAATGGACAGCTCACTCCCAAATGGGACCATAACCATAGAGATAGAGGCCAGGATTTACAACACAAAATGAAGGATAATCAGACCACAAAATGGAGGACAACCACACAGTACTGGGAATCAAGGCCTAGCCAAGTTGACACATATTTTGGGGGGACACAATTCAATCCATGACATCTAGTAATTTTTATTATAATCTGGACATTATGCACAACATGTTGCAAAGGCTATGTGGGGATTTTTTTTATAGTTTCTCTGAACAGATTTAAATTTCAGTTTTAGCAAACTACTCAGGTGAACTCAAATTCCAAAATATGTCTTAGCGTTGGTGAGCAATAGCTGAAATTTCTAATTATTTTAATTATGTCTGATTCTTAGGTAGGCCTCTTGGAGTCTGCCTCATACATGCATCATTTAGGGTCAGCAGGATATTTACAGTTTATATTCTGATTTTGGGGCTTCTTCTCTGTGGACCTGTCTTGTCCATGATTTCTCTGCCTACTTTTTAAATGTAGCAATAGTCCTGAGCTTCATCCTTTGATTTCTCAAGCCAGTAATAAAGCAGGTTTCTATATGAGTTCCAGCTGCCCTTGGAGCTGCCAACTGAGGTTTACCCTCAGGTGAGAAGCTGTGAAAATGGGTGTCTCATCCAGTGCAGATCACTTCTTCCAAGGATAGACTTTCATTCAGTTTCTGCCTGCTTTGGGCCCCCTCCAGTGCCTTTAGATGGTTGTTTTTAGCTAGTTTTTTTTTGGGGGGGGGGTCCAGAGTTTATAGTTGTTGTCTTGAGAAGATTTGGTCTGATACAAATCATTCTGCTATCACCCTGTCAGTTATCTTTTGACTTTGTTTATGGTGTTTTATGACATGCAAACATTTTTTATTTTTATAAAGATCAAATGTATTGATCTTTTATTGCTTCTGGATTTTGTGTGACAATTAGAAAACCTTTCTTCGTACCCAGTTAAATAGGAATTCACTCATGTTTTCTCTTCTAGTCCTTGTGTGATTTTATTTTTTAAAAATTTTAAGTTTCCCTAATACATTTGGAGTTTATCCTTATGTAAAATGTGAGGTATGAACCTAATTTTATCTTTTAACGCTAGCTGATCTATTGTCCCAGCACTGTTTATGAAAAAGTCCATCTTTGATTTGAGATACCAATTTTATCATACTTTAAGATTCCGTATATACTGGGATCTATTTTGATCTTTATGTTCTGTTCCACTCATCTGTCTATTCATTCACCAGTACCCACAGTGTTAATTGTAGTAATGGGTTTGGTTTTTTTAATGTACGTTTTAATACATGATGACATTAGTCCCTCCATTCATCTTTTCTTTTTTATTATGTTCTTATTTTTGCATATTTACTTTCCATATAAAATTTTAAATGGCTTTATTGATACATTTTACATACCATACAATTCACCTATTCAAAGTGTACAGTTCAGTGACTTTTAGTACAGTCCCAAGATTTTGAACTATCACCACAATTTAATTTTAGAACATTTTTGCCCTACTAGAAGAAACCCAAACCCTTTAGCAGTCATTCCCTAATCTCCCTCCATCCTCCTCCCAGCTCTAAGCAACCACTAATCTAGGCCTGTCTCTTTAAATTTGCCTATTCTGTGCATTTCATATGAATAGAATCATACAATGTGATGTTTTGTGACCTGTCATATAAATTTTAGTGTCTACTTATCTAGTTCCATAAAAAGTGTTTGTTAGAAAAAAGACCAGACTTGCTGGTCTGACAGAGACTGGAGAAAACTCAGAAATATGGCCCCTGGATACCCTTTTAACTCAATACTGAAGTCACCCTTGAGGTTCACCCTTCAGCCGAAGATTAGACAGGCCCAGAAAACAAAACAAGACTAAATGGGCACACCAGCCCAGGGGCAAGGATGTGAAGGCGGGAGAGGACAGGAAAGCTGGCAATAGGAAACCCAAGGTCGAGAAGGGGAGAGTATTGACATGTCGTGGGGTCATCATCCAGTGTCACAAAATAATATGTGTAGTACTGTATAATGAGAAAATAATTGGCTCTGTAAACCTTCATCTAAAAGCACAATAAAAAAAAAGTACTTACTAGTATTTTTATTGAAATTTCATTAAATTTCTAAGTTTAAAGAGAACTGACATCTTTATAATGTTGAGTCTTCCTATAAGAATGAAGATTATTTTTATATTTGTTCAGATCTTCTTTTCTGTCTTCAGGAATTTAAAGTTTTTCTCATTTAAAACCAAAAAAATCTGTTGCCATCAAGTCAATTTCAACTCATAGCGACCCTGTAGGACAGAGTAGAACTGCCCCATAGGGCTTCCAAGGAGCAGCTGATGGATTTGAACTGCCGACCTTGTGTTTAGCAGCTGAGCTTTTAACCACTGCACCACCAGGGCTCCTTTTCTAATTTGACAGTTCTACTCTGTTCTGTAGGGTCACTAATTTAGGACTTCGCCAATTTCTTGTTAAGTTTATTTCTACATATTTTACTTTTCTGGTTGTTGATGTTGCTATTCTAAAAGGGTTTGCTCTACTGTTACCACCTCTAACTGGTTATTGTTTGTGTATATGAAGACTATTGTTTCTGTAGGTTAATTTTACATTCTTTCACCTTACTGAAGCATTTTATTGTTTGAGTTAATTTTATTGATTTTCTAGGGTTTTCCACGTACGCTCTCATATCATCCGCAAAGACAGAGAAATTCACTTCTTTTGAAATTCTTTTGCCTCTGAGTGATTTCTCTTTATGTTCATTGGTTACTACCTGCAATACAATGCTGAATTATAGGAGAGAAGTCATTCTTGCCTTGTCCCTTATCTTAATGAAAAACAAATGGTTTCAGTAGTACATGAGCCCTGAATAGCTTATTCTTGGTTGTTGAATGATTATTTGTTCCTCTGCCTCTTAGACTATAATGATTTGCCTAAGATCTTTGCTTTGAATTTGCATATCTATTTATTTCATGGGCCCCAGTGATACTAGATTGCAGCTGTTAGCAGCTATATATTAATGTACTGAATCTGTCACAGTTTCTCCAATTTAGGACACTGTAATTTAAAAGATTTTTGCTAATTTAATATGAGTAAAATGTTACCTTTTTGATATAAGTACTCTGTAAAACTTTATGCAGCATCTACTAAAGAAATGGAAGCCCTGGTGGCATAGTGCTTAAGTGCTATGACTGCTAACCAAGATGTCAGTGGTTCGAATCCACCAGGCGCTCCTTTGAAACTCTATGGGGCAATTCTACTCTGTCCTATAGGGTCACTATGAGTCAGAATCGACTCAACAGCAATGGGTTTACAGATAGTTCATCCTTGTTGCTATACAGTATTACATTGTTTGAATATATCACAATATATACATTTTACTTTTGATGAAAATTTGGGTTATTTCTAGTTTTTGGCTTTTTTTATGAATAAGGCTTTTATGAACATTCTTATAAATGTCTTTTGGTAGATACAAGCAATCATTCTCTTGGGTACATACATAGTAGTGGAATTGTTAGATTATAAGGTATTTCTTCAGTAAACAACAAAAAAAAAAACACCAAACCCACTGCCATCGAGTCGATTCCAACTCATAGCGACCCTATAGGATAGAGTAGAACTGCCCCATAGAGTTTCCAAGGAGCAGCTGGCAGATTCGAACTGCCAGCCCTTTGGTTAGCAGCTGTTGCTCTTAATCACTGTGCCATCTGGGCTCCGTACCTACTCACAACTATGTGGGTGAATCTCACAAACACAATAGTGAGTCAGAGTCCGTTAATGTAAGGTTCAATAACAGGCAAAACTAATCTATGTAGTTCCCTTTGGAGGGGAAATAGTGATTAGAAGGGGAACACAAAGGGGCTGCTGGGGGCAGGTAATGATCTGTTTCTTAACTAGATTTTAGAGTCCTGAATCTCTGTGAAAATTCATTAAACTGTGTACTTATGATTTGTGGACTTTTCTGCGTATATGTTATACTTAAAAAAGAAAAGGTATCAAAAAAAAAAAAGCTTTTTGCCAAATGCCAGGAAATATTTTTTCTCTTTTATGGACCTTGGGAAGGAGGCTGATAAAGTTGAGGAAGTTCTCAATTCAGTGTGGAACTGTCAGTTCTCTCCCTTTGGACCTATAAACTATTGTGCCAACATAGATCAGAACTTCGTGGTTGTTAACTACCATCAAGTTGGCCTCTGACTCGTGATGACCCGTGCACAACGGAACAAAATGCTGCCTGGTCCTGTGCCATCCCCATAACTGGTTGCGGATTGAACACCTGTGACCCACAGTGTTTTCATTGGCTGGCTTTCGGAAGTAGCTTGCCTGGGCTTTTTCCCTAGTCCATCTCAGCCTGGAAGCCCCACTGAACCCTGTTCAGCATCATAGTGATACGCAATTCACCACTCACAGATGGGTGGTGGCTACACGTGAAGCATATTGGAATGGAACCTGGGTCTTCCTCACGTGAGGTAAGAATTCTACCACTGGACGACCAGTGCCTCGGATCACAGCTTCACTAGTTAGTCTTTGCATTTCGTAATGCTCTGACTATTGTATCAGGAATTACCTCCAAGCAGAGGAGCCAAGGCCCCCTCAGGGACCTGGAAGTTACCTCTGTTTTCCAGTGGGAGCTTTGTTCTTGTGACCTGATTGTCAACTGGGACACATGGGTCGGATTTTTAACAGCTGTTAACTGTGTTCCAGGCAGTAAGATCTGCCTGGCAGAGCAATTTCAAACTCTACAATCTGGTCTTCAGGAAAAACCTGCAAGATAATGCAAAGGCTATGCAATATGCCCACAGCGCCACCTGCCAGGGATGAAGCTGGGAATGTGGGAATGCTGGTCCCTGGACCCTGACTTAGTGCTGCATCCTGTAGAATTGCTTTCACCTAATGACTGGATGGCACTGGGTACTGGGTAATATGATGTTGATGAGGACATTCATTCACTGTGTGACACAGTCTTTGTTTTATGGGACCCTCAGGAGAAATGTGACCTACATGAGCATTAGGAAGCTGGCAGTCTTTGGGATGTGACTTTTTTTTTTTTTAAGGACTCTGTGAACCAGGTGAGGCTCTCTTTCAGTGTCGGAAGTTTCTTAAAGCCAAATGTGTTATTTAAACATGTGTATAGGGTCACCAAGGAAACCCTGGTGGCATAGTGGTTAAGTGCTACGGCTGCTAACCAAAGGGTCGGCAGTTCGAATCTGCCAGACACTCCTTGGAAACTCTATGGGGCAGTTCTACTCTGTCGTATAGGGTTGCTATGAGTCGGAATCGACTCAATGGCACTGGGTTTGGTTTGGTTTTGGGTATAGGGTCACCATGAGTATGAACTGACTCAATGGCAACGGGTTTGGTTTGGTTTTGGTTTGATAGGGCTTTATAGAATGCAGTTTTATATTTACTAATTCCTGCTTATGTTTTACACCTCTGTCTTTGTTTTATTCCTTCTACTCACCTACTTTTTATTTATGTTAACTTGATGTGCTTTACGTATCCTTGTAGGTTGCCTTCCAGTGGGGTGCTAGAACCTTTGCCATTGTTAAAAATTCAGGAATTTCGTGAGGCCCTTGTTAAACAGTTGATGGCTTAAAATCAGCCATAGTGGGATTATTTATATGGTAGATACAGGCAGCTAGTTACCCAGCACATCACAACTTACATCTTTTCTGGAAAAGGTAGAGTCCAAATAAACATATTTTTTTTAAATATAAGATTCTCTCTTATTTAAATATTGTAAATAATTTACAATCTTTATCTTATTCTTAAGAGCAGTGTCGCTGTTTTGAATCCAAATATGTTTCAGCAGGGGTAAATTTATGACATTGTTTTGTACTGACAGCAAGGGGAAAATTGGATTCAGCAAAAACGTGTTTTCTAGTCAACTTGGCTTTTGTGCAGCTGTTCTGTAAAGGAGGATATCTATGCATGTGGATGTGGTAAAAGCTGTTTACATTTCTGTTTATCACATTTTAAGTTGTATTCTGTTAGAGCTAAGATTTTGGTAAACCTAGCAGAATTAGAGGCAAGTTGGTATCTAATTCCGTGTGTGGTGGTTGCTAAGGGACCATTCAATGCAAATTAGAGTAATGATAGCTCTGGTTTAAAAGAGCAAAGAATTAAGGTTGGGAAGGGAAAATGACTCCCCACAGAGGAGAAGGGTTCTGGGGTGACAAATGTGGATGCTTGCTACGCAGCTCTTCCTTCTTTCTGCTTCTATCCAGGGACAAAGAGCCGGGGAGGGGTGGGGACAGAGCAGGAATGAGGAAAAGTGCAATCACTGCTGGCAGAAGCTCAGGCTGCTGTGCTCTCCGAGAACTCAGCCTGCCTCAGAGGAAGTGCAGAGAGCTACACAAAGCGTGTTTTTTGTCCAGAGCTGGCACCCCAGCGATCTCAACCTTCAGCAACAGCCCAAAAACCACTTGCTGTCAAGCCGATTCTGACTCATGGCGAGTCCCCATGTGTTAGAGTAGAACTGTGCTTCATAGGGTTTTCATTGGCTGGTTTTTCAGAAGTAGATTGCCAGGCCTTTCTTCTGTGGGGCCCCTGGGTGGATTCAAACCTCCAGTCTTTCAGTTAGCAGCTGAGCACCCAGGGACTCCAACAGCACAAAAGAAAAGAGAAAAAGATTGCTGACAGTAAAATGGTAATCCCTGGGCCACAGACAATGATACTGAAGGCAGCTAGGAAGGACCCTAAACCTGAAGATCCTCCAAAGGCATGGCAATGGGCTGACTTATTGACCAAGGGTGAGCTGGCAATGGCTGGACACTTAAAACCAGGCTCAGAACTGTGCTAAGCATTTTACTTATATTAATCATTTAATTCTCACAACAGGTGAGGAAACAGAAACAGAGAGAGGGGAAGTAACTTACCCAAACCAAAACCCAAACCTGTTGCTGTCGAGTCTATTCCAACTCATAGCGACCCTATAGAACAGAGTGGAACTGCCCCGTAGGGTTTCCAAGGAGTGGCTGATGGATTTGAGCTGCCTACCTTTCGGTTAGCAGCTAAGCTCTTAACCACTGCACCACCATCTCAGTAAATAAGTGAAGTAGCCGGGATTTGAACCTCTGCTGCCATTTGCTCAGATCAAAAAGAAAGAACTTGTGTTGACGGTGAAGGTCTGAAATGCCAGTGAGGGGGGATGGGTAGTAGGTAAGAGAAGAGTGAAGCTGTAAATAGTGCTAGATCAGTAAAGGAGAGGCAAGTGGCAGATTGAGAGGTGAGAACAAGCCAGGGCTCAGTTCAGCAGAGCTACAGCCAAGAAGAGCTGTGAACCAGAGGGAGACAAAATCTCCTAGGAAACCTAGAAAATCTGCTACCTACTGCCCAAATAGCACCTTATAGTCAAGTGAACGTGGAGCCTTGGTATTGCTAACGGCAGCCACGGTTGTGGGGTTTGAAGGTTGGACAGTTAATGAAAGGGCAAGCCCAGGCTTATTCACACCTTCTCTCCACAGTACAGAGACATGACTGCATTCAGAAAGCCCTCTCATGTTCAGGGCAGTTTTCTGGGGGACCATGCTGAGCTGCATGACATGTGCAGGGCCTGGTAATGAGGGGTGGAGAGTCACTGCATAGGGGACCCCGTGGCGCAGGGGATTCGGGCAGGGATTCAAAGCCAGTCAGGAGCAAACTCCTACAAACACTGAGCTCACCTTAAGGGAAAAAATGGAAATCCCTGTGCAGCGGGACCAGGGTGAGCGGGAATATCTGGTTGAATGAGCACAACGTTGATTCTTCCTTGTGAACGATTCGTCTTTGGAGATGGCACATCAAAGAGCACCAGACGCATATGCTGCTTATGACTATTATTATCATTTGCCTTTAAAAAGAAACCTTTTTATTATGAAAAATTTTAAATATGCACAAAAGTAGAGAAAATAGAATAGTAAATGACTATTGATTATTCACCTGACTCCAGTGATTATCAATATTTTGCCAAATTTGTTTCATCTGTCTCCTATTTCTTCTACACCTTGTGCCTTCCAGCCCCACCTGTCCTCCCCACCCCCACACACCCCCCAGGACTATTTTAAGTGAATTCCAGACATCATAAAATTTCATACATTTGAGGTAAAGACTAAAAAATAATTACATTGTCCTTATCACACCAAACAAAATGACAGTAATTCCTTAATATTAATATTTCTTAAGACTTCCTTAAAGGAGTCCCCAGGTGGCACAGTTAAGCCCTGACTAACTGAAAGGTTGACAGTTTGAACCCAGGCCAGGGGCACCTCAGGAGACAGGCCTCATGATCTTCCCTAAAGGTCACAGCCTCGAAAACCCTATGGAGCAGTTCTCTGCAGACATGGGGTCACCATGAGTCAGAATCAACTCAATATAAGATCTTCATGAGGAAGTTGATCCAATGTTGGAACTCCTCAGAACTTCACAGATGCATTTGAATCCTGGCTTATTTCCTATAGTCATGGAATTGGAATGGACTCCATGGCAACTAACAACAGCAACAAAACATCATGACTGATTGCTGGCCACTCTGCCTCCCCTCTGAAGGATCAGCTCCTGCAGTTCTTTGTCTTCTCTCCTGTATTGTCAAGTTTCCCCTCTCTATTGGACCATTTGCATCAGGATGCAAACTCGCTGCAATTTCTTCCATTTACACAAACTCTTTCTTCGACTTGGCTTCCCCTCCAGGTACTGCCATTATCTCTGATTCTCTTTTCAGAAAATTGCATGATGAAATTGTCCATGATAGCAGTCCTCACCTCCTTTCCTTCAGTTCTCTCTTGAACTTTCTCACTCCAGTCAGGCATCTGTCATGCCATCAATATGGCCTATACCATTGTTCCCAGTGGCTTCTGCTTGGCCAATCCAATAGCTAATCCTCAGCCTCCTGTGACATATTAGTTGAATTTGACACACTGATCACTCTTCTTGAAATACTTTCCTCCCTCAGCCTCTGGAACACTACTGTCTCTTGGCTCTTCGTCTGCCATAATCATGGCTGTTCTTATTCAGTCTCCTGTGCTGGACACCATCCATCATCCTGACCCTTAAATGTTGGACAGTCCGAGGCTCAGTTCTCTACCTCTTTTCTCCTCTGCTTTGAATATTTTTCAGGTGACCTCATACAGGCTTCTAGGTACTTAAATACTGTCTCTGCTGACCCCCAAATTTGTGTTTCCAACTCTTTCCCATTTTATAACCATGGGAGTTCAAGAGTATTGCTCATCAAGATGCTGAAAATGTTAGAGGGCCCAGA
The DNA here is from genome assembly GCF_024166365.1 of Elephas maximus indicus. Lineage (NCBI taxonomy): Eukaryota > Metazoa > Chordata > Mammalia > Proboscidea > Elephantidae > Elephas > Elephas maximus. The sequence continues at coordinate 43,602,700 of NC_064829.1, read as the reverse complement.
GGCCCAGTCCTTGGGCCCCTTCTTTCTTTGCTCTCCCTCCTTTGGTGGTTTTATCTATTCTAATGGCTTTATTTTAATAAAGTCCAACTTAATCAATTTTTTTTTCATGGATTGTCTTTTAGTTTTGTATTTAAAAACTCATCACTAAACCCAAGGGTTCTCCTAGAAGTTTTATAATTTTGCATTTTACATTTAGGTCTATGATCCATTCTGAATTAATTTTTGTGAAAGGCGTAAGGTCCGTGTCTAGCTTCAATTAAAAAAAATTTATTTTGTTATTGAGAATAAACACAGCAAAACATACACTCATTCAACAGTTTCTACATGTACTATTCAGTGACATTGATTATATTCTTTAAGTTGTGCAACCATTCTCACTCTCCCTTTTTGAGTTGTTCCTTCCCCATTAACATAAACTCATTGCTCCCTAAGGTTCCTGTCTAGCCTTTTGAGTTGCTGTTGTCGGTTTGATCCAATATAAATAGATCTTAAAGAACAGACATTTTTTATTAGTTATAACTTCAATTTTTTGTATATGGATGTCCAGTTGTTCCAGCACCATTTTTTGAAAAGACTACCCTTTCTCCATTGAATTGCCTTTGCTCAGTTGACTATATTTGTGTGGGTTTATTTCTCGGCTTTCTATTCCGTTCCACATCTCATGGCTTTAAATACCATTTATATGCCGTCGGATCTCCGATTTATATGTCTAGCCTGAACCTCCCCCCTGAAGTCCAGACACATATGTCCACAGCCTCCCTGACGTCTCCTTGAACACCTAACTGGCACCTCAAGCTGAACATGTCCAAACAATGTGATCACCCTCTCCCCAACTCCATCTACTCCTCCCCCCATCTTTCCTGTTGCTCAGGCCAAAAACTTTGAGTTCTCTCATTCTTTCACACTTCTTATCAAATAGGTCAGGAAATCCTGTTGGCTATACTTTAAAATATATCAAGAATCTGCCCATTTCTCACCATCTGCCCTGCTAGTACCCTGGTCCAAGCCACCATCATCCCTCGCCTGGGTCACTGCAATAGCCTCCTAACTGGTCTCCCTACTTCTGCCCCTGCTTCTCTATAGTCTGTTTTCCACAGAGCAGCTACAGGGATTCTGTTAAAAGTCAGATCCTGCCACTTTTCTGTGCAATTGCCACAGGCACTTATTGCCTCTCCATGCTGTTTGGCTTCCACAGAGAAATTCTAGTCCGTAACCAGAGACACCACACAGGACCTAATCTCCTACTGCACCAAAGTTTGCTGGTGAGCCTGGGACAGAGAACCATGGGATTTTAGAGCTAAAAGATGTGATTTAGTTCAATTCTTATGATACAGTTGAGGAAGCAGGCTCAGAGAAGTGGAATGATTGTTCAGGATCGCACAGCAAGTTGGGGGTTGTGGTAGGCAGAATAATGCCCCTCCCTAAAATGTCCATGGAACCAGCCATCAGGAAATCAAACAACGTATTGTGTTAGGCAAATCTGCTGCAAAAGACCTTTTTAAAGTGTTCAAAAGCAAAGCTGTCACCTTGAGGACTAAGGTATGCCTGACTCAAGCCATAGTATTTTCAGTCACCCCAAAAAAAAAAAAAATTTTTTTTTCATATGCATACAAAAGCTGGACAATACATAAGGAAGACCAAAGAATTAATACCTTTGAATTATGATGTTGGCAAAGAATATTGAATATACCATGGACTGTCTGAAGAACAAGTAAGTCTGTCTTGGAAGAAGTACAGCTGGAATGCTCCTTAGAAGTGAGGATGGTGAAACTTTGTCTCATGTACTTTGGACATGTAATCAGGAGGGACCAGTCCTTGGAGAAGGACATCATGCTTGGTAAAGTAGAGGGTCAGGAAAAAGAGGAAGACCCTCAACAAGATGGATTAACACAGTGGCTGCAACAATGGGCTCAAGCATAGCAACGATTGTGAGGATGGCACAGAACTGGACATGTTCAGTTTGAGATGTCAGTTAGGTATTCAAGGAGACATCAGGGAGGCATGGACATATGTGTCTGGACTTCAAGGGGGAAGTTCAAGCTAGACATATAAATCAGAGATCTAATAGCATATAAATGATATTTAAACCATGAGGCATGGAACAGAATAGTACATGGGGTGGCTATGAGTCGGCATCAACTTGACAGCCCCTACCAACAGCTGTGATTCAGACAGGATAGCTGCCAGAGTTTCTGAGACCTCGAAGCACAGTGGTGGGATCCAGAGTGGTTAGTGCTGAAGGATCAGGGAGGCCACAGTTGTCACCTGGGAACTATCCCTAAGTAGTTACAGGACCCTGGACTTGGGGTCAAGGAGTCTGCTGGAGTGGCGAGGCAGGACCTCTCACTTGAACAGGGCTCCTGGGTCGGATCTAGAGCAGGAACATAGACCCAGGCACAAGATGGGGAAGGCTGGATCTCTAGGGTTGCATAAGAGTGCCGTGATGGTCACTGGTCTTAAAAGCAGTGAATGCGACTTGGGGAATGAAGTGGTCAGCAGCAGGCCACTCAGCTCAGGGATGATCCCGCGTGGCTAGGTGGGGAGCTGGATGACCTGAGTTACCACTTCCCTTTCCACTTGGGACTGCTTTACGAACTGAGGAGGGGCTGGTAGAGGTGGAGGGAGGGAACCCCAGTGAATGTAGTTGTGGGAAACTGAATGAGGCAGAGGTAGCTGAAATGAGCTGGTGGCCAATATTTTTCACCATTCTCATAGACTCATAGAGTCACAGAAATACCAGGTGATGAAACATCCTGATGTCACCAGCCTATGGCTGTAAAATAAGGTTACATTTCCTGTTAAATGCTCAAATTTCAACAGCTCAGTGGCCTGCAACATTGCCTGGAATCACCTGTAGAGCTTCAAAAACTGCTAGTGCTTATCCCTCCTTCCCGAGCCTGATGGAGCTGGTCTAGGGTGCAGCCTAGACATAAAAAAAGGGATTGGTAAAATTTCCTCTTGAGAGTCACTGGTAGCTTCAGCCCCACTAGCTTAATGCCTGGAAATTAGATCTCTCCAAGTGTCCCAGAGCTATGTCCAAGGGTCCCAAGGCATGGGCTCACTCAGGCTTGGAGTAGAGTCCTTTACATTTCTGGCCAAGCCTCTTGGCTGTGCTTTTGGGGCTGTGCCTTCCTGATATAGTCGTCTCCTCTGGGAACCACTAGCTTCAGGAAGTGCTGCTCTGCCTACAACTGAAGGTCCCAAGTATGAGAAAGACTCCCTTGTGAGTCTTGACCAGGCAGCTGAGGTAGGGTAAAGTCCCCCAGGCCTTCCTGAGGCCAAGACCCAGTGGAAGGGAAGTACAACAGAGGATAGCTGACAAGCTCTAAGGGTAACTTTATAGTTATAATGCTACTTAACTACATATAAGCTCCTATACAGCAATAAAACCAAAACAAAATTCTAGGTTGAATATAATATTAAAAAAAAAAACCTACAAAACCAATGAAGTTCAAATGAGTGGCATTAATTTAATGCAGTGAACGATGCTGTCGTGCTGAAACTAAATTGCTGAGCCCAAAGTGGAGATCATACTGGTGCTGCTACAGAGCCGGTTCTTTGCAGTCGGAGGTGCGATGTCTCCGTTCCCTCTTGCAGAACCTTTCTTGATTTGTCCCACGGGCCATGATGTCATTCCTCTTGCTCTCACTGGGGCGGCGTGTTCTGGATTCAGTGCTTGACTAGCAGTTGTTACTGCTTGGTGCAAAGCAACCAGCAGTAAACGTTCACGCCTTTGAGGGCACTGGTGACCCACGGGGGAGCTAGGTTATAGTGCTATAAAGGGGTCACTCAGATTATCCAGAATATGCTCATACTCATCTTTTTTTACTATCAAAATAGCAAACAAAACTTTTTAAAATTAAACTTCTTGTTTTGAGATAATTGTAAAATCACATGCCGTTGTAAGAAATAACACAGAGAAGTAACACTGAATGAAGACGAAATGTACACAGCTTGATAAAGGTAAACAGTGTCATGTGAAAAGTACACAAGAAGAAAGGACCTGTTGGTAATTGCTATGGCATATATAATTTTGAAACAACAGCAAAAACAACCAAAAAATACATGTGCAGGTATATGTGTATGTCTGTATATAGGTATATGTGTGTGTGTTTGCATATGTATATGTATGTGCATCTATGTGACTGTATGCACATGTATTCATACATACAGTAAAACACACAGGGGCACAATTATGGATACTTCTTAGGCATAACCAAACACCTCGCAGGATTGGATTTCTGGGTTTGAAGGTTTAGGACCATAGCCTTGTGGGACATCTCAGTCAGTTGACATAATATAGTTCATAAAGTTATTTTCTATATCCCAGTTTGGTGGTCTTAAAAGCTTGCTAGCAGACATCTAAGATACAGCTATTGTTCTCTACTCGTTTGAAGCAAAAGAGAAAGAAAGAAACCAAAGACTCAGAGAAGAAACTAGTCCACAAGACCAACAGTCTATATGAACCACAACTTTATCTACTCTGAGACCAGAAGAACTAGATGGCACCTGGCTACCACTACCGACCATTCTCATCAAGGCCACGATAGATGAAACCTGATAAAATGGGAGAAGAATGTGGAACAGAAGCTCAAATCGCTAAAAAAAAAAAAAAAACAGACCTAGTGGACTGGTTGAGACTGAAGCACTCCCTGAGACTGTTGTCCTGAGGTGCTCTTTAAACCTTGAACTGACACTGACCCCTGAGGTCACTTTGTAGCTAAATAACAAATTAGCTGAAAAAAAAAAAAGAATATCACCTGTAAGTACTGTGAACTTTAAAAAATCACCTACATCAGACCAAATGGTCAACAATTATTTTAAAACAAAGGTGAGAATGTAAGAAAACCAAAAACAAAAAACCCTCTCAGTCAAGTCATAGCGACCCTAAAAGGACAGAGTAGAACTGCCCCATAGGGTTTCTAAGGAGTGCCTGGTAGGTTTGAACTGTCGACCTTTGGTTAGCAGCCATAGCTCTTAACCACTATGCCACCAGGGTTTCCGAGACTGTAATGGGGCAGAGAAATAGATTAATGGAAATAGAACAACCAGAATGGAATTAATGAGAATGTTCACACATTGTGAAGGTTGTAACCAATGTCACTGAACAACTTATACAGAAATTGTTGAATGGGGACCTAAACTGCTGTGTAAACCTTCAGTGAAAACACAATGAAATATTAACTTTAAAAAAAAAAAAGAAATAATACAGACAGATCCCATGTACCCTTCACCTACTTTCCTCAGTGGTGACATCTTGTAAAACATTAGTACAATGTCATAACTGGGACATTGACATTGATACAATCTACCAATCTTAATCAGGTTTCATCAGTTTTATATGCACTCATTTGTGTGTGTCTGTGTGGATTTAGTTCTACGCATGTGCAATTTTATCATCAGTAGGTTTGTGTATCCACCGCCTCAGTCAAGATACAGAGCAATTCCACCACCACAAGGATCTCTAGAGCTGTCCTTTTATAACCATGCCCAACTCCCTCCTGCACCTCTGCCCCACTCCTGGCAATACTAACTTGTTCTCCATTTCTACAGTTTTGTTAATTTAAGAATATTATATAAAGGGAATCATACAGCATGCAACCTTTTGTAATTGTCTTTTTTTGCACTCGGTACAATTCCCTTGAGAAACACCCAAGTTGTGTGTATAACTAAAAACCAAACCCATTGCCATTGAGTTGGTTCCAACTCATCATGACCCCATGTGTGACAGAGTAGAACTGCTCCGTGAGATTTTCTTAGCTGTAATCTTTACAGAAGCAGATTGCCAGGCCTTTTTCCAGCAGCACCACTGAATGGGTGCAAACTGCCAACCTTTAGGCGAAGTTAGCAGTTAATCGCAAACCACTTGCACCAAAGAACAATAAAAGCTTGCTTTTTTTTTTTTTTTTTAATTGCTGAGCAGTATTCCATGGTATGGATGTACACTGTTTAACCATTCACTTGTTGGAGGACATTTGGTTTATTTTTATTTTGAGCTACTATGAATAAAGCTGCTATAAACATCCATATACAAGTTCTTTGTTTTTGTTTTTTTGTGTGTGTGAACATAAGTTTTCATTTTTCCAGGAGAAATGCCCAAGGGAGGGCTCATATGGTATGGTATGGGTTGTATGGTAATTGCATGTTTGATTTGTAAGAAACTGCCAAACTTTTCCGGAATGCCTGTACCATTGAAAATTCTCATGAAGAATTATGGGCCTCAGTTTGTAAAACACTGCTTTAGTGATTAACAGCAGATAACTTAAGTATCAGCACCTCTTACCAAAAGGCTCACCACAGGGGATCCTCGAAGATATAAAAAGAGAAATGGCTAATTCTGGACCAAGATTTTTAAGTTCCTGATGACAAGATACTGGAAAAACTTCAAAGTTTTAGGTAGTTTCCTGCCTCTCAAGTGGTAGAAGCTTGAGTTTTTGAGGCAGTATCTCTTTATGGTAGGGAAATACCCAAAATGGACTTTTGGCTAATCAAATGTGACACAAGTCCCTACTTCCTCAGGTCAGAGGCTGCCTCACCTCTAGAAGTGGAATTGCAGGCTGAAGAGCTGGAAGGCAGTTTGGTGTTGTGAGTGGACGGTGCCTTTCAGTCAGCCTATGCCCCCAAAGCTCCAGCTTCAGGGCCCTCTCTTAAACAGGTCCCTCCATGATCCTGGAAACATGGTGATATGCTCTGTGAAATTTCTAAAAGTAACCACGGAGTCCAAACATGCCTCCCCAGTGAGAGCAGGACGAATGGCGTCATGGCTCATGGGACAAATCAAGAAAGGTTTTGCTAGGGAGAAGTAAAACATCACACAGTAGGGACAACCAGGGCACCTCCATCTCTGAAGAACCAGCTTTGTAGCAGTGTCAGTATAATCTCCTCTTTGGGCTCAGCAATTTAGTTTCAGTACGACAGCATCATCCATTGTGTTAAATTAATACCACTCATTGGAATTTTATTAGTTTTGTAGTTTTGTTTTTATATTCAGTTTAGAAATTTGTTTTGGTTTTATAGTTGTATGTGAGCTTGCGTGGGTCCCCTGGGTGGTCCAGACAGTTAACACACTTGGCTCCATGGGGTTTCCTTGGCTGTAGGTTGGCGGTTCAAGTCTACCCAGAGGCACTTGGGAAGGAAGGCCTGGAGATCTTGCTAAAACTCAGCCACTGAAAAACCCTATGGAGCACAGTTTTACTCCAACACACATGGGGTCACCTTGAGTTGAAATCAACGTAATAGCAACTGGTTTGGTTTTTGGGATAGCTTGCACGAGCAGTTAGAATCCACCAGCTGCTCCTTAGAAACCCTATGGGGCAGTTCTACTCTGTCCTGTGGGGTTGCTATGAATTGGAATCGACTCGGCAGCAATGGGGTTGATTTTGTTGTAATAATAAAGGCAACAATGGGGATCTATAAGGATTTTTTTCCCTTTAAAAAGAGATTGAACATTATTCAAGTTTGAGAAATATTGCACTAAAACATGATGCACTGTGGCAAAGTTCTTAAGAGCAGTTTACGATTTACTGCTTCAGTAAGAACAGAGATCATGGAGACTTAAAACTTGGATGTGTGAATTTTAGAGCTGGGAGGGGCCTTACCAGTCTTCTAGACTGGAGCAGGACTCAGGAAGCTCTAGCTTATAGACCAAATCCACACCACCTACCCGCAGCCTATTTTTGGAAATAAAGTTTTATTGGAACACAGCCATGTTACTACTTCTTTTATGTGTTATCTATGGCTGCTTTCAGGCTACAATGGCAGAGCTGAGTAGTTGTGATAGAGTCCATACAGCCCACAAAGCCTAAAATATTTCTGACCCTTTACAAGGTCCTTGGGTGACACAAACTCAGCTACCAACCAAAAGGCTTGTGGTTCAAACCACCCAGAGGTGCCGTGGAAGAAAGTCCTGACAGTCTGTTTCTGTATAGATCACAGCCAAGAAAATCCTGTGGAGCTTAGTTCTACTCTGTAACACATGGGGTCGCCATGAGTCAGGATTTACTTGATGGCAGCGGGTTTAGTTTTGGTTTGGCCTTTTATAAAAAAGAATTCTGGCCCCTGCTATACTGTGGTTTGTTCCGAAGACAACAAAATAACCAGTTTATACAAAGTCTGACTGTTTTGACTTTATACCTTGGGCAAATTTAATGACAGTGGGAAATCATAATATTAATACTAGCTAACACTAGCTCCCTCCCCCGGCCCCCAAAAAAACCAGTTGCTGTCAAGTCGATTCTGACTCATGGCAAGCATTCCACAGAGGCACCTTGGAAGAAAAGCCTGGTGATCTACTTCCAAAAAATTAGCTGCATTCCATAGAGTTTTTAATGGCTAATTTTTTGGAAGTAGATCACCAGGCTTTTCTTCCAGCATGCCTCTGGGTGGGCTGAAACTTTCAGCCTTTCAGTTAGCAGCCAATCGTGTTAACCGTTTACACCACCCAGGGACTCCTAACAAACACGCATAATGACAATTATACACCTTTGTAGTACGTAATGGTATTTAAAGAGATGCAATATCCCTTCTTATTTGTTCCAGAAACAACCTAGCATGTCCAGTTAGGCCCTATTTGCCCATTATAAGTAAAAGGAACAGGCTCCGAGTGTCTTGTGAGTGGACACAGGTTACCCAGAAAGAAATGTTAAGTGTCAACATTCTTGTTTGTCTCAAGGTCTTACATAGCCAGGCCTCCTAAAGCATTCCTGCCATCTTCGCTCCAAACTGGGGTTTCTCTACCTCTAACCTGAACTTTCTAGGAAGCCAGGGAGCAGGTAGAAAAAGGCCTCAGACCCAGGGGAACAAATATACCAAGGAACATCTATTCTCTACCTTTGTAACTGCCCCTGGCCCTGGTGCAACTCTGACCATGTGGTTATCTCGTCTCCTGCCTGTGCAAGGAGACTGCTTCTCAGGGCTTCTAATTGGTTCATTCCAGTTCAAACCCCTGCTGAGAATTTGCATTTCCACCCCGATATGCTGAATCAGAGTCTACAGTTTAACAAAATCCCCAGGTGATTCTTATGTATAATAAATTTTGAGAACCACAGCTCTATTAGTGGCTTCCAGAATTGGTCCCTGACCAGCAGCATTAGTCTCACCTGGAAACTTGTTCGAAATGCAAGTTCTCAGCAGGGGTTCCAATCTGAACGAACTGGTTTGAAGCCCCACAGCATCTGCGGCTTTTCCCTCATGAAATGGCAATGGAGAATCTGACAGCGACAGCAACATTGAAAAATTACCAAAAAATGGAATCAAGACCTAAGTATTTTAGCGAGTTAGAGGAGAGTCACAGCACTTTTGAAAAAATCCCCGTATGACTGCACAGCGCAGTATGTAATGTTCATGATAATGACCCTGATTAATAGCAGGCTAAATTATGCTAGAACCTCGTGTTCAGGAAGGCTGGAGAGTCCCATCCCGACTCTTACATTTTTTTGAGTTCTGGTTCTTGAGTAAACACACTTCAGATATCTCAAAACCTGTACATTTGTGGATTCTCCTTCCCAGATGGGAGGACAGCTCCACATGTGTGTGTCTGTGTGTGTGTGTGTATGTCTGTGTGCATGCTTGTGGGTGTGTCAGTGTGTGTGTGTGTGTGTCCGTGTGCATGCCTGTGGGTGTGTCAGTGTGTGTGTGTATGTATGTCCGTGTGCATGCTTGTGGGTGTGTCAGTGTGTGTGTGTATGTCCGTGTGCATGCCTGTGGGTGTGTCAGTGTGTGTATGTGTGCATGCCTGTGGGTGTGTCAGTGTATGTATGTATGTGTGTATGCCTGTGGGTGTGTCAGTGTGTGTATGTATGTGGGCGTGTCAGTGTGTGTGTATGTATGTCTGTGTGCATGCCTGTGGGTGTGTCAGTGTGTGTGTGTATGTATGTGTGTGTGTGCATGTTTGTCTATTATGATTCTGTGTATGTTTTCCCTGTGTGTCTGTATGTGTTTCTTTGTCTCCGTGTGTGTGTCTGTGTGTACACACACGTGTCTATGTATGTTTCTGTATGTATTTCCGTGTATGCGTTTTTCTGTGTGTGTGTTGTAGTAGGATGAGGAGAAGAGACTGAATTTTATGACATTCAGAATAAGTGACCTCACAGGCGGTTAATCTTGCCCGTCTTTCTGCCCCCAGCACTCAAGGCTGCTGATAATTGTCCCCCATTTCAGAATCTTGAGGCAGCACACCCGACCTTCAGCGCCTTCATCTTCACACCTCTTCGTGCCTCTTATGACAGATAATTATGGTTGAGCGGGAGCATCAACGGGAAAGCAGACCTCTTATCTTCATGTTGGGCACTTAAATGAGCATTTTAAGGGAAATTATTAATAACTGTGCTAGAGGAAATGATATCAGCAAAAGCTTCTGAGATATTGAATTGCTGTATTATGACCGTGGAAGAAAAAGTCCATTTCAATGATAAATAGGGGAATTTTTATGGAGTAATTAAATATTAATTTAACTAACAGATATTTATTGCATACCCTCCATATTCAAGATAACTTATTAGGGACCACAGGGTACACAAAGCCATACGTGAGTCGGTCCCTGACCTTATGGAGTTTAAATCCAGGAGTTTAAAAAGATGTATTTTTGAAAGACCTACAATATAAAGAAGGAGTTTCTACGTGGTGCAAATGGTTAAGCACTTAACTACTAGCCAAAAGGTTGGCAGTTAAAACCCACCCAGAGGTGCGTGGGAAAACAGGCGTGACAGTCTGCTTCCTAAAGGTCACAACTTTGAAAACCCTACGGAGCACTTATACTCTGCACACATGGGGTCGCCATGAGTAGGAATCGATTCAACAGCAACTAACAATATATAAAGAAGTGTCAAAAACGTAGTACGATCTTAGTGCTTGAGGAGTAAGAAGCAAGAGGGCATCTGATGAGAAGGGACCTCTAAGGTGCCCCTGGAAGGATGGGCAGCTCAGTGACAGGCAGGAGTAGGGAAGCATGTCCCATGGAGGGGTAGTGTGGGCAAAGCTGGGGAGGGAGAGAGGCAAGGAAGTGGTGTCTCTGGACTATGACATACCCATAAGGAGCCCTGGTGGCACACCAGTTAAGCACTTGGCTGCTAACTGGAAAGGTTGGTGGTTCGAACCCATCCAGTGGCTCCTCGGCAGAAAGACCTGGGGACCTCTTCCTGTAAAGATTACGGCCAAGAAAACCCTGGGGGGCACTGCTGTGTCGCATGGGGTCACTATGAGTTGAAAATTGACTTGATGACACCTAACAACAACAACATGGCATACCCTTAGGGAAATGGCTGGAGATGGGCAGAGACCAGACTGTGAACCATCTTAAATGCTAGCTATAGCGTTAAGCTTTTCTCTTTGGAAGTAAGGTGACTAACAGAGTTGGGAGTGATGGGTGATAATTAGAAGTGAAGGTCAATTAGGAGGCCATTGCAGAGCCTGGAGAATGGAAGTGGTGATTTTTAAATAGTATTAGGGAGTCTGGCACGGCTATGGATGCCATGTACAGTCTGAAGGAGAGTAGCCTGTACTTTTGGTCAGAAGACAGGGGGTCTAAGCCGTGAGTCTCACTGTCACCGGGTCCTGGCCTCATGCAAAGTGTTTATTAAAGGTGCAGGGGACACAGCGGGGAGAGGAGACCTGGCCGCCAAGACATCTGCTCTCTTCTCAGAAGGGCAACCCCGGCTTTAATGTTTTGAAAGGTTGACATTTCTGCAGATGGACATTTTGAAATTTTGAGCTGACCTCCACGGTTATGATGGTTTTATGAGACATGCCTTGAATCTCCCAAGGAGGTAACCCACACTTTGCTGTGAGCCCCAAACTTTTTACTAGAGTTGGTCAAGTTGCTAGAGTGTGCCTGAGACACAGTAGGTGCCCAGAAAATGCAAGAGTTTATAACTGTGATTCTATAAAATGCCTCGCTCTAGTCATACCTTCATTTATTTGTTCATTCAGCCAATATGCTGAGAGCTCCTACTGTGTGAAAGGACCCATGCCACCTTGGGATTATGTGATGTTTCCTGGGTTACACAGTAAGTAATAAAGTTGGATTTCAATCCAGAAAAATCTGGCTTCAAACCTCAGGCCTTGGCTTGGCCTATACCCCTTAACCACTGTACCACCGCAGAATCCTGACCACCATGGCCTAAACAGGTGAGGAGTTTCCTACCAAATTTCCAGTGCTTGACACAGGGCCTGGCACATATGAAAAAAAAAAAAATTTTTTTTTGAAGGGCTCAATAAAGGTTAAATAAATACAAGAGTGAATAATTTGCTGAAATAATAATTCTGCTAATATCTTGCATGTATATAACATTTTATTGTTGGTGTGCACTTTCAGCACTTTCTGGTGGTAACAGCATTCCCTCCTCTGAGTTGACAGGGAAGACCCTATGCTGCTCTGCCTGTGAAGTCAACTCTGTGCGGCGGCCAGAACAAGTTTTAGTGTCCCCACTTTGCAGAAGGGAAAACCAAGTCTTAGAACGTTTAAGTGACTTGCCCAAATTACAGAGTAAAGTTTTTTCTGACTTTGAGTTTAGAACCCCTTCTCTTTCTCTGTGAAGTACTTATTGATGAAGATCAGAGACTACAGCCTTCAGTATGGATTACACCTCAACATAAAGGAAACAAAAACCCTCACAACTGGACCAATAAGCAACATCATGATAAATGAAGAAAAGACTATAAAGTTGTCAAGGATTTCGTTTTATTTGGATCCACAATCAATGCCCCTGGAAGTAGCAGTCAAGAGATCAAATGATGTATTGCATTGGGCAAATGTGCAAAAGACCTCTTTAAAGTGTTAGAAAGTAAAGACGTCACTTTGAGGACTAAGGTGCAACTGACCCAAGCCATGGCATTTTCATTTGCTTCATGTGCATATGAAAGCTGGACAATGGATAAGGAAGATGGAAGAAGAATTGATGCCTTTGAATTATGGTGTTGGCAAAGAATATTGAATATACCACAGACTGCCAAAAGAACAAACAAATCTGTCTTGGAAGAAGTATAACCAGAATGCTCCTTAGTAAAAGCGAGGATGGTGAGACCTTGTCTCACGTACTTTGGACATGTTATCAGAAGGGACCAGTCCCTGGAGATGGACATCATACTTGGTAAAGTAAAGGAGGAGTAAAAGAGAGGAAGACCTTTCATGAGATGGACTGACACAGTGGCTGTAGCAGTGGGCTCAAACGTAGCAGTGATTGTGAGGATGGTGTGGGACCCGGCAATGTTTCATTCTGTTATACGTAGGGTCATTATGAGTTGGAACCAACTCAACAGCACCTAACAACAGCTCCTTCTCTATGCTTTGTCTGAATAACACGATGGAATCTAAGATGCACATTCTTTCTTCTCTCAATAAAATTCTTTAAAAAATAGATGTAGAGATCTTGTTGTTAGGAGCCATTGAGTTGATTCCAAATTATAGTGACCCTGTTTGTCAGAGTAGGATCACATAGGGTTTTCTAGGCTGTAATCGGGTTTTTTTCTGGGTGAATCTTTGTATGAGAGCCACAGGGTGGGTTTCAGCCATGATCCTTCCTGCCAGTTAGCAGGGGAGCTCTTAACCATTGTGCCTCTGGGGCCCTTGTAGCGATCTTACCAATGGGCTTTATGAGGAGTGTGGACAGCTCCCAGTAGCTCCCAGCTCTCCCTTTCTGTTCGTGGTCTTCAGACCCCACTTTGGAAAACATCTGTGAGTGTCGTGTTCTGAAGGCAAGGGGAGTAAATGTATTAGGCTCTCTAATATCATAATAATATAAAAGAAATTTATGGTGCCCCCAAGGGAGAGAATTACAAATGGATGAAAGGTGACTGTTTAATGTACAGTTTTCTTTCTTTTTTTTTAGGGTGTAAAAATGGAGGAAAATAGAGTGCAAATAGAACCTGCGGCAAATGGAAGGCAAATGAGGCTGCTTTGTTGGCGCACCTGGTGCAACCTCCACACGGGATAATGATGGCCATTTTTAACATTTCCTACTTTGTCATTTTTCAGATAGCTCTGCAGTCTCTCACTTGCCAGTCTTCAGAAGATTTCTGGAGCTCCCAGAGAATGGGGAGTGCCTTTGTCCCGGTCTTTTCCTCTGCTTCTCCAGGCCTTGTCCTCCTCCCCAAACGATACCTCTTTCACCAGCCTCCCTGAGAGACACATCTCCAGACTTCCTTGAGGTCAATCCCTGGGCCAGGCAGGGCAGCCCTGGGGCGATGCCCCACTGCTCTCCTCTCCGATCCCTCTACCCATCTGTCATACTACGGCAGACTGTGCCCAGGCAGCACTGTGGGCAGCCCCCGGGAGGGGCTGGGAACTGTCTCTTCCAGAGAAGCCAGGCCTTTGCTGTCAGGGCCCTAAGTGTGCTCTGGTCTCAGCACAGCCCTTCTCCCTCCCAGGCTACTAGACAGGTCGTCATGAGCTCTTCCCCTACAGGGCACTCCCAAGGGCCTACACCCCAGGTGCAGAGCTTGGTTTGGGGGGTTCTGCCCACTAGCCTTTATTGCAGGCTCAGTCCACCCTGCTCACGCTACTCTGGCCCTAACCAATGGGGAAGTGGCCAGGACATTTGGAATGAGCCCATTTCCACCCTGAAATCCAGCTGCACTTTCCCACAGCCACTGGTCATTCAATAAGTAAAGCCTTTTCTATCCCATTCCAAACTTCCCCATTCTTGAGGAGGCCCCTGACCCTCAGCCTACAACTACAGAAGCTCTTTGATGTAATAACCAAGAGTTTTCTCCTTGTACCCACATTGGTACCCTCCCCTGAAAGCCCCGTCTCCTTGTTGCCCTGTCACCCAGGTGAGCTTGGTGAACTTCAAGTTTTGCTCTAAACTCTTCCACTCCAATTCCCATTCTCTCTTCACTTTGATCTCTTGTTGGCACACACAGGCCAGGCAGATCCGGCTCAGCATGGGCATGGAGGAGACATGTGGGCCATGAGGGCCTCCAGGACAATGTGGGGTGGGACAGGGTGGAAGGCCCTGGACAGTGAGGTGCAACAGGAGGCTTGGTTTACCCTCATCTTGCTGTAGCACCACCCATTCTCCACCATCCCCTCCTGCCTCATGCCCTCCTCCCCTGGACTCACCTTCCAGCCTGGCTGAGCCCTGATCTCCCACCTGGACCCATCTCCTCACTGCTTCCCTCCACGCATGTTCACCCAGCCACCCACGACTATCCTTGCCCCCTGCTGTTCTGGCCAGCGCGCATGTGGGCCAGGGAGGTAAGTGCTCAGGACCAGCTTCCGACTGGGGTGCAAGGCCCAGCCCTTGGCATCCAGGTGCACCCTCCCCCAGGGAACGTGCAGTGAGGGCTCCCACAGGCCACTGCTCGGCCCTACCTTCAGTTGCTGATTCCTGGAGAAATTGGGGCTCAGCCAGCTCTCCAAGCATGGGGCAGACAAGCAGGGCATGCGTGCCACTCTGGTTCTGTTCCTGGGTTTTGTCCTTGTGGCCTCACTCTCTGCAACTGCTCTGACCTGAGTGGAGCTTGAGTCTTCCCACACTTACATCACCATGGGGCTATCTTCTTAGTGTCCCGAAGGCATCTGTGTCCTTAGTTTCTCCAAGTACACCACCAGGGCGCCACACATTTTGCTGATAAGCACGAGGATGCCTTTACTTTCTTAAAACCGAATTCAAGAATGCAAACTCACTTCTGCTGTTTTTCAAAGGCAAGGTAGTCATGTGCAGAATTTTTAAAAGCTAGCTGCTTGCTGAGACTTCAGTTCTTTGTGGGTTTGTTCAGAATGAAGGTGGCTGCTCAGGGGCATGGCTAACTTCAAGTCTCTGACTTGAGAAGTGGAGGGCCGGAACCTGAGCTGGTGGAAACCCCACCAAGGTCCTAGGGAGGGGCTTCTCCGGACAGCCAACCACGGCCTGGTGGCTCTGTGAAGGGTTCTCCTTTATCAGTGGCCTTGTGCTGGGGCCTGAGGACACAACGAAGTCCTACAGAATTTATGGTGCCCAAGAGAGACAGGACCTAAAAGCCCAGACACAGAAAGCTCATGCATAAGCTAGAAGGGCTGTTCACACCTCAAACTCCAGGAGCATGTGGAGGGTAGGACCAGTGGTGTGGGGTGCTTTTTGGAGCAGGTGAGCAGAGAGGAGAGGGGCTCCCTCAGTGGATGGATGTGAGGAAAGGGAGCCCCTTGCCTTTTTAAGCCACAGGGATCAGTTTACTGTTAATGCAATCAGATGCAACCCTACTTAATATACAAGGGAACAGTTTAGAAAGCAAGACACTAGCCCTTTCCATCTCCACTGCCGTCCATCAGTTTTTTCTCAAGCCTGCAGTATTGATGAATTCTGCTCTTTCTCTCTGTCTCCCTGTTGCAGATGTCAGCATGGGGTGCGTCCTGTCTTCCTTCAGGTCTTCTCCGGTCACTTCTTATGATGTTTTCACCACCCCTCCCTGCCTTCTCTCTCTTGCCCTGCTTTGTTTTCCTCCCAAACACTGTTCATATTATATACAATGAAACCTGTGAGAGCCAGAACTCCAGGGTACTGCCTTGTTTTTCTGGTTCTCCTAAGTTTTCCACCTTTGTCTAAGTGCAGTCTTATCTCTTTTCTGTTGCTCGTTTTAGTGAAAAATGTCTGAGTTTTCCTTCTCTGACAGGTTTCTGGCCACACAGGTTTCAGCTTTCATAGGTTCACTCTGTTTACTTCTTTATTTGTGTATTATCTGTCTCTCTCCACTAGAATGTGACCTTTATAGGAATGGGGTCTTTGCCTTGTTCTCTATTTCCTCAGTGTCTAGAAGAGTTAGGCTATAGTTGTTATTAGATGCCATCGGATCAGCTCCGACTCATGGTGACCCCATGTATAACAGAATGAAATGTTGCCCAGTTTTGTGCCATTTTCATGATTGTTGGTGTGTTTGAGTCCATTGTTGTGGCTCCTGTGTCAGTCTATCACCTGGAGGGTTTCCCTTGTTTTCATTGACCTCCTACTTTGCCAAACACCATAGCCAACCCATTCCAAACCCATTACCATTGAGTCAATTCCGACTCATAGTGACCCTATAGGACAGAGTAGAATTACCCCAGGGTTTCCAAGGCTGTAATCTTCACAGAAACAGACTGCCACATGTGGTGGAATGGCTGGTGGGTTCAAACTGTCAGCCTTTCAGTTAGCAGCTGAATGCATAACCACTGTGCCGCCAAGGCTCCTCACATGATAGCCACTGAGCTAATATTCCTTGAATGAATGCATGATGTAACAAGAAGCCTGGAGGTCAGTGGTCTGGGTTGGTGTGTGGCCCCTGGATGCCATCGGGGACGAAGCATCCTCTTTTTGGTGCTCTCATGAGGGCTTCCAGGAAGCACACCTATATTGCAGCAGAAAGAAGCCAAGGCCAAGGGAACACAAAGCACGTGCCTGCTGTTGTCAGCTCTTTTTTTTTTTGTAATAGACTTTATTATTTAGAGAAGTTTAAGGTTTATAGAAAATTTGCACAGAAAGTATGGAGAGATCTCATATACCCCTTCTCCCACCTGCACACTGTTTTTTTCTGTTGTACCTTGTATTTGTATGGTGCATTTGTTATAATTTATGAGTGAATATTGATACATTATTATTAATTAAAGGCCAGAGTTTACATTGAGTTTCACTCTTTGTGTTGTACAGTTCTGTGTGTTTTGACAAATGCATAATATCATGTGTCCATCATTACAGTATAATACAGGATAGTTTCACTGTCCTAAAAAATGCCCTGTGCCCCACCTATTCATCTCTCTCCCTCTCTGCCTGAACCCCCGCAACCGCTGATCTTTTTGTTGTCTCTCTCTAAAAAAAAAAAAAAAAATGCATACCCATTGTTGTCAAGTCAGTTCTGATTCATAGTGACCCCATGTGTGTCAGAGTAGAACTGCGCTCCATAGGGTTTTCCAGAATGTCATACAGTTGGAGTCATAGAGTATGTAGCTTTTTCAGATTGGCTTCTCTCATTTAGCAATATGCATTTCAGTTTCTTCCATGTGTTTTCATATCCTGATAACTTCTTTTTATTGCTGAATAGGACTCCATTGTATGGATGTACCACTGTTCGTGTATGCATTCACCTATCGAAGGACATCTAGGTTGCTTCCAGTTTTGGGCAGTTATGAATAAAGCCGCTGTAAATACTTGTGCTCAGGTTTTTATGTGGACATGCGGTGGCGTAGTGGTTAAGTGCTACGGCTGCTAACCAAAGATTTGGCAGTTCGAATCTGCCAGGCGCTTTTTGGAAACTCTATGGGGCAGTTCTACTCTGTCCTATATGATCGCTATGAGTCAGAATCGACTCGACGGCACTGGGCTGGGTACGTCTTCATTTGGGTCTGTACCGAGTAGCTCAGTTGCTGGATCACATGGTAAGCCTGTCTTTAGCTTTATAAGAAGCTGCCAGACTGTCTTCTGAAGTGGCTGTACCAGTTTGCATTCCCACCAGCAGCTGAGAGTTCCTGTTGCTCCACATCATCAGCAGCATTTGGCGTTGTGTTTTAGATTTTAACCGTTCTAATTTTTTTTTTTTTTTTTAATAGTGTGCACTGGTATCTCGTTTTAATTTGCAGTTTCCCAATGACATGTGGAGAAACCCTGGTGGCACAGTGGTTAAGAGCTCAGGCTGCTAACCAAAAGGTTGACAGTTCAAATCTGCCAACCATTCCTTGGAAATTCTGCTCTGTCCTTAGGGCTGCAAGGGGTTAATAACATGATGTTGAACATTTTTTTTTCACATGCTTATTTTCCATCTGCGTATCTTCTTTGGTGAGGTATCTGTTCATATCTTTAGCTTATTTCGTAATTGGGTCGTCTCTTTTCTTGTTGAATTTTAAGAGTTCTTTGTGTATTTTGGATACAAGTCTGTTATCAGGCAAGTGTTTTGCAGATATTTACTTCCAGTCTGTGGCTTATCTTTTCACTCTCTTGACTCTTCATTTACCAGGGGAAACACGCCAGCACGCACACACACCTACTTAAACACACACCTACTTAAATCCTTTGTGGTTAGAACTAGGTAACAGGCCATCCCAAGCTGTAAAGGATTCTGGAACATGGCCACTCAGGAATGCTGTCAGGTTCTGCTGGAGAGGAAGGAGGTGGAATAGGGAAATTGGGTGGGCAGCCAGCAGTGGCTGAACCACTGTGTGTCCTCTGTTGCTTCTCTAGGACCTGATGTGGCCCTAGGTAGCAATTGTCTGGCTATGAAAGAAATTTGGGAAGAAAATAACTTACTTGGGGAATTTGTGCCTCCATAGCACTGCACACAAAAGCAGGTCATCTGGAAAGAAGCCCTCGTAAATCTTTCAGATAATTTAGGCAGAAGTCAGATTTTTCCCCTCTAAATTGCTTGATTTTACTTTCCTTTGAGGCAGAAGTAATGGGTTATTCATTTTTATGTACCTATCAAGACTTACAGGTGATCAATAAATGTTCTCTGGATCCAAACAGCTAACTGGTTGTGACTATCAGCTTCAACAAAGGCCTTGGAACAAGTGAAGTCACCGGTAGACATTTGTTGAGTGCTGCTTTGCCTAGCTGTGGGATGCTAGTCACACAGTATGAAGTCCCCTTCCCCTGGAGTTGGGCCACAGTACTGTTATTTCTCTTTTCAGACTGGATGTATTTGCTGTAAATACTAAAGACTGTTCATTTAGATAGCCTGTTGGTGCAGTGGTTAAGAGCTATGGCTGCCAACCAAAAGACTGGCAGTTCGAATCCACCAGCCACCCCTTGTAAACCCTATGGCACAGTTCTACTCTGTACTGTAGGGTTACTATAAGACAGAATCGACTCGGTGGCAATGGATTTGGTTTGGTTTTTTGGGTTCATTTAGAACCCTTAGTCCAGATTCTTTGCTGCAAACAAACAGATCGCATCTCTGTAACTGGGGGTTATGTTTTTTAAGAGGCAAGATGAACATGGGATGCACTCTGGATGACTGGACTGCTGAAGAAGTGTCTTTGTGTCACACCTTAGCTGGGATGGGTTTGTGGGAAGAGCTTGGACTTTAGGTTTCAGCCAGGAGAAGGGAGTGGTAACAGCATCTGTGAGTCCTGGGGAACGCTGGTTTAAGGCTAAACCTCTAGGGCAGACACGTGGCAGCATGGAAGTTTTTGGAAGCTGTGGCATAACAACCTGCTGCCTCCTCTTGAGTGGAAAAGAGCTGTGCCACATTTGGGAAGCTCTTCCCTGTGACTTCTACCTGTCTATTGTAAAAAGACTCAAGCTCTAACAAATTTTGCAATTTCAGTATTTCCTAAAATGTTTCTGAGTTTTTCATCTCTTCAGGGTCTTTGGGATTCAATTAAAAGCCAGACCTTAAATGTCCATTCTTCAGGCAGCTAAATTAAGCTCTTACTTTGAAACCAGAGTGAAGAAAAGTCTCTTTCCCCCTTTCTCCTCATTGACAAAACTACCACCCCAGCTCGCCTGTCATTTTAAGACTATGTCAGCAGTTCAAGAATTCCACCCAGTAGCCTGCTGGGCCTTGATAGGGATGGAAGATTGCTTGGCTTTTTTTATTTTCTGCCCTTACAAGAGGCTTAGGATTTAGAAATTTTCTGATGGATTAATGTTTGAAGTGGATTGCCCTTCCCGCTCTCTTGACGTGTTTGCAAAGATGCAGTGTGGACAGCATGAAATAGGGGAGGGAGGCAGCAATGGCCTGGAGGTGGGGATCCTTGGATCCCTGTCCCATCTGTGGGCCTCATCACCTGTTTCATGGGACTGGGGTCTGGGTGATTTGGACAGGTTGAAGCATTGTACAAATGTGGGCATGATATTGTTACTCCTCTTCCTCCTACTTTGCAAGTCTGTGAAGATCTTGTCTACTTATATTGGTAGAAAACCACATGACACTTAACTTTTATGTTTTTGTTTAATGTTTAATCTGTGCTCAAAGTCTACTGCCTTCTCGAGAACCTGGCTGAACAAAACTGACTGGGTCTGCCTTACTGGAGATGGAAACCATGGTGGCGTAGTGGTTAAGTGCTATGGCTGCTAACCAAAAGGTCAGCAATTCAAATCCACCAGGCGCTCCTTGGAAACTCTATGGGTCAGTTCTACTCTGTCCTTTAGGGTCGCTATGAGTCAAAATCGACTCGACAGCAACAGGTTTGTTTTTTTGTTTTTACTGGAGATAGAAGTAAGGAGAGCAATGCTACAGTTTATTCCTCAGCTCTGAAGTGCATGACTTCTGTAAAGAATTTAGCTGATTGTGAATCTGGAGAAGAAATTTCAATAGGTCACCTTTGGAGGAGTCGTGGTTGGGGTACTCTTTGATTCCGGACCCAATTCATTTTATCTTGTAAGAAAAAACAGAAATGACTAACCAAAAAGAATTCACATAAAAATGATATGTAGCAGTTTTTGAATGAAATAAGCCATAAATAAGTAATAAATCCTCCATAGGCCCATTGGAAATGGATAGCAATAATGTGTTTACTGCTTTACTCCCAAAATGCAGATATTTATTATAATTCACGGCAATTCATTGTACTAGTCTGGCATTTGTAAAATTTTCATCATAGTATTAGAGTAAGAACCCATTTCCTAGGAAGTATTGTTATAATAAAATGTAATTATTGGGTTGTAAACAACTGTAATTCATTTTTTAAAGAAAAAGGAGCATGGACAGCTTGGTATTGGTGTGCAGTATCCCTTCAGCTCTGATCGTTTCCACCTGGCTGGGCTGCTTACCTGGAGTTACCATGCTGCCTGGGCAGGGCTTTGTACCTGGCATAGAGCGGGCACAGCTGTCTGCTCAGCCCCACGCTGCTCCTCACCAAGGCCATTGACATTTCCTCCACTGATGTGAGGACAGCCCCAGCCCTGAGGCCTGATACCAGTGCTGGCTTCTGTTCTTTTACAGCTTCCTTGTCTGGATGCACAAAAAGTCCGACACCCCAAACAAGTGCTAGGCAGCCCGCCCAGAAGAGGAAGCTGGGCAGGTGCCTGCAGGCTGGGCTCACCATGACATGGTGTGAGACCTCGGGCTACAACACAGGACCCGGGTGCTGCTCTGACCCCTCGTGTCTTGTGTTGCAGCCGGGGGGACACAGGACCGCAGCAGAGCCTGCTCCATCACCCATCCCTGGAGGGACTCAAGCCGGCTGGAATGGGGCAGAGACCTGGCTGAAGGTGGGTGTGAGCACTTGGCACAGTGGTCCACTCTGGCACCTGGTCCCCTCTTTTGATTGTCCCTCACTTTCTGGTTTATGGCTTCATTACTCCCCCAAATCTCTTTCCCATGAGTGGAAATTCCCACCCATACACTTACATCCTCATTCTTTTCGGTACCAGCATTGTATTTTTAGAAGTCACCTATTAAGATGTACTCATACTCAGAGTTTTATTAAGACGTAACTATTTTCTGCAAGGGTGTAGATTAAACACTGGCAGGCATCAACTGGGTTTCACTGATTACATTACTTTCCAACATGGTGGGGACTTGGGAGGGAAATGAAATCAGATCATGAATTTCATTAGAGAAGAAGCTCCAAAACAGGACCCTAAAACTGGCGGTGAGAGGTAGGGGCCTATCTAGGAAAATAGCACCTATGGCAATTAGCTTTAAATTGCTGAAAGATCTCTCACAGCTGGCGATGGAAGCTGGAATGGCCAATGGAAACTGCTCATTAGTGCCCTCTTCAGATGCCACCCAGGGCATGCGCCCTACCTGCCATCCAGTAGTTACACCTCTGGTGGGAGGTGTCAAAGGCAGGATTCCATGACCCATCCAGTCACAGCACTGGGCTAGAAGCACAGGGCGGAGTGAGTGACCCCAGCTTTCACAGCTCAGGGTCTGTGGGTCACATTTCTGCAGTGCCCATCCCCAGGCAGTATCCGTCAGTCAGATCAAGATCAGCCTCTGGCCCCAATGGCCATCTGGGTATGACTCCCACACCTGCCCCGGGTCCTAGTAGAAAACATCAGCTTATACCCTCACTTTTCACCAGCGTCATGGTGTTCATGGTGCCTCCTCTTTCAGAAGAAATTTACTGGTTTTCAGATTTCCCAGACACAAGGCAGCCATTATCCACAGGGAAAATACAAAATGACCCTGGAACATCTGTTCCAGAAAGTAAGGAATCTCTTTAAAAAAATGATGGGGTCTTGTCTAATGGATAAACGTGTCTCTTGAATTGTTTAGAAAGGAGTTGAATAAAATGCGAGGTGCAATGAAAGCAAAACTAGATGGGGAAATCAGGAAATTGATAGGACTGAGATGAAAGGAAGGCCTCTGCTCCCGAGTAACCACCACAGCCTAGATAACCCAGAAGGTTCTACAGAGCATGTAATGGTCAGGTTGGCCATGGCTGCCTCATGTCTGGGGAATCTGGGAGCCATCTTTGTGCAGTTCTTCATGGTAAAGACTGCCAAGAAGCCAAAACTAGACTGGCACAAGTGGTGAGACTACAACTTAGAAAAACTAGAGGAAGTAAATGAGTGTGTGCTAGATACAGATCACCACAGAGGCAAATAATAAGATGATTATTTTTTTTCATAAAGACCCAGCCTGAACAATCCAACCCGGAAGCCACTAGGTGGGGCTGAGCAAGACAGGCCTCCATGCAAGCAGCCTCCTTGGTCCCGGGAAGTCAGAACACTGAGAGGTGAGAATGGCATCCACTCAGGGAAGCCACTCACTATGGGGAGTGAGGACCTGGCGGGTGAGGAGGATGTCCATACTAGGGGGAGATGTCATTGATGGAAAATTGGTTACATAGAGGGGAATTGATTAAATTAATAAATATATTAAGGAAAGTGGAAACTAGGTATCCTGCTGTCAAAGAAAGGAGTTTTATAGTGTAGAAAGGGAGAACAGCAGAATAAACTGTGATGTTGGATTAGAACTGGAGATGTTAGTGTGAGCTTATGGTTTTCAACATAGATAAGATATAGAAAAAAATCAATGTAGGTATGTATGTGTGCAAATATATGTGTGTGTGTAATATATACAAGGAGCCCTGGTGGCTCAGTGGTTAAGCACTTGACTGCTAACCAAAAGGTTGACAGTTCAAACCCACCAGCCGCCCCGTGGGAGAAACGTGGCAGTCTGCTTCCACAGCCTTGGAAACCCTAGAGGGCAGTTCTACTCTGTCCTATATGGTAGCTGTGAGTCAGAATCGACTTGGCAACACACAATAACATAATATACACATATTATTCCCTGGTTCTGTCCACTAAGAGAGACTGGGAACTGTGATATCCCAAGAAAAACAAGCACACCTAGTACCCAGATCTTGGTTTTCAAATACCATTCTCAGCTGAAAGGGACCAAGGGTCCTTGGAAAGATGGCTGATTCCACGAAAATATGAGTCTGGAACATCTATACTGTAAAGTAAGGAATCTCCTTAAAAAATGACAGAGATATGTCAAAAGGACACAGGAGACAGCTGGAAGGGCCTCTCACCAGCCAAATCTGGCAACTTGATCATCAAAATATGTATGAATGGTTACAGTAACCTATTGAATCAAGTCAAAAACCATGCAGCCATGCTGCGGTGTGTGTGTGTGTGTGTGCGTGTATGGAAACCCTGGTAGCATAGTGGTTAAGAGGTATGGCTGCTAACCACAAGGTCAGCGGTTCAAAACCACCAGGCGCTTCTTGGAAACCATATGGGGCAGTTCTACTCTGTCCTATAGGGTCCCTGTGAGTCGGAATCTACTCAGCGGCAATGGGTTTGGTTTTTAGTTTATATATAAAATGAATAAATTGAAAGTGTGCTGAGGAGTGGAGTATTTACATAATCTTAAAGTACCTCTTCATTAATTAAAAAGGCAAAAAGAGTAACTTTACGGTGGAGAAGCTGGAGTCATGTCCTCAATCAAGTTATCAAAATGAACATCAAACTGACATCTTGGCCACTTGTTAGTTGTTGAGACCCCAGCATCACTTCTGTGATACCCCTGTCAAAGATACATAACCTGAATCTAGTCCCAAGAGAGCATTAGACAAAGATGATCTGAGTGTATACGACAAGTGTCTGAGTATGTATCTTAACAGTTTTTAAGAAAAAGTTATTGTTACAAAGTGGGACAATGGATAATTGTCATTTTTGTCCTTTTTTTAGTGTTTTACAATAACTGTATTGCTTTTATCATCATAAACAGCAATAAAACTATTTCCATTCTGCAAAAAAATGAATGCATCAGAAGTATTTCTGCACTGTGATTTTATTCATATTGTTAGGGTGTCACCGGATGAAAACTATCTCAACCACCAAAAGTGGCATCTCGATAAGTGCAGCAAATATATCATTGTGAAGTAAGTTTCCTCCCAGGAATTCCCTGCGTCTTACAAATAATTTCATGAATTCACACCCAATTCTAGAGAAGAGGAGGAGCCGAATCCCTTCCTTCTGAAGAAGGAAATCTCAGTTCATAGCGCTGAATAATCTGAAAGTCAGAAACAGCTAGATAAGAAGGTATTTGCGCCTCTGGCCACTTGAGATTCAAATCATTTAGAACCATTTCGTTCTGGTGCCTCTGTTGTGAATTAACCATTGAGGATTTCTGAAGTCTGGCCTGCTTGGAGACTGTCACGATCTGTTGTTCATTTGCAGGCATTTCCCATCATGGACTCAGAGATCAGCCCTGAGAAAGCTACACTCTCACTCACTTCAATCGTTGCCATATTGTCTCTCCCTGACAAAGAATAAAAGTAAGAACTACTTACTGTGTGCCAAGTCTTGTGCCAAGTGCTTAGCTTAACTTCAAACTTCGCAACAATCCTGTAAGCTGTGTATTATCACCCCCATTTTATAGATAAGGAAACTGAGGCTCAGTACAGTAACTAGCATATAGAAAAAAATGAAATAGAGATCTTTTCATTATGATACTTGATGGAAGTAATTCTGGTAAAGCTACACATTTCTAAATTTTCACTTAGAAATGTGAGAATTTCCAGCATTTGAAAGATATCTGTGATGTCCAAAAGTCAGATGTTTCAACCTCATGAAACACATTGCCATCGAGCCAGTTCTGACTTGTAGTGACCATATAGGACAGAGCTGCACTATAGGGTTTCCAAGGAGCAGCTGGTAGATTCGAACTGCTAACCTTTTGGTTAACAGCCAAGCTCTTAACCACTGCACCACCAGGGCGCCAACCTCATGAAAGAGACATAAATATGCTAACATTTTAGGATAAATGCTTTCCTTCTAAATCAGAGAAAATGGCAGACCTAACCTAAAGAAAATTCTTGAGGAGAAAATTACTAAGTATTATTCAGCCCAAAGTTGAGGGTGCTTCCATAACATTTTGAATTTAGTTCTGATTGTGAGTTAAGTTTCAAGGGGTGACAAATTCTGAACAAGTAGCTTGAAACTAAATAAACAGTTGTTCCATCCTACTCCTCAGCAGTTAATTATAGCAAGAACTCTGCTTCCTGGAAAGTATTGTTATACTAAATTATAATTAGTGGTTAGAAGCAGAGATACATTTTTTTTTCTTTGAAAAAAAAGCATACTAGAGTAAAGAGCTTTGTTGGCATTTTAAGCTTTTGAATTAGAGAAGAGCTACAGTGGAAAACTGGTTATTCTTTTGGCAGCTGAGAAAATACTGTCTGTCAGTCAAGACCGAGAGCCAAGAGCCCCTAATATTAATCAAAACAGGAGAGAATGAGCTATGTAAAATGTTCAGGTGTGGAGAGGCCCTGGGAGCCTTGGAAAAATGTTCTGCGTTGCTTAATGCTAATTGATGGATCTCTGCTGATTGCTGTTGGTTTTAAAGCTGCATTCAGATTAGGCTTTCTTTGCCTCAGAAAATGTGGCAATTAAAAAGTGCTTTAATATAACCAAGAATGGCCCAGGAGCAAATAACGACAGATGTGGGGCTGTCGAAAGTGCTCAAGGTAGGTAAACAGCGTAATGCACCAGTTTTGAAACAAAAGCTCTGAGCTTAGCGCTGTCATCCTTTGCAGCCCAGAGTTTTCTCCACTCTGTTACTTTTCTACCTTCAAACCCTGCCTTGAGCCTCTCCTTTCTCCTTTCTCTTGTCTTTCTTTCCCTTTTCTCTTGGAGCTTCCTTCCATTGCTGTAGCTATGGCTACAGGGACTTTTTGTGGCTGCCATTCCTGCAAAGAGCATCACCGAATCCAGATGGAAATGGGGGTAAACCAGAGGTTGGTAGTGGTGGAATATTTTCTGTTTGAGTCTTCAGACTCATGCTCCACCCTCCTTTCCTGTTTTGTTCCCCAAAAGGCTGACTTGTATAGTTAGATCAGCCAGTGGGAGGCACCAGCAGCAGCAGGTCAAAGGATGATAAGAGAAAAAGGTGGAGATACTTCTTCTCCACTCCTACCCTGTCATGGATTGAATTGTGTCCCCCCAAAATATGTGTCAACTTGGTTAGGCCATGATTCCCAGTATTGTGTGGTTGTCCTCCGTTTTGTGATTGTAAGTTTACGTTAAAGAAGATTAGGGTGGGATTGTAACACCCTTAACAGGTCACATCCCTGATCCAATGTAAAGGGAGTTTCCCTGGAGTGTGATCTGTACCACCTTTTGTCTCTCAAGAGATAAAAAGGCAAAGGAAGCGAGCAGAGGGGGGGACTTAATACCACCAAGAAAGAAGTACCAGGAGCAGAGCGCATCCTTTGGACTTGAAGTTCCTGCATGGAGAAGCTCCTAGTCTAGGGGAAGATTGACGAGAAGGACCTTCCTCCAGAGTTGACCGAGAGAGAAAGTCTTCCCCTAGAGCTGACACCCTGAATTTGAACTTCTAGCCTACTAGACTCTGAGAAAATAAATTTCTCTTTGTTAAAGCCATCCATTTGTGGTATTTTTGTTACAGCAGCACTAGATGACTAAGACACACCCCAAGTCTGGTTGCACAGCTCCCATGAGGCAGACCCACTCCCATCACCATAGATCTCTCTGGGTTCCAATAACAGGACCCTCCCCTTACCCCTTCAGGTCTAGGGGTTTAAGGGCTAGATAAACACTATTTAGCCTAATGAGAGAGAGAGAGAACACAATATACAAAATAAGAAATGACAAGGGGAAATAACAATTGATATGGAAGATATTTTTTTTTAATCAAATGAAACTTTAAAATTATATGCAAATACATTTGCAAACCTAAATGGATAGTTTTCTAGGATAATACAATTTACCAAAATTGAACCAATTAGAAGAAATAGAGAAAGTTATCAAGGAACTAACTCACAAAAAAGCACTTGGCCCAGATGGTTTCACAGGGAATTCTACTAAATCTTCAAAAACCAGATAATCCCAGTGTTACATAGATTGTTCCAGAGCAATGAAAATAAAGGAAAATTTACAAATTGTTTTTATGAAGCAAGATTAGCATTACCTAAATCTGATAAAAACAAAAACCAAGCCTCTTGCCGTCAAGTTGATTCTGACTCATAGTGGCCCTATAGGACAGAGTAGATCTGAACCAAGGGTTTCTATGAGTGGCTGATGGAGTCAAACTGCCAATCTTTTGGTTAGCAGCTGAGTTCTTAACCACTGCACCACCAGGCCTCCCTAAATCTGAAAGTCTGTACAAAAATAAAATTATAGACCATATCATATATGAATATCTATGCAAAAATACTAAATATTACTGGACAGAATCCAACACCAAATTAAAAGAATAATACAAGAAAACGGAATGAGACTTATTTTAGGAATGGAAGATCAGTTCAATATTAGGCCATCCATAAATACAATATGCCATATTAATAGTTCTAAGGGGAAAAATCATATGTTCTCCATAGATGCTAAAAAAAAGTAACTGGAAAGATCCCCAGTAAAGCCTGGCTACCATTACTGAACATTTTGATCAAAGACTCTATGGACTAATCCTGATCAAAGGGGAAAAATACAGAATTTCAAATTCTGATGAAATCCAAATTTCTGGAGCCATGGAATCTGGAGGAACCCCTGAAACTATTGCTCTGAGATAATCTTTAAGCTTTAAACCAAAAATACCCCCTGAAGTCTTAAAACTAAACAATAGTTTAGCTTCGCTAGTAAAGAATGTCTGCCTTGAGTATTATGATGCTGTTTTAAGATCTATGTATATGGGCTCAAATTGATAACAACATCTTGAAAGATTAGATAGGAACCTTAGAGGACAATGAGTGTATGTTAATGGGGGAGTGTTATAGATTGAATTTTGCCCCCAAAAAATGTGTATCAACTTGGCTAGGCCGTGATTCCCAGTGTTGTGTGATTGTCCACAATTTTGTCATCTGATGTGATTTTCTTAAATATTGTGAATCCTACCTCCATGATGTTAATGAGGCAGGATTAGAGGCAATTATGTTAATGAAGCAGGACTCAAATCTACAAGATTAGATTGTATCTTGAGTCAATCTCTTTTGAGATACAGAAGAAAGAAGCAAGCAGAGAGATGGGGGACCTCATAGCACCAAGAAAGTAGTGCCAAGAGCAGAGTGCATCCTTTGGACCTGGGGTCCCTGCATGGAAGCTCCTAGACCAGGGAAAGATTGATGACAAGGACCTTCCTCCGGAGAGAAAAAGCCTTCCCCTAGAGCTAGCACCCTGAATTTGGACCTTTTAGCCTACTCAACTGTGAGAGAATAAACTTCGTTTGTTAAAGCCATCCACTTGTGGTACTTCTGTTATGGTAGCACTAGATAACTAAAACAGGGAGGAACAACTCAGAAAAGGAAGGTGAGAATGGTTGCACAACTTGAAGAACGTAATCATTGTCACTGAATTGTACATGTAGAAATGGTAGAATTGGTATATATTTTGCTGTGTATATTCTCAACAGCAGCAACAAAAACAAAATATTTTTTAAAAAAAGATTTCCAAAAAACAGTAGCTGCTGATGCTGCTTATGTACAACCAAACACCTCATGGGATTTTGGAGGTTTAGGGTCATGGTATCAAGTGACATTCCCAGTTAATCAGCCTCATAATGTGTTTAGTGCTTCTATTCTACCTCCTAGTTCATTGTGTAGTACTTGGGGTCTTAAAAACTTGCAAGTGGCCATCCAAGGCACAACAATCGGTCTCTTTTCACCTGGAACAACAGAGGAAGAAGGAGAGTCAGGAACAGGAAGAGGATATGGAATGTATGGCTAATGGCCTCCATGAATAATGGCCTCCTCTGCCATGAGACAGAAGAACTGGATGATGCCCAGCTACCATTACTGAATGTTTTGATCAAAGATTCCATAGAAGAATCCTGATCAAAAGAGGGAAAATGCAGAACAGAATTTCAAATTCTCACGGACTCTAGATTTTATAGAGCCATGGAGGGTGGATGAACTCCTGAAACTATTGCCCTGAGATAATCTTTAAACCTTAAACCAAAAATACCCCCTGAAGTCATCTTAAAACCGACCAGTAGTTTAGCTTAACTAGTGAAAAATATCTGCCTTGAGCATTATGCTCTTTTAAGAACTTTCTATATGGGGTCAAACTGAAAGCAGGAACCCGAAAGATTAAATAGGAACCTTAGCAGACCGTGAGTTTATGTTAATGAGAGAGGAACAACTCAGAAATGAGGGTGAGAATGGTTGCACAACTCAAAGAGCATAATCAATGTCACTAAATTGTACCTGTAGAAACAATTGAATTTGTGTATGTTTTGCTGTGTATATTCTCAACAACAATAATAAAATTTAGAAAAAAAAAGATTCCCAATAAAAATTTTCAAGATAATAGGAATTGATCAATAATTTCTTAATATGGTAAAATAGGTAACCCTTAGTTTTAAGCCTGTATTTTACTTAATGAGAAAACACTAGTGGTATTTTCATTAAGATCAGAAACTAGGCAAGAATGACGACTCTCTCCACTATTAATATTTTACTGAGGGTATTATCCTATACAGTTAAAAAAGAGGAATAAATTAAAGGCAAAAGAATTTGGAAAGAAAAAGTAAAACTCTACTTGGATAATGTGATTGTCTTAGTTTCTTAGTGCTGTTATTACAGAAATACTACAAGTAGGTGGCTTAACGGAAATTTATTCTGTCATAGTTTAAAAGGCTAGAAGTCTGAATTAAGGGCACTGGCTCTAGGGGAAGCCTCTTTCTGTCAGTTCTGGAGGAAAACCCTTGTCTCTTTCAGCTTCTCTTCTTTGGCAATCTCCATGTGGCATCAATCTTTCTCCATTTGTGCTTTCTTTCTTCTATGCTTAATGTGCTCTTTTTATATCTCAAAAATGATTGGCCTGAAGCATACCCTACACTGATATGGCCTCATTAACATAACAAAACACTATCTCAAATAGGATTACATCCACAAGTATAGGTAGGTGTTAGGATTTGCAACACATATTTTGGGGGAATACAGTTCAATCCATAACATTGGTACTATACCTGGAAAAACCTAGTGAATCAGTGATAAAGCTGACCCAAATAACTAAAAATGTCAGTAAAGTAGCAAAATATAAAATTAACAAAAAAATAGTCTTTATATATATACAAACAATAGTTAGAAGATAAAAAGGCAGAGAATATTCATTTACATTATCAATAAAGAAGATAAAAAGTTAACAAAAAACTTAACAGGAAACATGAAATAAAAATTCTCCTGAAGACAAAAAAGAAGACTTGAACAAAATGGAAAGACATTGCTTTTTATTGGAGGTGACTCAATACTATAAAGATGTCAATTCTCACTAAGTGAGTTTAAAAATTTAGGTCAATTCCAATAAAAATACCAATAAATTTTAATGGTTTAGAAAGTTGGTATTAAAATTCATATGAAAAAATAAATATACAAGAATAACTAGGAAAACATGGGGGGGAAGCTATAAGGAGGGCTAGTTCTATCAGATATTAAAACAAAGCATAAAGCCTCTATAAAGTACACTGTGGTACTGGTGCATAAATAGACAAATAGATCAGTGGAATAGAAAAGAAAACAAACCCACATAAATGTGGAATCATAGTGTACGATAAAGGTGATATGACATCTTAAATCATTGGGTCAAAGATATTTTCAAAAATGGTGCTGGGACAACTGGATAGCTGTTTGGAAAAGGATAAAATTAGATCCATACGTCTGATGCAGAGGCCATAGTTCTAGTCCCCGATTCTGATACCAGCTTACTCTGTGTCCTGGAGGGAGTCACTTACCTCTCTGGGTCTCAGTTTCTTCACCTGCAAAATAAAGAGGGAAACTATCTGATCACAAAGAACATTTCTGCTCTGCCATCCCATGAAGACCTGAAAGTTTACCTTGGTATGCTGTTGCTGGTGGACTCCCTGGTATTGGCGCAAGTACTGGCACCTGCTCCTGGTTAAGAGTAAGAGCCCCATTCAGTCAATGTCAGGCACCTGGATGGTTACTGTGCAGAGAGAACAGATTTAGCTCATGTGACTCTATGGAGGCCATTGCCAATCTGGTACCATGCTCATCTGAGGAGTTAGGGAGTATATTTTGTCTTCTGTTTAAGGTATTTTCTTTGCATTTGTTTGCATTTGATGCTTATGAATATTCCTTTTTTTTTTCTGCAGTTTCCTTTCTAGGGGTCCAATGAGATTTTTCCAAAAACTTTAAGCAAAAATGAGACCAAAGGTGCACGCCAGCCCAGGGGCAAGGACTAGAAGGTAGGAAGGAACAGGAAAGCTGGTAATAGGGAACCCAAGGTAGAGAAGAGAGAGAGTTGACATGTCATGGGATTGTTAATCAGTGTCATAAAACAATATGTCTACTAACTGTTTAATGGAAAACTAGTTTGTTCTGTAAAACTTCATCTCAAGTACAGTAAAAAAACAAAAAATTAAAAAAAAAAACCTTAAGTAACTTTGATCAGAGGCAGTTAAAGCAATGAAGAGACTTTCTACCCTGGGTTTAACTCTGACCAACCAGGTGGAAATAGAGTGGGCAAGTGAAAATGATAGGAACCATGGGAAAAAAGTGGTTGGAAGGTTGGCATCATGACATAATAGAATGAATGTGCAACTTAGAGCCAGATCAGATTTGAGTCTTGGCACCTCTCATTAACAGATGTATGACCGTGCGCCTGTTAAATAACCTCTCTGAGCCTCAGTTTTCTCATCTATAAAACAAAGTCAACACGCCTTACCTTATAGAGTTGTGTAAGACTTAGAGATAATAACAGTAGCTGTTATCATTTCCAACTACCAAATGCGTTTTACAACAGCTGTTACTATTCAAACATACAGCGCCAAGGAACTTCCCATGCAGCAAAGAAAACTGTGTCTTTGTGAATATCTATGATTGCTAGAGATTTCATCCTTATGTTCTGGTAGAATACGCATCCCTTTAACTTCCCTCTATTATCCTGGCTTTATTGTTTGAATCATTCTCTGTCATCCTCATGAGAGAACTTTAGATATTAAATCATACCCCACCCCTGGCACCCAAATATTCTCTTGGCTAAATACTCAAGTATTCTCAAAAGGATAAGTATTCTCAAGACTAATGGCCTTGATTTTTCCATATAGGACAAGGTATCCAGGTTCCCTACCATCCTCAATGTCAGCTTGGTGGCCGTCACTGTGATTTGCAAGTAGAAACAATGGTCTAAATGTGGTCCGATTAGCCCAGAAAACATTGAGGCTGATTCCTCTCTTAATGCTTCTACTAATGGAGCTGGGAATGTCATTAACTTGTTTAGCAGCCTAGTCACATCCTTGGTTCCTCTTAGATTTGCACTCAACCAACACCTCCAGAATTGTTCAAATGGACTTTTTCAGAGCAGATCCTTGTTGCATTTCATCCTACAGTTGCATGTACATTTCTAAATTTTATATATTTGTTTCTAAACTTATGTCTGTGCTCATTTACACGAAGAATTTTTTAAAATTCTAAACACAACAGCTAACATTTATTGAAAACATCCTATGAGTCAGGCATTGGTCTTTTACTCCATTTTCAGATGAGGAGACAGAGTAGCTTGTACAAATTTTCACAGCTTCTGCAAAGTTGGAGCTGGGGCCAGAGCTCATACCCTTAACCACTGCTCTATACTGCAAATATGTACCAAACACGTTCATACAATCACATCACTTCTGTCAGAGTTGGGGAAGACACTGGACTGCAGGTCTTGGTTAGGTCACCATTTCTGTGGGCCTCAGTATCCTTCTCTGTAACATGAGTGGTTGGGCCGGGCCATTTCTTATGTTTCTCTCAACCCTAAGACTTTACAACTGCATAAATTCACCAAGAGTCTAATCAAAGTGTAGAAGAGAAGATAAACTTCTGATTTTCTTCCCTAAGAATTCTGCTTGCACTTGAGCTCACATGCAGAAGCTCACATTTGACTCTACTGAAGTTCCTCTTGTCAGTTTTGTTTGGGGTGTGAGCACTGTCCTAACAAAAGCTTCAGATCAGTATTTCTGTACACACAGCCATCTCCACTGCCCCTCCTACTCTGCAACATCTGCAGGCTGATGCTCAGACCCTCTCGATCTTCATCCAAGTCACTAGTTGTATGCAGCAGCCCACACCTTCCTTCAGGGTTCTTGCACTGCCACTAGAAACGCTCCAAGGACATAGGAACAACTTTGCACACTGCCTTCTCCAGGACTGTTTTAAAGATAGGCCCCAAAGTGTTATTTTCTTGAAATAACCATCTATGGTACAAACAGAGGTGAATCACGGTCACAGTCTCTGGGTCAAAATTTGACTCTTAAGTTCTCTAGCTGTCTGTGGCCAGTGGGATCAGCTGCCAGGGGACCCTGTGAGTCCAAGAGTCTGTTTAGAAAGTACGTTTGCGTATTTTAAAATATTTCTAGTCAAGACCAGGGGGAAACTTACCTCACAGTGTCCCACATAAGGTAAGAGCATTGTGATTAGGTAGCCCCTTTAACCTAGAGTTTCTGCCCTGAAGAAAGAGATGAAAATGAGTCAGGGTCCCTTGCTGTTCAGTAAAGGATTAACTTAGCTGTACCAAGCCTAGCACATTCCAGAAAAAGGCCTATCTCTATGAGGACTGACCCTTGACAGGCTCCTGGGCTATAACCTCAGAATCTCTAATAAGGGTGTTTTTGTATGCCTGAGGCCCTGGGTAATGTTGTGTATGTTTGACCTCTGAGGGGCTGGAGACTGAATAGCTAACTTCAGTCACTGGGGTGCCGCCTACCTAATGGCTGACCCTCAATAATACCCTGGACACCAAGGCTTGGATCAGCTTCCCTGGTTGCCAACATTTCACATATGTTGTCATACATC
Organism: Elephas maximus indicus; assembly: GCF_024166365.1. Taxonomy (NCBI): domain Eukaryota; kingdom Metazoa; phylum Chordata; class Mammalia; order Proboscidea; family Elephantidae; genus Elephas; species Elephas maximus. Next base: position 43,567,611 of record NC_064829.1, on the reverse strand, counting down.
ATTTCTGGGAGAATTAAGTGATGTCTGTGCCACTTCACTGGGAAAAGACAGCTAGAAGCTTGTACCTGGTTTTTCCTGGACTTTGCCCACTTGCCTTTTCCCTTTGCAGATTTCCAGTCTGTACCGAGCCAGTTCTGGGGCATTTGGTCAAGTAAGAATCCCATTTTCAGGCAGAGGAAGGACCAGCCAAATAATGTGTGGATTTTATAGGACTTGCCTTTCACAGGGAGTAAGAGGAGAATGAAGGCCTTTTGTTTGCTGCCTGTTCCTTGGAGTCCTGCACCTTCTATCACATTGCACTGAAAAGAATCAGAGACGATCTGGCGTACTCATGTGATGGCATCCCTAATTTTGGCAGACCCTAAAATACACATTGAGAGTTTATCCAGTGTCACCCAGGTCTCCTGAGTCCAAGTGCAAAGTTCTTTCCACTTAGCCTCAAGGACCAGATTTCATTAAGCTTAAGAGCAGATCCCACCCAGGGTGGGTGTCTTAGTTATCTAGTGCTGCTATAACAGAAATACCACAAGTGGATGGTTTTAACAAAGAGACATTTATTCTCTCACTGTTTAGGAGGCCGGGCTTCTGAATTCAGGGCACTAGTTCCAGGGGAAGGCTTTCTCTCTGTCAGGTCCTTGCCATCAATCTTCCCCTGGTCTAGGAGCTTTTCAGTGCAGGGACCCCAGGTCTGAAGGACACCCACTCCTGGTTCTTGCTTGGTGGTAATGAGGTCCCCTTGCTTTCTCTGCTTGCTTCTCTCTTTTATATCTCAAAAGAGATTGACTTAAGACACAACCTAATCTTGTACATTGAGCCCTGCCTCATTAACATAACTACCTCTAATCCTGCCTCATTAACATCATAGAAGTAGGATTTACAATACATTAGAAAATCATATCAGATGACAAAATGGTGGGAATCATGGTCTAGCCAAGTTGACACATATTTTGGGAGGACACAATTCAATCCATGACAATGGGTTTCTAGGCAGGTCCTCCGTGGGCCTCACATTTCTTTTCTAGTTTGGGGGCCCAACTTCAGGCTCTCTGGGGAAGGAAGAATGGAGGTAATGGGCATGACGTTTCTGCCAAAGAAGCTAACTTTGAGAACGATGGAAGAGATTGGGCTTCTCCACTTAGAGAAAAGAATAAGAAAGGATCAAGTTTCCTTTTGGGCTATCTATCTCCCTGCTTGACTGTTGGTGGCCAGGCGCTGCTGAGAGCATTTTTTCCTTTTGCCATCATGTTGTTCTGAGCAGCCTGAGCCAAAGTACAAAACAGATTTCATTTCAATTTAGTGAACTGTGGCGACTGCAAGCTAATCTGACTTTCTTGCTCTTCTTGGTTCATTTCTTCTGTTGATTGATCTGTCTTTCATTGCTGGGCCTCTTGTAGTTCAGCTTCCCCAGTCTCTGGGGCTGGAGGATTCTTGTCCTGGCTATCCGACTGTCATGGATTGAATTATGTCCCCCCAAAATGTGTGTATCAACTTGGTTAGGACATGATTCCCAATATTGTATGGTTGTCCTCCATTTTGTGATTGTAATTTTATGTTGAGAGGATTAGGGTGGGATTGTAACACCATCCTCACTGAGGTAACCTCCCTGATCCAAAAGGGAGTTTTCCTGGGATGTGGCCTGTACCACCTTTTATCTTTTAAGAGATAAAAGGAAAGGGAAGCAAGCAGAGAGTTGGGGACCACATACCACCAAGAAAGCAGCACAAGGAGCAGAGCGTGTCCTTTGGACACCATGTCCCTGCACCAGGGAAAAATTGACGACAAGGACCTTCCTCCAAAGCCAACAGAGAGAGAAAGCTTTCCCCTGGAGCCTACGCCCTGAATTTGGACTTGTAACTTACTAGACTGTGAGAAAATAAATTTCTCTTTGTTAAAGCCTCCACTTGTGGTATCTCTGTTACGGCAGCACTAGATAACTAAGACACCAACCATCAGTGAAAAAACTAAAAATTTCTCAAGATCAAATTTGTGCATGAACTCATAAGTTTTATTTGAAATTCATGAATTGGAGGGCATCTGGTCTGGAAGTCAGACAAGAGATTTGAAGCATAAGTGGATGAGACCAAAGTTATATGGGCAAAGTGGTATATAAGAACAGGAAAGTAACACTAGGCAAAAAAAAAAGTGACTGGTTAATTCTAAGTTACTTTCCTCCATATATGGCTTATTGAGGACTTTCATAGCTAGGTCATATGCTATAGCTGAGGCATCAAGTACAGATTAGTTGGTTTAGGTTTCAGCTCCTAGGAAGGTCAGGCATTTGGAGGAAATAGAAACTAACTAGGTTTTGGTTTGCTGACATACGTAGTGCTTAGCATAAGTAACTCCATCTTGGGCCTAGCATGGCCAGGTTCACATCCATTTCATAGGTCTCTTGGTATCTTGCCCACTCCTGGCTCTGACCACAGCATGGGCACCCTACTGAATGTGCTGTTGATTAAGACACCCTTAAATAAAGCATCTAGAGACCCTTTGATCAAGAAGCCCTGGAGAAGCATTTTGGCAGCCACATGTCCCCAGACCCTTAGACCATAGCCCAGCAACTCACCCAGTTTAGCTGCCACTGGTAGTGAGCTCGCGGAGCCCACTGTCCTAGTGATAATGGAATGAGAAGTCAAGAGTGCCTTTGAGTGCTCTTTCAAGTGTAATAGTTGTTGTTGTTAGGTGCCGTCGAGTCGGTTCTGACTCATGGTGACCCTGTGCATGACAGAATGAAACACCGGTCCTGCGCCATCCTTACAATCGTTGTTATGCTTGAGCTCATTGTTGCAGCCACTGTGTCAATCCACCTCGTTGAGGGTCTTCCTCTTTTCCGCTGACCCTGTACTCTGCCAAGCATGATGTCCTTCTCCAGGGACTGATCCCTCCTGACATGTCCAAAGTATGTAAGACACAGTCTCGCCATCCTTCCTCCAAGGAGCATTCTGGTGGCACTTCTTCCAAGACGGATTTGTTTGTTTTTTGGCAGTCCATGGTATATTCAATATTCTTTGCCAACACCACAATTCAAAGGCGTCAACTCTTCTTCGGTCTTCTTTATTCATTGTCCAGCTTTCACATACATATGATGCGATTGAAAATACCATGGCTTGGGTCAGGCGCACCTTAGTCCTCAGGGTAATATCTTTGCTCTTCAATACTTTAAAGAGGTCCTTGGCAGCAGATTTACCCAATGCAATGTGTCTTTTGATTTCTTGACTGCTGCTTCCATGGCTGTTGATTGTGGATCCAAGTAAAATGAAATCCTTGACAACTTCAATCTTTTCTCTGTTTATCATGATGTTGCTTATTGGTTCAGTTGTGAGGATTTTTGTTTTCTTTATGTTGAGGTGCAGTCCATACTGAAGGCTGTGGTCTTTGATCTTCATTAGTAAGTGCTTCAAGTCCTCTTCACTTTCAGCAAGCAAGGTTGTGTCATCTGCATAATGCAGGTTGTTAATGAATCTTCCTCCAATCCTGATGCCCCATTCTTCTTCATATAGTCCAGCTTCTCATATTATCTGTTCAGCATACAGATTGAATAGGTATGGTGAAAGAATACAACCCTGACGCATGCCTTTCCTAACTTTAAACCAATCAGTATCCCCTTGTTCTGTCCAAACAACCCCCTCTTGATCTATGTAAAGGTTCCTCATGAGCACAATTAAGTGTTCTGGAATTCCCATTCTTCGCAGTGTTTTCCATAGTTTGTTTTGATCTACACAGTCGAATGCCTTTGCGTAGTCAACAAAACACAGGTAAACATCCTTCTGGTATTCTCTGCTTTCAGCCAGGATCCATCTGAAACCAGCAATGATATCCCTGGTTCCACGTCCTCTTCTGAAACCAGCCTGAATTTCTGACAGTTCCCTGTTGATATACTGCTGCAGCCATTTTTGAATGATCTTCAGGAAAATTTTGCTTGCGTGTAATATTAATGATATTGTTCTACAACTTCCACATTTGGATGGATCACCCTTCTTGGGAACAGGCATAAATATGGATCTCTTCCAGTTAGTTGGCCAGGAAGCTGTCTTCCATATTTCTTGGCATAGATGAGTGAGCACCTCCAGCGCTGCATCTGTTTGTTGAAACATCTCAACTGATATTCCGTCAATTCCTGGAGCCTTGTTTTTCGCCAATGCCTTCAGAGCAGCTTGGACCTCTTCCCTCACTACCGTCGGTTCCTGATCATATGCCACCTCTTGAAATGGTTGAATATCGACTAATTCTTTTTGGTAGAATGACTGTGTGTATTCCTTCCATCTTCTTTTGATGCTTTCTGCGTCATTTAATATTTTCCCCATAGAATCCTTCACTACTGCAACTCAAGCCTTGAATTTTTTCTTCAGTTCTTTCAGCTTGAGAAATGCCGAGTGTGTTCTTCCCTTTTGGTTTTTCCATCTCCAGCTTTCGCACATGTCGGTATAATACTTTACTTTGTCTTCTCGAGAGGCCCTTTGAAATCTTCTGTTCAGCTCTTTTACTTCATCAATTCTTCCTTTTGCTTTAGCTGCTCGATGCTCAAGAGCCAGTTTCAGAGTCTCCTCTGACATCCATCTTGGTCTTTTCTTTCTTTCCTGTCTTTTCAGTGACCTCTTGCTTTTTCATGGATGATGTCCTTGATGTCATTCCACAACTCGTCTGGTCTGCGGTCACTAGTGTTCAATGCATCAAATCTATTCTTGAGATGGTCTCTAAATTCAGGTGGGATATACTCAAGGTCATATTTTGGCTCTTGTGAACTTGCTCTGATTTTCTTCAGTTTCAGCTTGAACTTGTATATGAGCAATTGATGGTCTGTTCCACAGTTGGCCCCTGGCCTTGTTCTGACTGATGATATTGAGCTTTTCCATCGTCTCTTTCCACAGGTGTAGTCAATTTGATTTCTTTGTGTTCCATCTGGTGAGGTCCATGTGTATCCAAAACCAAACCAAACCCAGTGCCGTCGAGTCGATTCTGACTCATAGCGACCCTATAGGACAGAGTAGAACTGCCCCATAGAGTTTCCAAGGAGCGCCTGGCAGATTCGAACTGCTGATGCTTTGGTTAGCAGCCGTAGCACTTAACCACTATGCCACCAGGGTTTCCGTCCTTGTGTATAGTCACTGTTTATGTTGGTGAAAGTAGGTATTTGCAATGAAAAAGTCATTGGTCTTGCAAAATTCTATCATTCGATCTCCGGCATTTTTTCTATCCCCAAGGCCATATTTTCCAACTACTGATCCTTTTTCTTTGTTTCCAACTTTTACATTCCAATCGCCATTAATTATCAATGCATCTCGATTGCATGTTTGATCAATTTCAGACTGCAGCAGCTGATGAAAATCTTCTATTTCTTCATCTTTGGCCCTAGTAGTTGGTGAGTAAATTTGAATAATAGTCGTATTAACTGGTCTTCCTTGTAGGCGTATGGATATTATCCTATCACTGACAGTGTTGTACTTCAGGATAGATCTTGAAACGTTCTTTTTGACGATGAATGCAACACCATTCGTCTTCGAGTTGTCATTCCCAGCATAGTAGACTATATGATTGTCTGATTCAAAATGGCCAATACCAGTCCCTTTCAGCTCACTAATGCCCAGGATATCAATGTTTATGCATTCCATTTCATTTTTGACGATTTCCAATTTTCCTAAATTCATACTTCGTACATTCCAGTTTCTGATTATTAATGGATGTTTGCAGCTGTTTCTTCTCATTTTGAGTCATGCAACAGCAGCAAATGAAGGTCCCAGAAGCTTTACTCCATCCACATCATTAAGGTTGACTCTACTTTGAGGAGGCAGCTTTTCCCCAGTCATCTTTTGAATGCCTTCCAACCTGGGGGGGCTCATCTTCTGGCACTATATCAGACAATGTTCCGCTGCTATTCATAAGGTTTTCACTGGCTAATGCTTTTCAAAAGTAGACTGCTGGGTCCTTCTTCCTAGTCTGTCTTAGTCTAGAAGCTTAGCTGAAACCTGTCCTCCATGGGTGACCCTGCTGGTATCTGAATACCGGTGGCATAACTTCCAGCATCACAGCAACACATGAGCCCCCACAGTACAACAAACTGACAGAAACATGGGGGCATATGATTTTAGAGGCTGAAAAGTCCCAAGTCAGTGGGTCAGGCTACAGGCTTTTCCTAACTCTTGTAGCTCCAAGGCCTGGCTTATCCAAGATCATCAGGTCAGACAACAGGCCTCTGGTTCATAGGCTGTGGAGGTGGACAAATCCTAAGATCAGTAAGTAAGCTAGCAGGGTGCTGTCTTGCAGACTCAGAGGCTGATAAATTCCAAGATCAGCAGGTTAGCTGTTAGCTCAAGTCCCAAGAACCAGAGGTCAGACAAAAAAAAACCAGCTGTAGGAACAAAAGCCTGTAAGCCACTTTTGAAGTGTAATAGTAGCTATTCCTAAACTGCCGTTTGTGCTCCAGATTTGTCAGAGCTCTTTCTGCAGACTGAGAACAAGTCATTTATTCTGCTTGATCTTAGTTTTTACGATAAATATGATCCCAGTGAGAGACTATGTATACAAAGAGGCAATGGCCAGAATACATACAATAAAACTCTGATCTATAAACTCTCAGCAGCCAGCCCAAGAAACCAAACCATAACCTCTGCAACAATTGTCCAGGGCAGTCAGGGCTTGGTCAGTGCCTGCAGCTTCCTTTTTTTTTTTTTCACCCTGCTTCCAACTGAGGACCAAACCAGAGAAAGCTAAGTGTGCTCCCCAAACCAATTACACAGGATACTGTGTATGTGGATTTTAGAATCTGAGGTGCTGGCATATCTGAAATAGGTGATTTCAGACCTAAAATTCAAAATTCCATTTTGAATTAAACTAAGAGTTTCATTCCTACTCTTCTAAGAAATCATCCCACCTTTTGTCAAGCTCTTATTGTTTGAAAAACAAAAGCCCATTGCCTGTTAAGAATGTTTACAAAACTGGCCCCAGAGAAGGCACCTTACTGATAATGTTAAATAAAGAGCCTTTAAGTAACTTCATAGCCAAAATAGTTACATATGAAGACTTCTTCCCATTCTGACTTCCAAATTAATTTTCATTCATTGGCATTTTTTCCACTGCAATATGCTAATGATATGTAAATTAGTAACTGGGTAGAAACTAAGTTTGTTAAAGTAAGGAGACAGATCACAGCTGTAAAAGTCTTGACTGTTGGTAACAAAGAGTGCAGAGATTCGGGCTTCAACTTATGCAAATAAACTTGTTAACTGTGAATTCCTAGGCCCTATCTTACTCACCTTTGGATGGATGGGCAGTGTTTACGTTTCAAAAGACTTTAGATTTAGAGCTAATTTAATCTTTACTCTTTACATTTCAAAGACTCCAATTAAGCTTGACTCAGCTTGCAAACCATCCCTAAACCACTATACCAAGAATGTTTATACATTCCACTTCAGAAATACTGCGTTAGTCAAATTGTATCGAGAGCAAGAGATTTGTGTTAGGCTAGAAACTGATTTTAAGAAAGTTTATAGTTTAACCACCCCTTGTAAGTTTTCTTTCCTTCCAGTGAAATAACTTTGATGTGAACTGGTTTGTATTTGCTTATTGTCTGTTAAGTACTCCATTATCCTGCTGGCAAAACCAGTTTGAAATGCCATGTGTTCTCCCACGGAAATTATTCCTTCAATAAATTTTTATTTTAATATCTATTGGAGCATCAGTCCAGTGTTTCCACTAGCACTTCTAATTAGCCCACCTCCTGCTTCCCCATGTCAACAACCTCCAATCAGGGCATGCCTGAGCCTTCCCTTGCTTTCACTGTAAAGCTTTCCCACTCTCCTGCCAGCCACAAGTGATGGTGGCTGACCCCCTGCTATAGAAAATTCTGAATAAATAGCCTCTCTGCTCTCATTTGGGTAGTCTGTTTATTTCCACACTGGGTAAGTCATATCAGCTCTTCAGTTTCCTGCCCTCCTCCCAGGCCCAACTGCTCAAAGGAAAAATATCCTCAGTAATGAAAAGGGAGTGATTTTACGGTGATGGGTGCTATTTCCTTTAAAAGAGCACAATAAAATGACAACAGAGAAACAGGAAAAACATCTTTTTTCTTAGTTTTGGCATTGTCTCTGCATTACCAACAGGGATGGAAAAGGAAAGTGGCCAACACTGGGGCCAAGGCTCCACTGTGAATGGAAAACTCAGAGAATCACACTCAAAGGAATCCAAACCTCCCCTACCCCCAATTAAGGACACTTTTGGTATTTGTGGATGAAGCTCCTCCTCATCCCCCACTTTACCCCTCCCATATTTTTTTGGACACCTTCCTTTTCCCAGCATAGGACTTGCAACTGCAGATAGCTTCTTTGCTCCCTCTGGAACCTCCGATTAGCAGCAATTAAAAAAAGGTCTTGCTGCAACTTGACACTTTTTGAAATGCTAATTGATGCTAAGCAGAGCCATCAGGCTGTCTTTCACACCTACTCAGTCCCTGCCCCAGGCTTTTTTGCATATTTGAATCAATAAGTTTCTAAGTCAGGAAGTGCTAAGTATGCAAATAGACTGCTCCCAACACCCTTGCTGAGCTCCGTACTGTGGGGTCCCAGAAAATCCCTGCAACACCCCCCAGGTTGACAGCGTTTTAACTTCTGCAGGTGGAATGCCCAGATTGTCCTGGGAGTGACCATTGTTAGTGCTTTGAGGAACTGCATAAATTGGTTGAAAAACACTGGTCAAGCCTGTCGCTTAAGCAGTAAAACAATTTGAAATGGAACAGGTGTATACAGCCAATGAAAGAATGTAGAGAGGAGATTGCTAAATTTGGTGTAAAGCTGGTAATATCCATAGGAGGAAAAAAACCCGTAACCTTTGGGTTGTCGTTTCCACTGTACAGAAACAATTTGCATCTCATCAATCTTCTATAAGTCATTATCTAATATCTAATATTACAGAGTCTGTGATCAATAGTCAATAATACATCAAACTAGGTTACATTTCTCTAGGGCAACAAATGACCCTTAGACAGGCTTGTTAGACAATGCTTCCAGATGAATTTAAAGGGCGTGCAGAAATCTTTTGTATATTTTACACATTTGGAGGTGCCCCCTCCCAGTCTCATGGTAACCCCATGACCTTCATAGGGGTGTCCACGTTATGATTTAGTGCTCCCAGGTGAATATTCTTGCAGTGTGAGATATTGTCATACATCATTGCTAGGAGAATTAAGTGCTGACTGTGCCACTCCACAGGGAGAGGACAACTGGAAGCTTGTACCTGGTTTTTCCTGGACTTTATCCATATGCCTTTTCCCTTTGCTTATTTTAATCTGCCTCCATTTGCTGTAATAAACTGTAACTATGAGCATAATAGTTTTTCTGAGTCCTAGCAAATCATCGAACCTGAGGGTGATCTTGACCATCCTCAACTCACTCACCCCCGGAAAGGTGGCAGTGGAGAACCAAGACCCTCTCCACTGGGCCTCTTGCCCTGAAGCCCCAGTTCTGGTAGCTCTTGCACAGGGTACCACTCTGTCTGCCAGGACTTGGAGTCAATGTAGGGCTGGGGTTATAGAAACAGTGCCTGGTGGGTACACCATGGTAGAGAGTGATGGAGCTATTGACTTTGGCGAGCACAATTTACCCCACTCCCTTTTTCTGAATCCAGCCACCTCTTCTTGGCCACAGTGCTCACACCTGGGTGATTCCTGGACACAGGTTGGTCTACACCCAGGCTAAGCCACAGAGGTCCTCTTTGGGCCTGATACACAGACGGTGGCAGAAATAAGATCTCTTCTTCTGTTGAGGTTGCCAAGCTAGAAAGATGTTAAGTTGGGGCTACCACCTGCCATCTCCTGAAGGATGTCCTGGAGCCCTCCAGCTGGCCTGGGGTCCACCCTAAGCTAGGACATTCCCTCTGGGCCCAGGCCAGTCCGAGTTGATATTTTTGTCACTAGCAGCTGAGAATCCTGACTAATGTGGGGTGATGGACCAGTTATGCTCTTACACATTCCCAGGACAATCCCCCAGCCCTCAACCCCCCAGGAGCACCTCTAGTGCCAATTTCCAATTCTTCTCTCTGAGTGGCGGTTATATATTGAGTGTGCCTGAGCCTGGATCTGGGTTTTCTTTTCTGTTTACAGCTGCTCACCAAAGTCTCTCCTAACCATACATTATGGCAGTGTTTTTCAAATTTGAGCAACATACAGAAACTCTTTAAAGAAAAAAAAAAAGCATTACCAGACCTCCCGTGTGAATTTAAAATATTTTATTTATTTTTATTGTACTTTAAGTGAAAGTTTTAAATTATTTTTATACTAAGTACAAACATATAACATATGTCCATGGCTATATAAAAGCAAAATAATTTTTCAACTCTAAAACCAACAGAATTCAAAGTAAAAACAGCAACTCAATGACAGATTATATTTTTCTAAAACCACATTGCTGACATTGAATTTATTAACAGAAAATGTTCCATATTTAATTAGTTCTAAATTTTGATAGGGAATAAATGGTGGGAGAAACCCCTGGGCCAATTTCTGTTTCCCAGAATCCTAACGTTTTCATTTCACTGTGATCCAAAAGGAGGCAAGGACATCTGGTTCTGAGAAAGGAGGTGACATTGAGGTTTTCCCCTGAGGTTTGAAGGGCCCAGTTTGGTACTCTGGGCTGTGTAAGGGTGCTCTTGGTATCCCTGTTCAGGACCCTTGTCTTGAAGAGGTCTGGAAGAGACCTGCTCAGGAGGCACGGGGCCCTGGCTCATAAAACACCAGCTTCTCTGAGTTTTGATCCTAGGCCCACACTCTGTCATCAAGTAGATTCCAACTCACAGTCACAGTGACCCTATAGGACAGGGTAGAACTATCAAGTAGATTCCAACTCACAGTCACAGTGACCCTATAGGACAGGGTAGAACTACCCGATAGAGTTTCCAAGGAGCACCTGGCAGATTTGAACTGCCGACCTCTTGGTTAGCAGCCATAGCACTTAACCACTATGCTACCAGGGTTTCCTGATCCTAGGCAGGCAGGTATAAATGCCTCCCTTAGAGGGGGAGCTGCCCAAATCTCATTTGAGAAACAATGGGGTTCTTGTGATAGTTAAATGCCTTCAGCCTTCAGCCTTTGGAGAGGACAATGGAAGAATATAAACATTAAAAAAATAATGTGGAATAATGGCAAAAGAGAAATGTCTTTTCCAGGAACATTTGGAAAAAAAAGCATATTGAGAAGAAACCAAGGCCTGTGGTCAGGGCAGGGAAGCTGGGAGCAGAAAGCACTTACCCCAGTTCCCTGGATCCCCGGTCTTGGCTCCTCTAGCTTCCAACCCCCCATATCCAGGACTGTAGCTTCTAAGCCCTAGCAGCTGGCACCCCTATTCCATTCTATTTTCCCAATAATTTTATCCTATTATAAAATGCTTAAGCTTTGTTGATAATCTGACATATTTCTTTGTTAAAAAATGTGTAATTTAAATCACAAACTTAAAAAAATTTTCTGACCATAATACCTGCTTCAACTTTCTGACAACAAATAATATTTTACTGGAAGTGTGTTTTCAATTTTTTTATAAACTGTTTAATAATTCTTATCAAATTTATAATATGCATAAAACAACATATAATTTTGATAAAAGACATACTGCTAGTAATTATAATTTAATTCCATCAAGATTTTAATATATGGACCATTATGGTCTGAGGAAATTTTTTGAAGTTTTTAATTTCAATTGTTTGGTGATATATTCCTCTGTGATTTTTGGCATTAAACTGGAAGGAGTTCAAAGAATTGAGCAAATTGCTGTAACAAATCTCTTTCCATTTCCATCTACTTATTTATGTGAACGAGGGTAGTTAGTACTTATATCAATGAAAATCAAAAATAGGATTATGCTGAACTCTGTCTCATTCTAGCAATAAGTCTTATTCAACGAAAAACCAAAAGAAACCAAACCCATTGCTGTTAAGTCAATTCTAACTCTATAGGACATAGTAGAACTGCTCCATAGGGTTTCCAAGGAGCAGATGGTGGATTCAAACTGCTGATCTTTTTTTTAGCAGTTGAGTTCTTAACCACTGCACCACCAGGGCTCCTATTCAATGAACTCATTGTTTAAATACTAGCAGAAATGGAAGGCTGGTTGAAGCTACTCAGGTCCAACGTGGCACCTTGGCAGGGTCAGGATCAGACTCTCCTGGGGAGGCTGGCACCTGGGAGGCTGCATTTCCAAGACACAGAGGCAAGGGGATACAAGGGCCCACAGTGGTTTCTAGGAGATAATGGAGAACTTGCCAGGATAGGAAGATTCAAGTCTCTCCAGCCACGGGAGCCAAATCCCAGTGTGACAATTCCATCTTTTGAAGAAAAGAATTAGGGCTAATCCATGCACTGGGCAGACTGGCTTTAACCCTCTATGTGTGCCAGGAAAAATGGCAGTAGGCAAAAGGGTTCTCTTAGTCAAGAATATTCCTAAAAGCAATAACCACAACAGTACTTATAGTGTGGTATGGTGAGTGCCTCCACATTACCCCCACGTGGCTTTCTAATAAGTCTCGCTGTTTTATTCTCTTGAGAAGTTTCTTAAGCTATTCTTGGTCCTTTGCCTTTCATGAGAGTTTTCAAATCAGCTTGTTAGGTTCCATAAAAAAAAAACCCTGTGAGAATTTCAATTGTCATTTCATTGAGATCATTAACTTATTTGAAATTATTGGGCATCGCGTGTCTCTTTGTTTCTTTAGGTTTTCTATTATATCTTTCAGTAAAGTTTTATAATTTTCTCCATAAAGATTCTAGACATTTTTTGTTAGATTTTTTCCTAGGTACTTTATAGTTTTTGTTGTCATTTTTAATGTTATATATTTTTTAAACTGTCTCTCTCTGTATATATGACTATGTATATGTAGATTTCCATGTATTTAATTCTTTTCTACCAATAGAGTTAAAATTTTTCTCTCATATTGTGCACCTTTAACAATTTTTTTGTGTGTGCTTTAAGTGACAGTTTACAAATCAAATCAGTCTCTCATTCAAAAATTTATATATACCTTGCTATATACTCCTAGTTTTTTTTTTTTTTTTTTTTTATATACTCCTAGTTGCTCTCCCCCTAATGAGACAGTACACTTCTTCTCTCCACTCTATTTTTGTGTCCATTCGGCCAGCTCATGACCCCCTCTGACCTCCCATCTCTTCTGCAGACAGGAGCTGCCCACATAGTCTCATGGGTCTACATGATCCAAGAAGCTCACTCCTTATTAGTACCATTTTCTATCGTATAGTCTGGTCCAATCCCTGTCTGAAGGCTTGGCTTTGGGAATGGTTCTTGCCTTGGGCTAACAGAAGGTCTGGGGACCATGACCTCTGGGGTCCTTCTAGTCTCAGTCAGACCATTAAGTTTGGTCTTTTTATGAGAATTTGGGGTCTGCATCCCACTGCTCTCCTGGTCCCTCAAGGGTCCTCTGTTGTGTTCCCTGTCAGGGCAATCATCGGTTGTAGCCAGGCACCGTCTAGTTCTTCTGGTCTCAGGCTGATGTAGTCTCTGGTTCATGTGGCCCTTTCTGTCTCTTGGGCTCATAATTACCTTGTGTCTTTGGTGTTCTTCTCTCTCCTTTGCTCCAGGTGGGTTGAGACCAACTGCATCTTTAACAGTTTTATTCCTAGTACTTTTTACCTTGTTTTTATGTCGCTTTGAAATGGAATCTGTTATTCTGTTACATTTGCTAACTGGTTATTTTTGCACATAGGAAAGCTATTGACTTTGTTTATTACTTTTAAACCTAATTTGCCAAATTTTCTTATCATTTCTCAGTTGTCTTTTCCAGGAAGACATTTATATCAAGTCCAAATAAAAATAATTTCACCTCTTCCTTTCTTATTTTTAACCTATTTCTTTTTTTAAAAAAGTTGCATCAGTTAGTCTTTTTAGAAGCACTAATACACAGGGTGATGGTTAGTATCACCAACTTGCTTATGACTTTTACATGAATTCTCTAACATTCATTATTAAGTGTAGTATGGGCTTTTGATTTTAAGTAGGCGTCTTTTAAAATCATCATAAGGGCGTACCCATCTATTCCTATTTTAGCCAGACTAATCAGTAATGGAGGATTACTTTTATCAAATGCCTTTCACATCCATGGATGCGGTTTTTCTTCTTTTTATTTTATTATTAATAAATGTCCTAATATTGAATTAACCTTACATTCATGAGTGAACCCTACTTGATGGTAGGGTAATTTTTTTTTAGTGTGTTGCTACATTCTCTAGTTTTTTGTTTTTTAATCTTTGACTTTCCTTTCAATTTTGGTGGATGGTGGAGCCCTGGTTGCACAGTGGTTAAGAGCTTGGTTGCTAACCAAAAGGCCAGCAGTTTGAATCCACCAGCTGCTCCTTAGGAGCCCTATGGGGCAGTTCTACTCTGTCCTGTAGGGTTGCTCTGAGTTGGAATCGACTTGACAGCACGAGTGTGGGTTTATTGATAGGTGGTATTGAATTTTGTTGATTGTTCCTGCAAGGTAAAGATCAGCACGTTCCTCTGTCTTCCACATTTCTTGCAAATTGACAGCTAGAGCCAGAGACTGGAACAGACTCAATTTAATCTTTTCAGCAAGAGTGTTTGGCAGGCCTATAGGAGACACATAATGTCTGATTGTCTCTCTTTTTGTGATCATAGCAGTTGTTGATACTTAATGTCTACAGCTATTCATTCACTGTGGAGGGGAGCAAAATTGTGAATTCGGCCATTTCTTTTAAAAAAATATATTTAAATAAACTTTTATTTTTAGAATAGTTTCAGATTTACAAAAAGTTTTCAAAGACAGTACAGAAAATTCTGGTATACCCTGCAACCAGTTTCATCACATGCTGTTATGTTAACATCTTATGCTGCTATGATACACTTATTACAACCAATGAATCAATACTGATACATTATTATTAACTAAAGTCCATTCTTTATTCATATTTCCTTAGTTTTTGCTTATAATATCCTTTTTCTGTTCCAGGATCCCTCTCACATACCACATTACATTTAGTTGTCATGTCTCTTTAGGCTCCTATTGGATCTCAGACTTTCCTTGTTTTGATGATCTTGACGTTTTAAGGAGTACTGATCAAGTATTTTGTAGAATGCCCCTCAACTGGAATTTGTCTGATGTTCTTCTCATGATTAGACTGAGGTTATAGGTTTTTGGGAGGATGGCCACAGAGGTAAGGCACCATTTTCATCACATCATACCAACAGTACAAATTATAGACAGGACTTAGCACTGATGCTGTTAAACATAACCACCGGGCTGAGGTAGCATTTGTCAAGTTTTTCCACTGTGAAGTTACTTTCTCTCCCTTTTTCTATACTGTACTCTTTGGAAGGAAATCACTCTGAGCAGCCCACAGTGAGTTATGCTCCACTTCCTTGGCAGTTGGGGGGGAATATTTACTTAAATTATATGGAATTCTTATGGCCTGGTTTAGCCACAGCAATGGACTCTGAGGGATGGAGTTTTTCAGTCTCTTGGAATCCAGATTTCTGGGTTCCATGGAAGTTGAGGAGACCCTGAGATGATCTTTGAACCTTGAACCTTGAGAAAACTGGTTTATGTCAAACAATGTTGTTGTTGGGTGCCGTCAAGTCAATTTCAACTCATAGCAACCGCATGTGACAAAGCAGAACTGCCCCATAGGATTTTATAGGCTGTAATCTTTGTGGGAGCAGATCACCAGGTCTTTCTCCAGTGGAGCTACTGGGTGGGTTCGTGCTGCCAACATTTTGGTTAGCAGCCAAGACCTTAACCGTTGTGCCGCCTGCATTCAAACAGTAACTTAGCTTAATTAGCAAAGACCGTTTTGCCTTGGGCATTGTGCTGTTTTAGAGAATTATCTCTGTAATTTCCACAACAGAAACTCCAAAGGTCAGACTAAAAGCTGTGTTTGAGGATTAATTGTTATTATGTAAACAATATTCTGGTCCCATTTCCGTGGCAATATATAATTGCTAGCAATCAGCTGAAGTGTAAGAATCTATGGAAGATTTTTCTTCTTTGGAACAGTTTTCACTCTAGTAGAAATGTTACCCCAATTTACAAATTGTGTATTAAAAACATTTCAGTCAATTTGTGCTACTGGCTTAATATAATTTTTATTTTAACAAGCATACCAATGATCATGAAGATGGCTCAGGACCAGGCAATGTTTCCTTCTGTTATACATAAGGCCACCATGAGTCGGAGCTGACTTGACAACAACTAACTACAACAATTCCCCATTTATTTGTTTATTCAATCATTTGTTTATATCAGTATGGACTCATGGGTATTTATTTTATACTTTGTTTAAATTGTTTCTTCTCCAATCTCTCTGATTTCCTCTTCTGCCATCAGCTTGAGAAAAATCTGCATTTAAAGGACTCATAATTAGATTAGGCTCACCCAGTTAATCTCTTTTTTGTGTAATATAACATAATCACAGAATAACACCAGGGTCGAAGGTCATGGGGGCCATCTTAAAATTCTACCTACCACAGAAAAAAAAACACCAAATTATTTTTTTCCATATATTTCCTTTGAAAAATTTCAAACTTCTTGGGGAAAAATAGCAATAACAGTGCGATGAAGACTTATCTATCCTTCACCCAGAGTCTCTGCATATATTTTGCTAGACCATGTGAGTGTTAGTTGCAGCATCATTCACTATCCCACTTAACACCCCAGATGTGTCTTTGCGAACAAGGCATTTTTCAGTTCTTGACAATTGAGAAAATGGATCATTTTATTATTTGGAGGAAAAAAGATAAGGGAAGAAAATGCATAACCATGTTCAAGTTCAATGGTAGAATTTTGAAGTGTAAATAGCAGTAATTTTTAGGAAAATGTTGACTCTAATCAACATGATAATGTATTTGAACCACATTCTATTTTTTTAAGTGCTAAACTTTATAAAGAAGATTATTTGAAATATGGATTTACCTAATGAGCAAAACCCTATGAAAAGAACAGACCTCAATGTGTAATTTGTAAAAGTATTATTTCAAACAAAAGCTAAAATCTTCAAGTATTGAAAAGACATTTGGAAAGGTATACTTACATTATTGATAAGTCCTTTGAATATTTTCAAAAAAAGAAAAAAAATCAAAATTAATGCACAGCTGTTCATGAGGAGGTTTAATACATTAAAAAGTACATCTCTTAGTGAAACACAATAATAGGACTAAATCTTTACCACTTCAAAGGAATCCAGCCCCCAAATCATGGTGTATCCAGTTATTTTCTTTTAGTTCCTGTAAATCTGGGTCAGTTCCTCAGTCTTCCCTCAACTTTCATGAACTCCACACTTTTGAAGATTAAAAACCAGTTGCTGTCAAGTGGATTTCGATTTACAGGCCAGTTATCTTGTAGAGGAGCCCTGGTGGAGAAGTGGTTAAAGAGCTTGGCTGCTAACTGGAAGGTCAGCAGTTCAAATCCACCAGCTGCTCTTTGGAAACCCTATGGGACAGTTCTACTCTGTCCTATAGGGTTGCTATGAGTCAGAATCCACTAGACGGCAATGAGTTTATCTTGCAGAATGTCTCTCAATTTGGGTTGATCTGATGTTTTCACCTTGGAAACCCTGGTAACGTAGTAGTTAAGTGCTATGGATGCTAACCAAGAGGTCGGCAGTTTGAACCCGCCAGGCACTCCTTGGAAACTCTAACGGGCAGTTCTACTCTGTCCTATAGGGTCGCTATGAGTCGGAATCGACGGCAGTGGGTGGGATGTTTTCACCAGGACTTTGACCCGGTTCTTCTCGCTTCAATTATGGCCAAGGAAGTATCACTGGAACAGACTCGAAGTTTAAAATTTGGATGAACCAGAACAGGAAAAATTGTAGGTTAAAGCCGTGCTAGAAGCTTAATTTCCCTTTTAGAAAACAAGGGCAGCATACATGTTGCATAGCAACCAAATCTCTTGCCCACTGGATCTTGAGCAGAGTTGAAAATGGCTGTCCCCTGCTCAAAGATGGCTGCACCCTGCTCAAAGATGGTAGCTGACCATGTCGCTTTCAAGGTATGTCATTCTCCACAGTCCTGCCAATAATCCAATCTCATGCATCAAGCTCCTGAAAGGGCTCACTATGTCTCCTCCAAGTCCCGCATTCTAGGGCCTTGACCCATAATTTTTCCTATACCGGTTACCATGCCAAATCACCCAAATTGAAAAAATTCAAATGATTCTTTTTCACTTTGTCGGCCATAAAAGAACCAGCTTGGACCAGTTCAAAGCCATGGTTTTCACATGATTACATTCAGATTATGCTTTCGAGGGAATATCATGAAATGGCATGTTTTTCTCAGTGCATCCTATCAGGTGATTTCATTTTATCCCATTACAGGTGATAATTTTGATTCCCTTATTATGGGATCCTATACATATATATAAGGAGCCCCAGTAGAGTAATGGTTAAGCACTCCACTGCTAACCTAAAGGTTGGCAGTTTGAACCTACCCAGCAGCTCCAAGGGACAAAGACCTGTCGATCTGCTCCCATAAAGATTAAAAACAGCCTAGAAAATCCTATGGGGGCAGTTCTACTTTGTCACATGGGGTCTCAATGAATTGAAATCAACTTGACAGCACCTAACAACATGCAAAAATATAGGAAAACAGGAGTTCATTCTGGTACTGCCAATTCCAATTCAACACCACAGAGTTTCTTCTAGTTTTCTCTTTCCTTGTATGTAACAGTCTTTTCTGTCAGTGAGAAGTCTGCTCCCATTACCCTCAAATTTTTGCTCCTTTGACTAATCTCCCTATACGTAGCCAATCTCCCATCTCAGACATCAGTCCTCCCCCATGCTGATGCCCTCCCACTCGGATGCCCTCCTTGCCCTATTTAGGTTCTGACGTGCTGCTCAGGGCCACCACAGCTCCTGCCTACCTTTCTCTGCTTTAAATGGCTTTAAGACTGAATTGGTGTGCACATATAGATGTATCTATATGTAAATGTATATGTATGTGTGTGTATGCATATATATTCATATACGTAATAAATCACATATGGGACACAGTTATGAATACTTCTTAGATATAACCAAACACCTCGTGAGATTGGTTTTCTGAGTCTGAAGGATTAGGACCATAGTCTTGTGGGACAACTCAGTCAATTGGCATAATATAGTTCATAAAGCTTATGTTCTACATCCTAGCTTGTTGAGTAGTGTCTGGGGTCTTAAAAGCTTGCGAGTGGCCATCTAAGATACAACCGTTGGTTTCTACTCATTCGGAGCAAAAGAGAAAGAAGGGAACCAAAGACTCAGAGAAGAAACTAGTCTACAGGACTAATAGTCTACACAAACTACAGCCTCCCTTACACCGAGACCAGAAGAACTAGATGGTGCCCAGCTACTGCTACCTACTGTTCTGATCAGGGCCACCATAGATGGATCCTGATAGAATGGGAGAAAAATGTGGAACAGAACTCAAATTCTTAAAATGTGCAGACTTACTGGATCAGTTGACACTAGAGGTCTCCCTGAGGTATCAACCCGAGACACTCTTTAAGCCTTGAAATGAAACTATCCCCTGAGGTCACCCTTTAGCTAAATAACAGATTGGCTCATAAAATAAAGAATATTACCTATGAGTATTGCACTCCTCTAAAAAATCATCTATATGAGACTAACTGGTCTGCAATTACTCTAAAGCAAAAATAAGAAGGTAAGGGGCCAGGGAAACTAGATTATTGGAAATGGAACAGCCAGAACGGAATTAATGAGAATGTTAAAACATTGTAAAAGATGTAACCAATGTCACTGAACGATTTGTGTGGAAAAAAAAAAAGTTTTTTTTTTTTTCATATCATTAAATGGGAACCTAATTTACTATGTAAACTTTCACCAAAAATACAATAAAATATTATTTTAAAAAAGACTGAATTGGGAAGAAGGGAAAGAGAATGAGGAAGAAAAGCTTTTCTGTATTTTCTTTCAATTTAAAAAATAGCAACAACAATAGTGCCAGCTAGTTAATCTAAGCAAAAAATCTGCCAGAGGGACTATTCATGGCAGCTTGTGTATTAACATTTAATCTTTACTTAACAAATGTTTGTAAAAGCATGTTTATGTTATATTTTAATTTACTTTTGTGATCAGTTTTACTATTGATAAGGTATAGAATGCGTTTGCAACATCAGACCTGTGGAGACAGGGGTTCGTCCTGCAGTGGCCCCTCTGTGGCAGCTCCCAGGTGCTAGGGGCTATAGTGGGGAACGGCCTGGATCTGCAAGTCAAGTGCCAAGTTGGCGGGCCTCATATCAGACCCACAGATGTGGCCCATGTGGCGAGAGCAGGCAGGAAATGGCTGTGTGTGTGGGTGGTGGTGGCATGTGGGGCAGGGTTGGGAGGATGGTAGTTTTCACAGAATTAGGGTGGCCCATGAGGTCTGTCACCTCCTCCGAGCTTGTCACTAGGGACAGTCCTCCAGAGGCCCTGCTGCTGGGGTGCAACTTGACTCCCTCCATGCTCCCACCTTGCAGAGAATGCATAGGAATCACCATTCCACTATTGGTTCGGTCACACGAGGCTCAGATTCTTCTGCCCGCCTCCCAAAGTTCAATAAAATGAATATTGAGTAAGCACGAATTACCTGTGTTACATGTTGATGTTAAGACAATATATACCAGCTGAGGAACAATACCTTCCCAGACTCACAACTCTGGACACATCAGACTTCCTGTCCCCAGAGCAGGGTTGTCCACCTCTGCCTCTTTGCTGAAGCTCTGTCCCCTCCCTGAAACACCCTAACCCAGCCTCCATCTCTACCTGCCATGCTGTCCTCTGAACTCCATCCAAACCTCTCCTTTACCAAGACATCCAGCCAGACTCTCATCAGAGTGACCCCTCCCTTCCATCATGTCCATCCTTGTTCCTAAGCACAGTCATACTCTCCTCCATTGGAGAATGTATCCCGTCTGGTTTTATTACAGTGTTTCCCATTTCAGATAGTGAGGGGCAGAGCTTGGCAGACTCTCCTAGTGCCCTTCATCTGGTGATACCCAAACAAAGTTTGTAAATGGATACTGCCCTCTGCATCTTGGACCCAGCAACTGTGGCCCTTCTTAGAGTTTCCAGAACCTTCTCTTCTCACTCCATTCTCTCCATCCCCTACGAATTGTATTTTCATTGTTTGTTTTTTTAATGGTCATTATTTTGACACTGGGCAGGATTGCACAGCTACTGTGACTGCGCCCCGACAGTATGGGGATGAGGTGGTGGTGGCTTGGTGCAAACAGCTCTAATGAAATAAGACATTGTCTTAAGACTGTGGCTTAAAATCTCAGATGAAGCTACCTGAGTTCCTTGTGAAGGGATTGATTTCTTTCAGGAAGACTAGATATAATTTTGTGTTTTACTTCACAGAGTAGAAACTTCTGGCTCTTTCTACAGAGCTCTGGCCTCTGTTCATCCAGTAGCATCCTGCTCCTTGCATCCTTTCTGTGTGCTGGCCCACTCTTCCTCCATGCCCTTGGATATCATGTAGTTAGTCCACTGACTGCCTCAGCCTCCCCTGCCCTCCCCGCCGTCTCCAGGGGCCAGTGAGGCTGTCTGCGGAGGCCAGACAGGGAGCCTGGGAGGTTCAGAGACATCTGAGCATTTTCACAGGCCCACTGGCTGCTGCTTCACCTTCACTTCCTCTGCCCCAGCTGTTCCCCATCCTCAAGGGTTCCTAGGTGCTGGACCACTGCCAGCCTCCTCAACAGTGGGGACAGCACAGGATTTCCGCTGTTTCCATAAGGGTCTTTTCTTTCTCAACACAACACAAGCCACGCTGCAGGACCTTCACGGGCATCTAAAAGCTGTAAATTTTGCCAGCGAAAGTACATTTTTCTGATCTCCTTCTGCCTCCAGGGCTGTCCTGACAGGCCATGATTTGTTTCTTGTGATGAAGGAGCCACAGACTCAGAAGGTCATTTGCCACCTTCAGCCCCGCTTGCTCTCGGGGCTCCTTTATCACCCAGCCATAAAGGCAGGTGGCAGGAGGCCATTGCTCGTCTGTTATCGGCCAGACAGGTGGCTCTGCCCGAGGCTTTGAGAGGATTCTCTCCCCTACAGACTAGACCCACATTATTTGGGCACTTTCTGGGAGCCAGGCTGTGTGCTAAGTGCTTTATGGTTCATTGTCTCATGTCATCCTCGCCACAGATCCTGGAACTCCATTTTCCGGAAGAGGGATTAGAAGTTCTGAAAGGTTAGATAACGAGTGCAAGGCCACAAGAGTGAGCTACGGTGTTGGACTTCCAGTCTGGCTATCCTGATTCACAACAGCACCATAAGCCTTATTAACTGTGAGGACTATTTTATTATAGTACGAGGCATTTGTGGTTCAAATAATGCTAGTTCGTCAAATGCAAGCATATGATGTGGTTACGAAGTCACTTTTACATAGCTAGCCTCATCTTTCTCCCTCTGCTTTATTGTGGACTGCTTCTAGACCAGGTCCCTAATAAAATTTAGGAGGCTTAGGAGCTCAACCTAAGCAAACTCCTCGTTATGGCCCTCTCAGTCCTTGGCTTTGGCTCTTCCAAATTCTTTCTAGAATCTTCTTTTTTCCCATGTCTGAGCAGACCTTTCCCTTTGCATATTCTTGCTCCCCTTTCCAGGGTGGGATGGAGCCAGAGGGGCAAAGCTGGAGTTTATGATGGGGTGGCCATCTAAGCTCTTGGTCTTAGTCTTCCTGGTCTGTGAACCAAGGAAAAAGAAAGACTAGCAGCCCAGTGTTCTTCAGGTCCATTCCCAGCCCGTCCTTGGCTCCTCTTCTGGTCACAGGGAACTACATTTCCAGACTCTCTTACCTGGTAGGCTGGGGTGATAGGAGGCCTGGTGGAAAATTGGAAGGAAGGAGGGAGGAAAGGAAACGTCCTGATGCTTCCCTTACCCGCTCTGGTCCTGCTTCCTACATCTCAGCAATGATTGTGTTTCTGTCACAACTCCAGCTTTTACCAGATACCCCCTTTGTCCCTCCACTGTCAACAACTGCTGGAAGACCTCTGGGCTCTGGCAGGACCCCCTCCTCCCATTGTCTCATGGGCCCTGGTGTGTTAGAGGCTTCCTGCTGTGGCTAATCTGCATTTCCCCCATCCCCCCACTCCCCACCCTGCCACCCCGTTTAAGTCCTCTGCTCTCCTATCACTTCATCAACCAATGCCCTGTATTCAATTCCTCTATTCCAATATGTAGGGGGATTTCTGTTTTCCTGGACAGACCCCGAGTGCTACCAGGTGCTTCGTGAACCATAAAGCCTAGACAAAGGGAACCCAAACCCAAACCAAACCCGCTGCCGTCATGTCTGTTCTGGCTCATGGTAACCCCGTGTGTTACAGAGTAGAACCTTTCCATAGGGTTTTCTTGACTGTCGTGTTTATGGAAGCAGATGCGGCCTTTCTTCCCAGGCACCACTGGTTGGGTTCGAACTGCTGACCTTTAGGTTAGTAGTTGAACGTGAGCCATTTGTGTCACAGACAAAGGAAGAGACTCGTATTCCTCTGTCTCTCTCTGCTCATCTCAGAAGGGATGAGGCCAGGGCTCTCTTTCTTGAAATCTATAATTGTTATAATTATAGAAGTTGTCCGTTAGTAAGGAAAACCCTCAGCTCAGACTATGGGACCAGCCCACCTCCCCTGGCTAGATTGTCAGTACTGGCCAAGGGGGTCAGATGAACACTGGCAGCCAGTGCAGTCCTTACTCCCAGATGACTGCCGCCACCGCTGGGAGCCAGGCTGCAGGTCCTTCCTGTGGAGGCTCAAGGCTCAATCCTCACTGGGCAGGAGCCGAGCTCTGCAAACACACAGAAGCAAGGGCTGCGAGCATGAGGAAAATCCTGCGTGGGAACGCGCTTTGTCTAGCAGTGTCTCCAGGGAGCCGGGGGCGGGGGTGGGGAAAAGAGCAGGAGTCTACCTCTGGTCTCCGACAGTTAATGATGATGCAAATTAACCCTGTTACCCTGGAGCACCACGTGGTTGGTGCATTCAGCAAACAGTGAAGCCTTCTTTCATCTAAATTTTTTATGTTAATGTCTTCGAATGCGTTACTATTTGACACTACCATTATTACGCTTTGTCAAGAAAAAATAACAAGAAATATGACATTTGGAGGGGAAAAGTCAGCCAGCTCTGTAATGGTAGAGGAAGGGAGAATAATGGGTCAGAAGAGTATTTCCACTTTAGATTTGGCAGGTGCTGTTGAAGGCGGCCGCCCTGGTATTACTGCCATGCTTCTTTCCTGGCACTCTAATGGAGGGAATTGAGATATTCCAGTTCTTTTATTCTTTGTGTCAGAGGAGTGGGAGCTAATAATAAAATATCATTCAATATACCCTCTGTTGAAGGATGACACCACTATGTTTTTCTCCTCTCAAAATGCAGAAGGGATTGATAACATTTCATTGCCTGGCCTTTGCTGTGTCCACGGTCTTTCACACAGTGCACTTGATGGGACCCTAACTTTTGTGTTTCTTATGGCAAATTCCCTTTGGTAAAACTTTGCCAAATAGTAAATGATACATCGTTTGCTTTTAAGAAACAGTGACACGTAGCAGAAAGATAACTGGCGCTGGAGGAGTCCCCTCCCTGCCTTCCAGTGCTGAGAATAGATCCTCTGGGGAGACCCTTCTGATGACAGAGTCCCTGAGGAGGGGAGGGGAGAGAGGAGACCACCTTTACAAGAACTCCAATCTGGTCCAAGGTAAAGAATTTATCATTTCCAAACCCTGACCCAGTGTTTGTCAACTAAATCTCTCAGCTATTTGATAAGGGGCAGGAAAGCACCCTTTCCTTTGTATCCTGGGCATGGCCTGGAAAGAGGAGGGTGGACAAAAGGACACAGTAATGAAAGGGCCATCTGTGGGTAGAAACAGCAGGGTAGGTGCTCTTAGGAAAATATTTTCTCCCATGTATTACTAAACTGTTTTGCTTCTGAATATTATTACTTATCATCGGGAAGTGTGTGTGTGTTGAGCAGGAGACCATTACTGCCCAAAGACTGTAGGGAACTGAGGGGAAGTGGAGTCCCTGATTCACCTTTGCCAAAGCTAGTAAGGTGGTGGCTGTAGTGTACATGGAGGGCGGCAGTCCCAGAGTTCCAAGGGGTGGTCAGCAAGGGGCCAAGGGCAGTGGGGAGCTGAAGCCGCATAATAACAGCTGAAGCCCTGTGAGACCAACACTTCTCCCAAAACACAACAGAAAATGAGCTCTGCCTTGTGTGGCTGATATAAAACTGTCACACGTTCTTCCAGGGTTTCATGAATGACACGTAGGTTGTGATACACAGAGCAGGCACCTGTGTATCCCCAAAACCTGTACTCTTAAGAAACTGAGTTAATATAAAATGTACCTACTTGAGGAAAAGTCTTATGCCACACATGACAAATCATGATTTAGAAAGTGTGGAGTGTAGAGAAGAAGAACCAAAATTAAAGCCTGAAGAGATCTCAGATTACAACATGGTGTCTTGAAGGAGTTTTATCCTGTGAGTGAGGAAGTACTGACAGCAAACTTAAGTCTCTTTACTAGACTTATTAAGAGCTTTATCCTAGGGCCATTAGCCTAAAACTAGCCCAGTAATGAAATGGTTGTTGTATCAGTCAACATTCTCCAAAGAAATAGAACAAGTGAAGGGGAGAAGGTTGGAGAGAAAGAGAGAGATTGACTGATTTTAAGGAATTGGCTCATGCAGTTGTGGGAGCTGGGAAATTAAGAAATATAAAGGGCAGGTGGGCAGGCTAAAAACTCAGGAAAGAATTGATGTTGCAGTCTTGAGTCTGACATTTGTAGGGCAGGCCAGCAGGCTAGAAACTCAAGTAGGATTTCTATGGTACAGTCTTGAGACGGAATTGCTTCTTCTCTGGGAAACCTCTGTTTCTGCTCTTGAGGCCTTCAATTGATTGGACAAGGCCCATTCACATTATCGAGGTAAACTCCTTTGCTTAAAGTCAACTTATTGTAAATGTTAATCACATCTACAAAACATCTTCATAGCAACATCTAGACTAGCTCCATAGCCTAGCCAAGCAACTTAGCTCCATAGCCTAGCCAAGCTGACACATAAAATTAATCATCACAGGCATACATCCAAGTAGGAGTGATAGTTGAAATGTTTCACAAAGGTTAGGGCATAGACACTGACCTATTAGAATGCCTGCCAGCATAGAATGCTGTGCCAGATAGCTCTTCAGTTGTTTGATTGTGAGAAAGGACTGAGGGCCCTGGGGAAGAAGCCAGGACAGCAGGGGGCACTTAGGAGCTCAGGGCAAGGGCTCTTTACCAACCAATGTGGAAGTATTTTAATATTTTGACAATTTGAATGTCCATATTGATGCATACCACCTTGGACCTGCATCCATCTATCCATCCATCCGTCCGTCCGTCTGTCCATCCGTCCTTATAAACAATTATCCACCCATCCATCCATCCAGTCAACTCACGTGTCATCCATATATCTGTGCAAACATTTCCTAGGAACCTTTCCTTGGGGGATTCATGTCACTGTGGATATACAGATGAGCTGAAAATGGCTTTCTCCTCAAGGAGCTCACAATTTATTCTTGTGGGTAGGATGTGTTTTAAGCTGTTCCCATTTATTTCACTGTGATAGAATTATGGTGAGATATCATGAAATAAAAAATTAAATACATTTATGAAATTCAATAGAGAACATGTCTGTATATAGTTTATATTTTTCAAAGTAATTTTACATTTTATCACTCATTCCTTGTAGCAATCTTGTGAGATGGATGGAAGTACATTAATACAAACAAGGAAACTGAGATACAAAACCCTTACATGACAGCTAGAAAGGGACAGAGAGAGGAAACCAGTTTGTGGATATTTTTATCCAGGGTGGGAACACTTTGCTGAGTTATTGTGGCTTCAAAGTATGGATTTAATTTCTATCTTAACATTGATATTGCCTGACTAACTATTAAAGGAGCCCTGGTGACACTTACACCTAGGAATGGATGATCCAGCTTATTGTAGTTGAGTTGACACATATGACTCTGCAATTAGTTTTTGGTTCTGTGCTGGTTTGATAGAGTAAGAAGGAGGGAAGAAGAGTCTATTAAAATTCAAAAGCCCCCTTAACACCCTTAAAGGAAGCAAGTGCTTCTCATTTTCTTTCAAGAATCTATTGAACCAAGGCAAATGTCACAAGTGTTCCCAGTGGGGTTTACTTTCTTCCTTTTTGTGAAGCCAGTACAAGTGGCTGCTTTTCAGTCATCCTAATGTTTCTGTACCTGACTGACAGGTTCTGATGAACTCACTGCCTTTGGCTTTGAGGGTGAGTGGAAAAACACATTCTTGTAGTTTAGAAGTTGGTTAAGTTTGAGTCAATTTTTAAGCTGTCAGTAGGAAACAGCCTATAGAATATTCATAAGAGGAAGATAAGATTTACTGTACCTCTTTCTCCGCTTTACTTCACTGAGGGTTTTGGCTAAAGAAGCAATTGCAAGAAGCATTACCTGTCCTCAGGAGATTTATAACCAGAATCCAACAGGCAGTGATTTAAGCTCAAAGCACTTGGTCAAAAAACAGAAGAGTTCACTCTTGGTTTATTGGCCATGCGAGGGGTCAAACAACAACCAAGAAAGATTACTCCTCAGTCATGTCTCCATAAAACAGGCCAGCACCTCCAGTGCCCAGAGCAAGGACTTATGACCTTCTACCAAAAAGCAAATAGGCTCCACTAATGTTTATGAAGACTGAACCCACAGAAGGCTCTGTGAGCACATTAGCTTGTTCATGCACAGATAGGTATAGGCTTTCATATGCCTGTCAGAGATGTTAACCAAGAAGTGGTTTTGGGGAGTCTGCCCTTGGCCTTACTGCCCCAAGTCAGGACAGGGCCATGGGCAGGGAGGGGCTGGGAAAGGAAAATGGAACATTGTGGTCTAGTTCTAGGAAGCATCATCTGAAAGATGCAGAGCCGGTCTCAAAGGAGGAGATGGTTGAACAGGTGGGGTCTGCTGCCAGGTGTGTGGCCACCTCAGTCCTCTGAGGCCCTTCTTGTTCTTTGTCCTTGGCAGGTCCTCATTGACTCCTCACATTCTGCCAAGCTTCTCCACTCAGAATACCACTGATTTGGGGCCACAGCAGGGATTAGAAATCCAGGACAAACTTTGGGCATTGCAAAGTGCTTATATCAGTTATCTATTGCTGAATCACAAACCACCCCAAAACTTAAAGGCTTAAGACAATCATATTATTTGTACACGATTCTGTGTGAGAAAGTAAAAAGTGGCCCCAACAGCCAGCAGTTGGCAGCTGTTGTGTTCCTGAATGTACATATCGTGCTCCTGAATGTACATTGTTTCACAGAATAGAAATAATACTCAGACAAGGCCATTCTTTGATTATGGAGGAATAAGACAGAAACAAGACTACTTTGTGATCACGCTTAAAACTATAGAGAGACCAGGACACTCTGCAACCTCAAAACAACTGAACATTCTCCTCTCCTAGGTAACATGAGTTACCAACGACAACTCTAATTCCACTTTAAACCTCTACCTCATAGATAAAAATTACCAAGAAATTCATTCACCAACTTATCCCCACTTCCTGACAGCACCCAATCAAAACTGGACCCTGCTTCCTTAAACCCTTTGTAGAATCACCAGCAGACACCAAATCCTGCAATAAGTTCCCCCCAAATTCCTCTTACTGGTTCCTCTGCCATATACGCTCCCTTGCTGCAGCAAGTTAAATAAAGCTTTGTGTGACTACAAGTGTGTTCCTAGTAGACTTTGGCTTCTAGGCTTTGACTTGTGGGTTAGCAGTTTGGACTGGGCTCAGCTCTATGGTTCTTCCACAGTCTCAGTTGGAATCACTTATATGGCTGTAGCCATCTGGCAGCTCAACTAGCATAGGATGATCTAAGGTGGCCTCATGCACATGACTTGTGGTTGGGCTGGCTGACAGCTGAGCCACATGTCCCCAACAAGCTAGCCTGGGCTTCTTCACATGGTAGTCTTGGGGTAGCACAAGAAGGCAAACTGCAGTGTACAGTACATCTAAAGCCTCTGCTCGCATGCTGTTTGCTAATGCCACATTGGTCAAAGCAAGTCACATGGCTAATCCCAGAATCGGTGTGGGAGGGGACTACCAAGGGTACAGACACAGGAAGGAGTGATTCCTTGGGGGCCCATTTCTGTAACAAATGATCATAGTGCTGAACATACACTGTCTCATTTGATCCTCACAGATGAGAACACCGTTATCCTAATTTTACTTATGAGAAAATTAAGGTCCAGAGAAGTTTGAGACTTGACTGAAAATATAAAGCTAGTAAATGGCAGAACCAAGACTTTGGGCCAGATTGCTGAGCCATACTTCAGTTTCTCTCTTCAGAGCTATCACTGCAAATTTACCATTTGGGTACAGATGTACTGTGACTTCGATTCTGTAGACGCTTCAAGTGCGAAAATTCATTTCTTGGGACGTAATCCACAGAGCTGGACTCCTTGGGCCTTCCAAGCCCTTCTGAAAGAGTCTTATTCTATAGGACATCTCAATAATAAGCCAGGCCGGTCAGAGTTGTATGAAGGAGTGGAGCAATTTGAAGCAAACACCTGTGGGCACACTACCCTGAGCTCCTCAGACCCAGCTTCCCGATTCATCCCCGTAAAACTCCTCTCCAATGGGAATACGTACCCCTCAGTGCAAAAGGTCTAGGAGACAGTGGAGGAAGCGAAAGTGACAGTCAGGGTCCAGGCAGCCTAGACTCTCTTCTCCATCCACAGAGAGACCAACGGTGCAGTGGAGGGTGAGAATCCAGCAAAATGCCCTTCCCTAACAGGCTGTGATAGTCCCCTCTGTTTGTGGTATTGACGTTAGTGTTCCAGAGGAAAATAATATTGTTGGCCTCTCTTCAAATTTTTGTAAAACATTAGACTTGTTAGAATATGATACATGATAATATGTGACATTAGCTGTGCACATTGTGGCCCATAAGCTAAAGTTCTAGCTGTTCTGTGGCAATGTAAACATCACACATTGTTCATTGAGATGGAAACTGAAGTCAGAAGTGAACCATGGCTTCATCCACATGTGAAATCTCTTACTCTTCCACCTGGCCTGGCCTCTCCAGTCTTGAAGCCCCTGCTTGGGCCTGAGGAAGTGAGGGAGCAAGAGAGCCCAGATGGGGTAGGCCTTCTAATAGTGAGGAGTGTTAGTTACCACAGTGCCCTCACCCCACCTAGTCCTCTTTTTGTCTGTGTTTCTCCTTTTGCTGGGTGTTTCAGAGTGTAGGCTGGGGTAGCTGACCCAGACGCCTTCACACAGAGTAGGGCAGAGACTGGGGTTGTCTGTGTGCTACTGGCTAGAGCGTGAGGAGGTTGAGGCCAGCTGGAACCCACAGAGAGCTGGAAAGGGGAGAGGCTAGCAGAGCTTTGTTGGAGTGGAGGGGCACCTACACAGGCGGGAGGGAGAGCCCCTTCTGGGACTCAGCAGAAACTTCGCTCTGCATCAGCCTCCGTCCAGGCTGTGCTCAGGTATCAGGTTTTTTCTGTGGACACACCCATACCCAGAAGAGAGGGCAGAGGGTGAGTGACTGTGCCAGGGCCCTGAGCTCTCTGACTCAGTTTACCAGGAACAGGGCACAGTGTGGAAACAAAAGTGGCCTCTATAACTTCAGTCTTAGGGGCTAAAAGGTGACAGGAGCTTTTGGGCAAAACTGGAAACAACCTCAGCTGTACTGTACCTCGATCATAAACATGATTAAACCTGACTCCAACTCCAAGTCCTTGACCCACTGGGAAGGTAGGAAATTCAATTTTTGTCATGATAAGACATCCAGGTTCTGGGGTCCTCCATTGCCCCAAGTACTGACAGACCTCCCCAGGTCACAGCAGGAAGTACCAGCTGGCTCATACCTTTGAGATGGCCAGCTCAACAGCTTCCTCAGGGGCTTGGTAGAGGCTGGGGGTTGGACAGTCATCCTCTCAAGGGTCTTGCCAAAGCTTTGAGTGGTGGTCCCACTACTTGAAGGACCCACCAACCTTCAAACCCTGTACACTTAGAACCCCTTCTTTAGTGACTTTTGGGCTTTTAAAAATGGCAGGCAAGGGGAGACTGCAAGACGCTTCTGTCTTTTTCCTTGCACACCTTAGTACCCAAGGCAAGAAAGGACATGCTGACAGCCTGGTGACCAGTTTGGGAAAGGGAGCTTGAAATGCAGGGGAACAAACCAGTGTCCCATAGCACCAGCTCCCATGCATGAAGAAGCAGCCGGCTCCACACCCAAGTTCAGGCGTTCCCCTGAAAATGAGGGATCTTGCTGACAATTTCCATACTCCTTTCTAGCTAACAGGCTACAAGCCTATGGGCCCGTATCTTGTTCAGTTCTCCTTCTATCTCCATTGTTTCTTCTCCATTGGATCTCTCCCATCAGCACACATCCTAAAGTAAGCTCTCTCTTGACCCCATTTCTTCCTCTACCTACCACACTTGCTGTCTTCAATTTCTGTCCTCCAATGCTTTCTTAAACTCACTCTTATCAGACATGCAAACCTACCGATTCACCAAATACTTTCTTCAAGGTCCCAGTAGTCTTGACATTGTAGATCCCAAGAGTTAGCTCTTGTTCCTCAGCTCAAGTGACCCAGAACATCATATCACTGTCCTGGTCTTTCTTCTTCCTCAAGAACAGTTTCTATTCAGTCTCTTTTGCTGGTTGTCATCTTGATCTCCTGCAGATGCCATGGCTCTTTTCTGTCTACACTTACTCCCTTGGAGATCTCATCCAGCTTTAAATACCATTTGTATCCTCTGGACTCATTTCCAATCTCACTAACAGATGTCTCTCCACTACTTTCATTATGCTCCCCATCCTTCCAATTGCTCAGGTCAAAACCCTTGGAGTCATTGTGATCTCTCTTTCTCACCCCACATCTGACCCAAGAGCAAATCCAGGCAGCTCTACCTTCTCACCACCTCCCCAGCTTTCACCATGGTCCACTCTCATTTTTTGTCTAGCTTATTTCAGCTGCCTCTGGACTTGTCTCCATGCTTCTCCTTTGGGCCCCTCCCTGCCATAGCCTGTTCTCTGCACAGCAGCCAGAGTGAGCCGGTTAAGATCATGTCACTTCCCAGCTCACTCACTGTGGAGGCTGAATAACAGCCCCCAAAGATGGCCACATCCTGTCTGCAGAACCTATGAATGCTATTTTACATGGGAAAAGGGACTTTTCAGATATGATTAATTAAGAATCTTGAAAGGGGAAGATTAGCCTGAGTTATCTGTGTGGGCTCTAAAAGTAAACACAAGGGTTTTTGTAATAGGACGGCAAAAGATCAGAGTGGGTGGCAGGAGATATGACAGAACAATAGGTAAGGGTAATGTGAGGGAGGGGCCATGAGACAAGGAATGTAGGTGGTGTATAGAGGCTGAAAAGAACAAGGACATGGATTCTCCCCCTGAAGTCTCCAGAAGGACCCAGTCCTGCCAATACTGTGAAAGAAAGGCCTGGTGGTCTTCCACAAAGATTACAGCCAAGAAAATCCCATGGAGCAGTTCCACTCTGACACACATGGGGTCACCATGAGTCAGATCTATTTAATGGCAACTGGATTTTCATTCCCTCAGCTCCTTCACATCTTTGCTCAAATGCCATCTTCATCGAAGCCTTCCTAAACTATTTAAAATTGTACTCCTTTAAACTCTACTTATCCTCTTTCCCTAACTTATCTTCCTCCAAAGCACTATCTAGCAAACTATTTAACTTATTTTTTTTAACATCAGTCTCTCCTCACTAGAATGTAAATTCCAATACGGCAAGGATTTTGTCTGTTTTTGTTTTTTTCTTTCCATATTTACCTTGGCACCAGCATAGTGCTAGGCATATGTTGACATTCAATATTTTTTGAATGAATATCACTGAAACCAGAGAATGGGTTCAAGTGATGGTCATGCCTATGTAAGCAAATTTCTGTTTGCTTACATGGAGATGGAGAAAAAAAGAGGAGGGTTGATAAGTTAAATTAGGAACTATATATAGCCAGGTCACACCAACGTTTTTATGCATTTTACTGGGGCAATTGGATAATAAGGCTTTAACATCTCAATCTAAAAACTGCCTTCTTTCTGCCACGTGAGGGAGGGGAGATCAGCCCCGGGAGACACAGAGAGTAGAGAGAGGAATGAGGAGACCCATCACATGGGGACTCTCCCATGCCAAGGGGTTCCCCATAGGACCCTACTTGGGGTTTGGGCTTTTACCTTGAGGGCACAATTTTCCTGCTGGAACATCCAGACACCAACCATTTTATCAATCCTGGGTCTCTGCTGCCACCGGATAATCAAATACAGCCCTAACACAGCTGGGAAAAGATCCCCTAAATATACAGTTGGGGTCTTTTTTCTGATTTCTTCAGTTAAACAGAAAAAAGCCTGTGGGGGTGGAGGAGGAAGAGAGGAAATAATCTCTTTCCCCAAAGTTACTTCATGGTAGACAGCAGGAAGTGTCAGTCTATGAGAACTGGCAGAGCTATAAGAGCTAAGAATGATTGGAAATGGCAGAAACTAAAGTTGACTATAAAAAAGAGACCACACAAAACAAACGTGCATTTAGAAAATGTGCTGCAAGAATTAATGGTAAAAGGCAGCAAAGAAAATGGTTCTCTGGACAGGCTCTAAGACCTCCTAGATGGACCCTGCCCCACCTGTTCATGGACCCTGGAATCCGGCCGCCCCACATTATGCAGATGACACAACCTTGCTTGCTGAAAATGAAGAGGACTTGAAGCACTTACTGATGAAGATCAAAGACCGCAGCCTTCAGTATGCATGGAGCCTCAACATAAAGAAAACAAAAATTCTCACAAGTGGACCAATAAGCCACATCATGATAAATGGAGAAAAGATGGAATTTGTCAAGGATTGCATTTTACTTGGATCCACAATCAACACCCGTGGAAGCAGCAGTCAGGAAATCAAATGATGCATTGAGTAAATCTGCTGCAAAAGGCTTCTTCAAGGTTTTGAAAAGCAAAGAGGTCACCTTGAAGACTAAGGTGTGCCTGACCCAAACCATGGTATTTTCAATTGCCTCATATGCATGCAAAAGCTGGACAATGAATAAGGAAGACTGAAGAAGAATTGATGCCTTTGAGTTGTAGTGTTGGTGAAGAATATTGATTATACCACAGACTGCCAGAACAAACAAATCTGTCTTGGAAGAAGTACAGCCAGAAGTCTCGTTAGAAGTGTGAATGACAAGACTTCCTCTCACATATTTTATACATGTTATCAGAAGGGACCAGTTCCTGGAGAAGGACATCACGCTTGGTAAATTAGAGGGTCATGGAAAAAGAGGAAGACCCTCAACAAGATGGATTGGCACAGTGGCTGCAACAATGGGCTCAAGCATAGCAACGATCATGAGGATGGCACAGGACCAGGAAATGTTTCATTCTGTTGTGCATAGGGTCGCTATAAGTCAGAACTGTCAAGTCGATTCCAGCTCATACTGACCCTATAGGACAGAGCAGAACTGCCCCACAGGGTTTCCAAGAAGCGGCTGATGGATTTGAACTGCTGACCTTTTGGTTAGCATCCTGAGCTCTTAACTACTTCCCCACCAGGGGTCCAAGAGGAATCTGGGGAGTCCAAAAATCCACGCTCATAACAAGGGCCCTGAGTGGTCTGAGCACCCCAGTTTTAGAAACAATGTCTAGAGGCCACCTTAGCTCTCTGTTTCTCTGATCACAATGCTCATTTCTGAAGGTGGAAGTTCATTTCTGAAGAGAGGAGAATGTGTTAAAGTCTTTGGGGGTAAAATTGATTAGTGCTCATCTAACTGCAAAATTAACTGGTACGTTCCACTTAACACTCATGCCCCCTTTAGAGCAATGAAAGAAATATTTTTAAATTGGTTCAGTGTGTTTAATTGGGTGGAGGAGCCCTCTGGGGAGAGAGAAACACCCCATTTCTACTGGAAACAGATGGATATTTATAGTTTGAATATAATATTTTACATTTTTGAAATAAAAAGCTATCTTAATTGTTATGGATTAAATTGGCCCCTCCCCCCCGTATGTGTTGGAATCCTAACCCCTATGTCTGTGAATGTAATCCCATTTGGGAATAGGGTTTTCTTTGTTGTATTAATTAGATCATACCTGAGTAGGATGGGTTATAACCTAATCACTTCTGAGTTATAAAAAGAGCAGATGAGATACAGAAACATACACACAAACGGGGAAGATGCATGTGAGGATTGCCTACAAGCCCAGTTATGCCTGGTGCCACCAGCAGATAAGGAATCAACATGGCCAAGACCCTGATTTGGACTTTTAACCTCCAGAACTGTGAGAAAATAAATTTCTGTTCTTTAAAGCTACCCATTTGTGGTATTTGTGTTACAGCAGCACTAGGTAACTTAGACATCACTGTATGAGGTTACTTTTAATTGAATTACACTTAGTGAAGGACTTTTAAGTCAAGAACTCACTGAAAAGATACCTCATCCTGTACTTCCTCCCCCTCCCCCATGGCTACCCTGCAGGTACAGCTCCCCCTTCAGGCTGTGGGTTCTCGAAGCCAGTAACCTGGCCTATACTGTTTACCTGACACCACCAGCCCAGGATGGTGCCTGGCACGTAGCAGGTTCTCAATACACCTTTTTTTTTTTTTAATTTAAATTGGGTTGAATATTTGGCTGAGGATAGTATGCTGGCTTCTCCATGCCCCACTAACTAAATCTTTGACAGAACAGGTTTATGGCATTGTCTGAACTTGATTTGGCAGATTAATATAAAATATTAGAAATTATCGACATTTTTATGGTAGAGGAAACATCTGACGAAAAGAGACTATAAAATAAAATTGTAGCAAATGACGAATAAGAAAGGGGCTCAAGTTAATAGACAGTCTTTCTACAAGTACTTTGTTTTATTTTGGCAAATTGTGGCAGCAGCTGCTGATTTACAACACACTGATGCTGATCAAATCTAGCTCAGCCTGTGATGAAGAAATATAGCTCGACTTTAGATATAAAATATATTTCAATTTCTTTTCTGCACCAAATGTCATTTCATAGAAAAATGTTAAAATACCTTTCTTTCATGGATGATTTTTTCTCCAGTAAATTTTAATCACACCAAAATATGCAATAAACAAAATATAATTATTTTCTTTATAATTAAATTGATTAAGCTCACAAGTTCCTCACAATAATTAAAATAGCACTCATCCAGTTGTAAAATTACCAATACCTAGCATTCTCTTGGGCTTCAGTTGGCGGCTTTTATTAGTTCATATATTTAAATATTCACGCTATCATTTGCCCGGCTTCGAATTTGTTAGTCTCGCGACAAATATTTTGTTAGAAAAAAAGTGAAAATTTAAGTCAAGTCTGATCTTTAACATTCACACCTGGTGCAGAATTTTTTTCAGTCAAATGCCAGCTATGTTCCTAAAAATGAAACGATTTTACCAACTTCAAAGTAATAGATAACCTTGAACTTTCAGAGAAAAAAAAGTATGGTTTAGTTTAATCCATTTCAGCCTGGATATAAATGACTTCAGGCCATAGTGGTGAAAAACCTCATATTCCCAGGGACTTATTACATTTGTCTCTAAAGACCTCAGGATAATACAACATAATTAAACATGTGGCGCTTGCAGTGTCTGAAATGTGTTATCTGTAGCGTGGCTAGAGAGAAAAGAAATGGCATTCCTTTATTTTATTAAATGAAATTTTTAAAATGTGATTCTGGTTTTTAAATGTTTGACAAATCATTCTTATCTTTCTCTCAAATCCCAGAGAAGCGAGTTTTCCTAGACTCAGTTTTAGAAGCTCTGGAATCTAATTCCTGATGCAGTGCCCGAATGCCCCTTGCGTTGCTAAGTCGGGCAGCTTCTCAAGGCAGCTCTTTCCTCTGTTTGAAGGGTTGGTTATTGGAGGCATCTTCTTTTTTTTTTTTTAATAATTTTTATTGAGCTTTAAGTGAATGTTTACAAATCAAGTCAGTCTGTCACATAAAAGCTTATATACACCTTACTCCATACTCCCACTTACTCTCCCCCTAATGAGTCAGCCCTTCCAGTCTCTCCTTTCGTGACAATTTTGCCAGTTTCTAACCCTCTCTACCCTCCTATCTCCCCTCCAGACAGGAGATGCCAACACAGTCTCAAGTGTCCACCTGATACAAGTAGCTCACTCTTATCAGCATCTCTCTCCTACCCATTGTCCAGTCCCTTCCATGTCTGATGTGTTGTCTTCGGGAATGGTTCCTGTCCTGGGCCAAGAGAAGGTTTGGGGACCATGACCACCGGGATTCCTCTAGTCTCAATCAGACCATTAAGTCTGGTCTTTTTATGAGAATTTGGGGTCTGCATCCCACTGATCTCCTGCTCCCTCAGGGGTTCTCTGTTGTGCTCCCTGTCAGGGCAGTCATTGGTTGTGGCTGGGCACCATCTAGTTCTTCTGGTCTCAGGATGATGTAAGTCTCTGGTTCATGTGGCCTTTCTGTCTCTTGAGCTCATAGTTGTCGTGTGACCTTGGTGTTCTTCATTCTCCTTTGATCCAGGTGGGTTGAGACCAATTGATGCATCTTAGATGGCCGCTTGTTAGCATTTAAGACCCCAGACGGAGGCGTCTTCTTTATGTTGCTAGAGCCTTCGACCATGTCCCTACATCATTAGCCCTTGTTCTACCCTGTTTAATATAGAAAATCCCCTCTCATTCCTAGAAATGCCCCCAAATCCTGCTAATGTTTTCCATACCATAGATTTTCCAAACTTCTCCCCATTTTGGTTACAATATCCTGAACTGACTCAAACTTGACAATACCAGTCTTAAAATGTAAATCACAAATTAAATTCTACAATATCTATTGAGTACCATGTGCCAGGTATATTCTAGGAATTGGGTATTATAAATAGATAATTAATAAATTTATAAAAACAATGTTCTTGTCCTCCAGAAGCATCTAGCTTATAACAGAACATTTCTGCTCCCTCTCTCCGTGCTTCTGTTTCTGCCCCACTCCAGTCTCCTTTTAAAGGAAGAGTTGTTCCTATGATTGATCAGCTCCCGTGACAGTCACTGGGCCATGTTTTACTAGGTGATGGGGCGACTGAGCCTTAAATACCACCACACATTTGTGGTGCCCTCTCCCGCTTTCCTGTTTTACACAAAGGCAAGGCTTGGAACCTATTGGCAGGCCATTTCTACTTAAAATTATCTACTCAGGTAAGTGGACTCAGTGCCCTCTTGGGCTCTCTCCATCTCTCTCTCTCTCTGTCTCTTTCCCTCTGTCATATACCCACTCACCCACTCACCACTGAAGGTAGAGGTGGGAAGAATAAGAGTATCACTTTGACCTTGACCAAACTTGCTTATTCCAACTTAATTTTCCTAGTGGGTTCTACATTATGAATCAAAGGCATTGATCCAAATTAAATAAAATGGCACTTTACTCTCGTCCCATAACTGTTCTTTACAAATAGATTCCTCAGTCTGAGCTTTCATGAGGATATGGAGAAGGAGCATGATCTAGGCATTCCTGGTACCCTGTGCTTGATTCCATCATATGAGCACCAGAACTCTACCCAGAATTCCAACACTTACAAATCAGATACGATAAAATATATCCATGGGAGAAGAACCAATTTGTCATGGAGCCTCAAGGGCAGGAGGTTGGGAATTGAGGTGGAAGGTGGTAAGGGCAAGGTGCAAAAAGGATCAGAACCTTCCAGCAGGTGCAGCTGGAAGACTATGGAGAGAGATGGCATTCTATAAGGGGATGGGGAAAACTGAATATATTTAGGGAATGGTGAGATCTCAAATTCAGTTGAAATATGTAGGAAGAGTTGAAAGAAGAATACTGGGAAAGGGAGCTAACCAAGACATGGAGGGCTTTGACTACCCAGCCAAGGGTTTGCTTTTGGTCTGGTAGGCAATGAGTTGTCGAAGAGGGCTTGCACTTGGTCTGGTAGGCAGTAGGGAGTCATTGAGGGTTGAGATGTAGGATGTGGAAGTGGTCTCACCAAATAAGGTGATGAATCTAGCTATACGGGCCAGGGAGGAGGGGAAAGGGAAGATGGATACAGCGAGACCAGCAAGGAAACTCTATAGCATGACACCCAGACATGTCGGTGCAGCCCTGACTTCCTGCTCTTCGGAAGGGATTAATGCAGTGTCATCTCATGGCAACTCACGTGTACAAAGTAGAACTGTTCCATAGGGTTTCCAAGGCTGTGACCTTTTGAAAACAGATCACCAGGCCTGCTTTCTGAGATCCTCTAGGTGGGTTTGAACCACCAAACTTTCATCAAGTAGTTGAGTGCTTAACCATCTGTGCCATCCAGGGACTCCTAGACCCAGAGTAGACTCATCTTTTTAGCTGCCATGTCACACTCTTTGTTGACATGGTGCTTGGCATTAACTGAGATTGGCAAGTCTTTTTTTAGAGGATTTCTTTCAGCCCCCTACACTCGCAATTTACAAGTGACTTGGGGGATGTCTGTGTAAAGCCCGATCTTTATCCTTGTGCAAATTAATCTTTTTTAGTGTTAACTTGGCATTCATTCCTGACTCCCAAGATCATTCTAAATCTCAACTCTGTGATCGATCACTTTGTATCTTCCTCCTAGCTCTGTTTTGTCAGAAAAATGGAGTAACCATCAAAGGTATTGTTAAAAATGCTTACATGGTAAAGCCAAAGACAGAATCCTGGAGCCATAATTGGAAGCCCTACTAATAGCATTAAACCTATTGGCCAACAGACTGCAGGAACATGGCTTCCTTGGAGGTAAGCCCACCTTTAGCCTCATCATGTAGACCATGGAGACCTCACGGTGACATCAAAGACTCAACCAAAAGCAAGGGGCTCTATGCATTCCCCTGGCCTCACGATGGAAAGGAGGTTCATATGACACTACTGTTCTTCTACATCGGCAAAGGTTACTCTTTGTTAATTCTATTTTTAAAGATATTTTCTTTTTTTAAAATACAAATAATTAGTTACCATAATTCTATACTGTTATTAGCTGTCATTGAGTGACTCCTGCTCATGATGACTCCATGTACAATGGAATGAAATGCAGCCTGGTCCTGCACTATTCCCCTGATTGGTTGTAGATTGGACTGCTGTGATCTATAGGGTTTTCACTGACTGACTTTTAAAAAAAACAGTATTTTATTGTGTTTTTGGTAAAAGTTTACATAGCAAGTTAGGTTCCAATTTGACGATTTCCACACAAATTGTTCAGTGACATTAGTTACAATGTGTCCACATTCTCTTTAATTGTGTTCTGGTTGTTCCATTTCCAGGACTCTGGTTTCCCTGCCCCCTTTATCTTCTCATTTTTGCTTTAGAGTAAGTGTTGACCTTTTGGTCTCATACAGATGGTTTTTTAGTAGAACACCACTCTTACGAGTAATATCCTTTATTTTGTGTGCCACCCTGCTATTCCACTAAAAGGTGATCTCAGGAGATAGGTTCAATTCAAGATTTAAAGAGTGTCTCAGGATAATAGTTTTATGGAATCCTTTGGCCTCAATTGGTACAGTTAGTCTGGCCCTTTTGAAGAATTTGAGTTTTGTTCTACATTTTTCTTCCATTCTATCCAGGTTTGACTGATTTTTGAAAGTAGATGACCAGGCCATTCTTCCTAGTCCATCTTAGTCTGGAAATTCTGCTGAAACCGCTCAGCATCACAGCAACACGCAAGCTTCCTCTGACAGATGGGTGGTAGCTGCACATGAGGTGCGTTGCCTGGGAAGCAACCCGGACCTGCTGCATGGAAGGTGAGAATTGTACCATTGAACTGTCACAAACCAAAGCCCATTGCCATCAAGTCAATCCCGACTCAGCGACCCTACACCACTATTACCTCTCAATTCTATACTAAAGAGTGTTAGCAATAACTGGTAACATAGCATAGATATCATTGATTTAATTACTCATAGAACTTTCCTGATGGAATTCTTGTTTATTGTAATATTCAACAACCTGACAGTTTCAAAATGACCAAAACTGTATGTAAAGGAAAGGCAAGAAGCTTCACTGTGAGCGAACACATACTGCAAATTCCTTTCCATGGGCATTTCAGGAACCATTCTTAGGGAAAGGTGAGTGGTAGCAGAGACTAGGTCACCTGGTTTATAGAACAGTCAACTTGTTTTGGGTCACAAACTGCTTTAAATATGCTAAAGCATGACCCTGCATGATTTCACCTCCTCAAGTCTGATGTCCCTCAGCTGACTCAACCAACCCCTGAGCCATGGCCTGGGCTCCTCCTGGGCCAATTCGGTGTGTGTTCCTGACAGAACAGCTTGGCACAAGGGAGGAGGTTGGCAGCTGAGTTGTATGGGGTAAGCAAGAATCAGTATTCATAGAGGGGGCAAGGAAGTGACTAATAAAGCATTTACTTTTAGTACTTTGGGGATAGGGCCCGCCTTAGTATTAATACTGAAAGCAAGATGGAAGTCCTTTGGTTGTCTGTTGGTCAAGGACAGAGCAAGTCAGATACTACAGCCAACTATTAGAAAGGCAAGTTTCTATGTAAAACTGGTAAGAATCTATGGTTCTTCCGAGGCACCCCTGGGTGGACTCCAACCACCAATCTTTCAGTTAGCAGCCATGCACGTTAACCATTTGTACCACCCAGGGATTCCTGTCTGATATTTTTGGTATTTTTAATGATCTTAAAATGATCATGCAAGGAAGGAGTGCAATATATTGCAATATATAGCAAATAAGATTGAAAGGGGAAAGCAAAAGTTAGAATTTCTATAGATTTTTATGACATGTCCCATAACATAACAACAATAATCAGGAAGTAAGTGATGGCCTATCACTGTACACCTGGATATCTATGAATTTGAATCTTATTTTCCATCAAAAGATAATGCACACATAAGAAACCCATGACCGAAATCTATTTCTTCATTAAAAGATATGGATAATTTAAATTGAACTACAACTTTGCAGGATAAATTGACAAAACTGGCTACTGATCAAAGATTGAAGATGAATTTTGAAAATACAGCATTAGTTGCTTCATTTTGGATGGAAGTTAAAAATAAATACTCTGAGCTTACTGAAATTGCTTTAAAACCTCTTCTGCCTTCCCATCGATGTACCTCTGTAAGGCTGATTCCTCTACTGGGAGTGTCATTACAATGAAACATAGAAAAGTTTATCCCCCAGAGTAGTGTTTTTGTCAATCCAAACTAGATTAGATAAACTAACAAGCTAGAAGCAAGCTGATTTGTCACATTAAAAACATTAAGCATTGATATATATGTTTTTTTGTTCAAACTATGTGCAGATCCCACCTTGAAGAGTGGTGTCTGGGGTCTTAAACACTAGCAAGCAGCCATCTAAGATGCATCAATGAGTCTCAGCCCACCTGGATCAAAGGAGAATGAAGAACATCAAGGACACAAGGTAATTACAAGCCCAGGAGACAGAAAGGGCCACATGAACCAAAGACCACATCATCCTGAGACCAGAAAAACTAGATGGTGCCCAGCTACAACCAATAACTGCCCTGACAGGGAACACAACAGAGAACCTCTGAGGGAGAAGGAGAACAGTGGGATGCAGACCCCAAATTCTCATAAAAAGACCAGACTTAATGGTCTGACTGAGACAAGAAGGACCCCAGTGGTCATGGCCCCCAGACCTTCTGTTGGC
This sequence comes from Elephas maximus indicus, assembly GCF_024166365.1. Lineage (NCBI taxonomy): Eukaryota > Metazoa > Chordata > Mammalia > Proboscidea > Elephantidae > Elephas > Elephas maximus. The sequence goes on along the minus strand of NC_064829.1, from coordinate 43,524,993 downwards.
CCAGGACAGGAACCATTCCCAAAGCCAACTTGTCAGACATGGATTGTAGTGGACAATGGGTTGGAGAGGGATGCTGCTGAGGAGTGATCTTCTTGGATCAGGTGGACACTTGAAACTATGTTGGCATCTCCTGCCTGTATGGGAGATGGGAGGGTAGAGGGCCTTAGAAGCTGGCAAAATGGACACGAAAAGAGAGAGTGGAGGGAGGGAGCAGACTGTCTCATTGGGTGGAGAGTAATTGGGAGTATGTAGCAAGGTGTATATAAGTTTTTATGTGAGAGACTGACTTGATTTGTAAATTTGCACTTAAAGCACAATAAAAATTACTAAAAAATAAATTTTAAAAAAGTTTAGGGTTGCTATGAGTTGGGATCGACCCCATATCAATTTTTTTTTGGGGGGGGTAATGTAGTAAACAGTAAATAAAAGGCTTAAAAAAAAACTGTGCAGAGGCATTTAATATGAAAAATCACAAAAGCATTCTGATGAGTTATGATTGTGGAATGACAAAGTCATGAGTGTAGTAGCAATTCTCCATATTCAGTACTTACACACACTCGTTCAATGAAGAATTTATACGGTTTAAAAATTGTTTTCCCTTTCCATGTTTGCTCTGGTTATATTTATTGAAATATAATTTTATGTCTGTTGAATCCAGTAAGGATATGGACTTAAATGTCGTATATCTGTTTTTTTCTCTCTCTCTTTTTTTTTTGGTAATTTGCTTTCATTGTACTTTATAAGAGTATGGATCTACAACAAATCAGAAATTAAAAAAAAAAAAAATCAATCCTTCCTTCTTCCCCAGGTGGACAAGAAGCAGCACAGGTGTAAAACTGTAGGAGCCAACATCTGCCTTCACAAAGAGCCATCTTTTGGCATTCTTGTTTTAGCTGTTCTCCCATTTACATTTTTTTTTTCTGAAGTATTTTAAAGCAAATTCCAGCCGTCATATAATGACACATGCAAATACTTCAATATGTGTCTCTAAAAGTAAAGACTTAAAAACTTTGACCACAGCATCATAACATTCAACGAAATTAGGAATTCCTTATAGTATATAACCTGTTGCCATCGAGTCGATTCCCACTCATAGTGATCCTATAGGACGGGGTAGAACCATCCTATGGGGTTTTCAAGGAGTGGCTGGTGGATTTGAACTACTGACTTTTTGGTTAATAGCTGAGCTCTTAACCACTGCGCCACCGGGGCTCCTATAGTACCTAATCCCTGATTTATACTCACTTTCCCTTGATTGTGCCAAAAATATATTTCTGTAGTTGGTTTGTTCAAATTAGGATGAAAACAAGGGTTACACACTGTATTTGGTTGATTACGTCTTAATTCCCTTTTGCCCTAACATTTCCCTCTCTTTTTTTGACCATATGTTTGTTGAAGAAGCAGTCATTGTTGCAGAATTTCCACATTTCTGAATTTGGCTGATCGCTTACTGAGGCTGTCTTTTAACTTGTTCTCCTGTCCTCTATAATTCCTATTACCTGGTAGTTTAGTTAGATCCAAAGACTTGATTAGATTCAGGCTCTTTTTTGTTTGTTTGTTTGTTTTCCAAGAGTACTTTATAGGTGGTGCTGTGTGCTTCCAATTCTAACACCCCTTGAGACATAGAGGCCTGGTTGCTCACTTCTAGTGATGTTAAAATTGATTAGTGGGTTTAGTTTTTCACCCTAATCCATCCATTGTAATACCCTTCATCGATTTTTACTTAATGGTTAGCAGCCATTGATTGTTGCTACCTAGATCCATTATTTCACTGGGGATTTGCAAAGTGGTGATTTTTGTTATTATCTCATTGCTTCTTCATTTATTGGCTGGAACACTTCTGTAGAGAGAAACATTCCCTCTTTATTTGGTTATCGTGAAATACAGTCTATACAGGAAGGCAGGATAAATGCTTGATTCTTTCCCTTCCTTTGAACAATTTTCAGAATAATACATTTGTGCCTTAGCAACTTCCGCAGGTGAACCATTAACTTCTTTTTAATTATTTTTCAGTATCTATAACTCACCGATTATAATATATTCGATGTATTCCAAAACATTGTCATCCTTATTCAAATGGTCCCATCTTTGGGCAATGGGTGCTCCTTCAAGTTGACTCTTGGGTCTTTTTTTGTTGTCACCCAGTACAGTATTTGAGAAGTCCATGCATGAAGGCTCATCTTGTATACTCCAGCCTCAGACATGGACTCAGCCATTTCTCTAAGGAGCCCTGGTTCCTTTTAGTGGGGTTGGCATTTATAGGCCATAGCCTGTGCTACAAGCCCAGCTTCTTTAACCGCACATCTCATGGACTGGAAGAGCTCACCAGGGACTGAATATATTGGAGTTTGGGGCCAAGGCCTTTGTTTTGTTTTGAGAGCCCGGTATACATGTCATCCTCAGGGAACCCAAGAGGAGAGAGAGAACTGGATTTCCTGACCTCATATCAGAAAATAGCAGTTTGTATCACTCCCTGAAACATCTAGATGATTCATTCATTCAAGAAATACTTAACAAGTGCCTATTATATCTATTGTCCCGGCAGCAGACACTCAGGGAACTGGGCTTTTAATGAGGAGAGGAAAACAGCACACACGTACACGTGATGAGGGTGTGGGGGGCTGCTTTTTCTGGACAGTGAGCTCTGATAAATGTTTGAGCAGAGACTTGAAGAAAGTGAGGCAGGATGCCAGGCAGAAGTCTCAGGGGAATGTGTTGGGGCAACTCAGGAGTGTGTGAGAGCTCCAAAACTGAGGTGTCTGACTTGTATCAGAATGATCAGCCCAGGTCTGAGCCCCGACTCCATCTTAGCTTTTGCTCATCTCCCCTGCAAGTCAAAACCTTAGTCAGACTTAGAACCAAAACCAAACCAAACCCATTACCGTCGAGTCGATTCCAACTCATAGCAACCCTATAGGATAGAGTAGAATTGCCCCCATACGGTTTCCAAGGAGAACCTGGTGGATTCGAACTGTCAACCTTTTGGTTACCAGCCATATCTCTTAACAACTATGCCACCAGGGTTCCCAGGTTTAAGTACATAAGAATTCCTCCTGCAATCATCAAGCCCTTAGACAGACTTAAGTAGGTAACAAAGGAAATGTTTTTTCTGTGGTTAAAGATATGGAAAGAATGTTCCTAAGGGAGGGTCATGACAAAAGACACATCAGGAATCCCCTCAGCAGCCCTCAGGAAATGTTTATAATTACCTTGTGCCCACACTGTAGAACCCCCCTTAGTCATATATTTAAACTAACCAATCCAAAATGCCCACATTCATGTTTCCAGCCAATCACTGTGTCATGGATTGAATTATGTCCGGTATTGCATGATTTTCCCATAGGTTGTAAATCCCGCCTCTGTGATGTTAATGAGGGGGGATGGGCGGCAGTTGTGTTAGTGAGGCAGCTCAATCTGCAAGATTGAATTGTGCCTTGAGGCAGTTTCTCGAGATATAAAAGAGAGAAGTGAGCTGAGAGACAGGGGGACCTCTTGCCACCAAGAAAGCAGTGCCAGAAGCAGACTGCGTCCTTTGGACCCGGGGTCCCTGCACAGAGAAGCTCCTAGTCCGGGGGAAGATTGATGAGAAGGCTGACAGAGAGCGAAAGCCGCTCCCTGGAGCTTACGCCCTGAATTTGGACTTTTAGCCTACTTTGGTGTGAGGTGATAAATTTGTCTTCGGCGAACTGCGCCAAGATGCTGGACGGCATCAAGATGGAGGAGCACGCCCTGGGCCCCGAGCTTGCCACTCTAGGAGTGCTGCTGGGCTCTGACTGCCCGCATCCCGCTGTCTGCTAGGGCTACCAGCGGCCCATCTCCGACCGCTTCCTGACGCCAGTCAACCAGTCGTCCTGGCACTAGGAGGGTTTGCCGTGTACGGCCTGTCAGCAAGCCCTCACCACCAGCTGCTCCTTCCGGGAGCCGAAACCGACTGCTGACAAGACTACCGACAGCTCTTCACTGCCAAGTGCAGCGGCTGCTCGGAGAAGATTGCACCCACCAAGTTCGTGATGCGGGCGCTGGAATGCGTGTATCACCTGGGCTGCTTCTGCTGCTGCGTGTGTGAGCGGCAGCTACACAAGGGCAGTGCGTTTGTGCTTAAGGAGGGCCAGCTACTGTGCAAAGGGTGATTACTGGGAGGTGAAGGACCTGCTCAGCTTCGTGAGCCCCAACGAGTCTGACTCTGGCCAGGTTGTGTCCCCTATAGTGAAGAGTGCGGACGAGGATGGAGACATGAAGCAGGCCAAGGGGCAGGGCAGCCAAAGCAAGGCGAGTGGGGGCAACCTGAAGGACCCACGTAGGCCCAAGCGACCCTGGACAATCCTTATCACGCAGCAGCGAAGAGCCTTCAAGGCCTCCTTTGAGGTCTCCTCCAAGCCCTGCAGAAAGGTCCGAGAGACACTGGCGGCAGAGATGGGCCCCAGCGTTCATGTAGTCCAGGTCTGGTTTCAGAACCAAAGAGCAAAGATGAAGGCGCAATGGCACCAGCAGGAGCAGCAGAACTCCCAGCGGCCGGGCCAAGAGGTCCTGTCCAGCCGCATGGAGGGCATGATGGCCTCCTACACACCGCAGGCCCCACCACAGCAGCAAATCGTGGCTATGGAGCAGAGCCCCTACGGCAGCAGTGACCCCTTCCAGCAGGGCCTCACGCCACCCCAAATGCCGGGGAATGACCCCTTCTCCCAGGACATGGACATTGATACCTCTTTAACCTTCCTCAGCGACTGCTTCCTCAGCTCCTAAGACATGGGCTCCCTGCAGACCCGCATGGGGAACCCCATCAACCTCTACTGCAGACAGAGTTCGTACTTGGCCTCTTGAGGGCTAGCTGGGCGACAGGGATGCTTTGCCTGGGGCCTGGGGGACAACAGGCCCCCGTAGCCAGCCTTGCCCTCCTGGCCTGCCACCCACACAGACTCTACAGACAGCCATATGGTGCCCTCCCCTTGGCCAGCTGCGCCTGGCTGAAGTGCCACTGGCACAGTCCAACAGGAAGATGGGCACAGTCTGGCCAGGGGCTGTGTCCTGCCCACAGGGAGCTTGTCACCCCCAGGGACCCAGAGCTCTCCCACACTCACCTCCCAACCCCACCTTGGCCTCCATCACCTCCTTCACCCTCCCCATTCCTTTTTTGGGAAGCTTAAACTCTTTATTTTTTTAAACTTCCCAAAAAAAAAAAAAAAAATTCGCTTGTGGTATTTCTGATACAGCAGCAGCACTAGGTAACTAAGACACTAGGTAAAGCCCTCGCTTTGAGTTGTCCCACCTCCTGCTTACCTAATCTCACAGCCTCTAATCAGAATGTTGTATTTTACCTCATAAAAATGCCTCTGTAACTTCACCATGTTGGAGCATTTAGTTTTACTTTGTGAGATCCAACGTGTTCCCAGTTGGAACTGTCTCAGACCTTCGATAAATCTCTTTATTTTTATTTTTTAGCAGAGTACCATTCTTACTCTTTGACAGGAGTATGCTCACTGTGATTTCTAACACGAAAAGACACTGACAAATTCTTTACCAGCCAAGGCTTCAACATTTCTTATCAGTCACAAAATATTTTCTCACAGTAAAGTTGAAACGTTTACAGCTTGCCTTTCAATAGAGATCTTTTATATGGTGACATGTATGCCATCACTTTGTAATGTCTTGCAAGATATGTCATCTTTTCCCCCAACACTCATATTCTTAAAAATAACATCTATTTCCATAAATCATTGATGCTTATTATAGCACACATGGAAAGCACAAAAAAGAACACAACAAAATAAAAGTAGAAGAAAACAGTAGCTAGCCATCTGTGACCCCTGCCTCCCACCCAGAACTAATCTCTGTTAGCATGGCAGCTCGTGCCTTTCCATTCTTTTTACAAAAATGCTGTCCAGCTGTGAGTTCTGGACCTTGCTTTCCTGCTTTCAGACATGGTGCTCTGTGGCTGTAGAGATTTCTAGCTTATATCTGCTCAATAGTTGTTTGTCAGAGCGGAAGTTTCTTGTTGAGGTATACCTGCTGACTCAAACTATCCCTGCAAAGCTAGGGGACATTTTGGTGTGCGCAGTGCCACCGTCCTTCCCTATCTCAAGGGGGACAGCCACTAGGTCCTGCTCTTTCCATATCTCCAACCAGTTCTTGCTTCTTTGTCAGGCAGAAGTGATAAGAAGAATCTGTCCTCACCTGTTATAGATCGAATTGTGACCCCCCTGCCCAAAAATGTGTTGTAAATCCTAACCCTGTGGATGTAATTCCATTGGGGAATGGGGATTTGTTTGTTATGTTAATGAGCCCATATCAATGAAGAGTGTGTCTTAACCCAATCACTTTTGAGAGATGAAAGGAGCAGATTAGGCACAGAAGAAAGCAAGCACAAATGGGAAAGGATGGATCCCACGTGGAGATCTCCAAGGAATGCTAAGAATGCTAGAGAAGCTGAGACAAGAATTTTCCTCCAGAGCAGGTAGAGAGAGCCTTCCCTTAGAGCCAGCACTCTGACTTTGGACGTCTACCTTCCTAAACTGTGAGAAATTAATTTCTGTTCCTTAAAGCCATGCACTTGTGGCATTTCTGTTACTGCAGCACTAAGAAACCAAGACATCACCTCGCCATTTCTCCTTCCTGCCAAAAGAGGTCATGTCGGGGAGGATGAGGCAGGCAATATTTCAAAGGCAACAACAGAGCCAGAATTTAAGGCTAATCAATTCTTCTTAAAAAGAAATAATTCATTTTAGTGTGAAATGGAGTTTTCATTTACTGGGTTTTCTTTCATCACCTGAGGCCATGGGTGGCATTATTACAGAGGACCTGTTCACTTGCTTAAGTCTCATTACCATTTTTCCAAGCACTTGTACATGCAAGATGCTCTTAACAAATTTAGACATGTGTGGAGAGCAGAAGGGCTGTTTATTCAGAGCTTGCTATAGCAGGGGGTCAGCCACCATCACTTGTGGCTGGCAGGGAGCGGGAATGTTTTACAGCGAAAGCAAGGGAAAGCTCAGGCCGGCCCTGATAGGAGGTTGTTGACATGGTGAAGCTGAAGGCTCCTGTGTGATTGGTTGAGAAGCATACTTGGCTTTTTCTGGTTGGTCCTGATTTGGAAGCCCACAAAAGGAAGCTGCAGTCACTGACCTGGCTGTCCTGAATGATTGCTACAGGGGCTGTGGTTGGGCTTCTGGGGCTTATTGCTTTAAGGCTTGTGGGTCAGAGTTCTATTGTCATATATGGCCCAGCCATTGTCCATTTGTATATTCAGTCTCTCACACGCTCTCCAAAATGTGTTGACAATTTGCAAGCAGTGAGAGAAAGAGATTTCCTTTTGGAACTGAGTTCTGTGGGGCTGGGTGAAGTAGGAAAAACAGCACAGATGTTAGGGGCCCCAAGTTTGAAACCCAGCTGGGTGAGATTCAAAATGGAAAAATATACCCATCTCATAGGGCTGTTGAGGGAACTAGAAGTATAAATGTAAAAGGCCTTCTGCAATGCCTGGCATAAAGTAGGTGCTAGGTCAGAGCTGTGCAGGAGAGAGCCCGCTGGGCTTTCTTCCAAGAGTCGTTCTGAGGGTCAGATTCAGGGGGCTTGGCAGAGCTGAGACTTTGGACCCCAGCTTTGCCCCTGGCACATAGATCCGATAAAAGCCATTGGCACTGGTGGGAGGGGGCGCTATTTGGGCCCCTCAGGGACTGAGGTCCCTGGGTCCCTCCTGCCCTGTGTGCTGTGTCTCGTCAGTCTTCAAGTTTGTGAGGCCATCCCTGACAGACTGATCATTTCCCCTGATCACTGGTCTGCTTCGTCAGATGGGACGGAGTATATAGCGTCCGAGGACCCTGTGGGCTGCGACCTCATTTTAATACGCAGGGCAGAGCTGCAAATAGTTGGAAACCAGAACAAGGTGCCAAGTGATATTACAGAACTCTTCACGTGTCACACTGCCCAGACCATCGGCCTCCTGCAGCTTTCCTGGTATTGAATTTTCTACACCAGCTTACACTCTCATCCAAGGATGACTGGGTTTAACAAGTACCTGCTCAGCCCATGCTTCTCTCCCCACCCCCATGCTGAGCCCAAAGCCCACGTTGGGGAGTCTCCTTGAATGACTGACAACCCAGGACTTGGACTAGGGACCTTTTACATTTCATCTGAGGCACAATTATCAATAGATGTCATTCTGCTCTTCCTCGTCCTTGTCCATCTGATTGATGAGTCTGATCCAAAGAGGATTTGAGCTCCGGGTCTGTCAGCTCACAAAGAACCTCATTCCTTAAAGATTCCTATTCAGACAGGCCAGATCTGTAGTTATTAATAACATATGTTATCCACCAAGTTAGCTTTGGCCTGAGATCATACATAAATTCTACCTAACTATCCATAGGTGGTTGTTGTTAGTTGCCATTGAGTCAATTCCGATACATGGTGTATGCACGTATGCATAGTAGAATTGCTCCATAAGGTTTTCAAGGCTGTGACCTTTTAGAAGCAGATCACCAGGCCTGTGTTCTGAGGCATCTCTGGGTGTGTTTGAACTGCCAACCTTTTGGCTAGTAGTCGAACACTTTATTGTTTACGCCACCCAGTGACTCCAACTGTCTTAGTTATCTAGTGCTGCTATAACAGAAATAACAGAAGTGGATGACTCTAACAAACAGAAATTTATTTACTCACAGTTTAAGAGGCTAGAAGTGCGAATTCAGGGTGCCAGCTCCAGGGGAAGACTTCTCTGCCTGCTCTGGAGGAAGGCCTTTGTCTCTTATGAGGTTCTGCTCCTGGGTGATCTTCGTGTGGCTTGGCATCTCTCTTCCCCCATCTCTGCTTCCTAGTTTGCTTATTTAATCTCTTTTATAACCTCAAAAAGATTGACTCAAGACACAACCTACACTAATCCTTTCCCATTAACATAGCAAAGACAACCCATTCCCAAATGAGATTGTAACCATAGGCACACCCCCCCAAAAACCAAGCTGTTGCTGGTCAAGTTGATTCAAACTCATAGCGACCCTATAGGTTAAGATTTACAACACATACTTTTGGGAGACACAATTCAATCCATAACACAATCTAACCACATCCCACATTATCAAAAGGGGTCTATACTCTGTATTGACCATGCAAAGGCATTTGACTGTGTGGATCATAACAAATCATGGATAACATTGCAAAGAATGGGAATTCCAGAACATTTAATTGTGCTCATGGGGAACCTGTACATGGATCATGAGGCAGTTGTTGGAACAGAACAAGAGGATACTGTGTGGTTTAAAGTCAGGAAAGGTGTGCGTCAGGGTTGTATCCTTTCACCATACTTATTCAATCTGTATGCTGAGCAAATAATCTGAGAAGCTGGGCTATATGAAAAAGAATGGGGTATCAGGATTGGAGGAAGGCTCATTAACAACCTTCGCTATGCAGGTGACACACCTTACTTGCTGAAAGCAAAGAGGATTTGAAACACTTGCTGATGAAGATCAGAGATTACAGTATTCAGTATGGATTACACCTCAACATAAAGAAAACAAGAATCTTAACAACTTGACCAATAAGCAACATAATGATAAACGGAGTAAAGATTTAAGTTGTCAAGGATTTCATTTTACTTAGATCCATAATCAACACCCATGGAAGCAGCAGTCAAGAAATCAAATTTCTTTTGCATTGGGCATATCTGTTGCAAAAGATCTCTTAAAGGTTTTAAAAAGCAAAGATGTCACCTTGAAGACTAAGGTGTGTCTGACCCAAGCCATGGTGTTTTCAATCACCTCATATACATGTGAAAGCTGGACAATGAATCAGGAAGACTGAAGAATTGATGCCTTTGAATTGTGGTGTTGGCAAAGAATACTCAGTATACCATGGACTGTCAAAAGAATGAACAAATCTGTCTTGGAAAAAGTACAACCAGGATGCTCCTTTTAGAAGCAAGGATGCTGAGACTATGTCTCACATACTTTGAACATGTTATCAGGAAGGATCAGTCCCTGGAGAAGGACATCATGCTTGGTAAAGTAAAGGGTCAACAAAAAAGAGGAAGACCCTCAATGAGATGGATTGACACAGTAGCTGCTACAACGGACTCAAGCATAACAATGATTGTGAGGATGGTGCAGGACCAGGCAATGTTCCCTTCTGTTGTACACAGGGTCGCTGTCATGGATTGAATTAAGTCCCCCCAAAAAAGTGTGTATCAATTTGGCTGGGCCATGATTCCCAGTATTGTGTGGTTGTCCTCCATTTTGTGATTGTAATTTCATGTTAAAGAGGATTAGGGTGGGATTGTAATACCCTTACTAAAGTCACATCCCTGATCCAATGTAAGGGGAGTTTCCCTGGGGTGTGGGCTGCACCACCTTTACTCTTACAAGAGATAAAAGGAAAGGGAAGCAGACGGAGAGTTGGAGACCTTTTACTATCAAGAAAGAATCACCAGGAGCAGAGCTCGTCCTGTGGACCCGGGGTTCCTGCGCAGAGAAGCTCCTAGTCCAGGAGAAGCTTGAGGAGAGGACCTTCCTCGAGAGCCAACAGAGACAGAAAGCCTTCCCCCGGAGCTGAAACCCTGAATCTGGACTTCTAGCCTACTAAAAAAAACTGTGAGAAAATAAATTTCTCTTTGTTAAAACCATCCACTTGTGGTATTTCTGTTATAGCAGCACTGGATAAGACAGTTGCTATGGGTTAGAACCGACTCAATGGCACCTAGCAACAACAACATACTCTGTGAAAAGCAGGTTTTTACAGAAATACATACCTAGACACATTTAGATATCGTATTGGTTTCCTAGGGCTGTAGTAACAAAGTACCACAAACTAGGTGGCTTAAAACAATAAAAACTATTTTCTCCCAGTTCTGGAGCCTAGAAGTCTGGACTCAAGATGTAAGCAAGAAGGTCCCTGGATGGTGAAAATGGTTTGTGCTTGGCTGCTAACATAAAGGCTGGTGGTTTGAATCCACCTAATGGCACCACGGAAGAAAGGCCTGGTGATCTGCTTCAGTAAAGGTTACAGCCAAAAAAAAAGATGTCAGCAGGGCCATTCTTTCGAAGGCTCCTTGCCTATTCCTATCTTCTGGTGGCTGCTGGCAATCTTTGGTGTTCCTTGGTATGATGGTTAAGATTGTGTGTCACCTTTCCTGGGCCATGATTCTCAGAGTTTTGGCAGTTGTATAATGTGATCACTTCCCTGTTGAAATCTGATATGTGATCACCCCATGATGGAATCTGCCCAGTGGTACCAGTGGGGGCGGGGCCCATGGCAGCTCATCACCCCCTCACACTTCATTTATTTACGCTCTACTGCCTACTTCCTTCCTGCTTGCCTTGCCGAGGTTTTTGGCTTGTTCTGGATCCTGCAGCTGTCTCTTGTTCATGTGACCTCTGGTTCTTGGGACTTGAGTTCATCAGCCCCTACAGCTACGTGAATCAGGAGAAGCCTTGCAGTCTTGCCTGCCAATCTTGGGATTCATCGATCTTCACAGCCTGTGAGCAAGGGTCCTGCTCTCCTACCTGCCGATCTTGGGTTCGCCAGCTATTGCAGCTACGTGAATCAGGAGAAGCCTTACCATCTTGCCTGCCGATCTTGGGACTTGTCGATCTGTACAGCGTGTAAGCAAGAGTTTTGCTCTCTGATCTGCCAATTTTGGGTTCACCAGCCCCTGTGGCTATGTAAATCAGGTGAAGCACTATCCTGATCCATAGACTTGGGACTTTCCAGCCTCTACAATCATGTGAGCTGTTTCCTTGATATAAATCTCTACATATATGTATGTATTTATATGCTTTGCTGGTTTTGCTTCTTTAGAGAACCTAGCCTAAGACACTGTGGCTTGTAAGGCTCATCACATCAATCTCTTTCTGTCATCACATGGTGTTCTCCCTGTGTGTCTGTGTCCACATTCCCCTTGTTTTATAAAGACACCAGTCAATGGATTAGGATTTACCCTCATCCAGCATAATCCCATTTTAACTTGATTATATTGGCAAAGATCCTGTTTTCAAATAAAATCACATTTACAGGTACCAAGATTAGGATTTCAACATATCTTTTTGGAAGACACAATTCAACCCACAACAGGTTATGATGATAATAATTAGAAGGATTTTAGAAAGGCAGCATGGCACAGTGGTTAGGAGAATGATTCTGGCACCAGATTGTCTAGATTCAACAACTGGCTTTGCTGTTTCTTAGCTGTGTGATCTTGGGAAAGATACTTAGGTAATCTATGCCTTTGTTTCCACATCTGTAAAATGGGTATGATACTAACAAAAGTACTGACTTCATTGGGGTGATAAGAATATCAAATGAGTTAACACATGTAGAGCACTTAGCACAGGGCCTGGTACGTAACAGGTGCTCGATCCACACGGCTATTTTGATTGACCAAGTACTATTCCGAGCTCTTCATGGCTATTAACCTTCCTAATCCTCAAAGCAACTCAATGACCCAGTGATGTAAGTATTTTTGTCATCCCCCATTTTACAGAGGGTTTAACTGAGGCATGCTTAACTCAAGGTCACACGCTGGAAATTGGCAAAGCTGGGATCCAAGCCCAAGTGGTCCTGGCTCAGAGCCTGTACTCTGCTGAAATGTCTGATATCACTACCAGTAAAACCAATGGTTGATTTTTTCAGAAGTAGTTCACCAGGCCTTTCTTTCAAGGTGCCTCTGGGCAGACTTGAACCTCCAACCTTTTGGTTAGTAGTCAAGTGTATAAACTATTTGTACAACCCAGGGACTCCCCTGATATCATTAAAAAAAACAAAAACAAAAAACAAAACTCATTACCATCAAGTCCAACTCATAGTGACCCTACAGGACAGAGTAGAACTGCCCCATAGGGTTTCCAAGGCTGTAAACTTTTATGGAAGCAGACTGCCACATCTTTCTCCCATGGAGCGGCTGGTGGGTTCAAACTGTTGACCTTTTTGGTTGACAGCACAGCACTTAACCACTGCACCACCAAGGCTCCTTCCTGATATCCATTTATCACACTTTTAAGCCTCACTGCTTAATCTACCTGGTGTTTCCCCACCAGACCCAAGTACAATGTTTCTCTTGAACACTTTCTCTTCCGTGTACATTAGCCTCAAATAGGATATGACTTCACGTTTAAAATGAAGTGTTCTCAGCTGCCCTCAGTCCTCTGGGGCTGTGGCCCTCGTCCTGGGCTGTCTTCTTCTCAACTGCACAGACCTTTGGCCTTCCTAACAAGCTCCCCATTCCCTCTCTGCCTTGGCTTACTTACATGGGGCTGTCAGCAAGAGTCCAGTTACAAAATGCATCTCGGGCTGGCCATCTCTGCACATTTGCCTCTTGTTCCTTGCCTGCTTGCTTTGTTCTGATTTTAGAAAAACCTCAACCACAGTGTATATTACTTCATGCTTTCTTTGTACCTTTGAGAGATGGTCCCTTGACAGAGAGCCCTCATTGCAGGGACCCCTGTGCATGAGTGAAAGGACTGCATGGGGACAGAGAGATGGGCAACGCCTTGACACAAAGGAAGGAAGAGAGTGGCTTGGCACTGGGTTAGTTTTGGAGGAATTTGTCCAAAGGCACCTTTGGGCCGGGACTGGGAATAGACGAGGAAGGAGTTCCTGGCCTGCTTTTGTGGTCCACCACAGGAAGCAGATACATAGCAGGTCCCAGGCAGACAGTGTAAGTGCCACAATGGAGGACATGTGGACAGCCTCCTATGGTGGAGCTGAGGAGGGACCCCTCCAGTCTGGGAGGTCAGGGAAGCCTTCCTGGAAGAAGTGACCATGAGCTAAGTTAGACCAAGCTTCATATTTGCCAACTATGTGCCACGTGGTCTGCCTCCCTGGCCTTCTTTCCTCATCTGCTAAACGGGGCTGTTGTGAAAACGAAATGTGTACCATGCGTAGGGGTGTGATACACAGGACTGTCCCATCAATCATGGCAAGGGCTGCTACTGTTAGTATTACATTTAACAATAACAAAAAAGGTTGCTTTCTAATAGCATGCCTTCCTTTACAGAGATCACATTCACTTCTGGTAACACAGCCCAGCCTCCCTGATAATACAGCTCTTAAACATATGATTATATATACAGGAACAAGATTTGTAAGAAGGTGTTATAAATGGATTTTGCCACAGATCATTTTGTGTGGCTCCTGCAACTGTCATTGTCATGTCTCCCTCTCCTCTTGATATGTCCACCACAGCCCCCACTAAATGCTTGGGGATTTGTAGAACCCCAGTCAGACTCTCCATCCCTCACGCTGACTTCCTCTTTGAGCGGAATCAACAAGGCTGTTTCCCCCACCTGTGACGCATTAGCAGGAAGTGTAATTATGACTGTGGAGAACATTCTCTGCTCCCAGGGATCACATCCTAGCGCTGATTCTTTTGTGATGTTGCCGTTATTTCTCCACCAAGTACAACCGAGGGAAACCGAGCTGCTGAGACTAATGGGATAACCGTGTCATTGCATTAAATGGACGCTTCCCCCTGTGGCCTTTCATAATTTATGCCTTAAAGACGGAGACTAGTAGCTGTCTATCTAGCTAATTAAAAACACAGAGTCTCACAGATGAGATGTATGGCTCTTATTAAAGTGTCCGTTTGCTACTGTGACAGTTTCTAAGAAGCAAATATTTCTACTGCTCCGAATATAAAGGAACAAAGTTGCTCACCCATGGAAAATCCACTTTGGAAAACAAATGAATCCTTGAGACTCCCTAGTGATGACATAGCTCTCAGAGCAGAATCGGATGATACAGTGGAATTGCTGCAGAAAAAACACAGTTCTAATTAAATAAGGGAATTGGAACCTTTTTGATTCTTATGTTGGCCTGTGACCCACACCTTGTTCCTGTTTTATCTAGGAGGTCATTTGTTGAACACAAGTATCAGGTGCTCCGCCTTGCAAAGGACAGAGGGGTTCTCTGGGAAACAGTGCTCTGACGAAAAGGGCTGAGATGAAACTGGTACAGATTCCCTGCCAGGCGTGGCTGTGGGGGTGTGGTCACCTCCCTCTGCTCACTCCCCAAAGTCCTTGGGTATCACAGTAAAGGGATAAAAAAAGGCATAAACCCCAAAAGGCAAAGAGACCAAGAAAGAGACCATTGTTGTTAGGTGTTGTCAAGTCGATATGACTCTACAGCGACCCCATGTGACAGAGTAGAACTGCCCAATAGGGTTGCCTGGGCTGTAACCATTACAGCAACAGGTCGCCAGGTTTTTCTCTCTAGGAAACCGTGGGTGGGTTCAAACCATCAACACAGCTGAGTGCTTAGCCGTTGCGTCACCAGGGGTCCTTTAGAAGAGAGCAAGGATGAAAACTTGGAAAACAGAGCTCTGAGAGGTCACTGAGGCTGCAAATCAGAGGAGGCTGAGAGCTGGCAGGGAAGAGGCCTGTGAACCCAGGTGCAGTCAGGGCCCGAGAGAACACAGCAGGGTGCCAGGTGGGGCACTGTCCTGTGGAACATGGACAAGTCTCACAGAACACCTACATCAGACAGGGCCACTCATGACTGCGATGGATTGAATTGTGTCCCCTAAAATATGTGTTGTCAATCCTAACCCCTATACCTGTGGATGTAATCCCATGTGGGAATAGTGTTTTCTTTGTTACGTTAATAAGGCAATATCAGTGTAGGCGTGTGTCTTAAACAAATCACTTTTGAGCTATGAAAAGAGCAACTCAATCAGGGAAGCACAGATGGGGGAAGAGAGGTTACACCACAAGAAGATTGCCGCAGAACCAGGGAACAGAAGCTAAAAAGAAGCAAGAACCTTCCCCTAGAGTGGGTGACCTGACTTCGAGCTTCTAGCCTCCTAAACTGGGAGAAAATAAATTTCTGTTTGTTAAAGCCACCTGCCTGGGTATTCCTGTTTTAGCAGCAGTAGGTAACAAGACAGTGACCATGATGGATCAGGATAAAAACACGACGACTCCATCATCTTGTCTGAGCGCAGACAAAAACAAGAGCACTGTCCAGACCTAAACAATGGCCGTCAGACCCCGTTTCCTGGTTAATGCGATGACCTCTGTTGCTTTACCCATTACAGCTTTAGCCTCACTTCATTCCTCTCAACTCCTAGATAAGATTCATTAAATTGTCACAGAATTATTCCTCATAATCCAGAGAAAACCCTACTTCCTGAACATCCCCCAAATCGCCTAACTCAAGCCCAAACCTTATTCTAAGCCTTTCCTAACATTCCCTTACTGAGATGCCCATGGTTCTCCAAAACATCAGTCTGTGTTATTGCAACAAGCCCAACTTTGACTACAGGTGTGTTTTAGAGGTCTATGACTGATGGACATCAACAGGCCCCAGACTCTCCCCATCTAGTCCAGGCAACCAGGGATGAGGTGATGCCCTGGAGAGACTGCGCCTGGGGGACTGAGGCTGGGGGATCACTGGGCACTGCTGAGAAAGGAGGTGTACTCTCAAGACAGGGGGATTCAATGAATGATGACATACCAGTGAAACCCCTAACCCCCTTCTCCACCTGGTTCTGAGAAAAAGTTGGAAACTAGACACATATCCTGTGGCAAGAACTGAAGGGTCCCTCTCTGGAGAGGCCATCAGCCCAAGAGAAAGACCTCCCCATGCAGAGCAGCCTCCCTGCCTGACCTGACCCTGCCACGTAAAGCCTAGTCCCTGAGCCCAGTAGGACACACATAGTCACCAATGCTTCTCAGCTTTTTTCTGTAAATAAGGGGCAGCCAAGCCCCATCAGACACTTGAGGAATGACCGAGACAAGAGGCAAGAATTGAAGAAAACTAAAGCTGAAGCATATTATTCAACAAATAAATTACAAAAACTAGAGTTGGAAGGAAAATTATGTAAGAGCTATAGCAACCAATAGCAAAGTGTGGACCTTACTTGGACCTTGATTTAAACAAACCGTAAAAAATAAAGCCATCTGTGAAACAATTGGGAAAAGGCAAATATTGACTGCATATTTGGTGATATGAAGAAAGCATTGTCAAAACTTTTTAGACGTGCTAATAGCATCGTCGTTAGGTTTATGTAAAATATCCATTATCGTTCAGAGATACACAGGGAATGTGTGTAGGTGAAATGCTATGATGTCTGGAATATGCTTCAAAATAATCCTCTGGGGTTGGGCTATAAAGGAAACAACTGACAGGAAGAGAAACTTTGAGACTGAGTGTATGGCGGGGAGCATATAGAGATTTATCATTTTATTTTCTCTACCTGCGCATTTTCCAAAATAGAAAGTGAACAAACACAAAAATAAACAAAACAAAACAAAAACCCTGAAGGGTAATCTTGAACCTTGAGGACTCTGCAGAAAAGCCTTAGCTTATCCAGACCTGCCCCAGACCAAAGCCAGGAAAATGTGAAGTCCATCTATCCTCAAAGTCTGCAGACACAGGAAGGAAGCTTTAGAAAACTCTTTGAGTTTCATAAACCTTATCCAGGATCATAAAGCAGAGAGATAAGAGAGCAAGCCCCAAGCACAACTGTAAATGAGGTCTGCTGTCTCCTCTCCCGTTCCTGCTTCCTCTCTTCCCACCCTTCTGTGACCTCCCCTCCCACCCATGCAATAAGACCCCTGGTGTAGCCCAGGAATCATCTCCTTGGGTAGCTTGGTAGGTGAATATGGAGGGTGAAACACCAGCGTGGGGCTGTGGGGTCAGATGTGAACCAGGTGGAGCGGGGAGGTGGCTTGGCCTTCTTTACCCAGCACAGGCTCCAGGCCAGAGCCCTCCCTCCCTCCTGGGCTCCCCGAGAATACTAGGGGAGGGCGACATGGGGTAGGCAGACAGGTGTACGGAAGCAATGGCACCGTGGGGTAAGTGGTGCTCAGGGAGAGGGACACAAAGGCAATGGGTGCCCAGGAGGGGACGTGATGGCCAAGTGGTGCCTTGGAGATGCCGCAGGGCCAGGCACGGTCCTGGGCAGATTCTGGGCGAGGTAAGGGGGCACCGCTGACCACTAAGAGGGCGCAAGTGTCTGACCGAGCCAGGCTTTGACTTCAGGGAGGGGATGGAAGCACCCTTCACTCACTCTACTGACAAGTGGGAAGTGGACGTTGGGGCTGAGAGGGCTACTCTCTTTGGGGCAAGAAAGTTGGCAGACTCAGGGATCTGACTCCAAATGGACAAGGTGGCGCTCGGGTCATGGTCTAAAGGATGCTACATAGGGGCTATAACATCTTCAGGGAAGAAATCTGCAGATTAGACCCAGTGAAGTCACTCTGAGACCAAGCGGCAGCTTGCAATTGAGCGCTCTCTTTTCTTTGACAAGAACTTTTCCAAGGACACTTCTGTTTTTCAGCAGCTTGTCCAGCTTTTCATATTTTTAGGAGACTTTCAGCCTCTTTGAAGTACTGTGAAAATAAATTTTTTTCAATTGTTGGTAGTATTTTTTTTTATTATTATTAGAAAGGCCTTCAGTGCTTTAAATATAAGGGTTCCCACCAAATGCATGGAATTCACAGTTCATTTAATGATGGCTAGATGGACTTTTGTGGCTAATAAACAGCGGCTTTTTCTAAAAATAGTCAATAATCAGCATAGCCGATTCACAGTGAAAGGGCCCGATCAAAACAGCACTGAAGTAAAAGAACAGGCCAGAGCTATGTGCCCTGACCTTTTAGAAGTGATGGCCCCCTTGGAGAATCTAATGGAAGGTAGAAATGCCTCAGAAAAGCACGTGAGACGCCTGTACACACAACAGTTTGCGTGTAATTTTAGAGGGTGCGTGAACCCAAGGAGCCGGCTCCTGAGCAAGAACAGCAAAGAGCTGTGAGGGAGCGACGTACATTTACATAACAAAAGGAGTCTGTCTCTAAAAAGGATTTTGCTAAGGGCTCCAAAACGCCTTCTGGCATATTCCATTTGGCTTATTTGATTTGCAAATATTCCGTTTCTCTGAGGCTTTACAGCTAAGACACTGTTTTAATCAGTTCAAACTTACTACCTACACAAATCTGTTAACAAAACAACAAATTCATTTGTTTATTCTTTTAATAAATGCTTACTGCATCCGTTCTCTGTGCCAGGCCTGTGGGCAACAGAACAGATGTGGTTTCTGTCTCGTGGAGCTGATATTCAGCTGGGCAAGGGACCAAGACTGTGTTGTTCCTTGGTATATCTCCTACACCTAGAAGAGTTCTCAGTCATATCTAGTGGATAAATATATGAATGAATGAGAAGTAAGCAAATAATTACAAACTACAAAGTGCTGTGAAGAAAACAAGGAGCCCTGATGGTGTAAAGGAGCCCTGGTGGTGCAGTGGTTAAGAGCCCATGGGCAACTGTTCGTGGCGTCCTGGACTGCAGAGAAAACTAATAAGCTCTTCAAGCATCCTGTTTGGACTTGAGGTGAAGGGGAAACCTCCAACCGAAACTCCTCACTCTTTTGTGCCTTGACAAGAGTGAAGGGTGGAAGGGCCACAGGACTTTTGGACAAGCCCTGCATCACAGGCTTGCACTTCACCCTGGGACATGGCATCTTGTGCAATTTGGTGCCTCAGCCAAAATGACCTTGTAAACATCTCACTGAATGTGTATTTAAGCCCCTTTGTTTCTAAAGGGACAAAGGACTGGAGGTGGGATGGCCTTCACGTTGGTCCTCGAAGCAGGGGCAGGACTTAGAAGGTACAAAAGAGGAGGCCAGAGCAGCAGGAGTAAAGGCCCCGAGGGGCCGGGGGGCGGGGAGAGTGAGCATGAATCTGCGGGACTCAGTGAGGACATCTTGGCATCTGGACCGTTTCAGTGATTCTATTTTTGACGAAAAGGACACTTTGCCCTGGCTATGTATGTCAAAGTGGCCAAATGTTCCTTTTCTTAACTAACATGAGCAAAGATGTTCTTGGCTTTCTCTCGTTGGAAGCCTCACTTTGAGAATTGGTAACTGGACTGTGAGGGAGAGTGGGGCCCTGAGAGCCAGAGAGAAGGCATTGGTGATGGTCATGGCAGGACATAGGGAGCCAGGGTAGGTCCTGGAGGAGGGGAAGACATCACAAAAGCCATGTGAGGTGACGTGAGATGAAGATCTGGCAATGGTGTCAGGGGGAGGGAGAGGGAAGGGCTGAGGGCTGAGAAACCAGTGAGGCATGAGGTGGGAACCTTAGGAAGGCCTCAGGATAGGGGGACCTGCTGGCCCTGAGGCCCTGTAAGTCTCCCAGAAAAGGTGGACACAAGGCTGAAGGAGAGGATGGGGTAGAGGTCCCCTCAGAGCCTAGAAGAGGGAATGGCCTGGAGGGCCAACTGTCTTAGCAGTGCCTTCTCATTCAGCTGCTTCCAATTGCCGCTTCGGGCTGCATCAATAGAGGTATCTAGTAGTCCTTTGGTACTGGCCAAACCATCCTGGAGTACAATGAGGCACCCTTCTAGGGGGAGTCTGCCAGACTCTCTCCGGCCCAGGGCCAACAGATGTCCTGCCTAAAGGAGACAAAGAGGGAAGGTACAAAGAGATCTAGGGTGAATGAAGACTTGCTGGGATGTTGCAGGAAAGAAGGTCCCTTACTTCCAGACAGGGTCTTATTTATAGGTACGGGGTTAGGATTTCAGCACATATCTGGGAGAGACACAATTCAATCCATAACACTGTCAAAGAACTGGCTTGCAAAATTCCTGAAAATTTAGTAATTACTCTTGAGAGCTGGTATGAGGAGTCCCAGCACACTGATGGCTATCACCGAGGACAGAACTGGAGTTGTACAGGGAGGACTCATCCAAAGACAACAGTGGAGGTCGGGACACACACTGGCTACAGTGTAAGAAGCTGGGGACAGTGGGGCCAGTCTGTGAGCTGAGATTTTTCTCTGTAATGTCGGCCCAGGAACTGATTCTTAAGCAAAAATTTAAACCTTGCATTTATAAGTGTCATTTGTGCTGGAATAAAAAAAAAAAAATAGCTATGATAAAACAATGTATCAGTGTTAAAATTAAAGTGAAAATTAAGCACACGACACCCTATCAGTCAGCACTTTTAAAGCTTATATTTTTGTGAAGTTCAGGGAAAAAAAATTTTAAGAATCTATTTAAATGCAAATATGCCATAAAACTGAATAACAGCAATACATCTCCAAAACACAACCAGCCCTTCTTTCAGCAGGCTCTGCTCGTAATAGTGTTATTTTTCAATGTAGGGAATAATAACTTTGAGAAATTCTGTGTTATTGGAGTTCAGCTGGTATGATTACCTGAGAAGGGAATGGGGCCTTCTCCTGGGGCAGAGTGTGCACGTGTGCCTTGTGCCGCCTGGGGCTGGCACAGCAGCGCATAAGCCTGGACTTGGCAGCCTGCAGGCAGGGCTTTGGACTGAGGGGATGCTTCTGCCGGGAGGCCCCCTGGCCCCACGGTTGTACTTCTCCAGTGGGCAGGGGCCACTCAGCAATCCTGGTTGTAACACTCCAGAGGAGCTGAAACTGACCCAGAAGCACCGGTGAGGGGAGGGTGAGGTTGTTACTTGACCTGACCCCAGGCCTGAATGAGACACCCTCAAGGACACCAAGCCTAGTGCCTGATTCAGAGGAAGAGCTCTGCCAGTGCTAATCACTGACCCTCCTGTCCGTGTGGGAAGGAGACAAGGAAGTGATCAACCCAAACTGAGCCTCTGCTACGTGCTGGTGCCAACTATGTCCTCATGGTGGCGCTGTGAGGGAGGTGTTATTGCCTTGACTTAACCCGGGAGGAAATGGCCTCAGAGAGGCTGTGAAGAGAGGTCCTGAGGTAGTGGGTGGTGGTTAATATTGGGCCTCCGTCTGAGGTGGACTGAGTCCCAGACCCAGCCTGGGGCCACCTATCAGCCGTGTGAGGAGGGGATTGGGCACTAGGCAGCCATGGCAGAGCTTGGTCATGAGCCTGGCCTGGAGCTGAGTGAAGCTGACTGCTTCTCAGAGCAGCAGGGCCTCCACCCCACCGAGGTCTGGGCTCATTCAGAACAGCCAGGGGATCCAAGGTGTGTCTGAAGGCCATCGGATACCCCTGGGCCTGCACCCTCAGCTAAGAGGAGACTATGCACTTCAAACCCCCAGAGCCCACAGAACAATCTAAAACCACCTGGTTCAAGGTGGACTCTCTCAGGAAGTGAGCAAGGCCCACCCAGGGCAGCTCAGCTCTGTTTCAGTCACTGAACTGAGAGTACCTTAGGGCGGGGGTGTGGTCTGGGCACCAGAAGCAGGGGTCCCAGCCCACGGAGACAAACAATAAAAGTGTGTTGAGTTTTGAGAAACTGAAACGTTGGTGGTTTGGTGGTAGAATTCTCTCCTTCCATGCAAGAGACATAGGTTCCATTCCTGGCCAATGCACCTCAAGCAGAGCCACCATCCATCGATGGACGCTTGCGTGTTGTAAGATGCTGAACAGGTGTCGGTGGAGCTTCCAGACCAAAATGGACTAGGAAGAAGGGCCTGGTGATCTACTCCTGAAAACCAGTCAGTGAAAACCCTATGGATCACAACTGTGGTCTGATCTACAACTGATCATGGGGATGGCACAGGACGGGGCAACATTTCATCCCATTGTGCATGGGATCACCAAGAGTTGGAAGCTTGACTCAGCAACAGCTAATGGCAAACAAATACAGGTATGTAATATGTATGGGTACAGAATTTCTAGATACTAAAAAAAAATTGAATAAAATATGCATTTATGTAGCTGTTTCTACTTCTGCTTATTTGGAGTCATTCAGAATTTGGCTTGAAGGGCCGTGTGCTAGAGTGGGTCACTCTCCCCATAGCTTGTCCTGCTTCCTCCTCAGAGAGCCTCTTACCCTAGGACTCTCAAGTGGAGGCCCCCGCCTTGGGAAGAAGGAATGCAGGGGTGTGAAAACCTCCACTTCTCTTCTTCTTTTTGGCGGGACCTCACTGGGGTGGGCACATTTGGAGCTGAAAGTGCTTTCGGCTTGGGAGAAGGGTCTGAGGCTGGGGCCAGGGCCAATGATGGAACCAAAGAAGGTGTTCAGGCCTAGAGTAAACTGGCTCATGGAGAAGCACCGTCCATGCAGCTCATCTCTTGGGAGCCCAGAACAGTAGAGGCAGCAGACTGGGGACTGACTCTGCAGAGGAGAGGGACCCCCACCTCAGGGGGCACAAGGGCAGGCAATACCCAACAAGGATGTATAACACAAGCTGTCATCTAGTGAGACACATGCACTGTCTTGTTTGATCTTCACTCATATATTCTCGATTTGCAGATAACATGATCTTGAATATAGAAAATCCTCATGAATGAACTTAAAAACTGTTAAAACTAGTCAACAAGCTTGGCAAGACTGTAGGATATAGGATCGATATACAAAATTCAATTGTACTTCTATTCACTTGCAACGAACAATCCAAAAATGAAATTTAGAAGACAATTTATTTATAACAGACTCAGAAATGAAAAATAAAATATTTAGAAATAAGTTTAACTAAAGAAGTACAAGACTTGAACACTGAAAGCTACAAACCATTGTTGAAAGGAATTAAAGAAAACCTAAATAAATGAAAAGATGTCCCATGTTCATGGATTGGAAGACAATATTGTTAAATGGCAATACTCTTGAATTGAATTACAGATTCAGTGTAATCCCTATAAAACCCCAGCCGGCTTCTTTGCAGAAGCTGACAAGCTGATTCTAAAATTCATATGGAAATGTAAGGGACACAGGTTAGTCAAAACAATCTTGAAAAAGTACAACAAAATTGGAGGATTCACACTAATGCATTTCATACTTACTACAAAGCTACAGTATCAAGAGAGTGTAGAGCTAGCCTAAGAATAGGCATAGAGATCAATGGACTAGAACTGAGGGCCTAGAAATAAACCCTTATATTTAAGGTCAATTGAATTTTGACAACAGAGCCAAGACAGTTCCAAGGGGAAGGGATAGTCTTTTTGACAAATGGCCCTGGGATAAATGGATATTC
The DNA here is from genome assembly GCF_024166365.1 of Elephas maximus indicus. Classification (NCBI taxonomy): domain Eukaryota; kingdom Metazoa; phylum Chordata; class Mammalia; order Proboscidea; family Elephantidae; genus Elephas; species Elephas maximus. The sequence goes on along the minus strand of NC_064829.1, from coordinate 43,501,153 downwards.
ACATGCAGAAGAATGAAGCTGGAACCCTTCCTCACACCATACACAAAAAGTAACTCAAAATAATCTAAATGTAAGAGCTCAAACTATAAAATTGTTAGAAAAAAACAGGAATAAATCTTTGTGACCTAAGGTTAGACAAAGCATTCTTAAATGTGACACTAAAGCCATGAGCAACAAAAGAGAAAATAGGTAAATTGGGCTTCATCAAAATTAAAAACTTCTGGGCTTCAAAGGATACCATCAAGAAAGCAAAAAATTTACAGAAAGAAGGAATATTTGCACATCACGTGTCTGACAAGGGACTTGTATTAGAATATATAAAGGTCTCTTACAATTCAGTAATAAAAAGACAAAAAATAGTCGAAGGAGCTCAATAGAGATTTCTTCAAGGAAAATATACAAACGGTCATTAAGCACACAAAAAGAGGTTTAACATTAGTAGCCACCAAGTAAATTCAAATCCAGGCACGATGAGACACTACTTCATAACACCAACTAGAATGGCTAGAATCAAAAAGATAGATTGTAAGGAGGTGGAGTAATAAGAACTCTCATAGATTGCTGTTGGGAATGTAAAATGGTACAGCTTCTTTGGAAAATGGCTTGGCAGTTTCTTAGAAAGTTCAACACAGGGTTGCCATGCTGTTGTTAGTTACTCAACTCTGACTCATGGTGATCCCATGTGTGCAAAGTAGAACTGAGTTCTCAAGGTTGTAAACTTTCGGAAGCAGCAGATCATCAGGTTTGTCTTCCAAGGCATCCCTGGGTGGGTTCAAACCTCCGACCTTTCAGCTAATAGTCAGGCGCCTAACCATTTGCACCACCCAGGACTCCTAGAGTTACCATAACCAAAAACCAAACCCACTGCCATCAAGTCGATTCCGACTCATAGCGACCCTATATATGACCCAACTATTCCATTCCTAAGTATATAACCAAGAGAAATGAAAACATACATCCACATAGAATCTTTTTTAAAATTATTTTATTTTGTCGTTGTTGAGAATATATACATCAAAAACACACCAATTCAACCATTTCAACATGTATACAATTCATTGACATTTATTCTTTGAGTTGTGCAACCATTCTCACCCTCTTTTTCTGAGTTGTTCACCCCCCATTAACATAAACTCACTGCCCCCTAAGGTTCCTACTAATCTTTCGAGTTGCTGTTGTCAACTTGATTCCATAAAGATAGCTCTTAAAAAAGCATAATGCTCGAGGCAGATATTTTTTACTAGTTAACTATTGTTTGGTTTTAAGCACACTTCAGGGGATAATTTGGTTTAAAGTTTAAAGATTATCTCAGGGCAATTGTTTCAGGGCTTTATCCAGCCTCCATGACTCCAGAAAGTCCATGAGAATTTGAATTTCTGTTCTACATTCTTCTCCTTTTGATTAGGATTCTTCCATAGAACCTTTGATCAAAATGTTCAGTAATGGTACCTGGGCACCATCCAGTTCTTCTTGTCTCATGGCAACAGAGGCAGCTGTTCATGGAGGCAATTAGCCACACATCCATTTCTTCCTCCTATTCCTGACTCTCCTTCCTCCTTTGCTCCAGGCAAATAGAGACCAATTGTTGTGCCTTGGAGGGCCACCTGCAAGCTTTTAAGACCCCAGGCACTACACAACAAACTAAGAGGTAGAACAGAAGCACTAAACGTGTTACTAGGCCAATTAACTGGGATGTTCCATGAAACCATGATCCTAAACCTCTGTCATGGATTGAATTGTGACTCCTGAAAATACTTGTCAACTTGGCTAGGTCATGATTCCCAGTATTGTGTGATTGCCTACCATTTTGTCATTTGAAGTTATTTCCCTATGTGTTGTAAATCCTATCACTATGATGTAATGAGATGGATTTGTAATGAGATGGATTAGTGACAGTTATATTGATGAGATCTACAAGATTAGATAGTGTCTTAAGCCAATCTTTTTTTTTTTGAAATTTTTATTGTGCTTAAGTGAAAGTTTACAAATCAAGTCAGTCTCTCATACAAAACTTATATACATCTTGCTATATACTCCTAGTTGCTCTCCGCCTAATGAGAAAGCACACTCCTTCTCTCCACCCTGTATTTCCATGTCCATTCAGCCAGCTTCTGTCTCCCTCAGCCTTCACATTTCCCCTCCAGGCAGGAGCTGCCCACGTAGTCTCATGTTTAAGCCAATCTCTTTTCAGATATAAAAGAGAGAAGCGAGCCCAGAGACATGGGGAACTCAAGCCACCAAGAAAGCAGGACCAGGAGCAGAGCACGTCCTTTGGACCTGACATTCCTGCACTGAGATGCTCCCAGACCAAGGGAAGACTGATGACAAGGACCTTCCTCCAGAGCCGACAGAGAGAGAAAGTCTTCCCGTGGAGCCAGCACCCTGAATTCGGACTTCTAGCCAACTAGGCTGTGAGAGAATAAACTTCTCTTTGTTAAAGCCATCCACTTGTGGTATTTCTGTTACAGCAGCACTAGATAACTAAGACAACCTCCAAACCAAGGAACAAAATCCTGTGAGGTGTATGGTTGTACATAAGCAGCCTCAGCAGTTTCTTTTTTTTTTTTTTTTTGGTTGTTGTAAATATGTCTGTCATACAACTTTTGCCAGTTCAGCTTTTTACAAGTGTACAACTTATTGACAGCACTTACAATAATTGGCTGGGTAACCTCACCCTTAATCAATGCAATTTTTCCGTAACTGTACACTGAAACTCAGTACTCCATAAGCAATTATACCCCACCCCCGCTTCCAGCTCCTGGTAACCACTAATAAACTTTGGTCTCTATACACGTGCCTTTTCTTGTCTGTTTATATAAGTGAGGTCATACAGTGTTTATCCTTTTGTAATTGGCTTATTGCACTCAGCATAATGTCTTCAAGCTCCACCCATATTGTACATGTATCAAGACTTCATTTCTCCTACTGGCTGAGCAGCATTCCGTTGCATGTATGTACCACATTTTGCTTATCCATTCATCTGTTGATTCTTCACATAAAATCTTACATACGGATGTTCATAACTACATCATTCATAATAGCCAAAAAGTGGAAACAACCCAAATGTCCACCAACTGATAAATGGATCAATCGAATGTGGTATATCCACATAACAGAATATGAGAAAACAAATGAGGTACTGATACCTGCTACAATATGGGTAAACCTCAAAGACATTATGGTAAGTGAAAGAAACTAGTCAGAAAGAACACGTATTCATTCCGCTTATATGTGGGATGTCCGGAATAGGAAAATCCAGATTAAAATCCAATTCCTCATCATGGACTGTAAGGCCCGCATGATCTGGCTCCTGCCTGTTTCTTGGCCCTGTCTCGAGCCCCTTTCCCTCACCCTCACTATGCCCTGGCCACACTGTTGTTAGTCTTCCAGCTTGTGAGTTGGTTCCTGCCCCAGGGTCTTTGCACTCATTGTCCCCTCTCCTGGAACACTGCCCCGGTTGCCCCAATTGCCCTGTGGCTTGCTCTATCCCACTATTCACCCTGGTCAAACATTCCCACTTCAGGTAGGCCTTGCCTGTACGCTTGCTCTAGAAGGATCACCTTTAGGGCCTGAGAACTGGGGGAAAATGGAAAGTGACTGCTAATAGATACAGAATTTCTTTTTGTTCCAAATGTTTTAAAATTGGTTGTGGTGATGGTTGCACAATGCTGTGAATATGCCAAAAACCACTGAACTGTACACTTTAAATGGATGAATTGTATGGCATGTGAATCATTATCTCAATAAAGCTGTTACACTAAAAATAAAAAATTGCCAGTGAAAGCATCAGGGTTTGGAGATTTTTTAAAATACTGTTTTAACTACAAATTCAAAGTTTACAGTGGGGTAGGAAAACTTAAGTGACCTTTCTTTTGAGCCCTTTTTGAGGTTTTTTGGGCTGATTGGTATTGTTGTGTGGCTTCCACCGCTCAATGTATAGTAAGACTTGAGCCCTGGTGGCCAGTGGTTAAGAACTACCGTGAGCTATGGCTGCTGACCAAAAAACGTCCGCAGTTCGAATCCACCAGCCACTCCTTGGAAACCCTATGAAGCTGTTCTGTTCTGTCCTATGTGGTCGCTATGAGTCAGAATCGGCACCACGGCAATGGGTTTTTATGCCTGCATTTCTCGTTCTGTGAGCGTCAGGGAGAGTTCTCCCATCCGGGGGTCGCTGCGTGTATAGAAGTGCTAGTGGTACAGGTGGACTGCCTCCCCCCACTCATCTCCCTGAGCCATCCCTGGTGGAAAAGCAGAACAGTGTAGAATCCCTGCAAGAGAAAGAGCAATCAGTTTTTTAAAGATTTAATGGCTGCCAGATGAGAGAGGCCATTTCCTAGTATAACAGCGCCACCTGCCGGACAAGCCACCAATCACTTTTTTTTTTTTTTAAGGAAGCTGTTACAAGTAGGGCAATCGGGTTAGGTTACAAGTTCTTCTTGAAACTGAATGCCTGCCTGACCCGTGAATGCCTCGTGACTCCCTGGCCTGACATCCCCATTTTGGAATGGATCAACTGGGATTCAATGACTAACAGGGTGGGGAGAGTCCAACAGGCCTCACTGTTCAAATGGCAGTGGTGTATTCAAGTGCACAGTTTGCTTGGTCCCCAGAGCATTTCGGCTTTACCTGAAAAAGTGGTAGCAACCCCTTTAGGGGAAACACTGCTCCCGGATCCTGTGACCTCAAGCAAAGTCCCTGCCTGGCTCAGTGGGGCCCTCAGCTCACAAAGATGGTCCTAAATGCCTGGGCCTGGTTCACTGATAGCTTAGTTAAATTGAAACCTGATGGTGTCTGCTGGAATGCTGCTGCCATTCAGCTGTAGCACCATGTCCGTAACACAGAAAATGACAGTGATCACTTTGCTTCATGGGCAGAACTCTAGGCAGTCCTAATGCCTTGGCCAACATTCCCCTTGATGAACATTGCTACGTTTTTACTCTTGTTCTTGTTAGGTGCCGTCGAGTCGGTTCTGACTCATAGCGACCCTATGCACAACAGAACGATACACTGCCCGGTCCTGAGCCATCCTTAAACAATCGTTGTTATGCTTGAGCTCATTGTTGCAGCCACTGTGTCAATCCACCTTGTTGAGGGTCTTCCTCTTTTCCGCTGACCCTGTACTCTGCCAAGCATGATGTCCTTCTCCAGGGACTGATCCCTCCTGACATGTCCAAAGTATGTAAGACACAGTCTCGCCATCCTTGCCTCCAAGGAGCATTCTGGTGGCACTTCTTCCAAGACGGATTTGTTTGTTTTTTGGCAGTCCATGGTATATTCAATATTCTTCGCAAACATCACAATTCAAAGCCGTCATTTCTTCTGCGGTCTTCCTTATTCATTGTCCAGCTTTTACATGCATATGATGCGATTGAAAATACCATGGCTTGGGTCAGGCGCACCTTAGTCTTCAAGTTGATATCTTTGCTCTTCAACACTTTAAAGAGGTCCTTTGCAGCAGATTTACCCAGTGCAATGCATCTTTTGATTTCTTGACTGCTGCTTCCATGGCTGTTGATTGTGGATCCAAGTAAAATGAAATCCTTGACAACTTCAATCTTTTCTCCATTTATCGTGATGTTGCTCATTGGTCCAATTGTGAGGATTTTTGTTTTCTTTATGTTGAGGTGCAGTCCATACTGAAGGCTGTAGCCTTTGATCTTCATTAGTAAGTGCTTCAAGTCCTCTTCACTTTCAGCAAGCAAGGTTGTGTCATCTGCATAATGCAGGTTGTTAATGAATCTTCCTCCAATCCTGATGCCCCAGTTCTTCTTCATATAGTCCAGTTTCTTGGATTATTTGCTCAGCATACAGATTGAATAGATATGGTGAAAGAGTACAACCCTGACGCATACCTTTCCTGACTTTAAACCAATCAGTATCCCCTTATTCTGTCTGAACAACTGCCTCTTGATCTATGTAAAGGTTCCTCATGAGCACAATTAAGTGTTTTGGAATTCCCATTCTTCACAATGTTATCCATAGTTTGTTATGATCCACACAGTCAAATGCCTTTGCATAGTCAATAAAACACAGGTAAACATCCTGGTATTCTGTGCTTTCACCCAGGATCCATCTGACATCAGCAATGATATCCTTGGTTCCACGTCCTCTTCTGAAACTGGCCTGAATTTCTGGCAGTTCCCTGTCGATATACTGCTACAGCCGTTTTTGAATGATCTTCAGCAAAATTTTGCTTGCGTGTGATATTAATGATATTGTTCTATAATTTCCACATTTGGTTGGATCACCTTTCTTGGGAATAGGCATAAATATGGATCTCTTCCAGTCAGTTGGCCAGGAAGCTGTCTTCCATATTTCTTGGCATAGACGAGTGAGCACCTCCAGCATTGCATCTGTTTGTTGAAACATCTCAATTGATATTCCATCAATTCCCGGAGCCTTGTTTTTCGCCAATGCTTTCAGAGCAGCTTGGACTTCTTCCTTCAGTACCATCAGTTCCTGATCATATGCCACCTCTTGAAATGGTTGAATATCGACTAATTCTTTTTGGTATAATGACTCTGTATTCCTTCCATCTTCTTTTGATGCTTCCTGCATTGTTTAATATTTTCCCCATAGAATCCTTCACTATGGCAACTCGAGGCTTGAATTTTTTCTTCAGTTCTTTCAGCTTGAGAAATGCCAACCGTGTTCGTCCCTTTTGGTTTTCCATCTCCAGCTCTTTGCACATGTCATTATAATACTTTATTTTGTCTTCTTGAGAGGCCCTTTGAAATCTTCTGTTCAGTTCTTTTGCTTCATCAATTCTTCCTTTTGCTTTAGCTGCTCAATGCTCAACAGCAAGTTTCAGAGTCTCCTCTGACATCCATCTTGGTCTTTTCCTTTTTTCCTGTCTTTTCAGTGACCTCTTGCTTTCTTCATGGATGATGTCTTTGGTGTCATTCCACAACTCATCTGGTCTTCGGTCACTAATGTTCAATGAGTCAAATCTATTCTTGAGATGGTCTCTAAATTCAGGTGGGATATACTCAAGGCCATATTTTGGCTCTCGTGGACTTGATCTGATTTTCTTCAGTTTCAGATTGAACTTGCGTATGAGCAATTGATGGTCTGTTCCATAGTCAGCCCCTAGCCTTGTTCTGACTGATGATATTGAGCTTTTCCATCGTCTCTTTCCACAGATGTGGTCAGTTTGATTCCTGTGTGTTCCATCTGGTGAGGTCCATGTTTATAAGTTGCTGTTTATGTTGGTGAAAGAAGGTATTTGCAATGAAGAAGTCATTGGTCTTGCAAAATTCTATCATTCGATCTCTGGCATTGTTTCTGGCACCAAGGCCATATTTTCAAACTAATGATCCTTCTTCTTTGTTTCCAACTTTTGCATTCCAATCGCCAGTAATTATCAATGCGTCTTGATTGCATGTTTGATCAATTTCAGACTGCAGCAGCTGAAAAAAATTTTCTATTACTTCATCTTTGGCCCTAGTGGTTGGTCCGTAAATTTGAATAATAGTTGTATTAACTGGTCTTCCTTGTAGGCGTATGGATATTATTATTATTATATTATATTATATTATTATTATTAAAGTGTCTGTACATTTGTCGTACTGTGGGGGCTTGTGTGTTGCTGTGATGCTGGAAGCTATGCCACCGGTATTCAGATACCAGCAGGGTCACCCATGGAGGACAGGTTTCAGCTGAGCTTCCAGACTAAGACAGACTAGGAAGAAGGACCCGGCAGTCTACTTCTGAAAAGCATTAGCCAGTGAAAACCTTATGAATAGCAGCAGAACATTATCTGATATAGTGCTGGAAGATGAGCCCCCCAGGTTGGAAGGCACTCAAAAGATGACTGGGGAAGAGCTGCCTCCTCAAAGTAGAGTGGACCTTAATGACGTGGATGGAGTAAAGCTTTCGGGACCTTTCTTTGCTGGTGTTGCATGACTTAAAATGAGAAGAAACAGCTGCAAACATCCATTAATAATCAGAACCTAAAATGTACAAAGTATGAATTTGGGAAAATTGGAAATCGTCAAAAATGAAATGGAACACATAAACATTGATATCCTAGGGATTAGTGAGCTGAAATGGACTGGTATTGGCCATTTTGAATCAGATGATTGTATAGTCTACTATGCTGGGAATGACAACTCGAACAGGAATGGTGTTGCATTCATTGTCAAAAAGAATGTTTCAAGATCTATCCTCAAGTACAATGCTGTCAGTGATAGGATAATATCCGTACACCTGTGTTTTCACTCTTAGATGTTACAAATGGCCTAGCCATGGGCTGCAGTCACCAGGAGTCACTGACAGGATCCAAGCCCAGAAAGCTACAATGGGAGTTGTGTTTCAGTGCCTCTGTGCCTGCTGTTTGGAAAAACAGCCTGGCAGTTAAGCTCCTCAAAAAATCAAACATTGCATTACTGTAAAAAACCCATCGCCATTGAGTCGATTCCAGCTCATAGTGATTGTATAGGACAGAGTAGAACTGCCCCAGAGAGTTCCCAAGGAGCACCTGGTGGATTCGAACTGCTGACTTTTTGGTTAGCGGCTGTAGCTCTTAACCCCTATGCCACCAGGGTTTCCTTGTGTTACTATAGAAACCAGCAATTCTGTTCCTAAAGTATACACTGTACTCAAGAGAACTGAAAACATATGGCCACATAAAATCTCATAGGTGAATGTTCATAGCTATATTATTCTTTTCCAAAAAGTGGAAGCAACCCAAATGCCCATCAACTGATGAACGGATCAATCATATGTGGTATACCCACATAACATAATGGAGTATTATTCAACCATAAAAAGAAACGAAGTACTGGTACCTGCTACAACATGGGTGAACCTTGAAGACATGGTCAGTGGGAGAAAGCAGCCACAAAAGGCCACCTATTGTATAAGATCCAGCACCCGGAGATCACCTCTTTTTGCCACCCCTGCTGAGCCCACTCCCCACCACTCTCTCCCAAGACTGCTCTTGTCAAAGTCACCAGTAGCTTCGGTTTTGCCCCACGAGAGGGTCCACCCAGGCCTCACCTGATCCAGCCTCCTTTTGGCGTCTGACATGGCTGATGGCTCCACCTCCTCTTGGTGATGAAATCCCTGGTGGAGGGTGCCACTGGACGAGGGTGCTATCTCAGCAACTTCTTCACTCACCCCTTCCCAACTGGCTGTTCCTCCTCCGCTTGTTGGCTTCTAATGGTGGGGAGCCCCAGGCATCAGTTGTCCTCCTTAAATTCTCTCTCCCCAGCACCCCCATGCTTTGTGACCTCATCTAGTCCTGCAGCTTTAAATAATATTGTTAAACGGTAATTAAAAAAAAAAGGTCATGACTCTAGTGCACATACAAAATAAACGTGTGTGTTAAAGATTTTACTTAACTCATTATTAATGGGGGAACTTGTAAGATGTTCAAAGTAGAAGCCAGAGGTCAGGAATATTGAAATGAATGCAGGTGGTACCAAAACCGGTTTCTTCCACAGTGGTGGAAGGGAGTCAATTGAACTTCCACCGGACAACTTATTTGCATGTCTACAGACAAGAATTATTTTTAATTGCCATCAGTCATTTACAACTTACAGAGCTGTAAAACAGATGCCAGGATCAGGCAACCGGGAAAGATGTGCTGTAAACAATTCATGGTTCCCCACTGAGGCACTCATTTTTCCCTACACTATCTATTGGTGATTACTCAAAACATTATCTTTTGCAGCTCTTCCCTGGGCCCCAGGGTAGAACATCCACTTGCTCATTTGGCATACCTGGATGCCATAACTAGCACAGGCCTCCTGAGCCCACTGGCTCCTTCCCGCTTCTCCTCCGCAGCCCGTGGTACCTGCCACTCAGGCCAAAATCTGTATTGTCGTCCTTCATGCTTCTCCTCACACATTCCACATCCAATCCATCAGCAAGTCAGCCAGTTCTACCTTCAAAATCTCTCACCCAAGCCTGAGCCCTTTCCTTCCAGGGTGCCTGCCGCTGGTGACTTTGACAAGAGCAGTCTTGGGAGAAAGTGGTGGGGAGTGGGCTCAGCAGGCTGGCAAAAAGAGGTGATCTCCGGGTGCTGGATCTTATACAATAGGTGGCCTTTTGTGGCTGCTTGCTGTCACTGACCACGTCTTCAAGGTTCACCCATGTTGTAGCCAGTACCACTACTTCGTTCCCTTTTATGGTTGAATAATACTCCATTATGTGGATATACCACGTATGATTGATCCATTCATCAATTGATGGGCATTTAGGTTGTTTCCATTTTTTGGAAATGAATAATATAGCTATGAACATTCATCTATAAGATTTTCTGTGAACATACACTGGATTCTTAAAACATTTTCCTTACTGGACCCCTGGCTGCCACCCTTAGGCCTAATAGAACATTCTCTACACAACAGCTGGAGTAAATGTTTGAGATTTATGCCTCTCCCCTGCTCAAAACCATTCTTCTCATTGCACTCAGATAAAAAGCCAAGGCCTCTCCATGGCCTATAAGGCCTGCATGATCTGGTTCCTGCCTGTTTCTTGGCCCTATCTTAAACCAGTTTCCCTTTCCTTCACTATGCCCTGGCCACACTATTCTGTTAGTCTTCTGTCTTGCTGAGTTTGCTTCTGCCCCAGGGCCTTTGCACTCACTGCCCTGCCTCCTAGAACACTACCCCAATTGCCCCATGGCTTGCTCTGTTGTACCATTTGGGCTCTGGTCAAATATCCCCTCCTCAGGTAGGCCTTCCCTGTCCACCTGCTCTAGAATGGCCTCCTCTCCTGTCCCTCTGTCAGCTGCTTTATTTATTTATTTTTTATCTGCCCCCTGGGTCCCACTATATCAGCCCCATGAGGGCAGGGAGTTTGGCATTCTGAGTCCGCGGGGCCTTGAATGGTGTGGGACACAGAAGAGGTACTTGGTGTGCGTTTGGTGAGTTAATGAAGAATAAATGACCATCATCTGCAAATAATGAAAACGAACTGTTTTTCTTGATGATATGTTTGCCTCCCCTGTTTCATGTCTTAATGCACTGCCCAGAACTTCCCGAACACAGTGAAGTGGTAATGGTGATAGCAGGCATCCTTGTTTTGTTCTTGATTTAAATAGCAAAGTCTCTAGGGTTTTATTGTTAAATATAATTTTGGCTGTTGGTTTGAAATATTATTTAAAGTACTTTATTTAAAGCACTTCCGTCTAAAAGCATGCTGAATACATACACTCTCTTGCAAGATGTTTTTATTAGAAATATTTTATCAACTATTGGGCCTATGCATTAATTAATTTTTCTACTGAACTACAGTTACACTTTGAGACAATCCCAACATGGCTGAATTTTTTTTTAATCTAATGTTCAGTTCTGCCTATTACTATTGTATCTGGGAGTTCTGAGCCTGTAATCCTAAGGGCTGGTGGCCGGGGGAGGTTGGCTGAGCCTTTTCTTTTGGCCCTCTTTCTCAAGTCAGCTTCTATCCCTAAAGCTGCCCTGTGGATCAGCCTCCCCTGGGCCCACATTCAGGGTGCAGACTGAAGTCAAATTCGCTGGGTTTATTAACACTGGAAGTGCTGAAAAGAGGAGGTAAGATAAGAATAAATGCTATCTTTTATTATACATTGTTTCTTTTCCCTTTTTGCAGTTTTATACCTCTCTTTGTTGTTTTTGGGTGCCTTTGAGACAATTTCGACTCACAGTGACCCCATGTGACAAAGTAGAACTGCCTCATAAGTTTTTTTCTAGGATGTAATCTTCAAGGAAGCAGATCACCAGTCTTTCTCCTGAAGAGCAGCTGCATGGGTTCAAACTGCCAGCCTTTTGGTTAGCAGCCAAGTGCTTGACCTTTACTCCACTAAACCAAACCAAAACTCATTGCCAACTCAATTCCAACTCATAGCGACTGTATTGGCCAGAGTAGAGCTGCCCCATAGGGTTTCCAAGGCTGTAATCTTGATAGAAGCAGACTGCCACATCTTTCTCCTGCAGAGCAGCTGGTAGGTTCAAACTACCAACCTTTTGGTTAGCAGCGGAGCACTTAACCACTGTGCAACTAGGGCTCCTTGTTGCATAACCAGGGCTCCTTAAATGTCTCTTTGGTAGTTGAATGAATCATGTAGTGGGGAAATGGGACTAGATTTATGTTCTTCTGGACTGGTTCCTCTTGCAGCTGCCCAGCTGCAGACAGCCTTGATCTGCTCTGACCACACAGCTCTGTGGAGCTGCCCCACCGCAGGCATTAGCCCTAGAAGCAAATTATGAGAACAGCGGAAGGGAAAAATCATTTGTTAGCACCATCTCTATCAGTGCATTATAATTCCCCAATGATGCTGGCATTTTAGAGATGACATGACTAATGCCCTTCGAGAATAAGAACTTGGAAAAGGTCACTCAGCTGGTAAGCGCCCCACTTAGGATCTGAACCTGTGACTATGAAGCTGGTGCGATTTCCATAGGGCCAGGCTATCTCCTTTCATGGGGACCCTCTCATGTTGGTTCCTCAAATGTCACAATTGTCGATGTTTCCACACAGGACATGCAGAGTGATGTTGCCTGCTGCCCTGAAACCTGGCAAAGGCCCAAAGCCGAGGACAGAAAGTCACAGCCCATGAGCCAGGACCTCAAGCATTTCAGGGGCAGCATCCTCCCTGCAGGATTATAGAGAAGTGCCAGTTTCAGACATAGCCCTCCTGCCTGCAGACCTGGACAATCCTTCCTTGTGGTCCCAGGCATTCCTTGGTTTGTGGAAGCATAGCTACAATCCCGGCCTGTCTTCACAAGGCTCTCTTCCCTGTGTGTCTGGGTCTCCAGTATGATTCCATGTTAGCTAATTTTATTTGCAAAGACCCTATATCTTTTCTGGGGACACAATTCAACCCATAACCAAAATTCAAAACTGGGCTGCACAATTCAGCCCCAAACCACTTAACGGCAGTGGTTTTGTCAGGACTCTCTTTTTCTGACCACATCTAGCTGTTAAACTCCACTAATTGCTGGCTTTATTCCTTTACTGTTTTCAACAATGCCCTGGGGTATATATTTGCTCTGCAGACTAATCCAATCAAATTTGGGCTCTTTTAAAGCAATAGTTCCCTGAGGTCAATGTGTGATATTTGTTCGGATCCCAAGAGGGCTCCTCCTGACTGTCTTTCTCCAGTTTTCTCCTGCAAACTAGCCAACCTAGAGTTTACCCCTACTGGTGTTGTTAGTTGCCGTTGAGTCTATTTCAGGTCATGGCGACCTCACGCATGCAGAGCAGAACTGCTATATAAAGGCTGTCTGTGGCCTTTTGGAAGCAGATCACCCGGCCTTTCTTCAGAAACACCTCTGGGTGAATTTGAACAGCCAACCTTTCAGCCAGTAGTCAAGCACCTAACCACTTGTGCCACCCAGAGACTCCTAGTTTACCCTGCATCTTCACTGAATCTGCCAATCTCCTCTCAGCTGCGTTTCACCCCAACCTCCACCATTTGGGATGGGGAAATGGCGTGCTTCGTTTTGGGTGATACTCTCTCCGCCCTTTAAGAGCTGAGTGCACACTGACGGGGGCAGTAGTCTGAGGTCTTCTCAGCTTGCCTCTTGGCTTGGGAGCAGGGCCCCAGAATGCTCAGCAGGGCCACATCTACAGTAGCGTCTCCATTCCATGAATGGGGGCTGGGTGGGAGAAGGGAACCCCCACCTCCTGGCCACACTGGTCTGGAACTTAGCTTCGACAACGGGGAAGGATGAGAAATGATCCTCCCAGGAAGACAGCTCTCTACTGGTCGCTGTGGGGAAATGGAGTCCTGTGTTCTTGCCTATACCAGGATGGAGTTTCTCTCTTGCTGCACGGAAAAGGACGCTCAATTTTCTTACCAAATTGTACTAGTTTCCCTTGAATGGATCTTTTTTTCATTTGCTGTATGCTCTTTAGACAATTTCCAGAGACTTTAAGTGGCTGTTTTAAAAATAAATTTCATTTCAGCTATGACATCTCCAACCAGCGCCTGATCTCTAAAATCTACATGATTCTGTCAAAACTCAACCAGAAAAAGACAAACAACCCAATCAAGAAGTGGGCAAAGGATATGAACATGCACTTCACTAAAGAAGATATTCAGGCAGCCAACAAATACATGAGAAAATGCTCTCGATCATTAGCCATTAGAGAAATGCAAATTAAAACTACGATGAGATTCCATCTCACACCAGCAAGGCTGGCATTAATCCAAAAAACACAAAATAATAAATGTTGGAGAGGCTGCGGAGAGATTGGAACTCTCATACACTGCTGGTGGGAATGTAAAATGGTACAACCACTTTGGAAATCTACCTGGCGTTATCTTAAACAGTTAGAAATAGAACTACCATACAACCCAGAAATCCCACTCCTCGGAATATACCCTAGAGATACAAGAGCCTTCATACAAACAGATATATGCACACCCATGTTTATTGTAGCTCTGTTTACAATAGCAAAAAGTTGGAAGCAACCAAGGTGTCCATCAACGGATGAATGGGTAAATAAATTGTGGTATATTCACACAATGTAATACTACGCATCGATAAAGAACAGTGACGAATCTGTGAAACATTTCATAACATGGAGGAACCTGGAAGGCATTATGCTGAGCGAAATTAGTCAGAGGCAAAAGGACAAATATTGTATAAGACCACTATTATAAGATCTTGAGAAATAGTAAACCTGAGAAGAACACATACTTTTGTGGTTACGAGGCGGGGGAGGGAGGGAGGGTGGGAGAGGGTTTTTTATTGATTAATCAGTAGATAAGAACTGCTTTAGGTGAAGGGAAAGACAACACTCAATACATGGAAGGTCAGCTCAATTGGACTGGACCAAAAGCAAAGAAGTTTCCGGGATAAAATGAATGCTTCAAAGGTCAGCGGAGCAAGCGCGGGGGTCTGGGGAACATGGTTTGCGGGGACTTCTAAGTCAATTGGCAAAATAATTCTATTATGAAATCATTCTGCATCCCACTTTGAAAAGTGGCGTCTGGGGTCTTAAATGCTAACAAGCTGCCATCTAAGATGCATCAATTGGTCTCAACCCACATGGAGCAAAGGAAAATGAAGAACACCAAGGCCACACGACAACTAAGAGCCCAAGAGACAGAAAGGGCCACATGAACCAGAGACCTACATCATCCTGAGACCAGAAGAACTAGTTGGTGCCCGGCCACAATTGATGACTGCCCTGACAGGGAGCACAGCAGAGGACCCCTGAGGGAGCAGGAGATCAGTGGGATACAGACCCCAAATTCTCATAAAAAGACCAAACTTAATGGTCTGACTGAGACTGGAGGAATCCCGGCGGCCATGCTCCCCAGACCTTCTGTTGACACAGGACAGGAACCATTCCCGAAGACAACTCATCAGAAATGAAAGGGACTGGTCAGCGGGTGGGAGAGAGATGCTGATGAAGAGTGAGCTAATTATATCAGGTGGACACTTGAGATTGTGTTGGCAACTCTTGTCTGGAGGGGGGATGGGAGGATAGAGAGGGAAGCAGGCAAAATTGTCAAGAAAGGAGAGACTGAAAGGGCTGACTCAAGAGGGGGAGAGCAAGTGGGAGTAGGGAGTGAGATGTATGGAAACTTATATGTGACAGACTGATTGGATTTGTAAACGTTCACTTGAAGCTTAATAAAAGTTATTAAAAAAAAGAACTACATTAAACAGATAAGTTTTATTCAGGAAAAAAAATAAAGATTAGGAAAATCAAATATTATAGAATTTTTTTATTAGGAGACCAAAGATACTAGACTGTATGTACCTAGGAAAACAAAGTGAGGAATATGCCAACTAATTTTAACTATATCTTGAGGAAATCAAGTCAAATAAACTTTTACTTCAATTGAAAAAAAAAAATAAAAAAATTTCACCAGTTTCACTAAAGAGTGGGCTTATAGAGGTCCTCACATTGTCGCGCTGGAAGTTGTTCTCCTGTATTTTATTGTATACTGGACATGGAGCCCTGGTGGCACCGTGGTTAGGAGCTTGGCTGCTAACGAAAAGGTTGGCAGTTTGAGTCCACCAGCCGCTCCTTGGAAACCCTACGTGGGCAGTTCTGCTCTGTCCTATAGGGTCACTGTGAGTCGGAATCGACTCAATGGCAATGGATTTGACAGCTTTGGACATCGTAATTGATACATTAGAGACTCTGGATTCTGTTTTATTCTTAGGAAAGCTGTTTTGCTCAAGGAGGTGGTTAATCCACTGGCAGATCAACTGAACATAATACAGGCTTGGTTTTAGGCTGTGAGGTCTGGTCTAGTTCCACTCTTCCTGTGGTTCTGGGAGTAGCCCTAAGCCCTGAAAAGTGGTCCTTACTCCGAAACATGGCCGTTCATTTCAAAATCATGATTTCAAAGTAAAGGTCAGTGTTTATCAAGCCCCTCCAGGTGGGAATATCTGAACTCCAATCTCTGTATTCTCAGTGCTGGGCTCTGAGATCTCTGCTGAAATCTCTACTATCCTCCTGCCTTCTTGTTTCACTCAGGACTTCCAGGAGTCTTATCCTGTGCATGCTCAGTTAAATGATCTGGGGATCCCTCTTTCTGGGATTTCCTTCCCTATTTCCAGCCATTCTGCTGGACCTCTTACTGCTCAGCCTAGTAAAGACCCTCACTTTCTGCATGAACTCTACCTCCAGTGTGCTGTGTGCACGGAGGAGTGCTTTCTGGGGAAAAGCCATGTAAATACAACCTCGCTCACCTTAGAACAAAATAAAAGTATTTTGATCAGACTTAACACGATACTGGCAGGAGGGTGTCTGATACAGGCTACTCTCCCGTTACCAAAACCAGGAGTAATTCTGTTCATTCTTTTCTGTTAACACTCATTATGATAGCTCAAATCCTCCTTTTGACAGTGATTTCTTGTTTGAATTTAATTTGTGGGCGTATGGAAGCCTGAACCAAGATTTTTTCCAAAACAGATTTATGTTTTATTCTAATGGTTTCCAGTAAGTGCTGGACTCACTTGATTTTCTTGATCTATGGATTTCATGACTGGTTTTAAACCTATGATCTATATGAAAGCAGGCCTGTAATTATAAAGGGTAGCATCGTCACTGTCACCGTTACTAATTGTGTCCCCCCAAATCTGGGTCAATTTAGCTAGGTTGTGTTATAGATTGAATTGTGTCTCCCCAAAAATGTATCAACTTGGCTAGGCTGTAATTCCCAGTATTGTGTGACTGTCCACCATTTTGTCATCTGATGCGATTTTCCTATGTGTTGTAAATCCTATTTTTATGATGTTAATGAGACGAGGTTAGCGGCAGCTACGTTAACGAGGCAGGACTCAATCTAAAGATTAGGTTGTTTTAAGCCAACTGCTTTTGAGATATAAAAGAGAGAAGCGAGCAGAGAGACATGGGGACTTCATACCACCATGAAACACGAGCCAGAAGAATAGTGTATCCTTTGGATCCAGGGTCCCTGCACTGAGAAGCTCCTAGACCAGGGAAAGATTGATGACGAGGACCTTCCCCCAGACTGACTAAGAAAACCTTCCCCTAGAGCTGACGCCCTGAATTCAGACTTCTAGCCTACTAGAGAGAGAGAATAAACTTCTGTTTGTTAAAGCCATCCACTGGTGGTATGTTACAGCAGCACTAGATAACTAAGAAATCGTTATATACTAACTGGAAAAGCAGCAGGGTCGATTCCCCTTTGGTTTCCTTTACAAGAAGGCAGACTTTTCCTTACTCACCTTTTCACTTGTAGGTGTAACTCCTTTGAATATCTCAACTTCATGCAGGTATCTTCAGTTCAATTTCCCAATTTTGTTCAAGCCCAACATCTAAGCTCGCATTTTCTCAAATCTAGGTCCCCCCCTCCTCCCCGAGAGGAACAACTTTCAATTAATACTTTTGTGGTTTAAGTTTACATATAATTTTTCATTTCTTTCCTGACTCATAGGAATTTTCCTGTGAGATCATCTTTCCACTTAAAAGTTTATTTGTTGCAATTTATTCAGGCTTTGGGTGTTTTGTAGCAATAGAGGACATTTTTAGAAAACCTTTAAGTCAAAGTGTAAACACCTTTACCATCTCCCCCCAGTGCTTTACTGAGGTGTAATTTACATACTAAAATGCATAAACCATAAGTATATAGCACAAAAAATTTTAAATAGTGTATACCCAAGTGTTACCGTCGTCTAAATCGAGACATGGAGTGTTTCCACTACCACGGAGAGTTTTCTCACACTACTTATGTTTATACCCTGATCTGCCTATACTAAATTTTGCCTATTCTTGATATATAATGGGAAAATATATTCTTATCTATATATAAAAAAAAATTTTTTTTTTTTATATATACAGTATATACTCTTCTGCATCTAGTTTTCCTTTAACAGTGTTTTTTAGATTTATCCCTATTATCAGTAATTTTTTCTTTTCTCTAATTGGAGGGTACTTTTCCATGATTGTACAAATGGTTAATGTAGCTTGGCTGCTAACTGAAAGGTTGGAGTCCACCCAGAGGGGCTTCGGAATAAAAGCCTGGTGATCAAACTCTGGAAAACCAGCCACTGAAAACCCTATGGCACCGTTCTACTCTGACACACATGGG
The DNA here is from genome assembly GCF_024166365.1 of Elephas maximus indicus. NCBI lineage: Eukaryota > Metazoa > Chordata > Mammalia > Proboscidea > Elephantidae > Elephas > Elephas maximus. The sequence continues at coordinate 43,482,642 of NC_064829.1, read as the reverse complement.
GTTGCCATGAATTGGAATCAACTTGATGGCAACTGTTTATTCCATTGTATAAATATGTGATTATTCATTAACTTGTTCATTGATATTTGGGCAGTTTCCAGTTTTGGGGTATTACAAGTTGCTGTGAATATTCTTGTACAAATCTTACTATGAACATACTTATTTCTCTAGAAGTGGAATCACTGAATCAAAGAAACTGGTTGTTTCTCAAGGTAATTATACTATCTCACACTTCCACCAGTTGCTTCACATTTACACCGTGCAGTGCTATTTCCTTGTGGTATCATCTTTTACACTTCCTGGTAACTGATGTTGAGCATCTTTTCCTATGCCAATTGGTCATTCCGGTATTTGTGAAGTGGCTATTCAAGTCTTTTGCTCTTTTTCATTCTGGCCTGCTCTTGCAATGGTTTTTAAGAGGTGTATGTGTATTGCAAATATTTTTTCCCAGTCTGTGGCTTGCCTTTTCACTTTCTTAACAGTAGTATCTTTTTGATGAGAAATGTTTAACTTTGATGCAATTTATCAGTTTCTTTTATGGTTAATGTCTTTTTATCCAAACTCTAGTATCACATTCTCCTAATTACTATAGTGTTAGAGCAATTCCTGAAATTGGGTAGTTTAAGTTCTCCAACTTTATTTTTCTTTCTCAAGATTATCTTGGCTATTCTAGGTCTGTTGCATTTCCATACACATTTGTCAATTTATACAAGAATGACTGGTACGGTTTTGATTTTGTTGAATTTATAGATCAATTTGTGGAAAACTGCCATTTGGCAGTTATGCAGTCTTTTAAGCCACAAGCATAGTATATCCCTCTATTTTATTACAATGTTCTTTAATTTCTCTAGCAATGTTTTGTAGCTTTCAGGATAGAGATCTTGTACATCTTTTGTTAACTTTCTTCCTAGATATTTGACTTCTTTGATGCTATTGTAAATAGAGGGAGCCCTGGTGGTGCAGTGGTTAAGCATTCTCCTGCAAACTAAAAGGTAGGCATTTCGAATCCAGCAGCCGCTCCTTGGAAACCCTATGGGCCAGTTCTACTCTGTCCTATAGGGTCACTATGAGTTGGAATTGACTTGATGGCAATGGGTATAGCATAGTATTATAAACAGTATTTAAAATTTTAATTTTCAATTCTTGCTGGTGTATAGACACAACTGAGTGTCTTACATTTACCACAAATCCTACAAAATTATTACTTCTAGTAGATTTACTGACACTTTGGTACTCTTCAAGCAACAGGAGAATGGGAGAAGCGTCACATATGATTGGAAACATCTAATTTTCCAAACAGCAAAAAGTGACTCACTGTTTGAATCCCACTTCCCACAGTTATCCTCTCAGAGATGATACCTTCTGAACTTTTCTCCTCTGAACAACGTGTAGTGCTGAAATTAAATTTGCTCTGGGGATACCTCATAGATGATGATGATCACTTTAACTCCAAGAAAAGTACCTAATCCTTATAGACAGGAATCTTTTGTTTTTCAGATAAATGTAGAACAGAGAAACGGAGACATGGCATACTTGGTGCCCTTCATTTGCAGAGTGGTGAACAAAGTACCACTTTTTAAGACTGCCAATTAGAACAGAAACACAGACGTATTAAGATGGGTTGGGATAGCAGTGGGTGAGGAAATGCTGTAAATTCCAAGTTCTAAGGGCTACTAAAGGAGAAGAGGTTTGGTTAGCCTTGTGAGATTCAAATTATCCTTAATCATCAGATTTATGAATTCTTCACTGGTTAAACAATGGTCCATAATCCCATCTTTTCATTCTTTCTCACTTGTTTTCTTCCCAATTTGATTTACAGTAATTTGCAGACTGCCTGATTCACAAAAAGCCTATAATGAGCGGGGAGCCATTTTAACTTCAAATAAAACCAATGTAAGGCACAACTACTCAGGAAGACTTTGTATTTTCAAAGTACTTAGGAAATTTTAATTAGAAAAATAAAGGCAATGGGATTATCTATGAGATTCTAAAAAGTACCCATGACTTACACCACACACATCCCCCAATTGAAAAACAAAACCTTAAATCACATTGCTGTTAAGCTGTCTTACAGTAAGGAATAAGTCCAAGCTACACTAGAGTACAAAACCTGAAATTCTGAGCATGAAAATAATTTATTGATTAGACATATGGTTTACTGAAGCATTAGGCCTACTGAAGACAGAACTAACACAGCTCATGGAGCAGGAAAAAAAAAAAAAATCCATCTAGCACCCGCTTCATTTCAAATTTCCTGGGGACAAAGTTTATATACTCTATCACAGCTCCCCACAAAGCATCAACATGTGCTTGATGTTAGAAGTTCACCTGACTAGGCTACGAGGAACTCTGTGTACACTCCACTTGGCAGGTATCATCAAGCATGTGACCTTCAGAAACATTCTTAGGTACGAGAAACAGCACTGCCTGCAGTGAAAGCCTCTGATAATCAAAGAAAAGAATACCATTAAATATAATCTTACAAACAGGAAGGAATAATACACGCCCTGGAGCCGATGGACTGTTTTAAGTATCAGGAAAAATGTCACACTGAGATTTTTCTTTCTATAAGATTAAAAGATTAACTTTTAATTGATGTTCAGGTTATTCTGTGGTATTAAAAAAATCAAGAAAAAGAAAACTGATGTAGGGAAGAAATGCAGGACTAGAAATACAAACAGCTGCACTTCTTTGGCTAACATTAAAAAAATGCCAATTAAACATTTTCAATAAAATTTTATTTAAAAAAAAAAAGCAGCAGATCAACATTACAATTCAAGAATCTAATCTAAATATGCACTCGACAATGAAGTACATCTGAGTATGGAGTGAAAAAGGTTTTCCAAAAAAACCATCAAATAGATCATCTCCAAATACCCAAATAATAAATCACTCCTGCAGGCCTTTTGTTGAGTGGAATCATGAACAAAGAACCGAAGATTTATTGCTGTGAAAACAAATCTGTGGTACAGTAGTATGAATCTTGGGTATTAAGCATACTCTGATGAATCTAGTTAAGAAGTTGAAAATGTAATGTGTGTGTATGTGTGTGCGTAAAAAAAGTCTACAAGCCAGTTGACCCAAGAGCAACTGATACCTAACCTGTTCAGTTGAGACCAGACATTTTTAGAAGGCAGTTAAATATTACAATTCCCACAGCCCACAAACCAAGTAAAATAAAAAAGTTGTAGAAATTAAATCTATGTTTGAAGAGCTTTTTTTTTTTCAGCTCAGTTTCAGCACCCCAAGGAAAAAAAAACAATCCATGACTATCACGGATGAAAACAAAATGAATGTCATCGGAATCAGTATTTTTCCCCACTGAGGTATAAAATCTATATAGAAATTTGATACTATATTATAACAAATTGTACTTCTCATAGTTCTGATTTAATTTTCTTTAAACCCTGTGTAATATAGTTTTCTTTTTTATTGTTGTAAAAATGTTGTCTTCATGATACTGAATCTGGTTCCAGTTCCTTTTCATTTATTTTTATATCAATATTTCATATACTGGTTCTACCAGTTCTAATCAGAAAAAAACCAAAAAACCCTGGCAGTCTGTTCACAATGACAGCACATTCAGTAGGAATTACTGATGTGTAAGCAAACCGTCAACGGTCCAGCTCTCCAGAAAGCCCATCTTCTTGATTGTTTCATTGTCTGAATATTCCTTACAATTTCTTTGATTCTTGATGAAAGACTCTTTTGATCTTGTAAACATCAGTGTGCACAGTCTCACCAGTACGCAGTTTCATGTCCTCGGACAGGAAGGCTGGTTCACAGCTAGTGAAAAGCTAGAAGTCTAAGTGTTAATGGCTGATAAACCTTACATCCCACAGAGCAGGAAAGCACTTTTCCTTTTTTGCTACTTAAGAATGTGGCAGAAATGTTTGCTGAGGTAGCCCAGTCAATCCTTAATTTTTTTTCCTTTTTTTGGTAAATTTGGTCTCAGAATATTTCTGGAAGGGTGACATTTCGCAGAAGCCACTGCTGGGACCGGCTTCCATTGCAGTCTCTAATGCTGGGCACCTGGCTGTCCTCTTCCGTGGCTTTATCCAGGCACTGGTTACTGTTCACATGCTGCAGGGTTAATTTCTGAAAGTGACAGAAAAAAAAAATCTTACCATGAAAATGGAAGGAAAAGAAAAAAAAAAAAAAAACACTCTACCATCATCTTTGGTGATTATTAAATTCTTCTTTGCAGAAAAAGTGACTTTGTTTAAAATACTACAGAGAAAATGGTGTATATTTAAAGGTGGCATTAAGAGCTGTGGCTGGGACAAAGGCACTGGGGTAGAGGAAAAACACTGGACTTGGAGTAAGATGACCTAAATCTGAGTCTCAGTTGTGCCAGAAGCTCTGTAATACTACAAAGCTTCATTTTTTTGTGGTTCAGTTTCCTAAAAAATGACCAGAGAAGCGGTTCCTAATCCTAGACTCTCAACCGATTTCCTAAAAGTAATTTCAGAAAATGCTGCATTTCCCTGTGATAAGGCTGTTCAAGTAAATTCCGTGACTCTAAACCTCAAGTCTTTAGAAACTCAGGTCCTTTTGAAGACTCAAAATCCTAAGAATGTTGGGACTGCTATGATTTAGTAGCATCAACCTTGAGTCTATGTCTGCATCAAACCTAGTGGTGCCCTTGTGATGGAGGGAGGTGAGACAGGGCAGAAGGAAGAGCACAGGATTTGGGAGCCAGACAGACTGGGGTCAGAGGCGGGTTAACTTGTGCCTTCTCACTTTTGATATGAGGATAACATGACACATTTTCAGCAGATTTGGTAACAGAAATAATGAGCGTGAAGTACCCAGCACAGTGCCTCACACAAAACAGGGCCTTAGTAAACGGCTGACAGATACAGCTATGTACCTTCCTAGCTACTTATTTACATTCTAGATCGGACGCTGTCACGCTGAATTTGAGGATAATTTCAAAAAGGGCAGAGTAGCTGAGAGCTACCAGGTACACAGTTATAATGACCCACACTGTTGGTTCTGATATACTGTGCCGTGGTCATGTTAAGGACTCCACAGCAGCTGTGCAGGAATTTGCATAAAGATGATCCTGTCTAAGTGTTAAACAACGATGATGAAATGTAAAATATGTCTGTCAACACACATTTACCCGATTCTTTCACTCATGGCTCTATTTCAATGTAATTTTTAATCTGGAACATTTTCATTTTCAAGCAATGTTGCTCTAAGATCAGATAACACTTTACCTCCTTACATAAGCTTTCCTTTTTTGCACCTATTTGAACTTAAAAACAACCTCTCATTGTATGCAATACAGGTTTTTAGCTTCCAATCACTCATCACTCTCTGCGTCGTGGTCCAAGTGTGAGAACTGACAAGCGGATGTAGGATGCATTTGCAGGCGTCCTAATTTCCTGTCATCACTGATTTTAGGTTCAGAACCATATACTTTGTTATAAATGTGTAACAAGTAGAACACAGGCTTGGAGAGTCAGCATGACAGTGGTTATTACTGTTCTTTTTTAATGCAGATACTCTCTAGTTTCGTGGGTGACAGCATGGGCTTTGGAGCGAGCCAACCTAGAGTGAATTCCAGATCTGTCATGTACCAACTATGTGCCCCTGAGCACATCAGCCTGTCCGAGCCCAGCTTCCTCACCTACAAAAAGGGGGCAAAGACACTTACTCACAGAGTGACTCTAAGGAAGCACTGAGATAATGCCGGTGACGTGCTGCCTAGCTCACACAAAACAGGGCCTGAGCGAATGGCTGACAGATACAGCTACGTATCTTTCTTTTTCCCCACTGAGGTATAAAATTTATATAGAAATTTGATACTATACTATATAACAAATTGTACTTCACACAGTTCTGATTTAATTTTCTTTAAACCCTGTTTAATATAGTTTTTTTTTTTTAATTATTGTTGTAAAAATGTTGTTTTCATGATACTGAATCTGGTTCCAGTTCTTTTTCATTTATTTTTATATCAATATTTCATATACTGGCTCTACCAGTTCTAATCAGAAAAAAAAAAAAATCTTGGAAGTCTGTTCACAGTGACAGCACATTTAGTAGGAATTACTGATATGTAAAAAAAAAAAAAAAAAGCAAACCATCAATGGTCAGCTCAAGGCAGGTGCTCCATAAAGGGTCCTCATTACTGGAAAACTCAACATCCTAACAATCTCCTACACACCTGGAACACAATCCAGCAGCCTAGAGAGCTGAAGCTCTCCACACACACTGCCGCCGAGGCCTTCGGTCCCATGTCCAGACAAAAACTAAGTGTGGAAGTGAAGGCTGGCTCAGGCTGACTTTCGGGTCTGCGTCACAGCTTGACTTCTCCTTCTGTCCAACCCTGCTTTCTTCCTTTCATCGGTGTTCATCCCAAAGGTGCTCCCTAATAAATATACTGAATGCTAAACTCTATCTCAAACTGTGTTTTTTTATAAAGATAATATTTTTTGTGACAAGTGTACACAGCAAAATAGGTTTCCATTCAACAATTTCTACACGTACATTACATTCTTTTTTTTCTCCTGTTTTTGCACAGAGTTTATTTTTACAAAAGTACAATAACTGTAACAACAACACTAACCTCTGTGGCTGACATGATCAGTGCCCAATTCATGTTTCCTGGGCTCTTGGCATCATTTTTTAAAATTTTATTCTGTTGTTGAGAATAAAAACAGCAAACCATATACCAATTCAACCATTTCTACATGTACGATTCAGTGACAATGATTACATCCTTTGCGTTGTACATCTTTGTCCTTTTCTGAGTTGTTCCTCCCCCATTAACATAAACTCACTGCCCACCTAAGGTTCCTATCTAAGCCTTTTCAAGTTGTTGTTGTCACTTTGATCCCCTATAGACAGTTCTTAAAAGAGCATAATGCTCAAGGCAGACTTTTTTTTTTTTTTTTTTACTAGATAAGCTAGACTACTGTTTGGCTTTAAGAAGACTTTAGAGGATATTTTTGGTTTAAGGTTTAAAGATGATCTCAGGGCAATAGTGTCAGGGGTTTATCCTGCCTCCATGGCTCCAGAAAGTCTGGAGTCTGTGAGAATTTGAAATTCCATCAAACTGTGTTTCTGGGAGAACCCAGAATGTGACACTAAAGTTTCATCTCAGGGGGAAAAAAAAGATTTGGTCTCTAGTCTAAGTACTGACCTAGCAAAGCAATCTACAAGTTCTAAGACTTTACACTCACAACTAGTCCTTTCTAAATACCCCAACCTACCTTTAGCTTCTTATATTCCTCATCAAACGTTTACTTTTGGAATACATGTCGTGGTAGGCTCTGTAAGATGGCTACCCAACAGCCATTTCCATCTTTTCTCCTTACTATCTCATACCATAAGGTCTGGAAAACCAAATGCTTGCTTTCTCAGCCTTTCTTGTACCTGGGGGTCACTATGAGATGAGGTTCTGGCCCGAGAGACACTAGCAGAGTTTGCTGAGGGGGCTCCAGGAAAAGCTTTGCTTTTCTGATAAAGGGTAATACATGTGGTTGTGCAACATTTCCCCTTCCCCTTTCTTCCTGCCTTAAACTGGGATGTGATGTGTGAGGTGCAGCAGTCATCTTGCGGTCAACAAAGAAAAGCCAAGAGGATTGCAGAGATGCTAGCCCTGACATCACTGTGCCATTTAATCCACACCAGAAGCCACTTATTATGTTTAAAAAAAAAAAAAAAAATCCTATTTGTTTAAGCTATTATGAGTAGGTTTAGCACTGTCTAATTAATACACTGTCATTTCCATTTCCAAATAAACTTAGATGTGAGAGGCTTTTTAATTTTTTTTTTTTGGTTGTTGCAATGACTGCGGGTACTACTGGCATTTACTGTCTGGAGCCAGAGACACTGTACTTCCCGCAACGCATGAGGCAGTGGCACCCAAAATGGCAATGGCATCTGCCATGGGAAACTCAGGAAGAGAATAGTCAGGCTATTTTTAATGGTCATATTCAGTGAACCATTATTATATTTAATATTATCTTTGCTATAGTTTATGGCTAAAGGGCTCAGCTGCTGACCTAAAGGTGTGCAGTTCAAGCCCACCAGCCACTCTGTGGGAGAAAGATGTGGCAGTCTGCTTCTGTAAAGATTTATAGTCTTGGAAACCCTCTGGGGCAGTTCTACTCTGTCCTATAGAGATGCTATGAGTTGAAATCGACTTGACGATAATAGGATAGTTTGACTCTGTGAAGGGAGACCCAGAACCCATAAAACATGGTCTCTGCCCTATTAAATTTAACAGTTTAGTAGTGGAGAGAAGACGGGTAGATAAATAACTACAAAGAAGCACAAGCACTACAGGGGTCAAAGAGGATGATAATTAAGTTAGGGCAGAGAGAGCTAATTTCTTCTCACTGGGATCCACGGAAGTGAGGTCAAAGCTGGGCCCCCAGAATAGCAAGGATCTGTCAGGCAGAGGGAGATGTACGATTTTAAATGTGAAGTGGGAAAGTGCAGGGTATACTCAGGAGAGAGTGAAGCAGACCAGGGTTTGTATATGACATGGTACACAAAGAAAAGGCAGCTGAAGTCATCACTCTGGACAACACCTCCATTTAAGAAGCAGAGTGAGCCAAGTAGACAAAAGGAACACAGAATAAATTAAGAGAAGAACCTAAGTAGTAGGACTTCAAGAGCCAAGGGATAAAAAGTTTTTAAAAAATCACCTGGTTAACAATAGTAAATGCTACAGAGAAATTTAGGGGAAAAGGAGACTGGAAAGCTCCTGGCTTTGCATTCAAGAGCAGTTTCCAAGTGTCAGGCCAAGGTCAGAGTCGGGGTTGGTGAACCAAAGGCATGAATGCTGGCAACTCACTCCCCTTTTGACAAGGCAGGAGACAAGTAAGATGGCGTATAGAAAGTAAAGTAGAACTGATGTTTCTCCTATGATGAAGAAAACTAATTGTGCTCATAAGTGGAAGAAAAACACCAACAGAGAAAGAAACATTGGTGCCGATTCCAGAAATAGAGTCAAATGTACAAGTTGAGAGATTAGCCAGAGATGAGGAGAGGGAGAGAGTTTTACATGAGACACTTTTAAGTACCTCTATGTTTGCATGATATATAGCAGTTGGACAGAGATCAGCTCCAGAGGAAAGCAGAGAAGATAAATATGAGAAGTCATGTTATATATGTCATTGAAAAATTATTATGGGCCAGATAATTTTATTAAGACCCGTCTTTTACCTAACTGTTTTATTTCAGTTATTTAAAAAGCCCATTTGCTGCTCCATTTCTTCCATGCTAGGTTACAGAGCTTGAGGACATACAGAAGGATCGGTGGCTACCTGGTAACAACAAAGACCCAGGGGAATGAAGGTACCTGTGATTTTACAAGGCTAGTTTAATTACTGGAGAAAATAAAATGTGTTTATTTTACTTACACTATAGTTTCCATTTATCACTTTTTAGAGTATAAGAAGTATAAGAATACTCATATCCAAACTCCTTAAGAATTCATTCCTTTAGCTATAAAATATATGAATATACCCAAATGACACACACACAGTTTTTTTCCGTTAGGCAACCGGGTAACTTACCACTGGGTCATACTCCCAGAGCTGGTTGCCTTTTAGGTGGTGGCATTTGAGCATTGTGACTGGGCCGTTGAGTTTGGAAACATCCAAACAAAGATCATCTGTTCTAATTTCTTTGTTGGCAGTATAAGAGAAAACCTAAAAACAAAAATGCACATATATAAAGGTTTCACAGTAAACAGTGTTTTCTATGCTCAATCTGGCATGGAAAAAACAAGTATTACAAGATACATGATTTTTTAACTTTATTAAAATAATGGAGAAAGAAAACAATAATTTTTTATTCTCTCAATAAAATGACTCAGAAAAGTTACCATTAAGTTTACACAAAGGAAAGCTAAAATGACCCTGAGTGCTACGTATACACCAAGTATGCTGTCACGGGTTGTTACCTCTTTGCCTAAAAATAAAAAGGGCAAAGTAAACCCCGCACTCAGCAGGGTAAATACAGTTCTCACAAGTGGCCTTTTATAAATGTTTCATTTAAAAGTAGTAATTAGATTGAAGGTTCTCTTCACCTAACAGTCTTTACTATTTCTAAAGGTAGGAAATTACCTCCTGAGCAGTATCATGGCAATAAAAAGAGCAGAAGGGAAAAAAATAAACCTGAAAATTACCTCTTTTAAAGCTTTACTGAGATACTCACCTGATTACCCCCCATACCATGGCAGTTAAAAATTCCAACTTTTTCATTCTCTTTTCTAGCCATGTTATCCAGACATTGATTTGTTTCCACATTTCTTATCTATGGGACAAGGAATAATGAAAACAGAAGGAGTCAGAGAAGCAGACAAACACATACACACTAAAAGTCACTTTTCCTGGTACTATATAAAAAAACCTCGATTCCCCCAGGTAAAGGGTATAGGAAAGTCATTGTCTCAACTATCTAAAATTCCTTGGTCTAGGTTTCGCTGTTTATATAATTTCTGTGCCTCAAGGGGAATATCCTTTAAATTCTTATTTCTTTCACTTTTCCAAGCTGTACTTCTAGGACCTACAGTCAGTGCAACAATCTCTACTTTGCCTAATAATGTAAAGCGATTTCACAACTCTGAGGACACTATTAACAAACAAGGGGCATGACTTTGGATAACTACTCAGCAGTTTGAATCCACCAGGCACTCCTTGGAAACTCTATGGGGCAGTTCTACCCTGTCCTATAGGGTCGCTATGAGTCAGAATCGACTCGACGGCACTGGGTTTGGTTTTTTTTTTCCTGATGATTATAAGTGAAGGTGGGAATTTTCTAGTCAAAAAGCTCGGAGTCTGGCTTAACTGGAAGCCTACGCATGGTGTGGTGCAAACACCACTCTTTTGTTAAATATTTGTCAATTAGGGAAAAGGAATTTATATCAGTCACCAACCTTAGGAAGAACATTTTAAGCAATGTCTTTGATATTTTGTTTCTCCTGAACCACTGAAGTTTAAAAGCATGTGGTGGATTAACGAAGGTTTGAAAGTCCTCATCTATTCCAGTGGATGGTATTGTTAGAAGGAAAGCCAGAAGGGAGACGTGTGACAGGCATTTGTCATGTCATGGCGGCAGAAAAAATGTGTAACCAATTTTGAGTGATAAAGCGTTAGTACAGTTGAAACCGCAAACAGGCCATTTATTGTTTATAAAAACAAATGTACCATCTGCAAAATATTCCAACATGTACCACTAAAAAAGAGGTTTTGTGATCAAATGTGTTGGGCAACTGCTGGTTTAAACAAATTTAAATAGGCTTCCTTACTAAAGAACTTCTCAGTGCCTTTCAACGTGCTATATGACTGGGCCACGCTATCCAAAGCCAAAAGCTCCGATTTGGGGGGCTGGAGTCGTTCCCAAGCCCTTGTCACAGTGCAATGTCCCCAGCCACAAAAATCTCAGTAGGAGTGGGAAGCGGTGGTACAGAAAGCATAAGACACAAAAAGCAGCATTTCCCAAACATTTTTGGCTGCAAAATTCACTTTCCCGTCCTCCATCCCCCGTCTTTTCAACTAAGCACATAAAGGAAATACTGGTTAGATCTGAAAAAGAGTATGAGTGTTAGTGGCTAAGAGCACAAGCTCTAGGGCCAGACTGCCTGAGTTTAAATCCTGTCTCTTCCATTTTGTGGCTGTGATTTTAGCCACTTGGTTAAACCTTTACCTGTACCTCAATTTACCTATCTGTGAAATGGGGTAATAGCACCCATCTCGCGGTGTTGATGTGAAAATGAAATGAGTTAGTATACACAAAGCGCTCAGACTGATGTCTGACAGAGTACATGCTCAATAATCGTACGATTATTAGATCTGTCTGGACAAACAGCTGGTTGCCCAATATGACCAACAAAACCATCAACAATCTGGACCCTTTGCTTTTTGCTGTTGTTTAGAATATTCAGCTGCCAGATTAGTAACTATTAGATGTCACAATGGAAAACATTTATTCGGTTCTAGGTCCTACAGGGCTAAGGGAGTCAAATTTGGTTGGCGCCAGACACTCTAAGTTATGTCTCTTATCCTAGTCAAACTTAGGCCTTCTAATTTCCATTTTTACTCTAAAATCCTATGATTTCTGGCTCCCCTGGGCTGTTGAAGTATGACAAGAGATCTCTGAATGGCTACATTCCAGGCTCTGGCTAAGGCAGGCTCACTAGGGTGGAGCAATGGCCGCAGCATAATACTCCTGGCTATATTGTGACAGGTGCTTGGGGACAACCACAGACCCCCAAATCAGAGCTTTAGAGCCTGGATTGTGGTAGTCAGGGCATGGCAGGTTTAAGACCAGCTGCATAGTTAATACGGCAATAGCCAGCAGGCCACACAGGGTAAAACCTGTCCCTTATATGGGAGGCCAGCTGCCAAGGGGCAGGGCACGAAGAAAACTTGCCTTGGCAATCATCCACTATGGGTTAGACAAGTGTCTCTTTGTAATACACCTATGTTTTGGCTCAGTCAACAAGGCCTAGGTGTTGTTCAAAATTGGGTCAGTTCAAAAGAAAGAAGCAACTCCTCATTCTCTATTCTAAAAGCAAGTTATAAGAGCGACTGCTCTAATTCTTCCCACAGCACATCACCCCTCAGGGCCTTTCCTGACTGAAATGGGGCTCCCACAAAGGGAAGGCTCCCTCGTTAACAAAGCATGAATGAGTCATTCTCCCTCAAGTGTGAATGAGAACCATCTGAGGCTCAAGAAGCTCAACGTACCCTTCACATTCTAGGAATATAGTGGAACAGGGCACAAGAAGTAGTTCCTTGTGACCATCCTCCAAACAATTAATTGTCTTGGCTAATTGTAAGCATGAATAAGTAAATTTCAAGTTTCACGAAAATTTACTGCTGAATTCTAAATAACTAAAGGGATCACTGGAAATAAATATGCTCACCAACATTCTCTCCAACCTTCCTGCCCAAACTGAGATTTAAAAATCCCCTTCACCCCCTCAAGCTTCCTTGTCAGTTCTTTATAAATCTACCTTCTTACCGAAGTTCCTCAAGCTCTGATTTAGGCACTAACACCGTAACATTAGCTTTAATACTGAACAGTTTCAACTAAAGGAACCAGTTTGTTAACTACAAAGTCTACCAAAGACAGTGATATACTGTAGCAAGAGTCTAACTGTGAAAGGTTAGGGATAGAACATTCTTATTTTAAAATATAACAAGTTTAAAAGTTTAAGACATTTCAAGTTATGAGGCAGACTCTTGTCAACAAGAGTTTTCCCATGCTTAAGGTTATGTAACTTTAATATAAAAGCAAGTCCTTGTTGGAAGTTTAACCGCTACTATTTTTGATGGAGAAGTGGGAAAATAGTAACTACATAGGATATAGCTATGTTTTTACCTCTCCCAAAGAGAAATAATGGCGTGGAATTTGAGAATCAGGATAAATATTCTCTAGGTACCAAGAGAAAGGTCTGCATTGTAGTTTGTGCCTTAGACCAAGCCTTGATGAGATATCTCCATAATCTACCTTTGTAACACCTGTTGAAAGAAATAATTGACCCGGAGTTATTAGTGTTCTATTAGGTAACACAATTCTACTTATATGCTTCATCTAACAAGCCACATGAATGGGAAACGTGGAAGCATTTCATATTCATATACCATGAATCTACCTCCCAAAGTATAAAACAAGGAAAAGACATCAAAATGTGCTATAGTTTTTCAAAGAAAAATTTATATGAGAATGAAATACATAATATTAAACATAATAATACTAAAAACAGATATAAGTTAAACGGGCTCAGAACACTTTAATATATATTAAGGCCAAAAACCAAGATCTCTTTTGTCCAAACCAATCAGATACTAAACAGAACCATTCCTTCTGGTCGGATTTCTCTCACACAACTAACTGAATTGTGCACACTGCCACATGACAGTCAGTGGTAATACAAAAATGAGGATGAAATGGTAACAAGCTCAGGTAGATTTATGGCTGATGGCACAAGTGCTCCCACAGAACTCTGAGTAGCAGAGAAAAGTTCCCGGAGAGAAGTCCCTGAGGACCAAAATGGGGCCTTTCAATACTTGATACTTTCGTGAAAGCCCTGCATGATGAAGGCATTGAGGATCTGCTTAGAGAGAATGCACATGACTACTACTAAAACGGCGAGTAGGAGTATTGGGTAATGAAGCCAAGGATAAAGGAAAATCCATAAAAGCTAGGGAAATTAATGAAAATAATACAATGGAACTTAATAAATGTAAAATGCTGCAGTTAGGTTAAAAAAAAAAAAGTACATGAATAACACTTGGGCTAACAGTAATTTATGTAAACTGACCTGGATAATGTATTATTGTTGTTAATAATATCTTATACCAGGCATTCTGCTAAGCACTTTTTACACTGTGTGTGATTTCATTTATTCCTTAAAATGACCCTATGAAGTAGGTGTTTGGCCTTTAATCAAAGCTTCTTTTCCATCCCCCAGAATGCATTAGGATCAGGGATAAGAAAATGACAGTGTTGTGTTTCTAACACAAAATAATGCCCACCTGGGGAAATTATATAGAAGAAATTCTTGAATTCGTCCATCCAAACTTCTGCAAGTCGTCTGTTATTTTTATTGATAATCTGCCCCGTGCCTCCTGGAAATGTGTAAGGTGTAGCTTTCCGAAACACATGTCCAACATGTGAGCATGTAACAATTTCCAAAGTACCTCCACACTGCCAAATCTGGAGACAACACAGAGCAGATCATGTAAGATAGTCACGGCTGTGTTAAAAAACAAATGTTAACTTTTACTGGGTTTCATTGTCGGAATTTCACAGAATCAAAGACACACAGTGTGGCTCTTGCTGTCTGGTCACAAAGCCAGTGCCTTCTTAGGAGCAACCCTTTCTCTAATTTTTGGTTCTGATTAAACACAAGATGAAGGATAAAATTCAGAAAAGACAGGTTGAATGCTAAATATAGAAAAGACATGAGATGAAGTCTAAAATAGTGCTTTTCTAATTGCAGACCATGACTCATAACATCATAAATTCAAATTTGATGAACTACAACCAGCACTTGGTAACAAGGAAATACTGTTTCATGAAATGTTTGTTTAAATTGTGTGTATAAGGCATAATGTATTTATTAATATGATTTATGGTCAAAAAACCTTTGACCAGAATGTAGCCATCCAGGTTCTCACCTGCTTCCCCTTCAAACCTGTCTCACACCCTGTACATTAAACAGAACCCAGGAATCGAAACTAGACTGTGAGTTAGTTATTCAGAGAGATAGTGTGAGCATGATTTTGTTGTCTCTCTGAGAACAATAAGGAAAAAGTAAAAAAAAAAAAAAATACTAAGTATGGTTTCACATTTTTAATTTTTAGAAAAGCTTTGTTTTTGTCAAATATTCAGAATGTTTAATATTTCTCAGGATCATAAAATGTTAGAGTTAGACAGGATTTCCAAGATTATCTAGAATCCAACCGTTTCTTTTTACAAGGGACGAAGTGATTCCCTGGGGATGAAAGTGAGCAGGTTCAGGTTACAGTGCCGTTCAGTGTAAGGTACATGTCTAAAGTAGATTATTTTAAGAAATATGCAATGTAATTAGAATAATATGTTGATTTTAGTAAACATGAACTGCAAAAAGGCTATTATATATGCTAGAATAGGTTAAATTTAGAACTCCAGAATTCTTTTGCTTTGAAAAATATAAATCTGGTAAAGTAACTAGGTTTTATATAAGAAAAAAATTTCACACTAGAAGTACAAAGTATATTACAGGGTGTAAATTTTTTTTTTTGGGGCAGTTAAATAACAAAGTAGCATATACAAATTATGTATTATTTTAAATGAATTACTTCCTTAAAAATAATAAGAATGAACAAAAACAACTAGGAAATCTTGTACAAGTTTCATAGTTGGATAATTACTTAAGAAAACTAAACCCTAGAGCATGGCCCGTGGATACCCTTTTAGCTCAGTAATGAAGTCACTTCCAAGGTTCATCCTTTGGGCAAAGACTAGACAGGCCCACAAAACAAAAAGAGACTGAAGGGGCACACTAGACCAGAGGCAAAGACTAGAAGCCAGGAGGGGACAGGAAAGCTGGTAATAGGGAACCCGAGGTCGAGAGAGTGTTGACATGTTGTGGGGTTGTTAACCAGTGTCATAAAACAATATGTGTACTAATCATTTAAACGAGAAACTGGTTCTGTAAACCTTCATCTGAAGTACAATAAAAAAAAAAAATTGAATTGTTGGCTTAAATAGTTTGTAATGAATTCTTAATAGCATCACCAAACTAGTCAGTGATATAAAGATGCAAATTGGCTACAAATAATTAACAATCTCAGATAAATAAATATGAATTTCTCTGCATACTTGATTTTTACTTAAAGGATTAATTTTTGTGTTTAAAGCTCTTATGGACTGAAGGCTCTGAAGTCAAATTAAACTAATTAAATTTAACTTTGATTTTTTAGCGATAACATGAATAATCAAAGCATATCTACATTTGAGGTTAAATAAAAGATTTTTTTTTTTTCTTTCCCCAAAAGGTACTTACCCTAAAGGAAATTTCTAAGTTTTCTCCTCCCCAAATATCCATTCCAGCATCATATGTTCCAATTTCCTGGAAGTAATCTCTGTCTATTGAAAAAAGGCCTCCTGCCATTGTTGGGGTTCTGAAATTCAATCATAATACTGTATCATTAATAACAATAATTAAAAATCAGTTTTTGTTTTTAAAAGTAGTTTTTGTAACTACAGAATAAATGCTTATTCACATATGTCTTCCAAAGCTTTCATAGGCCCCCAGGGGTTGTCTCTATTTTTATGCCAGTTATTTAGTCTTCAGACATGACCTATACTACAGTGATGCCCACCACTGGACCTACTTCCAATCATTTGTTGCCAGGGTATTCCTTTCACTCTGCCAAGATCCTTGACCTCCTCAGGGCTCTTCCTGCCTTCAGTAACTTTCTTGGTTCTCAGATCCTGACTGAGCGTCCACCTTGAATTTCTTTAGTTGAAGCCAGTCCTCTCTAATCCTCTCCACCTGACTGTGTACCTCTTACAGAGTCCCTAACAACTATAAATGCAGCCGACTATATTAACCAAATAGACTCAGGTTAGAGTTATTATAAGGATCCTCCCGTGGCACAAACGGTTAAGTGCTCGGTTACTATCCAGAAAGTTAGCAGTTGAAACCCATCCAGAGGCACTTCGAAAGACAGGCCTGGACACCTGCTTCTAAGAGGTTACAGCCTAGAATATCCTAGGAGCAGTTCTACTCTGCACACATGGGGTCGCAATAAGTTGGAATCAACTTGACGGCAACTAACAACAGAGTTAATACGCCAGGATCTAAAGTGTGGCAGGTATTGTAAAGATATAAGATTAAACAGGATGAAAACAATAAGCCCTTTCTCTATAGCTCATAGGAAAGGAGGATATGAAGAACAGAATAAAATCAATACACTTCTTCTAAGGGGATGATCATTCCCACCAAGTATGGTGTGTTCTCTGCAAAAAACAGAGTCTAATTTATTAAAACATGGCCTAGGTTTGAAAAGAGGATAGTAATTGGTGGAATTAGACAGAGAAATGACAATAAAGGAAGATTTAAATATCAGTCAACCTTTTTGTTTTTCATGAAGGATGAATATAAAGAAAAAAGGGACTTCAACCAGGAGATAATAAGTAAGTCCCAGGGACCCAGGATAGTATGGAGATCATATTTTAGGGTGAGCTGGCCACCTCTGTAACCCTGAAATGTACTCATTCCATGCCTAGTAAGGGTGGCAGCATTTGTTCTTCCAGTGAAAACAGTTTCCACGAATAGCTGAGGGCTTACTTTGGTTTTAGAAGAGAAGAACAAGAAAAGGCTAATAATGTAGGAGTCACAGGGGACAGACCAACATCCAGACTTATCTTGACCTAGGTTTTGGAATATCTCTTATTTTCCTAGAACTGTATGCTAAATCTTCCAGTCTACAGATGTACATTCTTCTCTGTTGGAGAAGGTCCACAGCTTGTATCAGATTTTCAAAGAGTTCCTTAATCTAAGAACATATACGAAGCCTTCATTTAGACGGTGGACTAAACTGTCAGCTAAAGAGAAGAAAAGTCCCTTAGAATAAAAAAGGACTGAGGCTGGCTAGGGAAAGTGTAGAGTTAGTGAAAGCTTTTGTGAACTTTGCCAGGACTGGACCTGAAATCAAGGGAAAGCAGGGCTGAGGACCCAGGACAGGAGGAAAAGGAGAAAGCTGAAGACTGGTTCTGAAGGAACTCCTAGTTACTCTTAGAAGCCGCAGGCAACTGGTATAAATCTTAGGGTGGCTCAGAAAACGCAGAGGTCTCAAATGAAAGGTTCTGAACAGTAGAAGATTTTATCTTATTTTAAAAAAACAAACAAAAAAAAAAAACCTATGAATGACCAAGTGTAGAACAAAAGAAAATCAGAAAATGAATTAACAAAAATTCCTTTTACACTCTGTGTCAAATCGAGTTACTTATTTTTTAAACAAGCTTTTCTAATCTTTACTATTCAGTAATTATCATCCAGATGCTATAAGCCCGAATTTAAAAATGTACATTCTGGTGCAAGGACCCAGTTTTAGGTGATATTTTCACATACTGACACTTAAAAGTAATTAATCAAGGGGACAATCTGATTTAAGCTAAATATTATCTTCAACCAAATTAAAGCACAAGTCTGACTTACTCATTTACAAACTGATGTTCATACAGGAACCAAAAACGTAACACACGTTGTCAATTCTCCTGTGTACTAGATTTATACAAATGAAAAATTATAATTTTATTAGTTGACTAGAGGGAAATAAAATCCTTCTTTAAAATACAGATATATGAAAGATGGCTCTTAACTATATATGAAGTGCACATGCTTCACATCTCTCAAAACGTATTCATCATCCTTTTGATATGATTCCTGAATCTTTACAATCCTCTGCCAATAATACTTTAGAAAAAACATTTGACAAATTAATTACCTGACAGGAAGAGTTCGGTCACCTTTCCTTCTGTCCATTTCTCTTTGGGGAACAGGATACCAGCGAAAATTGAGCTTCCAGTTGAATCCACCATAGGTCATATCAGAGCCTGCCATGTACTCAAAAGTATCATCACTGATCACATCAATGATAGGACATACTACTGTTTTCCTATAATCATAAAGGCAAATTAAAAACTCTTATTAAAAATTTTCCCTATGACAGCCACATCAGTGTAGGAAGTGCTTTAAAAATAAAAAATTCTACAACGTTAAAGAAAATAGTGAAAAAATCTCTTGCTACATCCTACCAAGCTAGCATAATTACACATTTATTGTCATCCGTACATTTTTAAAGTCTTATTTTTACATACTTGACACATGTAAAAATACTTAAAACAGCTCTACAGTTTTCAAAATCACCACTTTTAGGTATTTTCTTAAGAAGCAACTCTTGAACACTGACTTTTTTTTTTTAATAATTTTTATTGTGCTTTAAGTGAAAGTTTACAAACCAAGTCAGTCTCTCACACAAAAACTTATACACACACCTTGCTACATACTCCCAATTATTCTCCCTCTAATGAGACAGCCCACTTCCTTCTTCCACTCTCTCTTTTCCTGTCCTTTTCGCCAGCTTCTAACCCCCTCTACCCTCCCATCTCCCCTCCAGGCAGCAGATCCCAACATAGTCTCAAGTGTCCACCTGATCCAAGAAGCTCACTTCTCACCAGCATCCCTCTCCAACACATTGTCCAGTCCAGTCCATGTCTGAAGAGTTGGCTTTGGGAATGGTTCCTGTCCTGGGGCAACAGAAGGTCTGGGGGCCATGACCACAGGGGTCCTTCCACTCTAAGTCAGACCATTAAGTCTGGTCTTTTTATGAGAATTTGGGGTCTCCATCCCACTGCTCTCCTGCTCCCTCAGGGGTTCTCTGTTGTGTTCCCAGTCAGGTCAGTCATCGGTTGTAGCCGGGCACCATCTAGTTCTTCTGGTCTCAGGATGATGTAGTCTCTGGTTCATGTGGCCCTTTCTGTCTCTTGGGCTCGTAATCACCTTGTGTCCTTGGTGTTCTTCATTCTCCTTTGATCCATGTGGGTTGAGACCAATAGATGCATCTTAGATGGCTGCTTGCTAGTGTTTAAGACCCAGACGCCACTCTTCCAAGTGGGATGCAGAATGTTTTCTTAATAGATTTTATTATGCCAATTGACTTAGATGTCCCCTGAAACCATGGTCCCCAGGCCCCTGCCCCTGCTACGCTGGCCTTCAAATCATTCAGTTTATTCAGGAAACTTCTTTGCTTTTGGTTTAGTCCAGTTGTGCTGACCTCCCCTGTATTGGGACACTGACTTTTTATAATTTCTTGCTATTAAGATATTACAGTGAACATATTTATATACACAGCATTTCACTTTTGCTGTAAGAATACACTACTAGGAGTGAGATTATGATTAAAGGGCAGGAACTTTTTGTGGCACTCTTCTTTACTGCTTTCCAAAGGTGTTCTACATATATACTTATACTTCTATCTATAGTTTCCCCACAATGCTACCAACTTTGGATGTTATTTTCTTACATTTTTGCTAATATAATAATGATAATATCTCAGCATTTTTTAGATTTGTATTTTCTAATTATTAGAAAGGATATTTCCTCTCAGGTTTGTATTTCTTAATACAAACTGTCTGACCATACATTTGTAAAGTTTTCTATTGGCACCATGATTTTTTAAAAAATAAAATCTGAACAAGCTAACACGTTTACATGACCACAGCCCCTTCTAGGGAAAGCTGACCTATTCCTCACAGCCCTTACTGAAACGGCTGTCCCTGGGCAGCTGTATTTTGTAGTATGTGATATCCTCCCATCCAACTGATTAGACTAGGAATGGCCATCTACTCAAAGGCAGTCCAATCTTAGGCTGGCCAGCGACCTGTGACCTGGAACAAAAGATAAGCTAACCACAATACCATGTTAAGGCTAAGCTCTGATGTTGTGAGATGTAAATCAAATGCCAAGACGAGCCACGTGCAGGCCAAAAACTCTGAAACAGCAGCACAATGTGGCCTAAGATAACAGGATGACGTTGCTGGTTTCCAGAGCTGCCATCAGTTCCTGACGCTGATCTAGTTCCAACTCACATGGAGCCTTCCAATATATTCTTTTTCTTTTCTGTAGTTAACATGAGTGGGTTTCTGCTTCGAGCAAACCAAAAGAGCCTAGCAAAAATAATAACTGTACAGCAGTCTTTTGGATCTACCAAATGCTTATTAATCCATGGTAGAAACTGTTCTGGGGAAGAATAACCATCCTACCAACACGATGCTTAGAGCCTGGAGATGAGTTTGGTATTGTCTTAAAAATTACAGCTGAAGTAAGTATCTCAGATCTAAGGTAGAAAAAATGCTCTTTATTCACTCAATGAACATTTATTAAGTTTATATAACCTGGCATTTTATTAGTTGTTGAGCGCTACCAAATAACCTAACAAGTTCCAGCCCTGAACTATGCTAATTGTGAGATAAGGCCTCTAGCTTAAATTATGATGACAAGGAGAAATTAATCTAAAACAGGCCTAAAAGACTGAGGTTAGTTTTCCCCTGATAAGTGAGAGCTAAGCCAGACCCAAGCAGTAGGTAATTCTTTGACAAGTGTGATACACGAAGACTACAACCATACACATGGCCTTACTACCGATGTTTTTCCTGCATTATTAAGATTATAGTGCCTTCCTACACACAATTAAACATTTCAGGATGCAATGTGTCTCTTTACCTCCTTCAACTTCCTGCTGTGCTACACACTGAAAGCTACAGTCTCAGTATGGATGCCGACAGAGATGAGACAATGGGGTATGACAAGCACTGGCTGCCTACTGTTGGCTTTAGAGGGGAGGGACAAGTAACGGGCTTTACGCTAGCATCTTGGAGTTTACTGTACATCTGTCCTACTCCAGTTTAGTGAACACAGCCTACAATACGTATTCCAATGTGGTTCCTAATTTATCCTCATTCACAAGACAGTTTGCAAACATTCCTTCCAGACTTTAGAACGTGGTTTTCTCTCATATTTAGTTTACCAGTGCTCTTCCTGGGTATTTTAAAGGAAACTTGGGAGGAAGTTATTTTTGCATTTATTAAAAAAACACAGAATTTTGTAACTTACCATATAGCTTAGGAAAAATACACTGAAAACAAATTTATGGACTCCAGAAAATTACCTGTCATGTTTGATCCTGGCTAGGAGAGGCTCCAGCCACCCGACTGTGCACTCACAGTGAGCATCTAAGAAGGTGATCACTTGGCCTTTAGACACAGCAGCTCCTTTTAATCTAGCTCTGATCAATCCAGAACGTTGTTCCATTCGAATTACGTGAACTGGTACTTTTAATTTTTTCACATAACTCTCTAAAGGTCTTTTCAAAAAGTCTGAGAAATTAACAAAACAAAAAGTAACATGAAAAAAGTGTGACCTGAGGCTACCCAGATGTAAAGCAATTTTGATTTGTAATGTTCATCCAAAACATATTTAGTAACACTTTCAGCAGCCTGCCTGACTCACAAACTCATTTCTCTACCAAGAAACTTTATTTCTGGAGAGCATTTACTAGAGCTGCCTCTACCTTACTACACGGCTCAGGCTCAATCAAGAGTAGGCACATTGTCACATTTTTCTGCGTAACTCTCTGTCTGGCTCAAGTCTTCTTTTTCTAATAATGCTTAATGATCAGGAACAGAAAGAAAACAGCCCAACGGATTAAAGAACAGAATATGCAGTACCTGTTAGAATTCAGAAAATTGTGTAATTTCTTCAGAGGTAGAAATGAACTGTCTTAGGGTTACTACAGTCTTTGTCTATAGAGTTCTTTTATCAGAGGACGGGAAGTGAGGTCCAACTCAGAAGACAAATACTTAGAGATCCTTAGCAGATAAGTAGGACTAAGTAAAAAAAGTTTTTAAGACAACTGAAGTAGAAAGGAGAAAAGAGAAGGGAAAGGGAGAGCAGGAGACTATAGGGTATATGAAATCAATGGCTATGCTGGAGAGTTCAGACAGAGGTTTGCCCCTAAAACCAAGAATTTTCTGCCTCCAAATTACTCAAGTGATTTTAAAAGGCAGAAAAGGCTCAGTATCCTCAAAGAAAAATGAAAAGATTTTTCAAATCAGGTTACCTCACAGAATTTACGTCAGAGAAGCTATCTGTGGTGGTATAGCCAAATGTCTTCTCAACTATATGACAAGTATGAAAATTATCCCTCTAGGAAAGGACATACTTGAAATGGAACTACTGGGACTCTATGACTAGCTTTGCCCCACAGGACTCTAACAATGGGAAGGCCACAGAGAGATCAGGGTACATGCATTAAGAGGCTCTTTAGATACTAAAAATGGGGGTCCAAAGGGCTTCCTATGCAGTGGGGAAAGAAAGACAAATGGCAGTGAAATGGTTTTTGCCTGTATGAACTGATAAGGCCAGAATGACTCAATAATGAAGTAATCAGGGATGTGAAAACTGTGACAGAGAAAGGGGTAGATGTCTAACTATGCAAGAATACTGATCATTTGCATTTCTGCTCATACATTTCCTAATACCTGGGCCACAAAGAGTATCTGAAAAATACCTGGAGTAGGACTCCTACCTGATCGCCCCTGTGATTTCTGGCACCAAGTCTTAGGATTAACAAAGAAAGAGACAAATTGATTCCAAGTAAAAAGGTGAATGTAATACCCAACCCTGGGGAAAAGCACTATTTAGCAGTAGTAGCTAACTTTCTGTGTTCGTTTAGCACTATGCTAGGTAAGCTCTTTACATATTTTATCTCATTTAATCCTTACAACAACCCTATGAGGTCATGTATTATTACATTTGCTTTGGAAATGACAATCTAAGGCTCCGAATATTTAATGAACTCGATCAAGGTGACACAGCTGGTTAAGAATGAATATAAGATTCAAAGCCAGGTAGGCCTGACTTCAAAGTCCATCTTTTCACCTATAGCAAAAAATTGTAGAAGAGAACTTTAGAGAGAACAATTCCAGGCTGTGGAATCAACTCATGTGACATGAAATTAATCAGTTTATGTCTAGAGTTTGACAGAGTCTCATGCAGTAGGTCTGGAACATATTCTAGTACCTCAAAGGTTGGGTGTGTCACAATGTATCTCCAAGTGAGTTTTTCAAAAAAAATTAGTTTAAAGTGCTTAAGAACCAAAACAACCTAATTTCCCAAGTCCCATACCTTTGAAAGCTGGAATATGCTGTCTTGTCTATGAACAAAATGAAAAAAAAAAATGCATGATTTTCTGGTCTGGTAGCTCAAAAAAGTTATTTCACACATTTGCTTGGCATCATGAAGGCTTTCAAGCAATAAAGGTATCTTCCTGCCAGATGATACGTAACTATGAACTCAGGGCACTGCAGTGGATTAGATAGTTAGAGCCTCCTTTTACAAAATGATGCCATGGAGGCTAAGAGTCATCGTGGTTAAAAGGTACTATTTTCACCTAAAAATAAGGGAGACTCTTGTTTATTAGAATATTGGTAAAGCTTACTGGCCTATAAATGGATCCCTAGGCATCTCTGCAAGGTGCCCTGGTGGTACAGTAGTTAAGTGCTAAGAGAAAGGTTGGCGGTTCAAACCCACGAGCTACTCAGCGGGAGAAAAATGTGGCAGTCTGCTTCCATAAAAATTACAGTCTTGGAAACCCTATGGGTCAGTTCTACTCTGTCCTATAAGATCGCTATGGGTTGGAATTGACTCGACGGCACACGACAACAACAGGTATCGCTCCATCAGGGAGTGTGAGGTTGTCTAGGAGTGAGAATATGAGGGAATGAATGTCAATGTGAAGGTCAGGAAAAATTTCACTGCTCACAGCAACATATGAGAAATATTAGCCAGAATTCTGAAGTGTATAGGAAGAACAAGGTATTTAGAGTCTAATAAACCTGAGACTTAATCCCTATTAAATATGAACCCCCATTTCCTTTTGTGTGAAATTAGAAAAACAATAGTAATCTCAGATTAGGAACATATATCGGTTGTAATTAAGTTTTAAAATAACCTTCTGAGAGGACGATTACATAACTTCTGACATGCACTAGAGACTCATCTAAACTCAATCCTTCACTACAAACTGTAACAGTAAAACTGTACCAGGAGGGATGTGCATAGCAGTTAAGAGGTGAAGCCCTGCGTTTACACAGAGTTTAGGTACCTCCTTTACCTTGCTAAGCCTCATTTTCTTCTTCAGTAAAACAGGCATAATTACAGCATCTACTTCATAAATGGTAGTTATTGACAACTTGGAGTCCCTGGGTGGCACAAATGGTTAAGCGCTTGGCTAGAGAGAACAATTCCAGCTGGCAGTTCAAATCCACCTGAAGGTGCCCTGGAAGAAAGGCCTGGTGATCTCCTTCCAAAAGATCACATCCATTGAAAACCCTGTGGAGCAATTCTACTCCGAAACACACTGCCAATGAAACAAACTCATTGGCAATAGGTTTCGTTATTTGGGTTTTATTGACAACTCAACAGGTTGACTGGGAAATCAAATATCCTCAGCCCATGAGTAAACTATGCATGCTACACAACCTAACCAGGAGGTTTGTACTGACAAGAAGTTATGTGGAGGATTAATGTGAATTATTTCTTTCACTCATTCATTAAATAAATTCTGGACTGTTCACTATGTAACAAACACTGTGGGCAATGAGGAGACAAGGGTGAGCAAACAGCCATGATGGCATTAGTCTAACAAGGAAAGGAATCACTAAACAGACACATAAAACTTTGCTGAAGGCTGTGGAGAAATAGTGTTTAGAGATGTGTTCAGAGGGACATGGTGTGGTTGAGGGTGGGGGGGATAGGTCAAGGAAGGCCTCTCTAAATAACTCATATTTGAGCTGGCCTATGACGAATGATTAGATGTTAGCTAGGCTGAGGAGATGCTGAAGAATGTTACCTAGAGAACACAATTCTATTGAGAGAACGGTACCAGTCCAAGTGAAAACAATGAGACAGAAAGGATGCTGTTTTTAACAAACTCAAAGAAGAAAATTGTGGAGGGAGGGCAGAAATATGGGGGTGGTGTAGCTAGGGAGTGGTTCCAGGTATGACTGAAGATACAGGCAGGGGCCAGGCCATGCAAACTTGAGAAGTGTTTGTATCAGAGAAGTGACACGATTAGATTCGCATCTCTCAAAGCTCACTCTGTATGCACCTGGTGTGCGCATGGGAAGGGTTGAGAGTGGCTGTGAGAAGACTAGTTGAACTAGTTATTCTATTCCAGCAGTCCAGGTGAGAAATAAAGGTGCCTTGAATGTGTCTTATGAATAGGAACTTAAAAATATACAGGGCATAACCATTAAAATATGAATAGGAACTTAAAAATACACAGGGCATAACCATTTAAGAGTGACATAGAAAAATGAGCTTGCTCTGGTTCCTGGTCCATCTACAAGGAAGGAATGAATGAAGGCAAAGAAAATTACATTAGACAACTCTCAATTAGATAGCAAGGCTGTAATTATAACCACAAAACCACAATGCCTAGAGGTTCTCACACACCAGAAATGGTGATCTGGACACCTGGAGTTTCCCAGGCAGGATAATTAGACCTCTGATCAGGGACGCTGAGGTAGCACCTGGGGATCCTGTTTAGTGACTAAGAGCCTCAGGTGGAACAGGAAAGTAGCCATCTCCTCACACCTGTTTTCTCTTACAGATTTATACAGGTTAGGGTAAATAACTAAGGCTCTGCATGAGGAAAAGAAGGAAATGGTATATGTGGGTTTTTGTCACTTGAATTTCGGGCACATGCCCCTTTCTGATTAGGTCATTATCCTACACAAACTATTCCGCACAGACCTCTTAAACATTCAACAAAATCGTAGCCAAAGCAAAAGAGGAAATGGGAAAACAATTCATTTATCCAAGGGAAACTCTCTCTCCTTGAGGAATATTTACTTTAGCTAATATCAACACATAAGTCATCCAAACACGAGCCACTTGCAGGACAGATGTTGGCATACATCACTGCTTACTTTAACCTGAGTTAATTTTCTTAAAGAGAAAACAAATTCACTGCATGGGATTTACACTTCTGTATTCAACAGAAATTATCTCATTAAGTGTGATATTCATAATTTACAACAGCTACCATTCATTCTGGCATTTAATTATATATTATACTATTTAAAGATTTTACATAATTATGTTATCCTTAACTAGATTATACGATATTGAACACGGTAGATCTATATCTTACTCGTCATCTGTACCTCTTACAGTCTGGCAAAGTAATAAGATCTAAATTGTTATTAATCCCAATAATTAAGATGTTAAATGTTTAGATTTAATCATTGTTTAATGCACATATTTTGTGGGGTCACAGGCTGGAGAAGGTAGAATACTTGACTAAATCATCTTGGCAGATGCAATGAGACAACAGACAAAAAAGTTGAAGATACTAGTGAAAGAAATTGAAATGATGGGTCATGAAGTTTAAAGCTGGCCAAAGAAGGAAAGAAAAGTAGTAGGGAGTTATTTTCTATGGCTATCTCCAAATTTTTCTCAAGTAGGCATAGGAATATTAGGCAGAAAACATGGCACCAATGATACTTAAATATATGTATTATGAAAAAAAGACTTAGGGAAATGCTGGGTATTTCCAAGTTTACATGTGTCTTTACTGATGAGCCTTTTCATCACTACTTTGCTGTGTGCCTTTAATTAACATCCTTTCCCAAAAGAGTGCTTTATGAAACCATTCGGGAGATGCTACACTTGTGAAAAACTCTGAGATTTTTAGAAGGATTTATTAGAAGAGTCATATATCACCCCATTTCATAAGTTCCTTCCTAATCCTTTTATGCACCGAGCTGTAGATCATTTCTGAAACTTAGAAATGGAGAAAACAGAATCCAGTGAATGAAAGCTTACCCACCTAAGGTTCCATTTTGCTGTCAAAAACACTTCCAACCATACAAAGTAAATTTCTCCATTTGTTGCTCTACGCAGGATCCAGCCTCTCTCCATTAACTTGGGGAGGGCTGCAGCTTCCCAAAGAAAACATTCTAACAAGACTATGCAGGCCTTGTAACTGTTCTGCATAAACATTTACATTATACACCATTATTTCTTTTTAAAGCAAAATTAAGAAGTGATACAAAGTAAATGCTAATTAAAGCAATATTTTAGGTTTCCCAAGGGTGTAATTTTTTGCACATGAGACTGAGTCCAAATGCCATAAATAATTTTAGGATAAATTAGAAGTGTATAAAATTATTAGGTTAAAAATTACGGCAACTCTTTTTTAAACCTTTAGTCACAAAACCTGTAGCATGTTATTGGCATTATAGTTTAAAATTTACCTCTTTCACTGGCATCATCTACCAGAACAATTTCTTCTAACATGTGTCGTGGGGAGCGATTAATGACACTATGGACAGTTCGCAGAAGTGTGCTCCAAGCCTCATTGTGGAAAACAATCACCACGCTTGTTCTGGGAAGAGCATCTGGATACACCTTTGTTTTACACCTGGAGACAAAGCAAACGCCTTTATAAGAAGTGGCCTTGAAGACAGCAGAATCAATCAATCTGGAGAGGCCTCGAAGGGGTGACAGAGCAATAAAAGCAGTTTTTCCTAGTGGTGGCCCCCTTAGTGCCTTCTCAAGTTTTGGTTAATGTTGCATGTATAATCAATAGAACCTACCTAAAGTTAGACATTTAGATTAAAATTATGTTAAGGATGTCAGCTGCATTCTTAAAATCAGGTGTCTCTTCCTGATGTATTCCGTTGAAATCATTTTAATGGAGGATGTATTAAGGCCATACTATCCACCCTGAATTGAATTGGGTTTTAAGAATTCAACTAGACAAAAAGTCAGAGCCACCTGCATCTACACAGTTAAATAATCTAAACAAAATAACTTCTACAAAGGAAGAGAACTAATACTTGCTGAGTACCTACTATGAACCAGGCGCTTCACTTAAAAGCTTCCCAGTAATTCTGTAAGGTAGGTACACTTTGCCATTTACAGATCAGAAACTGGGGACACAGAGACAGACAGTGAGTGGCAAGCCTGAGGGAGATTCCACAGCCCATGCTGTTCTGGGCACTTCTCATGCTGCCATCTCCGTAATTAAGTATCACAGTGCATCTTGTTTAGGAAGGACTATATCCAAAAATGCAGTCATCAGAATGACCAGAAACATACCTAGAACATAAAATTAACCTACTAATTTTAGGCAATGTGGTCTCTTCTTTTTAGCTAGATAAAACTACTAAATAACAGACTATCAGAGATCAGTAACAGGCAGCCAATAACCAGAAACCACGGGATGTGTTTCAGAACATGAACACTTCTAAGGAGGGCATATAATAGCTCTCTTAGGTATCTCCAACTCTAACAGTTGCTTTAGCCTTCTCTGTCTTCCTTTCCTCACCCCCCTCCTCTTTCTTCTCAAACCTTGTGCTCTCTCCAACCTTATCTGTTATCATCTGGCAATGGGAATGGAGAAAGGGAAGAAATGACAAAAATATCAACAAAATCTTTCCTGAAGCTTCAATCTTAGTACCTACAACCTCATAACCCTAGTACTAAGGCTCCACTACTCTAGGGCTGCTCACTGGCAGTTGGAAGAAATGGAAATGGGAAGGGAAAAAAGCAGGGTAAGGGGGCTGAAAGAAGGAGAGTTCACTGCACGGTCCCCATCAGCACCTGTCCCTCCTTTCCAGCAGGAAAGGAGAAACAAGTAGCTTCCACCATCCCTGTTCATTAAAATCCATTTGAGCTCTCCCCGCTTTCCATTTCCAAGTCTCCCTTTCATAGAGTGATTTCCACCTCCTATTACCAGTAAACCTCACTATCACTCTGCTGACCCAAAAGCCCTATAGCCTTATTTCCACGTCACCATCCACTTCCCCTACCTATATTCCCATATTTTCACCCCAAAATCCACTAGAAGGCCCCACACAGCCTGCCACCCTCTCGACAGCTCACTGCCTCTCAGTCTGGGCTAAAAAACTGGGGCCCAAAAGACTGGTTGTCCTGGCTGTTGGAAGGAAAACAATCCTCAGTGCTCCAAATAATTCTTCTGAAACCAGTTTCCCATCAAAACTCTCTTATAATAGCTAAATTCTGCATATATCATTAGCACTAAGCTTCAGGTATATCACAGGTGAGCAGGACAAGAAACCTAAGTGTTTTAAAGGGAAGGTGCATCCTGAATGCCTGACTCACAGACTATAGGACTTTGAAGTCAGGAATGCCCTGTGTATGGGGAAAGGGAATTTGGAATAAGAGTCTGTTAAAGTATTTAACTGAATTACATTGTGTCATATATGATCTCTTTTCCCAAGTTAATTCTACTTAGTATTAAAGTACAATTAAACCAAAACCCACTGCCGTCGAGTCGATTCCAACTCATAGCAACCCTATAGAACAGAGCAGAACTGCTCCACAGAGTTTCCAAGGACTGCCTGGCGGATTCAAACTGCTGAAATCTTGGTTAGCAGCCGTAGCACTTAACCACTATGCCACCAGGGTTTCCAAAGTACAATTAGGAAGCAGAAAATAGTCAAAATGACTACCAAGCTGCTATAGCTTACCAAAACAACAAAAATAAAATCAAGTGAGATGTAAAAGATGATTAAACAAAATGCACAGTGTACAAACAGTACTGTTAGCCATGTGCATGGCTAGGAAGCAGCTGGGAAGAATACAGAAAAAATCTGAGGCAGCAGATCCTGCAGAAGAGACGTGCCACGAGACAGCCCAGACTCGTTTCTTAGATGATGCGTTAAAGAATTAAATTCTAAAACGGTAGGGAAAGAAAATGAGAGGAATATTCGCAGAAAAGAAGACTAAAATGGAAATCATTCACAACAGGATGGAAGAATCAGAAAACAGCAAATATTAGGAACCAGAAGAATAAATGACAAAAAAGGAAAAAAGATTCCTAAATCAAGCAATTAACCACAATTATTCAGAGAACATAAATTCATAAAGGATAAAATTCAAAGCAAAACAGAAAAAATTCTAAGTATTCTCAGAACAGGTACACATAGACACCTACCTGTGAAAGCCTTAAAGCACTTGAAAAGAACCAAAGATCATTTTAGCTATCTACATAAGCTTTTCACATGGAGAGATCACTTGTGTGTTTGTGTTTGGGACGGTGGTGGGGGTGGGGGGTTGCAGGACACAGAGTTGAGCATGAGCAGGAAGGCCACAGGCAGAGTAATGAAACAGCTTTCTTCCACCCTGCCCCACCCTGTCCCAACTGAGCCCTTCATCCTCAGGGATGAAAACTAACCAGTGTAAGCCTGCATTTCTCTTTTCTTTTTCTAAAAAGTTATATACAGGTTTATCAAGACAGTATGAATTAGGAAGAGAAGAGTCTTGACTAAAATTTTTATCATAATGTCAAGAAACAGAACACCCCAAGAAACCAACACCCCAGAGGCTTCCTTTGTCCCCTTCCCCAGGTAATCATTCTACTACTGGACTTCCACTGCAGACAAGTTTTGCCTGTTTTTTGATCTTTATTTACAGGTAACAATACAGGGCAATGGTTCTCAAGCTTTTTGACTCAGGACCTCTTTACGCTCTTAAAAGTTATTGAGGAAGTCAAAGAGTGTTTGTCCACATAGGCTGTATCTATTGATATTTACCATATTACAAATTAAAACAGAAAATTATAAAACACAAGAATTCACAAACACATACATTAGCTGTCAGAGGGATGACTCATCACTGTCATGTACTGTAGTGTGCCAGTTACCAATTTATTGCCTCTCAGTTCCAAATCCATCCTTAATTACCTGCTCTGTGATAATGGAACTGGACCCCATAGGCATTTCTCCTTTGCAGGTGGCACAATGTTTAAACTGTCAGTAAAGGGTGATGGAGGGGCGCTGCAGGAGGAAGAAATTTACCTCCCTGGTTCTGATGTGCTTCTATTTGTTTCCTTCTTGCTCCTATCGCATGGCTTCCAGTGGAGTATGGGTGGTGGCGCTCAAAGGCATTCATCCTCACTGAGATTCAGGAGCAGACTTACAGGCTGATTTTCAGTGGACCTTGCAGGCACCCCAATGGCTAGCTTCCTAGCTTTGGCTGTCTGCCAAACCACTCCTCTGGGGTGGTCTGGTTTGCCAGTTACAGTCCTGATTTCCTGTTTGTCAGTCCTGGCCACAATGGCTGGCCTACTAGTCTCCACCCCACCCCAGAGGGTACCCCAGGTGTAGCCAGGAGCAACGAGCAGACCTGTCCACCATCCAGCTACAATCAGACCTTCTCCAATGAGGTCTAAATCTCAGCCTTAAGAGGAAACTACCTTCCGGTTTTACCTTTCTTGGTACTCTCCTTCAACCCCAGGTTGTCCTTCAGAATTGTCTTTTACCCTTTATAGTTAATTCCATTACAGTTAATAATTATTTATATTAAACTTTCCCTGTTCAAATTATTGTGATTTCTATCTCCTGACTGGACCCTGATCCATGTAGCCTCTCGAACTCCATTGTACACTTAAGAATGAGAACAAAAATGAACAAATAATGTTCTTTGTATTATGAAAATGGTTTTGATCATACAGGCTCCCTGAAAAGGGCTCAAGGACCCCCCAGAAGTCCTAAGATCACACTTTGAGAACCACTGATATGCAATTTATTTTTTTGTTTGAATTTTTTCATTGGACATTATGTTTGCAGAACACTCATGTTATGTGCAACAGTTTGTTCGTTTTTATTATATAATATCTCATTACATGAGTCTACCATAATTTTTCCATTCTACTATTAATGGACACTAGAGTACTTTTCAGTTTGGGCTGTTATGAATTGTGATAATGTCTTTGGGTTACTGTATGTACACATTTATGCATTGTTGGGCAACAGAGTGTGGACAAGTTCAGCTTTAGTGAGTACTGTGAAATAGTTTTCCAAAGAGGCTGTAACAATTTACGCTCAAACCAGCAGTGTATGAGAGTTCCAGCAGCTCCATACACTCACCAACACTTGGTATTGTCATTTTTTTTTAAACTGGTGTTGGGTATGTGTGTATATAGTTCTATGAGATTTAACCCATGCACAGAGTTACGTAACTACGACCACAATCAGGAAACAAAACATTTCCATCATCTCAAAGAACTCTCTTGTGCTAACCTTCTACAGTCACACACCTAACCCCTGGTAACCCCTGATCCCCATCATTACAGCTTTGTCTTTTCATAAATGTCATCTAAACGGGACCATACAGTGCATAACCTTTGAGGCTGGTTTCTTTCTTTCATTCAGTATAATATCTTTGAGATTCACTCAAGTTGTTGCATGTATCAAAAAGCACAGGAAAAGGCTGGGAATCAACCCACAAATGAAGAAAAAACAGCAGCAGCAACAGAAACCTCCTTCTCTAAAACAGTCTGCAAAGCACTATCCCAAAACACAGGAAAAAAATTAAACACTAAAAATGACAGGAAAAAAAACCAACTGGAACATAAAATTAATTCAGGTAAATTAAATTTTACGGAACCACCTAATGAAGACATTAAATAAGTATTTTAGTATGCCTAATGAGATAAATTAAGAACTTCAATTTTGAAGAAGAAATTTAAACAAAAACAGCCAGAAACAAGGACAAGGGGCACTGAATTTACGTAAGTCCTTCCAGATCATGCCGTGGATTTGTGGTCAGAGTTAAGCTTTACCAGGTGCAATATCAAGTCATCTCTAACTCACGGCAACCTCATGTGTGTCAGAGTAGAACTATGCTCTATAGAGTTTTCAATGGCTGATCTTTTGGAAGCAGATTGCCAAGCCTTCCTTCTAAGCTGCCTCTGGGTGGACTGTAATTTCCAGCCTTTTGGCTAGCAGCTGAGTACATTAACTGCATGCCCTACCCAGGGATTCCCTTACTATGATACTCCTCTCAAACTTTCCCATCAACATACAAATACACTGTACTATATACTGTCTTAAAAAAAGAAAGTCTCCCTGATTACATGATCTCCATGGTTAACACCCACATTTGCCTTCTTCCCTTTATAGTGGAAACCCCGGTGGCATAGTGGTTAAGTGTTACGGCTGCTAACCAAAGGGTCAGCAGTTCGAATCTGCCAGGCACCCCTCGGAAACTCTATGGGGCAGTTCTACTCTGTCCTATAGGGTCGCTATGAGTCGGAATCAACCCGACGGCACTGAGCATGTATCTATGTCCCTTTATGGTAACACACTCCAAAAGCTGTCTAGGCTTGCTGTCTCCACTGCTTTACCTCCCACTCTTTTTAGAAACTGATTTTATTATGAAATATAACAAAAATACAGAGAAGAACACAAAACATAAGAGCTCAGTGAATTATCACAAACACACACCAATGTAACCACCACTCAGGTCAGGAAATAGAACACTGCCAGCACCTCACAAGACCCCTTTGCTCCTGCTACCAATTATTACTGTCACACTCCTGCTCAAAGGTGACCTATCACCATCCTAATACTTAGCATTATAGTTTTGTTTTGCCTATTTTTAACCTTTCCAGAAACAGCATGATTCTGTATATATTTTTGTGTGTGAATTATTTTGCTCAATATCATGTTGGTGAGATTTATCTGTACTGTGGCATGTAGTTTTTGTTCATTTTCATAGCTGTATTCTATCGTTCCAGGATGAGAAACCAGACAACTGAAATATGTAATAATGATGGACACAATGACCCAAGATGCACACCGTGGGTCAAATTTCACACCTTTATCCTACAAGCACACAATTTACCTGACTTCAAGGATTTCAGTACAGAAAGCATCCAGATCTACAGGAAAGCCTACCAATCTAGAGGAAAGAGGAAACGGGAACACGAACAACAATGTCACAACAACCTTGTTTATAATATTAGAAAAGTACAAACAACTCAAACGTTCGTCCATGTGTAAATGAACTACGGTATATTCACAGAGCAAACCACTACAGTGCAATGCAAAAGAATAAGCTTATGATATATGCAACAATATGGATCTCAAAGACACAAAAATCTACATACTATATGCGTTCATCTATAAAAAGTTGGAAATAAAACTAATCCATATTTAGAGAGGCTAGGATAATGGTTTCCTCTGGGGCAAGAGCACTGACTGGAAAAGAGCATAAGGGAACTTTCAGGAGTGCTGAAATTGTTCCGTATCTCGATCTGAATGATGGTTATACAGGTGTACACATACACAAAGATTCAGCAAGCTGTACACTTATGACTGTTGTATTTTACCATGTTTTAAGTTATACTTCCATTTACAAGAAAGATTTTTTTTTTAAGTTGAGCATATGAATGTTTTAATAATCATTAATTCAAAACACCCCTAGTAATCCATTTGTTAAGATAAACAATGATTTTCCAAAGCCTGAAATACAGAGTCCTAAATGATAGGGTCGCTATGAATCGGTTTGGTTTAATGATCAGGAGTAACCTGAGGTATTATTTCATCAGTATTATGTTTTAAGTGGGGTAAGCAGTAACTTAGTGATATAACACTGACTTTAAGAACAATCAGCATGAAAGGGCAATTTATTGGGAATTCAGAACACATTTTCATTCAAATTAAATACTATCAGGACCACACTAGGTACTTACCCTTCTAACCTAACATCTGGTAAAGATCTGTTGAGTGCAATCATCTCACTCGCCATTAAATTGAACTGATTGATTTTAAACATCTCTTTCATCTTTTCTTGATCCTCTTTAGGAATGACGACTGGTTTCCCCATTTCTCCAGGACCTTCATGAGGCTTTTGTACTGGCTCTAGAACTAAGAATAAGGAGGAAACTTAACTAACATCAACTTTACAGCAATTGATTCATGTTTCTGTTTAATAACCTCTGAGTTTAATGTGTGCCTTCAACAACCGGAGCCATCTCTGAACCCCTCCTCTTCTAGTTCAAGACACCTCTCCACACCAAAATCCTGACTCAGGACCACCTCACCTTTCACCACTCACCTGAATCACTGCAGAATGTCCTCATTCTCATCTCAAATACTACTAACACGTTAACCTTCCTAAAACACAGCCTTTATCAGCTTATTCCTATCGTCTCCCAGAGTCCAACCTCTTTAACATGGATTTAACCTAACTTTCCAAGCCTGGCACCTGCTGGAACTCCCTCTACTACCTCCCAGTGATTCATCCTTTAGTCAAACAGCCACTCACGACTTAGCTCCAAATGTGCCTCCCGCTGTCCTGCTTCGGTGCCTTTGTTCACATGGCTCCTCTCCCTTGAGGTCTCCCTCCCCACTCCTATCTCTCTTACCCCTACTTGTCTTTCAAGGCAAAATTAAATAAAGCTTCTCTTGCCTGCAGCTTTTCTGAATCTTTTTAGAGTGATCATTTACTGATCTTGACAACCTTATCATTCCAGTTAGGGCTCTTATTTCTCCATTCATTTGCAACCTCTTATTATAATAATTGCTAAACCCGTCTTATCCTCCTCCTTCCCTCGAGATTACCACCCTTCTTTTGCTCTGAGGTGTTTGCTTGGTTTGTGTACCTTCTGTGGAGTTAAGCATAATGCCTTACAGGAGTTCTGTAAGTATATGCTGAACTGATAAGGAAGTCAAATGATATTCAAAATACGCCAAAATGAAAACCCTACACTTGATAACAGTGGACAGACACTGTAATGATTTTTATGCAAGGCATGGCCTCATGAAAGACAATTCTAATCAGAATTTGTTAACACTTGAAATGTCATATAAAGATTAATATTCCAGATCAGCATTTCCCAATCCTTGAACTTGGTTACACGCTTTTGTAATGTTAACAAGGATTTCAAGAGAAACAGGTTCTGGGATATATTAAATTTGGAAAATGCTGTGTTTATAAACCTCTCCTCTAAAACGGGATAGGTAAAGAATGGGAAAAGGCCAAGAACGGAATGAAAATATCTGTTTTGCACATTGTTAATTTTAAAAGCTAAACATTCAGTAGTTTTGTTTTTTAGGCATCCTCAAAAATCTCTTTGCACAAAAATGGCAACATAAAAACAGCAGAAAAACCATCTCTCAGCCGGGCATCATCTGCCCAAGAGTAACACTAGCTGATAAGGCTAACCTGTAGATCGTTCCAGATGGTGATATAAAGCTACTATCATTATGAGAGCCGCTTTGCAATAAAAATTACAAAAATTTAGGGCGAGAATATAAAATTATTCGTTGTGCCTTTAATGAATCTGTCCAGAAATATAAAAATCTATTTTAGAGAACTATGAAGAACAACAGTGTGTAATAATTTCCCCTGTTCTCAGAATAAACTGTAATTTTAGGAGAGACATTAAAATGTTAGGATTAAATAACAAGAAATTATAGGAAACTCAAGTAATACCATTTCTATAAACAGTATCTTACCTCATGTTTATCAAGCAAGTAAGCTCTTTAAATATGAGTTGGCAGAATAAAACAAAACAAAACAAGAAAAAGAACCTCAATGCCAAGAGTAATAAAACCTACAAGTACATGCAGATAATTTCTAAGAAACAAATCAACTTTAACTGATAAGGGAGTGTTCTAAAGTACTTTGTAAGAACAAACACACTTTATTATATACCTCAGTTAAACTTTACTTACATGAGAATGTAAAACTGTCACCTTTTAGAACACTTCGTTACCAGGTTCACTCTGAAAGCCCCCAAATAATATACCAACTACGCAACACACTTTGAATGTACTTTAATAAATCAAATTTCTAATTCATATTTTTTTCATGGAAGTAGAATAAAGAGGCATGTAGTTTTATGAAACTGTATGGGGCTGTTGTACTCATCCTGTAGGGTCACTATAAGTCAGAACTGACTCAATGCAGCGGGTTTGGTTTTTTTTTTTAAATGGTTATGACTCCCTTTTAGGAAAAAATACTAATAAAAAGTTAAAATAATTTTTTCCAAACGGTTTTATTACACAATTATCATCTTTACTGTCTTTATATACTATATTTCATCTATTCTAAAATATTTTTTCCCATATTTTAACATCTCTGATATTAGGATGTGGTTTATAATGGTAACTGGAATGTTTTTTTCATCTCAGTGGTATATAAAATAAGTATTCTATAAACAAAGGTGTGCGAGATGCAATGAAATGCAATATATTGCCTGATTTTTTTAACATTGAAATATTATATGTAACTTAATTACTGGTAACACTTTGCTACTTCAACACCCTTGTTAGCTTCAACCCTCATTCTAATCTCGTGATCACTGTGTTTGTAATGTGCCCAGTATGTAAAACTCTACTACTTTAAAAAACAGTAATAAAGAGATTCCGAAAGCCTTTACTAGTAATATCTTCAAATTCTTAATCACCAGAAATTTCTTCTACATACTATGTTCTCCAAAGTCTCCTAGTGTTTGGCAGTTGAAATAATTCAGCATAAGCACATGGAAACTTGAATCACCAACATGACAGTGATCAGAAAATCGAGTACAGTGCTAGTATGAATGACTAATTTCTACTTGAAATTGTATCTGCAAAATATTTAATACTGCGTACAACATACAAATCCATAAACTGGATAAAGGAACTCACTCTGCAAAGTATGGTAAGAATATTCCCAGGCCATAACTCAAACACTAACCCTGTTTTCTCAAGGGAAGCCCAATATAATTTTCTAGCCACAGAAGAATTTTGCTATTCTCAGATAGCCTGGGGTATAAAATACAAGTATAAAACTATGAGAGAACTGTTCAGGAAAACAAAACAAAACAAACCCTTCTGTCATCAGCAAAGACTGGCCCATGTAATGCACAGTAGACAAGTAACAACATAAGAATCCTAGAAAACTGATAAGTATATCAACAACAATCTTGTAAGAGGCCTTAAGCATGATCCTAAGGATAATGGATCTGTTTAAACCTAGAATATTTTTATTCATAACAAGAAGGAAAGAATTTGGTAAAATTTACCAAATCACACTCTAAAGCAATTCAAAGAATATTCAGAAATAAGATTCTTACAATACTCAATTATTCTGACTGTCATACCTGCTCATTGTTTTCTTTTTTTGCCTTTTTGTTTTCAAATACAACAGAATGGGAAAGATCCTGGAGGCCCTATGCTTCTCAAGAGATGAGAACTTTACCAGCCTTCTTCTGGGTTGCAGAAACCCCAAAACACAAACAAACAACAACAAAAAACCAAACTAGTTGTCGTTGATTACGACTCACAGCAACCCTATAGGACAGAGTAGAACTTCCCCATTGGGATTTCAAGGAGCGGCTGGTGGACTCAAACCGCTAACTCTTTGGCTAGCTGCACTTAAGCACTGCGCCACCAGGGCTCCTGAATGTACTTGCTAATTCCATCAAGAGGGTCCACATTCTTGGAGCCATCACCCTTCCTCCCACCCCCTTTAGTAAAATATCACTTCAGAGGCACCACAGCAATTTGTCACCAGCCCTCTGTTTGGAACCTTAATAACTTAGGGCTCTGATGCCTCTTGGGACCTCTCAGTTTCCACTGCATTTAAACTTCATATCACAGCAGATTTTTCAAACTGTTCTTGCTTAGCATCAGCTATCTCCCACCCCAAATCATTTTTTCTCTTCTCTTCTTTCCCTGCAACCCTTTAAGGCTACATGGAACACAGTTTGAAAATCACTGCTCTAATGCTCCATCTGCAACTCCTCCCCTTGGCTATTTACTGTTCTTCTGGCTTACTGCTCAGCCCTTTTCTCATTTCTCCACTGCTGACCTCCTTCTCAGCCTGACACTCCAGGCCATTTTAAAGCTTCCACAACACGGTTCCAATCTACCAGATTTAAATCCAATCTGGCTCTTTCCCATAGACCAGGAACCTTGCAACCCTTTCCGAGGAACTGCTGATTCTCCTGCTAGAAGGCAGCAGTGCTATCTCATAGCTCTACCTTGTTACTTGCTGACCATTTCTCCTTGTCTTTGTACTTTCTTAAACTCTGTACAAAAGCTACTCCTTTTCTTTGACACTCACACCACTAGTGGTTTTCAAAACTATTAACGCCAGAACCCTCTTCAAAGACAACCTTCTTCTTATACTTTCGATACTATACTATCTCATCTACCGAGAACTTGTTCTCTCAAACATTCCTTCCTTCCCCTATATCTTATGCCTCTCTCTCTCAACATACATAAATAAAACATAGAAGCCTACTTTGGCTCCATTTCCTTCTTTAACCATCGTACTACCTCCTTCCCTTCATGCCAAAGCTTCCTGAAAGAACGGGCAACACATCTCTACTGCTTCACTGGTCCATCAAACCCACGGGCCTCCCTCCACAGCTTACGAGAATCCTCCTGTTTTCAGAAAGATCTTCCTCCAAACAAACGCCACTCCTGGATTTCCACGAACCCACCTTTCAGGTACTTCTTCTACCTCTGACTTCCTGAGATGCCTTCTCTTTCATCACTGACCTTCCAGGATGGGCTCCCAATGCTGGATCTTATCTCATTTAACACTACACATGCCTGTTGCAGTCTCATGTACAGACAAGGCTTAACCTACCACCAGAACATATCCTCCACTGATTGCCTCAACCACTTTCTACGGCTGAATATCTCTGCCAGCACCCCAAAATTCAGTATTTCAAATCATTCACTTCTCATCAAAGCTGCTCCTTCTCTGGGAGCCTCTACCTCATACCAGTTCACTCAACCAGGGAGCCCTGAGAGTCATCTTAGACTCTCTCTCCTCTCTCTCTCTCTCTCTCATTACCTACAGCCAATGGCTCACCAGGTTACGTAAATTTCACTATTTAAGTGTTTCTCATATATTTCATTCCTCTTCACCTCCAGTGTCATTTTAGTGTAGGCCCTGAGAACTTTTTGAAACTTTCACAACAGACTCACAACTGGTCTCTGTTACCTGTCTCATTCCTTTCCAGTTCCATCAGCCACATGACTACCAAAGCTTTTTTCCTTAAAATACAGATTGATCAGGTTACTTGGTCCTTACTCCCTAGGTTAAAGTCCTTCAGTGGCATGCCACCACCTACAGGATGAAGTCCAAAATCCTTAGTACATCTTTATGAAAGCTGCTCTGTGATGTGGCCTCTGACCTCCCAAGCCTCAACCTTGCTCTATCCTCACATTCTCCTATCTATCAACTCTGCTCTCATTTGCTTATCTTTCCGGGCTTTTTTTCCTCAGCTCGGAAGGTCTTCCTCTCCTGCATCAAACCGAACCAACTCCCCCTTACCCTGACAGTCAACTTGGGCATCACTTCCTTCCTGCACTTTCTCAGACTCTCCGAAGCTTTCCTTCCTTTTTGCTCTTGTACACATCTCTCATATGATATTAATTACACTGGTATTTTACTATTATTCTTTCTCTCCCATTAGACTGTGAGTTCCTTGAGGGGAGGAATTTTGTCTTATTTATGTTGTTGTTCAACTGTGTACCACTAGCATCTAGAACACTGTTTGGCACAAAATAATTCACCAAGGGAATCTTTACATGCTACAGGTCTTATTTTTTTCTAATTTCATGCTTTTGCATTTAAAATAGAACACCATGGATTCCCACTATAAATGGAAATGAATTAAGGTTGGGCGAGGGGAAAATAATCTGTTTTATTTGAGAAAAGACTACCCGAGTTTTCTGACTGGCTGCCCTTTGATTAAATGTGCACAGGGAGTAAGAGCTTTAGCAACAATTAAGGAGGCAGAGTTTTGTCACCAACTAAAGTCACTAAACACCAAGCCATAAAGTAAACCAGGAAAGATTACCTAAATTAATAAACTGACTTTGAGTAAAGATTTTCTTAAAACCTAAGTCAAAATTTAAGTTAGGGGTTAGACTAGGTATTACTTGAGTCCAGTACTAGTAACCGAACCTAATTTTAGGGAAATTTCCCTAGAAAAAAAAAAATCTCTTCAAAATTGGTTATATAAGCTTATCCATAAAAATTACAGTAAATAGGCAGAGTTGCCAAAACAAATAAATCATTTTTAGATGATAAATTTTAGTAAGACTGGGTATCCTTCTCATTATATAAGTATAAAAAGTTTACATATGGCTACACACTCAAAAATGATACTGAAAGTATTAATTAGTTGTACATAATCCTTAAAACTAGTAGAATTACTGTATGTCACGTATTTTATAACTAATCAGAAAGCAGAATTACTATCACATGCAGTTGTTTTCATTCGGGTTAAAAACAAAACAAAAAAAGCAGCATTTGTTTGTTTGAATGCAAAGAGCTTAAAACTCAATTTTCCAGGTGTCTCCAGCCAAAACTACCAGTCCTACCTACCTAGGCCCTTTATATCTGTATGTTTCCTTTCTTTTCCATCCCAGATTCTGCAATGATTTTAATGCAGCCCCTATTCTTTCGCCCAATATTTTCAAAAGCCCTCCTTAAAAGTGCTAAGTGGAACTATCTCCAATTCTTTAACTCTCCAGATCACATCTACCCACAATAACTTCTTCCCCTTAAGCCTGAGACGGGAAGGTGGAATAAACCTCTGTTGATAACTAACTGATAATGCTATTTTAACACTCCACTCAGCATTATGGCATTAGACTACTCTTCTTTGGAGCTTTCATAGTTCCAATAATGAGATTCCTTACCTCATTCTGTAACATAAAATAATTTCTAGAAAATTAACTACATTCAACAATGAACACAAAAACGGAATTTAGTAATTCTATGTATGGTATTTTAATACTTTTAGCTGTTAGAAGAACCCACTG
Source organism: Elephas maximus indicus (assembly GCF_024166365.1). Lineage (NCBI taxonomy): Eukaryota > Metazoa > Chordata > Mammalia > Proboscidea > Elephantidae > Elephas > Elephas maximus. Next base: position 43,439,952 of record NC_064829.1, on the reverse strand, counting down.
CAGAACTGTTGGAAATATGATCATGTATAGGAATCCAAAATTGTTAATCTAAAAAGTCAACACTTTATACAATACAAATTAGTTAATAAACATCTGTGATCTATTTATCCAAATGGTTAGATTATTACAAAATTTCACTCACCATCCCCAGCAGGAAGTCCTCTTTCCTTTTTTTCATCACATTTGTTGCATTCACTGAAGTAAAGCAGCAGGAACATGTCCAAGAGTACCCAAATCAAGGAGGTGGCTAGGACCACCTTGCAATATGCAAATTTTCTCATGGCACTTTAAGTCAAATGCAAAATTTTAAAATATATACATATATATGTATAAATATACAAATATCATGAAAATTATTCCAATTCCGTTTCATCAGAAAACACTTTCATAACCTACAAAGAAAGAAAAAAACATTTACTTAAAAATTCAGAATGTACATTAATCCTAGGATTAATACGTGTATGAAATTGCACTCTGAAGAATAAGACTGTAAATCAGACTTAGAAAAACCCTTGTAAAATATGTAAAAAGTATTAGTATCAAGAATGCACAAATAAATCCTACAAACCAATATACAACGATGCAAGAGAAAAACTGGTAAGGGAAATAAACAGGCCTTCACAAAAAGGAAATCTGACTAGCCAATAAACACTGAAAAAATGCTCGATTCACTACAATAAGAAAAATGCAAATTAAAAGAACAGTGAGATACTATTTCACACCCATCAGATTAACAAAATTTTAAAGGTTTATTATATCTAACTAACCCTAAACCTAACCCTCTGCCAGGAAAATTTCTGGGGGAGGGGGAGTTAGAAACCATGTAATAAAAAGGGACAACATGCATCTGAAAATACTGACCCAGATACAAACAACACCAAAATATATTCCTATAAAATTGTTTGAATTCATAGAAAAAAAATTAAGAAACAACTTGGCACATACTGGCAACATCAGCTCACTTATAAGGGAAATAAAATCATACTGCCGGTAGACTGAGTCAGCAATGCTTTATAACAGAAAAAAACAAAACTAACATATTTAAGATTTCAAGAAAAGAAAATCGGACTCAAGAATTTTATATTCAGCCAAAATAACCTTTAAGTATAAAGGACGCAACTGAACTGTCATAAAAATGCCAGAACTCAGAGATCACTGCTCCTCCCATGAGCTCTGAGGAATCTACTAAAAAATAAGCTTCAGACAATCAAAATGACTGAAGAAAGATTTAAAGGTGAGAATTACAACTATACTTACTTGTTTAAACTATAGCCAAGTGAAAGGTTATGGGAAAGTCTATATGCAATATGTATACGATATACGTCGTATGATCCATGCTCTGACAATACAGATACAGTACAGCTGCAAAATAACGAGGAGAGAATGGAGAAAGCATATGCAAAAAAAAAAAAAAAAAGAACCATTTTCAGTTAACATACTGTTGATGGCAGTGTGGAAATGTTATTCTGAGAATGTTAAGACTGTAATGTGAAATAAAGCAATTCAGTTTATTCTGATTGTTATATTCTAATTATATTATCCCTGGTTATCTTGAGAGCTGAGAATCTTAGCAGAGAAAAAAGAAACAGATACAGATTTAAGATCAGAAGATAATTTGAATCCCAATTCATATACTTATGAAATGCCATTTCCCACTAAAAGATATCAGGACTTTTTAGACAATTTTTAGATTCCAGGTCTGACGCAGAAAATGAGACAAGATGAGTTTGGCTGTCAACATCAAAGCTATCAAAGATGACTAGCGTTGTGTCAAAAATTATCTCAGGAGTCAAACTGAAGAAGCCCCACAGACCAAAGATGGAACAATTTTGAATTAACAGCTTAAGAGAAATTTGTGAGTGTGAAAAATCTATGTCAATATGCTTAAATTGATGAGTTCATAATACTAGTACAAAATAAAAAAGAAGCCAAGTGTTTTTTTAAGGAAGCATTCCAGCTAATCAGGGAAGGAGAAATGACAGAACATCATTTTACAACCTCTGCTGATTTTAAGCAATGACCATGAAAGGCTGCTAACATCATAAAAAGAGAGACCAGTCATTAGGACCTTCTGGGGGAAGTACACAATACCATAACCCATATTGAGGTGGTTGAGGAAGAACACTTGAATTTGGTCAAATCTCTATTTATCTACCAATTTACAGGAAATAAAAAGGACAGCAGAACAGATTAAATGACACCAGAGCAACACAATCAGCAAAATACAGACTGCAGGAAACGCTTCCACCTAGGCCCCCCTGCTTATGTCTGTTCTTCAGTAGTCAAAAATGATCCTGTTGATAAATGCCAGGTCAAGTAAGAACTCTACTCAAAACTTTCCAGAGCTTCACCATCTCACTCAGACTGAAAGCCCAATTACTGTGCCCTACAAGGCTTTACAAGGAGCCCAATGGCACAGTGGTTAAGCGCTCTGCTGCTAAGTGAAAGGTAGGTGGTTCAAACCCACCAGGTGAACCTACTAGCCACGCCACAGGAGAAAGATGTGGCAGTCTACTGCAAAGATTAAAAAAAAGATTGCAGCCTGGGAAATCCTGCGGGGCAGTTCTCCTCTGTCCTGTAGGGTCGCTATGAGTGGCACTCAATTCTGCAGAACTCAACGACAAGGCTTTACATGATTTGGCTGCCTGTTACCCCTCTGATCTCACTATTCATTTGATCCACTCCAGCCTCCTTACTGTTCCCAGAGCACTCAGGAGTACACCGCAAGAAATTAAAAGGCTCATTAAAAAAAAAAAAAAAAATCCCAGTGCCACATTACATCTTAAAGACTAAAAGACTATAAACCAAAAATGTAGGGTCACTATGAGTCAGAATTGACTCAATAGCTCACAAGTAACAACATAAACCAAAACCAAGTGCCCCATGTGTTGCAGAGTAGAGCTATGCTCCATAGGGTTTTCAAGGCTATGTCCTTTTGGACACAGATCACCAGCCCTTTCATCCGAGGCACCTCTGCGTGGGTTTGAACCATCAACTTTTTGGTTAACAGCTAAGTGCTTACATAAAGATGTGGCAATCAAGGCAGTGTAGTATTGGTGAAAAGACAAATGGTAATCACATACATGATCAACATATTGTGAATGGATAGTCTTCAATAATCTGAGAACAATTTGATATCCACAATAAAAGGAAGCTTCACCCATATTTTGTACCATGTGTAAAATTTAACTAAAATTCTGAACTAGATCTAGAATAAAACATAAGATAGAAATCTGTGAGACCATGGGTTAGGAAAAAATTCCTTAGATAAAACACAAAAAATAAAAACCATAAAAAAAAAAATCCTGAAAAATGGACTTCATAATTAAAAGCTTTTGCTCTTCAAAAGACACTGTTAAGAAAAGGAAAAAAGACAAGTCACAGCTTGGGAGAAAATTTACAAATTATACATCTGATAAATCACACTGGTGTCCAGAATATATATAAGAACTCTCAAAACACAATAAGAAAACAAACCACCCAATTAAATGGACAAAAGCCTTGAACCATCCACTAAGAACGCGATGCCTATGGCAAATAAGTATATGAAAAGGTGTTCAGTATCATTAGCCATTAGGGAAGTGCAAATTAAAACCACAAGGAACTACAACTGTGAATGAAATACAATGTAAATAGCTAAAAGAAAAATACCAAATGCTGTCAAGGAACCAGAGCAACTGGAACTCTAATGGAGCCCTAGCGGTGCAGTGGTTAAGAGGTACGGCTGCTAACCAAAAGGTCAGCACCTGGAATCCCCTAAGCTGCTCCTTGCAAACCTTATAGGGCAGTTCTACTCTGTCCTGTAGGGCTGCTATGAGTCAGAATCAACTCAATAGCAGAGGGGTTGGTTTTGGTTTGGACTCTAATAACTTTGCTGGTGGGAATGCAAAGTGGTACAGCCTCTAGAAAACAATCTGGCAGTTTCTTACTACAGGACCCAGCAATCCCATTCCTAGCTATTTACTCTAGAGAAATGAAAACATGCCTGCACGAAGGCTTGCATGCAAATCTAGCAGCTGTATTCATAATCATCAAAATTTGGAAACAACCCATGTCCATCACCTGGTGAATGGATAAACAAACCGTGGTACATCTATCAGTAAAATACTAAGTACCAATAAAAAAGAACTCTTGATACATGCAACAATGTAGATAAACCTCAAAAGCATTATGCTAAGTGAAAGAAGCTGTCATGAAAGGCTACATATTATATACTATCTAATTCCATTTATATGACATTCTGGAAAAGGCAAAACTATACAGACAGAAATCAGAGCAGTGGTTGCCAAGTACTGGGGATGGGGGTAGGGGATTCTATTGCCCTCAAAGGAGTATGAAGAAACATGCAATAATGGGAACATCCTTTATCTTGACTGTGGTGGTAGTTATATGACTGTATGTTTCTTCAAATTTAAAAAACTACACTTAAAAATGTGAATTTTACTGTGTGTAAATTTTGCATGTGAAAGCTGAACAATGAATAAGGAGACTGAAAAAGAATTGATAGATTTGAATTACGGTGTTGGCGAAGAATAGTGGATATACTACGGACTGTCAGAAGAACAAACAAATCTGTCTTGGAAGAAGTACAGCCAAGAATGCTCTTTAGAAGTCAGGATGGTGAGGATAATGTACTTTGGACATGTTATGAAGAGACTAGGCCCTGGAGAAGGACACCATGCTTGGTAAAGTAGGTCAGTGAAAAAGAGGAAGACCCTCAAGGAGATGGGACTGACACAGTGCCTCCAACAATGGGCTCAAACATAGCCAGCAATTGTGGGGATGGCACAGGACCGGGCAGTGTTTCCTTCTGTTGTACACAGGGTCACTATGAGTTGGAATCGACTCAGCTGCACCTAACAACAACAACAAATTCAACTTCAATAAACTTTAAGTAACTAAATACAAAGGGAATACTTCAGAGAAAGAGAACATCAATTTTAGAAGGAGAAAATTTGTGTTTCCTCAAATGACACATACCAGAACTTATCTTAGAATTCACTGAGAGTTCAGCTTGTTTTTCCCAATGACAGTAGATTAAACCTTCCATCTAAAATACATTTATTTTAAATGTTGTGAAATTGGAATTGATGTAAAAATATACTGATCAATTACATCAGTAAATTTCTCTTATCCTACCTGTAGTGTCATATGACAAATTTTTCCAAAGATTGATCACCATTTTCTAGGGCTAGGTATTTTTTCCTATTCCTCACACACCCCTCAATACACAAAATAATTTTGGTGGAGTTTAATTTCTCTGAGTGTCGGCTGGATTTAGTAACTTGCTTCTAACAAACAGAATACAGTGGAAGTGATGGTGTGTGACTTCCAAAACTAAGCCATAAAAGTCACTGTAGCTTCCTCTTACTTTCAGATCGCATACATTGGGGAAGTCAGCTACCGTGTCCTAAGGACACTCAAGCAGCCCTATGGAGAGGTCCACATGGTGAGAAACTGGAGCCTCCTGCCTGCCGACAACCAGCACTATCTTGCCAAGCACGTGAAGGAGCAACCTTAGAAGCAGAGTCTCAGTCAAAGCCTTCAGATGACTGCAGATCCTAAGCCAACACCACTCTGCTAAACTGCTCTTGCAGCTTGGTAGTGCAGTGTTTAAGGGCTCAGCTGCTAACCAAAAGGTCAGCAGCTCAAATCCACCAGGTGCTCCTTGAAAAAACCCTCTGGGGCAGTTCTACTCCATCCTGCAGAGTCACTATGAGTTGGAGTCGGCTGGACGGCAATGGGTTTGGTTTGGTTTTGGTAAGCTGCTCCTGGACTCCTGATCCATGAAAACTGTGAGATAATAAACGTTTACTGTTTAAAGCCATTAAGTTTTAGGGTAATTCAATACTCAGCAATAACTTCAACAGCAAACTGGGACTGGAAAGGAAATTCTTTAACCTACAGTAAACATCATATTTAATTGATGGAACTTCAGGTACACTTTGGTAACATAAACAAGACAAGTTATGTCTTTCCTAAACACTGTACATTTTTAGGGTGAAAAAGAAAAAATTATCATCTGCAGATGGCATGATTTTTACATGGAAATTTTAAAAGAATCAATAGATAAATCATTAGAACTAACTGATGATTTCATCACAGTTGCTGAATACAAGATGAACATACAACATCGACTGAGTTCCTATACGGTGGTAATAACTAATTAGAACATACAAAAGAGAACAAATTATACTCAAAAGAGCTATAAAAAATCTAAGGTTTTTTCAGAAATAAATTTAACAAAATATGTGCAAGACATGGAGAAAACTGTGGAGATTTATTGAAGGATATAAAAGCACATCTGTCTAATGGATAAACCATGTTTGGAAAGAAAACAAAAACATCAATTCTTCCCAAAATTAATCTATAAATTCAATATAATTCTAAAATTTTTAGAGATTAAAACATTATTTTTAATGATCTTTGGGTACAGAAGAATTTAAGACATAGAAAATGTGAGCCATAAAAGATACCTTTTTATTAAGACAAGCTACAAAACTGGGAGAAGACACTTGCAATATATATAAAGCACAAGGCTGGAATCTAGACTATAAAGATCTTCACAAACTCATAAGAAAAAGACAAAACAACCCATGTGCGGTGCAAGGAATTACTTAATATGGCCCTTCTAGCCATGGTCTTTGTGACTCACACACAATGACTGAGTGGGACTATGCAAATAAGGTATATGGAACCTGTGAAGGTTGGGGTTGTGTGTCAACTTGCTAAGCCATCATTCCCAGTATTGTGTGGTTGTCTTCCATTTTATGTGTCATGGATCCTGACCTCTACATGATAATGAGATAGGATTGGGATAAGTGTCTTGGATCCAACCTCGCAGGAGGGCGTGACTGAAGCCCCACTTTTAGTAAAGTTATACCCTCCCCTGCGGTGTGACCTAAATCTAAGATATACCGGTATTGTCCTGGCAAGGCTCGCTCTCTCTACGTCATCAGGATCCCACCCTGTTTCTCATCAGTTGACCTACCCAGAGGCCTACTGTCTGACCTGTCAATTCTGGGATTCGCCTGCCTCCACAGCCCCTTGGGCCAGTGGTCTATTGTGTGACCTGATTCGCCAGATTCTGCAGGCTTCTGAGCCAGCAGCCTGTGGTCTGAACTACCAGTTTGGGTTTGTCAGCTCCTGCAGCGATGTGGGTCAGGAGAAGCCTATGCCTGACCCACAAATTTGGGATTTGCCAGCTTCCACAACCACATGACCCATTTCCTTTATACTGTTCTTGAGTTCTGTGAGGCATTGCTGCAAATTAGGGAACCCAAAGACTGGAGGGAGGGTACTGAGGGGACAGGGAGTAGTTGATGTTAGAGATGATGGAGTCATACAACATGTTGGAAAAAGTGGACATTTGGGACATCTTTGACTTCTGCCTCATAGGAACCAGCTTTGTGTTATCTTTATAAGAGAAATTACTCATTTACCATCTGATAAAAAAAGTGGAAAGTCCTGCCTTTCACATGTAAGTAGGGATTCAAGGTCATTTTCTCCCATATTGATAACTGTCCAGAATTATGTATAAAAAGTTTATCCTTTCCCTGAAGATGGGCTGTGCTGACTTTCTCATAAACTAGGTTTCTGGGGGTCTGTGTTCTGTCGATGGTCTGTCTATTCCTATAATACACTACTATCTTAATTATTATAGTTTTCTAATAATTACTGACATCTGCTAAAGTCTTCTCACCTTTCACTACCTTCTTTAGGAGTGCTCCTGACCCTTTGGCCTTCCCTAAAATTTTCAGAAATCAGCTTTTCAAGTTCTACCAAAACAGCCTGTTAGAATTCTGATTAGAACTACAGTAAATGTATAGATAATTGGAGAAAGCTGCTATTTTTTATAACATGGAGTCTTTAAATCCATAAAAATGTTCTTTCTTTCCATTTACTTACCAATAATGAAACTCGTTGCCATCGAGTTGATTACAACTCACAGCAACCCTATAGGCAGAGTAGAACTGCCCCATAAGATTTCCAAGGAGCAGCTGGTGGATTTGAACTGCCGACCTTTTGGTTAGCTGTTGAGCTCTTTAACCACTGTGCCACCAGGGCCCCTAGGCCTTTGTTAATCTCTTTCAATAAAATCTTATAAATTTCTCCTTTCAAGGGCTAACACAAAATTTTGTTACGAAATATTTGTTAGATACTTCAGATCTTTTTAAAATTACATTTTGTTTTTTGCTGATTTACATAAATGCACTTGGTTTGTGATTACTGATTTTAAATCCAGCAACTGTGTCGGGACCACCAGTATAATATCAAACAGAAGAGGTGATAACAGGCATCCATGTTTTATTCCTGACCTTAAAGTTTCCCTTGCTTTGTTTTTATAAGGCAAAGAAGGAATGTATTTGCTGTGACTGACCATTTAATCCCCTAAAAATTACATTCTATCTATTGCAAAAAACAAAAACACTCTGATAGTTAAAGGCACTTAACTAAACATCTGTGGTGAGATAATTCTACTGTTCTGACAAAATATGCAAACAAAAAAATCGCAGAGGCCATAAAAGACAAGTTGGTGATAGGAAGATGATTTAAACTCAAGGGATGTCTAAAAGTTCCAAAAATGGTTTTTCAAAATGGCATCGTTATTTGTATTCCTTTAAAAAAAAAAAAAAGCTTCAGTATTTCACAGTCACAATTCATGCCAGCCTCTCTAGAATGTCTTTTTTTAATTGTGTCTTAGCTGAAGTTTACAGAGCAAATTAGTTTCTCATTAAACAATACACAAATTGTTTTGTGACAACGGCTGCCAACCCCCACAATGTCTCAACACTCTCCACCCCCCGCCCCCACCCCAGGTTTCCTGTTACCATTCGTTCAGTTTTCCTGTCCCTTTCTGCCTCATCATCTCTGCTTTTGGGCTGGTGTGCCCATTTAGTCTTTGAACTATGAAGCAAGTTCCTCACATGTGTTACCGTTGGTCCTATAGACCTGTCTAATCTTTTGCTGAAGGGTGAACCTTGGAAGTGACTTCAGTACTGAGTAGAAAGGGTGTCCAGGGGCCATACTCTCTGGGTTTCTCCAGTCTGTATCAGCAAGTCTGGTCTTATTTTTGGGAATCTGAATTTTGTTCTACATTTTTCTCCTGCTCTGTCTGGGACCCTCTGTTGTGATCCCTGTCAGTGCAGTCAGTGGTGGCAGCTGGGCACCATCTAGTTGTTCTGGGCTCAGTCTGGTAGAGGCTGTAGCAGTTGTGGTCTGTTAGTCCTTTGGACTAGTCTTTCCCTTGTGTCTTTGGTTTTTTTCATTCTTCTTTGCTCCAGCCAGGATGGGCCCAGTAGATGTATCTCAGATGGCCGCTCACAGGTTTTTAAGACCCCAGACGCTACTCACCACAGTCGGATGTAGAATATTTTCTTTATAAACTGTTATGCCAATTGAGCTAGATGTCCCTGAGACCATGGTGTCCAGCCCTTAGCCCAGTAACTCAGTCCCTCAGCGAGTTTGGATGTGTCTGTGAAGTTTCTATGGCTTTGCCTTGGTCAAGTTGTACTGACTTTTACAGTATTGTGTACTGTCTTCCCCTTCACCAAAGTGAGTCATGGCCAACTATGTGCTTAATACTGTGTCAGGTATTAGGGATGGTACCAGCGTGAAGGCAATAACCCACACTAGGGAAGTTCTTATCACCTAAACCCACTGTTAAACACCAGTCTAAGACATAACACTCACATTCCAAAAGAGAAACATCGACTCAGGAAACCTGGCAGGAAAAAGACAACCAGATAGGGAAGTTCCTAAATAGATTTTATCTTAAGACAGTATAAGATACTAAAATTTTCTGTAACAAAGTTTCATTTAAAGTAGGTTTTTCCCTACACTTGTTTTGTTTCTGCCCCTCCTTTACCTAAAACCCTTTAATGGCTTCCCACAGAATGTTTCCCCTCATAGCTGAGAAAGAAGCCCCACTAAAGAGATTTCACGGTCAAATAAGTTAGGGAAACGTTACGTACTCTAGTCACCCTGGGAGATTCCTATTATTGCACAACAGGCTCTGTGATAGGGAAAAATAAGGAAATGTACTTAACGTGGTCAATTCAGAGCTTCCCATACTCAAGCATGTAGCCTTCCCCGTCCACTTTCTTTGTTTTTTGCATAACGTAGTGTAGGTTTTAAGTAGGAATAACTGAAGTAGTAAAGACTGGTCCCAAATCCTGGAATTAGGCATTTTTTTAAACTATGGGTTACTTTCTTTCTGCAAAACTGGGATTTCTGTGAATCTGCAAATTCCATAAAAAGGAATCCCATTGTGTTTAAAAGCATCTCACAAGAAAAGCCTTCATAAAGTGAAGGTTAATTTTGTAATGTCTTAATTTAACTTTTAACTTCATATTTTTGCACTGTCCTTTAATATAACATACAAAGGTATACAATAACGGCTGTGGACAAAAATCTCTAAAATAAAAGAATCTATAAACTGCCCTTCCAAGAAGTAAAATTTACCAAGTATTTCTACTACCAATTATTTTCTATGAGTGTAGAATATTATATTCTAAAGAATAAATCTAGCATGAAATATCTGCATTCAGTCAATGCAGTATTATTTTGTGTTGGCTACTGTGAGGAAAGAGTTAATATAGCAGGTCTGTTTTACTCGGTTCTTGCTAATCTCTGGGGATGCCTTGGAGTCACGGCAATGACCCTTGCCAAACTCTGAGAACTAAACGCCTGGAATGTTCATGCAGTCACTGGTTAATGATGTTACTCTGTATGTCTCAGGGAGTGCGTAAGGCTGTACCAGGCTGTCAGCACTGTTTAAAGTAAACACCAAGATTTATGATGTACACCTGGTATCTGGTCTGGGGTCCCAAGTTTCAGTTACCATGGCTGGTATGCGATTTTGTCTACGTGGCCAGCTTCCTATAAGAACTTTGGACTGTAATACTCAAGTAGGCTTCCCTGGGCGGAGACATTTTGCATGTGTCTCTATGATTCACAACTGGAGAGAAAAGTGTGTGTGTCTGTGCGGCCCTTGCAGAGGGAGGGCTTGGAAGCCTGTCCCTAACTTCTCCAGCCTTTGTCTATGTATATCTTTTTCCTGCTATTCCTACACTGTGTCCTTCGCTGTAATAAATCTTAATCATGAATACAACTTTATGTTGAGCTGTGTGAGCCCGTCCATTCAATCACCAGTGGGATGCCCAAAACAGGTATCACTAAAGAATTCAGTTTGCCATACTTCTCTCCTTATTTGTCAGAAGCTAAATGATCATAATCACAATCTCCTTAAATGGGCAAATTAGTGTGCAAACAGAGTTAACATAGCAGACCTATCAAAGACTGGAAGCTATCCTTAGAAAGGCCTGCTTGTAAGGTTGGCCCTTGGCTAGCATCTGGGAACTTGTAAACCGTTTCCTACATTGATATAAAACCTTCCCTAGATGATAATGTGGCTCACTCCGCCTAAACTGTTCGTACCAACAGTTTGTGCTGAGCAACTGCTTTCCTTCTGGAAGTCTGGAATTTTGGTACATGCTATAACCAGCCTTCAGTAAAAACTCTGGGTGCTGAGTTTCTAATGAGCTTCTCTAGTAGACAAGATTTCACATATGTTGTCACGGTTTACTGTGGGAGGAACTAAGCATATCCACATGGAGAGAACTCTTGGAAGCTTATAGCTGGTTTCCTCCTGAGTTTACCCCATGCACATTTTCCTTCTGCTGACTTTGCTCTATATTCTTCCCATGTAAGAAATCTCAGCCATGAGTACAACCATATGCTGAGTCCTGAGTTCTCCTAATGAATTACCGAACCTGGGGGTGGTCTTGCGACCCATGACCCATAATCTAACCAGCATATTGAAACAGAAATGAATGTCTATTAGGCCAAATGCTTAAGTTCAAATTTACATCTTCAGTTCTGTGCCCCCTAGCAATGTTACTTTACCAGTATAAGCCTGGGCCTTTTTATCTATTCCTTTAATCGAGTTCCCCTGTAAGACGGAGTAGAACTGCCCCATAGGGTTTCCAAGATTATAAATCTTTATGGAAGCAGACTGCCGAATCTTTCTCCTGCAGAGTGGCTAGTGGGTTCAAACCACTGACCTTTTTGATTAGCAGCCGAGCACTTTAGCCACTGTACCACCAGGGCTCCAAGTACACATTAATATTCAATGGTGCACTTTCTTAGATGAAACAACCAGGCAGCTTTTATATGAGAACTGAAGCAATGCAAATTTAAATGGCCATTTGGAATACTGTAAAGCGAAGCTCAGAGGCAAACTGTGACCCTGTATCTTCAACACTGGCTCTGTGACTGAGTTCTAGAGCACAAGACGGAACCACTGGATAAGCTCAAGCAGGGTATACACAATAAGCTTCTGTTTCTGAACCTTGTTTTCAAACTGACCACCTTAATGAGAAGTAATTAGTGCACCTGCACTAACTAATTGCAACTGGGGCTATGCTTAATGGTTACCTTTCTAAAATCACTACATGGGACTTTTATGTGTATCTGAAGCATAAAGTCCAATCAATCAAAGAGTCCAAACCCACAGAGTTGTAAGATCAAATGCCAATTTAAAGAGAAGTAAAAGCAACCCTGAAGTCATTTATTCCCAACTATCAACTTACCCCAAAGTGGTTTTTCAAATGAATTCATTTCCCAAATCCACATGTCCCACATCTCCTGCTGAAAAATAAATTTCTTCGTATCAGTTTATTACAGAATAACTCTATCCTCTCCCCTCACCTCAGCCACTTCATTCTGCTGGACTGTAAGCCAGCTGTCACCTGAAAGCAAGGATCATATCTTATTCAGGTACTTCGGTAGTGCTGAGTGGGTGGCACACAACAAAAAAGTAGTCAATAAATGTCTATTACATGAATGAGTCAGTGAATAAAGTATTACTGAGATCAAACACGAAGCTCAGTAGAAATACTATAAAAATTGTCCTTCTTCCTCTTAAAAATCTATGAGGATATTAACTTTCCAGAGGGAAAGGCCAAAGACACATACCATCAGTGGCTGACCACAGAAAGTTCATTGCTTATTCCACCCCATTCCCATCTTTTCACTGAATCATAGCTCTGATTGAATCAGGTTATCATTCAATATGCTTCCCCGAGGGGAGTTTTCTTGATTGGTCCACGCCAACCATGGCCTTCCTATTCCTCTTGCCAGTACAAGTGACCCAAGCCTGGCCAGTGGGACCTGAGGAAAAGTTTTGCTCCCTCACAGAGATGCTCCAAGAAAAACTATACTTTTCTGCCTTTGGATCATGGCTTTGAACTAGTTTGTTCCAGCTTGAACCCCTGCTGAGAATTTGCATTTCTAACAAGTTCCCAGGATGTTACACATAAGAATCACCTGGTGTATCATTTCCTGGGAACTTGTTAGAAATGCAAATTCTCTGCAGGGGTTCGAAACACAATGAACTGGTTTGAAGCCCTGCTTTGGATACTGTTTGTTAAGCATACCCAGAAGTGCTGTTCTCATCCGGAGGCCATGAGGGAAGCCATCATCAACATGTGAGAATGGCAAAGGGAAAAACGGAAAGCACATGGGACCCGGATATCACAGAGCCACCAAACAGACCAAACCTGAAACCAACTACGTCCAGACTTCTGGTTATGAGATGATAAAGCTCTCACTGTTTGAGTGTTCCATTACTTCAGTCAACAACATCCCCATACGCCACTCTGCAAGCTACAATTACCGATTTGAACAGGCGTGTATGCTATAAAGACAACCTTTACAGATGTAAGAAAAGACCTGTTGATCTGTTCCTGTAAAGATTACAGCCTAGGAAACACTATGGGGCAGTTCTACTCTGACCTAGTTGCTATGAGTCAGAATCGGCACACAACAACCTTCACAGAGGACACTGTATAAAAGTGTAATTTTAATATGCATTTAATAACTACAAACTAGAATTTGGCATATAATATACCTATCTCTGACCCAGCATAATTTACCACAGAATCACATATACATAATTCATTCAAACTTTAAAGAATGTCAAATATGTGCAAGACACTACACTTAAGTGTCAGATGCACATAAACATGAAAAGGCTCAGTCCCTGCCCTCAATAAGCTTACACTCTAGGAGAGATCACAAGGTAAGTTTGTGCAGCACTTCACAGTTTACAAAAAGCTTTTGTATCTTTGCAAAAGGGGCTTACACAGTGCATAAAGGAGAGAAATCAGTGGGGAGAAGTGACTGGGGAATTGGTTCAAGGTAGACACATAAAAAGACATTCCAAGTGAACAAAACAGTGCAAGATAAAAGAGGAAGGCAGGGAATGTCTAGGGAACATCCAGCAGGAGAGCTGGAAGATTGGTTGAAGGGATGTGTTCAGTACAGGGAAAATCCTGACTATCATGCAAAGGAGTCTGAAGGGCAATGGTCAAAGGAAGTCATGAATTTCTTCTTTGTTTTTACTTCCATCTCTTGAATACTAATACCAAACCATTACGATAGAACACAGTGTTGGGGTTCCAGGAAATAGATACCTTTCCCTACAACCATGAGCTCAGATGCTAAGAAAAACATTGCCAGGGCACTGCACTGGAAAACCCCAGGGATCCTGAGGAGCAGTTTTTGGGAAGGAAAGGACCCAGCAGGAACTTTCTCCAGGCCAGAGGCCCAAGCTATTTTCTGTCCAAGGAACCCCAAATCTACAGGGTTTTGCTTTGTATTTTTGCCACAACACCAACCCCAGTCCTGAGTTCCACATGCTGCCCTCTTTCCCTCAAATTATCTTCTCCTCTCTCTTTTTTTTTTCATTCCCCACTTCTTGTGCAAGTAGCCTTTAAAGTGTAATTTCTCAATCCCTTGACCCACTGTAGTATGCCTTCACTCCAATGAAACCATTTACTGATCAAGTCACTCTCATTTCCTAACTACCAACACTAGTGTTCTTCTCACCCTCGTTTTACTTGATGTCTCAGCTATCTTAAATTATTTTTGGAGTAAGACAGGCTATAAATAAAATAAAACCTCTTCTTCTCTTGGCTTCCAAAGTCATTCTTTGCACTCTGAGTGTTCTGACCCTGCTTGGCAGTCTTCTTTACTGGCTCCTCCTCCTCTGCCCTGGACCTGCCCTGAGGGCCTTTGACTCTGCACGCCCTCCCTGGGAAGCTCATCAGTTGCGGAGTGGCACCTACCATGTGCCGATGGCTCCCATGTCCACATTCCCCTCCTGGTACTCTCTGGTTAGACTGCAAGCTCCTCCAGGATGGGAATTATGTGTTTTCATACCTGAGCCAAAAAATTCTTACAAAATGTCTGAATACTGCAGAAACTCATCCACATTATCTATCCTTTATTATGCTTTACTTTCCATTATACCACCAATTATGAATTCACATCATTATATTGATTTGCTAATTATCGTGTAAGCTCCAGGAGAGCAGGAATTTATCTTGTGTAATGCTATTACTGTAGCACCTGTAATAGTACCTGGCATGTGGTAGAGAAGCTGAATAACTGATTAAACAAGTGAATGAAAATACCAGAACGAAATACTGCATAAGAAGAAGAGGTAACTAAAGTTAGAGCATTTTAAGGTTGTTGTATTTAGGGGTTGAGATATTTGATTTTAGACTTTTTCAGGTCAAATATGCATACTGAAAAATTTAAAGGTAACAACTCATTACAGAATGTTTAACTTAGAAGCCAAAGTTGAAGAAAAGATGAATAAGAAACTCAAGTAATTAAAAAAAAAAATGAGAAGGGTATTTAAAATCATAGAAAACCAGAAATATAGAAAGCGCAAAAGGAAATGGTAGACATGAATCCCAATGCATCAGGAATCAAAATAAAGATAGAAGTACTAAGTGTTTCATTAAAAGTTGTCAGATTGACAACTTTTTTTTTTTTTTTAATAAAAGCTAGAAGTTATTTACAAGCCACATATCAAAAACAAGGATTCAGAAAACTCAGAAGCAAAGCATGGAAAACTTAAGCACAGAAGAGGTGGAGTAGCTTGTATTGACTGGACTAACCCTTCCACAAATAACAATTATAAACTCTGGCCAAAATATGTTTAAAAAAAAAAAAAAAACAACTATTTGAAGGCACCAGAGGACAACCAGAAGTCAGAAATTGGAGGGAGGCCAAGCCTTGACATACAAAAATACACTGCCTCAAGTCGATTCCAACTCATACAGATCCTACAGGACAGAGGAGAACTGCCCCAATATAGGAAGCAGACCGCCACATCTTTCTCCCACAGAGCAGCTCATGGGTTGGAACTGCCAGCCTTTTGGCTGGCAGCTGAGCACTTAACCACTGCTCCACCAGGGCTCCTTAAGCCTTGAAAGAGGGATGGAATTTGCCTTTATGGGGCTTGTTGCCTTAGGGCACACACTTGCCTACACTGTGCAGAGTAAACAAACAAACAAAAAACCGCTGCCGCCTAGTTGATTCTGACTCATAGTGGCACCGTGCAGAGTAGCTGAAACCAAAAAAGAAAAGGCACAATCTTATTGGCTTGAGGCATCAGAGGATGAGGTTTAGAGCTAGTACAGCAACTAGAAAGTAAGTGGAGAACCTAGAAAAGAGGGAACTCCAAGATACGCATATAAACTCTACCCTAATCCTAGCTGGCTCCTGAATCACACATATACAGGAGAGACTCAGAGGCCCCAAAGGAAAGCAACATCTAGATGGCTGAAAGAATTGAGCAGCTTATTAGCTGTTGCCCAAAGCAGGAGAGAGTTTGGAGTTTAAATGCACCGAAGTTAATTGCCTGCTGAAACAAAGAACCAACGTTAGGACAAACAGAATTGAGGATCACTACAACATATCCCCAATATCCAGTATAGTCAAAAATTACCAGACATGAGAAGAAACTGAAAAATATGCCCACAATCAAGGAAAAAAGCAGGGGACAGTCATTAAATATAAGATGACCCTGATACTGGAATTAGTTAAAAACTGATAGGCAACTACTACACATATATTCAAGGACTAATGATAATAAATGAAGAGAGGGATCTCTCATCAGAGAAACAGGAACCAAAAGAATGAGCTGTATTAAACACAAAAATGCAGTCTGAAATGGAAAATTCACTTGCTGGGTTACAACAGCACACTGGAGACAAGAGACCGTTGTTCTTGGCCCCGAGCTCAAAAAATTACAGTTAACGTTCACCACCGTTAGGCCACTGAACTGCTTTGTGGTAGGGCAAATCAGGGCATTTAACTTCTACCTTTGACAAAAATTCATCAAACTCATGACAGTAAGTCCATGAAAACCAGTGAAGTTCATCACTGATGCTACTGGTTCAATAACATATTATAGAATCAAATAGTCTCCTTGGGATTCCAGAGTAGAGTTAAATAAGAAAACAATTATCTACAAAAACCCCAAATATTTTAAATTAAGTAATACATTTCTAAATAACAAATGGATCAATAAAGAAGAAACCACAAGGGAAATTACAAAATATCTTTAACAGAATAATTAAAACACAGCATATTAAAATCTGTGGAATGAAGCTGAAAAAATAAGCTCCAGTTCCTTCATAAGGGATCATTCAACACCCCAGGCCCTACAGGCATTACTGCTGCCATAATAATCAAACATAGCAATTCCTTGGACGGGCCCCCCTACCCCTCAACCCTGCCCAAGTCATTTGCTCAAGCTGACACATCATCTCAATTAAGCACAGGTGATAATTTGATAAACATGATGCCACTTTATGTTAGGAATTACTGGCACCCATTTTCCCACCGAAAGCTCCCCAGGGAGCTCAGCACTTAACTCAATCCCAGGACACAAACAAAACGATTTCAAAAGTCCATATGTGAAGGTCTGTTTTCTCAGACCCGGGTTCAGCCAGGAGAAAGAAACCACATCACTTATATGAACAGAAATAATTTAATACAAAGAATTGTTAACTAGATAATTGAAACGGTAAAAAGAGGACACTATGGGATCACAGAAAGTAGCAACTTCCCTTGGACCTGGGGGACCAAAAAGATGAGTTTAGAATTAACCGAAACTTGGAAGCTTAGCAGTTGTAGCTGAAACTCAGACCCGTAAGGGAGGGATGCTACCTGGTGGGCTGGTGACTGAGCTTTGAGCCTGAGCCCAGACATATAAGGAAGGGGTGCTGGCCAGCTGGCACTGGTTTCTCTGAGAGGAGTATGATGAGGCTGGTTTCGCAAGTGTTAGAAAAACTATAAATTGGATTCAGCTGCCACCACGGGACGACCTGCCACTGCCTGGGTGAAGAAGCCACTGTGGAGATGCTCTCAGAAGGAAAGCAGCAAGCACAACGGACGTCCTTTCTCCCTCCTGTAGCTTTGCAGTTTCCCTCTAGTGCCCTCTATTGGCAGAGCCTAGCTGGGCGTCAGCTAGAAAAGCTAGATTTACAGAGTCCCTGTGTGGTCAAATAGTTAACTCACTGCACTGCTAACCAAAAGGTTGGAGGTTTAAGCTCACCCAGAGGCACCCTGGAAGAATTTCCTGGTGATCTACTTCAAAAAAAATCAGTCATTAAAAACCATATGGATCACAGTTTTATTTTGACACACATGGGGTTCGCAGAAGTCGGAACTGACATAATGGCGATTGGTTGATTACTGGTCATCTCCGCTACTAAAAAGCAGAGTACAGAAACAAATGCTGAATCTGCATAAAAGGTAACAGGTGTTCTTTGTAATATTCTCGCAAATTTTCTTTAAGTTTGAAATTATGTGTATCGAAGTAAAATATTACTAAAGAGGTGAGAGACTGACTTAATCAGCATATTGATCAATTGAAATGTATAGACTATTTGTATCCTGATTTGAACACTTGTAACAAAAATTAATAAAACAATCAGGGATATTTGAACATTCATTAAAAATTTTATAATGTAAGAAATTATTAATATTTTTAGGTGTGATAATGATTTATTGATATTTAGAAACTATTATGTAATTCTCCATATTAAAAAATTAAAGGGGTAAAACCATATGATCATCTTAATTGATGGAGAAAAGGAATTTAATGAAATTCAGCACCTACTCATTAAAAAGAAATAAAAGTTCTAGGAAATTCAAAAAAGGAAAGAACACTGTTAGCCTGATAAAGAATACCTGCCCTAAACCTACATACAGCAAACAAAATACTTACTGGTGAAGCATAAGAAGGATTCCCTTTAAAGTTAGAAAAAAGACAAAGATGCCTGCTGTCACTTCTTCCAGTCAACATCGTACTAGATATCCTACCTAGCACAGTAAAACAAGGAACAAAAAAATTCAGAATCGGAAAGAGGAAAACAACAACAAAGTAATGATAGAAAAACCATGAAAATAAAGAGAAGCTATTAGAACTAATGAGAAATTTCAGCAAGGATGCCTGATACAAGATCAAAACGCAAAATTCAATTGAATTCTTCCGGATCAGTAACAGTTAGAAAATTGCTTAGAAAACTCTTAAAAAATGAAGAGATACGATGCTCGTGGGTGCGTTACAGTATCACGCTCCTGGTTTACTGCAGTAAAGAAGTAAATTCTCCCAACATTAATCTATACGTTGTTAGTTGCTATCGAGTTGATTCTGACTCATGGTGACCCCATGTGTTACAGAGTTGAACTGCTTCATAGTGTTTTCTTGGTTGTAAACTCAATGGACACAAACTGCGAGGCCTTTTCTTCGACGTACTGTGGGGTAGGTTTGAACTGCAAACCTTAATGCATTTCCAATCCAATCAGTATCTCAATATAAATTTTAAAGGAACTTTTAGAAGCAGATCCTAAAATCACACAGAAGAGCAAAGTCAACAATAGCTAACACAATTTTGAAAAACAAGGTGAGAAAACTTTACCACATATCAAGCTATGGCAATGAAGTCTGTGTGGCACATGGCCAGAAAGAGATTAACAGACCAATAAAACAGAATAGAGAGCTCAAAATCAGGCCTATATAAATATGCAAACTTGACAAAGGACAGTGGTGGCTTTACAAATCAATGCAAAAGGATGAACTATTTAATAAATGTTCATCCACGTGAAAAAAACAACATAAAATCCCTACCTTACACTATATACAAAAATCAATTTCAGATGATTAATGATTTAAGGATATAAGCACTAAAACTTTAAAACAAAATATAGGCAAATATCTTCAGGTTCTTAGGTAGAGAAGAATTTCTTAAGCAATACTCAAAAGGTACAAACTATGAAAGAGAAAACTAAATAATTTTTACCACATGGAAATTAAATATTCCTATATAACCATAAAACTGAAAGATAATCCAAAGACTGGGGGAAAAACATCTGTAACTTAAATAATCAATAAAGGATTAGTACCAATATATAAAAACTTTTCCAAAACAAAAATCAAACAAACAACAACAAAAATACAACACAGCTGAAAAAGAAGCAAAAGGTCTGAACAGGCAAATCACAGAAAAACAACCATAAACAGCCACTGAACATATGAAAATATGCTCAACCTCAGCAGGTTTCAGGGAAATTAACACTCATTCAGATTGGCAAAAATAAAGTGTTGGTAATGAGTAAAGAAACGGGGACACTTATACACTGCTGGTCTGACTGTAACTTGGCACAGCCACTTATAGAGCAATCTGGGAAAACTTAGGAAAGCAGAAGAAAGCAATATTCTGAGTAATTCCACTTATAGGTCCATAACCTGGAGAATCTCTCGCACATGTGTTCAAGGAGACACATACAAAGACACTATAAACTGTAGCACCTGTTTATAATGGCAAACAAATAAAAATAACAGCCTAAATGTACACCAAGAGGAAATGGATAAATCATAGTAACAGAATACTATACAGCAGTTAAAACGAATAACTAGAATTATGTGCTTCAGTATGGGTGAACTTCAAAAAACAGTGTTGAATGAGAAAAAAAATTTGAAAGATTATGTCCCATTTACAGCATAAGTTCCATTTACAACTACATAAAACATAAAAATAAGACACTGCTTATGCACACAAATATACACTATAAACGATAACATGCATGGAAATAATATACCAAATTCAGAGAAGAGTTATTTCTGAGGAGGAAGGAAAGACCTTCAACTACATCAGAACTGTTTTTATATAGCAGATTTGAACCGTGGCAGACTGCTAGCTGCTCACCCAATATCTACAGTCCTCTTCAATCTTCCTAATAAAACCACTGTATTCGTGAGTGGCAATTCATATCTTGGACCTGCCTTGTAGATGACAGTGGCCAATAAGATAAAATCAGAAATTGTCAAGCAGAGCTTATGGGAAAGGTATTTAAGGGGGACTGACTCCACTGGGACATGGATCCTTTTGCCCTTACCCCTTCCTTTATCCTGCTGTCTGGAATGTAAACCAGATGGATGGAGCTGCAAGGTACCTTCTTGCAACCGGTAAGGTGATCTTGAGAATGAAAGCCACAGCTAAGAATTGCAAAGCAGAAAGATAAAAGGCAAGGCTCTGGGTCCTTGATGACCACACAGTTGTCACATCCACTCTTGACTTTGTACTTCAGGACTTCTTTTACTGACAGAAAAACAAACCTCTACCTTGTTTAAAGCACCTTTATTTTGAGGGGGGCTGGGAGAGGGTAGGGAGCTTTCAGATGCTAATTTATAGAAGTATGGCAAAATGTTAAGATGAGACACAGGGGAGAGGTAGGTACGTGACTGTCCCTTATCTTACCCTCTGTACTACCGTAGACAACTGCTGGCCCACAGATCAAGCCAAAATGCAAAGGTAACATGTACACTACCTGAGGTGGCCAACTAGGGTAGATAAAAAATTCACCAGAAGCTTGTCGACCACACTGTGAGGGCAGTTACTGTACTACTGCCACCAGAACTGCACTGCCAGGATGAACGATAAATCAGGCTCTGAGATACCACACTCATATTTTCAAGATACCACAGCCTCTTGGCTCAGGGCTAGGAATGAGGAAAACTAAAAACAATTCGCAGGCTAAATGGAAATCTCTGTTGTCGTTCCCTCCTCCCTACTCTTCCTCCATCACAAGTGGATCATCTGGGAGGAGAGAGAAAAAAAAAATATATATATATATATAAAAGGACAGAACCCTGAGAAGAAATCACGGTTGCCTTTTACAATCGCTAACATGAAGGTGCTCTGGTTCTTTTCTGTAACCCAATTTTGAGAACTACTTCTGTCTGATGTTGCTTGGATATTTAAACTTAAGTGATCTTTTGGGATCTGAGAGTTTTTAAAATTTGCTCAACAGACCAAGTAAAAACAAACTCCAGGCGGGGGTAGATTTTAGATTTCAGCACAAGGTAATGGCCAGGAATGTTTAGATTCCATGTGAAAAAAAAAAAGGAAAAAACAAAACTCTGTTCATTTAGGATGTTTTGGAAAGATAGTGCTTGAGTTAGTCGTGAATTCCATTCACAGATTTTTCACAGGTGCACACACTGCAAGCCACATATACCGTACAATTCCTTTCAGTCAGCAGTTTAGTACATGGTTTTTTTTTTCCCTATTTGTTTTCTCTCTAATGCCATTTAACTTCTCTCGTAACTACAGTGCCTGTTCTGCATTCTCTCCTGCTGATTTTACTCAACTTTCTGGCCCCTTTCCCTTTGTTTATGTGAATCGCTATTTTCTGCCTCACTCCCCCCAGGGCAGTCTTCCTGTCCTCTCAGATTGCTTCTGCACTGATACTAGTTAAAACCTTTACTAGGGGATAACACTTCAAAGGTCCACTTTTAGGATTTTTCTCAACTATCTGGGGGGCAGATTTTAGGATTTGTTTCCTGCTCTCGGAATCCCCCCAAAACAAAAAACAAAATACACAACAAAAACAACGCAATGAAGCTTTTACTTAACAACATAACTGCTGAAAAAGTCCCAGAACTAATCACGGTATTTAAATCAAAACATATCTTCTACATAATTTTTTAAAATCCTACCTAATTCTCAAAATTGTATTTTGTTAAAGCCTCTAACCACTTGGGTTATGCCCCTTTCCTTCTTAAATACACTAACCAGTTGTGCGCGTATTTATTACCGACAGAACTGTAACCAAAACATACATTTTTTGCAGATGACATTTCTCCACCTTGGCTTTTGAGGGTTTAAGAACTATGTAAATTCAGTCATTGGCATTCTTTTCCAAACACATACTATGTTACAACCTAGTCTCGGCTTCCTTCTTACAACCATAAATTCAAGAAGGGCAATGATAAAATTTTAAAAAGCTATGCTTACACAAAGAACACATACTTTTTAATTAATATAAATTTTACAGCTTAAGAAAAAAAACTCAATAGTACTGATCACAGGCTACCTCGCTGCACCAGGAAGATCAGAGAATAGTTATATTTAACTGTAACTTTCAGTTTTGCATTTGCCCTGCTGTTAACTGGAGCGCAGGCATTAAGTGCTTGATTACAACAAACACCAGCAAAGCAAGTCTTAAGGGAGAGGAAACTTGTACCTGATAAAAGTTTATAGATTCATTATAAAGAATCCTAATCTTGAGGGAGAGCTATAAAAAGAGTAAAAAGGGGGAGAAATAATAAAAACTAAGTATTGCTTGATTTCCTCCTAAGAATAGCTTCTTCCTAACGGCCCAATGTTATGTGCGGATCTTATTTGATTTCTGAATCTACTGAATCGAACCAACTCAAAAAGACAATTCAGGGAACACTGGGGTAATGTGATTATGGACTATGAGATAATTACATGAAATTATTGCTCATTTTATTTAGAAATGATAACGACATTGTAGTTATACATATGAAAATGTCCTCATTTTAAGAGACACAAACTGAAGAATGCTGGACTCAAGGGTAGGGGAGGGAGGCGAAGACTGAGAGGTTGAAAACAAGTGTGGTAAAATCTTGGTCTTTGTTGAATCTGAAACAAGTGTGGTAAAATCTTGGTCTTTGTTGAATCTGGAGGCCAGATACAGGTTAAGGGGGTTCATTTTACTATTCCCTCTATGTTTACATATGTTAGAATTTTTTGAAATGCAAAGTTAAAACAAAGGAACAGCTTTTAAATGCATTTCAGATAGCTAAAAGCTAAATTAGAATTTCCAATGGATTTAACACCCTACTTGGGTGTTTTTTTTTTTTTTTGGGTAGGCCAAATATTGCAAACACTGGTGTTTTGTGAATAAGACCACGGCGTGTACATATTCATTCATTCGACTTAAATTTAATAAGCACCTATTTACCATATGTCAAGCACTTTGCCTGATCCTGGGAGAACAAGGGTGAGTTAAACAATGTCACTGCCCTCAGAGAGGAGACAGTCGATATGAATACCTGTAATAAAGGAATCAAGGTGGTTTAATAGCCAGGTATCAAGAACAGTGGCCAGAGAGATAGCTGAAAGGGGAAAGTGAATGCCTGCATTGTGCCATATGCATTCCATTCACGTATCATTGCTGCTCAGATGGGAGAGGAACTACTCATAAAGTTTTGTTTTCATGACAGAGCCAGCCCAGCCTAACTGAATCAGAACCTGTGTATGGGGTTCATCTAGGGGTGATTATAAAAAAATCAGAACCTGTGTATGGGGTTCATCTACGGGTGATTATGGATGAGACAATTTTATTCTAACAACACCCATTATGGTAGGCTTGATCTTCATTTTTCAGTTGAGGAAGTTGAAGTGTCAGAAGTTTTAGAGGTAGGTAGAACATCAATATTTAGAAAACTGAAAGGTCTGAGGGATCAGATAGTAATCTGGGGAGTAAACCAAAGGATAAGAAGGGAGTCATTGACAATGCTAATGCTACAGAAAGGTCAAGTGACACTGGAAGTTGTTTTTGTCAAGGATTTAGTAAGCTACAGTGAGTGAGTGAGTTTGATGATTTAAACACGGAAACTAAAACATGAGAAAGTCTTACGAACCGTACTAAGTAAAAGAAATTAAACATTACTCAAAACTTCAATGTGAGGACATTCAAAGCCTTAGTACTAGTCACATTAGCCTATGTAGTACAAGGCTGGATTAAATAATAGACCTAAAAATTCCCAAAGCAATAAAGGCTCCTTCCTTTTAATAGGCATATAAGTTTGAAGCTCGCTAAAGGAGGGGAAAGAAAGCATAGCTAACAATTACTGAGTGCCTGTTAGTCTGTTGTGCTGTGGTGGCTTGCATGCGCCATGAAGCTGGAAGCTATGCCACAATTATTTCAAATACCAGCAGGACCACCCATGGTGGGCAGGTTTCAACAGAGCTTCCAGACTAAGACAGACTAGGAAGAAAAGCCTAGCAATCTATTTCTAAAAACTGCCCAGTGAAAATCACAAGAGAATATACCCTGATACAATGCTGGAAGATGACCCCCCTAGGTTGGGAGGCACTCAAAATACACAGTGGTTGCAACAATGGACTCGTGAAGATGGCAGAAACCAGGCAACATTTTGTTCTATTGTACATGGGGTTGCCATGAGTTGGAGCCAACTCTATGGCCACTAACAACAATAAGCACTTTCATGGCATTATACAACATAACCCTCCCAACAACTCAATGGGCTAGGTACTATTACGCTCCCCATTTTACAGGTAAGAAAATTGATATTTTAAAACATTAAATAATCTCGCCAAAATCACACAGACTTTAATGTCAAGGCCAGAGTTTAAAATGAGTTAAATCCCAGTAACCACGGTAAAATCCATAAGCCTGTACCCTTTATATTGTCCGCCTCTGGAGTATGTATCAATGGAATCTTCCTGCATGTATTCTTCTACAACCTTTTTAATCCAACTTTGTTAAGAATAACCCATGTTGATATACCAGTACCCATTGCCATCAAGGTGATTCCAACGCATAGCAACCCTATAGGATAGAGTAGAACTGCCCTATTATAGGGTTTCCAAGACTGGAATCTTTATGGAAGTAGACTATCTCATCTTTCTCTGGAGAGCCAGCTAGTGGGTTCAAACCACTGACCTTAAGCGCTTAACCACTGTGCCACCAGGGATCTGGATGTATTAATAGTTCATTAACTTTACTGCCACAGAGCAGGGATCCACAAACTACTATTTTCATTATGAAAATTTCATGGGAAACACAGCCATGTCCATTTGTTTACGCGTGGTTTATGGCTGCTTTCATGCTACAGCTGAATAACTGCAACGGAAGAATGTATGGCCTGCAAAGTCTGAAAGATTTACTATCTGGGCCTTTACAGAAAGTTTACTGACCTTTACCATGGAGTACTCTAGTGGTATACCTGATATTTTTACATTTTTGTCAATGTAGCTTGAATTTGCATTTCCCTGATGACAAATGTTTACTGGCCACCCACTTTTCTCCTGTGAAACTGTTCTCCTTTTGTCTTGCCCATTTATGTTTTCCATACATATGTGCCTGTTTTTGTCAGCTGCCGCTGAGTGAGTTCTGACTCATGGCTGCCGTGTGTGTGTGTGTGTGTGTGTGTGTGTAGACACACACATATACTGCTGTGATTAAAAAATTCTTTGTCAGTGTTATGCATTACAAATATCTTCCCCTACTTTTGACTAGTGTTTATATTCTCTTTGGCATAAACAAAAAACAAAAGATCTTAATCTTAAAAGAGCCAAATTTATTAATCTTTTCCTTCAATAACTGTGCTTTTGGCATCTAGTTAAGAAAGCCCTCTTCCCATAAAATACTCCCTAATATTTATTCTAAAGGCTTAAGTTTTGCCTTCCACATTTAAATTTTTAATCCATCTGGAACTGCTTTAACATGGCATGGGAAAAGAAACCAAGTTTATTTTTTTCCACGTGGCCAAAAAATAATCTCAATACTATTTAAAGAGTGTTCCATTTCCTTATTTAATTTTTAACACCAGCTATGTCATGTATCAGGTTTCCACATATGTTCA
Source organism: Elephas maximus indicus (assembly GCF_024166365.1). Classification (NCBI taxonomy): domain Eukaryota; kingdom Metazoa; phylum Chordata; class Mammalia; order Proboscidea; family Elephantidae; genus Elephas; species Elephas maximus. The sequence goes on along the minus strand of NC_064829.1, from coordinate 43,413,164 downwards.
GTCCTGTTGTTGCCACAATTTCCTTCCATTACCTATCCTTGCCCTGATACTACGCTAACTCAATTATTAAAGTTTTACATTAAATCTTAAAATCTGATAGGCCAAGTGGCCTTCAGAAATATTTTGGCTATTCTTGTCCCTTTACTCTTCTGAATATATTTCAGAATAAACTTGTAAAGTTGCACAAACACCAAAATAAAACCATACCCTTCGGAGTTTTCATTGAAATTGCAATGAATTTATAGGTCCCTGGGTGGCGCTACTAACCTAGAGGTTGGCAGTTGTAACCTACCCAGTGGTACCATGGAAGAAAGGCCTGGCAATCTGCTTCTGTAAAGATTACAGCTGAGAAAATCCTATGGAGTTCTACTCTGTAACACATGGGGTCGCCATGTGTCAGTCGACTTGATACACGGGTTTCTGGTTTTATATAGCTTTCTACGTAAAGATCTTGCCACGTCTTTTTCTTTTATTCTTAGGTAGCTTTTTTTTTTTTGCTACTGTAAAATTTTTTAATTGTATGCTACTAGTTCAGAGTAACAGAACTGATTTTACTATACTGATCTTGTATTTAAGAACTTACTAAACTGTTTCAAGTCCTACAAGTTTATCTGCTGATTCTTCTGAATTTTCTACATACATACTGATTGTAAGGACTGACCATTTTGCTCCTTCCTTACAGTATTGTAACTTTGTCTGGCCCTTCTGCATTGGCTAGTATTTCCAGTGCTATTCTGTAGAGATGAAGTAATTGACAGTGAACATCCTTATACTGTTCCTGATTTTTAAAAGAATGCTTTTAATGTTTCTCTACTAAGTATGATGCTTGCTATAGGTTTTCTGTAGATGTTCTTTGTCAAGTTATGGGATTTCCCTTCTAAGCTTGGTATGAGTTTTGATCATAAAAGATGGTTGGATTTTAATAAATGCTGCTTTTTTTTTGCATTTTTTCCCCTAAAAACTAATTTTTTTTTAGATGTTAACACTTATTGAGGAATAATTCACACACAATAAATTGGACCCAGTTAAAATGCACAATTTGATGCATTTTGACAGATACACCATGGAAGCATAACCACAATCGAGGTACAGAATAGTTCCATCACCCTCAAAGTCATTCTTATCTCTTCATATTCTTTATGTTGCCTTTCACTTTTTAAAAAAAAAATTTCTTGTGTTTTAGGTGAAAGTTTACATAGCAAATTAAATTCCTATTCAACAACTAATGTACAAGTTGTCCTGTGACATTGGTTACAATCTCATGTGTCAGCTGCCTCACCATTTCCACTCCACCTGCCCCTCCTTACCTTCTCATCTTTGCTTTTGTGTAAATGTTGAGTGTTTGAGTCTCATATAAGTTGATTGTTTAAAGGATCACATTCCTCAGGGGTGCTATGGTTAATTCTATAGGCCAATCTATTATTTAGGTGAAAGGTAACCTCTGGGAGTTGCTTCAGTTCCAGGTTGAAGGGGTATCTTAGGGCAATAATCTCAGGGGTTTCTCTAGCCTCTATCAGTCCAGTAAGTCTGATCTTTTTTTTATAAATTCGATTTTTGTTCTACGGTTTTTTCCCATTCTAACCGTGACCTTCCATTGCGTCCCTGGTCAGAACAGTCAGTAGTGGTAGCCAGGAACCATCTAGTTCTTCTGGTCTCAGGCTTCAAGAAGCTGTGGTTTGCTGGGCCATTAGTCCTGTGGACTAATTTCTCCCTCGAGTCTTTGGTTTCAGATAGGATGAGATCAATAGTTGTATCTTAGACGACAGCTCGAAAGCTTTTACGACCTCAGATGCTACTCATTAAACTAGAATGACGAACATTATCTTCATGAATTAAGTTGTGCCAATTGACCCAGCTGTCCCAGGAGACTATGGTCCTGGCCCTTCAAACACAGGAAATCAATCCCACAAGGCATCTGAGTATGTCTAGGAAGTATCCATAACTGTGCCCCTTATGTGCTTTATTGTATATGTGAATATATATGCAGGACATACAAACATGATACACATATGTCCACAACTGCACCTGTATATGCACATGCATGCACTCCCACATGCCTTCCCACGCCCGTACAGGATACGTATCTACCTACATAACCACTCATTTATCTTTTGCTTGTTACTACTGTTGTTGCACAATTGCATATGTTACAGCATTTACCGTAGTTTGTCCTTTATTCGTACATACCTCTCAGTGCCTTCATTTACCTTGGTCAAGGTGTGCTTATTCCCCCATATTGTGTACTCTCTTTCCCATCACCAGAATTAAAACGTGTCTAATATCTATGGTCACTATGAGTCACAACTGACTCAACGGCAACAGGTTTTTTTTTTTCATATCTAGGAAGTGATTCACCCTCCCTCCCCTGGTAACCATCAAAGAATACTCCTTTCTGGGTGCATACCTATTCTTGACTTTTTATAAAAGTAGTATCATGCAATAGCTGTCCTTTTGTGTTTGACTTATTTCACTCAGCATAATGTCCTCCAGATTCATCCATGTTATGTTTCACGGACTTATCATTATTCTTTATCATTGGGTAGTATTCCACTGCATGTACGTACCACAATTTGTTTATCCATTCATCTGTTGATGGGCACTTAGGTTGTTTCCATCTTTTTGCTATTGTGAATAATGCCTCAATGAACACGAGTGTGCATATGTCTACCCGTGTCACTGCTCTTTATCTCTAGGATATATACCTAGGAGTGGAATTGCTGGATCATAAGGTATTCTTATTCCTAGTTTTTTGAGGACACACCACACCGTTTTCCATAGTGGCTGTACCATTTTACAACCCCACCAGCAGTATATGAGAATTCTACTCTCCCCACAACCTCACATGCATTTGTTGTTTTCAATTTTTTTGATTGGTATCATTTTTGCATGGGTGAGATGGTATCTCATTGTAGTTTTCACCTGCATCTCTCTAATGGTGGCGCAGTGGTTAACTGCTCAGCTGCTAATCAAAAAGTCGGCAGTTCAAACCCACTGGTCGCTCTGGGGGAGAAAGATGTGGCAGTCTGCTTCTCTAAAGGTGTACAACCTTGGAAACCCTGTGGGACAGTTCTACTCTGTCCTATAGGGGCACTATGAGTCAGAATTGACTCAACAGCAGTGGTTTTTTTTTAATGGCTAATGATCGTTAGCATCTTGGCTCTGGGCTATGAATGAGGAAGACTAAAAACAATTTGCAGAGTAAATAGAAATCTCTGTTGTGACTCCCTCTTTCCTACTTTTCCTTCCCCATGCATTCCCAAGAGCTCAGTGTCAGACTTTTTCTCTTTTGATGAGCACAAGTTTTTAATTTTTAGGAGGTCCCACTTATCTAGTTTCTCTGTCATTCGTGCATTTTTAGTTGTGTTTCATAGCGTATTTTATGCCAAAAACCAGGATCCCTAGCTTTGTCCGTATGTCATCTTCTAGGAACTTTATAATTTTAGTTTCAACCAGGGCTTCGAACCAGTTCAAATCAGTTCAGTTATGGCCGATGGAAACATGGGCAGCGTACACACTGCATAGCAACCAAATCTCTTGCACGTCAGCTTCTGACCTGGCTAGGAAACAGGCATCAGTGACCTCCTCAAAGATGGTGGTCGACACACTTCAAAGTATTTTCGTTGGCCATGACAGAACTGTTTTGAACCACTTCAAAGCCCTGGTTTTAACATTTAGGTCTTTGACTCATTTTGAGTTAGTTTTTGTGTATGGTGTGAGATACAGATCCTGTTTCATTTTTCTGCCAATGGATTTCCAGTTTTGCCAGCACCATTTGTTAAGATACTTCTCCCACTGAACTGACTTCAATCCTTTGTCAAGGATCGGCTGTCCATAGATTGATGGATTTACTTCTGGGTTCTCAATTCTGTTCCATTGGTCTGTGTCTGTCATTGTACCAGTACCAGGCTGTTTTGATTACTGTGGCTGTACAGTAATTTCTAAGGTTGGGAAGTGTCAGGGCTCCTACTTTGTTCTTCTTCTTCAATGTTGCTTTAGCTATTCAGGGCCTCTTTCCTTTCCATATAAAGTTGGAGATCAGTTTCTCCATTTTATTAAAGAATGTTGTTGGGATCTGGATCAGACTGCAATATATTTACAGATTGCTTTGGGCAGACTGACATTTTTATAATGCTAAGCCTTCCAACCCATGAGCATAGAATGTTTTTCCATTTATATAGGTCTCTTCTGCAGTTTTTCAGCATCTCTTAAAATGATCATATGGGCAAGAAAGCAGTGGGGTGCAGACCTCAAATTCTCGCCAAAAGACCAGACTTAACGGTCTGACTAAGACTAGAAGGACCCCGGAGGTCATGGTCCCCAGACCTTCTGTTAGCCCAAGACTGGAACCATTCCCAAAGCCAACTCTTCAGACAGGGATTGGATTGGACTATAAGAAAATGATACTGGTGAGGAGCGAGCTTCTTGGATCAAGTAGACACATGAGACTACATGGGCAGTTCCTGTCTGGAGGGGAGATGAGAAGGCAAAGGGCATCAGAAGCTGGCCGAATGTATGAAAATAGAGGGTGGAGAGGACGAGTGTGCTGTCTCATTAACGGGAGAGCAACCAGAAGTACACAGCAAGGCATATATAAAATTTTGGATGAGAAACTGACTTGATTCGTAAACTTTCACTTACAGCTCAAAAATTTTAAAAAGAAAGATCATACGGCTTTTCAACTTTAAACCGTTCACGTGAATAATTACATAAATAGATTTTCTAATGCAGAACCAATCTTGCCTTCCTGGCATAAACCCTCTGTTCAATATTTTTGATAGCCTCTTGCTCCTTAAGCATATTTTTATACTCTCTAAACATTAAGGGGACTCTGATGGTTTAGTGGTAGAATTTTCACCTTCCATGTGGTGAGATTCCAGGCCAACGAACCTCATGTGCAGCTACCACCTGTCCGTCAGTGGAGGCTTGTGTGCTGCTATGATGCTGAACACGTTTTGGTGTCGCTTCCTGACTCTGATGGACTACCAAGAACGACCTGGCAATCTACTTCTGAAAATCAGCCAATGAAAACCCTGTGGATCACAAAGGTCTGATCCACAAACAATCACAGGGATGACACAGGATCAGGCAGCACTTTGTTCTGTTGTACATGAGGTCTCCACGAGTGGGGACCAACTTGACAGCATTCTCTCCAGAGAGAATATAGTGTGCTTCTCAGGCCCCTGAGCCGTTTCACTAAATTCTTGGCTTGGGATTTCGGTGTGTGTGTGTCTACCAGGCAGTATGAACTCCACCCCCAAATCCAGTGAGAACAACTTGCAGGTATAATTTCTCAGGAGAGACATTCCACTGACAGATAAGCTGAGGCAGGAAACCCTCTTTGCCCCACTCCTATTCTCTTCACTCCCTCCTTCCCCCATCCCGGCTCAGTGGGATTTTCTTCCTCTCTAGTTTACCCACGAACACCATTCAGGGAGTTCCAGCTTCCTAAGAATCTCTGGATCTTACTTCCCACCCTGCCTGATCCCTACAGTCTGTCCAGTACCCCATGGCCATCCTGCTCTAGGGTTCCTGAGATCCACAGATGCAAAAACCTCCAGGCAGCATCACCAAAAGCCAACCTCTTGGGATTCAAGATTTCTTGTTTTGGGCCTCTAAGGAGTTCCCTTACTTTTTTGTCAGCTCAGTTATGCACTGCAAGACTATTTGAATATTTGGTCCAGTATTTTTAATACTTAATAATGGGGAGCTTTTTTAAAATCTCTGATCTGCCACACTGCCAGAAACTGAAGCCTCTAAATGTTGTAACTATTCTGCTTAGCTGAGTATTTTTTTCCCCATAAGAAATGTACCTCTTCTTGTAAAAACCAAAGGGAAAGTGATTCATTCAGTTAACAAATATGTGCCAGACACTGTTCAAGGCACTTGGCACGTATCGTATTAGTAGACTAAACAAGGACTGATGCCTCCAAAGGGCCTATGTGGGAAGAGAGGAGCAGACAACAAACATAAATGTAAGTACATTAAATTATATCAGAGAAGGTAGCAAGTCCAGTAGAAAGGAGAAATAGGAAAAAGGATCAGAAGTGCCTGGGGGTGAAAGTTTGCAATCATCAACAAGGCAGCTACTGCTGAAACACTTAGTATCTCTCCAAAACATACCACCAATTAATTTTTACTAAACATAAAATTATAAGGAACTATGAACATTTTCCTCTTGGCTTGGTGTGAGGTAGCATGGAGGGTAGCTCACAGACATGTTAACACTATATAACTGCCCCACTCCAATAAGTTAGGGGCACACTTTAATACTCATAGTTGGAGATGTTGCTCAAAAAGTTATGTTACCTCTTCAAAAAATAAATACATAAAATTATGATGAAATCAAAGAAGGTATTGAAATTTTTACTGAAAGAATGGTTATTAAGAGCAGAATTATCTATTTCCAAAGGTAATTAGAATTTAATTACTATCATTATGAAGGTAGTTCTTTTGAATGTTATATCTAACCTAGGAGGCAATTTGTCCAATTATCTCTTATTCTACCTTTTATGGAGCTATGCCCTATTTAGAACTCTTTAAAACAGGCTTTCTACCTTTCCTAAGAATCAGGTATGATGCTGAGTTATTAAGCCACACCTTAAAATATTTAACTCCAAATCCAAGAATGTACTTTCAGTCCTATAATTACTTTTTAAATCCAAGACAGTGCTTTTCAGTCCTGTAATTATTTTTATTGCTTTTCTCTGTATCTATTACTTTTTCCTTATATCTCTTAAAAGACAGACAATAAAGCTAGATCTTATATTTTATATAAACATGTTATAATTACCATCTGGCTTTTCCTTTTTTCCAATGATACAGATACGAAAACAACAACGCTACTGAATTAATGTTCCCATGTGGCCACTTTATGTTGCCTGTCAAAGAAAACTTCCAAAGTGCAGGGCCTACAAATTTTAAGAAACAGAGTTTACTTGTAAAAAAGAAGCTTTACAAGAATTTTGATTGTGACTCCTTTTTCATAATAAACAAATCAGAAACGGTTTCACATAGTAACAAAACAGGCCAAGCTGAATTATTTTCCAAGGCAAATAAGACAGTATTTTAACACAGCGACATACTGACACCGGCTGGTGGTAACGATGTTTTAAAGCACTGTCCAAGCTCCAGTCTCACCCTTGCCAACTGCCACCCTCCTCCCCTCTGCAGGCCCTGAGAATTCCTCCTGTACACGGCAAACAGAATTAGACTTCACAAGTCTGAAAATTTAACTTCCTCCTTACTTTTGTCTGGTTATGTACTGGACCTTTGTTGCTGTTGTTAGCTGCCACTGAGTTGGCTCTGACTCACGGTGACCTTACGCATAACAGAACAAAATGTTACCTGGTCCCGTGCCATCTTCACGATCCCAACCCAACCCAGCGCCGTCGATCACTGGTATGTTATGTATTATGCCTTAATTGAGTTTTATTTTACACACTCAGATGTGCAAAGATAACAAACTACCTTTATAAAACTCTGAGTTAGATAATGTTTAATGACAAATATTTCTATAAGGTTGCTGCAAATCTATGTAAGTTTTCTGTCTTTCACAACATCAGAAAGTAAGACCCAGAAACAAAACTAAGTCTCTGGTTACAATTAAATCTTAATGAGATCTTAATAAAATATTAATACTAGTATTTTAATCCTTAAAATATAAGTGGTAAGCTATGATATGATATACTAAAAAGCCTTTAAATAAAATACTGAAAGTTAAGCTACAGTAATAAAAAAAAAAAGTCCACGCCGATTCAGGGCAACCCCACTGTGTCAGAGCAGAACTGTGTTCCACAGGGTTTTCAATGGCTGACTTTTCACCAGGCCTTTCTTCCAAGGCACCTCTGGGTGAACTTAAATCATCAACCTTTTGGTTAGCAGCCAAGCATACTAACCATCTGCACCACCCAGGGACTCCTGGGGCTTAGTAGAAGAAATTATTTGAAAATGTACTCCTGCTACGAAAAAGTTTGAAAACTATCCAGCAGTTCTCAAAATGTAGCACAGGGGGCCTCTGCGGTTCCCCCAAGATCCTTTTCAAGGGATCTATGTGGTCAAAGCGATTTTTACACTAACACCACATCACGTTTTGCCTTTTCACTCTCATTTCCTCATGAATACACAGCTGAGTTTTCCAAAAGCTATATAACCTATAACAGTGTAACAGACTGAATGCAAAAGCAGATACAAGAATCCAGTTTTGAGACTCCACTAATGAGATGAACGCCACACTTCTCTTTTTTTGTTCTGAAAAAGTTATTTTTCATAAAAATATATTATTTATTTTAGCATATTAGGTGTTTTTTTATTATTTTAAATGAATCATTAATTTTTTTAATTTCTAGGTTTTAATCTTTAATATGGAAAATATCAGCAGCTATAACCCATAAAAACAGAAGCTCTTTGGAGTCATTAATAATTTACAAGAATGTAAAAGGAGCCTAGAGACCGATAAGACTGCAAACCTCTGACCTATAGGATAAAATCCATAGCGTGATTTACACTGATTCCACAAACGTTTATTAAATGCCAGCTTTACGCTAGGTTCTAGGTGCTGAGGATACAGCAACAAATAGGACAAAGTTCCTGCTCTCCCGGAACTGTAGTCTAGTGTTGGGATATAGACAATAAACAAAAATAAAAAGTGTCAGCCAGCAATAAGTGCTCCATAATGAAATAAAAAGGGGAGCTGGCATGTCAGAAGTGCCTGGGCACTCACTTTACACTGGGTGTCAGGAAAGGCTCTTGGAAGCTTGTCACTGAGTTGACTGGAACAGCAAAGAGGTCTTGGGAGGAGTGCTCCAGGCAGAGGCTTTGGAGCTCTGCACAGCACATCCGGCCGGGACCACACTTCCAGCTTCCGCATTGCACCTCCTTCACGTGCTCCGCTCCTCAGTCACATCCCGCCACTCCCAGTTCCCAAACATGCCGTGCTTTCTCTTGCTTCCCTGTCACCACATAAGCTGTTTCCTCTATCTGAAACAGCCTCCATTTGTCCATCTGCCAAACTTTTTAAGACTCAGGTCAAAGCTGCATGAAGGCAGACACACTGCTAGGACTGGGAACCTCTCCTCACCTTCTAAACACTTCCCCCCTATTTCACCTCTATCAGTGTTATCACAAGGTTGTACACCTGTGCATGCTGGGGCATAGGCATCTTTGTATTCAAAGTGTCTAGCACAGTGCCTGGTTCACAGATGAATGACTAAATCACTGAAACACATTTTTTATTATAACTATAGCTGTTTTTACTTCCAATCTCTGAGAGGCAAGAATTATGTCTTATTCATCTAACGCCCACTGACTCTAACTCTGGGCTTATATATCACACATACTCTACAAATGCTTATCAAATTACTGAACTGAATTAATCTATAAAGCATTTTATTATTTTCAGAGCCATTTTTTAAAGGGCAACATACTCAAACAGGACTACACCACGTTGTTTCTATCTTAATGGTGGAAGACGTGCTGGCATTCACATCAAGGGTTTCAGCTCCCTGAGTCAGTATTTAAGGGAAGCGAGGCACCACTTCTTGTTAGACACTGGACTGTAACAGCAGTTAGCCAAAAACTGGGAGTTAAGCAAAGCAGATCCAGTCTTCCAGGTGGCAACTGCAGGTGACTAACGAGACAGTAAAAGATGATTCTCAAATGACTTCATTTAAAAGGATGTTAGATCTTTCCATTTCTATATCTACCAAGCTGATGTCTGCTGAAAGGCTGCTCGACCACATGGTAGCTTTTACACTGCAAACTCCTTCTACCTCATCGTTTGTACTGTTCACATGCTTGCTTACTCACACATTTTTCTAGTAGTTCTCTTTAGCTGGTGATCCAGTGTATCACCTGAGCCCACAATGCTAGAAAACAAGGTCTAACATACATTCCATTGTCTGTGACATAAAACAGTATAAAATAGGGCATGCTAATGAAATACGATCCCAAGATGCTCTAGACAAACAACTACAGAGGGTTAACATTCAAGCGTTAAAATGATTTAACTATGAGTCATGCTTAAGTAGCTAGCTGCTTCCAATGCTTCCAATTATCTCTAACATCAGTGATGATCAGTTTTACCTAAATTCAAAGTGATTTTGTAAAACAAAACAAAAACTAGTCACTGGCTAATAAAAGTAATTTAATTAAGAAAAAAAACTGTAGTGACAGGGATGCATCCCAATTACAGCGACAGACACGCAGTGGTTTTCAATAACAAATACATGTTGGCTGTTTTTCCATATGTCCTACAAACAATACGGTATCTGCCACACTTGCACCATTCCCAGCGGTAAGGGGCTTACTGCCCACTCTGTATAAAGGCTCTTTGTTTCTTCTCTTCCTTTTCCTTCCTGTTCAGTTCTTCTGAGGCTCATTAGAGATTTGACAGGAAAATAAAGAAATTTAAACCTAAAACCAATAAATTTTGCAGCAGGACAGCAATTATGACAAAGATTTATAAAAAAAAAAAAAAAGATTCTTGGAGGGAAAACTGAGAAACAATTTAGGATAAAATTCTTTGGGATTACTGGCAGCTCAAACCCACTCAGAGGTGCCTCAGAAGACAGGCCTGGTGACCTGCTTCCAAAAGGGTCACAGCCTTGAAGACCCTAGGGGGCAGTTCTACTCAGCACACAAGGGGTCGCCATGAGTCAGAATGGACTTGATGGCAACTAACACAACAACCCATGTTATTTTTATGACCACTGCAAATAACTGATTATACTAATTATGCCTGCATTTAAAGGTAGCAAAATTAAAATGTTCAGAAGCATACATTTTCAATGTTGAGTTTTTAACTCTGCTGTATAGTTTTTATAGTAACAGAAGCCCCGGTGGCACAGAAGTCAAGTGTTCAGCTGCTAACCAAAAGGTCACCATGTCGAATCCACCAGCTGCTCCTTGGAAACCCTATGGGGCAGCTCTACTCTGTCCTATAGGGTTGCTATGAGGCTGAATGTACCTGACAGCAACAGGGTACAAGTAATAATTTATCAGCAGCTCTTGCTGCTGTTGTTGGGTGCCATCAAGTCAGTTTTGACTCCTAGCAACCCTACAGCACAGAGAAACTGCCCCATGGGGTTTCCGTGGAGCAGCTGGTGGATCTGAACTGTTGACTTTTGATTAGCAGCGGATAACCACTACACCACCAGAGCATCTAGCTGTATATAAATGCTGTACATCCTCATCTATAAAAAGAGGGCCTGTACTGGGGAAGCCAGCACAACATGTTCAGGGCAAGGTCATGAAAGCTCTATGGACAAACTGATACTCCCTAGGGGCCGAATTACTGGGCTGAGGGCTGTGAGGACCATGGTCTCAGGGGACATCTAGCTCAACTGGCATAATATGGTTTATAAAGAAAACGTTCTACATTCTACTTTGGTAAGTAGCACCTAGATTCTTAAAAGCCTGGAACAGCCATCTAAGACACTCCACTGGTCTCACCCCTTCAGGTCCAAGGGAAAATGAAGAAAACTAAAGACAAAAGGGAAAGATTAGTCCAAAGGACTAACAGACCACAACTACCATAGCCTCCATCAGACTGAGTCCAGTACAACTAGATGATGTCCAGCTACCACCACTGACTGCTCTCACAGGGATCACAATACAGGGTCCTGGACAGAGCTGGAGAAAAATGCAGAACAAAATTCTAACACACACACACACCCAGATCTACTGGCCTGACAGACTGGACAAACCCTGAGACTGTGGCCCCTGAACACCCTTTTAGCTCAGAAATGAAGTCACTCTGGAGGTTCACCTTTTAGTCAAAGATTAGACAGACCCACAAGACAAAACAAGACTGAAGGGGCACACCAGCCCAGGGGCAACTAGAAGGTAGGAGACGACAGGAAAGCTAGTAATAGGGAATCCAAGGTTGAGAAGGGAGGGTCGGTATGGGGTTCTTAACCAATGTCATAAAACAGTTTGTGTGCTGTTTAATGAGAAGCCAGTTTGTACCTGTAAACCTTCATCTAAAGTGCAATTAAAAAAAAAAAAAGAGTTAAAAGAAAAAACCATTTAATCAATCAAAGCATCAACTAATTTGTTAAATGGTTAGCCAGGTTACTCATGTTACGTGAACAAAGTATTTATCAATTTTACTAATTAAGAAAAGCAGAGGGCCTGTACTAAATGAACTCTAGGATTTCCTTGCAGTGTCATTTCACGAGCAGGTAAACTGTGCAAAGGGCCACACATTTGGTTTAATGCTTTGCTGCCACCATACTGAAATTCTTAATAGTTCCTGAACAAGAAGCCCTGCATTTCCATTTTCCACTGGACCCTGCAAATGATATAGCTGTTCCTGGTTCCTTGCAATTCTAATGTTCTGTGATTCTATGAAAAAAACCAAACCCACTACTGTCGAGTCGATTCCGACTCATAGCAACCCTATAGGACAGAGTAGAACTGCCCATAGAGTTTCCAAGGAGCACCTGGTGGATTTGAACTGCTGACCTTTTGGTTAGTAGCCGTAGCACTTAACCACTACGCCACCAGGGATTCTATGAAAGTACACCTAAATGGTCCCTCGCACAATGAAGATAAAAAACAACAAAACTGAAGTGCTCTGCGTTCCATTAGTTTCAAAATAGTATGACATTTGTAGCTATTTTCTAATCAAAAAAAAAAAAAAAAAAAAAACCAAACATGGATTCAAGGTAAACTGAATCTTAGAGATTAATTTCATTTTTAAATGTAAAAATATTACACATTATTTGGGATGTCATTATTACAATATAAGTTCGCCATGTAGAGAGAGAATCTAAATAGATTAATACTAAGCCAAGAGCAAGCAACTGATTCAAATCAGTACCAAAAAATATACTCAAAAAAATTCACTTTGTCTCATAGTCACTATCTCCTACCCCAATTGTTTCTGGTAATGTCTGTCTTTTCCACTCTCTTTTTTTTAAATTGTACTTTAGATGAAGGTTTACAGAGCAAATTAGTTTCTTATTCAGCAATTAATACACACATTGTTTTGTGACATTGGTTGTCAACCCCACAATATGTCAACACTCTCCCCGTCTCAACCCTGGGTTCCCCGTTACCAGCTTTCCTGTCCCCTCCTGCCTTCTCGTCCTTGTTCCTGGGCTGGTGTGCCCATTTAGTCTTGTTTTGTTTTATGGGCCTCTCTAATCTTTGGCTGAAGTCACCCTCCATTTTTAAAAATAATTTCTCTCCTACAGGAAAACCTTTTTTTGGACAGTTCTGATAGTGTCTATACAGTCAAGATGCGAAGACAGCAAACACATAAAATTTAGAGCTGTACATAACCCAGATAAGCTATTATGTATAGCAGTGGCTTCAATTCATACATGTAACATATAATCTGACAGTGCAAACAAGAGGTTCAACGGGACCAATGGGCTCCACGTAAAATTATCCAACAGAAAATGCCATTTCAAGGAAGAAGTCTGAAAAAGCTATTTCCACATCCCAGCAGATAGAAGGGACACAGGAAAATGTTTTATGAATCTCATATTATCCACACATTCTGCATAAGGTGACAAACCCACTGCTGTCGAGTTGATTCTGACTCATATTAAAATGACCTGATTTTTTCCTCTATAAAAATTCAATTTCAGCCTAAACTTATTGTGTAGATATTACCTAAAACAACACTGGTATCAAACAAAGATCAACTTTTTAAAGACAAATGCAGGAGAAAAAAAAAAGGAAATAAAGATTTAGAGTAAAACAAAACACTAGTGGTCAGTCAAGACACAAAGAACAACATGCCAAAAAACGTCAAGTAAAATCTTAGTTTTGATAACACTCATAAATCCATTGCCTTCAAGTACACTAGGTTATTTTAATTTCTGGAAAAGTGGGGCTCTTAATGGGAAGAGTTTTATATGACATAAGGCACTGCACATATAGTTAACAGTCTTTACTGTGATAGGTTTAGGGATTTGGTCTTAGAAAGCTTTTACTCTGTTCACTGATAGGGAAGCCAAGGGAAGTTCTTGTAAGATGGCATTTGGACTGACAGGTGTTCCTATGATGGCTAATGCTTCGTTAGAGCCAAGGTGAAGGTCTTCATTTCCTGTGTCTTGAAGGGAAAAAAAAGATGAAAGGTGCAGTCACTACTCCTTTTTCTCTGTCACTGCAGTAGGTACACTTCGTGCCTCTAATAAGGATCTTTGTTATTGCATTTATTGCACTATATTGTCATTTTTTTTTAAACATATATCTTCCTCTGCCAAACTGTAAGCTCCTTAAGGGTGAGGATCATGTTATTATTTCATTTCTGTATCTTCAATACCTAATACAGTACCTGGAATGCATGATTTAAAAACAAGCAAACCGGTTGCTGTCAATTCTGACTCACGGCAAACCCACGTGTATCAGAGTAGAACTGTGTTTTACAGGGTTTTCAAGGGCTGATTTTTTGGAAGTAGATCACCAGGCTTTTCTTCCTGGGTAGAATCAAACTACCAACCCTTCAGTTAGCAGTCAGGTGCATTAACTCTGCACCCCCCAGGGGCCCCTGGAATACATAACTGACACTGATAAAATGCTTGGTAAATGAACAACCAAATGAATCCTTATTTAGTTTGGATGAAACAATTAATGGAGCAGAAAATTAGGTACAAACAGACATGGAATGAAAACACGGAGATCACAGAAGGTGAGGTAATTAGCCTCTTTCCTAGCAAGGCATACAGGCCGCCTCAGGCAACAGAGAATTTACTTTTAAGATAAAAGAAACACAGACTGCTGGGTGTTCCCCAATATTCACGCTCCTTTTTCTGCAGTTACATACCCTCTGATTTTGCTAGGCAGATAAACCTCTAAAGACACATTTCCCAGCTTCCCTTGAAGTGAAGTTCTAGTTGATGTAATGTGTGCTAATTTTACAGGAACTCGTAAAAGACCAAAGTACGCGCGTCTTCCACCCTTACCTCCATCTCGCTGCGAGGAACATGAATGTGAAGGCTTAAGTTCCATTTTAGACCATGGGGACGAAGACCAGACGCTGGGGCCGCAGATGAGAAAGCTAGAACAGCCAAGATCCCAGAAAACCATGAGGCCATCATGCCATCCATAAGCTGTCAATGCCCAGGCTTAGACATGAGCGAGAAGTACCTTCCCTTACTTTGGCCATTCTTATCCTGGGTCTCTGCAACAAGTACTCATGCTTAATCCTAAGCTACAGCACATATGTGAGGGAACCCAGGAATCCCAAAGCAGGGCAGAAGCTCCGATAGCGCTGGGCCTCAGGGAAGGAAGCAGGAATGCAAAGGCTCTGCAGAATGTAAGGCTGACTGAGAACCCCAGCAGCAGGAAGTAGTAGAGTGTCCCTCAAGGACTCTATAACAACAGTAGCACTCCAGGAGCCTGCTTCCTCCACCTCACCCCTAAGTAACCACCTCTGCTCAGTCCCTGTTAACTCCATCATCACTTTTCCTCAAACTGCCTATCGATCGTGGCTTTTTTACTCCCATGGCATCATGTTAAGACTCAAGCCTCTGTCTCAGTCTTGGAAGTTAAACTCTCAGGAGAGAGAGAATCCGGCTGGCTCCGCTAATCTTTTCAAGCCAGCTCATATCACAGTAGCTGCTCCAAACCTGCTGCCTTGTTTCTGGCGCACACTTCTGAGGGGTATAAAATAAAACTATCAGTACCTCTGAGCACAGACTGTGTGGGCCAGGTAGTTTCCTCTCGAAGGCAATGTAGATACAGCAGGTGCTATGACTGACACACCTTACACAGGATGGTCAGGATCTGTATTAACACCATCCTCCAGAAGGAAAAGACACAAAGAGAGTTGATCCAGAATTCAGAACCCCACTTCCAAGGGTCTGACCTGGGATCTCAGCCATGTCAGAATTCAAATCCAAAATGCTACTTTTAAAAGGATAAGGTGTACTGATGGGCAGGTCTTTCTCTAACAGCAGATAAAGAAGCTGGAATTGCTCTGCCCTGTCTCCGGTACACTGCATCCTCAAAGAAGTGGGTTCATCAGTGTCAGGATGACAGCCACAAAAAAACAGTCTCAGTCCACTTTCGTCAGTGCTGGTCAGTCATGCCTCTCTCATGACTTCTGTCTATCAACAGCAGCAAAGAGAAACTTTTCACTTCCTTGGGGTTGGGACAAATGGCTGTGCTAAGACAAAATGTTTGCTGTATGAATTATTATATTCCTAAACTGTTTTAGTCTACATATGTGATATTTCACAGAAAACACTATAGTTAAAGTCTATTTTAGGACTTACTAGCTTACTTACTAACTTACTAACAACACCATCAACCCATTTCTTATGCTGAAAGAGACTTGCCAGCATGTCTGGCCGCCCAGTATCTCAGGCAGGGACAATGTAACAGGCACTCAACCACAGGGACATTCAGAGCCACCTACATTCTCCCTGAAGTTGAAAGACTATACAGTCATGCATCGCATAGCACATGTTTGGGCCATGTCTGGCTCCATGTACCTCCCTGGTCCCATAAGGCTATATTACAGTCCAGAACTCCCAGTCGGAGAATGGAACGTTGTGACTGGACGTAGCGAATGCAACAGCTTCCCACCTGCAACACGTCTATTTCATGTCTCTTGCAGACAAAGCAGTTGTGCTGCCAAGTGTATAATGGTACAGAACACATATAACCTATAATACGTATGTCTTGATAGTCATAATAAACGCCTATGTTACTGGTATGTACTGTACTATACTTTCTATCACTACTTTAATGTGAACCTTCCCTACTTACCTAAATAAAGTTTACCGTATAATACTGTATGCTTCAGCTAATAGGCAGCAGCATCCAATCTTGTGTATCGTGCGTCCCTGGAGTGTTGTAGCATTATCTGTTTAATTTTCTTTTGAAAATATTACCGTGAAGTGCATCATGGCTTCTAAACCCAACAAAACCAGAGCTAGTGATAGCAGTAGCAAGAGGCAAAGAAGTACCAATACGAAAGTGAAACAAAAAGTATCCCATGAAGCTTTGCTAAGTATATAATAGGGTGTTCATACAACGTCCAAATCACATGACATCCTATTTCACAGAACATATCATGGACATTAAGCAATGCATGACTGTATATGTAAACCTGTTGCTGCTTCCAACATGTGTACCATTAAATCTTACAAACACTCATACATACACTCATATAAAAAAAAAAATTTTTTTTTTTTTTTTTTTTTATAGAGGTCTCTAAATTTCAGCCCTGTAGACTGCTAGTTGATCACAAACCTGCAGGTTCCAATACAGCCTGGTTTTCACGGCTTGTCAGAGACAAGAAGGGGCCATGTCAGCTGGCTCCAGCACAGGCTCCTCTCCCAGCATGCAGTGCTGGATCAGAAAGGAAAGGTTTAGCAATCCCAAGTGCTGGAAGACAAGAAGTTAACTGACGCCCAGATTGATCTACCCATCCCCTAGCTGCTGCAAGGAGATCACTGACTGATAAGTTACACAAGGCTGGCCCCACAAGGTGTGACAACTCTGCTGGGGATTTTCATTCAGAAACCTCACCCTGAGACACATTTTTCTGTTCCTTCTCCTCCCCAACCTGTTTCTCTCACTCTCTTCCAAGTTCTTCCTGAAGAACACGTCCTCAATAAATCACCTGTACCCAAACATGCATCTCAGACTCTGCTTCTAGCAAATCCATAAGATAACCTCCTTGTTCTTTTTACCTCAGAGAAATGAAAAGTCCATTATCTTCCAGAAAGAACTAGGGATTCAATCTACAAATTGCAATTTCCTCTCTTGAAGACTTTTCCTAATTAACTGGTTCTAAAAGTGGCTTTACAATAAATATGAGCAAAGAAAACAATGAGGTTAATTTTAACACCATTACCTGCAGTTGTCCCATGAAGGTAACCAAGTCAAGTCTTAGCTCTTACACATGCAGTTGAAAGACAGATGAGGTTTTATATTTGTCTACAAATACTGCTACAGTCATTATAGAAGGAGCGTGGTGGTACAGCGGTTAAGTCCTCAGCTGTTAACCAGAAGGTGGTAGTTCGAACTCACCAGCCGCTCCAGGGGAGAAAGATGTAGCAGTCTACTTCGGTAAAGATTACAGCCTTGGAAACCCTATGGGGCGGTTCTACTCTGTCACTGTGAGTCAGAATCGCCTTGACAGCAATGGGTTTATAGTCATTGTAACAATACTGCTATAGTCATTAGTGCTATCCCTCAAGTATTTCTGGTTCTTCTCCCAGGTACAGGGTAGGTCTGCACTTCCCTACCCCCTTAAAATAAGAGTGAAACGTGTGACTTGCTTGGGCAAATGAAATGTGAGCAGAAATGACACACACAAGCTTTAAGAGATAGCGTGTGAGTTCCTCTGGGACAGTGCTGGCAACACTCAAGACTGTTCCCTCAGCTTGGGCCCTAGAGGGAGGGTGATGCAGAGCAGAGTCCCTAGCAGCCAATCAGTGACGAAGCCAGTACGCTTTGTTGTTTTAAGCCACTGGGATCTTGGAGTTGTTTGTTAGCACAGCATGACTTAGCCTATCTGGATATGCACAAATACGAATGCCTAAATATTCATAACTGTTTGGCTGGAGCATCTTGGGGCTCTAACGAGACTATGGAATGATAATAAATATAAAGCTGGGATGATGCCTTTTCCAAAAACCATTTCGTTCTTAATTCCTAATTAAGTTTAACAAGGTATTTTTCATGGGTTCCAAAGTTAGAGAATGTTTGAGATAAAAAGAAAAGTACATTACAGCTCATTCAAGGCAACCTCCGTGTTATTACATATAGGGAAATTTAGGTCTAGTGACATAGGTAACTAGTGGTAGAGCAGAAACTAAAATCCAGGTCTCTGACTCCCAATTCAATGCTCTTTCTACTTTGTCAGGTTGGGGAACTAGCCTATCTGACAGTATCTTGATTTCACTTGTGACCATCTAGCAGGAGGAATCCTGTTACCTCTTCCCAATGCAACTCTGCATTGAAGTATCAGTTGGGATGACTAGCTGTAAGTGAATAGAAATTCCAACTCAAACTGCTTAAATGTAAGGAAATTTACTCGCTCACTTAACTATTAGTCTATAACTGCTAGTCCAGGGGGAGGGTGGACTTCAGAGTTGGCTTAACCTAGCAGTTTCATCTCCATTCCACTACAATTCTCTCAGCTTTGCCACCTTCTTGAGCTGGTTTCCTCCTCAGGTTTGATAACAAGATGGCTGCAGCATCGCAGTCTCACATTCACATATGACAACTTGTATACAAAGAGAAATGCTTCTTCCCATGGCTTTGACAAGGAAAAAAGATCTTTCCCAAAAGCTTCTGCAAACTTTCCTCAGCCTAAAATGGTCACATGCCTATTTCTGAATCAATCCTGGCAAGGAGGATGGGACTACAAGATTGCCTTAGACTACTCAGGATCCACCTTCACTTGTTACCCAACGAAGGGCCATGGTTGGAAGACAACCACACGTCACTACAAGGTCAGTGATTCCAAATCTACCGTCCAAGGAGCCTTGAGAAGTTGAGGAGTTGCCTCACTTCTGAATAAATTATGTAATTAACGTGTGTGTGTGTGTGTCATAGGTACATGGTACTATCATTTTAAAATATGTACAGATACCATAAAGATTAATAAAATCTAAATTCATGTAAAGTATTAACTAATTCACAGTAATTTTTTAAATAACATAGAGGCAGTGGGCACCAGATTACCTAGGTTTGCATCCTGCCTCTGACACCTACTATCATATAAATTCAGGGATATTGTCATGACTAAAGGAACAGCATTTAAGGGCTGAGAGCAGGCATGATACAAATCGTATTAAAGCAAAGCACTAAATAAATTCTAGCTATTTTTTGTCTCACACAAGTAAACTACTATGAAGAATCATGAAACTTTTTGATGTTGAAAAAGGGTCTGTAGGAGACACTTGTTATTTTTTGCTCCCCAGCACTCCTCCATTCTCGTTTCCTAATTTCCTTCTGGATAATTCTCTCTCCCTCACCTTGTATGATCTGGGTGAGACTATAAACCCATGTGTCTACCTTCTCACTATAGAAGTCACAGGGATTCCTGGAGGTTCCTGTAGCTAAATTCCTCCTCCTCTCACCACTGGCACACCCATGATTTAGGCTCGGCCAATCAGATGTGCTCTCCAGGAGTTTTAAATCTTGACCAAGTGGCTTGCGAAGATGGAAAGAAACAGGTAGAGTTCACTCATGCCAGTGTTGACATCCTACTCAGGACACTCCTGTAATTTTTCAGAGCTGCCGTCGTTTCTGTCTGTTCCAAAGCCTGGTTCTCCAGTAGTCCATCTGTCCTGTAAAGGTCTAATTTCTTTCCAGTAAATTACTGCTTGCTTAAGTAGAGCTGAATTCTGCTGCAGGCAAGCAAAGAACCAACTGAGAAGCAGGCTACGATCAGTCAATGGGACGTAGCATGACGGTACTATGCAGGGACCCAAGAATGGAACGGGGGCTCTGCTGAAGACAAGAAAAGCCAAATCTTGGAAACATGTTTTAGGAAGTACAGGGAGAAGTCACAGGCTATACTAACTAGGACGTGGGAAGCAAGTCTGGCTTTAAAAATGTAGATGCCTGGGAGAAGGGAAGAAATGTGGTGAGTGATTGGATAAGGTTCATCCAAGTACATGAATGTGAAGAACGACCCCAGAGATCTGCAGAACTGTGGTGTGTCGGGTGTGACTTGGGTAGGAGGAAGACAGCCCGCTTACTACTAATTGAAACTTTCTACCTGGTGAAATTCTAGGGCAAGGAGCAGACACCTTGGTATTTTTTATGAGGCCTCTTTCCAAGAGTAGTGTGATGCAGAGCCCAACCTCAAGTTCACTGCTGCTAACAGTACAAGAATACAAAGGGGGGGACCTTTCACAAAGAACCAGGTCTTGGGTCACTGTTGTTCCTCTTATTTCTTACTCTTTGGTAGCAATCCTTTTCCCTAGTTTAGCACACTTTAGCATATAAAAACTTTATTACAACTCAACAGTATTTAAGGGTATAGAATATTCAGAAGATAAAGAACAATCTAAAAGTTACCCAGCTGGCCTGGTTCAGGTTTAAACTCAACAATTTTTTCCAGGAATCCTATTTTTACTACCGCTATTAGTTTCCGGGAGCCCTGGTGCACAGTGGTTAAGCTGCTAACCAAAAAGTCGTTAGTTCAAATCCACCAGCTGTTCTTTGGAAACTCTATGGGGCAGTCCTACTCTATCCTATAGGATCGCTATGAGTCAGAATCGACTCCACAGCAAACGGTTTGATTTTGATTTGCTATTAGTTTCCCAAACCCTGGTGGCGTAGTGGTTAAGTGCTACGGCTGCTAACCAAAGGGTCGGCAGTTCGAATCCACCAGGTGCTCCTTGGAAACTCTATGAGGCAGTTCTACTCTGTCCTACAGGGTCACTATGAGTTGGAATCGACTCGACGGCACTGGGTTTGGTTTTTGGTTTGGTATTAGTTTCCCAGGGTTGCCACAGCAAAATACCACAAATTGGGTGGTTTATAAGAGCAGAAATCTATTATCTCACAGTTCTGGAGATGAGACGTCCAAACCAGGGTATCAGCTGTGTTGATTCCTTCTGAGGGCTCTGAGAGAAAAATGTTCATGCCTCTCCCCTAGCTTGTAGCTACACTGTCACATGGTATCCTTCCTCATCTCTCTCTGTCTGTTCTCTTCTAAAAGAAGAGAACTCAGATCCCACCCTAGTCTGGTATGATCTCAGGTTAACACGATAACATCATCAAAGACCCTATTTCCAAACAAGGTCACACTGACAGGTACTAGGGTTTAGGACTTCAACGTATCTTTTTTGAGCGGACACAATTCAATCCATAACACTATTCAAGTCTAAAACCAAAAATCAACCAAACCTGTTGCTATTGTGTCGATTCCGACTCACAGGACAGAGCAGGGTTTCCAAGGAGCCGCCGGTGGACTCAAACTGCTGACATTCTGGTTAGCAGCCAAACTCTTAACCACTGTGTCACGAGGGCTCCACTATATCCCAGTCTCCTTCGATTTGTCTACCTATTTCCACCCTCTATCATTTGAGCTACTGTTTTTAGCTCCCATTTTGGGTCTGTGGAAAAACGAGGTTTCCTCAGTTTGGGTCTCAGATATCTCCTGCTAATTGACTATATGGGACAGTGATGTTTCAGTGGTAGAATTCTTATCTTCCATAGGGGAGACTGGGGTTCGATTTCCAGCCAATACATCTTAAGTCAGCCACCACCCATCTGTCAATGCAGGCTTGCGTGCTGCTATGATGCTGAACAGGTTTTGGCAGAGCTTCCGGACTAAGGCAGATTAGGAAGAAAGGCCTAGCGATATACTTTCAAAAAATCAGCCAATGAAAACCCTATGGATCACAACAGGCATCTCCCATTGTGCATGGGGTCACTATCACCATGAGTCAGGGGCTGACTCAATGGTAGCTAATAACAGCGACTGGCTTTTTATAAAATCCTCTTCCCAATCAGACTTTGTGCTTCTCTCTACCTCTGACATAACCTACCCTCTAAGTACTATATTTACCATCCAGTGTTCTAAAAGTGGAAACCCTGGTGGCGTAATGGTTATGTGCTACGGCTACTAACCAAAAGGTCGGCAGTTGGAATCCAGGCGCTCCTTGGAAACTCTATGGGGCAGTTCTACTCAGTCTTCTAGGGTCGCTATGAGTCAGAATCAACTCGATGGCAGGGGGTTTGGTTTTGGTTTTTTTTGGTTCTAAAAGTTCTCCTTGAACTCTTCTATTCTTCCCTAGTCTTCAAGCCATCCTCTCTCTCCCTCCAAAATATGCATTGTCTTCTTCCATTTTCAAAATATACCCCAAATTTAACTTTTTAAAAACTGTCTACCAGCAAATGACACTCTTAGCTATCATATCTCTTCATAATATTCTTACTCATTTAAAAAAAAAAAAAAAAAAACTGAGGCAATACTCATCTGGCCCAGAAAAAAATCTGCAATTTCCATCTATTAACATTAAAAATACGTATTACTGAGGCAGAAGAATTAGTTTTCACTGTATACCTTTTTGGTTTTTTTTTTTTCTGGGTACACCTTTGTACTGTTTGGCTATTTCACCACATAACCATATTACTTTTTCTCTTTAAAAATACTGTCATTACTTAAAAAATGTGAAAAAAAAATTAACTTACTAGCCCAGTGGCATTTTTATGCAGAAACACGTGGACATCACATGGGGAGAAGAGAGCATCCCTAAACTCACAATCATTTTTGTTTTGGTTTTGTTTGGAGGGAAAGGAGTGGACAGGCAGCAGCTTGTTGCCACAAGTTTCCGGTCTGGTTACTACTAAACAAACCGATGCTCTCCCACTGCTGAAACCTGAAGGGAAATCCCAAGGCCTTTATCAAGTCTCTGATCCCACAGAAAGTGTTAATACAAGCAGCTTTAGGCTCCAGGTGGTGGCATGACTAGGTTAGTCACTGTCACTTCCCACAAGTGTGGGAGGTGCTAGTAAATTAGAACAAAACAGATCAGGGCTGGCAACCCAGCCTGTCTGTGGGTGTGGGTAAAGTGAATTTCAGGCTGACCCCACCTCTGCGTGCCCTAAGCAAAATGAACTAATTCAAACTTTTTACATATTATCCACTGCTTTATTTCGTTATGTATTTTACATATGATGTTTCCTATGCCATTACAATACTGTTGTTAGGTGTCACTGAGTCATTTCAACTCACAGAGACCCCATGTGACAGAGCAGAACTGCCCCATAGGGTTTTTGGGAGCAAATCGCCATGTCCTTCTCCCTCAGAGCTGCTGGGTGAGTTCAAACTGCCAACCTTTCAGTTAACACCAGAGTATTTAACCTTTGTGCCGCCAGGGCTCCTTGCTATTATAATAGTTAAATTTTGAATTGTAGATGTCAAAACTGGCTACTTCTTTTAGGCCGCACCCTCAAAATACTTATCCTCATAGTCTGACACTAATCTTTAAGTCACCATCCAACCTTCCCCAATGAGCTGACTTCAGCACTGGGTTCACCATCTTCCTCCCCATTTCAAATACACTTCAATCCTTGTTGGCTCCAACATTCAGGCTGCCGTTTAAAACTGTAGCCTTCAGCAGCCTCAACCCAAGTGACTTGTCTCGTCTCAGGGCCCAGAGCCAACCTACCTATCTATATGTTGAACCTACACTTCAGCTAAAAACAAACCCCAAAACAAAATACCATCCAAACATATATCCACACCACCTGGTACTCAGAGTCCTCTACCCCTGCCAAGTCTGCTCTTCTCCATCTGCTTCCAGGTCACCTCTATTCTCCCACCTAACATGGCCTCTAAGGGTTTCACGTGCTTGGGTACCAATCTGGAAGCCATACAGCCTTTGTAATTATGGTCCCTTTGACACACACACAAAAATTCTTCACCTCATTGGAACTTCCAGGTACAATCCCTAACTCTAAGCAAGTTCCAATCTTTACTTTTCCTGCTTCAACTTCTAGGACATTAGCATTACTTCAGAGAAAGTTCTGAAACAGTGCTGGCTGAGTACACTGTAAATCCACACTAGCTAGGCCAAACCCTTACTGCTCTACACAACTTCCCTCCTGGACACCCTCTCTCTCCCCCTACCTTCACTGTGCACACCATCACAGACCACCAAACACTACACTTTTAAAACACTCTGTGAGACTCTGCAGAGGATTCTGACCTTACCAGACCCAAGATCCTTCCACTTCACTTTTCTTACCTCACATTCCTTTGTTCCTTTCTCAGAGTCCTTCCTCCCTTTCAAGGGTAATGCTCACTGCCCGTAAACTTAATTACATTCCTTTCTACAGCCTCCAAAGCCTTGTTCCACAAATTACTTCTCTCTTTCACACTCACCAACCAACTCCACCAGGCCTTTTTCTCCTGAGGTAATATTCAGGACAAGCTGGCCCAAAGATGGGGGACTCTGTCCTCCCTACAAAAGTTTTTTTTAAGTGAATTAATTAATTGCCAACGTTTAAAAATCAAGACATATCAGTTAAAATCAAGGTTTCTGGCTTGTCTGACAAAACAATTTTCTGCCACCACTGAGAGAACACACTCAAAGATCCTGGGCACTAATTACTTGTCACCCCACTTTCAATGGGACATTTGCCATCTCCAGTGCACTACAATCCCCTTTCCTTGTTCCCTGTCGGCCTCACACTGACTCTAATCCTCCTTACTTCCTTGGCCCTTGAAACCCACACCCTACTGCCTACAAATAATAGGTTCTGCTCCTTTCTATATTAAAAAACTATTTTCCTCAGCTACTCCCACTGCACATACACCCTCTTCCTTTCCCCTTTCCTCAATACTTCCTCAGAATTGTCTACATGTACTCTTGCTACTTTGTCAGCATGCATTCACTCCTACTCATAATATTTCTGCTCCTACCTCTACTGACACTACACTAAAGAGCAAATCATTTCATGTTCCTGCCTGTTGAATAGCAAGGGACATCAGTGACCGCCATTCTCCTTCATAAGGCCTCTCCCCATTGACTTTCCTGGCTTTGCCTTCTTCTAGCCCTCCTTTGAGGAAATGACACAGACCTCCCAATGGTTAGACACCTGTAAACACCTTGAACGCCAGACAGGCTCCGTACGTGCTTCTCCCCATGGAGCGGGGGGGACAAAACTCGTGACCATAAAGTCGATTCCAACTAATAGCAACCCTGAAGGACAGAGTAGAACTGCCCCATAGGATTTCCAAGGCTGTAAATCTTTACAAAAGCAGACTGCCGTATCATTCTCCCAGGGGGTGGCTGGTGGGTTCGAACTGCTGACCTTTTGGTTTGCAGCTGAGTGCTTTAACCACTGTGCTGTAGACTCCAAATATCTGGCAAGCTCCTTTCCCCCGGAAACATTGCCACCAGCCTCTCCAGTCTCTTGGAGTTCTCTCAGGGGAAAAAACAACAGGAAAAAGATACCCTAAAACCTGACTGTAGTTTTCTCCTCTGAAAATAAGTACATTGATTATTCAGCATTTCCTGATCTCTTCTCAGGTGACAGACACTGCTGCTTAAGAGGCCAGTAACAGAAGGTCTTTACTCTTAAATTCATAAACTAGGAGGGGACAGAGGTAGATAAAAGGACTAATCAACATAATACATGATATGAAGAGAAAACAACAGGCACAGAGGGGAAGGCCAGAGAGGCTTGCTGAGAAAAACACCAGGGCCCAGTCCTTGGCCTCAGACATATCCATGGCCACCATCTTCAGTCCACCTGCAAGAATCTCCTAACTAGTCTCCCCTCGCCCATCCAGTCTCTTACCCAAACTGACACTGCAGCAGGGGTGATCTGCTTAAAATTTGAAAACAGAGCTCTCTTATGTTTAAAACCTTCCAGGAGCACTGAGAGTAAGGCCCTGCATGATTTGTCCCAATTTTTCTATCTTCATCACACACACATTCCTTTGCACCAATGCTCCTTTGGCCACACTGATCTTTCAGCTCCTTAAAGAGAACAAGTCCTTATCTGCTGGGTGGCCTCTGCACATATCATTTTTTCTTACATGGAATCCTCTTGCCTCCACTCTTTGTATTATTTAAAAAAATTTTTTTTGACCTCTGGATCTCAGCTTAAATGTCACTTTTCCGTTATTAACGTAATTGTGTCTATTTCTGTCTGCCCCATTAGGCTGTATGATCAAAAAAGGACAGGAACCATATAAATTTTGTTCACCTTGTTTTCACAGTACTTAGGACACAGGAGACAATAAATATTTGTTCAAGGAGGATGTGAAATGCTCTTTCCTCCTCTAGAGCCTAAAATGTGAGAACCCCCTAAGGCTTATTTCTCAGCCCTCTCTACCTCTCCCTATTCTCATCACCTCTAGGCTGATGATGCTCATCTGTACTTCCAGATATGACCTCTCCCTGCAAAATCAAGTCCACTAACTCTGCTGTCTGCAGGGTAGTTCTATCTGGAATTCCTCTCTGGCACCTGCAACTAGACACGTCCAAAGACACACTCATTAACTCTCTTCAACAAACTGTTTTTTTCTATTGCTGTGAATGGTAGCATTCTCTTATACATCGAGTGACTGACTTCTCTCTTTCCTTCATCCATTAACAAGTACATCTGATTCCACCTCTAGAAATGTACCTGACCTGTACGTTCCTCTATACACGGTCAGAGTAACACACATGGAATTAGCGTCATCTCCTACCTCTAGTATTTGGAAATAACAATCATCCACATACATGTACCTTAAAACTTAATTCTGATCATGCCAATCAATATCCTCATCGAAATCCTTCAACGACACCCTGTTGTTGTGTGCCATCGAGACGATTCCGACTCACAGAGACCCCATGTGCTGCCTTCCAAATAACATACACGCTCTTCTGCTTGTCATTCAAAGTCCCTCTCAATCCTGCCAAAACTATCTTAGAAAAGCAACCTAGTTCAGTGGTTAAGAGCATAAACTCTGGAGCCAGACTGTCATGTTAAATGAACAGACATGAAGACAAGTCAGATTCCAGCTTCAGCAATTAACCTCTCTGTGCCGTAGCTCCTTCACCTGTGCAATGGGAGAGAATAAGAGTATTTACCTCATACGGTTGTTATAAAGTTTAGATCCGTTAATAAGTAGAACGCTTAGAATTGTACCTGGCACATGGCCAGTGCTATACCTACTTTTATTTGGGTATTGCAGCACCATCTCCAACTCTCAATGGCCCACATTCCAGCCCATCTGAACCAACTCACTGGTCCCTTGTACTTCTCAAACTTTCCCTTCAGACACAAGGGTTGCAATAAGGACCAGCTGGTCAGCTGGCAATGTTGCATCCCCTTCCCTAACTCAAGGGCATTTCCAGTCAAAAGCTGCTGTTGCAAAGGCCCTTTTTCTCCAGGAGTGTCCTTGAAAAAAAACAAACCAAATCCAGTGCCGTCTAGTTGATTCCAACTCGTGTCCTTACAGCTCATTAAATGAAAAACCTCAGATGTTGCCCATGAAAGGATTCTCCAGCCCTGTCAAAGATTCTCAGGATACTATTAATGACCTTCTTCTTCCTTCTACTCTCTCATTCCCCTCCCAGGTGTCAGGTCAAAGACCATCATTTCCTATCCCCTGTGATAAAGCCCTTTTAGGTGTTTTTATGTCCCTGATCTGGGCAAAAGTTGAAGTCCTCATGGCTACTCTCCCTTCTTCTGCCTGAGTGGTGTCAAAACAGAGCCCGCTAAAACAGAGTGTTTAAATAAGATCCAGTCCCATAACATAATACAAAAATGTCTGGGTTGCAATTTAAAAAAAAAAATCACTTGTCATATGAAGAACTGAATGAAAAATGACATCAGTAGATGTCAACATCAAGAAGACACATTATCTGACAAAAATTTTAAAGAAGCCATGATAGAAATGCTTCCAATGAGCAATTACAAACATGTTTAAAATAAATTAAAAATTTGAAAGCCTCATTATTAAAATAAAAAGTCTCAGCAAAGAAACAGAAGATGTAAAGGAAAACTAAACGTGAACCTTACTGCTGAAAAATACAATTACAGTCATATGCCACATAACGTCAGTTTGGCCAATGTTTGACTATACATGTGTCTGTGGTCCTATAAGGTTATAACAGAGTTCAGAGATCCCAATCGGAGAACAGGATGTAGCAGACATAACACTTAAATGGTTCCAAACTATGCAAGGTTTTCATTAGCTTCACAAAGTAGTATGTACATTCATTATTACGAACCACTGTATGTATTTAACTTAAATTTTAATATAATACAGTTTATGGCAGTTCGTTCTTAAGTATGAGTTGTCCATAAGTCAGGACATAAGGGTCTGCCTGTGGTGTTCAGGCAACATCCAAATCACACAACATCCTATTTTATAGAACATACCATTGGATGTTAAGCGATGTAGGACTGTACTGAAATAAAAAGCTCAATAGGTGGACTCAACAGCAGAATGGGAAAGATAAGCAAAGGAAATGGAAAATGGAACAAATTACCCAATCTGAACAACAGAGAGAAAATAGACTGAAAGAAAAATGGACAGAGCCTTAGAAACTTATGGGACGATAACAAAAGATTTAACATTCAGGTCATCAGTCTTGAAATGAGAGGAAAAGAAGGCAGGCTGAAAAAGTACTTAAAGAAGTACAATAAAACCTGTGAAAGCCAGAACTTGTGTAAGGTGGAAACCTGTCAGAGAAGGAAAACTCAAGTATTTATCACTAATAGAGAGCAATAGAAAAGTGGTTAAGACTGCACCCTGTCAAAGGCAGAAACTCTGCGAGACCCAGAAACACTTCCCAATTCATTTTATATATTATTACCCTGATATCAAAATCAGCTAAAGACAATACTGAAAAAGAAAGCTACATACCAAAAGCCCTCATAAATATAGATGCAAAAATTCTTAACAAAGCATTAGTAAACAGAATTCAGCGATGTATAAAAAAAATTATACAACATGACCAAGTGGGGTTCATTCCAGGGATGCAAGACTTGCTTGATATTAAAAAATTAGTCAATACAATCTTTATCAATAGGCTAAAGAAGAAAAATCACATGATCAGATCAATTGATACAAAGCTTTTGACAAAATGCAACAATCATTCCATGATAAAAACTCAGAAAAACAGGAATAGAGGAGGACTTCCTCAACTTATAAAGACATCTACAAAAAACCTACAGCCAACGCTATACTTAGTGGTGAAAGACTGAATGCTTTCCACTTGAGATTGGGGATAAGGCAGGTATGTCCTCTCTCACCATTCTCCTCATAAGGCTGGAAATTTTAGCCAGTGTAATAAGGCAAAAAAAAAAAAAAAAAAAGATTAAGACATAAAGATTGGAAAGGAAGAAATAAAAATGTCCCTATTGGTCTACACAGAAAATCCCAAGAAATCTACGTAAAAAACTCCTAGAGCTATTAAATGAGTTCAACAAGATTGCAGGATACAACATAGAAAAATTGATTATATTTCTATACACTAGCAATGAACACGTGGACACCAAAATTAAAAATACAATACCATTTATAAACACTCAAAAAAAAAAAGAAATATGTATAAATCTAACAAGTACAGGATTTGTATGCTGAAAACTACAGAACACTGATGAAAGAAATCAAAGAAGATCTAAATAAACTGAAGGACATACCATGTTCACAAATTGGTAAAGGTAATATAAAGAAGTCAATTCTCCTCAAACTGATACACAGATTTAATAAAATTCCTATCAAAATTCCAGCAAGTTTTTTTGTAAATATAGACAAGATTGTTCTACGGTTTACATGGAAAGGCAAAGGAATCAGAATAGCTAAAACAATTCTGAAGAATAATAAAGCAGGAACAAACAGTCTACCCAATTTCAAGACTTATTGCATAGCTGCAGTAATCAAGACCAGGGACAGATCACCCAACAAGCCAGGTATGCACGAGCTGACTTATGCTTACTTACTAACCTGTAGTACACAATTTCATCTGTGTTTCACCCTATCAATAAAAAGAATCAAACTATTGATATATGCAACAACCTGGATGACTCTCCAGAGAAGCCAACACGAAAGGTACTTACTGTTTAATTCCATTTATATATAGCATTCTTGAAATGATAAAATCATAGAAATAGAGACCAGATGGGTAGACGCCAGGAGATAAAGAGGGGGTGGAAGTAGGCAGAAAGCAGGCATGGCCATAGAAGTGAAACATGAGAGAGTCCTGTAGCAATGGACATGTTCTGTATTGCAACTGTATCAATGTCAATGTAACTATTACTACAGTTCTGCAAGGTATTACCATCGGGGAAAAGCGTGTAAAGGGCACTTGGGGTCTCTCTGTATTTGCTGCTGTTGTTGTTAGTTGCTATGGAGTT
Organism: Elephas maximus indicus; assembly: GCF_024166365.1. Taxonomy (NCBI): domain Eukaryota; kingdom Metazoa; phylum Chordata; class Mammalia; order Proboscidea; family Elephantidae; genus Elephas; species Elephas maximus. Next base: position 43,382,363 of record NC_064829.1, on the reverse strand, counting down.
AATTCCAACTCATGATGATCCCATGTGGAGTCCCTGGGTGGCCCAAACAATTAAATGCTCAACTACTTGTCAAAAGATTGGCAGTCAGAACCCACCCAGAGGCTCCTCAGAAGACAGGCCAGGCGATCTGCTTCCAAAAGGTCACGGCCCTGAAAACTGTGGAGAGCAGTTTTACTTTGCACACTTGAGGTCACCATGAATAGCTGTATTATTTTTTATAATTGTGTGTAAATCTACAATTATCTGAAAATAAAAAGTTTAATTAAAAAAAAAAAACTGATCCTTCACCACTGATCCAAGGCGCACTTACCACTAAACGTTAACACTTCAGAACAGACCTACCCCCTTCTTAGCAACTTAAACATTAATTCTACCAATTCATTAAATTTGTCTTTGTGCTGGACCAAGAGAGAACACACAGATACAAATGTGAAATATTATCCCTACTCTCAAAAACAGGATGATTGAGTAGAGTGACAAACACAGGCAGAGAGGTCAACAGTGAAAACCTTCACAAAGGAGGTGAGATTTGAGCAAGTCTTTGAATAAAAGATAGTGGAAGTGGAAAAGGGGCCATCTTGGAAAGGAAAAGAAATCATTAAAAAAAAAAAAAAGGGCACAGAGGAAATGGACACGAAGAGAGAGACTGGAGTGAGGGGGCGGGCTGTCTCATTAAAAAAAAAAAAATAGGGGCGAGCAATTGGGAGTATGTAGCAAGGTGTGTATAAGTTTTTGTGTGAGAGGTTGACTTATTTGTAAACTTTCACTTGAAGGACAATAAAAATTTACAAAAAGAAAAAAAAGGGCACAGAGCTGGAAATACGTACAATGCCTGTGGCGGCAGAGGCACATGTGTGTTGTGAAATAACAGAAATGAGATGGGATAAGCAGTGCTGGGGTAATTATGGAGGGTCCCCAAGAGCCAGAGAGAGGAATTCAAATGTCACTTTACTCAATGAAGCCTTCCTCACCAACCCAGGCAACTTAAAGCAGCAACACCCCCCTCACCTCAGTCTCTTCGGCATCCCTTAGTTTTTCTTTACACCACTCATTACAGGTTGTATTACGTACTTATCTGCACGTTTATTTGTTTAATGCTGTCCTGCCCTCAGTTATGGTTTAGTGTCTAGCACTGGGTCTGGAACACATTAAACGCTCAGTAAATATTAGCTGAATAAACAAACAAGCAATAAGTATCCGCTCCTAGTTCTCTTCCGTGTAGCTATCTCATTCCTTTCTTCCACTGTCACTCCCTTCATCTTGGTCCCTCTCTAGCCTACTGCCTTTCTTATCTGAAACATGGAAACAACCTAAGTGCCCACCAACGGATGACTGGATAAACAAATCGTGGTACATACATACAATGAAATACTACCCAACTATAAAGAGTATGGAGTGCTGGTGGCGCAGTAGTTAAGAGCTCAGCTGCCAGCCAAAAGAACTGGCAGTTCAAATCCACCAGCCACTCCTTGGAAACCCTATGGGGCAGTGCTACTCTGTCCTATAGGGTCACTATGTCAGAACTGACTCGACAGCAATGGGTTTTTTTTTTTTTTGGTTATAAAGAATATAATTAGGAGTCCACGAAACGTCTTATAACATGGATGAATCTGGAGGACATCATGCTGAGTGAAATAAGCCAATCACAAAAAGACAAATACTGCATGGTCCCACTAGTATAAAAAGTCGAGAATAAATATACACACAGAAAGAAAAGTTCTTTGATGGTTACCAGGGATGGGAGGGAAAAGGATGGGGAATCACTTTCCAGATAACAGACACTTGCTACTTCTGGTGATGGAAAAGGCAATCCCAAATATGGCGAAGTCAGCACAACTTGACCAACGCAAGTAAAAGCACTATAGAAGTACATAAGAAAAAGGGACGATTTTGGTAAATGCTATTAACATTTTTTTATTAACATTTACAATTTTGCAACAGTAAAAACAACAAATACATGTGTATATGCATATATATGTATAGGAAGGCATATGTGAGTAAATACACATGCACATATAGCTGTATCTGTAGGCACATGGGAAACCCTGGTAGCATAGTGATTAAGTGCTACAGCTGCTAACCAAAGGGTCGGCAGTTTGAATTCGCCAGGTGCTCCTTGGAAACTCCGTGGTGCAGTTCTGCTCTGTCCTATAGGGTCGCTATGGGTCAAAATTGACTTGACTGCACTGGGTTTTATAGGCACATGTATACACGTTTGTGTGTGCTGCATGTACATCCACATACATAACAAACCATACAGGGGGCACAGTTAAAGAGGCTTCCTAGATACATGCAAACAACTCAAGGGATTGGTTTACTGGGTCAAAAGTACAGGACCATAGTCTCGGGGGACAACTTAGTCAATTAGCATAACATAGTTCACATAAGATAATGCTCTACATCTGAGTTTGGTGAGCAGTGTCTGCGGTCTTAAATGCTCACAAGTAGCCACCTAAGATACAACTATTGATCTCAACTCGTATGGAGCAAAAGAGAATGAAGGAAATCAAAGGCTCAAAGAAGAAACTAGTCCACAGGACTAAACAGCCCACATGAATCACAACCTCCTTCAAACCTGAGACCAGAAGAACTACATGGTGCCTGGCTACCACTACTGATAGTTCTGACCAGCAACACAATAGAAGGTCCCAGATAGAATGTGGGGAAAATGTAGAAGAAAACTCAAATTCTTAAAAAAGGCCAGACCTACCGGACTGATAGAGACTAGAGGAATCTCCAAGACTGCAACCCTAAGATACTCTTGAACTTGGAAGTGAAGCTATTTCTGCAGGTCATCTTTCAGCCAACAATAGACTGGCTTATAAAATAAATAATATCACCTGTGAGTAATGTGCTCCCTTAAACAATTAACTGCATGAGACCAAACAGTCAACAGTTACCCAAAAGCAAAGATGAGACGCAAGGAGGGGAAGGGAGGCTAGAACGAGGACAACAAACAGAATGGAAATGAGGAGAAAGCCGACGGCAAGACAACAACTTGTATAAAAATTGTTAAAAGGCCTGATGCGCTTTGTAAACTTCTACCCAAAACAATAAAATAACACAAAAAAACAGTGGTTCACAACTGCAGTGTGACACTTGTAAATCTCAACCAATTTTAAAGTGTGATCCAAGAAATCTATGACTAGAAACAAATATTGAAGTTATGACAAACATGTATTACATAAACAAGCTAATAAATAAGAACAGAGATAGGGTTATCCCTGCTGTGGCCTCACTTGCCCAAGTATGAGTGCCTTTTCCCAGAACTGGATGATCCTATGTGTTCTATGGAAAGCTGTTCAACAAGGAGAGCCTGGACAATACTCCTCAACACCATCAAGGATATGAAAGACTGGGAAAGTGTCACAGACCAGAGACTAAGGAGACATGATGACTAAATGCATTGTGGTACCCTGGATTGGATCCTGGAACAGAAAGACAGCAATGGAAAAAATTTGAAATTCAAAAAAAGCCTGGAATTCAGTTAACTCAAAAAAAAAATACTATATAAAAATCACTAATAAATGATTAAGATTCAAATTTATTTATTATTATTTTATAATACTAGGAAACCCTGGTGGTGTAGTGGTTAAGTGCTACAGCTGCTAACCAAAAAGGTTGGCAGTTCGAATCCACCAGGTGCTCCTTGGAAACTATATGGCAGTTCTATTCTCTCCTATACGGTCACTATGATTCGGAATCGGAATTGTGGGTAAACCAAAACAGGTTATGCTAATGCTAATGGGGGTTGGGCTGGCCAGGCCAGAAAGACCCACAGGGTGATGAGTAATAAACCAAAACCAAACCAAAACCAGTGCCGTTGAGTCTATTCCGACTCATGGTGACCCTACAGGACAGGGTAGAACTGCCCCACAGAGTTTCAATATCAACCTTGAAATAACTGATCTCAGGGGAGAGGGGCTGAAATTTGAATTATGTAATGAGACCCCCCAATAAATACTCTTAACACCAAAGTTCCGCGGACTTCCTAGTTGGTGAAAGACACCCAATGTACAAGGGCAGGGAGCACGTCCTTTTTTTGGACATGGAAGCTCCGTGTTGGGAACCCTCCCAGACCTCACCCTATGTGTCTCTTCATTTGTATCCTTTTTGCTATAGTAAAACTGTCGTCATAAGTATAGTGCTTTCCGTGAATTCTATCAGTTGTTGGGGCAAATTATTGAACCCAAGGGAGTAGTGAGAGCCAGCAGGTCAGAACTGGGGGGGCCTAGGGACCTCTGAAAGGTCCCTGGGTGGTGCAGTTTGTGCTCAACTACTAATCAAAAAGTTGGCAGTTAGAACCCACCCGACAGTATTATGAAAGAAAGGCCTGGCGACCTACTTCCATAAAGATTACACCAAGAAATCCCTATGGAGCTCAGTAACAGGAGTTGGAATCCACTCCTCCGCAATGGGTTTTTTTGTTTTTGTTTTTTTGGTTGGGGACCCCTGAGTTTAGCGCTGGTATCATGAGGGGGTAGCCAGCAGGTCAGAAGCGAGGGTGTCTTGGGGACTCCCAAGCTTGCAGCAGTCTGAATTCTTGGGCAGACTTGGTGGCCTGGAGGACTGTGCCCTTCAGCTTGGGAGGTCTGACCTAGATCCTGGGGGTTAGGGTCAGAGGGAGAACTACTTCATGTACAGATGGTGTCAGAACAGAAGTGGAACACAGGGGAACAAAACTGAGACTGCTTTTTTTTTTTTTGGACCGATCCTTACTGTTTAGTGTCAGAAAAGTAGATTCGATTTTTTCACAGGTCCCATGCTCTCGCTTGATGTTAAGTGAATTTTCTTGCCTGGGAGTGCTTGTAATTAACAACCAGTTTTAACCTACTTCACCACGCGCATTCACTTACTCAACAAGCGTTTACTGAGTACCTAGTGCTTACCAGCCCTGTAAGGCTCTGGGGTTACATGGCTGGAAAAGGAAGACACAATCTCTGCTCTCACAGAGCTTACACCCTATCAGGGAAGCCAGGCATTTAACAAATATTTGCATAAGCGTGAATACTTCCCAAGAGTTCTGCAGCCTGCTTCTTAAAGGTCACACCAAACAAACTATCAAGAATATTTGTTAAACTCAGTTATCACCTGTGTTCTGAGTAAGTGCTTCTCAGGTTTCAATGTGTACACAAATCACCTGTCAACCCTGTTAAAGTGGATTGATTCAGTTGCTGTGGGGAAAACGGCCTGAGAGTGTGCATTTCTACCAAACTCCCAGGTGAAGCCAATGCTGCTGGTCCACCAACCACACTTCGAATCACAATGCTCTATGGCACTATAGAAACATCCTCAAACAATCATTTAAAACACAAGCTTCATAAAGGCAAGGGAATTTTGTCTCTCTTATTCACCACAGTATACCTAGGACTTAAGAACTGCCAAAAGACAGACAGCCCTCAATAAATTTTATTTACTGAGTAAATCAACGGGTGTATAATCTAGCTGAGCACTGTCCAATCATGGCCACTCACCACATGTGGCTACTGAACACTTGAAATGTGGCTAGTGCAACTGAGGAGCTGACTTTATTTTCATTTAATTAATTTAAATAGCCACATGTGGTTAGTGGCTACCATATTGGTCTAAACACGACATAGATGTGAAGTAAAGAACATGGGACTACAAGACCTAGGTTTGGATCCCAGTTCTGCAGCTTAGCTGTGTGAAACGAGCAAGTTACAACTTCTTAGAGTCTCAGCTTTTCCTCATCTGTGAAATGAGGACAAGAGACTCCACCTCTCAGTGTTCTTAGCAGGAATTACTATAAAGCAATACATTAAACACAGGTATGATTAAGGTTCCATTATCTGCCCTACAGAAACAGTTCACAATCACAAACACTAATTTGCCCACTGCCAACAATTACCAGAAAATGTCACGAATGCTGCGTTGAAGGGCTGGTTAGTTCAGTGGCTTTAAGAATGAGGCCAAGGTCACAAGCTGGGGGGGGGCTTCATTTAGCAAGGCTGATCAGGTAAGACAGGCAATGACAATGCAAATGACTACAATCCTGGTACATCTTTAAATAGGAACAGAATTGGCTATGCACGAGTAAATGACATTTCATTCATTCATTCTTTCAGGAACGGCTGAATATTACCTAAAGCCCGCTACTTCCCATCCACCGACGTTTGCAAATTGGAGGCCGGGTCCTCTATGTGAGCAGCTGGCCGGGAAGCCCCCGCCCCGGGCCGCCGGCATGTCCTCCCCTCCCCCGCCGAGCCGGCCGAGCGAGGGTCAGCCTGGCACCCAGGCTCCAAGTACCGCACGGCCGAAACCAGGAGCCATATTTAGCTATATTTTCTGTCAATAAAACAAACTTCCGTCTTCTAAAGAAAAACGGTTCCAACTCAATGTCAAAGTAGAGCGGAAACTCGTTCCTCTCCGCAGCTGCCAACCAGAGACGCCGCGTGTCCACCCGCCCCGGAGTCCCCGACGCGGACCCGGCGCCGAGCGCGCCCGCGCCCCGGCCCACAGCAGCACGGCCACAAAGGCACGGGGGACGGGGACGCGGACGCGCTCGGGCCTCCTCCTCCTCCGCCCCGCGCGAGCGGCCGCGGCTCCGGGACAGCCTGGGCGCGGGCGGCACTCACCTCGGTCCGCGCGCGGCGGCGGCGGCGGGCGCTCCTCGGGCCGGCCCGGGCGGTCGCCGCGCGGTCCCGCGGGCCGCAGCGCGGGCGATACTCTCGGGCCGCCGTCCGCCGCGCCGCCTCCTCGGCCACTGCCGGCGGCTCCCCTGGCGGGCGAGCGGGCGGGCGGGCCCGACCCGAGCCCCGCCTCCGCTGCGCCCGCCCCCGCCTCCGCGCCGGGCCTCCGCGGGCTGGGCGCGCTACTTGGGGCCGCCCCGCATGCCGTCGCCGCCGCTGCCACCGCCGCCGCTGCTCGCTCGGGCCGCCTCCGCGCCGCGGGCCGGGGCCGCAGGCCGCCCGCGCAGGCCGCTCGGGCGCGGTCCTCCCTGCGCGCGGCGTGCTCCGCGGCGGCGGCGGCGGCCGGTGCGGCTGCGCGGGGGAGGCGGGGGCGCGCGCCTGCGCCGAGGCACCGCCCCCCGCTTCTGCGGCGAGTCCAGCGGGGCGCTGCTCACCGGACCGGCGGTTCCCGCCTCTCTGCCCCTCCCTGCCCGACAGGCGTGCAGCCGAGCGCGGGCGGCGGGGAGGCGCGGAGTGGAGGCCCGCCCGCGGCGGGCTCGGCCCTGTCGTCCGGGCCGGGTGGTCCCTACCTGAACCCGTGCACTGACAAAGAGGCTGCCGCAGCAAGTCGAATAAAACTCGGGCACTTTCACGTCGAGCAAAGCACGGGGTGGGAGAAAATGGAAGTACCGTCACCATGCGGAGGAGGCCCTCGATCGGACCCGGGGCCGAGCACAAAGCCACTCCTGAGCCGGTGGGGCCGCCCTGGGGCGGCCGAGGAGGGCTGGGAGTTGGAGGGCTGTCGTCGGCGCCTTCGTCAGGCACTGCCGAGCCCTGCGCCCTGCGGGGCGATGGGGATACTGGAGGTCCAGGACCGAGAGGGGAGGCCACCGCCCGGAAGGTGCCGGAAGAGGCAGCCAGGCCTCTGGGGACAAAAAATGCCCGAGCCCCTATCAGAATGGGGACTGTTTCGGGAAGTGTTTCCTGCGCAGTGCCTTGAGGGGGACCCTTCTACTGTAGCCCCCTGGGAAACATTCCCGCTTGGCGCTAATTCCAACACCCAGCTGTACCCTTCCTTCGCTGAACTGCGGTCCTCTGTGACTTACACTATGCATAACCAACCGCTCTTTTAATATATTCCACTTAAATTTTCATGAGATTTGCGTCTGTTGCTGCCAACCAGGAACTGGAATTATATAAAAACCAAACACGTTCCCGTCAAGTTGATTTCTACTCATGGCGACCCCATGTGTTATAGAATAGAATTGTGCTCCATAGGGTTTTCTTGGCTGTGATCTTTAGGGAAACAAATCGCCAGGCCTTTCTTCCACGGTGCTTCTGGGTGCGTTAGAACAGCCAACCTTTAGGTTAGTAGTTCAGCGCAAGGGTTAGTAATGGAGGACAAACTATTTGCACCACCCACATTTATTACTTAAATTGTTCCATTAAAAAATTGTATATATATGTTTATATATATATATGAAAGCCTCGTGGCGTAGTGGCTAAGAGCTACCTCTGCTAACCAAAAGATCGGCAGTTCAAATCCACCAGGCGCTTCTTGGAAACTCTATGGGGCAGCTCTACTCTGTCCCATAGGTTTGTTAAGAGTCGGAATGGACTCTGCAGCAATGGGTTTGTTTGTTTATGTATATATATGTCGTGTATGTTCACAAAAAGACTCAGAAGGCTACAAACAAAAAATGTTAGCAAAAATGATCTCTGGCATTTTATTATCCTGTTTTGTGCTTATCTACATTTTTCGAGTATTGTAAAATAAAACTTGAAAGTTGCTTTTTAAAGTACCTGACTAAATATTTGGAACAAAGTCAATCATGATTAACCTGTTAATGCACCATAAGGAAATTTACTTATGAAAGAAACATGTACGTCTTTAAAAAATACAGTATCTTTGGAGAAAAGATTTGCAAATCATTTATCTAATAAAGGACTTGTATCCAGAATATATAAATAACTGTTACAACTCATTAATAAGAAAACTAATAATCCAATTAAAAACGGGCAAAAGAATAGACATTTTACCAACGAAGATATTTAAATGGCCAACAATTACATGAAAAGATGCTCGATATCACTAGTCATTAGGGAAATCCAAAGTAAAACCACAATGAGCTACTGCTTCACGCCCAGCGCACAATGGCAGTAATCAAAAAGATAAGTGTTGATGAGGAGATGGAGAAATCGTAAACATCATTGCTAATGGGAATGTAAAATGGTTCAGATACTTTGGGAAACAGTTTGGCAAGTTCTTAAAAAGTATATATAAAAGTGCCACAAAAAAAAACCTTCAAGTCGATTCCAACTCATAGCGACCCTATAGGACAGAGTAGAACTGCCCCATAGGGTTTTCAAGGAGCGACTGGTGGATTTGAACAGCTGATCTTTTGGTTAGCAGCTGTAGCTCTTAATCACTGGACCACCAGGGTTTCCAAAAGTGCCATATGACCCAGCAATTCCACTCCTAGATATATACCCAAGAGAACTGAAAACATGTCTGCACAACAGCTTGTGTGCAAATGGTCATAGCAGGATTACTTATAATAGCCAAAAAGTGGAAACAACCCAAATGTCCAGCACCCGGTGAATGCATAAACAGAATGTGTTATATCCATACAATGGAATCCTATTCAGCTATTAAAAGGAACAAAATATTGATACAAGATAAAACGCGAAGGAACTAAAAAACATTAAGTGAAAGAACCCAGCTGCAAGTGAGCACATGCTTCCATTTATATGAAATGTCTAGAAAAGGCGAATTTATACAGACAGTCCTTTAGTAGTTGCCCAGGGCAGAGGATGGGAATGGGGAGTGACTGCAAAGGGCACAAAAGATCTTTTGGGGATGATATAAAAGTTCTAAAATTTAATGGTGATGGCTGCACAAGTCTGCAGATTTACTAAAAATCGTTGAACTGTGCTCTTGAAGGAAATGAATATTAAAGTATATAAACTAAAGCTCAATAAAGCAATTGGGGAAAAAAGTCTGTATCTGTACACTGTTAGGTAGCCCAGGATAATAGTGACTCTGATCTGGTTGCAACAAGTTCATCTAGTTTGTAATAAAAACAAAATAATAAATTAAAAAAAACAAATCTTAAAACACATTTTTTTGGCAAGGGCCAAGTAGTGCTCCCTCACTATAATGGAAAACATGATTGTACTAAGTAATAAGATGCATTTTTCATAACTTTGTATAACCAAGCATAATTACCCTTCAACACCCTTAGTCTTCCGACTCCTGTTTAAAATCTTACCGTGAAAATGTACCTCCACTTTATCTACTGAAAGAATGGGATATGAGGTAGAAAAGCGTAAGCAAGTTTGAGAGCAGGAAGGAAGTGGATGCCCGACAACAGGATGAAGATTTGCCAACAAGGAAGGGGTGAAAGGATACAGATCAGGGAATGCAAAGTAAGGACACTGGCATAATCTTTCCCAATGTAAATGAATAATTTCTTTTATAAGGATCAGCACAAACCTGGTTCCTGTGAAACCAAAACCAAACCCATTGCCGTTGAGGCAATTCTGACTCGTAGTGACCCTATAGGACAGAGTAGAACTGCCCCATAGAGTTTCCAAGGAGCGCCTGGTGGATTCAAACTGCCAACCCTTTGGTTAGCAGCCGTAAACTTAGCCACTATGCCACCAGGGTTTCCATGAGGCAGAGCTTAACGAAGTCCCAAATGCCCAGCTTTTGTACTGTTGTACTATCCATCATCTTTAACATAAACTGCACCTCCTCCCCTCAGCACACTTCCTCTCGTGTTTGGGTTCTGTAATTTGCCGCAAAGTCTTATAGAACTCACGAAATGTATCAAGGAAACAGCTTACACAGTTGTGGAGGCTGGTACATCCCCAGTCTTTGAGTCAAACATAGGCTTCTTCTGACTTAAGTGGCCACTGCAGGGGCCAACAAACCCAAATTGTCAGGCCAGACAACAGGCTGCTGATCACAAGGCTGTGGAAGCTGGTGAATCAAGTCAGATGAGAGGCTGCAGAAGCTGGAGAATCCCAGAATCGGCAGGTTAGATAGCAGGACGTTGGCTCAAGTCCCAGGAACTGGAGGTCAGACAATGATGAGCCAGAAGCAGGCTCCAGATGCAGAGAGAGAGCCCCACCACAGCACCCACATATATACATGCAATGCAGTCCACTCTCCAGAGAAGGGTGTGGGTAAAGTAAGGGTGGGGCTTGAGTCATGCCCTCCTACAGGGCTGTGACTCAAGATATACCCCACACTAATCCTGCCTCATTAACATATACAGTTTAGGATTTACAACATATAAAATGGAGGATAATTACATCAGATCACAAAAATAGAGGACAGCCACATAACGCTGGGAATCAGGGCCTATCAAGCTGACACACGACACCAACCACGACACCTCCTTAGGGTTCCATGTGCCTTATTTGATGATTCCATACAATCGTGTGGGAGTCACAAAGACTATGGCTAGAAGGGCCGTGTTAGGCAATTCACTGCCCTGCACAATGTTATTCTTATCTCCCTTCAGCAATGTGCCGTGACTCTCTGGTTTCCTCCAGTTGTGTACATGTTGCTTCAACAGGAGTGCTACATTGTGCTGGAGAGTGGTATGATTTTTCTTTTCATGATTTTATGAATTTTTAAGAGATTTCCCCTGATTTCTATGATTTAACCGTTGTTGTTGCTATGCCACATTAGTATTACAGAGTAATACTGCTCCAAAGGGTTTTCTTGGATATAATCTTTACAGAAGTAGATAGCTAAGCCTTTTCTTCCAGTGCTGGTCGGTGGGTTCGAACTGCCAACCTTTAGGTTAGCAGTTGAGCGGAAACCGTTTGTGCCATCCAGGAGCTCATGATTTTACCACAGAAGAACTGAATCCCCAGAATATTAATTAACGGAGATACACTGACACACGGCTATCCCTTGTGAAGTAGTCTATTTTACCTTCCCCAACATTCCTTCCACAACAGCCCTTGAGGCACACACCTGGGCACCAGCTCCTTTGAGCAAATCATTAACTCAGTGCATTATTTCTATAAGGTATTTTTTAAAACAGGTATTATCTGAGTGATGCTAGTATTCTTTTAATTTATGAAACTGGCTTAGTTGTTCATTCAAGATTAGCTAGAAAGCGAAGGAATGGCCCTTAGCATGGATTACTTCCAGTGAGGAGATAGCAGTGGAAACTGCCCAAGAATAATTGACCTATGTGGTAGGAGCGGAGGCTGAGAGAACAGAACAGGTCTTTTACACAGAACTGTGCGCCAGGCACCCTGACGCAGAAAAGAGAAACAGAAGAGGGTGATGTTGGAAAAAAATGGGCAAAGACAAGCCCACATAGGAGTCAAATGACATGAAGCATGTCATAATCTTACTGTACACGTAAACTCAATCATCTTACATTTTACTCCTTGTTTTTGCTTTTGCCAACCAAAGGCCAGGCAGCCCTGCTTGGTGGCTGAAGCCTCAGGAACATGGATGTGCTTCTTTCTTTCATAGCCTCTGGCCCATGGCACATCGTCACTGTCATGAGCACTCTCTGCTCCAAGACCCAGAAATGAGAGGGGGCACATTAGATGGAGGCAGAAGCCTTGGGTCCTCTTGGATCAACTGGGCAGTGATCATGGGTAAGTTCAAGCTGTGGGGCATGTCAGACTGTGGTGAAAGTAGTCCTGGGTAGATGAAGGGATCACAAGCCTTCAGGAAGGCACCATAGCCTTGTATCTGGTAACAAAAAAACTCATTGCCTTCAAGCCGATTCCGACTCATAGTGACCCTATTGGATAGAGTAGAACTGCGCCATACGGTTTCTGCCAACTTTTCGTTGGTAGCCCAAAGCTTAACCACAGCACCACCAGGGCTCCATCTGGTGACAGGATAGGATAGGAGCAGCCATTTGTGAAAGACAGAGCAGGTGACTGTGACTAATAGTACTATACTGGATGGCTATCTCCAAAAGCCCTAAACCCCAGTGGATTAAAACTGCACAAGTTCCTTTCTGGCCCATGCTCCATGTACCTTGATGGTCAGTGGGGCTCTGCTCTGCCCAGCACATGGGAATTCATTGGCAGAGGCAGTAGAAAAAGCACATGCTGGATTACATGCTGTCTTAACACATCCTTCCCAAGTCTCTATAGCATGCCCTTCAATGATCTAGTTAAATCACACGGGCATATCTAACTTCAAAGAAGGTAGGAAAACGCAATCAATTTCAGCACGTCCCCAAAAGTTGAGAGCTGGAAATATTTAGAGAACAATATTAATGACTATCAAAAGTATCAAAGTACAGACAGAGATTGGAGGAACCCCCAAGGCTATGGCCCTTGGACACCCTGCTGACTCAGAACTGAAGCCACTCCTGAAGTCCACCTTTCAACCAAAGATTAGTCAGATGTATAAAACAAACAATAACACACATGAGGAACATACTTCCTAGTTCAGTCAAGTACATTAGACCAAATGGGAAACACCTGCCCAAAAGCAAAGATGTGAAGGCAGGAAGGGACAGGAAAACTAGACAAATTGATATGGGGAACCCAGAGTGGAAACGAGGAGAGTGCTGACACATTGCAGAGTTTGCAACCAAAGTCACAAAAAATTTGTGTAGGAATTTTTGAATGAGAAACTAATTTTCTCCATAAAGCTTTTCACCTAAAGCGCTATAAAAATTTTTTAAAAAGTTCATACTGAGTAGGAAAAAAAGTTATCGAAGTATTTTAATCACCACAAAACTATCAAAGTTTGAGAATAACTATTTTTTTAACTTTTTATTTTTTAAATAATTATACAGGAGATTTTAAAAATTGTACACAGAGGTGCTTTTTCCTTTCACCTAGTTTCCCCCAATAGTTGCATTCTATATAACTACGATATAATATCAAAACCAGGAAATTGATACTGGTACAATGTATGCACAGTTCTATACCATTTTATTACATGTGTAGATTCCTATAACCACAAGAAGTAGGATACATAATTATTCCATCACCACAAAGATCTCCCTCCTGCTATCCCTTTATAGTCACACCCACTTTCCACCAACACCACTTCCATCTCTAATCCTTGGCAACCATTAATCTGTTCTCCATCTCTATCATTTTGTTATTTCAAGAATGTTATATAAATAAACCATATACTATGTGACGTTTTAAGTTTTGTTTTTTTTTCAACATAATGTCCTTGAATATAGTTGAGTTTTTTTTTTTTCTTTAATACACTCCACTGATCTGTGTTCTAACTGGGGAATTTAGATCATATACATATATTAAAGGAATGATTGACATGTAATGGCTTAAGTTTGATATTTTATTTTTTGTTTTCTGTTTGTTCTTTCTGTTTTTCATTTCTCTGGCTTTTTTTTTTTTTTTTGCCTTCCTTTGGATTGCTTGGAGACTGTTCAGAATTCCACTTTTATTTTTTTATACTGGTTTTCAGTGTATCTATATAGAGTTTTTACTGGTTGCTCTATATTATGTATAGATAACTTATCACAGTCTACCAGTGTTTTCAGTGAGGTGTAGGAATTTCATTTCCCTTTTTTTTTAAGCCCTTTTACCCTCCCTTATTTATAATTGTCTTAAATATTCCCTCTACATACTTTAAGAACCATATCAGACAATGTTATGATGTTTGCTTAACCATCAAACATAATTTAGAAAACAAGAGGAGAAGGAAAGTCTACTGTATTTACCCACATATTTGCTCTTTGTGCTGTTCTTTCTTCCTTTCTGATGTTCCAAGATTCCTGTATGTGCTTGTGTGTCTTTTTTAATAGTATTTTTTCTGTTTCAAGAACTTCCTTTAGCCATTCTTTTAGGGTAGGTCTGCTAGCAACAAATTCTCTTAGTTTTCCTTTATCTGAGATTGTCTTGATTTCCTCTTCATTCCGAAAGGATAATTTCTCTGGATATAGAATTTGGGGTTGACAATTCTTTTCTTTCAACACTTGGAAACTGTTGTACTGATCTTCGTGATATCCGGTGAGAAATCCACTGCCATTCAAATTGATTTTTCCCTGCAAGTAAGGTGTCATTTGTCACTGGGTGTTTTCAAGATTTTTCTTCCTTGACTTTAGTTTTTAGAAGTTTGATTATGCTATGTCTTGGAATTCTTTGGGGTTCATTTAGTTTCTTGAATATGTAGGTTTATGTCCTTTTTTTTATTTTTCCCAAATTTGGATCATTACTTCTTCAGATACTTTTCAGCCCCACCCTATTTTTCCTCTCCTTCTGGGACTCCAGTGGCACAAACACTGGATCTTTTGTTACAGCCCTGAGGTCTGTTCATTTTCTTTTTCAGTCTATTTTCTGTCTGTGTTCAGACTGAGTAATTTCTATTGTTTATCTCTAAGTCCTTGGTTCTTTCCTCTATCCTCTCCATTCTACAGTTGACCCCATCCAATGAAGTTTTTTAAAAATCCATACTTTGTTGTATTTCAGTGAAAGTACACATCCAATGAAATTTTGTTTATTATTGTTATTTTTCAGCTATAAAATGTCCATTTGATTCTTCTTTATATTTTGTTTCTTTGCTGAGACTTTCTATTTTTTCATTTGTTTCAAGTGTGTTTATAATTGTTTATTACAGCATTTTATGATCTGCTTTAAAATCCTTGTCAAATAATTTCAACATCTGTGTCATCTCAGTGTTGGCATCTGTTGATTATCTTTTCTCATTAGAGCTGAAATTTTACTGGTTCTTGGTATGACAGATGACTTTCAATAGTATCTTTACATTTGGGGTATTATGTAATGAGATTCTGGATCTTATTTAAGTGTTCTGTTTTAGCATGTATCCCCTGACATTGTGCCAGCAAGAAGTGGGTTGGGGCAGGGAGTGGTGCACCACCTTGTTATTGCCAGGTTGAGATAAAAGTTCTGGCTCCTGACTTAGTCTTCTCTGATACTACCTCAGCAGGGAGTTAGGGGTAGGTGCAAGGGGCACCAGACTATAAACAGCTATCCTGCCAGAATTCCTCTCTCTTCCCCACTGTCTGCCTTACGAATTCAGGACACAAAACTGTTAGAATTTCCAGCCTGTCACTTGACCTATAGATTTTGGACTTGTCAGCCCCCACCATCTCATGAGCCAATTCCTCAGAATAAATCTCTCTCTCTCTCTCAGGAGAGAGAACTGGTTTTTTAACCTAAAAAACTATTTTTTAACCTAAGTATCTACACCATCAAAGAAAATAAAACCATAGCCATTTTTGCTTTTTCCTAGTGGCTTTGGAGCCCTGGTGGCACAGTAGTTAAGAGCTACAGCAGCTGCTAACCAAAAGGTCAGCAGTTTGAATCCACCAGCCACTCCTTGGAAACAGTATGGGGCAGTTCTTCTCTGTCCTATAGGGTGGCTATGAGTCGGAATCAACTAAATAACAATGACTTTGGGTTTCTTTGTGTTTGGGTGGCTTTGATCCACCCAACATCTCTGTGGGAGAAAGACATGGTGCTCTGCACCCAGAAAGATTAATGTCTAGAAAATGCTATAGTGTGGTTCTACTTTGTCACATGGGGTCACTATGAGTCAGAATCAACTCCACAGCACCTAGCAACAATGACACTCCTGGAAGTGGTCAGATTCATGCCATCACAGTGATTAGTGGCAGTGATCTTGTTTCAAAAGTAAAAATAAGCCAGGTGCTGTCCAGTCAACTACAACTCACAGAGACTCCATGTGTGTCAGAGTAATCTGTGCTCCTCAGGGTTTCCAATAGCTGATTTTTTGGAAGTAGATCATCAGTCCTTTCTTCTGAGGTACCTCTGGGTAGACTCAAACCTCCAACTGTTTAGTCAGCAGCTGAGCAGATTAACCATTTGCACCACTCAGGCACTCCCTTTCAAAAGTAGATGAGAATAAATGAGAAGTGATTGGAAACACTAAAAAAAAAAAAAAAAGATGAGAATAAATGAGAAGTGATTGGAAACACAGACCCAAGATAATTTGCAAAGAAATAAATAAAGTGAGCATAACTTCTCCAAATGTCTTTATAATATGTGTCTCCAATAAAAGAAAACAGTCAAGGAACATTTAGATAAATTAATATTCAAAAGCATGAAAAAGAGCTTGATCCTGTTATGCTAAAGCCTTGGGGTCCCTTAAATTCATATTTCTGAATTCTTACTATGATTCAGAATCTCCTGGGGATGCTCATTAAAAATACGGTTCTCCATACAAACCACAACCAACAACATACAAACTCCAGAGGATAAGCTAGATAACTGCGATCTTCTAAAAATTAAACACTTATGTTCATCAAAAGACTTCACCCAAAGAGTAAAAGGAGAACCTACAGACTGGGGGAAAAAAGTTGGTTATTACAAGTCAGGCAAAGGTCTAATCTCTGAAATTTACGAGAAAATCCAACACTTCTACAACAAAAAGACAAATAATCCAATTAAAAAATGGGCAAAGGAAATGAAGAGATACTTCAGCAAAGAAGATATTCAAGCAGCCAACAGACATGTGAGGAAATGCTCAAGATGTCTTGCCATCAGAGAAATGCAAATCAAAACCACAATGAGATACAATCTCACCCCGGCATTTACTGGCACGAATCAATAAAACAGAAAATAACAAATGTTGGAAAGGCTGTGGGGAGATCGGAACTCTTATGCACTGCTGGTGGGAATGCAAAATGATACAACCATTTCGGAAAATGATATGGCGCTTCCTTAGAAAGCTAGAAATAGAAATATCATACAATCTAGCAATCCCACTTCTAGGAATATATCCTAGAGGAATAAGAGTCATCACACCAATAGACATATGCACACCCATGTTCATTGCAGCATTGTTGACAATAGCAAAAAAATGGAAAAACCTAGATGCCCATCAAAAAAAAAAAAATCATCAACAGATGAATGGATAAACAATCTGTAGTACATAGGCCCAATGGAGTATTACATAACAATAAAGAACAACAATGAATCTGTGAAGCATCTCATAACTTGGATGAATCTGGAGGACATTATGCTGATTGAAATAAGTCAATCACAAAAGGACAAATATTGTATGAGACCACTACTGTAAAAACTCATGAAAAGGTTTACATACGAAAAGAAACAATCTTTGATGGTTACGAGGGAGGGGAGGGGTGGGGATGGAAAAACACTTAATAGACAATAGCTAAGTGGTAACTTTGGTGAGGGGTAAGATAGTACGCAATACTGGGGAAGCCAGCATAACTTGTATAAGGCAAGGTCTTGGAAGCTCCATAGACACATCCACACTCCCTGAGGGACTGAATTACTGGGCTGAGGGCTGTGGGGAACATGGTCTTGGGGAACATCTAGCTCAATTGGCATAACTTAGTTTATAAAGAAAATGTTCTATATTCTACTTTGGTGAGTAGAGTCTGGGGTCTTAAAAGCCTGTGAGCAGCCATCTGGGATGCTCCACTGGTCTCACCGCTTCGGGAGCAGGGAATAATGAAGAAAATGAAAGACGCGAGGGGAAGATTAATGGACCACATCTACCATGGTCTCCACCAGATTGAGTCCAGTACAACTAGATGGTGCCCGGCTACCACCAATGACTGCTCTGACAGGCATCACAATAGAGGGTCCTGGACAGAGCTGAAGAAAAATGTAGAACAAAATTCTAACTCAAAAAGAAAGACCAGACTTGTTGGCCTGACAGAGGCTGGAGACACCCTGAGAGTATGGCCCCCCAACACCCTTTCAAATCAGTAATGAGGCCACTCCTGAGGTTCACCCTTCAACCAAAGATTGAATGGGCCCATGGAACAAAACAAGACTAAAGGGGCGCACCAGTCCTAGGGCAGGGACTAGAAGGCAGGAGGGAACAGGAAAATGGGTAATAGTGAACCCAGGGTTGAGAAGGGAGAGTTTTGACATGACATGGGGTTGTTAAGCAATGTTATAGAACAATGTGTGTACTAACTGTTTGATGAGGAACTAGTTTGTTGTGTAAACCTTCATCTAAATGTCAATTAAAAAAAATACCGTTCTCTGAGCCCCACCTTTGGAGCACCTTGGAGGAGGTACAGCTAGAGCTATCCAATCCGTGTCCCAGAGACTTCCCAGGAAAGTCTCTGAGATTTTTTGATGGATCTTGATTTAGTGGTTAAAAACCTGAAGATCTGTATTAAAAACAAACATCTTAATGCTATTTCCAAACAGTTGCCACCCACCCCAACCTCAAAAGGTGTTGCCATGTTCAGAAGTTTTCACGTTGTTCATCTTCTTTGTATATCTGTTGGAAACTCAGACAACCAACTATTGTGGACCAAGGCAGACAAGATAGACCATTAAAAGTTTCTCTTTGGGAGTTTCCCCAATGTACCTTCTCAGACAGACGATCATAAGACAAATTTTACAGCAGAGGAAACTGAAGTACTAACAATGGACTTGTGTGGGTATGTGTACATGTACGTATGTGTACACATATACTCTAGCACACACATAATCACACTCTTACACACATCTGCACCAATCTTTTTACTTTACAGATTAGAGTTCATAAATCAGCAAAGAGTATCAGAGCTTTCCTTCTGATACATGGCTAGTTAGAAAACCCAGCTATGGGAGGATGAAATACTTTGAAAGACAATGAGAGAATAAGATAAAAATTTTTAGGATTGACTCCCATTTCTATATACTTATTAAACAAATTCATTTTATATTTAGGATCTGATAATTCCAATAACTGAAGTGTTTGTAGATTGATTCTGCCATCTGCTAACTCACTCATGTTGCCTTGTTTCTTTGTATATTCTAGGATAGTTGACAGTAAATTCCTATTCCTTGGAACTTTATCAGTGGAAATTCTTTGAGGCCTGGGTGAAGGTATATTCTTTCAGGAAAGATTTAGCTTACTTCTGTGCTTGTCTGAAGGTATTTTACATTTTTAGACTGAGGCTTTTAAAACCCCAGGGGTAGCTTGAATTCAGGCAAAAACCCCATATGAGAGTTGCTGAGGATTACACACTATCAGGGCAGTTTTTTTCGCCTTCTCTTGGCTGCTAACCAAAAGGTTGGCGGTTCAAACCCAACAGCCACTCCATAGGAGAAAGATGTGGCAGTCTACTTCTGTAAAGATTTAGAGCCTTGGAAACTCTATGAGTCTGTTTTATTCTGTCCTACAGGGTCACTATGAGTCGGAATTGACTCAATGGCAATGGGCTCAGTTTGGTTTACCCAATGCCAAGGTCAACATAGGCAAGTTTACTTGAAGTCTTTTTCTGTTGGGTGAATTTATCTGTAGTTTATTGTTACACTGATGCTATACCCTTAGCATTCCCAGCTTTATGCATGGGTTTTCTTTTAGATTTTGCACTTTGGGCAAGCTTTGGAATTTATCTCCTATTCATCATACCTTGAAGGGCCATCCAATGAAAGCTCAAGGTAACCAGGGTTGGGTAGAGGGCCTCAAAGTGAAAGCCAACCTCAGGGCTATTTTTCCTGTCTGGATTTCAACTTTAATTTCATTTTTGGCCTGGTAAGCTTCCTTACTGTCTTGTAAACTCAGTGATACATTTATAAAGTATGTATTTTACATTTTTATTCCGTGGTTTTAGTTGATTTCTATGGGAGGGTTATTCACCATAATGCTATGTACTATCCATTAGCTCAGGAAAAAAAAAAAAAAAAAAACAGAAGCATAGCTAAATTCTGCAGTTAGGTGAGAAGCACATACTAAACAGTTGCCACTTTGAGATTTCCTTCTCCATCTGTATGAAAAGACACCACTTTAAGAGCAGGTGGTGGAGGAGCAAGCACCCCCACTGCTCACCTCCAGCTCCTCCACTCTTGTGCCCATCTAGCCTCTTTGGCACCAAGGCCGCAGGTCAGGAAGAGAGTTTTTCCAAGGCAGAGAGAAGCAGGAAGAACCAATGTGAACAGAAACAGAGTGCCAAGCCAAATGTCAGGAGCAGGTAGATAATCAGATAAGAGAGGAGTGAAGCATGAGAGCCATGTAAGGGACCATGAAGAGTTAGAGTGGCACAGGATCGCTCTCCCATAGTCGAGGTCCATTTTGTGTTATATCCTCTCTGTCTACAAACAATGCCTCTACGTCTTTGACGTTGTGGCATGAGAACTGCCACTCTGGCCATTGGTAGTAGAGCCATGCCTTCCTACAGCAGACACTGTCACTTCATTTAGAACAGACAGAACTACTCCAGCTTTGCTTTGCTGACTAACCTGAGCCATAACCTGAACCATCCCAATTCTTTCCTACGCCTGATTCTAATTGATATCCGCCTGTTTCTTATCTAATTGGATAGCTTTGTAAAAAATCTGAGTGTGTGAACAAGTTTATTACTTTACCTTGTCAGATTCAACCTGCCATTCTAGCCAGCAGGAGCTTTTGTCTTGATTCTGTCTTTATGGTATGTTTTTCTATGTCACCTGCCAGTTTGATGAGCTGTTCAATATCTGTTCGTTCAAACCACCGATAAAAATATTTGGACAGGAAAAACACACACACACACATCAAAAACTGCCGCCACCACCACCACCACCAGCAACAAAAATGATTTATCCAGACCAAGGCATACCTCTTGAAGTTTCCTTCCAAGCTGATGTTGATGCATTACCCAATACTGTATGGGTATGATTGTTCAACCTGTTATTATCTATCTAGCTGTACTAGCACCCAGGACAACTCAGCAAGGATGTCATGTATGTACTTGTCAATAGGCTTATTAAATTCCACGTACACATTTTGCTGACCTACCAGTATAGCATCTCAAAAGAGCAAAACACAAGTGTACTAGGTTTCTTCTTGGTGCATCCATCATCCATTTTTAAATCACTCACCAACATCCCTTTACTAATCTACTCAAGAAAATGATCCAAGATCACCGTCAAACTCATAGTTTGGGGTTTATGAACTTTGCTTTCTTCCCTGTTTTGAAGCTCAAAAACCTACCCTTAGACTACTTTTCCTGTTTCCCAGTGTATTTCAACAAACTCTCTTGGCAAGATTTTTGTGAAGAACCAATGAGATAACCTACATAAAGAAACTAGCAGTGGAGTACTCAGCTCAACAAATACTAGTTTTCTCCCACCTCCCTACTTCAACGAGAAAATCATTTTTTCATTGAAATCATTTAGACTACCTGGGTGTGCTCTTATATACTATATTAATGAGGCAGCTGTAAAAGTGTAAAAGGGGACCAAAAATACAGGGTCTTAGTAAAATATATGTTTACTTTTCTCTCACTTCAAAGCTGGGTAGGCACTCCTGCTTGTTATGGCAGCTCCGTAATAATAGGAACCCAGTGTCCTCTCTCTCGTTGCTCTGACATACTTAATAGGCAGCTTGCATTCTATGGCTGCTCCTGCTATCACTTCTTCTTTCAAGCCAGTGGGAAGACAGAAAGGAGGGAAGGGGAGAGCTAGCCCTTTCCTTAAATGTGAGCAGCCCAGAATTTTCATATATCACTTTTGCTTTTGTTTCATTGGCTAGAACTTGGTCGCACAGCCACATCTAGCTGAATGGGGGGCTGGGAAATAACCATCTTCATTCTGGAAGGTGGCCAACTTTGTCCTGGTTTGCTTTGGTGTCTTCTGATTTTAGCACTCAAAGTCCTACATTCTGGGATTCCCTCAGTCCTGGGCAAATAGGGGTGATTGGTCATCCTATGCCTAACTAAAATTTAAAGTTTCTAAAGAAAACCAAATCAAACCCGTTACTGCTGAGTCAATTCCAACTCATAGCAACCCTATAGGACAGAGTAGAACTGCCCCATACGGTTTCCAAGGAGTGGCTGGTAGATTCAAACTGCTGACCTTTTGGTTAGCAGCCATAGCTCTTAATCACTACGTCACCAGAGTTCCCAAAGAAAGGAGAGGAAAATGAATATTGAAAAACTCTAGATCTCTGCCTCACTCTCCAGTGCGTTCTGTGGGGCTGCTAGCCCTTCCTGACTTGTGGGGCTGCTGTTTTCTCTTTTCACCCTGAAGATTGTTCTCCTTGAAATGAAAGACTAAAGCAAGATAGAAGATGAAGAGCCTGCATTGTCCTTATCATCTCTCAACATTACATCTGTTTTCCATTTTCAATAACTTTATTAAATTCTCTTGGCTCAAGACATTTTTTTTTAAGTCTGTTTTGCTGACGTTGGCGTTCTTTAAACAAATCAACAGATAATTCACAAAGGTATACATACAAACGCACTTATTTGAAGTGCATGAATAGATGCTTAATGGAACTAGCAATCAGGAAAATGCAAATTAAGCCCATACTGAGATATCACTACATACCCATTAGAATGCTGAAATTAAAAAGACTGATTATATCAAGTTTTGGTGAGGATGTGGACCAACTGGTAATCACATACACTGCTGTTGGGAAAATAAAATGACACATCACTTTAGAATACAGTTTGGCATTATCCTGGAAATTAAGCATACATTTGTCATGTGACCCAGCCATTCTACTCCAAGGTATTTGCCCAAGAAAAATGAAAGCTTATGTTCACACAAAGACTCCTACGTGAAGTTTTGTAGCAACTTTATTTGTAATAGCCAAAACCTGTAAATGACCCAGCAGGTGAATGGATGAATAAATTGTGGCAGATCCATACAACGCGATGCTACTCAACAATAAAAAGAAACAAACTCTTGATACATACAACTACATGGATGAATCACAAAATCACTGTGGTGAGTGAAAAAAGCCGGACAAAAACAGAGTGTTTATTGTATGATCCCATTTCTATAAAATTCTAGAAAATGCAAACTAATATATATTGACAGAAAATGTTACCACAAATTGCTGATTCAAGCCGCCTGCCGCAAAGCCAATTCTGAGACAGGAGGAGGTAAGCAGCAAGAGGGCTTTATTGAACCCCGTGTTCGAGAGACAGAGGGGGCTAAATTTCCCCCCAGATTCTGTCAGCCGCAAGAGGACTACAAGAGGGTTTTATAGGGAGAGGGTCAGGGTTTAGAGATTTCCAGGAATGTTGATCCTTCTCTGAGGGGGACATAATGACGAAGTGACCTATTGTTGACGTCTTGCAGGCCTCTTTACGCCATCCTGGTTTTGGTCACAAGATGAGTCCGGGTTTTGCTCCATTATCACCGGTCCTGATGGTATCACTCATTGTTTTTGTCACCTCGGAGAGAAACATGGTTTAGTCAACAACAAAATATCTTGATTACCTTGTTTTTCTACGATGGAATTTGTTTTTCTACAAAGGAACAATCGTGAGACAGATTCCAGAGCAAGTAATTGACGTTTTCAAAGATTAAGACTTAATCACAGCTTATACACCTAAATTAGAAAATACATTCTCTCTTATTTTAATATTAAAACACTGCAGAAAATGTATTTTCTCTACTTCAAAACTAGAATAGGGGAAGAGGAGGGATGGATTACAACAGGGGCATGAGATAACTTTTAGGTGTGGTGGAAATGTTCTGTATCTTGATCGTGGTGCTTGACTTTACACTTTAAATATGTGCGGTTTATACCTCAACAAAGTAATTTTAAGAAAGTTAGATGCTTTTGGAAACCCTGGTGGCACAGTGGTTAAGTGCTACAGCTGCTAACCAAGAGGCTGGCGGTTCAAATCTGCCAAGCGCTCCTTGGAAACTCTATAGGGCAGTTCTACTCTCTTCTATAGGGTTGCTATGAGTTGCTGCTTTTGGCAAAACTGAGTTATAGTGATAGAGGTCAGGAAAGTGGTTAGCCTTGGTTGGGGGTGGGTATTGGGTTGAATAATGATTGGAAGGAGTCATCAGGAAGTTTCTATGTTACGGACAATGTTTTGTTTCCTGATCTGAGTACCGGTGTTAACTGATTAGGGTCCATGCCCTGGAGCAGTCGAGCCAATGAAACATACTCCAAGTCAGAAAGAGTGAGAAAGTTTATTAAGGTGATTTTTATACTTCACCGGGGACCGGCTGCCACACAGGCTGTCTCTGCAGAATCCCAAAGACCAGTTTTACATTACAGCTTATGTAGAATCTTCCAAGGGTTAGAAGTGTCTTTTTAGTTTGCAGATGCCCTGGCAGGAGGAGTTATTCATTAGAAAAAGATAGTGACAAAAGACTCTATCAGATTACAGGTGTACATATCAGATATCTAGGCTCTGATTTTCCTGTGGGGGGTTGTAAGTCACAGGTGGTCTGACAAAACAATTTAATCTGATGTAAATCAGATTAAAACAAAGAACAAAGTCATTAACATTAGGCCCTCAGTTGCCCACTTTGAAAACGGAAAAAATATGCTGGGGTGTATTTGGGGTTACATGCATGTGTTCAGTTTGTGAAAATTAATTGAGGGGTACACTTGTGATTGCCGTCTTTAGGGTCTGTATGCTATAGCTCAACAAAAACGTTTACTTCAGAAAAAAATCAGCCCCATCTCCTTTTGCGCTCTGTTCTTCCTGATACCTTAGGAAAACATCCTTCATCTGCAAATTCATCTTTGATCCTGCTCCCTTCTTTCCATCTTCTATCTGTTTTTTAAAAAGGTGAAGAGCAAGTGGGAGTACGGAGTAAGATGTATATAAACTTATATGTGACAGTCTGACTTGATTTGTAAACGTTCACTTGAAGCTCAATAAAAGTTAAAAAAAAAAAAAGGTGAAGAGCTTCTCAGAGGTTCCAAAGAATAACATAACTTTCTTGTAGTTATGTCCTTATTTTCTCACTAAAATTATTTGAGATAATTTATATCTGATTGAATTCTAAGAGAAATTTGAGGTGGTGGATGATAAGGTCCTTGAGAGCAGGTGTTGGATTCCTACCCCTGGAACAGTTCCTGGCACAGAGTACGTATTTGATAAATATCCACTCGCTTCATGAATGTTGCTCCACATTTTCTTGAGATGCTACCTCGCGTGTGTTTCTTTTGAATGAACTCCTCCATCATACTCTATTTTTTCATCTTATTGCACTAGTCTTAGTTAATTAAAACAGTAAATTCACCTTACCAGTCGTGCCCTGCTGTAAAAAATGTCAATGGTGGCAGGTGAGCGACTGACCTCCTCTAACTTCACCAGGGGGAAAGAGAATCAAGATCAACAGCTCAAGGCTGACTCCTATGAGGCAGAGGTCAGACATACCTCCTCTCTCCAATCTTTTTTTTACCAATTCTGACACCACCTGTCCCTCCCACGGAACTCTCTACTTTTCTGCCGGGTTTGATAATTCACTGCAATGGCCACACAGAGCTCACAGACCATACTCACAGTTATGGGGTTTGTTAGGGAAGTAAAAGGTTATAATTCAGGATCAGGGACAACTCAGGATACAGCCTTTTGATCAGGACAACCTCTTCTCAGATGTGCCTGTAGGCAGGCCTCCCTCTGGCCCTCTCAGCTTCTCAGCCCCTCGTTTCCTCCTCTGCTCAACCTCTGCCCTACTTAGGCAAGTGTTACAAAGCTTTTAGCTCTGCCAACAAGTGCCTGGGGCACCCTACTCTGCCAGCAAACCTCAGCCCAAAGGCACTGACCTCTCTTGCTCCATGGGTCAGCAAGCTTAGCTCTGCTGACAAGTGCCCAGAGGCACCCCACTTCACCAGGAAGCCTCCTGCCTGAAGATGTTAAGCGCTCTCACTTTGTGGGTCAGCACACCCACTGTAATTGCCTTACTTCCTGGCTCACTGTGCTGTCTTCCACTGGTCTGGTTCTGCTGCCACAGCTTCTCACCATCTTGCACCATCCCTGGTGTTACAGCTCTCTCTCTCTAGTCTCCTGGGTCTAGGAGTTTCTTATTGTAGGGACCCTGGGTCCAAAGGATGTGCTCTTATCTCTTCTTCTTGGTGGTAGTGAGGTCCCCCTCACTTAATGTAAGCACATTCAGAAAAGTGTGTAAGCCAGCCACTTCATGCCTTTATCTTCTCCCATTTTACATAACCAATTTCTAAATTGCCCATTCCTATCAAACCAGTACTCTGAGGAGACAAGCATGTTCTTTGATCTGAAGGATCTTCTGTTTCAGTTGGAATCTTGAGCATCTGCATCCATAAGCAAAGTCCAGTCCGGAACAAGCCATCAAATTGCAGCAATCTATACCAGCTCACGGTGCCAAACACTTTTCTCTTCATTTGGTTGGGTTCTGCTTAGCTCGTCCTTAACCCCTGTGGGCTAGGTCAATGGGTACCAGCCATAGGCTTAGGAGTCCACACAACTCCCTGCACTTCAACTCCCCTAGTGGCCCCAGGTGGTCACCTCAAGCAAGCATACCAGGTTGTCTACTCATCGGGCTCTCTTTTACTTCCAGTCCTGGAAGGGGATTCTTTGGATGGGTACTGACTTTTCCTGCCTCAACTCATACAATGGCAAACCATTTGCTCGAAATTAAAAAAGCAAAACAGTCATTATTTTTCTCCAGGTCCTTTCTTCTAATGTAAATTTCCTGCTCTCTCAGCAGTTTTGGGTGGGTCTGCATGTCTTTTCAAATGCAAATTTACTGACTCTGAAGGTTCTGGGTGGGGCTCAGGTTTTCAACTTGAGCCCTCAAAACTCTGTACTCAGGGCTACTGCATTCTAACCAACAGCCTGTGTTTCTTTCTGGCAAACTCTAATTCCCCTTTTAGCATATGCAATCAAGTATTGGCTGCAGGTGGAGTTACACGCTCTCTGTTATCTGTAATACGCAATAGTCATTTCCATTGTACATATAGGTCTGTTTTATAAAACAAGGTAGTAGAAACATTCAATATCCATAGTACATTCAGATAAACACATAATCCTTTTAAAACCATCTTCTCTTCCCTCCCCTCCCCTCCCCTCCCCTCCCCTCCCCTCCCCTCCCCTCCCCTCCCCTCCCCTCCCCTCCCCTCCCCTCCCCTCCCCTTCCCTTCTCTTTTCTCTTCACCTTGACTATCTTCCCATCCATATGCATATGGACTTGGGTTTCTGATGGGTAGAACCAGAAGACTCTGGTCCCCTATCAATCATCTTGTTGAACCAGCCTGGCTTTTGACCCAAGCCACTCCAGATGTGTTTTTTCCTCCCTTCAGCTGCAGCATAACATCTCTTACTTTCTTTTCAGCCATTACAGGTAACAACAGCCAAAGCGACCAACTAAGAATCAAAATTTATGCCTCTTCATTCTTTCTCTTACAAAGTCCCATGTCTCTATGAGTCTGGAGTCATTGCAATGAGTCCCACTTCTGATGCCAACTGTGAAAAATGGTAGCTCATGGGTATCTGACCTCCCATAACTTCACAGGGGGAAAGGAGAATCAAGATCAACCGCCCAAGGCTGATTCCTATGAAGTGGATGTCAGGCATACCTCCTCTCTCCAAACTTTTTACCAATTCTGACACCAACCATTCCTCCCATGGCACTCTCTACTTCTCTGCTGGGTTCAATAATTCATCACAGTGGTCACACAGAACTTACAGATCATACAGTTACCGGACTTATTAGGGAAGTAACAGGTTATAATTCAGGACCAGGAACAACTCAGGATACAGTTCTTCAAGCAAGACAGCCTCTTACCTGCCGTGCCTGCAGGCAGCCCTCTCTCTGGCTCTGGGCTTCTCAGCTCCTGGGTTGCTTGGCCTGGCCTCTGCCCTGCTTGGGCAAATGTTACAAAGCTCTTTAGCTTCTTGATAAGTGCCTGGGGCAACCTCACTACCACCAAGAAAGAAGAGCCAGGAGTGGAGCGCATCCTTCAGACCTAGGGTCCTTGTGCTAAGAACCTCCTAGACCCAGGATACGGAGAGCTGTAACACTAGAGGTGATGCAAGACGGTAAGAAGTTACAACAACAGAAGAAGGAGACCAGCAGGAGACATTGCAGTCAACTTCCTGGCCCACAGAGCAAGAAAACTGAGCACCTCCAGGCAGGAGGCTTGCTGGCAGAATGGTGCCTCCAGGAACTTGGCAGACTTAGGCTCGCCAACTCACAGAGCTAGAGAGCTGAGCGCCTTCGGGCCAGGCTTACTGTAGAGTTGGGTGCCTCTGGCCACTTATCAGTAAAGCTAAGGAGCTCTGTAAAACTTGCCTGAGGAAGGCAGAGGCCAGCCCTGCCTAAGAATCCTGAGGGGCCCAGGGCCAGAGAGAGGTCTGCCTGTAGGCATGACTAAGAAGTTGTCCTGATGAAAGAACTGTATCCTGAGTCTATTCTGATCCTGTATCAGGACCCGTTACTTCCCAAATAAACAACATAACCATGAGTATTGTCTGTGAGTTCTGTGTGGCCATTGCAACAAATTATTGAACCCAGCATAGAAGTAAAGGGTGCCACTGGAGAGGCGACCGGTGTCAGAATTGGCAAAAAGGTTGGAGAGAGGAGGTATGCCTGACCTTTGCTTCATAGGTATCAGTCTTGGACTGATGCTGATGGTGATTCTTTTTCCCCTTCATGTAATTAGGGAAGGCCAAAGCCTCTGCTATGCCGCCATTTTTATATCAGCTCTGGGAAAACTGAAGCCATATGCATTTTGTTTCTCTGTCACTTTCCTCATGAGAATCATTGGGAACCTCCTTCTCTCTTATTCTTCTTTCCATGCCATAACTTTTTTTCCCCTCTCTTTCTATCGTCCTCCATATTTTGTAGAAAAATGTCTCAGTTAGTACTTGAGTTTTTCTCATATGTGCATAGGTTATTTTATTTATTTATTTTTTAATATTAAGACTTATTCTGCATGGTAGACTTTCGAATCATTTTTGTTTTCACCTTCATATTTTTCTTTACAGAAAAACAAAAAACACCTAGTACACTTTATTTAAAAGTCCTCCTAAGCAGCTCGGCTACCTCTCTGCAAACCTGTTCTTCTCTGTCTTTATGGGATCCACTTCATCTCTAGTTAGGAAAGGATCATTCCAGCCCTTTACATTAAGGTCTAGAATGTCAAATGGCCCCATACCATGTGGTAGAAAACCACTTTCCGCCTATATTTCTCTCCTAAAGCCCCATAGACAGTTCACAAGCAGCAACAAAAATACCATTATGTTCCTTAGGCCTGCCTAATAATTTAGAAAGATCAATAGTTATTTCTTGGTCTCTTAGCAGTGCCACTTGTCTTTCTTCAAATTAGTATGTGTGGATATCTGTGAGTCAGTCTGAGATAAGATTCACCCAACTCTATTTTGTCTAAGAAGGTGGCGTAAGCCCTTGGTCATGCCTGGACCCATCGCCTGTTCATCTGTTCATCCTTACATCCACCCGTTCACCTATCCACCCATCTACTTATCCCATATTTATCTTACAGAAGGTCTTTCAGTTTCTCATTTAGTTGTGTTTCTCTGGTATTCCACAGATTCCTTATTTTCTCTGTTACGTTTTTGCTCTAAACAAACAACACTTTGATTCAGGTTTTATTTCTATCCACTTCCTGAGACTCTTATATTTCCTACTTTTCTTCCTGCGGAAAGGGTGGGGAAATTATTTCTTTCAATATATCTAGGAACTTCACCTCTTCTCCCAAGTGGAATCATAATAATAATATAAAATTGCTCTTCTGGCAGGGAAAACATGAATTCAGAAACATGAGTATCCCCTTTAAGGAGGGAACAGCCTTTAGAGTAAGGGAAAAGAGGAAGTAATCCCATGGTTCTTTGTTGATTCAGGTGCGGTGCAGTAAATTGCCTTTGCTCCAGCATATTTCCAGTGCTTGAGAGTTGCACAGCTCATTGCAAAGGTAATGCGGGTGGACTAAGATCAAAGGTCCGTGCAGATGGCATTCTCTGTATGTACTCTGGTTTTCCTTCCTAGATTCCTGTTGCTTTTTCTTTGTCACTCAAGTTCCAAGGAGATAAGAACTCTCTTAGATGTGTTACAGAGTCTGCCTTTATCTTTTAAAATATAAGCACTAACCCCTACGTGTGTGGATATCTATGGGTCTGTCAAGCAGAGAATGAGAGCCACATATAGGCAGAAGCTGAGATATGACTGGAGAGAGAAGCTGTTGCCGTTGTCCCTGATGCCTGCTCTACCCTACCTTGTAATGATTTATTTATTTTAGCCCAAAATCTTCCTGCCTACCCATACGTGGTCTGGGTTTTTGTAACTAGTAACGAAAAGAGGCCTGAGCAACACGTGTGCCCTTCCCAATACCAGTGTGATCTCATGCATGGATGTTCCTCATCAGTAGTTGGACTTCTGGGAAGGCGGGGTCAGATCAGGACCCTCTAGACCTGCAGGCCTGGACTTGGATGCCCAAATGAGAGGGAAGAGAGAAAGTAGAGTTCAGTGGCTTGTTTGTTTCTCTGGACTACTTGCCAGGGTCATCCAGGTAAACCAAGTCATCAGCATCTGTAGAAAGCAAAAAGACAGTGCCCAACTTTTATTCAGACCCTCCCCCCAGTTTTCAAACCCCACTGATTTCTCCCCGTTTCAAGGGGAACCACTCCTCAGAGATGCTGTTTGCTCCAGCCATCAGAGTAGAGACTAGCTTTCCCCTCTGCATCTTATTAATAAGTTTTTATTGAGTTCTTCCAGTGGAGCAAATGGTTACATTTGGCTGCTAACCAAAGGGTTGGTGGTTCAAGTCCACCCAGTTGCACCTCAGAAGAAAGGCCTGGTGATCTACTTCTGAAAAATCAGCCACTGAAAACCTTATGGAGCACAGTTGTGTTTTGGCACTCATAACGTTGCCGAGAGTCGAAATCGACTTGATGGCAATGGGCTTGGTTTGTTGTTGTTGGTATTGGGCTCTCAGGTACTGACTTGTCTTATTGCTTAACAATATACAATATGAAATAGGTACTATTATTATAACACCATTTTATAGATAAGAGAACCAAAGCAGTAAGAAAATAAGTTACATGCCCAAAGTTACGTAGCTGGTAAATGGTAGAGCTGAGATAGGAGCCCTGGCAGTCTGGCCCCCGAGCTGGCCCAGCAGAGAGACTTAACTTCAACACTTCACCAAATGTCCACAATGAGGTCAGTGTCACCACAGGGTCTCTCACAGCCTTATCAATACCTCTTCAAGGTCATAAATAGCAGAACAACCCCATGCACTTTCTCATCTATGCTTAAAAGGCCCTGTTAAATGAGAGTGGAGAAATATATTCACCCACGAGGACAAAGAATGTGAAAGAAAACAATAATGGATAAGAGACACGAACACTTTTTTTAAAGGATGAACAGAAAGAGGAGGGAGAGAGACTGATTTAAGAAAATTCAGGAAGAAGATGCAAAGTGGCTTTCTGATGAGAAGACAGTGGGCGTTCTTCCCTTTTGGTTTTCCATCTCCGGCTCTTTGCACATGTCATTATAATACTTTACTTTGTCTTCTCGAGCTGCCCTTTGAAATCTCTTGTTCAGTTATTTTACGTCATCAATTCTTCCTTTTGCTTTAGCTGCTTGACGTTTGAAAGCAAGTTGCAGAGTCTCCTCTGACCTCCATCTTGATCTTTTCTTTCTTTCCTGTCTTCTCAATGACCTCTTGCTTTCTTCATGTATGACGTCCTTGATGTCATTCCACAACTCATCTGGTTTTCGGTCACTAGTGTTCAATGCCTCAAATCTATTCTTGAGATGGTCTCTAAATGCAGGTGAGATATACTCAAGGTCATATTTTAGCTCTTGTGGACTTGCTCTGATTTTCTTCATTTTCAGCTTGAACTTGCATAGGAGCAATTGATCGTCTGTTCCACAGTTGGCCCCTGGCCTTGTTCTGACTGATGATATTGAGCTTTTCCATTGCCTCTTTCCACAGATGTAGTCAATTCGATTTCTGTGTGTTCCATCTGGTGAGGTCCATGTGTATAGTTGCCGTTTATGTTGGTGAAAGAAGGTATTTGCAATGAAGAAGTCGTTGGTTCTAGATATTTCATGCAAGTGGGATCATATATTATCTATCCTTTTGTGACTTCTAATTTCACTGAGCATGTTTTCAAGGTTCATCCATGTTGTCTCCTATATCAGGACTTCATTCTGTTTATGGCTGAGTAATAGTCCATTGTATGTATATACCACATTTTGTTTATCTGTTCATCTGCTGATGATCATTTAGGCTGTTTCCATGTTTTGGCTGTTGTGGATAGTGCTGCAATGAACATGGTGTGAGTATCTGTTTGTGTTCCCACTTTTAATTCTTTAGGAATATACCTAGGAGTGAAACTGGACCCCAGTTTTGATCATAACATCTCCAATTTTTATTACCTTATACAAGTTGAATGAATTCCTCCCCACCCCCCACTCATGCTACAGCCAATTTACTCCACCATGTTCATTAATTCTAATTCTCTTCTTACTGCCCATTTCTCCACATTCCTTTCATACTTTTTTTTTGGTTGAGCTTTCCACCACAACTGCCCCGTCATGTTTATTGAAGGAGTCTCTTCTAGAAAGCTTGGATTGCCCAGAGAAAAGTCTCCTAGAAACAAACCTTTGGAGTAACCCACAGAAAGGCCCCACCACTGTATAGTGAAGCCCACCCTCTCGAGCACACTGAACTGTTAGTTCACTCTGAAATCTCCCTCCCAGTCCCTTCCAGTCAAGACCACCAGACCTTTAAGGAAAGCCTAAACATGGAAGTAAGTGAGATTGCAAATGAATAAAGAGAAGGAAAGAAAGGAACCTGGAGAAAACAGACACAATGAACAAAGCAGGAGAAAATTCAGATAAAAAACTAAAAAAAAAATCCTCAAAAAGATAAATGAGGGCATTTTATTCCAAAATAAAGAATCCATGAGAAAGGGAATAACCAGAACAAGAGAGAGCATTTGGAATTTAAAAATATGATATACCTGCAATATAAAAATACAGTAGAATTCAAAAGAATGTATGATGTAGTAATTCTACTACCAGGTATCTACCCAACAGGAATGGGTGCTTGAAAGAGACATGTACAAGAATGCTCATAACAGCTTTGCTCATAAATTGGATAAAACCTAGATGTTCATCTGCAATAGAATGAAGAAATAAATATTGATTTACTCATACAATCAAATACTGTACAGCAATAAAAAAGAACAAACTACAGGAACATGCAACAACATGGACAGAGCTCATAGACCTAATATTTAGTGACAGAAGTCAGCTACAAAAGAGTAATTGTGGTACAGATCCATTTCAATCAAGTTCAAGAACAGGCACAACTGATCTGTGGGTGACAGAGGTTAGATAGTGCTTATCTTTAGGGGGATATTGATTAGGAAGGGGCAGAAGAGAGCCTTCTGAAGTGCTGGGAATATGTTACATAAAGATCTGGATGGTGGCTACATGGGTGTGTACATATGCTAAAATTCATCCATATATACACTTAAAATTTGTGTATTTATAGAATATATGAAGTACCTCAATCAAGAAGTAAATCGAAGGGGAAAGTGATGTTTACAAAGAATTCTAATGGCATAGGCGAGAAGATTTGGTATGATGTTAGATGGAAATCAAAACACTTTTAAGAAAATAATCACAGCATTTAATATTTAAGTGAATGACAGGGAGAATACACACCAAAATGTTAACAGTGGGTCTTTCCGAGAATGGGATTGATGGTGGTTTAAATGTTTTCTTTATGTTTTTCAAAATTTTCTTCAGTGATCACCTTTATAACCTGGAGAAAAAACATTATTTGAAAAAAATTGAAGTACCTTTTTAAATTTGCAAGTCAGAAGCTAAAAGAAATATCCTGGCACAAACAGTATTTATCCTAAATGCTGTAATGTTGCTGTAATTGTTCCAATTTTGAGGCTTTACACATAATTTTAAAATAGGTTATATATTCAATAACATGGAATTGGTTCATTTCCCCTTATTCTTTTACATCATACCCAAAATCAAAGGGATATTTGGATGCATAGTTAAATAGTTAAATGTATTTGTCACTGAAATAATTTTATTTTACATTATTATACATATTGTTATTTATAGATATTGGTATTGTTTCATTTTCATTACTAATATGTAAAGCTGCTTATTGAGGCATTATTAGTTTTTAAACATTTCACAGAGTTATTGGTCATTCATGTCACCCCTCGCCAATGAGGGGCCGGGTTCTGAGCACCCATCAGTTTATGGTTACATGGACTTTGTGTGTGTGTGTGTGTGTGTGTGTGTGCACGTGCGCGTGCACGCATGCGCAGAGAGAGAGAAATAGGCTGAATAACGGCCACCAGACATATCCAGGTCCTTAGCCCTGGAATCTGTGAGTGTTACCTTCCACACTGCTCTAGCCTAGGACATAGCTCTTGTAATAACATCTAATGAGACTTAGTGCCTCAGCTTCTGATCACTCCTGGTGGTGAAATGGTTAAGAGTTTAGCTGTTAACCAAAAGGTTGGCGGTTCAAACCCACCAGATACTTCATGGGAGAAAAGACCTGGAAGTCTGCTCCTGCAAAGATTACAGCCTAGGAAACCATATGCGGCAGTCCCACTCTATCCTATGGGGTCACTATGAGTCAGAATTGACTTGATGGCACAGAGTAACAACAATCTGAACCTCAGTGTGCTCAGAGCATGATTCTGGCCTGATTACTGTCTGTGCAGTGAGCCTGGTTATTCAGTCATCTGGTATTTCCTTCTTGTGCCCAAGTTCTGGTTTTGTGCCTTGAAGCTGCCCTGGGGGGCTTTGCTGGTGATAACTGCAATAAAGACAGTTACCCTTTACTGAATGTCCACCATATGCCAAGAACTATATTTGCCCTTTCTACATGCTTTAACCCATTTATTGCTCCCAGTAACTCTGAAAGATTGACTACTGAGGTTCAGATAGGTTAAGGAACCTACCCAAACTCACACAGCACAGCTAGTTCAATGACAGAGTTGAGATTAACACTTAAGTTCTGCTTGATTCCAAAGGGCATGTTCCTCCCTGTGCACCAAACCTGTGAACTTCAGCTCACTGAGGGCTTGGAGGGGATGCTGAGTTCTGGGTACTTTTGTTGCTGAAGTTGTCACAATCTCATGTGTGACTCTTGTGGTCTGGACTATTTCTTAGGGGCAGATATCTGGTCTGCTCTTGCCTTTCCCAAGTGGCAGCAATGACGCTGCCTGAACCATTTCCCTCCTCAGTATTCATTGTTCAGCTCTGCCAAAGTCTTTGCTTAAGTACAAATTCACTTTGTCACCCACAGTAATTAAGCCAGGTACACTGGAGAAAGTTAAACTGATACATTTGAAATTAATTCAGTTGGTGACATTGTATCTAAAATTATTCAAAATATATCAAAATAGCTGAGAAGAGATAGAGCTCTTCAAAGAGAGTCATCATGCAAGGATCTGGGGCTGGGGTTTTTCTCAAACTGGCAGCCACAAGCGGGGAATGACAAGTTGTAGAGGGCAGATTTCCTATTAAAAATATAGGGGAGAAATGGCTTTGCTGAAAGCCTTAGCAGCAGCTGGTTGCCATGGTAACACAGGAACACAGATCTGAATTAGGAGGGAATTACTTTAGGGTTGGACCACACCAGAGGGAAAGAAGATCTTGAGTGCGAAGGGGGAAGGGGAGAAAAGCACAGAGAGACAGTGAAGGAAAAGAGAAAGAGGGAAGTGACTCAAGAAAGGGAAGAGGAAAGGAAGGGGGAGAAAGGCTGAGGATCACATCTAAGTAAGGAATGACCTCTTCATGCTCCTGTCTCTCTCTCTTCCATAATTAAATTTGAAATGACAGAACAATAAAAACAAAACAAAAAAAAAAGAGTAGGTGCTGTGGCTACTCATATACAACAAAACACCTCATGGGATTTGGGTACTTGGGTTGGAGGTTTAGGGTCATGGTTTCATAGGACACTCCAGTTAATTGGCCTAATAACATCTTTAGTGCTTCTGTTCTACCTCCTAGTTCACTGAGTAGTTAATGGGGTCTTAAAAGCTGGCAAGCAGCCATCCAAGGACAACAATTGTTCTGTATTTACCTGGAGCAATAGAGGAAAAAGAGAGTCAGGAATAGGAGGAGGAAATAGAATGTGTGGCTAATTGCCGTCATGAACAGCTGCCTCCTTTGCCATGAGACCAGAACTGAATGATGCTGGGCTACCATTACTAAACATTTTGATCAAAGATTCTATAGAAGAATCCAGATCAAAAGGCAGAAAATGCAGAACAGAATTTCAAAGTCTCATGAACTCTAGACTTTCTGGAGCCACGAAGGATGGATGAACTCCCAAAACTATTGTCCTGAGATAATCTTTAAGTCTTAAACAAAACATTCCCTGAAGTCTTCTTAAAACCAAACAGTAGTTTAGTTTAGCTAGTAAAAAAGGTCTGCCTTGAGCATTAGGCTCTTTAAAGAACTATCGATGTGGGATAAAATTGACAACATCAACTCCTAAAATTAGATAGGGACCTCAGAGGGCAGTGAGTTTATATTAATGGGGGAGGAATAATTCACAGAAGGGGGGTAGGACTGGTTGCACTACTCAAAGAATGTAACCAATGTCAGTAAACTATACATGTAGAAGTGGTTGAATTGGTGTATGTTTTGCTGCGTATATTCTCAACAACAACAAAAACAAAATTAACAATTTTTTTTAAAAAAGCTGAAAAGACAGGGTACAGGGCTGGCAGGTGAGGCCATTCCCTGCCTCATGGACTTTTTGGCTCCCTCACTTAGCAGGGACTGCTTTGGTGAACCAGACACGTTGTCAGGCTCTGGGACACCAGCACCTGTGAAAGTCTCAATTTTCCCCCAAGTTACTTGGAGCCCTGATGGTGTAGCGGTTAAAGAAATGGACTGCTAACTGAAAGATTGGCGGTTCAAAACTACCAGTGGCTCCACAGAAGAAAGATGTGGCAGTCTGCTTCTGTAGAGATTTACAGCCTTGGAAACCCTATGGGGTCGCTATGAGTCAGGATCAGAACCGACTTGACGGCAGTGAGTTTTGGGTACGTACACCCTGGAGTTGTGCTGGTGTCAGCTAAGAGCTGGCTGACTGATGTTTGGTGGAGGCTCTCCTTCAGAAGCTGCCTGGAGGGAGGAGGTCAGGCTCTCGTTTGCTTTGAGCTTTAGAAATGATAAAGCAAACAAGAAGTGAAGGAATGTTTCAAAAGCACTTCCCGTCCTCTAAGAGCTAAACTAACTGCTGGCTGTGTGGACACTGCAGTTCTGGACTGAGTGGGAGGAAGGGCAGGAGGCAAATAGCATCCTCACAGCGCTGCTAGCAGACCCCATCTAAAGGGGTGCAAGCTTTAGGGGAAAAAAAATAAACAAAAAACAAAATCGTTTGAGCTCAAGTCCCAGATCTGCTACTTATCAGCTATGTGACGTTGGGCAAATTACTTAACTTCTTAGTGCTTCAATTTCCTCATTTGGAAGAAAAGAAATAATAATGGTCCCTAGCTCATGGGGTTGTTGAGAGGCTTAAAAAGATAAAGTGTTTAAAACCATTAGCATAGTGCCAGGCACAGAGGAAGCACTCAGTGCCCAATAGCTGTTATCATAATCTGCCTGGGGAGCTGTGATCAGGCACTTGGCCATCCCACAGGATGTCACTGAGGCTGTGGAGTGCACCAGGTGTCATTCGTTTTGCTTTACTTTTGTTTGCGGTGTCGATGTTGTCAGAGTATATTTTGCCCAGGGCCTGGCTGCACCACGGTTCTGTTACCGCTGAAAGAATTGGATAAGTATACCATTTTTCTTGTCGTTAGGTGTCATCCAGTCGATTTCAGCTCATAGCGACCCCATATGACAGAGTAGAACTGCCCATAGGGTTTTCTAGGCTGTAATCTTTACGAGAGCATATCACCAGGTCTTTCTCCTGTGATGGTATCATTAAGGGTTGTTTATTTTTACTTGTTTTCTTAATAAAAGTCCAATCTGGCTGAGAAGGTATGAGTTTATAGCCTTGGGAAAATACCTATAAATTCCCACAAGTGGAACAGTTCAGAGAGAAACATTGTCAATTTGTTCAGGAAAATGAGCCCTAGGGTGTGTGTTTTGGAGCCAAGGAGCCTCCAGTTAACCTGCTCTTCTTGATGGACTTCAGTCAGGAGACTGTCAGGCGTGTTCTATGCTTGTCTCCCCTCTAGCCCGCAAGTCCCATGAGGACCAGGATCAGTGCTTGTTCCTTTCCTTGCTCCTAGTCCCTAGTAAAACGCCAGGCACATGGTAGGTGTTCAATAAACATTGCATAAATGTATGAATGAATGATAAAAAGTGTGAGCTCTCACCCCCATAGATTACATCTCTGTTCCCCAAGGTGTTACAGATTAAATTGGGCTCCCCCCTCCCCCCACTCAAAAAATATATGTTGGAATCCTAATCACTAAAACGGAATTTAATCTGGTTTGGAAATAGGGTTTTCTGTGATATGCTAACTGGATCTTACTGAGTAGGGTTGGATCTAAATCCCTTCTGAGTTATAAAAAGAACAGGTTAGATTTAAAAAAAAAAAAAAGGACGATAGACTCCATGTGAGGATTGCCTCCAAGCCAAGGAACCAGAAACACCCCAGAGCTATCAAGAAAAGAATTGATGTGGTCAAAGACCCTCATGTGGACTTCTGGCTTCCAGAACTGTGAGAAAATAAATCTCTGTTCTTCAAAGCCACGCCCTTGCGGTGTTTGTGTTACAGCAGCACTAGGAGACTAAGACACCAGGATACCCCTTTCTGCCCTTCTATCAGCTGAAATCCAGCATGTGTTAGCTGTTCAAGTTCACAGCTAAGTTTTTCTGTAAGATAAGGGAATTTCATGCTAGAAACTCTGCAGAGTTAAGGTAGATCATCAAGTTCTCAGATATTACCTGTTGGCTGAATTCAGGTTTTCAGCATGGGACAAATCCTCCCAGGCACTCTCAAATCTCCCTCTGTTCTGAAGGCTAGAGGACTCTTCTCCTCCAACCGCAGTGCTCAGGGTTCTTCATTCCAGTTGTTATCATCAAAAGCAAACATTTATTGAGGACTTGCTACCATGTGGCACAGTGGTTAAGTGCTCAGCTGCTAATGGAAAGGTTGGTGATGGGGCGGATTAAAAAGTAAGCAAAGTGCGAATAGGCTTAATTGTGTTTATTTACTAATCTGGAGTGCAGAGTTTCACATGGGTTTCACCCCATCTTTGATGTGGTGGAATTGTGCACGCCAGATTAGTAAGTACAAGCAATCCTGTGCATACCTTGCATGTTGGGTACATCGGTCCCTGATTGGTGGTTCAAACCCACCAGCTACTCCATGGTGGAAAGATGTGGCAGTCTGCTTCCATAAAGATTATAGCCTTGGAAACCCCATCGGGCAGTTCTTCCCTGTCTGCGATGGTCAAGATTGTGTATCACCTCGGGCATGATTCTCAGTGTTTTGGCACTTGTATAGTGTTGTGATCATTTCCTTGTTGAACTTTAATACGTAATCACCCCCATGATGGAATCTACTGAGTGGTACTGGCTGGGGTGGGACCTATGGTTGCTTACTGCCCCCTCAACCTTCATCTCTCCACCCTTCACCACCTACTTCCTTCCTGCTCACTTTGCCAAGGTTTTTTGATTTTGTTCTGGATCCTGCAGCTGCCTCTTGTTCATCTGACCTCTGGTTCTTGGGACTTGAGCTAGCAACTTACCACTGATCTTAGGACTTGTTGACCTTCACAGCCTGTGAGCAGGAGTCCTGCTCTCCGACTTGCCAATCTTGGGCTTGCCAGCTCCTGCAGCTATGTGAATTAGGAGAAGCTTTGCAGGTTTACCTGCTGATCTTGGGATTTGTCGACCTTCACAGCCTGTGAGCAAGAGCCCTGCTCTCTGACATGCCGATCTTGGGTTCACCAGTCCTGTAACTATATGAATCAGGAGAAGCCTCTATCCTGATCTACGGACTTGGGACATTTCAGCCTCTACAATCGCATGAGCTGTTTCCTTGATATAAATCTCTTTTTTAATATATGTATGGAAACCCTGGTGGCATAGTAGTTGAGTGCTATGGTTGCTAACAAAAAATCAGCAGTTCGAATCCACCAGGCGCTCCTTGGAAACTCTACGGGGCAGTTCTACTGAGTCCTATAGGGTTGCTAAGAGTCAGAATTGACTCGACGGCAATGCTTTACTGGTTTTGCTTCTCTAGGGAACCCAGCCTAAGACATTGTCCTTTAGGGTTGCTATGAGTGAGAATCAATTAGATGGCAATCGGTTTTTTGGACTATGATGTACAAGGCTGGATTCTAAGTATTCAGGTGAGGTGAATCATAGATCTGCACCTGAGGGAGTTTATAATCTTGTATCAGTTAGATTTGCTGCATGATAACCCACCCCCAAACTTATTGGCTTATAAAATGAAACACTTATTATTTTGTTCACAGCTTGGTGGGTTGGCTGGAATGGCTTTTCTGCTCTAAACCAGCTTAGTTGGGGCTGGATGATCTAGAATGATGTTATGGATTGAATTGTGTCTCCCCAAAATATGTGTTGAATTCCTGGCCCTTGCACCTGTGGATGCGAATCTGTTTGGAAATCGGAGTTTTTTTTTATGTTAATGAGGTCATAGCAGTGTGGGGGGTGACTCCTAAACTTAATCACCCCTGAGTTATAAAAAACTCGGAATAGCTATACAGACGCGCAAAGGGGAAAGACAGGCACCATATGAGGATTTTCTTTCTACAAGCCAAGGAACACCAAGGAGCCGAAAAACACCTGGGGTTACCAATGAGGAAGAAATTGACTTGGCCAAAGTGCTGATTTGGACTTTTAGCCTCCAGAACTGTGAGAAAATCAATTTCTGTTTTTTAACTCCACCCACTTGTGGTATTTGTGTTACAGCTTCTTGTTGTATTGTTAGGTGCTGTCAATTTTAACTTATAGCAACCCCTAGCAGCACTAGTTAACTAAGACAGATGGCTTTCGTCTCATATCTGTCATTTGGCAGCCTGATTTGTCAGCTGCAATGACCTGTCCCTACTCCTTTTGGTTTCTCATCCTTCAGTGGCTAGCCCAGGCTTCTTCACATGGTGGTCTCAAGGTTCCAAACAACAGCTAGAAAGGACAAACCCAGTGCACAAGCACTCTTCAAGCCTCTGCTTGCATCACGTTTTCTAATGTCCCATTGGCCAAAACAGTTCATATTCAGATCCAAGCTCAGAGTCAGAGTGAAGTAATAGATTCTGCTTCTTGAAAGAAGTGGCAAAGTTAGGTCACATTGCAAAAGGACATGCAAATAGGCATGGGAAAAATTATTGTGGTCATTTGTGCAAAAGATCTACCACAGGTCTCATTGGGACAACAATGCTGACAAAAACATAAGTAACAGTATGAAATAACACAGCACATATGCCAGGAAAACCACAGAGGAAGTAAGACCTGAGTTGGGCAAGAGAGCTGGAACTGAGATTGGATGGAGGTAGGGGAGTGTTCTGGTTTGAGGGCGCACTACAGATGTGGAAATAAATTTGATGTGTTCAGGAGGGAGTGAGAGTATGGCTTTGGCCACAGCAGCCAAAAAATCCAAACCTGTTGCTGTCGAGTTGATTCCAACTCGTAGTGACCCTACAGGACAGAGTAGAACTGCCCCATAGGGTTTCCAAGAAGCAGCTGGTAGAATCAAACTGCTGACCTTTTGATTCACAGCTGAGCTCTTAACCACTGTGCCACTAGGACTCCAAGTGAATAAGCAGATGTCCTAAACTCAAAGGATGGGACCAGTGCAACCACTGCAGCTGTACGTTTGTTGCTTTAGGCCCTGGAGCACTGTGATCTTACTTTTGAAAGTTTGCAATACAGGAAGTTTTGTACAGGGCCACAGTGAGAGGTGGAACATCGGTGCTGGTTTAGAGCAAGAGAGGAGAGCACTAGGCAGTGAGCATGCTTAGCCAGATTGAGGCAAAGGGAGCCTCTGAGATCAGGAACCAGAGACACCTTTATCAAGTGTCCTTTGCACAGCCCAAATTCTTAAGGGAGGCTAAAGGCAGTCATTTGGGAAATCTGGACAGGAAATGACCTTTCTTTCCTGGAACTGGAATACGAGCCGAGAGGGTAAAAGTTACCTTTCAGGTTGGTGCCATGTGCAGGGCTAGTTTCCTGGGTGTGTGACTTGTGTATTCACCCAGGGTCATGTGCTTAAAAGGGCCCATGCTTGGTTTAATGCTCTGCTGTTGCCATCTTGAAATTCTTAGTAATATTTAACAAGGGACCCCTCATTTTTATTTTGTTCTGGGTCCCCACAAATTAGGTAGTCAGTCCTGACCATTTGTGCTATAGCCCCAACGGGGGAAACCCACACTAGACGTAGAGAAAGACTGATTCCACAATGGCCCCATGAGTCCCCTCAATCCAGAGGTAGTGCCAGCCAGACACTCGTGACCGTGTCAGCTCAGGCTGGGTTAGAATCTGGCAGTTTAGGACCTGTGACTTTCTTTTGGTGCAATTAAATTATTTTAGTAAGTTTTTTTAAAGTAGAGATGTCA
Source organism: Elephas maximus indicus (assembly GCF_024166365.1). Classification (NCBI taxonomy): domain Eukaryota; kingdom Metazoa; phylum Chordata; class Mammalia; order Proboscidea; family Elephantidae; genus Elephas; species Elephas maximus. Next base: position 43,339,522 of record NC_064829.1, on the reverse strand, counting down.
ACTCTTCCTTCCTCTAAACTTTGACACCTTGTGTGTAGCTATTATCCATCCTGGAGTTGTGGGAGGAAGATGAGAGAATGTGTTAAAAAGAAGGGTGGAGCCAGGAAGTGGTCAGTGGACAGAGACAGTGGAGGAGGCTGGAGATGGCTCAGGAAAGTCCTAGAGAAGAAACATGTGGGTTGCTCTGACTTGCCAGGAATTTCATCACATTTTTCCACATCCCCCTTTCTTCTACTTGCTTTATGCCCAGTGCCAGTGTTCAAGATGCAGGAAACAGCAGCATTCAAATACTAACAGAGAATTATAAAGTACCAGAATTTAAGCTAAGAATATAGTATTACTTGGTCAATTTATGTACATACATGTATATATCCCCTCAGTTTGGCTTCATTATCAGATTCTAACTGTATCATTTTCTACTACTTTGACTGCAAATGTACTGTAGATTAGCTTATAGCATGGTTTTTGTTTGAGACAGTTCTGAGGGCCAACTGACCAACCTGCAAATTTACTTTTGAAACACACCTAGTTGGTAAGATGGGGCTGTGCATGGTTAAAATTAGCAGAATCCCCTACTACAAGAATGTCCTAAACATATCCTTAGGAGAATTTCAGAGACAGCCAGTCCCCATAAGGGCCTTAGTAGTAAGAAATGAGTACAACAGAAGGAAAATAGGGTGCGTAGTGGCTTCGTGCAGATTTGGCAGTTTCTTTTTCATTTAAGGCCATGAAATGGTATTTGACTCCATGCTGCTCCACAAGGTCCCTGGAACCAACTCTTGGTATCCAGTTTGATGAGAAGCCTGAGGCCCCTGATTAGGGAGTGTGTGAGGAAGGGAAGCATTAGGCTCCCCCGCTTCCCCGCTCCCCGGTTCACTTGAGGATTTTAGGAAGCCAAGGATGCCTCCTGTCTAAGGTAACCCTCCTGTCTACTTCTCTAATCTCTGCATTCTTTGTGTGCTTGTTTTTCACTGATATGTCTGGGCTAATGTTTTGTGAGAGTAATCGCTACGTATTTTTTCCTTCCTGTATTTTCCCTTTTCCCAGCTTCTTATCTGAGCTGGATTTGGCCTTATCCTCATTTCCTCTCAGGAAGGATTGTGGCACCAGGTGAGTACAGTAATTTCTAAGTCTGTCTGACTTTTATCTTCCAATAGTCTATGCTTTTCGTCAGACCCAGGTTGTCTGGAATAAACAGCAAGGGGAAGGGTTTTTCCTCAGGCCAGAAAGAGTCTTCTGTGCTGGTAGAAAGTTTGTTTATTTAGTAGGCCAAAGGTGCTGGCATAGAAACAGGAAATGGGTCTATTTATTTCTTTCTTTTATTGACCTTTAGGTGAAGGTTTACAGAACAAACTAGTTTCTTATCAAATGGTTAGTACATACATTATTGTATGACATTGGTTAATAACCCTATGACATGTCAACACTCTCCCTTCTCAACCCTGGGTTTCCTATTACTAGCTTTCCTTTTCCACTTCAGTCTTGTTCCATTGGCTGGTTCAATCTTTGGCTGAAGGGTGAACCTCAGGAGTGGCCTCGTTACTGAGCCGAAAGAGTGACCGGGGGCCACACTCTCAGGGTTTCTCTAGTCTCTGTCAGACCAGCAAGTCTAGTCTTTCTTTTTGACTTGGAATTTTGTTCTACATTTTTTATCCTGCTCTGTCTGGGATCCTCTATTGTGATCACTGTCAGAGCAGTCAGTGGTGGTAGCCGGGCACCATCAGTTGTACTGGGCTCAGCCTGATGGAGGCCGCGGTAGATGTGGTCCATTAGTCCTTTGGACTGATCTTTCCCTTGTGTCTTTAGTTTTCTTCATTCTTCCTTGCTTGGAAATGGGTTTATTTTACCTCCTTTCTCTGTCTTTAAACATATTTAGTTGAATTTCCATTCCTAGCCCCTTGAAATCTCAGGCTTGTCTTCATCTTGTAAACGTCCAGTGCCATCCAATTCAAAATGTCAGCCTCTCATTCAGTTCTAAATTTCTCCCCTCCTCTCCGCTCAGAGCCGCGTTGCATGGAGAAAGGGATCTGGGTGGTATCTTCACTCTCCCTTCTCCTCCACATCCTCTGTCCACTCAAGGAAAGGCCACGCCCCTCTCCTTTCACTGACAACTCTTCTTCAGTGAACTCCCTGTTCGAATTTCTGTCTTCCTCTTTTTTCTGGACATGATGTTGAGGGTGTCAGGGCCAGTTTAGCCCCTCTTAGTGGGTTCTGTGGGGATGCTCTTCAGGATGTGAGTGTGTGGAAGGGAAGGCAGGAGAGATAGTCCCACACACTCACACCCACACCCATACCCACAGCCCTGCATGGGATTCTGAAACCAGAGACCTGCATTAAACTACTCGACATCCTCTGGAGAGATGGGTGGGTGGATCCCAGAGAGCAAAGGCTGGCTGTGTGGGCCAGAGTTGTAACCTGGTGGGTCACAAGCCATATTTGGTTGTAGAGATAGGTATATTTTTTGGCATGGTGTTGTAGACAACCTGAATGGTTGCTATGGACCCAGTGCTTCTTAGTGCCTGGCCCCAGCAGATTCCATGGATGCCCATTCACAGTTTGGATCCTGGAGGCCTGGAGCTAGTGACCCTGTTGGGGAGCCTGCAGCATAGGCTGCCCCAGCCCAGATTATCACTCTCTGAGGCACCCTTGGCACACCTTGGCTGCAAAGTAACACGGGGCATGAAGAGGCCGTGTAGAGACAGAGGGCAAGGCTTGGGCACCACCCCCACTTCCACACATACACTATGTCACCTTGGAAATGGGAGGACATTCCAGCCAGGAGAGCACATGTTCTTCACCAACAAGAAACTTTGGGTCTTGGAGTCAGAAATTTACTAATCACTTTAAAAATCAAGTGAGTTTTCCTTGCGTTCTTGAGTTTTCAAGAGAAAAATTGAAAAAGTAACAATTTGCCAAGTTACTTTATTCCTCCCGTCATCTCTCATCCCTCTCGATGTGAATTGCTGTAAAGTGGAGACTACAAGGCCCACAGCATGGGAGTGACCTGAGGACAGATGGGACAATGCATGAGACATGTTGGGCACAAGGCCCGGCAGGCGGGATGTGCTCAGGTCAGAAAATGCCTGGGGACTTTTGCAAGCCTGATTTTCAGGCTGAACCTTGGCCTCAGCTAAATTTAACAAGTGCTCTGAGCCATTATAGTCGCGGGACTAGTCATTTATAACCGTGGCATTAAATCACATCATGACTTCCCTCCACCTTTCATGAAGAAGGTGAGAAATAGATAAAGAATGCTTATGATTCCAAACTTCAAGTTTGATTTAAAAACTGTTTCAAAGTGATTTTGACAGTATTTACTCCTTTCTTAGTAATTTTATAATCTTAAAACTTAATCCATCCTAATCTGCAGTTATGGGGCATCGAATTATGGCCATGATGGGATCTTTGCATTAAAAAGGGGTGATGTATTTGTGATGGAGCTGCTGTGAGAGAAATCAAAGGATTTCTCACTACACTCCTGTTCGAGTTTGTTACTCTCCTTTGTTTTGCAACTACTTCGTTTTCTACTACAATCATGGTGTGGGATTTTACCCTGCCACTACTTCTGAATGAGTATTTTAAACACTTTTCAAAGTCTGTCAGCAGGAAGCTGATGGCAAATGCAAATTAGGATGATTTGCGAAAGGTTTGGTAAAGGAACAGTTTAAAAAGGTGTGGACTACTTGAAAGCAACGGGGTGAACATACACGTGTACACCAATGTTCATTGCAGCACTTTTCACAATAGCCAAAAGGTGGAAAGAGCCAAAAAATCTGTTGACAGATGAATGGGTAAACTGAAGTATATACATACAATGGACTGTTACTCAGCCATAAAGAGAAATGAAGTCCTGATGCATGCCACAACATGGATGAAACTAGAAAACATGCTGAACAAAGTCGGTCAGTCATAAAACGACAAGTACTGTATGAACTTACTTATATGAAATAAGCAAATATATAGAAACCAAAACTTACTAGTGGTTACCAGGCATGGGAAGGAGGGGAGAAAAGGGAGTTTTTGCTTATGGCACATTGAGTGTATGTTAATGGTGGTGAGATAATTTGAAAAAAGAATGGTTGCACAACTTAAGGGATATAATTCATGTCATTGAACTAGACAGGTAGAAATTGTTGAATTGCTGTGCGTTTTGTTGCATATATTTTCACCACAATTAAAAAAAAAAAGTGTGGGTTGGGTGTCAGGAAACCACAAGGGATAGCGCAACTCCCCAGGGAACCAGGTAGAGAAGGCTTCCTTTGAGAGGAGCCAGAACTCTTGGTTGATGGATGTGGATTACTCAAGGTGGCCTTGCCAAAAGAGAAGTAGAGGAAAAAGTGCCCTGATCCCACTCTCCCAGCCATCTTCTGCCAGGGCTCCCCATTGGCTGAACCCAACTGGTAGTTAGAGGGCAAGAGAGCCTGTTGATACTGTCCCTCTGGGTCAGCCATGGGGCAGAAAGCAGGGAGAATAGATCAGGAGGGGCATTAGACTGGGGAAGGGATGCTTTCTAGGTTTAGATTTACACATTTGGGATAAAAAATTGAATAAGCCCCCTCATGTATGTAAAATATAAGAGGTTGACAACTAAAGAAGAACTAAAAAAATTGCCTGAGTGTATGGTAAGCTGAAGAGTTGCAAAAATGCAACATTGGACTCATAGACGCTGTAGTAGATTCCCAGGGCTGCCACAACAAAATGCCACAGACTGGGTAGCTTACAAAACAGAAATTTATTGCCTCTCGTTTCTGGAGGTTAGAAGTCCAAATCAACATGCCAGCCAGGCCATGTTGTTGTTAGGTGCTGTCGATTTGGTTCCAACTTAGTGATCCTATGTACAACAGAATGAAACACTACCAGTCCTGTGCCATTCTCACAATCGTTATGTTTGAGCCCATTGTTGCAGCCACTGTGTCAATCCGTCTTGCTAAAGGTCTTCTTCTTTTAGCTGATGCTCTGCTTTACAAAGCATGATGTCCTTCTCCAGAGACTGGTCCCTCCTGATAACACGTTCAACTACGTGAGACACCACGTTCAACTAAGTGAGACCAAGTCTTGCCATCCTTGCTTCTAAGGAGTATTCTGGCTGTACTTCTCACAAGACAGATTTGTTGGCTCTTTTGGCAGTCCATGGTATATTCGATCTTCTTTGACAGCACAGTAATTCAAAGGCATCAATCCTTCTTTAGCCTTCCTTATTCATTGTCCAGCTTTTCACATGCATATGGAGCAATTGAAAACAGGCACACCTTAAAAACAACTTGGCTTGAGTCAGGCACACTTTAGTCCTTAAAGGGACCTGTTTTCTTTTTAATACTTTAAAGAGATCTTTTGCAGCAGATTTGTCCAATGCAATGTATCCTTTGACTTCTTGACTGTTGCTTCCATGGGTGTTGATTGTGGATCCAAGCAAAATGAAATCCTTGACAACTTCTATCTTTTCTCCATTTATCATGATGCTGCTTATTGGTCCAGTTGTGAGGATTTTTGTTTTCTTTTTATGTTGAGATGTAACCCCTACTGAAAGCTGTGGTCTTTGATCTCCATCAGTAAGACCAAGTCCTCTTCACCTTCAGCAAGCAAGGTTGTGTCATCTGCATAATGCAGGTTGTTAATGAGTCTTCCTTGAATCCTGATACTACGTTCTTCTTCATATAATCCAGCTTCTTGTACTATTTTCTCAGATTGAATAAGTATGGTGAAAGGATACAACCCTGACACACACCTTTCTTGACTTTAAACCACACACCCTCGTTCTGTTTAAACAACTGGGTCTTGGTCTAAGTACAGGTTCCTCATGCTTCCTCTGAAACCTCTAGGGGAAGATTCTGTCTTGTCTCTGACTGCTTCTGGGAGTCCCAGGTGTTCCTTGGTTTATAGCTGCATCTTCCCAGGACTATTCTTCTTCTGTCGGTCTTTCTGTGTCTTTTCTCCTCTTTTATAAAGACATCACCAGACTGGATTAGGACCTACATACTCCAGGATGACCTCGTGTTAACTGATATAATCTTCAAAGACCCTATTTCTAAATAAGGTCACAGTACCGGGGTTAGGACTTCAACAAATCTTTCTGGGGGATACAATTCAATCCATAAAAACCAAACCCAGTGCCATCGAGTCGATTCCGACTCATAGCGACCCTATAGGACAGAGTAGAAGTGCCCCATAGAGTTTCCAAAGAGCACCTGGCGGATTCAAACTGCCAACCCTTTGGTTAGCAGCCGTAGCACTTAACCACTATGCCACCAGGGTTTCCATTCAATCCATAATAGGGGCTAAATGTTATTTTATGTCAAAATAGTTTTTAATCTAAAAGGAACAAAAATATAATTGATTAAGGGTAGTGGTTATACAACTTGACTGATGTAACTGATACCACTAAAGAAAAAGGAGAAGGGAAGAGAAGCCAGAGTCAGGAGACCTGGGCGAAGGCGGCGGCATGAACAGATACAAAGAGACACTCAATAATATGTACACAGAGTAACAAAATCAGAAAAACAGGGACCTGGAAAACATGGAGCTGATCTTTAAAGACTTCATAGGTTTCGAAGGTAAATGTGTTTATTTTCACATTTGCTGATAGCTTGGGTTTGGGCTGTCAGAATAAGCGCCCACTGCCTTTTGAAAGGAAACCTTGGTGGCATAGTGGTTAAGTGCTACGGCTGCTAACCAAAAGGTTGGCAGTTTGAATCCACCAGGTGCTCCTTGGAAGCCCTATGGGGTGATTCTACTGTGTCCTATAAGGTCGCTATGAGTCAGAATTGACTCAACGGCAACGGGTTCTCTTTGGTTTTGGCCCATTGAAATCTTGACCAACTCTCCAGCAATGAAAATGGCTTCCAACCTCAATATTTATTTTTTATGTGAAGATACATTTTATTAACAAGTTCTGAAGTGATGAAGCAAATAAAAGTGGGGTTTTAGAAATTTACATTTGGGCAATTAATTCTGTAGGGGGAAGGAAGGTAAGAGTGGATAACATTCAGGTGGAGATAATATCTGAGTGGGACCCTGATAGATTTCCAGACCGAAGGACTAACATAAGGCCTGGGTGTGGAACAGCGTGTGGTAGTGGGGGCCCAGAGAGTGAATGGTGAGGCCAAGCATAGGACCAGAGGAACAGAAGGAAACTTCCTCAACCTGATAATGGGAATCTACAAAAAACCTACAGCTAATATTATAGTTTATGGTGAAAGATTAATGCTTTCCACCTGAGAAATAAGATAAAGAGGTCTGCTCTCATCACTCCTATTCAGCATCGTACTGGAGATTCTGGCCAGTGTGATAAGCAAGAAAGGATCAAGCTTTGATTGGCTCAGGTCTGACCCTGATAAGAGGGGCATCAGCCTCCCAGACCCTTTTGAGGATTTCTTCATAAGCTTAGAAAATGAACATCTCTGAGCCTCCAAGGCCTCTAGGTGGCACAATTTGCACTCGACTGCTAATCTAAAGGTTGGAGGTTCGAACCCACCTAGTAGTATCACAAAAGAAAGCGTTGGTGTCCTGCTACTGTAAAGATTACAGCCAAGAAAACCCTACGGAGCCGTTCTACTCTGTAACACGTGGGGTTGCCATGAGTTGGAATTGTCTCGAAGGCAATTAACAACAACTGAACCTCCATACCATCTCTGTTTCGTTCCATGACAGACTGTCCCCAGATCTCCTGGACTGACCTTTTCCAGCACTACCTCAAATTGCAAGGACAGCTGATGGAAACTGAATGTGTTAGGTGTGAATAAAAACAAACAGTATAGCGGCAGAGTTAGGAACCATGATACAGGGAGGAAAGAGAGGGAGAGAAAGCAACCTGCCAATTTAAGAAGGCAGGTGTCTTTGCAGCCTAGGGATTCGCAAATTTGAGGTTTTAGCAGAGCAAAATAGGGAAGGGATCTAAGAGACGGGGGAATTATAGTAATTATAATTGTTTTCACTCTCTATGGCATGCACAAAGAGTAAGTGTTAAAATAATAACTTATTTTAAGTAATGGGTTGGTCCTCTGGTAAGAGAAGAGGAAGGACCAGTGTTCCAGAAATGGTTTCATAAGCAACAAGGCAAGGAAAATACCACCCTGGGCGCATGATCCTGGCTCTCAGACTTAAAGGTAAATACCCCACCATTTGGGAAGTCCTTTGTCAGCCTTTTTGGGCTATATTTGTAACGTCAAATTGGTGTTTACATAGCAGGCATGGATTTAAGAAGTACTTCCAGTAAATAAGTCGTAAAAGTATTTTCTCTCATTCAGACTTGGCAAACCAATATTAACTGTTAAGGTCAAATTTTACAGAGGAGATCGCATGGGCCGAATTCTGCCAGGAATGGCTGTGCAAGAGGCACCATGCCCTACCTGAGGGGTTTCATTACCTTGTAGTTGATGTACAAGTGCATTCTGGAGTTGAGCTGTGCCCACTCTGCTGACATGCACGTGGGCAGCCCTGGGCAGGTCTTCGGCACTGCCACTAAGTCTCTCTCAGATCCCTTCTCAGCCCTTTCTTGTGGGACTGTCAAAGATCGCCTTTTCCAAATCTTTCTATGACCTTTCCCTAGCCTCTGTCACCCTCCCTGAACTTCAGCCGGTGACCCTGCCTCCCCTTTCACTGAGAAGACAGGAGCTAAGAGATGGAAATCGTATAACTTCCTGCTACCTCATCTAAAAATGGATCTGCACCTGGACCTGGTTTGCCATCATCAACCCCAGCTTTAAGCAAAGTCCCAGCTCCCTGTCTCCCACCTGTGCTCCTAATTTGATGCCTTCTCAGGACAGGGACCACAGTCTAGAGCTGAATCCCTAGCCCTGGCAAGAGGGCTTTCTTCTGGTCACATCCTTTGGCATCCAGGAAGAAGTCTTCAAAGACAGGGAAACTCGCCCACCCAGGCCCACACCTCTTCCCTTCTAGAACATGCTCGGGGTATCAGGACCCCCAGAATCTCCTGCCCAATAGCCCTGTGCCTGCTTCAGGGCCCATATGGGCCTTGTCCCTGGGTTCTATGTGTACACCACCAGCCCAAGGGGTGCTCAAGAGAAGGCTGTTTGCAAGGCTGGGGGAGGTAGTGAATGGAGCTTGGATGTTTAGGCTGGAATGTCAACATGTATGCACACATGTCCCCTCGTGATCCCCAGTGGACCAGGGGTGAAAAGAGAAGGGGCGGGGTTGGGGCTGGGACAGATAGCTCTTCCTATGCTGCCACATTCTGGAGGCAAACTCCAAGGAGTCTGAGAATTCTAAATTCAAATCTGGCCTTCCAAGTTATGAAGGTATGTTTGCCAAGGTAGAAACATATTTTGTTTTACAGTTTGCTAGCTCAATTTGTAGGAGACCCTGGACGGCACAAAAGGTTAAGTATTTGGCTACTGATCAGTAGGTTTGTGGTTCGAATCTACCCAGGAGTGCTTCAGAAGAAAGGCCTGGTGATCTACTGCTGAAAGGTCATAGCCACTGAAAACCCTGTGAAGCATTGTTCTACTCTATACACAGAGGGTCACCAGGAGTTGTAATCAACTCAACGGCAACTGGTTTAGTTTTTTGTTCTGTTTTGTTTTAGCTCGATTTGTATATTTAAATATTGAGGCATATGGTATTTAAGCCTACATTTGTATTCTTGCCCTGAACCCTGCAAATGTTAGAGGCAGGCCTATTTTCAACCACTGTCTCTCCTGCTTTTGAACATCTCCACGCATCTATCAGGTGAGAAATAAACAAGCAACTGAGTGAACGAAGGCCCCTCTCTGGCCTGCATTGGCCTAAGAGCTCTCCTTCTAGACACTGACTAATTGTTGAAGTAATGGAAGACTCAGCAGATCACCACTGAGGGCCTGCAATGCTCTGAATACAGTGATGAAGAAGGCACTGTCTCTACCCAAATAAGCATGGAGCCCACAGACAGTTACCACACAAGGTAATGTGGACGGTGGTGGAGGAAACAGGCTGCTGCCAGGGCCTCCTGTTGGGACGTCCTACTCAGTCACAGGTTGGGATCAGAGGTCAGAGAAGGCTCCTCAGAGGTGACACGCAAAGGAGGAGGAGTTAGCCAGGCAAAGGAAAGAGGTGCAGGATTTAGTTGCCAAGAAACGAGGCCTGGAGAGCCTGTGGTGCAAAGCCAGTTCACACTTCTTCCTCCTTCTCCCTTCAGTTCACTCTTATCAGACTTCCATCCTTACCACAACAGCCCGTCTACTCTGGCAAAAGTCATCAATGACTTCTTAACAAACACAAGATTTTCCACCGTGACTTCTTTGACACATAGGACACTTGTCATTCATTTTTCCTGAATTGGTTTTTGTGAGGCCACTCTTTCCTGGCTTTGCCGTGACCTCCTGCCTCAGCCTCCTTGCTAGCTTTCCCAGTACTCTATCACTGTACTGGCTTTTCCTTGATGATCTCACCCACTCCCGAGGCCTCACCTCCTCCCCTGCCCTCCCCTTAGACCAGTTACCTTTTTCCAAAACTCCAGATGCCAGTAACGGTCCAGGTTCAGTACATCCCAAACCCATCAACTCTCCACAGATCTCCCCTAACTTCCAACAGTTCTGTCTTCCTGACCATCAATGACCCCTTTGCAGGCGGTTGCATCTTCCTCTTACTCCTGGCTCAGGCCCTTATCTGCTCTCAGGAACTGCTGCAGCAGGGTCCTAGTTGGCATCTCTGTGTCCTGCCTTTCTGCCAGATGGATCTTGGAAAGTTACAAATATAATTGCATTGCTCCCTTCTTTAAAACTTAGCAAAGTAAAAAAAAAAAAAAAAAAAAACTCTTAAAAGTCCACTTCCTTAACATGGCATACCAGTCATGTCTACCTCTCCACCATTTACTCTTGCTGTCCCATCATCCTTTGGCTCTCACCCCTCCTGTCCAGCCACCTGATTGCTTGCCAGTCTCTTTCCCAAACCAGGTTGTTTCTCACCCAGGCATCTTTTCTCTTGCTCCTTTCCCTGCCTGGGGAATCCACTAGCTCCGCATTTCCTGGTGACCAACTAAGTGTTCCTCTTCTAATCCTTTCTCAACTCCACTGTATAATAATCCTGCCTTGAACAATCTATTGGGAACTCAGAGTAATCTACCCAGTGAGTCGTTTTATCCCACCTGTCTGATATTATTTATATTTATTAGAGCAAAGATAACACTGTCATATTTCTGGAGTGCCTGTCAGTTTCTCAGACATGTTTCAGTGCACTCTCTTGACTGTCACACAAAGCTGGGGGGCCTTTAGCACACACTACATACAAGAGAACTGAGGCTTATATACGTCAAATGACTGTCCCAAAGTCACACAGCCAGTAAGTGGCAGGATTCTGACTAAAATAAGTGCTGTCTCATATACCAAATGCAAGAGACCGCGTGCTCTTGAACGGAGTGTTCTGAGCTCAGTGGAGTGCTCCATATCATGGTACTGTGGGTGGATGGGTTACATAGTCTAATGTTCTTATCAGTCCATCAGAAATAGTATAGGCTGTTAGTGGTTAAGACTGACTTGATTCCTGTAAAGATCCAATTCTCTTCTTTGTCCAGGGTCTTGGTCAAGGTGACTCTGCCCCATATAGGGGCATTGTTGCAATGTGGTTCTGGTCATTTCATAGGCTCCAGATCTGGGCTCCTCATGCTTGCCCAAGGAACATCTGGAATACAAACTGTATGAAGCAAAAGCTTCTCCTCCCTGTGGAGTGCTGCTCTCACGTACCAGAGAGGACTATGACTGATCTCTGAGGAGCCGCACTGGGTTTGTTTCTGGCTGCACATTCACCTTATTTATCTAGTGTTACTATGACAGAAATACCACAAGTGGGTGGCTTTAAAAACAGAAACTTATTTTCTCACAGTTTAGGAGCCTAGAAGCCTGAATTTAGGGCTCTAGGAGAAGGTTTTGTCTCTCTGTCAGCTCTGGGGGAAGATCTTTGTCTTTCTTGACCTTCTTTTCCCTGGTTTCTTGGTAATCTTCATGTGACGTGGCATCTATCTTCCCTTATCTGTACTCTTTTACTTCTGTGCCAAATCTGATGTTTTTCTATCTCTAAAGTGAGTGGCTTAAAACACACCCTACATTTGGAAGCAGAGACTCAAAAAGAGACTTGTACACTAATGTTCATTGCAGCGCTATTTGCAATAGCCAAAAGGTGGAAACAACCTAAATGCCCATCAACAGATGACTGAATAAACAAAATGTGGTTCCATACACACGATGGAATACTACTCAGTCAGTAGGAGAAATGAAATCTTGATACATGTTACAGTATGCATGGAGCTTGAAGGCATTACGCTGAGTGGAATCAGTTAATCCCAAAAGGACAAATATTGCATGACCTCACTTACATAAAAAGACAAGAAACAGCTTCAACATGTGTTACAAATTTAATTGTGTCCACCAAAATATGTGTTATAAATCCTAACCTCTATGCCTGTGGTTATAATCCCCTTTGGGAGTAGGTTGTCTTCGTAATGTTAATAAGACCAAATTAGCGTAAGGTGTCTTGAGTCAATCTGTTTTGAGATATAAAAGAGATTAGACAAGCAAGCAAAAGAAGCAGAGATGGGATAAGATAGATGCCAAGCCACATGAAGATGGCTCAGGAGCAGAAGCTCAGAAGAGACAAGAACCTTCCTTCAGAGCTAACAGAGAAAGAAAGCCTTCCCCTAGAGCCTGCACTGTGAATTTAGACTTCTAGCCTCCCTAAAGTGTGAAAAAATAAAATTCTGTTGTTAAAGCCATCCGTTTGTGGTATTTCTGTTACAGCAGCACTCGATAACTAAGAATTGGTCCTGGAAGAGCAGGGTGCTGTTCTTACAGATTCCTAAAACATGGAAGTGATTTTGAAATTGGGTAAGGTAGAGGTTGGAAGAGTTTTAAGATATCTAATAGTAAAAGCTAGATTGCCTTAAAGAGACTGTTCGTTAAATCATGGATGTCAAAGGCAATTCTGGTAAAGGTTCAGAAGGAAGTGAGGACAGCTCCAGGAAAAGTCTCTATCATCTTAGAGAATACATATGGGCACCAGCAACAGAATGTTGCTAAAAATGTGAATATTAAACATGCTTCTAGTAAGGCTTTAAAAGAAAATTATGAATGTGTGGATGGACAACAGAGGAAGGGCGATGCTTTTTATGCAGTGGCAAAGAACTTGTCTGAATTATGTTCAAATGTTTGACGGAAGGTAAAATTTGAAAGTTATGAACTTGGATATCCAGCTGAGGAGATTTCTAAGCAAGATCTTACAGGGGCCATGTGGTTTCTTCTTATTGGTTATAGCAAAATGTGAGCAGAAAGAGATGGACTTAAAAATGAACTGTGCAAAATGACAACAAAACTTAAAGATTTGGGAAATTCTGTTGTACAAACTAAGGATACATGTCCTAGCATGTTCACCAAGGATGTGGCTACACAAACTTTTGTTGAAGAGATTAAGCCTGTGACTGATGGATCTAACTGACTACCACAGCAGAAAACCCATCAGCTTAGACTGAAGGGGACAGAGAAAGAACAAAAGAAAAGGGAGCTATCTGCCTCTTGGAATTCTACAGGCAAGAAACAGGTCAAGGGAGCTACATCTGCTGTCCTCTAGGAATAGGAAAGGACCATCCTTGGAGCAGCACGGAGGCCAGCAGAATTGTTGAAAGGAGCATGGAAGCAGGGCCTTCTCAGTTTCAAATGGTGGGGCCATAGTCTCCTGGATCTCAAAGAGTGGGGCCACAGCTTCCTAGGTTTCTAAGAGATGGATCTTCGCCAACTCAGTTCTAGAGTGTGGGGCTGCCGTTAAGGTATGCTACGGGGATGCGGTGCCACTCAAAGCTGAGAGGGTGGGGCCGCCAAGCCCAAGGGGTAGAAGAATGGGGACTTCTAGGGCTGAGGGCATAGGGTTACCACTTAGATGGATTAGGACAACGGGCCCACCTAAAGCAGAGGGAGTGGAGTTGCCATCCCAGAGGGCCTGGAAGGTGGAGCTGAAGCCCAGGGCTGAAGGGCCTCCATCCAGAATTTAGAGGGCCAACACCCAGAGTCTAGAGGCTGGGGCCAGAAAAGAAAGTTTATTTTCAAACCTTGAGACTCATGTAAATTGTTCTGCTGGGTTTTGGATTTGCTTGGTACGTGTTATCCCTTCTTTCCCTCTAATTCCTTCCATTTGTAATGGGAATGTCTACCTTGTGGCTGTTTCACCATTTTAATTTGGAAACACATAACTTGTAGTCTAGATTTCACAGGTTCACAGACAAAGAGGAATTTTTCCCCAGGATGGACTATGCCTAACATCTCACCCATATTTGCTTGAGATGATTTGGGAGATGAAATTTTGGACTTGGAGTTGTTTAAGATTTTTGAGATGATGTGATAGGGTAAATACGTTTTGCATGTGGCAAGGACATGAAGTTTTGGAGGCCAAAGACTGAATTGTGTCCCTCAAAAATGTGTTATAAATCCTAGCCTCTGTGCCTGTGGTTATAATCCCCTTTGGGAATGGATTGTCTTTTTTGTGTGTTAATAAGACAGGATTAGTGTATTGAGTGTCTTGAGTCAATCTGTTTTGAGATAAAAAAGAGATTAGACAAGCAAGTGAAAGAAGCAGAGATGGGGTAAGATAGATGCCAAGGCACATGAGATTACCCAGGACCAGAAGTTTTGAAGAGACTAGAATCTTCCTCCAGACCTGGCAGAGAGAGAAAGCCTTCCCCTAGAGCCAGCACCCTGAATTCAGAATTCTAGCTTCCTAAACTGTGAGAAAATAGCTTTCTGTTTGTTAAAGTTAGCCACTTGTGGTATTTCTGCTATAGCAACTCTAGATAACTAAGACAACACATGAGCAAGCAGAATTTGGGTCATCAGTGTTAATTTATCATTCCCAAAGGTTATGGGAACCTCCCAGTTACACGTGCATCGAAGTGTACAGAGTCCCTACTTGTGCCAACACTGTGCAGGGACTGGTACTGCCACGATTGAACGTGAAGCAGGTTTCTCCTCAGCTCAAAGCTTTTGAACTTCTGAAAAGTGTCCTCCAGCTTTTCTCCTACTCTCCTTATTGTGATCACTTGTTGATGCTCTGCCACTCAATTCCTGATGACTCTGGCAACTGTATATGCAGAGATTAGGTCCAGCTGAGAAGACATATTTAATCTCTCTTCCCCTACAACGGAAACCCTGGTGGCGTAGTGGTTAAGTGGTACAGCTGCTAACCAGTTGAAATCTGCCAGTCGCTCCTTGGAAACTCTATGGGGCAGTTCTACTCTGTCCTATAGGGTCGCTATGAGTCGGAATCGACTCGACGGCAGTGGGTTTGGTTTTTGGGTTTCCTGTACTACATTGGGGGCTCCCCGAGGGCAGGGAATGTTTTGTTTGTTCTTGTCTCCATTCTCAGGGTTTAGCATATAATAGGTAATCAATAGGTACTGGATAACTGAGGCTGATGGGCAAATGAAGCAAAGGGGTTTCTGTCACATGGAGTCACTATGAGTCGGAATCAACTTGATAACACCCAACAACAGCAGGAGAGGGAATGGTCAGAAAATAGCACATCAGCCAAGATACGAAAGGTCAGTGGGAGTTATTGTGACAGATAACGGATGGGAAACCAGAGGAGGTTGGTGCTGGGAGACAAGGATTGTCCAGATAGGAGGTGCACTGTGTATCAAGGCCCTGAGGGAGAAGGGAGCATAGCTGGCTGTTGGAACTGATGAAATTGAAAGCTGAGCTGGAGTGCTGAACAGGGGCAGAGGCAAGCCTGGACAGATGAACAAGTCTCTGAAGGCATTTGAAACCATGTTAATGACAATAGGACTTCATTTTAGGGACCATGGGAAGCCACTGAGGGATTTTAAGTAGGGAGTATGATCAAAAGTATTCTCATTGGTATCTTTAAACAGATCATCTAGAATTGCACATGGGGACTAGGCTGGAGTGACCAAAGAAGGAAAGGAAGCAGGGAGAGTCAGCTCATAAGCCTATGAGGGAGTCCAAGAGAAAAATGATGGTGGCTGGAATAGCGTTATGGTCTGGAGGTGGATAAAGGGGAGGAATCAAGGTGACTGCCTGTTTTTTTGTGTGAACAACTGGTGGAGAACTGGCATTTTCTGAGGTAGGAAACACTGAAGGAGAAACATGTTTTAGAGGAGCAGGTAGGATGATGAATTGTTTTTTGCCATGGTGAGTTTGAAATGTTTGCAAGCATCTGAGTGCCGATGTCAGGCAGGGAATTTTATATCTAGGCATGGATCTATGGGGAAAGACCCAGAAAGGAGATACGAATTTGAAAGTGGTCTGCATTTAGATGGTAACGGAAGCTCTATGAGCTGGTGAAATGGCTGGGGAGAATACAGACTGAGAAGGGAGAGGGCCCAGCACCAAGCCATGTGAAATTCTCAATGAGTAATGGCTGAGCAGGAAGAGCCTGTGTCCAAACCTGGCTGATCATTAGAACGACCTGGGAAACTTTTAAAATGTGTATCTTCTAGGAAATGTGACTAGATAATTTATATTTTGAAAAACTCATGGTAGCATTAGAAAACATGTGGTAGAAGGGGAAAACTCTCAGAGAGAGCGCAAGTGGTTAGGAAAGAGAAAAACAAAACGATGGTGATGTTTCAGATACTGGGGGAAGGATTTCAAGAAGAAAAGAATCAGACAAGGGCAGGACTGAATTTAGTGACGGGAAGCCAGATGGTGATGCATCTACTTGTCTGACTCCTGACGTAGGGAATTGGTATGCGAACTCAATAAACATTTACCGAGGGACTACAGGAAGGGGCCCATTAGGGCACTCTGTGCTCAGTGCCCTCAGAGACAAGGACACAGGGTCGGGGAAAGGGGAGGAGGAGGATAAAGAAGGCACATCAACTGGTAGAAAGTTTTTCGCTGGGAGTAGCATCTGAACTCAGGCATGAGGGGCATTAACCAGGCAACCAGCTAAGCATTCCTACAAGAGAAGATAGTGTGAGCAAGAGTATGATAAGAGAAAAAATGTACACTCTAGGGAACAGTTAGTCCCTGGCTGGAGCACAGGGAATTAAGTGTTGGGAATGAAGCAAGAGAATGGGGCATAATCCAGCAATTAAGGGTTTTATATGCCAAGCTAAAAAGTTCTTTGGATTTTACCCTAAAACAAAAGAGGCCCTGAGGAATATAAGAAAGTAAGTAGCACGATTAGATTTGTGATTTAGAAAGCCCACTTTGGGAGCCAGTGTGAAGGATGGACTGGGGTCAGGGAGGATTACGGAAAGATGGAGACTCAAACTTCCACCAGAGGCTGTTGCAGGGATTCAGATGAGGGGAGACGGTTTCACTAGGGCAGGCACAGCAAAGAAGAGAAATGAGTTAAGGTGGGGGTCACTGATTTGATTGGGAGACTAGAGAAGGTGTGACTTCTGTAGTCTCCCAGGAAGCCAGCACCACGCCTAGTTTCTGCCTTAGGTGGCTGTTGGTTGGAGGTGTGACTCACTGAGATGAGCAATAAAAGAGAATACATTTAGGAGAGGATACAAGTAAAGGTTTGGGTGTGGAAGAGAAAATTCCAACTCCTTTCTCCAAAGGAGATGTCAGCAAACTTACTGCTATTTTCCCTAACTGGCTTCTCTCTCTCACCTCTAAGTCATTCTGCAGCCTATTTCCTTCAAATATCCAGATTTATATGTGGCACTTTCCTGTATTAGAACACAGTGACTTTCAACTAGCCACTGCAGGGGTCCACTCATTTTTTAATTCATCTATCCAAAAAGTATTTATAATGTACCAAGAATTTGCAAGGCACTGTAGGGCCCTGGTGATGCAGTGGTTAACCAAAAGGTCGGCAGTTCAAATCCACCACCTGCTCCTTGGAAACCCTGTGGGCCACTTCTATTCTGTCCTATAGGTTCGCTATAAGTCAAACTCAAGGCAATGGGTTGGGTTTGATTTGAGTGCCAGTCACTGGAGACAGAAAAGTGCACAAGACAGAGCTGACCCTCCTCTCACAGAGCTTACATTCTAGTCCCAATCCCATTGCCGGAGGGTCGATTCTAACTCATAGCCACCCTATAAGACAAGAGTAGAACTGCCCCATAGAGTTGACAAGGAGCGCCTGGTGGACTCAAACTGCCGACCTTTTGGTTAGCAGCTGCAGCACTTGACCACTATGCCACCATGGTTTCCACACATTCCAGTAGAAGGGGCCAAAAATAACATTTATGTATATGTCACAAAGGCTCTGAAGAAGTATAGGGTAGTATGACGCAAATAAGTGGGTGGGGGCAGCGAGGTCCATAAACAGGTTTTAGCAGATTTGTGAACTCCCTGAAATCTGTACGTAAAATTTCTTCTATGCTTGTGTAATTCGGTGGTTGGGTGGAATAGTCCAAAGCTTCTACGCTCAAAGGGGTCTGCGGACCCTAAATGCGTATGTTCCACACTCTACCCTATTTGGGAACTATTGATACACAAAGTTCTTCGTGAGAAAGTAGTGACCACGGGGAAAGCTAATAGCTTGGCGGTGTCTAGCCCATCCAGATGACCCTACCTTTACTATTACAGATCCCAGAGATGGAGCTTCTGATTAAGCGTGAGAAAAGACAATGCACTTCTGAATTTTTTAAAATCCAGTTATTTAAAAAGATCGTGAGATCTTCTATGCCGGAGTCACTGGAGGTTTCCTAGCACGTGCCCTTAGGCCCAGGTTGGCAGCGCAGGAGTAGCAGGACACGCCCCGCTGACACCGCCCGGTCACCACCACCACGGAATAGGCTGCTCCGAGCTCCGCCCTTTAGGTTTGGCCGAGAGAAGTCTGCGAACCGTTTGAGAATCCAGGCCGGGTTTTCAGGCGTTAAGACGGAAGCAGCGGCAACCCGGAAGTTTCAGCGCTGTACAGGGAAATCGGTGGGGAAGGGCGGAGACCGACTCGGGAGGGATGGCGGCTCAAATTCCAATTGTGGCCACCAGCTCCACTCCGGGCATAGCCCGGAACAGCAAGAAGCGGCCAGCCAGTCCTGCCAACAACGGAAGCAGCGCCGGAGGTTACAGCGCCACTAAGAAAAAAAGGGTGGCCGCCTCCAACTATGCTCAGGTAAGACCCGCCCCCCAGCCTGCGCGT
Organism: Elephas maximus indicus; assembly: GCF_024166365.1. Classification (NCBI taxonomy): domain Eukaryota; kingdom Metazoa; phylum Chordata; class Mammalia; order Proboscidea; family Elephantidae; genus Elephas; species Elephas maximus. Next base: position 43,320,490 of record NC_064829.1, on the reverse strand, counting down.
GCGCGGAGCCGCGCGGGGCGGAGTTAGGGGCCGTGCAGGGGCCAAGAATGCCTGTCCATACGCTTGCGCGGAACCGTGCGTGGCAAGGGCGGAGCGCGTGCTCGTGCGTGCTTTGGCGAATGGTGGTCTCTGGTGCAAAAGAAATGTTTTTGTCCTTAGTTTATAAATGTAGGATTTGTCTAGTGAAGAACCACCAGCCTTGCGTTGTCCATGGGGAGAGATGGGAAGGTGGGAAAGTTACTCCTGGCGTAATCGAAAGGCCATTCTTTTCCCTCGAGGTCATGTTTAGAGCGACGTTGGGAACTTCTGTTTCAGAAGTTAGCTTGCTTCACCTTCATCAGTTCCACAGACATTTGTCGCAGGCCTGTGAGGTGGGAATAGAAAGTTCTCTTCACCCATCTGAAGTGGGTTTGGTCTGTCTTACCTCATGGGGTTGCTATGAGAGTTAAATGAGATAATAGCTTTAAATCACTGAGCACAGCACTGGCGCAGACTTCCCAGAGGCCTCGCAATTCCAGCTAAGAATTTTAAGCAGAGGAGTGGTTTGGTTAGTGTGTTTTTCTGGCTCTTGCGTTGTATTCGGAACAATTAGAGAGCAGAGATGGTGTTACTTTGTCCTCCCAGCACATCTGTGGCACCATCACCCGGAGGCTGTTCTAGAGTTGTGAAAGGCTCGTCCCTGTTGTTTCTTCAAGGGGTAATTGGTAGTGTTTTTTTTTTTTTCTTTTTAGTACTTTATTGGGGTATGATTTACGTACACTAACATGTACAGATCTTGAGAGTACAGCTCAATGACTGTTTACATACGTATACACCTATGTGGAGCCCTGGTGGTGCTGTGGTTAAGAACTGGGCTGCAAATGAAAAGGTCAGCAGTTCTAATCCACCAGCTGCTCCTTGGAAACACTATGGGGCAGTTTATTCTGTCCTGTAGGTTCACTGTGCGTCGGAATCGACTTGATGGCAAAAACTTTTTTTTTGATATACACCTATATGATCACCACCCAGATGCAGAGAACATTCCCAGAGCTCCAGAAAAATCCCCTGATGACGTCTTCCAGTCAGTACTTTTCTCTCCTCACCAGAGATAACCACAGACATCTGACGTCTTTCACTGTAGATTGGCTTTGCCTGTTCTTGAACATAAAGTAGATGGAATTACACGTAATATCCATCCATAGTCTGTCAGTTTGTTGTACTGTGGTGATTTGTGTGTTGCTGTGATGCAGAAAGCTACGTAACTGGTATTTCAAATACCAGCCAGGTCACCCATGGTGTACAGGTTTCAGTGGAACTCCCGTACTAAGTTGAACTAGGAAAAAAGGCCTGGCAACCTACTTCCAAAAATTATCCAGTGAAAACCTTATGGGTTGCAGCAGAACATTTTCTGACTTGCTTGTTTTGGGTGTGTCATCAGGAGGGATCATTTTGCTAGAAGAGGACCTCATGTTTGGTGAAGTAGAGGGCCTCTGAGGGCGAGGGAGGACTTTAATGAGATGTATTGGCACCATAGCTGCAACAATGCCAGTTATCGTGAGAAGGTGGTTGTGAGAATGACACAGGGCTGAGCAACTTTCACACAAGGGGTTCCCATGAGTTGGAGTCTGCTCGAAGGCAGCTACCTCCCTCTCTGTATGCATAACAAATTTGTGTTTGTCTGGGTTTCTCTGTTGAACAGTGCTTTTGGGATGCCTTTATGTTATCTGTAACAGTGCCACCCCCAGTAATCCATTGTATGAACATACCACAACTGATGGACATTTCACTGATTCCAATTATTTTTGGCTTTTACACATAAGCTACTCTAAACATTCTTTACAAGTCTTGTGTGGTTATATGCTTTCATTTCCTTTGGGTAGATGGCTAGTAGAATTGCTGGGTCATAGGTAGACACATGTTTAACTCAATCAGAAATGGTTAAATAGTATTTTTCAATGTAGAGAATGCATTATTTTGTATTCCCACCATCAGTGAGTGTTGGAGTTGCTTCACATACTCAGCAATACTTGGCATTGTCAGTCTTTTTACTTTTAGCCATTCTGGTGGATGTGTTGTGGTATCTCATTGTTATTTTAATTTTTTGTTTCTTCGATGACGAATGATATCAAGCCCCTTTTCATATGCTTATTGATCATTCCAGTAGCTTTTGTGAAGTGCTTGATTATTATTTTTTAATTGGGCTGTTTATTATTGATTTGTAAGTATTCTTTATGTACTCTATCATAGATACCTAGTGCTTCCCTGATAGAAGATACCACAAGTGAATGGCTTTAAAGAACAGAAATTTATTATCTCACAATTCTGGGGGCTAAAAGTCCAAACCAGCATCTCGGCCATGTTGATTCCTTTTGTGGGCCTCACTCCTAGTTTCTGGTTGTCTGCTGGCAATCTTGGTGTCCATTTGCTTGTAATTGATCCTTATATGGCATCTGTCTTCCCCTGTGTTTGTGTGTCTGTGTCGATTCTGCCCTTTTTATAAGACATCATTCAGAAGTAGGTTTAGGACCAACCCTACTCTAGGGTTAACACAACAGAAGAACCCCCCGTATTTCCAAATAGGAATTAGGATTTCAACATAACTTTTTTGGCAGACAAATTTAATCTGTAACACTCTTGATGTGAGTCCTTTGCCAGACACATGCATCATGAGTACTTTCTTCCAGCATGTACATTTTGAGTTTTGATAGCTAATGGTGCCAAGACCAAAGAATGCAGTCAGTACATATGAGAAGGAATGATTATTTTGCATCCAAAGGTAGTATGTATCAACTCCCATCACATCAAGCTTCAGATTGTGACCAAAAGCCTTCAGGGTGCTGGAAATTTCCAGTAACCCAACTTGGTGGAAACCACAACTTTGGTGGCCTCAGGGTTCTTAATAAAGAGAAGGGTTGCCTCACACTTCCTCTAGGTCCTCTACATCTAAGGAACCTGAGTAAACCCTCAGGAGAGGCTGGAAAACCTGGCTTTTCCGGTAATAGTGAATTTTTTTGTCTTTGCTTCCCTTCCCTTCCCAGCTGACATTTAGCTAGTGAGGTGCAGTAACCAGTTACCCCAGGTCACCCTCAGCGTCCCTTACCAAAAAAACCCAAACCTATTGTCATTGAGTCGATTCTGACTCATAGTGACCCTATAGGACAGTAGAACTGCCCCGGAGGGTTTCCAAGGAGCAGCTGGTGGATTCAAACTGCCGACATTTTTGGTTAGCAGCCGAGCTCTTAACCACTGTGCCACCAGGGCTCCCCATAAGGAAAGAAAAAGCTTGGCTTCCTTGCACTCCAGTTCCTTAATCTACAACATAAGCTGGCATCAGCACAGTGCTGCCCTGAGGACTGCCTGGAATCTTCCTGAGATGGTTCTCATGTGTGTCTCTTGCTCAGTCCTCCTGCTATTTCAGTTCAGTTCAATCAGCAAGAACCTACTGTATTGTATTTCTGTTGTGTTCCCAGTAGTATGCTTAAGACATTTCAAAGGATTATAGCTTGTCCCTGCCCTTCCAAAAATTTCCAGAAGGAGAGACACAAATTTATGGCTTAAAATAACATCCATTTATTAGCTCACAGTTTGTAAGTCAGAAGGCCTGGCATAATGTGACTGGGTTGGTTTTCTGCTCAGGGTATCACAAGGCTGAAACCAAAGTGTTGGCTGGACTGAATTCTTGTCTGGAGACTCTGGGGAAAAATCCACTTTCAGGTTCATTCAGGTCGTGGGTAGAATTGAGTTCTTTGTAGTGGTAAGACTGTGGTCCCAGTTTCCTTGCTGCAGTCAGCCACTGCCGACATTCCTTCCCACATGGCCTCTTCCATCTTCAAAGCCAATCCCTCATGCTCCTGACTTACCGCCTTTGGCATCTAGACCCAGATTTAAAGGGTTTATGTGATTAGGGGAGGCCCTCCTAGATAATCTTTTTTTTTCAAAGGTCAGCTGATTTGGGATCTTAATTACATTGACAAAATCCCTTTCCAGCAGTACCTAGATTAGTGTTTGACGAATAACTGGAAGAAAGTTTGTGTTCACCAGGGTACAGGAGTCTTGGGAGCCATCTTAGAATTCAATCTAAGAAAACTTAGTATTTCCTATCTAGGAAAATATAGTAATTTCTAACCGTGAGCCAAAGCTGATTATATGTTGGTGCCCTAGTGTGGCAGGATACAGAAGGATGAGGACTCAGTGTTGGCGATGGCAGTCAGAGGAGAGTGGTGGGAGGCCGAGGGGCTTGAGGTGGCCTTTGAGTGGTGGTGGGGTTTAGCTGGGCAAAGCATTCTAATCTCAGAGCTCTGTACAGGAGCACATACAAGGTTAACTCAGACTGCCCCAGGCTTCCTTAGTGGAGGGAGTGAGTATTTTTATATAAATAACTGAGTTTCTTGAGGTAGAAGGGATTCTACAGATCCTTCAGCATCTAAATTTCCCTAGTTCAAGAGTTTCAAGTTCAATATTTTCAGCTATTCTGTTGTTTTTTTTTTTTTTAAAGCAGAGTGTGTAGAACATTTGTAGGATTTAAAATTTTACAAAGGACATTTACACAGGACCCTAGAGTGCCTTTTGGAATTTTTGATAATGACTTGGTATCGGGGATTCTTCTTCTTAATTGTTATAAAAATGTATACAATGCAGCATTTGCCAATTTAACATTTTTCACGTGTACAGCGAGGTGATATCAATTACGTTAATCACGTTGTGCAGCCCTCTGCAGTAATTGTTGCCAAATTATCTGTTATCATAAATGGAAACTCACTGCTTCCTATACAGTGACTCCCATGTCATGGATTCTTGAGGTGGGTTTCATTTTCCAGAAATGTGCATGCGGTTTCTGAAGTAAATGTGAATGGGTAGATGAACATCAAAGGGCTTTATGCTCAGGAGTCTGCAGGAGCTGAAGGAAATATTTTTGAGATAAAAGTACGCTGAGCAAAGCATTTCTAGCAGTTTTGTTTATACCAGGACCAGTAAATAGTATTAAATAGTTTAATAGTACTAAAACAATTTTATCATTCCATCAAGATGGATCTTTAATTCAGCAGAAATTACTCTTAAGTGATTAAGCTTGGCTAGTTGTGCAGGTTGCCATCTTAGAATTACAGCTCTGTGTTTGGTTTTATGTTTTCAGTGTAACTGGTGTAGTTATTGATCATTATGTGGTAATCTAGAAAGTTGTCATTTCCTATTCATTCTGGTCATGACACTTTGGAAATGATGAGTGTTACTTGGTGAGTTCGGGGACAGATACACTGTGCGAAACCAAAAGATGTATTAATAATAATAATATGCATTAAGCATTTATATTGTGGAATATATAATTTATAGAACAGAGCCAGAAACTGTTCTAAATTCTGAGTATTATTTAATTATTTAAACAACCCTCTGTGAGTTGTTATCCTCCCCATTTTACAGATAAAAGGACTGAGGCACAGAGAGGTTAAGTAACCTGCCCAAGGTTACACAGCTAATAAATGGTAGAGGCAGGATTCCAACCCAGACAGGCTGTCCAGAGTCCACATTCACATTCATCTTTTTTTTTTTTTAACTGCCTCTCTTGATATAGTCTATCACTCTCTACTTTGGAAGACATAATTAGATCTCTGGTATAACCAAATCCATGGTACTGAGAAATGCATTTTGGGGGAATTTTACTGAATCAGTATGAGGTATTTTAGGCTTTTCAAATGCCTATTCATGTTGATAAAATTTACTGAGAAACCTAAAAGACCTGTAGACTGAGAATTACTTAATAGACTGGATTTGATGGTTAATAAACAGCAAAGCATCTGAACAAGTCAAGAGGTAGCTGTTGCTTCTTTAGGATAGTGGAGAGTGCAGATGATGACAGAAATTTTCTATAATTGGAAGTAGCCAGAGAATTCTGGACTGATTTGTTTTTTTTCATTTAATAGCCATTCTACCCCCAACCTTTAAAAATAATCATGATAATTTTAAATTTTATTAGCTGCTTTTTTCTATTTTTAATGTTACTTTTTCAAAGTGGACATGAGTCACCCAGTATCTTTCCCTGAAACTTATAATTTGTATTTTCTACATGTATCATTTTTCATAATTGTATTCAGCATATAACATTGTATACCCTGTTTACTTAGTAACATTAGGAACATTTCTTAGTAACATTTCTCTAGTTGATATTCTCCTCAATTAGACTTTTTAAAGTATAGTTTTATTTATTTTGTTGCTGCTGTTGAGAATCTGTTCGACTTTTTAATGGCTGCAGTATGTTCCAAGGAATTAGTGCTCTTATTTAATTGACTTTCTTGAATATTTAGGTTGTATCTCACATTTTGGCTGTTTAAAGTAACTTTTCAGTAACCCTGTAGTTTTTGACTGAGGTCAGCTCTTTGAATCTAAAATACTGTTGGTAACTGTCACTGGGCATTTGATTTCTCAGTGAAAAGACAAAGGGCATTTGTCTCACTTCTTTGTAACCATAGACAGAATGCCCACATTATCCTTACGCGTGCGTCAAAGTCATGCAAGCTATCTATCTGGACAGGCAAAATAATTTTTCTGGAGTTCTATAGTTTGGGGAGTCCCTGGGTGGTGCAAACAGTTAATGCATTTAGCTGCTAACCAAAAGGTTGACAATTTGAGTCCACCTAGAGGTGCCTCTGAAGAAAGGCCTGGCAATCTACTGCCCAAAAATCAGCCACTGAAAGCCCTGTGGAGCACAGTTCTACCCTGATACACGTGGGGTAGCCATGAGTCGGAGTCCACTCAACAACACCTGGCTTTATTTGTCTACGGTTGGGCAGACCTAGGCTGAGACCTGAGGTCTCACTGGCACCAGTCTCAGCGGCAGGCGTGTATGTGTTTGATAGCAGGCCGGCTTCCTCTTCCCTGGGACTTATATCACTGCTTTTAGTGCTGCGCAGAGTGGGCAGCCGTTACCACTAGGCGTTACTGCCTTTCCTTTTCTTTGGGCGTTCATGTCTCAGGGAGGGGCAGTTTATCTTGTACAGTCTCTTAGTGTTAACAGTGGTTTAGTAATATGGAAACTATACATCAGTTTTTATTTTATTTTATTGCAGCCAAGCCTCACAGACTTGATCCTTCCTTGGCAGAAGGTCTCTCCCTCTCATCCTCTCATGAGTAGACACAGGCGTTTCAGCTTGGCTGAGGCAGAGGGGAAGGGAAGAATGAGGCTATGGTAACATGAGTGGGAATAAAGAGGAAAGAAGAGTGGAAAACCTGATTCTGGGCCTAAGAGGCGGGGGTAATTTTTGGAGCCCAGATAGAGAGGGAAGAGAGAGCCCTCCACTATCTCGGAAGCAGGATGCAGCTCTGGAATGACATGGCTCAGCTTATGTTGGGGGGCTTCCTTTTTTTGTCCTGTCTTCAGCTTGACCTCCTAGTGGGCATCTGACCCTGCTGAAGAGGGGAGAGAAGAGGATTGAGTGAGCAAGCCAGCAGAAGGGGTTTGTTTTGAAAGGCAGTTTCATTTTCTTCTCAACTCTTGTCTAGCTTGGTGCCCACAGTCACTGATGTAGACTTCTGGCCCTCTCCTCACACCACCATCCCCTTACTTTCGGTAGATGAACTTGTCCCATGGTGGGTACTTTCTGTTGGCAGAGCTCCCAGACTTTCCAACTCTGTGCTGACTTGCTAGGGACCTACTTTTCTTAGTAGCCTTTGAGGAAGCTCCACCTGCCTGACTCTTACGGCCTAAAGGAGGCATTTCTGCCTGACGGTGTTCTCCCAGGTCTCACTGGAGCCTTGGAACAAAAAGCCTGTGTGAAAAGAATCCCCTGTCCCCCTTCCCTTTCACTGTGCACACAGCAGCTTTGGGCTTCCAAGAGGCTTTCCCCACTAGGAATCATAGAAGAGGCATAAACAGAAAGGGAAAAATGCAGTCTTGGAGCATTTTTTGGCACTCCAAGACCAACACCACTGCCTGGCGTCTTAACTCCATGGCACCTGACAAGGACTCTGTAGCTTGCTTGCAGGTTGAGAAGAGTGATAGTCACCGGCTTGTTTTAGGAGCAGAGGAGAAAGACCAGGCCCATTGGCTGGAAGGAACATGAGGTGAGAAGGTCCAAGGAAACCTGCCAGTTTTAGAAGGAAAGGGCCATTCTCCTGATGGATCTGACAACAACTCATAAGGGTTGTTGTCGACAAGACTACTCAGCAAGGAAGGAACCGATGGCCTTGAACTACCAGGAGGCTGGACCTATAAAAGGGAAGCTTAAATTAAGTGAGAGAGAGAAACAATCCTAAGAACTAACCAGTGAGCATCATATCAGAATGAAAGAACCAAGATTATGGCAGACAACTTAAGGTCCAGCCTCAAAAACTTCATGTTGAGCTAAAGGAGCCAGACGCAAGAGAACATGCTGTCAGATTCCATGTACTGTATATGAAGTTCTAGAACTGGCTAAAGTAATGTGGTAGAAATCATAACAATGGTTGCTCTGGGGATGGAGGGTATTGATGAGGAAGGGACATGAGAGAAGTTTCTGGGGTGATGGAAATGTGCTATATCTTGATAGGGATATAATTTTTAAAAGACTATCGCAGTCTGGAAGGATTGGAAATTGCATTACAAATCTGAAGTGATCTCTTTTGCTTGTTTTTGCTTTGTGATTGTTAGCATAAAATAATTTTTTGTCTTAAAGCATACTCACCTGCTAGTTCCGGGCACCCTGTGGCTGCAGCCATCTGACCCATGGTGCCCCAGGGCTTTCCTTCCTTAGGAAGCCCACATTCTGCCATGCCCCTTAAGGAGGCTGTTTCCATCCTGGATTCTCAGGCTGACTAGACACTTGAAAGGGTTGACCCTTTTTTGCCTCAATATTTCAGGACATAGTCTGACATCAACAGGAGTAGGGACCATGTTGGTGTTAGAGAGATGGTGGGGGCTTTTGAATTGGCCTGACCTGGGTTTAGATCCAAAGGTCGACTACTGTGTGGCCTTGAACCTACCTCCAGAGCCCCAGTTTCCTTTTCTGTAAAATAGGGATAATAGCATCCACCTTGTAGTGGCTGTCAGAATTAAATAAGCCACTCAGGGGAGACAGCCACCCTGTGCTTGGCACATAGGGAGATGGGAAACATGGCAGCCGTGATTCCTGACAGTTTCCTGCGGGTTCTGCACATAGAGTGCTGCACCCAGCCTGGCATGCCCTTCTCTGGCACACGGCACCTGCTGGGCTCTGGGTGCCCTCTCTTGCCTTGCATGTGCTCGCATCTTCTGTCTTACTGAGAGCAGAGTTAGGGAACTTGGCTAAAAGAAACTGACCTCTAACCATTCTTACTGTGTTTTCAGGGTATCAGCATGGAAGCCATGAGTGAGAATAAAATGGGGCCCTCTGATTTTAGCACAGGACCTGTGGAAAGAGCTGCCAAACCTTTGCCATTTAAGGATCCCAACTTTGTGGTAAGCATCTAAGGTATTTTAGATATAAAAACCCAAATATATGCGCCTCAGCATCTGACCTTGCTGGGCCCACAGCTGAGGTGACGCTGGTGTCTCTTTCCCAGCCTTAATCGCCGCCTTCTCCCGCCATGGGCTGGTGTGGGAAGGGAGGGGGCAAGAGAAGAAGGGCCTCTCTTGTTGATCTTCCAGTGTGTCAGTTCCCAAGGATTTTGGTGCCTTCTATGAAGTTTGTTAAAGGGTACTATTTTGGGAGCTGGTCCTTTCCGTGGTGGTTGTTCCCTTCTCGTTTCATTGGCCTCACGTACGTTTCAGACGAGGCTTGAAATACTTCCGTAAAGAGCCCTTCTCTTCATTAGTTTAAGTAAATCTGAGCTGTTCTGCTGTAAAGTAGAAATAGGGTTCTCTTCCCTTCCTTCTTGAGAGATGCAATAAATTACAGCAACTCAGAGTACACTATTAAAGTTTATTTTTCATTAATTAGTTTTGAAAATACACTACTACGAGCACCTGCAATAGATTCTGCTATGCTTTCCCATTTTATTTTGTCATCTTTATGGAACCAAAAAAATAAGATTTCTGGAAGGCTTGCCATGCCATGATTGAGGCTTACACGGGTTTTCCAGGATTACCAGTAGTTTACAAGCCAGAGACTTGCCCCTAGAGGGGAGTTTAGAGATGCGGTCATGAGTTTAAATCTAACTTTGTAGTAAATTTATTTTAAAATGATCGGAAATTCATGAGTGAATTCTACAAGGTTAGGTCCAAGAAAGGATTTAATTTTCTATGTGCATATAGAAAAGTAGCCTTTTATTTCTACTCCCTCACCAACTCATGGATTTTTACAACCCAAAAGCTTTATTTTTAATAACTAAGATTAAAGTGTACAATGTAATACTTAAAAAAAAAAAAAAAGTCCTGGGGTACAAGTGATTGCTGATAGAATGAGGAGTATATTACAGTTATGATTAAGCATAAATGTCAGACTCTCAGATGGCAGTCTCCATTGATTTTTATTTCTTCTAACCCCTGCTTTTAATTCAAGCATTCTGGCCACGGTGGTGCAGTAGCTGGCAAGAAGAACAGAACCTGGAAGAACCTGAAACAAATTCTCGCTTCTGAAAGGGCATTGCCATGGCAACTGAACGATCCTAACTGTGAGCCATCTAGAGCGTTCCACGTGTTTATAATGTTCACACTGGGAACTTTGTTGCAACAAACCTGCATTATTTTCTTGTGTTTGCATTAGTAGAGGGAAACAATTTTTAGCTTGAGAGTTTCCAGTGGCATCAATCTAGGGATAAAGTATGTGTATATTTCCTCATAACTGTGTCTGTGTTAAATCTGTGTGTTTGTGTTGCATGGGTGTGTGGTTTTTGGGGTCACTGTTAACATTTCAGCCTGGAGAAATATGTCCTGATATGATAATATTAGTGTTTCTGTTAGACAGACTTTTTATTCAAAAGTCTTCTCTTAAAATTTGTTTCCAAGAACGGGGAGGCTTAAGTATAAATGCCAGATTTAGGAGGGTTTCTATCAGCCAGCTTAAAGGCCGACTCTATTGTCCTCAATGAGCCAGTGTTTTTCAGGGTAAATGCTTTATGCTGCAGTATGTCCAAATCAGTGTAAAACACTATTTTGTGTTCTGTTCAACATTGATGAAAAGGATAGGTGCAAGATTTCTCCCATCTGTCCCACTGCACATCTTCCATGGAGTGACTCAGGCCAGTGACAAGTAAGCAAGTCATCTGTCTGAGTGTGGACATGTAGGTTTCCAGATGCTTGGGCCCAATTAGTGGGTTGCTTAGCATCTCATCACCATCACCCCATGGAGCCTGAGATGTGCATGGAGCTTATGGGCAGATAGGCTTTCTAGTGGTTCTGCTGGAGTTGAGAGCCCATGGTGATAGGGCAGGGCTGGATCTGGAGCCCACATCTGGTTTATGACATACTGCATCCTTCCTAAGGCTCCTCCTTTACTTCCTCGGTTAATCCCCAGAGAACTCTGTGGGTACTTAATCACAAAGTAAAAATTTCAGGAGTATTATTAAACAGTATTAGAAAAAAGGATAAAGGATTCGAGTGTTTTAAGCCAGTTTAGTTATCTTTTTTTTTCCCCCTCCAGACTTCAGTATTGATGCTCCTCCATCCTTTAAACCAGCTAAGAAGTATTCTGATGTTTCAGGTCTTCTTGTGAGTATAATTCCATCTCTCTAACTTATTACCTTGAAAAGAAGATTTCACAGTTACATCTATTAGACAGTGCTGAGTATCGACCACTGCTGGTCCTGCCTGGAGCCCGTACACTTTGAGTAGGTAGTGGATTTGTGCTGAGGTGTTCATGCATTTCCTTCATAGATCCAACCTGGGGTGTCGGTGTGGGCAGCCTAGAGGGAAGACTGCTCCAGGAAGCCAGAGACTCCAGTTTCAGTTCTGCTACTTCTGCTGGTTAACTATATGGCGGTAACATGGAAGAAACAACTAGTTTTTGAAAATTTGCTGGATTTTAGATGATGATTTTATTTTATTTTTTAACATTTCAGCTTCTCTAAAGAGGCAGTATAGTCACAGTGATCATATTCTTAAGCATCAGAACCTCTTTTCCAAATGAGACTTTCTATAGAATCTAAGTGTACCAAAAACCTGGAGCCTGCCTACCTGCTGGCTCCTATTTCGGTTTGGTCCTCTGACCTTCTCCCCATCCCTCACCAGTGACTCCTGAAACCATACTGAAAACCACCAGTGTTACTGTGACAGTGGGAATTGGGCAAGCTGCTGAACCTCAGAGAGCCTTATTTCTTTATCGGCAGAATGTAAATGAAGCATGGAACTTGTAAAGGCACCTTCAGCTCACCTTCTTACTCCTTTTTTTGTCTCTAGTAAATTTGAGGGATGGGCTTTTGCTCATAGTTACAGAGATCATGAAGCACTCCACTTTTTAAGCTCACAGACACATCATTTGTATGATTTATGTTTTTATAAAAATGTATGACTCCAAATTCTGCAACAAACTGATCCAAATTAGTTATACAAATTTTACATTGGAAAATTTTTGAGTTTTTACTATATCTTTGAAAATATGTTGGTTATGCTATCTGAATTTCTCATATATTTTGGCTTTTCCTCCAGAGAGTATACACTCCTCAGAATGTACCATAAGCTTTTGAACATAGGCCATTAAATACAATGTTACTAAAAAATAACAGGGAGAATGAGAGGCCTATAAAATGTATGTGTGCTGGGTTCCTTTTGTATCCACTCAGGGTGTATCTCCTAAATGTTAGCGTGTCAGGGGACTTTCACTTGCAGGTTACTTTAAGACATCTCTTCACCTGGGCTGCCCCCTCCCGTAAGCTGGCTCCTGGCTTTCTCTTCCGTGAGTCGCATGCAGTGCTTCCCATGGGTGAAATCCCAGGTCATCCGGCTTCCTGAACTGTGTGCTCTGGGTAGGGTATGTGAGTGTAGTTGTATAACTCTGGTACGGGAACAGGCCTGATACCAGTGTCCTGTAACTGTCACTGTAGTTGCGTTTATTGCCATTCATCTTTGGTTATAGTGCTGTGTTGGGAACCACGGACAGGCTGGCCTGGATTCTGGTAGAGAGAGGTACTTTCAATACCCCTGAATAGACCTGGAGACAGCCGAGATTCGAGAAGAAGCATCCTAATACCCTGGGCAGCTCAATGGAGACACAGTGTTGATCAGAGCTGCTGGAGTTTTGATCTCCTGAGCTCCAGACACATCTCTTGGGTCTTCTAGAGAGAACCCCTTGGTTGCTAAAGGATTGTCAGAAGTCATCTTTTTTTGTTGTTGAGAATATACACAGCAAAACATAACACCAATTCAACAGTTTCTGCATGTGCAATTCAGTGACACTGACTACATTCTTTGAGTTGTGTAACCATTCTCACCCTCCCTTCCTGAGTTGTTCCTCCCCCATTAATATAAACTCACTTCCTCCTAAGGTTCCTATCTATCGAGTTGCTCTTGTCAGTTTGATTCCATATAGATAGTTCTTAAAAGAGCATAATGCTCAAAGCAGGTTAAGCTAAAATGTTGTTTGGTTTTAGGAAGACTTCAGGGGATATTTTTGGTTTAAGGTTTAAAGATTATCTCAGGGCAGTAGTTTTGGGAATTCATCCAGCCTCCATGAAAATCTGAAATTCTGTTCTGCATTTTCCTCCTTTTGATCAGGATTCTTCTGTAGACAGATGTCATCCTTCTAACCTCAGGAATAGTTTCATGATTTCCTGTGTCTTCTTAAAATCAACTTTATTGAAGAATAATTTATACACGATTAAAATTTACATATTACATATTTTAAATGTGCAGTGTGATGAGTTGTGACTGATGTATTTCCATTACTCCCAAGAGTTCCTTTTTGTCCCTTTGCAGTAAGTTTCTAACCCGTGCCCCCAGCAAACAGAAATCTGAGCTCTCACTGTAGATTCATTAGCATGTTCTACACCTTCATATGAATGGAATCATGTGGTATGTACTTTTTTATGTCTGGCTTTTTTTTTTTTTTTTTGGCTCAGCATGATGTTTTTGAGATTTATCAATGTTGTTTCATGTATAAATAGTTCCGTCTTTTTTGGGGGGGAGTACTATTCCATTATATGAATATACCACAATTTGTTTATTCATTCTCCTGTTATAGCCCTGTGGTAGGCAGGGCTATCCATGTCTTCATCCCTGGAATCTGTGAATATTTTATGTCACATTGCAAAGAGGAATGAAGGTTGTGGATGCAATTAAGGTTGCTTACAGGGTTGCGATGAGTCAAAATCAACTCAACGGCGCTGGTTTTTCTTTTTGTATCAGCTGATCTTAAAATAGGGAGGTTATTCTGGATATCCACATGGGCCCAATGTAATCACAAGGGTCCTTCAGAGTAGAGGAGGAGGGTGTACTATGCAAGAATGTGATAGAGAGATGCGACATTGCTTCCTTTGAAGATGGAGTGAGGGGACCACTGCTTAAGCACTGTGGGTGGCTTCTAGAAGCTACAAAAAGCAAGCAAACAGAATTTCCATAGGTCTTCCAGAAAGGAGTACAGTCCTTCTGACCTGTTGATTTTAGCCCACTGAGACCATGTTGGACTTCTTTCCTACAAAACTACTTAAATAACAGTGTGTGTTGTTTAAACCACTAAGTCTGTGATAGTTTCTTACAACAGCAATACAAAACTAATGGTCTGTCTTGGTGAAGGTCCATTTGCACTTGAGAATAATGTGTATTCTGCTGTTGTTGGGTGGAGTGGTCTATAAATGTTAATTAGGTCAAGTTGTTTTTTAGCATTTTTTTAGGTCATCTAAATCCTTAGTGATTTTCTGCCTACTTATTCTATTACGGTATTTTTACGTAGATAACACAAGCCTTCTATGTTTGTTTGCCAACCACTCCCCCCCACCGCAAGGTATTTTCGTAAGGCCCGCTATACCAGTTTTTTTTTTCACATGTTGCTATAAAAAGTTAGCATAGCACATTTTACAAAAATACCTTGCAGGGGGAGGGTGCAGCTGGCACACAAAAGTAGAAGGCACGCGTTATTTGCGTTAAAATATGGCAAGTACTATTAGAGGAGAATGGAGTCTCCAACTACAATAGTGTCCATTTCTCCTTCCTGATGTATCAGTTTTTGCCTCATGTATTTTACAGCTCTCATGTTAGGTGCCTGCATGTTTAGGATTGTTATGTCTTTTTGGAGAATTGATTCCTTTATCATTGTGTAGTGTCCCTCTTTATCCCTTGTATTCATTGCTCTGGAGTCTACTTTGAAATGAATACAGCTGCTCCATCTTTTATTGGTTTGTGTTTGCATGCTCTCTCTCTTGATCTCTTTACTTTTAACTTATCTGTGGCTTTATATTTAAAGTGAAGTTCTTATAGGAAGCATGCAGTTGGGTCTTGGTTTTTATTCATTCTGACAACCTGTCTTTGAACTGGTATCTTTAGGTTTACTTTTAAAGTGGTTATTGATGTGGTTAGATTTAAATCTACCGTCTTACTAATTGTTTTCAGTTATTCCATTTGTTTTTTGTTTCTTTTTCTTTTTTGGATTTGTTGAGCATTTTTAAATAGACTTTATTTTTTAGAATAGTTTTAGATTTACAGAAGTATTGAGACAGTAGTACAGAGAATTCCCATATACCCTGCACTCATTTTCCCCTATTACTAACATCATTAGTGTGGTGTATTTGTTACAGTTAATGAACCAATACTGATATATTATTTCTAGCCAAAGCCAATAGTTTTTTCAGATTTCCTTAAATTTTTAGAAATTTTATTGTGCTTTGAGTGAAAGTTTACAGTGCAAATTGGTTTTTCTTTAAAAAATTTTTACACAGATTGTTTTGTGACATTGGTTGCAATCCCCACAATGTGTCAGCACTCCCCCCCTTTCCTTTTATACCCTGGGTTCTCTGTGTGCATTTGTCTGGTTTTCCTGTCCCATCCTGCCGTCTCGTCTTTGGTTTTGGGCAGGCATTGCCCAGTTGGTCTTGTATACTCGATTGAAGTGAGAAGCACGTCCCTCATGTGTGTTATTGTTCTATATGCCTGTCTAATCTTCGGCTGAAAGATGGACTTTGGGATTGGTTTCAGTTCTGAGTTAGCAGGGTGTCCAGGGGCCATAGACTCAGGGGGTTCAGATTTCCTTAATTTTTACTTAATGTCCCTTTTCTGTTCCAGGATCCCATCCAGGATGCCACATTACATTTATTTGTCAGGTCTCCTCAGCTTCCTCTTGGCTGTGGCAGTTTCTCAGACTTTCCTTGTTTTTGATGACCTTGAACGCTTGGAGTAGCACTGGGCAGGTATTTTGTAGGCTGCCCACTACAGGAGTTGGTCTGATGTTTTTCTCATGATATAACTGAGGTCAATTGAGCATTTTTGTTATTCTATTTATCTTCTCCATTTACTTATTAAACCTCTTCTAAAGTTTAACGGTTCCTCTAATGTTTACAAGACACATTTTAAAATAATCTGCGTCTGTGTTTAAATAAGATCATATCACCTGATGTGTATTTTGAGAATCTTGTAATAGCCTATTTCCAATTCCACTCTCCCATTGTTTTTGCTATTATTGTCACATAGTTTACTTTTACTTACACTGTAAACACATAATACATTGCTATTGTTTGTGCTTTAGATGGTCAGTTAAAATCGATTTTCTTTTACCTTCATTTACTCCATTTCCAGCTCTTTTCAAGTCTTTGTGTATAGCTAGGTTGCAATCTGGTATCATATTCTTTCTACCAGAAAAATTTCCTTTGACATTTCTTGTAGAGCAGGTCTACTGGCAATGAATTCCTTCACCTTTGTTTTTTAAGAAAGCCTTTATTTCTCCTTCATTTTTGAATGATATTTTCAATGGATATAGAAATCAGGGTTGTTTATTTTTTCTTTTATCACTTTTATGATGTCAGTCTTTAAATGTTGTCTTTTTACTTGCATGATTTCTCACGAGAAGTCTGATACAATTCTTATCTTTGTTCCTCCCCCCACCCTCCCCGCATTTGGCTGCCTTCAAGATTTTCTCTTTGTCTTTTGTTTTCAGCAGTTTGAATATACTACGTCTAGGTTTTTCTGATATTTATCCTGCTTGATGTTCTCTGAGCTTCTTGGATCTGTGGTTTCATACCTATCATTAATTTCAACAATTCTTGGCCATTATTTCTTTAAAGATTTCTTTTGTCCTCTTTGTCTCTCTTCTTCTGGGATTCCATTTATATGCGTGTTAAACCATTTAACGTTGTTGTTGTTAGGTGCCGTCGAGTCGATTCCAGCTCACAGCAACCCTATAGGACAGAGTAGAACTGCCCCATGGGGTTTCCGAGGAGTGGCTGGTAGATGAAACTGTCAGCCTTTCGGTTAGCTTAACCACTGTGCCACCAGGGCTCCAAACCATTTCATAGTGTCCCACAACTCTTGGTTGCTCTGTTTTGTTGTTATTGTTGTTTTTAATCTCTGAGTTCAGTTTGGATAATTTCTGTTGACATGTCTTCAAGTCCTTTCCCTACTATATCAAGTGTACTTATTGAAAGCATTCTTCATCTTTGTTACTGCCATTTTAATTTCCAGCATTTCTGTTTGATTCTTACAGTTTCCATTTCTCTGATGAAATAACCTTATTGGTCTAGCATGTTTTCTGCCTTTTAGCTCCTTTAACATATTTTTTGTAGTTATTTTAAATTGCCAGCCTTATAGTTTCAACACCTGTGTCATATTTGAGTCTGGTTCTGTTGATTTCTTTGTCTTTTAAGACTGTGTAGTCATTAAGTCGATATTTTTCTTTTAAGTCCTTAACACATTTATAATATGTGCTTTAAAGTGTCTGTCTGCTATCTCCAACATGTAGTTTATCTTGGGGCCGGTTTCTATTGACTGCATTTTTCTTAACTGAGTGTCAAATTTTCTTGTTTCTTTGCATATCTACTCTCTCTCTCCATATCTACATCTGTCTATCTATATATATATACACACACGTGCATATATGTGTTGTAGAAGATGCATTGTACAAACTTCAGATTCTGTTAAGTTTCTCTGAAGAATGTTGATTTTTTTTTTTTTGGCCAGTAGCGGAGTTACCAAATGGGTATAGGCTTGGTTTTATACCTTCTTAGGACAGGTCTGTGAAAAGCACAGTTGTTTCCCAAGCCCCTTTAACCTGGTTGGACTTAACATCCAAACTCTTTATTCTCTGCCAATCTTACTGAGGTTTGGTGTTAGGCTTTGTTTTGGTTTGTCAAAAATAGGGCATTCATTATCTTTACTCCTAAGCTGTGGTCTTTCTAGTGTGTCAGCTGGATGCCTGGTATCTTACAGAGATCTCTCAACTCTGCTGGGCTTGAAGTTTGTCTTCCAGTACTACTAGACCTCCAGTTTCTCAGTTCTCGTAAGCCCAAAGTATCCACTCTCTGGTAAATCTCTCCAGTAAGGAATCAATAGCTGAGCCCGTGGTCAGGGACTCATGGGAAATGACAGACTTTTTCTCCCTTTCCTGTGCAGGTCTCTCCCTTCTGATGCCCTGCTATATAAGTTGTAGCCACTTCAGTAGCCCCTAACTCTGACCTCTGCCTCCTCAGCTCAGAGCGTGTACTGTGCTTATGCTTGAGCCCCTGCCCCCTGAACCATGTCAGGAAATTGTCATAGGCAGAGAGTTGGGATGATCATGGGGCTCATCTGCATTTCCTTTATCTCAGTTGTTGTAGACTTGTGCTCCCTATTGTCTATTGCCTGAAAATAGTTGTCTTACTATACACTTGACCCAATTTAATAGTTATGGCAGAAGAGGTACCAGTTATTCTTTTATAGCCAAAAGTGAAATCTTTCCCTGTGCTATTTTGTGCTGAGCTGGTGGAAGCCATGGTTTATGACCAGACTTGGAGAGTGGTCCCATAGAATATCCACTTTATCCTCACCATTATGAGGCAGCTCATCTGCTAGTGCAGTGGTTTTCACACGTTAGTAGGGATGAGAATCATTGTGAGAAGTATTGTCCCAGGCCCCTTTATGCCATTGGTAAGGGACGTGTCATGTCATATATAACCTAGAACATCTTACCCCACTGTATATAAGAATTAAGATAAAGGATATGAAATGGGCAATTACAGGAGAGGAAATACAGATGACCATAAGTAGATATTCACCCTCACTGGTGATGAAGAAAAAAACTAAAGAGAACAAGGGATTCCTTTTTTTTACTTAAGGTGAGAAGGAATTAAGACATTTGGCTATATATATTGTCACTCTCATAGGGAATGGATGTCCTCATATATTGCTGTTTTGAGGTGGGAATATACGCTGGTGGAGGACTATTTGACACAGTCTGTTGGGGCAAAAAATGCATAAGCCTAAGACCCAGCAATTTGCCTTCTAGGCAGCTTCCTAGAGAAATAGTGTACACAAAGAGTTACGTGCAGAAATGCTTATGAGAGACTGTTTGTAGTAGCAAAATGGTGGAAGCAAGGTAAAGGTCCAGCGATGGTATTTTCGTACTATTCTATGAGCCAGAGGTATATTTAACAACATGGATAAACTTCCAAGATGTATTATTGACTGAAAGGTATAAAGCAGTATCAACAGGGTGGTACCACTTATGTCAAAGTCAACACACACTCACAAAAAAGTATCAGGTGATTATCAGGTGTGTTTATATACGTTTGTGACAGTATACATTAAACAAGTGTGGAAGGGGACCTGCCCAGCAGTGGTTTCCTCAGGGTAAGGCAAAGGACTTTTGGATGGTAGATGGTGGTGAAAGGGGACGTTAGTCTTATCTGTAATGTTTTGTTTTTAAGAATATGTTCATCTGTTATGTGTATAATTTAAAGTTACATAATTAAAAAACAAAGGCTGCTAATGTATGCACTGAGCCAGCTGCTCCCACCTAGCCAAGTGGCTGTTTCCCCTGTGTTTGGGCACTGCAGGAAGGCATGTAGGTCACACCTGTGTTTGGCCCTGTCTCAGAGCTGTGGAAAGAATTGTGGCTCCGGGTGAGCAGTGAGAAAAGCTTTGGCAGCTGTCCAGAAGGCATTCACACTGTCTGTCACCCTGCAGCAAGTGGGGCCCAAGGCTGTTTGCTGACTGCCCTTGGGGATGGCAGCCTTTGCCTCATTCAGGCTCGAGGGATGGAATCCAGAGGAGGGTGGACTGTGGGAGTGAGTCTTTATTTGGCTGACTCTGGGGTGTCATCTGGCATCCTTCTGTTCAAAATACTGGACACTGGCTCCTGGGTCAGATCCAGTCTGTTCAAGTTTTGTCGGTGCCACAGGGCCTCTGTATTCCGTGTTCTTTTTCAGCAGCCTTCCTGGCAGAGAGGTCTGAACTTGGGCGGGCTGGCTCAGCACAGCTTGGTAGTAGGAGTGAGGCAGCCACAGAAATGGAGCCAGACTGGGCCTGGTTCATCTGTGGAGGATGGATGATCAAAGCCAGATGCCCAGGCCTGCACTCCTTCCTGCCCAGGACCCCGGGAGCCTCACCTCTGACGGTTAGGCAGTGTGTACCTGCCTCACAGCCAGGTGCCCACCCACAAGAGGACTCGTCACTGTTTTTCTAATTAAGCCTCCCCTTACATTTTTTTACATTACTGCTGTTAAAGGAAGCGTGGTACAGAACGGCACTGTCTAGACCAAGTCAAAGAATCAAAGTTTTATTGTATACAGTTTTAATTAATCGTAGCTTTTAAGGAATTATCTGATTTTCCTGGCACATGGAAGTTAAATTCCTTAGAAATCTCTCCAGTGGAGGAATCGAAGACTTCTTCTTTAGAGAGCCTCCCCCTCCTTATTAAATCACGGGATTACTGTGAGTCTAGGTCCACGCAGAGACGATCAGCCCTGGAGCAGATGATCCACATATGAGTAATTGGATGTTGTCTGTCTGGACTTTAATGGCATCGTGTATAGCTTTTTAAAAAAGTAACTCAAAATGACTCATTCCCATGTTTCAAAATCTACAGAAGCTTTGAGGTATATAGTAAGTGAATTATTTTCTCTGCTTTGCACATGGGGAAACAGGCCAAAAGAGAGTTTTGACGTCGGTGGGAAACAAGTTCTCTTTTCTGTGATAGTTCCATTCATTCATTCTTCCTTGTACTGACACTGACCGAAGGACCACTGTATACTCTGCACTGTACTAGGAGTGGGATACAGTGATTAGCAAACCACAGGGCTCCTGCCTCCTGGAACCTGTACTCTGTGTGGAGTATAAGGGGTAGGGGGCCAGGAGTGCCAAGCATGGATGGGGGTAGGGCTACACTCTCTGCCTCCAGGAACATTTGTTTGAAACAGAAGGGAGTCTGAAGGCAGGGAAGAATGGCAATCATGAGTTTGGTTTTGGACATGTTGCTTGTAGCCCTTGAGGTGCCCATGAGAAGGGTCCAGAGTCTGATGTGGTTATTCCTGTTCCTGCTGTCCACACCCCAAAGCGTTTCTCAATCTGGGAAGATTAATGAGCCTTTGCCAAAGTGAGCAATTTAGTGCTCTCGGTGACGGGAAGACATAATGAAGATGCATTTCAGTGTCAGTAAAATGGAAAAAAAAAAATGATTTAAAAGTTGTACTTGAGCGCTCTGCAGTTCACTGTGCCCGTTTTTCACCCAGGCCAACTACACGGACCCCCAGAGCAAGCTGCGCTTCAGCACCATTGAAGAGTTTGCCTACATCCGCAGGCTGCCGTCCGACGTTGTCACCGGCTACCTGGCCCTGAGAAAGGCCACGAGCATTGTCCCCTGAGCCTTAAGAGATGTAAAGAAAGTGGGAAACTGCTTCAAAGGCAGACTTTGGACTCGTGATTTTGTTTCATGGAAACACTCGTTCTGCCGTCAGTCTGAAAATGCCAGTGCGGTGCCTTGGAAAGAATGTTTGGCTTTAATTTAAGGATTTTTTGGTATGTTTTCCCTGCAAGTGTGATATTAAATTATCCTTCAGTTGTTGCCTCAAGTAAAGTTCTTTGACAAGAAAATACAATGTGCTTTTTTTAGTATAACCAAGCGAGTCCCTGAATTTTTGCTCCAAAGTTGTGACCTCTTTTATACCGCACCTAAAGGCCACCCTGAATCTGACCAGCAATTCTGGGTTAGCCTTGATATTGGTGACTCCCTCCTTAGAGCATGTTAGTCTTTCTCTTTGATTGGAATGCTTAGAAGAGGTCCAAAATTGGGTGTCATGGACTGAATAGTGCCCCCCCCCCCGCCAATACATGTCAACTTGGCTAGGCCATAAAATTCCCAGGATTATGTGGTTGTTCTGTTTTGTGATCTAATGTAATTTTCCTATGTGTTGTAAATTCTAATCTCTGTCTGTGGTTAATGAGGCAAGACCACCACATCTTTCTCCGTTGGAGTGGCTGGTGGGTTCGAACTGCTGACCTGGGAGTTGATGCCCTGAATTCGGGCTTCTAGCCTACAATACTGAGAGAGAGTAAATTTCTGTTTGTTAAAGGCGTCCACTTGTGTTTCTATTATAGCAGTACTAGATAACTAAGACACTGGGTCCAGAAAAGAAAGAACTGAGGATCTTGCCCTGTCTCACTGGGTGGCTAGTCCTCGCCTTTGTGCCCTCAGCCTCCAGATCAGCCTCCCCAGCCCTGATCCTGTTTCTAAAAGTGTGGGGTCCCAGTGTTGACACTGTCTTTGTCCAAGAAGGGCTTTTGTCTTGCCATTTGGTTGCAGGCTGCCTCAGAAAGGCAGTATTTGCTTCTGCATCCTAGGAAGAGAGCAGGGCTTTGAACCTGTTGAGGTTGAACCCCTGCTGGGAATTTACATTTCTAACAAGTTCCCAGGGGATGCTAATACTGTTGGTTAGGGCCTAATTCCTGAGAACCACTAGTAGAGCAGTGGTGCTTGAAAATTTCTATACGTAAGAGTCACCTGGAGATCTTGTTAAACTGTAGATTCTAATTCAGTATATTTGGAGTGGAAATGCAAATGAACTAACGGATTGAAGGCCCTGGGGAGGAGAAAGCATTTCCCTGGGCCGGGAAAGGGGGAGCCTGGGTACATGTCTGGCCTCTCCTGGGCTGTATCCCATGCTTTTCTAGGGAGAACAGTGGGACTAGTCCCTGGGGCTCCTGAACCAGAGCTTTTTTGGGGAATTAGGGTCCCAGGTGCACTTACTTTCTGGGGAAGGCCTCTCCCCAAGCCGCTCTCCGGGCTTGAAGAAAACACAAACAAAGTTGGAGTCAGCCGGAGAGCAGCTGACAGCTGCCCGGAACTTGGCTTCCCTTTCTCAGGGGCAGCTCCCATGTCATGCAGCACTTTCCCAGTCACTAGCAGCGAGAGCAGGAGGGGTGCCATGTAGCCTTTCCGCCCCAAAGGGATCTGAGGTGATGGCCAGGAGAAGTGGGAAGCCTTTCCTAATCCCAAAATCACTGAAGCATCTGAGCTTCTGGTTCTCAAGCTTGAGGGAGTATCAGAATCACCTGAGGGCTTGTTGAAACAGCTGTCTGGGCCCCACCCCAGAATGACCGATTCAGTAGGCCTCAGGTGGGGCCAAGATTTTGCATTTCTAACAAGCAGTGCTAGCTAATGCTGCAGATCAGGGACCACTCTTTGAGACCCACTGCCAGATGAAATTGAAGCTCTTTTCTTGGGTTCCTGTTCTTGCTCCTGCATTTTATGCCAGTAGTCAGTTTAGGAAAATCCCTAGCTTCCCTTCCCATGAAAACAAGCAAGTGAGCCAAGGGCCCTTCCTGCTTCACTTCCATCTTCAGTGATAAAAAGAAAATGTAGGGTAGGTCACTTCTCTGTGGGGGCCCCGAATTGGGTAATGCCCCAGGATCATTTCCAACACTGATTGCTGGGCGCCACCTCAGACTCTCTAGGGGCAGGGTCTAGGATTAACAAAAGAATCCCTGGCTTGCACATGGCCACTGCAGAGGGCAGGCAGACTTGCTCCTGTAGGCCTCTCCCTGTGTTTCTCAGCGTTTGTTTTGTGAACCCTGTCAGAGTCCCTGGGGACCTGTTAAAATGCAGATTCCCGGGCCACACCCTAGACCTTCAGGCTCAGGAAGTGGGGCCCAACAATCTTCATTAAAAAAAATGTTTTAGGTGAAAGTTTACAGAGCAAATTAGTTTGTCATTGAACAAATTGTACACAAAGTATTCCATGACATTGGTTGCAATCCGCATACTGTGTCAGCACTCTCCCCATTTCTGCCTTGGGTTCCCTGTTTCCCTTCGTCTGCTTTTCCTACCCCTTCCTGTCTTATCTTTTAGGCAAATGTTGCCCTTTTGGTTTCATATAATTGTTCTATGGAGCATGTTCTTTCTGTTGTTATTGTTTATTTTATAGGCCTGTCTATTGTTTGGCTGGAAGGTGGTTTCCTGGAATGGCTGCAGTTCCAAGTCAGAGAGGTGGCAGTTCCAAGTCAGAGGGGTGTCTTAGGGCCATAGTCTCCCGCGTTCCTCCAGTCTCTATCAGGCCAGTAAGTCTGGTCTTATTTTTTATGAATTTGATTTTTTGTCCCACATTTTTCTCCTGCTCTGTCCGGGAACCTCTGCTGTGATCTTGTCAAAGCAGTCAATAGTGGTAGCTGGGCACCATCTAGTTCTCCCGATCTTGGGGTGGTGTAAGCTGTGATGCATGCGGTCCGTTAGTTCTTTGGGTTCATTGTGCCCAGCAATCTGCATTTTGACAAATACCCCGGTGTGAATATGATGCACACAGGTGTCAGAGCTGCTGCCTTCCACCCATGCTGTTGAGTCAATTCTGACTCATAGTGATCCTATAGGACAGTAGAACTGAGACAGATAGGGTTAACTGTGCCAGCTGAACAAAAGAGCTGTTAAAAGATTACCATCTAGAAGTTGGGTAAACAGGAACCCACCCTGACAACATGAGATAAGATTGAAACAACCCATGAATTACTATCTTTTTCTTAGTGTTTTTCTAGTCCCTTCCCCCTTTACAGGCTCCTGCATGTGCAGAAGAGCAAAGTTTGGCTGCTGTTTAACCTTCCTTAGCCCTCTGAAGATGGCGATGTAGTGCCAAAGATCAGTGCACTTGCACTATAGCCCGTAATAAGTATTGCCAAGGGCTGCCAAGAGGACTCCATCTTGAATATCAGTGGGTTCCATCTTGGATTCCAGATGTGGGCGCAACCTAATTAAAATGCATCGCCATTCTGAGAAGTACCTGCCCCTTGAAGGAAGCCCACTATTCATTACTCTGTTGTCTCCACTGAGCTCATATAAGCCCAAGCCTTGCTTTCCTTTTTGAGTCAGTCTTTTGGAGAGGCTTAGATCCTCGCTGACTCCTTTTGCTTGACTCAAACGAAATAAAGCTTACCGAAGATGAAGTTTGTCTTTCATGTGTATTCTTACTCAGGAAAAGACAAGGACCCTTTGTGTCAGATTGGCAATTGGTAACAGAAGTACCCCATAGAGTATCCAAGGAGCAGCTGGTGGATTCCAACTGCCAACCTTTTGGTTAGCAGCCGCAGCTTGTTGAAACTCAGCCGTAGCTCTTAACCACTGAGCCATGGTAAAGGGAAACATGCGTATGGGACATTGCGCTCCCTTCTTTCCTAGTTTTTGCCAGGCTTCCCCTTACCCTGCCTGCCTCTTTTCGCTGGAGACCTGTGAGTCCAAAGGTCAGGTCATTTCTCAGGGGGCCAAGCCAAGCCAAACCAAGCTTCAAGCTGTGAATGTTTCCAAGAATGAGTCCTACAGGTTTTGGAACAGGCGGGTTAATGACCTTGTGCTGAAGTAACCCTTGTTGTCAGTGCGTTAGTCCAGTAGTCCTTAGTCCTGGCTGCACATTAGAACCACCTGCAGGGGAGGGGGGCAGCGATTGTGGGATTTGAAAAATACCCAGGGACTCCGATTCAACTGGCCTGAGCTGGGTCCTGGGCACAGGCCTTTTTAAAACTCCCCAGGTGATTGTACTGTGCAGCCAATGTTGGAACCATTGCTATAACTACAAGGAGAATTTTTCACATGGGCATGTTTTCCTATTCCCGGATTACCTGGCTCTTTCCATTCTAGGGCTATGGGCAATTTGGAAGAGGGTTCCTTTTGTGTGTATGTGCATATGGGTGTATATTTAGGGTGTTTGTTTACAGCCTCCCAGCAGCTGGAGTCAGAAGCACAAATGTCATTGCATTCCTTCCTCTTCCATCTTTATTCGCCACATTCAGTCAGCTCTCCGCCCCAGTCCTCTCCTTCTCTCCATTTCTCACACCTCCCGCCTCCTTTTCTATCTGCCCCTGCCCACTCCCCACTCTAGAAGCTCATTGCCTCCTGCCTGGGCATTAGCCGTGTCCTCCTAACTACACTTTCCAAAGTAGTCTGGTCCCTTGTCAACCATTTCCACTTGGCCTTTCCATGACCTTGGAGGAGAGCTTGACTTTCCTCATCATGGCACGTCCACTGCTGATTTGTCTCTGATAACTTGTCAATTCTGGCATTGGCCTGTAGAGAGAGTCCAAAGGAAAATTCAGCCCATTTCAAGAGGAAAAACAATTAGCTGGATTCAAGAAACCAGACTGTCTTCTTAAGACCAAATTGAGGTCTAATCTGCTCCGATTGGAGTTAGACTCTTTCTCAATGTCTGATACTTGATTTCATTGTAAAAGGAGGCGATTAGTCTACTACTGGGCATAGTTAGAAATACCTGTAATTTTGGAGGTGCCCTGGTGGCACAATGGTTAAGAACATGGATGGTAACCAAAAGGTTGGCAGTTTGAATCCATCAGCTGATCCTTGGAAGCTCTATATGGCAGTTCTACTCTGTTCTATAGGGTTGACTCAACGGCAGTGGGTTCGGTTTTTTGGTTTGGTAATTCTGAAGATGTGCTTTCCAGAGCTGGAGACAGTCTGTGTGGGTGAGGAGGACCCATTTGCCCCCATCTCCCAAGTTACAGCATGCATCCTCCCAGATTTTCAATGTGCTTTGTAATTGGTTTAGCATCTGATGGAAGGCCAAAAATAGGTTTCATCAAGAAATCTCTGATTTCTGAATCCTTAGCCATTGGAAAGAGACATCAGACACTTGATAACTGTTTCCAATGACCTATAACTATGAGTTGGGATTATTTAATTTAGTAGAAATAAAGGATAAGGAAAAAAGAATGGGTAGAATGTGGAACCTGGCTCATCATTGAATAGAAGGCATACCTTGGGGATAGGTTGCAAATGATGTCCTCTAACAGATATGTGAACTAATTAGTGCTATTTAAAATAATGTTACATCCAAGGGTAATGTGTAGGCCTTATTTGGATCTTGATTCAAACAAAAACCTTAAAACATTTTTGAGATAATTGGAAATTTGATATATTTGGATATTTGATGATATTAAGGAATTCTTGTGTATACTTTTAGTTGTGGTAATGGCCTTGTGATAATAATCTTGTTTCACCTTTAACAATAGTTCAGAGAAAGATTTCATATCTTTTAGAGACACATACTGAAATATTTATGGATGGAATGATATGATGTCTGGGATTCACTTCAAGATAACATGGAAGAGAGGAGGTGGATGGGAGTAGTGTTGAAACAAGGTTAGCCATAAGTGGATAACTGTTGAAGCTGAGCATTGTATACAGAGAAGCTCATTGTACTATTGCTTACTTTTGTGTGTGTTTGAATAAAAAAATTTTTTAAATAACATGTTTTTATTATTAAAAATTATGATGAATTTTTACCTAAAACTGGTGGTCTGCATTTGCTCGAAGTGGCCTGTGGATGCTGAAAGTTTGAATGGTATGAGGTCTTGAATGGAGGGAATACCCGATACCTAAGGCATTTCACAAAGAATGGGTTAGAAGAGAAGAAACACAAGGCAGGTGAGACTGTCTTTTTTTTTTTTTTTTTAAGGCATTCTTAATAGAGATCGTCATTGTGTATTCACTTGTCCTGGTGGGCTGTAAGAGTATTTCCTGTGTAGAGGTGAGTAGGTGTAGGAGAGGGAAGACCAAAAACATGAGCCTAGAGTTTCTTCTGGGGTATATAAATAAATTTCACTACAGTGGGTTTGGGATGCATTAGAATGACTGACTGGTTTGAGAAAATACCTATTGATCTACTTTCTGATGGAATCTGCAATATGTTTATGTCCATGCAGAAGGAAATTAGATCACCAAAGAACTAAGCACATTCACAAGACTGGGTCCAAGGAATTGCTTTCGCTTAATTTCAACTGGTTTATGCTTTTGTGCTTATATTAAGGAATCACGTTGAGAGAGGTAAGGAGTTACAGCCTTACAAAAAATCTCTAGTATGTTTGTTGTAGAAATGCCCACTTGGGCCCTCCGCTGTCCAGTGGGGTGAACTTGTTTCCACACTCAGACTTGGAGCCTGACAGCCTAGATTTGAACCTCATTTCTACAACTGACTAACTCTGCGGTCTTGGGCAAGTTACTAACTTATTCTCAAGTTCTCAGCTTCTTTATCTGTAAAACGAGCATCATAGTTGTGTTCATCCCACATGATTGTCAGAATCAGATGAGAAATGTTGGAAAAGCATTTAACCTAGTCCCCGAGCCCATGCCCCCAGCAAATGTGAGCAGTGATCACCCACCTCCCTCAGGTCTCTGCATTAGAAAGACAGATCTTCTCCTGAGCTGCAAATATGCCCCTTCTGCCTGATTATTTCTCTCCTTTCTTTGGCTCCTAGGACTGTTAGATCCAAATTTGCAGCCCACTTGAGTCACTGAATAACATCATATGATAGACATTTCCATGTGCTCATCTCATTGCTGGCTCTGTTTCTGTTTTCCGTGTCTTCTTCATTGCTTACCTTGGCCATTTATTCCATCCTTTATTCTGTGTATTTTTATAAGTTAGCTCAACTTTTCTATGGGACAAGAGGAGTAAATAATGAGCTAAATATAAAAGCAAATGATCTGTGACTGAGGCCAGGAGGGAGAGGGGATGTAGGAGTCGTGGGGACCGAATGAAAAGAGGAAGAAGAGGAACCACTGCACTTCTTAAAAATTATGATTGCTCCACACCTTCTTTGGTAGTCATCAATTGCCATTTCCCTGCAATAATGAGCTATAACGGGAAACCCTGATGGTGTAGTGGTTAAGAGCTATGGCTGCTAATCAGAAGGTCGGCAGTTTGAATCCACCAGGTGCTCCTTGGAAAATTCTTAAAAACAAAAAGGAAGCCAGCTGTATACTTGTTTTGGGGACAGAGTTGAGTAGGAAAATTGGGGATCCCTCTTCCCTCTGCAAACTCAGAACTCCTGAATTCAGCCTGGTTTTCTTCCATGACTCTGACCTCTGTCCACCGAGGTTTTTGTTCCCACTGCAGACAAAGCCTTTCCTGGGAAGAACTAGTGTTTTCCTGGTGGACAGGATGCTGACTGCTGACAGGTGAACAGTGTGCTCCAAACATACCGTACTCTTCCACTCCGGGTCAGGAAGCTGAGTCATATTCTCTGGCCCTGGTGACTCAAAACCTCTGATCTTTCCAGAGAGAGAGCAGAGGGCGATGGCCTGGGGTTCTGCAATGTGAAATGTTGCCGGGGGTCCAGTCGAGGCCTTGGTGATTGATATCTCCCCTTCTTACAACTGGGGAGGAAATTGCTAACTAGAGATAAAGATGAGAGTTTCTAGTCTTTTTAAAGAAAAAGCCCCTTCAATGACAATACCAAATCTTGAAAATGAGATGTCCCCAAAGTACACATTTGTACAACTCCCCAGACTTTTTGCTTAGCTGTCTGGAAGATTTTGTAGAGAAATAGTAACCTATGGATTTGTGCCCACTCCTAACCATTTTCTTTGAAATGTGATGTTGCCATTTCTTTGCTTATGGAGTGGCAGAGGGCTGACAATGTTCTTTATGAGGCTTTTGGCTCAGCCTCAGAGGCAAATGTGGCTACCAGGAGCCAAGGGGAAAGCCAATACAGAACACTCTAGGAATGGAATATGTAAGTGGGGACTTGGTTGCACGTTGGGTCTTGGAGAGAAAAGGTGAGGCCTCTGGTGGCATTGCCAGGGACCCAGACCCTTCCCAGAGAAAAAGGGGCTGAGTAATGTCAGAAGGATGGTTTCGTCTTTTATTTATAAGAACCAGTTTTTGATTTTCATTAATTTTTTTCCCCTCTACTTTAAGTAAGTGAATTAAAAAACCAGCATATGAAAAGTCAGATTTAGACATGAAAAAACATGTATGGTATATTGTTAAGGGAACAAAAAAATCACAAAATTATTCTCAGCCCATTTTTGTAGAAAAAAATTACTGTGTTTAAATATACATAAGAAAGGACGTGAAATGACCTCATAGTTGATAGTGGTCTCCTTTGAAGAAGGGTGTAGATTTGGAGGAAGGATGACAAAGAAGGGAAACTTACTATGATTTTTTTTGCAAAAACGTGTAGTAGTTATATGTTGGCGTCTCCTGCCTGGAGGGGAGATGAGAGGGTGGAGGGGGTTAGAAGCTGGCGAAATGGACACGAAAAGAGAGAGTGGAGGGAGAGAGCGGGCTGTCTCATTAGGGGGAGAGTAATTGGGAGTTTTAGCAAGGTGTATATAAGTTTTTATGTGAGAGGCTGACTTGATTTGTAAACTTTCACTTAAAGCACAATAAAAATTATTTTTAAAAAAGTGTAGTAGTTAAAAAAAGAGACAAGAAAAAAAAAAAAGCTCAACCTAGGAGTTCTAGATTGGGAGTATTGCTGATGTTTTCCTGTGGAATTCAGCCTCTCCTTTGAAGCTGGACCCCTGTCACCTGCGGTTTCGGTCCACCAGGAAAGTCCAGGTAAAATAGATTTTCCTTCCCATTCCCATCCATTAGGTTACAGGGTCCTCGCTACCTTGGCTTAATGATTGCACCTAATGGAATACAAAGCATCCCCTCATACACAATTTCCATCTCACCCTCACAACAGTTCCGCCGGGTAGATCTTAGTGGCATGTTCTCTACAGCTAGGTGGAGGCAGGGGAGGGTTGTGAGCTGGGCACAGGACTCGTTCCTGCTCCTCTAGCAGGAGAAGGTTGGCTTGGACCTGCCTGAGGAGGGCGAGAAGGAGCACAGGGACTCCATAGGGATAGAACTGTGCTCTACAAGAGAATACTGAACTTCCATTGTAAGTGGAAATTTCTTTCTCTAAAGGAGAATGGGTGGATGCATTTGATTTAAAGCAACTTTAACTGGCATCACCACACCTAGCAGGGAGCCATTCACACCTTAGGTGATTCAGAAATATTTGAGTGAAAACCAAACAGCTAGACCAAAATGCCAGATGGCTTTGCCAGATTTATTTACACGATTGCTTTGTTTACCTGTAAGTCATTGAATCAAATGGAAAGTGTCTTAGCCATCTAGTGCTACCATAACAGAAATACCACAAGTGGATAGCTTTAACAAACAGAAATTTATTTTCTCACAATCTAGTAGGTTACAAGTCCAAATTCAGGACGCTGGCTCCAGGGAAAGACTTTCTCTCTGTCGGCTCTGGAAGAAGGTCCTTGTTCTCAATCTTCCCATGGTCGAGGAGCTTCTAAGGCACAGAGACCCCAGGCCCAAAGGGCACACACTGCCCCTGGTGCTGCTTTCTTGGTGGTATGAGGTCCCCAACTCTCTGCTTGTTTCCCTTTCCTTTTATCCCCTTACATTGGAACAGGAATGTGACCTGGTAAGGGTGTTACAATCTCACTCTAATCCTTTTAACATAACATTACAATCACAAAATGGAGGACCACCACAGACTACTGGGAATCATGGCCTAACCAAGTTGATATACACATTTTTGGGGGGACATAATTCAATCCATGACAGAAAGGAATAGAAATTGTCTTGAAGAAATTGGGGGTGGGGACGGGAGCAATGGATGGTGAGGTGCCTTCCATTTCTGAAGATTCTGTGACATGTCGTCAGTCCAAAAAGTACAGTTTTTGATTTTGTCTTTTAAATTTGAGTAAGTGGGAGGGCCAAAGGAATCCCTGTGTGGTGCAAACAGTTAAGCGCTGGGAAAAGTTGGCAGTTCAAATCCACCCAGAGGCATGTTGGAAGAAAGACCTGGCGATGTACTTCCAAAAGATCACAGCCATTTAAAACTCTGTGGAGCTCAGTTCTACTCTGCAACACATGGGGTCTCCGTGAGTTGGTATCTACTCCACAGCAACTGGTTTGGTTGTGAGTTTTTGAGATGGACCAGAAGGAGAAGTCTAAGACAGGCAGTGTTGGCCTTGCATGCCTACCCCAGGTGTCTGGAGCCTCTTGTGCAGATCCATCCCATCCACGCACCCCTCACATGAACGTGTATTCTTTCATTACCATATGCTCTATGAACTAGGATGAACTTGTTTAGGGGTATTTTGCTTAACAGTATTTACATGCTAAACCAGAACAGCAGTGAGAACCCACAGGGAGTCCCTTCTTTGGCCACAAACACCACTTATTGGCCATTTTTCTTGAGCCAGACCCTGTACTGTGGCATCAGGATTTCCTCCAGTACCCTCTGAGGTGGGCATCATTGCTCGCATTTTAACCTTGAAGGAAACTGAGACCCAGGGATGTTGGGAAGCCTGCCCAAGGCCACACAAGAATTACCATCTGAGCTTGTTCTGAGGCCACTGGGAAGGGAAAAAGTTTCTAGAAGGATGTGCCCTAGCCTCTCTGCATTCCCCATTCCCTGAGCCTCACTGCTTCTTGAAGAACAGATTCTGATGAAGGGATTGTGACTTTGTATCCTGGCTTTACCATCCTCAGAAGGGTGCTTGTTAATTCCCATGAAAATTTCTGCCCTAAGATATCATTCTTAAATATGTGGTGAGGCTGAGTGTCCAATACAACATTTCATTTCCCACAGTGTGGCAAGCTCACCCTTGTACCTCTCACCTAGAGCGCTCTCTCATCCCTCAGCACTTAGCTTTAGTAGACACCTCCTCCAGAAAGCTTCCCCTGTCTCCTCTCCTCCTCCCATGTTCCCCCAAATGTTCCCATGGAATCCTGGCCATTGGCAGTCTCCACACTTGTTGCCTTGTGTGGTCACCAGGCAGTGAGAGCCTTCAGAGCAGGGAGCCCAACACCCAGCAGTGTTGACACATGGTAGAACTGGGTAAACGTTTGTCAGCTAAACCACAGATAGCATTTAACAGCAATGTGATAGTATATGTTTACATACTAGTAAATATTTCTTTTTTTTTTTTAAATAGGGAAAAATGGTGAAATATATTAATCACCTTGCCTGACATATAATGGGCACTCAATGTTTATAGAATAATGGGCAGTTCTTAAAAGTGAGAATGTTGTGCTCAGAACAACAAATCCTTTCCTAAGTTGATGCTGTAGGGTTGCTGGGCAGTGCCACTGTCATCTCTGGGTAAAACTTCTAATGGCCATGGGGAGGGTTTCCGATTTTTTGTTTTCCTGCCATAAATTTACTAAAATTATTGGCATTCCTGATGCTTATCTAGAATCTAATAATCAGCACAAAAGTTAGTCCCAAATTATATACTTCAGCTATTTTAAACTTGGAACTCAGTATGACATGATTTCCAGGGATCTACCATTTATTTGGTCAATGGTGGTGAGGGACACCCTTGTTGAGATGGATTGGTGCAGCGGCCACAGTGATGGACTTGAACATACCAGTGATCATGAGAATGACGCAGGATTGGGTAGCATTAAGTTCTGTAGTACATGAGTTGGAGTCAATGTGACAGCAGCTACAAAAACAGCCACTTATTTAGGATAAAGAACCCACATACTATCAAAAGCTCTGGTCAATTCAATTCAAAATCACTTGGTTTAGATGTTTGGCATCACTGGACTTTGTTCATTCATTCATTTGTCCATACATGTGGGGAATGGCTAAGAGCCTTCTGCTGTCGGAGAGTTACTAGGGTGGTCAAGGAGGAGCAAAGACATGGATAGGCCTGAAAGAGGAGGTCAGAAGTGCCCTTAAGGAGGTCGAGAGGGAGCTCAGGAGCCAGGCCTAAAAGGATAAGCTAGACTTAATCAGAGCAATGTCTTAATAATCAGGGAAAACTAAGTAAAAAGAACACAAATAATGTAATTAGGAGTGAGGCCAAGCAGCAATGGGAAAGATTAATTTTAAGAAGGATGCAGAAAAAGAAAGGTAATCATTTAAGTCTGGAAATTTTTCTTGGAGAATAACTAGCCATGCCATTCCATGTAGGCCATAGAAATAAATTCCGGGTGCTTCTGGAGAATAAAAGGATACGCAACCAGATGGAATGGATGGTGGCCTGGTCCCTAGGCCGAGCTGGAGGAAAGGGAGCCCATGGCCAGAGCAGTGACTCAGGCGGGAGGAATGTGGCTCGGGCTGCATGCAGCTGTGATAAGAACAGGATGGGGCACTGCAGAGGACATCCTGGGGCAGCCTGGGGACTTTCCATACAGGAGGACACATGGAAACCCAGTGCCCGAGAGAATTTTGGCTTGCACACCAGGCAAAGTCCATGAGCATGAGCGAGGGAGAAGACTGGAAACGCTACCCCTGCACCCCTCATCACCGAGGACAGTGGGGCTTGGGGAGGAAAGATGGCCAGTATCCACTGGACTGGGCAGACAACTTCATTACAGACCCAGCTGGCTCCTGCCTCCCAGGGCCTTCAGCCCAGAAGCTATGCTAAACCTTCTCAGACTAGCCTTGGGTATCCTGTGCTCCATGGCTCTTAACCCATAGAGCCAAACCTCAGCCATGTTTCTCCGGCCAGCATACTTTGTGCCATATCTGTGTAATGCTTGTACCTTAATTTACTTAGAATATCCTCTTAAATAGTCTCATGTTTTAAATATAACCTCTGCCTCCTAAGCAAATATGTGTATTCATAAATGACTCTCGTTTGAACCCGACCACCACCACACTCCCGTAGGATTCCTGGGTGTCTTTGAGGCTCCATTAAAACTATTCCTGGACGTCCACTCACTGGGTACCAGATGAGTTCAGGTGGCCAGGCAGGTTCTTCCCCCTTGGAAGCAACCTTCTTCACAGAATAGTAAAAGTTACTGTGGTTTCCCAGGAGATGTAGAGTCCTGCCTGGTCGGGTTTCTTCCTCCTTTTCCATTACTGAATCTGGAGCTCAGGCCCTTCTCCCTACAATCTCTCCCACACACTCCCAGGAGCTGGGGTTCTGGCCCATCCTTCAGGGAGCTCTGTGCTTCTCTTGTGAGGTCAAAAAGTCATCCTGTTAAAATCAACAGTGATAAGTCACATTGAAAGCGTGTACCCTTGGTATGATGTTATGGAAATGCACGTCACCTCTGTGATCTTGCTCCCCAAAACCCATAATCCCTGTCTAATAATAAGAAATACATCAGAAAAATCCCAGTTGAGGAACATACTACAAAATACCTGACCAAAACTCCTCAAAACTGGAAACAAGGAAAGTATGAGAAACTGTCATAGCAAGAGGAGCTTAAGAACCATGACAACTAAATCTAATGTGGTATCCTTGATGGCCAAGAGGCAGAAGAACGGACAAATCTGATGTTCTGGAGGAAGTGTAGGCAGAATGCTCCTTGGAGGATGGTGAGACTTTGTATTGCTTACTTTGGATATGTCATTAGGAGGGATTATTGCTGAAGAAAGACACCATGTTTCATAAAGTAGAGGGTCAGTGAAAAAGACCTCAATGAGATGGATTGACATAGTGGTTGCAACAAGAGGTTCAAACAGTAACAATTGTGGGGATGGCGCAGGACTGGGCAGCATTTCATTCTGCTATATGTGGTGTCAATATGAGCCAGAGCCAACTAGATGGCATGTAACAATGACAACATTCTTGATGGGTTGCTGGATCAAAAAAAATTAGGTAAAAACTAAGGAAATCTGAATAAGCCCTGAACTTTAGTTAATAATAATGTTTTAATACTGGTTCATTAGTTGTAACATATGTACCAAACTAACAAGATGTTAATAAGGGAAACTGGGTGCCAGGTATAAGGGAACCCTGTACTATTGTCACAATTTTCCTCTAGATACGAAACTGTTCAAAAATAAAAATTTTATTAAAAAATAAAGGCTTAAAAAAAAAGTCATTCTACCAGCCCCAGTGAAGCAACACCTGCTAAGTCAGATATCATTAAAGAAAATCCTAAATACTGCCTTTCAAACTAGAGACATGATAAAGTGTCAACTAGTTACTAAGTGAGAACTCATTAATTTTAGCCTTATTTATTGCTATGTTAAATATCTATTACACAATCCACAGCAACTTATTTGTAGTATGTACTTTTAAAATTCTGGCTTGACTTATTTCTGATTCGAAAGGTAATATGTTATCCTAGAGAAATAAGAGCCTTTACATGAACAGATATATGCACACGCATGTTCACTGCAGCACTGTTTACAATAGCAAAAAGATGGAAGCAACCAAGGTGCCTAGCAACGGATGAATGGATAAAGAAATTATGGTATAGTCACACAATGGAATACTACGTATCGATAAAGAACAGTGATGAATCTGTGAAACATTTCATAACATGGAGGAATCTGGAAGGCATTATACTGAGTGAAATTAGTTGCAAAAGGACAAATATTGTTTAAGACCACTATTATAAGAACTGGAGAAAAAGTTTAAACAGAGAAGAAAATATTCTTTGATGGTTACGGGACGGGGGAGGGAGGGAGAGAGGTATTCACTAATTAGATAGTAGATAGGTGAAGGGAAACACAACACACAATACAGGAGAGGTGAGCACAACTGGACTAAACCAAAAGCAAAGAAGTTTCCTGAACAAATTGAGTGATTTGAAGGCCAGCATAGCAGGGGCGGCGGGGGTTTGGGGACCATGGTTTCAGGGGATGTTCAAGTCAATTGGCATAATAAAATCTATTAAGAAAACATTCTGCATCCCACTTTGGAGAGTGGCATCTTAAACGCTATCAAGTGGCCATCTAAGATGCATCAGCTGGTCTCAACCACCTGGATCAAAAGAGAATGAAGGACACAAGGTAATTATGAGCCCAAGAGACAGAAAGGACCACATAAACCAGAGACTCCATCAGCCTGAGACCAGAAGAACTAGATAGTGTCCAGCTACAACTGGTGACTGCCCTGACAGGGAACACAACAGAGAACCCCTGAGGGAGCAGGAGAGCAGTGGGATGCAGACCCCAAATTCTCATAAAAAGACCAGACTTAATGGTCTGAGTGAGACTAGAAGGACCCCAGAGGTCATGGCCCCCAGACCTTCTGTTAGCCCAAGACATGAACCATTCCCAAAGCCAAATCTTCAGACAGGGATTGGACTGGACAATCGGATAGAAAAAGATGCTGGTGAAGAATGAGCTCCTTGGATCAAGTAGACACTTGAGACTATGTTGGCATCTCCTATCTGGAGGGGAGGTGAGAGGGCAGAGGGTGTCAGAAGCTGGTGGAATGGATATGAAAAGAGAGAGTGGAGGGAGAGAGCAGGCTGTCTCATTAGGGGGAGAGCAGTTAGGAGTATATAGCAAGGTGTATATAAATTTTTGTGTAAGAGACTGACTTGATTTGTAAACTTTCACTTAAAGCACAATAGAAATTAAAAAAAAAAAGGTAATATGTTATTTGGTGTAACTCTAAAAGAAGAAATTGTTGTCTTGAGAAATGGCATTATTCACAGAACTTCCCTGAAAAGCTTTTTTGGAAATGACTCAGAATGCCCACTGACTCCACCACATTCTACCTTGTAGGAATCATGATAACAAAGCAGTAATTTCCGGCAATAGCTAGGTGCGATGAACCCAAAACAAGTAAAGACTGCACATGCACACTCTGGCCCATTCATTCCTAGAGTAATTTGTGAGGCTATAAGTACACGTTACCCTGGTTCTATCTATCAAGCTTGGAAAGGTGTTTCTTGTGCTGTTGTTGTTTGATGGGGAGAGGGAGGATTTGAGCAGGGAAGAAGAGATGTTATCAAGTAGAAATTTGGGGAGAAGCTTTTCTTGTTCTCAGCTGAAAAATCTCAGGTATAATATATAATCATAATCATAATATTGCCTACTTATAACACAGAAACCCTGATGGCATAGTGGTTAAGAGCTCGGCTGTTAAAAGCCATCTGTAGATACAATGCAATTCCTATCCAAATTCCAATGATTTTTTTAATGAGATGGAGAAACAAATCACCAACTTCATACGGAAGGGAAAGAGGCTCCGGATAAGTAAAACATTACTGAAAAAGAAGAACAAAGTGGGAGGCCTCAGTCTTCCTGATTTTAGAAACTATTATACCACCACAGTAGTCAAAACACCATGGTACTGGTACAACAACAGATACATGGACAAATGGAATAGATTTGAGAATCCAGATGTAAATCCATCCACATATGAGCAGTTGATATTTGACAAAGGCCCAAAGTCTGTTAAATGGGGAAAAGACAGTCTTTTTAACAAACTGTGCTGATATAACTGGATATCCATCTGCAAAAAAAAATGAAACGAGACCCATACCTCGCACTGTGCACATAAACCAACTCAAAATGTGTCAAAGACTTAAATATAAAATCTAAAACGATAAAGATCATGGAAAAAAAAATATGGACAATGCTAGGCGCCCTAATACATGGCATAAACAGTATAAAAAGCATTACTAACAATACAGAAGAGAAACTAGATAACTGGGAGCTCCTAAAAATCAAACACCTATGCTCATCCAAAGACTTCACCAAAAGAGTAAAAAGGTCACCTACAGACTGGGAAAAAGTTTTTAGCTATGACATTTCCGATCAGCACGTGATCTCTAAAATCTACATGATACTGTAAAAACTCAACTACAAAAAGACAAATAACCAAATTAAAAAATGGGCAAAAGATATGAACAGACACTTCACTAAAGAAGACATTCAGGTACCTAACAGATACATGAGGGTATGCTCACAATCATTAGCCATTAGAGAAATGCAAATCAAAACTACAATGAGATTCCATCTCACTCCAACAAGGCTGGCATTAATCCAAAAAACACAAAATAATAAATGTTGGAGAGGTTGTGGAGAGACTGGAACACTTATACACTGCTGGTGGAATGTAAAATAGTACGACCATATTGGAAATCGATCTGTCGTTTCCTTAAAAAACTAGAAATAGACCTACCATACGATCCAGCAATCCCACTCCTTGGAATATATCCTAGAGAAATAAGACCCTTTACACGAACAGATATATGCACACCTGTGTTCACTGCAGCACTGTTTACAATAGCAAAAAGATAGAAGCAACCAAGGTGCCCATCAATGGATGAATGGATAAAGAAATTATGGTACATTCACACAATGGAATACTACACATTGATAAAGAACAGTGATGAATCTGTGAAACATTTCATAACATGGAGGAATCTGGAAGGCATACTGAGTGAAATTAGTTGCAAAAGGACAAATATTGTATAAGACCACTACTATAAGAACTGGAGAAAAAGTTTAAACAGAGAAGAAAATATTCTTTGATGGTTACGAGCGAGGGGACGGAGGAAGGGAGGGACAAGGGTTTTCACTAATCAGATAGAAGATAAGTATTATTTTAGGTGAAGGGAAAGACAACACACAATACAGGAGAGGTCAGCACAACTGGACTAAACGAAAAGCAGTTTTCTGCATAAACTGAAAGCTTTGAAGCCCAGAGTAACAGAGACGGGAGTTTGGGGACAATGGTTTCAGGGGACATCTGAGTCAACTGGCATAATAAAATCTACCAAGAAAACATTCTGCATCCCACTTTGGTGAGTGGCTTCTAGGGTCTTAAACGCTAGCAAGCGGCCATCTAAGATGCATCAGTTGGTCTCAACCCACCTGGATCAAAGGAGAATGAAGAACACCAAAGATTCAAGGTAATTATGAGCCTAAGAGACAGAAAGGACCACAGAAACCATAGACTCCATCAGCCTGAGACCAGAAGAACTAGATAGTACCCGGCTACAACTGATGACTGCCCTGACAGGGAACACAACAGAGAACCCCTGAGGGAGCAGGAGAGCAGTGGGATGCAGACCCCAAATTCTCATAAAAAGACCAGACTTAATCGTCTGAGACTAGAAGGACCCCAGAGGTCATGGCCCCCAGACCTTCTGTTAGCCCAAGACACGAACCATTCCCAAAGCCAACTCTTCAGACAGGGATTGGACTAGACTGTGGGATAGAAGACAATACTGGTGAAGAGTAAGCTTCATGGAGCAAGTAGACACATAAGATTATGTTGGCACCTTCTGTCTGGAGGGCAGATGAGAGGGCAGAGGGGGCCAGAAGCTGATCAAATGGACTTGAAAATGGAGAGTGGAGGGAAGGTGTGTGCTGCCTCATTGGGGGGAGAGCAGTTAGGAGTATACAGCAAGGTGTATATAAATTTTTGTGTGAGAGACTGACTTGATTTGTAAACTTTCACTTAAAGCACAATAAAAATTAATTTAAAAAAATGGGCAAACTATTAAAAAAAAAAAAAAGAGTTTGGCTGTTAACAAAAAGGTCAGCAGTTCATATCCACCCAGCTTTCCTTGGAAACCCTATGGGGCAGTTCTATTATGTCCTATAGGGTCACTATGAGTCGGAATCAACTCAGGGGCAACAGGTTTGGTTTTGGTTTTGGTACTTATGACACATATTACTTCATAATATCATAAAAGTTACAGAAGATATTGAAAGAAATGAAAAACAAATGAGCTGGCAAACACCTTTGAAATACTGAAATATACCGCATGAACCTGCTCCACCTCTGAAATCTAATTCTAACACCCTGCTGTTTTGTTTTATCTGTCCTCTCTCAAGCTCTCTTGTCTCTTGGGCTTCCCCATACCTCAGTTCTGTCATTCTTAGCTGCCGTCCAGTCATCTCCCAACTCATGACAAACCTATGTGTTGTTACAGAGTAGAACTGCTCCATAGGGTTTTCTTGGCTGTAATCTTTACAGAAATGGATCTCCAGGTCTTTCTTCCAGGGAGCCACTGGTGGGTTCAAACCTCCAGCCTTTAGGTTAGCAGCTGATTGAAAATCACTTGCTCCATCCTGGCTCATTTACCTCAGTCCTAGTCCTTTGTTTTCTATTTCTTGCTGTCTTCTTTTTGGTCTCATGTTCTTCCCTATCCAGTGCATGCCCTTGACCTGTGTATGAGTCAGGGCAGAAAACCTGACCTCAAAGGGCCAGGGGTAGGGGCTGTCAGCACAGCTTCTAGTGAGTCTTTGCTATGCCCAGCCCTTGGTCATATGCTCCTCTTAGTTTGCAATGGCTTGGCATTTCAAAATGAAACAAGGATTTGAAGACTCAGAAAACAATCTGCTAATCAAAAAGCTGCAGAGCAACTGAGTGACTTTGTCATCTTAGAACTCATTTCTGAGCATGGCACATGCCCAGAAATGGCCTCTTTGGAGTGGTAACTAGCTGTCTTAGTTATCTAGTGCTGCTGTAACAGAAATACCACAGGAGCTTCTCAGCACAGGGACCCTGGGTCCAGAGGACTTGCTTGCTCCTGGCTCTCCTTTCTTGGTGGCATGAGGTCCCCATGCCTGATTCTGTGTTTTATATCTCAAAAGAGAATTGACTGAAAATACAACTTAATCCTGTAAATTGTGTCCTGCCTCATCAATATAACTTCCTCTAGTCCTACCTCATTAACATCATAGAGGTTAGGATTTACAGCACATAGGATAATCGCATCAGATCACAAAATAGTGAACAACCACACAATACTGGGAATCATGACCTAGCCACGTTGACACAAACTTCGGGGGACACAATTCAACCCATAACACTGGCGAATCAAAGGACTCCCAGTTTAAGCAA
Organism: Elephas maximus indicus; assembly: GCF_024166365.1. Lineage (NCBI taxonomy): Eukaryota > Metazoa > Chordata > Mammalia > Proboscidea > Elephantidae > Elephas > Elephas maximus. Next base: position 43,278,929 of record NC_064829.1, on the reverse strand, counting down.
AACCAGGCTGGCCTGCTCATTCTTGGAGCTTCTAGTGCTGCTTACTTCCATGAAACAAAGCCTCAGAGTTTCCCAGCACCTTCAGCAACCCCACGTTGGCAGCTTACACAGCACCAGGAAATGCTGGGATAGACAAAATATCTGATTGGTTCCATCTCCATTCTGTAACTTCTGCTAAATGTTGTTTGCATAGGGGTATACAGAACGTTCTGTACTATCTTCACTAGTTTTCAATAAATATTCTAAAATTAAAATTTTATTAAGTAAATAAGTAAAGGCTTAAAAAATAAGTCATCCTACAACCCTCTTGTTGAAGAAAATCTTACTCATGCATCCTAAATGCAGCTTTGCTGAAGAAGCAGACTTAGCAACGGATACTATTTCCACCATCCTCTCAAATCCAGGCCTGACAGTGAGGTGGGAAGAGCTGGATTTGGAGTCTGAGAATCTGGGTTTGAGTCCTAAGCCCTTTACTTACTAGATAGGAAACTCCGCTGTTACAAGAATGCTCGTAAACCGTAATGTGTTTATCTGAAAATGAAGGTAATAACCCCCATGTGTGGGGGAGCTCACTTGAGAGTGCTTTGTTTGGTGCTATCGACATAAAGTGCCGTAGTGTTCACTGTATAAAATATTACAGAAGATGCTTGAGCAAGCTGAGGCATCACACAGGCAGTTTTCACAATTGCCAGCTCGCTCATGGCATTCCAAATGTGACTCTTAATGCTTTTAGTGCCTGAACTTGGCTACCTATTACATATTAAAAGGAGAGTTGAGAAAGCCATGGCCTAGTGGTATTTGCTGAAATGTCATTAGAGGTGTAGGCTTTGTTGTTAGGCAGAAAAGCTCTTGAATTGGTCAGGGCTGTACTCACCCTTCACAACCTGTCAATCTATAAACTTAAGTGAAAGAAAATATGGGTAAGATGTTTGAACTGATCCAAGCCTTTGGAGCAGGGGGAATGGGAAGTCAATGAAACTTGCAGGAGCCCAGTGGTACTAAACAAGCTGAGATAATCATCAGGACTGTTGTCATTCTCTGAACAGTATCTTCTGATGAGCTGAGTTTGAATTTGAGTTAGTGGCTTACACTATTTTGGTCAATTTTTTTTTTTCTTCTACGATTACCAAGGTCATAAAGATATCCCCCTTGCTTTCTTCTAGAAGCATTATAGTTTTAATTTTTATATTTATGTCTACTATCCATCTTGAATTAATTTTTTTTGTGTATGATGTGTCATAGGGGTAAAGGTTTGTTTTTTCCCATATGAACATCCAATTATTCAAGGACCATCTGTTGAAAAGACTGTATTTCCCCAGTGAATTGTATTGGTGCCTATCTTAAATATCAATTGGCCATATACTTGTGGGTCAATTTCCGGTCTTTTCTTCTGTTTCATTGATCTATTCCTTATGCCAATACTGCACTGTTTTAATTACTGTAGCTTTATAGAAATCCTGAAATCAAGTGGTATAGGTCCTTCGGCTTTGTCCTTTTCAAAATTATCTTGGCTATTCCAGGTCCATAGTATTTCCATATAAATTGTGCAATCAGACTTTTTTTTTCCTCCAGGCTATTATTTTCCTTAAAAAAAAAAAAACTAATAGGATTTTCATTGTAATTGCATTGTCTATAGATCAATTTGAGAAGAATGAGTATTTTAACAATATTGAGTTCTTTGAACCATGAATTTGACATATTCCTCCATTTATTTAGGTCTCCTTTAACTTCTCTCAGCAAGTGTCCAGTGTAGAGGTTTTAGACATATTATTAAATTTACTCCTAAGCATTTTTTGATGTTATTGTAAATGATATTAAAATTTTTTTTGTAATTTACATGTAGTATGGAGCCATATTGTCTATGAAATAGCATTGCATTCATCATCAAAAACAGCATTTCAAGATCTATCCTGAAGTACAACACTGTCAGTGATAGGATAATATCCATATGCCTGCAAGGAAGACCAGTTAATACGACTATTATTCAAATTTATGCACCAACCACTAAGGCCAAAGATGAAGAAATTGAAGATTTTTACCAACTTCTGCAGTCGGAAATTGACTGAACATACAATCAGAACAATCAGAATGTACTGATAATTACTGGTGACTGGAATGTGAAAGTTGGAAAGAAGGATCCATAGTTCGAAAATTTGGCCTTGGTAATAGAAACGATGTCGGAGATCCCATGATTGAATTTTGTGAGACCAATGACTTCTTCATTGCAATACTTTTTTCAACAACATTAACAGTGACTATATACATGGACATAGCCAGATGGAATATACAGGAATCAAATCAGCTACATCTGTGGAATGAGACGATGGAAAAGCTCAAAAGCATCAGTCAGAACAAGGCCAGGGGCCGACGGTGGATCAGACCATCAATTACTCATATGCAAGTTCAAGTTGAAACTAAAGAAAATTAGAACAAGTCCATGAGAGCCAAAGTACGACCTTGAGTATACCCCATCTGGATTTAGAGACTATCTCAAGAATAGATTTGACACGTTGAACATTAATGACCGAAGAACAGAAGAGTTGCAGAATGACATCAAGGACATCATACATGAAGAAAGCAGAGGTCATTAAAAAAACAAGAGAGAAAGAAAAGACCTAAATGGATGTCAGAAGAGACTCTGAAACTTGCTCTTGAACGTTGAGTAGCTAAAGCAAAAGGAAAACATGAAGAAGTAAAAAAGCTGAACAGAAGATTTCAAAGGGTGGCTCGAGAAGATTAAGTAAAGTATTGTGATGACATGTGCAAAGATCTGGAAATAGAAAACCAAAAGGAAGAACATACTCAGCATTTTTCGAGCTGAAAGAACTGAAGAAAAAATTCAAGCCTTGAGTTGCAATTTTGAAGGATTCTGTGGTAAAAATATTAAACGACATAGGAAGCATCAAAAGAAGATGAAAGGAATACACACAGGCACAATACCAAAAAGAACTGGTTGACATTCAGCCATTTCAGGAGGTAACATATGATCAGGCACTGATGATACTGAAGGAAGAAGTCCAAGCTGCACTGAAGGCATTGGGGAAAAACAAGGCTCTGGGAATTGATGCAATATCAATTGAAATGTTTCAACAAACAGATGCAGCAATGGAAGTGCTCACTCATCTATGCCAAGACATTTGGAAGACAGCTACCTGGCCAACTGACTGGAAGAGATCCATATTTATGCCTATTCCCAAGAAAGGTGATCCAACGGAATGCAGAAATTACTGAACAATATCATTAATATCACATGCAACCAAAATTTTGCTAAAGATCATTCAAAAGTGGCTGCAGCAGTGTACCAACAGGGAACTGCCAGAAATTCAAGCCAGGTTCAGAAGAGGATGTGGAACCAGGGGTATCATTGCTGATGTCAGATGGATCATGGCTGAAAGCAGAGAATACCAGAAAGATGTTTACCTGTGTTTTATTAACTATGCTAAGACATTCAACTATGTGGGTCATAACAAATTATGGCTAACATTGTGGAGAATGGGAATTCTGGAACACTTAATTGTGCTCATGAGGAATCTGCATGGATCAAAAGGCAGTTGTTTGTACAGAACAAGGGGATACTGCATGGTTTAAAGTCAGGGAAACTGTACATCAGTGTTGTTTCCTTTCACCATACTTGTTCAATCTGTATGCTGAGCAAATAATCTGAGAACCTGGACTCTGAAGAAGATTGGGGCATCAGGATTGCAGGAAGACTCATTAGCAACCTGCAGATGACACAACCTTGCTTGCTGAAAGTGAAGAGGGCTTGGAGCATTTACTGCTGAAGATCAAAGACCACAGCCTTCAGTGGTGTGGTCCTCACAACTGGACCACTAAGCAACATCATGATAAATGGAGAAAATATTAAGGTTGTCAAGGATTTCATTTTACTTGGATCCATAATCAACACCCATGGAAGCAGCAGTCAAGAAATCAAAAGACGGATTGCATTGGGCAAATATGCTACAAAAGACCTCTTTAAAGTATTGAAAAACAAAGATTCCACCTTGAGGACTAAGGTGCGCCTGACCCAAGCCATGGTGTTTTTAATCGTCTCATAGACTTGGAAAAGCTGGACAATGAATAAGAAAGAATGAAGAATTGATGCCTTTGAATTGTGGTGTCGGCGAAGAATATTGAATATACCATGAGTTGCCAAAAGAATGAGCAAATCTGTCTTAGAAGAAGTACAACAAGAATGCTCATTATGTCTGGGGTCTTAAATGCTAGCAAGCAGCCATCTAAGATGTATCAATTGGTCTCAACCCACCTGGAGCAAGGAAGAATGAAGACAACCAAAGACACAAGGTAATTATGAGCCTAAGAGACAGAAAGGACCACAGAAACCAGAGACTACATCAGCCTGAGACCAGAAGAACTAGATGGTGCCTGGCCACAACCGACAACTGTCCTGACAAGGAACTCAACAGAGAAACCCTGAGGGAGCAGGAGAGCAGTGGGATGCAGACCTCAAATTCTCGTAAGAAGACCAGACTTAATGGTCAGACTGGGACTGGAGGGACCCCAGAGGCCATGGTCCCCAGACCTTCTGTTAGCCCAAGACAGGAGCCATTCCCAAAGCCAACTCTTCAGACAGAGATTGGACTGGAATAGGGGGTGGAAAATGATACTGGTGAAGAATGAGCTTCTTGGATCAAGTGGACACATGAGACTATGTTGGCATCTCCTGGCTGGAGGGGAGATGAGAGGGCCAGAAACTACCCAAATGGACACGAGGAAAGAGAGTGGAGGGAAGAACTATGCTGTCTCATTGGAGGGAGAGCAATTAGGAGTCTATGGCAAGGTGTATGTAAATTTTTGTATGAGAGACTGACCTGATTTGTAAACTTTCACTTAAAGCACAATAAAAATTAAAAAAAAGAAAGTAATATTCTGGAATAAAAGTGTAAGCAACAGGCAAAAATTAAATACAATGGGCTCTAACATGAATTTGAACCTCCATGTCACACTAATAGGAAGTATCTTTCCCAGGGCGAAGTCATACCCAGAGAACAGACAGATTGGGGGAGGTGGGGGGTGGGGGGGGAGTTGTAAGATCCGTATTCATAGGAATCAGAATAATAAAATATTGAAATGGATGTCTATGTATAACTTGTGAAATTATGTATAGAATCCTTGTCTTAGATAGACACTATTATTTTTTTCAGGATTAATAAGAGAGTAATGGCCCATTGCATGGACAGCAACCAATGTCATGGAACAAACTGTGTATAAATTGTTGAAAGGGAAACTAATTTGCTGTGTAAACATTCACCTAAAACACAATAAAATGTTCAGAAAAAAAGAGTGCTCATTAGAAGCAACCATGGCGAGACTATGTCTCACATACTTTGGTCATGTTTTTAGGAGGGACCAGTCCCTGGAGGAGGACATCATGCTTGGTAGAGGGTCAGAGAAAAAGAGGAAGACCCTCAACAAGATGGATTGACACAGTGGCTGCAACAATGGGCTCAAGCATAGCAACAATTGTGAGGATGGTGCAGGACCGAGCAGTGCTTTGTTCTGTTGTGCAAAGGGTCGCTATGAGTCAGAAGTGACTTGACGGCACCTAATAACAACAATGGAGCCCTGATGGTGCAGTGCTTAACAGCTCAGCTACTAACTAAAAGGTTCGCAGTTTGGATCCACCAGCCACTCCTTAGAAACTCTATGGGGCAGCTCTACTCTGTCCTATAGTGTCGCAATGAGTCAGGATGACTCAGCGGCAACGGGTTTTTTTTTTTCAGTATTCACTTTTTTGTTGTAAGATTCTATGTTGTATAATTTTTTAAATTGAGATTTAATTCACACACATTAAAATTTGCCCTTTAAAAGTATACAATTCAGGCCTAATATTGTTTCTAGAGTCTCTGTTCTACCTCCTGGTCCGGTAAGTCGTGCCTGGGGTCATAAAAGCTTACAAGCAGCCATTCAAGATACAACAATTGGTCTATATTCACCTGGAACAGCAGAGGAAGAAGGAGAGCCAGGAATCAGAGAAGGAAATGGGCTGCAGGTCTAACTGCCTTTATGAACTACTATCTCCTCTTCCATGAGACCAGAAGAATGGGCTAGTGCCCAGCTACCATTACTAAACGTTTTGATCAAGGACTTGATAGATGAATCCTGATCAAAAACAGGAAAAAAGTGGAACAGAACTTCAAATTCTTAAGGAAACCAGACTTACTGGACCCATTGAGACTGGAGGAATGCCTGAATCTTGTTCTGAGATAACTTTAAGCCCTGAATTGAAACTATCTCCGGGAGTCACCTTTTAGCTAAATAGCAAATTAGCTCATAAAGCAAAGAATATCACCCTTGAGGGCTGCACCCTTTTAAAAAATCATCTATATGAGACCAAATGGTCAACAATTACTCCAAAGCATAGATGAGAAGGTTAGGGGCAGTGAGACTAGATTGATGGGAATGGAACAATGAGAACGGAAATAATGAGAATGTTGACAGAACGTGAAGAATGTAACCAACGTCACTGAACAGTATGTACAGAAATTGTTGAATGGAACCTGTTTTGCTGTGTACACTTTCACCAAAAATACAAGAAAATATTACTTAAAAAAACAGTACACTTAAAAAAATGTGCAATTCAGTGGTTTTTATCATACTCACTGCATTGTGCAATCATCACCACTATCTAAATTGAGAACATTTCCATCACCCCAAAAGAAATGTACCCATTAGCAGTTGTTCACTGTTCTCCCCTCTGCCTTGCCCCTGGCAACCATTAATCTACTTTGTATATCTGTGGATTTGCCTGGTCTGAACATTTCATATAAATGGAATCGTATAATATATGGTCTTTTCTATTTCTTTTGTTGTTGTTAGGTGCGGTGGAATCGATTCCGACTCATAGTGACCCTATGTACAACAGAACAAAATATTGCCTGATCCTGCGCCATCCCCACAGTCATTGTTATGCTTTAGCCTATTGTTGGAGCAACTGTGTCATCCATCTTGTTAAGCGTCTTCCTCTTTTTCACTGACTGTCTACTTTACCAAGCATATTGTATTTCTCCAGGAGCTGGTCCCTCCTGATCACATGTCTAAAGAACATGAGACAAAGCTTCACCATCCTTGCTTCTAATGAGCATTCTGGTTGTACTTCTTCCAAGATAGATTTGATTGTTCTTCTGGCAGTCTATGGTATATTCAATATTCTTCGCCAATACCATAATCCAAAGGAAGCAATTCTTCTTTGGGTCTTCCTTATTCATTGTTCAGCTTTTGCAAGATTTTGGGATGATTGAAAACACCATGGCTTTGGTCAGGTGCACCTTAGTCCTTAAAGTGACATCTTTGCTTTTTAACACTTCAAAGACGTCTTTTGCAGCAGATTTGCCTAATTCAATGCATCGTTTGACGTCTTGACTGCTGCTTCCATGGGTGTTGATTGTGGATCAAAGTAAAATGGAATCCATTTATCACAATGTTGTGTATTGGTCCAGTTGTGAGGATTTTTGTTTTCTTTATGTTGAGGTATAATCTATATTGAAGGCTGTGGTCTCTGATCTTTGTCAGTAAGTGCTTCAAGTCCTCTTCACTTTCAGCAAGCAAGGTTGTGTCATCTGCATAATGTAGGTTGTTAATGAGTCTCCCTCCAATCCTAATGCCCCGATCTTCTTCGCAGAGTCCAGCTTCTTGGATTATTTGCTCAGCATGCAAATTGAGTAAGTATGGTGAAAGTATACAACACTGATGCACACCTTTCTTAACTTTAAACCATGCAGTATCCCCTTGTTCTGTTTGAACGACTGCTTCTTGGTCTAAATACAGGTTCCTCATTAGCACAATTAAGTGTTCTAGAATTCCAATTCCTTGCAATGTTGTCCATAATTTGTTATGATCAGCATTGTTGAATGCCTTTGCGTAGTCAATAAACCATGGGCAAACATCTTTCTGATATTCTCTGCATTCAGCCATGATCCATCTAACATTAGCAATGATATTCCTTGTTTCACGTCCTCTTCTGAACTTGGCTTGAATTTCTGGCAGTTCCCTGTTGATGTACTGTGACAACCTCATGAATTATCTTCAGCAAAATTTTACGTGTGTATGATATTAATGATATTGTTCAATAATTTCCACATTCTGTTGCATCACCTTTCTTTAGAATCAACACAAATATGAATCTCTTCCAGTCGGTTGGACAGGTAGCTCTCTTCCAAATTTCTTGACATAGACAAATTGGTGCTTCCAGTGCTGCACCCATTTGTCGAAACATCTCAGTTAGCATTCCATCAATTCCTGGAGGTTCTTTTTCGGCAATGCTGCTTGGACACCCTTTCCTTCAGTACCATCGGTTCCTGATCATATGCTACCTGCTGAAATGGTTGCACGTCGACCAATTCTTTTTGGTATAGTGACTCTGTGTATTCCTTCCATCTTCTTTTGATGCTTCCTGCATCGTTTAATATTTTTCCCATAGAATTCTTCAAAATTGCAACTCGAGGCTTGAGTTTTTTCTTCAGTTTCCATGTATCTGTCAGTTTGTCTTACTGTGGTGTCTTGCGAGTTGCTATGATACTGGAAGCTTTGCCACCAGTATTTCAAATAGCAGCAGGATCACCCTTGGTTGACAGGTTTCAGCTGAGCTTCCAGACTAAGACAGACTAGGAAGAAGGACCTGGTAGTCTACTGAAAAAGTTGGCCAGTGAAAACCTTACGAATCTCAGCGGAACATTGTCTGATATAGTACAGGAAGATGAGCCCCTCAGGTTGGAAGGCACTCAAAATATGACCGGGGAAGAGCTTCCTCCTCAAATAGAGTCAGCCTTAACAATGTGGATGGACTCAAGCTTTCAGGACCTTCATCTGCTGATGTGGCATGACTCAAAATGAGAAGAAACAGCTGCAAACATCCATTAATAATTGGAATGTAGAATGTACAAAGTATGCATCTAGGAAAACTGGAAGTCATCAAAAATGAAATGGAATGCATAAACATTGATTTTCTAGGCATTAGGGAACTGAATTTGACTGGTATTGGCCAATCTGAATCAGAGAATCATATGGTCTACTATACACGGAATGACAAATTAAAGAGGAATGGCATCGCATTCATCGTCAAAAAGAACATTTCAAGATCTATCCTGAAGTACAATGCTGTCAGTAATATCCATATGCCTACAAGGAAGATCAGTTAATATGACTGTTATTCAAATTTATGCACTAACCTTTAAGGCCAAAGATGAAGAAGCTGAAGATTTTTACCAACTTTTCCAGTCTGAAATTGATTAAATATGCAATCAAGATGCATTGATAATGATCGGCGATTGGAATGAGAAAGTTGGAAATGAAGAAGGATTGGTGGTTGAAAATATGACCTTGGTGATAGAAATAATGCCATAGATGACATGATAGTATTTCACAAAACCGACATCTTAATTGCAAATACCTTTTTTCAATAACATAAATGGTGACTATATACACGGACCTCACCTGATGGAATACACAGTAATCAAATCGACTACATCTGTGGAAGGAGAGGATGGAAAAGCTCAGTATGATCAGTCAGAACAAGGCCAGGAGCTAACTGTGGAACAGACCATCAATTGCTCATATGCAGGGTCATGTTGAGATTAGAACAAGTCCATGAGAGCCAAAATATAACCTTGAGTATATCCCACCTGAATTTGGATACCATCTCAAAAATAGATTTGATGCATTGAACACTAATGACCAAAGATGAGACGAGTTGTGGAATGACATCAAGGACATAATACATGAAGAAAGCAAGAGGTAGATTAAAAAGATAGGAAAGAAGAGAAGACCAAAACGGATGTCGGAAGAGACTGTGAAACTTGCTGTTGAACACAGAGTGCCTAAAGTGAAAGAAAGAAATGATGAAGCAGCTGAACAGATTTCAAAGGGTGCTTGAGAAGACAAAGTAAAGTGTTAATGAAAAGTGCAAAGACCTGGAGATAGAAAACCAAAAGGGAAGAACACACTTGGCATTTCTCAAGCTGAAAGAACTAAAGAAAAAACTATTTCTTTTACTTAGTATTGATAATGATACTTAGTATATTTTCAAGGTTCATCCATGTTATAACAAAGATCAGTATTTCATTACTTTTAAGGCTAAATAGTATTCCATTTTATGGATATGCCACATTTTGTTATCCATTTATCAGCTAATGAACGCTTGGATTGCGTCTGCTTTTTGGCTATTATGAATAATGCTGCCTTAAACTAGTTTCTGTGTAGACATATGTTTTCACTCCTCTCGAGTATATACCTAGGAGTTGCTGGGTCATGTGATAACTACATGTTTAACTTTTTGAAGGACTTACATGCTGTTTTCCAATGTGGCTGCATCATTTTACAATCCCAGAAGGAATGTGTGAGGGTTCCAATTTCTATCCATCCTCGTCAACACTCGTTACTGTATTTTTTACTTTAGCCATCCTAGTGAGTATGAAGTGGTATTTCATTCTGGTTCTGATTTGTATTTTCCTAATGACTAAGAAGGTTGAGCATCTTTTCATGTGATTGTTGACCATTTGTAAATCTTCTTTGGAGAAGTATTTATTTATATCCTTTGTCCATTTTTTAATTTGGTTTTTTTTCTTTTTATAATTGATTTGTAAGAGGTCTTTATATATTCTGGATACCAGATCCTTATCAAATGTATGAGTTGCAAATGCCTTCTCCCATTCTGTGGGTTTTCACTTTTTTGATAGTGTTCTTTGAAGCACAAAAGTTTTAATTTTAATGAAATCTAATTTATCTCTTTTTTCCTTGATTGCTTGTGCTTTTGGTGTCATATGCAAGAAACTGATCCAAGAAGCCTAATCCAAGGTCATGATGACTTATACCTAAGTTTCTTCTAAAAGTTTTATAGTTTCAGCTCTTACACTTAGGTCTTTGATCCATTTTAATTTAAATTTAGTATATGGTGTGAGGTAAGAGTTCAACATCATTCTTTTGCATATGGATATCCAGTTGTCCCATCACCATTTGTTGAAAACACTATTTTTCCCCCATTGAATGGTCTTGGCACCCTTATTAAAAATCAATTAATCATAACTATATGGGTTCTTCTCTGGACTTGCTAACTTATTTCATTGATCTATATGTCCATCCTTGTGTCACTACCACACTGTGATTACTGTAGATTTGTAATAAGTTTTGAAATCAGGAAGTTTGAGCTCTTCAACTTTATTCCTCTTTTTTCAAGATTATTTTGACTATTTGGGTCTCTTGCATTTCCCTGTGAATTTTAGGATCAGCTTGCCAATTTTTTCTAAAAAAGCAGTTAGGATTTTGATAAGGACTGCATTGAATATATAGATCAATTTGGAAGAGTATTGCTATCTTAGCAATATGAAGTCTTCCAAACCATGAGTATAGGATGTCTTTCCATCTATTTCCAGTTCCAGTTGCCATACAATCAATTCCAACTCATGGCAACCCCAAGTATGTCAGAGTAGAACTCTGCTCCGTAGGGTTTTCAATGGCTGATTTTTTGGAAGTAGATTGCCAGGCCTTTCTTCCAAGACACCTCTGGGTGAATTTGAACGTCCAACCTTTCAGTTAGCAGCCGAGTATGTTAACCATTTGCACCACCCAGAGGTCCATTTATTTAGGTCATCTTTCATTTCTTTTCTTTCTCCTTTAATTTCTTTCAATTTGTAGTTTTCAGTGTACGAGTCTTAAGTCCTCTTTTGTTAAATTTATTTCTAAGAATTTTATTCTTTTTGATGTAATTTAAATTGAATAATTTTCTTAATTTCAATTTCAGAATGTGCATAACTATCACCGTAATCACTACATTACATAAAACAACTCCAACACCCCAATGTATTCTCACCTGCTGACCTTTGGTAGTCAAATAGTATTTTTTAAATTTCATTTTCCAATTATTTGTTGCTGATTTTGTATATTGGCCCTGTATTCTGAGACCTTGCTAACTTCACTTATTAGTCCTGCCTAAAAAAAAAAAAAAATTAGTCCTAAGTAATTTTAATTCTTCCAACCTTTATGCCTATTATTTCTTTGTTTGTCCTATTGTGTCAAAGACCAGTTATCTCCAGTACAACACTGAATAGAAATGGCAAAAGTGGCCATCCTTGCTTTGTTCTCATTTGTAAGGTGAGAATGTTCAATATTTCATCATTAAGTATATATGATATCGGTTACAGGTTTTTTTGAAATGGCCTTTACCTGGTTGAGAAAGTTCTCTTTTAGTCCTAGTATTCTAAGAATTTTTATCATGCTGGGGTGCTACATTTTTTTCAAATGCTTCTCCTGCATCTATTGAGATGGTTGTATGATTTTTTTCCTTTAGTCTGATAGTGTGATGAATGATGTTGATATTAAAATAGTTAAACAAACTTGCATTCCTGGTGAAAACTCCACTTGGTCATGATGTATTTTTTATAATGCTGGATTCAACTTGCTAATATTTTTGTTAAAAGATTTTTGCTTCTATGTTCATGAAGGATATTAGTCTGTGGTTTTCTTTTCTTGTAATGTCTTTGTCTGGTTTTGGTATTAGGGTTGTCCTACAAAAATAAAAATTGGGAATTTTTCCCTCTTCCTCTCTTCTGTTCAATAGTGTATGTATGATAGCTATAATTTCTTATAAGTTCAATAGAATTTACCAGGGCAACCATCTAATTTCTGGTTAGAGAGGAGCATTGAGAAATTCACCTGAGCACAGGTAGCTCACTAGGCTGAGAGACTCTTTCCTCCTCGTTGCTCAGAGCTGAGGGTCTATGGGCTGGGGAGTGGTGGCTCTCTGCTGAGGGTGGCAGTTTATGGCACTGAGGCTGCACCTATTTCTCCACCACAAAGGCTGATGCTTTAGGGATGAGGCCTAGTTGGTTTAGTCAGTCACAGCACAGGATGGAGGGAGAGGGATAATAAAGTGGGGGAGAAAAAAGACAGTGAAGAAAAGGGGGTTACAGAAGTCACAGTACAGAGGCCTTCAAATCCCACAGTGTAGGACCAAGAGAAGACATAGATCCGTGTATGTAATGACACCTGTGTCATCTCTCTGGTCCTTGAGGGCTCTTTGGATGATGAGACACGTAAGTTTCCAACATTCAGTGTTACTGAGCTTCTGACATCCACTGTTTTAGTGTTGATATAAAACCAGTGCTCACAGGTTTTACTGTTGGCGACAAATCACAGAGGAGAAGGGTATAACAGAGAAAAAGCCTTTTAGAGTCTTGGTTCTTTTTAGATTATTGGGTGAATTTTTTTCATCCCAGTATGTTTTTGAAAAAGCAGCACAATAGTCAGAGTGACATCATCTGGTGTTAATGTGAACATTATAAACATTTTCATTTTGAGTCAGGCCGAAGCATTATTTTACGATATTATTTAATCATTTCTTCCATCAGTACAAATGTCTAGCAAATGCTGAAAGTCAAATAAACCAATACATTAAGAAATAAATGAATTTATGATAAGAACAACCACCACCATCAACTAGTCAGGCTAAGTATATAAGGTTCTGGCTTTCTTCCAGGGGCTTCCACAGAGCCGGGTATGTTTTTGCTGTTCACTTACACAGCTGAGCTGGCCAGTTGCCGTGACAGGCAGATTTGTTTATTCGGTTTTCACTTCTCACATGAAATACAGGCCTGTCTTGATTCCCTCCCTCAGGGCTCTCTGAAGTTTTCTAACTAGAATCCTTTCTGCTCATTTGCAAAATGACTCCCTCCGTGGCCACTGCATGTGCCTGAAAGCTCTGCTGGGGAAGTGGGAGGGTCTGCTTAGACCACAGCTCCACTTGGTCAGTTCATAAATCAGGAGTGCTTATGAGTGAAAACTTTCCTGCAGTAGTAATTTCAATTTAGGGATAGCACTGATTTGGTTTTTGAACTCTATGTGATTTGCTTGTAAACCTAGCGGCTATTTCATCTGGATTAATTTGTGCACATGCTGTGTCTTGTCATTGTAACAAAATTATACACTTTATGAGCCCGCTGGCCTTTGTGTGCCCTCAGGATCCCAGCCAACTTTCCCCTGAGGGAGGACACTGGTCAGAGACCTGACCATGGGTCTGGTGCCTGCATCTTTGCTTGTTATGCCTGCCCTGGCCCAGAACAGTGTTACCATGTCTGCCACTCTCCTGGGTGTGTGTACACATAGATCTTTGGTAATGCAAGCAGGAGCTTCATGAAGAAGTGTTGGTTCCCAAAGCCTGGTGTCCACACTGGGGACTGATGGAGAGCAGGCAGTCCAACTGAGGATGAAGGTCATGAAGGTGGAGATGAGGAGCTGCTCAGGTAAGAAGACTCAGGCTGTGACTTATTCATTTGGCCTTGGGGCCCTGTAAGGTGCTGGTCTGAAAGCCTAGTAGTTAGTGCAGTTACTATGACCTTGGTGGTGTCCACAGTGTTTGCATGTACATCACCTGGGCCTTTTCAAGTAGGAATGCACTCCACTGGAGTTTTTGAGCACTTGATATGTGTTGGAAACCAGTGCTCAGTGTTGGGATCTCAGTGGGGATAAAGAGCTCACCATGGGAAAAGAAAAGTGAGCAGACAAATAAATCAAATAGTGGTAAATCATAGGTAAGGCTATGAAACAAAGAATGAATTAGGGTGGATGTGTATGAGGAAGAGGGTCAATAAGTCTCCCTTAGGTAAGAATGTAACAGGCTAAGGCATAAAATGAGAAAAGGAACCAGGTTAAGAGAGTTCCCAGCAGGGAACAGCCTCTGCAAAGGCCCTGAATAGGAAGAGGTGGACAGGACAGGGTACAGAGACACAGTCACGTGCCACCATCACCACCACCCAGCCTGCTCCCTGCTTGGCCTCTCTCAAGAACAGCACTTTGGATCCAGCGCACTGGCCTCATACTCCTGCCACTTCTCAGCCCCAGAATCAGGCCTGGCTTTTTCTTCAGTGGTGTCTAAAAAATAGCTGTGATTTCACAGGGAGCATGAAAGATGCTTTCCTCAGTAACGTACTGATGCTGATAAGTGTAAGAAATTATGGAAAATATGAAATGGCTGTTCTTTTAAAATCCAAGTCTGTAAAGTATGCTAGCTTCTTAAAGCCTCCAGCGCACACATGGTATGACTGCCCCAGGAGGAGAGGACATGGCAGGTGGGTTGGTGTCACAGGCTGGGAACAGGAACAGAGTTGTAAGGCCTGCTATCTTGGGTACATAGAAGAATTAGTGAAACAATTTTGACAAACTGTGCATACCATGCTATGCCAGGAAAGAAACAGTGGTTAGACAGGACTGGGCAAGAATCACTCTGTGGGATTAAATCGCAGACCTTGCACCAAAGAAGCCATACTGAACTCATGTCCACACCCTGGATCTACTGAGCCCGCAGACTCTGAATCACTCCCACTAAGACATTTAAAAACATACTTTACTCTGAATGCTTCTGTTATGGTTTCATATAAAAGCTATTTTTATGCTCCTAAAGGCAAAGGAAGGAGCCCTGGTGGTGCTGTGGTTAAAGCACTCAGCTGCTAACTGAAAGGTCAGCAGTTCAAACTCACCAGTCGCTCCGTGGGAGACAGATGTGGCTGTCTGTCTCTGTGAAGATTTACAGCCTACTCTGTCCTATAGGGTCGCTATGAGTCGGAATCGCCTCGACGGCAATGAGATTTTTGTTTGTAGTTTTGGTTTTAAAGGCAAGGCATTTTTGTTAGTGGTGCAGTTACTTAAGGTTGTGCAGGTCTGAATGATCGTTCTCCCCTTGCCTTATTCCGTACCATCATGTCTTCCACTTGAGAAGTAAAGTAGATGTCTTAGTTATCTAGTGCTGCTGTAACAGAAATTTATCTTCCCACAGTTTTCAGGAGATTAGAAGTCCATATTCAGGGTGCTGGCACTAGGGGAAGGCTTTCTCTCTCTCCAGCAGCTCTGGGGGAAGGTCCTTGTCACCAATTTTTCCCTGGTCTAGGAACCTCTCAGTCCAGGGACCCCAGGGCCAAAGGACACACTGTGCTCCTGGCACTTCTTTCTTGATAGTCTGGGGTCCCTTTCCTTTCTGCTCAATTTCTCTTTTATATCTCAAAAGAGACTGACTGAAGATACACTCTAACCCTGCCTCATTAACATAGTAAACATAATCTAACCCCACTGAGATAACCTAATTCTGCCTCATTAATGTAACAAACACAACCCATTCACAAATGGGATTATAACCACAGGTAGAGTTTAGGATTTACAGCACACATTTTTTGGGGACACAATTCAATCCATAACAGTAGATAAGGCCAAGCCAGGTCATGGAAACCAGCAGGACACACACTAGCTTGGGTAGGCATTGCAGAGTCATTACAGGTCCTGAGCAGGGTAGTGATGAGGGGAACTCAGGGTCTCTGAGAGCCGGGCAGAGCAGGATGAAAGGGAGAATTGGGAGGCACCTGGAATTGAAGTGGAGGTGAAAGGATCAGGAATTGGGAATCAGCATCATTGAGATGAGGGTGCAAACAGATTTTCTGATGCTCTAGGCCCTGGGAAGACAAAGATGAGCCTTGGAGAAAGTCCACATAATTATGAGAGAACACAAAGAGAAAGACTTAGGGAAAGATGGGCTGATCAGTGAAGGAAACAAGGGCATGCTGATGTTCTGCTGGTCCTGTAGCCCCACTTCCCATCTTCTCACCGGAGCCAAGGGAAAAAGGAGTGGACTAGAAAGGAGGAATGAGCTGACAAGGACCAAGGGGAGGCAGCCTGGCTCGGTACATGGATAGCCAACCACAATCCTGGTCCACAGGCAGACTTCTACATTCTATTGGTGCCATATGCATGACAGCTGAATCCATTTAAAAGAGGACGGTAAACATATAAATCATAATCCCCAAATTCACTCACCCCCTCATAGGACATCAGGGAAATATTCATTTTATGCCTCAGTAACAGTTAAGATCAAGCATAAATTTAGAATTCTTTAATTTAGACTCCAGCTCATTCATATGCTTGTTGCTAAATTGAAAGTTTAAAATAATTTCCTACTGTGAAAATTTGAGACTTGCAATTCTGATAATTAGATTTTTCAAATCAAAACTTGAAGTCATAAGAATAATCTCAAAATGTCTTTGAAATAGCTTTTCCAGTTCCGATCATAAAATTTCAGAGTCACATTATTTAATTTAATTTAATTTATTGGTACTCATTCATATCTAAATTAATACTATGTCTTGCTTAAAAATAATAAAAATGCACTTATTGATGAACATTTTTTATGTAGGTGGGACTTCTAGCTATGAAGAGGTCCACGAATTCTCTTCCCTCAAAAATGACTATAAAACTGGACAGAATTGTAAAAAACAAAGAAAAGTCATTTCAACATTTGACCACAGGCAAACAACAAATTTAGAAATGTATATTTACCAAAAAACTGCAGAGATTCAGGTAGAAACAATGGAAATATGTGGTGTTTGTGCCTAGTAATGACTCCATTCTCTGCCTTATTCAGCATGGTAATTCTAGTAGGATAGGACCAGCCATGAAAACCAGCAAAGAGCGCAGCTTCACTTGATATGAAGTGAAGGGTTGAAACCCATACCCAACAGCAAATGGGAGAAGCTGCAGATGTCTTAGTCTGAAGTTGCAATCCTGGTTGGGTTGAGAAGTGGACTGGAGGACTAGTTAGAAATTTAACAGGGAGATCTTGGAAATGAGATAGCGATTGAGGACTTGATAAGAATTCCACATATCCCAGGCTGTCTGGGAGCCTATGCACATGCACACTGGAGACCTGAGAGGGCTTGCTGTTAAAGAAACAACTGGGGCAGACTTCAAAACTGCCCCAAATTTGAATACATCCCCCAAATCAAATATAGATCTATCAGTAGATTGTGGTGTTTGAGCAAAACCTCTGACCAGCCCCTCGGTCACTAGTTCGCTATATACAGACCCAGAAGTGACTCATAGAAAGCCAGACCAAAAATTAAATAAGATTTTTTTTTTTTTTAATCTGAGCAGAGACATCAGCAGACACACACAGCAGGGTGACAGATTGTGTGGACCAAGTCCAGGCACATTGCAAACAAATAAACAGCACAATGAAAACTTTCAGAGCATTAAAAGAAAACAGAATCCAGAGTTCCTAGAACATATTGTCTAAAATGTCTAGTTTGTAACAACAACAAAAAAAAGAGACGTAAAAAAAAAGAAGTGTGACCCATATTCAAGAAAAGTTAATGGAATTGTCTCAGAGTAGCCTAGATGTTGGATTTAACAGGGACTTAAAAGCTGCTATTTTAAAAATGTTCCAAAAAATGGAAGGAATCTGTTTTTAAAGAATTTAAGGAGAGTATGATAAAAATGACTCAACAAGTAGGAATATCAATAAAGAAATAGATTTAAAAAAAAAAAAAAAACCCAAATGGAAAGTCTAGAGTTGAAAAGTATAACAACCATAATGAAAAATTCACTAAATGAGTTCAACAACAGATTTGCGATAGAAGAAAGAATCAGTGAATTTGAAGATAGATCATTAAAATGTAATCAATCTGAAAAATAGAGGGAAAATGATTAAAGAAAAATGAACAAAGCTTCAGAGACTTGTAGGACAACATCAAGCATATCAATCATGTAATGGGATTCCCAGAATGAAAAGAGAAAGATTTTTGAAGAAATAATGGCTGAAAACTTCCCAAAGTTGACGTAAAGCATTAATTTACAGACCCAAAGAAGGTCAAAGTCATCCAAGTAGGAAAATCACAAAGAGATCTTCACCTAGTTACATCAAACAGTTGAAAGCCTAAGCAAAGAGAAAAATCTTGAAAGCAGCAAGAGAAAACTAATCCTCATGTACAGGGGAACAACAATATGATAATTGGCTGACTTGTCATAAGAAACAATGGAGCTTAGAAGGCAATATAATAACGTATTTAGAATACTGAAAGGAAAAAATTGTCAATAAAGAATTCAATATACAGCAAAATTATCCTTCAAAAATGAAAATGAAGTAAAGATATTCTCAGATAAACAAAGTCTGAGAGAATGTGTTGCTAACAGACCTGCCTTACAAGAAATACTAAACGAAGGTGTTCAGGCTGAAAGAAAATGGCTGTAGATGGTAACTTGAATCCACAAGAAGAAATGAAGAGCTCTAGAAATGGTAAATATTTGAGCAATTGTAAAAGACTTAATGAACATATGTTTTTCTCTTTTCTTCTATTATTTCTTAAGTGACAAAAGATTACGTAAAACAATATAGCTCTGTTTTTTTTTTTTGGAGTAGTGGTTTCTAACATATATAAATGTCATACTATATGTGATAGTTAAGGTTGTGTGTCAACTTGGCTGGGCCATGATTCTCAGTGGTTTGGCAGTTATGCAATGATGTAGTTTGGCAGTTATGTAACCATGTAATTGGCTGTTATGTAATGATGTAGTTATCCTCCATTTTGTGATATAATGTAATCACCTCCATGATGTGATCAATCAATCAGTTGTAAGGGGAGTTTCCTCAGGGGTTTGGCCTGCATCCAGTATATATGGATGTTCTGGCAAAGCTTGCTGGCTTTTGTTTCCTCTGAGTTCTGCATCTGGCTCATCATCATCTGACCTCTAGTTCTTGGGACTTGAGCTAGTGGCCTGCCATATTGTCTGACAGTCTTGGGATTCATTGGCTTCCACAGCCTGTGAGCCAGCAGGCTGCTATCTTACCTGCCGATCTTGGGTTCCTCAGCTCCTGCAGCTATGTGATTCAGGAAAAGCTTCCAGCTTGACTCCTGACCCATGAACTTGGGAGTTGCCAGCCTCTACAACTGTGTGAGTTATTTCATTGAGATAAACCACTCTCTCTCTCTCTCTCTGTATATATGCTTCACTGGTTTTGCTTCTCTAGAGAACCCAGCCTAAGACATTATATATAACATTTATAGCACAAGTGATGGGAGGGAAAATGGAGCTATAGTGGAGAAAAGCTGGTATATTTTATTGGATTAAGTTAGTATAGTACAACCTGCAAAAGTCAGAACCTGTGTAAGGCAGAAACCCATTAGAGAAGGAAAACTCAAATATTTTCCACTAAGTAGAGAGCAATAGAAAAGTGGTGACTGTACCCTGTCAAAGGCAGAAGACTTGTGAGACCTGGAAAAACAAGGCAGTCCCATTGTGTTCCGGCTCTCACAGGTTTCATTGTATTAACCTGAAGTAAATTACGATATGCTAAAATGAGCATTGTGATTCCTGGAGCAAACACAAGGAGCACTGGTGGCCCAGTGGTTAAATGCTTGGCTGCTAACTGAAAGGTCAGTGGTTCGAACCCACCACCTGCTCTGTGGGAGAAAGATGTGGCAGTCTGCTCAGTTTGCTTCCATAAAGATTTAAAAAAAAAAAAAAAAAAACACTGCTGTTGAGTTGATTCCGACTCATAGCAATCCTGTAGGACAGAGTAGAACTGCCCCATAGGGTTTCCTAGGCTGTAAATCTTTACAGAAGCAGACTACCACATCTTTCTCCCACAGAGCAGCTGGTGGGTTTGAACCACTGAAAACCTTTTGGTTAGCAACTGAGTGCTTTCATCACGGTGTCACCATGGCTCTTCTGTGAAGATTATAGCCATGGAATTACAGCCCTATAACGTTGCTATGAGTCAGATTTGACTTGACAGCAATGGGTTTAAAGCAAACACTAAGACAGTAACTCAAAAATATAGTTAACAGAGGAATTAAAGTGCTACACAAACTTATGACCATTAAGAAAATAAAAAGACAAACCACAGATACGAAAAAATATTTACAATTCTATGCCGATAAAGGAGTTGTATCCCGAATATATGAAGAACTCCTATAACTTGATAATAAGAAGTCAAACAACTCAAACAATGGGCAGAAGATTTTAATAGATACTACACCAAAGAAAATGTACAAATGACTAAGAAGCACATGAAAACATACGTCTACATAAAGACTCGTACATGAATGTTTGTAGTAGCTGGACACTGGGGGCTGAACCCGTTCTTGCCTCTAGGGCTTGCTGGAGGGAGGAGGGAGTAGGGATTCCTGCTATACTTGAATGGATCTGGGACAGGCAGACAAAATCTGTCATGAGTCATTGTAGTAATGATGATAAAAGCAATACTATTATACAATCTATTATTTATTTCTGGTAATGTGGCATTCTGTCCCAGTACAGGCTCTGCCATTTTAAAGGCACACTGATGGCCACCATGTTATCTGAACCTCACTCACCCAGTAAGTGAGCATTCTCCTCAATCCTGGCCTCCACTGGATTACAGAAAAACCAAAAAAAACCATTACCGTTCAGTTCATCCTGACTCATAGCAACCCTATAGGACAGAGTAGAACTACCCCATAGGGTTTCCAAGGAGCAGCTGGTGGATTTGAACTGCTGACCTTTTGCTTAGCAGCTGTAGCTCTTAACCACTGTGCTGCCAGGGTTCCACAGTCACCTCCTTTCTTCCCACCCACAACCAGGGGGTGATGGCAGGGCTAGCTCAGGCCTCCAAAACCATTACCTTCCAGAAGATGCCCAGCCCGTCATTCCTGGTAGAGTGCATCCTGACTGGTTAAGACAGCCCTCCCCACCCCCTCTCTTCCATCTCTGTCTCTTTAAAACATACAGATAAATTGTATTGCCCTGACCTGTCTTATAAAGAGAAGAAGGGAGAGAAATGAGAACATTTAATATGACTAACTTCACCACTGGGACTTTTGGAAATCAGTGCAAAACCACAGTGGCCACAGAGGCAGGACTGAGCTGGAAGAGGGAGAATGTGGTTTACTGAAACTTTGCTGAAAAGAAGGAATTTCTCTTAGGGGACAACTTGCTTGGAAATAGAAGGAGCTGAAGTTTTGACATGTGATTCTCGTTACCAGCTACATCTTTTCAGACAAGGGACAGAAATAATTGAATCCATTTCTATTTTAATTATAACTTTTTTGGCTTTAAAGAAATCACCAATGGAAATCTGCAAGCCACAAATGCCGCCATTTCAAATTCCCCAGATTTTAATGTGGCCTGGATTTCCTTCGGCAGGGCTGTGGCCACCAGCCGCAATTGATGTTTGTTGTTGTAACAGACCTGAAGTTTTCCCCAAACAAAGATGAACTGCATGGTCTCTCTTCTCTCTATTTTTGTTTGACGTAAAGAAAGAGGCTCTCTTATTCTTTGCCAGCCTTTGCCCTCACCAAAAAAGGAGAGAGAATGAAGCCTTTTGTTTTGTGATGAACGGCAGCAGAGTTAAGGCTCACAGCTCTTCCCTTTCATTCCCCCTTAGGTGCCCAGAGCGGCTCCTCCGATCTAGAGTCCCAGATTCAGGAACAGTCACAAGTCCTGAGAGATGCTTGACATTGCAGGAGAGAGGCTGTTAATGAAATCAAACAGCACAGCAAACAGTGTGAAACCCCCAGAATTAAACATCATTTCAGCTGCCTTCTTTTCTTCCCACCAGTCTCTCTCTGTCTCAAAGATGTTCTTTGCAGAGTTGGGTGAGAACCCCAGAAAGATAAATGCCATCCTGTGGTGAGAGCAAGGTACGTGATACCCAGGCAGTCCCCAAAAGGATCACTGCTCCCATGGCCCAGAGACAGGAACCTGCTGGGCCACTGAGATCCCTACACCAGTCCTCTGATTTTGGCCCATGAGTGGCTGGCTGGTGGCTTGGTCGACCTGGCCTGTGTGGAGCACAGGCTAGACTAGTTATAAGGAGTAAATAGTCATATGGAGCAGTCTATCTATGTCACAGCCACAGTTTTCTGGTTTAAACTAAAATTCAGATAAAATAGTTGTGAGACTGTACCAAAGTTTCGTTTGCTGTAATTTGCCCTGCATTCAAATGTGTTTCTCAAAATCACAATTCAGCAATTCTCGAAAAGTCACTTTCGTGTAAAAGTAGAAAATGTTTGTTTCTTGGGCTCTTTACCCACATATGCAAATAAGGACACACACACACATAGCCCACAGGCCAAGAAATACAAAATAGCCAAGCATTGCTATTTAATAAAAATAAACATGAGGCTTGCTCCACATTTATAATACAATTTCAGAATACAGAAAATATGAGAAAGAACCACAAAACTGTTAGTATTTGAAAATGGTCTCCACATTAACCTCACAATCAAGTTTTAGCTAACAAACAACAAGCACCAAACAGCAATCATAGATGACTCCGTGTGTGTGTGTGTGTGTGTGTGTGATTTCTGGCCATCAGCCATCCTAAATCAAGGAAGGCTTGGAAGTAAACCCTGGTTTTAAAAAAGCAGTTCAATGATGCCCAAGAGGTAGCTGTGAGCCAGCCAACAAGAGGATTTTTAGTTTTTCCCTCTTCCATGTGTCCCCGAATAAATCTGAACAAACCAAGTTTGACATTTCCTAATGTTTTAAAGGAAGAGGTAAACTGAAGTCATAAAACACCTGGTTTAACCATATTTCTTCTTGGGCTTGTGTTCTTGTCAGAATCGGTGTGATTTTGAGCCAAGTCCACGTGGCCTCTTTGCAAACAGATTCACAAAGGGGAATGCTGGAGTCCTTGCTCCCAGCCTGACAGGCACCCTCTCTGTGCCTCTGTGCCTTGCTGGCAAAGGCACAGCAGCAGTGGGCCAAATGTTTGGTGGCACACCTAGGTTAAGATTTCTATAATTTAAGAAAGTGCCATAGTGACTCTTCCCATCATTGAGGGCCCATTTAACAGGACCAAATCTCTGTTCAGAGAGAAAAAGGAAGAGGCCTGGCATTCCTCCTTTTCCCCAAACATGCACTCTATCTGCCTAGGCTGGAAATTATGCAAAAGGACTTCTCAGTTTTCTTTGTGCCTTTTTTTCTCTGAAGGTCTTTATCTCTTTTCCTGGGAGACTTTTCCCTGAAGCTTCTTATATAGAACTTGAATCCCTTCTGTTATCTAGTCCTACTATGACAAAAATACCACAGGTGGGTGGCTTTAAGAAACAGAACTTTATTTGCTCACAGTTCAGGAGGCTAGAAATCTGAATTGAGGGTGCTGGCTTTAGGGGTAGACTTTCTCTGTCAGCTATCAGAAAGAAAGGGGAAGTAACCTTGTCTCTTTTCAGCTTCTATTCTTTGGTTCCCTGGCGGTCTTCATGTGACATGGCATCTCCCTTCCCCCATCTCTGCTGGTTTCTTTATGCCTAATCTGCTTATTTTATACCTCAAAAGTGATTGGCTTAAAACATACCCTACACTGATATGACCTCATTAACATAACAAAGAAACCCCTATTCCCAAATGGGATTACATTCACAAATAGGGATAGGATTTACAGCACATACTTTTGGGGGACACTATTCAATCCGTCTGGAGCCCTGATGGCTCAGTGGTTAACAGCTTGGCTACTAACTAAATGGTTGGCAGTTTGAATCCACCAGCCGCTTCTTAGAAACCCTATGGGGCAGTTATACTCTGTCCTACAGGGTCACGAAAAATCAGAATTGATTCAACGGCATCGGGTTTGGTTTATTCAATCCATAACACCTTCTCTTATGGTTTTCAGATCATGTTATTATTTTGCTTTCCCCTGACTCTGCCCGTCCCAACCATATATTAAGGACCATGGATAACTAATAGAGGAGGGGGTTTGTGGCAGGCAGAAAAATGCCCCCCCACCCCCGCCATATGTCCACTTTTTAATCCCCATAGCCTGTGACTATGTTAGGTCGCATGGCAAAGGAGAATTAAGGTAGTAGATGGAATTAAAGTTGCTAATCAGCTGATCGTAAAATAGGGAGAGTATTTTGGGTTTTCCAGGGGGCCCAATGTAATCACGAGGATTCTTTAACATGGAAGAGGGAGGCAGATGAGTCATAGAGGGAGATGCAACCAGCAAAAACTGGCCAGAGAGGTGCAACATTGCTGGCTTTGAAGACAGAGAAAGTGAGCCACAAACCAAGAAATGTGGGCAGACTGTAGAACCTGAAAAGGCAAGGAAACAGATTTTCCCCTAAAGCCTCCAAAAAGAAACACCGGCCAGCTGACACCTTGATATTAGTTCACTGAGACTGATTTTGGACTTCTGACCTCCAAAACTGTAAGATAATAAATTTGCGTTGTTTTAAACCACTAACTGTGTCGTAATTTGTTACAGCAGCAATAGGAAACTAATACGATGGCGACCCCTGCACCGCTAGCCTTTCTTCTTTGATATCACCTTACAGCCTCATGCCTAATGGTCCACTCCAAATTGTTATTAACTTGTTAGGTGTAATAGTGCCATGGGACTATTTCTTTAAAAACTTCTATTCTCATCTGACAGAAATGCACTCTCAAGTATTTTTTGGTGAAATGATATGATGGTTAAGATTTGCTTTGAAATAATTCTATGCAAAAGCCAAATTGGAGTGTGAGCGAAATGAATCCTAGCAGCTCAACGGTTAAGTGATGGGCTGCTAACCAAAAGGTTAGCAGTTCAAATCCACCCAGCGGCTCCTGGGATGAGCGACCTGGTGATCTTCTTCAGTAAAGATTACAGCCAAGAAAACCCTATGCGGTCAGTTCTATTCTGTCACATGTGGTTGCTATGAGTCAGAATTGACTCAACGGCACACAATGACCACCACCACCCAGAGAGAGAGATGAAACAAGATTGTTAATAATAGTTGAAGCTAGGTGATAGGTTCATAAGAGCTCATTATTTATTTTCTCTACTTTTGGTGTATGTTTGAATATTTTCATAATATGCAATTGAAAAAATATGTAGATGAAACAAATTTTTTTTCTTTTTTAATAATTTTTATTGTGCTTTAAGCGAAAGTTTACAAATCAAGTCAGTCTCTCACACAAAAACCCACATACACCTTGCTATACACTCCCACTTACTCTCCCCCTAATCAGACAGCCCGCTCTCTCCCTCCACTCTCTCTTTTCATGTCCATTTCACCAGCTTCTAACCCCCTCCACCCTCTCATCTCCCCTCCAGGCAGGAGATGCCAACATAGTCTCAAGTGTCCACCTGATCCAAGAAGCTCACTCCTTACCAGCATCCTTCCCCAGCCCATTGTCCAGTCCAATCCATGTCTGAGGAGTTGGCTTCGGGAATGGTTCCTGTCTTGGGCCAACAGAAGGTCTGGGGGCCATGACCACAGGGGTCCTTCTAGTCTCAGTCAGACCATTAAATCTGGTCTTATGAGAATTTGGGGTCTGCATCCCACTGCTCTCCTGCTCCTTCAGGGGTTCTCTGTTGTGGTCCCTGTCAGGGCAGTCATCAGTTGTAGCCGGGCACCATCTAGTTCTTCTGGTCTCAGGATGATGTAGTCGCTGGTTCATGTGGCCCTTTCTGTCTCTTGGGCTCGTAATCACCTTGTGTCCTTGGTGTTCTTCATTCTCCTTTTGATCCAGGTGGGTTGAGACCAATTGATGCATCTTAGATAGCTGCTTGCTAGCGTTTAAGACCCCAGACGCCACTCTTCAAAGTGGGAGGCAGAATGTTTTCTTAACAGATTTTATTATGCCAATTGACTTAGATGTCCCCTGAAACCACGGTCCCAGGCCCCTGCCACTGCTACACTGGCCTCCGAAGCATTCAGTTTATTCAGGAAACTTCTTTGCTTTTGGTTTAGTCCAGTTGTGCTGACCTTCCCTGTATTGTATGCCGTCTTTTCCTTCACCTGAAGTAGTTCTTTTTTTTTTTTTTTAATTAATTTTTATTAAGCTTCAAGTGAACATTTACCATTCCAATCAGTCTGTCACATGTAGGTTTACATACATCTTACACCCTTCTCCCACTTGCTCTCCCCCTCTTGAGTCAGCCCTTACAGTCTCTCGTTTCGTGCCAATTTTGCCATCTTCCCTCTCTCTCTATCTTCCCATCCCGCCTCCAGTCAAGAGTTGCCAACACACTCTCCAGTGTCCACCTGATTTAATTAGCTCTCTCTTCATCGGCATCTCTCTCCCCCCCACTGACCAGTCCTTTTCATGCCTGATGATTTGTCTTCGGGGATGGTTCCTGTCCTGTGTCATCAGACGTTCTGGGGAGCATTGTCTCTGGGATTCCTCTAGTCTCAATCATACCATTAGGTATGTTCTTTTCATGAGAATTTGGGGTTTGTATCCCATTGGTCTCCTGCTCCCTCAGGAGTTGTCTGTTGTGTTCCCCGACAGGGCAGACATCAATTGTGGCCGGGCACCAACTAGTTCTTCTGGTCTTAGGATAATGTAGGTCTCTGGTTCATGTGGCCCTTTCTGTCTCTTGGGTTCTTAGTTGTCGTGTGACCTTGGTGTTCTTCCTTTGCCTTTGCTCCAGGTGGGTTGAGACCAATTGATGTATCTTAGATGGCCGCTTGTTGGCATTTAGGACCCCAGGTGCCACAATTCAAAGTGGGATGATGAATGTTTTCATAATAGTATTATTTTGCCCATTGACTTAGAAGTCCCCTCAAACCAAGTTCCCCAGACCCCAGCCCCTGCTCCGCTGACCTTTGAAGCTTTCATTTTATCCCAGAAGCCTCTTTGCTTTTAGTCCAGTCCAATTAGGCTGACCTTCCTTGTATTGAGTGTTGTCTTTCCCTTCACCCAAAGCAGTTCTTATCTACAGATTGATCAATAAAAAGCCCTCTCCCTCCCTCCCTCCCTCCCTCCCTCCCTCCCTCCCTCCCTCCCTCCCTCCCCCCTTTGTAACCACAAAAGTATGTATTCTTCTCCGTTTTTTCTATTTCTCAAGATCTTATAATAGTGGTCTTATACAATATTTGTCCTTTTGCAACTGACTCATTTCGCTCAGCATAATGCCTTCCAGGTTCCTCCATGTTATGAAATGTTTCAGAGATTCGTCACTGTTCTTTATCGATGCGTAGTATTCCATTGTGTGAATATACCACAATTTATTTACCCATTCATCCGTTGACGGACATCTTGGTTGCTTCCAGCTTTTTGCTATTGTAAACAGAGCTGCAATAAACATGGGTGTGCATATATCTGTTTGTGTGAAGGCTCTTGTATCTCTAGGGTATATTCCGAGGAGTGGGATTTCTGGATTGTATGGTAGTTCTATTTCTAACTGTTTAAGATAACGCCAGATGGATTTCCAAAGTGGTTGTACCATTTTACAATCCCACCAGCAATGTATGAGAGTTCCAATCTCTCCGTAGCCTCTCCAACATTTATTATTTTGTGTTTTTTGGATTAATGCCAGTCTAGTTGGTGTGAGATGGAATCTCATCGTAGTTTTAATTTGCATTTCTCTAATGGCTAATGATCGGGAGCATTTTCTCATGTATCTGTTAGCTGCCTGAATATCTTCTTTAGTGAAATGTGTGTTCATCTCCTTTGCCCACTTCTTGATTGGGTTGTTTGTCTTTTTGTGGTTGAGTTTTGACAGAATCATGTAGATTTTAGAGATCAGGCGCTGGTCTGAGATGTCATAGCTGAAAATTCTTTCCCAGTCTGTAGGTGGTCTTTTTACTCTTTTGGTGAAGTCTTTAGATGAGCATAGGTGTTTGATTTTTAGGAGCTCCCAGTTATCTGGTTTCTCTTCATCATTTTTGGTAATGTTTTGTATTCTGTTTATGCCCTGTATTAGGGCTCCTAGGGTTGATCCTATTTTTTCTTCCATGATCTTTATCGTTTTAGCCTTTATGTTTAGGTCTTTGATCCACTTGGAGTTAGTTTTTGTGCATGGTGTGAGGTATGGGTCCTGTTTCATTTTTTTGCAAATGGATATCCAGGTATGCCAGCACCATTTGTTAAAAAGGCTATCATTTCCCCAATTGACTGACACTGGTCCTTTGTCAAATATCAGCTGCTCATACGTGGATGGATTTATATCTGGGTTCTCAATTCTGTTCCATTGGTCTATGTGCCTGTTGTTGTACCAGTACCAGGCTGTTTTGACTACTGTAGCTGTATAATAGGTTCTGAAATCAGGTAGAGTGAGGCCTCCCACTTTCTTCTTCTTTTTCAGTAATGTTTTGCTTATCCGGGGGTTCTTTCCCTTCCATATGAAATTAGTGATTTGTTTCTCTATCCCCTTAAAGTATGACATTGGTGTTTGGATTGGAAGTGCGTTGTATGTATAGATGGCTTTTGGTAGAATAGACATTTTTACTATGTTAAGTCTTCCTATCCATGAGCAGGGTATGTTCTTCCACTTAAGTATGTCCTTTTGAATTTCTTGTAGCAGAGTTTTATAGTTTTCTTTGTATAGGTCTTTTACATCCTTGGTAAGATTTATTCCTAAGTATTTTATCTTCTCAGGGGCTACTGTGAATGGTATTGATTTGGTTATTTCCTCTTTGGTATTCTTTTTGTTGATGTAGAGGAATCCAAGTGATTTTTGTATGTTTATTTTATATCCTGAGACACTTCCAAACTCTTCTATTAGTTTCAGTAGTTTTCTGGAGGATTCCTTAGGGTTTTCCATGTATACGATCATGGCATCTGCAAATAGTGATAGCTTTACTTCCTCCTTACCAATCTGGATACCCTTTATTTCTTTGTCTAGCCTAATTGCCCTGGCTAGGACTTCAAGTACGATGTTGAATAAGAGCGGTGATAAAGGGCATCCTTGTCTGGTTCCCGTTCTCAAGGGAAATGCTTTCAGGTTCTCTCCATTTAGAGTGATATTGGCTGTTGGCTTTGCATAGATGCCCTTTATTATGTTGAGGAATTTTCCTTCTATTCCTATTTTGGTAAGAGTTTTTATCATAAATGGGTGTTGAACTTTGTCAAATGCCTTTTCTGCATCTATTGATAAGATCATGTGGTTTTTATCTTTTGTTTTATTTATGTGATGGATTACATTAATGGTTTTTCTGATATTAAACCAGCCTTGCATACCTGGTATAAATCCCACTTGATCAGGGTGAATTATTTTTTTGATGTGTTGTTGGATTCTATTGGCTAGAATTTTGTTGAGGATTTTTGCATCTATGTTCATGAGGGATATAGGTCTAAAATTTTCTTTTTTTGTAATGTCTTTACCTGGTTTTGGTATCAGGGAGATGGTAGCTTCATAGAATGAGTTGGGTAGTATTCCATCTTTTTCTATGCTTTGAAATACCTTCAATAGTAATGGTGTTAAGTCTTCTCTGAAGGTTTGGTAGAACTCTGCAGTGAAGCCGTCTGGGCCGGGACTTTTTTTTGTTGGAAGTTTTTTGATTACCGTTTCAATCTCTTTTTTTGTTATGAGTCTATTTAGTTGTTCTACTTCTGAATGTGTTAGTTTAGGTAGGTAGTATTGTTCCAAGAATTTATCCATTTCTTCTAGGTTTTCAAATTTGTTAGAGTACAATTTTACGTAGTGATCTGAAATGATTCTTTTAATTTCATTTGGTTCTGTTGTGATGTGGTCCTTCTCGTTTCTTATTCGGGTCATTTGTTTCCTTTCCTGTTTTTCTTTAGTCAGTCTAGCCAATGGTTTATCAATTTTCTTAATTTTTTCAAAGAACCAGCTTTTGGCTTTGTTAATTCTTTCAATTGTTTTTCTGTTCTCTAATTCATTTAGTTCAGCTCTAATTTTTATTATTTGTTTTCTTCTGGTGCCTGATGGGTTCTTTTGTTGCTCACTTTCTATTTGTTCAAGTTGTCGGGACAGTTCTCTGATTTTGGTTCTTTCTTCTTTTTGTATGTGTGCATTTATCGATATAAATTGGCCTCTGAGCACTGCTTTTGCTTTGTCCCAGAGGTTTTGATAGGAAGTATTTTCATTCTCGTTGCTTTCTAAGAATTTCCTTATTCCCTCCTTGATGTCTTCTATAACCCAGTCTTTTTTCAGGAGGGTATTGTTCATTTTCCAAGTATTTGATTTCTTTTCCCTAGTTTTTCTGTTATTGATTTCTAGCTTCATTGCCTTGTGGGCTGAGAAGATGCTTTGTAATATTTCGATGTTTTGGATTCTGCAAAGATTTGTTTTATGACCTAATATGTGGTCTATTCTAGAGAATGTTCCATGTGCACTAGAAAAAAAAAGTATATTTTGCAGCAGTTGGGTGGAGAGTTCTGTATAAGTCAATGAGGTCAAGTTGGTTGATTGTTGTAAATAGGTCTTCTGTGTCTCTATTGAGCTTCTTACTGGATGTCCTGTCCTTCTCCGAAAGTGGTGTGTTGAAATCTCCTACTATAAATGTGGAGGTGTCTATCTCACTTTTCAATTCTGTTAAAATTTGATTTATGTATCTTGCAGCCCTGTCATTGGGTGCGTAAATATTTAATATGGTTATGTCTTCCTGATCAATTGTCCCTTTTATCATTATATAGTGTCCTTCTTTATCTTTTGTGGCGGATTTAAGTCTTAAGTCTATTTTGTCAGAAATTAATATTGCTACTCCTCTTCTTTTTTGCTTATTGTTTGCTTGATATATTTTTTTCCATCCTTTGAGTTTTAGTTTGTTTGTGTCTCTAAGTCTAAGGTGTGTCTCTTGTAGGCAGCATATAGATGGATCATGTTTCCTTATCCAGTCCGTGACTCTCTGTCTCTTTATTGGTGCATTGAGTCCATTTACATTCAGCGTAATTATAGATAAATAAGTTTTTAGTGCTGTCATTTTGATGCCTTTTCATGTGTGGTGTTGGCCATTTCATTTTTCCACATGCTTTTTTGTGCAGAGACGTTTTTCTTAGTAGCTTGTGAGATCCTCATTTTCATAATGTTTAACTTTGTGTTTGTTGAGTCGTTACGTTTTTCTTGGCTTTTTTCTTGAGTTATGGAATTGATATTCCTTTTTGTGGTTACCTTATTATTTACCCCTATTTTTCTAATTAAAAACCTAACTTGTATCCTTCTATATTGCCTTGTATCCTTCTCCATCTGGCAGTTCAATGCCTCCTATATTTAGTCCCTCTTTTTGATTATTGTGATCGTTTATCTATTGATTTCCATGATTTCCTGTTATCTGTATTATTTTGTTTATTTATTTATTTTTTAGAATTAGTCTTAATTTGTTTGTTTTTGTGCTTTCCCTATTTGAGTTGTGTTGATATCAGGACGTTCTGTTTTGTGACCTTGTATTGTGCTGGTACCTGATATTATTGGTCATCAGGCCAAACAATCTCCTTTAGCACTTCTTGCAGTCTTGGTTTAGTTTTTGCAAATTCTGTAAACTTGTGTTTATCTGTAAATATCTTAATTTCTCCTTCATATTTCATAGAGAGTTTTGCTGGATATATAATCCTTGGTGGGCAGTTTTTCTCATTCAGTGCTCTGTATACGTCGTCCCATTCCCTTCTTGCCTGCATGGTTTCTGCTGAGTAGCCTGAACTTATTCTTATTGATTCTCCCTTGAAGGATACCTTTCTTTTCTCCCTGGCTGCTTTTAAAATTTTCTGTTTGTCTTTGGTTTTGGCAAGTTTGATGATAATATGTCTTGGTGTTTTTCTTTTTGGATCAATCTTAAATGGGGTTCGATGAGCATCTTGGATAGATATCCTTTTGTCTTTCATGATGTCAGGGAAGTTTTCTGTCAGGAGTTCCTCAACTATTTTCTCTGTGTTTTCTGTCCCCCCTCCCTGTTCTGGGACTCCAATCACTCGCAAGTTATCCTTCTTGATAGAGTCCCACGTGATTCTTAGGGTTTCTTCATTTTTTTAAATTCTTTTATCTGATTTTTTTTCAGCTATGTTGGTGTTGATTCCCTGGTCCTCCAGTAGTCCCAGTCTACATTCTAATTGCTCGAGTCTGCTCCTCTGACTTTCTATTGCGTTGTCAAATTCTGTAATTTTATTGTTAATCTTTTGGATTTCTACATGCTGTCTCTCTATGGATTCTTGCAACTTATTAATTTTTCCACTATGTTCTTGAATAATCTTTTTGAGTTCTTCAACAGTTTTATCAGTGTGTTCCTTGGCTTTTTCTGCATTTATCCTAATTTCATTTGTGATATCTTTAAGCATTCTGTAAATTAGTTTTTTATATTCTGTATCTGATAATTCCAGGATTGTATCTTCATTTGGGAAGGATTTTGATTCTTTTGTTTGGGGGGTTGGAAAAGCTGTCATGGTCTGTTTCTTTATGTGGTTTGATATGGACTGCTGTCTCCGAGCCATCACTGGGAAAGTAGATTTTCCAGGTAATCAGCTGGTACGCTGGCTCCTAGTTCTGAAAACGGTCGCTGTCTGCCCGTATTTGTTCGTTTTCCGTCTCTAAGTCTGTGCTTGTTGTTCAGAGTTCGTAGATTGTTATGTATGTGATCGATTCCCTTGTTTTTCCGAGTCTTTGTTGCAAGAGGGATCCACGGCAGCGTCCACCTAGTCCGCCATCTTGGCCCCGCCTCGAAACAAAATTTTAAATGTCCACCTTCAGTGGTACTTATTCTTAAGTAAGCTGTGGTGTTTTCCCATTGTTTTTACTTACGTAGTTTTGTTCATGAGACTTATTCAGTATTAACTTCACCTTTGCTGGACAGTCTAGCTGTGGCTCTGGGCTCGTGATTTTGACCATCTTTCTGAGATGTTGGAAAAGAAGAAGATATTAAACTCAATGCTCACCCTAGGTGCAGTGTTACTGTCATTCTCCTCTGGGTAAAAAGGTGCTGGGGGCTTCAACGTTCAGAAGAAGGAGAATTGGAACATAGTCGTTCTGGGGGCCGGGGGACTGGCCATCCCTAGGGCCCTGTGCTATTCCAGTCATGCCTGGCACCTTTCCACCTCCCTGATTCAGGGTTTGGCTTGGCCCTGAAGCTTGTACAGAATTTCATCAATTCTAAAATCCACATTTTTTTTTTTTTTTTAATATCTTTGAAGTAGGGATGCATCATACAATCTATGCTGTTTTGGCTTTAATTGTGTCTCCCAAAAATACGTGTTATAAATCCTAAAATCCTATACCTGTGGATATAATCCCATTTGGGCATAGAACTTCCCTGCTGTGTTAATAAGACCGGATCAGTGTAGGGTGTGTTTTGAGCCAACCACCTCTGAGACGTTAGAAAAAAAAAAGCAGATTAGGCACAGAGAAGGAAGTAGGAACGGAGGAGAAGACACACGCCACATGAAAATGAGGCAGATAATGAAAAGAGGCAAGAACCTTCCTCCAGAGCTGACAGAAAAAGCCTTCCCCTAGAGCTGGGACCCTGAATTAGGACTTCCTAGCCTCCTATTGTGAGAAAATAAATTTCTTCTCATTAAAGACACCACTTGTGGTATTTCTGTTACAGCAGTACTAAGAAACTAAGACAGAGTCTCTAAGTGGATGATATGTGGCACATGGTCTTGCTCCTCTTGTTCAGTATCCGGGAGCATGATAATGTCCTGGATTTTGTGCCTCAGGCTCACTTTCCACTGGGATTTACAGTCACCTCAGTACGCTGAGTGTTCTTTGGCATTTGTATAATGCTCAGTGGTCGTTTTCTATTGCAGCTGTGATAGATTAGCACAAATTAAGTAGCTGAAAACAACACAAATATACTATCTTATAGTTCTGTAGATCACAAGTCCTACGCGGGTCTTGCCAGACTAAAATCAAGGTGTCAGCAGATTGCATTCCTTTCTGGAGGCTCTAGGGGAAAATCCATTTCCTGCACATTTGGGTGGTTGACAGAATTCAGTTCCTGGTGCTTATAGAACTGAGGCCCCTGTTTTCTTTTTAAAAAAAAAAAAAAAAATGTTCATTGTGCTTTAGGTGAAAGTTTACAGGGCAAATTAGTTTCTTGTTCAAAAATTTACGCACGAAGTGTTTTTTCACATCAGTTGCAATCCTCGCATTTTGTCAGCACTCTCCACCTTTCCCTTTCCACCCTGGGCTCTCTGTGTCCATTAGTCCAGTTTTTCTGTCCCTTCCTGCTTTCTCATCTTTGCTTTTGGGCAGGTGTTGCCCATTAGTCTTGTATACTTGATTGAACTAAGAAGCATGTTCCTCACGTGTGTTATTATTTGTTTTATAGGCCTGTCTAATCTTTGGCTGAAAGGTGGACTTTGGGAGAGGCTTCAGTTCTGAGTTAGCGGGGTGTCCCAGGGCCATAGTCTGAGGGGTTGCTCCAGTCTCTGTCAGACCAGTAAGTCTGGTCTTTTTTTAATGAATTTGAATTATGCTCTACACTTTTCTCCCACTCTGTCGGGGATCCTCTATTGTGATCCCTGTCAGAGCAGTCACTGTTGGTAGCTGTTACCATCTAGTTCTTCTAGGCTCAGGCTAGTGGAGGCTGTGGTTCATACAGACTGTTAGTCCTTTGGACTGATATTTTCCTTGTGCCTTTGGTTTTCTTCATTCTCCTTTTCTCTAAACATGACGGAACCAATAGATGTATTTTAGATGGCTGCTTGCAAGCTTTTAAGACCTGAGATGCTACTCACCTAAGTAGGATGTAAACATTTTCTTTATGAACAGTTATGCCAATTGACTTAGATGTCCCCTAAGACCATGTTCCCATGGTCCCTCAAGGTGTTTGGATGTGACTAGGAAGCTTCCACGACTTTGCTTTGGTCCAGTTGTGCTGACTTCCTAAGACAGAGGTCTCCAGGCTGCGGAAAATTCCACTGCCTCAAACAGCATGCCTTGTAGCTTTACATTAAAATCCTGGTTCCCCTCTCCTTAACTGCTACCCAAAACTAGAGGGAATTGGCAGAAACTGGTTTAGGTGCCATGTTGACTTTCAGGAGAACTTTTTAGATCTCATACATAGTAATTTCCTTGCTTCTGGGTGGATTTTAACCGCCATTTTCTGAACACGCGATGCATGGAGTTATATATAAACCCCACTGTGCCTGTGTAGTATGATAAAGAATGTTGCTGATAAAACTTGTATGAACTTCCTACTTGTAAACACCTTAAAAGTAACCTCCTCGCCCTCAATGAGCAGTCTCGGCCGCAGTAGCCCAGACTGTTTTCTTTCCTTGGGCAACGAAACAAAGCTGCCTTTTTACTCTCCCACCTCAGTCTTTCATTTATTGGCTGAGACGAGTCGCACTGAGCAGAACCTGGGGTTTCCACCTGGCAACATTCCCATATATTGTGTGTTGTCTTTCCCTTCACCAACGTTAACACTTGTCTACTAACCAGTTAGTGATTTCACCTCCCTGCTCCTCCCCTCCAACGTAACCATCAAAGATTGTTTTTTTCTGTGTGTAAACCTTTTCTTGGGTTTTTATAATAGTGGTGTCATACAGTATTTGTCCCTCTGTGATTGACTTATTTTACTCAGCATAATGCTCTCCAGTTTCATCCATGTTGTAAGATGTTTCTTGGATTGATCATTGTTCTTTGTCGTTGCATGTTATTCCATTGTGTGTATGTACCATAATTTATTTATCTGTTCATCTGTTGATGGCACTTAAGTTGTTTCCATCTTTTTGCTATTGTGAATAATGCTGCAGTGAACATGGGTGTGCATATGTCTATTTGTAGGACGGCTATTATTTCTCTAGGATATATTCCTAGGAGCGGGATTGCTGGATCGTCTGGCATTTTTATTTCTAGCTTTTTAAGGAGGTGCCATATTGTTTTCCATAGTGGTTGTACCGTTTTACACTCCCGCCAGCAGTGCATAAGAATTCCAATCTCCCTGCAGCCTCTCCAACATTTGTTATTTTCTGGTTTTTTGATTAGTGCCAGTAATGTCAGGGTAAGATGGTATGTCATTGTAGTTTTGATTTGCATTTCTCTGATGGCTAATGATCATGAACATTTCCTCATGTGTCTGTTTCCCACCTGAATGACTTCTTGGGTGAAGTGTCTGTTCATATCCTTTGCCCATTTTTAAATTGGGTTATTTGTCTTTTTGTTGATGAGTTGCTGAAGTATTCTGTAGATTTTAGAGATTAGACCCTTGTGAGACATGTTGTAGCCAAAAATGTTTTCCCAATCTACAGGTTCTCTTTTTCTCTTTTGGTGAAGTCTTTTGATGATTCTGTTTTCTTGCTGGTAGTAAATTGAGGGTTGTTGCTATCTTCTAGTGGCCACCACATTCCTTGGATTAAGGTGCCTTTTCTCTGTCTTCAAAGCCAGTAATAGTGGGTTGAGTCCCTCACCCTTTGAATCTCTCTTCCTTTTTCTTTTTTCTTGTCTTTCTGACCCACCTGGGAAGAGTTCTCTGCTTTTAAAAACTCATGTAATTAGATTGGACCCATCCAGATAATCCAGGATAATCTCACCATTTTAATATCCATACCTTAATCACACCTGCAAAATCCCTTTTGCCAGATAAGGTAACATATTCACAGGGTCCAGGGATTAGGGTGTAGACATCTTTAGGGGAGACTATTATTTTGCCTACTACACAAATTACAATACCTTGCCTATTAACACAGCAAATTACAATACTGTAGCTTGTGGAGGGCTTTCCCACAGATGGGAAAAGCTGAAATAAAGCCGTATGTCTGCTCCCTCTTTTGAGCAGACCTTGGCCAGGTGAACCCCTGAACAGAGTGTACTGGGCATGGTAGCAGGTAAATCATTTCCTTGGAGAACTCGTGAAAAATGGTCCCATTATCCGTGACTGAGATTGTGGGTAAAAAAATCCTCAAACTTACATCAGAAAAAGAGAGAAACCTTGGCTGATACCATACACTTTCATCTGAGAAGTGAGCTTCTGTGCACACACACACACACACACACACACACACACTTACTGGTATACTGTCCAGTATGGTGTTCTTCTATCACCTCTTCCCAATGTCACCTCTTTTACCAGCATCTCTGTATTGCATAGACGTTGCAAGCATGTTATCTCACTCCAGAGACCCAATTGTGCCAGTGCTCCTCCTTTACCAGGCCAACCATCCCCGAAACCTTAGGCAGGGACATAAGAGCAAGCCTCTCCCTTCCAATTCTGGGACAATTTTGCGTCTGTTCGGGTACCCAGAACCCACAGTGGGCATGACTTCATGACCTGATCCCATTTCCTTGCCCCAGAGAATTGAATACTTTATACTCATCTGCTTGGCTAGAATTTGAACATTGGGTAATATCAAATGTCAGCAAGCTTGTAGGAAATAGAGTCTTCATGCTCTGATGGTGGGACTGAGGAATGGTGCAGCCATTCTGGAGAGCAACCTGACAGTACCCAGTGCTATTAAATGTGTACATATCCCTGTGATGCTGCAATCTTTTTGTGCATCCTCTGCCTGGAAAGTTATGCATACAGCAGTAAGAAGCAGAGAACTGTATCCAGGTTAGAGTGACAAGTTTTTAAAACTCAGCAAAAGGGCTGCAAGTTAAAGTTGAGAAATCTTAAAGGAAGTAGATAAAACCAGAACCAAAAAATCCCAAGAAATGCAAAAAGGAAAGATTGGAAAATAAGAATTTTAGTCCAATAGGGCAAATTACAGGATCCTAAAAGAACAGTGGAGCTTGCCTGTCGCTGCGATGCTAAACAGGTTTACACAAAGCTTCTAGAATAAGACAGACTAGGAAGAAAGGCCTGGCAATCTACTGAAAAATCAGCCAGTCTTGCTCTGCATGGGGATCGGCTTTATGGCAGCTAACAAAAACAACAAAAGCACAGGGCCAGTTGACATAATTTAAAAAGTAATGAAAGATCACCATAGGTATTCTAAATTCATGATCGTATGCAAGGATGTTCACCAGACATATCAGAGCTGGAGACTCTAGAGGAGGTGGGCAAATGGGACTACGGCTCAGAGATGAGGAGAAAACAGTTAATACAAGACGAGGCTCATGTGGACTGAAGAAGACTGTGGGTTTATAAGGAGTATCTCTGCCCATATGGAGACAAAAAAGGAAAGATTATGACTGAGAGAAGTGTGGTGCTTAGAAAGAGAGAAAATAAATCAAAATGTCAGCCATGTGGAAGCAACTTTGGAAGGGAACTTCTTTATTTCCTCTTCTCTCCCTAATCTACTGTCTCATTCTATCTCCAGAGGAACCAATCAAGGAGGAAATAAGATTTATTGCAATTGGATTTTTTAAAAATGGCAATTCAATAATATTTCCTCTCCAGGGATTAAAAAGTACAATGCAGGCTGAGCCTGGCCCTTATCTAAATTTCATTTCACTCACAGTAAAGTAGCAAGAGACAGCATGATTTATACCTGTATTGGGAAAATGTGAGAAAGGCTTTAGTAGCGGTGACCTACCTAGAAACACCGCAGGGCTGCCACAAAAACACCTTCAGTATTTCCCATCACTTGGAGAAAGAGATCATTCGCCATCTTGCTCCTACTGAGCCTTTCCAACTTCAGTGCCTACCCCACGCCTAGTAATAGCAGCTTAGCTCCACCTAAACAGACTGACTCTATAGTCTTCTATATCCTTCCTGACTTTTTGTTTGTTTTATCAAATATTGAGAGAGAGGTATGGAAATTTCTGACAATATTTGTGTATCTGTTACTCCTTGCAGTTCTATCAGGTTTTGCTTCATGTATTTTGAAGCTTTGTTATCAGGTTATGTCCTCTTGATAAATTGCTCTGCTTATACTTAAAAAGAAGAAAAACCCTCCATGAGATGAATTGATACAATCGCTGCAAAAATGGACCCAAACTGTGAGGATGGTACAGAACCGGACAATGTTCATTCTCTCATACATAAGGTGGCCATGAGTTGGAGCCCACTCGACAGCAGTGAACAATAACAACAATGTACTTATGAAATGGCCCTCTTTATCCCTGATACTGTTCTTTGCTCTGAGATCTGTTCTATCTGATATGAATATAGCTACTCCAGTTTTCTGTTAGCATGATGTATCTTTTTCCATCTTTATTTTTAACCTATTTATATCTTTATATTTAAAACTAGTTTTTGGTAGGCAGCATATAGTGGGGTCTTGCTTTGCTTGGGTCTCCTTCCCTGTATGGGCCTGAAAACTCTCAAAGCAGTAAGCTGGGACAGCCATGGGGCTCAGTTCATTTGTGTCTCTTATCTCAGGGACCACTGTCTGTTCTTTAGCGTCTTTAAAATCATTGTTTCATATATCTTGTCTGTTTTTCTTTCTTAGTTGTTTCAGGTGGGAGGGTTAAATGGTCTCTGTTACTCCATCCTGGCTAGGAATGGAAGTCTGCCGCCCTTTCACAGGATAATTTATGTACTTTCTGTTAGTGTTAAATTAATTCTGTTCAGTGTTAGTTTTAGTTAGTTGATTTAATTTTCATCTTAGCTTTTTTTCGGTGTCATTTGGCCACATATTTACTAAGACATTGACCATCTTGAAATTCTTCTTTGGTAACTTTTATAAAAATACACCCATTTCTTCCAAGTTAACCTCCTTTGTCAATTATTAGTTGATACCAGCCTCCAGACCATCTTCTCACTGGAAGCTGGTGTGGATAGCACGTTTATGAACTGCTAAAGGCGGCCCTAGTCATCAGATACATTCTGACTGTAGCTGGCCACTCTTCTAAAACTCAAGAGTATGGCACACACACTCACACGCAGACACACAGACATACACAGACACACGCTCACCATGGTATCCATAGAACCATTTAGCTCTAAGCAAGCCTCTTCAAGCTCTAGGAGTTTCTGATATTTGTTTTTGAATCCAGCAGAGTTAACTTTTGTTGTTCGTAGATTTTTTAAAACAATCTCCATTTGCATATATTTCTGGGTTGGGTTTTTTTTTTTTTTAAATAATTTTTATTGTGCTTTAAGTGAAAGTTTACA
This sequence comes from Elephas maximus indicus, assembly GCF_024166365.1. Taxonomy (NCBI): domain Eukaryota; kingdom Metazoa; phylum Chordata; class Mammalia; order Proboscidea; family Elephantidae; genus Elephas; species Elephas maximus. The sequence continues at coordinate 43,238,520 of NC_064829.1, read as the reverse complement.
AGTCAAGTCAGTCTCTCACATAAAAACTTATATATACCTTACTACCTATTCCCAATTACTCTCCCCTCAATGAGACAGCCCGCTCCCTCCTTCCAGTCTCTCTTTTCGTGACCATTTTGCCAGCTTCTAACCCCTCTACCCTCTCATTTCCCCTCCAGACAGGAGATGCCAACATAGCGTCAAGTGTCCACCTGATCCAAGTAGCTCACTCCTCACAAGAATCCCTCTCCAAGGGTTGGGTTATTTTTTTCTTTTTCTCTATATTGTTTTGGTTTGTTTTGTTCTGCACCATCACTCCATAGTGTTTCTAAATAATCTAGATGCTGTCTCCTGCCCAGCCCGGACTCTCCTGGGGTGAGACTTTGATGGAGAATCACTAGTGCATGAGGTCAGGTGCCATCAGTGGCCTGTCAGAGGTAGACCCCTGTGAGAGTCCCTACCTGTGGGTTGACTAGGTAACAACTTGTCTTTAACATGCTACAATCAAGGAACATTTAAACTAAAAGGAGGCTTTTTGTCATTCTGGAATCTAGCCCATCAGAAAAACATGCTCCCTCAAAACCACAATGAGATACCACTTCGCATCCACTAGGATGGCTGTTATCAAAAAAAAAAAAAAAAAGGAAACAACAAGTGTTGGTGAGCATGTGGAGAAATTGAAAACTTTGCGCATTCAAATGCAGCCACTGTGAAAAAGTTTGGCAGTTCCTCGAAAAGTTAATCATAGAATTACCCAGGTATATACCTAGGTATGTACCCAAAAGAATTGAAAGCAGGGACTCAGATAATTGTACACCAATGTTCACAGCAGCATTATTCACAATAGCCAAATAGTGAAAGCAACCCAAGTGTCTATCAACAGATAAAAAAAAAAAAATGTTGCCGAGTTGATTCCAACTCATAGCAACTCTATAGGACAGAGTAGAACTGCCCCATAGAGTTTCCAAAGAGCACCTGGTAGATTCGAACTGCTGACCTTTTGGTTAGCAGCCATAGCACTTAACCACTACGCTGCCAGGGTTTCCAACAGATAAATAGATACGTGAAATATGATACATCCACACAATGGAATATTATTCAGTCCTAAAGAGAAATGAAGTTCTGATACATGCTACTGTATGCAAACTACATTATGCTGAGTGAAATAAGCCAGACACAAAAGGACAAATAATGTATAATCCCACTTATATGAAATATCTGGAAGAGGCAAATGGATAGAGGCAAAAGTAGATTAGTGGTTATCAGGGGCTGCAGGGAGGGTGGAATGGGGAGTAATGCTCAGTGGGTGCAGAGTTTCTTTATGGAGTAATGAAAAAGTTTTGGAAGTGAATAGTAGTGATAGTTGTACAACATTATGAATGTAACTAATGTCACTGAGTTGTGCACTTAGAAATTGTTTAAATGGAAATTTTTGTTACATATATTTTACCATACTAAAAAAAGTATATATACATATATAAAACACCCTCCCCAAAGTTATTGGACCCCTGGTGGCACAGTGGTTAAGAGCTTGGCCACTAACCAAAAGGCTGGCTGTTCAAATCCACCGGGGCTCCCTGGAAACCCTATGGGGCAGTTCTACTCTGTCCTACCGGGTAGCTATGGGTCAGAATTGACTTGACAGCAATGAGTTTTTGGTCTGCAGTTATTGCTCCATCTCTCCCTGCCCTTTCTTGGCTAAACTTGAAAGAACTTTCTGCACTTGCTCCCTCCATTTCCTCACACTTGGACCTATTGAAATCTGGCATCTCCACCCCACCCTCAGCCTTCCTGAGCATCTCACCAGCTCCTGCAATTGCTCTTAGGGCCTCATCTGGCTTGGTGCTGACAGTATCTGACATTGCAGACCCACCCTTTTCTCTCCCCCATGTCTCTGCCGCTCCTCCACCTCTCTTTCTGTCCCCTCCTGTTGCCTCCCTGTTTTGTTGATGTTCCTGGGGGCTTTGTCCCAGCCTCTTCTCTTCTTCTAGAAGAACACACGTGTTCCTGTGACTGTGATTGTGATGCTCCCCCTGTCTCCCCACTGGTGGTGGGTTGGGGATGAAGAATGAAAACTATAAATCAGAGGAGTGTGTCAGGCCTTGGGTTAGGCCCTGACAGGAGTGCTGGGGAGGAGAAATCAGTCAGCTGGAGGAGAGTGGGAAAACTAAGGAGAGGCTGCTGCTCCCAGGTGTGGTGCCTAAACACTGACAAGTCAAGAGTACGTATGTATCCAGAATAAGGGAAATGTGAATCATGCGACACAGGATGTTCCCATGGAGAAATCATTATAACACCTGTTATTTCATGCAAGTGCAGAGAAGTATATCAAACTGGAATGGTGAATAAGGCTTTGTTGTCTTGAGTTGCCAAGAGGAGTATGACTTTAAAATGTTGAAACTTCCCTCCCTGGGTCTGGCGAGGGGTGGGGAGAACCACTTAGGTGTATTTGCTCCACTTTGCTTTATAGATGCACATGTGGTACAAGGAAGAATAGAGGCCATTCCCCTGCCGTGGCTGGTGGCTGAAACACCAGTGACCTAGTAATCACAAATGTCCCCAGTTGCCATTCTCAGTCTGGAAATCTTCTCCCTCCCTGCCAAGGCTCCAACCTCCTTCCCAGCTTAGCTTGAGGTTGCCTTTCCCAGGAAGTCATCCACCATCCCCTGCTTGCCCCTGGTATTTGAACATCTTTGGTAGTTTGCATTTCTTTCTGCTGTGACTCAGGTGACTCATGGACAAACCTTCTTTCTTCAGCTGTTTGGCAGGCTTCTTGATGGCAGGGCTGCTCCCTGGAAGCATCCAGCAAATCACCTCACCCAGCATGAGCATCCATTGACTGTGAATTGATGTTTGTCTGCAAATTCTGCAGGAGGCTTGTGGCCCCTCACCCCAGCCCCAGCCACCCCTGTCAGTCATGAAGTGCCAGTAGAGAGCCTGGATATGGTCCTTCTGCCAGGCAACTCAGAATGAAGGAGGGGGGTGAAGGAAAAAGGCTTGATTGGGACAGGCCTTCAGGCCACCCTTGCCTCAGTCTGCAGCACATTCCACCCCCAAGGGCCCTTAGAAAGCATCAGTGATGAGGGGCCAGTATGTCCTCGACTGTGTGTGTGTGTGTGTGTGTGTGTGGTCTTGAGAGTAGTAAGGATTAATAACTGGATATTACCATGCAACAGTCTAGTCATTCCACCAGCCAAACCATTTCTAATTCATTTCTCCTTCCCGCAGCTGAGTCCCAAAGTCCACTGAGCTCTGTTGAAGTCCACGCCCTGAAGACTTAATCACCCGCAACCCTCCTTGTGATTCACCCTCCTCACTCAGCAGCCATGTTAGCCCCTGGCTGACCTGAACCTCTCCACCCTTTTCCTGTCACACTCTGGCTTCTCAGTCCTTCATCATTTAAAAGACAACTGTCTTCTCCTTCAGCAGCAACTCAGCTACCGACCCCCACCATCTCCTAGCCTTATTGCTCTAGAATCCCAGCGCCAACTCTCCGATCCTTATCAACCTTGGACTCTCTCTGTGATCTGGCACATCACTACTTACCTTCTTGGACCTCTCTGTCCAGCAAAACTCCAATGCTGGTTAACCTGAACCATCGAACTGAGCCACAGAACTGCCTGACCTGAGGGCAGGTGCTGAAAGGGCCTCACAACCTGGTGAATTCTTTCACAAACCTCAAATGAGCCCCAGCCCTGCCAGCCACTCACCACACTCCTCGGACAAGTTCATGTACCCTCTCTCTGAACAGGCTATTTCATACCCTCCGCTTTTCTCTTCAAACCCTCCGCTCCTCATCCTACTTCAAAAAAAACAACCCATTGCCATCGAGTCGATTCTAACACATAGCAACTCTATAGGACAGAGTGGAACTGCCCCATACAGTTTCCAAGAAGTGGCTGGTGACCTTTTGGTTACCAGCTGAGCTCTTAACCACTGTGCCACCATGGCTCTCATCTTATCCTAGGCTCTACAAATACCCACTGCTTCTGGGAAAAAGGAGAACCAGAAGCCCTCTGCTTCTCAGGGTGGGGTCAAGACCGTCTTGGGTTCAGGATCCTCTACCAGCATTAAGCCCACAGCCACTACCACCCCTCACGGCCACCCCACTGAACCGTTAACTCTGACAGGGATAGCCGATGTGGTGGAGCCAATGGATTTCACGGATATGGGACCAGAAACTGTCATTCATTTTCCCAACAATGCAGCTGGTTCTTCTCTGCCCTGAGGAAAAAAATTTGGGCAGCTCCTAAGATTTTTCTGATTACTTATGGGTAACTATGAGTCCCTGGGTGGTGCACATGGTTAATATGTTAGGTTGCTAATTGAAAGACTGGAAGTTCAAGTCTACTCAGGTGGCCTAGTGATCTACTGAAAGATCACAGCTATTGAAAACCCTATGGAGCACAGTTCTACTCTGACACGCATGGGGTCGCCATGAATAGGAACTAACTCTATGGCAACTGGTTTTTATGGGTAACTAAAGCACTCAAGCACTCAGCTGCTAACCAAAAGGTCTGTGGTTCAAACCCATCAGCCTCTCTGCAGGAGAAATATGTGACAGTCTGCTTTCATAAAGATTTACAGCCTTGGAAACCCTGTGGAGCAGTTCTACTCTGTCCTATAAGGTAGCTATAAGTCGGAATTGACTCAGCAGCAATGGGTTTCGTTTGGTTTGAAAGATCATTGTAAGTCACTATAAGGCCAGTAATTAAAGTTTTGAGTCCACCAAAACAATAATAAACTTTAAATTTCATATACGGTCTGGGTTTTCCCTCATGGCTAGGGCCCACTGCTGACCAGCCACCTGCGGGGGCTGGTCCCGACGTCTTTCTCCTCTTGTTTCCCTCCAAATCCTTCTATTACTTTAGCTCCACTCTTTGCTGTGGTTTTTTACCCCACCCAGGGTGGAGGTGGCAAGGGAAAGTGCTCACACCTCTTGGAATTTTGTGGTGCTCTGGCAGCGGCCCTCTCCGTAATGCGACTTCTTTCTTCACTGAGGTACTTCGGTTGGGTTTCTCAGACAGCCCCAGTCTCTGAGGGTCTCTTCCCAGCTGGTCACTCAAGACACCTTTCTCAGCAATTTAGGCGTCTGATGGAGCTTCAGAACATATCCTGCTATGCTATTTGCTCTGTCAGGCAGCCTTCTTGGACGGGATAAAAAGTGACTCTGTGTAGCTTCCTCACCTGAGTGGCCCAGGCCTGGTCCTTGGAAGTACTCACACAGTCCCTCCACCCTTGCAAACTGGAGGGCACAGACCTCTCCCACTGCAGCCCCCTTGCCTCCTCCTTCCACTGCACAGGCCAGGAAACAGCACTCCTCCAGCTCTCTCCCAAACCCCTCCTCATCTCCAGCCTTTTCCCTGCCTTTTAAACCTCTTTGCTAGGCCAGAGGTAGGAGGTCAGCTAAAGTCACAAAACCAGTTTTCGGGAACCTCCTTCCTAAGGTGGACTGAAACATTGCCTGGGAGTGAAGCACTGCTCATTCAGCTCAAACTGAGAGACTCTAAAAAACAAAATTCTAGCCCCCTTTAAATCCTGTCATGCTTGGCTGCATGAGCAATGAATGAAGAGCCTGAATTCTTCATGGCTGCTGTTCTACGGCAGGAAGGCAGCAGAAAGCCCGGAATCAAAACTGTCCTAAAGGGGAATGGGCAACCTGATCAGTCAACACATTAGTGAAGGTTCAGCCCTCCTGTCAGGCCCAGAAAGGCTGTCCCATTGCAGTTGGGTGAAATTTTCTCCAGAAAAGAAATGACTATGTTTGTATACACCAGGTAGTTTGTCATAGCAACAGATAAGTGTCCTTTGGCCCATATGAATATGTGGAAACCCGAACATAAGCAGAGGGGGCAATGACTCCTCTGGTTTGGCCTGTGTGCCTCACTTGTCTGCGGCTGATGCTCCAGATAGTGAAGTCACTGCAGCTACCCATCAAGGCACAGGCTGAGAACAGAAACCAGGCGCTATTTCAAGCAGAAAGAAATTCCACGCGGAGAATTGTTTACCAAGGCGTTGGAAGGTCTGGAGGTGGAGGGGGATGACAGAGGAGAGAAAATGAAATGAGATTAACAAGAGACAACCTTCTGGAGTCCCTGGGTGGTGCAAACAGTTAACATGCTCTGCTGCTAACCAAAAGTTGGGCGGTTTGAGTACACTCAGAGGTGCCTCGAATAAAAGGCCTGGTGATCTACTTTTGAAAAATCAGTCACTGAAAACTCTATAGAGCACAGTTCTACTCTGACACACGTGTGGTCACCGTGAGTCAGAGTCGACTTGATGGCAACCGGCCAAAGAACCTGCTGCTATCCCCCCTTGGCTGGAGCCCTGAGCTACCCCGGCTGCTGCGGCTGGAGGCACCAGGCAGGTGCGGAGGAGGGGCCTGTGCCGTAGGTGCCAGATCAGAATGGCTTCTGCTCTCCTTCCACCGGTGCTTTCACTGGCAGAGCCTAACAAAGACCAGTCGCAGGGGGTATAGGAAACTTAGTGCACAGGCTTCCAGCCCCACAGCGCAAAGCTGGCACAGAGGGCAAATGTAGGACTGAGGAAGGTAACTGGAACAGAGTCATGGGAACAGCCGTGGCCCTTCTCTTCAGAAGTCTTCCTTCTCTTCTTTTGGGAAGTTATAAGCATTGAGTTAGGAAAAACAACTAGTATATATGGCAAGTACCATTTGATAAACTCAGAGAACAGAGCTTGAAGGAGCCTCTTTGAGATCATCCTGTCCCCCTCTTTGCAATCCCACTTATATTCCACAAATGAAGAAAGAATGATGATGATAAACTTTTTAGTATTTCCTAAGTGTCTGGAACTTTGCTAAACCCTTTCAAACGTGATCTTATTTATTTCTCAGGACAATAATAATAATTACTATAATTTTCCTCATTTTACAGATGAGGAAACAGACTCTGAGAGATGTAGTCACTTGCCCCAGGTGCCCCAGCCAGGAAGGGCAGCACCAAAAGGAGAGCCTATGCTTTACGACTCCTTGTCCTATGTGATTTCCATTACACCATTACACTTCACAACAGACAATCTCCACTAGAAATGTTCTCCTAGAATTAGGTTTGGATCTGAGAGATCCTAAACACACCATTTCCACTTATGAGCAGAGTCATTGTTTTGAAAAAACTTGAGGTATTAGATCGAAATGTCAAGGGCAGAGCATGGAGACATGGCCACTAACTGAGGCTGTGAAAATAGTGTCAGGCCCTGAGAATCAGTCCACTTCTAGACCCCTAGTGGAGTCAGGATGGCAATTTGCTGTTGGGAGAGGAATGACCTCAGGAGAAGAAGAGAGGCTTAGAGATCAGAGAGGCTCCAGAGAGGAAATAGACTAATACCTGGGAGAGAAGTTGGTTAGAGGCGCTGAGGTCCTGGGCAAGAAGGCAGCTTGGGTTTGACATTTGAGAACAAGCTCTCAGCTAAGTGGGATAGGACTAAAAGAAAATACCAGTCTCTAAGAAGAAATGAGGAAAATGGCCCCTGTGAGGAGAATACAAATTATAGCCTGGAGAAGGCCATGGTGGGAAGTGGGGGGCAGAAGGCCATGGGATCTTGAGGGAACAGTGCACTGCAACTGGCAAAGGGAGAAGAACAGAATGTGCTAGTTGAATTTGAAAGGGATGTTCAGGCGTTTAGAGAGAAGAGACCTCAGAATCTGTCCAGTGTTTAGAGACTGAGTCTTGGCTACAACATCTTTGCCTCTTCCATCTGCCCTGCAGTCTTCTAGCGCAGTTTCCCGATGCCCACAACCACCTCTGGTCCCCAATCTATTTCCCTGTGTGCAGTCTCTCCCACCCAACTGCCTCATCCATGTGCATCATTGACACTGCTGTCATTGGCTTCTCTCTGCCACCACCTTCCAACCTTTCTGCAGGAACACCCCCAAGTCATTATCTTAGGACTCTTTGGGCCCTTACCATGACCTCCAAACATATCATTCTTGATTTTTTTTATCTCTCTTTGCATTTGTACTGTGATCCCACTAAATTGTGAGTGCTTTGAGTCATGTCTTATACCTCTGAGTATCCCTCGTACAGCTCCCTGGGCCAAGAAAATGCTTGTTAACACGTTAACAACAGCAGTTCGTGAACTTTATCAAAACTGAAGTAGGTTGTGGTTTGCAGGTGGTAGCCAAGCCCAGCGCTGAAACAATGGAGTTGAAAAACCTCATTCACGTTGCGCCCTCTTGTGGAGAAGGGAAAAAAGAGCACTATCCTACTGCCTTGGAAGATGGGGATTTCGTTTGCTTTCCCTACTTCCTCCTTCTCCTCAAAATATAGAATAGTACAATATTAATAAATCGTCTTTACCATGTTATGATTTTACAAATATTTTTCATAGATGAACAGGCAGCATTGTATAACTACATTTCCTTTCTGGTAATAACCTGTGTGTTTTTGCTCCTGGAAATCATTACATTGCTTCATTTTTTTTTTTTTGTCAGTTTTCTAGGTACTTACCAAAATTAATCCCCAAACTCTCTGATGAAGCTGTAGGGTCCTCACAATATTTTTAAACAAATTGGGCTCTCCAACAATTCTACTTTTAAAATTTTATTGGCGCTATCCTCAGTGCTGCTGCTAAAATCGGGACTAATGAGTTAACCTCACTGGGGTTGCACAGCTATCGTCCTGGGATTCCATACTTCCTTGCCTTTTCAGTCTTTGATCAATAGAAAACAATTATCATTTTTCTCTTTGTGCTTTGAGTGTCCTATTTTTAAAAAAATTTTCTACCTCAATATCTTGAAAACATTTTTCTATGTTATATTTCAAAATTATTATTTTGCTTTTGCATTTAGGTCTACCGTCCACCTTGGAATTATTTTCATGGAAGGTGTGAGGCAGGGATCAAGTTTTTATTTTACTTTTTCTATATGGATATTTAATTGACTCCACATCATTTAACGGGAAGACCATCTTTCTTTCACTGTTCTGCCGTGCTATTTGTGTCACACATCAGGTGTCCATATATATGTGACTCCATTCCTGGAATTTCTATTCTGTTCCATCGATCTGTTAATATCACACTGTCTTAGTTACTGCAGCTTTAGATTTTCAAAGACAAATGCGTGTAATTCAAGAGAAGAAAAGAAAAAGAATGAGGAAGTCTCCTCAAAAAACCTACTATTAAAAACACAAGCCCACTATTGTAATAATAAAAAACAAACAAAAAAACTTGACATTAAAGACTATTATACTGACGGTGAGGTTTACAAACACATGTATTTGGGAAAACTCTCTGGATTTTTCTGTGTCCTGAAGCAATATTCCTCAGGCTCATGATTTAACTTTCATGGCAGAAAGGCTATGAGGTGAGAGGGAAATTTATTGAGTACAAAATTACCGAAAGTTAGTATTTCAAAGTCTTATCCTATTACAACAGCCTACCTGTTCTTCTCATCAAATTCAATCCTCAACTCACTGGAATCTGCATGCCCACCCAAACGCTTCCCAGGGAGCCATCCTGAGAAAGGGGACCAAGGAGCTACATACTTTCAGACTTGAGGCCACAGGAGAAGCCCCCCTGACAGGTTCCCTGGGAACCACCCCAAGCAAGAGCAGCCTCTGTTCCTGAAACAGCTTTGGATAGAGTCCCTTCCCTCCAGGGTGCCCTAGAGTGCAAAAGGAATGGGCTCTGAAGAGGAGTCCAGCCCTTGCTGGCTGACTTCCCATCTGAAGAAAGATAGACCACTTGTTACTGTAATATTAAGTGCTTGTGAAATGTAAGCTGTTTAGTTGCTACCATTCATAAATTGATTTACAGATAGGAAAAGGAGAATCTAGTAGTTATGCTTGCTGGCTTTCCTCTGTGGAAAAGAAAATTTGGAAATTTGTAATAATCCATATTGAACTCCTGGCTTTGTTATCTCAGAGGAAAGCCTGTCTTTCTTCCTGCATCACTACGTAAAATTCGAAAAAAGAATGCTCTGTGCAGGTCATGAGCTTGCCCCTGTGGCTTTAAGGCATTTACTTCAGCAGAGAAAATGTCCTGAATCAATTGTGGTTGAAGTCACATTTTAATGATGTTATAAATTCAGTCTCCTGATTCCAAGTTCCTTTTAGTGCTCTAAAGGAAAAAAAAAAAAACTTTTAAAATACATGTAGCTGTAAAATGGAGGCTTCTGAAGTCCTCTCAGTTCACCAGGGGGAAGGATAATCACCATCAGCTCAAAGCTGATTTCCAAGAGGTGGAGGTGAGACATACCTCCACGGTCTAACCTTTTTGCCAATTCTGACGCCAGCTGTCCCTCCCACAAACCAAAAAAAGAGTTGCCTTCAAGTCTATTCCTACTCACAGCAACCCTATAGGACAGAGTAGAACTGCCCCATAGAGTTTTCAAGGAGCACCTGGTGGATTCAAACTGCCGACTTTTTGGTTAACAGCCATAGCACTTAACCACTACACCACCAGGGTTTCTGTCCCTCACATGGCACTCTCTTATTACTCTGCTAGGTTCGATAATTTGTTGCAATGGCCACACAGAACTCACAGACCATATTCACAATTATGGGGTTTATTAGAGTAGTAGCAGGTTACAATTCAGGATCAGGGTCAACTTGGAAGGAACAGGAACAACTCAGGATACAGTTCTTTGATCAGGACAGCTTCTTCTCAGCCATGCCCACAGGCAGGCCTCTGGGGCTAGGCTCTGCTTGGGCCTACTACCCCAGAGCCCTGCTCCGGCCTGGCCTTTGCCCGGCTCAGGCTAGTGTTACAGCTGTCTGGCTCTGCCAATAAGTGCCCAGAGCACCCCACTCTGCTGCCTGGAGGCACTCTGCCCTCTTGCTTCATGGGTCGGTGAGCCCACTGCAGCTGGCTGCCAGTCCTAGGCCACCGCCAGTCCTGGGCCACTGCCATCTCCAGTGGTCTCTTGCTATCTTCAGTGTTACAACTGTCTCTGACTCATGGGTTGAGGAGGTTTTCAGTGCAGGGGCCCTGGGTCCAAATCTCAGTATTGGAAATATCAGACACAGACTATAAAACCATTATCCATATTATGTTTTTTAAAAGTAAGGCAATTCAACATATGAAACTCAATGTAATCTCACATAATGATAGAATAAAGGACAAAAAACACATGATTATCTCAATAGACACAGAAAAAGGATTGGACAAAATCCAACACTCTTTCATGTTGCAACATGAAATGCAACACCGCTTCTTGATAAAAACACCAAACAAATTAGGAACAGAAAGGCATTTACTCAAACTGTTAAAAGGAATCTATGAAAAACCCATAGCTAACATCATACTTAATGGTAAAGACTGAAAATTTCCCCCTAATACCAGAAACAAGACAAGTATATTCTCTCTTTCCACATCTGTTTAACATTTTACTGAAGGTTCTAGCCAGGACAATAAGGCAAGAAAGAGAAATAAAAGACATCCAGATTGAAAAGAAAGAAGTCAAACAGTCTTGGTTCAGAAACAGCATGACCCTAGAAATAGAAAATCCTATGGGATCCATACACACACACATGCAAACACACACACACAACTATTAGAACTAATAAATGGTCTTGGCTATGTTGCAGTATAAAAGATCAATATACAAAAATTAATTATATTTCTATGTAGTAGCAATGAACAATCTCAAAATGAAATTAAGAAAATGATTCCTTTACAAAAGCATCAAAAAGAAAAAGATATTTAGGAATACATTTAATCGAAGTGCAAGTCTTACACACTGAAAATACACAATATTGTTGAAAGAAATTAAAGACCTAAATAAATGGAAAGACATCCTGTGTTCATGGATTGGTAGACTTAACACTGTTAAGACTGCAGTACTCCCCAAATTGATCTACAGATTCAGTGTAATCCCTATCAAAATTCCATCTGTTTTATTTTTTTTTTACAGAAATTGACAAGCTGATCCTAAAATTCATATGGAAACGCAAGGGACCCAAGATATCTAAAACAATCTTGAGAAAGAACAAAGCTGGAGAACTCACAATTCTTGATTTCAAAACTTACTACAAAGTTACAATGATTAAGACTATGTGGTACTGGCATAAGGATAGACAGATCAATGGAAGAGAATTCAGAGTCCAAAAATAAACCCATAGATTTATTGTCAGTTGACTTTCCTCAATGGGAAAATAATCTTTCCAACAAATGAGAATGGTTTAACCAAATAGCCATACGCAAAAGAATGAAGCTGGACTCCTATCTCACCAAAATGGATCAAAAACCTAAATAAAAGAATTAAAACTATAAAACCCTTAGAAGAAACTATGGATAGAAATCTTCATGAACTTGGGTTAGATAATGGTTTCTTAGATATGACATTAAAAACACAAGCACCTAAAGAAAAAAAAAAGATGAATTATATTTCATTAAAATTAAAAACTTTTTGTGCTTCAAAGGACACTATCAAGAAGGTGAAAAGGCAATCCACAGAACGGGAGAAAATGTTAGCAAATCATGTATCTGATAAGAGACTAGTATCAAGACTATATAAAGAATTCTTACAACTCAATAACAAAAAAAAAGTTAAAAAATGAAAAAATTATCTGAATAGACAGTTCTTCAAAGAAGACATACAAATAGTTGATAAGGACATGAAAAGATGCTCAACTTCATTCTCATTAGGGAAATGTAAATTAAAACACAAAATGAGATATCACTTCATACCCACTAGGATGATTAATATTAAAAAAAAATGGAAAATAACAATTGTTGGGGAAGATGTGGAGAAATTGGATCCCTTATACACTGCTCTACCATCCGTTTGTCAGTTTGTCATATTATAGTGGCTTGTGTGTTTCTATAAAGCTAGATGATATGCCACCAATATTTAAAACACCAGCAGAGTCACACATGATGGTCAGGTTTCAGTGGAGTTTACAGACTAAGACACTCTGGGAGGAAAGGCTTGGTGATCTACTTTCACAAATTAGCCAATGAAAACCCTATGGATCACAACAGAATATTGTCTGACATAGTGCTGAAAGGTGAAGGCTTAGTTTGGAAGGCACTCAAAATACACAGCGCCGACAACAATTGACTTGGGCATTCCAACCATCATGAAGATGGGCAGGACAGGAACAACGTTTCATTCTGTTGTGGTCACCATGAATTGGAGCTGACTCAATGGCAACTAACAACAATGTATATTTCTGGGAATTTAAAATGGTACAGCCACTTAGGAAAACAGCTTGGTAGTTTCTCAAAAAGTTAAACACAGAATTACCATATGACCCAGCAATTCAACTCCTAGATAATTGCTAGAGAATTCCCACCCAAGAGAATTAAAAACATATGAGCTCACAAAAATTTGTTCATACTAACTATAAGTGGAAGCAACCCAAATAGCCATCAGTTGATGAATAGATAAAAAAAAAAATGTAGTATTATATCCACACAGTGGAATATTATTCAGCCTTGAAAAGGACTGAAGTATTGATATATGCTACAACATGCAAGAAACTAGAAAACATTATGCTAAGTGAAATGAGTCAGATGCAAAAGGCCACATATTATATGATTTCATTTACATGAAATATCTAAAATAGGCAAATTTATAGAGGCAGAAAGTAGACTAGTGGTTGTCAGGGCTTGGAGGGAGGAGAGAATGGGGAGTGACTACTGATGGGTATGGGGTTTCTTTCTTGAGTAATGAAAATGTTCTACAATTAGCTACTGGTGATGTTTACACAATTTTGTGGATATTCTATAAACCACTGAATTAAATACTTCAAACATTTTATGGTATGTACATTAGTACTGCACTCCCTTAAAAAATCATCTATACGAGACCAAATGGTCACAATTACTCTAAAGCAAAGATGAAACGGTAGGGGGCAGGAAGATTAGGTTATTGGAAACAGAACAACTAGAACAGAAATGAGATTGTTGACGCAATGTGAAGAATGCAACCAATGTCACTGAACAATATGTGTAGAAATTGTTGAATGGGAACCTATTTTGCTGTTTATACTTTCACCAAAAATGTAATAAAGTATACATATTTTTTAAAGTTTTGGCATGCCAGGAAAGGAGGCATGAGCTGAGGTTTTAAACAGAACCTTGAGTAAGTGATGTGAGCTGTAATAAATTACAGCTGCTGTAACAAATTACCACAAACTGGGTGGTTGTAAACCACACAAATTGATTACCTTATAGTTCTGTAGGTTACACGTTTGACCCAGGTCTCACCAGACCAAAATCAATGTGTCAGCAGGACTGTGCTCCTTTTCTGATGCTCTAGGGGAGAATCATTCCCTTGCTTTTTCCAGCTTGTAGAGGCCACCTACATTCTTTGGCTTGTAGCCCACTATCTCCAACTTCAAAGCCAGTAACAGTGGATTGAGTTCAGATATGCTGGGATGAATAAATGTAATGGTGGAAGGTACAGGAATGAATGTTTCTGTAATGTCATGGAGTGAATGCCCTGTCCCTTCACTGTGTTTGTGGGCAATTTATAAAATTCATAGGCAATTTAATATACAAGGGAAGCATTCAGATAGACAGCATGCTTGATATTTTTCACATAACCTCACAAAATGTCCAGTTATGAGAAGGTTTACTGATTATAGCACCCCATTCAGCCTGTCTATCTAAAACTTTAGAGTCAGTCTGACTTGAAACATCTCCACAAAATTTCCACATATGTCACTCACTGTCAAACATATTCATACTCCTTTTTTTTTTTTGCTTCCCTGATTGGCACAATATCGATTCAATTATCTGTCAGACTGCAAGCACCGGCTTCCCACATGTTTCTAGAATCTGCCTCCATCCTCACCCCCTCTGCCCTCAATCAGACCTTCATCCACTGCAGCCTGGACCCTTGCAATAGCTTCGGAGCTGGTCACTGTGTCACAGATTGAATTGTGTCCCCCCAAGATATGTGTATCAATTTGGCTAGGCCATGATTCCCAATATTATGTGATTGTCCACCATTTTGTCATTTGATGTGATTTTCCTATGTGTTGTAAATCCTACCTGTATGATGTTAATAAGGTGGGTGATTTTCCTATGTGTTGTAAATCCTACCTGTATGATGTTAATAAGGTGGGATAGGCGGCACTTGTGTTAGTGAGGCAGGACTCAATCTATGAGATTGGATTGTCTTGAGGCAATCTTTTTTTCATTGTGCTTTAAGTGAAAGTTTACAAATCAATTCAGTCTCTCATACAAAAATTTATATACACCTTGCTATATACTCCTAGTTGCTCTCCCCCTAACGAGACAGCACACTCCTTCCCTCCACTCTCTCTTTTCATGTCCATTCAGCCAGCTTCTGACACCCTCTGCCCTCTCATCTCCCCTCCAGATAGGAGCTGCCCACATAGTCTCATGTGTCTAGTTGATCCAAGAAGTTCACTCTTCACCAGTATCATTTTCTATCCCACAGTCCAGTCCAATCCCTGTCTGAAGAATTAGCTTTGGGAATGGTTCTTGTCTTGGGCTAACAGAAGGTCTGGGGACCATGACCTCTGGGGTCCTTCTAGTCTCAGTCAGACTGCTGAGTCTGGTCTTTTTATGAGAATTTGGGGTCTGCATCCCACTGCTCTCCTGCTCCCTCAGGGGTTCTCTGTTATGTTCCCTGTCAGGGCAGTCATCGGTTGTAGCCGGGCACCATCTAGTTTTTCTGATCTCAGGCTGATGGAGTCTCTGGTTTATGTGGCCGTTTCTGTCTCTTGGGCTCATAGTTACCATGTGTCTTTGGTGTTCTTCATTCTCCCTTGCTCCAGGTGGGTTGAGACCAATTGATGCATATTAGATGGCCATTGCTAGTGTTTAAGACCCCAGACATCACTCTCCAAAGTGGGATGCAGAATGTTTTCTTAATAGATTTTATTATGCCAATTGACTTAGATGTCCCCTGAAACCACGGTGCCCAACCCCCGCCCCCCATCCCCTTCCCCACCCCTGCTACGCTGGCCTTCGAAGCATTCGGTTTATTCAGAAAACTTCTTTGCTTTTGGTTTAGTCCAGTTGTGCTGACCTCTCCTGTATTGTGTGTTGTCTTTCCCTTTACCTAAAACAGTTCTTATCTACTGAGGCAATCTCTTTTGAGATATAAAAGAGAGAAGTAAGCAGAGAGACTTGGGGGAACTCATTCCACCAAGAAAGCAGTGCCGGGAGCAGAGCGAATCCTTTGGACCCTGGGTTCCTACTCGGAGGAGCTAGTTCAGGGGAAGATTGATGAAAAAGACCTCCCTCAAGAGCAGACAGAGAGAGAAATCCTTCCCCTGGAGCTGACACCCTGAATTTGGACGTCTAGCCCACTTTACTGTGAGAAAAATAAATTTCTGTTTATTAAAGACATCCACTTGTGGTATTTCTGTTATAGCAGCACTAGATAAACTAGACAACCTGTCTCAGTTTTATCTCCTGTCAAATCTGTTCTTCAATTACCACCAGAGAGCTTGATCTGAATTGCAGATACGCTCACACCTCTTACTCAAGGCTCTGCTTAAAACCTCTGTACACGCCTCTTTACCTGGCATGCCAAACCTTTTAAAACTAGGCTCCTGCTTACTCTATTATAAAATGTATACATACAAAATATTTAAAAAGTGTATTTTATTGTATTTTTGGTGAAAGTGTAAACAGCAAAATAGGTTCCCATTCAACAATTTCTACACATATTGTTCAGTGACATTGGTTACATTCTTCACATTGTGTCAACAGTCTCATTATTTCCAGCCTAGTTGTTCTGTTTCCAATAACCTACCATTTCATCTTTGCTTTGAGTAATTGTTGATCATTTGGTCTCCTATGAATGACTTTTTTAAAGGATTGCAGTATTCTCAGGTGATATTCTGTATTTTATGAGCTAACCTGCTATTTAGCTAAAGGTGACTTCAGGGGATAGTTTTAGTTCAAGGCTTAAAGACCATTTCAGGGCAACAGTCTTGGGGATTTCTGTTGTCTCAACCAGTCCAGAAAGTCTGGATTTTTTTTTTTTTTTTAAGAATTTGAGGTTCTATTCCACATTTTTCTCCATTTCTATCAGGATCCATCTATTGTCACCCTGATCAGAACATTCAGTAGTGGTAGCCGGGCACCATCTATTTCTTCTGTTCTCAGGGTAGAGAAGGCTGTAGTTCATGTAGATGATTAGTCCTGTAGACTAGTTTCTTCTCTTAACCTTGGGTTTCCTTCTTTCTCTTGTGCTCCAAATGAATAGAGACAAATAGTTGTATCTTAGATGGCCACTTGAAAGCTTTTAAAATCCCTACTTGCTATTGACCAAACTAGGATGTAGAACATAAACTATGAATGATATAATGCCAACTGACCTAGTTGTCCCATGAGACAAAGCCTTCAAACCAAGAAAACCAATCCCATGAGGTGATTGGCTTTGTCTAAGAAGTACCATAACTGTGCCCCCTATTTGTTCTATTATATATCTACATGTGTGTATATATATACACACATACAAACATGTATATACATACATATACACATATATACACGCAGGTATACACAATACATACCTGTACTCATATACACACACATATACATATTTATACACATATATATGCCCATACTTTTTTGTTGTTGTAAAATTCTATATGCCGTAGCATTTACCAAAACATCCTTTTCTTGTGTACAACTCAGCGGCATCATTTACCTTGATCAGGCTGGGTAGGCTCCTGCTTACTCTTCAACCTCATCCTCAGTCACTTAGGGCCTGTAATCCTGCAGCTCAGCAAATCTAAACGCCTGCAGGTCCCTCAGTCTGGAAAGCATCCTTGAATACTCAGCTTTTCCTATCAACTCCAATTTCAGTCTCTCAGCCTCTCTTCCCAACACTTCCCTTGCTTTGTGCTTTTATAGCATCCTGTAAAGAGTTCATCAGAGCACTTGCCACATTGTTAATATATCTAGATAGCTACCATCAAGTCAATTCTGACTCACAGTGACCCCATGTACAACAGAATGAAACACTGCCTGGTCCTGGGTCATCTTCACGATTTACCAACATTTTTCACTCCATCATTACAGTTATTGTGCCAATCCATTTCACCAAGGGTCTCCCTTGCCCCCACTGGTCCTCCTCCAACAATTGGTCCCTCCGATTACATGTCCAAAGCAAGTAAGTAGGACAGTGTTCTGTTGTGATCCATAAGGTTTTCATTGGCTAATTTTTGGAAGATCAGCAGGAATTTCTCCCTAGTCTGTCTTAGCCTGGAAGCTCCACTGGAACCTGTCCACCATTGGTGACCTGGTTGTATTTGAAATACTAGTGGCATAGCTTCCAACATCACAGCAATGTGTAAGCCACCACTGTATGACAAACTGACAGGTGGGCAGTGGCCAACTTATCTACCCTCTTTTTAATTAGTCTATCAGCTTCTAAAGGGCTAGAATCCGTATCTTAGTTTTGAATCCTGTGTTTGCTATGCATCTGACGTACAGTAGTTGCTCACTCTACTGGGACCTTGTTCCTTTTCACTTCTTTCCACTTCACTCCCAAATATTAAAACGCACACACACACACAAATAACAAGCAAGCGAACAAAAAAACCTGTCCTTCTGAGATTAGAAAGACCCTGGAGGTCATGGTCCCCAGAACTTCTGTTAGCCCAAGGCTGGAACCATTCCCAAAGCCAACTCTTCAGACTGGGGTTCGGCTGGCCTATAAGATAGAAAATGATACTGGTGAGGAGTGAGCTTCTTGGCTCAAGTAGAACATGAGACTGTGTGCGCAGCTCCTGTCTGGAGGGGAGATTACAAGGCAGAGGGGCACAGAAGCTAGCTGAATGGACACGGGGATTACAGGGTGGACAGAAGGAGCATGCTGTCTCATTAGGGGAGAGCAACTAGGAGTATATAAATTTTTGTATGAGAGACTCTCTTGATTTGTAAACTTTCACTTAAAGCACACACAGAAAAAAAAAACAAAAAAAAAACCCTGTCCTTTCCCTATCTACCTTGCTGCAAAACAAAATGTTTATAATCAGTCTTTTACATTTGCTCTTTTTTTAAACTTTAGCCTCTGGGATCTGACTATTTGGTGTAATCTGTACCTCTGAATTGATCTTGACCTTTTGCCAAAAACCCATGGCTTTTCACCATTCCTCATTCTCCTTCCAGCTCTTAGCTGTTGCCCATTTTCTCCTTAACCCCCATTCTATGATTTCACACTATTGCCAGGCACTGCCCTTGTGTGAGATTCTGCTATGCCTTGAGTCATTTAACCTCCCCACCATGACCATAAGCACATTCCCTTCCAGCACATCTAAGGAGCCCTGGCGTTACTCGTGTGGCAGTTGCCTCAGCAAGGTATCTTATGTTGTAAAACCTCCCTGCCTGAATCATGAATTTCTTCAAATAAGTGTCATTGTCATTGTACGTTAATTAAGATGCACGTTTCTTCACTAAACCCCAAGGTCTGGTATACAGTGAGTAAACCAGCCTTTTTTCTCATCACTTCCAACTCCAGTATTAACATTGTCCTTTTTTTTGAAACCATACCAAAAAAAAGGACAATGTCAACTCCAGTATTAACATTGTCCTTTTTTTTGAAACCATACCAAAAGGATTTGTTGTTGCTGTATGTTTATAAATTAGCAAGGAGTTCTGTCCTCTTCCTGTCTAATTTTCCACTTCCCTCTTCAAGTACATTTAGCCTGATACATATTTTTCAATTCCACTTCAGATCATCTGAGGAAATGTATATGCATATATCCAAGAACAAAAAACTGAATATGTTACCATGGAGTTGACTCCAACTCATGGTGATCTCATGTGCTAAAGAGTATAACTGTACCATAAGGGTTTTTTTTTAGGGCTGTGATCATCATGGAAACAGATCACCAGGCCTTTCTTCCACAGTGCAGCTGAATGGGTTTCACCAGCCAAACTTTAGGTTAGTAATCAAATGCAAATCATTTGCACCACCCAGGGAACTCGCATACACATATAGCCCATTGCTGTCAAGTCTATTGGACAGAGTAGAACTGCCCCATAGGGCTTCAGAGGCTGTGAATCTTTACTACAGCAGACTGCCACACCTTTCTCACAAGGAGCGGCTGATGGATTCAAGAGTCGACCTTTCAGTTAGTAGTCAAGAGCTTAACCCAATAGTTTTACAGTGTGTAATATAAATTGGAAGTCATCAAAAATGAAATGGAACGCAAAAAGATCGATATCCTAGGCATCAGTGGGCTGAAATGGACTAGTATTAGACTTTCTGAATTGGACAGTCATATGGGCTTCTATGGATACCCTGGTGGCATAGAGGTTAAGAGCTATGGCTGCTAACCAAAGGGTCGGCAGTTCAAATCCGCCAGGTGCTCCTTGGAAACTCTATGGGGCAGTTCTACTCTGTCCTGTAGGGTTGCTATGAGTTGGAATCAACTCGACGGCACTGGGTTTTTTTGGTATGGTCTTCTATGCTCGGAATTACAAACTGAAGAGGAATGGAGTCTCATTCCTCAAAAAGATACAGTCGAATGCCCTTGCATAGTTAATAAAACACACGTAAACATCTTTCTGGTATCCTTTCTTTCAGTCAAGATTCATCTGACATCAGCAATGATATCCGTTGTTCCACGTCCTCATCTGAATCTGGCTTAATTTCAAGCAGTTCCCTGCCGATGTACTGCTGCAATCACTTTGAATTATCCTCAAAAAAATTTTGCTTGTGTGTGTTATTAATGATGTTGTTCAAAAATTCCCACGTTCAGTTCGATCACCTTCCTTTGGAATGGGCACAAATATGGATCTCTTCCAGATGATTGGCTAGGTAACCGTCTCCGAATTTCTTTGCATAGATGAGTGAGTGCCTCCAGCACGGCATCTGTTTATTGAAACATCTCAATCGGTATCTCATCAATTCCTGGAGGCTTACCTTACCGTAACCGTTGCCGTCGAGTCGATTCTGACTCATAGCGACCCTATAGGACAGAGTAGAACTGCCCCATAGAGTTTCCAAGGAGTGCCTGGTGGATTTGAACTGCTGACCTTTTGGTTAGCAGCCATAGCACTTAACCACTATGCCAACAGGGTTTCCTGGAGCCTTGTTTTTCAACAATTCCTTCGGGCCAGCTTGGACCTCTTCCTTCAGTAAAACAAATCAGTTCTTGATCATATGCTACCTCCTAGAAGGGTTGAATGTTGACCAATTCTTTTTGGTATAGTGATTATTCTTTCCATCTTTTTTTTTTTTAATTTTTGTTGTGATTTAAGTAAAAGTTTACAAATCAAGCCGGTCTCTCATACAAAAATTTATATACACCTTGCTATATACTCCTAGTTGCTCTCCCCCTAATGAGACAGCACACTCCTTCCCTCCGCTCTCTATTTTCGTGTCCATTCAGCCAGCTTCTGACCCCCTCTGCCCTCTCATTTCCCCTCCAGATAGGAGCTGCCCACATAGTCTCATGTGTCTAGTTGATCCAAGAAGCTCACTTCTCACCAGTATCGTTTTCTAAACTATAGTCGAGTCCAATCCCTGTCTGAATAGCTGGCTTTGGAAATGCTTCCTGTCTTGGGCTAACAGAAAGTCTAAGAACCATGACCTCCAAGGTCCTTCTAGTCCCAGTCAGGCCATTAAGTCTGGTCTTTTTTTTTTTTTTAATAATTTTTATTGAGGTTTAAGTGAACATTTACAAATCAAGTCAGTCTGTCACATATAAGCTTATATACACCTTACTCTATACTCCCACTTACTCTCCCCCTAATGAGTCAGTCCTTCCAGTCTCTCCTTTCATGATAATTTTGCCAGTTTCTAACCCTCTCTACCCTCCTATCTCCCCTCCAGACAGGAGATGCCAACACAGTCTCAAGTGTCCATCTGATACAAGTAGCTCACTCTTCGTCAGCATCTCTCTCCAACCCATTGTCCAGTCCCTTCCATGTCTGATGAGTTGTCTTCGGGAATGGTTCCTGTCCTGGGAAGTCTGATATTTTATGAGAATTTCTTTCCATTTTTTTTTTGATGCTTCCTGGGTTGTTCAATATTTTCCTAGTAGAATCCTTCAAAACTGCAGCTTGAGGCTTCAATTTTTTCTTCAGTTCTTTCAGCTTGAGAAATGTCGAGTGTGTTCTTCCCTTTTGATTTTCTTACTCTGGGTCTTTGCACATTTCATTATAATGCTTTACTTTGTCTTCTCCAGCTGCCCTTTGAAATCTTCTGTTCACCTCCTTTACTTCATCATTTCTTCTTTCACTTTACCTACTCTACGTTAAAGAGCAACTTTCACAGTCTGTTCTGACATCCGTTTTGGTCTTTCTTTCTTGTCTTTTTAATGACCTCTGCTTTCTTCATGTATGGTGTCCTTGATGTCATTCCACAACTCATCTGGTCTTTGGTCATTAGTTTTCAATGCATCAAATCTATTCTTGAGATGGTCTCTAAATTCAGGTGGGATATTCTTAAGGTGGTATTTTGGCTCTCCTGGACTTGTTTTTTCTTCAGCTTCAACTGGAACTTACACATGAGCAATTGATGGTCTGTTCCGAAGTTCATCGCTGGACTTGTTCTGTTGTGCATAGGGTCTCTGTCAGTCAGAATCCACTGAGGGCACCTAACATTCCGGGGTGACGGTATTAGAGGAAGGTTGTGCGGAGAGGTAGAAAGCATAGGATTCTTTTCTCCCTGGGGCCCTGGTAGTGCAGTGCTTAAGCGGTTGGTTGCTAACCAAAAGGCAGGCAGTTCTAACCTACCAGCCGCTCCTTGGAAACCCTCTGGGGCAGTCCTACTCTGTCCTATAGGGTCGCTATGGACTATGAGTCGGAATCCACTCGATGTCAAAGGGTGTCTTCTCTCTAAGACCTTGGGCAAGTCACGGAAACTTTAGTTTTATTTTCTGTAAATGAGTTCTCAAATGAGTAAATGAATAATGTAGGTTAAAGCACTCTGAGAAGTAAAAAAAAAAAAAAAAAAAGGTAGTTTCTTTGAACGGTGATACGGGGCTGCTGAATTCCCATCCTTTGCGGTTATCCCCCTTCACCTATATTGGACCCTACCTCCAGGAGGCGGGAGGCGGTGTTGGCTTGTCTCCATGGTAACTGCTCCGGCTTCCCGGCCCCGCCCCCACCCTGCAGCCAGGACAGGAAGCAGCTGCGGCCGAACGCTTCCTCCAGCTTCTTCTGGACCTCGCAGGGTGGTCCTTCCCGGCCCGGAGGTGAGAGCCGAGGCCTCGTCAGGGCTCCTAGGCGTGGGCGACAACCGTCCGTCATCGGGGTTGTGGGAGAGACGGTGGCATCGCCTTGACCCGGCCTCCCTCCGCTCACCCGCGCATCCTCTCTTCACATTCCTCCCGATATCCACTGGCGAGGGGCGCTTCCCTGCTGCACTCTTCGCCCACGCACCACCTCTACTTGTCCTTCCCCTGCACAACCCCTGGAACCTGCCTACTGCTCCCCGGCATATCCCCAATCCCGCTGAACGCTCTTTCATTCCCTACGACCCTCCTACCGCGCGCCCACCCCACGCCCGGTCTGAGCGCGGCTCTGACGCCCGCACCTCTCCCCGCGCGCCTCTCCAGTCCCCACCGCGGCCTTGCTGAGGCTGTTCCCAGCCGGAGTGAGGCGCCGCACAGGGGAGAGTGGGAGGGCACTTGGGTGGTGCCTGAGGACTGTCGGACCCCCGCCCTCCCAGAGCCAGTCCACAAGATGGGGATTTTGAACTGAGCGTTGTTCCCCTCCAGAAAGACCCCTGCGTCCCTGACTCTGGGCGAAGCCTCCCTTCGGAGGGACCGTGTTCGGAAAGGACGCCGTGTGATGTCGGAAATTTGGTTCTCTGTGTCGTTTAGAGCTGAGGGCAATTGTGGAGACCGCACAGATTCTGCTCCTGGTGCTGAAGACACAGTGCGTTCTGGTCTGGAAGGCTGTTTTGGCCTTTGGAAGGATCTTTTGTGGTCAAGTTGATTCCTACTCATAGCAGCTCTACAGGACAAAGTAGATCTGCTCTATAAGTGTTTCCAAAGCAGTAATCTTTATGGGAGCAGATTGCTACATCTTTCTTCTCCTCTGGTGAGTTAAAACTTCCAGCCTTTCCCTTAGCAGCGGAGTGCTTAACCACTGTGCCACCAGGGCTCCTTGTTTTGGCCTTACCCTTTGCAGTCAGTCTGTTTCAACTCATAGCGACCCTATAGAACAGAGTTGAACTGCTTCGTAGGGTTTCCAAGACTATAAACTTTATAGAAGCCGACTGCCACTTCTTTTTCCCACAGAACAGCTGGTGGGTTGGAACCACCAACTGGTGGAGAGCTTTACCAGTGTACCACCAGGGCTCCTTGGTCTTGGTCTTAGGAAACCCAGTGCCGTCGAGTTGATTCCAACTCATAGCGACCCTATAGGACAGAGTAGAAGTGCCCCATAGAGTTTCCAAGGAGCGCCTGGTGGATTCAAATTGCCGACCCTTTGGTTAGCAGCTGTAGCACTTAACCACTACACCACCAGGGTTTCCTTAGGGTCCCTTAAATGTAATGCTCTCTGATGGCTCCAAACTCGTGGCCTCAATCCTTCACAATTCTTCCTTCTTGTCCCTTAGACTCTGTTCCAGGCTCATCTGGGCCTGTTGCTCCTGTGACTTCCTTCTGAGTGCTGGGACTCTGCATAGGGGTTCCCAGTGAGGGGACTGCCCTACCTCCAGCCTCTTGACGGTGTAGCACAGTGCATGACTGGATGCCTTGGATTCATACCCCAGCACTGCCACTTTGTCTTTGGTCACATTATCTGGCCTTGTGGTTCCTCATCTATAAAATTGGGATAAAAGTAGCCTCATAAGGCTTTTATGAGGATTAAATGAGTTTATATTTATTAAAGTCAGTAGAACAGAGCTTGGTACCTAGTGTGTTCCATACGTCAGGTATCATTTGGATCTTAGCATATCACTGTATAGGTTTGTATCACTTGATAATTTATTATCATATCTCCCCTGTGAGAGTATAAGCTTTGTGAAGCCACTGGCCTCATTCAGGTCACTGACATGTCTTCAGTGCCTGGAACAGCACTTGGTGAGGTAGGGAAAACAATCAGATGACAGATGACATAAAGAGGAAAAATAGGGGCACACGTAAGATTTTAAAATTAGCCATCATTTGCTGAACTTTATAAATGCTATCAGATAACCACTGTACAACTTTTCAAATTTGATTAATCATTGGTATAAAAACCAAAAAAATCAAGCCCACTGCCATCGAGTTGATTTTGACTCATAGTGACTGTAAAGGACAGAGTAGAACTGCCCCATGGGGTTTACAAGGAGTACCTGGTGGATTTGAACTGCTGACCTTTTGGTTAGCAGTGACCTGAACGAGGCTAGTAGCTTCACAAAGCTTGTACTCTAGCAGGGGAGAGATGATAATAAATTATTAAGTAAGTGATACAAACTTATACGATGATGTGCTAAGATGCAAGTGATTCCTGACATAGGGAACACACTAGGTGCCAAGCACTATTATAATGACTTTAATAAATATAAACTCATTTAATTCTCATAAAAGCCTTATGAGGCTACTATTATCTCCATTTTATAAATATACACTAAAAGTGGTACTAAGAAAAGTATTGTCCCACCTTCCTTGCAAGGTGAAATTTGCCACTCTACTTGACCCCAGTGAGCAGAGTTCTTGGGACATGCTTGAAGGAAATAATTTGAAAGAAAAATAGTATGTTCGTGAAGATGTGCCTCTGAGCAGCACTTATATTGATGAAAATTAGAAACAACTTAAATATTCTACAATAAAGAGATGTCGTTATCGTTGTCAGGTGCCGTCGAATTGGCTCCAACTCATAGTGACCCTGTGTACAACAGAATGAAATGCTGCCTGGTCCTGCGCGCTTCTCATGATCGTTATTATGCTTGAGGCCATTGTTGCAGCCACTGCCAGTCCGTCTCATTGAGGGTCTTCCTCTTTTTTGCTGGCCCTCTACTTTACCAAGCATGATGTCTTTCTCCAGGAACTGATCCCTCCTGATAGCATGTCCAAAGTATGTGAGATGTAATCTTGCCATCCATGCTTCTAAGGAGCATTCTGGCTGTACTTCTGAGATAGATTTGTTCATTCTACAACAAAGAGATAGTGGAGCATATATCTACATATTCACATATACATCTAGATAGATGTTATGGATGGGAAGTAGAATATGAAAATACATTCATTTAGATGGAGAAATATATGATTTCTTTTGAATGTTTCTTTTAATGTCAAAATAATATTGTTGCCACAGTTAGTTAAAATTGAAAAAAAATTCACACAAAAGTACTTCTCTCATGAGACTATTAGAACTCTTTGCAGCAGGCTGGAGAAAATTAATCAGCTCTTTGAACCTGCTCCAGGGTCATAGCTTTTCTATAGGCCTTCCTTATTTCTACTCTCTGGGATCTCTTATACAATGCTGGCTGATCTCTTATTTTAATTTTCAGTCAGCCTGTGAGCCTGGTGTTCAGAATAAACTGGGAATTACTCATGCATATGAACTAGTGAGTCATAGCTCTTTGATTCTCTTAGAGAAAGTTGTTGCTGTTAGGGGCCATTGAGTCGATTCCAACTCATAGCAGAACGAAACACTGCCCGGTCCTGTGCCATCCTCACAATCATTGTTATGCTTGAGCCTAGAGAAAGAAATATTCTTCAAATCATGGTTTATATTAAGATTAAGGTCAGTACTTTCTGTACAGTCTTATGTTTCTATTCATACTGATGGTGTTCTAAGAAGCATGTTTTATTTGTCTTTGTTTCCGCTTGTTTCTTTAGTTGTATTAAGGAGTGTCCATAGGAGAGCTTCACGTCCTTGACAAAGCCTAGTTGTCCTGGACTATTCAAAGTCAAAATGTCTGCGTAGTTGAGAGAGTCACCAACACCCCTTCCACAAACTTCGGCAGAGCCTGATGGGATTCTGATAGTGAAGATGGAAGAGGAACAGCAGGCCTGCAATTGGGACTCCAGCCTCCATTGGAGCAGCTGCTGCAGCCCAGAGACCTTCCGCCAGCAGTTCAGGCAGTTTGGTTACCAGGATTCACCTGGGCCCTGGCAGACTCTGAGCCAGCTCTGGGAACTTTGTCATCTCTGGCTGAGGCTGGAGGTGCACACCAAGGAGCAGATCCTGGAGCTGCTGGTGCTGGAGCAATTCCTGGCCTTTCTGCCCAAAGAGCTGCAGGCCTGGGTGCAGAAGCATCAGCCAGAGAAGGGAGAGGAAGCCATGACTCTGCTGGAGATTGCAGAGAGAGCTCGACGGGCCAGCAGAGCAGGTAAGAAGGGCATCTGTGGGGATGAACGACCAGGCTGAGTCAGGAGCACTGCTCATCACTGGAGTTGAGCGGTTAAGTTGTATTCCTTCAGTACAACTGGATGAGTAGGGTGGCACA
This sequence comes from Elephas maximus indicus, assembly GCF_024166365.1. Taxonomy (NCBI): domain Eukaryota; kingdom Metazoa; phylum Chordata; class Mammalia; order Proboscidea; family Elephantidae; genus Elephas; species Elephas maximus. The sequence continues at coordinate 43,211,249 of NC_064829.1, read as the reverse complement.
TGTGCTCATGGGTATCCCAGAAAATGGAATCTAGCTCTACTTCTTTGCTCCCTTTTCCTATGTCCCAGTTTCTTCTCTATTGTTTTACCCTGAATTCCCAATATGATTTTCCTTCTTTAGCCTCAGTTATACCTAATTCATTCCAGGTCTTATTTTTTGGACGAAGAGGGGACATATTTGCAGAGAAGCTAGTGCCTTGGCGAGTAACTCAGGAGTTACCAAGCAGCCAGCTCAAACCCAGCAAGAAGCAGCTTCGGTGGGCATCGTGGGAATGCCACTCCTTAAGACAAAATGGTAGGGGCAGGATTCAGCTCACGGTGGGGGGCAAAGGTGGCATTTCAGCCCATTGCATACATCTTGACTGCTTTTTGCAAGGCATCTCAAATCCCCCCTCCATCTTCTCCTCAGGGCGGGCACTTCTCTGTTACTCATCCTGCCAAACAAACACTGACAGTGTGTTGTTCTTGTTTCTTTCTCACAGATTCTTATAATCCTTAGACTTTTAAATCTCTGACATCACCTTCATCAGGGTTTTCAAAGCTTTCTTAAGCAGCATAACGTTTTTCTCAAATGAAATCTTACTTGGAGCTCCAATATGTAAAACAGATGAAAACACAGCTTCTCTGGCTGAAGTAGAAGCAAGCAGTCCCAGCCCATGGGGCCTCCCGCTCACCCTTATAAGAGGTCTGAAGCCTCTTTTACCTTCAGGCAGTCCCCAAGACCCTTCTGTGGGACTCCAAGGTACACAGTGTAAACACCACTGGTCTACATCATCATTTTCCTGTATAGCTCCTTGCTCAGTTACTGGTGGGATCTAGTGTCGCAATTGCCCATATTGCTGCTGAGATGACTTTACTCTCTTGTGGTGCTTTGAATATGTTTCCCCCACATCCTAAACCTGCCTTCATTACTGTTATATCACTTTTGACAAAGTTTCTCCAAAATAGTTGACACAGCAATCTGGTTTTCCATGGTGGATATTAAATAAATAAATGCTATTTATTTATTCAGAAACCCTGGTGGTATAGTGGTTAAGTGCTACAGCTGCTAACCAAAAGTTTGGCAGTTCAAATCCACCAGGCGCTCCTTGGAAACTTTATGGGGCAGTTCTACTCTGACCTACAGGGTCACTATGAGTCGGAATCGACTCAACGGCAACGGGTTTGGTTTGGTTTTTTGGTTTTATTTATTTATTCAGTATCACTATGAGTTGGAACCGACTCGATGGCAACAGGTTTTTTTTTTGGTTTATGGGGGAAAAGGAGCCCTGGGGGCGCAGTGGTTAAGAGCTCAGCTGCTAACCAAAAGGTCAGCAGGTCAAATCCACTAGCCACTTCTTGGAAACCCTATGGGGCAGTTCCACTCTGTCCCATAGGGTCACTATCAGTTGGACTCAAACTTGACAGCAATGGGTTTTTTAGGCATGGGGGAGCAGGAGAAAGACATGATAAGGGGGGGATCAAGCAGGGTAGGGCACAGAGTCTTAGAAGAGTGGAGAAGGCCTCTCTGACGAAGTGATATGCGTGCTGAGACGCTCCGTCTTAATGATCATCCTGGAGAAGGTGGGAGCCAGAAATGAAAAGGAAACCCCAGCTGGGAGGATCACCTCCTCTTTCTTCACCACTGCTTGTGTTTCCAGAGGGGCAGGGGGAACAGTAAGCAGCTGAGCAAGGTTAGAGCTGTTAGAAATTAAAGGAAATTTTAAAATTTAGAGAGATTTAGAAAACAGATTGTCATCCTTACTTGGTAGGTGCCTGCTCCGACAAGGATTGACTGGCTCTGTTTATTGGGAACTTAATACTTCCAGTCTAGAAATTACCCTGGCTTAACTAAGAGAAAAGTCAAAGTCTTCACACTCCATCAAGATAGGGAGGGAAACCATTCCGGCCTCAGTGGCTTTGTTTTGTGCTGACTACAGAAGTGATCAGCCTCAAAGCCAGGTCCTGGGCTCCCGGTTTTGGCAAGAACCATGTTCTACCAGCCAGTGTCTTCACAGAGGCCTTTCCCACAGTTTTTAAGATGTGTAGAAATTTTAAACAGAAAGCAGAAGGTCCCAGGGTCTTGCAATACAAGGCAGAAAGAACCAGGATCCTGTGATGGGATAACAGAAGCATTCCTTAAGGTCACTGCATGATTTTTGTGGTACTGAGTCAGGTTTTCTCAAAGCTTCTGCGTATGACCTTGGTCTCAGTGGTCAAGTGCTAACTCTTGCCAGGATTTTGATAATGGTGACTAAACATCTAGGTCACTTTGGAATATGAGCTATAAAAAAATGAATTTGAGACTGAATCCTAACCAGTTATGAAATTATTTCTATTTAAATCGGTAACAATAAATTACCATACTTATGAATAAATGCAAGAGATATATTCTTTTTTTTAAATTGTGCTTTAGGTGAAAATTTATAGCTCACGTTAGTTTCTTATACAAAAATTTATACACACATTGTTATGTGACCCTAGTTGCTATCCCGTACTGTGACAGCACACTCACCCTTTCCACCCCTGATTTCCCATGTCTGTTCAACCAGCTCCTATCCCTTTCTGCCTTCTCATCTCGCCTCCAGACATGAGCTGCCCATTCAGTCTCATGTATCTACGTGAACTAAGAAATGATACTCTTCACGTGTATCACTTTATGCCTTATAGTCTGAAGAGTTGGCTTCAGGAATGTTTTTAGTTCTGGGTTAACAGAGTCCGGGGGCCGTGTCTTCTGGGGTTCCTCTAGTCTCAGTCAGATCATTAAGTCTGGTCTTTTTACTAGAATTTGAGTTCTGCACCCCACTTTCCTCCGCTCTGTCAGGGACTCTTTGTTGTGTTGCCTGTCAGGGCAGTCATTGGTGGTAGCTGGGCACCATCTAGTTCTTCTGGCCTCAGGCTGATGTAATCTCTCATTTATGTGGCCCTTTCTGTCTCTTTGGCTAATATTTTCCTTTTGTCTTTGGTGTTCTTCATTCTCCTTTGCTCCAGGTGAGTTGGGACCAATTGATGAATCTTAGGTGGCCACTCACTAGCTTTTAGGACCCCAGACACCACTCAACAAAGTGGGATGCAGAACATTTTCTTAATAAGTTTTGTCATGCCAATTGACTTAGATGTCTCTTAAAACCGTGGTCCCCAGACCCCTGCCTCTGCTACTCTGTCCCTCGAAGTGTTTAGTTGTGTTCAGGATACTTCTTAGCTTTTGGTTTAGTCCAGTTGTGCTGACTTCCCCAGTATTGTGTGCTGTCCTTCTCTTCACCTAAGCCAAATCTTATCTACTATCTAGGTAGTAAATTCCCCTCTCCCTCCCTCCCCACCCTTGTAACCATCAAAGAATGTTTTCCTCTGTTTAAGCCTTTTCTTGAGTTCTTATAATAGTAGTCTTATATAATATTTTTCCTTTTGCGACTGACTAATTTCACTCAGCATAATGCCTTCCACATTCATCTATGTCATGAGATGTTTCAAGGATTCATCATTGTTCTTTACCATTGTGTAGTATTCCACTGTGTGAATATACCATAATTTGTTTATCCAGTCATCCGTTGATGGGCAGCCAGGTTGTTTCCATCTTTTTGCTATTGTGAACAGTGCTGCAGTGAACATGGGTGTGCATCTATCTATTCATGTGAGGGCACTTATTTCTCTAGGATATATTCCAAGGAGTGGGATTGCTGGATCATGTGGTAGTTCTATTTCTAGCTTTTTAAGGAAGTGCCAAATTGATTTCCAAAGTGGTTGTACCATTTTACATTCCCACCAGCAGTGTATAAATGTTCCAGTCTTTCCACTACCTCTCCAACATTTATTGTTTTGTGTTTTTGGATTACTGCTAGCCTTGTAAGGGTGAAATGGTATCTCATTGAAGTTTTGATTTGCGTTTCTGTAATGGCTAATGACCCTGAGCACTTCCTCATGTATCTATTAGTCATCTGAATGTCTTCTTTGGTGAAGCGCCTGTTTATATCCTTTGCCCATTTTTTAGTTGGGTTATTTGTCTTTTTGGTGTTGAGGTTTTGTAGTATCTTGTAGAGTTTAGAGATTAGATGCTGATTGGATTTGTCGTAGCCAAAGAATTTTTTCCCCAGTCTGTAGGTTGTCTTTTTATTCTTTTGATGAAGTCTTTGGATGAGCATAAGTGTTTGATTTTAGGTGCTCCCAGTTATCTAGTTTTTCTTCAAGTATTTGCGCATTGTTATGTTTTGTATTTTGTTTATGCCATGTGTTAGGGCTCCTAGCATTGTTCCTATTTTTTCTTCCATGATCTTGATTGTTTTAGATTTTATATTTAGATCTTTGATCCATTTTGAGTTAGTTTTTGTGCATGGTGTGAGGTATGGGTCTTGTTTCTTTTTTTTGCAAATGGATATCCAGTTATGCTAGCACCATTTGTTAAAGAGCTGTCTTTTCCGCATTTAGCAGACTTTGGGCCTTTGTCAAATATCAGCTGCTCATAGGTGGATGAATTTACATCTGGATTCTCAATTCTGTTCCATTGGTCTCTCTAACCGTTGTATCAGTACCAGGCTGTTTTGACTACTGTGGCCGTATAATAGGTTCTAAAATCAGGTAGTGTGAGGCCTTCCACTTTGTTGTTCTTCTACAATTATGCTTTCCTTATCCAGGGCCTCTTCTCTTTCCATATGAAGTTGGTGATTTGTTTTTCCATCTCATTAAAAAATGTTGTTGGAATTCGGATCCAGATTACATTGTATCTGTAGATCACTTTGGGTAGAAGTGACATTTTCACAATGTTAAGTCTTCCTACCCATTAACAAGGTATGTTTTTTCCACTTTCGTAAGTCTCTTTTGGTTTCTTGCAGTAGTGTCTTGTAGTTTTCTTTGTATAGGTCTTTTACATCTCTGGTTAGCTTTATTATTAAGTATTTTATCTTTTGGGGGGCTATTGTAAATGGTATCCAGTTGGTGATTTTCTCTTCAGTGTTCTCTTTGTTGGTATAGAGGAATCCAGCTGATTTTTATGTGTTTATCTTGAGTTCTGATACTTTGCTGAAGTCTTCTATTAGTTCCAGTACTTTTCTTATGGATTCTTTGAGGTTTTCTGTGTATAAGATCATATCATCTGCAAATAGGGATACTTTTACTTCTTCTTTACCAATTTGGATGCTCTTTATTTCTTTTTCTTGCCTCATTGCTCTGGCTAGGACCTTCAGCACAATGTTGAGTCAGAGTCCTAATGAAGGGCATCCTTGTTTGGTTCCCATTCTCAAGGGGAATGCTTTCAGACTCTGTCTATTTAGGATGATGTTGGCTGTTGGCTTTGTATAAAGGTCCTTTATTGTGTTGAGGAGTTTCCCTTCTATTCCTATTTTGCTGAGAGTTTTTTTCATGAATGGGTGTTGGACTTTCTCAGATGTCTTTTCTGCAACAATTGGTAAGATAATGTGGTTCTTGTCTTTTATTTATGTGATGGATTACGCTGATAGTTTTTCTAATGTTGAACCATCCCTGCATACCTGGTGTGAATCCCACTTGGTCATGGCGAATTATTTTTTTTGATATGTTGTCGAATTCTATTGGGTGTAATTTTTTTGAGGATTTTTGTGTCTATGTTCATGATGGATATTGATCTGTAATTAATTTTTTTGTGGTGTCTTTACCTGGTTTGGTATCAGGGTTATGCTGGCTTCAAAGAATGAGTTTGGGAGTATTCTATCCTTTTCTATGCTCTGAAATACCTTTAGTAGTAGTAGTGTTATCTCTTCTCTGAAAGTTTGGTAGAATTCTCCAGTGAAGCTGTCAAGGCCAGGGCTTTTTTTTTCTTGGGAGTTTTTTAATTACCTCTTCAATCTCTTCTTTTGTTATAGGTTTATTTAGTTGTTCTGCCTCTGTTTGTGTTAGTTTAAGTAGGTAGTGTGTTTCTAGAAATTTGTCCAGTTCCTCTAGGTTTTCAAATTTGTTGGAGTACAATTTTTCATAGTATGCTATTATGTTTCTTTTAATTTCAGTTGGGCCTGTTGTGATATTGTCTATCTCGTTTCTTATTTGGTTTATTTGCTTCTTCTTGAAATTTTTCTTTTGTTAGTTTGTCCAGTGGTTTATCAATTTTGTTGATCTTTTCAAAGAACCAGCTTTTGGTCTTGTTAACTCTTTGAATTGTTTTTCTATTCTCTATTTCATTTATTTCTGCTCTAATTTTCATTATTTCCTTTCTTCTGGTGCCCACAGGCTTCTTTTGCTGCTCTCTTTTTTGTTCAAGTTGTAGGGTTAACATTTTGATTTTGGCCCTTTTTTCTTTTTGAATGTGTGCATTTATTGCTATAAATTGACCTCCGAGCACTGCTTTTGCTGTGTACCAAGTGTTCTGATAGCATGTGTTTTCATTCTCATTTGTTTCTGTGAATTTCTTTATTCCATCCTTAATTTCTTCTATAACCCAGTAGTTTTTGAGCAAGGTGTTATTTGGTTTCCATGTATTTGATTTTTTTTCCCTTGATTTTTCTGTTATTGATTTCTACTTTTTTGGCTTTATGGTCAGAAAAGATGCTTTGTAATATTTTAATGTTTTGGATTCTGTTAAGGCTTGCTTTGTGGCCTAATATGTAGTCTGTTCTGGAGACTGTTCCATGTGCATTGGAAAAGAAAGTATAGTTAACTGCTGTTGGGTGGAGTATTCTGTGTATGTCTATGAGATCAAGTTGGTTGATTATGGCATTTAGATTTTCTGTGTCTTTATTGAGTTTCCTTCTGGATGTTCTGACCTTCACCAAAAGTGGTGTGTTAAAGCCTCCTTCTACTGTTGTGGAGCTTTCTATTTCTCTTTTCAATGCTGTTAGAGTTCGTTTTATGTATTGTGGAGGCCTGTCATTGGGTGCATAAATAATTATTATGGTTATGTCCTCCCGGTGAATTGACCCTTTACTCATTATGTAGTGTCTATCTTAGTCATCTAGTGCTGCTATAACTGAAATACCACGAGTGGATGGCTTCAACAGAGAAGTTTATTCTCTCACAGTCTAGCAGTCTACAAGTCCAAATTCAGGACACTGGCTCCAGGGGAAGGCTTTCTCCGTTGGCTCTGAAGGAAGGTCCTTGTCATCAGTCTTCCCTTGGTCTGGGAGCATCTCAGCACAGGTACTACAGGTCCAGAGGATGCATTCTGCTCCTAGCACTGCTTCCTTGGTGGTGTGATGTCCCCCGTGTCTCTCTGCTCACTTTTTTCTTTTATATCTCAAAAGAGATTGGCTTAAGACACTATGTAATCTTGTAGGTCTCATCAATATAACTGCCACTAATCCGTCTCATTACATCATAGTGATAGGATTTACAACACATAGGGAAATCACATCAGATGACAAAATGTTAGACAAACATACAATACTGGGAATCATGATCTAGCCAAGTTGACAGATATTTTGGGGGATACAGTTCAATCCATGAGTGTCCTTCCTTATCCTTTATGGTAGATTTTGCTTTAAAGTCTGTTTTGTCAGAGATTGGTATTGCCACTCCTGCTCTTTTTTGATTGTTGTTTGCTTGATATATTTTTTTTTCCATCCTTCGAGTTTTAATTTGTTTTGTGTCTTTGAGTCTAAAGTGTGTCTCTTGTAGGCAACATATAGACGGGTTGTATTTTTTAATCCATTCTGCCACTCTCGGTCTCTTTATTGGTGCATTTAGTCCATTTACATTCAGTGTAATTATTGGTAGGTATGAGTTGTTTTTTTTTTTTTATGAGTTTAGTGCTATCATTTTGATGTATTTTTTTGTGTGTGTGGTGTTGACAAGTTTCTTTGTTCCACTTAATTTTCTGTGCTGAGTCATTTTTCTTTATGTATTTTCTTTTCATCGCTGTTGATTTTGTATTTGCTGAGTCTTTATCTTTTTCTTGTTTTTTATTTTGATGCATAGGATTGTTAGTTTCCTTTGTGGTTACCTTAATATTTACCTCTATTTTTCTAGGTTTAAACCAATCTTCTATTTCTTGATATCACCTCGACTTCCTCTCCATATGAGAGTTCTATGACTATGTTATTTAGTCTTTCTTTTTTGTTTTAATGTTGTCATCTTTTACATATTGACCTCTCTGTTTCCCTATTTTCAGTGTTTCAGCTTTGATTCATTTTTGTGACTTCCCTATGTGAGTTGATATCTGTTTGTTCTGTCCTGTGTTCTAGTCTTGGGTTGTTATCTGATGTTATTGGTTTTCTAACCAGAGGACTCCCTTTGTGTTTCTTGTAATTTTTGTTTGGTTTTTACAAATTCACTAAACTTCTGTTTATCTGGAAATGTCCTAAGTTCACCATCATATTTTAGAGACAATTTTGCTGGATATATAATTCTTGGCTGACAATTTTTTTCCTTCAAGGCTTTATATATGTCATCCCATTGCCTTCTTGCCTGCATGGTTTCTTCTGAGCAGTCCTAGCTTACTCTTATTGACTCTCCTTTGTAGATGATTTTTGGTTTATCCCTTGCTGCTCATAAAATTCTCTCTTTATCCTTGGTTTTGGCAAGTTTAATTACGTCTTGGTGACTTTCTTTTTGTATCTACCTTGTGTGGGGTTCGATGAGCTGCTTAGATAGATATCTTCTCATCTTTCACAATATCAGGGAAGTTTTCTGTGAATAAATCTTCAACAATTCTTTCTATATTTTCTATTATCCGCCCCCCCAACCATTCTGGTACTCCAATCATTTGTAGGTTATTCCTCGATAGAGTCCCACATAATTCTTAGGGTTTCTTCATTTTTTTTAATTCTTTTATCGGATTTTTCTTCAAATATGTTGGTGTCAAGTGCTTTATCTTCAGTCTCACTAATTCTGACTTCCATTGCCTCAATTCTGCTCCTATGACTTTCTATTGAGTTGTCTAATTCTGAAATTTTTTTGTTAATCTTTTGGATTTCTGTTTGCTGTCTCTCTGTGAATTCTTGCCGCCTGTTAAATTTGTCAGTATGCTGTTATATAACCTTCTTAAGTTCCTGTGTTGCTTTGCCTGTGTGTTCCTTGTCTTGGTCTGCGTCTTGCCTGATCTACTTTCTGATCTATTGAAGAGCTTTTTTGAATTCTACTTCTGGTAATTCCAAGAAATTAACTTCCTCTGGGAGGTTTCTTGGTTATTTGTTTTGGTTGCTTGCTGAAGCCATCATACTCTGCCTCTTTATGTGAGTTGATATTGACTGTTGTCTCCAAGCCTTCTGTAAGTTATATTTATTTTATGTTTGATTACTGTGTCCTAGCTTCTTGTTTTATTTTGTTTCGATATGCCCAAATTGGCTGGTCATGGAGGTAGTTTGATTATTGGCATATTTGAAGCTCTCACATCCTGTCACCATGTGGTTAGAGGTATATGAGCCCAGGAGTCCATTTACTTTTCTTGTGTGGATTCAGCTTAAGTGTCCACATCGTTGGTCACTGAGTGTGTGGTGCAGGCTCTCACCTGTAGTCCTAGGTGGGCAGGGGTGATTGGAGTAGGCAGAGGTACCTGGCTGCAGTTTGCAGTCATGTGCTGAGCAAGGCAAGGGGCTAACTGCTGCCCCCGAGTGTCTGGGTGTAAGGGATGTTCCTGTTCCCTAGAGCTCATAGGTGGGTGGGTTTTGCAGCCCGACTTTGGGCACTTAGTGCTGTTGGCTGTAAGGACTGGGAGGCACCACTTATTTTTGGAACCCTGTCTTGGGTGGCTAGGTGAAGTAGGTGGAACCACCAGTCCTCAGGCCATTGATGTAGGTAGGTGAGGATCTTTCTTAACGGGCAAACAAAAAAAATGACCCAAATCTATTGCTATTGAGTCAATTCCGACTCATAACGACCCTATAGGACAGAGTAGAACTGGCCCACAGGATTTTCAGGGAGCGCCTGGTGGATTCGAACTGCTGACCTTTTGGTTAGCAGCCATAGCTTTTAACCACTATACCACCAGGGCTTCCGCTTAATGGGCAGAGCCTGTCAAATGTCTCAAATCTGCCACTCCCGCTTATAGCTGTTGCAGTTGAAAATAGACTTCAGGTATATACCCCGTTGTACTGTGCTAATGAGGGCCTATGCTGTTGAAATGGGCCCACACAGGTCTATGCAGGGATGATATACATTCAAAGTCCATGGACCCCTTATGCCTGTGCGTAGGCAATGAGATTATGCCTGCCCTGAGTTCCTGGCTGAGAGGAGCTGGCAGATTATTTTTTCCTATTTGTTGATTTGTTCTCTCTCCAAAGCCAGGAGAATGGCTTGGGACATATAATGGGTCCTACTTCCAGCCCAGGGGGTGCAGCAATCACTGAAGCCTGACCGGGACTCAGAGCAGAGCGGGGAGATGGCAGGTAAATAAGAAAGAGGTACTTCCCAAAGGGGGGAAGGGTTTATTTTTATCTGCGTGGTAGGTTAGGCGCTTGTACTTACCTTTTGCTGATTCAGAGTAATTTTTCCCTGGTTCTGGAGGCTTGAGGAGACTCTCCGCCTCTCAGTTTCCCCTGATGTGGAAAACGTGTTCCTAGTGCTACTGCTTGCCTCAGCTCACGTGCATTGGCTCATCCAGCCTGCAGAGTGCTGGCCAGGCCAGGTCTGGCAAATCCTTGCTGCTTCAGAACTGTGTCTCCCTCTCCCTGCCACTCAGTCTGACTGCTTAACTTTGTCTTTGATGTTCAGGGCTCCTAAATTGTCGTATACAATTGATTGACTTGTTTTTTCAGGTCTTTGATGTAAGAGGGACCACAAGAAGGGTCTGACTACTCTGCCATATTGGCTCTGCCTTTGAGATACATTCATTTTGTAATAATTATGTTTAGGCCCATTTTAAATTAATTTCTTGAACTTTTTTTCCTGTAAATTCATAGTTCTCTTAGCCATTGTCATACTCAGTCACTGACTTCTCTTCCTGAACCACCTTTCTCACATCATCTTCTGGCTAAGCCCTAAGAGGGCCTAGAGCATTGCTTATCATCAGCAGGCTCCGGGTTAATTTCAGTCTACATTACCTCAGATAAATGTATCCTCATCAGTTGCAGTCAGTCCCAGCTAATTCGTGTCCACAACCATGTACAAAACTACAATACTTTTTTTTTTATAGACTCATTTTAAACTGCTGTCTTTCAGCACCTCAGTTAAAATGCCATCAAGAGGATGACTGAAGTGACTCCTTCAGTTAATACATCCAAATTAAATTGGAATAGTCACATACAAGTTATAGGTTCTTTTGGAGCTTCAGGCAACCTAACAGCCTGAGCTCAAAGGCCCTTTGTATCTAAGCAAATCTGTACTTATTCAGAATGGCTATAGCCAATAAACAGCTGTGTGCACTTTTCCATAGACATCAAATATAACACAAAATAATACAACAAACTGAGTCATTCAACCAGTACTGTAAAACAGAATTAGAGGTTTTTCTTAGATGGGTACCCTGTGCTACCCATGATCTTTTGAGGTGTCAGTTATCCTAGTCTGTAATTCTCCTTCTTTTTGCATAGCTTGTGTTTTCTATATTCCTTTTTGACCCCTTGACTTTCTTCAGCCCCTTTCTTTGCTTATTTATCCATTCATTTATCATTGTCAACCTTTTTTTTTTAATTGATACTCTTGTACTAAATCTTGCTTACTACTACCCACTGCCACATTTGGCTCCTTCTCATTGCTCCTCTGCATTTTCAGTAATTCCTCATCTTTTAGGTTCTTTCTTTTCCTGCAAACTTTCCTCAGTCTCTGAGATATCTTTTTACCCCTCCTCACTACTCTACGTTTTCCACAGAGCTTTGCGTCTTTATAATTGACTGTCTCCTTAGGATGTAACCTTTCTCTTTGCCTGTGCTCTCTATGGTATTTTCTGTCTTACCATCTCCATTGTCCACAATATGATGCTGTTTTACAAACATGCTAGCTGGTAATTAATCCATGCTTATTCCATTTAGATCATTCTGTTTCCCTGTCTTTCATTCTGAACAGAGAACTAGTGATACTTACTTTTCCGTTTATTATTTCAGATGGAGATACCAAAGCTAGAAGTGTGGAATCAGCTTCAAGGCAAAAGACTTCTCCAGGCATAGAACTGCATTACGATGTTTCTAACACCCTTTGTATGAATGCTTCCTAGAGTTTCACATATCGAGGAACTTGCAAACAAAATGACAGATTGGAAAGAAGAAGGAAAACCCCTCTCGAAAAAAACAACACAAATGTGATGAATGTGGCAAAAACTTTAGTCAGAGTTCAGCCCTTATCCTACATCAGAGAATCCACAGTGGGGAGAAACCTTACACATGTGATGAGTGTGCAAAGGCTTTTAGCCGAAGCACTGTCCATATTCAGCATCGAAGAACTCACATGGGGGAAAAACCCTACAAGTGCCATGAATGTGGGAAAGCCTTTAGTCAGAGCTCAAATCTTTTCAGACATAAGAAAAGACACAATAGAGAAAAACTCCCATCAGTGTCATAAGGGACTGAAAGTAATTGCTCAGTTTTTTCAACAGGGGAGATGACACAAGGCACAAACTCTTTGGTATAAATCAGTGGTTTTACTGGACACTGGTTTCCTTCAAGGGTCAAAGAAGCCATAGGGGAGGATGTAGAATACCTACATCACTATTGTTTGCTTTTCTGCTCATCAATACAATGTCAACTCAGATATTTGAGATTCCAAAGCCTAATTCAGATTTCTATCCCTAAGTAGCCCTTGAAAAGACATTCTCGGACAGGTTAATTGGTATATTCCTTGTTAGACAAGTACATTTTTTCCCTGTTGAGAAGGAATGTGTGAGTTACTTAGTACAAAAATGGTATCCTCCTCCATTTCATAACTTGAGCATTGGAATTCTAAAGACAAAAGATTAAACCACTTTACTTGTTTGCCTGCTTTCCCACATTGTCTTCTGTTACCAGATTCCAAATATAGTATTGAGGAGACCTAGAATAATACGTACTTCGAAACCTAGGCTTAATTGTCCAGTTGAAAGCTGGACAATGAATAAGGAAGAGTAAAGAAGAATTGATGCCTTACAATTATGGTGTTGGCAAAGAATATTGAATATACCCTCGACTGCCAGAAGAACAAACAAATCTGCCTTGGAAGAAGTACAGCCAGAATGCTCTGTAGACACAAGGTTGGGGAGACTTTGATGTACTTTGGACGTGTTATCAGGAGGGACTGGTTCCTGGACAAGGACATCACACTTGGTAAAGTAAAGGGTCAGCAAAAAGAGGAAGACCTTCAAGGAGGTGGATTGACACAGTGGCTGCAACAATGGACTCAAACATAGCAATGATTGTGAAGATTGTGCAGGACCTAGCAGTGTTTCGCTCTGTTGTACATAGGGTCGTTATGAGTTGGAACTGACTCAGTGGCATCCAAGAACAACACCACAAACCTGGTGCTATTGCAAATACAGTGTATAATGGAGAAGTGTACCATCGCTTGACTGGAAAAGGAAGCCCTTAACAGTGACAGCTATCTTATAGTGTCCTGTGTGTCCCCTTTTCTGGCATAAATCACCTGTGAATGTGTTTCAGGCATCACGAGACAGTCTTTTCAGGATCTTACGCATTCTCAGTAAGATGAGTTTTTAGACAAGTCATGAAATGGGACTCTGGATTTTTGAAGTTCTTGTACAAAAGAGGAAGTCACTAAATTTCAACTTAAAGAGCCCACTACAGTCACTTATAAACAATTGTCGAACCTAACCATTATAGTTCATAAGTGTTAAGACAACAATTTTAGAGTATCTTGATTAGCAAGAAGTTTTACTCATATGAGATTCCCTGTTTAAAAATAAAATGACTGATTTGTATATTATTATTTTGATAGTATACAATGTAATGTTCTCTTTTCCAGGGATTCTTCATAAAACTGTTATGTATTACAGTAATACACATTGTGTTTCCCATGGTGCTACAGTTACCCAATATGGAGGGAAACATCAGAAGTGAAAGTTCTTGGAAGGAAGAGGGAAAAGGGAGGCTCATAGTGAACTTTGCCTGATTGGGATCCTCATGAAGCATAAACACTTCAGTCTCAGAAGGTACAACTCTATCTAGAGCTTAGAGTAACTCCAGAAATAAATGTGGGATTAATGTGCTTTGTTTAGTTACTATATTGGTAAATACGAGATAGTAGGGGGAGAAGCGAATGCAGATTTTCCTTGTAGAATTTTCTGAAAGTGATTGTGCCTTGTAGCTTTAGTGAATGTGAATATACATTGGGTTTTGTGTATTTTTCCGTTATTAAATTGTAAGAGTCTTATTTTATCTGGGGCTCATTCTATTTGTAATTGAAGAGGAACAAGGCATCCAATAAAGCAACAGATGCCTCGGAGATGTGTGTATTGTGACTTACTGCTTAATTATGGAAAGACAGAGTTTCTTAGGTAATATGAGAATAAAATGACAGAATGTAAATTAAGTGTTCTCAGGGAAATGTCTTCACTTGGTGCTGGTGTAAATTTCTCAAGGATACATTCTTTTCATTGTGAATAACCTGAACTTCTCCACCAGAACGTAGTGTGAATCGTATCATTTAATTACAGATCAGAGGTGAATCTTTAAAAGGGTGTTTCTCTGTACTTTTAGTTATCCAGCTTTTACATAGGTATCCTGATGACTAGAAGGTTCTAGTTATCTAAAAGGAGAGTTCCATTCATGGCATGACTTGGGCTGACCTTGATAAAAATCAGTATGATAGTAACACACTCACTAATTTCCAGGGATAGCAAATACTCCAAAATGAAGTGGCGTGTTTTTTGATGAATTTCACTTCTTTGGGGCCTTCAGTGTTACCTAGTAATCCTATGCACCTTCTTTACCTCTTGTTCATTCTCTGCAGGGACCAGGTCAGTTATTCCCACTGTCGTCATATCTTCCTATATTAGTTAGGAATTCTTCTGGATGCAAAGTCAACCTTTGGTGGCTTGTACAAATAGGTGCTTACCACCAGAATCTGGAGGGTGGGTTGCTGCTGGCTCAATCAGCAGCTGGATGATGACTGATCTAGCTGGTGTCTGACCTTCTGGTCTTTCCCTTATGTTTGTTTTTTCAGATTTGTGAGAGAGCTGGCCCAACTCCAGGAACTACACCTGGGGTTAAGTCAGGAAAAAAGAGGAGAGAGGCGCCAGTCATGCCTGCCTTCTTTACCTGGAAAAGCAAAAAGCTTTAAAAAAAAAAAAAAAACCAGCTAAAATTTCTTTATGTTTCCTTGTTGCAAGTGTAGCTGGTAAAGCGAGTGTTTTCAATTTCTACTCTGGAAGAAAGTAGGACAGGAGGGATCGGAAACTGTGCCATACTACCCCTTTGTCACCTTCCTTCTTCTGGACAGGTGACTAAGATTTTGCCTCCTGCATTATGGAAGGGGGAGGGAGAATGAGAACTATTACAACTGTCTGCCACCAAATTTGCCAACTTATCTGCATCCTCACCCATTATTTCCTCTTTCCTTCCTCTCAGAATGAAAGAGGGGTCTCTCTACTCCCTCACTATTCCTTTCCACCTCTGAGGAACCTTGACTGCCAGCAGTTATAGCCCCCTCTTCTTTCCTCACCCACTGCCTTCCTTCAGAATCCTTCCCTTCAACATTTAAATATTCTGATGTGAGCTACCCTTCAACCCCGTACTTTTCCAGCATATCCTTGAAAAATTCAGGATATTGGCTGATCCCTGGATGAGGAGAAGTGAAATGGTTTTAAACCAAAACTCCTTAATATTTTTCAGGCTCCTCGTGAGCTGACCACAGCTTACCTTTAAAGGCTTGTCTCCAGCCATTTCGAATTATTAGAAGTCCTTCTGCCTCTGGGCCTTTGCATATCTTTCTTTTGCCCATTACTCTCTTACCAGCTTCTACACATTATCTAATGCCTGTGTATTCTTCAGGGCTTAGCTTAGATGCTACTTCTTCCAGGAATCCTTCCCTAACACCCCAAGAGAAGGTGGAGAATCACCACCACACCCTCCCATTGATTCCATAAAAATCTGTCCTTATCTCTGAAGTAAAATATGAAATAAAATGTTTTGAAAATATTAAACTTAAAATATGGGCCCAAGCAAGAGGAGAAGGATGAATGACACCTTAGGAAGGAAGAAGTCATTAGGTGGTGGTGTTGTTAGGTGCTGTCAAGTTGGTTCTGACTCATAGAGACCCTGTGTACAAAACAGCAAAACATTGCCTGGTCCTGTGCCATCCTCACAATTGTTGCTGTTTCAGCCCATTGTTGTAGCCACTGTATCAGTCCATCTCCTTGAGGGTCTTCCTCTTTTTCGCTGACCCTATGCTTCACTGTTGTTTGATTTCTTGACTGTTGCTTCCATGAGTGTGGATTGTGGATCTGAGTAAAAAGAAATCCTTAGAAATGAAATGCTCCTTAGAAGCTCCTTAGAATACTTTGGACATATTATCAGGAGGCACTAGTCCCTGGAGAAGGATATCGTATTTGGTAAAGTAGAGGGTCAGCGAAAAAGACCCTCAACAAGATGGATTGACACACTGGCTGCAACAATGGGCTCAACCATAACAATGATCACAAGGATGGAGCAGAACCTGGCAGTGTTTTGTTTTGTTGTATATAGGGTTGCTGTGAATCAGAAGCAACTCAACAGCACTAACAACAGCAATATACTTTATAAGCATGATATCCCTCTTCAGGGACGGGTCCCTCCTGATAGCATGTCCAAATACGTCAGACGACGTCTTACCATCCTTATTTCTAAGGAGCATTCTAGCTGTAGTTCTTCCAAGATGGATTTGTTGGTTCTTCTGACAGTCCATGGTATAGTCAATATTCCTTGCCAACATCTTAATTCAAAGGCATCAATTCTTCTTAGTTCTTCCTTATTCACTGTCCAGCTTTCACATGTGTATGAGGTGATTGAAAATACCATGGCTTGGAACAGGAGCACCTTCATCCTCAAGGTGACATCTTTGCTTTTGAACACTTTCGAGAGGTTTTTTGCAGCAGATGTACCCAATGCAATATATCATTTGACTTCTTGACTGGTGCTTCCGTGGGCATTAATCATGGATCCACATAAAAGGAAATCCTTGACAACATCGATATTTTCTCCATTTATCATGATGTTGCTTGTTGGTCCAGTTGTGAGGATTTTTGTTCTCTTTTTGTTAAGGTGTAATTCATACTGAACATTGTAGTCTTTGATCTTCATCTGTAAGTGCTTCAAGTCCTCTTCACTTTCAGCAAGCAAGGTTGTATAATCTGCATATTGCAGGTTGTTAATGAGCCTTCCTCCGATAATGATGCCATGTTCTTCTTCAATAGTCAAGTTTCTCTGATTATTTTCTCAGCATACAGATTGAATAATTATGTTGAAAGGATACAATCCTGACGCACCCCATTCCTGATTTTAAACCATGTAGTAGCCCCTTGTTTTGTCCAAACGACTGCCTCTTGGTCTATGTACAGTTTCCACATGAGCACGAGTGTTCTGGAATTCCCATTCTTTGTGAAGTTATCCATAATTTGTTATGATCCACACAGTTGAATACTTTTGCATAGTCAATAAAACACAGGTAAACATCTTTCTGATATTCTCTGCAGGGAATACTTTTCTATGATGAGAGAAGCTTTGGTCCCAACAGCATGGTGCAAATCCTCATTGATTTTACTCTGTCTGTGTCCTCTCACTGCTTTGACCAGGATTTAGGTGTAGTTGGGAGAAGTAAGCAGCACAGTGGGGAAACTCCTGCTTTATACCTGGAGGACTGGTAAAGAGGCCCCAGGGAGTTGTAAAGTGTTGGAGTTACTGTAAAGAGAAGGGAGATCAAGTATGATTCCTGAAGTTGTGTCTGAACTCCTTTGTCCACCTCTGAACTGTGCATCTGTAGATCTGACCCTAAACATTAGACTACAGACATTGAGAACTGAGCTACTGGGTAGACTACTTCCTAAGCCTCAGACTGGCCACTGGGTGGCACACACAAGGGACAGATCCAAATTACACTGGAAATAATTGAGAACTGAACTGACATTGGAACCATAGTCTACAGAATGCAAATAAGAACTTGTGGCCTGATCCTACCAGGTCAATTGCCTGCTAAAACAAATAAAAATCAACATTCTCCTTAGGATTTAACTAATTCACAGAATCTGATAACAATATTTAAAGGAGGATAAAATTCAAAATTACTTGGCATAGGAAGAAACAAAAAAAAAATTTCAATTTGAGAGGAAAAAGAAAATCAACAGACATCAACCCTGAGATGACAGATTTAGAATGACCAAAAAAGGTTTTAAAGCAGCTATTACAACCATCCTTAGGAAGTGAGGGTGAATGAATACAAAGGTAGGAAGCATACGGGAAAAGACAGAAGATATAAAGAAGAACCAAATGGAAATTTTAGAATTTTAAAATACAACCAAAATAAATATTACTGGATGGACTCAATGGCAGGATGGAGATGACAAAGAAAAGAGTCAGTGAACTAAAAGATACAGCAATAGATATTATCCAATCTAAGCAACAGAGAGAAAAAGATCAGGGGTTGGGGAGCAGAACAGAGCTTCAGGGACCTGTGGGACAATACCAAAAGTTCTAACGTTTGTGTCATCATATTCCTAAAAGAAGAAGAAAAAGATAATAGAGAAAAAGAAAGAATGGCTGAAAGAGATAAGGCTGAAAGTTCCCCAAATTTGACAAAAGACCTTAACTTACAGACATAAGAAGCTCAGCAAACCTAAAACAGGATAAACTCAAATACATGTGCAGACATAACCTAATCAATTGCTGAAAACTAAAAGAAATTCTGAAAGCAACAAGAGAAACAGGATACATTTTAAATAGTGAAAAGAACTATACAAATTAATGAAGATTTATCATCTGAAACTATGGAGGTCAGAAGGAAGTAGAACAACATTTTTAAAGTACTGAAAGCAGAACTGTCAACTCAGAATTCTATATACAATGAAAATATCTTTCAGAAATGATGGTGAAATAAATACATTCTCAGATAAAGGAAAACTAAGAAAATTTCTTACCAGCAGAAGTGCTCTAAAAGAAATGCTAATGGAAGTTCTTCAGAAGGAAGGGAAATGATACCAGAGAGAAACTTGTGTTATTAAGAATGAACAAAGAGCTACATAAATGTTAAAACAAAATGAAAGTACTATACATAGAAAACACCAAAGATTCCACAAAAAAAACTACTGGAACTAACAGAAAGATTCAGCTGAGTAGCAGGATCCAAGATTAACATACAAAAATCAGTTGGATTCTTATACACCAACAAAAAGAACTTTGAAAAAAAAATGAGGAAAACAATGCCATTCATACTAGCCCCTAAAAAGATAAAATACTTAGGAATAAATTTAACCAGGGATGTAAAAGACCTATACAAAGAATACTATAAACCACTACTGCAAGAAACTAAAGGAGACCTACATGAAAGGAAAAACATACCATGCTCATGGATAGGAAGACTCAACTTTGTGAAAATATCAGTTCTACCCAAAGCAATCTACAGATATAATGCAATCATGATTCAAATACCAACAGCATTCTTTAATGAGATGGAAAAACTTATAACCAACTTTATATGGAAAGGAAAGAGGCCCCGGATAGCAAAGCATTATTGAAGAAAAAGAACAAATACGAAGCTTCGCACTACCTGATCTCAAAACCTACTATACAGCCATGATAATAAAAAGCCTGGTACTGGTAAAATGAAAGAACAGAATTGGAACCCAGACATAAATCCATCCACCTATGGTCAGCTCATCTTTGACAAAGGACCAAACAAAGTCCATTAAATGGGGGAAAAGACAGTCTTTTTAACCAATGGTGCTGGAAAACTGGAAGTCCATCTGTAAAAAAAAAAGAAAAGAAAAAGGACCCACACCTCACACTATATATAAAAACTAACTCAAAATGGATCAAAGACCAAAATATAAAACCTAGAGCAATAAATATCATGGAGGAAAAATAGGGACAATGCTAGGGTCTTAAAAGCCTGTGAGCAGCCATCTATCTACTGGTTCCGTCCTGTCTTTGGTGTAGTATCCCCTTGTTCTTTTCAAACGACTGCCTCTTAGTACATGTACATGTTTCCACATGAGCACAATTAAATGTTCGGGAATTCCCATTCTTTGCAATGTTACACATAATTTGCTATGATCCACACAGTCGAATACTTTTGCATAGTCAATAGAACGCAGGTAAACACCTTTCTGATAGTCTCTGCTTTCAGCCAAGATTCTGACATCAGCAATGATACCCCTGGTTCCATGTCCTCTGAATGCAGCTTGAATTTCTGGCTGTTCCCTGACAATATACTGCTGCAACTGCTTTTGAATGATTTTCAGCAAAATTTTACTTGTGCGTGATATTAATGATATTGTTCGATAATTTCCACATTCTGTTGGATAACCTTTCTTTGGAATGGGCACAAATGTGGATTTTTTCCAGTTGGTTGGCCAGGTAGCTGTCTTCCAAATTTCTTGGCATAGA
This sequence comes from Elephas maximus indicus, assembly GCF_024166365.1. Lineage (NCBI taxonomy): Eukaryota > Metazoa > Chordata > Mammalia > Proboscidea > Elephantidae > Elephas > Elephas maximus. Next base: position 43,190,878 of record NC_064829.1, on the reverse strand, counting down.
TGAGTAAGTGGTTCCAGAGTTGCATCCGTTTCTTGAAACATCTTAATTGGTATTCAGTCAATTCCTGGAGCCTTGTTTTTCACCAATGCCACCAGTGCAGCCTGGAGTCCTTCCTTCAGTACCGTCGGTTCTTGATCGTATGCTACTGCCTGAAATGGCTGGATGTTGACCAATTCTTTTTGGTACAATGACTCTGTGTATACCTTCCCTCTGCTTTTGATGCTTCCTGTATCATTCAAAATTTTGCCCTTACAGTCCTTGAACATTGCAACTAAAGGCTTGCATTTTTTCTTCAGTTCTTTCAGCTTGAGAAATGCCGAGTGTGTTTTTCCCTTTCGGTTTTCTAACTCCAGATCTTTGCACATTTCGTTATAATATTTTACTTTGTCTTTTCTCTAGCCGCCCTTTGAAATCTTCTGTTCAGTCCTTGTACTTCATCATGTCTTTCATTCACTTAGCTGCTCTACATTCAAGAGCAAGTTTCAGAGTCTCTTCTGACGTCCATTTTGGTCTTTTCTCTTTTTCCTGTCTTTTTAATGACCTTTTGCTTTCTTTATGTATGATGTCCTTGATGCCTTCCCACAATTTGTCTTGTCTTTGGTCTTTAGTTTTCAAAGTGTTAAATCTATTCTTGAGATGGTCTCCAAATTCAGGTAGGATAAAGTCAAGGTTGTATTTTGGTTCTCCTGGGCTCATTTTGGAAACACTGGTGGCGTAGTGGTTAAGTGCTATGGCTGCAAAGGGCCAGCAGTTCGAATCTGCCAGGCACTCTTTGGAAACTCTATGGGGCAGTCCTACTCTGTCCTATAGGGTCTCTATGAGTCAGAATCGACTCGACAGCAGCCTGTTTGGTTTTGATTTTTTTTTTTTGGACTCGTTTTAATTTTTTTCAGCTTCAACTTTGACTTACATATGAGCAATTGAGGTTGCCTATGTTGATTTTTTTTTTAATGTTGATATATGCAAGGTTATCAGAAATTGACAAGGAGCTGTTCCCTACACTTAGGTTTCCCAGAGTTACATGGTATATCTTGACTCAATATCTAAGATGGCAACAGTGGCCACTGTTCAGGAAAGAGTCCATATAGGGGGCTTAGAAGGATGAGGTTTCTAAGTGAGTGCTGTTGGTCTGTGCCCTCAAAAGAGTAAAATTTTGTGAGGAAAAGCTAATTGGGGTTTCCATTCACCGTCTTAGAAAAAATTAGGAGTGATAAAACAGGCAAAGGGTTTAGTAAAACTTTGCAACATTTTTATCTTCCTCAAGTATTTTTGTTTGATTTTTAAAAAGTCTTTTTTGTTTTGCTGCATTGGTTAAACATGAAAACATTTAAAGCTGTCATAGATTGAACTATGTCCCCCCAAAAATGTGTCTATCAATTGGGCTGGGCCATGATTCCCAGTATTGCGTGATTTTCCTATATGTTGTAAATCCTGCCTCTATGATCTTAATGAGGGAGGATGGGTGGCAGTTATGTTAGTGATGCAGGACTCAACCTACAGGATTGGATTGTGCCTTGAGGCAATTCCTTGAGATATAAAAGATAGAAGCAAGCTGAGAGACAGGGGGACCTCATACCACCAAGAAAGCAGCACCAGGAGCAGAGCACGTCCTTTGGACCCAGAGTCCCTGCACCTGGGAAGCTACTCAGCCATGGAAGGATGAGGACAAGGACTTTCCTCCAGAGCCAACAGAAAGAGAAAGCCTTCCCCTGGAGGTGACATCCTGAATTTGGACTTTTAGCCTACTTTTCTGTGAGAAAATAAACTTCTCTTTGTTAAAGCCATCTACTTGTGGTATTTCTGTTATAGGAGCACTAGATAACTAAGAGAAAAGCAAAACAAAACAAAATAAAAATACCTTGAGCTGGAAGGCGGAGCCAAGATGGCAGAGTAGTCAGATGCTTCTGGTGATCTCTCTTACAACAAAGACCCGAAAAAAAAAGTGAAACGATTATATATGACAAGCTACGAGCCCAGAACATCAAAGGCAAAGTTAGAAAAAGGATGGTTCCTGTCTTGGTTCCTCCCGATAACATGTCCAAAGTATGTGAGATGAAGTCTCGTCATACTCCCTTTTAAGGAACACTCTGGCTATACTTCTTCCAAGACAGATTTGTTTGTACTTCTGGCCAAAACCCACTGCCACCAAGTTGCTTCTACCTCGTAGCAACTCCATGGGGTTTCCAAGGCTATAAATCTCTACAGAAGCAGACTGTCACATCTTACTTTCACGGAGCCATTGGTGGTTTTGAACTGCCGACCTTCCAGTTAACAGTCAACAGCATCAACCACTGCACCACCAAGGCTCTGTGCTTCTAGCAGTCCGTGGTATTCAATATTGTTCACCAACAGCATAATTCAAAGGCATCGATTCTTCTTTGGTCTTCCTTATTCACTGTCTAGCTTTCACATGCATATGAGGTGACTGAAAATACCAGGGCTTAGGTCAGGTGTATATTAGTCCTCAAGGTGACATCTTTGCTTTTGAACACTTTAAAGAGGTCTTTTGCAGCAGATGTGCCCAATACATCATTTGATTTCTTGACTGCTGCTTTTTTTGTCATTTATTGTGTATCCAAGTAAAATGGAAACCTTGACAGCTTCAATATTTTCTCCATTTATCATGATACTGCTTATTGGTGCACTTGTGAAGATTTTTGTTTTCTTTATGTTGCAGTGTAATCCATACTGAAGGCTGTAGTCTTTGATCTTCATCAGTAAGTGCTTCAAATCCTCTTCTCTTTCAGCAAGCCAGGATGTATCATCTGAATATCACATGTTGTTCAATGAGTCTTCCTCCAATTCTGATGCCACATTCTTCTTCATATAGTCCAGCTTCTATGATTATTTGCTCAGCAAACACAATGAATAAGTTTGGTGAAAGGATACAAGCTTGACACACACCCTTCCTGATTTTAAACCATGCAGTATCCCCTTGTTCTATTTGAACAACTGCCTCTTGGTCTATGTACAGGTTTCCACAGGAGCACGATTAAGTGTTCTGGAATTCCCATTCTTTGCGGTGTTATCCATAATTTGTTATGGTCCACACAGTCGAATGCCTTTACATAGTCAATAAAACACAAGTAAACATTTTTCTGGTATTCTCTGCTTTCAGCCAAAATCCATCTGACATCAGCAAAGATATCCTTTGTTCCACGTCCTCTTCTGAATCTGGTCTGAATATCTGGCAGTTCCCTGTCGATGTCAAAATTTTATTTGTGTGTGATATTAATGATACTGTTTGATAATTTCTGCATTCTGTTGGATCATCTGTCTTTGCAGCTAGTCTTTAGGAGCCACAAAAGTGAAGATGTCAGAAGATGACACTGCATTCTGCAAATTGGGAAGACCAGCCAAACTGAATGGTGGCAGTAGCCAAGTAGTAGAATAAGCAGGCTGGATTCTGAAGTCTCCTACAAAGAAGGAAGAGGCATTACAGTTAGCAGCAGTTATGAGGAGATGGAGGAGCCCTGTTGGCCCAACGGTTAAGAGCTCGGCTGCTAACTCAAAGGTTGGCAATTTAAAGTCACCCAGCAGCTCCATGGGGGAAAGAACTGGTGATCTGTTTCTGTAAAGATTACAGCCTACAAAACCCTAAGGGGTAGTTCTATTCTGTCACACCTAACAACAACAACATGGGGAGATGGAGTTCTGGTCAGATCAAAAAGCAGTCCTATACCATCAGTTGTTCACTTGTTCACTCTTCCGTACATCCAGCAGAGAATGAGGGCACTTTGCAGAGGGTACTTCCTGGATGAGGTAGAATACTCCTGGAAGGCTGGACCTACATTTCTAAGAGATCTTAAACAACAACAGGGCTCCTTTTCTGTGACACGACCTAGCAAAGGCAGCAAAGTGGCCAGCCCAGAATTCTTTCATTTATTCCATAAATATTTATTGAGGTCTCTCTGTAGGCATCCTGGGATCAGGTGGGGATACTCTCGTAAATAAGACAGACAAGGTCCCTGCCCTACGGGACTTACAAACAAAACAAGTAAATAAATAATCTTTTCTAAAAGTGCTATTAAGGGTAGGAAGTGAGGCTGAGGAACGCTGGTGCTGCAGTGGTTAAGAGCTGGAGCTGCAAGGTCAGCAACTGGAATTCACCAGCTCTTTGGAAACGCTATAAGGCAGTTCTACTCTGTTCTATAGGGTCGTTATGAGTCGTTATACGTTTGGTTTAGTGAGGTTGAAGATTCTGGGCCACATAAGCCTAAGATCTGAGGTCAAAGGGGGTAAGCAGGGGACAGAGCACAGGAGTTTTCATGTCATATTTAAGGCAGTGGAGAGCCATTGGAGGCCTTTACATAAAAATGTTCTGATTTGCGTTTTAAAATAATCACTTTGCAGCTGTTTTGTGGTATAAAATGCTGGAGTTCAGCCTGAAGTCAGAAGATGGCATTGTATTCTGCAAATTCACTGTGACATCTTTGCTAAAGCTCTTAACCTGTCTCATCGTGTTTCCCAGGAGATAAATTGGCCATAATACATTACAGTTCTGCAGCATAGTGGGTGAGAACCAAAGCTTGGAATCATGCATTGGTTTCAACTCTTGCTTCCCACTTGCTAGTTATTTACTTGTGCCTCAGTAATCTCACCTGTGAAATAGGGATAATAAAAGTATCTATGTCTTATGGTTGTTCTGAAAATTAAAGGACTTAATACGTTTAAACCACGGAGAGCAGTGCCTGGCGCAATGTAGTTAAGTCCTCATCAATATTGCTACTTCTCTCAGAGGATTACTGTAAGGATCGCATAAAGAACGTGAAAAGGCTTGTTAAACTGTAAAGACTATCTTAATGTCAGAGTTCTTTCTTTCCTTTTCTTTTAAGCTGTAACCAGAACTCTGGGTTGTCCGCTGAGAGAGGCTCGCGGCCAAGAGCGGTCTCAATGTGGTCATTGTCGTCAGGTCGCCCCTCCCCCTCCGGGACCGCATCTCCATGGCAACGCGGGGCTTTGCCTCTCTCCGCCCCCTCGGGCCAGCAGACCGGAAGCAGTCTGAGCCGGAGGCTTCTGGGAAGCGCTTGTTGCGCGGCGTTTCTGCGTTTGCCGTGTACAGCGAAGCTGCTGCGGTTCCGGAGCCAGAGGTTTGCGCCTGAGCGGGGGAAGGGTGTATAAAAAGGACGCTAAGATCGAAGCTGCGGGCCGCGTCGAAGGAGCGGGTGAAGGAACCGGGCGGGGACCTTCCTCGGCTTCCAGGGAGGCGTAGGGGACAGGCCGAGTCCTCCTCGCCCAGCTGCTGGGAGACGGGAGGGGAAGACGGAAGGCCTGCTCGGATCCTCGCCATCTGCAGCGCGTCCTCGCCCACCCCCTGAGTCCCCAGCGATCCCCGCCTTCCCCCTCCCCCACCGTTCGGTTTTGTTCTATTTCGAGGCACTGGTGTCTCGCGGAGGGTTCTGGGACTCGTTTCGGGCGGAGGTTGAGGGGGCGGATCTGGCGCGAGGGCTGCCGGGACTTGTAGTCCCACCGATCTCGGACGGAAGTGTCGCGGCTCTGTGGTCGCAGAGTAGCCTTTGGTCTTCAGGAATCGGACACCGTAAGTGCCAGGAAGAGGGGCTGGAGGCCTTACGGGACGGGGCGGGGTTCGCAGTGCACTTTGCAAGGGCGAGGTGGGGTGGTCACCTGGAATGAGGCTCCCCGCCAGAAGCACTGTCGGGATCACGGGCCTGCCCGCTCGGTGCCATATGAGAACCTAAAGGAAAAGAATTTATTTTATCTAGAAATGCTTGAGCTATTGATAAGTAGATTCGTGGAATAAAGAAGGATGAATATGATGGCTAAACCCGACTGGTAAGGCCACCACATTGCATAGTACTTAATTAAACTTGTATGTATTGCCTGACAAGGTCTTTTCGGATTCCTAGTTCATCTTGACAGGGTTACAATGAATTTCTTGAAGTTACTGATTTTCAGTTTCTGGGCTGAATGCATAGAATACCTACATGGTTCATTCCTTATTTGTGTTGTATACAGTGCCATGGGTATGACTGTGCAAATGCTAAGGAAAAGATCAGGAATAGTACAAGGTTCCCTTGAGGGTAGAAGCTAGGAAAACTGTGAGTCATCCAGTTTAAGGACAGAATTCTGGGCCACTGCAAAAACTTAGGGTGATTATGAGAATACCTTTTCTTTGTAGAATTTGCAGTGCTTAATACCTGTTTCAAATTTAAATGCATTTATGGTGTGCTTGGTGACAGCACCTAGCGTAACTTTTTTCAATATCATGTGATTTGTTACTGAGCGAATGAATATCTTTTCATATATATTTTAAGTCCAGAGGATTCTTAAACATTTAAAAATTTTTTTAACTTAAAAAAATTGTGTAAAATTTTTTTTTAATAGATTAAAAAAAGTAGTCCTTACTTTTGAGTTGAACAAAGTGCGTCAAGGAACCTCGGTCTTTAATTGCAAATACATGGTTCTAGGGTCAAATGCGAGAGTCCCTGGGTGGCACAAACAGTTAAGCGCAGAGCTACTAGCCAAAAGATTGGCAGCTTGAACTCACCCAGAGGCACCTCAGCAGACAGGCTTGGCAGTCTGCTTCTGAAAATCCCAGCCTTGGAAGCACAGCTCTACTCTTCACACATGGTGTTGCAAATCAATGGCAACTAACAACAACAGGGTCAAATACAAGGTCCCTGGGTGGTGCCAATGGTTTGCGTTTGACTTCTAACCTAAAAGCTGGTGGTTTGAACCAATCCATTGGCACCACAGAAGGCCTGATGGTCTGTTTTCGTAAAGACTGCAGACAAGAAAACCCTATGAAGCGATTCTACTCTATGACACATTGAGTTGCCATGAGTTGGAATCAACTCAATGGCAACGAAGAGTCAAATTCATTTAGAAAGCACAGACCTGGGTTGGTTCTTACTTTAAAAAAAATATTCTTTTTATTATTGAAATAGGGTTTGTTAATTTTGTAGATCAAAGATTGGCAAACTTTAGTTTTTCCCAGGCCATACAGTCTCTGTCACAACTATTCTGTAGATATGGTATGAAATGTGAACAAATGAGTGTGGATATGTTCCAATAAAACTTTGTGGACACGCATTTTCAGTTCATATCATTTTCATGTGTCGTGGAATATTCTTTGATACTGTTCAACCATTCGAAAATGAGAAAACTTCTTAACAGCAGCCTTGTACCAAAGCCGGCAGGCCTTATTAGGCTGCAGTCTGTGGTTTGTTGACTTCTTACGTAGGTTATTGATTGAAATTTTTAACCAAGAAAGAAACAAATGTCTTTTACTGCAGTACATTAATGTTTCTTAACTAGCACCTGTCTGAATTCTTAACTGGTTATTTGGACATTCGTATAATTTGTTTTTTCTTGTACTTCAGGAGTGCCTGTGAAGAAAACGGGGATTTTCCCTGAGGCCCGTGTCCTGCCTTGATTGTCTTTTTTTGAAATATTGTAATTCAGGATGTCTGCACAGTCAGTGGAAGAAGATTCAATACTTATCATCCCAACTCCAGATGAAGAAGAAAAAATTCTGAGAGTAAAGTTAGAGGAAGACCCTGATGGTGAAGAGGGATCAAGTATCCCCTGGAACCATCTTCCTGACCCAGAGGTTTTCCGACAACGATTCAGGCAGTTTGGATACCAGGACTCACCTGGACCTCGTGAAGCTGTAAGCCAGCTCCGAGAACTTTGCCGTCTGTGGCTCAGACCAGAAACACACACAAAAGAACAGATCTTGGAGCTGGTAGTGCTGGAACAGTTTGTAGCCATTCTACCCAAGGAGTTACAGACTTGGGTTCGAGAGCATCATCCAGAGAATGGAGAGGAGGCAGTGACGGTGCTGGAGGATTTGGAGAGTGAGCTTGATGACCCTGGACAACCGGTGAGCTTGCTTGTGTCACTTTCCTGGGTCTGAAGTACTGGCATAGCAGTGGGCAAAGCTACAGAATTAGAAATTTCACTTCGCTAAGTTAGAATTATGTTTATGCTTTCTCCCCCACTGCTCCCCATTGTCTGAGCTTCTCTGCCATCTAGACCTCTGCAGTACAAGTAGTCCCTGACTTAATGACATATTTGAGTTAGAAAAACCCCACTTACAACTCTCTCTTTTTTTTTTTTTTGGTATATCATGTCAGTAATACGCACTACATACAGCGTTGCAGTGTGTAATTTGCTGTTATATCTGTAAGTTTATATGTAACATTGCCAGCTCCCAAAGACAAATAAAGATGGGATTTGTAAAGATACTGATAAAAGGCAATAATAATGCAAACTAAAAAAAAAAAAAAGTATTCGACTTATACATCTGAACTGACTTATGACAGAGTAGTCGGAACAGAACCCCATCATAATTTGGGGACTACCTGTATATGTTTTGTATGATTTCTTTTCCGTGTGTTTAGTTCTGATTCTCATCAAAATTCCTTTCCAGCTGAACCAAATCCTATCGTTTCCAGGTTTCTCTTCGTCGACGAAAACGGGAAGTGCTGGTAGAGGAGGTAGTATCTCAAGACGAAGCTCAGGGATTACCAAGTTCTGAGCTTGATGCTGTGGAGAACCAGCTCAAGTGGGCATCCTGGGAGCTCCATTCACTAAGGCACTGTGGTGAGAACCAGGAACTCCATGTGGGCTAGAACATGAAAGTGTTGGCCTTGGCTACTTGGGGCAGTCTGTTGTCTTCACCAGTTTTGTCCAGAACTCTTTGCTTGTTCTCACCATAGGGAGTATCACTATTACCCTGATTCTTTGGACACGTAGGCACACTGTAGGATCTTGATTCTTACAACGCTTGGCTGACCTCAGACCTTTTATTCCCAGACATTAACATCATCAGCCTCTTCTTCCCTTTCAACTTCTTTCTTGAAGACTTTCCCGTCTTAGGCTGGCATTTGCCTTACCCTGTGCCAGCACCTCCATATAGACCAAGTTCTCTATTTTGCATGTAGTATTGTGTATTAGGAGCCCTGGTGGTGCAATGGTTAAGCACTCAACTGCTAATTGAAAGGCTGGCAGTTCAAACTTACCAGTGGCTCTGCAGGAAAAAGACCTGCTTCCATAAAGATTACAGCCAAGAAAACCCTATGGGACAGTGTCATATGGGATCAGTATGAGTTGGAATCGACTGGTCAGCACCTAAAAACAACATTGCTTATCTGCCATCTGTTTTACGTCCTTTTACTGTCAGCCTCCTGCCTAATCCTATTGGTACAATAAGCCTGGCTTCACCCACTGTTTTTGTCTGTTGGGCATAACTGAAGTCTTTCTCAATATTTAGTTAGTTCTGTTTTTTCTTTAACATCCTACCTACAGTCATTTTTTCTAAGAAGCATTTTCTATAGAAATGGTATTCGGGTAAAATTCTCCACTTTCTCAAAGTATTTATACAAAAGTAAGCTCCCTAGCTATAATATGCTTTAAGTACAGAGGGAAGAAAAAAAAAAAAAACCTGAAATAATTCATGTGGACCAGCCTTTCCCAATATATTAAAGTCAACACTGTGCCTACTTGTATACTTTAACATAATCCAGTATACTCCTAAAACTGCTAGGTTTATTTTCCAGATTCATATGAATTAAAGTGAAATTCTGTTTGAGACTCTCTTGGGAATCATTCCTCGAGATAGTTGGAAATACCTGATAGGCCATGAGGTTTTTTCCTACCTGAGTGGACGGTGTTAGTACTTCAGAACTTCTGGAGCGGGGCTGAATCCTGCAATTTTGTGTGTCCCTGGGACAGTCTTCGGTACAACAAAGTTTGAGAACCGCTGTTCTTGATCTTTGGAGATGGCATTTTCTTAGGTAGAAAACTGGCCTGCCTGAATTTTAGAATAATTTTCGGTTGTGTTAAAACAACCTTATTTCAATACTCTAGTCTCTTCTATACTTGGGAGCCTCCACACCTTTCTGTGTCATTTGCCCCCACTTTATCTTCACACTCGTTTTCTGTTCAAGTCTCTAGGCCCCACTAACCCCTTCTATTCAGAGTCTCTGTCAGCCTTCTTTCCCGACAAGATTTTATCTTTTTGTTAGTCATTTGTTACAGACTTGCTTACTTTTATCTCCTTTTGAGCACTGCTGCTTACTGTGCATGAGCTGCATGTCTTTAATTTTTAAGACTTGAAGTTTCAGTCTATTAATGAGATTTGCTTTTATTTCTGCGTGTAGGGTGGGTGCTGGTACCTCATGTTGGTAACTTCAGCGTTTCTTTCACTAGACACACCTAACTGAGGCTTAGGAATAAACAGCTTGTTCAAGTATCATGACAAGTATCAAATAGGGCAAACTTCTTTTACATGAAAACTTCTGTTTATTGAGGAGTGTATTGAAGTTTAAAGTGTCATGTCTCAATTTTATACAGGATGCCCTCAGGTTACCTTCAGCCCCATCTGGTCAGGTCTCTCCTCCTATGCTGTGCTTTTAGTCTAATCTTGGCTGTGACCTGCCTTGTCTTGCTCATTTCAGAAATAGTCACTTTTGACAGATAGCTTATTTTTTACACATTTGTATTTTACTGTAAATTCTCCTTTACTTAAAGCAAAAGAACATTGTGATGATTTCCTAATGGCCAGTTTTATTTTTCTTCTTATAGCATTTCATCCAGACTTGGCCACATCATGTTGACTGTCTCCCTAGCCAACTTAGAATCTATTATCTTTCTGCCCTTTGTTTTCTGACTACTGGTTATGGCCTGCTCACCTATGTTCCCACTTCTATTCAGATACAACCTTTTAATTTTTCATTGTGCTGTGCTCTGTTACCTTATTAGCCTAGTAATCAGTCATTGCCTTTTCCTGTTCTAAGAGTAGACAACCTTCATGCCACTTTACAGAGTGCTGTTTATAGATGAGTGCAAGCTATTCACTCTTAATTAACTTTTTAAAAACATTTCTGCAGGTTCTGTTTTCCCAGAATAAGAAGCGAGTGATACTTTTTTCTTTATTTCAGATGATGCTAGGACTGAAAATGGAGCGCTAGCTCCAAAGCAGGAGATTCCTTCAGCAGTAGAAGCCCATGATGTTGTTCCTGGCACTCTCAATGTAGGTGTTCCTCAGATTTTTAAATACGGAGAAGCCTGTTTCCCCAAGGGCAGGTTTGAAAGAAAGAGAAATCCCTCTCGAAAGAAACAGCATATATGTGATGAATGTGGAAAACACTTCAGTCAGGGCTCAGCCCTTATTCTTCATCAAAGAATTCACAGTGGGGAGAAGCCCTATGGATGTGTTGAGTGTGGGAAAGCATTCAGCAGAAGTTCCATCCTTGTGCAACACCAGAGAGTCCATACTGGAGAAAAACCTTATAAGTGTCTTGAATGTGGGAAGGCCTTTAGCCAGAATTCTGGGCTTATTAATCATCAGAGAATCCATACTGGGGAGAAACCTTACGAATGTGTTCAGTGTGGGAAATCCTATAGTCAAAGCTCAAATCTTTTTAGACATCAGAGGAGACACAATGCAGAAAAACTTCTGAATGTTGTGAAAGTTTAAGAAATTAAAAAAAAAATTCAACACTCAGGTCTTTTTCTTCAGAAATGAACACAAAATTTAAAAACATGAAATGATACATAATAGTTTGTTTCCCTATTGACTGTCAGAAAATCCACTGGGAAACGTGGAAGATCGTCACTTGCCATTATTTTATCTTGAGAGAAATGGTGTCATACCTGCCTAGAAACTGAGATTTTAAACTTAATTCAGGTGTTAATGCTTAAATCTTCCATGTGATATTTATACTTTGTTATTTTTCCAAATAATGAACTGCCTGATCTCTGTCCTGTTCTTAGTTTACCTTTTAGACAAAAGGTTGTTTTTGTGTTGATCACTGAAATATTCTTTGCAAAGATGCATTCCCTTCTACATTAAAAGGCAACGTAAGAGTTACAAAGTTTGAAAACCAAAACCATCTTTTCAGAATTTACCCTTTTGTCTCGTTTTACCCAATTAGAATATGCATTTCAGAAAATCACAGATAAAAATATGCATTTCAGAAAATCACAGATAAATTATGACTAATGCCTCAAAGAAAATGAGCCTTAAAATCTCAGCTAAGAGGTGATGGTTATAAAACATCAAAAAGTGACTGGGATAATTGAAATAGAGGAAGATACTTTGATCTAAAAATTGAAGCATATTAGGAATTTACCTAAATGCAGCTATTATCTTCCTATGCAGGAAAACTCAAAAACAGCTCATCCTTTATGTAATTTGGAGGCATCCTACTAATGAAAATAACGTTCTCCCGTGCATCATTAGAAAGCAGACAGCCTAAACAATTAAAACCAAAGGTAGAAATTATTAGAGAAGAATTTGTAGTGAATGACAGTGTTGAAGGGCAGATATCAACATAAGGGTACTTGGTCTGTCTTGGCTTCTAGAAAACAAAAGACTTGAAGATGTAATTCATTATTTTGCCCTCATCCTTGTTAAGGACAGAATTCCCTGACAAGTGGGCAACAAATATCAGTCAGGTTTATTTGCTACTTTTATTCTTTGGTACAAAAGGGTTGAACACAGGCTAAAAAAAAAAAAACTTGACTTTTATTAAACATTCTCTACCGACAAGGCACTGTGCTAGGTACTGTAATCCTACCGTAAGTAGGTTGGTATTTCTTCCACTGTAAATCATTGGGGGTTTGGTACAAAACTGTTTCATATAGGTTAGCCATTTCCCCTGTGTCTGACCAGTCCTAGGGGAGGTTGCCTCTGAGATTTCCAGAGCCATAGTTCTCTTACCAGGGTGTTGTATTTGGGGAGGGGAAGGAGTAACTCAGTTCAAAGAGCTAGCCGATTCTGTTCAGTATTTTTCAGAGCTGAGTCAGATACTGTCTATCACAGTTTGGAAGTGTGCGAGTCTTAAGAAAACTAATCATTCCCCAGTAGCGTTGAGGTTGGACCTGTATGTTAGGTTGAATGGACTGTTCTGTTTAAAAAATAAAGAACTAGCTTATTAACGACTAGTTTATTAACTATCAGAATTGACTGAACTTTTTAAAATTTTCAGTCTTAACACATTTTTTTTAACGTATTAAGGTAATACATCGTAGCGGTAGGATTATTTACTCCTGGGATGAGAATTCCAAGTTCTATTATTTAGTGGAAAACTGTGGAAGTTAAAAATAGAGAATATGAGAAAAGGCTTTTTTTTTTTTGGGTGGGCATCATTGTGTGGAAGATGACCCATGTGAATGCAAATATTTCATGGTTCAAGAGATTTTGGTTACATCTGGTGCTTGGATCGAATTCAAAAAACAAGGTGAGATTTGCATGAGTTTGTTAAAAAGCAGAGTAATAAATGTGCAAGACCAGCTGGTGGAGAAGTGATGCAGAGTGGAGCTTGTTTATAGGTTTTCTGATAATTATAAGAAATGTGCTTTATAGATTAAGATTTATTGAAGTATAAATGTGTAGTAATGATACAAAGTATTTTAAGTTATAAAAAATGTAGGGACTTTTGTTTGGGTTTTTTTGTGGCAGAGGAAACAAGTCAATGTACAATAAAGCTATAAACTTCTCCGCTCTGAGATAAAACTATCTTGAGTTGATTGATTTATTTATAACTGGCTTCTTCCCAAGTAGGTTTTGTGGTGGTATATTTGGAATACTTAACGCTGCGAAAGCAAGATTTTTGTATCTGAGTAGGTAAGAAAGGAGCAACCTCTCAGTGGTAAAAATGTCATATTTTTTAGGTCTTTTGTCTTTCCTTTATACAAAGGGGAGCCCTGGTGGGACAGTGGTTAAGAGCTCGACTGCAAACCAAAAGATAGGCAGTTCGAATCCACCAGCCACTCCCTTTGGGGTGGTTCTGTTCTGCCTGACAGAGTCGCTGTGAGCCGGAGTTGACTTGATGGCAACGGGTTTATATACAAAGGAGCTTCCCTGTGGTAGGTTTGTCATAAATGCCAAAGATACTTGGTAATGTGAGAGTTTAGGAGAAGTATTACAGTTGGCAAATATGTTTTTGTCTTGCCAGCTCTGATACCCATACATTGCTTAGAATTTGAGGCTAGTGCAAGGCAGGCTCTGTGGGGAAAAGGGGCTGGACCAAAAAGCTGGATCGTGGTACGCAGAAAAAGGGGAGTGATGGTATGTGTGCTGTGTACTGGCCATCTCTGGTTAGGATAAGACCGCACGAGACAAACTGATTTAAAATAACTATTCAGTGATTAATGAGTTCATCCAGATGTTCATTTATCTCCACAAAGATAATTACTGTTATTGGAGCTGCCCAGCTTCTCACAATGTAGTGATGAGGCAGTTGCTGTTCAGTGGCATAACTAGGACATCTGGTTAACAAACTAACAGCCATTGTGTTATGGCTTGCAGGCTGTTGATACCTGCTGAATAGCCACTGAGCATCCACTAATGACTGCTTTTTTTCTGGCTTGCTTGGAGGTTAAGCTCCTTGCATTCACACCCAGTTGATGCTAATATTTAGCAGTATGTCTATCATATTTATGTGAGTTGAAGGTAGGGTTACATGTATTGAAATAATCTGCATGCCAGGCATTGGGTTAGACACTTTACCTGTCTCACTTAGATTTGTAGGTTAGGAAAGCAAGATCCAGAGATTGTGTGACTTGCATGTGGCCAGTTAGAGCTAAAACTCAAATCTAGTTCTGTGAATTCCAAGTACAGGTATTTTTTTCACTATGCCATGAGTCATGGCTGTTAAAATTTTATCCTTTATGGTTAAGAAATGTGAAAGCCACTAAAGCTTGTTTGAATTTTCTACAGTACACAAAGGTACAATGAAGTACACCTCCCTCTCACTCTCAGTCAGAAGTAATAGTTATTCGGTTATTTTTCCGGACTACTTAGGCATATATATATTTAAGCAAGAACGTTTTAATATATGACACTTGTGCTTACTGTGTTTAGGCACTGTTCTAAGCTCTTTACAATGGATTAACTCTTAATCCTCACAGCAACTGTATGAGGTAGGTAATTTTGTCACACTTTTACATGTACTGCACTAAGACTTGCCTTTGCCCTTCCACTTTGATATAGACAGTCTTTTTGATGGCTACATACTATTCCATTGCATGAATGTAATGTAATTTGCATAACCAACCCCTTATTGATGGATAATTAGGTTCTTTCTAATTTTTTATTACAGATAAAAGTGTAGTAAACATCTCACGTACATATATTTTTGCTACTCATGTAGGTATTTCTGTAGGAAAAAAAGCTAGAAATGGATTTATTGGGTCAGTAACATTTTGAGAAATACCACCAAAACGTACCAGTTTACAACTCCATCGGTAGTAAGAGTGCCCGTTTGCCTACACTCTCACCAACCGCACATCCTTAAATTTTGCCAACCTGATAAGTAAAATTTGTTTTAACTTTCCTTTGATGCTTAATGAAGAACATCTTTTCATGTTTTCTGGTCATTTGCATTTCTTGGTCTGTGAATTTCTTTTATCTTTTTCTTTTTTAGTGATGAAATATAAATAACTACCTTTTCACTGTACAAAGTTAAATGATATACAAGAGCAAAGATTCCTCGAACACTTTCAATCACATTCCACATCCTAGTTTAGCATACATCCTTCTAGTCCCTTTTTTATACATTTCCATAAGAATATACATGCACATATAAACTCTGTTCTTACCTAAATAGGATCATGCAGCCTGTATTGTTCTGCATCTTGCTTTTATGTCTTGAAAACCTATCCTCAGATCTTTGAATTTCAATAACTGCATAGCATTCAGTACTATGAAAATACCATTATGTAACTATTCCTTTTTTCTCTTGCTGTTACAATGCTGAAGTAAGCATCTATTCAGATATATTTGTGCATGTGTGTGAATATTTTTTTAGAATGGAGTCCTAGATGGGAGATTGCTGGGTCAAAGGGTGTGTTTTCTGATAGACCAACTTTAGCCTTCCAAATTGTAGTAACTGTGGAAAGTACTCATTTCCCCATACAGCCTTAACTACACTTGATAACTTTTATCTGATGGGCAAAAAAAATTTTTTTTAATTTGCATTTTCCTGATTAGTGGTGAGGATGAGGAGATTTTCATATGTTTATTGGCCATTTCTATTTTTACCCATAGTTTGTTCATGTTCTTATACCCACTTTTTTATTGGGTTATATGTGGACGTTTGTTGTTTTTGTTTCTTCAGCATCTCTTTCCTCATCTTTTGATAACAAAACCCTTATTTATTGTGGGGAACCCATTCTCTGTGGCTTAAGTGGTGTCACCCTCTTCCATACCCCACATAGGGTGAGCATGTGACCAGGCCTGGCCATTGTGCGTCCTACAGCTCCCTAGCCACAGCAATTAAAAAAGTGGTATGTAACTCAAGCCAGGCGAATGAGAACCCTCAAAGAACTTTTGGAATTATTTGGAAGAAGGCTCTAATGAGATCCCAGGAACCAAGGAACATGTAAGCCAGTATTTGTACCATGTGGAGAAAGTCCATCTGAGAAGAAACTTGGAGGCTAGCGGAAATGGAAAAACAACTAAGTCCTGAATCCATTTTTCTTGAGGCCCTAGATCCAGCTGTGCCTAAAGCCTGCCCTACCTCTGGACTTTAAAGTTTTGTGAGCCAATAAAGTCCCTTTCTTGTTTAAGATAATCTGAATTGGGTTTCTGTCCTGATAATATAGATTATTTGTATTTTCTTACTAATTTGTAGAAAACCTTTGTAATTTTAAGTTCTTTGATTTGCCTACTTTAGAATTATACCTTATGCACTATGTAAGTTAATAAAATTAGCATGGCCTTCCATGATTTGGCCTCTCTCAACCTCTGCCATTTGTTACTTCACTCTCCCCTCCCTCCACCACATACATATACTTTACAGTCCAACAATAACTGGGACCTACCACATGGTTTTTGTTTTTTTAACCTTTGATTATTCAGTTCCTCAATTCAGAATTTTGCCTGTTCCCATTTGACACCCTTGCCCCTTGCCTGGTTGGGAAACCGATTCCTCAAAATTCAGCAAAGATAGCACCTCTACTGGGAGGTTTCCCTGGCTTTGCCAGGAGGTTATTTCTTCTGTCTCTGCACGTTCTGTACTTTGCACATGCTAATTTCTAGCAGATTTTACTGGTTTATTAAAGTGTTCCTGTCTAAAATCCATCTTTGAAGGCTTTCCACCAGCTCTGTCTTAATTAGCTGCCCTCCTCCCCACTTCTCACCCCTTGAATGTTGTATTCATGTTTTTCAAAACACCACAGTGCCGTTATCTAGTTATGTCCACAGTTTGCCACATATCAGTGGGCTTCATGTATTTCTGCCCTGTCAATCTGCCTTCCATATGGGTTCCCACAGGGCCCAACATTTGGGAATGTCTGTGGATGAAAAGCTTTTCATACAATTGCCACTTTGGTATCTCTCTTCCCGCCCTTCTCTTTCATATTCAGGAACATGGGACTCAGTCTGGCGATGACATTGCTGAGTCTGCCGGACTCACCTCCAACAATTTCAGGGCATTCCTCTCAAACACCCTCTGTGACACTTGGAGCCCCTCCCTATGATCTCCATGCCCCTGATGTGGTTCTCTGGGGCCTTAATTTTATTCTCAGGCTAGCCGGATTTGAAGCTGCTCAGACGTAAGACCTGAGCAACTTCACCCTGAGGGGTGTTCTAGGGCAGGAAATGGAGCAATGCTCAATGTCACCAGGCACTAATAAGTCACATCTCCCAAGATAGACTTTTCAAAAAGAGATATCCTTAAAACAGTGAGCCAAGCATTGTGCAAGCTTTTATTCATTCATCATTGAACACATTAAGTACCTATAATGGGCCAGACAAGGTTCTGGGGTTTGCATTCTATTTGTGTGTGGTGGGGATGGGGGGAGGGGTGAACAACAGTGGAAAATGAGAAACAGTAAAAAAAAAAAAAATTGTCATATAAAGATGAATGATAAGGAGAAAATAAATCTGGAAAGGATACAAAATACCAAGGAGAAAAGGTACTGGAATTTAGAAAGGTTAGCTAGAAAAGACTTCACTGAGAAAGTGAAATTTGAGCAAGGACATGAGTGAGTGTAAAGAAACAAGCCGTGAGACTGGTGGAAGAATGTTCTAGACGGGAACAGTAAGTGCAATGAACCTGAGTTTGGGGCAATCCCTGGTTCAAGAAACATCAAGGAGGCCAGTGTGGCTGAATAGAGTTTACATGGGGCAAAGTAGATGAGGTTGGAAAATTATAACAGTTGGAGGGCAGGGCCAGATCATGGAATACCTGGTGTAGGGTAATGCTGTTCAGCTATATGCATCTCTTCCTAATGGAGTCAGTTTTGTTTTTCCCCAAAGCATGCTGGGGATGAATTTGGGATGGACTCTGGCTAAGGTACAAGACTGGGAGTGCCGTGACTGGGCCGGTGGCCAAGGCTGAGGACCACCTTGGCAACAAGAAGAAAAACATCTGGGCCTGGACCTGAAGTCCCTGGGAACGCTGGCTGCCCAAGGACTTGGGAGAAAAACAATGAGCCTTGGTACCAGCTGGAATGGTATATAAACTTTTGTCCCTTGCTAGGCGGTTGTGGAGCGCTGAGCTGGTTCAGCCGTGCTGCCCTTGGCCATGGTCCCATAGGTAAGCTTCCCAATAAACCATATGTCATGATCGCTGGTTCCTGAGCCTTTCTTCAGTCTCTTGGAGATGCGGCCGACCTTGGGTTCAGGTGCCACTGGGTTGTTACACAACACCTGGATAGTTACTAGTAGAACTGATTTTTGCTCTGAAAGAGATGGGAAACCATTAGAGGTTTGGGGACAAAGGAGTGACATGACAAGGTGCTTAGAATAGCGTTGAACAACATAGTCTCCATCTATTTAATTTGTATTTCTATACATATTTTCTTTCTGAAATTAATATTGATGGACAAAGTTTACAAAAAGATCAGCAGTTCGAATCCATCAGCTGCTCCTTGGAAACCCTGTGGGGCAGTTTACTCTGTCCTATAGGGTCACTACGAGTCAGAATCAACAACAATAGGTTTGGTTATTTTTGGTTATTATCCGGGAGAAGTTGATCTTGGTCAGAACGGTAGGTAATGGTAGCCAGGCACCATCTAGTTCTTCTGGTCTCAGGCTGGAAGAGCTTGTGGTGTCCCACAAACTAGTATCTTCTTTGAGTCTTTGGTTTCCTTCATTCTCTTTTGCTCCAGGCAAGTAGAGACCAAGAGTTGTGTCTTAGATGGCCGCTCACATGCTTTTAAGACCCACAGACTCTACTCACCAAACTAGGATATAAAACATTATCTTTATGAACTATGTTACGCCAGTTGACTGAGTTGTCCATGAAACTATGACCTTTTAACCCAGTACACCAATCCTGCGAGGTGTTTGGATATGTCTAGGAAGTCTCCATAACTGCCTTATATGTGCTTTATTATATATGTATGAATATATACGCACCATATACAAATGTATATACATATGCATCCAATCAATTCTTAATGGTGTCTTTTGATGAACAGAGGTTCTTAATTTTAATGTAGTCCAATCAATCTTTTTTATTTTTCCTTTATGACTAGTGCTTCTCCCCCTCCCCAGGAGGTCTTTGTCAAGTGTGTTATCCAGATGTCCTCCTATGTTTTCTTCTAAATCTTATTGTTTCACTTTATACATTTAGATTTACAATTCATCTGGTTTAACTCGTGTATGGTGTGAGGTGGGGCTCAAGATCTATTTTTTTTTTTCACCATAGATATTCAATTGTCCCAATATCATTTACTGAAAACACCATCTTCCCTCCTCTGCATTACAATATCACCTTAGTCATAACAGTTGACTGTGTAAGTGTAGATCTCTTTCTGGACTCTCTTTTCTGTTCCATTGGTCTACTAGTCTATCTTGTGTCAATGATATAAATGATTGTTTTAATGTCACAATGTCTTAATTATTGTAACTTTACAATAAGTCTTGATATCTGGTAATTTAAGTCTTCAACATTGTCCTTTGTATTTCCATATACATTTTAGAAATAGCCTCTCACCTTCCACAAAAACAAAACAAAACCCCTGCTGGGGTTTTTATTGGGATTACACTCTATCTATAGATCAATATGGGGGAGAGAATTGGCATCTTTGCAATATTGTTCCTATCCATCACCATGATATATGTCTCCATGTATATAATCTTTTTAAATTTCTTTCAATCTTTTGAAGATTTCAGTGACGAGGTCTTGTATATCTTTCATTAGACTGACTTGAAAATATTTTGTTTTTAATGCTATAATTTTAAAGTTTCATTTTCTAATGGTTTATTCTTAATATATAGCAGTTATAATTCTGTCTGTGCCTTTATATTTAAAGTGGGTTTCTTGTAGACAATATGTAGTTTGGCTCTTTTTTTGTAATCCACTTTGATAGACTGTGTTTTTTAATTGGTATATTTAGACTGCTTGAATTTAAAGTGATAACTGATACAGCTGGATTAATATCTACCCTATTTGTAACTGTTTTCTGTTCATTGCCCCTATTTTTTTTTTTTTTCCTTTGTTGTGTCTACTCTTTTTTTGTCTTCTCTGGTTTTAATTGAGCCATTTTTCTCTCCTTTCTTAGCATTATCAGTTACACGTAAAAAATATTTTTTTAGTGGTTGCCCTTGAGTTTGCCATACAGATTTGCAACTAATCTAAGCCCACTTTCAGATAACAATATATTGCAGGTACCTTATAACAGAGTATATCTTCTTTGGAGAAATGTCTATGCAAATCCTGTCCACGTTTTGTGTGTTTGCATGTGTGTGTGTTAGGAGAAAGTTTACAGCTCAAGTTAATTTTTCATTCAAAAATTTATACACATTGTTTTGTGACATTGGTTACAATCCCCACAATGTGACAGCACACTCCCCTCTTCCACCCGGGTTCCCTGTGTCCATTCCACCATTTCCTGTCCCTTCCTGCCTTCTCATCCTGCTTTTGGACAGGAGCTGCCCATTTGGTCTTGTATATATGATTGACTAAGAAGGACGTTCCTCATGTGTATTATTTTTTGTTTTATAGTCTAATCTTTGTCTGAAGAGGGGGCTTCAGGAATGGTTTCAGTTCTGGGTTAACAGAGTATGGGGGGGGGCATAGTTTTAGAGGTTCCTCCAGTCTTGGTCAGATCAAGTCTGGTCTGTGTGAATTTGAATTCTGTCCTACATTTTTCTCCTACCCTGTCCGGGACTCTCTGTTGTGCTCCCTGTCAGGGTGACCATTGGTGGTAGCTGGGCACCATCTAGTTCTTCTGGTCTCCGGCTGGTGGAGTCTCTGGTTCATTTGGTCCTTTAGTCCTTTAGGCTAACATTTTCCTTGTGTCTTTGGTTTTCTTCATTCTCCTTTGCTCCAAATGGGATGGGACCAATAGATGTATTTTAGATGGCTGTTCACAAGCTTTTAAGACCCCAGACTCTAATCACCAAAGTGGGATGTAGAACATTTTATTTATAAACTATGTTATGCCAGTTGACCTAGATATCCCCTGAAACTATGGTCTCCAACCCCCAGTTCCAGCTACTCAGTCCCTCAAAGTGTTTGGATGTGTCTAGGAAACTTCTTTGCTTTTGCTTTGGTCTCTCCTCATTTTTAAATAATGTATATGTTTCGAATATCATATATTCAAATCTTTGCCATTAGTAATTGGTGCACAAATTTGAATAATAATCATGTTAATTGGTCTTCCTTGTAGGTGTATGGATATTATCCTATCACTGACAGGGTTATACTTCAGGATAGATCTTGAAGTGTTCTTTCTGACAACGAGAATACAATGCTGTTCTTCAATTTGTCATTACCAGCATAGTAGACCATAATGTTGTCTGATTCAAAATAGCCAATACCTGTCCCTTTCAGGTGAACTTATGCAGTCTGAAATTGATCAAATATGCAATTAAGATGCATTGATAATTACTGGTGATTGGAATGCAAAAGTCGGAAACCAAGTAGGATCAGAAGTTGGAAAATAAGGCCTCGATGATAGAAAAGATGTAGGGATTGCATGATAAAATTTTCCAAGACCTACAACTTATTCTTTTGACTATGAATGCGACACCATTCATCTTCAATTTGTCATTCTTGGCATAGTACACCATACGATTGTCTGATTCAAAATGGTCAATACCAGTACATTTCAGTTCACTAATGCCTAGGATATTGATGTTTGTGCATTCCATTTCATTTTTGACGACTTCCAGTTTCCCTAGATTCATACTTCATACATTCCACATTCCAATTATTAATGGATATTTGCAGCTGATTCTTCTCATTTTGAGTTGAGACACATCAGCAAAAGAAGGTCTCAAACATCTAGGCCAATTAGCATAACAAAGGTAATAAGAAAACATTCTATATCCCACTTTGGTGAGAGGCGTCTGGGGTCTTAAATGCTAGCAAGGGGCCATCTAACATGCATCAATTGGTGTCAGCCCACTTGGAGCAAAGGAGAATGATGAACACCAAAGACATATGGTAAAGATGACCCCAAGAGACAGAAAGGGCCACATAAAACAGAGACTACATTAGCCTGAGACTGGAAGAACTAGGTGGTGCCTGGCTACCACCAATCACTGCCCTGACAGGGAACGCAACAGAGAATCCCTGATTGAGCAGGATA
Organism: Elephas maximus indicus; assembly: GCF_024166365.1. Lineage (NCBI taxonomy): Eukaryota > Metazoa > Chordata > Mammalia > Proboscidea > Elephantidae > Elephas > Elephas maximus. The sequence goes on along the minus strand of NC_064829.1, from coordinate 43,168,357 downwards.
ACAATGGGATACAGATCTCAAATTCTTGTAAAAAAGACCAGGCTTAATGGTCTGACTGAGACTAGAGGGACCCCAGAGGTCCCCGGACCCTTTGTTAGCCCAAGACTGGAACCATTCCCAAAGCCAACTCTTCAGACAGGGATTTGACTGGACTGTAAGATAGACAATGATACTGGTGAGGAGTGATCTTCTTGGCTTATGTAGACACATAAGACTATGTGGGCAATTCCTGTCTGGAGGCGAGATGAGAAGGAAGAGGGGGACAGAAGCTGGTTGAATAGACACGGGGAATACAGGGAGGAGAGGAGGAATGTGATGCCTCATTAGGGGGAGAGCAGCTAGGGTTACATAGCAAGGTTTGTATAACTTTTTGTATGAGAGACTGACTTGATTTGTAAACTTTCACTTAAAGGACAATAAATAAATAAATAAATAAATAGAAAAAATGTAAAATGCTTGGAATTGTGCCTGGCAGAATGCCTCTGGTAGTAATTATATTTCATTAAACATTTAGTTTCACCAAAAAAAATAAAAAAGATCCTGAAAGCTTGACTACATCTGCATCATTAAGGATGACTCTACTTTGAGGGGGAAGCTGTTTCCTAGTCATATTTTGAATGCCTTCCAACTTGAGGGGCTCATCTTCCAGCACTAAGAAAAAAAGAACGTTTCAAGATCTATCCTGAAGTACAATGCTCTCAGTGATAGGATTATATCCATAAGCCTACAAGGAAGACCAGTTAAAATGACTATTATTAAAATTTACAGACCAACCACTCAGGCCAAAGATGAAGAAACTGAAGATTATTACCAACTTCTGCAGCCTGAAATTGATCAAACATACAATCAAGATGCACTGATAATAATTGATAGTTGGAATGCAGAAGTTGGAAACAAAGAAGGATTGGTAGTTAGAAAATATGGCTTGGTGATAGAAATGAAGCTAGAGACCACATGATAGACTTTTGCAAGACCAAAGACCTCTTCATTTCAAATACCTTTACTCACTAACATAAACAGTGACTATATACGTGGACCTTGCCAGATGGAATACACAGGAATCAAATTTATTACATCTGTGGAAAGAGACGATGGAAAAGCTCAATATCATCAGTCAGAACAATGCCAGGGGCCAATTGTGGAATAGACCATCTATTGCTTTTCTGTAAGTTCACGCTGAAGTAGAAGAAAATTAGAATAAGTCCACAAGAGCCAAAGTATGACATTGAATATATCCCACCTGAATTTAGAGACTTTCTCAACAACAGATTTGATGAATTGAACACTAATGACTGAAAACCAGATGAATTGTGGAATGACATCAAGGACATCATATATGCAGAAAGCAAGAAGGTCATTAAAAAGAGAGGAAAGAAAGAAAAGACCAAAATGGATATCAGAAGAGACTCTGAAAGTTGCTCTTGAACATTGAGTCTCTAAAGCAAACAAAAGAAATGATGAAGTAAAACAGCTGAACAGAAGATTTTAAACGTTGGCTCAAAAAGACAAAAGAAAGTATTATAATGAAATGTGCAAAGACCTGGAGTTAGAAACCCAAAAGGGGGGAATACACTTGGCATTTCTCAAGCTGAAAGAACTGAAGAGAAAATCCAAGCCTCAAGTTACAATATTGAAGGATTCTACAGGGAAAATATTAAACAACGTAGGAAGCATCAAAAGGAGATGGAAGGAATACACATAGTTACTGTCCCAGAAATAATTGGTGAACATTCAACCATTTCAGGAGGTAGCACATGATCGAGAACCAATGGTATTGAAGAAGGAAGTTCAAGCTGTACTGAAGGTATTGGTGAAAAACAAGGCCCAGGAATTGACAGACTACTGACTGAGATGGTTCAACAAATGGATGCAGAGCTGGAAGCACTCACTAGTCTATGCCAAGAAATTTTGAAGACAGCTACCTGACCAACCGCCTGGAAGAGATCCATATTTGTATCCATTCCAAAGAAAGGTGACCCAACAGAATGTGGAAATTATTGAACAATATCATTAATGTCACATACAAATAAAATTTTGCTGAAGATAATTCAAAAGTGGTTGCAGCAGTACATCAACAGGGAACTGTCAGAAATTCAAGCTCAACTCAGAAGAGGACGTGGAACAAGGGATACCACTTCTGATACCAAATGGATCATGGCTGAAAGCAAAGAATGCTAGAAAGTGTTTACCTATGTTTTATTGACTATACAAAGGCATTTGACTGTGTGGATCATAAGAAATTATGAATAACATTGTGAAGAATGGGTATTCCAGAACACCTAATTGTACAGGTTAACATAGATCAAGAGGCAGTCGTTCAAACAGAACAAGAGGATACTGCATGGTTTAAAGTCAAGAAAGGTGTGCGTCAGGATTGAATCCTTTCACCATACTTATTCAATCTGTATGCTGAGCAAATAATCCAAGAAGCTGAACTACATGAAGAAGAACAAGGCATCAGGTTTGGAGGAAGACTCATTAACAACCTATATTTTGCAGATGACACAATCTTGCTTGCTGAAAGTGAAGAGGATTTGAAGCACTTACGGATGAAGATGAAAGACCACAGCTTTTAGTATGGATTACACCTCAACATAAAGAAAACAAAAATTCTCACAACTGACCAATAAGCAACATCGTGATAAATGGAGAAAATATCCAAGTTGTCAAGGATTTTATTTTACTTGGATAAAGAATCAATGCCCCTGGAAACAGCAGTCAAGAAATCAAAGGATGCATTGCGTTGGGCAAATCTGCTGCAAAAGACCTCTTTAAAGATAAAGTGTTCAAAAGCAAAGCTGTCTGTCACTTTGAGGACTAAGGTGCGCCTGACCCAAGCCATGGTGTTTTCAATCACCTCATAAGTGTGTGAAAGCTGGATGATGAATAAGGAAGACCGAAGAAGAATTGATGCCTTTGAATTATAGTGTTGGTGAAGAATATTGAATATGTTATGGACCGCCAAAGAATGAACAAATCTGTCTTGGAAGAAGTATAGTCAGAATGTTCATTAGAAGCAAGGATGCCAAGAGTTCATCTCACATATTTTAGACATGTTATCAGGAGGGACCAGTCCCTGGAGAAGGACCTCATGCTTGGTAGAGCAGATGGTCAGGGAAAAAGAGGAGGACTCTCAGTGAAATGGATTGACACAGTGGCTGCAACAATAGGCTCAAGAATAACAATGATTGTGAGTATGGCACAGGACCAGGCAGTGTTTCATTCTTTGTACATAAGGTTGCTATGAGTTAGAACCAACTTCACAGCACCTAACAACAACAACATGACCTATTCATTGGAAATACTTTTTTTTTAACACCCTAAAAGGCAACTATACAAGAGGACCTTACCAGATCATGTGTGGAAAGAGACAATGGAGAAGCTCAATATCATCAGTTGGAAAAAAGTCAGGGGCCAACTGCAGAACAGACCATTAATTGCTCATATGGAGCCCAAGCTGAAGCTGAAGAAAATTAAGACAAGTTCATGAGAGCCAAAATACAACCTTGAGTATATCCCATCTGAATTTGCAGACCATCTCAAGAATAGATTTCATACATTGAACACTAATTACCAAAGACCAGACAAGTTGTGGGATGACATCCAGGACATCATACATGAAGAAAGCAAAAAGGTCATTAGAAAGACAGGGAAGAAAGAAAAGACAAAAATGGATGTCAGAAGAGACTCTGAAAGTTGCTCTTGAATGTAGAGTAGCTAAAGTGAATAGAAGAAATGAAGAAGTAAAAGAGCTGAACAGAAGATTTCAAAGGGTGGCTTGAGAAGGCATTGTAAAATATTATAATGAAATGTACAAAGACCCAGAGTTAGAAAACCAAAAGGGAAGAACACGCTTGACGTTCCTCACGCTGAAAAAACTGAATAAAAAATTCAAACCTTGAGTTGCAATATTGAAGGATTCTTTGAGAAAAATATTGAACGACGTAGGAAGCATCAAAAGAAGATGGAAGTAATACACAGTCATTAGACCAAAAAGAATATGTTCAACGTTCAACCATTTCAGGAGGTAGTTTACGATCAAGAACTGATAGTATTGAAGGAAGAAGTCCAAGCTGCACTGAAGGCATTGGCGAAAAACAAGGCTCCAGGAACTGGCGGACTACAAATTGAGATGTTTCAACAAATGATGCAATGCTGGAAGTCCCCACTTATCTATGGAATTTGGAAGGCAGCTACCTGGCCAACCGAAGGGAAGAGATCCATATTTTTACCCATTCCAAACAAAGGTGATCCAACAGAATACAGAAATTATCGAACAATATCATCGATATCACAGGCAAATAAAACTTTGCTGAAGATAATTAAAAAATGGTTGTAGCAGTACAGCGACAGGGAACTGTCAGAAATTCAAGCCCGATTCAGAAGAGGACATGGAATTAGGGATATCGTTTCTAATGTCAGATGGATCTTGGCTGAAAGCAGAGAATACAGAAAAGATGTTTACGTGTGTTTTATTGACTATGCAAAGGCATCTGGCTATGTGGATCATAGGAAATTATGGATAACATTGTGAAGAATCGGCATTCCAGAACACTTAATTTTGTTTGTGTGGAACCTGTACATAGACTAAGAGGCAGTTGTTCAAACAGAACAAGGGGATACTGCATGGTTTAAAATCAGGTGTGCATCAGGGTTGTATCCTTTCACCGTACTTACTCAATCTGTATGCTGAGCAAATAATCTAAGAAGCTGGACTATATGAGGAAGAACACAGCATCAGGATTGGAGAAAAACTCATTAAAAATCTGTGATATCCATATAAATAAAATGAAAGACAAAAACCACATGATCTTATCAATTGATGCAGAAAAGGCATTTGACAAAGTCCAACACCCATTTATGATAAAAACTCTCGGCAAAATAGGAGTTGAAGGAAAATTCCTCAACATAATAAAGGGCATCTATACAAAGCCAACAGCCAACATCACTCTAAATGGAGAGAGCCTGAAAGCATTTCCCTTGAGAACGGGAACCAGACAAAGATGTCCTTTATCACCGCTCTTATTCAACATTGTGCTAGAGGTCCTAGCCAGAGCAATTAGGCTAGACAAAGAAATAAAGGGCATCCGGATTGGCAAGGAGGAAGTAAAATTATCTCTATTTGCAGATGACATGATCTTATACACAGAAAACCCTAAGGAATCCTCCAGAAAACTACTGAAACTAATAGAAGAGTTTGCCAGAGTCTCAGGTTATAAGATAAACATACAAAAATCACTTGGATTCCTCTACATCAACAAAAAGAACATCGAAGAGGAAATCACCAAATCAATACCATTCACAGTAGCCTCCAAGAAGATAAAATACTTAGGAATAAATCTTACCAAAGATGTAAAAGACCTCTACAAAGAAAACTACAAAGTACTAGTGCAAGAAACTAAAAGGGACCTACATAAGTGGAAAAACATACCTTGCTCATGGATAGGAAGACTTAACATAGTAAAAATGTCTATTCTACCAAAAGTCATCTATAGATACAATGCACTTCTGATCCAAATTCCAATGACATTTTTTAATGTGATGGAGAAACAAATCACCAACTTCATTTGGAAGGGAAAGAAGCCCCGGATAAGTAAAGCATTACTGAAAAAGAAGAAGAAAGTGGGAGGCCTCACTCTACCTGATTTTAGAACATATTTTATAGCCACAGTAGTCAAAACAGCCTGGTACTGGTACAACAACAGGCACATAGACCAATGGAACAGAATTGAGAACCCAGATATAAATCCATCCACATATGAGCAGCTGATATTTGATAAAGGCCCAGTCTCAGTTAATTGGGGAAAAGATAGTATTTTTAACAAATGGTGCTGGCATAACTGGATATCCATTTGCAAAAAAATGAAACAGGACCCATACCTCACACCATGCACAAAAACTAACTCCAAGTGGATCAAAGACCTAAACATAAAGACTAAAACGATAAAGATCATGGAAGAAAAAATAGGGACAACCTTAGAAGCCCCAATAAAAGGCATAAACAGAATACAAAACATTACCAAAAATGACGAAGAGAAACCAGATAACTGGGAGCTCCTAAAAATCAAACACCTATGCTCATCTAAAGACTTCACCAAAAGAGTAAAAAGACCACCTACAGACTGGGAAAGAATTTTCAGCTATGCCATCTCCGACTGGCGCCTGATCTCTAAAATCTATATGATTCTGTTAAAGCTCAACCACAAAAAGACAAACAACCCAATCAAAAAGTGGGCAAAGGATATGAACACGCACTTCACTAAAGAAGATATTCAGGCAGCTAACAGATACATGAGAAAATGCCCTCGATCATTAGCCATTAGAGAAATGCAAATTAAAACTACGATGAGATTCCATCTCACTCCAACAAGGCTGGCATTAATCCAAAAAGTGCAAAATAATAAATGTTGGAGAGGCTGCAGAGAGATTGGAACTCTTATACACTGCTGGTGGGAATGTAAAATGGTACAACCACTTTGGAAATCTATCTGGCGTTTTCTTAAAAAGTTAGAAATAGAACTACCATACAACCCAGAAATCCCACTCCTTGGAATATATCCTAGAGAAATAAGAGCCTTTACATGAACAGATATATGCACACCCATGCTTATTGCAGCTCTGTTTACAATAGCAAAAAGCTGGAAGCAACCAAGGTGTCCATCAATGGATGAATGGTTAAATAAATTGTGGTATATTCACACAATGGAATACTACACATCGATAAAGAACAGTGACGAATCTGTGAAACATTTCATGACATGGAGGAACCTGGAAGACATTATGCTGAGTGAAATTAGTCAGAGGCAAAAGGACAAATATTGTATAAGACCACTATTATAAGATCTTGAGAAATAATATAAACTGAGAAGAACACATACTTTTGTGGTTACGAGTGGGTGGGGGGGTGGGAGAGGGTTATTTACTGATTAGTTAGTAGATAAGAACTACTTTAGGTGAAGGGAAGGACAATACTCAATACACGGAAGGTCAGCTCAACTGGACTGGACCAAAAGCAAAGAAGTTTCCGGGATAAACTGAATGCTTCAAAGGTCAGTGGAGCAAGGGCGGGGGTTTGGGGACTATGGCTTAATGGGACTTCTAAGTCAATTGGCAAAATAATTCTATTATGAAAACATTCTGCATCCCACTTTGAAATGTGGCGTCTGGGGTCTTAAATGCTAACAAGTGGCCATCTAAGATGCATCAGTTGGTCTCAACCCACCTGGATCAAAGGAGAATGAAGAACACCAAGGTCACACGATAACTATGAGCCCAAGAGACAGAAAGGGCCACATGAACCACAGACTTATATCATCCTGAGACCAGAAGAACTAGATGGTGCCCGGCCACAACTGATGACTGCCCTGACAGGGAGCACAACAGAGAACCCCTGAGGGAGCAGGAGATCAGTGGGACGCAGACCCCAAATTCTCGTAAAAAGACCAGACTTAATGGTCTGACTGAGACTAGAGGAATCCCGGTGCTCATGGTCCCCAAAGCTTCTATTGGCCCAGGACAGGAACCATTCCCGAAGACAACTCATCAGACATGGAAGGGACTGGACAATGGGTTGGAGAGAGATGCTGACGAAGAGTGAGCTACTTGTATCAGGTGGATACTTGAGACTGTGTTAGCATCTCCTGTCAGGAGGGGAGATAGGAGGGTAGAGGGTTAGAAACTGGCAAAATTGTCACGAAAAGAGAGACTGGAATATAAGCTTATATGTGACAGACTGACTTGATTTGTACACTTTCACTTAAAGCACGATAAAAATTATTATAAAAAAAAATCTGTGATATGCAGGTGACACAACCTTGCTTGGTGAAAGTGAAGAAGACTTGAAGCACTTACTGATGAAGATCAAAGACCACAGCCTTCAGTGTGGATTACACCTCAACATAAAGAAAAAAATCATCACAACCAGACCAATGAGCAACATCATGATAAACGGAGAAAATACTGAAGTTGTCAGGGATTTCATTTTACTTGGATCCACAATCAATGCCCATGGAAGCAGCAGTCAGGAAAACAAACGATGTATTGCATTGGGCAAATCTGCTGCAAAAGACCTCTTTAAAGTGTTCAAAAGCAAAGATGTCACTTTGAGGACTAAGGTGTGCCTGACCCAAGCCACGGTATTTTCAGTCACCTCATAGGCATGGGAAAACTGGGCAAAGAATGAGGAAGATTGGAGAAGAACTGATGTCTTTCAACTGTGATGTGTTGGGAAGAATAGTGAATGTACCATGGACTGCCAGAACGAACAAGTCTGTCTGGGAAGAAGTACAGCCAGAATGATCCTTAGAAGCAAGGATGGCGAGACTTCGTTTCATATACTTTGGATGTGTTATCAGGAGGGGACAATCCCTGGAGACGGACACCATGCTTGTTAAAGTGGAGGGTGAGTGAAAAATAGGAAGACCCTTGATGAGATGGATTGATACAGTGGCTGCCACAATGGGCTCAAACATAGCAAGGATTGTGAGGGTGGCACAGGGCTGAGCAGTCTTTCGTCCCATTGTACATAGGGTTGCTTTGAATTGGAACAGATCTCATGGCATCTAACAACAACATACATCATGTGTCCAATAACATAAATTTATACTTATTTTTATGCATTTGTAATTTTAAATCACATAGGACATGACATGGAAAACCCAGGTGTACAGAGTAGAACTGCTCCGTAGGGTTTTCAGAAGTAAATCACCAGGCTTGTCTTCCAAGGCATTTCTGGGTGGGACTGAACTACTAACCTTTCAGGTAGTAGTCAAGTGCTTCACCATTTGTGCCACCCACAGAGTCAGAATTGACTTGGCAGCAACTAACACCACCACCAACGTAACACATACCAAAAATACCATAAAACCAGACCTTATATTCGCTTATGAAATTACCTTTGCTGGAGACCTTTTTTTCTGTTTACAGCTTCCAGTTACTGTCCTTTCGCTTCTTTCCTGAACATGCTCATAGCCCTGGCCGTGCTCACAGCCCTATCTAGGTATGTGTGTGACCTTCTAGATTCCAGAATATCTCAGAGCTTTCCATTTCCTAATCCTTTTTAAGTTTTTGTTTAGCCTTCCCACAGTGAGGTGTTAAGCTCCATTCTCTGCACTTTCATTCCCTTCCCACTCTATGTCACTATCTGAATTTTTACAACAAGAACTGTTACTTCTGTAATTTATTTCTAAGACCTAGTAGTAATTGGATTTGGAAAACTGGGGAAGTGAGGAGTCCAGGATGACTATCAGGTATGTTATCTGGATGGTGAGGTATTAAGTAGTGCACTTCATCAGGATAGGGAATTCAGAAAGAAGACATCATGAGGGTATATGCAAATTTGAATTTGCCCGAAGGATGCTATGTAGAAGTGTGGTAAGCTATTGGCTCTTAAAATTTATTCTCAGGAAAGATGGCTAAGCTTTGGAGATAGACTTGGAAAGCATCCTATTTTTCTTCTTCATTTTTAAATTTCCCAACAGACAATAATTGATAGTACATTTTTTTTGCTCTACTCACTTCTCAACCCATCATGTCAATGCCTTTTAGATTCTCTGCTTCTGGACCTCGTGGTTTTATTTGCAGACTTCTAAAATAGTTTTCCTTTCTGCCATCTCTTTCCTCTCTTTAATCTTTGATTTCTTAAAGCAGAAAGATGATCATACTATTCCCTGGCTCAAAGACTTTTATGGATTTCCATTACCTTGTTAATAAAATGCAGAACTATGACATCTAATCCAACCTACCTAATACTTTCGTGTTTTATGGATGAGACTGAGGCCCAGAAAGTAAAGCGCCTGCTTGTTTAGCATCACACTCCTTAAGTCTTTTAACTCACTTCCATCTCCACTTTATTCTTACTCTTCTCAGTTTCAATCATTATTTTTATAACATGTTACGACTTTCTGTGAGCTTCTTGAGGACAGGGACACTCCCCCCCCCCTTTTTTTTTCCTTTAGTAGCATCTAGTACACGCCTGGCACCCCACATTATTTCTTGCACTTCTTTGCTTCTATGCCTTTGTCGACTATTCCCCCTCTGCCTTTATAACCCTGCTCCCATCCTTCAGAACTTAAATTTCAAGAGCTCTACAAACTTTACCCTTTTCCATCCAATCAGGATTGAACCCTGGCTCCTCTGTGCCTTTATTGCATCTCGTACTACCTTTATGATTACATCGAGCCATGTGTTTTCCATATACATCATCTCTGTTACTACACAGTACATGCTTTGCTGGAACACTATATTCTTTGTACATTCCACAAAACCTAAAAAAAAAAAAAAGCCTTATAGTAAATAAACATGTCTGTGAAATTTAAATATTAATTCAATAATCATAGGAGATATCAAAATTAGTTAATAGCAGACTTTTAACAGATGATTAATTACAAATGTGAATTTTTACTTATTTTTAAACCCATTTCTATTTTTGGTCAAAAAATTTACATATATGTAGCCTGTATCAATTACCAGAAATTAAAAAATAATAGTTCTCATGAATTTTGCCACTAGAAAAAAAATGAATAGGCCTTTCGTTTTCAGACAGCATACACTATACAAATTAATCATTTGCAGTACTTTAGTTACCATTTTTGTCATCATAGATGACAAGATAAACATAGTAATGGAGAAATCTTCACACTTTAATATAAGAAATTCTTTTTTTTTTTTTAATTATTTTGCGTATTTAGAAGCTGCCAACAATTGATTAAATGGTAGTATTGAAGAAGTAGCTTCAAACCACTGGAGTTCACGGGCGGCATTGACAGTGAAATAAATCATACTTGCTGTGAACATTCCAGGGACTTGTACAAACTCATGCTCATTAGGAAAACCAAAACTAGACAGAAAAAAAAAAAAAAGTAGGGGTGCGCTGGAATTATCTAGTTAATAAGTTCAATACCAGAATAGCACAGCATGTTTACACACAGGAAATTTAAAGACAGATAACTAGCATTAGCATAAGGTAGGACTTCCCAGTTGTTAGGGGATAAGTGTGATATCAGAATGAAAACCCATTAAGATATGGAGGAAATTTAAAATTTCTCTACATTTTCTAATATAACTTCTCTGATACACAATAATTAAGTTGGGTTCACTAAATTTTTGAGATTATAGCACTAACACAGTTCTTATTGAGTTCTGACTGAACACCTCCCACACTGATTTTTCCAATATCTGAAAAGGTTCTAATTAACACTGTTAACACATTTCTTACAGTGATAAAATTTTCCTACTGTGAATTTTGTTTGAATAAAAGACTAGAACTTTTCTTACATTATAGCAAAGATAGGAATGTTTTTCCATTGTTAAGTAAAATTTTGTTGACATGGAAGGCTTTCCCACAATTTGCAGCTCCCTCCTCAGAATTTTTCTTTAGTAATGTTTTCTGCCCTCTGAATTAGACTTCCATAATGAAAATTAATGTTTTCTCCCCAGCGTGTTTTTTAAATGTAATACAAGAGTTGAGCATTGATTAAAGTCTTTTTCATAATCATCAATATCATTCATAGTATTTTTTTCCCAGTATGGTGTCTGGTACTGAATAAAATTGGTGTATACATTAAAGGTGTTCCCATGCTTATCACATTTATACTGCCATACCCAGAATGGATTTTCTCATGATTAATAAAATCAGACAGTTGGCTAAAACTTCTGCTACAGTGAACACACTAGTAAAGTGTCTCTCCAGTGTGGATACTCTTGTGTTCAGTAAGATCCGTGCAAGCGCTGAAGCCTTTTTCACATATATCACATTTATATGGCTTCTGAGAGGTGTGGATTCTTCGATGGTTAAAAAGATCAGAGCGTGGACTAAAGCTTTTGCCACACTGATCACATGTATATAGTTTCTTACCAGTGTGGATTCTCTGATGTAGGATAAGAGCTGAGCACTGACTGAAAGCCTTCCCACACACATTGCTCTCTCTAAAGGCTTAGGAGAAGATCCTTTCTTGCCTTTTCCTAGCTTCTGGTGGTTCCTAGCAATCTTTGGCATTCCTTGGCTTGTATATGTATCACTCTATTCTCTGTCTCCATCTTCACATGGCCATCTTCCCTCTGTGTCTCCTCTTTTCACAAGGATACCACTCATTAGATTAGAAAATACCCTCCCCCAGTATGACCTCATGTTAACTTGACTGATAACATTTTCAAAGACCGTGTTTCTAACAAGGTCACTATCTTAGTTTCCTAGGGCTGTGATAACAAAATACCACAAGGGGAATGGCCTTAAAGAAGGAAAATCTATTTTTCACAGTTCTGGAGACTAAAATGTGGAATTGAAGGCATCGGTGGGGCTATGCTATCTCTGTATCAGCTCTAGGGGAAGCTCCTTCCTTGTCTCCTTCAGTTTCTGGTAGCCCTGGGCATTTCCTGGTGTTCCTTGCCTTATAGACAGATCCTCACATGCTCTCTTCCCCCTGTGTCTGTCCTCTTTTATAAGGTGCTACTCAGAAGAGATTGGGACTAGGACTCACCCTATTCCAGTATGACTGCATTAAGTGGTAACATCTGCAAAGAAAATTCCTATTTCCCCAAATAAGGTCACGTTTAGCAGTGCAGGGGTTAGGACTTCAACTTATCTTTTCTGGGGACACAATTCAGTCCATGACAGTCACATTCACAGGTACACCTGTCTATCTGCATTGCACATGCAGACAGACTGTAACCTCAATCTTTCAGGTAGCCATAGGACTGCTAGGAATGAGGCACATACACACACTGGCATCGACCATTCCATGGATGCTAGGTTCATCTGCGATACAGCTGGACGAAGGAGATACTTATACAGCGCTGGCAAAGTGAAAGCCACAATTATTATTTATAGAAAGCAAATAGTAAACAATAACACCAGACCCTTAAAGGGGAACCACTTACCCTTCACCCAAATTGCCCTCGTCCATTTTTATGTCACTGGGCCCGTGTGTCATGGTTCAAGTCAAAAGCTGTGTTCATATCATTGCTGCCTGTGGTTACCACTATGCTGCCCAGGGGACTGAACGGCTCCCAAGACTTCTGCTCTGCTGCTGGGCCTCACTGGCCCTTGCCTTCCTGACGGGAAGATCCCTGCACAGAATCTCCTGAGCCTCTGACCCTGTGTCCTTCAAGGTCTCTGCCACTGGCTCCCACCATGCTATCCAGGCCCATGTGGTTCCTCTCTTGCTGCTACCTACCTAGGCCTGTGCTGCCCAGGGAGGGAGGCATGTGACAGGGGGCACACTCAGGTCTTTGCCCTGCCTGGGCAAATGTTACAGCTCTTTAGCAGCAGGCAAACCTTCTACACGGAGGCTTTCCACCAGTGACCCGCACAGAGAAGTTCCCAGCTCTTTCTCTGTGGGCCAGCAAGCCTAGCACAGCTGTCCCTCTCTCAGTGGGTTGACCATCACACCGCCACTCTGTCTCTCCACTGACCAACCAGCCCACCATCTGTCTTCAGTGTTACAATCCTCACTTCTAGGTATAGGAGCTTCTAATCGCAGGGACCCCCGGGTCCAAAGGATGTGCTCTTCTTGTTGGTAGTGAGGTACCTGGAACCTCTGTGAGACTCTCCCTTACATAAACCTAACGGGATGGCAAAACTACCAATCCCCTAAGTGGACTGCAAGGAGATCATTCCTATTGGATGGATTTTCAAACCTCTATTTCTATAGTTGTTCAGCTGCTAACCAAAAGGTTGACAGTTTGAATCTATCAGCCACTCCTTGGAAATCATATGGGAAAGTTCTACTCTGTCCTATAGTGTTGCTATGAGTCAGAATCGACTCAACAGCAACGGGTTTTTTGTTGTTGTTATTTGCATAGTAAATTTGCCAGTCCCTTGCAAGATTGTGGCCCAGCTAACAATTTTGTGGGAGTTACAAGATCATGGCTAGAAAGGCCATATAAGAGATTCATTGCACTGCAGACACCAACATATCTTTTGGGGGGACACAATTCAATCCATAACATATCGGAATAAAGGGACAGGCAGGAGGCAAGGAGATCGATTAGGAAGATATTACAAGAGAGTCAATAAAGAAAGACCTGAGAGATGCTTTGATTTGTGACTCTGGTGAACAGAGGTTACACATCATTTAAAATCATGTTAGAATTTTGTTTCCAAACAAATCATTTTGTATTCCTTTGACAAAAAAAGGAAAGACCTGAATTGAGACAGTGGAAAGGAAAAGAAGACAAATCTGAGCTATAGCTGAAGATGATTCAATAGAACCAGAGTTAAACCATATGCTGGTCCTGAAATTTCTAGCGTAGTTACAACAATGTGAGGCCAAAAAGGCAAGTTTTGAGACCTGGTGGCACAGTGAGAAATTGAGAAATTCCAAGAGGTTAGAGGTTATTCTCCAGATGCCGGGACAAAGGTCAGACCTCATTTTGAGTAAAGATAATTCCTCACTGCACATCCTGCAAAAAGAACAACAAAACCTTTCTCAAACTTAATATGTCCTCTTATAAGAAGCCATCAACAAAATGAAAATATTCCAATGTTTGATCATACCTTCTTCCTAAGGGAGGAGAAAGCTGAAATCCATCACTATTCTCCCATAATTTCCTTTTCAGAATGCAGTTTTGAAGGGATTTTTCAAAACAAGCCACAGGCCTAGCAACTAGCCAATCAGTATGTAAAGACAAAAACTCAAGGATACAAAATCTAGTCATATTTGTTTATCTGTGTTCAAGTGACTCAATTTCCTATTTAAAGGTAAAACCCCTTGAACATCTTTGCCACCACCACACCACCAACCCCATCACTTTTTTTCTGTTCCCCATTCTAAATTCTTTCACTTAATATGAACATCAGCTCTCTGAACAGTGGAGTGTTTCCTTCTACTACAAGTGCTCACTGGGCTATGGCTGATACTTTCTGATTTTTTTTTTTTTCTTTAATGAACTCATAGTGCTTTTGTATGGGGGCATTTGTGATTCAGTGGTAGAATTTTTGCCTTCCATGTGGAAGAGCTGGGTTTCATTCTCGGCCAATACACCTCATGCGCAGCTACCACCCATCAGCTATGATGCTGAGCAGGATTCAATGAGTTTCCAGACTAAGATAGACCAGGAAGAAAGGCCTGGTGACCTACTTCCAAAAATTAGCCTTTGAAAACCCTATGGATCACAATGGTCTGATCTGTCCCTGATCATGTCTATAGTGCATGGGGATGCCATAATTCAGAGGCCAACTCGACAGCAATTTCTGTTATAGCAGCATTAGATAAGTAAAACAGAGTGGCACTCCCAGTAGAGTATAAGGTCCAGAAGGACATTAACAAGTGTTTTTCTGGCAAGAAAAAAAAAATTTATTGTTTAACTAGTTCATTCAAGTCACTCGGCTAGGTCCTGGTTGGTGTCTCAGAGTGTGTTATGGATTAAATTGTGTCCCCCCAAAATGTGTATCAACTTGCCTAGGCCATGATTCCCAGTATTGTATGTTTGTCCACCATTTTGCGATCTGATGTGATTTTCCTATGTGTTGTAAACCCTAATCTCTGCCTGTGGTTAACGAGGCAAGATTAGGTTAAATTAAAGAGGATTGGGGTGGGATACCACACCCTTACTCAAGTCACAGCCCTGATTTGATGTAAGGGGCAGTTTCCCTGGAGTGTGGCCCAAATCACCTTTTATCTTAAAAGAGATAAAAGGAGCAAGGAGGGAGCAGAGAGGGACCTCATATCACAAAGCAACTGTAGCACCTGGAGCAGAGCCTGTCCTTTGGACCCAGGTCCCTGCACTGAGATACTCCTAAACCAGGGGAAGATTGATGCCAAGACCTTTCCCAGAGCCAACAGAGAGAGAAAGCCTTCTCTTGGAGCTGGAACCCTGAATTTGGACTTCTAGCCTCCTAGACTGTGAGAGAATAAATTGCTCTTTGTTAAAGCCATCCACTTGTGGTATTTCTGTTATAGCAGCACTAGATAACTAAAGCAGATTGGGACTCTAAGCAGAGTATAAGATCCAGAAGGACAAAAAAGAGCGGGATTTTAATCAATTTTAGCCTCTGCTATATCCCCAGCACCTAAAACAGTTCCAGTACATGTAGACATTCTGGACATAAGTGCTTAATAAACGGATCAGAATCCACATCTCTCTGACTCTGAAGCGTACACTCTTACCTACCACATTACAGTCTCCCAAACTAGTTTGATAATAAGAATCATCTGGATTATTTGTCAAAAATATAAATTCCTAGAATCCTCCCAAGGTATTCTGATTCAAGGCTTAGAAATGTGTGTTTTTAACAAGGACTCTAAATAATTCTTCTTGTTGTTATAGTTGCCATAGACTTGGTTCTGACTCATGGCAAACCCATGTGTGTCAAAGTAGCACTGTGTTTCATAGGATTTTGGGGGGTCAGTGAATCATTTTATATGACCTTTCTAGCCATGACCTTTCAACTCCCCCAAAATTGTGGCTGGGCCACAATTTTGCAATAGATGGGTAGATTGTTATGCAACTAGTGGTTTGAAAATCCACCCAATAGTAGTGACTGACTTGTGGTCAACTGAGGGGATTGGTTGCTTCATGGTCCTACTGGGAGGGCCATGTCTTAAAATTGACAAGGATTTTTCTGATATAAGGGCCAGTCCCACAGAGGTTCAGGGGAGACCTCACTACCATCAAAAAGAGTCTGGAGCAGAGCATATCCTTTGGACCTAGGGTCTCTGCACTGAGAAGCTCCTAGACCTAGAAGGTCTAGGAGACAGTGAGAAACGGCAGCAAGCATGGCAGAGCTGAGCTACAGAGAAATGGTGGCAGCAGGAGGAGCAGTGGAAACCATGAGACCAGCAGATGCTGCAGCGGGCTCGCGGGCCCACGGTGAGAAAATTGCATGCCTTTGGGCTGGAGGCTTGCTGGTGGAGCCAGGTGTCACTGGGCACTTTTGGTGAAGCTAAAAGAGCTGTAACACTTGCCCATGCAGACAGAGGCTTGAGTTGCCCTGCAGGGGTTACATGCCGCTCCTCACCTTGGGCAGCGTGACGGCAGCCACACGAGGTAGTATTGCAGCCTGGGTAGTATGGTGGAAGCTGATGGCACAGGCCTGGAAGGGCCCAGCAGCAGAGCAGAAGCCTTGGGAACCATGCAGGCCCCCGGGCAGCATGGTGGCAGCCAGAGGCATCAGTAACATGAACATAGCATCTGACCTAAACCAAAGAGCACCTGCCCAGAAACATAAAAATAGATACGGGTATCTTGGGGAGCCCTGGTGGTGCAGTGGTTAAGTACTTAGCTGCTAACTGAAATGTCAGCCATTCAAACCAAGGCAGCTCGAACCTACTGGCCACTCCGCAAGAGAAGGATGTGGCAGGCAGCTTCTCTAAAGATTTACAGCCTTGGCTGTGGGGACCATGGTCTCAGGGAACATCTAGCTCAACTGGCATAACAGAGTTTATAAAGAAAATGTTCTACATTCCACTTTGCTGAGTAGCATCTGGGATCTTAAAAGCCTGTGAGTGGACATCTAGGACACTCCACTGGTCTCGCCCCTTTGGGAACAAGGAAGAATGAAGAAATGTAAAGACACAAGGGAAAGGTTAGTCCAAAGGACTAATGTACCACATTTACCACGGCCTCCACCAGACTGAGCCCAGTACAATGAGATGGTGCCCGGCAACTGCCACTGACTGCTCTGACAAGGATCACAGTAGAGGGTCCCAGACAGAGCTGGAGAAAAATGTAGAACAAAATTCTGACTCAAAAAGAAAGACCAGACTTTCTGGCCTGACAGAGACTGGAGAAATCCTGAGAGTATGGACCCCAGACACACTTTCAGCTCAATAATGAGGCCACTCCTGAGGTTCACCCTTCAGCGAAAGATTGAGCAGACCCCGGGAACAAAACTAGACTAAAGGGGCGCACCAGCCCTGGGGCAGGGACTGGACAGTAGGAGGGAACAGGAAAGCTGGTAATAAGGAACCCAGGGTTGAGAAGGGTGCTGAAGTGTCATGGGGTTGTTAACCAAAGTCATAGAACAATGTGTGTACTAACTGTTTGATGAGAAACTAGTTTGTTCTGTAAACCTTCATCTAAAGTAAAAAAAGAAAAAAATTTACAGCCTTGGAAAACCTATGGGGCAGGTCTACTCTGTCCCATAGGGTCGCTGTGAGTTGGAATCCACTTGACAGCAATGACACTGGTTTTCTGGAAGCGTTCTCTCTTTGAGAATCTTTTCTTACTATTTACTGCTTGCTTCTATAAATAATAACAATGGCTTTCACTTTGCCAACACTGTGTAAGTGTCTCGTGTGTCCAGCTCTATCACAGATGAACCTAGCTCCCATGGAATGGTCAATGCCAATGTGTGTATGTGCCTCATTCCCAGCAGTCTTATGGCTGCCTGAAAGTTTGAGGCACAGCCTGTCTGTATGTGCAATGCAGAAAGACAGGAAGGCAGACAGTTTTATTCAGCTTCTTTAGCTGAGAATTTTTTTAAAAATAATTACTCTTACCCCATGCACTTAAAAGTCACTAATTAATCTTACATTGCATCTTTGTTCCAGTTACCCCTAAAGCACAACAGAATCCTAGTGAAGACCTTCATGCAGTGGCTGAGAGGATTAAAAGCTAGGGTGGGGACGCTGTCAAGTGATGTGTCATTGTAATTAACCTAGAAAAAGAGGAGAAAGGAAAAGCAATAGTAACAGCCTACTTGTAGCTTTCACTTTGCTCTATGCAACTTTCTATATGGATTACACCTCAATATAAACAAAAACCCACACAACTGGACCAATAAGCAACTTCATAAATGGAGAAAATACGAAGTTGCCAAGGGTTCATTTTACCTAGATCTACAATCAATGCCCATGGAAGCAGCAGACAAGAAATGAAATGACGTATGGCTTTGGGCACATCTACTGCAAAAGACTTCTTTAAAGTGACCAAAAGCAAAGATGTCACTTTGAAGATTAAGGTGTGCCTGACTCAGTTCATGGTATTTTCAATCACCTCATATAGATGTAAAAGCTGGACAATGAATAAGGAAGAAGACTGAAGAATAATTGACATATTTGAATTATGGTGTTGGTGAAGACTCCTGAATGTACCGTGGACCACCAGAAGAATGAACGAGTCTGTCTTGGAAGAAATACAGCCAGAGTGCTCCTTCGAAGAGAGGATGGTGAGACTTTGTCTCATGTACTTTGGACATGTTAGCAGGAGGGAGCAGTCCCTGGAGAAGGATGTCATGCTTGGTAAAGAAGAGGTTCAATGAAAAAGAGGAAGCCCCTCAAAGAGATGGATTGACACAGTGGCTGCAATAATGGGCTCAAGCATAGCAACGAGCTGACGATGGTGCAGGATGGAGCAGTGTTTCCTTCTGTTGTACACAGGGTCACCATGTGTCGGAACTGTCTCGATGGCACCTAACAACAACATCCATAATAAGTGCAAGAATGCACTTATGAGCAACCTCAAACATTTTCTTTGACATGGAAGAAAGATAAGCAACTTAGTAACTAAGGCCTTTTGTTTTCTGTCTTGGATGATACAAATAAGCATTGTCTTGTTCTCTTAATACATCTATTATCTATGTCTGAAAATACAACACTAAGTTGGTGACATCATGGTAACACTGAAAACCCCCATGGAGCACGGTTCTACTCTGACACACAAGCCGTCGCCATGAGTCAGGGTCCACTGCACAGCAACTGGCAGTGGTGGTAAAAATGGCCTCACCTCCACACATCTAGTTGTGTGAGATAACTAAAAGGCTTACACAATAAGGACAACAAGGAAGATTTTCCATTACTGCAGCTGAAAGTATTTTAGCTGATTTACCTTCTCTCTTTCAATTGTTCCAGTCCTAAACAGCAGGCCTCTCAATGTGACAAGGTTTTATAAGTTGGATGCAAAGATAATTTTGCAAATCCAAAATTTCCTCCTGTCTCTGTATGTTCAAGTTGCTCCTCCTATCAAAAACCCAGAAAAAAAACAAACCCAAATCCATTGCTGTTGAGTTGATTCTGACTCATGGTGATCCTATATTCAGAGTAGAACTGCCCCATAGGTTTCCAAGGAGCGCCTGGTGGATTCGAACTGGTGGACTTTTGGTTAGCAGCCACAGCTCTTAGCCACTATGCCACCAGGGTTTCCTCCCATCAAAAGGTGGGATCTATGTCCCCTTTCCTTGAATCTAATCCTTCTGCCAATAGAATGCAACAGAAGTGATACAATGCCAGTTCTGGTCCTAGGCCTTAGGAGAACTAGCATCTCTCTCCTTCGATATCTTGGAAGCCAGCCACCAGTTAACGAAGCCTGGACTAAGCAACAATCTTTATGGAAGCAGATCACCAGTTCTTTCTTCCATGGAGCCACTGCGTGGGTTTGATCCGCCAACCTTTCAGTTACCAGCCAAGCACTTAACCATTTCACCACCAGGTATCATTAATGAACTCTTAGAAATAATAAAAAATATATACTGTCTTAGTTTACTGCTGGTGCTGTAACAGAAATACCACAAGTGGATGACTTCAAAGAAATTTGTTTTCTCACAGTTGAGGAGGCTAGAAGTCTGAATTCAGGGCACTGGCTGTAGGGGAAGGCTCTCAGTCAGTTCTGAGGCAAGATCCTTGTTATTTCAGCTTCTGTAGCCCTGGAGTTCCTTGGTTCCTTGGTGGTCCCCATGTGGCATGTATCTTCACCCATTTGTGCTTCATTGTCTCCGTACCTATGCTGCCCCTTATAACTCAGAAGTGATTAGGTCTAGGACACACCCTACACTATAGGGCCTCATGAACATAACAAAGAAAAACTTATTTCCAAATGGGATTATATCCACAGGTATAGGGATTAGGATTCCAATATTTTAGGGGGACACAATTCAATCCATAACAAATACTAACACCCTGATAAAAAAAATGGCAAATGTTATTTCTCTGAAGAAATAAAAATGAGAGGGAAAACAATCTCAACTCCAAACTCATTAATTAAAAAAAAAAAGCAAATTAAAACAACATGATGCACGATTTTTTACTTTTTAAATGGTCTAAAGAAGACCTCAAATCTAAGACTTGATGCTAGCTAGGTTCCAATTAAAAAAAAAAAAAAAAAAGGAAAACTATTGAGAGTTCGAGTATGGAACTCATCTGCTTGAAAATATGCTCAAAATTTTGGTGTCCTTGGAGGTCCCTAGGAGTCGCAAGCAATAGGTTTGTTTTTGGTTTACTAATCTAAAGACTGGTGGTTTGAACCTGCCCAGCAGTGTCTCATAGAAGAGGCCTGGCAATCTGCTTCTGTAAAGATTACAGCCAAGAAAACCCTATAGAGCTTGGTTGTACTCTGTAACACAGGGGGTCACCATGAGATTGAATTGGCTCCACCACAAAGGGTTTGATTTTTGGTTTCAACAAAATTGTTTCGATTCTCCTGGAATCCCGATTTCTGGGTTCACGGAATTGGGGTGACCCACCCAGGCCATCCAACCCTAGTGTCATCTTGAATGTTGAAGGAACTGGTTCCCTGGAGTCACCTTCAGATCAAACAGTAGCCTAGTAAGCAGCTTCTTGGAGACCTTTTGGCCTTAGGCATTAGCTTCTTTTGGAAAATTACGTACAGCCAACTTCAAGAAGCAGGAACTCCAGGGTCTGAGTACACGCTGTTTTAGGATGTATGGCATGTCATTAGAAAAATAAAAACTCATTCAATCTGTATGCTGAGCAAATAATCCAAGAAGCTGGACTCTATGAAGAAGAATGGGGCATCAGTATTGAAGAAAGACTCATTAACAACCTGCGTTATGCAGATGACACAACCTTGCTTGCTGAAAGTGAAGAGGACTTGAAGCACTTACTGATGAAGATCGAAGACCTTCCTTTTGGACTGCACCTCAACATAAAGAAAACAAAAACCCTCACAACTGGACCAATGAGCAACATCATGATAAATGGAGAAAAGATTGAAGCTGTCAAGGATTTCATTGTACTTGGATCCACAACCAATGCCCATGGAAGCAGCGAGAAATCAAAAGACGCATTGCATTGGGCAAATCTGCTGCAAAAGACCTCTTTAAAATGTTAAAAAAGCAAAGGTGTCACCTTGAAGACTAAAGTTCACCTGACCCAAGTCATGGTGTTTTCAATTGCTTCATATGCATGTGAAAGCTGGACAGTGAATAAGGAAGACGGAAGAATTGACACCTTTGAATTATAGTGTTGGTGAAGAATACTGACTATACCACGGACTGCCGAAAGAAAGAACAAATCTGTCTTGGAAGAAGTACAATCAGAATACTCCTTGGAAGCAAGGACGGAGGGATTACATCTCATACACTTTGGACACGTTATCAGGAGGGATCAGACCCGTGAGAGGAACATCATGCTGGAGAAAGTCAGCAAAAAAGAGAATGAACTGACACAGTGGCTGCAACAATGGGCTCAAGCATAACAACCATTGTGAGGATGGTGCAAGATCGGGCAGTGTTTCCTTGTGTTGTACATAGGGTCCCTTTGAATCGGAACAGACTCAAGACACCTAACAACAACAAGGGCAGGCTCTTGGTGACTGTTTCTGTAACCTGCCCTGTGCTTTGATGCTATCTCTTCAGAAATTAACATAACAACCACTTATATAACCGGCTTTCATTGTCCCCTTTTCAGAGTGCCTTCCCTGTATGTTCAGATGATGCTGCCCAGTTCGAATTGTAACTGCTCACTTTATATTCTATTACACTAATTTTTGGTGTTTCTCTAAGCAATTTGGAAACCCTGGTGGCTTAGTGGTTAGGTGCTACGACTGCTAACGAAAGGGTCGGGAGTTCGAATCCGCCAGGCGCTCCCTTAAAACTCTATAGGGCAGTTCTACCTGTTCTGTAGGGTCACTATGAGTCGGAATCGACTCGACGGCATTGGGGTTGGTTTTTTGGTTTGGTCTAAGCATTTAGGTTTGTTTGTTCTTTTTTTTTTTTTTTTTTTTTACAGTTTTTGGCGTTCTCGGTTACAAGGTGCTTGATTTGGGGCAGTATCTACTGCAGTAAAATGGGGATAACATACCTACCGCATAGAGCTGTTGCAAGGCTCAACTGATAAGCATTGGAAAGCTCAATATAAATGATTAAATTTTTTTCAGCCCATTTCATCCACTTGTTAACTTTTGAGGAGATCCTGAAAAAGAATTGGAATTACAGGATATCTGAATACATTTGTGGAAATTGGGGGCAGAATAGTGGAAGAGTGACGTGGGGCCAAAAATGGAGAGCGGTGGTGGGCTGTAAGCCCGGGTAGGAAGCACACAAATCGGGGAGAGCGGCCCTCGCGACAGCCGCCTCTCACCTGAGAGAGAAGCCGGGCTCTCAGTTCAAGCCGCCACAGCCCGCGCTCTGCAAGAAAAGGGGAAGCCACGGCGTTGATCGGCCGACTGTGAGCAAGGGGCGGGCGGACCGGGGCTCGGGAGGGCGCCACAGCGTCGCGCGAGAGCGGAAGGTCGCGGCGCGCACTTCCGGTCTTTGTGGCTCCCTGCTCTGGGTCGGTGTCTCTCTCCCTGTCCACTCCAGGGCTTCGCGGTGAGGGCCCCGGGCCCCGAGGCGAGGGAGGACGGGGAGGTTGCGCTGCCGGGGCGGTGGGCGCAGGATGAAGGAGCCCCGCCCCTCGGTCTGCCGGCCCCAGGGTCGCGGCTCTTTGGGGACGCAGAGGACGCCGGCACTCAATTCCCTGGTTTTCTGCAGAAATCACAGTTATTCCCCACCCCCATGACTTTGCAAACGCGGTGGTGTAACCGGAGTTATAAAAATAGAAGGGTTAGTGTAGCGGAGCTGGTAAATTAGTCACACATTTGTGGCATAAATATTGTAGTCAGTCTCTCAGGTTAACCGTAACGTTAGGGTTTAATTTTACTAATCTGTCCTGCTGACAGGTTTAAGGGCACGCTCCAGTATTCCCCTATCCTCCAGTATTCCCCTATCCTAAAATCAGATCATGTTTGTTCTGTACCACAACATATCTACATAACTATTGCCATGTTTCACTTTTAAATTTTTGACTCGTGGTATCTTCTAGCTTTTTGAGGGCAAGGCTTCTTCTTTTTACTTGTTTTGGGTCTCTTTATGATACTTAATGTGTTTTGAATACGTGGTAAGCATTTAACAAATACTTGTTAATTCCTTCATACACTCATTTATTCCCTGGGCCGGAACTTTTGTATCCTAGGGCCTGGCAAAGGACAGAGCCCAGAGTTAAGTGCCTCAGTGCTGATTGAAGGAATTTACCGAATGCTAAATTTGATCAACTAGCAAATACTGGATAGTATTTTTATGTACATCACACGTTTTAATGTGAATTTTAAAAGTGTTTCATTACTACCTTAAATAAATGTCAACATCACTTGTCATAGAAAGTAGCTGAAAGTAAATGTTTAAAAAAAATCAGTATTATTAGTTTCTAGCTAGATACTGTTGCGTTCAGAAGTCTAGAGCCTATACTTTGTTTATTAAAAATAGAGTTCACGTGTTTACTACAGACTTTACACGCTAACACCCAAGATTTTTCCCCTTGATGAAATCAGGCTTGAAGGAGAATTGAAAAGAAAGTAGTTTTCTCACCGTGTGATTAATGTTAGCACTGTGTTCTTTTACTTCTAAAGTCATTTCTTATACCATTAGTGGTAGGAATTCCACAAAATGGGTGACGCTGAACAAGGCAACTGATTTTTATCAGTCAGAATTCAAATTTCTAATTTGATTATTGTTTATTTAGATACAGTCTGAAATCTGCTCCCTTTCAGTAAATTACTGGAGTGATTGATTTAATTTTTTATGAGTTCCTAGAAGTTTTTTTCACTGCTATAAATTAACAATGATTTTATATCCTCCAGGAAAGCCCTTGAAAGAAGAAATACTAAAGGAAACTCTGAAGCACAGAACCCAGTTGTAGCGAGCTTTTTGCTAACTGTTTCAGCCTAGAATGGCTGTGGAATCCAGAGCACTTGCAACCCTGGTAACTCAGGATCCTCAGGAACAAGAACTAATAGTAGTGAAAGTAGAAGAGGGCCTTTCCTGGGGTCAGAAATCTAAGCAGGATGGGAGTGCCCAGGCCTGCCAAGAAATGTTTCGCCAGCAATTCAGAAAGTTTTGCTACAAGGAGACCCCTGGGCCGCGGGAGGCTCTGGGGCGACTTCACGAGCTTTGCTATCGGTGGCTGATGCCAGAGTTGCACACAAAGGAGCAGATCCTGGAACTGCTGGTGTTGGAACAGTTCCTGAGCATCCTGCCTGAGGAGCTGCAGGTCTGGGTTCAGCAACAGAGTCCAAAAAGCGGCGAGGAAGCTGTGACCCTGTTGGAGGATTTGGAGAGAGAGTTCGATGATCCGAGGCAACAGGTGGGAACAGGGAGTTGTGATGTGTTATGGGAGAAAGAGTTTCCAGGCTGGAGCATGTGGTATCATCATAACAATAGGATTAAAATTTGTTGTTACTGAACCATAACCCTGAAGTGACTACTTAGGTTAGTATAAGTCTGTACCCTTAAATGGTTCTTTTTCCCCTGTCCCTCATCCCTGGAGGTGTCCTTATTGAACTCTTCTCTGAGATTTTTACTCAGCAGTTTACCAGGGATATTCTCACTAAGCTAACCATATCTTATTGACTTCAGGTTCCAGCTAGTCCACAGGGTGCAACAGTGCCGTGGAAGGATTTGACATGTCTTAGAGCATCCCAAGAGTCAACAGATGTCCAACTCCAGCCTTCAAAGACACAGCTGAAGTCCTGGGAACCTTGCCTGTCCCTCAGAAGTGGTGAGGAATAGAAACTCATCTGGGGATTTTCATTAATTAGGCCTCTGGTTTTGAGGTTGCAGGAGAAATTGCATTTCATAACCTTGCAGCATGTGAGTATCACCTTTATTATCCTGGACCAGAGGTGCTCACTTTATAGCTTTGTTTTCAGCAACCCTCATAAATTGCATTCAGCTTTCCTTTGTCAGTTTACCTTTCATTCTTTCACTTATTCATTCATTTCTTCATTTTACAGTTTACTAGAGTATTAATGTATGTTGGGACCTGTGCTAGGCACTGAATCCCTATCTTCAAGGAGCTTTCAGGTCTGGGTAGGGTAGCGGTTGAGCAGAAAAAGCATTGCAATGTAGTGTAGTAATTTAGAATAAAAGTAGGCACTAGGTAGTGGGGGCTCAGTGGTAGAATTCTTGCCTTCCGTTTGAGAGACCAGAGTTTGATTCATGGCCAGTGCACCTGAAGTGCAGCCACCACACACCCATCTGTCTGTGGAGGCTTGTGTATTGCAGTGATGCTGAAGAGAGTTCAGTAGAGCTTCCACACTGTAACATAGACTAGGAAGAAAGGCCTGGTGATCTTCTAACTAACCAGCGAAAACCATATGAATCACAGTGGTCTGATCCTGTTGTGCATGTGGTTGCCTTGAGTTACAGGGTGACTCGACAGCTGCTAACAACAGGTACTAAGGGAGCACATAAAAAGCACCAAACCCAACCTTAGATGTTCAAGGAACACTTCCTGCAGGGAGAGATAAGCACGCCAAGACCTATAGTATGAGTAGGAGAAAGCCAGGTAAATAGGGAGGAGGGCTGTCCCAAGCAGAGGCCACAAAACCCTGTGAGAGAATGCAGGCCATTCTGTGAACTGCAGGTAGTCCAGCTTGGCTTCAGTAGTGTATTAGTAAGGAAAGAGGGTGATAAATGAGCTAAAGAGGAAAACGGTATCCAGGTATTAAAAACTCAAATGTCATGCTAATTGGTTTGTGCGGTTTTCTGAGTGCTGTGCTGTGGGGCGCAATCAAAGAGTTTGAGGCAAGGGAGTGACATGATTAGATTTATGTTTTAGAACTTAGCTGCACAATAGAGAATGGATTTGAGGAAGGTAAGAGTAGAGTCCTGGAGTCCTGTTAGAGGCCTTTGCAATCCAGGAGGCCACAGTGAAGATCAAAGCTGACTCCTGTTCATCAGTATTACGTTTCTTAATTTTATTGAGTCTGATTATTAAAAGTAGAGGCTGAGGGAGAACAGTTTTTACTCTTGAGCCATCTGATTAATGGTGGTGCCATTCATGTACCTGGAGTCCCTGCATGGTGCAGACGGTTAAGCGCCGGACTACTAGCCAAAAGGTTGGTGGTTTGAACCCAACCAGAGGCACATTGGAAGACAAGCCTGGCTGGCAATCTGCTTCCAGAAAACCCTATGGAGCACAGTTCTCTGACATACATGGGGTCACCATGAGTCAGAATCAACTCTATGGCAATTAACAACAATTGATGTAAAAAGGAAAACATAAGAGGGAACAGATACATATGATGGTGTTGTTTAGTTTGGGACATTTTGATGCTTGTAAAATACAAATAAAATGCCCAGTTAGCAGTTGGATATGAGAGTCTAGAGTTCAGTAGAGAGGGCTGGGATAGAGTTGGGGACCTGGGGAGATAATAGCTTATAAGTAGCAATTGAAGTTTAGTGGGTAGTTTGTACAGTGAATTCGTGACAGCCCACAACAGAATCCTGAGGAACACTAATTGAGTGACTGGGCCTGGAGACTAAGAAGGTAACAGCCACAGAAATCAGGCCAGTATTGCTGGAAGAGAACATATTTAGCAGGAAGGTGAGGCTCTCCAAAAAATGCTACAGAGAGGCCAGCTAAATAAGATCTGGAAAGTAGCCATTGGATTAAGTAGCTGTGAAGCTAGTAACCTTGGTGAGAGCAGTATCAGTAGAAGTAAAGCAGAGTAAGGCAGAAACCAGATTGCAGAATGGGGATTAGTACAGACAACCCTTTGAAGAAGCTTTTCTATGAATGGGAGGGAGTATGGTTGTTTAAAGGAGATGTGTGGACAAGGAGCTTTACATGCCGATGAACAGGAGTCAGAGAAAGAGGTGAAAAATAGGAAAGAAGCAATTAGTAATTGATCAGCTGTCTCTCAGACTGGGAAAGGGTAAACGTCAAAGTGTAGATGGAGGCCTTAACATTAGAAAGGAGGAAGGACCCTAGTACAGCCAGTTAAAGAAAAGATATATGTAAACAATGACATCTTTGTTTTTCTCTGAAGTAGAGGCTGAATGCTGAGAGTGAGTAGAGAAATGTCAAATCTGTTTTTTGCTTTTTATCATTTCAGATTGTGAGAACAATGATTTGGCAACAAAGGAGGAAATTTCGGGACAAAAATCACAGAGACTTCCCCTGAAACCTTCATTTGGAGAAGTTAGTGAACATGAGAACCCTTTAGAGTGGCAGCAAGAAAGTACTACAGGGGAGAAATTAAGATCGCCTTCTCAAGCAGACAGTTTTAGTCAAGTGATCTTCACACAGGAATCTCTAGGAAAGAGAGACCATCATGATAATCCACAAAAAAGGTTAAGCCTAAGTACAAACTCTAAAACATATCAGAAAGTTCGTACAGAAGAGAGACCTTATAGATGTGATGTATGTGGGCACAGCTTCAAAAAGCATTCCTCTCTAACACAGCATCAGAGAATCCATACTGGAGAAAAGCCCTACAAGTGTAACCAGTGTGGGAAAGCCTTTAGTTTGAGGTCATATCTTATTATTCATCAGAGGATTCATAGTGGGGAGAAAGCATACGAATGCAGTGAATGTGGGAAAGCCTTCAATCAGAGTTCAGCCCTTATTAGACATCGGAAAATTCATACTGGTGAGAAAGCTTGTAAATGTAATGAATGTGGCAAAGCATTCAGTCAAAGTTCATATCTGATTATACATCAAAGAATTCACACTGGTGAGAAACCCTATGAATGTAATGAGTGTGGGAAAACCTTTAGCCAAAGCTCAAAGCTTATTAGACATCAGCGAATTCATACAGGAGAGAGACCTTATGAATGTAATGAATGTGGAAAAGCTTTCAGGCAGAGCTCAGAGCTGATTACCCATCAGAGGATACACAGTGGAGAGAAACCCTATGAATGTAATGAATGTGGAAAAGCCTTCAGTTTGAGCTCAAACCTCATCAGACATCAGAGAATTCATAGTGGAGAGGAACCTT
Source organism: Elephas maximus indicus (assembly GCF_024166365.1). Lineage (NCBI taxonomy): Eukaryota > Metazoa > Chordata > Mammalia > Proboscidea > Elephantidae > Elephas > Elephas maximus. The sequence continues at coordinate 43,139,422 of NC_064829.1, read as the reverse complement.
ATCAGTGCAATGAATGCGGCAAAGCCTTCAAAAGGCGCTCAGCCCTTACTCAGCATCAGAGAATCCACTCTGGGGATGAAGCTTATATATGTGGCGAGTGTGGAAAAGCTTTCAGGCACCGATCAGTCCTCATGCGCCATCAGAGAGTCCACATTGTAGAGTAACTTGTGAATACAATGACTGTTGTAAATATTTTTGTCAGATTCTTATCTTCGTTAGTCAAAAGTGTTTACTTTGGAGCAAAGTTCCATAAAGGTTGTAAACTAGTCTTCAATCAGTCTAACTTGATAATTGTAGCACTTCCCACTGCTAATGAAAGCTGACCCTTGAAAGCTTTTTCCGTGACGGATGAGAATGACAGATGGCAGAGCCATTTCAGCTTTTTTATTGCCATTAAGAATACTCAGAAAAAAAGAAAAAAGAATACTCAGGAAATAGGAATGTAACACTGAAACCTTGCTTTCCATGAGAACATCATGAAAAAGATCCAGTGACCCAGACGTTATCGTTGTATTGGATCATCCGTGTACCAAGGCTGAGATGATGTGGATAGTGTAAGGGACTTTTTATCACTGTCAGAATTGCAGAAAACATTTTACTACCCCAAATAAGGACAGTGACAGGGCAACAAGGAAGATGGGTTAACACGGTCTCATCAATTATTCGTTGAGTCCACAGCAGGTCAGAAATTAAGAGTGAGAAATAAAAATACAGGTTAATATAGTGTCTGTGCCAGGCACTAGGGATACAGTGGAAAATGAAATATACTGTACAGTCTAATGGAAGGGGCAGTCAAGCAGGCAAGAATGCTACAGTGTGATTAATGCTGTGACCTAAAGAAGTAGCAGCTGACCCAGCCTTGGATCAGGCAAGGTGTCTGGGTAAATGCCCTGATGGATGAGTAGGAGTTAGCCATGGAGTAGGCCAGGGAAGACTCTTCCCTACAAACAGAAGGAACAGCAAAGTCCAGGAAGAGAAAGTTTCACATCTGGAAAGTAAAAATATAAGGCCAGTTTGTGTGAAGTTCCCTTTGAAGTGGGGTTATATCTAAGAGAGAGAGGGATGGAGCCAGAATCTTTTAAGCAGTGCCTGTATCAAAATATGGGCCATTGGAGAAGTTTCTCTTAATTGACAAAACCCAGAACCCTTGGACTGTGACGTGGTGAGGAGCCTTGTCTTGGTCTTCTCTGACCTCAGGGAAGGGGTTAATACCTACATTCCTTGCCAAACCTGTAGGCTAGGCTAGAACTTAGATGGGGGGTGGGGAGGTGCTGACAGATCCAGGTAAAGAGGCTATTAAAGGTCTATGTCTCCCCTTCCCAGATATGACGGCTCCTTTGTTTCCTAAGACAGTATTAGAGTTGCTGTCAAGTTTCTCAGTTCCCAGGGCTCTGGGTCAGAAGCTGCTGTGGTTGTCATATCATTTGTTTATGGGGCTGTATCCCACAGTTCCTAATATACTCTTGGGCTCAGGTCCTCAAAATATGTTTGTCAGTTTCTCCTGGGGTTTATGAGTGATATTCTTCAGGCATTGCACATATGTTCAGTTTTGACTTAACATCACCAATACTTCATGTATCTCTTGTGAATTTTGTTAAAGACAGTGCTAAAGGAAAGTGACAGCAGAAGGTAATAGTCATGGTAATCCAGAGATTCTCCTCTGAGGGACCAGCAGGAAGGTGCTTCTCAGTGCAAGGCAAAATTATACGTTAGCCAACAGGAAGGCATGTTATTCAAAAGACCTAATACCTTGGAGGAATAGCGAAGACCTTACCAAAACCGAATCTGTATGGAAATCTTGAATCCTGATTATAGAGAAAGGAGAGCTGTCATGATGATAAAAAGGAACAGAGAAGTAATGCTCCTATTGGGAAACACGTAGATAGGCATCTGGGAAGCAGTGAGAATGGCAGGAGGGCTAAATGCCACTATTCGGAGAGAGAATGAAGAAAGAAAAGGACAGTAACATTTGGAAAAGATAGTAAAATGTAACAAAATATATGGTAGGAGCTACGCAACTCTTGATTTCCTCCTTTTCCAGAGCAAGACCCAAGGAAACTGGAAAGGGTAGGACAGACGTTAAGTAGGAATAACTTGTAGGTGCTGCCAAGTCATTTGTGACTCTTAACGCATACAACATAATGAAATACTGCCCAGTCCTGCATCATCTAAACAATCGTTGCTCAGTTTGAGCCCAGTGTTGCAGCCTCTGTTTCCATCTATCTCATTGAGGGTTTTCTTTTTTACTGACCCTGTATTTCACCAAGCATAATATCCTTTTCCAGTGACTGGTCCCTTCTAATAACATGTCCAAAGTACATGAGACGAAGTCTCCCCATCTATGTTTTTGAGGAGCATTCTGGCTGTACTTCCAAGACAGATTTGTTCATTCTAGCAGTCCGTGGTATATTCAATATTCTTTGTCAACGCCATAATTCAAAGCATCAATTCTTCAGTCTTCCTTATTCATTGCCCAGCTTTCCCATACATATGAGACAGTTGAAAATACCATGGCTTGAGTCAGGTGCACCTTAGTCCTCAAAATGACGTCTTTGCTTTTGAAGACTTTCAAGAGGTCTTATGCAGCAGATTTGCCCAGTGCAAAAAGAAATTTGATGATTCCGCTTCCAGGGGCATTAATTGTGGATCTAAGTAAAATGAAATCCTTGACAAATTTAATCTTTTCTCCATTTATTATGATGTTGCTTATCAGTCCAGTTGTGAGGATTTTTATGTTCTTTATGTTGAGTTGTAATCCATGCTGAAGGCTGTAGTCTTTGATCTTCATCAATAAGTGCTTCAAGCCCTCTTCATGTTCAGCAAGCAAGGTTGTGTCGTCTACATAATGCAGGTTGTTAATGAGTCTTCCTCCAATCCTGATGCTGCCTTCTTCTTCATACAGTCCAGCTTCTCGTAATATTTGCTCAGTTTACAGATTGAGTAATTATGGTGAAATGATACAACCCTGATGGCAGCCTTTTCTGATTTTAAACCATGTTGTTTTGTTCTGTTGGAACAATTGCCTCTTGGTCTACATTCAGATTCCACAGGAGCACAATTAAGTGTTAAGTATAGTTAAACTGAGAGATGAGTGGTGGAGTAAGAATAACAAAAGGGAAATAATCTTTATATAGAGAGTTCTGACATATATCAATAAGAAATGTAATAGGTACTGGCTAAGGGCTTTGTGTATATGTGTTAGTTGTTTCTACTTCAGCCCATATTTTGCAGATGAGAAAATGAAGGCTTGGGGTCATGACCTACTGGAGGTCAAACTTTGAACCCAGGCAGTAGGAATCCAGAGCCTTTCTGTGTAGTCACTTCTCCGTACTATCTCTCCATGAAGTCTGAACAGGAAAAAAATGGTGCTTAAATAGGGAAATCACAGAATAAATGCCAAAGGATGAGAAATAAATGTTCAGCCTCACTGGAATTAAACATTATACTAAAGTAACTGTTGAGATGGCACTTTTCCCCCTAAAACTGACAAAAGATTTAGGGAAACTGAAACTCTAATGCTACTGGTGAGAGGTGAATACATACTATCTCTGGCAATGAATACCAGAAGCCTTAAGCGTTGCCTTTTAACTTTGAAACTCTACCTGAAAATATATACTTCAGAAATCATCGTAAATGTACACAAAGTCTTAAAAGCTATTAAAAATGACATCATTTAATATTAAATGACAAAGTATTCATGATATATTGTTCAGTAAAAATATTACAAGATGGTATGTAAAATACAATCCCATGTCGAAATATATTTATGCATTAAAAGTACTGGAAATGCATAATCAAAATACGCTATAGTGGTTATCTCTGGGGGATAAGATCATAGGTGATTTAACTTTTGCTTTTCTGTATTTTCCAGTTTTTCTTTAATAAATATGTAATACTCAAGATTAGGGAAAAAAAAAAAGTTAAAAAGGGAATAAAGCCCAGGATAGTCAAGAAAATATAAGAAAGGTATTTGCTTTCCGTAAGATCTCTGTCCCATCAATGGACTCTGATCCTCAATTTCCTCATTGGTAAAGTGGCAGTGGCAGTCTCACCCATCTCACACGGTACACAAAAAAAGGCCTCTGCAAATTATAAATCCCTATATAAATATGTTGCATGAAAGAGATTTACGGTTGAGAAAAGCAGTAGTGTTGAAGTAGAGACGTTTGTTCTTGTTAGCCCTTTGCCATGAATTCTGCAGCCGTTAGCAAGGCATCTTACAACTTTGAACCATCAATTTGAAAGAGCTGAAGTAGATGATCTATTATGGTCAAAACTTCACCAGTCTATGCCATTATGAAATAGGGTATTGATATGAGATGGATGTCAAAGGTAATTGTTTTCTTCTTCACCAGCCTTGTGTGGAAGAAAAGCAATTCGTGGCTTTTCCTTCTGCTCAGGGCCCTCTTGTTTCTCTTGGTACAGAGGCAGTCCAGGGGATAAGAATGTTTGCCTTAAATGGATCTTGTACTGATTTAAAAAAGTAACGTGCAACTTAGTCAAGGTAGTTAATAAATAGCAGTTTCCTACATCTCCCCTTCTCCTTCCTCATTTCCATAGGCTGCAACTACCACTGTCCAACTGAGAGAACTGAATATTTAAAGCAAATCTGACATTTGGTCTCTCAAAACTCCGGTGCTTCTCTTGATTGAGCAACGGCATCCTCTGCACGTTGGCAGAGCAAGGGGAATTGCCAGTTAGACAAGCCTCCCATCCTGAGTTGGAGAGCATTTCTGTGATGTCAAGAGCAAGAATGAGCCCAATGGGCAGACCTTACTTAAACCCATCCAGCCCTTTGCTTTCTGATGGGCAGAACCACACAGTGCTGTTCAGTCACTTTATCATTCACACCTGCCTTGTTGGATATCACAGTGATCATCAAGCGGTCCAAAGATCCAAAGGGTCATGGGTTTTTTTCTTTAAATACATGTTTCTGTTGCAAACCTGCTGAGAGAAAAGGGAAAGGTTGTGGCAGTCTCCTAGGCTCTTGTCCACAGGGTCTTGAACTGGTTCAAACCAGTTCAGCCACGGCTGATGACGTGAAAGTGGAATAGACCCAAATTGTTGAAATTTCAGTGATCTAGATCATTAACCAGATTGGGAGAAATTAAAAGTTGAAGCCCTGAAATGGGAGACTCGGAAGAGGCATAGTTTATCCTTTCAAGAGCCTGATTTGTGAGACCGGGGTATTGCTAGGACTTTGGAGAGCGACACACATTCAAAGCAATGTGGTTGGCTGTCATCTTTGAGCAGGAAACCATTGTTACTGACTCTGCTCAAAATCTCAGGGGCAAGAGATTTGGTTGCTATACAATGCATATGAAGCCCTTGTTTTCTAAGAGGTAGATTCAGTTTCTAGCAGGACTTCAACCTGTAATTTTTCCCGTTCTGGATCACCCAAATTGTACCAATTCAGGTGTCTTCTGGTGTCACTTTGTCGGCCATGAGTAAATCGAGAAGAACCAGACCAAAGCCCTGCTTGCCCAGTCCAGGCCTAAGCTTGGTCCTTAGCAGTTAGTGCTGAGGATATCCATCTGGTGAGATATGGACCACTCCCAAATGGAAGGAAGAGTCCTAATTCTGGCAGATACATGATGCAGATGTGCTTAAAGAGGCTACTTCTTGTTCTCATTCCTATGATCTTTCAACCACAAAGCAGCCCCACATGCCCCCTCAATTTTGTGAGTTCAGCTGGTGCTACAACTCCAGAGACAGGCTGTCACAGTTTCCTGACCCTTTTTGGCCCAGAGAATAAAAGCTGAGAATACTAATTTCCTGATGTCTTCCCACAAATTCTTCACCATTCCCCTAGCACATCTCCAGTCATGTTACTACTGTGCACCCTTTTCCTGAATGAATAATTTCCAAGCAGAACTTTAAAACTCCAATTTTATTACAGTACATCTTGCATTACATTCTAATGCTAAACCAGCTGAAGTATATACTGAGTATAAATGTTAAAAGTCAGTTACCAATAATTATTTACCAAACAAGATTTCTACCAAAAATATTAGGATTGGAAAAAATATATTACTCAAAAAATGTTAAGAATATTTCTATGGATAGCATTGTGGGTGACTTATACTTTCTCATTTTCTATTTTATCAACATTTACAATAAATTTACAATTATGGAAAAAGTAATTATTAAATGATACTGTTTTTGTTGTCATTGAGTTGATTCTTATGATGACTCCAACTGTGCAAGGCAGAACTGCTTTGTAGGGTTTTCAAGGCTGTGACCTTTTGGAAGCAGATCGCCAGGACTGTCTTCTGAAGCACCTCTGAATGGATTTGAACCGACAAACTTTAGGTTAGTAGTCCAGTGCTTAACCGTTGGCACCCCCCAGGAACTCCACCTAACCCAAAACCATCTGATGGTCAGCTATAGGAAAAAGCAACTCACGATCCATTTGGAAGATGGTTTTAGGCTTCTGATTATCTGAGCTCAATGACAATCTCACAACCTCTGGACACAAAGACTGCCCCCCTCCCAATTTCCACCTCCCCTAATACCCATAACAGTTGTGATTACCAACTCTTTTTCAGTAGCGGCACTACTGGAAGGGAAATCAGGACATCTTAGAAAAGGAAACAGTTTTTTCTCCTAGGTATTAGTTGCTCTCCACAATTAATTTGAGGTTAATTAAAATTGCCAAGATAAAAATTAGGGAATTACAGTTTCAGGAATCTATGGGGGGTAATTTGATAAATATTTATTGTCCTCAAGTAACTTGGAGTCTATGAGCCTGATAATCTCATAGAAGGGAGTGGGGCAAGGGAATGTGGAATGGAAGCGCCTGGGAAGGCAGACCTCATCCTTGTATTCACTTGGCCTTCCCGTTCCCTGAGCTCCCAGGTCATGGGTCCCAAACACCTCCCAGCCCCCACTGTCCCTTTAGCCTCCAATATGTAGTCTTTCCTTGGTGTACACGTGCCTATTTCCATACGACACACCAGAGTCTTTCATCACACTAATTCTGAGTACACTAATTCTATGAGAACCAATTCCTGCCAGAGAGACGAACATTGAGAAAAGGACATCTCCAGATTCTCTTATCTTGATGACACTGTATGTACAATAACTTCTGCCTATAATGTTGTTCTCTTTCCTTCTCCCCTTGACCTGGCTAAACTCTACCCACCTTTTAGGTCTCAACTGAGATGTCATCGCATCGAGGAAGCCTGTAGTGGCCAACAGACCAGGTGTAAAAATGGTGGCGTGGGGCGTCTGACCTCCTCGTCTGACTTCACAAGAAGAATCATTATCAGCATCAGCAGTCCAAAGCTAATTCCTATGAGGTGGAGGTCTGACATACCTCCAACCTTTTTGCCAGTTCTGACACTACCTGTCCCTCTCATGGCACTCTACTTTTCTGCTGGTTTCAATAATTCATTGCAATGCCCACACAGAATTCAAAGACCATACTCACAGTTATGGGGTTTATTAGGGAAGTAATAGTACACAATTCAGGATCAGGAATGACTCAGAATACAGTTCTTCGATTAGGACAGCCTCTTAGCCATGTCCACAGGCGGGTCTCTCTCTGGCCTTCAGCCTCTCAGCTCTTTGGCCCCTAGGCCTGGCCTCTGCCCTGCTTAGGCAATTGTTACAAAGCACTTTAGCTCTGCCAGTAGGTGTCCAGGGGCACCATACTCTGCCAGCAAGCTTAGTCTGAAACTGAAACTGCCTTACTCCATGGCAAGGAAGCTCACTGTGCCATTTTGCACTCGTCTCCTGATTCTGCTGCTGCCACTTCCCTGCAGCTGCTTCTTGCTATCTTGTGCCATCTCTGGTGTTATAGCTCTCTCTGTCTCATGGGTCTAGGAGGTTCTCAGCACAGGGACCCCGGGTCCAAGAATGACACACTCCACTCACATTTCTTTTTCTTGGTGTAATGAGGTCCCCCATTTCTGACTCTGCAATGGCTCATTTTAAGCCTAGTGGAATGGCAAAACCGACCAATCCCCTTGTTAGTGTTCCATATACCTTATTTGCATGGTTCCACCCCACAAGTGTGCCATGCACCTTATTTGCATTATTAGGGAGCTGTACAATCCCCTTGGTGGGCCACACACCTTATTTGCATAAGCCTGTTGTCAAGTTGATTCTAACTCATAGCAACCCTATAGGACAGAGTAGAACTGCCCCATAGGGTTTCCAAGGAATGGCTGGTAGATTCGAACTGCTGACCTTTTGGTTAGCAGCCTAGAGCTTAACCATTCTGCCACTAGGGCTCCCTTATTTGCATAATCCCACCCATTCATTTGGTGGCAGTTACAAGATCATGGCAAGATAGGCCATATAAAAGTGATCCATCCCACTGCACTAGGTTAGGTACATCTACCATGTAATTCCATAGTATACTGGTTTTATCCTACCAAAGCATTTATCGCACTTTATTATAATTACATCTTTAATAAATGTATATCCCACTAGGCCTTAAGTCTGGGAAGACAATGACGAAGTCTATCCCCAATGCCTGCTACCCAGCAGGTACTCAAAAAATAAGCAGATTTCAATTAACCTCAACAGAAAACTCAGGGCTAAGGAGAGCACTGGTAAGGGGGAAGAATGAGCTACGATTTCTCAGATATTGTTAAACTGATTGAGAGCACAGTTCAACGTTTTACAACCTCAGTTCAGATAATTTAATAACTCTCAGCATGTACCTCTACCTGCCAAATGAACAAATGCTTCTGCCAGGCAGCAGTCCTTGCCATTAGAGGGATCACTTCTTGGTCCATCTTATATGGAGCTCTTTCATCATCTCTGCCCCAATCCTGGACTTGCTGCAAAACTGCCTGTCTTAGGCTGGGCTCTCTAGAGAAGCAAAACCAGTGAAGTATATATATAGAGAGAGGGAGAGAGACAGAGAGGGAGACACACAGAGAGAAATTGATTTACATCAAGGAAATGGCTCACACAGTTGTAGAGGCTGGAAAGTCCCAAGTCCATGAGTCAGACTGGAGGCTTCTTCTGACTCACATAGCTGCAGGGGCTGATGAACCCAAGATTGGCAGGTCAGATGACACGCTGCTGGCTCATAGGATGCAGAGGATGATGAATTCCAAGATCAGCATGTAAGCTGCCAGCTCAAGTCTCAAGAACCGGAGGTCCGATGACAAGCCAGATGAAGAATCCAGAGAGAGAAAAAGCCAGTGAACTTTTCCAGAAAGTCTACATATATGGGATGCAGGTCACACCCCCAAGGAAACGCCGTTTCAACCGATAGGCTGCTCATAGCAGATCTCATCATGGAGGTGGGTACATTATGTCAGATCTCATTATGGAGGTAATTAAATCATTGCATAGCTGCCAAAAAAAAAAAAAAAAAGCTGCCGAAGTACATCATAATTGCCAAACCACTGAGAATCATGGCCCAGCCACGTTGACATACAACCTTAACCATCACACTGCCCATCTCTCCTCCAGAAATTAGTTAGGCATCTAACCAACACCTACCATCCACTTCTGAAGAAGATCTGGTTGAAAATGCTATTCCATTTGTCACTTTGAGCAATTTCAACAAAGCATCTTTGTGTGAATAGCTTCTTACAATACTGAACGGGGCTGGAGGGACAAAAACCTTACTTCCAAAAAACTTTATTTTCTGTGGCATCTCAACACCAAAGTGAATTACTAGTGTTTAACAATAGTTAAACTCTGGTGTGAGTTCTATGATGTTGCATAAGGCCTGACTAATGCCTAAATGTTTTCCTACATTTGCTGCATTCATAAGGCTTCTCCCCAGTGTGGATCCTCTGGTGCTGAGTGAGGGCTGAGCTCTGATTGAAGGATTTTCCACATTCATAAGGTTTCTCTCCAGTGTGAATCCTTTGATGGTCAATAAGGATAGAGTTTCTACCAAAAGCCTTCCCACACTCATTACATTCATAGCCTTTATCTCCAGTATGAATTTTATTATGCTGAATAAGGGCTGATCTCCAGCTGAAGGCTTTCCCACATTCATAAGGTTTCTCTCCAATGTGAAATCTCCGATGCCTAATGAGCTCTGAGCTGCCCCTGAAAGCTTTTCCACATTCACAACATTCATACGCTTTTTCACCACTATGAATTCTCTTATGTCTAACAAGGTCTGAGCTCAAACTAAAGGCTTTGCCATATTCTTTACATGCATATGGTCTCTCACCAGTATGACTTCTCTGATGTCTAATCAGCTTTGGGTTCTGGAAGAAGGCTTTCCCACAATCAAAGCACTCACAGAGGTTTTCCTGTGAATTCTTTGTTGTGTAATAACATTTGAGTTTAGATTGAGATTTCTTTCACTTTGATTACATTCAAGAACAGTCTGTTCTGTGCAGATTTTCTTGTTGAAAGTTGCCAGACTAAATGTGCTTCCTGGGAAGGGAGCTGACTCAGTTTGTTGCTTGCAGCATTTCCTATTTGTTTCTCGAGGTTGTCTGGACTTCCCAAAGCTTCTTCAACTATCTGTCCCAAAAAAGTTTTCCCAGGTAGTCTTCCTGGGGATATCAAGGTCGGTAACGTAACACATTCAATAATTTCCTGATTTGCAGTCAACTTTCTGTCAGCCACCAACATGTATTCTAAAAATGTGAATAGAAAATGCAAGTGTTATTGCTCCTCATGTTGGAAGAAGGGAGAATGTTATAGCAGGAACAGAAAACAAATCAAAAGAAACAAGTACTTATTAGGAAGAAAACTTTTAAAACTAGCTTCAGTGAGAGACCAGAAAACTAGGAGAAGATGCATTTTTTTGGAAATAATGGAAAGGAAAAGAGGTGATGAGGAGTGATCATGGTACAGAAAGATGCCTAACAATCTTGAATCAGCGGTGCTTCTAGCAAAGTAGGAGAGCAGAAGCTATGATTAGGAAATGCTTTGGGGGTTAGTGTTGGAAAGAGGTAGGTGGGAGGGAACTAGAAAGCATTAAGGCAATTGCAGAGTCAGGCAGGTTCCAAATAGATCAAATGATTATAGGCAGAGTAAGACACTCAGAGGTTGAGAAAAGGAATATTGTGGGTTACTGCTCATTCTGGAATCATGTGGGAGTCTTATATGTTCACTTTTTATGTGTAAATGGTCAAAGGTGGCTGGAAACAATTTGCAGATGTGACTGCTTATAGTCAAACATTTTGGTTCACACATACCATGCCTCTCACTTCTAAATGTCTAGTAACTGACAAACCCACTGCCGGCAAGTCGATTCCGACTCAGAGCAACCCTGTAGGACAGAGTAGAACTGCCCTGTAGAGTTTTCAAGAAGCACTTGGCGGATTTGAACTGCCGACCTTTTGGTTAGTAGCCGTAGCACTTAACCACTACACAACAGGAGATTATTAGATGACAGTTGATATAACTTGAATTATTTTAAGGGGAGGTTACTCTAATCCTCCAAAAATCCCTCTCAACTTATTGTATGCAATTTACAGATCAGGAAACTGAGGCTCATCCTATACCGCCTATCTACGGCCACAGAATTAATAACAGGTAGAGTCAGGATTCAAAGATGTTTAACATCAAAGCTTGTACTCTTTCCACTATGTTATTGTCTTCTGTATTGGAAGAAGCAGGAGCCCTGGTGGTACAATGGTTAAGCACTAGACTGCTAACTGAATTTTCTCATAGTTAAGCTTCATGGGAAGTTAATAAGATTGCTTGGTGAAGATGAAATCAGAGAACGAATTAATAAGCCTGATGTGTCTGCTGCCCATAGGGATGATTTTGCCAATAACATAATCAAAGTCGTTTCGGTCATACAGCAACATCTTCGAAAGCCAGAACCTGCGTAAAGCATAAACCTGTCAGAGAAAGAAAACTGAAATATTTTTCCACTAAAATGAATGATAGAAAAGTGGTAAGACTGCACCCTGTCAGAGGTGGAAAACTTGCGAGACCTAGAAAACAAGGCAGTCCCGTTGCGTTTCGGTTCTCACAGGTTTCACTGTACTCGTTGGCATCTGTGACAACTATCAATTTACTGTCTCTCAGTTTCAGATCCACCCTTCATTGCCCCACCAGTGATCCTGGAACATTTCTCCCCTGCTGGCTGCCATGATGTAAGCTTTGTCAGTAGAGGAGGCTGGAAGACACAGGAGGAGGAAGGGGCTTCTCTTCCTGCTCTTAGCGTGCTCTGTTTGCTCTTGCAGAACCGGGAACACCCAGCAGTGTCACCCCAGTGCATTTCAGTGGCATCATCCCTGTGGAAGGCTCCCCAGAAAGTTTTATGCCATGAACCCCCCATAGGCAGCTTCTCAGTGAATTCTGCAGCACAGCTACCCACCCCTTGCTCCAGGTGAATAGCTCCCCCTGACACCCTAGAGAAAATCTTCCTAGCAAGTTCTACCAACATGGCCCCCCATCAAATATCTTCATCCCATGGGCCACGGCTGCACCCACTCCAACAAGATCTGGATTTTAGCCCTGGGTGTGGTGGGGTTGGGGGGAGGGTAGTGGCACACTCTTCCACATTTGTTCCTTCCTTGGGTGCTCTGCCTCAGCCCTAGAGACTCCCTGTACCTGTTATTCTTGTATCCGTTAGAGTTCTGTTTACACCTTAGTAGATAATTCTGTTACAGTTAATAATTCTTAAAATTAAACTTTCCCTGTTCAAGTAACTATGTGGCTTCCATCAACTGATCTCTACTGATACAGTATTCTTCTCCATCTTAGGGACTGCATTGCTAAAGGAACCATAATATTAAAAAACCTAAATATTGGTCATTGAATATTATGGATATAATTAGAGAATTCTATCAAAGGTCTTAATTCTTAATCTAAAGTTAGAAATTATTCTGGAATTTCAGATTCCAGGGAAAGCAAATGGAAGAACATGTCTAGGCAAGGGCCTTTCCACAGTTCTTAATGACAGCCATAAGAGACCACCCCTGCCTCTTCAAAGAAACAAAAAAGACCTAGAAAATGAACAATGCCACAGGTGATAGCCTTCATCTCCATCCTGCGTCCCAAATGGATTCTGCCTCCTTACCTCTCTCATGGAAAGCCTGGGACTCATGAGTTTCACCCTTGCACTGGTTTTCCAAGGGCTGGAGTTGGCTACTCAGAGACTTTAATGCTCCCATGGATGTCATTTCCTTCCAGATCATTTCCTGGCTATGAGCTGTATCCTAGGAGTAATCAAGTACCAGCACTATGATCCTAAGGATGTACAAGAGGAAAACCTCTAGAGAAACAGTGTAGGACAGGAGGAGTCAGAAACTTAGATGATTAGATAGAAAACACTAAGACTAAAAACTTTAGTGACTTGATCGCAATGAACGAATAATTCAAAAATTATAAACTTCATAGTAATTCTCCTCTGATAACCAAATTGATGCCCATTTATGATGGCTTCTCCATTAACCCACAATAAGTTAAAAATAAAAAACAAAATTACTTCTTACCTGTTGCCTTGGTTTGAGTTCTTTCTCCAGCTCCTCCAGCATAGTCATGGCTTTCTCTCCACTTGCCTGGTCATACGCTACCTCCTGAAATGGATGAAGGTCAACCAATTCTTTTTGGTATAGTGACTCTGTCTATTCCTTCCATCTTCTTTTGATGCTTCCTGCATCTTTTAATATTTTCCCCATATAATCCTTCAATTTTGAAACTCGAGGCTTGAATTTTTTCTTCAGTTCTTTCAGCTTCAGAAATGGTGAGTGTGTTCTTCCCTTTTGATTTCCTATCTCCAGCTCTTTGCACATGCCATTATAATACTTTACTTTGTCTCCTCAAGATGCCCTTTGAAATCTTCTGTTCAGCTCTTTTTCTTCATCATTTCTTTCTTTTGCTTTCACTACTCGACGTTCAACAGCAAGTTTCAGAGTCTCTTCTGACATCCGTTTTGGTCTTTTCTTTCTTTCCTGTCTTTTTAATGACTTCTTGCTTTCTTCATGTGTGATGTCCTTGATGTCATTCCACAACTCGTCTGGTCTTGGGTCTTTAGTGTTCAATGTGTCAAATCTTTTCTTCAGATGGTCTCTAAATTTAGGTGGGGTATACTCAAGGTCGTACTTTGGCTTTTGCGGACTTGTTCTAATTTTCTTCCGTTTCAACTTGAACTTGCATATGTGCAATTGATGGTCTGTTTCACAGTCAGCCCAAGATTTTGTTCTGACTGATGATATTGTTTTTCCATTCTCTTTCCACAGATGTAGTTGATTTGATTCCTGTGTATTCCATCTGGCGAGGTCCATGTGTAGAGTCGCCGTTTATGTTGGCAGAAAAAGGTATTTGCAATGAAGTTGTTGATCTTACAAAACTCTATCATGTGATCTCCAGCATCGTCTCTACCACCAAGGCCATATTTTCCAACCACCAATCCTTGTTTCCAACTTTCACATTCTAATCACCAGTAATTATCAATGCATCCTGACTGCATGTTTGATCAATTTCAGACTGCAGAAGTTGGTAATAGTCTTCAGTTTCTTCATCTTTGGCCTTAGGTGGTTGGTCTGTAAATTTTAATAATAGTCATTTTAACTTGTCTTCCTTGTAGGCATATGGATATTATCTTATCACTGACCACATTGTACTTCAGGATAGATCTTGAAATGTTCATTCCTCTTCATGTTGTCATTCCCAGCATAGTAGACCATAAGATTATTTGATTCAAGATAGCCAATACCAGTCCATTTCAGTTCATTAATGCTTAGGATATCAATGTTTTATGTTCCATTTCATTTTTGACAATTTCTTAGTTTTCCTAGATTCATACTTCATACATTCTACGTTATGATTATTAACGGATGTTTGCAGCTGTTTCTTCTCATTTTGAGTCATGTCACATCTGCAAATAAAGGTCCCAAAAGCTTGACTCCATCCAGGTCATTAAGGTCACCTCTACTTTGAGGCAGCTGCTCTTCCCTAGTTGTATTCTGAGTGCCTTCCAACCTGGGGGGCTCATCTTCCAGCACTATATTGGCCAATGTTCCGCTGCTATTCATAAGGTTTTCACTGGCTAATTCTTTGCAGAAGTACACTGTTGGGCCTTTCTTCCTTGTCTTAGTCTGGAAGCTCAGGTGAAATCTGTCCACCATGGGTGACCCTGCTGGTATTTGAATACTGCTGACATAGCTTCCAGCATGTCACAGCAACACATGTCCCCACAGTACAACAAACTGACAGATGTGTGGGGGATCTCCACTGTAATATTTATTATTTCCTTGCTTTAGGTTTAATTCACCCTTCTATTTCTGGTGTCTGAAGGTAAAAGGTTACCTCGCTTCCTTCTGAGCTTTCACTGGTAGCATCCTTAAAGTTCAGACTTTTAGTAACAGTCTGTTCAAGGTGATTTAGGCTTTCTTGATCATGCTTCTCAAAATTTTTCCAGCTTCTGCCCATTGCCCATTTCCAAAGCCACTCCCACATCTTTAGGTATTTAATACAGCAGCACTCTATTCTTGATACCAAAATCTCTATTAGTTTCTTGTGCTGCATAGTAAATTAGCACAAATATAGTGGTTTAAACCAACAGACATATATTATCTTACAGTTTCTGTAGGTCAGGAGTCTGGTCACAGAGTAGTTGGGTCCTCTTCTCAGGTCTCACAAGGCTACAACCAGGTCGGAGCTTGAAGCTCTCTTCCCTGCTTACATGGTTGCTGGTAGAACTAAGTAATTGTCAGAAACAAGTCATACTCAAGGGGAGAGAATTATAAAAGGGTGTGACTCATTAGGAGTGTCTGCCACAACTTACTTCTTGTATGTGCCCACTGATCTCCATCTTCATTGTCACTACTCCAATCCAAGCTACAATTACATGCTTAGACTATGGCCAAAGCCTCTTCACTGGCCTTCTCACATCTACATGGAGTTGGGATAATTAAAAAAAAAAAGCACGTCTGATTACCTCACTTTGTTGGTAAAAACGTTTTAATGGTTCCTCATTGCTCTTATGATTAAGTACAATGTCTTTAAAATTGCCTCCTTCTGGTAACTGCCTACCTCTCTAATTGCATTTCCAGCCAACCCCTCATTTGCTATGCTTCAGCCTTCTTCCTTTACCTTGACTTTGTCAACTCATTTTCTCTTTAGGACCTCATCATATGATAACCCCACTACTAAAACCATGTTTTCTCTACCCAACTCTTCACTTTTTAAGCCTCAATAAACACACCACTTCCTTCGGAATCTTTCCTTGATATCCACTCTGGAATAATTTAGATTCCCCACATATGTTTTTATGATACTCTGTATTCTTCCTCCCTGCACTTGCCATTGTTGCAATTAATTAATTAATTTTTTGATTTACTGTTTACCGTCTGACTTCCCATTAGAATGTAAGTCCCATGAGGGCATCTCTGTATCCATGGCATCTAGTACAGTTCCTGGTTTTCAGTGGACACTGTAAATATTTGATGAATGAATTAATCAGTGCATGTATTCCATGTGCTGTGAAGACCCATGGTGTACATGAGGACTTTCCATGGGGAATATATTCATGGGTTATTTTAAGGAAATAAATTTTCATATTCCTTAACTTTCATCTGTACTCTCTCCTAAAATTGATCTGTCTATAAATGAGCTCATGTTCACATTGGCCCTTCTTCCTCTTTATGAAGGGTCTTATTATTGTCCTGATATATCCCTGGAGTGTCAAACAAATGAAGAATTCAAAATATTGATTTGAGAGGGAATATCCTATAATGAAAATTCAAGTCACCTGTCTTGTCCTGTCTTATACATATTTCTGTTAAGGATGAAGCATTGTAATAAAAAATGGTGTGTTTTGCCCTATGTCAAGATGTTTTGAATTCAGAATAGCCAAATAGTATGGGTTGTTGTTAGGTGCCATTGAGTCATTTATGACTCATAGCAACACTGTGTGACAGAGTAGGACTGCCTCATAGGGTTTTCTTGGCTGTAACCTTTACAGAAGCACATTACCATGTCTTTCTCCCACCAAGCCACTGGATGGGTTTTAACCGCCAACTTTTCATTTAGCAGATAACCATTGTGCCACGAATTTTCATAAACTGAACATTCCTGTTACTAACGTTCAGATGAAAAAATAGTACATTAACAGTCCTCAGAAGTCCCCCTTGTGCTCTTTTCATGTCATTACCCTTCCACAGTCCTGAAAAGTAGCCACAACACTGAACTTCGATCATCATAAACAAGTTTAGACTGTTCTTGTATTTTATACTAACAGAAATTAGGATGTACTCTTTTGACTCCAGCTTCCTTTGTTTGACATCGTGAAATCCATCCACACTGTTGTGTATAGGCTGTTCATTCTCATTTATGGTAGTATTATATTGTGATTATACCAATATTTATTCATTCTAAGATGGACATATTGAGAGTGATAAATTCCACTGAGTCATGGTGTATAATCTTTTATAGATCTTGCCGAATAGGATTTGCTAGTATTTTATTGAGAATTATTGTGTCTATATTCATTAGAGATATTGGTTTAGCTTCCTTTTCCTGTGATGTCCCGTGATCTGTGATGTCTTTGTCTGGCATTGGTATCAGAGCAATACTGGCCTCCTCTATTTCCTGGAAGAGGCTATGAAGAATTGGTGCTATTTTTTAACTGAAAGAATTCACTACTGAAGCCATCAAGGCCTGTGCATTTCTGTGCTAAAAGATTAATTACTTATACATTTTCTTTGTTATACTTGCTGTTTATTCAGATTTTCTGTTCTTCAGTCTATTTTGGTATTTTGTATCTTTGTATGATTTATCCATATTGTCTAAGTTGTGACCATTACATGCTTTTAAATTTCTGTAGTGTTAGTAGTGATGTCTGTTCTTTCATTCCTGCTCTTGGTAACGTGTATCTACTCTTTCTTTTTCTTCTTGGTTGGTCTAGTAAAGGTTTGTCAATTTTGTTGTTCTTTTCAAAGAACGATATTTGGTTTCATTGATATTTCCTATTTTTTTTTTCCTTTTCTATTTCATTGATCACTACTGTAACGTTATCACTTATTTCCTACTGCTTGGGAGGGGGCTTAGTTTTCTTTCAAAAGTTTCTTAAGGTGGAAGCTTAGGTCATTATTTTGAAATTTTCTTCTTTTCTAATGTAGACATTCAAAAGCTATAAATTTTCCTCTAAGCCCTGCTTTAGCTACATCTCACCAATTTTTATGTTGCATTGGCATTTTCATTCAGTTTAAACTATTTTCTTATTTCCCTTGTGATTTCTTTTTGACCCACAGATTATTTAGATGTGTTGTTTGATTTCTAAATATTTGTAGATTTCCCAAACTTCTGTTGTTGATTTCTAATTTAATTCCATATCATCAGAGGATATACTTAGTATGATGTCAATCTTTTTAAATTTATTGAGGCTTGTTTTATGGCCTGGCTTATACTGTATCCTAGAGAATGTTTCATGTGCACTTGAATAGAATGTGCATTTTGATATTGTTTGGCGGCGTACACTACAAATGTCAATAAGGTCAAGTTGATTGATGGTATCGAGTTTTCTATATCCTTTCTAAATTTTCTATTTGGTTTTTCTAACCATTATGGAAAATGAGTTATTGAAATCTTCAGTTATTATTATTTCTACTTCAATTTTGTTTTTGTTTTCTGTATATCAGGGCTCTGTTGTTAGGTGTATATATGATTATAGTTGTTACATCTTAGTGATAAATTGATCCTTTATCATTATAAAATGTCCCTCTTTATCTATAGAAATACTTTTTGTCTTAAAGTCTACTTCGTCTGATATCAGTATAGCCATTCCAGCCTTCTTATGGTTATTGTTTACATGGTACATCTTTTTCTATGCTTTTGGTCTCAAACTATTTGTGTCTTTGAATCTTAAATGTGTATTTTAACAATAACACACAGTTGAATCATTTTATAAACCCAGTCTGATCATGTTTGCCTTTTGATTGGAGTATTTAATCCAATTATATAGTTAATATAATTATTGATGTGATTGGATTTATGTCTGCCATTTTTGTTCCTTGTTCTTTATATAGCTTATGTTCTTTTTCTTACTCTCTTTCTCCTTTATTGCTTTCTTTTGTAATAGATTTTTCAGAAGTAGATCACCAGGCCTTTCTTCCAAGGTACCTCTGGGTGGACTCAAACATCCAACCTTTGGGTTAGCAGCTGAGTGCATTAACCATTTCCACCACCCAGGGACTTCTCATTGATTGAAGACAAAGGAAATTACCTGATCTGAATTCAACCCCAACGGTCTTGGGGAATTCTGGCATTTCTTGGCACAAGGCTACTTACTTCTGCCAATGTGAACCTTGGGAATTCTGATTGCATTTGCTACTATTTAGCTTGTGAATCTGAATTTTCAGCACTGGCTCTGACTTAAAAAAAAAGTCAAAGTGACACACACTAACATGTCACAGATCATTCCATAATTTAGGTGCCCTATTAAAAAATAATAATAATAATAATAATTTTTTTATTTTTTTTTATTAAAATAAGGAGCCCTGCTGGTGCAGTGATTAAGAGGTCAGGCTATCAACCAAAATGTTGGCAGTCTGAATCCACCAGCTGCTCCTTGGAAACCCAATGGGGCAGTTCTACCTTGTCCTATGGGGTCACTATGATTTGGAATCAACTTGATGGCAGTCGGTTTGGTTTTGGTTTATTCAAAATAAAGAGCAGCAGTTTCCTTGTTAACAATTATTTTATCAAAAGGAAAGTTAAACTTTTTATATGGCTTCACAATTTGGATCTATTTTCCCTTTTCACCCAAAATTCAAGATTAATTTTTAGACTGAAATTCATTCTTTGTGCAGATCGCTTCAATAATCAAAGAACCAAAAGAAACTAACTTCCAATACAATAAAATACATAGCAAGCAAAAGCTCACATATAGGTCTTTATGTTCCTCTTTCTGTGGAAAAGGTCCATGTTTTCATCATATGCTCAAAGGGGTCTAATACCTCAAAAAGATTAAGAACCATGGCTCTAGAATCTATGCCTAAATCAGACATGTGTTAGTTTCCTGCAAGAGGAATGGAAATACAAAGCAGGTAGAATATTTGTAGGTAAAGGAATAATCTCTTTTGTAAGGATCAGCACAAAGCTGTTTCCTATGAGGTAGAGGTTAAAGATGTTCCAGATATCCAACTTTCTCAAACTGCTGTAACACTCCATCATCTCTAACATCAACTACTCCCCCTCCTCTTAGTACTCTCCCTCCGGTGTTTGGGTTCAGTAATTTCCTGCAATGTCTCACAGAGCTCACAAACCATACTTAGAGTTAAATGGTTTATTATGGAAGTCACAGGGAACAACTCGGGATTAGGAATGGCTCAGAAGTAACAGTTAACTCAGGGTACAGTCTTGATCCATACAGCTTCTCACCTTCTGCTGCTGGGCCCTGCTCAGGGCCTTGCTGCTGCCAGCCCTGCCTGTGGGCCTTTTTGGGCAAGCTTCACAGCTCTTAGTTCTGTGGGTCAGCAAGCCCTGTGTTGATTGTCAAGTAGATGAACATCCAGCTTTCCATCCACCCAGGGAATTAATTATTGAGCATTACTTATTTATAGAGCAGTGATTCTCAAAGTGTGGCCTCCATTAGGATTACCTGAGAACCTTTCAGAAAGGGAAATTCTCAGGCCCCTCTTAGAGACCTACTGAATCAGAATCTGAAGGTAAACCAAACCAAACCCTTTGCTCTTGAGTTGATTCCGACTCATAGGACAGAGTACAACTGCCCATAGAGTTTCCATGATCCTATAGGACAGAGTAGAACTGTCCCATAGAGTTTCCAAGGAGTGCCTGGTGGATTTGAACTGCCAACCTTTTGATTAGCAGCTGTAGCACTTAACCACTACACCAGCAAGGTTTCCACTCCAAAGGTAGGGCCCCACAAATCAGTATGTTAACAAGGCCTTCAGGTGATTCTGATGCACACCACTGTTCTAGGCGGAAAACAGGACACGAAAAAGGTTAGAATGAAAGTACGTCTGCGACTCGGATTTTTTTTTCTTTTTTAATGGGGGGTTGGGTTTAAAAAGATGATAAGTAATGAGAGATTCATGACAGTAGTCAGAAAAACTATCCTGCCCCACAGAGCTTCACCTCAGGACCCGGCAGATAAAGTAGCAAGGGCTCTATCACTGGCCAAGTTGCCACTTGCTAAGGAAATCCTGGTGGCCTAGTGGTTAAGAGGTATGGCTGCTAACCAAAAGGTCAGCAGTTTGAATCCACCAGGCGATGGTTGGAAACTCTGTGGGGGCAGTTCTACTGTGTCCTATAGGGTCGGTAAGAGTCGGAACCGACTCGACTGCAGCGAGGTTTTTTTTTTCTAAGGCTCTGGCGAGACCAACTACGCGGATTCTTAAGGGTTAATTCCTGGAGCCTTCACCTCCCTCACCACCATCCCCGAGCGTGCGCACTTGTAGAAGCCAAACCAGAAAACGAGCCCTAGAGCTCAGCAAACCTTCTAGGTCCTAGATAGAACAGGCAGGTGATGGCTGGCTCTCCAGCTGTGGTGCTTGACCTGGAGCCGGAGAACTCGTCGAGATGCAGGTATGTCGGCTCACCGAAGGCGGGGTACAGGGGTCGCTTCCCGGGCGGCTGCGCAGCGCAGCCGGGAGGCAGTTTGCGAATTCCTGAGTTTATGGAGAGTCGAGGCCGCCGGGGTCCCTCCTGAGCCGGGCTCCTGGACACGGCGGTCTGGCCGGTGGTTCTGTTGGTGCCTGGTCAGCCCTTGCTAGGCCTTGGGCACAACTGAACTAACACCAAAAGCCATGGGGGCGGGTGGACTCAGGGGGCGTGGAGGAATGCCCGCAGATCTGCCGACCATACCCGCGACGAGCAACCTGAGTTTGTAAGTGTCGGAGGTACGGAAGGAAGAAAAGAAAGAGGTCACGATGGTGGATCAGTTAGTGTCGTTTCTGTATGGGGAGGGCAGCGGTATTAACGGTAGGACAAAATTCTTAACGTTCCCTTCCCTGCCGTAACGTTCCATTTATGTGCTTATTTTGGTAGCATTTGTTGCAGTTATGTTTGAAGATCTCTAGACTTGGGATGGAGAATGTGTGTCCAGCAGGGATAATGCCTGACTCCTCGATGATGGGGGAGGAAACATACATTTTGAGAGAAAGGCACTTGGAGATTCAGTGAGGTTTTGTTTTCTCCTTCCCTTCTTTTATATGTGGAGAATGTTTCTGGTGGTCTAGTCTCAGAAATTGCATCTCCAGTCTCCTCCAGGTCTCAGACTCCTACGTGGATAAGAGCGATTTACTGAGGAAATGGTAATTCTACAGTTGATCCCTGAGGTGTCAAGTGTCCAGTTGCAGCCCATGGAGAGCCAGTTCAATTATGAATCTCGAGACCACCACCTTCTGTCAGGTGAGAAACAATGTATTATATCTTTCATAGTGGCTTCAGGTGAGGAGGTTCACTACCTTTGCTTATTCCTGTGTCCAAGTGCTAGTCATACTCATTGCCCACATTCACACTCTTCAGCAATACCATCTCTTTAATGATCCAAGATGAGTCATTCTGCTGTGAATTCTGGCAATCAGATCCTGACAGAGCCACCCCTCCTCTTTTAAGACCCCAGAGTCATCCATTTTTTCCCTTTAGTTGCCTTAGTCCCACTCTGTCAGTGTTTGGTATTTCCCTTTTAAGTCATCTTTAATTCTTCAAGTCATCTTTCTCATCTCTTATAGTGGTGTAGTTAAAAGTGTTGAAGTCTGACAACCTGGATTCAAATACTACCTTTATCACTTACTAGCTAGCTGCATGACCTAGGTTTCTTGAATTTTTTACTGTTCTGTTTCCCAACCCATAAACTCTATATAATAATTCATACCTTAGAGTTTATTTTGAGGATTGTGCCAATTACCTATTACTCCATAACAATGTACCCCAAACGTAGTAACCAAAAACAACAGGAATTTTAAAACCATTTTGTGTTCTCATGATTCTGTAGTTCATCAACTTGGGCAGGGTTCAGTTGGGCAGGTTTTTTCTCCTGGTCTTGTCTGGAATCACTCAGTCAGTCCAGCGGCTCAACTGGGGCTATAGTCTAACATGGTCTCAACCACATGTCTGGCTGTCTGCTGGCTATGTGTTTTTAGAATCTAGCTGAAATTTTTAACAGGGCAGCCAGGTTTCAAAAGTAGAGAGGTTGTAAGCCTTTCAGTACACAAGAACTTTTTCAAATCTATGTTAGTGTTCCATTTGCTCATGTTCCATTGAGCAAAGCAGGTCACATGACGAGCCCCAGAGTTATTATGGGAGATTACACAAGCATATGGATATCGGGAGGCAGGATTTACTGGAGATCATTACTACTGTAACATTTACTACATAACAAGCACTAAATGCAATCCTGTATGTAAAGCTCTGAGTACAGACATACCCAAACCCACTGCTGTCGAGTCAATTCTGACCCATAGCGACCCTATAGGACAGAGTAGAACTGCCCAGTAGTTTCCAAGGAGTGCCTGGTGGATTCGAACTGCCGACCTCTTGGTAAGCAGCCGTAGCACTTAACCACTGTGCCACCAGGGTGTCCGAGTACAGACATAAAAAAAAAAAAACAGACATAGCTTGTATAAATTCTTTATAGTCTCTGGGTGGGTTCTAGCCATCAACCTTGCTTAACCATTTTCACCACCCAAGGACTCCTTTACAAATAGTAGCCAATGTTATTTTTACTCTGGTAATTTTGATCCCGACTTTGTTAAGATGTTCTGTGGGGTCTCATATCCACATCATATTTTAATTATTGTTGGTTATTGTCTTCCCATTGCTGTTGTTTTGTTTGTGAAATTCACCTTTCTTTTTTCCTTTCTTTCACTCTAGATCTTCTGCTTCTTCTAGCTTTGGAGTGTCTTTATTTTCTTTAGTTCTCTCTTCTGCATTTGGAAGAGATGATTCAGTTCCCTCCTGCACTTAGAATTTAGCCTTCCTTAAGAGTCTGTTCGGAGGCATCTACTTCTCATTGTCCCTGAGAATGTTTGCAGTATTGGGCCTCCTCCTTGTAGTTTTGCATAAGTTAATACACAGACTGCATTCATTTGTCTCTGGGATTGTATGTAAAATAACACTTTTTGTTATAGAATAATTACAAATATACAATAGGCCATTTATAAAATACAGAAAAGCATGAAAAAAAAAAAATAACCTACAGTCCAACATCTAGAGATAGATGTGGGCATACGTTTTCATTCCTCTTGGGTGAATACTTAGAATTGCTGGGTCATATGCTAAGCGTGCGTTAACGTTGTGAAAAGCTACCAGAATTTTAAAAAATGGCTGTACCATTTTGCATTTCTATCAGCAGTGTATGAGAGTTTCACATCTACATCCTTGTCAACACCTGGTATTGTCAGCCTTTGTAATTTTAGCCATTCTGATGGGTATTTGGAGCTGTGGTTGTGCAGTGGTTAAGAGCTCGGCTGCTAACCAAAAGTTGGCAGTTCGAATCCACCAGCTGCTCCTTGGAAATCCTGTGGGGCAGTTCTACTCTGTCCTATAGGGTTGCTATGAGTAATGGGTATTTACCAGTATCCTCTTGTGGTTTAATTTGCATTTCCCTGATTACTAGTGATGTTGAACATTTTGTCATGTGCTTACTGACCGTTCATATAACTTTTTTGTGAACTGTCTCTCAGAGTTTTGTTCTTTTTATTGATTTTTGTCTTATTTTTGAGTTGTACAAATTCTTTATAAATTCTGGTTTCAAGCCCATTGTCATCCATATATGTTTTGTACATATTTTCTCCCGTAATTTGGCTTGACTCTTTTTTTCTTAGTAATATTTTTTGAGGAGCAGAAGTTTGTAATTTTGACAAGGTTTATTAGTTTATATGATTCAGGCTTTTGGTGTTCTATCTAAAATCCTTGCCTCCCTCCACACCATGAAGATGATCATCTATGCTTTCTTCTACAAGTTTTATCTGTAGGTTTATGTTACATTTCTAGTTAATTTTTGTGTATAGTATGAATGAAGAGTCATGGTTGGTTTTTGTCATTATCAATATCCAGTTTCAATACTTTTTGTTGAAAAGTCTGTCCTTTCCTTTCATCACTGAATTATATGGGCACCCTTGTCGAAGATCAGTTGTCCATATATCTTTGAATGTCTTTCTGGAGTCTGTTCTGTGCTATAAATGAATATATTTGTCCTTATGCCAATACCACACTGCTTTGATTGCTATAGTTTTATAATAAAACTTGAAATTAGATAGCGTAACTTCTCTAATTTTGTTCTTCTTTTTCAAAATTTAGGCTCAAGGTATAGACTCAAGGTTTAGAATCAATTGATGATTTCTACAAAAAAAGCCTGCTGGGATTTTGATTGGGTTTGCATTGAATCTATAGGTCAATTTGGGGGAGAATTACCATCTTAACAATTTTAAAACTTATTTATAAATGTGGTATATATTTCTTATTAGGTCTTTAATTTCTCAGCAACATTTTGTAGTTTTCATTATATAAATTATACACATATTTTGTTGAATTTATTTTTAAGTATTCTGTTTTTTTGGTTCAATTGAAAAAAATTTCAATTTCTGATTGTTCATTGGTAATACATAGAAATAGTTGGTTTTAGTATATTACTCTCATAAATTCACTTACAAGTATTAATAGCTTTTTTGAGATACCTTAGGATTTTCTATGTACATGATTGTGTAGTTTATAGTTTTACTTTTTTCTCTTTAATTTGTATGTCTCTGTTATTTTTTGTGCTTTATTATATTTACTGGAAATGTCAGTACAATGTTGAATAAACGTGGTTAGACTAGACATCCTTTCCTTGTTCCCATAGTTCTAGGGGAAAAGCATTCGGTACTTGACCATTAAGTGTGATGTTAGTCTAGATTTTTCTTAGCTTTTAATTGGAGTAGTTAGGTCAATTTACATGTAGCATAATAATTGATACATTTGGATGTAAATCTACCATCTTCTTATTTATATTAGTGTCTCTCCTATACATCTAGTGGGACCCTGGTTGAGAAAGGCTGCATTAGAGATTACAGTATACACATTTGACTTATTACAATTTATCTTAATTTAGTATTTCTTGAACAATGCAAGGGCTTTATGATATTTTAATTCTGTTTACCTCCCCCTCTTTTACTATTTTTCCGTGTATTTTAATTCCACATATATTTTAAACTCTACAACATATTTGTATTGCCTTAATCAGCTAGTACACTTTTAGATTTACCCACATACAGGTTGTCTCCAACTTATGACATATTTGAGTTATGATGAACTGCACTTACAATCGTCCTTTTTTTTGTACATCTGATCATTGGTAATATGTACTACATACAATGTTGCAGTGCAAGTATTTTGCTGATGTTATCATTCTCATGCCAACCCCCAAAGACAAAAATCGGATTTATAAATTTATAAAGGCAATAATCAAGAAAACTAAAAAAAAAAAAGTATTCGACATAAGTCAGTACTGACTTACAATGGAGTCTGGGAAGAGAACCCCATTGTAAGCTGGAGACTACCTCTACTTTTACTTTTTCCAGTGCTCTTCATTCCTACTTTACCTTGCTTCCATCTGGGATTTTTTTTTCTTCTTTTTAAATTCCCCTTAGTATTTTTTTTTTTTTCAGTGCTGGTAAGAACCTTTCTCTGTTTTTGTTTATCTGGAAATATCTTTATTTTGACTTTTCTAGAGGTATTTTCTCTTATTGTGGAATTCTAGGCTGACACATTTTTTTTCAGCATTTAAGGATGGCATTCTGTTCTTCTGGTTTCCATTGTTTCTATTGAAGTTAGTGGGTGAGAGATAAGACACTTTTGTGTTTCTGTACATCTTGCAAACAGAGGCACTGATTGTCTTTCTTCTGGACTATTTTTTCAAGAACAGTATATGGCCAGCAACCTTTGAATACATTGATAGTGTCTCCATTGAAGCAGAGAATAGGCATGTGTCATGGATTGAATTGTGTATGTCCCCCCAAAATACATGTCAACTTGGCTAGGTCATGATTCCCAGTATTGTATGATTGGCTACCATTTTGTCATCTGATATGATTTCCCTATTTGTTGTAAATCCTGTCACTATGATATAATGATTAGTGGCAGTTATATTGATGAGATCTACAAGATTAAATAGTATCTTAAGCCAGTCTCTTTTTTTTTTTATTAACTTTTATTGAGCTTCAAGTGAACGTTTACAAATCAAGTCAGATTGTCACATATAAGTTTATATACACTTTACTCCGTACTCCCACTTGCTCTCCCCCTAATGAGTCAGCGCTTCCAGTCTCTCCTTTCGTGACAATTTTGCCAGCTTCCAACTCACTCTATCCTCCCATCCCCCCTCCAGACAGGAGATGCCAACACAGTCTCAAGTGTCCACCTGATATAATTAGCTCACTCTTCATCAGCATCTCTCTCCTACCCACTGTCCAGTCCCTTTCATGTCTGATGAGTTGTCTTCGGGGATGGTTCCTGTCCTGTGCCAGCAGAAGGTTTGGGGACCATGACCGCCGGAATTCCTCTAGTCTCAGTCAGACCATTAAGTCTGGTCTTTTTATGAGAATTTGGGGTCTGCATCCCACTGATCTCCAACTCCTTCAGGGGTTCTCTGTTGTGCTCCCTGTCAGGGCAGTCATCGATTGTGGCCGGGCACCAACTAGTTCTTCTGGTCTCAGGATGATGTAGGTCTCTGGTTCATGTGGCCCTTTCTGTCTCTTGGGCTCTTAGTTATCGTGTGACCTTGGTGTTCTTCATTCTCCTTTGATCCAGGTGGGTTGAGACCAATTGGTGCATCTTAGATGGCCGCTTGTTAGCATTTAAGACCCCAGACGCCACATTTCAAAGTGGGATGCAGAATGTTTTCATAATAGAATTATTTTGCCAATTGACTTAGAAGTCCCCTTAAACCATGGTCCCCAAACCCCCGCCCTTGCTCCGCTGACCTTTGAAGCATTCAGTTTATCCTGGAAACTTCTTTGCTTTTGGTCCAGTCCAGTTGAGCTGACCTTCCATGTATTGAGTATTGTCCTTCCCTTCACTTAAATCAGTTCTTATCTACTAATTAATCAGTAAAAAACCCTCTCCCACCCTCCCTCCCTCCCCCCGCTCGTAACCACAAAAGTATGTGTTCTTCTCAGCTTATACTATTTCTCAAGATCTTGTAATAGTGGTCTTATACAATATTTGTCCTTTTGCCTCTGACTAATTTCACTCAGCATAATGCCTTCCAGGTTCCTCCATGTTATGAAATGTTTCACAGATTCGTCACTGTTCTTTATCGATGCGTAGTATTACATTGTGTGGATATACCACAATTTATTTAACCATTCATCCGTTGATGGACACCTTGGTTGCTTCCAGCTTTTTGCTATTGTAAACAGAGCTGCAATAAACATGGGTGTGCATATATCTGTTTGTGTGAAGGCTCTTGTTTCTCTAGGGTATATTCCGAGGAGTGGGATTTCTGGATTGTATGGTAGTTCTATTTCTAACTGTTTAAGATAACGCCAGATAGATTTCCAAAGTGGTTGTACCATTTTACATTCCCACCAGCAGTGTATAAGAGTTCCAATCTCTCCACAGCCTCTCCAACATTTATTATTTTGTGTTTTTTGGATTAATGCCAGCCTTGTTGGAGTGAGATGGAATCTCATCGTAGTTTTAATTTGCATTTCTCTAATGGCTAATGATCGAGAGCATTTTCTCATGTATCTGTTAGCTGCCTGAATATCTTCTTTAGTGAAGTGTGTGTTCATATCCTTTGCCCACTTCTTGATTGGGTTGTTTGTCTTTTTGTAGTTGAGTTTTGACAGAATCATATAGATTTTAGAGATCAGGCGCTGGTCAGAAATGTCATAGCTGAAAATTCTTTCCCAGTCTGTAGGTGGTCTTTTTACTCTTTTGGTGAAGTCTTTAGATGAGCATAGGTGTTTGATTTTTAGGAGCTCCCAGTTATCTGGTTTCTCTTCGTCGTTTTTGATAATGTTTTGTATTCTGTTTATGCCTTTTATTAGGGCTCCTAAGGTTGTCCCTGTTTTTTCTTCCATGATCTTTATCGTTTTAGTCTTTATGTTTAGGTCTTTGATCCACTTGGAGTTAGTTTTTGTGCATGGTGTGAGGTATGGGTCCTGTTTCATTTTTTTGCAAATGGATATCCAGTTATGCCAGCACCATTTGTTTAAAAGACTATCTTTTCCCCAATTATCTGACACTGGGCCTTTGTCAAATATCAGCTGCTCATATGTGGATGGATTTATGTCTGGGTTCTCAATTCTGTTCCATTGGTCTATGTGCCTGTTGTTGTACCAGTACCAGGCTGTTTTGACTACTGTGGCTGTATAATAGGTTCTGAAATCAGGTAGAGTGAGGCCTCCCACTTTCTTCTTCTTTTTCAGTAATGCTTTGCTTATCAGAGGCTTCTTTCCTTTCCATATGAAGTTGGTGATTTGTTTCTCTATCACCTTAAAAAATGACATTGGAATTTGGATCGGAAGTGCATTGTATGTATAGATGGCTTTTGGTAGAATAGACATTTTTACTATGTTAAGTCTTCCTATCCATGAGCAAGGTATGTTTTTCCACTTAAGTATGTCCTTTTTAATTTCTTGTAGTAGAGCTTTGTAGTTTTCTTTGTATAGGTCTTTTACATCCTTGGTAAGATTTATTCCTAAGTATTTTATCTTCTTGGGGGCTACTGTGAATGGTATTGATTTGGTGATTTCCTCTTCGATGTTCTTTTTGTTGATGTAGAGGAATCCAAGTGATTTTTGTATGTTTATCTTATAACCTGAGACTCTTCCAAACTCTTCTATTAGTTTCAGTAGTTTTCTGGAGGATTCCTTGGGGTTTTCTGCATATAAGATCATGTCATCTGCAAATAGAGATAATTTTACTTCCTCTTTGCCAGTCTGGATGCCCTTTATTTCTTTGTCTAGCCTAATTGCTCTGGCTAGGACTTCTAGCACAATGTTGAATAAGAGCGGTGATAAAGGACATCCTTGAAGCCAGTCTCTTTTGAGATATGAAAGAAGCCAGCAGAGAGACAGGGGGACCTCTTACCACCAAGAAAAGAGCACCAGGAGCAGGGTGCATCTTTTGGACCCGAGGTTCCTTTGCAGAGAAGCTCCTAATCCAGGGGAAGATTGATGACAAGGACCTTCCTCCAGAGTTGACAGAGAGAGAAAGTCTTCCCCTGGAGCTGATGCCCTGAATTTGGACTTGTAGCCTAGAAGACTGTAGGAGAATAAATTTGTCTTTGTTAAAGCCATCCACTTGTGGTATTTCTGTTAAAGCAGTACTAGATGACTAAGACAGCATGCTTAGTGCCCATAATAAAGATTTGGATCTACCAGGCTCAGGTTCCACTCCTGTAATCCAGCCCACTGTTATATGTGACCCTGTGGGAACTGGGGCACAGGAACCAGTACAAATGCTGATGTTCTGTCTACTGCTATTGCCGTGAATAACAAACTCTTCTTTGTCTCTCACCTAGGAGACTCTAGTCTTCTAGCAGCCATGAATTCATAGTAGGTTTTTTTTTTTTAACTTGTTAGTTTATAAGCAGGATAAAATCTCAGATTTTTCATAGTTCTTGACAGTTTTGGTGACAAAGATATGATGCTGAGAGAGATATGGCTTTCTGGAAGAGCAAGTATGAGGGCCTCAGAGACTGAATAATAGAATTTGAGGGGGAAATCCAAGGGAATTGGTAGTAAACATGTTGACCAAATTGTATGGTTAACTGGGCAGTAAATGTTTCTCTGTTGTCTGTTAATGAGGAGGAATTGGGGAAGTGGCTGCATGCCAAGTTCAAAAAGACAGCTGCCCAGATTGTTCCCTGGTTGTTGATAACATTCCTCCAAGGGACCTTCCTCGCCAATTCAGTGGTCAGCCTCAGGTTGACCTCATTGTAACCACTAGTATTAAGATTCATCCTGTGTGGACAGAAGGTTTCACTGCCTTTCAGACAATAGTTACAGAGACATGTGTCTACACTTAGCATGAAAAGGGGGAAATTTGTGATCACTATGGACAGAAACCAGGCGAATTGCTAGAATTTTGGCTGGCTTGCTTGGGGTGGGGTGCCTAATGCTTATTAAAGAACAATAGAAACAGCTAAGCTCTCTTAACTCCTCAGTGCCTCCTGCAGTCTATGATGCCAACCTTCGATCACTTGGAAATAACAATGAAAGGCCTGAGAGTTTTGCAGTGGGTTCAAGCTCTTTGTGATCTAGTGTTTGACACTATGAATTGTCATATAGAAATATATATCTCTTATTCCTTAATTCCCTGGTGGCATAGTAGTTAATAGCTACAGCTGCTAACCAAAAGGTCGGTAGTTCAAATCCACCAGGTGCTCCTTGGAAACCATATGGGACAGTTCTACCCTGTCCTGTAGGGTCGCTGTGAGTTGGAATCGACAGTAATGGGTTTGGTTTTTTTTTTTTTAATTCCTTAATTCAACAATATTATTTACTTTGGTATATTTATTTTTTAATGGATAATATATACAGATGATATGCAGTAAAAAGTTTATTCCTCATACCTCTGTCTGACTCCTGATTCTCTTCATATTTAATCACTGTTACCGTTTTTTGGGTATTCTTCCTAAAGGCATTCCTGTAACCCATTTCTGGGCAGAGCTAGGATGGCCCTTCATCTGGATGAGAACATAAGCCATAATTTTCATAGTAAAATTTCAGGTGTGCAACTTGATTATCTCTTTGGAAGCCTATGGATTTTTCCACTCAATAAAATCAGACAGTTATATGAAAGCTCAGTATTGAAGTGATTGCTATCTTTATGGACCAGGATCATTAATCTTTGTGTGTTTATTGTATAATATGTTTGGAACCCAGTAATGCTCTCTACTAGGTGTTAATAATCAATTTTTCTACCATTTCTAAAAACCGAGAGAAGATACATAGTAGTTGAAGAGTTTTGTTTTTCTTTTGGTCATTCATTCATTCATGCCTTTGGCCCAGCTAGTTGCGTATTGCTAGATAAAGCCCAGTCAATTTTTCTGTTTTCTAGATTCTTTCACACTTAACATTTTTATCGTATATATGTTAGTAAATTGCCTATGTATTAGCTTCTAACTGAGTCAGAGTTTCCTAATCACTGGTTAGTATGATCCATTACATGTTGATTCTTTCTAGTTTACCTCTCAGTGGGTAATTTTCACTGTTTTGGAGCACTCCCATATGGTGATAATATTTTATTGGAATAGCAGTATGTACTGATCTGTTTCACCTGAAACTTTCTCACAGTAGGAAGAACACATTTTATTTGGATTTTGTTTATTGTTCCAGATAGTGAGACTAAAACCAGGATTGGAGAGTCAACTTCAAAGGAGGAAATTTCAGCAAAAAGTGAACTATTGACTGAAGGTTCTGGCAACCCCAGAGAGGATATCCCCCAGGATTCTGAGTGCAGAGAATTCTATGAATTTGGGGTTAAATTAAATGAAAAAAATCAGAACCTTTTAAAAAGAAGACAACATAACTGTGATGAATGTGGGCAAAGGTTTGCTTGGAGTACAGGCCTTATTAGGCATCGAAGAACTCATTGGAAGAAACCCTATGAATGTGATAAGTGTGGAAAGACCTTTAGTGTAAGCTCAGCCTTGGTTCTGCATCAGAGAATTCATACTGGGGAGAAACTCTATCCTTGTAATTGGTGTATTAAAAGTTTCAGTCGGAGCTCAGATCTTATTAAACATCAAAGAGTCCACACTGGTGAAAAACCTTATAAATGCCATGAATGTGGTAAAGCCTTCAGTCAGAGCTCAGATCTTATTATACATCAGAGGATCCATACAGGAGAAAAACCCTATCAATGTAACCATTGTCGTAAAAGTTTTAGCCAGCGCTCAGACCTAGCTAAACACCAGAGGGTCCATACCGGAGAGAAGCCTTATACATGTAATCAGTGTAATAAACATTTTAGTCTGAATTCTGATGTTATAAAACATCAAAGAATTCACACTGGTGAAAAACCATATAAATGTCATGTTTGTGGAAAAGCCTTCAGTCAGAGCTCAGATCTTATTTTACATCAGAGAATCCACACTGGAGAGAAACCATATCCATGTAATCAGTGTAGTAAAAGTTTTAGTCAGAACTCAGACCTTATTAAACATCGAAGAATCCACACTGGAGAGAAACCCTATAAATGTAGTGAATGTGGAAAAGCTTTTAATCAGAGCTCAGTTCTTATTCTCCATCAAAGAATTCATACTGGAGAGAAACCCTATCGGTGTAATCAATGTAGCAAAACCTTCAGTAGGCTTTCGGATCTTATTAATCATCAACGAATTCACACTGGAGAGAAACCTTACCCATGTAGTCAGTGCAGTAAAATGTTTAGTCGAAGATCAGATCTTGTTAAACATCACAGGATTCATACAGGTGAGAAACCCTATGAATGTGATGAATGTGGGAAAACCTTTAGTCAGAGCTCAAACCTTATTCTACACCAGAGAATCCACACTGGAGAGAAACCCTATTCGTGTAGTGATTGTACTAAAAGTTTTAGTCGTCGTTCAGACCTTGTTAAACATCAAAGAATACACACTGGAGAGAAACCTTATACATGTAATCAGTGCAATAAAAGTTTTAGTCAAAGCTCAGACCTCACTAAACATCAGAGAGTACACTCTGGGGAAAAGCCCTATCCTTGTGATAGTTGTGAGAAAGCCTTCAGTCAGAGTTCTGACCTTATTCTTCATCAGAGAATTCACACTGGAGAAAAACCGTATCCATGCGCACAATGCAGCAAAAGCTTCAGTCAGAACTCAGACCTTACCAAACATCAGAGAATTCACACTGGTGAAAAACCGTATAAATGTACTGAGTGTGGGAAGGCTTTCAGTCAGTGCTCAGCTCTTTTCCTACATGAGAGAATCCACACTGGTGAGAAACCATAAACATGTGATCAGTGTGGCAAAAACGTTAGTCGACGCTCTGATCTTGTTAACCATCAAAGAATCCACACCACTGAGAAGCCACATAAATGTGATATGTGTGAAAAAGCCTTCAGCACTTGCATGGATCTTAATGAACACCAGAGAATCCATACTGGAGAGGCACTTTACCAATGTGTTCATTGCAGCAGAAGTTTTAGCCAGCTCTCTGATTTTATTAATCATGAAAAAGTCCATTCTGGGGTTGACAGTATAAATGTGATAAGCATGGGAAAACCTTTAATGTATACACCAATTTTGTTTAGTACCAGAGACACCTTTACTGGGAAAAAATTACTATGAATGATATTGATGATTATGAAAAAGACTTTAATCAATGCTCAACTCTTGTATTACACTAAAAAACAAAAAACACACTGGGGAGAAAACAGTAATTTTCATGATGAAAGTCTAATTCAGAAGGCAGACAACATTAACTGAAAATTGTGGGGAAACCTTCTATGTAAATAAACATCTTACACAATGTCAATAACAATGGAAAAAATTCCTATATTTGCTGTAATTATTATGTAAGAAAAGCTCTAGTCTTTCACTGAAACAAATTCACAATAGGAAAATTTTTATCATTGTAAGAAATGTGTAATAGTATTAATGCAGAACCTTAGATACTGGAAAAATCAGTGTGGGGAGGTATTCAGTCAGAACTCAATAGGAACTGTATTAGTGCTGTATAACCTCAAACCTTTAGTGAACCCAACTTAATTATTGTGTATCAGAGATGTTATATTAGAAAGTTTTATGGAAAACTTAAATTCCCTCCATATCTTAACTGGTTTTCATTCTGATACCACAGTCATCCCCTCACAGTTGAGGAGTCCTACCTTACGCTAATGCTACTTATCTGTCTTTAAATTTCCTGTGTGTAAACATGCTGTGCTATTCTGGTATTGAACTGGGAGTCAGATGACTAGAAGTGTGAGGAATAGAAACTTTTTACTGCATATACTCTCATAAGGTTTGAATTATTTTTATCATCTGTCTATATATTATCCATTAAAATATATATATATATACCAAAGTAAATAAAATTGTTGAGGAATAAAAACCCCAAACCAAACCCACTGCTGTTGAGTCGATTCTGACTCATAGTGACTCTATAGGACAGAGTAGAGCTAGCTGCCCCATAGGGCTTCCAAAGCTGTAAATATTTGCAGCAGCAGACTGCTCATCTTTCTCCCACAGAGCAGCTGGTGAGTTCGAACCACTGACTTCTTGGTTAGCACTGAGCACTTAACCACTGCATCACCAGGGCTCCTTGAATTAATAAAAGTATATATTTGTATATGACAACTTGTAGTGTCAAAAACTAGACCACAGAGCTTGGACCCAATACAAAAAAACTTTCAGGTCTTTTACTGTTATTTCCAAGTAATCGAAGATTGGCATCATAGACTGCAGAAGGGGCTGAGTAGTAAGACAGCTTAGCTGTTTCCATTCTTTATTAAGCATTAGGCACCTCACCCAAGAAAAAAAGCCAGCCAGAATTCTAACAATTTTCTTGGCCTCTGCCCATGGCGATCACAGATTTCCCTCTTTTCATGCTCAGTGTGGATACATGTCTCTATCGTCTGAAAGGCCGTGAAACCTGTCCACACAAGATTTATCTTAATACTAGTTACAATGAGGTTAACCTGAGGCTGACCACTGAATTGGTGAGGAAGGCCCCTTGGAGGAAAGTTATCCATGATCAGGGAACAATTTGGGCAGCTGTCTTTTTGAACTTACTTCCTGGACTTGGCCTAGAACCACTTCCCCAATTCCTCCTCGTTAACAGGCAATAAAATAGAGAAACATTTATTGCCCAGTTGACCATACAGTTTTTTTTTTTTTTAAATTGTACTTTAGATGAAGATTTACAGAACAAATTACTTTCTCATTAATTAGTACAATACTGTTTTGTGACATTGATTGCCAACCCCATGACATGTCTACACTTTCCCCCTCTTGACCTTGGGTTCCCTGTTACAGACTTTCCTGTCTTGCACCCTTGTCTTTGCCCCCGAGCTGGTGTGTCCATTTAGTCTCGTTTGTTTTATGGTGCTGTCTAATCTTCGCCTGAAGGGTGAACCTCAGGAGTGACTTCAATATTGAGTTAAAAAAATGTCTGGAGGCCATACTCTTTGGGCTTTTCCAGTCTCAGTGAGACCAGTAACTCTGGTCTTTTTTTGTGAGTTTGAATTTTGTTCCACATTTTTCTCCAGCTCTGCCCAGGACCCTCTGTTGTGATCCCTGTCGGAGCAATTGGTGATGGTAGCCGGGCACCATCTAGTTGTGCTAGACTCAGTCTGGTGGAGGCTGTGGTAGTTGTGGTCCATTAGTCCTTTGGACTAATCTTTCTCTTATGTCTTTGGTTTTCTTCATTCTCCATTGCTCTAGACGGAGTGGGACCAGTGGATTATCATAGATGGCTGCTCACAAGCCTTTAAGACCCCAGACGCTGCTCAACAAAGTAGGACGTAGAACATTTTCTTTATAAACTATGTCAGGCCAATTGAGCTAGATGTACCCTGAGACCATGGTCCCCAGCCCTCAGCCCAGTAATTCGGTCCTGAGGGAGTTTGGATGTGTCTGTGAAGTTTCCATGACCTTGTCTTTGACCACACAATTTGGTCAACATGTTCACTACAAATTCCCATGGACTTCCTCCTCAAATCCTATTATTCAGGCTGTGAGGCCCTCATACTTCCTTTTCCAGAAAGCCATGTCTCTGTCAGTATCTCATCCTTGTCACATAAACTGTGAAGAACTATGAAAAATCTGAGATTTTATCCTACTTGCAAGCTGACATGTCAGCCTACTATGATTCATGGCTGCTGGAAGAAGACTAGACACTCCTAGGTGAGAGACAAAGAAGAGCTTGTTAACAGCAATTGCAGTAGACAGAATATCAGCATTTGCACTGGTTCCCGTGTGCCAGTTCCCACAGGGTGACACATTCAGTGGGTTGAATTACAGGAGTGGATCCCTGAGCTTAGTAGATCAAAGTCTTTTATAACGGGCAGTAAGCATACCTGTTCTCCACTTCAGCCGAGACACTATCACTATATTCAAAGGCCATTGGCCATATAATGTCCAACAGTCCAGAAGAAAGGCAATTAGTTTCTCTGTTTGCAAGATGTACAGAAACACAAAAGAGTCATGGAGAATTATCTCTCATCCACTAACTTCAATAGAAACAGTGGAAACCAGAAGACAAAACAGAATGCCACCTTTAAATTGCTGAATGAAAATATGTCAACCTAGAATTCCGTAACAAGAGAAAATGCGTCTAAGAAAAGTCAAAGATATTTCCAGATGAAAACACTGAGAAAGGTTCTTACCAACAGGCCTGCACTGAAAAAAATACTAAGGGGAATTCAAGAAGAAAGAGGAGGAGGAGGAGGAGGGAAAGAAGAAGAAGAAAAAAATTTCCAGATGGAAGCAAAATGTAGGAATGAAGAGCATTGGAAAATGTAAAGTACAGGCAGTCCACAGCTTACAACGGGGCTCTGTTCTGGTGATTCCTTGTAAGTTGGTTCTGAATACCTCATTTTTTTTGGTTTTCATTATTACTGCCTTTTGTTATCAGTATCTTTTTTTTTTTTTAATAATTTTTATTGTGCTTTAAGTGAAAGTTTACAAATTAAGTCAGTCTCTCACCCAAAAACCCATATACACCTTGCTACACACTCCCAATTACTCTCCCCCCAATGAGACAGCCTGCTCTCTCCCCACTCTCTCTTTTCGTGTCCTTTTTGCCAGCTTCTAACTCCCAGTTATCAGTATCTTTATAAATTTGATTTTTATTTGTCTTTGGGGGTTGGCATGAGAATGATAACATCAGCAAACGACACACTGTAACGCTGTATGTAGTACATATTACTAATGATAAGATGTACAAAAAAAAAGGGGCTATTGTAAGTGCAGTTCGTTGTAACTCAGATATGTCATAACTCGAGGACTACCCGTAGGTGGGTAAATCTAAATGTGTACTAACTGATTAAGGCAATAAAAATACCTTGTGGAGTTTTAAATACATGTGGAATAAAGTACATGGAAAAATTGCACAAGAGGAGGAGGTAAATAGAATTCAGTATCATAAAGGCTTTGGATTGTCCAAGAAATGCTATATTAAGATAAATTGTAGTAAATCAAATGTGTATATTGTAATCTCTAAGTAGCCTTTCTCAACCAGGGTCCCGCTAGATGTATAGGAGAGACTTAATAGAAACAAGAAGATGGTAGATTTACATCCAAACATATCGGTTATTATGCTGCATATAAATTGACCTAACTACTCCAATAAAAAGCTAAGAAAAACCTACACCTAACATCGTACTTAATGGTTCAAATACTGAATGCTTTTCCCATAGAAATAAGGGAGCAAGGCAAGAATGTCTACTCTTACCACTTTTATTCAACACTGTACTGACATTTCTAATCAATGTAATAAAACATTAAAAATAACAGAGAAATACAAATTAGAAAGAAGTAAAGCTATTTATAGATTACACACTCATGTACATAGAAAATCCGAAGGTATCTCAACAAAGTTATTAATAGTTGTAAATGAGTTTATTAGAGTGTCTTCATTATCTAATGCTTCTATAATAGAAATGCCACAAGTGGATGGCTTTAATAAAGAGAAATTTATTCTCTCACAGTCTAGGAGGCTAGGAGTCCAAATTCAGGGCATCTGCCCTAGGACAAAACTTTCTACAGATTTTGGGGCAAGGTCCTTGTCATCAGTCTTTCCCTGGTCTAAGATCTTCTCAATGCAGGAACCCCAGGTTTAAAGGACGCGCTTCACTCCTGGTGCAGCTTTCTTGGTGGTGTGAACTCCTCCTGTCTCTCTGCTTGCTTCTCTCTTTTGTATATCAAAAGAGATTGATTGAATATAGACCCTAATCTTGTAGATTGAGTCCTGCCTCATTAAGATAAAAAAAAAAACTGCCTCTAATCGTGCCTCATTAACATCATGGAGGTAGGATTCACAACGCATAGGAAAATCATATCAGATGTCAAAACTGTGGATAATCACACACTCCTGGGAATCATGGCGTAGCCAAGTTAACACACATTTGGGGGGACACAATTCAATCCATAACATAAAGTAATACGCTAAAGCCAACTATTTATATTATCAAAAACCAAACCAAACTCTTTGCTACCGAGTTGATTCCAACTCATTGAGACCCTATAGGACAGAGTAGAACTGCCCCATGGGGTTTCCAGGGAGCAGCTGGTGGATTTGAACATGCTGACTGTCTTAGTTATCTAGTGCTGCTGTAACAGAAATACCACAAGTGGATGCCTTTAACAAAGAAATTTATTCTCTTTGTTTAGGAGGCTAGAAGTCCAAAAAAGGTTTTTTTCTCTCTGTTGGCTCTGGAGGAAGGCCCTTGTCATCAGTCTTCCCTGGTCAAGGAGCTTCTCATTGCAGGGACCCCAGGCCCAAAGGACATGCTATTTTCCTGGCTCTTGTTTGTTGGAGGTATAAGGTCTCCATGTCTCTCTGTTTGCTTTTCTCTTATATCTCAAAAGAGATTGACTTAAGACACAACCTAATCTTGAAGATTGAATCCTGCCTCATCAACATAACTGAGAGTAATCTCTCCTCATTAACATCATAGAGGTAGGATTTACAACACAGGAAAATCACATCGGATGTCAACAGTTACACAGTACTGGGAATCATGGCCTAGCCAAGTTGACATACATTTTTGGGGGACATAATCCAATCCATAACATTCCATCCTTTAAAAAAAAAAAAAAAAAATTCCATCCTTTGGCCCCCCAAAATTCATGTCCTTGCCACGATGGCAGGCCTGAGCCAGAGTCCTGAGACCCTCATTCCAGTTCCAGGATCACCAAGGACCCTCCACATTACACCTTCCCGTAGGAACGATTATGCAGGAGCCCTAATTAAACCCCGAAGCTCTTGTTCACAAAGCAGCCTTGACTCCAAGGCTCCTTTAAACCTAGCTGTCAGAGGGTCATCCTGTCCTCCGCCCTGCTGCCTGCACAGAAGGACCACAGAGCTGAACAGGCCATTCAGAACCCGGACAATCTTCCCATTATACGCCACTCAGGACAAGGCCTCGGAAGCTCAGCCAAGGGCCACCTCGTCCCATGCCTCAGCACTGCGTCTGGGAGGCTCCCAGGCCCTCAAGTCCCAGCACCCAGCAGTACTTACTCTTTGCTCCTATTTCCTTCTAGTCCCCTCTGGCATAGAGCCTACTATAGGTAAATACTAGGCTGGGATTCCTGCTCCTGCTCATCCTGTGCCTCTTTTCCTAGTTTCTGAACCTTAGTTCCTGGGCCTCAGTCTTCCTTTTCAGTACAATGTAGATACCACCTACCCTGACCAACTCACTAAGTGGTGCAGGAGAATGAGAGAGGGCTTAGAGATCAGCTTCTAGGTACCTGGGGCCATCCCTAATTGTCTGGGCTAGTGGCTGGGAGTTGATGGTCAGCTCACCAATGGGCGAGGACAGTGATGACGATGTTTATAGTTAATCTTTATGGCATACACAGCATTCACACTTAGATGTGTGTGTATGTGCATGTGTGTGTGTGTATGTGTGTGTGAATTAACCCACTGATATTTTCTCTCAACTATGGGGGCGAGGAGACAGGCCCAGAGGCCTTGAGGAACATGGCTTCAAGTCTGTGCTTGTTCTTGAGTTGTCCCCTTTCCCAGTTTCCAGAATATGGTGTTGGCTTCCGGGACTTCCAGGGGGATCAAGGAGATTTCTGGTTCTGGTATGCTGGACACATGGGTCCTAAAGTGTGATGGCTCAGTTCCAGCAGTCCCCAGTTTCCAGAGGCACCTGATTCCCATTTTGATATGAGGGCTTCCCCCACATCCAGCTGAGCCTAGGTTCAGACCCCATTATCACATTGCCCCAGCAGAAAAGCCCTCCCTCTTGGCCCCCTCGATGAAACTACCTCTAAGCCTGGTGCCCACTCTTAGCTAAGCCTGGAGATGGCACACGTGGGTGGTCAGTGGCCACTGAGGGCATGAGGAAATGCTGCCTCCAGGGCTATCTGGGCAGGTTAGGATCACGGGGCACGAGTTCAGGGACAGAGGGCTGACAGCATGCAGCTGAGACCCACTGCCTACTCATGGCCCTTGTCCTTCTTGCCCTTCATCACTTCTAGCCTCTGAGGTCACCTGCACCAGCTCCTGGTCCTCAGGCTCACCTCTTCTACACTGTCCCTTCCCTGGCCTTGCAGAGCCTTGTCCTGGCTGGTCACCTGGGTGGGGGGTGGAGGGTGGGAGCAAGAGAACCTGCCTACCTTCTCACTCCCCACACCTGGGCATCTCCTGGCTCCTTCCACCTTTTAACCCCACCCCTGGGCATGCTCAGGGCCCTACACCTCCTACTGGGCCAGCTCCTGACCCGTCCAACCTCCTAATCACCTGCTACTGCGTGTTCTCCTGCTGGTCTCCCCTCCTCACTTCCCTCGATGGGCTGCTTCCACCCTTTCACCTGCTGCAGTACCCACACCTGATCGGACTCCTGACACTTTGGACCTCCTCATTCTCCACACCTTTGCTACCTCCTGGTCTTTACCATCTGTTTTTTGGCCTCACCTGTGCCTTCTCCTTAGCCCTCTTACCTCATTAACCCTAAGGCTCTGCCTTCACCTAGCCCTTCTCACCTCTGTAACACAAATGAATGACCCTGCCCAATTCCTTAGTACCCACATCCAGGCTATCTCCTGACTCCTCCCACCTCCTCATTCCTGAGACCTGGGCATTCTCTTGGCCACTGCAACCTCCTCCCAATAACTGGGCTGCCACCTGGCCCCTCCCACATCCTCAGTTCCCGTTCTTGAGGGACATTTTGACCCTTCAGACCTGCTCTCTTCACATACCTGGACTTCTGACCCCTGCCAAGTCCTCATTTTCCAAAACTGAGCTGCTTCCTAAGCCCTCCTACCCCTCATTACTAGCAGCTCTGTGACATCCTGTCCCTGCCCACATGCTTACCCTTCACACCTGTGCCTTCTCCTCACCCAGACCACCTCCTGAGTACCATCACCTAGCTGTCTCCTGACCCCTTTTTCCTTCTTAAAACCTAAGGTTGGGTGGCCCATCAAGCCTCCTAACTACTCAGTCCTAGGCCTTCTCCTAGCCCTGCCCACCTTCTCCATGCTGATACCTAAACCTTCCTACCTCCTCACTTCCCAAGTTGCTTTACCTCCTGACTCCCCCCACCTTCTCATTTGACACACCTGTCTTTTACCTGTCCTCCACCCCACACCCCTCCCTCACCTCCCCTACATGGATTGCCGCGGGTCTCCACCACCTACTCACTGACCACACCTGTGCCTTCTCCTCACACTTTCCACCTCTGCAGACTTTTGCTGTCTCATGACCCCTCCACCTTCTCACTTCCCATATGTGGGCTGCCTTCTGACCCCTCCTCCCTCCTCAACAACCATATCTTGACTTCCACTCACCCAGCCCACCTCATCACTCCCTACACCTGTGCCTTCTACTGATCCTCCTTTTGCCTTATTCCTGACACCTGTGTGGTTTCCTCATTGGCCACACCTGTGCACTCACTGACACACTGCTCCCTTCCATTTCCTCCCACAACTGTGCCTTCTTGTGGGCTGTCCCTCCTCCTCACTCCTACACCCTCTTCCCTTACCATTACTGGGCCACCACCTGACCCCTCCTACCTCTCCATTACCACACCTGATGGTGGTGTCCTGGCCCATTCAACCCTCTCATTTCCCATCAGGGCTTTGAACCAGGCCCATCACGTTTGAACCCCTGATGAGAATTTGCATTTTTAACAAGTTCACAGGTGATGCTAATGCTGCTGGTTAGGGCCCAGTTCTGGGAACCATCCATAGTGCATGGGTTCTCAAATTTATTATACATAAAAATCACCTGGGAATCTTGTGCAAATGTAGATTCTGATTCAGTATATCTGGGGGGGAAAGCAAATTGTCAGCAGGGGTTGGAACTAGAAAGAACTTGTTGGAAGTCCTGCTTCCCATAGTGGGTCTAACCCCTCTCCTACCTACTCACTCACCACACCAATGTTGCCTCCAGACCCCTACTGTCTCCTTGTCACCTACATTTAGGAGTTCTCCAGGGCTCTCCCACCTCCTCACATCCAACGGTTTTTCTGCCTCTTGATCCCTCCCAACTCCACTCCCCACACTTGGACTGTGTCCTCACCTTTCCCTCCTCCCTACCCAACCCTGGGATTTATCATGAAGACAGGCACTCGCGTAAATAACTGCCCAAGAACAGTCACAGAAGTACTACTCTCATCATTCAAAAGGTGGACACAACTCAAATGTCCACCAAGAGATGAATGGATGAGCAAAGTCTGGTCCATCCATACAATGGAATACCAATAAGTGTTAAAAGGAATTAGATACTGATGTGGGCTAAAGCATGGATGAACCTGCAAGACATTAAGGTAAGTGAAAGAAGCTAGGTATTTGCATTTAGGTAAGAAATCCTGAATAGATAAACCCATAGAAGCCAAAAGCCCATCACTGGTTGCCCTAGGCTAGGGAGGGGCATCTGGAGGACTGCTTCTTGGGGACAGGGCTTCTGTTTGTGTGATGACAATGTTCTGGAAGTAGATACTGGTGGTAGTTAAATAGGAACGTGAAAGTACTTAAAGTCAGTATATTACACACTTTAGAACTATTGGGTTAAGCCCTCGATTACTAACCTAAATGTCCACTCTTGAACCCACCAGCTGTTTCTTGGGAGAAAGGTGTGGCAGTCTGTTTCAGTAAAGATTTACAGCTTTGGAAACCCTATGAGGCAGTTATACTCTGTCCTGTGGGGTTGCTATGATACAGTATTGACTTGATGGCAACAGGTTTTAAAACTATTAAAACAAAACTTCATTTTGTGAGAAATCTAGCAGTTAAAATAGTGTAAACTAGAGAGTATAAAGTGACCTAGAAAAATACTACATACAACAAAACCAAAAAAATACCGTCTTAAGT
This sequence comes from Elephas maximus indicus, assembly GCF_024166365.1. NCBI lineage: Eukaryota > Metazoa > Chordata > Mammalia > Proboscidea > Elephantidae > Elephas > Elephas maximus. Next base: position 43,095,588 of record NC_064829.1, on the reverse strand, counting down.
AAAGGGCAGAAAAGATCTGATTCTGTAGCTAATGCTCCCTGGCTCTGCCTGAGGAGCTGCTGTGGAGGAGGTGTGGCAACTGGCTCAGCCTCTGGTGTCTGGGCCAGAGCAGGAGATGGTGGACCTGGTGCTACATTGAGCCCCGGTGTTGGTGCAGGTGCAGAATGGACATTAGCACATGGTACGGGAGCTGATTCTGGAGGTGGCCCAGGATGCGAATCCAGTCCTACAGCAGGCTCCTGTTCTGGTGCTAGTGAGGGAGCTGATATTGGAATAACTGATGCTTTCTGGAGCGCCAATGTTGGTGCAGGAACAGGGTTGACATCAGCAGGTGGTATAGGAGCCAACCCAGGTTTAAAATCTGGCCCTCCAGCAGACTCTTCATGTGGTACCAGTGGTGGAGCTGGTCTACTATGGAGCTCTGGTATCTCTGCAGGAGCTGGTTCTACCCCAGGAAGTAGTTCTAGAGACAATTCTGGAGGTGAAGCCAGATCTTGAGCTACTTTTAAAATTGGTGCTGGCCCTTGCTCTGGAATTGCAAGAAGAGAAAAACTCACCAACATGTCTGCCTTTTCTTGGGCATTTCCAGTGATGGAAAACATCCCACTGCCATGAAGAGAAGCCCATCCCCAAGATTTCCACCCTAGGAAGGCTTCCCAGAGGTTACTCTGAGCTCTGGATGAACCCAAGCCACTGGAGACTCCTCCCTGTGTGGCTCCCCCAAACCCCCTCGTATGCTCCCATGGAGGCATGCCCAGTCCTCCTCACCCACTGGCTCTGCCTCCATGACATCCAGGTGACCCATCTGGACAAGAAGAAGGTGAGCCCAGTGCTCCAGCTCTGATCTGGGCATGTTCACCTGCACATACTCCACCAGGAGTTTGAGGCAGGGGAAGTATGGGGGCTGATCAAAATCCTTGGAGTATTCATTGAGCCACGTGCTCAGACTGAAAGAGATGGTGCTGGGTGTGGGTGGTGAAGAGCAGTGTCAAAGGCCTGGCCCTTCCCACCACACTGCCCCCCCAGTGCACCCCTACAACAGGCTGGCTCCGTGTGTCTGCTCCTGCCCTTCTGCAGGCCAGTCACATGCCCATCCCCCAACTCTGGCTGTCCTGGCAGTGGCAGGCTTGGTTGCTGAGGAGAAGGCTAGCACAGAGCTTCGGTTTCCCATCAATGATCTCACAAGCTCTCTTTCCTTAGGAAGCCTGACTCGTGTCCAGCTTATCCCATGGCTCTTCCCCACCAAAGAGTAAACGCCTGGTGGGCAAGGAGGGGTGTGTTTGCGTGTTCTCCTCAGAGCCTGGCATACAGTAATGTTCCATGGATATCTGACTGCCGAGGGACACACAGAGTCAGTCCCCTGCCCCAGCCTGCCCAAGACCTCGGGCTCCTCCATCTGCAGTGTGTGCATCAGCATGCAGCCTGGATTTCTGTGGGCATATGAGGGTCACTTCTCCCACTGACTCTGTTCCTACAAATGACAGGGATCCTATGTGCAGCTGAACACCCCCAGCATTAGAGATTATGATTTAGGAGTAGTTTTCTCCCCCCCCTTTTTTTTTTCTCCCCATACTTCCTGTTTTTGCTCCCCAGTAGGGGAGGGGGCAAGAAAAGCTGCGAGGGCGTTGTTGTGGATGAATTCTCTCAGGCTGAGAGTCTCTAGTCTCCACTCAGCTCCCCAGGACACCTGAGCTTCACTCCCAGATCTGTGACTGCTTTCTTCCTGCAGGAGGTGCCCCTCAACTCATTCCTCCAGGAGAATCTGTGTTGTGGGACCCAGGGTCTGCTCAGCCCCAATCCAGACACAGGCCTCTACAACCCCCAACCTTTCTGTGGAGACAGGAGCCCCTCCTTGTCCACCCAAAGTCCACTTACTTTTTCAGTTGGTCTTGGGGTCGGCTGTCTCCAGCAGAATGGGAGTGGTTGGATCCATACTTAGAGGAGGCATATAAGGGTGTCACATCTAATGCACTGTGGACGTTACCCACTTGTGATGTCTGCTGTTCCTTTCTGACTCTCCAACTACAGTTGAGGCCCAGAGGGTCTGGCTTCCTGTCTGCTTTACTCACTGAATGATACTAAGTGCATAGAACTCTGTCTGCAACAGTAGGGGCTTCACAGATAATTGTTGAATGAGTGAACTCAAGTGAACCTTCCCCCAGTATCTCAGTGGACTTGGGCCTCATCTGTCAGCCCCCAGCGTTTCCTCTTCTGGCCTCACCAAAGACAGGGACCTACTAGATGGAATGTCAAAACTCCTTTACAAATGCGATATAGGTTTGCCCAGGGGCAGATGATCAGTGAATGGTGAGGCAAAGAGCTTCTTCATGAGAGAGCAGAATATAATAAATGTGAATATCCCATCTTCTCTAGCAGCCTTTTGCAGAGCCAGACTTCTAGAACATACATTCCATGGCTTGTCTCTTGGTGTCTTGACAGTAATTCTAGCAGGTTGATCCATTACCACTTCACTTATCAGAGGAGCAAATTGAGGCTCAGAGTGGTGAAGTGATATTCCTAAGACTCAGAGCTAGTAGGTGTCAGAGTTCCTACTGTGCTGTGCAGGGCAGGGCACTGACCTTCAGAACAGCAGGTCCAGGACATGCTGGGTGGTGGTGTAGGTTCTGTAGGTGCATAAGAAGATGTCTATGTAGGACAAGTCACCCTCCAGGAAGTCAGGCACCAGGTGCTCTGCCGGCTTCTCCAGTGAGCCTGCATTGACAGTCCGCACCACACGGGTTTCATCCAGGTCCTGGTCCGACCCACAGACATACTGGTTTGGGACAGAGGAGAGACATACACTTAAAGGCAGCCCCATGAAACAACAGGAGGGCTGGGGTCCCAGGACTCAGTATCCTGTGGAAGGAGTTGGAACTCTAGTGCCTCTGGCAGAAAACGGAGTTCAGCTTTCAAAATAGAATTTGAGGTGGGGAATGATTAAAAATATTATGAATCTCAAGTCATTTTGTTAACTAAGTAATCATGGTATCTGCCTGTAATAAGTGCAGTATGTCAGTGAGTCCTCAGGAAATACTTCATTCTAGAGATGAGAAAACAGAGGTTTAGTGATGTCTAGTGTCTTCTCAAAATGACACGGTCAGAGCCCAGAACCGTTCAACACTCCTTGATTTTCTCTCTGGGCTACGTGAAGCCTGGTCTACTCCTGACGCAGAGGGGATGGTCTGGTGCAAACTCACTCTCTTCCTGTCAGGAGACAGTGCACAGAGCAGACATATCCCATTAAAAAAAAAAAAAAATTTTTTTTTTTAGATCCCCTTAAATGGCAAAGCAAGACGTGGATTTTTCTTTGTGTACATTATTTGAGAAGTTTTGGTGGTCCCAAAATGCCTGGAGCTCTTGGAGGGGGAGAAAGATCCCCCACAGGAGTGGAGATCTGAGCAGATTACTCAGGCATGGCAAATCTAAATGGCTGTATTGGTCCCACTCCATCTGGAGCAAGGGAGAATGAAGAAAAGCAAAGAAATAAAGGAAAGATTAGTCCAAAGGACTAATGACCAGAAGTACCACAACCTCCACCAAAGTGAGTCCAGCCCAGTCACAACCAGGCTACCACCACTGACGGACCGTGGTCACCATAGAGGGTTCCAGAGAGCTGGAGAGAAATGTGGAACAAAATTCAAATTTCACCTCTCTGCCCCCCACCCCCCCAAGAAAAAAAAAAAAAGACCAGACTGACAGAGACTGAAGAAACCCTGAGAGTAGGGCCTACAAACACCCTTCTAACTCAGCACTTAAGTTACTCCTGAGGTTTACCCTTCAGCCAAAGATTAGACACACCCACGAAACAAACAATAATACGCACAGTTCAATTATGTATACTAGATTTAATGGGCACACGAGTCTAGGGGCAAGTATGAGAAGGCAGGAGAGGACAGGAAAGCTGGATGAATGGAAATGGGAAACTCAAGGTTGAGAAGGGTAGAGTGTTGACACACGGTGGGGCTGGGAACCAATGTCACAAAACAATATGTGTATTAATTGTTTAATGAGAAACAATTTTGCTCCGTAAACTTTCACCTAAAGAGAATTAAAAAAAAAGTGTAGTAAAGGACTGAGAGGTGGCTCAGCTTCTCAGGGCCAACAGTACCTCAAAGCCACCCTGCGTTTCCACTGGCCATCCTCACAGCTAATTGGAAAAAATGGAAAAGAACCCTAACACTCAGAACAGGCTGGATGCAGGGATGCACCCTCCATCAGAGATGCTGGTGCCAAGTGACTGCTATGGCCGTTTTGGGAAGGAGTCTGGCTCTAGTGATCCTAATCATAAATGTGCACATCCTTTACCCCAGCGATCTGACCCCTGGGTGTCTGTCCTGAGTGGGTCAGTGTATGAGGATATACTTAAGCGCTCCTTTAGCCCTGCTGAAAGAACAGCAGAAAAGAATCAGTCCAGGGCCAGCAGCAGGGAATGGCTGGATCACTGTGGGAACCAGCCCCCCCTTCTGGAATATTCTGCAGCTGAGTCAAGACACAACTCCTGACCTGGAGGGGTCATGGTAACGGGTTGCCCTAGATTGCAAGTTGCAGAAAATGTATATCATAACATAAGCCCCATGCTTTCGGGTAAATAAAGCCTACGAAGCCTGAGGATGTGTGAGGATGTGAGTCTGGAAGAAGATATGGAAGGACAGTCCTGCTGACTGCTCCCTGTGTACCAGGTGTTGGGAGTTAAATAGTTAATGAGGAGCAGCATGCAAAAATACACTGTTATGGATTGAATTGTGTCCCCTCAAAATGTGAAACTTGGCTAGGCCATGGTTCCCAGTATTGTGTAGTTTTCCACAATTTTGTGACCTGACAAAATTATCTTCTGTGTTGTAAATCCAAACTTCTAAGATGTTAATGAGGCAGGACTAGTGGCAGTTATGTTAAGAGGCAGGGCTCAATCTACAGGACTAGGTTGTATCTTGAGTCAATGTCTTTAGAGATACGAAAGAGAGAATTAAACAGAGAAGAAAGGGACCTCATACCATCAAGAAAGAAGTGCCAGGAGCCGAGTAGGTCCTTTGGACCCAGGGTCCCTGCACTGAGAAGTTTCTAGACCAGGGGAAGACTGATGACAAGGACCTTACCCCAGAGCTGACAGAGAGAGAAAGCCTTCCCCTGGAGCTGGACCCTAAATTTGGAGTTCTAGCCTCCTAGATCGTGAGAGAATGAATTTCTGTTGTTAAAGCCATCCAATTGTACTATTTCTTTTATAACAGTATTAGATAAATAAGAGAGAATTTGGTACCAGAAGTAGTTGCTGCTCTGAGAGATCCCTACAATGTGGAAACAGTTTTTGAAGTGAGTAATGGGTAAAGGCCAGAAGAGTTTTAAAGCGCCTGAAAATAAAAGCCTAGATTGCCTTGAAGAGACTTTTATTGAAATTATGGACATCAAAAACAATTCTGGTGAGGGTTCAGAAGGAGGTGAGGGGAGCTGAACACTGGAGACTGTGCAGATGGTGAGAAGCAGCAGCAGAGAAACGGCAGCAGCAGAACCAGAAGACCAGCACAAGATGGCATGGAAGCCTACCCAGGAAGTGAAAGAGTTGAATGCCTTTGTGCAGGAGGCTTCCTGGCAGAGTGGGTGCCTCTGAGGACTTATCGGTGGACCTGGGCTTCCCAACACATACAGTAAGATAGCTGAGTGCCTTCCAGCTGAGTTTTAGTGGTGGAACGGGTATGCCTCCAGGCACTTATATATATATATATATATAAAAAAACAAAAACAAAAACAAATGCATTTCCGTCGAATCGATTCCTACTCAAAGTGATCCTGTAGGACAGAGCAGAACTGCCCCATATGGTTTCCAAGGAGCACCTGCTGGATTTGAACTGCCAACCTTCTGATTAGCAGTCATAGCTCTAAACCACTATGCATCTGGGATTTCCAAGCACTTATAGAAAGAGCTAAAGCCCTTTGAAACACTTGCCCGAGCAGGGCAGATGCCAGGCCATGAGGCCAAGGAACCAGGGAGCAGAAGCTGAAATGACAAGGAACACAGGAAGCAGAGCTGCCTCAGTCTCAAAGAGTAGGACCAACTCTGGGGTCTCAAAGGGCAGAGCCATTGCCTATAGGGTCTCAAAGGGTACGGGCACAGCCTCCTAAGTTTCAAAGAAGCAGATCCTTGCCAACTTGGTTCTGGAGTGTGGGGCTGCCTTTCACGAGTGACAGCGGGATGGGGTCAGATCCACTGCCCAAAGCTGAGGGCTCAGGGCTGCCATGCCCTGCTGCTACCTCCTGCCAGGGCTGAAGGGATGGAGTTGCCACTCAGGTGGATTAGGAGAATGAGGCTGCCCAAATATGAGGGAGCACAGTTGCCATTCCAGTGGGCTTGGAAGGGGCAGTTGAAACCAAGGACTGAGGGGCCCTCACTCAAAATCCTGAGAGCGTGGCTGACACCCAGAGCCTAGAGGGCAGGACAATTGCCTAAACGGTCTCAGAGAACAGAGGATTATTCTCAAGGCTTGAGAGCTAATGTGATGTGTTCTGCTGACTTGCTTGGTGCCTGTTATGCCTTCTTTTGTTCCAGTTTCTCCCATTTGTAATATAAATGCATACCTTGTGCCTGGTTCACCATGGCATTTTGGAAGCAGATAACTTGTAGATTTCACACATGAAGACAAATTTTGTCCCAGGATAGAATTTGGATTTGGAGTTGTTTGAAGACCTCTGGGATGATATGATGGGGTGAATGCATTTTACTTGTGACAAGGACATGAATTTTTGGAGCCAAAGGGTGCAATGTTATAGATTGAATTGTGTCTGCCCAAAATGTGTATCAACTTAGCTGGGGCATAATTCCCATTACTGTGTGATTGTCCACTATTTTGTGATCTGATGTGATTATCCTATGTGTTGTAAAACCTAACCTCTATGTAGTTAATGAGGCAGGATTATAGAGGGTTATGTTAATGAGGCAGGACTCAATCTACAGGACTAGGGTGTATCTTGAGTCAACCTTTTTTAAGATGTAAAAGATAGAATCTAGCAGAGAGGAAAGAGACCTCATACCACCAAGAGGAAGTGTTAGGAATAGAATGAGTCTTTGGACCTGGGTCTCTGCACCGAGAAGCTTCCAAACCAGGGGAAGATTATGACAAGGACCTTCCCCCAGAGCTGACAGAGAGAGAAAGCCTTCCCCTGTAGCGGATACCCTGTATTTGACTTTTAGCCTCCTAGATTGTGAGAGAATAAATTTCTGTTTGTTAAAGTCATCCACTAGTGATATTTCTGTTATAACAGTACTAGACAACGAAGACATATGCGTAGGCTGATGTGAAGTGAAAACAGTAGAAAAGACTTGTTTGTGATATCCCTACAACTATGGGAAAAGTGACTTTGCATCTGGCCTGGGAGGAGAGGGCAGTGGGGAGAGGATGGAAGGATGGTAGCTGGTTGCTTTGGGAGTGGACTGAGCTTCCTCTAGAGGGAAAGCCCTTGGAGGAAGCTGATGGGTCTCCAGGGTGGTGTCTGCTTTACAGGCCCCTCCTGCCATCTTGTGGCCCTGGGTGGGGCCCTTATTCCCTTACCCCACACTCACCCAGAGCTTGTGCCAGCCCTTCTTGGCCCCTTTCTTGGGATAGATGGAGTAGATGATGCCATCTTCCTTCTTCTCACAGATCTCCTTCGGGAAGTTCTGCAAAGACAGTGTCAGGCAGCAGCACGGAAGGCATCAAGGGCCCCTCTGAGCTGCCTCCTTCACTCTTTGCTCCTTCTGTGCCCCCTGGGCCTCAGAGGAGCTACCAGTTTACTGGCTGTGCACATGTGCTGGGTGGGCTGGCCTGGGGGTTGCACCATCTCCCCCAGCCACGTCCACTGACCACGGATAGAAATATGAACCTGAGTCACAGTAGAATCTGGGAGGAGCAGGGCCAGCATAGGGTCAGCATTGTCCCAGGCAATGCCAGCGGCTAGGTCCCCAGGGTGACTGCTGCAATCAGGGCTAGGTGGAGCTCAGAGAAGGCCCAGGTGAGAGTTCTGACTCGCACTGTGACCCCTCAACAGTCCCTCCTTAAAGGCATGATCTAAACTGGAACCCCTGGGTAGAGACTTAGGTCCCAGCATCCTTTGTGATGAGGAGGGTTGGTGCAGGGACTTGAAGCTGTCTCCACTTTGCCACCCTAGCCCCAAGTCTCCATGGCATCCAACCTGATGGACTAGGCCCACATACCACTGCCTTCAGGGTCGGAATCAGCCCCATCAACCCAGTGATTGGGAGAGGCCATGAGGATGGAGTCTGGGGGAGCCCTCAATGAGTGCTAGTCATGAAGCAGCAGCAGCAGCACCATTTTCATCATCTTCATCATCACCTCTCCCCTCCCAAATCTCCTCAGACAACATGACCACTCCTTCCTTGACCTCCACTGACCTCTATCCCAAATGGACCCTGCCTCATCCCAACAACTTTCTGCCTCATGAGTTCTGAGCTTATTTTCCTGTACCCCCATTACTGGGGACCCCATGAGGTCAAGGGTTAACATGCCCCGGGGAGGGATGTGAGCCTGCCTGAGTAGAATCACAGTGGTGGTCTGGCCTGGATTGGCAGCCCTGGGCCACTCTGTGTTACCTTCGGATTCTTTTTGGAAAATGGCCAGAGCCTTCGTGCATGGGAGCTGAGACCATGTCTTTTCCTTCTTAAAAGTGTCCAACTCTTAGATTTTTCAAGGTTTGATACAAGAGAAGACGAACGACAAGAAGAAAACATGTTCTCAGCTCGAGCGTCTCTACTCAGGTAAGCTGGGTTTGGGGCTGTCTCTAGACAGTGGGTGCCTGGTTACCAGGATTCCAAGTTCTATGTGCTGCATCACCAGGGAAGTGAGGTCATTTCCTGGGTCTTCTGACCTGGGCCCGATCTTAAATAAAACCTCCCCAAAGGATCCTCTGGGCCGTTGAATGCTCACCTCTCTCCATGCCATCTCCATAATTGTACACATAGACACCAACACAGGACTCCCCCTGCACATACTCACACAGAACCTGAGGAAGGCCTGGGTGCAGCCCGGACCCCAACTTTGAGTAGACAGAGCTGGGTTCAGCCCTCTAAACTAGTTTGCGACCCTGGACAAGGCTTTGTGCTTCTCATGGCCTCCTCAGTCTCCCCACCCAAAACAATGGGGATCATTCTAGCATCTACTTCCTGGGGACGCCATCAGGTACAGGTGAGATAACACCTATAAAACTCATGGGCTGGTGTCACATGTAATTAATGCATGAACTCAGAGATGGAAGAATTTCAAGCAGGGGTGGGAAGCACTGTGGAGTACACCTTAAAACAGGGCTGAGTTCTGGCTGTGTGATCTTAGGAAAGTCAATTCCGCTCCTGGCCTCATTTCCCTGTCTGCAATAAGAGGTGACTGGAATTCAATGAGAATCAGATATTGGCACCTTCTGCTTTAAAATTCCCCATTAACTTCCATTATATTTACCGTCTGACCCAAGTGCCTCATCTCAGACTAGGGGGTGGGTAGCCTGCACAGGGGCTCCCAACTATCCCATCTCTTAGTCTACACATCCTGTATGACCCCCTCCCCTGAGTGTGGGCTGGACTCAGAGACTAGCTTCTAAAGAATAGGAGAGGACAACCTTATCTTAGCTGTCTCTTATGTCTACCCTCTCTCTGTCATCTCTCTCTCCCTTGGAAAGCAGCTGTGATGTATGACCTGCACTATGGAGAGCCCCAAGTGACAAATCCCTGAGGGAGGGCCCTGCCCATAGACAGAGAGGAAATAAGGCTTATAACATGGGAGTGAGCAGGAAGTGTATCTTCCCCTGTCGAGCCTCAGTTGAGACCACAGACCAGGCTTGTGAGAGAATTTGGGGCACATTCACCATCTAAGACATTCACAGATGTGTGCTGTTGTGAGTAGTTAGTTTTGGGGTGATGTCACAGAGCAGGAGACAACTTCTCAGCCCATCAGGCCCTGGGTCTGTCCTTCTCTCTGCCTCCTCTACTCCCCATCTCACTCCAGACACATTGGCCACTTTCTAACCTCCTCTCTGGACAAACTCATGTCTGCCTCTCAGTTTCTGCACCAGCTGTGGCTTCTCCCTGGCACACTGTCCAAAGACTCATGCAACGCTGTGGGATGGCTTTAAAACTAACATTTATAACAGTGCTTTAAAAAAGGACCAACTGCCTTCCTCCTGGGCCTCAGTATATAATGAACTCCTGATTATAGGACACCACATGTTTAGGAGGTCAGGGCTGCCCAGCTTGACATGCGAATTGTCATAAAGTAGGTGGCCTAGAAGTAATCCATTGTCTGATGGAAGTCGTCCACCAGAATCAGGCCCAGCAGGCCCAAGCAAGTTAACCCAATGGGATGTCTGGACCCTACATCCTCCCCTTTTGCATCAGTGTCTCTCCTTCAGTCCACACCTCTGGCCTTATGGGGACCTGGCTACAACCAGCTGACAGTGGAGGAAAAGCTGCTGGCCCATTCATGGCTTGTCAGTTTGATGTGTGGGTGCATCCAGAAAGTGGGAGCTACTCAATACACCCATACTCAGGGTGTCCCCAAAAGAGAATAGAGGAGGGATTTCCCAGGGGGCAAATATATGAAACAGGAACAGACAAATGTATACAGACCAAACTTTATCAGTGGCTGCCTGGTGTGGAAGGAAGGGGGAGAAGGGCAATCATTGTTTAGGAAGCATCTTTATGGTGATGGGACTTTTGGCAACTCTGGGTGATGTTTGCGTGGAATGATTAAAGTAACTGATATCACAAAACCATATACCTGAATAATGTCGAGTTGGTAGATGTGGTGGTATATATTTTATAATTAAAACATTTATGTATATATAAACCAAATCCATTGCCCTCGACTCAATTCCGACTCATAGCGACCGTATAAGAACAGAGGTAGAGCTACCCCATGGGGTTTCCAAGGAACAGCTGGTGGTTTCGAACTGTCGACCTTTTGGTTAGTAGCCAAAAGCTTAACCACTGTATGGCCAGTGCTCCAGTATACATATGTTTTCTCCTCTACATCTCTATAATTTCTTGGTTTTCTGTGGAGTTTCTGTTCATTGCTTCAGCATGTGTTTTGGTTGGGGATTAAGGTTTCCTGAGTTATCTGTAACAGCTCCTCTCAAATATTTTGGATATTTGGATGTAGAGGAGGGTCCTGTGGTTAACAGCCATGGAAATGAGCTCTGTCTGACTCAAGCAAATGGAGAATTGATGGGTCTGGGACTGGGTGGTATAAAGAGGGAAGGAGAAGCTGGACAAGGGTCACCCAGGAAGGCCCCATGTGGGCAGCTCCAGTGAGCTAGGGAGCAGGGACTAGCGGACAGTGAAGAGAAACCAGCGCCTGAGCCAGTGCAGAGCCTCCTGTGTCTCAGCTCCAGGGTTAAACTCCAGGGACCAGAAGGCGGCTGCCTGGCTCCCATCCTGAGACCACCCATTGCTAGAGGGGATCAGGGCAGCTGGACTGATGGCCCACCAGGAAGGAATGCAGTCAGGGAGGCAGCACCCCTTTGGATGGTGATGTGAAGACCTGCAGATGTCCACCGCAGGCTGTTCCTTACGGGCCTGAAGGCACAATGGATACTGAAGCTAAATCAGTCATAACAACGGATACTGAAGGCAAATCTGTCATTTGTCTTCAGTATCCATTGTGAAAATTCTCTACGTGTACATTTTATGCAGTCAAATCTCTATCTTTTCACCTGAGATTGACTTCCATTGCTTTTTAGGTTCCTCGATGGTGCAAATGATACTTACCTACTGTCATGGATTGAATTGTGTCCCCCCAAAATATCGGTCAACTTGGCTAGGTCATGATTCCCAGTATTGTGTGACTATCCACCATTTTGTCATCTGATGTGATTTTCCTGTGTTGTAAATCGTGTCTCTATGATGTTAATGAAATGGGATTAGCAGCAGTTATGTTGATGAAGCAGGACTCTATAAGATTTGGTTGTGTCTTAAACCAATCTCTTTTGAGATATAAAAGAGAGAAGTGAGCAGAGAGACTGGGGGACTTCACACCACCAACAAACAAGAGCTAGGGGAAGAGCATGTCCTTTGGACCCAGGGTCATGCACTGAGAAGCTCCTAGATCAGGGGAAGATTGATGAAAAGGACCTTTCTCCAGAGTCAACAGAGAACCTTCTGCTGGGGCTAGCACCTGGAACTGGAACTCCTAGCCTCCTAGACTGTGAAAGAATTTCTCTTTGTTAAAGCCTTCCACTTGAGCTTTTTCTGCTATAGCAGCACTAGATGACTAAGACAACTACTAAAGGTTGGCGGTTTGAACCCACTCAGCAATGCCTCAGAAGAAAGGCCTGGTGATCTGCTTCCATAAAGATTAAAAAAAAAATAAAGATTAGAGCCTAGAATACCCAGGAAGCTCAGTTTTACTCTGTAACACATGGGAAGGCCAAGTTGGAATTGAGTTGATGGCAATGAGTTTTATGCTTCAAACACTTTTCCACTCCAAAACCTGTTAAATATTTATACCTGTTTTTGTATTTTTACATGGAAGTCACTAACACTTCTGTCATGTATTTGGTGTGTGAAGTGAGGGCAAGACACACCAGTCCTTGTCCTACCTTCTGTAAGACTGGGGACTGCTCCCTGCTTCTCATAGACACAAAGGCCTGTGTTTGCCTGGATGGCACCTACTACCTGTCTGGCTGGCTTTACTTCATGATCATGGCTGCCCTCTGCCCCAGGACTGCCTGTGTGGAGAGAGGAGTAGGAGTTGGGCAGAGTCGTTTAGATGGACAATGAATGCCTCACTGAGAAAAGCCAATTCCTTTGTGTTTTGAGCATCCTCCGAGAAGCCCAGGCTATTGGTGTCGGACTTGCCTTACCTGAGATTGCCCTTATTGGCCAATGGCATCCTTTCCTATTTCCCTTGTGGCCGTCTCCGAGGACACTGGGCCCCTCCAGGTCTCCACAGGGTCCACGCTGCCCTGGAGCCCAGGGTCCAGCATGGTTCTGGCACCTGAGGTGGCCTGGGAAGGCTGTAATCGGGAACAAGGGTGTGGATTTTTCATTTGGGGCAGAGCCCGACTTGAAGGCAACCCCCTTCTGCATCCCAGACACTGACGCCCCCTCCCTGCCATGGGTGCACAAACCTGCATGTCACAGCCCCAGTGTAGGCCTCACTCTATCCCAAAATGTGCTGAGCTACTGGAGGCAGTGGCCATGCAGGGGAGTCAGATGCAGAGCCCCCCCAGTGGAGCTTCAAGGCTTCTACACTGCCCTGGACCTGACTGCTGCAGTCCCAATGTCCCCAGCATCCACATGATTCTCCTCTCCCTGGGGCACCCCCAGCAGATTGCCAAGGGAGCCAGCACCATGCCCCTTCACAGACAGGCTGAGCCAAGAGTGTCTGCTGAAGTTCTTTATTTGGAATCAGGAGTAGCCTGCTGGGGGAGGGGACAGAGGAGGGGATGGTTCAGGCCCCTGTTCTGCTCTGGGGTCAGCAGCAAGGCAGGGCTCTCTGGACATGCTGAGGCTGCTGTACAGGGTCAGGAAAGAAGGGGGGATGTCAGTGGAGCCCCCTGGGGTACAGGGCAGCAGGGCAGATGCCAGGCTCAGAGAGGTCCCCTCAGTGGCTGACCTTTTGGAGCAAACAGGGGCCTAGAAGGAGACTCAGTCTACGTTGTTCCAATCCCACCCCTTGAACAACTGGGCAGCTGTCACGGATTGAATTTTGTCCCCCAAGAAGACACAGCAAAGCCCTCACCCCCGTCCTTTGTTTGGGGAAACGGGGCTTTTTCTTTGCAGTTGTAATCAGTTAATGGGCATCTGCCTGAGTAGAGTGGTTCCTAATCCTTCTAAGTGGTGTCGTGTAAAAGGGAAGAGTGGACAGCGAGTCACACAGGGGGAAGATGCATGTGAGGATACATCTACCAGCCAGCAAATGACAAGGATTGCCGGCAGACACCAGAGCTGGGAGGGAGGCCTGCAGCAGTTCCTCCAAAGCCTCAGACGGAATTGACACGGCCAACACCCTGATTTGGACTCTCAGCCCCAGACTTGTGAGACCATAAATATCCTCTGGAAACCCTGGTGGCGTAGTGGTTAAGTGCTATGGCCACTAGCGAAAGGCTCTGCAGGTCGAATCCGCCAGGTGCTCCCTGGAAACTCTATGGGGCAGTTCTACTCTGTCCTATAGGGTCGCTATGACTACTGGATAGCACTGGGTTTTTTTTTTTAATTTAAGGCCACCTGTTTTTTTTTACAGGTGGTATTTTGTCACTGCAGCCCTAGGCCACTGAGACAGCCAGTTACTGACTCTTACATGTGTGTGTCTGGGTGTGTGTGTGGGGTGAGATAAACTGTGGGAAGACCCTGCCTCTTCCAATGCCACAGGGTAGTCGCGGAGGAAGGTGTGCTCACGGGCCTGGGGAGCAGGGACTCTGAGAAGGAGCCTCACACAACCAGTGAGGACAAGGGATGGCAGGTTTGATTAGGTAAACGAGAGGATCCAGAGTGTCCAGGGAATTACAATGCTGACTGACTTCCGAGGGTAATGACCAGAGATCTGAGCTGACAGAAAGGGCAGCAGTGGTCCCTGCCTGGTCCAGGCAGGCCCTCTCCTGCCAGCAAGGGGTGGGTGTAACATTAGGGTACACAGCTCCTGAAACCCATGGACCCCAAGACTCTGGTTATTTCCAGTGTGTTCCAGAAGTGTCCACCCACCATATTCATTGTCAGCAGTGCAGCTCTGTAGAGCAAAGAAAATGCAGGTGAGGAAACGAGAGACAAGGCAGGGCCTGGTCCCCTCACTGCCCCCAGGGCAGAGCCACCCATGACTAAACTTAGCCCAGGCTCGTCCCTGTAGCACAGTCATTCAATAGCACTTCCTCCCCACAAATGTGGAGACGTGGGGACACAGAGACCTGGGGACATGCGGATGTGGGGACACATCAGAGCCCCCTTTACCTGCCTGGGCTGGTGTGAAACCCCCCCACATGAATGCTTTGCTCTGCATGAATTTCTCAAATTCAATCAGGGCTTCATGTTCACATCGGGTTCGGGTTCCTGGCTGCAGATGAGTTAAGGAGGAGTCTGGATCTGGGGGTCAGTGAGAAGCCTCACGAGGGGCAGATACCAGGAGACGCTAACCCCAGCATGGGGCAATTAACGGGATGTGGAGATAAAGCCCAAATCTCTCGGTGGGACTGACTAGGACTAGCTTGCAATCACAACCATCGGAGAAGCCCTGAGGATGGGGTACGGGGTTAGGACCCCAACCACAGAGCGGCCCCTCTGGGGGTCCACACAGCCCCCAAAGTGACACTCAGTATCCTGGCCCTGACCTGAGGCCTCATTCTGAGCACCATGGGAACTAGCTGCACTGGGGTCCCTCCTTCACCAAGGTCTAGCAGCAGAGCTTACCCCTGCCCCAGGAGATCCCTGGGAACATGCTTTGTAGCTATGGCAGCAGTAGGAGTCCCCTTCATGACCTGTCCATCCCTCCATAGTCTTGTCCACTGGCAGTGTCCCCCCCCCACTCATGTCCCGCTGCAGGGAGCTTGAACAGAGAGCCCTTGGCCC
Organism: Elephas maximus indicus; assembly: GCF_024166365.1. NCBI lineage: Eukaryota > Metazoa > Chordata > Mammalia > Proboscidea > Elephantidae > Elephas > Elephas maximus. Next base: position 43,080,059 of record NC_064829.1, on the reverse strand, counting down.
ACTGCACCGCAGGCAGAGGCTGGTGCAGGACCACATTTCCCAGAACTAGCACGTGGCTGTTGTTGGGCCCTGTGTCCCTGGGATGGAGATGGAGGGGAGGAACACGAGCTCCTTACTGAGGAGCTTTGCCATGTGGAAGCATTTCCTGTGGTGGCTGCCTTTTCAGTAAAGGAAGTAGTGGTTCTTCAATGGGCAGGTCCTAGAGGTATGTGTGCTCCCTGAGTCCATGTATAGGCAGAGAGGAAACAGACCTTTAGCATCATCATTCCTACAGAAAACATTTGGAGCAATTAAGTAATAGCCTAGAAGGTTCTGGGTTCTAGGCCGCCCTTGCTGTACAGAGCTCCCAGCCCCCAAAGCCCCCCAGCCTGGCAGGAGCCCAGGGTCTTGCTGTTCCCCACAACCATGGACCCCAATCACCGGAAGAAAGCTGCCTTCTGGGATAAGGGTCCCACCCATTCCTAGTGACTTGATGGGGGTGGGTCAGGGCAGAGGACCTCAGAGGTTGGAGCTTGGCCATCTCAGCTCAGGGCAGCTGGATACCTGTCCCCACCCTTTGGCTATGCTTTCATCCCTCCCTAATCCCTAACCCCCACGTTCCTGCCAGGTAAACAGCTAGGATCACCCAAGGGGACGAAGTGGTCAGCCAGTCCCTGCTGCGGATGAATCTGGGGTCTGGTCACTGTACCCAGGGGCAGCAAGAGCCTGGAAACTGAAGATCAGTATGCCCTGGGGTTTGAACAGGGTGGGGACACTCAGCCAGGAAGGCCACCCTGGGGACTCTTCAGGGGTGGATGGGGCTGGTGGTGGCATGGGAAGGTGGGGGAGCAGAATCTGACTCAGAGGTGCTGTATTTGCCAGGCACCCCCTTCTCTCCATCACGACTCTTTTTTTGTGGCACTGATCAGAGGAAGACTCTGAGCCAGCGGAGGGGGGGACCTAGACTTACAGGAAAGTGAAAGCAGCCTCCAGGTCCCCACCCTTCAGTCATGACACCTTCTTGGGCTTCTTCTCCGTAGGCAGTTCCTTGTCAGCCACCATGGCCTTCATGTACCAGGTTCCTGGGAGCTGGAGGTGGATGGAGTGTGATCTCTCAGCCTGTCTTGCCTACCCCACCCTGCCCTGCACCCCTTGGGCTCCACCAGCACCCCAGATGCACACAGCCTAGCTACCCTAACTGGACCTCCAGCACCGGCTGCAGCTCCCAAGGGCTGGCCGCTCTCCATACCTGGATGCCCTGGCTTAGTCAGTGCAAACCCGGCACACAGACTGGCACCAAATGGAGGTGGAGGGTGTCTGTGGCCCTACAAATCTGTTCTCTGCCAGGACAAGGAGGGCCCCATTCCAGACGACCCCAAAATGCCTTGGGAAGGGGGTGCAAGGGCATTGGTTGAGCAGTGTCACTGAGGATAGCCTGCTCCCTCCTCTAGCCCCCGTGTCTGGAGAGGGGCAAGTCTGGGGACAGAAGAACAGAATCTTCCTGCTCCTTCTGACCACCCTCTGCCAGAGCGCAGAGTCAGGGTCCTTAACTTGATCTAACTCCCATCTTAAAATGACAGCTCCTACAGTCTGGCCATTCCTTAAAAAGCTAAACATAGAATCACCATATGACCCCGCAGTTCCACTCCTAGACATATACTCAAGAGAACTGAAAGTGCAGACTCCAAACAGAACTTGCACACCGATGTGCACTGTGCATTACTCACCAGAGCCAAAAGGTGGTAGCCAGGTGTCCAGCAACAGGCGGATTAATTAAAAAATGTGGTATATGCATACAATGGAATATTCAACTGTAAAGGGAAATGAAGTCCTGATTCATGCCACAACAAGGATAAACGTTAAAAACATGATGCTGAGTGAAAAAGTCAGACATGAAAGGACAAATATTGCATGGTCCCATTTATATGAGGTATCTAGAACAGGCAAATGCGTAAAAAGAAATTAAAATAGTGGTTGCCAGGAGGTGGAGGTAAGTTATTGCTTAAAGTATACTGGGTTTCTTTTTGGGATAAAAAAAAAAAGTATGTGTTTGTATATGTGTGTGTGTATACATATATGCATTTACATATATATATATACATATATACACACATACACATACACACTCACACACACACGCCCTGGTGGCACAGTGGTTAAGAGCTTGGCTGCTAACCAAAAGGTCAGGAATTCAAATCTAACAGCTGCTCCTTGGAAACCCTATAGGGCAGTTCTACTCTGTCCTATAAGGTTGCTATGAGTTGGAAGTGACTAGGCAGCAATGGGTTTTGAGTTTTTTTTATATACACACACATCTATACACATACATGCTTATTCAATCTGTATACTGAGGTAATAATCCAAGAAGCTGGAAAATACCAAGAAGAACCTGGCATGAAGACTGGAGGAAGACTCATTAATTACTGCGATATGCAGATGACACCATCTTGTTTGCTGGAAGCAAAGAAGACTTGAAACACTTACTGATGAAGATCAAAAACTACGGCCTTCAGTATGGATTATACCTCAACTTAAAGAAAACAAAAATCCTCTCAATTAGACCAATAAGAAACATCATGTTAAACAAAGAGTGAAGTTGTCAAGGATTTCATTTTACTTGGATCCACAATTAATGCCTATGGAAGCAGCAGTCAAGAAATCAAATGAAATATTGCACTGGGCAAATCTGCTATAAAAGACCTCTTTAAAGTCTTAAAAAGCAAAGGTCTCACTCTGAGGACTAAAGAGTGCCTGACCCAATCCATGGTATTTTCAAATGACTCATATACATGTGAAAGTTGGACAATGAATAAGGAAGACCAAAGAAGAATTGATGCCTTTGAATTGTGGTGCTGGCAAAGAATATTGACTACACCATGCCAAAAGAACGAACAAACCTGTCTTGAAGAAGTACAGCCAGAATGTTCCTTAGAGGCGAGAATGGCAAGACTTTGTCTCATGTACTTTTTTTTTCCTCTCATCAGGAGGAACCAGTCCCTGGAGAAGGACATCATGCTTGGTAAAGTAGAGGATCAGCAAAAAAGAGGAAGACTCTCAATGAGATAGACTGTCACAGCGGCTCTAACAACGGACTCAAACGTAGCAGCAATTGTGAGGATGACACAGGACCAGGGCAGTGTTTCATTCTATTGTATATAAGGTCACCACGAGTCAGAATCAATCTGACAGCAGCTAACAACCAACAACACGCGCACACACACAGGTACATATATACACTATATATATATAATTTTATACACACATACATATAACACATAGTGGACATGTGCAGGTGTACAGGGCCTCATTCTGCTTCCCCAGGGTTGGCAGTTTGTATGCAAAGGAAACAGAAATCAGGCAGACAAGCTATGGATAGTACTGGTGTGGCTGAAACAGTGGGACACGGAATCTTCACAGAGGCAGGGTGTAGGGGAATCCTCAGGCTCCAGGGTGGGAGCCGGAGCACACTACTCCAAAGGATGCCTGACTACACGCAGTGGTGTCACTAGGGCTGGTATCATCCCCCCTCCATGGACCTCCTCCTGTGCCAGAACATACAGAATCCTTAGTAAAGTTTTTGTACTGTTACTCGTAAGTGGTAATTCCCATATATCACTCCATCTTTTTTTTAATTACTACTTCTTCATTCTCCAAGTTATTGATATAGGTTCACAAATATTAATTACCACAAGCTGTAGCTAAAACAGCAACAAATTTGACAAAATCGGCAGTATAAACACACCAGCCGCAATGAAAACAAGGGCATGTGCAGATGAAACCACGTGATTCGAAACCTCATTGTAATTGGGTAATAATGACAGCTCTGACTGGAGTGCATTAAAACATTCAAAAAGTAATTAGTATGGCGCATTAGCCTTATAGGTATTAATACAGGTAAGCTGAGCTTATGAAAAATGTTTTTGTTGTTGTAACTAACTACAGGGATATTTTTACAGTCATTTTGGTGTCATCTTTTGCAGTTGTCACCTGGTGTGGTCCCCACACCCTGCACTCCCTGATGCGACTGATTCCAGACAAGATCAGGATAAAAAATGTGCCTAGATGAACTCAGCCCAAGTTGATGAACTACAGAATCTTGAAAATAAAATGGTTTTAAAATTCCTGTTATTTTAGGTCACTAAGTTTTGAAGTACCTTGTTATGGAGTAATAGATAATTGGCACAATCTTCAAAATAACCTTCAAGGTATGAATTATTATATACAGTCTATCAGTGAGGAAAAAGATGGTAAAAATGTAAATAACTTACCCAAGGTCACACAACTACCTAGTAAGTGATAAAGCTAGTATTTGAATCCAGCTTGTCAGACTCCAACACTTTTAACTACACTACTATAAGCAATGAGAAAGATGACTTAAGGGAACTTAAGGGGGAAATACCAGACACTGACAGAGTGGGATTAAGGTGATTCAATGGGAAAAATGGATGACTCTGGGGTCTTAAAAGTGGAGAGGGGTGGCTCTATCAGAATCTGATTGCCAGAATTCACAGCAGAATGACTCATCTTGGATCATTAAAGAGATGGTATTGCTGAACAATGTGAATGTGGCCAATGAGTATGACTAGCACTTGAAGACACTGGCATAGCAAAGGTAGTGAACCTCCTCACCTGAAACCACTATGAAAGATATAATACATTGTTTCTCACCTGACAGAAGGTGGTGGTCTCGAGATTCATAATTGAACTGGCTCTCCATGGGCTGCAACTGGACACTTGACACCTCAGGGATCAACTGTAGAATTACCATTTCCTCAGTAAATCGCTCTTATCCACGTAGGAGTCTGAGACCTGGAGGAGACTGGAGATGCAATTTCTGAGACTAGACCACCAGAAACATTCTCCACATATAAAAGAAGGGAAGGAGAAAACAAAACCTCACTGAATCTCCAAGTGCCTTTCTCTCAAAATGTATGTTTCCTCCCCCATTATCGAGGAGTCAGGCATTATCCCTGCTGGACACACATTCTCCATCCCAAGTCTAGAGATCTTCAAACATAACTGCAACAAATGCTACCAAAATAAGCACATAAATGGAACGTTACGGCAGGGAAGGGAACGTTAAGAATTTTGTCCTACCGTTAATACCGCTGCCCTCCCCATACAGAAACGACACTAACTGATCCACCATCGTGACCTCTTTCTTTTCTTCCTTCCGTACCTCCGACACTTACAAACTCAGGTTGCTCGTCGCGGGTATGGTCGGCAGATCTGCGGGCATTCCTCCACGCCCCCTGAGTCCACCCGCCCCCCATGGCTTTTGGTGTTAGTTCAGTTGTGCCCAAGGCCTAGCAAGGGCTGACCAGGCACCAACAGAACCACCGGCCAGACCGCCGTGTCCAGGAGCCCCGCTCAGGAGGGACCCCGGCGAGCCCTGTTACCCAGCCTTCGGCGAGGAGGCAGACGGGCACCTTACGTGCTCACCAACTCCGCATCAAGCACCACAGCTGGTGAGTCAGCCAGGGCCTCGTCCGCTCTAGGACGTAGGAGGTTTACTCAGCTCTATGGCACATTACTTGGCAGGCGGTCACGCACTTACGCACGTGTGCAAGTGCGCACGCGCGGGGGGGCCCGAGGGGAAGTCGCCAGGAGTTAACCCTTGAGAATCCACACCTCAGCAGAGCCGTAGCGAGGGGCAGCTTGGCCGACGACAGAGCTCTTGCTACTTAATCTACCGGTTCCTGAGGTTAATGTCGGAATCTATTATCTGTCGGGAAAGCTCTTTGGGGCAGGGTAGGTTTTCTCACTACGTAACGAATCCTTCATTATTTATCCTTTTTTTTGTTTTTAATCTACCCCTCCTCCCCACCACCTAATAGAAAAAAAAAAAAAATCTGAGTCGCAGGTGTTCTTCCATTCTAACTTTTTTTTTTTCATGTCCTCTCGGTTTTTCCCCCAGAGTAGTGGTGTGAATGAGAATCATCTGGAGGCCTTGTTAAAATACTGACTTGCAGGGCCCTGGTGGCACAGTGGTTAAGAGCTCAGGCTGCTAACCAAAAGGTCTACAGTTCGAATCCACCACCCGCTCCGTAGAAACCGTGTGGGACAGATCTCTATTCTGTAGGGTCGCTACGAGTCGGAATCCACGGCAACGGGTTTTTTTTAAGTCCATAGTTTCAGACTCAGTAAGTCTGGGGTGTGAACAGGGCTTGGAACCGGTTCGTTCCAGTTGAAACTCTTGCTGAGAATTTGAATTTCTAACAAGTTACCCAGGTGATGCTAATGGTACTGGGTAGGGACCAATTTTGAGAAGGACTAATAGAGCAGTGGTTCTCAAAATTTATCGTACATAAGAATCACCTGAGGATCTTGTAAAATGTAGATTGTGATTCAGTATATCTGGGGCGGAAATGCAAATTATCAGCCTTACCCAAGGGGTTCAAAGCCCTGGGTGGAAGCCTGAGAATTCCCCTTTCTAAAAGGTTCTCAGGTGATCCTAATGGAGACCACACTTTGAGAACCCCTGCTCTACAAGTAAGTGATGCTCAATAATTAATTGTCTGTTTTGCTTGGAAGCTGGATTTTCATCTACTTGGCAATCAACAGAGTCTCTTTCTCAACGGTTTGCTTGCCAGTACAACCCTTCTTCCTGTGCCTAAAGGATCTGAGTGAGAAGGACCTGAAATGGGGGAATGGGTGGGGGGGCATCAGGGTAGGGAAGAATATTGCTGTGCCCATGGAAATATCTTGGAATATAAGGGTGAAGTCAGGAAAAGGATTGGGACCAGTGAAACATGATTGTCAGCGGGTTTTGGTTAAGACAGAAGGCAAAAAGGATACAGGTGTGCTGTCCAGGAGTCATTTACCATAGACGATGTTGTCAGGTAACGTAATGAACGTGTGCTTTTAACAGGTTTTCAGGGGAAGAGAATGAAAAGTTAACCAAAGGTTAATTCTCACATGCAAAGGTAAAGGGTTTTGTTAATTCTTTACTCAGAAGTGATGACGTGGACATTGCTTTTTTGAGTATTTGACCAAGGAAACCAAATTGTACTTTCAGATTATGCTAGATGTGTTGCTATGTGTAATATTGCCAGAGATATTCTTTGCATAATTTTGTGAAGGCAGCTTGGAGTCTTAACAGTTTGCTGGTTTGGCCAAAATAAACCTATATCCAACTTTGGTCCATACCAGCTGATACTGAAGTTCTTCTAAGTGAGGTAAAAGGAATCAAAGTTTCCAGAGAGATCAGGAATGATAATACAGGTATGGGAAGTGATAGGAGATTCTGAAGAATGAAACTGATAGGCTGCCCACTGTGGTCTGGTGAATTACTTAATATGCCCTTCTAGCCATAGTCTTTGTGACTCCCACACAAAGGTTGGTTGGGCCATGCAAATAAGGTGCTTGTGGCCTACCAAGGGGATTGGACAGCTTGCTGCTAACGCAGATAAGGTGCAAGGAACCTTTGTGGGGGTGGGGCCATGCAAATAAGGTGTATGGAACAAGGGAATTGGTCAGTTTTGCCATCCTGTTAGGCTTAAAGGGAGACACAGAGAGAAGAAGGAGCTGTAACATGGAAGACAGTGAGAGATGGTGGCACAGCTGTGGCAAGAGCTATAGCGGTACAAGAGCAGGAACCAGGAGACTGGCATAAGATGTTGAGCAGTGGGGCTTCCCGCACACAGAGCCAAGAGCTGTAACACTTACCCAGTGGGATTAAGGTTGTGTGTTAACTTGGCTGGGTCATGATCCTTAGCGGTTTGGCAGTTATGTAATGATGTAGTTTGGCAGTTATGTAAAATGTAGTTTGGCAATTATGTAATAATGCAGTTTGGCAGTTATGTAGTGATGTAGTCATTCTCCATGATGTGATCTGATGTGATCAGCCAATCAGTTGTAAGGGGTGTTCCCTTTGGGGTGTGGCCTGCATCTGATACCTATGTGGACGTTCTGGCAAAGCTCACTTCCTTGCTCTGGATCCTACATCCAGCTCGTCATCATCTGACCTCTGGTTCTTGGGACTTGAGCTAGTGGTCTGCTGTATTGCCTGCTGATCTAGGGATTTGTCAGCCTCCACATCCTGTGAGCAAGCAGCCTGACATCTTACGTGCCGATCTTGGATTCATCAGCCTCCATGGCCCGTGAACCAGCAGCCTTCTGTCTGACTTGCCGATCTTGGATTCATCAGCCCTGCAGCTGTGTGAGTCAGGAGAAGCCTCCAGCCTGACACCTGAGCCACGGACTTGGGACTTGCCAGCCTCTACAACCAAGTGAGCCATTTCCTTGAGATAAATCAATCTCTTTCTCTCTCTCTTTCTATATATATCCTTCATTTGTTTTGCTTCTCTAGAGAACCCAGCCTAAGTGTGGTTTTAGAGAAACAAAATGATTAAGATGAGTTTTCTACATTGGTTCTCAAGTCTGACTAGTCTTAAAGGCACTGATGACTCTGCCTCCAGTAGTAAAAAGGGTGCTGCTAATCCATGGCATGAGGTGGTAGTATTAATACACAAAATATCACCACCAAAAGGTCAGGTATTGGTGATGAGTAAGGCTCTGGGTAATTGTGTGTTTGATACTTTTCTACAATTTTTTCAGAATGAGAAGTATAGGGAAGCTTGTTGGTTGGTCCTACTTTCTCTAGACAAAGTGGTGAAAGAAAGATGAGCTCAGGGCTTCAGAGTCACGGTTCAAGCACCACATAAAAGACTTCAAAGTTGCCATTTGTGCCCTGAAAGAAAACCTTATTTTTTGTAAGAACAGGGCTGATATTGCAGAAAACCAAACCCAGCATCTTATTGTAAGAGTGGATAAATTACAATGCCAGTTGAATTTCCAACCTCCAATGGTGCCTGAAGTTAAAGTGAAGGCATCGATTAGGAAGAAATGTGGTCCTGAAACTTGGGATGAGGTTATATGGGCAGATAATCAGGAAGCTGGTACACTAAGTCCCTAAATTTCATTGAATAACTCCTGCGAACAGAACTAGCCCTCTTACTCCCATCTGAAGAGATCACTAAATCTCTGCTAAGTCACCCTCCCCAGTAAAACCATTGTCCCCTTCACCCCAATCTGAAGAGATTAACTGAGCTGCACCTGAAGGGTCTTTTTCTGAGATACCACCTGGAATGGTACTTGCGGCATTACCTGGGGTATCACCTGAGGCAGATGCCTTACAAGCCATTGCTGAATGTTCCCAGGACCCACTCCCACCACCCATTTTTGCATCTAGACCTATAACTAGACTTAAGTCTCAGTGAGCCCCAAAAGGTGAAGTACAAAGTGTGACCCAGGAGGATGCATACTTAACTCCAAAAGAACTGCTTGATTTTTCTAATATGTACAAACAGAAACCTGGGGAATGTGTGGGAATGGCTATTAAGGGTGTTGGATAATGGTACAAGGAACATAAAGTTGAATCAGCCTGATTTTATTGATACGGGCCCACTAAATACAGATTCTTCATTCAGTGTTTTAGCTCGATAGGTTAGAAAAGGATCTAATGGTGTATTTGGTTGGTTCTCTGAAGCACGGATTACACAGTGGCCTATACTAAATCAAACTGAAGTACCAGACCTGTGTTGGTATACCGTAGAAGGTATCCAGAGGCTTAGGGAAATTGGCATGTTAGAGTGAATTTATTGGGGTAGACCCACAGACCCACACATGGAGTGCCCAGAGGACACACCATTTACCACAACTGTGAGAAACAAATATGTGAAGGGAGCCTCAGCATTCTTGAAGACTGCCATGCTTGCTTTTTCATGTAAGTCATATTTCACAGTTGGAACTGCCCTAACTGAATTTAAACACTGTCTCAGTTGTCTAGTGGTGCTATAACAGAAATACCATAAGTGGATGGAATTAACAAAGAGAAATTTATTCTCTCACAGTCTAGGAGGCTAGAAGTTCAAATTCAGGGTGCCAGCTCCACAGGAGGGCTTTCTCTCTCTGTCAGCTCTGGGGGAAGTCCCTCGTCATCACTCTTCTCGGTTGATGAGCTTCTCAGCATGAGGACCTCAGGTCCAAAGGATGAGCTATTCTGGTGCTTTTTTTCTTGTTGGTATGAGGTCCTCTCCTCCCCGCCCATCCTGCGAGCAAGCAGCCTGATTTCTTACCTGCTGATCTTGGATCCATCAGCCTCCATGACCCATCTTTCTGCTTGCCTCTCTCATTTATATCTCAGAAGAGATTGACTTAAGACACACCCTAATCTTGTAGATTGAGTCCTGCCTCATTAATATAACTGTCAATAATCCCACCTCATTAACATCATAGTGGTAAGATTTGCAACACATAGGAAAATCACATCAGATGACAAAATGGTGGACAATCACACAATACTGGGAATCATGGAGTAGCCAAGTTGACACACATTTTGGGGGGGACACAGTTCAATCCATTATATTCCATCTGTTGGCCCCCCAAAATTCATGTCCTTGCCGCATGTAGGACACATTCATGCCATCATATCATAGCAAAAGCCTTAAATCAACTCCAGGAGCAAAATCCAAAAATTCCTCTTCATCTGTGAAATCTAGAATGGAAGTTATCTGCTTCCAAAGTACAATGGTGGAACAGGCACAAGGTAGACATTTCCATTACAAATGGGAGAAATTGGAAGGAAAGAAGGCATCGCAGGCAAGTCAGCAGCACACATTACATTAGCCTTCAAGGCTTGAAAATAATCCTCTGTTCTCTGAGACTATTTAGACAATGGCCCTGCCCTCCAGACTCTGGGTTTTGGCCACACTCTCTGGATTCTGAGTGAAGAGCCCTCAGCCTTTGGCTTCAGCTCTGCCTTCCAGGCCCACTGGGATGGGAACTCTGCTCCCTTGGTTTTGGGTGGCCCCATTCTCCTAGTTCATCTGAGTGGCTGGTCCACACTTTGAGACCCCAGAAGTCATAGCCATACCCTTTGAAACTGATGCAGTTCTTCCTGTGTTCCTTGTCTCCTCAGCTTCTGATCCCTGGTTCCTTGGCCTCTGGGTCCTGCAGGCCTCTCTGCCCACATCTGCCCTGCTGGGGCAAGTATTCTAAAGCTCTGTAGCTCCACTGATAAGTGCACAGAGGCACCCCACTCCACCAGTAAACTTCAGCCAGAAGGCACTCAGCTTTCTTGCTCAGTGGGTAGGCAAGCCTAGCTCCATCAATGAGTGCATGGAGGCATCCGACTCTGCCAGCTGTGCCAAGGCACTCAGCCCTCTGGCTCCGTGGGTCGGCTCCAGTGCTGTCTCATTCTGGTCTCCTGGTTCTGCTTCTGCCATTTCTTTGCTGCTGCTGTTTCCCTGTTGCTGCTTTTCTCCATCTGAGCCATCTCCAGTGTCAGAGCTCTCCTCACTTCCGAGTCCTGACTAAAATTGTCTTTGACATCCATAATTCCACCAACAGTCTCTTCAAGGCAATCTAGGCTTTTACTGTTTGGCATTTTAAAACTCTTCCAGCCTCTATCCACTCACAGTTTCAAAACTGCCTCCACATTGTAGGTGTCTGTTAGAACAGAACCCCACTCCTGGTACCAAATTCTTTCTTAGTCATCTAGTGCTGCTATAACAGAAATACCACAAGTGGATGGCTTTAACAAACAGAAATTTATTCACTCACAGTCTAGGTGGCTAGAAGTCCGAATCAAGGGTGCCAGCTCTAGGGTAAGGCTTTCTCTCTCAGTTCTGGGGGAAGGTCCTTGTCATCAGTCTTCCCTGGCCTTAGTCATCTAATTTTGCTATAGAGAAATGCCACAAGTTTATGGCTTTAACAAAGAGAAATTTATTCTTTCATAGTCTAGTAGGCTAGACATCCAAATTCAGGGTGCCAGCTCCAAGGGAGGGCTTTCTCTCCCTGTTGGCTCTGGGGGAAGGTCCATGTCATCAGTCTTCCCTGGTTGAGGAGCTTCTCAGTGCAGGGACCCTGGGTCCAAAGGGCGTGCTGTTCTCCTGGCACTTCTTTCTTGGTGGTATGACATCTCCCTCACCCCATCTCTCTGCTCCCTTCTCTCATTTGTATCTCAAAAAAGATTGACTTAAGATAAAACCTAATCTTGTAGATTGAGTCCTGCCTCATTAACGCCTAACTTCCACTAATTTCACCTCGTTAACATCATAGAGGTAGGATTCACAACACATAGGAAAATTATATTAGATGACAAACGATGGACGATCACACAATACTGGGAATCATGGACCAGCCAAATTGACACACATGGTTGGGGGAGACACAATTCAATACAATAACAAACACCTAACTACAATAGGGCTGATTGGACTCTGTGGTGGTAGGGGCCAAGTGGTGGCACTCATTTGACAATGACAGGCAGTAATTAGAATAGTCTGACACATGTGAACTTATGGCACTGGCTACTTAGTTTTGGTGTCCCTAGGAGTGAAATAGATGAGAAATCTACTATTTACTTGATCTATGCAAGTGAAAGAATTCTTGGTCAAGTGAAGAGCAGTCTAACTTGAATCGCCAGAATAGAAAGAGTCATGGCCCCTCAATCAGTTCCCAGACTTGAGGCAGTTTACAGACCCACAATCCCTTGAAAGAAGGGAAGGCTGAGTCACGTTGAGGAAGGACCCCACTGCACTGACAAAAATTTGTACTGTTATCCTTTCTTCCAACCTTTCCCAAAGGGATCTACGGCCTTTTACTAGAGTGACTATTCATTGGTGAAAAGGATATAATCAGACTTTTGGGGATTATTGGATACTGGCTCTGAATTGACAGTAATTCTAGGAGAACTAAAATGTCACTGTGACCCACCAGTCAGAGTGGGGGCATATGGAGGTCAGGTTATTAATGGAATCTTAGCATAGGCTCATCTCAAAGTAAATCCAGTGGATCCCTGAACCTATCCTGTAGTGATTTCCCTCGTTTCAGAGTGCATAATAGATATACTCAGCAACTGGCAGAACCCGCATATTGGATCTCTGACAAGTGGAGTAGGGCTATTATGGTAGGAAAAGCCAAGTGGAAGCCATTAAGATAGCCCCCTTCATAGGAAAAGAGTAAACCCAAAGCAATACCACATTCCTGGAGGGATTGGAGAGATTACTGCCACCATGAAGGACTTGAAGGATGCAGGGAGGCTGATTCCCACCACATTCCCATTCAACTTGCCTATTTGGCCTGTGCAAAAAACAGATGGATCTTGGAGAACGACAGTGGATTATCAAAAACTTAACCAGGTGGTGACTCCAGTTGCTGCTGCTGTTCCAGATCTGGTTTCTTTGCTTGAGCAAATTAATAAATCTCCTGGCACCTGGTGTGCAGCTGTTTATCTGGGTAATGCCTTTTCCTTCATTCCAGTTTCAAAAGAACAGCAGAAGGAGTTTGCCTTCAGCTGGCAAAGCCAGCAAGACACCTTCCCTCCCCTTGAGTATGACTTGCTTCTGACAATTAGAATAAATCAAAGGTAATAGGATGTTACTCCCTTCATTAGGTTTCCTAATATGGCAAACGTGATGGAATGTCATGCCTATGATTACATGTATATATAAGATTCTATCTTAGAAGACCAAAGAGAAAAAATCTCCTAGCCATGAAAAAGTAAGCTGCCATGTTGTGAGAGAATTTGTGATGGAGCTATATGACAAAGAACTGCATGTGACCTATAGGATTTCAGGGCCTCAGACCTAGAATTGCAAGAAACTTAATTCTGCCCAGCAACCGTGTAAGCATGGAAGAGGACTTCAAGCTCCAACCCTGATTGTAGCCTTGTGAGACCCTGAGCAGAGGGCCCAACTAATATGTGACTAGATTCCTGACCTACAGAAACTGGGAGATAACAGGTATCTGTTGGTTTAAGCCACTATGTTTGTGGTAATTTATTATGCAGCACAGGAAACTAACAGAGATTTTAGTACCAAGAGTACAGTCCTGTTGTATTAAATATCTAAAGATGTGGAATTGGCTTTGGAAAGAGGCAACAGGCAGAAGCTGGAAGGATATCGAGGAGCATGATCATGAAAGCCTAAGTCACCTTGAACAAATTGTTACTAAGAGTCTGGACTTTAAGGATGCTACCAGTGGGGGCTCAGAAGGAAGTAACCTTAACACATGAGAAAAAGAAGATCAAACTAAACCCAAAGCAAAGAAAAACAAGGAAATAATAAATATTAGAGTGGAAATTAATGAAATAGAGACTAGAAAAACAATAGAGAAAATCAACAAACTCAAAGTTGGCTCTTTGAAAACATTAAGTGAAATTGACAAATAAGCTAGAGAGAAAGAGAAAATTCAAATTAATTAAATCAGGTATGAAGGAGAAGACATTACTACTAGGAACAATTTGTATACCTAGATGAAACAAATTTCTAGAAGGACACAAACTACCAAAACTGACTCAAGAGGAAATAAGAAATCTGAATAGACCTATAATAGATAAAGAGATTTAGTTAGTAATCAAAAAACTACCCACAAAGAAAAGTCCAGACCCATAAGACTTTCCTGGTGAACTCTACCAAAAATGTAAAGAAGTAACACAATTCCTCACAAATCCTTCCAAGAAATAAAAGGGGGAGGGAACACTTCCCAACTCGTTCTAGGAGGCCAGCATTGTGCGGATACCAAAACCAGGCAAAGACATCACAACAAAAGAAAACTATAGCCCTTATCTTCAGTAAAATACTAGAAAACAAAATCTAGCAACGTATAAGAAGAATTATACATCATGACCAAGTAAGGCTTATCCCAAGAATATAAAATTGGTTTAACATCAGAAATTGAAGTTAAAAAATCAGTCAAGTCCATACCAAGAGAATAAAGATCAAAAACCACTGGATCACTTCAATACATGTAGAAAAAGCATTTGACAAAATGCAACACCGCTTCATGATAAAAACACTTAACAAACTAAGGAGTAGAAAGGCATTTCTTCAACATGGTAAGGGGCATCTCTATGAGGAACCCACAACTAACACGTATTTAATAATGAAAGACTCATGCTTTTCCAATAAGATCAGGGAGAGGAAAGGCTGTCTCCTCTCACTGATTCTATTCATTATTGTACTAGAGGTTCTAGACAGGGCAGTTAGGAAAGGGGGAAAAAAGCATCCAGATTAGAAAGGAAAACATATCTTAATTTGCAGAAAACATGATCCTGTATATTAAATCCTAAGGAATACACTAAGAACTATTAGAATTAATAAAGTACTTCATCAAGATTGCAAGATAGATCAATGTACAAAATTAGCTGTATTTTTATATACTAGTAATGAACAATCTGAAAGTGAAATTAATTTCATTTATCATAGCATCAAAAAGAATAAAATATTTAGGAATAAATTTAACAAAATAAGTATAAGATTTGTACATGGAAACTAGAAAACAATGTTGTAAGAAATATAAAAAAGATATAAATAAATGGAAGGACATCCCACATTCACAGATTGGAATACTTAATATTGTTAAGATGGTAATACTGTCCAAAGTGGTCTACAGATTCATCTCAGTCCCTATCAAAATCTCAGCTGATGTCTTTGCAGAATTGACAAGCAGATCCTAAAATTCATATGGAAATGCAGGAGACTTAGAATAGTTACAACAATCTTGATAAAAAATAATAAAGTTAGAGAACTCACACTTCTCAATTTCAAAACTTGTTATAAAGGAACAGTAACCAGTCTGGTAATGACATAAGCGTAGGCATATACATCAATGAAATCGAATTGAGAATCCAAAATAAACCCTTACATTTACAGTCAATTAATTTTTGACAAAGAATTCAAAGGAGGAGAACATAGTCTTTTCAAATGATGCTGGGACAATTGAATATTCACATGCAAAGTAATGAAATTGGACTCCATTCTCACCATAAAAAAAAATTAACTCAAAATAGGTCATAAATTGAAATCTAAGAGCTAAAAATATGAAACTTTTAGAAGAAAATATGGAAGTCTTAGAAATGATACCAAAAGCATGAACAATAACAAAAAAATTGATATATTGGACTTCATCAAAATTAAAAACGTTTGCGCATCAAAGGATATTATCAAGAAAGTGAAAAGACAACGGACAGTCCTGGCTTACATCGGAATCACCGTGGATTTATTGGGGCCCCACCCAAGGAGATTCTCAGTCAGTCCTGCGATCTGTGCCCCATGGCTGATTCTGAGGTGTAGCCAGGGGCGATAACTGCCACTTTGGCTGCCATAAACCACCTGCAGCCTCCTCAGTGGGCCACGTCCTCTCATGCCCACTGTTCCTTTTGCCAGAATGACCTTCGTTTGCTTGACTCCTATCAAACTCTGCTGAGATGTCGTCTTCTCCAGGCAGCTGTCCCTGGCATTCCTTCCCACCCGCTTTCCAAGGTCTTGGTCAGTCATCTTTCCTGTGTGCTGCCTGGGGCTCTTCTGCTTACCTCCCTCTTTCAATTTATACACTGTGTTTGTCAGTTTACTTGTCACTTTCCCATACTAAGCTAAGTCTTTGAGGACAAACCTTTCAATCCTGAGAGTACTGGTTATCATACTCTCTTAAAAAAAAAAAAAACCCGTTGACATCGAGTTGATTCTTACTCATAGCAACCCTACAGTATACATAGCAAGTGCTTAAGCGTTTATTGAAAGAATGGATGTAGGAATCCATTCCTGTTTTCTTTATGCTGTCTCAGATCCTTATGACTTAAGAGGCAGGAATAATTTTTCCTTATTTTTATGTTTACCCTGACCATTCTTCATGACCTTTCCTAACATTTTCACCATAATCCCTAATATAGAGTATCAGCCAACACTGTCCTGGACATTAACCCATTGTAACCCTTGGTTCAGTTCTTGACTTTGCTATTTACCAGTTTGAGGCCTTGGGAAAATTACTTAACTTTCAAGAACCTCAGTTTCCTCATCTGTAAAATGGGAATGATAATAATAGTTACCTCATAACGTTATTGTCAGGCCCAATAAAATAGTATTTGTAAAGTGATTGGCCCATATAGGAAACGCTGGTGGCACAGTGGTTAAGAGCTGTGACTGCTAACCAAAAGGTCAGCAGTTCGAATCCACCGGGCACTCCTTGGAAACCCTATGTGGCAGTTCTACCCTGTCCTGTAGGGTTGCCATGAATTGGAATTGACTCAAGGCAATGGGTCAATGGGTTTTGGCCCATATTGTTGTTTATTGAGTGCTAGTTCCCTTCTTTTGGGAGGCCCCATGACATAATCAAAACGAAAGCCAAACCCATTGCTGTTGAGTCTATTCCGACTCCTAGTGACCCTATAGGACAGAGTAGAATTGCCCCAGAGGGTTTCCAAGGAGCAGCTGGTGGATTCAAACCACTGACCTTTTGGTTAGCAACCAAGCTCTTAACCACTGCACCACCAGGGGTCTGTCTCATGGTGTAGTAGAAAGAGCTAAATCCTATGGTTGCAAAGCCCACTTCCGCTGCTTTGTTGTTGTTGTTAGGTGCCGTCAAGTTGGTTCCGACTCATAGTGACACTATAGGACAGAGTGGAACTGCACCATAGGATTTCCAGTGAGTGGCTGGTGGATTTGAACTGCCGACCTTCTGGTTAGCAGCCAAGCTCATAACCACTATGCCACTGGCTGTGTGTTTGGTCAGCTTATGAATCTTAGCAGCCTCATTTAGAAAATAAGCATAATATTGATTGTCCTTATAGAGTCGTTGGGAAAATTAGATAAAATTTATGTTAAGTATCCAGCTAATGCTTGGCATCTAGTAGGTGCGCAATAAAATGGTAGTTGTTATTACTCTGAGGAGTAATATTATACTACAGTGTTTTTCCTGTTTTCCATGATCCACAGACACTACTTAATTGTCCCTAATATTATTACTGAAGGTCAAATGATTTTGGCTATTCTTAAATTTTCTATTTTACTTTCTGAAAAAATCCTGAGTCACTTGTAAATATACCCATTATATGGAAGCTCTCTTTTGATCGGATTTCTTACCAGTGCTACCCTCTCTGGCACCTGGCTTTCAGAAACCTGGGTTTATATTCTGAGCACATTTTTTTTCCTGTGTAACATTAGTACTGTACAACTCAGAAGCTCCCTGAAGAATTGAAGTTCAAAGGAATCTTTGAGACACAGACCTCCTTCCCTTCCCTGCCTCAACCACGGAGCCTTTTCAGACTGCCTCTTCCCAGAATGTCAGGAGAGTTCACCGCCTTGGCCTGCCATGTTCCAAAAGAACAAGAAGGACTTATAATTGTGAAGGTTGAAGAAGAAAATTATGTTTGGGGGCAGGAGTTTGGTCTTCAGGGAAGCCCCCATAGCCAGGAAATCTTCCGTCAGCAGTTTAGGCAGTTTGGGTACTCTGACTCCTCTGGGCCCCGGGAGGCTCTGAGCCGACTCCGGGAACTTTGCCACCAGTGGCTGAGGCCAGAGACACACTCCAAGGAGCAGATTCTGGAGCTGCTGGTGCTGGAGCAGTTCCTGGCCATCCTGCCTGAGGAGCTGAAGGCCTGGGTGCGAGACCATCGACCGGAAAGTGGAGAGGAAGCCGTGACTATGCTAGAGGAGCTGGAGAAAGAACTTGATGAACCAAGGCTACAGGTAAGAAGTAGTTTTGTTCTGGTTTTTAACCTACTGTGGATTAGTGGAGAAATCATTATAAGTGGGCATTGATTTGGTTATCAGAGAATTACTATGAGTTATTCTTCTTCTACTGGGTTCAAGTCACTAGGGCTGTTAGTCCTAGTGTTTTCTATCTAATCATCTGAGTGAGTTTCTGACTCCTCCTGTCCTGCAGTGTTACTCTAGGGGTTTTCCTCTTGTATGTTCTCGGAATCATAGTGCTGGTACTTGATTACTCCTAGGATACAGCTCATAGCCAGGAAATGATCTGGAAGGAAATGACATCTGCGGGAGCACTGAAGTCTCTGAGTAGCCAACTCCAGCCCTTGGAAAACCAGTGCAAGAATGAAACTCATGAGTCACAGACTTTCCATGAGAGAGGTGAGGAGGCAGAATCCATTTGGGGTGCAAGATGGAGATGAGGGCTATTATCTGTGGCATTGTTCATTCTAGGTCTTTTTGTTTATTTGAGGAGGCAGGGGTGGTTCCTTGTGGCTGTCATTAAGAATTGTGGAAAGGGCCTTGCCTAGACATAGTCTTCCATTTGCTCTCTCTGGAATCTGAAATTCCAGTATACTTTCTGACTTTAGATTCAGAATTAAGATTTCTATTAAAATTCTCTATATCCATAATATTCAAAGACCAATATTCAGGTTTTTAATATTATGGCCCTTTTAGCAAGGCAGTCCCTAAGATGGCGATGAATACTGTATTAGTAGAGATCCAAACAGTTGATGAAACCACATAGTAACTTGAACAGGGAAAGTTTAATTTTAAGAATTATTAACTGTAGCAGGGAATTACCTACTAAGGTGTAAACAGAACGCTAAAGGATACAGAAATAACAGATACAGGGAGTCTCCAGGGCTGAGGCAGAGCACCCAAGGAAGAAATAATTGTGTAAGAGGGTATGCCACTACCCCTGCCCCAAAACCAGAGCTAAAATCCAGACCTTGTTGGAATGGGTATAGCCGTGGCCCACACGGTGGAGATATTTGATGAGGGGCCATGTTGACAGAACTTGCTAGGAAGCTTCTCTCTGGGTTGACTTGGGGAGCCATTTACCTGGGGCAAGGGGTGGGGTGCTGTGCTGCAGAATTCACTGAGAAGCTGCCATCTTGGCGCCAAAAGCTGCCTGTGGGGAGGTTCATGCCATAGAACTTTCTGAGGAGGCACCCACAGGGATGGTGCCACTGAAACTCAGTGGGGGTGACACTGCTGGGTATTCCCAGTTCTGCAGGAGCAAACAGAGCACACCAAAAGCAGGAACAGAAGCCCCTTCCTCCTCCTGTGTCCTCTAGCCCCCTCTACTGACAAAGCTTACATCATGGCAGCCAAAAAAGAAAAAAAAAAACCAAACCCAGTGCGGTCGAGTCGATTCTGACTCTTAGTGACCCTATAGAACAGAGTAGAACTGCCCTATAGACTTTCCAAGGAGCACCTGGCGGATTAGAACTGCCGACCCTTTGGTTAGCAGCCGTAGCACTTAACCATTACGCCACCAGGGTTTCTTCATGGCAGCCAGCAGGGGAGAAATGTTGCAGGATCACAGGCAGGGCAATGAAGGGTGGATCTGAAACTGGGAGGCAATAAATTGGTAACTGTCACAGATGCCAACGATTACAATGAAACCTGTGAGAACTGAAACTCAACAGGACTGCCTTGTTTTCTGGGTCTCGCAAGTTTTCCGCCTCTGACAGGGTGCAGTCTTAACACTTTTCTATAGTTTTCATGGAAAAATATTTGAATTTTCCTTTTTTGACAGGTTTCTGCCTTACACGGGTTTCTGCTTTAGTAACTTTTACTGTATGAGCAAAAGGACTTTGATTATGTCATTGGCAAAACCATCCCTATGAATAGCAGATATATGAGGCTTATCAATTTGTTTTCATTAAAACTTCTCATTTCATCTTTACCAAGCAATCTTATTAACTTCCCACGAAGGTGAGCTATAATGAGACAATACATTCATTCACTCTGGTCTATGTGACAGTTACATTATTCCTTAATTCTCATTTTGACTTTTATCACTCGGTTCCATGAGCTTGGTTAATGAGAGTCTATCACAAGAGGTAAATCTGTTTATTATATACTGATAAAATTAGGTTTGTGAGGCCACAAACCTGAGGGCCAGACCCTGGATCATAGCGGTTCACCAAGGGAACCCATAGCATCCATTCACTGAGGCTCCTGGGAACCTCCCTCCCAGCCTTTCTTCATGAGTCATACCCTCATACTGCCCTTAGCCAAGTGAGCCCTCTTAAATATCTTTACACCAAGCAGGATCTACATTAAAACACATTTTGAAAACTCATCTCAGCAAGTCCTCTGCTTTAAAGCAGATAAATATCTAGGTCATTTATGGAAGATTATTTTAGTTTTTTCTTTCTTAAGTCCTTTCTTGGGCCTTTTCATGTTAGTACAGTGAAACCCGTGAGAGACTGCCTTGTTTTTCTGGGTCCCATAAATTTTCTCTTGATCTCTGTTAATGGAAAATATTTGAAGTTTTCTTCTCTGTAAGGTTTCTGCCTTACACAGGTTCCAGCTTTTGCAAGTTCTGCTGTATTAAAATTCTTCCCTGTGTAAGAATTTTATGAAAAACTTCCAGCTTTAATTTAATGCCATTTCCCTTTGTTTACTCAACAGAGTCCTCAGAAAGCACCACCCGCATTTGAAGATAATGAATAAATGCTCTTTGCCCTTCTTTTGACTAAGCCTGTCACTGCCTCTGATTTCCATCTGTTCCATCTCCCTGGTCATCTTGGCACGCTTCTCAAGACACTGTCCAGTCTCTCCACATTCATGTGAAGTTCTAGGATCAAAATAAAATAAAATTCTCTAATAAGAATCTGATTACTTTAAAATACAAGGTTAATTCACTTTCCAACTCTTATCTGTTATACTCCATATCTTTTCATTTGTTTCGTCACAGTGGTATTATGGTGTTGACTCAGGTACCTTACAGGCAAAGTGATTCCACCTTTTTCTGCCGTCTTTGGTCTTAACACAATTTCCTTATCCTCCACTTATACCTGGTTCCTAAGTGTACAGCCTTGAATGGGTTCCTATTGAATCTCATTACGCTAGTCTCTTTTTAGTCCCCCTACCTCTGTAGAATAAATGTGGATCTTGTCAAGTCTCTTACCCAGGTCATAGGTTTAAAATCACCAGAGAGACCTACCTTGATTGTAAGAGTTACCATGCCATTTTTACAACCTTGGGTTATGATTTTCCAGTAGATGGTTCACCAGCCTAACAGTATGTCTTGCTAGAAGAGCCTGAGATGGAGGGTTGGATGCAGATGATTTATTGAGGGTCTACACTTCGGAGAAATCTGTAATAGAGTGAGGGAAGCAGGATTAGGAAGAGAAAAGAGCAAGCAATGATGTGGTCTCAGGTAAAATCTAGCTTTGGACTAATCTATGGGAGGTATGGTGGGGGGTGGGGGCAACCTGGAGCATAATTACACTACAGGTCTAGCAGTGAGGGGGATGGGGGTGGAAGTAATTTCCTTGGTCAAGTGGATCTCATTAAAAAAAAAAGTTTTTTTTTTTTTTTTTTTTAGCTGAGGACAATTTTCCAGAGAAAGGGGCATCGGTGGGCAATAAGGAGCCAACACTCATAGCAGCTGGGGGAAAGGAATCTGAGTGGGGCAGTGCAGCAGTGTCTACATAGTACTTAGGCTAAAAGCATATTTGTCAATGTGAAATTAAAGGCCATGTCCCCAGTTAAAAGGTTTTAGACCAGACAGGTCACTGAATAGGTAGGGAAATAGCAGGGGGTGTGTTGTAAAGAAGAGCTCCATTATAGAGAAACTTATGGCTTTTTTTTCTTTCAGTGCGCTTATAATCTGTGTTCCACCCTCCAGCCTGCAAAGTTTGAGCTTGACTGTGAATTAGCTTTCATTCATGGGAAGGTATTAATTGGGTTATTTGGATTATCTCTGTATCGGTATTCTAAATATTCAAGTAACCATTCCCCATTTTATTCATATTTATCATTCCTAAGAACTACTCTAGTGAGCGGTTTATCCTAATCTTTCTTTTTTTGTATAATATTAATATATAGTTGGAAAAAAAAAAACACCCCGATTTTTCCTGATCTGTATATCTATTTAAGGTCAAGGTCTTTCTCTGGTCTCATAATTTGACTTCACATATTGAATTCTAAGAGGTATATTAAATCCCATAAGTTACATTTCTATGCTAATTTTCACATCCCTAATTTTGACCCTGCACAATTATATTGCCAATTTATACCCTTTATAGTTTACACTCTTTAAAATTTGATCTATCTGCTACTTCAGAAAATTTCTCATTAGTTCATCAGGCTTCTGACTAACCAAGTTGGTGGTTATTTTTCTGCCTTTATTACATACTAATATATTTTTCTGTAAACATTCCCTTTTTGATTAAGCACAGCCTTGAATAATTTTAATTTCTACCTAAGATCTATAGGAAGTGTGAATTGTAGTGTTCAGCCCTAATCTAAGATGCAGTGCTGTCCATCTCTACTTTCTGGTAAGGAATGGGGAAAAGGGAAGCCGGGCACTTCTCTTCTCTTGTCAGGTACTCACTATGAGGCTTTATTATCATGCTTGAAGTATTGTGAAATCAAAGAATATCAGAAAGAAGTATTTTCATATAAAAACATAATCCAAAGCTAAACTAAAATTATTTTTTGTTTTAGTGCTGCTATGGCCCTGTTTTCTACCAATATTGTCATTACTAGGTGCTTTAGAGTCGATTTTGACTTTTAGCAACCCCATGTGACATAGCAGAACTGCCCCATAGGATTTTCTTGGCTGTAATCTTTACAGAAGAAGATCTCCAGGTCTTCTCCTGTGGAGATTTTGGGTGGGTTGGAACCGCCAACCTTTCAGTTAGCAGCTGCACTTAACTGTTGTGCTACTAGGACTCCTTCTTCCGAGAGGGAAAGTACATAACATAGCAGAAAGAGTATAGGCTTTGATGTTAAACACCTGTGTTTGAATCCTGACTCTACCCATTATTAATTCTGTGACCTTTGATAGGTGGTATTTTATAGGCTCTCTCAGCCTCAGTTTTCTGATCTATAAAATACATGAAATAAGCTGAGAGAGATTTTTGGGAGGATTGGAGTAACTTAACAGTGTTTTAGATTCCTCCCTTAAAATTATTCAAGTTATATCAGCCATCATCTAATAATTTCCTCTTATCAGTTAGTAGACATTTAGAATTGAGAGGCATGTGATGTAAAAGCAAAAGGTTTGGCGATGGGCAGTCACATTTGCAAATTGTTTCCAGCCACCTTTGACCATTTACACATAAAAAAGTGAACATACAAGACTCCCACCTAATTCCAGAAGGAGTCACTAACCCACAATATTCCTTTTCTCAACCTCTGAGTGTCTTACTCTGCCTATAATCATTTGATCTATTTGGAACCTGCCAGATTCTGCAACTGCCTTAATGCTTCCTAGTTCCCACCCACCTACCTCTTTCCAATACTAACCCCTAAAGCATTTCCTAATCATATCCTCTGTTCTCCTACTTTGCTAGAAGCACCACTGATTCAAGACTCTTAGGCATCGTTCTTTATCCTGATCACTCTTCATTACCTCTTTTCCTTTCTGTTATTCCCTAAAAATACATCTTCTTCTCTAACCCAGCATTTTTCTGGCTTACTGGTCTGTCCTGATACTCCTGCTTATAACCATCTTCCCTAATTAATGTCTTCCCCTGGTAATGATCCCTCTTCTCCATTCTCTCATTCTCTGTTAACTTACTGTCAGAGATGGCCATCTCTCAGTGCTTACTCTTCCCAGGCCATTTCTCCAAATTCTTTGAGATTTGGAAGCTAGTTTTAAAAGTTTTTCTCCTAATAGGTATTTCTTTCATTTGGTTTATTTTCTGTTCTATGAAAATTTTCTTCCTTCCAACATGAGAAGCAAGTAACACTTGTATTTTCTATGCACATTTTTAGATGACAAGATGGTGGCTGACAGAATGTTAACTGCAAAGCAGGAAATTATTGAATATGTTACATCAGCAGCCTTGATATCCCCAGGAGGACTACCTGGGAAAACTCCTTCGGGACAGATAGTTGAAGATACTTTAGGAGGTCCAGACAACTTCGAGAAACAAACAGGAAATGCTACAAGGAACAAACTGGGTCAGCTCCCTTCCCAGGAAACACATTTCAGTCTGGCAACTTTCAACAAGAAAATCCCCACAAAAGAGACTGTTCTTGAATGTAATCAAAGTGAAGGAAATATCAATCTGAACTCAAATGTTATTACACAACAAAGAATTCACACTGGGAAAAAGCTCTATAAGTGCTTTGATTGTGGGAAAGCCTTCTTCCAGAACTCAAAGCTGATTAGGCATCAGAGAAGTCATACTGGTGAGAGACCATATGCATGTAAAGAATGTGGCAAAGCCTTTAGTTTGAGCTCAGACCTTGTTAGACATAAGAGAATTCATAGTGGTGAAAAACCATATGAATGTTGTGAATGTGGAAAAGCTTTCAGGGGCAGCTCAGAGCTCATTAGGCATCGGAGAATTCACACTGGAGAGAAACCTTACAAATGTGAATGTGGGAAAGCCTTCAGCCGGAGATCAGCCCTTATTCAGCATAACAAAATTCATACTGGAGATAAAGGCTATGAATGTAATGAGTGTGGGAAGGCTTTTGGTAGAAACTCTATCCTTATTGATCATCAAAGGATTCACACTGGAGAGAAACCTTATGAATGTAATGAATGTGGTAAATCCTTCAATCAGAGCTCAGCCCTCACTCAGCACCAGAGGATCCACACTGGGGAGAAGCCTTATGAATGCAGTGAATGTAGGAAAACATTTAGGCATAGGTCAGGCCTTATGCAACATCATAGAACTCACACCAGAGTTTGAAGATGCTTTGGGAGGTCCAGACAACTTTGAGAAGGAGTTTCCTATTGTGAAACACTAGTAATTCACTTTGGGGATGCCACAGAAGATAGAAGTTTCCTGAGAGCAAGGTTTTTGTCCCTCTAGCCCTGTTCAGTACTGTAAGAGGCTATCCACACAAATATGCTTTATTGTGATTGATTGAAGTGATGAATGAACATTTTCAGCGAGGTCTTCTCCAAGAGGATGGTAGGTATTGGTTAGAAGCCTAACTAATTTCTGGATGAGAGAGCCCATCAACCCACATATAACTGCTGTTGGGCACTTCTGCAGTAAGTTCAGGACTGGGGCAGAGATGTTGAAAGTAATCCATGTAAGATAGGCCAAGAGATGATCCCTCCAATGGCAAGGATCTCTTCCTGGCAGGGTCATTTGTGCATTTGACAGGCGGAGGTACATGCTGAGAGTTATTAAACGATCTGAACTGAGGTTGTAAAATGTTGAACTGTGCCTTGGAACAGTTTAATAGCATCTGAGAAAAGGTAGCTTATTCTTCACCCTTACCTGTTCTCAGCCCTGAATTTCCTGTTGAGGTTAATTGAGATCTGCTTATTTTTTGAGTACCAGCTCTGTAGCTGGCATTGGGGGCAGACTTGGTCATTGACCTCCCAGACTTAAAGGCTAGTGGGAAATACACTTATGAAACAGGTAATTACAGTAAAGTGGGATAAGTGGCTTTGGTAGGATAAATCCAGGGTTCTGTTGAAGTACATTGCAGAAGTACCTAATCTGATGTGGTGTGATGGATTGTTTTTATATGACCTTTCTTGCCATGGTCTTGTAACTCCCACCAAATGATTGGGTGGGACTATGCAAATAAGGTGCCTGAAGTCCACTAAGGGAATTGGACAGCTTGCTAATAATGGAAATAATTTGCATGGCACCATTTGGGATGGGACTGTACAAATAAGGTGTTAGGGAACACTAATGAGGGGATTGGTCAGCTTTGACATCCTTTTAGGCTTAAAATGAGCCATTCCACAGGCGGAGAGGGGGGACCTCACTACCACCAAGAAGAAGACATGGAAGCTGAGTGCATCCTTCTGGGCTGGGGACCCTGTGCTGAGAACCTCCTAGACCCAGGAGACAGGGAGAGAGAGAACTGTAACACTGGAGACAGCACAAGATGGCAAGAAGCAGTTGCAGAGAACTGTACAGAAAATTGGCAGCAACAGGACCAGGAAACTGGCAAGACACAACACAGCTTCCCGGCCCATGGAGTAAGGCAGTTACAGTGGGTGTGCTGACTCACAGAGCAAGAGCTCCTTTGGAAAGGGGGCTTCTTGGCAGAGTGGGATGGCTCCAAGCACTTGTCTATGGAACAAGGCTTGTTGACCCACTGAGTGAGAGAGCTGAGACCTTCAGGTCAAGGCTAGCTACTGGAGTATGGTGCCCCCAGGCACGTATTGGTGTAGCTAAAGAGCTTTGTAACACTTGTCCAAGCAGGGCAGAGGCTGGGCCAGAGGCCAAAGGACCAAGAGGCCAAAGGCCAGAGAGAGGCCTGACTGTGGGCATGGCTGAGAACAGGCTGTCCTGATTGAAGAATTGTATCCTGAGTCATCCCTGATCCTGAATTGTAACCTCTGCTTCCCTAATAAACCTCGTAACTGTGAGTATGGTCTTTGAGTCCTGTGTGGCCATTGCAACGAATTATTGAAATGAACAGAGAACTAGAGAGTGCTATAGGAGGGACAGCTGGTGTCAGAACTGGCAAAAAGGTTGGAGGTATGTCTGACCTCCACCTCACAGAAATTAGTTTTGGACTGCTGATACTGATAACGATTCTCTCTCCCTCCCCTTGTGAAGTCAGACGAGGAGGTCAGACGCCCCACGCCACCATTTTTACACCTGGTCTCTTGGCCACTACAGGCTTCCTCGATGTGATGACATCTCAGTTGAGACCTAAAAGGTGGGTAGTTAGGCAAGTCAAGGGGAGAAGGAAAGAGAACAATATTATAGGCAGAAGTTATTGCACATACAATGTCATGAAGATAAAGAGAATCTGGAGATGTCCTTTCGTCAGTGCTCTTTTCTGTGGCAGGAATTGGTTCTCATAGAATTAGTGTACTCAGAATTAGTGTGATGGAAGACTCTGGTGTGTCATATGGAAATAGGCACGTGTACACCACAGAAAGACTACATATTGGAGGTGAAAGGGACAGTGGGGGCTGGGAGTGTTTGGGTCCCATGACCCTGGGGCTCAGGGAATCAGAGGCTCACAAGAATACAAGGATGGGAGGTCTGCCTTCCCAGACTCCTCCATTCTGCATTCCCATATCCCCTTCCCCCCGGCCATGAGGCTATCAGGCTCATAGACTCTAAGTTACTTGAGGTTAATAAATATTTGTCAAATTACCCCCACAGATTCCTCAAAACTATAATTGCTAATTTTTATTTTAGCAATTTAAATTAACCCACAATTAACTGCTGAGGACAATTAACACCTAGGAGAAAAGTTTGTTTCCTCTTCTGAGATGTCCTCATTTCCCTTCCAGATAGTGTCACTTCTGAACAAGGGTTGGCAACCACAGCTGTTTTGGGTAACAGGGGAGGTGGAAATTGGGGTGTGGGGGGGCAGTCCTTTGTGTCCAAAGGTTGTGAGACTCTCATTGAGTTCAGATAATCAGAAGTCTAAAGTGATCCTTCAAAAGGATGGTGAGTTGCCTTTCCCTATAGCTGATAATCGGATGATTTCATGTTGTTAAATGGAGTCCCTGGGTGGCACCAATGGTTAAGTGCTGGACTATTAACCTAAAGGTTAGCGGTTCAAACCCATTCAGAGGTGCATCGGAAGACAGGCCTGGCAAGCTGCTTCCAAAAGGTCACAGCCTTGAAAACTCCATGGAGCAATTCTGCTCTGCATGCCTGGAGTTGTCATGAGTCAGAAGGACTCAACAGCAAGTAACAAAAACAATGATCATTTATAACTAGTTTTTTCCATGATTGTAAATTGATTATAAATATTGATAATATAGAAAAGAAGGAAAGTATAAGTCACCCACAATGCTGCTACCCACAGAAACATTGTTAACAATTTTGCAGTATGTTTTTTTTTTCCCAACCCTAAAATTTTTGGTAAAAATCTTGTTTGCTAAATCCTTATTGGTAACTGATTTTTACCATTTATACTGAGTATATACTTAAACTGGTTTAGTATTAGAATGTAATGCAAGATATACTGTAATAAGATCTGAGTTTTCAAGTTTTGCTTTGAAATTATTTATTCAGATAGGGAATACAATAACATGAGTGGAGACATGGTAAGGGAAGAGGGAAGGATTTATGGGAAGAAGTCAGGAAATTAGTGCCCTCAGCTTTTACTCCCTGGGCCAAAATCTCAGGAAACTATGACAGCCTGCCTCTGGGGTTGTAGCACCAGCTGAAGTCACAAAATTGAGGGGACTGCTTTGTGGCTGAAAGACTATGGGAATGAGGGCAGGAAGTAGCCTCTTTAAACACATACGCCATCATGTGTCTGCCAGAATCAGGACTCTTTCTTCCGTTTGGGAGGGGTCCATATCGCACCAGATGGATATCCTCAGCACTAACTGCCAAGGACCAAGCTTAGGCCTGTGGGCTGGGCAAGAGCCTGGAAGACTGCCATGGGCTTTCCCTTCTCAGCAGGTTCTCAACAGAAGCATGTGTAAAAATGCCCCATTACCCTTTCGATCTTTGGACTGCTTGATGATCATTTGTGCTAGCCAACAAGGCAGCTGTGAATGATAAAGCTACTGAACAGCGTTGTCTTGTTCTGGCCCATCAGAAAGCAAGGGGTGTGTGGGTACAAGCAGGGCCTGTCCACCGGGCTCACCCTTCCTCTTGACATCACAAAAACGCTCTCCAAGTCAGGACGGGAAGCTTGTCTAATTGGCAGTTCCCCTCTGCCAACACAGAGAGGATGCACTTGCTGAGGCAAGAGGGGCATAGGTGTTCACAGGGGAGCTTTGAGACCAAATGCCAGATTTCTTTAAATATCCAGTTTTCCCAGCTGGACAGGATTAGGTGCAGCCTATGGAAATGAAAGGGGAGAAGGGGAGATGTAGGAAACTGATAATTTCTAAGCATCTTGCCTAAATTGCATATATCATTTTTAAAAAATCCATTCAAGATCCACTTAAGGCAAGAATTTTTACTCCCTGGACTGCCTTTGTACTAATAGAAACAAGGGGGCCCTGGGCAGAAGGGAAAGGCATGAATTACTCTTCTTCCACACAAGGTTGGTGAAGGAGGAAACAATTACCTTTGACATCCACCTCCAATCGATACCCCAGTTCACAGTAGCACGGACTGGTGATGCTCTGACCACTGCAGATAATCTACTTCAGCTCCTTTAAACTGAATGCCTTCCTAATAGCTGCAGAATTCATGGCAAAGCACTAACAAGAACAAAGATCTCCACTTCAACACTATTGCTTCTCTATACCATAAATCTCCTTTATGGAGATAACATATTTAGAGATTTATAATTTGCAAAGGACTTTTTTGTGTACCATATATGAGATGGGTGAGTCTGCCGTTGTCATTTTACCAATGAGGATTAAGGATCAGAGTCCATTGATGGGACAGATGTTACGGAAAGCGTCATCACCCAGAGATAACCACAATAGCGTTTTGAGACTACGTATTTCCAGTATTTTTAATGCTTAAATGTATTTCTCCAACATGGGGTATTATACATACCATTGTGTAATATTTTTACTTAACGATGTATCAGGAATGCTGTTATTTAATATTGGTGTACATTCATGATTTCTGAAGTATACGTTTCCAGGTAGTTTCAAAGTTAAAAGGCAATGCTTAAGGCTTCTGGTATTCATTGCCAGAGACAGTATGTATTCACCTCTCACCAGTGGCATTATGTTCCAGTCTCCCTAAATCTTTGTCAGTTTTAGGAAAAAAGTGCCATTTCAACTGTTAAGAATAATTTTTGATTCTATTGAGGTTGAACATTTATTTCTTGTCCATTGCCATTTATTTTTTTGTGATTTGGCTATTTAAGCATCATTCCCTCCCCCCCACCACACACAGTCGGGCTTTTTCTTTGAGTCACTATAGAGAAGTGGCTCCACAGAAAGGTTCTGGGTTCCTAATGCCTGGGCTCAAAGTCTGACCTCTAGTAGGTCATGACCCCAAGCAAAATATGGGCTGAAGGGAGAAACAGCTAACACATATATACAAAGCCCTTTCCCAGTACCTGTTATATTTGTTGATATGTCAGAACTCTCTAAAGAATATATCCCTTTTGTTATTCCTGCTCCACCACTCGTCAGTTTAATTGTGCTTAATTAACACTTAATTGCGTTAACGTGGAACCTGTATAGAGCAAGAGGAAGTTGTTCATATAGGACAAGGGGATACTGCAGGGTTTTAAATCAGGAAAGGTGTGCATCTGGGTTGTATTCTTTCACCATACTTATTCAATCTGTATGCTGAGCAAAGTATCAGGAAAGCTGGACTATATGAAGAATGTGGCATTAGGATTGGACAAAGACTCATTAACAACCCATGACATGCAGCCGACAAAACCTTGCTTGCTGAAAGTAAAGAGGACTTGAAGCACTTACTGATGAAGATCAAAGACTACAGCCTCCAAAATGGAATCCACCTTGACACAAAGAACACAAAAATCCTCACTACTGGACCAATAAGCAACATGATGATAAGTGGAGAAAATACTGAACATATCAAGAATTTCATTTCATTTGGATCCACAATCAACACTCATGGAAGCAGCAGTCAAAAAAGCCAACGACGTACTGCATTGGGCAAATCTGCTGCAAAACACCTCTTTATAGAGTTAAAAAGCAGAGGTGTTACCTTGAGGACTAAGGTACACCTGACCCAAGCCATGGTATTCTGAATTGCCTCTTACGGATGGGAAAGCTGCGCAATGAATAATAAAGACAGAAGAACTGATGCCTTTGAATTATGGTGTTGGCAAAGAATACTGAATATTCTATGGACTGCCAGAAGAATTAACAAATCTGTCATCAAGAAGTACAACCAGAATTCTCCTTAGAAGCATGCTTTGGATATGTTATCAGGCGGGACCAGTCCCTGGAGAATGACATCATGCTTGGTAAGACAGAAGTCAGTGAAAAAGAGGAAGACCTGCAATGAGATAGACTGACACAGTTGACTGACATAGCAAGAACTGTGAGGATGGCACAGGACGGGGCAGTGTTTCATTCTGTCCTACACTGGGTTGCTGAGTGGGAACAAACTCAACAGCATCTAACAAGTTATGGCTGCTTAATGTCTGTCCTACCCTTTTCAGTTTCCTTGGGTCTTTCTGAGGAAAAAGAGTTCAGTGGCTCCTACCATGAATTTCACCATCTTTTCCAAGTGATACCGTCCCTTTTTCCACTCTCCCCAAATGTGCATTTAGCCCTCCCGCCACTCTCACAGGTTTGCAGATGCCGATCTACGTATGTCCCAATAGAAGCATGACTTCTGTTTCTTTTTATCATGACAACCATCTTTTCTCTACAACCAGAATTCTAGATTTCAGCACAGATTCGGTTCTTTGTTAGTCCTCCAACCTGTCAGGTCTTTTGAATGACGTCTTCCTGGTGATGATTAAACTGTGTAATTTTGCCACGCACTGAGAAGCACCTCCCTGATGGTCCCTCAGACAAGGACAATCTCTGGATCCCTATGACTATTATTTTCTGTTGTCACTTCCCTTTAGTGTTGTCTTTAACAAAATTCACAAGATATGTGAAATACTGTTGATGTTAAGTCAAAACTGAACATGTGTGCAGTGTCTGGGAAATATCATAGACCCCAAGGTTTTATTGTTGTTAGGTACAGTCGAGTTGTTTCTGACTCACAGCGACCCTGTGTACTACAGAATGAAATGCTGCCCTGTCCTGCGCCATCCTCACAATCATTGTGTTGTTTGAGCCCATCGTTGCAGCCATCGTGTCAATCTATCTCTTTGAGGGTCTTCCTTTTTCGCTGAACCTCTACCAACCATGATGTCCTTCTCCAGGTACTGGTTCCTCTGGATAACATGTCCAAAGTATGTGAGACAAAGTCTCACCATCCTTGCTTCTAATGAGCATTCAGACTCCAAGAGAAACTGACAAATGTATTTTGAGAACCTGGACCCAAGCGTGTACTAGGTACTATGGGATACAGCCCCAGAAAGAAATGATGACAACCATAGCAGGTTCTGACAGACCCTTGGGAGTTAGGAGGAAATGTGACAGCTGCTTGGATACTCTCTTAGAATACAAAAAACCAAACCCGTTGCTGTCAATTATGACTCATAGTGACCCTGTAGGATAGAGTAGAACTGCCCCATACCGTTTCCAAGGAGCAAGTTGTGGATTTGAACTGCTGAACTCTTTCTTGGTGAGCAGACCAGCTCTTCACCAAAGGAACCCTCATGTTTGGAAGACTTAGAACTCATAACCTCTAGGCTCTTTCTCACCCCTCCGCTGCCGTAAGTTCTAGCCTAGCCTACAGGTCTGGCAAGGAAAGTGGATATTAGCTCTTTCCCTGGGGTCATACCAGACCAAAACAAAGCTCCTCACCACCTCATGATCCAAGGGCTCTGGGTTTTGTTAATAGAAACTTTTCCATTGGTCCATACTTTTGATTTTTTTAAAAAAAAAAACACTGCTTAAAAGATTCTGGTTCCATCACTTCAGAAGGAACTTCATACAAAGTGGCCTTATATTTTTATTTCACAGATGTGCCACTTTCTTCCTGGAATTTGTGTTCCTTCTGTTTGTTGGGAACGGTCTTCCCTGGCCTACCCCCTGGCTAACTTCTACTCATCCTCAGGTCATTTTTCTAAGAAGCATACCCTGATCCGAGGCTGGGTCAGGAGCTTCTCCTTTGGATCACAGCACTGAACACACTGCAGTGTCCCTGCCTGCTTGAATGCCCTTTCCATTAGACTGTAGAATATGGTTCATTTCCATTGTATCCCTAGTGCTTGGAACAGACACTAAATTAATTTGTATTTTTTCTTCTCACTCCTAATTTCTGGCCTGCCCTGGGCTCGACAAATAATTGATGAGACCCTATTTTCCCATCTTTCTTGCTGCCCTGTCACTGTCCTTATTTAGGGTAGTAAAATGTTTTCTGAGCTCCTGATAGAGACAAAAGTCTCTCATACAGTCCACATCATCCCAGCCCAGGCACAATGACAATTAGATGTAGCAATAAAGTCTGGGTCACTATATCCTTTTCATGATGTTCTCATGGAAAGTGAGGTTTCAATGTTACATTCCTATTTCCTGAGTATTCTTAATGGTAAAAGAGAAGCTAAAAGCAATAGTTTTTCCATCTATGATTCTCGTTAGTCACAGAAAAAGCTTTTAGGAGTCAACTTTCTTTAGCACTGGTAAGTGCAACACATAGCAAGTTAGACTGAAGACCTAATAGTTTACAACCTTTATGGAACTTTGCTCCAAAGTAAACGCCTTTGACTAACAAAGACAAGAATCTGACTGGAATATTTACAATAGTCACTGTATTCACAAGTTACTCTACAGTGCAGACTTTCTGATGGAGCCTAAGGACTGATCCCTGCCTGAAAGCTTTCTCACATTCACTACATGTAAGTATAAGCTTCATCCCCAGAGTGGATTCTCTGATGCTGAGTAAGGGCTGAGCTCCTTTTGAAGGCTTTGCCACATTGATTACACTGGTAAGGCTCCTCTCCACTGTGAATTCTCTGATGCCTGATGAGGTTTGAGCTGAAACTGAAGGCTTTTCCACATTCATTACATTCATAGGGTTTCTCTCCACTGTGTATCCTCTGATGGGTAATCAAGTCTGAGCTCTGCCTGAAAGCTTTTCCACATTCGTTACATTCATAAGGTCTCTCTCCTGTATGAATTCGCTGATGCATAATCAGGTATGAACTTTGACTGAATGCTTTGCCACATTCATTACATTTACAAGGTTTCTCACCAGTATGGATTTTCTGATGTCTAATAAGGGCTGATCTCTGATTGAAGGCTTTCCCACATTCACTGCATTTGTATGCTCTCTCCCCACTATGAATCCTCTGATGAATAATAAGGTATGACTTCAAACTAAAGGCTTTCCCACACTGGTTACACTTGTAGGGCTTTTCTCCAGTATGGATTCTTCGATGCTGTGTTAGAGAGGAATGCTGCGTGAAGCCATGCCCACACACATCACATCTGTAAGGTCTCTCTTCTGTATGAACTTTCTGATATGTTACAGAGTTTGTACTTAGAATCAAACTACTTTGAGGATTACCACGATGGTTTTTCTTTCCTAGAGATTCATGTGTGAAGATCACTTGACTAAAACTGTCTCCTTGAGAAGGGAATCTCCTTAATTTCTCCTCAGCAGCACTTCTTTGCTGCCACTCTAAATGATTTTCATGTTCACTAACTTCTTGGAATGAAGGTTCCGGGGTGAGTCCTTGTGATTTTTCTCCCAAAGCTCCCTCCTTTGTTGCTGATTTATTGTTTTCACAATCTGAAATGATAAACAGCAACAAACAGATTTTACATTTCTCTGGTAACTCTCAATACTTCCCCTCTACTTGAGAGGAAACATAAGCTTCTACCTAAAAAGATGTCATTGTTCACGTGTATTTTTTCTTTTACTGGCTGTACTATGGTCCCTCCTCCTTTCTAATGTTAAGGCCTCCATCTACACTTTGAATTTCACCCTTTCCTGTTCCTCCAAGAGGTCAGTTAATCATTACCAACTATTTCTTTCCCATTAGTCTAAACCTCTTTCTCTGACTCCTTTTCATCAGCACGTAAAGCTCCTTGTGCACACATCTCCTTCAAGCAACCTCACTCATTCCCATTCACAGTAAAGCTTCTTCAAAAGGGTTGTCTGTACTCATCCCCATTCTGCAATCTTTCTGCCTTCCTCTGCTTTACTTCCACTGATACTGCTCTCACCAACATCATAGATGCTTAATCCAGTGCATACTTTCCAGATCTTATTTAGTTGGCCTCTCTGCAAAATTTGACTTTCAGGAACCTAGAGCTGTTCTCTTCCTGCAATATTGGCCTGATTTCTATGGCTGTTCCTTCTTAGTCTCCAGGCCTAGTCACTCAAACATTAGTGTTCCTCAGGACTGTGTTCTGGGCTCTCATGAATCCACTCTACAAACTACCCACTGAGCTTCAAGTATTACTTGTAAGCTAGTATCTCCCCAGATCCCTAACTCTATCCTAGCTTTCTCTATTGGGTTCTAGAATCTTATACCCAGCTGCTAACTGGGCCTTATATTTATGAATATTTCACAAGCACCAAAATGTGTCAAACTAAACACATCATCAGATAAATTTGTTTTCCTATTTACATCAATTGTTTTTGTTGTTAGTTGTTGTTGATTCTGACTCATGGTGACCCCATGTGTGTCAGACAACTGTGCTCCATAGGGTTTTCTGAAAGCAGACTGCTGGCAAAGGCTTGTCTTCCAAGGTGCCTCTTGGTGGGTTCAAACTGCCAACCTTTTGGCTAGTAGTTGAACACTGAACCTTTTGCTCCATACAGGGACACCATTTACATGAATAGCACCTCCCTTAACCAGGTGGCTCAAGACTGAAAACTGAGTATCAGTCTCAAACTCCTCTCCCTCAGCCTCCACTTTTAACAATGATACTGCACTAAAATTTAAAACCTGTAATACCCCATGTATCTGTCAGTTTGTCGTACTGTGGGGGCTTGTGTGTTGCTGTGATGCTGGAAGCTATGCCACCAGTATTCAGATACCAGCAGGGTCACCCACGGAGGACAGGTTTCAGCTGAGCTTCCAGACTAAGACAGACTAGGAAGAAGGACCCGGCAGTCTACTTCTGAAAAGCATTAGCTAGTGAAAACCTTATGAATAGCAGCGGAACATTGCCTGATATAGTGCTGGAAGATGAGCCCCCCAGGTTGGAAGGCACTCAAGAGATGACTGGGGAAGAGCTACCTCCTCAAAGTAGAGTCGACCTTAATGACATGGATGGAGTAAAGCTTTCGGGACCTTCATTTGCTGATGTGGCATGACTCAAAATGAGAAGAAACAGCTGCAAACATCCATTAAAAATCGGAACCTGGAATGTACGAAGCATGAATCTAGGAAAATCGGAAATGGTCAAAAACGAAATGGAACGCATAAACACCGATATCCTAGGCATTAGTGAGCTGAAATGGACTGGTACTGGCCATTCTGAATCAGACAATCATACAGACTACTATGCTGGGAATGACAACTCAAAGAGGAATGGTGTTGCATTCATCGTCAAAAAGAATGTTTCAAGATCTACCCTGAAGTACAACGCTGTCAGTGATAGAATAATATCCATACGCCTACAAGGAAGACCAGTTAATACAACTATTATTCAAATTTACGAACCAACCACTAGGGCCAAAGATGAAGAAATAGAAGATTTTTATCAGCTGCTGCAGTCTGAAATTGATCGAACATGCAATCAAGATGCATTGATAATTGCTGGTGATTGGAATGCGAAAGTTGGAAACAAAGAAGAAGGATCAGTAGTTGGAAAATATGGCCTTGGTGACAGAAACAATGCCAGAGATCGAATGATAGAATTTTGCAAGACCAACGACTTCTTCATTGCAAATACTGTCTTTCACCAACATAAACAGTGACTATACACATGGACCTCGCCACCCAGAACACACAGAAATCAAACTGACTACATCTGTGGAAAGAGATGATGGAAAAGCTTGATATCATCAGTCAGAACAAGGCCAGGGGCTGACTGTGGAACAGACCATCAATTGCTCATATGCAAGTTCAAGGTGAAACTGAAGAAAATCAGAGCAAGGCCACAAGGGCCAAAATATGACCTTGAGTATATCCCACCTGAATTTAAGAGACCATCTCAAGAATAGATTTGACGCATTGAACACTAGTGACCGAAGACCAGATGAGTTGTGCAAGGACATCATACAGGAAGAAAGAGGTCACTGAAAAGACAGGAAAGAAAGAAAAGACCAATATGGATGTCAGAGGAGACTCTAAAACTTGCTCTTGAGCGTCGAGCAGCTAAAGCAAAAGGAAGAATTGATGAAGTAAAAGAACTGAATGGAAGATTTCAATGGGCCTCTCGAGAAGACAAAGTAAACTATTGTAATGACACACACAAAGAGCTGGAGATGGAAAACCAAAAGGGAAGAACATGCTTGGCGTTTCTCAAGCTGAAAGAACTGAAGAAAAAATTCAAGCCTCGAGTTGCAATAGTGAAGGATTCCATGGGGAAAATATTAAACAACACAGGATGCATCAAAAGAAGATGGAAGGAATACACAGAGTCATTATACCAAAAAGAGTTAGTCGATATTCAACCATTTCAAGAGGTGGCATATGATCAGGAACTGATGGTACTGAAGGAAGCTGCTGTGAAGGCGTTGGTGAAAAACAAGGCTCCAGGAATTGATGGAATATCAACTGAGATGTTTCAACAAACAGATGCAGCACTGGAGGTGCTCACTCATCTATGCCAAGAAATATGGAAGACAGCTTCCTGGCCAACTGACTGGAAGAGATCCATATTTATACTTATTCCCAAGATGGGTGATCCAACCGAATGTGGAAATTATAGAACAATATCATTAATATCACACGCAAGCAAAATCTTGCTGAAGATCATTCAAAACAGAGCTGCAGCAGTATATCGACAGGGAACTGCCAGAAATTCAGGCCAGTTTCAGAAGAGGACGTGGAACCAGGGATATCATTGCTGATGCCAGATGGATCCTGGCTGAAAGCAGAGAATACCAGGATGTTTACCTGTGTTTTATTGATTATGCAAAGGCATTTGACTGTGTGGATCATTAACACGCTATGGATAACACTGCGAAGAATGGGAATTCCAGAACACTTAACTGTGCTCATAAGAAAACTTTACATAGATCAAGAGGCAGTTGTTTGGACAGAACAAGGGGATACTGATTGGTTTAATGTCAGGTAAGGTGTGCGTCAGGGATGTATTCTTTCACCATACCTATTCAATCTGTATGCTGAACAGCTAATACGAGAAGCTGGACTATATGAAGAAAAAGCGGGCAACAGGATTGGAGGAAGACTCGTTAACAACCTGCGTTATGCAGATGACACAACCTTGCTTGCTGAAAGTGAAGAGGACTTGAAGCACTTACTAATGAAGATCAAAGACCACAGCCTTCAGTATGGATTACACCTCAACATAAAGAAAACAAAAATCCTCACAACTGGAGCAACGCGCAACATCATGATAAACGGAGAAAAGATTGAAGTTGTCAGAGATTTCATTTTACTTGGATGCACCATCAACAGCCATGGAAGCAGCAGTCAAGAAATCAAAAAATGCATTGCATTGGGCAAATCTGCTGCAAAGGACCTCTTCAAAGTGTTAAAGAGCAAAGATGTCACCCTGAAGACTAAGGTGCACCTGACCCAGGCCATGGTATTTTCAATCGCATCATATGCATGTGAAAGCTGAACAATGAATAAGGAAGACTGAAGAAGAGTTGACGCCTTTGAATTGTGGTGTTGGCGAAGAGCATTGAATATACCATGGACTGCCAAAAGAACTAACAAATCTGTCTTAGAAGAAGTACAGCCAGAATGCTCCTTAGAGGCAGGGATGGTGAGACTGCATCTTACATACTTTGGACATGTTTTCAGGAGGGATCAGTCTCTGGAAAAGGACATCATGCTTGGCAGAGTACAGGGTCAGTGGAAAAGAGGAAGACCCTCAACGAGGTGGACTGATACAGTGGCTGCAACAATGAGCTCAAGCATAACAACGACTGTAAGGATGGTGCAGGACTGGGCGGTGTTTCGTTCTGTTGTGCACAGGGTCGCTACGAGTCGGAACCGACTCGACAGCACCTAACAACAACAACAATACTGATGAACAGGAGTCACCTTTGATCTTCTTGGGGTGAGGGTATTATACATTTTGATTCATTCACTGTGGCCTCCTTGATTGCAAAGGCCTCTAACAGGACTCCAGGACTCTACTCTTCCCTTTCTCAAATCCATTCTCCATTGTGCAGCTAAGTTTCAAAACATACATCAAATCATGTCACTCCCTTGCCCCCAAATCTTTCAACTGAACCCCTCAGCACCCAGGAACATGTACAAACTAATTAGCACAACATTTACATTTTTATAACCTGGATCCCATTTTCCTCTTTAGTTCACTTCTCACTCTCCTTCCCTATCAATACACCATTCAAGAAAACATGGATTACTGCAGTTCCCAGAATGGTCTGTATTCTCTCACAGGACTTTATGGCCTCTGCTTGGGATAGTCCTCCTCCCTATTTACCTGGCTTTCTCCTACTCATACTATGGGTTCTATCACTTCCTCCAGGAAGTGTTCCTTGAACTTCTAATATTGGGTTAACCCAAAAAACAAAATCTGTTGCCATCGAGTTGATTCTGACTAATCATGACCCTACAAGACAGAGCAGAATTGCCCCACAGGACTCACGAGGAGCAGCTGGTGGAGTCAAACTGCTGAACTTTTGGTTAGCAGCTGAGCTCTTTACCACTGTGCCACCAGGGCTCCAAGACTGGCTTAGGTGCCGTTTTATGGGCTTCCTTAGGACCTGCTATTGGTAGCTGCTGTCGAGTCAGCCCTTAACTCATAGCAACCACATGTGTGACAGGATTAGACCACTGTGATACATAGGGTTGTCACTGGCTAATATTTGGAAGTAGCTCATCAGGCCTTTCTTCCTAGTCAGTTTTAGTGAGGAAGCTCTGCCGAAATCACTTCAGCATCATAGCAACACACAGCTTCCACTGAGAGATGGGCAGTGTATGTGCTTGAAGTGCACTGGCCAGGAATCAAACTCTGGTCATCCCCGTGGAAGGTGAGAATTCTACCACTGAACCACCACTACCTAGTGCCTACTTTTATTCTATAACTTACTATACTATGTTGCAATGCTTTTTCGCTCATCCGCCACCTACCTAGACCTGAAAGCTCTTTGACGATAGAGATCCAGTGCCTAGCACAGAACCCGAAATGTATTAGCACTCTAGTAAATTGTAAAATGAAGAAATGAATGAATACGTGAACAAATGACAGGTAAACTGACAAAAGAGTGCTGAATGCAGTTTATGAGGGTTGCTGGAAACAAAGCTGTAAAGTAAGCACCTCTTGTCTAGCATAATTGTGGTGATGCTCACATGTCGCAAGGTTATGAAATGCAATTTCTCCTGCACCCTCAAAACCAGAGGCCTAATTAATCAAAGTCCCCAGATGACTTTCTATTCCTTACCACTTCTGAGGGACAGGCAAGGTTCCCAGGATTTCAGCTGTGTCTTTGAAGGCTGGAGTTGGATGTCTGTTGACTCTTGGGATGCTCCAAGAGATGTCAAATCCTTCCAGGGCACTGCTGGACCCTGAAGACTACCTGGAACCTGAAGTCAATAAGATGTGGTTAGCTTAGTAAGAATATCCCTGGGAAACTGCTGAGTAAAAATCTCAGAAAAGAGTTCAACAAAGACAACTCTAGGGAGGAGAAAAGGGGAAAAAGAACCATTTAAGGGCTGAGACTTATACTGGCCTAAGTAGTCACTTCAAGGTTATGGCTCAGTAACAATTTTCATTCTATTATTATGATGAGACCACATGCTCGAGCCTGGCAACTCCTTCTCCCATAACACATCACACCTCCCTGTTCCCACCTGCTGCCCTGGATCATCGAACTCTCTCTCCAAATCCTCCAACAGGGTTACAGCTTCCTCGCCGCTTTTTGGACTCTGTTGCTGAACCCAGACCTGCAGCTCCTCAGGCAGGATGCTCAGGAACTGTTCCAACACCAGCAGTTCCAGGATCTGCTCCTTTGTGTGCAGCTCTGGCATCAGCCACCGATAGCAAAGCTCGTGAAGTCGCCCCAGAGCCTCCCGCGGCCCAGGAGTCTCCTTGTAGCAAAACTTTCTGAACTGCTGGCGAAACATTTCTTGGCAGGCCTGGGCACTCCCATCCTGCTTAGATTTCTGACCCCAGGAAAGGCCCTCTTCTACTTTCACTACTATTAGTTCTTGTTCCTGAGGATCCTGAGTTACCAGGGTTGAAAATGCTCTGGATTCCACAGCCATTCTAGGCTGAGGCAGCTTAGCAAAAAGTTTGCTACACAACTGGGTTCTGTGCTTCAGAGTTTCCTTTAGTATTTCTTCTTTCAAGGGCTTTCCTGGAGAACACAAAAACATTGTTAAAAATTGAAAAAATCTCTAAGAACTCGTAAATAAGTCAGGTCACTCAAGCAATTTATTGAAAGGGAGCAAATTTGAGACTGTGACTAAATAAACAATAATCAGAAACTAAAAATCAGTCATGGCATTCAGTGTCCCCCATTTTGTAGAATTCCTATGACTAATGTTTTAAGAAATAACTTTAAAAGTAAAATGACACAATATTAATATTAATCACACAGTGAGAAAAATTTTTCAATTCTCTTTCAAGCCTGATTTCACCAAGGGGAAAACTCTTGGGTGCTAGTGTATCTTCAACAAGTGTGTAAACTTGCAAAATTCCATTTTTAATAGACGAAATACAGGCTTCAGACTTCTGAGGGCAACAGTATCTTGCTAGAAACTAATAATACTGATTTTTAAGCATTTATTTTTAGTTCCTTTGTATCTATGGCAAATGTTGATATTCATTTAAGGTAGTAAGAAAACATTTTTAGAAATTCACATTAAACATGAGTTGATGTAAACAAAAATATTATTCAATATTTGCTTGTTGTTCAAATTTGGGATTCACGGAATTCCTTCAATCAACACTGAGGCACTGTCTCTGGGCTCTGTCCTGCCGGGCACTAGGATACAAAAAAAGGTTCT
The DNA here is from genome assembly GCF_024166365.1 of Elephas maximus indicus. Lineage (NCBI taxonomy): Eukaryota > Metazoa > Chordata > Mammalia > Proboscidea > Elephantidae > Elephas > Elephas maximus. The sequence goes on along the minus strand of NC_064829.1, from coordinate 43,037,850 downwards.
TGTCCAGGGAATAAATGAGTCTATGGAGAAATTAACCAATAAGTATTTGTTAAATGCTTACCACATGTTCAGACATGTTAAATATCATAAAGAGACCCAAAAGAAGGAAAAGGAACCTCAGCCCTCAAAAAACACATAAGGTACTGGGAACAAAAGTTTTAAAAGTGAAGCATGGCAGCAATTAATTATGTAGATACGTTGTGGAACACAGCAAACATGATCTGATTTTAGGTTAGGGGAATATCGATAGGAGGGTATACCCTTGAATTAGCAAAACCGGTAAATAAAATTTAACCTAACATCACGATTAACTTTAGAGATGGACTAGAATATTTATGCCACAGATATGTGACTACACCAACCTTTCTATTTTTATATCCCCGGTTAAACCTCAGCGTTTGCAAAGTCACCGGGGTTGGGAATAAGTGTGATCTCTCCCGAAAGCAGGGGATTGAGTGCCGACGTCCTTTGCGTCCCCAAGACGCTCAGAGCAGCCTCCACGACAAAGAGCCGCGACTCCAGGGCAGGCTGAACGAGGGGCTGGGCTCCTCCGCCCAGCGCCCACCGCCGGTCAGCGCACCTTTCCTGTCCTCCCTCGCCTCGGAGCCCCCCTGCCTCCCTGCGAAGCCCTGGGCCGGACAGGCAGCGAGCCACAGACCCCCGGCGGAGAGCCACAAAGACCGGAAGTGCGCGCTTCGACCTTCCGCTCGCGCGCGTCGCTGGTGCGCCCTCCGCAGCCTTGGTCTGCCCCGCCCCTTGCTCGCCGGCAGCCAGTCATCGCCGTGGATTCTCCTTTTACCGCAGCCAGCCGGCTCTGGACGCTGGGTTGACAGACGTTTCCTCCGTTGAGAGGAAGTGGTTCAGGGAGGCTAAGGCTCTCCGCCCGTCCGCTTCCTATCCCGCCATGCGCCCACTGCCACCTACCGTTCTTGGTGTCATCTTTTTCCCCGACTAAACCCGCTCTCCGTTTTTAGAAGAGTATTCAGATTTGCCTGTAATTCCAGTTCTTTTCCAGGATCTTCACAAAAATAAACAGGTGGATGAACGGACTGATCAAAAAGTAAATCTTTTTATATTGCGCTTTCCCACGATTATGTCGTATGGAAAACTCACAGTCTATTTGAAATAAATTAAAGGAGGCTTGTTGAGGTTTGAAATCAGGTTAAGCCAGGCATCTAGGTGGCCCATGAAAATGAAACCACGAAGTCCAAGACACAGAAATTACAAATACAATTTTATATGGCTGAAACAAAGAATGGGTGTGGGGGGAGTGGGCGGTCTTCAAAATTATGACTGGTTTACAGCAATTAAGGTCAGTCAAAGGCGAGACATTGACAAGGGGAGCTTCAGATGTCATTGGTTACATTACTACAGTTGCCTTACATTGATTGGCTAAAGGACATAATTAAAAGGTGACGGGGTTCTCCTGTCCCTCACAAAACATTATCATGACAATGGCATGAAGGGCATTGTCGAGAACAAATTGTCAAACATTACCTTGCTCAGAGCACAAGATCTCCTGGGGAGATATGAAACAAAGAGTTTTGATAAGGTTTGGTTACAGACCCCAGGACAAGCAGTATTCACATTCTTAGCCTGACCACAAAGAGAATTGTTTCCTTAATAATAGGTTCCTAAGCAACAGGGTTGAATCTGGATGAAAGGTAAGCAACAGGGTTTGAATCTGTGTGAAAGGTGGACTGAGCCTTTATCATTAGTTCAGCCATTTTACTTTTAGGCCATATTCCTCTTTTGATTTTATATCCCACATCATTCCCTCCTTTTGAGCAAAGATTTCCAAGAACATACTTTGATGACACAGGCATACTCTCTTGTGCATGGGTTTGTTAATGTGCTACTGTCAGGTGGCGGCTTAACCTTTATGGTTTATTCCTTTCTTATTTTTCATATTAAGTGCATTTTTTTCCTCAGTTGGGGACCACTGGAACCTTGGTTGCTGGACAACACCAATAAGTCCATACTATGGCTTAGCAGCCATCTTCAGTGATATTGGTACAGGGAATAGACAGGGTATGGCCGCATTGGAGGAACAACCTAACCTATTTTCGGATTGCTAATCTAAGTCATGAGGCTTCTCTAGTTATGGGTTCCTGAATGCATTGCTGATATACATAATTCTTATAACACATTTTATAATTTCAATAACAAAGATTATTATTATCAATATAATTGACCAGGTTTGCAACAGAGACTGTGACCAAGAACTTACAATATTCCAAGCAATAGGAAAAGGAAAGAATAAAGAGATTAAAACAGTTACAGGAATAATACCACAAACATACAAAAACTATGATTACTCCTATTATCATTTGGGATCCCTGGTAGTGCAGTGGTTAAGAGATCGGCTGCTAACCAAAGAGTTGGCAGTTCTAATCCACCAGTCACTCCTTGGAAACCCTATGGGGCAGCTCTACTTTGTCCCGTAAGGTCGTTATGAGATGTACTCATCCCAATGGCAATGGGTTATTATTATTATCATTATTAGACAGTTAAAAAATGCCTAAAGATTGCACTGCTGCAATCCAAACTAATGAGACTAAAAGGATGATGACAATCAGAAACAAGAGTCTCAAGATCTTAACAGTCTGCTTGAGCCTTGGTTACAGGCCTGGTCCAGGGTCTTGGTAGCACAAGCAGTCTGCTTCTCTTCCAGAAGGTGTCTGAATTTTAGCTTATGTCCTTAACTGGTTGAACAGTCCATTCAGGAGTGATTGCCTTCTATAGCTGGGAGAAATGAATCCAAGTTTTAACTCCGTAATTTAGCGGCACAAGGATTAGTAAGGAGAACCACATATGATCCTTTCTAACGATGTGCCTGGGAATTTCTTAGCTGATGTTCTTTTAGTATATATGGTCCCTTGGAACAATACCAGGAAGATTTTGAAATTTAATTTTTCAGTTTTCAAAGTCTTCTTTAACCTGCAAAAATATTTCTTATAGTACGGGATTAAAGACTGACAACATTTAGCGTTATTAGAGTTAGTATAAGCAACATAAAACCAAACCAAGGTCAATTCTGACTCACAGCCATAATAGTCATTTCTCACTATAGTCATTTCAGCATTTACATCTTGGAGTCCATCAGCAGAATCATTTAAAACATGCTAAATGTACTTAGTCATAAATTTAACATCATTATATCTTTTAATCTATAGGATATTCTGTAGCCAACACAATGTTATTAGTTACTGAAATAACTGATTTTCATATAAAAAGAGGGACAGGAAAATAAAAATGGCTTCCTATATCTAGAAATTTGAACACTAGCAATCTTTTATAAAGATCTTATGGTAATTCCTTTAGTTCATTTGGTCACATGTAGCTAATCTTGGTTCCATGCCATTCTGGATCAGCAGCAACTCAAAAAACTTTATCAGTTCCTACAAAGAGTTCTAAAAATTTTGATTTAGTCTGACAGTATTCATGTCTGAAATATTATAGTTTAGTGTTTTCAGTGAATCTGTAAAGTAAAACTTATCTGTCAATGACTGTGGTGCAATGGATTGCTTTTGTGTGGCCTTTCTAGCCATGGTCTTGTAACTCCTACCCAAGTGATTGGGTGGGACTGTGAAAATAAGGCAATTGTGGCCCACCAAGAGGATTGCTCAATTTTGTCTTAAAAGAGAGCCAGTTCCAGAGAAGAGAGAGGACTCCACCACCACCAAAGAAGAACAGCCAAAAGCAGACAGCACATCCTTTGGACCTGGGATCCCTGTGCTAAAAAACTCCTGGAACTAGGAGAGGGAGAGAGAGCGAAGCGGTGGCAGAGAAATGACAGCAGGAGACAGGGTCGGGGGGAGGGAGGTGGGCTTCCTGTCTCACAGGGCAAGAAAGCTGATTGTCTTTGGGCAGGAGGCTTGCTGGTGGAATAGAGTGCCTCTGGACCCTTATTGGCAGAGCTAAAAGAACTTTGCAACACTTGCCCGAGCAGGGCAGAAGCTGAGGGCCAGAGAGGCATGCCTGAGAGCATGGATGGGAAGAGGCTGTTCTGCTGGAAGAACTGTATCCTGAGTGTTCCTGAACCTGAATTGTAACTTGTTGCTTCCCTATAAACCTCATAATCATGAGTATTGTCTGTCAGTTCTGTGTGGCCATTGCAATGAATTACTGAACCCAGTAGAGAAGTAGAGAGCATCATGGGAGGGACACTTAGTGTCAGAATTGGTAAAGATGGTGGAAATAGGAGGCATGTCTGACCTCTGCCTCACAGGAATCAGCCTTGGGCTGTTGATCTTGAGTCTCCTTCCCCCTTGTGAAGTTAGAGGAGGTCAGATACTGTCCCCATGCCATTTTTACAATGATAGACTTATAAAACTGCTATGGTTATTTTTGAGGACCGCTGGTTGCACAGTGGTTAAAGCGCTTGGCTGCTAGGTCAGCAGTTTGGACCCAAAAACTCCTCTGTGGAGAACAAAGTGGCTAACTGCCTCTGTAAAGATTACAGCCTTGGAAAACCCTATGGTGCAATTCTACTCTGTCCTACATACAGGGTCACTGTGAGTCAGCATTGACTCGACAGCAACAGGTTTGGTTTGGTTTTTTGGTATGGTTAACTTATAATAATTTTTTTAAATGAAAAGATTTGATGGGCATTAATTACAAAAGTAATGCTGCCTGACTAATTGGTTGCTAGGCCTAATGGTTTACTTTGAAATATCCCTTCAAAACTGCACTTTGAATAGGGAAATTATGGCAGAATTTAATCTTATTTTAATATTGTTAGGCAACATGGTGTTAACAAATAACTAACTTATATTCAGTCATGAGCTGAATACCATCCATTTGGGCAACATCTGACTGCAAATATGTCAATGGTTCCGTAAGGTTATAACAGAGTTCAGAAATTCCAACCAGAGAATGGGATGTAGCATATGTAACTGGACTTAACAAGTGCAACAGCTTCTCGTACACCACACAGGTATCTTGTATACGTGCAGTCCCTGGGTTACAAATGAGATATGTTCCTAAGTTTGTCTTTAGTTAAATTTGTAGGTAAGTTGAAACAAGTACATACAATTCTTATTCAGCATCAGTCAAATGTTTGTCTTAGTATATAGTATATATTTTACACACCAAGGACATCATGCTTGGTAAAGTAGAGGGCCAGTGAAAAAGAGGGAGACCCTCTATGTAATGGATCGACACAGTGGCTGCAACAATGAGCTCAAGCATAACGTTGTGACGGTGGCTCAGGACCGGGCAGTGTTTTGTTCTGTTGTACATGGGGTCACTATGAGTCGGAATTGACTCTACAGCACCTAACAACAACGACAGTGAATATCTTGGTATTTGCCCTGTGTTTTGTAGGTTCTGGGTTTATTTCACACTGGTTATGGTGGCTTGCGACTTGTGTACTTTTTGTGCTTATGCATTACATACAGTATACAAAACAAATACTGAAAAAATATGTTTTAGGCTTTGCTATTGGCAAAATGAGTTGTTGTTTTCAGTGACATTTTAGACAGCTGATGCTTACTTCTTTAACAGCCAAGTTGATACTATTTTTATGCATTCTAAATGTGCCACCCCCTACGCGTCTGTCAGCTTGTGTGTTGCTCTGACGCTGGAAGGTGTGCCACCGTTATTCAAAAACCGAATGGTTTCCCGCGGTGGACAAATTTCAGCTGAGCGTCCAGACTAAGACAGACTAGGACGAAGGACCTGGTGGTCTACTTCTGAAAAGAATTAGCCAGTGAAAACCTTATGGATAGCAGCGGAACATTGCCTGATATAGTGCCAGAAGATGAGCCCCTCAGGTTGGAAGGCACTCAAAAGACGACTGGGGAAGAGCTGTCTCCTCAAAATAGAGTTGACCTTAAGGATGGAGTCAAACTTTCGGGGCCTTCATTTGCTGATGTGGCACAACTCAAAATGAGAAGAAACAGCTGCAAACACCCATTAATAACCAGAAAGTTGAATGTATGCATGAAGTATGATTCTAGGAAAATTGGAAATCATTAAAAATGAAATGGAACGCATAATCCTAGGCATTAGTGAGCTGAAATGGACTGGTATTGGTCATTTTGAATTGGACAATCATATGGTCTACTACGCTGGGAATGACAACTTGAAGAGGAATGGTGTTGCACTCATCATCAAAAAGAACAATTAGAGATCTATCCTGAAGTACGATGCTGTCAGTGATAGGATAATACCCATACACCTACAAGGAAAACCAGTTAATATGATTATTATTCAAATTTATGCACCAATCACTAAGGCCAAAGATGAAGAAATTGAAGATTTTTACCAACTTCCGCAGCCTGAAATTGATCAAACATGCAATCAGGATGCACTGATAATTACTGGTGATTGGAATGTGAAAATTGGAAACAAAGAAGGATTGGTAGTTGGAAAATATGGCATTGGTTATAGGAATGATGCCAGAGATTGAATGATTGAATTTTGCAAGACCAATGACTTCTTTATTGCAAATACCTTTTTTCACCAATGTAAATGGTGGCTATACATATGGACCTCGCCAGATGGGTTACACAGGAATCAAATCGACTACATCTGTGGAAAGAGATGATGGAAAAGCTCAACATCATCAGTCAGAACAAGGCCAGGGGCCGACTGTGGATCAAACCATCAATTACTCATATGTAAGTTCAAGTTGAAACTGAAGAAAATCAGAGCAAGTCCACAACAGTCAAAGTAGGACCTTGAGTATATCCCACCTGAATTTACAGACCATCACAAGAGTAGATTTGACGCATTGAACACTATGACCAAAGACCAGATGAGTTGTGGAATGACATCATGCATGAAGAAAGCAAGAGGTCACTAAAATGATAGAAGAGGAAAAAAAAAAGACCTAAATGGATGTCAGAAGAGACTCTGAAACTTTCTCTTGAATGTTGACTGGCTAAAGGAAAAGGAAAAAAACGATGAAGTAAAGGAGCTGGACAGAAAATTTCAAAAGGGTGACTCGAGAAGGCAAAGTATTATGATGACATATGGAAAGACCTGGAGATAGAAAACCAAAAGGGAAGAACACACTCAGCATTTCTCAAGCTGAAAGAACTGAAGAAAAAAATTCAAGCCTTGAGTTGCAATACTAAAGGATTCTATGAGGAAAATACTAAACACACAGGAAGCATCAAAAGAAGATGGAAGGAATATACGGAGTCACTATACCAAAAAGAATTGGTCGACATTCAACCATTTCAGGAGGTAACATGATCAGGAACTGATGGTACTGAAGGAAGTCCAAGCTGCACTGAAAGCACTGGTGAAAAACAAAGATCCAGGAATTGACAGAATACCAATTGAGATGTTTCAGCAAACGGATGCGGTGTGCTGGAAGTGCTCACTCGTCTATATCAAGAAATTTGGAAGACAGCTACCTGGCCAACCAACTGGAAGAGATCCATATTTATGCCTATTCCCAAGAAAGATGATCCAACCGAATGCTGAAATTATAGAACAATATCATTGACGTCACATGCCAGCAAAGTTTTACTGAAGATCGTTCAAAAGTGGCTGCAGCAGTATATCAGCAGGGAACTGCCAGAAATTCAAGCCAGATTTAGAAAGGGATTTGGAACCAGAGATATCATAGCTGATGTCAGATGGATCCTGGCAGAAAGCAGAGTATACCAGAAAGATGTTTACGTGTGTTTTATTGACTATGCTAAGGCATTCGACTGTGTGGATCATAACAAATTATGGATAACATTGCAGAGAATGGAAAATCCAGACATCTAATTGTGCTTGTGAGGAATCTGTACATGGATCACAAGGCAGTCATTTGAATAGAACAAAGGGATACTGCATGGTTTAAAGGAAAGGTGTGTGTCAGGGTTGTATCCTTTTTACCATACCTATTCAACCTGTGTGCTCAGCAAATAATTCAAGAACCTGGACTATATGAAGAACGGGACATCAGGATTGGAGGAAGACTCATTAACAACCTGCTTTATGCAGATGACACAACCTCGCTTGCTGCAAGTGAAGAGGATTTGAAGATCAAAGACCACAACCTTCCATATGGATTACACCTCAACGTAAAGAAAACAAAGATCCTCACAACTTGACCAATAAGCAACATCATAGTAAACGGAGAAGAGATTGAAGTTGTCAAGGATTTCATTGTACTTGGATCCACAAATGACACCCATGAAAGCAGCAGTCAAGAAATCAAAAGATTCATTGCATTGGGCAAATCTGCTGCGAAAGATCTCTTTAAAGTGTTGAAAAGCAAAGATGTCACCTTGAAGACTAAAGTGTACCTGACTCATGCCAAGGTGTTTTCATTTGCCTCATATGCATGTGAAAGGTGGACAATGAATAAGGAAGACCAAAGAAGAACTGACGTCTTTGAATTATGGTATTGGTGAAGAATACTGAATATACCATGGACAGCCAAAAAAACAAACAAATCTGTCTTGGAAGAAGTACAGCCAGAATGCTCCTTAGAAGGAAGAATGGCGAGACTTCATCTCACATACTTTGGACATATCAGGAGGAATCAATCCCTGGAGAAGGACTTCATGCTTGGTAAAGTAGAGGTCAGTGAAAAAGGGGAAGACCCTCAAAGAGATGGATTGACACGGTGACTGCAACAGTGGGCTCAAGCAAAGCAAAGATTGTGAGGATGGTACAGGACTGGGCAGTGTTTTGTTCTGTTTTATATAGGGTCGCTGTGAGTCAGAACGTACTTGATGGCACCTAACAACGATAACAAAAATCTCACTAGTTTTTGTAGTTGTTTGATTGGACTATTACTGCTAATATATAAGTTAATAATATAGTTATATATAAAAGTTTACTACTGTGAACAATAAAAATACATATTACATTTTCATCATGTTTATTAGAAGGAAGAGTTATTAAATGTGCGTATGAGATCTGTCCCAGATTACTTAAGCATTTTTTCTATTCTCATTTTCCCAAACATCCGTTGGTTTTTGTTCTTTCCTCCCTCTTCTATGACTTGGCATGAATGTTGCTGTTTTGCATTGCATTATGCCTATTGTAAGGAGCCCTGATGGCTCAGTGGTTAAGCACTAGGCTACTAACTGAAATGTCGGTAGTTTGAACTCACCAGCCGCTCTGGGGAGAAAATTGTGGCAATCTGCTTTCGTGAAGATTGCACCCTAGAAAACCCTAAGGGGCAATTCTACTCTGTCATATAGAGTCAATATGAGTTGGAATTGAGTTGATGCCCACAACAACAGCAACACGTATTGTTGGTTAACAAGCAGATGATAATCAGGAATGGTGACAGTGGATCTAGCTGTAAAATGGTTGAAATCACTTTGACCTCTGCTAATTTGGAAATCACTATGAGTCAGAATCAACTTGATGGTAACGAGTAATTTTGAAAATACAGTTTGTCCAGGATCAGCAATGTAAGTGGATTTGTTTACCTTGCGTTTCATAGTCCAGCAGTTCTGTGGCAGCTCTGAATATTCAGAGGAAAAACAGGATCCTTCAGTTTTTGAGACATTTTCCTGGAACATGCTGCCACCTCTCGGCTATAGAAAGCAGGGCTGCTTCAGTAGGATCCCAGTGCAGAGAGACTGCACTAATAGTCAAAATTTTGTGAACATAGACAATTTGCACTTTCAATGTCTAAAGGATTCATTAGATATTTGAATTACTAAAAAAAACTATATAACACTCTAAGGAATAAAATAATCTTGAATATTTTCTACAGAGTTACTTGAATACAAAGATGTAAAAGAGTAAGGGTGATGCTTTTTATGCAGTGGGCAAGAACTTGTGTGAAATTCATAGAATCCAATGAGAACGAAAACATTTCCTATCAGAACCTTTGGGACACAGCGAAAGCAGTGCTCAGAGGTCAATTTATATCAATAAATGCACACATCCAAAAAGAAGAAAGGGCCAAAATCAAAGAATTATCCCTACAACTTGAACAAATAGAGAGCAGCAAAAGAAAACCTCAGGCACCAGAAGAAAACAAATAATAAAAATTACAGCGGAATTAAATGAAGCCAAAAGCTGGTTCTTTGAAAAGATTGATAAATTTGATAAACCACTGGCCAAACTGGCAAAAGAAAAACAGGAGAGGAAGCAAATAACCTGAATAAGAAATGAGATGGGCGATATTACAACAGATCCAACTGAAATTAAAAGAATCATATCAGATTACTACAAAAAATGGTACTCTAACAAATTTGAAAACCTAGAAGAAATAGATGAATTCCTAGAAACACGCTACCTACCTAAACTAACACAAACTGAGGTACAACAACTAAATAAACCCGTAACAAAAGAAGAGATTGAAAAGGTAATAAAAAAACTCCCAACAAAAAAAAGCCCTGGTCCGGACGGCTTCACTGCAGTGTTCTACCAAACTTTCAGAGAAGAGTTAATATCACTACTACTAAAGGTATTTCAGAGCATAGAAAAGGTTGGAATACTTCCAAACTCATTCTATGAAGCCACTATATTCCTGATACCAAACCAGATAAAGATACCACAAAAAAAGAAAATTATGGACCTAATATCTCTTGTGAACACAGACGCAAAAATCCTCAACAAAATTCTAGCCAATAGAATTCAACAACATATCAAAAAAATAATCCACCACGACCAAGTGGGATTCATACCAGGTATGCAGGGATGGTTCAACATTAGAAAAACAATTAATGTAATCCATCATATAAGTAAAACAAAAGAGAAGAACCACATGATCTTATCAATTGATGCTGAAAAGGCATTTGACAAAGTTCAACACCCATTCATGATAAAAACTCTCAGCAAAATAGGAATAGAAGGAAAATTCCTCAACATAATAAAGGGCATTTATACAAAGCCAACAGCCAACATCATTCTAAATGGAGAGAGTCTGAGAGTATTCCCCCTGAGATTGGGAACAAGACAAGGATGCCCTTTATCACCATTCTTATTCAACATTGTGCTGGAGGTCCTAGCCAGAGCAATTAGTCTAGATAAAGAAATAAAGGGCATCCAGATTGGTAAGGGAGAGGTAAAAGTATCTCTGTTTGCAGATGACATGATTTTATACACAGAAAACCCTAAAGAATCCTCAAGAAAAGTACTGAAACTAATAGAAGAGTTCAGCAGAGCGTCAGGATACAAGATAAACATACAAACCTTGGTTGGATTCCTCTACACCAACAAAAATAACATTGAGGAGGAAATCACCAAATGAATACCACTTACTGTAGCCCCCCAAAAGATAAAATACTTAGCAATAAATCTTATTGGAGATGTAAAAGACCTATATAAAGAAAACTACAAGACATTACGGCAAGAAACAAAAGGAGACCTACATAAGTGGAAAAATACCTTGTCATAGTAGGAAGACTTAGCATTGTAAAAATATCTATTCTACCAGAAGCCATCTATAGGTACAATGCAATTCCAATCCAAAGTCCAACGACATTTTTTAATGAGATGGAGCAACAAATCACCAACTTCATATGGAAGGGAAAGAGGTCCCGGATAAGTAAAGCATTACTGAAAAAGAAGAACAAAGTGGGAGCCCTCACTCTACCTGATTTTAGAACCTATTATACTGACACAGTAATCAAAACAGCCTGGTACTGGTACAACAACAAATACATGGACCAATGGAACAGAACTGAGAATCCAGACATAAGTCCATCCACATATGAACAGCTGATATTTGACAAAGGCCCAAAGTCAGTTAAATGGGGAAAAGAGTGTCTGTTTAACAAATGGTGCGGGCATAACTGGATATCCATCTGCAAAAAAATGAAACAAGACCCATACCTCCCACCGTACACAAAAACTAACTCAAAATGGATCAAAGACCTAAATATAAAATCTAAAACAATAAAGATCATGGAAGAAAAAATAGGGACAATTTCAGGAGCCCTAGTACATGGCATAAACAGTATACAAAACATTACTAACAATGCAGAAGAGAAACTAGATAACTGGAAGCTCTTAAAAATCAAACACCTATACTCATCCAGGAAACCCTAGTGGTGTAGTGGTTAAGCGCTATGGCTGTTAACCAAGAGGTCAGCAGTTCAAATCCACCAGACACTCCTTGGAAACTCTATGGGGCAGTTTTACTCTGTCCTGTAGGGTCACTATGAGTTGGAATTGACTCAGTGGCACTGGGTTTGGTCTTTGGTTTATGCTCATCCACAGACTTCATCAAAAGAGTAAAAACATTACCTACGGACTGGGAAAAGTTTTTAGCTATGACATTTCCGATCAGCGTCTGATCTCTAAAATCTACATGATACTGCAAAAACTCAACTACAAAACGACAAATAACCCTATTAAAAAATGGGCAAAGGATAGGAACAGGCACTTCACTAAAGAAGACATTCAGGTAGCTAACAGATACATGAGGAAATGCTCAGGATCATTAGCCATTAGAGAAATGCAAATCAAAACTACAATGAGATTCCATCTCACTCCAACAAGGCCGGTATGAATCCAAAAAACACAAAATAATAAATGTTGGAGAGGTTGTAGAGAGACTGGAACACTTATACACTGCTGATGGGAATGTAAAATGGTACAACCACTTTGGAAATTGATCTGGTGCTTCCTTAAAAAGCTAGAAATAGAACTACCATAGGATCCAGCAATCCCACTCCTCGGAATATATTCTAGAGAAATAAGAGCCGTTACGTGAACAGATACATGCACACCCATGTTCATTGCAGTATTGTCTACAATAGCAAAAAGATGGAAGCAACCAAGGTGCTCATCAACAGATGAACGGATAAATAAATTATGGTATATTCACACAATGGAATAGTATGCACCGATAAAGAACAATGATGAATCCGTGAAACATTTCATAACATGGAGGAATCTGGAAGGCATTATGCTGAGTGAAATTAGTCAGTTGCAAAAGGACAAATATTATATGAGACCACTATTACAAGAACTTAAAATATAGTTTAAACAGAGAAGAAAATATTCTTTGATGGTTTTGAGAGTGGGGGGGGAGGGAGGGAGGGAAGGAGGGAGAGGAGTTTTCACTAATTAGATAGTAGACAAGAACTATTTTAGGTGAAGGGAAAGACAACACACAATACAGGACAGGTCAGCACAACTGGACTAAAGCAAAACAAAGAAGTTTCCTGAATAAACTGAATGCTTTGAAGGCTGGTGTAGTGGGGGCGGGGTTTTGGGGACCATGGTTTCAGGGGACATCTAAGTCAATTGGCATAATAAAATCTATTAAGAAAACATTCTGCATCCCACTTTGGAGAGTGTCTTCTGGGGTCTTAAATGCTAGGCAGTAGCCATCTAAGATGCATCAATTTGTCTCAACCCACCTGGAGCAAAGGAGAATGAAGAACACCAAAGACACAAGGTAATTATGAGCCCAAGAGACAGAAAGGGCCACATAAACCAGAGACTCCATCAGCCTGAGATCAGAAAAACTAGATGGTGCCCGGCTACAACCGATGACTGCCGTGACAGGGAACACAACAGAGGCCCCCTGAGGGAGCAGGAGAGCAGTGGGATGCAGACAGCAAATTCTCATAAATAGACCAGACTTAATGGTCTGACTGAGACTAGAAAGACCCCAGAGGTCATGGTTCCTAGACTTTCAGTTAACACAAAATAGGAACCATTCCCATAGCCAACTCTTCAGATACGGTTAGGACTGGATTATGGGACAGAAAATGATACTGGTGAAGAGTGAGCTTCTTGGATCAAGTAGACACATGAGACTATGTGGGCTGCTCCTGTCTGGAGAGGAGATGAGAGGGCAGAGGGGGTCAGAAGCTAGCCAAATGGACACGAAACTAGAGAGTGGAGGGAATGAGTGTGCTGTCTCATTACAGGGAGAGCAACAAGGAGTATATAGCAAGGTGTTTAAGTTTTTATATGAGAGACTGACTTGGTTTGTGACTTTCACTTAAAGCACAATAAAAATAAAAAAAGAGAAATAATCAGGGGAAAAAAAAAAAGATTAAATGCAAGCTAGAAGCAGAGATCGGGGAAGAGAGATCCCAAGCCACATGAAGATCACCCAGGAGCAGAAGCTCAAAGAAGAGACAAGGAACTTCCCTCAGAGCTGACAAAAACAAAGCATTTTCCTAGAGCCGGCACTCTGAATTTGGACTTCTAGCCTCCTAAATTGTGAGAAAATTAATTTCTTTTTGTTAAAATCATCCACTTGTGGTATTTCTGTTATAGCGGCACTAGATAACGAAGACAGACTCCTTTCCAAAATTACAGGTACAGGGTTTTAGTGAAACACGAACTCATCAGTGTTGATTGAAGATCGCTATGAGTCAGAATCAATTCAACGGCAGTGGGCTTGGTTTTGGGTTTGGAACTCATATTACCCAGGATACTAAGCTCGTTTGTTAGTGTCTAATCTAGTGCCAGACTCCTAAAAGGCCCAGTTTCTGACAAGGCCACAGTAGGATGAAATGCTGTTCCTTAAAAAAAAAAAAAGAAAAATGCAGTCCAAGATGTTCTATGTAAGTTTTAAACTTAGATTTAATCAAGTCCAGCCAAAATTATTCCACCAAGGAGCTATTATCACCTTCCTCCTTTCGAAAGCAGCTAAAACCACCGAATTATTGGCAGTCACATCCAATTCTTTAAACATGAAAAATTCTTATACCTTCCCAACTCTTAAGTCTACCTTGCTTTTTCTGTTTAACATGTTTGTGAAGTTATTTGGAAAAAATTTGAGTTTTAATTTATGAATCTGCAATGTAATGCAAGATAACATTCTGCTCTTGAAAAGCATACTGAATATAGGAGAAACAGTGTTTGGAAAACTCTCAATTATAGAAGAATTAATACATCGCAACATATATGAATTTTATAGTTAGAAAAAGAAAAAATAGAACAAAACCCAAGAGACTATGGCAGTAACCTTAGACTGACATTAAACACCACCAATTTTTATTTATTTTAATATTTCTTTAGCTGCAACTCCTTGGTTGACCCATAATCCATTTTGTTCATATTTGTTTCTCCACCTTGTTTTCATACATGTTTACATGAAAAAGAAAATACTGAAAGATATCAGTTCTGACTCATAGCAACCGTATGTACAACAGAACAAAACACTGCCTGGTCCTGCACCATCCTCACAATCATTGCTATGTTTGAGCCCATTGTTTCAGCCACTGTGTCAATCCATCTCATTGAGGGTCTTGCTCTTTTTCAATGACCCTCTGCTTTACCAAGCATGAAGTCCTTCTCCAGGGACTTGTCTCTTCTGATAACATGTCAAAAGTACGTGAGACCGAGGCTCACCGTTCTCACCTCCAAGGAGCATTCTGGCTGTACTTCTTCCAAGAGAGATTTGTTCCTTCTTCTGGCGATCCATGATTTATTCAGTATTCTTCACCAACATCATAATTCCAAAGCATTAATTCTTCTTCAGTCTTCCTTGTTCATTGTCCAGCTTCCACATGCATATGATGAGATTGAAAATACCATGGCTTGGGTCAGGCACACCTTAGTCCTCAAAGTGACATATTTGCTTTTTAACGCTTTGAAGAGGTCTTTTGCAGCAGATTTGCTCAGTGCAATAAGTCATTTGATTTCTTGACTGCTACTTCAATGGGTGTTGATTGTGGATACAAGTAAAATGAAATCCTTGACAACTTCAATCTTTTCTCCATTTATGCTGCTGCTGCTTATTGGTCCAGTTGTGAGGATTTTTGTTTTCTTTATGTTGAGGTATAATCCATACTGAAGGCTGTAGTTTTTGATCTTCATCAGTGAGCGCTTCAAATTCCCTTGGCTTTCAGCAAGCAAGGTTGTGTCATCTGCATATCATAGACTGTAAATGAGTCTACCTCCAAAATATCCCTTTGTTCTGTTCAAACGACTGCCTCTTGGTCTATGTACAGGTTCCACATGAGCACAATTAAGTGTTCTGGAATGCCCATTCTTCACAATATTGTCCATAATTTGTTATGATCCACATAGTTGAATGCCTTTGCCTAGTCAATAAAACACAGGTAAACATTCTTCTGGTATTACCTGCTTTCATTCATACACACACGTATGTATTCTACTTATACCTTGTAAGAAATATCTATGATATGTTTGAGAAATCTCTCTATTCTATACTTTTGTTGTGTGCTGTGGAGTCGATTTCAACTCATAGCAACTCTATATGACAGAGTAGATCTGCCCCATAGGATTTCCTAGGCTGCAATCATTATGAGAAGAGATTGGGTGGGTTGGTACTGCCAACCTTTCTGTTAGCAGCTGAGCACTTAACCGTTGTGCCACCAGGGCTCCTTATTCCGTAAGATAGTCACTTAAATTAAATAAACACACTGTTTTATTTGAATGGGCAGTCCATATTAGGGAAGGCGTTTTAGAGATGATCGTGGGAGATACAGAATGTTCTCATTGTCAATAAAATTGAGATATACAGGAAAACATGCTGTTGGCATTTTCTTTAATCAGCACTTTGTCTTTTTTAAGTTCTCCCATTTCTACCCTTCCAGCCCTGTCCTGTGTCCTGATTCTGCCCTGTCCTGTGTCCTGATTCTACCTTAACCTACCTGTCAACAAATTTCTGCTAAACTTAGCTTAAGGTATATATAGAAAATGATTTACTTAGTAAAGTATTATTTCTTCCAATGCTTTTTCCTTTGTACACGGGATCTTTGGAGGTGAAAAAGTGCTTTTCCTCTTCCATTCTGCCTTCCTGAGGTCGGAAGTAAAGAATTAGGTAGCATGCTATCTGAAAAAGTATGAAACTCTGATCTATGGTTGCTTGATTAAAATGCTAGTCTTTTTATAAATTATGAAAGCCACTTATGGGAGGAGCAGGCTGTAACCTAAATTATCACTGGAGTCTAGCCATCCAGGGCTCTCAAAGGAAGAACTCAAGCTAAAGATCTTCCCTAGTTGGACCATCAACCCAAATGAAAAAGTATCTGCTCATTACATCGATTTTTGGAAGTGGATACCAGGCTTTTCTTCTGAGGTATATCTGGGTATACTCAAACCTCCAACCTTTAGGTTAGCAGCTCAGTGTGTTAACTGTTTGCATCACCCAAGGACTCTTCCAAATAAATAGTTTTCTTTTATTCTTTTTCTCAGGTTGGTAGTGAACACTGTAATGTTTACATTTACTGTGTTTTAAAGATAGACAGTATTGTTTGTTTATTTTTTTCTCAATTAAGCAATATATATATACATCGGAATAAATCAAATAATATAGTATAAATACAAAGTTTATATGACCAATGTTAACTGTTTGGTGTGTATCTTTTGCTATGCTCGTACAAATACAAACGTGTAGACTGGATTAAAGATCTAAATGCAACCAATAAATCCACAGGAAAATATTTCTATAATGTTGTAGGGTAGAATGTGAAAGTGAGGGAGGTGAGCTTCTTAAGCAAGATGAAAAACCCAGAAGCTCAGAGTTAAATTAGAGATACTTTAAAAGTTAAAGTTTCTGAATGGTAAAAACACCACAAATGCTGTCAAAAGACAAACAATAGACTGATAAAATATTTGCAGCACATTTGAAAGACAAATTGCTAATATGCAGTACTTTTGTAATTTGATAAAAAGGCAAAATGCCTATCTGAACAATGGGCAAAGAATATGAATAGACAGTTAATTGCTAATAGCTATTTAGCGATTCTATTCTATTTCCTAATTCTTTATGTAGTGCCTGGAGTCTTAAAAGCTTGCAAGTGGCAGGACAATTGGTCTCCATTCACCTGGAGCAACAGAGGAAGCAGGAGAGTCAGGAATAGGAGGAGGATATGGAATGTATGGTTAATTGCCTCCAAGAACAATTGCCTCCTTTGCCATGAGACCTGAAGAACTGGATGGTGCCTGGTTACCATTACTAAACATTTTGATAAAGCTTCCTTAGGAGAATCCAGATCAAAAGCGGGGAATACAGAACAGGATTCCAAATTATAATGGACTCTAGACTTTCTGAAGCCACGGGGGTTGGATGAACCCCTGACACTATTGCCCTGACATAATCTTTAAAACTTAAACCACAAACGCTCTGACAGGGATTAAAACAAAGGGTACTGGACAGAGTGGGAGAAAGATACAGAAAAAAATTCAAATTTACAGAAAAAGACCAGTCTTACTGGTCTGACAGAGGCTGGAGGAATCCCCGAGACTCTATGGCCCCCAGACACAGAAATGAAACCACTCTCAAAGTCCACCTATCAGCCAAAGATTAGAGAGGCCTATAAAACAAATCAAAGGCACTGGGTTTGGTTGGGTATAAAACAAACAGTAACACACGCGATGAACGTGCTTCTTAGTTTAATCGTGTATACGAGACCAAATTGATATGTAATTTATAGACAGCAATTCCAGTAATCAGCTGTGCAACCCCACCCTTAATCAAAGTGATTTTTCCATCACCCTTAACTCCCTGCTTTCCACCCCTTCCCACCCCTCATAACCACTAATAAACTTTAGTCTCTATACATTTGCCTTTTTATATAAGTGAGGTCATATAACATTTGTTCTTTTGAGATTGTCTTATTTCGTTCAGTATCATTCATGTTTTCCAGCTTCATCCACATTGCAGCGCATATCAAAACTTTGGTTTCTTCTACTGGCTTAGTAGTATCCCACTGTATGTATGTACCACTTTTTGTTTATCCATTCATCTGTTGATGGGCATTTAGGTTGGTTCCACCTTTCACTATTGTGAATAGTGCTGCAATAAACATTGGAGTACAAATCTCCAAGTCCCTGATTTCAAGCAGTGTGTCATGGGTTGAATTGTGTCCCCCCCCCCAAAGTATCTGTCAACTTGGCTAGGTCATGATTGCCAGTATTGTATGATTGTCTACCATTTTGTCATCTCTCTTTTGTGATTTCCCTATGCGTTGTAAATCCTAACACTATGATGTAATAAAATGGATTAGTGGCAGTTATATTGATGATTTTTTTTTTATATTGATGAGATCTATAAGGTTAGATAGTGTCTTAAGCCAATCTCTTTTGAGATATAAAAGACAGAATTGAGAAGAGAGACATGGGGATCTCATACCATCAAGAAAACAGTGCAGGGAGCAGAGCAAGTTCTTTGGACCTGAGGTCCCTGTGCTGAGATGCTCCCAGACCAAGGGAAGACTGATGAAAAGGATCTCCCTCCAGAACAGACAAAGAACACCTTCCTCTGGTGCCAGCACCCTGAATTCTGACTTTTAGCCTACTGGACTGTGAGAAAATAAATTTCTCTTTGTTAAAACCAGCCACTTGTGATGTTTCTGTTATGGCAGCACTAGGTGACTAAGACACAGGCCTCTTGCCATTCCACATAAAGATAAGGATTGCTTTTCCATTTCCATAAAGAGCGCTTTTGGAATTTTAATTGGGATTGCATTGAATCCATGAGGGTAAGTCAAAAAGTATTGCTACTAGGATACCAGTTCATATACGCATGGGTTTATTCCAAAGAAAACATGTTTAAACACATCTCTGTGATCAGTGGATGGCTGCAGACAAGTTCTCTCAGTAATACACTTGTCTTAGTCTCTGTAGGTGCCTTCAAAGAAAAGGATACTTTTTGTGCTGTGGAAAAAATAAATTTGAGATCAGGGCTAACATTAAATTTTTAACAAAACTCAAGTGGATAGCTTTCCAAATCACTGAAGCTTTGCAACAGGTTCATGGGAATGGTGCCCCACATAAAACAACAATTTTTAGGTGGATGAAACATTTCAAGGAATGTCAGGAAGACCCTAAAGACGAGCCAGGAGGGGGAAGACTGCTCACAAGGTTATGGTGATCTTTTTTTTTTTTTTTTAATTCCAAAGAGATAATCTTGATAAATTTTCTCGAAGGGCACAGCGTGATCACTGGTGCTTATTATGAAAAAGTTTTAAGAAAATTGAAAGCTGCATTGGTGAGAAAAAGCCCAGGAAATTTGCGCTGAAGGATTTTTTTCCAGCTCAAAAATCACCTGCTCATTCTTCAAGGGTAGCAAGTGCTGTCCTGAAAATTTTGTTGGGAAACCTTACTCCATCCACCCTACAGCCCTGGTCTTGCCCCTTTAGAGTTCTTTTTGTTCCCAAAACTCAAAGAAAATTTAAAAGGAACATGATTTGAGTACTTTGAGGACTGCCGTTTTGACCTGGTGTGAATCAAGGAGGGCAGAATTCTTCAGGGAGGGTTAGAGAGATGGAAACACTGCCTTCGGAAGTGTGTTGACCTAGATGGAGGCTATGGCGAGAAACAATGGCTTCACATTTTGGTATTTTTGTTTAAGAAAGGTTTCTATGCTTTTGTAGCGGTACTTTTTGACTTACCCTTGTATAGATTACGTTGGGTTGTATTGATATCTTTGTAATATTAAGCCTTCCAACCCAAGAACACAGAAAATCTTTCTATTTCTTTTTTGATCTCTTTCAGCAGTGTTTTATAATTTTCACTATATAAGACCTTCAGGTTCCTGGTAAGATTTATTCCTAGATATTTTTATTCTCTTAGATGCTATTGTAAATGGAATTGTCTCCCTAATTTCCACTTGAGATTTCTCATTGCTGGGGTATAGAAACCCAACTGATTTTTGTTTGTTTACCTTGTACCTTGCAACTTTGCTGAATTCTCCTATTAGCTCTAGAAATTTTCTTGCAGACTCCTTGGGATTTTATATACATAGGCTCATAAAAAATATCATCTGCAAATAGAGATAATTTTACTTCTTTTCCTCTGGATATATTTTATTTCTTTTTCTTGTCTTATTTCTTTGGCTACAATACCAAATAGAAGTGATGAGAGTGGGCACCCTCACCACTTCTCAAAGATTTCAAAGGGAAAACTCTCAGTCTTTCTCCATTAAGTATAATGTTGTCTGTTGGCTTTTCATATATGCCCTGAATCATATTAAGGAATTTCTCTTCTCTTCCAATCTACTTTAGGGTTTTCATCAAGAAACGGTTTTGGATTTTATCATATACTTTTTCTGCATCCATAGAAATGATCGTGTAGTTCTTTTCCTTTGTTCTATTGATGTGGTGTATTATGTTGATTCATTTTCTAATGTTCAACCATCCCTGCATTCCCAGAATAAATCCCACTTGGTCATGGCGTATGACTCTTTTAATATTCTGTTGGATTCTGTTCACTAGTATTGTGTTGAGGATTTTTGCATCTATATTCATAAAATATATTGGCCTATAGTTTTATTTTCTTATAGTTTCTTTGTCTGGTTTGGTATCAGGGTTATGTTTGCTTCATAGAACAAATTAAGGAATAACCTTTCCTTCTCTATCTTTTAGGAAGAGTTTAAACAGTACTGGTGTCAGTTCTCTCAATGTTTGGTGGAATTCCCCAGTGAAGCCATTTGTCCTGAGACTTTTTTTTGATGGGAGGTTTTTGATCACTGATTTAATCTCTTCACTGGCTATGGGTCTATGGAAACTTTCTATTTCTTCTCGAATCAGTTTGGATAGGTTGTGTGCTTCTAAGAATTTGTCTGTGAATATTGTCTTAGAGTAAGCATTCATACTCTGATTAATGTAAAACTGAGACATTTATTGAAAGAAAAGAGACAGTTTAAGCTGGAAATAGACTGAATTCCATGTAGTGGAATTCAGTTATCCAAATATGACAATTCAGCAGTGACAATTTATAGGAAGAGAACAGGGGAACGGTGGATTGAAACACATTTCTTGATTGGTATTTACAAACTTAGATCATCGAAAGACATTACTTGATTGGTAATTACAGGCTTAGGTCATTGAAAGGCATTACTCAATTGCTAGTAGATCATTTTAAGGCGGGACTTCCTGTGGTAAGGCAGGAATTCCTGTGGTGGAACTCATAAGGCAGGACTTCTTGTGGCAACTCTGCAAGGCGATTGGCTTAAAAAGGTGTATGTCTCTTTCTTAGATTGGTTACAGTGTGGCAATTACAGAAGTATATGACAGGGAAGGGCCGCAGTGTAGTTACATCAACACTACCAGACATTCCTCTCTTAGAAACTGTGTGGAAGATGGTTTCTGCTAGGGTGAAAATGGAACCAGCTAACAAGGAATAACAACCAGTCCTCAAACAGGCCATTTAAGATCATATCAGGTACCTCAAAAAAAAGTTTTTTCTTTAATTCCCTTACATACTCCCTTGTATTGGTCAAGGGTTTCAAGAAAAATTATTCGATGAGCTCACTAACAACTATTCTGAAAGAAGGCTTTCTTCTGCATGGACTTTAAGCATATATTTATTCTGGATGACTGCTTATTTACATGTCTTTAAGACCTCAGGTGCTATACATGTGAAAACGTTGTTATTATTGTTAGGTGCCATCAAGTTGGCTCTGAATTATTAGTGACTCCATGCACAACAGAATGAACCCCTGTCTCGTACTTCTTTCAAGACAGATTTTTTTGCTCTTCTGGTAGTCCATGGCACATTCAATATTCTTCACCAATCCCCTAATACAAAGGTGTCAATTCTTCTTCATTCTTCCTTATTCACCATCCAGTAGGCACATGCATATGAAGCCACCAAAAATATCATAGTCTAAGTCAAGTGCACCCCAGTCCTCAATGTGACATCCTCAACTTTTAACATTTCAGAAAGGCTTGTTGCGGCAGATTTGTCTAAATGCAACATGTTTGGTCTCCTGACTGTTGCTTCCAGAGGCACCAACTGTGGATTCAGGAAAAATGAAATCAAACTATACATAGCAGCAGAACATTGTGAAAAGGTAGCTGGGCACTATTTGATGTCTTCACCATGGCATGACTTTAGTCTCTTGCTTCTGTGGTTTTATTACTTAATGGTTAGTGCAGGGCAGGCCACATTAAAGGAATAATAACCTGACATCTGATGGCTTATTCAAGGAGTAGGCTCAAGTTTATCTGAACTATAAATATTGTCAATGTACATTATTCTTTTCATAGGCATTAAATGGGTCTTTTGGGTAACAGCATTTGTCAAAAGTGTCATACAACATTTAACAGTCTTTTTTTGTTTTTTGTTTTTTAATGATTAATACAATGACAAGGAGTACTATTAATCCAGTTTGCAACACAGACTTAATCCATGATCCAATGCCTGAGGATAGCCAGCTGAAAATTTTTTAAAAAGCTGAGTTTTATGGTGGAGGTGTATGGAACCAAGTAGCCTTCTGGCGAATTAGTTTAGTATCTAGTTCCCCCTCTCCTGAAGTGTTAATCCAGTTGCAGCAAGAGGTGTCAGCTATAGCACAGACCCCACCTTGCTGGGCTAACAGGAAATCTAGGGAATTCAATGATCCAAAACTACTTTGACAAATGAGTTCAATGATTTCTCTTGAACAGTCATAACACTGGCAACATCATCTGATATTCATTCGTGGTTCTGGAGATGTTACCGATGGTGTGTTCTAAATCTCCTACTCTGTACCAAGGGAGCATATCCTAAAAAAACTATAACCTAAACCAAGGAACTCCTTTAAGGGGTTCCCTCAATCTCTCCTTTGCTCATCTCTTGACCATTTGTCTCTCCTCCTTTCTAATAGTTTCAAGTGGCCAGTCCAGTGTAAACTCTCATTGTAAGAATGGATGTCTAAAGGACTTCCCCCATATGGTCTAAAGTACATTGACCTGTCATATTCCAACCATCCAAACAGGATAAAGCCCAGGTATAAAACTCATTATTTGGATTTGAATTATTAAAAGTGGGATAGCTTGATCCTGTACATAAGAATAAATATTCATATGGGTCATATATTATACTGGCCCTGACATCCTTACCTGGGAGAGAGATGGTTTGATTTGTCTGTTTAAACCAATTCTCTCTCAAGGAGTTGTTACAAATAGACAGTCATTGTAACTTTAGCCAACTCCATATTTGGACACAAAGTGTAGACATGCTGTTAAACTACCTGAAAAAGCCATGTTCCAATACCTGGGCATTACATGAAATTAAGGGCTCATTTTTACAATCTGCAGAGAAGATCAAGGTTGTTTTGGAACACTCTTTAACTTTAATCCAAGTCAGATTGAAACATGGGACTTGGGATTCAGTCAGTACCTCAGGAGGATGCCATAGTCTCACACATATGGTTCACCTAGAGGGGGTGTTAAAATTGATGATAGCAGAGGGAACATAGCTATAATTCAGTATGAGAGTAGCTAATGGATCTGAGGTCTCATGTACAGTTTTGAGTAAAGGATGCCAGTCCAGAATTCAGTAGATTTGTGGATTGTGCAACTACCTGAGCAAACTTAACAAAAACATTCTCATGTCAAGAATTAATGGGAGCTGTAATGAGCAGTAGTATGTGATGACAAAATTAATTATTTTCTAAATTTTGTGTTATAAAAAGAAGTTTGGTTTTCAGGGGAAGAGCAAAATATTGAAATAAGGAATAATACCCCACAGCTGGAGTCCAGTAACAATAAAAAGGATTAGGATAATCAGAAAACAAATTCTTAGTACCTCTACAGATAAATTTTTTCATCCTAAAACTTTGAGTTTATAATACAAAAAGCCTATCGTGGATTGAATTATTTCCCCCGAAAAACGTGTGTATCAACTTGGTTAGGCCACAATTCCCAGTATTGTGTGGTTGTCCTCCATTTTGTGATTGTAATTTTATGTTAAGAGGATTAGGGTGGGATTGTAACACAACCCTTACTCAGATCACCTCTCTGATCCCATGTAAAGGGAGTTTCCCTGGGGTATGGCCTGTACCTCCTTAGAGATAAAAGGAAAGAGAAGCAAGCAGAGAGTTGGAGACCTCACACCGCCAAGAAAGAAACACCGGGAGCAGAGTGTGTCTTTTAGACCCTGGGTTCCTGTGCAGAGAATCTCCTAGTCCAGGGGAAGATTGACGAGAAAAACCTTCCTCCAGAGCTGACAGAGAGAGAAAGCCTTCCCTTGGAGCTGACAACCTGAATTTGGACTTTTAGCCTACTTTACTGTGAGAAAATAAACTTTTCTTTATTAAAACCATCCACTTGTGGTATTTCTGTTATAGGCCTAGATAACTAAAACAAAGTCATTTCAAAAGCAATGGCAAGTTATAATTTCAAATTAAGCAAAAATGATATAATGGTCAGAATGTAGCACTTCAAATGAATTAGATCATTAAAATCATTAAAATTTCCAGTAACTAAGGAAAATTAAAAAAGAGTTAAAGCCCTCGTTTAAACAACTTATTTCACAGATACCAGCTGGCATAATACAATCACCAAAACTACCAGGATATAATTCCAAATGATGCACAACAACTAATAATACAAAAAAGAAAAAGACAACCATTCCAACTTCCAGTGCAGGCTGCATAGGAAATTTCAGGTCAGGTCCGAAGATCTTAGGAAAGCAATCTATCAGCAATTTCCTGAGTTAGAGCCGCCTGCCACAAACAGCCAATTCTTGAGATGGGGGTGAGGTGAGTAGCAAGAGCTTTATTAGATATACAGGTATATGGAGACAGAGGGGAATGATCTCCTAAAGTCGTCTGTCTCGAGGAACTGCTGTCCTGCTGGGGCTTTATAGGGAAAGGGGGACATGGGTTTTAGGAACTTGTGGAATATGCATTCTCTTTCTTTGGTTTCGGTGGTCATATCTCACACATGTTGATCTTTTCCTGCCGTTATCCCATCGGCTCAGGGGGTGGCTGGCACCATCCTTCATCTTATTTGACAGGCTTAGATCAATATCACTTGTTTTCTGCAGTCCTAGGGAAAACACTAGTTAACACTTAACCATTTGGGGAGCTAACATCAGGATCTTACTTGGAGGCAGGGATGGGCTAAGGGAGGGCAAGAAGAGAAAGAAGAAAGAAGAAGGAAAAAACAATTGGCTCAGGTACTGTTCAAGATATGGCTGAGCAGCCTGTTTCAATCATCTGCTTCTCTTCCTGGTGACATTTGAATTTTTATTTCAAACCTTCATGAAGCTCAACAGCCCATTAGGGAGTCAGGTTTCTTCAGTTGGGTAAATGAATTCAAGCCCTAACTGCCTGTAATTTAGGGGCACAAGGATCAGTGAGGAGGACCAAACAAGGTCCTTTCCATTGACTTTTGAGGAAATCTTTTAATTGGTGTCTTTTCCAGTACACATGATCTCCAGGTCGAACATTAGGTAATTTAGCTATTTTTTTGCTTTTGATTATCAAAATCTTCCTTAACCTGTGTAAAGTATTCTTTATAATATTGGATCAAAGATTTACAATATCATAACAAATTGGATTAGGCTAAATTTGAATCAGGGCATGTCATCTAATAGGGGAGGACCACTGGTGATAATTTCATGAGGAGTCAATTTGTGAGGTCCAAATGGAGTAATTCTTAAATTTAAAAGGACCAGAGGCAGCACCTCAGTCCAAGGTAATTGTAAGGATTTGGAAAGTTTGGCTAGTTGAGTTTTCATTATACTATTAGTTCTTTCAACTAGAACAGAGGATTGCAGGTGATAAGGACAATGAAGTCTTTGAAAAATGAGGAAGACCTCACATATTTTCTTAATTACTTGCCCAATAAAATGGGTGCCTTGGTCAATACAAAGGGTCCTCGGGGCTCCCCAAGTGAAGATAATGTCCTCAAGAAGTGTCTTAGCCACAAATGTGGCTGGGGATCGATGGCTGGGGAAAGCTTCTACTCAGTGAGAAAACCTACAAATCATTACTAATACAAATTTGGAACCAGTTGAGAGAGGAAGGTTGGATAAACTCAATCTGCCATTCAAGAATTGGTCCTGACAGCAAGGGAAATCTCCCAGGTGGAGCTTTATAAGGTTTACCTAAATTAAATTGAGAGCAAATCAAACATTGGGAAGCTACTTGCTCAGTAGCTTCATAAAAAATTCTCCCACTAGTATTTCTTTAAAATCTCTATCATGTTATCTCTTCCCAAATGAGTATTCATGTGCAATGACTCCAGTAAGGTAGCTTCCAGGATTTGTGGAGAACTAAGCTCTCTTTGGGTCTCATCTATATTCCAGAGATGGGGCATTGGGAGCTACCATGATTCTTCCATTTTTCAACCTCATCATGTGAGGCTGATTTTTGATCCTTTAATCCTTTAAGTAAAATTTTTTCCAGACTTAGAAGTGTTCTCTACAAGCATGTTAAAAGGTTGTTTATCATCTCAAACAGTCCCCCAATGTAAGAGACCGTACATAACCGTTAAAAGCTTGTGAGGAGCATTGTCAGGATTGAAAAAAGGGAGAGAGTGTGAGCTTTAAAACTATGAGAAAAAACATAGTCTACAGTAACAGAAAAATCTTCCCACCGACCATGGTCTTGGGGAACATCTAGCTCAATTGGCATAACATAGTTTATAAAGAAAATATTCTACATTCTACTTTGGTGAGTAGCGTCTAGGGCTTAAAAGCTTGTGAGCGGGCATCTAAGATACAACACTGATCTCATCCCATCGGGAGCAAGCAGAATGAAGAAAACCATAGACACAAAGGAAAGATTAGTCCAAAAGACTAGTGGACCACAACTACCACAGCCTCCACCAGACTGAGTCCAGCACAACTAGATGGTGCCTGGCTACCACCACTGACTGCTCTGACAGAGATCACAATAGATGGTCCTGGACAAAGCTGGAGAAAAATTTTGAACAAAATTCTAATTCACACAAAAAAATCAGACTTACTGTCCTGACAGAGACTGGAGAAACACTGAGAGTACGGCCCCTGGACACTCTTTTAGCTCAGTAATGAAGTCACTCCTGAGATTCACCTTTCAGCCAAAGATTAGACAGGCCAATAAAACAAAACAAGGCTAAAGGGGCACACCAGCTCAGGGGCAAGGACTAGAAGGCAGCAGGGAACAAAAAAGCTTGTAATAGGGAACCTAAGGTTGAGAAGGGAGAGTGTTGATATGTAGTGGAGTTGGTAACCAACGTCATAAAACAATATGTGTACTATTGCTTAATGAGTTTGTTCTGTAAACTTTCATCTAAAGTATAATAATAAAAAAGTAAAAAAATCTCCCCACCAATGGACTTCTAAAGCCCTGATTAGTTCATCTGTCATTATTCATATGTTATGCCAGTAATTTCTAACCATAGGAACATATAAGCATTTCTGGCAAGATGAGTTTTTTTTTTATTAGGCCCAATCCACAATCCAGTGGTTGGCTTGATTACAGCCTACGTGTTCCCATTCTCTAATCTCTTCAGGGATGGGGGAGGGTTGCTAATCATTAGTGTTTAAAAGTGATTCTGAAATTTCTTTCAGGTCAAATTTTGGTGGGCAACATTTTACAGATGCCATATTAACAGGTGTCCTGTTTTGTTATTATAATCTATTCCCTCCTTTTCATCATGATCACGAGTGGAATTACCATGGTCATGAATGAGGGCAGCATCTTTAAAGGGTGATTGGGAAGCGGCTTGTTCAGCTGCTCTGTCAGCTAAGTTGTTTCCTTTAATTTCCTCTGTTTGTAGAGCTCCTTTGGGTTGGTGGGAGTCATGGATTGAATTGTGCTCCCCCCATATTTCTGTCAATTTGGCTAGGTCATGATTCCCAGCAATGTATGATTGTCTACCATTTTGTTGTCTGATGTGATTTCCCTATGTATCGTAAATCCTATCACTATGATGTTAATGAGATGGATTTGCGGCAGTTATATTGATGAGATCTACAAGATTAGATAGTGTCTTAAGTCAATCTCTTTTGAGATATAAAAGAGAGAAGCGAGCAGAGAGACATGGGGGACCTCATACCACCAAGAAAGCGGCACCAGTAGCAGAGTGCGTCCTTTGGACCCAGGGTTCCTGCATACAGAAGCTCCTAGTTCGGGGAAGATTGATGACAAGGACCTTCCTTCAGAACCAACAGAGAAAGCCTTCTCCTGGAGGCGATGCCCTGAATTTGGACTTCTAGCTTATTGGACAGTGAGAAAATAAATTTCTCTTTGTTAAAGCCATCCACTGGTGGTATTTCTATAATTGCAGCACTAGGCAACCAAGACAGTGGGCCTGGCTTTAATTACGGTAATCTCAGAGGGAAGAAAAAGGACTTCTAAGAGGTCTGCTACTATTTTTAATTTGGGTCCCAGAAGAAGTTAAGAACCCCGTTTGTTTCGATAACTTGCTAAAATCACGATAACTCCAAAAACATACCTAGAGTCTGTAAAAATAGTCACTGACTGTCCAGAAGCCAGTTTGCAAGCCTTCGTGAATACAACTAGTTCAGCTTCCTGAACCGAAGTGACTTCAGGAAGTGTGCCACTTTAAAGGACCTCGGCTGAGGTAGTCATAGAACATACCCCTGGTAATGAGAGCTGGTAGGTTCAAGCTTTAAACATGACCCATTAGCAAATAGAAGTAAATCAATATTTGTCAACAGGGTTTCTTGTAAATCTGGTCTAGTAGAAAAAAGCTGTTCAGTGAGATTTAAGCAATCATGGGGTAGATGTATGTAACCGAATATTAGAAGTGGCCAAGGGAGAACTTCATAAGGAGTCAGCATGCTGGCCAACAGGTTTTGAGCAAATATTGATTTTAAAATGACTGACACCACATGAGGGACATAAACATCAAGAAAATTTCCTAAAACAATATCTGCTATGGTCTTGACTAGTATAGCAGTTGCAGTGGCTGCTGTAAAGCAAGTGGTGTAACCCCTTGTTGTGGGGTCTAGCTGGATGCTGTAATAATTAATGGGTCTTAGTTGTCCTCTTCATTTGAAGTATTTTCTATTATACAGCTTGTCTGTTGTTTGGCTTCTGGTAAATCTAATAGTATTTCTCTTGTTTCTCAAAAAATTTTTTTGGCATTTGCAATTGGATAACAGATCTCTTTCTAGCAAATTTACTGGAGTATGTAAGCTGAGGGGCCCTGATTGCACAGTGATTAAGGACAATGGCTGCCAAATATGAATCCAACAGCTGCTCCTTGGGAACCCTATGGGACTGTTCTACTCTGTTGGAATCAACTCGACTCAACAACGAGTTGGATTCCAACAATGAGTTGGAATCAACTCGACTCATCAACGAGTTTTTTTTTTTTAATGGTTTTCTCGAAGCTGAGTAAAAATGGATGCATGCCCTTTACAGGCCCTAAAGAGACAGAAACAAGCTAGGGATGGGTTCAAACCTGTTCTGGATTAGTAACCCCCACAACTTTTGAGGTTTTATTACTCCAGGGCAAGGGCTGTTGTAAATTTGTGGGGTTTATGGCAGATAAGGTAATACCTATGTCAATTAAAAATTTACATGGTTCTCCATTTATTTTAATAATAGTTTCTCCCTGAGAGTTCAGTGCTATCATAGGAAAAATCTCCTGATTTCTCCCCAGAGTCCCTTCATTTCGTCTGCTTCTGGGCTACATCTGGTGTTAGGTTGTACAGATTATTTTTTAGTTTTAAACATTCCCCTTTAAAATGACCAGGTTTCTTCGAGTAGTAACAAACAAGAGCAAGTTACTGGGCCCAGTCTTAGCCATATGTCAGGTGAACCTGTTCTGTATGTGGAAATAATTCTGAGTCTAGGTCTGCAATGGCTGTAATTGCAGGGCCATCAGTTGATTTTGTTTAGCTTTAGTTCTCTTTTCAGCTTCCTTAGCTGGCTGTTTAAGAGTCTGAGTCAGCTTATAGGCTAGAGTGGCTAACTCTGAAGGGTTTTCACTTTCCCAGTCTAGTTTGTGGCATGTGACTAACTCAGTGAGCTCTGGATGGAGGCCACTGACAAAAAGGGAATTGAAAGCAATGTGGGATACAGACTCTTCTAGCTTTAAACTGGAGCATTCTTGAAAAAGTTTAGTCAAATCATCCCTATATCATAAACATTTTCATTTTCATTTTGTTTGCAACCCTGAACTTTGGTCCGATCTATTTTTCAGGGGAAAACCTTTGAGATAGCTTCAGTAAGGTTTGTGACAAAAGCTCTGGTCTGTGGTATTATTTCCATGCCAGGTACATTAGGCCTGATAGTGAGGGATTCTGTCAGAGTTTTCCATTAGAAATTTTCCAGTCACCTTTGAGCATCACCTGGCCCTATCAGTGAATTTATTAAATTATATAAGCCTGCCATACCAAGTTCACAGGTATCAGCCAATGTTTTAAGGTTTTGAGTGAATTTGTGAAGATCTTCATGAGGGTTAGGAAATTCCTTAGCAATTGTGTGAAGCTCTGCTTTTGACCAAGGGCAAAAGTAAATTGTGGTGGCTTCTGAACCTCTTCAGGATATTTAAATTTAAAAGGCATTTCACAAATGTGTTTTACTCCTTCTAGAGTTTCCTTAAGATAATATGGAGGTTTGGTAAGGGGGTTTCCAGTGGAATAGGTAGGTAGAGAGGGGTACTCCTGGTGGGGGAGAAGGAAAGGAGGGGAGCAGGTATCAGATGCTGGGGTTGGACTACAGATGTTGGGGATGTCATCATTTAGGGAAAAGAAGCATTTTGTGAAAAGGAACCATTTTGGGAAAGGGAGGGTATAGGGGCTGCTGCCAAGTAGATAGACATTAAGGTTAAAGAGCTCCGACACGGTAATTCTTTAAGTTGTTTAGCTTGTTTTGAAACAGCTTCCTGCAAGGAGGAAAACTTATCATTATGATTTCATTTGAAAGCTTCCAAGTGCCAACTAAAAGATGCCTCCCATGGCTTTAGTTTTATTCATAAAGCCTTAACTTCTAAATTTCTGTGCAGAAAGTTCAACTTAGTTAACTCAAATGACCTCCATGATAGCCATTGGTTCTTTAAATTTCCCTCTGTAAGTGCATGCCATTGACTTAAATAAAAGACGGAACTAGGGCCATAATGCTTAGTCATATAATCAGCAGGAGTTCCCTTAGGGGGTCCTGCTTAGTTTGGGGAGTCGCATTCCCCGTCTCACTGAGAAACTTGCAAGTATTAAAGACCTAAATGTGTGCAAAAACATTGTGGTGCATCAGAAAGAAAAGAGAATTCAGTAAAATAGACTGGACACAAGATGGCAGTCCCACCAAACTTAATTTTTTTTTTAATTTTTATTGTGCTTTAAGTGAAAGTTTACAAATCAAGTCAGTCTGTCACACAAAAACTTATATACACCTTGCTACATACTCCCAAGTGGTCTCCCCCTAATGAGACAACCTGCTCCCTCCCACCACTCTCTTTTTTGTGACCATTTCGCCAGCTTCTAACCCCCTCTACCTCTCATCTCCCCTCCAGGGAGGAGACGCCAACAGAGTCGCAAGTGCCCACCTGAACCAAGAAGCTCCCTCCTCACCAGCATCCCTCTCCAACACATTGTCCAGTCCAATCCCTGTCTGAAGGGTTGGCTTTGGGAATGATTCCTGTCCTGGGAAAACAGAAAGTCTGGGGGCCATGACCACCGGGTCCCTTCTAGTCTCAGTCAGACCATTAAGTCTGGTCTTTTTATGAGAATTTGGGGTCTACATCCCACTGCTCTCCTGCTCCCTCAGGGGTTCTCTGTTGTGTTCCCTATCAGGGCAGTCATTGGTTGTAGCCGGGCACCATCTAGCTCTTCTGGTCTCAGGATGATGTTGTCTCTGGTTTATGTGGCCTTTTTTTGTCTCTTGGACTCGTAATCGCCTTGTGTTCTTGGTGTTCTTCATTCGCCTTTGATCCAGGTGGGTAGAGGCCAATTGATACATCTTAGATGGCCGCT
Organism: Elephas maximus indicus; assembly: GCF_024166365.1. Taxonomy (NCBI): domain Eukaryota; kingdom Metazoa; phylum Chordata; class Mammalia; order Proboscidea; family Elephantidae; genus Elephas; species Elephas maximus. The sequence goes on along the minus strand of NC_064829.1, from coordinate 43,005,348 downwards.
TGCTAGTGTTTAAGACCCCAGGCGCCTCTCTCCAAGTTGGGATGCAGAATGTTTTCTTAATAAATTTTATTATGCCAGTTGACTTAGATGTCCCCTGAAACCATGGTCCTCAAACCCCCACCCCTGATATGCTGCCCTTCGAAGCATTCAGTTTATTCTGGAAACTTCTTTGATTTTCGTTTGTCTGGTTGTGCTGACCTGTCCTGTATTGTGTGTTGTCTTTCTCTTCACCTAAAGTAGTTCTTATCTACTATCTAATTAGTGAATACCTCTCTCCCACCGTCCCTCCCTCCCTCCCTCCCCCCTCTCTTAACCATCGAAGAATATTTTCTTCCCTGTTTAAACTATTTCTTGAGTTCTTATACTAGTGGTCTTATACAATATTTGTCCTTTTGCCACTGACCAATTTCACTCAGCATAATGCCTTCCAGATTCCTCCATGTTATGAAATGTTTCACAGATTCATCACTGTTCTATATCGATGTGTAGTATTCCATTGTGTGAATATACCATTATTTACCCATTCATCTGTTGATGGGTGCCTTGGTTGCTTCCATCTCTTTGCTACTGTAAACAGTGCTGCAATGAATATGGGTGTGCATATATCTGTTTATGTAAAGGCTCTTATTTCTCTAGGATATATTCCAAGGAGTGGGATTGCCGGATAATATGGTAGTTCTATTTCTAGCTTTTTAAAATTAAGGAAGAGTCAAATCGATTTCCAAAGTGGTTGTACCATTTTACATTCCCACCAGCAGTGTATAAGTGTTCCAATCTCTCCACAGCCTCTCCAACAATTATTTTGTTTTTTGGATTAATGCCAGCCTTGTTGGAGTGAGATGGAATCCCATTGTAGTTTTGATTTGCATTTCTCTGATGGCTAAAGATCGTGTTTCCTCATGTATCTGTTGACTACCTGAATGCCTTCTTGAGTGAAGTGTCTGTTCATATCTTTTGCCCATTTTTTAATAGGGTTATTTGTCTTTTTGTAGTTGAGTTTTTGCAGCATCATGTAGATATTACAGATCAGATGTGAATCAGAAATGTCATTGCTAAAAACTTTTTCCCAGTCTGTAGGTAATCTTTTTACTCTTTCGGTGAACTCTTTGGATGAGCATAGGTGTTTGATTTTTAGAAGCTCCCAGTTATCCAGTATTTCTTCTGCATTGTTAGTAATGTTTTGTATACTCTTTATGCCACATATTAGGGCTCCTAACATTGTCCCTATTTTTTCTTCCATGACCTTTATCGTTTTAGATATTATATTTAGATCTTTGATCCATTTTGACTTTGTTTTTGCACATGGTGTGAGGTATGGGTCTTATTTCATTTTTTTTTTTGCAGATGGATATCCAGTTTTGCCAGCACAATTTGTTAAAAAGACTGTCTTTTCCCCCATTTAACTGTTTTGGAGCCTTTGTCAAATATCAACTGCTCATAAGTGGATGGATTTATGTCTGGATTCTCAGTTCTGTTCCACTGCTCTATGTATCTGTTGTTGTACCAGTACCAAGCTGTTTTGACTACTGTGGCGGTATAAGTTCTAAAATCAGGTAGAGTAAGGCCTCCCACTTTGTTCTTCTTTTTCAGTAATGCTTTACTTATCTGGGGCCTCTTTCCCTTCCATATTAAGTTGGTGATTTGTTTCTCTATCTCATTAAAGAATGCCGTTGGAATTTGGAACGGAATTCCATTAAATGTATAGATGGCTTGTGGTAGAATAGACATTTTTATAATGTTAAGTCTTTCTGTCCATGAGCAAGGTATGTTTTTCCACTTATGTATGTCTCTTTTGCTTTCTTGCAGAAGTGTATTGTAGTTTTCTTTGTGTAAGTCTTCTACATCTCTGGTAAGATTTATTCCTAAGTATTTTTTTTATTATTTTATCTTCTTGGGGGCTCCTGGAAGTGGTGTTGATTTGGTGATTTTCACTTAGAAGTTCTTTTTGTTGGTGTAGAGGAATCCAGCTGATTTTTGTATGTGTATCTTGTATCCTGATGCTCTGCTGAACTCTTCTATTAGTTTCAGTAGTTTTCTTGAGGATTCTTTAGAGTTTTCTGTGCACAAGATCATGCCATCTGCAAATAGAGATTCTTTTCCTTCTTCCTTGCCAATCTGGATGCCCTTTATTTCTTTATCTAGACTAATTGCTCTGGCTAGGACCTATAGCACAATGTTGAATAAGAGTGCTGATAAAGGGCATCCTTGTCTGGTTCCCGATCTCAAGGGGAATGCTTTCAGGCTCTCCCTGTTTAGGATAATGTTGGTCATTGGCTTTGTATAAATACCCTTTATTATGCTAAGGAATTTTCCTTCTATTCCTATTTTGCTGAGAGTTTTTATCATGAATGGGTGTTGAACTTTGTCAAATGACTTTTCTGCATCAATTGATAAAATCATGGGGTTCTTATCTTTTGTTTTATTTATATGATGGATTACATTAATTGTTTTTCTAATGTTGAACCATCCCTGCATACCTGGTATGAATCCCACTTGTCATGGTGAATTATTTTTTTGATATGTTGTTGAATTCTATTGGCTAGAATTTTGTTGAGGATTTTCGCATCTAAGTTCATGAGGGATATAGGTCTGTAATTTTCTTTTTTTTAATGGTGTCTTTACCTGGTTTTGGTATCAGGGATATGCTGGCTTCATAGAATGAGTCTCGGTGTATTCCAACATTTTCTATGCTCTGAAATACCTTTAGTAGTAGTGGTGTTAACTCTTCTCTGAAAGTTTGATAGAACTCTGCGGTGAAGCCCTCTGGGCCAGGGCTTTTTTTTTGTTGGGAGTTTTTTGATTACCTTTTCAATCTTTTCTTCTGTTATGGGTCTATTTAGTTGTTCTACCTCTGTGTTAGTTTAGGTAGGTAGTGTGTTTCTAGGGAATCATCCATTTCTACTACATTTTCATATTTGTTAGAGTATAATTTTTCATAGTAATCTGATAGGATTCTTTTAATTTCAGTTGGGTCTGTTGTAATATTGCCCATCTCATTTCTTATTTGGGTTATTTGCTTCCTCTCCTGTTTTTCTTTTGTCAGTTTGGCCAATGGTTTATCAATTTTATTGATTTTTTCAAAGAACCAGCTTTTGGTCTTGTTAATTCTTTCAATTGTTTTTCTGTTTTCTATTTCATTTAATTATTCTCTAATTTTTATTATTTGTTTTCTTCTGGTGCCTGAGGGTTTCTTTTGTTGCTCTCTATTTAAAAAAAAAAAAAATTTTTTTTAATTTTTTTATTTGCTCAAGTTGTAGGAGTAATTCTTTAATTTTGGCCCTTTCTTCCTTTTGGGTGTGTGCCTTTAATGATATAAATTGACCTCTGAGCACTGCTTTCGCTGTGTCCCAAAGGTTCTGATAGAAAGTGTTTTCATTCTCATTGGATTCTATGAATTTCTTTATTCCATCCTTAATGTCTTCTATAATACAGTCTTTTTTGAGCAGGGTATTTTTCTGTTTCCAAGTGTTTGATTTCTTTTCCCGGTATTGATTTCCACTTTTATGGCCTTATGGTCAGAGAAGATGCTTTGTAATATTTCAATGTTTTGGATTCTGCTAAGGCTTGCTTTATGACCTAATATGTGGTCTATTCTAGAGAATGTTCCATGTGCTTTGGAAAAGAAAGTATACTTGGCTGTCATTAGGTGGAGCGTTCTGTACATGTCTTTGAAGTCAAGTTGGTTGATTGTGGCATTTAGATCTTCCGTGTCTTTATTGAGCTTCTTTCTGGATGTCCTGTCCTTCACCGAAAGTGGTGCGTTGAAGTCTCCTACTATTATTGTGGAGCTGTCTATCTCACTTTTCAACGCTGGTAGTTTGTTTTATGTATCTTGCAGCCCCGTCATTGGGTGCATAAGTATTTAATATGGTTATATCTTCTTGGTATATTGTCCCTCTAATTATTATATAGTGTCTTTCCTTATTCTTTATGATGAATTTAACTTTAAAGTCTATTTTGTCAGAAATTAATATTGCCACTCCTGCTTTTTTTGCTTGTTGTTTGCTTGATATTTTTTTTCCATCCTTTGAGTTTCAGTTTGTTTGTGTCTCTAAGTCTAAGGTGTGTCTCTTGTAGGCAGCATATAGAAGGATTGTGTTTTTTAATCCATTCTGCCACTCTCTGTCTCTTTATTGGTGCATTTAGTCCATTTACATTCAGCATAATTATGGATAGGTATGAATTTAGTGCTATCATTTTGATGTCTTTTTGTGTGTGTTGTCGACAGTTTCTTTTTCCCACTTAATTTTATGTGCTGAGTAGATTATCTTTATGTATTGTCCTTTCCTCATATTCATTGTTGATTTTGTTTCTGAGTCTCTATTTTTTTCTTGTATTTTATTTTGATGAGTAGGATAGTTTGTCTCCCTTGTGGTTACCTTATTATTTACCCTTAGTTTTCTAAATTTAAACCTAACTTTTATTTCTTTGCGTCACCATAGCTTCCTTTCCATATGGAAGGTGTATGATTACATTTCTTAGTCCCTCTTTATTGTTTTAATGCAGTCTTCTTTTATATAATAACATCACTGTTACCCTGTTTTGAGCTTTTTTTTTTTTTAATCTTACTTTGTTTTTTTTTATTTCCCTGTCTGGGTTGACTTCTGATTGCGCTGCCTAGTGTTCTAGTCTTGGGTTAATACCTGATATTATTGATTTTCTAACCAAAGAACTCCCTTTAGTATTTCTTGTAGTTTTGGTTTGGTTTTTACAAATTCCCTAAACTTCTGTTTATCTGGAAATGTCCTAATTTCACCTTCACATTTAAGAGACAGTTTTCCTGGATGTATGATTCTTGGTTGGCAATTTTTTTCCTTCAATTTTTTATATAAGTTATCCCTTTGCCTTCTTGCCTACATGGTTCCTGCCAAGTAGTCTGAGCTTATTCTTATTGACTCTCCTTTGTAAGTGACTTTTCATTTATCCCAGCTGATCTTAAAATTCTCTCTTTATCTTTGGTTTTGTCAAGTTTGATTATAATATGTCTTGGTGAGTTTCTTTTAACATCTACCTTATGTGGAGTTCGAACAGCATCTTGGATAGATATTTTCTCATCTTTCACAATATCAGGGAAGTTTTCTGCCAATAAATCTTCAACAATTCTCTCTGTATTTTCTATTATCCCTCCCTGTTCTGGTACTCCAATCACTTGTAGGTTATTTCTCTTGGTAGAGTCCCACATGATTCTTAAGATTTCTTCATTTTTAAAAAAATTCTTTTATCTGATTTTTCTTCAAATATATTAGTGCCAAGTGATTTATCTTCAAGTTCAGAAAATCTGGCTTCTACTTGATCAATTCTGCTCCTCTGACTTTCTATTGAGTTGTCTACTTCTGTAATTTTATTATTAATCTTCTGAATTTCTGATTGCTGTCTGTCTATGGATTTTTCCAGCTTATTCAATTTTTCCTTATGTTCCTGAATAATCTAAGTTCTTCAATTGCTTTATCTGTGTGTTCCTTGGCTGTTCTGCATATTCCCTCATTTCCTTCCTGATGTCTCGAAGGGTTCTGTATCTTAAACTATTGTATTCTGCCTGTGGTAATTCTTGGAATGCACTTTCATCTAGAAGATCCCTTGATTCTTTGTTTTGAGAGCTTGTTGAGGTGATCGTGGTCTGTTTCTTTATGTGACTTGATATTGAATGCTGTCTCTGAGCCACCTATAACTTATCGTATTAGTTTATGTTTGCTTACTGTGTAGCTTCTTGCTTTATTTTGTTTTGATATGCCCAGATGGGTTGCTTGAGTGAGCTAGCTTGATTATTTTCACCCTTGGAGTCTGATGTCTTGTCCCCAGATGGCTAGAGCTGTTATCAGGTACATCAGTCTAGAAGTCCATTCATTTTTCTTGTATGAATTCAGCTCAGGTGTCCAGGTAGCTGATCATCAAGTATGTGGTACAGGCTCTGTCCTACAGTTTTAGAGGAGCAGGGGTGATTGGTGCAGGTACTGGTATCTGGTTGTAACAGGGGGTCCCACTCTGAACAATGCAGGGGGCTGAGAATCATCCCCCAAGTGTCTCTGAGGAAAGCACATCCCTGTTCCCTAGAGTGTGCAGGTGGGGGGGTTCTGCAGACAGACTATGGGCACCCAGTGTTTCTGGTTGTAAGGACTGGGAGGTACCAGTTATCCTTGGACCCCTGTCACACGTGGCCAGGTGACCTGAGTGGAGCTACCAGTCCTTAGGCCCCTGATGTGGGTAGGTGGGGACCCTGTTTAATAGGCAAAGCAATGTCAAACATCAAACACCCACCTCTCCACTGCACAGCTGAAATGGTTGGAGTCTGCCAACAAGGGCCTATTGTCCTGAAATAGGCCCACAGAGGTCCATGCAGAGGGGAAAGGTGCTCAAACTCCACAGATTGTTTATGCCTGGACAGGGGCTGCTTCTGTCCTGAGCTCCCTCGGTTAGTGGAGTTGACAAATTATCTTTTCCCACAAATGCAAATTTTTTCCTTTCCCAAGGCTGGGAGGATGGCCCTAGGTGCTCAACAGTGCGTATCTCAGGCCCAGAGAATTCATCCACTGAAGCTGGCTTGGGGGTTGGAGGGCACGTTAAAATATACGCAAGTACTTAGCTTTTGCTGAGCGCGTGGTTCTTCTCTGATTCTGGAGGTGTGAGTAGGCTGTGTGGGTCTCTGCTTCTCCCTGAGGAAACTGCCACTGAACGCTAGTACCAGCCAGCTGCTGCAGCTCTGGGAATGGTGCCTGAGGGCTCCCTGTGATTCAGGCCTGGTAACTCCTCTCTGCTTCTGATCTGTCTCTTCTTCCCCTGCCCCTCAATTTGTTTTCTAATCTTGCCTTTGATGCTCAGGGCTCCTAGCTTGTCATAAATATACTCATTTCACTTTTTTTTTTTTTGGTCTTTCTTGTAAGAGGGCTCACCAGAAGCATCTGTCTATTCCGCCATCTTGGCTCTGGCTCCCACCAAACTTAATTTGATAATGAACCCAGCGAGACACTCAGGACATGAGCAGAAAAATGAAAGTATACAGAAAAGATAGCTGATAATTCTCTCAAAGAACCATCTTCAAAATAAGTGGAGGCTTTGATCTGAGAGGTTTACCTCCAATGAACCCAGAGAATTTGAGGAGACACATTCTGGGCACAAGGGTCTCTTGCTGGTACCATCACAAGGCAGTTCCATAACTTCATGGGAACACAGAAGATAATCTTCATTCAGAATCCTGTTGATGGTGTCATTAGACGTTTTACAGTAAGCATCTGTACTCTGATTAATGTAAAACTGAAAGATTTATTGAGAGAAAAGAGGCAGATTGAGCTGAGAATGGACTGAACTCCATGTGGTGGAATCCAGTGATTTAAAATGGAAACCCAGCAGTGATTTATAGGAAGGGAACAGGGGAACGATGGATATGAGACATATTACTTGACTGGTAGTTACAAACTTAGATCATTGAAAGACATTACTTGATTGGTAATTAAAGGCTTAGATCATTGAAAGACATTACTCGATTGGTAGTAGTTGATTCTAATTTAGGAGTTCCTGTGGTGAGAACTTGTAAAGCAGGAATTCCCATGGTGGAACTTGTAAGGCAGGACTTTCTATGGCAAGCTCTGTAAGGTGATTGGCTTAAAAGCATGTATGTCTCTTTCCTAGATTTTACAGTGTGGCAATTACACGGGTATGTGATAGGGAGGGCTGCAATGTAGTTACATCATCATTACCAGATACTCCTCTCTTAGAAACAGTGTGGAAGATGGCTGCCATTGGGGTGAAAATGGAACCAAAGAACAAAGAATTGTACCCAATTCACAAACTGACCTTTTCAGATCTTATCAGGTACCTCAAAAAAATTGTTTTCTTTAGTTCCCTTATACAATATATATTTGACTACAAAGATAAGTGATTAATCATTATTGAGACAAAAAAAAATATTACTTAGGTTCGTGGAATTGTGAGGCAAATTTTTTTGAAGCAGTGTGTATGATGTGAGAACAATAGGTTGGAAAAATGACAAATTCAATCCTTCAATCATGAGTTTTCAGGCTTGTTCTTATGATATTAGGCACAATAATCAGAAAAACTACACCAAAATTAAGGGAAAGAATGAGACTGATATTGATAAAGCACGTAAGAAACATATATTTAAAATATGAAACTAGCTACATCACAAATATATATAGTCCTTACCATTTTTACACCCTTGTTCTGCTAAAATTTACCCTATCCACCCACTGACTCATAGTAATAAGTGTTCACATTTTTTTTGAACTTGCTGTGTATTAAACAGTGTTTTGTTCTATTTTACCCTCACAACAGCTCTATGAGGAAGGTACTATTTAATCCCATTTACACACGAGGACACTGAGACACTTCAGTGAGATGAAGTAACTCACTTGAGGTCATTCAACAGTAAAGTGGGCGAGCCAGGATTTAAGCCTGTGCAGTTGGCACCAGAGCTGTACCCTTAACTCTAGAGTATTGTGTTTTCCTGATTTATACTTTGAGAATGTTGATCCAAAACATGATAACCAGTATGGGAAATTGCATGTAGTGTACTTATAAATATTGCCACTGAAACTACCAATTATTTTAGAATCACGTAGGCCTAATGTTTTTGATTAATGAATTTAATTCATATTAAAAGAAAAAAAATTGTTTTATATTATTTAATTTTAATAGACTGAATTTAAGTATATATGTAGAAAGGGCCATAAGAATATTCTGAATTGACTATAAAAATGCACTAAGTAGAATTTTTATTGTTAATTCTAAAGCTTGATTTCTTTTTAAAATTCTCTATTCCTCCAGACTTCATAGCTGGAAACAAGTAAGGAGAGCTCAGTCCATTTCTTTTTTGACCATGGGCTGGAGCACAAGGCCACCTCCCTTTGTCTCCTCTCCTGGTTCTCTTTGTTTGCAAATGTCCACGCACATGATGTCTCCTTCCATTCCTGAGCATTATCTTATTTAACTTTGTGTGTTCTTACTGGAGAAGCACAACCATGGAGCCCTCTTTCTTCCTTAAACCAAGCAGTAAGACTCAGAGAAAATCATGTTTCTGAAAATGGTTTAAAGATAACAGAGTAACTTCAACAAGAATCTCTTGCAATTTATAAAAAGCAAAAAAGGATTATGTAAAGATTATCATCACTTTGTTTTGTGGAGGTCACTTAAAACCAGGATGGTGAGTACTGATTATTTTTCAAAAGCTCCAAACTGGACAAAAGTTACACTGAGAAAGAATGGTCCACTGTTCAAGTCTTAGTTGAATTATTGCCTTAATTGTGGTCATCAGTAAATACTTGGGTCATAGGATGGAAATGGTGTTATTTCTTTCCTAGGGATGAAAACCCCACTGATTAGCAGCTCCACAGCATCAAGTGCAGTAGTAATCAAGGTATAAAAAGGTACAGCCTTAGGCCGTAGAATTTTTCTCAACTAGATTCATTCTTATGTTACCTAGGCTCCCACAGACATTCATAATACGTAGGATAGTGCACTCTTCTGCATTTGTTTTCATCTCTTGAAAATCCAGTAAATATCTGGATAGAAATTTAGTTTAAATAACTCTGGGAGTACATGCCCCTACTAGCACAGAAGTGGAAAAGATAAGTAGGAGGCTGAGCCTCGTTATGTTTTATAAATATTTTGAAAGAGAAGCCATTCATTATTTCTTTTTCCTCTGTATAATCTTCCTCACTTAAGAAGGATTTGAGTTTAAATGAACTTTGAAGAGCAAAGAACAAACACTGAAGAATTTGTAGAAAGAGCAGGTGGGCAGCAGGGGTCTGTGAGAGATTGAACAGAAGGGAAGAGATGCATTTTTAAACCTAAGTTTGAGTTGGTTACCTAGAATCATAGAAATCAGAAATGAAAAAGGACATTAAACCAAAACCCATTGCCGTTGAGTACATTCCTACTCATGGTGATCCTGTGTGTTACAGAGTGGAACTGCTCCTTAGAGTCTTCTGGGCTGTAATCTTTATGAAGCAGATCACCAGAATTTTCTTTCATGGCATCACTGGGTGTATTTGAACTGCCAACCTTTAGGTTAGTAGTCAAACACAAACCATTTGCGCTACCGAGGGACCTAAAGGGATATTAGGCATTGTCATAGCTTGAAATATGTCCCCCCAAAAACGTGCATATCAATTTGGCTGGGCTATGACTCTCGGTATTGTGTGATTTTCCTATGTGTTGTAAAACCTGCCTCCATGATGTTAATGAGGGAGGGTGGGTGGCAGTTGTATTAGTGAGACAGGAGTCAATCTACAAGATTAGATTGTGTCTTGAGGCAATCTCTTGAGATGTAAAAGAGAGAAGCGAGGAGAGAGACAAAAGGACCTCATACGGAATGGGTGGTTTACCACTGAGAAAGCAGCACTGGGAGAAGAGCGCGTCCTTTAGACCCAGCTTCCTGGGCAGAGAAGCTCCTAGTTCAGGGGAAGGTTGACAAGAAAGACCTTCCTCCAGAGCCGACAGAGGGGGAAAGCCTTCCCCTGGAGTTGATGCCCTGAATTTGGACTTCTAGCCTTCTAGACTGTGAGAAAATAAAATTCCCTTTGTTAAAGCCATCTACTTGTAGTATTTCTGTAATAGCAGTACTAGATAACTAAGACAGACATCATTTAATTAAATCTCAAAAAATGAAGCAGCACAGTCCAGGGATGAAGAGTGACCTCCAGTTCACAGAGCTGGGTTTTGCAGGAAAGAGCCAGAAATGGCGTCTGGTGTTCCCCACACCACTGTTCCTTTTGAAGTTTCAAATTGCCTTGCATGGCTCGGGACTTTAAATTAGGTAAATGATAATTTTAAACAACATATGAAGATAAGTTGAGGTGTGCAGAAGAGGCAACTTTGTATATAATTTTGGAAAATTAAGAGAGTTTCACTTTTTTAAAAAAAACTGCAACTACTTTATTTGTTCATGATTTTGTGGTCTTCAATTTGGGCAGTGCTCAACTAAATAATTCTTCTGCTGGTTTGTCTGGGATCTCTCAGATGGCTATAGTCATTGTGGCTTGATTGGGGCTGGATGGTCTTAGATGGCCTCACAGTCAGCAATTGGTGCTGACTGTTGGCTGAGTCATTGGGTAGTGGGTGGGTTGGCTGAGTCATGTGTCTCCAGGAGTCTAGCTCAGGCTCTGTCACATGGTGGCAGTGTTTCAAGAGGGAAAGCCCCAGTGAAAGAGTGCTTTTAAAGCCTCAGCTTGTGTAATATTTTCAGGTGTTCCAATCACCAAAGCAAGTCCTATGGAAATTCTAAGTCAATGTGAGAGGGGACTACACAAGACCTTGGATAAATGGAGGTATACTCCATGGGGGGCTCTTAGTGTAACAATATACCACACTTAGTGTACTGGTGGAAACACTGGTGACATAGTGATTAAGAGCTATGGCTGCTAACTAAAAGGTCAGCAGTTTGAATCCACCAGGTGTTCCTTGGAAACTCTATGTGGCAGTTCTGCTTTGTCCTATAGGGTCACTATAAGTTGAAGTCAACTCAACAGCAAAGGGTTTGGTCTTTTTGTTTTTGGTACAGTGTCTAATACATTCTCCCAGTCTCCTGCCTTCCTCCTATTCATTCTACACAACCATGATTGGGTAGTACTCCTAAAACAATTATTCTGTCACCCTCTAGCTCAGCGGCTCTCGACCAGTGGCAATTTTGTTCCTCAGGGGACATCTGGCAATGTCTGGAGCCATTCTTTTGTTCATTTGTTTTTAGTGACAATTTATTGTTTGTGGACCCTTACTCTTTGCCTAAGGTGCTTTATTTTACATAATTTCATTTAATCTGTAGTTTTTTAGATTATGCTAAAGGTTTACAGAGAAAATTAGTTTCCGTTTAATAGTTTATATACAAATTGTTCTGCGACATTGGTTGTAATACCTTCAATGTGTCAGCATTTTCCCCATTGCTACCCTGAGTTCTCCATTTCCATTTGTCTGGTTTTCCGGAAGGGCATTTTACTTTTAATAGAGGGACTCTATTGTGTCTAGAAGAAGGGGTAATTGGGTATCACAGAGAACTTCCCAACATTTGGGAAGCCTGGGGTTAGAGTGTGAATGGAGGCCAAAGCACTGTCCCTCCAAACTGTTAATTCCGTCCTGCAAGGTAAGGGCCTTGCATGCATGCATGTGGATACCCCAGATAACAGGCATTGTCCACTCCCTTTATCCTCTTCAACAACCACCCTTGGCACCAGGGATGGGGATTGCACAGGTCCAGAAAGTGGGCTTGGGGTCATTTGGGCAGGGAACTCCAGGGTCATGGAGACCTGAAGCATGTTCTAGAAGTGGACGCTTTTCTCTGTGAAGAGGAATGCAGCGAGAGGAGGGCCAGAGTGGGGTCCCAGGCAGGATACAGTACGTGAGGGTGGTTACCAAATTATTTAGCCAAAAACCAAACCAAGCTAAACTGTTGCTGTCAAACTGATTCTGACTCATGGTGACCCCATGTGTGTCGGAGTAGAACTGTGCTCCATAGGGTTTACAACAGCTGATTTTTCAGAGGTGGGTTGTCGGGCCTTTTTCCTAAAGCACCTTAGGGTAGACTCAAACTGCCAACATTTCAGCTAGCAGCAGAATACGTTTACCCTCTGCACCACCCAGGACCTCCACATTATTTATAGTAGCAAGAAATTAGAAAAAATTGAGATGTCTAAATGTAAAGGAAAGGTTGAGTACATTCTCCTTAATAAGAAATTAAGAACCATTACAAACTTTAATCTTGAAGGTTATGTAGCAATATGGAAAATGTGTACCATGTGTTAATTGAAACATCTAGAGTGCAAAATTGAGTGGACACTGATACTTTAAGTTCATAAAGCATCTTTTGATCCACTTCTAGAAATTTATCTCCCCGAAAGTATATTAAAAAAAAAAAATTTTTTTTTTTTAAATATACTTTTGTAACCTCAGAAAGATATAAATAATAAATACCACTAAGATCAGGGATAAGACAAGGATGTCTGCTCTCACTGATTCTATTCAACACTGTACTAGAGGGTCTAGGCAGGGCAATTAGGAAAGGAAAAAGAAAAGGCATCCAGATTGGAAAGGAAGGCCTATCTTTATTTGGAGAAAATGTAATTATATATATAAGAATCCTAAGTAATACACTAAGAACTCGTTGAACTACTAGTTTAGCAAGGTTGCCAAATTGAAAAACAATATACAAAAATTAATTGTATTTCTATACACTAAAAAATTAAAAAAAATTTTTTTTTTTTAGCAATGAACAATCTGAAAGTGAAATTAAGAAACAATTTTAATTATCATAGCATCAAAATATTTAGGAATAAATTTAACAAAAGAACTATAAGTTTTGTACATGGAAACTAGAAAACAATGCCGAAGAAAATGTAAAAAGATATGAATAAATCAAAGGACATCCCATGTTCTTGGATTGGAATACTTAATATCGTTAAGATGGAAGTCCTCTCCAAAGTGATCTACAAATTCAACTCAGTCCCTATCAAAATCTCAGTTGATGTCTTTGCGGAACTGACAAGCAGATCCTAAAATTCATATGAAAATGCAAATGGCTCAATAGTTGAAACATTCTTGATAAAAAAGAATAAAGTTAGAGAACTCACACTTCTCAATTTGGAAACTTACTACAAAGGTACAGTAATCAAACAGTGGAATAATAATATAAGCACAGGCACATACTTCAATGGAATCCAACTGAGAATCCAAAATAAACTGTTACATTTACAGTCAATTGATTTTTGACAAGCAATTCGAAGTGGGAGAAAATAGTATTTTCAAATGGTGCTGAAACAATTGAATATTCATATGCGAAGGGATGAAGTTTGGACTCCAGTCTCACCATAAACAAAAATTAACTCAAAATAGGTCATAAATCCAAATCTAAGAGCTAAAACTATAAAAACCCTTAGAAGAAAACATATAATTCTTAGATATGACACCAAAAACAAGAGTGTCTTGGTCATCTAGTGCTGCTATAACAGAAATACCACAAGTGGATGGCGTTAACAATGAGAAGTTTATTTCCTCACAGTAAAATAGGCTAAAAGTCTAAATTCAAGTTGGTAACTCCAGTGGAAGTCTTTCTCTCTCTGTTGTCCTTCTCATCGATCTTCCCCTGGACTAGGAGCTTCTGTGTCCAGGGGCAAAGGAGGCGCTCTGCTCCCAGTGCTTCTTTCTTGGTGGTATGACGTCCCCTACTCTCCTCTTGCTGCCCTTTCCTTTTTATCTCTTGAGAGATAAATGGAGGTGCAGGCCACACCCCAGGGAAACTGCCTTTACATTGGATCAGGAATGTGACCTGGGTAAAGGTATTACAATCTCACCCTAATCCTCTTTAACATAAAATTACAATCACAAAATGGAGGAAAACCACGCTACACTGGAAATCATGGCCCAGCCAAATTGATACACGCATTTTTGGGGGAACATAATTCAATCCACGACAATGAGCAACAACAGAAAATTGATAGATTGGACTTCAAAATTAAAAACATTTGTGCATGAAAGGACATTATCAAAAAAGTGAAAAGACAACTAACAGCCCTGACTGCACAACAGAGTCACCATTAATTTATTGGGGCTCCATGCAAGGAGATTCTCAGTCAGTTAGCCACGGGGTCTGCGCTCCAGGGCTGACTCTGAGGTGTAGCCAGAGGCGATAACTGCTGCTCTGGCTGTCCTAAACCACCTACAGCCTCCTCAGTGGGCCACGTTCTCTCATAACCACAGTTCCCTTTGTTAGAATGGTCTTCCTTCACCTGACTCATATCAAACTCTGCTGAGATGTCATCTTCTCCAGGCAGCTCTCGCTGGTATTCCTTCCCACCTGCATTCCCAGGCCTTGGTAGGTCATGTTTCCTGTGTGCTGGCTCAGGCCCCTCTTCATACTTCCGTCTTTCAGTTTATTACACTGTATTTGTCAGGAATCCTTGGTGACAAACCTTCCAATCCTGAGACTACTGGTTAGTACACTGTTTAAACCAAAACCCAACCTGCTGCCATCGAGTCAATTTTGACTGATAGCGACACTATAGGACAGAGTAGAAGTGCCCCATAGAGTTTCCAAGGATCGCCTGGTGGATTCAAACTGCCGACCTCTTTGTTAGCAGCCGTAGCACTTAACCACTACACCACCAGGGTTTCCGTACACTGTCTAACACATAGCAAATGCTCAAGTGTTTGTTGAAAGAATGGATGAAGGACTCCATTCCTATCAATCTTTGTGCTGTCTCAGATCCTCGTGACTTAAAAGGCAGGAATAATCTTTCCTTATTTTTACGTTCACCCTGACCATTCTCCAGGACGCTTTCCTAATATTTTCACTGTAATTCCTAATTTTTAGTATCAACCAAGATTGTCCTGGGCATTAACCCACTGCAACTCTTGTTTCAGGTCTTGACTTTGCTATGTACCAGTTTGGGGCCTTGGGAAAATTACTTAAATTTCAAGAACCTCAGTTTCTTCATCTGTAAAATGGGGATGATAATAGTAGTTACCTCACAGTGTTATTTTCAGGCCCAATAAATTGGTATTTGTAAGGTGCTTGGCCCATACCCCCCGCTCCAAAAAAAACCCAAACCTGTCACCGTCAAGTTGATTCTGACTCATAGCTTGGCCCATAGTAGGTGTTTATTAAGTACTAGTTCCCTTCTTTTGGGAGGCCCCATAGCATAACAGAAAGAGCTACATCTTCTGGTTGCAAAGACCAGTTCTGCTGCTTGCTGGTTGTGTATTTGGTCAGCTTATAATCTTAGCAGCCTCTAATGGAAACTAAGCATAATAATGAGTGTCCTTATAAAGTTGTTGGAAAAATTAGATAAAATTTATGTTAACTATCTAGCTAGTGCTTGACACCTAGTAGGTGCTCAAAAAAATGGTAGTTATTATTATTCTGAGAAGTAATAATATGCTACAGTGTTCTTCCTACTTTCCATGATCCATGAACACTACTTTTTGTCCATAATATTATTACTAAAGGTTGAAATGATTTTGACTATACTTATATTTTCTATTTTATATCCTGAAAAAAGCCTGAGTCACCAGTAAATGTGTCCATTATACGGAAGTTCCCTGTTGATCAGATTTCTTCCCAGTGCTACTCTCCAGAAACCTGGGTTTATATTATAAGCACATTTTTTTTTCTCCTGTGTAACATTGTACAACTCAGAAGCTTCCTGAATAGTTGAAATTCAAAAGGAAACTCTGAGACACAGATCTCCTTCCCCTCCTGCCTCAACTAGGGGGCATTTTCAAATAGTCTCTTCCCAGAATGTCAGGAGACTCAAGAGCCTTGGCCTGCCACGTTCCAAAAGAACAAGAGGGACTTATAGTTGTGAAGGTTGAAGAAGAGAATTATGTTTGGGGGCAGGAGTTTGGTCTTCAGGGAAGCCCCCATAGCCAGGAAATCTTCCGTCAGCAGTTTAGGCAGTTTGGGTACTCTGACTCCTCTGGGCCCCGGGAGGCTCTGAGCCGACTCCGGGAACTTTGCCACCAGTGGCTGAGGCCAGAGACACACTTCAAGGAGCAGATTCTGGAGCTGCTGGTGCTGGAGCAGTTCCTGGCCATCCTGCCTGAGGAGCTGAAGGCCTGGGTGCGAGACCATCGACCTGAAAGTGGAGAGGAAGCTATGCCTATGCTAGACGAGCTGGAGAAAGAACTGGATAAACCAAGGCTACAGGTAAGGAGTAGTTTTGTTCTGGTTTTTAACCTATTGCGGATTAGTGGAGAAATCATAAGTGGGCATTGATTTGGTTATTAGAGGAGAATTACTATGAAGTTTATAATTTTTGAGTTATTATTCTCTGTTTTCAAAATTTTGCTGTCTGCTGGTCCACAGCTTCCAGTGGCACACAGCATATGTGTCAGGTCTCCAAAGACGAGGCCAAAAATTCTGGCAACCAGGGGCCCGGGTAGTCCAGTGTTTGTGGATGTGGAGTATGGATGACCTGTTTGCCACTTACAGGAGGGAGCCCCGGGCCCTAGATTGGCTTGCACTTGAGCTCCAAGACTTCTGTTATTGTCCTTCGCCATTGGCCCGTGCCCCCGTGAATGTGTGCTCTCTAGCTACATCTCTCCTCCCATCACTCTGAATCTGCCACCAGCAGATATGTGAGTGTAGAAGTCAACATCTATCACTGGCGGCAGTGTCACAGGTCACTAGATATCTAGGCTCAGGCTGACCTTGGCTGTCTCCTGTGCCTGGTAAGGGCCCTAATCCTTCAACTCAAATGATGACACTTGGGCACTGGCGGACATTATTTTTTTTATCAACATGGGGGTCTGGGTAAGGGTCAACAGGCCAGGTAGGCCAGGTGAAGGCCGGGTGGGTAGGGCTAAGGCTTCTTTACCAATCACCATGGAGATAGCCCCTGGAAGACTGGGCGGAACTTCTAATGGGACGGGTCACAGACACTGAGCCAATAGGAGAGGCCTGGCCCAACCAGCCACTTCCGCAGAGTCCTTCATTTTGCCCATTGACACTCAGCGGCCTCTTCTGGCTTTGGCTACAGGAATTGAGCACACCCAGGGAATATCTTCACAGGTGGCAACCCCTGATGTGCCCAGGTTCAAGACACTGGGAGAGCAGGCCAGAATATCAGTAGGCAAGGAGTCCCCACTCAGTATCTCTTGTCTCACTCTGTCTCTCTGTATGTGTTCATTCTGCCCAATCTCTTCATTCTACCCCTGAAAAACATCACAACTACGAGTGCCTGAGAGAGTTCCTGGGGATGAAAGGAGGATGGCCTCTGGCTTTACCAGTTGCCCCTGGGCAGAGAATAGCAGGTAGTCTATCTGGGTGGTCTTAGATACAGGACTCTAAAGGGTACAGGAATAACAGATATAGGGAGTCTCTAGAGCTGAGGCAGAGCACCCAAGGAAAGAATAAAAATGTGCAAGAGGGTGGGACTACATCCCATCATGGCTAAATTTCAGATTTTGTTGGAGTGGGTATAGCCGTGGCCCACGGGATGGAGATATTTGATGAGGGGCCATGTTGGTAGAACTTGCTAGGAAGCTTCTCTCTGGTGGGGGAACAATTATCCTGGGGCAAGGGGTGGGGTGCTGCATCACAGAATTCAGTGAGAAGTCACCCTTTAGGTGCCAAAAGCTACCTATCAGAAGGTTTATGGCACAAAACTTACTGGGGGCCCTCCCACAGGGATGATGCCACTGAAACTCACTAGGGTGACGCTGCAGGAGCAGAGAGGACACCAGAAGTGGAAAGAAAAGCCCCTTTCTCCTCCAGTGTCCTCCAGCCCCCTCTACTGACAAAGCTTACATAATGCCAAACAGCAAAGGATGAATGTTCCAGGGCAATGAAGGGTGGATTTGAAGCTGAGAGGTCACTAGCCTTCATGGCACAGTGGCTAAGAGCTTGGCTGCTAACCAAAATGTTCATTGTATATTGATAAAATTAGGTTTGTGAGGCCAGAAGACTGCAGGAAAGACCCTGGACCATAGCAATTCACCAAGGGAACACATACCATCTATCCAATGAGGCCTCCTGAGAAACTCCCTCCCAGGCTTTCCTCACTAGTGATATTCTGGACGGTTCAAGTTATGGGCCAACTTGGCTAGGCCATGATTCTTAGTGGTTTGGCAGTTATGTAATGATGTAATCTGGCAGGTATGTAATGATGTAGTTATCCTCCATTCTGTAATATAATGTAATTACCTCTATGATGGGATCTGATGTGATCATCCAATCAGTTATAAGGGGAGTTTCCTTGGGGATGTGGCCTGCATCCAATATATATGGATGTTCTGAAAGTGCTCAGTGGCTTTTTCTTGCTCTGGATCCTGCTTCTGGCTTGTCATCATTTGACTTCTGGTTCATGGAACTTGAGCCAGCAACCTGCCATACTGCCTACTGATCTTGGGATTTATGGGCGTCCACAGCCCACGAGCCATCAGCCTGCTGTCTGACTTGCCCATCTTGGGTCTGTCAGCCACTGAAACTACGTGAGTCAGGAAAAGCCTCCAGCCTGGTGCACGACCCATAGGTTGGGACTTGCCAGCTTCTACAACTGCATGAGCCATTTCCTTGAGATAAATCTATCTACACACTCACTTCACTGGTTTTGCTTCTCTAGAGAACCCAGCCTAAGACATTTGGTACCGTGAGTTGTTCTACAACAAAATTGTAAGGGTGAGTTTTCTAAATTGGTTTTCAAGTCTCGTTAGTCTTAAAGATGTTGAGGACTCTGCTTCCAGTAGTAAAGAAGGCACTGCTAATCCATGGTGTGAGGTGGCAATAGAAGTATACAAAATATCACCACCAATAGATTAAGAATTGGTGGGGGGCGAGGCTCTGGGTGATCGCATGTCCGGTACTTTTCTACAATTTTGTCAGAATGAGAAGTATGAGGAAATTTGCTGGTTGGTCCTACTTTTGCTAGGCAAAGTGTTGAAAGAAAGAGATGTGCTGAGGGCTTCAGAGTCACAGCTAAAGTGGTGCATAAATGACCTTAAATTTGCCACTTATGCCCTGAAAGAAAATCTTAGTTCTTGTAGTAACAGAGCTGATATTTATGAAAACCAAACCCAGTGTCTTATCATAAGAGTGGCTGCATTACAATACCAGTGGAACTCCCAACTTTTAATGATGTCTGAATTTAAAGTAAGTGCATTGGTTGGGAAGAAATGGGGTCCTGAAACTTGAGGTGGGGACATATGGACAGATAATCAGGAAACTGGGAACACTGAGCTCTTAAATTCTGTTGAATCACTCCTGCCAACAGAACCAACCCTGTTAGTCCCATGTGAAGAGATTATTCCATCTTTGTTTGCTAAACCAGCATCCTCAGTAAAACCATTTGCCCCTATAGTGCCATCTAATGAGATTATCCCAGCTACCTCTGAAGAGCCTTTGTCTGAGTCATCTGCTGGGAAGGTGTCTGAGTCTTTGCTAGGGGCATT
This sequence comes from Elephas maximus indicus, assembly GCF_024166365.1. NCBI lineage: Eukaryota > Metazoa > Chordata > Mammalia > Proboscidea > Elephantidae > Elephas > Elephas maximus. Next base: position 42,985,461 of record NC_064829.1, on the reverse strand, counting down.
GCCTGAAGCAAATGCCTTATAAGACATTGATGAATGTTCTCAGAACACATGTCCTCCACCCATTTTTGCTTCTAGACTTATAACTAGACTTAAAGTTCCAGTGATCCCCAAAATGTGAAGTACAAAGTATGACCCAGGAGGAGGTAAGCTCCACTCCGAAAGAACTGCTTGACTTTTCTAATATGTACATCCAAAGCCTGGGGAATATATGTGGGAGTGGCTATTAAGGGTATAGGAAAATGGTGCAAGGAACATATAGTTGGATCAGTCTGAGTTTATTGATATGGAACCACTAAACATAGATCCTTCATTCAGTTTTTCAGCTTAAAAGGTTAGGAAAAGGTCTAATAGTTTATTTAGTTGTTTCATTGAAGCTTGGATTATGCAACAGCCTACACTGATTTAAGCTGAAGTACCAGACCTGCCCTGGTATACTGTAGAAAAAAGTATTCTAAGGCTTTAGGGAAATTGGCATATCAGAGTGGATTTATCAGGGTAGACTCAGACCCACACATGGAGTGCCCAGAGGACACACCTTTACCAAAACTCTGAGGAACAATTTTGTGAAGGGAGCCCCAGCATCCTCGAAGAGTGCCATGATTGCTATTTTATGTAAGACAAATTTGACAGCAGAAACTGCATAACTGACTTAAGACGCCTAACTACAATGGGGCTGATTGGACCCTTTGGTGGTAGGGACCAAGTGGTGGCACTCAATTGACAAAGACAAGGTGGGCATGGTTACCATAGTGAACAGCGGAGTCAAAGCAGTAATCAGAATTGTGGTGTTGCCTACTAAGTAATAGTGCCTGAGGAGTAAAATAGATGGGAAATCTACTAAATATTTACTGTATCTGTACAAGTGGAAGAATTCTAGGTCAAGTAAACAGAGTCTAACTTGAATCACCAGAATAGAGAGTCAGAGCCCCTCAATAAATTCCCAGACTTGAGCCAGTTTACAGATCCACAACCCCTTGAATGAAGTTGAGGCTAGGTCCCCTTGAGGAAGGACCCACTATACTGCCAAAAATTTATACTGTTAATTTTTCTACCAGCTTTTCCCAACAGGATCTATGGCCTTTTATGAGGGTGACTGTTCATTGAGGAAATGGAAATAATCAGACTTTTTGAGGATTACTGAATACTGGCTCTGAACTGACACCAATTTTAGGAGATTCAAAATGTCACCGTGGCCCACCAGACAAAAGATGTGGGTATGGAGGTCAGGTTATTAATGGAGTCTTAGTTTAGGTTCATCTCACAGTGGGTCCAGTGGATCCCTCAACCCATCTTATAGTGATTCCTTCAGTTCCAGAATGCATAATTGGAATAGATATAATCAGCAACTGGCAGAACCACCACATTGGATTCCTGACAAGTGGAGTAAGGGCTGCTATGGTAGGAAAAGCCAAGTGGAAGCCATTAAAACTGCTCCTACCTAGGAAAATAGTAAAGCAAAAGCAATACTGCATTCCTGGAGAGATTGAGAAATTACTGCCACCATCAAGGACTTGAAGGATGCAAGGGTGATGATTCCCACCACATCCCCGTTCAGCTTGCATACTAGGCCTGTGAAAAAGCAGATGGATCTTGGAGAATGACAGTGGATTATCAAAAATTTAACCATGTGGTGAATTCAATTTCAGCTGCTATTCTAGATAACTTTCATTGCTTGAAGAAATTAGTACATCTCCTGGTACCTGGTATGTAGTTATTGATCTGGTCAATACCTTTTTCTCGATTCCAGTTTCAAAGGAACAGGAGAAGCAGTTTGCCTTCGGCTGGAACAGACAACAATACACCTTCACTGTACTACCTCAGAGGTACATCTACTCTCCAGTCCTATGTCATAATTTAGTCTGCAGGGCCCTTGATCACCTTTCCTTCCATTACACTGATGACATTATGCTGACTGGATCTAGTAAGGAAGAAGTGTCAATGACTGTGGACTTATTGGTAAAACATTTGCGTGCTAGAGGGTGGGAAAGTAATCCAAAAAAATTTAGGCACCTTCCACCTCAGTGAAATTTCTAGGGATCTGGTGGTGTGGGGCGTGTCGACATATTCCTTCTGAAGTGAAGGAAAATTATTGCATCTGGTCCCTCCCACAACTAAACAGGAGGCACAACATCTGGAGGCAAAACATATCCCTTATTTGGGTGTGCTACCCTGGCCTATTTATCAAGTAATTTAAAAATCTGTTAGTTTTGTGTGGGGCGCAGAACAAGAGAAGGGTCTGCAGTAGGTTCAGGCTGCTGTGCAAGCCTCTCTGCCACTTGAGCCATACAATCCGGCTGATCCAACAGTGCTTGAAGTGTCAGTTGCAGACACAGATGCTGTTCGGAGTCTTTGGCAGGTCCCTGTTGGTTATTCACAGTGCAGACTCAGGATTTTGGGTAAAGACCTGCCATTCTCTTCATATTACTACTGCCCTTGAGAAAGTTTTTGGCTTCTTATTGGGCCTTAGTAGAGATGGAATGCTTAGACATGGGCCACCTGGTCACCATGCAGCCTTGGATGCCCATCATAAACTGGTGCTTTCTGACCCACAGAGTCGGATGTGGACAGCAGCAGTCCACCTTTAAATGGAAATGATATAGATGAGATCAGGCCCAAGCAGGATCTGAAGTCACAAGTAAGTTACATGAAGAAGTGACCCAAATGCCCATGTTCCCCACTCCTGTCACATTACCTGCCCTCTCCCAATCTGCATCTATGAATTCATGGGGAGCTGTTTATGATCAGTTGACTGAGGAAGACAAAACTCATGCCTGGTTTACAGATGGTTCTGCGTGATATGCAGGCACCACTTGAAAGTGGACTGCAGCAGCACTACAGCCCTTTTCTGGGAACTCCCTGAAGGACAGTAGTAAAGGGCAATCCTCTCAAGCAGAACTTCCAGCAGTGCATGTAGTTGTTCACTTTGCTAGTAAGGAGAAATGGCCAGATGCGTGATTGTATACTGATTCATGGGCTGTGGCCAATGGTTTGGCAGGATGGTCAGGAACTTGGAAGGAACATGACTGGAAAGTTGGAGACAAAGAAGTATGAGGAAGAAGTATGTGGATAGACCTCTCTGAATGGGCCAAAGAAGTGAAGATGTTTGTGTCGTATGTGAATGCATACCAAATGGTGACCTCGGAAGTGGAGGATTTTAACAATCAATGGGTAGGATGACATGTTCTGTGGAAACTAGTCATCTCTTTCTCCAGCCACTCCATCATTGCCCAATGGGCTCATGAACAAAGTGGCCATGGTGGCAGAGGTGGAAGGTATGCATGGTCTCAGCAACATGGACTTCCACTCACCAAGGCCAACTTGTCTACAGCCACTGCTGAGGGCCCAATCTTCCAGTAGCAGAGACCAACACTGAGTCCCTGACATTACACCATTCCTCGAGGGGATCAAGAAGCAACTGGTGGCAGGTTGATTACATTGAACCGCTTCCATAATGAAAAGGGCAGTATTTTGTTCTTATTGGAATAGACACCTACTCTGGATATGGATTTGCCTTCCCTGCATGCAATGTTTTTCTGCCTAAACTACCATTCATAGACTTACAGAATGCCTTATCCACTATCATGGTATCCCACACAGCACTGCCTCAGATCAAAGGACTCACCTCACAGCAAGTGAAGTGTGGCAGTAGGCTCATGCTCACGGAATTCACTGGTCTTACCATGTTCCCCATCATCCTAAAGCAGTTGGCTTGATAGAACGATGGGATGGCCTTCTAAAGATACAATTACAGTGCCAGCTAGGTGGAAATACCTTGCAGGGTTGAGTCAGTGTTCTCCAGGAGGCTGTATATGCTGTAAATCAGCGTCTAATATATGGTGCTGTTTCTCCCGTAGCCGGGGTTTGTGGGTCCAGGAATCAAGGGGTGGAAATGGGAGTGGCACCACTCACTATTATCCCTAGTGACCCAATTGCAAATTTTTTGCTTCATGTCCCCATCTATCATGGGTAATAGCGGAGGTGAAAATTGGGGGGTGGGGGGCATCTTTGTGTCTTAAGGTTATGAAATTGTAATTGAGCTCTGATAATCAGTAGTCTAAATCAATTCTTCAAATAGACAGTGAGTTGTCTTTTCCTATAGCTGACAGATGATTTCATGCTGTTAAATGGAGTCCCTGGGTGGCACCATCGGTAAAGCGCTGGACTACTAACCAAGGTTAATGGTTCAAACCCATTCAGGGGTGTCTCAAAAGACAGGCTTGTTGATCTGATTACAAAGGGTCACGACCAGAAAACCCTGTGGAGCCAGTTCTGCTCTGCACACTTGGAGTCATGAGTCAGAATCAACTCGACAGTAACTAAAAAAATCATTTAATAATTATTTTCCCCAATTGTAAATGGATTGTAAATGTTGATAATACACAAAATGAGAAAGTATAAATCACCCACAATGCTGCTAACCATAGAAATATTATTAACATTTTTGGAGTACTATTTTTTTTCCAACCCTAAAATCTTTGGTAAAAATCTTGTTTGGTAAGTCATTGCTGGTAACTGATTAACATTTATACTCTGAGTATACACTTCAACTAGTTTACTACTAGAATGTAATGCAAGATGTAATAAAATTAGTTTTAAAGTTTTGCTTTGACAATTATCCATTCAGGAATAGTGAGCCCAATAATATGAGTGGGGATATGCTAGGTGAATGGGGAAGGATTTACGGGAAGAAGTCAGGGAATTAGTGCCCTTAGCTTTTACTCCCTGGGCAAAAAAGTGCCAGGCAACTATGACAGCCTGTCTCTGTGGTTGTAGCACTAAAAAAAGAAAAAATTTTTTTTTTTCTTTTTTTAGTACTAGCTGGTCACAAAACTGAGGGGGCACGTGGGGCTGCTTTGTGGCTGAAAGATTACAGGAATGAGAATATGTGGCCTCTTTAAACACATACACATCCTGTGTCCGCCAGAATCAGGACTCTTCCTTCCGTTTGGGAGGAGTCCGTATCACACCAGATGGATATCCTCAGCACTAACTGCCAAGGACCAGACTTAGGCCTGTGGACTGGGCAAGAGCCTGGAAGACTGCCATGGGCTTTCTTTCTCTTTCAGCAGGTTCTCAATAGAAGCATGTGCCCGTTACCCTTTGGATCTTTGGACTGCTTGGTGATCACTGTGCTAGCCAACAAGGCAGAGGTGGATGATAAAGCTACTGAACAGCATTGTCTGGTTCTGGCCCATCAGAAAGCAAGGGGTGTGTAGGTATAAGCAGGGCCTTTGTTCTTGAAATTACAGAAATGTATTTCAAGTCAGGATAGGAAGCTCGTCTAATTGGCAATTCCTCCTGCACTGTCAACGTGCAGAGGATGCACCGTCCAAGGCAAGAGCAGCAGATGTTCACAGGGGAGCTTTGAGAGACCAATGTCAGATTTCTTGAAATATCCAGTCCTCTTAGCTGCACAGTGGTAGTTGCAGCCTATGGAAATGAGGAGGGAGAAGGGGAGATGTAGGAAGCTGGTAATTACTATGCACCTTGCCTAAATTGCATTTTTTTTTTTTTTTCTAATTACTGCGAGATCCATTTAAGGCAAACATCCTTACTCCCTGGACTGCCTTTGTACCAAGAGAAACCAGGGGGCCCCCAAGCAGAAGGGAAAGGCATGAACTGCTTTTCTTCCACACAAGGCTGGTGAAGGAGAAAACAATTACCTTTGACATCCACCTCATAGCAATACTCTGTTTCATAATAGCACAGGCTGTTGAAGTTTTGACCACAATAGATCATCTAATTTAGCTCTTTTAAACTGACGGTTCGAACTTGTAGGGCGACTTGCTAATGGCTGCAGAATGGCAAAGTGCTAATAAGAACAAAGGTCCCTACTTCATCACTATTGCTTTTCTCAGCCATAAATCTCCTTCATGTCAATAACATATTTACACAGGGATTTATAATTTGCAGTGGATTTTTTTTTTTTTTTTTGTATACCATGTATGAGATGGGTGAGTCTGCCACAGTCATTTTACCAGCGAGGATTGAGGATCAGAGTTAATTGATGGGGTAGAGGTGTTATGAGAAGCAAATGCTTTACTTAATATTTTGATTATCCTGAGCTTCCATTCCCTTTTTAACTTTCCTTTTAATCTTAAGAGTATTAGGTATTACAGAAATATTGGAAAATACAGAAAAGCTAAATCATCTATAATCTCATCACCCAAAGATAAACCACTTTAGCACTTTGAGATCATGTATTTCTAGTATTTTTAATGATTAAATATATTTTAACATGGGATCATATTGTACATACAGCTTGTAACATCTTAACAATGTATCATGAATGCTTTGACATTTAATATTGACATCACTCTTAACAGCTTTAAGACTTTGTGTTACATTCATGATGATTTTGGATGTATTTCCAGGTAGAGTTTCAAAACTAAAAGGTAATTCTTAAGGCTTCTGGTATTCATTGCCAAAGATCACACCTATTCACCTCTCACCAGCAGCATTAGAGTTCAAGTTTCCCTACATCTTTCTCAGTTTTAGGAAAAAAAGTGACATCTCAACAGTTACTTTACTATAATTTTTAATTCCAGTGAGGTAGAACATTTCTTTCCTGTCCATTGACATTTACTGTTTTGTGATTTGCCTATTTAAGCATAATTTTTGTTTTTTTTCCTATTTGGACTTTTTCATGGAGAGATAAGTGGCTCCACAGAAAGGTTCTGGATTCCTACTGACTGGGTTCAAAACCTGCCCTCCAGCAGGTCATGACCCCAAGCCTTCCATTTCTCATCTGCAAAATATGGACTGAAGTGAGAAATAACTAATACATATATACAAAGCCCTTAGCCAGCACCTACATTTATTGTTCATATATGTCAGAACTCTCTATATAAAAATTTCCCTTTTTATTCCTACTCCACCACTTGTCTATCAGTTTAAAAAAAAAAATCAGTTTAGATGTGCTTAATTAACACTTAATTGTGCTCATGCAGAACCTCTGCACAGACCAACAGGCAGTTGTTCAAACAGAACAAGGGGATACTACGTGCTTTAAAATCATGAAAGCAGTGCACCAGGGTTGTATCCTTTCACCATTCTTATTCAATCTGTATGCTGAGCAAACAGTCCAAAAAAATGGGCTATATGAGAGGAAAGGGGCATCAGGATTGGAGGAAGACTCATTAACAACCTTCAATATGCAGATGACACAAACTTGCCTGCTGAAAGTGAAGAGAAGTTGAAGCACTTACTGATGAAGATCAAAGACCACAGCCTTCAGTATGGATTATACCTCAACATAAAGAAAATAAAAATTTTCACAACTGGACCAATAAGCAACATCATGATAAATGGAGAAATGGTTGAAGTTTTCAAGAATTTCATTTTACTTGAATTCATAATCCACACCCATGGAAGCAGCAGTCACGAAATCAAATGATGTATTGCAACGGGCAAATCTGCTGCAAAAGACCTCTTTAAAGTGTTAAAAAGCAAAGATGTCACCTTGAGGACTGAGGTTTCACCTGACTCTAGCCATGGTATTTTCAATCACCTCATATGCACATGAAAGCTGGATAATGAATAAGGAAGACCAGAGAATTGATGCCTTTGAATTATGGTGTTGACAAAGAATATTGAATATATCATGACTGTCAGAAGAACAAATAAATCTGTCTTGGAAGAAGTACAGCCACAACGCTCCTTAGAAGTGAAGATGTCGAGACTGTGTCACGTGCTTTGGACATGTTACCAAGAGGGACCAACCCCTGAAGAAGGACATCATGCTTGCTAAGGTAGAGGGTGAGTGAAAAAGAGGAAGACCCTCAATGAGATGGATTGACACAGTGGCTGAAACAATGGGCTTATGTGTAGCAACAACTGTGAGGATGGCACAGGAATGGGCAATGTTTCTTTCTGTTGTACACAGGGTCACTAAAATGGAGCCGACTCAAAGACAGGTACCTAACAAATTATTCTGAATCTCTCTTCTACCCTTTTTAGTTTCCTTGAGTCTTTGTGGAAAAGATGAAAAACAAGAATAAAAAACCCGTCGCCATCAAGTCAATTCCAACTCAGAGACCCTACAGGACAGAGTAGAACTGCCCCATAGTTTCCAAGGAGCACCTGGTGGATTCAAACTGCTGACCTTTCAGTTAGCAGCTGTAGCACTTAACCACACCACCAGGGTTTCCTGGCTCCTACAACATATTTTGTTACATTTTACCATCTCTTCCAATGATACTACCTCTTTCTTTTTTCATTCTTTCCAAACATGGGCATTCAGCCTTTTGGTCACTCTCATTGGTTCGCTGATGCCTGTCTATGTCCCAATTGGTGCATCGTTTCTTTGTATACTCATGACAACTCTCCGTTCTCTATAATCAGGGCTCTAGATTTCCATACAGATTCAGTTTTGGTAAGGTCTTTCTTATTTTTCCACTAGGTCTTTTGAGTAACATGTCTCCGTTGATGACCATCCCCGTATAATTTTGCTTTGCACTGAGAAAGCACCTTCTTCCTGGTCCTTCAAAAAAGCTGAATCTCTGACTCACCATCACTTTATTACTTCCTTTTAGCAGGCTTTAACAAAATTCATGAAAGATATTGTGAAATAACGGTGATAAGTCAAAACTGAACATGTGTGCAACGCCGGAAGATTATCACTCACAGGCCCCAAGAAAAACTGACAAATATATTTTGAACACCTGAGCCCAAGGATGTACTATGAACTGTGGGATACATCCCCAGAAACAAATGACAACCACAGCAGCTTCTGACCCAGAGCCTTGAGAGTCAGAAGGAACATGACAGCAGCATTTGATACTGGAAACAAAGGAACCCTCATGTCTGGGAGGAGACTTAGAACTCTGGCTTTCTCACCCCCACCCCCCCCATCCCCATGTAAGTTCTAGCCTAGCCTACAGGTTTGGCAAGGAAAGTAGGTATTAGCTCTCTTTGGTGTCACACCAGACCAAGACAAAGCTCCTCACCACTTCATGGTCCAGGGGCTCTGGGTTTTGTTAAACAGAGGCTTCTCCACTGGCCCCTATTTTGACACAGGTACCATTTAAAAGATTCTGGCTTCGTTCCTCTTAGACATGATCTCACTTCAAAAGGAACTTCATATACAGTACTTCACAGATGTGACACTTTCTCTTCCTGGACTTTATGCTCCTTCTGTTTATTGGGAACAATCCTCCCTGGACTACCCCCCAACTCCTACTCATTCTCAGGGCATTTTTCCAGAAGCCTTGCCTGGTCCAAGGCTGGGTCAGTTGCTACTCCTTTAGGTCACAGCACTGATCACACTGCAGTGTCCTTGCCTCCTTGACTGCCCTTTCCATTAGACTATAGAGTATGTTTCATTTTCCATTGTATCCCTAGTACCTGGCAGACACCAATTTGTATTCTTTCTTCTCACTCCCAGTTTCTGGCCTGTACTGGGCTCAAAAAATAATTGGCGAGACCCTATTTCGTCTTTCTTGCTGCCCTGTCATTGTCCGTATTTGGGGGTAGTAAAATGTTTTCTGAGTTCCTGAGAGAGACAAAAAGTCCCTCATATAGTCCACATCATCCCAGCCCAGGCACAACGACAATCAGATGCAGTGACAAAGTCCGGGTCACAGTATCCTTTTCATGATGTTCTCATGGAAAGTGAGCTTTCAATATTATATTCCTATTTCCTGAGTATTCTTAATGGTAGTAGAAAAGCTAAAAGTAACGGCTCTCCCATCTATCATTCTCATCAGTCACAGAAAAAGCTTTTAAGGGTCAATTTTTATTAGCACTGGGAAGTGCTACACATAGAAATTTAGACTGATTGAAGACCTAGTAGTTTACAACCTTTATGGAACTTAGCTCTAAAGTCAATACTTTTGACTAACAAAGACAAGAATCTGACAAAAATATTTACAATAGTCATTGTATTCACAAGTTATTCTACAGTGTGGACTCTCTGATGGTGCATAAGGGCTGTTCCCTGCCTGAAAGTTTTCCCACATTCACTACATGTAAGTATAAGCTTCATTCCCAGAGTGGAGTCTCTGATGCTGAGTAAGGGCTGAGCTCCTTTTAAAAGCTTTGCCACATTCATTACACTGATAAGATTCCTTTCCACTGTGAATTCTCTGATGCCTGATGAGGTTTGAGCTCAAACTGAAGGCTTTTCCACATTCATTACATACATACGGTTTCTCACCAGTGTGAATTCTTTGATGTATAATCAGATCTGAATTTTGACTGAAGGCTTTGCCACATTCATTACACTGATAAGGTTCCTCTCCACTATGAATTCTCTGATGTCTGATGAGGTTTGAGCTCAAACTGAAGGCTTTTCCACATTCATTACATTTATAGGGTTTCTCACCAGTGTGAATTCTTTGATGTATGATCAGATATGAACTTTGACTGAATGCTTTGCCACATTCATTACATATACAAGCTTTCTCACCAGTATGGATTTTCTGATGTCTAATAAGGGCTGATCTCTGATTGAAGGCTTTCCCACATTCACTGCATTTGTATGCTTTCTCCCCACTATGAATTCTCTGATGAATAATAAGGTATGAGCTCAAACTAAAGGCTTTCCCACACTGGTTACACTTGTGGGGCTTTTCTCCAGTATGGATTCTTTGATGTTGCGTTAGAGTATAATGCTGTGTGAAGGTGTGCCCACATACATCACATCTGTAAGGTCTCTCTTCTGTATGAACTTTCTGATATGTTAAAGAGTTTGTACTTAGAATCATGCTTCTTTGAGGATTATCATGGCGGTCTCTCTTTCCTAGAGATTCATGTGTAAAGGCCATTTGCCTAAAACTGTCTCCTTGGGACGGAGATCTTAATTTCTCCCCTGTAGTACTTCTTTGCTGCCACTCTAAATGGTTTTCATGTTCACTAACTTCTTGAAATGAAGGCTCCGGGGGAAAGCCCTGTGGTTTTTCTCCCAAAATTTCCTCCTTTGTTGCTGACTCTTTGTTCTCACAATCTGAAATGATAAATAGCAACAGATTTTACATTTTTCCAGTCACTTTCAATACTCACCTTCTACTTGAGAGAAAACAGAAGCTTCTACCTACAAAGATGTCACTGTTCACATGTATTGTTTATCTTGCTGTACTAGGGTCCCTCCTTCATTCTAATGTTAAGGCCTCCATCTACACTTGAATTTTACCTTTTTCTGTTCCTCCAAGAGGTCAACTGATCATTACCAACTGCTTCTTTCCCATTATTTTTAAGCTCTTTGATTCTTGTTCATCAGCATTTAAAGTTCCTTGCCCACACATCTCCTTCAAGCAGCCTCACTCATTCCCATTCACAGTAGAGCTTCTTCAAAGGGTTGTCTGTACTCATCCCTATTCTGCAATGTTTCTGCCTTCCTCTGCTTTATTTCCACTGATGCTGTCCTCATCAAGGTCACTAGCATCATAGTTGTTCAATCTAATGGGTACTTCCCAGATCTTAGTTTCCTCTCTGCAGAACTTGCCTTTGGGGAACCTCACCTTCTTTCGAGAGATGTTCTCTTCCAGTAATATTGGCCTGATTTCTATGGCTGTTTCTTCTTAACATCCAGGCCCAGTCCCTCAAAAAGTAGTGTTCCTCAGGATTCTGTTCTGGGCTCTCATGAACCCACTCTACAAATGACCCGCTAAGCTTCAAATACTACTTACAAGGTAGTATTTTCCTACGTAGTCAACTCTATCCCAGCTCTACTGGGCTCTAAGTTCTCATATCCAACTGCTAACTGGGCATTTTATGAATATTCCACATCCACCAAAATGTCCCAAACTAAATACATCATAAGATGTATTTGTTTCCTCTTATAATTTCCTATTTACATGAATTGTTGTTGTTAGATGCCATCAAATTGATTCTGACTCATGGTGACCAGAGAACTGTGCTCCACTGGGTTTTTTGAAAGCAGGTCACCAGCCAGGCTTGTCTTTCAGTATGTCTCTGGGTGGGTCCGAACTGCCAATCTTTTGGCTAGTAATCCAGCACTTAACCGTTTGCACCATACAGGGGCTCCACTTACATGCATAGCACCACTCTTAACCACATGGTTAAAGACTGAAAACTGAGTGTCAGTTTCTAACTCCTCTCCCTCATCCTCCACTTTTAACAATCAGACTGCATTAAAATTTAAAAATTTAAATGCTGATGAACATGAATCAAATTTTATCTTCCTGGGGTGGAAGTATTCACTTTGGCTACCTGGATTGCAAAGGCTTGTTATAGGACTCCAGGAATCTACTTTTGCCTTCTTCAAATCCACTCTCTATTGTGTAGCTAAGTTCTAAAACATAAATCCAATCATGTCACTCCCTTGTGCCAAATCCTTCAATTGCACCCCACAGCACCCAGGAAACTGTACAAACTAATTATCATGACATGCAAGTTTTTACTACCTGGATCCCATTTTTTCTTTAGTTCATTTCTTACCACTCCTCCCCTACCAATATACCATTCAAGCCCAGGTGGATTGCCTGCAATTCCCAGAATGGCCTGTATTCTCTCACAGGACTGTGACCTCTGCTTGAGATAGTCCTCCTCCCTATTTACCTGGCTTTCTTTTTTTTTTTTTTTTTCTCCTACTGATACTACAGATCTTAGCTTAGATATCAATTCCTCCAGCAAGTGTTCCTAGAACTTCTAATACTGGGTTAGGTGCCATTTTATGTGCTGTCTTTCTTAGCACCTGTTGCTGTTAGTGTCGGTCAAATGAGCCCACAACTCATGGCAACCACTTGCACAACAGGATCAGACCATTGTGATCCATAGGGTTTTCACTGGCTGATATTTGGAAGATCTTCTTTGTCTGTCTTAGTGAGGAAGTTCTACTGAAACCTCTTCAGCATCATACCAACACACTGGCCTCCACTGACAGATGGGTGATGGCTTCCCTTGAGATGCACTGGCTGAGAATTGAACTCTGGTCTCCCACATGGAAGGTGAGAAGTCTACCGCTACCTAGTGCATACTTTTATTCTATAACTTACTACACTATATTGCAATGCTTTCTTGTTCATCTACCACCTACCCAGACCTGAAAGCTCCTCAAAGATAGGTTTCAGTGCCTAGCACAGAACCCAACATGTATTAGTACTCTAGTAAATTGTAAAACGAAGAAATGAACAAATAAGTGAATGAATGACAGGTAAAGTGACAAAAGAGTGCTGAATGCAATCTATGACAGTTGCTGGAAACAAAGCTGGTAAAGTGAGTACCTCTGGTCTAGAATAGTAAAAGTGATGATGCTCACATGTGACAAGCTTATGAAATGCAATTTCTCCCGCACCCTCAAAACCAGAGGTCTAATTAATTAAAGTTCCCAGATGAGTTTCTATTCCTCACCACTTCTGAGGGACAGGCAAGGTTCCCAGGATTTCAGCTGTGTCTTTAAAGGCTGGAGTTGGACATCTGTTGACTCTTGGGATGCTCCAAGAGATGTCAAATCCTTCCAGGGCACTGCTGGACCCTGTGGACTAGCTGGAACCTGAAGTCAATAAGATATGGTTACCTTAGTGAGAATATCCCTAGGAAACTGCTGAGTAAAAATCTCAGAGAAGAGTTCAGCAAGAGTACCACATGCTCCAGCCTGGAAACTCCTTCTCCCATAACACATCACAACTCCCTGTTCCCACCTGTTGCCTCGGATCATCGAACTCTCTCTCCAAATCCTCCAACAGGGTCACAGCTTCCTCGCCGCTTTTTGGACTCTGTTGCTGAACCCAGACCTGCAGCTCCTCAGGCAGGATGCTCAGGAACTGTTCCAACACCAGCAGTTCCAGGATCTGCTCCTTTGTGTGCAACTCTGGCATCAGCCACCGATAGCAAAGCTCGTGAAGTCGCCCCAGAGCCTCCCGCGGCCCAGGAGTCTCCTTGTAGCAAAACTTTCTGAATTGCTGGCGAAACATTTCTTGGCAGGCCTGGGCACTCCCATCCTGCTTAGATTTCTGACCCCAGGAAAGGCCCTCTTCTACTTTCACTACGATTAGTTCCTGTTCCTGAGGATCCTGAGTTACCAGGGTTGCAAGTGCTCTGGATTCCACAGCCATTCTAGGCTGAGGCAGCTTAGCAAAAAGTTTGCTACAACTGGGTTCTGTGCTTCACAGTTTCTTTAGTATTTCTTCTTTCAAAGGCTTTCCTGGAGGATACAAAAGCGTTGTTAAATTATATCAGTGACGAAATCTCTAAGAGCTCATAAATAAGTCAGATCAATCACTCCAGTAAGTTACTAAAAGGGAGTAGACTTGAGATTGTAACTAAATAACCAAATTAGAAACTAAAAATCAGTCATGTTATCCAGTGTCCCCCATTTTGTAGAACTCTGACCACTAACTTTAGAAGTAAATGGACACAATGTTAACATTAGCCACATAGGGAGAAAAGTATTTTCTTTTCAATTCTCTTTCAAGCCTTTCATTAAGGGGAAAACTCTTGGGTGCTAGTATGTCTTTTAACTTAAAACTTGCACAATTCCATTTTTCATAGACAAAGTACAGGCTTCAAACTTCTGAGGGCAAACAGTATCTAGGTAGAAATTAATAACACTGAATTTTAAATACCTTTAGTTCCTTTCTATGCATGGTAAGTGATGTTGATATTCATTTAAGGTAGTAATAGAACATCTTTTAAAATTCACATTAAACATGAGTTGATGTAAATAAAAATATTATTCAATATCTGCTAGTTGATCAAATTTGAGATTCATTGAATTCCTTCAATCAACACGGAGGCACTTACTTTTGGCTCTGTCCCTTGCCTGGGATATCAGGGTTCTTGCCCAGAAGATAAATGAGTCTTCAGAGAAATTAACCAGTAAGTGTTTGCTAAACGGTGTTCATAACATGTTAAATATCAAAAATAGAACATGTTATATATTATAAACAAGCACAACAGAAGTATAAATAACCTCAACCCTCAAAAAGCATAGAAGATACTGGGAGTAAAAATGTAAACGGTGAAACACAGCAACAAATAATTATATAGACGTGTGGTACAGAGCAAACATGATCTGATTTTAGGTTAGGGGAATATCGATAGGAGGGTATGCCCTTGAATGAGTCAGCAGGACAGATGAGTAAAATTTAACCCTAATATTACGGCTAACTTTAGCGACTGAGTATTTATGCCGCCAATGTGTGACCTCGCTTCTAATTTTAAACGCCCGGTTAAAGCACCGCGTTTGCAAAGTCGCGGGGGTAAAGAAGACCTGCGCCTTCTCCGGAAAACAGCGCACTGAGCGCCGGCGTCCTCTGCGTCCCCAAAACGCTGAGAGCCGCCTCCACGACAAAGAGCCGCGACCCCGAGGCCGGCCGATCAAGGCGCAGGGCTACTTCACCTGGCACCCACCGCCCCGGTAGAGCACCCTCCCCCTCCTCCCTCGCCTCGGAGCCCGCGTCCCTCACCGCAAAACCCTGAAGCCGTCACGAAACGAGCCACCGGCCCACAGCGCAGAGCCACAAAGACCGGAAGTGCGCGCCGCGACCTTCCGCTACGGCGCGTCGCTGTCGCTCCCTCCCCTGTCTCCGTCCGCCCCGCCCCTTGCTCACTGGCAGCCAATCATCGCCGTGAATTCTCTTCCCGCAGCCTGCAGGCTTTGACCGCTGGGCTGAGTGTCCCGGGTCTTTCTCTCCGAGGAGAGGCTGCAGGTCCCTGGAGGGCTGCGTTCCCCGCCTTGTCCGCTTCCTATCCTGGCCTGCACCCACAGCTCGTCCACTGGTCTCTTGGGCTTTTGTCACTCCCCGACTCATCCCGCCTTCAATTTTCTAAAAAAGCATTCGGATTTCCCTGTAATTCCAGTTCTTTCCCAGGATCTCCACAAAAGTAAACAGGTGGATGAACGGGCTGAACAAAAAGCAAATCACTTATACTGCGCTTCCCAGTGCTTGTCATTTGAGCCTTACAACAGCTCTATGCAGCTGGTATATTATCCCCATTTTACAGCTGTAAATGCTGTCCTAAATCAAGCAATTTGAAACGAAGAACAACAAAAAACTGGCAAAAACCTAAATTGCTTAGGAAAAAAGAAAAAAAACCCATTGTCGATTCCAACTCGGAGCGACGCTATAGGACAGAGAGAACTGCCCCACAGAGTTTTCAAGCAGCGCCTGGTGGATTCTAACTGTCGACCTTTTGGTTAGCAGCGGTAGTCCTTAACCACTATGCCACCAGGGTTTCCAAAAAAATTGCTCAGAGGAACACCAAAAATTAATGTAAACGAATATATTTATTGTGAGCATTTACTATTCGAACTGGGCAGCCTCACCTGGAAGGTGCTCCACAGAGGGAACTGGGAAAGCAGCGTATACAGGTGAGTGTTATGTTAATTTCTCAACAGAAAGCATCAAAGCCCAGGGCATGTTACAGAAACTGTCACTAAGGACGGGCTATACATTCTCAAACAGCCTGTAGTCAGACCCTGGAGTTTCTGCTTCTTGAAGCTGGCTGCGCATAGATAATTGTCCAAAAGAACCCAATGCCTAAGGCCACAAGATCTCTATTAAGCTGCTTACTAGGCTATTGTTTGACCCGAAGGTAACTTAAAGGAACCAGTTCCTACAAGGTTCAAAAGGACACCTATGGGTGGATGGCCTGGGTGAGTCCCCCCAGTTCCGTGAACCCAGAAATCTGGATTCCAGGAGAATCAAAACGATTTTGTGGAAACCAAAAACCAAGCCCTTTGTGGTGGAGTTGATTCAGACCCATGGTGACCCCATGTGTGGCAGGGTAGAACTGAGCTCCATAGGGTATTCTTGGCTGTAATCTTTATGGAAGCAGATCGCCAGGCCTTTTTTATGAGGCACTGATTGGTGTGTTCAAACAGCCAACATTTGTTAGTAACCATTGCTGTCGAGTTGATTCAGACTCATAGCAACCCTATAGGACACAGTAGAACTGCCCCACAGGGCTTCCAAGGAGTGGCCGGTGGATTCAAACTGCCAACTTTTTGGTTAGCAGACGTAGCTCTTAACTACCACACCATCAGGGTTTCCACTGTTTAGTTCAGGCTTTCTTAAATGGTGGCTGCCTTCCAAGAGAGCCAAGGAGAGAGATGCTAGCTCTCTTAAGGCTTAGGTCCAGAAATGGCACTGTATCACTTCTGCTGCATTCTATCGGTAGAAGTACCAGATTCAAGGGAAGGGGAAATAGACTCCGCTTTTTGATGGGAGAAGTAGCTTGAACATCCGGAGAAAGGAAGAAATTTTGCATTTGCAAGATTGTCTTTGCATCCAATCTGTAACACCTTGTTACATTGAGCAGCCTGCTGTTTAGGAGTGGAACTATGGAAAGAGAGAAGATAACTAAAATGTTTTCAGCTGCAGTAATGGAAAATCTTCCTCGTCGTCCTTACTGTGTAAGCCTTATTGTGCAGCTAGATGTGTGGGGGTGAGGCCATTTTTACCACCACCGCCAGCTGCTGTGCGGTTGACCCTGACTCATGGTTATAGCTTGTGTGTCAGAGTAGACCTGTGCTCCATAGGGTTTTCCATGGTCAAAGTAGACCATCAGGCCTTTCTTCTGAGGCACCTCTGGGTGGACTCAAACCTCCAACCTTTCAGTTTGTACACTAGGAGCTGCTGAGCACGTTAACTCTCTTCATCACCCAGGGTGAGCATTAGTATATATGAGACACTGGTAAGAAAAGCAGAGGATTCAAGTGAAATAAAAGAAATGCTCTCTCACATCACCGGATGCTGTAACTCCTAGTGTAACTGCATGAGGGCAGGGGCTTTGTTTTTCCATTTTCTCTCCAGTATGACCTAATATTGTACAATGATTTGGTGAATAAATGAATGAATACACACATACAAGACAGACTGTGCTAAAATTAATGGTAGTAGTATTTGAAGGAGTATTCAGGAAGGACGACTTTTAATAATATGCTTATACAATTGTATTCTATTATTACCATGATGTCACCAATTTAGCATTGTATTTTCGGAAATAGATAATAGATGTATTAACAGAACAAGACAATGCTTATGTATAGCATCCAAGACAGTAAACAAAGGCCTTAGTTACTAAGTTGTTTATCTTTCTTCAGTGTCAAAGAAAACCCTTGCGGATGCTCGTAAGTGTATTCTTGCAGTTATCATGCATGTTGTTGTTAGGTGTCGTCGAGTTAACTGTGACTTATAGTGACCCCATGTACAACAGATTGAAACACTGCCCGTTCATGAACTATCCTCACAATCATTGCTATGTTTTAGCCCATTGTTGCAGCCACTGTGTCAATTCATCTCCTTGAGGATCTTCCTCTTTTCTGCTGACCCCCTTTTCAAGCAAGCATGATGTCCTTCTCTGAGGACTGGTTCCTTTTGACAACATGTCCAAAGTATGTCATACAAAGTCACACCATCCTCATTTATAAGGAGTATTCTGGCTGGCCTTCTTCCAAGACAGATTTATTCATTCTTCTGGCAGTCCATGGTGTGTTTAATATTCTTTGCTAACACCATAATTCAAAGGCATTAATTATTCTTCAATCTTCCTTATTCATCGTCCAGCTTTTGTATGCACGTGAAGTGATTGATCAGGTGCACCTTAGTCCTCAAAGTGACATCCTTGCTTTTTAACACTTTAAAGAATTATTTTGTAGCAGATCTGCCCAATGCAATATGTTGTTTGATTTCTTGGCTGCTGCTTCCATGGGTGTTGATTCTGGAGCCAAGTAAAATGAAATCCTTGACAACTTAATATTTTCTCCATTTATCATAATGTTGGAAACCCTGGTGGCATAGTGGTGAAGAGCTACGGCTGCTAACTGAAAGGTCGGCAGTTTGAATTCACCAGGCGCTCCTTGGAAACTCTACGGGGCAGTTCTACTCTATAGAGTCGCTATGAGTCAGAATTCACTCAATGAAAACGAGTTTTTTTCTTATTCATTTTTATCATGATGTTACTTATTGGTCCAATTGGATGATTTTTGTTTTCTGTATGTTGAGGTGGAAACCCTCGTGGCTTAGTGGTTATGCGTTCGGCTCCTAACCAAAAGGTCTGCAGTTCAAATCCACCAGGCACTCCTTGGAAACCCTATGGGGCAGTTCTACCCTGTCCTATAGGGTCGCGATGAGTTGGAATCGACTGGACAGCAATGGTTTTTTTTTTTTTTTTTTTTAAATATGTTGTTAGATGCAAAAATCCTCAACAAAGTTCTAGCCAATAGAATTCAACAACATATCAAAAAAATAATCACCACGACCAAGTGGGATTTATACCAGCTTTGCAAGGTTGGTTCAATATTAGAAAAACCATTAATGTAATCCACCATATAAATAAAACAAAAGACAAAAACCACATGATCTTATCAATTGATGCAGAATAGGCATTTGACAAAGTTCAACACCCATTCATGATAAAAACTCTCAGCAAAATAGGAATTGAAGGAAAATTCCTCAACATAAATAAAGGGCATCTATACAAAGCCAACAGCCAACATCGTTCTAAAGGGAGAGAGCCTGAAAGCATTTCCCTTGAGAACGGGGACCAGACAAGGATGCCCTTTATCACCGCTCTTATTCAACATTGTGCGAAAGGTCCTAGCCAGAGCAATTAGGCTAGACAAAGAAATAAAGGGCATCCAGATTGGCAAGGAAGAAGTAAAATTATCTCTATTTGCAGATGACATGATCTTATACACAGAAAACCCTAAGGAATCCTCCAGAAAACTAGTGAAACTAATAGAAGAGTTCGGCAGAGTTTCAGGTTACAAGATAAATATACAAAAATCACTTGGATTCCTCTACATCAACAAAAAGAACATCGAAGAGGAAATCACCAAATCAATACCGTCACAGTAGCCCCCAAGAAGATAAAATACTTAGGAATAAATCTTACCAAAGATGTAAAAGATCTGTACAAAGAAAACTACAAAGTACTAGTGCAAGAAACTAAAAAAGACCAACATAAGTGGAAAAACATACCTTCCTCATAGATAGGAAGACTTAACATAGTAAAAATGTCTATTCTACCAAAAGCCATCTACATATACAGTGCAATTCCGATCCAAACTCCAATGACATTTTTTAATGTGATGGAGAAACAAATCACCAACTTCATATGCAAGGGAAAGAAAGCCCGGAGAAGTAAAGTGTTACTAAAAAAGAAGAACAAAGTGGGAGGCCTCACTCTACCTGATTTTAGAACATATTATACAGCCACAGTAGTCAAAACAGCCTGGTACTGGTACAACAACAGGCACATAGACCAATGGAACAGAATTGAGAACCCAGATATAAATCCATCCACATATGAGCAGCTGATATTTGACAAAGGCCCAGTGTCAGTTAACTGGGGAAAAGATAGTCTTTTTAACAAATGGTGCTGGCATAACTGGATATCCATTTGCAGAAAAATGAAACAGGACCCATACCTCACACCATGCATAAAAACTAACTCCAAGTGGTTCAAAGACCTAAACATAAAGACTAAAATGATAAAGATCATGGAAGAAAAAATAGGGACAACCCTAGGAGCCCTCATACAAGGCATAAACAGAATACAAAACATTACTAAAAACGACAAAGAAAAACCAGATAACTGGGAGCTCCTAAAAATCAAACACCTATGCTCATCTAAAGACTTCACCAAAAGAGTAAAAAGACCACCTACAGATTGGGAAAAAATTTTCAGCTATGACATCTCCGACCAGCGCCTGATCTCTAAAATCTGTATGATTCTGTTAAAACTCAACCACAAAAAGACTAACAACCCAATTAAAAATTGGGCAAAGGATATGAACACGCACTTCTCTAAAGAAGATATTCAGGTGGCTAACAGATACATGAGAAAATGCTCTCGATCATTAGCCATTAGAGAAATGCAAATTAAAACTACGATGAGATTCTGTCTCACTCCAACAAGGCTGGCATTAATCCAAAAAACACAAAATAATAAATGTTGGAGAGGCTGCGGAGAGATTGGAACTCTTATGCACTGCTGGTGGGAATGTAAAATGGTACAACCACTTTGGAGATCCATCTGGCGTTTCCTTAAAAAGTTAGAAATAGAACTACCATACAACCCAGAAATCCCACCCCTCGGAATATATCCTAGAGAAATAAGAGCCTTTACACGAACAGATATATGCACACCCATGTTTATTGCAGCACTGTTTACAATAGTAAAACCTGGAAGCATGCAAGGTGTCCATCAAGGGATGAATGGATAGATAAATTATGGTATATTCACATAATGGAATACTACGTATTGATAAAGAACAGTGATGAATCTGTGAAACATTTCATAACATGAAGGAACCTGGAAGGCATAATGCTGAGTGAAATTAGTCAGATGCAAAAGGACAAATATTGTATAAGACCACTATTATAAGATTTTGAGAAATAGTTTAAACCGAGAAGAAAACATTCTTTTGTGGTTACAAGAGAGGGGAGGGAGGGAGGGTGGGAGAGGGGCATTCACTAATTAGGTAGTAGATAAGAACTACTTTAGGTGAAGGGAAAGACAGCACACAATACTGGGGAGGTCAGCACAACTGGACTAAACTAAAAGCAAAGAAGTTTCCTGAATTAACTGAATGCTTCAAAGGTCAGCGTAGCAAGGTGGGGGGGGGGGCTTGGGGACTATGGCTTCAGGGGACACCTAAGTCAACTGGCAAAATAAATTCTGTTAAGAAAACATTCTGCATCCCACTTTGAAATGTGGCGTCCGTGGTCTTAAATCCTAACAAGTGGCCATCTAAGACGCATCAATTGGTCTCAACCACCTGGATCAAAGGAGAAAGAAGAACACCAAGGTCACAAGATAATTATGAGCTCAAGAGACAGAAAGGGCCACATGAACTAGAGACTTACATCATCCTGAGGCCAGAAGAACTAGATGGTGCCCGGCCACAACCGATGGCTGCTCTGACAGGGAGCACAACAGAGAACCCCTGAGGGAGCAGGAGAACAGTGGGATGCAGACCCCAAATTCTCATAAAAAGACCAGACTTAATGGTCTGACTGATTCTAGAAGAATCCCGGTGCTCATGGTCCCCAAACCTTCTGTTGACCCAGGACAAGAACCATTCCCGAAGACAACTCATCAGACGTGGATTGGACTGGACAATGGGTTGGAGAGAGATGCTGATGAGGAGGGAGCTACCTGTATCAGGTGGACACTTGAGACTGTGTTGGCATCTCCCATCTAGAGGGGAGATGGGAGGGTAGAGAGGGTTAGAAACTGGCAAAATGGTCACTAAAGGAAAGACTGGAAGGAGGGAGCGGGCTGTCTCATTAGGGGGAGAGTAAATGGGAGTATGTAGTAAGGTGTATATAAGTTTATGTGTGAGAGACTGACTTGATTTGTATACTTTCACTTAAAGCACAATAAAAATTATTAAAAAAAAAATATGTTGAGGTGTTGAAACCCTGGTGGCGTGGTGGTTAAGTGCTATGCTTGCTAACCAAAGGGTCAGCAGTTCGAATCCGCCAGATGCTCCTTGGAAACTCTATGTGGCAGTTCTACTCTGTCCTGTAGGGTCGCTATGAGTTGGAATCGACTCGACAGCACTGGGCTTGTTTTTTTTGGGTTTGTCGAGGTGTAATCCTTACTGAAGGCTGCATAGAGCAGAGTTAAAGCTACAAGTAGGCTCTTATTGCTTTACTTTTTTCCTCTTTTTCCAGGTTAATCACAATGACAAATCACCTGACAGCGTCCTCACCCTAGCTCTTAATCCTGTCAGCCACTGCATGAAGATCTTCCACTAGGTTCTGTTGTGCTTTAGGGGTAATTCAAACGAAGATACAATGTAAGATTAAGGAGGGTGAGGAAGCAATGGCTTTCTAAGTGCATGGGGTAAAAGTAATGATTTGAAAAAAAAATCTCAGCTAAAAAATGCTGAATAAAACCTTTTCTAATGGTTTTGTGGGTAGGAAACAATAGAGACTGGAGAGAAAGCAACTGATAATTCCTTTTTAAAAAAAAGTTGTAGGACTTCAGTGCTAAAAGACAGCCGCATCATTTCATTATAGCTATATTTTGTGGTAAACTGTATATGTTTAAAAATTTAGTTGATGGAGCTCATATTATTTGCCTAAATTCTTTTATTGTAGCAATCATTGTGTGGAAGTGTACCAATGGGAAATCTTTTGGTTAGAAGGAGATTTTACTTGACTTTTTTACAGGACAGTGAAATACTAAATATTCATCGGGTTTCTGTTTGACAGGGTCTAGTGAGAGTTTTGGGTCTATATTAACCGACTGACTAGTTTTTTTAGTTGCTAGGTATAATGGTTTGCTTTGAAAAATTCCTCTAAAACTGCCCTTTGATAAGAGAAATTATGGCAGAAGAGTGTTGAATTTTAATGTTGTTGGTGTCAATGAATAACAAATTCATATGCTACTCAGTGTTACCTCCAGGTCCTCTCAGTGCCAAATACAGTTTTTTTTTTTTAAGGTGGTGCCACTGTAGATTGCTACTAATTTGCTTACCTGTTCTGGATTTGTCTTGCTTTTTAGAAATTTATTATTTTCTATGATGTTTTTATGATTGGGATTACACTGTTGCAGGTAATAATACTTAGAGATGGCTAATTCTTTACATTGTATTAAAAAGATTCAACTTGAATATCCTTTTGTATAACTTTATTTATTTATACTCTATCCATTTGAAATTTGAGATCATGTAGACAGAGACTACAGGTTGACTTCCATCACCAGGTTAGAAATGGGAACCCAAAGAGAACATTTGGAGCAGCACTTTGAGGAGGAAGCAACAAGTGGGTATGGACAGATAAAGTAGTAGTGAAGAGCACAGGCTTTGGAGTAAGACTGGGTTCAAATCCCTGCTCTCTCAGTTTCTAGCTCTGCGACTTTCCGCATGTTTGTTAAACTCTCTGTACTTTGGTTTCTTTATGTGCTAAATGTGGATAATCATAGTTGTTGTTGTTGGGGCCGTAGAGTCAATTTTGACTCATTGCGATCCTATGTGACAGTGTAGAATTGCCCCATAGGGTTTTCTTGGCTGTACTTGTTACAGAAACAGATCTCCAGGTCTTTCCCTCACGGAACCACTGGGTGGGTTCAAACCACCGACCTTTTGGTTAGCAATCAAGCTCTTAACTGTTTTGCCATGAGGCCTCCTTGGATGATCATAGTACCTACCTCATGAAGTTGTTCTGAGCATCAAGTGAATTAATACACTTAGAACAACGGTCAATGACTGTGTATTTTTGTTATTTGGTAGAGGCGGGATTGAGTTGGGGAGGCAAGTGTGGAAGCTGAAGGAAGAAGCATTACTGCAGGTCTGGATTTTACCAGTAGTAAGTATTGTTTGGAATCAAATTATCTGGAATTGACTCAATGGCAACTAACAATAACAACAACAAGAATTATTTAGGAATCTGTAACTAAATTAAATTTTTAAACATGTACAGTTTACCATAAAATATAGCTATAATGAAATGAGGTGGCTGTCTTTTAGCACTCATGCCCCACAACTTTTTTTTTAAAGGAATTATCATTTGCTTTCTCACCAGACTCTTGTTTCCTATCCACAAAACCATTAGAAAATGTTTTATTCAGCTTTTTAAGCAGAGATTTTTTTTCCAAATTATTACTCTTACCCCATGCACTTATACAGTCATTACTTTTGTGCCCCCCTCTTAATCTTACATTGTATCTTTGTTTGAATTACCCCTAAAGCACAACAGAATCCTAGTGGAAGGTCTTTCTTTAATGACAAATCACTCGACAGTATCCCCACCCTAGCTCTTAATCCTGTGAGCCACTTCAAAAAAAACCCCACTGCAGTCAAGTTGATTCCGACTCATAGTGACCGTATAGGACAGAGTAGAACTGCCCCATAGGGTTTCCAAGGAGCGCCTGCTGGATTTGAACTGCTGACCTTTTGTAGCTCTAACCGTTATGCAACCAGGATGGGGCACTTCAGAAAGGCCTTTTTTTAAGTTTCTAGAACACAATTTTTCCCCTACTTCTCCCTCTCCTTTTGCCCACATTGCTAGCTCCTCTTTACTACCTACTTCCTTTATATAGGCTTCCTTTGAGATCAGCCTCAATAGTTTTCTTTATGGATATTCCTTCCTTAGGGAACTGATTTCACTCTTTTACTAACACAGAAAATCTCAAATTAATATTTCCATCCCTGATTTATCTACCAAGTCCTTAACCTTAATTTCCAATTTGTTCAAACGTTTATCCTTTGAGACTCCACAATACCTCACCATTCACATAACCAAAAGCCACTTCTACTGCCTTCCTCAAATTTTAATCTTATTATTAATAATAAGTTATTTTATGATGGAATTATTATAGTAGAATAACTACTGTATCAACTTGCCTTTTTGGTCTCATGTCATTGTAACTAAGCTAGAAATTTCAGGACCAGTATAAGATTTAACTTTGGTCCTATTCAATCATCTTCTGCTATAGCTCAAATTTTTATTCTTTTCCTTTCTACTGTCTGAATTCACGTCTTTGTTGACTCTCTTGTAGTAGCTTCCTACTTGATCTCCTTGCCTCCTGTCTGTTCCCTTATTCCAATATGTTATGGATTGAATTGTGTCACCCCCAAAGGATATGTTGATATCTGCAGTGCAATGAATTGCCTTTATATAGCCTTTCTAGCCATGGTTGTAACTTTCATAAAATTATTGGCTGGGCCACAATCTTGCAATGGATTGGCCCAAATA
This sequence comes from Elephas maximus indicus, assembly GCF_024166365.1. Lineage (NCBI taxonomy): Eukaryota > Metazoa > Chordata > Mammalia > Proboscidea > Elephantidae > Elephas > Elephas maximus. Next base: position 42,959,845 of record NC_064829.1, on the reverse strand, counting down.
TGCAAATAGGCTCTCGAAAATTCACACAAGAGGATTGAGCCCTTTGTGGTACAGTTAGGGGATTGGTCAGTTTTGCTATCCTGTTAAGTTTATATAAGGGCCAATCCCACAGAGGTGTGGGGGGACCACACTACCATCAAGAAAAGCGCATCATTTTGGACCCAGGGTCCCTGTGCTTAGAACCTCCTAGACCTAGAAATAAGAGCTGTAATACCAAAGACAGACAGCAGGCTGGTTAGTCCATGGAGAGACACCGTGGCAGTGGGTTGATCAGCCTACAAAGAGAAAGATGGCTATAGTGGGCTTTCCAGCCCACAGAGAGAGAGTTGGGAACTTCTCTGTGCAGGTCACTTGGAGCGCCTCTGTGCAGTAAGTTTGCCTGCTGCAAAAAGCTGTAACATTTGCCCAGCAGGGCAGAGGCCTGAGTGTGCCCCCGTCACATAACTCTCTCCCTGAGGCAGCACAGGCCTAGGTAGTGCCGCAGCAAGAGAGGGAACCACGGGGGCCGGGGCAGCATGGTGGGAGCCAGTGGCAGAGACATTGAAGGATGCATGGGCAGAGAGGCTCAGGAGATTCTGTGCAGGGATCTTCCCATCGGTGAGGCAAGACCCAGTGAGGCCCAGCAGCAGAGCAGAAGTCTTGGGAGTCATTCAGGCCCCCAGGCAGCGTGGTGGTAACCAGAGGCAGTGGTGATGTGAACATGGCATCTGAACTGAACCACAATGTGCTGGCCCAGTGACATAAGAATGGACATGGGCAATTTGGGTGAAAGGTAAGTCGTTCCCCTTTGAGAATCTGTTGTTATTGCTTACTATTTGCTGTCTATATATAACAATAATGGCTTTCACTTTGTCAATGCTGCGTAAGTATCTCCTGTGTTCAGCTCTATCACAGATGAACCTAGCACCCATGGCATGGTTGATGCCTGTGTGTGTATGTGCCTAATTCCTAGCAGGAAACCCAGGTGGTGTAGTGGTTAAGTGCTACAGCTGCTAACCAAAAGGTCGACAGTTCGAATCTGCCAGGTGCTTCTTGGAAACTCTACAGGGCAGTTCTACTCTGTCCTATAGGGTCACTATGAGAATCGACTTGACGGCAGTGGGTGGAGTGGAATTCCTAGAAGTCTTATGGCTGACTGAAAGATGGAAGTACAGCCTGTCTGCATGTGCAATGCAGATAGACAGATGTACATGAAGTCCAAGCCCCTGATATCTGTGAATGTGACTGTTATGGACTGAATTGTGTCCCCCAAAAATATTGTTGAAGTCCTAACCCCTATACTGGCAAATGTGACCTTATTTGGGGAAACAGGGTTTTTTTTTTTTTTTTTTTTTTTTCTGCAGGTGTTATGAGTTAATGAAGTCATACTGGAGTAGGGTGGGTCCTAGTCTTAATCTCTTCTGAGTGGCATCTTATAAAAGAAGACAGACACAGGGGGAAGACAGCATGTGAAGATCTGTCTACAAGGCAAAGGATGCCAGGAAATCCCCAGGGCTACCAGAAACTGGAGGAGACAAGGAAGGAGCTTCCCCTAGAGCTGACAGACAGAGCAAGCATAGGCCTGCTGACACCCTCAATTCTGAATTCTAGTCTCCAGAACCGTGAGAAATAGATTTCCCTTCTTGAAAGCCATCTACCTTGTGGTATTTTGTAATCACAGCCCTAAGAAACTAAGATAGTGACCTTGTTTAGAAACAGGGTTTTTGAAAATGTTATCAGTCAAATTAACATGAGGTCATACTGGGGTAGTGTATTTTCTAATCTAATCTGAGTGGTGTCCTTATGAAAAGAAGAAACACAGAGACAGACACAGAGGGAAGATGGCCATGTGAGGATGGAGACAGAATGGAGTAATACATAATACAAGTCAAAGAATGCCAAAGATTGCCAGGAACTACCAGAAGCTAGGAAGAGGCAAGAAAGGATCTTCCCCTAGAGCCTTTAGAGAGTATGACCTGCTGACACTTTAATTTTGGACTTCTAGCCTCCAGAACTGTGAGACAGCAAATTTCTGTTATTTTAAGCCACCCAGTCTGTGATACTTTGTCACAGCAGCCCTAGGAAACTAATACACACTGCATCTTTCAGATTGCTGCCAGAGTCTTAACATGAATCTTGTTATGTAATGATCCTGTTGTACATTTTTGCTGTCTTGCTGTGTTCACAGAATGAGTGTGTATGTACCCTTTCCATACATTTCAATATCTTCTTTCTTCTGACTTACAACTATTATCCACCCTGTGTACTTGAGTACCCAAGCTGATGTGCCATTTCTCTCATCCTTTTCTTTATTTTTTTATACTTTATTTTATTTTTGGTGTTGTTGAGAGCATACACAGCAGAACATACACCAGTTCAACACTCTCTACATCCACAATTCATTGACATTGATTACATTCTTCAAGTTGTACAACCATTCCCACCCACCTTTTTTGAATTGTTTCATCACCATAAATTCACTGCCCCCTAAGTTTCCTATTTAATCTTTCTAGTTGCTGTTGTCAGCTTGATCCCATATAAGTAGTTTTAAAAACAGCACAAAGCTCAAGGCAGATATTTTTTACTAGTTAAGATAAACTATTGTTTGGTTTTAAGAAGATCAGAGGATATTTTTGGCTTAAGACTTAAGGTTTAAGATTATCTCAGGGCAATAGTTTTGGGGTTTCATCCAGCCTCTGTGGCTCCGGAAAGTCTGGGTTCCAGGGGAATTTGTCTCATCCTATTCTTTAAAACTTTCTTGCCTTTGCTGTGACTATTGTCTTTAATATACTTTGTGTTGCTTTGCAATCCCCAGCAACCTTCAAGACCAGCTTATATGTTATTTCCTCTGTGAAACCATCCTCTTTGAGCCCAACAAAGGCCTCTGTTATGGTTTATGTTTCTCTTATTTGTACCTCTTGACTTATTCATCGTAGTATTCCTAGAACCTAGCAAAACACTTTGAGCATACTATTAATTTCTTTCTAAATCTAAAAATACTTGTTTCTAGAAATTATTCTTTAAAGGTAGCATTTATTACCATTTAGATTTCTTAGCAAACCAAACTTTCATCATCATTACTGTCACCATCTCACTGGCAAATGTTTAACAGATGTCTCTACTGCTTGCATGTAACTGGAGTACAGAGAGGTCTAACAGTTGTTCCAGCACTCGCCAGCCAAATGAACTGTGTAGTAGACCTGGAGTTAAGTAACAGTCCTTCCTCCAGCGCTGCGCTTCCACAGAGTCCTCAGTACTAGCTAAGAACGTGGATGAGAAGATGATATGCTACAAAAGCCTTCAAGTTTCATTTGCAATATGAGCTCATAACCTGACTCATGTGTTATGGATTAAATGGTTTTTCCCAAAAATATGTGTTATAAAATCTATCCCCTATCTATACCTCTGGTTATAATCCCATTTGTGAATAGGTTTTATTTGTTATGTTAATGAGACAGCATTGGTGTAGGGCGTGTCTCAAGTCAGCCTCTTTTGAGATATAAAAGGAAGATATCAAGCAAGGAAAAAAGAAGCAGAGGTGGGGGAAGATAGATACCTTGCCACATGAAGATCTTCAAGGAACCAAGAAGCACCAGGCCTACTGATGCTGAAAAGAGACAAGGAACTTCCTCTGGACAGAAAGAGAATAACTTTTCCTAAAGCAGATGCCCTGAATTCAAACTCCTAGCCTCCTAAACTTGAAAAGATAAAATTCTGTTTGTTAAAGTCATCCATTTGTGGCATTTCTGTTATAGCAGCACTAGATAACTAAGACACTCATACTTTCTAAGCTTAGTGGCTAAAACAAAACCAAACCTGTTGCCGTCAAGTCAATTCTGAATCATAGCGACCCTATAGGACAGAGTAGAACTGCCCCATAGGGTTTCCAAGGAGTCTATTCAAACTGCCAATCTTCTGGGTAGCAGACATACTCTTAATCACTGCACCACCAGGGCTCCGAACCTTCATGTAATTCTAAACAAGTCTCAGCTAAGTTATTTAAAGTAAGACAAGTCTAGTCTTGTTAGTTTGGCTTTGTGTTTAAATAGGAGTTGATTTCTCAATCTCCTAGAAAACTGCATGAAAACTGGGATCCCAAATAATAACTCTTTCAGTAGAGAGCCATCCAGATTTCTTAAAACTTTAAAGTCCAGGATACTATTAGTAAGCAGTTTGTGTAGGTAAGTACGACAGTGTAGCAGAATAAAATAAAACCAATAGAATTAATTAACAGAATAAAAATTAGAAAAGCGAACAAAGGAATGCATTCTGCTAATGACCAAAACTAACCAAACCAAACAAAATAAACAAGCAAGGAATTGTTTATCTTTTTTTTCCCTAACTTGCCCACACTTTCATCGTAATTTTATTAGCTTGTAAAAGGATCAAAAATAGTAACATCTTACAGTAATAATAAAGTATATGAAGAAAATGAATGTCGGTGTAGACAGAAATACTGATGCCATGGAATAAATTCTTCCATTTTTACTGAGGAGTTTACTTGTACAGAGAATAAGTAAATTTGTCAACCTAAAAATCTCACTAGTTTTTGTAGTTATAGGATTAGACTATTATTGCTAATATCTAAGTTAATGATATATATAAAAGGTTACTACTGTAAACAAAAACATCTATCACATTTTCATCGTGTTTATTAGTTAGAAAGGTCATTAAGGGTGCATATGAAAACTGTCCCAGGAAACCCTGGTGGTGTAGTGGTTAAGAGCTATGGCTGCTAACCAAAAGGTTGGCAGTTCAAATCCACTAGGCTCTCCTTGGAAACTCTATGGGGCAGTTCTTTTCTGTCCTACAGGGCCTCTATGACCCAGATTACTTAAGCATTTTTTCTATTCTCATTTTCCCAACCCCCCTTGGTTTTTGTTTGTTTTTTCTCTCTCTTCTATGGCTTGGGAGGAACCTTGCTGTTTTTTATTGCATTACATCTGTTGTAAGGAGCCCTGGTTGCTCAGTGGTTAAGTGCTCGGCTGCTAACTGAACTGTCCCTGGTTCGAATCCACCAGCTGCTGTGTGGGAGAAAGATGTGGCAATCTGTAGTTAACCTCTGACCAACAGGGTCCATATGAGTTGGAACTGACTGGATGGCACACACCACCACCACCTATTGTTAGCTAACAAGCAAATGATAATCAGGAGTGGTGAGAGTAGATCTACCTGTAAAATGGCTAAAACCATAGTATGACCTCTACAGATTTGGAAATACAGTTTGACCAGGATCAGTAGTGTGAATAAGTTTGTTTACCTTGCGTTCCGCAGTCCATCAGTTCTGTGGCAGCTCTGAGTATTCAGAAGGAAAACAGAATCGCTGGGATCTTAAGATATTTTCCTGGAACATGCTGCCACCTCTTGGCCATAGAAAGCAGGGCGGCTTCAGTAGGATCCCAGGGCAGAGAGACTGCAGTTTCCACTAATAGTCAAAACTTTTTGAACATAGACAATTTGCACTTTCAATGTCTAAAGGATTAGTTAGATATTTGAATTGTAAAGAAAAATTATATAATGCCCTAAGGAATAAAATCATCTTGAATATTTTCTAAGGTTAACTTGAGTACAAAAATGTAAAAGAGTAAATTGTGTTAAAGCTGTGATGCTAAAAGAACCCAAAAACCCACTGCCGTCGAGTGGATTCTGACTCAGCGACCCTATAGGACAGAGTAGAACTGCCCTATAGAGTTTTCAAGGGGCGCCTGCTGGAGAACTTGTTTACTAGTGTTGTATAGTGAAACTTTTAAAGTTCAGTTCCTCTTACGCTTGTTCAGTCTTGTAAATTTGTCATCGCTTTTAAAAGTGATGCCATACATTAAAACTAAATACTTTTGGCCTAAATGAAAAGGCTGCATATTTAAAATGTCATCAATACATAGGAAGTATTTTAGGAGGGTGCTGTCTTGCTACTGCTAGATAGAGGTGGAAGTCCAGCCTCCCCACTTGGCATCTGTTGACAGCCTGGTGGGCAGGGGAAGGGTGTCTTATTACTGCTGTGTAGGGTGGGAGTGCAGGCTCCCCTCTAGGTCTCTGCTGACCAGGAGGCGGAGGGGCATCTTGTACTGCTCATTATGTGGCCTCCATTGGCACTGTAAGAGGGCCTGCCTTTCCCCCGGATGTGGCAAAAATCCCAGCTTTCTACCTGAGTGGTTAGAAGGGATGCCCTGTTACTGTGGGTGGGAATGGAAGTCCAGGCACCCTACATGGTCTCTGCTAACACGACAAGGGGAGGGGCCTTGTTACTGCCAGGCAAGGATGAAAGTCCCTGCCCCGACTTGTTCTTCTCTGACACCATCTTGGCAGGGGTAGTGTTGCCTTATTACAGCTGAGCAAGAGTGGAAGTGTAGGCTCCTATTATGGATTGAATTGTGTCCCCCAGAAATATGTGTCTACTTGGCTAGGCCGAGTTTCTGAGTATTGTGTGGTTGTCCACCATTTTGGGAGCTGATGTGATTATCCCATGTGTTGTAAATTCTAATCACTATGATGTTAATCGCGCTGGGTTGGGATGATATTAATGAGGCAGGATTAGAGGCAGTTATGTTAATAAGGCAGGACTCAATCTACAGGATTATGTTGTATCTTGAGTCAATCTCTTTTGAGATATAAAAGGTAACCGAGCAGAGAGGAGAGGGGCCTCATTACCACCAAACAAGAACAGCCAGGAGTGGCGCAAGTCCTTTGGACCCAGGGTCCCTCTGTTGAGAAGCTCCTAGACCAGAGGAAGATTGATTACTGGGGCGTTCCCCCAGAGCCAACAGAGAAAGAAAGCCTTCCCCTGGACTGGGATCCTGAATTTGGAATTCTAGCCTCCTGCACTGGGTGGGTTTTTTTTTTTATTGACTTCTATTGAGCTTCAAGTGAACGTTTACAAATCTAGTCAAACTGTCACATATAAGTTTATGTACACCTTACTCCATACTCCCACTTGCTCTCCCCCTAATGAGTCAGCCCTTCCAGTCTCTCCTTTCGTGACAATTTTGCCAGCTTCCAACGTTCTCTATCCTCCCATCCCCCCTCCAGACAGGAGATGCCAACACAGTCTCAAGTGTCCACCTGATACAAATAGCTCACTCTTCGTCAGCATCTCTCTCCTACCCACTGTCCAGTCCCTTTCATGTCTGATGAGTTGTCTTCGGGAACGGTTCCTGTCCTGGGCCAACAGAAGGTTTGGGGACCATGACCTTCGGGATTCCTCTAGTCTCAGTCAGACCATTAAGTATGGTCTTTTTGTGAGAATTTGGGGTCTGCATCCCACTGATCTCCTGCTCCCTCAGGGGTTCTCTGTTGTGCTCCCTGTCAGGGCAGTCATCGGTTCTGGCCGGGCACCATCTAGTTCTTCTGGTCTCAGGATGATGTAGGTCTCTGGTTCATGTGGCCCTTTCTGTCTCTTGGGCTCTTAATTATCGTGTGACCTTGGTGTTCTTCATTCTCCTTTGATCCAGGTGGGTTGAGACCAATTGATGCATCTTAGATGGCCGCTTGTTAGCATTTAAGGCCCCAGATGCCACATTTCAAAGTGGGATGCAGAATGTTTTCATAATAGAATTATTTTGCCAATTGACTTAGAAGTCCCCTTAAACCATGGTCCCCAAACCCCTGCCCTTGCTCCGCTGACCTTTGAAGCATTCAGTCTATCCCGGAAACTTCTTTGCTTTTAGTACTAGGTGGGTTTTAAACTGTGAGAGAATAAATTTCTCTTTGTTAAAGGCATCCACCAGATAACTAAGACGCTCCCTATTTGTCCTCTGGTCTTTGCTAATAGGGATGGAGTCATATGTTTTTCTCATGGTATTTGGTGGAGTACAGCAATTATTGTCTAAAAATGTTTTCTGTCCTGCTAGGCTGCCCCTTTCCAGACACTTTGGCTGCACAGAACTGAACTGGCTTTTCTTGGGTGCTTTTTGTGTGTGTGTGATTATTTTAAATTTTTCTTTTTTTATTTTGAAAACTTTCAAACATATGCAAAAGTAAAGAGACTGATATAATGAATCAGATGTACTTACCACCATGTTGTCGTTAGGTGCTGTGCCGTCGAGTCAGTTCTGACTCATAGCGACCCTATGTACAACAGAATGAAACACTGCCTGGTCCTGTGCCATCCTTACAATCATTGTTATCTTGAGCCCATTGTCGCAGCCACCATGCCAATCCATTTTGTTGAGGGTCTTCCTCTTTTTCACTGACCCTCTAGTTTACCAAACTTGATGTCCTTTGCCAGGGACTGATCCCTCTTGATAACATGCCCAAAGTATGTGAGACAAAGTCTCACCATTTTTGCTTCTAAGGAGTATCCTCGTTGTACTTTCAAGATAGATTTGTTTGTTCTTTGGTAGTCCGTGGTATATTCAGTATTCTTCACCAACACAATTCAAAGAAGTCAATTCTCCTTGGTCTTCCTTATTCATTACTCAGCTTTCACATGCATATGAAGCGATTGAAAATACGATGGCTTGGGTCAGGCGCACCTTAGTCTTCAAGGTGACATCTTTGCTTTTCAAACATTTTGCAGCAGATTTGTCCAATGCAGTGTGTCCCACCACCTAGTTTCTACAATTATCAATGTATGTCTGACCTTGTTTCATTATACCACCATCCGCTCCACATTCCTAAATGATTTTGAAATACATCCCAGAGATTGTATTGTTTCATCTGTAAATATTTCAATATGTGTCTCTAAAAGATAAGCACTTAAAAGATGACCACTCTATCATCATCGCACATAACTGAGAGAACAATAATTCTTTGGTATCACTAGTTTTCTGGTCGATGTTCATATTTCCCCAGTTATCCCATAATGCTTGTTCCTCTGCGCCCTGTATTTCCTGTAATTGGAGGTTACAGCCTCAGGCTTAAAAAAAGTCTATTGTTATTACTATTATTTTTTTTTCCTTTTTTAAATTGTGTTTTAGGTGAAAGTTTACAGCACAAATTAGTTTCTCATTCAAAAATGTATACAAATTGTTTTGTGACATTAGTTGCAGTTCTCACGATGTGTTGGTACTCTCCCCCTTTCCCTTTACATGCCGGGTTCCCTGTGTCCATTCTTCCAGTTTTCCTGTTCCTTCCTGCCTTCTTGTCTTTGCTTTTGGACAAATATTGCCTGTTTGGTCTCATATACTTGATTGAACTAAGAATCATGTTCCTCATGTGTGTTATTGTTTGTTTTATAGCCCTGTATAATCTTTATAATCTTTAACTGAAAGGTGGACTTCAGGAGAGGCTTCAGCTCTGAGTGAGCAGTGTGTCCAGGGCCATAGTCTCGGGGGTTCCTCCAGTCTCTGTCAGACCAGTAAGTCTGATCTTTTTCTGTGAATTTGAATTTTCTTCTGCTCTGCCTAGGACCCTCTATTGTGATCCTTGTCAGAGCAGTCAGTGGTGGTAGCAGGGTACCACCTAGTTCTTCTGGGCTCAGGCTAGTGGAAGTTGTGGTTCACGTGGTCCATTAGTTCTTGGAATAATATTTTCCTTGCATTTTCAGTTTTCTTCATTCTTCTTTGGTCTGAACATGATGGAACCAATAGATATATTTTAGATGGCTGCTCACAAGCTTTTAAGATTCCAGATGCTACTCACCAAAGTAGAATGTAGAACATTTTCTTTATGAACTATCTTATGCCAATTGACCTAGATGTCCCCTGAGACCATGGTCTCCAGCCCTCAGCTCCAGTAACTTGGTCCTTCAAGGTACTTGGATATGTCTAGGAAGCTTCTATGGCTTTGCCTTGGTCAAGTTGTGCTGACTTTTGCTATACTGTGTGTCATTCCTTTCACCAAAGTTAATACTTTTTGTCCTAGTTATCTAGTGCTGCTATAACAGAAATACCACAAGTGGATGCCTTTAACAAAGAGAAATTTATTCTCTCACAATCCAGGGGGCTAGAAGTTTGAACTCAGGGTGCCAGCTCCAGGGGAAGGCCTTCTTTCTCTGTTGGCTCTGGGGGAAGGTCGTTGTCATCAATCTTCCCTGGTTGAGGAGCTTCTCAGTGTAGAGATCCTGGGCCCAAAGGATGCGCTATTCTCCTGGCTCTTGTTTATTGGTGGTATGAGTTCCCCACTTCTCTCTGCTAGATTCTCTCTTTTATATCTCAAAAGAGATTAATTTAAGACACAACCTAATGTTGTAGATTGAGGCCTGCCTCATTCATATAACTGCCTGTAATTCTGACTCATTAACATCACAGAGGTTGGGATTTACAACATATGGGAAAATCATATCAGATGACACAACAGTGGACAATCACACAATACTGGGAATCATGGCCTAGCCAAGTTGACACATGGTTTTGGGGGGCACAATTCAATCCATAACACTTGTCTATTATCTAGTTAGTGATTTCTCTTCCCCACGCCTCCCATCCCTTGTAACCATCAATATTCCCCCCAACCTTGTGTAAACCTTTTATTGAGTTTTTATAATAGTGATATCATACAATATTTGTCCTTTTGTGATTGACTTATTTCACTCAGCATAAAGCCCTCCAGATTCATCCATGTTGTGAGATGCTTCACAAATTCATCACTGTTCTTTATCATTGAGTAGGATTCCTTTGTGTGTATGTACCACAGTTTGTTTATCCATTCATCGGTTGATGGGCACTTAAGTTGTTTCCATCTTTTTGCTATTGTGAATAATGCTGCAATGAACCTGGGTGTGCATATGGCTATTCACGTGACGGCTCTTATACCTCTAGGATATGTATTTCTAGGAGTGGGATTGCTGGATCGTATGGTATTTCTATTTCTAGCTTTTTATGGAGGCACCACATTGTTTTCCATAGTGGTTGTACCATTTTACATTCCAACCAGCAATGTGTAAGAGTTCCAATCTCCCTGCAACTTCTCCAACATTTGTTATTTTCTGTTTTTTTTTTGATTCATACAGGTAATGGTGGGGTGAGATGGTATCTCATTGTAGTTTTAATTTCCATTTCTTTAATGGCTAATGATCGAGAGCATTTCCTCATGTGTCTGTTAGCTACCTGAATGTCTCCTTTGGTGAAGGGCCTGTTCATATTCTTTGCTTATTTTTAATTGGATTATTTGTCTTTTTGTTATCGAGGTGTTGAAGTATTCTGTGGATTTTAGAGAGTAGACCCTTGTAGGTTATGTCGTAGCCAAAAATTTTCTCCTACTCTGTAGGTTCTCTTTTTGCATTTTTGGTGAAGTCTTTTGATATAGCATAAATGTTTAATTTTCAGAAGCTCCAGTTATCTAGCTTATCTTCTGGTGTTTGTACACTGTTAGTTATGGTTTGTATTGAATTTATGCCATGTATTAGTTCCCCTAGTGTTGGCCCTAGTTTTTCTTCTGTAATCTTTATCACTTTAAGTTTTATATTTAGGTCTTTGATTTGTTTTGAGTTAGTTTTTGTGTTCTTGGGGGCTTTTTAAAAAAATTGTTGTTGAAATTATATGTAGCAAATTATATACCAATTCAACAATTTCTATATGTACAATTCAGTGAGATTGATTACATTCTTTGAGTTGTGTAACTATTCTTACCGTCCTTCCTACATTTGTTCCTCCCTCAGTAACATAAAATCACTGCCCCCTAAGCTTCCTATCTAACCTTTAGACTTGCTGTTGTCAATTTGATCTCTTGGGGGCTTTTTTGGCATGTGCTTATTGGTGTTTCAGGGTTGCTGGCTTCTCCAGCACCAAGTCTGGAATATACGAAGCAAAAAGAAAACCCAAGGAACTCACCACCACATTTTCTGTGGATCCATGTCTGTAGATGGTCTGCCTTCATCTCTCCACCTTTCAGAGTCTTCTTATGTCTGTTTTATATATAATGTCCAGGGATTTTAGCAGGACTTAGCAGGAAGGATATGGAGAAGTTGAGAATTGCATTTTATCCATCTTGTCCTGGAATCAGAAACCCACAGAGGAGTTTTTAACATTTAATACTTTTTGTATTCAAAATTGGATGATTTTTTCAAGTATTCCAAGATTATCCTCAATAGTATTAAAATCATCTGTCTTGGAGTCACCAGAAAATATCAAGAACAAAGCATAAAATATTGGATACAAAAATCTATATGCATTTCTAGCGAATATAGGATGATTTACTTCCCAAAAGCAATAGACAATATATATATGTACATATATATACACATATTGTTGTTGTTGTTAGGTGCTCTCAAGTTAGTTCTACTCATAGCGACCCTATGCACAACAGAATGAAACACTGCCTGGTCCTGCACCATCCTTACAATCGTTGTTATGCTTGAGGTCATTGTTGCAGCCACTGTGTCAATCCACCTTCTTGAGCGTCTTCCTCTTTCCTGCTGACCCTGTACTCTGCCAAGCATGATGTCCTTCTCCAAGGACTGATCCCTCCTGACAACATGTCCAAAGTATGTAAGACGCAATCTTGCCATCCTTGCTTCTAAGGAGCATTCTGGTTGTACTTCTTTGAAGACAGATTTGTTCATTCTTTTGGCTGTCCATGGTATATTCAATATTCTTCGCCAGCACCACAATTCAAAGGTGTCAATTCTTTGGTCTTATTCATTGTCCAGCTTTTACATGCATACGATGCGATTGAAAATACCATGGCTTGGGTGAGGCGCACCTTAGTCTTCAAGGTGACAGCTTTGCTCTTCAGCACTTTAGAGGTCCTTTGCAGCAAATTTACCCAATGCAATGCGTCTTTTGATTTCTTGACTACTGCTTCCGTGGCTGTTGATTGTGGACCCAAGTAAAATGAAATCCTTGACAACCTCAATCTTTTCTCCATTTATCACGATGTTGCTCATTGATCCAGTTCTGAGGATTTTTGTTTTCTTTACGTTGAGGTGCAATCCATACTGAAGGCTGTGGTCTTTGATCTTCATTAGCATGTGCTTCAAGTCCTCTTCACTTGGAGCAAGCAAGGTTGTGTCATCTGCATAGCACAGGTTGTTAATGAGTCTTCCTCCAATCCTGATGCCCTGTTCTTCTTCATATAGTCCAGCTTCTTGTATTATTTGCTCAGCATACAGAATGAATAGGTATGGTGAAAGAATACAACACTGATGCACACCTCTCCTGACTTTAAACCAATCGGTATCCCCTTGTTCTGTCCGAACAACTGCCTCTTGATCTATGTAAAGGTTCCTCATGTGTGTGATTGAGATATATATATGATTTGGTTGTGTCCAGTGTTTGTTACCCATCCTGTTTTGGACTGATTTCTCTCTGGGAGCCCTTTGTGAAAGGAAAGGACCCTAGTATTAACAAGGGGTCCTTTCCAAAATTACACGTGCAGGGTTTTAGTGAGACACACACTCATTGATGTTGATTAGAGTTATGTAACCCACATTACCTAGGGTACTACAGCTTGCTTTGTTAGTGTCTAATCTAGGACAGGTTGCAGTGGAGCTTCCAGACTAAGACTAGGAAGAAGGACCTGGTGATCTACTTCTAAAAAAATTGGCCAGTGAAAACATTATAAATAGCAGCAGAACACTGTCTTATATAATGCTGGTAGATAAGCCCCTCAGGTTGGAGAGCATTCAAAATATGAGTGGGGAAGAGCTACCTCCTCAAAGTAATGACATGGATGGAGTAAAGCCTTCAGCACCTACATTTGCTGATATGGCACAACTCAAAATGAGAGAAAATAGCCATTAATTATCAGAACATGAAATGTATGAAGTTTTAATCTAGGAAAATTGGAAGTTGTCAAAAATAAAATGGAACACTTGAAGATCGATATCCTAGGCCTAGGCATTAGTGAGCTGAAATGGACTGTTATTGGCCATTTTTAATTGGACATTCATATGGTGTACTATTTCAGGAATGACAAATTGAAAAGGAACAGTGTCAAATCTATTGTGAAAAAAAAATTTCAAGATCTATCCAGAAGTACGACCTTGTCAATGATAGGATAATACCCATATGCCTACAAGGAAAACCAGTTAATAAGGGTATTATTCAAATTTGTGCACCAACCACTAAGGTCAAAGATGAAGAAATTGAAGATTTTTACCAACTACTGCAATCTGAAATTGATCAAACATGATATCAAGATGCATCGATAACTACTGGTGATTGGAATGCAAAAGCTGGAAACAAAGAAGAAGGATCAGTTGTTGGAAAATATGGCCTCAGTGACAGAAATCATGCTGGAAATGGAAGGATAGAATTTTGCAAGACCATTGACGTATTCATTGGAAGTACTTTTTTCAACAACATAAATGTGGACCTTGCCAGGTGGAATACACAGGAATCAAATTGACTATATCTGTGGAAAGAGATGATGGCAAAGCTCAATATCAGCAGTCAGAACAAGGCCACGTGCTGACTGTGGAACAGACCATCAATCGCTCACATGCAAGCTTAACTTGAAGCTGAAGAAAATTAAAACAAGTCCATGAGAGCCAAATTATGACCTTGAGTATATCTCTCCTGAATTTAGAGACCATCTCAAGAATAGATTTGACCCCATGAACACTAATGACCTAAGACAAGATGAATTGTGTGCTGGGATCAAGGAAATCATACATGAAGAAAGCAAAATGTCATTAAACAGACAGAAAAAAATAAAAAAGACCAAAATGGATGTCAGAAGAGACTCTGGGACTTGCTCTTGAATGTAGAATAGCTAAAGTGAATGGAAAAAATGATAAAGTAAAAGAGTTAAACAGATTTTAAAGGATAGCTCGAGAAGACAAAGTAAAGAATTATAATGCAATGTGCAAAGACCTGAATTTGGAAAACCAAAAGGGAAGAATATGCCCAGAATTTCTTAAGCTGAAAGAACTGAAGCCTCAAAATTCAAGCCTCAAGTTGCAATATTGAAGGATTCTATAAGCAAAAAAATTGAACAATACAGAAGCATCAAAAGAAAATGGAAGGAATACAGTCACAGTAACAAAAGGAATTGGTCAATGTTCAACCATTTCAGGAGGTAGCATATGATCAAGAATCTATGGTACTGAAGGAAAATGTCCAAGCTGCACTGAAGGAACTGGTGAAAAAACAAGGCTCTAGGAATTGACGGGATACCAATTAAGATATTTCAACAAACAGATGCAACATTGAAGAGCTCACTCCTTTATGCCAAGAAATTTGGAAGACAGCTGCCTGGCCAACCGACTGGAAGAGATCCATATTTGTGCCCATTC
The DNA here is from genome assembly GCF_024166365.1 of Elephas maximus indicus. Classification (NCBI taxonomy): domain Eukaryota; kingdom Metazoa; phylum Chordata; class Mammalia; order Proboscidea; family Elephantidae; genus Elephas; species Elephas maximus. The sequence continues at coordinate 42,944,751 of NC_064829.1, read as the reverse complement.
CAAAGAAAGGTGATCCAACACAATGCAGAAATTATCTAACAATATCATTAATAACACACACAAGTAAATTTTTCTTTGAAGATGATTAAAAAACTGTTTCAGCATTACATTGACAGGGAACTGCCAGAAATTCAAGCCAGATTCAGAAAAGGGCATGTATTGAGGGATAGCATTGCTGATGTCAGATGGATCCTGGCAGAAAGCAGAAAATACCAGAAAGATGTTTACCTGTGTTTTATTTACTATGCAAAGGCATTCCACTATGTGGATCATAACAAATTATGGATAAGTTGTGAAGAATGAAAATTCAGAACACTTAATTGTGCTCATGCAGAACCTGTACATAGACCAAGAGGCAGTTGTTCCAACAGAAAAGGGGATACTGCGCGGTGTAAAATCATGAAAGCTGTGGGTCAGCGTTGTATCCTTTCACCATTTGTATTCAATCTGTATGCTGAGCAAATAATCCAAGAAGCTGGACTATATGAGAAGAAAGTGGCATCAGGATTGGAGGAAGACTCATTAACAACCTGTGATATGCAGATGACACAACCTTGCTTGCTGAAAGCAAAGAGGACTTGAAGCACTTGCTGATGAAGATCAAAGACTATAGCCTTAAGTATGGATTACACCTCAACATAAAGAAAACAAAAATCCTGACAACTGAACCAATAAGCAACGTCATGAAAAACGGAGAAAAGATTGAAGTTGTCAAGGATTTCATTTTCTTGGATCCACAGTCAACACACATGGAAGCGGCAGTTAGGAAATCACACAATGTATTGCACTGGGCAAATCTGCTGCAAAAGACTCTTTAAATTATTAAAAACCAAAGATGTCTCTGTAATGGATTGAATTGTATCCCCCCAAAATGCATGTCAACTTTGCTAGGCCATGATTCTCAGTGGTTTGGCAGTTATGATGTGGTTTGGCAGTCGTACGATGATGTGACTATTTCCATGACGAGATTTGATATAATGTGATCGCCTCCATGATGGGATCTGCTCTGAGCAGCCAATCAGTTGAAAGGGAGTTTCCTTGAGGTGTGGCCTGCGTCCAATATAAGTGAACTTTCTGGCAAGGCTGGAGGGCTTTGGCTCACACTGGATCTTGGAGTTGGTGCCTGTTTGTCCGACCTCCAGTTCTTAGGATTTGAGCTAGCAGCTTTCCTGCCATCTTGCCTGCTGATGTTGGGATTCATTGATCTTCACAGCCTGTGAGCAAGAGCCTTGCAGTCTGACATGCTGATCTTGGGTTTGCCAGCCACCATGGCTATGTGAATCAGGAGGAGCCTCTATCCTGACCCAAGGACTTGGGACATTCCAGCTTTTACAGACATTTCCTTGATATAAATCTTTCTCTCTATATATACTTATATGCTTTACTTGTTTTGCTTCTCTAGAAATCCCAGCCTAAGACTGTCACTTTGAGAACTAAGGTTTGCCTGACCTAAGCCTCATAGGCATGTGCAAGCCAGACAATGAAAAAGAAAGACTGAAGAAGAATTGATGAATTTGAGTTATGGTGTTGGTAAGAATATTGAATATACCATGGACTGCCAAAAGAAGGAACAAATCTGTCTTGGAAGAAGTACAGCAGAATGCTCGTTAGACGTGAAGATGGTGAGACTTTGTCACACATTCTTTGTACATGTTACCAGGAGAGATCAGTCCCTGAAGGACATCATGCTTGGTAAATTAAAGCATCAGTGAAAAAGAGAAAGACCCTCAATGACATGGACTGACACAATGGGTATAACAATGGGCCCAAACATAGCAATGACTGTGAGGGTGGCACATGACCTGGCAGTGTTTCCTTCTGTTGTATGCAGGGCCACTATGAGTCAGAACAGACTCGACGGTACCTAACAACAACGACAACAACAACAATCTAGTGACAGACTCCCAAAAGGCCCAGAATCTGGCAAGGCTATAGTAAGATGAAATATGTAGCTGTTTGTTAAAAAAAAAATGAGTCCAAGCTGTTCTGTGTAAGTTTTAAACTTAGATTTAATCAAGTCCAGCCAAAATTATTCCACCCAGGAGCTGTTATCACATTCTTCCTTTTGGAATCAGCTAAAACCACGGAATTGTTGGCAGTCACATCCAATTCTTTAAACACAAAAAATTCTTGTACCCTCCCAATCCTTAACTATACCTTCCTTTTCATGTTTAATATGTTAGTGAAGTTATTTGGGAAACTAATTGAGTTTTAATTTGCAAATCTTTAATTTAATGCAAGATAATGTTCTACTATGGAAAAGCATACTAAATATAGGAGAAAGAGTGTTTGGAAAACTCTGGCTTATAAAGTGAGAACCATATATGAATTTTATAGCTAGAAAAGGAAAAAATAAAATACAACAAAAGAAACAAAAAACCTGAGAGGCTATAGCAGAACCTCTGAGTGACATTAAAAAACACTTGTTTATATTTAATATATTTTTAGCAGCAACTCCTTGGTTGAGCCATAATCTGTTCTGTTCATATTTATGTCTCCACCTTGTTTTATATATGTTTACGTGAAAAACAAAATACTGACAGGTATCTACATACATCTACATGTTGTTGTTGTTAGGTGCAGTCCAGTCTGTTCTGACCCATAGTGATCCTATGTAGAACAGAAGGAAACACTGTCTGATCATGTGCCACCCTCACAATCATTGCTATGTTTGAACCCACTGTTGCAGCCACTGCATCAATCCATCTGATTGAAGGTGTTCTTCTTTTTTGCTGACCCTTTACTTTACCAAGTGTGATGTCCTTCCTCAGAGACTGTTCCCTCCTGATAACATGTCCAAGGTACATGAGACTTTGGGCTTTAAGAAGCATTCTGGCTGTACTTCTTCCAGAGTAGATTTATTCCTTCTGGCAGTCCATGGTGTATTCAATATTCTTACCAACACCATAATTCAAATGCATCAGTTCTTCTTTTTTGGCCTTCCTTATTCACTGTCCCATACAAATGAGGTGATTGCAAATACCATGGCTTAGGTCAGGCGCACCTTAGTCCTCAAAGGGACATCTTTGCTTTCTAGCACTTTAAAGAGGTATTTTGCAGCAGATTTGCCCAGTGCAATATGTTGTTTTATTTCTTGATTGCTGCTTCAGTGGGCATTGATTGTGGATCCAAATAAAATCCTTAACAACTTCAATCTTTTCTCCAGTTATCATGATGCTGCTTATTGGTCCAGTTGCAAGGATTTTTGTTTTCTTTATGTTGAAGTGTAATCCATTCTTAAGGCTATAGTCTTGGATCTTCATCGGTAAGTGCTTCAAGTCTTCTTTGCTTTCAGCAAGCAAGGTTGTGTCATCTGCATAACACAGGTTGTTAATGAGTCTTCATCCAGTTCTGATGCCGAGTTCTTCTTATAGTCCATTTTTTTTGGATTGTTTGCTCAGCATACAGACGGAATAAGTATGGGGAAATTATACAACCCTGATGCAACTCTTTCCTGATTTTAAACCATGCAGTATCCTCTTGTTCTGTCTGAATGACTGACTGCCTCTCGGTCTATGTACAAGTTCTGCATGAGCAGAATTAATTGTTCTGGAATTCCCATTCTACTCAATGTTGTCCAAAATTTGTTATGATCCACACAGTGGAATGCTTTTGCATCATCGACAAAACACAGGTAAACATCTTTCTGGTATTCTCTGCTTTCATACATACACACACAGGTGTATTCTACTTATACCTTGTCAGAAATGCCTATGGTACGTTTGAGATATCTTTCTATTCTATACTATTTGTTGTTTCTGTGTGCTGTGGAATCAATTCCAACTCATAGTAACCCTATATCACAGAGTAGAACTGCCCCATAGCTAGGGTGTAATGATTATGGGAGCAGATTGCCTGGTCTTTTCTCCCGTAAAACTGCTAGGTGGGTTGGTACTGCTGACTTTTCAGTTAGCAGCTGAGCACTTGACCATTGTGCAACCAGGGCTCCTTATTCCATAAGATAATCACATGCAATTTAATAAAGACACTGTTTTATTTGGATGGATAGTCCACATTAAGGAATGCCTTTTAGAGCTGATTATGAGAAATACAGTATGTTCTCATTTTCAACCCAATTTGCAAATACAGGAAAGCATGTTTTTGGCATTTTCTTAATCAGCACTGTCTTTTCTAATTTCTCCCATTTCTACTCTTTGGGCCCTGTCCTGTGTCCTGATTCTACCTTCACCTACCTGTCAACAAATTTCTGCTAAAATTAGCTTAATGTGTACACAGAAAATGACTTACATAGTAAGGTATTGTTTCTTCCAATACTTTTTGTTTTTTACACAGGATCTTTGGGAGATGAAAAGGTGCTTATCCTCATCCATTCTGTGTTCCTGAGGCCGGAAGTAAAGAATTAGTTAGTATGCTCTCTGGAAAGTATGGAATCCTGGTCTATGCTTGCTTGATATAAACATTAGGCTTTTTATAAATTATGGAAAGCTCTAACCTGAACAAATCATTGGAGCCCAGCCATCCAGGGCTCTCAAGGGAAGAGCTTCAGCTAAAGACCTTCCCTAGATGGGCCATCAGTCCCAATAAAAAAGCGTCTGCTCATTAAATGCATGTGGCCATCTGCTTGCTTAATCACGTGCTTCTTTTTTTCTCTGTGTTGGTTATCACTGTCTGGTCTGGCCCTTTTTGCTAATTAGCCTAAGTTTGATCTTCAGGTGAACCACAGGTCCATTTTATCTTGAATGGACGAGGGATTTGTTCATTCTCCCATGTGACTAAACCATTTATGGGAAAAGAAAAAAAAATTGTTCTTGTTACTCTAAAAGTTTACAAGGACTGGTTATTTTAAAATTTGGGTTGATATTTGGCTTTTGCTGAGTAAATTTGAATACTCCCAAATGCATAACCAATAAAAAAACCTGTTCCCTTTGAGTTGAATCTGACTTATGGCAAACCCTTTTGTATCACAGTAGAACTGTACTGCGTAAGATTTTCAATGGCTAATTTTTGGAAGTAGATTGCCAGGCTTTTCTTCTGAGATGGCACTGAGTATACTCGAATCTCCAACCTTTAGCTTAGCAGCTGAGTGTGTTGACTGTTTATGTCATTCAAGGACTCTCCCAAATAAATAATTTTCTTTTATTCCTTTTCTCAGGCTGATAGTGAAGATGGTAATGTTTACATTTACTGTGTTTTGGAGATAGACAGTATTATTTATCTATTTTCCCTATTGAGTAATATATATACATTGGAATAAATCAAGTAATACAGTATAAATATGAAGCTTATATACCCAATGTTAATAGTTTGATGTTCATCCTTTTGCTATGTTTTTTACAAATACAAATGTGTGTACTGAACTGAAGATCTAAATGTAACAAATAAATCTACAGGAGAATATTTCTATAATGTTCTAGGGTAGAATATGGAAGTAAGGGAGGCGAGCTTCTTAAGCAAGATGAAAAACCCAGAAGTTTAAAGTTAGATTTGAGCTACGCTGAAAGTTTAAAGTTTCTGAATGGTAAAAACACCACAAATGCTGTCAAAAGACAAACAATAGACTGAGAAATATTTGCAACACATTTGAAAGACAGATCACTAATACGCAGTGCTTTTGACATATTAAAAGGTGTTCAAACTCACTCTTAGCTAGAGAAATCAAAAGAAACCACTTTTTGTTCACAAAGTTGGCAAACATTAAAAAGATTGAAAATATTCAGGGACAGCAAGGTTATTGATAACTGGGCATTTTCCTGTAGTCATGGGAATGAGTGTGGGGATGAACTATGACATTCTCTTGGAAAGTAATCTTCTGTCTGGTAAAAATAAAATAATAGTAATAATAAAAATAATTGTTCTTCAATCCAGCAGTCTCAATTTTTTAGCCTATACTGCAGAAATCAAACCATCAATAATACTAAAGAATGTATTTTACAAGCTTGTTTATTTCAACATGATTTGCCATATCAAAAACCCTGGGAACATCAAGAGTAGAATGGAGGAATCAGTGGTGATACATGAGAATCCATTACTCGTCTGTCAGTTTGTCATACTGTGGTCCCTTGTGTGTTGCTGTGATGATGGAAGCTATGCCACTGATATTTCCAAAATGAGCAGGGCCGGCCATGGTGGACACGTTCCAGCAGAGCTTCTAGACTAAGACAGACTAGGAAGAAGGACCTGGTGATCTACTTCTAAAACAATTGGCCAATGAAAACCTTATGAATAGCAACAGAACATTGTCTGATGTAGTGTTGGTAGATGAGCCCCTCAGGTAGGAAGACACTCAAAACATGACTGGGGAGATCTGCCTCCTCAGAGAGTGGACTTTAATGATGTGAATGGAATAAAGATTTCGGGACCTTCATTTGCTGATGTGGCATGACTCAAAATGAGAAGAAACAACTGCAAATAGCCATTGATAATTTGAATGTGGAATGTACAAAGTATGAATCTAGGAAAGCTGGAAATCATCAAAAATGAAATGGAACACTTGAAGATAGATATCCTAGGCATTAGTGAGCTGAAATGGACTGGTATTGGCCATTTTGAATGGGACAGTCATAGGGTCTAGTATTTTAGGAATGACAGATTGAAGAGGAATGGTGTTATATTCATCATCAAAGAGAACATTTCAAGATCTATCCTGAAGTACAATGCCATCGAAGTACAATGCCATCAGTGACAGAATAATATCTATACACCTACAAGGAAGAAAAGTTAGTATGACTATTACTCAAATTTATGCACCAACCACTAATGCCAAAGATGAAGAAATTGAAGATTTTTACCAACTTCTCCAGTCTGGAATTGATCAAACATGATATCAAGATGCATTGATAATTACTGTTGATTGGAATGCAAAAGCTGGAAACAAAGAAGAAGGATCAGTAGTTGGAAAATACGGCGTTGGTGATAGAAACCATACTGGAGATCAAAGGATAAAATTTTGCAAGACCATCTACCTATTCTTTGGAAATAACTTTTTCAGCAACATAAACATGGACCTTGCCATATGGAAAGCATAGGAATCAAACGGACTACCTCTGTGGAAAGAGACGATGGAAAAGCTCAAAAAAACTTTAATATAAAGAAAACAGAAATCCTTACAACTGGACCAATAAGCAACATGATGATAAATGGAGAAAAGATTGAAGTTGTCAAGGATTTCATTTTCTTGGATCCACAACCAAGATCCATGGAAGCAGGAGTTAAGAAATCATATGACATAGCGCACTGGGCAACCTGCCACAAAGACCTCTTTAAAGTGTTAAAAGGCAAAGGTGTCACTTGAGGACTAAGGTACGCCTGAACCACGCCCTGATATTTTCAAGTGCCTCATTTGCACAGAAAATCTAGACAGTGAATAAGAAGACCGAAGAATTATTGCTTTTGAATTATGGTTCTGGTGAAGAATATTGAATATACCATGGACTGCCAGAAAAACAAAGAAATCTGTCTTGGAAGAAGTACAGCCAGAATGCTCCTTATTAGTGAAGATGGTGAGACTTTGTCTCACATGCTTTGGACATATTATCAAGAGGGACCAGTCTCTGGAGAAGGACATCATGCTTGGTAAAGTAGAGGGTCAGTGAAAAAGAGGAAGACCTTCAATGAGATGGATTGACACAGTGGCTGCAACAATGGGCTCAAAGACAGCAAGGATTATGAGGATAGCACAAGACCTGGCAGTGTTTTCTACTGTTGTACGTAAGGTCGCTATGAGTCAGAAGTGACTCGATGGCACCTAACACAACAACAACAACATGACAATGTTATGTTTCTATTACAAAAATGATTTATAGCTACATATAGGAAACCCTGGTGGTGTAGTGGTTAAGTGCTACAGCTGCTAACCAAAGGACCGGCAGTTCGAATTCGCCAGGGGCTCCTTGGAAACTCTGTGGGGCAGTTCTACTCTGTCCTATAGGGTCGCTATGAGTCGGGATCGACTCGACAGTGCTGGGTTTGGTTTTGGTTTTATATTAATCTAGGAAACTATACATGGGAAATTGAAGTGAAAAAAGAAAATTGGAGGTTAATAAGTCGGCTATGATTGTTTTTTTTATATAAAAAAAATTGCAAGTTAAAAAATCTGGTTTGAGCATAGTTTATACTCTGTCAGGTAACCATGAAGTTTGGTATATGTTTTATAATATCAACTAGTCCACTTCTTTTACTGTCCATCATTTTGGCTGATTCATCACCGACTGTACCATACATTTACAGTCTCTCAGGCATACGTTTCATGAGGCTGAACAAAGTGAAATATAAGTTGTGAGGGCAGCCGCGCTACCACATCTGACACTGTGATTATCTCCAGGGTTGAATGAGCTGCTCTGGCTGGCCTGGAGACCTGCCCATCCTCTCTGCGCTTTCCTGAGAGGGGAGTTCCACTGTTCTCTGAGAAAGCCTCCACCTGCGGTTGTACTTCTCTGTCTTTTCAGTCTATGCATCAGTCAGCTTATCATGAGAGATATAGTTGTAAAACACGGAAATAATGCAAACAGATGTTTTACAGGCCTCAATATTAAAAATAGAGATTAATTTTTTCTAGTCTGGTCATTTTGTTTTATTTGACTTACGTGAATATATATATACCCATACCAACCCATTGCCGTGGAGTCAATTCTGACTCACAGCGACCCTTTAAGACAGAGTAGAACTGCCCCCATAGGGTTTCCAAGGAATGGCTGGTGGATTCGAACTACCGACCTTTTGGTTAGCAGCCAACCACTTAGATCACCAAGCCACTAGGAGTCCATGTATATATATGTATATATCTGTGTATATATATAAAGGAGCCATGGTGGTGCACTGGTTGAAGTGATCTACTGCTAACCAAAAGGTGGGTGATTGGAAACCACCAGCAGCTCTGTGGGAGAGAGATGTGGCATTTGGCTTCCATAGAGATTTACCCTATGGGGTCACTGTGAGTTGGAATCGACTTGATGGGAGTGGGTTTGGTGTGTGTGTATATATATATATAAATTTTATTTTGTAGTTTTTTAAAATGTATTTTGTTGTTGGGAATATACACAGCAAACATACACCAATTCAACCTTTTCTTCATGTACACTTCAGTGACACTGATTATACTCTTCAAGTTGTGCAACCACTCTCCCCTTTTCTGGGTTGTTCCTCCTCCATTAACATAAACTCACTACCCCCTAAGGTTCCTATCTAATCTTTCAAGTTGCTATTGTAACTTGGATCCCATACAGATAGTTCGTAAAAGAGTTTAATGCTCAAGGCACATATTCTTTACTGGTTACGCTAAAGAATTGTTTGGTTTTAAGAAGACATCAGGGAATATTTTTGGTTTAAGTTTTAAAGATTATCGCAGGGTAATAGTGTCAGGGTTTCATCTAGCTCCCATGGCTTGAGAAAGTCTGGAGTCCATGAGAATTTGAAATTTGGTTGTACATTTCCCCCCCTTTAATCAGAATTCTTCTATAGAATCTTCGCTTAAAATGTTTAGTAGTGGTAGCCAAGAACCACCCAGTTCTTCTGGTCTCTTGGCAAAGGAGGCAGATGCTCTTGGAGGCAATTAGCCATATATTCCACATCCTCCTCCTATTCCTGACTATTCTTTCTCTGTTGCTCCAGACAAGTAGAAGCCAATTGCTTCGCCTTGCATTGCCGCTTGCAAGCTTTTAAGCCCCTAGGCACTTCACAATGAACTAGGAGGTAGAACAGAAAAACTAAACACATTATTAAGCCGATTAACTGGGACGTCCCATGAAACCACGGCCCTAAACCTTCAAATTGAGTAACCAAATCCGTTGAGGTTTATAGTTGTACATAAGCAGCCTCATCAGCTACTCTTTTTTTTTTTTTATGTTGTTATAAATATATGACACAACTTTTGCCATTTCAACTTTTTAAAGATGTAAAACTTATTGACAGCAATTACAATAATTGGCTCTACAACTCTACCCTTAATCAATGTGATTTTCTATCACTGTTAACCCCCACCCCCTTTTTCCTCCCTCCTGCCCTGGTTGCCACTAATAAACTCTAGTCTCTATACATTTGTCTGTTCTTATCTTTTTATATAAGCGAGGTCATAGAATATTTGTCCTTTTGAGATGGACTTATTTCACTCAGCATAATGTCTTCCAGCTCCATCCATATTGTAGTACGTATCAAGACTTCCTTTCTTCTACTGGCTGAGTAGTATTTCTATGTATCACTTTTCGTTTGTCTATTCTTCTGTTGTTGGAGATCCATCTTGTTTCTGCCTTTTGGCTATTGTGAATACTGCTGCAATGAACATTTGTGTACAAGTCTCTGTTTGAATCTCTGCTTTCAAGTCTTCTGGGTATACACCTGGAAGTGGAATTGCTGGGTTCTCATAGCAACCCTGTAGGACAGAGTAGAACTGCCCGATAGAGCTTCCAAGGAGCGCCTGATTGGTTCGAACTGCCAACCTCTTGGTTAGCAGTCGTAGCACTTAACCACTATGCCAGGGTCACTATGAGTCGGAATTTACTTGATGGCAGTGGGTTTGGTTTTGGGGTTTATGGGAGTTCTATTTTTAGTTTTTTGAGGAACTGCCACACTGTTTTCCACAATGCCTGTACAGCCTCAAAGACATTTGTTACTTTCTGGTTTTTTGTTTTTTTTTTTTTTAAATCTTAGCTAGCCTAGTGGGAGTGAAATGGTATTTCATTATGGTTTTGATTTGCATCTCTGTAATGGCTAATGATGTCAAGCATCTCTTCATGTATCTGACTGCCCTTTGAATGTCCTCTTTGGTGAAATGTCTATTAAGTCCTTTACCCGTTTTCTGATTGGGCTATTTGTCTTTTGGTTTTTAAGTTGTCAAAGTCTTATATATATTTTGGTTATTAGATTTTTAGTGGATGTATGGTTTCTGAAGATAGTCTCTCAGTCAGTAGCTTATCTTTTCACTTTTTTGATAGCCTTTTGATGTACAAAAGTTTTAAATTTTTATGAAGTCCCATTTAGTTATTTGTCTTTTGCTGTTTGTACTTTTGTTATTATGTTAGATAATCCATTGTCAAAACCTAGGCCTGACAGCATTTCCCCTGCACTTTCTTCTAAGAATTTTATGGTTTATTTTGCACGTTTAGCTCCTTAATCCATTTTAAATTTTTTATATGATGTGAGGCATAGATCTTCTTTCATTTTCCTGCATGTGGAAATCCTGCTTTCCCAACACCATTTATTGAAGACACTCCACTTTCTTCATCACATGGACTTAGCCCCATTGGCAAAAATCAGTGACGATAGCTGTGTGATTTATTTTTGGACTCTCAATTCTATTCCCTTGGTCTATACCATTACCAGGCTATTTTGATTACTGTAGCTATATAATGTTTTAAAACCAGGAAGTGTGAGTCCTCCTACTTTGTTTTTTTCTTTCAACATTGCTTTAATTATTCAGGGCCTCTTGCCATTCCACATGAAGTTGAGCATTGTTTTTTCCATTTCTGTAGAGAAGGCTGTTGGAATTTTGATTGAGATTGCATTGACTTTATAGATCTCTTTGGGTAGTATTGACATCTTAACAATATTAAGTCTTCCAACCCAAGAGCACAGAGCATCTTTCCATTTATTTATGCCTTCTTTAATCTCTTTCAGCAGTGTTTTATAATTTTCATTGTATAAGTCATTCACATCCCCAGTTAGATTTATTCCTACATGTAAAAACAAAGTGGGGGTGCTGTCTGACCTCCTTTAACTTCACAACGGGCCAGGAGAACCAAGATTAACCGCTCAAAGCTGATTCCTGTGAGATGGAGGTTAGACATGTCTCCTCTCTCTGCCACCTTTATCAGTTCTGACTCCAGCTGTCCCTCCCACAGCACTCTCTAGTTATCTGCTGGGTTTGATAATTTATTGCAGTGACCACACAGAACTCACAGACAATACTTACGATTATGGGGTTTACTAGGGAAGTAACAGGTTACGAGTCAGGCTCAGGAACACTCAGGATACAGTTCTTCCATCAGGACAGCCTCTTTTCCACTGTGCTCCCAGGCATGCCTCTCTCTTCCACTAGGCCTTTGCCCTGCTCAGGCAAGTGTTACAAAGTTCTTTTAGCTCTGCGGATAAGTGCCTGGAGGCACCCCACTCTGCTAGTAAAACTCAGCTGAAAGGCACTCAGCTCTCGTGCTCTGTGGGTAGGCAAGCCTAGCTCCACTGATAAGTGCCCAGAGGCACCCCACTCTGCCAGGAAGCCTCCTGCACAAAGGCACTCAGCTCTCTCACTCCGTGGGCTGGCTGTTGTGCTGTCTTGCGCAGGTCTCCTGGTTCTGCTGCCACCATTTCTCTGCTGCTGCTTCATCTGCGCTGTCCCCAGTGTTGTAGCTCTCCTCATTTCCTTCTGAGTCCTTAACAGAATTGTCCTTGATGTCCATAATTCCACCAACAGTCTCTTCCAAGCAATCTAGGCTTTTATTGTTAGGCACTTTAAAACTCTTCCAGCCTCTACTCACTCACAGTTTCAAAACTGCTTCCACACTTTAGGTATCTGTTAGAGCAGCACCCCACTCTTCCAGTACCAAATTCTGTCTTAGTTATCTAGTACTGCTGTAACAGAAATATCACAAATGGGTGGCTTTAACAAACAGAAGTTTGTTCTCTCAGAGATTGGGAGGCTAGAAGTCCAAATTCAGGGTAGCAGCTCTAGGGGAAGGCTTTCTTTCTCTGGGGGAATGTCTTTGTCATCAATCTTCCCCTGATCTAGGAGCTTCTCAGCTCAGGGATCCTGGGTTCAAAGGACATACTCTCTGCTCCTGGCTGTTCTTCCTTGGTGGTGGTGGGATCCTCTCTCTGCCCTGGAATTGGCTCTCTTTTAAGGCAAAACTGATTAATCCCCTTGGTGGCCCATGATTGCTTTATTTGCACTGTCCCACCTAATCACTTGGGTGGGAGTTACAAGATCATGGCTAGAAAGGCCACATAACAGCGATCCACCACACCACACTAGGCATTTTATTCTCTTAGATGCCACTGTAAATAGAATTGTCTCCTTAATTTCCATTTCAGATTTCTCATTGCTCGTGTATAGAAACTCAACTGATTTTTATTTGTTGACCTTGTACCCTGCAACTTTTAGAAATTCCTCTATTAGCTCTATAAGTTTTCTTGTGGACTCTTTGGAATTTTCTATGTATATAATTATATCATCCCCAAATAGAGATAATTTTACTTCTTTTCTAATCTGTATACATTTTATTTCTTTTTCTTGTCTTACTGCTCTGGCTAGGAATTTTGATATAATATTGAATAGAAGTGGTGAAAGCAGGCACCCTTGTCTTGCTCCCAATTTCAAGAGGAAAGCACTCAGTCGCTCAGTCTTTCTCCATTAAGTACAATGTCAGCTGTTGGCTTTTCATATATGCCCTCATTCATATTGAGGAATTTCCCTTCTATTCCAATCTCCTTTAGGGCTGTCATCAAGAAATCGTGTTGGATTTTATCAAATCCTTTTTATGGATTCATAGAGATGATCATGTGGTTCTTTTCCTTTGTTCTGTTTATGTGGTGTATTACATTGTTTGATTTTTTAATGTTGAACTATTCCTGCATTCCTGGAATAAATCCCACTTGGTCGTGCTGTGTGTCTATTTTAATACACTGTTGCATTCTGTTTGCTGGCATTTTGCTGAGGATTTTTGCAACTATATTCATAAGATATATTGGACTATAATTTTCTTTTCTTGTGGTGTCTTTGGTTTTGATATCAGGTTATATTTGCTTCCTAGAACGAATTAAGGTGTAGTCCTTCTTTATCTTTTGGAAGACTTTAAACAGTATTGGTGTCAATTTTCTAAATGTTTGGTAGAATTTACCAGTGAAGCCATCTGGTCCAAGACTTTTTTGTCATTGCTGTCGCTGGGAGGTTTTTGATCACTGATTCAATTTCTTCATTTCCTATGAGTTTGTAGAGACTTTATTTTTCCTCTTGAGTCAGTTTGGATAGGTTGTATGCTTCTAAGAATTTGTCTGTGAATATATATTTGATTACAAATTTAAGTCATTAGTTATTATTGGGACAATATTCAGTTTTGTAAAATTGTGAGGCAATATTTTTATCGAAGCAGTGTGTATGTTGTGAGAATAGGTTGAAAAATGACAAAGTCAGTCCTTCAATCAGGAGTTTTCAAACATTTCAGTTATGATATAAGCACAATACTCAGAGAAATGACACCAGAATTAATGGAAAAAATGAGATTGATTTTGATAAAGCATGTAAGAAACATATTTAAAATATGGAACTATTTAGGTCCATCACAAATATATATAGTCCTTACCATTTTTATGCCCTTTTGCTGCTAAAATTTAGCATATAGACCCACTGACTCATAAAATAAATGTTCGTGTTTTTGAGACTGCCATGTGTTAAACAGTGTTTTGTCCTATTTTACCCTCATAACTGCCCCATAAGGAAGGTACTATTTTATCCCATTTACACACGAGGAGACAGAGACACTTCAGTGAGATAAGTAATCACTTGAGGTCATACACCAGTAAAGTGGCAGAGCCAGGATTTGAGCCCAGGCTGTTGGCATCAGAGTTGTGCCCTTAAACTCTAGAATATTCTGTTTTCCTAATTTATACTTTGAGAACGTTGGTCCACAAGATGATAACCAGTATGGGAGGTTGCATATAGTGTACTTATAAATATTGCCCCTGAAAACAACCAATTGTTTTAGCATCATGTAGGCTTAATGTTTTTGGTTAATAAATTTAGTTCATGTTATTCCATTTTAATAGACTGAATTTAAGTATGTATGTAGAAAGAACCATAAGAATATTTTGAATTGACTATAAAAATGCACCAAGTAGAATTTTTGTTTTTAATTCTAGAGTTTGACTTCTTTTTAAAATTCTCTTTTTCTTAGACTTCACAGATGGAAACAAGTGAGGAGAACTCAGTCATTTTCCTCTTTGACCATGGACTGGAGCACTGGGCCACCTCCTTTGCCCCCCTCCTGTTTCTATTTTTGTGCAAATGTCCACACACGTGATGTTTTTGTTCCTGAGCATTGTCTTATTTAACTTCACGTGTTCTTACTGGAGAAGCACAACCTTGGAGTCCTCTTTCTTCCTTAAGCCAGGTGGTAAGACTCAGAGAAAATCATGTTTCTGAAAACAATTTAAAGATATCTAAGAATAACTTCAACAGGAATCCCTTGCGATTTATAAAAAGTAAAAAAGGATTTTGTAAAGATTATGTACCATTACTTTGTTTTGTGGAGGTCACTTAAAATCAGATGGTGAGTACTCATTATGTTCCGAAATCTCCGAACTGGGCAATGGTTATACTGGGAAAGAATGGTCCACTGTTCAAGCCTTAGTTGAATCGTTGCCTTAATTGTGGTCATCAGTAAATATCTGGGTCATAGGATGGAAATGGCGTTATTCCTTTCCTAGGGATGAAAACACCACTGATAAGCTCCACAGCATCAACTGCAATAGTAATTGAGATATAACAAGGTACAGCCCTGGGCTGTAGCATTTTTCTCAACTAAGTTCTTCTTATTTTACCTAGGCTGCCATAGATATTCATAATAGGTAGTATAGTGCACCCTCAGCATTTGCTTGCATCTACTGAAAATCCAGTAAATATCTGGATAGAAATTCAGTTTAATTAACCCTGGGAATACATCCCCTCTACTGGCCCTGAAGAGGAAAAGGTAAATAGGAGGTTGAGTCTCATTTTGTTTTATAAATATTTTGAAAGAGAGACTATTCATTATTTCCTCTGTGTAATCTTCCTCACTTAAGAGGAATCAGAGTTTAAATGAACTTTGAAGAACATAGAACAAACATCAAAGCATTTGTATACAGAGTGGGGGGTGGGAGCGGGTGGGCAGCAGGAATCTATGGGAGATTAAACAGAAGGGAAGAAATGCGTTTTTAAACCTGTTTGAACTGGTTACCTAGAATTACAGAAATCAGAAATAAAAAAAGGACATTAAACCAAAACCTGTTGTGATCTAGTAGATTCCAATATGTGGTGATCTCATATGTTACAGAGTAGAACTGCTCCATAGGGTCCTCTGGGAAGCAGATCACCAGGCTTTTCTTCCATGGCATCACTGGGTGGGTTTGAACTGCCAACCTTTAGGTTAGTGTTGTTGTTAGGTCCCATCAAGTTGGTTCTGACTCATAGCAACTCTATGTACTATAGAATGAAATACTGCCTGGTCCTATACCATCCTCACAACTGTTGTTATCCTTAAGCCCATTGTTGCAGCCACTGTGTCAATCCATCTTATTGAGGGCCTTTTTTTTGCTGACCCTATACTTTACCAAGCATGACGTTCTTCTCCAGGAACTGATCCCTCCTGATAACATGTCCAAAGTATGTAAGACGTAGTCTTGCCATCCTTGCTTCTAAGGAGTATTCTGGCTGTACTTCTTCCAAGACAGATTTGTTTGTTCTTTTGGCAGTCCATGATATATTCAATATTCTACACCAACACCACAATTCAAAGGTGTCAATTCTTCAGTCTTCCTTATTCATTGTCCAGCTTTCACACGCATATGATGCGATTGAAAATACCATGGCTTGGGTCAGGCGCACCTTAGTCTTCAAGGTGAGAGCTTTGCTTTTCAACACCTTAAAGAGGTCTTTCACAGCAGATTTGCCCAATGCAATGCGTCTCCTGATTTCTCGACTGCTGCAACCATGGCTGTTGATTGTGGATCCAAGTAAAATGAAATCCTTGACAACCTCAATCTTTTCTCCGTTTATCATGATGTTGCTTCTTGGTCCAGTTGTGAGGATTTTTGTTTTCTTTATGTTGAGGTGTAATCCATACTGAAGGCTGTGGTCTTTGATCTTCATCAGTAAGTGCTTCAAGTCCTCTTTGCTTTCAGCAAGTAAGGTTGTGTCATCTGCATAACGCAGGTTGTTAATGAGTCTTCCTCCAAACCTGATGCCCTGTTCTTCTTCTTGCAGTCCAGCTTCTCAGATTATTTGCTCAGCATACAAATTGAATAGGTATGGTGAAAGGATACAGCCCCAAAGCAAAACTTCCCTGATTTTAAACCACACAGTGTCCCCTTGTTCTGTGTGAACAACTGCCTTTTGATCTACGTACAGGTTCTCATGAGGACAATTAAGTGTTCTGGAATTCCCATTCTTTGAAATGTTATCCATAATTTGTTCTGATCCACACAGTAGAATGCTTTTGCATAGTCAATAAAACACAGGTAAACATCCTTCTGGTATTCTCTGCTTTCAGCCAGGATCCATCTGACATCAGCAATGATATCCCTGGTTCCACATCCTCTTCTGAATCTGGCCTGAATTTCTGGCAGTTCTCTGTCAATATACTGCTGCAGCTGCTTTTAAATGATCTTCAGCAAAATTTTACTTGTGTGTGCTATTAATGATATTGTTCGATAATTTCCACATTAGGTTGAATCACTTTTCTTGGGAAGAGGCATAAATATGGATCTTTTCCAGTCAGTTGCCCAGATAGGTAGTAGTCAAGCACAAACCGTTTGCGCCACCCAGGGACCTAAAAAGATATTAGGCATCATCTAATTAAATCTCCAAAAAAGTGAAGAACCACAGTCCAGGGATGAATAGTGACCTTCACCAGTTCACGGAGCTGGGTTTTGTAGGACAGAGCTAGAAGTGGGGTCTGTTGTTCCCCATATCATCACTGTTCCTTTCGAAGTTTCAAATTGCCTTGCATGACTCCGGACTTAATTACATAAATGACAATTTTAGACAACATATGAAGGTAAGTTGAGGTGTGCAGAAGAGGCAGTTTTACATGTAATTTTGAAAAATTAAAGGATTTTAACGGAGTGAACTCTATTGTGTCTAGGAGAAGGAGATAATTGGGTGTCATAAAGAACTCCCCTCCATTGTACGAGTACAAATGGAGGTCCAAGGACTGCCCCTCCCAATCACTAGCTGTGTCCTGCAAGGCAAGGGCCTCGTGAGCATGCATGTGGATACCCCAGAGAGTAGGCATTGCCCACTCCCTTTGTTCTCTTGAACAACCACCCTTGGCACCAGGGAAGGGGATTGCATAGAAACTGGGCTTGGGGTCAGTTGGGCAGGGAACTCCAGGGTTGTGGGGACTTCCGTGAAGAGGAATTGCAGCAAAAGGAGGGCCAGAGTGGGGTCCTGGGGCAAGACACAGTGCATGAGAATGGTCGCCAAATTATTTCACCAAAAACCAAACCAAACTGGTTGCTGTCAAGTTGATTCTGACTCATGGTGACCCCATCCATGTGTGTCAGAGTAGAACTGTGGTCAGTAAGGTTTACAATGGCTGGTTTTTCAGAAGTGGCCAGACCTTTCTCCCAAGGTACCTCAGGGTGGACTCAAACTGCCAGCCTTTCAGTTAGCAGCAGAGTGTGTGAACTCTTTGCACCACTCAGGGCCTCCACATTATTTATACCAAAAAACCCTTTGCTATCAAGTTGATTCCGACTCATAGTGACCCCATAGGTCAGAGCAGTACTGCCCCCATAGGGTTTCCAAGGAGCAGCTGGTAGATTTGAACTGCTGACCTTTTGGTTAGCAACCGAGCTCTTAATCACTGTACCACCAGGGCTCCACATTTAGAAAGAGTTGAGATGTCTAACAATAGAGGAAAATTTGAGTGTTTTCTCCTTAATAAGCAATTATGAACTATTAAAAAGTTTAATCTTTGTGGTTATGTAGCAACATGGAAAATGTATACTGTATGTTAAGTGAAATATGCAGGCTGAATAAACAGTAACATTTCAGCTATGTAAAGCATCTTTTGAAGATCTGTTTCTAGGAATTTATCCCCCTGATATATTTTTGGAGCTCTGCTGGCACAGTGGTTAAGAGCTCAGGCTGCTAACCAAAAGGTCAGCAGTGAGAATCCACCAGCTACTCCTTGGAAACCCTATGGGGCAGTTCTGCTCTGTCATATAGGGCTGCTGTCAGGCAGAATCGACTTGACAGCAACAGGTTTGGTTAACGGGTAATATACTTTCATACCTGCATAAAGATATAAATACCAGAATGCTTGTTGCAGCATTGTGTGTAATACCAAAAAATTGCAAGCTAGTTAGTATTCTGTAGCGACTTGGCAAGTAAATTATGCTATATTCCTATATTGAAATAATATGCAGCCCTTAGAAAGAGCAAGACAGCTCTATATCCCAATATGAAACCATCTCCAAGAAACATTTTAGTTAGAAAAAAGCAAAGTATAGAGCAATGCATATGATATATTCCTATTGGCGTAAAATAAAGGGACTTGTGTATATAAAAAAATAAGCCCAGAAGGGAATATTACAAATGATAATTGTTTTAAGCTGGTAGGGATATGGGTGATGATTATTCCTTATTTCCCAAACTGTTGTTAGTGTTTTTATAACTTAAAAAAACTGTTGTTAGTGTTTTTATAACTTAAAAAGGAAAATTAAGGAAAAATGAAGCATCAGAAAAATAAGTACTTCAGATAAGCAGCCATGCGCGGGAGTTGCTAAGACCTAATCACCTTGTCCTAGGCTGTTCTTTTTTTCTTTTTTTTTAATTGTACTTTAGATAAAGGTTTACAGATCAAACTAGTTTCTGATTAAACAGTTAGTACACATATTATTTTACGACATTGGTTAACAACCGCACGACATGTCAACACTCTCCCCTCTCAACCTTGGGTTCCCTATTACCAGTTTTTCTGTTCCCACCTTAGGCAGTTAAATTCTGGTGCTACTTAAACTTAAGAACACTTGTGAATATCGCCAAGTCTTCATTGCGTCAGTTATTTTCAAGGGCAGAGGGCTATGATTTTGTTTCTATTAATACAGTTATTATAGCATTGAGCACATTTGTACATCATCATAAAATGATGAAGAAATATGATTTTCCAGCTTCATTTTGGACTGCACAAATAGCTACACTGCAGAGAGAAGACCGAGTTCTAGAGGTATCTTTGGCTTTGACTGAAATTTCTTAACTGGTTCATTTCTGACAATGATTTCTGGCATAGTATCATCAGTGGCATCAGTAGGGTTGGTGTCACCCAGTGGGGTAACTCATGGTGTCACCCCTCCACCCATGGACCTCCTCCCATACCAGACCACATAGAATCCTTAGTAATGTTTTTTGTACTAAAGTTACTCATAAATCGTAATTCTATATATCGCTCCTTCTTTTCCTTCAATTACTGCTTGATTCTTAAAAAAAATATTGATATAGTTTCACAAATGCGAATTACAACAATATTGGAGCTAAAATATCAGAAAGTTTGACAAAATCAGCAACTATAAAAACACCGGCAGCGATGAGATGAAAATGACAGCGCATCCTTGCAGATGAAACCACGTGATTTGAAACATTATCGTAATCGGGTAATAATGACAGCTCTGGCCAAAGTGCATTAGAAGGTTCAAAATGAAAAACAGCATAGAGTTTTAGCCTTGTAGCTATATTGATACACGCAAGCTGGGCTTACAAAAAATATTTTTGTTGTTTTAACTAACTGTAGGAATATTTTTATAAAAAACAATGTATTTCTGCTGAAACATTGTACAAAAATTTTATAGACTGTGGTTTTGGTGTCACCCCCCTGCCAGTGTCACTGAGTGTGGTCTGCACCTCCTGCACTCCCCTAGTGATGTCACTGAGTTGCATGAATACAGCTAAAAAAAAAAAAACAAAAAAAAAACCAAAAACCAAATCCATTGCCATAGAGTCGATTCTGACTCACAGCGACCCACACCTGTTTGGTACCTTCGAGTTGATTTTCAATTCGTAGTGACCCCATGAGGTAGTAGAGCAGAACTGCCCCATAGGGTTTCCAAGGCTATTAATCTCTACAGAAGCAGACTGCCACGTCATTCTCTCCTGGGGCGGGCTGGTGGGTTCCAGCTGCCGAACTTCCAGGTAACAGCAGAGCATTTTAACCATTGCACCATCAGGGTTTCTTTTGAATATAACAAGACACCCCTTTTTGGCTTTTCTAACTGAGCCTAAACTTGTATTATTTTGCCTTTAGACATTGCATTTCCTTTTGTACCTACAATTCTGACTCTTGATAAAAATTTGGTTCTAATAGAAAAATTAAGGCAGATAACTTCTATAGCAAAAGTCTCTGGTACCATTTTAAGGAGGAGCTCTGGTGGCACAACAGTTAAGTGCTCAGCTGCTAACTGGAAGTTGGCAGTTTAAACCCACCCAAGGAGGAAGGACTTGGTGATCTGCATCTGTAAAAATTAAAGCCAAGAAAACCCTATGGGGCAGTTCTACTCCATCACTTGGGGTCACTAGCAATTGAAAATCTACTTGAAGGCACCTAACAACAACAACCATTTTGAGAAGACTGGGGTATCTAGTTGTGATCATTAAGGTTGTGTGTCAACTTGTTTGGGCCAGTTCTGATGTAGTTATGATGATATGGTCACTTACATGATGAGATCTGATGTAGTGTGATCACCTCCATGATGGAATCTGCTGTGAGCAGCCAATCTGTTGAAAGGGAGTTTCCTTGGGAGTGTGGCCTGCATCCAATATAGATGGACTTTCTGGCAAGGCTCGTGGGCTTTTGCACACTCTGGATCCTGCATCTGGCTCCTGTTCGTCTGGCCTCTGCTTCTTGGGACTTGAATTAGCAGTTTACCTGCCGTCTTGCCTGCCAATCTTGGGATTCATCAGTTTTTGCAGCCTGTGAGCAAGAGCCCTGCTGTCTGACCTGCCAATCTTGGGTTCGCCAGTCCCTGTGGTTATGTAAATCAGGAGAAGCCTCCAGCCTGACTCATGGACTTGGGACATTCCAGCCTCTGCAACCATTAGAGCCATTTCCTTGATATAAATCTTTCTATGTATTTATACACTTTACTGGCTCTGCTTCTCTAGAGAACGTAGCCTAACACACTAGGTGACAAAATTAATTAAACCTACTGAGTTTGTTCATTCTCCGTATTCTGTGGGACTTAGCAAAACCAGATGTTTTTATCTTTCATTGGCCTGCTTGTCTATGCAGGTGACCCTTGAAGGGCTAAGCTAGTGGCTATTTCTTACTAGCAATACAGTCATTTCTTGGTATCTGAGGATGATTGGTTCCAGACCCACCCCCCCCAACCCCTGTGGATACCAAAGGATGCTCAAGTCACTTATATAAAATGGTGTAGTATTTGCATATGACCTATGTACATCGACCTGTATACTTTAAATCATCTCTAGATTACTTATAATACCCTAATACAATGTAATAATAGTTGTTTTGTCACAATTGAAGACTTGCTCTGGAAGATGTCTTTCTTTCTTCTGAGTTTCTTGGGCTCTTCTGGGAGCACTGATTCTGCCTGGGCCTCAGCCGATGTGGATTCTCCCGTGACCTTGACATTCTTGAGGCTGTAGCGCTTTGCAGAGCTAGTCAGCCAGCCGTTACTAGCCTGCCTTCCTCTTGCCCTCCTCAACCCTTTCACATCTAGCCTTTGTGGGATTGCTTTGACCACTTCATTGCTTTTTAGGAGCCATTTTTTCACAGAAACAAAGGGTGCACAAACACAAGTAGCAAGCAGATGAGACACAAGGAGGCCAGCGCTCAATGAGTGCTGGAGAGAGACTGAGGATCTGTGAAACAGCGGGAGGCTACAGCAGGGTATGCCTACACATTACATCATTCCCATGGATTCATCGTAGTACTCAGCACTTGGGAAACTCAAATTTTGCTTTTTGGAACACTCTTTTTTTTGAATATTTTCAATTCACAGTTGATCGAATATGCAGATATGGAACCTGAGGATGTGGAGGGCTGACTGCACCTATGGACGTGCCTGAGTTATTAGTTCATGTTAGATTTTCAGTCAATATTGAATTTCCACCATATTCCTTGAATTCTAGTAATTTTTATTTTTTAAAAATTCTTAATAGTAACAATTACATAAATAAACTACTGCTGTTCTCTTTGCACAAATGGAAAAGGAAATGATCTCATATTGATTAAATTTTATTCCAGGCACAGGCAAATTGTTTATGATTATAGCTTCCTTAATTGGCACGTAAACTAACTTTTAACTGTGTCTTATCTCCTAAAAGATATGATTCATTAAAATTGGAGAAGTTCTCTTGATTTCTGCATGCTGTTTTGATGTGCCCTTTGTGATGCTTCATTCAAATTAGTAAGTAATCAGATTGCCAAGTTGTGTTTGCAACTAATGTTCTAATTAGTTTGGGAATGGAGCTCATTTATAGGAAGCCACATTATAAATCAGAAGATGGATGTTGTATTTTTGAATTGAGTTTCTGTCTCAGATCAGAGTTCTATTGCACCTATTACCTTCTTTTTTTTGAATTTGAAATCTCCCTATTTATTCAAGACAGAACAAATTCTGCATATCCATCCTTTAAACTCTGCCATTTTCTTCCCCAGGTGAGATCAGATTGATAATGGAGAGAGTAAGACATTTTATAAACAGAGCTGCAGACTGGTTTGAAAATTATATATTTTTTATTGTAAAATTCGGCAGACAGGAGATTCTGGCAGGAAGAATACAGGTTTTGAAGTTAGGTAAAGGTTAGAATACTGATGTATTAGTTACTTTACACAACTTAGTAGGTGTGTAAATGACAAATCAAATTTCCGACACACAGTTGCTTCAAACATAAAGTAGGTGTATAAGCTTTACCTGCTACGGACTTGGGACACAGTAGGGGAGAGTGTCATAGCTGCTCAGGTAGTATCTAGTATCTATGGTTTTAATGTGGCTTTTAATTCTGTAAGCATTTATCCAGTACTCACCACATTCTCAATATTATTTAAAAATAAATCTTCCAGAAGACTTTTTAATAAAAGGATACATCACAGAATATTGTGCTATGGTGAAAGAATAATTGATATTTTATTGTCTGGAGACCTCTCTATTTCTGCATACCTACTATATAATAACGATGATGAATATTCAGTAGTGTGACCCTGAGCCCAGAAGTTTCTTTTAAGTCATTAAAAGTGAACTGCCGACCTTTTGTTTAGCAGCTTTAGCCACTGTGCCATCAGAGCTCTTCAAAAATAGGTTGTCATGTGATTTCATCTTTAATTCAGCCTTTTTAATTATATTTAAAATCCTTAAAAATCAGTAATCCAATTGATTGGGTGTCCTTTTGGCTACAGGCAAAGAGTCCAAAGTTTAATCCTATGTATTGTTTTTAGCAATGATAAATATGTATGGAAACTGTCTATTGGCCTTAATATCCTCTTTTATAATCATGCCAGATAACCAAAGTTCCTTGAAAATTATTAAGAATAATGTAATAATAGCAGCCATGGTGCAAATGGTTAAGTGCTCAACTACTAACTGAAAGGTTGGTGGTTTGAACCCACCTAGAGGCACCTTGGAAGACGGGCCTGGTGATCTGCTTCTGAAAGGTGAGAACCTTGAAAACCCTATGGAGCAGTTCTGCTGTGCACATGTGGGGTTGCCAAGAGTTGGAATTGACTCAAGGGAAACTAACAGCAACAAGAATGTACCAAGCCTGTGTGTTGCTCATTAAATTTCATTTAACATTAACTTGCATGATGCAGGATGTGTAGCATTACCCTCATTTCACAGATGAAAAAACTCAGAGAGATTAAGTAAATTGCATAATGTCACACAGGAAGTAAGTGGCAGAGTCCAGACTTGACTCTATAGCCACCTTGCTCCAGAATCTGGGCTCTTAACCACTATGAAATTCTTAGACTGCCTTTTATGTCTAGCTTCTCCTAAGTAATTTTGTTATGTCTTGTGGTCAAATCCTTTCTCTCTGAATGGTTCTGGGCTAGGAAAATGAATTGTGAATTGCTGTGTGTATGTGTTTAATATACAAGTCAAGACTATTTGAATACAAGGAAAAATTACCGGCAGTAGCAAAACAACAGTACATTTCTGAGGTTGATGGGGTAGAAAGATCATACTATCTGTCACATCGTTTTTAACGACATGGCATTCCACAGTATGAAAAGTCTAATTATGAGCCTTTTACCAATGTCATGGCCAGAATGTAGTAATAGAAAGACTACATTTTACTTCAGTCAAAAATAAAAACAAAGAATGAGGAGAGCCTACTGGTAATGAAGCAGGCAGCCCTGAAAGAGTTATTAAGGGTTATTAACCGTCCCGTAATAGTGGTTTTTCAGAAAAGTCTACTCTTGCTACATTTTTGTTACAACTTTTACAGCACTTCACCATGATTGGTCGTATTCCCAGGTTTCTTGTCTTCTCCTGGCAGGAGGCAGAGGCGCAGGCACACTGACTCCTAATCTACCCTCTATGTGACCTTCCTGGGGTGGCAGTAGCAAGCCCTCACCATTTTTTCAGAGCCGTGCGCAGTGTTTTTAGAGCCGTGTGCAAAAACCCATTCACTAAAATTGTTCGGACTGTGCATGCATCAAAAGACTACAGATCCTGCCCTCATCGTTCATGCATATGTATGTCACACCCTATAAAACGGGCAAATCTGCCCTGGTTCAGGGAGCTGGCAGCCTTAGGTTACAAGACTCTGCCTTTCTCACAGTTTGCAAACTGTGAATAAATCTTTCTGTTCTTCCAACCCTGTGTCTGGCTGACTTCAATTCACTAGTCTGCTTGACAAGAACCTATTAGTTGACGGCTTCAGTAATAACTGCAAAGAGATGACCTGGCAACCCTAGCCTGCAACTGAGAGGTCTGTCAGTGAAGACTGCCTTAAGGTCAGGATCCACCTAGACCTGTTGTGTGTTCTGGTGCGTGGTTTTTTTCTAGGGGAAGGCCTGAAGCATTTCTCAGATTCCCTATAGAATCCACATCTGATATAAGGTTAAAAACCAGCTCATCTAAATTTAACTTTATAAAAATGATTTTAAAACAATTTTTTTTATTGTGCTTTAAGTGAAAGTTTACATATCAAGTCGGTCTCTTATACAAACATTTATGTACACCTTGCTCTATACTCCTAATTGCTCTCCCCCTAATGAGACAGTCTGCTCCTTCCCTCCACTCTCTCTTTTAGTATCCATTACGGCAGCTTCTAACCCCCTCTGCCCTCTCATCTCCCTTCCAGATAGAAGGTGCCAACATAGTCTCAAGTGTCTACTTGATCCAAGAAGCTCATACTTCACCAGTATCTTTTTCTATCCCATTGTCCAGTCCAATCCTTGTCTAAAGAGTTGGCTTTGGGAATGATTTCTGTCCTGGGATAACAAAAGGTCTGGGGGGCATGACCACCGGGGTCCTTCTAGTCTCAGTCTGACCATTAAGTCTGGTCTTTTTATGAGAACTTGGGGTCTGCATCCCACTGCTCTCCTGCTCCCTCAGGGGTTCTCTGTTGTGTTCCCTGTCAGGGCAGTCATCGGTTGTAGCTGGGTGCCATCTAGTTCTTCTGGTCTCAGGATGATGTAGTCGCTGGTTCATGTGGCCCTTTCTGTCTCTTGGGCTCATAATTACCTTGTGTCCTTGGTATTCTTCATTCTCTTTTGCTCCAGGTGGGCTGAGACCAATTGACACATCTTAGATGGCTGCTTGCTAGCATTTAAGACCTCAGACACTGCTCGTCAAAGTGGGATGCAGAATGTTTTCTTAATAGATTTTATTATGCCAATTGACTTAGATGTCCCCTGAAACCATGGTCCCCAAACCCCCACCCCTGCTACACTGGCCTTCGAAGCATTCAGTTTATTCAGGAAACTGCTTTGCTTTAGCTTTAGTCCAGTTCTGCTGACCTAGCCTGTAATGTGCGCTGTCTTTCCCTTCACCTAAAGTAGTTCATATCTACTACCTAATTAGTGAATACCTCTCTCCCTCCCTCCCCCCTCCCATAACCACCAAAGAATATTTTCTTCTCTGTTTAAACTATTTCTCGAGTTCTTATAATAGTGGTTTTATACAATATTTGTCCTTTTGCAACCGACTAATTTCACTCAGCATAATGCCTTCCATATTCCTCCATGTTATGAAATGTTTCACAGATTCCTCACTGTTCTTTATCGATGTGTAGTATTCCATTGTGTGAATATACCATAATTTATTTATCCATTCATCCGTGGATGGGCACCTTCGTTGCTTCCATCTTTTTGCTATTGTAAACAGTGCTATGATGAACATGGGTGTGCATATATCTATTCATGTAAAGGCTCCTATTTCCCTAGGATATATTCCAAGGAGTGAGATTGCTGGATCGTATGGTAGTTCTATTTCTAGCTTTTTAAGGAAGCGCCAAATCGATTTCCAAAGTGGTTGTACCATTTTACATTCCCACCAGCAATGTATAAGTGTTCTGGTCTCTCCACAGCCTCTCCAACATTTATTATTTTGTGTTTTTTGGGTTAATGCCAGCCTTGTTGGAGTGAGACGGAATCTCATTGTAGTTCTGATTTGCTCATTTTAGTTCTCTAATGGCTAATGATCGTGAGCATTTCCTCATGTATCTGTTAGCTACCTGAATGTCTTCTTTAGTGAAGTGTCTATTCATCTCTTTTGCCCATTTATTAATTGGGTTATTTGTCTTTTTGTAGTTAAGTTTTTGCAGTATCATGTAGTTTTAGAGATCAGGAGCTGATCGAAAATGTCATAGCTAAAAACTTTTTCCCAGACTATAGGTAATCTTTTTACTCTTTTGGTGAAGTCTTTGGATGAGCATAGGTGTTTGAGTTTTAGGAGCTCCCAGTTATCTAGTTTTTCTTCTGTGTCATTAGTAATGTTTTCTATACTCTTTATGCCATGTATTAGGGCTCCTAACATTGTTCCTATTTTTTCTTCCATGATCTTTATCATTTTAGATTTTATATCTAGGTCTTTGATCTATTTGGAGTTTGTTTTTGTGCATGGTGTGAGGTATGGGTCTTGTTTCAATTTTTTGCAGATTGATATCCAGTTATGACAGCACCATTTGTTAAAAAGACTGTCTTTTCCCCATTTAACTGATTTTAGGCCTTCGTCAAATATCAACTGCTCATATGTGGTTGGATTTATGTCTGGATTCTCAATTCTGTTCCATTGGTCTTTGTATCTGTTGTTGTACCAGTACCAGGCTGTTTTGATGCTGTGGCAGTATAATAGGTTCTAAAATCAGGCAGAGTGAGGCCTCCCACTTTGTTCTTCTTTTTCAGTAATGCTTTACTTATCTGGGCCCTCTTTCCCTTCCATATGAAATTGGTGACTTGTTTCTCCACCTCATTAAAAAATGTCGTTGGAATTTGGATTGGAATTGCATTAAATCTATAGATTGCTTTTGATAGAATAGACATTTTTGCAATGTTAAGTCTTCCTATTCATGAGCAAGGTATGTTTTTCCACTTATGTAGGCATCTCTTGGTTTCTTGCAGAAGTGTTTTATAGTTTTCTTTGTATAAGTCTTTTACATCTCTAGTTGGATTTATTCCTAAGTATTTTATCTTCTTGGGGGCTACTGTAAATGGTATTGATGTGGTGATTTCCACTTCGAAGTTCTTTTTGTTGGTGTGGAGGAATCCAGCTGATTTTTGTATGTTTATCTTAAATACCGATACTCTACTGAAATCTTCTATTAGTTTCAGTAGTTTTCTGGAGGATTCCTTAGGGTTTTCTGTGTATAAGATCATGTCATCTATAAATAGAAATACTTTTACTTCTTCCTTGCCAATCTGGATGCCCTTTATTTCTTTATCTAGACTAATTGCTCTGGCTAGGACCTCCAGCACAATGTTGAATAAGAGTGCTGATAAAGGGCATCCTTGTCTGGTTCCCGATCTCAAGGGGAATGATTTCAGGCTCTCCCCGTTTAGGATAATATTGGCTATTGGCTTTGTATAAATGCCCTTTATTATGTTCAGGAATTTTCCTTCTATTCCTATTTTGCTGAGAGTTTTTATCATGAATGGGTGTTGAACTTTGCCAAATGCCTTTTCTGCATCAATTGATAAAATCATGGGGTTCTTATCTTTTGTTTTGTTTTTCTAATGTTGAACCATCCCTGCATACCTGGTATGAATCCCACTTGGTCATGGTGAATTATTTTTTTGATATGTTGTTGAATTCTATTGGCTAGAATTTTGTTGAGGATTTTCGCATCTAAGTTCATGATGAGGGATATAGGTGTGTAATTTTCTTTGTTTGTGGTTTCTTTACCTGGTTTTGGTATCATGGATATGCTGGCTTCATAGAATGGGTTTGGGAGTATTCCGTCCTTTCCTATGCTCTGAAATACCTTTAGTAGTAGTGGTGTTAACTCCTCTCTGAAAGCTTTGTTGAACTCTGCAGTGAAGCTATCTGGGCCAGGGCTTTTTTTGGTTGGGAGTTTTTTGAGTACCTTTTCAATCTCTTCTGTTATGTGTCTATTTGCTTGTTCTACCTCTGTTTGTATTAGTTTAGGTAGGTAGTGTTTTTCTAGGAATTCATTTCTTCTAGTTTTCAAATTTTTTAGAGTACAATTTTTCATAGTAATCTGATAGGATTCTTTTAATTTCAGTTGGCTGTTGTAACATTGCCCATCTCATTTCTTATTTGGGTTATTTGCTTCCTCTCCTGTTTTTCTTTTGTCAGTTTGGCCAATGGTTTATCAATTCTGTTGATATTTTCAAAGAACCAGCTTTTGGTCTTGTTAATTCTTTCAAGTGTTTTTCTGTCTTCTATTTCCTTTAGGTCTGCTCTAATTTTTATTATTTGTTTTCTTCTGGTGCCCGAGGGTTTCTTTTATTACTCTCTATTTGTTCCAGTTGTAGGGATAATTCTTTGATTTTGGCCCTTTCTTCTTTTTGGATGTGTGCATTTATTGATATAAATTGACCTCTGAGCACTGCTTTCACTGTGTCCCAAAGTTTCTGATAGGAAATGTTTTCATTCTCACTGGATTCTATGAATTTCCTTATTCCATCCTTAATGCCTTCTATAACCCAGTCTTTTTTGAGCAGGGTATTGTTCAGTTTCCAAGTGTTTGATTTCTTTTCCCTGCTTTTTCTGTTATTGATTTCTACTTTTATGGCTTTATGGTCAGAGAAGATGCTGTGTAATATTTCAATGTTTTGGATTCTGCTGAGGCTAGCTTTATGACCTAATATGTGGTCTATTCTAGAGGGTGTTCCATGCGCACTAGAAAAGAAAGCATACTTGGTTGCTGTTGGGTGGCGCGTTCTGTATATGTCTATGAGGTCAAGTTGGTTGATTGTGGCATTTAGATCTTCCGTGTCTTTATTGAGCTTCTTTCTGGATGTCCTGTCCATCACCGAAAGTGGTGTGTTGAAGTCTCCTACTATTACTGTGGAGCTGTCTGTCTCACTTTTCAATGCTGATAGAGTTTGTTTTGTGTACCTTGCAGTTCTGTTATTCGGTGCATAAATATTTAATATGGTTATATCTTCTTGGTATATTGTCCCTTTAATCATTATATAGTGTCCTTCCTTATCCTTTATGATGGATTTAACTTTAAAGTCTATTTTTTAAGAAATTAGTATTGCCACTTCTGTTCTTTTTGATTGTTGTTCACTTGATATATTGTTTTCGATCCTTTGAGTTTTAGTTTCTTTGTGTCTCTAAATCTAAGGTGTGTCTCTTGTAGGCAGCATAAAGACGGATTGTGTTTTTTAATCAGTCTGTCACTGTCTCTTTATTGGTGCATTTAGTCCATTTACATTCAGCATACTTATGGATAGGTATGAATTTAGTTCTATCATTTTGATGTCTCTTTTTGTGTGTTGTTGTGTTAGTTTCTTTTTCCCACTTAATTTTTTGTGCTGAGTAGATTATCTTTATATATTGTCTTTTCCTTGTATTCGTTGCTGCCGATTTTGTTTCTGTTGAGCCTCTATTTTTTTCTTGTATTTTATTTTGATGTGTAGGATAGTTTGTCTCCATTGTGGTTAACTTATTACTTACCCCTAGTTTTCTAAATTTAAACCTAACTTTTATTTCTTTGTATTGTCTTGTCTTGCTCTCAGTATGAAAGATCTATGACTACATTTCTTAGTCCCTCTTTATTGTTTTAATGTTGTCTTCTTTTACATAATAACATCACTGTTTCCCTGTTTTGAGCGTTTTTTTATCTTGATTTATTTTTTGTGATTTCCCTGTCTGGGTTGACTTCTGATTGCTCTGCCCAGTGTTCTAGTCTTGGGTTGATAACTGATCTTATTGATTTTCTAACCAAAGAACTCCCTTTAGTATTTCTTGCAGTTTTGGTTTGGTTTTTATGAATTCTCTAAAATTCTGTTTATCTGGAAATGTCCTAATTTCACCTTCATATTTGAGAGACAGTTTTGCTGGGTATATGATTCTTGGCTGGCAATTTGTTTCCTTCAGAACTTTATATAAGTCATTCCATTGCCTTCTTGCCTGCATGTTTTCTGCTGAGTAATCTGAGTTTATTCTTATTGATTCTCTGTTGTAGGTGACTTTTTGTTTATCCCTAGCTTGTCTTAAAATTCTCTCTTTATGTTTGGTTTTGGCAAGTTTGATTATAATATGTCTTGGTGACTTTCTTTTAACATCTACCTTATGTGGAGTTCGATGAGCATCTTGGATAGATATCTTCTCATCTTTAATGAAATCAGGGAAGTTTTCTGCCAACTAATCTTCAACAATTCTCTCTGTATTTTCTGTTATCCCTCCCTGTTCTGGTACTCCAATCACTCGTAGGTTATTTCTCTTGATAGAGTCCCACATGATTCTTAAGGTTTCTTCATTTTTTTAAATTCTTTTACCTCATTTTTCTTCAAATATTATTGGTGCCAAGTGCTTTATCTTCAAGTTCACCAACTGTGCCTTCCACTTGCTCGATTTTGCTCGTCTGACTTTCTATTGAGTTGTCTAATTGTGTAATTTTATTGTTAATCTTCTGAATTTCTGACTGCTGTCTGTCTATGGATTTTTCCAGCTTATTCAATTTTTCATTATGTTCCTGAATAACATTTTTGTTTCTTAAACTGCTTTATCTATGTGTTCCTTGGCTTGTTCTGCGTATTGCCTGATTTCCTTCCTGATGTCTTGAAGGGTTCTGTATATTAATATTTTGTGTTCTGCCTCCAGTAATTCCAGGAAGGCACTTTCATCTAGAAGATCCCTTTATTCTTTGTGTTGAGAGCTTGTTGAGGCGATCATGGTCTGTTTCTTTATGTGACTTGATATTGAATGTTGTCTCTGAGCCATCTATAACTTATTGTATTAGTTCATTTTATATTTGTTTACTCTGTTGTAGCTTCTTGCTTTGTTTTGTTTTGATATGCCCAAATGGGTTGCTTGAGTGAGCTGGCTTGATTATTTTTGCCTTTGGAGCTCTGACGTCTTGTCCCCAGATGGCTAGAGCTGTTATCAGGTACATCAGTCTGGGAGTTCATTCACTTTTCTTGTATGGATTCAGCTCAGGTGTCCAGGTAGCTGATCATCAATTGTGGGATACAGGCTCTGTCCTACAGTCTTAGAGGGGCAGCGGTGATTGGTGTAGGTACTGGTAACTGGTTGCAGCAGGGGGTCACGCTCTGAACAAGGCAGGGGGCTGAGAATCATCCCCCAAGTGTCTCATAGGAAAGCATGTCCCTGTTCCCTAGAGCGTGCAGGTGGGTAGGTTCTGCACATGTGCCATGGGCACCCAATGTTTTTGGTTGTAAGGACTGGGAGGTACCAGCTATTCTTGGACCTCTTTCACGGGTGGCTGGGTGACCTGAGTGGAGCCACCAGTCCTTCAGCCCCTGGTATAGGTAGGTGAGGACTCTGTTTTATTAAAACAAAGTGGTGTCAAACATCAAACACCCACCTCTCCACCACACAGCTGAAACAGTTGTAGTCTGCCAACAATGGCCTATTCTCCTGAAATAGACCCACACAGGCCCATGCAGAGGGGAAAGGTGCTCAAAATCCATGGATTGTTTATGCCTGCACAGGAGCTGCTTCCGTCCTGAGCTCCCCGGGTTAGTGGAGTTGGCAAATTATGTTTTCCCCCACTTGCAAATTTATTACTTCTCCAGGGCCTGGAGGATGGCTCCAGGTGCTCCTCAGGGCCTATCTCCGGCCCAGGGAAATCAACAACCACTGAAGCTGGCTTGGGTGCAGGGGGGCATGCTAAAATATACTCAAGTACTTAGCTTTTTCCAAGAGTGCCATTCTTCTCTGGTTCCAGGTGTGTGAGTAGGCTGTGTGGCTGGCTGCTTCTCCCTGAGGAAACTGTGGCCAAATGCTAGTACCAGCCTGCTGCAGCCACTCCCAGGAATGGTGCCTGAGGGCTCCCAGAGATTCAGGTCTGGCAACTCCTCTCCACTTCTGAACCGTCTCTTCCTCCCCTGGCCCCTCAGTTCATTTTCTAACCTTGGCTTTGATTTTCAGGGCTCCTAGCTTGTCATAAATACACTTGTTTCACTTGTTTTTTCAGGTCTTTCTTGTAAGAGGGCTTGCTGGAAAGGTCTGTCTATTCCTCCATCTTGGCCCCGCCTCCAAAAACAATTTTTAAAAAGATGTATTTTAACAATATAGTTGAAGATAATTTCTGAGGATGAAATTATGTGTGGTTTTACGCTACCCACCTCGGATAAAGAGAATTCTATGGGAATCGACTCGATGGCAGTGGGTTTTTTTTTTTTTTTTTTTTTTTTTATGGGAAGTATTGCCTAACAGTTAACAGCAGTCAGTTTCGAGAGTCAGAAGTTGGGATGGAATCATTACCATTGTCCTACCCATTTCTAGGTGTTTTAGTCATCTAGTGCTGCTATAACAGAAATTAACACAAGTGGATGGCTTTAACAAAGAGAAATTTATTTTCTCACAGTAAAGTAGGCTAAAAGTCCAAATTCAGGGTGTCATCTCCAGGGTAAGTCGTTCTGTCTGTGTCCACTCTGGAGGAAGGTCCTTGTCCTCAATCTTCCCCTGGTCGAGGAGCTTTTCGGGTGCAGGGACCCCAGGTCCAAAAGATGTGCTTTGCTCCTGGTGCTGCCTTCTTGGTAGTATGAGGCCACCCCTCTCTGCTAGCTTCACTTTCATCTCTTGAGAGATAAAAGGTGGTGCAGGCCCCACCCCAGGGAAACTCCCTTTACATTGGATAAGGGATGTCACCTGGGTAAGGGTGGTGTTACAATCCCATTCTGATCCTATTAACATAAAATTACAATCACAAAATGGAGGACAGCCATGCAATACTGGGAATCATGGCCTAACCAAGTTGACACAAATTTTGGGGGGACATAATTCAATCCATGACACTAAGTTAACCTCTGAGGCTCAGTATCCCCTTCTATAAAATGGGATGGTAATACCTACTTCATTGAGTTGTTGTGGGGATTAAGTGAGGAAAATGGTATTATTTGTGTAAAGGAAATATAAGTGATCCAAGTGGAGCAAACGATGTGGCACTTGGGTTCACAGGTACTCAGTAAATGATTGTACCCATGGCTCCATGTCTTTTATTTTAAAACTTAGAACAGTTAGTGGAATCCAGCCAGTATTTAGGACACATAGAAAATATAACAAAAAGATTAAATCAGTTTCAGTCAAGTGTTATGCATTGATTTGTATTTTCTAAAAATATGTGGTGGAATCTTAACCCCTATACCTGTGGACTAGGAACACTGGTGGTTTAGTGGTTAAGCACTCAGCTCCTAACTGAAAGGTTGGTGGTTTGATCCCACCAGCCGCTCCACAGGATAAAGATATGGCAGCCTGATTCCATAAAGATTATAGCCTTGGAAACCCTAGGGAGCAGTTCTACTCTGGCATATATGGTCACTATGAATTGGATTCGATTCGAGGGCAGTGGATTTATACCTGTGGACACAATCCGTTTCGGAATAGGGTTTTCTTTGTTAGATTAATGAAGTCCTTTCAGTGTAGGGTATGTCCTAAACCTAGTCACTTCTCATTTATAAGGAGCAGCACAGACAGAGACAAGAAGCACATACCAGAGAAGAGAGACACCATGTGAAAATCACCAAGGAATCATGGAACGACGGAGCTACAGGAGCTGAAAGAGAATAAGAATCTTCTTCAAAGCTGACAGAGAGTGCCTTTCCCTACAGCCTCCTCAACTGTGAGAAATCAAATTTCTGTTCTTTAAAGCCACCCATTTGTGCTCTTTCTATAACAACAGCACTAGAAAATGAAAGAAAAGAGGGTTTTCAGCAAAATCGAGGTGGAAAGTATGATGAAGAGGTAGCTAGATCATGGTGTATGGAGAAGCTCTCCAGGTCATTGTGAGAGGGCTTGGTGGAGGAAGTGGGGACCTAGGAGCCATCTGATCACACACCTGCAGGAAGTATATGACACTCTATGGAGTTACCTCGGATTTAAGAGTAGGTCACATACTGCACATATTCAGATGGTTCAAATGTTTAATTATATAAATGACTTCACAAGGGGATATTTCAGCTGCTTGCAAAGCCACCTTAGCCATACCTCATTTATTATAGTCCTGAACACACAGGAGTCCTCATATTGAAAAATATGTAAGTATATAATATGGGGCGGGGGGAGGGGGGAGATGGAAAGGAAGGGCTTGATAAGTAAAAAGTGGTCCAGTGGTCGCACTGTCCTTATGGCACCTATATGATGGGCAACCACCATCCTTGCCCTCAAGCAGAAGAGAGACTTCTTCAGAGGTAGGTCTTCCTTGTCCTGCTTTAAACAAAGGTGTTAGTGTAAATGAATGAAGTGCTTTTATAATGAAATTAAAATTATTGAAACAAGACAAAATATTTTAAATGATAAACAGCAATCTTGAAAACTTGAAGGTGGAAACTAAGATTTTAAATGAACTATTTCTTTAATGTGACAATTTTTAAAAAATTGTGGTAAAAATATATATGACAAAACCTTCTCCATTTTAACATTTCTTACATGTACAACTCAGTGACATCACTTAATGTAACCAAAACAAAAAAAAACCCAAACCCATTGCTGTCAAGTTAATTCTGACTCATAGTGACCCTAGAGGACAGAGTAGAATTGCCCCATAAGGTTTCCAGGTAGTGGCTGGTGGATTTGAACTGCTGATCTTTTGGTTCTCAGCAAAGCTCTTAACCACTGCACCACCAGGGCTCCACTGTATCACTTGGGGTCCCTTAATGTAACAGTTTTTATTAAACTTCCTAGCACAGAGCTGGCACATAGTCGGCCTAATATGGTTTCTCCTTCCCTGCCCTATCATAGGAGTCCCTGGGTGGTGCAAATGGTTAACGGGCTCAGCTGCTTACTGAAAGGTTAAAGGTTCGAGTCTACCTAGAGGCTCCTCAAAAGAAAGACCTCGGGATCTACTTCCGAAAAGTCAGCCACTGAAAACACTATGGAGCACCATTCTATTCTGTCACACATGATTTTGCCATGTGTTGGAAATGACTGGAAGGCAACTGGTCTGGCCCTATCATATCTTTCCTATTTAATGGAAACTCCAGAGCCTGTTAGGGATCCAGGTCACAACACTGTAGTGCTTTCTTTCCTATGAGTAACATTAAGTTAGTGAATGACGAGACACATTTGCATGATAAAATACTTTTTTTTTTAAAACTTACAAAAAATGTCCTGCGTAAGATTCGTGTGCCCCTTCAGGGTCAAGCATTCTCCGTTCTCACAGGACATGAAAGCTGAAGCCTTTTTAATAAGTTGAAACAGAGAGGATTTTATTTTCTCTGCAGTAAAGGCTGTAGCAAAGTTTACGGACTTGTGCTTGGCATTTATGAATGGGACTTGAAAACACCCGCCTCCCTTTCCCAGAGGCTGTTTCAGAGAATAACCACTTTTCTTGTTCTACTTATGTTCTAAATCCTTGTACACTACTGATTTGACTGAATGTATAATCTCAATCTTCAAGCATTTCAAGTTCTTTTCGGCAACCACAAGGAGTTTCCATGTTCCAAGGAGGACTGCTCCTTTACTTCTTTAGTTAGACAGGATGGTGGTTTAACCCTATCAAAAGAGAGAACTTTTGATGAAAAGAAAAACCGAGATGATGTGATGGGGTGGTGAGGGAAGACCAAATCAGTGAGCATGTTAGGCAATCAACAACTTAAAATTACACTCCTGTCTTTAGTAGTATGAGGATACCAATATGCAGGATTTGTTTATTGAGACTTACTAGAGATAAATTCCAAATCTCAACGTTGTATCCTATTACTTACAGTGACAAAGATCATCTCTTTTTGATCTATATATCAAATAATAGCAGGACTTTGGGCTAAATTTTAGTTTATATAGTCATTGATTTTACCTGAAATATGGCAATTTTCTAGTGTCTTCTCTTGGTGTTTAAATAGCATATTTTGGCAGCAGAATGCTGGCCAAATTATCCCTTAAGGGACGCAGTGAAGTTTAGGTTTATAGTAAATTGGGAAAAGGTGCTGGGTAAAGCTTTATTTAGAGGCCTTTACAAGGCTTCAGAGAATCTTCGAATGCCAAGGTAGATGTGAGAACCCCAGGATTTCTTGGGGTTTCCCTCTCTAAAGTCTAGTATGGAACTAGAGTCATCCTGGGAATCCACTTGGACGAATAGCAGCAAAAATAATCCACTGTGGGAGAATTGCCAGCCTTGAAGAGCTTGAAGAGTCCCCTGAAGGGTAAATGAATTTTTTAGAACTCTAGTACAGTTCAAAGCTTCAACCAGCAATAAAATATCTAGGAATAAAGTAACCAAAGAAGTGAAAGACTTGTACACTGAAAACTATACATCATTACTGAATGAAATTAAAGCTGTCCTAAATAAATGGAAGAACATTCTGTGATCATGGATTAAACCAAAAAACAAAAACAAAAACAAAAAAACACCAAACTTGATTCCGACTCATAGCGACCCTGTAGGATACAGTTTCCAAGGAGCGGCTGGTGGATTCAAACTGCTGACCTTTTGGTTAGCGCCATAGCTCTTAACCACTAGGCCACCAGGGTTTCTGATCATGGATTAGAAGGCTTAATATTACTAAGATGTCAATACTACACAAAGTGATCTCTAGTATTAACACAACCTGCAACAAAATTCCAACAGCTGTCTCACAGAAATGGAAAAGCTAATCCTCAAATTTTTACGGTAAGTGTCCCTGAATAACCAACCCCCCAACCAACCAACCAAACAAACAAAAAAAACTAAACATTGCTGTGCAGCCGATTCAGACGCATAGTGACCCTATAAGTCAGAGTAGAACTGCTCCATAAGGTTTCCAAGGCTGTAAATCTTTATGAAAGTAGACTGCCACACCTTTTTCCATGGAGCAGCTGGTGGGTTCAAACTACCAACCTTTTGGTTAGCAGCCAAGCACTTAACCACTGAGCTACCAGGGCTTCTTTTGAATAACCAAAGCAATCTTAAAAAGAACAGACTAGGAGGATTTACACTTCCTGATCTCAAAATATACTATAAAGCTACCGTCATCAAAACAGTCTGGTAGTGGTATAATGATAGACATATTGAACAGTGGAATAGAATACATCTATGGTCAGTATAGGTCCTATAGGGTTGCTATGAGTCAGAATCGACTCGATGGCACTGGGGGTGTTTTTATGGTCAGTATTTTTTGACAAGGGTGCTATACCCATTCAATGGGAAAAGAATAGTCTCTTTAATAAGTGGTGCCAGGACAACTGGATTTCCACATGCAAAAACAAATAAATAAATAAAGCTGGACCCATACCTTATACCATATAAGAAAATCAGCTCAAAATGGATCCATGACTTAAATGTAAGAACTAACCATAAAAATCTTAGAAGAAAACGTAGGGGTAATGCTTCAGAATCTAGTTTTTGTTTTTTTACAATGAATTCCTAGGTATGACACCAAAAGCACAAGCAATAAAGGACAAGAAGGATAAACGGAGCTTCATCAAAATTAAAAACTTTTGTGCATCAAAGGAATTGATCAAGAAAGTGGAGACAACCTACAGATTGGGCAAAAGCTTTTTGGGAACCGTATATCTGATAAGAATATAATATCCAGACTATATAAAGAACTCCTACAAGTTAACAACAAAAAGACAAAGAACCCAATGAAAAAATGGGCAAAAGACTTGAATTGATGTTTAACAAAGAAGAAATACAAGTGACCAATAAAAACCTGAAAAAGTGCTCTATATCATTAGTCATTAGACAAGTGCAAATCAAAACCACAATGAGTTATCATTTCACTCCCTGTAAGATGGCTGTGATTAAAAAAAAAGAGAGAAACAACAGGTGTCAGTGAGGATGTGGTGAAATTGGAACCCTCAGCCATTGCTGCTGTGATTGTGAAATGGTGCAACTACTATGGAAAAGAGTTTGGAGTTCCTAAAAAAGTCAAATAGAGAATTACCATATGATCCAGCAATTCTGCTGCTAGGTATATACCCAAAAGAATTGAAAGCAGGAATACAAAGAGATACACGTACACCAATGTTCATTGCAGCATTATTCACCATAGCCAAAAGGTGGAAACAAACTAAACGTCCTCAAACGAAATG
Organism: Elephas maximus indicus; assembly: GCF_024166365.1. Lineage (NCBI taxonomy): Eukaryota > Metazoa > Chordata > Mammalia > Proboscidea > Elephantidae > Elephas > Elephas maximus. The sequence continues at coordinate 42,905,484 of NC_064829.1, read as the reverse complement.
TTGTACATACATACAATGGAATATTACTCTCCCATGAAGAGAAATGAAGTCCTGATACATGTTATGATATGGATGAAACTTGAAAACATTGTGCTGAGTGAAGTAAGTTAATTACAAAAGGACAAATATTACATGATTCCACTTCTGTAAAATACGTAAGTAGACAAATGTATAGAGATCAAAGTTTATTAGTGGTTATGGGGGGGTGGAAGGAAAGGGGGAAGAGGTAGTCATTGCTTAGGGTGGGGCAATCACCTGTTTAAGGGTGATGGAAAAATTTGGAGATGATGATGGTGATCCTTGTATAACATAATGAACACGGTTAATGTCACTGAACTGTACATGCAAAAATGTTGAAAAAAAAATCTTCCCAGGAGTAGGTGGCAAGCTATGTTCTCTGTGGTCAGATACCTGGGTTCAAATTCTAGCCATACCACTTATTAGCTGTACAACCTTGGGAAAGATACTCAACTTCTCTATGCCTTAGTTTTCTTATCTATCAAATGGGGATGATAATCACAGTAGAGTTGTTTTGAGGATTAAATAATTTTTTTAAAAAGCCAAATAGGGCTTAGTAATTGTATATGTTAAAAAAAAAAGAGAAGGGAGAGAGATCAACGTATTCTAGAGCAGTGGTTGGTAAACTATGGCTCCCAGGCCAAAACCGGCTTACCACCTGATTTTTGTAAATGAAGTTTCATTGGAACGCTGCCATGCCTATTCCTTTAAGATTTGTCTATGGCTGTCTTCCTGCCACAACAGCCAAGTTTAGGAGTTTGCAGCAGAGACCATATGGCCCGCAAAGCCTAAAATCTTTACTATTTGGGCCTTTACAGAAAAAAATTGCCAACCCTGAATTATAGTCTTTATACTTTTGCACTTTATTCAATAGTAAATGCTTTTGCCACAGATCTAGCAAAAGTGTTTCCAGCTACTCTTTCCCTCTCCAAATGCGTGAGAGTCTGTAGGTCATGAAACTCCCATGAAGCAGCATATTGTACCACTAATCAAGCCAACAGGCCGCCCAATGTCACAGAATGAATTGTGACTGGATCTTTTGTGGTGGTACTGTGGACCATTGAGACTAATATGAAAATTACCTTCTGAGTATTTATGCAAGATAATTTAATTTTAGAGCTCATAAACAAGATCAGACTTATGTGGTTTAACAAAAGGTCTCCTTATGTGTACACATCCTTGCCAAAAAGATGATGAAATCCTGAAACATAGTAAAGTTCATGTGCACTTTTAGATTTACATGTGGCAAACAGAATTGACTAGCATATCTGTTCGTCAATATTACTGCTGCTATTAGAAGGCACTTGGGAAGCATGGACAATTCTGTGAAATATGAAAATGTTTCCTCCCATACTACGGGGCCTCCATCCTAATAAATACACTCATTCCAAAGTCCTGCCAGCAATGTTTCTTGAAAAAATTTCATGTTCTGTAGTAAACATAGTCAGCTATTTTCAGTCTCTTGTCTATCCATGTGAGCCTGTCCTTGTACATACTGCGTGCTCATCCCCATAGGAACTCCCATCTTGAGGCTGCACTAGTTCTACAGAGGCCCCGAGAACACAGCAATGTACAAGTACAGTTAAGTCTGCACTAGTCGTAGGTTAAAAATTCAACTTGATTTATTTACCAAATCTTTTCAGGAAAGTTTAAAATTAAAAACAAGCTTTTATCTTTCAACTCAATCCGAAAACACCAGGCTAAGTCATGCCTACATATCAACCAGAAAAGAATCGGTAGAGGAAAAAGTCTTCAAATTAATTCAGAGTTATTGAGGTGTCCCTCAACCACTCAGGGATGTGCCGATAATTAAGGGCTTGTTTTGTTAGCATTGGAGTCCCTGGGTGGTGCAAATGGTTAATGTGCTCACCGCTAAGCAAAAGGTTGGTGGTTAGAGTCCACCCAGAGGTGCCTTGGAAGAAAGGCCTGGTGATCTACTTCCAAAAAATCAGCCATCGGAAACCCTACGGAGCTCAGTTCTGCTCTGACACACGGGGTCACCATGAGTCAGAACGGACCCAACAATGGGTTTGGATTTTTTTTTTCTGGTTTTGCTTCTTTTTACCTTTTTTTGCCTTTCAGTGTTCTAAAGAAATGTGAATGGCAATGTCCACGGAAATATTTTACTGCTTAGTCTCATACAAGACTGAAGACTAAGTCTTAGATAGGTGGGATCTAGACAGAAAAAGCATGCAATTTCTTTGAGATCAAGTTTCCTTAAAGATTATTAACTTCATAAATATTTATTAAGATTTAAACTGATCATTCAATGCCAGAACATAACATGTAATGCAATATAAAAAGGAGCAAAGTAGTAAAGGGAAGCTATAGGAAAACTATTTAATAGAGGCTTGGATTCCGGGGACTTCACAGAGTTCAGTACTATTCTAAAATAATGCTGGAGTCCCTTCTAGTTTATCTTAGAAAATGAAAAATCGAGGGTCTCAAGTAATTTAGGAAGTAGTTTAACACGATGGTTAAGAGCATGATTTTTGGAGCCAGACTGTATTAGTCAGGGTTCCAGCAGGAATCAAATGATACATGCAATCAGGTTAATATAAGGAGTCCTGGTAGCACAGTGGTTAACCGAAAGGTGGGTGGTTCCAACTCACCAGCCCCTCTGCCACAGAAAGATGGGGCCAGGGGTGTCCCTAACCTTATGGGGCGGTTCTACTCTGTAACACGTGGGGTCCATGTGAGTCGAAAATCAACTCTACAGCACCTAACAGCAAGAAGGGGGATTTAATAGAGGGACTATTTACCAAGATCTAAAGATATCACACGGCCAGTGCAGTACCTCAGCGCTAGCAATAATATAGCTGTTACCATGTCTAGCCTGAAGGGAAAAGGGTCTGGGAATAGGAGCTGCTTCCTGGAATCCTGAGGGAGACAGCCGTGTGGAGAAGTGCTTCAGTCAAGAGACATAGACGGCTTGAGAGAGCCCGGGGAATAAACACCACAGCCTTAGTTTTCCTTTCTCGCTCTGATCTCTTGCCTGGGCTCTCATCAGCTGAAACTACTGGAACGCAGAAGCAAGGAAACCGGTTCATGCAATCCACAAAGGTCAACCGCCACCTGGCGCAGAGTGGGCGGAGAGTGGGCCCGAGGTGTAAACGAAGACATCAGCACACAGACCTATCTGAGTTGTAGCTCTGCTATTTCGTAGCTGGCTCCGGTAAGCTTATTTCCCCATATGTAAAATGGGGTTAAAAATGAGCTAATTATTATAAAAACCTTAGTAGGATGCTTCACATGTGGAAATTATAAATAAATGCTAGCTGTCTCATTGTCCTGATTATCATCATCATCATCTCATTTAATCCTCCAAGGGCCATGTTTTTAACGCATGTCTGCTCTGGTCTTAAAATCTTTCGAGGATCTGTAGACTGAGACACTGTTCCTTTAGGGGCTGTTTTGATCCCCTGCGGAAGGGAAGCAGCCTGTGGCCTTGGAGTGACTCACGCTGTCCCTTGTCCCAGCATTGTCCCCAGTCAGCTAGGGCTTAGAACTCCCAATTTGAGTCCTATATAGAGGTCAACAATTATAACGATCCCATCGCAAAAATGAAATCTCTCACTTCTTTAAAATTTTTTTTATTTTACACCAAAATATTATGGTGTCCGAGCATGTCAGCCTAAGCCTAGATTGGTAATGTTCATGTCTATGGTCTGGTAATAACTCCTGGAAAGTCCAGGAGACACAAAATGCCACCATAGTTGAGAAAAAGAAAGGATTTTCTTCCAGATTAGAAATACAAACACTTTGATTCATTGGCTGCCAGGATCCTTGAAACAGTTTCTGAAAAACTGTATGTGAACTTTTTCTGGAGCCTGGCTTAGAGCAATTCATTTTATTTTTAAAATGCGGTTTTAAAAAATGCCATTGAAAAAAACACCTGTGGATCTCGTGATAAAACACAGTTGAACATGTAATTTCCTTGAATGGGAAAGCGTCACCTTCTCCATAGTGCGTGTACCTTAGTTCACTGGAGAAAGATGTGCGTGAGAATCTCTTTGAGTGGCCTGTCTTTGTAATTATGACTTCTTGGATTGGTCTTATTTTTATCATTAACAACCACATGCCAAAAACTTATTCTTGGGATATGTAAGATGAGCCTGGGGACACTGCACGTTAGCTATTTGATATATGTTGTTGTTGCTAGGTGTCATCGAGTTGATTTTCGACTCACAGCGACCCCATGTGACCGAGTAGAACTGCTCCATAGGATTTTCTAGGCTGTTTTTAATCTTTACAGGCACAGATCGCCAGGTCTTTCCCTGGAAGAGGAGCTGGGTGGGTTCAAACCGTCAGCCTTTCAGTTAGCAACTGAGTGCTTAACTGTTTGTAACACAATTTTCCCATCAAAATTGTCACGTTCTTCCTCTTAGTTGGATTTTCTGTCTCCATAGTAAGAAAATGACTTCCCACTTGAATTTGATGAACGTAGCTAGCCAAATCAGATACTTTACTTTTTCCATTTTGGAATTACATGCATCACTGCATTCTTACCTGTTTATCCTTACAGGAGAGGGAGCTAATCTAAACATTATGAGCTCCGGTTTGGCTACACCTTTGCCTGACTTATTTTAAGAGGTGCCAGGAACTTCCCATAGCAAAGTAATTTTACCTTAAAGGACAAACTCAATAGCCTTTGAGGAACAGGGACATTAACATATAACATACATAACATATTACATGTTAACATATAATAAGGCATTTCGATTACCACAAATCCTTTCTGGAACGAAGTGCAGCATAAAGAGACAAACTAATACATTATGAAAAGAACGTTAGCCTTTCTATATATCTAGGAGGCATTGATCTACTTCAAATCACGTTTTGTGGAAAATGTTTTCTGTTTCTGGAGAATTAAAAATCACTGCTTAAATGTTTCTATCTTCACACTAATTTAGGTAAGAAATATCTGTGACATCTTCATTGGAAGTAGGGTTTACAGCCTTTTCTTTCTTGGTAATGAATTTGGCGTTACTACCACTCAGCAGCTGTGATCAATTGGGCTTTGATGAAATGGCTTTCTGTGTCTAACACATAGGGATACCTTACCTGTGGGGTGGAGGTTTATGATGGATTTGGGGAGCAAGAAGACATGACAGCTTTGGGACCTGGAAGGGAATGGAGCAGCAGTGATGTACATAAATTATTTTCCAGTGCAGTAATATTAAGGTCTCTTTATGTTGCCTTTGTGACATTTTCATTGCTCTTTGGATTCTTGATTGTGGCAGAGGGAAGGGAAGGGCTTCTTTTGCCAGATCTCCTTGAGTTAGACAGGGCCCATGGGCAGAACAAAGGCTGCATTTGAACTGGGGTTCAGAAGTCAGATGGGACCCACTCTATGTAGGATTTTAAAATCAGGTTTCTGGGTCTGTTGATACTGCTTTCATCTGAGATGTCGCCCATTCAGAGGTTGTTGTGTTGTTGTTATGTGTCGTCAAGTCGGTTCCAACACATAGGGACCCTATCTATGTGCAATAGAACAAAACACTGCCCGGCTTTGCACCATCCTTACAATTGTTGTTATGCTTGAGCCCATCGCTATAGCCACAGTGTCAATACATCTCTTTGAGGGTCTTCCTTTTTTTTGATGACCCTCTACTTTACCAAGCATGATGTCCTTCTCCAGGGACTGATCCTTCCTGATAACATGTCCAAAGTATGTGAGACGTAGTTTCACCATCCTTCCTTCTAAGGAGCATTCTGGTTGTACTTCTTCCAAGACAGATTTGTTCATTCTTTCTTTTAGCAGTCCATGGTATATTCAATATTCTTCACCAACACCACAATTCAAAGGCATCAATTCTTCCGTCTTCCTTATTCATTATCTAGCTTTCACATGCATATGATGCGATTGAGAGCACCATGGCTTGGGTCAGGCATACCTTAGTCTTCAAGGTGACATCTTTGTTTTCAATGCTTTACAAAGGTCTTTTGCAGCAGATTTGCCCAATACAATGTGTTGTTTGATTTCTTAACTGGTGCTTCCATGGATGTTGATTGTGGATCCAAGTAAAATGAAATCCTTGACAACTTCAATCTTTTCTCCATTTATCATGATGTTGCTCATTGGTCCAGTTGTGAGGATTTTTGTTTTCTTTATGTTGAGGTGTAATCCATACTGAAGGCTGTGGTCTTTGATCTTCATCAGTAAGTGCTTCAAGTCCTCTTCACTTCCAGCAAGCAAGGTTGTGTCATCTTCGTAACTCAGGTTGTTAATGAGTTTTCCTCCAATCCCGATGCCCTGTTCTTCTTCATATAGTCCAGCTTCTTGGATTATTTGCTCGGCATACAGATTGAATAGGTATGGTGAAAGGATACAGCCCTGAAGCACACCTTTCTTGACTATAAACCATGCAATATCCCTTTGTTCTGTTCAATGACTGCCTCTTGATCTATGTACAGGTTCCTCATGAGCACAATTAAGTGTTCTGGAATTCCCATTCCCATAATTTGTTATGATCCACACAGTCGAATGCCTTTGCTTAGTCAGTAAAACATAGGTAAACATCTTTCTGGTATTCTCTGCTTTCAGCCAGGATCCATCTGACATCAGCAATGATATCCCTAGTTCCACATCCTCTTCTGAACCTGGCTTGAATTTCTGGCAGTTCCCTGTTGATATACTGCTATAGCCACTTTTGAACAATCTTCAGCAAATTTCACTTGCATGTGATACTAATGAAATTGTTTGATAATTTCTACATTCAGTGGGATCACCTTTCTTGGGAATAGGCATAAATATGGATATCTTCCAGTCGGTTGGCCAGGTAGCTGTCTTCCAGATTTCTTGGCATAGATGAGCGAGGACTTATAGTGCCGCATCTATTTGTTGAAACATTTCAATTGGTGTTCCGTCAATTACTGGAGCCTTGTTTTTTGCCAATGCATTCAGTGCAGCTTGGACTTCTTCCTTCAGTACCATCAGTTCCTGATCATATGCTACCTCCTACAATGGTTGCATGTTGACCAATTTTTTTGGTATAGTGACTGTGTATTCTTTCCATCTTCTTTGATGCTTCCTTCGTCATTTACTATTTCCCCCATAGAATCCTTCACTATTGCAACTCAGAGGTTGGTAAGTAAATATTCTTGTTATATGACCTCAAACTTCTTTGGCAATAATGTCCTACGATCTCTCCACACTCCCTCGTATCATCAAAGATCACTACTATAACAGGGCTCTGGGTTTAGTAACTGTCCATATCTCCCTGCTTTGGGAAAGGCAGTTGAGGAAGTATTTTCATTTATTTTATTTCTAATTTAGGAGAATGTTAATGATCTCATTGCTCTTAGCAGAACTGCTTAAAGTAATATACTACCCGCTTTTCTTTTTCACTTTAAACAGTTAATATCAGAAAGATGTGAGGAAGAAAATAAAGATTAAAGATAAAAACATGTTTAGGTATTGCAGATTTCTTTTTCTAAGGATTCAAAATGCTTTTCATAACGTGTAAGAATTTCATACAGTATCAGATTTAAAAAAATATTTTATTGTGATTTTGGAGAAAATTTACATAGCAAATTAGGTTCTCATTTAATAATTTCTATACATATTATTCAGTGACGTTGGTTACACTTTTCACTATGTGTCTGCATTCTTGTTATTTCCATTCTGGTTGTACTGGTTCCATTAAATCTAGCTTCCTTGTCCCTCCCTACCTTCTTGTCTTTGGTCTAGGGCAAATGTTGACTGTCAGGTGTCATTTAGAAGATTGTTTAGAGGAGCACAGTACTCAGGCGATACTATTTATTTTATGAGCCACTTTGTCTTTTGCCTAATAGGTGACCAATAGGAATGGTTTGAGTTCTAAGTTTAAAGGGTAACCCAGAGCAATAGTCTCCATGGTTCCTCACCTACCTTGAGACCAGAAGGACTAGATGGTGCCCAGCTACCACTACCTACTATTCCAGCCAGGGACACAGCAGATGGTCCTGGATAGAATGAGAGAAAAATATAGAGCAAAACTTAAATTCCTAAAAAAGGCCAGACTTACTGGTCTGGTAGAGAGTACAGAAACCCCTGAGACTATTGTCCTGGGTTACCTACATATCTACTTACATACCTACCTATGTAACCACACACAATTTTTTTGGTTATCACTATTGTTGCAAAATTGTATATGTTGTGGTTTTTATCAAAATCGTCCCTTATTCTTGTGTACTACATAGTGTCATTTTTTTACCTTGGTCAAGTTATGCTGACCTCACCCTTATTTGGTATTGCTTTACCTGTCACCAAAACTAACAAGTGTCTACTCTCTAGAATGTAATTCCCTCTCTCTCTCCCTCCCATCCCTGGTAACCACCTAAGAGTGTTGTTTTCTGTATATATACCTTTACTTGTCTTTTTATAATAGTGAGATCATAGAGCATTTGTCCTTTTGTGAATGACTTGTTTTACTCATCATGATGTTCTCCAGATTCATCCACGTTATAGTATATTTTGAGGACTCATCATTATTCTTTACAGCTGCATAATATTCCATTGTGTGTATGTACCATGGTTTGTTTATTCATTCTTCTGTTGATGAGCAGTTAGTTTGTTTCCATCTTTTTGCTATTGCGAATAATGCTACAATGAACATGGATGTGCATGCACCTGTTCACGTCCGAAATTTTAGTTCTCTAAGGTTTAGCGTATATACCTAGGAGTGGGATAGCTAAATAACAGGGTATTTCTATTTCTAGTTTTTTGAGGAAATGTCATACCGCTTTCTGTAACAGTTAAACAAATTTTACAGTTCCACCAGCAGTGGAGGAGGGTTCCAACCTCCCTGCAACCTCACCAGCATTTGTTGTTTTCTGTTTTTTTTGATCAGTGCCGCTTCTGCAAGGGCGACATAGTATCTCATTGTAGTTTTGATTTGCATCTCTCTGATGGCTAATGACTGCAAGCATCTTTTCATGTGTTTCTTGGCCACTTGAATGTCCTCTTTGGTGAAGGGTTTGTTCATGCCCTTTGCCCATTTTTAAATTGGGTTGTCTTTTTGTTGTTGAGTTGCTGAAGTTTTTTTACATATTTTAGAGACTAGACCCTTATCAGATGTATCATTCCCGAAGATTTCTTCCCAATCCATAAGTTCTCTTTTACTCCTTTGATAAAGTTTTTTGATGAGCTTAAGTATTTAAGCAGTTCTACTCTGTTCTATAGAGTCTCTATGAATTGGAATCGACTCGACGGCACTGGGTTTGGTTTTTTTTTTAAGTATTTAATTTTTAGGAGGTCCCAGTTATCTAACTTGTCTTCTGTTGTTCATGCATTTGTAGTTGTGTTTGGTAATCTATTACTGAAAAGAATTAGGTTCCATAGTTTTGTCCCTATGTTATTGTTATGGATTGAATTGTGTCCACCCAAAATATGAGTTGTAAATACTAACCCCTATATCTGTGGCTTTAATCCCATTTGGGAATGAGTTTTCTTTGTTATGTTAATGAGACAGGATTAGTGTAGGCTGTGTCTTAAATGAATCTATTTTGAGATATAAAAAGAGATTAAACAAGCAAGCAGAGCAGAGATGGGGGTAGAGAAATCCCAAGCCACATGAAGATCGCCCAGAAGCAGAAGCTCAAAGAGACAAGGACCTTCCTTCAGTGGCAACGTAGAAAGAGTTGGCACCCTGAATTCAGACTTCTAGCCTCCTAAACTGTGAGAAAGTAAATTTCTGTTTGTTAAAGCCATCCACTTGTGGTATTTCTGTTACAGCAGCACTAGATAATTAAGACATTTATCTTCCAGGAACTTTACAGTTTTGGCTTTAACATGGAGGTCTTTGATCCATTTTGAGTTTGTTTTTGTGTATAGCGTTAGATAAAATAATCAAATATAAATAAAATTCCATGTCCCTCCCCCCACTGTCCCTCAAACCCTCAAACACACACACACACACACACACACACACCCCATAGGCCAAAGGGAATATCACCCATTTTCCTTACAAATGGTGGTGGTTTGGTTGACTAAAAACCCAAGTGCATCCCAGATCTCATTCAGTGTCAAAGCACAAATGTTGTGGGAAATCAACTGCAGAACAGCACGGGAGATGTTTCCTAACTTCATCAAATATTTTTTGTAATGGAAATCTATTGTAGTGACTCAGGCAGTCTCCAAGTTGTGAACTGGTTTGGTTCCAAAAGTTCACTAGTAAGCCGGTTGTCATCACTCAGAACTAATTTTTCCACATGTTGTTGTTGTTAGGTGCCATTGAGTTGATTTCGACTCATAGTGACCCCATGTGAAAGAGTAGAACTCCCCAGAGGGTTTTCTAGGCTGTAATTTTTTCATAGAAGCACTGTTAAAATGCTAGTTTCATTCCCAAACTTGTTCCTAAAGATTATTTAACACATGTGCAATTGAACAATACTGCTCTAGACTCACAGATTATTAGTTCTTGAAGGGTCTTCAGAGATCTTCGAGTTCTGTAAAACCATTAAATTGTACAAATGATCAGAGAAGTTAAGTGACTTGCTTAAGGTTTTCCACGTCTTCTGAATTTCAGTCCAGTGACCTGTCCACTGTACTATAAGTTAGAATTGACAGCAATGGGTATAATGTATAAGGAGCCCTGGTGGCCCAGTGATTAAGAGCTTGGCTGGATTCGAACTACTGACCCTTTGGTTAGCAGCTGTAGCACTTAATCACTACGCCACCAGGGTTTCCGTATGGTTGATGTTTTCATTAAAATGTTGTATGGATTAGATCATAGTGCCTTGATGTAAGCAGGCGCTCATTAAAGATTTAACCTAAATCCTTATTGAATTAGCCTAGATGAATGAATCTGAATGAATCTGAAACTTCTCTATGAACATACGAAATAGCTGCAAATTCAGCTAATACCTTTTAAGAATTCATTCATTCATTCATTCATTCATGTATTTATTTCGTACTAATGCCAATTTGAAGAAGAGCAAGTGCTTAACTGGGCAATAAAAGCTAGCATTTTTACTAAATCTCCCTCTACAACTTTACCAATTTTAAAGCCTACCTTTTTAGAAAGAAATGTTTACCTACTGAATCTGGAAGAAAAAAATTGATTTCAGCTGCAGGTTTAAAAAGGATTTGACATTGTTTTCAAAGTGTAAATGTGATTAAAAAAAAAAATCCTGAAAAAGAGAAAACCCCATTCAAAACAGTGTATCTTTACACTGAGGTGTGTTATTTGGGTTTGACATTCAGCTCATCGTGCTAGTTAGGACTGTTGGTTGGGGGCGGGGGTGTGGGTTTAGAGGTATGTTGGTGAAGATTCTTCTTGCTTTCTCAGTAGTAAAGATGGAGTTGGATTCCGGTCTACGGCTCAGGGGACTAGGCGTGGAAGAAATAAAATGTGTCACAGCAGCCTACAGTCTGGAGGCTCGCTGCAGAACTAAAACCGGTTCCAAAACGACATCACGTTTAAGTGCCACACGCCACATTTTGAAGTATTATGTCATGTCGGAAATTAATTTGCATTCCTCGGGGCTTAATTTTCATGGTGAGGGGTCTGTTCGCTCACTGGTGCTTTCAATTTACTATCCTGCTATTGCAGAAAGTATCACTCAAATTTGCAGATCCTGTTCATGTCAGGAAAGGGAGGGAAATAACCACATGGCAGGACATGGAATTAATTTATGAAATGACTGGAAATGCTGCATCTGCCTTCTCTTTTATGTCATTGATTTTACCCCACTCTTTCTTGGTCCCTTTCTTTACTCTGAAATTTTCATTTTTCCCTTGTTCTGTACACCATTTATTTTCTCTAATTTTTGTCTTTATCTCCAGATTTCACCTCTTCTCCTACCTCTTTTTCTACTTCCTTTCTTTATATAATTTTTTTTTTTCTCTCTCTCCTACTCTCCTTGTCTCCTTTTCTGAGTCTCAGAACTTTCTCCCACCCCTGTTCCAGGGCCTGCTCGGTTACCTCCTACCATCTACTCTCTTTGGTTTGCTGTTTGTCTATAATGCTTTCTAAGTTCAGTGCACCTTATTTTTCATTCTGTCTTGGAGTCTAAGAAAGAGGTTGGTTCTAAACTTACAGGCTGTATCCTAGGATCCTGTTTGAAAATAGAGGATAATGTTTTAAATTTCCTCACCTAGGGTTACTGAGCCATCTCAAAAACTTCGGAAAAAAGATAGTGATATGAATCCAAAATATCTGTCATAATTTGCATACTTATTGCTGCTAATAATAATTCTACTTAGTAATGAATTACACCTACGTTTCAGGTCTTCTAACTTAGTTATATGATAGCTCAAGAATATGTAACAGCTTCCATTTTGGGGAGGCAGCACAATATTGTGGAAAGAACATGGACTTCTGAATCAAACAGAGGTTTTAATCTGGGCTCTACCCCTAATTAGCACTGTAATAGGGGCAACTTATTGCCATCACTTATTGATTTTTTTTTTTTTTTAGTTATTAAGGACCTCAAGTTCACAGAGAAGTATATGAAATAATGAGCATTATTTGTTTACCCACCAATTCATTTTTTTAGGTCTTACAATTTTACCATATTATTTTCAGATATCTTTTTTTGTTAAGAAATAAAACATTATAGCAATTATTTAATTGCTGATTTGAAGTTTCTTCTACTTGAAAATGGGTCTCATCACACTTAATTGCAGTCGTTAAACAGCATGACATAGCTAATGTGTCTGCTATGTGGCAAATGCCATTTCATCTTGGCAGCGTACTAAGACACGGTCCAGGATCTGAAGTTACTTAGGGTCTAGTAGGTATGATATCAAGGTGCCTGGGTGGCACAAATGATTCGTGATTTGCCACTAACCTAAAAGTTGGCAGTTTGAACCCATCCAGTGGCATTGCAGAAGAAAGCCCTTGGTGATCTGCTTCTGTAAAGATTATAGCTATGAAAACCTTATGGAACATAATTCTACTCTCTAACACGTGGGGCTGCCATGAGTTGGAATTGACTCAATGGCAATCGGTTAGGCATGATAGAGGTATGCCATGGGAAGGCAGGAGTAGGAGGCCTGGTCATGTAAGCATACAGTGATGGTTCTTTGAAGCAATAATAGCAGAACGTTTAGTGTCCCTAGGAATTCTGCCTAGGGACAGGGGTACCAAAACCCAATCCATTTTACTAAAGCGAAAGTGAAGTTCACAAAAGTGGCAGCATTTGGGTTTGAACTCAGATCTACCTGGCTGCAAACTCAGCCTCTGAACAACTAGCATGATGAAGGAATGGGACCCACTACTTTTCAGAGCTTTACTTGTATTATCTTCATTTCTCCTTAGAAAAATGGAGTATAAGATTTTCCTTGTATAGTTTTTGTGATGGTTAGAGATAATGTATAGAAAATACCTGGTGCTTTAGTAAAACTGCTCCATAGAGGCTAGAATTATTACTGTAATTTGCAGTATTAGTAAATCATTTGTGGGTATGATTTGCTAATTCTGCTTCTTCATTTACTGGAAAATACTCAATAACTGGCAACAGCGTTTTAACTTTAATTATTCCCTTTCTAGACCTGTGGACATGGTGGTCATGGAAAACACGAATTCTTGATATTTAGCTTAAAGATGAAGTAAAGTGGGGCAAGTGTCATCTGCTCTGAAGGCACCATGTGGGGAAAACAATTCTAAGTCCTTTCTGTTTAGATGTGACAGACATATTCCTGCCCCACACTTAGGAGAGGTCTATTAACCCCAGTCTCTGAGCCTGCCTGGGAACTGAGCTGAGTTTATATCTGAATATAAACTTTAATACCAAAACCAAACCCAAACCCACTGCCATAAAGTCAATTCCAACCCCATAGGACAGACTAGAACTGCCCCATAGTTTCCAGGGAGTGCTTGGTGGATTTGAACTGCCGACCTCTTGGTTAGCAGCCATAGCACGTAACCACTACACCAACAGGGTTTCCAGTACAGGAGCTCTTATTTCTTCCCCCTTAGAATATGGTTTGGACCATGTGGCCAAATGCTAAATGGTTAATTGTACATTGAGTCAGAAATTATGGGCCTGTTAGGCAATTAGTCCAGGTAACTCAAACTAGACAGCTTTCAAAATCTGAACCAATGAGATTGAATTTAATCAAATATTTTGAATGATTTTCCACATTGTTTCTCCTCCTATATAAACCCAATTCAAACATATAATTGTCAATTAATAGTGCAGAATGGTTTCTGACTTTCAGCTTTGTCTGCCAGCTTGTTTGTAGAAATTATAAGGGCACTTGTACTCACAAGAGAAGAACTTTTTGGTACTGGAGTAGGAAGACAACTCCATTTTCCCCAATTATGTGTTTTATCAATGAAATTATTGTAAAGTAATAGTGATTACAAAGTCACTCCAGAATCAAGACAAGCAAATGAAAAACTTCAGTTTCAGGGCACATATTGCAACCTGGGTCATTTAAAATATGAATATGTATGCGGTTACCATGAGTTAGAACTGACTTGATGGCAACTGGTCAACTGGTTAACCAGGTCTCACTCGGCTCAATCTCTTGCATCTAAATAATGAGTTTGGGTTTTTCACCAAAGAGGGCTCGTGAACTTTTCGGTATTTACCTAGGACCAAGAAACTCTCTGATACACTTCTCTCTCTCTGCATTGGATCCATCTCTTAAGGCACGAAACATTTACAAATTTTGGCGGTTATCCCCATTCCCGTTGCTGTCTAGTCAGTTCCAACTATAGCAACCCTATAGTTCTTCCAAATCTGAGATTGTCTTGATTTTTTGTACTTATGCTGTTTGCTTTATAATCTACAGAGAGAAAGGAGTAATTGAACATTTATGATGTCCCCATAATTTAAATGATACTGTAATTTTTTTATTTTTATTGTGCTTTAAGTGAAAGTTTACAAATCAAGTCAGTCTCTAATATAAAAATTTATATACACCTTGCTATATTTTTTTATGTACTCCTAGTTCCTCTCCCCTTATTGAGAGATCACACTCATTCTCTTGACCCTCTATTTTCATGTCCATTCAGCCAGCTTCTGACCCTCTCTGCCTTCTCATCTCCCCTCCAGACAGGAGCTGCCCTCGTAGTCTCATGTGTCTGCTTGATCCAGGAAGCTCACTCCTCACCAGTATCGTTTTCTATCTTGTGGTCCAGTCCAATCCATGTCTGAAGAGTTGGCTTTGGGAATGGTTCCTGTCTTGGGCTAACAGAAGGTCTGGGGACCATGACTTCCGGGGTCCTTCCAGTCTCAGTCAGACCATTAAGTCTGGCCTTTTTACAAGAATTTGAGGTCTGCATCCCACTGCTCTCCTGTTCTCTCTGGTGTTCTCTGTTGTGTTCCCTGTTGGGGCAGTCATTGGTTGTAGCCGGGCATCATCTAGTTCTTCTGGTCTCAGGCTGATGTAGTCTCTGGTTTATGTGGCCCTTTCTGTCTCTTGGGCTCATAATTACCTTGTGTCTTTGGTGTTCTTCATTCTCCTTTGCTCCAGGTGCCTAGCGTTTAAGACCCCAGAAGACACTCTCCAAAGTGGGATGCAGAATGTTTTCTTAATAGATTTTATTATGCCAATTGACCTAGATGTTCCCTGAAACCATGGTACCCAAACCCCGGCCCCTGCTATGCTGACCTTCAAAGCGTTCAGTTTATTCAGGAAACTTCCCGGCTTTTGGTTTAATCCAGTTGTGCTGACCTCTCCTGTATTGTGTGTTGTCTTTCCATTCACCTAAAATAGTTCTTATCTACTAATTAATGAATGAAAACTCTCTCCTTCCCTTCCCCCCCTCATAACCATCAAAGAATATTTTCTTCTCTGTTAAAACTATTTCTCGAGTTCTTATAATAGTGGTCTTATGCAATATTTGTCCTTTTGCAACTGACTAATTTCACTCAGCATAATGCCTTCCAGATTCCTCCACGTTATGAAATGTTTCACGGATTCATCATTTTTCTTTATCGATGACTGGTGTTCCATTCTGTGACTGTACCATAATTTATCCATTCATCTGTTGATGGGCACCTTGGTTGTTTCCATCTCTTTGCTATTGTGAACAGTGCTGCAGTGAACATGGGTGTGCATATATCTGTTCATGTAAAGGCTCTTATTTCTCTAGGATATATTTCAAGGAGTGGGATTGCTGAATCGTATGGTATTTCTAGCTTTTTAAAGAAGCGCCAAATCGATTTCCAAAGTGGTTGTACCATTTTACATTCCCACCAGTAACGTATAAGTGTTCCAATCTCTCCACAACCTCTCCAACATTTATTATTTTGTGTTTTTTGGATTAATGCCAGCCTTGTTGGAGTGAAATGGAATCTCATTGTAGCTTAACACTGTAATTTTTTAAAAGCATCAAATCACTAGTTAAAAAACAAAATTTATTGTGAGATAAAGGACTGAGAATTTAGTTGTATGCATGCATGGCTTAAGATTATAGAGTCAGCAAACAAAAAAGCTAATGGAAAAAAATTTTTTTTTATTGTTGACTGAGTGCATAAAAATCCATCGATGGTCAATAGAGCAGACTTAATGTAGAAAAGCTTCCAGAGGAGCTAGGTTTTAAATTGAGCTTGATGGGAGGAAGAGTTTGGGGAAAGACAGTCTAAAGAGGGAAACATGGCACAAACAAAACTTAAGAGAATAGAATGGGTAAATGGATTGGGTAGTAGACTTCAGTCAATAAATATTTACTGAGTACTGACTGTGTTCCTTTGTTTTAGATACTTGAATATATCAGAGAACAAAAGATAAACATCACTGCCCTCATGGAGATGATATTCTTGGTGTGTGTGTATGTGTGTGTGTGTGTGTGTGTTGGAAGGAGACAGAAAATAAACAAGTAAATAAATGACACAGTATGTTAGAAGGTGATAAATACTTTAGAAAAAGAAAAAAAATATGGCAGGGAAAGAGGATTGGGAGTACTAGAGGGAGGGTGGTTGCAATTTTAAAGGCGTGGTCAAAATAAGCCTCTCTGAGGAGGGACATTTTGGCAAAGAGTTGAAGAAGGTGAAGGAACCACTGACTATCTGGGGGAAGAGTATTCTAGGAATATGGAAGTGCCAGTGCAAAAGGCCTAAGGGTGGAACTTGCCTGGAATGTTTAGGAACATCCAGAAGGCCATTAAGTTTGGAACAGGTTGAGCAAAGGAGAAAAGAAGTAGGAAATCAGGCCATTGTGAGGACTTACCTAGTTTTTATCTGAGTGAAATGGGGAATCATTGTAGAGTTTAGCAGAGGAGTGACATGATATGACTGATGTTTGAGAGGATCTCTGGCTCTGTAGGAGGCAAGGATAGAAGCAGAGAGGCCATTCAGGAGGTGATGGGGGCAGTCCAGTTGAGAAATGATAGAAACTTGATCAGGGTAGTAGCTATGAAAGTGATGAAGAAAATGGATTGAATTTTGGATATACCATTTTCTTGATGCTTTTCTTGGAGCCAACAGGATTTTCTGATGGATTGAATGTGGTGTGTGAGAGTCAAGCATGACATCAAGCTTTTTGTCTTACAGAACTGGAAAGATGGTGTTGTCATTAGCTGAGACTAGGAAGACTGTAAGGGAAATAGATTTTAGGGGTAAGGTAGGGGAATCAGAAATTCAACTTCAGACATATAGAGTTTGAGATGTCAGACATCTAATTGGAGATATTAAACAGGCAGTTGTGTATATAAGTCTGGAGTTCAGTAGAGATGTCTGAGCTGGAAATATAAAATTGGTGGTCATTGGTATACAGAGATTGAGTGCGTACTCCATGTGATGATAGAGAAGAGGATCAAGGATTGATTGAGCCCTGGGACCCTCTGATAGTAAGGGGAGAAACCAAACAAGTGATTGAGAAGGAGTAACCAGTGAGGTAGAAGGAATGGCAATAGGATTCGTTTGGCTCTAGGGGTTAAAAATCTGTTGAGATGGGACAAGGGATAAATTGGTAAAAGGTCTTGAAGCTCTAGCATAGAATCGCGCTTTCTTAGATGCTGAAACTGAGGTATAAACTGATATAAAACTTCCTGGTAAATCTCTGCTTCAAATCTCAGTTCCTTGATTCAGTAAGAATCTTCATGGTTGCGAAACATTTTCTCATGTGCAGAGTTTAGAGATATGCACCTCACTCTATCATGGAATTTGG
Source organism: Elephas maximus indicus (assembly GCF_024166365.1). NCBI lineage: Eukaryota > Metazoa > Chordata > Mammalia > Proboscidea > Elephantidae > Elephas > Elephas maximus. The sequence continues at coordinate 42,887,417 of NC_064829.1, read as the reverse complement.
TATGAGTGGTTATTTCATTCTGAGTTGTTCAGAATAACAAACTCTTCATCTATGTGTGTGTGAAATCAATGACAGTATTTCAGAGGAGCTTCTACACAGCCATCAAAGCTAGTAGGTCAGCATTACCTCTTTAAGGCTTTATTTTTACTCACAAGCTTGATAAGGGAGAGATTACAGGCTCAAAAGCCAGACTCGAGGATCCAGTTTCCTGAATCCTGGTTCTAGCCTTATACCCTCTAGTTATTGCTGCAATAATCCCTTTTACTTGTTGACTTTTGACCCCTTGGGAGCTTGGGTTTCCTTCTTATAGTATGTGTTATGATGTTAAAGGCCAGTAGATTGCAAAGGAGACTGAAATAATATCTTTGGCAATTCAAGTGTAATGGAAGAATATCCTAGGAAGGAAAACATGGAAATCCAACAACATCCCATGGGAGAGATGAAGAGTCAGAGAAGGTGGTTGTCACTTATGTCACACAGACCCCAGGTGTGTCACCCCTAACTTGGAAAATACTTGAACATGGTGCAGAGTTTTCATTGATTTTTGTTTGTGGTTACTAATTGCTATCTAATTTGGTGCTTCGAAGAAACAACTAAATGTTGACATTTAAAAGCTTTTGAAACCTGCTTTAAGGAATTTTTTTTTCAGTCCAATTTTCTTTGTTGCCGTTTTGATCTAAACTCTCAAACTCTTTCAGAACTACAGCAGGAAATTTAGATTTAACCTCAAGAGTCGATGTTTTGTCTTGTGTCTCTTCTAATCCATTGCAGATGTTAGGATGGCTATATTTTACTTGAATACTTATTGAATTTCTGCGTACTCCCCTTCTCTTTTTAATGGGAAACAGTCTAACTCAAGTGCTCATTAAACTCAGAAATCCAAGTTATAATCTTGAGACTGTACGTGTAGAAAAGAGATGTTTAGGATTTTTACTTAGATTACAAACTCTTCAACTGTTTCACTATTTGAGGAAAAATTTCCCCCTCCCTGAGAAAAAGACACTGAAAAACAAATCAAACATACTAAAGATGAAAAAAGGATTAGCTTAAAAACTGAGAAAGTAGCCCTCCTAAGTGTTTTTTTTTTTTTTTTGACTAGTATGAGTGTCAGTTCATGACCTGGGAATTCTGTAACATGGGTGAGATATCATTTTTAAGACTTTATATTCTAATTTCAGGATGCTTACATTTTCTATCTAGAATGTTAGTTCTCCTAAACTGTGCTATTTCAGAGCATTGCACAGATCATCAGAATACTTCAGCAACTTTGACATTGCTGGGTTGCAGCCCCATGCTGTATATTCTCTATCTAGGTCAGCTGGTCAGAAAAGGATCCCGCGTGTCCAGTGACTCTGCGACACAAACAGTGAAATCCAGTTCCTTGTGCTGCTCTTATCTCTCAACAGTGAATCAACAGTAAGAATTGTTTTTCAGGTCTGTGGCAAATTTATTTTAGAGGAAAGAACAACGTGGATGCCTAAATCGAGCTGAGTCATATGGTTTCAGTGCAGTTTCTTCATTTGATTGCATCTCACCTTGGGTCTTCCCTGGCGCAATGACCTAATCTGGTTCAACTCGTCTACACATGTGCCGCCATGATGTTTGTACTCTCTTCAGATTTACTCTCTTATAAACTTTTTTGCTTTCTTGCGTTACTGAGGAAAGGAAGCACATATCTGGGTCCTCAGATCAACCACTGATTTGTTTATTTCAGTGGTTACAACCCATCACAAAATCTTCAGAGCTGCGCAGAGGTGGAATGGGCTGCCTCCCCGGGGATGTAGTGAGGTCCCTGTTCCTGCAGGTATCAAGCTGCATGTAGCCAGGTGACCATGTGGTGGGGATATTATAAAGAGATTCAGACACTGAATGGGACATTGGCTTAGGGGACTTCCCCTTCTCACTCCTGGATGCTCTGACGAGTTGATTTAATTCAGTCTTCTCAGGACTGACAGTGTCTGGAGAGCATGGTTATGAAATGAGCAACCCAGAGTCATGTTCACGTCTGGTCCATTGTGTGCCAGTGAGCCTGCTAATGATTACACGTGTACACTCGGCCATGCTGTGTACAACCAGCGTTCTGTAAAAGGAACATTGAAAATCATGTATTGTTTTGGCATTGACATTTTCTTTGGAGTTTAAGTTTTCTACCATGTGCTGCTCATTAGGAATGCTGGGTATCTGGTTTTAAAAACACAAACAACCTCTGTTAGCTGGTACTTTTAAACTAGCATATATTGTATACGAGACCCTAATAACGACACCAGTTATCATGTAAGCGATGCTACTACCACTGTGGGCAGCAGTTTAGTGTGTCTGGTCAAGAACTATGTTAATTTCTAATAAGACAGTAAAATATTTCTATTGTTATCACTGTGGCATCATCATTGTGGCATTATAAGAAATCTTCATTTATAAATGCTTGATGTTTTTAATTTTTTCCAGCCTGCCATGTATTCCCTACTTTTCTGCAGAATTTGCATATCATTATATGTACAAACCTACAAAGGTAAAACAGAAGGCACTAGAGGCAATGCGGTTAAGAGGAAAGAGTAAGCGGTTGCTGCTGCAGACCATCCTGGGTTTGAAGGTCTGCTGTGGAATTCACCCACTATGTGGCACAGTTTCCACACTCTCCTTAGATTCCTTGGAGAAAGACCCGGACCTCTTGAAATTGATGTAGGTCCTGTGTCCAGAGAGAGACATCTTTCATGAAGTCTCCCTTTCAGAGGGACCATTGTTCTGAGCTGGGCCTGGGGCATTAACAGCAGCAAGCAGCACTGATGTTCATAAAGGCAATGTCAGAACTTCTTTTCTCATCTATATTATTGGTTTGTACCTTGTTTAGTGGTTGGTAGGAGGTGAAAAGTAGAAAGCGAAAGAGCAGCAAAGCAGTGAAACTAGAGTATGCTCAACAATGAGGGTCCTGATGTTCTTGAAAGACAGTGTTTTGCTCAAGTACTTCTGATTGGAAAAGATGAAAGAATATTAGACTTCTGAGTGTTAACGTGATCACTAGAAAGTTTTCTAATATATATTTTTATAAAGCTTTTCTTTGTAGGGAATATCTGAAGAAAACCCAGAAGGAAGAGCTTTTATGAAGCATTGCCCCTTTTGGTGCCTCCTGCTTCTCGTTTTCCCTCCTTACTCTGTGGGTGGCCTTACCCCATCTAACATGTTGACTGAGCAACCCAGACTGTTTTTATTCATGTTTGGTGTTGCCTTCTCCAGTGTGACTGTAAGCATCTCAAAGACTCACTAGTTTCCCTGGCGAAGGCTCTTCCAAAATGGTGACGTGAATCCTTGAACCAAGCTTGCTTTAACAAAATCCAGGCAGTGTGTACATTGCATATTTAATAGCCATCCATCTTTTGAAAGGAAAGCTTCAGGCCTTCAAGTGCTGGCGATGGCTGAAGTTACCTCAGAATGTCCCTCTCAGTTTTGATGATCCTATATAAAGACGTGGAGTTTAAATGGGTTGTTATATGAAAGATTCTCAGAAGGAAAGATTCTGGGCTTAGAACTTGAATTTAAACCATGTGACCTATATGTTCTGATATTTGCACTTGCTAATGATTACAAGTTGTTACATACTTTTACCTGTGGAGAATCTAGCAAAATATATGGTGATGCATTTTAATTAGTTTGATTAACACGGGGGATGAGGAGCCTTATAGTTCAACTTCAAAAGGACTTTCATGTATGTGATGTTTTGGTTAGGCATGCTGAGTCAGCGAATCACTTTCCTTCTTTTTGGGAAGGTGTTGAACTTAGATGACATGCTAGGGAGCTTGGTGGGGAATGTGGAGAATGCCTGTGGTTAAAACAGATCCATGTCCAAACAACTTTACCCGACAAGGAACTGGCTTGGAGTTCCAATTGATTGGGGATCCTAGAGCTGAGATGGGCTTAGGGGAAGGCCAGAGGTGGCCTGCCCCTTGGGCTACAGAGCACAGAGCCTGGGAGACTGAATGACAATAACCAAGTCAAAGCTCAAATGGGGGTCCCAATCAGATGAAAGAACAAGTCAGAGCCGAGAGAGAAAAACTTGGCCATTAGGCTACAGCATGGTATCTGAGGGCCCTAGATATCATTGGGGTCTACCTAGTGAGTAGACAAGGGCAGGTAGGAGGCAGAGCTCTGAAGGATCCTCAATAGCTTTGGACAATCTAGTTAATTGGAGAGCTATATGTAACAGGCTTAATTACTTTGAAATGAGAATGTCTTAAGGCAAATGCACTGGGCAAAAGATCAAATCACTGTATATTTTGACCTTGAATCTCTAGGGTCCTGTCCTTGGACTTACAGACTTGATTGTTCTAGCTTTGGGAGAGTGGGCTTCTAAAGGATCCTAGGTTATCCCAAGAGATGCTGGGGATATCTGGCCCTGCCCTACTCTACCTTCTCTTACCATAAAAATAAATAGTAAACCTTATAGCAAGAGTCAGAATTTTTATGCTTAAAGAAAATTGGTGGAGACGAGGTAGGAAACATTTGTGTTTTACAACTGGTCTGAAGCTTTACTACCTGGCAGCTAAAGATGTATTGATACCATATTTCATGATTATCTGACTTTCACTATTTGGCCTTCAATATAATGCATTTAATATATATATACTATTTAATGTTGGTGTGGTCCCTTAAATATGAGTAGTTAACAGCGAAGGAAATGGGGCATCTTAATGGAGTGGGTCATTAGATGGTCTTTGGTTTCCAGCTTCATTTCAATAAATGATGGTCTGCTTATCAGACCCAAATGAGCAAAACATGAAAGAATGGTAGTTGAAATGGTCTCCAAATCAAAAAAAGTCACGTTTCTCTATAATTTTCTCATTCTGGTTCCTATTTATATTTTATGTGGAGGCTGAGTGGTGGTTGTCATAGCAATTCCTTTTTCTACATGAAATTCTGATAGTTGGATTTTTGTTATTTGTACCTCATAGCAAGGTAAAGTCTTTTGAAACCTCAATATTTCCTTTTAAACAATATCTTATCAGAATAGATCTTTTTACTTTTACCTCATTACCCTAATGTTTTTTGACCTCTGAACTATAGGATTCCTTAGGAACATTTTGATGGTCCAGGAGATAGTCTTATGAGCAGAGTGGTTTGAAAAAGACAAAATTCTGTGAGTTTTGTCCACACCACTGCTCCCTTTGCCTGTAGCACCTTCAGTGGCTCCTAGGCCCTTGGATATTTCCATCGTGGCTGAACAATTATGGTCCTAGTTTAAAGAATAAACAACTTGGCTGGATCTTGTTCCTTTTTCTTTTTTCCCATCCTTTTAATAGCTTCCTTTTATTTTTAGATTTTTTTTATGCAGGCTTCCTGTGTCGTTTTGACTCTACTACCAGACTTAAAATTCTGTTTTGAAGCTGACGATGACCATATCTTTTCAAATCCATTAGTTTCTCAGAATTTACCATTTGTGTATTTTCTGTTGCTTTGATGTCATTGACTAGTCACTCCTCCTTGACGCTGTCCCCTCTGATTTTCTTCTTTCTTTTTTATCCTTCCTGTCATCTTCCTACCCATCCACTGGCTGGGTCACACCAAGAACCTTTTCAGGGGTCTGCCTTGTTCTAGTTCTTCCCCTGCCTCTCTGAATGGGCCTTTTCCAGCATCTCCTGGGTTCTCCTTGAACTCCTACTCCAAAATGTGCAGCACCCCCACACCACCCCTTGGTTCTGCCTTGAACAGCTTCATGCTCCATGTTCACTTAGTGCGTTCATCTACTCTCAAGGTCCCTAGAGAGGGCTCACCCTCAAATCAGTATCACTGGTTCTAGCCACTCACCTCCACTGCAGTTCCGTATCCCCAAACATCTGCAGGACATCAGACCTGCCATCCAACACTAGATTCATCAACTTCTCCCCTCATCCCAACCTGGCTGTTAACTATCAGAGGCACTAACATTCTGTCAGCTTTCCAGCCTAAAAACCTTTGAATCTTTGGCTCCTTTGTTTTTCATTTTTTATATCCAGTTTCACATGAATGCTCTCTGCTAATTACGTCAAAATAATTTTCAGATCCCACCTCTTTATTTTTACTGTGACTTTCTAATTTTACAGGGGGGGAAACTGGGGCTTAGAGTGCTTCATTGCCCTCTTTGTCACTTACCTCATGGAAAAGCCAGGACCTGACCCTGAGAAGCTAGATTTGCTGATTGAAATGTAAACGCCTGGTGGAAGATCACAGGCCAACAGCAATTCCACTCCTAGATATATGCCCAAGGAATTTGGAAGCAGCGACACAACCAGATACATGTACACTAATGCTCATTGCCATTCACAATTGCCAAAAGGTGAAAACAACCTAAATACCCATCAACAGATGAGTGGATAAACAAAATGTGGTGTATACAATGAAATATTAGTCAGCCATAAAGAGAAGTTCTGATACATGCTACAACCTTGAAAACATTACACTAAGTGAAATAAGTCAATTACAAATGGACAAATATTATACGATTCCACTTATACAAAATAACCAGAATAGGCAAATTTATAAAGTTTATCAGCGGTTACCAGGGACAGGAGAGAGGGGAAAGGGGGAGTCATTGTTTAGGAAACACTGAGTATCTGTTTATGGTGATGGAAAATTTAGCAACAGATACTGGTGATGGTTGCACAACATGATTAATGTAATTGGTGTCACTGGATTGTACATGCAAAAAATGTAAACCAACTAACCAACCAACCAACCATGGGTCTAGAGCAGTGGTTCTTTTTGGACTCAGACCCTATTTATACATTTAAAAAATATTGAGGACCTCAATATTTTTGTGTATGTGGGTTACAGTTATTAATATTTACCACATTAGAAATTAAAACCAAGAAATTAAAAAAATTACTAATTCTTTAAAAATAGCAATAATAAACTCATTGCATGTAAGCCTAAATATATATTTTTATGGAAAAATAACTTTTTCAAAACCAAAAATCAGAAAGTGGTATAGTATTTTACGTTTTTGGAAGTCTTCTTAATAGCTGCCTTAACAGAAGACAGTTGGACTGCTACATCTGCTTTTACAGTCTGTCTGCTGCGATATCACCCATCACGTAACCTCTGGAAAGTTTCACTGTGTACTTGTGAAGGAATGAAAGTGAAAAAGGCAAGTCATGTCTTAGTATCATTGTGGAAATAATTTCGATTTCCTGGACTCCCTGAAAAGGTCTTGGGGACTCACATGGGTCCCAGGATCACATTTTGGAATTGTTGGTCTAGAGGGTTGATAAGTGTTTTTCCAACTCGACATTTTGTTTTTCTTTTTCATGACCTTTCAATTTTGGTTTTGCGGTTTACATAAGAAAAGTTCAAAATGAAACACAATCATGCAGTCCAAATTTAATGTTTATCGATGGAATTCAGTCTTCAAGGATGGGAGACACATCGTATGATAAAGTGGTAGCTATTCAAAAATCGCCAGGTTGAGCTTCCATGCTCATGACTTCATTGTTTTCTCCAATTCCGTGTTCTCATCTCTCCTGTTCTTCTGACCAATTGGATTGCAGTTTCTTCCAATAAAAAATTAAATTTTCATTGTCTGTGTTAATGGAGAGCAAAGTGGACATATAGAAAATAACTTTGCTGTTACACTCCATCACTATACCTTTTCCCTCCTTTCTACATGGAGTGTCTGCTATGTGTTCGAAACTGCTAGATGCTGGGAATATTAAATTCTTAGACAAAACAGTCTCATCCCTGAAATCATACCCTTGTGGAGAACACAGACTTAAACACCAGTAATCCCAATATAAGAAGCCCTGGTGGTGCCATGGTTAAAGTGCTCAGCTGCTAACTGGAAGTTGGTGGTTTGAATCCACCAGTGGCTCCAGGCGAGAAAGATGTGGCAGTCTTCCATAAAGATTACAGCCTTGGAAACCCTATGGGGCAGTTCTACTCTGTCCTGTAGGGTCGCTAGGAGCTGGAATCGACTCCACGGCAACGGGGTTTTCATCACAATACAAAGTGTTAAGAGAAGAGAGAAGACCTAAGTTCTTAAAGAGAAACCTGCGGTGACACACACTGCGTGACACAGAGCAAGGCACTTCTCTCTTCCAAGACAACAGTAGGTGACTAATAATCTCTAGCCCCCTTTTTGTCCTGAGAGACCATTTAGAACATGCAGATACAAAGTATTGAGCAGAAGCCAATCACCTACCCGTTAACTGTGAAAGTTTTTATTCTTCTGGGCTTATTCATCATAAGCCAGATGAGTTGAGCATGTGGTGGGTGGGTGAATTGTAAGGGAGGGGAGGCAGGAATTTAGAGCTAGAAATAAAAATGGTGGCTGGAGGGGAAGAGGGGAGCTAAAAAGGAGCAGTAGTGAAGGGACTGTCTCTGGGGAGCAGACAGAGTATATCCTTTTTACACCACACTTTAGCTTAGGCATGTTTTAGGTAATACTATCACTTTTTTTTTTTTTTTATCACTACCACTTAGTAGTAATAGCACCACTACCACTACTACCAGCAGTAGCCAGTATTGTATGGTTGTCCTCCATTTTGTGATTCTAATTTTATGTTAAAGAGGATTAGGGTGGGATTTTAACACCCTTGCCCAGGTCACATCCCTGATCTAATGTAAAGGGAATTTCCCTTAGGGTGCAGCCTGCACCACCTTTTATCCCTCAAGAGATAAAAAGGACAGGGAAGCGAGCAGAGAGGGGGGACCTCATACCACCAAGAAAGCAGTGCCAGGAGTAGAGCTTGTCCTTTGGACCCAGGCTCCCTGTGCAGAGAAGCTCCTCGTCTGATAAGAAGGCTAACAGAGAGAAAGCCTTCCTCTGGAGCCGATGCCCTGAATTTTGACTTTTAGCCTACTTTACTGTAAAGAAATAAATTTCTCTTTGTTAAAGCCATCCACTTGTGGTATTTCTGTTATAGCAGCACTAGATAACTAAGACAGCTACTATTATTAAACTAGGTTTCAGTAAATAATTCAATAACTTGGCAGACTTGAGCGTTGGGTCCTTAGCCACCATGCAGTAGATGAATCAGTGTGCCTATGGAAGGTACCAGAGAATAGTCCATCTGCTGGGTCACTGCCTTTGTCACTGCTTGTCTTCACCAGAGGTGGCTAAAATGAAATGTACTGTTGGGTCTCACCAGGCAATTGGGAGCCATTATCCTGATGAACAAAGCAATGGATTAGTTGCCTCCTCGGATATTCAGGACAATTGTAAATATAACCATGACATGAAGTGACAACAAAGAATGAAGAAAACCAGAAGGGACAAATTCAAGGAGCAGTGACTGGTCAATGACATCAGAGCTACAGAAAAGACACAAATGGTAAATTCTGAGAAGGTAATGGATTTTTCTTCTTGTATTTTTGTAAATATACCGTGTGGAAGGTAAATAGCATGTCCAGTAAAGTATGTGCTTTAAATTGTCCTTGAGCTGTTTTTTAAATCACAACCAATAAGAAAATCTGCCAAAAGAAGCATGTCCCATAAACTTTCCTTTGGAAATTGCCCAGGTTGTCTAGTCCTCTCAGTACAAGAAAGGCATTTTCAGGAGAAGGAAGTGTGAGACAGGAAGAATAGGAAATTTTTATAGATAGCGGTGGCTTTCAATGTGCTTCCTTTAGCCAACCCTGCCTCCCCAGTTCCCTTTACACGTGTTTGTTTCTTATTTCGACAGTGCAGTGTGACTGTTTGCCCGACGAGTGACAGAAGACCAGAGCCTTTCACTGGCTTCTTCTCCTGGCCTTTGTGGTTCTCTCTGCAGTCACAGGGCTCTGGGAACACAGGAGGAACTGACACTCATCCTGTTCACTGTGTTAAAGACAGTGATGCCTGCCCACTACAGAGTGTATGGTAAATATCTGATCTTGAGAAATGAGGTGGAAGCAGGTGAGGTCACATCCTTATTGCTGAGAGGGTATTCTATGAACGATGAGTGTTTTGTGTATCGTGTGACTTGCCTGCGGCTTCCACCTGCTCAGTTGCCCTACTTAGTTGGGATAACCTAAGGAAGGGCAGGTTGATTAGACATACTCATTGGCTGGACAACTTTTGGTCTTTAGGTACAAGTCTACAGATTGAGTGAAGGAACAAATTGAAGATCATTGTTTAACTAATTCATGTTGAAAATTCACTTTGTGCTAATCTGCATTTAGTATAGGAAGTGACCTCAGATCAAATAAGTGAGTGAGGAAAAAAAAAATAAATCCCATGAAATTGGCATTTCAATTCAAATTACATTTTTTGAGCACTTAATACATGTTGTGAAGCAACCTGTAAAAGTTTTATTTCACATTTGATTTTTCTTTCCCCCCACCCCCAATATTTATAAGGTGGAGTCCGTGGGTGGTGCAAACACCACCTGCTAAAGGAAAGGTTGGTGGTTCCGGCCCACCCAGAAATGCCTCAGAAAAAAGGCCTGGCAATCTACTGCCGAAAAACTAGCGATTGAAAACCCCACAGAGCACAGGTCTACTCTGACATACATGGGGTCGTCATGAGTTAGAATCAACCCCACAGCAACTGGTTGGTTGGTTTATAAGGTAGGAAAGATATGCCTAGCTCAGAAAACTATTTAGGGTCTATGTATTTTTGATTGTGCTGTTTATTGGGAGTCAGAGTTTTTAAAAACCAGTTGGGATCTAAAAGATCGCCTAGTCTAATTCTCTCATTTTACAGATGAAACTGAAGCTCAACAAAGTAATGTGCCCAAATTACCTTACAGCTGTTATAGCAGAAATGTAACTGAAATAACTTTTTAATTTTCATGATGCCTATACAAAGTAACAAAATAAATTCTGTCCTTCACTACAATCTATATTGTTCTGGATACCTATTGCAGTGTAATAGCAACTTAAAGCAACTTATTATCTCATTTTTTCTTCAAAACAGCTTTGCAAGGGAGGCTACTGTTAGCTGCTATGGAGTTGACTCCAATTTATGGAGGCCGTGGGGCCCTGGTGACACAGTGGTTAAGAGCTACAGCATACTATGGCTGCTAAGCAAAAGGTTGGCAGTTCAAATCCACTAGCTGCTCCTTGGAAACCCTATGGAGCAATTCTAATCTGTCCTATAGGGTCACTATGAGTCAGAATCAACTTGATGGCAACAGATTATGCTCAACAGAATGAGATGTTGCCTGGTCCTGCATCATCCTCACAATTGCCAGCATGTTTGAGTTCATCATTGTGGCTATTGTGCCAATTCATCTCACTGAGGGTCTCCTATGTCCTCACTGGCTCTCTACTTCACCAAGCGTGATGTCCTCCTCTAGTGATTAATCCCTCCTGATGACGATTCAGACAATGTTCTACTGTGATCCATAATATTTTCATTGGCTAATTTTCAGAAGTAGATTGCCAGGCCTTTCTTCTTAGTCTGGAAGCTCCACTGAAACCTGTCCACCATGGGTGACCCTGCTGGTATTTGAAATACTAGTGGCATAGCTTCCAGCATCATAGCAACACACAAGCCACCACAATACAACAAACTGACAGACAGGTGGTGAGGAAAGGGAGGTATGATCTACGCACTCAGATAAGGAAATGGAGGCTAAGAAAGGATGTGCAATTTGTCGAAAATTTTAACTAGAGGTGGTACAGCTGGGATTTGAACTCAGTTCAGATGGTTTTCAAAGCCTAGTCTCTTTCCTTTACATGGCTAAGATATCATTTTGCAACCTGCAAAGGATTTTATAGATAAAATATTTCATTAATATATTATCCCTTTTCCCCTATAGGCTTATATTTTGACTTAGGAAATGTATCATTTGGCAGTGTATTTTCTCCAGGATAATTTTAAGGATTATAAGGAGTTTTTTTAAGGAGTATGTTACAGCCAATAGTTTCATATTTATAATCTACACACAAAATTGTTCTACCAGTAAATTGCCAAGGATAATTAAAAATGTTCCTTAGAAGTGAGGATGGTGAGACTTTGTCTTGCTTACGCTGGACATGTCATTAAGGAAAGACCAATGGCTAGAAAAGGACATCATGGTTGGTAAAGTGGAGAGTCAGCAAAGGTGAGGGAGGCTGTAGGTGAGAAGGACTGACAAGTGACTGGGACAATGGACTCAAACATAGCAACAATCATGAAGGTGGTGCAGGACTGAGCAACTTTCATTCTGTTATACATAAGGATTCCATAAGTTGGAGCCCACTCAAGGACAACTAACAATAACAATTACTGAAAACAAATAAAACTCACAAACAAACAAACAAACTCTCATAATTTTTTCAGGAGGAAGCTCTAATTCTCCTCCCTCCCATCTCCATGAAGGATGGGGTGGCCTTCTCTTCTGACTCACATCCTGGCCAGGTTACTCAGTCTTCAGCTTGGGAGAAGCCCTGCCCCTAATTTTGCTGTCAAAGGAACTGTGTCTTAATCAGCAGCATTCAGTATTTTCCTTTAGTACTTGTCAGGGAATATAAGGTCACACTCTCTACCATTCAGTATTTATCTAAACTTTTGTTGCATTCCTCTAGATACTCAGCACTTTATCTTGGGGTGAAGCCAGACCCTCCAGGAGTTGTTTACATGCACAGTTTTGGTCTCTGGTAGATTGCTTTTTACTGCACTGCATCTTGGCATTATGCCATTGGAGAGAGTTGGAAGCAGGCCTTAGACTGTTACTGTATTTGCTGTGGGGTGTTATTAAGGTCAGACCCCCTAAAATCATTTAATTTCATTTTAGGAGGAGCATGGAAAAATTTCTCTTAGGTTTAAGTATCTATCTTCCTAAGGAACCGATTGCGTTCATCTTACGGACACTGTAAATTGAGTAAAGATTACTTTCCTCTCTCTATTGGCTATTAAGAAGCTCAGAGGTAATTTTCCCCCTAAGTCCTAATAAAGTCTAGAAGGCCTTCTGGCAGGTAGGAGGCTACTAACCCTACCTCTGGCTTCATCCTTTCCCTCGTTCCTATTTTCCCTTCTCTCTGATATTTTCTGATATCCTCACTTATACATAGGCAGTCCCTGGGTTATAAAAGTCTGACTTATGGACAACTCCTACTTAAGAATGGACTGCCATAAAGTCTATTAAAAATTTGGTTAAATACATATAATTATTCGTAATAAGGAACGCATATGCTACTTTGTGATGCTCATGAAAACATTACATGGTTTGGAAGTGTTTTTGTTTTCTTATGTATTTTATATGCATAGAAAGGTAAAATACATACAATGCACTAAGATGCAAATTTGCCTAATTGATGCTAAACGAGAATCGTATGTACCTGTTCTGACTTATGATTTAAAGACAGACTTAGGAATGGATCTCTGCTTGTATAATGGATTGCTTTAAAAAATAGGTAAACTGCTTGAAATCTTTTTTGGACTAAAGCAGGTAAACCAATCTTAATGGACTCAGAATGCCTCTTTCTATAGAGTTCCATCAGAGTAATTTAGGGATGTTGTTGTTAAGTGCTGCTGAGTTGGTTCTGACTCAGAGCAACCTTATGTATAACAGAACGAAACGTTGCCTGGTCCTATACCATCCTCACAACTGTTGCTATGTTTGAGCACATTGTTGTAGCCACAGTGTCAATCCATCTCATTGAGGGTCTTTCTTCTTTTTTGCTGACCTCTACTTTACAAGCATAATGTTCTTCTCCAGGGATTGGTCCCTCCTGATAACATGTCCAAGGTAAGTGAGATGAAGTTTTGACATCCTTGCTTCTGGTGCAATGGTTAAGTGCTGGGTTCCGCACGAGAAAAGACCTGGCAATCTATTCCTGTAAAGATTACGGCAGAGGAATACTGTTGAGGTAGTTCTCTTCTGTCCTACTGGGTCACCATGAGTCAGAATAGACTTGATGGCACACAACAACAACAATATAGGGATAGTGACATAATACTTTAGGAAAAAAAAAAGAAACTTAAATATTTGCTGTGAGTTTTTCTGAGACAGTATTAGCTGCTTTCTTAGATGTATGTTTTAAGTCCAAAGAAAGACAGTGTTGACTGGAATATTTACATCTTTTCAGTAAAGAAATGTGACCACCACAAAGCAACCCTCAATAAAATCCAAAACATTGAAATAATACAAAGCATTCTCTCTGAACACAACACATAAAAGTAGAAACCAATACCAGGAAGAGCAAGGATAAAAAAATCAAATACATGGAAACTGAGTAACACATTGTTTAAAAACAACTGGGTAATAGAAGAAATCAAAGAGGGAATCAAAAAATTCCTAGAATAAGATAAGAATGAAAACACATCATACCAAAATCCTTGGGACATGGCAAAGGCAGTGGTCAGAGGTCAATTTATAGCAATTAACACACACATCAAACAAGAATAATGGGCAAAATCAAAATGTTAGCCCTACAACTTGAACAAATAGAAAGAGAACACCAAAAGAAGCCCACAGGCATCAAAGAAAGGAAATAATGAAGATCAGAGCAGAGATAAATGAAATAGCAGAAAAAGAATAGAAAGAATCAACAAGACCAAAAGTTGGTTCTTTGAAAAGATCAACAAAATCAACAACCCACTGGCCAAACTGACAAAAGAAAAACAGGAGAGGAAGCAAATAATCCAAGTAAGAAATGAGATGGGGGACATGACAATAGACCCAACTGAAATACAAAGGATTATAGCAGAACACTATGAAAAACTGTACTCCAACAAATTTGAGAATCTAGAGGAAATAGATAAATTTCTAGAAACACACTAACTACCTAAAATAACGTGAGCTGAGATAGAAAATCTGAATAGATCCATAACAATAGAAGAGACTGAAGAGGCAATAAAAAAACTCCCAACGACAACAACAAAAGTCCTGGCCCAGACAGCTTCACTAGAGAATTTCTACCAAATATTCAGAGATGAGGTTGCACCAGTACTACTCAAACTATTTTAGAGCATAGAAAAGGAAGGGATAGTCCCAAATTCATTCTACGAACCCAGTATAACCCTGGTACCAAAGCCAGGAAAAAACACCACAAAAAAAGAAAATTACAGACTAATATCTCTCATGAATATAGATGTGAAAATTCCCAATAAAATTCTAGCCAATAGAATTCAGCACCATATCAAAAACATAATACATCATGACCAAGTGGAAATCATGCCAAGTATGCAAGGATGGTTCAACATTAGAAAATCAATTAATGTAATCCACCACATAAATAAAACAAAAGAATCATATGATCATCTCAGTTGACACAGAAAAGGAATTTGATAAAGTCCAACATCTATTCCTGATAAAAACTCTCATTAGAATAGGAATAGAAAGGAAATGTCTCAACATAACAAAGGGCATCTATTTAGAACCAACGATCAACATCATTCTCAACTGAGAGAGGCTAAAAGTATGCATTTTATCACCACTCCTATTTAACATTGTGCTGGAAGTCCTAGCTAGAGCAACAAGGTAAGAAAAAGAAATAAAGGGCAACCGAACCGGAAAGTAAGAAGTAAAACTATCCCTATTTGCAGGTGATATGATCCTATACATAGAGAACCCCAAAGATTGCACAAAAATACTACTGGAACTAATCTATTCAGTAGCAGGATACAAGCTCAATATACAGAAATCAACTGGATTCCTCTATGCCAACAAAGAGAACTTCAAAAAGGAAATCAGGAAAACAATGCCAATTATAATAGCTCCTAAAAAGATAAAATACTTAGGAATAAATGCAATCAGGGACATAGAAGACCTATACAAAGAAAACTACAAAACACTATTCCAAGAAACTAAAAGAGACCTTCATAAATGGAAAAAACATACTATGTTCATAGATAGGAAGGCTTGATATTGTGAACATGTCAGTTCTACCCAAAGCCATCTACAGATATAATGCAATCCTGATCCAAATACCAACAGCATTCTTCAGTGAGATGGAAAAAGCAATCACCAACTTTATACAGAAAGGAGAGGCCCCAGATAAGAAAAACATTATTGAAGAAAAAAGAACAAAGTAGGAGGCCTCACACTACCAGGTCTCGGAACCTGTTATACAGCCACGGTAGTCAAAACAGCCTGGTATTGGAACAATGACAGACACACAGACCAGTGGAACAGAGCCCAGAGGTAAATCCATCCACCTATGGTCAATCTTTGACAAATGACCAAAATCCTCTAAATGGGGTAAAGATAGTCTTTCTAACAAATGGTGCCGGCAAAACTGTCCACCTGTAAAAAAGTGAAACAAGACCCATACCTAACACCATATGTAAAAACTAACTCAAAATGGATCAAAGACCTAAACACAAAATCTAAAATGATAAAGATCACAGAAGAAAAAATAGGGACAATACTAAGGGCCCCAATACATGGCATAAATACAATACAAACCATAACTAACAATGCACAAACACCAGAAGATAAACTAGAAACTGGGAGCTCCTAAAAATTAAACATTTAGGCTCATCAAAAGACTTCACCAAAAGAGTAAAAAGAGAACTTACAGACGGGGAGAAAAATTTGGCTACTACATATGTGACAAGGGTCTAATCTCTAAAACTTATAGAGTACTTCACTATCTCAACAATAAAAAGACAAATAATCCAATTAAAAAATGGGCAAAGGATGTGAACAAACACTTCACCAAAGAAGGCATTCAGGCAGCTAACAGACTCATGAGCAAATGCTTACCATCATTAGTCATTAGAGAAATGCAAATCAAATCTCTAATGAAATACCATCTCACCTCAACATTACCAGCATGAATTAAAAAAAAAAAAACAAAACAAAACCAGAAAATAACAAATGTTGGAGAGGTTGCAGGGAGACTGGAACTCTTATGCACTGCTGGTGGGAGTGTAAAATGGTACAACTGCTATGGAAAACAATATGGTGCCTCCTTAAAAAGCCAGAAATAGAAATACCATACGATCCAGCAATCCCATTCTTAGGAATATATCCTAGAGAAATAAAAGCCATGAAACTAATAGACATATGCACACCCATGTTCATTGCAGTACTATTCACAATAGCAAAAAGATGGAAGCAACCTAAGTGCCCATCAACAGATGAATGGATAAATTATGGTACATACACACAATGGAATACTACTCGATGATAAAGAACAATGATGAATCTGTGAAATATTTCACAACATGAATGAATCTGGAGGGCACTATGTGGAGTAAAATAAGTCAATCACAAAAGGACAAATATTGTATGAGACCACTATTATTAAAACCCAAGAGAAGGTTTACACACAGAAAAAAACAATCTTTGACCGTTACAAGGGAAGGGTGGGTGGATGGGGAGGAGAAATCACTAACTAGATAGTAGACAAGTGTTAACTTTGGTGAAGAGAAAGACAACATACAATATAAGGAAGTCAGTACAACTTGACCAAGGCAAAGCCATAGAAGCTTCCTAGACACATCCGAACACCCTGAGGGACTGAGTTAATGGGGCTGAGGGCTGGGAACCATGGTCTCAGGGGACATCTAGGTTAATTTGCATAACATAGTTCATAAAGAAAATGTTCTACATCTTACTTTGCTAAATAGCATCTGGGGTCTTAAAAGCTTGTGAGAGGCTATCTAAGATACATTTATTGGTCCCATCCTGTCCTGAGCAAAGGAGAATGAAGAAAACCAAAGACATAAGAAAAATATTTGTCTAAAGGACTAATGGACCACATGAACCACAACCTCTACCAGCCTGAGCCCAGAAGAACTAAAGATGGTGCCCTGCTACCACCACCGACCGCTCAGGCAGGGATAACAAGAGGGTCCCCGGCAGACAGGGAGAAAAATGTAGAACAAAACTCAAACTCACACAAAAAAGACCAGACTTACTCGTCTGACAAAGACTGGAGGAACCCCCGAGACTATGGCCCCCGGACACCCTCCTAACTCAGAACTGAAGCCTCTCCTGAAGTCCACCTTTCAGCCAAAGATTAGACAGGCCTATAAAACAAATAATAACACAGATGAGGATCACACTTAGTTCAATCAAGTATGTGAGACCAAATGAGCAACACCTGTCCAAAAGCA
Source organism: Elephas maximus indicus (assembly GCF_024166365.1). Classification (NCBI taxonomy): domain Eukaryota; kingdom Metazoa; phylum Chordata; class Mammalia; order Proboscidea; family Elephantidae; genus Elephas; species Elephas maximus. The sequence goes on along the minus strand of NC_064829.1, from coordinate 42,869,479 downwards.
AAGAGAAGACGGCAGGAAGGGACAGGAAAACTGGACGAATAGACATGGGGAGCCTGGGTTGTAAAGGGAAAGGGGGAGACTTATGACACATTGTGGGGATAGCAGTCAATGTCACAAAATAACTTGTGTATAAATTTCTGAATGAGAAACTAACTTGTGCTGTAAACTTTCACCTAAAGCACAATTTAAAAAACAAAAAAAGCAATGTGACCAGGAGTAAACATCCTTTCTGTGAAGCAGCAGCCAATTCTTCTGGTTCCCAGGGCCATGGTTTCTCCAGAAGAGTAACATTAATGGGCCAAAAGACCAAGGCACCTTCACACAATGGGCAAAATGCTTACTTAAAGCTTTGTTTCTCTTGTGCTGATGGTAAGAGCCTCTCGCCCAGCCGTCTGCCACATCCCCATCTCTGTTGGCCTTGGATTCCCACCCAGGGCCTGGATCCTCACTTTGCTTGCCCTGTGAAGCCAGCACATGGTTCCTGCGTCAAACTAATCTCATTGCATAAGTGCCGTTCTTGTCAGGGCATATCTAGGCTGAGGACATTAACAAGTTCCTTGTCATGTTATTTTAAAAACAGCAAGTGACTTGAAGGATGAAGGGTTATTTAAAATACCTTAGAAGTCCAGAAGGACTACCTCTCATAATGATGTCCCCCTTTCCATTCTTTCCCCTCCTTCCTTCTGGAAGGAAAACTATATTAATAGAAGTTCCCTTGAAGTGGAAGAACTAAGGGAGTTTAAAAGGGAGCTGAAAGCCTTTATAGGCATAGTAAGTACAGCTATTCAGGGGCCCTCATTCTAGTTTTTTTTTTATAGTAAGTTTAGCCCTCTAAGCACATCCATATGGGGCTGGTTAGGGGACATTTTCATACATCATTTCACCTTCCCCTTTTGTTGCTTTTTAGAATGCAGCACAGCCACATAAGAAAATGGCAGAGGCCTTTCACAGCAGCCTGGAAGTTGGTCTGGAACACAAAAGCATCACAATGATGCATGCTAGATTATGAAATTCTCTTCTTTAGAGAGTATGTGAGGTTATTTCAAAATGTTATTCATTGAGTGTATAGCTGTGTGGTCTAAGGTATTATTTTTAAGTAAACTGGTTATTATGAGTGTTTCCAAAGCAAATACATTTGGTGCCTCTTTCAAATATCAATTGCTAATAAAATCGTGTGTTCTCACTAGGGATTGGCTACACTGTAAGAAACTCACGTGACAGAATTTTGCAAGATCAATCACTTATTCATTGGAGATGCCTTTTTTTCAACAACATAAATGGTGACTATAGACATGGACCCTGCCCGATGGAATAACAGGAATGAAATTGACTACATCTGTGGAAAGAGATGATGGAGAACTTCAATATCATTAGTCAGAACAAGGACAAGGGCTGACTATATAAATGTACCATCAATTGTTCATATGCAAGTTCAAGGTGAAGCTGAAGAAAATTAAAACAAGTCCATGAGAGCTAAAGTACAACCATGAAATATATCCCACCTGAATTTAGAGACCATCTCAAGAACAGATTTGATGCACTGAACACTAATGACCCAAGACCAGATGAGTTGTGCACGATATCATACACGAAGAAAGCAAAATGTCTTTAAAAAGACAGAAAAGGAGAAAAAGACCAAATGGATATCAGAAGAGATTTTGAAACTTAGTCTTGAACACAGAGTATCTAAATTGAACAGAAGAAATGATGAAGTAAAAGAGCTGAAAGTTTCAAAGGGCAGCTCAGAAGACAAAGTACTATAATGAAATGTGCAAAGACCTGGAGTTAGAAAACCAAAAGGGAAGAACACGCTCAGCATTTGTCAAGCTAAAAGAACGGAAGAAAAAATTCAAGTCTGCAGTTGCGATACTGAAGGATTCTATGGGGAAAATATTAAATGGCACAGGAAGCATCAAAAGAAGATGGAAGGAATACACAGAGTCACTGTACCAAAAAGAATTGGTCGACGTTCAATCATTTCAGGAGGTAGCATATGATCAAGAAGTGATGGCATTGAAGGAAGAAGTCCGAGCTGCACTGAAGGCACTGGTGAAATCAAGGCTCCAGGAACTGAAGGAAAACTAATTGAGGTGTTTCAACAAACAGATGCGGAGCTGGAAGTGCTCGCTTGTCTATGCCAAGAAATTTAAGACAGCTACCTGGCCAACTGACTGGAAGAGATCCATATTTGTGTCCATTTCAAAGAAAGGTGATCCAACAGAATGTGGAAGTTTATCTAACAGTATCAGTAATGCCACATGCAAGTAAAATTATGCTAAAAATAATTTTAAAATGATTGCAGCAGTGTATCCACAGAGAACTGCCAGAATTTCAAGCCAGATTCAGAAGAGGACATGGAATGAGGAATATCATTGCTGATGTCAGATGGATCTTGGCTGAAAGCAGAGAATACCTGGCTGAAAGCAGAGAATACCAGAAAGACATTCACCTGTGTTTCACTGACTATACAAAGGCATTCCACTGTGTGGATCATATCAAATTATGGAGAACATTTTGAAGAATGGGAATTTCTGAACACTTAATTGTGCTTATGCAAAACTGTACGTAGATCAAGAGGCAGTTGTTTGAAGAGAACAAAGGGGATACTGCATGGTTTAAAATCAGGGAAGGTGTGCATCAGGGTTGAATCCTTTTACCATACTTAATCTGTATACTGAGCAAATAATCCAAGAAGCTGGATTATATGAAGAAGAACGGGGCATCACGATTGGAGGAAGACTCAGTAAAAACGTACAATATACAGATGACACACCTTGCTTGCTGAAAGTGAAGAGAACTTGAAGTGCTTACTGATAAACATCAAAGACCACAGCCTTCAGTGTGGATTGCATCTCAACATAAAGAAAACAAAAATTCTCATATCTGGACCAGTAAGCAACATCATGATAAATGGAGAAAATACTGAAGTTGTCAGGGATTTCATTTTACTTGGATCTACCATCAACGCCCATGGAAACAGCAGTCAAGAAGTTAAATGTTGTATTGCATTGGGCAAATCTGCTGCAAAAGACCTCGTTAAAGTGTTAAAAAGCAAAGCTGTCACTTTGAGAACTAAGGTGGCCTGATTCAAGCCATGGTATTTTCAATTGCCTCATGTGCATGTCAAAGCTGGACAATGAATAAGAAAGACCAAAGGAGAACTGTTGTCTTTGAATTACCATGCTGCTGAAGAATATTGAATATACCATGGACTGCCAGAACGAACAAATGTGTCTTGGAAGAAGTACAGCCAGAAGACTCCTTATAAGTGAGGATGGTGAGACTTTGTCTCATATACTTTGGATGTGTTATCAGGAGGGACCAGTCCCTGGAGAAAGGCATCACGCTTGGTAAAGTAGAGGGTCAGCGAAAAAGAAGACGGCCCTCAACGAGATGGATTGATACAGTGGTTGCAACAATGGGATCAAACATAGCAAGGATTGTGAGGATGGCTCAGGACTGGGCAATATTTTGTTCTGTTGTACATAGCATTGCTATGAATTAGAACCGTCTTGATGGCACCTAACAACTAAGAGTGTCTGTTTAGTAAAAATGGCAGAAATACATGTCTGTAAATTTCCACCGTCATGCTCTCAGAAGAGGCAAATTCTTTTATTTGAGTCCTTTTTTAGGTCTATGTGGATCTGACATACCATTCACTCGGTACCTATGAAATCTTTGTTTTAAAAGAAGTATTTTTCATCCCTGGTAAATAGTATCAGAATTCAAAAAGTAAAACTAAACCATCTTGGATTTTACAGTGATGATGTTTTGGCTATGACAGGTCAGCATCTATGACGTTAATTTCGAAGTCATTCTCTTGAGAAAAACTGAAAATGTTCTGGGGTAAAAGGCACATTTTTATTCCCTATATATATGTATTTTTTCTTTTCTAAGCATAGGTGACTGGATGATGTCTGTGTGTAGGACAGGGTGGCCCCTGAGCCTATCTTCAAGAGAGTTTACCTTCAAGAGCGAAACTCTGATTTTCCGTGGGCCATTTCTTCTGAAAAATCTTCCAAGCTATTAAAAAACTGTTCCATTACTACGAGAATATATTTCACCCATATCATAAATATATGAAATTGGAACACAGCATTCTAGTAGCAAGAAATTTGTGAATTACAATCAGATTAAAATTGTGAACGCATTTATGGGAATTTTTCACTACTTCTCTAATGTCTAAAGGTTCATTTAACGGTCAGGAAATTGACCAAAATATTTTAGTGAATAAGATAAACAGATCTTAATTTTTTTTTTTTTTTAGGACAAATATTCTATGAGACCATGCTATAAAAACTCAGGAAAAGGTTCACACACAAAAAGAAACAATCTTTGATGGTTATGAGGGAGGGAAGCAGTGGGAGTGGAAAAACACTAAATAGACAAGTGGTAACTTTGGTGAAGGGTAAGACAGTACACAATACTGGGAAGCCAGCACGACTTATACAAGGCAAGGTCAGGGAAGCTCCGTAGACATATCCAAACTCCCTTAGGGACTGAATTATTGGGCTGGGGGCTGTGGGGACCATGGTTTCGGGGAACATCTAGCTCAATTGGCATAACACAGTTTATAAAGAAAATGTTCTACATTCTATTTTGGTGAGTAGCGTCTGGTGTCTTAAAAGCCTGTGAGAGGCCATCTAAAATACTCCACTGGTCTCGTCCCTTCAGGAGCAAGGGAGGATGAAGAAAACTAAAGATACAAGGGAAAGACTAGTCCAAAGGACTAATGGACCACAACTTCCACGGCTTCCACCAGACTGAGTCCAGCACAACTAGATGGTGCCTGGCTACCACCACTGACTGCTCTGACAGGGATCACAATAGAGGGTCCCGGACAGAGCTGGAGAAAAATGGTTAATGAAATTCTAACTCACAAAAAAAAGACCAGACTTGCTGGCCTGACAGAGACTGGAGAGACCCAGAGGGTATGGCCCGTGGGGCGGTCACCCTTTTAGCTCAGTAATGAAGTCACTCTTGAGGTTCACCCTTCAGCCAAAGATTAGCCAGGCCCATAAAAAGAAAATGAGACTAAAGGCGCACACCAGCCCAGGGGCAAGGGCTAGAAGGCAGAAGGGGACAGGAAAGCACGTAATAGGGAACCCAAGGTCGAGAAGGGAGAGTGTTGACACGTTGTGGGGATGTTAACTGATTTCATAAAACAATATGTGTACTATTTAACGAGAAGCAAGCTTTTTCTGTAAACCTTCATCTAAAGTTTTTGTTATATGTTATGAATTGTGTCCTCCCCGCCCCCCAAGATGTGTTGTAATCCTAATTCCTCTTCCTGTGGATGTAATCCCATTTTAAAATAGGGTTTTCTTTATGTTAATAAGACCATATTAGTGTAGGGGTAGGGCCTAAACCTAATCATTTCTGAGTTATAAGGGAGCAGCTGAGGCAGAGACAAGAGAGTACAAATAAGGAGAGACAGATGCCACACGAAGGTCACCAAGGAACAGAGGTCATTGGGACGATAGAAGTTGAAAGAGACAAGGACCTTACAATAGCAATAGGGAACTAAGACATACAGATAACCTTCAAGACCTAAAGAAATACTGTAGTGTAAAGACGAGAGGGTCATTTGCTACGCAGAAAGAAATGTGCACTTAGCTTCTTTATTCTCTGGAAAAGAACACATTTAGGTACTGGGCTAGTTCCTACTGAATATCATAACTTCAAAGGTTCATTAATGTCGTTACACATAACAATTTATATCCAGTCTTGACAAAATAGTTATAACACAAGAAACCTGTTTAAGACATTAAAAATTGGCAAGCTAAAAATGCTAAACATTTTCTTTTAGTGGAATGAAATTTCTAAGTTGAATGCATTTTTTTTTTTTTGCTGAATGCCTTTTTAAAAAGACATCTAGCAAAGCAATTTCAGCTGGGCCTTCCATTTTGATTACAATCCTAAACCCAACCCAGAAGCAGGGCTTTGAACAGGTTTGTTCTGATTCAAACCCCTACTGAGGATTTGCACTTCTAACAAGTTCCCAGGAAGTTATATATAACACTCATCTGGGGATCCTGTTAAACTGTAAATTCCGATTCAGTGTACCTGGGGTGGAAATGAGCAAACAGGTTCGAAGCCCTGCCCAGAAGCAAGCCTGACCTCACCAAATGCAACCTGTTTAACATACGGGGTCTCTTGGGAGTTTGGAGCAGCCTGCCCGTGGACAGTCATGTGATCTGAAGTCCTGGTGCCATCTGAAAGTCCTTATTTAATCTTTGCCTTCCTGCAGGGTCGCTGTGAGTCAGAATCAACTCGAAGGCAGTGGATTTGGTTTTAGGTTTCCTGTAGGTAAAAGCAGCCAGTACTCTTCCAGAGAATGGAGAACGTCTGAGTTTCCAGTTCAACAAAACAGTTGTCAGGCATCCTGTGAGATGCTCTGATACTTGAGCTATCTGGCAACATCGCATTAGCGTTGAGAATTTGGGCCAGTCAATGTTTAATAGTGATAGCAGCCTTCAGGATCATAGTAGTTGGGTTCTAGCAGTTAATGCTGTTTGCCATTGAGTCAATTTCAACTCATAGCAACCCCATGCGACACAGCAGAATTGCCCCACTGGGTCTCCTAGGCTATAATCTTTACGGGAGCAGATCACCAGGTCTTCCTTCCATGGAGCTGCTGGTGGGTTCCCACTGTCCACTTCTAACAGCTGAGCACATAACCATTGTGCCACCAGGGCGCCTTTGCAGTTAACTGGGGGGAGGGGTAAGAAAGATCAGAAACTAAGTTGTATGTGTTTAGAGAACCACCATTTTATAACTTGAAATTAGTGGAATTCTATTAACTTTTCTTTTTGGTCTCTTTACTCATGAGACCACTCAAAATACCAGTAGGAACACATTTTTAGAGATGATCACAGACTTAATAAAATGGAACATGTTATTCTACCACATTTGAACCATTAGTGATGTGTGTTTACTGGCGTTCACCTCTGTACCTTTTAAGTAAGATGAATTACGTGTATTCTTGCTGATTGGTGCACAAATGTCTAAGGGTAAGACTGATGTTTAAAGCCCAGGGATTGTGAATTAGAAACACACATGTGCTTTGAGCTCGAGATTTCACAACTCAGGTGATGGGTCACAGACGTCTGTCACACAAGTATTCTGGGGAGAAATGAAGTCAGATGGAGAAGAGTTGTGGGATCTTTATGTCTTCTGTTATTTTCCCACTTATCTGCTCTTAAAAAAAAAAAAAAGTGCTTAAAGGCAAGTGAATGGAAGAGTTGCCCAAGGATAGTCTAGAAACAAAACTGACCTCTAGGTGGTGCTTGAAAGCAGTTTAGGGAAGGCTGGCACCCTCCAGGGTAAAAAGGGTATTGGCTGAACCTCAGCAACCTGCAGGCTCCAGGGCAAAGCGTTCAATAGACTGTTACCTGGCCTACAGTCTCTACAGGTGGCTCTCTCTGCTGGTTTTAATACATTTTTTTCCATCTACTCCTGTGCTTGTAAGTTATGGATTCCACTTATATCTTACGTCTATAAACTGCCCCTGTTTAAAGTTTACAAAGAAAAGGGGAAAAACACTCAAAAAGCGCTTTTGCCAATCACAGGCCGTTCTGCTACAAAGCTTTACATAAAACACCTGTCCCCTTCTCCCCCAGTTTCCTCTTGGCCCACTCCAATCCAGTCCGGATGGAGCAGGCTGGACCTGCAGGAGCTACCGTTTTGTTTGCCTGTGAATGCAATGTTTCCCCAGGGAATGGTTTATCTTCTTTTTTTAAAAGTTTTTTAAAAGTACTACAGCTGCTACATTTGATGTCAAAAACAAAAAACAAAAACCCATTTGATGTCAAACATCACTCTAATTCCTGTTGAAACATATGCCATGAATTAAAAAGGTCCCCCACCACCCCCCCATGTTGTCATAACAAAATGTGGGGAGATCTGTGAATCCACACGAATAACCCATTCATATGCATGTGCTCACTAAAAAAAAAAAAAAAAAGAAACTTTAGCTTAAAAAATTAAGACTCTTTAGATCCAAGCAGATTTTAACATATACTTTTATTATTAAATATGTAAAAAGATAAACGCAAGTCAAGTTATTCACATATTCAGAGACAAAAAAACTATCCTATCATGCAACAATAGTGGGTCAGGTAAAATGAATGTGATACATCTGAATAAGACTTTTTCATCTACTGGGTCATTACTTATCTATATTTATAATTAACGATACATATGTTTACATTCCTTTCAGTTTACATTTAATATATAACAAAAGCTTTATGGTGTACTATTTAGTAAAAGTAATCTGAATGCATATTAAACCTTAACGGAATAATGGGAATACTCACCAGGGAAGGGAGGCGTTCTTGGTCCCCTTCTGGAGTTTACTTCTCTCGGGTCAACAGGGTGTTTGTATTTTCTTTTTCTGCTTTTCTGCTTAGAGAGAACACGGGCTATTTCTTTGCCCCCTGCTTCAATCACTTCCTATCTGACTTTAGTAGTGGACGTGCTATAAGCAGCGGACAGATGGGTGTGGGTGGAGGACTGAGAAGGATGTCTGGCTTGCTGAGAGGGAGGAGGAGGGCATACCAAAGGAGATTTCCTGCTGGGCCGGGTGGCCATGGAGGAAAGCATGTCCTGAATGCCAAGAGGCGAGAATGATGCGTACCTCATTCTCCTCGTCATGGAGGAGAAAGGAGCAGCCAGGGAAGAGAGTACAGAGGCTGGGGCTACAGGAAAGGAGTGACTCAGCAACTGAGCTGTTAAGAGTCCCCAAAGCATCAATGACTTCACCTGGGATGGAACATAGCAGAATGTTTGAAACCATCATGGAAAGAGGATTTATAGCTCTTCTCTAAATGGACAGTCTGCCCCAAAACCTCAGGAAGGACAATAAAATACCCATGACCGGGCAAAGTTCTCTTTGCAGGATCTCTGGCCAGTATGTTTTACAGCTTAGAACGGTGGGGAGCTGGGAAGAATGGGGTGGTTCCAGTGAATGTCAGGGGTGAGCCTTATGCGAATAATACAGTATCCAGTGGTTTCTGGAGAAGAGAGAATCCTGACTCCCTGCTGGGCCATTCATGGGCATCCACACGAGAGGGGGCTTTTGGTGGTCATCCACCTGGCACTGGCTATTACTGAGATGCCCAGGGCAGGCAAAGAATTGCCTAGGAAACATTGTCTGCATGGAATCATTTATTGTGCATCTTTGCAAGACATATTCAACAGAGTCAGTGAGTGCAACAGGCTCAGAAGGGCAACGTACCGGTAAGCATGGCGCTGCGTATAGCACAGCCACTACCTGGAACCAGGTGTGGGAGGATGTCACTGCCGAGAGCCAGGCCTTCCAGCCTTAGAGAAATGAGCTGCCGCTGTGTGCAGAGCAAGCAGGAGAGAGAAGAAAGGGAAGCAAACACCACACAACATCAGTCCAATTCTGCAGTGTGTTATGACCTCAAAAACACAAGTTAACCTTTTCCACACAGAACTCAATAGGTACCACTTCGCTGCAAAAGATTTATTTTGAGAAGATTTCTTTTGGTGAAAAGCTTCAATGCTAGAGTTTAGAATCAGAATTCGATCAATTAATAAAGAAATGTCAGAGCTTTGTGAGACATAATTCAGACATTTATTTTTGCTTTTCAGTTAAGCGGAAAGTGGGGTGGGCACACTTGTTTCTTATTTTCGTTGCAACTGCTAAGTCAAATAATAAGTGAAAGTCAAACTAGAGACCAAGTGAAATGAATGATCCAGGAAGGGATACCATCTGTCAAAGGGGGGGGGGAGGGCAAAGATCTGCAAAAGAGGCTAAGAAAATGTGCAAATATTAGTTAAAAAAATAAGGAATGCTTTAAATTCATTAATGTTTCTTATATTTATGAATTGCCACTGTTTAGCAAAGGTTGATGACAAGAAGGGTCCTGATATTCAAGTGGGGAAATTCCTCAGTCCTGAAGGTACTGGGAGTATGTGCTGTTATGCCAGTGTCAACACCAGATGCAGAACCATGCCTTTCCCTTGGAATTAGGTTTCTACTCATAAGGTCTTCATGTCCAGCCTTCCAGAAAGTGTGCTGCACGATGCAGAACCCTGAAAGTCAGGACTGCACACCCTAAGTCGTTCTTTAGCATGAGTCCCCTAGTGTGAATGCCAGGATTTGGGCGGAAACCCACCCAAGGAGAGATGGGAGGGACAGAGGCAGGAGGACCTCTACCTACCCAACCCCCTTTGGACTGCAGATCATGATGACAGCATCGTGGGGAGAGTGGCTGCCCACCAAAGAGGACCCTGAGAAAGAAAGGAGCATGAGAACCTGGGGGGCAGGGAGAGAGCAGGGGTAGTGGGGCAGAGGGCAAAGTTGAGATGGTGTTTTCCTCGAGTGAATGTCTTTCAAAACAAACAACATACTGTGTGGTGGTCTAACGTGCCAATGAATGAACACTGCTGGGCCCTGAAGTCCTTGTTTTGAATCTTTTTTTTTTTTCCCTTAGTTTTATGAGTAGAGAGAGAAACTGACCCTGAGTTTCCCCCATGAAACAAGTCACTGTCGTTATGGCTTTCATATCAAGTATCTGTTTCCCTTTGTTCCAATTTCTTATTTGACCCAATTTATGTTCAGAGGTTAGACTTGCAAACATCAAAGCACCATAAATGCGTGTGTGACATCTAGTGAAACTGGGTTGAGAAATGCCAATATAAATACCATAATCAAATTACCACTGTTTCACACCAGGATAAAAAGGGGTGGGGGGAGGTGGTAGAACTGCAGGGAGGGTTGTTCTGGACAGAAATGAAGAAAAGAGCAGAACCAATCTGAAGCAGCCAAGTGGTGAAGTTGAAGGTATGTGACCCTACGATCTCTCAGGTAGACGGCCTGCACCGCCATCTGCTAGCGCATCTTGGCAAAGTAAATGGGAACTGAGCGCAGTGGCTGGCGGATGCGACAGTGTGTTGTTGGTAACGGCAGATCGGACAACTGGTTTCTGTTGAGCTTGAGGCCACACATGTTCCAATTCTTCAGAAGAAAAGTTCTCACACAAAATGGAAGTGTCAAGAGCTGCTGCGATGGTTCAGTACTCTTCCTGCTGCTGCGGCTGCTGTTCGTGGACTTGCTCCTCTGCTTCCGGCTCTTCTGTGTGGCCCTCCTGCGGGGCAAGGGAGAAGTTTCCGCTGAAATAACTGACCGATTATGAGGCCTACAGTGTTCACAGCCCAGTGTGGTGTCTCACGACTGTGGAGAGCACCAAGCTTAGGCACAACTTGTCATGCAAGTTTCTCCCAGCTCCCAGCCACCAATACACACACAGGGATGCCTTAGCTACCCTGCTCCTTCAAGGAGTGAATCACTCTAGAGAGAACAGTCATCAGGCTTAAAAGACCACATCATCAAGCTTTTATTCGAACCATTTTGGAAGGAAACCTCCATGGAAAATATTACATACATTTCTACCCCCTGAAAAAGCATAAACCAGACACAATGACTCAAGATCATCTTGACAGACATGAATTAACCTGCTGCGACACACACCAGTATAGCCCCAGGGCTCTGCGGCGTGTCCAATGGTTACCCCTACACACAAGGCCCATGATGCTGGGCTTCTCATCGGCTTCCTGTCTCCTCTCCTGCCGTCACTCTTCTCCCCTGGTAGAGGTTCTGCCTGTACTTGTTGTTGTGTGCCATCGAGTCCATTACAACTTATCCAAACCCACTGCCATCAAGTTGATTCCGACTCACAGTGACCCTACTGGACAGAGTAGGACTGCTCCATGGAGTTTCCAAGGCTGTAAACCTTTAGGAAAGCATACTGCCACATCTTTCTCCCACAGAGTGGACTGGTGGGTTCAAATCGATGACCTTTCTGTTATCAGCCTAGCACTTTAACCACTGCATCTCCAGGGCTCCTCTTCCGACTCATAGTGACCCTATATATGACAGAGTAGAACTGCCCCATATGGTTTCCTAGGCTATAATCTTTATGGGAGCAGCCACTAGTGGGTTTGAATGGCCAACCTTTTGGTTAGCAGCCAAACACATAACCAGTGCTCCCTCTGCGTTTACTAGTCCCTATAACTGGTTACTCATCTGATGTAGGCTTACATACCAGATAAGCAAGCTTGTTACAGTCGGTAAGGACAATAGCCAAGTTTTATTGGCTTCACTGGGCAAGGAGCCCTCTCTCAATAGAGCTTTAGCTCAAAGACTTTGGGACATTTCTTTAGGGCATTTAAGGCATTTTTTGCTTACTTTCTGATTATCAACTGTGAACCAGATGGGTGAGATACTCCTGTACTTGGCATCAAACGTCATATGCACTCTTTTGCCTAACCAAGTGAAGCACATCGTGAATACCAATCCCAGGGATTTGACAACCTTCACCAGCGACGTCTGAAAATTCTTTAATTTTTTAATCTCACGAAGAATAATTTACTCTTTATTACCCAAGCAGAGGGAAGAAAGCTAATCAAATAGTGGCTAAGTGCTACACCACCCACCCCTCCCAATAATGGTAGATGCTTCTGTGGTGCAGCCAGGAGCACACATCTGGACACAGAAGCACTCAAGTGCTTCACACTCTGCACACTGACTTCTTCTCCCAAGCCATCCTCCTCCTGTCTTGCTCCTATTTTCTTTAGTCTAGGACAACCTGTCTAGATCCAGAGCAAATACTGTACAATCATCTCCTTGGATCCCTAAGCCAGTATGCTTTCTCTTCTCCTGCAGCACTCTCTTTCTTCCTGTTATAAAATTCTGACCTGTAATCTGGTTTGTTTTGAACCTTCTGGCCTCATCTGTTGGATCCAGAGGTTACGGCAGTCAGGGATAACACCCCATTCATCTCCATAGCGTATCTCATTTATTACAGACTTCAATACACGATGTGTGGAGAGGCAGAATGTCACAGGTGATGCAAGAATGGATGACCCGGTCGGTCTATCAGTGTTACAAGGAGCCCTGGCTGCACAATGGTTAAGTACTCGGCTGCTAACCGAGAGGTTGTTGGTTCAAACCTACTACTGGCTCCACAGGAAAAAAGACCTGGTGATCTGCTCCCGTTAAGATTACAATCTAGGAAACCCTATTGAGCAGTTGGACTGTCTTACAGGGTCACTATGAGTCAGGATCGACTCAATGGCACGCAACGACACCAGTGTTACAGCCAAGATCAGTTGCTGTCGAGTCCATTCCAACTCACGGCGACCCATGTATATCAGAGTAGACATGTGTTCCATGGGTTTTCAATGACTTATTTTTTTGAAGCAGACTGCCAGTCCTTTCTTCTGAGGCACCTCTGAGTAGACTTGAACTTTCAGCCTTTTGGTTAGCAGCTGAGGTGTTAACTCATTTGCACCACCTAGGGATGCCATACTCAAGATCACACACCGCATATTTCCTGAGAGGCTGTATAGTGTCAAGTTTATTAGTATAGACTCTCGAGTTCACAGTCCAGCTCTGCTATTTACAAGCTGTGTGATCTTGGGAACATAACTTAATTGCCTTTTGCCTCAGTTTTCTCATCTGTAAAAATGGGGATAATAAGAGTATCCATGCAACAGAGCTGTGAAGATTCATTGGATTAATATACGTAATGTGCCTAGAACAGTGCCTGGCACATAATAAATACTGTAGGTTTAAACTATGATCAGTATTTCTTAGTGAGTGAATCCTTTGGAATACATTTTGGAAGCTAGTTAATTAAAAGAAATTAAAAATTTTACCCTCTCTGTCACATTCAACAATAAAAACCGTGGAGACTGTATTAAGGACTTCTGAAATTGATCAAACACGCAATCAAGATGCACTGATAAATACTGGTGGTTGGGATGCGAAAGTCAGAAACAAAGAATGGTCAGTAGCTGGAAAATATGGCCTTGGTGACAGAAATGACGCCGGAGATTTGACAGAATTTTGCAAGACCAACGACCTATTCATTGGAGATACACTTCTCCAACAACATAAATGACAACTATGCATGTGGACCTCACCAGATGGAATACCCAGGAATGAAATCGACTACATCTGTGGAGGGGGATGATGGAGAAGCTCAATATCATGAGTCAGAATAAGACCAGGGGACGACTGTGAAACAGACCATCAATTGCTTACTTGCAAAATCAATTTGAAGCTGAAGAAAATTAAAACAAGTCCACGAGGGAACTGCCAGAAATTCTAGCTGGATTCAGAAGAGGCCATGGAAGTACGACTTTGAGTATATCCCACCTGAATTTAGAGACCATCTCAAGAATAGATTCGACACACTGAACACTACTGACCAAAGACCAGACAAGTTGTGGGATGATATCAAGGACATCATACATGAAGAAAGCAAAAGGTCATTACAAAGACAGGAAAGAATGAAAAGACCAAAACGAGCGTCAGAAGAGACTCTGAAACTTGCTCTTGAACGCAGAGTATTTAAAACGAAAGGAAGAAATAAATGATCAAGTAAAGAGCTGAACAGATTTCAAAGGTCTGAGAAGACGAAGTATTATAAAGAAATGTGCAAAGAACTGGAGATAGAAAACCAAAAGGGAAGAACATGCTCGGCATTTCTCAAGCTGAAAAAACTGAAGAAAAAATTCAAGCCTCAAGTTGCAATACTGGAGGATTCTATGGGCAAAATACTGAATGATGCAGAAAGCATCAAAAGAAGATGGAAGGAATACACAGTCATCATACTAAAAAGAATTGGTCAATGTTTAACCATTTCCAGAGGAAGCATATGATCTGATGGTACTGAGGGAAGAAGTCCAAGATGCATCGACAGCATTGGTGAAAATAGGCTCCAGGAACTGACAGAGAACCAATTAAGATATTTCAACAAATGGATGCAACGCTGGAAGTGCTCACTTGTCTATGCCAAGAAATCTGGAAGACTGCTACTTGGCCAACTTCCTGGAAGAGGTCCATATTCATGCCCATTCCAAAAAAAGGCAATCCAATGGAATATGGAAATTATCAAACAATATCATTAATATCACATGCAAGTAAAATTATGCTGAAGATAATTAAAACAATTGCAGCAGTACAACGACAGGGAACTGCCAGAAATTGAAGCTGGATTTAGAAGAGGACATGGAATGAAGGATATCATTGCTGATACCAGATGAATCTTGGCTAAAAACAGAATACCAGAAAGATGTTTACCTGTGTTTTACTGAGTATGCAAAGGCATCTGACTGTGTGGATCATAACAAATTATGGATGACATTGCAAAGAATGGAAATTTCCAAACACTTAATTGTGCTCATGTGAAATCTATACACAGACTAAGAGGCAGTTGTTTGAACAAAGCAAGTGGATACTGCATGGTTTAAAATCAGGAAAGGTTTGCGTCAGTATTGTATCCACTCACCATAGTTATTCAATCTGTATGCTGGGCAAATAATCCAAAAAGCTGGACTATGTGAAGAAGAACATGGCATCAGGATTCGAGGAAGACTCATTAATAACCTGCAATATGCAGATGACACAACCTTGCTTGCTGAAAGTGAAGAGGACTTGAAGCACTTACTGATAAAGATCAAAGAACTGCATACAGCCTTCAGTATGGATTGTGCCTCAACATAAAACAAAAATCCTCACAACTGGACTGATAAGCAATCATGATAAATGTAGAAAATACTGAAGTTAAGGATTTCACTTTACTCGGATCACAATCAACACCCTTGGAAGCAGCAGTCAAGAAATCAAACGATGTATTGCATTGGGCAAATATGCCCCATAAGACCTCTTTAAAGTGTTAAAAACCAAAGATGTCACCGTGAAGACTAAGGTGCGCCTGACCTAAGCCATGGTGTTTTCAATCAGCTCATGTGCATGGGAAAGCTGGATAATGAATAAAGAAGACCAAAGAAGAACTGATGCCTTTGAATTATGGTGTTAGCAAAGAAAATAGAATATACCATGGACTGACAAAAGAACGGACAACTTTGTCTTGGAGGAAGTACAGCCAGAGTACTTCTTGGAAGCAAGGATCCTGAGACTTCACCTCATGTACTTTGGGCATGCTATCAGGAGGGAACAGTCCTTGGAGAAGGACATCATGCTTGGTAAAGAGTGTCAGTGAAAGAGAGGAAGACCCTCAACAAGACGGATTGACACAGTGGCTGCAACAATGGGCTCAAACACAGCAACGATTACGAGGATGGCACAGGACTGGGCAGTGTTTTGCTCTGCTGTACACAGGGTTGCCATGAGTCGGAGTCAACTTGACAGAACCAAACAAGACTTGGGTTCAGATCTGTTGCTGTCCCTCAGTAGCTGTCAGACAACAGGGAAATAAAAAACATTATCCCTTCCTACGCCCATGATCATACCCTGTTGTTGCCACCTGGAACTGCTCCAACTCTGAAATGTTAAGGTCTCATTTCCTACTGTCTTGACCACATCACGCTGCCCTATGGTACTCTCTCACTCCTTAATTCCTGAATCGCAGATGTCCTTTAATCTCAGGGAGGCCTCAGTGCCCCTGGGGCCCTCTTCACTCCCCTCTGCCTGATTGCCCCTAGACCCCACAGTGGTCACTGCACCACACTCCTTCTACAGTATCCTCTGTAAACCCCTGTGTCCCCTGCTGGGACACATACAGGTGGTCCTCTCTGCTCAGAAATTTAGCACCTCAGCTGACAGTGAGATACTCATGGGGAGGAGGGGAGTATGCCTTGCTAAGATCACAGAAAGAAAAAGTCACTGGCCTCTCCAGTAAGTGGTCTCCTCTCGTCCAGGGAACAAGAGGGAAACTAGAATGCCTGTGGGAGCTATGTAGCGGAGTGGACTGGCAAAACCCCACCGTCTGCTCAGTCCCGTGCTCCTTTAATTGTGAAAATGTCTCTCCTCCTTGAAGCCTCTCTCACTGCCTTCGCCCTGAACTAATCACACCTCTCTAAGCTTCACATCCTTGGCTTATGCTTCTGTCAGATGCTCACTGTGGCCTGGGTGTGTTCTCAGCAGTTGGCTACAAGGCTGCCCCCCCAACCAAGCTTCTGGCCCCTTAAGGGTTCGGGGTGTTGTTTACTTCATCAGCCTAACCCTTTGATGCTAGTGTGGTGTCTCCCACATTGTACAACTCATATTTCAGCTGGTCTGAAGCATGCTTTTCTTGCATAATTGTTTCTGTGCAATTGTGTGTTAGGCTGCTGATGGGAAGATCTCAGAAATGAGGATCTACTTTACATTTTATGGGGAATCTCCTGTGTTCCCGTCACAGCTGGGAGTTAACTGTGGGTTAATGGAGTTAACCCAGGACTGGAAGTCAGAAAGAACCATTGAGCCTCCAGCAAGCTGTGAGACCAGGCACGTACTACACTCAGCCCCTCCTCAGACCCCCTTGCATACTTGTTGAGCAAGGAAGTGGGTTCAGTGTCCTTGTCCATGGCTCTGTGCTCTCTAGCTGGCCGAGGGCAGATCCCCACACACACTAGGCTGAAGTCCCATTCACTGGACACCACCCATGATATAATACACCTACAGGAGTTGTGGCTCCCAGGCCACGCTGCTTGGGGCAACACTAGAGTAACAAGCCAACTACCCAAGTTACTAAAGGATTGCTCCTGTTTGGGGTGCAAGTGAAGGCAGTCTGCAAATCTTGAAGCACGCATGTGTAATTTGGAGGAGACTATGCTACATATCACAACTGAGAGCTCTCAGCCCACACAATGCTATTGTAGGCTCCCAGACAAAAATGATCTTTTCTTACGCCCCGTACAAGAACAAAGAATGTAAATGCACATGTAAGTAGGAGGCCAGGCAAAATCTATGCCAAATATGGTGCTAAGGCACTGGGGTGCCACCTATTTGGTAAATTCAAATATTTGTATATCACTCCATCACATCCCTCTAGATGTTAGTTGAGAGTGACTGTGTCATAGTTTCTTATTATAATCACTAGAAAGAGAGGCAAGTCAGAAAACAATATTGAAGAAGGCTATTGCTACCGTGGGAGGCAAAGGAGGCAAAAAGAGAGGGGGCCCTGAAGAAGCTGCGAGGCCCCCTACTTCCTAAACTTAGGAGATGGCACTCAATAGCCTCATCTCCCACCACTGCCACCTGGCTGCCGTCCTCTGAGCTGCCCCACACTTTCCTTTCGGCTTACTTCAAGCTGTTTCCCCTACCTGGAAGTACCCTCCCTGTCTTAGCTCTATACCTGTCGACATTCCTAGTCATCTTTCAACACCCAACGCAAATGTCATCTTCTCTGAAGTCTTTGCTTGTCCCCCAGGCTGTATTCACACAAACTGATATATGTCTCTATTACCTCGTTTATTATAAGCCATCTCCTCCCTAGGACTGTGAACTCTTCCAAGGGCAGGGCTTGTCTCCTCTTTCTATATTCCCAGCAACAGAAACACAGGCTATATCTAATAAGCACTGGCTAAGGGAGAAACACAATCCTTAGGTCATTTTAACAGTGTTTCCAAGACAGACCCTTAGGAAATGGGCAACTGTTGACCATCAGGTGCTCCTCAGCTGACAGGACCAACAAGGGAACTACTGTTGCCCAGTGACTAAGTCCAGACACCTGTGGTCCCCAAGTAACATATTAAAGGAAAAGATAATGCAAATGATAAATGAGGTACTGGACTGCTGGTTGGTGATTTGCTCTAGAAACTTCCATTATGTTTCTACAACTGGAAGTTGAACTGCCTGTTTAATTCCACTACTCAAAATTCCTTTCTGGATTTCTACATCTTCCAAACATATGATATTCTAGGGTTGTTTGATGATAAAATTCAGAGATCAGCCATCACCGAAGAAAGGGTTAGGGGAAGAAATCCCCTCCAGCAAACACCTCCGCCTGAAATGTAAATGCAGTGTTGATACGTTCATCCGTGTAAGTGAAGAGCATGCCCTGTAATTCAGCCTGAATTCTTCAGCTCTTGTGCCTGCATTACGTTCGCAACGTTCCGATCTCCACAAGGGCCCTGTTCTCTCAGAAATCCCTGTTCTCTCAGATCTGTGTACACAGTCATTTCAATGGCATCCCAAACACAGTATTGGCATTTCTTCCCAGACACCACATACACCACACATACACTTACCACTGAAGTGAGGGGATGCCCTGAAAACTGGATCCAGTGTCAGGAACAAGCTTCACAGTGGAGGGGGTGGGGTGGGTGCAGTGGCAGAGCAACCACTGAGCAGTTTTTTTCAAAAGTCATGACTTCTCAGGCCACGAGATACAGGTCAAAGTGGGCAAGGGGAGAAGCTCTTTGAAGGTTCACTCCCCGACGGTGGCGCAAATAGTTAAATGCTTGACTACTGACCGAAAGGCTGGCAGTTTGAACCTTGGCACCTTGGAAGAAAGGCCTAGCAATCTGCTTCTGAAAAGTCATAGCCATGAAAATCCTATGGAGCGCAGTTCTACTCTGACACACTTGGGGTTGCCATGAGTTAGACTGACTCAACAGCAACTTTGATTTTTTCCCCCCAATGGTAAACCTGGTTATGCTTTTGGGAGGTGGCCATAGAAACAAGATTCATTATTCTCAGGGAAAAAGGCAAATGCTTGGAGGCTTTAAGATGTCCAGGATGGTTTCTGGAATCTCTAGGTAGGGAAGCAGAAAGGAGAGGAGGCTAGCTGTTTCTAAGCCTCTTTGCATCCACTTCCGAAGAAGTCAAGTATGCACACATCTACGCACAGTCAGTATATGGAAAGAACCAGGCACCGTGTCCAGGCGTGGGGCAGACACTCTTCCCCTTCTTTCTATAGAGAAACCAAGGTTTAAAAAAATTTGGGTCCAGTCACTTTCTAAACAGGGACACCTCCCATATTCTGGATCAAAAGGCTTATTCTCTATAAAAAAACTCAGTAGAGCCTGATTTGTTTCCTTTGCAGTTGCCCAGATACAGAGGTGCAGTAAAATATATCCTAAAACTAGAAAAATTAGGCCAGCACCTGTGTTTGAAAATTTTGCTCTGATAACCCACACATACAGTGTGTGTTACGTCTATTTTTTTCCTTCTAGATTCAATTGCCTAGTTACTGCCTCTAAGTAATTCTCTTCTTGGATTTTGAAACTCCTTAGCATACATTTGAGGTCCTGGTGGCACAGCGGTTAAGAATTTGGCTGGTAACCAAAAGGCTGGCAGTTCGAAACCATCAGGTGCTCCTTGGAAACTCTATGGGGCAGTTCTACTCTGTCCAACTGGGTCGCTATGAGTCAGAATCAACTCAATGGCAAGGGGTTTGCTTTTTTTTTTTTTTGTAGCATACACTTAAATGTAACGACGCAGTCTTTCTCTCTTTACCATGCTTCTCTCTACTTGATGGTATTTGCACAGTGCCAGAGCGACAACAAAGATGGGTTTAAAAAAGCCACTAAGTAGCCAGAAAAATCAACAACAAAAAAACGGAATTCCTCTGTGGATATTGACTTAAATAGATGAATGCTCAGAGAAAGAGACCAAGGCAACATTTTTGAAGGTGTAAACCAGCAGAATGAGATAAGGGGAGTTATTTGGAGAAAAGCTCGGTAGGAATTTGAACACCACAGAGCTTGTTCAACTCAATACTGTCAAAGAGACAATGTCTATTTCACCATTGCCCCCAAATGGTACTACCTTTTTCTTCTTTCTCCATGGCACCCAATATGCTGAGAGGCAGGTAACATAATTCTTAAGATCTTGGGTTCTGAGTCAGATAAACCTAGGTTCAAATCCTAGTCCTGGAGCTTATTAACTGCGTCATTGGGCAAGTAATTTTATCTGTCAGCTGGAGAGAGCAACAGTACTGTCACGTCCCAGGGATGTGGTTACAGTGAGAAATAAGATAATGTAAACAGAACATGAACAGCAGATCTACACAAAAACATGCTAAATCCTCAATAAATGTAAGCTAAAAAAAAAAAAATTTTTTTTTTTTTTTTTATGAAGGCTATCCATGACCCCTATCTAAAAGGTGGCTCAGGCTTGGAGACAGGAAAGCAGGAACTCAGGGTTCTATACCTCATTCAAGTGCAAATTATGTTGCTTACTTGCTTTGGGAACTTAAAAAGGTATTTAACCTCTCTACTGCCTTATATGGAAACCCTGGTGGTTAACTGCCAGGCGCTCCTTGGAAACTCTATGGGGCAGTTCTACTCTGTCCTATAGGGTCGCTATGAGTCAGAATTGGCTCAACGGCACTAGGTTTGGGTTTTTCTTGGTACTGCCTTATATTCCCTTATCTGTAAAATGAGATACGAACAGTATCTACCTAATAGGATCTTCAAGAGAATTAAGGAAATATATATATATTATATATATATACATACATATACCTATATATATATTCATATACCTTCTCCCTTACTCCCCAACCCAGACATTTGAGGAGAGGACTTACTATGCCCTTGTTCAGTCTTATAACTAACAATGCTTTACTTCTTCCCGGGGTGTATGCATTTTAATTGACTAAGACTGGAAGAAAGGCTCTCTAAATCTAGACCATAGTTTTTTGGATGGGTGGGGTGTACGTGTGTGTGTGCGTGTGTAGGGGGTTGGGGGTGAAATGAATGACAGAGCAGAAGCTGAATGTATTCATCTAGGCAACCCCCCTGAAATCACACAGAGGACACACAGGCTTTTGCCTCAGGCTGGCCTGCCTATTATCAGCCAGGGATTTCAGTGGCCCATGTCAACTCGTAATCTGGTGTCCACCTGATAATGCTCCTACCCAGGGCTCCTTCTGGCTTGAGGTAGAATAAGGAGGCTTTTCCTCTCTGAGGGACACGCAGGGTACATGCCAGACCATGAGCAGCCTCCATCAAGGACAGGCGGCAGCACAATCACCCCTGCTCACAGTGTTCTGTGGACCTTATCTGATCTGCTCTCGAGGAAGCTTATGGAAAGAATAATTAACAGTAATTTATCTAGCGCTTGACAGATTACAGAGCACTTTCTACATATATAACATTGTGTTCATGCCATTTTTGGCAGCTGCAAACACACTACAAATCAACCTGCTGTTTCTTCCATCAGATCTGAAAATGCTGACAACCGTAGTTTTTGAAGCCATCACTGCCTCTGGGACCTGACCAGGCAGATTCCCAGGACTTCAAAATCTACATTCAGAACTACTGCTAATCAAGAAAAAATTTTAAACAATTATCCAAGGGAACTAAAAAAAGTGGCTAAGAGTCCCCAGATCCCACACATGGTTTCTTAGAGCTAAGGGAAATTTCATCACAATGATTTTGTTATAAATGGAGCACACATTTGCTTGGTATTCCGCTGGAACAAGATACCAAGTAAACGTGTTGGTGGCTTGTTACGTTCTGTGGAAATATTAGCACACATGCTACTCCACCACAGAGCCCTCAGCACATCCTCAGGCTTCCCAGTCAGAAGGAACCAACCATTCCACCAGCTCCAACCTGACCTAAAAGCAGCTCGAAACCTCAACCCACTGCCTCTCGCCTTCCAGGGTGCAGCTCTGTGGAAGGAGAATCTCCATTTGGCACCTACTCCTGCTTCGGGCTGCTGGGACCTCTCTGTCTCTGCCCTGGCAGATGGGGTTGACTTGCCTCAAGTCTCTAGCATTTATCACCCTTTCCTCTCTTTGGGGGTCCCTGGGTGGTGTGAACAGTTAACTTGCTCAACTGCTAACCGAAAGGTTGTCCACCTGAAGGCACCTTGGAAGAAAGACCTGGCAACTGACTTCTGAAAAATCAACTATTGTAAACCCTACGGAGCACAGTTCTACTCTGACACACATGGGGTCATCGTGAGTTGGTGTCAACTTGACAGCAATTGGTTGGTTGGTTCCCCTATTGGCATCCTGAGACTCTTGTTTGTCATCTGTTTCTTTCCTCTCCTCACATTTGCTTTCTATTGCCATAAGCCACATTCTGGGTCTCCCTTAGGCACATTCACTTGTAAGCAGCAACCCTGGTGGGAGGTCCTCCCCACAAATGAAGCCTTCTAGAAGTATTTGTGCCAAAGGGCTATCCCATAGTTCTGTATTGGCAATAAGTAACCAAGACAACCAGTTATGAAATAAAAACAGTCAGTTGTGGGGACTACGAGGATGGGAAAAGCACCTAGATTATTTTCTTCTTTAAGTACAATCTGATCATTTGTGAAGAAAAAAGAATCCTTACACAAATTCTTATCGCTCATTTGCTCAGAGAGCTGAAAACCACTTGGGATATGACTGCGTAAGCCCATTTTTCTCAATTAAAGACTTCCCCTGCCCCCTCATCCATTTATCTCCTCCCAGATTAATTTATAAATGCATGTCATGCAGGCCCGGATCAAAGATCACAATGATAGTGATCTGTATTCTTCTGGGGATATCAAAAGGAATGGCTGCCTTTTCATTCTCCCTGAAGTCCCAGGGAGGTGTCCTAAGGCATGCTGATCCACTGCACTGTGACCAAGGAGTCGTTTCAGAGCACAGGCGTCAAGGCTCCTAACACTTACGTGTTCTTCTGAAGCATAGAGAACTTCCATTAGTCGCTGCACAAGGTCGTCATTTTCCTGCCCGTGCTCTTGGCAGAGCAGCTCAATCTCTCTCAACTTTCCGAAGTAGAAATCCCTTTCCTTTTCCACACCTTCAAGGGCCAGTTTTAATGAATGTACCTGCAAGAAAACAAGCGTGGGGGGAAAAAAAAAACCCAAAACATATTATAAAACATAAGTAACCAACTCTGCCTGTACGATGAAGACCCAAAACATGCAAAAATAACCAATGTGCAAGTTCCAGGCAGAAACAACAGGGGTATTGTTCAGACATTTGGGCCTGGGCCCAAATGTCCAATCTCATAACACACGACTCATTCCTTTTATTCGATTGTTTATTAGCCAATGTCAGAGTGGTCATCGTGCTGGACACAGTCCACCCAGGCTCCGAGTAAGCTTTCCTCTAACTTGTTCATAATCTGCAGGGAGGGGAGATGAGAGACTGGAAGAGGTGACGGAGATGGGTGTGACCGCTTGTGTTACATTTATCTCGAGGACTCTCCTTTCTTCAGATCACTTGGATTAAGAGCCATCCTCAGTTTTGGACCTGTTCACAAATGATACTGAGCCAAATGAGGCAAATGCTTTCTAGGGAGAAACAGGCTCTTGGCAACACAAGGCAGAGGGGGTGAGAGTGAAAGCCTGGCTGAGCAGATCTTCATTTCTCGACTTCTGGCTTTGGGCATTATCACTAGAAGGGCGGTTAAGATATGGAAGCTCCACTTCTGTGCAGCTTCTCATAGTGATTACAGATGTAGTGCAAGAGGAGGGAAGGAGAAGACCACTGGGGGCTGAAGAAACACTGACGGGGTGTACATGGATCCAGCTCCAAACCTCCAGCTGCCACACTCCTATGGGCAAAGCAGTCACACGCAGGCCTAAACTCTAACCCCCCTCCTGGACCCACGGTTTTGACTCCATGTGCATTCACCTTTATACAGAGAATATTCTTTAGGAGGGCAGGTAAATTAAGTCTTTCATGGTCCTCCTTACATGAAATCTCTCTTTCACTATATTAAGAATTATTCTTATCAGAATTTCCAAAAATTATGCTTGAATGCAAAATTGTCTTCAACCTCATAATTCTGGGCCTTTATCCATGGTATTTATCTGTCTGGAATTATTGATTCATTCAAACAGATAACAGGGCACGTACTGTGTCCATCCCCTTCTCGCTCACCTGGTAAATCCTCTCTGATCCTGTCAGACTCAGGAATATGGCCCCTCAGCGACAATGTCACTGATGCTTTCACATAGCTGTTCTATCCTCTGCCCTCTCCTTCCATTTCCATGAGAGCCGTTTTCATTTGTGTGTTGTTGTTGTGTGTTTCTACGTCTGTCTCTCCCACCAGATAATGGACAATGCAAGAGCAGAGTTCAGTTTGGCACATGTCGTAGTTAGGCACCGTCGTGTTGATTTTGGCTCATAGTGACCCTACGTAACAGAGTAGAGCTGTCCCATAGGGTTTTCTAGGCTGTAATCTTTACAGAAGCAGGTCACCAGACCTTCCCCTGTGGAGCTGCTGAATGGATCCAAACCACCCACCTTTTGGTTAGCAGCTGATGTATAACTGTTGCGCCACCAGGTTTGGCACGTGGTAGGAGCAAAATAAGTGAATGCTCAATTATGTTTCTTGGCTAAAAGTGAACCAAAACTCCCACTTCCTACTCATCTCTTCCATCACCTATAACTGGTCACTGATAAGGGACAGATAGAGTATAAATCTCTACTTTGAAGCAAATATGCTCAGAGACGTATCCCACAAGGTAAAGCCCAATCCTATTTAAAATCAGCAAAATGAGTTCTACAATTGATTTCTTTGGGCGGAATTATAATTGGCTTCTCATAGATGCTTTTTTCCAAGGCTGCATTAAACTATTTACTGCTAGAAGAAGGTTCACTTCCATTACTTACGTGACCAATTTATTTCCAAAGTGAAGCTGATTCATTCTAACAGTGACAGTTTCCTAGGAACCGTGTGGTGTGTGTGTCTGCCTGGGTGTGTGTGTATGTATGTGTATATGCGTGTGTGTTTTGACAGCTGATGAACTTTGCAAAGCACTTGTGTACTGCTTTTATTTTTCTTCATAGCACTTATCACCATGTGACATATTTATATTTGTTTACTGTTTTCCCCTCAATAAAATGTAAGATCTTCGTGAGTGCAGGGATTTTGTCTGTTCTGCTCACCATTGTATTCCCAATGCTTGCCACATAAGCAGGTGTTCAGCAAATACTGGTTAAATGAGTTAGCTATTTTTGTTCCACAGTAATCACGTTAGACCTGGTTAAAAAACAACTGGATCCTGGGATAAGCAGTCTGTTAAACTGTCAAAAGCCCAGTGGATGAGCATCTATGATACTAGACTCTAGAGACATGTACTGAGTGGCAGCAATTATTAGAGATGGTTGCAATCTAATATAATGGGGTATCACTATGTTTGCAAGAGAACCGGATTTTCTCCAGCATCTCCTGGAGGACTTAAACTCTCAGTGTTCTAGGTAAGCAATTTATACAGTAAGAGTACAAGGGTATCCTGTGACTGTTGGAAGGGTCTCTTTCTGAGAAGCATTATGCTACGTAAGGAGATTGCCCTCAGAGAGCAATCACTTCTCCTCCCTTAGCCCCGGGAATCTGCTGGTGGATAGAGAATTCTCTAAAAGGAAAATGCCATCTCTCCTCTCTTTGGTCTGTGGAGACTCCCCAGGAGAAGGAGTATCTCACCTTTTCATGGTCAGCCCCCCATTTCCCCAACCTGTCCAGTGATCCAAAAATGTAAAGAAAATCAAAATTATCTTCTCAGAGAAAGCCTGTGAACCACTTTCACAAAGCACTGGAGGGTCACTGTGCTAACGTTTTAACTTTTATTATATACTATAAAAACTGAAGGTAATCACCCTGAATTTCCAGAAAAAAGAAAACCCTCTTTATTCTAGAAATCCTTTCCAGCTTTAAAACCAACCAATCACCTCGCTGGCCTTGGCCATGAACTCCATCTCAAGTCTACAGTGGTGCCAGCAGATGGATTTGTGGCAGGTTATGGTACGCTACCACTCCTCAGCAACCCTGTACCACCAGGCAAGGAGTGTCTCTTGGACACACTCAACCCAGGAGAATGAGGTTTGTTGGCCTTCCAAGAGTGCTTTGGTCTGTATAATGAACAAACAGCTGAGGCTTTTGTAGAAATACACAACCCAGTTGGTGGTATTCCAGATGCATTAGGTAGCTGCTGTTCAGCTATAAACATTCACTAGTAAAAGCAAATAGTAGCTAAATTACATGATGAAAGATCAATCAGCAAACAAAATTCCATTTTCACAGTCCCATTCACAAAGGTCAAGGTCACCCCATTGTTGCGTGCCCCTGAGTCAATTCAGACTCATAGTGACCCTAAGGACACAGTGGAACTGCCCCGTGGGGTTTCCTAGGCTCTAATCTTTATGGCAGCAGATCGCCGGGTCTTTTCTCTCACGGAACGACTGGCAGATTTGAACCATCAACCTTTCTCTTAGCAGCAGAGCCTAAGCAATGAAGGAGATACCGGAGATGGACCTTGAGAAAAGTTAAGAGGAATGGGGCAAGGAAAGGGCATTCATTTCTCATGATTCTCCCTACTCTTCTCAGTATGTCCATACACTGCAGGTCCTCCCAGGCCTTGCAGTCCAGGTCATAAGCCAGTCTCTGCTCGGGTTAACCAATGGCCATCTTCCACTCCTGCCACTGATCCTTTAGCAAGGCAGCGACTCCACACCACGACCCATTTGTTAACCCGCTGTCTAGAAACAGTCCCTAATTATTTTATTTATGTTTTCCTCCCCTACGTCCTTTGATTCATTTCTATCATTGGAATTGTCTAGCACAGTGGTAGTTTTATAGTATATCATGGGAGGCTACTTGAATAAAGGCATGAGGCCAAGCAAATGAAAATTCCTAAGCCTTACAGCACTTGTCATTGTCTCTATTACTACTGTAATTCATTCTTCAGCCTAAATATGTTCCCTCAACCTCTCTTGGTCCTAGTATTCTCAGGTGCAACCTAGTGCTGCCCGTGCGGCTCCCATCAACGTCAGGGAGTCGTCTCCGCCAGCTTCAAGGGCAGAGAGTGGAGGGAGCAATAACCAATCACCAAGGAGATGGATACGGAGTAAGTGCTCAGTAAATATGTGTTGAATGAATGACGCACAATGTAGGGTGTTGTAAGGCTCTCCCTCTGAGGGACAGACAGGGGGGCAGACATACCTGGTGTGTTGATGTGGATGCATCAAGGGGCGTGTGGGAAGTGAGGCCTTTGGAGAGTAATGAAGGAATTATAGCAAGAAGGGAGAAGACCCCTCTTTTCACACTGTCTTGTCTGGAGTGTCATTTGGGTGGTAGGATGATTTAGCTGAGTTGTTTTAGAGGTCTGGATCCCCTGGAGATGTTTGGGGCCCTTTGCGTGATTTGGAGAGCTAAGTGGGGCCTACAGATGGAGAAGAAGTGAGGCTGGAGGGAGGGGCAGAAAGGACCTTGAGGTTTTCATGTGGTTATAATTTGGGCTGGAGGCTTGGGAACTGGGGTATGGTGGTGGTTGAAGACAGAAGAAAAAGAAAACAGTGAGCGGAGTCATGAAGAAACATGAGCTGGAGCTAATAAAAGTACCAGAAGAATTGGAGTTTCTACGGAGAGAAGAGCTATAAATCCAAAGTATTATAGACCCACTGCCTGCTTCCTTCGGTCTACTCTGATTTCCTTGGAGCCTCAAGCATGTGGCCCAAGGTTCATATGGCTGTCTTAATTGCCGTTTGATCTGAGATGAACTTATTACTGGAAACTCTGTATGGGCTCAGACTGAGGATCAGCAGGTCATTAGAACATTCAACAGTTTCTAAATCAGAGTCTTACCTGCTGGATGACTTCAGGTTTTACCTTTTTCATTAAAGTGATCAGAGTGGTAAAGAAACACCCTAGTTAAGCAACTGTGTGCTTTTAAAGTAGTTACTTGATTGTAAATACAGGCAGTCCTCTGGTTACACACAACTCCTCCTTGCCCTTTAATGTTATATAAATCTGCCGTCACTGTGGAAGGACTGAACCAACCCACCCCATACCCAAAACCAAACCCATGGCCATTGAGTCGATTACAACTCATAGCGACCCCATAGGACAGAGAAGGACCGCCCCATACGATTTCCAAGGAGTGGCTGGTGGATTCGAATTGCCAACCTTTCAGTTGGTGGCCAAATGCTTAACACTGTGCCACCAGGGCTCCCAAACCTACTTGCAACAAATTCTTCATCACAATCACCTTCATTTGCTGCATGGGCAGCTTTTGAATCACTGAAAAGGCTTTGAGCCTTTTCTTGCAGTAAATTACATGGAAGGCTAAATAAGAACCATATATGTACCTGTTCTGACTCACCTACAAATTCAACTTAATGACACAGTAAGGAACAGATCTCGTTTGTAACCCAGTGACTGCCTGTAGACAATTATCTCAAAAACAGTTTTCAGACTCTTGCTGGCTCATCAAAAATAAGATTAGTCACCTGAAATGGCCTCCATGAGTGGCTGGGAAACAGCCCCGGGACCTTGATTAAAGGTTCCTCCCTAAGTGATGGAAGCAGCCAAGATAAAAGACTCCTCTGACACAGAGTGAGGTCACGTGGCTTCTGCAGTGGGCTCCGTTCTACCATTTGTTTATCACTCTTAAACTATGTGTAATCTTAAGCAGAGTCCCTGGGTGGTGCAAAATGTTAACGCACTTGGCTGCTAATTGAAAGGTTGGAGGTTTGAGTCCAACCAAAGGCAACTCAGAAGACCTCACAATCTAATTCCAAAAAATTGGCCATTAAAAGCCTATGGAGCACGGTTCCACTCTGACACACACAGGGTCGCCATGTGTCAGAGTGGACTCGATGGCAACCAGCTTTTATAATCTAGGTAAAATTAGCTATTGTTTGTTAAAAAGCATACCTATGTCTTTTATATTGAAAATTTCAAAGATAGCAGAGCTAGATTTACTGTAATTAGGAGGAACACTGGATAAAACAGAAAGATCTTCTACTTAAAGAGCAACTGTCACCTTCCTGATCCTCCAGTATAGGGTTCAGTCCTCTTGTAGCTCTGAACTTCCCACTGTGGGAAGTATTAGGTTTTTGTTTTTCTTGCGTTAATAGCCTACCGTGGGCAGTTGCTGTCTGTATCTGTCTTGCTCACCATTACTAACATCAAGCATAGTATCTAACACACAGAACAGGCTTAACAAAAAGCTGTTGAAAGAAAGAAAAGAGGGAGGGAGCAAGGGAGACAGACTAACCCTAGAGCAGCTTTGAACACTCTCTAGACTGGTCAGAGTGGACTGGAGAGGCCATGGTCAGCCTGGAGCTCACAATCACCACAGAGACAGAAAGCAGGGGAGGGCTGGTCTGCAAGCTTGCACTTACCCGAGCCTAAGCCATTTGTTCTTCTGTCCCCATGTATAACTTTGAGATTTGTGACTGTCATCTTCTATTCATTAACGGGTCACAAATTTTACCTTCCCAAACAATTCTTTTCACTCTTACTTGCTAGAAACCACTGACTCTGCCTCAACTCCCCCCTTATACCAGGCCTAGAGGATACTGGTTCCTCATCCCTTATACATACCACTGCTCCCAGAGACAGAGTCGGGAACCATAAGTTACCTGTTCATTAAGCTGTATGACTTGTGTTTCTAGATCTTTATCAGATTTGGATGCTGAGCTGCTAGACGAAGCCCTTTTGGCTGAAGAGGGACGAGAAGGTGTGGATCCTGGTTTAGATGCTGGACTTGATTTAGCCGCACCTGAAAGCAACCAGAATAAATTATACATATTGACAATATTAAAAAATGCCTTTTAGACATGTAGCAAATATATGATATGAAAGAAATTTACTAAAAAGTATGAGAGACTCCCAGTGGTTCCTTCCCATTACAGAAACAGCACATATGCCCTCAGAAGGAGCTCACACGATTAAAAGATTGTGTCTTCTTGGGTAACTTATTTAATATTTCTGAGCACTGATTTTTTTTTTCCAAGTTACATGTCCCTTCTCCCTCCAGAGAAATGAGCAACAGATGCAAAAGGATTTTAAGGGTAAGAGGAAAGTTCTTAAATAAATTCACAGCATCACCATAATTGAATTTCTAATAAGAGAACAGCCCTTATAACAGATTAATACTTTATAGAAAAAATAGCAATACAACTGTATGTTTTTTCAACACATTCCCTAGATTCAGTCACTGAAAGAGCCTAGGAGCAATGACATCTCAAGAGGAGCGAATACTCCTGTGACAAAATCTTGGTTTCTAAATGCCATTCAGCACTAAAAGGACTTCTTAAGAAATGGCCTGATTTCACAGATCAGGCAGGGAAAATAAAAGGTGAGCCTGGAATAACTTACTGTAATGAGTTGAATAAATAAAAATTCCAAGTCCATAAAGATACAGAGAAGGAGAGAGAATAAAAAGCTCTTCTTTACAGACTACTGCTACATAATAAATGTAGAAATGTTAGAGCCAGAAGAATCACAGTTTTACAACACTCATAGCTAGTAACTGACTTAGCAAAGGATCATTGATAGATGAGAAAACACTGAGGTGAGAGGTTTTTGGAGACAAGACACACATCAAGGTATTACCCTATAAATTTTATATTATTACACTTTATGTTATGACAAAGAGAAAACTGCACCTTTACAACAGGGAGATATCTGGGGGTCAGCACCTTAACCAAGTGGTCCAATGAAACATCACTAATGGTGATTACATACACACACATACACACATTTATACATATTTTGCAGACCACTGATTTCAGGTAAGACCTCCCTATCTGAAGCTCAGCTCACGATGGAATCTTACTATCTAGAACATAGCATAGGCATAGGAAATGAGTCTCTGTAGCCAAAACAGATGCCACAAAGCATACACAGTGAAGCTTACACACTGCATGGATTAAGGGATTCAGGCTGTCACTAGGAGCCCGGTCACTTTTACTCTGAACATAGTTCCAATGAGGTGGCAGCTCCATTTCTGACTACCCCTTCAGTTTGGTGCAGTTGCTCCCACTGGTCCACGTCTCTACCACAACCCTGATCCCCTCCTCTGGCAGGCTCCTGGAGGGCAAGGACCATGTCTTATTCATCTTTATACCTCAGGTGCTCAGCACAACGCTGAGTGGAACATATATCTGGTCAATGAACACATATTTAAATAAATATATGAACAAGTAAATAAATTCTATCTGCTGAGGATAAAAAGATGACGAAGACAAAGTCTCTGCTTTCGAGGAGCTCACGGTCTCGTGGGGGTGACAGTCACCTAAGAATCCCTATTCATGGCCACCCCTGAGGATCTCAGGAGCAAGCTACATGGCCACACAGTGTGACCTGGGCTGTATTCCCTCTGTCTGAAATGCTCTCCCTGCTGCCTCCCAGAGAATACATAATAGTAGACAATATCCTAAAGTACAGGATACTTTTTAGATAGTTAAGACTATGTTTTTTGTTTATTTGCTTTATATATTTGCTTCTTTTAAACAACCATATTCTAAAGTGTACCCAGTTTTGGGGGCTGCCAGGTACTTCTTTCCCACCTACCTGGGCCTCTATAATAAGGACGTTATCTGAAAACTGGACAATTACCAACTCCCAGTAAAGTGAATATTGATCTAACACTTATGTAACCTACCATTTGCATTCCAATTTTGTAAAATGACCCAATAATGTCCTTTACATAGCATCGAATCTTGGTTTTAAACACTGGGGTCCTCGCTAGCTTCCTCCTTAACTCCTAGGATCTGCTCATTCTGCAGTGATTTATTTCACTTCTGTACCTTCCTGTGCCTCTTCGCTCAATACTGCTGATGTGAAAAACATTTACATAATGGCTTTTAAAGACAGCGCAGTTACTTTGGCTGTAATACAGATATAGATTTGTTCTTGCAGCTATCAAACACTTCAAATTTTTTTCAAGCTGCATTTGATGATGTCCCGAAACCATAATTGGTGGTAGTCCTGCCTTTACAAGCGATTGTTTTGCCCTCAAGCTGCTCTCTCCCCCCTTAATTTTCCCTTTCAAAATAAAATGGAGTTTCAGAAGCAGAGGAAAATAGACATAAATTCTGTACAAGTCCCTATAATTCTCTGACATTACCCAATGGATATGGACATGATTTACAAAGCTAGTCTTTGAGCAGTTGTGTTTTAATTAATGCCTTTAGGATTTGGGGTATAAATATGATTCTAAGATATTTTAACCATAGTTGTAAAAAACAAAGAGTGGCCTGATTCATTGCCTTAGTAAAGCCAAAGCTTCGCTGCGTCTAATGTCAGTAATTAGTAGTTTGCTTAATGTTTATGGAAAATGCTACAACATTTTGGTCATATTAGGCCCAATGAATTCAGACTGATGAAAAGCACTGTACTTGGCTTTATCCTTCATGGTCGGGACTCTGATGGAATTTAGAAATTCTTCTCACATAATCTGTTGTATTCATTCTGCCAAAATCATAAACAGAGGAGCTAAAAATATGACATTAATCCTGTTGACAAGAACCACAGAGACATTAAAAAACATACGCACAGGCACATACACTCAGGGAGCAACCACAATTCTGGTCATCCCCAAAGTCTTCCCTACTTCGAGAGTCTATTCCTCCTCCCAGAGTCCTTCACACTCAATTAAAACGCCCCATAAAAAACCCGGTTCCCACCGAGTTGACTCCGTGTTTGTCAGAGTAGAACTGTGGTCGACAGGGTTTTCAATGGCTGATTTTTTAGAATTAGATTGCCAGTTCTTTCTTCCAAGGCACCTCTGGGTGGACTTGAACTGCTAACCTTTCAGTTAGCAGCCAAGTGCGTTAACCATGTACACCATTCTGGGACTTAAAACAACAACAACAACAAAACCCATAGAGCTGAAACACGGTGCAAATATATTAAATCTGCATTGATTGATAATTTACAATGGGTCTGACTTGCTCATCCCACTTACTTCGGCAAACAGAGTTTATTTTTTAACTGATAACGAGGTTGGTTTAAAAAAATAAAAAGGCCATTCCTGGGCAAAGGGTATGAGCTGGACTGAGGACGAGAGAGAATTCCTCCAGGAAGAGGGTTTCCTAAGTGGTACCACTGACACCAGGGCCATCATGCTGTGATATGACTGACACCTCCCACACACACAATTCTGATGGTTACAAATTCAAGTCATATTTAAAGATCCAATTCTCTCCTTTAAAAATGGCTAGATCCCTTCCCTTTGTAGCTTCAGTAGCTGTGCTTTGCTTCGAGGGCAAAAAAAGCACTTCACTGGCCAGAGTCCAGTCTAAATGGAATTTAACAAGTGTCTTAGTTATCTAGCGCTGCTATAACAGAAATACCACAAGTGGATGGCTTTAACAAACAAACTTATTTTCTCACAGTTTAGGAGGCTAGAAGTCCCAGTTCAGGGTGCTGGCTCTAGAAGAAGGCTTTGTTTCTCTGTCAGCTCTGGAGGAAGGCCCCTCCCTGCCTCTTAATTTGGTTTTAGTCATCCAGTGCTGCTATAACAAATACCACAAGTGGATGACTTTAACAATCAAATTTATTTTCTCACAGTTTGGGAGGCTAGAAGTCCAAATGAGGGTGCCGGCTCTAAGGGAAGGCTTTCTCTCTCTCTGTTGACTCCGCAGGAAGGTCCAGACCTTTGAGCTTCTGCTCCTGGGAGATCTTCCTGTGTCTTGACAACTCTCTTCCCCGATCTCTGCTTGTTTGTTTAATGTCTTTTATATCTCAAAAGAGACTGACTCCAGATATACCCTATACTAATCCTACCTCATTAACATAACAAAGACAATCTACTCCCAAATGGGATTACAACCACAGGCACAGAAGCTAGGATTAACAACACATATTTTTGGGGGAGACAATTCAACCCATAACAACAGGGTGCAGGGGTGTCCTGATTCATGAGATCATTATGAGGCTGGTTCTTTTATTCTGAAATTGGTAGTTCATAGCCCTCATGACTTCTGTCCTCACCAGTGCAGCCGCTGGCAAAGTTTGGCTGCTCTTCCTTTTTGCTACTTCAGTGTCAGCTTATAAAAGTAGGCAGGTCCTCTTTGAACAGCTTGGGTGGCTCCATACAGCCAACCATGAGCCACATGAACCTTGTGGGAAGGAAGACCTGGTATGGAATTGGATATCCTCCATCTTGCCTCTGGGGCAAGTGTAGCACAGGGGCTGGGGTGGGGGCGGGGAGGCCCTGGAGCCAGACCACCTTCATATGAATCCTGACTCTGCCACGTGGTGGCTGGGTGACTTTCGCTATCACCTTGATTTTTTTTTTTTAATTACTTATATATTTTATTCACTGGTTGTTGTTTCCTCTGACTATCTGTATTTAAATAGCAGCACCCATTATTCCCATTGCCATCAAGTCGATTCCGACTCATAGTAGTGGTAAATAGTGAGTCTTACCAATTTTAGAAGTAATGCAATTCTTGGTTCCAATAGCTTAGTTCTGGTTATAACTGAGCTTTGATTTCTTTATGTATAAAATAGGAAGAGCAGTACCTACTCTATGGAGTTGGGAAGAGTACATGAGTTAATGCATGGAAAATACACAACAGCCTGGCGCATAGTAAGTGCTTGATAAACGTCAGCTAAAAAAAAAAACCGAACCCAGTACCATGGAGTCGATTCCAACTCATAGCGACCCTACAGATGTCAGCTTACATTACTATTATTAGTCAGCAAACGAGACCTGATTCAATGGCTAATGATGAAAAAGTACATTAGTTTCCCGTTTCTAGACAGTGGCAAAAGAAAAATGAAATGGCTGAAATCACAAGGAAAGAAAAGAGGCTCCATTTTTATTTAAAGACAATCTTTACAAAAATGTATTAACCTAGAACCCACCATTGGGCTCCCAGGCATAGTCCCTCCATTCCATGTACTCTTTACTTATCTGCGAAGTCAGTGTGCTTTATTTAGCTTAAGTCTCCCCCTGAAATTACCCTAATTAGTTTATTCACACAACAAATATTTACTGAACCCCTGCTAGTGCCTGGGAAGTTAATAGGCACCTAGGATAAAACAATGAATGAAATACAAAGATGCCTGTCCTGGTGGAATGTATGTTCTAGCAGGGATATGAGATAATAAACAATAACATAACACATCAGCAAATGCTAGAGTAAGCTATACAATAAATGCCATGGAGAAAGAAAAGTAGAGCATGAAGGATAAGGATTATGGGGTTGAGGGTGGGTGAGCCACAATTTTAAATAGCAAGCTCAGGAAAAGCTGAGCATCCTCCATGGGTCTTCTCTATTTCAGTTCCCATTCAGACTCAGGACCTTTCATGGGTCACAGTGGGTCAGTGTCTACAAAGATGCAAAAAGGCAAGATGTCCATCAGGCAGACTTGGGAATCGCTCTGGCTCAAAGGGCTCACTCCTCACAGAAGCCAGTATCTCCTTTAACAACTCCATAGTCATAGCTTCCATGATCCCCACACAGGCCATGCCAGTCTCAGGAAGGGCCCTTACTCAAGGTCTCATTAAGAAAGTGAGATCTGAGCAAAGATGTGAGGGAGGTGAGGAAGTTAGTCATACGAATAGCCAGGAAAAGAGCATTTCTGGTGGAGGAATGGTCCAATGCTAGTGCAAAGGCCTGTTTCAACTGTTTGGGAATGAGGCCAATATGGCTAGAGCAGAAGGAGCCTGGGGTACAGCAGGAGGAGAGAAGGCCAGAGGCCACGGAAGGGGCAGGTCACGGAAGACCTCACAGGCTATGGTCAGGCAGTAAAAGGGAAGGTAAAAGGGAAGACTCTGCAGGATTTTCAGCAGAGGAGTGACATATCTGACTTAGGCTTCACAAGGCTCACTCTACCTGCTCTGGTGAACAGGCTAGTGGAGGGTGAGGGAAGACACAGAAAGACCAGTAAGAAGGCCACTGCAGAAATTCCCCTGGGTCTAAGAGTGAGTGCTCCAGGTTTTTATTTTGTTGTTGTTTTTTGGTAAAGCATTTGCAATGCAATATTTAAAAAAACCACATTATATACCCTATTGAACAGTCCCTGATACCCCAGTCATTTTAAACCATGTACGTTTTGCTGTGTTAAGCCACAAAGAGACACACTATGACTGACAGCATTTGCTACTGATTCCAAGGACAGGGCTGAAGGAAAAGTAGGCAGCGATGGAAGACTGTTAGAGTCCCTCCCGATCCACTTCTCACAGGCAATGACACAGAATAACAAATGGCTCTGCCCTGGGAGAGCAGACCCGTGGGCCACACTGGACATCAGGGGCCACAGAGAGCAGAGCGCCACGCCAGGGTGTGGCTGTGGTCACACCGAAAGCAAGCTTTGCCCTGACTGGACGTGACAGATCCTATCCCTGGCATGGGCCAGAGGGCTGGCTACCCCGAGCACACCAGCGAGTGTGAGGACTCATGCACTGAGTTACTTCCGCCCTGGTTACTGTCCCTGCTGGAGATGATGTGCTTATTTTTAGCCATCATGTGATTCTCCAGTATTTTCCAGGCTCTGCTTGAGTCATTTTGGTTTCACAGAATTTTTCATAGGGGAAAAAAAAAAATGCAGGAAAGAGCTCCTCATCTTGAAATGGCTCAAGCATTAAAAATTCTAACTTTTAAATAGTTATCTGAACATGGTATACATGTCTTTCGATACACTTCTGACTTTTCATGCTTCTCACGTTTTGGAAGAAAATTAAGGCAGCTTCGAAACACATTAGGTACAAAATCTAATCACCATCTTAGTTCAAATCCTTATTTTTAAATTTTTCCTAGAGCACCGGAAATGGTGAGGATTCCTCGCCCCCATAAAAACTACACACATCAGCATCTCAAAGATAACTTAGGGGAGCACCCAACTTACAGCATTAGGGAAAGGTAGTATTTGAAGGGGTGGTTGGAAAGAGCTAAGCAGACTGGGAAGAAAAGACACAGGCGTTACCATGACAATGGCATCATGGGTGTCACTGCAATCCCAGCATTCAGCAGTCATTTCAGCAAAAGGCTTATAAACTAAAACTGCCACTTTGAGGAGGTACATAAGTGTTTAATTACTTTACGAATATGTTGTCCCTTAGATTCCAGTCATAGTCCCTGTCGACTTCAATTGCTAAGACTAGGGCTTTGGGTTGTTCATCTGATGGTGGCAAGTCTGTGGTGCTTCTTTAACACTGTCTTACCCAGACTTCCTTGCAATGACAGACATGGCTGGAGGCCACAGAGTAGGTCCCAGTTCAGGGACGAGAGAACCTAGGACACAGCCCCATTTGAATCATCCGTTCTCCTTTACTAACCATAATCATCAGAAGCCAGCGTTCTTTGCTTCCACCAATCCGCCAAGCTAGAATCACTCATCCTTGGCATCCGCCTCTCCTTTACTTCCCATGTCCAGTTTATCAAGTTTTGTTGGTTGTACCTCCTTAAAGTCTCCATAATCCACATGGCCATTACCTTCTTTTAGGCCACCATCCTCTCCTGATGGTTTGCTGCCATAGCCTCTTAGCTAGTCTTTTGGATTGTAATTGTGTTCTCTACACTGGGGAGCAAACTTCTTAAACCTTCCAATGCCTCCCAACTGTCCCCATTATAAAATGTAAACCTCTGGGACAGACAGACACTAAGATGGCCTCCCCACAATGATCCCTGCCTCCTGGTGTTCATGGCTTTGTGTCATACCTTCCTCTTGAGTGTGGGTGGGCCCTATGACTTCTTCTAACCAAAAGACTATGGAAAATGTGATAGGACATCACATTCATGATTACGTTACTGCAGCTATGACTCTGTCTTGTCAGCAAACATGCTTGAGAGACCCATCCCCCCCTTACTGGCCTTGGAGAAGTTAACATGGTCAGAGCCCATGTTGAAAAAGCCCATGGAACTGCAGGTGGCCTCTAGGAACTGAGAGCTGCAGCCAGCAAGAAACTGAAGTCTCAGTCCTGCAACTGCAAGGGAACTGCCAACAACCTGAGGGAGGTTCGAAGTGACCACAGCCCCAGCAGATACCTGGATTGCAGACTGGTGAGACCCTAATTAACAGAGAACCCAACCAAGCTGTGCCTGGACTTCGGAAGCTATGAGATAATACATGTGTTTTCAGCTGCTAAGTCTGTGGTAATTTTTTGAAGCTGAAGATCTCTAATACACCCATTTCACAAGGGCCCTGCTTACCTCTATAGCCTCGTGCTTAACAGTCATACTGAATGAGAAGAATTTTACTGAACAGAGCACATTCTCTCTTGATTTCAACTTCCTGTTCTTTCTGCCTGAACCTTCTTCACCGTACCCTTCACCTGGTTAACTTGTACTCATTCATTAAATCTTAGCTGTACCTCACTTTTTCCAAGAAACCTTTCTAGAATATGCAAGACCAGCTCAGGTGGTCTTTTCCTTTGTACCCTGACAGCATTTACTTCACCATATTGCTACTGTCTATTTACTGTCAGGCTTTCCCACTAGGCTGCAACTTCTTTGAAAGCAGAGGTCCTGTCAGACTCATTGTTTATCAGCGGTGCCTCAAAAAAATACTTAAGTGATTAAATGAATTAATGAGAATTAAAGCTCTCACAAAAAAGGGGGAGAATCCCCGAAATGATAACTGTTGTTTCAGAAATAGTTCCTATGCTCCTGTATAATATACCATGCTAATTTCTAAGCTACAGTGTAAGGGGCTTCTCAGGTGATGGAGATACATGGAGATTACTTCAAGTACAGCTATGTGTTGGCTTAGGTACATGTCATCCTTGATTCAAATGGATACTGCAGTGGTTCAATTTAATTCAATTCAACGATTATTAAATGAGAACCTTCAATGTGTCAGGCAACGGGGACACAATGATTGAACAAGACAGACCTGGCTGATACACTAGTTGACCCAATTCAAAGTAATTCCAGAAAATTCTTCCATCAAAACTGTTTTATATTCTTGTCCAACACACCAAGTGACAAAGAAAAGCACTGATAATAAATATAAGTTCACTCGTGACCTGTTTCATTCTGCTTATAGAAAATGAGAATAAATGCTAAGTCATTTAAGGCCTGTGACAAGGTTTACTGCCAGGGTGAGAAGCAAAACACTGTTATACCTATTCAGAGGAAAAAGAATGTTCTGTCAGAGTAACGTCTGGGGGGGGGGGGGGCGGGGTGGTGGTGGTGATGGTGGTGGTGGTTATAGTTGCAGAATCAATTAATATTTCAACATATAGAATGGCTTGATGTTGTTTATAAAAGGACCCAATGCTGTTTCAAAAAGGGCCACGGTTGTTTGCTAACCAGGTGTAGCTGGGAGCACAATGGAGGCCGCCAGCCTCTTCCACAGAGTCCCATGTGAGGAAACAGAGTGCAGCAGGCTCAAATACATGCCAGTTTTGTCTGAGGGGTTACTCTTCACTTTGAAACGACCCAGACCATTTACCCAAAGAGTTAATGAGTTGATGGATTTAAGAAATCGAGATTAGTAATCCCATTAGTCCAAGGCTCAGTATTCTAGGCTTTACGTACATTTCTGCTTTTGGGCTAATAAGTGAGCTGAAATACTGGTTTAACATTTCCTCCATTTATAAATGTCGACAAAATGTTGTAACTCTCACTCTCTCGCTTAAGAGCCCTTTGCAGAGATGAGTAAGAATGTTCCGGAATGTTTAAAAAATTCATTAAAAAAAAAAAGTATCCAAACAGAACAGCATGTACTCTGTCGTTTCAAGCCTTAGTGGCATTTCTATTTCTTCCACACACCATGCAATTTGAATTTGGTTTGTGAAAATTTACTGTGGTTCAGTATAAATGGGAGGAGATAAGACATAAAACAGGGCCCTGTCTATGCTATTTTAGAAGCAATATAATATAATGGCTAAAGACTACAAGCACTGGAGTGTTTAGCTCCATATTTTAGGTTCCCTACTTCCTAGTGTGTGACCCGGGCAAGTTATTGAACCTCTTTGTACCTCAGTTTTCTTAACTCTAAAATAGGGATAATTATACTACCTATCTTTATCTTTTAGGATAAAATGAGTTGGAATCTACCCAATGACAACGGGTTTGGTTTTATCTTTTAAACTGTTGTGAAGCTAAACTGAGTTAATACATATTAAGTGCTTTAAACAGGAGCAGGTACTTAGTACATGCTCATTAAATCCTGCTACTACTGACAAGTCCCTCTATATTTTAAATGTTTTCCTTTTCCCCAACTTTCATGAAATAATTATATTCACATTAGATTTAAAGAGTTTATACACTAATGGCATCAGACAACATTCTCTAGGATTTTATCTCTAAGCTTTTAAAAATTGTTTTTAAGAAAAAAATAGTACATACTTTGATTCCAGAAACCCAAGACAATTAAAACTTGCAAATTGAATTAGTAGTACACCATCTCCTGGCAAAGATACTGCCTCAGTAAGCAAACAAATTGGGGTGGAAATGAAAAATGCATGGCTCTTCCTAGGAAGGAGCCTTAGGTTCTCCCAGAGACACTGCCAGGAGATTAGTATCCAAAGCTCCTGAATTCTTCATGACCTTTTGCTCCTCTCTGTGCCTTATATTCCAAAGTCACAGATATTTAGTACCCTGGTAAGGCAGAGCACTGCTCATATTTTATGCTGCGGCTTCCTCATTACTATAGGTAAAGAAATACAGTATTAGTTAATCTATGAGGAGAAAAGTATCCCAATAACCAAAAGTATATCTTATACATCTTGTATATGCTAGATGTATAACTGGAAGAACGAAACTGGCACTATCACTCTCCTTCCATGGGGTGCGAGACCTCCTCTAAGAATTTATTTAATCAGGCCATTATAAGTGTTTCTTTCCATTTTCCCTAGATCTTAATGGAACTAAAGAAGCAGCCATTAAGTGGTATGCGGCTTAGCAATAGGATGGTTTCTTAATATGGACAGGCCAAGTAGATGCAATGCTGGTATGGGGTAGGGGATGAATGAAAGGTATATTTTTTCATATAATAATGAGAAGAACTAACATTTTATATGCAAAGTTGTCTTGCTAATTATGGGGCTGGTGAGAAAAATGCATCTCTTCCTTGTTTTGAGTTGAGATTTCATGATATCTGAAAATTAATGCTTGATCTTTGAAGAAATAAATAGTATATGGGTAGGAGGGTATGTGAGTAGGTGACTGGGGACTGTGAGACAGCAGTATCAATCAGGTACCTCCTGGGAAGTTGTAAGA
The DNA here is from genome assembly GCF_024166365.1 of Elephas maximus indicus. Taxonomy (NCBI): domain Eukaryota; kingdom Metazoa; phylum Chordata; class Mammalia; order Proboscidea; family Elephantidae; genus Elephas; species Elephas maximus. Next base: position 42,827,858 of record NC_064829.1, on the reverse strand, counting down.
ATAAACAGGCATGACTTACCTTGATGCGAGACCATAAAAGAACAAGAGCGCCTATACCTATGCTATGGCAGCTCTGGAGAGTCAAATGCCATCAAGGACTGTCCTGGTTTAAAGTCTCTGATGATGGTTTTGGTGTGAGACCATCATTTGTAGTTAAAGGTAAACGGAGATTTGCATCTTGGTAATAAGGAAAAGAAAGTCCTGCAGAAAGGTACAGGTCTGAGAAAGGCAAGTGAAGGTTAGGACACTTGAATGGGATTCAACTTCTTGAGTAGTTTTCCCTTGGACTCTAATTGAGTTAACTATCTGTTAAATCAAAAAATCAACACTTTTTGGGACAATATAACAAAATCCAGAGTCTCTACAACTAACATTCACAATGCCCAAGACAATTTGAAATCACTCAACGTATGAAGATTCAGAAAAATGTGCCAGATTTTCACAGGAAAAGACAATCAACAGATGGCAATTATGAGTGACCAGGATGTTGGAGTTAGCAGACAAGAACTTTAAAGCAGTTACCATAACCATGCTCAGTGAGTAAAGAAAAATATCCTCGTAATGAATGAAAGGTAGCAATCTCAGCAGAGAAATAATAAAAAAAACAAAAAGTTTAAAATTGAAAAATAGAAGGGAAGGACAATACTCAATACAGGGAAGGTCAGCTCAATTGGACTGGACCAAAAGCAAAGAAGTTTCCGGGATAAAATGAATGCTTCAAAGGTCAGCGGAGCAAGGGCAGGGGCCTGGGGAACCATGGTTTAAGGGGACTTCTAAGTCATTTGGCAAAATAATTCTATTATGGAAACATTCTGCATCCCACTTTGAAATGTGGCGTCTGGGGTCTTAAATGCTAACAAGTGGCCATCTAAGACACATCAATTGGTCTCAATCCACCTGGATCAAAGGAGAATGAAGAACACCAAGGTCACACGATAACTAAGAGCCCAAGAGACAGAAAGGGCCACATGAACCAGAGACCTACATCATCCTGAGACCAGAAGAACTAGATGGTGCCCAGCCACAACCGATGACTGCCCTGACAGGGAGCACAACAGAGAACCCCTGAGGGAGCAGGAGATCAGTGGGATGCAGACCCCAAATTCTCACAAAAAGACCAGACTTAATGGTCTGACTGAGACTAGAGGAATCCCGGCGGTCACGGTCCCCAAACCTTCTGTTGGCCCAGGACAGGAACCATTCCCGAAGACAACTCATCAGACATGAAAGGGACTGGACAGTGGGTAGGAGAGAGATGCTGATGAAGAGTGAGCTATTTGTATCAGATGGACACTTGAGACTGTGTTGGCATCTCCTGTGTGGAGGGGGGATGGGAGGATAGAGAGAGTTAGAAGCTGGCAAAATTGTCACGAGAGACTGGAATGGCTGACTCATTAGGGGGAGAGCAAGTGGGAGTACAGAGTAAGGTGTATATAAACTTATATGTGACAGTTTGACTTGATTTGTAAACGTTCACTTGAAGCTCAATAAAAGTTAATAAAAAAAATTGAAAAATAGAGTAAATAAAAAATTGGCATAATAGCAGAATAGAGGTAACAGAGGAAAGAGAGGGTAAACTTGAAGACAGATCAACAGAAATCATCTTAGCTAAAGAGGGAGAATAAAGACTGTAAGAAGCTGACCAGAGCCTGAGAGACCTGTGAGATAAGTTCAAAGTATGGATAAATGGAGTCTCAGAAGGACAGGAAAGAGAGAATGGAGATGAAAAAATGTTTTTAAAAGATAGTGGCTAAAAACTTCCCAAATACGGTAAAAGATACAAACTTACATATTCAAAAACCTCAATGAATTCCAAAACAGGATGAACAGAATGATGATTAGGCAATCACAGTCACACTACTGAAAACCCAAAATAAAGAGAAAATCTTGAAGCACCCAGAGAAAAACGACTTGTTACTTATAAGGGAAGAATGGTTTGAATGAACTTGGACACCTTATCATAAACTATGGAGGCCGTAAGGAAGTGGAATATCTTTAAAGTGCTTAAAAAAAAAAAAAAAAAAAAAATCAGCCCAGAATTCTTTATCTACTGAAAATATCCATCAAGAATGAAGGTGAAATAAAGACATTTATGGAAAAAGGAAAACCAAAAGAATCTTTTACCATTGGACTTGTGCTACAAGAAATGCTAAAGACAGTCCTTTGGTCTGAAGAGAAATGAAACCAATAGGAAACTCAGATGCTCAGGCATGAGTGAAGAATACTAGAAATGATAAAAATATTAAAAAAAAGATTTTTCTCTTAATTTCTTTGTACTACACGACTGTCTAAAGCATCAACAACAGAAATAAAATGCAAACCACATATTTAAAATTATCTAGTAGCCGCTTCAAAAAAAGTAAAAAGAAAATGACATTAATTTTAATATGTACAAAATATTAAAATTTCTACATGTAATTAATATAAAATTATGAGATCTTTTACCTTTTTTATAGTAAATCTTCTAAATCCATTGTGCATTTTACACATACAACACATGTCAGTTTGGGATATGCACATTTGAGGTACTCAGTAGCTACTGTATTAGACAGTGCAGGTTTAAAACAAAAGTTATGGCACTGTCTTGTGGGGTTTATAATAAGCATAGATATAATACATATGGCAACTATATGTATGGTGTGGGGGGCTGCAGGATTTCCACATTTTTCATATAGTAGTATAATATTAAAGTATACAGGTAGTCCCCGACTTACGACATATTTTAATTACAATGAACTGTACTTACAACCATCTGTTTTTCTGTACATCTTGTCATTAGTAATACGTTGCAGTGTGTATTTGCTGTGTTATCATTCTCAGATGTTCACTCACAGGTGTTCAATTTTATGATTTACTGTTCAAAGCACTGCCAGATTTATAAAGACACTGATAGTAAAAGGTAAGAATAATGAAAACTAAAAAAAAAAAAAAAAAAAAATGAGGTATTCAACTTAAGTCAGTCAGAACCGACCTGAAACAGAGTTGTCGGAATGGAGCCCCGCTGTAAGTCGGGGACTACCTGTACAGTGAACAGAATATATATGGTGATCCTTAGAGTAACCACTAAAAAAATTAATGTAAAGAGGTATCGTTAAAAAGGTAACTGATAAATTAAAATGGAGTTCTAAAAATATTTTTAAAATCCAGAAGAAGACAGGAAAGGAGAAACAAAAGATGGAGCAGGCAAACAGAAAACAAATGATAATATGGTAGATCTAAATCTAAACAAGCCAATAATTACGACAAACATTAGTGCTCTGAATACTCCAATTTAAAGGCAGAGGCCATTGGAATGAATAAAAAAGCAGAACCCAATTACATACTGCCTACAAGAGATATAAGGAGCCCTGGTGGCCTGATGGTTAAATGCTGAGCTGCTAACCAAAAGGTCAGGTCAGCGGTTCAAACCACCACTCCGTGGCAGAAAAGACCTGGTGACCTGCTCCCATAAAGATTAAAGCCTAGAAAGCCCTGTGGGGCGTTCCACTTTGTCCTATAAGGGTCACTACAAGTCCAACCAGACAACACACAACAATGAGAAGAGATACACTTTAAATATAAAGAAAAAGACAAGTGGAAAGTTAACGTATCATGGAAAAAGATATACCATGCAAATAGTAAGCATAACAAAGTCAGACGGGCTATGTTAATATCAAATAAAATAGACTTCAAGACAAAGAGTATTAACAATGATAAAAAGGGGCCCCTCATAATAATACGAGGGCCAATTCATCAGGATGATTTTACAGTCACAAATTTGTGTATGTCTAATAACAGCGCCTCAAAATACATGACATGAAAACTGAGAGAACTAAAGGGAGAAATAGATAATCCCACAATCATAACAGGAAACTTTAACACTCCCTTCTCAGCAATTGTTAGAACTAGACAACAACAAAAAAAATCAGTATAAAGAGACGATCTGAATAACATCATCAACCACCTTGGCCTAAATGATATTTGTAAAATACTGCTCCCAACATGGTACACCGACCAAAAGAGACCATATTCTGGGCCATAAAACCAAGGTCAGCACGAGGACAAAAACTACTCTTAACTGCTAATTTCACTGCCTCTCTTTAAAACAACAAAAAAACTACAAAAAAATAAAAACAACTCTTCTTTCTCAAAAGAAGGCAATAAGTGATGCTTACATAAGAAGCGCTCAAAAAATGCTCAAACATTGCTTAATGAATGAATGAAAAAGTTTGGTGACCTTTTTTAAGATTGGATGAACAGCCTTAGAGAAGCCCAAATCAAGGGTACTGAGGGTAAGAATATCCAAATGTTCAATACAGTTTTTGAAAAACACTGTTAGGATTTATTCAAATCTACATTTATCATGGACTTAATTACAACTGATCAAATACTTTGTTCTATTGTACTTCTTAGGTTGCTTCTCTTTTGAAATCACTTTTCAGATGTTAAGATGTCAAGGTTGAAACACTGATATCTCTGAGGAAAAGAGAAAGTTTAAAGACTAAATTCCCATAGCAACTCTAAATCCATCACACTATATTTATACATGGGAGTCTGGTTTAAATATATTAATGTATGTGAATTTTCAATGTGTCTAAGCTGCAGTTACTATAGTAACCGTAACTTAGAATTTCCTTTTAAGTTTAGTAAGTGCTCACACAGAAAAGCTGATGCCCCCAGACAGCTATCTCAAGTTGCAGATATGGCTCAAAGCAATAAATTTACAAACATCATGATTCACGATGATATATGCACTTAATAGACACCTATCATTACGAGAATGTGTATTTTAATAGCTGTTACTGGTTGGGAGATCAAAAGCAATTCAAGAGGCAATTCCTCAGGATGCAGACAGAATAAAACCCACCAGGCAGTCATCCACCTATGTGAAAACCTCTGCTTATGCCAAAACACGTTACAGTCCCGTTAAGTCACCCAACTACACACAGACAACAGATTGCTCCATGGCTTCTCCGAACCTACAGAAGAAAAATCTTCTATCTACTGAAACAGCAGAAAAACCCAGCATGCTCTGACAAAAACAGTAGACTGTATGATGTAAAAGCACATTTTTTTCCCCTTGTCAGTATAGCTAGAAAAAAACTAAAACAAAAACCAGTTGCTGTTGTCGACTCTGACTCGTGGTGACCCTGTGTGTCAGAGCAGAACTGCTCCATAAGGTGTTCAGTGGCTGTGATCTTTTGGGAGTTGATCACCAGGCCCTTCCTCTGAGGTACCTTTAGGTGAAGTGAATCGTCAACCTTTCAGTCAGTAGCAGAAGACTTAACCCTTTGCACCACTGACGGACTCCTAATATACAGTCCTCTCAATTATCAACCTGTGGATAAACCATTCTATGACCACTTTTTCTCCTCTAATATGGTCCCTTTGCCATACATGATGTATTTAAACTGCCACTTACTGCTTTTAATTCATTATAGTCAGGACATGCAAGTTAATTTTAATGTTAGCCTAAGGAATTATTTTGGGTGAGATAAATTCTCTGTAAAAGGAATCAAGTATTCCAAAGCCAAAAAAAAAAACTAAGGATCTTCTCTTGTTCTCAATCATACTGGTCACTGCTTGTTTCCACCAATGCAGACAATTAAGAAGTCATCAAGGCTTAGGGGCAAGAACAGAAATTACTGCTAAATGTTACAGATTCATTACTACTGTGAGGTAAATGGGATACAGTTATGCATATAGATAAAGACATACTTCCCAGACAGCTGACCCTCAGCTCATTAAGCACTTTAATTTGTCTTAAATTTTGGATGGACAAAATCAGACTTGAGTATGAAGAAGATGGCCTTCCAGGCCAGAGGCAGGGAGACCAGTTTAGAGGCTGTAAAAATAGTTCACAGGGGAGATGATTCAGGATCAGCATCATAATAGAGAATATTAAGAATCAGGAGTACAAATTACTGCTTGCTGGCACTGGAGGTTTGGGGTGGGTGTCACACATACTCTGGGAGCTACTGAGAGGCAGGGAGCTATTTGATTCTACAATAAAGATCCCAGGCTACTAGGCTGTTTAGTAAGATTTTAAGTTTTTTAGCTCTTCTTTTAACTGATGCCTGTGCTTTCTATTGGTACCAGTGTACTACTTGTCCCAGTAAGTTTTGTGCTGAGAAACTAGATCCCCATGTTTATAATAATTAGGCCCAAATTAAGAAAATAGACTCTGTACCCTAGGAACTCTCTCAGGAGCACAGATTTTACAATACCTACCTTGACTCTTAAGAGCCCTGGTGGTGCAATGGTTAAAGCACTTGGCTGCTAACCAAAAGGTCAGAGGTTCAAACCCACCAGCTGCTCTGTGGGAGAAAGATGTGGCAGTCTGCTTCTGTAAAGACTTACAGCCTTGGAAATCCTATAGGGCAGTTCTACCCTGTCCTATAGGGTCACTATGAGTCAGAATTGACTTGACAGCAATGGGTGCTGTGACCCTTATGGAGCCCTGGTGATGGAATGGTTAAGTGCTTGGCTGCTAACCAAAAGGTTGGCAGTTCAAACCCACCCAGTGACTCTGCAGAAGGAAAGACGTGGTGATGTGCTGCCTTAAAGATTAAAAGAAATTACAGCCTAGAAAACCCGATGGGGCAGTTCTACTATGTCATATAGGGTTGCTATGAGTTGGAATAGACTCAACGGCACACAACAACAACAATAACAAATTGTGACTCTTAGAAGACATTTGGCTTCCATTTTCTCGGGTGTGTTCCCAATAGTTGGATATATGACCTCTAGCAAAATAAGGCCTTATTGTATTTAGAGAAGCCTTTCTCCTATTATGGCTTTTTAAATAATGTTCCACCTGTGAAGTATACCTTGCTATAATTTTTTTCCAGATAGTCTGACTATTCTATGATGTCCAATAGTCTGAATATATTTTATTAAAAAGTGAATGACTGGTAGGACTTCAGAAAATATCCCTTTCCTTGATTAAGGCCAAAGAGCTAAACATGGCCAACATACCAGGAACAAAAGTCTCAGGAAATAACTGCCTTCCGGAACACTGAAAACCAAATTTATTATCTGTTGACTTTAATGTGTTTCCTGAGCTTTGACACCTGAGATGCTGAGCTCAGCAAAATACATATTTCTTCACCTTCAGGTTCACTGACATCCTTTCTATAAATATGTTACAAGTTTCTCTGTGGCTTCTGTGGAAGATGAGTGATGGAATTTCTAGAAAATGAGGCCAAGGCAGCATAATGACAGTTCTGTTTGAAGATAAGCAGGAGTGCTGGTACCAAAGTGAAAAAAAATACATTTTTTTTTCCTAAATTTTACTTTGTTGTTGTTGAGAATATAACCACAAAACATACACCAATTCACCAATTCAACAGTTTCTACAAAGTACAATTCAGTGACACTGATTACATTCTTCAAGTTGTGCAACCATTCTCATCCTCCTTTTCTGAGTTGTCCCTCCCTCATTAACATACACTCACTACCCTCTAAGGTTTCTATCTAATCTTTCAAGTTGCTGTTGACAATTTGATCCCATATAGTTTTTAAAAGAACATAATGCTCAAGGCAAAGCATTTTTTAGTAGTTAACCTAAACTACTTTTCAGATGACTTCAGGGGATATTTTTAGTTTAAGGCTTCAAGATTATCTCAGAGCAATAGTTTCAGGAGTTCATCCACCCTCCATGGCTCCAGAAAGTCCAAAGTCCATGAAGATTTGAAATTCTGTTCTGTATCTTCCCCCTTTTGATCAGGATTTTTTTTATGGACTCTTTGGTCAAAATGTTCACTAATGGCAGCCAGACACCATCCAGTTCTTTTGGTCCCGTGGCAAAGGAGGCAGTTGTTCACAGAGGGAATCAGCCACAGATTACACAGCCTCCTCTTATTCCTCCTCTCCTTCTTCCTCTGTTGCTCCAGGTAAATAGAGACCAATTGTTGCGCCTGGGATGGCTGCTTGTAAGCTTTTAAGACCTCAGGCATTAAGCAAAGAACTAGGAGACAGAACGGAAGCACTAAACAAATTATTAGGCCAATTAACTGGGATGTCCCATGGAACCAAGACTCTAAACCTCCAAACCGAGAAACCAAATCCCATGAACTGTTTGGTCTGCTTCAGCAGTTACTTTTTTTTTCTCTGTTGTCATAAGGCCGTATTGTATTTGTTTTTGTCACTGTTGTAAATATTATCTTTCACACAACTTTTGCCAGTTCAACTTATTGTACAACTTATTGACAGCAATTACAATAATCGGCTATGCAATGTTATCCTTAATCAATATGATTTTTTTCCACAATGTGAAAAAATTTAAGTATGCATTAAAATAAAACAAAACCTGTCACTGTCGAGTCAATTCTGACTCATAGCAACCCTATAAGATAGAGCAGAACTGCCCCATAGGGTTTCCAAGGAGCAGCTGGTGGATTCAAACTGCCTACGTTTTGTTTAGTAACCAAGTGACCTCTTATCCACTGCACCGCCAGGGCTCCAAGGATGCATTATGATTGTGGAAAAAAAAAATTCTGAGGTCTATCCAATATGCTACGAAAAACTTGAAAAAGTGGCAGTTGAGTTATAAGATTAATCAGTACATAATTAACAGCAACAGAAAAAGACTAAACAAGATGGGAGATATCTAGCACCTTTGGTTTCTCTCACCTCCTTGTCCTTCCACTCCACCTGCCTCCCCAACTCCAAACTCTGGAGAGGACGCACCATTTCCCATCTTCACCTCCAGCTCCTAGGCTGATGGAAGTTGCTGAAAAGTTGAAGGCCAGGTTGGGCCACCATAAATTTTTGTTTCCCAAACTCTTTGTGGCTTAATTTTTATCTAATCTCTCCCCCTATCACTTCTGCTCCAGAAAAACAAATATTTCCTTTCCTTTCCAACCCTCTATCTATGCCCTTGCCCTTATTTTTTCCCTCCAGGTTTAGTCATGCTCCACCAATTTCCTTTCTCTCTTTTCTCATTTTCAATTACTTCTTTTCCACAGACCTTTTCTCCCAACAAGGAACCCTGGTGGCACAGTGGTTACGCAACCAGTTGCTAACCGAAAGGTTGGCGGTTCCATCCCACCAGCTGCTCCAAGGGAGAAATATGTGACACTCTGCTTCCATAAAGATTATAGCCTTACAAACCCTATGAGGCAGTTCTACTCTGTCTTACAGGTGTCACTGTGCGTTCAAAATTGACTTGACAGCAACGGGTAGGTTTCTCCCAACTAACAAATCTGCTCATGATGCCTTTTATAAAACAAAAACAGACCAAGAAAAATATCACTCTCCTTCCAACCATTGTTCCTGAAGCTATCATCAGCTTTTTCCCTACACCAACCAAAGATCTTTATTTTCCTCAATTTTTTTCCTGACAAATTTATTAAAGGTGGAATCTACCCTTACAACATCCACTTCCACAGTCAACATGCATGTCCTTGTTAAATCACTGCAATCTAGGTGAATGCGCTCAGCACTTTAATGGACCAATTCTGTACAAGGATTATTACATAATCACCTCCCAGGAGTCCGATTTTATTGGCCTATTTTCAAGCTTCATCCTATTTGATCTCTCCACAGTTAATATCCAGCACTGTTGGTAACCCCTCCTTCTAGAAATTTCCCACTGTTTGTTCTCTGATGCTGAGCTCTCCTGGTCTTCTTCTTGATGTTCATTTTTTTCCTCAGCTTCTTTTCTTTCTTGACCCTTAAATGTATGCATTCCACAAAGTTCTGTGCTTAGTTTTCTTTATTCTACCCAGTCTTATCAGTTCCATGGCTCTAAAGATGGATTTTTATGCGGTCTCAATCTCCTCCCTTCAATCCTCAGCCCACTCCTGGTCCCATCAGTCTACTTAAAATGCTCTTGCTAAAGGTCCTCAATGACTTCCAATAGACTCTTCCAGTCCTCATTTTGACTGACTTCTCAGAAGATTTACACCCTGTTGACCATTCTGCTTCCTTCCTCTCGCTTCACTGACACATCACTCCCTAGTTTTCCTTCAATCTTTCTGGCCTCTTCTCTGTTTCCTATCCGGGTCTTTTCTCTTCTACCCCACCACTCAATGAAAGAGTCCTCAAGGCACTCTCCCCTTCTTACTCAGTACTCACTTCCAGCTTCAATTATAGGGATACACGGAAACTCACAAATGTTTCTCTCTAGTCTACAGTTCTTTGAGCTCCAGACACATGCACATGCATGCATGCATGAGCACACACATATACAACTGCTTACTCATATCTCTTAGATATCCTAAAGGAATTAAAAAAACAACCAGTATGTCCAAAACGAACTTAGGATTCCTCCCCATATGTGGTTCTCTATCAGTACTTCCTGAACGATACCAACATTCACCCAGTTGTGCGAGACAAACCAAGAAGTCATGTTTGATACCTCCTTCTCTTTTACCCCAATGTCCATTCATTACCAATACCCAATCTACTTTACCTCCTAAATATCTCTCAGATTTGTCTATTTCTCTCCATCTCCACTACTACTATTCTAAGCAGATGAGCAAGAGTTCATCCAACATACTCATGAGACTGTGTGCTCTCATACATGCGGGCATGCAGATGTAGTAGGCCTGTTCTTATGCTGCAGATAAGAAAATCAAGGCTGGGAGGGATTACAGAACTTGCCCCAAGTGGCAGACATGATAATTTAAAACCAAATCTGACTCCAAAGCCAGTGGTCACAGGAAAGAATAATAAATCACAATATTAAGCTAATTATGTAAACATTAAACAAGAGAATAGCCTTTCTTTTCAGTTTTCTTAATGAAAGGATAACATTATTTGTGACAGCAATCATGCAATCATATCATCCTTGCTAGGGAAGGGAGGATACTACGATTTCAAAGATACCTTTATTCCACACACTCACCCCCCTCAACAAGCTTTTTCTGAAAACTTCCAAAGCTGTGGAAATGTTGCAAGAATAATAAAATGAACATCCACATATTCTTCACCTACTGTTAACATTTTGTCACTTTTGCTTTATCCCCCCTCTCTCTCTCCATACACACATGTACTTTTTCCTGGAAACATCTAAGAATTAGTTGCAGGCTCATAATATGTTAACCCTTATGTCTTTGCATATTAAAAAAAATATTTTTGTAAAATAATGCCAGATTTCTAATGGCCTCGGCCTCCCTGGAACATAACCATGAATCCAGAAAAAAAAAGAAAAAAAAAAAAAAAAGACTTCAGAATAGCAAGGAAAACTGTAATTACAAAGCTATCACTACCTATTTAGTAAAAGAAAAAAAGTAGTAAATAGTAAATAAGGAATTCGTATTATTTACAGAATTATTGATTTAGCAAGTTTTAACAATGGTTTCTACATTTGGCATGGAAACAAAACGGCCTCCTGAAGGTGCCATTGTTTAACCATCCAGCCCCACACTTGGTGGTTATAATAACCACCCTAATTTATTAAGGATACATTCTGTTTGACAAAGCCTGCTTTTTATGGGAAGGAAGTTTATGGTATGTTTTATAAAGCTTTTTTACACAAAAATTTAAAGTTCCAGGTATTTATTCTCAATAACTTCACTTTTGGACAAAGCTGGATTAATGAGGTGTTGCTGAATGCAATTAGTTAAAAACCAGCACTGCAGCGGTTAAACGTTCCGCTTCTAACGAAAAGGCCGGCAGTTCGAATCCACGAGCCACTCCTTGGAAACCCTATGGGGCAGTTCCACTCTGTCTTATAAACTCACTATGAGTTGGAAGTGACTTGACAGCGCTGGGTTCATTTTTTTTTTTTGTAAACAAGAGATAGGATGCATTATTTCATGAATTTCCTATGAAGGTTTATAGATGATGACCCATATTTAAAAGCAAAAATCAGTTCACTTTCTGGTCTATACTGCCAACAATTAAGCAGTGAAAATACTTCAGTCAAAATCTAAACAGCCTACTTGAAATTTCTCAGAAAAACTAGGGAGAAAACCCAACCTGTTCTCTGAGTATTATTTTAAACATCCAGCTCAGCCATATAAAGGGAAGAGTTCTGTCTTTTTAATTGCTTAAATGATGATCGTTAGACTTACTACAAACAGTGTCACTGCTAGAAAGATAAATGTGGTCCAACAGACAATAAAAACCATCCAAAGGCACTAAAATATTGACTCCTGGGAAGAATCAATTACAGATAATGGTAAAGCACAGGTGGGTATGAGCCATTTTCTAAAACGAAAGCGGCTGTAACGATTTCCGTGTTCTGATACCTGCTGTGGGGGAATTTGCATGGTGAGACTTTTTTGGCAGGTTGAAGATCTGTTCGCCAGGGTCAGGGGGAGGAATTGCATCTTGCCCTTGTCGTGCCTCTACGGGATCATACTCCTTCCCATCGTAGTTGGCATCATAGAATTTCTTAAACCACTGAATAAAATCCAGGTTGTCTTGGAAACGTCCTTTCACTAGCTTCTCCACTGGAATTACCTGTAATATAAAGTCACCAGGTGAGTCACAAACCTCAGATTTGTTTGTATTTAACACAACTGAAGTGTTATCTCAATTTAACTATATCCCAGTTCGTGGTTACTGATCTCTCCCTCCCTTCTTCTAGCTGTATTCTAGAATATAATTTTTCATCAGATTAAAGAATGAAACCAAAATGTCATAATTGGGTATCTTGGAATATTTAATACTTATAAACAAACCAAACAAATATAGGATTACCCTTATCTGTCAAATGGGAGTGATCCTCCTTATAGTGTGTGTATTTTCAAAGCATCTTCCCCCCAAACCCTAGGCCTGGGATGTGCTGTTTCAAGATCAGTGAGTTACTCTTATTTCTGGCCCAGCTGTGTTGGGATAAACCCTTTGAATAAGACTCAAATCAATGCAAACATATGCCAACCTAATGATTCATTGGAAACAAAATGGGCTTTCACAGAGCTTATTTACAATGTAGAGAAACAAGCATGAAAACAATCAGCCAAGATTCAGGATCAGCAGCACATGGGCTACACAGGAGCACGGGTACCATGTGTCACAGGAGTGGGGGGGCAATGAAGGTTGATTGAGGGGGTCACAGAAGGCACTCCGGAAGAGAAGGTGCACAGTAGTCAGATCAGCTCCTGAGACCTGCATCTCATCATTTCATGGAGTAACCTTTCCTACAACCTAAGAGCCAATTAGCATTTCCTTTAGAGGTCTCAGAAACGCTGGTGGTATAGTGGTTAAGTGCTACAGCTGCTAACCAAAAGGATGGCAGTTCACATCCACCAGCCGCTCCTTGGAAACTCTATGGGGCAGTTCTACTCTGTCCTATAGAGTTGCTATGAATCAGAATTGACTCGACGGCAACAGGTTTTGGTTTAGAGGTCTTACAGGAGCCTCTGGGATTATGTTAAAAACAAACAAACAAACAAACAAACAAACAAAAACGTGGTTTGATTGCTTAGCTCTAATTCAGTGGGCAACAGTCTTGAAGGAAAATGGAAAAGTATATAGCTAGCTACCCTAACTGCACCATTACCAGGTCATTACTTGCTATTATCTTTGGGCTGGAATACTAGTTGAGTGAGAGCCACAAGAGTTACACAGTTGGGGAGTGAGAATGTGTGCATTTAAGTGTGTGGCTCAGACAGAATCACAGTGCTCAAAGCACACAACTTCATAGTGTAACAATATGAATGGGAGGGGGATAAATTAATCAATGACAACTTGAAAGACAGAAAAAAAAAAGCAACTGAAGCATTTCAGGCCATCCATTAAACGAAATCATTTGCAATAAATTACCCCCCCCAAAAAAAAAATCATGCAGCTTAAATGCAAACTAAATCAAATACAGGAGAAAATGAAGAGAAGCAAACTTTCGGAGGACACCCCATTTTTTAAGAATACGCTTTCTGGTAATAGAGAATTAGGTGTCTTCACTCTCCCTGAGCGTGAAGTCTGCTCACACGTTGCACTAAATTTCCTTTTCATTGTACTATTTAAACATTTTCATGCCTTCTGACTTTTAAATTTTGTTTATTTGTTTTAGAACACGACTTCTTAGAACATGAAGTCCTTAATTAACATGCTATTCTACTGTGTCTATTGCCAGACATGCGGAAATTTATCGTTCTAGAGGATGGTTGTGTCCTAGCCTTTAAAAGAAGGCATTTACTACTGCTGACTAGTTGCACATTCTCTATCAAAATGGAGGAGGCAATGGTGATTCAGTGGTAAAACGTTCGCCTTCCATGCGGGAGACTTAGGTTTGATTCCCAGCCAACGCATCTCACGTACAGCCATCAGTCATTTGTCACTGGAGGTTCATGTGTTGCTATGATGCTGAACAGATTTCAGCTGAGCTTCCAGACCAAGGACTAAGGAGAAAGGCCTGGTGATCTAAAAATCAGCCAGTGAAAAGTCTATGGATCACAACAGGTCAATACACAATTGATCATGGAGATGGCGCAGGACTAGGCAGTGTTTTGTCCTGTTGTGCACAGGAGTTGCCGTGAGTTGAGGCAGACTCAAAGGCAGGTACCAACAACGCAACATCAAAATGGAAGTTCCAGGGGCATAAATAAAAAATCTGAGGTGCAAGCAAAACTTTGCATCCAACCTTCCCACACTCTGTTAGGTTATGACAAATGTGAACAGGGGACCACTGTCTCTCACAAGACTTATGAATAGAATTGCAGCATATTAAAGCTAGACAGGCTAATAAAGGTCATCAAGGCTGGTCTCCTTTCACTACAAGAATTTTTCCCTCAACATCCTTAACAATTGCTCATCCATTCTCTGTGTGTATACTTCTAGAGAGATGTTGTTGTTGTTAGGTGTCATCAAGTCGGTTCCGACACACAGCAACCCTATGTATAACAGAACGAAGCCCTCTGTGCACCATCCTCACAATTGTTGTTATATCTGAGCCCGCTGTTGCAGCCACTGTGTCAATCTATCTAGTTGAGGGTTTTCCTCTTTTTCGCTGACCCTCTACTTTACCAGCATGATGTCCTTCTCTAGGGACTGATCCCTCCTGATAACATATCCAAAGTATGTGAGATGTAGTCTCTCCATTCTTGCTTCTAAGGAGCATTCTGGTTGTACTTCTTGTAAGACAGATTTGTTCATTATTTTGGCTTTCCATGGTATATTCAATATCCTTTGCCAGATCACAATTCAAAGGTGTCAATTCTTCAGTATTCCTTATTCACTGTCCAGCTTTCACATGCACATGAGGTGACTGAAAACACCATGGCTTGGATCAGGCGCACCTTAGTCTTCAAGGTGACACTGTTGCTTTTCAACACTTTAAAGAGGTCTTTTGCAGTAGATTTGTCCGATGCAAGGCACTGTTTGATTTCTTGACTGCTGTTTCCATGGGTATTGATAGTAGATTCAAGTAAAATGAATTCCTTGACAACTTCAATCTTTCCTCTGTTTATCATAATGTTGCTCATTGGTCCAGCTGTGAGGATTTTTGTTTTCTTTCTGTTGAGGTGTAATCCAGACCGAAGGCTGTGGTCTTTGATCTTCATCAGTAAGTGCTTCAAGTCCTCTTCACTTTCAGCAAGCAAGGCCACATCATCTGCTTAATGCAGGTTGTTAACGAGTTTTCCTCCAACACTGATGCCCCATTCTTCTTCACACAGTCCAGCTTCTCAGATTATTTGCTCAGCATACAATAGGTATGGTGGAAGGATACAAGCTTGACGTACACCTTTCCTGAATTCAAACCATGCAGTATCCCCTTGTTCTGTTCAAATGGCCACTTCTTGATCTATGTACCAGTTCCCGATGAGTGCTATTAAGTGTTCTGTAATTCCCATTCTTCGCAATGTTATCCATAATCTGTTATGATCCACACAGTCGAATGTCTTTGCATACTCAATAAAACACAGGTAAACATCTGTCTGATATTCTCTGCTTTCAGCCAGGATCCATCTGATATCAGCAATGATATCCCTGGTTCCATGTCCTCATCTGAATTTGGTTTGAATTTCTGGCAGTTACCCGTCAAATGTACTGCTGTAGCTGCTTTTGAATGATCTTCAGCAAAATTTTACTTGCAGGTAATATTAACCAATACTGTTCGATAATGTCCACAATCAGTTGGATTACCTTTCTTGGGAATAGGCATAAATATGGATTTCTTCCAGCCCGTTGGCCAGGTAGCTGTCTTCCAAATTTCTTGGCATAGACAAGTGAGCACTTCCAGTGCTGTATCCATTTGTTGAAACATCTCAATTGGCATTCCGTCATTTCCTGGGCCTTGTTTTTCAGCAATGCCTTCAGTGCAGCTTAAGCTTCTTCCTTCAGTACCACGGGTTCCTGATCATATGCTATCTTCTGAAATGGATGAACATTGACCAATTCTTTTTGGGACAATGACTCTGTGTATTCCTTCCATCTTCTTCTGATACTTTCTTCATCGTTTAATATTTTCCCCATAGAATCCTTCAATATTGCAACTCGAGGCTTGAATTTTTTCTTCAGTTCTTTCAGTTTGAGAAATGCTGAGCATGTTCTTCCGTTTTGGTTTTCCATCTCCAGGTCTTTGCACATGTCATTATAATACTTCGTCTTCTTGAGATGCCCTTTGAAAGCTTCTGTTCGGCTCTTTGACTTCATCATTTCTTCCTTTCCTTTAGCTACTCTACATTCAAGAGCAAGTTTCACAGTCTATTCTGACATTCATTTTGGTCTTTTCTTTCTTTCCTGTCTTTTTAATGACCCTTTGCTTTCTTCATGTATGACGTCCATGACGTCATTCCACAACTCGTCTGGTCTTCAGTCATTAGTATTCAATGCGTCAAATCTATTCTTGAGGTGGTCTCTAAATTCAGGTGGGATATACTCAAGGTCATACTTTTGCTCTCGTGGACTTGTTCTAATTTTCTTCAGCTTCAACTTGAACTTGCATATGAGCAATTGATGATCTGTTCTGTGGTCAGCCTCTGGCTGTGTTTTGACTGATAATGTTGAGCTTTTCCATTCAGCATCACAGCAACACATAAGCCCCCATAGTATGACAAACTGACAGACACGTGGGGGCTAGAAAGATACAGAGCCCATTAATCTGTTATATAGGAGTTCCATCATTAAACCAATGAAAGGGTGTTTTCTTTTCAATCTAGAAGTACGCATAGAGAAATGAATGAAAAAGACACAAGTGGTGCTGCTAATATGTAAAAGTAAGGAGAACCTATACAGCTTTGGCTTTGAATACAGGTAGTTCCCAATTTACGACTGGGTTCCATTCCAATGATTCCGCTGTAAGTCTGTTTTGACACAAGTCCAATACTTCTTTTTTTTTTCCTTAAGTTTTCATTAGTATTGCCTTTTATTATCAGTATCTTTATAAATCCAATCTTTGTCTTTGGGGGTTGGAAACATTGCATATAAACTTATGGATATATTTTAATACACACATGAAGTAACACACAAATCATAAAAACTTATTCCCACAATGAAGAACTGTTGGACAATGCTGGCATTCGGTCAGTTTTGGTAATAACTCCACTTGTGGAAAGCTCTGGATCATCCAGATTATCCCTAGCAATGGGGATAGTGTTTCTAGTCAGAAAACTAGTGAGAGTTGTCTGTATGGTCTTTTTCGTTTTCTCTTCATATGTTTTGCAGTGACATCTGACTGCTTCTTGAATCTGCCTATCTACTTTAGCAAAGCAATGTGTTTGGGCCCATGTTTTCAAGCAACTGAAACCCCCCTGATTTAGTTTAGAAGAAACTTCCGCTAATCCTTCTACTGTAAATCTTTTTGACAACTTCTCTTGTTCCTCTTCCCTCATTATTTCTTTGTTCTTCAGCATTTCTTCCTCTTCAAAATTCATTAAGTCCTAATGTGTCAATCCCCCTTCTTTGTGATCTATGAGCTGCTCCACGTCAGCAATATCAAGTTCTAAATTCAGGATTTTTACCATATGGACGATTTTCCACCAATCTTTTCCATCATATCATCCTGATCGAATGCTTACAGCATGTTCACATAACCCAGCAATTTTTTCCAAATCCCCTGCACGCATTTTCCTGTAACTTCCTCCCAGGAAGATGCAATGTTTCAGATACATTGAAGAATATTACAATGAAGTCAGCATCAGTGTTGTTAACAATGAATTTGAAATTGCTACGGCTGTCAGGTGCGTGCACAGTTCAATTGACGTACGTCGTTAGAGTTGAACGTTGTCTGACTTTCTATCCTTTACGACTCCCTACGCTGACACCGACACAGACTTCATTGCAGACCAGACCATAGTCTGCTATACAGCAGTGTTTTGAAGAGTAAGTCATAACACTGAACATCTGTGAGTGAATATCTGAGAACGGTAACATCAGCAAATTACATGCTGCAACACTGTATGTAGTGTACATAAAAAAATACGATGTACAAAAAACAAAACAAAACAGTCATAAGTGCAGTTTGTCCTAACTCAAATACCTTGTAAGTTGGGGACCGCCTGTATATTGAAGGAACTAACTGGAAATTAACGATAGCAGAGCACGTTTTAAAGATAAAAACTATAAAATAATCCAAAAGCTTACGATGTTAAAGAGAATGTATATTTTGAGATAAAAGTTCTGAGAAAATGAGAAGCTGAGATTTTCTTGGTAGTATTTTGGTAAGAATGCTTTGATTTAGGAAGATATGAATTGTACTAAATTAAAAAATACACAGAGTTCACCAAACATTTCTCCTTTCTTTTAACTTTTGTATCTCTTTAACCCAATACTTTGTTATTATTATTTTTAATTCCTATAGCTTATTTATTGCTACTCTTTATGCAAAGAAAAGTTTTCCATTTCTTCTCTGCTGGTTTATCTTTTTTCCCTTATTAAAAATTCACTTCTTTCCAAGCCTATTTCCTCTAAGAGATATATCCTAAAAAAGGAATATGGATTCATATTTGTAGTTTGAATAGCAGTAAACGTGCAGACTGAGTGGACCATTAGCAATGGTCCTTTACTGGGGGAAGAAAGGACTCCAATCTAACCCATTCGCAT
The DNA here is from genome assembly GCF_024166365.1 of Elephas maximus indicus. NCBI lineage: Eukaryota > Metazoa > Chordata > Mammalia > Proboscidea > Elephantidae > Elephas > Elephas maximus. Next base: position 42,808,943 of record NC_064829.1, on the reverse strand, counting down.
CACTCCAGGACAAAATAATTCAAAAGCAAAAAAAGGGAAAGGTATGGCACTTACCGAGACTCTGAGCATAGGCACCCTACTGCACACTTTCACACGCATACCCTCATTTCAATTTTATAACCACAGGAAAGGGGCTTTTAGTCCCATTTTACAATTAGTAAACTCAGACTCAAAGAATTTAAATAACTTGCTCAAGTCATGGAGCTGGGATTCAAACCTATGCTACTCCCACCATAACATGTTATTTCTCCAAAGGAACACAAAACACAAAGAAATACAGAAGCATCTGGTAATCATGAAAATTTCTCCTCTGCAATACTAAAACATAACTACTAACAACATTTTAACATTTTAAATTCCTCTTAGAGTTTTCAGTAAAATGGCTACAAGTTTAGAAAACCTCCTTAAATAAAAACCTCACACAAATAAAGGCCTTTGAGGCTTTTGTGGGACGTTAGGGTTGATGCTTTATACCATAAACACATCCCAACCTACGATCGAGATATCAAGATAAATCCCACTGACACATTTGTGGATTTCTGCATTTCTGCTCAAAAGCAACTGAAAGAAAGGCAACGCATATAGAGGTACAAGTCAGTCTCCTACCTTATCGACATTCATTCGCTTAAACGATGCCTGCAGAAGTTTAAAATTGTGAATATACTCATGCTCCAACTTGGCTTGAAACTTTACTTTCTTCAAACTAATGCAGCCTGGAAAAAGCATGTCCATGAACTGGCAATAGGCTGCTCCTGGAAAGAGACAAGAAAAGGACTGGTGTGAGTGTCACCGTACCCAGGTGTGATGAAGACTGCTAGGCAGGAAGGTAACCATGCTATGGAGCTGCTGTCACTCACACACAGCCCTCCCAGCCACGTGTGCTCCTCTCACCGCAGCTGTCTGCCTCCTTGTCTCCAGGGGATAAAAGGGACCATGCCTCGGCACAGCACCTGCCATTCTCCATTCCCAGACCCTGGGGTACTAACACGGTGTTCACCGGAGCTTCACCAGGCTCCATGAACAAGGAGCAGAACCTCATACTTCAATGCCCAGGAAATAAGGCTAAGATAGCCCTTCTTAGCTTCTACCAGAAAAAAGGAACATACTTCTTTTTTGTCTGGTTGCTACTGCTCAAAGTCATCAAAATACATAAATTTAAGAGAAAAACTGCAGAAAATTTTCAACATGAGAGAACTTACAAAAGCTCTCATGAAATGTATAGTTCAAAACACACACCACCTATGCCCAAACTCTTTTATATCCACCTTGTGAGTGACTTAGGTGAAACTGTAAAACTCAGTGATCTCGTACCCAAAACTTGTGTACCAGTTTGATGCCAGTCCAGAGCAATGGGGTTCCTATGTTGGCATGAAGGATGAAGACCTAGACACTGGAACGTACAGAGGTTTAGAGTCACGCTGTTTATGACTGAGAAACAAACAAGACAAACATTCAATAGTCCACTGAGGAAATGGCCCGAGGAAAAGAGGTTTATCAGTAAGTCCTTGATTTTTTTTTTTAATGAAGAGCTCTTAGAACATGGCAATTTCAACTAGAAAAATCTTGCAGGACCATATTTATTGATTCATCTCTCCTTAACAGTAAAGGCTAAAGGCATTTCGGAAAAAAAAAAAAAATCAAAGGAAGAATGGCAATTGAGTGGCAAGAAAAGGAACAAGTAATCACTTTTGTTTTTTTTCTTTCCTTCTTCACTGACTCCAGATCTCTCTGTTGGTCTCCAGAATGTGCCAATGATAAGCCCTTCTGGAATAGAAAGGACCTTCTCCCATCCCTTGCCATCAAGGCTTCTATGAGGATCCTTTCATTCCATTCAGGGAACTCAGCTTTAGTTAGTTAGAAAACACCCACTCTGTCACTTATGTCAAATAAATGTCTAGCATCCTTCACTGAGATAGGAATACACAGAAGGGAGAATAAGAAACCAGGGCCCTACGGATTGTTGGAACAGGAAATGCTGGGGCAACTCATTCTTTGTAGGTAAAGTGATGAAACATAGGCCGGAATAAATATCACCTCCAGAATCATCTCTCCAATGCTTGCCCTAAGTTGCCAATACTCTGAACATTAGTAAGTTCCTAGTCAAGCAGATGAGGGTCTCTTAAAAATAAGACAAAACATAACAAAAAACATTGGCAAGAGAAACATCATGATCTGGGGGAATTCTTACAGTCATCATCCAATTATTCAGCTCTTCTTTTTGAAGTACCACCAGATGAAGCAAATTCCAATTAGCCACTCTAACATTATTTTATACAGATGAGATCTGTCTAACACCCAAACCAAACCCGTTGCCACCGAATTGATTCCAACTCATAGCAACTCTACAGGCAAGTACAACTGCCTCATAGGGTCCCCAAGGCTGTAAATCTTTACCGAAGCAGGCTGCCACCTCTTCCTCCTGCAGAGCAGCTGTTGGGTTCAAACTACGAACCTCTCGGTTAGCAGCCAAGCTCCTTGTGTCTAATACAACTGTCTCATTATCTGCTCTTCAAAGAGTTATTTTCACTTTTGTAGAGTTCAGTATAAAATTTACCTACTGAGACCCAAATATCTGTACATACATACATACTTACAAACCAACCAAAGCACTCACTTTTCAAATTAAGAAAGTAGCACACAGCTTTTAAGTAAAAAAACTATTGTTCAATACACACTGAAGGAAGAGAGAGAGGGAAGGAGGAAGGGAAATCACCTCTAATATCATCATCCAGAAATAATCATGCAACTAACACTATTAATGTTCTACTGTATACAGTCTAATCATTTTTTTTTTTTTTGGTAAATATATTTTTTTCCTTAAAAATGTGGTCATACTGTAAAACTGTGATTACATACCTACTTTTTTTAAAAAAACAAAACAAAAAAACCCCACTTTTTAAGGAAACTTTTTCTTTTTTTTTAACCTAACAGACCATGATTCCCCTTCTGGGTCACTTAATATTCTCTGCCAACGTTTTTACTAGTTTTCTGATTTTTATATCAGCTTAGCAACTTTCCTAAGCCAAGATTACATAAATATTCATGTGTATCTTCTTCAAGTACTTTTATGGTTTCAAATTTTACATTTAAATTCTGAATCCATGTGGAGTTTATTTTGGTCTATGACAAAGTATAGCTCTAATTTTAGTTATTCCAAATGTTAGTGGAAATCTGTCAGTTTTGGCTCCCCAGCATTTGGATACCTCCTATTTGGGGAGACGCTACAGTACCCCCCCTCCAGCATGGCAGCTAAACGCGGGCAGACATCCCTTTCTCCACCCCCGGCAGGAGGGAGAGATGTAGGCTCGTGACCTGGCTCTGCCTCCTGGATGTTCCTTCCTGGGTGTCAGAGTCTTGAGGAGTGAAAGAAACTCCCAGGGACCATTAGAGTTTGGTCATGATGGGGTGGCGGGATCTAGAGTCCTAAAGCTGAGGCAGCAGCACAGTGGTTTCCCAACCACACTGCTCCTATGGCAGTAGGGAGGCTGTTACAGGCTCCTCAGCATCCTTTGATTCCTGTTAGCTTCTGAGCTTGGTTCCCCAGTGTTTCCACTGACTCTCAGCTACCCAATATCCTTCCTATAAATTCCTCTTCTGCTTCAGCTTGCCAGAGCTGGTTTCTGTTACTTTCAACCAAAAAAGCTGGCAAAGTTAGCTTCGTGTTGAACACCATTTAATAAAAATAATTTTCCCCATGGATTAAAAGCACTATCTTTACCATGTATTACTTTTTTAAAAAACATGCTCTTAGGTCTTTGGCTAGACCTTAAATTGTGAATTTTAAAGTCTGTCCCTGCGATAGTTCCATACTCTTAGCTATTTAAACTCTATAGAATGTATTGCTATCTGTAGAAAAACTTACCCTCTTAGAATTTTCTCATACATTTATCTCCTTTACATTTCTGAATTTGTTATACATGGCATATAGAAAACAATAGTTTTAAAAGATGTCATTTATTATCTAGCCATTTAATAACAGAGCTTTATTAAGATATAATTCATTTCATACCATAAAGTTCAACCTTCTAAAATGTACAATTTAAATGGTTTTAATGTATGTACTACCACTACCACTATCTGATTCTAGAACGTTTTCATCACCTCAAAAGAAACCCCATACCCATGAGGAATCACCCCCCATTTTCCCCTTTCTTCAGCCCCTGGTAACCACTACTATATTTTCTGTCTCTATGGATCTGTCTGTTCTGAACATTTCATATAAGTGAAATCATACGCTACGTGGCCTTTTGTGTTTGGCTTCTTTCACTTAGAATGCTTTCAAATTTCATCCATGTTGTAAGCATGTTATCAGAATGTCAGTCTTTCTATAGCTAAATAATATTCCACTGTATTAATACACCATATGTTGTTTATCCATTCATGAGTCAATGAGCAAATACTGTATGTTTCCATTTACATAAACTAACTGGAATAGGCAAATGCAGGGAGATGACAGTTCATTAGTGACTACCATGGGCCCGGGCGGGGCGGGGGGGGGAACAAAATGAGCAGTTATCCTTTCCTTAAGGGGTACTGAGTTTCTGCTTAGGGTGATAGAAGACATTTGGAAATGGATGGTGGTGATGGTTGCACAACATAGTGAATGTAACTAACATCAGTGAATTGTACAGCTAAAAATGGCTAAAATGCCAATTTTTTTTGGTAACATCTATTTGCCCACAATAAAATTTAATAAATAAATAAATTGGGAAACTTTCCATATTTTTTGAGGGTCTAGCAGTTTAAGCACTGAAGTAAAAAATGATTTGGTTGAATCCTAATTGCACAATTTACTACCTGTGTGTCCTGGGCTTTTCACATCTTCCCTGTGCATTTCAGAACCACATGAGCATTAAACAGGCTGAATAAATGATCTTCATTAAGCAATGCGAAAAGGATGTACCACATCATCATTTCCAGAAAAGGGCATATTGAACAAGCGTTTAGGTATTATATCGTATGTCATATATTCTAGAATCAAGGGAATCCCTAAGATCTCTCAAGAAGTACTGCCTTTCAGAACTGTGTTGAAAGCTTGCCGCTGTTGCTCTTGAGTATTTCCATTTGGGCATTTTTGACTTCTGGTTCCCCAAATCTTTTAGGGGACATGCCTATGAGACACCATGAAAAGGATACACTGAAATTAATTGTTGCTACCAAGAAAATCTTAGAAGGGGCTCTTTTGGGGGCAGGAAACTCTACCAAAGTCTAACTCAAACAAGTGTGTAGTATTCTGGTTCCATCAAAGGCCAACCCTTGATGTGTGCTCTAGATTACATCTCATGGATGCCACTCCTGAAACTGTCCTCACTCTCTCCTGAAATATCAGTTTCTCTCTGTATGGATTATTCCTACAGTGTGAAAACATGCTCTCATATCGTTTGACTTAAACAGAATAAAACAAAGAATCTTCCTTGATGCCATATCATCCTCATGTTACTGTACCTCTTCTTCACAGCAATACTTCTTGACAAAATTGTCCCTATTTCTATTGTTTCATCTATCATAGTCTTCCAGCTGAACATGTTCTTGTCAAGGTCACCAATAATCTCTCTGTTATTGACTCTAACAGTTACCTTTCTTTCTTCGTCCTACTGAACCTTGTTGACCACTCCCCATCCTTTCTTCCTTAACTGTAATGACAAAACAGGCACCAACTAACTGGTAAGTTTAGGGATTATTGTCACTGTGCTGGAAGTTTCAGCCAGCCACAGGCCAGAATGTTCCTCTCCATTAGGTATACAGTTTTTTGGGTCATTTCATTATCCTTGCAAGAATGTGACCTACATTTTGCACGGGCCCCACTTTCATCATATGTATCAGGGTTACCATTATTCATGTCCCTCCCCTGCTGTGTATACTACAGTGGTTTCCTATGAAACCACTATAAAATCCAAACTCCTTCCCTGGCTGACAGTGCCTATGATCAGGCTTCTGCCTAGAGTCCTTGACAGCTTCTCTTTAGGAAGTGCCTTTCATACTGACTTCCTGGTGTTTCTAGAACACTTTAGCTTTGTTTCTGTGCTAGGACCTTCACACAAGCTGTTCCCTCTGGAACATTACTTGGCCGGCTCCTTCTTTCCATTCAGATACAGACTTGGATGTCACCTCCTCAAAGAGACCCTCCCTTAGCATATAATCTGAAGTGGTCCTCCAGTCACTCTTTATCATCTCATCCTGTTCTATGTCTGGTATTTATTTGTTAATTCATATGTTGGTTTGTAGTTTATCTTCCCTCCTTGGGCTATAAGGCTCAAGAGGGCTTGTACTTTCCCTGTTTTGGTCCTCTCTGTATCTAATCAGTACCCAGCATATAGTGGGCTTCAATAAATACGTGGTGAACAAATGAAGGCCTGCAGGTCGTAGCAGCTGAACCATCAAACTAGTTGCCATTGAGTTGATTCCAACTCATGGTGACCCCATGTGCTTCAAAGTGGAACTGCACTCCACAGGGTTTTTTTGAAGGAGATTGTTAGGCCTTTCTGGTTGGGTTTGAACTGCCAACCTTTTGGTTAGAAGTTATTTGGACCATCCAGGGACTCCTGAACCACATAAGGGGTGGTAAATAGTAAAATTCTAATGCTACCAAAGCCTCAAGTAAGAGGTATTACAGGAGGAGTTGCCATATATTCTTTTAAGAATCAATGGGGTATAAATGAACAAAAACAAAACAAAACACTAAACTGAATTAAGAACAAGTCTGGAGACCAAGTCTGCAGAAAAGGGAAAGATAAGCTACAAAATGGCTAAACGTAAGATAATGTACTTAGGTAAAACTAATCCAGATTATAGGATGATGTGCTCATCAAGAGACTAATTATGATGGGCTATGCTCTGAGCCCATCGGCTCAAGGTATTGCTACAGTTACAAAGGTCAACAAGACTTGGAAGTGATCAAGAAATAATCAGCACAAAGGAAATTATTACATGTTTGTACAATGCCAGTCGGTGTCTGCACCTGCAGTCCTAAGAATGCTTTCAGTTGTTATATATCAAAAGAAACATAATGGGGCTGAAAAGTTTCAGAACAGAAATCCGAAATGAACAGTTGGGGACTGTATTAAAGTAGACCTCAAAAATGAATATCCACACTTATGATATTTGGGGATATATGACTGGTCTACAAAATCATGAAAAGATCATCTTGTTTTCACCAGATCCCAAGACCACAACAATAGAGTAATACCAGGATAAACAGGCTTTTTAGAAGGAAATTTCTGGATAACAAAAAGGAAATACTACTTAACAATAATAAATTTATGGAATATATTATTCCAAGAAGTATAAGAGACAAAAACAACCATGCTTGTATAAAATCTGTTTGAAGTTTTCCTATCTGTTTTTAACATAGTAGTCTTATGAGGTAACTATTTTTATTACCATCACCTTATTTTACAGATTTGGGAACAAGGCTCAGAAAGTCTTCTAGTTAGTAAGCAGCAGAAACAGAATTTAAACTGTGGTCTGAACTTTAATTTTTTTTTTTTTACTCTTTCCTCTTCTCTATGCTGCTTCCAGGGAATTATAAATGAAAAAATACAATGGTTCAAAAAGTTTGGCAATTTTTCGAGGTTGTAAATCTATGATGAGTTACAAAGGAAATGGCGAGAGAGCATATGAACTGTTGAGGTAGATGGCAAGGGTGTCAGTGAAGCTTTTCCTATTACAGGAGAATCTTGGTCAGGATAAATAGATCATTAATTTGCCCCAACACAGTAGCTTTATATTTAGTGTATATACTCACTTAAGAATTTAATTTTACATATGATGTATATGTAAGATACATATGCAGTGCTATACACACACACACCATAGAAGAACGAACAAATCTGTCTTGGAAGAAATACAACCAGAATGCTCTTTAGAAGCATGGATGGCGAGACTATATCTCACATACTTTGGACACGCTGTCAGAGGGGATCAATCAGTCTCTGGAGAAGAACGTCATGCTTGGTAAAGTACCGGGTCAGCAGAAAAGAGGAAGAACCTCGAGATGGATTGAGCCAGTGGCTGCAAGAATGGGCTTAAACATAACAATTGTAAGGACGGCGCAGGGCCAGGCACTGTTTCCTTCTGTGGTACACAGGGTCACTATGAGTCAGAGCTGACTTGACGATACCTAAAAACGCCACATGCACACCCATCTTATAGCTTTTAAAATCTCACAGCACTTTTACAAAAATGCGAAACGATCTGTGGAGATGATGTCAAGCCATATTGGGTTCTGCCATAAACAGCTACTCAAATTGCTCATCTGATTTTCCCAAGGGCCAATGACCTGTTGTACAGAGATGCTTATATCATCAAGTTACTTAGTTACAACTTTCCACTTTTCATAATCTTGCTTGATATTAATGGATGGTTAGAAGAAATGACAGCCTTAATTTACTGGACACATCTATGCAATTATAGTCATCATTACAGGAATCATTAGAGGTAAATGATTTGTAAAAAAGTACATTCTCTCAAGCTAATATCAATGAGGAAAGGAGAGATAAAGAGAGGGGTTGGAGAACTGGACTGTTGGTTTGTAGATCCAAGCCTTAATTCTGAACAGGCCGCGACGTGTCATCATGCTCCTCTAGGCCAAAGGTATTCTTATGTACAAAATGTCAGGGTTGGGTAGATCTCTAAAGTCTAAAATGGGATGGTTCTGTAATTCAAAGTCTGTCATCAACTTCTATTTTCAGGAATACTTGATGGTTCTGCTACTTAGGAGACAATAATGCTTCATCTTCACCTGACTTAATCATCTGCCAGTGCTCTACATCCTAGCCACCACCATCTTCTGTCCTAATGAATGTGAGAGGAAAGGCTAGCATCCTGCTGCACCTACAGGCATAACTTTCCGGTTCAAACACGCCCTCTCCAGATTATAGCTCTGGTGGCCTCTAACTTCCGTGTTCACCTCTTTGAGCTCTTGACCCTGAGACATTCAGCAACATATTTTCTGTCATCTTTAACATTTGAATATAAAAAATTATAATGTATCTGTCATATTGGGATATTATTTTTATGCCGTAGTGACAAATTCATTCCCATCCTATTTCTGCATTCAGCCCTCCCATTCCTTGAACTGATGTTGCTGCTGAGCCATATCTGTTATCAAAGCCCAAATCTCATGCTGAAGGAAGTATTTCCTTGGGACATCAGGGCTTACTAAAAAGGAAAGTAAGGCTGCAAAACACAGGGCTGGATATTCCAATACACCAGAAGAACTCTCTGTACCTATACAAATACAAGGTTTAAAGAGTTTAATGGCAATTGTAAGAAAATGCTTTGAAAGAGGAACATTTTAAAGGACCTGAAAATCCCAAAGTTTAACTATACCATTCTAATCCAACAAAAGACACCATTAAATTTCACTGATTAGACAGTAGATAAGAACTACTCTAGGTGAAGGGAAAGACAACACACTATACAGGGGAGGTCAGCACAATTGGACTAAACCAAAAGCAAAGAAGTTTCCTGAATAAACTGAATGCCAGTGAAGCAGGGGCAGGGGTCTGGGGACCGTGGTTTCAGGGGACATCGAAGTCAATTGGCATAATAAAATCTGTTAAGAAAACATTCTGCATCCCACGTTGAAGAGTGGTGTCTGGGGTCTTAAACGCTAGCAAGCAGCCATCTAAGATGCATCAATTGGTCTCAACCCACCTGGCTCAAAGGAGAATGAAGAACGCCAAGGACACAAGGTGATTACGAGCCCAAGAGACAGAAAGGGCCACATGAACCAGCGACTACATCATCCTGAGACCAGAAGAACTAGATGGTGCCCGGCTACAACCAATGACTGCCCTGACAGGGAACACAACAGAGAACCCCTGAGGCAGCAGGAGAGCAGTGGGATGCAGACCCTAAATTCTCATAAGACCAGACTTAACGGTCTGACTGAGACTAGAAGGACCCTGGTGGTCACAGCCCCCAGACCTTCTGTTGGCCCAGGACAGGAACCATTCCCGAAACCAACTCTTCAGACATGGATTGGACTGGACAATGGGTTGGAGAGGGATGCTGGTGAGGAGTGAGCTTCTTGGATCAGGTGGACACTTGAGACTATGTTGGCATCTCCTGCCTGGAGGGGAGATGAGAGGGTGGAGGGGGTTAGAAGCTGGCAAAATGGACATGAAAAGAGAGAGCAAAGGGAGAGAGCAGGCTGTTTCATTACAGGGAGAGTAATTGGGAGTTTGTAGCAAGGTGTATATGGGTTTTTGTGTGAGAGGCTGACAATTTGTAAACTTTCACTTAAAGCACAATAAAAATTATTTTAAAAAACCCATTAAATTGGCAGTAACTCTGTGTTGTTTTTTTTAAATAATTTTTATTGTGCTTTAAGTGAAAGTTTTACAAATCAGGTCACTCTGTCACATATAAGCTTATATACACCTTACTACATACTCCCATTTACTCTCCCCCTAATAAGTCAGCCCGCTCCCTTCTTCCAGTCTCTCCTTTCGTGACCGTTTTGCCAGTTTCTAACCCTCTCTACCCTCCTATCTCCCCTCCAGACAGGAGATGCCAATACAGTCTGAAGTGTCCACCTGATACAAGTAGCTCACTCTTCATCGGCATCTCTCTCCAACCCATTGTCCAGTCCCTTCCATGTCTGATGAGTAGTCTTTGGGAATGGTTCCTGTCCTGGGCCAACAGAAGGCTTGGGGACCATGACCGCAGGGATTCTTCTAGTCTCAGTCAGACCATTAAGTCTGGTCTTTTTAATGAGAATTTGGGGTCTGCATCCCACTGTTCTCCTGCTCCCTCAGGAGTTCTCTGTTGTGCTCCCTGTCAGGGCAGTCGTCGGTTATGGCCGGGCACCATCCAGTTCTTCTGGTCTCAGGATGATGTAAGTCTCTAGTTCACGTGGCCCTTTCTGTCTCGGGCTCATAGTTATCGTGTGACCTTGGTGTTCTTCATTCTCCTTTGATCCAGGTGGATTGAGATCAATTGATGCATCTTAGATGGACGCTTGTTAGCATTTAAGACCCCAGATGCCACAGTTCAAAGTGGGATGCAGAATGTTTTCATAATAGAGTTTATTATGCCAATTGACTTAGAAGTCCCCTTAAGCCATAGTCCCCAAACCCCCGCCCTTGCTCCACTGACCTTTGAAGCACTCAGTTTATCCTGGAAACTTCTTTGCTTTTGGTCCAGTCCAGTTGAGCTGACCTTCCCTGTATTGAGTATTGTCCTTCCCTTCACCTAAAGTAGTTCTTATCTACTAACTAATCAGTAAATAACACTCTCCCACCCTCCCTCCCTCCCCCCTCTCGTAACCACTAAAGAATGTGTTCTTCTCAGTTTATACTGTTTCTCATGATCTTATAATAGTGGTCTTATACAATATTTGTCCTTTTGCATCTGACTAATTTCACTCAGCATTATGCCTTCCAGGTTCCTCCATGTTATGAAATGTTTCACAGATTCATCACTGTTCTTTATCGATGCGTAGTATTCCATTGTGTGAATATACCATAATTTATTTATCCATTCATCTGTTGATGGACACCTTGGTTGCTTCCAGCTTTTTGCTATTGTAAACAGTGCTGTAATAAACATGGGTGTGCATATATCTCATCATGTAAAGGCTCTTACTTCTCTAGGGTATATTCTAAGGAGTGGGATTTCTGGGTTGTATGGTAGTTCTAACTTTTTAAGAAAACGCCAGATAGATTTCCAAAGTGGTTGTACCATTTTACATTCCCACCAGCAGTGTATAAGAGTTCTAATCTCTCTGCAGCCCCTCCAATATTTACTATTTTGTGTTTTTTGAATTAATGCCAGCCTTGTTGGAGTAAGACGGAATCTCATCGTAGTTTTAATTTGCATTTCTCTAATGGCTAATGATCGAGAGCATTTTCTCATGTGTCTGTTAGCTGCCTGAATATCTTTAGTGAAGTACGTGTTCATATCCTTTGCCCACTTTTTGATTGGGTTGTTTGTCTTTTTGTGGTTGAGTTTTAACAGAATCATACAGATTTTAGAGATCAGGTGCTGGTCAGAGATGTCATAGCTGAAAATTTTTTCCCAATCTGTAGGTGGTCTTTTTACTCTTTTGGTGAAGTCTTTAGATGAGCATAGGTGTTTGATTTTTAGGAGCTCCCAGTTATCTGGTTTCTCTTCGTCATTTTTGGTAATGTTTTGTATTCTGTTTATGCCTTGTATTAAGGCTCCTAACGTTGTCCCTATTTTTTCTTCCATGATCTTTATTGTTTTAGTCTTTATGTTTAGGTCTTTGAACCACTTGGAGTTAGTTTTTGTGCATGGTGTGAGGTATGGGTCCTGTTTCATTTTTTTGCCAATGGATATCCAGTTATGCCAGCACCATTTGTTTAAAAGACTATCTTTTCCCCAATTAACTGACACTGGGCCTTTGTCAAATATCAGCTGCTCATATGTGGATGGATTTATATCTGGGTTCTCAATTCTGCTCCATTGGTCTATGTGCCTGTTGTACCAATCAATGCCAGGCTGTTTTGACTACTGTGGCTGTATAATATGCTCTAAAATCAGGTAGAGTGAGGCCTCCCACTTTGTTCTTCTTTTTCAGTAACGCTTTACTTATCCGGGGATTCTTTCCCTTCCATATGAAGTTGGTGATTTGTTTCTCCATCACTTTAAAACATGTCATTGGAATTTGGATCGGAAGTGCATTGTATCTATAGATGGCTTTTTGGTAGAATAGACATTTTTACTATGTTAAGTCTTCCTATCCATGAGCAAGGTATGTTTTTCCACTTATGTAGGTCCCTTTTAGTTTCTTGCACTAGTACTTTGTAGTTTTTTTTTTGTATAGGTCTTTTACACCCTTGGTAAGATTTATTCCTAAGTATTTTATCTTCTTGGGGGCTACTGTGAATGGTATTGATTCGGTGATTTCCTCTTCGATGTTCTTTTTGTTGACGTAGAGGAATCCAAGTGATTTTTGTATGTTTATCTTGTAACCTGAGACTCTGCGGAACTCTTCTATTCGTTTCAGTAGTTTCCTGGAGGATTCCTTTGGGTTTTCTGTGTATAAGGTCATGTCATCTGCGAATAGAGATAATTTTACTTCTTCCTTGCCAATCCGTATGCCCTTTACTCCTTTGTTTAGCCTAATTGCTCTGGCCAGTACGTCTAGCACAATGTTGAATAAGAGCAGTGATAAAGGGCATCCTTGTCTGGTTCCCGTTCTCAAGGGAAATGCTTTCAGGCTCTCTGCATTTAGAATGATGTTGGCTGTTGGCTTTGTATAGATGCCCTTTATCACGTTGAGGAATTTTCCTTCAATTCCTATTTTCCTGAGAGTTTTTATCATGAATGGGTGTTGGACTTTGTCAAATGCCTTTTCTGCATCAATTGATAAGATCATGTGGTTTTTGTCTTTTCCTTTATTTATATGGTGGATTACATTAATGGTTTTTCTAATATTAAACCAACCTTGCATAAAAAAATCCCACTTGGTCGTGGTGGATTATTTTTTTGATATGTTGTTGAATTCTATTGGCTAGAATTTTGTTGAGGATTTTTGCATCTATGTTCATGAGGGATATACGTCCGTAGTTTTCTTTTTTTGTGGTGTCTTTACCTGGTTTTGGTATCAGGGATATGGTGGCTTCATGGAATGAGTTAGGTAGTATTCCGTTATTTTCTATGCTTTGAAATACCTTTAGTAGTAGTGGTGTTAACTCTTCTCTAAAAGTTTGGTAGAACTCTGCAGTGAAGACTTCTGGGCCAGGGCTTTTTTCGTTGGGAGTTTTTTGATTACCTTTTCAATCTCTTTTTTTGTTATGGGTCTATTTAGTTGTTCTGCTTCTGATTGTGTTAGTTTGGGTAGGTAGTGTGTTTCTAGGAATTCATCCATTTCTTCTAGGTTTGAAAATTTGTTAGAGTACAATTTTTCGTAATAACCTGATATGATTCTTTTAATTTCAGTTGGGTCTGTTGTGATATGGCCCATCTCGTTTCTTATTTGGGTTATTTGTTTCCTGTATTTCTTTAGTCAGTCTGGCCAATGGTTTATCAAGTTTGTTAATTTTTTCAAGGAACCAGCTTTTGGCTTTGTTAATTCTTTCAATTGTTTTTCTGTTCTCTGATTCATTTAGTTCAGCTCTAATTTTTATTATTTGTTTTCTTCTGGTGCCTGATGGATTATTTTGTTGCTCACTTTCTATTTGTTCAAGTTGTAGGGACAGTTCTCTGATTCTGGCTCTTTCTTCTTTCTGTATGTGTGCATTTATCAATATAAATTGACCTCTGAGCACTGCTTTCGCTGTGTCCCAGAGGTTTTGACAGGAAGTGTTTTCATTCTCATTGCATTATATGAATTTCTTTATTCCCTCCTTAATATCTTCTATAACGCAGTCTTTTTTGAGCAGGGTATTGTCCAGTTTCCAAGTACCTGATTTCTTTTCCCTGATTTTTCTGTTATTGATTTCCACTTTTATGGCCTTGTGGTCTGAGAAGGTGCTTTGTAATATTTCGATGTTTTGGATTCTGCAAAGGTTTGTTTCATTACCTAATATGTGATCTATTCTAGAAAATGTTCCATGTGCACTAGAAAAAAAAGTATACTTTGCAGCTGTTGGGTGCAGTGTTCTGTATAGGTCTATGAGGTCAAGTTGGTTGATTGTAGCAATTATGTCTCCCGTGTCTCTATTGAGCTTCTTACTGGAAGTCCTATCCTTCTCCGAAAGTGGTGTACTGAAGTCTCCTACTATAATTGTGGAGGTGTCTATTTCACTTTTCAGTTCTGTTAAAGTTTGTTTTATGTATCTTACAGCCCTGTCATTGGGTGCATAAATATTTAATATGGTTATATCTTCCTGATCAATTGTCCCTTTAATCATTATCTAGTGTCCTTCTTTATCCTTTGTGGTGGATTTATCTTTGAAGTCTATTTTGTCAGAAATTAATATTGCTACTCCTGCTCTTTTTTGATTGTTGTTTGCTTGATATATTTTTTTCCATCCTTTGAGTTTTAGTTTGTTTGTGTCTCTAAGTCTAAGGTGTGTCTCTTGTAGGCAGCATATAGACGGATCGTGTTTCTTTATCCAGTCTGAGGTTCTCTCTTTATTGGTGCATTTAGTCCATTTACATTCATTGTAATTATAGATAAGTATGTGTTTAGTGCTGTTATTTTGATGCCTTTTTGTGTGTGTTGTTGACAATTTCATTTTTCCACTTACTTTTTTGTGCTGATACGTTTTTCTTTGTACATTGTGTGTTCCTCATTTTCATAGTAGTCGAATTTATGTTTGCTGAGTTGTTATGTTTTTCTTGGTTTTTATTTTGAGTTATGGAATTGTTAGACGTCTTTGTGGTTACCTTAATATTTACCCCTATTTTTCTAAGTTAAAACCTAACTTGTATCGTCCCATATCACTTTGTTTTCCTCTCCATATGGCAGTTCAATGCCTCCTGTATTTAGTCCCTCTTTTTGATTATTGTGATCTTTTACATAATGACTTCAATGATTCCGTTTTGAGCATTTTTTTCTTTTTAAAATTAATTTGTTTCTGTGATTTCCTTATTTGAGTTGATATCAGGATGTTCTGTTCTGTGACCTTATGTTGTGTTGTTATCTGATGTTACTGATTTTCTGACCAATTTCCTTTAGTATTTCTTGTAGCTTTGGTTTGGTTTTTGCAGATTCTTTAAGCTTGTGTTTATCTGTAAATGTTTTAATTTCGCCTTCATATTTGAGAGAGGGTTTTGCTGGTGTCAATTGCTTTAGCCTCCAACTCCCCCACTCTGCATTCCAATTCCTCGAGTCTGCTCCTCTGACTTCCTATTGAGTTGTGTAATTCTGTAATTTTACTGTTAATCTTTTGGATTTCTGAATGCTGTCTCTCTATGGATTCTTGTAGCTTATTAATTTTTCCACTATGTTCTTGAATAATCTTTTTGATTTCTTCAACTGCTTTATCAGTGTGCTCCTTGGCTTTTTCTATAGATTGCCTTATTTCATTTTTGAGGTCATCCCTGATGTCTTGAAGCATTCTGTAAATTAGTTTTTTATATTCTGTATCTGGCAATTCCAGGATTGTATCTTCATTTGGGAAAGATTTTGATTCTTTAATTTGGGGAGTTGTAGAAGCAATCATGGTCTGCTCCTTTATGTGGTTTGATATCGACTGCTGTCTCTGAGCCATCTATAAGATATTGTAATGATTTATTTTATATTTGCTCACTGAGTCTTACCTTGTTTTTTTTTCTTTCAATATACGTAGATGGGGTACTAGATTGTGCTGTCTTGATTGTTGTAGCCTTTGAATCACTTATGTCCTCTTACCAGCTGGTTTGGGCCGTTACCAGAAATATATGCCTAAAAGTCCATTCACTATTCTTGAGTAGAATCTGATTTTGGGTCACCAAGTGTGTGGGGTAGACTGTCACCTGTTTGCTTAGAGGAGTAGTGGTGACAGTTGTGTGCACCAGATTCTAGTAGCAGCAGGAGGTCACATTCCGGGGGGGGCAGGATGTTGACAGGCTTCCCCCAAGTGCCAGTGTTCCTAAAGCACTTTGGTGGGTGGGCTCTGTAGCTGTACCTTAGGCACCCAATGCATGTATCTCTACAGATTGGTAGATGTCACCATCCTCAGACCCCTATGGCAGGAGGTTAGGTGGTTTGGGTGGAGCTTCAGCCCTCAGTTCCCCATTGTGGGTCAGTGAGGGCTCTGTTTAATACATAGAGATATCAGACCTGGGAAGCTTGTCTTTCCAGTAATCCGCTAAAACAATTACAGTCTGATCTCTATCAGAATTGCCTTTGCATTATAATAGCCACCTTGTTCCTTGTAGGGATGAAAGCCCAAGACTGTGGATCGCCTATGCTTGGCTGGAGCTGGTTCTGTATTTTTAGTCCAATTTCGGGAAGTCAGGGAAGGATTCTTGGTTCCCGGGTTTTTTGTAGCTGCTTCTCTCAGGCCAGGAGAATGGGTTAGGAAAAGACAAAACAAACAAACAAACAAAAACCAAAGAGCACTTCACTCTCTGGCCCAGGAAATTCCAATGTTAATGAAGCCGCCTGGGAAGGGGAGGGGAGGGATCAGATAGGAGAGAGTAGCACCCAGGAATATAGACAAAGTTACTTATCTTGCTTGGTGAGGACTGTTTTATCTGAGATTCCCGAGGGGCAGGTAGCCTGCGTGCATGGGCTGGGTGGAGATTGCCCCTGGGGGTCAGGCCCACGTCCTGTGCATGTGCTGTCTCCGAAGCTGTGGTCAGTTCCTCCGCTCCCAGTCCAAAGCCCAGCGTCACAGTTCCCTGGCTGGGATGCCACACTCCTGGCTCTAAAACCAGTCACTGCCTCCCGGTGACTTCTCCTCCTGTCAGCTGCATCGCTGTGCTGCCTACATGCACTGGCTGGGCTTCCCGAGGTCACTTCTGGGGGCTAGGGCTGCATCCCGTGTTCGCGCCCTCTCAGGATGTCGTGCTCAGCTCCCCTGCGCCCAATCTAAAACCCGGCGCCAAGGTTTTCTGACTGGGACGCTGGCTCCAGGCTCCGAAAACAGTCCTGCTTCCCCGTGGTTGCTCATTCGTTCTCTCCTTAGCCGCGTCAG
The DNA here is from genome assembly GCF_024166365.1 of Elephas maximus indicus. NCBI lineage: Eukaryota > Metazoa > Chordata > Mammalia > Proboscidea > Elephantidae > Elephas > Elephas maximus. Next base: position 42,791,403 of record NC_064829.1, on the reverse strand, counting down.
TGCGCAGCCTGCTTGCGCTGGCTGAGTCTCTACGGAGGTTACCCCAGAGGGCTAGGGGTTAGGGCTGTGTCCCGTGCCTGCCCCGCCTCAGCAAGCCGCTATCAGCCCCGCCACTCAGCACCAGGGAACCTCAAGGGCTCAAGGCTGTGGAGTGGGTCGCGGGATCCAGAAGCGGTCGCTGGTTCAGGGCGGAGCTTTTTGCTCACCTGTCACTCAGGTAAACTCTTTAGATCTGTGTTTGATGGTCAGGGTTCGTAGATTGTCATGTATGTGATCGATTCACTTGTTTTTCCGAGTCTTTGTTGCAAGAGGGATCCGAGGTAGCATCTACCTAGTCAGCCATCTTGGCCCCGCCTCCCTCTGTGTTGTTTTTACAGACATCTTTCACATTCCTGACATGAACACAAGCTTGGTAGCTTCAATTACCACAATATTATTTAACTCTGTTAAAGCGAACTTAGGACACTGCTGACTTCACCTGCCCCGAGTCACAAATGCAAAAAAAAAAGAAAAAGAAAGATCCAGAGCTCAGAAATCTGGTTCCAAGTGAGCTTGTTTCCTTGAATTCCCACGGTCCTCAACTGAGCTTCCCGCTTCTTTCCACTGCTCTGAGCCACGTCAGAAACTTTTTATTCATGTTGCAAATAAGTCCCAAAGACAAGTATCTTTCAAACTGATTCCATGTAGAGGAAAAGGAGTAATAACCAGAGGAAGATCTCAACTCCCACAGACATAGAAATAGAAGGCTGGTGAGAACTGTGCACAGCGCTGAAAGGCACCCTATCCCGTCTCCTTTCCACACAAAGAGTAAGCTGTCAAAGAACATTTTCATCTCTTTCTCTTTATTAGAAAGAGAAATAAGCTAGCAATCATTATTCAGGCAAATGGATTTTTTAAAGATTATCAGCAGATGAACTAAAAGGCTTGCCAAACCTTGTGGTTGGGCTTTCAACTGAAAATGCCCTCAGTTTTTTTTTTTTTAAACTAATTTTATGATATAAAAACCTTCTTAAGAATTTTATAAGACTGAAGCAAACTGCCAGTAAACCCATTGCCGTCGAGTTGATTCTGACTCATAGTGGCCCTATAGAACAGAGCAGAAATACCACACAGGGTTTCCAAGGAGTGGCTGGTGGATTTGAACTGCCACCCTTTTGGTTAACAGCCAGGCATAGCTCTTGTCTATTCACAATCTGTCTTCAAGAACTAAGAATACTTTCAAAAGTAAAGTTACCTTTAAATCAAAACCTTTAAGAAACTTGCAGAAAAGCCTTAAAAACGAGTTACTGCTGAGAAAACTGATCAGATATTGAAATCATTTTACTGACTTAATATAAAAATGCTTTAAAGAAAACCAATAGAGCTTCTTAATAACATGGAAAAATGAAGCATATTTTTCTGTCTCTTTCAATAGGAAATTTCAATATATTAAAGATCCACATCCTAAATAGTCCTTGATTTAAGATTTAGGGCCAATATTTTTCTTGAAGAGTAAATTTTAGAGAAATAATTATAAATCGTAATAGAAATATCAATGGAAAAGAAAGGTGATATAGTTTTAACAATTTACTTTTTATGGTTGCTAAGAATATACACAGCAGAACATACACCAATTCAACAATTTATACACGTACAATTCAGCGACACTGATTACATTCTTCAAGTTGTGTAACCATTCTCACTCTCCTTTTCCAAACTGTTCCTCCCCCATTAACATAAACTCATTGTCCCCTAAGTTTCCAAACTAATCTTTCAAGTTGCTGTTGTCAATCCGATCCCATATAGATAGTTCTTAAAAGAACATAATGTTCCAGGCAGGCATTCTTTACTAAGTAACCTAAACTATGGTTTGGTTTTAAGAAGACTTCAGGAGGTATTTTTGGTTTAAGGTTTAAAGATTATTTTAGGGCAATTGTTTTGGGGATTCACCCAGCCTCCATGGCTCCAGAAAGTCTGATTTCATGGGACTTCAAAACTCTGTTCTACATTTTTTCCCCTTTGATCAGAATTCTTCTACAGAACCTTCGATCAAAAACATCCTATAACGGTAGCTGGGCAGCATCCAGTTCTTCCGGTCTCATAGCAAAGGAGGCAGTTGTTGTGGAGGCAGGGAGCTGATATTTTAAGAGTGGTATCTGTGAAATTCATAGAAATTAACTATTACAACTTTTTCTGCATTAAATATGGGAACGCAAAGAACCCTGACACTTAACTATTTACATTTGTTTTATTCAATCAAATAGAACTACCCTGTAGCTTATCTTGCATTTTAATGTTATAGTGGAAAAAAATGTCAACCTGCCTATTGATTTATCAATACAGAAAAAGAGTTGTCAACTGGAAAAATAAAGAAATGGCCGGTGAAGAATGATCTTGTTGGTTTGAAACATCTCTTTTCATCGACTAACTGATGATCCAGTGCTTGGTGCTCAGGGTCACCCTTAGTTTCTGACACGTGATTTCCTTTAGAGTAATGAGCTCATTAGATTTTACCAAAACAAGCTGTCTGACATATCCTGCTTCGTACACCGAGATTTGGCCTCTATACAAGAGTCAAGAGTGAAGGAAGCAGGAGAGGAACTTGGAGCACAACTCAGGAATGGTGTGTGGTACAAAATGTTACTGGCTTCCAGGGAGTCTGATACTGAAATTGGCAGCGAGATGTCCCAGAGGCTGGAGTCCGAGAATAGAGCTAAAGTTAGAATTTGGCATTTCAGACAGAGAAGAAAGGGAGGCATCAAAAGCCTTCATTACAAATGAAAAACAAGTTAGAAAGGTACATACGAAAGCTTTCTGGAGAGGTTAGTTTTCTCGTTAGGTTCATCAAAACAGAAAGTTCTGTAAAGCTGTAGTATCAGGGAAGATCACCTCTCTACTTGTACAATCACACATTTTCACATATTGGTATTATCTCCTCTACTTTCATGGACAAAAAGATTTAAAAAAAAAAAAACTGAAATTATTGACTATGGAAAAAGAAGAGATTTAAATTAAGAATAGTTTCGGTAGGAGGCAAGACCCTGAAAAGATATGAGATTTCCCGCCTAATTTTTGTGGCTATAGGTCATTTTTTTATAGGTCATCACTGAAGAAATGCCCATGCCACTTTACTTATTAATCACAGACAAATAGACCAACAAATACTTAGTGTGAAACAGGGTTCTGATTTCAAAGAATCATCTAACTCAGTTTTGATAGACCAGAGATATACACATAGGAAACCCAGCCAAAATATAAAACAACCATAATTAAGTGCTAAACTGCATGACAGAGGCATACAAATACTAAAGGAGTTGTTTCAAAGATTTTGCCCAATAAAAACCCACGAAAGAGTAGTTAATATCATCAAACAGATAAACTGAAACCTGCATTGTAATTTCCAGTCCTCAAGGAGCTTAACCTCCAGTGTAGAAGGCTTAAAATGACCATTCAGTGAACCTAAGACTTGATGGAGCTACAGAAATTCAAGAGGGAGAGCTCGCATCTTGTTGAAGGTGATCAGGAAGAAGAGGCGGGTGGTAACATTTGAGAAGCCCCTCAAAAGAAGCATGCCAAGCAAAAACAGAGAACTAGAACCTATAGGTGAAAGGCATGTTTAGTGAAGTACAGGCTATAGGTAGGGGAGTAATGGGAATAAACGCAGGGAAACTGGCTTGGGACCACATCGCTCAAAGCTTGAATGTTGGGAAAAGCACCTTATACCAATTTGGTAGGCAGTAATGAATCAATGATGACTTTTGCACCCAAGTGTCTTTAGAGCAGGGTATCTACACTATTCCATTTTTAAGCTCCAATTTTAAAAGCATTACCTATTTTTAATACAAGTGAGATTAAAGGTCAGAAACCTCAAGTTTATACACTTTCCCCAGTTTCTCAGAGAATTTCTACTAAATCACTGTTCACATCATTCAGTCAACAGTTATTATGAGTGGCCAGTATATCCTAGGCCACTATATGAAGTCTGAGCATTGTAGCCAAAGGAGAGGCTTTAGTAGGCTGTGTGAGATGAAGTGGCTGAGAGGGCTACTACAACTACAAGTCATGTTTACACAATGCACCTCTGTCTCAGGCTGCTCTTTTTTGTGGGTGAGATCACTGACCCTGGGACTGGGGATCAGGAGCTTAAGGGGTCTTCCATGGATCTCAGCCATTTCACCCTCTCTCCAAGGCTTCCTGGTGGACAGCTTATTAATCCTCCCAAACCAATAATATCTTCTACTACATTATTAAAAAGCAAAATGTTAAAAAGCAAAGACGTCACTTTAAGGACAAAGGTGTTCCTGACCCAAGCCATGGCATTTTCAATTGCCTCATATGCATGCAAAAGCTGGACAACGACTAAGGAAGACAGAAGAACTGATCACTCTGAATTGTGGTGTTGGCAAAGAATATTGGATATACCAAGAATATATCAAAAGAATGAACAAATCTGTCTTGGAAGAGGTACAACCAGAATGTTCCTTAAAAGCAAGGCTGGCAAGACTATGTCTCACATACTCTGGACATGTTATCAGGAGGGATCAGTCCCTGAAAAGGACATCATGCTTGGTAGAGGGTCAGCAAAAAAGAGGAAGATCTTCAATGAAACGGACTGACATAGTAGCTACAACAATCCATTCAAGCATAGCAACAATTATGAGGATGGCACAGGACCAGGCAGTGTTTCATTCTGTTGTACAGGGGGACACTATGAGTTGGAACTGACTGGATGGCACCTAACAACCACACTGCAGTGTTCCAGAGGGCAGCATTCTCTTCCCCAGAGCTCCCTGAGAAGAGGCCCAGTGGCCAGGGAAAGCCCAGGGTGCCCGGGATGATATCAAAGTAAAGAGAAACTCAAGAGTAACTACCACACGCCATTCATGAGAACTGTAATACATAACTGTAACACTGTTGTAACATAATTTGCTTTCCCTATATTTCACAGGCTAATCCCAGAATACTTTGCTTTTCCAAATACAATTCCAGCATTAGAAGGAATCCAACTTAGTATGAGGCACGTACAGTATTTACTTCAGGGATTCAATCATATGACCACGGGAGAAATAAGAGTGGGATTTAATTATAATATAAAAAAAAAGATGAGAAAGCAGGAAAGGAGTGCTTTGTTCTTGTTGTTTTACAGTGGATTTTAACACTGTAGGGGTTTATGTATAATTTTAAGGTTAACAAACACATTTTCATTAAAATGCTCCTTCTACAGAATTCTAATGCTCTTCCATGAATTGTGATACAAATGTAATCTAGGAGAAATAAAAGTGGAGAATGATACTTCTTAAGGAGAATGTTAAGAGAAACAGCAAGAAACAGTACTGGCCTTAGTTTCACATTTACATGCTTCTTACTGTCAAATGGTTTAGTCACAAAAGCTTATGAGCGTTAATACTTGGGTAAGAACACACCCTGGGAAGGGAGGGGACAAATAAAGAGAGGTAACTTGTTATCTGCCAGAATTACGTAATGGTTTCAGGGTGGAAAAACTCAATCTGATGGTTATTTTAAGAGTTGCCAAGCAATTCAATTATTCTGTTTCCAGGTATGCAATACTAACATGCCCAAACATTTGACAGTGATTTCTGACACCCTTTTTTATAGTGACTACATGTCAGATAAACTGTAAATGTTAAACCACAATTCAGGGAAAAAAAGTTAGAATTCTTTCTTTTGAAGAACAGCAGGATTTGAAGATGCTGAGCTTCATCATCTGAAATTGTATAGAAATTAGTTAGCCTACTAATATTTCCGATAACCACACACACAGACTACCCATTAGTGTTCTAAGCTGCTTGAGGGTTAGACAGGCTAGACATCTACTTTTGTCCAGGGACCTTGCTCAGGCTTTACTCTGTAATCTGGTAAACTGAAAAACAAAGAATCTGTATGCTCTGGATGCAAATGTGTACAAGCACAATTTTAAAAACAAAGGAATAGGTCCTAACTGGGTATGATCTGTGTGTGTGTGTTTTTAATTTTAGCTTCTTAGCACACCATCTGATACATCATAGGTGCTCAATAAGTATTTGCTGACTGTAGAAATTAATAAAGCAATATGTAGAACATTAAAACAATATCTAAATGGTACCTGTTATGGATTAAATTATGTCCCCTCACAATATGCAAATCCTAACCTCTACTCCTGAGGTAATAATCCCATCTGGGAGTAGGTTTGTTTGTTACATTAATGAGGCAGGATTAGCACAGGGTTCATCTTGAGTCAATCTCTTTTGAGGTATACCAAAAAAAAAAAAAGTCAATTCCGACTCACAACGAGTGAGCAGGGCAGAGATGGGGGAAGAGAGATATGCCAAGCCACGTGAAGATTACCGCAGGAGCAGAAGCTGAGAAGAAACAAAGACCTTCCTCTAGAGCTAAAGCCGAGAGAGAGAAAGGCTTCCCGCAAGACCCACTGGATCACTGAATCTGGACTTTAAGACCCCTAAACTGTGAGAAAATAAATCTGTTAAAGCCATCCACTTGTGGTATTTCTGTTATGTAGCAGCACTAGATGACTGAGACAGTAAGTACCTTTACTCAAAATCTTCATCTTCTCCTCTACCAGGATCCTATCCATATAAAAAGTCTAGTTTTAAGAGTATTTTAATTAAGTTCAACTTCATAGATATTTATTGACCATCCGCTAAATTTCAAGGCTCTGTTCTAGGGCCAAAGACTCAAACAATGGTTAGACAAGATGCTTTTCTAGACTGTAATAATCTTTCCTTTCTTTAAAAACTACAGCATTTGTTACTTGAAATATTGTTGTTAGGTGCTGTTGAGTTGATTTTTGACTCACAGAGATCCCACGCGACAGAACTGCCCCATAGGGCTTCCAAGGCTGTAAACTTTACAGGAGCAAGTTGCTAGGTCTTTCTCCTGAAGCCACTGAGTAGGCTTAAACCACCAACCTTTTGGTTAGCAGTGGAGCACTTAACCATTGCACCACTGTTCCTCTTCTGCTGCCTCGAATGCTAATGTAAATGGCCACACATACACTTTATCTGCTCTCTGCCTTGCTCAAACTTTCTTTTTCTGCCTAAAATGTTTTTTTGTCTCCCCTGGTGGCACAATGCTTAAGCACTCAGCTGGTAACTGAATGGTTGGTGGTTTGAACCCAATCAGTAGCTCTGCAGGAGAAAGACCTGGTAATGTGCCCCCATAAAGATTGCATTCTAGGAAACCCTGTGGGGCAGTTCTACTCTGTCACACTGGGTGACTATGTGTCGGAATTGACTCAACAGCACCAAACAACAACAACACACCTGAGCAAAAACTTCTTATTCTTCAAAGCTCAGTCCACATATCACCTCCTCGATTCTGTTCCCAGGGCAAAGCTGTTTCACTATAACGGCTGCTGGAGCCCGTTAGCAGTTTGATTTGCATTTTGATTAGTTATCTCTCCAAGCTGATTGGTGAGTTGCTCTTTAAGACTGGGAATGCTATCAATTCATCCTTCTATTGTGCTAACACTGTCTGCCACAAATACAAGGCACAGCGCTAGAACATCCATGTAGAAAAGGTTCTGTAGCTGCAAACAGCTGGGAAGCAGGTATGGGACGGAGTGGCTAGAACTCATGGGAAACGGGATTATTCTTAAATGTTGCGTTTGCACCATCCTTTACATAAGACTAAGAAAACATCAACTTTCTGCATTAGAGAAGGGGTAGGAAAAGTATGTCTCCTGGCATAGCTGCTGCAATACAAGTTTATTAACTGAATTAAATATGTGGAAAATGGTAATACCTTGATAAATAAATCCTTTACGGAACCAAGATTGTAACAAGATTATTTAAAAAGACTTTCTATTTTCCTCAATAACATAGAAAGAAGGAACATGAGGTTGTGACGTCCTCTCACATTCAAGCTTATTCAAGTCTGGATTCAACTTGAGGAAAAGGCCGTATTCTTGGGATTCAAAGGGTGATCGTGCACACTTTTGCCTGTGTGTATCTGCACGGAGGCATGACCCTGGCTGTTGATTTACTAGCCAGGAATTACTCTAGAGAGCTGAAAAGCTCTTCTAAGGCAGGTGATGATGGGTTAGAGTAGGAGAGGGGGCGAAGAGAATGTGCAGAGAGAAGAGGAAGACTTTTCCCCACCCTACTTCTGGGAGGTAGAGCAAGGAGTGAGTATGAGACCTGGAGCTAATGCCTGTGTGTTTCTACCAGAGTCTTTCTTTGGTAAGAAAGTTCTTGAAATGACGATGACATCACTGGGACACATCCTTGCCATCAGAATTACCAGATGTGTCTCATTTCTTTAATAAGAATGAGATTTAAAGGGTGGGGACATAGACTTCTGTGTCCTCTGTTCCTGCATGAGTAGATCTTTAATGGGTTCCTGATGAATGGATATGGAAAAGATCAGAAGGGCACGCACACACACACAACCACCTACTACACCCATAGCTACGATAGAGCAGTGAGAGGAAGAGGCTATGATACAGTGAGACCCCGTTCTAGAAAAAGCTGTGAACACTTCTCTGAGTCTTAAAAAAATTCCATGGGGTTGTTATATGAACTAAAAGAAATAATACATATAAAAGCACACTGAAAATGGGGGAGAGAGAGAGAGAGAGATAACAACTGAGGTATTATGACATCATTATGCCCCTAAAGCATAAAACTATGTATTACGTGCCTGGTTACAATAATCAGAGCTATAAAAATGAATGGTCTTGAATTGTGCTGTTTCAGTTATGAAACATGAATCTCCAAAATGCATGTTTTAGATTCAAAGGGCAAGGAACCAAAGAACAAAGAATAAGGTCCTTGGCTTCTCACCAGTAAAGTAGGGTATGAACATATTCCTAAGCTCTTCCAGTTTATCAACACTTGAGATTTCTCCAGTCCTTAAGACTTTCCCCAGATAAAATATATGAGGTGTTTAAATAATCACAAACTCATTTCTAAAAGGAAATTATTTTCCCTAAAATTTATGCTCCTTCTGCTAGCCTTTAGATTTAAACCAAAAAAGATTTAAACTAAAAAGCAAAGAAAAAATAGAAATATGAATCCAAAATCATGTTTTATAAGGAACAAATTCCTAAGTACAGTAATTGACATCTTTAGAAAATTCAAAATTTACTTTCTATGTGTTGGAATATACACTTTTTGTTGTTGTTAAAACTTGTTTTTATAAATCTTGGTGAATGACTACAAAACAAGTACATCGCCATATGCTTTAAAAGAAAGCATCTTATCATAAAACAGAGATGACATCATAGGAAAGGGGGCTCTTAAGGCTTCTTAATTAGAATTATAAATTAGTCTTAAAACCCACCATGGCCTCAGGCTCCAGCCCTGTGTTTCCCACTCCTTTCACTGATCCCTGAGACCATGGAGTTAGTACGGGGGCTTCAGTGGCTCATTGATTAGTCTAAGCCCCATACTCTTATCTGTATCACCTTGATAAAATCCAATACCTCTCTCCATGTACAACAGTTCTCATATCTAGACTCCTAACTAAGGACCCATTCATGATTTTTGAGTACTCACGGTTCTTACTACTATGAAACCTTGGTGGCGTAGTGGTTAAGAACTACATCTGCAACCCAAAAGGTCAGCAGTTTGAATCCACCAGGCACTCCCTGGAAACTCTATGGGGCAGTTCTACTCTGTCTTATAGGGTCGCTATGAGTCGGGATCGACTCGACGGCAATGGATTTGGATTTATGGTTCTTACTACAGAAGATGAGAACAAAGAGAACCTCAGCCCAAGGGGATAGATACTATGTGATCAAGAGTTTGTGAATGAGTGATACACTTAATAAAAATCCTAAAGACCCCACTCATCTATGACATTTGGGAATAGCTCCAGACAAGGGAAAATAACAACAGGTGGCAGGCTAGGATTTAACTAATGGTACTGCTTTGTAAAATCCCGACAATTATTAAACTTGTGATCTTATAGTGGCACTATATTAAGTTCATTTTGATTACATGATCCTTGATTCTTCTTGAAATGGATATACCACCAGCCTTTAATAGCTATATTCTAGGTGATCTATTTCCTATAGTCTTTTTTTTTTTTATTTTATTTCCCTTTATTTATGGTGATTACCACTATTCAGAAGGGACTCCAGCAGAAATAGATAAAAAGAGAAAAGACTTATGATGTGACAATGCTAATGTAGGCACATGACTCCTATCTAATTAGAGACCTGAGCAGTTATCACTGAGGTTTCGCTTTATGGAACTGAAAAAAAATCTACTGCATTCTTCTCCAAGAAGTTAGCAATTCTACAGTTTCCTGTGAATATCCCACATGTATACACAGTTGTTTTAAATAAGTAAAGACAATTTTCACATACTCATACAATGAAATCATTAGGCAAAACCCTTTACATTCTCTTGGAGGAGATGACAGGCTTCATGTATTTCAGTGCTGGCCCTAATACGAGCCATGCCTTGGACTGAGCTGAGGCCCCATGTGAAAGAGGAAAGGCCTCCATGAACAACTGCCTACTTTGCCATGAGATCAGAAGAACTGGATGATGCTTGGCTACCATTACTGCGTATTTTGATCAAAGATTCTATAGAAGAATCCTGATTAAAAGGGGTAAAATGTAGAACGGAATTTCAAATTCTCATGCACTCCAGACTTTCTGGAGCCATGGAGGGTGGATGAACCCCTGACACTATCACCCTGAGATAATCTTGAAACCTTATACCAAAAGTATCCCCTGAAGTCTTCTTAAAACCAAACAATAGTTTAGCTTAATTATTAAAAAAAATGCCTACCTTGAGCATTATGCTCTTTTAAGAACTATAGACATAAAATCAAATTGACAACAACTTGAAAGATTAGAGACAGGAACCTTTAGGGGGAAGTAAGTTTACGTTAATGGGGGAGAAACAACTCAGAAAAGGAGAGTAAGAATGGCTGCACAACTCAAAGGGAGTAATCAATGTCACGGAATTATACATGTAGAAACTGCTGAATCCGTGTATTTTTGCTGTGTATATTCTCTACAACAACAACATAAATAAAATTAAGAAAATAAAAAGGAAAGGCAACCCTAGCTTGGGGAGTTAGGGTGGATGAAACTAAGTACTCCACACATACTGGCTCACTCCATCTGGCTCAAGAGAGAGGAGGGCATTTCTGAGCTGCTTCCATACCATGGCCATCATATGTCATCCAGGTAGTACCCCACCATGCCCAGTAAGTCTGAATGTCTTTCCCCACTGACTTCCCATCTTCCCACCCTTCTTAATTTACTTCCTCCTCTGAATGCTCAAAGCGCTTCCAAAATAGCACTTAACTGCAGTGCATCTCTATCCTTTTGTGGGGCAGAACCCTGCGGCATTGAGCTCTTCTAGGGCAATGACCGCATCTTACTTATTATCACTGGGTCTCCAGGGCCTAGCCCAAAAAAATGACTCAAAACATTTGTGTTAAAGAAAACTAAACTGATTATGAGAACTGAATACAGTAATGAGACAGATGATGATGTATCTGAGTGTTTTCAAAGATACATTGTGCCTATAAATGTATAAAAAATTATGGGGCAGTTTGATAAATGAAGGTGAATGTATACACACTTTTTTCCACCATGCTATTTAGCACTGCAAAAAGCAGTAAACAGAAAAAGCTCCCCAACAGTAACAAAAATAAAAACACCAAATAAGGTTTCTTTTCAGTAGCAAAGTATCAAGATACACGTGAATAAACAAATACAGAAGGAATAAGAACTACTGTGCCATATATTCTGTTCAAATAATAAAGTCCCTTTCAACCAGTGCATTAATGGAGATAGGAGTATTTCACCCACTGCAGGGACTGAAACTAAAGCTGGAACCCTCTGCCCACTACCCAACTCACTTTTTGCCACTTTTCTAATTACTTGGTATGTTGAGATCAAGCAAACTCATTTTAAAATTAGCTTAAGCCAAATTAGAGAAAAACTGTCATAAGAAATAATCCTCTAATCCATCACAAATATGAACAACATTCCATTATAATATAATTACACCTCTAACAATAGTAACACAATCTAGGATGACTTAGCTTTCTTGCAGCAGAACAGTCTATGATTTTATAAAGCTAAATAAGCTCCTGAGCTTACAGACACTGACTGAATAGCCTTACTTGGTTTCAGTACAAGAGAGCTACAAGAGAAGCCCTACTAAATTTAGACTCTGAGCTGATTTCATCACTAACCTGTTCTCCTGAAAGAAAGAGAAGGCACAGGGGACGCCACAAGACACTGGGATCAGCCTATTTAATAAGGACAGTTCTACAGCCAAAAATGGTCACAAAAAACGCTCTGCTGGGCTCCGGAAAAACTGTCACCAGGGCAAACCTGGAGCACCTGTACTGCGGGCCCTGGGCACGGCGTGGCTGCACCTGTGTAGAATCCTAGAGTGATACTAAAAATTCCAGCTCCTTACACAGGGTACAGAGTAGTAAATGTGACTACAATATGATCAGCCAGATTCAGAAGCTTTCCCAGAAGAAGAAAGTATAAGAAACTTCAACCAAGACAAGGCTTGAACCAATCTGGAGAGGCATAAATTCAATCAAATCCTGACCATTCTTCTTCCCTTTTTTCAAAGCTAGTCAAGAAAACATCTAACATTTTCATCTAAAAAATGGTTTAATTCAAATTACCAGTTGCCATGCCATACAGTCGACTCCAACTCATGGAGACCCCATGTGTGTAAGGGTAGAACCGTACTCTATAGGGTTTTCAATGGTTGATTTTTCAGAATTTGACAGGCCTTACTTCCAAGGCACCTCTAGAAGGACTTGAACCACCAACCTTTCAGTTAGCAGCCAACTGTGTTAACCATTTGTACCTAGGGACTCCTATTCAAAGGACATTTTGTTAACACAGTCAAAGGCTGAGGAAAATAGCTACCAACCAGCATAGCTGGGTATAGTGACAGTATAGGCACTAACCATCTTATAGGTGGATTTTCTTTCAGTATTAGTAAGTCAGTTGTTTGCCTGTCCTGTGGAGTGAGTGGAGAGGAGGAAGAAGGTTGCACAGAGAGAAATGGGCAGCCTGTGCTAGGGTCCTGATGTATAGGGAGTCACTAGTCAAGTTCTCAGTGGGCCATGCTCTGGTAGTGACCCAACACTGGATGTGGTGGTTTTGCTGCTCAGACCCCAGTCTAGAGAAGAGGACTGGGACACCGAAAAATAAGTATCAGAAATAAGTTTTAAGGGGGTTGGTATCTTAGGGCTAGAGAAGAAGGATGAGAAAGAGAAGGGAAAGAACAGATTTTGTTCCACTCCCATCGTACTCCCCTCCCCGTTTCTTTTCCTCTTCCTCTCTATGCAGTCCTCGACCTTTTCTATCATCTCCAGTAAGAAGCCCTCGTGGCACAACAGTTGAGTGCTCGGCTCGAACCCACCCAAGTGGCTACACAGGAGAAAGGCCTGGCGATCTGCTCCCGTAAAGATTTAAAAAAAAAAAAAAACCTATGATACAGTTCTGCTCTGTCACATGGGGCCCTGTGAGTTGAAATCGAGTCAATGACACCTAACGACAACAACCAATAGCTTATCTAACACTGCTGTATCTTTTTTTTTAAGGGATTTTTAGCACCTTGCTGTCCATTCCCCCCCTTGAATATCTTATAAAACATCCAGTGAACTGGTTTGAGCTGGTATTGAAGTAAAAACAAAACACTCCCTTCCTCCCACCCACCCCCAGCCTCATAAATGTTATAAACCTATTGAACCAAAACAAAAAATATTTCCAGGCTGAACCAATCTGATATTTCATTTGGTTCAATCCCCCACTCTACCATGGGAAATCCACAAATATTCATTTTCTCAGCCAGCATCAGGTTTAGGTGAGAATAATACTATTGTATTAATTTTTTTATTATTATAGGTAATATTCTAATCCACTGATAGCACGCTCAATTTAAACAGCCGACTTTTTTACTTTAAAAGTTGCGTTCGATTAGAAATAAAAGCATACCATACATGCATATGATTACATGACCTAGATTTAATGTTCAAAGAAAAATTCGTAAGGTTATATATATCTTTGGGGTAAAAAGCAAAACAAAACAAACAAAAAAAAACCCCAGGAGATAAGATCAAATCATTCTCATTGTTTTGCAGCTTACTGCAATATATTTCTAAATGTTATACCTTCTCATACCATCTTTCCTTTAAAAAGCTTTTTCAAATGCTTACATGGAAACAAAAGAGATGTTATACAAAAGCTGGAAATTTTGAAGAAAATGGAACACAAATGTGAGGCAGTTTTTCAGGTCTTTTTATGAGCTACAGAAAAGCTGATGTTAGTTTTAATATTAGCTGGGAGAGATCTCTTAGCTGGAAGTAAAATAGGAAATAATACAAATAGGGAAAAAATGCAAAAGGGGTCTGCCACGATTGGAGCCCAGCCTTTAGACATTAAGAAATGATTCTGCTGCACAAGAAAAAAAGTCAGCTTAAATACGTGCAGATATTTCGTACATGTTTTCTCAGAGCATATACTAAATTAAAACCCCACACGTAAGCTCAGAGAAATTAAAAAGTTAAAGAAAAAAAAAATACAAGATATTTGACTATTCATAATTACAATAAGGATAAATCACTGAGGTCAACAATATTTGGTTTTGTTCTTATCCTAACTGCACTGTCCTAGCTGCCTTAAATGCCTTCCAAAACAATAAAAGGCATAAATAAATAAATTCATAAATAAATAACTACAAAGATAGCTTCTTCCCGCTAAATGCCATTATCGAAGACAAAAGAAACGTCACATTTTAAATTATGAATATGGAGACTGTGCCAGAGAGTTTTTGATAATTTAATTTTACTTTTATCGGTTTGGGGTTTCTCTAAAATAGACTTCAAGGTTGCAGAAGAAGTACTTGGGGTGCTTCTTAAAATGCAGATTTCAAGACTCCATAGCCAGAAATTCTGATTTAGAAGGTCTAGGATCCCAAGAATCTGCATTTGTAAGGATTCAAATAGAGATTATAAAAGCATATGGAGATCATACTTTGAGGAAACTGCTGCCTAAAATAAACTGTCTCTCTATTATGGAGTTTACAGTTTTTTTTTCAGCAAAATGTGTGTGTTTCAGGGCACAAAACCCCCCAAAACAAAGGAACCTTTAAATCCACTTTGTACTTCTGATCTAGTGAACTGGTTTGAGCTGGTTACTGAAATAACCTAAGGTACCAGATGAGTTATTCTAATGGACGTTATCTGTTCAGTAGTGATCAAAATTGTTTCTACAGGTTTTCAACATGCCATGCCTGATAACGCCGTGGCTACAAACGGTTGTAAAACGTACACCAAACGCTTTTCTTTAACATTACTGTACAAAAGAGATGCCACGAGAATCCTTCACTGATGCTGCTTCAAATTCTGTTGAGCTTGCTTTAAAGGCTTATGAGAAAGTTTAAAAGATCTGCAAAGAAATGATGTGTATTACTCATAAACATTTACGACTGTATTTAAAAATGATATTCTAATTTGCTTTCATCTCATTTGCGATCAGCAACTCTCCAAGCTGTTTACATAGGAAGCTCTCCACGGGCTCCTTTAACATTGAAGACTCATGACTGGAAATTTCCTGTACAGCCTCTTTTCGTTGTCCTCTTCCTTCCTGTGTCTTTTTTCCTTGATAACCAACCCCATTCCCCCTATCCACATGTACATATACCTCTTTTCTGGGTAAAACATACATTTTTGTCTTTGCCTCCTAGCAGTTGCAAATTGATTTTTATTTATCCCCAAAATGAGCACTTCTGAGGGAACAGCATGTGTCAGGCACTGTGCTAGGCGCCAGAATCCAAAAATGAAAAAGCAGAATTCCTATTCTAACGTGGCCCATAGTTTTGTGGAAAAAGAGACCAACAGACAAGCAATTACAATGCAAAGTGGTATGTGCTATTATTTACAGTGGATTGCTTTTTTTTTTTTTTTTTTTAGTAACAGAGAAACTCTGCTGTTTTTCCTCAGCAAATTAAACATAAGATATTACAGAGCTCCGGGAATGCACAGCAAGAATATCAACGGCCAAATAAAATTTGAATGATGGGAATTTGAAGCTGAGTAAGACGCAATAGAGTTTCTTCCTGAAAGTAACATTTGGAGCCGTTTCAGCAGCCCAACAACCTGATACATCACCGGGGTCCACGGGAGCTCATACTGAAGGGCAAAGCGCTGGTTAGTCAGCACCCACTGCTGACCTCATAAATCACAGGCCTCCACGTCTGAGGTCTAGGCAAGGTGAGGGTGAGTGAGGAACTGCTCAGATCCGGCCACCTCTCTGCTTCAGGGCGAAGAGATGTCATTAGCTAGTACCGAAAGCCAGTCTTCTCCGATTAATCCAGACCTAGCAAAGGGTTTTTTTTTTTTTTTTTTTTTTAGCAAAGGGAGAGTACACAAACCAGCGGGTGTCACGCACAGGAATGATCTCAAAGTGACTACCGCACTTCTTCAGACATGGGGGGCTTTCCAAATCTTGCCTGCATTACATGAAATCTTTTCACGCATAACCAACTGGGAAAGTCAGTAGAATATCCAGTACCACTGCATTAACTAAAACTGGCGACTCCTTCATATCTATTATGTTTTATGGATTTTCATGTGAATACATTTGAATAATATTTTTTATTTTCTAAAACTATTTTCATGTTAAGAGTCAGAGGCAGAAAGGAAATCTCTTACCTACTAGTTCACAAGAACAAACTACTTAATGTTTACAAAGGAAGACTATTTCTTTGACAAATAGTCTAACTTTATAGTATTTATTATTTATTAGAATGAAGCACTTTAAGATGCCACTGGCATGTTTTTATAACATGCCTATACTTTATCACTGAAGTAGAATCTTTTTACTTTTTAAACAAGTTTTAACTCAATACAAATTTTTTGCAGACCTACTTTGCATCAGGTATGGTACCACCATAGGCATGTGACGATGAATAAAATATATTTCTGTCTTCAAGGTCTTGCAGTATCTTCAGGGAGAGCAGGGCCGGATTAAGGCATGTGAGGGCCCTAAACACTGATAATCTGTGATGCCCCCTATTGGGTGAATGTAGCAAAAGTTAAACTCAACAGTCCATCCCCACCTCTTGTTTTTCAGAAAGAAACAGTACGCTCCCCAAGAGACCCACTGAGATAAGGAGTTCAATTACATGGGAGGGGACTGTAGGAGACAGATGTCAACGAAGGTGTTGAAGTGGCAGAAGCCTCACAGCTTAGACCTTGTGCTTGGGCACCCTGGTGACTCTGCATGAACTTTATTTCCAGCCAGCATATTCTCACGCACTGGAGCTGGTGTCAATTTCATTTAGTGCCCTGCCAGTTCCCTTCCACTGCGGCACTTGCTTTTTCTTGTATCCTGTCTGCTTGGCATCTATGAGTCTTTGCTTTGGACGACTGGTGTTCCTGTTTTGTTGATGCCCTAAGCGCCGGCTTACCTTGTTTATTGGGTAACCCAACCCTGAAGAGAAGTAAGAGTTAGACATGGCAACGCAGTGTGGCAAGTGTTTTCTGGAGAGGTGGGCACAGTGTTAGGGGAACACCATGGAGCCTAGGGGGTTGAGGGATGCTTCACAAAGATGGTGGCAACTGAGCTGGATTTTAAATTGTGAATGGGATTTCACCACGTATGAAAAGGAAAGACCTCCCAACAAGGGAAGCATGAGAAAAAATATGTGATTCAAAAGGGAAGGAGTCTTTCAGGAACAAGGGGTATTTTGTAAGGCTGAGACACAGGGGAGTGAGACAAACAAGATGACACTGAGATGATGGGTTGAAGGCAGAACAGAAAAGACTTTATCAGCCTCAGTAAAGGAGTTTGAATTGTGTCCTATAGGGAAGGACAATATGGAGCCCTGGAGGTTTCTAAGGAAGGGTGTTACAGGACCCAATCTGTGTTTTAGGAAGACAAGCATGGCGGCTACCAACAGATAATAGAGAGGAGTTGAGGAGAGCAGCTAAGAGGCATTACGACAGCTCAAGCAAGAAACTGTTCATGATACCTGACAGGATGGCTCTGTGCTCTTAGGTGCCTATAAACATTTTTTTCATATGTTCTCTAGTTATACATGACCTTTTCCCCTTCAATTATATCTCAATGCTGATACTTATTTTTTCCTACCCAAAATATATCTGTGGCTTATAAAATCACATTGCACATGACAGCAAACATTTAGGTAAATACTTAAAAGATAATCTCTTACCTGAACAAAGCTGTTCCACTTTTGTGTAGTTTAAAGATACTATGTCGTTAACCCATGCAATGATGTCATGTCTGCTCATAGTCTCTTGGGTTATCGAGGTAGAATACACATTGACAGCCATTCCCCAGCTAGGAAAAAAAAAAGAAGAGGTTTATTTACCCACAAGGAAAAAATTAACTCAGAAACACAGAAGACATCTATTGAAGGTCAGGGTCCTTGGCAGAGCTCTAGGGGAGGTAAGAGTTTTGCTTTGGTTAAGTGCTTTACCTTTGCTTTCTCTATATATATTCTACATACTTGTCATAATATAAATAAATTTCACATACTTTTCAAGTAGGACCACTTGATAGCTCCCTCAACTAGACCCAAATGTTCTTCAGGTTCTAGGATTTCCAGTTTACAATACAAATTAGAGTCTCACTTTTGTCCTTAAATCCATGTGTGGTATTAAAAAGTTATCAGGTCTACAACAGTATACACCAGAATAAGTTTTCAGTTTTATAAATTTCATAGCTTACAAGTACTTGCAAGCCAGCACCTCCTCCAGTCTGCTCATACTTTGGATTCAATGCAATCCCTATCAAAATTCTAACAGCATTCTTTGCAGAAATGGAAAAACCAATCTTCAAATTTACATGTAACTACAAGAGGCCCTAAATAGCCAAAGCAACTTGAAAAAGAAGAACAAAGCAGGAGGACTCTCCCAAATTCCAAAACACATTATAAAGCTACAGTAATCAAAACAATCTGGTATTGGTACAATGATAAACACATAGACCACTGGAATAGAATTAGTCCAGAAATAAACCCACATATGCATGGTCAATTGATTTTTGACAAGGGTGCAAATACAGAAAAAAACAATCTCACCAATAAATGATGCTGAGACAACTGGATCTCCATAAACAAAAGAATAAAGTTGGACCCATACTTAACACCATATATAAAAATTAACTCAAAATGGATCAATGACCTAAATATAAGATTTAAAACCATAAAACTTTTTGAACAAAACATAAAAGTAACGCTTCAGGACCTAGTTTCGACAATGGATCCTTAGATGTAATACCAAAAGCACAGAAAGCAAAAGACAAAATAGATAAATGGGACTTCAAAATTAAAAACTATTGTGCAACAAAGGAATTTATTAACAAATGAGAAGACAACCCACAGAATTGGATAAAATTTTTGAGAACCACGTATCTGAGAAGGGTTTAGTAACCAGAACATATAAAGAACTTCTACAACTCAACAACGAAAAGACAAACAACCCCATAAAAAAATGAACAAAAGACCTGAATAGATGTTTCACCAAAGAAGATATACAAATGGCCAAAAAACATTGAGAAGATGCTTAACATCATTAGTCATTAACCCAAAACCAAACCCTTTGCCGTTGAGTTGATCCTGACTCATAGCCATTAGCGGAATGCAAACCAAAATCATAGTGAGATACCACTTCGCTCTCACTAGGATAGCTATAATCAGAAAAATGGAAAAGAATAAGCGTTGGTGAGGATGTGAAAAAACTGAAACCCTCATGCGTTGTTGGTGGGATTGTAAAATGGTGCAGCCTCTGTGGAAAATAGCTTGGTGGTTCCTCCAAAAGTCAAATACAGAATTGCCATATGACCCAGCAATTCCACTCAAGTATATACCCAAAAGATCTGAAAGCAGGGACTCAAACAGATATTTGTACACCAACGTTCACTGCATCATAATTCACAACAGTCAAAAGGTGCAACTCTCCATCAATAATTGAATGGATAAACAAAATGTAGTATATACATATATACACAATGGAATATTATTCAGCCTTAAGGAGAAATGAAGTTCTGATACATACTCTGACATGGATGAAGCTTGAAAACATTCTGCTGAGTGAAATAAGTCAGAAACAAAAGGACAAACACTGTATGATCCCACTTAGATAAAATACCTGGAAAAGGCAAATGGATAGAGACAAAAGTTTACTAGTGGTTACCAAGGGTGGGTGGGAAGGGACATGAGGAATGTATTACTTAAGGAGTGCTGAGTTTCAGTTGATGATGATGAAAATTCTGGAACTGAACAGAGGTGATTGTTGCACAACCTGATGACTACAATGAATGTCACTGAACTCAACACGTAAAACTGGTAGAAATAAGTGATATTTTGTTATATATATTTTATAATAAAATATAAAAAGTCATACAGAGAAATAAGCAAAAATATAAAAGGTTAAAAAAAAAGACCAGTAATAAAATAAAAAACTAAAAAATGCTGAATGTAAGAATGTGCGCTACTTTTTTTTTGCAAATACAGTAAGGAGGGCAGTAGGTAAGCTAGGAACATTTTCTATCACTATGGAAGGAAATTACTTTAGAAATAGGCCATATACATGCTTCACTAGAGGCCTGGTGGTGCCTCTAATGAAGCACCTCCTGGTTAAGTGCTCAGGTGCTAACAAAAAGGTTGGCAATTCAAACCCACCCAGAGGCTCTGTGGGAAAAAGACGTGTCAATCTGCTCCTGTAATGATTACAACCTACGCCAATGGAGGCACTTCTACTGTCATATAGGGTCACTGTGAGTCGGAATTGACTTGAGGACACACACAACAACATACACACACATATCGGAGCTCTGGTGGTGCAGTGGTTGAGCATTCAGCTGCTAACCAAAAGGTCTGCAGTTCAAATCCACCAGCTGATCTTTGGAAACCCTATGGGGCAGTTCTAGCTGTCCTACAGGGTTGCTTTGAGTCAGAATCAGCTCCTCGCCAATGAGTTTTGTTCATAGACAACTTTTACTTCCAATTTTCAAACGCATACGAAAGAAGAAAGTAACAGAATAACAAACCACCAGTTGTATTTACCTCTTGGCTTCAACAATTATTAATACTCCATTTATACTCCTTCCCATCGACCCCCCCCATCCCCACTCCCCACCACCCATGCCAGATTACCAAAAAATCAAACCAGTTGCCATCGAGTTGATTCTGACTCATAGCAACCCTATAGGACAGAGCAGAACTGCCCCATAGAGTTTCCAAGGAGCACCTGGTGGATTCGAACTGCCAACCTTTTGGTTAACAGCTACAGAACTTAACCACTAGGCAACCAGGGTTTCCCAAGCCAGATTATTTGGGAGTAAATGCCAAACATGACATAATTTCATCTGTAAATGATTCAGTGTGTCTCTAAAAGATAAGGACATTTTTATAAACTATACCACATTATCACTCCTAAACATAAAAAGGAATTTCTTAATATCAAATACGCTGTGTTCTCATCTCCTAACGTCTTATTTTTTTTTCACTTTGTTTGATTCTGGATTCAAATAAGGTTTATACATTGTGATTCCCTGATGTTATACTTTAAGATTCTTTTATCTGTAGGTTTCTCCTCCATTGTGAGTCCATATCCCTCCAGCCCTGTTCATGCCTCTTTCCCTTTCTTAGCTCTTTCCACAGTAGACTTTGACACAGAATCAAAATGGCAAACTGCAAGTTTGGAGAGAATATCCTGTGAGCTTCATACGAGACGGGATTTCTCCACCCACCCATCCCCCTCATATCTGAAGTCTTTGCTCCTGAAGATTGGAAAAAAAATCCAAGGCATGCATTGGCATCTCAGGTAACAGCCTAATTACTGCTTTGCTAGACCATTTTTAAAGGGCTTTTATTTTTTGGTTAATAGCTTCTATTGTGGAAACCCTGGTGGCGTAGTGGTTAAGTGCTACGGCTGCTAACCAAAGGGTCGGCAGTTCAATCCACCGGGCGCTCCTTGGAAACCCTATGGGGCAGTTCTACTCTGTCCTGTAGGGTTGCTATGAGTCGGAATTGACTCGACGGCAATGGGTTTGGTTTGGCTTTGGTTTAGCTTCTATTGTTTCCTTCAGTCTATCATTTATTAAACAAAACTGCTTTTGATATTCAATGTTTTATCACCTATGTAAATTACATAAAACCTCAGTGAGAATATTTCAAAATATGTAGAATATTAACAAATAATTCAATTTAAAATATTTTGGATTGTTTGATGTAATTTTCATATACCTGCATAATTTTTGGTGGTTGATTTACTTTTCTAATGGTTTCCTCCTCAGTCAGTGCTGAAATGTGTTTGTATTTACTAGGATAAGGAGGGGAAGCCCAGAATGGGGCTAGACGGCACTGAACCAATTGGGCATAAATAAATTTTGCTCCAGATGATTTAAAAACAAAACTAAGCACAAAGTAGGGAAGACACAATCAGATCTGTGTTTTAGAAAGATGATCCATATACAACAAAACCTGCTGCCGTTGAGTTGATTCCAATTCATAGCGACCCTGCAGGATGGAGCAGAACTGCTTTAAATCTTTACAGAAACAGACTGCTGCATCTTTCTCCATGGATTTGAACCGCCAACCTTTGGATTAGTAGCCAGACGCTTTAACCACTGTGCCACCTGGCTCCTTATCCATATAAAAGTGAGTAACAATTTTCTGGTTACCTAACAGAAAATAAGAGTTATGGTAGCTTTTAAAAAATCCATACGAACAAGGAAGCAAGTTATTTACTGCAGGTTCTGTCAATGAATCACACTTTCCTCCAGGTCTTTATTGATAACATTCAACTAAGGGCCACAATCCTTCTTTCATATCTAAAGAGACATTCAGCACAAAAAGCCAAGTAAAAGCACTATCTGCCTTCAAGGAGTTTATTTACAATGACCAGGTGAACAATGGAAATAACCGCTGCTCTGTGCTTTAAAAAAACTTGAGTTAATCAGTCACTAGGCTCACCTGTTCTAACCTCTACCCTATAGCTGTCTAACCTACACAGCTGCAAACCCGTTGCCGATGGATGAGTCAATTCCAACCCACAGTGGCCCTATAGGACACAACAGAACTCCTCCATAGGATTTTCAAGGCTGTTAACTTTCTGGAAGCAGAGTACCACGTCACCTGGGTGGCTGGTGTCAGAATGACAAAGTGGGAAAGTAGGGATATGAGTTATCTTCACATTTTGGAAATTAGCCTTGTGTCAGCTACCATTCATTCATGCCGGCCCCAAAACCAATTAAAATACTCTACAAATTTGTCAAGAACAAATCTGGCAAGGTCCGTGAAAGATTCCAGAGCAGCGTCTCTTCAAAATCAGACAAATATGTACAACATCCTAGGCTAGCATTATGTGTGGCCTCTAACTGAAATTTTTCTTATGTAATTCATTTTGTGTCTCTGCCTCAACCCACCCCTTACAAACCATACTTGAGGGAGGGGGCTCCTTTTCCTGACTTCCTCCCTTCATGCTTTGATCACTCCTCTTAGAGGGAAAAAAATTTTTTTTTTTTCAGCAGGACTCACCACAGGCCAGGTGTCCCAAGATTCTAGCTCTGACCCTGTTTTGGGTGTGTGAATATATGGAGGAGGGCTTGAGGAATTAAATTTGGGAGTGAGGCATGTGGAACCTATTTTGATTTTTTTTTTTTTAAACAACTAAAGTCTGGGCTTGCTAGGATTCCAAGTTTAGACATGGCCATCTGCGAAGAATAGCCTCCCAAAGTGGGTGGCTACCGTCCGCTGGCTGCTCTGTAAGGAGGTTCCAATTGCCTTAGATTTACCCAAAATCCACTTTGAGGCCGACCCTTTAAAAACCCTTCCTGACGTCAGTTACCTTCTTTATGCCACTCGGTAAAGGAACTTCTTGTTCAATATAAAATGTTCTAAAAAGTCAACCCACCCCACGCGAACATGGCCTGTTCACACATTTTGCACTGACAACTACATCCACATCTGTGACTGCCTTTCTTCTCTCGTAACAATCTCTATTTCCCACATGTTCCCACATCACTGGGAGAAGTAAACCCAAGGCCTCATGCTTAGTTCCCATCTCACGGGGTGTTCTTTGGGTAAGGTTTTTAGGATTGTCAAGGTTGGCCAGTTTCTCCATACCAGGCCAAGGGAGGTACATTATTTCAAACACACATGAAAGCATGGATTTTCACTCAGAGAGGAGAATCTGTTTTGCTTTTCTAACAGAAATAATCATTTTGCTAACACCTTTAAAAAAAAAAGAAAAAAAAAACACCTTTAAGTATCCACAAATATGATAACAGTTTACTTCATCAGTATAAAAAGAGAAAACGTAGCCAATCACTGATTTAATAATGTATATTTCCTTCTCTTACAAGGTAGTCAGTGCTGCATCTTTCTAAAATAATCCATAAATTTCTCAGAAAAAAAAAGTACATCCCAGAGATTATACATTCACCCAAAGGAAGAACCCCACAAGACCACTTTTGCACATAAATTATCAACCCAAGGGCGAAATATTCCGTGCAAATGCACACATTTCCGTTAAATACGCGAGTTTTCGTCTGAAAAGTCTTGTGACAACACAGAACAGATTCTGCCTGAACGCCTCCTTCTTGGCTCCCAGAAGAAAAAGGCTGACGTTAAACCCCCGGTGGCTGTCCCTCACACTGAACTGAGCATCAGCGGGGAGTGACATGTAAATGTGTCCCCTGAACCAGAAACTCCCCCACTTTTCAGCTAGGTGTAATTCATTCTCTAGATTCAATTCCATCCAAACATTTCATCAAGGAAAGGGCATCTCCAGATCATTGTTTATTCATCGCTCTCTTTACTCGCCACCTGAAGTGGGGGGGCAGGGAGAGGTACTCATCTGAGGAGGGCCATCAGGACGGAGTAAAGAGGGAGTCAAACCTTGACAAGGTGAAATCTCCCTGGAGGAACATTACAGAAACTGTAGTGAGTTTCATTTAAAATTGAACATTAAAGCTTCCATTTCACTTGTGGAATAACTGATGTATGCATGGATTTTAGGACTGGAATGGGAATTCAAGAGTTCATTGATCGTCCTCAGGTAATAACACACTTAAGCCCCTGTCAGCAGATGTGCATCTTCTGTTTCTAAAAGGCTCCAGGGCTCTGTTATGGCATTAGGCTAATTGCCTAACTCCCCTGGGCACTGCCCACCACCCCCCCCACACCCAGCTGCCCTGAAGAGGCAGTAGAAGGGTCTCCTAGGGTGGCCGAGGTCTGAGAGCTGCACTGAGCTGAGACAAGGACGACTGAGAAGTATCAGGCCACTGCCCACAATTCTAAAACACATACATATCATTAAAATGTAGATACTGAAATATGCTATTTTTTCTTAAAATTAAGTTAGTTATGATTTAGAATGAGTGAAGAAAACCAATATAAGTGACTTTATTACTAAGCTGCTTAGAGAAACATTTGCTTGCCAAAGTTATTCTACCACAACCAAAAAAAAAAAAAAAAAACCTACACCCACTGCTCTCAAGTCGATTCTAACCCATGGCAACCCCATGTGTTATAGAACTGCTTCATAGGGTTTTCTTAGTGGGTAATCTTTACAGAAGCAGTTGCCAGGCCTTTCTTCTGCAGTGCCATTAAGTGAGTTTGAACTGTCAACCTTTCGATTAGTAGTTGAGTGTAAACCACCTGCATCACTCAGAGGCCTTATCCTATCATACCCACAGGCTAATGAGTTTTCTCAGAGAGCGGTATTTCAGAGTTTTCTAGGCTGCCTATCATTGTGATATTAATGGGGTCTCTGTTAAAATTCATTGCTTACTAATAATATGTTTAATGTGGGCATAAAGGTCCACTTAGTCTGACAATTAAAACTCCAGTTAATAACTGCTACCTTTCAAAAAGAATGAATACAAAAATATTATTCCTTTACAAATTGCCCTTACTTTTACCATAAACTACCGCTTTTTAAAGCAGATCACACTCTTTATTGCCATACCACCAAGTATTCTAAGTACTATTTTTTAAAAATAGAGTATGACTAAAACACAGATTTTTTTCCAATTGCCTGCAAAAGGAGATTCCATAACTCGCCTTAAAAACATACCCCCATTTTTAACAGCCTTCCTCCTAACCCAGATCTCATCAAATGCTATTCGTTAGGTGGCTACTTGCTTCTAATCCTTAGCTTGGATACCTACCATATTGTAACTAAATGAAAAAAGCATGGAACTTTCAAAATAGCACTCAGAATTCACAAATCAATAGCTCTGCCTCTGAAATGACTTGGAAACTTGGCTCTTATCCAAGGAATGAAGAAATTTTGGAATTCCAAAAAAGTTCTTTGTGGCATCCACAGTGTCCACTAATATGAATGAAACTGCATTGCATATAATGAGATTAAAAGGGAGATGCCATAAATACACACACACACACACACATACACACACACACACACAGAGCATACGTTTCTTCATATGGTTAGAAATACAGTTGATTATACTTGCCTAAATGCCCATCTGGTTCAAACAGTGGGTGGCTTGGTCCATGTTCTGAAAATAATTCCAATGACCCAGAGCTCATTCCCATGCCACAGGGCTTGGAGGGTCTCCCAAGGGCACCAGCTTATGTTCAGCCTCCCTTCCTCCTACTTGGCTCCCAGTACATCCACTCGTTCTTTACCATCTGCCTTCTGTTTACTTTCCCAGCCCTACTTGGCCCTGTTCCCTCCCACCCTGACCTCAGCTCTCTCCCATGATCCCAAGTCACTTCCCATCAAGCCCCAAGCCTCCTCCACCCAGCATAATTCTGGGTCAAGCTTTTAGGACATAAGTACCACTGCCACCATGCTGGGTGGTTGCTCTCAGTTGTTAATCCACCTTGTGTAAAATTAAGTACAAGATACAGCAAAAGAATATGTGGCAATCAAATGAGCAACAGACCACTACGGATGCCAGGCAAAATCATGTGATAGGCAAATTTGTGTTGGGAATGCCCCCAGCCTCCTGATTCTGAGCTATTTTGTGCTCTTGGTGGTGCTGGTCTCTCCTGGGCCGCTTAGCATCTTCTGCTATCCACTATCTTTAAACCTTCTCATAATAAACAAATGGTGGCTGACAGCTTCAAGGTTAATCCTTAGGGATAACTGGGGCCCAAGGCCTTATGCAAAGGAAGAGACGCCCCCATGGTGGAAATTTCCCCCCAGCCTGGAATACTAGTTCCCAGGATTTGGCACCATTGGATACATATATCATGTTTCAGGGACAGCTCAAATGTCAACTTCTCAGCAAGGCTTCCCTGACCACCTTATCTGAAATGGTGTCCTCCAGCTGTTCTCAAAGCTCTCATTCTTTTCTTCATGACACTAAGACAATTTGTTACCATCTAGTTTGTTTACTGTCTGTCTGTCCACCATCTCCTGACCCTAGAATGTAAGCTCTTTGAAGATAAAGTACTTTATAGAATTTAGTTTGTTTTCTACTGTATCTCTGCTGTATGTGCTGTATCTCTGCTGTATGTGCTGTATCTCTGATGTCTAGATCAGTGCCTGGAACACAGTGGATGCACAATAAGTAAAAAATGAATGAATATGGGGAGAGGAAATTCACAGGGTGCTCAAAATCAGGCCAATTGCTAATACGTGTCTGTAGTGCTACATGAGATGGTCAGGACAGAATAAATTTGGGTTGAGTGAATTAAAGGGCTCTGTCTTCTTTGTCTAAAAAAAGAAGGAAATGTGCAATTCTCTATGTCTTGAACACAGGTATAAGAAGCTCGCTAGTTTTATGGCAGCTTCAGGAGAGCACTGGTCTAGGAGTCAGGGTACTGGCTTCCAGTTCTAGAGCTATCTTCAACTGGCTGGGTAAACTTGAGCACATTTGCTTCACCTCTCTGGTTCTTCTTTTTTCTTCAATGGTAAAACACAGGGACTAGATTAGATAACAGATTACAATAACCAGCATTTGTTGAAAACTTGCCATGTGCCAGTGCAGGACTAAGCAGTTAACATGCATTTCCTCATTTAATCTTCCCTATAACGCTATGTGATAACTACTATTTTTATGTCATTATGTAGGAACAAATACTCAGACAGGCTCAGTGACTGGCCAAAGTCAAAACTATTAAGTGGCAGAGCTGGGATTTGTATGTAGGCCTGATTCTAGAATTCTTGCTCTTAACACCAAGTCCCTTCCTACTCTGTCTTTATAATGTCATGAAAATGAGTAGGAAAAAAAGAGAACCCAAAGTGAGGACACAAATGTGATCTTTAATAGAACCACTTTTACCTTTTTAATTCTATCAAGGCATCATTTTACATTTTCACTTTAACCAAGATGAATTTTTGACCTAAGAAAAGCCTGAAATGTAGAGATTTGAGCAACTAGTTACTCAGTTTATTGCTGGGAGCAATTTTTGGTTCAAAAGTCTGCCAGCTGTAACATCTAAGCATGCTGATATTTTAGGAATCATCACATTTTACATTTCTAGTTACTACGTACTTTGGACTCAAGTCTCTCCATTTGCTTCTTGTGACAGTTGAATCAAAATGGACAGAGACCCCGTACATTACTCCTTGTAAGTTTTTTCAATGCTAATAAAAGTCTTCAGATTGGCGTCTTGACTATATCCTTAAAAAAAATCTATTTCTTAAAAAAAATCAACTCTTGGTATCTTACCCTTGGGGTTTAGTGTCTATCCAAAGGTCTGTATTTACATTACAGTAAAATTCATTTTTAAACTCACAAGAACATTTTGAAGTGGAAATGGCAAATGAAGTCCGGATAAAATTAAGCCTATTAACAGGACACAAGTACAAGCCAACATTAAAAACGATTCCGGTGACTCTGCCTACAAAATGGGTAATGTACAGCCATATCCTTCCAGCCCTGTTTATGCCTCTTTACTTTTCTTAGTTCTTTCCACGGTAGACTTTGACACAGAACCAAAAGGGCAAACTACAAGTTTGGAAACAGGAAAAGATTAAATTCCTTAAATCTTACCTTTACTGGACAAGGCACTAATCAGCTTCTACATCTAACTCACTCCCCAACCCCAGAGAACATCCTGTGAGTTTCAAACAAGATCTCTACTGTGTGTTAGGAGCAGCAGCAAACGAAAATTGTAGCCTCGACGGCAATGGGTTACAGCTAAGGAGCTCTGGTGGCGAAGTGCTGAACTGCTAAATGAAAGGTTAGTGGTTCAAACTCACTCAGCCTCTGTGTGGGAGAAAGACCTGGCAATCTGCTTCCTTAAAGATTACAGCCAAGAAAACTCTATGGGGCAGTTCTATTCTGACACGCAGGGTCGCTATGAGTTGGAATCAACTCGATGGCACCCGAGAACAACAACAACATAGCTAAGATTAGTATTGTTCAGCCAAACTAGTGAAGCACTGGAGGAATACTATGAAAACAAGGAGTACTATTTCATCACCAGTTCTCTGCGGCATCCTCCCAAAAATTTCTTTTCACTCCAGATGAAAAATTTTACTCCAGGTGAAATGATCACCTGCATTTTGGCTGGAGAGTGGACTTCTCCATCCCTCCTACGATTCCATCCCAGGATCAGGAGCTTGCCCTTCTTTCTCCTTCTCTGTTTTTCTGGTACTAACTCTTATTTGGGCAACCAGATACCAATTCTATCTCCCTTGTATATCGGAATGGAAGAAGAGTTAAAAAAAAAAAAAAAAATCAATAAACTCACCTACTATTTATTTACTGGAAGGAATGGCTGATAGACTTCTACGTTAGCCAGAAAGTGCCCAGCAGCCCCTGACAAAAATCAGTTTACACAACACACACTTAACTTGCAGTTCCTCTCTATTGACTTGTCACAGGCCAAAAATTGCAACGCTTCTAGCATCCACATAATAGCATTACAATTCCCAAAGGGAGGTACAGAAACTGCATTCAAGTAAAAAGTGGATAAAAACTGCCAGGTTTAAACTGAATGAGGTATGGAAATAAGAGAAGGACAGGTACATGGTAAGACACTTGGGTTTGGGAAAAAGATGGAAGCTTCTTGAATTGAAGCCTACCTTCTAGATTCTGCAGTTCTATGGTTTGAGGACTTAGGGGAGCAAAGGACAACATGTAACATTATGTAGTGCTTTAACAAATGTGGGGGATAGTGCTTGCTACTGAATTGGGACTGTTTTGTTAAGCTTGGAATACTTAAAGACAGTAACAATGAATGAGCACTTAGAGATAATTAAGAGAAAAAGGAAATTACTTATAAGACTATCTTATAAACTCTTTGACTAAGTAACCAGAGATATTACTCTACACCCAAAAACACCATATCTAGAGAAGGGTGGATGGATTAGTTCTACAGCTGATATGTATGTTAGTCACCTAGTATCTGAGCCAATGTGAACAGCTGAAATTCATAAATGTTGTAAAGTGTCCCTTCCTCCCCCTTTCCCTAGTTGCCAGGTTTTTAGGATTAATTTGACTCAGAGACTTTAAAACATGCAAAAAAAAGAAAATTAGGTTTGAATTGTGTAATCAAATAATAATTATAATAATTATAACTTTTTTTTAACTTTCAAACTTAAAGCAAAGACCTGATATCACACTGGTTGACTTAATGTTTCAAAAACCAAGTTTATATTATTTTAGCCTTAGCTATTGCTATAATTAATAAGCATAATAATGTTATTTTTAATTTTACATTAAAAAATCAGTACATTTTCACTAAAGAAAAAATAGAAAATACAGATAAAAAATAAAAATTAGCCATTATCCCATCACCCAGTTAACGTTCATTTTCCTATCTTTCTAGACCTCTTTTATATGTGTATGTGCATAAGCACTTATTTATAGGAATATACATACATATGTATATATACACTTTCACAGTAATCAGTTTGTTTCTGTTAAAATATTGTAAACATCTTTCCTATCTTCATGTGTAATATTTGTATTATATTTCATTGTGTAGGTGTACCACAATATACCTGATGCCAGAATTTTATTTTAACATATTTTTTAAAAATTCCTTCATCCTTAATTTCCAGAACTCCTATTTTCCTCGGTTTTTTCCCCTCTTTTTTCAGTTAAGTATTATTTCGAGACATATAACTAATGGTCTCTTAACAATGACCAAATCACCATGGCATGCACAGAAGTACTTGGCCATTTTTCCAAGTCTTCCAGTCTTCAGGTGATTTTGGGGGTGTCTAACTGCTTGCCAGTTAGAATCTTTAAAGCCAAAGGGACATCTTCTGTTCTGTGCTCTCTTGCTAACAGGAAAGGAAGCAAGCAATCATCTTACTACTTTAAAAGGGGGGAAAAAAAAAAAGGTTGTGTCCTTGGCCATCGTAAACTAAGGGAACCACAGGATGTCCTGTCTAATGGTATTTGGCTTCCTTTCACAGAACGTCCTCAATTAAGGCAAAACAACACTGTCAACTGATACTTGAGTGGCTGAGACTTGCTCAGTCTCAACCAGAACACAGAAAATGCTAGTCTATAATTTAGACAGCAAGAGATTACTGCCATCATGGAAGCAGTAACTTACCTGAAATTCGGCCTGAAGGTTTTGGTAATAAAAATGAATACATGAGAATTGAAGTAAGTTGCACTCATAAAATCTACTAGTAGGCTTAAGGCATTTGTGAAATCATAAGTGATCTTATATTTTATAACAAATGAAGCGTCTTTAGATTATGAAATATAGAAATTTGGCTTTAGCGGGAAAGATTTCCAAACAGATTCTGGAAGTCAAGCATTCCACCCTCTCAAAAATTACAAGGTCCCTCAAGTAGATCCTTTCAGAGACACCTTACTAGGGTTTTGCTTTCCAGTCCCTAAATCTTACTTCAGGCACTTTCTCCTTCTTAGGAGCTTAGAGAAGTCCAGAATCAAACCGGTAACAAACACAAAGCTGCCAAATTAGACAGAACGGGAATGAAGTAGAGCTGGGGCTGTTCATCTAAGGCTTTAAAAGGGGGGAGGGGTATGGAATCCAATGTTTTAATTATCCTGGGCAAAATTTTAAAAGAATGCAAATGGCTCCTTGTTATATTTAAGGAAAAAAAAATTCTACACACATCTTCCTCTTAAATTTAAAGTGGAAAGTTTGATCTAGTGTTAAGGGAGCAATCAATACAAAGAAAAGAATATTTACAAATCACAGGGCTCTTCTCCACAGAATTGAAACAGCATCTCATATCTATCAAAGCCTCAAAGAAAACCTAACTCTTAAATTTAACATTCCATATGAAATTCCTAGGGTGAATTTAGAGGGTTTGTTTTTACTGAGCTGAAATAACTACCCTGTTACTATTTTGTAGTCTGCATTAACTGAATAATTTAATACGTGCTTACTGAGAGCTGACTATCTGCCTAATTGCTATAAAGGGCATTTTACCTGGACAAATCAACTAAAAGAAACTATCCTTTTTCTTGAGTTTATATTCAGGTTGAGGATACTAGACCCAAGAACACAGAAATCTAATTCAAGACCATATTATAGTATCCAAAATACATTCTTAAAATCCTCTTTAACAATAAATCAAAAACCTGTTGCCATCGAGTCGATTCCAACTCATAGCAACCCCATAGGACAGAGTAGAACTGCCCCATACGCCTAGTGGATTCGAACTGCCGACCTTTTGGTTAACAGCCACAGCTCTTAACCCGTATGCCACCAGGTCAAGCCAACCTAATTTTTAAAAATGGGCAAAAGATGTGAACAGATACTTCATTAAAGAATACATAAGAATGACCAGCAGGCACATGAAAAGATACCCAACATCATTAAACCCAAAACCAAAAGCATTGCTGTTGAGTTGGTTCCGACTCATAGCAACCCTATAGCGATCCTACAGGACAGAGGAGAACTGCTCCGTAGAGTTTCCAAGGAGCGCCTGGTGGATATGAACTGCCAACCTTTTGGTTAGCAGCCATAGCACACAACCACTATGCCACCAGGGCTCCCCCCCTCCGCCCCCCACCATCACTAGTCATCAGGAAAATACCAATTAAAATAACAATGAGATACTTGTACACTTCCATAACAAAAAAAAATTTTTATAACAATGGCTAAAATTAAAAAGACTGACCATACCAAGTGCAAACAAGGACATGTGGCAACTGACACCCTCAGATTCTATTAGTAGGAATGTAAAATGGTACAACCACTTTAGACAACTTTTTGCAGTTTCTTAAAAAAGTTAAACATATACCATATTACTTTATCATTCTAGTCCTAAGTATTTACCCCAAAGAAATGAAAAAAAATGTCCACACAAAGAATATGAATGTTCACAGAAGCTTTATTCATAACAGGTGGAGACTGGAAACAACCCAAACGTCCAACTGGTGAATAGATAAACAAAATGTGGTATACACGGGAATACCACTCAGCAATAAAAAGTAATGGACTGCTGATACACACAACAATATAGATAAATCTCAAAATCATTATGGTGAGAAAAAGAAGCCAGACACAAAGGAGTATATTCTGTATGATTTCATTTATATAAAATGTAATCTACGGTGTCAGAAAGCAGATCAGTGGTTGCCTGAAGCTGCAGACGGAGAAATGCACGAAGTGCAAAAGGTACAAAGAATCTTTTAGGGGTAAAGGAAATGTTCCATATCTTGATTGTGGTGATGGCTCCACAGAAACACAACTGCCAAAACTCATTAAACTATACATTTAAAATGAATGCAGTTTATTGTACATAAACTGATCCTCGCCTGTGTTTTCTTGACTATGCAAAGGCATTCGACTGTGTGGATCATAACAAATTGTGGATAAACACTGTGAGGAATGGGAATTCCAGAACACTTCACTGTGCTCATGAGGAACCTGTACCAATGGCAGTCATTCGAACAGAGCAAGGGATACTGGATGGTTTAAAATCAAGACGTGTGTGTCACGGTTGAACCCTTTCACCATACTTGATTCAATCTGTATGCTGAGCAAATAATCTGAGAAGCTTGAATATCTGAAGATGAACGCAGCATCAGGATTGGAGGAAGACTCATTAACGACCTGCAGTATGCAGATGACACAACCTTGCTTGTAGAAAGTAAAGAGGACTTGAAGCTCTTACTGATGATGATCAACGACTACAGTCTCCAGTATGGATTATACCTCAACATAAAGAAAACAAAAGACTCACCATCGGACCAATAAGCACCACTGTGATAAACAGAGAAAAGATTGAAGTTGTCAAGGATTTCATTTTACTTGGATCTACAATCAACACCCATGAAAGCAGCAGTCAAGAAATCAAAGGATGTATTGCACTGGACGAATCTACTGCAAAAGACCTCTTTAAAGTATTGAAAAGCAAAGATGTCACATTGAAGACTAAGGTGCGTCTGACGCAAGCCACAGTGTTTTCAATTGCCTCATATGCTGTGAAAGCTCAACAAGGATAAGAGGACCAAAGAAGAGGTGACGCGTTTCAGTTCTGGTATGAGTGAAGAATACTGAATATACTGTGGACTGCCAGAAAAACAAACAAATCTGTCTTTGATGAAGTAGAGCCAGAATGCTCCTTAGAAGCTAGTATGGCGAGACTTCATTCTCATGTACTTTGGACATGTTATCAGGAGGGATGTCCCTGAAGAAGGACATCATGCTTGGTAAAGTAGAAGATCAGCAAAAGAGAGGAAGATCCTCAGTGAGATGGACTGACACAGTGGCTACAACGATGGGCTCAAACACTGCAATGACTGTGAGGATGGTGCAGGACCGGGCAGTGTTTTGTTCAGTTGTACACAGGGTTGCTACGAGTTGGAATCTACTCAAGGCACCTGACAACAACAACCTAACAAAAACTTGATACCTATTTGTCAGTTTGTCGAACTGTGGTGGTTTGTGTGTTGCTATGATGCTGAAAGATATGCTACTGGTATTTCAAATACCAGCAGGGTCACCCATGGTGGACAGGTTTCAGCATAGCTTCCAGACTAAGAAGACTGGTGATCTACTTCCAAAAATTAACCAGTGAAAACCCTTTGGATCACAGAACACTGAGATTTTGGTCCGCTTACTTTGGACGCGTCATCAGGAGAGACCAATCGTTGAAGAAGGACGTTGTGTTTGGTGAAACGGAGGGCCGGTGAAAGTGAAAGAAAATGCTCAATGAGATGAACTGACACAGGGCTGCAATGATGAACTAAAAAACGCCAATGATCATTAAGACGGGACAGGACCTGGCAATGTTTCATTCTGTCACACACAGGGTCGCGATGAGTCAGAGGACACTTGACAGCAACTAACAACAAAGTTGACTGGGGCGGGGGTAGGAAGGCTATAGTTTAATTTGTTTGAATTCTTTCCAGACTCAATTTTAACTTTTAATGAACACTTGCTATGTGTCAGGTATTGTACTACATGCTGAGAAACAGATATTACAGGTTATTACAAAGAATAGCGTAAAACGGTTCAGTGAAAAAAAAAAAAAAGTAAAATCTTAGCTAACCTTTATCAAGGCATTTACTTTGCAACAGGCACTGCTTGGAGTACTTTACATTCTGTATCTCATTTAATCCTAAAAATCTGTGAGGCTGGTGCTACTAATACTTCCATCTGCACCTTGCAAACTGAGACTTAGAGAGGCTAAAACATTTGACCTTTGAAAAGGTATAGAGCTGGGATAGAAAATAAGAGTCTCACTCCAGAGCCCAAGCTTTGCCCAATACACCTCATTGCCTCTCCAAGTAGCTCCCTCCAGGGTCAAATGTTTTAGCCTCTCTAAGTCTCAGTTTGCAAGGTGCAGATGGAAATATTAGTAGCACCAGCCTCACAGATTTTTAGGATTAAATGAGATACAGAATGTAAAGTACTCCAAGCAGTGCCTGTTGCAAAGTAAATGCCTTGATAAAGAATGTAAAGTACTCCAAGCAGTGCCTGTTGCAAAGTGCCTCTTCACATTAAGACTGAGCCCAAATCAGTCTTAATGTGAAGAGGGTACTGGCTGGTCCAGGACATCTTTTCAGTCCAGACCACGTTTTGAACCAGAGTCCAGGTGGCAGTGACGTATTTATCAGACAAGGTAGAAATATGGTCACTGTTATTTGTGAGGGTATCTTAAAGTCAGTGTTATGACAACGCTATCTGCCCGTCAGAAATTCCAGGGACAGAAAAATGCAGCTTCACAAACAACAATCCTGCTTCTGAATTTATTGTGAGTTCTAAGCTCCACTAAGGGATTTTTGAAGAGACTTGCTGATTCCCCCCTCCCCCCCTACCCCATTCCTTCCTCTTGTCATAATCCTGCCTAGGTGGCTGACATGGCCGCTCATCTATCTCTCCTTCACACTAGAGAACAGAAGTGCTGGAGGGGCAGCTTTACTCTGCCTACAGACACAGAAAGAGAGAGGGGAGCGAGGGAGGGAAGGGAGGGCCGGAACTGCACCATCCCTCACCCTCCTTCTTACCACAGACGCCTCACAGCCTACCCCACCCACCTAAGACCCCCTCTTCCGCTTCCTCCTTTTCTAGCAGAGACATTCAGCTCACAAGCCCTACAATCTTTTTTATTTGATGGTTACTGATGGTGAGCAGGTCCCTATAGCGAGGATAATGTATTCAAAGCTCTCCTCTTCTTTGTTTTTCTTAATTGGCCAGTCTCCATGGGGATTCACCCAGTCCTAACCCAGACTGGTTGAGGAGGGGGTGGGGCAGAAAGGCATGGTGAATGCAGAATGGTCTGTTTCCTATGGCAGGGATATTAAGGTCAGGGATTGCTAATCAACTTCCAAAAGGTGGGAGGTCAAGCTAAGAGTTGGGGGAGAAGGAAGCGCTGCACTGGAAATGGCTAAAAAATGGCAATAACCAGTAATCTCACAGCGTTTGGGCTCCACACAGTGCTGGACAAACAGCAGGTGCTCAATAAATGAGAAGAAAACACAAATTCAGAAAGGATATTGAAAAATAATCCTTACGGGGGATTATTTTGCAGTTAGTGCAAGATTCATGGAGCATACTAAGCAGGTTGGACGTGTCACAAAAAACAACACAGGCAGCTCCAATGTACTCTGGAGAAAATGAAACAAAATATGGACTATGGATTGCTCTGTACAAAACCTCAAAGGGCTACACAAGGCAGATGCTGTAAGAGCACATTTCACATTGATTTGTGATGTTGTTTTAATGTAAGAATGGTTTTTCCATTAGGCGAATCTTTAATATCATACATGTGACTTCCATAAGTCTACACATTTTAAAATTAAGATGTTTTCCAACGTATTTCAACATGCTAAACTCATTAAAGTTCACGCATTATTAAAGCGTTAAATGAAATGATCACTAATTGATTAGGTAACACATTTATATAGTTTCCAGATTTTTAGAAACAAAAAAAGTATATAGTAACTTATCTGCCCAGGTTAGTAGTTCGTATCCTATCAGTTTCTTCATGCATTATCAGGTAAATATGAATATATATTCTCATTTTCTTCAAAAAAATTAGTATGCCACATTATTTTCAACCTAGTCAGGGCTAACAAAATTATAAAAAGTCATGTACTTTTTGTCAGGGAGAAGTAAGCACCCTTCCTACCACATAAGCCACTCAGCAATGCCCAAACTTGTGCCTGAAGGCTGTGTTAAAACTTTCACAGAGAGGTCCTGACAGGGTACACAGGCGCTCCGTTTTTACTTACAAGCTCCATTCCTGAAAGCTTTTGAAAATGACAGGAGTAATAATTTTGCACTTGCCAAGTAAGAGCGCAGTAATCACCAAATTTTATGAAGGCAACTATCCCTCCTTTGTGAAGCACTGCTGGTTCAATGGTAGAATTTTTGTCCTCCATGCAGAAGGCCCAGGTTCAATTCCTGGCCGATTCAACTCATGCAACAGCCACTACCCATCTGTCAGTGGAGGCTTTGTCTGATGCTATGACGCTGAGCAGGTTTCAGAGGAGCTTTCAGACTAAGATGAACTAGAAAGAAAGGCTTGGGGATCTACTTCTGAAAACTAGCCAGCGAAAGCCCCATCAATCACAACTGTCCAATCCACAACCAATCATGGCAGGATGGCACGGGGTGGGCAGCATTTCGTTCCTTGTGCATGGGGTCACCACGAGTCAAGGGTTGATTCAAAGACAGCTAACAACATCCCTCTTTTGCTCCATTTGTCATTCATTCCAGAACACTTCTGGCCAACAACAGCACGCTCCCTCCAAAAAACAAAACAAACACTCCCTACCCTCCACAGCGTCAGGTGTGGGCTTCTCTCCATCTCCAAGAGACGAAGCTCTCTCCCTGCCTGTCATCCTTGCTACCGGAGGCTCCTCAGGGAGGGACGGTGTGTTATTGATCACTGTATCCCAGGGGCCAGCATGGAATTTGGCATATAGTAGGAGCTCAATAAAAATTCGCTGAAAGAACAGATTCTTAAGAGACTACTGGAATTCCAACTTAAATTTTAATGTAACAATATCTGTGTAAAATTCAAGGACAGGAATTTAAAAAATTACATTATTAGCAACCTGAAAACATGTTTTGGCATTCCAAAATGACAAACGTGGAGTCGATGGGAGAGGAAGAGTCTGTTTTCCTAGCTTCACTTTTGCCTGATTGCTGAAGGTCAAATGAAAACTCACGCAGGGATGCA
Organism: Elephas maximus indicus; assembly: GCF_024166365.1. Classification (NCBI taxonomy): domain Eukaryota; kingdom Metazoa; phylum Chordata; class Mammalia; order Proboscidea; family Elephantidae; genus Elephas; species Elephas maximus. Next base: position 42,752,877 of record NC_064829.1, on the reverse strand, counting down.
CAGAGGACTCTTAAAATAAAGGATACTACTGTTTATAATCAAAGTAAACTGTGAACATAAGAGATGTCAATGCTTCTGGCATTTTTGACAAATTACCTCCCAGGGCTTTACCAGGATAGACAGATGTTAAATAAAGCACAAAGAATTAATGCCTTTATAGAAAAAATAAAACAAAGCAAAAACAAATACAAACACTACTTCTAGTAAAAAATAAAACGAGATCACAGAAATTCAAATTTTGGCTAAAATATGCCTCACACAAGAGCAAGGGCCATAAACTTCAGGTTCAATTTTGTGCACATTTAAAATTTGTATCTTTGTGAGGTCTGTTACAAAGGATTTTATGGCAAAATGCCTTTAAGAAGCATAGTCTTGCTATCGAAACTACATTATTAGAAAGGTCACAGGTTAATGGACTGCCACCAATGCACATTACGTACACGACGTAGACTCTTGCCGCTCAAATCTCTCGCTCTGTTTCTTTTTTGTTTTAAGTCATGGTCAAAATCAGGTACTTTGGGCACAATTATTTTACCTGTCTGAACAAGTGAATCTGGACTAGTAAAGAAAATTTTTGCCACACTTTCTTTACTAGACTAGATACACAAAAAGACATCATCACTCAAAGCAGCCATTAACTTAGCCATCCTTATGTACAGATAGTCTTCTGGCACTTTAAAAAACAAAAAAATAATGCTTTAAGCAAGAAAGTTTGTCCCACTTCAAGTAAGTAAAATCATAATTAGCCTGGGGAGATTTGACACTGAGAAGGCACAAGTATTTTTTTAAGTAACCTACTAATAAATTAGTGGTGGTGGTGGAGTGCTTAAGAGCTCGGCTACTAAACAAAAGGTGGGACAGTTAGAATCTACCATGCACTCCTTGGAAAACCTGTAAGGCAGTTCCGCTGTCCTACAGGTCACTGTGAGTCACAATCGACTCAATGACACCCAACAACAACAACTAGGAAGTTATTTCTTGGTGGCCTATAAAACTCTTTCTTAATCTTTTCTTCACTAATTATTTCATAAAATGATCATCTTTAATTAAGGACGCATTTAACAAACATATCTATTTACGAGGAATTTCTTGATTCATGCTATAAGACAGAAGTCATATAATTTTAGTTTTTGCCTATGTGAACTGCAGGTTTCCATTTTGAAAGAATTCTCTCAGCACAATATAAATACCAAATGGCAGAAACACCAAGATCAACAACCAGTATTTAAAAATGAGCGAAGACACAAGGTTCATATGATACCAATGGGATGTATGTGGAGAGTTATAAGAAAAAGGGCTGTTGGAATAGAGCTTAAGATACTGGCTAAATATGACATATCCAATTTAGCTTTACAGATTACAGAGGCTGATAGTTGAAAGCCTGAAATCAGGGAGCATGAAACTATTCTAACGTAAGTATACATGTATATGTATGTGTGTGTATATATGTATATGTGTACACATATATGTATACATAAAGGATACCTTTTACAGGAAAATACATTTTTTTCTTTAAAATGAAATTGACAAAAATAAACAAATCTACACAATTCAAGCTAGACTCTCAGTTCACTAGAGATTGCCATCACCATGATTCCCTCTTCTAACCGTAAGAAACTGGCACTAGAATGATAATGAACTTTCTGAGCAGTTTCATCAGAGTCATAGCTTCAAATCCTGTGGCATTAAGTGACAAGGGAGGATGACCTGCAATGAAGTGTGAGACACCCAGCTTCTGAGTCTGGAAGCTCAGAACAATGTGACCTTTATACACCGGCCACCCTTTGAAGTCATATGCTGGCCATGAAGTGACCATCTGCAATCATGTCTGACCTAAGTACGGGCATCTCTGTGAGGTATAAACAGTTAATGCACTCAGCTGTTAACCGAAAGGTTGGAGGTGAGTCCACCCAGAGATGCCTTGGAAGAAAGGCCTGGTGATCTACGTCCAAAAAATCAGCCACTGAAAACCTACGGAGCAGAAGTCTACTCTGATACACCTGGGGTTACCATGAGTCAGAGTCACCATAAGTCAGAGTCAGCTCGAGGACAACTGTTCACTAGTTGACCTAAGTATCAGTCTTATTTTGAGGTGAAGCTGTTATCGATTGCTTCTACTTGGGAAAAGATGCATTGAGCTAAGGAACATCTACCCACCTTGCCCCAATCCCTACATTAAGAGTTCCAAGTTCTCTCATGGCGGATGAGGTATTCTCTAGAAACTCTGGAATCTGCAGGGGGATGCACTAAAGGACTGCATTTTCCCATCAACTTTCATCCAAAACAGAAGATCAATTCCAGTATGCACCTCTGTGTTCATGATGCTGTTTTTCTATTAATAAGCTTTCAGGTGCTTCTCATTTTCAAGTTCTGACTACCCTGCCTGCCCTTCAATGCTCCTTAGCTTCTTCACCTTCTTTTCCACCACTGCCTAACATGCAGCCTGGCCAGGCCAATAAACATTCTGTGAATTTTGGTCTTCCATAGCATTTTTTAGCTTCCTAAGCATACTGGCCTTGAGGCTATCTTTTTCTACTTTAAGTCACTGTGAGCTCAGGAAATGCAAACTACTTGTGATATCAGATTAAGCAAACTACTCACAGCAATCTGTTATAAAATGAGCTGTGTACAAGACTGACTTTGCTAGAACTCATTGTCCTTGGAGGGGCATCTAGCACAGACCTTGACCAGAGGAGACTCTCAAATATTTGCTGAATTCTCCAAACCAAATGATATATTTAGATTTGTCCCAATATTTTCCCCCTCATTAATGGAAAAGACAACGCATATGGAAATCAACCTCCTCAATTCCAGAGGACAATCTCAAATCACTGCTCTGCTAAGATGATGCCCTGTAAAGATACTGCCACCGCTGACCCGCTGTGGAGCAGGGTAAGCCTCTCACCAAGGGCAAGGACAAATGGGAGGAGCCCCTGCGGCACTGAGAGGACCATCCTATTACCAGAAAAACCAACTAAGAACACTGAAGAGAAGTTCAAATGTTGGGCACCTAATAATCAAAGCATCAAGTAATCCTTTGATTTTTATAAAAACTAAGAAGAAAAATACTAAGGACAAAATTTGTATATATAAAAACCTCCTTTGACAGTAGTATACATGTATGATACCAATATCTACATAATAGAGACACGTGAAGCTAGACTTCTGCTATCTCTGTCTAATGTTTTGGGAAGTATGATTTGATATCTCCATTCTGGTAAAAGTGAGCCTTACTATATAATAGCTTCAACTGAATGGCACACACTTTTACAACTCACACACACACACACACACACACATACACACACACACGATGATATTTTTCTTTGTCTTCCTTAACAATGGTTCATTTTTCAAAACTGGCAGTTTTAGGCTTAAATTTTAGTTTTGTCTTTCTTTACAGTCCATTCCCTGGGGCCAAGTAATTTTTTTTAAGTATTCAAAAATATGCTACTGTAGTGGGTTTCTGGGTAGTTGCATGTTCAAACACCCATGCGGAAACGGTCCCCTAGACTTATACTTTCATTCTTAAAAGCTTGGAGTATGCAAACAAAGATGGGTGGGCAGAGGGCCAGTTAATAAATTTCATTTTCTACTAGCATCTGCTTGAAACAGAGCGATGGGGAGCAGCCTCTCCAGGGAGATCCAGAGCACGACTCATTACTCTGTGAATTAAACAGTGTCACCTCTGATGGCCCACACTACATTTTTTTTAAGCACCTCTTAAAACATACGGATTTCTAGTGCTCATAAATGCAGTAAGGAAGCTGAGGCTGAGGAGGCAATCATACAGTAGTGGACACGAGCTGTGGAAACCTGTCCACTGGGTTCTGCTGAGCCATTTTTGCACTTGTTCTTTTCAATTGAAATCCCTAATACAGAGGCAATTTTCTAAAGGAAACCTGCTTTTGTAATCAATATGCACACTGGTTTCAATAATGATTTACCGCTCCCCCTACTCCAGGATGTGAAAACTGTCTCTGTTTACACTAACCAACACCTGGGTCAAGATACCTGAGGCATGAACCGTATCTGACTGCATGTTTTATGAAGAATTCGCTGCAAATGATATGACAATAATGTCTCCTCCTTGGCGGCGTGACTGCCTGCCCATCAACTGTGCTAGCGAACACAGTCTCTTGTTCTCTAGGTGTCGCCTCCTCCTCTCACCTGTACCTCCAGCTAGGTGAAGGGTGTCCTAGAACCTTAAAAGTCCTTTTTCAGTAATAACAGCATTCTTCTTAAATTTATATGGCTCTTTTCTTTTAAGGGAGCTCCTGGGTGATGCAAATGATTAAGCACTTGGCTGCTAACTGGAAGGCTGGTGGTTGAAGTCTACCCAGGGGCACCTCCGAAGAAAGGCCTGGTGACCTACTTCCAAAAACTCAGCCATTAAAAACCCTATGGAGCACAGCTCTACTTTGACACACATGGGTCACCGAGAGTCAGAATCAACTCAACAGCAACTTTTTTTTAAGAGTTTTTTTTTTGTTTTGTTTTAAACATTTAAAGTTAACCTCACAACACCTCTATAAGAACGAGACTAGATATCATTATACGTACTAAGCAAAGGTAGGAAAAAAATCCAAAGCTAACGGACCTGCTGGGCTACCTACAAGGCAGTAAAGGAACCAGGAAGAGAGTTCACCCTGATCTTCCCAGGGCTCTGGATTCACCCAGGCCCAGCATGGGACTCCAAGGAGAACTTCCAAGCATGTCTCACTGTGGAGGGCTGTATCAACCTTAGAGCCCAAGTAAAGCTTTTGTCTGGTTAGCTCTCTACTCTGGCTTTCAAATTACCTTTCAAGTTTCCTCAGCAATTAAATGGCTATATTATTCCAGCCTCAAGATGCCGAAATCATGGAATGCTTCCTGGATACAAAAAAATGTGTCACATTTTTCCTTTCCTTACACCCCTCCAAAAAACAAGCAGTAGTTATATTACACTGGTCATCCTCTGTAAAAGAAAAGCAGACCAAGAGAAACATCAAGTGTGTCTGTTTCCACATGTAATCCTTGTATAAAACAATACAAATGCAATGTAGGATGTCATTTAACCTATGACATCTTTCGCAATAGCATCCAGTAAGCCTATTATATAAAACACAAATGCAGTGATGCTCTTAGTGACTTAAACATTTGTTCAGTCAGAGCTTTATTAAAATTCTGTTTTTGTTTTTCTTTTTTTTTTTTACGTAATTTCAGGTACCAATTACAAGGACTTAGAAAACTGGAACTAATTCAGGAAATATAAATAACTTGGTTTGAATTAAAAAGAGAAATAAAATTTCACTTTAAAGCAATAATTTCTCACCAAAAAGTGGCATTTACATTTTACCTTTCTGCCAACCGATTTTCCACTGACATTTCAAGGTAGTTCATATAAGTAATAAAATCCAATTATGCAACTTCCTTTGGCCCACATGGTAAAATTCGAATTCTTTCTGGAAAGCAATTGGTATCTACATAAAACCAAATCCGTTGCAGTTGAGTCAATTTCTACTCATAGTGGCCCTACTGAACAGAGTAGAATTGTCCCATAGGGTTTCCAAGGAGTGGCTGGTGGATTTGAACCGCTGACCTTTTGGTTAGCAGCTGAGCTCCTAGCCACTGTGCAACAGGGCTCTGCCACCTACATTAAAAATAAATAAATAAATAACACTGCTGTCGAGTGGATTCAGACCCACAGTGACTCTACAGGGCAGAGTAGAACTGCCCCCATAGTGTTTCCAAGGAGCAGTTGGTGGATTTGGACTACCAAGCTTTCGGTTAGCAGTCAAGCTCTTAACCACTGCACCACCAGGGCTACCTACATAGCAGAATTAAATCATTTAGGAAATGAGGATCCAAATTTATTATCTATGAAAACATTTTAAACTTGTGAGGTTTAAAAGCAACTCAGGTTTTTTGTTTGCTTGCTTTTTGGTTTTAATTCCACTTTGGGCTTTGGGATGTTCACAGAGAAGAAAGGGAGAAGATAAAGGAGCGAAATGGGCCCAACTTTAAATCACAAAAAACAAAAACAAAACAATCTGTTGCCATCAAGTATATCCGACTCATAGCAACCCTATCACAAAGGTCCACAAAAGACAAATCCCGGAAGTTGGGGACCAATTTTGGTTTATATTAAGAGAATAATGAGCACTTGGAATCTGTAAGGATGCCATGTCAACACGTTAGTTGGAACTATATGGTATGAAATTTTGGTGGCCTCATGGGCACAGCCAAAATTAACTCCAAGTATTTACATAACTGTCAGAAATGACAGGACAAGGGTTGCCTATAGTCTGTTTTTTTTTTTTTTTTGGTAAGCAAAGGGTATGTTTCTCTGGTCAGAGAGAAAGGAAGTGGGGAGATTTTGGTCCCATTTCATGATATGCAATATTTATACACAGATTATTCTACCCATAATACCATCTGAATGTTTAGATGAAAGCTTTATAAAAAAGAGTTATTTCCTGTTGCTCACTAGCTGAGAGGATGCGCTTTAGAGGTACGTGTGCTCTGTCTCAAAGCAGAAGCGCTGTTAGTGGTTATCAAGGTAATGTTTAAAAATAACTACCCGAGTACAAAAGAACTTCAGAGGAAATATGACCGAGGCTATCAGTCTCCCTTCAAGTCTGGCTTTGGGCTGCGTAAGGCTCTAGCTGCATTCTCCATTACATTGTTACCCTTATCAAACAATGCAAACAATTTTAATGAGCTTATCTACTTGAACATATTGCCAGATATGTTAATGTAAAACTGATGCCAACCGTACAGGCCAACTCATTAATCAAAAGCCTCAGAATATAATGTTCAAGATCAGTCCCATCCTCAAATCAGACCTCAACAAAATATCAGGAATTACCTTCCTACAGTAAAGAAGAAGGGCGGGCTCCCCCACCCATGCGGAGGCCATAAACTCCTAAGAAAATGCTTAACAGCGCCCAGTTTTTTTCAGGTCCATTGCAGTCCAGTTTCTTTCTAACAAGCCTAAGGTTCTATGGGGAAAATTTTGGTGAATGTCTGACACCGTGACCTCTGCTGTCAATCCTTGCACCAATCAGCGAGCAGAATTCTTACAAAGCTCCATCAATCTGGCGGTTTAACATCACAGACTGCAGCTTAATCTAGAGGATTCCATCTTCCCTGCACACACACCAGGGTTAAGTGCAAACGTTTTTCTCACCATCCTCTGTTCTCTGCCTTTAGGCACAGCCACCTAATGGCTCCTTTAAAATCTAAAAGGGAAGAAGGAAAGGAAGTGCTATAGCCTGTCTCTCTTAGGAGAAGGCAAAAAAAAAAAAAAAAAAGCATGCATTTTTATCAATGTGGAAGCAAAGAGACGGAGGGAGAACCCTTGCAGGCAGCAAACCTATTCACAAAATGCTTTCAATTTGCCCAATACAAACGGCATCTGAAATCGTGAAACCTCAATGCACACCCAACATGACACATGGAAATAGACAGCAAATAATCACCACCGCCTAGACGAGCGCACGCCTGCAGCCCGGGTCGGGAGCAGCGTTTGCTCCATTATGTAACGGCCCGTATTTCCGCGCGCCCTCGCCGCGTCCCCGGCCGGCGCCGCTCCCCGTGCCAGCCCCATTACCTGTAGGAACGCTCCCCGCGCACTGTGTGCTTCCGGAAAGGAATGATGGTCCCGTTATCCTGGATGATGTCGTTGTTGTTCTCGCCATTTGGTGACAGGGTTTGGGTCGGACCAGGCATTGGCGCACTCCCGAGAAAGGAAACAAAACCGCTCCCGGCTGGCTGGGTGAGGAAGGTGGGCTGCGTCTTCCCGCTCGCCTGCTCCTCGCAAGGATGGTGCCTGCCGCCTGCTCACTCGCTCGCTCACTCCCTTCTCTCCCCTCCCGCTCTCGCCCCGCCCTCCCGGGTCCCCGCCCTCCCGGCCGCTGACGTCAAAGCGCCGGCAGCAGCACCCGAGTCACGTGGCCGGCCTCGTCACCATGGCAACTCGCTAACTCATCACCTCGCCTGAATTCGCAGAGGGCGGCGGCGTGACCAAGCCAGCAGCTCCAGGCAGGCACCGGGGTAGGCCTACATCTGGCATGTAAAACCCCAGGCCACCCCGCGGCCCCCCTCGCAGTCCCCCTCGCAGACTTGCCTCGTCTGAAACCCAGCTCTTCCTCTAACCGTTTCCTTTCCGACCCGTGCTCCAAGTGCAGCTGTGTACACAAAAGAACGATTCATGCAAAAGGTTGTGGGGGGAGACCCTTTAACTCCTTCAATACCAAGTTCCTGTGCCATCAAAATTAAACCTAGCCAGGTTTCAGAAAAATATAAAGAGACCTGGTAGCTTGCTTCTAGAAAAGGTACCGCCTAAAGGCATTAAAATTTCCAGCTTCCTCCCTCACTCTCCAAACAGCAAAAGAAACCAAAAAAACCTAAGAGGAAGCTGTACTGCCTTCTAATCAATGTAGCATATTCTTTAATAATTTGAAGATTAGAGATTGCAAATTAATAGATTTTCTGCACAAAATATCCGCAGAGGTTATTTTTAAAGGAAGATAATCACCATTTTAAAACGTTATGTTTACCCACGTTTCCTCAATTCAAATTCTTACACTGCCACCTGATACTGATAATTGACTCTTTACCACATATTTTCTTTTTATTTGAATTAAGCAAATGACCACCCCATCTAGTATTTGGAAGCTCTCAACATTCAAACTCTTCTATATCGTTGCAATGCAGTTTTCAAATACTTTGGCTGTGAGACAGGTACTGTTATTACGTCTAAGATGTGTAAACCTCTGAGGTTAATTTTGCTGAAGATCACACAGCTAGGTAGCAGGGAACTGGAATTTCAAAGTGACTTGCCTTTACCAATGGAGTGGGCAGCAGTGGTCTGTTTAAACTGTGAGCTCAATATATACAATGGATAGAGGTAAGCATCAAATACTTCATGCACACTCCCAACACGACCACTGTGGAAAATAACTGTGAGAGGCATTGCAAATGACTGTGCAAAGTCTATGTATTAGACTATAGGGACCAAACAGACCCCAAACATGTCCAGTGCTCTTCTCCAGAGAGGGGAAGGGGATTTGAAGGATTCCCTGCTTATTCAGAAGTGGTCTCTGACCTTTTGTAGGGTAGAAATGGAAGAGGAATTGAGCTAGAAAGACATAGCATAAATATATGTGGCAGAAAGCACTGGGCTCTGGCTCACTCCTTCACGTATTCGTGTGGTTTATCAGTGTTACCATTTTGTGATACAGATATTAAAAAACAAGTAAGAGCCTTGTCATTCCTGGCAATTCTCTAGCGTATGCCCCTGGTAATAACAAGTTATTTCTGAAATCAAGCTTCTAGAATTAGAATAAATGGTTCATAGCCCAGATGGTAGTGATAATATCAAATGGGGCATTTTTATAATTTTATACTTTTTTTGATTATTTTAATAATTTTATTTCCTGCTCCTCCAGTTAATTCAGTGCACAAATTGATTCCTTCATCCATATTTCAGTTTAGAATTTTTTTCTCATACAATTAGGGTCCCATTCTGACCCAAGACTTAAAGGATACACAGATGAATCTAAGGACAGGCGATAAACCCAAGCCGCATATTGCACGATGAGCTAAAGTGGCATGAGAGTATAGTCATTGCTATAAAGATCCACGCTTCCTCTTATTTCTTGCTTGACCCAGGGTTGTCCATTTCCTTACCAGTTTGCTCCCTTTCACAAAAGCTTCCTCTTTCTTTGGGAACAGTATGAAGTTGAAAGGCACAATCTACAAATCAAAGAGTTGATATTTTTGGAGTGTGCCCTCTCCAATTGGGTTTGTAGTCTAGCTTACTTTTCCGTGATCCCATATTTAAGGAATATGCTGGGCATCACTAGTGTTATCACAGGGACAAAATTTGTCAGAGAGAATTTCAGTATATAGTTCTTTGATTATACCAAATAATTTTGTGGAGAGAATATTCCCACTTTGCTTCCAGGCTGCTCATGAAGGGGCCTATAGCCAAAGAATTTGGGTTGATGGACTGAAAGGGTGAAGGAGGTATCTAAGAGCCCTTGTAAATCTTCCTCTACGACTGCTCTGAGCCACACCACTATAAAGGGACCTAGAGAGTCCCAGGACCAGTGATTACCCTCTGAGATGCAGGGGTAACAGGGATAATAATTTGAAAATATTAAACAGATGTGTTTTCATCCCTCTCCCCATAAATCAGGTTACCTGACAGCCATTCTCCAGGTTAGCCCTAGGGAAAGGGGGAGGGCAAATTCCACGTTGGGAAGCAGGATGATATGATATAGGGAAAATACAGAAAAGGCAGGAAGAGGGAGGGAAAAGACTATCCCTTCCATTCCCCCTTCTCTCCCCTGTGTAGGAAGACAGGGATAGAGGTAGGAAAACCAGGGCCTCCTGTCCTAGCACTCCAGGTTCAAGTTTCAGAAGGGAGACTTTAGATAGACTGAGAACAGAGCTGAACGCCAAAGGTCTTCCTTTTGCCCATTTCCCATTGGAGACTCTAGGAAAAGACCACCTTATAGAGTGTCTCCTCCATCAGCCCTCTCCCCCAAAACAAGGTGCAGCTGCACCACAGTAAACACTAAAATCAGAGGCTTGGTCAGTTAGGCAGTGGGTAGGCTTGAGTTCGACTCTCAATCCCTTTTTTTTGCTAGCATGTAGTGTGGAAGGTATCTAGAACTTTCCATATGTCCCAAAGGGGATAAGCAGGAGGAAGAGTTGATGGAGCTATCTGGAGAGCTAAGTTTGTTTATGTGTGTGTAGGAGGTGGGGGGCGTCATAACAGACGCAAAGGGATATTTAACTGGGGTTCACAGGGTGGAGAATTTAGAGCAGACTCACAATGGGAAGAGTAGCCAGTTCTAAGGAAGCTATACAGGGCCAGGGCCAAATCTATTTGGAGATATTGCTGCTGAAAAGTTCAGCAGAGGACACTAGCAGAATGCCCATGGGTGGGATCTGACCACCCACTCCTCAGCTGACCTAGATGAGGACCAGCATGAGACCAAAAGGCTCCTACTCTCCGCTCCCCCTCTCCTGTTTCCACAAGCCCCACTCTCCTATACGCACAGATAACATCTTGGAGAGGGCCTAGGGAAAGGGAAGGACATCTCAAAGACTGAATATTCACCCAAGAGACAGAGCTATACAAAGATGATCTGAACTGGAAGAGTCTTGAGTACTGTGAATTGGTAAGTTTAAAACTGTTTCTGTCCCCCCTAAGCCCCCATCAGAGTGGGGAAAGTCACACGGATCATTAGGAAAAAAAAGCCAGTTGCTGTCAGCGTAGAACTCTACTCCATACGATTTTCAACAGCTGATTTTTCAGAAGTAGATCACCAGGCCTTTCTTTACGTGTGTAAATGAATGAACTCATTCATTTATACGAGCACCTGATTTTATTCTCACAACTATTCTAATAAGGAAAATGAGGCTCACAGATGAGAAGCAACTTGTCCAGGACTGGAAATCAGGTTGCTTGACCCAAAAGTTCACATGTGTATCCACTATGATATCACTGTCATTTAAAAGAGGAATAGCAGTGTAAAGGGAAGGTAAATGGCTTTCCATGCCCAGGTACAGAGGTAGGAAAAGGTATAATGTCTCCGGGAGACAGCAAATTCTTTAGTATGAGCAGAGAGCAGAGTACACAGTGGCAGGAGGTGGCACAAGGATCAGGTGTAGAAATGTCCTGTGGTTGAGCTGAGGAGTTTGACCATAATTCTGAAGGTGATTTGGAACCATGAAGAGCTTTCTAAAGCAAACCAAACCTGTTGCTGTTAAATCAATTACCACTCATAGTGACACTATAGGACAGAGTAGAACTGCCCCATAGGGTTTCCAAGGGGTGTCTGGTAGACTTGAACTGCCGACATTTTGGTTTGCAGCTAAGCTCTTAACCACTGTGCCACCAGGGCTCCATGAAGAGCATTAGGGGAGAGAAATTAATGGTGAAATATGCTTATCAAAAAGGTCTGATTCTGGTAGTAGTGTGGAGGATTTGTTGGAGGTGGTCAAATTGAGTCAAAAAGTAATGAAAGCCTAGACTAAGACAGGCCAAGGGGTTGTAGAAGTAGCACAGATATGAGATAGTCAGAAAGTATAACTGTTAGGATTTGGTGACGAACTGGATGTAGGCAGGGCCACTGGTGGTGTTTAAGGGTGAGCAGTGAAGGAGAAAGAGACATTTAAAATGAATCCGAAGTTTATGGGTTGGGTGACCAAGTGGATAATGGTATCATTTGTCAAGCTAGGAAATACAGATTGACTTGTCCTTTTGGAAGACAGATTCTCATAATGTGTTTTGGACATCAAGAAGTACCTACAGGGCATCCTAGTGGTGATAATGAGTGGTCAGTGGGCTTCACACATAGTAGGTGATCATCATATATTTATTGAATAAGGCAACATATGGATGGGTCTTGAAGTTATGAGGCATGTTTGGCTTGGAGATACATATTTGGCAAAATTACCTCCCAGGTGATAATTGAAACTGTGGGTGTTGATGTCCTAGCTAAGGAAGAAAGAGAAGACCTGGGATGAAACCCTGGGCAACAAAGACATGTAAGAGCTGAGCGATAAAGGAGAAACCTCCAAAGAGACTCAGAAGTAGTTTGCCTAGTGGGGCAAATCACAGGAGTGGTATCACTGGGCCCGGGGGAGAAGCAGGTTTCACAGAGAACGGAGAGGTCTCTAGGGCCAAATGTCACCGAGATAAGAGCAGAGAAGTGTCTACTGCTAAAGTGTTTACCACTTTGCCAAGGTGTACTTTAAAAAGGTATTTTTAAAAGCTTGGATTTCAGATCAGACCCACTAATGATTACTGAAGAAAGCAAACCTTTCAACAAGTAGGAAAAGTGCAACTCTGCAAAATTCATTACTAAAATTCTGAACAACCAAGATACTCAACGAAGGAGGAGATACCAAATCAAGGATCACATATGTATTATCAGCAACGAACTGAATTCAACAAGTATTTGCACGAAAAAGCTCTCAGCAATACTGGAAGGGGTCAACATAATTAGCAAGCACCTGTTAGGCACCAGGTGAACTGCTCCTGCCTTTGAGACCAAATTATAGTGGGGTCAGGACTCACCAAAAAAAGGTAAAGCAAATATTTAAAACATATGTTTGGAGAGCAGACTACTAAGGCCAACCCAGAGGATGCAGAGGTATGAAAGCAACGAACAAACAAGGAAACAGCAGCAGGTCCCAGCACACAGGCTCAATCAAGGAAGATTGAACTGGGCACCAGCCCAAATTTTAATTACCACAATTGCCAGGTTATATTTCTCCTAGGACTTAGGCCAGTAAGCACCAAAAATTGTGTACTGGCAGAAAATATTGTCTCTAAACTTTTCCAACACATAAGTTTCATTTAGAACAGGGATTTTGCTTTGTGTTATCTTTGAAGAATCCAAAATAGCAGAGAAGGCATGGAATCACTAGTCAGGAATGGATGTTGATCTCGATTCCATCATAGATTCCATCATGCATGCCTTTTCCAGGTTAAAATGTGTTCACTGAGGCTGATAATCACGGCTGTCAAAGGCATTCACAGCTGTCACACCACCTTAGATGGGGGCTCCCTCAGATTGTTATCACCTCTGAATGCAGACAGAAGATTCCACTTAGCAGTCACCTCTGCTGCCCTGGGACAAGTAACTTCTCCCATGTGTAAGATATTTACCAGTATGGAATGGTAGATACAAGTTATCAATCAATGGCTTGACTTATGCTCCACACTCAAAGTGATATCAGGGAATAAATACATGATTGGCCAGCTAGGGCACTGGCCCTAAAATTGTGCTGGTGGCATAGAAATGGATTTGAGATTAGTCCTTGCTCATTACCTTTAACTCACAGACACAGGAAGATTTTATTAGTTCTTCCTCTGAATCTGAGGAAAATTTTATAATATGGGTATGCCTTCTGGCTTCTGGTAATGGCATTTTATTAAAGAAAAATAGGTGAATAATGGTTTCCCTCGGATAAGGAAAGCCCTTTTCAAAGCAAATTCAAGCAGGATTGACTTTTGGGGTAACTTGTCCTTACAGATTATTTACCAGCCACATTTATAGCTGTTATTGTTATATTCAGAAGGCAGAATTTTAGCAAGTCTTAACAGTAAAATAGTAAGGTTTCCGTAAAGCCAAAAAACAGGATATGCCATTGTATAAGATGAGATTTCTCTGTGTGTTGGAATTTATTTTTTAATTTGCTTTTTCTTTGATTTATTCAGGCTTGGACTTAATTTTGTGGACTAACTCACAGAACATGATCTGAATACAATTTAAACACACAGAACATTACAATTTCTGTAATCATTCAATCAAATTTGTGCAATGTGAGGTTTCAGTCTGTTAAATAAAAATGTGCTTTTGAATTAAACCATCTGGTTAAATTAAAGGGGTTTAAATATGCTTTCCATAAAAAATACAATGTGATAAATGTTATAATTGAAGTATCATGGGAATACAGAAAGGGGAATAACCATGACTAGGGGAACTAGGAAAAACTTTGCTATAGTAATACTTGAATTAGAGATGTTTCATTCATTCAACAAATATTCACTGACTACCTACTATGTGCTAGGCATGATTATACGCATTGGGGACGTAGAAATTAACAAAATAGATGAAATTCCCTGCCCAAATGGAATTTACACTCAATCATATGAGTCTCTGTGTGTGTGTGGTTGGATGGGGGGACAGAAAATAAACAAGTAATATTCAGCAAAAGCCAAAACCTGTGTAAGGCAGAAACCCGTCAGAGAAGGAAAACTCAAATATTCTCCATTAATAGAGAGTGATAGAAAAGTAGTAAGACTGCACCCTGTCAAAGGCAGAAAGCTTGTGAGACTCGGAAAAGCAAGACAGTCCCATAGAGTTCCAGCTCTCATAGTCTTCTCTCAGATGGTGCTTGGAGAAAAATAAAATAAGGCAGGGGGAAAAGAGTGCTGAGGAGATAACCAGTTAAATAACTTAGCCCAAGTCACCAGCTAGAAAGTGACAGAGCTGGGCATAAACATGCCTGTCAGATGTCAAAACCTTAGTTCTTATCCACTAACTTGGCCTACCTTCTACCAGAGCCTGATACAACCTGTGAGTAAGAATGCAGAATCCCGGAATGGGACAGCAGGAGGACACAGAGGCACAAAAATGTGGATTGATGCCATGAAAGCAATTCAGTCTCAGGAGGAAAGCCAGGAGTAGGCTGGCAGGTGAGCAGACAAGGGGTACAGAGGTTGGAAGACTATACAGGAGAGAAGTTTTCATGTGAGTGAGCATTAAAATAAGTGGAAGAGTTGTTTTTTGATAGGTGCCATCGATTTGACTCCAACTCATAGCAACCCTATGTACAACACTGCCCAGTTCTGTGTTGTCAAAGAAGAGTAGGGGACAGAGGAAGAGCTAGCAGGATTTGGGGTTAATAGTATATGTGATCGATAGAAAAATAATTTTCTTACCCTTATTTATAATGATTTGCTCTTTTTTTTTTCTGAATAGGCCTCAGATAGCTATGTCCATTTCTTTGATACCTTCTGGAGGGAAGAGGAGACCGCAAAATTTCTTGGTATTTGTTTTCAAAGCTAAAATCTGGTTTCATTTTCACTATGCCAAGACTGTCATAATTCAACCATCCAGCTATACACATGCCTATTTGAATGTTCTCACTGAAATATTATCTCTGCCAAAGTTTATAAAATTCTTGTATTCCTTCTGCTATTTTATTTCCATTCTAAAATAAAATGCATCTTGTTGAACTGACTGGGTAGGATAACTAAACAGGGTTTAAAAGTCACCTTGGGATCAACTGGGTGGCAGGAAAAATTAAGAGACTCTAAGTACCATTAACAAATAAATAACCTTCCAGAAGATTCCAAACTTTTCAAGAGGGGATTTCCTTAGGGTCCTCAAAAGTCATCTAACTGATTGAGTTTTATTTCTGATTTTAATATTAAAAAGTCCAGACTGAGCAAAGAGACTCAGTATACAAACCAAAGCCAGTACAAAGTGGGGAAACAGCTGTTGTAACAGATACCAGTAGCCTCCAGAATTTCAGAGCCACTCAGAACCCAGGCCACCAAGTGGCAAACAAGGACATTGGGAGGGAGGGTCTTCCTGAGCCTTGGGCTTCTCCACTAAGTCTGGTGTGCACGGTGGCCACAGCTCTGCCCCACTACGATGGCTCTTCTGCAGAGTGTAAAGGGAACATGAGGCCAGCAGCTGGGAAGCAGTGTGAGTAATGGAAGAGAAATTTCCCAATTTCTGACCTCATGCAAATAAAATTTTAGAAAAAAATTAAAGCAGCTTACTTCATTAAAAAAAAAAAAAAAAGCAACTGGAAATCATAAAGTAAGACTAAGTTTCCATGGAGACAAAGTTTCCATCTTACTTCATGTTTTAATTAGAGCTTATATTTTGCTTCCTCAAGAGCTTATAATGCCAAGTCTTCTATTCGTATTCACTCAGCATCTGTCTATAGAACATGAACATGAAGGGTGCATTATAAAGTACAGCACACAAAAATATAAGGGGTACGATCCAGCAATCCCACTCCTTGGAATATACCCTAGAGAGATAAGAGCCTTTACACGAACAGATATATGCACACCCATGTTTATTGCAGCACTGTTTACAATAGCAAAAAGATGGAAGCAACCAAGGTGCCCATCAACAGATGAATGGGTAAATAAATTATGATATATTCACACGACGGAATACTACGCATCGATAAAGAACAGTGAGGAATCTGTGAAACATTTCATAACGTGGAGGAACCTGGAAGGCATTATGCTGAGTGAAATTAGTCAGTTGCAAAAGGACAAATATTGTATAAGACCACTATTATAAGAACTTGAGAAATAGTTTGAAGTGAGAAGAAAAAATTCTTTTGTGGTTACGAGAGTAGGAGAAAGGGAGGGTGGGAGGGGGCATTCACTAATTAGATAGTAGATAAGAACTACTTTAGGTGAAGGGAAAGACAGCACACAATACAGGGGAGGTCAGCACAACGGGACTAAACCAAAAGCAAAGAAGTTTCCTGAATAAACTGAATGCTTTGAAGGCCAGAGTAGCAGAGGCAGGGGTCTGGGGACCATGGTTTCAGGGGACATCTAAGTCAATTGGCATAGTAAAATCTATTAACAAAACATTCTGCATCCCACTTTGAAGAGTGGCGTCTGGGGTCTTAAATGCTAGCAAGCAGCCATCGAAGATGCATCAATTGGTCTCAACCCACCTGGCTCAAAGGAGAATGAAGAACACCAAGGACACAAGGTGATTACGAGCCCAAGAGACAGAAAGGGCCACATGAACCAGCGACTACATCATCCTGAGACCAGAAGAACTAGATGGTGCCCGGCTACAACCAATGACTGCCCTGACAGGGAACACAACAGAGAACCCCTGAGGCAGCAGGAGAGCAGTGGGATGCAGACCCCAAATTCTCATCAGACCAGACTTAATGGTCTGACTGAGACTAGAAGGACCCCAGTGGTCATGGCCCCCAGACCTTCTGTTGGCCCAAGACAGGAACCATTCCCGAAACCAACTCTTCAGACATGGATTGGACTGGACAATGGGTTGGAGAGGGATGCTGGTGAGGAGTGAGCTTCTTGGATCAGGTGGACACTTGAGACTATGTTGGCATCTCCTGCCTGGAGGGGAGATGAGAGGGTGGAGGGGGTTAGAAGCTGGCGAAATGGACACGAAAAGAGAGAGTGGAGGGAGAGAGCAGGCTGTCTCATTACAGGGAGAGTAATTGAGAGTGTGTAGCAAGGTGTATATGGGTTTTTGTGTGAGAGACTGACTTGATTTGTAAACTTTCACTTAAAGCACAATAAAAATTATATATATTAAAAAAAAACCCAGAAAAACATAAGGGGGGCACCTTCAAGAAGCTTCCATTTAATTTCTATTTAAGGAAGTCTGTGCCTTGCCTTCATTAAATTATAAAGAATTAAGACCAATTAGGAAATCCAAATGGATCTTAATCTTAACAACACATAGGGAGACACAATGAGTTGAGTCAGTTGTTAGCTCTAGGGGTAATTTTGGGGATTAACTCCCTTACACAGCCCACTCTCCATACCCTTCTCCAGTCCACACCTTCCATTTCTTTAGGGAGGATCCTATCAGCCTTCAGGGATGCAGTGGATTCATTATAAATGAGAAGTAATGGCATGTAGTTGAAAGAGCCTATGTAGTGAACATTTATTATTTTGTCTTCTCCTTCTGGGAAATATTCTTCAAGCCTTGTGATTCTAGTAGAGCTTGCCAATTACAATATCCATCCTCCTGGCTACGAGGATTGGTTCAGGGATGGGCCTGTGACTCTAGCCAGGACATTTAGAATATTTCTCTAGGATTTTCTAAAATTAGAGCTGTGATGTGTGTATGTGTGTGATCCTCCTTATTAAAGACAGAATTTTAGAATCGAGAAAATATAATAATCTGGCACAGAAGAAAAGAGTAACATAGTAGAAAAAGCTTGTGGATTGGATTAATATAGAGTTGGATTTGAATCTATGTTCTGGTACTTAAAAGTTGTAGAAAAGCCTTAGCTTTCTCATTCATAAATGGTGGTAATTAAATTTAGAAGCTAACATTTTGCGTTATAAATCTAGGCTCCCACTTTGTTTCCTGTGTCCGCAATTTTTTTTTTTTAATTTATTCTTCTCTTTGAGAAATTGGATCTATTTCGTCTCCCTTTTTATCTGGCTGCGCCTTTTGACTACTTTGATGGATAGATTTTAGCAGAAATGATGCCAGTTAGCTCCTGGCCTAAACTTTATGATGACTGGAAGCTTCTGCCTCAGTTTCTTGTAAGCCAGTCTCTATTTAAGAAATTCAGCTACCCTGAGACCACCAGGTACAGAAGGTGCAAGCCATGTACATCCCCATAGGATGAGACCATGGAGAGAGAGAAGAGAGAGGTGAAAGAGGAAGTATCAAGGAGTACTGAGCCTCCAAACATGTGAATGAAGACACCATCTTGAAAATGGATCCTTCAGCCTAGCCACCACAGCTGAGACTATATGGTTGAGAGACAACCTAGCCAAAACCTTCCTCAATTCCTAGTCCACAAACCATGAAATGTAACAAAATGATTATTTTAGATCAATAATAATTTTGTGGTAGTCTCTCATGCAGCAATAGATAACAGAAACACTCTCTTGGTTCTCTATTGCTGTATAGTGAATGACTCTGAAACCTGTTGGATTAAGACAACAGCAATCATTTTATCATTATCTCTCATCATTCTGGAGGTCTACTGGGCCCAGCTAGGTGGTTCTCACTTATGATCTCTCATGCAGTTGTAGTCAGAAGGTGGCTGATTACTGGAGTCACCTCAAATGCTTCCTCAGTCATATAACTGGTAATTGATGTTGCCTTTTGGTTGAGACCTCATTGGGGGCTCTGGAGGAAAACCTACACAAGACCTTTCCATGTGGCCTGGGCTCCTTCCAAGAGCGAGCATCCCAAGACAGCAAGGCAGAAGGGCATGGCATTTTTTAAACCTAGTCTTGAAGGTCACATGGCATCACATCTATCACACTTTGCTAGTCAAGGCAATCACAAAGATCCACTCAGTTTCAAGAAGAAGGGATATTGATCCCACTGATATTTTAAATGAGAAAAAAGTCAACATCACATTGGAAAAAGATCATGGTGGCATGGGGGATATTGTGGTAGCCATGTTTGGAAAATACATTCTGCTACACACACCCTGCTTCCACCGTCTTAATCTTTATTTCCTCAGCATGGGGTTACTAAAGCAGGAATGTTGAGAGGAGAGACAAAATCAGCACTCAAGTATGGAGTTTCAGAATAGACTTTCAAGCCATGGTAGAGATAATAATAAAAAGTTTATGAACCTCAAAAGTCTGACTTTGAAGCATTAAAAGTTTAAGATTAAAAAAAAAGTTTAAGATCCTTGAAAGACTCAGGATCTAAAGTTTATACCATAAACCACGGGCTTAGAAGATTATGTGACTGGTTGGAGAGTCTTTGCTTGCTTTCTCAGACTAGAGAGGCAATCCATGCATGTGTGCCGGGGACAAGGAAAGCCAGAGAGACAACATGAGGGTTTGGTGCTGGTAAGTAGCACTCTCTCCTACCCCCAGTCAAGCCCCAGGAATGTTTGGGAATTTGAGAGTAGAGGGAACCCTAAATGTGGCAAGCCATGCAGAGATACCCGAGTTACCACGGTGCGGCAACAGTGGGGTGGAGATTCAGGTGAAGGGTTTAGGGAAGGTGACATCACTTTTTCTTCAGAGCTGACAAATATTTCTGGGGAGGGTGGGAGAACAAAAATGAACCCATGTGGCAGTGACAGCAACATCAGCGGAAAGAATAAGCCTCCCCTGCTGACAGAGCGTGTTCTCCTAGGGGAGAGTTGCCATGAGAGCAAACTCAAAAAATAAAATATCTATTCAGGTTTCCAGAAGCACCTTGTAAAAACACAGGACTGTAGTGTGGTATCTACATTCATTACCACATTCTCTCGTCCACTGAGTAGGCAGACCAGAGGCAGAAGCAGAAATTAGGCTGGTGCCATTGGTTTGGACAATACACTGCATTTAATAAGGAAGCTTCTCCCCAACTGACTCCCTTTCCTGATCTCCTCTGTGAACTAAACCCATATCCAACACTCAGTCTTGAATCCTTAGAATTCTTTTCCCTCTGTTCCCCATCTCTCTGATTTGTCCCCCATCCTTGTTCATTTCACAATGTGTTCATTTCACTTCCTTTTGTATCTCACTCCTAACATTCCACTTCACACATACGATCTCATGCTTAGGTTATGAGTCTCTCTCAAGAGGTTTCTTTGCTTCATGACTCTTTTACTGCTCAATGCATTTAACACATCACCACTAGATTGGTCTTCCCCCTTTCTTTTTCAAAAGCCTTCAATGGTTTCCTATCATCTTCAGGATAAAAATTCCAAGTTTTACTTTTGGCATTTAAGGTCCTATACAATTTAACTAGTTTTATAAACTTGTCTCCTACCACATGTAGTAAAAGTGGGATTGGAGCACTGGTGGTGCAGTGGTTAAAGTGCTAAGCTGCCAAACAAAAGGCCGGCAGTTCGAATCCATCAGTCGCTCCACAGGAGAAAGATGTGGCAGTCTGCTTCTGTAAAGATTTATAGCCTTGGAAAGTTTAGGGGGCAGTTCTACTCTGTCCCTATAGGGTCACTACAGGATGAGGATCTACATGAAGGCAGTGGATTTGTTTTTTTGGGTTTGCCTTATAACCTGAAACGTTAGTTCTGCCTTCTGACCTCATCATAAGAAAAGGCTGCCTCTTAATGTAATAAGTGGAGTCGCTGGGTGATACAAACAGTTAACATGCCTGGCTGCTAAGCAAAAGTTGGTGGTTCAAATCCACTCAGAGGTATCTTGGAAGAAAGGCTTGGTGATTGTTACGGATTGAATCACGTATCCCAAAAATGTGTGTCAAATTGGCTAGGCCATGATTCCCAGTATCGTGTGGTTGTCCAACATTTTGTGATCTGAAGTGATTATTCTATGTGTTGCAAATTCTAACCTCTATGATGTTAGTGAGGCAGGATTAAAAAAAAAAAAAAAAAAAAAGGATTAGGGGCAGTTATTTATATTTTTTAATAATTTTTATTGAGCTTTAAGTGAACGTTTACAAATCAAGTCAGTCTGTCACATATAAGCTTATATACACCTTACTCCATACTCCCACTTACTCTCCCCCTAATGAGTCAGCCCTTCCAGTCTCTCCTTTCGTGACAATTTTGCCAGTTTCTAACCCTCTCTACCCTCCTCTCTCCCCTCCAGACAGGAGATGCCAACACAGTCTCAAGTGTCCACCTGATACAAGTAGCTCACTCTTCATCAGCATCTCTTTCCTACCCATTGTCCAGTCCCTTTCATGTCTGATGAGTTGGCTTCGGGAATGGTTCCTGTCCTGAGCCAACAGAAGGTTTGGGGACCATGACCGCAGGGATTCCTCTAGTCTCAGTCAGACCATTAAGTCTGGTCTTTTTATGAGAATTTGGGGTCTGCATCCCACTGATCTCCTGCTCCCTCAGGGGTTCTCTGTTGAGGGGCAGTTATTTTAATGAGGTAGGACTCAATCTACAGGATTGTGTCTTGAGTCAATCTCTTTTGAGATATAAAAGAGAATCGAGCAGAGAGGAGAGAGACCTCATGCCACCAAGAAAGAATAGCCAGGAGAAGAGTGCATCCTTTGGACCTGGGGTTCATAAGCTGAGAAACTCCTAGACCCAAGGGAAGATTGATGACAAGGACTTTCCCCCCGGAGCCAACACAGAGAGAGAGAACCTTCACCTGGAACTGGTACCCTGAATTTGGACTTCTAGCCTTCTAGATTATGAGAGAATAAATTTCTGTTTGCTATAGCCATCCATTTGTGGTATTTCTGTTATAGCAGCACTAGATAAGACAGCAATCCACTTCCAAAAAATCATCCGTTGAAAACCCTAGGGAGCACAGTTCTATTCTGACACACAGGGGGTTGCCATGAATCAGAATCTACTTGACAGCAACTTTTTTACTTTTATGTAATAAGCAAAGCTCTTGCAGCATCAAATTCTTCTATTGATTATTGTATTGGGCTCTGTTCAATGGTACTGCTAGACCTCTAAGCTGCCTTTTGAAAGTAATTTCAGTATATTTCATTATAAAGTTAGGAAGAGGGTAGAAACTTAGTCAAATGAATTACGATGATATAAATGCTACAGTATCCGAGTGGTTGCCCTCTGAGAGTGCTTGTCCATTCAGGCTGAGGAGAAAGAGCCAGGAACATCCAGCCACCACCATCTCATCTTTACAACTGTTTTGACTATAATCAGATTACATCATTACAGTCAGAATCACTATATTTTCAGCAAAATAAAATATCAACTTAAAAATTCATCAAGAATGACTGGTTGGAAGAAATAAAAGAATTATAGCATTCCTGTTTACAACTGGTGGTTA
This sequence comes from Elephas maximus indicus, assembly GCF_024166365.1. Classification (NCBI taxonomy): domain Eukaryota; kingdom Metazoa; phylum Chordata; class Mammalia; order Proboscidea; family Elephantidae; genus Elephas; species Elephas maximus. The sequence goes on along the minus strand of NC_064829.1, from coordinate 42,729,911 downwards.
CAACGCCCAAAGGTTTGGGTAGCATGAGTTCCAAGGCCAGATGACAAGTCCAAAAAAAAAGGCTCTCTGCTCGGTCATTTACATTTGGACACAACCTGCTGAACAGCAGCCCCACATTCTGCACGCAAAACGCTCCACTCTCAGTAAAGTAAATCATTCCAGAAATGGCCTCCTCCCAAATTCACAGTACTTGAGAAGAGTTCCCGAAGTTTGGACGCAGTGCTGTGGAGCAAAGCCAATAAACTACACAGCGGTTATGAAACAGCTGCAAAGCCATGCTTATGTCATGACTTGTACAAGTACTATATAAACGGCACATTCAGACCTAGAGAAGAAATATGGCTTTGCTAGTAGTACTAACGAAGGCAAGAAGCTTGATTTCACTAAAAAGCCTTCAGGAAAACCTCCTAGTGTTTCCTAGTATTCAACTCTAGAATTGGTTGTAAACCTGTGTCATTTTTTCTGTTCTATTTTCTCCACTCTCCCTCCTCCAAGCCAAAAAAAAGTATCATTTGCTCTCATCCTTTGAAATTCATCACTGTAGCCATTCACAACATGGAAGACAAAAAGGCAAAACAAAAGAGAATCTGTCTGTCTTCCCAGAGCTTCTTAACACTCAATTTACCTGGCAAAAGACAGTGCCCTTTAGCAACAAGAGACCTTGCTGTCCATAGTATTTTCTGTGGTGTAAAGTAAGTTACTTGACTCAAAAGGTCTCTTTGTGATTCTCTTTTGAACATCAGTGAGGCAAATGTGAGAGCCAAGTTTTCTGCATGATTTTCTGCATGATTGTAATTCTTTCCAAAATGGGAAATGGGGGTTAAGGAAACCTTTGGATCCTGTTCCACAGATACTCTCAGCAAATTTTATTAATCTCAAGATTCTCGTTTCTATTTGCTAAAGAAAAGCAAGTGATATAGTTACCAGCAAAACTGAAATGCATTTATTTGAATAAAATGCTTTTTTCTATGTCAGTCTGGAAAAAAAAAAAAAGGCATTAAAGTCTTTTAGCAAATAATTGTAACAGATACTTTATAAATATGGGATGATGTCAGGATGTGAATGCCAGGGAGCTTGAGTAGGAAGAAGAGGGACACAGAGAGGGTCACAATTTGTTAAGGAGTTTGAAAATACCTCTATTCTTTCCAGCTCCAAGTTAGGATTTTAAATCATTAGTAAATAGGGCCATGATGAAGAAGTTGCTAAAATTCTAGCACATGGTACCAGAATAGCATTAAAAACTCACTAAAAACTCAACGAATATTCGCAGCTCTGGAACTTTGAGTGCTTCTAATGTAATAAAACCTGGACGTTTTTCCCTGCCACAAATCAAATTATTGAAAGACATTTGATAGAGCTAGCATATAGTGTTAGCCTGAAGCATCAATTTTTTGTTGTTTATGTGAAGATTTTAACCAAAATATGATCTTATTTGACTTACTCTTTACTGTGACCTGTGGTGGTTCTTTAGTGTTACATATTTGATATTTATGATCAAATAAAATACAAAAACCTAGGTTACCACATTCTTATTATGACAAATATTTGAGGAAATTATAAATCTTACCAAATAAAGTGGTTATATTTTCACTTCTCAACCAGCCTGAAGAAATATTACTGGGTGAATTGATGGTTAAAGTTATGTGTGAACTTGAGTTGGCCATGATTTCAGTGATTTGGTAGTTATGTAATGATGTCGTTTGGCAGTCACATAATGATGTCGTTTGGTAGTTACGTAATGATGTAATTTGGCAGTTATGTAATGATACAGTCATCCTCCATGGTGTGATATGATGTAATCAGCCAATCAGTTGTAAGATGTGTTTCCTCAAAGGTGTGGCTTGCATCAAATATGTATATGGACTTTCTGGCAAAGCTCCCTCGCTTGCTCTGGATCCTGCATCTGGCTCATCATCATCTGACCTCCGGTTCTTGGCACTTGAGCCTGCAGCCTGCCGTACTACCTGTTGATCTTGGTATTCATCAGACTCTGCAGCCTGTGAGCCAGCAGCCTGCTGCCTTATCTGCCCATCTTGGGTTCATCAGCACCTGCAGCTACAAGAGTCAGGAGAAGCCTCCAGCCTGACATCTGATCCATGGGCTTGGGATGTGGGAGCCTCTACAACAACTGCATGAACCATTTCCTTGAGATAAATCTCTTTTTCTCTCTCTCTCGCTCTACATATATGCTTCACTGGTTTTACTTCTCTAGAGAACCCAGCCTAAGACAGTGAGAAACAGCAAGGCATCAATAAAATTATATAATTCAGGGTATCATTTTGTCAGTAGTTTCAGTTTAGATTATCTCTTTAATGAATCTGAAATTTTTATACATCTTTGCTTTGTTCTGACTTGTTTTATCACTTTCTTTGTTCAAAGGCCCTTTCAATCACCAACTCCTATCAATTTTTTTTTTCAGCTGCCTCTTTCAATCTTCCTTTGTCTTTCCACCATTCATTTTAGGTAAAATGTGGCTTCCAAGAGTCTCTTTGCCTCTGCTTTCCCTCCTTCCAATCCATTTCATAAATGTAAACAAAAAATTTATTTATTTGTAATTTATAAAAATAATACTTACATGTTAAAAAAAATTGAGGTCTACAGAATGTACAAAATGAAACATAAATATCTCTCCCATTACTACCCCTTACTCTAGAATTCAAAGTTTTTTTTTTTAAACTATTTCTGTGTTTAGTCTTTTGGAGTTACAACTGTGTCTCTAAAAATTCAGATAGATGCTCTTCTCGATTTATCAACTTAGTATCTATTTATTCTCCACTAAGAAAGAAATTCAACATACTTCTACTACTTCTCATGTCCTTATGATTTTATTGGTAATGTTACTTTTGGTCCTTCTAGCGGTTACTTTTTAACTTTAAATAATATGCTTAAAATTCTATTTCTTGACTAATCCTAAGGAACAGTGTCTGTTGGCTTTCTATTATATGTTTCCTCCTAACCTCTCCTGCTTTTAATTTTTGTAATTTTACTATTATGTCTCCTTTATGGAAATGTTGAATATTTACATTATGTTCTATGACTACAGTTAAGTCTTCTCTGTTTTGACTGTGGATTCTTTTTAAACCTGAAATCTAGTAAATACTATTCATGATTATGTAAATTCTTATTGTCTTCAGAATCAAGTCTTCTCATTAAATCTTGCAATCAGAAGAATAGTCTAATGAAAGCATCAAATGGATTTTCTTTTCTCACACTTCATTAATTGTTCAAAAGCATGCCTCATTTTAAGATTTATTAAACTTGAATCTTGACTTTCATATATATATATATTTTTTTTCAGAGCATCTAACTACTTGTTTGTTGTTTTTCTTCTTGACAGCAGACATATATGACATCTTTTGATTAAAAAATACCTAAGTTCTAGGCCTAAATTTATATAATGGAATCTGATTTTTTTTTCTTCAAGGCATTCTTCATGGAACCCACCACCTAATTTGGACCAACTGTTTTGAAATTTTTGCTGATCTCCTGATATTTCTTATAATTGGACACTTCTAATAGTTTCATGGTTTCATTGATTCTGTGTATCCTCCATTTTTAATATTTTTTATTTTGCTAGAGTACATCTTCAAATTATTTTTTCATAAGGAGTGCAAGAGATGTAAAATTTTCAAGCCTTACATGACAGAAAATATCTATTTTGCTCTTATACTTTGATATTTTGGTTTCCTGACCTATAGCTCTAAATTCACTTCCCTCAGAACTTTGAAAGCACTGCTCCACAGTCTCAGAGCCCTTAGTGCTGCATATCAAAGTTTATGCCATGCAAGTGATGACTTTTCTATTGGTAATCTCACTGTTTGCCCCTCACTCCGGAATCTCTAAGATCTCTTTTATCCTGAAATTTCTCCAGGATGGGTTTGTGTTTGGGTTTTCAAATTCATACTGCTCAACACTCAGCCTCTTTTAATCTGAATCTTTATCTTTCTTTCTCTCCAATGTCTTTGTTTTTTCTTTTAAGAATTCTTCTTAGTCAGTGTTAGACCTTCTAGATTGTCCACCATGTCCCTTTAATATTTTCCTCATTTTTTCCATCATTTTGTCTTTTTCTTCGTATCTTGGAATATTCTTTAGCCACATCCAGTATGCCCTTCTACTGATTTTTAATTTGATACTGATGTGTTTAATTTGCATAAACCCTTGTGGTTTCTCTTTTTTATCAATTAAACAACAAACAAGTTGCTGTCAAGTCTATTTTGACTCATGGTGACTCTAATGTGTATTAGAGTAGAACTGCGTTGCATAAGGTTTCTAATGGCTGATTTTTTGGAATTAGATCACCAGGTCTTTCTTCTGAGGCTCCTGTAGGTAGACTCGAACCTCCAACCTTTCCGTTAGCAGCCAAGCACATTAACTGTTTGCACCACCCAGGGATTTCACTTCTACCTTGTCCTCTCTTTTTTGGGGGGTGGGGAATAAAATATTAATGGATATTAAAAAAATTAATGGATTTTTTTTGGTCCATTTAATGATAATTAGATTTTTATTATTTTATTTTATTCCCCGAATTATTTGGGTTTTGTTTAGATTAACAGTTCTGTTTTTTTTTTTTCTTCTTTTGTTCTTTTTATTTAGCTACCAATATAATTCCACCCATTTCTGTCTCTTAGAAATTTTTTAATTTCTGGTCCCCACCGATGTTTCTAGTACTGCCATGGACTTGTTCCTTTTTTTTTAAACTTTATTATTATTTCAGTTGAAGGTCTGGTGGGAAAGGAAGCAAAGCTGTGTTTAGACGGCCATCTTGAAACAAAGCACTAATTTTTCTAGAAGAATACTTGCATCATCTTCAATATTTTCCCCAATGTCTAAACTATAAAGCACAGATAATTTAGTCTAGTATTTGGGATGTTGCATGGTTGACTTTAGCTTATCTTTCTCTCTTACACCCTCATTATTCTCATTAAAGAATCAGAGAGAATCAGTAAACCCTCTCCCCTCAAGAAGGTTTTTGCTCCATTCCTTGTTTTTCTCACCCACCAGGAATATAGTTTTTCATCCTTTTTACCTATCCATATCTTACAAAGTTAGGTTCAGCTCAAAGTCCATCTCCTCTGAAGCCATTTATGGCCGCATCAGGATAATCTAAATTCTGTATCATTTGAAAACATGTATTGAGTTCCATAAGATAAACAATTCTGTTCTTTGTATCAGCAATACCAATTTTTCTAACTAGAATTTTCTCCTCTATCATTCTTACCCTGAAATCCAAAATAATTTTACCTGGATGGAATTAAATTTTAGAAGCTTTCTGGTTTGATATCTCACTGCACAATAAAAACATCAAATTGTTGATCAGATAGTTTTTTTTTTTTTTAAATAGTGTTACTGGTTAGGAAATTTTTATTTTATTCTGTAGAGAATATATTTTCTTTATGTGTACGTGTGCTCAATTCTGTTTGTTTACTGATTGAATGATTGTACTTCTTAATGTCTTTATTTACCTTGGTCAAGTTGTACTGACTTCACCCATATTTGGGATTGCCTTTCCCATCACCCAACATAACAAGTGATTCCCCTTCCCTTTCCTTCTCATCCCTGGTAACTATCAGAGAACTTTGCTTTCTGTGTGTCTATTCTTGACTTTCTGTAATAGTGGGACCATACAATGTTTGAGTTATTGTGATTGACTTATTCCACTCAACATAATGTCCTCCAGATTCGTCCACATTGTAAGACGTTTCTCAGACTCCCATTGTGTGTATGTACCACAATTTGTTTATCCATTCATCCGCTGATTGGCGCTTAGGTTGTTTCCATTTTTTTGCTATCGTCAATAATGCTTCACTGAACGTGGGTGTGTATACGTCTATTCATGTCACCGCTCCTAAAGCTCTAGAATATGCACCTAGGGGTGGGTTTGCTGGATCATAAGGTATTTCTACTTCTAGCTTTTTGAGGAAGTGTCATACTGTTTTCCATTTTACAATCCCACCAGCAATGTATAAGAGTTCCAATCCCCCCATAACCTCACCAGCATTTGTTGTTTTCTGTTTTTTGATCATTGTCATTTTTTCAGGGGTGAGATGATATTTCATCGTAGCTTTGATTTGCATTTTTTTTTTTTTTTTTAGTGGCTAACGATCATGAGCATCTTTTCATGTATTTGTTGGCCCCCTGAATGTGAGCTATGTTTCCTCAAGCAGGAGGCAAAAATGGTTGAAAATTTTCATTTCAGGCCATCATGACAGAATTGTGTTACTCCTGGCTAGATGCAATAATGTCATTACACTCCCAGCAATCAATTCATATTCTTTAAAAAATGAGCTAAGCTTTTCTCTAAGCCAAACAGTGAAAGAGTATGCTAATGACTTAATCTAGCTTATAACGTTGCATGAATGGCATTACCTCGTGCAGGTCTGAAAGATATCATTCACCAAGAGCAAAAATATAGTTAGAGACATAAGAATCCCGTGAGAGAAACTCTACCAGGCAAATATGATAAAGCTTAGTCATCACCCTGAGAAATCATCATAAAAAACACATCAGTGTTTTGGAACACCATGGGCCAGTAAAGGCTTAATGCGATACTCCAAAGCAAGATTCGGAGTCCTGGTGAAAAATTAAAAAACTCAGTGGCCTATAATTTAGTCTGTTGGAGAGATATTCCGAGGCTTAACTTGCCCTTTACTATACATTCTCCCTAATGTAGTTTGATACTAACCTGACTGTAATTCGTTTGGATTTCCTTCTTGAGGACTGAAGCATGGCTAACTTTAGAACACAAACATGCCAGCACACACATTTTAAGCAGAATGATACTTGAGGTAATGGATACTGAAAATGTGTGTCATCCACAGCACAAATAGCCAGGCAACCTGATGTCGAGCTGGTCTTACAGGTTACACAGAACTCAAGAAGCATGTATTAAGTGCCTAAAGTCTAGGGAGATAATTAAAATAGATTGCATCATCTTTGCTCTCAAGAATATAACACTATATTTGGGAAGTTTTTTTTAAAAAAAGGTGAAAAATAGAAAAAAAATCCAAAGTAATATTCAATGAGGAATTCCATGGTATAATAAAAATTGTATTCCCAGAGATAAGGGAACACACAGGTGTGAGACTGACACGCAAAGGTATTATTTTACCAGTTATGATCTATAAGTTTAAAACTTACCAGACTAGCTTCAAAGTAGACTCTACACAGTGCACAATATCAGGTTGGATAAATAACAAAATGTCAGCTTTATAGACTATTATACAGACATTAAAACAATAATCATAAATATGTGTAAACCCGTTGCCGTCGAGTCAGCTCTGACTCATAGAGACCCGATAGTGAAAACTGCTCATAACATAAAGTCAACTAAAGAAAGCATAATACTAAAATATGCACAAGGTATGGTTATAACTATATAAAAATTACTCGAATAAGGACCAGAAGAAAAAAAAAATGAAGCAAATGATTTGTTAGGGTAGGATGACAGGTGATTTGCTGTCAATGATTTCCACTATTGTTTTAATGATAGAAACTTTGGAAATACTACAGAAGTAGAGAGTCCCTGGGTAGTGCAAATGGTTAAGTGCTTGAATACTAATTGAAAGGTTGGCAATTGGAACTCAACCCACAGGAGCCTCAGAAGACAGGCCTGGCAATCTGCTTCTGAAAGGTCACAGGCTTGAAAACCATACGGAGCAGTTCTACTCTGCACAGATGGGATTGCCATGACTCAGCATTGACTCGACAGCAACTAACAATAGAAGTAGAAGGAAATATCATACACGTAAGAGACATTTGAGAAGGCAGGCAGGCAGCAGTTGAACCCTGGGAGATGTTTGACTAAGTGATTGCAAATAATCTATTTGTCATAAAATATATCAGAAATAAGTACAGGTAGCTACTAAGGGGTTTGAGATTTTTGCCTAGATGGTAACTAAGGTGATAAGGTATGTCTTTGTTTCTTAAGGGATTTAATCCAAATAACCAGTTGTACATCTTCTATGATACCAATGGCTATATTTCCATGACAGGGTAACATACAGTCAATATAACTGAAATGACTGGGAAGGCAGGAGGGAGGAGAGAGGAGAAATACAGGATACAGGTAGAATTTGTAAGTCAATCAAGAAGTAAACACACACACACATACAAGGTAAAGTCATTTGCCATTTGCAGCACCCCATCCCTCCCAATTTCTGCCTTATCTCCAATCCTACCCTGAAGGTGTTTTGCTTCTTTGGTAGTTCCGCACATGTATATCTAGGTATAGGTACTGTTTGTGGAAATAACTTTGGACTCACACCTGTCTGTGTTCTAATCCTGACTCTACCACTTACTAGCTATGTGTCCTGAATAAGTTCAGAACCTATCTGAAACTTAAATTCCTCATCTATTAAAAGTAAAGCATAAACAAGGTTAATACAGCACACACAAGGATCAATGAGACAACATAGGTAAAATTGATGACAGAATGCCTGGTACATACCAAAAAAACAAAAAACCCCAATTATAGCCCTGAGTTGATTTCAGCCTATGATGGCCCCATGTATTAAGAGTAGAACTGCTCCACTGAGGTTTTTGTTTTTATTTTTATTGTGCTTTAGATGAAAGTTTACATAGCAAATTAGTTTCTCATCAAACAATTAATACACATATTGTTTTGTGACATGGGTTGCCAACTCAAAGATGTGTCAAAACTTTCCCCTTCTCGACCTTGGGTTCCCTTTTATCAGCTTTCCTGTCCCCTCCTGCCTTTTCACCCTTGCCCCTGGGATGGTGTGTCCATTTAGTCTCATTTTGTTTTATGAACCTATCTAATCTTTGGCTGTCCATAGAGTTTTCTTGGCTTTAATCTTTATGGAAGCGGATTACCAGGCCTTTCTTTTGCAGCATCCCTGGGTGGGTTCAAACCACCAATCTTCAGGTCAGTAGTCGAGCACAAACCATTTGTGCCACCTAGGGACCAGTCTGGTATATAGCAGGCATTAAAAAAGTTTGCTTTCTCCCCCACATATTTTTTTATTTATTATACTTCAGATGAAGGTTTACAGAACAAACTAGTTTCTCATCAAACAGTTAGTACACACACTGTTCTATGACATTGGTTAACAACCCCACAGCATAGCAACACTCTGCCTTCTCAACCCTGGGTTCCCTATTACCAGCTTTCCTGTTCCCTTCTGCCTTCCAGTCCCTGCCCCAGGGCTGGTGTGCCCCTTTAGTCTTGATTTGTTCCATGGGCCTGTTGAATCTTTGGCTGAAGGGTGAACCTCAGGAGTGGCCCCATTATTGAGATGAAAGGGTGTCTGGGGTCCATACTCTCAGGGTTTCTCCAGTCTCTGTCAGGCCAGCAGGTCCAGTCTTTCTTTTTGAGTTAGAAGTTTGTTCTACATTTCTCTCCAGCTCTGTCTGGAACCCTCTATTGTGATCCCTGTCAAAGGAGTCAGTGGTGGTAGCCGGGCACCCTCTAGTTGTACTGGACTCAGTCTGGTGGAAGCCATGGTAGATGTAGCCCATTAGCCCTTTGGACTAATCTTTCCCTTGAATCTTTAGTTTTCTTCATTCTTCCTTGCTCTCAAAAGGGTGAGGCCAGTGGAGTATCCTAGATGGCTGCTCACAGGCTTTTAAGGCCCCAGATGCTACTCACCAAAATAGAATGTAGAACATTTTCTTTATAAACTATGTTATGTCAATTGAGCTAGATGGTCCCTGAGACCATGGTCTCCACAGCCGTCAGTCCAGCAAGTTGGTCCCTCGGGGAGTTTGGGTGTATCTATCCCCCCCACATATTTACATATTTTCCTCCTTTGAACACAGGACTCTGGTGTTCAGGTATTAAGCTCACAGTTTAGGTAGAAATGAAGGTGACTCCACCTTGGTCCTGAGTTGGTTTCAGATCTCACTCCCTCTCTCATACTGACCCTCACATAAACTGGAACCCTTAGACTATCCCCAGCCTGGTGATGGCAGGACAAGGCCAGGTCAGAAGGCCAGGTCAGACTTACCTGAACATCAAAGACCTGACCAACTTCCTGGAGTGGCTCTATTTGCAAGTTATACTCAAATTTTCAGTTCTATCTACACTGATCTCTAGAGCTGCGCTGTCAAATACAGCTGCCACTGATCACATGTGGCTTCTACCATGAATTAATTAAAATAAGATAAAATTTAAAATGCAGTTCCTCAGTCACACTGGACACATTTCAAACACTCAACAGGCACATGTGGCTCGTGGCTACCAAATTACTTGACCCATGGAACATTTCCATTCTGGCAGAAAGCGCTTTCAACAGCTCTGCTCTAAAGTCCTGGGAGTAGCAGTGGGGAGAAGACATGTCACAGGGTTAGCTCCTATTACCTTTGTGCATGAATTCTTTTAGTGACTTCTCAACCAGGAAAATAAAGTCAGAGAGTAAAGTGGGTGGAGGAAACACATTTCTTGATTTAAAAAAAGCCAGTTTTCGTTGAATCAATCATGACTCATGGCAACCTCATGTTTGTCAGAGTAGAACTGTGTACTCAACAGGGCTTTCAATGGCTGACTTTTCAGAAGTCACCAGGCCTTTCTCCCGGGGCACCACTGCGTGGATCTGGACCTTCAGCTAGCAGCTGAGCACATGAACCATTTGTACCGCCCGAGGACTCCATTTTCTTGATTAAAACAAACAAAACCAAAAACCCAAACTGGCTGCCATCAAGTCTATTTCGACTCATAGCAACCTGATGGGACAGAGTAGAGCTGGCCCCGTAGGGTTTCCAAGAAGCGGGTGGTAGACTGGAATTGTCAGTTGATTGGCAGCCGAACACTGAACCTCTGCACCACCAGGGCTCCTTTTCAATATATATACAAGCATTCCAGGCACCAGCCTATCTGTAACATTCTTTCCACACACCATAGCCCATTTGTAAAAAAAAAAAAAATGTTGATAAGATATATTAACCTCGGAGTAATTTTAGTGACATTTTTGCAAGCAAAAATAAATATTTAGCCAGATCCCAGTACTTTATGCAAAAAGCAGAACCTCCTATAGGGATATACCTGATGCCATTGAGTTGATTCTGACTCATGGTGACCCCATGTGAATCAAAGTAAAACTGTGTCACGTAGTGTATTAAAAGGTTTGCTAAGCAATTTGGCAGTTTTATTTCTGTATGCAACAAAGTAGTTGCCGTGGTGCCACAAGTACCTCTGACAGACAGTGCAAATTTGTGTGCATGGGATGCAACACCATTAAACTACTCAATAAACTGTTCAAAGTTTCACCCTGAATCAAATCAATTGTTAATTAAGGTTGGTCCCTAATAATCTATTCAGTCAACAGGGGGCCCTGGTGAGTTAGTTACAATCCCTGTACAAATATCAAAGTCAATATAAAACCAAAAATTACCAACTCGGATCCCACTTATGTGGCTTTTGCAACATTTTAAAAGAAAGAATGAAGCGTTAGCCCACTTTAAAATAAATGCACGGTCCTCATGATCACCTGTTTCCCAAAAGAGGAGCTTTGTCTTAGTCGTTTAGTGCTTCTAGTGGATGGTTTTAACAAACAGGAATTTATTTTCTCATAGTTTAGGCGGCTAGAAGTCCAAATTCAGGGTATTGGCTCTAGAGAAGCCTTTCTCTCTCTGTTGGCTCTGGAGGAAGGTCCTTGTCTCTTCTGAGCTTCTGCTCCTGGGCTTGTCTTCTCTCTTCCCCCATCTCTCCTTGCTAGTTTGGGATTGACTCAAAATACACCCTATACTGATTCTGTCATTAACATAACGAAGACAACTGAGTCCCAAATGGGATTATACCCACAGGCATAGAGGTTGGGATTTACAACATAGTTTGGGAGGACACAGTTCAATCCATAATGAGCTTTTATACAGTTTTCATCTGTCCAGATGCATGTGCCTCATTTGACCTGGGCATTGCTGAGTATTGTTGGGAGGAAACGCACTCTTCCTAGAAGATCAGCCCAACTGTAAGTTCATGGCCTCCAAACTCCAGTGTGTGCTTAATGCTTCCAGATCATTCGGCTGCTTCCCTAGTTGACACTCACTATCATTGTCTATAAAACAGACATTTCAAGACTTTTCTAGTTTCCTTACATCTCTCACCCTAACCCTCTCTCCTCCCTCAACAGATAGCTTAGTTTCTGATTTCACAGGGGGTATTTGAAGCTTAGTCTCTGATTTCACAGGGGGTATTGAAGACATTAGACAAGATCTTAAATTTCCTGCTCCGAACCTCTACATTCACCTGAAGGTCAGCCATCCTATTCTGCTTCTTGCAGTGAAGAGTTGTATTCTTGGGGCCCGTTCTCTCCTGCCTCTTCAAAGACTGTTTGGGGCACCCAGAGAATCCTGTAATTCCCCCACCATAGCACTTAGCACCTTGTAGCGGAATTGTATCTTTGATTAGTATTCCATCCAGTGGACCATAAGCTCCATCAGGGCAGGGAACCTGTTTTCCCTAAAATGTATCCCCTCCACCTTGCTCAGAGATGGAGCCATGGTAGAGCCTTAATTAATATTTCGTGATGTTTTAAAATTGGCTTGAGACATTTCAAACATCAAGAAAAGGAGAAAAAAATAGTTTAATAGTATAACGTACACTCACATACACACTAGCCACGTTCAACCACTGGTAACATTTAGCCACATTTATATCATCTAATAATCCACTCTCCATCAATGTTTATTTGACAAATCATTTTAAAGTAGAACACAGAGAAAATGAATGAATTATTAAGTCTTACCAAGTCACAACATTGTTCATAGAGCATGTAAAATAAGGTACTGAAGAAAAATAGAGCAACCATGGATAAAAAGCTCTAAATCTCTACTCAATCACAGGTAAGTGAAAATCCAGAAACGAGAACATTAAGCTGCACACCAGATACTTCCATAAGTGTATGCTCATTACACTGTTCAATTCTCATGAGTCTTATAAGGTAACCTCATTAATAAACAAAAGAAAACCTGTGAAGAACCTGTAGCTCTAGGACATAAGGGGAAAGAAAATAACATCTGGTAAGTGCCTGTAATGTGCACATCCCTTATGTTATCCTGTCTTATTCTCACAACAAACTCAAGAAGTATTATGCTCCCTATTTTGAAGATGAGAAAAGCGGGCTCAGTGAGGTCAAGCTACTTGCCTGATATTCTGAATTAGGCAAGTGGCAGATGTAAGATTTTTTTTCCCCAAGTTTCCCACCTTTCCACTTCTCATTGGCTAGTTACTATTGAAATTAAAATTTTAATTAAAAAAATTTTAAACTTAAAATTTCTAGCAGTGGTATGAAATGGGTAAAGTACATGTTGTTCTCCTATATGATTGAGGAAGGCTTAGGTCACCTTCTGTTTTAGTTCTTATTACCCCTATCGTATAGATGAGGCAGGGTAAGAGTAAGGCTGTGATCATAGAATAACAAGTACAGGATAGTCAGAAGCCAGGGTTCTGGTGCTGTGGCTTTGCCACTAACTGTCTGACCCCAGGCAGATCACTCAATTCGCCTCACCCAAGAACATTCATCTGCAAAATGAGCAAGTTGGATTAGAGCATCATTGAGTTTCTTTCCACTGTTTAAAAAACAAAGCAAAACCCTACCATTCTTAGTGATTTGCTTCCATCACCAGGGCCGGATTAAGGCATGTGAGGGCCCTAAACATTGATAATCTGTGGTGTCCCCGTCTCTGCTTACATATGAATTCTAACGGGATATGTGAGTTATATATATATATACACGTGTCATGGATTGAATTGTATCCCCCTAAAATATGTGTTAACTTGACTAGGCCATGATTCCCAGTATTGTGCGGCTGTCTTTCATTCTGTGATCTGATGTGATTATCCTGTGTGTTGTAAATCTTAATCTCTATAATGTTAATGAGGCAGGATTAGAAGCAGTTACGTTAATATGGCAGGACTAAATTTACAGGATTAGGTTGTATCTTGAGTCAAACTCTTTTGAGATATAAAAGACAGAAGTGAACAGAGAGGAGAGGGACCTCACTACCACCAAGCAAGAAGAGCCAGGAGCAGAGCTCGTCCTTTGGGCTCGGGGCCCCTGTGCTGAGAAGCTCCTAGACCAGGGGAAGACTGATGACAATGACCTAACCCCAGAGCAGATACAGAAAGAAAGCCTTCCCCTGGAGGTGGCATCCTGAATTTGGACTTTGAGCCTCCTAGATGGTGAGAGAATAAATATCTGTTTGTTAAGGCCATCTACTTGTGTTATTTCTGTTATAGCAGCACTAGATGACTAAAACAAGGTATATATATATATGTGTGTGTGTGTGTGTTAGCTATCCATGATGTAACTTCTTAAATGCAACTATAACATTAGTGATTGAACACAAAAGTGGCATATGCCATTTTATAAGAATGAGTTGAACTGGATTATAAAATTTTTAGTGGAAGTGGGGTACTTTTTATTATATCCCACATTTTCTATAAAAAGAATATTCCACATATTCTACAACAAAGAAAATGAATCAGTGAACTTAGTTGTTTCAACAATCAATGTAAAATTCTGTTGATCTCACCATGAAAAACTGACTTTCACCAATTTTGCTTTAAATGGCTCGTACTTCAATTTTGATGCTTGTTTTATAATAAATGCTATAATTATAAATATTTATTAGAAAGAAATAGTATACTCCCAAGATAACTGCCAAGATAAGCAGTTTCAGTTACATACGAGGAGATCGTAGGAAACAGATGTCAACGAAGGTGTTGAAGTGGTAGGGGTCTCCGAGATTAAACAACCTCGTGCATGGGCGCCCTCATGCCCCTGTGTGAACTTTATTACTGGCTAGCACATTCTCATGCACTGGAGCTGGTATCAGTTTCATTAGTGCACTGCCAGTTTCCTTCCACTGCATTGTTGGCTCTTCCTGTGTCCTATCTGCTTGGCAACTATGGGTCTTTTCTTTGGACAACCGGTATCTCTGTTTTGTTGATGCCCTAAGCATGCACTTACCTTGCTTATTGGGTAATCCGTTCCTGTTTGTCACCCACTGGTTAGGGCCAGGATGTGGGTCCTGCTGATCCCAGGCCTAGGCTCTGTGCATTTTCTGAACAAATGTACTCATGGGGGTGAGGGGAGACTAACTGTAAATGTAGACGAGTTTTAATTGGAACGTTGGTGAGTAAAAAGTACATCCAGAGTAACCTGCAAACTTCCAGTAGCAGACCTCCCACAGGTTCTGACACAATAACCAATGATAAGTCTGTGTCAAAAAGAAGCCTCATTCTAAAGGACACTTTCATTTCTACCCCCATGTGTCCTCTGCCAGACAAGCCATCACACTTATATTTTTTAAAGCTGTTCCACTGCACTAGGTAGTCAGGGCTAAGAGCTCTGTCTTGTTCACCTCCATATCCCTAGCTTCCAGCACAGAACCTGGCCCAGAGCTGGCACTCAATAAAGGCTTAGGGAATGAATGGCAAATCTCACCATCTCTGAGTATCCAAATTCAACTTACTTCATGGTCTAGCTCGAAGGCCACCTCTACCTTTCCTGCTAAACTTCCAAAGTATTTTAACTGCATTTCTCCTACGGTGTTTTCACTTTCCATATTTTATTATAATTATTTATACATACGTCTTGTTATTGTGTGCCATCGAGTTGATTCCAACTCATAGTGATGCTGTATGACAGAGTAGAACTGCCTCATTGGGTTTCCTACACCGTAAATATTTATAGGAGCAGATTTCCAGGTCTTTTTGCCCATGGAGCCGCTGGTGGGTTTGAACCACCAACCTTTCAGATAGTAACCAAGCACTTAATGTCTTAGCTCCCCAGTAAGATCAGGCTGTCTGAGAAAGGAGTTACAGTTTGCTCACCATTGGAATCCCACCATTGAAACCTTACAATACCTAGCTCATAGTGGGCACTCAACTGTTTGTGAAATGAACACATAACCCATCTTTATATAAACAAACACCAAAGCAATTAGCATGGAGCTTCATACATTAAAGGCATTCAAAAATATGTTAGAATGAATTAAGTGCTGTTCCTGGAAACGTTGTGGAGAAACTGTTCTCAAACTACAAATGGGTGCCACACCTCCATTTTCGTTAGAGCAGAAGGGGAAACGCTTATTCATCCCACTTAAATAAAACCTAATCACTTCAAATCAATACAAATTAGAATTTCATACCTGCAAATCTCACTTGATTTAATATCAAGGAAACTCCTTAAAACTCTACTCTTCAAGAGAAGATTTTCAGGTTTCTCTTCCCAAACAATTTACTCAAAAGTGACCACCAACCACACTGTTTATCACAATGGACACACAGACAAATATGGCCTATTATCTACTGATTTGAGCTTTTAATACACACCAGTACTATCTGGAAGGTTATTATGTAAGAATGAGCTTTCTAATTTTATCATTCTAGAATTAAAAACAAAGGAAAACAACACCCACATTCACACACATCTTTTTTTTTTTAAGTAAAATTTCCAATGCTGTGGGGAAAAAGAAGTAAAACAAAAGATGTTTAGCATACCTTGGATGGAATTTAGGATGTTATATTTGGTGAGACTATTCTCTGCATGAACAATAACAGCTCATAGCTTTGAAACCTCTCTGAATGGCTTTCCAAATATTGCCATCTGGTGGAATTTTGGTTAATTGTTTCTTTGTTCTAGAGAGTTCTTGGAGGTGAAGCTTGAAGGCATTGTTAGAAAGAGAGAGACTCAGAGTACCAGTGGGAAATAACTGAAGGTCAAAAGATTATGTCTCAAAGACAAATCCCAAACTGAAAAAATGAGGCTTTCTGGGTCTTTGTCTCCTTCACAGGAAACATTTTTCTCTATTTCTCTTTATTGTAAAGCTAACAGAGCCACTGCCCTTGATTTTTAACAATAGCAAACAAAACTCACTTATTTACAAATAATGAGGAATGTCATGAGATCATTTTGGCCATCTGTTGATATTATCCACCCCCACTCATCTTTAATCAAACCTTCACAATTAAATTTGCTTGACAGTATTTTTAGAGGAATTTCTGATAGCAGTCGATTAGCATTTAGCATCCTTGGGAAATGGAATATATTTTGAAAAACAATGTTTCAATGGAGCATGTACACTTGAACACTTACTTTTATTGTTATCATAAAAAATTTTAAATACATTTGTTATAAGAGCATTAATTATATTTCAATGAATCCGAAAACAAAGATCCATACAATATAATACATGTTTATATAATGTCCATTTAGACCTTACCTTAAGCATCCAGGCTCTCTCCTGGCTGTAAAGATGATCTATTCCTCTGGAGAGTGGGATACTAACAATGAAAAAAATAGAACAAGAGCATTAAGTATGATGAAAACATAGAAGCAAACAGTTATAATTTAGTTCATTGGGTGTGGCCAGCAGTAGAAAAGGAAAAAAATCCCCAAATATCTAAATTCATTTGACTTTACTATATGAGAGTGTTTAAGGCAGCCAAACAACAATAGAATAGGGCTCTCAATCTATATTATTAGATTAATTCTTGGGCTGATTTATTAAGGTTAGTGGAAATTTAGTATGGTGCCCACCAAACCCATTGCTATCAAGTCAATTCCAACTCATAGCGACCCTATAGGACAGAGTAGAACTGCCCCATAGGATTTCCAAGGCTGTAATCTTTATGGGAGCAGACTGCCACATCTTTCTCCTGATAAGTAGCTGGTAGGTTTGAACCACTGACTTTCAGTTCACAGCCAAGCACTCACTGCTCCACTACGGCTACTTAGTAAGATACCAGTCCCGTGAAAAGTTTTTTTTTTTTTTTTTTTTTTTTTTGCCTTTCCCTGAAATTCTGGTGGTTCCCTGCTCTAGTTGTCTCTGGAAGACCCCCTGCTGTGAGGGAACCGCGCCCACCCCCACCCATGATGGTGCTGTCAAAGCATCAGCCCCGATATACAGCTGGTTGTGCAACAGTGCTACTTGTGGCCATATCTATTCCTTGATCAGTCCCCAGTTCCTTTGAACTCACTACCCATATTAGAAATGATCCCTTTCCACCTTCCATTTATACTGCTCACCTGGAATGGGCTCTATTCTAAGTGTTTTCTGTATAGGGCCATTTCAGAAATGCCTTTGATGCTTATACAGTTTAAGATCAACTGTATAAAAACAAAATACTGTGGTAGATCCAACACTATGTGATTAATCTCAGATTTAGTTCTGGAGATGTTCCTGGGAGGAGGACTTTTTTAAAAGGGGTGAGGAAATTTTTCACTTGTTCTACAGAAAGAGGAGATGATAAAAGAAAACGATGTGACGAACAAAATGGTTAAGTGCTAGAAGAAAAATAAAGATGACAGTTGAATTTTTAATGTTATGGTATTCAATAATGGAGCTCAAAAATAATTCATAAACTTCGGCTAGCTTAAAGATTAGATACGTTAACATGAATGGTTTCAAGGACTGAACTCAGGTTCACTGACTACAATTTTAATTTTTCCTTCCTGTCAAACAGGAAGAATTTCTTCACCTATTTTATAGCAGAATTTAATTTTATAGGTAAGGATACTTAATACATCTAAGGAAATCTTGGTGGCGTAGTGGTTAAGCACTACAGCTGCTAACCAGAAGGTCGGCAGTTCAAATCCACCAGGCGCTCCTTGGAAACTCTATGGGGCAGTTTTATGGTGTCCTACAGGGTCACTATGAGTTGGAATCGACTCAATGGCAACGGGTTTTAGTAAATCTAAAAGTCATATTTAAAAAATATATCTGTTCTCATTTTTGTCAGTTTTTTTCTTAAGCCCCTCCCCCAATCTTCCAGAAATTTTAATGGAATCAGAATAAAATTTTCACTTGTCTTCTTTATTTATCTTGTACCCAGTAGCTGTTACTATGCAAACTATTTGCCACTAAGCTAGGAAGCAAGGTATAAGGTTCCTAGTTTATCTATAAACCAAATAATTAGGCCTTAGAAAATTCAGGATTGGCTGTGTACAACTGGCTTTTTCTGTTCTATGACAACAGCCCACTGGTGTTTTTCTAGCCCTTTCAAGGAATACTTTGGAGTAGAATGAGATCATTTATCGAACATCCTATGTGCTAGTCATTCCACATATTTTATCTAATTTAATCCTCAAAATAATCATTTCAGAAATGAAGAAACTGAGGCTCAGAGTGGGGGAACAATTTGTCCGTGATCATACAGATGGAAAGCGACCAATTTTAATTGAGTCTCACAGACTCTAATATCTGCCCTCTCTTTCCTTCACTTTAGAAGCCAATTCTTTGCTATAGATTGGAAACTCCTAGAGGGCTTTGCTTCATTCCCATCCTAAGTCTAGGGCCTGACATATAATGAGTGCTCAGGAAGTAACTGATAAATGAGTGAGTGAGCCACCGCCAGGTTTAAAAAGAGGAAAGAGAGAAAGACAGAGGGGGTAGGGGAGGGAGGAAGGAAGGGAGGGAGGGAGGGAGAGACAGACAGAAAGACATAAAGAAAGAAAGAGAAAGGAGGATGAGGTAGAGAGAGGGAAAGAGAGAGAAAGAAAGATTCACACAGAAGGTAATATACTTTGTTGTAATTAAGAATATGAATTGAGTCTCAAAGTGTTTGGAATTCCCCTAGCCCTAAAACCAACTTTTAAGCTTGTGACCTATGGGGTTATGCGATGCAATCTTTATGGGAAAACGCAACCTACATCAAACAGACCTTTGCACAAATAGGTTAGATGTGTGTCACCTCGAAGATGCCTGATTCTTTCAGTAGTTAAACTGTGAAAAGACAGTCTTCCTACATGCTTTTTACAATGCATAATGAAACCCTTCTCATTAAAGAGATTATTATTTGAAAAAAATTGATAACTTCCAAAGACAGCAGAAGAAAATGTCACAGATAAAACCTAAATTTTATTATAAGACAAGATGTTCAACATCCTTATTATTATTTGCCTTTAATCTTATCCTTTCCATATTTTACTTATAAAAGTCACTTGGGGGAAAGATAATGGCTGTTTCAAACAAACAGGAAAAACAAAGAGGAGAAAATAATAAAACAAAACTTTTTTTCTTTGCTTAAAACATCAGGTGACCAGACTTCTATCTTCCAATCAGAGAAGCTCATCTTCCAAAAGTGTATTGGACAATGTTCTGCTGTTACCCATAAGGGTTTCATTGGCTGACTTTTGGAACTAGATCAACAGGTCTTTTCTTCTAGGCTTGTCTTAGTCTGGAAGCTCTGCTGAAACCTGTCCACCACGGATCACCCTGTTGGTATTTGAAATGCCAGTGGCATAGCTTCCAGCATAATAACAACCCACAAGCTACCACAGTACAACAAACTGAGAGGTGGGTGGTGGCATTAGCTTTTAGGAAAATGCAAATTAAGATGACAATCACCTACACATCCATCAGAATTGCTAAAATTAAAAGAATACAGTGACACCATCAAATCTGGTGAGAATAAAAAGAAACTAGATCACTCATACATTGTGGTGAGAATGGTGGCACAGTGGTTAAGTGTTTGGCTGCTAACCAAGAGGTTGGCAGTTTGAATCTACCAGCCACACTTTGAAAACCCTACGGGGCAGGTCTACCCTGTCCTATAGGGTAGTTATGAGTTGGCAATTTTTTTTTTTTTTTTTTATTAAACGGTTTCGCAGTTCCTTAAAAAACTGAACAGTGCAACTAACATACAACCCAGCAATTGCACTCCTGGCCATTTATCCCAAAGAAATGGATATTTATGGAAGCTTTATTAGCAATAGCCTTAAACTGGAATCAACCCAGATATCCTTTACTGGGTTAACTGTTGAACTGTGGGATATCCATACCATGGAATACTACTTAGGAATAAAAAGTAGCCAACTATTGACACACGTGACACCTGGATGAATCTCCAGAGATTTATGATGAGTGGGAAAAAAATTCTTTAAGGTTGCATATTATGCAATTCCAGTTATATAACATTCTTGAAATGACAAAATCATAGAAATGAACACTGATTAGTGGTTGCTAGAAGATAAGACAGGGATGAGGGTGGGAGGAAAGTGTATGTGGGTATAAAAGGGCAATGGGAGGGATCCTTATGGTGATGGAAATGTTCTGTATGTTGACTGTATTGATATCAATTGTGCTATAGGCTTGCAAGATGTTACCACTGGAGGTAAAGTGGATAAAGGGGACATGGGATCTCTCTGTATTGTATTTTTACAACTGCATGTCAGTCTACAATTATGTCAGAATAAAAAGTTTAATTAAAAAACTCAGGGGATTAGACAGAAACTAGAATTAGCAAGATACTTCACTTCTTTTTTACATTTTCAGAGAAAACCAACAGCTCCGAGGCAGTAGGCAAGATGGGGTCAGGAACTTGCTCAATTTTACACAGATGCAAGAAAAAAAAATACCTCACCCAAGATTCTACCATTCGTAGAAACCACCACCAATGTTCTGGTGTCAAACCGTGCTTATCTTGGAATCTTGTTTACTGTCATCCCCCTTGCTCCCACGTCTTCTCAATCCTTCATTACAGCTCAATATTAGTACAAAACATATACTCTCAAAATAGGATGTGAGCTCTAAACGGCAGTTTGATACACTCTGCATTTTTGAACTGATCTCTCATTTCCTTGAGTTCACGCTATCTAGGAAATCCCAAAATTCCCACATCTTATTTGCACAGGAATAGAATTTCATCCTTCTTTGTGGTTTTTTTTTTTGTGTGTGGATGACAAGGCAAACGTTCTGTATTCTAAGCTGGGTCACACTCTTAATAAGGACATAACCTAATCATCAGCACACAGCGAGGAGTTTACACAGTTTCCCTTCAAGTTAGAAAAGACCAAGTTGACTTTACCGCTTTCTTATTCTGAGCGCCAGGTAGCTCCTTGGTAACAAGCAGTCATAAGCCAGCTGTTTTGTCTGGGCTTGTTTGTTAGCTCTGTTTTAATTGAAAAGACTGTATCTTTGTTAGGATGAGAGTCATGACATGGTCAAACTCTTTAACAAAGCACAGTCTCTGTTTTACATAAAGACTACAGCCAAGAAAATCTATGGAGCAGTTCTACTCTGTAACACAAGGGGTTGCCATGAGTCAGGGACCTACTCAACAGCAGCTAACAACAGCAGTCACATGATATTAATATTTAAAAGATAATGTTTCCCATTGCAATCATTTTCCTTATGAGGGGAAAAATGAAATAGAAGGGTATTCATAGAATTATTTTTATTGAATAAAGATAAGAGTTTATGCAAAAAATGCATTTTCTCTCATCCTCTAGAAATTTTGAATCCTCTTTCTTAGAACACACCCAGAATTCTAGCATCCCATGTCCAGGGCACAGCAACAGAAGACCCCTCTAGCTGGGGAGTCAGACGGGGCTGGCATTCCTTCCCAAAGACTATTTCCCTGCCTGGCCATAGACCGCAGGCAGACAAGAGATATGTCAGAATGAAAAAAATGGTTTTACAATATGCCCGTGCCATATCAGTCAAGAGATATGATTTCTTTCTGTCTTCAATGCTTATGTATCTAGCTGGTGAGGCTTCTGATCGACATAGGGTTAAAGCATTCTTTTCATAAAGGGACAGAATTATTACTACCGTCTCCGCAGCTGCTCCCAGCATTTCCAAGAAGAGAACATAGCTGGGACCTGAGCCCAGCTTCGCCTCTCAGGAGTTTACTAACCAAGCTATCTTTGGATCTTCAGAATGAACTCTATCCTGAATTCCAAACTCCCCGTGGCTACTTTGAGATATTGAATCAGTCCAGTTTTCTATCACATCCTTTAGTGTAGGAGGTCCACAGCTTTTTAGGAATAAAGCAGCTTGTAAGCATTAAGAGAAGGTCACAGGCTATTAAACCTTGGGCTAATCCTCCTCGATATCATCCTTCCAAAAAGCCCTGTCTCCACCAAGCACTGCCTCACTTAGTGGTCTCAGGTTGAGCTCATGGCCTTTCCTGGGGGCAGCAGAGGGAGGCCAGGAGACTGCCCAGTCCCGTGCACACAGGGACCAGAGGCAAGGCTGCCGGGAAGCACAGAGCTAGCATCCACCAGGGAAACAAAAACCAAATGAGATTATCTGGCAAGGAAAGGAGGTCAAATTACACTGAATCTTGGGTATAAGTCTGGTACAACACATTCCTTTCTTTCCTTAAGAAAGACAAACTACTAAATGATCCATATTGTATCTTTAAGGGCTTTTAAAAAATTATAGCTGGATGATAAAGGGATTTTTGGTAGTATATATTAAGAATGGTAATGATGTTATAAACTTCTTCTGATTGTGCAATTTCAGTTTCTATAAAAATGAAAGATAAAGCCCCAGAAACTACCTAAGGTGAGAGTTACAAAAAATAGAACTCTTTTCATATAAACCTACCCTACTCCTCTCTTCTTAGAATGCTCATTGTTCCGTTTGCTACTTCCCATGTGAACTAGAATTAAAGCCATTTTTTAAGACTGACCTTTCTATTCTAGAACAGACTTCATGCTGCTAAATGGACAAAAGTAAAAAATGGAGGAAAATGACATGAAACAATGTAGTCTAAGGGATACCATGTGCATTATAATTCTGTGACATGTTTCCTATGATTACCTTATTTGCACTTATCCTGTTACCCGTTTTTATTATCTATCCTTGAAAATGAAGTAGTAGAAATGGAAGAATGGTTTTCTCATTAGTGTGACTGGTAATGTAACAGAATGCTTGTGCAGCGGGAAAGTAGCACAGACAGAGCTGTCGGGCTCCATTTCAGAGTCCAGGGTTCAAATTAGTGTTCAGGTAGGTCACAGTGAAAACTAAACCCTTGTTTTATACCTGTCCTGTCTTTATAGACTCTTATTTCTTTGACTAGAGCCCTGGTGGTGCAGTGGTTAAGAGCTCGGCTGCAAACCAAAATGTCAGCAGTTCAAATCTACCTGCTGCTCCTTGGAAACCCTATGGGGCAGTTCTACCCTGTCCTATAGGGTCGCTATGACTCAGAATCAACTCGATGACCGCGGTTTTTTTTTTTCCTTTGACCATCCCAAGAAGGAACACAGTACCAATTTAAAAGTGTTAGGATGGTAACCTATGAGTCATATGTAAGACTTTGATGATAGCAATGAGGCTTGTAATGACAATGCTATCCAGTCCAGTTGCTGTTGATTCCAAATTATAGCAACCTCATGTGTTTCAGAGTAGAGCTGCACTCCAAAGAGTTTTCATGGCTGCGACCTTTTCAAAGCAGAGTGTCTGAGCACCTCCGGGTGGGTTCGAACCTCCAACTTTTGGGTAATAGCTGAGTGCTTAACTGTTTCTCCTTCAAAAAACAGATAATCCTTATCTAACTTTTGGATTGTGCTTGGAGTGGAAATATGATCAAACTTTTTTTTTTTTTAAACATTTTCAGCAGTATCTGTTAAAAGTATTGATAAGTGGGTGGAACTTGTGGAAATGTACAGGAATGTGTGCATAGGCTCTGCTCACAGGTGTCTGTCTGAGCCAATGTGAAGACCCTAGAACACTGACCAAACAATACTGCTCTTGGCATTCCTGCTGTGGGTCCACCTTCCTGGGGAGTCCACGTACACAAGGTTAGGGGACTATGTCAGTAACTAAATTCCCTGGTGGGAAACTCACACTGAATCCCACTTTCCTGGGAAATAAAATGACATTGCAGAGCAGAAGACCCAATTATGCTGTCAGGGATAAAACGACCATGAGGAAAACCAATTTGTTATTGGAAATAAATCCAGGTAAAACCCACTTGCCTAATTTGAAAATATTTCTTTAAGGTTTTTCTTTTTCACATCTATAGCATTCAATTTTGCAAAATTCTTTCACGTGTATCATCTTACCCCACCGTCACAAGAGAATGGCTGCTAAAGAAGATTCTTTAGCAAGGGTAAATTTCCATGTAGATGGAAAATACTTTTTATCAGTGTTGTTATTATTATTAAAGAAGTGAATTTTCAACACATCTCCTTGGGTAACTGGACTGAAATATCAGAAGCTCAGGAAATTAAAAAACAGAATCAACTGTGTAGGAAAAACCAGAAGCTTAAACAGAATGGGAGAGAAAGCCTGTCAAT
Source organism: Elephas maximus indicus (assembly GCF_024166365.1). Taxonomy (NCBI): domain Eukaryota; kingdom Metazoa; phylum Chordata; class Mammalia; order Proboscidea; family Elephantidae; genus Elephas; species Elephas maximus. The sequence continues at coordinate 42,704,922 of NC_064829.1, read as the reverse complement.
GTGACCTTGATGAAAGGGGCCCCCAGGGATCCCTCAGGGTCTCTGGGTGGTGCAAACAGTTAAAGTGCTTGACTGCTAACCAAAAGATTGGCAGCTCAAGTCCACCCAGAACTGCCTCAAAAGAAAGACCTGGTGACCTACTTCCCAAAAGTCACCTGCTGAAAAGCCTGTGGAGCACAACTCTACTCTGACACACGTGGGGCTGCCATGAGGGGGAGTCCACTTCGTGGCAACTGGTTTAAGGAACCCCTTGAGCAGGGTTCTCGGTGGCCTTTTTGGTTCTGCCAAGGTCTCTTTTGCTGCATCTTTTGTAGTACCTGGCCTGAGAAACTCCACAGTTAGACCACTGTCTCTCAGGTTGGCAGCCAATGAAAAAAGCAAAAACTCAAACTTTATCTTTTGACCACAGGAGAAGCATTTCTGGTTAGCTTTATTTTGAATGGTAGCTCATTAAATTGTTGGGTGATTACCTTCACTTGATACAGTGTTTAATATTCTTATTTCTTTCCAATCTTGTAGACCCTACAGAAACTAGTACTTATTTCTGCCTTCTTGTTCTTTCTCATCCCACAAGGCGCTTCCTTTTTGCTCCCCACAGGGACAGCTAACTTATCCCCCATTTCTCTCTACCAGCGCACTCGGTGTGCTTGAGACTCAGGGGGATGCTTGGGGGACCTGCGAAATGGTGACAAAAGCAAACGATGAGTGAGCAAAAAACATAAAACTTTGCATTTTCTAAGTGCTTTTAGAAGGAGGAGTCTCCATGCCTCAGATTTTCATCTAGAAAACAACTGGATTAAATGAGGGTGATCTCGAACAGCTGCCTGTGGCTCTAAAATACTGTGATTCTACTTGGCATCACTAACTGAAGGCATATACTAAGGAGAGTTATATACTGATTATGTGGGATTATCTGTCAGAACCCACTGATTGTTCCAGACCTTCAAACGATTGAAACACAATTACCAGTAGCTCTATCTGTTTCCAATAGAGTGGGAAGGGGTCACAGGGCCATGTCTCTGCAGTCCAGAGTGCAATGACACTATTGCTCAGTCAGGTGTAGGCTTTGCTCATTACAAACTCCTCCTTGAGCACCTTCTGGCATGAATTTGTGGGCACCAGGACCACACAATGAAAGAAGCAGTGATTCCTCTCTCAGATCACAACTGCTAATATGCAGTCTTTCATTTGCTAACACAACTCAGCCACAGTCTTATAAAAGGGAACATCCTTTACATTTAGGAGAAAAAGAAGAGGTTTGTCATGGTTGGCTCAATCCCTGTTTTGAATCTATTTTTCTTCTTGTCCTTGTTTGCTGAGGTGCTTAGGCAGGCGCCATATTGGTGTCCAGAAATTATACCACAACCCCAAACCATGGGAGGCAGGCCTTCTTGCCTTTGCCTGTATTTTGAGGCAGTACAATACAATTCACTGCTGGACTTGGCCAGTGGTTCTGCTTTCTCCATGTCTTCCCGTCACTCTAATGGGATATGATTTATTACCCCTTTATTTCTCAGTCTAAGGTCCCTGGGTAGTGCAAGCAGTTTGCAGTTGGCTGCTAACCTAAAGGTTGGTGGTTTGAACCCACCCAGTGGCTCCATGGAAGAAAGATCTGTCAAACCTGTTTCCATAAAAAATTATAACTAAGAAAACCCTATAGGGCAGTACTACTCCGTAACACGTGAGGTCACCATGAGTTCAAATGGACTCAATGGCAAGGGGTTTGGGTTTTTTTGTTTTGTTTTGTTTTAATATTTTTAGTCCAGGCCAACTGATGGAGAGAACTGACCCTAACATCCATGTGCAGAGGGAAAAGTGAGCTCTGGAAGGTTTCTAAGCAGATGCTTTTGGCAGTATGTCTGCTCTGTCAGATATCACACCACTTTCATTTTGAGGAGCTATAATGGCATTGTACATATATTAAGCAGAAGTTTGAATTTTATCACTGCATCTGCCTATACCAACTTAACTAAATAATTCAATGTGGTAATGGACTATCAAATCCATATATTTTCCTCATGTTTAAATAACTGAAGCAGTAATTTGTGGATTCTCTAAAGAAAAAATACAGTTTCCATTGCATTTTCTACTATATCTTATTCTAAGAAAAGATGTACTGGGACATTCTGCGGGGAGAGGATAGGTAAAGGTAAGATATCATGTTTTATTGATGAGACTGGGGGCCGCAAAGGTGAATTGAGTTGTCTTGAATTGTACTTTAAGTTGGGACAAGAACTGGGCCTCATAACAATCAGCTCAATTTGAGTTTATTATTAATGATAATAAAAACAACAAGAACGATGTTGTGCCTAAGTTGCTACGGTTTTGAGAGAAGATCTTTGTTTAGACTTAAATTTTGAATTATGGAGGATAGTTAGACACAACTGTTCTTTGTCTTATGCTGACTCATGTTTACTTTTCTTTTGAATATTTTAGATGTTGCTGCTTCCTCTTTGCTTTACTATCATTTCTATAAGTCTTCTTAACTGCAATAATTTTATCTTGCTATTTTAATTTCTTAATCTCTACAGCCTAGACTCATGATCTTTAGTAACAAAGATTGGCATCAACTTTCAGATTGAGAAATCAACATGCAAAAGTATCTCAACCAAAGTCATAAAAAATTATTAACAGGTAGTCACATAGCCCAAGGTTACTGAACATTGTTTAACATTTAAAAACAGACCCCAAAATGTCCTGTGTGAAAAGCAATCAAAATAATTCACACAGCTTTCAGATTCCAAGAGTAACCCTTAAAATACCACTAAGTCTTACAAAAATATATTGTTAAAAATCTCTTTCCATTGGGATGTGTCACAAATCCCAAGGGAAAATATGACTCAAATGGAATGAGGTTTGATGTTAGAGGGTGTAGGACACAACAATTGTCCTACCCATCTTGTGTGGCTCACCTGCATCAGCTTGCTCAGCAAGGTATTTCTGAAGGTTGCTCAACAAGGCCTATTCTGAAGGTATCAAATGACTCATAAACCCCACCCAAGATCCCAAGTCTGAGCAATTATAATGGATAGCATAATCACAGATACCCAGCTAAGCAGTTTAGGACAGAAAGACAGTCTAATACACTCTTCCCCAAGAGATGAACCTGACTCAGAGTCACAACTCCATTGGAGTTGGTGTCCATGGTGATGAGCAAGGACAGCAGCAGGCTTCCAAGGGGGCAAAAAATAGGCCACACATTCTTGAATATAATTACACTCCTTTCAGTCTTGTGGTTTGTGTGGCTAATTGTCAGAGCTGTTGGTAAGCTGTACCAGTCGCCTCTGGTTCTTTTCAAATAAGGCAAACAATAGCCCCATAGGACAGACTTTTCTTGTCACTGCACACAACTTGATTCCTAAGCCCTAATCATCCTTCTGCTACTTCAAAGCAGCAGCCCCAGGGGCTGAGCTTCCCTTTCTCAGATTGGCAGTCCCCAGAACTCACAAAACATTCCTTCCACAATGAGGAAGCCAAGTGGTTCTTGGATGCAGTGAGACCTCCCTATGGTTCAGTTGTTGTTTAGTTTCAATGTGAGTTTAGGAATATCATTGTAGAAGTACCTACACTTTCGACTCTCCAGAATTTTACAAGAAACATCTGAAACAAACGAACAAAAAAATCCCCAGGGCATAAGGATTTGCTTTGAATGCGGGGCTGGTGAAATTTGCCATAGATGAGAGGCAGGCTGGGAAAAGAGTCACAGCCTGAGATTTTATAGGTAAGTGAGACATGTGATTTTTTTTTTAAATGAAAATGTGACCGGTGGTATGGAGCAAGACAAAAATATCGTTAACATTTGTCAGAGTTAAAAGTTGTTCTCCAGCACCCCACCATTTGTCTTTTTCAGCACTCATGAGTGCTCCCTGCCGTCTCCTGTCAGATAACAATTACCTGTATGTCCCTCTCCCAGACACTTATCAAAACCTGCTGGCTGACCAACCTTCAAAGCAAGTATAAAGTGCTATTCCTTCCAGAGGTATTTGTGTTGAACAGGTATTAATCTTTTAAGCAAAAGGAATAAAGCTTCCACGAATAACTCACATAAGAGAAACACTCCTCCCCTGCCCCCCAAGTATATTTTCCACTGTAAGGATGGAGACAGGAGGGAACCCTCTAATAAACTGCAGACGTGCGACTGAGAGAGCCCTGCTGAGTGCCCCATTTCTCAGCACTACAGAAGACAGCATTTCCTCATCTATAAAATAATGGTATTGGAAAATCATGAAAAAATTACAAAAACTGAACTCTTACACATCAAGCACTGTGCAAGGATATGGGGATGTGAAGTTGAATATGATGCCATCACCGTCTTCATGGAATTCATGTGATATCCCACGTACATGGGAAATTAAAGGTAAATCAAGATGGGCACTTAGCCAACCCTGGATGGGTTGGCTGTGGGAAGGAGGCAATGGTTAGGAGTTTAGGGAAGGCTTTCCAGAAAATGTTTCTCAAATGTTCATGTGTTGACATGTGACAGGGGCCCCCTGAGGACCTTATTAAAGTGCAGATTCTGACTGAGAAAGCCTGGGGGTGGAGCCTGAGACCGTGCACTTAGAAGATGTTCTCAGAAGCAGCTGATGCTGTTGGTCAGTGGACCACACTCAGTAGCAAGGACTTAGACGAGGTAACATCTAAGACAACAGGATGAACTTGAATTGACCAGGGAACGGTATCTCAGGCAGAAAAAAGAGGAAAAGTACAGGCAGAGACACTGAAGCTGGAAACAAACTGGATGCAGTAAAAGAAAAAAAAAAAAACAACACTAAAAATTCAGAGGAAGGAATTTATGCAAAATGTCAATGAATGCGGATACAAACGAGAAGTTTTACACAGAAATAAAAATAGTTGTGCAATACTTGCATTAAGGTGGTAGGATTGGAAGTGCCTTTCCTCCCCCATCTTTATCAGTCTCTCAATAATAAATGTTGTATTTATTAAAACAACGAAACGTTAAGTGAGTTTCTCCTGGGTGTGCTGTTGGTGGCTGGGATTCTGCAGTGGGGTGTCTTTTAACAAAATAACCACTGAAGCCTCTTCCAACTTGGGATTTTATGATTGAATATGGTACAAAGCTACTTAACAATTAATCACAATTATGTAATCATAGGTTTATGATGGCTACAAAAAAATGTTTGTTTTTGCAGAAATGATTGAAGAAATAATATTTTACAAAAAAGTTGAGGAATTAAAAATATTGAAGCATGTTCCATCAATAAACTTATCCTAGGAAAAAGTACAGAAGGGACTGTGCAGAATTCTGGCAGAAAAAAAAAATACAATTTTGTATCTTTAGACTTCACAGAACAAAGAGTGGTACCTTGATGAGGAATTCTTTGCTTGGTGACCTGGAGCATGTCACAGGTCCCCAGTCAGGAGGAGGACTTTCAGTTTGAGGAGAAGGTGATACGTTCCATTCCCAGAAGGAATGGAACTACTAAAATTAATACTACCTTTCTTCCAACTTAGGCATGCTGCAAGGAGCCACATCACATAATGGTCAACTGCTAGCCTTATCTGAAGCAGATCACTAGAAAAATATAACGACCACATCACTGTACATCCTGTAGTCATCGTGAAGACCTACATGTACATGATCTAATTTGATCCTTATGAGAACCTTGTGAGATGATAGCAGACTCCACTGTCTGTATTTTACAGAGGAGAAAACTCAATCTGAGGGAGGTTGGTTGATAAAGGATGTGATGAAGGATGTTAAGAATGTTAATGAGGGATGTTAAGTAAATTCTTCAAAGTCACTAAGCCAGTTAGCCACAGAGCCAGCTTTAAAACTCAGGCCTTCTGCCATTCTCCTTTGAAATCCAGTGTTCTTGCTGTGATACAACACTAAACCTCTTTAAAAAAAAAAGTCAGCTGAAGGGGTCATCTCTAGTCTCCATAAGGATTATTTCGACATAGTATTAAATGAAAAGATTCCCTTCTGTGTGGAAGAGTGAAGCCTCTATTAAGGGCTTCTCAAACTTGAGTGTGTATATGAAATACCGTGGATCCTGTTAAAGTGAAGATTCTGTGTGAATCTTCAATCTGGGGTGGATTGAGAAAAGTTCTGCCTTTTAAGGCACTCCCAGATGATGATGATGCCTCAGATCCTGGCGCCACTTGGGGCATCATTGGAACCACCTGGGATCACACCGTGATTAGCAGCTCACTGTTGATGTGGCTGATGGGTTTCTCCTACTACCTGGATTGAGCTAACAATTTACCTACTACTTGAAGTATCACATGTCTTCTATTAACAGGTCTGTGGAAGAATAGAAACTACTTTAAAATACCTTATAAAATAAAAAGATTGCTAATTTTCTAATTCTGGGTTTACTTCTTTCCCCTCTTAATTAAGCAAATTATGTAGAAAACTTCAGGTAATGGGTTGATTTTTTTTTCCTTTCAGTAGGTGAAGGCAGCTTAGATATTTTAATAGTATCCCAGAAATATAGCCTCAAATCAGATATTTTCCAGGCCAGGAAAGCTAAAGCCAGCCACTTTGAGATTTATTTATTACGTGGTAAAAGCCGGGTAGGCAGATTTAATAAAAACATAAAACAACTCAGACAACAACAAAGCAGAATGCCCAATTAAACATGAAATTTAGATTATTTTTTTAGTATGAGTGTCTCCCATGTAATACATGCAACATATGGGATATACTTATACTAAAAAAAATTACTCATTATTTATCTGAAATTAACATTTAACAGGGAGTTCTGTATTTTTTCTGGCAACTCTAGATAAAAGCATACCTCCAAATTCTAACCTCCCTTGAAGTGCTGAAAGGGCAGATGCTGGGATGGGGAATTAATAGACTCACCGATGGTGATGCTTAAACACTCCAGCTACACAGGGGATTGCTCTCTGGATCTGCCTGTACCACACAGAGCACTTGGTTGCTGCTGCTATTGGTTTTTGGAAACTCGTTTTAGGAGGTTTGTGCCCAGAAGACCACACTTAAAAAAAATCATGATAGAGGGCAAGCTGGAGGTGAAGCTGACAAACAGCCTGATATCAATAGTTTCATTTCTGGGGAAGGACCAGGTGGGGCAAACAAGAGGTTTTTCTTCTAACTGCCTGTCTTTTCCATCTTACGGAGGTCTGGGGAACTCAGAGGGGAAATGGAGATGGTGGTTTCTTGGTTAGAATCATGACAGATTGCTCTTCTTAAAATATCAAATTTTGGCAAGCTGAATTGAAGACAAGCTTTGAGAGAAAGAAGGAAAATGTAAGGTGACTGCAGGCACTCTCTCACCTCTTGCTTAGCAGGTGTTGAAAGGAGCTTTCACCAGCTTGTAAAAAGGGTAATCTAGTCCTCTGGTTTCACTTTTATATATGACATCCAATAAATAGTTTCAGGTATGTTAGCAAAACTTAAAGGAATCACCTCTCTTTTCCAAGCTGCCCGTTCTTGTTTGGGAGCCCTGGTGGCACAGTGGTTAAGAGCTCGACTATTAACCAAAAGGTCAGCAGTTCAAATCCACCAGCTGCTCCTTGGAAACCCTATGGGGCAGTTCTACTCTTATAGGGTCACTGGACAACAACGGGTCCGTTCTTGCTCATTCTCCCGTCTATTTTACCTCAATTACCAGTAGTCATTCCTGCCATGGTGTCTATAATTAATTTTAGGTTAGGACCACGGTTTGTCGTTACACTTTTGAGTGTGTTGCCTTTGTTTAAGCAATGGGCAATTATGAGCTCCCCACTGTAGTAAAAATATAGTAGATCAAATGTAAAATCTAGATTATGATAAGGGAGACATGTTAATCGCCCTTGGACTAGTTCCTTATCAGGTCAGAACAAGAATTATACAAATTATCTTCTGGAGTCTCCCTTCCCCCTTTCCTCCAATTACTCCATCAGGAGCACTGTGGGTTAAGTTACCTTGGGAGTTAGTAGTCAACATGCCATTACTACTGAAAAAAAAAAAAAAAGACTAATAGCCCTAGGATGATATTAAATAGAGTTATAATTTTTTTCTTTTTTTTTTTATTGTACTTTAGATGAAGGTTTACAGAACTAGTTTCTCATTAAACAGTTAGTACACATATTGTTTTATAACATTGGTCAACAACCCCACAACATGTCAACACTCTCCCTTCTCAACCTTGGGTTCCCTATTATCAGCTTTCCTGTTTCCTCCTGCCTTCTAGTCCTTGCCCCTGAGCTGGTGTGCCCCTTTAGTCTCATTTTGTTTTATGGGCCTTTAGTCTTGTTTTGTTTTACAGGCCTGTCCAATCTTTGGCTGAAGGGTGAACCTCCGGAGTGAACAATTTTTTTTTTTTTCTTAAGAAATGATTTAGGCATCTCAAAATTTACATTATGTATAGTACTTTTTTTTTGATTTAGTGAAGAAGAAACCCCTCTTTTAAGTCTCTAAATTGCAGGTGTACTGACTCTGGAAGATCCAGATGAAAAGGATAGCAGTTATATATAACTCTTAAAGATGCTCTACTGATTTAAGCAAAATCCATTTGTAAACTCCCAGTCTGTAGTATTAAAAAGTCATCAAAAGGAGGAAGTTCTCGTAACTGAAGGAAGTTTTATGACAGGCAACAGTTACAACAAAAAATGAAGACAAGTTCCTACTCATGTAGTTCTTATTCTTTCAACTCTTGTTTCTTAGAATCTTAACCAGTAGTAATCTTCCCAGGCATGGGAGGAAGGTAAACAACTTGAATTTCTGGATCATAATATGATCTTTTTTTGAATTTAGAAAGTTCAAACCAAATTGTCCAGGGTCTAATAGCCTTCCATGACAACAGTGACTATATGAATATCTGCTTATTATTTATCTTTGCCATTATAAGTAGCAAGTCATTTACCTTAAACATATACTTTAGAAAAGTAATGTTCTTTCCAAAAGCAACAAGTTTCAACATCGTGTTTTAAGTGTATTAAGGGATAACGAAAGATTTAAAAATCTGAATAAATTCCCAAATTATGCCCCCATGTACTAAAATCAACATACACATTTCACAAGGCTGGAAAAAAAGGATGTTCCTACTGCTAAAGGATTAAGGCAAGTGTTCACCCTGGGATTGCTCTCAAGGATGTTTTCCCATTTTCTAGAGTTCTGAAAACAATGACGTAGCTCAGTGTAAGTCTGTATTGCACTGTTTGAACTTGTTTAGGTACCGAGGTTTTATGGTTGACCATATCACTGGAATTCATATATTATTTAGAAATGTACTGAGTTTGCAGAGTAAATACATACACAAGGGAAATATGAAACTAAACTATCTTCTATTTTTAGTGATTAGTTTACCTGTGTTTGGAAACAAATTTTTTACCTTCTCTAATGGGAAAAACCCCAAAAAAGACTAAGGCTTTAAGGGAGCCAATTCTCACTTAAAATTGGTGTATATTGAGATGGTATAAATCAGGAATCTGCAAACATTTTCTGTAACTATTCAGTAAATATTTTAGGCCCTGCAGGCTGTATGGTCTCTGCTGCAAGTATTCCAGTTTGCCACTGTAGACCAGAAGTGGCCATAGACAACATGTAAATGAATAAACATGGCTGCCTGTAGTCAATACAACTTTCCTTATGGACACCGAAATTTGAATTTCATGTAATTCTCAAGTATCCTGCAATATTATTCTACTTTTACTTTTGTAAAAAATATTAAACAACATAAAAACCATTCCCAGCTCATGGCCATTTGGGTGGTGGGCCATAGTTTGCTGATCCCTGAAACAGATGGAGCCAAATGTTTTAATTTAACACACACTTAATGTCACTGCATGAAGATTGCCAGCAATCATTTTTGAAGTATGCAGATTATTAGATTAGATTTGTTGAAAAGAAAATTCACCAATAGCTCTATTCACTATAACTCTGTTGTGATAAACCATAATTTTGAATACTTCTCAAATATGCTGCAAATCTGGAGCACAAAGTTTGTGGATTAATGGACTGATATAACCAGATTTTTCCTTATCCCAAGTTAAAGAGAATAAAGTCAATTTAAATGTTTAAGTAGGTTGCAGGTGGATATGCAAGAGAGTTGGGTTTATTCTTTGTGTCCTCCAATAGGTGAACGTTGCAAAAAGAACTTCTCATGGATGGAACATGCTTCTAGAGAGACATTCAAGCATACACTGGAGGATTACACAGTGAAGGTGTTGTACAGGGCATTGAAGCTTTTGCTGGATGATGGGACTAACCTTTAAAGACCCTTAAACCTAAAGAGTTTATGCTTCTACAACTTGGGAAAAAAAATTAAAACGTATTACTTTGGTCATATAGATAACATGGCTCAGTTTGCTTGGTGTTTGTTTAATCCAAAGGTTGATTATTAAGTACAGTCAGCCAGTGCATGATGTATGAGAATAGTTTCTTCTGTTTTAAGGAGAGAGGAGATCATTTGAATTTGCCTTGTCTAGCCAAAGCCTGGAAACCCTGGTGGTGTAGTGGTTAAGTACTACAGCTGCTAACCTAAAAGGTTGGTGGTTCGAATCTGCCAGGTGCTCCTTGGAAACTCTATGGGGAAGTTCTACTCTGACCTATAGGGTTGCTATGAGTCGGAATCAACTCGACGGCAGTGAGTTTGGTTGGTTTTGGAGCCAAAGCCTTTAGGCAAGATTACATCAAAACTTGGGAAACAAACACGATGATGTAAGAGACTGGAAAAAGAGTCAGTACGCCAGTGTTCTAGCTTCGCATTGCCAGTTTGGAAGAGAACTTAAATTTTAGGACTTATTTTTGCTATTTGGCAAACAGGAATACTATCTATCTAATTACGTTGAGGCCCTAATGTATTAAGAAGACCAAAGGGCTATGCAGATATTCATGTGGTTTTCATGTGTTCTCAAAAGTGTTAAGAGCTTTAAAATTGAGATGACATCCTTCCATTCCACTCCACCCCTTTTGGCCTACTTGTAATATTACAGAGACAGATATATACCATCCTCTGACGAACGGTTTCGGATTCACCTGGATTCATCCCATTTTTCTAGTCTATACTTTGGTCTTTCAATATCTTACACTTCCCCCAAAAGGAGTTGGAATTTCAGAAGTGCATCCCTAGCCCCTTTCCCAGGCTACACAGAAGTAGCTAAGGATGCATTTATATAATTTTGGCCTTTAGAAGTTCTTACTAACATTTATTTTTGATGGTACCTGTCAAAGAATATATCCAACTTTCACTTTTTAAAAATATTCTGGCTATTTAAATGTATTTATGTCATTTTAATGAGAGCAGCATGACCACAAAATAACAACAAACGCTTTTTACCTATTAATCTCCCTTTTCTCCTACACTGAAATAATCTGCTAGTTTAATGGATTCCTTTAACCATCCATAGAGGTCAAAGCTGGATATGTTTTTTCTATGGTAATGAGTAGAGGATGAACTTGTGTGACCCATAAGAAGGTGGTCAAGTATTACAACAATTATTCGTTTTGCTCAAAATGCTGAATTGTTTTTGTGTGAAAAAGGTACATGAACAAATGAACTACCACTTTATACATATAGCACTTGAGAACTGTAGCAGAACTTTGGCTCCTACATATCCAGAATGTCTGTCTTGGAAAAAACCAAAACTGAATGTAGCCAAGATACTGAGTTTACAAATGTTATCCCACCTTCTGACCCTCTTCAGTCCGATAAAGCACATCTCCAACATGCAGGGCCCTGCGCTTCCTGCTATGGCAGCTGCAGACATAACCGCCCCTAAGAGATAACAGACTACCAAGCAGGGTGCAATAGGTGCTAAAGAGAGCTTTAAACAAAGTTCAATGGGAGGCTAAAAATAGCTAACAATATTGAGCGCTTGCTATGTGCCAGGAACTACTGTATCTTTTTTAAAGAAACTGAGAATGGTGAAGAAAGAATTTAGGCAATAGCAGCAAGAATGCTGGTGATACAGAGAATAAGGAAGAAAGGAAAGATAAGGTGGGAAAGTCATAGGAATAAAAATAAGAAAAATAATTTTATAATGCTATTTCACAAACTTTGTATATATCTTTAAACAGATTATCTTATTTAGACTCACCCTTTGGGTATGACATAAAAAATTTTTTTGCAAGAAACTTTTGCTCAACCGCAAACATAAATTTTCACATAAAATGTTAGGTCCGACTGTTTCTATTTAAATAGATTTTTAATCCACCCTTGAGTGTGTAATTAAATGGCATTTGACTTTTTTGCATTCAAATTTATGTACAGCAAATTCATCCTCTCTCCTTTGGAACTATTACTCATGTAATTGAAATAAACTAAGCCAGTTTACATGACTTTTCCAACAGTTTTTGTATATGGTTCTCATTAAAAAAAAGATGTCTAGTTGGCTTAAGTTTTCTCTTCTAACAGGAAAGAGCATTATATATGAAGCAGGTGGAATGAAATGCTGGAAAAGAGAGCAGCTTCTACAAACAAACAGATCCTGATCAGATATTAAAATGTGCTTTCAAAGGAGTGTGTGTGCGTCAACAAGCTACTAGGCTGTAATTACTTCCTATTCAGTGGCTCCACCTTGGAGTGCAGCTTGCTGATTCACCAAGCTGCTCCCGAGTTTCTTTCTGCTGGGTTTCCCTCCTGCCTGCTACACTTGAGTCATCCCCGGACTGAAAGTTTCTAGATGTCTCCCCTAACAACCACGCAGAAACCAAGTCCTGACAGTGAACTTCAGTCTTTTCAACAAGAACCAGATTGTAAGCAGGGAGGGTGAAAAATGATGTGGCAGGTTTCGCCACTAACCAGGCTGCCAGATGACAGTCTCCTGCCCCAGGGTGTTTGTCAGTGGCATCCCAGTTTCAGTGTCTTTCCCTTCACTCACCGAGTGGTTCAACCCGCATCTTGTCTTGCAACACCCACTGCTGGCTGCCCAAGTCTTTCATTGCAACAATGGCTCCCAAATGTTGCTGCACAATGGAATCCCGGGGGGATCTTAATAAAATATTAACATTTACCCCCCAGACATACTGATTTAAATGGCATGGGGTGTGACCTGATATTGGAATTTTTCACACCTCCCCCAAGTGATTCTAATGTGCACCAAAGTTTGGGAACCACTGCTTTCGAGAAGCATCATTCTTCCCACGCAAAAGAAACCCGCTAGTTAAGCTTAAATAAGAAAGGCTAGGTGGCCCCCCAAACTTCTGTTTTAGAGATCTGCTGACACATAGTCCCTGCCAGATGTCTTGCTTAGTTTGGCAGAAGAGAATGTTAGCAAAGCAAGGAAAATTTGCGAGAAGGCACATTGATGAGATAAAGAATATTTCCCTTTTGCTTGCCAAAAACTTAAGTCAAATTTGGTGTCCAAGAGAAGCATCTCAAATGTTCCTTCCCTTCAGTTACCTTTTGATTTCTATTCTGTTTCATTCCACTGTGTCCTGTTCAGCAAAGTTGTAAGCCTCGCAGGTGCGGCGTCCAACCTCAGTCAGGACAGCACTGCAAGCTTCACCTCCTTTGGGACGGAACCGCCGCCTCCCAGCGAGGCCCCAGGGCCGATACTGTGCTAATCAAGAAAGTTCTTCCGTCTCCTCGCGGGCGGGCACAGGTTCCAACACTTAAGCCTTGATTTTACATGACTGCACTATATTGTGTTTAGTGACCTCTTGCTAGCGGGTCTGGACCATAGTCCTCCTCCTCGTCCTCCTTTGTTTTGTTTTGTTTTGAAATAGGAGAGGGCAAGAGCAAGTGATGAAGAAGACCTGCAGGGAGGGAACTGCAATGTTGGCTGGTGCCCAGGTGAAGGAACTGCTAACGTTTGGAATATTAATTACTCAACGCGCTACTGATTCGGCGATGGCTAGCAGAAGGGGCCTAGGGGTTAAGACAAAGGCGCCTTTTGATCAAACTGATGCAGCGCCCCTTCCTCCGAAGCAACAGCTCTGACCTTAAGGCTGGGCGGCCCGTGGCACCCGGACTGGCAAAGTCACTTAAGGGTGGCCATATCCACTCGCCCTTTCTGGGTCTGAAAGTCTGCATTACCGAGCGCTCCGGGTTGGGGGAAGGGGAGTAGGGTACTTCCCCCCGGGCCTTTGTGGGATTTCTGGCCTCGGCGCAACCCTCCTAAGGGTAGACTGACAAATTTCCTACAGAAGCAGGGTGGGGAGTAGCTGAGTAGCCCTGGCACTGAGCGCAGGATGATCCCAGCAGAAGAACCACTTGGGCGCAGAATAAAAACCGGTTCCCTCCTCCACCGGCAGAACTCCCGAGTCCCGAGCGCCGGGAGCACGGTGGAGAGGGAGTCGTGGGGAGCATCTCCGGAGGGAGAGCACGAGAGCAGCAGCAGAGCCGGGGTCGAGGGTTTCCTCCTGGGCGGCCACCGCACTTTCTGGTTGGCCCGGAAGCGCGCAGCCCCTCCTGACAGCGCCCCAACACTCACGCCTCCGGATCCGTGCTCCGAGAGCGCGCACCCGCCAGACCCCCTTGCTTTCCTGTCTACCAGCGCCAAGCCTCCCTGCCCTGACCATCCCGGCCCTCACTCCCCGAGCTAGTCCACTTTGCTTCTGCCAGCGTGGCAGCCCCACTCCCTACCCTTTCCCGGGGTGCGCAGTGCTGGGGCCCCGCAGCAGAGATACCGCCCGCGGGAGCGCAGGGGGGTGCGCACTCCGCGGTCATGCCGCCGACCCCTGCACAACTTCTTGCGGGATTCGGAGACCCCCAGTGTCGCTTGCTCCGCGACAGGCTGTCTGCACCCCGGCGGCAGGAGGAAGCGGCGGCCAGCGCCAGGCCCAGGAACGACTGCGCCAGGGCGGGGGTGCGAGGGTAAGCCAGGGCAGTACCGCTTTAAATGCACTTGACTCACCTGCTCCGGCGCTGTAGCCTCCTTCCTCTGCTGACAGCTGGGGGCTTTGTTTTCTCCACCCACCCGGCTGCCCGCGCTCCGCCCTCACCGCCACACGTGACTAGCCGTCCGCCACCGCCGGGGCCCGGCGGGTATACCGGGGAGAGTAGGGGCAGCACCGCCCCTTCCCAGGGGTACTGGGTGCCGGTGGGGATCCGTAGCGGGCTGCAGGTTGGGGCAGGTCAGAAGTGACCAGCTGGCGTGTCAGTTGGAGGGCGGCATGCTGGTTCCGTCCCGAGGAAGCGAACTGAGTTGGTGACAGGAAAAAAAGTGCCAGTCGGTGAAATGACTGGGCAGTTGGGCCGCACCCTAAAGGGAGGAGACCCGCGCAGTTGAGAGAGGGGCTTGGAAAGGCGATGTCACACCCTGCAAACGGGGGCCGGCACACCAGCCAGAGTGCGTCCGCTTTTTTACACCAAGTGCTTGTACACATACCTGGGTAACGACTGAAGCTAGTTGTCCTGAACATTGATAATTAAACTAGGCGATTCTAAGCCGGATGATACGATTAACAATTTAATAATGACGAGTTATGATGAGGTTTGAAACCTGCTTGTTGATGTTTGGATTCTATTTGGAAAATGAAGCCCAGGCTGGAGAACCCAACTCTAGAAGATTATTGATGTGGGCACTTGTCCATTTGGAACAGCACCTATTTTTAATGAAATGAATTGAGAAAATGTTCTGGCTTCAAGACCCAGCTCAGTATCTGCTGCTTTTGGAAGCGATCCCAACCCTTGCGGATCACAATGATCTCCAGTGTTTGAAACCGCGAGAACCTGTTGAAATCCTTCCTTTTGCTTTCGGGGTGCACACGTATACCTCCTCCCCCGCCCCTCCCCAAATTACAATCCAGGGGTAAGACTGCACCGACCTACGTCAGGAATCCACTCGACGACGGCAACTAACAACCACCAGCACCCCAGCATCCATTAAGGTGAAGTCTATATAGTGGAGCGATTTAGCACAGTGCTGCCCAAACTTTCATGTGCAGATGGATCGCTTGGGGGTCTTGTTAAAACCGAATTCTGATTGCGTGGGTCTGGGGCTGGGCCCGAGATTTGCATTTCTAGCAAACTCCCAGGTGATGTCAGTGCTGTGGGTTTGCGGTCCACGCTCTGAGTAGCAAGAATTAGAGCAGCCACTGTGGCATTGTTCAGCATATTTTGAGTCCTGACTGTACTGCTTACTAGCTGTGTAACCTTAGGCAAATTTCTTATTCATTAAACCTCCCGAGCTGTGAAATAGGAATGATATTAAGACCTACCTTAGAGGATTGTTGTGAAGGTTAAATGAGAAAATCCATATAAAGCACCTAGCACAGTGCCTGGCACACATGGCTAGGGTTCAGTAAGTGTTAGCTAGTTAATTCTCAAGGTCATCCTTGGAGGAGCAAAGCTGGCACAAAGCCCACCATAGCCCCAGGAAGAGCAGTGTGTGAAATGGGCACAGGGATGAAGTAGCCAGCCTGAGAAAGAGGACTTTGTCTCTTACAGGCCTGAGCACACACCAGGGTGTAAATTAAGCTTGTAGAATAAATAAATGGCTATGATGCAAAGCAAATGATGCATGTTCAAAAAGTTCCTTTTCTTCTGCAAAACTTTAAATCTTAATAAATTAGTTCTGGGACACTGAATTAAAAAACCATTTTGCTTTTTATTACAGATAATGTCCAGCTGCCTGTCCAATGGATACTCTATTTTAATATCTAAGAGGGTAAATGGATTATTAAGGAGTAGTACATTTTTATCCTCATTAAAGATCTTGAAGTTTAAATTTAAATGAATTCATTAATGAAGAGATGGTATTTTTAGCTCTCAAAATGAATGGGTATTGTCATCATAGTTCTCATATCTTTCTTCCTTGCTTTCTCTGCCCCCCAAATATGGGTGTTTCCTATGACTCATTTCTTGGCTTTTTATTTTTCTCATTCTCTGCCCTTTCCCTCAGAAATTTTATTCACGTCTTACCTTCACTTTTCAAGTGGATAGAGATTGCTTTTGTACCTGTATCCACATTCTTAACCTGCTTCCAAGCCCTATTTCTGCATTTCCAATACCTTGGTAGGTATTTCCACTGAATTTCCCACTAGTCCAGAAGTTTTAGTGTGTCCTGAATTAAACTCCTCCCTCCTCCCATAAAACTGATAGCTTCTTGTTGACAAATAAAGATGGATATTTACATTAGGAAGCCCTCGGGGCTAATGCAGGGACCTGGAAAGGGTGGGGGTTACACAGTGCGATTTACCCAGCCATCTTCCTGTTCCCAGGTTTCCAGTGAGACTTTGCTCTCAGAGGTGACTGGGGCCAACTCATGTGTAGACACAAGTTCCTGGTATAAACAGCCACATATGCACTTGTGGGCTTCTGCATAAGTGGTAATCAGTGTGAATTGAGCTACTGAGGGACCGCATCAGTCAGGATGGGCCAGGTTTTGTTGCTATAATGGACAGTACCCAAATCTCAGTAGCTTAATACAACAAAAAATAATTTCATATTTGTGCAAAATTTCCAGGGCAATTATCATGGTAACTCATCATTCTAGCCTTTTTTTTTTTTTCTGTGACATCTCCACATGGATCATGGCAGGGAAAGAGAATACGGAGAACTGTGCACCAAACTGTCTCACAATTCACTGGTCAAAGCAAGTCACATGGTCATAAGTCAGAAGGAATGGAAGGAAGTGGAGATCTTGGTGCTTATGAGTAATGTTTAGTACAGGGATCTAGCATTACAAAGGAGGGCTAGAGATACACTGAAAATGATCTAATTATAGTAGAGGGTGAGCACAGATTATCAGTTCTAGGATGGGACTCAGTCACGTGTAAAGTCTTCAGAGAAACATTATTGTTATTATTATACAATATTATTATATAGAGAAACACTTAAATGTGGAATATTCTTCCTTTCTGCCTGTCAGGGTCACTTTATGATTTAGCCACCATCAGTCTACTCCAGGCATTGAGCCTCCAAACTTTTCTGTGACTCAGAAGCCAGGAAAGATCCTCCATCTTGGTTATACTCTGGAGGACACACCAACCGGTAAATGAGTAGGGTTACATCAACACAAGCGAATTTGCTGATTTTCGTTTCACTGATGGTCATTCTTTACCTGCTGAGTGAATATACGTCTATGAAGAATGAAATAACTCTGGAGGATCAAATTGTTACGTATTTTTCCTTGATTGTCTAAGGTATGCCTTTGACAAAGAATTTTCTTGTTTTGTTCCTTAAAACATGAAATGTTGAAATGTAGCTTTATGAGTAAAGATCAGCCCATAAGCAACGGGAAAACCATTCATATCAATGTGAGGGAAAAAAACCATGGTATTCCATAAACTTCTGGGTTTTTTTCTCTAAAGGGCAAGAATTATGTTGACTGAACTTGCTTCCTGTATCTCCCAACACTTCATGTGCTTAAAATAGATAAAGCATTGACAAATGCTATAAACTCTAAAATGTTATACGGATTTAAGGTGTGATAATGTTTTGCTGGACACCCAATGCTTTTGATCTCAGCAGATTTATATTGGCTCTGCTCATGCTCATTGGTGTTATTTCCTCTCCTTTGAAAATATTTACCTGTTTCAAAATAAATATTTTTTACATAAATGAGCATCTTCCTAAAGTTAATATTCTGAGAGCTTCAATCACACATTTCCACAAATAACTAACATGTGAGATTAAAAAGGAAATGCAGAGTTTATCAGCTGATGTTTTAAGCCTCTTTCTCAAATCCTTTTTATTTTATCTGATGTATTTTTAGCCCTGGAGTTCTTCCTAAGTTGTAAGACTGCTGTAAGTATAAATCATAACCTCAAGAGATATGCTACAGTGAACCACTTATGAATATACAGTAATACCAGGTAGGACTGAGATGGAAGCCTTCATTGCCAGGATATGATAGTGTTTATCAAGATGGATAGTAAAGGTGGCATAAGATGACACCTTCACAAATATCATTGCCTGGGGATGACTCTAGCATCTCTTTGTGGAGCAAATGTTTGAAATAAAAACCATGCAAGCTACAAAGTATTGTGTGGGTTCTGGAGAATAAATATTTGTAAGTTAGCTAAAAAGCATTTATTATTATTCTTTCATAGATGAAGTTAAGGAGAGAGTTTAAATTACTTGCCCAAGTCCATATACTTAAATGACTCTACCAACTCTGAATGTCCAGCTATGTCCACTACAAAAACTGCTGCTGTCATAGCTAATATAAAATGGCAGAGCAAAAATCTGCTTTTATATAATATATATTGGTGCATACGTCATAGGCTATATTTAATGTACATCGACAGCAGCAAAATGTTGCGTTAGTTCACGCAAACCCGTTGTATGACAAGTATTTATGGTTTTATACCACATTAAAAAAACTCATATACAAAGAAATAAGTTGGACATATATATTTATATATTATATATATATTATACTTATATATTTTATGTTGCTTAGAACAGATGGTGTTGTTTGTTGGAGGTTTCTGTCATGTCAATCCTGACTCATGGTGACCACATGTGTGCAAAGTAGAACTGCTCCACAGGTTTTCAAGGCTGTGACCAGGCCTGTCTTCGAGGCATCTCTGGGTGGGTTCAAATTGCCAAAGTTTTGGCTAGTAGTTGGGCATTTAACCATTTGCGCCAGCCGGGGGCTCCTAGAATAGGTATAGCTGAGATATTTTTATCAGTACATTCTGTGGATTTAATTAATTAATTCGTTTATATTGACCTCTTCAAGGGTGAAGCTATCTTCAAACTTAACACCTTCAGTCACTGAAATCAAGAGATTAAATCTATTAAAGTTTTCTGTGGCAGCTCCAAAGCCCAAATAGCTTTCTAGCGAGCAGTGGGATCACCATCGTCTCACCTTGGAATCCTGTGGGAGACGATTTTTGTTGAATTGGAAGTTATTCTTGATTAATGTTTATATACCTTGCCAACTGTATTTTATTTCTAGTCCTCCTGTATTCTGTCCATGAATTGGTCAGCCAGTATGAGACTAATAGGTAATTGATTTCTTGTCCCTCCTGAGAATATTTTTTTCTAATGGCTCTTTGAATCTTCAAGAGAGATTTTGCTTTTCTTTGACTCTTTCAATTTTAAAATCGCTTCAATCTTTCTAAATTATAATTTATTTAACAGACAGTTTAGTGGTGCTTCTATTTGCAATTGCCAAACCCTGGTGGCATAGTGGTTAAGCACTACAGCTGCTAACCAAAGGGTCAGCAGTTTGAATCCGCCAGGCGCTCCTTGGAAACTCTATGGGGCAGTTCTACTCTGTCCTATACGGTCGCTATGAGTCGGAATCGATGTGACAGCACTGGGTTTAGTTTTGGTTTTTTGTTGTTAGGTGCTGTATTTGGTCTCATATGGCTTACAACAGAGGGAAGGACAAACGTGTAGATAGCATCACTTGAGAGGTATTAAGAGATATGAACAAAGTGCTAAGAGAACATGAGACAGGCAGGAAAACATCAGAGAAGGGCTGACATTTGTCTTGGGTCTTGAAGGCTAAAGAAGAAAGTACCAGGTGAAGATGAATTTGGGTGAAACAGAGTATGTGGTGAAGAGTTTTCCAGGGAGGGAATGTGAAAGACAGAGACTGGAGAATGATGAAAAGTTCGATGTGGCTGAAGGGTGGAGTATGTGGAGTGGAGAGGTCAGTGGGACCTAGACTAGGAAAAACCTGGTATGTCCAGTTGAGATGCTTGGATGTAGTACATTGCCCAGTGAGCTCCAAAGTTGGGTGAGAACACTTAGGGTTGTATGAGATGATACACTGGGGTGAGGAAAGAATATCTATTTACTGAAAATATAAGAAAGGAGTTACGCTTTACTAATAAGTGACGTATGGATTGACCTTGGTGCCCTCGCACGGTCTGGATGTCAGACAGACAAAGGAACTTACTAGGTGCAAGGAATCCTGGGGCAAGTATGGGGATCTACAACATCAAGGGGGTGTCTGTAGGCCCTTACTCATTCTTAATGCAAACTGCAATTTATTAATCGTTTATATGTGCTCAGTTAAGTGGATTTACGTGGTTTGACTAACCTAAGCTTTGTAAGATGGATAAACAACTTAAAAAGACTGAAGATAACACAAGTAATGCAAACAATAATGAATATTAACAAAAGTCCTTGCAAAATTGATGGGTGGTTTTGAAAAGTACCATAATTTTATAAGCTCACCCAACAATACATGTCCCCCATGAGGTTCTCTGTGATGTGTATTCTCTAGCTCTGGCAGCCATCAAAACCAAACATGGAAATATGCTACACTTAGATTTTCAAATCACTTTATCACAAAGCCATGTAAAATTCCCGCATATTGTGAAGCATATTCAACCACATGATTCTCATAAACAACATTTTTGATGGTAGATAAAATCTTTCCGTATCGCTAAAATGTTGTTTATGAGAATCATGTGGTTGAATATGCTTCATAATTTGGGGGAATTTTACATGGCTTTGTGATAAAGTGGAAACCCTGGTGTCATAGTGGTTAAGTGCTATGGCTGCTAACCAAGAGGTCTGCAGTTCAAATCCACCAGATGCCCCTTGGAAACTCTATGGGGCAGTTCTACTCTGTCCTGCAGGGTCGCTATGAGTCCAAATCAACTCGACAGCAGTGGGTTTTTTTTTTTTTTTGTGATAAAGTGATTTGAAAATCTAAGTGTAGTGTATTTATTAGTAGAGATAAAATAGCATTTATTTCATCTTCCTCTCACCTGTTTAAATTTCCATTTTTGTTATGTTTCTTACATGGACAATGGATTAATGTGGTAGTTATATATGTTATTTACAAATGGATGTGTGTGTGACATAAGAAATGTTTTACAGGGGTATGTAGGCAGGGGGAAGCTATAAAAGTTATTACAACAAAAGAACATAGGATCAGGTTTGTTTTTAGGAAGGTATCTCTGGCAACAGTAAGCAATGGAAGATGGGAGAACAGAGTCCAGAGAGGTCAGTCAGAAGGCTAGTATCCTGATCCAAAGGGAAGCAGATGAGGACCTGGTCTAATACAGTGATAATGAGGACGAAGAGGAGAGATCATCAAAGGATGTTGTCCATTGTAGAAGTGCGTGCGTGCATGCATGTGTGCGTGTGTTTGTGTGAAAGAGTTAGAGAAAGAGAGAGAGATAATTCCCAGCTTGCCAGTCTGAATGGATGCTGGAGCTGTTACTTGAGACAAAGAAACAAGATATCAAGCAGAATAGAGTTCAGCTTAGGACATGTTAAGTCAGAAGTATTCAAGGGCTTCCTGGGAGATGTCTCGTGGGTGATTTAAAAATAAATCTGAAGCCCAGAAGAGAGGTTCAGCAGCCTAGAGATAGAGATCTTACAGTAGTTTTATTCTTGATCTCTGGCCCTTTCTATAACTGCTGGCTTTTAAAAATACCACCTCATTTAAAGACAAATGAATGTAACATCTTAACATTTATAATTCTGTAGAATGAAAGAACAATGATTAAGAACCAACTATCACATTACATAATGGTATTACATCACTACTAAACACAGGAGAATCTAAGAATTTTAAATGGACCTTTAGGTTAGTTTTGATCTCTACTTGACCTCTTTAGAAGTATATTACCCTTTGTTGGCTTCCCATGTTTAGTTTGCTCTTTCTCACGTGTTATTTAAACTGCAGTTTATTATGACACAGTTGCTTTTTCTGTCTTGTACTTCATTCTGTCTTTTCACACAGGAAACTTGATTGTTCAACCCAGCCATTTATTTTCTTTAACTATACTACAAAAATTGTGAATGCTTTCTGTTTCTGCTGTATGAGCATGGTAAAACCACGGCATGATATCCACTTTAACCCTCCATCCACTCCATATTGTTTATTAAATAACCTATCAAAGCATTTTTTTGCTAAGTTATGAGGATGCCTTTCACACCACGTTATTTTCCTCCATTCATTATCTTATGCTTAGTAAGCATCAGCAGCTAGTTTACCACCTTAATTTTCAGAGTTGGTAAAATTCTATTCCTAACCAATTATCTCATAAATGACTCTCTGGGTGGTGCAGATGGTTAAACATGATGCTACAAAGGTTGGCAATTTGAACTCACCCACTGGTGCCTTGGAAGAAAGGCCTGGTGGCTTGGTTTTGTGCTTCCAAAAGGTCATGGTCACGAAAGCCTCATGGAGCGCAGCAGTCCTACTCTGTAACGCGTGGGGTTACCATGAGTCGGAATTGCCTCAACAGCGACTGGTTTGTTTGTTTGTTTTTCATAAATATGGTTTTGGGATTAAATAATTCCAACTATATGTTTATTTATTTAAAATTTGAAATTTCTTATATATAGTTTTGTGGCATTTTATTATTTAATGATTCAGGTACTTATGCTCTGTTTTACTTGTTAAATTGGAATTTATTTTAGAGCAGGGACATATTCTCTCCACTAGAATGCAAGCCCCATGAGGGTAGGGCTTCTTGTACATTTTGTTAACGGCTCTATCTCCAGTGCGTAGAATTGTGTCTAGGACGTGATAGGTGGTAAACAAATATTTGTGAACAAATGAATGAGTGAATGAATGAATAAACAAATAAAGGAACAAAATATACTCATAAACATGTCTTGATTTGAATTATTTTCCTTTCTAGTATTTTAAAATCCAAAATCTTCTTCAGTATATTGTATTCTTTCCCTCTAATTTAGCAGCTGCATTTATTTTAAAACCTGCAGTTTAATGTAAGTTTATTGTAAGATAGTGACATTCCTATATAAAAGTTTCGATCTTTTATTTAGGAGAAAAAACTCTTTCAATCTTCTTTTACCTTAAAGATATACTAAAAACTACAAACATCTGATATGAGCCTCCAAACAATATTTAGGCAGGAGGTCAAGTTTAGTCTCTTAAAAATAACCTTCAGCATTCATAAGTAATGGTTTTCTCTAGAATGTGACAAACAAAAATAAAAAGGAAAGATATAAAAGGTATTAAAAATAGTAGAACGGTAGACCTAGAAATCAATTTCCTTAAGACAATGACTATCTGTATCAGTGAAGTGCTAATCAAATGCTACATTTGCAGGCTTTGCTAAAATCATATTTAACCACATCGCCACATTAAATTTTGCCATTAATATCACCATTTCACAAAATATTTTATTCTCCATCTAAATCCTGAGAAAAGTAATTAGAAGAAATGCCACTTTACTGTCTCAGAGAATTCCAGCCACTGGGAGCTGTGTGCTGGCTCAGGGGACTTTGCTCAGAACCTCTGCAAATGAGGTTAATGGGTGGAGAACACAGTACAGTGGTGGGAGAGTCTGGGCCCCAAAACTCCCAAGTGAACTGTGATTTGAGAAACACTAACACTGTTTGCCACGCTACCAAGTGTGTCTTTGTTCTCCAAGAACATCCATTCCATTCACCACTCTCGAACGCACGTTTGGTTTTATCTCAACTGAGAGTACAAACAAGTAAACTTAGAATGTAAAATACGTTCCTTTTGAGATTCCATGCAGGCCCATTTGTAATTCCTCTTCCTCTCCTTTTATTTTATTTGTCGATTTTCTTTCTTATGAGGATCTTATGAGATTAAAGAAATTTTGAGCAAGTCAGACACAAACATTACTATTTTGACTGAAAGCAACTGTGTGCTCTTAAAGAAGCCCTGGTGGTGCAGTGGTGAAGCACTCGGCTGCTAACCAAAAGGTCGGTGGTTTGAAACCAGCAGCCGCTCTAAGCTAGAAGGACGTGGCGGCAACAGGTAAGGGATGTGCTCTTAATGGTGTGTTTTATAATCCATGATGTTTTCGATTTGGTGAGAAATAATGATGTTTTGGCTTTGATAAAAGTTACTTTTAAGAAAGATGAAACACTATATGCTCAGGACACTTGAAAAGATATGGCTGGAACCATGTGATGTCTGGGATGCCCCTACATTTCTGGAATGGTCCAAGAGGAAATAGATAACCTAGAACTTAGCTTTGCTACTCTATTTAAAACTGATATAAACTAAGGTGACCTGAAGGTTTTGCTCCCCATCCTGGAAATGGGAACACATATTTTCCTTTAAAGGAATCTGTAGATTGCTATTTGAAATGGCCTAGCAGTAGATGAACTTTCAATGTTTGTTTTATTTTTTCTGGGACTTTATGGTTTTGTCTTACTTTTAGCTTCAAAAGGCTTCAAAATCAACTCCTTTAATGATGCTATTTCGGGCTCTTGCATGCATGAGTATTACAGGAATAATAATAAAAAGGAGATCATACTTCGCATATGTATTGTGTTGCAAGAAACTTTCGAACACAATTTTAGACATATTGTATGGTTTGATTCTCACAATGTTTCTGTGAGTTAGGCGGTGTATTCTTACCCTTTAGTATTCAAGAGACTTGCTTACTGTCATGGAGTAGTTGGTGGTAGAGGTGGGATTTTCAGTGGACTAGAAAGAAAGGGCTGATAAATGAAGTTATATTGCAGAAGTTATGATCTGTGTCATTAATAATGCCAGAACTCAATTTGAGAGTTTTTGAACCCTGGTTCAAGGTTATGGCCATTGATTCATGACTATCTTCTGCTCACATATACTTTCCTGTCAGTAAAGATGGTCCTTGGTGAACTGAGGGATTCACTCATTTTTAAAATGGCCCTACTTAACTTTGTGCCAACTCACACTATACTGAAATAATTCAGCAATAAACTATTCCAGGAATTAAGGTTAAGTGCTATTTATAATTTACTGAGTTAATTAATTATTAATGTGATAAAATTTATTAGTAATAAATAAAATCAATCATATTTTATTCTCTGGTTTTTTAGTAGCATAGGATTATATGTTAATATAGATTTCATTTTGAAATACAGTATGTTATCTTAATAAGTTAATTTAAGCAAAATGTTAACACCAAATCCTATTCTTATTTTTATTTAGTGACAATGGTGCCTATTTTTCTGAGAGAGAAATGAAATATGCATTCATTCATTTATTCATTTGAGAAGCACTTGTTAAATGCTTCTCCCTCATTTTTTGTCACATTACCTGATGTATTTTCTTTGGAATGTTTGTAACTAACTAAAATTATTATACATTTTATTTATTTTTTTCTCCTCTACTAGAAGGTGAATTCATGAAAGCAGAGCTATTTTCTATTTTGGTCATCACTGTATCCCTAACACCTAGAATGGTGCCTGGCATAGAGAAGGGGATCCATAAATATTTTTTTGATGACTGTCATGGGTTGAATTGTGTTGCCTAAAAATACCTGTCAACTTGGCTTGGTCATGATTCCCTTGTTTGATTGTCTACCATTTTATCACTTAATGTGATTTCCCTATGTGATGTAAATCACATCACTATGATGTAATAAAATGGATTAGTGACAGTTATATTGATGAAGTCTACAAGATTCGTGTCTTAAACCAGCATCTTTTGAGATATAAAAGAGAGAAATGAACAGAGAGGCATGGAAACCTCATACCACCAAAAAGTCATCCTGGGAGCAGGGTGTGTCCTTTGGACCTAAGGTTCCTGCACTGAGTTGCTCCCAGACCAAGGGAAGACTGATGAATCCCAAGGACCTTCCTCCAGAGCTGACAGAGAGTAAGCTTTCATTTGGAGCTGACTCCCTGAATTTGGACTTGCAGCCTACTTTATTGTGAGAGAATAAACTTCTCTGTGTTAAAGCCATCTGCTTTTGCAAGTATTTCTTTATAGAAGCACTAGATGACTAAGACAGTGACTATAAAACATGCTTTGACTAGAGTAAGCACAATGAGGAAAAGCTAGTGTGGGTCAAAGTACTTGGTTTGGCTATTTGACTTTGGTTTCTGACAACAACCCAAGAAATTAAGATGCCTTTGTTTTCCAGAATAGCCAGCAAGCAGGAGCTACACAGGCCCCATACCTGGACTAACTTCAGGAAGTGATGGGGGCCTAATACAGTCATGCATATTCATCAAATGGATCAATCATAACTATGCATTAAGGGCCAAGTCCTGAATATTCATTGAGGTCTCAATGACTAGAGGACCTGGGACCTTGGAGTACTCTCTTTGGGGCCTCCTGTGTCAGTGAGGGGAAACCCTGGTGGCATAGTTGTTAAAAGCTGTGGCTGCTAACCAAAAGGTCAGTAGTTTGAATCCAAAAGCTGCTCCTTGAAAACCCTATGGAGCAGTTCTACTCTGTTCTAAGGGATTGCTATGAGTCAGAATCGACTTGATGGTAATGGGTTTGGTTATTTGGTTTAATCTCTACAGAAGCAGATTGCCACATCTTTCTCCCACGGACTGGCTGGTGGTTTCGAATAGGCAACCTTTTTTGTTTAATAACCTAGTGCTTAGCCACTGCACCACCAGAGCTCCTTACCTGAGAAATAGACCAACGCTATTATTCTAAATCTTTTAAAGGGAAAAAATAAAGTAATGAAGACATAAAGTTCCTTACTTGCTTTTTCTTGACGGATGGTTGAGGTGTAGAGAATGTTATTAGAATGGCTAAGTGTTGTGACCTTAGGTCCAGACACAGCTGTAAGACAATGCAAGAATCCAATTGAAGGTCATTTTAATATCTCTGAGAATCATGGCCCTGACAGACAGGAAGAATATGAAAATAATTCCTAAAAGAATCAGGCAGCAGATATATTAGTTATGATCCAACAAAAGGGTGAAAGGATTAAAAATGCAAATAGTTGAAAAAAAAAACCCTGATAATTCAGGGAACTTGTGGGCTACTAGACTGTCCCCTTTGAAGATATGAAGTCTCTGTTATAGTGGTTATAAAGATGGCTCACAGTATCCCAATGTTGTTGGGGTAAGTTTTTTGGTATCCTTGAGAACAACTTTTATTTATAGCCAAGATTGTTTTACTTACTTTGATTTTAAAAAATTAATTTTTGATATATTAAAGTTATAAATCTAAACTCTAGCTTTTCAAAAGTTTTTAAAGTCATAAGTCTAATCATCATGTTTGTAAACCCAGTATATTTTAAAAGTTAATTAAAAAAATTTTTTTAAAATTTATTTGTACTTTTTTTTTTAACTGTGATAAATATATATGTAACAAAACATTTGTCATTTCAACATTCTTTACATGTACGATTCAGGACAACAATTGTGTTTATCAAGTTGTGCAATCATCACCATAATCCATTTCCAAGTTTTTTTATCCGTCTTAACAGAAGCATGGTGTCCCCTAAGCAATGAGTCCCCCTTTTCTCTTCTCTCCTGCCCTCTCCTGGTAACCACTAATAAACTTTGGTCTCTATACACTTGCCTAGTCTAGACATTTCATTTAAGTGGGATCATATAATATTTGTCCTTTAAAAGTTAATTTTAATTTTTTAAAGCAGCTAATTACTGAAACAAACATCTTCCCAAGCATTTAAATAATTCTTAACACCTATTAGTTTCTATTTATAAACATGGAGTCTGTAAACATTAATGATTCCTGACTGTTACAATATTGCTTACAAACTCCAAAATTTATTATTCCATTTGAAACCCCAAGTCTAAATTAATGACCTAATTACACATTTAAAGTAAGTATCACAATAGTCATTTGACAGATCCTTTAGTAAAAAAAAAAGAAAAAAGTTTTTTACTTTTTTTAGTCCGTTAATTATTATGCTCTTAATGCCGATTATGAACAAGTTTTTGTAAACTTTTAATCAAGAATACTGTGTATTTGGTTTAATTTTCATCTCTATTCCTCAACTGAAATTTTCCTGGGGGAGGGGGAGGGGCAAAGGGAAAAATTTCTTCCTAAGCAAACTAGTGTCACCCCACAGAGACTTTCTCAAATAGACAAGGTTGCATACTCATATCCGTGGTTGTCAAGTCAATTTCAACTCATCATGACCCTATAGGACATAGTAGAACTACTCCACAGGGTTTCCAAGGAGGTGGATTCAAACTGCTGATCTTTTGGTTAGCAGCCAAGCTCTTAACCACTGTGCCACCAGGGCTCCCAGGGCTACATATCTGCCAAGAATTTTGTTTGGATTACAGGATTTTTATTACCCTGAGACACTGTCCATGACCTGGGACAGCATGAGCCCTTTGCACAGTGACTTTACAGGTCCTCCTTCTGACAAAAGTAGTAATCTCATAGCCCACTCAAGTCCCAAGGATTCAGTTTATATAAAACCTGATTCTTCCTCTTCACTATTTTACCAGTTGATAGGATCCAACTAATGATTTTATTCCTTGACTCTACGCTGAATTCCTTTCATATTTTTCTTAGATAGTAAGGCCCAAAGTCTTAGAAATATTTAAATGACACCTGTTTGGATTCTGTGTATTCCTCATGGCTTTGCCTGGTGCTTTGGCTACAACACTGAAGTGATATTAATGTTGGATAGAACCATCTAACTTAGTTTGGGTACCCGCTGAAGCCGACCCTGGGATAAGGACTGGCGTTTAAGCAAGATATAAAACAAATATTGTGGGTGGGGAAGTGAGGTAGGAAGGAAGACAGTCACTAAAAAGTGTCCTATCAAGCCAGTTGTCACTGTGGACTACTGGAGCTTAATGCTAATGAGAAAACTGTGGAAGCCAGTATAGAATACATGTCTCAGAGTTATCTCGCCCAAGCGGTAAGGAGCTGGAGTATTTATACACCAACTTTTGTCAGTCATGGGTTGAATGTTGCTTATGGGGGTCATTAACTCCCTTGACCTTCAGCCCAGTGTATAGAAGGGTAGAACGAGCTTTAGGAGCCAGAGAATTCCCCAGGCAGAGGAATGCAGGAGCTGGTTGACAGGAGAATGAGTCTATCTGTCGTTTTCCTCCTCCAGAGCTTCAGCTGCACTTAACAACAACAAATCAATTTTGTGGTTCTTAGCTACTGTTACCCCCAAGTCTCTCAAGTGCTGGAGGTACATCCTTGTTTACCTATATCACTTCCCAGTCCATCACATTTCAGAGTTTTAGTCATTGGATTGACACAGCATACCTAGGATTGTTACCACTCCACTCACCATCAGTAGTAGTATCCTTGTTGCCATTTGGCTACTGAATCATTCAATTTTAGTACCATATCCTGAGAGTCTGCTTCTCAGGACCTCTTCCAGCACCAACTGTCTTCACTTGAGCTTTCACAGAAGTCTACCCTGAGAGAAGGATTGGAGTGCAAGAAGTTCATTTGAGAGGTGAAGCAAACATCAATAGGGGAGTTGGGAAGTGAGACAGGGGAGAGACAGTCAATAAAAAATGTACATTGTCTGGCCAATTACCACTGTGGCTAAAAAGAAAAAAAAATCATTTAAAACCCTTTTGTTACTACTTTTTTTTTTTTTTGATGGCATGCGTTTTCAGGATTGGAGTGCATGCTTACTAATTGAATGTGTTTAAATTTTTGGTTGGAAATATGGATTTTTGAGAAATATGATCTGGCAATACAATCAGCCAATAAGGCAAGTGGCACTTTGGTGTCCCAAATATGCCACTGAGAATAAGGTAGATAATTTATTGCTGGCACCTTTCCATTAGGTTACATGGGAAACGTCCAGTTTTCCAAATATGACACAGAAAAACCAAAATAAACCTATCAGGGCCTCCTAACTATTGCACAGGAAAGCCATAATTATGGTTGCAAGCCTCATCTCACAGAAGTAAAGAAAAAAAAAAAAAGCAAAAGTTTAGGAAACTAACACATCCAGGAAGCATCACCTAATAAAATGCTCCACCTACATAACATTGGGGCTCCAACTCCGGTCTGCTGAGATTCACCGATTTCAAAAGGGACCCACCATGTCACTAAATGCATTAGAACTGGTATGACGCCTTACCTCTGAGATCCAGAGGCATAAAAAGTGGCTGACATATCGTTTATGCCAATGCTCATGAAAGTTAACATGGAGTTGACTTCGACTCATGGAGACTCTATGTTTTGAGTAGAACTGTGTCCCATAGGGTTTTCACTGTCTGTTTTTTTGGAAGCATATTGCCAGGCTTTTCTTAAAAGGTACCTGTGGGTGGACTCAAACCACTAACCTTTGGAAGCAGCTGAGTCCTTAATTAACCATTCATGCCACCTAGGAACTCCACCACTACTGGGACAAAATCCCACTAGGGGATCTCTGGGAGCCAGTGCTTCAGTGTTGTCTTCTCCAAGGATAAGAGGTATGGGGTACTCATTACTAATTGCCTTTAGACAGTGGTGGAGGGTTCCTGCTGTGGGAGCTAATTCCTTGGTGCTTATGACCTATGGCAAGTGGCTAGAAAACCCTCAGGTAAGGACAGCAGGTGCTGGGACTTGGAAGTCCAGCCATGCGTTGAAGTGATAACGGCCAGGGGATATTAATGGAGGGCTTGCAGCACCCCTTACACTATTGTTTTCCATTTTTTGAGGTTTTTGCTCTAATTTGATGTTATATATTTAGATAAACTGTGGATATTTAAATGTTTTACCCAGATTTTATTATTATTATTATTATTATTTTTTAATTAATTTTTATTAAGCTTCACGTGAACATTTACCATTCCAATCAGTCTGTCACATGTAGGTTTACATACATCTTACTCCCTTTTCCCTCTTGCTCTCCCCCTATTGAGTCAGCCCTTTCAGTCTCTCGTTTCGTGGCAATTTTGCCATCTTCCCTCTCTCCCTATCTTCCCATCCTCCCTCCAGTCAAGAGTTGCCAACACACTCTCCAGTGTCCACCTAATTTAATTAGCTCACTCTTCATCAGCATCTCTCTCCCCCCCACTGACCAGTCCTGTTCATGCCTGATGAGTTGTCTTCGGGGATGGTTCCTGTCCTGTGCCATCAGAAGTTCTGGGGAGCATTGTCTCTGGGATTCCTCTAGTTGCAGTCATACCATTAGGTATGGTCTTTTTATGAGCATTTGGGGTCTGTATCCCATTGGTCTCCTGCTCCCTCAGGAGTTGTCTGTTGTGCTCCCTAACAGGGCAGACATCGATTGTGGCCGGGCACCAACTAGTTCTTCTGGTCTCAGGATAATGTAGGTCTCTGGTTCATGTGGCCCTTTCTCTCTCTTGGGTTCTTAGTTGTCGTGTGACCTTGGTGTTCTTCCTTTGCCTTTGCTCCAGGTGGGTTGAGACTAATTGATGTATCTTAGATGGCCGCTTGTTGGCATTTAGGACCCCAGGCGCCACAATTCAAAGTGGGATGCAGAATGTTTTCATAATAGAATTATTTTGCCCATTGACTTAGAAGTCTCCTCAAACCAAGTTCCCCAGACCCCAGCCCCTGCTCCGCTGACCTTTGAAGCTTTCATTTTATCCCGGAAACCTCTTTGCTTTTAGTCCAGTCCAATTAGGCTGACCTTCCTTGTATTGAGTGTTGTCTTTCCCTTCACCCAAAGCAGTTCTTATCTACTGATTGATCAATAAAAAACCCTCGCCCTCCCTCCCTCCCTCCCCCCTTTGTAACCACAAAAGTATGTGTTCTTCTCCGTTTTTTCTATTTCTCAAGATCTTATAATAGTGGTCTTATACAATATTTGTCCTTTTGCCACTGACTCATTTCGCTCAGCATAATGCCTTCCAGATTCCTCCATGTTATGAAATGTTTCAGAGATTCGTCACTGTTCTTTATCGATGCGTAGTATTCCATTGTGTGAATATACCACAATTTATTTACCCATTCATCCGTTGACAGACATCTTGGTTGCTTCCAGCTTTTTGCTATTGTAAACAGAGCTGCAATAAACATGGGTGTGCATATATCTGTTTGTGTGAAGGCTCTTGTATCTCTAGGGTATATTCCGAGGAGTGGGATTTCTGGGTTGTATGGTAGTTCTATTTCTAACTGTTTAAGATAACGCCAGATGGATTTCCAAAGTGGTTGTACCATTTTACAATCCCACCAGCAGTGTATGAGAGTTCCAATCTCTGTGCAGCCTCTCCAACGTTTATTATTTTGTGTTCTTTGGATTAATGCCATTCTAGTTGGTGTGAGATGGAATCTCATCGTAGTTTTAATTTGCGTTTCTCTAATGGCTAATGATCGGGAGCATTTTCTCATGTATCTGTTGGCTGCCTGAATATCTTCTTTAGTGAAATGTGTGTTCATATCCTTAGCCCACTTCTTGATTGGGTTGTTTGTCTTTTTGTGGTTGAGTTTTGACAGAATCATGTAGATTTTAGAGATCAGGCGCTGGTCGGAGATGTCATAGCTGAAAATTCTTTCCCAGTCTGTAGGTGGTCTTTTTACTCTTTTGGTGAAGTCTTTAGATGAGCATAGGTGTTTGATTTTTAGGAGCTCCCAGTTATCTGGTTTCTCTTCATCATTTTTGGTAATGTTTTGTATTCTGTTTATGCCCTGTATTAGGGCTCCTAGGGTTGTCCCTATTTTTTCTTCCATGATCTTTATTGTTTTAGTCTTTATGTTTAGGTCTTTGATCCACTTGGAGTTAGTTTTTGTGCATGGTGTGAGGTATGAGTCCTGTTTCATTCTTTTGCAAATGGATATCCAGTTATGCCAGCACCATTTGTTAAAAAGACTATCATTTCCCCAGTTGACTGACACTGGTCCTTTGTCAAATATCAGCTGCTCATACGTGGATGGATTTATATCTGGGTTCTCAATTCTGTTCCATTGGTCTATGTGCCTGTTGTTGTACCAGTACCAGGCTGTTTTGACTACTGTAGCTGTATAATAGGTTCTGAAATCAGGTAAAGTGAGGCCTCCCACTTGCTTCTTCTTTTTCAGTAATGTTTTGCTTATCCGGGGGTACTTTCCCTTCCATATGAAATTAGTGATTTGTTTCTCTATCCCCTTAAAATATGATATTGGTATTTGGATTGGAAGTGTGTTATATGTATAGATGGCTTTTGGTAGAATAGACATTTTTACTATGTTAAGTCTTCCTATCCATGAGCAGGGTATGTTTTTCCACTTAAGTATGTCCTTTTGAATTTCTTGTAGCAGGGTTTTATAGTTTTCTTTGTATAGGTCTTTTACATCCTTGGTAAGATTTATTCCTAAGTATTTTATCTTCTTAGGGGCTACTGTGAATGGTATTGATTTGGTTATTTCCTCTTCGGTGTTCTTTTTGTTGATGTAGAGGAATCCAAGTGATTTTGGTATGTTTATTTTATAACCTGAGACTCTTCCAAACTCTTCTATTAGTTTCAGTAGTTTTCTGGAGGATTCCTTAGGGTTTTCCATGTATATGATCATGTCTTCTGCAAATAGTGATAGCTTTACTTCCTCCTTGCCAATCTGGATACCGTTTATTTCTTTGTCTAGCCTAATTGCCCTGGCTAGGACTTCCAGCACGATGTTGAATAAGAGCGGTGATAAAGGGCATCCTTGTCTGGTTCCCGTTCTCAAGGGAAATGCTTTCAGGTTCTCTCCATTTAGAGTGATATTGGCTGTTGGCTTTGCATAGATGCCCTTTATTATGTTGAGGAATTTTCCTTCAATTCCTATTTTGGTAAGAGTTTTTATCATAAATGGGTGTTGAACTTTGCCAAATGCCTTTTCTGCATCTATTGATAAGATCATGTGGTTTTTATCTTTTGTTTTATTTATGTGATGGATTACATTAATGGTTTTTCTGATATTAAACCAGCTTTGCATACCTGGTATAAATCCCACTTGATCAGGGTGAATTATTTTTTTGATGTGTTGTTGGATTCTATTGGCTAGAATTTTGTTGAGGATTTTTGCATCTATGTTCATGAGGGATATAGGTCTAATATTTTCTTTTTTGTAATGTCTTTACCTGGTTTTGGTATCAGGGAGATGGTAGCTTCGTAGAATGAGTTGGGTAGTATTCCGTCTTTTTCTATGCTTTGAAATACCTTCAGTAGTAGTGGTGTTAAGTCTTCTCTGAAGGTTTGGTAGAACTCTGCAGTGAAGCCGTCTGGGCCAGGGCTTTTTTTTGTTGGAAGTTTTTTGATTACCGTTTCAATCTCTTTTTTTGTTATGGGTCTATTTAGTTGTTCTACTTCTGAATGTGTTCGTTTAGGTAGGTAGTATTTTTCCAAGAATTTATCCATTTCTTCTAGGTTTTCAAATTTGTTAGAGTACAATTTTACATAGTAATCTGAAATGATTCTTTTAATTTCATTTGGCTCTGTTGTGATGTGGTCCTTCTCGTTTCTTATTCGGGTTATTTGTTTCCTTTCCTGTTTTTCTTTAGTCAGTCTAGCCAATGGTTTATCAATTTTCTTAATTTTTTCAAAGAACCAGCTTTTGGCTTTGTTAATTCTTTCAATTGTTTTTCTGTTCTCTGATTCATTTAGTTCAGCTCTAATTTTTATTATTTGTTTTCTTCTGGTGCCTGATGGATTCTTTTGTTGCTCACTTTCTATTTGTTCAAGTTGTTGGGACAGTTCTCTGATTTTGGCTCTTTCTTCTTTTTGTATGTGTGCATTTATTGATATAAATTGCCCTCTGAGCACTGCTTTTGCTGTGTCCCAGAGGTTTTGATAGGAAGTATTTTCAATCTCGTTGTTTTCTAAGAATTTCCTTATTCCCTCCTTGATGTCTTCTATAACCCAGTCTTTTTTCAGGAGGGTATTGTTCATTTTCCAAGTATTTGATTTCTTTTCCCTAGTTTTTCTGTTATTGATTTCTAGCTTCATTGCCTTGTGGTCTGAGAAGATGCTTTGTAATATTTCGATGTTTTGGATTCTGCAAAGATTTGTTTTATGACCTAATATGTGGTCTATTCTAGAGAATGTTCCATGTGCACTAGGAAAAAAAGTATATTTTGCAGCAGTTGGGTGGAGAGTTCTGTATAAGTCTATGAGGTCAAGTTGGTTGATTGTTGTAAGTAGGTCTTCCGTGTCTCTATTGAGCTTCTTACTGGATGTCCTGTCCTTCTCCGAAAGTGGTGTGTTGAAGTCTCCTACTATAAATGTGGAGGTGTCTATCTCGCTTTTCAATTCTGTTAAAATTTGATTTATGTATCTTGCAGCCCTGTCATTAGGTACATAAATATTTAATATGGTTATGTCTTCCTGATCAATTGTCCCTTTTATCATTATATAGTGTCCTTCTTTATCCTTTGTGGCGGATTTAAGTCTAAAGTCTCTTTTGTCAGAAATTAATATTGCTACTCCTCTTCTTTTTTGCTTATTATTTGCTTGATATATTTTTTTCCATCCTTTGAGTTTTAGTTTGTTTGTGTCTCTAAGTCTAAGGTGTGTCTCTTGTAGGCAGCATATAGATGGATTGTGTTTCTTTATCCAGTCCGTGACGCTCTGTCTCTTTATTGGTGCATTTAGTCCATTTACATTCAGGGTAATTATAGATAAATAAGTTTTTAGTGCTGTCATTTTGATGCCTTTTCATGTGTGTTGTTGGCCATTTCATTTTTCCACATACTTTTTTGTGCTGAGATGTTTTTCTTAGTAGATTGTGAGATACTCATTTTCATAATGTTTAACTTTATGTTTGTTGAGTCGTTACGTTTTTCTTGGCTTTTTTCTTGAGTTATGGAGTTGATATTCCTTTTTGTGGTTATCTTATTATTTACCCCTATTTTTCTAAGTAAAAACCTAACTTGTATCGTTCTATATCGCCTTGTATCACTCTCCATATGGCAGTTCAAGGCCTCCTATATTTAGTCCCTCTTTTTGATTATTGTGATCGTTTATCTATTGATTTCCATGATTTCCTGTTATGTGTATTATTTTGTTTATTTATTTATTTTTTAGAATTAATCTTAATTTGTTTGTTTTTGTGCTTTCCGTATTTGGGTTGCGTTGATATCAGGACGTTCTGTTTTGTGACCTTGTATTGTGCTGGTACCTGATATTATTGGTCATCAGGCCAAACAATCTCCTTTAGCATTTCTTGCAGTCTTGGTTTAGTTTTTGCAAATTCTGTAAACTTGTGTTTATCTGTAAATATCTTAATTTCGCCTTCATATTTCAGAGAGAGTTTTGCTGGATATATGATCCTTGGTTGGCAGTTTTTCTCCTTCAGTGTTCTATATATGTCGTCCCATTCCCTTCTTGCCTGCATGGTTTCTGCTGAGTAGTCTGAACTTATTCTTATTGATTCTCCCTTGAAGGAAACCTTTCTTTTCTCCCTGGCTGCTTTTAAAATTTTCTGTTTGTCTTTGGTTTTGGCAAGTTTGATGATAATATGTCTTGGTGTTTTTCTTTTTGGATCAATCTTAAATGGGGTTCGATGAGCATCTTGGATAGATATCCTTTCGTCTTTCATGATGTCAGGGAAGTTTTGTGTCAGGAGTTCTTCAACTATTTTCTCTGTGTTTTCTGTCCCCCCTCCCTGTTCTGGGACTCCAATCACTCGCAAGTTATCCTTCTTGATAGAGTCCCACATGATTCTTAGGGTTTCTTCATTTTTTTAAATTCTTTTATCTGATTTTTTTTCAGCTATGTTGGTGTTGATTCCCTGGTCCTCCAGAAGTCCCAGTCTACATTCTAATTGCTCGAGTCTGCTCCTCTGACTTTCTCTTGCATTGTCTAATTCTGTAATTTTATTGTTAATCTTTTGGATTTCTACATGTTGTCTCTCTATGGATTCTTGCAACTTATTAATTTTTCCACTATGTTCTTGAATAATCTTTTTGAGTTCTTCAACAGTTTTATCAGTGTGTTCCTTGGCTTTTTCTGCAGTTATCCTAATTTCATTTGTGATATCTTTAAGCATTCTGTAAATTAGTTTTTTATATTCTGTATCTGATAATTCCAGGATTGTATCTTCATTTGGGAAAGATTTTGATTCTTTTGTTTAGGGGCTTGGAGAAGCTGTCATGGTCTGTTTCTTTATGTGGTTTGATATGGACTGCTGTCTCCGAGCCATCACTGGGAAACTAGATTTTTCGGGTAATCAGCTGGTACGCTGGCTCCTAGTTCTGAAAACGATCGCTGTCTGCCCGTATTTGTTCGTTCTCCGTCTCTAAGTCTGCGTTTGTTGTTCAGAGTTCATAGATTGTTTTGTATGTGATCGATTCCCTTGTTTTTCCGAGTCTTTGTTGCAAGAGGGATCCGCGGTAGCGTCCACCTAGTCCGCTATCTCGGCCCCGCCTCTTTACCCAGATTTTTAAACAAATTAAATTTCCCCAAATTGCCAAAACCCTTTTTTAAAACAACTACGAAGCATTTTTGGAGTGTTGGGTAGTAAGTTTGACTTTTCTGGGAAGACGGACTTGCTGAGCTGGGTACTTAAACTAAACCATTTTTATTTCCACTAATAAGACTCCCAGACGTAGACGTGAAGGATGGAATAAACATACTTGTTGGATTACTAGAGGAAGGGAAGACTATGAATCATGTGTATACACATAGATAGGTTTTTTTTTAGAGAGGAATTAGCATGGCTGGGTGTTAATATACCTATTTTAGAATAAGAGAATAAACTAGCATTGGGGGTTGGGACCCTTCTGGTACCAGTGAGATACTATAATGAAAAAAGTTTTGTTTTAATATTTAACAAGATTAAATTAAGTTTTTTTTTTTTTTTAAAGGAAAACATTTGGTGTTTCTTTAGAAAAGAAGAAAAGATTGGCGTTGTCAAGGACTTCATTTTCCTTGGATTCACAATCCACACCCATGGAAGCATCAGACAAGAAATCAAAAGATGGATTGCATTGGGCAAATCTTCTGTGAAAGACCTCTTTAAAGTGTTGAAAAGCAAAAATGTCACCTTGAAGACTAAGGTGCGCCTGACCCAAGCCATGGTATTTTCAATTGCATCATATGTGTGCAAACACTGGACAATGAATAAGGAAGACCAAAGAAGAATAGACACCTTAGAATTGTGGTGTTGGCGAAGAATATTGAATATACCACAGGCTTCCAAAAGAATGAACAAATCTGTCTTGAAAGAAGTACAACCAGAATGCTTTTTAGAGGCAAGAGTGGCAAGACTGCGTCTTATATACTTTGGACACGTTGTGAGGAAGGATCAGCCCCTGGAGAAGGACATCATGCTCGGTAAAGTATAGGGTCAATGGAAAAGAGGAAGACCTTCAATGAGATGGATTGACACAGTGGCTGCAACAATGGACTCAAGCATAAAAACTATTGTAAGGATGGGACAGGACCAGGCAGTGTTTCATTCTGTGGTACATAGGGTTGCTATGAGTCTGAACCAACTCGACGGCACCTAACAACAACAACACATTTGGTAGATATTTAAGGAAATTGTTATTGATAATGTATGAACAAGGGTTAGTCTTGTGTTAATACGATGACCATATTAAGATTTCTGGTTATCTTAAATTTTGTAAACACCAAAATCCAGAGTAAGCAGCATGATATCAATTGCCAGCAAAACTCTGTAAAACAAAATTGTATGCCACTTTCTAATTGCATGTGTATTCTGCAGACATATTAAGGGGACACAATTGTGGTAAGAGGAACTCAGTGACTAACAGCAACAATACAAACAATATTTTTTTGTGTGTAGGAAAAGCAGAGTCAGTTCTGATTTCCAAAACAACTTAGCAGTTTTCACTGTCACATGTCAATAATTTATTTTTCCATTTACTGAAGCCTATACAAGCATTTAAGAAGCCCTGGTGGCACAGTGTTTACAGGGCTTGGCTGCTAACTGAAAGGTCAGTGGTTTGATCCCACCAGCCACTCTGTAGAAGAAAGAGGTGGCAGTCTGCTTCCATGAATATGACAGCCTCGCAAACCCTATGGGGCAGTTCTGCTGTGTCCTATAGGGTCACTATGAGTTGGAATTGATTGGGTGGCAAAGGGTTATGCAAGCATTCAGCATCTGTTACATGCAAATGGCTCTTATGGATGCTATGGGTAATACAAACTCAAGTAAAATAGTTGCTGCCTGCAAGTTGCTTATGGACCCATATGGGAGAAGAACCCTAACTCAGCTAATTGTAACACAATGGGGAATGTTCACACCTTTTTAGGGAAAGAGTATTGTCATTTGGTTTCAAAGGAAGGACTAGTGACTCCAACAGAAAATTAGATGCCAAGCAAAACTTCTACCACTGAAGTGTCTGATGAAATATATGACTGGCCAGGCATGGTTAGAAAAGTGAATGAAGCCCCTGTAAAGAGTTCTGGAATGGTCCTTTGAAACATGGAAGTTGCTAGATAGATACATCCCAAGTGGGCATCCTTTTAGGTAGGCAATATTTTCCACTGGGAAAGAAGCTATTCTTTCCTTCACAGCCTCTCTGTGTGGCTGCAGATGGGGGATGGAGGCCCCTAAAAATAGTAGCATTGGGTATATTTTGTCGAATGGTCTGAGAAACTCGAAGAAATGAACTGAGTCTCCACTAGTTACTTGTTCTGCATGAAGCCAATTATATAAGCTGTTATTACAGTTGATGGCCCTGGGCCTAGTTGTGTGGTGGTAGGTGAACACATCTGCCTAATTATCCAGTTGCTTAGATCAGTAAAATCACTGAAAAGTCATTAGTCCTGTCCAGCTCTGTGTGTAATGATATAAGCAGATGGATGGCATGCCTGGGGGAACCTCTCTGCACTATCACCACCAAAAAAAAAAACCAAAACAAAACAAACAAAATCAGTTGCTGGAGAGTCTATTCCAACTCATGGTGACTCTACGTGTGTCAGAGTAGATCTGTGCTCCATAGGATTTTCAATGGCTGGTTTTTTAGAAGTAGGTCACCAGCCCTTTCTTCCCAGGCACCTTTGGGTGGACTTGAACCTCTAAACTTTCAGTTAGCAGCCAAGCACATTTACCATTTTCACCACCCAGAGACTCCCCAAATTCCTTCCTGAACAGAATCCGGGCCTGAGGCTTACCCTTTCTACTATCCCCCATAGAACTGCTTGGAAAGCAGAGCACAAACAAGTCACATTAATATATTTTCAAAAAACCAACAAACAAAGCTTAACTTGATTAGAGAGACAAGCTAACATTCCCTTCAGTTATCTACCTGGGTATGAATTTTTTTTTTTTTTTTTAAGACAAAAGCAAAACCTAGACCATAACCAGTATCTGTGCCTTGACTATTAGATGAAAATGAGCCAATCAGTCAGCAGGTTTTGGGCGGGAGCAAGCCAAGCTATTAAATTGATAAGTCTGTTATTCACACTAGTATCGTGGAGTAACACTTGAATGCTGTTTCAAGCTAAAACGGAGAGGTTTATCAAGGATTTAAAATAATTTCGATTGGGGAACTACTTAGTCCATTGAAAATGGAACCAGGTAGTTCCAGGGTAAATTCATTATACAAGTATTGTTACAGGGTAAAAAGAGGAACCAAATCACAGGGAGGGTGATTACAAGAAAATCAATGACTATTGTAATAATCACACTCTGACTGGTTACTGATTATTAACAGTGATTACAGACAGTTTCACAGGATGCTTACTTACATCGTGGTCACAAGACGCTTACATGTAGTTTCCGTGTCTGTCTTTCAAAAATATCTTGTTGGCAACAGCACCAAGACAGCACTTTTCCTGAGTATGTGTATTTTGAGGGGTGCAGGTGGTGACTTGGCTAAGACCCCTTGGGGCAAATGGTCTCACATCCTGGTTTTGACCACTGAGGGAAAACATGTTTTTCTTAAAAAATAGCTGTTAGTCTAGAAATCCGGAATAAAATTAGATAGCATGGTCAGCATATTATGCCTCTGTCTCATGGACTGCACTGAATGTTTTCTTTTCCTGAGATACAAGAATAAATTGATTGGTGTGAAAACAATGTCAATATATATTAATTTTCATGTGGAATCAAACCCTGAGCTCTATGTACTCAGCGAGATACCTTCGAATCAACTGATAGGGCCCACCAGTTTGAGATGGGTACCCTCCATATACTCTGCTTCATACTGTGCTGACATCATTGATGTGCCTCAAGGTGGTACACATTGAGCTAAGCAGATGTCTTTGTGGTTTACCACAACTGGAAAGGACTAAAACTTGGTCTCAGCAGGAGTTCAGGATACCTAGTCTGCCTTGACAGAGGTGAAAGTGGAGAATTCCCCTAACCAGAGCCTACAGGAAGGGAGGTTGACAACAGAGTTTCCTACACCCAAATGAAAGGCTATGTCCAAATAAGACCATGACAGCTTTTGTCCTATTTTCTAGAATGGAGAAATATTTGGTTGAAAAGGACATGGAGCTGAAACTCAGCTTTAGAAGTAAAGAGATGTGATGGTGAGAGAGCTCAGATCCAGGTCTTGGCTGTTCCAACTATTTTGCTTGAAGCAAGGTAGGTGAGTAAGAGCAGAGTTCAGCCCTTGGAAAATGGGATGGATTGCATTCAGATGGGAAGTATCTCCCCAGTTAGTCATAGGAGGCACAGAGCAAGGCTGGTGGCAGTGGACACAGTAGCAAGTATAGGTTTAGTGAACTAAACACTAAAATCTGACCGAAGAAAGCTTTCTTTCAAGTTTGGGGTATGAAATTATAGAAGAATATCTAGAAAGAAGGATGACTTGGCAGGTAGCTTGATCACTTTAGAAATATATTTGGGATGAGAATATACAAGTGGCATTGCCTCTCATGTAACAGCAATTTTCAAATCTGGCCGCTATACAATGAGTTATTTCCTTATTCAACTCACCTTTATTGAATGACAACACACACAAACTGTCACTGGTCCCGGGGGTACAAGCACATTCCTCAGAGAGGTAAGTAAATATTTAAGTATAACAACAAGGCAGTGCAATGATAGCAATCTATACATCGTGGGTGAGAAAAAGGCAACACTTGTCCGATGTGGGCCAAAGGCTGGTGAGGAAAAGCTTCAGAGAAGGTAGCATTATACAGGCAGAGGGTCAGAAACACAGGAACAGTGAAGAAAGATGGTTTGTTTTATAGGAGGAAAGATAAACAGTTCAGCATTGTTAACCGGAGGGTGAGACCCAGAGAATGGAAGATGTTGCTAGAGACAGAAGAATGGAAGATGTTGCTAGGGAGGGAAGCTGGCTATTCTCACTGATTCAGGAAGGAGAATGGCCATCTATGCCATTAACTTATTGCTCATAAAGAAAGACCATTGTTAGCTGCTGTTGAGTTGATTCTGACTCATGGGGACCTCATGTGTACAGAGTAGAATTGCTCCATAGGGTTTTCAAGGCTAGGATAATAATAATACCTAACCTCTATTGCCCTCCACGTGTCTGTCAGTTTGTCGTACTGTGGGGGCTTGCATGTTGCTGTGATGCTGGAAGCTATGCCACTGGTATTCAGACACAAGCAGGGTCACCCATGGAGAACAGGTTTCAGCTGAGCTTCCAGACTAAGACAGACTAGGAAGAAGGACCCAGCAGTCTACTTCTGAAAAGAATTAGTCAGTGAAAACCTTATGAATAGCAGTGGAACATTGTCTGAAATAGTGCTGGAAGATGAGCTCCCCAGGTTGGAAGGCACTCAAAAGATGACTGGGGAAGAGCTGCCTCTTCAAAGTAGAGTCAACCTTAAAGATGTGGATGGAGTAAAGCTTTCGGAACCTTCATTTGCTGATGTGGCATGACTCAAAATGAGAAGAAACAGTTGCAAACATCCATTAATAATCAGAACCTGGAATGTATGAAATATGAATCTAGGAAAACTGGAAATCATCAAAAATGAAATGGAACACATAAACATCAATATCCTAGGCATTAGTGAGCTGAAATGGACTGGTACTGGCCATTTTGAATGGGACAATCATATAGTTTACTATGCTGGGAATGACAACTTGAAGAGGAATAGTGTTGCATTCATCGTCAAAAAGAACGTTTCAAGATCTATTCTGAAGTACAATGCTGTCAGTGATAGGATAATATCCATGAGCCTACAAGGAAGACCAGGTAGTATCAGTATTATTCAAATTTACCCACCAACCACTAATCCCAAAGATGAAGATATTGAAGATTTTTATCAGCTGCTACAGTCCAAAATTGATGGAACATGCAATCAAGATGCACTGATAGTTACTGGCGATTGGAATGTGAAAGCTGGAAACAAAGAAGAAGGATCAGTAGCTGGAAAATATCGCCTTGGCGATGGAAACAATGCCGGAGATCGAATGATAGAATTTTGCAAGACTAACAACTTCTTCCTTGAAAATACCTTCTTTCACCAACATAAACGGCGACTATACACACGGACCTCACCAGATGGAACACACAGAAATCAAATTGACTACGTCAGTGGAAGGAGACGATGGAAAACCTCAATATCATCAGTCAGAACAAGGTCAGGGGCTGACTGTGGAACAGACCATCAATTGCTCATATGCAAGTTCAAGCTGAAACTGAAGAAAATCAGAGCAAGTCCACAAGAGCCAAAATATGACCCTGAGTATATCCCACCTGAATTTAGAGACCATCTGAAGAATAGATTTGACGCATTGAACACTAGTGACTGCAGACCAGACAAGTTGTGGAATGACATCAAGGACATCATCCATGAAGAAAGCAAGAGGTCATCGAAAAGACAGGAAAGAAAGAAAAGACCAAGATGGATGTCAGAGGAGACTCTGAAACTTGCTCTCGAACTCTGAGCAGCTAAAGC
The DNA here is from genome assembly GCF_024166365.1 of Elephas maximus indicus. NCBI lineage: Eukaryota > Metazoa > Chordata > Mammalia > Proboscidea > Elephantidae > Elephas > Elephas maximus. Next base: position 42,660,748 of record NC_064829.1, on the reverse strand, counting down.
AAAAGGAAGAATTGATGAAGTAAAAGAATTGAACGGAAGATTTCAAAGGGCATCTCGAAAAGGCAAAGTAAAGTATTATAGTGACATGTGCAAAGAGCTGGAGATGGAAACCCAAAAGGGAAGAACACACTCGGTGTTTCTCAAGCTGAAAGAACTGAAGAAAAAATTCAAGTTGCAATAGTGAAGGATTCTATGGCGAACATATTCAACAATGCAGGAAGCATCAAAAGAAGATGGAAGGAATACACAGTCATTACACCAAAAAGAATTAGTCGATGTTCAACCATTTCAAGAGGTGGCATATGATCAGGAACAGAAGCTACTGAAGGAAGAAGTCCAAGCTGCTCTGAAGGCATTGGCGAAACACAAGGCTCCAGGAATTGAAGGAATAGCAGTTGAGATGTTTCAACAGATGCAGCACTGGAGGTGCTCACTCGACTATGCCAAGAAATATGGGAGACAGCTTCCTGGCCAACTGACTGGAAGAGATCCATATTTATGCCTATTCCCAAGAAAGGTGATCCAACCAAATGTGGAAATTATAGAACAATATCATTAATATCACACGCAAGCACAATTCTGCTGAAGATCATTCAAAAATGGGTGCAGCAGTATATTGACGGGGAACTGCCAGAAATTCAGGCTGGTTTCAGAAGATGACGTGGGACCAGGGATATCATTGCTGATGTCAGATGGATCCTGGCTGAAAGCAGAGAATACCAGAAGGATGTTTACCTGTGTTTTATTGACTATGCAAAGGTATTCGACTGTATGGATCATAACAAAGTATGGATAACACTGCGAAGAATGGGAATTCCAGAACACTTAATTGTGCTCTTGACGGACCTTTACATAGATCGAGAGGCAGTTGTTCGGACAGAACAAGGGATACTGATTGGTTTAAAGCCAGGCAAGGTGTGCATCAGGGTTGTATTCTTTCACCATACCTATTTAATCTGTATGTTGAGAAAATAATATGAGAAGCTGGACTATATGAAGAAGAATGGGGCATCAGGATTGGAGGAAGATTCATTAACAACCTGCATTATGTAGATGACACAACCTTGTTTGCTGAAAGTGAAGAGGACTTGAAGCACTTACTGATGAAGATCAAAGACCACAGCCTTCAGTATGGATTACACCTCAACATAAAGAAAACTAAAATCCTCACAACTGGACCAATGAGCAACATCATGATAAATGGAGAAAAGATTGAAGTGTCAAGGATTTCATTTTACTTGGTTCAACAATCAACAGCCATGGAAGCAACAGCCAAAAAATTGAAAGACACATTGCATTGGGTAAATCTGCTGCAAAGGACCTCTTCAAAGTGTTGAAGAGCAAAGTTGTCACCTTGAAGATGAAGGTGCGCCTGACCCAAGCCATGGTATTTCCAGTTGCATCATATGCATGTGAAAGCTGGACAATGAATAAAGAAGACCGAAGAAGAATTGACACCTTTGAATTGTGATGTCGGCGAAGAATATTGAATATACCATGGACTGCTAAAAGAACGAACAAATCTGTTTTAGAAGAAGTACAGCCACAATGCTCCTTAGAGGCAAGGATGGCGAGACTGCGTCTTACATACTTTGGACATGTTGTAGGAGGGATTAGTCCCTGGAGAAGGACATCATGCTTGGCAGAGTATAGGGTGAGTGGAAAAGAGGAAGACCCTCAACAAGGTGGATTGACACAGTGGCTGCAACAACGAGCTCAAGCATAACGACGTAAGGATGGCTCAGGACCAGGCAGCATTTTGTTCTGTTGTGCAGAACAAAGTCGCTATGAGTCAGAACCTACTCGATGGCACCTAACAAAAACAACAACCTCTATTGCATGCTTGTTATGTGCCAGGCACTGTGCTAAGCATTTTATGACTCTTAACTCCTCATTTTCACAACAGCCCTAGGAAGTAGGTACCGATATTATCTTTATATTATGGATGAGAGTGTTGAAGCCTATAATCAAAGTTTGCACATAAATAAGGGCAGGGCTGGGATTCAAACACAATCTGGCTGCCTAGGAAGCTTATGCTCCCTACCCCCACCATGGCTGTGCATCAGGACGCTCAGAGAACAAACAGATGTGGGAGGGGTTTCTCATTCAGGCTTGGAGATTTCTGGCCTTGGATTGGGGTTGTGGGCAATGGTGGATATTCAGCCAGGACATCAAATCATCAGTCCCATCTCATCTTCTGTCTTCCCACCTTGATCCATCACATTGCAAGCTTTTCCAGAGTATAAATTTTGAACACAGATTCAATCAGTTTTAGACTCTCCATCTGTTCATAAAAAAACCTCTTGTTGTCGACTCAATTCTGATTCACAGTGAGGATGAAGCAGAACTGCCCCATAAGGTTTCCAAGGCTGTAATCTTTACAGAAGCAGATTGCCGCATCTTTCTCTTATGGAGTGGCTGGTGAGTTCGAACCGCCAACATTTTGGTTAGCAGCTGAGCACTTAACCACTGTGCCACCAGAGCTCCTTCTATCTATTCCTACAGTAGTATATATCGATGGTTCACAAAGTGTGGTCTGCGGACCCTTGACGGTTCCTGAGAGCCACAAGTCAAAGTTATTTTCATAATAATATTAAGGTGTTATTTCCCATATCACAGTGCAGACATTTGCACTGATTGTGCAAAAAACACTTGCAGTAAAAAAAAAAAAATTTAAAAAGATAGTTTCATTAAGAATTCCTTAATGAAGCAGTGGAATGATTAATTTTATTAATTCTTTACCCTTGAGAATCTGTGTGACAAAGCATGTCTGCTGTATACAAACTTCCCATAAAACATGTGTGTTGATTTTTTTTGAGGAAAAGCACTTCCATAACTGAGTTGTGAGCTGAACTGGCCCCTTTTTTGGTATGCCATTTTACTTCAAAGGATGAATGCCAGGCAAATATGGTTATTTAGACTTGGGTATTTGGCATACTTTTTTTTCAAAAATGGAAGAAGTGAGCATGACAATTTCCCATACTTAAATACTTTTCTGATAAGATTGGTGGGGATATTAAAAATGTGATTTTTTAAATGTGTTATAAAATAATGTGACTCATTCAAAGTACAAGATAGACCAATGGATTTTAATGTAACAGAATAGAAAAGTAAGGTTTCAGATTCAACATGGCAGCTAACCTTTATGAAACTACCGCTTGCTGAGTTTTGGTAAATATAATTATCTGAAAAAGCTGTTAAAATACTCCTCCCCTTTCCAAATACATGTCTATACGAGGCAAAGTTTTCTTCATGTACTTCAACTAAAGCAACATATTGCAAAAAATTGAAAGCAGAAGCAGATAATGAGAATCCTGATGTCTTCGCCTAAAAAAAGAAAGGCTTTAAAGAGATTTTCAAAAATATAAAACAATGCTACTCTTCTAAGTATTCCTTTTTTTTTTTTTTGGCTTGGAAAATATAATTATTTTTCATAAAAACATGGTACTCATGTTAAGTAATGGGTTTATTATTGTTATTGTAAATATATTTATAAATACTTAAAAACATTTCTTAGTTTTTTAAATTGTATGGTAGATGTCTATAGATATATAACCCAAGTAAACAAAGTGTGAAAAGACCCTGAGACCAAAACATTTGATCAGATGAAAATTTCTATCCAGATTCTCCTTGTAAAGTATTTTTTACCTATGTATTGCCTTAGATGTAAACTGTGTTTAATACCTATGGGTTGTATTTTGGGAATTCAAAGAGTACGTAAACATTCATTTCTAAGGCATGAAGATAACATCTACACACAGTGCTGGCGACATTCATGAATCTTCACAGAAACTTACTGGTAGTCAACAATAGAGTTAATAGAGCCAACACACCCTCCTTTCTGCAAACAGGGGGAAACTCTGTCAGGGGCCAAATGTCACTTCTGCATCTTTTTATTAGAAATAAATGAACAGATGTGTGTGCTTATTGTGTTTCTTATTGAGATTACTCCCTGCCTTTGGAAAAGACCTAATCAACCATCACATTTCTATGGCTCAGTGAAGAGTAAAGGGATCTCACTGATACTCAAATAATTCAGAGATTAAACTTCATTTGTGCTATAACTTAGTCTTAGAAAAAAGGTATATTTGCATGTAAAAGTTTTTTTTCCTAAGCAATACATATCAAACAAACACATTTATTAGTTAAATAGTGAAAAAACCATCACTGATTTTTTTTTTTCATAGAGTTGGTTGATTTATTTTCACATCACATGTCAAATATTAGCTCAGAAGTAGTTAAGTCTGATAGTCTGTTGGCTGTTTGGGGAGAAAGACTTTTCAAAGGCTCTATAGATAATTGCTGTTTTTTTCCCCCTGTTAAGGATTCACTTCCAACTTGTATAGTGTGATGAAGTCTTGTTATTCAGAGTATGGTCTTTGACCAGCAGCACTAGGCACCAACTGGAAGCTCGTTAGAAACACAGGATCTCAGGCCCCACGCCAGGTCTAAGGAATGAGAATCTGAATTTTCAAAGGATCCCAAGGGAATATGTAAACACATAACAATTTGAGAAGCACTGTTATAAGGGATGCAAATAATACTTTCTCCACATATTTTTGGTATCTTTCTGATCAGTGTTCAATTACTCTTTTGGTACAATTTTAAGAAAGATAATCAGTGTGCTCCGACTTATTCCTAGAATTATAAAAATACTTACCCAGACCAATCCTTTTAAAATACACTCTGTCTTCTAAAATGCCATATCATTAAAAGATCAAACAACTCCAGAACCACAGAATAAAACCTGAATATAGGTTAACAGTCACTGATAAAGACAAAAAATCAATGCTTATATTTTAAGAGTATTTTATCTTTAATGAGATTTTTAAGGAAAAACTTTTACTTAAATATGAGGCTTTTTTGTCTAGCCTTCTATCTGCTCAGTGCAGTGAAAGAAGACACACTTTTAAATTGGAAAGGGATCTGGTTGACAAGGCAACCTGAAGGTCGTCGTAGTTTTTAGTTGCCTTTGAGCAATGCCTACTCATGGAGGCCCCATGTGTGCAATGTAGGACTTTGCTCCATAGGGTTTTCAGAGCTGTGGCCTTTTGGAAGCAGATTACCAAGCCTGTTTTTGAGGGACCTCTGGGTGGGTTTAAACCAACAAATTTTTGGCCGAGCATTTAACCATTTGCACCACCCAGAGACTCCGAACTGGAAGGTTAGACTTTCTTTAATGTACTGTATTTGCTTGCAAGTCACCAACAGCAGCCCATTGTCTTATTCATCGAACTCCCAAACTTAGAAGTATAGTGAATTTGCTGGAAAATTAAAGGGTTTATCCAAAGATCTTTTAATGCTCTTCTGAATTGGTCTGTTTGAGTGGTTGGCCTCCATGGTTGGTAGCTCTGTGGTAGCGTACTTTCAGTCAGTTGAAATTGTGGGCAATCTGCCTTGAATTGATAAAAAATCACTTTATAAAAGCAGCTCCTTTGTTAGAGCAGCTGGGCTTTTTGCTTCAGAGAAGCTGGAAATGAAGAAATTCTACAAAGTATGGAGAAAAGAACAACATGGCAATATACTGTCATGGTTTCATACTCTGTGCATGTTTCAGTACATCTGCCATTTGGCCTTCTCAAGGTCAAAGATCATAAGACTTAAACATGTGTGATCCAGCACTTTATGTACTCAGGGCTTTTCATGCTGATTTAATAAACATATAGGGTCGTTATGAGTCGGAATTGACTCGACGGCAATGGGTTTGGTTCTTGGTTTAATCAACATTTAGCTGCAGCTTTTATACAACATAAGGCATAGGCGTCAGACCTTTCTGTGTGTAAAGCATGATATTAATTAAAGGTCCTAACTACATCATTAAGTGCTTCAGGAACTCTGAGGTAATGATTATCCTCTTTTGTCTGGTACCAGTTTTAAGTTTTAATGTAGTCCAGTGATAAATGTTTAAGAATATGTGCTTTTGGTTGTTCTGATAAAAATTACTCAGAATGTGAATATACGTCACACTTCCTACATATTCCATTAGTCATTGCTGGAGAAAAAATGTGAATAATTTATTGGTGAAAAAGTTTGAACTAACCTGCTTACAACTTAAATCATACTTAAAGATTCCTAAAGAGAAGGCTTTGGAAGAAAGATACAGTCCTTGTCAATAGGAAGAGTTTCTCCTTGAAAGAATAAGAAAATAATTTTTCCTCTTTCAGAAGAAATCAGCACGCAATTACTTAGTCTATTTCCTCTTTCTTATAAGCATCTTGGGTAAACACTTTTCATATATTTATAGATGTTTGGTGTTTTTAATTATAGTGATTTTATATGGATTTGGCCACAGATATGTAATAGATATAATTTTGTTTAAAATTGTATTTTCGAATGAACTTATTTTTTAAAGATCAGTTTTAGACAAATATATTAAAAAAATTAAAAATACTGAAATTAAGAATTAAAAGTAAAGTCATTTAAAAGTACACATTATATAGACTAGTGCTCCACATAGAGAAGGTACAAGTAGAAACAGGGACCAAGATGAAATGAGAGAGAATTTTTGAAAATGGGGAGTAGAAGGAGAGGAGATAAATGAACTGAGATACTTGAGAACTGCCAATCCTAGGCAAAATCTAGGTGAATTCTAATAATAATAACAAAAAGTTAAAATGCATTGAGTATAATGGTATATGTGTATTTTTTTCCCATTTAATCCTCAAAACAATCTCTCAAGATGAATGTTATAGTTTTCTAACAAGGAAGGAAACTGAGGCATAGGCACACTTTAAGTTCTTGAGTTAGTGTCAAATCTAAGAAGTTGGCCCAAGTGGTCGTGTTCTTAGCCCTCTGGTACTCTGAGACAGACTGCTGCTATCTCACCTCCGAACTTGCTAGCCGTGAATTCCACTGGTCAGGGCCATACTCTACTCTATGAAGACAGCTAATCAGACAATTTTTTCTTTGTGATCTTTACTCACTGACTCCATTTTCTCACTTCCCTTTCCTTGATCAATCCATTGCAATTCAGTTTCCACTCTCATCACTTTTTATAAAATAACTTCTTATTTTGAAATAGTTTAAGACTCGTAAGAAGTAGCAAAAATAGTACAGAGTTGCTCTGCATCCTCCCCAGCATTTGATACTACCTGAATTTTTATTTGGGCCACTTAGACGTGCACTGGAATCTCCTCATAGCTCTAATTCTCATTTCCCTAATGGATAAAAAGGAAACCAAAATGTTGAGTATCTTTTCATTATTTGCCATTTATCTGGTAAATTGACTGTTCAAGTCTTTTGTCTGTTTTCTAATTGCTTTTTTTTCTTACTGCTGGGTTTAGAGAATTCTTTAAATATTTTAGATACAAGTACTTTGTCAGGCATATGATTTGTAAATATTTTCTCCCATCTGTGGCTTGTCTTTTCATCTGCTTAACAGGGTTTTTCAAAGAACAAAATTTTAAATTTTGGTAAAGTCCAAAAAAGACTTTGGCATCTTGTCTAAGAACTCTGCCTAATCCTAGGTCTTGAAGATTTTTCTCCTATGTTTTCATCTAAAAGTTTTATAGTTTTACACTTTATATTTAGATCCATGATCCACAGTGAGTTAAATTTATATAAGATGTGAGAGTTAGGTCAAGGTCCATTACCCGCCCCCCCAATGATTGTCCAATTGCTCCAATATTGTTTATTAAAAAGGATATTTTTCCTGCGCATCAGTTTTTCAGAACTGCTTTCACCAAGTTTGTCAATGGTGTCCTACTTTCCTAATCTTAAGAAACAATGGCCTATAATGCATTTTAGCAATGTAGTGCTGATGTAGACTATATGCTTTATAACAATAGTGAGACCAGGAGCCCATCCATCTGGATGCTGAGAGACTGGAAGGAGAGTGCTGATCTCAGACCCCATCCAGTGGAGGAATGAGACCATTCAGAGCTGGTGGGGCAGCTCTGACTCTCTGCTTGTGTGGCAGTGATAGAGCAAACAGGTCTGTTTACATAGAGTTTCCAAACTGTGACAGAAAATCATCTCTCAAGAATATTTTTCATGTGTCCTTCTTGACATAAGAAGATAATATTGTAGTTTCAATTTTACTTAAAAATGAATTTTTTATTACAAAATAAATGCTTGTTACGATAAATTTGGAAAATACCAAAGTACCCCCCTCCTCTAACTCTCTTCTTCCTCCTCCTTCTACTCCTCCTCATTTCCTCTTCTTCCTTCTTCTCCTTCATGAAAATGATACACATAGACATTTATAATGGTGGTTTGCTTCTTCAGAGGAAGAGGAAAGATGAGAGAGGGACTTAGGTAGATGGATGGATGAACGGATGGATGGATGGATAGATAGATGGTTGGATAGAATTGAAGCAATTCTGATAGAAAAAACAACACGTTTAATCTTGGTGGTGGGTACACAGGGTCTATTTTTTCTATTCTGGTCTGTAGGCTTAAAATGTTTCAAAAATCAAATTAAAGAATGAATGAAGAAGCTCTCGAGAAGTTTATTTTCAGGTAAAGAAATGCTCAACATGCTACAACATTTGTTATTAAATTATATTGAACTGGGAGGTCAGAGTGTCCCCACCATCCCAGAGAAAAGTAGATGCTGATCTTCACTGTTTAAAACGCATCAGTGCTTTTATTAAATAATGTATTAAAAATGAGAGTCTAATCTGTCCAGGATGACTGATGGGCGACGAGTTAGATGTTTCCCTAGATCCCTTTATAGGCATACTATTCCTTGACATACACAAGAGAATGAATAAATGACCTGCGTGACAATTTTGGACAATTTTCTGATGTGTTAAGATAATAAGAGTAGGCAAGTGAGCTGATTAGGAGCTATTAGCTCAGAAGGATAGAATCGCCCTTCAGAGTTGAGCCATAAATCTTACAGAAGATTTTCTGAGTTTAGTTTGCTGATGGGTTTGTTGTGTTTTTCAGACATCTTAGCCTCCATCTGCCACCTGATTAGGTTCTGGAGACCTAGTATTGAAATATAGCTATTAATAGACTGTGCAGATGGAGGTGTCTGTTTAAAAGATGGAATATTTTAAATTTGTACTTTATAGTCATGTCTATGCAGTAAAGACATGCAGGGAATTAGGACAATCATTTAGATGATTCAAGCAAAAAAGTTTGCAAAGCTACAATTACTTGGACAGTTCAGGCCAAATCTATTTTTGGCACAAAGTATTCAGAGAGTTACTTCATTTTGCATAGACAGGTATGGCTTATGTCAAACTGGACATGTGTCCCATCATCTATACCCTAACACACACTTTTTTTTTTTAATATGCTGTTTTTCCTAATGTTGGAATCTTGTCTTACCTTGGACAAGCCTCTCACTAACTCTGGGTCTCCCTTTCCTTGACTATAGAATTCGGGGTTTGGACTTTAACAGCAATCAAGAAAGCAAAGGATGTATTATATTGGGCAAATCTACTGTCAAGTGCTGTGTATTGTGATCAGATGAGCATAGGGTACCTGGGAACAGTGAGAGGGCGCCACATCCAGCCCTGGAGGTTTCATGGAAGGCTTCTATCTAGGCTGAGAGAACTCGGCTAGGCACAGCTAGGGGCGAGGGAAGTTCTAGATGGTGCAAAGGCCCATAGATATGAAGGACATAAAATTTCCTGACAAAATTAATATTAAAATATATAATCTATTTTATGTTTCATTGCATTTTTAAGACCAGTGGTTGGGACAAGTGTTCTTACCATCTGTGTCCTGTGTAAAGTTTCATGGCACAATGGTGTAATTGTCACTAAAATTTTAGTTTCAGTGTTTCTTTAAATTCTATTTGATTATTCATTCTTTTAAGCTATTACACGTGTCCTCATTTTGATAAAAAATTAGAATCTGAAGTTTTGAATGGTTGCAAAATACAACAAGCAAATTACTATAATTTATAAATGTGTTAAGTAGAAATTAAAAAAAATTATTTATTATTAAAGATATTTTGGGAACTCCAGAGAAATGATTTAATAACATGTTTAGTGCAATGGAAAGGATTTCGGGTGAATTTTTTTTAAACATGTTTACTAACTAGCTTTTCTACAGCAGTTTTTAATAATATTTTGAACATTTTTTTATGAGCCAATATTTCTTCCCCAGAGAGTTGTTTTAAAAAAAAACAAAATCTTTTAAGTAACAAACCTTAAAGTTAAGGATTCTGGCAAAGTTTGATGCTATAAACAAACATTTTTTTCTTTAAAAAAGGAATAGAGCTTTTCTCTAAATATTCACTTTTCTATAAATGCTCCACTTGGAAGTGTTCTATGTTTCAACTCAAATCAATTTTCCATCGGTTTATCTGTCTTTTGTTTATGGAATAGACGATACAAGTGATTTCAGATGGGTTGGGAGTTCTTTTTATTCTTTGTGGCTTTTATTTAAACATCATCTATGGAACACTTACTTGCAACTGGAGCCCTTTCTGCATCAGAACAGTTTGAAACTGACTAAATGTTTTCTTCACCCACAGACTCATCATTTGAAAGCAGTTTGGAGTTCTCCAGAGAAATGTACATGAGCTACATGGTTATAAAATTACTACATATTAAATTAGCCATTTTCTCGAACCTGTGGACTGGAAGTATGTTACTGTGAACACATGGAGAACCGTATTTTAAATATACGACCAAAACTACATTTGCCAGTTGTAGGATCTGGCCCAGGCATCTTACATATCAGAGGTCATTGAGAGTTTATTATTGGTTTAAGGAGTGTTGTTGTTGTTACGTGCCATAGAGTCCATTTCGACTCATAGTGACCCTATGTACAACAGAATGAAATACTGCCCAGTCCTCTGCCATTCTCACAATCATTCTTATATTTGAGCCCATCGTTGCAGCCACTGTGTCAATCTATCTTGTTGAGGATCTTCCTCTTTTTCAATGACTCTCCACTTTACCAAGTATGATGTCCTTCTCCAGCGGCTGGTGCCTTCTGATAACATGGCCAAGGTACGTGAGACGAAGTCATGCTGTCCTCGCTTCCAAGGAGCACTCTGGCTGTATTTCTTCCAAGACAGATTCTTTTGTTCTCCTAGCAGTCCATGATATATTCAATATTCTTTGCCAACACCATAATTCAAGGGCATCAACTCTTCAGTCTTCCTTATTCATTGTGCAGCTTTTGCATGCTTATGAGGCAACTGAAAATATCATGGCTTGGGTCAGGTGTACCTTAGTCCTCAAGGTGACATCTTTGCTTTTTAACACTTTAAAGACGTCTTTTGCAGATTTGCCCAACGTAATATGTCATTTGATTTCTTAACTGATGCTTTCATGGGCATTGATTGTGGATCCAAGTAAAATGAAATCCTTGACAACATCAATCTTTCCTCCACGGATTTCTTTTTAAAGGTTAAGAACAACAACAATAAAACAAAACAAATCTGTTGCTGTCAAGTCAATTCCAACTCGTGACAGCCCCACGTGTGTCAGAGTAGAATTGTGCTCCACTGGGTTTTCAATGGCTGTAATCTTACAGATGTAGATTGCTAGGTCTTTTTTAACAGCAAAGCTGGGTGGATTCAAACCACCAACTTTTCAGATAGTAGCCAAGTGCAAACCATTTGTGTCACCCAGAGACCTTTTTTCAAAGTAAACTTTATGAATTCTTAGGATTCCTACAAGAGTTGGGTTATTTTACTTCATAAGAAATGTTATTTATGTCAGTATATTTTCATGATGCTGTTGTAATTTCAATTTTATGATGACATAACAGAGTCATAAGTGGGTGTTTAGGGTTTGGGATCATATGTCTTAAAGTCATTCAATTAATATATTTGAACTGAAATGCTCTCTCTTTTTTCGTTTGCTGTTTGAAGTAGATGCAGGATGTTTGAATATTTGAGAAAGGACATTGGATTACTTAATTTCATAGGAATGAAAGGAAGATACTATTAGTGAAAGACATATATATATCAAAATAAATAAAAAGCTTTCAGTAAGGAGAGAAAAAAACTACCAAGTTTTTAACTTGATATTCTAGATGTAAATTATTAAATAGATGAATGGAAACTTTGTACCAAAAAATTACAATCAAGATAACAATTATATTTGCTTTAGACAAGATGTAGCAGAAAATGAGCATCAGGGATATTCAACCAGGCTTATCTACAGCAATGATTCCCAACCCTTTCTCTGCTGTGATATCCATGATTTTTATATGTATGTTAGATTCCCATGGAAGCACCCAGAAGTATAAGAAATTCTCAGTATTTTTTCACACATTACAGTTGGTAATTGCTACAATTATTAACATTACAAGTAATCATGGCAAACTATGGACTGCTATTCAGACTAAGCTGTGCTTATACATAGTTCTCATAGCCAATGCAAGTGAGTGAGAAAGAGATAAGACAGTGATATAATATATGAGAATGAGAAAGAGATAAGGAGATGCTTGAATTCACTCTATATCATACCTAGAAAAAGCAATTAATTAAAAATTTTTGATACTTTATTGTTTGCAGCAAATAAACAAAAGTATTATTTTTTTTTTAGTTTGTTCTAATGACACATTTGACAACTGGTGGCCTAGAGCACCTGGCTATGGAAACCACCCCAGCATGATGAGTTATCAAGATTGTGCTTTAGTTGGTAGAAAGTGGCATTTGCAAGGCCTGAATTAATTGCAATGTACTGATTCTGTTGGATTGAGCTGTTCACCAAGCAGCCCTAATGTTTATGTTTCTACAAGAAATGCTTTGACAGTATTTTGAAATCAATACATCTATTTGCATTAGGACTTTTAAATCATTTGTTACTTTCATGGAGGTGATGGTGACTCATCTGGGAGTGCAATTTGATGAATTATGAATAAAAATAATGATTGGGGTTCATTTACATCAATCAGGATTTTCCAGGCTCTCTAGTTGGGTACTATTTCAGGAGAATTTAGAGAGTTAGAACCTGGACATATTTGAATAAGTTTTACATACCAGACTTTGTGCTTGGGCAGGGTGTATATATCTTTATTCAAAATAACAGAACGATTGTTTTTCTTTGGCAATTAAGTTGTTTAAAGGTTGTAAAGACATAGTTACAGGTAATGACATAATCGCAAGACCAAAAAACGGATAAGAGGGAGAGCAGTGATTCTCAAGGTCTTCTCAGTGAAGAAATAATAAAATAAACAATAATAAAAAAGAACATAATAGAAAAAATATTTAAAGTGAAAGAATATGTTATTTTTTTCTTGAGAGTAGCTGAATTAAGTATTGTCCTTTAATACCGATTAAAATTATACAGAAGGAAGGAACGATAAGCCCAGATAATAACCTACATAGAGGAAATAATGTAAACTTAATTCCTTTTTTTCCTTTTAGGACATTTCTAGGGCAAAAAGAAGGCTATTTAGTGGGACTAAGAAAGACAAAGAAAATAAGTGTGTAGATAAAATGTTATGTGTTAGGTGCTTTAATGTACAGTGTAAGGGATATATAGTGCTGACATGGCTTCTATAAACAATGAGGTAATTGAGTCATTTTGATTATTGTTCCCCCAGGTAATTCCCCAAATAATAAAATGAATTTAGCTGACATTTTTATAGTGAAATAAATTTAGTCACCAGAACAGAATCCTGGTGGTAGGGGTTGGCTTACAACAATGTAGATAACCTGTACAGGCTCTATCTAAAGAGTCCATATATCCATTTATTTGTTCATTCAACACCTACTATTTTCAGAAGTGGTATTAGGAAACACAATTAAAAAAAAAAAAAAGGACTCAACAATCTCCAGTCTGTTGAGAAGAGTGACTCTAACCAGTAGACACCATTTATGAGGAAAAAACCAGCAGCAACTTTCTCTCCACTCTCCACCTTTGCATAATAAAGCTTAGTCATTGTGGCTGTTTGTGGCAGAGATTTACTGTTCATCAAATATCCATATACTCCCACAAATTTCCTGATATTCATGTAGTTAAGTAGGGTCATATGACCAGCTGTGGGCAGTGAGTTGTAAGCAGTAGCACTGATATAGGTCACTTCCAGGCCAAAGCATTTATTAACAGGTGTGTGGCTCTTCAGTTTTCCCTTTCCATTTGTGGTGACCTGGAAGCCATGTGTTGCAGGTGGCATACCTATATGGCGGAATTTGATTGGATCTCCAAGTCCTCCCTTTGAAAGGAGGTGCCTTGAAGAGCTTCTAGATTCATGGCAGGCTTGATATGTGCTAATCCACTGAGAGATTACTGTTGTTGATTTTGTGTAGTTGCATATCCTATCCTGACTAATAGATTGCCAGTATCTGGCATCCCATTGCTAATGCCATCAGCTACTGTGGGATAAGTTCCTGGGCACATTGATAGTGCTCTAGGAAAAGTTGGGAACTCATTTATTCCCTCAATTCCTTAATTTTTAAATTAAATATAGGGTGATTTGACCTTAATCCTCTTTTATCAATTCCACTCTATTACTACAAAAGATTTACTTATTGCTCATTTTTTTAGTTGGATGAAGAAAGGGTGCTAGACTACAGTAAGCTAAACCAAAAATACCAGTTGCCATCAAGTTGATTCCAACTCATAACTACCCTGTAGGACAGAGTAGAAATGCCCCATAGGATTTCCAAGGAGCAGAGGTGGATTCGAACTGCAAGCCTTTTGGTAAGTAGCCTGAGCTCTTAACAACTGCTCCACCAAGGCTCCCTTCATCATAGGCAACCAGGATAATGGAATTTGCGTGTATGCTTTTTGTACATATATTTATATTTACAATCTCATTACGGTTGAGTTGATTCCAACTCATAGTGGCCCTATAAAAATCAAACCTGCTTCCATCGAGGTGATTCCTACTCATAGCGACCCTGTAGGACAGAGCAGAACTGCCACATAGGGTTTCCAAGGAGAGGCTCGTGGATTCAAACTGCCAACCTTTTGGTTAGCAGCCACTGCGCCACCAGGGCTCCAAGAGTAGGTTAGACATGATTATTATTCATGCCTTATCTTGATGTTGCTGGCATTTTATTGAACAGGACCTTTGGAACTTGAAATGAACCCGTGGAAGGTAACAGTAACATACCTAAAACAGACTGAAGCTGATAAGCTCCTAGCATTTGTCTGGATGATGGTGATGGTGATAGAAATAATAATAGCAGCTAACACTTACATGGAATTTGCTGTGTGCCAGTCATTGGTCTAAGTCCTTTCTATATATTAATTTGTTTAGTTATTTTATTTATAACTGAAGACTTTCTCCCAGGTTTCTATTATTTTATTTCTACTAATTGTGAATAACCTCTTTGTTTAATTTCTTTGTGAAACCTCTCCCAACTCTAGAAACATCCTGTAACTCCCTCTTCTGAGCTTCCTTAGTACTTGGGACATATCTTTATTTGAGCACTTTAACATTATATTACAATTATTTGTTGAAATATCTGGATCAAAATACACTTCATAATATTCAATTTTGTATTCCCAAAGCTTATACATTGCTGGAACAGAGTAGACACTCATTAAAAGTATGATGAATTATTGAATAAATAAATGAATAAATGATTGAAATTACATGAGGTTTCTTAATACTTATGACCAAGGGAGAACTGACAAATAGGAAACTAGAAAATGGCCTTCTTACAGTGAAAACAGAGAAGATTTTTATAGGTTTAAAATTTCCCTGAATATTTACCAAAATGATTCTAGGCTCCATCTTCAAAGTAACTTTTAAGCAAATGTTATCATTCTTGGCCTGGACAATCAGGTGGGACACAAGGGGAGAAAGGGGCACAAGAGCATTTAGAAGCATTTATTTTCAAGGAAGATTCTGTTCTGTGTCTAGAGAGAGATCTCTCAACCCCTTGGAGACATGGGAAAAAATGGCTTAGGACACTTAGCAAGGACCTAATGGAATAGTTCCTTGTATCTGTGGAGACATTGTACTTCTTAAGTAACTCAAAGGCAAAGCTGCAGAAGCTTGAAACCTAGCAGTAAAACCAAAGTGCTCATTGGGGCTTCACTAGGATCAATAGCTTATATTATCGTTATTTGGTATTTAATAAGAGAAACAAATAATGCCACTGAAGGTTTTCTTTGAGAGTTAAAGCATTCCAGTAAATGACTCTATTAGAACTTTGACATAATTTTTATTCCAACTGGCTAAATTCGGGGTGATTGAGGGTTATACAGAATTTCAGGCAAAGCAAATGTCTCAGTAAACACCTCATGAACATTCCTTACTGTAGTGTCAGCATGGGCAGCAGTAAGGCCTTGTGACTCTAAGGTCTAAAAGGTAAATAAAAACACAAATTTCTATTGCTACTCTTATTAATACTAGTAATAAAACCGAAAAGCCAAACCTGTTGCCATCAAGTCCTTTCCGACTCATAGCAACCTTATAGGTCAGAGCAGAACTGCCCCATAGGGTTTCCAAGGAGTGCCTGGTGGATTTGAACTGCTGACCTTTTGGTTAGCAGCCACGGTCTTAACCACTGCACCCCCAGGGCTAGTAGTAGCAGACATTTATTGAGCTCCTACCACGGGCCAGGCACTTTGCTAAGTGTTATACGCATTTTACCTTATTAAGTTCTCCCAGCAGCATTATCTCCATTTTACAGATGAAGAAACTAAGGGACAGAGAGTTTTGTCAATTGCCCTATGTCACAATGTCACACAGTTATTAAGTGACCCTAAAACTTAGTGCTAAGCCTGTATACCCCATAGGTTCCTCGTAGGCGAAAATGTGACCTCCATGGCTCCTTCCATGTTGTTGAGGTTAGGGGACAAGCTGGACCGAGTGCAGGTCTTATTCCCTTCATCACCTTCCCACCGAAAAGTCTTTTTCTCCTTGGCCTACTATGGTTGGTCAGGAGGCTGAAGAACACATCCTTTCCGAGAATCTTTCACAACCCACAACTCTAATTTGGGTTGGGGCTTAAGCTTCGGAAGTAGGGACTTCATATAAATCACCTAATCTCTCTACTGTTCAGAGGGACAATGTGAACTGCATTGTCCAGAAACCTCACATCCCAATTTGTTTTTGATTCTCTGTGTGACAACATTTTTAAAAGACTACACATTGTAAAGTAAACATAAAAACAACAAAAAAATGAAGGTCAAAGCATCTAGATTTCTAATTAGGTTTTGTGAATATTTCAAATTTGGCTTTCTTTTCTGAAAGTGTTTTCACTACAAGTGGTTGGATTATATTTTTTCTTTCAATAGGGAACTGTAAAAATATATAAATAGATTTCATTTTGGTGGTCAACAAAAGTAATTAAGGAATCCTAAAACTATCTGGGTAGAGATTAGTAGCAATAATAAGAAAAATAACAGATACATTAATAACTGAATTTTGGTCATAACAAAGTACATTTTCTAGTATACTGTTTTATTAGATTTCTAGAAACCTTTTTTGAGGTACATGGAGTGAGTGTACTTAATTCTTACTTTATAGATGAGGAAACAGACGGTTTTGTGACTTGACCAAGACAGCTGGAGAGTCATATTTTGTTTTCTGACTTAAATCTCATAGCCCCAGCATTACAACACTTGACTTTCCTACCTAACACATCACCCAGCTCTGTGTTAGGAGAGCAAGGAGAATGGGAAGAAAAGGAGAAGAAGAGGTCTAAGTAATGTTTTCATAGATTATGAAAAATTTATTTACAGGATCTGGAACGTTCAAACATGGGAAGCGCAGTGTCACTGCAGCTAACGGTGGGTTGTAGACCAGCTCTACTCATCTGGCTCAATGACTAAGGTTTTTGGATTTCCTCCTTCTCTCCCCCTTTTTTCTCTCTTTCTTTCTGGGATTTGTTTAGCTACAGTGACTTATGATTCATTCAGCAAATATTTACAATGTTATTCACTCACCTAGAAAATTTCCTCCCCCAATACTAACTGGTCCAAGTGGATTCTCATAGTAAATTCTGAAAAGAGAAATTACAGTTTTAAGAATACTGTTGTTGGTTCAGTACTGCCTTTCTCCTTTGCTGACTTAATTGGCATTATCATTGGGAGAGAAAATTCACAGTATTGTACACATGTGGTACATAAGGCATTAAGCAGGATATTTGGGGTGAGCAGAAAACAAAACTACAATAAAATATAGCCCTTGATTGTAGAACTTGCAATCTGGTAAAATTGTTTTTAGATCTGAAAATTACGTACCAGCTCAAACGTAACCCTCTCTTAAGCAATATAAATTCTTCAGTAGTCAAAGACTTAATGTAGCCAGGAAAAAATATGTGTTTATTAATTTAATAAATATTGAATGGCTACTGTGTGATTGGGCACCATCCCAGGCCCTTAGCACGCAACAGAGTCTGAGATCAACCCTTCCCCTGACTTTGTTTAAATGGGAGAAATGGTTAAAAAGGAGTAAACATAAAATAAATGAAATGGTGCAAATTGTGGTAAGCATCATGAGGAAAAGAAAAAAACAAAACAGAACAAAAAACAAACAAGGGCAAAGAAATCAAGAAACAGATTAAAAAGAGATGGCCTTTAAGTAGGATGTGTAAGAAAGACATCTCTGAGGAGGTGACATTTAAACTGAGACCTGGGGTGAGAGGAGTTAGCTTTATGAAGAGACAGGACAAAAATATTCTAGGCAGAGGGACAGCAGGTCTGAGAGCTCAAACCTAAACTAGCGAAAGCAGTAAAAGGAAATTGCTGGCTTAAGTAAACTAGAAATCCAGAAGTAGGCCTCATTTCAGGCATGGCTGGGTCAATCCTTTAATGGCGTGGTCAGGATTTGGGCTCACTCTCCACCTTGCAGAAACACTTGTGGAGTAGTGGTAAAGAGCTATATCTGCAAATCAAAAGGTTGGCAGTTTGAATCCACCAGGTGCTCCTTGGGAACTCTATGGGGCAGTTCTACTCTGTCCTATAGAGTCAGTATAAGTTGGAATTGACTTGTTGGAAATGGGTTTGGTTTGTTTGTTTTTTTTTCTCTGTCTTTCAGCCCTGCTTTCCCAAACGCTGCCTTCATCCTCGGGTTTGCCCCCTCCTCTCTCATGGCCAAGGCCTGTGCCCTGTGCCCTGCTTGGAGCTGAAGGTGGTAGTAGAGATAGTTCCACCTGAGACTGGAGAAGAGTGGGTGTAGCAAGGGTGCATGGATTCTGGGTAGGTAAAAACAGCAGCCCAAATGTGAAAAGCTCTGATGCCTGAAAGAGTTCACAACCGAGGAAGATGAGTGTGGCCATTGCTCTGGTTGTGGGAGAATAGTGTCCAGGACTGGATGGGGTTAGAGCTAGTGATACATCATGAAGTTATTAGGGAAAGCAGATTTGGTAAAATCTTACATGTATTAAAAATATTACTCATGCTTCTCTGGGGAGAATGGGTTATAGGAGGCAAGTGTAGAATTGGAGGAGCTAGTTAGCAAACTTCTGTAGGTGTCTGGGTGAGATAAGATAGTGGCTGGAATTAGGGAGACAGCAGATAGATAGAAGCGGACAGAAGCAAGACTTTTTGTCGGGGGGACGTGGTGGTGGTAAAACCAACAGGACTTTCCAATAGGAGGTGAGGGAAAAAGAGGAGTAAAATACGATTTCTGGTTGTTTGGATTTGAGCAGTTGACACTATTTGCTGAGATAGGGAAGATTATATCTGGGAAGTCATCTAAGGAGCAGGTTTGGGGAGGGAAAATCAGGAGTTTAGTTTTGGACATGTGAAGTTTAATCTGTTTCTGAAACTTTCAGATGGAGCTGTCAAGGAGTCTTTGGTAGATGGGAGTCTGGAGCTCAGAGGAGCTGGACTCAAGATATGATTTAAGGCTCCTCAGAGTGCAGCCATTGGAAAGGACAGAATTGCTTGAGAATGTGTGTGATGAGAGATAAGGTTCAGGACAGAGCCCTGCAGTGTTGAAATGAAAAATTTCTGGGTAGAGAATGAGTACTCAGCACCAGTGAGAAAGTGGGAGGAACAGGAAAGTATGATGTCTTCATTTCCTTATTGTTCCTATAACAGAAACACCGTGAGTGGCTTTAAAGAACAGAAATTAATTTTCTTGCAGTTCTTGAAGGCTAAATGTTCAAATCAAGGCCTTGGCCATGTGGATTCCTTGTCAGTAGCCCAGAGCATTCCTTGGTTTCTTGGCAACCTTCACATGGCATCTGTCTTTCCCCATGTGTGCACATGCCTATGTTTAACCAGCTTTTTTTAATAACTCAGAAGTGATTAGCTTTAGAATCCAACCTACTCAGGTATGAGCTAATTAACATAACAAAGGAAACCCTACTTTCAAAGAGGATTATATCCACAGGTATAAGGGTGAGGCTTCCAACACAATTCAGTCCATAGCATGGTGATGTGGAAGCCAAAGCAGTAGATTGTTTCACAGACTCAAGGGCTAACTTTGTCAAATGCCACTGGAGGGTAAGGATGATGAACACAGACACAGAAATGTGTGCTTCTACAGCTTTATCAGTTGAAGATGGTGTCATGGATTGAATTGTGTTCCTCCAAAATATCTACCAACTTGGTTAGGTCTTGATTCCCAGTATTGTGTGACTGTCCATCATTTTGTCATCAGATGTGATTTTCCTGTGTGTTGTAAATTTTATCTCTACGAAGCTGATGAGATGGGCTTATTGGCAGTTATGTTAATGAGGCAGGACTCAATCAACAAGATTGGATTGTGTCTTGAGCCAATCTCTTTTGAGATACAAAAGAGAGAAGCTAGCGGAGAGACAGGAGGACCTCATACCACCAAGAAAGCAGTGCTGGGAGCAGAGCACGTCCTTTGGACTGGAGGTTCCTACACTGAGAAGCTCCTAGATAAGGGGAAGATTGATGAGAAGGACTTTTTCCAGAGCCTACAGAGAGAGAGAAAGCCCTCTCCTGGAGCTGGTGCCCTGAACTTGGACTTCTAGCCTACTAGACTGTGAAAGAATAAACTTCTGTTTGTTAAAGCCATCCACTTGTGATAGCTCTGTTATAGCAGCACTAGATGATTAAGACAAATAGACTTGAATCTTCAAGTACTGGAAAGCACAAATAAGGGAAAATAATATCTTGTCAGGCTATGATTACCTAGAACCATTTTCAAAGCACATTAACATCTATTACTGTTTTCCTCACAATGCTCCTATGGCATGGCCGGTCAAGTATTGTTATTAGCATTTCAAAGATAAATAAGTAGAGGTCTGGTGTGGCAGAAATGTTTATAGCTCTGTACCCCAAATTCATGCTTTCCCTGGCTGGACTGTATTTCTCAGCTTTCCCCTCCCCCTTGCAATCAGGAATGGCCACATGACTGGTCTTGTCCTTGGAATGTGAGTGGAAGTGATGTGTATTGCTTTTGGGCCAGACCCTTAAATAGTGGGTGTGACTTCTCCATGCTCTTTTCCTCTTTCCACTAGCTGGACACAGAGGACCCTGTTGCCCTAGTGGACGGAGGAGTTATAAAACAGGACGAACTTGGGCCCCTGAGTCACCATGGGGAGTAAAGCTGATTGCTGACCAGGAACACCTGCAATGGACTATTCTACGAGCAAGAAACAGTCTTCTAACACCAATGAAATTTTCGCATTTACTTGTTACGGCAGCTATTGTTGTGTTAACTAAAGTATCTGGGAATATTTAATGTCTTGCACAATATCCTGTAAGCAAGTTAATATTAGAGTGATGAGTAGAACCCAGCTCTTAAGTTCTTGTCAAACATTTTGATGGGTCCCCATTGCATAAGAATCTGGAAACAGAAGATGCATTTTATAAAAAAGAAGACCCTAAATGTAGGTTAAGTCAATCATTGCATCGAATGCTCATTAAAAAAAATAATTGTTTAGATTTTTGAAATAGATAAAACTAATACACCCATCCTGGATTCTTTATAAATCTGTGGTATACTGAGAAATAACATTAGCTGCATAATGCCATGTTTCTTGAGTAAAAAAACTGAAGTGCATTTCTTACAGTGAGACACCAACAATGTGCATAACATTTTATCCCAGATGACTCTTTCTTCTGCCAATTTTCTGTGGAAATCAACAGCTTGTCTGGGAGAATGCCTAAGTACCCTTCCCAGGTCAAAGTTCTCCTCACATAACAACACACTCATGTGTTTTTCTCTTAAAAGAGAACTGTGTTTGAAGACTAGAATCGTTCTAGACTAAAGTACAATTAGTTTTTTTTTTTTTTTTAGGAAAAAAAGTCCCATTCTAACAAAAGTATTAGATTTCTTTATCTTGGGGCTGATGATCCCTTTCAAGGATAATGATCAAGAATTTATTGTTACCAGGCTTTTGATTAGTACTATTTGCAATATTTTCGTTTTTCATGATTATCAGTTATTGGAGGAAATGATGTCAAAACTTCCACAAGAGCTTTGTCATTTTTTGGAAAATACTTTCCCTGTTGTCTAATCATTCTCCATTTCTACAGTTTGTTCTCTGTCTTGATACACACCAGGGAGCTGTGGCTATTTTAATCCTGAACCTAGGAAATGAATCTGGAGATTTGCCTTTTAGCTTAAAAACCTCTCACAGGGTTTTTTCCATGGTAAATTTAGGGATGCAGGGAGCTTTCCATAGCTCAGAAGATGGGAAGGGGCAGAGTGTGACAGGAAGGCAAACACACTGCTCTGGCTAACTTCAAGAAATGCTCTTGTTCAGTCCTACATCAACACTTTCTGGAGGCTCTGCCTCAACTTCTCGCTCACTCGTGGCTACATGTTCTTCAAGCACAAAGGCCACACTTTCTCTTTGTTGTTTAAGACAAAGCCTTCCCTTTGTGTTTAGAAGGGTCATGCCTGATGGGCAATATGTATTATCCCACCTGAGGGATGGGGAGACTGAGGCAGAGCCTATGAGCCCTGGTGTTAGTGGGTCTCTTCAAAGTTAGAAATGGAAGCATGGAGCACAATGCAATCTGTTGGGACTGAATGGACAGGCCACGTCAGAGAAGATACAGGAAAGTTTAGGCCCAGGAAGATGGAATCAGAATGAAGCTAAAATCAAAGATGGGAGTTGAAGTTAACTGTCTGAAGCCAAATGCTCAGAAGGAAGAGACCAGTTTAAAGCAGAGTAGGATCAAGAGTCCAGTCATTGCTTATTTACCAAAGCTAACTGTTGACTATTTTATGGCAAGGAGCCCTGGTGGCGCAGTGGTTAAAGTGCTCGGCTGCTAACCAGAAGGTCAGCAGTTCATACCCATCAGTCGCTTCTCGGGATAAAGAGGTGGCAGTCTGCTTCTGTTAAGATTTACAGCTCTGGAAATCCTATGGGGGCACCTCTAGCCTGTCCTACAGGGGCTGTATGAATAGGAATCAACTCAACAGCAGTAGGTTTGGTTTTTGAATACTTTTTTGGGAATGATATTTCCTTTAAAAATTCCCTAGAATTTCCAATTCTCTTTAAACTTTTCAAGTCTGGGCCAGATTACGTGTGTGTGTGTGTGCGTGCGTGTGTGCGTGTGTGTATGTAGATACAGTTTCTCTATGGGGAGATTCTTTTGGAGTTCCAGTGTGAGATGCCAGAAAACACTGCTGCTGACTGGGCAGGCATGTCCCCTAACATCTTTGCATTCCTTCTCTGGACAGTGGGATCAGCTTGGGCAGCAGTAAAGCAAAGCCCTGGATTTGGAAGTGCAGATCCAGCTGCTCACTGAACCAAAAGTTAAATTCTGATCAAAGGAATGCTTTCTGCAGTGGAAGAAGCCCCAGGAAACTAGGGTGGAAGAAGCGCTCTGTGACAAAAGACTACAAAGTGCTAGGTCTGGTAGCACAAGGGATTTTGTGATTAGGATTACTGCTTTGCTGGGGGTGGTGTCTGGGGAAGGAAATGCAATTAGAAGATCATAGTCTTAATCGGTTTAACTCCCCTACGGCTAGATGAATACCAGAAGAGAAAGTTTTGCTTTATTTTGTTTAACTTTAAAAAAAAAAAAAAATCCTCTGTCTAGTTCTCCCAGTTATTTACCAAAAAAAGTCCATTAATTAATAGTACCTGATAGAGCAGCCCAGAGCATAAACACAGGCAGACTTCAAAAAGGTTGGTACTTGGAGATTGAGTTCACAGGCAAAAGGGAGGTGGGGGGCAGGGGTGTGAGGTATAGGGAGTTCTGAAGAGAGTTTCTGAGAAAGAAAAGAAAGGTAATAGGAACCTGCTGGAGGCCTAGCAATCAAATACAAGTGCCCAGTAGGGGACACTGGGAAGTTTGCCTTCATATCCTGCCGCCTTCTCTTCCTTTCCTTTTTGAAACTATTTACAATCAAGTTTAACTCAACTTTACTGTAAGGTTCTGGGGGGTGGCGGGGCAGGAGATTAGCTGTATAGGGCTCTGATTTTATTTTTTGTGTTAACATTAATAATACAAACAACACAAACAGCCTAGATTTACCCGTTAGAACCTGTGAGGACAATTTTGGAAGAGACACATATTGACTTTCTGGGAATTTTTTATTCATCTCAAAATGAAACTTGAGTGATATTTCTATCATTCCCTAAGTGAATATTATTCTCCTCAAGATTATCCTTTATTCTTTGTTTATACTTTCATATTTTCTTTAGTAAGTACAAAGCTTGTATTACAGAAACAAAAGAAAATTAGGCTGTCTGAAAGTTTTAAAGTATTTTTCCTAGGCCCAAAGATGTTATTAAACCTATGTCGGCAATGATGAAAAGTCCAGCAAGCATCCAGATTTTATTTTTTCTCTTTTATTCTGTCCCGATATTTTCAGAACTGGAGTTTCATTTTGTGACCACTGGCCTCTAGCTCAGGTCTCTGACCAGGACAGAATCTGAGGATCCTAGGTCATGGTGTGGTCTGGGGGGCTGCTTGTTTTCTTCAGAAAATACTGTTTTGGGTTGTTAAAAATAAAATTTTCTCAATATTAAATTTGTGTACAAACTCATAAGCTTTATTTTTCAGTTCATGAAACACAGAACGTCTGGTCTGGCAGTCAGACAAGCAGAAGGGCTTTTTTAACAGCGGACACACAGGAACCAGGAAGCTAAGCTGGGAGAGTTTCAGACTGGCTACCTGTCACTTTCTTTCCTTATTTGGGATTGCTGGGAAATTTTGAACCAGGTTAAACCGAGCAGGCAAGTCTTGATTGACCAGCTGAGGTTTCCGTTTCTGGGAGAGTCAGCTGACTTTGATTTTGGCTCCTGAGGTTAGTCATTTGAGAGAAATAGAAACAGGTTTCCGTTTGCTGATGTGGGTTCAGCACAAGGGACTCCATTTGGGACCTAGCTGAGTCAGGTTAACAGGGAACACTACATAGATGCACAGGCTACTGTTCTGAAGTATCTGGAAGAAGAATTCATTCGGCTGTCGATGATGCATCTAGTTGATTGGTCATTTCGTTCATGTAGACACCTAAGCTTTCCTTTAATTCCATCAGAGTTGTCTGAGTTTTCACGTCAAAAGTAGAGCATATATAGGCGGACAATTGTGTCATCATAACACTACCTTCTGTTTTTCTCTCTCTTTGTGAACTTCACCTATCTATGGATACAAAAAATTTCTGAAAGTAAATCATCTCCATAACTAAATTCTTCACGTAAGAACGCAGTGCACTGAGCTTTAGTCATGCAGAACGTTTTCTGATTTAATTTTCAATATGATTTTGCTGCCTTGAATTTTTTGCTCTTGTGAAATGAGTTACTATGGTTCTTCCACAAAAGCTGCAAGATAATAGCAGAACTATAAAGAATGTATTCTCTAGGGTGCATAGCTGGTGGAATTTGAGTTAGAAATAAGTTGGAATGGGTGGACCAAACAAGTTCCATTTAAACCAGCTATGGATATCTGTGAAACTGCTTACTACAAGGCGAATGCTAAGTGTCATACTAATTTTTATCAGTTATTTTCACAACGTGTTTGTAAAGTGGGCTGCAACGTTTCTCATGCTGCAAATGTTAGACTTTATTTTCACGTTTACCAGGGTTAATACACTAGTACAAGTAAGAAAAAAATGTTCCTAATATAAGTGAATAAATAAGTAAATAAATAGATGAACAAATGAATAGAAGCTTTGCTAAGTTATTATCATGTCTGTCAGTGAATCACCTTATTTTTTTCCATCTTTTAATCATTTTATTTCTGACCTAGTTAATTTTAGTTTTTTTTGTATAAATATTTTATTGTGTTTTCAGTGAAGGGTTACATAGCAGTTTAGATTCCCATTCAGTAATTTCTATGCAAGTTGTTCAGTGACCTTGGCTTTAAACAGGTTGAACATTCTCATTATTTCCATTCTGGTTGTTCTATTAATAATGGTGTCACCAGGGTTGGTGTCACCTAGTGCTGACTCATAGTGTCACCTAGTGCTGACTCATGGTGTCACACACTGCGTGGGCAGGCCAACTGAAATGCCCCCTGGCGGGCAGAATAAGCTACCTCCACCCCCCACCACCATCCCAAACACTGCCCTCTGCAGCCCTGCCCCTCCCAGGCCCTCCTTCGTGGCTCCCCGCAGCTCCTCCCCTCTCCCACTGGCCAAGGCGGAGACCCTCCTCTAGGCCCAATGGTAGGCACTGCAGCCTTTCCCCCAGCACCCTGACTGGCGGGTGCGGGGAGTGGGGGTGGGGGGTGGGTGACACCAACTCTAGAGATGCCACTGCCTTGGTGGCCCCTCTTCCTCAGGTGGTGCAGACCGTGGGTCATTTTTGCACCACCCCCTCTGACAGTGTCAGGGCGTGCGGTCCACACCCCCTACCCCCGCTTAGTGATGCCACTGTTCATCACCTTCATTTCTCAGACTCAGTTTTGTCATTTATATAAAAAAAAACCCTTTGCCGTGGAGTTGATTCCCACTCATAATGACCCTATAGGACAGAATAGAACTGACACATTGGTTTCCAAGGAGTGGCTGGTGGATTGGAACTGCCGACCTTTTGGTCAGCAGCCTTAGCTCTTAGCCATTACACCACCAGGTTTCCTTATAAAACAGAGATGATAATAATTCCCTCAAAAGAATGGTTTTGGGAAGATATAGCATGATAGCTGTTACTAAGGTCTGCTGTGAATTGCAAAGGGCTACAAAAAGATAAAGAATTGTCTGATGCTGTCACTGCACTTTTTCCACACAGACAAAATGTGAAGGTGCCACTGAGTGGGCATTAAGTCAATGGGTTATTATCATCACAAATTTGAAGGTAATAGAAACCCCGTAGGAGCCCCGGTGGTGCAATGGTTAGGCCCTTGGCTGCTAACTGAAAGCTTGGCAGTTTGAACCCACAAGCCACTTATCGTGGGAGAAAAGACCTGGCCATCTACTCCTGTAAAGATTACAGCCTAGGAAACTCCGTGGGGAAGTTCTACTTTGTCCTGTTCCACAACTGCCGTGAGTGGAATCAACTAGACAGCACACAACAACAGCACAATAGAAACCTGGTAAATGAATGTTGCTGTTTGTTTCTTTTAAGAATTTATTACACTTATCCAAGCAAATAATTGTTTTTGTTGTTAGCTGCGGTTGTTAAATAACTCCCCAGAAGCCTAGGCAACATTCTAAGACTTCTGAGTGTCTTATCGTTAAATACACCCCTACAAACCAACCTCATTAATCCCTCGAGAATACCCCTTCTTGTTTCCCCAAGAACCTTGCTCACTTTGAAGTAACACATGGTTAATGTTTAATCTAAAAGTTTCTTTTTCCCAAGGCCTATAGCTCTCAGATTTTGTGTATGCCACGTGACTTTTCTTCTGCACTATTTTATGACTTTCAAAAAACCTACTGTGCATTTTTCTTTTATGACAACATTGTAAATGGCATATAAGCAAAAAACCACTTTGTGATAGTCACAGCAGTTTCTCTACAATTGACTGCCCATTTGCAAATGTCTGTCTCTCACTCTTAATAAATAGTTGATCTCTTTAATTGCCAAAGTTTTATCATTTTCAGCACCGTGAATCAATTCCAACTCACGGCAACCCCATGTGTTAAAGACTAGAACTACTCCATAAGGTTTTCATGGCAGTAATCTTAATGGAAGCAGATCACCAGGCCTTTCCTTCCACGATACTGTGGGTGGGTTTGAACTGCCAACTTTTATGTTAACAGTCTAGCACAACCCGTTTGTACCTCCTAGGGACCTTAGCAAGTAATTAGAATGGAAAATTATGTTATATAAATAATAATTAAAGTATCAGTGTACTATTTATTATGTGTGTAGTTCTCCTCTTTAAGGTTAAAAAGTCAACAGAAAGGAAGATTTTGTGAGATTATAAGGCAAGAGTAAGAAACAAGCACCCTCAGTGTTTAAGTGCTCCTATAACCTCTGATGGGGAAGTAGTTAAATGCTCATTTGCTAACCAAAAGTTTGGCAGTTCAAACCCACAAGTGGCTCCTTGGTACAAAAAATGTGGCAGTCTGTTTCCTTAAAGACTACAGTCTTGGAAACCCTAGGGAGCAGTTCTACCCTGTCCTATGTGATCACTATGAGTCAGAATTGACTCGACTGCACACAACAACAACAACAACAACAGAGCTTTGAAAACCTGATGGGGGTTCTCAAAAAAGAAAGTGGGAATTAGATGGCGTACATTTTATGACCAGGCATCCGCTTGCTTGGCTGGATCATATGTCTATGCTGAGATACTTACCTGTGTTGCCACTTAGCCACATAAGAGACTGTTTGGTTTGTTTTAACTGCTAGGCTAGAAAGAGTTAAAGACTACTGATTCCATCCAGTTAAGTCAATTATTATTACCTTTAAGTGAAATAAAACCAAAATGATAAACACCCATTCAAAAAAATTAAATCCACAATGAGTTAATGAAATGGGCCAGTTCTCAACTCCCTCCAGCTGAGTCCACTTCGTAGCTCAGGATTCAGCTACCATTCCCAGCCAAGCAGAAACCACTGAGCATATCCCTCATCAAACTACAATGGCCTTGGGCTTGGCCTCCAATTCCAAGTTTCATATACCACTGCTCTTTAGTTTCAATAAACAAACACTTCTACAGCAATAGACCGGGACTGGGGAGATATGGCTTGCATTCAAACCCGAAAAGGACACTGGCTCTGCTTGCGGAGTGAACTGGGTTGGGGTGGGCAAGGAAGGCTCTGCTCAGAGGCCTAGGAATCTGGCTCAGACAACACTGAGACCATTGTCTTTAGAGGCAGCAAAAGGGGTTGTTGAAAAAACCAAGCTTTAATATAAAGCCAAAAATCTGTGCTTGTCATTTTGTGTTTATTTGGCATTCAAGCATGGCAGTCATTCTCGGCTCTTGCCGCTGTTTATACTTAGAGGAAGGCCCACAGCCACAGAACGGGAGCCAGCTTTCAATACCTCTCTCTTAAAAAACGACAACAGTACAAAAAATAACAAAAAGCTAAAAAAACCTGTTCTACTCATGTGTCCTCTGACCTTCTGTCCGAACCTTTGGGGCTGGGGAGGTGGTGATGAGTGACAGATCAGGGGGCTCCTTGACAGGAGAGCCTTATAGCCCTCCTGGACAGTTGCTCCGTATTGAGATACGGTTTGCCTTTACTTGGAGGAGGGGGGACAACATTCCTTTGCCATTGGGTCAGATGTTCCTGTGCTCTCGTATTTTTTGGTGGTTTTAGTTGGGCAGTTCCTGTCAAAATGCAGGAGGATGGGGAATGGAATTACTGTAGCTTGTTTCAGCTTCTGGGTTAACAGTTACATTGGACCTCTGGTTCCTGGGAAACAAAACTAACCTAATCTTGAGTGGCAGAGGAAATGGCTGCAATTATGTAACCTTTATTCTGCTTGATCAATGAGAACTGGAGAGGAGGGTGATTCAGTGGTGGTGGTCACCTGGTAATAGGCAAGGGTCATTATAGTGTTGATTGGTGTCTGCAGAGCTGACCCATTTTTACATGGTGATTGCTTTGAGAATAGTGTCATTCATTGAAATGAACCAATGCCCTTGACTTCTTAGAAAAGGTGAAGGGACTTGATCAGAGTTAAGCTCTCTGAACATAAAACTTCACTAAGATCAACTGCTATAACTTATAAGTGTGATGACAATACCTTATATTTGAATTGTGAATTACATTTTTCATAATGCTTTTCATTTATATTACTATAAATTACTGTATTTTTATATTTCATTATATTACTTTATTTACTCATCGTAGTAAATTTGTAAAGAACCTATAACAGGCACCAGTTTTCTTAATGAGATCTTCCTTGAAAATGTGAAGTTATTTATTCAGAGTCAAATAAGTCAGGCTAGCTGCAATGGTTAAGGATGGTGGTTTGAACCTACCCAGTAGCTCTGTGGGACAAAGACCTAGTGACCTGCTTCTGCAAAGATTACAGCCCAAATAATCTATAACATAGGCAGTTCTACTCTGTCACATGGGTCCCTGAGTTCAGAATCGACTTGATGGCACCCAGCAACGACAAGCACCTAGATACCTTGATTCTTGGTGCCACACTATTATTACTCAGTCATTGTGTCATCTGACTTCATGAAGTGTTGTCATATAGTCAAAACTTAATGGGCCATCAGTTGAAGTATAATAAAATGATTCCATGTCATCCAGTGAAAACTCTCAGCTCTTTAACCTGCCCAGTTCTGACCTAGAACAAGAATAAATGTTGGGGAAGAGGCATTATGGTTTCTTGTGGGTCAAAGCAATGGCACATGGCGCGTTTGCCTCTCTTTCTTTTGCCATTAAAACTGATTTTCATTGACTTTGGTGAAACCTGTCATTTAATTGTTTGAATTAACTTAGGGCAAGGTCTCTCTTATCCTTCTAACCTTAATTTTGAAGGAGCTGTATTTGTTTAGACTTGTTCTGTTGGTTACATCAGAACAACTCCATCTTCCTCTAGCCGTATAAAAATTGTTCACAATAATGAGTCTTCTTGGTCAAAAGTGGTTTTGGAGTTCCTGTCCTAGGTTATCTACTGAAATTCTATTTGGTCGAATTTCTGAAGAGCCAATCAAAGCTGATGAACTGAAAGTAACTCTTACATCCTATGACATTCTGATTAGCCAAATAAATCTTTCAAGTATAACTATTCTATGAGTTATGTGGACTGTCTTGGTCCATAAAGAAAGAATGTAGCCTGGTGACTCCTTACACCTCAAAGGAGTTAGGTCCTCAGTAAATATTTGTTGATGGTGAAGATCATGACTGGGTTGGAATTTTATCTTATTTTCCCAAATATCTTTACAAATGGACATTTTGTGGAATGTTGAATGTAAATATTTAAGGGACGCAGTAAAACTCTAGTTCTGAGCACTTTCTGCTCCCAGTCTTTTGCTTGCTTTCCAGCTAGAATGTTCAGTAACCCATTTGAAACTCTGGCTTTCATGGCTTTAGACTAGGCTTCCCTGGAGGTAGGAATGCCAGGGCAAGAATTAACCAGATTGTAATCTCTGTGCCTGGCAGACTGATATCACTTGTAAACTCTGCCAAAATGCTTTTCAAAACAAATGTTCCTAGAGAGGGGTTGGTAGCCACTTATCCTCTTATACTTGTTTGGTAAATGTTGAATTGTGGAAAATAGAAGGATTTGGGTCATGTTTATGAATTCTACACTAGGGATATACCTTTTCAGAGGGAATCCATACGATTATTCTGAAACTTCCCCTTACCCCCAACATTTCTAATTTTAAAATTCAGGCTTCCCATCTGCTTAAGCACTTATGGTCAGGAAGGAGTAGCTATGTATGTACCCACCTTCCCACCTCCACCCTTCACTCCCTGCTGCAGTGGCTCCTGTGTCATCCTGTAGTTGAGTAATTTACAGATCCTAGTAATATTTTCTAATCCCTAGTCTAACATCAGGAACCTTGATCATTCAATGTTTAAGTGCCAGGTTGCCAACTGAAAGGTTGGTGATTTGAACCCACCCAGCAGTTCTGCAGGAGAAAGACCTGGCAATCTGCTTCCATAAAGATTATAGCCTAGAAAACTCTATGGGGCAAGTCTATGGGGCTCTGTCACATGGAGTCACTGTGAGTTGGAATCGACTCAATGGAACACAGCAACAGTCTAACATCCAAATCTAAACTTAAAGTCCTCCTCCTTGTGATTTTTAAATTATTTCTTTCAACCAAAAAAAGTGGGATTATAACATAAAACTCTAAAGAGGTACTTTTGTTGATGACTTATGAACAAAGAAAACTCTGAGCCTCCATGTTGGCACTGTGATTATAATGGTGTTTGGCAGCTATAATAAATGGGTATATATTGATATAACTATCAATATTGCCTCTCATATAAAAATAGCAAGAATTTCAATTTTTTAATATCAAGGCACACACATTATATGAAACATAAAGCTATGTAAAACTGATGTAACACTGATAGGGTTACTATGAATCAGAATCGACTTGATGGCAACAGATATGGTTTTAAGACTCCAGCCAAAAATTTCTTTGCTGGCAGTTCCCATTGAACTGAACAAGTAATCAGCTATGGGTAAGGATGGATGGTCATTCAGAGCTGGACTCTTTAGGTAGCTGCTGAAACATCTTGCCAGAAAGTTTTGGGGACCCTTTGTGTAATTTATGGTATTTTCTCTAGTTAGTCTGGGTCATCAGAATTTGCCTCTTACATATTTCAAAACTTGAATTATTTAAAGAATCAACAAGAAAATATGTTAGAACAAGCTCCCTCCCCAAATTGCAGGATACAGGCATCCTATAACATGATGTATATATATCCCACTATACTCCGTTAGAAGGTGTTTCAGAAATATTACGGCGATACTCTTCTTTGCTTAATTGAGAACACAAATCTTTACAGAATTTACTGCTGTTTGGTTCAATAAATGGCAAATCTCTATGGGCTAGATTGTACATTCTGTCTATAGACTCCCCCTCATACCTTTCTTTTCAGAATCTGAGAATCTGTTCCAATACCCATTGAGGATTTAGTGGGTGAGAATGGGCACTGGACAGAATGAAGTAATGGTGTACAACAGGACTAAGTCTTAGCCTCCTCCGTCTGAACTTGTATCTAAAAAATGTGCTTCTGTTCTTAGATTGGCTAAATAACATCTTCCCTTCAGTGAAAATGGGAAGGCAAGTTAATGACCTGGCCAAAATTTCTGAGGTAGCCTCAAAAATAAGAATAAATTGATTCTCATAAGCTAGTCACCGTCTTTTCTTTTCTTTTTTTTTTTTTAGGCTCAATATCAGTTATGCCAAAATTCAACAATTTTGGCAGACTCTCTTTCACTAAACAACTCTAATCCACAGGTCATCACATTTTAGAATACTCCCCCGCCCAAGTGATTTCCTGATGAAGTGCTGCTAAAAATTAAGCCTTTGATAAAAAAGAAGATACTCATGGTAGAATGGACATTTTCTGCCTTCAAATTCTTCCTCTCTAGAAACATGCTTTTTGATGCAGAATTAAATGGAGAATTGTTACTTTCCTGAGTGCTTGAGCATCTCTTTACCTGCTTTCTAGGATAACCAACTATTCTGGTATGACCAAGACTAAGGCGCTGGACTTTCAAAACTAACACTGGGTCAATCCCAGACACACTGTTGCGTTGCTTTCTGAGAAAAGTCCTAGGCTTACCATCAGATATTTCTGCAGGCTGGGGATCAGACTACAAATCAGTTTCTCCACTTCTCAGAACAAACATACTTTCACCTGAGCTTTGGAGCACATATTGTCTCACTAACCTCCTGCTTCTAGTGCTTACCAGAGTCTTTGTCTATTCCAGGCACCAACCAGTTGCCATCCAGTTGATTGTGGCTCATGGCGACCCCATGTGTGTCAGAGTAGAACCATGCTCCATAGGGTTTTCAGTGGCTGATTTTTTCAGAAGTAGATACCCAGGCCTTTCTTATAAGTCACCTCTGGGTAGACTTGAACTACCAACCTTTTGGTTAGCAGCCAAGCATATTAACCTTTTACACTACCTAGGAACTCCTGTCTATTTCAAAATTCCTATTAAAAATTCTGACTTTGACTACTGTCAAAGAAGGAATTTAGAAGGAATAGTGAGTCTTCCTTGTTATCTTCATTTCTTCTATATTTATTGTACACTCACTTTGTACCAGGCATTGGATTACATGATGGGTTCTGGTGCCATCTAGACCCCTGCTCACCCCAGGCTTAGAGTCTTTTAAAGCAAATAAATAAACAAGCAATTATTTGCAAAACTTTGTCCCTTTATCAAGCCTGCACAGGAAAAGCTATAGTCTTGAAATAAATTCTGCTAGCTTTTCACAGCTCTCCTTCACAGACTTGCAATTTAGCATCATGTGAAGTGGTCGTATGAAGAACGGCTCCATGTATTTTTAGGAAAAAAAAATCAAAGACTGTTCCTTACACTGCTCAGAATTTGTTACAAAGAGACCTTCACAGTACGTGCTGCTGAGAGTTCATGACTGGAAAAACCTTTGTCCCCACAGCTGGACAAGTTGCTTCCTTGTAGTAGACAATGAGATCCACGAAGCTAAGACAAGGTTTACACGCAGTTTTCAGTCTCTTTTCATAGCTTTGATTTAGGTTTTCCGGTAAAAATATACTTTTCCTTTTATCATGTTAAAATGTTTTAATCTGTCTTCATCAAAGGGGCTTCTTGATTCTCTGCAATTAAAACAAATGAACAAAACCAATCAAACCAGTTGTTGTCGAGTTGAATCCAACTCATGGCAACCCTGCATGTGTTAGAGTAGAACTGTGCTCCATAGGGTTTTCAATAGCTGATTTTTCCTATTTAGATTACCAGGCGTTTCTTCCAAGGCACCTCCGGGTGACTTGAACTGCCAATCTTTCAGTTAGCAGCCAAACACATTAACCATTTGCACCACTCAGGGACCCCTCTTTTTGCAACAGAGAAAATTTTTCTCTCTTCTTGTATATTAATCATCCCAAAGGCAGCATTTTCTCCATTTTTAAGAACTATAAAGGATTTTGTTTGTCAGAAACTCATGGTTACCAAACTGACAAACCAGGGAAAAGGTTCTAACTCTAAGCTTCTTTTATGTTATACAAGATCTGCTCTATTATTCCTGACTTTGCCAGCTGAATTTTAGGGAGATGTTTTGAGGAGTGAGTGGTGGATTTTGGTGTACATCACAGTGTTGCTGGTACTGAAAATCTCTTCACCTTTCCCTAATTCTCAATGTCTTCTTTACTAGCAGAAATAATGTTTAAACAAAAATTCTCCAAGTTTAATATGGGTTGCTGGAACCACCACAAGACAGCAGCAGGGATTAAACCAAAGCCGAGAGATTGAACACAGCTTCTAGGGCCAATGTGAGGCTTCGCTAATGCCATATCTAGTGGGGGTGAGCTGGAGTTTGCTTAGCCCTGGACTAAGGAGAAGCCTCCTGTCTGAAATTCCTCTCAGAACTATACCAGCTCCTTATAAGTGGAAAATTTCTTGTGTTTTTCCTTGTTTCTTGTTTGATGTCACTCCCGTTGTTTTCTTCTCATCTCTCCCTTGTCTGCAGATTTTTTCACAACAAAGAGAACTCCCCAGATTCTACTTCCAGATTATTATGCACTACTCTTGACAACTGAACACAAGGGAGCAAAATTGGACTAACTGGAAGTTCCCTATCCCAGGTTCTCCTCAAGGTTACTGCATGGCTGACCCGCATTTACTGAGCTCCTGCTGTCGGTAGTCATAGTGAAGATAATGCAATCTGGGTTCCAGTTCTGACTTCCCCCACTGTGTGTTCTTGGGCAAATCACCCTTTGAATCTCAGTTTTCTGTTTCTGTAAAAGGAGAAAGTATTCTCACCTTCCTGAAACAGGTATGATTAGGATTACATGTAAACAAAACAGGTTTTTGCACAAGTTGTAAAGGATCAGTTATTTTTTCCCAGTATCTGGAATTTGGGAGGAAAGAATAAAAGGAGAGAGAAAGAAGAAGAGGAAGAGAAGAAAGGAAAAAGGGTGTATGGATTTTTGACCTGTGTTGTTGCTGGTTACCATTGAGTTGGCTCCAACTCATGGCGACCTTAGATATAACAGAACAAAACATTTTCCAGTCCAAAGCCATCTTCATTATTGATGGCATGTTTGACTTCATTTTCCTGCTGTGGTGTCAACCCATCTTATTGAGAGTTTCCCTTTTGAGATGCTTATAAAACTTTGTGGCAGAGAGACAAATATTAACGTGAAATGGTGCGGGAAGGAGGGGTGCTTTGCACAGTTAGTTAAGGTTGACCTGTCTGAGAGTTCTAATTACCCAGCAAGTGTTTGCCTCAAAATGGTCCTAAAAATTGCAATCCTTCCTGGTGAGACAATGGCAAGATAGTTAGGGCTTTCTTTTGCAAGTTTTACATAAATATATGATCATGTGAACAAATTGCAAGTGCCCCACCAAGTGCCCTAGGAGGGACCCGTGCAGTTGAAGGTTCCAGTTTGGTAGATTCACGGTAAATCTACCTCTGGATATATATTACTAATTGAAGCTTAATCTGAAGTTGTCTTATAGT
Source organism: Elephas maximus indicus (assembly GCF_024166365.1). Lineage (NCBI taxonomy): Eukaryota > Metazoa > Chordata > Mammalia > Proboscidea > Elephantidae > Elephas > Elephas maximus. Next base: position 42,624,497 of record NC_064829.1, on the reverse strand, counting down.
CTTCTTAAGACATTTGTTCACATCCCATATTCTATTGATTTCATTTTCTTAAACAATTCTTCTCTAGAACCTTCCACTCTACTCTATTTTAACCTGATTGCCCCCTATGCCTGGTATACAACTATCATCCTGGAGAGTCCTTTCACCTCTCTTCAATGTACTTCTGGGTTCTTGTATTTCACATCTTCCTGTTCTTTTTTTTTTTTTTTTTCATCTTCTTGTATTTGATTTCCTTCCAGATTTTGGTGGAGTGTATCTCTATTAGCTTTTTGAGAAAAAGATGTGGGAGGTGATCCTTTAAAGACCTTGCATGTCTAAAAAATATTTTTATTTTTATTCCCAGATGATTGATAGTTTGGTTGGATGTAGACTTATAGATTAGAAATCTTCCTTAAGAAAGTTTTGAACCGTTGCCTCAATGTTTTCTAGTTTCTTGTGTTGCTGTTGAGAAACCTGAAGCCATTCTATTTCTTGATCCTTTGAATGTGACCTGTGTTTTCTCTGGAATCTAATAAGTTCTTACAAGTATGCCTAAAGGTTCTGAAATTTTACAATGATGTACACTGGTGTGGGTCCATTTTCATTCATTCTGCTGGGTAGTAGGTGGGCCCTTTCAATATGGATGCTCGTTCTCTTCAGTTTTTGGAAATTGCCATGAATTATTTCTCTGCTAATTCTACATTGTCTCTGTTCTCTTCCTGAAATTCCTGTTATTAGGGTGTTGAACTCCTGAACTGATCCTCTAATTTTCTTATCCTCTGTGCACACAGCTAGATCACATTTCCCAGCTTTCCTTGCAAACAGTTGGACCACATTTCCCAGCTTCCTTTGCAATTAAGTATGTCCACTTAACTGAGTTTTAACCAATGGATTGTGAGCAGAAATGATGTGCACACTTTCCAGCCCAGGCCCATGAAACTCTTCCATATACTTTTTCACATCTGGTTGGAGATGACTTCTAAGCAAAATTGCAAGCATTTGTTAAAGAGTCAGAATTGACTCCAATGGAGATAGGTTTGGTTTTTGTACAAGATAAAATGTGGCAGGAGCCTGAGTTCCCAAATCAATATTTGGATATGGGTTTAAATGTTTTAGCAGCCAGCATTATCTTATCTAATTTTCTTAGATAGTTGGTTTTTCCCCTGGGTGCTTTGTTTTTTTCCTTTGTTTTGGTCTGTATCAAAAATCTGGTTATGCTTGGTTTTTTGCTCCTATTTGAGAATGGGAGTCTAAAAAGCTAACTGGGTGGGACTGGTTGAACATGAACTTTTCTCTAGGTTGGTCTGGTTGTGCCCATATTGGTACTTTTAGGCTTTTTCTTTTGGGTTAGTTAGATTTCCCAGAGAACTCCCTTTCATCTCCTATCTGAAGAGTAAAGGCCTAGCTGTCAATGTTCTGTGTGTTGAGTTGGGAAATCTGACTGAAGGATCTCAGAATTTAATATTCACATGATTACTAATTCCCCTGTTTTTGTATAGTACCCAACCTCTTCAGATACATCTGGTATTTTCTAGACCAGTAACCCTGTGTCTTCTACCCTCTCTGTAGTGTGAACCTTCAACTTTCCAGCAGGATGGGAGAAGGTCTCTTTTTCTCTCACATCCACACATAAGCAAACAACCTTCTCAGAAGTGTATATTCTCATCAGCAGATACTTCACTCTCACTTGTATTGGCTTTTTTTTTTTTAAACTTATTTTGCTCATTTAATTGGTTTTTAAAAAGTATATTATTTTAGTTTCCATTCATTTCATTCCTAATAAAGTTGATTAGATTTCCTTCTACGTGCTTTTCAGTGAAAATTCTGTGTGTATGAATTTTCTGAAAACAGAAATTATTGTCCCCATTTTATGAATGAAGATTGTAAGGTTCACAGAAAAGAAAGGGAAAGTAGCTGACACGTGTTGAGTTCCCATCATGTCCAAGAACCTGGCTAGGTGCTTCACATATATTGTTTCATTTCATCTAGCTCTCAAAATAACCAACAGGTAATGTCACACAAATATAACATAAGCCATAAACAGCAGAACGATTTTTAAACTTTGTTTTTATGCATCCCAGGAAACAGAGGAGAGTCCTGTAGGTTAGCCTTTCTTCTCTGGAAATATCATTGAAGCAGATGAATTTCTCAAATTAATAAAAGAAAGGCTCTTCTTCTAAAAATAACAAATAGTATACCCTTTTCATTAAAAAGTCATTTTAAGAGTCAATAGGGGATGGATTGTACATGTGAAAAATGTTGAATTGGCAAATATCGTGTTCTTTGTATTTTTACAACAGTAAAAAATTTTTTAAAAAGTCAAAAGGGGAATGTTTTCTACTTTGACTTGGTTGTTATAAAGCCTAGTTGTAATATGCAAATTGTCAATGTTGTCTCTGTGGATTGATCTCTTCAAATGGAAATGAGGGAAGGGAGCTGGCCTGTGAGGGAGTGTGGAGCTGGAAATCAGAGCTAATCCTATGGATTTATATGCTGCACCACAACTCCTTTAAGGCCCTAACAGGAAAAACAAGCATGCATTTCTGTTCACTGTGTCTCAAGATTTCATTTAATCGTGGGAGTTGGGAAATTGAAAACAGTGAAGAGATTCTTTTAATGTGATCAAATTAATTCAGTTCATTACACATACACTGGGTCAAGTCCTAGCTCTTAACTTACTTGACCTATCATTCACATTTGGCAGTGTTGATCACGTCCCCGCTTTGAAACACTTTCATTATTTGGCTTCTACTGCTCCTGATGTTTATCCTACCTTTGGGAACACTCCTTCTCAGCCTCCTTTATCACACTTTAATGATAGCTCTAAAATTTATAACTCCAGCCCAGACCTTCCTCCTGATCTCAGACTACTTCCTCTTTCTACTTTCATGCCTAATCTACTACAAAGACCCCAAGTGTGTCAGACTAGAACTGTGCTCCATAGGGTTTTCAATAGCTAAATATTCAGAAGTAGGTTGCCAGGTCTTTCTTCTGAGGCTCTTCCAGTTGGACTACAACCTCCAAATTTTTGCTTAGTAGCTGAGCACTTTAACCCTTTGCACCACCCAGGGACTTCTGCATGTCCAATAGGTATCTTAAATGTGTTATCTCCAGAACTGAGCTCCTGAAATTCTCCCCCTAAAGCCTACTCTTCCCAAAGTCTTCTCTGTCTCTGTAATGTAACTCCATTCCTTCAGTTATTGGGAATCATTGTGGCATCATCTTTGGCTCCTCAATTTCTTTCACACCCATCCAATCCATCCATGAAAGCTGTTAGCTCTACTTTCAAAATATATTTAGAATACGACTACCTTCCCTCCACCTCTAGTCTAGGCCATCATCACCCCTTTTGCTTGGATTATTGCAGTAGCATACTAACTGGTCTCCCTGGCACTATCCCTCCCTCCTTGCATTCTGTTCTCAAAACAGCAGCCAGAGTTACCTGTAAAACTATTACCCTTATACAGAGAGATGGAACACAAGAACAGAGACACGGAAGCAGCAAAATTTAGGGATGAAGTGCAAATGGGTACAACTAGAGTATGGGTATTGGAATTGTGGAAAATGATGGTAGTAGGTAGAAGAGTAGGTAGGAGTCAAACTGTGAAAGATCTCGTATGCCATACTCAGGAGTATGGATTACACACAGTGGGGAATTATAGGAGGATTTAAGGCAGGAGAAAGACAAAATCAGGTCCTTTGAGCAGTAATATGGATTATAAAATATAACAGAGGTTTGAGGTGGAATAACCTTGCAACAATGTAAACAAGCTTCCCACAAACAAAGTTTCGCCAACAATTGGTTAATTTAATGTTGGGGTCACCTCTTCTACAAGGGCTGCAATGTCCTTGGAGGCAGAGAGAAGAAAGGCTTGGATACACATCTCAGGTGACTAAAGCAGGGCAAAAGTCGACATTCTTTATAAAGGACTACAAAGGTTTTATTGTCAGGGGTGTATAGGGAGTGCCTGACAAGGAAGAACAGAGTAATTTCTAGTGAAAGAGGCTGAGAGCTACCTCTCTATTTAAATGGACCAGAAGTTACCTTGAAGCTGGTCTCTCACTCATCTCTGAACACTGAAGTGGCTTCTCAATTTCTTTATACTGATGGAGGACATGTAGGCACTCCCGACCTTGGGGAAAGTCTAACAGGACAGCTGGAAGAGACTGCCTCTCCCTACATCCCATGGTCTACACAGTTATGGGATCGAGTAGGTCTTAGTTGTGCTGTCAAGAAAGTCACTAAAGGCCCTATAAGGAAAGCTCCATGAAAGAGGGAGGAGGCTTATTTATGATTCGTGCTCAACTTGCATGTCCCGTTCTCCTCTACTGGCACGTGGTGGTAGCTGGAAGCTCTTCCAGACCCAGGTTTCAGGTAGAGCTTTGGGCTGTGAGTCCTGCTAACACTAATTGGGCAAATACTAATGTGCTGTACCAGGCACCCTGCTAAGTGCTTTACATGTAGTATCTTGGTCAATACTCACAAGAACTCCATAGATAGGTACTGCCGTATCTCCACCTCACAGAAGAAATAGGACCAGTGCTTTTGGACTGAGTAAGTACTCAGAGGTTTTGGACAAGTTAGGGGTAGAGAGGCCTTGAAAGCCATAATGCCTTGTTGACAGTACAGGATTGTTGGAGTTCAGGAAAATAATTGAACAAATTTAAAACCTGTGTCTGAAAATGCATGAAGTAAGTTCTAGAAGACATGGATGTTCAAAAGAGGTGAGGAGGGCCTGGCAATAGGGAAGAAGAAGAGAGCATCTGTTAAGTCATTTCGGAAATAGGCAAGACTTGATGACTGACTTATTGGTTAGGAAGTGACGGAAAGAGAGAAGTCAAAGATAATTTTAGCAAGTCTACTTAGGATTCCTGAGAAGCCCTGGTGGCGCAGTGGTTAAGCTGCTAACCAAAAGGTCTGTAGTTTGACATACCACCCGCTCTGTGGGAGAAAGATGTGGCAGTTTGCTTTCATAAAGACTTATAGCCTTGGAAACCCTATGCAACAATTCTACACTCTCCTACGGGGTTGCTAGGAGTTGGAATCCACTCAACAGCAATGGGTTTGGAGTTCTGTTTTTTTTTTTTTTTTTTACTTAGGATACCCAATGGAAGAAACTACAGACTTGGAGGTAAGGAGGAATGGAAATGATAATTTGATTTTGAACATATTGACTTCAAGATCTTGTGAGCAGAGATGTCTAGTGTGTGTGTGCGTGTATGTATTAGGTACCATTGAGTCAGTTCTGACTCATAGTGACCTTATGTACAACAGAACAAATGAAACATTGCCCAGTCCTGTGCCATCCTCACAATTGTTGCTATGTTTGAGCCCATATTTGTAGACGCTGTGTCAATTCATCTCCTTGAGGGTCTTCCTCTTTTTTGCTGACCCTCTACTTACCAAGCATGATGTCCTTCTCCAGGGACTGCTGCCTACTGATAACAAGTCCAAGGCACATGGGATGAAGTTTTGCCATCCTTGCTTCTAATTAGCATTCTGGCTGTACATCTTCCAAGACAAATTTGTTTGTTCTTCTGGCAGTCCATAGTGTATTCATTATTCTTTGCCAACACCATAATTTAGTGGCCTCAATTCCTCTTCAGTCTTCCTTATTCATTGCCCAGCTTTCATATGCATATGGGGCAATTGAAAACACCATGGCTTGGGTCAGGTGCACTTTTGTCCTTTAGTGACCTATTTGCTTTTCAACACTTTAAAGAGGTCTTTTGTAGCAGATTTGCTCAAAGTAATATGTTGTTTGATTTCTTGACTGCCATTTCCATGGGCATTGATTGGGGATCCAAGTAAAATGAAATCCTTGACAACTTCAATATTTTCTCCATTTATCATGATGCTGCGTATTGGTCCAGTTGTGAGAATCTTTGTTTTCTTTGCGTTGAGGCGTAATCCATACTGAAGGCTGTATGGTGGTTGAGACATCTAGTAGAGAGTTGTGAACATGTATTTTGAATGTAAGAAAAAAGAACTAATTATACAGACTTGGGAGACATCAGTGTTCTGTGACTCTGAAGTTATAAGAAGGGCATGAGCTCTTCCAGAGATAGTCATAAACTTAGAAGATGGTTAGGAGATAACCCTGTACACTTAGGTGTTATTCAATCTAACCTACTCTCTTCATTCTCAGAATAATTTTTTTTTGTATTTTGTGGAGGGAGTAGGGCTCTGGTGGTGAAGTGGTTAAGTGTTTGGATGCTAACGAAAAGCTCAGCAGTTCGAATCCACCAGCTGCTCCTTGGAAACCGTATGGGGCAGCTCTACTCTGTTCTGTAGGATTGCTTTCAGTCAGAGTTGATTTGACAGCAATGGGTTTGGCTGGTTTGGTTTGATGAAGGAAGTGCATGTCTGTTTCTGTGTCTGATATAAAAGCTTTCAGATCATTATATATTCCAAGGTGTTAGATCTTAAGTATTGGTTTGGAGAGCACCTGTGTAGCATTAAGTTATAGCTGAGGGTGGCCTTCATTCCTTATATACCTGATGATCTTCAACAATCATAAAATTTTCAAAAAAATATTACAACTGCTGTTGAGAAGAGAATTAACATAGCAGACCTGAGGTCACCGTCTTTCGAAGGGCCTCCTTGCTACGTTGGCTCTTGGATGGTGTCTGGGAGCTTGGCTTTTGGAATGTTTCCTATGCTACTAAGTGATAAGGTTTTTTGTGTCCCTGGGACATTGAATTCTACTGTACCAGTCTGCCTAGACGGTTTGTACAAGCAATGTGATTTGTGGTGAGCACCCGCTTTCCTTCTGAGAGTCTGGAGTTTGGGTGATTGTGGCTGATTACACAGGTAGGGAGTGCTAGTGTGACCAGCTCCCAATAAGGACCTTGGAGCCTGAGTGTCAAGCTGACTTCCTTGGGTAGAAACCCTGTCTGCATGCTGCTGCATTTCCCTGCTGGAGGAAGAAGTACATTCTGTGTGACCTCTCCCAGGAGAGGAAGAATGTAGGAAGCCTGCCTCTGGATTCCTCCAGACTCCACTTGATGTGTCTTTTCCCTTGTGGATAGCTATAATAAACTACAGTCATGAGTACAACTGACTCTGAGTCCTGTGAGTCTTTCTAGAAAATCATGGAGCATGTGGGTGGTCTTAGGACCTCTAAAATAACTGTAATCAGGTCAATGAGTAAAGAACAACAAAGCCCTCTGAGGTACAGATGCTGGGCAATTGCCTTGGCCCGCTCACAGCCCAGAGACTGGCTCTCCCACATGAGCCTTCCCACGCTCATCTTGTTTTCTCACACCAACATCACATTACCAGTTGCTTACTCAAAATTGTAAATTTGGCTTTAACTCAGTGAGCATAGTAACAAAGTTGTTTTATTGTATTTGTCTAGTAATTACACTATGTTGTGTACCTGTGGATCTGTTTATGGCTGTTGTTTGTGCTGGTTTGTATCCATGTTGTTTGTCTCCACATTGGCTGCTTATCTTACATTGTAATTTATTGTTGAAAAATTATTGAGGTCTATGATAATGTTCTATAATAATGTTCTGAATAAGATTTTTTGTTTGTTTCCGCCAGTTGCCTTGAGGCACTGATTATCAAGGGTCATCTTAATCCAGTTTAGGATCTGAGATTTTTCTGGGCCACCGAAATGACTTGAAGTCATGCTGTAGTGCCTGCAAGAGCTGGCTTACTTAGGTTTTTTGACTTTCAATTCCAGAGTATAACCCTTTGATTTCCAACTGTGAGTATGGTGATGTTTTGTCTTGTCAGGTCCTAGAGTGTAAATGTGTTTTCCATAGCCCTCATGCGACTAGGGAGTCAAGTGCTCAGTGCCAAAAGAACTGTTTTGTCTTTTAACTCCATCTTTGGAATTAACAACACCAACGCCTGGGCAAAACAAATTTCAGTGCCAAGCTTATCTGCATTTCCATCTTCTCCCAAGTCTTGGCCAAGTAATTTCATACTACCTTTTTAAAAATGTATATATTTTCTGTATTTTTGGTTAGTGTTTAGCAGGAGGGCTTCTTTAAAGTACCTGGTTTACCATCATTAGAAATATAAGTCCATAACAATGCTACTCTTTCGAGGTTCTGGACCAAAATTACAAATTAAAAAATGTCATGGACCTATATGTTTGCCCAAGAATAGTCTAGCCCATAAAAATTACCTCTGCAAGTGACAACGTTCTACACTTTTACATTTAATAGTTTAGTAGTCTTAGCATTTTAGACTCAGCCCATACAAATTTGCAAACAGCCATCTTGGCTCTCTTCTCAAACTTAAGGTACCACTGTGTGAGATCAATGTGCCACATATAAATGTATGACATTAGGGAGTAACTTTTCTGAGGAATTACTACAACATGGAAAGTTTGAGGAGAGCTGAGAGATAACTAACATTGGTGTACTTCTTTACAAAACCAGAGGGCTGGTTCATTATGACTCAGATTCAAAAGGACTCAAGGTCGTACAGCTAAGCAAACAAGAGAACTGGACTGGACACAGTAAAAAAATGCATAAAGATTTAGAACAAAACAGTACACAAAGATTATGAATGAGTTACTACTTCAGAGCAAGGTCTTTGCATGAAACAGACAATTTGGGGAGATGTCGACATACACAAACGGGCAGGCAGATCTCCAAAGGGCACAGGCGTGGAGAGGTAAAAAGTGTTCCCAGACCCAGGTGATCACCAGAAGGACTTGGGGAGATTTGTTAAAAGAGAGATTTCCAGCCCCAGCTAGAGATTCTTTTTCAGTAAAAGCAATGAAACACTGGCAAAAAAACATCAAAATCAGCATTTTCAAATCAAATCTCTGGGAGTGATTCAAAGGCTTGCAATACTCTGAGGAGCATTAATTCAGGATGATGGCTGAATTTCAGTAAGAACAGTAAGCTTTTTGGTGTTGAATTTGCCCTATTCTCGTCTCCATCATATCAGCTCCATGGTAGCCTAAAAAGCAGCAGCCTTGCACCCACAGTATCTGTGAAAACCAGAAGCCTAATGGTTGAGGGGCAGAATCAGTTTGGATCTCTCCAGAAAACCATCACTAATTTTCTCCAGAAAATTGTCACTATTTGACTTACTTGGCAACTGCCTGGATAAGCTCCACTGCAGGGCTTCTCTTTATTTGACCTGACTCAGAACTCCTTCAGTGTGAATAACCCTATCTCCAGCGTGTTTGTTAAGCACAATCACCAGCAATTGTTTAATTTCCCAGCTGCCTGAGGTAGTGATACTACTTAGGGGAAACGAGAAAAAAAACAGTTGCCCTGCAGTCGAATCCAACTCATGGAGAGCCCTTTGTGTCAGAGTAGAACTGTGCTGCATAGAGTTTTTAATGGCTGATTTTTCAGAAGTAGATTGTTGAGCCTTTCTTTTGAGGTCACTCTGGGTGGACTCAAACCTCCAACCTTTTGGTTAGCCCCAAGCATGTTAACCGTTTGTACCACCTAGAGACTCCAGGACAAACAAGAGATTGGCCCCCCAAGTTAAAGGAAAATTTAGAGAACAAGATGTCTATAGGGGGATTTGAAAAGCTTTGGCGTATTCCCGAGGCTCTAGAAAGCCACGCCCATGTGCAAAACTGTACAAATACCCAGGAAAGACCTGAGGAGGTCCTAATCTCTCACCTCTGGCTGACTGAGACTCTGCACAAGCAGGAAGTAACGGCTAAGAAAGGGTTATATGCTGCTGGATATTGAAGTTTTGCCCCAACATGCATCCATTCAACCATCTACTTTAAGCAAGGGAACCAATCACAGGTATTAGTTAACCTAGTTGTAGATATGAGACAGCAAAGCCAGAGATGGAGAATACACGTGGCTAACATTATTGGTTTGCTTGCTTTGTTTCTATCTATCTCTGAAACATTTTGGGGGGGGGGGTCCAAAAATTGTCATTATTTAACCTGACAAATGAGAAATTGTTTTAATTCTCTCGGAATCCAGATTTCTAGGTCCATGGAGTTGGGGTGACTCACTCAGGCCATCTGCTCTTAGATGTCCTCTTGAACCTTGAGCTTCTAAGGAACTGTTTTCCTAAAATCAAGGACCCCTGGTGGCACTGTGGTTAAAGTGATCGACTACTAACTGAAAGGTTGGCTGTTTGAAACCATCAGCTGCACTGCGGGAGAGAGATGTGGCAGTCTGCTTCTGTACAGATTTACAGCCTTGGAAACCCTATGGAGTTGCTGTGAGTTGGAATCCACCGGACAGTAGTGGGTTTATTTTGGGTTCCCAAAGTCTCATTCAAGTTAAACAATAGCATAGTAAGCAGCCTAGGGGACTAAGTTTTGCCTTAGGCATTGGGCTTTTTTGGAGAATTACAATGACCTTCAGGAGACTAAGGAGCCCTGATAATGCAATGGTTAAGGGCTCATCTGCTAACTGAAAAATATGTGGCAGTCTTCTTCTCTAAAGATTACGACTTAGAAACCCTATGGGGCAGTTCTACTCTGTCCTTTAGGGTCACTATGAGTTGCAATGAGTTTTTTTTTTTTTTTTTAATGGGTTTTCAGGAAACTACTCAGGCTGGACTGTGCCTATATAACCTGCTTTCACTAGCCCTTCTTGGAGCCCCTTCCTGATATCTTCGGGTTGACGCTGCCCCATTCATATCTTATCTACTCAAAATAAATATATTGTTACACTAATTTTTGTTGTTTCTCTGCACATTTAAGTTTTTGACACACATGATCTTTGTTAGTTTTCATTTAAAAATAAAGGAAGCATAGATAGAAGTTCTCTGATGTAATAATAATGTTGAGAGTGTCTACAGATGAAAGGAGAGTCTTTTGTTTACTGAAGGCAAAGAAAATCAGCATTGCTAGACATGCCCTTCAGAGATGTTGCTGTACTGGAGCATGCTTATTTTCCAATTAAAGAAACTGTTATGGATTGAATTGTGTCCCCCAAAATGTGTATCAACTTGGCTAGGCATGATTCCTAGTAGTGTGTGGTTGTCCACCATTTTGTGACCTGATGTGATTATCCTACGTGTTGTAAATCCTACCTCTACGATGTTAATGAGGCAGGATTAGAGGCAGGTATATTAATGTTAATGAGGCAGGACTCAATCTACAGGATTAGGTTGTATTTTGAGTCAATCTCTTTTGAGATATAAAAGAGAAAAGCGAGCAGAGAGGAAAGGGACCTCCTTACCACCAAGCAAGAAGAGCTAGGAGCGGAATGTGTCCTTTGGACTCGAGGTCCCTGCACTGAGAAGCTCCTAGACCCAGAAGATTGATGAAAAGTACCCTCTCCCAGAGCCAACAGAGAGAGAAAGCCTTCCCTTGGAACTGGTTCCCTGAATTTGGGCTTTTAGCAAAGATGCCACTTTGAAGACTAAGGAGTGCCTGACCCAAGCTATGGCATTTTCAATTGCCTCATATGCATGTGAAAGTTGGACAATGAATATGGAAGACTGAGAATAATTGACGCCTTTGAATTGTGGTATTGGGGAAGAATATTGAATATACCATGGACTGCCAAAAGAATGAACAAATCTGTCTGGGAAGTACAACCAGAATGCTCCTTAGAAGCAAAGATGGCGAGACTGTGTCTCATATATTTTGGACATGTTATCAGGAGGGATCAGTTCCTAGAGGACATCATGCTTGCTACGTAGAGGGTCAGTGAAAAAGAGGAGGATCCTCAACGAGATGAATTGACATAGTAGCTGCAGCCATAGGCTCAAGCATAACAATGATCATGAGGTGGCACAGGACTGGGCAATGTTTCGTTCTGTTGTACATAGGATTGCTGTGAGTCAGAAATGATTTGACAGCACCTAACAACAACAACAGAAACCCTGGTGGCATAGTGGTTAAGAGTTTGGCTGCTAACCTAAAGGTGGGCAGTTAAAATCCACCAGGCACTCCTTGGAAACCCTATGGGGCAGTTCTACTCTGTCCTATAGTGTCACTATGAGTTGGAATTGGCAACGGCAACGGATTTTGGTAACAACAACAGCCTCCTCAACTGTGAGAGAATAAATCTCTGTTAAAGCCACCCAGGTGTTCCTTATCCATCCACCCATCCAACCATGTACTTTAAATATTTACAGTAGGGAACCTGGAAAAGATAGAATAAAACAAAAATCACCCATAATTGAAGAAAATAAAAATCATCCATAATCCCATGATTTAAACTATTGACATTTTGATGTATATTCTTCGGCATATATTCTGATAAGTATTCACTCAAATATTTATGAAATGGAGATAATTTTTACACTGATTTATAGTCTGATTTTTAAGCTTGGTATATGTAAATATCTCCCAGGTCAATAAATATATCTCTGTATCATCAATTTTATGGCTTCTTAGCATCCCATCCTGCTATATCACACCATAATTAGTTGATACCCATTGCCACTGAGTTGATTCTGACTCATAGGGACCTATAGGACAGAGTAGAACTGCCTCGTAGGGTTTCCAAGGCTGTAATCTTTACAGAAGAGATTTCCACATCTTTCTCCCAAGGAGCAGCTGGTGGGTTCAAATCACCAACCTTTTGGTAAGCAGCCAAGCACTTAGCCACTGTGCCACCAGGGCTCCTTGTTAAAGGCTTCTATATTATTGTACATTTTTAGGCTATTTCTAACTTTTTACTATTACAGACAAGTGTACACAAAAATCATTACATATGTATCTTGGGGGTTTCAAATGGTTGGGGCTCCCCGAAGGGCAGGGTCCTAGGTTCTCAAGGTGCCGGAGAACCCTTCTGGTGGTCTCAGCAGCTGGCGTGCTCTATTGGAATAATACGAGTCTGAAGCATTGCCAGCTTCTCCTAACCTAACCCGGCCCTATCCCAACTTTTCAAACCTGCCTTTTTTGGGTCACCAGGCCCACAGAGTCCTACTCTCAAGAGACTCCTAGTACTATGGAGACAGGGGCTTCAACTCTTGGAGCTCAAGTTTCTTCTTCGGCAGAATCCTTAAATCCAGCTGCTGCCAGTGCTCCTGGTAAACAGGCTTTCAAAAAAAAAAAAAAAACCAAACAGGCTTAGCCACTGCAATATTACATGAGTGGTCCACGCCAACTGATACTTAGACTTGGGAGCCTTTTTCTACTATGTACAAGAATCCCCAAAGGCTAGGAGTGCATTATGGTGCCTAGTTTATCAGTAACAAAAACAAAACACCAAACCCATTTCCATCGAGTCGATGCCAACTCACAGTGAGCATATAGGACAGAGTAGAACTGCCCCATAGTTTCCAAGCAGACTGCCACATCTTTTTCTGGTGGAGTGGCTGGTGGGTTCAAAGCACTTACCTTTGGGTTAGCAGCTGAGCTCTTAGCCCTGCACCACCAGGGCTCCTTACCGAGAAGCTCCCTGGAACTTGTCTCATTTAAAAGAACTCTATAGCCTTGCATTTCAAAGTCTGGTCCTCAGACCAGTATCAGCATCAGTTGAGAACTTGTTTGAAATGCAGATTCTCAGGACCCATCCCAGACTGAAATAAAAATTTTACAAGTTTGAGAAGCACTACACTATTTTAGTTTAAGAAATACCCTTGGCTTGTCATTCCATACCCGGAAGATCCCGCTGAGTCTGATCTTCGGGGGCTAGAAGAGCAGGTTAAAGCTGGACCTAGGTCAGTGCCTCGAACTTTCATGTGAATGTGAATTGCTTGAGGATCTTGATAAAAGGCAGATTTTTCTTGGAGCCTGAGATCTGGCATTTATAAATAGCTCCCAGGTGATTCCAATGGTGCTGGTTCCTGGATGATTTTGAATAGCAAGGGAAAAGTGTTTCCTAAAATTTGCCAGACCGTAAGTAATACCCGAGGCACTAATTAAAAATATAGGTTCCCTGACCCCACTCTAGACCTACCAAATTAGAATTAAGCAACTCCTCAGGTGACTTTTGTAATCAGATAAATTTGGGGGATGCTGAGCTAGGGAAATTGGAGCCAAATGTGGCCTGACATCTATAGGTGAGGGACGAGGACATTGAGCTGCAGCTGAAAGAAACTTGGATGACTACACATGGCCATGCCCTTCTCTGTCACCTTCAACAGGGAATGAAAGGTGCAAGTTTTCTCATGTGATCATACCTGGCCAGGATTTACCCTCTTCATTGATGAAGAGCTCTTCATTTCCTGCTGTAGTGCCCCTTGAGTGTTTGAAGTATTTTCATGGTCTCTGAAACAGCTTGGAATGGAAGTCAGAGTTCCCAAAGACAGCATGTATGAAGTGCGGGACCAGACCCATAGGCTCTGCTATTTGTTCTGCATGGAAGTGGCTCCTTGAGCAAACAAAACACACAATTCTCGATTGTGTGAGACTCATCAAGGTTCTTAGAGGAGGAATGAGAATGAGGAGAGGGACTACATACAGCTGCAGACTCTTGACACTCAGCTTCTGTCTCTCGCCTTGGAGCTCCTAATTTGATTCCTGTTGCTCTCACCATACAGACCTCCAAGGGTGCTAATCCTCCTTTCTCATTAGCTATAGCACAAACAAAACAAAAGTCACCAATTCATTCCTTCATTGAACAAATACTTGTTGAGCATTTATTGTTTGCCAAATACCTTGCTAGATGGTATTTGGCCAATAGTAAGGGAATACAAAGGATTAGGTGAGTGAAGTAACAAAGTGCTTAGAACAGTGTCTGATATAAAGAAAGCACTAAATATGTTAGCTATTAGTATTATCACTCAGCACCAGATTGATTATAACAAGGCTATCCATGAATAACAGTATAGTATTTTAAAAATTTGTGAACCCTGAAGAAGGGAAAGGTGAGCTATTTTGCATCAGTTGCTCAATGCCCAGTCAGTGCTCCCTGCTTTTACCCTGCAAGCTGTAGCCTTTCTCCTTTGAAAGGATTGATTCCATGTGACTTTAGGAAAGATTCACTGAAACAAAGGAATAAAAAACACAAGATATAGCGTTTTTAAAAACATCTTTTAATGAAGAAATAATTCCATTCCAAAATATAGACACACAATTAAATAGTTTAATCACTTCAAAATATAACATGTCCCCAGTAGGTTCCAACACACACACACACACACAAAACAATACTTAACAGCAATACAAAAAATCCACACAATAGTAGTTTTGTTACAATACTAATGAATATTGTGAAATTTTTTTTTTAGTGTCTCGGAATTGGTTATTTCAAATGGTGTCAAATTACAGTAGACATAATTAAAAATATCTTATGGTTAATTAGCCTCAAGATGTAATGCTTTTGATTTCTTTTTCTTTCTCTTTTTGGTTCAAAAGGAAGAATCCCCTCTCTTCTGAGGACACAGTGGAGTTCTTGTCTGTGGCTCCTTAATCGGAATTTGAACCTAGGTGACTGCAGCAACCAAAGGTTGCCGTATTTACAAGGTCTATCTACATTAACAGCCCAAAACTAATAAAGGTGAACAAAGATGATCAAAAATAAAAGCAGACATCAGTGCTAAATTATGATGCAACAGTTTGGCTCATGCATATAAGAAAATACATAGTATATCACAACAAAGGCCACACTCTTAATGCAATTCAGTTCACATTACTACTTACAAATGAACCTTCCCTGCCTTAGAGTAGATCATTCAAGAATCCATTTTTCACCATCTCCAGCACATCTCCCTCTGACCAACCAAACTTACACCAACTTCCATCCTGACCAACCACAACTGATTCCTAAATCCCATACAGTAGATATCACCCTTCCCCCTCTTAACATGGTGCTTTGGGGGAAGGTTGGCTGCATTAGACCAGTGCTCAATAGTAGGCCATCATCTCTGGGGATGGGTATGCAATTCAACATGGAACAAGCAAGAAACAACCACCAGAAGATATAGCTGTGTCTAATGGACAGGTGAAACCTGCTGGGTTTGCATTTAGATCAGGCCCCAAAAGTAAATTTGGAGAGCCACAGAAAGAAACCCACCAAAAAACACAAAAAACCAAAACAACACACGCCATTTTGTCTTGGTTACAGGACAGGGGTGCTTGAGTCTGGTCTCAGTGCTGACGTGGAGCTAAGGGAAAGAAAAGGTGGCTGGTTAGTCAGAAATTGGTCATTGGCAGCAGTTTCCAGAGTCCTTGCAATGGCTTTGCAAGATGGTATCAACAACCGTGCGATGGAGTTGGCAATGAAAGCTATGATAAGGGGGGAAGGTTATCAGCAAAACAGTTCACACCTTAAACAAACTTTTGGATGCAGAAACACAAAATGACAGTGTATGTCAGCTCAGTCCAGGCAGCGGCAGAATGCCAATTGCAGGGTCTGATTTCCAGCTTCAGAAACTCCCTGGCTATGATTTAGAGCTGACAGCAACATAGGTAGTTGGGATGTAGTGGTTTTAAGTACTGAGTATGAGGCACCAGTGGCCACCTGCTCCATCTAGAGAGGTATGGTTTCACAGAGGATGGGCAGTGGAAAAGAGATGAACGTTAAGACACACCAACAAAACCCACAATAAAATACATCTGGGCAAAGAAATCTGAGAACTGTGCAGTTGGGCCACTTTGGTGTCAGCCTGAGCTCAGGGACACTTGTCAGGCTGGTTCTCTTGAGGGAAGTATGACTGAGTCTATCAAGGGGCAGGATGAGCTCCTTACTAATGCCAACCAAGAGCAAAATCCCCAAGGCAAGTGACTTTGTTCCAAAGGGCCACCAAGGTGATGATTTCTGATCAAATGTAGAGACATGACCTCTGCAGAGAGCTCGAAGATGCTGGTCAGAACATCGGTTCTTAGCCAGGCGCTTGCTAACTAAGGACTAGATATATGGGGGCAGAAAAAGGTCTTTGCCAGCCCTGGAAGCAAAATCTAATCACTAAAGTTTTGAAGTTGACTTAGAACCTTTCTTGCTTATTCCGAATAAAGCCTGTTCAGAGATTTTATTATACAACTTTATTTTAAAACAGGGATTCTTAAACTTGAGTGTGCATCAGAATCGCCTGAAGGGTTTATTAAAACACAGATTGCTGGGCCCAACGTTCAGAGTTTCCAGTTCAGTAGGCCTGGAGTGGGGCCTATGAATTGGCATTTCTAATAAATTCCCAGGTGATGCTGATGCTGCTGGCCCAGGGAACACACTTTGAGAACCACTGTTCCAAAATGATGTTCTTTCTTTTAAAGGCAAAACAGCATTCCAGAGCTCATAATTTAAGTATAATGTATCAAAAACATTGCAGTTTTCTTCTTCCTCCATGAAATCTTGTAACAAACAGATTATTTTTGCATTTTCCCCAGAATCCCCAAGGGAAGTCTTTAGGTCTCCCTTAAGGAAAAAACAAAACAAAAAACCAAACCCATTGCCACTGAGTCGATTCTGACTCACGGCTACCCTTTAGAACAGAGTAGAACTGCCCTATAGGATTTCCAAGGAGCTGCTGGTGGATTTGAACCCTTAACCTTTTGGTTAGCAGCCAAGCTCTTAACCACTCGGCCACCGGGGCTCCTCTCCCTTAAGAGGACCCTCAGAAAGGACCATCTATAGAGTCTTTCATCCTCCTTCCTTTGACGGTTCTTTTGCACATCAGCTTTTCACCAAGTGCAAAATCCCAACTCAACTTAGAAGTGCCTGTCTCCTCTCACGTGACCACAGAAGGCTGCATGCAGAACACCAGGTGGCCAGCTAAGGCAATAAACATTCAGAAATAAAAGGAGAGCAAACGTTCGCAAGCGCACTTTAAGCCTGTACATTTAAAGCTGAAGGCCTCCAAACAACCTGATAGGGAAACTCAGGACTGAGCGGTGCAGTTAAAGACATGCTCCCTAAAGCTAAAACGAGAGGAAACAAGACCATGGAAGAGCATAGATCACTTTAGTCTGTTTGAGGATCTTATGGCACCTGTGGTTTAAAAACAGCTTTAGTAACGAGTACTTCAAAACATAGTTCACAGTTTTAAGAAGATCTGTGCTGATTTTAAAAACTAGATTCTATATCATTTGAATGTTGCCTTTTTTTGAATATGATATCTATTTGGAAAAAAATATTTACACTAAATTCTATGGCTGACTTGTTAGGGTATCTTGAAAGAAAACAACCCCTAAGTGGAAAAGAAGCCCCAAAGAATGGATTCTCCTGGTGTGTTTGGTTCAAGTCACTGCTCGTAGGGACTTGGCATCAAATGCAGGCCATGGAGGCCAAGGACCCTTCTTGGCTGCAGGACTCTGAGTCTCTACACTGAGGAACAAATCCTTCAGGGCAAGTGACTCATTGCAAGTGGTTGTTTTTTTCCAACTGCTGTGGGAAAAAAAAAATGTACAGTGTACGATAAACGGTTTTGCTAAAATCTCAAAAGAATTCAGAAATTGAATGTCTAGCTATAAACAGTATTAATATTGTCATTGTAAACTGAACAGGTTCAATATCATGTGCAAAGATTGAAAATGGGTGTTAATACTGCCATCATATAGAACAGCAGTGTGGGGTTCAGCCTGTGTTCTTTACCAGGAACGAGCCAGCTTACAGAAGATGGAGCTGATAAGTTAGCTTTAAATAAAAGTCTTTTTTTTTTTTTCCTTCTCAAAACACACACCTATGAGCTACAAATCTCAGAACAAAATGTTAGCTGCACTACAGTCAGCAGAACACATCTTTAGGGTGGGGGCTTGTCTGGAGCGGCTGCGTGGGGTGGTTCCTCTTTTCCGTGAGGTGGCTGTCAGGCTGCTGTCTTCCTCCTCTGTGTGGGTGCAGCGCTTTCCAGCATCACCAGCTCTCATGTTACTTTCATCATCTGTCTGACTATAGCTTGCCTGGGAATAAGGAATGTGTAATTTTTTTTAAAGAATTGAACTCTTCTCTAAGTTAGGGTTAGGAAGTTTAGGATCCCCCCCAACCCTACCCCTCCGACACACACACATCACACACACACATACACCCTCTGCTTCCTTCCTATGACAGTCAGGAATTACTGTCTTAGGACCTTATGAAAGAAAGGCCAAGATGTCCTTTGTGTTGAGTCTTGGAGGCAGCTCTGGATGGGCAAAGCAGCCCAAGCGGGGCCATTTGTACTGTCTTTTGGACAGGGAGATAAGACCATTGACCCAACATCACAATTTCAAGCTGATTAAAAAAAAAAAAATCTGTTTTTGATTGCCCAATCTCCCTAAATCTGAAATTAGAATGTGGCTGGCCAAGGAGAATGGTACCATGTGGCCAGATGATGGTTAAAGGATAAACCCAAGATCTGAGTGGCCCCAGATGAAGTCTTGGCGGATTCTATAGCTTAAGCGCTAACCCTTATGCATATTGTTTCTTCAAAAGTGGCTAGCTGAGAAACAATAAATCAGGTTTAACTCTAGTCACTCTTTTTAATGTGTTGATAAGTGCATGTTTATTTTCAAATAGGCCTAAAACTCTTTTTGAGCAGAGGATGGGTCTTCTATCTCTCTGGTATCCCACCTTCTGCCCCTTACCCACATAGGGCTCTGCCTCAGTGGATGGCTAATTGACTTCAAGCCGATGAAGTTGGCTCCAGGACCCTTGGTTAAGAGATGCATATACTCTGGGATAACTTCTGGTCTTGTAGCACAGTCAGAAAGTCCAGATAAAAAGATTTCAATCATAGAAACTGTTCTAAAATTTTAGCTATATTTCTTGGCTCCATTAAGAAAAATTATAGTAGGATAGAACTAGCTTCTGCAGTGTTCTATCAGGTTTTCAATGAATTCTGCCTAAGTGGCTGAGGTGTTGAGAGGCTGGCTCATGTAGAGTACTGTGGAATGTCAGCTAGCTAGCGTGCAGGATGCAGTATTATGTCAGGAGGCACAACTTTTTAAATTTTCACTGCCAAATTTGCAACACAAGATAAAAATGGCCTAAGCACTGTCAAAGTACTGAAAATTCTGGCTTTTAGGTACAAGAATCAAATGCAACTTATTATTTGGGCTCATGTCAAGGATATTTTATTGGTTTCTTAAAAAATATATATTTTTCTTAGAATTAGCTACTGATGTTTAAATAATATACAGAATAAAAACAATCACATTGCTGGAGCTAAGAGAAAGAGCATGCTATTAAAAGAAACAGCTCGCTCCTTTGGGACTAGGTTTGTTATAACCAGAGTGAATATTTTCAGAAACAGCTCCTGGGAATTGTTTCACCCTAATCATACTGAATCAGGAGAGCATGTGGTGTAGCAGTCTCAAATCCAAGAATAGAAGGCGGTCAACACAATCCCTCCTTTCATACCAAAAGAACCCCATGGCTCATAAGGCACATTTCATAACAGCAATTATGTCATGATTTTTTTTTTTCCTTGCTTAATCTTAACCTGACACCTGTGACAGGGGTCAACAGTTTTTGAGCTACAATGTATTCGTGGCTAATTGATGTCATTTAGGAGATACATCCCTTTTTCAATTTAACAACCAGAGTTGATAGAGTTTACAGTCCACTTCACTGTGGAGTTAGGGGGTTCTGTGGCTGGGGAAGGACGTTTAACTAAAGTAGGCACAAGTCCTTCAGCCAGTGCAGCCAGATTACTGTGGGAGGTGCACATGTTTTGAACTATAATGGGGAACATCTAAACGGCCATTAGCTGGAGCCAGAGAAACCATGCATACTTCTGTGACTCACTGCAAACGAGCTGAGTCCTCGCCTTATTTATAAAAGTAGAGAGGACAAGCTAGTTCTGAGTCCTGGTAGCTCCTATATACTTATATAATAACTATAGCAGCTCCCAGTTACTGAATGCAGTACACTCATAATAGTAGGGTTTTGGTCACTACAGAAAGCTCCTTAAAGCAGTATACCAGTGATTACAACTTCTCTGTGAGGTGGGTGCCATGATCTATGTTGTACAGAGGTAACTGAGGCTCACAGAGGTTTAATAATTTGCCCAAGGCTATGCTGCCACGATGTGGAAGAACCCACATTTGAAACCAGGTCTACTGGAGTCTAGAGCCAATACGTAAGACCATTATACTAAACTTATCATGCCCCCAAGTGCCATTCTCTCTACATTAAAAAAATTATTGAGGGGGCACTAATAGTCCTAAAAAGGTGTATTTAGGTAGATCCTTGGGGTGGGATCACACGCCATATAAATGACTTTTAAAATTAATTGATATCCTGCTGAATTTCACAATGGATTTGACTCAGCTATAGCTGAAGAATGTTTCCTCTATGTTTTGATTCTGTTTTCTTTCATTATACCTAGTTTTACTTTGACTTGTGAAGATACACATATTTGATCTTTGGGAGCCTAAGTGTAGAAAGACTAAGGAAGATGACCCATCTCTAATGGTGCTGAACAAGCTTGGATGTTTTTCCTTCTCAAGTGCTGGAAAGGCTGCCAACTTGGATGCTGCTATGGACTGGTGATGTGGTTACGAAAATGTCATAGTCACAAAGGGTTTCTAGGGCACCTCTAGTGTTAGAGAAGTTTCTGTGCCAACTTCCTAATGAATAAAACAAAAGTATCAACTCCTTGAGATGTCTGCCAAAACTTCACTGGCTTCTAAGAAATGCTCCCAAAACAGGGATGATTCTTTGCTATCAGCAGGGAAGGAGGACATCTGACTACACAGAAACATCTGAGCGAGAGCGACTGTGAATTTATAAGTTGTCAGAATTCAGTGTAAGGTGATCACGCTTCCTCCAAAATAAGAGGGTACTTACTTGAGAGGAGAGTGATAAAAGGATATTGCATTCAACCTTGCAAGCTGACCTGTGGGTGACAAAGGACACAAACAAGAAAGGTGACATGTCAAGTCTGTGATGCAGTCAAGCTGGTGAATTATTTGGCTGAAAGCCATGCACAAAGACAGAGAGAGAAAGTCCAATGAATGAAGGTAGCATTCCAATCCATCAAACGACCTTAGGCTTACAGGGCACTCAAGGCAACCACCTCGACGTTCTCCAGGGCATATGTCTTGAGTAGGGAGACACTAACCAGGCCCATTATATTCTCCCAGCCCCTGCCCTGCCCTTGAACCTTGAAGTCACTGGGCATGGAGGGAAAGGAGAGAGAGAAGGAACTTAATATTTACCAGGTGATGGCGAAACTCCAAGTGGATCTTAAGTCATGAAAAGAATTTCCCTTTACTTTACTCACATAAGGTTAAATTCCTAATTAATTAAAATAAATAAATTCTAATATTTATACTGAATGGTGAAAGGCTGCCTCCCTAGGGGGGAAAAAATAGAACCTCCACAGCTTCAGTGGCTGTTGGCACCAAATGCGGAAACTGATATGAGCCCAATGAGGGTTATGCCTTTGACAGCACAAACCAGAACGTTGATGATTTAGCCACATCTCTCGCTCTCAGGGTAGCAAAGCCAAATGAGCCATGTAGGAATACCACCCCTCAGCATTCCCAGAGATGCTCTGGCAGCTTCCCTCCAGGCCAATTCACTTCTGTGGACAAGCCATAGAAGTTGCAAAGAAAGAACACTCTCCGTGGGTCCTGTGTCAGGAGACTTTGACAGTTTTTGTAGCATTGGAACATGGCTTTTCATATATAAAACCACTTGTCATTGAGTCAAAACTGACTCATGGAGACCCCATGGGTGTCAGAGTAGAACTGTGCTCATCAGGGTTTTCAATGGTTGATTTTTCAGAAGTAGATCACCAGGCTTTTCTTCTGAGTTGCCCCTGGTTGGAGTCAAATTGCCACTGTTTTGGGTACCAGTGGAACGCATTAACCATCTGTACCACTAGGGACTCGTTTTCATATATAGTCTCTCTTATTTATTTTGTATTTTTATGACTAGGCCAACATTTTTGTTGCTTCTACAGTATAGCTCTTAAAGTGCAAAGGTGAATGGAACACTCCAAAGAGGCAAACTTTTGTGTTATATTGTTGGGGTGGGATGGTGGGTTTCAACTTCCATCTCTCCTACATTCTTTTTTGGAAAATATTTCAAGGCTTACTTTATACACATATGAGAAGTAGAAGGTAATTTGTTCTCCCAGCTTCTTTCCTTCACTAACAGAGTAAGAGGGTCATTGCTGATCTAAGAAAGTGGAGAAAGCCAGATGGCCCTGAGACAGGAAGCCTGACATGATGAAATAACCCCCGGGGCCTGGAGAAGAGCAGGTCTGCACAGGCAAACATCCCTGAACCCCCAGAGCCCCAACAAAACACCTGTGGATTAAAGGGAAAGGAAACATACAAGAAAGACAAACAAGGCAGTAGAACCATCTCCTTGGGAAATAATGGCATTGTTTTTGGGATGAGTAACAATTGAACGTTTATTCCCAATTGCATGTGCTATGGTCAGTGAATTCTCAGATGGGTTACTGTACTCTGGTACGTCTGAAAAACCTGTCCATCCACACCATGCTGATCATGAAGCCTATGGTTCCCCACATTTCTCCATGAGGTTTGTCACTGTCATACTTACATGCGGCATGAGGTGGACAGGGAGCAAGGGATGAGGATAAATGTATCCACTTCCCTCACAAAGGAGGTGACCGAAAAAACCCAAACCAAACCTGTTGCCGTCGAGTCAATTCTGACTCAAAACGACTCTATAGAACAGACTAGAACTGCCCCATAGGGTTTCCAAGGAGCGCCTGGTGGATTTCAACTGCCAACCATTTGGTTAGCAGCCGTAGCACTGAACCACTACACCACCAGGGTTTCCAAGGGAGGCGACATAATTATGCTTATTCAATTTTCTTGTGCCCTATTTTTTGAATTTTTTTTTAATCTATGAGGAAAGATGTATCTTTCTTAATGATCCAGGAAGAGTCTGGGTCATTAAGAGAGATAATGCCACAAGGCCTCTATTCACTTTCCCGATTACAAGTTATAAGAACACATAGTGAGTGACAGCTAGGGGAAGCATTTACAACGCTCACTATCTAGAATACATGGAATAAGGAGTACAATCAGAATACTCCGGAAGGGGAGGGTGAAGGAAGGAGAAGGCACCGATGGTGCGAGTAATGTACAAGACCCAGCTACGGAGAAAGCTGGGGTGGGAGTGGTGGGTGTGTGGTCTGGCTCCCGGTACCTGGTAGGCTTCATCCTGCAGCTTCTGCTTCAGGTATTCCTCCATCTTGAGCTCATTCTCCAGCTGCCGGACAGAGTCATTTTCATAATTCTCGTCCTCGGGCCGCACATAGGGATCCCCGTCTTCTGTAACACTGGGAATAAACCACAGATGGAAATTGGGAGGAAATCTTAAGGAAAAATTACGAGCGGAATTCCCGGGTTAATTGTAGTTTTGTGGGCACTTTTTCCCCTCATTAGTTGTTCAGTACACTTCCATGCCTATAGGCTTCTTTTACCTATGGGAAATGGTTAAAAAAACTTTGGCAGTTACGAGAAATATACAATCAAGGTATTCTCATATGCAATTTTTCTATGGCAGTCTGATGCTAATTGGATATCTTTTTTTTTTTTTTTACAGTTTACAGGGATTGGTGGGTCTTTTAAATGATTTTCAAATTTAATAAAAAGCAGGCTTGTCTTTTGAGGGGATATAAAGTTTTCTCAATGTGGGGGCTTTCTTTTATCGAACCCAAGAACACTTGGAATAAGTGGAATGAGCCTTGTAGTGAAATCGTAATTAAGGACATTTGTTCATAATTTAACTCTCTTTATCTTACACACACATACATACACACTTTATTTTTTATAATAGAATTGAGTCTCAGAATATTAGCTAGTCTATACCAGAAAGGCTAATTCTCTAACCCATAGCTTTTGATCTTAAATATTTATATTATCTCTGAATCTAAATGATCCATTTAAATTGTCCAACTCTATGATGAAATAAATAAGAATGACCTCATTCACTAATGTGTAACACCATCTATTTATCCCAGGGTATGCAAAGCTCTTCATGGGACTTAACAAAGGTTCACCACCTAAATTATATCAGTAAAATATTCTTGGGGTAAAACACAGTGCATGTTTGGACAGCATAGATATTTACAGATACTACATATCCTCTAAAATGAAAAGAGAAGTCAAATAGAAGTTTTTGGGCTGGAACTTAAATGTCATTGTTCATGTTTATTTATATCCATATACACGCTCTCGTTATCTTTGGAGGTTTGGGGCCGGCCTCAGTGGGTCTGCAACGCCTCTGTGAAGGTTTCTTCCCCATCTCCTGGGGCCCGCGTTTTGGCTGGTACTGCTGCTTAGCACACCAAGGCCAGCTGAGGGGCGGCTTAAGCCATAGCCTTGGATCTTATGATTAGAACAAGGAGATTTTAGGTAACCACCATGTACATGCTTAATTATAAAAAGTGAAATAGATATGTATTTACCAGACAAAACAGATGACAACTAATTCACCATTTTGAATAACAAGTAACAAAGCCTAAATTATAAAAAAAAATAGAGGAGAGGAAAAGAACGCCAACTAAAATTAAAAGCAGAACATACTGCCATTTTAAATTACATTATGACTATTTTGTTTTGATCTTACGCTGTGCCCCTTTGCAGCTGGCTTTCAAGCCAGATCTATTTATAATTTCACATTATTACTGATCTTTTACTCACTACATGGGTTGAGAGCCAAAACATCAGAGAGGCCTCTGGTTAGTTTTTCTTTTGGATGTTTAAAACAGGCAGTTTATTTTTCAAGACAAGTCTGATGGACTTTTCACATCATGCTCTATCATCCTTCTGTAGTTTTTTAGTCTTCAACAGTCCCTTTTTCCAGCCTCTGCCCACTTTTTCTCAAGTAGTTGGCCTCTTTTTCCTAAAGGCCCACTCCTTCCTTTTACTCTTTTCCCTCTTCTCTCCCCAGCTGGGTCTGTAGGTCTGTTCCTCAGCTTTCGTTTCCTTGTCTGGTGACTTCTAGCTGATCCACACCAAAAAAGCCAAACCTGTTGCCATTGAGTTGATTCCTACTCATAGCGACACTATAGGACAGAGTAGGACTGCCCCATAGGGTTTCCACGGAGTGGCTGGTGGATTTGAACTGTGGATCTTTTGGTTAGCAGCTGAGCTCTTAGCCACTGCACCATCAGGGCTCCTGAGCTGTCTTAGGATCACAGAAAATCTAGTGGGGATGTCATTGACTCTGCTGGCTTCAGTCAAGGTACAGATTTTCACCTAATAGGGTGAAAATCTTTACACAATAACTCTTTCAAGGGTCAGGTTTATAACATGTTGTATTTAATATTAATTATTCAATGGTACCCAAATTGGATTACTTTATAATGAGATTTATACATTTATTTATTTCAATTCTGTTGTTGGTTGCTGTCGAGTGGATTCTGACTCACAGTGACCCCATATATTAGACAGAAGAAACTGCTCCATAGGGTTTTTTTTTTTTTTTTCTGGAGGTAATCTTAACAGAAGCAGATCACCAGGCTTATCTTCTGCTGTACCACCGGGTGGGTTCAGACCACCAGCTTCTAGCTTAGCAGTCAACTGCAAACCATTTGCAACACATGTTGTTGTTAGGTACTGTCCAGTTGATTTCGACTCACAGCGATCCCATATGACAGAGCAGAACTGTCCAATAGGGTTTCCAAGGTTATACATCTTATGGAAGCAGACTGCCACATCTTTCTCCCGTGGAGCAGCTGATGGATTTAAACTGTAGACCTTTTGGTTAGCAGCCAAGCACTTAACCACTGTGCTACCAGGGCTCCCTTTGCATCGCCTAGGCAGCTTTATTTCAATTCTGAGTGCTCATATTGTGTTGTTTACATCTGTGCTGAAAAAAGGCCTCTCCAGCATAACGGGATTCTTTAAGTACAGACAAGTGTGTATTGTACCATCAGTGGGATGGCAAATTCACAGGGCAGGATGACTTATCTTCTGAACTATTCTGTGAGTTCCTTGAAAGCAAACCAGAAAATCAAACCTGTTGCTGTCGAGTCTCGTAGCAACCCTATAGGACAGAGCGGAACTGATCATAGGGTTTCCATGGCTGTAATCTTTCCAGAAGCAGACTGCCACATCTTTACATTGCTGAGTAGCTGATGGGTTGGAACTGCTGACCTTTCGGTTAGCAGTTGACTGCTTTACCACCATACCACCAGGGCTCCTTCCTCTAAGGCGGGTAGCAATTGTTATATTATTCTGTGTATATCTAGTGCGGTACCTTCGGTGAACCAGGTTCCCAATAGCCACTGGTGGGTTTAAGTTATTGATACTTGTTGCCGCCAAGTCGATTTCAACCCATAGTGACCCTACAGAACAGAGTAGAACTGCCCCATATGGTTTCCAAGGAGCGGCTGGTGGATTCAAGCTGCCAACCTTTTGGTTAGCAGCTGAGCTCTTAAACACTGCACCACCAGGGCTTCTAAGTTACTGATACTCCCTGGAAATCGTAGGAGGGAAAAGTAGAAATGCCAAGTTTAAAGGCAGTGCCCTTCTACCTCTTCTGACAGACAGGGAAACTGCATGATCCCTTTCCAGAATATAGGACTAAGCAACCGTGTTTTAATTTTCCTTATTGCTCCCAACAGATCTTTCTGTTACTAGAAAACAGCTCCAAGAAAGGATACTCACATGTCACTGCGCATGGTACTTGTGGTGGCTCCGCTGTGAATGTACCCAGGTTTTCGGGCGTGGATTTGTGCGAGAAAAGCCTTTTCAGAGGTTGGCGATGGAACCAGATCCTCAAACTGAGTCCTTGCAAATTCAGAATCCACATTACTCTCCGTTTCACTTCCCACCTCTATCACACAGAATTGAAGAAATAAAGAATGGCTCATTAGAGTTTTATAATCTGCAAAAAAAGGGCTGGACATACCATAACATAACCTGTGCTGTATATGATATTTATCAGTTATAGCACATAAGTCAAATAAATGTTTATTTTTTCTAAATGAGAATTGACACTGATATGAATTACTATAACATCATTTGGTATATAGCACTTTCTTTTACACCTTAGAAATATTATGAAAAATTTTTGTCTCTTAATAACAGGTTTCACTTATTAAAGCTTCCATTTTTTTCCCCTCCAGAAAAGTCTTCAGTAAAGTCATCATTACTTTTGTTTAATATTACTCTCAGTTAGGAAATACTGAACATGCAACAATAAAATATTTACTTAATATTTTAAAGAATCACAAAAGAATAAAGCAACAGTACTTGAGATTTCTATAAAAAGAATAAGTTTTCAGTCATCATTTGCTAGGGCAGTGGGTATACACCATTATTTATAATGTACTAACTACTGTTATTTTATCCTATTTGGTAATTCTTAATCTGAAATAACAGCAACAATTTTGAATTAATTTAATTCTAATTATAAAATTATAGAGACTTTAAAAAATTTAAATCCAGGATTTTTTTTCTTTTGGGATATTCAGATTTTATTTCTTATAGTTGTTGTAATCTCATTATATGACTACGGTCTTGCTAGATAAATATCTTGTGATGTCTGTTTGAAGGAATATCAGAGATTTATTAATCAGTAAGATATTTATTTGTATATTTATGCCATAAAGATGTTTAAAACTCGGTATGGTATTAGTAGGAGAAAGAGTTTTCTTCAATTTTACCCTTTCGGTTTTCTTGGAAAATCGTTCTTCAGAGATATTGCAAAGATAAATTTCAGTTTAGTCCCCTTCAATGGACCATACATTCCAAATTAACAGGGACAAAAAAAAAAAATTTTTTTTTTTATTTTAAATTAGTACGTGACTCTGGAAAATAACGTCAGCATCGTGTCACTTTGGATCATGATGCCAATCAGAGGTGGCTTTTTCCTGATCCTCATTTATTTATTTCAACAAGAGGAAATGCTGCTTCCAACAGCCTTAGAATTGAAACAAGCATGTTAACAGAAAGGAAGTTGTACCTCTAGAATAGTATTCTTCTTTTTGCCCTTCCAAAGGTAATACATACTGGAGAAGGCCAAAAAGACTAGGTATTGTGGCAGTCCCACTGTCATTTAATGAAGAAATCCAGATTTAAAAATCTACACTCCCAATCTTAAACTTAAAAAACAAACAAACAAAAACAAACAAACAAACAAAAAACCAGGAAATAAAAGTGATTTAGCAAGGGATTCAGGCCTAGGAACAAGATACCTAGAGAAAGAGATATGAATAGAGAACAAATGGCCAAAGCAATTGTTTATGCATTAAAAATTTTGTCCTTTTCGTGATGTGAGAAAAACAAATACAAATGCAGTAAAGAGAAATACAAACAAAGCGAAAGGATGGAAACAGGTAAATGTACTGCGATTAGGAAGTAAACCATCTTAAATCACAAGGCGAATCAGAAAATCCCGAGGGCTATTTACAAAGCCCTGTGATCAAAGAACAGTTAATAATGGCTCCTGTTTTTAGCAGAAACTGCCTTTATGTGTTGTAGGTGTTGGCTTTCTCTGGCTTGACTTGGGGCTGTTGTGGCTGTATGTCTGGCTAAAACCAGGGCTCTGGCACTGCCCAGGGCTTCCCCTCAGGCAGGTCTCTTAACCATCCTCCCCTCACTTTATTAAATGGGATAACACCAGCCTTACTCTTTCCACATGGTTGTTGTTTGGTGGAAAAGGAGAAAATGTACAGGAAAGATGTACATATCCAGAACATTATGCAATGCTGAATATTCCCAAAACGAAGGGAAAGATGTAGAAGAACTCTGCAACTGTTTAACTGTTTCTGATTCACTACTTTGAAGATCTCTGGCAAATAAGAATCCCCAAAGTAGATCATCTGTTTCAATGGAGATATTGTTATTTAGTAGATATGCAACAGTTTGGGGGGTGGACCCGGCACTTAAAGCAACCACGCCCTGTGTGACATGCTTCACATATGCCATCTTGTTTCATCCTCACTTAACCCCAGAGGCCTGGGATTGCTATTGCTGCTCTCACTGTACAGATGGAGGAACTGCAGTGCGAGGTATCAAAACTCATCCATGCCAAGCTAGGAAGTGAACCAAATGCTTCTGCTTCCTAAGCACATAAACTCACATACACACACATGCACACATGTACACACACTTACTAGCTACTGAACGCTTGCTTTGTGTGTCAGGTGGTTTTTATACATTATCTCATATTCAGCCCAAGTCAGTTAGGCTTATATTATTGTCCCTTTCTGGAGATAAAAGATCTGGGGCTCAAAAACCTGTTGCTGTTGAGCCAATTCTGACTCATAGCAACCCTACAGGACAGAGCAGAGCTGCCCCATAAGGTTTCCATGACTGTATATCTTTGTGGGAGCAGACTGCCACATCTTTCTCCTGCAGAGGGGCTGGTGGCTTTGAACTGCTGACCTTTTGGTCAGCGGCTGATTGCTTAACCATTGCGCCACCAGGACTCCTATCTGGGGCTCAGAGAGGTTAATACCCTGTACGTGGCCACACAGATAATACATGGAAGGCATTGAATTCAGATCATTCTTGTTCTAAGGCCCCATCTCTGTCCCTGCACTTTCTCCTGTCTTCCAGGGCTATGTGGAGTACAATGGAGAGATGGCACAAGCCTACAGGGGCCTGGGAGCCAGGAGAGAATCTACCTTAGAGGTAATATTTGAACTTACAACTTAAAAATACAAAACAAATACCCTTTCTACTATACTCCGTCTTCTGACTGTGATGCCCTGAGAATGCCCATCAATAACAGTCATCATTTCCACTAACTGCATTTAGTTAAAATCACACCCTCAGAAACTAGTGTACGAATACCTTTTCAAATCAATGTAAAACAACAAAGTCCAATTAAAATTTAGGCTCATGATATCTGGCTAAGTATCCTAAGAGAGTATTCAGAAAATTCAGGAAAAATTTGTGCCTGAATAAGTTCATCAAAGAATACTGTAATCGTGAAAATCTGGAAACAATGTAATTGTACTCCAAATAGAACAATAGTAATTGTCTTAGTCATCTTGTGCTGCCATAAGAGAAATACCACAAGTGGATGGCTTTAACAAAGAGAAATTTATCCTCTCACGGTAAAATTGGCTAAACGTCCAAATTCAGGGCGTCAGCTCCAGGGAAAGGCTTTCTCTCTCTGTCAGCCTTCTCATCAATCTTCCCCCGGACTAGGAGCTTCTCTGGGCAGGGACCCCAGGTCCAAAGGATGCACTTTCCTCCCTGTGCTCCTTTCTTGATGGTATGAGGTCTCCCTGTCTCTCTGCTTGCTTCTCTCTTTCATATCTCAAAGAGATTGCCTCAAGACACAATCTAATCTTGTACATTGAGTCCTGCCTCACTATCACCACTGCTGCCCATCTGCCCTCATTAACGTCAGAGGCAGGATCTACAGCATATAGGAAAATCACCCAATACTGGGAATCATGGCCTAGCCAAATTGATACGCACATTTTTGGGGGGACATAATTCAATCTATGACAGCAATATAACCCCTTCCATGCTTACGGGTACCTCTAGGGACCAAGTACTTTTTCTGCCTCAAGGTTTATTGGGAAGCTGCTGCACCACTGACAGTACATGTTATTGTAACGCAGGGCCTTTAGGACTGTTTGAAACCAAACAAACAAGCGTGTGCTGTGAATTACTATTTTTACAGGGTATTCTATGAGATGTCTGAAGTTTTGGTAAGAAAAGTAAAAATTTTGAAAATTTTTATTTGTTACACATCCGTACCAATAGGCCCTGGTGGGGATTCTGGGGAATAACTAGCGGTACTTCATATGTACCACTAAACACTTGGGGTAGGCTTGTAGAAGGCGGCAAGAAAAAAAATCCATACTACCTACCAAAAATTCAGACACACTCAGTGATTCAGAATGCTTCTATTAATGAATACACATAGTATCAACGAAAAAATCCAAAGCAGAAAATAATTGGAGCACGAAGGGGATAAGATCTATCTCCACCACCATCAGTTGCCATTGAATTGACTCTGACTCATGGTGGTCCTAATGTGTGTCAGAGTAGAACTGCACTCCATAGGGTTTTCAAAGGCTGTTTTTTTTTGGAAACAGATCTCCAGGCCTTTCTTCCAAGGTGCCTCTGGGTGGACTTAAACTGCCAAGCTTTCAGCATGGGAAAATCATATACCGAGATAAAATGAAAGATGCAGAAGTATATATATACAGACATACACCCCTGAATTTCAATGCTGTTTTATATCTACACAGTAATTTATACATAGATTTTTAGATATACAAGGAAGTAAACACACAAAAAAGTTAACAGAGACCGTCTTTGGATCCTAGAATTATAGATTGATTTTAATATTTTTCTTTATTATTTTCTGTGTTTTCCTAACTTTCTGCATTGAGCACATATTAATAGTCGTCCAATCAGCAAAATATAAACATTACTACAAAATCAGAATACACCAACACAATGTCACAGAGACCTTTAATTTAATAAGTCGTTTTACATATGACAACAAGCAGGTTTCCTGTAGAGGCCCCCCCATTCATGGCTCCCTCTGCAACAAGCAGACAGCTGAGGGGGGCTGGGGACTCACCAGAATTTAGCTCTTTCACAAGGGAGGACATGGTGTTAGTGATGGAGTCTGCTGCCACCAGCAAATCGTTCCTTAAATTTCTTCTTGAACCTTATGGAGAAATAACAATAAAAAAAATCAAAGCTCTTCCTTTTTTCTAAATTATCATATTGCTTGTTATCATTTCCACTGACATCCTAAAACAAGAAAACTTGTAAGACTTCTCCTCAGAAGTGCTTTTATTCTCTTCCTGAACAAAATACACCATGCTTAGGACAGTGACCCCTAGGTCAGATGAGATGGCTAATGAGAGGTGTACATACAATTTGTGTCCAAATCAGGGCAATTAAAACAATTATTGTGGTACAATAGTTATAACAAAGAGCTGCCATTTTAACCATTTTAAAATTATAATTCAGTGAAATTAATTACATCCGCCATGTTGTGCAATCTACATCACTATCCATTTTCAAATATTTTCATTACTCCAAATAGAAACTCAGTTCTCCTTAAGTAATAACTGCCTATTTCTCCCTCTCCTCAGCCCCGGTAACCACAATTAAACTTTTGTCTCTCTGCATTTGCCTATTCTAGATATTTTTCATGTAAGTGAGATCATACAATATTTGACCTTTTGTGTCTGACTTATCTCACTCAGCATTATGTTTTCAAGGTTTAGCTATATCACCTTATACATCAGAACTTCATTTCTCTTTATGACTAACTAATACTCAACTGTATAGACATACCACATTTTGTTTATCCACCTGTTGATGGACACTTGGGTTGTTTCCATCTTTTGGCTATTGTGATGAATGCTACAATGAACACTGGTGCACAGGGGCAGTTTTGAGCATTAGAAGGGGGCAGGATTAATAAGACGGTGTCACACAGGACAAACAGGGATGGTCCTGGGTAAGACATTATGTGTGATCATCCCACTTAGGAAAAACCCACACAGATAAAATGTCTGGTTTTGCCAGAACAGCTGTGCCGTATAGCACTTAACCACTAACCAAAAAGTTGGAAGTTTGAATCTACCCAAAGGCACCTTGGAAGAAAGGCCTGGTGATCTACTTCTGAAAAATCAGTCACTTGAAAAATCAGCCATTGAAAACCCTATGGGGCAGTTCTACTCTGACACACATGGATTGCCACGACTTGGAACTGACTTGGTGGCAACTGGTTTGGTTTTAGGAATGGGGAAACCTGTGTACCAAATAACCCAGAGTATGGATCTTTTTTTTTTTTAGGGAAAAGGCTGAAGCATTCTTGTTCCTGCTGCCAAGACATGGCATATATATATGTCTTGGAGTCCTGGTGGCACAGTGGTTAAGAGCTTGGCTGCCAACCAAAAGGTCGGCAGTTTGAATCCCTAAGGGGTAATTCTACTGTGTCCTATAGGGTAGCTAGCTATGAGTTGGAATCGACTCGATGGCAATAGGCTTTTTTTTTTTTTTTGGTTTCGTACCCTGTATTGAAACTTAGAATATGTTTCTCTATAGAAGAGAGGGATTATTACTATGTTTTAGGTACACTAAAGATTAAATGGGTATTTGTGGGCCGGCATGGGAGTGGGGCAAGGTGGAGATGGTGCTGAGGGCTAATCGCCATAATAACTTTAGAATAAAGGGTTTGAGATTTCAGATAACTAATGTACAAATAAATTTATGTAACATTGAACTTTTTATGCTTATAAACCAGTCTCTTCTGTCATTTCTCAGAAAATAATAATAAAGAAACTAATAATAGGTATAATTAAATTAAAAAATTAAAAGCAAGTAAAACATTAATTATAATAGAAGTTCAAATGATTTAAAATACTGCAGATTTATTTAAAATGTGATTTAGGGAAAAGACTTTTTCCCTCTAAAAATTAAAAAACAAAGTTATTTTGTAATTTCCATTAAAAACTCTTGGATCACATTCAGTCCTAAGAACAAACAGCCCTTTCCCTCATAACAGACTAAGGGGTTCATCATTCTCGCCCTTTAAAACTTGTTAACACTCCTTTCCCCACACACAATGGATGAGAAGGTCTATTTCCTCACACTCTTGCTATCCCTATATATTATTGATATTACATTAAAAATTTTTTTTTTCATCTGCTAGGCAAAAAGTGATCTTTATTAAAATTTGTATTTCTACAATTATTTGTGAGATTGAATATCTCTGTTCATATCTTCATTGTCAATTTATATTTCTTCTTCTGTCTGTTCCTTGGAAACCCTGGTGGCGTGGTAGTTAAGTGCTACGGCTGCAAACCAAAGGGTCAGCAGTTCAAGTCTGCCAGGCATTCCTTAGAAACTCTGTGGGGCAGTTCTATTCTGTCCTATAGGGTCGCTATGAGTCGGAATTGACTCGACGGCACTGGGTGTGTGTGTGTGTGCGCGTGTGTGTGTGTGTTCGTATCTTTCACTTAGTTTTGTTTGGGGGATATCTTTCTCTTATTCATCTCTGCTGGAAATGGTTTTCTCAAGTCTATTTATCTTTTGACTTTGTTGATGATCCTTTTTGCCTTAAAAGTGGTCATCACATCACATATGTACCTCCTTTCCTTAGATTTATATGTGAAGACCAGGACAGATGTTCATGGCATATTACTAATTCAAAGAAAACACAAATTACAGATCGAAATGCAATTCCTGATCTTATTTGTATGAAAATAAAGGATATGTGTCTATAAACATACACTTGTACACGTCTATCTATACATAAGCAAAAAATTGGTAAGGACCAAACTTCTAGGAATGAGACTGGAGGGGTGAGGGTCTGGAGGAAGCTTTTTTTTTTTCTTAATAAATTTAAAAAGTGGTGGCAAGAAAAGGTTCTAAAAAGTGTTAACATTTCCTTCCAAATTAATAAAGTCACTGGATTGGGGTACCCCAGCAGTGTGAAAATGGAAGAGGCGGTCGGGGGAGAACGCATTGTGTCATCTTCCATCACTCTTTATGCTCCTCCCCTCAACATCGAGGTCAACCTTGTAGCTCCGTTATACATAGGCAAGGATTCGACTCTTCAGGGCATCAGAACAGTGATGCTGTAAAATGACTAAAAGTTTGTCTATCTCACCTCGTGACTAAAAATCTAGGGCTGTTCAGTCTTGGTCTACAGTTTCATATAAAGAGAAGATAGTAGGAAATAAGGTATTTCAGAATTTTAAAACAGGTAACATTTATAAAGTTGCCTGGGAGAGTGGTGGGAGGATTTCCAGGCCTCAGCAAAGTTCAGATCCCTAGTGGCTCAGTGGTTAGGAGCCAAAGCTCCTAATCAAAAGGTCAGCAGTTCCAATCCATCAGCCCCTCCTTGGAAACCCTATAGGGCAGTTCTACTCTGTACTATAGGGTCAAAATCAACTGGAGGGTAACTGGTTTTTATGAGTTGGAATCAACTCGGGGACAACATATACATATTTTTTTTTTTAGCGAACACTCACAGAAAAATGAGGCAGGGCAACAGAAGGAAGGTAAGAATGTAAAGTGAGGAACAGATTAGGGTAGGGGAGTTTCTGAGAAAGCCATGGAATACACTAGAAGACACTCTGTATAGCTCTGATAACTCTCAACCAATCAATACACCTCAGTGACTTATTTTCCACATAAAAGTAGAACCCAACAACAACAACAAAATTAAGCCACTTACTTTGTGCAAATGCCTCTTGTACATCTCCCCCGACCCCAGTGAGAGAGTCCTGAGGAGCGTGCGTCGGGGTGGAGCAGGCAGATGCTGACCGGATGGGCATGGGGATTGGTCTGCTGATGGTGTGGCTGGGAGAGGAACGAGGAGAGCCTGCCCCTTGGGTCTGGAAAGACAATGCAAATCGTTAATTTGTTTTCCCAAGAATTGTCATATACCCTCCCAATGTCTCAGTCAAATGTAAAGCAAAAACAGTGACAATGAAATTCCAAAGCAGGAAGGAATCCCAGATAATTGCGATGGTAAACTTAAAACCTGGGTTGAAGGTACTGATAATTTAGGACCTTATTCTATACAATCTCGAGCTTTGGTTAAATATTGAAGTTTAAGAATAGTAGTACTGCACTCTTCTGTAATAGATGACATGTGTGCCTAGATAATGAAGCTATTGTTAAACAGAGATAATTACAAGGTGTACATATTTTCTCCTCGAAGGAAGTTCTACATATAATAAAAAGATATTAAAGAGAAGGTTTTAAATATGAACTAAGAGACTGGGTTGGAAGTGGTTTCTGTGCATCCTAAATTTTCAAACCGTCTGTCTGACACATCTTTAGAGGATAATTCACGATTTAAATTATGACATGCATATTAATGAAGCATATTAAACCTCAAATAAGACTCCAACAAAGTCGTAAATTGTTTAATCCCTATGTTACAGTAAAAGTGGATTTCGTCAAATTACCCTTAATTCAGGGATTCAAATTGGGAAGAGAAAAGGAAATCATGGATTTTAATTGTGGGCCACTGCTTCCTGCAGGAAATGCCCTTCTCTTCACCTGTGAAAAAGCTGTATTCTCACAGGACAGAAATACTAGAACTTAAAAAAGAATACGGATAAAAGTAGAAAACAACTAACAGCCATTTATCTCTGCACGATAGTCATTGACAAAAGACCATTCTGACACTGGCACACATTGAATTTTAAGGCTTTGTACAACAAGTCTTCTTGGAAACATGCTTCCTGTTTTAATAATTAGATAACAAAGGAAGTCAGTCACACATGAGTAAGAAAATGCGACGAGTCCCTCAGGTGCACAGATGATAGATCAGTTAGTTGTTCACATCAATTTCACTGCGGGCTGCTGGGTCTGGCCAGATGGAGTGAGGCCTCTTGCCCAGAGCTTCATCATAAACCCCTTCGAACTCCCCGACATGCACCACTAGAGCCCTGCTCTGGAATATTCAGTTTAGATCTTTGCTGTGGGCTTAGCTGCTTACGGTTAAAACACACAATATCAATCCTGTAGAATGCCATGCTGTTAGCTCTCCAGGGCCCAGCACCACACAAAAGTAAAATCTATAGCTTGAGAAAAACCCAGAACTAAAAACGAAGCAAAAAAGAGCAGAGCACAGAAAATAACTCATGAGGTGCCCAGTGGGCTGAGGATTCCATTCTTTCACACTCAACAGTACCTTGTAATTGTCCATCCAGGCCCAAGGGAGGGAAATTTGCATGGCTGTGATGTTTTGCATCCTGCTTTCCTCAGCCCGCTCAAGAAGGGATCTGGTTTTCCCCAGCAGACTTTAGCAGCTCAGTCCCGTTACAATGAAAGTGGCTGCTTCTGAGCTACCACCACACCCCTCAGCTTCCCATGCAAATAAAAACCTCACATTTTAGTTGTAGGTCACAATGTACAAAGGGTTTTTATATATGGTATCTCACTGATTTCTCTCCACCAACCTATAAGGTAAACCAGTTGCCATTGAGTCGATTCCAACTCATGGCGACCCCATGTGTGTCACAGTAGAACTGCACTCCATAGAGTTTTCAACGGCTATGATATTTTTATGATATTTTGGAAGTAGATTGCCAGGCCTTTCTTCCAAGGCACCTCTGAGTGGATTTGAACCACCAATCTTTCAGTTAATAGCTGAGCACTTAACCGTTTGTGCTATGCAGGGAAAATTGTGCACTTGTGGATCTTAAGGCTCAGAAGCTAAAACGGATCACTCAGGAAATGGAGCTAGAGAGTAGTAAGGCTGGTGTCTGAGCCCACTGTTCTGACTACCCAGAGCTGCAGAAACCACAGTGGGCTATGGCTGGTGAAGGGTCCCTCAGAAGAGACAGGTGGTGCCAGATGCCCAGAGGGCTGCTTCCCTGGCAACCTCTCCTGTGTTTCCTTTCCAAGGCCGGTCCCTGAGCAGGCTACCCAGGAGCCAGATCACAGCAGGGTAGGGGACTGGAGGTGTGCAGTTGGATAGAGAGTTTTGTAGGGAATAGGCTCTTCTTGGCTCTACTGCACAGGCTGCCCCCCTCACCTCTGAGAAGCCAGACACTCTTCTGTGGTGGGAGGTCCACCATAATAATATAACCCCACATTTGTATATAATCGACAGTGTTTAAGACACTTTAACATCCAATTGTTTTATTTCATGTTCCTAACAATGCAGGGGTAGGAATGATAGTATCTCATATTTATGTAAGCAATTTGCAGTATAAAGCACTTTAACCCCAAATATTTCACTCAGTCCTCCTAATAACTGTGTGAGATTCCCATTCCACAGATTAGGAAACTGAAGCTCAGAGGGGATAATTGAGTTACCCAAAGTCTGAGAGCTAGTGAATGGCAGAGACAAAAATAGATTTACAGCCTTAGGACTGCAAGCCTAGGTTTTTCCCATTGCACCTAGAGCTTCTTCTCAGGATTGTGGGTAGTCACAGAATCCCCAGCTTCTGATGCCGCCCAGAGGCAAGCATAGGAAGGTTTAGTGACCTGAGGGCTGACCCATCTGCGTGTGCTGCTGGAGCAGTGTGCTACGGGCCTCCAGCTGCTCTAGGCAATACCTTTTAGTGGCCAGGTCATAGGAGGGCTGTGGAATGGGGCTCAGGGTGGTGGAAGAGACTGTGAGTTGTTTATCAATTAGTACAGAAATACAATCTCTTACCCGTAATTCTGAAATACAAAAAGCTCTGAAGACCACATGTTCTCTCATAACTAATTTGGCTCAAACTGATGTGAAGCTATTTGTATGGTGTCTGTACTGTATTGCCTTTATAAAATCTGAACAATTCTGATTTCTGGAACACATCTGGACCCAATGACTTCAGATGTGGAATTAGGGACCTGTAGGCCAATATTTTAATGGATATATTGAGGCTATACTAAACATAGCCCTGCTTATACCAGTTATCCCAGGTTGTCCACTGTAGAGTGCTCGTGGGGCTTCCCCCCTTTGGGCAGAAATTTAAAGGCAAGACACTATGTCTGGCCCTCCACCCTCCTTTCTGTGGGCCTCTCACTTCTTGGCAATGCTTCCCCTTTCTTTTCCTGCAGCAGGCTCTTCTGCTGATCTTGGTACGTCTAAGGTATTCCCAGCCCTACGTCTCCCTGATTAGCGCTTAGTCTCCAAAGCCAACTTTTCCTCCTCCTTTCCATCTGCTTCCTGTCTTCAAAACTCTCAAGAGTGGTTCTGTGTTAAGAGAAAAATAATCGACTGTGGTTATGTGTTAAGGGGAAAACAATTGACTGAATATAAATTACACCACTGTGTGAATGACTGACAGCCGCCATCTTCTAAGTGGATCTCTAATTGCTGCAATTTCAGGCAGTCTGATTATGTGAAGAATTTAGGTGGAAGATTCTGTCACTGAAGACAAGATTCAGCTACATCTTTCCTGCACCTTACAACTCCTGAGTCACAATCCATTCATCTTTACCCACTTCTTTGTCTTCTGGGGGTAGGACCCTGACTCCGTGGGTGATCGCAGCCCTTTTTTCTCTATCTCAGGACATTGTCCAGTTTGATGTATAGCATCTCTTAGGACCTACTGTTGGGAGCACCATCTGCGGCTTTCTTTTCTGTTCTGTTCTTGTGGGGCTACTAGGAAAGGGGGTTTGCTTCTTGGCATTGGGGTGGATCAGTGGAGATCTCAGTACATTTTGTGTTCACAGCTGGTAGGCCCCTGCAGAGTAGCTGCCTCTGGCTATAAAGTGAGGTTGTCTGCTAACAGCTTGAGAAGTGTTAGAGGAAATAATCTCTGTGAACACCCTTTCCTGGAAGTGATGTGATGAGTAATGGAGGAAAGATTTAAGGGACGAAAGTCCATGCAGATCAATATAAAAATAGATCTAAAATTCCTGAGAAGAGAGTTGATTTATGGAAGAAGGAAAAAATATATCACACTTAGAAAATTTAAAATAGCTGTCTTCCTCAAGAATATATAAAAAATTAATTTCCCCACTCCATCCTCTGAGTCTCCTCAATTTGATGTTGCATCAATTTTTAAAAAGTCTGACAAGATCCATACATTTTCTGAACTTGTCCAGGAAGTATTTTGGTCTTCACTCAGCACCAGAAACGAGGGACTCCTCAAGGCAAGGACCAAATGTCTAATTGGTGAATCAGCACATCCTTGCAAAATGGAAGAGGACCACGACACTGGAGTTGGGGCACTATGCACCCACCTCCAACCCCCAGATCTGATAAACCCACCTTCCAGGTTAGGTTAAGAAAGCAGCCTTGTCATGCCTGGCTGTACTCAGCCTGGGGAGGTACAACCATATTCAACCCTCTTTCCATTATTTCTTCCAGCGTTTGTCTTACTGATTTACTGACTATCATCATACCAGAACCAACCAGTGCCGTCGAGTAGATTCCAACATAGCGACCCTACAGGACAGAGTAGAACTGCCCCATAGAGTTTCCAAGGAGTGCCGGGCAGATGTGAACTGCTGACCCTTTGGTTAGCAGCCATAGCACTTAACCATTACGCCACCAGGGTTTCCGACTATCATCATACTGATGAGAATTTCTGGAGTCAGGCTTTTATAAGGGATTGTGTGCATGAAGCACTGTGGGTTACAAATGAAGTGATTAATTTTTGAGAGATCTGGCAAGAGGTGCCATTTAACTTGGGTCTTAAAAGTGGAGATTTCCAGGCAAAAAAGAGGAGATATTAGGAGGAAGGAAGAGCACCCCAGGGCTCAGGAATAGCCTGAGGAAGACAACTGAAAGTGCCAGGGGTATTGGAGATACAGTGGTGGTGAGGGGCCCAGACCAGTGTGGCTGAAGCACCAGGTTGGCTGTGGGGAGTGGAGGGAAATGAGGCTGGGATGGGGTACAGCCAGGTTTGGGGTTTTCAATGTCATAAAGGGAGCTTAGGCTTTGACCTGAACTAGAGGGCCTCCTTCTAAGATTTTCAAGCAGGAAGTAATTTTTACTTCTCTGAATTACTTAATCAATCCCATAATTAAAAATAGTTATGTGAGAGAGAGGTTGGGAGAGTACAGTTTTGAGCACTAAATGAGAGTCTCTATGTTGCAGCTGATCTTCTTTCCTCACTTTTGATTGGCTCACCCTCCATAGATTACTCACCAGAGAGTATAAGCAAGGGAAATAAAAGAAGGAGAAACTCAAGCTGGAAATTTTTTTCTGGGCAGTTCATATTCCATAATGTGTTTGTAAGAAGTAGGAACCCTAGCAACTATAACTTCCTGTGTTAATCGGACTGGCCAACTGTAAATAAAGAGAAAAGAATGGGGGTGGGGGCAGGAGACAGAATTTGGAATTACATTTGACTTTCTTCCCCTGAGTGAGACAGTGTCAGCTAACCATAAGGGAGAGAACAGAGTGAATGAGTGTGTTTGTAAAATATGGGTCAAATATTAAAAGCTTCTATGTACTCGTATGTCTATGTAAATCTATCGTTCTATCATTATATCTATCTACATTTATACTTACATCTGACATGTATATAATATCTTAAAATCAAAGTACTTTCATACCTGTTATTTTCAAATCTACACAATAGCCCTATGAGCCATGTATTTTCAATATGTTTGAAATGAAGTACCAGGGAGTTGACTGACTTACTCAGAATCTTATTGCACTAAGCAAAGAGCTGTTACCACTGGAACTCAGGTCTCACTCCAGTAATCTCTCTAAGAAAACTATTATTGAGGCCTTACTTTCCGAAGTCAAGGCCAGGATACTTGGTTTTAGACTAAGACAAAATATTTAAAAATGGAACTATACCAGAAACCCTGGGACCTATTGCCACTGGAAGTAAATTGCCTTCATTATTAAATTGTTTGAGTGTTCGGTTTATGGTTCCTTCAATAAATATTAAAAATACACAAAGAAGAAAGAGGGTAGGATAACTTCAAGTTTTGTAAAAAAATTTATTGCTTATGATACCATAATCATCATATTGTATTACAGGCACTATTTGTTTAGTCATGTTCTCTCCTCAAGGGGAATAAATTCATGCATTATGTCTAACAAGAAACAAAATATATAGGGATTATATATGACAGTATATTAAAATACTACATTGACCCACACAAGGTTACGATAAAGCAAGTAAAAAAAAGTAGAGGTTATTAAATCCAGTGCAACTTGTTGTATGGGGAGTTTTAAGTTTGATTTTACAAAGAAGAAGTCCCCCAGAGGGACAAAGCCCATAAATAAAAACAAAATTTAGAAACAGATATCAGACTAAAACCTCTAAATTCTATGGAGATCATGCTGTACTACTGGAAGTCTACATATGTGGATGGCATTTGTTTATTTTCTTACAGAACTGCTTCTGTAGGGTTGGGATTTCTGAAGCTCTCCTTGTAGTTTTCACTAAAGGTCAGCATAAGAAATAGCCACGTGAAATCTGCTCCCCCAGTTGTTCATTTCATTGTTTAGAACTCCTCTAAAGCTCCAAGGGAAGACTTTCTTTTCTATTTTATGCCAACAGGAATTTTGGTCCCTGCAGAACTGATATTTCTGTTCTGATAAAACCACCGATTGTGTTTTCCTTTCTTTGCCCCATTGCCAGAAAGTTCAGAGGAACACTCCTGTCCTTTATGGTGAGCATATTTGCACGCTCTTTTCCTTGGTTTTTGATTTTTCTATTTCCTTTATGAGTGAAATCACTGTTTATGTACTTTATTGTAAGCTGCCTCCAGCCCTTTTTACAAAGAGGCTTGAATATTAAATAAATAAATGAGTAAAATGGACAAACCCTTCCGCCACCCAGATGATACACTGCCAACATCCGGACGGTAATTTACTTGCAGCCTAAGTATCAGTGTAGCAGTACCCATGACTGTCTCCCTTTCCAGGATGCAGAAGCTGCTGAGGGGCCCAGCGGGGAGAGCTGGAAGGAAAGGTGGC
The DNA here is from genome assembly GCF_024166365.1 of Elephas maximus indicus. Taxonomy (NCBI): domain Eukaryota; kingdom Metazoa; phylum Chordata; class Mammalia; order Proboscidea; family Elephantidae; genus Elephas; species Elephas maximus. The sequence goes on along the minus strand of NC_064829.1, from coordinate 42,581,471 downwards.
AGTGATGTTTTCAGAGCAAATGGCCTAGATTGGTTCTTTGCATCCATCTGTTTCGAAACTCCCTCATCCACAGAGCCTTTCGAGAATGTGTGGCCTGGGAAATGGTACAGAAGGGATCCCCAAGGGAAATGGCTAAAGCAAGGGCTATTGAGTGTAGAATGATTGCCCTCTCTCTACACTGGGAGGAAGAAAGCCATCTTTGAGCCTCATTTTCTTTTTCTATGCACATGGTGGAGCCCTAAGTCAACCAGGTGCCAACTCATGGCAACCCCAACTCATGGTGATTCCATGTGTGTCAAGAGTAGAACTATGCTCTATAGAATTTTCAATGGCTGTGATCTTTCAGAAGTAGATATCCAGGCATTTTTTCTGAGGTGCTCTGGGTGAATTTGAACCTCTAAGCTTTCGGGTAGTAGTCAAGTGCATTAACCATTTGCCCACCCAGGACTCCACATGCTAAGTAAAAGAAAGGAAAGAAGAGAGGCCATTTGCCAAGAGAAACAGCATAAGGAAGGCATTTTCCCCAACCATGATCTAAATGTGTTGGAAGTACAATAACAACACCCCAAGTACGCATTTATGGGCAATTATACACTCTGTAAATGCTGTGTGTCTTTCACCCGGGGGAACTGTCTCTTGGTAAAATTTGATTTTCGTAAAGTAATTTTTTCCACAAAATACGAAATAATGTAATATGTTGTTTTTATTATCAGACATTACAGATTGCTTTTACACTTTCCTTTTTTACATACCATGGGAATGAAAGGTAAAATGTGTCCAGCATTTTGCAAACAGTCTTTGTTACACACAAACACACACAATGAATAATAGAAAAGAGAACACAGAAGATTTAAAAGATACGTTGAAATTGGACAGGCTGTGGTTCTAATGGGCCCATGGAAATAATATGAAACTTCTTAATAATGTTAGAGAGTGGGATATATTGTCATACACGATCTGGTACATGCACTTGAATTGAAAGCTGCTTTTATTTGGCTTTATTTTATTTTATTTTTTTCAGTATGCTGCTCCCTCTGCTGGCTTCTGAATCTGACCACAGGATCAGACACAAGACTTCAGTCTAGGATATGGTTAGAGTCACAATGCCCCTATTTCTAGAGATGATGTGTGCAGGGATCTCGTGAACTCTCAGAGCAGAAGGGTTCTTACTGACAAGACAAAGGCTGAACATGACCTATTCTTTAGAGATTATTCTCAATCAGTGGTAGGGATTCTGCTTGGGGGAAGAACTGAAAAGACAGAACGTGAATAGTCAGTTATGGAGTACAGTCTTTTCTCTCCCAAGATGGAGCACATTTTGGTGAGTGGTGGGGAACAGGGAATAATCATTATGTGATGAGCAAGATATTTAATCATCTAATTTTTGTAGAAGGTTCTACACCTTTTCCTTAAAATGGACACAATATTTGGAGTGTGAGAAGATACAGATGTTAGCTTCTGAGGACTGTGCATTTTCAGCTAACATTTTATCTCAGTATAGCTTTAGTAAGTATGGTAAGTGACTTGTGTTCAGAGAAGGGTCTGATCAACAACCCAGAAAAGTAGGAGACTGGTTTGAAACTTAGACCCCTGGAGATCTAGAAGGTTCCAACAAAATTACAATTTGTTCCCTCTTCTAAAAGATGTAATAGCTCTTCTTTTGATGCCAACAGTCGCAACAGTTACCAAAAATGCTCAATTTTCTACATCTCAATTCAAGCACTACATTGAAAAGGAAGCAAATTAGTATGATTTTTTTTCTTTCTCTCCAAACTGAAGCATGAACATACATTAGAGGCAAAAGCAATGAGAAAGACAGCAGGACGGCAGGCCCCTCCATTGTTAGTTAAGACCTGCAGTAGGGAACATAACTTACTCCCTGCTTCAGTTCTTCTTCCTACAGAAAGATTGAATCAATAATAGTTAGATTACCCAGGGTTCCAATAAAGAGCATGTACACAGTATGAGGAAACAAAAGGGGGGAGGGGAGGGAGAGACATCAGCATGGCCTTGAGGACAGGTCAGGCCTCTGCCACCTCAGTGACTACAGTTTCAAGTTTATTTAGTTTGTATTTGGGACTACAGACCCATCTCATTCCTCCATGTGCCTAACTATCTTTCTCTATTCTGGTGTTAGAATATTCTGATACACTAAACTGGGCTCAGTTGGGCTAGATGTAAGCCAAGATGTCTACTGGTACATAGACTCCTACTCCATTGCTATGGTGACAGAAGCTGGAGGAATGTGAGCAGGTAGCTGTTTTCAAAGCTTCCTGCCATCCTGTGAGGGAAAGATGGGGTCAGTCCTCTTTGGTATATTTGAAAAAGGAAGCAGAAGGAGCTTTAGTGGGCCATCAAATGAGAGAAAGCCAGAAACAGCAGCAAGTTATTAATTATTTGGTCCTGTCTTACTGTATATGGCACAACCAAAAATGAATTCTATACTTTAGATGTCTAATACACTGAAAAGTACATTTTGTTCAGTGAAGAAAAAGAATTCCAACACTGATTGTTAAAGAAGACGCTGATGGCAGAAAAAGTTGACTAAAGGGTAAAACAGTAAGGACAACAACGGGAATGTTACACATGGGATAATGGCACCTAGAACAATGGCTGGGACACAGTAAGTTAAAAAAAAAAATCCGTTAAATAAATGAATAAGTGAAAGAAAGAAATCAAGAAAGAGAGGGGAGAAAGACAGAATTAGTGAAAGGAAGAAATAACAACAGAGTAACAACAAATGATGAAGTGTCAGGGATGTGGGGGAGCCACAAGCTGAAAGCCAGGACATCCTCCTGTCTTACAGGTGAGCTGCCCCAGGGACCTTCCCTTCATTGCTGTCCCGTCAGTGTTCCTTTGGCATGTCCCAGCTCCAATCCATACTGGTTCAAGCTTGCTCACATAAGGCATGACGTAAGGACGACCATGTACCACTGCCACTTCTACTGGACTGACTGTGGACGTGTCATTATAATTAGTCTGTTTTTGACTTGAAATGTAATTTTGTGTACCATGAAGACAGGACTAAAGCTTTCTTAAAGGAAGAATGCCATTTCCTGATGAAAATGCTAGATTATAGCACCCTACAAAGGACTTCTATAGATCATTTTATTAAATACACTGCCTATAGAACAGTAAGGACATCCTCCCTTTATAGTCTGCATTTGAAGCCCATGGAAGTTCTGTGACTTGCTTCTAAAGTCACACAGATGAGCTAAGATATTTTACTGAAAAGAACAGAGTTATTCCTCTTAATAAAACTGTTATCACCAAGATTATTTAATGGCTATATCTTGATTTTCTGAACTCGACATTAGCCTCTGTTCAATCTAGTTAGAATTGATGAAAACTATTCAATGTAAAGTATTTCTAAATAAATTCAGTGTCATTACTTTTAAGGGCATAAGGCAGGAAGAAGTTGCCCCATGAAGGTCCTCAGCAGTTTGGCTCCAGGAAATGGATAAGGATGAGGTCTACAACTGACTGCTACCTTTTTCTGTGCCTAAGAAACGGTTCTGTATTTGAGTTTGGACCAAAATTTTGGGGAAAATGATATACACTAATTGGAAAAACCATTGCACATTATGTGCAAAAACATTTTACAAATGCCACACTCAAAGGTCTAAGGAACATTTATTTGAAATGCCTTACCTTTAGTAGCTTCATGAGCCCTTCTAACTGGACCATTAGCTCTCTCCGGCTCTCCTGGAGAGCAGACATCCTCTGCTCCAGCTCATCCTTGCGCTGTCTAAGAAAGAAGCAACTGTGATCGGAAACACATTCAATTCATGGGGCTAATGGGAGTTCCCACTCTTGTGGTGCTGATTACCAGAAAAAAAGTCATCTCTGAGTCTTCGATAGGGTCAACAGGTAGGAGGAACTGTTGTCAAATGACTGAACAATTATAGCTTGAGGTGTACTTTTATTTGTTACAAGTCATACAAAGCTTAAATACATTTACATCCTTTTAGACATTTCTCCTCTTCTACCCTGAAGTGAGGATGATGAGACTGCCTTTCTTACTTTGGATACATCATCAGAAAAGATCAATCACTAGAAAAGGATATCATGTTTGGTAAAGTGGAGGGTCAGCAAAAATGAGGGAAACCTTCCATGAGATGGATTGCCATGGTGGCTGCCAATAGTGGGCTCATACGATCGACTGTGAGGATGGTGCAGGACTAGGCAATGTTCTGTTTTGTTATAGATAAGGTTGCACGAATTGGAGCTGACCCGACAGCAACTAACAACCCTGAGTTAATTAACCATTCAATGAAATATTTTCTGGATGCTTACTATGTAGTGGGTCCTGTGCTGTACCATGGATTCCCTTGAGAAACAAACAAAAACCAAACTGTCATTCAAAGAGGCCAATGATACAGATCCTCCAAATAGAAGGACCCTTTTATAAATCGCACAGAAAATACCTATTACCTTAGTATTTGGAAATCTGATTTAGAAAAATACCTTTTAAATCCTTTCCACTCTTAGTATGCGATATGGTGCCTTTCTGAGGTGAAATATTAACAATACATAGTTACTGTGGTCAATCTAAATTTTTTGGTTTGGGTTTGGGTTCATAAAATGAAGTCAGAATAAAGAAGTTTCTATACAATTAGTCTACAACTGAAAATGATCTACAAGGATTTGTGTTTAAATTTGTTTTGTTTTGCAAAACTTCTATTAAACTGTCAGCAAGAATGGAAACCACTAGGGCTGCTCTATAATCTATCATGTACGTTGACACTAAGAGGTACCCAAATTATCTTTAAATGGGGAAAAACTGAAACACGATGGAGAAGGATATTAATAGCTCATATTTGTGAAGTGTATTATATTTTTCAAAGCAATTTCAAATTGATTATTTCATGACCATTAGTGAATAAGTGATACATGCATTTTTTGCATGCTCCCAAAGCATCTGAGTTTGAAATATCAGAACTTATATTCTAAAAATGTGTGGATGCTTTAACATGTATATATTCATGTATGAATCTATATACCTAGTCTCAATTGCACAGACACCGTATTAAGTGGATCTATAGCAGGGACTCTGAAATGGAAAACTTGACAATATAAAAATGTCAGACTGAGTTAGGTCAATGACATCCAACTGAAAGATATTTTGTGGGAGGACAGTTTAGGGACATAAATGAACCATTTCCAGTCTGCTTTCATATAGGCTTTCTCTATAAAGAATTATGAGTTTTCAATCTATAAATGTACCAACCTTTTTGAATACAGTCATATTTTTAGCTTATATTGCTAATTATGACTTACTTTTAAAGTGCTCCTTCCTTTGATTTCCTCTGTAATTGCCTTTTTTTTCTGAATTCAGAGGATGAGGACCATCATCATTTGATGGGCTTTAATGGTATCTTATTTTAGTCTTTGTCTTCCTGGGCTGAAACATTCTAGTTTTGAAAGTCTTGCCCCATTCAAAAATACTCTTCAATGACAAATCCATTAGCTGTTTTCCTTTGACCTTGTCTGTACATGGTGTTTTGAGTACACACGCAGTAGGGTTTAGTACAAGGGGAGAAAATGCTTCTGATTTACTTTCAGTACCCTTCTAGATACTGTTCTATAAGTTTTGGTACTTTGGGAGGAAGGTTGTAGTAAAATTCGAATAGTAAGAAATAGTAAAAGAGGCATTTAAAAACTATCAGAGAAAATAAATTAGCGTTAATTCAGAACTGCTTAACATTTAAAAAATCTTATTTATGCATTTATCTTAAACAGTATTAATCTCTTAAAACATGACATTTGCCTTTTCATGCATTTGATTGAGTTCAATTTTTTTAAAAAAGTATGTATTTAATAATGCTTTTATTCAGTCTTATAAGTGTTTACACCAATGGTTACCAAATGTGGGTTTGAGACAAGTCTGTGATGTAGCTACCCTGTTCCAAGTAGAAAAACGCAAACAAGGACTAAGCAGTGATTTTTTTCCCATAACGCTAAATTTATTCATCTTTAAAGGAATGCCTTTTATTCTGAGATTCTGTCAGATTATTGTTACTTTTGTACATGTATTAAAAATACTTTCTTTGAGGACAATGCTGGGACAATTGGAAAAATTTGAATCAGCACTGTAAATTAGATACTAATATATATAAATGTTAACCTTCCTGAATTAGATGCTGGCACTATGGCTATTCACAAGAAAGGCCTGGCGATCTGCTTCTGAAAGGTCACAGCTTTTGAAATTCTGTGGTTCACAGTTTTATTCTGAAGCATATGAGCTCACTGTGAATTGAATTGACTTGATGGCAACTGGTTTGGTTTTTGTTTTTTTGCAGTGGTTAAGAGCTATAGCTGCTTACCAAAAGATCAGCAGTTTGAATCCACCAGTCACTCCTTGGAAACCCTATGGGACAGTTCTACTCTGTCCTGTAGGGTTGTTATGAGTTGGAATCCACTTAAAGGCAACAGGTTTTATTTATTTTTTTGGTTAAATAGGAGACTATTTTTATTCTTAGAAAATATGCACTTCAGTGTTTAGGAGTGAAGAGCAATGATGTCTGCAGCTTACTCTCAAATGCTTCACCAGAAATATGAACGTAATTGATGTATATAAACACAGAAAGAACTAGAGAAGGATGTGGCAAAATGTTAATCTCTCAAGTGAGGGCAGAAGGAAATTCATTGTACTATTTTACAACTTTCCTGTAGGCTTGAAATTTTTTAAAAATAAAAACTTAAAATATATACTGTCATTTATGAAACTAGTAATAACAGATGATAGTAACTTTTTACAGTATCATATGGCAAAAAATAAATACTCAATTTAATGTCCTTTCTCAAAATTAAAAAAAGAATTAAACTAGTCTGTGAAATTCAAAAGTCTGGAAACCACAGACTTGCATCACAGATTACAATTCCATTTTTACTTGGGAAAAAACAGCAACAACAAAATCACTTTATATTAATGAGGTTTCTCAAAGAATAATTACATATGCATTGACAAAAATGTTTATCTTATATAGAATATGACGCTTGATTATTAAGCAAGGAATAGATATGAAAAAAATTATACTTGTTTTTCCTTGAGATTTCTAGTGTGATATTAGTTATTTCACAGTTTCAGCAAACGTTTTCTTCATTATAACGGATGGTATCCTCTTTGCAAATACAGTTCTTCAGCTGTCTTAATAACACAGTTGTCTCATAATAGTTTTGTAGTTGATCCATTCATCCCAGAAACATTTGTTGAGCTTTTTTATGTTTTAAGATACTAGAAGTAAAATAACAAATTGGATACAGTTCTTGTCCTCAGGTGAGGGACAAGGAGACTTAAATAAGTTCAAAACAATGACGGTGAGTGTATACGAAAGCTAAGAAAATGCTATAAAAAAAAAAAAAGAAAATGCTATACGTGGTAATAATGAGAAGGCCAGCTATATGTGGGGTAGAAGGTCAGGAAGGCTTACCAGGGGATATAAAGTTTGAACACAGGCCTGTGCAGACCACTTCATGTGGTCCTCAAGTTCTTGGGTGGTATGGTCTCTGCGTTACCTCTGCAAGTCTTATCACCATCATTCACTAACCTCACCCCAACCTCTAACCCCTAACACTGTGCACACACACACACACACACACACACACATATACACACACACAAATGCTTCAGCCCACTCCTATACATTTAGAACTTTCAAAACCCTTCATGCTAATTGCACTTTCATACTTTCTTACACGTTATCTGGATTGCTCTTCCTAATCTGGGTTTGAAGTTGATGTCCAATATGCAGCCCGTGCTGATTTTTCCCCTATTCCAAAGAGCCAGGCATTGCTGCTCTGTGCTGTCCTCCCCCTTCATTCATACTGTCATAGCATTTAGCTCTTCTGAATTGTACTTGTGTAAGGGAGCTGACACATAGAATTAGACTGTCAAATCAGACTCAGTGAATCAGTATTGTGCTTTTACTAATAATTTCCAGGATACCGCAATCAGAAGCACAAATGAAGCTGAGATCTGGGACATTCCATATGGCTCCCAATATCACTTTGAAAAACTTCCCTTGGAGATGTCATCCAGTGCAGGACAGAGGCCATGGGGAACCACATGGGATGTCCCAGACCTCTCTCTGCTTCATCCGTTCCTCTTGACTGCTTGTGTCCTTGACATCATTAGTAAAGCTCAATGCTGGAGAAAGAGCTCTGATTCATGCGAGTCTGATTTGACAATCTAATCCTGTGTATTAGCTTAGTGTGTAACTCTCATCCTTCTTTGGCTTTCTGTAGTGGGTTAATGGCAATATCCTCAAGTTGGTCTGCCCCTACCCACTTCTTTAGCACCATCTCTACCATGTGCCCCACCATTCACTTCATTCCAGATCAATAGATGTTTCTGTTCCTGGAAAGTGCCAGATTCACACCTGCCTTTAAGTCTTTAAACAGAGTTTCTACCTTCCAGAAGACTCTTCCATCAGCTGTCCTGGGCCCTTCCCCTTTCTTAGCCTCCATTCCCTATTTTAATTCAAACATTCCTTCTTCAGGGTAGCCTTTTCTGACTCTCTAGCAGAGGGTCTGTCTTTTTAAAAAAGGATTTCTTATAGCACTTATCTCAGCTCATAATTATAATACTCATTTGTGTGATTATTTATGTCTTTTCCCCAGTAGATCATAAGCTCTGTGAGACCAGAGGAAGTATCTGTTTCTACTAGAAAAGTTCCCATACGTTGCATTCTAGATATATTTGTTGAAGGAATTAATAAATGGTTGAAAGAGGAGAGAGAATTCTGATAGCAGTGTAGATCAGCCAGAGGCAGAGAAGCAAGTAAGTGCTGCTTATTATAATAGTCCAGGCAGGAGATAATTAAAGCCCGAGAAAAGGAAATGGAATCTACCTTTGCTACTCATTGTGTGGGATCTTGGGTAAGTTATTTAATTTCTCTGAATCTCAGTTTCTTCACTGACAAAAAGAGGATAATAATAGTATCTGTCTCTTGGGTTTGTTATAACAATTACATGGAACAATATATGTAGAGCTTAGAGCATAGTGAGTGTAAGATTAGCACACAGGAATGCCTATGTTGTTGTTAGCTGCCATCCAGTTGGCCCCTGACTCATGGCGACCCCATGCACAATGGAGTGAAATGCTGCCCAGTCCTGCGCCATCCCCATGATGGTTGCAGATTGGATCGTTGTGATCCATAGGCTTTTCACAGGATGATTTTCAGAAGTAGACTGCCAGGCCTTTTTTCCTAGTATGTCTTCATCTACAAGCTCTGCTGAAACCTGTTCAGCATCACAGCAACACACAAGACTCCACTGTCAGATGGGTGGTGGCTGTGCCTGAGGTGCACTGGCTGGGAATCAAACCTGGGCCTATCATATAATCCTGTTCAAATATTAGATCTGGACTGCAAACTTGACTTTCAGCTTCCTTGTGGCTAAAGTAAGAAGGGAAAAACGATCATTTAGAAAGTTCGTAATGCCCTTAAGAAAACATAAACTAGGCATTCGCAAAGAGCAAAGCTCAGTTTCTTTCTTCCCCTCTCTCATCACCCAGCTGGAAGAAATTTCTCCTATTGGTTTCTCAATAAGAGGTCAGTGAAAGATAAATGGATGGACCAAGATCTCTATGGAAACTACAATAAGGAGTTCTTGGCACTGCTTCACATGGCTACCCTTCAATACAAACTAAGGCCAAAGTAACTTTGGAGGGACCATTGTTTTGAAGATATTTGGAAGTCTGAAGTGACTAAAGGATAAGATTGGAATAACCAAGAGAAGAGGTGGTTAACCCAGGGTGTCAGGATATCTTTGAAATCACCAAATTGTGGAAGTGTCTTGCATAGAGTAAGTGGTTTAAACACATCTAGAGAAATATACTTCACAGGAAAAAGGGAATGCAGGCAGAAGAAATGACATGTGTAGCAAATGGAGGCAGAGAGGAAAATCTGTCAGGGATTTAGGTGGCTTAGGTCTCAGGCCTCAGCTACAAAATGATAGTGAGGGCCAAAAGCAAGAGCCTGTAGTGTAGCTTTGGGTTTAGCTGGGGCCATGGATGGAAGGAAAAACCCTGTTCTTCTGGGGGTGGGTATGCCCACAAGTCAGAGCCAGGAGGATGGCTTAGAATTCTCTCTGTTTCAACATGACAACATATAGAAGGGAAGAAATATCAGTTGGAAAACTCATCATCAGTGATTCAGAAACTTTGAGAAACCTTCCAGACACTGTCATCCAAATGGAACTGGATATTTTGGAAAGCAAATGCTGACTGGAGGGAAGCCAATAAAATGCTCACAAAAAATTCTCAGTCATCATCCCTCCCAGAGGGAATGGGCGAGCCAATGGAAGAGGTACAAAGAACATTTCAGGCAGAGACAAGGCACTCTGATGTGTAGAAAAATGACTACTCTATTTCCAAGTTGGTTTATTCAATTCTATTCCTGTGTACATTAGACTTAACTTTCAGCTTGAGAGCCCAGAGGGCCTACCTAATCCTATTTGGCAAAAATAACTTCCAAGCGTGCGTTCACCTTAAATGCCTCTGATGAGGATGAGGATGTGAAACCCCATGTTCTTCTTCCTTACATTTCCATCCCTTCTGGGTGACTGTGTAGTAGAATGTAAGACCAGAAATCATATATGTTGCGAAGGAAAAATTTCTGGTTGTTTTGTTTTTGTTTTTTTCAGAAACTGAGATCTAGTTTTTATTTTCTAGTTCATAAATCACAAGCTGTTTTCTAACTAAAAAACTTCCCATTAAAAACTCAGAGGAAACAAATAACAGTTTTTACTTTCATGGTGTATTTGGTTTTATGCTTTATGATAATAAATGGCAATGGTACATGTCTGGTCTGGAACGCTGCAGGGTTGACCAATCTGTCACTGGTGTCAGGTGGGGTGAAGCTAGTATATCTATTTGAAAAACCCCAATGTAGAATATAGATTTAAAATCCCTGTCATCTGTATTCTTAAAGAACATGTACCACAATTCTTTTGTTCTCAAAATTATTTTTTAAATTTTATTGTGTTCTAGGTGAAAGTTTACAGCACGAATTATTTTCTCATACAAATATTTATAAACTATTTTGTGACATTGGTTACAAACCCTGCAATGTGTCAGCACTCTCCCCCTTTCCCTTTCTACCCCAGGTTCTCCGTGTCCATTCAGTTTTTCTGTCCCTTCCTGCTTTCTCATCTTTGCTTTTGGACCAAGTGTTGCCCATTTGGTCGCATACACTTGATTAAACTAAGAAGCATGGTCCTCACGTGTATTACTTTTGTTTTACAGGTCTGTCTAATCTTTGGCTAAAAGGTGGACTTCAGGAGTGGGTTCAGTTCTGAGTTAGTAGGGTGTTTGGGGGCCATAGTCTTGGAGGAATTCCTGTTTTTTTTTTTCTATTTAATTATTTTGTTATTAAAAGGTATTAAAGAATCTTTTCACATCAAGCAGCTCCTCCAAGCTTCCAGTTCCAGCTCTTTTATGGTTGCCTCCTCTAACTGGCCACATGGGCCTGAGTAGAGATAGACTGGATCCTAGCCAGACAACAGGCAGGGCTTAACGTGTTGAAGGGCTCAGATGTTAACATGTTAGAAGAACAAGACTTGGATGGAAACCCCAGAAACATCCATGACTAATATGTATGTAAACCCAATCAATAGAGACTTGATAAAATGAAAACCTAAACATAACCTGCTTAATTTAGTCTCTAAGTAGGGAGGAAGAAATTGGCACTCTCATTCTGACAAGGGTTTCTGGGAAGAGGCATCTGTACATACTATAAAAAATATGACTCAGCATTAGATGCACCTGGAACGTACTTGGCATCCAAACTGCAGGATGCAAAGAATGTAATACTTGATAAATGAAAGTGCCTTCTATGAGGGAATGTCTTAGAGTTCATTTGTGAGTTGTTAACTAGATAAATACACTTGAGTGTCTGTCATATCTAAGGCATGGGACTAAGTCAATCTGACATGGAGCCCACACAAGACTCTCATTTTGCAGCATGCATGCAGTAGGAAGACCTATAATCTTCACCTATGCCTTGCCTTGCTAGTTCCCAGCCTTCTGACTCAGAAGCACACTGAAATTCAGGAGTTGAACCAGATGATGTTCTAAGGTCCCTTCCAACCCAAACCTTTTATGATGACAGGCTAGAAAACACTGTTGCTGTGTGTCATCAAGTTGATTCTGACTCATACCAACGCTATAGGACAGAGAAGAACTATCCTATAGGGTTTTCTGGACATGGTATCAGGAGGGACCAGTCCCTGGAGAAGCATATCATGCTTGGTAAAGCAGAGGGTCAGCAAAAAAAGAGGAACACCCTCAACGAGATGGATTGACACAGTGGCTACAACAATGGGCTCAAGCATAACAACAATTGCGAGGATGGTGCAGGACTGGACACTATTTTGTCGTACATACGGTGGCTATGAGTTGGAACCAACTTAATGGCACCTAACAACAACAACAACACAGGGTTTTCTTGGCTAAACTCTTTATTGAAGCAGGTTGCCAGGTCTTTTTTCCTGTAGAGTGGCTAGTGGTTTGAACTGCTGACCTTTCAGTTAGCAGCCGAGCGCTTAACTGTTGTGCCACCAGGGCTCGTTAGACAATACTAAAAAAATTCAAACAAAACCCATTGCTGTCTGACTAATAGTGACCCTATAGGACAGAGTAGAATTACTTCATAGGATTTCCAAGGAGTGCCTGGTGGATTTGAACTGCCTACCTTTCGGTTAACAAGCGTAGCTCTAAACCACTGCACCACCAGGGCTTCCTAGACAATACTAGCCCTTTTTAATTCCTTTGCAGAAAAATAAGGTACCAGGCCTATTTTTAAAAATCTGTATTCAGAATTATTAGGGATAAAAATTAGGAAAAAGATTAGATTCCTCTTTATGGGTTTGCAGGTAAATTTTAAAATTTAAAAACCTGTGATGGCTTTTAATGCTTGCTTTTTAATAACTTCAATAAAAAGTCATTTAGCTTTTTATGTGTTTGTTTTGTGGATCATTTGTATCACTGATGACAAGGTAAATAAAGAGTTGTGTTCAATTTTTTTCCAGTGAGAGATTTTATTATTTAGAAATCACTGTTTCCTTTGCTCTGTGTGAAATGAAAGAATAAAATGTAAACACTCTTCTCCCAATTCACCACAATTAAGTGTGTGCTATTAACAATAAAAGCAAACAAACGTCATCAGCTCATGGTGCCTAAGGACCATTTACTGGCTAGACACTGTTAGCCTCATTAAACATCTCAAACATACACATTCCCTGGGGTTACGTGGGCCTCCTCTCTTACCTGAGGAGCCGGAGTTCGGCCAGCAGAGTGGGGTTCTGTTGCGCCTTCTCTGGACTGGGCTGAGAAGCTTGTTCGTGCTCTAGCCGCAGCCTTTGGATCTCCTGTAAGATTTCTCTTAGGAGAGAGGAGGAAGATAAGAAACCAGGGTCAGTTAACTTTCAAGATACTGACGTCTGAGCAGACCAGGGCTACCAGAACAAAGAATGAAGGGCCCATCTTATGTGTAGGGGCAGAAATGACCCTCACTAACCAACCGGCTCTCTATTTTTATGAATGTGGCTATTTGGTACTGCGGGCGTACTCTCTAGTACATCCAAATCCCGAAGGTTCTGCAGTGTATAGTTGGAGCCATCAAGCCAAGTATTATTTCCAGGACCTAGTCTCTACAGTAGGAGTCCCTGGGTGGTGGAAATGGTTAAGCACTAGGTTACTACTATTTGAGAGGTTAGCGGTTTTAATCTACCCACAGGTGCCTGGAGATCTGCTTCCGAAAGGTCACTGCCATAAAAACCCTCTGGAGCACTGTTCTCCTCTGCAGTACATGGGGTTGCCATGAGTTGGAACTCAGTGGAAACTGGTTTGAGTTTTTTTTTTTTTGGTGGTCTCTATGGAAACCCTGGTGGCGTAGTGGTTAAGTGTTAACGGCTGCTAACCAAAAGGCCAGCAGTTTGAATCCACCAGCTGCTCCTCGGAAACTCTATGGGGCAGTTCTACTCCATCCTATAGGGTTGCTATGAGTCGGAATCAACTCAGTGTCAGCAGGTTTGGTTTGTTGTCTTTTTTTTTTCCTATAGTAAGTAATGTAATGCTGTGGTACTGTGTACAACTTAGAAGAGTGCACTGCTTAGGAGACAAAAATGTACCTTCCTATTTTTTATGATCACACTCTGACACAATAAAGTACCCGCAACTACCAAGTGAAGAGGTGCTTTGAGGGAAAATAAGGATAAATGATGCTCATTTCACAAAACTAAATAACCCCATTCTCTCACCAAGAAGGAAATTCCTCTCACGGAATTTGTCTGAGAATCCCCAAATTAGGCAAAACCTTCCTCTTTTAGCTTAATATTTTCAGCCTTAGCTATGGATCTCAACAAGGGTAGACTTAGAAGCAAAGTGCTTTTAAAAGGAGTTACTGTAATTGAGTCTGTGACAAGAGTGCTATCAGTGTGACCCCTCTCAGGGGTGAGACACGTGAGTCTGTTATTGATGTTGGGGCCTGGGCTGCCCTACATTTAGGTGAACATTAGGCTGGCCACAAAAGAGATGTGACCTGGACAAGGCAAATTATCCCTAATAGAGCCAGGAGCCATTAAGGAAGGTTACAAGTCACTTATTCTTGGTGTGTGTGGGGGTGTCAGTCTCCCACCCCCACAAAAAACCACAAGAGCCAATAAGACAGAACAAAGCACCATGAATGAAAGGTGGACTGGGTGAGCAAGGGGGACTGGCTATCCATTTGAAAGGTTGATTTACAACAGCCTGCTTCATAAACACACGACAGACTCAGGAGGCTAATTATAACAAGTCACTACTAGACCTCTCATGGGTGTAGTGAGAAGGCTGAATTATGATTCAGTGGCTTTCAGCTCTTTGTTTTGTACTCCTTGGTTTTCCATGGTGGAAACCTTTCTTTAACAGAAATCTTCCATGGGAACCCAATATGTCTCACAGTTAAGAGGGAGCTTCTCTGGTTAAAGAAAGGGTGGATTCCTGTGCTTCTAGCTCTCCTCCCCCTTCTTCAGTGCACCCTGAAGCACCGCTGCAGAGCCTCCAGGGTCCCGGAGGGCACAGCCTGGAAACAAGTGGACAGGGCTAACGTCCTGATATTCCATGACTCCTGCTAGTTCTCCCTGTTGGCTCTAAGAACAGAATCATGACAGATTAGTTATTTACCCCAAGGAAGGAAAAGAGAGAAGAAGTTGGTAAGAAAAAGTAATTATAAGATATGTAACGTGCATTGAGTGCTGAGTCTATACCCAGAAACTACGTTGTTTTATTTAATCTTAGCTTATTGAATACCTGCAACAATTCTGTTACATGTAAGGTACTATTATTATTTTTAGTTCATGGCTGAGAAAAGCATAGCACAGACCAGTTAAACGACTTGCCCAAATTCAATAACAAGTAGATGGTAGAGATGATTTGGACCCAGGTTGGCTAGCTCTGTAGCCCATATATATCAGACTGCCTCAATCTTTTTGTCTTTGTTTTGACAGGTCTCGCCTAAGCAGGCTGTGACTTATACAGTGTAATTTGAAGAGTCTTGGTACTCCTGATAATAACTCTGATTGGCTTCTCCAAATATTAGGAGTTCCTCCAATAATCTACAAGGAAGCATTATCTTCAGAAGGTCATTGCTGAAATGTCCATGAATTACTTAGGTAGACTGAGTCCTAAGGTGGACGTGAGGAACTCTGTCCTTCCCATAAGCTCAGAGATCTGATTACTGGTGAGTTTCCATGGGGCAGGAGTGTGAGCTGAAGAAGCTCCTGGGGCCTGGCTGTGGGGTCCTTGGAGAGCATGAGGCTACCAGCTTGGACAGATGAGTTTAGTACAGATTAGGTGCTCATTGGGGACAGGGTGGGGAACCCTGGGAGCCACGGAAGAACTCAGGAACAGGATGAAGCTCTCTTTTTTCTTTCTCTGGTCCTAAAAACAAGCAATCGGAGAGTATAATCCCAAAACCTCCAGGAAAAGCAGTAAGAGTGGTCACCATGGCACAGCCAAGATATTCATGACCCTTCCTGCTTCTCCTGCAATCAGAAATAGAGCCGCACAGAGGCAGATATTCCTGGGGTATTTCCTCAAAGGAGGTCCTGATTTCTCCTCAAGGGTCTTACCCCATGTTACAGTGGAAGCAGGGGATTGGAAGAGAGAACAAAGTTCCCTGGAGAGGAAGCGGACTAGGGTTAACATTGTAACCAAGATAAAGCACTTGTGGGCTTGTGAGTTTTTACTTTTAGTCTTCTCCTTCTAATGAATGACATAGGAGAAAGGTTGAAACTTACGGAAATTCAGGTGAAGCTTGACCTGCTTTTTCTGTTACTGTAAAATGACTCTCTTTGACCTTGACATTCTATTCCTTCTTTTCTACCTCTAATCTCTTTGTTCTTCATATCAGAACAGATGGATAGAAAGAAGGAAAGAACAACAGAGTGAAAGGGAAGAGGGCTGTTAGTGAAATCTGCGTTGTGTGAAGATTATTATTTCTTGGATGTTTTAATGCATGTCTTTACGTAATGAATGAATGCACCAGTTAACAGTTGCTGTCAAGATAATTCTGACTCATGGAGACCCCATGTGTGTTAGAGCAGAACTGTGCTCTGTAGGGTTTTCAGTGGCTGCTTTTTCAGTAGATCCCCAGGCCTTTCTTCCAGGGAGCCTCTGGGTAGACTTGAACCTTCAACTTTCTGGTTAGCAGTCGAGTGTGTTAACTGTTTGTGCCATCCAGGGATTCTTAATGAATGCACACTTGGGTTTAAAAAGCTAACTTGTCTAAAAAGTCTTACCTGTTCTTGTTTTCTAGTTCTGCAATCAGCTGCCTTTGTTGCTTATTTGCATCAATGGTGAAGGAGATGTCAGGAGCATTTCTCTGCTGACTTGGCTGCTGTAAAATACGTGGTTTACACTATTTAATACTGGAGAATGCAAACCCACATGTGTTTGAGAAGACAGGAATCATAAGACATGCAGACAAGGAAAAGAAAACCATTTCTCGCCAAACAACATAAAATCCAATTGCCATTCCCCTGGTAAGGATGACCTTTTCTACAGATCTGGAGCACATATATACAGCAGAGAGCAGAACAGGTCCTTGGCAGGCAAACACACTAAACATAGGAAAAGCTGGAAAAACTGTTTTTCAACGTTCCAACTTGAAGTCTTTGGGAAGCTACTTAATTCCCGGTATACTGGCCTGATGTAATTATTCTGTTCCCTACAGCCAGCTTTGAAAAAATGCTTTTCTGTTGACATAGCTCTTTCTCTAGAATTACTGTTCAGCTAATATAATGTATAATTAAAAATGGCATAGGTTTTTAAGTCATAGTTCCTAAGATTTTATTTTCTTCTTTTTTTGGTCAACATACCTTTGTGCATTTCTTTATTCATATATGTAATTTTACATTGATGGATTGATATATGTATTTGCTGCCTTCATACCACCCCGCCCCATCATTCTCAGTCAGGCACCCAGCTTTAACTGGTTTATATGTGGTCAGAGTGGTCTTCATTCTCCTTTAATCATATATATCACGTTACGACTGTATATTTCTATATAAGCGTATGTGTATTTAGTCAAGAGTTTATGTGTCCCTGTTTTACAAAATTGTGGTCAGATTCTGCAAACTTCTCTGTGCCCTGCCTTCTTCATTTTTATATTATATTATGGACATTCCTCCAAGGTAATTTTCATTGTTTTTAAAACAAATGAAAAAAAAAAAAAATCACAACCTTTCTACTAATGAAAGCCAAGATATTAAATATGGCACCTTTTGTCTAAGTCAAAAGACATGGTGAAACATAGCCTGCTCTTTCATGTTCTGAAACCTAATTACAGGAAAGGTTAGGCTTTGCAAAGGTCTAGTTTTCATGGAGCTTTCTGTGATCTTTAAATGGCAATCCTTTTAATTAAGAAATGATTTATGTTGCTAATGAAGAACTTTGAGCTCCTATGTTTTATATCTTGAATGACTGTATCTATGTCTGACATGGAGATATGGAAGCTTTGACCCATGACCCACATTTTTCTTCTGATTTCATCACATCATTTTCTCTTTTGTGCATGTTGTTGTTGTTAAGTGCTATTGAGTTGATTTTGACTCATAGTAACCTCATGTGACAGAGTAGAACTGTCCCACAGGGTTTTCCAGGCTGTAATCTTTAAGGGAGCGGATCACCAGGTCTTGTCTCCTGTTCAGTTGCTGATGGGTTTAAACCAACCTCCAGTCTTTCAGTTAGCAGCTGAGCGCTTAACTACTGGGCCAGCAGGGCACCTTCTTTCATGCATACATTTTATGTATTCATAAGAAGGAGAAACTTGCCCATTCCAGTTGTGGATTTGAATCCTTGCTTTGCTCTTTATATTAACTGATCAGAAATTATCCAGAGAAATCAGTTATTGGGCTGGCTCTCCAATGTCGTAACAGAATATCTCAAAACTATGGTTTCTGGCATAACAGAATTATAGCTGAGAAGTGAAAAAAAAAAAAAAGGAAGCAGCGGAGGGGCCAGATAGTTCTCAGGCTTGCAGGCCATATGGTCTCTGTAACAACCATTCAGCTTGGCTGCTGTAGCACAAAGGCATGTGTAGACAATTTGGAAATAAATGACAATGGATACGTTTCAATAAAACTTTATTTATGGACACTGAAATTTAAATCTCATGTAATTTTCACATGTCACAAAATATTATTTCTCTTTTGATTTTTTTTTCAATCATTAAAAAATGTAAAAAACATTTTTAGCTCATGGATCCTATAAAACTGAGCTGGATTTGGCCCAAAGTAGTTTGCTGACCCATCAAGGGTTAAGAAGTCTATTTCATTTCTTTTTTAATCAATAGATAGTTGTCAACATAGAGGGAAAATCAACACCAAGCCATAAACATAAGAAATAATGTATTTCTTTGAAGTGTAAAAATATATAGCATCTAACTTACTTGTTTTTAAAAATTAGGGCTAAGGATTTAAAAGTGGTCAATAAAAACAACACGTAATAGATAGTAGGTTAGTACCACATAATAGGCCTTATTGGGAGAAAAAGCAAGAGGGAAGGGAAACAACGAGTGATTTGAATTTGGAGGAGATAAAAGAAATATAGGCAGATTAACATAGGCAAGAGGTAGAAATGGTGGCAGAACGAAAAAGGAGGAAAAGAGAAGTATCATTTATCAATGCTTACTATATGTCAGATAGCATACTTTACACGTGTAATTACGGTTAACCTCTTTAATGGATGAAAAGGAGAAAAATAAAGACAGCAAAGCGAAAGAGAGAGCGAGACAGATTTTCAGTGTTACTCATAGAAGACAAGGTCACCACACATGAAATGTACTGGGTGGATTTCCTACCTCCCTTCCTATCTCCCATTTCTTGGCAAAGTCATAGTGACCCAGAGGTCACTAATTTTTATGCAGCCATGTCTCAGTTTTTGACCTTCCAGAAATCCAAGATCATATCCTTATATGGCTACTAAAGGCTTACGACATTTTCGTAATTATGAGCTATGCAGATTTCTATATTCTTTCAAAGACCAGATCTGGTTTTCTGACTATATCCTATTAACCAATTTGATCAATGAAAACTTTCATTGAATTCATTGGTTATTTTATTACCTTGTACACAATGTTTCAGACTTAAGTCTTAAACTTGAAGACATTGTAATGTTTTCATTTAGGCAAAACTTTCTTACCTTTCAGGCTCCTTCAAATTTATTGATTCATTCAGTCTTCCATTCAATGCATTTTTTTATTCAGCACCTGTTATGTAACAGGTACTGTGGCAAGTGTCACATAAAAAGATATGTTCCTTGTCCTCAAAGATTTTACAGGCAAATATAATTGGCATAGTAACTGCTGTAGGTAAAGTACGTACAATGAAATGTGTGAGAGCCAGAACTCAACAGGACTGCCTTGTTTCTCTGGGTCTCACAAGTTTTCCACCTTTGACAGTGTGCAGTCTTACTACTTTTCTGTTGCTCATTTTAGTAGAAAATGTTTGATTTTTCCTTCTTTGATAGGGTTCTGCCATGCACAGCCTATGGCTTTTGCAGGTTTTACTGTACATGATTCAATAGGTGTACAGAGGAAACATGGTTAAATTATTAAGATAATCAATGAGGAAAGAAAGGGGAGATGACATTTAAACTGACTTATTAAGTCGGAATAGATTTGATGGCTGCTGGTGGGGGAGAGTGAGTGAGAATGGTGATGCAGTGGGTGGGTGGACTCCAGGTTTCCACATGGTATATTTGGGAATAACTGGACCATAGGGTATGGAGTGTTAAGCGTAGGAAGATGGGATGTTATAGGAAATGCAATGACTGAGTAGAAAAACACAGTAAGGAAGGATGCAGAGATTTCCACAGTAAATGACCTCTCCATCTCTTTTCCAATTTGATAATATTTTATTAATTATGATTTATTAAGTTCATAATACAATTCTTAATATGTGATTATAAAGAGAATTACAGAGGAACTCAAATTAATGTGCAGATGGTATCTTCCCAATGATGTATCCAGAGAGGTTATATATGATGTAAGTAGTCACGAAACCCAAGTAATTAATGTTCTTAAGAAAAAAATGGAAGTCGAGACTGGAGAAGTTAATGCATATATAAATAATGACGCGAACATAGAGACTTAGCATCCACACCAGGGATCACTAATTGAAATGTCAAAAGGGGCCAGGGAGGTAATCTAAATGATTGTCAGGAGCCAGCTGTGGCAAAGAGGTGACTGTGGTGGCAAAGAGGTGACTGTGGTGGCAAAGAGGTGAATGGTTGCCCTGTTCAAACTGCTGTGTGGTGCCATGTGGAGTGAGGACCTGGTCTTGTTAGTCTTTCAAGTAAGCTGAAAATGCAGAGTTTTAAGGAGATCACCTGATTTGTAAATGGTGATAGTTAATACAAAATAAATACTGCGGAGGCCAAACAAAATTTTTTTGTGGGACAATTTTGATCTGTAGGCTGCCATTTTCGGACCTCTGTTTTATGCAGCACTTTCATACATTTTATTATCTCATTTGACCCTCATAGCAGACAGACTGGCGAGTATAATAATTATTTCTACTTGCAGATGAGGATACTGAACTCAAAACAGTAGTACTCTGCATGAGATCATGGAGAGCTGTGACTCAAACTCACAAATTCACACTGCTCATCTCATGTCTCACTACATCACACTGTCTGCCTACAGAGCACATGCACGGGTAAAAACAGGGAAGCTTGGAAAAGAGGTTTTGCAGAAACCTTGTCTTTCCTTTCAAGTGATCCCTGACGGTGATTACTTCTCCTAAAATCTGGTTCTCCCAGCTGACTTTAACTTACTTTTTTTATACTGCTTTTGTTCTTTACTTACAGCATTTAAGGTTTCATACACTCCAACTACATCTCTGTTTCACTGTGTCAGATTTTGGGGCCATGAAGTGCACTTTTAGCCTATCCGAGACTCCTTCTTCTCTTGCTCATGGTAGCTTCTAACAGTGTCACAGTCACTAATTTGAACAGAGAGCAAGTACTGGAGCTAATGCAATGGGTCATTATACAGCTCCCATCTGGGATCATTAGCTAAATGCTCTGTATGAAGGGCTCTGATTAACTGCAACATCCGATGTGAGAGGGGACGACGACAGCTTCCCACTTATTCTCCTGTCACCCATTGTCCTTTGTGATACACCCATCACAGCTCACCCTCAGTTCAGCACAGGTGAATTCTGAATAAAGATGTCAGGTTGATTGTGAAAGCAGCAAATGGAGAGAGGTATCATCTATGTTGTTGTTAATAGAATATTTTAAATGTTAACTTAAAACTCTTCTGCTTCAAACCTAGTGTATTCCCTAAATATATCTGCTTTAGACTCATGAAGGGAACTGTAACTAGTCCTCACCCCGTTTCTCAGGTCCTCACGTGGGGATTGGGACTGAGTTAAGGGGTATACGGGGACTCCAGGTTGATCATAGAGCCACATGACCTTAGAGAGCATTGTTCTTCAAGTCTGCCATTTTTAGCCTGGGAACTCATGACCAAGATACCACAAATAAAGCAACAAACACACAAACAATAAATTAGCACAAATTGTGCAGGTAATTAGAATCAACAATAAGGATAATAATGAACTTGACATATGAGATGCCAACAGATGGATGCTCTCATTCGAACTACTTACAGACGAGGAGGACTCTGCTGCCAGTCTTGCTGCATACCTGGCGATCAGCCTGTGTTCTTCATCAAGCCGGTTTGAACTATCAAGCATACTATGGAGAATAGAGCAAGAGGAAGGCCGTTAGGCACTGAGAAAGACGGGTATATTCATCTTACCTTCAGGAGTTTTTGCCATTACAATTTTTCAAAGCAAAAATTTGAAAGCTATTCAGAACCTTATTAGGTTAGTGATCCCAGACTTGGATTCATGACAGGATCTAATATGTCGTCATTCATAAATCCTGTCTTCAATCAATTCAATTGTTTTACAAAGAAAACTCCAAACAGGTGTGACTTTTCTGATCAACATTTCTGATAAAAGAATGATTTCTCTTTAATTTGTTTGCCTTTAACATTTTTATTTCTCTATTACATGTGTAATTTTTTTTTTATTACATGTGTAATATGTATCCAAAATAGACATGCTAGAAAATTTGGAGGACCAAGAAGGAAACAAATATTAAAAACAACTACAGTAAGCCTTTAGGGATTCTATTCACACACACTTGTGTAATCACTTCTTCTTGAGTGTGGACTGGACTTAATTGGCTTGCTTCTAATAAGTAGAATATGGCAGACATGATGGGATGCAACTTCCAAGATTAGGTTATAAAAAGCCCGTGTTTTCCATCGTGGGCATATTCTCTCTCTTGCATTCTTGGATCACTTGCCCTAGGGGAAGTCAATTGCCATGTTATAAGGCAGCCTTGTGGAAAGGCTCATGTGACAAGGTATTGAACCCAGGCAATGACCATGGAAAGGATCTCCCTAGAGCCTTCAGATGAGATTGCCGCCCCAGCTGACAGCTGGATAGCAACCTCATGAAAGCCCTTGAGTCAGAGGCACCTAGATAAGCCATGCCTGGATTCCTGACCCAGGGGAGCTGTGAGATAATGTATGTTTGTTATTTTAAGCTGCTAAGTTTTGGGGTAATTTGTTACACAGCAATATATAACTAATACAATTCTCACCTATAATATAACTACCCAGGTAACCCAGGTAATTATATTTACTTCCACAGGAATGGAATTATAGTAGTGGCTTCTAGTGACATTAGTGGGAATGAACTGTTTAGAGTCTCCTACAGATTTATAAAAATTAATCATACTAGAACAAGGGTGGTTTGAGTCTAAAATTTAAAGTAAATGGAAGCATTATTACCCCTCCAATATTTCAGAGAACTTCATTTTCTAAAGGTTTTCACTCAAGAACAAGTTTGGTTGCTACTTACAAATAATTCTACTTGCTTTTTTTTTTTTTATATCAGTAACACTAGTCCTGTTAACAGAGTAATTGATCATAATTTGGTTTATCAATTACTGTGCTATGTATCAGGACAGAATCAAGATTAGAAACTGGGTCCTCTCATTCCCATACTTAGAGTCTTCTCCACTATCCTTTATACTTAAGTGTGCTCCTTAAAGAAAAATAACTTATGATTATGCATTAAAATGACACATTCCTATGCCAATATTAAGATTATAAAAATTCTCCATTGCAAAGACTTGAATCCATATAAAGTAGCATACATTTACATTATTTATATGTATTTTTACATATAAAGTAAATATGCAACATACATAGTCTTTTATTCTTTGTCCTAAAGTGAAAAGATGAGGGAAAATCATTACGTGTTTCCAGTACATTAGCTATCTCATATCCAACTAGCTCTTCGCTGGTTGGCTGAATCCATTACTATAACATTTTTTTTGTCATTGAGAAAACGTTACGATCTCCATTACCTTTGCTCTAGTCTACACCCCATATGTAAACTACATCTGTTCCTATCTTGTATCCTTCCACACTAGAGTTAGCCATTTCTTCCAGGCTACAATAAATATGTAGAATATTCCTGAATTTCTCCTTTGATCCAGTTACTTCTCCATCTTCAGAAAGATTCTTCTCTTTCCTTTTGCCCAAATGAGACACTGCATATAAAAAGCAGTTAGCTAGCATGATGCCTCAATCATAGCGAGCGCTTCAACATGTTAGTCAATATAATATTATTTTGCCTTTTAAGTAACCTGTTTAGATTTACTAATGATTCTTGAGTCCTTCAAAATGTTGTTTACCATCCAACAACTATCTAGAAGACAGCATCTCAAACTTGAATGTGTGTACATTTCACTTAGAAGTCTTGTAGAAATGCAGTGTGTGATTTGGTAGTGGGGGTGGTCAGGTGGAGTGAGGGGGAGTGGTCTGAGAATCTGCATTTCTAAAAATTTCCACGACGTGTTCACACTGCTGGTCCAAGGACAATAGTGTGAACAGAGCACTAGAAGATCTTGAAAATAAAATGGAAAGCCCAGACTTTAGAAAAAAACAAAACCAAACTCACTGCCATCAAGTTAAATATAGCAATCCTATTGGACAGAGCAGAGTTGCCTCAAAGGGTTTCCAAGGCTGTAAATCTTTTACAGAAACAGACTGCCACATCTTTCTCCCATGGGTTCGAACTGCTGACCTTTTGCTTAGCAGCCAAGTGCTTTAACAACTGGACCACCAGGGCTCGAAGATTTAAGAAAGGAACTCTAAATGTAAATAAATTAAAAGTGATCATTTTTCAAGAGTATTCAACTGATATCAATATAGCATGTATGATATTTTACAAATACTCTCTTAAGAGAGAAAATTCTAGAATGCAGGATTCCCATATATGTAGTATCAATCTCAGGGGACTGAGGTTTCAATCAGCATACAAATTTAGACCTGGAGTAAGAAAATAATTGTAATAGCAAAAGACAGAATTAGTTCTGGAAAGTCGATGCTTCAAAGCAGAAGGTTTATCCTGTACAAAACAATGCCTGCATTTTTAAGTGGTTTAAAATAATAACTGAATTCCTTATTATGGTTTCAACAAGAAAGAAAAAGTTACACTGTCTTTGCTTTAAACATCAAATTCTGCTACGAGTCAGAATTGACTTGACGGTAACAGGTTTGGTTTTGGCTTGGTTATGCACTAAGAGACAATTTAATTTGATTTTTAGCATGGCTGTAATTTCTTGCTGGTGTATTAGACTGTAAACCTAATTCAGCACAGTTGTGCAGACAGTGGGGCTCATAGCTCCAGGCTCAGGACAATGATCTGTTTGACTGCCTGAAAGTGACTTTGTCAAAT
This sequence comes from Elephas maximus indicus, assembly GCF_024166365.1. Taxonomy (NCBI): domain Eukaryota; kingdom Metazoa; phylum Chordata; class Mammalia; order Proboscidea; family Elephantidae; genus Elephas; species Elephas maximus. Next base: position 42,556,160 of record NC_064829.1, on the reverse strand, counting down.
GACTTGTGAGTGTTTTAATAATGATAATTAAAAAGAAATTCGATACAAAAACTCACGATAAAAGTGTCTTTTATCATGAATGACCAGCAAGTATAAATAATATGAAGGTTATATAAAAAAAGCCTCCTGGAAATGTAAGACATGAAGTTATGGGATGGTGTCTAGTAGGCTATAACTCATGCTTCCATGACTTTCCTCCCCCCAGCACTGAGTGAACAGGGGTGGAGTGATATATTGCCCCTACGTGCACACAAATGATTTATGAGTCCATGTGTGCCATTTTGGATTATACAAGGGTGAATGAAGCATTTCTCATAAATTCTATTATTTCAAGACTTCAATTACAAATAGCTGAAAATGAATAGCCAATAATCCCTAAATCATTAAAATAAATACTGATTTCAACACTTCCTCCATTCCTGGCTATTCATTTCAAGACTTTATAATCAATAACCTTGCTACAAAGATATGATGAATTTAAAAGTGGGTACTGCATAGACTGAATTTCAGAGTATAGACTGAATTTCAGAGTGGGGGAATCCATTATTTTGAAAGGTCTCCACTTTCTGCCTTAAATGCATGGCCAGTGTCTATTGCTAGTGATTTTGAAACGGAATTCTAGGAAATTCAAGTGGTCCCGTCTAAGCAAGGGCTTACTAAGTTGTGATTTAGCAAAGATTTCTTCTGGGAACCTGGGGTTTGTTCCTATTTGTCTGGTTTCTCTGCAGTCCTGTTCTGATTTCAAGGATGGGACAGTCAACCAAATAATAGTGTAATCCAAAGGGCACCAGAAACACTCCTATGTTTTCCCATGTTTTTTACATTTTTGTGAATGGTGATAGCAAGTCTATTACTAGAGAGTAAATTTTGAAGCTCATGTACTACTCTTCTATTATTGTAAATAGATAATAGGAGGAATACTACTGAGAAGGCATAGTAGTTAACACTTAAGCGGAGGATGAGTCTCTCAGGTTATTTCCTATCTTTTGCAGTTAGTTGAGAGCAAAACACTATGGGAACAGAATACTGTTCAAGCATTTAGGAGTCAGTGAGTGGAAGAAAAAAAAGGAGTGGGTGGAAAGACATGGAGTGATACTAGGGCCTGAGAAGTGGGATTACGGGACTAAAGAATATGAAAGGAAATGAACTAACTTTCAAAGTCTAATATGTTGGTGCTTTAATGAGTAGTTTGAAATGAAAACATAGGAAATCATGAAATGGCAATCTTCATGGAAAATAACATTTGTTTTCTACAATAATGGACTCTTTATCAGGATGCCTTCACACTCCTGTATCGAGACCTTGACTTTAACAACCTTCTATGTTACAATGGCCCCAAGGTCATGAATTCTACCTTGTACAAACTCTCAAATTCCTCCATCTCTCTCTATTCCAACTGTCACTAATGTGCTCCAGGCCACTGTCATCTTCTTCTGAATTAGTGCAATGTGCACCCAACAAACTGCCTTGCCTTTACACGTATTCTCCCCTCCAATTCATTTTCTCTCCTGTACTCAGTGATCTTTTAAACATGAAGTTGGCTTTAGTGTTCCTATGCATAAAATTGTTCAGTAAGTTTTCATTTCTCAAACTCCTAAATAAGCCTTATAAGGTCCTGCATGATATAGCTTCATCCTTTACCCCCCTGATATTATAGTTGCCACCACTTCCACTTGGCTAAGTCCTCTTCATCCTTTAGTTGCCACTTCCTACCCTCACTCCCAATCTCCAAGTTCGGGTTCATTGCCCCTTACATATGCCATAGCGCTTTGCACTGCCTTTATTGTAGCAGTTATCCCTTTGCATTTTAATTGCCTTTACACTTGTTTAAACCCTGGTGGTGTAGTGGTTAAGTGCTACAGCTGCTAACCAAAGGGTCAGCAGTTCGAATCTGCCAGATGCTCCTTGGAAACTCTATGGGGCAGTTCTACTCTGTCCTATAAGGTCGCTATGAGTCAGAATTGACTTGGCAGCACTGGATTAGGTTTTTTTTCTTTTTTTTGGGGTTACATTTGTTTTTCTGCTTAACTAATCTGTAAGTTCTTTGAGGGCAGATTGTTTACATAATCTTTTCACCATAGATATTTAGTGTTTAGCACAGTACTTGGAACACAACAGTGATTAAGTAAGAATTAGATGGACAAAAGAATGAATAAAGGTTGGCATTCAGGTTTGCATGGTCTTTGGCCCACCTCTTATATCTCCTTCTTGACTCTGCATGCATCCATAACACTTTGAGGACATCAGAAGGATGTAAATGAAATACTGGACTTTAACACTAGCCATACCATCTAAAACTGAACTGTGAATTCGTCACATTTGACAGAGTGAAAATCAAGATGCACTCTGTTGTTGGGTACAGATTCCCGATCTGCTTTGCATAGGTGCTAAAATTCGAGGAACTATCATTATACCATTCAAGTGTTCAACATCAGACCTTCTCTACCCTTTTCTTTAGGTTCACATTTTTGTTGTTGTTTTTTAAAGATTAGGAAAGCAGAGGGCTTCGGAAAGAGGTAAGCTCCAGCTTAAAAGAAATGTTTACTCTTAGGAGGGACAAAAACTGGCAGGGTATTAGAAGAGTGGGTGGGAGGTTGGACTGGATCATTTCTGGAATCAAATCTCAGCCCTCTCACTTACCAGCTGTGTGACTTTGGATAAGTCACTTAATGGATACAATGGTACCTACCTCATAGCTTGTTGTGAGGATTACTATATAAAGTGCTTAGGGCAGTTCCAGGATGTATGGTCAGACTCTATGGGAATAGCTATTCTTTTTATTAATATAGCTAAAGGGCCAGAAAACTTCCTGTACAAGCAGGTGACACTGTTTCAGTGTAACCACTTTTACACCATGACCTCTTTATGTATAAATTAGCTCTTTGGTCAAGAAAACGTGGGTGATTGGTTATCAGCCAGTATTCTTGGTTATGCTAAAAAGAAGAAAGACCATTTAGCTGAATGAAGTATTTTACAAAAGTAATGAGTAGTCTTTGTACCTCTGACTTGTTAGACTAAGAAAGGAGCTAGCTAATAGTGACAACCTTGTCTTCTTTCTCCTTGCTTCTGTATGAAAAGCTGCATGTTACCATGAATTTCTAATCAAAATGTCCACTTTGTACAATTATCATGCAACATATGAGATCAGGTTCTATTGTGAATTCTTCATTTTAAGCACATTTGGAGAAAGTGTACTCTGAAGTTTATCCATTCAACAATCTCCATGAACAGCCACGAGCAATTATAATAGATAAAATAGGTTTTACAAAATGGAATTTAAAAATTTAACTTATTATATGTCTTCAATGCTATTTAAAATTAAATGGAGAAGTAACACTGAGCTATTCCCACATGCCCAGTACTGTGCTTGCTAATTTATATCTATAGCCTTGTTGGATTGGTCATGTCACTCATTTAAAAAAAAAAAAATTTATTAGAGCCTATCACAGGAAAATGAATTTATCTTAAAATAAATTACCCTAAATTCTATTACCTGATTATGCACCAAAGTGTCCATGTGCATAATATAGCCAATGTAGATATGTGCATTGGTGATATGACATTCTCTGGATTTATATTTCTAGAATTTTAAGGAAATAACTCTAACAGAAGTCTAGTTCTATAACTGAGTTCCTAAAATTTTTACTGAAGAAAAGAAGTTATTGTTAATGAGGAAACAAAAACCCAGAAGAGAGACACTGTCAGTAAGGGTAGGTAACAATTGTTTTTTCTTTCAATAAGTTGCAATGTATTTACATTTCCAAAATCAATAATATTTACTGAAAAGGGTCAATTGAATATCAGCTTCTACATTAAAAAATGTTTAATGTATACAACTCAGTGGGTTCAGTGTTGAAGTAGAAGAATTTTAAAATACTCATTCAATATCGCTTTTAATACCCCCCCCCATTACTTGTTTTTTCCACATCACTGAACTGGTGGTGCTTGTCTTTACGCAAAGGACCCTTGTGGCACAGTGGTTAAGCGCTCAGCTGCAAACCAAAAGGCCAGAAGTTTTAACACACCAGCCACTCCATGGGAGAAAGATGTGGCAGTTTGTTTCTGTAAAGATTACAGCCTTGGAAACCCCACATGGTGATTCTGTGCTGTCCTATGGGGTCACTATGAATTGGAATTGGCTTGACAGCAATGAGTTTGATTGGTTTTGGTTTTTATTCATGTTTACCACCTTTAACTATGTAAAGCTTAACACTTTACTTCTTCATTTACTTTATATTCCTACACTAAATGTTCCATTTAAGTGCTACTCCACAATATGTAAGATGCCCTGGTGGTGCAGTGGTTAAGTGCTCAACTGCTAACCAAAGGTTGGTTTGAACTCACCAACCACTCTGCAAGAGAAAGATGTGGCAGTCTGCTTCCATAAATATTATAGCCTTTGAGGAGGAGCCAAGATGGCTGCTTAGTCAGACACACCTTGCCATTCCTCTACAGCAAAGATCTGAGAAACCAAGTGAAACAGAAACAGATGACAACCCTGGAACCCGGAACCCGGAACATCAAATGAGAGGATAAAGAATTAGATTGAACACTGACTGGAAGTAGAAACTGATCGAAAATGGAGAAAAAGGAGAGATACGGAGTAGAGGGGCCCTGTCAACTGACCCAGCACAGCGTGGCTACCTTGAGACAAACCTGACAGCGATCCTGGGTGAGGAGAGGCGAAAGGCACTTTCACGGAATTCCCAACAGGAGACAGAGAAATTGCACTGACATACCCAGAGTGAAATCAAGTGAGCAGGACATGATAGACTCAGGGAGGAAGGGTGCAGGAGGGAGGGTGAGAGCTCAAGGGATCTTGGTGTCCACAGACTATGGAGGGAGCTGGAACCCAGAGATGGGGCTGCTCACCAGTGGTGGTCCCTGGCCACTGGGGTGGGTAGTGCACACAGAGTGATAGATCTGCATAGTGTTAGCAGGAGGTTCTTCACCCAATCAGACCATGGGCAGTCCCCCCAACTCCTCACATTTGTTTGGGGCCAGGTCCTGATAGCTGACTGCAGCCAACAGGAAGCACCCAGATACTCTCACCAGTGACCTGAGGAGTGTGCTCCCCCTCCCTCCATCCGCCTGGTGACTAGAGCCATGAACCCCCAAATTCCTGCAGACTCTGACTGCCAGGGACACAGTCCAAATCCCTCTTCCTCCCTCCCACCCAGCTCTGTCTGTCATCCCTCCCTTGGCCACCCGCTAAGTGGCGGCGGCAGCTGTGGTGTTCCTGGAAGACTGGTCACACCACCCCTCCCCCCGAGTGGCACAAGGCTGCTCTGGCAACCTAGCCCTCCTGACCCTGACACCCACCCACTGCCCTTCCCCTCTGAGTGGTGTGGGACTGCTCTGGTGATCCCGTGTGCCTGACCCCAACCCCCCGCCCACCGACCCAGCTCTCCAAGAGGCACAGGGCTGCTTTGGCATCCCTGCCCACCCGAGACAAGCAGAGGAGAGAACGCTCCCATGCCCCTGCCACACTTATTACACCCACTGCCCCACCCACTAAGCAAGTGCCATTGCCCACTCTTGCATTGCTAAACTGATGAGAGATGGCAGCCAATGCCTGTCCAGCCCATCCTCAGATGTCCCACATGACCAGCAAACAGAGACCTACACCCACACTGCCAGCCATTGCCCCACCCACCCAGAGCCAGGTGGTGAGTGCTCCAGTGCTGTCAAACTAGTGACCAGTGTAGCATGTCCACCCTACCCACCTGGATATATCAAAAAAAATACAAAACAAAAAGTCAAGGACAGCAGACAAACATACAATCAATAAGTAACATAATAACACCTTAATGCCTCAGAGACAACACACAACACACAGACAATATCAAATCACATAAAGAAACAGGACAAGATGCCTCAAGCAAGTGACCAAAATAAAGGGCCAGAAAACCTTCCTGAGGAAAAAATGGTAAAGGAACTCAAAAGACTTATATATAGGATCCTCCTAGAGATCAAGAAAGAGATGAAGGAAAACACAGACAAAACACTAGAAGAATTCAAGAAAACAATACAAGAACAAAATGACAACTAAAACAGCAACTAGTGATCCAGAAGAATAACTATAAAACTTCAGAAATAGATAACTCAATGGAAGAACACAGGAGCAGAACTAAATCAATGGAAGACCAAATCAGGGAAATAGAGGACAAATTCCTTGACATAATTTGTTTGAGAAACAGTCAGAAAAAAGAATGAAGAAAAATGAAGAAAGCCTAAGAGTTATGTGGGTCACTATTAAAAGGAATAATTACATGTGACTAAATTCTAGAACAGGAGGAGACAAAAAACAAAACAAAACAAAAGAGCACAGAGAAGATTTTCAAAGATTTACTGGTAGAAAGTGTCCCTAATATTGTGAAAGGTGAGATGATATCTATTCAAGAAATTCAACGAACCCCATACAAGATAGATGCCAAAGGAAAGTCACCAAGACATATCATAATTAAACTTTCCAAAACCAAAGGCAAGGAAAGAATTCTGAGAGCAGCTTGGGAAAAACGAACTGTCACCTACAATGGGGAACCAGTAAGACTAAGCTCTGATTTCTTGGCAGAAACCATGATGGCAAGAAGGCAATGGGATGACATATATACAGGCTGAAAGAAAAAAAAAAAAATGCCAACCAGGAAGTATAAATCCAGCAAAATTGTCTCTCAAATACAATGGCAAAAATAGGACATTCCCAGATAAACAGAAATTAAGGGAATTTGTAAAAACCGGACCAACCTTACAAAAAATACTAAAGGAAGTCCTCCCAACAGAGAACCAACAATATCAGACAACAATCTGTGATTAAGACACATAACAGCATCACCCAGACACCATCCCAGATAAAGAATTTTCAGAAACAAAATAAAGCTACAATACTGAAAACAGGGAACCAGGAATGTCAATCTATAAAATGACAACAACTGAAAAATAAAAAGGGGGAATAAATGGACAGGAAGACCATATGGAGAGGAAGTCAAGGTGATATCAAGACATAACAGACTGTTTTAAGTTTAGGAAGATAAAGGTAAATTTCAGAGTAACCACCAAGAAAACTAATAAACATAGTCACCAGAATAAAAGAGAAGAAAATCATAGTCTTAGTAAGCACAAAATAAACAAGACCAAAGAAAACCCATAAACAAAGAAAACTCAGTACAGAAAAGTAAGCAGAACAAAGAAACCATCAGTACTACAAAAAACAAACAAAAAAACCCCCCACACAACAAAATGACAGCAGCAGTAAAGTCATACCTATCAATAATAATACTGAATGTAAATGCTTGAAATGCACTAGTCAAGAGAAAGAGAGTGGCAGAATGGATTAAAAAAAAAAAAAACACTCATGCACAACCCATCAATATATTGTCTACAAAAGACATACTTCAGACACAAAGATAAAAACAAACTAAGAATCAAAGGATGGAAAATATATATTAATCAAAGAGTAAACGAGAAAGAGCAGGAGTGGCAATATTAATCTCCGATAAAATAGACTTTAAGGCAAAATCTGGCATGAGACAAGGCAGGGCATTACATAATGATTAAAGGGTCAATCCACCAAGGGGACATAACCATAATAAATATTTAGGGGCCAAAATACACAAAATAAACCCTAACAGTTTTGAAGGAGCCCTGGTGGTGCAGTGGTTAAGCATTTGGCTGCTAACCAAAAGGTCCACAGTTTGAATCCACCACCCACTCCTTGGAAACCCTATGGAGCAGTTCTACTCTGTTCTATAGGTTTGCTATGAGTTGGAATCGACTCGACAGCAACGGGGTTGTAACAGTATTGAAAAGAGAAACAGACAAGTACACAATAATAGTAGGAGACTTTAGCACACCAGTTTCCATGAAGGACAGAACAACCAGAAAGAAACTCAACAGAGATAAAGAAGACCTATACAACACAATCAACACTGGCCTCAAAGACATATACAGAACACCCCACCCAACAGCAGCACAGTACAGATTCTTCTCCAACACACGTGGATCATTCTCCACAATAGATCATATTTTGGGCCACAAAGCAAGCCTTGATAAATTTAAAATATCAAAATAATACAAAGCATGTTCTCTGATCACAATGCTCTAAAATTAGAAATCAATAACAAGAAGAACAAAGAAAAGAAAAAGATTTATATGTGGAAACTGAATAATGGCTTGCCTAAAAACCACTGCTAATAGAAAACTTTAAAAATGAAATAAAAAAATCTTAGATTCAAATGACAATGCAAACACAACACACCAAATGCCCTTTTGGGGACACAGCAAAAGCAGTGCTCAGAGGTCAATTTACAGCAATAAAAGCACACATCAAAAAAGAAGAAAGGGCCAAAATCAATACCTTCACCCTATAACTCAAACAAATATGAAAACAAACAAACAAACAAACAAACAAAAAACACAGTAAAAGAAGCCCATAGCTGCCAGAAGAAAGACAATAATAAAAATTAACGTAGAAAGAAATGAAACAGAAAATAGAAAAAGAATCAAAAGAATCAACAAGGCTGGAATTTCATACTTTGAAAGGATCAATAAAATCAACAAAACACTGGCCAAAATGACAAAAGAAAAGAAGAAGATGAAAATAACCCAAATAAGAAATAAGATGGGTGGCACTGTACCAGAACAATTGAAATGAAAAGGATTATAACAGAATATTATGAAAAATTACACTCCAACAAATTGGAAAACCTAGAAGAATTGGACAAATTTCTAGAAGCATGCTACCTACCTAACCTAAACTAACATAAACCTAAACTGCCCAGGTAGAAAAAAATGGGCAGACCCATAACAAGAGAAAAATTAAAGAGGTCATTTAAAAAAACTACAAAAACAAACAAACAAAAAAACCCTGGCCCAGACAGCTTCATTGGGGAATTCTACCAAACATTCAGAGAAGAGTTGACATCACTACTACTCAAACTATTCCAGAATATACAAAAGGAAAGAATACTCCTGAATTCACTCTATGACACCAGCATAATGTTGATACCAAATATAGGCAATGACATCACTGAAAAAGAAAATTAAAGACCAATATCCCTCATGAATATAGGTATAAAAATTCTCAACAAAATTCTAGCCAATAGAATTCAACAGCATATCAAAAAAATAATACCTCATGACCAAGTGGGATTCATACCAGGTATTCAAGGATGGTTCAACGTTAGAAAATCAATCAACGTAATTCATCACATAAATAAAACAAAAGAATCACAAAATCATCTCAATGCGGAAAAAGCATTTGATAAAGTCCAACTCCCATTCCTGATAAAAAAACTCTCAGCAAAATAGGAATAGAAGGGAAATTCCTCAATATAACTGAGGACATATATACAAAACCAATAGCTAACATTATTTTCAATGGAGAGATACTGAAAGCATTCCCACTGAGAATGGGAACCAGACAAGGATGTCCTTTCCATCCTTTTATTCAATATTATACTGCAAGTCAGAGCTGTAGCAATAAGGCAAGGAAGGGAAATAAGGGGCATTCAAATTGGTAAGGAAGAAGTAAAACTATTCTTATTCACAGATGATATGATTCTATACATAGAAAATCCCAGAGATTCCACCAGAAAACTTCTGGAACTAATAGAAGGATTCAGCAAAGTGGCAGGGTACAAAATTATCATACAAAAATCAATTGGATTCCTCTACACTAGCAAAGACAACTCCAAGAGGGAAATCAGGAAAATAATACCATTTATGGTATCTCCCCCAAAAGATAAAATAGTTAAGAATAAATCAAACTGGGATGTAAAAGACTTACACAAAGAAAACAACAAAACCGTAAGAAACAAAAAGAGACCTACGAAAATTGAAAAACACATCATGCTCATGAATAGGAAGACTTAAGACTGTGAAAATGTCAATACTACCAAAAGCGATCTACAAATACAATGTAATCCTGAACCAAATTCCAACAACATTCTTTAATACGATGGAAAAACTAATCACAAACTTTATGTGGAAAGGAAAGAGATCCCAGATAAATAAAGCATTATTGAAGAAGTAGGAGGCCTTACACTCTCCAATTTCAGAAACTACTCTACATCCATGGTAGTCAAAACAACTTGGTATGATGACAGACGCATAGAGCAGTGGGACCGAATTGAGAACACAGAAGTAAATCCATCGACCTATGGACAGCTGACCTTTGACAAAGGGTTGGAGGCCATTAAATGGGGAAGAGACAGTCTTGTTAACAAATGGTGCTAGCAAAACTGTATATCCATCCGCAGAAAAATGAAACAGGATCCATACTTTACACCTCAAACAAAAACTAACTCAAAATGCACCAAAGACCTAAATGTAAAACCTAAAACTATAAAGATCATGGAAGAAAAATTAGGCAAAACACTAGGGACCCTAATGTAGGCATAAATAGAATATCAAGCATAACTGAAAATGCACAAATAGCAGAAGACAAATTAGATAACTGAGACTTCCTAAAAATTAAATGCTTATGCTCATCAAAAGACTTCTCTAACAGAGTAAAAAGAAAACCTACAGACTGGGAAAAAATTTTGGCTGTGACATGCCCAACAAAGGTCTAATCTCTAAAATTTACAAAAAATTCCAACACCTCAACATCAAAAAGACAAACAATCCAATAAAAAAATGGGCAAAGGACATGAATGAGCACTTCACCAAAGAAGACATTCAGATGGCTAACAAATACATGATGAAATACCTGTGATTATTAGCCATTAGAAAGATGGAAATCAAAACTACAATGAGATGCCATCTCACCCCAGCAAGGATGGCATTGATAGGAAAAATCAGTAAACAACAAATGCTGGTGAGGTTGTGGGGAGACTGGAACTCTTATACACTGCTGGTGGGAATGTAAAGTTGTACAATCACTATGGAAAATGGTATGTCACTTACTTAAAAATCTAGAAATACCATATTGTTATCTAGTGCTGCTATAACAGAAATACCCCAAGTGGATGGCTTTAACCACTAGAAATTTATTCTCTCACAGTTTAGGAGGCTAGAAGTTTGAATTCAGGGCAGCAGCTCCAGGAGAAGACTTTCTCTTTCTGTTGGCTGTGGGGGAAGGTCCTTGTTATCAATTTTCCCCTGGGTCTAGGAGGTTCTCAGCATTGGGACCCCAGGTCCAAAAGACATGCTCCACTCCTGGCTCATTCTTCTTGGTGGCAGGGAGTTCTTCTCTTTGCTTGCTTCTCTCTCCTTTTATCTCTAGTAAGATAAAAGGTGGTGCAGGCCACACCCTGAGGAAACTCCCCTTACCTCAGACCAGGGCTGTGACCTGAGTAAAGGTGTTGTATCTCACCCTAATCCTCCTATAACTGATTGGCTGATCACATCAGATCACATCATGGGGGGGTGATTGTTCTTGTTAGGTGCCGTCAAGTTGGTTCCGACTCATAGCGACCCTATGCACAACAGAATGAAACACTGCCCAGTCCAGCACCATCCTTACAATCGTTGTTATGCTTGAGCTCATTGTTGCAGCCACTGTGACAATCCACCTCGTTGAGGGTCTTCCTCTTTTCTGCTCACCCTGTACTCTGCCAAGCACGATATCCTTCTCCAGGGACTGATCCCTCCTGACAACATGTCCAAAATATGTAAGACACAGTCTCACCATCCTTGCCTCTAAGAAGCATTCTGGCTGCACTTCTTTCAAGACAGATTTGTTTGTTCTTTTGGCAGTCCATGGTATATTCAATACTCTTCACCAATGCCACAATTCAAAGGCATCAACTCTTCTTCGGTCTTCCTCATTCATTGTCCAACTTTCACATGCATACGATGTGATTGAAAATACCATGGCTTGGGTCAGGCACACCTTAGTCTTCAGGGTGACATCTTTGCTCTTCAACACTTTGAAGAGGTCCTTTGTAGCAGATTTATCCAAAGGATTGTGTCTTTTGATTTCTTGACTGCTGCTTCCATGGCTGTTGATTGTGGATCCAAGTAAAACGAAATCCTTAACAACTTCAATCTTTCCTCTGTTTATCATGATGTTTCTCATTGTTCCAGTTGTGAGGATTTTTGTTTTCTGTCAGTTTGTCATACTGTGGAGGCTTCTGTGTTGCTGCGATGCTGGAAAGCTATGCTACCGGTATTCAGATACCAGCAGGGTCACCCATGGAGGACAGGTTTCAGCTGAGCTTCCAGACTAAGACAGACTAGGAAGAAGGACTCGGCAGTCTACTTCTGAAAAGCATTAGCCAGTGAAAACCTTATGAATAGCAGCAGAACATTGGGGGTGATTACATCATTAAATAACCGCCAAATTCCATTATTACATAACTGCCAAACCAATAAGAATCATGGCCCGGCCAAAATGATACATATTTTTGAGGGACATAATTCAATCCATGACACACATGATCCAGCTATCTCACTCCTATGTATATATCCTAGAGGAATAAGAGCCATGACAAGAATAGACATATGCACACCCATGTTCACTGCAGGATTATTCACAATAGAAAAAGATGGATACAACCTAAATGTCCATCAATGGATGAATGGATAAAAAAAGTGTGGTACATACACACAATAGAATACTATGCAACAATAAAAAGCAATAACAAACCCAGGAAACATCTCACCACAAGGATGAATCCGGAGGACATTATGCTGAGTGAAATAAGTTAATCACAAAAGGACAAATATTGTATTAGACCACGAACACAGAAAGTTAAAAAAAAGTTTACCCACAGAAAGTAACATTCTTTGGTGGGTACCAGGGATGGGAGGATGAGGGAGGGAAAACCACCAACTAGATGTTAACTTTGGTGAAAGGAAAGGGAATACACACTATGGAGAAAGTCAGCACAACATGAACAAGGCAAAGAAAGACACTGAGAATTATGCAAGAAAATAAAAGGCAACTATGCTAAATACTACAACATATACAATTCTGCAACAATAGTAATAACAAACAATAATTTTTTGAGTGGATACACAGGCAGATATGTATGCTGAATAGCTAGCTATAGGAGGGCATATGGGAGTACACCCATGTGCATATACAGACTACATACATAGTCATATGTGCTACATGTACAGTCATATAAATAATGGAGTACAGAAGGAGAAGAGTCAGGAAAGTTTCTTAGATATAACCAAATACTTTGTGGGATTGAGTTACTGGGCTTGAGGGCTGGCGGCCATAGTCTCAGGAGACATCTAGATCAACTAGCATAACATAGCTCATAAAGTCAATGTTCTACATCCTACTTTGGTGAGCAGCATCTCGGGTCTTAAAAGCTTGTGATCGGCCATCTAAGATACAATTATTGGTCTCTTCCCGTCTGGAGCAAAGGAGAATGAAAAAAATCAAAGAATCAAGGAAGCAATTAGTCCAAAGGACTAATCGACAGTACAAACCACAGCCTCTGCTAGCCTGAGACCAGAAGAACCAGATGGTGCCTGGCTACCACTACTGACTGCTCTGACCAGGATCACGACAGAGGGTCCAGGACAGAGCTGAAGAAAAATATAGAACAAACTTCAAATTCATAAAAAAAGACCAGACTTCCTGGTCTGATAGTGACTGGAGGGACCCCTGAGCCTATGGCCCTCAGTCACCTTCTAACTTGGATCTAAAGCCACACTTAGAGATCACCTTTCAGTCAAATAATGTAAAAACCAAAAAACCAAGAATAAAACCCATACCCGTTGTCATCGAGTTGATTCCAACTCATAGCGACCCTAGAGGACAGAACAGAACTGCCCCGTATGGATTCCAAGGAGCGCCCAGTGGATTCGAACTGCCGACCTTTTGGTTAGCAGCTGCAGCTTAACCACTATCCACCAGGGTTTCCAAAATAACATAAAGGCCTATTAAATAAACAATAACACCTGTGAAGAAAGTACTCATTAGAACAGTCAACTACATGAGACCAAAAGGGCAACATTTGCCATAAGGCCAAGATGAGAAGGCAGGAAGGGGCAGGAAAACCATCCAAATGAAAACAGGGAACTCAGGTGGAAATGGGCAGAGTGCTGACACACTGCAAGAACTGCAACCAATGTCACGGAACGCTTTGTGTATAAATTATTGAATAGGAAACTAATTTGCTCTGTAAACTTTCACCTAAAGCACAATTAAAAAAAAAAGGTACAGCCTTGGAAACTCTATGGGGTTGTTCCACTCTATCCTATAGGGTTGCTATGGGTCAAAATCTACTCAAAGGCAATGGGTTTCGGTGCAGTATGTATCTTTACTTCAGTAGTAAAAAGATTTTCTGTGGACAGCAAACAGTTTTGTTTGGGTAAGAAGGAATTTTATACCTATGGTGACACCAATATTCTATAACATCAGTAGATGTTTACTGGTCACCTAGTATGTGCCAGGCACTGTACAAGTTGCCAGAGGTATGGCAGTAAACAAGTCAGAGAGGGTCCTTTCTCCACAGAGGAGAAGCGAGACAACCAATCAACCAACCAGCCAACAAATGATTGCAATTTTGAGAAGAAGGAAATAAGCAGTAGGTGATGACAGAGGCTAACATGAGAGGTGGACCTGACGAGCTGCGTTTAATCTGCATTTGGAAGCCAGAGTAGGAGCCAATGCATGTGTGCATGGAAGGAGAGGGCAGGGTGAAATGGGAGAAGAATGAATGTCCTAGGCAGAGGGAAAAGCTAGTGTTCTGATCTTGAGGCAGGAAAGAGCTTGGTGTGTTCTAGGAACTGATCAAGTTGAGGTAACTAAGTATTGTGATTGAGCGGGAACACTCTGGGAGAGGTGGTAGGCAAGGGCTAGACCATGCACAGGCTTGTAGGCCTTGGTGGGGGGTCTGGGTTGTAAACTAAGTGCAGTAGTAATGTGGTATTAAAGCGTTTTAAGCAGACAAGCTAATAACATTTAAAGCTGATTTACGGAAGCCAGAAATAGGCATTCTTAGAATAAGGTAGACATCTTTTTTCCAAAGCATAAGGTAACTGAGGAGTAGTTTTAAATTATTTGGATTATCAATTCACTTGGCAAGAAATCTCTTAGCAATATAAAAGTACAATTGCTTGTACTTGAGAAAAACATAAGTGAAACAATATTAGCCTAGTTGTAAGTTTTATGAGATCAGGGGTCTAATCAAATGGCAGCAATTGATCATGCCACAGATTTTTCCTATAAATCACTGGAAGTTCAGGTACTTGATAAGCTTTTGGGGGGGGGCAGAGGGCAGAAAAAGCCCTCACTGTATTATATTTTGAGATCTCTCCACCTTCCCTGGACAAGGTATTTGAGAACCATTAAGGGTTTTTCATTCACTGAATTAGGAAGGCAGTGGAAATTCTCCCTTGGGCTGCAGTTTGTTTATTTGGCTTATCTGACACCAGAACTATCAATGACACATAAGTGCTTTTTCAATTTAGCAACAGATTATTCAAAAATAAGTCATTTACTCATTGTGTTAAGTAATTAATATAGGGTTTTTGTTGTTGTATGCAGTCAAGTTGATTCTGACTCATAGTGACTCTATAGGACAGAGTAGAACAGCCCCATAAGGTTTCCTAGGCTGAAATCTTTATGGGAGCTGCGAGTGGGTTCCAACTACTGACCTTTTGGCTGCTAGCAGCTGAGCGATTAATCATTATGCCACCAGGGCTTCTTAGTATAGAGTAGAAAAACCAAAACCAAACTAGATGCCATTGGGTTGGTTTCAACTCATGGTGACCCCAGGTGTGCTAGAGTATAACTATACTTCCTAGGGTTTATGATGGCTGATTTTTCAGAAGAGAATTGCCAGGTCTTTCTTCTGAGGTGCTTCTGGGTAGACTAACCTTTCAGTTATCAGCTGACTGTGTTAACTGCACCACCCAGAGACTCCAAAATAGGGTAGAAGATGCCTACATGGAGTTAACGATAAGTTGTTGTTGTTAGGTGCCATCGAGTCAGTTCAGACTCATAGTGACCCCATGTACAACGGAACAAAACACTGCCTGGTCCTGCGCCATCCCCACAATCGTTGATATGTTTGAGTCCATTGTTCCAGCTACTGTGTCAATCATCTCCTTGAGGGTCTTCCTCTTTTTTCACTGACCCTCTATTTTACCAAGCATGATGTCCCTTTTTCCATGGACTGGTCCCTCCTGATAACATGTTCAAAGAACACAAAAAAAAGTCTTGCCAATCTGGCTTCTAAGAAGTATTCTGGCTGTACTTCTTCCAAGACAGATTTGTTCATTCTTCTGGCTGTCCGTGGTATATTCAACATTCTTCACCAACACCATAATTCTTCTTCAGTCTTTCTTACTCACTGTCCAGCTTTTGCATGCACATGATGCAACTGAAAACACCATGGCTTGGGTCAGGCACACCTTAGTTCTCAAAGTGACATCTTTGCTTTTAAACATTTTATGCAGCTCTTTTGCAGCAGATTTGCCCAAATGTAATACATCATTTGATTTCTTGACTGTCGCTTCCTTCACTGATTGTGGATCCAAGTAAAATGAAATCCTTTACAACTTCAATATTTTCTCCATTTATACTGCTGTTGCTTGTTGTTCCAGTGGTAGGGATTTTTATTTTCTTTATGTT
Organism: Elephas maximus indicus; assembly: GCF_024166365.1. NCBI lineage: Eukaryota > Metazoa > Chordata > Mammalia > Proboscidea > Elephantidae > Elephas > Elephas maximus. Next base: position 42,539,617 of record NC_064829.1, on the reverse strand, counting down.
AAGGTGCAATCCATACTGAAGGCTGTGGTCTTTGCTCTTCATCAGTAAGTGCTTCAAGTCCTCTTCACTTTGAGCAAGTGAGTTTGTCTCATCTGCATCACAAACGTTAATGAGTCTTCCTCCAATCCTGACGCCCTGTTCTTCTTCATACAGTCTGGGTTCTTGGATTATTTGCTCAGCATACAGATTGAGTAAGTGTGGTGAAAGGATAAAACACTGACTCATGCCTTTTCTGATTTTAAACCACTCAGTATCCCTTTGTTCTGTTTGAAGAAATGCCTCTTGGTCTTTGTACAAACACAATTAAGTGTTCTGGAATTCCCATTCTTCACAATGTTGTCCATAATTTGTTATTATCCACACAGTCAAATGCCTTTGCATAGGCAATAAAACATAGGTAAACATCTTTCTGGTATTCTCTGAGTTCAGCCAAGATCCATCTGACATCAGCAATGATATCCCTCATTCCATGTCCTCTTTTGAATCCAGCTTGAATTTCTGGCAGTTCCCTGCTGATATACTGCTGAAACCATTTTTTAATTATCTTCAGCAAAATTTTACTTACGTGTGATATAAATGATATTGTTGGATACTTTCCACACTCTGTTGGATCACCTATCTTTGAAATGGGCACAAATATGGATCTCTTCCAGTCAATTGGCCAGTTAGCTGTCTTCCAAATTTCTTGGCATAGATGAATGAACCCTCCCAGTGATGGATCCATTTGTTGAAACATCTCCATTGCTATTTAGTCAATTCCTGGAGCCTTGTTTTTCCCCAATGCCTTCAGTGCAGCTTGGACTTCTTCCTTTAGTACCTTCAGTTCTTGATCATATACTGCCTCCTGAAATGGCTGAACATCAAATCAATTCTTTTCGCTATAGCGACTCTGTGTATTCCTCCTTCCATCTTTTTTTGATCTTCCTGCATTGTTCAAAACATTGCCCATAGAATCCTTCAAAATTGCAACTTGAGGTTTTAGTCTTTTCTTCAGTTCTCTCAGCTTGAGAAATGCGAAGTGTGTTCTTCCCTTTTGGTTTTTTAACTCCAGACCTTGGCACATTTCATTATAATACTTTGTCTTCTCGAACCACTGTTTGAAATCTGTTCAGCTCTTTCACGTGATCATTTCTTTTGTTCGCTTTAGCTACTCTGTGTTCAAAAGCAAGTTTCAGTCTCTTCTGACATCCATTTAGTTCTTTTCTTTCTTTCCTGTCTTTTTAATGACCTTTTGATTTCTTCATGTATGATGTCCTTGATGTCATCCCACAGCTCATCTGGTCTTTGATCATTAGTGCTCAATGTGTCAAATCTATTCTCGAGACAGTCTTTAAATTAAGATGGGATATGCTCAAGGTCATACTTTGGCTCTTGTGGACTTGTTTTAATTTTCTTCAGCTTCAACTTGAACTTGCATAGGAATAATTCATGACCTGTTCCACAGTCAGCCCCTGGCCTTGTTCTGACTAATGATATTGAGTTTCTCCATTGTCTCTTTCCAGAGATGTAGTTGATTTGATTCCTGTGTATTTCACCCAGCAAAGTTTATGTGTATAGTCACAATTAATGTTGTTGAAAAAAGGTATTTGGGATGAATAAGTCGTTGGTCTTGCAAAATTCTATCATGTGATCTCCTGTGGTCATTTCTATCACCAAGACCATATTTTCCAACTACAAGCTTCTTCTTTGTTTCCAACTTTCACATTCTACTTACCAGTAATTATCAATGCATCCTGATTGCATGTTTGATCAATTTCAGACTGCAAAAGTTGGTAAAAATCTTCAGTTTCTTCATCTTCGGCATTAGTGATTGGTGTGTAACTTTGAATAATAGTTGTATTAACTGGTCTTCATTGTAGGCGGATAGATATTATCCTATCACTGACAGCACTGTACTTATAGATCTTCAAATGTTCTTTCTGATGATGAACATGACACCATTCCTCTTCAAGTTGTCATTCCTGGCATGTAAACCATATGACTATCTGATTCAAAATGGTCGATATCTGTTCATTTAAGCTCACTAATACCTATGATATCGATCTTCATGTGTTCCAATTCGTTTTTGATGACCTCTAATTTTCCTAGATTCAAACTTTGTAAATTCCATGTTTCAATTATTAATGGATGTCTGCAGCTGTTTCTTCTTATTTTGAGTCATGCCACATCAGCAAGTGAATGTCCTGAAAGCTTTACTTCATCCACATCATTATGGTCAACTTTAAGGATACGGCTCCTCCCCAGTTGTATTGTTAGTGCATTCCAACCTAAGGGGCTCATCTTCCGGCTCTATATTAGACAATGTTCTGCTGCTATTCGTAAGATGTTCCACTGGCCAATTTTTTTTAGAGTAGGTCACCATGTCCTTCCTAGTCTTAGTCTAGAAGCTTCACTGAAGCCTGTCCACCAGGGATTACCCTGCTGGTATTTGAAATACCAGCTCCCAGCATCACAGCAACATGCAAGCCACCATACTATGACAAACTGACAGAAGAGTGGTGGATGAGTATGTATGAATAATTACAAAAATAAAGCTTTTAGTCAAGAACAGCTGTTAGGTTCCTGTTTGCAAAGCATGTCAGGAAAAGGGTGCACAGATGAGGGGACCAAAAAAATGCGATGGAAAAGAGATGGGATCTGGTGTCAGAAGACCTGTGTGCAAGCCCTTCCTAGCATGTGACCTTGGATAAGTCATTTAATGTCTCAGAGCTCAAGTTTTTTCTTATCATTGAAATGGAAATAATAATATTTGACCTTATAGGGTGTGAAGAACTAAATAATGTGCGAGAATGGACCCTGTAATTTGTGAAATGCTTTAGAAATGTAAACTCATCATTTACACTATGGCTGCTGTGATGAGATAAAAGTAACTGAAGACAAAATCTTGCCAGTGTGAAGCTTACAATTTAAATGAGAAGTCCCAACACATGAACTAAAACCATGAAAGGTAAACTATTAACCACAACTGTTCCTGTTACTAGAATGTGCTCCCAATATTTATTAAAAATGAAATGAAAACTATAAAGTAGGATCTAGAAGTCCCTAAGTGACACAAAATGGTTAGGGACTCGTCTACTACCTGAAAGATTGGTGGTGGTTTAAATTCACCCAGAGGCGCCCTGAAAGAAAAGCCTGGTGATCTACTTCCAGAAGGTCAGAGCTGTTGAAAACCCTATGAAGTGCAGTTCTACTCTGAAACATAAGAGGTTGTCATGAGATAGAAATGACTCAACAGCAGATTTTTTTTTTTTTTTAACAGCTATATAGTTTCAGTAAATAGACATGAAGAGGACACAGTGTGGAGGAGTCATCCATAAATACTGTCTGCAGGTCATGTGGTTACGCAGCCTTGTAAGAGTTGATGTAACAAAGTAGTATCAAAGAGAGAAACTGATAGCAGATATCTTGTTTTGATTTTGGGGTTTTCGTACCTGTGAAGGGGCCCTGGTGGTACAGTGGTTAAGTGTTTGGCTCCACAGCAATGGGTTTTTACCCATGAAACCAAATATTCACTTTAAAGACATTTCCGACCTCAATTAATCCAACATTAGCTTTTCTTTCACCCAAAGTTGCAAATCCTTTCTTTCCTGTCGGAAGGTGGGCTTACTAAATTTGAATTTCAAAGGACATGGCTGGGTGGAGGGCCAGAGACCATCTTGTGACCTGATATCCACTGATCTTCATAAAAAAGGAAGGGCAGGATTCAGTCAATCATGTTAAGATTAACCAATCATTGATCTGTATTTCTCTCTCCTCTTTTCTTTATGAGCCTCATTGTACCCACCTTCTTCAAGCCATTTGCTTTTTTCTGAAATCAGAATGGTCTCCCTATAAGCATATAGAATAACTGCTCAGAACAAAACTTTTGCTCCAATTTTGCTGAATTTTGACTATTTTGAATGGTGGTTAGGAACTTGGGAGCAGATAAATAATGGTTAGAATTCCTCCTGCACTCCTTAAACTCCCTAAATTGATACCTTTCCTTATCTGTGAGGATGGTAGTTACTTACTCCATGAGCTTACTCTAAAGACAAGAAGAAATTATGTACATAAAGCTCTTAATACAGTGCTTAGCATGCGGCAAGTGTTTTTTTTAAAATGGTAGCTATTATAGTTATTACCATTATTATGTATCTCACCATAATTGAGTAAAGCAATATAGCAATAAAGATGATAAAGGAGGTGAGGGATCACTACATTACTTCTGCAGTCCTGAGAGCTGTGAGGAATTGGTAGGATCTATTTTTTTTTAATTAAACATAAAGGAAAGAGAAAGCAAGATGAGAAACTGGAAAGAGAAGTTGGAATTTTTCTTTAAGGACAGAAAAAAGCTATTAAAAATATGGAGGGCAGCTATTAAAACAGAGTCAGCTTCCTTGAGCAGTCTTAAATTCTGCTTTGTTTTTAAAATACAAATCACATCCAGTTTTCATCAAGTAGATGTGAGGTGTTGCTGCAGAGACAGTTTTATGGCCTTAAATGACCATCAAGTCAATATGATTAATCACGTGCGGTAGGGAAAAAGGGCTGGTAATGACAAACTCTGAGCTTTTCTCTTCAGTGATTTTTTTTTTGGTTACAACTTTAATGAAGAAAAGGTCAAAGAAGAGTGGTAGAAGTAACTCGAGTGTGCTTCAAATTAGAGGGGAAGGAGATGGTGTGAGATTACATCATTGCCTTCAGACATGACTGAATCTGTATTGACCATATTCTTCTTTGAAGATTACTAATACCATTTTTTGTGATTCAGTACTTAGTTCTACTATTTCACCTATCCTATAACATTGGGGTACCAAACTCATTAGAAACAAGATTAAAACAATCACTCTTTCCTCTTGCAGTTTTGAGAGGCTGAGCTGTGAAAGTGGAGGTACTATTTGACCTAGAAGCCTGGAAAATCTGAACAAAGAGATGGGCTTATATCAGCTGAATAGTGCATTTTTATCTACTTAAAGAGTAGGGTATAGTTTAAAATGAAACTAGTGTGCTGCTAGTTATATACATATTTTAGATACAAGTTAAGAACAATATATAACTATTAAAACAAAAATGTTCATCAGTGTTATCACCTAAAGTCATCTTATGTACTACTCTTGAAAAATAGCTCTAAGGCATCAGAAGCAGGAATAGGAAGAAACTTTGGAAACAGTCGAGGAGGAAAGAATTCTAGAAACAAAGGGGTTTCTGACAATATCAAGCGGTGTGGTCAATGGGCACTGAGTAACGACTATTACCGTATATGTTTGAGAAACCTGTTTGAGCTTTTGGGTAATACAAAGGGTTAACGCACTTGGCTGCTAACTTAATGGTTGGAGGTTCAGTCTAACCAGAGGAGCTTCAGAAGAAAAGTGTGGAGATCTATTTCCAAAAAATCAGCCACTGAAAACCCTATGGAGCACAGTTCTTCTTTGACCCCCATGGGGTCTCCACGAGTTGGAACCAACTGGATGGCAACTGGTTAACTGGTTTTTGTGAAACAGCGGAGGAAAGGGGACCAGCTATGCTGAAGGGAATAAGTCAATATAAATCACTGGCTCACTTAATAGTTAAAACTGCCAAAAATCCACAAGCCCTTAGTTCAGAGAAAATTAGTGTTGTTAAGCAAAATTGAAATATTTCTAAAGAATTGGGTTTGCTAAGCATGTTTGTAAAACAGACGTCTAAACTAGATTGAAACATACATATGATAAATATATGGTCTTTCCATCTACTTTCATTCAAATTGCAAATAAACATTTATTATTAAAATCAACTAACTTTAACCAATGGGATGAATCTCCTATGCCACAATAGAACAGAAAGAGAAAAACTTTATGAATGCCTTTATCCAAATACAAAAGACTACCTGAATTCCTAGACTGAACACACCTGAAAGTAAGCTGTGCACATTCTGGGACTTGAAAGGAGACTTTACTATGATGGTTACTCTGAGACATTTATAATAACAGAAGAGTTGAAAGACAATTTCTCCCACTGTTTTCATTTAATGGAGCCCTGGTGGCACTATGGTTAAGCTTTCTGCTGGTAACCAAAGGTTAGCAGTTGCAATCTACCAGTCCCTCTTTGGAAACTCTATGGGGTAGTTCCAGTTTGCCCTATAGGGTTGCTATGAGTCAGAATCGATTCAATGGCAATGAGTTTGGTTTGGTTATCATTGTTAAAGAAAAGATTTCCATTTTATTATCTCATCACATCACTCTTCCTCTTCTTTATTTTTATCTTAAATGAAAAGCAGCATTGTTTTCTAAATCTGCAGAGACACCCATGCCCTTGGAATAAGATGAATTCTTGCATCATTGTGCAGTAATTTAGCATGACACATGTGGCATAGAACTGACTGATGGGATCCAGAGTCTGGCATCCACCTGAATGCTAGTATTTAGCACAGCATTTATACAACTTCTTCCTTTAGTAAAGATATAAACAGGGATATGAATTCATGGTACATTAACTGGAAGTATTCAAAGTAACATCACAAAAAGACTTATTTGCATCAGTGAAAAAGTGCCTTAGTGACACTTCTGGCATCTATTGACTTTGTCCCTTGCTGAGACTAAGTGTCACCAGATCATATTGTCCCCCTCTCTAATGACAGTCAAGTGGCCAAACCTGCACTAACCATGATGGGTTGTTCCGAAGCATGTTGACATACAACCCGATGAGAACATGTTCATCTGCTAGCCTGTCTGCCACATTGAGGCTGTATTGTATCCTGAAATGGGGCAGGAGGAAAGAAAGGGTGTTGTTAGGACAGGTGGACAGAAATAGGCAGAACAGGTAGGAGTGAGTCTGTAGTAAGACAGGGATTTAGAAAACCAAGCAAATAAAGGGAGAGCAGTAAGTGAAGTTCTATGAAAAACACAAGCAAGATCCAAGCAATGAAGTTCACAATTCCGTCTCACCAACGTAAAAAACAAAGATTTCCATTTAGGTTAAGTAACTTTCAAGAAAACAGAGTCACATTCTTCAAACCACTAAGGCCAAGTAATTCATCTGAACAGTAAACACAGTGGGTTGCAAGCGAAGATAAAGTATCTTTTGGAAAATCAAAACTTCAGCTTCGCCGTTTGGAAAAAAAAAAAAGAAAAGGAAATAAGGGAAAGTGAATAACAACACAGATGTGTCTACTGGAAATAACTATTCGGTGCTGTTAATTGGGTTATAACAGAACTGCTTTCAAACACAAAGCTTTTTTTTGGCAAAAGAAATCTCCATTTTTAGTTTTGTTAATTCAAGGTTCTGGCACACTCTGTCTTTAACTTACCCTTTGCCCTTCAGAAAAGCTGGAGCAGCCCTAGCCAGCAGTTTGTTCTGCTCTACTTCACTGTCCTTGGGAGGAGAGCTAGTTAATAAGACGGGAAAGCCAAGAAGAGCGTAAACACAGCAATGCATTCAAGAATAGAAACTGGCAACAGAAACTCCCAAGTCTAGATCCAAGCTCCATTTGGACAAATCTCTTATTATTTGGAAATGTTCAAGATGTTTTCAGATTTCCACAGAGTTCAACTACGAGCAGAAACCTGGCCTGAGAACCACAATTGTAATATAAAATGACAGTCACCACGAGCCCAGGTTTGACCTCTGCTATTTGCTTTACAAGCAAGCATTTATATTGCATATGCTTAGACATAATGGAAATTCACTCACATTCATTACAGCATACCCTGTAAACAGTTCAATAGCTCATTAAAGCCTGCCAGCCTTTAGATCCTTCTCAGGGAGTTCACCTTCACCAGCCTTCTCTAAATTCTCCAACTCCCTGTGTTGACTAGAGGCTTGAAAATTACCTAGTTAGAGATTGCTGCAATATTAGAAGTGGCTTACTGGTCCAAGCATAAGTCACCGGACCTTGGATGTGAAGCTGTGAAGAAAATTTTTAGGGAAAAAGAGAAACAAAACTTTGAGCCTTATAAATATAAACGACATAGTGATATTTCCTTAAATTTGTGCTCTTTTTGACTATATAAATACATAGCTGGTAGATGCAGTCCCACCCATCCAGCAATTTTTTATTATTTTAGATTCGTTATAAAGAAATGTTTATTTTATTTATTCATCTCTATGATAGTTTTTAAAATTTACAATGCAGTTTTACTGAAGTAACAATAGAAATAGAAATAATAATTAAACTGCAGTCAAGCCCAATTTCCAAGTTCTATTGTAATGAATAGGTGCGTTTCATTGGGAAATAAGGTATACATTCTTAGTATTACAATTGTACTGGTAACATGCTTAAAGAAACTATTTCTTTGTAGGTGAATTAAGAATTTGCCCTACAATACCATTCTACCTAAAATTACTTCTCCTATGGAGAATACAAAAATAAACTGTCCGACTTTGAATACCAAGTGTTTAATTACTGGGCTTTAAATTTTGAGGTTTCACCATGACATTTCAAGAAGCTCTAAATCCACCATGTACATATAAGTGTGTGTGTGTGTGTGTGTATAATACATACGTATTTAGAGATACGCATACACATATATAAATTTACGGATGAGTATTCACATTAAATTACACACATTATAAAGAAAATTCTTGTTTTATAACAGGGTATGCTACAAGATTCCTTAAATAGTGAGGTCTCTGGTAAATTTAAAATCAGGTTTGTTTTATGATGGAATGTCTAGCATATAGTGGGCATTCGTGTTTGTTGAGTGTATGCCTGCTTTTCACTCAGTTCTTCAGAAATATATTTATTATGCAAAGCATTGCTGTACTTAAAAAGCACAACTGCATATAAACAAAATTGACTTGAAAACTGGTATTAGATTAATGTTGTAGGATAACTTACTTTCCAGATGAGTTTAATGATTTATTTTTCAGCTTACTGATCTCCACTGTTGTATTAAGACTATTGAACCTACCTATCAGGGCCAAATAGCTATCTTAAATCATTATAGTTGATGTTTTCTGTGATGTACCATCATCCTATCAACACAGAATCCCACCTCTGTCTCCCGGCTCATACCCTTGTATGTTCATTACCCAGTAACTACAGTCTCCCTGGTACCCAACATCTTCTCCAGTTCTTTTTTCTAAACTCAAGATAGATGTACCTATTGTATAATTGATTTCAGATCCCTGAAAAACCACTCAAAACATGGTGTGAAGTATCAGTGAATTGAAATATCAGTTCTTCTCTTCAAATCATTTCCCTGCCCTGTTACGCTTCTTTGCTCCTTGAATCCCAGAAGTCGTGGTGGTACCTCCTTAAATCAAAAACCTAATAATTATTCAGGTACAACCTTTGATGCTGAATGCATAAGAAAAGAACCAGTAGAAAATAGAAACACAGGAGGATCAGGCTGTGTTCACTACAAATTATTCTGGTGAAATGATTTGTTGATAAAGCCCCAGATGTCCTGCTCCAATGCTTGGTCACTGGTACAGCTGACATCAGTATGGATGATGCAGGAGCCAGGTGGGGGTAAAGGAGCAGTTGCCCAGCTTTTCCTTTGGTGGTCTTAGTTTTTTTCTTTAATTCGTTGGGCCCCGCTACTCTTTCTTCTACTCCTTTTGCCCCCTCCCCTCTTCTTTTCTCCCTTCTTCTTTCTAGGCCCTTCCTCCCTCAAATGGTTGAGAAGATGTTTTACGAATGCACATCTCCTTTCCTTTCAATACAATTTTCTTTGCCCGTAGTGACTTGAGGAAATTATTGAAATCCTTTTATTTTTCTTCTATCTTCTCACCAGACTCTCTGGAAAATATACATCTGTAAGCCTATGGACTGGGAAAACCAGTTCTTGGAAAATATGGGGTTTATACCATCTTCGTATGATCTCATGGAAAGAAATAATTTGTTTTGTTACAGCTCTTAATTTCTAGTGCCAGGAGCATTTTAGATTTTTGGTACAGACTTTCCTCATAGGTTCCGGACTTCCTAGAACAATCCTCAAATTCTTCTCTTCATCACTTATTTCTGAGAAGTTAAAAATATGACCATGTATAGAGGAAGCCAACTGCATGATGAAAATAAGAAGAAACAAACAAACAAAAGAACTACCCTTTCAAAATGATATGGCTTAAGAACACAGATGGTTGGCTGTAAGGCAGGTTTCACTAAAAACTTGAGTCTTCCACCAGAATCTCTTCTGGTGCTCCTAAGGAGCTTGAAGAACAGAAGTTACAAAAAAAGAAATGTCTCCTGAGTTATAAAGGTAGTGATAATATGTTATTATGATCTCTCCAAAGCAATATAGTCTCACAACATTTTATATAATAATTTAGATTTTTAACCCTTCATTTTGTAGCTTCGCGGTTTGCTTGGGGTGACATTCCCTATTTATTGTAGACCTTGAGATCAGAACACAGGGACGCTGGGACCTACTTCCTTCTTAAGGAATGAGCACTTCTGGCATTTGAGTGTCAGAATGCAACAATGGCTTTCCCATCACTCCAGTTCTAGCTTGTTCTACACACCGAGTCCTCAAATCAAAATGCATCCTTCCTTTTAACTTCCGAAACTGGGAATGGCTTGGAGCTCCCCTTGACCACGGGTCATATGTCTTTTCTAATTCGAGCCCTGAAGTGAAGCTAGGCTACCGTTCCTAGAATTGTATGTAGACACATTTCTTTTCCTTACTGTCATTTTCTTTTCACAAGGCTCTTGCCAATTTATAGGGTATTCCTTTTCACACTTTATCATTAATGGGTATGGTGGCAATCATACTTGGAGGGTATGACATGGTAAACTGTGAAAATCACATGTGCTTCTAAAAGAAAAAAGACAATAATATTCCTTTAGATTTTTTTTCTTTTTCCCTTAAAAACTTCTCTATTTTCCCAGCAATTTCTTTTTAGACATCTGGAAAATAACATATTTAAATAGAAATGGTCTTCTTCCAAATTTTCTCTCTCCCTATCTCACACATACATACATACACACACACAATGGATTCTGGAAAGATAAAACAATTTCAAAATACTTCATATTTATTTACTTAAATTGTCCCTTAACATTGAATATATTTTTAAGAGCCACTTTTGCTTATGTTGGGTTACTGGGTAAAGAGTTTATTAGCCCTAAGTTTTCCCCGCCCCCCCTTCTTTTATTGAACATGATTTAAACTGTGGATGTGGCTTCCCAGATCAACAATACTGTATAAACAAATTATGTATTATGAGATAATTCTTATCACAATGGTCAAAAGGAAAACAATATCTGAACAATGGCAATTTTAGAGTACATATTTTCATTTTCATTGATTCTTAAATGATGGAATAACTTGTGTGGTGTTTGGGCTTATAAAGAATGACTTGTAAAATTGGCTCCCCCTCCTTAAGTAACCATCGATTATGATAAAATTTGGCTTCTCACTATAAGTAATGGTAAGGTTAGCCAAGTAATTTAAATATGGTAAGAGTCTATGAGCCACTTTTGTCAAGAGATAATTGATTTGCTGAAAAATTCTGTTTTCCTTTCCTTTTCTAGCTTTCCATATCATAGACTGGAAATATAAAGTGTCACATAAACAAACAAGTATAAAAAATAGTCTCTTAGTGGGAAAACTGTGATTAATTCAGGCTCCTGTGAAAGTTGAACCATCTTGAGCAGGTACCAGGGAAGAAATAATAAGAAATTCTGGGTCATATTTGCTTCACTACATTTAGCACTATGTTGTCCCCAAGACAGAAAATCAGCATCAATTGTAGTTTTGCCAAGAGAGTCTTTAGAAAAGTTTGCTGGGTACAGGGCATGCGTGGACAACTAAAGCAACTCTAGTAAGAGAAGAAAGGGGTGACTGTGCTTTTAATTACGCACTCATATTTTAGTATAGGCAATGTGTTAGAGTTGAGTGTGAAGACTGGTCTAACTCAAGCTTGAAAAAATCTAGCATGTTAGTGGAACTCTGGTGCAAAATGGGGTAAAGAATTATCTGCAGGTAATTGTATACAACATGCCTCGAAAAAGAGAAACAAAGAAGAAAGAATGAAGAAATCTTCAAGGTGGTGCCAGGTGTAAATTTATAAATTTTATACCCATTTTTATGACCAAGAAGAGATCAACTTTAATTGTAGAAAAAAATTAGCCATGGAGAAAACTTTCATCTCTAATCACTTCAGATTACCAAAGCACAAATGTTTACAATTTAGTTTGAATATTTTAAGTCAGATCAGAAGCCTGGGTTGACAGGTAAAGAATCTTTGCGTAAGCAAAAGTGTTTGAAAAAACTGAAAAATATACAGTGAGTTGAGCTTTTCCTTGGTTGAAAATCCAAACCAGTCAACTCACTGACCAACCAGTCAACCAAAAGTAAAATAAAGTAACTCACAAACACTGCCACACTGGGAAGAATCCAGATTTGAGAAGTGCTTAGGGTGGGTGGTGTGCCTTTCCCATATGCACTACAGAGCCAAATACTGTATCAGTTATTAGACACTTGTTACTGTGACAAACCAGAAAATAACATGCTAGATTGTGTTGATACTCTACGAATTATAAGCAATTTTCTAATATTTGTAGAGTGGTAAGATTTGGCTAGGTGCTATATAACAGCCAAAGTGATTCTTTTTGTGGGTGGGTACAACTTTAGTAGTTAGAATTCTGAAAAGACTTGTGAATCCTTGAAGTGATTTTCTAATGCTGGAGGTAAAAGAATCTAGTCATTCAGATTTTCAGAGTGTCCTTATTGTGGCCAGTGAAGAAGATAGGTGATAATTAAAGACATTTGTTTTATATAGGAGAGGACAGGTCAACTTTTCTCTCCCATAAACTAGCTAAGGGTTTTGCTAAAATAATTAAGATTTCAAAAAGGTGGTATGATGCCAACAAAGAAAGTAGATATTAAGAGGCACAATGCTGTGAGAAGTGACGGATTTGGACCTGGATTTGCGGTCAGCCTTGCAATACAATTTGCAATACTGATATGCTATCTTTCATAAGCTTAGATAATGCTGCTGTCCCTGCACATATAGCCTTGGAGCTCTTATTCTAGGGGTGATGGTAGATTTCCATTGATCCGGTATTCTTTCTATAAATTCATGCATGCGTAAGTAAACAATCTAGGTTCAGGGATACAGTTTATGGTCAGGAAAATGAATGAGGTAAATTGGACCATGATTCGTATCATTAAACCCACATCCTACCTAACTGCTAACTAGCATTGAGGGTGCATGTGTGTGCAAACACACACACACACGAACACAAGAAGACCTCAAAGGGCTAAGGGAGAAGGGCTTTGATAATCCCCTCTCTTCTTTCAAGTTTAGAAAAAGTGAATCAAATCTATAGCTAGAAAAAGATATAAGAACAGGGGATACAACAAATGATGCTGGTAACCAGAGTTATACACTCATAAATCTGTGCGAGGTAGATTACCAGAATGTCAAAAGACTTCAGTGATATACCCTAGTGCCTTTTGAAGACGACAGTGGTGCACCTAAGGGATCCTAGGTGAGTAATGCCAGGAGTTTGTAGTGAGAGATTCTGAGGTGGAGATTTCAATGCATCCTCACTCAGCTTTATCTTTCTAATATCTGTCACAGTGCAGATGCTTGACAAGTCAGATAAAATATCTGTATGGCAAACCTCCTATGTTCTCAATGCTGCCTTAACACTGACAGGCATGGGTTTGACTTCTTTAGTTTATCCTATTTTAAAAGAGGCAGTTGGAGTGAGGTACGAGTAAGGACGGAGCTCTGGGTCATTTTTTGGTTCAGTTGCAATCATAGGAACAACAGGATCTCTAACTTACGCCTATAGCTAGCATGATGGACCTCTATCCATTTTAGTGCGTGGACATGGTTAAAAAATAAACAGTGGATCACCGCCAGTATGATCAAGTATAGGAATTAAGTGCTGATAGCATGAAACTGGTTTTGAAACTGTTACTTCCACAGGAATCTGATTTTGCCCTACCTGGGGAAAAATGGCCCAGGCCCAGTGGGACAGAAAGGTATAAAGCCTCGAGTCTTTCGCTCCAATAAGAACTAGCTACGTGACATTGTCCTAGCCTTGCCCAGTTAGTGCTAATGATCATTCCAAAGGCTCTTTAACTCAAGAGTCTTAGGAATCACCACCTGGGGTCTTGCAAACTGTACAAAAACAGAGATTCATCCGAACAAGAAGGTTCACATATACCTATCTCATATATACTGGTGTGAGCCTATGAAATCAACTGGAATGCTATAAAATAAGTGGAAAAGAAAGAAAAGAGCCAAGTCCAGCTCAAGTTGGAAATTCTCAACAGAACGTCATTAAACCCCAGAAGATCTTTATCTCCCCCTGAAACATGCTACGAGAGGGTTTTAGTGATGGAATGGAACAACTAGCAGTCTAGCTATGGAACTACTACTACGATTAGTGACTCAGGGCTGGGATACTGACCGTTTGCCGTGGTCAAGCTGATTGACATACAGCTTTATGAGTGAATGCTCGTCAGCCACAGGGCTGGGTGCACTTATCCCCTCAGGTAACCTGAGGGATGCAAACAACGAGATCTCATTACAACCTCCCATGGACAGAGCAAGGCCCACTCAGAGAGGAATGACATTCAGTGTACACAGCTTTATTGAACAGCACCCTTAAAACAGAAACGAGAGGCCAGTCTCCGTGGTGATAGGAAGAACTGCAAGCTTTAAACAACATGTTCGTGGTTCACAGGGAACATTCCAAAAGGACTGAAAATGGGAAAAAAGGGAAATGATAATATTCTGGGTTAGTGGACACACTGGAGGAACCAGAACAGCTCAAAAAAGTATTATAGAGATATGTTAGAGTAGAGGAAGTCATGTTATCCATCTAGACGCATCCACCATAAGCACCGTCCGAGCTGAAATGATATAAAATGACCTTCAGTAAGGATGGGATCTGTCTTGGCTTGACATTTGCAGAATGCAGAGCTCCTTCATAAAAGCACAACATCTTTCTAAACATTACGTCAGGTCTTCCCTAAATAGATACACAGGCTCATGTTGCTCACAGAATTTACAGTTTGTTTTTATTTAATTATTTTTTTAAGAAAAGGTGGTTGGCTAGATTTGCTAGTGGTTCTGAAAAGGAACACTAATAAAAAATTACTGAAGCCTAAACCATATAATTTCACTGCGGATGTTTTGCAGTTCAATCGCCTCCTCATTTCCGTTTGTTACAGACTTGCTTAATTCATATCCCTGAAATGCCATGTCCTGCCACATTCTGTTTATTCTGCTAATTACAATTATGGGGAACATCTTTATCTCAGGTTCCTGTGATGTGCAAGTACAGGAACTCAGGGGAAAAATCAGCAGCGTTCCGAGTCTCGCTGTCTTCAAATTCTTACTAGAACATACTAAGATATTACAGTGAAATCGGTACCTTGAAAACACCTCTTCTGGGAAAAGACCAATGATGTTTGTTTTGTGAAGAATGAGGCTATACTTTATTTTTTTTTCCCTGCTAAAAGGCGTTTGAGGTCTTATGTTTCATTTCTCACTCCAGTTTTCCTTACCTTTGTTTCTGCTTTGCTGTGAGCATTCTTCTGGTACTTATAAAATAATTCTCTGGTGCTTTAGTCATCATATTTGATGAAACCACCGAGAGCACCTCTTGACCCCTGCATATTTCTAATGCATAACTCTTAAAGAAGTATCTCGTTCACCCTCTTTGTTCACCTGGGAGTGGATCTTGTACAAGAAGATGAGGTACATAGCCATCTTTTTTTTTTTAAGTTCTTGTTATTATCCATGAAATTACTTATAAGGAAGCTACATTTCCAAGTTTGATCTTCAGTCTCTAGCCTCAGGAATCCCAGAGTTCACCAAAAAGAGGATTCTTTTATAACTGGAGCTTTAAATAATGAGATGTTTCACGGTGTATATGATAATACACCATTGCACCTCGAAATTCCAATTGCCTGTCTTAAATCGACCACTACAAGAGCTGTGAAAGTGACTTTCTCAATGAAATATAATGCATGTGTGCCTGTAGTAAAATTTAAACATATCCCACATTCTTACTCTTGATAGATTATAAATGTCAGAAGTGACATTAATCCAAAAAGCCAACCAACCCAAAAAACCAATCTCATTGCAGTTGAGTCAATTCTGACTCAGCAACCCTGTAGGAAAGAGTAGAACTGCCCCACAGGGTTTCCAAGGCTGTAAGTCTTTATGGGAGTAGACTGCTACCTCTTTCTCCCACAGAGTGGCTGGTGGGTTTGAACTGCTGGCCTTTGGTTAGCAGCCAAGCGCTTGAACCACTGTGCCACCAGGGCTCCTTAAAAAGACAACAGCTCTCTTCAAATCCATCCAAATGAATAAAATGAAAACCTATGACAGACATTTATGAACTAGTATCCGATAATTTTTTTTTGTTATGGTAAATATATGTAACAAAACATTTGTCACTTTACCATTTTTTACATGTACAATTCAGTGACATTAATTACGTTTATCATGTTGTTCAACCATTAGCCATTATGTTTCTAATTTTTTACACTATTTTACTTGCCACAGAATCAAGGCTCATTACCAAAGAGAGAATTTATTTTATAATAAGATTGGAACTTACCTCCTGGTAATAAAAGGGCTTCCTGAGGAGGGAACAGAGTGGGAGAACAGGGTGTCATTCATGCTGGTTACAGGTCTGGGAGGCCTAAAACAAAGTATGGAAAATTAAAGTGAGTAAAAGCCACCAAAACAACAACAACAACAACAAAAATCTATCCTCCATCTCTCTGGGAAAGGGGCTGGAAAGATCAGAGTTCTATCTTGCCCAGGATCAAACACGAACTTTTACATTTTCAAATTAAATTCATTAAGTGTTTTGTTACAGATTGAATTAAGATATGTTGAAGCCCTAACCCATCCCCCCTCCTCGGTGACCTTGTTTGGGAATATGGTCTGCAAAGATGTTATCAGCTAACATGAAGTCATACTGGAGAAGGGTGGGTTCTAATCCAATATGAGTGATGCCCTTATAAAAAATACACAGACAAAGAAGGAAGATGGCCACGTGAAAAGAGAATCGTAGATCGAAGCGATGCATCTATAAGCCAAGGAATGACAAGGATTGCCAAGAACCACTAGAAGCTAGGAAGAAGCAAGAAAGGATCTTCCCTTCCTCCCTAGAGCCTTCAGAGAGCATGGATCTATTGACACCTTGATTTTGAACTTCTAGCCTCAGATCAGAAACTGTGAGACAATAAATTTCTGTTTGTTTAAGCCACTAAGTTTGTGGTAATTTGTTATGGCAGCCCTAGGAAACTAATACATGTTTTAAAGTCACGTTTTCCTGAGAATACATAATCTCAGTTAAATATTGAGAGGAAGAGCTGCAGAGATCACAGGAATGTTTATCCATGAGCTTTGAGCACTGACGTTTCATTTAGTCATAGCCTTGAATGGAACAAGCATTTTGAGGTAACCTTTTTACGTGTATTGTCTTCTAAAGGGAGAATCTGTGAAAACTTGGTGATTATCAGAATCCATATCCTCTTGAATTTCTGACGCTTTACGAACTTCCTTCTGTGTACACCACAACCATTGTTCCTCTTCCAACATGACCAGTCTGGAAGGAACCTTAGCTATCTATAACTGGAAGGGTGCGAAATGGTATTGTGTTTTTTGTTCTAAGTGAAGATGCAATTAAACTCCACAAAGATTTACTAAGTTTCTACTATCTGGGTAATCCATATGGTAATGTATGAGGTGTAAGACATTCCATAAAGTTTGCTTTTTTTTTTTTTTACATGATGAGAGAAAATAGGGTTCAATATTCCTCAGAATTGTCCCTGGCCCTCACCACCTACTACATCAAGTCAGTCACCACCTGTCTTACTTTTCACCTCATGTCATTCTTTACCTATCACCAATGTCTTAGTTCTGGTAAAAAAAAAAAAAAAAAAAAAATACAGCTAAGGCATCTATCTCATCTCCAAGCAGGTTTTAGTTTTATTTTAGCTTCCATGTAAGATATTCCATGGTAAGATGGGGTGGGATTTAGAATTCAGAAGACGGAGGCGACAATGGAGCAGGGCATCGTTCTGAGTCGGGAAATTTTGGTTTTGCTATATTTGACCTTGACAGTATAGGTATTTTTGAAGATGAGACATTAATTACGGTAGTCTGTGCAATCTATTTATGTACACGTGATTGAAACTCAAGTTTGTAAATGGTTTAACTTTTACTTTAGGAAACTAGTCAGTTTGGGATTCTACGAAGAAGACATTCAGGGAAAAAGGTAGATTATTTATGGGAATGGACATGATGCTATGCAGTTTTGAAATGTTAGTACTTTATACAAAACTTCACAGACATTTTTGCTTCCTGGTACCTGGTACTAAACTATTTTCCGATTTTGTAAGACACGTTATTTGTTGGATGAGGTCAAAACCATAGGTGCACTATTTCATTTACTCTAAACAGGTTAGCGGAAATTCTGAAAACTATCTATCTTAGTGTTTTGCATTACTTATCTAGGATGTGTCTTTGCTATAGGTGAGTAACACGAGGTTACTTTAAAACTAATTCTGCCTTGAGTTGAACCCCTTTATTTTAAAAGAAGGGTGCCAATTTTACACAAATGTCCTTTGTGAATTATAAAAGTCTATGAAACATCTTCATTGTAGTTTTGCAGAGTTGAAAAATAAAAATAAAAATAAAAATTTACCCCACATTTGTCGTTTCCTTTTTTTTTTTTAACTTTCTCATCTTACCCTATTCTCCAGGAAATGAGAAAACAAGTGGTTTAGAATGTTTTTTAACTAGCTTGTTACTTTACTTAACCTGGTCACTGTCTACAAAACTGAAATTGCAGCTCCACATTTATGAGTTCATTGTGAGACCCACAGTGGCGAACCATGGCACTGAATGCTGTCTTTGAGAGCAACTGAAATGGCTATTTCCTCAGTAATTAAATGGTAAGTTATCTTAATGAATAAATGGATCACATTGTGAATTTTAAACATATGTGGTCTTTCAAAAAAAGAAAAAGCTCCACAAGACAGGATAAGTCACAGGGAGGGGCCTTTTGTAAAATCTTCTTTCTGGACAAGACCTGGGGAACCTTCGAATCTCATAAACCAAAAGAACCACTCGTTGCCATCAAGTTGATTCTGACTCATGGTGAACCCATGTGTTACAGAGTAGAACTGCTCCCCAGGGTTTTTATGGCCGTAATCTTTAAGGAAACAAATCGCCAGGATTTCCTTCCATAGCACTGCTAGTTGGGCTCAATCTGCTAACCTTTAGGTTAGTAGGCTAGTGCAAACTGTGCCACCCAGGGACCTTTTGCATCTCTTAACCACTTATAAATCTTTGTAAGTGCACGGGGATGTTGGATTACTTACCAGGTATCACTTTTGGCAGCAAAAAATTGAACAGAATAAAGACTGTTAATCATAACATTTATAAGCAATATAATAGCTAAGAAGAGATGCCAAAATACCAAACTGTCACCACCTGCTCGTTTCTCCCTAAGGAATAAGTAATGACTGGAGGTACTTCTTTATGTATGTGTGTAAAATCCCTTGGCTGTAGTAAAACAAAGGTATTTTGAGTGTGTGACATGATTAATTCCCAATATGCAAGTGTGTGTGATCACAGTATTGTAATCTGTAAAAATTCTCTTGATTCAATTGCTATTTACTGCATCTAAGCCTAGTTGCAAAAGGTTAATTTAGCTCTGTACAAGTTAGACTGTACCACACTTTTGCCATTTTTCACACTTAAAAGTTGGAACTGAAGTATTATATAAGCAATGAAAAATATTTTCTAATTCATTTATTAGGTATTCATCAAGCATAAGCTATACATTTTTTTGTCTCAACTTACTACACTTATACTTTTTTTTTATACCTTATAACGACTGTTTATTGCTGAAGATTGGAGACAGTACCTGTGAGAGGACTTGCATCAATTTTAAACACAAATCACAAAAGAGCAAGATGTGTGTATTTAAGACTGTATAATCTTCAACATTAAATTCCATATCCATGGGCTCCATAACACTGTATATATTTCAGGAATGCATGAAGACATACCATTATCCCCCTCTTAAGAAATGTTTGCATTATACGTTTTTTAATTTGAATAGCGTCTTAAAAGGATTTGCACTAATTTTCACCATTAACACACTCTTTTGTAGTAACAATGAAGAAAAATCCTTTGAGTCTATACTGTAACGCTGCCTCCCCAGTTCAGCCAGCACATGACTTAGAGTAGACTATGCCCACCAGTACTGCCAATGCTCACACCCCTACTCACTGTCCCTTCTTACCTTTATGTGTGTAAGTGATAGATGTTGGGATATTTTTATGAACATAGATGAATATGTTCAAAGAACAACAAACACGTGGTTGGCACCACAATGAAAAGATTAAGAAATAATTTTTTGGAAAAACTGCAAGGAAAAGTCAGTGACAGAGTAAAGATGACAGAGACAGGCCCACAGCTAGAGAAGATATGTTTATTGCCAGGGATGTTTCCAAAGGACATAGTCTTATATGTAAAACATACTTTCATAAGTCAAGTTTCTTACTGCAAATATTCTTTCACTATGATGATATTTCCTCTGCTTAAAACCTTTCTGCCTTAAGGCATATTTGGAGTAAGAAATTAAGGACATTAAGTGGGGGTAGAGGGATTGGTGTATTTTGTTTCTTAAAAGTTTTGATCCACCTTATTTAATTGTACAGCACTGTATAAAAGTAGTATAATGGCTCATGATAAAAGAACATGCTTTGAAATGTCATATATTTCTGTTGAATTTTACAAAATTATATCTATGTACATTTAGAAGTGTGAATATTCACTAAATTCAGATACATGCAAATTATAGCAGATTAAGAGGGTATTCTTCTTTGTAAAAGATTAAAGTACAGCAACATTCGTTTTTCACTTAAATGGCCTTTATGTGCCTATGATAATTTCGAATAGCTAGAAGAGCAGCATATTTGAAAATTAAATGTCTTGGAAAATCCACCCTCCCGCCCCCAAAAGACATGGATAACTGTTTAGGGCAGTAGCATTTGGATAAAAAACAAACACAGAAAAAAATTTCTACAGCTAAAAATAGAAAAAACCCATTCTACTTTAACACAGATGGAACTTTCTGTTTCCAGAAGTTCTTGTATGTTATTTTGATAATTAAATATCTTGCACAATTTGCATTTTAAAATGAAAGACATTCACCCTGGAAAAATATATTGTCAGTGAGTATAGATCAGTATTTTGTCTCAATGGCAATTTTGAGAATCTGGTTAAATATATGAAACTTCTCTCAGAAAATACACACAGTTCACACATATATATATAGTATTTTGTATGAAATTTTACGTGAACCCTGAAATCTTTCCAGGGAACCCAAATTAAGAATCTGTTATGTAGATATTGCCCTCAGTTAATTCAGTAACACATCAGATCATACTGTTCCCATAAATTAAAGTTTAAAAAGTATTACTCATTAGCTAACCGAATAACTCTCATGCACACACATACCTACTGCGTGCAAGGCCCTGTGACATAATACTGAAGTGTGACTCACTCTGAAATTTCTTTTTACTTCACAGCCCCTCTTTTTCGCAAAGTGGGAGGCAGCACCCTAATTCCATTCTACTGTAAAGTTCTTAGAGCTGGGCTGTTCCCATCTATTTTATCTTTCTCACACTAAGCAGTGTAGCTTGAACGCTGCTCTCTGGGTGAAGCTGCTAGCAGGGCTGGTAGAAAGTGAGCTGGGGCAGAGCTCTGAGAGCACAGCCTTGCTCTCTCTTTGTATTCATCCCTCATTAGCAACTTCGTGATTGTTTTTAACTGGTGGTGAGGAGCAAAGTTGAGACCGTAGTAATCTCTTCCTCAGAAGGTCAGAGTAGGGGAACAGCTTGTATGAGGTAGCTTCTTGCAAGTGGTTGGTCCTTTGGGGACACTCGCACTTTTTTTTTTAATCTCTCCCGAACCCAGGTTTATTTTAAGGCTTATTTTTAGGGGCATGATTTCCAAAAAATAAGTTAACCACATTCTGCAGAATTTGTTTACATAGTTTTTTTTTTTTTTTGATCCTTAGCCAGTGCCAGCATGTAAGCTAAGAAATAGGAGCCTCTAGACTATGTGCATTTGCTCAGGGGATTGATCCCTTGAAACACACTGAGGAGCAAACAAAGTAAAGCCTCACAGTATGTACACAAAGCTCATAGACTTGAGGCAACACAAACCACTTGATGGTATTTGCTTAGGTCAATCAGAGAAAAGAGAACTGCTTTCTTGAAGATCTCATTTCCACCACAGTGCCTCTTAGGGATCATATTCTGAACTACCAGAAACTTTGCATTGGTGAACTTCTAATATCGGTAGGTCTAGTCATCCCACCTCTTGATGTCAACATGCAAACATGGGACTTGCAGTACAGCAGGTCCCTCTGAACTGTGAAAAATCAAAGACAGTATATAAGGGGGGCACCCACCTATCCTAGAGGTATTCAGAGGCACCTGTGACTACATAATTCCTAACGGTTCACAGAAGCAAGCAATGCGCTTCTTCTTTTGTGCCCAAGATAATAACGAGGAAGAAACTTTCTTCTACTTCACTGTTGTTGTTCTGTGCCTTTGAGTCATTTCACAGTGACACTATGTGACAGAGTAGAACTGCCCCATAGGATTTTCTAGGCTGAAATCTTTATGGGAACAGATCACCAGGTCTTTTATCCCGTGGAGCTGCTGGGTGGATTCAAACCACCAACCTTTCATCCACCAGCCAAGTGCTTAACGGTTGCACCACCAGGGCTCCTTTTCTTCTGCCTAAGCTTCCTCCATTATCCTGAGAGAGACTCTGGGCATGAGGCTTCTCTGGAAGGTGGAAGGGATGAGTGGTAGTACCATTCCCTGGTCCACCTCCTGCAAACTCATATGTACTTTGGAGAAAATTTTTTGAAATAATCCATTTGTGGTTGTTTTGATGACTTTTCCCACTGACTGCCCTCTTCGACCCTCCCCTGCTCAGGCTATGTTGCTTTTAAGGTTATGTAGCTTGGAATTAAAACAAAAAAAAAAAAAAAAAGAAGAAGAAGAAGCAATTTCTGGGTTTCTGGAATTTTTAAGATGACTGGCTTTGCAGAGACATGAAATAAAGAGCTTTTATATTTGTGACTGAAAGCACATATGATGTTAAGACATAATATGCTTATAATTTTCATACCATGGTAATTCCACTGACTGTTAACTTCCAGTTGTACAAACTCCACTAACATCCATATGTTATAGCTATGCTTTATGAATAGCTTCCACCTGGGTGAATTATGTTAGTATTGCATACCTTACTTGTCCAGCTGGGCAGAAGTACTACATACCTCAGCACGAAAACATATGACATGACTTTTATTCTTTTTTAAGTTAAATTTGAAAACTTGGTCCCCGACAAACGATATAAAATTGACTTTGTATGGATCCAGACCTATGTCAGTGAAGAAAGATGCTGCTTAATCTGGAGGCAGAGATACTCACACGATGTGAGCCAGGTTGAGAGGTTTCTCAGGCTGGTCAGGGAACATGGGGTGCAGAGGTTCACGGCTGGAAGCACAGCTCAGAGACTTGCTTAATGCATTAGTTAGCTTCTTAGCAGGTGATTTCTGGAAAGAACAAGAAAGGTAGAAGTAATAAGAAATAACATCTATGTTAATACTTTATCAGATGCCTTGCTTTTCATAATAGGTAGACATTCATTTGTTCATTCAAGAAATCCTTCTTGAGTAACTTCTATAAGACAGGAAAGGAGCCCTGGTGGCACACTGGTTAAGCATCTGGCTGCTTACTGAAAGGTCAGCGGTTGGAACCCACCAACCACTCTGTAGAAGAAAAATGTGGCAGTCTGCTTCCATAAAGATTTACAACCTTGGAAACACTACAGGGCAGTTCTGCTCTGCCCTATAGGGTTGCTATAAGTAGGAATCAGCTTGATGGCCATGGTTTATAAGACAGGAAGTTTGCTGGATGCTGGGGATAGAGTGTTGGAGCAAGCCACTAGGTTACCTGTCCTCCTACTGCTTAGTGTTAGCAAGTGCTGTGATAAATGCAAGCTCTTATTGTACATGGGACCCATGAGCTGGGAGTTAATCGATCAGCAGGAGTCTTACTTGACAAAAACTCAGGGGAAAGAGAAGGGAATTCCAGATGGAGGAAGCAGCAACTGCAAAGAGAAGAAGAAGAGACCAGATCCTGGAGAGGAAAGCAAGAGGCAGATCATCAAGGTTCTTATACTCCACATAAAGGACTGTAGTCTTTATCTCAGGGGCAGTGGAAGCCAATGAGACATTTAAATCACAGGAGTGACAGGATCAGGCCTGATTCTGGAAGAATTGCTCTAGCTTAAGTACAGAAAAAGGTCTGGGAGGGGATAGGAGTGGAAGGAGGGTGATGAGTAGGAGTTTTCGCAGGTCTCCAGGTGAGAGGTGTTTCAGGTGTGGCCTAAGGCATCCAGTTAGAAGTAAAAGTGGAACTTAAATCTGAGTCTTCAGAGGGCAAAGTCCTCTTTCATTTAGGTAAGCGGAATGTTTATCTTAAAATTTCACATCCAAAATGATAAAAAAACAGTCTACTAATCAAATAAATCTTTAACCAAAATTTACCTTTCCATGAGAAGTCATTTATAATTTTGTCAGTTCTTTTAATTCAGACAGTCCATAACTGCTATTATTCTGAAGTGATTTTTGTTTTCATTATTTAAAGAGGCTCCTTATGTGGTTTTAACATGTCTGACAGTGAAATATGATTGGTCTTCAAGCACCAACACTCCAGGATTGGGATAGAAGAAGTTTAAAGTTTGGTAATAGGTTAACCGTAAGAATATAAAAAGTGTTCTCTCCTATCTTCTATAATGAATTGTATTTCATGATCTGGGCTAATATTTCTATCCTCAGCATATGACATAACCAAAAGGGAGGGCAGCACTCAAACTGGCACGAAGCCTTCAGCAGATGCTGCCTTAGTGAAGAACTGTTAGTTGAGTTCGGAATCTGACAGGCGATAATAGTATGTTTACACTGAATCTCAGTTCCTAATAGTAATCCTTAGAAAGAACATTCTGATTTAAAATGCATATTCTCAAGATTTTCTTTTCTTAATGAACAATCAGTTAAACTTTAAGTGAGTATCGGTTGAATTTTAACACATTAAAATATAGGCAAAATCATAAAAGGTTTTTTTTTTAATTGTTTTGTTTTAGGTAATCAAATTATTCCAAGAGGGACTGGCAGGAGCCGATGGCACATGCCACAAAAAACAACCTATATGTAGAACAATATTTTAACAGAAGCAAAGAGCAGCATCATTGGAGCTTAACTGAGACAGAAATGAGCAAACTGTAAACCATTTGAACAGCAAGCACACTGAGATAGTCTAACTTTTCTTACTGACCCAGTGCCCTGTGCAAGAAAATACATCTACCACATGAATAGGCACTCACAGGTCACCTTTAGCAATCCGGTCATTCAGGCTGTTCATGAAAAGACAATTTGCTAATATAACCACGATCCTCCCAGCCCTGCAGAAAAGTAAAATCAAATGGTATCATTAAGCCCACACTCCCACCCTTGTTTAAGTTCAAAAATCTTAGAATTCCAGAATCTAAGGAAAAAAAAAAACTAACAATAATTTTTAAGCAATTCCCACAAAAAAACAAAATAAGGAAAAAAGCTTAACTTACTGTGAAAATAAGATTATGTTCCAGAAGGTATCTGCTGTTCAGTTGTTATGTAAATTAGTAATGAATTATCTGTATTCCAGCAAGTAACACAGTTTGAGTTTTCCTATAGTTTATGTTCCAGGAAGCCACATTAGGCTCAGATATAATAAGAGATTCCAGTAAGGCAGGATGGGGAGGGGGATAAGGGAAGGAGTGCTAGACTTGGGGTAGAAAATAAGTTTGTTCCTTAACTCTGTCACAATCCTTGATATTTCCTTTCATCTTGGGCAACGCTTCCACATCCAACTGTAAGTATGGCATGGACCTTGCCTTACCCATGACGTGTACTCTTTCATTTGGTGCTGGTTGCTGTGGGAACCGCTGGCATGTCCCCTCCAGAAGCAGTCCTGACAGAGCTGGTAATTGTGACACTGTTGGCATCGGTAGCGAAATCCCATCATACTCTCACTGTGGCAGTAGGAACACTCAACTGGATGGAAGACTAGGGAGAAATAAATGAAGAAGGAAATTTAAAAAAAGAATGAACATAATAAGGAAACATATAGCTTAATAGAATTGGATTTTTCTGCTGTGTGCCATGACTTTAGATGATGGTCAGTCTTGGCTGAGAGAAGCATTAAGTTTATTATTCCTGAAATCTTAACAACCATTTCAAGCATGTGTGTGGGGGTGGAAGAAATGAAATCGTGATAGAGAATGGGTGTCTGCTTAACACAAATCTCTGTAATGCCATTTGCTCTCTTTACTCCCATCTCTTACACTACAAGAATATAAATGACCCAAAGCAGCTGGTCTTTCCAAAAAACTGCTCTCTGTCTCCAGGAGACCAGGACAGCTCAGTGGGAGACTCAGAAACACAATGGATGAATACAGCTGACTGTCCAGAGGGTAAAGAGCAAGTATTAGAGGAATGGAGAATGAGAGAAGGAAAAAGAAGGGGGGATGGGGGAAGAGTAGAAAACCTGGAGGAGAGTAATGAGTGACTTTCAAAAACCGGGTGGCTAATGGAATGGCTACTTAATGACTGACATTGCCTTCATCTAAGAAACAGATTTTTTTCTTTCCTGAGGCAGGTGGATTAAAAAACAAACAAACAAACAAACCCGTTGCCCTCAAGCTGATTCCGACGTACATATCGACCCTACAGGACAGAGTAGAACTGCCCCACAGGGTTTCCAAGGAGCAGTTGGTGGATTCAAACTGCCAGCCTTTAGGGTAGCAGTTGAGCTCTTAACCACTGCAGTGGACAGGGGCCCCGAAAGATATTTATGTTATATGAATATAGTTCTGATTCAGATAGTTCAAAAAACACTTAACTTTCTTTGGCAGAAAATTCAATTACCAAGCAGGCAAGGTAAAATATTTGAGATTTGAAGTTAATAATCAGATCCAAGTAATTACGTACATGCTATGAAGTACAGAGATTAAAATAACAACATCTCTTGCCTTGGGTAAAGCTATTCTCTGGCTAGCCATTCGGGAAAAACAATGCAAATCAGAATAAGTGAAGATAAAAAGTAAATTGTAAAAAAATAAGGACATAACCATTTTTTAAAATCTCTTATCCTCTGAACAAGCATCATATCCTCTTTTTTCTGGCCGTTGGGAGATGGGGGTGGGAACTATATCTAGGAACAACCTGGATCTGGGACAGCGCCTAGGAAACCCATGTCCTACAACAGGAAATATTAAGAGAGAAGTGATGACATTACAGCTTTATGGTTGGAAAATGACTAGTTCTGGAACTGTTAGCAGTAATACGAACTGATTCTGTATGACTGTATGATCTGGACCTCAAATGCTCTTTGCTTCTGCGTATGGATAGGAAGAAAATATCTATGATCACTAGTGACTGCAGAGAAACTGGTAAATTCATTCTTTAAATTTTCTTCATGAGCAAAACAAGATAATTTTTAGATAAGTTTTAAGCTAAAAGAGATGATAAAAGCAGATTCTGAAAGTTCTGAAAGGGAATTCAAAATTAGGCTAATTTTAGCTGCAATATGTATTAACATGAAACCCTGGTGGCGTAAGTGCTACGGCTGCTAACCAAAGGGTCGGCAGTTCAAATCCGCCAGGTGCTCCTTGGAAACTCTATGGGGCAGTTCTACTCTGTCCTATAGGGTCGCTGTGAGTCGGAATCGACTCAACGGCACTGGGTTTGGTTTTTTGGTTTTGATGTATTAATAAAATATATAGAAGTTATGATTCTTAGAAAGAGATACAGGGTAAATTACTTTCTATTCAAGTTTCGGGAAATTTCAGGTTAAATCAAATAATAAATAAGAACAACTAAAGATTAGATGGACCCTGCTGGCACAGTGGTTGAGAGCTCTGCTGCTAACCAAAAGGTTGGCAGTTCAAATCCACCAGCTGCTCCTTGGAAGCCCTATGGGGCAGTTTTACTCAGTCCTGTAGTGTTGCTATGAGTCAGAATTGACTCGACGGCAATGGGTTTGGTTTTGGGTTTTAACGATTAGATGGAGGCAATAAATTGTTCCATGTTTAAATTTATTTAAATTTTGTTCAGAACTATATTTCATTTTAAATTTGGATATGCCAACAGTAATTGATTTTTATGATAGAAATAGCTGCCTTCATAAAAAAAATCATGTTACAAAAGCTACACTACTATTTTACAGAACTACAACTATTGAAAGTTTAGTATTTGAAGCATATGATGGAAGATTAGCAGGCAGCTACCACCCAATCTTTGCCATTTCCCCCGCCTATTCTTGGCCAAGCACTTAGGAAGAAACCATCAGTGTCATGTATAGCAATACTGGAAATTCAGATCGAAAACAAATAACACAAAATGTCACATTCTTTATAGAGGTTCTTCTCCTTCTGCTCTTCCAAGTCTTTAAGCCACATCTAACTTGTAAGTGATAGGTATGCGATGAGATTTGATCAAATTTTAGAATGGACAGTCCTCCTATAAGCCCTTACTGATCAGGGAGAACATTTAGTTCTATATACATACTAAACAAAATAAAAAACAAAACAAGAACTATTAAATAGACTTCCTAAAACAATGACCTTGACATAATAAATGTAGACCTGATGGTTTAATTTCAATAATTTAAAAAGTTGTCTTTGTTCAGTAGTAAGTACTTACCATTTTCTACGTTTGCCAGTCGATGCAGAAGGGGCAACCAGACCAGGCACTGGGGAGGAGGATCAGACATAAGTGTGTCCAAGAAAGCATTTAACGTGACTTTTTTCTGCATCAGAGACAAGCAAAAATCAAGAATAAGAGAGAATAATCTTAATCTACCTGGAAGGCAAGTCTTTGAGGCTAAAGAAATAAGGCATTCAATTAACCTCTAATACGAAGAAATAAGATTTGTCAACCGTGCTATTTAAGCTGGTTCAGGATTTGATACATTGATTGCTTTTTATACTTAAATATACGCAGGAATTTATTATCTCCACTGAGGCTCAGTCAACATCTTCAAAATGAGAAAAACAGTTCTAAGAGCATCACTTTCATATATGAGGGACTGTACAAAAAAGATGGAGAGAAATTCTCCACAGAATTTTACCAAGTATAAAATTCCCATTATCAGTCAGTCCTCTAAATTTGTAGAACAACTTCTCTTTCAAACTTTCTCAACTTCTGTAAGTACTAAATATTTAGTAGTCAATGTGAATGGCATATTATACAAGATTAGTGCAATACATAATCCTTTAGAATGAATACTTTAGATTTTTAAAAATTCTCTTCTCTCCTTTCTTCCAAACAAGTTGCTGTCGAGGAGATTCCAACTCATAGTGATCCTATAGGACAGAGTAGAACTGCCCCATAGGGTCTCTAAGCAGAGCCTGGTGGATTCGAATTGCTGACCTTTTGGTTAGCAGCTGTAGCTCTTAACCACTACGCCACCAGGGTTTCCATATATATATATATATATATATATATATATATGTATATATATGTTTCTTTTGAAATGACAAAGATAAAATATTGATTTAGATTTTTTTTAATATGAATGATAAAAATACATATTTATATGTAAAATAATTATTTTATTTGAAATTTAGAATTCAAATATGAAAGTAGATGGGGTGTTAAGAGCAACAGTTTAATTTTTCAGATAAGAAAACAGTTTTGAAGTGGTAAAGTATCTCTCAAAGCCCACAGCTTACTATCAAATGAACTAGTACTAGCACTTGTAACTCACAAAACATTTGTTTTTTTACTCTTTAATCTTTTATTCTGAGCATTTACTTATAATTTTAGCTTTTCTTCATAATACTAAAGAGCTTAAACTTTTAATAATAATCTTGATAGGATTGATATCAAGATTATTATTAAAATATATATTTTATAAAACATAAGCAATGAGACAGTATTTAAAAAAGGTTAACACAATTTAGAGGTGGTGCAGTGGTTAAGTGCTCATCTGCTAACCAAAAGGTCAGTGGTTCGAACCCACCATCCACGGGAGAAGGGTGTGTGACAGTCTGCTTCCATAAAGATTTGCAGCTTTGGAGGCTAAAAGACACATGAGGAAATGCTCGTGATCACTAGCCATTAGAGAAAAAAAAATCAAAACTACAATGAGAAACCATCTCATGCCAACATTACTGGCACGAATCAATAAGACAGAAAATAACAAATGTTGGAGAGGCTTCGAGGAGATTGGAACTCTTGTGCACTGCTGGTGGAAATGAAAGATGGTACAACCATTTTGGAAAACAATATGGCACTTTCTTAAAAAGCTAGAAATAGAAACACCATACGATCCAGCAATCCCACTCCTAGGAACATATCCTAGAGAAAGAAGAGCTGTCACATGAATAGACATGCACCCCCATGTTCACTGAAGCACTATTCACAATAGCAAAAGGATGGAAATAATCTAAGTGTCCATCAACAGATGACTGGATAAAGAAACTATGATACATACACACAATGGAATATTTTGCAATAAAGAACAACCATGAACCTGCAAAATATCTCACGACATGAATGAATCTGGAGGACATTATGCTGAGTGAAATAAGACAATCACAAAAGAACAAATACTGTATGAGACCACCATTATAAAAACTCATGAAAAGGTTTACACACAGAAAGAAATAACCTTTGATGGTTATGAAGAAGGGAAAAAACACTAGACAATAGATAAGTAGTAACTTTGGTGAGGGGTTAAGACAGTACACAACACTGTGAAAGTCAGCACAACTTGACCAAGGCAAAGTTATAGAAGCTTCATAGATACATCCAAACTCATTGAGGGACCGAATTACTGGGCTGAGGGGTGGGGACCATGATCTCAGGGAACATCTAACTCAATTGACGTAACATAGTTTATAAAGAAATTGTTCCATGTCCTACTTTGGAGAGTAACATCTGGGGTCATTAAAGCTTGTTAGCAGCCATCTAAGACACTCCACTGGTCCCACCTCATCTGGAGCAAAGGAGAATGAAGAAAACCAAGATACAAGGGAAAGATTAGTTCAAAGGACAAGTAATGGACCACAAATACCACAGCCTCCACCAGACTGGGCCAGCACAACTAGGTGATGCTTGGTTACCACCACCGACTGCTCTGGCAGGGATCACAATAGAGGGTCTTGGACAGAACTGAAGAAAAATGTAGAACAAAATTCAATCTCACACACACACACACACACACACACACGCAAAATATCAGACTCACTGGTCTGACAGAGACAGAAGAAACCCAGAGAGTATGGGCCCCGGACACCCTTTTAACTCAGTAATAAAGTCACTCCTGAGGCTCATCCTTCAGCCAAAGATTAGATAGGCCCATAAAACAAACAATAATACACATACCTCAAGCATGTATACAAAACTAAATAGGCACACCAGCCCAGGGGTAGGGGCAAGAAGGAAGGAGGAGACAGGCAAGTTGGACAAATGGAAATGGGAACCCAAGGTCTAAAAGTGGAGAGTGTTGACACATTGTGGGGTTGGCAACCCAGTGTCACAAAACAGTACGTGTATTAATTGTTTAATGAGAAACTAATTTGCTCTGTGAACCTTCATGTAAAGCACACACACACACAGAAATTGTTGGAAAAAAAAAAAGGATTTACAGCCTTGGCAACCCTATGGGGCAGCTCTACCCTGTCCTATAGGATCATTATGAGTTGGAATTGACTCCACGGCCTGTGGTTTTTTTTTTTAAGTTTTAACCACTTTTTAGATATCTAAAAGACCATTGTTTTTCAAAACAATCACTTGGGGCGGCTTTGGGCTTTTTTCGATGAAGCAGTTGAAACAGTTTTGGAATTTTATAATTTGAATTGTATTTATACCAGTTCATGAAGCACAAAAATAAACCGATCTTATTACTTTTGTTTGTGCTACCTCTTTTTGCACCTCAAATATTCTTATCCCTTTTGAGCATTTACCATATTGGCTAAAAATCACTTCTGGAATTTCCAAACACATTATTATGATTTCATCATGTATAAACTTATCATCATTGAGGATATATACAAGATCGTACATCAAGATGCCCCCTCCAAAAAACCTAAACCTGTTGCCAGCAAGTGGATTCCGACTCATAGCACCCCACAGGACAGTCTATAGGATATTTCAAAGAATATTCTGAGCAATGGCAACATCATAGCATATTTATTTCTTTTTGAATACGTAGGTTCTATTATGTTTAAAAAATCTGTCCTATTACTCTAGCTAGTCTTGAAAGAGGACTATTCTGAGGCATTAGTAAATTTACTGAGGATTCTATAACACACTTCCTAAAAGCTAAGAATTCAGCAGTAGATAAAAATTTTTCTTGTTCCTGTGATTAAGTGATTCAACATAACATGTGCTTATAATTCCTTGGGTCAGACCAGCTGCACATTTGTAGATACGAACTGACCATGTACAAAACAAAAGTAGAACAACACCAGCAAATTGGAATTTGAGTCAGAAGACCAGAGTTAAAGGCCCACCCCCTGCACTCATTAGCTGCGGACTTTAAAGCACTTAAAAAAAAGAAAAACAATATTTTCCTTGTTACTGCACAGGGTTATTGCAAGGCATAAATCAGATAAATCCCTTTGTGAACTGTAAAGGACTGTAAAAAAAACAGAAGTCATACATTTAGAATGTCATGAAAAAAGTTCGAAGGCATTGAAGCTGTAAAAAATTAGGTTAGTGGATTTCTGTTTTGAAATAATGGACACAGTTTTAAAAGTTAATTTCAGTAAAAAAAAAAAAAGACTCATTCTGAAATGAGTATAATTTGTTGCAGTATTTGTTGAGTGCCTTTTATAGGACAGTGACAGTAACTTTTTAAAGACACATAGATGGTTAAGATAGGAAGCTTGGTGTCTTGTGAAACGCTTCTTGAAGACAATGACATCTGAGCAAAAAGAAGTAGTTGGTGGCAAGAAATGCATAGGACACTCAAGACAGAGAAAACAGCATCAACAGAAGGACAGACTCAGGATAAAGAGGGTGGTGTGAGAGGGAAAGGAGGTAGAGGACCCCATCTGAGGGAGGGGGATGAGCTGGAGAAAGATAGAAGGGCCCACAGGGCCTTGAACGCAACCTCAAGAAGGCAAGTGTTGCCCTGTAGGCAAGGAAGGCCGCTAACAGGAGAGTGGCATGGTGGTATGTGGGCATCGTGGGAAACAGATTAAAACAGAGGACACTGCTCCTGTTTTCTCCCTGTTGTTTTATACACATTTTGAGGGCTCCCTAAAATGTTTTTTAAAATGAGGTTCCAAAATAGTTTGGAATGCAATGGGGGTGTATAATGAATAAACAGAGGTACAAACAAGGAAAAGTAGTGACAGGAGATCAATTTGTACGTTAATGCAACAGCCCAGGCGATTGATGCTAGAGAAGGAAACAGATCTGAGGAAATGTTAGAAGGTGGAATCAGCAGTACTTGATGATGATTGGTGGGAAGCTCTGGGTGAGGAGGAGGAGTCTGGCAAGAGGCTTAGGTGAATGGATCTATTCTGATGTCACCAATCCCAAAAGGAAATCTAAAGAGGGGTGTGCTTTAGTTGGGGGCAGAGATAAGGAGGCATGCCCTAGATACAGCACCTAAGGCTGCCTGGGGTAGGGCAGTGGGAGGTCAGAAAGGATTCCTGGGTGAGATGACATGGGAGCAGTTAGTGCTTAGTGTATCAAACCTTCCTTCACTTATTTTGTGCCTCAAAATAGGATGGATAGATTCTGATAGTACGTAAATCCAGGACCATAATACCTAACATCTTTTACCATGGTGTTATCTAAAGATAAATTCATCCAGGAAGCAGTGGCTTTCCTTTGTCCATGTGATCTGTGCTACTTTGATCTCAGTCTTTGGGACCCCACTGGTCACTTTCCAAGATCAGCAGGAAGGGAAGGTCCTTTTAGCTACACATTTCCTGATACTGGAGAAAATATCCGAGTGATAAGAACACATGCTTTGGAGTCAGTAAGAGTAATGATTAAGAACAAAGGCTCTGAAATATGACATTGACTTGCATCCTGGCTTTGCCACTTACTATCTATTTTACATGCTGAGCTGCAGTTTCCACATTGTTAAATAGGGACAATACTAGTACTTCTCTCAGAGGGCTACATAAAACCAAAGCCAAACCTGTTGGCCATCAAGTTGATTCCGACTCATAGCGACCCTATGGGTTATGGAGAGGAGTAAGTGGTGTAATGCTGTAAAACATTCATCAACGTGCCTAATTCCCTGGAAATGCTTCACAAACATGAAGTATTTAGCCATATTCAAATCCTTGTTCTGTTACTGACTAGTTGGGTGACCTTGAGTAAATTACTTAACCTCTTTGATCCTTAGCTCATCATTGAAAGATGGTAGTTGGGAAAGAAAGAGTTAAACATAGGTAAGTTGGTTGGCTCCTGTCTTGGTGGGGAGGCCTCCAGCAGTTTGGACCTCCCAGACTACAAGGTAAACACTGATGAAATTTATTAGGTTGACAGTAAGTGTTTTCTAAGAGCTGCTATGTACTGACTTCTTATTCAAGGAATTATTTTAGACGATGGATCTGGTTACTTTGGATATTTTAAAATTGTAAACAAACCTTTCATTTGTGGGTTTACAAATCACTAACTACCTTGCTATGTAGGAGAGTGGATGTTAGACACGTAACCTTTCCACATGACTAAAAACCAGTTGCCGTGGAGTCGATTCCAACTCATAGCAACCCCCTGTGTGTCAGGGTAGAACTGTACTCCACATGGTTTTCAATAGCTAATTTTTCAGGTGTAGATCTCCAGGCCTTTCTTCCAGGGTGTCTCTGAGTGGACTCGAACTTCCAACCTTTTGGTTAGCAGTCAAGGACTTAACTGCTTGTGCCACCCAGGGACTCTTTCTTCACGACTGCTGTTGTTGGGTGCTGTTGAGACAATTTCTACTCAGAATGACCACATACGACTCAGTAGAACTGCCCCGTAGGGTTTTCTTGGCTGTAATCTTATGGAGGCAGATCACCCGATCTTTCTTCCATGGAGTCACTGGATAGATCTGAACCACCAATCTTTTGGTTAGCAGCCGGGCACTTAATTGTTTGGGCTACCAGGGCTGAGGGATATAAATATGGAGAGCCTCTGAAACGAAGCAGCTTCCCTGTGCTAATTTATACCACACCCCAGTAACAACTCCCCTGACTCTAAAACGTGCCACGTCGTGGAAGGTTTAAGCAGCTGTTTGTTGTATTATGGGCCTTCCAGATCTCAATGGGCCATGAGCTTTGAGTCCTTTCTTGTTTCTTTGCTAAACACTGGTAAAGCTTGGTGCCGGGTCAGACTTGTGTTTCATGTGAGGCTGAGAGACAATTCTGCCCTTTCCATAGTGCAGTGATGATAATGACACCGAGGTCACAGGGTTGTTGTAAGGAGTCAATTAGAAAAAGCAAGTAAAGTTTTATCTAAGCATGACCTGGCTCTTGGTCAGTACATATAACTATTATCATTACCCAGGTGTAATGGGTTTAGCTGCTGGTTCAGAGGTCATTTGCCTGAGGAAGAAAATATACAACAGCTTGTTATTATGAAGAAGCATTTGTCGAAGATTATGTGACTTGGTATGACACACAGAAAAAAAAGCAACAACCATTTGAGAGATACTTCCTTAAGCATAATTTTTCCTTACCTGTTGAGAGAAACAGGATCTAGCTGACTGCTCCGTATAACCAAAGGAAGGACCTTCAAAAACTGCTGTGGGTAGTTTGAGAACTTCGCGGAGGAACTGGTCATATCGTCCATAAACCATTACCCCACTGGAGTCAGAAATCATTGAAAAAATATCTGACAGAAAGAAAAGGGAATAACATATTTTGATAAGATATAGAAATGATTTCTTCTCAAGTTAATTAAAAACCAAATCCAAACCCACTGTTGTTGATTCTGATTCAGCAACCCTATAGGAAGGACAGAGTAGAACTGCTCCATAGGGTTTCCAAGGAGCGCCTGGTGGATCTGAACTGCCAAGCTTTTGGCTGGCAGCCGAACTCTTAACTACTACGCCACTAGGGTTTCCTTGAGGTCAATTAACAACTCATAAATAATGCAGTAAGAGTATTTTTGTATACTTGATAAATATGCTGACCTCATGTGAAAGTCACAAGGAGAGTTTTATTATAAACTGGGGTGTATGTGTACCTATTTACCTGGCTATTTAGCTATTTATCAGTCTGCATTATCACTAAAACTTGTGGAATTTTGGCTTCAGGTATTTGAAAAACGAAAGACACAATGGGGATAAGAACGCAACTAAAACCCTTGATTAACTTCCCACAGAAGCAGAAAACTTTCTATAAATCCTAGTGTTCTCGGTGGAAGCCTCTTGATTTACGGGAGAGGCTCTTTTTGACTCATGCAGCGAAGAAGCCTGGCCTTGTGAATGATCAATGAGGCAAAGTCAGTGTCCTGGAATATTCTCTGTAGAGCTGGTGGTTTCACTGAACCTGTATTCTTCAGCTTCTGCCATTATGTGCACTTAATGAATATTAATGGCATAATTTCCCAAGGTACTTTATGATTCCTGTGTGGAAATCACTATTGGAATGAAAGGGTTTGCTATTATGCAGTTTGTCACCATGCTAACTAGATTGTCACTAGGCCAGCACCACTGCCAGGATAAACTGTTATAAGTTCAACGGGCCACTTCATTTTGGGTTTAATTTTTTAAGGTCAAAATGTAATCTGGGGACATTTTGCTTTTATACCATGGTCAGACGTTAAGCATAATATAGGCTTGTACTGGATTATGTTTTGAGGAAGTGAATTGACTCTCACTTTCTTTAAATACTCATACCAAGAAACCCAGTTATAATGGATTTCTGCTGTGTTCCAAATAGTTTATTTATCATGAGGCTAAACAAATTTTATATGATCAGACAAATTGATGTTGTTTTCACCTACCTTGGATTTTATCTTTCATGTTCCATTTTACATAATCAAAAAAAAAAAGTTGCCAACAGCAAAAAAGAAAACTCATATAATTCTAAATATAAAAAAACTCAAGAATTCCAATCAAAAATGGGAAAAGGAAACCTAGGAGAGGCAAATCTGGCCCCTTTATTAGAGCTGCCATCTTTTTTCTCTAGACAGGTTGGTTGACTATAATTGGTCATCTTGATTATCTTCTAGGCTCTGATTTTCTAGGACAGGGAATATTCTAGTCTAATAGCCTAGGTTTTTCAAAAAACCCACTGAAAGAAATTAGACAATGCCTCTAATTAAAGCAAAGCAGAAGGAGTATCAACATTGACTTTTCACAAACTTGAAGCTAATATTAACTTATCTGTGTCAAGTTCTGCTAGCTGACAGCCAAACCAGGGCTAGATCACCAGGATTAAAGGAAAGCAGCTTTTAATGGCCACTCAGGTTTTTAAAAAGAAATGAGAGGATTTTGAGGAAGCTAAAGAAAAAAAAAATTTTTTTTTTTTTTTATTAAAACCATACATACTTAGAACAGTGTTTGGCATCCAGTACTTGGTACAGTTATTTTTAATATTAATTACACATTGCTTTATTCTATCATCTACTTGATATGTTTAGGCTTGCTTCCTCAATGTGATTGTTCTGGAAGGGTCCAGACCATATTCTATACCACCTTTGTATTTGCTACAGCTCCATACAGTGATAGCTACTTCTTGTTGTTGTTAGGTGTTGTCGAGTCACAGCGACCGTATGCACGACAGAACAAAACACTGCTGGGTCCTGTGCCATCCTCACAATCCTTGCTGTGTTTGATCCTACTGTTGTAGCCACTGTGTCAATCCATCTCCTTGAGGGTTTTCCTCTTTTTTGCTGAGCCTCTACTAAGCATGATGTCCTTCTCCAGGTACTGGTTGCTCCTGATAACATGACCAAAATACATGAGATAAAATCTCGCCATCCTTGCTTCTAAGGAGTATTCTGTCTGTACAGATTTGTTTGTTCTTCTGGCAGTCCCTGATACACTCAATGTTCTTCGCCAACACCATAATTTAAAAGCATCAATTCTTCTTCAGTCTTCCTTATTCATTATCCAGTTTTCATATGCATATGAGGTGACTGAAAACACCATGGCTTGGGTCTGGTGCACCTTAGTCCTCAAAGTGACATCTTTGCTTTGGAACATTTTAAAGAGGTCTTTTGTAGCAGATTTGCCCAATACAATATGTCACTTGATTTCTTAACTGTTGCTTCCATGTGTATTGAGTGTGGATCCACTTAAAATTAAATCTTTGACAACTTCCATATTTTTACTGTTTATCACCATAGCTACTTAGAAGAACTTAAATTCACTGACTTATTCAGCTAAAATTAACTCACTTATCTATTGCCGTCTGGTCAATTCTGACTCATATGGATCCTATAGGGCAGAGCAGAACTGCCCCATAGAGTTTCCAAGGAGTGCCTGGTGGATTCAAACTGTTGACCTTTTGGTTAGCAGCCAAATTTTTAACCACTACGCCACCAGGGTTTCCAAAATTAACCAAGTACATTCTAAATGCACAAAACTGTGCTAGGCTATGATACACAGGAAAATCAGGATGGAGTTCTTGTCCTGTAGGAGGTCCCACCTATTGAGGTTGATAGAGAAGTGCTTACATCATACATCATGTAACATCCCACATCATGACATGGTGGTATAATTAATGTAACAATAGGGTGTACATGATGAAGTGGGACCTCAGAGAGAAGGTTCCAGAGAGAGAAGTCAGGGAAGATTTCCTTATAGCAGTATCATCTGGGCCATGTTTAAAGGACAATTAGGGGCTACTCAGGCACAGATAAGGGGAGTGGGCTTTAGGAAACAGGATCAAGACTAGCATAGGCATGGAGATAAGAGTGAACACGATGCCCTCAGGGATCTTCAAGTACTTCAGTATGGTGGGGGACTTGAGTGCACATAAGGTCATGGAGGGAGGTGAGATGAGACATGAAGAGCTTTGAAAGGTCTACTGAGGAATTCAGACTGTGTCCAGAAGATTCTGGGAGAGATACTAAAGATTTTAAAAGCAGGTCAGTGAGTTAGAAATCCTACCATAGAGGTAGGCATAGGGGCAGATTGGCCAGTTCTGTAATAGAAACTCAGGAATTACATGGTATTTACCATAATGCTAGTCTTTTAAACAACCCTTCCCCAGAAGCTTTGGAACAGAACATGCCATACTAGGTTTATGGCATTGGATTTAGAATCTCTTGAGATCTTTAGGCTATCCAGGAGCCCTGAGGCAGAGGTATAAGCAAATGTTCTAACCCATTAAATCAACAGCTTATAATTGGGCCAAGAAAAATGTGACAGAAAAGGAGTATAGTAAGTCAGTTTATGTTTAAGTAATCTGTTTTATACAACTGCAGGGGGAACCCTCTATACCCTAGGCTGTGTTCAGTGATGGCCCCTGGAGTTACCCAATGAATACCCTGCATATTGGTTTGCTGTGCCCTGAGCATTGGAAATTCTGGCACAATATGGGCTTGTTAGCTCTTTTAATGCAGTTTAAAGCATTTTTAAAAAAGACAAACCAACTTTAAAATTTCTGTTGTTTTCTACTTTTTTAAAATTTCTAAATTGTTTTCAGCTAATTATTCTTGCTTTATGTTCTTCAACAATAAGAAATTAGTTGGAACAAACTAAATATCCTTTATCCCTACACACAAAAATAGAAAAATTGCCCAACAAGAACAGCTGGCATATTGGCTTAAAGTGAATTAGAAAAATTTAAAGAAGGGAAAACAAACCTCTTAAACCCTGAAAAATTCCATATCCTTTCATTTTACTTTTTCGTAGTACAGAAGCAATGCAGAAAATCATTACCTTGTGTGCTTTATCATGAAATGCAAGCCAGGAAATGAAGACCACAGAAAATACCTACAATCCCCTTTCACCAAGAGTAAGCCACTGCTGTTGGTGAGTATGTTTTTCCATATTTGCCCATTCAATCAATAATTATCAGTGAAAGTAGAAATATCAATGACTATGGATATTTGTTTTTGATTAACTAATATTTTGGAGAGATTCATCTAACCAAATTGCTTTCAGCTAAATTGTTTCTAGCCAAATTGCTTTCAACCAAGTTACCTGGAAACCATTAAAACCATTTTCCTGGGATTAACAACACAAAGAGTGACTCCACATCAGAAAAACCAGGGATAGATAAGGTTGTGAGTCAAGTGTACTGACCTGGAAGAGGGGGCTCTGTTATATTGCTGTTATTTGTTTTTCTACAGGATGGTGACATTGCAAAGTTGTTTCTGCAGACTGGCGAACTAAGTTTACCTCCAAATTGGACTCATGCATTTGTTGCTTCTTTCACTGTACTGAAGTTGGCCACTAGATAGCATGCATGCTTTGCTCTTTGATTGTGTTTTTGGTGGGTGAAGGGGTGGGATAAGGAGAAAGGTGCTGTACTAGGTACACTGATTCCTTTACTTTGAAATCTTGGGACTTGTAAGAGAACTGCAAGGGTTTTGAAAATTGGTAAAGATCTGATAAATATCTTAGTTATATCTTGAGATTTGTAACTATGTAGACATCCTTAGTTGCCTACCTAACAATTATTCCCTTTGTCTCATCTTCTTTTGTTATTGGCCCCAAATTTGTTCTTATGCCACGGGAAAGCAGTGGACCTAGCCAGCCCAGGAGGTGAAAGCTGACTGCTCCATGATCAACATGGTGATTCCTTTCCTGTTACTAGTAATTGGTTTAGTAACTGCCCTGTAAGGCCACCCTAGGCAATGAAACTTAAAAGAGAAGTTGACTGGTGGCCTCTAGAGTGAGAATGTGATTCCTGAA
Organism: Elephas maximus indicus; assembly: GCF_024166365.1. Lineage (NCBI taxonomy): Eukaryota > Metazoa > Chordata > Mammalia > Proboscidea > Elephantidae > Elephas > Elephas maximus. Next base: position 42,498,764 of record NC_064829.1, on the reverse strand, counting down.
ACTGCTGTACTCCCTCTCCCAGGAGGAGAATGAAATCCAACACTCTGAGGAAAGCTGAGTGGAAAGATGGAAGCACCTGGGTCCTTGATGGCACAGCTTTAACCTGGTACATTAAAGGTTCTGAGGAGCTCTGAAGGACAGAGAAGAGGTTTTCTCAGTTTGTTCCCAAATGTATTTTAATATGAGATTCTTTTATCCAGGTACTCATTAATATAATATTGGATAAGTTTTTTTTGACATGTATCTAATGTTCTCAGTATAAATGGTCAGTTGTGCTATAAGGTCAGCAGACAAGACCCTCAAGAGTCTCCTGTTCTGCCCTGCTTCACTTTGCAAAAGTTTCTCTTCCCAGCCTAACCCTGAAGGAAATGCCTCCTGGATTACGCTGAAGCAATTTTTTTTTTTGGTTAAAGACATTGGTTCTGGCACCTTCATTCTCTACATCTCTTAGGCTAACTAAAAAGAAAATAAATCAACCATCATAAATCTTATTTGGTCTTCTTTGAATCCTGACTGCATTTCATTTGGCCATTCTGTGAAAGGAAGTCCCTGAAAGTGGGGTAAGATGTGTGGTTATGTGGGGCTTTGAGGCCCTTCCACTTCTCTACTGGTCCAGTATGATGATGCCTTAAGAAGATAGACTTATGCCTGTAAAGCAGTACACATGTGCTGAGATTAATCAGTGAACTTGAAAGGCAGAATGTCTTACTTTGATATCAGAAGCAGTCTAGTTGGTGGTAATCAACAGGTTAGAAACATAATATATTAAATATGGTAATATTCAATATAAATATAATAACTCATAAACAGTCATTTCATTAAAATTATTTACTGTGCAAATATTTCTAGGACAAAATCCAAAGGCTGGTGAAGCCTGTACTTCAGCAACACAGAGAATGAGGAAAGACACAGATGGGCAAGGGGACATGGTAGGAATGGGGGAGAGGACAAGGTAGTTCATAAGAGGGATAAGCAAATAGAAGCACAAATAACTTACATCGCAATTTGTCCATGATCTTCCCTCCACACAATGTGGCTAAAGCCATTTTGACAGCAAATACTGAAATTTTACCATGGCCTTCCCTGTTTAATGATAATAGGAAAAAAATGTCATTGGGAGCACTTCCACTAATGCCATTGGACATTTTTCCATTCAGTAGAAATCAGAGGACATTGTAGCTACATGCATTCTGTTAACATGTATATTTTTAAAAGAGGTTGTGAATACAATTCAATGCATATTTCTGGAAAAAAAAAACTGCCTATTCAATGATTCCTTTCTCAAAAGACTACAGAATCTTCTAGTTTATTCTTTGTATATGTCACTTGTTCAAAGCATGAACTGGTAGCCAGAGGAATATGTGAGAGCCAACTATGGATTAAAATTATAGCAACATGCCTTTCAGTTTGGGTTCCATAAAATAAGTTTTGTGCAAGATGACTTCATAATTTCTGTAATTTATTTAAGCAAGGCTTCAGAAATAGCCTTTTTTTTTCTTTTGGTCAGAGAATTCCCGAACTTGAGGTTAGGGTAACGGTGGAGACATGTTCATCATACATTTTTTCCAACCATCTCTTCCTACCCTCCAGCCAACCGTGCTTACGTGATATGTGTACTTTTCAAAGAAAGCTGGTATCGTAAACTGGCAAAACTAAAAGATCTGTTTGAAGAGTCATCATTCTACCTAAATTACCCAAGTGCTGCCAAATCGTCATGTATTCAGGAAGCGTAACTAATGTGTCCTTCACAAAATGTGACATAAAGGTATACTGCAAGAAGTATGTTTCAGCGAAATGACTTTCCACTGGAATAAACTATTTATTCTTATATCTTTGGAATCAAAAAGCCTATCATACTAGTATATCGTTTCTTTGATAGCTGCTACTCATCGGGAGGTATTTAAAATAATAATGTGGCTGAAAGATATGTGACGTCTATACTGGCAAAGCTTTAGAATATAAAATACATCATTTATATGAATAAGATTCATATATACCTAATGTCCTATTAGATGAATAAAATACAATAAATAATATGATTGTCTTTATTCCAAGCTAGCCTTCAGAGAGGGAGTCATTTGTTACTCATCTTTGTTGCTGTCATTCTTAGCACAGGATCAGAAACACAGCTAGCCAGAATGCAAAATAGCTTGAACTCTGTGCTAGTGATTCTTGTATTTATCTTTCTAGGCCTAAGTATCAGACCAATATAATTATTTATTCAAAATCTCCACTTAGATATCCTACATCAAGCCATGTGTGTTCAAATGGAACTCATTATCTTTCCAAAGCCCTCCCATAATACTCAGTCCAACCCTCCTATTAACCTGTTCTTCCTTTAACAGTCTGTCTTCTGGTTGTTAGAACTGCTATGTACCAAGTTACCCAAAAATGTACACTGGGAGATCACCCTTGACTCCTTGCTCTCCCTCAAGTCACTAATATCATGCACAAATACTTGAGGGACTAAAATATACTCCTTAGTGGTATATGGAATCCATTCCCTTTTTTTCCTATCCCCAATGCCATTGCTTCCATCAGCTCTTGCTTTAACACTGTAATAACCTCTCAAATGATCTCTCTGCTTGTGCACTCATACAGAAAATGTGAACATATTATTTCATTGTTTAAAACCCTTATTGTCTCCTTTTGTTCACAGATAAATTTCAAACTCTTTCTCATGGCATACATAACATTCTTCTGCTGTCTTATCTGCTACCATTTCTATTGGTGTATCTACTCCACAGTCATATGGTTTAATGCCTCCTGCATAAGCTCTTCCCATTCTGGCCCATGATCTGCCTAGAACCCACCCCCTATTCTTCAAGACTCAGTTCAATATCATTATTCACCTTGCTCTGAAAATGGCTTTTCTCTCAGATGTGGCGGCGATCACTCTCCCCTCCACTTCTACCTAGTATGGTACCCTTGACACTGAATGACCTTGGTATGTTTATTTCCGTGCCTGCAATGTGACCCTACTTCACACTGAGACCCTTGGGAGCCAAGTCCAGGTCTTCTGAATTATTTGAATCCCCAGAACCTAGCACTTTGTCTCACACAGAGTTAGTGATCAATATAGTTCTTATATTAATCAATAAATATTAATAATTATAATAGATAGCTCTTGAATATCGAATGTTCACTCATTAAGTTGCTTAATAATTTTAGAGGAACCAATTGCCGTCATGGCAACTCATGGCAACCTCAAGTGTATCAGAGTAGAAATGAGCTCCATAGGGTTTTCAGTGGCTGATGTTTTGGAAGTAGATCACCCAGCCTTTCTTCTGAGGTACTTCTGGGTGTACTTGAACCTCCAACCATTGGTTAGCAGCCAAGTTCTTAGTTAGACTATAATAAAAATGCAATGACTTTGTATAAACACCTTATTTAAAGTTATTCCATGTCCCCTGCATTCCCAGTTGTGTGGATAACTGAAAGTTTCAAATATTTTATTTCAGGAAATAATTAGCTTCTTCTCCTAAGCTGAAACATGGTTCAAAAATGAGAATAAGAAATTCCACAAAGTCTGTGAGATTAGGAATCATACAGAGATAAGGTGGTCTTCAAAATGCAAAAAAATTGAGTATTATACGTGAGATTTCAAAAGTCATGTAAGTTCCTATCAATGAATCAGAGAGAACAATTTAAATCAAAGGAGAGGGTTGACCACAGATGACTTTGGAATAGAAAGCTCTCCAAAAAGTGAAATGGTTGGTGATAGCTCACAGGTAAATTCTAAACCTTAGCTTTTAATGAAGAAGACACTAAAGAGATCTCTAGTCCTTACTGTTCCTGGAAATGGAAGATTGATAACATTAAATCAAATAGTGCTTGTATCAGAGCTATTCCGCCAAATTGACACAATAAATTTAGGTAAATTACCACAGTGGAGGGCAAGTGAATGACAGTTTTGGAGGAACTCAAGGGTGAAATTAGGCCACTGGAATCTATTGTTATGCAAGCTACGGTGCCGAATTGCAAATGTGACCTCTGTCGCAAAGAGGGATTCAAGGGGTATGCAGGGACTTAGGTTGTGATAAGCTCACCAATGGAGCACAGTTCTACTCTGATACACATGGGGTCGCCATGAGCTGGAATCGACTCTATGGCAAGTTTTTTTTCTTTAAGCTCACCAATACTGGGTGAGTTTGGACCTTGCTCACCTCAGCCACTGCATCTATGTTTAAGAACTGAGTAGAAATGACTGATTCTACAACAGAAAATGGGGGTACTAAACACTGGGTTAAACACTTAAATCCAAATGAATTTTTTAGTAGATAGAACAGGAAGGAGAAAAAGAGGAGGGAAGAGAAAGATTTTCTCAAGGCCTTTGACAAGGTTTCATACAAAAGGCCATAAAGTCACCTTTGGATTAGGGCCCTATTTTATTGTGAAAAAAGAACTGGGATAGAGACAGAATGCAAGGAACAGGGAGAAGTCAGTCAGTACACCCCACACAAAGAAACGTAAGAGCTGTGCCCTTCGGGAACTGGTGTTAGTCAGGACCAGTTTGATTTACATACAGTCAATGAAATTTCTTAAGTGCCTAGGAAGTGGGAAGACAAGTTTATGAGGATGGATAACAGGAAGTGCTCAGGAATCTTACGCAAATGAATGAATAAGGGGCATATTGTTCCCAAGTGAGTATGTGCATGGCAAGGCGTTTGGAGTAAAGTAGCAAAACCACACATACAGAATGCTGGCTACCAGCACAGCTCAAGAGGCAGACCCACCAGTGTGTGGTTATGATGAAGACCAGACTATCCCTAAGGCTCCAGGCCCAACAGCCTCTCCAGGTCTCAGTACTAGGAAGAGGGCTAGAAAAATTCTACACTCTTTTTTGTAAAGCTGTGGCACATCTTCAATTTCCTGTGCAGTTGTGGTTACCACACTTCAAGAGGAAACAGAGCCAGATGAGTTTGACAGTAATGGTTGCATCACAGGGTATTCCTTAGAATCACAGAATTTCTAGGAGTAGGAGGGGACTTAGAAGTGAATAATAAATGACACAGCCATATATGCTATTCTTTGTGACTAAAAGCAGCTAGTGTGACTGAGTTTTCAGTAGCGTGAAAGGTTCATTAAAGCTTTAAAAAGAAATTTCTATTAGCCTATTATTTTTTATTAAAAGAATAATGTTATCTTAAAAACAAAATATTAAAATTTGTTTATTCTAATAATTTCATTATTTTAATACATAATATATACTTTACTCATTTTTCCCACTATTTATCTTTCAGCTCTGTCTTAAGATAAAAGATGGCATAATGAAATATATTCTATTTTTTAAGCCAATTATCTTGGAGCCTTTGTCTATGTAAACTTTCTCTGTACTAGCTTGAGGTTAAAAAAAAAAAAGTTCAATTAAATTATTATATTGGTATTTAATACCTAACCATGTATTTAAGAGAGCCAGGTCAATAGAAACAAATTAGATAAACCAAAAGAAAACAAAATCCATTGCCATCGAGCCGATTCCAATTCATAGTGACCCTATAGGATAGAACAGAACTACCCCATAGGGTTTCCAAGGAGTGGCTGGTAGATTTGAACTGCTGACTTTTTGGTTAGCAGCCGAGCTCTTAACCACTGTGCCACCAGGGCCCCAATTAGATAAGGAACAAATTGAAATTGCTTCATAAATCAATGTTTCCTTAAATCTTTTATTTCCTGTTATACTTTGTTTGCTTACTCTGAAAATTTTCAAATTTTCCTGGCATGCAACTGATGGAAAGTGGATACAGGAAAGCACTTAACCCAGGGTTGTTGAGTGCCTGTCTTAAGAGCATTGATTATGCCAATGTTTGACCAATCATCATAAAAAGAAACTAACTGCTTTACTCTAAGCTGGGTTTTCCATGGCCTTGGTTGATATTTTTTTCCCCCAACTAAGAATATCTTATTCTTAGGAAAAAGTTGCCTGGAAGGGAAAATCTGCTTTTGACAAAAAGGAGAAACAGCAAATAGACATGGATAGGTCTGGGATGGTAGGCTGGACTCAGATTTTCTCCAAATTGCCACGAGAGTTTCTTGTTCGAAGTTACAGAATTCCATGATAAATTTCAAATCCTGTAAACTGAGATTTGAATTCTCACTGATGCTTTCTTGAACAGGCAGAAGAAATTATTTCTCTATTTTAGGAGTATTAAAACCAGAAGCTCTTCTTTTACCAACATATTTTATAAAAATATTTTTGGTAAGCATTTTTATAAGAAAATGTACAACTCTTCCTCACACATTTTGGTGGCTTAATTAACAGAGAGAATTGCTTCTTCTCCTGTGCTTCCATACTTGCCTTTATCATAGCACATTTCTTTATCTGGAAATTATGTGCTCATGTGGACCACTCATTTAGTTACTCAATAAATATTTATCAGCATTGTCCCAGAGGGTGGGGATGCAAAGATGAATAAGACATGCCTCCTGCTCTTCATTTGTTCATTATCTACAGGGCAGAAAAGGGCCAACACCAGTTAATTTCAATATAACATGTTATAAAGGACAGGGACCTTGTCTTATTCATCTTTCATCCCCAGCCTATCAGAGAACATAGCACGTATGTTTGCTAAATTAATGAATGCACAGGTGAAAAGGAACTTTCTGATTTACTATTTCAAGATTTATACTGGGAAATACTGTTTGGTAAATTTACAATGATTGATTTTAGTCCTTAATATCAGAAGGTGCAGTTTATGTGATGCATTGAATTTAGAAGTGACCACATACATAATTCCTCTTGTTTTTAGGATAATGAGGTAAAACTATGAACAAAGAGAGACCCCTTATTTGGCTCTGGCATCTCTGTGGACTCTCTACAAAGTTAGCAAAACATCTGGGAAGAAACTCAATTGTCCTCTTAGCACTGGGCCAGGTGAGGTTGCAGGGGCTCCTCCTGAATGGAAGGAGCCAATACTGTTGAGATATCTCCCTCTGCAATGGCTAAAGGGAATGAAGATCTGTGGAGTTTGGAGAACTGTGTACCTCAGTACATAGCACAAAATCACTCTTTCCTCATGTGTAGTAGGAAGACAATCATTATATACTTACTTATTCTTGCAGTTCTATCAGAGATTGACAAGGATCATCTGAATTTGACAGCTACTAATGCTAAGGGTAAGGAGCCCTGGTGGTACAATGGTTAAAGCGCTTGGTTGCCAACTGAAAGGCTGAGTTTGGACCCACCAGTCGCTCCTCAAGAGAAACGACCTGGAGATCTGCACCTGGAAAGATTACAGCCTAGGAAACTCGATGGGGCAGCTCTACTCTGTCATATAGGGTCGCTATGAGTTGGAATTGACTCGACGGCACACAATAACAACAATACTAAGGGTGGAGTTAACTGGTACAAACAGTTAACATGCTGACTGACAGGTTGGTGGTTCAAGTCTACCCAGTGGCATCTTGGAAGAAAAGCTCAGCAATCTACTTCTGAAAAATCAGCTATTGAAAACCCTATGGAGCACAGTTCTACTCTGATATGCATGGGGTCCCCCACGAGTTGGAAATGACTCCATGGCAACTGGTTTTTAATGCTAAGGTTTATCAGGGAATTAAAACACGAGGCAGTAAGTAAGGCACAAAGGGAGGGGTGTTAATTATACCAAATTCCTTTTTAGATACAGGTGGTCTTCGACTTATGAAGTATTTGAGTTATGATGAACCGCACTTGTGACTATTTTTTTTTGCACATCTTATTGTTAGTAATAATGTACTGCCCCTTGCCATTGAGTTGACTATGACTCATAGCAATCCCATAGGACAGAGCAGAAACTGTCCCATGGGGCTTCCAGGAGTGGCTCGTGGATTCAAACCACTGACCTTTTGGTTAGCAGCCGAACACTTAACCACTGTGCCACTAGGGCTCCAATATATACTACATATAATGTTAAAATATATCTGTAAGTTTATCTATAATGTTTCCAGCCCCCAAAGACAAAGATCAGATTTATAAAGACACTGATAATAAAAGGCAATAATGAAGCTAAAAAAAAAAAAAGGTATTCAAGGGTATGAGGTATTCAACTTAAGTAAGAACTGACTCATGACAGAGTCATTGGAACAAAACCCTGTCCTAAATCGGGGACTACCTGTATTGTTACTGTGTGTCTCGGGGTAGGAATATGTTAATAAGTTGACTTATAAAGCACAGTGGTATAGTGGAATGACGCTGAGCTTTGGAGTCAAGCAGAGCAAGGGCACAATTCTGGTTATACTATTTAGTAGTTGAGGCTATATGGATGTGTATGAGCGACCTTGGGCAAATTTCTAATGTTTTCCTCCCTTCAGAGTCACAAACAGCATATTGTGCCTTGCTGGGTTGTTTTGAAAATTGCATAAGATTAAAATAAAGCACCTTGCAGAGTCCCTGGCACATCCTAGATACTCAATAAATAGCATCTCTTACTGACTATCTCCTATAAGAGTTTGTGCCCAACCAAAGCACCCAACTCACTCTAAGGCCAGATCATCAACCCAGGCAACATAAGGCTCATTGGTATAATTTTTTGATTAAATGTGTTTGAAATTGTATCCTGTATCCATTCTTTCCCACCCTATTCCCCCCATCCCACCCCATGAAATGCCATCTGCCACTCATCCAAAGTATAAGTCTGACAGAAAGCTGAGAAGCAGTAAGGATGTTCAATTTACCTAAATTGTGAAAATTCTTTGGGAAGTGATTCCATTTTAGTTACGTGTAGCAATCTTTGAACAAAGTATTTTCCACCAGAACAAAATTTTACTCGCTAGAGGAGAGTGTTCTATGAATATCTTGAATTTAAGAAATGCTAGGAAAAAACCACCAACCCAAGTAAATACTGTTTCCAATATCTAGTCTTAGCTATAGATAAGAAATATAAAAGGAAGAAATTTGGTTTTATATAACTCTTCTCCCCTTCCGTTGCTCTCACACATCCATATTGCCCTAAAAGAGAACAATATATTTCACTGGCACACAAAGAAACGCCTGTGTACCTTGTAGTACATCTTGCATTAAATATCACGATCATTTTTAAAATTCAAAAGGCAGAAGGATTTCGGCAGCGTTCCAGGATTATTTCATAACTACCCTTTTGAAATAGTGCTGTGGTACCTTTCAGAGTGTCAGGGGGCTCAGCAGTGGGAACGGCAGTTAATGGCTCAGCAAGGTGGGATATGTCAAACTGAGAGGAAATGCCAACATTTTATGTTCACTACATAAGACTGAATATCTGGAGTTCTGAGTAACTGTCATGAAATTGCCTCTAATGCTACAATGTAAAAATTTTCATGCAAATATTTCTTTCATATATGCTCTGTCAAATATGTCTAAATACCACACACTGGAAAGGTCAGGAATGTGAGTAAAATGATAACATTTTGTAATGAGCTGGGTAGGCCAGGAAAAAAAAAAAGAGTACATTAATTCTGATATTTTAAAATAAAACTATGATTTTTAAAAAATATGAATAGAGCTGAACTTAAACTGATTCCTGACACAAAATGGTTTTTTCCCTATTCATCTCATCGGGTATGAAGCTGCATGACCTGCAAGTTCTTTAACCTCTCTGTGTCTCAACTTCATCGGTTCCTTCACTTAGAAAATTGTATTAATAATGGCGCCAAACTACTTGGATTGTTGGCACACAGTAAAAGCTGCATACATCTTAGCTATTGTAATCATTATATTATGATTTTGAGAGTATGGGCATTAAGTATATATCTTGCCCTCCGAAAGAATCACTGTTTCTTTCATTATTTATCATTGTCCTACTGTGGTTTTGGAGTGACCGGATATCTGTGAAAATATTTGCTAAATAAAAACAAGGCCACCATAACATCACCTACTTTATGAGGTACTGTCCTAAGAAGGAAGATTCTACTGAACTGAAATGAGATTAAGTCAATGAGACTAACGTTTTTGTTAATGTTTCCTAGAGAAGGAGGAGGAAAGGAAGAGAAGTCCACTGACGTTTTCTGTGAAAAGAGAATCACCCACATTGGTAACCATGAACACTTGGTTTTCTTCTCTAAGGAGCAAAAGTAAAAATAGAGGATCTGAATCTAGGTGGCAGAGCAAATATGGATGCAGTAGCCTTGGGAATATAAAAAGGATTAAGACAGACAAATCTCAAAAAAAGAATTAAAAGTAATTAGTGTGACAAGAGTGAAGAAAGATCAACCTTTGATTTTCATTCATTCGTGCATTCATTCATTCATGTGCTAGATATTGTCTTAGGTGCTGTGCAAACAAAGAACAGGACAGAGTCTCACCTTAAAGTGGCTTGTGGGGGACAGGCATATAAACAGTAAGCTATGCACTATAACAGTAGGGCCTGGGCGACGGTAATCAACTAAGCCGTGAGACATGAAGAGCTTCCTAATATATCATAGTATGTGATCCTACCTCTCAAAAAGACCACACATTATAGACTTAATGATTATTGTTATCTTTTAACTTTCCATCATGTTGTTTTTCTTTTGAGTTACTGTTTCCTTAAAAAAAAAAAAAAAAAGTAAAAATCCTTAGGATGCTCCAAAGAGGTTTTTTCATTGGCATATGGACAAGAGGTGAGAAAAAAAGGTGCTGCCAGTTAGTCAGTAGATTCTGAAGGCAAGAGCCCCAAGTGAGAGGCTTCTGGCAGCAAAAATGGGAAAGAGGCAGGCCAATTCCTTGGGTGACCGAAGGAGAGATAAAGGAGGAAGAGATTGGTGCAAGGCTCTGGCCATTTCACAATATATCTTCTTCTCTCTCTGCCCCTTCTCTCTTCTGACACCTCTTTTCCCATCCTTTGTGGCTATGCCTATGTATTGTCCTGGAGACCCAAAAACAGACTGCAGCTGGGTGTCAAAAACATCTGCCTAGGGGTTGGTTGGTAATAGCTCATTGGGTGACCCCTCCCAAGGATACAGTTATTTTAAGAAGGAGAGTTGGGAAGAACAAAAGTCTTCTTGACTCAAGAGACTGCCACTTCAATCACAAAATGGCACTGACTGGCATAAGCCACTGGGGGTCAAATGCTAGCTCCTAACATTCTATAATTACGCACTGTATTTTCTAAGAGGCTGGCTTGGTCAAAGAGCAGAACAACCCTGCAACTGGGAACTTTTCATGGTCTACAGTAAGCTGACTGTATGAGAACTAGATCCAGCTATTTTCTTGAGTGTGTGTGTGGCAGGGAGTTTGTAATTCTGGAAACTATGGTTGTGAGAAGGTGAGTCTGGATTCCAGGGGAACCTGCAAGTGAAATGGGCTTTGATTCTCATTTCAGGTTTCTATTTGTTTGGTAGAGCCCAGCTGGATGGATCTGGTGAATTTTAAAGCACCACCAGAAATGACCAAGTTTCTTTGAGTATAAAAAAAAAAAAATTTTTTGTTTTAATTTGAGTATAAGTTCTTATTATTCATGGTTTTAAATTGTTACGCCGTGTTTTCTTTCTATTTTTTATCTTTAACATTACCTCATTAGAGTCATGTTCTTAAGGCAGCTCTTATATTTGTTTTGGATATTTTCTGCTTTTTATAGGAAATGGGAGAAAATCTCCCAAGTGTTCTGGTGGTCCTATAACAGCAACAACACATCTTTGATCTACAGAGGAGGCTCTTCTATGTCAGTCTAAACACTGAAAGCTCTCTTAAACACTTGGCCTGTGTCACATGACAGATGCTCAGAAGTGACATCGCATCTAGTTTCCATAATGGATCTCATTTGGATAAATAGGAGTTTACTGTTAAAAGAAACAGAGTTAAACATTCATTTTTTTCTTAAGTTTCTCTTGTTATATATTCTCTGTTAAGTTACATTCCCAGTTAGTCGTTTGATGGCTTAAATCTCGCATCTAAAATTCCAAAAGCCACTTGATGGGAAAGTTTAGTACCAGTAGAACCACCTATACATGCTGTGCCAAAGGAGAGAAAGCAGCAAACTGTGGTGTCTATGTGGATGCACTTGGAAGTACATGTCTTGCTGTCTGTAAGAAGAGTAGGTAGCAAATGAACATATCTTCTGAATGTTTGTGTGCACTCCTCCTTACCCTGAGTCTTCAAACCTAGCATTGATCAACTCTGAAATGATTCAGCTACACAAAAGTGGCTTTTTACAGAACACATTTACATCTATTTTTTTCCTATTTCTTTTTTTAATTATTATTACTGTAAATACTTCTCTTTTTTGAAATTATTTTCCCAATATTTCTAAACAGAAGTGAAAAATCTAACTCCATTATTTTGAATCCCATATATTTCATAAAGCATTCTCTTCCTTATTATTAATCTGGTCCTGTCTCTGTATTTATGGAGTAGGTACTAGTTACTTTTTGGCTTTGATTTCTTTTGAGTCTGTACTCTGGCAATAACCCGGGATTAAACAGGAATTTATCGTTCTCTTTTTATATTTTCCATTGTTACACAACAGCCTCAACAAAATAATAAGTCCCAGGAGACTTTGGTGGCATGCCTGAAAGCTGCCAGGCTCTTGTCAAGGGCACAGGATGGAAATGACGTTACAGAAATCCACAGCCTGGTTCCACTCGGCCACCTGTCATGTAGAACCACAGCCTTGTCTACCTGCCCTACCACCTGGTTACCATAGCAATTGGGCCAAAGCAATACATCTAGTTCTGAAGTCTGACAGATTAAGCAAGGAATCTATCAAGCGAGACTGCTTGCCTTAAACTTATTTATTTAAACTTGAGCATTTCCCAAAATATGAACACCGGGGAAACAATAACATACACTGGTACAACTGAGCAGAATAATTCGACTACCACTCCAGGTTGCAAAGTGACAGCTGGTGACTTTTGTAAGTGAATGGCATAATAAAATTGCCTGGCTGGAACATCTCCACTGCCAAGGTTAAAACACTCAATGTATTGGTCACACAAGGAGACTAAGCAAAAGCTCCCAAGAGTCTTAAAATGAGATGCTGAAATGTCAGGTTTGCTTTTTTCCTTTTTAATATGCAAACCAAGTGATGAAATAGAGATGTTGATATTATATGCAGGCTAGAGGCTATTGACAAAAGTCCTTTTGAAAGCTTAGGTAGATAATGTAATTCACGGAAGTTTTTACATTTAATAAAAGGCTGTCACAAATGCCTTGGGAAAGAAGTCTTAGCTGGACACCTAAGTCCCCACTGTGCTACTACTGTGCTGCACGACATTGGGCAAGTGACAATCTCTTTGTGCTTCAGCTCCTTCATGTGTAAAATGAGAGATTTAGAGCAGCAGTCTTTGAAAATCTCTGCCAGCTCTGAAATTCTTGGATTCTATAGGGGAAAATTACAAAATAATAAGGCTGAGTATCAAAAGTAGTGTGTGGGCACCATCACATTGTTTTATATGTCACATTACTAACCAGCCCATTTATCGCAAGTCATGGTTACTTTCACTAGGATAGTCAAGAAACCGTTTTCAATTCTTTCCTTGTTTGCTCTAGGGTCTTGTTATGACACCTCAGACACACTGCCAGAGATAATTCACAAGGAAGAGAGTTAAAAACATCCTCCCACTTCATGCTTCATTAATTCACTCCACCGGCATGTCATCACGCAACACTTAAAGTGTCCACTGCTTCTAGGAAGCGTGGGATGAATTAAATAAAGGTCAGCATGGAAAATACAATTGTCCTCGAGTTGCTGTGGCACTACTTTGTTCTCCAGTCTTTTTTCACAGCACTTAAAATTTATCTTAAAGACATGGAGTCTTTATTGGCATAAACAGCTGATCAAGGATAAAGAGATAGTTGGTTACTTTAGAGAGTTATTTGGGAGAAAAGATCAAGAAGTACAAGAGGAAAGGGAGACCAAATGCCTAGAGACTTAACAGACAATCAGAGGGAGCTTACGGATCAAAGGCTGCAAGCAGGAAATTAAGCAGGAGGCTGATAGACTGTTCCACGTGGATTTGGTGAGTGGTTGGCATCCGTTTGTTGAGCTGGTAAAAAATGGTAGAGAGCACAGCCTCCAAGCGGGCCACATTGAGTTCTACGTTCGGGTCCAGGTTGTTCAGAGCATTTTCCCGCAATGCTTCTATGACGTTCCAAATGTCCACCAGGTGCACTACATACAAATTAAAGCAGAGTTAACATGTCAGCCCACAGTGCATGGAAAGGTAAATTCATCATTTTACATGTTACCAAATATCCTGGTTTACTAGACCCTTCACAGTTTTGATATGTGTTCAGCTGTTTATAGAGGGTTGACATAAATAAATACATATAGAGCATGATCTCAAAGATTTGATTTCAACATATAATAGCAAGCAAATGATTTATTAGACACCACCAAAAGCCCCCAAACCATTGCCATTGAGTTGATTCCAACTCACAGTGACTCTACAGGACAGAGCAGAACTGCCCCCTAGGGTTTCCAAAGAGTAGCTGATGGATTCAAACTGCTGACGTTTTGGTTAGCAGCTGAGCTCTTAACCACTGTACCACCAGGCCTTGACTAAAAAAGTAGCTGATGGATTCAAACTGCTGACGTTTTGGTTAGCAGCTGAGCTCTTAACCACTGTACCACCAGGCCTTGACTAGACACCACCAAAAACAAAAACCTGCTGCTGTCAAGGTGATTCCGACTCATAGTGACCCTATAAGACAGAGTAGAACTGCCCCACAGAGTTTTCAAGGAACACCTGGCGGATTTGAACTGCCAACATTTGGTTAGTAGCCGTAGTACTTAAGCACTACGCCACCAGGGTTTCCCTAGACACCACAGTGAATAATTATTTCTAATCTTCAAATTGACTCTTGAAATACAGCTTCTATCTCTATGTTTCATGTGAGGAATCTGAAGACCGGAGAAGTTAACTGACAAATGTAAAGTACAAAGCCAGTCAATGGCAAAACTGGCATTATGATTCAAGACTATCTGGCTTAAAAACATTTCCCACTATATACCACTGACCCTTCAAAAAGAAAAGAAGACCAACACATTCTAGAATGTGTTTGAAATAATGTTTGAAAGAATATCAAAACTGCATTTGAGTATTTAAAATGGTTTCATTTACTTATATATATTTTTAGTAGTATGAATTTTGAATTAAAAAATAAAGGGCAAGTTAATGGAGGCAGGAGGACACAGGGAAAAGAAAAGCCATCTATACTAGACAGCAGCAGAGTCAGTCACAGATCATCTAACTAACCCGGTCAGAAACAAGAAGTTGCTTGCCAGCTCATTTAAGTCATGGTTACTTTTACCAGGATAGTTAAGATATCCATTTCTATTTCTTCTCTGCTTGCCCTGGGGTCTCCTTATGATATCCCAGAAATCATAATCATGATCAAGACAATGAATATGTCCATTACCCCTCCTTTGTTACCCATTTCACCCCCTGAGCCAGGCAACTACTGATACGCTGTCACTGTTTTATAGAATTTTGTACAACTGGAATCATATAGTATATACTCTTCTCTGTCTGGATTCTTTTACTTGGTGTACGTGTATTGAGAGCACTCGTGGTTGCACATATATCAATAGTTTGTTCCTTTTTATGGCTGAGTAGTATTCTCTTACATGAATGTATCACTATTTGTTTAAGGTATACTTACCATTACGCTTTTGCATTTTCAATAAATATTTTATTTTTTCTCAACAAAATACATAGCTGTATTTCATTTCTTAAGAAATGTGTACTCTATATATGCTTTTTCACTAACAAGTACTTAGTTTTCATCTCCTACCTCCTTGCTCACTTCTGACACTATATTTAAAAATTAAAGCTAATATTTATTGGGCTCCTACTATGAGTGCCTGGCATTGAATTATACGATTATGTTTTCCCAGTTTCTCTCTTTTTTTTATTCCCTCTGAGAAGATTCTATGATTTCTCACTTTTGGTATAGGAGAATTTTATCACCAATTCCTTCTCTAAGACCCATTATTAAAACAACAAAGTATTTTGAGGTCAGCCTCTCTTCTCCAGGTCAAGTTTGACTGCAGGTTCTTTGATCATGGGACCCTAAGGGACCAAATCAATGTACCCTCTTATTACCAAAGTAGCCATAAAGAAAACAAAACCCCGAAGCCTGGTTCTCATAAGTAACTTTATATGCATTTTGAGACCTAAGAGATAAGTGGGTTATGCAAATCTTTAGACTGACAAACAAAACAAAAACAAACCTTCACTGTGTCCTTAACTTGAAAGCTTTGCTGTTACTTTTTTATTTTAAAAATAAAATGTTCTATGTTATTAAGTAAATGAGTCATGCTAACTTAAAGGAACACTGGACTTGGAATCCAAAGACCTAAGTTCAAAATCTGGCTCTTCTGCTAACAAATGTATGACTTCTTAGACTCTAAGATGTACAGCTTCATTTTTCTTATCCATAAAATGGGGATGGGTATCATCTAAATGGGAAAATGCATGAAGTCACAAGTTATAGTGCTTGGCACATGTAGATAATAAATAGTACATGAACAAATGAATAACGCATGTCATGTCAAAAGAAAAATTTACAGGGGTATCTATGGGTTGGGACAGATGACTACAAATCAACTTTCCAACTGCAATACCTAAAAATCTATTAAATTTGGATAAATTCAGATTTAAGTGATTCCAACCTTATGTATATATGGAAAGTATTAAACTCCAACAAGGATATTAGTTGTATTTCTTAATGCCATTTATCCAAATTTTCAATTTAACCAGCAAGACCTTCCCAAGTAGAAGGAATCTGTAAGTTGAATTTGTTTGTCTGTATTTATTCTTCAGGGAAATAACTGGGGTTCCTACAATTATTCCCCCTACATTTGATCCACTAGTCCTCGGGGATATGTCTGGGCATAGGATGCAAAGGAAGCAGTGATGATGAGTTCTGGCTTGTTCTCCCGATTGGTGCCAGTACTAGGTCACCATGGAAAGGCTACTGACCTCTTTACACATGGTTCCTGGCTATGGATCATATGAAACAGGCATCCGAGAGGAGCATGGACTGTGAGCTTGAGGATAGGAGGGAGGTAGCTGTAAGTCCAGGAAGAGAAATACTACTGGTGAAGGAAGTGTATTATGGGTAAGCCTCCATAGTGCAGAGGGAGCCTGTACCGATTCCTAGAGGTGGAACCATACATGCCCACATGGAAGTCCCTCAGGCATCTGAGCCTCAGCTTGGCCAGCATACACTCATCTCTCCCCTGTCAAACCTGCTTGCTCTGGGGTTTCCTTCCCTGGTGAATGGCACCTTCACCCAATCTCCATCCCCTGCTCCAGCAGGAATTTGGATTCCATCCCTGGGTCTTCATGCAGGTCTCTCATCCTATCAATGACCAAGGTCTTTGAACTCTACTTCCTTGATAACACTTTAATCCCTTTATTTCTATGGACTCTTATTGCTATCTCCTAATTCCATCACCCATTATCATCAACATTATGTCTCACTGAGATGACTGAGTCAGAATTATCTTCATTTTCCCAACTCCAATTCTTTCTATACACTGCAGCCAGAGTGATATTTCTGAACTGGAAATCTGATATGCCACTTGCATGCTGCTTAAAGTTAATAACATCCCATTCACTTTTAATGCAAACTCTTGAACACGGCTTGCAAAGCTGTTTTTGATCTGGCCTCTGATCATCCATTGTACCTTAGTGTCAGCACCACTTCCTCAAGGATGTCTTTCTGGATCCTAGCCTCTAGGTTCTGAACTCCTCCTACATGCCACCTAAGAGCCCTGTTCTATCTATCACAGCAATTTGTGTACAGTGTACAGTCTTGTGTGGACTAGTTGGTTGTCTGTCTTCCCCTCTCTATGGTTCATGCCACAGGAAGAGACGACTGTATTTTTATGCAAATAATGCACACCGTCTACGTTTGTTTGCTGATTGCACTCTCACCTCCCCTCCCGTGAGGTATTTTTGTAAGTGCGCCATGTTAATTTTCTTTTTACAGCAATGTACAAAAAAAAAAATTGGCATAGTGGCACTTATGAAAACACCTTGTGGGGGGAGGGTGCATTGGCAAACAAACGTAGAAGCCACACATTATTTACGTTAAAATATGATATGTCTGTTATGACAACTGATGCACACCCCTGGCACCATCACAGTGCCTGATACACCATAGGCTCAATAAACATTTGTTGACCAAATGAACACCTAACAAGGGAATGAGAATAACAAGAGAAACAGGTTTTCAATAAACGCATTGCATTTTTAAAGAAGCAGTAAGGCCCAGTTGTGGAAAATCACATAGGTCTTGGTTTGAATCCTGGGTATATTGTCAGTGAAGTAACTTAACTTTTCTAAGTCTCCATTTTAGATAAATGGGATTGATAATAGCACCTGCCCTCAGATGATTATTTTGAGGATTAATTGAGACAATGACAGTAAAATGCGTGGTACCATGCATGTCACATAGGAAAAAATAATTGTTAAATATTATTATGGATAAAGTCAATGTCCACCAATCGTACGAAAGTTATTAAAAATACACATGTTCCATATTTTTGTCCCCACACATTCAAGGTCTCAGTGTTGGAAAAATAAAATATTAATTCTGGATTACTCTGAGAATGAACAATTATTAAATGATTTAAATAAAACTAGTTTTTGTAAGTATGTGTAAGGTACTGTGGTCATTCCTGGGGTTCCAATAATAAACAATGGAGGTATGGTTCCTGCCTAGGGGTTACAGACATGGCTCACATAACCACAAAAACAGATGATTAGAAATTGTGACATTCTGTGACACAGAGGGTGTAAGATATAAAACAGGAGATTATGATATGGTCATGAAGGGGCCAGGAGACCAAGATAAGGCTGAAGGAGCACTGGAGTCATGATAAGGAGACTAGTCGTCATGCTGAGAATGTGAAGTTACTCAGGGGTTTAAGTAGGAGAGTGATATAATCAGAAATGCAGCTAAAAGAAATCATTCTGCCTGCAATTGAAGAAAGGACTGGAGGTGGACAGGCATATACGAGCAATGTTATTTTTGTTAGTTACCAACAGATAAGCCCCAACTCACAGAGACCCTGTATAACACAACGATATTTGCCTGGTGCCCCACTGTCTTCATAATCATTGATGTGCTTGTGTCCATTGTTAAGGCTATTTTGTCAATCCACCTTATCGAGAGTTGCCTCATTTTCCTTGACCCTTTACCAAACATGACGTCATTTTCTAGCATCTGGTCTTTTCCAATGACTGTTCAAAGTCAGCAGGAATTCTTGCCATCCTGGTTCCTCAGGGTTATTCTGGTTGTATTTGTTCACTCCTGGGTCTACTCACAACTTGTCTGTTGGTTTATTATACTGTGGTGGCTTGCACATTGCTGTGATGCTGGAAGCAACACAACTGGTATTTCAAATACCAGCAGGTATTTCAAATGTCCAGGTTTCAGTGGTGCTTCCAGACTAAGACAGGAAGAAAGACCTGGCAGTCTACTTCTGAAAATACTGGCTAGTAAAAACCTTATGAATAGCAGTGGAACACTGTATAACACAGTGTCAGAAAATGAGCCCCTCAGTTTGGAAAGCACTCAAAATGTAGCTGAGGAAAAGCTGCCTCCTCAAAGTAGAGCTGACTTTAATGATGTAGATGGAGTAAAGCTTTTGGAACCTCCATTTGCTGATGTGGCACGACTTCAAATGAAAAGAAATAGCTGCAAACATCCATTGATAATCGGGACATGAAATGTATGAAGTATGAATCTAGGAAAATTGGAAATCATCAAAAATGAAATGGAACTCATAAAGACCGATATCATAGGCATTAGTGAGATGAAATGGATTGGTATTGGCGATTTTGAATCAGAAACACTATGGCCTACTATGCTGGGAATGACAAATTGAAGCAAAATGGTGTTGCATTCGTTGCCAAAAAGAACATTTCAAGGTCTATCCTGAAGTACAATGCCGTTGGTGATAGGAAAATATACGTATGCCTACAAGGAAGACCAGGTAATATCAGTATTATTCAAATTTAAGCACCAACCACTAATCCCAAAGATGAAGATATTGAAGATTTTTACCAACTTCTGCAGTCTGAAATTGATCAAACATGCAATCAAGATGAACTGATAATTACTAGTGATTGGAATGTGAAGTTGGAGACAAAGAAGAAGGATCGGTAGTTGTAAAATATGGCCTTGGTGATAGAAAAAATACTGGAGATTGCAAGACAGAATTTTGCAAGACCAATGACTTCTTCATTGCAAATACCTTTTTTTCAACAACATAAACGGTGACTAATCAAAAGAATCTTGCCGGATAGAACACATATGGATCAAATTAACTACATCTGTGAAAAGAGGCAAAGGAGAAGCTCAATATCATCCGTCAGAACAAGGCCCGGGGTTGACTGCAGAACAGACCATCAATTGCTCTTATGCAAGTTCAAGTTGAAACTGAAGAAAATTAAAACAAGTCCACAAGAGCCAAAACATGTCCTTGAGTATATCCCACCTCAATTTAGAGATTATTTCAAAAATCAATTTGACACGTTGCACATTAATGACTGAAGACCAGAATGGATGACATCAAAGATATCATACATGAAGAAAGAAAAAGGTCATTAAAAAGGCAGGAATGAAAGAAGAGACCAAAATGGATGTCAGAAGAGACTCTAAAACTTGCTCTTAAATGTAGAGCAGCTAAAGCAAATAGAAAAAAATGATGAAGTAAAGAGCTGAACTAAAGATTTCAAATGGCTGCTCGAGAAGACAAAGTATTAAATGAAATGTGCAAAGACCCGGAGTTAGAAAACCAAAAGGGAAGGACACACTTGGCATTTCTCAAGCTGGAAGAACTGAAGAAAAATTTCAAGCCTTGAGATGCCATAATGAAGGCTTCTACTGGCAAAATATTTATGATGCAGGAAGCATCAAAAGAACATGGAAGGAGTGTACAGAGTTACTGTACCAAAAAGAATTGGTCGACATTCAACCATATTAGAAGATAGCATAAGATCCAGAACCGATGGTACTTAAGGGAGAAGCCCAAGCTGCAGTGAAAACATTGGTGAAAAACAAAGTTCCCAGGAATTGACGGAATACCAGTTGAGGTGTTTCAACAAATGGATTCAATGCTGGAAGTGCTCACTCATCTATGTCAAGAAATTTAGAAGACAGCTACATGGTCAGTTGACTGAGAGAGATCCATATTGGTGCCCATTCCAAAGAAAGGTGATCCGACACAATGTGGAAATTATCAACCAGTGTCCTTAATATCACACGTAAGTAAAATTTTGCTGAAGATAATTCAAAACCGGTTGCAGCGGTACATCGACAGGGAACTGCCAAAAATTCAAGCTGGATTCAGAAGACGATGAGGAACGAGAGATATCATTGCTGATGTCAGATGGATCTCGGCTGAAAACAGAACACTAGAAAGATGTTTACCTGTATTTCTTGATTATATAAAGGCATTTGACTGTGTGAATCATAACACATTATGGATAACATTGTGAAGAATGAGAATTCCAGAACACTTGATTGCGCTCATGATGAACCTGTACATAGACCAAGAGGCAATCCTTCAAACAGACAAGGCCATACCGTGTTGTTTAAAATCAGGAAAGGTGTGTGTCATGGTTGTATCCCTCCACCATACTTATTAAATCTGTATGTTGAACAAATAACCTGAAAAGATAAACTATATGAAGAAGAACATGGCATCAGAATTGGAGGAAGGCTAATTAATAAACTGCAATATGCAGATGACACAACCTTGCTTGTGGAACTCGAAAAAGACTTGAAGCACTTACTGAAGAAGATCAAAGACTACAGCTTTCAGTATGGATTATACCTGAACATAAAGGAAACAAAAATCCTCACAAGTGGACCAATAAACAACATCATGATAAATGGAGAGAATACTGAAGTTGTCAAGGATCTTATTTTACTCGGATCTACAATCAAAACCCATGAAAGCAGCAGTCAAGAACTCAAATGACATATTGCATTGGGAAAATGTGCTGCAAAAGACCTCTTCAAAGCATTAAAAAGCAAAGATATCACTTTGAGGAGTAAAGTGCACCTCTAACCCAAGCCATGATATTTTCAATTGCTTCATATGCATGCAAAAGCTAGATAATGAATAAGGAAGACCAAAGAAGAATTGATGCCTCTGAACTGCAGTATTGGCGATGAATATTGAATAAACTATGGAC
This sequence comes from Elephas maximus indicus, assembly GCF_024166365.1. Taxonomy (NCBI): domain Eukaryota; kingdom Metazoa; phylum Chordata; class Mammalia; order Proboscidea; family Elephantidae; genus Elephas; species Elephas maximus. The sequence goes on along the minus strand of NC_064829.1, from coordinate 42,476,675 downwards.
TGCTAGAAGAACGAACAAATCTGTCTTGGAAGAAGTACAGCCAAGATGCTCCTTAGAAGCAAAGATGGTGAAATTTTGTCTCACATACTTGGGACACAGTATCAGGAGGGACGAGTCCCTGGAGAAGGACATCATGCTTGGTAAAGTAGAGGGTCAGCAAAGGAGAGGAAGGACCTCAATGAGACGGACTGACACAGTGGCTGCAACAATGGGCTCAAGCATAGGATGAAGATGGTGCAGGGCTGGGCAGTGTTTCGTTATGTTGTACATAGGGTCAGTATGAGTCAGAACTGACTTGACAGCATCTAACTACAAAAACTTGGCTCTACTAATAACTAACTATAAAACTGGGAGCAATTATTTCACCTCTATAAACTTTATTATTACCTGTTTAGAAACAAGGAAACTAATGCCATCCCAAGGGAGTTCTATCGCGGACAAAAGAGAAAATGTATGTAAAAGCGCTGACCACAGTGGGTGGCACGTAGCAGGTGCTCAAAAAATGACAGCTATTCGTGTTAGGGCAATTAAACACCCACTGATCTATAGCAATGCCCTGCTATTAATTTACATCATTTATACAACACAAGTTTTAGCCCGATCCTCCAAATTCAATGAAGTAACCAACGCATATTTTTGAGTATATACAATGAAACCTGTGAGAGCCAGAATTCAAAGGGACTTTCTTGTTTTTCTGGTTCTTGCAAGTTTTCTGCCTTTGAAAGGGTGCAACCTCACCGCTTTTCTATTGCTCGTTTTAGTGGAAAATGTCTGAGTTTTCTTTCCCTGACAGGTTGTGGCCTTATATAGGTTCCAGCTTTTGCAGATTATTACTGTTATATGGGTGAAGCTCATAACCACATTCCTGCCTCAAAAGTGGATACTTATTAAGCTGTTGTAAATTCTGAGTTAAAATTCTGAGTTAGCCGACTTTAAATTGACTTCATTGTATTCAATAATTAGGAACCTGATGAGGAACCAAATTCACTGCTGTGAGTCGATTCCAACTCATAGGGACCCTATCGGACAGAGTGGAACTTCCCACAGGGTTTCCAAGGCTGTAATCTTTACAGAAGCAGGGTGTCACATCTTTCTCCTGCAGAATGGCTGGTGGGTTCTAACCACAGACCTTTTGGTTAGCAGTTGAGCTCTTAATCACTGTGCCACCAGGGCTTCTTGATGAGGAAGGTCCTCTTTAGTAAAGATTCTTTGTAAATTTTACTTCATTAATACTTTTGGAAGTGCAGATTATAATGAAGACAAGTGCAGGGTCTAGACGTCTAGGGCAGTTGGCTGGGTTCTCATCTGCTTTCCTTACTGGCTATCCTTATCACCTTAGACAAGTTACATAACTTCCTTAAGTTTCAGCTTCGCATCTGTAAAGTGGGGAATTTAATAGTTACTCCATTACAGAGTTTTTTTTTGTTTTTGAAATATTTTATCGTGTTGTAGGTGAAACTTTACAAAGCAAGTTAGCTTTCCATTCAACAAATTGTTCACAAAACATTCCATGACATCAGTTGCAATCCCCACACTGTGTTAGCACTCTCCATTTCCACCATGAGTTCCCTGTTTCCTTTCATCTGGTTTTCAGACCTTTTCCTGCCTTCTCATCTATGCTTTTGGTCAACTGTTGCCGTTTTGGTCACATATAATTATTTGTTCTACAGAACACATTCTTTTCAGGTGTTATTGTTTATTTTATAGGCCTCTCTATTGCATGGCTGGAAGGTGGTTTCCAGGAACGGCTGAAGTTTCAAGTCAGGGGGTGCTGTAGGGCCATAGTCTTGGAGGTTCCTCCAGTCTCTATCAGGCCAGTAAGCCTGGTCTTTTTTTTTATGAATTTGATTTTTTGTTCTACCTTTTTTTCCTGCTCTGCCCGGGACCCTCTACTGTGATTCCAGTCAGAGCGGTCAGTAGTGGTAGCCGGGTACCATCTAGTTCTGATCTCGGGGGTTGTGTAGGTTATGGTGTATGTAGTCAGTTAGTACTTTGGACTAATTGCTCCCTTGGTCTTTAATTTTCTTCACTCTCCTTTACTCTGGATGGGAAGAGACTACTAGTTGTATCTTAGGTGCTCACAAGCTTTTAAGACCTCAGATGCTACTCACCAAAGTAGTATACAGAACACTGTTTATACACTATGTTATGCCAATTGACGTAGATGTCCCTTGAGTCTATGGTCCTTAGCCTTCAAGCATAGTATACTGGTCCCAGGAGGTGTTTGGCTGTGCATAAAAAGTTTCCATGACTGTGTCCCTTGTATGTTCTATTGTCTATATTAGTAAACATGCAACACCTACAAATACATATGTAGAGATACATATAACCTAACCTATATCTACAGGTGGATGCACTCCCTTATGTCCCCCCCATGCCTCTTTAGCATACCTATCTACCTGTGTATCCCTTCATAAATTACTGTTTGTTAATACTGTTGTTGCAGGATTATATGTTACAGTAATTGGTATAGTTACCCTTTGTTCTTGTGTTTCTCTCAGTGCCTTCCTTTGCCTTTGCCATGTTGTGCTGACTTCCCTCATATAGTGAACTGCCTTTCCTTTCACCAATATTACCACGTGTCTTGATACTATCTATTTAGTAATTTACTTTCCCTTCTCCTCCCATCCCTGGTAAATATCAAAGAATTTTTTTTTTTTTTCTGTGTGTAAACCCTGTCTTGTCTTTTTTTTTTTTTTAAATAATTGTGGTCTCATACAATGTTTGTCCTTTTGTGATTGGTTTATTTTACTCGGCATAATGTCCTCCAAATTCATCCATGTTGTAAGATATTTTGCAGATTCATCGTTATTCTTTATTGCTGCCTAGTGCTACATTGTGTGTATGTACCACAGTTTATCTATTCATCCGTTAATGGGCACTTCAGTTGTTTCCATCTTTTTACTATTATGAATGATGCTGCAATGAACATGAGTATGCATATGTCTATTAATGTCATGGCTCTTATTTCTCTAGGGTATATACCTAGGAGTGGGACTGTTGGATCATATGGTATTTACATTTCTAGCTTTTTAAGTAAGCACTACATTGTTTTCCATGGTGGTTGTACCATTTTACATTCTTACCAGCAGTGTATAAGCACTCCTACAATTTTGCCAGCATTTGTTGTTTTCTTTTCTTTTTTGACTAGTGCCATTGATGTTGGGGTGAGACGATATCTCACTGTAGCTTTAATTTGCATCTCTTAATGGCTAATGAGCTCAAGAATTTCTTCATGTTTGTTAGCCACCTGAATGTCTTCTTTGGAGAAGTGTCTGTTCATATCCTTTTCCCATTTCTTATAATTGGATTGTTTGTTGTTGAAGTTTTCTATAAATTTTAGAGATTAATCATTTGTTGGGTATGACATAGCCAAAAATTTTTTCTCGGTCTGTAGATTCTCTTTTTACTTTTTTGGAGAAGAATTTTGACGAGCATAAGTGTTTAAATTTTAGGTGGTTCCATTCTTATAGTTCATCTGCTGTTTGTGCATTTTCAGTTATGTCTGGTATTGTATTTATGCCATGTATTAGGGTCCCTAGGGTTGTCCCTAACTTTTTTTCCATTATCTTTAGAGTTATAGGATTTGTATTTAGGTCTTTGATCCATTTTTGATTTAGTTTTTGTGTATAGTGTGAGGTATGGGTCCAGTATCATTTTTCTACAGATAGATATCCAGTTTTGCTAGCACCATTTGTTAAAGAGGCTGTTTCTTCCTCACTTAATGGACTTTGGCCCTTTTTTGAAGATCAGCTGTCCACAGGTGGATGGATTTACTTCTGGGTTCTCAATTCTGTTTCATTGGTCTATGTATCTGTCATTGTACCTGTACCAGTTTGCTTTGACTACCATGGCTGTGTAGATTCTGAGATCAGGAAATGTGAGGCCCTCTATTTTGTTCTTCTTCAATAATGCTTTACTTTTCTGTGGCCTCTTTCCTTTCCATATAAAGTTTATGATGAGTTTTTCCATCTCATTAAAGAATGCTGTTGGAATTTGTATTGGGATTGCATTATATTTATATATCACTTTGGGTAGTATTGACATTTTCACAATGTTAAGTCTTCCTACACATGAGCATGGTATGTTTTTCCATTTACGTAGGTCTTTTTTGGTTTCTTGCAGGAGCGTTTTGTAGTTTTCTTTTTATAAGTCTTTTATGTCCCTGGTCAGATTAGTCCTAAGTATTTTACTTTTGAGGGGGCTATTTTAAATGGTATTGCTTTCCTGGTTTCTTTTTTGAAGTTCTCTCTGTTGCCGTAGAAGAATCCAACTGATTTTTTATGTTGATCTTGTATCCTGCTACTTTGCTGAATCCTTCTATTAGTTCCAGTAACTTTGTTGTGGATTCTGTGAGATTTTCTATACATAGGACCATATCATTTGTGAATAGGGATAGTTTTACTTTTCCTTGCCAACTTGAATGCTCTTTATTTCTTTTTCTTACCTAATTGCTCTAGGTAGGACTTCCAATACAATGTTGAATAGGAGTGGTGATAAAAGGCACACTTGTCTAGTTCACATCTTCAAGTGGAATATTTTCATTCCCTCTCTGTTGAAGATAATGTTGGCTGTTGGTTTTGTGTGAATACCTTTTATTATACTGAGGAATTTCCCTTCTATTCCTACTTTGCTGAGAGTTTTTGTCAAGTGTTGGACTTTATCAAATGCCTTTTCTGCAACAATTGAGATGATCATGTCTTCCTCTTATTTATGTAGTGGATTACATTGATTAATTTTCTAATGTTGAACCATGCTTGCATACCTGGAATGAATCCCACTCGGCCATGATATATTATTTTTTTGATATGCTATAGAATTCTATTGGCTAGAATTTTGTTGAGAATTTGAGTATGTATTCATGAGGGATATTAGTCTGTGATATTCTTTTTTTGTGGTGTTTTTCCTGGCTTTGATATCAGGGTTATGCTGGCTTCACAGAAGGAGTTTGGGAGAATTTCTTACTTTTCTATGCTCTGAAATAGTTTGCGTAGTATTGGTGTGAGCTCTTCTTTGAATGTTTGGTAGAAATCTCCAGTGAAGTCGTCTGGACCAGGATGTTTTTTAGTTGGGAGTTTTTTTTTTTTTTTTGTAATTCATCAATTTCTTCTTTCATTATGAGTCTGTTCAGACTTTGTACTTCAGTTTGTGTTAATATAGTAGGTAGTATGTTTCTAGAAATTTGTCTGTCTAGGTTTTCAAATTTGTAGGAGTATAATTTTTCATAGTATTATGTTATGATCCTTTTTATTTCAGTTGGTTCTCTTGTAATGTCACTCATCTCATTTCTTATTTGGGTTATTTGCATCTTCTCCTGTTTTTTCTTTTGTCAGTTTGGCCAATGGTTTGTTGATTTTATTGATTCTTTCAAAGAATCAGCTTCTAGTCATGTTGATTCTTTCTATTGTTTTTCTGTTCTCTGTTTCATATATTTCTGCTCTAGTCTTTATTATTTCCTTTCTTCTGGTAACTGTGAGCTTATTTAGCTGCTCTGTTCTATTTGTTCAAGCTGTAGGGTTAATGCTTTTTGTCCTTTCTTCTTCATTAATGTGTATGTTTATAGCTATAAGCTTTCCTCTGAGTACTGCTTTTGCTGTGTCCCAAAGGTTTTGGTATGTTATATTTTCATTCTCTTTGGATTCTAGGAATTTTTAAATTTCATCTCTTTTTTTGTTCAATTACCCAGCAGTTTTTAAGCAATGTGTTATTAAGTTTCCATGTATTTGATATGTTTTCCATGCTCTTCCTGTTATTGATTTCTACTTTTATTATGTTGTGGTTTGAGAAAATGCTTTGTATTATTTTGATGTTTTTGAATTTATTGAGGTTTGTTTTGTGGCCTAAAATGGTCTATTCTGGAGAATGTTCCTTGTGGGTTGGAAAAGAATGTGTACTTTGCTGCTGTGGGGTGGAGTAGTCTGTATATGTCCATAAGATCAAGTTGGATTATTGTGGTATTTAGATCTTCTGTATCTTTGTTATGTTTCTTTCTAGTTGTTCTGTCCTTCACTGAAATTTTTGTTTTTTTCACCAAAAGTGGTGAGTTAAAGTCTCCTACTGTCATTGTGGAATTGTCTATTTCTCTTTTCAATGCTATTAAAGAGTTTGTTTTACATATTTTGGAGCCCTGTCATTTGGTGTATATATATTTACTATGGTTGTATCTTCTTGGTGAATTGACCTTTTAATCATTATGTAATGTCCTTGTCTTTTATGACGGATTTTGCCTTGAAGTCTATTTTGTCAGAGAATAATATTGTCACTCCTGCTTTTTTTTGGTTACTGCTTGCTTGATATATTTTTTTCCATTCTTTGAGTTTCAGTTTATTTACATCTTTGTGTCTAAGGTCCGTCTCCTGTAGATAGAATGTTGATCAGTTTTTTTTTTTAATCCATTCTGCCACTCTCTGTGTCTTTACTGGTGCATTTAATCCATTTACATTCCATGTGATTATATAAAGGTATGAGTTCACTGCTGCCATTTTATTATGTTTCCTTTTTTTCTTTTTGTGGTGTTGATGGTTACTTTGTTCCGCTTAATTTTTTGTGCTGAGTTCTGTTTGTGGATTTTCATTTCCTTCATTGTTGTTGATTTTGTGTTTACTGGGTCTTTATTTTTTTTGGGTCTTTATGGTATTTTTTTTTTTAATTTTTATGAGTATGTTTGTTAATTTTCTTTGTGGTTACCCTACAATTCACCTTTGTCTTCCTAAGTTTAAAGATGTCTTTCATTTCTTGATATCGCCTTGATTTCTTCTCCACATGGAAGTTCTATTACTAATTCATTTCTTCCCCATTTTTTCTTTTGAAGTTGTCGTTGTTTACAGATTGATGTCTCTGTTTCCATTTCACAGAGTTATTCTGAAGATCGAACAAGATAATCCATGTACAGCATTTTGCAGAGCTTGGTACGTAATAGGGATTCGATACATATTAATCATTATTATTGTGAAACTTAAGTATTATAAGGCTTTTGCTTATTTAAATTGTATGGGCACTAAAGAATGTGCTATGTTGACAGCCATTAGGAAGTTACTGGAAGTTTATTTTAAAAATCTGACAGTTGTATAAATATATTGTTTGTTGTTAGTTGCCATCCAGTTGATTGTGATTCACAAAACCCTATCCGTGCAGAGTAGAACTGTGTACTGTAGAGTTTTCAGGGCTGTGGCCTTTTGGAAGCAGATCACAAGGCCTTGCTTCTGAGTTGCCTTTTGGGGGATTTGAACTGCCAGCCTTAAATATATTGCTTACTGTTGGGCTATCATTTTAGAATATGAGGAGAAAATTTATTTAGATTGTACAATGATGACTGTATACCACTAGATGGCACTGTGCATATTTTACTAAACAGCTATCAAGGTTTAATTGCCTATCATGGAGTACCTCCTAGTAGACATGCTGTCCGATAATGAAGCTAGGAAGGAGGGTTCTTTCCTCTATATAACTGCATAAGCTTTCTATTAATACACTAGATAAGGCAACAGTTTGCATAATTAAATTCTTAAGATAACATGAACCATATCAAGAATAAAATGTATTCTTAAAAAATATTTAGTACTTTATAGAATCTTAAAAGTAATGATGTGTTAATTTTAGACATTAATTATTAATACCTTGAAGTTGGTCTCTATAAACAAATAGGAATAAACAAAGCCTTAAACAGTTTGTCTCAAATCCAGACAATCTTAGACATAGAAGGGTGGAGAAGGGGATATGCATGGGGGAGGGGAGTAAGGTAGGTACAGAAGAGCTTATTGATCTGAAGAGACGGCCTTATTTGCTTGCTGATATCTTAAATTACTGTGATAGCAGATGCAGTCTTTGTGATTAGAAATGACTTTAATCCAAGTATCCTGGAAAAAATGCTAAAATGACAAACTCACTTATACCTACAGAGAAACGACTGATGTCACAAACTTTACCGTAAGTGGTAGAATCATATAGAGGTAAAATATATGGGAGTGGATATAGAAAGGGCAGGAATATTAAAAGACAACTTCACGATTTGGTTTATTTCATTATTTAGTCCAAGGTGAGCTTTTTACAGACCACATTATGGAGGTCTGGTCCAAGCCAGTGGATCTGAATAGAATGCTATTTTTCTAAAGAACATAAACATTTCTTCAAAGTTTTAAAGCCCAAATTCTACAACCTATTGATTCCAGAATTTAGGAGAGTGGGAAAAGATTTTGATAAAGCTCTCTAGGTGATTCCGACAACCACTGATTTATAAGCTGTTAGAAGGCCGTTTAGGGCTGCAGCAGGGGAAGGTCAATAAACAATCATCTTATAGCGTCTTAACTTCGGTCCTTTTAGAACTGTGGTTCTCAAACTTGGCTGCAAACTGGAATCACCTACAAGGTTTTAAAATAGCTTCCACGTGATGCTGCCACCGTTGCTGGCCCACAGACACGTTTTGAACAGCATGGCACTAGACTTGTTAAAAATGCAGACTCTCAGGCCCTATCCCAGACCTAGAGAATCTGAATTTGCATTTTAACACCTACAGGCAGTTTGTATCCAGTTCATATGAGAAGCACTGTTCAAGGTCAGTAGTTTTTAGTTCTTTGGCATGACAAGCATGGTATGTCCTAATAGGTTGTGCGGTATGTTGCAAGAATCTGCTTACTATTAATTTCTGAAGATTAAGAATAATTTATATAATTACGTAAATACACATTATTTTAGAGAGACTTGAAGTTTACACCTATGAGAAGGTCACTCATTTGATCCTGATTTCTTAATTACAAAAAAATGACATTGAGGGGCGGAGCCAAGATGACGGACTAGGCAGACGCTACCTCGGATCCCTCTTACAACAAAGACACGGAAAAACAAGTGAATCGATCACATACATAACAATCTACGAACGCTGAACAACAAACACAGATTTAGAGACGGAGAACGAACTAATACGGGGAAGCAACGATTGTTTCCAGAGCCTGGAGCCAGCGTACCAGTCAGGTACGGCACAAGCACAGAGAGCTGCTCCACCCTCCTGAACTAACCCCAGGAGGGGGACCAGCCGGTTCCGGGGCGGTGTGGGACGCAGCCGGTAGAAGAAGTCCCCGGGAGGCAGTGACTGGTCTTGGAACGGGGAGAGCAGCGTCCCAGCCAGGGAACCATCCCGCTGGGATTTGGACTGGACACAGCGGATTTTCTGGAAAAACTAGTTTCCCAGTGATGGCTCGGAGACAACAATCCATATCAAACCACTTAAAGAAGCAGACCATGACAGCTTCTCCAACCCCCCAAACAAAAGAATCAAAATCTTTCCCAAATGAAGATACAATCCTGGAATTATCAGATACAGAATATAAAAAACTAATTTACAGAATGCTTCAAGACATCACAAATGAAATCAGGCAAACTGCAGAAAAAGCCAAGGAACACACTGATAAAACTGTTGAAGAACTCAAAAAGATTATTCAAGAACAAAGTGGAAAAATTAATAAGTTGCGAGAATCCATAGAGAGACAGCATGTAGAAATCCAAAAGATTAACAATAAAATTACAGAATTAGACAATGCAATAGGAAGTCAGAGGAGCAGACTCGAGCAATTAGAATGCAGACTGGGACATCTGGAGGACCAGGGAATCAACACCAACATAGCTGAAAAAAAATCAGATAAAAGAATTAAAAAAAATGAAGAAACCCTAAGAATCATGTGGGACTCTATCAAGAAGGATAACCTGCGGGTGATTGGAGTCCCAGAACAGGGAGGGGGGACAGAAAACACAGAGAAAATAGTTGAAGAACTCCTGACACAAAACTTCCCTGACATCATGAAAGACGAAAGGATATCTATCCAAGATGCTCATCGAACCCCATTTAAGATTGATCCAAAAGGAAAAACACCAAGACATATTATCATCAAACTCACCAAAACCAAAGATAAACAGAAAATTTTAAAAGCAGCCAGGGAGAAAAGAAAGGTTTCCTTCAAGGGAGAATCAATAAGAATAAGTTCAGACTACTCAGCAGAAACCATGCAGGCAAGAAGGGAATGGGACGACATATACAGAACACTGAAGGAGAAAAACTGCCAACCAAGGATCATATATCCAGCAAAACTCTCTCTGAAATATGAAGGCGAAATTAAGATATTTACAGACAAACACAAGTTTAGAGAATTTGCAAAAACCAAACCAAAGCTACAAGAAATACTAAAGGATATTGTTTGGTCAGAGAACCAATAATATCAGATATCAGCACAACACAAGGTCACAAAACAGAACGTCCTGATATCAACTCAAATAGGGAAATCACAAAAACAAATTAAGATTAATTAAAAAAAAATACACATAACAGGGAATCATGGAAGTCAATAGGTAAAAGATCACAATAATCAAAAAGAGGGACTAAATACAGGAGGCATTGAACTGCCATATGGAGAGTGATACAAGGCGATATAGAACAATACAAGTTAGGTTTTTACTTAGAAAAATAGGGGTAAATAATAAGGTAACCACAAAAAGGTATAACAACTCTATAACTCAAGATAAAAGCCAAGAAAAACGTAACGACTCAACTAACATAAAGTCAAACACTATGAAAATGAGGATCTCACAATTTACTAAGAAAAACGCCTCAGCACAAAAAAGTATGTGGAAAAATGAAATTGTCAACAACACACATGAAAAGGCATCAAAATGACAGCACTAAAAACTTATTTATCTATAATTACGCTGAATGTAAATGGACTAAATGCACCAATAAAGAGACAGAGAGTCACAGACTGGATAAAGAAACACGATCCATCTATATGCTGCCTACAAGAGACACACCTTAGACTTAGAGACACAAACAAACTAAAACTCAAAGGATGGAAAAAAATATATCAAGCAAACAATAAGCAAAAAAGAAGAGGAGTAGCAATATTAATTTCTGACAAAATAGACTTTCGACTTAAATCCACCACAAAGGATAAAGAAGGACACTATATAATGATAAAAGGGACAATTGATCAGGAAGACATAACCATATTAAATATTTATGCACCCAATGACAGGGCTGCAAGATACATAAATCAAATTTTAACAGAATTGAAAAGTGAGATAGATACCTCCACAATTATAGTAGGAGACTTCAACACACCACTTTCGGAGAAGGACAGGACATCTAGTAAGAAGCTCAACAGAGACACGGAAGATCTAATTACAACAATCAACCAACTTGACCTCATTGACTTATACAGAACTCTCCACCCAACTGCTGCAAAATATACTTTTTTTTCTAGCGCACATGGAACATTCTCTAGAATAGACCACATATTAGGTCATAAAACAAACCTTTGCAGAGTCCAAAACATCGAAATATTACAATGCATCTTCTCAGACCACAAGGCAATAAAACTAGAGATCAATAACAGAAAAACTAGGGAAGAGAAATCAAATACTTGGAAAATGAACAACACCCTCCTGAAAAAAGACTGGGTTATAGAAGACATCAAGGAGGGAATAAGGAAATTCTTAGAAAGCAACGAGAATGAAAATACTTCCTATCAAAACCTCTGGGACACAGCAAAAGCAGTGCTCAGAGGCCAATTTATATCGATAAATGCACACATACAAAAAGAAGAAAGAGCCAAAATCAGAGAACTGTCCCGACAACTTGAACAAACAGAAACTGAGCAACAAAAGAATCCATCAGGCACCAGAAGAAAACAAATAATAAAAATTAGAGCTGAACTAAATGAATTAGAGAACAGAGAAACAATTGAAAGAATTAACAAAGCCAAAAGCTGGTTCTTTGAAAAAATTAATAAAATTGATAAACCATTGGCCAGACTGACTAAAGAAATACAGGAAAGGAAAGAAATAACCCGAATAAGAAATGAGAAGGACCACATCACAACAGAACCAAATGAAATTAAAAGAATCATTTCAGATTACTATGAAAAATTGTACTCTAACAAATTTGAAACCCTAGAAGAAATGGATGAATTCCTGGAAAAATACTACCTACCTAAACTAACACATTCAGAAGTAGAACAACTAAATAGACCCATAACAAAAAAAGAGATTGAAACGGTAATCAAAAAACTCCCAACAAAAAAAAGCCCTGGCCCGGACGGCTTCACTGCAGAGTTCTACCAAACTTTCAGAGAAGAGTTAACACCACTACTTCTGAAGGTATTCCAAAGCATAGAAAATGACGGAATACTACCCAACTCATTCTATGAAGCCACCATCTCCCTGATACCAAAACCAGGTAAAGACATTACAAAAAAAGAAAATTATAGACCTATATCCCTCATGAACATAGATGCAAAAATCCTCAACAAAATTCTAGCCAATAGAATCCAACAACACATCAAAAAAATAATTCACCATGATCAAGTGGGATTTATACCAGATACGCAAGGCTGGTTTAATATCAGAAAAACCATTAATGTAATCCATCACATAAATAAAACAAAAGACAAAAACCACATGATCTTATCAATTGATGCAGAAAAGGCATTTGACAAAGTCCAACACCTATTTATGATAAAAACTCTTACCAAAATAGGAATTGAAGGAAAATTCCTCAACATAATAAAGGGCATCTATGCAAAGCCAACAGCCAATATCACTCTAAATGGAGAGAACCTGAAAGCATTTCCCTTGAGAACGGGAACCAGACAAGGATGCCCTTTATCACCGCTCTTATTCAACATCGTGCTGGAAGTCCTAGCCAGGGCAATTAGGCTAGACAAAGAAATAAAAGGTATCCGGATTGGCAAGGAAGAAGTAAAGTTATCACTATTTGCAGATGACATGATTATATACACAGAAAACCCTAAGGAATCCTCCAGAAAACTACTGAAACTAATAGAAGAGTTTGGCAGAGTCTCAGGTTATAAAATAAACATACAAAAATCACTTGAATTCCTCAACATCAACAAAAAGAACACCGAAGAGGAAATAACCAAATCAATACCATTCACAGTAGCCCCCAAGAAGATAAAATACTTAGGAATAAATCTTACCAAGGATGTAAAAGACCTATACAAAGAAAACTACAAAGCTCTACTACAAGAAATTCAAAAGGACATACTTAAGTGGAAAAACATACCTTGCTCATGGATAGGAAGACTTAACATAGTAAAAATGTCTATTCTACCAAAAGCCATCTATACATTTAACGCACCTCCGATCCAAATTCCAATGTCATATTTTAAGGGGATAGAGAAACAAATCACCAATTTCATATGGAAGGGAAAGAAGCCCTGGATAAGCAAAGCACTACTGAAAAAGAAGAAGAAAGTGGGAGGCCTCACTTTACCTGATTTCAGAACCTATTATACAGCCACAGTAGTCAAAACAGCCTGGTACTGGTACAACAACAGGCACATAGACCAATGGAACAGAATTGAGAACCCAGACATAGATCCGTCCACGTATGAGCAGCTGATATTTGACAAAGGACCAGTGTCAATTAATTGGGGAAAAGAAAGCCTTTTTAACAAATGGTGCTGGCATAACTGGATATTCATTTGCAAAAAAATGAAACAGGACCCATACCTCACACCATGCACAAAAACTAACTCTAAGTGGATCAAAGACCTAAACATAAAGACTAAAACGATAAAGATCATGGAAGAAAAAATTGGGACAACCCTAGGAGCCCTAATACAAGGCATAAACAGAATACAAAACATTACCAAAAATGATGAAGAGAAACCAGATAACTGGGAGCTCCTAAAAATCAAACACCTATGCTCATCTAAAGACTTCACCAAAAGAGTAAAAAGACCACCTACAGACTGGGAAAGAATTTTCAGCTATGACATCTCCGACCAGCGCCTGATCTCTAAAATCTACATGATTCTGTCAAAACTCAATCACAAAAAGACAAACAACCCAATCAAAAAGTGGGCAAAGGATATGAACACACATTTCACTAAAGAAGATATTCAGGCAGCCAACAGATACATGAGAAAATGCTCCCGATCATTAGCCATTAGAGAAATGCAAATTAAAACTACGATGAGATTCCATCTCACACCAGCAAGGCTGGCATTAATCCAAAAAACACAAAATAATAAATGTTGGAGAGGCTGCGGAGAGATTGGAACTCTTATACACTGCTGGTGGGATTGTAAAATGGTACAAGCACTTTGGAAATCTATCCGGCGTTATCTTAAACAGTTAGAAATAGAACTACCAAACAACCCAGAAATCCCACTCCTGGGAATATACCCTAGAGAAACAAGAGCCTTCATACAAACAGATATATGCACCCCCATGTTTATTGCAGCTCTGTTTACAATAGCAAAAAGTTGGAAGTAACCAAGGTGTCCATCAACAGATGAATGGGTAAATAAATTGTGGTATATTCACACAATGGAATACTACGCATCGATAAAGAACAGTGACGAATCTCTGAAACATTTCATAACATGGAGGAACCTGGAAGGCATTATGCTGAGCGAAATTAGTCAGAGGCAAAAGGACAAATATTGTATAAGACCACTATTATAAGATCTTGAGTAATAGTAAACCTGAGAAGAACACATACTTTTGTGGTTACGAGGAGGGGAGGGAGGGAGGGTGGGAGAGGGTTTTTTATTGATTAATCAGTAGATAAGAAATGCTTTAGGTGAAGGGAAAGACAACACTCAATACATGGAAGGTCAGCTCAATTGGACTGGACCAAAAGCAAAGAAGTTTCCGGGATAAAATGAATGCTTCAAAGGTCAGTGGAGCAAGGGCGGGGGTCTGGGGAACATGGTTTGCGGGGACTTCTAAGTCAATTGGCAAAATAATTCTATTATGAAATCATTCTGCATCCCACTTTGAAATGTGGCGTCTGGGGTCTTAAATGCTAACAAGTGGCCATCTAAGATGCATCAATTGGTCTCAACCCACCTGGAGCAAAGGAAAATGAAGAACACCAAGGCCACATGACAACTAAGAGCCCAAGAGACAGAAAGGGCCACATGAACCAGAGACCTACATCATCCTGAGACCAGAAGAACTAGTTGGTGCCCGGCCACAATCGATGACTGCCCTGACAGGGAGCACAGCAGAGGACCCCTGAGGGAGCAGGAGATCAGTGGGATACAGACCCCAAATTCTTATAAAAAGACCAAACTTAATGGTCTGACTGAGACTAGAGGAATCCCAGCGGCCATGGTCCCCAGACCTTCTGTTGGCACAGGACAGGAACCATCCCTGAAGACAACTCATCAGACATGAAAGGGACTGGTCAGCGGGTGGGAGAGAGACGCTGATGAAGAGTGAGCTAATTATATCAGGTGGACACTTGAGAGTGTGTTGGCAACTCTTGTCTGGAGGGGGGATGGGAGGATAGAGAGAGAGAGAAGCAGGCAAAATTGTCACGAAAGGAGAGACTGAAAGGGCTGACTCAAGAAGGGGAGAGCAAGTGGGAGTACGGAGTGAGATGTATATAAACTTATATGTGACAGACTGATTGGATTTTTAAACGTTCACTTGAAGCTTAATAAAAGTTAATAAAAAAAAATGACATTGCAGTTATACTGGGAATTGAACATAATCTGTGGATATGCCATTGAGAATATATATAGAGAGAATCCCTGGGTTAAGTGCTAGACTATTTGCCGAAAGGTTGGCAGTTTGAAGCCACCCAGAGATACCATGGATGTAGGCCTGGTGATCTCCTTTTGAAAGGTCACAGCCTCAAAAACCCTATAGAGCAGTTCTACTCGCATACATGGGGTTGCCATGAGTCAGAACTGACTCGACAGCAACTAACAACACAACAACAACAATATATACATACATACATATATATGCCAAACTCAAACCCACTGCTATCCAGTCATTTCCGACTTATAGTGATCTTAAAGGACAGAGCAGAACTGCCCCATAGGGTTTCCAAGGCTGCAGTCTTTACAGAAGCAGACGGCCACACCTTTCTCCCGTAGAGTGGCTGGTGGGTTTGAACTAAGCTTTGAGTGTTAGCAGGTGAGCATTTAAGCACTGCATCACCAGGGCTCCTCATATATATATATATATATATATATATATATATATATATATATATATACCATAAAACCAAACCCGCTGCCCTTGAATTCATACACACACACCTATATACATACACATATATGTGTGTGTGTGTATATATATATATATATATATATATAAGGAACCCCGATGGCACAGTGGTTAAGTACACACACACATAACATGTAGACTGTGTGTTTGTACACGTGACTGTGCACATGCACACACACGACCATGTAAATGCCCACCCCTCACACCTCCAACATCCCCTTGTTAAAGAGATGGTGACTTGTGTCTGAGGCTTCGTTAGGATTTCTTTCCCACCTCTGAGCTATGCAGGAAGATGCAGGGAGAGCTCAGCTGTTGACTCAGCCATCAAATCCCATAAAAGGAGAGAGACTGTTTCTCCTGAACACTCATCCAGTTCTCCCCTCCTGAGGCCTATGTGTCCTGACCTTCAGCGCAGCATTCCAGGCATGAGTTTCCCATTGCAATCAAACTCCTCAGTTTACGAGAACCAAAGTCATTCAGGTAATTTTCCTAATTCATTTATATGCCAGATTTAAAGTGCCAAATGGTATTCTGTCACAAAACAAATTCTTAAAATACATTTGTTGGCTTGTAGAAAAGTTAATTATGGGGACTTATTTTTCTAGTTATCCAACAAAGTTCTGATGCCCTTAGAAGGAAAACAGACATATAATAACTTTTTTCTATGACAGTTCTCAAGTGGAAACTGTCAATTGGTATTGTAAATGCCAAGTAGACTTTGAATTAAAATGCTTTTAAGAAGCTTTACATGTGGGTTAGCCAGCCACAGGGGTGGAAGGAGAGGAGGTAAGGATAGGAACTTATCCCCTTCTGGGTATCAGGAAAGGCTTGTTTTCTTCATCAAACTCATTACCCCATGACACTAATGACCTCTTCCTTAGCCTTCCACTCCAGAGACCTGAAGGTTCACTCATTCAAGAAATATTTATTCAGCCTTCATTATGGGCCAACATCACAGGCAGTAACTGGATTACGAACGAGTTTTGGAGGTAAGTCTGTCTTTAGGTTGAATTTGTACGTAAGCTGAAACGGTTAGGTACAGTTCATATCTGAGGTCAAATAGTCAAATGTTTGTCTTAGTATATAGTATACAGTGTACCTTTCTATGCCTAAAAAAAATTAAAGAAACATTTTCAAATATCTTAAAACATCTTTAACATAATAATGATAATAATGTTTTCATAAGCGTTGCAAAGTAGTGCCCCTTTGTTACTTCGAACCACTGTACGTACCTCAAATTTTTAATATACTAGGCTTTACGGGGCCTGGTTCGTAACTACGGGTTGTACCGAAATCAGATGTTCGTAACCCAGAGATTGCCTGTATTCTGGGTTCTGGAATTAGAACTGCAAGCAAGATAGGCGGGTCCCCGAGTTCACAGAATTTACATGTGGTGGGGGATAGAGATACTAAGTAAACACATGCCTTGAGAGCACAACGATAATCTATTTTCTCTTATAAAGGGGAGGGGGGGTGGGGCGGGGAACAGGCTTAGAAAGAAACTTGAATTAAATTGCTTCTGACCTTTTTCTCTCTTAGCTTCTTACTTTATACAGTGGGGATAATAATATCCACCTTTCTCAAGTTACAGCTTTGTTCTGAGGATTAATGAAAATTTACATGGGAAAACACTCAGTAAACTGTAAGTACTATATAAATTTTAGGCATGATTCTGGAGAGAAAACGGAAAGGCATTAACGTTTCCTGTCATATTCAGGTAGAACTATATCTTTTTTACCCCAAAATTCTTTCCATTCCTTGCTCCACTCTGTCAATTATAAACGTGTTTGAACCTTAAGAGAAGTTTTCTTCTATAACTTCAGATTTGATTTCCTCTTGGCAGATGTAATTATGTTATAAATCTACAAGAGATTCTATCACAGTGATTACTATTTTAGTTCAAGTTCAGATCAATTACCTGTTTCGAAATTTCTGAAGAAATTTGAGAGCCTCGGTTTACTAGAAAAAACAGTATTTCCACCTATCATTACTTAAACCTATTGCCTTCGTGTCGATTCTGACTTATGGTGACCCCGCATGTGTCAGAGAGAACTGTGCTCCATTTAAACAGGGTGATTTTTTTGGAATTGCCACGGGTTTCTTCTGAGGTACTTCTGAGTGGACTTGAGCTGCCAACCCTTTGGTTAGCAGCTGAGTGTGTTAACCATTTGCATTGCCCAGGAATTCCTATCACTACTTACCATGCATGTTTTGCACCACAGGTATTTATATCTGGAGAAAGACTGCCACATGCTTATCGGTAGGCCCCGACTTATGATCTATTTGAGTTATGACGAGCCACACTTATGACCATCTGTTTTTTTGTACATCTTATTGTTAGTAATATGTACTATACACAGTGTTGCAGCACATATTTTGCTGATGTTATCATTCTCATATGTTTGCTTGCAGATGTTCAGTGTTACGATTTACTCTTCAAAACACTGCCACATAGCAGGCTACGGCCTGGCCAACAATGAAGTCAGCGTTGGTGCACAGAGTGGTAACGAATAGAAAGCTGGACAATGTTCAATTCTAACAACATGGGACAATTGAACTGTGCATATGCCTGACAGCCATTAGGATTCCGACTTCACTGTTATGACACTGGCGCTGACTTCACTGTAGAACAGTTCTTATTCAGTGTTTCCTTACTGTGAGAAGCATTAGTTGTTAATCTGAAGCTGAGTTGTTCAATTCCCTCGAACTGTAACACCTGCACTGCTTATACCTCTAACAATGTCTGGCAAAAGAAGTCATGCCACTGAAAGTTTTAATCCAAAAAAGAAGGTGAGGAAGGCTCTAGACATGGATATAAAGATGAAGATCATTAAGGCCAATGATGATGGAAAAAAAGTCAGCAAAAGAACATGTGAACTGTCTCTTCTACCATTTCTGACAATCATTAAGGGTAAGACTAGGATTCTGGAGGCAGCTAAAGGAACAACCGGCATAAAACCAACAATTGTAACAAAGAGGAGACAACGATCAATCTGCGAGATGGGGAAGTTGTTGATGATTTGGACGGAAGAACCAAATCCAGAAGAGGATTCCTATGAGTTTACTGACAATTCAAATGAAACCATGCAGCCTTTTTGAAAACCTGAAAGAACAGCAAGAAGACTACCATAAATACTTTAATGCCAGCAAAGGCTGGTTTCATTGACTCAAACACAGACTGGCCTACATAGCATGTATATAACTGGAGAAGCAGATGGTGCCCATGTTGAAGCTGCTGAAAAATCCAAGGATGAGCTGGACGAGATCAAGAATGGATTTATAAAGACATTGATAATAAAAAGCAATAATAATGTAAACTAAAAAAAGAAAAAAAGGAGTATTTGACTTATGTCAGAAGTGACTTACGACGGAGTCGTTGGAACAGTACCCCATCTATAAGGAGCAAGAAATGGGATCTGTAATAGTTTCAAGAGAAATTAAATCCAACCAGTAATTTTTAAGAATCTATAATTACGTTTGATGTTATAGGTGATTTAACAAAATATCAGACAACCTGACTGTCTTAGTTATCTAGTGCTGCTACAACAGAAATACCACAAATGGATGGCTTTAATAAAGAAAAATGTATTCCCTCACAGTCTAGGAGGCTAGAAGTTGGAATTCAGGGTGCCAGCTCTAGGGAAGGCTTTCTTTCTCTATCAGCTCTGGGAGAAGATCCTTGTCATCAATCTTCCCCTGGTCTAGAAGCTTCTGAGGGCAGGGACCCTGGGTCCAAAGGACGAGCTCCCCACCTGGGTCTTCATTGTTGGCGCATGAGATCCCTCTGTCTCTCTGCTACCTTCTCTCTTTTATATCTCAAAAGAGACTGATTCAAGATACAACCTAATCTTGTAGATTGAGTTCCACCTCATTAACATAACCACCTCTAATCCTGCCTCATTAATATCATAGAGGTAAGATTTACAACACACAGGAAAATCGCATCAGATGGCAATATGATGGACAACCATACAATACTGGGAATTATGGCCTAGTCAAGTTGACACACATTTTTTGCGAACAATTCAATCCATAATACTGACCATAAAAGGGATTTTAATTCCTATGGGATAAGACACATTCAGATAACCTAGCTGAAGAAGAATACAAGATAGTATGTAATCAAAAGCCCACATCCTTAGTGCAGACAAAGAATGCTGCAGGAGCTCAAGATAAAAGAATGATATATATATATTTTTTTTATTGTGGGCAGGAAACTTCAGAAAGGTTTGGAGGAGGAGGTGGGCTGGATCTGGTTCCTGAATCATGGCAGGCTGTGCACAGATGGAGATGAGGAGGGGAGGATACCCCAAGAAAGGAGATACCCCAGGAAGCAATGGCCTGACTAGGGCAGAGGAGTTTGTCCTGGGGCTTCTTGGAAAGCATAATTGAATAGGTAGGCAGGGTCCATAACTAAGTAACCTTTTCTATTGCCTATTACATAATACTTCTCTAAATTTCCAGGTAAGCAAATCAAAAGATCGAGAATTTGCATACTGTACAGTTTAAGCTTTAGTTTCCTTTTCAAAGTGCCATGTGACTTAATTTGGATTCCCATGTACAGCCAAATGGCCCATCAGTGAAAACCAGGGGTGATCTTTAGAGCAGTGAGTGGGTTTCAAAATGTGGCGTCTGGTTCTACAGGTCTGGGGTGTGGTCTAAGGCCTCAGATGACCCTGATAAGACAACGAAGTCTGAAAAACGACTGTCATGGAGCATAACTTAACGGAAGGAGTCAGACAAGAGACAAGAAGAAAGGGAAATAGATGCTCATTTGCTTGGCAGGAATTTATTTAAAAGGTATCCTAAGAATCCCTGGAACCCTGTGGTTGGGAAAGCCATGTGCAAATTAGCTAGTTGTTAAGATTCTCTCAGATAAATGATTGATTTTTATGCCCTTATTCAGGCCTCTTATAACCAAAACAAACAAGTGAAATGAAAACATAGTGTTTAAAAAGCTGTTAGGGAGGAACAGGGTCAACAAACGCACTCTGATGTGATTACACTGAAGACAGCCATCACTCATATTAATCAAACACTGAGTTTGGAAAGAAAATATTCATAAAAGCACAATCTTCAGATTTGTTTTCAACTAGTGAGCATGAGTTGTCCCTTTATAAAACATAAACCCAAACAGCACCTAAGCAGCTGGCCAAATTTTATTCATGCTTCTAAACCCTGCATCTTCGTCACTCCCAAAGTATGGCTTTATCACCAAGGTAGTTAGTTGTCTTTGCTAAAAGTACTTGGATAGAAGCATCGTATATTACAAAGATAAGACTTTAGTTTGACTTTAATTTCCTGGTTAAAGGAGATACAGTAAGGCTTCAGGAAAAGGTCCACAACGTATTTCTGGTGTAAAATCAAATTGAATATCACACCAATCCTAAAAAGCCCTGGCAGTACCTCTATTGCCAATCAGAAAAAACCAAAAAACTGGTGTTCCTTAAATTGTGTTTGGAGACCAGCATCATTATTCAAATTAAGGTATAATAATTGTTGGTTCAATAGCTGTCAACTATTCAATTAAACAAGCATTTATTAAGTCTATCATTTTCAAAGTATTGTACTAAAAAAATAAGGACTGTAAAAATAATAAGAGGAGGTAAATGAAAAGAAAGATTTAACAAAAATTTCTGACTATCAGTGTTTAACTGTGTTTGGAATACATTTAATACTTTTATAAGAGGGTCTGGTATCCTATCTCCCCTCTGGGCAGTCATTTTATACATGGCTTTTAGACTTACCAGATAACTCTGTATAGGTTTCATCAATGTGGTCTTACCATTCCTTACATTCTAGTGTCCTAGGTTAGGCATTTACTGTTTTCTACTTAGACTTTTACAACAAGCCTCCTTACTCATCTCCAAACCCAAAACCTGAACCCAGTGCCGTCGAGTCAATTCCGACTCATAGCAACCCAATAGAACTGCCCCACAGAGTTTCCAAGGAGCTCCTGGCAGATTTGAACTGCTGACCCTTTGGTTAGCAGCTATAGCACTTAACCACTATGCCACCAGGGTTTCCTACTCATCTCCAGTCTCCTCACATTTCTACCTATCCTAAGAAGTATATGGCTCAGCTCTGGTCATGTCTGTTGAGTAAAGCCCAAGCTGCTAAGCATGAAATCAATGTTTGGGCTCCATTCCACTAATCTTTAGCCTCATGTCCCACCACAGTGCAGCTTCTCCTGAGTCCTGTGCTCCAGCCACACTGATTTCTTACAATTCCAGAATATGCCCTTGGCTCTCTTGTATATAGCTTGACTCAGACTGCTTCTTCCATCAGGTGTACCCTTCATTACACCATCCTTCAAGATATTACTTGCATGCCATGTCCCCTAGGAAGCCCATTCTGATACCATCAAATGGAATTACTCTCTCCCTCTTGTTGCCTGGAGAACCCTTCATGTAGCAATCAGACCATGTATGACATTCTGCATTTTACACAGTTATTTATAGGCAAGTTTTTCCTTCCTTGTTTTTGATCAGCCCACTATTAGGCTTCAGAGGAGAGTAAGATCCCTGAAATTGTGAGCTAAATTTTTTCATTTAGGGTCATATGTATTTTGCTAGAAAAGGTCCATGGCTTTTATCAGATTCTCCAAAAGACACTAGAGGAGAAAAGTTTAAGAAACATAGCACTATTTTTTAAGTACCTTTAAGACATGGACTACTTCTTATTCATCTTTGCATTCCTCACAGGTCCTTGCACAAGGCCTTGTTCCCAGTGGGTGCACAATAATGAATGGAACAGAGCAGATTACGTTCAACAATCTAACAAACTGAGCACCTGCTGCAGGTCAGACATTACA
The DNA here is from genome assembly GCF_024166365.1 of Elephas maximus indicus. Classification (NCBI taxonomy): domain Eukaryota; kingdom Metazoa; phylum Chordata; class Mammalia; order Proboscidea; family Elephantidae; genus Elephas; species Elephas maximus. The sequence goes on along the minus strand of NC_064829.1, from coordinate 42,453,829 downwards.
TAAAAGTTCTAGATGTTTTCCCTTTACCTTGGCTTTCTAAGAAAGCTCAGCGAGGCTCACTGAGTGTGGTTTCCCACTAAAGCAGTTGTGGTCAAGTCAATTCTAACTCATGGCGACCCCGTGTGCATCAGACTAGACCTGTACTGATATTTCAGAAGTAGATCACTAGGCCTTTCTTCCAACATGCCTCTGGGTGGATCTGAACCTCCAACCTTTTGGTCAGCAGCCAAATGTGTTAACTGTTTGCACTACCTAGGGACTCATACAGTACCTTATTCCTTATGTACTAAGACTTGAGCAGGTGAGAATCCTAGACGCCAAAGGCTACAATCTGAGAGAGAGGGCATCCACACGGAAGGAAAACATGAGGAATTGTCTTCTACTTTTCCTTTGTGGTTGTTGATCTTACTGACTCTGCATCATATGCCCAACTGGCCAATATAAACACCAACAGACCAAGTACATAAAAACACTGGAATGAGTTGGTAAGCAGCAATTGGCTCTGAAATGTTTCTTTTCCTGCACTCACCCTGTACCACTTAAATATATAATTGTCTTTGCACAATAAGAGTAGATGATGGGATAGAAAATTCACTTCATTACCCATTTAGAAAATAGCCATGGCCCAGCTTTCTAGTACATGGAAAATTATTTAGAGATGGGCTAGCCCTTGGGAGGAAAAACTTTCTGGTGGCTACTCAGCAGTACAGATTATCTGCAGGTATCTTGAGTGAGGCCACTGATGTATCAGCATAGTATAAAGGGTATAGTGTATATCTTTTGTAAAACATATATATATATCTTTAAAACTCAGTGGAAAATTACTGATGAGGACCCTCTAATGCCGAAAGTCAAGGTATGCAGTATGTAATATATCAGACCTCTCTTGTGCGCCTTTTCAAAATCTTTTTGGCCCCACCTCTTTCTCCCGCCCCTGCAGAAGCGACTGGCACTACATGGACTTTGACCAGCTCTCCGCAGCTGCAACCATACAGCACTTAGCCTCAGGCTCTTGCTGCATAGCTCTGATGTCTCAGCATGGGCACTGGAACCTACCTGGCACTCTCACATGTGCAACCAGAATCACGGGGGTTTTAATTCCTGTAGGCCACCCTTGATCAATGCAGGACAGGAGCTGCTGGGTTAGTACCTCCTCCTCTGTCCCCGGGTGGACAGTTCTGGGGTGCGCTTCACAAGGTTCTTTAGACGTTCCTGCATTGTCTGTTGGGTTTCCTCCTCCTCTGATTCAGTTCTGCTCTGGGTTCACTCTCCAAATGAGCTGCTTCCCTGCAAACCTTGTCATGAGCTCTGCATTCTGGGAATACACACACTAAGGTGCTGATTCTAGCCAAGTCACTGTCACTTACTGGCTGAGCCCTCCCAGCGTACTAACTGAGAAAGAAATGATGATTATGATCATGTTCAAAGCAGATTCTGGTTTGGTTCTGTAAAATGTCCTCAGTGGATTCTTCTCCACAATACTACCAAAAAAACCTGTTGCCATCAAGTCAGTTCTGACTCAGAGTGACTCTATAGGACAGAGTAGAACTGCCCCATAGCGTTTCCAAGGAGGAGCTGGTGGACTTGAACTGCCAACTTTTTGGTTAGCAGATAAACCCTTAACCATTGTCACTGTCTTATTCAGCAGTGTTTAATTTGAAAAGTAAAATGTATCATACTTGGTTTTACATTCAAGTTTATTACTTTTCTGAGAAAGAAAGCTACTTAGGGCAGGCATCATTCTTCGTTTTGCAGAAGGTTGAGTCATCTACAGACTTGGCTCCATGTTCCTGTGATTTTTTGATGACGATTCTTGACAGACATTGCAGGGCAGTGGCTGTCTACCATAGCACTTAGCTGACACTTGGAAGTTAAAAGCTGGGTTCTTAAATTATATGATTTAATCTGGTGTTTATCCAAGGGAAGCCAATATCTCCTGTGCTATGCGTTCCTTACCTGAAACAAACGTAACTTTATATTTCCTGCTACATAAGGAGATAAGCAGAAGTTCTAGCCCAATACCATGAGTTATTAAAAGTAGCTACTGACTAAACTTATTTTAGTATGTTATTTTTTTTTATAGGTAAAATTGATTTCTTTTGACCACCATTTTTTTTTTTTCAATTCACAAAATGATAGATCAGGGTATTGGCAGGATAGACAGAAGTTTATATAGCAAAGTTTTTGGATGTATCTACTATTTGACAGTCATAAAATGAGAAGCTTTATGATAAACAGCACACATTCATTAGATTGTTTAGTCTTTTTTTTTTTTTTACAGCAACATGTAAAAAAAGAACGGGCATAGCAGCACTTCTGAAAATATCTCACAGGGGGAGGGTGCAGTTGGCAAACAATTGTAGAAGGTATGCGTTATTTGCGTAAAAATACGGTAATCCTAAATTTGCACACTAAGGAATAGTACCACCTAGGGTAGCCTAAATTAAGGGTAAAGTTTCATACTATATTTTTCTTCTTATATTGCTCCAGTTAAATTATTTTGCTCCTCTAAATATGAATTATAATGCCAAAAAAAAAAAAAAAAATCACCCGATTGACAGGTATCTAAGTGTTCCTGAAGATACATAGTTGGGTGGTGGTGGTGTGTGTAGGGGATGCTGAAAATGGGAAGGGCAAAAGCCTTCACTGGATGTTTCAGGTTTTTAGCTTTCTTACTACCTATGAATATTCATAAGACACGCAAATAAACTGTACAGATCATGCCAAGCAAACATTTTGGAAAGAACCTGAGAAATATGAGTAACAGGAAAAAAAAAAAAATGCAGGAAAAAAAGAATCAAATAAAAAGTGGGCTTAGGCCAAAGAAAAAGCTAGATAAGTTATCAGAGATTCAGAAATTTCTTTTTCTAGAATGGGAACATAGCTTCCCTGGAAGTGTAAATGGTTAACATTCTTGGCTGGTAGACAAAAAGTTTGCGTCTACCCAGCGGTGCCTCTGAAGAAAGGCCTGGTGATCTACCTGCCCCCCAAAATCAGCCATTAAAAAACCCTATGAAGCACACTTCTCTGACACGCATGAAGTCACCGTGAGTCAGAATCACCTCCATGGCAACGAATGAGAACAGTGTGCTATATACCCAAAGAATTAAATAAAAAGTTGTTTTTAGACCAACAACAACAACAAAAAAAAACAAGATATGTCATCAAATCGCATATCGTCTAGAATGGGCACAATATGATATGTACATCTCTTATGTCTTACTATCATCGACAAGCTCCTTAAGGTGAAGCTCTGAGTCTGAATCGCCTCTGTGTCCCCCAAGGTGCTCAGCAAGATGTCCTGCACAGTCATTACTCAATAGACACTTTATCACACCAATCTATCTGCAGATGAATATGGAATAAATGCATACTGTGTGTTAGACACTGTGCAGGATATAAAGGGTGATGAGACAGGGGATCTTACCCAAGGCCCAACAGAGCATATGATCAGTGCCAAGTGGTCAGTACCCTGGGGCTATGACCAGTTCATAGCTGCACTGCCCCCATCTTGGTTCAGGTCACTATTATAACCTCTCTTACCCACTACCTGGTCTAACACTCACACAAGGAGATCTTTCAAAAACAAAATTATGATCCTATCACTACCCTGATAAAAATCCTGCAGTGGCTTCCTGTTGCCCTTTGAATTAAGTCCAAACTTCTTAGAGTGAGAGGATTTAGTTTCAAATGAAGGGATTTGAACTTAATTCTACAGATACAGGTGTGGGGATATACAGTCATGAGATCTTTCTGAACAAGATGGGCATGATAAAAGGAGTGTTTTGCCTTGCAGATATCTTTCTAGAATTTTTGGTCATGTGCATTATATTTTAAATTTTTTATTTGGGACTTAGTTTGCGTATATCAAGGTAACTCTTGTTAACATACCAAAAATATAATTTTTGTTTGTATATATAATTTTTAAAGTCTGCTTAAAAAAAAAAATCTAAGTCACTTCCTGCTTTATTCCCTTTAATGTTTCCCACTGCCCACCAAAAAAATAGAAATAAAAATTCGAGTTTCATACGATGGCCTACAGGGCAGCACATAATGTGGATCCTGTAGACCTCTTCAACCTCTTCACCTGGAGTTTTTGCCCACTATGCCTCAGACCCTCCGGCCTTCTTTCTGCTCCTAGGTTATAGAGCTCCCAGTTGCTTCACCTTTGCCCCTTCCCTAGATTTTCACTTGGCTGGCTGCTGCTTCTTGGCCCATCCCAGCTCAAATACCAATGCCTCAGAGATGAGTTCTCTGTCCACTTTCTGTAATGTGGTACCCTGTCACTCTCTATTCCATCACCCCGATATGTTGTCCTTATAGCACTCATACCTATCTGAAATTACTGTTATTATTTGTTAGAATGCAAGTTCCATGAGGGCTGGTGTTTTTTATGTTTTGTTCATGGTACTGTCCACAGAGTGCCTGGCACATGGAGGGTGATTGATACATATTTGCTGAATGAGTTAAGAAAACATACTGTATCTCAGTAGAACAGAGCTTCTATTTTATAACACAAGTCATTGATAAATAGACATTTTTAAAAATAAAACTTCAGAAATACTTTCGGATTGCCACATTAATGCAACCTTTATTCATCACTCTTAAAGCTAGAAGAGAAAACCGAGAGCCAACAAAGCAATGGTGAGTGGCCTGGGTTCCACTTAGCCATGTGCCTGCCTTTCAGACACCTGGTTTACATCTCAGAGCTTCATCTATTTGGTGGCCAACGTTGGAAAAAAAAAAAAATGGCTGGGACAGTATTTCCCAGGATATTAAAAAATTAAAAAGGCATCAGACCCATTTAGGTAGAAAATACAAAACTATGGAAAAATGAGAGTAAAGTGCCATTCCACATGATACTTCACATAATGAAAAATGCAATTGTTCTTTAAAAGTATTTTGTCTAAATATATTAGCTATTGCTTTTTTTTTTATTAACTTTTATTGAGCTTCAAGTGAACGTTTACAAATCCAATCAGTCTGTCACATATAAGTTTACATACATCTTACTCCCTTCTCCCACTTGCTCTCCCCTAATGAGTCAGCCCTTCCAGTCTCTCCTTTCGTGACAATTTTGCCAGCTTCCCACTCTTTCTATCCTCCCATCTCCCCTCCAGACAGGAGATGCCAACACAATCTCAAGTGTCCACCTGATATAATTAGCTCACTCTTCATCAGCATCTCTCTCCCACCCACTGTCCAGTCCCTTTCATGTCTGATGAGTTGTCTTCGGGAATGGTTCCTGTCCTGGGCCAACAGAAGGTTTGGGGACCGTGACCGCCAGGATTCCTCTAGTCTCAGTCAGACCATTAAGTCTGGTCTTTTTGTGAGAATTTGGGGTCTGCATCCCACTGATCTCCTGCTCCCTCAGGGGTTCTCTGTTGTGCTCCCTGTCAGGGCAGTCATCGATTGTGGCCGGGCACCAACTAGTTCTTCTGGTCTCAGGATGATGTAGGTCTCTGGTTCATGTGGCCCTTTCTGTCTCTTGGGCTCCTAGTTGTCGTGTGACCTTGGTGTTCTTCATTCTCCTTTGCTCCAGGTGAGTTGAGACCAATTGATGCATCTTAGATGGCCGCTTGTTAGCATTTAACACCCCAGACGCCACATTTCAAAGTGGGATGCAGAATGTTTTCATAATAGAATGATTTTGCCAATTGACTCAGAAGTCCCCTTAAACCATGGTCCCCAAACCCCTGCCCTTGCTCCGCTGACCTATGAAGCATTCATTTTATCCCGGAAACTTCTTTGCTTTTGGTCCAGTCCAATTGAGCTGACCTTCCATGTATTGAGTGTTGTCTTTCCCTTCACCTAAAGCAGTTAGCTATTGCTTTTTGGAAAACAAAGTAGTTTGCTTTCTGGATATTTATGTTTTTAGGATTTAATGTAACTATCCCCACCCATCCGCTGAAGAGATTTCTGTATCAAGCTTTAAAACATGACTTGAAATTTCTAAGGTCTCTCAAATAACTCAGAGAAAGGAAATCACAATCTGTCACTAACCTTGTCCATGAGACCCCACAATCCAGAGGGCTGTCATTGTAAGGGGTTTTGTCACATGGCTTCCAGTCACAGGTTCAGTAATTAGGCTTTTCTAACTACTGCAGTCCCTCACAAACATGGGGTTGTACTTCCAGAATGCTCCTTAGAAGCAAGGATGTCAAGACTATGTCTTACATACTTTGGACACGTTATCAGAAGAGATCAGTCCCTGGAGAAGGACACCATGCTTGGTAAAGTACAGGGTCAACAAAAAAAAGGAAGACCCTCAATGAGATGGATTGACACAGTGCCTGCAACAATGAACTCAAGCATAAAAATGATTATGAGAATGGCACAGGACCAGGCAGTGTTTCATTCTGTTGTGCATCGGGTTGCTATGAGTCAGAACTGGCTAGAGGGCACCTAACAACAAGAATGACATAGTAGAAAAAGTATGTTCAAGAACATAAATTCAAGCTATTTTAATAGAAAAACGGGGTTAGGGGTACTTAGCATTTGGGTAAACCTAGAAAGACATACATAAATATTTTTTGTTCCTACAATATATTAATGAAAACACACTAATTAGGCTATCAGTAGCATTTTATTCATTTTAAATTAATTAATAGGCATTAAGCCATACTCTAGTGGAAATCCTAGTGGCGTAGTGGTTAAGAGCTATGGCTGCTAACCAAAAGGTCAGCAGTTTGAATCCACCAGGCGCTCCTTGGAAACCATATGGGGCAGTTCTACTCTGTCCTATCAGGTTGCTATGAGTTGGAATCAACTCAATGGCAGTGGATTTTGTAAGCCATACTCTGTCATTTGCCATCATTTACTTACTCAAGAGCTTCACCCCAGTAGTCTCAACAGGTCCATTCATTTATTAAGTATTCATTGAACACCTATTATATGCCAGGTACTGGGGATACTTGGGGGTACTTCGGCACACACAACACAAACTGATTTTTTTTCCCCCCTGTAGGAGCCCAGATCTGAGTCAAGGAAGACAAATACTAAACATAACAACTAAGTAAATTATATAGTGTACAGTGTATTAGAAAGTTGCAAGTGCTTTGGGAAAAACAAAGAGTAGGGCAATGGGATGAGGAAACTGGAGAGCTGGGATAGGGGTTTTGTTGAGAAGATGACGAATGAGCAAAGACTTGAAGGTGAGGAAGTCGCCATGTGAATTTCTATGGGAAGAGAGTTCCAGTTCGGGGAAGAGCCGGTGCAATGGCACTATGAAGAGAAGAGTACACGCCTGGTGTGTTCCAGGTGCGGCAGGAGTCCTGTGTGGCTGGAACAGAGTGATCAGGTAGGAGATGAAGTAAGACAGGAAACAAGGCCAGATCATGTGGGGCCCACTGGGCCATTTTCAGGACTGAGGCTTTTCCTCTGAGGCAAACGAGGAGCCCCTGAAGGAATGTGAGCAGAGGAGTGACGAGATCTGATTCAGGATTTAAACGTTTGTGAATTCGCTTTGATTTGTGGTAGAAAATATTCATATTCAAAGGTTTTATTTCTCTGTTGGTCTTTCCAGTGTTTGGTGCTTTGAGGGGCTCGTTACTCAGAACCATTGACTTTTGACTTCTCCCTCCTACCTTCCTTGTCCTTGGCTCTAACTCCTCCAGACACTGTCTTTGGGTCCCTCCTTTGCCCTTGGCATCCATTAGTAGCATCAGTATTCCCTCAAAGGGATACTAAAATGAATATGCATATATTTGAACTCCGTGTGAGAGAAATTTACAAAAGGGCAAAGAACTCTGAATACTTCACTTTTTATTTTACACTTGTTTTCCATGGTCTAGCATAATGCTTGGCACACAGTGAATGTGACACCATACTTACTGAATGAATCAATAAGTGAGTGACCGCTAATAACAACTACAAAATATGTGAAGAAAGCCTCAATGAAGAGTAAACCAAGGTGGTACTAGGAATGAATTTTCTGCACAATCATAGGTGTGATTATGTGGGAGAGGCCATTCTCCCACCTCCGTCCTCCTGGCCATCTGTTTTCTCTCAATGTTCACCAGAACATGGAGATTCTGGGAGCCAGGCTGTGGGAGGGCATCCTTTTTGTGCCCCTTCATTGGTCTGCTGACGGGCTCCGGGCCAGTCAGGCAGGCTCCCAGGAATATGGTTTGGCAGGCCACTAGGGGAAGGCTGTTGAATCTTGTCTTGGCACCTGTAGGATGGGGTTGGGGAAGCTTGAAAGGCATTCCTCTGTATGCACTACTCTTTCCCAGCTGAGTAGGGCATTTAAAGTTATGCATTTTCCTAAACTGTGAAAGGAAAAGTGCTCAGTTGACATACTTCCAGGTATAACGCAAAAGCAAGAGGAAGGGAAAGAAGCCAATGTATCTTCCATCCAGATGTCTATTAACAGGACTATAGGTGTTGGGTTAAGGTTCTACAATGGCAGCAGTTTGAGCAGACAAAGCTTCCAGCATTCTCTAAAAATAAAAATACTAACAAGGAAATAAAACTCAAACTCTAAGATCTTAAAAACAAAAGCGATTAAAGGGAAGAAGCAGTTTTAATTAAACCCACAACACAAGCATCGGGACTTTAAAATCATAGGTTTTCTCTACCAAAATTTGCTTTAATGAAGGTGAAACAATTTTACCAGGGTGCCCGGAGAGGAGTCAGAGAGGAGCAGTTTTTCCATGGCCATATTATGCAGGCATCTTTAATGGGTTTGTTTATGTTCTGCTCCCACCACCCACTTTCCCACAGGGACTTTTTGGGAACACTGTATTCCAAGGCAATGCACTTTTCCTTATTCTAAGTAGCGCCTAGAATGATTCAACAACAGGAATAAAAATTATGTATCAAAAACATTCCGAACAATACAAAGATAATTATGCTCCAAGGGTTAGTCAGCCGCCATTTATTTCCCTAACTTAATGATACTGCTCTTCCTTCTGACTCCTTGGGTGTGAAGAATCCTTCTCTATCTCTGTTGTTTTGTGGGTTTCGTCTCTCCTGCATAAAGTTTTCACTTTCAAGACCTAATTATTTTCTGCTTTGAATTTTTTTGTTGATACCATGTGTTTTCATTAATGGAAGGCATGCTGAATCAAGGAGCATTTCTGAAATTTTGCTATGAACTATGGATTTTAATACATATTTTTTGGGGCACATATGTCCCAAAAAACGTTAAAATTTACATTGGGCACCTCTGATTTTTCAAACATCGTGCATGCACACACACACACACACACACAAACCAAACCCACCAGGGCTCCCTAACGATCACACAGGAAGCCATAAAGATGCCTACAAGGATTACCTAGCTGTACAAAAGCCAAACAGACCAAAGTTTGACCCAAACACACTGCTTCATACCTAAGCTTTCTACCTTAGAGAATCTTCACCAAGGAACATTTCTTTCATTTTTCACTGTTACAGAAGCCCCACTGGAGGGTAGCATATATTTTAGTGCGACAAGCTTCCTCCTGAGGAACCTAAGAACCTGAAAATATTTGTGGGTGCATTCTGTCCCCCAAACCATGAAAGTGTTAAAAATTTATTTTGTCATCCAAGGATCTGTATGTATCATTACCCGGAAAATGGAAAGTCCATATGTGTTTGTGTAGAGTGGTAGGCAGAATTCTAAGATGCAAACCTCCCCCACCCCACCCCCGGCCCAGATTCCTTTCCTCTGGGGAACACATGCCTTCTCCCACTCATTCAATCAAACACTAATCTAGTACTGCTGCAATGGGATTTTGCAGAAGTAATTTAAGTCCCAAATTAGCTAACCTTAAAAATGGGGAGCTTATCTGGTTATGTCTGACACAACCTCCTTTAAAAGTAGGATGTTTTATCTGGCTGTTCACAGAAGAAGAAGTCATAGAAAGGTCCTCTGGCTGGTCTGGATAAAGAAGCAAACATCCATGTTCTGAATTGCCTGGGGGGGGGGACCACGTGGCAAGAAATGTGGGTGGCCTCTAGGAACTTAGTGTAGTCCCTGGGTGACAGCCAGCAAAGAAGTGGGGACCTCAATGCTAAAAGCACAAGGAAATGAATTCTTCCAATAACCAGTGAACTTGAAAGAGGACCCAAGCCCCAGATGAAAGCCCCAGTCCCAGCCAACACCTTGATTTTAGCCCAGTGAGACCCTAGCAGAGAATCCAGTCTTGCTGTGTTAGATTTCTGACCTATAGAAACTGTTAGATGAGATGGGGCACTAGCTTGAACAAATGAGCTTGGAGAAGTGAGTGGAGTATCAGTATTTCATGGCAAAAACATGTCTAAAGACTACTCCTGCAACATAAGACCAGTCATCTGGCTGGCTGAAAAATGAAACGAAAGTAGCATATCCATTAATGCACAGAATACTTTCATGGCACTCAGGTTAATTGTGCAGTGATAGAAAAACATTTCTGTAAACAAGTAACCGCATATTTTGGTTCAAACGACATTCTGAAAGAAGTTTAGAGACATTAAAAAACAAACCATGTGTTCTAACGTAAGGAAAACTATATTTGGATGAAGGGTATGTTTAAAAATGTTTCATTCACTAGAGGAAAGGTACTTTGAAGAACTCTGAAAGCACAGATAAAAAAATTAAATATATATATATATATATATATTTGCTTTTGCTTCTTTTCCTTTTAAACAAAATTTTAATTAGATTTTAGTTGATCTGAGTGCAGAAAGAAAATTCATACTGTAATCAGCAGACTAACAGATGGTGCAATGTCAGCTGTGGGAGTGGGTGAGAGTATCCCCTTGCCTCCCCACCCTCAATTAAAGAGGTAAACATCTTTCTGGAATTCTCTGCATTCAGTCAAGATCCATTAAAAAGGAGGGATTAGATACTTCTGATTGATTTCTCTTGTTGCCTGTTCTTTTGTTCATAAACTTTGGGCTGCGTTTCATTGACTCCAAAGTGATTTCTGAAGAAAGATCTGCTGACATTACAGGGTAACTGGATCATTAACCATGTCAGTGCTGGCCAAGGAAAAAATGTGCTAGTAGAAATCCAGTGATTTGTTTAAAATAAAGGCTGAAATGTTGCAATTTCACGCACAGTTTATAAAGGGTACAGGGCCTTTCTTTTTGTGGAAAGCCACCAAAAATATCTGGAAGCTAAAGAGAAGGATGCTGATAAGAAATGAGTTTCAGGAATATTATTTGTATAAACTCACTGCTCTACATCCTACCACATTCCTTCTAGAGTATAAAGTAGCTGACTCAGTGCCCAATTTTTAGAGAAATTCATTTTTGAAAAAAATTCTACTAAAGAATGTGCTATTCATGGCTCAGGAAGGAGAGTACAACAGGGTGTGAAGATGAATAATCAGGGGAGGAGGCTGATTTGGAAAATAGGTCCTACAGAGAAAAGTTGAAGGAATGGTGAGTCTTTTCCCCGAAAAAAAAAGACATGGGTTTCTTAAAACTCTTCTTTTATAGCAGGATTGGCAACCAGTTTTTGGTAAAGGGCTGGATAGTAAATATTTAGTCTTTGCAGTTTATGAGGCGCAATCAAGGATGTTATGTAGGTACATATATAACAAGAGTCCCTGGGTGACGCAAATGGTTAATGTGTTTGGCTGCTAACCAAAAGGCTGGAGGTTCGAGTCCACCCGGAGTTACCTCAGAAGAAAGGTATGGAGATCTACTTCTGAAAAATCAGCCCCAGAAAACTCTGTGGAGCACAATTCTACCCTAACACATATGAGGTCACCAGGAGTTGATTGAACTTGACGGCAACTGGTTATGTATAACAAAGAAATCAAATTTTTTATTGACAACGTTCAAAATACAGTAAAAATTGAGCATATTTCTTTGTAATACAGGTCTCCTAGTGAGAAAAATAGAATTTTTTTTTTTGAGGGGGGAACCATTTCACTTCAACGGGGTTAAAAGTTAATGTTTCCTATTATAAAATTAATTACAAATATTCATTTGTAAGCAAGGATGGAAAGACTACATCAAACATACTTTAGATGTGTGTGAGAAGAGATCAGTCCCTGGAAAAGGACATCATGTTTGGTAAAGCAGAGGGCCAGCAAAAAAAAGGAAGACCCTCAACAAGATGGATTGACACAGTGGCTGCAACAGTGGGCTCAAGCATAACAATGATTGTGAGCATGGCGCAGGACCAGGCAGTGTTTCATTCTGTTGTACACAGGGTGGCTACGAGTCCGAACCAACTTGACGGCATCTAACAACAACAACAACAACATTCATCTGTAAAAACTACTTAGTTCAGGGCCTGTACAAAAAGAGGCAGTGGGCTGGATTTAGCTCACAGGCCAGTGGCATCACTAGGGTTGGTGTCACCCAGTGTGGTAACTCATGGTATCACCCCCATGCTAATTACCATAATAATGTAGCTAAAACACCAGAAAATTTGACAAAATCAGCGACTATAAAAATACCGGCATCAATAAAAACAACAGCATGTGCTTGTAGCGCAGACAGAAAAAACCACGTGATTCCAAGCATCATTGTAACTGGGTAATAGTGACAGCTCTGACCTGAGTGCATTAGAAGGTCTGAAAAGTAAATCAGCACAGAGTTTTAGCCTTGTAGGTATATTGATACCTATAAACCCTGGTGACAATGTGGTTAAGAGTTTGGCTGCTAACCAAAAGGTTGGCAGTTTGAATCTACCAGGCGCTCCTTGGCAACCTTATGGGGCAGTTCTACTCTGTCTTACAGGGCTGCTATGAGTCGGAATTAACTCAAGGCAATGGGTTTGGTCTTGGAAAATCTTTTTGTTGTTATAACTAACTACAGGGATATTTCTATAAAAAACAATAAATTTCTGCTGAAACACTGCACAAAAATTTTACAGTCATTTTGATGTCACCCCCTTTGACATTATTACCCAGTGTGGTCCGCATCCCCTGTGCCTCCCTAGTGACGCCACTGCCACAGGCTGTACCTTTCTGGCCCCTGGTTTAGAGTCCTTTTAGAACCCTGCAAGCCAGTTATTCTCAGCATCCATCAGGAACTGCATTAAGGGGAACGGACATGAAGGGCAGTGATAGCAATCAATGCTGTGAACAGAGTAGCCATAAACAGGGTGGGCAAGGGCTGTGGGGAAGGAAAAATGTGGCATTAGCTATTTCTGATCTTTGAATTTAGATAAAAAAAGAAATCATCTAAAATCTATACACTCCACACTATATTCAGACAATGTTTATTTTTTCTAAGTGATAATTTTACACAAGTCAGTTCTTAGGTTTTATCCTTCATGTTGTAGTTTTTAAACTCAGTTTTTTTTTTTGTTTTAATATACAAAATAAATTTTACCTGTAAAGTAATCTGGCCCTAAAAATACACCTCTTCTCAGTTAAGATCCTTTCATTGATTTCTATGAAGTAGATACTATAATAAGAGTTTCTAATAAAGCAATGCACTTACAAATATATTACCTGGATTTTTTCTTATCCCTTTTATTTTAGAGTAAAGCTCCATTACAAGGTAGCATAATTTGCTGTGGGTCAGGTTTTACTGCAGACAAAATTACCTTCCTCTAATACAGTGGTGCGGATTCAATGCTGACTAATGTCATGTCACAGAAACACCACTGTTTCTGTTACCTTCCTACAAGGAAGACTCCATCTTTGATTAAGATAAGCCAAACTCAATTGTGTTAGTATTTGATGAGTGCCTCTAAATATCACAGTGGTTATATTTATCGTCAGCAAGGAAAGTGCAGGAAACACATACAGTACTTGCATTTAACACTTTTGATCAAGGTAGAAAGAATTTAAAAAAGAAGCTGAATTTTAGCAGGGTATTCAAAATATGTTTGTTATCCTCCCTTATGCCTCAGTTTTTATTCTGCTTAGGATCTCTTTCCTCATCCTAAAATGCATGATATTTATAAGTCTATAAGATGTCTGCTTAACATCTAATAATTCTTTCTGACCTAGCGTGGATGTCGCCTCCTCCAGGACACTTCACTCAGCAGTTCCCACCCCTCCAAGTCAGGGCACTGCCTCCTTCGTGCTCCCATATCACCAAGTACATATTCGATCATTACACTCCATGCTATTTTAAAGTCTGTTTAAAAGTCCGTCTACTCAATTCCATGGGCAATGAAAAGAAATGTAGTCCATCCCTGTGCCATCTCCCGGATCAGTTGTGGAACAGACCATTGTGATCCACAGGGTTTTTGTTGGCTGATTTTCAGAAGTAGATCACCAGGCCTTTTCTCCTGGTCTATCTTACTCTGGAAGCTCTGCTGAAGCCTGTTCAGCGTCATAGCAACATGCAAGCCTCCAATGACAGATGGGTGGAGTCCATACAGGAGGTGCATTGTCCAGGAATCAGATGTAGGTCTCTCGCATGGAAGGTGAGAATTCTGTCATGAACAGACAGATGTTTTTGCTGTTGTTAGTTGCCTTTGAGTAGATTCTGACTCATGGTGACCCCATGTGTGCAGAGTAGAACTGTTCCATAGGGTTTTCAAAGCTGTGACCTTTTGGAAGCAGATCACCAGGCCTGTCTTCTGAGGGACCTCTGGGTGGGTTTGAACCACCAATCTTTTGGCTAGTAGTTGAATGCTTAACCATTTGCACCACCCTGCTGTTCTGAACGTACAGTAGGAACTCATTATGTGGTTACTAAATAAAGAGGTAAGTGAATGGATATACAGAGGGGCAAATGGATAGGTATGAAGGTTCTACTATGAAGAATGAACTCTCACCCTTACTTCATCCCCACTGTTTTCCAAGAAGGTTAGTGTGACTTAGACACAATTCAGGGTGTAGACAAAGGGTGAGGACCAGAATGGAAAGGAAGAAGAAAAGGAGATGCCTAAGAATGAGAAAGGGCTATTATCAGAAAGCAGGAGAAAGGGCATATGGCCAGTGGGTTGCTGGAGCACCCTAGCTAGGGCTAACACCATGCATGTACCTTGTATTGTCCGATGGAGTGCTGCCAAATCACTATGAGCTTTGCATGTTTCATTTTATTTTATTTTTGGCTTGCGTTCTTTGGGCTTATACTTACCGAAGTTAAAAATCTTTCTTAAAATCCCCAGCCCTAGTGAAAGGAGCCTAAGAAAGACTCTGTTTTGTAAAAGCTTTAAGGTGGACAGCACTACCACCCTACTCTCCCCCTCAACCCCCATACTTCAGGGGCTATTCTAGTGGTAATAAGTGGTCAGAAAGTGGGAGAAACCCATCACCTTTCAGTACTGAACACATGGAAATGCTTCCTTTTGTTTCAGTGTGAGGTGGTGGTGGCTGGTGGGGCAGAGGGTAGATTTTTCTTTTGTGGGTACATTCTCTTTGTCTCCTAACACTAGTACTGAAAAGGATTTTTATTGACTCAACAATACCCAGGGCTACAAATACAACCACAAATTCCTTCTAAAACCTGTAGTGCTTTTTCTCTCATTCCTTTTTCTAAATTGGTTTAGCTTACTGCAAGGAATCAAGACATATATTTGATATTTGACCAACCTATGATTTTCCTCCTAGTCCAAACTTCAGCCCTGTGGGGCTGGAGAATAAGCCGTAGACAGACAACTGGAATGGATGCACAGTCCCCATCTTCACAGTCACAATCAGCTATAAGCCTAAGAGGCCTGGGCTGCGGGTAGCTGCCCAGGGCGCTGGTTAAGTGTCTGCTGGAGACTCTGGATCAGTAGAGATGACAACATGGCTGGTTTCAATGTTCACCAAGAGTTGAATCCCCATGCCAGTTATTTAAGAACTATGTGCACGTACTCAGGAGGAGATCATGATTTTCATTTTTTTTTTTTAATTCATCCAATACTAATTAGAAAATGACTTTTGTTCTTTCTTCTTTTTTGATGTACTTTTGAGCACTGCTTTTGCTGTGTCTCAAAGGTTTTGGCATCTTGTGTTTTCAGTCTCATTTGATTTCTAGGAATTTTTTTTAATTCCATCTTTGATTTCTTCTATTACCCAGTAGTTTTAAGCCAGGTGTTATTTAGTTTCTACTTATTAGATTTTTTTTTTCCTTGCAATTCCTATTATTGATTTCTACTTTTATAGCATCGTGATTAGAGAAGATGCTAATTAGAAAATGAGAAGTTATTAATTTTTTATAGCAGTCAGTTTTCAGACAAGAAAATAAGTTCAGACACATGAACTATTAAGCAATATTTTTTTTCAAGAGAAACTGGATGTGGTAATATGATGGAAGCACTGACCCAGCAGGGAACGTAAAGCTGTCATTAATGATCTAGCTTGCTACTTTAACATTTTAAAATCTGGGCAGCAGCTCACACAAGTTCCTTTGTTTCTTTAAATATTGTTGTCTCTTTTCTTGCTATTGTTTGATATAGTGTGTCAGAGTACAGCTGTCTCTGTAGGGTTTTCAAGACTATGACCTTTTGGAAGTAGACTGGCAGGCCTGTTTTCCCAGGCGCCTCTGGGTGGGTTTGAACTTCCAGTCCTTTGTCTAGTGGTCAAGTGCTTAATGAATTGCATCATCCAGGGACTCCTAATACTCTCATACAAAAGACTAACTTTGTAGTTTCAGAAAGAAACTTCAATGATTTCAGGAGCTTGTAAATATTTTCCTATACTTGTAAAGGAAATACAAATTTAAGGAGAATTCAATATTTGATTATTTTATAAAGTTCTTGGAAACCGATTTGATGCCACTCCATTTACAATAACAAGGCTAGAAAAAAGAAGACAAATATCCATCCAGATTTAAACCATGCCAAGGACTAGGCTACATACCCATCCAGAGGCTCATTCATTTTAATACTTTAGTCATGAAGAATAATTAAGGCTTCAGAGTTACTTAAGATTATTCTCTCTACCGTTTGTGTATCATAATACACTTTTTATTGTTGGGTAAACACATTTTTATCAACACCTAAAACAAAAAAGCCCTAGTTTTAGCAAACAGAGTAACAAATGTAAACTATAGGATTCGGGGTTGGGGAGTTAATTAGTTCAAACAACTGGCATACTCACAATTGCATTTCTTCTGAACAAACCTAAGCTTGCATGCTGTTCTGTAGGTGGAGAGTCGGATACGATCCAGATCTTGAGCCCCTAGTAGGGGGAAAAAAAGTACACATATGGTATGCCATGTGTGTGGAAGGAAATTTATAATGTTTATAAATAAAATACACTGCAGATATAATCCACACACTTAATTTGATTTTGACTTTTATTAGAAGATAAATATAATTTTAAGATCTCAAATGAACTGTCCCATAGTCTCCAGGTTCTAGGGGAGGAAAGCACACACATCCAACGTTGGAATCCGGTTGTCAATCCCTGTTCATGAACCAGGGAACGTAACCTCATCCCTGTTGGGCCTGCCACTTCTGAGAACAATCTGGTCAAGCTGCGACTAAGAGTTATAAACAGCTAGATGCTACCAGATACTAATATCATCAAATGACCATTTTGGATGCACTGTTATTGGTCATAAGAACATGGCTACCAGGTGAGCACACACTGCATGTTGGGTTTCTTCTCTATGTGACCATGGGCACATTGCTTTTAGAAGCCTTGGTTTCCTCATCTGGATGATGGAGACAATGATAATAATAACAACACTTTCTTCCTAAGAGTGTTGTGAGGATAAATGAAGGAATAAACCTATAGTACTTAGAAGAACGCCAGACACACAGTCAATGTTATGTAAGCATTCACTATTATCACTAGCATCTGTCCTACAATCCAGTCAAGTTCAGAGGAGGAGACTCCTTTCTAAAAACAACCACTACTTGTTATTATACTGTGGCTTCTAGTTCCTTGTTAATGACACAGAGGAAGCATGTTTCCCCATATTTCTGAACTACTTTCTTTATGCTATGCTTCTGCTCGGGAATCCAGCAGGCCTCCCAGTGCTAGAGCACCAGGCTGTGTATTCAGCACCTGAAAAATGAGCTCAGAATCCAAGCCCCTCTGCAGTCTATTTCCATCTTGCCCACACAACAATATTTCCCACTGCTTTCTACCCCAGAATCTCTGCTTGGCCTGGGCTGGCCTCCTCAGGGTCCTATGCAGATGGTACACCTGAGCTTCTAGTGTTCCTCCCACAATACTTTGAATGGGTTAATGGGCTAACGTGTCCAGAACACAGTAGACTTTCAATATAGGTCTGTTCTTCCCTACTTCTAGATATCTGCCTTTCTTCAAGCCCCCTCCTCAATTCTCAGCCATGACAGCCAAGTTCTAAACTACACTTATCTCTTCTGACTTCCAACCATGTTTATGGTTCATCACAGACATAAAGGTCTGTACTATAATTTGACATGTATTGAATTTTCTCTTTACTACTGGTGCGGCAACAACACATGCGACATAAATGCTTTAGAATATAATAGGGGAGCAAATAAGTGAGCTGTCTGCAAGCAAGTATAGTAGGAGGCGAATTAACTGCTTTCCCAATGAAACTCAGGATAAATTAGTACATGTTCTTCACTGAGAGAATTTAGCATTCCCTCAACTCAAACTGATCTCTTTAGATTCATTTTAAACATTGTCAATAGGCCTATTACTTTGTGGTTTTATGATGCAGATTATTAAACATTTGTTCTTGTGAAAGTGTGTTACTTGACAAATAGGGTCATTAATTCTGAGCCATTTGAAGGATCAAAGAGGTAACTCTTCCCAATTTTTAAGGAATTCCCTTAAAGATGCTCAAAAGAAATGGACATTTAGCCAATGGCCATGTAGAATTTTTTCAATGTTAGAGAAGAATATAATTTAGTGAAAATAAATGAACACCAGAGTCAGTAAACTTTAATTTTATCACTTCCTCAAGTAAACTTAGACAAGCTTTTACTTGTTGTCTCAATTTCCTCATGTGTAAAATGAGGATATCAGTATCTACTTTACTGTTTAGCTGGTAATGTATGTACAGGTCAGGACCTCTGTACCAAACCTGTTACTGTCCAGTGATTCTAACTCAAGGTGACCCCATGTGTATCAGAGTAGAATTGTAATCCATAAGGTTGTCAATGGCTGATTTTTTTGGAGGTACATTGCCAGGCCTTTCTTCCGAAGTGCCCATGAGTGGACTCGAACCACCAACTTTTGGGTTAGTAGCCCCAGAGCGTTAGCACTGCACCATACACCTGCACATAGCATTTTATTAACAGTAAATGGCCCTCCTTAAATGGCTTCCTGTACCATTTCTGAGCAATAATAAATGATATAAATTTCTTTTTTATATTTCAGGTTTAATTTGCCTTCCTGTAACTTTAACTCATTTGGCCTATTTTTCCCTCTGGCACTACATAATCTTTTCTCCCTGCCACTTGGTAATTCACTTCTCGAACATCTGAAAATGATGTCCTATCATCGTGAAGTCTGATGTTCAGTTGAGGAGGTAGCTTCCCCTTTTTGAGGCAAAAGATGTTCAATACTACATCCATTTTTTGGGTATAGTGTCTACCATAGAGCCTGATACGCTGTAGGGCTTCAATACGTGCAAACGTCTATTGTTATTCTCATTGTATCAGACATGGGTTTTGAGGCCTCTTAAACATTCTAGTCACTCTGTTCCCTGGTTGGCTAACATCTCCTGAAAATGAGATGTACAAAACTTAACCCAAATGTCACAGCTATTGCCTCACTTGTAGAGATAATAGAAAGCAATTATTACTACCTTTGATAAGGACACTTATTAGTGCAATCTTATTTTTATTGGCTAGCTCATTCTGCTGGCTCTTATTAGGCTTACACTTAATTAAAAAGCTAGCTATGTGTTGATATTAAGTCAGATCTTTTCTAAATTTTCTATTTAAATGCTTATTTTTGGACTTAAGTGTAGGAGTTCACATTTATCTGGTCAACTTCTCTCCTTTTAAGTTTCAGCTCATTGTTCTGGCCTTTCTGATATCTTCTGAAATTTTGATTTTCTCATTCCAAAGATCCTTCCCAGTTTTATGCGCTCTGTAAATCTGAGAGGCTCCTGAGGGGAAATGAGCTTTTTAGGATGCTGAATAACCAGGGGTAGAGAAACTATCAGCAATACCTGAAGGCTACATCAGCTTTTTTCCCTTGGATGCCGATTTAGTTTTATTGATGCTGAGTTTGGCTCAACAACCAAGGAATCTCAATTTCTGAAATTAATCCCTTAGAAGAAAACATTAATGGCATAGATTCTTCAAAAATGATTTAAGCTGAAGGTTTAAAGGGGCTGTGATGTAGCACAGTTAAGTTTCTTAGTTCCAGTAAGACTTCAAGCTCTTAGGACAGTAACTCTGGCACCTGCACCCCAAGAGGATCCTGGGGGAATTTAGCAAAGTTGCACTGAAACCCCTGCTCCTGCCCCCTCTCTGGGATGTAGTAAACAGGGAGGCAGAGATGCTGCTTAGGGACAGGGTACACTAACTCTGCTCTGCCTGTCTGAGGTCTACATGGACTTAACTGACCCTCTATGTTTTGTTCAAGAATCAGGAAGGAGTATAGACATCTGCAAATGTTTTGTATTTGTGGAAGTTCTTCCTGGATGATGGTGTAAGCCCTGGATATTAAAAGGGATGTGGTGAGCAATAAAATCTAGCTTTTCAGACATAGCAGCACACTAACAGTATCAGTGGTAGCTGCAGCATCCATATTTCTGGGTTCAAAAGAAGCTGAGCTGAGCCATGTTGCATAATTTCTTACTGTTTATTTACCTTTGTTTCAAATAAACTTCATGTCTGCCCCAGTAAGCCATGAACTTATGCACGTGTGGTCTCTTTTTAAAAATCCACAAATCCATAGCCTATCTCTGGAGTAGTTGTGTGTCTTTGGTATTGATTAAAAAGAAGGACTTGAACTGAACCAAGAATAGAGCCTTCCTGTATGCCACTAGAGACCTTTTTCCAAACTGATTGACCCAATCATTATTCCTCTAGTCATAAATACGAAGTTACCTATAAATCTACCTAACTCTATGCTGGCCCACACTTCTTTCGCACATGTACAACCTAGGAGCTTTTGTCAAGATCTTGATGAAATTAAGGTTCATTTTTATCCTATGTTGTTTTCCTGATCTAGTGTCTAAACTTTATTATAAAGGGAAATTGCCATATTTTTATGCAAATAACACACACCTTCTACATTTGTTTGCCAACTGCACCCTTCTCCCAAGAGGTACTTTTGAAGCGTGCTATGCTAATTTTCTTACAGCAACATGTAAAAAAAATAATTGGCATAATGATGCTTATGAAAATACCTTGCAGGGGGAGGGCATGGTTGGCAAACAAACGTAGAAGTCATGCGTTATTTGTGTAAAAACAGGTAGCTCACCCATCCATCCATCTATCTCTCTATCCATACATACTTCCATACCTATATATAGCCTTAACATAATTTTGGGTTTTACCTTCATAATACTCTTATCGATTTTATACAATTCACTTATATTTTGCCTTATATCTTTTGATAGCTTATTATACAGCCTTCTATATAGTCACTTAGATTCTTAAATATATTATGTATTTAAAAAATTCTTTCAACAAATAGTCATAGGATAAAGACAAAGCCTATGAACTCTGTGCCTGAATTCTTTTTCATGCTTGATGTTTGACTAGATATGTGTGTGTGTGTGTGTGTGTGTGTGTGAGAGAGACAGAGAAAGAGAGAGAGATTGGGAGGGAAGTAAAGGCATTTGGGGGTCAAAGATGATGCTCAGGTATGTACCTTAGGCAACTGAATAGGATACGGTACCCCTCGTTGAGCTAAGGTGCCAAGAGGTAGGAACAGGTTTACAAGTGGGTAAAGATAGAGAGTTCAGTTTGGGGCTTACAAGAGTTTGAGTTGCATGCAGGACGTCCAAGGGGAGATATTCAGTGGGCAGTTGCGTATGTGCATATGGAGCCTACAACTAGACTTATATTTCAGGAATTATCAGCTCACATATAACATGTAGCAGTGTGACTTGACTGGGCCAAGACTGGCATTATTTTTCTGAGAGGAGACTGTTAGCAGTTATTCCAGACTCTAGGTGGCAAAATGAAGCATAAAATTGGGAAGCAGAATACTCTACCCCTTCTGAATTGTGCCCAGAACACGCCTGGTAGTTGCTCAGAGACTTAGTGGCTTTAGAAGAAACACTGGGGGTAGCAGCCTTGGCATGGCATTTGCTTTTTCATGGGTACCATTAGCGGAGTCAATGCTTCACCTCAAGCCACTTCATTAGAGGAAGGCTTGACAGGGTGGAGGCCAAGGTGGAAGAGAAGTCAAGTTTATATGGTGACTATTCCTGATAGAATCCCTGGTGGCACAGTGGTTAAGAGCTCGGCTGCTAACCAAAAAGTTGGCAG
Source organism: Elephas maximus indicus (assembly GCF_024166365.1). NCBI lineage: Eukaryota > Metazoa > Chordata > Mammalia > Proboscidea > Elephantidae > Elephas > Elephas maximus. The sequence goes on along the minus strand of NC_064829.1, from coordinate 42,431,613 downwards.
TTCCAATCCGGCAGCTGCTCATTGGGAACCCTATGGTGCAGTTCTACTCTGTCCTGTAGGGTTGCTGTGAGTAGGAATCAACTCCATGACAAGTTTGGGTTTTTTTTTTTTTTTTTTTTCATTCCTGATAAGGAGTCTGTGGGTAATGTAAATGGTTAATGTGCTCGGCTGCTCGTCGGCAGTTTGAAGGTTTAAGTCCTCCCAGAGGTGCCCCAGAAGAAAGCCCTTGTGATCTACTTCTGAAAAATTAGCCACTGAAAATGTCATGGAGTGCATTTCTACTCTGACACACGTGGGGTTGCCATGAGCCAGAATCGACTCAAGGGCAACTGGTTTTGCCTTAAAAGCTGGTTCATGAGAATATAGGAGGTGTTTTGGGGGAACTCTTTGAACACCTGGGAGCCATAGAAAATAGCAGTAGAGGTAAATCTTTGGGAGAAAAATGAAATTATATGTGGAAAGAACTAGTCAAGAATAAAACTTTGGTAAAGTCTATTGGCAGGTCTAGAGAGTGCCGAGAGCCAGGAAAAGAGAATTAGAGTGCTCAGAAACAGCAGGAGCCCGAGCCGGGGTGGTGACAGAAGAGGAAGGAAGAGAGTTTCCAGGATGATGCTCCCCCGTGTTAATGTGTTAAAGAAGCTGAGGAGTATGAGAAATGAAGAAGCAAATGGAAACAGTTACTGTGATGGTCTCATACCCACCATGGCCTAAGCAGGATCACCCATGTCATTCTTTCTGAATTTTTGAAATCAGTTTTCCAAAAACTCGTAGTGTATACTGCAAAATAATGCCCTAGGTTCTATTCCAACTGTACACATGCTGACTGTAGCCAATATTCTGGACTAGACTGTCTGCCTTTGAACAATTCCACAGTATTTGCTGAGTACCTCCACATGCCCCCCTTTCTGGCTCCTCCTCCTTGTACCAAAACCAAAAAACAAACCCGTTGTCATTGAGTCCATTCCAACTCATAGTGACCCTACAGGACAGAGTAGAACTGTCCCAGAGAGTTTCCAAGGAGCACCTGGTAGAATCAAATTGCTGACCTTTTGGTTAGCAGTTGTAGCTCTTTACTGCTACACCACCAGGGTTTCCCTTCCTCATACAGGGCAGCACTATCACTCTCCCCAGGACCTTCCTTATCTTGTTAGGCAGTCCTCCTGTTCTGAAAGAGTGTTTCCAGTCCCTTCCCTCCCATTAAAACCTACTCATCCTGTATTCCACAGGCATTTAAATAGCATTGATTCAGCATGTAAGGTGAATGGTAAGATTCAAAGGTAAATGGCCAGGGTCTGTCCCAATGGAGTTCATAATAGTGGGAGATCCAGACATGTCCACAAGTAACTATCACTCAAGGCAAAGAAAATGTGCCCTGAGAGCAGAAAAACAGAGGAGGAAGAGGAGACTTTAGTTCCAAGAACAAACACTGACAGTCTGAGAAGCTTATTTCAACTGATAAACTTATTTGATGACTGGAAAAGCCAGAGTGGGGATCACATTTACATTTAACTAGCGTTTTTTTCTGTCCCAGTCCAAAGTATTCAACAAATGGATAATTTGGGCAGTGTAGTGAAGAGAACACATGGTTAAGAGCAGACTACTCAGAATTTCTCAAACCGAAGTAAATGCCCACTCACTTTTTAATACTAGGTTGGCCTGTCTTTGCTTACTTGTGAGTCACACACTGCTCTTTGTTTCTTTCCCCGCCTTTCCTTTATGCTTTTGCTCCTTGTGCTAATGAGCTGAGAGTAGATGTTTCATACATACATGCATGCTGCAACCAAATGAAGTTGCCAGACTTTCTTATCAATTGTTCTTCTCTGCTCTTTGTAATTTCCAGAGCAGAGAATCTCTCTCTTTTTCAAAAATTATTTCTAGATAATACTTAGCTGACCAGATTTACAGATTCTTGGTTCTTTTTTAGCTTCCTGTGTAGCCATCAACAATCCCTGGAAGAAGGTCTCTCCAATTTTTGATGCCAGTCTTCACTGGTTTCCTTTTCTTTCTTTGGTGTCCTGATAGCACTGGGGTAGCATATATTTTTCAACTATTTAACAATGAGATTATATTTCTCTTTTGTATGATTATCTATCAAAAACAATTCCTTCTTTTGAAACCAGCCCATTGTTTTATCCAGCAGAATCTCCACTTCATGTAGATGTGTTCTGCTTAGTGCTGACCTAAGTATGGCGCTCAGAGTAATAGACTGTTAAGGTCAGATGTGTTCAGCAGTTTTCGCTGACATCTGAGTCTATTATTTAGCACACCCACAGAAGAAAGATACACATTTCTGTGGTTTGCTGAACTATTCTGATCACTCATCAAGAGAAACTCATAAAGCTATTTAATAAAGCTATGCAACATCCCTGAGAAGTTTCTATAAAAAGACAGTTACGATTTGGGAAATCAATGCACAATTTTCCTAAGTCTCTCTCAGTTGAAAAAATTTAGAGATGTTCTGTTTCTATGGCTATAAAACTTATCTTTGTTTTAGTTGGGCAATTTCAATCTTTAATGCAGTTGGACATTTGCAATGAATGTATTCTCTGTGCCACACACTCCATCAAGTGCCAAAGAAACTAGAATAGTGTACTCAAACTTAGAGAAGCAGTTAGAAAATCATTCAGTTAGCACCCTTTTATAACTCTGATAGTGTGCCAATGCAGATTTTAATGTTACAACAATAAATTCAAAGATTTCCTCCAAGATTTTATTACCTTTTTCTTTTATGTTCAATGTTAATAATTTCTTTACCTGATAAGATGTTGGCCCGTGTTGTTATATATACCTTTTGCTTTTTTAATCTGGAACCTGTGATATAGGAGGTCATCTTTGCTATTTGGGGATTTCTTCTGACAGCCAGTCAGTCACTAGGTTCTTTGTTCTGTTAGATTTGTATCAGCAAAGGACATAAATCCAGTGACTGGCCATGCCAGGGATGGAGATACAGAACCAAACATGTCCTAGAAAATGGGAAGGTCTTGGCTGAAACTCTCTCAGACACTTTGGACATGACTCCAAGGGTGGAAAACTCTCCTAGAGAAAAAGCAAGGAGGGTGACCAAGATTCCCCACATCAATTTTAATATTCTTTCCTCTTTGTTAGTTCTAACACTGTCTTGGTGCTGCCAGATTACTGGCAGATGATAAAAGAAAATATGAATCTTATTATCTGGGACTTTTCTTTATCTCCTCCTATCCTCATTCCTGCCCATCAGTTCCAATTTTCAGTAGAAACCTAATTTTGTCTACTGTCTTCTCAGGGAAAAAGGCTTACAACTCATTCCTGCTCATCCACATTCCTAATACAGGGAAGGAGAGAGAAAAAGACAATAAGAGAATCTTACTTTTTCTTTCTTTACATTTAATTTGAGATGTGTGTTTTCTCCCCAATGTCAAGTTCTATGAGTGAGACACTACCAACTAACTGCACATACAGCAACCAGGCACTTACATAAACCAGTGGCCTATATAGAATGGCTTCTCTGCTGGAGTCAGTAAATAGAGTCTTGGTTTGGCTTCCTCTTGTATAGCAGGTAACCTCCAAGCTCTTTTCATCTTTAGTACTTTTTAAAAACTGGGTTGTAGAACAAATTCTCCCCCCTTAAACAAAAAAAAAAAAAAAAAAATCAAACCTGTCTCTGTTGAGCTGATTCTGACCCACAGCAACCCTACAGGATGGAGTAGAACTGCCCCGTAGGATTTCCAAGGCTGAAATTCCTACTGAAACAGACTGCCACATCTTCCTTCTGTGGAGAGGCTGGTGGGTTGGAACCACTGACTTTTCAGTTAGCAGCCTAGCACTTAACCACTGTGCCACCAGGGCTCCTTCTCCACCTCTTGGTCCAGTCCAAGTAACAGCTTATAGTTTGGCCCAGTAATCATGCCTGATTCTTCTTTCCCATGTGAACATTTGATACCATTTTGTAGGTAAGATGTTCAGTGATTCAGTTCACAAATTTTATCTATATGCCAGATATTATACTGCAGGGGGACGAACACAGGCTTTAAAGTTTAGTGGGCCATATTAATGTCAAAACTATATAGTGTTTCAAGTGTCCACGTGTATGTGTGTGTGTCTGTGTGTATCTCCATAAACTTTTTCTTTCATATAAAATGTATATTGTAGTAAAAAATTCCGATGAATCACTGGCTAATTTAACTCTTACCTCATACGAGGCAAAGAGGTCCAAATCTACATTTTATTCAAAGAATTTAAGATTTTTAAGGAAAACTACAAATGCCATTAGGTATTAAATGGCTATTTTCGGTCTTTCCTTGTGTGTTCAATGGAAACTATAAGGTATTCCTTAAAAGTTCCATACTTACTCATCTCTGCAAACAGCTGTCTTCTTTCGGCCATGGTATTTCCTCTTTTCCCACTATCTTCAATCATTCTATGAGACAAAACGATTACAATGTGTAATTATCCTTACGCTAATGAGCAAACAACCATTTCTCTGTAAACGCACTTGCATTATTTATGCCACAGAGAGAAAAACTATTTAAGACTATAAGTGTATTAAAAAGTATAGCTTTACTTTCACTCACCTAAATAGTTGTACATATTTTTCCATATATAATGTTGGAAGTGGTATAAAATTTTTATTTTATAACTTAACTAAAATAGCAATAACCTTGCGCCATAGCAAAGTACAACCACCTATCATCTGTAAAGTGATGCATGTCACATATAGTTTCTGTTTCAATTTTCGGAATATCTGTGAAGAACATAGAGGAGATATTATAGATCCCATTCAACAGATGATGAGCCTAAGAGTCTCGTGGAATAAGTGGTAAAAGGTGTAGAAGGTCCCTAGGTGGTGCAAATGGTTTATGCTGGGCCTTTTGCTATTTGAAAGGTTGGCCCTTCAAATCCACGCAGAGGTACACAGGAAGAAAGGCCTGGTGACCAACTTCCTTAAGATTACAGCCATTAAAAACCCTGTGGAGCGTAGTTCTACTTTGACACACATGGGGTTGCCATGAGCCAGAACTGACTCTATGGCAACCGGCTTTTAAAGGGTGTAGATGCTCTGACTTCAGGATTAGTATACTCTCCACCACATCCTGCTGCCAACTGTGCAGCCAAACCCTCAATTCAGAAACAGGTAATTTTCTAAATATTCATTTCTAAATTGAGTGTTTGGAACCCACAACAGTTTTCCTATACGTAGTAATCTTATGCAAGGTGGTTAGCTTCATAGCTCTCTACTTAAACATACTATCGTCTGCAGGGGAACTATTCAAAAAATTCTATTAAAATGCCAACAGCTAAGATGGAAAAAATGAGAAAAAAATTAAAGTTTCTCTTGAAGCCCCGGATAAGTAAAGCACTATTGAAGAAGAAGAAGAAGAAAGTAGGAGGACTCACACTACCTGACCTCAGAACCTACTATACAGCTATAGTAGTTAAAACAGCCTGGTACTGGTATGATGACGGGTATGTTGGCCAATGGAACAGACTTGAGAACCCACATGTAAATCCATCCATCTATGGTTACCTGATCTTCAACAAGGGCCCAAAGTCCACCAAATGAGGAAATGACAGTCTTTTTAACACATGGTGCTGGCAAAACTGGATGTCTATCTGCAAAAAAATGAAACAGGACCCATACCTCACACCATATACAAAAACTAATTCAAAATGGATCAAAGACCTAAACATAAAGCCAAAAACTATGAAGTTCATAGAAGAAAAAACAGGATCAACACTAGAGGCCCTAATACATGGCATTAACAGGATACAAACCACAACCAACAACACACAAACTTCAGAAGATAAGCTAGCTAACTGGGATCTTCTAAAAATTCAACACCTATGCTTATCAAAAGACGTCACCAAAAGAGTAAAAAGAGAACCTGCAGACTAGGGAAAAATTTTTGGCTATTATAAATCAGACAAAGTTTAATCTCTAAAATCTACATGAAAATCCAACACCTCTACAACAAACAAATAATCCAATTGAAAAATGGGCAAAGAAAATGAACAGACATTTCACCAAAGAAGACATTCAAGCGACCAAGAGACACATGAGGAAATGCTCTTGATCACTGGCCATTAGAGAAATGCAAATCAAAACCACAACGAGATACTACCTCACCCTGGCATTACTGGCATGAATCGAAAAAACAGAAAATAAATGTTGGAGAGGCTGCGGGGAGATCGGAGCTCTTATGCATTGCTGGTGGGAATGCAAAAGGATAAAACCATTTTGGAAGATGATACGGTGCTTCCTTAGAAAGCTAGAAATACCATACCCAGTCCCGTTGAGTCAATTCTGACTCATAGCGACCCTATATGACAGAGTAGAACTGCCCCATAGAGTTTCCAAGGAGCGCCTGGCAGATTCGAACTGCCAGACATACGCACACCCATGTTCACTGCAGCATTGTTCACAATAGCAAAAAAGATGGAAACAATCTAGATGCCCATCAACAGATGAATGGATAATCAAACTGTGGTACATACACACAATGGAGTATTAGGCAATGATAAAGAATAACAATAAATCTGTGAGGCATTTCATAACATGGATGAATCTGGAAGGCATTACGCTGAGTGAATTAAGCCAATCACAAAAGGACAAATAGTGTATGAGACCACTACCATAAAAACTCATGAAAAAGTTTACACAAAAAGAAACAATCTTTGATGGTTACGGGGGCAGGGGGGATGGAAAAACACTAAATAGACAACAGATAAGTGGTAACTTTGGTGAAGGATAAGACAGTACACAATACTGGAGAGGCCAGCACAACTCGTACAAAGCAAGGTCATGGAAGCTCCATAGATATAGCCAAACTCCCTGAGGGACGGAATTGCTAAGCTGAGGACTGTGGGAACCCTGGTCTCAGGGAACATCTGGCTCAATTGGCAGAACATAGTTTATAAAGAAAATGTTCTACATTCTTCTGTGGTGAGTAGCATCTGGGGTCTTAAAAGCCTGTAAGCGGCCATCTAGGATACTCCACTGGTCTCACCCCTTCGGGAGCAAGGGAGAAGGAAGAAAACTAAAGACACAAGGGAAAGATTAATCCAAGGGACAAATGGGCCACATCTACCATGGTCTCCACCACACAGAGTCCAGTACAACTAGATGGTACCTGGTTACCACTGACTGCTCTGACAGAGATCATGATAGAGGGTCCCAGACAGAGCTGGAGAAAAATGTAGAACAAAATTCTAACTCAGAAAGAAAGACCAGACTTGCTGACCTGACAGAGACTGAAGAAACCCTGAGAGTATGGCCCTGGACACCCTACCAGCTCAGTAATGAAGTCACTCCTGAGGTTCACCCTTCAGCCAAAGATTGGACAGGCCCATAAAACAAAACGAGACTAAAGGGGCACACCAGCCCAGGGATAAGGACTAGCAGGCAGAAGGGGACAGGAAAGCCGGTAATAGGGAACCCAAGGTTGAGAAGGGAGAGTGTTGACATGTCGTGGGGGTGGTTAACCAGTGTCATAAAACAATATGTGTACTAACTGTTTAATGAGAAACTAGTCTGTTCTATAAATCTGCATCTAAAGTACAATTAAAAAAAATTTCTCTTGAGAAAAAAAGAACAAGAAAGTTAATGGAAATGTTTAGTCATGTAAGGGGCTTTTGGCTACATATCCAGGATTTTATAGGATGATGGATTTGATTTTTTATTGTATCTAACTAAACTTCTAAAAACTAAGGGTTCTCATACACACATACGTAATCATATACACATACATGCATACCACTCTAACTTCCATTTTGATTCTCAAGCCTAGTTAACATAAGGGAGAGCTGCACTAATCTTTTCCCATCTTTCAGTGAACCTTGCTTTCTTTCCAATTGATCTTTGTCCACACTCTTCTTTCTGTCTGTATTTTCTTCTTCCTATGCCTACCTATGAGTCAGAATTGACTTGATGGCAACAGGTTATAACTCAACTACTGGAAACCCTGCTGGCATAGTGGTTAAGTGCTACAGCTGCTAACCAAAAGGATAGCAGTTTGGATCCACCAGGCGGTCCTTGGAAACTCTATGGGGCAGTTCTACTCTGTCCTATAGGGTCACTATGAGTCGGAATGGACTCGACAACAATGGGTTATGCCTAGCTAACACCATCTGTCAGTTTGTCATACTGTGGTGGCTTATGTGTTGCTATGATACCAGGTACTATGCCACCAGTATTTCAAATACCAGTAGGGTCACCCACGGTGGACAGGTTTCAGGGGCGCTTCCAGGCTAAGACTCGAAAGAAAGGCCTGGTAATCTACTTCCGAAAATTAGCCAATGAAAACCTTATTGATAACAACTGAATATTGTCTGATATAGTACTGGTAGATGAGCCCCCATGTTGGAAGCCTTTCAAAATACACTTTGGCTGCAACAATCGATTTGAGCATAACAATGACCCCAAAGATGGTACAGGACCAAACAATGTTTTGTTCTGTTGTACATGGGGCACAGCAACAGCTTGCTTGCCTAGCTAACTTGCAGTCACCCTTCAGGTCTCACTTCAGATGTATATTCTGCTGAAATCTCACTGACCGACTGGGTTTGGTGCCTTTCCTCTGAGCCTCCATAGTACCTCATGTTTTTCTCTTAAGGCTGAGCATTTATTCAACAAATCTTTATTGAGTTCTTTCTACATGCCAGGAACTGCACTAGGCTCTGGGTATACCACAGATGAGAAGGCACAGTTCCTGCCCTCTGGCGCTTCAACTGTAGTGGTGTGAATACAAAAGCATAAAAGCAAGTAAAATACAATGAAGTAATTATAGCCATTGAAGTGGAAAGATATGTGAACACTGGGAGGGACTGATGAACTGGGGTAAATTTAATAGAGCTACTAGCAGAAGAGTGCTAAAAACGTCATGGGGGTGTGTGCAGAATGGTTTACTGAGTTTAAAGAAAAAATTGGTGGTGAAAGTGGTATTGGTCACATTGGTCAAACAGCACCATCAGTCCCTTCTATGAGTCAAGGGTTGCTTGCCTATTGCCGGGAAGGGAAAGAAGAGCATGGAAGAACCTTGGTTTATGGAGTTAAGGGAAAACTGTGTACACATTCACAACAAGTATAAATATGACGATACTTATTAATGGAGCTTACTTAACTTGTATTAAGTAACAGCAGGGTTGTGTTCTTTCACCATATATATTCAATCTGTATGCTGAGCAAATAATCTCAGAAGATGGACCTTATGAAAAAGAACTGGGCATCAGGATTGGAAGAAGGCTCATTAACAACCCTGCGTTATGCAGATGACACAACCTTGCTTGCTGAAAGTGAAGAGAACTTGAAGCACTTACTGATGAAGATCAAAGACCACTGCCTTCAGGATGGATTACACCTCAACATAAAGAAAACAAAAATCCTCACAACTGGACCAACAAGCAACATCTTGACAAACAGAGAAAATATTGAAGTTGTTTAAGATTTCATTTTACTTGAATCTACAATCAACACCCATGGAAGCAGCAGTCAGGAAACGAAAGGATGTACTGCGTTGGGCAAATCTGCTGCAAAAAAATCTCTTCAAGATCTTAAGAAAGGACGGATGTCACTTTGACAAGTGATGTGTGCTTGACCCAAGCCATGGTCTTTTCAACGCAAAGATGACAATGAAAAAGAAAGACTGAAGAAGAATTGACACGTTGTGGGGTTGGTGAAGATTACTGAACATACCATGGACTGCCAGAAGAACAAACAAATTTGAAAAATGTGCAGCCAGAATACTCCTTAGAAGCAAGAATGATAAGACTTTGTCTTGCTTACTTTGGTCATGTCGTCAGGAGGGACCAATCCCTAGAAAAGGACATCATGCTTGGTAAAGCAGAGGGTCAGTGAAAAAAAGGAGGACTTTCAAGGAGATGGATTGACACAGTGGCTGCAACAGTGGGCTCAAACATTGCAATGACTGTGAAGATGGCAATGACCTGGCAACGTTTTTTCTGTTATATAGTCATGTGCTGCATAATGTCTGTTTGGGCAATATCAGACTGCATATACGTCCATGGTCCCATAGCGTTATAACAGAGTTCAGAAAATCCCAATCAGAGAATGGGACTTAGAGAACATAACTGGACACAGTGAACACAACAGCTTTCTGCACACAACACGTGTATCTCATGTCTCTTGCATACAAAGTGATTGTGCTGCCAGGTATGTAATGATGCAGTATATATTTAACCTATAATACTATGTCTTGATAGCCATAATAAACGCCTATGTTACTGGCTTATGTATATATCATTATTTTAACATGAACTTTCCCTACTTCCAAATAAAAAGTTTACTGTATAACAGTGTATACCTGGACTAGTGGGCAGCAGCATCCAATCTCGTGTATTGCATGTCTCTAGAGCTGTAGCGTTATCTCTCTGAAATTTTCTTTTGAAAATATTACTGTGAAGTGCATCACGGTTCCCCAAAGCAGTAGAACCTGTGCTAGTGATAGCAGCAGTATCCCATGTAGCTTTGCTAAGTATATAATAAGGTGTTCACACAACGTCCAAATCACATAACGTCTCATTAATGTTAAGCGACACAGGACCGTATATAGGGTCACTATCAGTTGGAACTGACACAATGACACCTAACAAGAACAGCAACATCTTAGTCATCTAGTGCATCTATAAGAGAAATACCACAAGTTGATGGTTTTAACAAGGAGAAATTTATTCTCTCACAGTCTAGTAGGTTACAAGTCCAAATTCAGGGTGTCAGCTCCAGGAAATGGCTTTCTCTCTAAGTCAGCTCTGGAGGAAAATTCCCTGTCATCAATCTTCCCCTGGTCAAGGAGCTTCTCAGGTGCAGGGACCCCAGGTCCGAAGGATGTGCTCTGCTCCCAGTTCTGCTTTCTTGGTGGTGTGAGGTCCCTAACTCTCTGCTTGCTTCCCTTTCTTTTTATCTCATGTAAGATAAAAGGCGGTGCTGGCCACACCCCAGGGAAACACCCTTTCAATTGGATCAGGGATGTGGCCTTAGTAAGGGTGTTACAATCTTGCCCTAATCCCCTTTAACATAAAATTACAATCACAAAATGGAGAACAATCACACAGTACTGGAAATCATGGCCCAGCCAAACTGATACACACATTTTTTGGGTGACATGATTCAATCTGTGACAAACAACTTAATTTGATAACAATTCATTGCTGAACACACTCCTGTATTTTCTTTTTATAAGATTTTAAATATGCAGGTATGGTTGATAGATGGAGATATGAGGGAAAATGCTGTCTTCCTGATTCATATAGTCCCTTTTCCTTTACTACATAACAACTGGGTAGATAATAATCTGACATCCACAAAATAGTCTGGATATAGCTTCCAATTTTTATTTCAAGAGCTCAGAGGTAGAGCTGAGGTAACAGAGAGAGAGGGCACAGAACCAGTGATATGTTCCTGCATCTGTCTACATGCTGGAAAGAGATGAAAAGAGCCATTAAAAATAAATCAAAAGGATGGCAGGCTGGTAAGCTCTGATTGAAAATGTCAGGGAGGTAAAGGCTGGCTTCTGTGTTATATACTTGCTACTGTTTGTGACATCATTTTTCCAGTTAACTTTTTGTGCATTTCTCTTTAAGGTTTCTGAGGACAGCGACCTAGAGAATTTTCTTCACAGTGCCTAGCAAAGTCCAATGAACAAATGATATGTCCAGTTAGTATTTATTGAATAAATAAATGAAACAGAAAAAAAGAGGAAAACCAGAAGAAAGAAAATTATGAGCTAAGTTTATTTTTCATGAAATGGACATTCAATTATATTTTCAAAAAACTGACTCAGAGAAAAGTGAAATTCAAATTGTACTAGATGCGGAAATTAATCATTTGAAATGAGCAAAACGAATTTATAGCTGTTATAATCATGTCAAGAACCCTGGTGACACAATGGTTAAGCACTTGGATAATAACTGACAGGTTCAAACTCAACAGCCGCTCAGAGGGAGAAAGATGTGGCAGCCTGCTTCTGTCAAGACTTAACCCAGTTAACAGCTTTGGAAACCCTATAACCGGTTGCCACTGAGTCAACTCATAGCGACTTTATAGGACATGGTAGAACTGCCCCATACGATTTCCAAGGAGTGCCTGGTGGATCTGAACTGCTGACAGGTTAGCAGCCATAGCTCTTAACTACTACACCCCCAGGGTTTCCTGGAAATCCTACGGGGCAGTTCTATTCTGTAGTATAGGGTCACTATGAGTCAGAATCAACTCGAAGCCGTGGATTTTTTTTAGTTTATAATCATGCCTAAAGCAAATCACGCCTCATGAAACAAGCTGAAAAAGATGCAAACTACATATATGTCAATTGCTGGTCTACTCATTACCATTTTTGACTAGTTAATTCATAAAAGAAATATCATTAGTTACAGAATGGTATTAATTCTCACTTCTCATTAATCCTCACTTATGAGGAAAAGAAGAAAAAAATACAATGGCATGAAATAAAAAAGAGCACAGAATATAAATATAAGAAGAAAATTGGTATACTTTTAATTTTACCTCAAGAGTTTCCTGGAAAGCAACAATGTTAGAAAAAAAGGAGAATGCTCATTTTTTACCCACTGATCATAACCATAAGGGTAAAAAAAAAAAAAAAAAGATGGGAAGGACATGCCAGTTTATAGCTCACGCTGATTCAAAAGAGGGACTCCCAGAGAAAGTGAGTTAATAAGCAAATAAATACCAGGCGCCACTGTGGACTCTAGCTTCCAACATAACTGATCAGTGGGGTTTGAGCTACATAATGCTTGACTGCATTCTCTTTGCCTTAGAAGAGAGAAGAGCAAACCCTTCAGGAGGGGAAGGAGGGAGTGCTTTTCCAGAGAACAATTTTGCTTCTGAAATAACTGAAATTGTCAAGAAGCTCTGCTTATCATGAATACCAGTGTAACAACATCTGCCCAAGTCATATGGAGGAGATGATGGGGAAAATAACCCGCCTGCGACGCTAATGCATGTCATAAGGCGCATGGCTCACAGCAGGCCTAATTTGGCCAGTTTCTGTCATTCTTTCATGTAGGCTAGATGCTTACAACTTAAGAATTTACTGGAAGATAACGCTCCATCAGGTATTTCTTCTCCTGGAGCTTAGTCCCACAAATTATACAAGTGTTATTTTCATTCCTGAGAATCAATCCATTCATTTACTTCAGAAATATTTGTAGAGCAGCTATAATTTGTCAGACAGCCTGTAGCTTCTAGAGATCCAAAGATAAAGAAGACATGACTTTTGCCCCTAAGAAGCTCACAACCTAGAAGGGGAAATAAACTATTCTAACAAATAATTATAATTTGGTATAATATGTACAATAATGAAAGTTCGTACAACTATGTTGTTGTTGTTGTTAGTTGCCATCCAGTCAGCACGCCAACCGCATGCACAGTGGAACGAACTGCCTCCCAGTCCCACCTCATCCCCATGACTGGCTGCAGATCAGACTATTGTGATCCATAGGGTTTTCATCTGATAAATTTTGAACGTAGATTTCCAGGCCTTTCTTCCTAGTCTGTCTTAGTCTAGAAGCTCTCTTGAAACCTGTTCAACATCAGAGCTACACATAAGCCTCCACTGAGAGACGGGTGGCGGAAGTGCCTGAGGTGGAATTGAACTTGGTCTCCCATATGGAAGGTGAGAATTCTATCACTGAACCACCACTGCTCCCTGTACTGCTATATATAAAAAAAAAAAAAACTAAACCCATTGCTGTCAAGTCGATTCCAACTCAGTGATCCTATACGACAGAGTAAAAGTATCCCATAAGGTTTTCAAGGTTGATTTGAACTGCTGACTTTTTGGTTAGCAGCCGTCTCTTAATCACTGAGCCCAGTGCTATATAGAGTAGTTTAATTCTGGGAGGATCTAAAAGATACATCAAAGAAAGGGTGACTGTGAAACAGAACTTTAAAAGATGAATAGGAATTTTCCAGAGAGCAAAGAGCAGGAGAGAGCATTGTAGTTACAGCGAATCATGAAAAACAGCATGGGGTATTAAAAGGGTACGGGGCACTTGGGAATCTGGAGTAACTCAGTATTGCTGGGTACAAGTGTGAGTGGAGATGTCGACAAGTTGAATAGGCATCAGATTTAGAAAGTCTTCTTTGTCATATAGAGACACTACAGGGTCTTCCTATAGGAGACTGGGTGCCACCCAAGGTTTTAAACAGGGAATTGATACATACAGATGTAGATTTTGGCCAGATTAGTTCAGCGTATTGAGTAGAGAAAAGATTGGGTAGGCAAGCTCAAGGGTGGAAGCATGTGCTTAAGGGAGGACTCCAGTTAGCTGGATACTTAACTGATCCAGGAGAAAGAATATATGTCTTGTGCTAAAGCGTGATTTGAGAGAGATTTAGGGGACAAATCTGGTATGACATGGTGATGGACAGGCCACATGGAGAATGGGAGAGGAGAGGTCCTCAGTTTTTCTTCTCCCAAAGCACTTCACACTCATTAAGAAGTAATCTGCTGCCTCAATGGCACTAATGAGTTTGCAGGAGGTGAGGTCACCAAGTCACCCTTCCTCCAGGATAGCCATTAAAGGAGGGCTGCAAAACTGGACAGGGGGTGCTCCAACTCTTAGCCCACACGTATGGGAGAAGACTGAGAGACCACAGTAAAACAGTTTCGGAACCAGCTAGAAATAAAGAATAAATCCAAACATAGGCCACAGAGTATTAGAAGAAATGTGAGTTGCATTTTGGCATAGCAAGAATAAGTTCACACTGAAATGTTACCTCGCCGAAATTATGCCCTTCACTACACAGCTTTAATAAAACACCACCCATAACAAACATACATTTCTATAATACATGGCATATAAACACAGTTAAAGGCAGAACTTAAACTATGATGTCTTACATTTGTATAACATTGTGAAGATTACAAAATGCTTTTCTCTATAACTTTGTGAGAAGATGGGGAAGATATTATTATTTCCAAGTTAGAGATGAAGGACTTGAGACTCAGGTGGGTAAAGTGGTTGCCCTCAAAACATATTTTCTGGAAGGGCAGGAAATTGAATCCTTTTTTTTTTTTTTGCTTTCAAATTTTAAACTCCTAAGCTAGTATGGGTTCTAATCTCCAGAAAGCTTATTTTAACTGCTACTGTCCAATATAAATTAAGGTTTTGAAATTGATAAACTGAAAAGAACTTCATAGAGCTTGGTGACTGACAGACCAAAAGGAGAATGGAGAGGAAGGGTCCATGGCTCCCTCAAGCTTCACTGACAATTACTTTATGCACTACTTTGTTATAGAATCTTCCCATTAAAAAATATTGTATTGAAAATAATCATGAAAGTTAAAATAATTCCCAGAGTCTGGATTTATGTCAACCCAGACACATACAAACACACAAACTCACACACTGATTCACGCTCTCACAATTTAAATCCACAAAAGTTGACGTAGCTCTTAGAAATGTTTGGCTCTGCTTTGCTTTTGCTGTAGTTTAGCAAACGCTTAAGTCTTGCAGACTTTGGTTTTAATATGATGAGACTGTTGCCATGCTTTATTTTCCTCTGTTTTGCTCCAGGTGGATGACGAGAAGATGCTGGGTTCAGCACTCACCAAGTGCTACAATCCCTGAAGTTAATAACTATAATGAAGGCTATGTGAAGCGTCTTTCCTCCTTTAATTGATTTATTGGTGACATCTAAATGCCTGTTTCCGTTTCTGTTAATCAGGAAGGTCTCTGACACGACTTTCTCAGATTTACATTCTAGTCCTAATCTTTGGCAATATAATAAAAGAAGTATTCAGAGCTCTTTCCTGAGGCAACGTATAATTGCATTCACTGTTACTTGCTAGTCCTTTATCTAGATGAGCCCCTGACAGCAGGAAAATGCTGTTACTAAAATAAATGGCTATAAAGGGTTTCTGACTTTGTCTTTTACTTTGAACATAAACCTCTACTCCTGGTATGATGGAACTCGGATGGGTTCTTTTTTTTTTTTTTGAGAGGTGAGAGCTCAGTATTTTAGTGTGACGATCAGCGTAAAGACAGGTTATCACAAATTTGGTCTTTTCTCTAAAGCACCTGCCATTGTAGTTCTTGGTTGTCCAACCTGGGGACGTTTTCAAACATAACAAAAGCATGGGATTTACTGAATCTGGGGTTGAGGGCTGAGCAGCTGTATTTGTTCAAAGCATCACAGATGCATCTGATACACAGCCAGGACTGAGCTAGAAATATGATGCTAGTTGAGTTTGACCATGAACTTACGTGGTATATTAGGTTGGAGTTCTCATGTTGCTTTGTAATCTATTTCCGTATCTTATAAGACACACTTTAAAATGCAGCTTAAGCCAAGGAAGAACTGACAATAAGATTAATTCTTTTGGGGGAATCTAAATATACACTAACATATACGTACATTCATATGGGTACCTAGCGAGGCAAACTTTAAGAAATAGAAACTGTCATTAAAAAGTGAGAAAATCTTTTTTTTTTTTTTTTTAATTCTGCAAAGAACCATTCTCAGTAGTTCTTTAGTGGGGAAGGAACCTGTTGCTCTGGGGCAAAGGTGTACAAGAGGCTTAAGGACTTTTGGTTTGGTTTGGCTTGGTAAGAGGCTTGAACTCCTGCTCAATAGCAGCTGGCATCATCCCACACTTCCCCCTAACTACTAGTAAGAGCTCAGATTAAAGAAGGAGGGCTAGCGCAAATTGGCATGGGTGAAAGGAAACTTTTAAAAGGAAACCAAAAAAACCAAACCTGTTGCCATCAAGTCAATTCCAACTCATAGTGGCCCCACAGAACAGAGTAGAACTGCATCATAGTTTTCCAAGCAGTGCCTGGTAGATTCGAACTGCAGACCTTTTGGTTAGCAGCTGAACTCTTGACCACTGCACCACCAGGGTTTCCATTTAAAAGGAGGATTGAAATTCTGACTCTATAATGTGAGGTTCAAAGTAATTTCGAATGTCTCTAACGAGCTGGGGCACTAAGGTTAGCTTGGTCAAAAGGTCCTCCCCAAGAAGAGACTACCATGGGGGGAAGGGTTGTTTATGCTGCTGCCTCTAGTGTTACACTGTGACCTAAGGCTTCTCATGGAACCGAATTTTATCCAATATGATGTGCCTTTGGGACGATGGTTGTGTGTGTGTGCGCAGGTATGTGCAAGTACATCTGTTTCTGAAGATTAATAATAATGCTGTAGGTCTAAAAGGGTCACTTTATTGTGGTGAGACTACGGCTAAACCTAACGCTGGAGAGAGAGAGGTTTTTTTTTTTTTATCTTCCTGCTGGCACAGCTAAAGTTCTTAATAACTGGAGGATAGGTGTTAGGAAATAACCGCCATCCAATCATTTGTAACCTTCTTGATTCAATGTAAGAAGCTATTGCTATTGTTCATAAAATAGGTCTGTTTCTTTTGTCTACAAATCTAATAAATAAAAAAAAATTTAGACCCCGCTTACCTTATTGTGAAAACCCTTGTGGCATAGTGGTTAAGAACTATGGCTACTAACTAAAAGGTCAGCAGTTCTAGCCCACCAGGCACTCCTTGGAAACCCTATGGGGCAGTTCTACTCTATCCTAGAGGGTCACT
Organism: Elephas maximus indicus; assembly: GCF_024166365.1. Lineage (NCBI taxonomy): Eukaryota > Metazoa > Chordata > Mammalia > Proboscidea > Elephantidae > Elephas > Elephas maximus. The sequence continues at coordinate 42,414,070 of NC_064829.1, read as the reverse complement.
ATGATTTGGAATCCACTTGAAGGCAATGGGCTTGGTTTTTTTTTTTTTTTTTTTTGGTTTACCTTATTATAAAACCAAATCTGTTGCCATTAAGTTGATTCCAACTCACAGTGACCCTACAGGAGAGAGTAAAACTGCCCCATAGGGTTTTCAAGGATCACCTGGTGGATTCAGACTTTTGGTTAGAAGCTGAGCTCTTAACCACTGCACCATCAAGCATTTGTTCAAATGACTGAATTAAATTTAGCTACTCAGTTAAGAGGCTGCAACAGGACAGGGTGTGTTTAGCTGGTTCAGCAGTGCAATGATGTCCCAGCCACAATTTCTTTTAAGATTTAGGTTCTTCAGCTATCTGGAAAAGATATGAAGCCTCATCCCACCAAAATGTTCATTCCATAGACACATAAATGGAGGAATTATAGATCCTTGCATGGACTGGTTTATGGAAATAGAGTCAGGATATGGTGAGGATCAAAGGCAGTTTTACTTTATGGGAAGTACCAACTATTAGTGAAAGGGTGCAGCCAATTGCAATGGCCACATCTACAGAGCGACTGTCCTTCAGGGAGGTGGGTGGTAGCCTCCAAAGGCCAAGAAACAGTAAAGAGCAGTGATGGTGGGAAGAAGGCAGTGATGGGCTCCTCATGTTGTAGATAGAGGTCAAGAATGCCTGGATACACAAATCCACTTTTCATGTGTCAGACAGCAACTTGCACCTGGAAAATCCAATGTGCTGTAAGACACTGCCATCACGACTCCTGACCCTTTCGAGGATTCTAACCCATTGTTTGATTTGAAATCTAAGAAAGATTTAGGAGAAATCTTACAAAGAGTAGTAGAAAGCAAAAGAACCTCCCTTGCCCAGTTCTAATGTGTGAGAAAAAACTGGAGTTGCTACTGACCATGGGCTAGTTGTTATTTGTACTTCTGGAGTGTGACCTCCATGAGGAGAGTTAGGGAAAAGGAGAATGAGAACTAAGGTGTAAGTGTGAACATTGGGTACAGCTAGATGTAGGCCAGAGGGGCTTGTACATTTTACAATTTCCATCATTTTTAGGGGTGGGAGTTCTGAGTTTGGAGAGGTAAGAAAGGGAGAGGCAGGAAAGTATATTGTTTCCTGCAATAGGACAAGAAAATCAGACTTCTTCTGTGAAAATAATGATGATGATGATGATTGCCACAATATTATTTAAAATAATTTCCATTTAAAAAGAAAAGCTTAGTATGTATGAAGTAGTATGTAGGCATTTTCTCATTAAGTTCTTACAAGAACACTAAAAGGTAGGTGGTATTATTCCCATTTTACTGATGTGGAAACCAAGGTTCAGAGAGATTAAGCAATTGCCCAAGGGTTTAAAACCAGGCCTGTCTGACTACAGAGCCCACTGGGCTTCTTCAGAAAGACCAAAATGGAATTGTATGAAATTACTCAAGGGAAATGCTGTTTTCCGTGAGAGTAGTGGTGGTGTCACGCTGCCCACATATGTGCACACTGAAATGGGCTAAGGCATAACCTAAGATAAGTGCTAGTGTGTGCCAGAAGGGAAGTGAGACAGGATACAGGCTGTGAGATGCCACATTTCTGCTAAGGGAAGGGCCTAACAGCCATCGGGTGGCTATAAGCTCTGCATTTTCCCCTTCATTTTCTTCTATTTCTCCTCTCTATCTTATTCCTTCTTTCTCTAATCCAACCTCGCACTTCCTGCCCTTTCTTTCCCCTTCTCTAACTCTTCTCTACTCATTTTTTCACTTTCTTTATTTTAAATGTCTTAGGGAAAATGACTCAAACCACTCAAAAATTAAATGTCTGTTTATTTTTTAAAAATCCCTTTCCTCTCAAACTGATTCTACTATATGTCTCTGAATGTTTATTTGTGGCAGAACAAGTATTTTTAAAGAGTAAATCTCAAGAATTCTAGATTGCAGAAGGAGCTATTTTGTTCTTTAATAGACATGCATTTAAAATAAGGACTTTATATGATCTATATTTAACAACTTTTCAACTTAGATTTGTATCAGTAAAATGTGGAATTGAGGCTAATCTATAGTTTGATATTAAATTAATTAACATTATGCTATTTTTTTCCACCCCCCACCAAAGGAACTCTATGAAGAATATCACAGGCTTAACATAAAACTCAAAAAACAGCAATGACATTGTAGGGAGTCTGATTATTGCTATCCAGTGAAAGCACAGCCAAGTATATCGGGTTAATGAATGCACATGCCAAAATTAAATAGGCCACATGGAAAAGTAACAGGCAGAGCATATGAGCAGCCAATAGTTATGGCTGCAAGATCCCTGCAGTAAACAATGGCAATTTGCACCCCAAGGTCCTTTCCCCTAGATGAGGGATGTCTGGCCTGACAGGAGGACAGAATGGAAAAAGAAGAAACAGAGGCAGCCCTTATTTCCAGTCTCTGGATCTGTTCTATGAATTATAAGGCTCTTAGTTATGCCCCTTCCACTAAAGGAAACTTTGTCTGAAATTAAGGAACGACTGGAGGAAATCTCTGTTTTTTGAGAGAACCATGGCTCCAAATTGGTGGTTGCCAAGAATCTGAGTGGGAAAGAATAGCTGGTGGGAATGTACCTTCTTTTTGCAGTCTTGGTTCACACAGGCCCTCTGAATCATCTTGCTGAGACAGAAGCATCAATGGCTGGGTTATGTAGAAGGAAGGGACTCAGAGATTCATTCACTGAGAGTATAATAACAGTAACTAACATTTATTAAGTGCTTACTATGTGTAAGTAGTCTCTGAACTAATTCTTTTACATGGATTATCTAATTTATCTCTTATCCTAATGCTGAGACAGGTCATATATATCACCCCATTTTAAAGATGAGGAAACCAACGGTTATGTTGTAGATGGAATAATGGGCCCCCAAAAACATCCATGTCCTAACTCTCAGAACCTGTGAATATTTTTGCCTTTGACATGGCAAAAGGGACTTTGTAGATGTGATTAAGTTAAGGATCTTGAGATGGGAAAACGATCTTGGATTATCTGGGTGGGCCCAATGTAACCCCAGCAGTCCTTATAAGAGGGATTCAGGACAGTCAGAGTCAGAGGAGATGTGACAATGGAAGCAGAACAGAGATAGAGAAAGAGAGGGGCAGAGAGAGAGGGGGAGAGAGATTTGAAGATGTTACACTGCTAGCCTTGAAGATGGAGGAAGGGGCCCTGAGCCAAGAAATGCAGGCAGCTTCTAGAAGCTGGAAAAGGTAAGTAAATCAATTTCCCCCTAACCAAAACCAAACCCACTGCCGTTGAGTCAATTCCGACTCATTGCAACCCTACAGGACAGAGTAGAACTGCCCCATAGTATTTCCAAGGAATGGCTGGTGGATTCGAACTGCCGACCTTTTGATTAGCAGCCGAGCTCTTAACCACTGTACCACCAGGGCTCCCCTAGAGCCTCCACACATTTTGATACTTTGATTTTAAGACTTCTGATTTCCAGAATTTTAAGATAAGAAACATATGCTGTTTTAAGCCACTATATTTGTGTAATTTGTTACAGTAGCCATAGGAAAAGCCACTAAGCCACACAGCCAGGATTTACCCTCAATAAGTCTGACTCCAGAGGCTATACACTTAGCCATTATGCTACACCACCTCCCTACACTTCCTTAGATTCAATCAGTTCTCTAGATACCATCTATTGAGAACCTACTCTGTGTCACACACTATGCTAATTCCTACTTTTCATCATCTTAGTCAATCCTCAGATCATTTAGTGTTATTATTCACATTTTACAGGGGAAGAAAGTATGGCTTAGAAATTTAAACCTAGGTCATTCTGAATTTAAATCTAGGTCATTCTGACCCACAGTCCAAGCTTTTTGCCTGTTCATCCTACTTCTGAATACATTCAGCCAAATTTTATTGAGCACCTGCTAAATGTCAGCATAAAACACAAACTCAAATTTGAATACTTTGCCCTCAGTAATTACTTAAGACGTCTGGATAGTTCATTCAGGAGTCACTATGCTCAACTACACTCCAGGGACATTCCATTCCAGATGGTTAGTGATGAAAGTCTTGGACAGAAAGCCACTGACACAAGCTCTTTCAACCTCAGCAGCTTCCTGATTAGAATTAGCCAGGAGACACTCTGACCCCATCTATATCAATACATTTAATTAGCTCTGATTGGTTTACTAATATGTTCACATTTAACTGAAGTAAAAAAAAAAGTAAAGAATATTTTGAGATTATCAAAATATCAGGCCGTACATCTGACTGTCATGATAGAAGAATCATTGGAACCCCAACCTACTACACATAAAAAAATCATCCGGATGGTAGGATGCCCTGCTTATAGTCGATACAATATTCTACAACATAAGAGTAGCTAGCTAACTAAAAGGTCTGAAAATGAGGCACATGCTACCGAGAACTTTATGATCCCCAAAAGCCAGCACCACAATAAATTACATTAACTTAATTAAAATATCACAACCTTTTATTATGTTATGATATTCTTACCATAATGTAAAGGACAAAGTGATAAATGATACAATTATGTAGAAAATAGACCTGCTCAGAGAGACAAAAACAAAGCTAATTTTTAAATTATAATCCCCCCACATTAGTGCTCGCAAATGGAACCAATAAAACAAACATACTGTACCTCTCTTACGATTTCCATACTACAAACCATACCCATCCACAGACACACTGCTAGAAGCAGTCACAGTGATGCAAAATAAGAACGGCAGCCTTTGGGGGAAAAAAAAATTCTTAGCCAAACAGCATTAACACCATTGTGGGTGATAAAAACTACTCTTGTGATGCATCAATACTTCAGTTTTTAGACTGGTTGAAACTAGAGAACTTTTCGAGACTGTCGACCTGACATGCACCTTAACCCTTAAACTGAAATTATCTCTTGAAGTCACCTTTTAGCCAAATAACAGATTGGCTCACAAAATAAAGACTATCACCCATGTGTAATGGGCTCTTTTAAAAATTATCTATAGAAGGCCAAATGGTCAACAATTACTCTAAAGCAAAGATAAGAAGGTAAGGGGGCAGGGAAATCAGAGTATTAGAAATGGTACTACCAGAACGGAATGAATGACAATAATGACACATTTTGAAAAATGTAACCAATATCACTGAATAGTTTCTGCAGAAATTCTTAAATGAAAGCCTAATTTCCTGTGTAAACTTTCATCTTAAACACAATAAACTATTACTTAAAAAATTTCAATTTATCAGGCTGTGTGCACTCTGTGAATCTGTAAGTACTGAGCACAAGGGTTCCAGATCCACCCTTCAGGATTTGCAGTTATGGGAACAAGTTTCCCTGGATCTGGTAAGAATATATTGTTGTGCACTGTTGAGTTGATTCCATCTCACGAAGACCCTGTAAGGCAGAGTAGAACTGGGTCTCCTACTCCTTATGGGAGCAGATCAGCAGGTCTTTTCTCCTGATGAGCCGCTGGTAGATTCGAACCACCCACTCTTTGGTTAACAGCGAGTGCTTAACCATTGCATCACCAGGGCTCCAAGGAAAACAAAAGAAAGGTTACACGTGGGATAATGGTACTTAGTGCAGTGCCTGGGACAAAGTAAGTTTGAAAAAAAACTGTTAAATAAGTGAAACAAATAAAGCAAGAAAGAAGAGATGAAGCAAGGAAGAAGAGAAGAGAAAGAGGGAGAGAGAAAGGAATAAAGAAAAAGAAAGCAAAAACACAGCAAAGGCTAATAAGCAGAAGGCCGTGTCCCAGACTGTATTTATACAGTTGCTTTTTTTCTTTTTTTTACCCACAAAGGCTTTTGCCTTGGGCCCTCAAGCCATTTCCTGTCTGTACTGGACACCCAGACAAGTGTTCATCATTTTACTGTCATTCAGCCACCAAAGCACTGATGCATTTAATAGCACCTTAGTGACTTCAAAGACTTAAAAAGCCTAAACTAGTACCTGGAAATGATTAGGCACCAAGGGAAATAACTACTAAAAAAACTGTTCTTTAAAAGCTCAAAAAAAAAAAATGGTTGAAAGGAATTCTGGGACTTAGGAAGTTTCACTGTATCTAGAAGTATGCTTTGAGCTCACACAGTGGGGAAATTAAACTCAGAGATGTTCCCTTCCAGCAGCCAGCTGCCACAGTATTCGGCTTGAAACATGAATCAGTCCTATCTCCCACACAGTTAGCATAAGTTCAAAAGCCAAAAGCAAACCCTTTGTCGTCGAGTCGATTCCCACTTACAGCTAGATCTGGCACTTTTCAGGGGCAAACAAAAATGTGCATAAATAAAGAAGTTCTTCATTCATACTTTCCCATTTGTAATAGGTTATCTGTACTTGTGTTCCCCGACTCCATACTGTCCCTTGGTGAGGAGAATGAGCTCGGGGGTCAAAAGTTGTGCCACAGCAGTGATGTAGTAAAGCCAACATCAGAAGTTTCTATGTTCCTGGTTCGAGGTTTTTTCAGCATACAATATTGCTTTCACAAGAATGCTGTTTTTTCTCTTTTCCAATTTAGAGATCCATTTCTTTGAGCCAGTCCTCTAGTATAAAAATTTTCAAGAACTTCTATCTAGAAATGAATATGGAGTGTCTGGAGTGGGGGGGCAGGGGCAATGGAGGAATGAAGCTTGGCGATCAGAAGCACTGTCACAATCACAAGGGTCCACAGAAGTCCTTTCAAGCAAGAAAGTCATCACCCTGTGGTACCATCTTCCTGAATTTTTTTTAAACTTGAATTATTGTTCTCTAGGAGTCTTTTTTTTTTTTTTTTAGGAGTCTTGGTGGCTCAGTGGTTAAGACCTACGGCTGCTAAACAAAAGGTCAGCAGTTCAAATCTACCAGGTGCTCCCCGGAAACCCTACGGGGCAGTTCTGCCCTGTCTTATGAGGATCCCTGGTGGTGTGGTGGTTAAGAGCTATGGCTGCTAACTAAAAGTTTGGCAGTTCGAATCCACCATGCACTCCTTGGAAACCCTATGGGGCAGTTCTACTCTGTTCTATAGGGTCACTATAAGTCGGAATCAACTTGATGGCAATGGGTTTTTAATTTTTTTTTAATGAGTCGGTTTGTTTTTTGTGTGTTTGTTTATTGTTCTCCAAAGTCCATTAATAGTCTGCAAAGCTGCCAAGGTATTGAGACCTTCAAATGACAGAGCTCTGTGAAGTTTGATGTGTCTTTACTTATCCAAACTTTAGTATTATGCAAATATTTTGTAGGGGTGAGTAGGGAGAAGAGTATCTGTGATAGTGAAGAATGGAAAGGGGACCATTCTTCCTGAGGAGGAGAGAACTGGACTTCTTACCTCCAAGCAAAAAGAAAAGTCATGGTCATTTTCAGTTTTTAAATATGTCACTTAAAGGATGACAAATCTGCTTATTTTTAATACAAAGTCTACTTATATTTCCTAATTGCACAGTGTCAGAGTCAGGTGTTTTTAGTTTAAAAAGTTCAAGTTAATCATGCAGATTTTCTCTGCAAAACTTGTCAAGAGCTATTTGCAACATGGTCTTGGAAACTTTCTCTAGGCTTAACATTCTACACTAATCTTCCATTAATGTGCTGCTGCTCACGGTCCCAGATTCTCCGAGCCAAGAACCTTCCAGGACTGTTAACTGTGCACAAAACTCTAGATTTAAGGGGTATGGGAAAGGATCATTACCATTAGATCGGTATTTGGTACTGTCAAGCACTCTTCTCTTACAGACATACAAAACCCCTAACACAGTGTAGGGAAGAGATCTGTAGGTCAGGACAGCAGATAGGAGGACAGCATAAAGAGGCCAAGTTGCATTAAAAGTAAAAAGGGTGCAGAGAGGGGAGCTAAAGAACAGCAATGACCAACTCAATTTCAAAAAGATGTCTAGACTCAGCCTGGTTTGCTCAGTAATCTGGATTTTTAGTAGCCCTTATGTTTTGAATGGTACAAAAACATTGTGGACATCTTTGTTTTGAAAGAAGTAGACATAATATGTTGTTTAATTTTTGAAATCCTCAGGCTATGTTCCTCACTAGCTGAGCCTGTACTTTGTGGGTACATGCGGGCAAAACAAAAAGGTCATTGGTGACCCCAGAACCAACTTTCACATTTCTCATTCCTCTGCTTGCCCTGCCTATTTCTCTTCTTAAATAAGAAAAATGCGAATGGAAGCCATAATTACCAAATGAAAGGAAATGGTATGGGGAAAAGTCCTGGGGAAGAATAGACTAAGAAAAGATAGAATAACTCCCTCAAGTATTTGATGGACTGACAGGTAGAAAAGGGTCAAACAGACTTGATTTGTTTTATTTGAGTTTGCTTTTGCTCCAGATACTGGAATAGACTTGATAAATGGAAACTTCAAAGAGACTGAGTTTGGTTCAACTAAAGGAGGTTTTTTCTAACAATGAGGGCTGTCCTCAAGCATAACACGACATGATTTTTAGTGACGCCAAAAGGAGTGCCCTCTTCTTGTTTATCCACAGATACCTGACATTCTAGATCACTCCTTATGAGGCAGAACACTTTCACCAGATTAGGGCATGATGTGTGCTTGAGTGAGGTGCTCACTACTGGGACTTGATTTTTATTTAAGCATTACTACCCTTTTCCTGAAGGAGCTCTGGCGGTGCAAACGGATAAGCATTCAACTGCTAACCACAAGAAATGAAGGAATGATGAATGAAGACACGCCTTGGAAACCTGTACCCATCCTGCTAGTAAAAAGCACAGCTGGGGCTGCACACGGTACATTTAACTAGATGGTGTTTTTCTTTCTTCCTTTTTTTTAACAACGCTAGTAATATATTTGGAGCCCTGGTGGTACAGTGGTTAAGCGTTTGGTTGCTAACCAAAGGTTGGCAGTTTGAATCTAGCAGTAGCTCCTTGGAAGGACTATGGGGCTGTCCTACTCTTTCCTATCGGGTTGCTATGAGTTGGAATCAACTCAAAGGCAGTGGATTTTTTTGGAGTAACATACTTCAATAGAGTGTAAAAGTGTTCATATATATATACATATATATATATACGTGTGTATATATATATATATATACACATACATATATATATATGGAAACAAAGGCTTGGTGGCCCCATTTTGCCCTGGTACAATTCCATTCTGTTCTGTGGCTGAGACAGTGGTGAAAAGAAACTATATCTTCTGATTCTTATTGTGGTACTTTTTCTTCATGCCTAAATAATATAAACTCATAACGAAAAATCTGTTTTTTTCTTCCTTTTTCCTCTTGGGCAGGATCAGATTGTCTCATTTCTGAATCTTACTGTGTAACTTATACGAGCACATATGAAAAAATTTCTAAAATGGCATCTAGAATCCATGAATTTGGAGAATTTTAACAATCCTTTAACAAGTCCCTTTCTTCAATGCCTCAATCACTGTGCTTCTGCTTGAGTCCTCCAGTGCCTGGGGGCTCACTTCTGCAGGTGGATACCTTCTCCTTTTTAAACACCCATAAGGAAACTCGTCTTCATATTTAATTTCAAATCTGACTCTTGTTGGAGCTAATTTAATCCCCTGAAAGTAAAAAACCAAGTCTTCCACACTGACCGATCTTCAGCTATTTAAAGACAGGTATTATGTGTCTTCTGGAATCCTCTGATCTCCAGGTAAAGCATCTCCAAGTTCATGGTTTGTTTTTCCTATACAATGGATTCCACGTCTATCACTAATTGGGCTTTTTATCCACTCTTTTGTGTGTCAAAGTTCTTTAAAATGTGTGATGCCCAGAAGCGGATACAATATTCAGTGTGGAATGCAGTAGGATTGTGACCATCCTTGGTTTAGATGTTGTGCTTTTATTACGACAGCTTGCAATTACATGCACTATTTTAGCAGCCATGCTTGTGTTTAAAGACTTCTGTGGTCAACTAACCTTAAAATGGTTTTCAGAGAATAGTAAGTTAAAGCAGGAAAGACTTCTGTGTAATAAAGAATTTAACCTTGCCCAAAGAAAGGTCTTGCCTTTGGATCCTGGGAACTAAATTCTAAGCCCTTGGGATGTCCTGCCTGATACGAGTATCTGTTTACCTGGAGTTTGGGGCCACACCAGATAGTTAAACAATGTGATCTGTGGTGGAGGCTTTGGGTCACACACTATCAGCTCAACCTCCAGAGGGGGTGAAAACTTAAGGTCATCCACATGGATGGCCAGCCATGTCTATGTGACCAAGCCCCCATAACATTTCCTGGTTGGCAATATTCTATGCATATTATCACACATCCTTTCTGGGAAAAGTTAGCACTCTCCATGACTCCATTGGGAGTGGACAACTAGAAGCTTCATGTTTGGAACTTTGCTGGACTTTGACTTCCTTTGGCTGATTTTAATCTGCATCCTTTTGCTATAATAAACAGTAGCTATGAGTATTTTTTTTTTTTTATGAGTATAACAGCTTTAAGTGAGTTCTGTGAGTCCTCTTAGTTAATTATTGAATATGAGGATAGTCTTGGGGGGCCCTGAACTTGCAGTTTGTGTCAGATGTGAGGTGGTCTTGTGGACTATACCCACTGCCTTTAATTTAAAGTCCAAAATCCTTCAAATGGCTTTGTAGGTACTGACTGCACCAGCTAGGCTCATGTGCATCTTTTCACTCATTCCACTGCACTCACATGGGCTTTCCTTTCTGCTGATTATGATACCTAGAATATTCTCCTTTCTCTCCCGTGTGTACCTTGGAATCCTCCATCCCTTTTCCTCAAACCTGGCCAGCTCCACTACAGCCTTCCATAATTTTCTATATATTCTGGCTATCTGCTTTCTTAACGCCATAATTTCGTTTTGTAACAGCTATCACAATTATAAAAAAAAAAATTATTAATTTGTTTGCTGTCTGCATCACTCATAAGACTGTCAGTTTAATGAAGACATAGACTATAGTGGTGATGTTCATTAGTAATACTAGTACCTAGGATGAAGGAAGTTAGGGAGGTCTGCCCTGACTGAAGGAGCCCTGGTGGCGTAAGCGGTTTACCATCAGCTGCTAACCTAAAGGTTGGTGGTTCAAACTCACCCAGTGGCTCCACAGGAAGAAAGGCCTGGTAAATTGATTCCATAAAGATTACAGCCAAGGAAACCCTGTAGAGCAATTCTACTCTATAACACACAGGGTTGCCATGAGTCAGGGGTTGACTCAATGGCCGCTAACAACAACACCAAAAGTCGGACAGATAGGTGACTTATATGTCATAGAGGAGGAAAGAAGTACTGGAAGATGTCTGTGCAGAGGAGTTAATGTGAGCAATCATTATGAAATATTACTCCGACAATAAATACACAGGTGAATTGGAGATGAGGAGGGTCTAAAACCTTCAAAGATTTGACCCAGAAGAGCTGGCGGTAAGAACAAATAATGAGAACACACAGGTATGAAAGCTATTCCCAAGAAGTGGGAGGCTTCCTTTCTCTAAGCAGCCCTTGGTTGTATGTATGGTAACAGGGAGGAACACCAACTACAAGGATGACTCAGTTTTAAGAGAAACTACTTAAAAATAATATGAAAAAAATTATTTGCTTTTATTCTTATGGATTCAAATATATTTTTAAGAGAACAATGATGTGGTGAAGAAGACTATACAAGCTAGAAAAATTATTTTCATACTTCATAAAGTTTTTAATTTTAAACTATATGCTATTTGTGGACTCAATGTCCTTAATAAATGTTTGCTAGCTCTTTCTTTGATGATTCGGATACCTTTATATACATCAAGATATACAGTCCTAAAATAGGGACAATGTTAGGAGCCCTAATACATGGCAAAACAGGATACAATTGACCTCTACGTCAATTGGCATGACAAAGTTTATTAAGAAAACGTTCCGCACCCCACTTTGGTGTCTTAAAAGCTAGTGAGTGGCCACCTAAGATGTATCAATTGGTCCCAACCCACCTGGAGCAAAGGAGAATGAAGAACACCAAAGGCACAAGGAAAACATTGGCCCAAGAGACAGAAAGGGCCACATAAACCAAAGACTCCATCAGCCTGAGACCAGAAGAACTAGATGGTGCCCAGCAACCACCAATGACAGCCCTGATAGGGAGCACAACAGAGAGTCCCTAACGTAGCAGGAGAAAAGCAGGGTGCAGAACTCAAATTCCAGTAAAAAGACCAGACTTAATGGTCTGACTGAGACTGAAGGAACCCCAGAAGTCATGACCTCTGGACTCTCTGTTAACTCAGAACTAAAACCATTCCGGAAGCCAACTCTTCAAAGATTAGACTGGACTATAAGACATAAAATAATACTGGTGAAGAGTGTGCTTCTTGGTTCAAGTAGTACACGAGACTAAATGGGCAGATCCTGTCAGGAGGACAGATGAGAATGCAGAGAGGGACAGGAGCTGGTAGAATGGACATGGGAGATCTGGGGTGGAAAGGAGGAGTGTGCTATCACATTACAGAGAGAGTGACTAAGGGTCATATAACAATGTGTGTATAAATTTTTGTATGAGAAACTAACTTGAGCTGTAAACTTTCACTTAAAACACACACACAAAATATATAGAGTCCTATTTTAGTTAAGCCCCAAATGGTTAATTCTGGATAACTATAAATATTTTCAAAGAAGTGAAGTGTCCTCAGAATACTCACACTTTCACTATAAGGTTGCTTAAAAATGAGTGCACATTACTTTTTACTACTTCCCAATTTTGAATGGAGTTTATCTCTTCTAGAGCTGCAGAAGGTGAGAAGTGTTACCTTGTAGCACCTTGTGCCCTTCTTGAGGAAACTGGGGAAGTATGGCAAAGTAGGTAGATCAAGAAACAATGAGAAGACTATCCCCCAACTTTTGTCATTTCTAGAACTAGATTAGTTATTCTTAAATTTCCAAAATTCACTACCGATTTTTCCATCTACTTTGAAACAGGAACCATACTCATGCAACCTGGTTGATCCATAGTGATCTTGGCCAGAATGTACTATAAATATTTCTCAAAAGTTCATAAAAATTGCTCTTATTTTATACACTCAATTTTCAATAGCCCAAGAGTATGTGGGAAAACATCTTCAAATGACAAGAAATTCAAGGGATTTACTTCAGTTTGACCTTAAATTTCAGACTATTAAGATTTTACATTTATACAGTTAGGTCCGTCTTATTAGTCACCTAGTGGTTTTAGAACCTGGAATTCAATTCTGTCGGTAGAGTCAACCCTTTTTTTCCTCCTTATCTGTGACTCTATTTTAAGATCCATGACACAATAGCTATGGAAAGCAATTAAATTCCCCCATTTGGTGGCAACTGCTTACAATAATATCAACGGGAAATACACACCTTAAAATGTTTTGCCTGGGTGGGTTTATTCATATTTACTGTGGATCATATGTAAATTATTTGAAAATATTCCCTCACAGATTTTGGGAATGAAATCTCTAACAAATGGAAACAAATGATAAATAGTGCATGCACACATATGTGAGAATGCTGGCTGGGGAAAGTCACATTTCAGAGTTTAAAAGTTACAATTACAAGAGGACAATGCCACATTATCAGTGTTAACCACCACTCTGTAGATGCAGCTATAGAACTCAATCATTAGTGTTGGTGAGAGCTTACCACGCGCAGGGCATTGACTAGCATTTCTGACTCCATGGCACAGATATTCTCTAGATATGTTTGCTGCAAAGTTAAATTCTGTATATTGAACACTATTTTCCCATTGATTTCAACTTTTAAATGAGAAAAATATTCCAAAGGCAGTGAGGCCATAGGAAATAGTGCCTTTGGGAAGGGGGTGGAATGAGGATTCTGAATGAGATAACAATAGAAGGAGGAGATAAAGGTGAGGGGATGACTAGCTCCTTGTGCACTGTTAAGGGGGCCATGGGTGATCATAATTAAAACTGATGACCCAGAGGAGCTGCCTCTGCTGGCTGGCCAGGGGAATGACAGTATGTTGCAACATAAGGCAAGACAATAAAGCAATGCAATGAATTTCCAAGAGCCACACTAAATAATAATAATGAAGAAAATCAACAGTCTAAAAAAAAATTCCAACTTTATTGTCTCTTTCTATTCTTTTTTGTGTATGATTCCCACTTCTCACTCTCAAGGAAAATAGCAAAAACTGCCAGATTAAAAAAAAAAAAAGATATAGCAAATAAAAATAATATTTTAGTATAAATGTATCCCAAATAATGCATAAGGCATATTATATTAAAAAAATTTTTTTGTTGTTTATCTGAAATTGAAGGGGTCTGGCAACCCTACTAATACAGCACTAAAAACTCAGAAAATATTTGCTGAGTGATTTGGTTTCCTTTGCTTAGAAACCTAGAAGATTCTCTTTCCTACCTTCCTGATTTACATTTTAGCCATAGAATTTTTTCTTCAAATGAGTTACTCAATGCGAGCCAAGCACCTAAAACAGATAAGCAGGGAGCTGTTCTGGTGGCAAAGGAGGGAAGAACCCAGCCCGTTAAGGACCCATCCCTCACTATAGTTTGAAATCCATTTCTTTGGCCAGACTCCTCATTTTCAGTTGAGAAAATGGGGCCTACAAAGGAGGGTGACTATAAATCCAGCATCTTTGCTGTGGATTATGCCGTTTATTCATATACAGGAGAATTCGGAGCACATGAATGAGTTGTATGCCTAAAGTTAATTTCCAAACTTCAGTAGAGCATAGAGTACATTTTCCTACTCAAATGTTGTTGTTAAGTGTTGTGGAGTTGGTTCCAACTCATAGTTACCCCATGTACAACAGGACGAAACACTGCCTGGTCCTGCACCATCCCCACAATCCTTGTCATGTTTGAACACATAGTTGCAGCCACTGTGTCAATCAGTCTCATTGAGGGTCTTCCACTTTTTTGCTGACCCTCTGCCTTACCAAGGATGATGTCCTTCTCCAGGGACTGGTCCCTCCTGATAACGTGTAGAAAGTATGTGAGACGAAATATTGCCATCCTTGCTTCCAAGAAGCATTCTGGCTATACTTCTTCCAGGACAGACTTGTTCATTCTTCTGTTAGTCCATAGTATATTCAGTATTCTTCGCCAATACCCTAATTCAAAGGCATCAATTCTTTTTCTGGTCTTCCTTGTTGATTGTCCAGGTTTCACATGCATAGTAGGCAATTGAAAATATCATGGCTTGGGCAGGCACACTGTAGTCCTCAAAGTGACATCTTTGCTTTTTAACACTTTAAAAAGGTCTTTTGCAGCAGGTTTACCCAGTGCAAAACGTTGTTTGATTTCTTGACCACTGCTTCCTTGGACGTTGATTGTGGATCCAAGTAAAGTGAAATCCTTGAAACTTCAATCTTTTCTTCATTTATCATCATGTTGCTTATTGGTCCAGTTGTGAGGATTTTTTTTTCCTTTATGTTGAGGTGTAAACCATACTGAAGGCTGTAGCCTTTGATCTTCATTAGTAAATGCTTCAAGTCCTCTTCTCTTTCAGCAAGCAAGGTTGGGTTATCTGCATATTTCAGATTGTTAATGAGTCTCCCACCAATCCTAGATGCCATGTTCTTCTTCATATAGTCCAGCTTCTTGGATTATTTGCTCAGTATATAGATTGAACTAGTAATGGTGAAAGGGTACAACCCTGGCACACACCTTTCCTGATTTTACACCACACGGTATCCCTTTGTTCTGTTCGAATGACTGCCTCTTGGTCTATGTACAGGTTCTGCATGAGTTGAGTACAATTAAGGGTTCCGGGATACCCATTCTTTCCAACGTTATCCATAATTTGTTATGATCCACAGAGTAAAATGTCTTTGCATAGTCAATAAGACTATGCTCAACTAATACTATACAATTAAAGTTGGATAATTAGCTAAAAAGCTAAATGTCATGCCATGAAAAAACAGTAGAAGACAAATACATTATAGGTAAGATGGATTTTCTTGGACGTCTGAAAATCTAATAATCATAATTTATGTTAGTGTGACAATGAGAATATTTGGCAGGCAAAACAAATATTCTCTTCCCTTCTTTTCAGCTTCAGGGAGGCTGATGAACCTAAAACATACAGGGAGGAGACTTAGCTGGTAGGGATGGCTGAAAATGCATGGAAACAGGAGATAATTAAGAAACCGAAGCTCGGCTGTTTTTTCCCAATGTCTGAGAGAACTCACGGCATTCCAAGTATATTTTAAGTACCTTTACCATCCCTCACCTACCCTGTTCACTTCTTTCCTCTATAAAGTTACTAAATCTAAACAAAAATTCCTCCACACCTACTATCTGTCCATTTATTCATTCAGTTACTCATTAAAGCAATAAATATGTGGGCTAGACTCTGTAAGAGGTATTGGTGACACAATGGTAAAAAAGACAGAAATAATTTCTACCTTCAGGGAACTTACAGTCTTAGCAGAGGGCAATAGAGACATTAAAACATAATCAAAAAATAATTCATTATAATTGTGGTAAGCGCTACCTGGCGAATTATGGTCACTGCAAACACAGGCTACCCAATACAGAATCATCATCATTGTCACCTTCTTCTTCACCATTGTCGTTACCCACTTGCTATATGCCATACACTGTGTTAAGTATTTTACACACCTTTTACCTAAACTTCATACAAATCTTGGAAAGTGGTAAGGTAGGTATCATTATTACTACTGTATTTTTTAAAGGTAATGGAAAACTTTTTTCTATTTATAACGATGACCTGTCTTCCAAGGAGGCCAGTATCTTGATGCTCTGAGTTCGACAGTTGGGAACAAAACAGAAGACAGCTAAATTTCTTTGCATGATAAGAGAGAAAATATTTGTAGTTCCTAAGAAGTAATCTGGAGACATGAGTGAAGGGCTAAAACACGAGAATTAAGATAGTGGGAGCTAGAGAGAGGAAAGATGCTGCATGCTCCCCAGCCCCACCAGTTCTTGCTAATCCCACACCAACAGAAACATTACTGGACACACCAATGTGAGTGGATTCTTTGGAGGACATTGCAAGGGTGCTGGGTTTCACTCTCAGTCTGGTAAAGGGAGAAAAGGGATCACGATATATGTAGATATTGGAGCCAGAGGACTAACAGATCAAGGGACAGCTGTTGTTGTTTATGTTAGGTGCCAGTGAGTTGGTTCCGACTTACAATGGGATGAAACAATTCCTGGTCCTGTGCCATCCTCACAATCATTGTTATGTTTAAGCTCACTGTGTCAATCCATCTTGTTCAGGGTCTTCCTTTTTTTTCACTGATCTTTTACTTTACCAAGCATGATGTCCTTCTCCAGGGACTTGTCCTTCCTGATAATATGTCCAAAGTATGTGAGACATCTATCATATCTATCATCCTCACTTCTAAGGGGATTTCTGACTGTACTTTTTCCAAGACAGATTTGTTCATTCTTCTGGTAGTCCGTGGTATATTCAATATTCTTCTCCAACACCATAATTCAAAGGCATTGATGCTTCTTTACTTTTCTTTATCCACTGTCTTTCTTTCACATGCATATGAGGTAATTGAAAATACCAAGACTTAGCTCAGGCACATTTTAGTTCTAAAAGTGACATCTTTGATTTTTAACACTTTAAAGAAGTCTTTTGAAGTACAATTGCCCAATGCAATACATCTTTAGATGTCTTGACTGATGCTTTCACGGGTATTGATTGTGAAGCCCAGTGAAATGAAATTCTTGACAGCTTCAATATTTTCTCCATTTTTAATGATGTTGCTTATTGGTCCACCTGTGAAGATTTTTGTTTTCTTTATGTTGAGGTGTAATCCATACTGAAGGCTGTAATTTTTGATCTTCATTAGTTAGTGCTTCAATTCCTCTTCACTTTCCGCAAACAAAGCTGTGTCATCTGCAAATCATAGGTTGTTGATGCTGCATTCTTCTTCATGCAGTCCAGCTTCTTGGATTATGTGCTCAGCATACAGATTGAATAAGCATAGTGAAAGGTGCACACCTTTCTTGATTTTAAACCATGCAGTATCCCCTTGTTCTGTCTGCATGACTGCCTCTTGTTTTATGTATGGCTTCCACATAAGTATGGGTAAGTGATCTGGAATTCCATTCTTTACAATGTTATCCATAAGTTGTCATGATCCACACAGTCAAATGCTTCTGGATAGTCAACAAAACACAGGTAAACATCTTTGCTTTTGTCAAGATCCTTCTGATATCAGAAATGATATCCCTCATTCCAGGTCCTCTTCTGAATCCGGCTGGAATTTCTGGAAGTTCCCTGTTGATGTACTGCTGCAACCATTTTTGAATTATCTTCAGCAAAATTTTACTTGTGTGTGATATCAAGGATACTGTTTGATAATTTCCATATTCTGTTGGATCACCCTTTTTTGGAATGGGCACAAATATGAATCTCTTTCAGTCGGTTGGCCAGGTAGCTGTCTTCCAAATTTCTAGGCATAGATGAGTGAGTGCTTCCAGCACTGCATCTGTTTGTCAAAACATCTCAATTAGTATTCCATCAATTCCAGGAGCTTTGTTTTTTGCCAATACCTTCAGTGCAGCTTGGACTTCTTATTTCAATATCATTGGTTCTTGATCATATGCTACCTCCTGAAATGGCTGAATGTCCACCAATTCTTTTTGGTACAGTGACTGTGTACTCCTTCCATCTTCTTTTATGCTTTCTGTGTCAATCAATATTTTACCCATAGAATCCTTCAGTAACCCCCAAGAATTCCCAGAGGTTTTAGGAAGGGTTTAGACTTTCAAATTGGTTCATCTTTATCTGAATCCCCAATGGACTAGGAAGTCCCAGCTAATAATGAGTTATCCAAATGAGGACATATGGGTTCTGTGAGGCCTCAGAGATAGACAGTTACTGCATGGAAATTATACCTGAACCCAAAAGTGAGTCCAAGGTCTGTACTCTTCCTACTTTACCATGCTTCCTAAGTTTTTGTCAAGAAGGGCACAAGGAGACATAGGCCATTCTTCTCACCTTCTCTGGCTCTAGCTCTAGAGGAAACTAGTTCCAGCCTGACCAGGGTACAGGCTGACCATTCTTACATCAAAGTCCCCAGTAATTGTGCACTGCTTTAAAGCTTAAAGTTCAAAGCAATTTCACTTACATTACCAAATGTATGGAATTTTAGCTCTTCTAAATGAAGAACTAAATGAACTGTGCTAAATGAATCCCAAGGCTTCGTTAGCACTTTTACTACAAATTACTCATTCAGCAGTCCCTCCATGTGCGTTATCTGCTATGTGCAGTTTTCCAGCAGTCACTCAGCTGGGGAGCAAATGGTGTGCTTGTGGACTGATTTCAAGAGCAACTTGTCCATCCTGTAGGCTTTGGAAAGAGAACTGGGGACATAATGTCCTGGTTAAATCAAATGCCTATATTTATTTTTGGAATTATTTCTTGGAACTGTGAGGAGATGAGTTTTTTCATGCAGAACCAAGGACAGGAAACAAGAAGGTTAAGGAAACACAAACCTTGAGGTCTTAAAGCGCCACTAAACTAAATTTATGCAGTGTGTCCTGGAGGTTTAATCACTAGGTAGAGCAAATCCTCAGCAGGTATAAATAACCTTAGGTTCCTTTAAGATTGTCTGCTTTGGTTGGGGAACTGCCAGGCCTACAAAGACCATTATTCCTAGTTGCCACTTACGTCTCTCTCCACCTTGAATTTCCCATCTCCTGTTTTTTCTCTGTGTCCTAATTTAGACTGTATTTACTTTCATGTCTTTGAGAATGCCTAGTATGCTGTTGGAAATACTCTTCAAATGTCAAATACGGAATGCGCCCAATCTCCTTCAAAAAAGATGACAAGTTTGAGTGTGAAACCCTTTTAATAACATTTGAATCCTATATCAGATTTTAAGGTATGGAAAATATTCAACATTTTACATAAGGCACATATTCTGACATATTATTCTCTTCATTAGTTCTTCTCAACAGTGTTCTCAAGGGAGACATAGGCAATCAGATACCTAAATGTTTAATGTGGAAGGTATTAAAACTTTTGGTGGCCTCTTTGCTATTTCTCACACAGAAACACGGAATGTCTTTCTCCGACCCTTCGACTGCAGACAAAGCAGCCATAAGAACTTAAGAAAGACAAAACATTTTGGAGAGGAGGTTTTCTGTGGAGTCAGACATTAACCAGTTACTGTTGAGTTGATCTCAACTCACAGTGACCTCATGTGTATCAGAGTAGAGCTGTGTTGCACAGGGTTTTCAGTGGTTGATTTTTTTGGAAGACCATTCTTCCAAAGTGCCTCTGGGTGGACTCAATGCTCCTACCTTTTCATTTGCAGCTGAGCATGTTAACCATTTGCACCACCCAGGGAGTCCAAAAGGAGTCAGATATACCTTAGTTAAAATATCCTTACTGCCGTGCACTATCTGCATATTCTTGAGAAAATCAAGTTTTTCTTACCATCAGTTTCCTATTTGAAAAGTGGGCATAATAATTTTCCTCATGTAATTACATGAGAATTGAAGGAGATAATGTTTGTAAAATATTTTCCCTATGAGTTTTTGTCATTGACATCCGTTGTTACTGTCTTTCCAATATTCACTTTGTTCCTTCTCCTTGTAACCTCTCTTGTAATCTACTCCATGTGATTGCTATGGGCTGCCCGTTTCCCTTTAGACACAGGAGATGGAAAATTGAACCAGGTCTGGGGGCCCAGAATTCCCCCATATCCTTGGCCATGGTGGTGGTTCAGGGCTGTGTACACAAGCCAAGCCAGGCTTTGCCACTTATCTGCTGGGATTTTGTAAGAATTATTATGAAAAATTCCCTGTTCGGGATATGAAGCTGGTGGCATGTGATTTTGAGGCTCCTGGTAGCCTTTCTACCAGCCACTTGCAAAGTTCCTGTCCAAAAGCTAGTGAGAGACAAAAGATCTGGTTATGCTGTTTGAGTACAAGTCACTGCGAATATAGTTAACCACAGATGAACACAGCCTATATACAAGGACGTCCTTTGGATCTCTCTGGATCTAACTCTAGAAGCCAATTGAAGCTTCAGTCTGAAGTCAATGGCACCTGGGCTCTTTATTTACATAAACTGATTCCTCCTTTTTAGGTTGGCTTGAGTAGTATTTCTGGGCCCTGCAACAGCAGTCTATTATAATTCCCTTTTGTTCTCTTATATTCCATTCCACAGATTAAAGAGGGGGCTTTGCTACTCTCCCCCGCCTTTTTTCAGAATAATTTTTGCCTTAATTGCTTTTATTTAGAAAAATTCCAAAAAATGTACAAAAGAAAATAAAAATCATACTATTAACATTCTTGTTAATGCTGTTTTTATTTGTGTGTGTTTGTGTGTGTGTGTGTGATTTTTCTATACATATTTTACAGAGTTGAATTCACATTGAGCATTCATTTAAAAAATTTGCCTTTGTAACATAATTTATATCATTGGAGCCCTGGTGGCACAGTGATTAAGAGCTTAGCTGAAAAGTAAAAGGCTGGCAGTTTAATACACCAGCTACTTAATATACTACATATCCAGTGCAGAAAATTTAGAAAACACAGGAAAGTAAAAAATAGAAAACTTAATTTAGCACTTGTAGATAATTATTACCAGCATTTTAGCTTACTTCCTTCTCTATATCTTTCTCTGCCTTTTTTTTCAATATCTAGATTATATGGTAGATGGTATCTTATAAGCTGCAAATTCTCTCAGTAAACATTTTTATAAAACATTTTAAACAGCTTCCATCATATGGATGCACCATAACTTAATTAACTACTTCTTTCTTTGGACGTTTAGGTTGTTTTTAAAATGTTATTATTTTAAATAATACTGTGGTGAATATCCTTGCTAGTAATTTTTTGTGTAAAAGTATTTTCATTTTAGTCATTCTTAAAAATGGAATTACTAGGTTAATGGTCATGAATATTTTGTCAATTAAAAATATTACCAAGCTGCTTTCCAGAAAATCTGTAGAAATTCCCACTCCTACCAGTATTTTATAAACACTTTGAAGTATTAAAAAGCAAAGATGTCACCTTGAAGACTAAGGTACACATGACCCAAGCCATGGTGTTTTCAATCACCTCATATACATGCGAAAGTCAGACAATGAATAAGAAAGATGAAGTATAATTGATGCCTTTGAGTTATGGTGTTGGGAAAGAATACTGAATATACCACAGACTGCCAAATGAGCGAACAAATCTGTCTTGGAAGAAGTACAGCCAGAATGCTCCTTAGAAACAAGAAAGACAAGACTTTGTCTCACATACTTTGTATATGTTATCAGGAGGGATCAGTCCCTGGAGAAGGACATCATGCTTGGTACAGGAGACAGCGAAAAAGAGGAAGACCTTCAACAAGATGGATTGACACAGTAGCTGCAACAATGGGCTCAAACGTAACGATCGTGAGGATGGCAGAGGGCTGGGCAGTGTTTCGTACATAGGGTCGCTATGTGTCAGAACCAACTGGAGAGCACCTAGTAACAACAACAAGACATTTGGTTGTTCCCATTTTTTCACTGTTACAAATAATGTTATAAAAAAGGTCTCTGTACATAAATCTTTGTATCCATTTCAGATTATTTCTTTAGGTGATTCCAAAAATGAAATTATTATCAAAGGGTGTGAATATTTTCAAAATCAATAAAACATACTGATATTGCCAAATTGCTTTCCAGAATAGTTGTGTTAAGTTATGCTTCTACCCATAAAAATCAGCCTCTGAAAACCCTATGCAGTGCAGTTCTACTCTGACACATGTGGGGCCACCATGAATCAGAACAGACTCAATGGCAACTGGTACTAGCAAAAATAAAAAACGAGAATGGCTTCCAACCTCACTAATATTACCATTATTAAAATAAAGCAAAACAACCCAACAACAAAATATCTAAAAAACATTTGCTTAAAAAATAAACCAAACCCACTGTCGTTGAGTTAATTCTGACTCACAGTGACCCTACAGGACAGAGTAGAACTGCCCCATAGGGTTTCCAAAGCTGCAAATCTTTATGGGAGCAGACTGTCACATCTTTCTTCCATGGATCGGCTGGTGGGTTCCAATTGCCGATCTTTCAGTTAGCAGCTGAGTGCTTTAACCACTGCACCACCAGGATTCCTTATAGACAACATAGTGTTGTTTTAAAGTTATTTGATTAAAAGTGAAGTTTAATATGTTTTATACACTGTACTTTCACTTGGATGTGAACTACCTATGTAGCGTCCCCATTTTACCTCTTAGTATTTTTCTATACATTTATACAAGATCTTTATATATTAAGTTTATCTCACATATGAATGTCAGACATGCACGTTTTATAAATTATTTCTATTATGTTTCATATATCCTTTTCTACATTAAGGATAACAAGCACACTATCTGTAAATAACATATGCCTTGCCTCCACATAGGGAGTCAATACAGAGTAGTGGTTAAGTACACAGGCTCTGGCCCTGGGCTGTCTTTAACAGGAAAATCATAGTGTCTACCTTCTAGGACTGTTGTGAAGATTAACTGATATATCAGACCTATCTTTGATGCCATGCCTATAGCAACTACTTACCTGCGTTAGTTATTACTTATATTATTTTTCTTGATTATCATTTAACCTGTAATTTTTGCTGTACAGAAACTCACAATTTTAATTTTGTCCAATATAACTTTTTTTACATTGCGAATCTTCATTTTTATACTTGTGTTTTCACTTTCACAGATCATATAAAATTTGTCTAGTATTTCCTTGGATCCACAATCAATACCCATAGAAGCTCCAGGCAATAAATCAAATAACATATTATACTGAGCAAATCTGCTACAAAACACCTTTGTAAAGTGTTAAAAAAGCAAAGATGTTACTTTGAGGACTGAGGTGACCCTGACCCAAGTCATGATATTTTCAATTGCCTCATATGCATGCGAAAGCTGGGCAGTGAATAAGGAAGACCAAGAATTGACGCCTTTGAATTATGGTGTTGGCAGAGAATGTTGAATGTTGGAAGAAGTACAGCCAGAATGCTCCTTAGAAAGGAGGATGGCGAGACTGTGTCTCACGTACTCTGGACATGTTATCGGTAGGGACCAGTCCCTGGAGAAGGATATCATGCTTGGCAAAGCAGAGGGTCAGCAAAAAAGAGGAAGGCCCTCAATGAGATGGATTGACACAGTGGCTGCCACAAGGGGCTCAGATATAACAATTGTGAGGATGGCGCAGGACCAGGCAGTGTTTTGTTCTGTTGTACGTAGAGTCACTATCAGTTGGAATTGACTCTTCGGCACTTAACAACAACATGTCCTTGCATCTATAGAACACATTTTGTTTATCCATTCATCTGTTGATGGACATTTGAGTTGATTCCATTTTTTGGCTATTATAAATAGTGCTGCACTAAACATTGGTGTACAAGTATTTGTTTGTGCCCCTCCTTTCAAGTCTTCTGGGTATATACCTAGGAGTAGAACTGGTAAGTCATGTGGTAAGCCCATGTGTAACTTTTTGAGGAACCACCAAACTGTTTTTCACAGTGGTTACACCATTTTACAATCCCACTAACAGCAAATGAGGGTTCCAGTTTCTCCACATCATCGCCAACACTTATTCACTGTTTTTCTGATCATACCCATCCTAGTGGGGGTAAAGTGGTATCTCATTATGGTTTTGACTTGCATTTCCCTAATAACTAATGATGTTGAGCATATTTTCACATGCTTGTTGGTCATAAGTACTTCAATTCTGTATCTGTTGACTTTATTTGTTAGATTTCAAACCAACTGGTTTTCCAAAAACTTCTTTCGTACAAAGGATGACAATTTACCTCCTCTGAACTAACCCACATAATAGGGTAAACAGATCAGAATGCAGGTTTGCACCTGACTTTGTTCTACTGTCTGGTTTGGTTCTGCCTAGGCCTCCCTTTCCCCCTTTGACCTTGACTCTGTTACCATCCGTCCCCTTCAGGCTATGCCTCGGCCTCTTTCCCCTTCTTAGCTACCAACCTCTCACTAGCACCCTTAAAAAAAAAAGAAAATTTCTTAGGTTATGAAAATGTCAGAGTAGTTAATTCCTAGCAAGATGGCAATGAACAAATTGGCATATTATTCAAATACCAAGCATGGGAGGGGATTTCATTCACTCTCAGTACCAGGAGCAGCAGTCACTCTCAGTCTAAGGGTCAGAACTATGGAGATGTATACACAGAACTCCTCCACGACGCATATTCTTTGAAAAGAAATCTTCAGCTCTGCCAGTCAAACTGATTGAGAGTATCTGGGAAGAAATACATTTCCTCCAACTTATAAGGAACATGCTCAAAAATGAAACATGAATCAAATTGTACATAAGAAAAATCCAAAGACGCCTTAGAAATTTTGTTACTATTTTTGAGCAGTGTCATGTTTAATCATATAAATACCCTCAAAGTCTTCTAACTCGTATTACATCGTAACAATTGCTAATGTTTTTGAGTTTACTATATGCCAGGCACTTCTGTAAACAGTATATAAATTTTGTCTTACATAAAATTAAAAACAAAACAAAACAAAAAAAACCCCAAACCCATTGCCATCAAGTTGATAGCGACTCTAGGATAGGGCAGAACTGCCCCACAGGGTTTCCAAGGAGGGCCTGGTGGATTCGAACTGCTGACATTTTGGGTAGCAGCCGTAGCTCTTAACCACTACGCCACCAAGGTTTCCTTACATATAATAGACTTTACATATATTAAGAATAGGCAGGATAGTGTAGTGGTTAAGCTCCACCAACTGTAGCTCTGCCCCTGATTAACTGTATGCCTTGGGGAGATTACTTAAACTCTCTGATCTTAATTTTCTTCATCCGTAAAATACAGATGATAAAAGTACTGAGCTCCTGGGGTTGTTGTGAAAATTAACTCAGAGATAATAATTACTCACATTTATTCAGCGATTTTCATGTGCTAGGTACTGTTTTCTAAATGAGGATTGATTAATTTAAAATTAAATGAATTAAAAAAAACTTAGAATAGTATCGGGCACTTAGAAAATATTCTATCTTACTATGTCAGAGAACTCACGGAACTCTCATATAATGGGCTCCAGGAATGTGTCCCCTGGGCCTACCCTCTGCAGGTTTGGCTCTCCTACTGCCAACCAACATGTGAAGACCTACATGGTTAGCACAGCACCTGAATGGCTGCTACTCCTTCCTCATCCCCACTCCCTGGGATTTAGACAGAGGAAAAATGGACATGTGACGATGGAGGCGGAAGGGCTGCCAGCCAAGGAACACCAAGGACAGCAGATTGCCAGAAGCCACCAGAAGCCAGGAGATAGGCATGGAACAGTCGTGTCTCTCAGAGCCCTCAGAAGGCATCAACACAGCTAATACCCTGATTCGAACTTCTAGCCGCCAGAATGAACTGTGGGACAATAGATTTCTGTTCTTTAAAGCCACCCACATTGTGGTATTTTGTTACATTAGGAAATTGAGATAGTACCCGAATCAGAAATTCAGTAGAAGACTGCATCCACAATGATCATGGGAACTGTTTTGTGACCTTTCTAAATGATCTCTGATTACATACTTCATAAAGTCTTGTATATTGAAAAGAAAAAAAAAATCACTATTTGTCAGTATCAAAGAATATTAAGATTTTAATGAAAAGGAAAATTTCATCAAGTTCCCACCTCAGTTATATTACATCCCCAAACAATGCTGCAATGTGCCACACATTTCAAGAAAATAGATGATGTCATAGCACTTGCTTCCAACAGGATGATGTGTGCAGGTCAGTCTTGTTAGGAAAACCGACATGTTATAAGATATGTTCAGTTTCCGTGGCCACAAAAACCTTGCTCTGGTGCTGCATGCAAAAATTGGTACTTTCCAGGGAGGCTTAAAAAAATGTCAGATGTTAGCTTATTGTAAATATAGGCAACTGATACACCTCTCAAGTCTACACCTTTTCACCAAATACTAGTTTCACTGGCTCAGCTCAGAACCTCCCTCATCCTTAATTTTAGGTTGTTGCATTAACCTCGTCATTCATTTCTGTCCATCCATGACCTCTTGCTAGTTTAATTTTCTACGCTGCTGTCAGTATGAACTTCCTTGAATGCATATGCTTCCCAGGGTATCTAGGGCAAAGTAGTTTAAAACTGCACAGAAGAACACATAAGAACCTTCAGCAGAGGATACTCGGCAAGGTTAAGGGGGCTGCTCTGGCCTGGCACCCCAGCTCTCCACTTACTGGCAGTGTAGCTTCTTTACCAATGTTGTTGTTAGCTGCCCTTGAGCCATCCCGATTTGAGGTGACCCCATATACAACATAACAAAACGCTGCTCACCATCCCTCTGATTGGTTGTAGATGAGACTGTTGTGATCCATAGGGTTTTTCTCTACTGATTTTTGATGTAGACCACCAGGCTTTTCTTCCTAGTCTGTCTTAGTCTGGAAGGTCACTGACACTTGTTCAGCATCATAGCAACACACAAGTCTCCACTGAGGGAAGGGTGGTGGCTGCGCTTCAGGTGTTTTGGCCAGAATCAAACTCAAGTTTCCCTCATAGAAGGTGAGAATTCTACCACTGAACTACCAATAACCTCTTTTCTCATCAATAAAGTGAGAAACATGTTTGCCTTATAGATTTGGTAAGGGTTAAATGACATAATGTATTAAAAGCACTTGGTCTAATGCCAAGGGATCAGTAAACGCTTGGTGTAATGTAATGATGATGTAATGATGATGATGATGAAGGAGATGATGACCACGGTGTCCCTGTACACTTTTCTGAGTGCTATTCTTGTATATCTTCATGACCAACTTACACTTGCAGAGATTTTTAATTCTCATCCCTCCCTGTTTTTTTTCACATCGCTTCTCTCTTTGGCTTATTCTTTCTGCAGTCTCCTGTTTAATGCCTTCTAAATTTTTTTTTATTTAAGGTTTAATCATGGTGTTTGCTTCTCTACACAGCATTTTCTCATCCCTCCTCTGTAATGTCTGCTCTGCACCATATGACTCTTAAGCAAATTCCAAGGAAGCCCTGAACCTACAGACTCTGGACTGTGTCAATATCTTTTCAATGTCAAGCACAGTGTCTGACATAAATATATTCAATATTTGTTTTAAGTAAATGAGCAAATGAGTGAATATGAGAACTTTAAGTGAATAATTCTGTATAATATTTGAGATCAAGCTTTCCCTGGAAAATCTTAGACTTACAGTTGCCTGGGTCAAAGAATTTTCCTTATCAGTATTTCTGTAGATGGAAGTAAATTTCCCAGAGAAATAATCGCCTTGTTCTGGTGGTGTGGTGGTTAAGAGCTATGGCTGCTAAAAAAGGGCTGGCAGTTGGAACCCACCAGCTGCTCCTTGGAAACCCTACGGGGCAGTTCTACTCTGTCCTACAGGGTTGCTATGAGTTGGAATTGACTCGAAGGCAATGGATTTGGGTCTTTTGGTTTTTTGTCTTATGTCACCTTAATTATCAGAGATGCTTGAAATGGACCCACATTAAATAAAAGACCTTATTCGTTGTGTTTAATTGTAGAGATATCATGTCCAAACTAATAACACAAACCACATGTGACTGTTTAAATGTAAATTAATTAACATGAAATAAAATTAGAACTCCAGTTCCTGAGTCACGCAAGCCATATTTCAAGTGCTCAATAGCCCCCTGTGTTTAGTGGTTGCTGTACTGGAGAGTACAGATATAGAATGTTTCCAGCATCACAGAAGGGTCCAATGAACAGCACTGATCTTGAGCCCTGCCTTTTTCACTACACCTACATACTAGGTTACATTCAAGCCCAATTATCCTCTGCCCATCCTTATAGTAGCAGAATTTTCTTTTGAATACATTTCAAGCAATAGTAATTGGGAAGCACGTTCTTTGCAAAATATTTTACTGTTTTCTATCAACATCAAGTAGTCCGAATTTTACCACGTGACATTTCCTTTCAGTGAAATTATAAAAATGTATTCCCCCATTTAATTTGGGACTTTTTATGTGCCACATCAATTTTGGAAAAAAAAATGCACAAAGATAGGTAAAGGGACTCACAGATCTTTCTTTTCTATGCTCTAACATTATTATTTTAATAATGCCTTATATTCGTGTACTTAAACTCAGCCGGTCCATAGCAGGACTAAGGCATTCTGACTCTTAGGCCAAGACCCTTTCCCCTCTACCATGTTGCCTTACACATGCTGTATCTGTAATAATAGCGAACAATTAGGAAAACATATAGACATGTCTATGGCCTCTTACAGCTCTATAGCTACCAGAGCAGAAAGATGAGCTGGTGCATTTGTTACAACTCTCAGAAGATAGATATTTTTTTCAGAATGACTGCCATTGTTTATACTTACAAACAGCACAATAATAATAATAATAACCCTGTAAATACCCTTGACTATTTATGGGATATATTCCTAGTAGTAGAATTGTTGGCATCCCCATGTGTGCAGGGTACAGCTGCTCCATAGGGTTTTCAAGTTTATGACCTTTTGAAAGCAGATTGCCAGGCTTGTCTTCTGAGGCACCTCTGGGTGTGTTTGAACCACCAACTTTTTGGTGAATAGTTGGGCGCTTAACTGTTTGTGCCACACAGGGTCATCATGAGTTGGAATTGACTCAATGGCAACTAAAAACAAGAACAGAATTGGTGGGTCCATGCAATTTTTGAAGACTTTGCTAAACATTGCCTGATTCACTCTCCCCACCCCGCCAAAAAGTACCAATTCCAATTTATACTCTTAATAGTAATGTACGAAAATTCCCATTTTCCGCATCCTCCATAAGTATCACTATCATTCTTCTTCTTTCTCTCCTAAAAAAAAATTTGCTAAAGCCTTAAATTTCCTGTTTGTTTAATTTGTAGGTCTTTTAAGAAATAATTAGTGATATTATTTTTCTTATTGAATTATGAAAGTTCATTACATATTATGTATATTCACTTTTTCTCTTTAATATATATTGCAAGTAGCATTTCTAGTTTTCCATTTGCCTTTAAATTTTGCTTATAGTATTTCCAGAAAGAACATGTTTTTATGTAACCATTCCTTTATGGTTTCTGCCTTTGATGGCATGCTTTAAAACTTTTCTATCTTCAGATCAGAAAATTATTCCTCTACATTTTCTTTAACTACTTGCATGGATTCATTTTTTATATTGAAACTGCTAATCCATCTGTAATTGTTTTTCATTTGAGGGATGGGTAGAGGTAAGATTCTTCTGAATATAACCTTCCCCCAAACAAACCAAAATTAACAGATTTCAGACATAAAGTATTGTTAAGAGAAATAATTTAAAATTTTAAATAAAAAAATCATAATTAAAAAATTGAAATGGGGTCAATAGTGAGCATTTCATCATATGCATGCCAGAGAGTGAGGGGTTATTATAATAATATTGCTTTAAAATATATCAAGCTAATATTATCATGCAAGAGAAATCAGTTGATTCTCCCTTTTTATATATTTAAAAAAAGAAATTGCTCATTCTTAGCAATGAGCTCACCCTTTTCTTTTCAGATACTGGCCCACACATCATACAATTCTTGATAAATTTAATAATTTCTGGTGAAAGACTCTTTTGCTTATTGAACAAAGCCAGCATACTTTATAACAAGCTCTGGCAAGACTATAACAAGCATACCTACTCTTAGTGATTTTTTTTTTTATTAATGGAATTAATTAATTTAAGAGTAAATTTTTGAGAATCACACTACCCATAAGAAATCCCCACCTCATTTCTAAAAACACTGGCATTTTACTACACACAGAGCCAAGACATTTCTTACTAAGTCTATCTTATTCTCCAAATTAATTATATTCGTTTTCATAATCATTATCAACATGGCACCCTCAGTTTTGTTTCTTTTTTTTCACTTGAAAAGTTTAAGAATCTTTACAAAAGAACTTAATTCTTTTCACATAAAAAAAAAATGACATGGTGGTCAACTGAAAAATTTGCTTTAATGAATATGTAAGTTCAAAAACAGCAACTCCTAAAATTAGAATATCCAGCTGATATTGAATCTTCATTCCATTTTCATCTACTGACCTTCATCTATTTTAGAAATATTGTCTTGGGGTCCAAAATTCACCAGAAGTTTTATAGAAGAAGCCACATCAGTCAATAGGATTCTTCCTCATTATGACTGCTGAACATCTATTATCTCCTTAACAGGGGTTAAGGTTTGCCAATAATTAGCTACTTGTCTGAGAGCCTGGGGAGTGTTGGAAATTAAAGCTAAAACGCTAAGAAACACTGTCAATCATTTACAATAAACAATAAAACAATTTTAGCAAGAGGTGACAAAAATATGATTCAATTAAATACATCTTGGCCAAATTTCTAATTTAAATTAAGTACCCCAAAAGTTAATTCTCAGTTCTTAGGAACTTAAATACTAAAGCAACTAGAGATGAAGTTTTCATCTTACGGACCCTCTCAGTCTTGATCACCTCAGAAATGTATGTCTAGCTCTAAGCTCTACACTGGCTGATAACATAACCCACAGCAATGAGGATCGAAACAAATTCAACTATGAGCTTTTGTTTTTTTTTCATATCAATAAATAAAAGAAATTTTCTGTGCCTTATCATAAATTGAAACATGAAATAGTGGAATACTAGTACTTTTTAGTAATTTCACCTCACCCACCTATTCTCTCTCTTATATTTAGAGAATTAACCTATTCTAGCTGAAGGGAAAGAAGAAAGTTTGAGTAAGAGATCATTCACACTTTTATCTTTACATTTTGTTTATCTTTTTTTTTCTTGTGTCTTCTGTCTTTCTTTCCCTTCCTCTTTCTTTCTCTCCCTCTTCTATTTTTCCTTTAATAAAAGCAGATCAATTTCTACCTCAAATATTGTCAGTTTTGAGAACTTCACACTTTAAAATCTTTTACCAGGTACCATCTTTCACCATTCTTTGGTAACTTCCCATTCTCTAGTAATAGCAACTTATGCTTGTGAAACCATTTTATGCTTTGAAGGACATTTCATTGCTAAGAGAATAAGAGAATGAGCTGTAGTCAAAACAACTAAGTGAAAAAGGAAAAAATGAATTTCGATTCATGGATGGCCATTTTATAAATGTTACGTGCTATTATAATGCTTTTGATATTTGTTATTGTGGAAAGAGTTCCCTTTATTTGAATTCCTGGTAAAAATTGCTTTGAATAGTAATTATAACTCCTTTCTCAAACTTAGAGGACGACCTGGAGATATGAAAACTAGAAAGACCAAGAAAATGGCAATGAAAATTACTGAGCTTAAATGGCTTTAACAAAATTTATGTTTCTTTTATTGATAAAAAAGTGGTATGTGACTAAACTTGGAATAACTTAATGGCTTTTATCCTAATTAGTGCCAATGAGTAGCAAATAAAATAACTGGCTTTAACAAAGAAAGGAATTTTCAAAGCATTTTCTATATGAAAACACTCCAAGTGAACACTGAATATACCTTAATAATATTGTGGATCTGCTACTGTTTAGGTAGGTCTTGTCTCTTTAGATGCCAAAATAACTTCGTTTTAAGAGGAGAGAAGTTGCATAGCTTAACACTTGACTAAAAAGGTAAAGTAAATCCAAATTTCTTATGAGAAAGACAATATCAAACACCAGTGGAAATGATGAACAACAACACAACTGTATGTTATTATTAAAGAAATTTTCTTCTTTTTTACTGCACCTTGTGCACATGTTAAAGGCTCCCTTTTAAAGCAAGCTGAGAGGGTCATATGTAAGCCAGCCCAAAGAAGGCTTCTGCACTCTGGGAACTGATGCTTCACCGAGCCACACTGAATTGTTTACATTCGATTTTTACTAGTGC
Organism: Elephas maximus indicus; assembly: GCF_024166365.1. NCBI lineage: Eukaryota > Metazoa > Chordata > Mammalia > Proboscidea > Elephantidae > Elephas > Elephas maximus. Next base: position 42,381,390 of record NC_064829.1, on the reverse strand, counting down.
CTGGGAAAGAAGAGTTCATTTCATAGTCAACTAGATTGCATTCATTTCTGTTTTTAAATAACACACATATAACCATCATGACTAAAAGAAGAGACTACCAAGAAGCATTTTAAAAAGTTATAAAAATCATAGACAAAACCGAGCTATTCACATTGGATGAAGTTGGCAATAATACGATGAAAAAGGGAAAAAGAAAAAAAAAAAACACAACTCAGAGGCAATAAATACACTAAGCATGCAGAAGAACTTTGCAGTACTGCTAAGTACAACATACAAGTACCTTTGGACCAAAGCCACTAATAAGCTCTCCTCTAAGAAAAGTGGACCGTTTTCAAAGAGCAAAAGAAACAAGAAAAACTTTGCTCAGTTTTAAATTGATCTGAAGACATCAATTATCAGTCTCATCCCTCCGTTTCCAGTTTTCTTTTACTTAAAACACACACACACACGCTCCCATAGAACTATAAAAATTCACAACATTTTAGTCCCTCAAATTAAAAACAGATGAAATCGGAGGGGCCAGGGGATAAAACGGGGCAGGAGAAACGTGTCCTGTGCCCTGTGGGGCTGGGGGTGGGAGCGACAGTGAAATTCCACCCAGCAAGTTATGCCACTGCGACAGAAGAGGTATTCAGTTTCATAGATTCAATTGTACCTTACCTGGTTTTGTAGTTAAACACACCAACATGCCCCTAATCCTCTGAAGTACTACACAGGCTGAACGCTACAGTATTTGACCTTACACATTGCCACAGAAGAAACTCCAAAGTAACCTTTAACTTCAATAAAAAGCTGTGTTCATTCTTTCCTTGTGCTCCACACACAGCAATCTAATACACCTCATCATGTGGTCCGTTGCCATGGTAGCAATGAATCCAGCTGCTGAAATACAAAAGACTGACAAAAAGTTGCCTTTCTCCCCTCCACCCACCCTGAGAAAGTCAGATTTTTTTTTTTTTTTTCCTGTATGACAAGTCTAATTTGAATATGTTTCTGTGGTTGACTCAACTTCATGGGGGGGAAAAAAAAACAGAAAATGAATAACAGAGATATAAGAATAAAAGGTCCCTCAAAGCATTTAAACCAACTAATGAAATTTTAATGAAATAACTATGTACGTTTTTAAGTTGCCACGCACGAATCCCCTGAAATTCTGATTATCTACTACTTCTGCCAAATAAATATTTTTAAATGTTAGTTACTAACACAACAGGAAATGCAACAATAATCCCACAGCTTCGTTAAAAACAACAACAAAAATACATTATTCAGTAAACACAGGTGCTGAAAACACTATATCAGTATATAAGGGGCTAGTCTTAAAGTGATTTTCTAGAGCAAACTTCTAATCACAAGCTCAGATGTAGTAGGTAAAATTTATTTACTTTTCATCAATACCCTGTGTTTAATCATTACTTCAACAGATTAGGTTTCAGTTTTTCTTAAATTGATCCATAGATTTGGGTTTGTGGTTATGCAACCTGTGAAAACCAACAAAACTGTATTTGGGGATTCTGGGGTCTTGGAGCTGGGATAATATCAGCCCTGAACAATCCTGGGACCCCCAAACTAATGGGGATTTAATTATCTAAATCTTAATTAAGATTTAAGGAATCGCTTTCAGTTTATTACCAGTAGTTTAAGGAGGGGCGAACGAAAGTCCTGGGTGACTGGAGCTTTGCCTGACACCAGCTACTGTCCTTCCTCCTGCCATATAGGTACACCAGCTGGTGCTGCTCCCTGTCCTCCAGTGGGCTGCTGCTTCGTGCCCTAGGCTTGTACCGCTACACTGCTGCTCCCACTGCCTTGCTTATTTCCCAAACTTAGCTCGTATTTCATAATAATTTGTTTGTGTATCTATCTCAGCCCTTTAGATATGGACTCTCCTAGAAACAGGGACATCGTCTTATTCATCTCCCTATGTGCCATAGTTAAGAGCTATGGCTGCTAACCAAAAGGTCAGCAGTTCAAATCCACCAGCTGCTCCTTAGAAATCTTATGAAGCAGCCCTACTCTGTCCTATAGGGTCGCTATGAGTTGAAATCGACATGAAGCAAAGGGTTTGGGTTTTTTTGTTTGCTTGTTTTAATACCAAGTAACTACTGAAGGATTTGGCATAATGTAGGGCTCAGTGGCTATTTTTTGAATGGATAAGGGAATGAATGTTTCATTTGAGAGCACTGCAGGAAACCTCAACTCCTCAGGACTGTGTTCCCAGCAGTCGCTGCTGGGGTTAAACCCTTAATAGACTGCACAGGCTTTTCCTGAATGCACGGCATCACTAAGGGAGGCAGGACAGAGTAGCTCTGTGAAGTCACACACACAGCAGTTTTGAAGCCTGGCTTTTGTCAATACTAGCTTATTTAACTGGATAATTTAACCTTTCTATTTTTTTTTTATAGTGGTTAAGAGCTCGGCTGCTAACCAAAAGGTCGGCGGTTCAAATCCACCAGCCACTCCTTGGAAACTCTATAGGACAGTTCTACTCTGTCCTATAGGGTCATCATGAGTGGGAATCAACTCAGCAATGGGTTTCAGCAATGGGATACCTTGATTTACTGTTCTGTCAAAGTCCCTACGTTATAGATATGCAAAAGGGTTAAATGAGATAATCCAAAGAAAGCATTTAGCACCAAGCTTGAAATGTACTAAGCGCTCAATAAATGATGGCTAGTATTATTTGGTAAGGAGTCCATGGGTGGTACAAATGGTTATGTGCTTGGCTGCTAACCAAAAGGTCGGTGGTTTGAAACCACCCAGGGGTGCCTCAAAAGAAAGGCCTGGCAATCTGCTTCCAAAAGGTCACAGCCTTGAAAACTCTACGGGATGCAGTTCTACTCTGAAACCACACCCGGGGTCGCCGTGAGTCTGCATGGACGTGATGATGCGGTTCAGTGGTAGAATTCTCGCCAAGGTACTGCATGCGCAGCCACCACCTGTCTTGTCATTGGAGGCCTGCATGTTGCTACGACACTGAAGAGGTTTCAGCAGAGCTTCCAGACTAAGACGGACTAGGGAGAAAGGCTTGGTTATCTACTCACAAAAATCAGCCAAAAAAACCCCTGTGGATCACAACAGTGCCTTCCCATTGTGTATGGGGTCACCACGAGCCGAGGGCTCACTTGACAGTAGCTAATAACAACAATGTTATTTAGTAAAAACTCTTTTTATATATTTTGAAAAAGAGAAACAATGAGAAAGCTGACTGGCAACTGCCTTGCCCTTGCTGATAAAATTGTTGTTGTCGACCAGATGCACATTGTCAGTCATACTTCATAATGTGGGTTTGGGTAACAACGCATAGCGGATACAGCGACCATTTCAGACAAATGGCCAGGGCTGCTTGCTCCCACTTACAAAATAAACCAGGAGGGGACCTGACCAGTCAACAGGTGATGCACATTCCCTATGCAAAATGGAAGGTGGGAAGAGCATTAACTTGGTAGTCAATTTTTTTTTTTTTTACCTTTAAATATGATAGAAAAACACAGTAAGAGTTTACTTAGAAATTTACATTGGAACCTCCAAAACTGACCTGTGATTTTTTTTCCAAAATAAAATGGGATGTAAAGAATCTTAATTATAAATGGTTTCAGAATAGAAATTATATATACAGAATACTATTTTAACAGTTTACTAATGTTGAATTAACCCAGCCAAACCATTGCTATTGAGTTGATTCTGACTCGTAGTGACCCATAGGGTTTCCGAAGAGTAGCAGGTGGATTCAAACTGCTGACCTGTTGGTTAGCAGCCTGAGCTCCAAACCACTATGCCACCAGGGCTCCGTTGGATTTACAGTAGCCTTTAAAATAAGGTCACTTTGCTCTGTAACAAGTACTGTACACTGCTCACCAATATAGACTTTCAGCTGTTTTCCTCCGCAATCATATAAATCAGGAAATAACCTGACACCAGAGCTAACTGTATAGAGAAATTAACATTAAAATCCCTTTGAAGACTATGAAGCAAAGAAGACAACCATGGGTTAAAAAAAAAAAAAAGCTTGTTGCAGAAAAAAAAAATCTTTGCATTGCAAGCAGTTTGTCAGAAGAATAAAATGAATGTTGCACATTGCACAATTTTTCTATCATTAAAAAAAAAAAAGACCTACAATAATCAGCTGAGATTATTAAAATAGCTTTGGCACTGCTACAACCCTGAAAAATCTTCAGTGTTGTGACTCATGATGACACAGTCCTATAAAGCATGTAAGTGTCTGAGTGAGGCAGGGCAGGCAAAAAGGCAAGGAGCACTCACACTGGGGGGAATCAGCATCTCTGAACAGTTGGTAAGGGAAAGACTAATAGAACCACAATTTGAATAATTCACAACCATTCTTATGTGTGGCTGGCTTAGTAAAGACTCATTCACTTCTTTAAAAACCTGTATCTTGTGTTTTTTCCTCTCCTACAGATTGGCGGTACGGCCATTATATTTATCTAATTGTTCTTCATTTTGTAAATTTAAGAGTCTTTCATTTTTTTTTCATAGACCAAGAGGCAGTCGTTCGAACAGAAAAAGGGGATACCGCGTGGTTTAAAATCAGAAAAGGTGTGTACCACGGCTGCATCCCTTCACCATACTTATTCAATCTGTATGTTGAGCAAATAATCCAAGAAGCTAGAGTATACGAAGAAGAATGGGGCCGCAGGGTTGGAGACAGTCATTAACACCTTGCCATATGCAGATGATGCAACCCTGCTTGCTGAAACCGAAGAGGACTTGAAGCACTGAAGATCAAAGAAGACACCCTTCAGGATGGATTACGCCTCAGATAAAGAAAACAACTGGACTAATAAGCAACATCATGATAAACAGAGAAAATACTGAAGTTGTCAAGGATTTCATTTTACTTGGGTCCACAATCAACAGGCATGGAAGCCGCAGTCTAGAAATCAACCAATGCATTGCAGTGGGCAAATCCGCTGCAAAAGACCCCTTTAAAGTGCTCAAAAGTAAGGATGTCACTTTAAGGACTAAGTTGCACCTGATCCGAGCCATGGTGTTTTCAATCGCCTCATATGCCTGCAAAAGATAGACAATAAATGAAGAAGACCAAAGAATTGATGTCTTTGAATTATGGTATTGGTGAAGAATATTGAATACACACCCTGGACTGCCAGAAGAATGAACAAATCTGTCTTGGAAGAAGTACAGCCAAAACGCTTCTTAGAAGCAGAAATGGTGAGACTTCGTCTCACATACTTTGGACATGTTACCAGGAGGGACCAATCCCTGGAGAAGGACATCATGCTTGGTAAAGCAGAGGGTCAGTGAAAACGAGGAAGACCCTTGACTTGACAGACTGACACAGTGGCTACAACAATGAGCTCAAGCATAACAGCGATTGTGAGGATGGCACAGTGTTTCGTTCTGTTGTACATAGGGTTGCTATGAGTCAGAACCAACTTGACAGCACCTAACAACAACAATTTCATACAAAAGATCCAACCACCTAGAGAGAAACAGCTTTTCGACATAGGTGATAATACTTCAGAATGTGGCCTCAGAAAGTCAGTTTGCCAAACCCTGGTCCCTTAGAGGAGGGAGGGTGTTTATGAGGTTATTTGCTTCACTGCTCTCTCTTCAGACAGGAGGGCACCTAATTTGCAACAAACTCAAGGTAATTTAATATGAGCTGAGAAGTCATGTGCTTGAATTAAACAGCATGGCTACAAAAAGCACTGGTTGCCAGCATTAATGAAATTAAAACAAGGCAAAACTGTTTGAACCTCTCTAAAGAAACTTTTTCAGGTCTCTTTTTATTATTTATTTATAAATAATATTTATAATATAATATTTATAAATATTATTTATTTTCTAATATCACAAAGTGCTTATGTTAGGACACTAACATAAGAAAACTTATTAACAGCAACAAAAAAGATTGTGATCTACTGAACAATATTTGCAAGCACATAGTTTCTTGGACTTTTTTTGAGCAGCTGACCTAAAAAATATTAACCGGATTAGTATCTATTCTACTCATGAAAATGTCTTATGAAAGAGCAAAGCTGTTGTAAGCCATCTCAATTTTATTTAACTCAATATCAAGATACTATATTTTACCCTTAAGACATTTTGATAACACGTACTCCTTCTGAATTGTATTAACAGTGTTATAAATAATACGAATTCCTTTGTGGGATTCTACTGTTGACGCATCACAGAAAAGATGTGATTTTAAATAACACTGTGAATTGATTGCTATCTATCCTACATATGACTTATTTTGTTCCTCAAGGCTACTTGCCCTACTCACTTATGGAGTTTTCTTCCAAAACTCCTGTTTTTGTATTTTTTATCTCTTTAAAATACACAATTATACAGTTAGGGTCTGGATTGATCATTATCAGAAAACATACTTGGTTTTTAAAATTAATAATAAAAAGTCACATTTATTGTTCACTTTTTCACTATAAAGGTAATACACATCCATCACAGAGAAGTTGAAAAACACAGAAGTATTTACGAAATAACATTAAAAGCATTCATAATTCAACTAGCAGAAGTAACCAATATCAACATTTTGATGTATTTAACCTATATATTAAAATAGTTGTATAATTTTGAAAATCACTTCTTTTTTGCTTAATGAAATAAATGCATAATAAGCACATTATGATATTATTTATTCTTTGGAAATATTATAATAGTTGCAGAAAATGCCACTGTTTGGTTGTATCAAAGTTTATTTAACCTACTACCATCAAGTTGATTCCGAGCCATTGTGACCCTATATGAACAGAATAGAACTGCCCCACAGGGTTTCTCAGGTTGAAATCTTTATGATAGATTACCATGTCTTTTCGCCCATGGAGCAGCTGGTGGGTTTGGTCTGTCAACGTTTCTATTAGCAGCCAAGCACTTAGCCACTGTACCGCCAGGGCTCCTTGGAGTTTATTTAGCCATTCCTTACTGTTAAATACACACTTAGTCTTTTCAAGGCTTCTTATTATAAGCAATGCATCTTTGTATATAAATTTTTAGTTACATCTTGGGTTATTTCCTTAGAATAGGATCCTAGGGGAGAACTACTGGGCTTAAGTTAGAAAATCTAGGTACAGAATTTTAGAATGGGCAGATCCCCACCTATAATTTAATCTAATATCTTATTTTATTGATGAGGTAACTAGGACTCAATGAGGTGAAAGAGCTAGTTCAAAGTTTTGCCAGGAATTATTCTAATACTAGAAGAGGACCTGGGGTTCTTTGACCAAGTCTGGTTTTTCTAATTTCACCCACGCTGACTATCAGTGGCAATTCATCCAAGGTGTTCCCTCCCAGTTCCAGTTTGATGTCTTCTGTGAGACTCCATGAATGTGCTCTAGAATCCAAGTCAGGAATGGGAGTTACTTAGAGCTGGGTGATACTGCTTTCTCTGTCAGGGGCAATCCACATGGCAGTATCTTGAAAGCCACCTTCCACTGATAGCAAAATAGAATGGATCCTGAGAAACAGTAAATATTCTCCCAGACCCAAATTTCTCCTGTGGAGAACAAAAGGAAAGATTCCAAGGAAAGTTGAGGGGTCATGATGCTCATAAAGTTAGTGAGCTCAAATTCATACAAAATTAGGCCAGAGCCCTTTTATGGACTCTGAGTTCTTTTATGTCTTGTATTCTGTTGGTAGAGAAGAAGGTCTGTGTGATTTGAATGGAAGGTTGTCAGGTAAACCAATAAGTATGTGTTTGGTCACCCTCTGTGACAATCCTATGTCCTGAAAACCCAGGTTAGTTTGTACAGCCATGACGATGTCTCCGTTTGATGGGATATATTCTTTATTGGCTATAGGGAAAAGGGAAGGATATTTTTGAAAATCAAATCATGAAGTCAAGGAAACAGGCAGATTCCTGAGACCGCACTCCTGAATTTCATTTTCTTAGTCTGAGTACGCTGTACTAGTGTCAAAGACAGGCAGATTTCCTGAGAACTTGCTTGTAAAAGAATTCATTTTCTTAGACTGAATAGCTAGTACTAGAGACTATTGTTTCTGGTCTCTTCGACTTATTCCAAAATGAGACGACTTATTCTAACTCAATAAATTTTAATTAAGTGCCTTCTAAAAGCATATTGTATTAGATGTAGGCAGAAACATAAATAACTTACAACCTAGCTAGGGAGATAAGAATACGGATAAAGAAAATATAACAATATATGAGAAAGTATATACTGACTTGAGGGTGGGAGATAATTAGGCCAGTTTAGGCAGAATATTTAGTGCAAGGGGAAAAAAAACAAAACCACCCATACAGTGTCTAAAAGCTTGGAAAGCATTTGTTATTAAGATTTATTAGGTATGTTTTCCAACATTCTTTTACTTTGTGACCAAGGACTTAAAAGATACCAGCACAGCATGCATTCTAAAGCTCTACAGAAGGACGACTGTCGTAGCCTAAGAGTGTATTCAGTGGCCAAGATTAGATGTAGGAGTGATCGAGTTACTGAGTTTCTCCCTTCCTTTGTGATGCTTCCCTTGGAAAAGACACATAATTAAGTAGTTGATGGCTGGGGGAGGAAACCCTGGTGGCGTAGTGGTTAAGCGCTACGGCTTCTAACCAAGAGGTTGGCAGTTTGAATCTGCCAGGCGCTCCTTGCAAACTCTGTGGGGCAGTTCTACTCTGTCCTACAGGGTTGCTATGTGTTTATTGTTATGCACCCTGGAAAGGCTAATTACTGATGGCAACAATGACAAAAACAAAAGATGTTAGAAAATGAAGCAGGTTAGAAGGAAAATTAAGGTAAGGCTATAGGAGACAAAATTATTATTAAAAAACACAGATTAATAAGAGTCTGAAAAGAATTTAAGGTGATTTAGAGGGAATGAAGGAAACAGAAGCACATATGGGGTCACCATGAGTTAGAGTTGACTCAATGGCAACTGGTTTTACTGGTTTTTATGTGGATCAGGATAATACAGAATAAAACCACTAAGAAGTGGAGAATGGAGAAAGAATACTGGTGAAAAATGATTAAGAGAACTGCTTGAATCAACGGAGACAGGCAACAAACTAATATTTGAAATTTCATTCTCTTTGCTGAAATAAATTTCATTACTGGAATGAAAGGAAAAGGTCCACCTAGTAGTTGAACAAATTTTTATATAAATTGACCCACAGTATAAAGATACCAGGCACTTTGGACCCTTCTGGGTGTCTGTGGTAGCAAGTACTCCATTAGCACAGATCTTCCACCTGACATTTAAGAGGTTCCCATATGTGAGGCTGAGGAGTTAACTGGAGTCATCTCTGAGATATTATCTTTGCTCCAAACGTTACGCTGGCCAATTCTTCATTAGAGTACGGTATTTGGTTCAGAGCCTGATGGTGAAACATGAAATGGAGAAACTGGAGAAGGTACAACAGTGAACACAAACAGGAAGGAAAGTGGAATATAAGACTGTGAGGGAGGTGCTTAGGCATTTGAAAGGATATCTGCTCATAAATAAGGTTAGCAGGTGTTCTTCTTGTTTTTTTTTTTTTTTTTTTTTTTTTACCAAAGGCACCACAGTATGCTTTTGTCAGGTTAAACATTAGGATGAACCATGCACCACAATGTAAACATTCTGGCCTATACATAAAAAAAAAATAAAATTTTATTATTATTATTTTTTAATACCAGGCTAAATAGCATTACTATTCTCTTTTGTTCATCAGATATGAATAGAATTTTCAGAGGATATTAGCCACTCATGTTTGCCATACATGTAACATGTAATCCCAGTGAAGTCACAATTATGTGTTTATATTGAGCAGAAAGTGTAAGTCACATGTTAGATTCCGTGGTTTAGACTGCCCACCCATTTTGTCATAGTAATAATATTCACAACAATAAACACAAAGACTGTTTTGTCTATTTCAGGTTTTATAATATCTTTGGTAAACATCGTAGACCAATTAAAAAATAAAAATGTGTGTCTTATCATAAAAAGTCCAGACTTAATGGTCTGACTGAGACTAGAAGGACCCTGGTGGTCATGGTCCCAGGCCTTCTGTTAGCCCAAGACAGGAACCATTCCCAAAGCCAACTCTTCAGACAGGGTTTGGGACTGGACAATGGCATAGAAAATAATACTGGTGAAGAATGAGCTTCTTGGATCAAGTAGACACATTATAGTATGTTGGCATCTCCTGTCTGGAGGGGAGCTAAGAGGGCAGAGGGGGTCAGAAGCTGATCAAGTGGACACAAAAAGAGAAAGTGGAGGTAGGGAGTGTGCTGTCTCATTAGGGGGAGAACAATCAGGAGTATATAGCAAGGTGCATATAGATTTTTGTATGAGAGACTGACTTGATTTATAAACTTTCACTTAAAGCACAATAAAAAAAAAGTGTGTCTTATCTTAGTCATCTAGCACTGCTATAACAGAAACACCACAAGTGGATGGCTTTAACAAAAAGAAATTTATTTTCTCACAGTCTAGTAAGCTAGAAGTCCAAAGTCAGGGCATCAGCTCCAGAGGAAGGCTTTCTCTCTCTGTTGGCTCTGGAGGAAGGTCCTTGTCATCCATCTTTTCATGGCCTGGGAGCATCTCAGCACAGGAACCTCAGGTCCAAGGACCTGCTCCCGGCGCTGCTTTTTTGGTGTTATGAGGTCCCCAACTCTCTGCTTGCTTCCCTTTCCTTTTATCACTTGAGAGATAAAAGCTGGTGCAGGCCACATCCCAGGGAAACTCCCTTTACATTGGATCAGGGAGGTGACCTGAGTAAGGGTGGTGTTACAATCCCACCCTAATCCTCTTAACATAAAATTCCAATCACAAAATGGAGGACAACCATAGAACACTGTGAATCATAGCTTAACCAAGTTGATACATGCATTTTTTTGGGACACAATTCAATCCATGACAGTGTGCAAACATATTTTCTAATTATTTATAATCTCATCAACCAACCAATAGGTAGTTACCTATTCCTATCTGTCAGAATTCCTATTTATTCCTATTAGTTGGCGGTTCAAACCCACCAGATGCTCCCCAGGAGAAAGATGTGGCCGTCTGCTTCTGCTGCTTTTACATCCTTGGAAACCCTATAGGGCAGTTCTCTGTCCTACAGGGTTGCTATGAGTCGGAATTGACTCAACGAGGGCAGTGGGTTTGGTTTGGTCTTCGTATCTGTCTCTATATAAACATGTCTCTTGATTTTTAAACACTGTTACTTCTTAAGCTGCAGTCTTTCACATTCTAGGGGAGGCTACAAAAGTTATGACTTCACTTTTGAAAGAAGTGTGGGAGCATGCTGAGGGAGGACGGTGAGGGATGAGTTGTGTGTAAGGGAAAGTTCAAGCAGCTATATCATAGAGGCTGTTGTTTATATAAGATGAAAACCCTACAGAGGGGTTTTTTAACATTATGGGTAAAGAAGAAAAAGCCTATGTAGAGAAGCTGCCCAAGATTCCACTCTGAGACAGAGGGACCGGGGAGGTAGAAAGAAAACTTTGCAAGAGTGCTTCTGTAGAAGCTAAGACAAAGGGGATTTTTGGGGGGAAGAAACTTTAATGGGTTTATTGCTTACAGATAGTCTAGTCTGGAAGAGAAACTAAACTACTCCATGTAATAGAGAAAAACGCTGTGTTCACTATGGCTGGGGCAGCTGGAAAATTATGAGTTTTTAACAGTAATGGCGAAGGGTTTGGGGCCTAGAGCCAGAGAGGGTGTTGAGGTTCTGAACATGGGGAACAAGGGGCAGGTCAAAGGGAACTCCTACCTGTAGGAAAGCAGGTCCAAAAACATGGTAGGCCTGGAGGACAACAGCCAACATGGGACCCCCTCTGAAGGGCATGACTTATCATCTAGGGAATAATTATGCTGGCGACCAAATCTAAATATTCTTACTTGTGATATTTCTCTGCTTTTGCCAAGAATTTAAGATAACTTTGTGAACAATTGCTCACTGGTCTCAGCTTCACAGTGGGTAATTAAATTTCCAAGCTCGGAATTGGGTGTGAGGAGCACTTAGCTTGTCTTTCTGGGGTGATACGATTGCATCTCAGACCTCTCTAAGAAAGTGACATTTGAAGTGACACCTGTGAAGAATGAGGATGAGGCTTTTCAGGCAAAGGGTGAATTCCCTGAGTGGGAAAGAGTCTGATATGTTCAAGGAACACAAGAAGACGAGATAGTGCATAAAGAGGAGAGGGCCATGGTATGAAGCTGGAAGAGCTGGCAAGGACCAGGGCTTTGTAGGCCATGTCAGGGATTCTGAAATTTATTCCAAGGGCAGTGGGAAGCTGCTGAAGCATTAAAAAAAAAAAAAAAGATAGTAACATATCCAACTTTCATTTTTAAAAGAATACCCTGGCTATGGTATGGAGAACAAATGGAAGAAAAACAAGAATGGATAAAGTGAAACTAGTCTGGAGGTTGATTGGTGATGGTGGACAAGAACGATGACAATAGAAACAGCAAGAAGTAGACACATTTGAAATATATTTTGGAGACAAGCAGGAATCAGTCATAGACTGAATGTGGGAGATTAATTAGAAAAAGGTGTAAAGAAAAGCTCCCAGCATTCTGGAGTAAAATGGAGGTGGCGTTTACTATGATGCAGAAGTGTGTGTGTGGGAGCATGCTGAGGGAGGACGGTGAGGGATGAGTTGTGTGTAAGGGAAAGTTCAAGCAGCTATATCATAGAGGCTGTTGTTTATATAAGATGAAAACCCTACAGAGGGGTTTTTTAACATTATGGGTAAAGAAGAAAAAGCCTATGTAGAGAAGCTGCCCAAGATTCCACTCTGAGACAGAGGGACCGGGGAGGTAGAAAGAAAACTTTGCAAGAGTGCTTCTGTAGAAGCTAAGACAAAGGGGATTTTTCAGGAAAGGAGGCTGGTCCTTAAGCAGAAAGCTGCTGAGAAGTGGAGTAAGATAAGAAAGGAAAATGCATTCATCGGCTTTGGAATATGGAGATAACGATGACCTTAACAAGAACTGTTTAGGTGGAATGGTGAGGGATAAGAAAGTGAGAAGAACGGTAGGTGAGGAGGCAGAGTGAGCCTGTGTGATTTTTTTTTTCTTCTTTTGAGAAACTTGTATTTGTAGAAGAAAAGAAACAGGGCAGCAACTGAAAGGAAATGTGAAGGCAAGGGAATATAGGCAATTCCAGAAAATATTTACCTGCTGAGGAGAGTGGTCTATTAAAAGTAGAAAGATTGAAGCTCTCAGAGAGAAAATGACTAATTGTGCTCAGTCCCTGAGAGGGTAACAGGAGATGGCATACAGAGTACATGTGGAGGGAAGCTGCCTCTCCTGTGTCATGAGGGAGGAATGAGAAGACGAGTGCCAATGAAGGTGCATTTGTACATTTAGGGATGGAAAGAAGAGGGGATTCCTGTCTGCTGGTTTCTACATTCTCAATGAAGTAGGGGGCAAAGTTATCTAGCTCAGAATGAACAATGGGGAGAAGAGGTTTGAGGTGAGAGGAGAGATAATGAACGAGTCGTGACAGAGACTAGAGAAATAGGACGATTGCCAGGCAGTGCTGCAGGCAGATCTGAAGTGGTGACCATGAATGCAAGAGTGATACCCATATGCTTTGGTGTGTGGTTTTCTTCAGCAAAAGCTCAGCCAAATAGGTGTGAGTATGGATAAGCCAGGTGAGTCGGTTCACTCAGGAGCTGGCTATTGACAGGTGAGTGTGATAGTAGGGAAGACATGCGAGGGACCTGAAAGTATGAAAAAGGAAAGTGTGTACAAAGGATGGGCCATCGAATCTAAGCCAAGCAAGGAGGGAAGTAAGGACAGGAGGAGGTTGACACATGGTGAGAAAGAGTTAGGACCAAAAGTCCCTGTAATAAACAAAAGTAATTGCAAATGTGGAGTAAGTATGAGAGCAAAGCAGTTGGAGAGAAGGGTATCTGATTCTGTGATCGTGGTGATGGTTCAGTTTCCGAAGATGGCCAGCTCCAGGAGCCACAGAAGTGGATGGTTGGGGTCAAGTGGAAGGATTCTTTTACATATGAGGAAAGTATTGATTATATCATCCATCAGGATACTGAAGTAATTAAGAATGAAGTTAAGAGTTGGAATAGGAATGTTTCTGTGACCTAAACAGAGTCAATCAGAGCCCTGTGGAAGACAGAGTTAATCTCTTTTCTCTGTGATCTATGGCTGGGCGGAAACCCTGGTGATGTAGTGTTTAAGTGCTACGGCTGCTAACCAAGAGGCTGGCAGTTTGAATCCACCAGGTGCTCCTTGGAAACTCTATGGGGCAGTTCTACTCTGTCCTATAGGGTCACTATGAGTCGGAATCGACGCAACGGCAGTGGGTTTTGGTTTTTGGTATGGCTGGGTAGACTGTGCAAACTTGGAGTTGCTGGTGGCCTTCTTCATCACTGCATTGATAGAGCTTGCTTAAGTATCAATCCAACACCAGAAGAAAATAGAGCTGAGGAAGGGTAAAGAAACAGGATAACCTTCGAACTCCTGGATCGACCCCTACCTGAAGCCTGATCATCTCTTTTTTTTTAAAATAGTTTGAGTGGAATTTTTATCACTTGCAAACATAAAGCATAGGTAAATGTAGATGAATCTATTTGTAGACGACATGATGATGGACTAAATTGTGTCCCCCCCAAAATGTCTGTCAACTTAGCTGGGCCATGATTCTTAGTACTGTGTGATTGTCCACAATTTTATGTGATTTTTCTGTATGTTGTAAATCCTATCACTACGATGTAATAAGATGGATTAACAGCAGTTATATTGATGAGGTCTACAGGATTAGGTATTATCCTAAGCCGATCTCTTTTGAGATATAAAAGAGAGAAATGAGCAGAGAGACATGGGGACATCCTACTACCAAGAAAGCAATGCTAGGAGCAGAGTGTGTCCTTTGGACCTGAGGTTCCTGTGCTGAGATGCTCCCAGACCTAGGGAAGACTGATGACAAGGATCTGCTTCCAGAGCCAACAGAGAGAAAGCCTTCCCCTGGAGCTGGCACCCTGAATTTGGTCTTCTAGCCTACTGAACTGTGAGAGAATAAACTTCTCTTTGTTAAAGCCATCTACTTGTACTATTTCGGTTATAGCAGCACTAGATGACTAAGACAAAAAGGAAATATATGTAGAGGTAATAAAAGCATTGGCTATCTATCTAATATCCATTCTCCTGTTTTTTCTTGCTGGCAGAGCACTGAATTTTTTTCAGCTGTTCACACCTCCACTGTAGGCCTCAGGAAAGGGTCTAAGTCAATCACTGCTATTGCAGTTCCCTTGCTAGTGATGCCAACTGATGTAAAGGAAAATATGCTGGGGCGGGGAAGGTGTTCTGGGAAAGGTCTCTTCACTCAAATAAAGAGACTTGAAGGGAGAAATGAAAAGGCTGGCACATCAGGGGTATGGCAAATGGCTCTGTGTGGTTGGGGCACAGGCTGAGTAGAGAGGCAAGGCCCACAAATAACCCGAAAGACAGTAGCACTCAGCTTGCTATTGCTGAAGTGTTGAAAAGCAGCAGATGCTAGATTGAGTGAAGGAGTAGGTCCAGGAAATTATGAATCAAGAAGCAAACCATTGTCTGAAAATAAGCTTTTTATTTTCTTTTTACATGCTGTGTATTATGGGGTTGTGTTTTGCAAATGGTTGCTAAAGGGAACAGTCTGCTTCCTGGTTTCTGATTATCAACATTTCCCAGGGGGTTCTGCACTGTTGGTGCCTAACTCCTGCCCTTGTTCTTCCTGGAGCTCAGACTCCCTGAGGGGCAGGCAACAAGCAAGTCAGAGGGCATCTCCAACAGGAGGCATAGGCCTATCCATCCCCTTTAGAAAGAGAAAAGTGTCCCATTATCCTGCAAAGCTTGCTACTTCAGCTTCTATTTTATTCAGTCAAACCTCCGGCACATGATTTGGCCTTTTCTATATCGTACGTACTCTTCTGGAATCCCATCCTCCCCATCAAAGGTATCTTCCAAACAGAAGCTTCCTAAAATATTTTTTAAAATGGAATTCCCTTTCTCAGGAACTTTTTGTCTTTTCTTCTAACAATGTCACTCCCTCTAGTCCAGGCCCCTAGAACCCAGCCAATTCACTCTAAACATTGGGAATGAAATAACGGGCCACGGTTAAGTTAACCACCTTGTTACCCTGCTCAGAGGACACATTTGTATTTTAATAGGAACCTTCTAGTAACAGTGTTTGGAAACCACAGAAAGCTATTGAATCTAGCTATATTTGAACAGAGGAGAACAGCAACCTGAGAGGAGCTAATCTTTTGAGTCTCAACTTTTGAATTCAGGGCCTAAACCCATTGTTGTCGAGTCAATTCTGACTCATAGCGACCCTACAGAACAGAGTAGAGCTGCCCCACAGGGTTTCCAAGGAGGACCTGGCGGATTTGATCTGCCAGCGTTTTGGTTAGCAGCCATAGCACTTAACCACTGTGTTACCAGGGTTTCTAACTTGCTAATTGCATGGCCTTAGACAAGTAATTTAACCTTCTGAGCCTCAATGTCTTCATCCAAAAATGGAGATTATAGTAGTACCTACCTAATGGAATGCTAGTGAGGATTAACTAGGTAACATATGGAAAGGAACTGATGTATAGCCTAGTATAGAGTAAATGTAGCTCTTGACACTTTGGGCAGTACAATTCTTTGTTGTTGTGGAGACTGTGCTGAGCCTTGCAGGATGTCTGGCAGCACCACTGGCCTCTAGCTACTAGATGTTATTAGCACCCTCCACTCCTACCCCAGGCATGACAACCACAAATGTGGCCAGACATTGCCAAATGTCCCCTAGGAGGCAAAATTGTCCCCAGTTGAGAATTACTGCTTTAAAGTGAAAATCCACCACAAATAAACATTGGTGGATTATTTTCTGTCCTGAACATGTCGTTATTTAGTTATGAGTACTGACATTTAAAACAGTCAAATTAAAAAAAAAAAAAAAAAAAAAACTTGTCATTTCAAAGCACTAATTATCTGTTTCATGTATCTGTACTTCTTGAAATTTCCACAGGACAGGATGCGAGGTGGGGCCCTATATCTGATGGCAGAATGACTTTCAAATGCTGACGTCTTTGATGTCTCATTTTTCACCTTAAAAAAAAAATCATTCTACCAAACAGTAAAAAATGACTTTAAAACAAAAATGAGAAGGTAAGGGGACAGGGAAACAAGATTAATGGAAACAGAAAAACCAGAGTGGAAATAATGAGAATGCCCATGCATTGTAAAGAATGTAACTAAGTTTACTGAACAATTTGTGTAGAGATAGTAGAATGGGATGCTAAACTGCTATGGAAACCTTCACTGAAAACACAATGAAATATCATTGTCGGGAGGACAGTCTGACTCTACGCCTTCCATCTGGGCTGCCTAAATAAAAGCCTCGAGCACAGAGCATTCTCTGATAAGGAGACTTAGTATTGAGTTGCCTTCTTTCTCTCGGTTCCTTATCTTTATCAGAGAAGCCTTCCTCCATTTGAGGCACATAGTAACTTTCTCTGTCTCTTGCACATGCGTGGGCACCACACAGCACCTAGCCAATCCCAGGAGAGAGGGAACAAAGTTTCTCATGCTACAGCACAAGGGGGGAAGTGTACCAGATTATCAGAGTTGATCTCAACGAGGAGACTTAAAAAAATACAAGCTTTACAAAGCTGAACATGAGTACCCTCAAGTCTGCTAGTTCACTACAATTTACTAAGTAGTCCTTATGTAAATTCCTGGCACGTAGCCATTACTGTCCACCGCCACTATAAAATTTCTGCTCTCCCACTGTGGGGTGTGGAGATCTGCTTTAGTCCCGCAGCCGCACAGGACTCACCTCGTATATAAGTCTCCCTAAGAAACTTCTCTGCTGCCAGCCTGGAGTTGCCCACCTCTTTCTTCAGCCTCTCTGTACCCTCTGTTTTTGGAGGCAAGTTTCATGTTACTAGCCCGTGCTTGCACAACTGGCGAGCCAGCCAAGAGACCAAAGAAACAGTGAGTAGGAGTGAAGCCTCTGTGGGAGAAATCCCAGGTTGTCCAGCAACCTCAATGTGGAGAGGTCTGGCCCATACGCTTTACCGTGGGCCTTAGTTATCTAGTGCTGCTATGACAGAAATACTACCAGTGGATGGCTTTAACAAACAGAAGTTTATCTCTCACAGTCTAAGTGGCCAGAAGCCCACATTCAGGGCACCAGCTCCTGAGAAAGGCTTTCTCTTTTGGTTCTGGGGGAAAGTCCACTGTCATCAGTCTTCCCCTGGTCTAGGAGCTTCTCAGTCCAGGGACCCTGGTTCCAAAGGACACGCTCCACTTCCAGCACTTCTGTTTTGATGGTATGAAGTCCCTCTCCTCTCTGCTGGAGTCTCTCTTTTATATTTCAGAACAGAATGACTGAAGATACAACCTAATCCTGTAGATTGTATCTTGCCTCATTAACATACCCAGCACCGTCAAGTCGATTCTGACTCATAGCGACCCTACAGGACAGAGTAGAACCGCCCCATAGAGTTTCCAAGGAGTTCCTGGTAGATTCGAACTGCCGATTCTTTGGTTAGCAGCCGTAGCACTGAACCACTACGCCACCAGGGTTTCCCTAATTAACATAACTGCCCTTAATCCTGCTTCATTAAAATCACAGAGGTTAGTATTTATAATAAACTAACGGGGTAATTACATCAGATCACAAAATGGAGGACAACCACACAATACTGGGAATTAAGGCCTAGCCAAGTTGACACACATTTTAGGGGAACATAATACAATCCATGACATTCCACTCTTTGGCCCACAAAAATTCATATCCGTGCCACATATAAAACACACTCATCCCATGTATCATCCAAAATGTTCTATAAATTCCAAGTCCAAATTCCATCCTGGGACAAAATCCTTCTCTATCTGTGAAATCTAGCATACAAGTTATCTGTTTCCAAAGTACAATGGTGGAACATGCACAAGGTAGACATTTCCATGACAAATGGGAGAAACTGGAGGGAAAGAAGGGATAACAGGCACCAAGCAAGTCAGCAGAACACATTACATTAGCTCTCAAGCCTTAAAAATAATCCTCTGTTCTCTGAGACTACTTAGGCAATGGCCTTGCCCTCCAGATTCTGAGTATTGGTTACATTCTCCAGATTCTGGGTGGAGGACCCTCGTCCCTGGGCTTCAGCTCTGCCTTCTAAGCCCATTGGAAAGGCAACTCTGCTCCCTTGGCTTTGGGCAGCCCCATTCTCCTAGTCCGTCTAAGTGGTGACTCTACCCACCTGTCTCTGGCAAGCCTGTTCTGCCCCTTGGGCATGGCAGCCCTGCCCCCTCAGCTTTGAGCAGCAGATTCAGTCCCATCCCTCTGACACTCGTGAAAAGCAGCCCCACACTCCAGAAACACGTTGGTGAAGATCTGACTCTATGAAACCTGGGAGGCCATGGCCCCACCCTTTCAGTCCCAGAAGGCTGTGGTTCCACCCTTTGAGACCCCAGAGGTCATGGTCTTACCCTTTGACACTGAGGCAGCTCTACTTCCCATGATCCTTGTCTCTTCAGCTTCTGCTTTCTGGTTCCTTGGCCTCTTAGCCCCTTGGCCCCTTGGGCCGGCCCAGCCTCTGCCCTGCTCGGTCAAGTGTTACAAAGCTCTTTAACTCTGATGATAAGTGCCTGTAGGTACCCCATTCTAGCCAGAAGGTACTCCGCTCTCTCATTTCATGGGTCAGCAAGCTTAGCTCTGCCAATCCACCAGGAAGCCTCCTGCCTGAAGGCAATCAGCTCTCTAGCTCTGTGGGTTGGCTTCTGCGCTGTCTCATGCAGGTCTCCTGCTTCTGCTGTTGCCATTTCTCTGCTGCTGTTTTTTGCTGAATGTCCTGTCTCTGATGTTACAGTTCTCCTCCCTTACTTCTGATCCGTCACCAGAATTGTCTTCGATGTCCATAATTCCACCAACAGTCTCTTCAAGGCAATCTAGGCTTTTACTATTAAGCACTTTAAAACTCTTCCAGCCTCTATCCAGTCAGTTTCAAAACTCCTTGCATATTTTAGCTATTTTTTAGAGCAGCATCCCACTCCCCTGGTCCCAAATTCTGTCTTAGTTTTCTAGAGTTGCTGTAACAGAAATATCACAAGTGGATGGCTTTAACAAACGAATTTATTGCCTCACGGTCTAGGAGGCTAGAAGTCCAAATTCAGGGCACCAGCTCCCAGAAGTCTTTCTTTCCTTCTCAGTTCTGGAGGAAGGTCCTTGTCATCAATCTTCCCCTGATCTAGGACCTTCTCACTGCAGGTACTCCAGGCTCAAATGATATGCTCTGCTCCTGGTCCTTCTTTCTTGTGGTATGAGGTCCCTCTCCTCTCTGCTCACATCTCTCTTTTATATCTCGAAAGAGATTGAGTCAAGATACAACCTAATCATGTAGATTGTGTCCTGCCTCATTAACATAACTGCCTCTAATCCTGCCTCATTAACATTGTTGTTGTTTTAGGTGCTGTTGAGTCAGTCCAGATTCATTGCAACCCTATGTACAACAGAACTAAACACTGCCTGGTCCTGTGCAATCATTGTTATGTTTGAGCCCATTGTTGTAACCACTCTGTCAACCTATCTCATCGAGGGTCTTCCTCTTTTTCACTGACCCTCTACTTTACCAAGCATGATATCCTTCTCCAGGGGCTGGTTCCTCCTAATAACAAGTCCAAAGTGTGTGAGATGAAGTCTTATCATCCTCATTTCCAAAGAGCACTCTGGCTGTTTTTCTTCCAAGACACACTTGTTTGTTCCTTTGGCAGTCTATGGTATAGTCAATATTCTTCACCAACACCATAATTCAAAGGCATCAACTCTTCTTCAGTCTTTCTTATTCATTGTCCAGCTTTTGCATGCATATGAGGCAATTGAAAATATCACGGCTTGGGTCAGGCACACCTTAGTCTTCAAAGTGACATCTTTGCTTTTCAACACTTGAAAGAGGTCTTTTGCAGCAGATTTGCCCAATGCAAAATGTCGTTTGATTTCCTGACTGCTGCTTCCATGAGCATTGATTCTGGATCCAAGTAAAATGAAATCCTGACAATGTCAATCTTTTCTCCATTTATCATGATGTTGCTTATTGGTCCAGTTTTTGTCTTTTTATGTTGAGGTATAATTAATACTGAAGGCTGTAGTCATTGATCTTCATCAGTAAGTGCTTCAAGTCCTCTTCACTTTCAGGAAGCAACATCATAGAGGTTAGAATTTACAACACAAAAGATAATTACATGAGATCACAAAAGGGAGAACAACCACCCAATGACCTCCATGTGGGGAGGTCTGGCCCATATGCTTTTCTGTGGGGAAAATCCCAGCTTGGCCAGCAACCTCCATGTAGAGAGGTCTGTCTTGTATGCTTGATGTATGTAGACTGCCATGGGAGTACAGGGATGCCCTCAAAACGCCAGATGACATAACCCAATTATAAACAAACACACACCTTATATGTATAAAAAATAAAAACTAAGAGAGTAGTAGTGGCCGTGAGATGGCCACTGCTCTGGGCTGTTCGGCTGGCCACCGAAGCCCAGCTAGCTGCTGAAGCACACATAAGAGGTTTACAGAAAGAGTTACAGTTAGAAAAAAAAAAAAAACCTGTGGCAGTCGCATTTGGCCATGACTAAAATATTGAACAGCTACATCCATGAACAGAATGAACAAGTAAAAACACTCGCCTTCGGGTTTGTAAAAATAAGAAATACAGGAGCTAGGGGAACAATTCCCTGGCCATTACTCAAATCTCTCCAACAATAAAATCAAAAAGAGTTGGAGAAGCTAAGCAGGTCCCTGGTACTGAAAATACCCTGTAACACTCAGCACAAAGAGAAAGTTAAAACAACACAGAGGGAAAAAAAAGTAAAAAGCCCGTCAAGATAGCTTGTGTTGAGCAGCCTTGAAGAGACATAACAAGCCTTCTCTCAAATTCTCTGGTAACTGCCCTGCCAAGATAATCGAGCAATAACATACTTGCAGCTGCAATAGTAAGGAGAAAACTAAAATAAGAGGGACCACTTCCATCCTATCAGGCAACTGAGCTGAACCCATGCTTGCACTCAGTACAGTAGAGGTGTGGCTCCACAAATGACTGAGGGCTCAGGCAACTTTGCCCAGCTCTTCTGACTTTTAGAAATAACTAAGACTAAAGATGAAGCCTAGGTCTCCGTGTCACCAGAGAGGACCAAAACCTTATGTTACCATTAAAGTTCAATTAAAAAAAATTTTTTTTTAAATACTGTTGAACAGGAGTCTGTGTTCTCTAAAACACCTAGCACCAAAATGAAAAAAAAAAAAAGCTTTTAAGTCTAAAGTCACCATTGTTGAGACCTTTGCCCAAGCTTAACTATAAATAAGTCCTGTCAGGGCTCCTCCAAACCCCTATTAAACGTTTGAATAATGTTAATATATTAATGTACACTTTTGTAAAATTTGCCTCCAAGCCCTGACAAGAATTACTGCAGTTACAGTCATTTTAATGAGACACACAGACACTGTAATGTGGGCTATAACTAATAGCCTAACCACTCAGTGTGGCCACCAACAACCCTCAGACTGACATATAAAACGAGCCCTTACAGAGATGAGACATCTAAACAAACAAGCAAGCAAATCAATTCTACTCCTCATAAGCTTTGTTACTTGTATAATCACCAGAAGCCCCCTATGTTAAGGGGGAAAATAACCAATGAGCAGACGGCTCTTGCCAGCTGACTTCAGAGGCTGAAACATTCTCTGTTCCAGAACAGATATACAACTGACCACCTCCTGAATTAAAAAAAGGACAGCCTGCAGAGGTTTACACGCAATCCTAACCTGGGCCTACACTTATGCACTGCCACTGTCATCAGAAAATGCCGAACAACGTAAAAAGACTAACCTACCTACGAGACCCTGGTCAAGGCTAAAACATGTCCACAGGCAGATTCCCAAGCCAACAAGCCAGGCCACTGTCAGCAAGTAAATTCTATCAAGGCCTCTTATCCTATAAGAGGCGTCCAGTGGATCTTGAATAAACTCTTTCACGTTCTATATTACATCCAAGTCATAACAGCGATCGAGCACCTCATTGAATGGACTGAAACAGCTAATGAGAACCACACATTTCAAACAAGAAGTCTGGGGTCTCAATGCAGCAGTTCCCTGCAAAAGCATTTTTCATTTTTGCCATATGTTTGATCAAACTGTCTATTCTCTACAATGTGTTTCTTTTTTATATAACTATTCCTGACAAAAAATCTGAATTCCCACAGAGGTCACTGCCTCAAGACTAGGACAGACAGCCTAGGTAGCTATACCTAGGCAACCCTCACCTCAGGTCCCACGGGAGGTAGGGGAAGAAAAAAATAATTGATAATGTCTCTTTCCTTCCAGGATTATCGCACAATGACAGACAGATCCCTCATCCATGGGCCTCAATGATATAAGCTTTTACTAAAACTACCAATCAGACCAACTGCTGCCTCTGTCAACATTTAAACTGAGATGACAAGTCATCTCCCCACATTGCTCCAACTGATCTATCAACAAAAAAGACACCTCATAAACCAAATAAATGTGTAACCTATCATACTAAGGAAACCCTGGTGGCGTAGTGGTTAAAAGCTATGGCTACTAACCAAATGGCTGACAGTTCAAATCCACCAGGTGCTCCTTGGAAACTCTATGGGGCAGTTCTGCTCTGTCCTATATGGCCTCTATGAGTCAGAATTGACTTGACAGCAGTGGGTTTGGTTTTTTGGATTTTTTATCATACTAAAGGGATCATATAGAAAATAAAAAAAAATTAGTACAGTCAAATCCACTCAAAAAAAAAAAATTGCCATAGAGTCGATTCTGACTCAGAGCGACCCTGTAAGACAGAGTAGAACTGCCCCACAGGGTTTCCAAGAAGCACCTGGTGGATTCGAACTGCCGACCTTTTGGTTAGCAGCTACAGCACTTAACCACCACGCCACCAGGGTTTCCACGTCAGATTGACTACTCTTAAAAAATATCTTTTAATGTATAAAAGCTATCTATACAGAGTACTCCAACTGTAACAAAATTTTTCTCTTTGTGTGATAAAAATCTAAATGACGCAGGACTAGATGATTTGACTCTGAGAACGGGTACTTTTAAAACTGAGTTTGACGTTACTCTAGACATTAAAAACTTACAAAATATGACCAGTAGTCCAGTATACATTGACTAACTACACCAAGGCTAACTAACCTAGTCTAACAATAATAACTTGCTCAACTGTGCTAAAAAAAAGACAGCCTTTGCAGTACTTGTACTGAAATGTGCACTGTTCATATCATGTGCCATGTAAAAAAAATATGCTGTTTTTACATAAATAAATCAAAACACATTATACACACATAAAATTAAACAAACACAGCCCTTTGATCTTAAGTTAAGCCACAACTGGGGTGGCTAGTTGAGATCTCTCCTCCAAGCAAGCTTGATCAATCTGCTAGAAACAGTCCTACTAGCAACCCTCGTTAAATGCTGCCTCAAATGATACACAGATAGAACATCCACCAGTGTTATACACCAAACCACAGATATGCAGCTCAACATCCAAAATAAATAAATGTACCGTACCAAGACTTAGTACTACTTTGCTTCTTTCTCTAGCACCCTGATAGGAGTTGGGGTGTGGACTGTTAAAAGAAGAGTCTGTCTCTACACTACTCATCCAGGCTGCCTGAGTAAGAGCCTTGAGCCCAGAGCATTTTCTGATAAGGGGACTGAGAACTGAGCTGCCTCTTCTCTTGGTTCCTTCTCCTTATCAGAGAAGCCTTCTCCCTGCTCTAGGCATATAGTAACTTTCTCTGTCTCTTGCATATACAGGAGCACCATAATGCATTTAGCCAACCTCACTTCTATATCTGCAGAGAGGAAACAAAGTCTCTTGTGCTACGGCACAAGAGAGGGAGTGTACCAGATTATAAAAGCCACCCTCAAAGGGTAAACTGAAAAAAAAAAGAAAACAAAAAAGCAAGCTTTACAAAGCCAAACATGAGTGCCCTCAAGCAGTCCACTAGTTCACTACAGTTCGATAAGTCATCCTTATGTAAGTCCCTGGCATGTAGCCACTATTGTCCACCACCAGTATAAAATCTCTGCCCTCCCACTACAGAATATGGAGACCTGCTTTAATCCTGTGGCCACCTAGGATTTGCCTCATTTATAAGTCTCCCTAATAAACTCCTTTGCTGCAACCCTGGAGTTGTCTGCCTCTTTATTCAGTCTCTCTGCACCCTCCATTTTTAGAAATAAGTTTCATATTACTTATCCATGCCTGGACAATCATTTAAAAAATTATGAAAATTTTGCTTTCAACTCAGTAGTATATTCACTACTGTTTTCATAAAAGTGATATTTCCCTTCCCTTACACCCAAGTAAAACTTTTTAACGAGAGATAGTATTTTATTCTGTGCCTTGGAGACCCAATACACAAACAAATGGCTCCATTTGAAAAGAGTGCCATTTTAGGGATGCATTCAAATTGGTGGTGGTGTATTCTTCAAAAGGTATCAGGCATTTTTAATTTTTGAGATTAATTTCAGCATTCAGCTAAAGTCTTCTCATTCTACCCATTTTTCCTTTCCTTCTACATTGCTTTAAAATGGCCTTTCAAAAAGGAGAAAATATTTTAGATTCCTTAAAAACTGAGCTTGAAAAAGGTACCACTATCAAGAACAGAGTAAACACTGAAATTTTTTGTGAAAGAAACTGAACAAACAAAATCATAAGCATTTGGAAAAAAACTGTTGAGAGGTGAGTGCTAGCAGATACTTCATTCTGTATTCTTTAAAAAGTATTTTGAATACATTACAGTCTAGTCCCTTTGCTTCTACTATTATTCTCCAAACCCTATCAGGCCATCTCATTGCTGTAGAGTCAATATTGACTCATAGTGACCCTACCAGACAGAGTAGTACTGCCCCATAGGGTTTTCAAGGCTGTAATCTTTACAGAAACAGACTGCCAGATCTTTCTCCCATGGAGTGGCTGGTGGATTCCAACCACCGACCTTTAGGTTAACAGCCAGCCTAGCAGCTAACCACTGTACCACCACGGCTCCTTATCAGACCATAGAGAAAGACATTATGTTAAATGCTAATTCTCATTTTTATGATTTAATGAGCTACTTCTGCAAAAGCTGTTTTATTAGCTCATTAGAAGCATGTGGGATGGCTAGTGGAGAATTAAGGCTTAGGCCATGCAGCTGAAACTAATGTCAACGTTTCACTTATTCATTTATGCTCTTTAGGCTTTCTGACACACTTCCTCTGGTTACTAGGCAACCACAGCTTGTTGCAGTTAGTATACATTAAGCATGAACTCTAGGTGTGACTATGAAAAGGGATCTGAATGTTTTAATGAGAAGGCAACCATGAGCTGAATTAATGCTATTATCTTTATTATCAGGTAATAAAAAAAAAGAGGATTGTAACTAACTGTGGCAAGGTGGGTTAGTCATATTTTACTGAAAAAAAAAAAAATCACGCTTACAGGAGACAACCCTACACATAGCAGCCCCGGAGAAGGAGAAAATGGTAAAACTTGAAGGAACACTTTTTATCGGACAGAGGAATTCCTGTTAAAAATTAGTTTAGGACAGGGATTTGCAAGCCCTGCTTCTTAGGCCCTTTTACTCTTTGCATTGTAGAAAGGGAAATCCAGGAGAAAAGGAAGTAGGTTTTTATATTAGGGTAATTTTATCACTCAGTCCCTGGATGGTGCAAATGGGAAACACATCTGGCTGCTAACCAAAAGGCTAAAGGTTCCAGTCAACCCGGAGGGACCTCAGAGAAAGGCCTGGAGATACACGACCAAAAGCTTGGCTGCTGAAACCCCTAAGGAGCTCTACTCTGACACACATGGGGTTGCCATGAGTTGGTGTTGACTTGACAGCAACTAACAACAATTTTACCACTGTACCTAATGTTTGCATCTTTCTTGCAAAAGGAGAATTCCAAGTGCCATGAGAATGTGCCAGGGATTCGAGCGGTAGCACTCCTTGTTCTACTCCAGGTGATGCCCTGGGTCTTAAAGGAAGTGTATGATCTGAGGGGGCCTATATCTGCTGTGGTATAAAACAGGAATCTCTGTAACTGAGGTCATGAGAGGCTCATTTGCTGCGGCTGGATAGAAATAATATAGCCTTATCTGGAATGTACTGATGTTTTTTCCTTCCCAAATGTGCATTTGTCAATCCTACTACCCTGGGAACCTCAATTCAATTTCAGAAGGGACACCACCTGATACTGTAGTTGTTTATACACACTAAACCAAAAAACCAAACCCACTGCTGCCAAGTGGATTCCAACTTACATATACACTAGAAAGGAATAATAAAAACCTGCAAAGAAAAAGATAGCCATCTTATCAACCCTATTAAGCTAGGAGGAAAAGTTACATCATTTTTCTGAGTCTGAAAGCATATCGTGCACACACACAAACACAGTTTGGTGAAATTTCTAACCTGTTGTTACAGAATTGTTAGGAATTGATAGAATTGAGATCTATAGTAGTTATGTGCTTTGGTGAATTGAAACTACGAGTTTCACTGTTCAAAATTCTGCTAAAATAAATTCTGTACAGATTTAAAAGTCATGCTCTGAAAATTAAAAAAATCAGTCGATAGTTAAAATGTAAACTAAAACAATAAACTGTCACCACTATGAAGGCACTGACATTACAGCACATTGTTTTTAACTTCTGTAAACCCATCTTATTTTTTAGTATTTTAACAGGAAAACATTGTTCCATCCATTCTTGTGAGGATCACAGTTTTTAAAAGCATATTTACGTAAAGGAGGAGCCCTGGCGGCATAGAGGTTAAGAGCTATGGCTGGTAACCAAAAGGTCCGCAGTTCAAATTCACCAGCCACTCCTTGGAAACCCTATGAGCCAGTTATACTCTGTCCTATAGGGTTGCTGTGAGTCGGAATCAACTCGACAGCAACTGGTTCGGTTTGGATTTGGTTTGGGGCTAGATCAGAAGCCCTGGTGGTGCAGTGGTTAAGAGCTCAGCTGCTAACCAAAAGATAAGCAGTTTGAATTCACCAGCTGTTCCTTGAAAACTCTATGGGGCAGTTCTACTCTGTCTTATAGGGCCGCTATCAGTAGAAATCAACTCAAAGGCAATGGGTTTGGTGGTTGGTTTGGGCTAGATCATCTGAAATATCCTTTCTGGTGTTTAAATTCTATGATTCTAAGATATAACCTATGACAAATCAACCAGATTACTTGGAATAATTGTACCTTATTTATCTCAGGTTCCCAGGTGCCCAGCACAGAGCTAGGGAATATAAGAGATGTGTAATGTGTGTTTAAAGAATGAACAGATTAATTAATTAACGATAATGATGGGTCTACATGCTGTTTAAGCATCATTAGGATTTTTCACAAAGGAAGGAACTCTTGTCTATAAGATACTGATTTTTGTAATTAAAGTCAGATTAAAAAAAAAAAACTTCAAACTTTATTCCTATCAATCATTATTCTTATATATTGTAGTTGAGGAAACCCTGGTGGCATAGTGGTTAAGTGCTATGGCTGCTAACCAAAGGGTCGGCAGTTCGAATCCACCAGGTACTCCTTGGAAACTCTATGGGGCAGTTCTACTCTGTCCTATAGGGTCACTATGAGTCAGAATCAACTCGATGGCATTGGGTTTTGTTTGGATTGTAGTTGACTAGGTCCTTGAGTGGCACCAATGGTTTACGCTTGGCTACTAACCAAAAGGTTGGCGGTTCGAATCTACCTAGTGGCACCATGGAAGAAAGGTCTGGTGATCTACTGCCATAAGATTACAGCCATTGAAAATCTCATGGAGTGCAGTTCTACTCTGATACACATGGGATCACTGAGTTGGAATAGACTTGATGACAATGGGAGAGTGTAGTTGAATAGTGTGATTTAAAAATTGAATAGTGTGATTTAAAAAATAGTGTGATTTAAAAAATTTACATATTCTCTTAAAAAGTTCTAATGGTATGACTGTCTAGTGAAATTTTTCTGTCCTAAATAAACTTTCATAATTAGTCATAAATATTCATTTCATAAATGTTCTTAAATGGAAAAAAGGAAAAGAGACTGAAATCCTTGCCTTAAGAAAACCCCAGTTCCAGTGGTGATACTAGATAATATTTAGCCCTAAAGTTCTATCATTCTACAACTTTTTACATCACCACTTCCAGGCTTATGCTCACATCAATAAATGAGGTTTTTGCATAGCTATGTCTGAGAATCACAAGATGCTACCTCTTTTAAACTTTCATTGCACAGAAATAGAGCTAATTTTAGGGTCATCCTAAACACAAACTTATTTGCCCATGAGGAAATATCTGTAGACTTATAAATAGCTCATTCCTCAGAAAATATTTTAAATGGAAAATTCCAGCCCTATCTTACATGTTCTTCTTCAAGGATTCCACTGGAAGCTCTTTTAGGGTGGCAGTTTGCTATAATGGAAAGACATGACTTAACATTCTCATTCTGTCACTTACCAGAAACATGGCATTGGCAAGTTACCTCAACTCTTCAAACACCAGTTTTCTTTACTTGAATAATGGGAAAAATAATAGTTAATTTGAGGAGTTATTGTGAAGATTAAATAAGATAATAATTATAGAGCAGCTGCCTTGGTACTTGACACAGAGTTGGTCTCCTTCCCCCTAATGGAGCTCTCCTTTTGCTTGTAGTGTCGAGATAAGATGTTCTAATCTTCACCACACTGAAAGCACTCAAGCAGATCTCAAAATATGACCCTCCATACTTCATTCAAAATGGAAACAAAGGAGTATTTGGAGCTA
The DNA here is from genome assembly GCF_024166365.1 of Elephas maximus indicus. Taxonomy (NCBI): domain Eukaryota; kingdom Metazoa; phylum Chordata; class Mammalia; order Proboscidea; family Elephantidae; genus Elephas; species Elephas maximus. The sequence continues at coordinate 42,351,647 of NC_064829.1, read as the reverse complement.
GGTACAGGAGATTCAAAGATCAAAAAAAGACTTTGCATCTGTCCTTGACAAAACACAATTCAGAGAGGACATAAAACATAAAAAACTACAACACGATGTTCTGAGTGATTACAACAGAGGTTGCCTTTCTTTCCATTGTCCACAGTAGGAGGTGATCTTCTAGAAATGGCCTGAAAGGCTTTGTTATGGATTGAATTGTCCCCCATCCCAATATGTGTTGAATTCCTAGCCCCTGTAGCTGTAGATGTGATCCTGTTTGGAAATAGAGTTTTTTTTTTTTTGTTATCTTAACAGGATTATACTAGAGTAGGGTGGGTCCTAGGCCTAATCCTTTCTGAGTTATAAAAAGAGCAGAAAAGACCCAAAGACACACATGGTGGCAAGAAAAACTTCAGGTGAGGACTTGCCTACAAGCAAAGGAATGCCAAGGATTGCTGGTAGTCACCAGAAACTAGAAGAGAGGCCACAGAAGAAATCGGCATGGCTGAGACTCTGATTTAGGCTTTTATCCTTCAGAACTGTGAAAAAATAAATTTGTTCTTTAAAGTCACCCCACCTGTGTTGTTTCTGTTATGGCAGCAGTAGGTAACTAAAACCAAACCAACACCAAACCTACTGCTGTCAAGTCGATTCCAACTAATAATGGCCCTATAGGACAGAATAGAGCTGCCTTATAGGATTTCCAATGCTGTAAATTTTGATGGAAGCAGACTGCCACATCTTTCTCCTGTGATGCCACTGGTAGTTTTGAACTGCTGACCTTTCAGTTAACAGTCCAGTGCTTTACCCATCGCGCCACCGGGGCTGCTTGGTAACTAAGATCCTACCCCTCCCATTGCCATCGAGTCAATTCTGACTCACAGCGAAATAAGACAGGGTTTGTGAATTTAGAGATAGGACTGGAAACTGTTGAACCAGGAGGATCTCATCAATGACATCACTAAAAGTGTAGCAGCAGCTGTGATAGATCTTGAACGATGAATAGGATATTGCAAGTCACCGAAGAACAGATGGGTGCGTGGGAGTGACAGGGATTTGGAGAGGGGTGTTGATGGGAGAAAAGTCTAGGCAGAAAAACCAGCATGCACAAAAGTAAAGGCACAGAGAGCAGGGCTTAGAGAAGGAAAAACATCCTACATTAGCAAAAGTCAACTACTGAGGAACAAGGATAGGCAAGAGAACCCGAGAGAACAGTTGTGCCTGTATTATGACATGTTAAGGAATTCAGGGCACAGCTTTTGTTCTGAAGTTGATGGAACAGCCAACATTGACTGTAATTTGAGAATGAAATGGGCAAGGGTAATTATATCATATTGGCTACTGTTTCTTGAGCACCTACTATATACCAGAACTATGATGTGTCATTTTATGGATATTTTCCTTTTCCTTACAACAAAGTAGACACATCTTTTCAGATGGGGAAACGGAGGTGCGGAGAGATTAAGTAACTTGGTGCTCAAGGTTACACATTCTTAAGTTAAGCAAATGGCATAAAATGCAGCAAAAGGATTTTTTAAACTATTAATTTCAGAACAAACCATTAAGCAATGGAAATGATGAGAAGAGAACATAAATTAGGATGTTGATTTAGGCAGCCATGTTTTAAAGGGAAAGGAGAGTAGAAAGACAAAAGAGGGAAGTTCTGTTCAAAGTAAGATTATTCAAGATTTGGGCAAAGTCTGTTACTACAGGTGTGCTCTCGAATGATGTAACGTTTTTAATAACAAAAAGTGTTGCTTTTGTGTTTTAAAATTACTTGGTGATTGCATTATGTAGGAGTGACTCTCTACTTACTTGCCTCTGGCTGGTTATTTAACCTCTCTGGGACCCAGTTTCTTCATCTTTAAAAAAGTGTATAATAATAGTACCTACCTCAGAGGGTTGTTCAAACATGAAATGAAGTACATGGGTATACAGAACAGTGTGCAAAGTAAGAGCTCAAAAAGCATCAGCCGCCTTTACTTTGTACCTTTGTTCTCATTCACCAATCATATACTTAGAAAGTGTCTCCAGTGTGCCAAGCACTGTGCTAGTTTCCAGAGATACAAAGACAGGTAACAGATGATTTCTGCCTTTAAACATATCTGATATTTCCGACATCACATTCTGCAATTCAGCAGAAGTACTACCGACCACATTTTGGTTGAAGCACCTTCTAGAGCTATTTGGGCACCAGCGGCTTAAAATCTCCCATCATAACACAGCTCACTATTGTAAGGGCTAACAACTCCACTCCTTCTACCCCTCTTCCCGGATACTACATTAAGATCTGTTCGGCCTGAGTTTTCTTTTATGACAGGTGTTTCCCTTGACCCACTTGGCAATAGTATGAAGTCAGTGAGTTTATTTCAGTAGCTTCCTCCCACTCATGTGTACCAAACCCACAGGAGCTGAGGGCTTACACCAACTGCCTCAGGAGTCTCTCCTTTGCTAATTCACTAGACTTACATGTGATGTAGCATATATTACTAATGGATGTATTTCTCTTTCCAAGGGTACCTTTTTTTTAAAAAAAAATGACCTCATAAAGCCTGATTTCCATATGCTGGAGAGAAATGTTAATGATTAGAATTTTCAGTTCTGTACCAATCTAAGGAAGACTTGTTTTGGGAATATCGGTTATTCACTGCTTCTTTTTTTTTTTTAATAATTTTTATTGTGCCTTAAGTGAAAGTTTACAAATCAAGTCAGTCTCTCACACAAAAACCCATATACACCTTGCTATACACTCCCAATTACTCTCCCCCTAATGAGACAGCCCGCTCTCTCCCTCCACTCTCTCTTTTCCTGTCCATTTTGCCAGCTTCTAACCCCCTCCACCCTCTCATCTCCCCTCCAGAGAGGAGATGCCAACATAGTCTCATGTGTCCACCTGATCCAAGAAGCTCACTCCTCACCAACATCCCTCTCCAACCCATTGTCCAGTCGAATCCATGTCTGAAAAGTTGGCTTCGAGAATGGTTCCTATCCTGGACCAACAGAAGGTCTGGAGGCCATGACCACTGGGGTCCTTCTAGTCTCAGTCAGACCATTAAGTCTGGTCTTTTTATGAGAATTTGGGGTCTGCATCCCATTGCTCTCCTGCTCCCTCAGGGGTTCTCTGTTGTGTTCCCTGTCAGGGCAGTCATCGGTTGTAGCCGGGTACCATCTAGTTCTTCTACTCACTGTTTCTTAATGCACACCATAAAGCTGCTCCCCCTTGGGTCTCCCAACTTCAGGATTATGAAGGGGTCCAAGTAATTCTGCTCATGATGGTATTTGCACGTTCTCTGAAAGGACTCTAAATTAGGCATTGCAGGTTCAACATTAATATTGATTGACTAGATGAAAACTGCTGGTAGTAGGGACACCCTGTCCTTCTGAGTGTAACCACAGTATGTGAAAATGGACAGGTGAGCAGTCATGATAACCTCTGAAGCTAGAAAAGGAAAATGTTGACATGAGTAAGTGGGAAGGAATGAAAATAGCAAGGCACTTACACTTAAAATAACCAAATGAAGTACCCGAATGATTAAGTGGAAAGGTAATTTCATGCCAAGGAAGTCCTTTAGAGGGAGTGGGATTACTGGGACAATGATGAATTGCTCACCTGGCAAAAAAGACACTGGCATTCTGATCACTTTGCTTTCCAATATACTCAGTATTTTTTTTATAGGAAATGCAAACTGTTCAGACCATAAGGCATCTTTGAGTAGCAAACAACCATTACTAAAAGACAAGAGTCAGATCCCTCAACTGCAGGTGAAAAAGATCCATAATAAAATAAATCAGAAGCTCTAGATTTAACTATGAATGCAGAAATGAGACTAATACCCAAATAGGAAGCCTTTACACTGTCATACAGTAGTTTATGAAATGTGAACATTTAAAAAGAACACATTTGGGACATAGCTGAGAATTTAAAAAATGTTCCCATTATGTTGATATACAAAGTAAGAAAATGGAGAATGGTTGTGTGAACAGCAATAGATTAATGCTACAATTCTGTATAGCTTAGAATATGGTTTTAAATATAACAAGATAAAAAAAAATTCAGTATAAAAAAGATCTAACTTTACATTTAACTTTAAATTTATTTCCTGGGAAATGTTTTACTTGAGGGAAGTAAGTAATGCCTATTTTCTTTTCTACTATTAATTCTGGAAGAAATTAATGAATCACTGATGGATCAGCCTGAGTCCCACCAGGAAAAGAGAAAGCACTCCAATGATTTAAAGCAGATGGAATTTAATCCAGGGAAATGGCTACATAGATGATGGGAAAATTGAGAAGCTAAACTGGGGGTAGTGAATCAACCTGGAGATAAGCAGCAGGAGGAAGCCAAAGGCACTACAACCCACAAATCTCAAGAGACTCAGGGAAGAGGCGGTGTTACTGGAGCCCAGGGTTCAAGGTCACTGGGGGAAGCTAAAGGCAAGAGGGGAGAAAGGGAGGTGCTGAGAAACAGAGCCCTCGGGGGCAGCCCATAGAACATGCAGAGCAGGGGCAGGACAAGGAACAGATCTGAAGGTAAAAACAGGAACAAGACTGGCACAACTGGAAGACAAAGGGTTAAGAAAATAAGTTTTTTCCTTTCCATTTTCTCCTTCAAAGTAACTGTTACACTAGGAAAATTGATTTACTGATATTTTTGAAAGGCACTAAGTTTAGCACTTGAGGACTGCATTCAACAAACATCTTGAAAATGGATGAAATCACCATTTTAGCTCTACGCCTGTCTCAATAAACCAAATTTACACACCCTCAAGATTATGAGAGAATTATACACCTTCCTTCTGAAGTTAATCAGAATTATAAAGGAAGCATCCCTATCTTTTGGGTTAGGTTTAGACCATGGTCAATGTTCAGTCAGCTCAATTTTATTCAGAATTGTGAGCATAGGTATAATCCGATGTTCTGGAAGTCACTAGCTTTCAAGTAGATAATAAAGCCACACTTTGGCAATTGGACTCAGGAGGAGGTAGAAAGTCACACCATTTTCTCAATATGACTGCTACTCAATTCCTCCATCCCTCTGCACTGTGCTGAGAAATGGCAATCACATATTTCCAGACTAACGCTAAAGCCCCAATTTGCAGGCTCATGTTATTTTGTAGCATGCAGGGATAATTAAGTATGATGATATAAAAATATTCACTCATCCACTTTATAGTCAGGCAAAACAAAGCTTACTGTGTGAGTATGTGTATTTGCTTAATAGTACATAGGAGGTTAAAAGCTTAGCCCATCTAACCTAAACCATGTTGTATTTTTAACTTAAGCGATATACTAAAAACAACTCCCAATGGACAGCTTCTGGAATGTTATCCTTATCTCACATATGGACTTGTTAACTTAAACTACCATTACTACCATCAGAGTTCCCTTTAGTTTACGCTGTTAAAACACGGTTTCGCCTCATTATGTCTTATTACTCTGGTATTAAATACATTTGATATATTAAAAAAAAAAAAAACAGATGGCCTTTAGGATAGAACAAAGTATTATGGCATTTGCTTTATAGAAACTGGGAAGAGATGTCAGGGCCATCTCTATACCTCACACTTCATAGTTCAGATGGTTTCTGATAATAATAATAATAAAAAAAAAAAACCAAAGGAATAGAAACTAAAATTGTCACCATCTGGCACCTCACTAAAAGTACAAAACTGGAAGGCATTGATAATGTTTAATCCCATTTTTTTTTTTCATACAAAGGAGAGAAGCACTTAAAGGAGGAAGAGTTTAATGCTCACTTAAATTCTTTTTGTCAAACACACTCACCTAAAATTCAATGGAGAAACAGCATGAACTTTCCAGAACCATCTATTTTCTCTTCTTTGAAATGGCAGCTGAATACAGCATTTAAGGACTTCCCAAGCACTTCATCCAGGGACTGGTAAATCCTATTAATCTGCAATGAGAAAATACACTTCTGTTTAGCAAAGCAGTTCATGCCTACACGCTTAGTACAGAAACAGGAAGTCAGAGTTGGCAGATCTAGAGCATATGGTATTTTGCAAATACTCACATAGACTAGGAATGACTTAATACTCAACTCAGATCCTTGGTTTTTATTTACTATAAGAAATATTTAGAATAAATATTTCACAGATGAGAACTGTGAGGCCCAGAGGGGCAAAGTCATTAAGATTAAGCAGCTTGTTAGTAACAGAGAGCGGCCTGGAACCCTGGCCTCCTGACATACTTCTCTGTTTTTCCCTGATTAAAAACCCAGAAATGGGAAAACATGGAATCTTCTGTGTCTTCCAAGTAGGTAATTTTCTGGAATATTATGCCACCATAACAAAAACCAAAAATCAAACTTATTGCCGTAGAGTTGGTTGTGACTCATAGCAACCCTATAGGACAGGGCAGAGCTGTCCCATAGGGTTCCAAGGAGCGCCTAATGGATTCGAACTGCTGACCTTTTGGTAAGCAGCTGTAGCTCTTAACCACTATGCCACCAGGGTTTCCTTATTCTTACTAAAGCCAAAGAAATTACCGTGGAGGTCAGAGTCCTTAGATCAACATTTATTCTAATAATTTAAGCTTGAGCATACTTTCATATAAGGCTATCCATATACATATAAGGAGCTGTGGTGGCACAGTGGTTAAGAGCTGGGCTGCTGAGCAAAAGATCAGCAGTTCAAATCTACCAACCGCTCCTTGGAAACCCTATGGGGCAGTTCTACTCTGTTCTATAGGGTTGTTATGAGTTAGAACTGACTTGATAGCAATAGGTTTATAATAAAATGATTATGTGACCACACACAGATAAATGTACATCCAGTTATATCTAGCAAGACAGAGTTACTCATGAAATTCATTGGTATTATTCTGGTGACTTCTCAAGACATTGCCCCTGCTTGTTGCTCCTCTACTTGGCAATCTTAGGAAGGATTCTTGGCATGTTTGTTTCTATCTAGGTCCCTGGGTCACCCCCAGACTAGGAGGGAGACTACCCCACGAGGTGGCCCAGGTTGTATACCTTAAATGGGATCTCTGGCTCCAAAAAAAGTTGCAACTTGGATAATACCCTAATTATAAGCCTGCATTAATTTTTGCTATTCCTTCTCCACCAAAAGGGGCACCTATCTGAGCCTGAATCTCAAAAGCCATGATCAAAAGCAGTTGTCTAATCTGGAGGCAGCACCATCCCTATCCCTGCTGGCTTATGTCTCCCACAGCTGCCCTAGAGGATAACTTTATGAGGCACTGAATATCCACAATTCCTTCTACTCCTGAGCCTGAGGGTGGCAGCCTCCCAAACTGCCAGGGAATTAAAGCCATCAGTCCTACTCTCTACTCTTGCCACAGCCTATTATACACTTGCAGAACAAAATTCTCACATGCAAATTGGATGAGAATACAAAATAATACTTTTCTCTCTTTAAATTCTAGGTCAGCTAACTTAAATTCTAGGTCGGCTAATGTATGACTACATATTAAAATTTAGCCTCGTAGAGTTAAATATACTGTTTTCACGTAGCTCCCTGAAAAGTTTCCAGTCAGGGTCTGGGTTGGATTTAGGAGTCAATGTCTTACCATGGAGCACTGCAAGAGAGAGGAGGATTTTGTTCATTTTGCGTGCTGTGTATTAGGCATTGAAAGCCTGGTGGCATAGTGGTTAAGAGCCACGGCTGCTAACCAAAGGGTTGGCAGTTGGAGTCTACCAGGTACTCCTTGGAAACCCTATGCAGCAGTTCTACTCTGTCCTAGGGTAGCTATGAGTCAAAATTGACTTGACAGCAATGGGTTTGATTTTGGTATATTAGGCATATAGGTCGGGGGGAAGTTGCAGGAGGGACTTTTATTTAATAAGTTGGGGGGAATTTTGCTTAGTAAGAGAATCCCTCCCCCCTCAAACTAGAGCACACAAAAATGGAATAGGCCACCAGAAAACGGTAGTGGCCTTCTCACTAATGGTATCAGTTTTAACAGAGAGGCTTTGTGATCATTTGTGGTGGTGGGAATTGGTAAAACACATGTGTTCATTACACAAAGATGGAATAAGTGGCCACTATAAACAGATTATGTGGAAAACATGGAGGGAGGGATAGGTGCAACTGGCATCTAGCAGGTAGAGGCTAGAGATACTGCTGAACATCCTACAGGGCACAGGGTAACGTCCCACAAAAGTAATTATCCAGTCCAATATGTCCACAGTGTCAAGGTAGAGAAACCATGGCCTAGACTATTTAAGTCCCTCTCAGTCCTAACACTATTCTATAATTTTACCACAAGTCCCATCCAGACCTCTGGAACTGCCCAATTCAAAGCTGCACAAAGTAAGCTCAATCCCTCTTCTGAAGCTTCCTCCAGCTCTATACAGTACATTGAAAAGTGTTCCTTGACTTCCTTCCCTGTTATGGATTAAACTGTGTTCCTCTAAAATGTTTGTTGTAAATCCCAACCTCTATGCCTGTGGTTATAATCCCATTTGGGAATGGGTTGTCTTTGTTATGTTAATGAAGCAGGATTAGTGTAGGGTGTGTCTTGAGTCAATCTCTTTTCAGATATAAAAGAGATTACACAGCAAACCAGCAAGCAGAGATGGGGGAAGAGAGACACCAAGCCATGTGAAGACGGCCCAGGAGCAGAAGCTCAAAGAGACGAGGACCTTCCTCTGAGCTAACCAGAGAGAAAGCCTTCCTTTAGAGCCGGCACCCTGAATTCAGACTTTTCGCCTTCTAAACTGTAAGAAAATAAATTTTCTGTTTGTTAAAGCCACCCACTTGCAGTATTTCTGTTATAGCAGCACTAGGTAACTAAGACATTCCCCTACCTCTCAGCTCTATTCTTTAACCCCCTCTGAATCCCACCCAGCCCTTGGTATTTCTATACCACCCTTTGAGTTCCTTTATTATAGTATATATTACCAAGTAAAATTACCACCAATTTTCTCATCCTTTCACAAGAATATGTGCAACGTGAGGGCAGGGACTATCTTATTTATTTCTTCATCATACTTAGCACATCATCTTTCATGAGGACTCGTGATCCCTACTAAGTGTTTGTTAGAATAAATGACTGATGGTGGAACAACTGGCCAATGTGAAACTCAGGGTTTACTCATGCGGTTCCTACAAAGAGTTGTAATATGAATATATCTAAAAAATCTCATTAAATTATTACTTATTGGCCCAAGAATGTCAACGTGGCTTGGTAAACTACAGTAAAATGGATTGGGGATCATGGCCCTTGGACTAGACTAAACTCAGAATTGTCCCCAGGTAAAAGGATATTAGGTCAGAGTCAGGGAGGCAACTGCTGGGAAATGGACCTTTTTGAGCACTTTAAAGCTGGAGACAGCATTAGTGCTCAGGGACACTCGGGTGCCTTCTCCCTTCCAAGAATTTGTTCCTGTTGACACAGTTTATTTAGCCTGAGAACCAGGAAGGTCTTGGATGTCTGTACACATTTCCTATTAAGGGTATAGATTGCTACTTGAAGATCCTAGGATAAGGGTCTGTGGCACAGTGAGAATTTAGCTCCAATGAGGTGACATGATGGAAGAGAAGGACAGCATCACACGGTCTGATGGAGGCTCCCACCAGGTATTCTGGACACCAAGTGAGGTGCTGTTGAGACTAGCTGTATCTGTGCCTCCGCCGTGTGGCCATCTCATTTCTGAGAAGTTTTTAAGTCTTTATACAAATGAACACAGGAATTGAACGAATTTCAGAGAGGGTTCTGCATCTGAAATTTCTTTCCACCAAATCATAGCCCAATGACTGCAGAAACATGGGCTGTACCTCACAACTCCTTTAAGAATCCGTGTACCTTGTGAAAATGTAGAGCCTCTGCCGTGCTTCCCTTCTCATTTACCTACTTTAATATTTACACCCTCTAACACATAACAAGACAGCAAGAGGATGTTTGAGCAAGTATGAGATTAAAAAAAACCAAACCCGTTGCCGTTGAGTCAATTCCGACTCATAGCGACCCTACAGGACAGAGTAGAACTGTCCCGTAGAGTTTCCAAGGAGCGCCTGGTAGACTTGAACTGCCGACCTTTTGGTTAGCAGCCGTAGCTCTTAACCACTATGCCTCCGGTTTTACTGTTGATATTTCATCAGTAGTCAGGGATAAAAAAAAAAAAATCATACTTTATCACTTAGGTTAAAGTGAGATAAAGCAGAGAGAAGAGCAACATTTGGACAAAATATCTGTCAAAAGGATGTACACATACAAAAGTGAATGTGGAAGTTGTTATATCATAAAGCCAGGGGCCTGCCGACACCCAGGGACTCTTAAGAAAAAATATGGCAACTTGCCTGTCAACATTTGTTCAGTTGGGTAGTCACTCAACAGTTTTAAAGGTGCTGAAAAGGAAGAAGGTAGATAAAGGATTTCTCAGCTCTGTTTCTTGTACAAGCATTTTTTTTCGGAGCGGCTGCCTTTGTGTTTCTTTCTGTTGCATTTTACTTTAAGGTAGTTGCTTATTCGGATAATATGTACATTTTATGAGGACATTTTTCCAGAGAGGTTTGATGACTTGTACCACACTGGTCAACCTCAGCAGAGGACCTGAATCAGTAGAACTCAGTTATGTGCCCATCATCTTTTTCTTTTTTAAAATAAGAAATATTCTAGAATTAGCTTGAATGCTAGTACTTTTAGGAAAACAAGAGCAAGTCTAATTTAAAAATGGATCAAGAGTTGGCTGGCCACTTACACAGTTTTTCAGGTTTTTGGGTTATTTATTTATTTAACCAAGTAACATTCTTTTTAGGAAATGTGGAAAATAAATTATGGAGAAAATTAATATTACCCACATTCCACCCCAAGATGTAATTCCTCTGAAGAATTTATACATGCACTTCCAATTATATACATAATTATATACATTGTATATATACGATATTTTATATATACTGAACATAATTTATAATCTCTCTATTAAAATCTTAACGAAGCTGAGAGATTATAAGCTATGTATGTTTTGTTTCAAGCTTTTTTTTTTTGCTTTTTGTGTCCTATTATCAGTGACACATACGTATTCAGCATAAGTATTTCTTCTCTTTATTGGCTATGAGGTTGTTTTTATTCAACTCCCTAATTAAAGGACACTGAATGCTTATTTTGTTCATGCACTTCATAGACACATTTGCACAGAACACAGTTACAATACATTTCTGGGTAAGACAGCGAGTCATCATTTTATTTTTATAGTAGAGCTTATTGTGCTATAAAAAAATCTACTGAACAAATTATGGTACATACACACAAGGGAATACTAGGCAACAGTAAAGAACGATGATGAATCTGAGAAACATCTCACAACAAAGATGAATCTGGAGGGCATTATGCTGAGTGAAATAAGTCAATCATAAAAGGACACATACTATATGAGACCACAATTATAAAAAAACAAAAAAAGGTTGACACACAGAAAAAAACAAATTTTGATGGTTACAAGGGAGGAGAGGGGTGGGGAGGAAAAATCACTAACTAGATATTAGACAAGTAATAACGTTGGTGAAGGGAAAGACAACACACAATATAGGAAAAGTCACCACAGCCTGACCAAGACAAAGTCATAGAAGCTTCCCAGACACATCAAAACAGTGGATCATGGTCTCTGTGGACATCTAGGTCAACTGGCCTTACATAGTTTATAAAGAATATGTTCTACATCCTACTTTGGTGGGTAGCATCTGGGGTTTTAAAAGCTTGCCAGAGGCCATCTAAGACACATACATGTATTGGCCCTATCACGTTCGGAGCAGAGGAGAATGGAAACAAAGACACAAGGAAAATACAAGTCCAAAGGACTAACAGACCATATGAACCACAGCCTCCATCAGCCTAAGCCCAGAAGAGCTAGATGGTGCCCGGCTACCATCACCCACTGTTCTGACAGGAATCACAACTGGCAGAATGGGAAAAAGTATAGAACAAATTCAAATTCACAAAAAAAGACCAGACTTACTGGTCTGACAGAGACTGGAGGAACCGCTGAGACTATGGCCCGCAGACACCTTACTAACTCATAACTGAAGCCATTCCTGAAGTCTACCTTTCAGCCAAAGATTAGATGAGCCTATAAAACAATAGTACACATGAGAAATGTACTTCTTAGTCTGATGATCAAGTATACGAGACCAGATGGGCAACTCCTGCCCAAAAGCAAAGACTAGAAGGCAGGAAAACTGGATAAATGGACACAGAGAACCCAGGGTAGAAAGGGTAAGGGGAAGAGTGTTGACACATTTTGGGGATTGCAACCAATGTCACAAAACAATTAGTGTATAAAGTTTTTGAATGAAAAACTAATTTCCACTGTAAACTTTCACCTAAAACACAATACATTTTTTTAAATCTACTGTACAAAGCCCAAGAATCCCAAAATGTCAGAAAATTGAAGCCATTTTCTCAATTTAAAGAGAGTGATTATCTCACTTTGTATCTTTTTAAAAAGTAGAATTATGAAACCAACGAAGACAGTCTCATTTGCTTACAGAAACAACCATTAAACTTAATGTATTCCGAGATAGATTTCTTAGATGGAAATCTCTTTTTATGATTTTAAGTAGGACGACGTACAACTAAAACATAGTACAATACCAGCTCGTAGTGATGACTTCACCAGACCTTTAAACTCTCCATGTTGAAGCCATTTCAAAGCAATATAGAAAGATTAACATATTTTTGATGATCAAGAAAAAAATGTTTATTCAAGCTCAGCTTTTTGTCTCATGTATCTGGTTATGCCTGCCAGCTTGATCAAAAGAGAATTTGAATGAATTTTGAAGGTTAAGTCAAATATATCAAAGATTAGTTTAATTAATTTTTGAAGATACAAATTTTTAACTAGCCACATGCATGTGAAATCTCCCTAGTAATATATGACCATCTGTATCTTGCTCATATTTTATGTTCATTTATTGGTAGAAAAGCCCACTGCACACTTAAAAGAGATTAATGATACAATGTGATTTGGTATGACTGCATCTGTTTGATTTTACCATGATGTAAAGGCCAAACAAGAAAGAAGAAAGGAATGGAGGGAAGAAGGGGCGGGGGGAGGAAGTAAGCAAAGAAAGAAGTAACTCATGAAACTGAATATAGAAAAAAATGTATATTTCATATGACCTTTACATTGTTGCTGTTGTTGTTAGTTGTCAACAAGTCAATTCCAACTCATGGATATCCTACTGGTGCAGAGTAGAATTGCTCCATAGAGTTCTCAAGGCTGTGACCTTTCTGGAGCAAATCACCAGGCCTGTCTTCTGATGTACCTCTAGGTGGTTTCGAACTGCCAACCTTTCAGCTAATAGTCCAGTACTTAACCATCTGCACCACTCAACATTAAAAAAGGGGTGGATAGGTAGAGGTGCAAATGTTCACATGCAGAGTGCCATACTTCCCACAACACATCTACTTCCTAAATTAAATGTGTACTAAACACAAAGAATTCCACATATTATTTTTTACATTATTTTTCTCTTAATATGCACAAAACCCAACCATAAATGTGCTCTTATAAAACAACATACATGCAAATGTAGCAGTTATTTGGATAGAGTTTCGGTGACAAATTGTTTGGCATAGCAACCAGATATTTAGAGTCAAATCTATTTTTTTTTTTTTTTTGCAATGTATATCTTGTTTCCCCAGAACAAATATTTATATAAAAAATGTGTGGGTGTTTTCTTAGACACAGAAATGCTTGTTCTGGAAATTTATAAAGAGATCAAAACCCAAACCGAATCCATTGCCTCAGAGTAGAACTGCCCCCATAGGACTTCCAAGGAGCAGCTAGTGGATTTGAACTGCCGACATTTTGGTTGGTAGCCAACCTATTAACCACTGCATCACACAGTTCCATAAAGTGAGACAGAAGCATCTAATTTGGGGAAGAAACATTAAGGCCCTGACCCTTCAGTGGTGCCTTTCTACCTCAGTGGGTGGCCTTGCCTATACTGTCTGCCTCAGTAGCCACCTGAAAGCTAATGAGAGCTTGACTTACTGTTTTCATCTGACTCAGACTGGAGGTATGCCTTAAAAAAAAAGACAATAAAAGAGATATCATTTAATTAAAACCAAAAAACGAAACGCATTGCCATTGACTCATAGCGGCCCTTTAGGACAGAGCAGAACTGCCTGCCAGGGTTTCCAAGGAGCAGCTGAAGAATTCGAACTGCAAAACTGCAGGCCAGTTCTTAACCACTATGTCACCAGGGCTTCATTAGGTATCATTAAATTGCCAGGCCACATTGGGTTTTAAAAAAAAGGATACTTACACTACCCTATATATTTCTTAAACTTCTTGATCTGAAGACCCCAAAGAGCTATGTTTGTGTTGTATCTGTCAATATCTACCATATTAAAAATTAAATCTTAGAAATTAAAAAATTTTATTTATAAGTTCATTTTAGTAATAACAAGTCAATTAAATGTTAATATAAATATTGTTACTAAAAACAGCAATATTTTCCAAAACAAGAACATTAGCGATAAGCATGCCATGGTTTTACATTTTTTGAAATATCTTTAATATTTGGCTTAATAGAAGATAGCTGGGTTTTCATATCTGCTTCCCATTGCAATTTCTTGTTTTGATTGAAGCATATGAGGAAAATCTAGACTTAAACAGAAATGTCATTGGTAAAGGCAGGAGTATTTTTATAGCCTTTCAGATAAGCATGGTCACGTGAACTGCAAGGTGGAACCTGAAACTGTACCAATGACATTATATACTCTGTTACAGTAAAATCCATTGGTCTGTCTTATACTTTGAATGGATTTTTTATCCATGTATGATTTTACAGCATCATAAACTGGTCTTTTGGGAAATGCTGGTTCACTGAGTTAGGTAGATCTTCCAAGCGTTGACACATTTCATTTTCAATAAAAAAAATGATATTTTCTAATATCACCATCCAGAACACTTAATTATGCTCATGAGGAATCTGTACATAGATCAAGAGGCAGTTGTTCGCACAGAACAAGGGGATACCGCATGGTTTAAAGTTAGGAAAGGTGTGCGTGAGGGCTATATCCTTTCACCATACCTATTCAAGCTGTATGCTGAGCAAATAATCCGAGAAGCTGGACTTTATGAAGAATGCGGCATCAGAATTGGAGGAAGACTTATCACAGCCTTGCTTGCTGGAAATGAAGAGGACTTGAAGCACTTGCTGATGAAGATCAAAGACCACAGCCTTCACTATGGATTACAACTCAACAAAAAGAAAACAAAAACCCTCAGAACTGGACCAATAAACAACATCATGATAAATGGGAAAAAGACTGAAGTAGTCAAGAATTTCATTTTACTCGGATCCACAAACATGGAAGCAGCAGTTAAGAACCAAAGGATGCATTGCATTGGGCAAATCTGCAGCAAAAGATCTTTCTAAAGTGTTAAAAAGCAAAGACGTCTCCTTGAAGATTAAGGTGTGCCTGACCCAAGCCATGGTGTTTTTGATCACCTCACATGCATGTGAAAGCTGGACGATGAATAAGGAAGACTGAAGAAGAAATGACACTGTTGAATTGTGGTGTTAGGGGAGACTACTGAATATAGCATGGACTGCCTGGTGGCGTAGTGGTTAAGTGCTATGACTGCTAACCAAAGGGTCAGCGGTTCAAATCCGCCAGGCGCTCCTTGGAAACTCTACGGGGCAGTTCTACTCTGTCCTATAGGGTCGCTATGAGTCGGAATCGACTCGACGACACTGGGTTTGTTTTTTTTTTTGGTTTGCCACAAGAATGAAAAAATCTGTCTTGGAAGAAGTATAACCAGAATGCCTTTCAGGGGCAAGGATGCCAAGACTACTTCTCACATACTTTGGACATGTTACCAGGAGGGACCAGTCCCTGGAGAAGGACATCATGCTTGGTAAAGTAGAGGGTCAGAGAAAAAGAGGAAGACTCTCAACCAGGTGGATTGGCACGGTGGCTGAAACAATGGGCTCAAGAAGGACAACAGTTGTGAGGATGGTGCAGGACTGGGTAGTGTTTTGTTCTGCTGTACACAGAGTCACTATGAGTCAGAACCTACTTGACAGCACCTAAGAACAACACAATATCACCATCAATCTCATCATAAAAGTCTTTTAGGTATTAGAAAGCTGTCAATATCACATTGGTAGATGCAAAGCTTTCCAAAATTTGGACTTTTACTCAAAAATTTGAATTTTATGGTTGTCAAAGAATACTGTCAGCTGTTTTCTCTGAAGTGACAAGCTCAGTTGGTTTATTTTCAAGAAAATGTTTGCCAAATACTCAAGTCAGAATAACCATGGTTTGTCTGCCAATTGTTCTTTCAAGTAAAAATGTCGCTCCGTGAAAGAAGTAGCTATTTCAGCTCGTACCCCAAGCAATCAAACTTGGAGACAACCAGCATTCTTCAATATGTTTCAAAAGTGCTTTATGCATACTTTTCATTTCTTTACACAAAATATTAAAAAAATATGTACTAAATGTTAATGATTTAATGAAATGGTAGGGGCTGTTTTTTTACTGAAAGTGCATATCAGTGAATAATATAATGACTACCAGTACAATTTGGTGCCACTGCCTTGATTTGGGAAACCCTGGTAGCATGGTGGTTCAGTGCTACGACTGCTAACCAAGAGGTTGGCGGTTTGAATCCACCAGGCGCTCCTTGGAAACTCTATGGGGCAGTTCTACTCTGTCCTATAGGGTCGCTATGAGTCAGAACTGACTCGATGGCACTGGGTTATTTTTGGGTGGGCCTTGATTTGTAATAAAACTCCAGCAGTTTTACATGCCATTACTTTTGTGCCATCAGTGCAAACGCCAGTACAGTGAAAAAGGCAAATAATGTATTGGAATTATATTAAAATAGTTTTGACCTCAAGGACCTCCTGAGAGTGTCATGGGGACTGTACTTTGAGAGCCATTGCCCTAGAAGGGAGAAGGTTGAGTGAAGGCTCTGAGGTTGAACAGAGCCACAGGTAAATCTCCACAGCTCTACAATTAGAATAACGAGTCCTACCTCACAAAATTGTTTTAGGGATTAAAGGAGATCACTTAGCACGGTACTGGACACACGGTAAATTCAACAGATACTAGCTATGTTTACTTATATTTACATTATCACTTCTTTTTGAGGTCAAAAAGCAATGGTGTAAGTCAGAAAATCAGCTGTTTGCTGGAATCTGTTTATCCTACACAAATCCAAACTTCAGTTCTATAATTCCTCCGTGAGCACAAGCTGCATGAAGATATGTTTCCCCCCACTATGTTGAGTACAGGAGCCCTGGTGGCACAGCAGTTAAAAGCCTGGCTGCTAATCAAAAGGTCAGCAGTTTGAATCCACCAGCCACTGCTTGGAAACCCTGTGGGGCAGTTCTACTCTGTCCTATAGGGTTGCTGTGAGTCGGAATTAACTCGACAGAAACAAGTTTTTTTTTGTTGTTTTTTTTATGTTGATTACAAAGATCGAAATTTTGCTTCTCATATGCTCATGTTGCAAGTCCTTGTACAGTTAGTCACAAGAGATATTTCCTGGTAGTTACAGACATATCATCAGGAAAGAGGGGAATCGCTAGTGAAGGACATGTTTGGTAAGGTGGTCAGTGAAAATGTGGGAAAACCTTCCATGAGATGGATTGACACAATAGTCAGAACAATGGACTCAAAGATACTCTGATCATGACGATGGTACAGGACTGGGCAACATTTCATTCTGTTGTACATGAGCTCCCCCTGCGTCACAGCTGACTCAATGGCAACTAACAACAACAAGAACAATAGTTAGTGGTCACAAGGGAGAGGTGGTATTTTGATTGAGACCCCAGATCTCCCAATCTCTGATCAGCAACCTGACACAGCCATGTGTTACAGTCGTTAGTTGGTGTCAAGTCAATTCTGACTCACGGCGACCCCACGTGTGCAAAGTAGAACCGCTTGGTAGGGTTTTCAAGGCTGTGACCTTTGGATAGCAGATCGCCAGGCCTGTCCTCTGAGGCCCCTCTAGGTAGGTTTGAACCACCAACCTTTTGGCTAGCAGTTAAGCACTTAATCATTTGTGCCACCCAGGGACTCGGACACCCATGCGCGAGAGGTGTTTATTACCAAGGCGTTACACTATTATCAGGAGGCTAGATCACAAGGAGTTGCAGGGATCCCTGCTGCCTAAGGCCTAGAACAAACACTTGAAAAATGTTTTTTCTGGAACACTTACTCTTGGCCTCATCTCAGCCCTCCAGATTTTAGCACTTGGTGGGGAAAGCTGAATTAATGGAAATGGGCTCTAAGGGGAAAGGGAGAAAAGAGGGCATTTGCCTCAATAAAGGATGAGGTGTGTGTGCAAGTATTAACTAGTAGATTAAAAAAAAAATTTTTTTTTTTTTTTTTGTAGATTAGCACTTACTAATTAACATGTGTTTCAGTCTTAACAAGTTAGTATTTGGCAGAAACTCTCAACGAACACTGGAAAACTCCAAGGCTCGTAGGGCCATCATTTAATGTAAATGGGTGAGATACATGGCTGACAGTAAAGAGACCTAGGCACACTGTGCTTGCATATTTTAACCTTATGAACATTTCCCACTGCTTCAAAGAAACATACCCTCTCTCATGTTCCTCGAAATTATAAGTGATTCGTTTGGTTTATTTTTCTTTTCACTACTTGATACAGAGTTGAGTGCAGAGAAACAGTTCTTAACACTAAGAAAACAATGATGCAAGCCTGATGATAAGTAGTAAATTAGACTTGGTCTCAGTGCTGGAAAAATAATAATGAGTGATAGTGAGGGAGTTGAAATGAAAAGTGTGTGTGGTGCTATGGATTGCTTTTGTGTGTCCTTCCTCGCCATGATCTTGTAACTCCCATCCAAGTGATTGTGCGGGACTCTGCGGATAGGGTAATTGTGTCCCACCAAGGCAACTGGTCAGTTTTTGCCCGCCTGCTGGGCTCAAAATGAGCCATCCCAGAGGTGGGACAGAAGATCCCATGACCACCAAGGAAGAATAGCCAGGAGCCAGCATGTACTTTGGACCCAAGATCCCTGCACTGAGAAGCTCCTGGAGTCAGGAGACAGGGAGAGAGAGCTGTAACACTGAAGGCAGTGAGAAGTGGCAGTAGAGACCTGGCAGCAGGAGATGGCGTGATGGGCTATCCAGCCCAGGATGAAAGAGTGCCTGTGAGCAGAGGCCTAGGGCCAAGTGAGGCCTGCACGTCTGTGAAGAGGCTGTCTTGATAGAAGAACTGTATCCTGAGTGTTCCTGAGCCTGAATTGTTAACTGTTCCTTCCCTAGTAAACCCCGTATTTGTGAGTATTGTCTGTGAGTTCTGTGTGGCCATTGCAATGAATTATCAAACCCAGCAGAGAAGTAGAGAGTGCCATAGGAGGGACGGCTAGTGTCAGAACTGGTAAAGCTGGCACAGAGAGGAGGCATGTCTGACCGCCACCTCATAGGAATCAGCCTTGGGCTGTTGATCTTGATCCTCCTTCTCCTTGTGAAGTTAGAGGAGGTCAGACACTGCCCTCATGTTGTTTTTTTACAATCTGTGACCTGTTTAAAGACAGCAGCTCCTTCTGACTGTGCCACATGAAAGCAAATATCCAGTGTAGCCACATCTTCCTATTTTCAAGTTCAGGTAGAAATCCACATTTTTATAAAATCTTCAAATGTATAAATGTTGCCTCAAATTTATTTTAAAACACTGGGTAGGCCAAACAAGACACGATGGCATGGTTTGAAGGTTGCCAAATTTTGGATTTCTTCAAAGATATAATTTCATTTGCCTCTCTCATTTCATGTCCTTGAATCTCATGCACAATAACTTTGCACTTGACTCATCTCAGTTGCCACTCCTCATGAAAGTGGCGACAGCAGGAACATATGCGAGAGGATGCTTTATCGCCCTCTAGTGGTTACAGACTGCCAAAACAACCAGCTCAATGTTCATTCATTCTGTTTATTGAAAACTTTCATCCACGTAAAACTCATCTTCAATCTCGCTAAAATCAGCAAAACAGACTCTGGCTACTACGTATTATTTTATTGTCAGTGTGAATTAGACTATGGGATAAAAAGCAACAGAAAGATGGAACAGGGAATTGCATTTGACACAGAGATCTAGATCTATCCTCAGGAAAAGGGAAGATTTTAAAACCGTGTACTCTGATGGAAGGCAGGGCCAGCAGTACCTGCTGTTGGCTGGAGCACATATATTGAGTTTTATGTGTAGAAATGAGTAATGTGTGAATGATCACCTCCAATTGCTAGAGGGGTATCCAGTAGATACCGGCTAATTTGATCCCTGTTTTGAGTATTTAATAGTAGATTAAAAAAAAAAAAATTTTTTTATTAGCACGTATTAATTAATGAAGAGCATCTTATATTTCTTTGTTCAGAAGCATAACCTGAGGAATGTATTTTAAGCATGGGGAAGGAGATAAATTTTGCAATTTTTGAGAAATGAAATAGAATTTCAGGCAGGTCAGCAGTCATAGGAAGCTAATAAAGGATCTCGAGAAAGTTTAAAACATAGATCCCATGACAACCTTGTTTCATTCAGATGCCCACATTGTCTGAGAAGATTGTTGCCAAGTTTTATAGGCCTGTAGCTCAAATGCCAACTTTCAAGGATGGGCCCCTCTGTATATTCATTCCCTTGTTGTTTTGCCCTCCTTGACACACTCAGATAATTTAATGAACTGAGATACAATTGCTTTTGGAACCTCAATACTTGGTTATACTTTGGTCTGAAAACAGTTTTTAGAGTTGAGAGTATGTCAGCAAAAAGCAACCAAAAGAATGTGGGTGTTGTTACAAGGTCAGATTTTCAGAGGCTGTAGGCAGTCGTACTGGCATCCCGTCAAACAATCACCAGGGGCAGCAGGGCCATTCATGGCAATGATTCAGCAGCTCTGACAACACTAATTACAGCAACCAGTTAACGCTCAGATAATAGGCACCCATGCTCCTTCAGGGAGTAGTCTAGAGACAAAATATTTTGTTTTTCAGGCTGATTTAGAAGGAAATCTGGATATGTCATTGAAGCCCAGATGTTAGCTGCTCTGCGTGTGTATGTATTAGAACCTAGATTAAAATATTTATACATATCGATTTACTACGTAAAGAGAAATAGAGAAATATATTGAGACTGGGGGCTGAAATAGCAGAAGCTAGGTGTGACACAGAAACCCTGGTGGCGTACTGGTTCCATGCTACAGCTGTTAACCAAAAGGCTGGCAGTTCAAATCTACCAGGCACTCCTTGGAGACTCTATGGGGCAGTTCTACTCTGTCCTTCCTATAGGGTCACTATGAGTCAGAAATGACTCAACGGTAATGCGTTTTTGGGGGTTAGGTGTCTCACACGGAGAATCATGCCCTAAAACTGCACTGCCCAATGTAATAGTCACCAGCCACGTGTGGCGACTGAGCAGTTGGAACCAGGCTAGTCTGACCTGTGATGCGCTGTAAGCGTAAAATACACACCAGATTTTGAAGACGCAATACAAAAATTCATGTCAAACAGCTCGATAACTTTTTATATTCATACTATTTTGAAACAATAATATTTTGGTGTACTGGGTTAAATAAATTAGTATCACCTGTTTCTTTTCACTTTTTTTGTTAATGTGGTGACTAAAATTTTTTAAATTATATATGTGGCTCACATTATATTTCTATCGGGCAGTGCTGCTTTAGAAAATATGTGATATCATCTCCTTTCAGTATCTCCTATCTCTCTCACACACACACAAAGGGTAGGAAGCAGGCACAGGGCAGGAGGCATTCAAAAAACAGGTTTTAAAACTCCACTTAAGGTGCTCATTCGGAGACCTCCTCTCTCTAAGCCAAAGCATGGTACAACATAGGCCATAGCACCCCCGCCCTAAACTGCCAAAAGTCCTCCTCAACACTGGGCCCAGGGGTGAAAGGGCATTTGCCATAGTTCATTTAATCCAACCACTTTGACTAAGACTGAAAAGGCACTGTGAAAGATGTGGAGAAATGTTTTCCCCCTTGCCACTTACAGAACAAAACGAGCACTGCGGGAATGAATTGTTGTGTAGCTTCCTAAACTTCTCAGATCGAATTTTGACTTGCATGTTCTCAGGAACGATGTGGCTGGTAGTCAAGCCTTTCATCATACATTGAGCTAAAACTTGGACTAAATAAGGATTTTGGTAAAGCAAAATCTGAATACTAATTTAGGTATTTAAATTAGCCAGCAACAAGAAGTAATTACTAGATTTGCCCTTTTGTGCTTTGAGTATGATTTATCACCTAGCGACGAAAGGATCACCCTAAATTCTGACTAGAGTGGATAGGTTTCCAGCAGCCTTTCTCCTGTACCTTGCTTCTTGCTCCATCCTTTTAATTTCAGTCCTTGAATCGGCTTCATCACCCAGCATCTTTCATCTTGTTCTTAACTAACATCGACTGTAAGAACTTTGGAGTCCTGGAGTTTAACAGATGCCAATTTGGTGTGCCAAGTCACACACCTCTTAGCCTTAAATTTCTCTTTCATTATTTTACCTTTAGCTCTTAACTTTAATTTTTATGCACACAGCTGGACAGCAAACAGCTGAAAAGAGGTTTCATTACTGGTGGCTGGGCCTTTCTGAATAAGTGTTCAATGGCATATTCTAGTAACAAGAAGGTGGCAGTGTACCTGGCTCCTGAACTAGCTGGAAAAAAAAGGCAAAATTCCTCCTTTTTTTTTTTTTTTTTCATTCAAAGTCAGGCAATGTGTCTCCTCCCCCCACACCCAAAATAAGTGACATAATTGTGTCATTCAAATTCAGAAATTGAAACTGGTTTCTTGGGGGACTTCTATTGGAGTGGCTCATCATCTCCCCTAAAATCTCTGTCTAGCATTCTTCCTTCTCTAAACGGACAGTGGCAGAGGTCAAACTTAGTGTATTTATTTACAGTTATATAAATATTTTAAAGAAAATTTAACAGGTTTGTATTTTAATGATTTTTCATATATTTTTGCGTTCTCATTTTAAAAAGCCATTGAACATTACAATGTAAGTGTTATTGGAGCAAGTACCCACCCACTACCATTGATTAGGACCCTACAGGACAGAGTAGAACTGCCCCATAGAGTTTCCAAGGAGCACCTGTGGATTCAAACTGCTGACATCTTGGTTAGCAGCTGTAGCACTTAACCACTACGCCACCAGGGTTTCCGAGCAAGTAGATAAATGTTTTTACCATTCTATAGAATACTTGTTTTTTAATCCTTTCAGTTTGGACAATGAAGGTAAATTGACTATATCACATATCACTTTTTGACAAGGTCTTAAAAAATGTAAATTCTTGACAAGTATCTCTAAGCAATATAAAATCCATATTTGAAAAATATACAAAACTGAGAGATATTTCAGCAAGCCAGGTCAAGCTTACAGTGTTTTTGGAATGGCAACTCTATATTATCTGATTCCATTGCTATAGGATTAAAAAGGTGTTAAAACTGAAAATATGGGAAGAGTTGTAGAATAGGCCATTGATTTCATTTGACCACATTTTTAGATAACTGCATTACAGGAATTAAAAAAAAAATACATTTTAATATCTAACAATTAGAATTTTCTCTTCTCTTTTTTAAATATACTTATATCATTTTGGGTGTTGTTGAGAATACACATAGCAAAACATATACCAATTCAACAGTTTCTAATGTACGACTTAGCAACATGGATTGCATTCTTTGAGTTGTGTAACCATTCCCATCTTCCTTTTCTGAGTTGTTCCTCTGCCATTAACATAAACTCACTGCCCCTAAGGTTCCTATGAAATCTTTCCAGTTGCTGTTATCAATTTGATCCCATAAAAAACCAAAAATCAAAACCCACTGCTGTTGAGTTGATTCCAACTCATAGCGACTGTATAGAACAGAGTAGAACCGCCCTATAGGATTTCCAAGGCTATAATCTTTACGGAAGCAGGCTGCCACATCTTTCTCTCACAAAGCAGCTGGTGGTTTCAAACCGTCAACGTTTCCGTTAGCAGTGGAGTGCTTAACCACTGCACCACCATGGCTCCTGTTGATCCCATATAGATAGTTCTTATTTTTAACAAGCTAAATTAAAATCGTGTATAGTTTTAAGAAGGCTTCAGGGAATATTTCTGGTTTAAGGTTTAAAGATTATCTCAGGGCAACAGTTTAGGGGTTCATCCAACCTTCCTGGCTCCAGGAAGTCTAGAGTCCATAAGACTTTAAAATTCTGTTCTGCATTTTTCCCCTTTTGATTAGGATTCTTCTATGGAATCTTTGATTAAAATGTTCAGTAATGGTAGCCAAGCACCATCCAGTTCTTCTGGTCTCATGGCAAAGGAGGCAGTTGTTCATGGAAGCAATTATTCTAAATTTTATTAGCTATAAATATAGGAAAAATAAGGAATCCTATATACTCTAAGAGTTTATGAGTGGTAAATGAAACTTCTCCAGAGAAACCAACCAAAGATAAGTCACACCATCGAAGCCTGTGACAGCTACAAAATGTGGTTTGGGGAAGTTGACGGGGTTTGAAGGACTTCAATGTGAGAGTAAAAAGCAACTTTAGATTGTTCTCTGACCTGGAAGTTTAGGAAGAATGGGGTTAATGGTGATTAGTAGCTCATCTCAAGTCCTTTTATCACCCCATGAACATTAAGAGAGGTAGAAAAATGACACAATGTTCAGACATTTGAGGTAAGAAGAGCCCCTCTATTCTTCGAATGTGGTTCCTAGCAGGACGATGTGCAGAAGATAAAATCCAGACTACAGAGCTCTCACTGACTTAATCATGATGGACTGCTTTAGTGAATGGCTTACTTCACCTCTCTTAGGATTGACAGTCTGTGCTACTAACACTAAAATTGAAATAAAATGATGATCAAAACATATCTAAAGAAATATAAAGAACTTACAGACTATGTTAAAAGCTGATTATGATACAATCCCTCCTGTAATGGGATTCCACTAAACCATGAATGACTGCCAGAAACATAAAGTCCATTCTTATAATTTGATATTTTCATCTCAAGCAAGAGAAACACTTGAATTAAAAATTAAATATAACTTGGTCTGTGTATGTATATATAAACATTATGTGTGTGTGTGTATAAAGTCCCGTTTGTTTGCTCATTTAAGGGTAGAATGTGAAAGTTGACAGGTTCAGGAATTGGGTAAGATTAAGACTTAATTTCTTTGTAGATATGAATGTTGACTTGTTTTCAGAGAGTCTTACACCCTGGCAAGGTTACAAGACTCCACAAAGGACTGGCCCGTTTACATTCCAACAAAATAAGAGTTTGGCTGTATTCAAATTGTGATGCAGTGAATTACTTAAATATGGCCCTTGTAGCCATGCATGGTCTTCTGACTTCCACAAAATGGTTGAGTGCGAATATGCAAATAAGGTGCTGTGGCCCATCAAGGGGACTGAAGAGCCTGCTAATAATATAAATAAGGTGCATGGAACACTTGCAGTGGTGGGACCATGCAAATAAGGTATATGACACCCTAGGAGGGGACTGGTCAGTTTTGCCATCCTGCTAGGCTTAAAGGGAGCCCAATCTCAGGAGCAGAAAGGAGGGGACCTCACTATTATCAAGAAAAAAGAGTCAGGAGTGAAGTCCATCCTTTGGACCTGGGGTCCCTGTGCTGAGTACCTCCTAGACTCAGGAGGCAGAGAGAGAACTGTAATACTGGAGATGGTGCAGGATGCAAGAAGCGGCAGTAAGAAATAGCAGTAGCAGAACCAGGAGACCGGAATGAGACAGCACAATGGGCTTCCTGGCCCACAGAGCAAGTCAGCTACAGTGGGTGTGCCCACCCACAGAACGAGACAGCTGAGAACCTTTGGGCCAAGGCTTTCTGGTGAAGTGGGGTGCCTCTGGGCACTTGGCAGAGCTGTTGACCCACAGAGAAAGAAAGCTGAGCATCTTCAGCACTGAAGCTTACAGGCCGAGTAGGGTGTCTATGGGCACTTATTGGTGGAAATAAAGAGCTCTGTAACTCTTGATTGAGCAGGGTCGAGGCCAGGCTGTATCTGAGTCTTTCCTGATTCTAAGTTGTACTTGTTAGTTCCCTAATAAACCCTATAACTGTGAGTATGGTCTGTGAGTTCTGTGTGGCCACTGCAATGAATTATTAAACCCAACA
The DNA here is from genome assembly GCF_024166365.1 of Elephas maximus indicus. Taxonomy (NCBI): domain Eukaryota; kingdom Metazoa; phylum Chordata; class Mammalia; order Proboscidea; family Elephantidae; genus Elephas; species Elephas maximus. The sequence continues at coordinate 42,325,568 of NC_064829.1, read as the reverse complement.
GAAAAGTACAGAGTGCCATGGGCAGGACGCCTGGTGTTAGAACTGGTAAAAAGGTTGGAGACAGGTGTGTCTGACCTCCACCTGACAGGAATCAGCCTTGAGCTGGTGATTCTCTCTCCTCCCTCCTGTGAAGCTCAGTGAGGTCTGATGCCCTTGCACCATTTTTACACAAACACATCAAGTTCTCTGATTTAAAAAAAAGTCTTGGGCAATCCAAATGCCAGAAAAATTAATTATTACTTATTAATAGTAAACCTAAGCATATTGTAGCAAGAAGGGACATAATTTAACCTGGGTGGTGACCCTTTGGACACTTTTGGAAATTAATACCTATAAAATTTCTGTGATCACAATTGAAGAAACATGAGAAAACTGGCAGATGGATGGGCAAAATGCCCAGCAGTCTGCCTATGTAACTTATGGGCTTTCCTTCTCATTTAATAATAGTTACTGAAGATGAATGTAACCCTCAAAAACACTCACCTGTTTAGCTATGCTTATAACCACTGTTTCTTTTATGCGATAAAATTAAGCAAGTAGGATCCTAAGCATCTTCAAGCAGGTAATTGGTAGGTGTGGGGAGGGGGCTGGTGGGAGTGAGTGATCTGAGCGATGCTTGGATGATGTTAATCTTCCCCTTCCTCCAAAGTACCACCAACTGTGTAAGAGGAGGGTAGCAATGATTTCCAGTCACTGACCCAGAGAAGGCCTTGAGTGGGTGGGGACAGTGTGGGAATGTCACCTCTCAAATCCAGTACCCACCACTTTACCTGCCTGCCCATGTAGATTAGGGTTTTCTTTTTTGCCTGGCTGAAAAATGGAATCATATCATATATTGTCAGTATGCCAAAGGGTTTTGAAAAAAATTCAGATATTAGTAAAAGAATTCTCAAAACATTATTATTAATATTTAAAAAATTTTTTTTTTAGGATTTTTACGGTTAACGTTGTAGAAGTACACAGTGGAGCATGGAAGATTATTCCACGTAGAGGATGAGTTCCAAAATCTTCTGCATTTGGATTCAGGACATGAGGTTTGCTTTCTGAACACACCCAAGAGCTTAACTTTCACAATGACTCTTTGATAGAGCCAGTGTTAAAAGTCCTTACTGCATGCGCTCTGTATATACACTGTTAAGTTGCAGTATAGTGAATAAGACTTTCTACCAGTTTCTTCTTATCTTTAAAGGTGTTTCTTCATCTTTCATATAAGGATGATAATAATGCTTACTTCATAGAGTAGCCTTGAGTATTGGATAATGAATGTTGGCATTACCTGATTATCTGAAGTGGCCTTCTGACAGCTAATAAGGGAAAAATCCTTACAACTTTTTACTTAGCCTCAAAGAAAGCTCGAACAACATTAGCCAGCATGGGTGAATGCAAACAGGCTGAAGTGGGACAATTCATTTAAAGACATATATTGTTGGTCTCCTTTTCAAAGCTATCTGATATCTAGGCATGGATTCCTCAGTGATATTTAAAAAAAGATCCTTCAAATTAAGTGATTTTTCCTTGACCTTTTATTCAACTAGATCATTAATACACTGGAGATAGTCAATACTCTACTATAGTACTCACTGTGGAGGTAGTCGGGATTCATATCTAGTATTCATCATGAAGGAGCCCTGGTGGTGCAGTGGTTAAGTGTTCAGCTGCTAACCAAAAGGACAGCAGTTCAAATCTGCTAGCAGCTCCTTAGAAACCCTATAGGGCAGTTCAACTCTGTCCTGTAAGGTCATATGAGTCAGAATCAACTCAATGGCAATGGGTGGTATTCATCATGAATCACAGAAAGAGCCAGAAGTAGGGCTGCTAGAAAATGCAGAAGTAATTGGAAAATATATTAGCTATAAATTCATGGAGGTAAAAGTCAACTATATTTTTTCATTTTTGATTTACTATGATTAAAAAAAACGTAAAATGCTTCAGCAGATGCATAGTAGAGTTGATATCAGATGTAATACATTTTCAAGTATTTTGAATATGTAATCTTTAATATTATTCACCTATTAGGTTTTTATGTAAATCATGGAATCTTACAAGAATAGTGACTTTTTAGAGAAATTGTACTAGATTCAGTTTAAATCACTTTGAAACATGTAATTAATTCCTCTGCTTGGTTACGTGGATCATTAAAAAGTACCAAAGTAAGGTTACTATTACCCAGTCCCAGAAAATCTATTCATCCATTTATATATTTTCATGAACATCCCAGCTTCTAGACTTACGCAAGTTTGTGAGCTTTGGAAAATACAATGATAAATTGGACCTGGACCCTGTCCTTTAGAACACAGAGATCTGGTAGATGATTCAGACTCATGCAAATATGTAGCTATAATGCAGTATAAAGAGTGCGAAGATCCATTGGAGAGGATCATTAAGGACATCAGGATTTCAGAAGATGAAGAAAAGTAGAGGAGATAATTTCCAGTAAGAGCATCTGGGAGCTTTCACAGAACTGTTGTCATAGGCTGGGTTCTCTAGAGAAGCAAAACCAGAGAAGCATATGTGTATGTATCATGGATTGAAATGTGTGCCCCAAAGATGTCTGTCGACTTGGCTGGGTCATCATTCCCAGTATTGTATGGTTGTCTACCATTTTGTCATTTGATGTGATCTCCCTCTGTGTTATAAATCCTATCATTATGATGTAATGAGATGGATTAGTGGCAGTTATATTGATGAGATCTACAAGATTTGATAGTGTCTTGAGCCAATCTCTTTTGAGATATAAAGGCAAGCAGAGAGACATGGGGGCCTCATACCACCAAGAATGAAGAGCAGGAGTATGTGTCCTTGGACCTGGGGTCCCTACGCTGAGAGGCTCCTTGACCAGGGGAATATTGATGGCAGGGGCCTTCCTCCAGAACCAAGAAGAGAGGGACCTCCCCTGGAGCTGATGGCCTGAATTTGGACTTGCAGCCTGCTGGACTGTGGGAGAGTAAATTTCTCTTTGCTGAGGCCCTCCACTTGTGGTATTTCTGTTATAGCAGCACTAGCTTACCAAAACAATATGCATATATATATATTTATCTCAAGGGAATTGCTCACACAGTTGTAGAGGCTGGTAAGTCCCAAGCCTGTGGGTCAGGTGTCAGGCTGGAGGCTCCTCCTGACTCACATAGCTACAGGGGCTAAAGAATATAAGATCTGCAGGTAAGACAGCAGACTGCTGGTTCACAGACTGCGAAGGCTGACAAATTCCAAGATCAGCAGGCCATATGGCAGGCCACTGGCTCAAGTCCCAAGAACTGGAAGTCAGATAATGACAAGCTGGATGCAGGATCCAGAGAGAGCAAAAGTCAGTGAGCTTTACCAGAAAGTCCATATATATTGGATGGAAGCCACGCCCCTTACAACTGATTAGCTGATCACATCAGATTATATCATGGAGGTGATTACATTATATTACCAAATGGAAGATAAATATATCAGTACATAACTGCCAAACTACATCACTACATATCTGCCAAACCATTGAGAATCATGGCCCAGCCAAGATGATACATGACCCTAGCCATCACAAGTGTCATTTAAACTGGTTTCTTAAAAAGTAGCATGGCACCCTCTACATATTGGTGCTTAATAAATATTTATAGAATGAATGAATGAAAGGATATTGGAGGGACAATAGCTGGCACATACGAGTTACTCAGTAAATACTTGTGAATTGAACTGTAGAATTTGAGGCAGAACATTTCAGTTAAGGTGTTACGGGTTGACTTGTGTTCCCCCAAAATACGCATTGTAAATCTTAATCTGTATCTGTGGTTATAATCCCACTTGGGAATAGGGTTTTCTTTGTTATGTTAATGAGGCAGTCTTAACATGAGTAGGGTGTATCTTAAGTCAATTTCTCTTGAGACTTAAAAGAACAGATTAAGCAAGCTGCAAGGACGCAAAGATGGGAGAAGATAGATGCCACGCCACATGAAGATTACCAAGGAGCCAAGGAACAGAAGCTGAAGAGAGACAAGGACCTTCTCCCAGAGTGGACACAGAGAGAAAAAGCCTTCTTCTAGAGCTGGTGCCCTGAATTTGAACTTCTCGCCTCCTAAACTGTGAGAAAATAAATTTCTGTTTATTAAGGCCACCCACTTGTGGTATTTCTGTTATAGTAGCAAACACATGGGCATGCAAGGACAATGGGAAGGGGATGCAGGGAAATAATAGCAAGGGGGCTTGAAAAGGTGGATGGGGCCAAATCATATAGAACCTAACTAAGAAGGCTGGATTGCATTTGATGGTTGAACAGAAGGCACTGACGTTTGAGAGCAGACAGCAGGATGAAGTCCTAAGCTTTAAAGTGAATCACAAGGCGTTTTGAGATCTGGTGTCTGTCTATATCTCCAGCCTTCTCTCTCTGCCAACCCCCTTTCCATTCATGCTGAATTTCTTTCAGTTCTTCAAGTAACAGCACTTTTTCTTACCCTCAGTTGTTACATGTGCTATTCCTTCTGCCTGGTAATCTTCCACTTCTGACTTTCTCCTGTTTCCTCTAACTCCTACTCACCTTCAGGTCTCAGCTTTAACATCCCTTCCTCCAGGAAGCTTTCTCTGCCTCCTGTACTAGGTTAGCCCCCCCTTTTTGTGTTCCCCACTGCTCCTGCACTTCTTATTGTACCTTATTGTAATCACCTATCTATAATTAGTCTTCCTGGTTTATTACAGGCTCTTTGAATGCCAAGACCTTGTGTATCCCCAATATTGAGCTTGATGCCTGGAATATTTGTTAAATAAATCTGTTCAATGATCAGAGATGGGCATTAGGAATGCCGATCTGACTAAAGCATAATCGCACATTATTGAGTCAAGAGAACCTAGGTTGTTATGAAATGAAAGTGGCTGGCACATGGTGTACGGCCATTAAAATATTATAAAATTAAATTAAATAGTAACAATTGTTAACATTTATTGAGTACTTACTATGCCAAGCACTGGGCCAATTACTTTCTAAGCATTATTCCATTTAATCCTCATAGTAATCTTATGAGAATGCTATTGCTATTACGAGAAGGAAATAATAAAAAGTTATACATAAATAAAAATTTACCCTTTTATAAAATCATTGTGTCCACACATTAAATAGCTCATGCAGTTCTGATTACCACAGCTCACATGATATTTATGAGGTACTTAAAGCCAAGAGGGAGGCAGCTGTATAAAGAAATATGGGCTATTCCATTTGGAAAACAAATATGTGAAGTCTATAAAGTGTTAAATGGCCTTCATAAGATGACCACAGACCTATCTACTGGAAATCCACCAAAACTTCAACGAGATAAGTTAAAGGTCGGTAAAAGGACACACTAGTAGTGTTATTAGGGGTAGATTGAGAATAGAAAATAATTGTTAAATATTCAAACAATTCATGAGTCATAGAGCTATAATAGGAGTCCTGGTGGTGCAGTGGATAAGTGCCTGGCTGCTAAACAAAAGGTTGGCAGTTCAAATCCAACAGCCACTCCTTGGAAGCCCTATGGAGTGGTTTTACTCTGTCCTGTAGGGTCGTTAGGAATCAGAATCAACTTAATGGCAATGGGTTTTTAGAGCTATAATAAATCACTAATGGAAACTAGAATATAGGAAGTAAATTCTTAATCTGACGGTATGAAGAATAACTACATTATTTCATAACACATCTCTTGGTGCCACTGTAATCAAAAAAAAAAAAAAAAAAAACCAGAAACTCTGTTAAAAAGACCAAGTCTGATTTAATACACTAATTTTATGTACTTTACTGACATCTTGGAGTCAGAATCAACTCTACAGTAATGGGATTTTTTTTTTTTTTTTTTTGGTTAGGTTAGGTTAATGCACTTGGCTGCTAACTGAAAGGTTGGAGGTTCCAGTCCACCCAGAGATGCCTCAGAAGAAAGGCCTGGTCATCTATTTCCCAAAAACCAGCCATTAAAAACCCTGTGGAGCACATTTCTACTCTAATACACATGGGGTCACCATGAGTTGGAGTCAACTCGATGGCAACTGGTTTTACTAGCATTAAAACGGGTCATGATAAACACCCAACTGGAGCAGCTTTGCCCTCTGGAGGAGCCCTGATGGCAACAGTGTTTAAAGCACACCTGCTAACCTAAAGGTCAGCGGTTTGAACCCACCAGCCACTCCGCAGGAGAAAGATTTGCAGTCTGCTTCCATAAAGATTAACCCAGTGCTGTTGAGTCGATTCCAACTCATAGCGACCCTATAGGACAGAGTTGGAAACCCTATGCAGAACTTCTATTCTGTCCTATAAGGTCACTATGAGTTGGAATCCACTTGATGGCAATGGGTTTGGTTTGGTTTTGGTTTGCCATCTGGGCCTAGTATACTGGCTTTCTCTAAGCTTGATAAATATTCATTTTAATGCTAAGAAAGTGATCAGGGGTGTCATAGGCTAAGAAGCTGAATCTTCATTCTATTTTGAGGTAGAGACATTGGCTCCAAATCCAAAAGATGATTAAGAGCGCCTAAAAAGGAAGGGATCTAATTACCACCATTACTATAAAAAGACTATGCCCCAAGGGAAGAAGCAGAAACAAGGCAGGTGTGTACAAGCAGGGAAAACAACACACACCTCTTTGATAGTTTTAGCTGATTCACATAACTGGAACTTCACCCTTGAAGGAGAATAAAGAGTTCACCTGACTCACAGTCTGTCTGCTTATAGTTTGTATTTAGTGTTTTGGCAGTAAACCCAGATGCCTGGAAGGTTTCCTCAGTTTCTTGTGGCTGCTCTTGCTTACATGAAGCATAATCTTGAAGCAAGGCAGCTAGCTACATGACAGGATAAAGCGGGGAAAAAATGATTTTAAAGAATTTTCAAAAAAAAAATTTAAACAGAAATCAGGGAAAAGTTAATCTGCGACATACATTGAAAGGGAAACTAGGGCATATTCCAATAGACATGAAATGAAAATATGAGGTTGTAAACATCAAAGTGTTTGGAAGAAACTGACAAAATCATGGTCTCTCCATTTTTTTTGTTGTTGGTGCTGTCGTTATTCAGAGAGCAATAGGCCAACAAAGAATTTTATCCACTGACATACAGCTCAAAATATATCATTTTTGGTAAAAATTATTCAAATAAACTATTTTTAAAATTGTAACAACATTTAACACATATGAATGTTAATGCCACATGAGTCCCAGAAATGAGGCTCTGTCTTTAGGATAACGGAGGGAACCTACCAGAAGCGTTTCACTGATTATGGGTCTAATGTCCTGAAGGTAATCTGCCAGGCCTTCAGAGCTTTCTGAATTGTGTTTAGCAGACATTTTGTAGACCTATTGATTCCCAAGATCATAATATTTCTTTGCCAATATCATCTTAAGAACACTTGATAAACACTAAAATAATCCTCCTAATACGTTGGAAATCACCATAATGCCCATTATTAAGATGATGATTATATGCACATAAATTTGTGAGCCAAGAACGAATGGGGAAAGGGTGGACAGCAGAATGGAATTCAGGAGGATCAATTTTCATGTCCTCTGTTCAAAGTGTTCCAGCTCCGAAGAAATTCTAATAAAGCCCTGGACCATTACAACTAACTATGAAATATCAGGACATCGGCTTCACGGAAACAGTTTTAATAGTATTACAGTATTTGGATAGCTTTCTAAAACATTAAGCTGAAAAAATTAAAACAGAACCCATAGTTCCACATTAAGAAGATATTAAAGATGGTCCAAATTTTACCTTGTAATAAAAGTTTTTATTAAGGACAAAGATACATCTACACACACATACACAAACACATACACACACAAATCCTCCCCTATAGTTATGCAATTTAACAAACTCATTTCTTTAGTTAAAAGAAAAACAAATACAACCCAATTTAGAGCAAGCTTTGAAGGCATCCCCAAAATCTAGTCTAATTTTAAATGCCTGCTATTTGACCTTTGAACAAATCTTCAGAGTTGGGACAAAGCTTTTGAAAGAAACTGAAGGAAGCAGCAATAGAAGTCTTCAAAAGCAACACTTAATGTCTTTTAAGGATAGCACAGTCATCATATTGACTTTTCAAATCAGTAAAATATACAATATAGGATCCAAGGACTTCATTGCAGCATATGTCCATTTACTCTAGTTTTCCCTTACCTCTTCCTCTATCCACTTTGCCTCTATCCTGTTTTAAGCCACTGTGCTGGTCTAGTCATCTTATTTGATGATTTGTGATGACTTCCTACCTAGCCTGTCTGCTTTTGCTTTTACCCCACCTCAACCTATTCTTCACAGAAAATCCAGAATGATCTGTTAAAACAAAAATATGATCACATCACCCCTTACCTCCTTTATACTTTTAACTGGCTTTCCCTTGTGCCTGTGGGAAAGGCCACAAGACTGAGCATAACACACACAGCCTGGTACAGCCCTGCCTTCTTCTTCAGCCTGACTTTCACCATTACCACCCATCCCTTATGGCCTTCCTTACCTCCTTAAATGCATCAATCTTTGAACATGCTGTTTCCTCTGCCTGGAAAGTTCTCTTCACCCTCCCAACTCTTCACGAATTCCTGCTCATTCTTCAGGTTTCATTGTCAATGTTACTTCCTTAGAAAGACCTTCCCTGATTGCCCAAACTAATTCAGATTCCCCTATTGCTTTTTTCCATAGCACCTATTCTTTTCCCTCATATATTTTCATTCATTCATTCATGCATGTAGGTATGCATTCATTCAGGAGTTGTGTGTTAAGTACCTACTATGCACTAAGCATTATTCTAAACGTCAGAGGACATGGTCCATGCTTTCATGGAGCCTACACTAATCACAATTTATAATTATATATATTTCTGTGTGTTTATTTAATGTATGTATTTCCTTTTAGACTGTTAACTCTAGGAGAACATATAGTACAACTGGCACATAGGTTAGAATTTGTTATATTTTCTACAATTCCTTAGTGGCAAAGCTAACTCTAGAAGCCAGTCCCCAATAGCTTAGTACTTTTCCTAATTTTTAGGAATATCAAATAGTAGGCATGACGAAGACCACTAGCTGTTCTTTTTTTCCTGGGCACACAGCTAGACCACATTTCTCAGACTCCCTTGCAGTTAAGTCATGTGATTAAGTTCAAGCCCATGGATATGAGCCACTGCTAGGCTCGCCCCTATAAAGCTTCCCTGCATGCTTTCTCCAACTGTTGGCTGGAAGGACTCTGGTGAAGAAGTTGACAGAATCATAAGATGAAAGGGCCTGGTTCCCTGAATCACCGCAGGGAGGAAAATCACCCACTGACCAGAGACACCTATCATAGGCTGCTGTGTGAAGGAGAAACAGACTTTTGTTAAGGAAGGCACTGCAATTTTGGGATTCACACGTAACAGCAGCAAGTGTTACGCCCCAGACAAATCGTTATATATTGTGGATTTTCTAATACCGTTAGAATTTAGGGATATTAGCCAAAGTGGCTACTGTGCATTATCTTCATTTTTAATCCCAAATGTATTTCATAGAGAACCAGCTAAATGTGTTCCTTTGGGCAGTTCCCCTTGTATTCACATTCAATCAAATGAAGATTATGGGTCCACCTTAATTCCTAACTAAATTCTGCGAACCTCTTAAGCATAAAGATTATCAACTTCAAATGGAGATTGGCAAAGAACAATAAATAACGTGAATATGCGGCTTGTGCTTTAAAAAAAATTTTAGCGCAGAATCTGGTGTTTCTGACATCATATTGCTTCTAAAATAAAAATCTAAAACAGCCACTTTATCCCAGATTTTGACATGTAGTGAAGTAGGTGTTTAAAAGCTAAAACTGGTCATTACGGCACTAACGGATTCATGTCATTTGCCTAAAAGTTCAAACTGGCTCTTGGACATTATATAAATATAGTCAACTCTGAATGTAAAATAAACTTTTTTTTTTTTTTACCGTTAAGTGCTAAATATGACATGTATGTATAGTTTCTTATTATTCTTCACCCAGTGCACATCCTCCTACTTTTAAAAACTATGAAGTTGAAAATACGTACATCCAGAAAACAAGTTTATGTGCAATCCTAAGTAGAAGTAATTTTTTATTTTAATATTGGCAAATAAGACACAGGAATTTAAGTAATATGCACAATTTTTCCCTGTGACGCTTATCATCTAATGAGGAATGCTGTATTCTTAGTTGGGTCATTCAGAAGTAACCAACACAATGACCTTTTAAAATACTGATTTAAAGGGCAGGGGTTGGTGAAAAAGCAGGAAGCACAATGAGTCATTGCTCAAAATACTCAAGAGGAAAAAAGAATACTAACTACTAATCAGGTACATATCCAGTTACTGTGATTATAATGAACATGCCCTATGATCACTTTCTACGAGTAGAAAAGGGTTGTCTCCACCTTTGTTCCTTGATCCCTAGACTTCTAGATCACCTCTTCAGGGAACAGGTGATGAAAATGTGTCTAGGAGAAATGTTAATAAATGAGATCCAAGCTTTCACAAAATGGCTGTCACAATACTAAGAAATGAGTTAAAGGGTAGAAAATGAAATAAGCCATCTTCTAAAGCCAATACAGCTGAGGAAGTATCCACCTTAATTTTTTCCTCTCTTCCAGCCTTCCAGAAAGATATTGTGGGAAGCCGAAGGGACTCTCCATTTATCCAGCAACATTTATTAGGTGTGTTTGTTCAAAGGGTTCTCCATTTCTGTTACTGATGCAACTCCTCCATCAACCTGTGAGTTGAGTGTCGTGGCACACCATCCATACAATCTGATCCCTTACTGAGGTCGATTCTCTACCTTCTACATATAGAAAAACATATTTGTAGAGCTTTCATGAACAGGGATATCTAGAATGGAGAGGGCCTGCTGTATCACTAAAGATGATAGCTTTTTAACAAAGCCTAAAGTAATTTTCCTTTTCCCTCAGTCAAAAGTAATTCTCAATCCTGCCACATTACAGAGTAGGATTAATAGCACACTCAGCCTTTGTCAATTTTACGAAGGGGCTGAAAAACTATATGAAATCTTTTTTACAGCAAAGAGCACTACCCTAGCATGCATATATCCAGGGCTCATTGCAACGGGGTTTAATATTGAGAAATGCTGAAGTTCTGGTTGAGCACAAGACACACCTCTAAAATCACACCATTCATTTAACTAAAGCTCCCACATAGTGTGGGGGCCTCCAGAATCTACAGGCTAGCATCTGGTCTTATGAAAATCTCTATTTCTAACACAATGACTCCTACATTGTGTCAAAAAAGCAATGGAATACACATATAAGCTTGAAAAACGTAGGAAATGACTGAGATTTCAGCCAGTGTGAAAGCACTTATCATAAAAGTGTCTAGTTCACAACCTCACAAACGTGCACTAAGAACTTCCAAAGGGCGACAATTAAAAGAATGAAATTTACCATTCTGAAAATAAATTCAACTACTTAGTATACATTGAAAAATGTTCTCGTGCACAAGGAACATTAGAAGGAATGTGATGAGCTGTTTAGAGTCTTATGTCTTTTTATATTTACTGTAATAAAGGATTCATTGTGCAAAGGTCTCGACGTTCTGGCAAGCTGCAGCGATACCGGGGAACGCCAATGCCAGATACATTTTATATCCATATTAGGCTGAAAAAAAGAGACTGGTTGAAATGAACTGCAAATGCAATTTTCTTTTGCTCAAAATCTTCATAAAAAGTCAGTGATGTTCTCTTCAGATTATAAAGCGAGGTACCTAATTGCGTATTTCTAGAAAATTTCCTATGATTGTAAGTACACAAATCAACAGTGACTAAACCAAACTTGCAACTCAAAAATAAACTTAATGTTAGAGATGTTTAAAGAACTACAAATCCTTGGAGAGCCTTTTAGTTCCCTTAGTAGTATTTAGTAGACATTTCAATCTGTCATTTCAGAAAGACTTCCGAAATGATGACTGTGTTTAAACTGACACTTTAAAAAAAATTATTTTATAAGCTGCCATGTAATTTTATTCTCTGTGTTGTTGTTGTTGTTAGGTGCCATCGAGTCGGTTCCAACTCATAGCGACCCGACAGGACAGAGTAGAACTGCCCCACAGGGTTCTCAAGGAGCGCTGGTGGATTTGAACTATTGACATTTTGGTTAGCAACCGAGCTTTTCACTATACCACCAGGGCTCCTTTATTCTCTATATACACCATCTAATAAATACAAAGATTATAAATAGTTACAAATAATTAACATTCACAAAACATCCTCTTGATAATAATATAGTCAACTCCTACATGCTCTATGAACATTCAGCTTTGCGGTTATTTGAACCCTTTATCACCTTTCTTTCTCTATAGCTCCACTCTCTCTATGTGTATTTACACTGCATATTAAGACTTCCACCAGAAGGTAAATAGTGCAATGAAAAGATATAAAGCATAAACTAAGATTTGGTGAGACAGGGCTGAAACTACTTACTCAAATGAGATTTGGATAATCTGTGGGTTTCAAATATCAGTGCTGTTCCTATTTTCTATTATCCCCCATAATCACATTAGGCATGATTAGAGAGACAGGTAGTTTAGAGAAAACAGTCTAACCTACAGTTGAAAAAAGATGTACTATTTGGTGAGTTATAGACTTTTATTCTAGCAATTCAGACTCAAGCTACAGAAATTTGCAATTTTGTAGATATAAAGATATCTTAGGCTGCATGGAACTTTAACAGATAATGTAATTAAGGAATACACAATCTGATAATAAGAATTTTATTAAGAATTCATGTTGGTAACTAGCCCTAAAATGTGGAGACAGAAACATAATCTTAGTGTTTTTTTTTTTTAAAAGATGGCTTCTTTCATGTTATGTAAAATATGTTTAGGGACAAAATTAGAATAAATGGTTAAGTATTTCTGGCGAACAGCCTAGATAATGAAACTATGGATTTTGATGATATTGTTGCCAACATTTCTGGTTTACCCCATGAATCTATCCTTGAAACTTTTGCAGAGGATAATAAAGAATAAATGGATTTCATTAAAGACATAATGCATATGGAAATAAAGGTAAATCAAGACTGAGTTAATTAGTATGTTACTGATGGATTCTCTGTCATACGGTATTTAAAACCCAGGAAATTGGGATAGGCTAAGCCCTGGTGGTGCAGTGGTTAAGAGCTTGGCTGCTAACTAAAAGGTCGGCAGTTCGAATCCACCAGTCACTCCCTGGAAACCCTGTGGGGCAGTTCTACCCTGTCCTATAAGGATCACTATGAGTCAGAGTCAACTCAATGGCAACGGGTTTGGTTTTTTATTTGTTTGTCATTTAAGAGTGGTTCTTGTTGATTCTTATCACAAAATAAGAACATGTAATACAAATCACACACTTCTTAAATCATAAGTGTTAATTTGGGAAATTAAAACTAAAATCATGAATTCTTCTAATATTGATATTTCAAAATATTTGGGGCACATGTTTTACCACCACAGATGATGGGCTCAGATTGTGGATAAAATCACCAACGGTAAACATAGGAGATGCCCACAGGAGCTAAGCACTGTGACACAGTTTGCCACTATGTGTTAAAGTACACAGTCATCCCACCCACTAAAGGCTGGTTATGTCTCCTGAATAAAAGAATGTTACAGGAATAGTCACCAAATTCCTTCTTTTTATTCCCAGTCATAAGCTGAGCCTAACCTGATACCCAGAGATGTTTTGCAACAGCCTATTGCTGAGTTACGGCATGCTAGTTCCCAGCATGGATACCAGGTTAGTGTTCAATAAATTTGGGACAGGGCAGCACACCAGTGACATTTCTGGGAGGGTTTACAGTTCTGTAAGCAATGAGACTTAGCATTGGAGCCAAGGCAACACGACTCCCCAGGAACGTCAGACTGAAGTAAAGTGGAATGTGCAAGCTCTTTTCCTGTCAGGAGACTGAGTTTCCTCCACTGAGGTGATAAGATTATGTACTTGAATGGCATTCAAGAGTTTTAAATAGTGAAGAAAGGTGCTTATCCTCCCTGGTGGGCTCCCTGGTAGCCCAGAAAATCTCAGCGTAGAGGGTGGGAGTTGCCTACAGACACCCAGCTTTGATTTGGGCAACCATCTAACACAGGCTCCAGTGAAGCTCCAAGTGTCCAAATTCTTGGTTTCTTGGGTTGAGTCTACTCTAGAATGCTCCAGAGGGCTCCCAGAATGCCTCAGTAGTCCTCCACACAGACTCTCTGGCTGTAGAGATGTGGTAAGACCTGCATTGGTGGGAATACATAGTATTCAACGTATAATCACTAGGTATTACTTGAAAGGCAGTTCGTTGTTCTTGGTCACCACAGAGTCAGTCCCCGACTCACGGTGACCCCATACAAAATGGAAATGAAATGCTGCCTGGTCCTGTGCCATCCCCATGATCTTTGGGAACTGGACTGTTGAGATCCATAGGGTTTTCACTGGCTGATTTTTTTAAGCAGATTGCATGGCCTTCCTTCCAAAAGGTAGCTAAAAAGTAGTTAAATGAAGAGTTCTGAATATAGTATAGTCCCTTTATAGTAATAGTGCCAGGAATAATATTAATGCTTCTTCTGGAAGCCCTATGGGGCTGTTCTACTCTGTCCTATAGGGAAGCTATGAGTTGGAATCAACTTGATGGCAACAGGTTTTTTGGTGGGTTATGGTTTGCCAGGACTTTGCTCTATGTGACTGTTTTTCCAGGGATTACTATTCAAGTTTAAATAGCACACATGAAACTTCGTATGTAAATCATGAGACTTAATTCTCTGGCATATAACACTTTCTGTCCTTGCTTTCCACCTCTTCTCTCCACCTCCTTACGCCTTTTCTCCAAGTTGCAGTCTCTCACACCAACTTATTTACACTAAAACAAAATATAGAACAAAAGAGAGCATTCACCAGCTCTGTTTGTCCCTGGAACACTAGGTACGGTAATCTGGGCCACACTTTTAGAGGTATGCTATTCAATGGATGGGAGTGGGTTGGGTTAAAGAACTGAGATTGGGAAGAGTGGGGGAGTGCTCCAAAAAAATGTCTCATGCTTTATGAAGATGAATGGGTTAGATGAATTGGTTAAATGAATTATTAATAATTTTCCACTTTGAGAAGAGAAGACTCAAGTGAAATATGATCTTGGTTCTCAAATATTTAAAGGTCTCTCTCTTTTTTTTTTTTTTTTTCATATGGAAGAGTTAATAGGCCTGTTTAGTCAGTCGGTTCCCAGAGAGGGCAGCAAGGCAGTGGGTGGAAGTTTCAGACACAGTGAACTGAAGAACTCTGATATTCAGAGTTGCTCTGAGACAATGTGGGCTGTCATGGTCAATGGTGAATGCCCAGCGCTGAAGAGGATAATTTACCAGGATTAAATTATATTAATCACATTCCTGGCTCATAATCCTATACACAAAAATTATTTAATAAATGGTTTTGCTAATTATGACACAATTGATAGGTATAATTGTTTTTAGGCAGAGAATTTTATAAATGATCAATAAGTTCTTTCACAGCTCTGGGATCCTATGATTTGATAGCTAGAAATTGATCATCGCTGGGTCCTCCTTACTGTGGGTTCTAGAAATCTTCTAGATAGGTTCTTATTTTAATATGCATTTTTACTATTAGCAACATCTATTATATATTATCACATTGATTCTTTGATTATTAATGAAGTCTTTATGCCCAGCCTATAGATAGGCAAACTGACAATATCTAATAAAATTTCAAATTCCTTCCTAAAACAAATAAAAACAAAAAACCCAAATAAGTCTTTCATATGCAGTGAAAGTGGTCAGAAGTCCATAGGAGAAAACGAGATGTGACATTAGGCTAAACTTTGAAGTTTTAATACAGAAATAAAGAGTAGCCCGGTGTAGGGTAGGCTAGGTCAAGGCTGGAAGAAATCCACACTCTGGATTAAGTCATGTAGATGAAGCACACAATCAGGCTGGGCTTAGGTGCAAGTAGTCGGTGACCTTCTAGGTAGGTGGGCAAAACATGATGCCCAGGAATTTGACAATAGGCAAGAAGTCTAGAAAGACTGGTAGGGACATCAAGGCGTGAGCACCTATATGCAGAATGTGGCCTGGATTATAGTAACATTCAATAAATATTTGCTAAATAACCAACAAATAAATGAAAAATGTCTGGAGTTGGCAGTGAATGTCTTCATCAGGGGTGTGAGGGCTTCTTTGTAAGGCTTCAGAGCCCATAAGAACAGAGATGGAGGGTGGCAAGTGTGACCCAGACACAGCTACTGGAGCTGGGGCACCAATGCAGACTAAAACCAGAAGGACAATTGACTACACATCAATGAGAGAGAATTGTAAATCTATGGATGCTTGTATTTCTGCCTGACAGTGTTGGGGAAAGGGTGGGAGAAGTAAGCTGAGGGATACAGGGCCAGGGAGGCAGCCAAGGCATCACATAGTTGCCGTTGGGAGGGTAAGGAAACAGTCCACAAGGTGCCAAGAGAAGGGAGCTGCTTAGAAAATTACGTTGTTAATATGAAAATATAACAAGGATTATTATCTCAGATTGTGCAGGTTAACAGACGGTCTTGACGTTGAAACTTAAGCCAGCAGAAATCTGCATCAAAGGCTTTTCTTGAAACTTTAAAAAATACTGTCATTTATATCTTAAAAGATAGTTTATTGCCAAGTATTTACTGGCCTAGGCTGGAAACAATCTTTGAGCTATTATTCTAACTCTGCCTCAGTAAAACTCAGAGATATATGTCCAAATAAAAATTGAACAGACTTTTAACATATCCCATATTTGTAGTTGCTTATGAGTTCCAAAAGAATGAGCCTGGCTTAGAAATCTGGAAGAACCAACCTGATGACGTTCACAACTTCTACTGTTGCTATCTGCCAGAGGTCAGCTGACCTTCCAGTCCACTCTTCATCTCCAAATTGAGAAAATGCAGAGACTGTGTGGGAGCAGGTTGGGAATAAGGAGATCTCAAACACATCAACCAATTCCAACCTCAAATTAACTTGTATTTCTTTACTTCTGGGGGCCAAAGGTGACATGTTTATAACTTAGGCATGAATTATTTCAATCCATGTAGGTTCATAAAAACCTTTGCTGGAATGAGATTTTGCATGATTGCACCATTTACCAATTCAGAAGAAGTATTGTTCGAGCAGTGGCTTGGTGTGTGAAGAAGGCTTGAGGGTGAGGTCCCTGAGTAGCCAATTTAAATAGGTCCCTCATTCATCATTCTCTATCACTTTCCCTTGATATTAACTGAACTTATAATATTTCTCTATTTTTCCCTTTTTAAAGCCTATTTTACAAAAGCAGGGACATAGTCAGTGTTTCTCAACCGGGATGATATTCCTACCCAGCCCACCCTCCCAGGGGACACCTGGCAATGTCTGGAGACATTTCTGGCTGTCACAACTTTGAGGGAATGCTACTGATTAGAAACCAAGGATGCTGCTAAACATCCTACAATGTACAGGCAGCTCCCCAAAACAGTTATTCAGCCCAAAATATCAATAGTCCTCAGGCTGAGAAACTCTGGTATAAGCTGTCCCTACAGTTCCTAAAACGATGCCTGGTAGGTGTTCAATAAATACTTACTGGAAAATATGAATAAATATTGGGGTAAATTGTTCAAACCAGTTGTTAAATGTATTGAAATAAACTTTTTGTTTTCATTGTGGTCATTAGTACCATCTTTTTGTGTATTACAAATTAAGTAAACATAAATACTTAAAAATTAAGATAATGGTGAGATGTCCCCACCAGAACTTAGAAATATAGGCAATAAGATGTCTTCTGAGAATTAAACCTTAAGTGAACACATAATGAACTGAGCCAGGGTATACAATGTCCCCTCACATATAAAGAATGGCGCCTAGACAAATAATACTTGTGTTCACTGCAGAGTACTGGTTAAAACCAGGGTTTCTGGGGTTCAATGGCCTAGATTCCAATCTCAGTTCCACCATTTACCAAGTAGATGAATTGGCTAAACATCATGTCTCAGTTTCCTCAACATTAGAATAATTATAGTACTTATTACAGAGTTGCCGTGAGGAGTAAATGAGATAATGTATTTAAAAGATTTAGTAAATACAATGCCTGGTATGTAGTTAGACTCCCTGGGTGGTACAAACAGTTAAGCACTTGGCTGTGAAACAAAAGCACTTGGAAGAAAGGCCTGGCAATCTACTTCTAAAAAATTAGCCATTGAGAACCCTGTAGAGCACAGTTCTACTCTGACACATGTGGGGTTGCTATGAGTTGGAGCCAACTCAAAAGCAACTTTTTTTTTAGCACATAGCTAGCATTCAATAAATATTAACCATTATTTCCAAGTTTGAACTATAACTTCACTTAGGGTATTAGCAGATCTAAAGGAGTAAAGCATTATGAGAACTTTGGAAGGAGGCAGAAACAAAAGCATTGAAAAGAGTCAGAGTGGGAAATAATATTTATTGATCTCTCACCATATAACCGACATTTCATTAAGTGTTTTATAAACATTACCTCATTTAATTTCCAGGGATAATCCTTAGCCAAAGGAGGCTAACTAATCAAAGGGCTGACAGTAACAGGCAGTACTGCTGAGATGCCTGGTTCCTGTCTGACAATGGACAGTCCCTGTTCTTTCCACTAAACCAAAGAACGCTGCCCAGTCAAAAATGACAATGACCAATTCACATGGAGAACACTTTGATGGCAAATTAACCTTTGCTGTGTACCTTAGTTATCTAGTGCTACTATATCAGATATACCACAAATGGGTGGCTTTAACAAACAGAAATGTATTCTCCATAGTCTAGGAGGCTAGAAGTCCAAATTCAGGGCACTAGTTCCAGGGGAGCTGCTCTCTCTCTCTCTGTCAGCTCTGAAGGAAGGTCCTTGTCATCAATATTCCCCT
This sequence comes from Elephas maximus indicus, assembly GCF_024166365.1. NCBI lineage: Eukaryota > Metazoa > Chordata > Mammalia > Proboscidea > Elephantidae > Elephas > Elephas maximus. The sequence continues at coordinate 42,306,738 of NC_064829.1, read as the reverse complement.
GGTCTAGGAGCTTCTCAGCATAGGGACCCTGGGTCCAAAGGATGTGATCCTCTCCTGGTTCTTCATTCTTGATGGTAGGAGGGTCTCCTGTCTCTCTGATTGCTTCTCTCTTTTATATCTCGAAAGACATTGACTCCAGATACAACCTAATCCTGTAGATTGAGTCCTGCTTCATCAACATAGCTGCCTCTAATCCTGCCTCATTAACATCATAGAGGTTGGGATTTACAGCACATAGGATAATCACATTAGGTCACAAAATGGTGGACAACCACACATTACTGGGAATTATGGCCTACCCAAGTTGATACACCTTTTAGGGGACACAATTCAATCCATAACACTGTGGAAATACATGTTTAGCTCAAAGCTCTCAACTATTTCAATGATCCTACTGATTTCCCTTATCCTGACTTAATCTTGTCACACTTACATTTATGATTTAATATACTGCTTTGTGGTTTCATAAATTTGTTTTCATGAGCTTGGGGAATATGAATCTACCTCTTAGAGAGAACTGTGTCTGTATCTGTGAACAGCAGTGAGGTCTACCACTACACTGTTTAAGACTGCTCCCAGGAAACACTGTTGGATTTTGGGGGGAAGAGGGTGGAGAGGAGAAGTGGTGCCTTTCACATCTCTGACCTAACTGTATCTGAGAGCCACATGGAATGGCATTTAATGAATTAATTTGCCACGTGTACATACGTAAGATGCATGTGAAAGCTGGACAATGAATAAGGAAGACCGAAGAAGAGTTGACACCTTTGAACTGTGGTGTTGGCGAAGAATATGGAATATACCATGGACTGCCAAAAGAATGAACAAATCTGTCTTGAAAGAAGTATCGCCAGAATGCTCCTTGGAGGCAAGGATGGCGAGACTGCGTCTTACATACTTTGGACATGTTGTCAGGAGGGATCAGTCCCTGGAGAAGGACATCATGCTTGGCAGAGTACAGGGTCAGCGGAAAAGAGGAAGACCCTCAACAAGGTGGATTGGCACAGTGGCTGCAACAATGAGCTCAAGATAAACAATGACTGTAAGGATGGCTCAGGACCGGGCAGTGTTTCGTTCTGTTGTGCATAGGGTTACTGTGAGTCAGAACCCCGACTCAACGGCACCTAACAACGACAACAACATACATAAGAAGTGCACCTCTTTGAATATGGTCTCCTTTTAGGCACTTTCTTTTCCTTCCAGTTCTGAGGTGGAAATATATTACTTTTCCCTGTAGTTTTTCCCTATGTGGGCAGCATTTTTTAATGCATCCTCAGTGGCTTTATACTTCTGAAGGACCCGATAAGAGCTGCTGAAGGGGGGCAGTGAACTGCACGTAATTAAATCCTGGTTGCTAAAAGAAAAGAGAAGAATATGCCACTGAATAGCAACAATGACCGGCTGTGAGACAAATTATGCTTGAGGTTGAAGATACACATAGTTTCTCTCCCTTTAGCACACTGTTAGGACATAATTCCACCCATTTCCCTTTTCTTGGAACAATTTAGGGGGAAAATATCAGCAATTAAGTAAGCAGGGCATTGTGTAGGTAAATACGACATTATTTATTTTGAAGCTCAGCCTTTCTGAAGGCTACTAAACAGCCAGCAGAAGCCAGCCATTTCCATCCCTCTTTTCTGGACTGAATTCTGAAGAAATGACCTAGAAGTCAGAATCAACCATACGGTCCCCTATTAAGTATCCACTGAGTATAAATTTCTCCTGCAGCTTTTCAAAACCATCAGCAAACAGATTACTAAACTCATTTTAATCAACACCAATCATCCACATTTTGGTTGATAATTTCACATTCTCACTTATGAGAGAGTCAAGACTTAGGACTCCGTAAACTCAATGACAATCTAATCTTAAAACCTGTGGGTGCCAAGGGAGATGCTTTAAAATAAGAGAAAATAAGATGAACTTAGAAAGGGGCTGTCATGGATTGAATCATGTCCCCCCAAAATATCTGTCAACTTGGCTATGTCATGATTCCCAGTATTGTATGATTGTCTACCATTTTGTCATCTGATGGGATTTCCCTATGTGTTGTAAATCCTATCACTATGTTGTTAATGTTGTTAGCGGCAGTTATATTGATGAGATCCACAAGATTAGACAGTGTCTTAAACCAATCTCTTTTGAGATATAAAAGAGGGAAGCAAGCAGAGACAGGGGGGCCTCATACCACCAAGAAAGCAATGCCAGGTGCAGAGCATGTCCTTCGGACCCAGGGCTCCTGCGTGGAGAAGCTCCTGATCCATGGGAAGATTCATGAGAAGGGCCTTCCTTCAGAGCCAACAGAGAGAAAGCCTTCCCCTGGAGCTGACACCCTGAATTTGGACTTCTAGCTTACTAGACTGTGAGAAAATAAATTTCTCTTTACTGAAGCCACCCACTTGTGGTATTTCTATTATAGTAGCACTAGATGACTAAGACAGAGGCATTCTGTGCAGAAATGGTAGGCCATTGAACCCAGTGGGGGGGGGTCACTGAGACCCTTTCAGGGCATCCACAAGACTAAAACCATTTTCATAATAATACTAACATTTTACGTGCTTGATTTACTGTGTTATCATTTGCACTAATGGTGCAAAAGCAATGGTGTGTAAAACTTCCAGCACCTCAGCAAGAATTGAGGGCATTATACCAAACCGTAGCAGTAAATTTTAATTTCAATAAAAGGCCAATTTGTTTCACTAAAGAATGTTCTTGATGACACAGTAAAAATAAATAAAAAATAAATAAAAATTACTCATTTTATTAAATCTCAAGCCTCAAGTAGAGGTCTCTTTAATATTTTGTGTGATGAAAGGGGAAGTATAAAGCAACACAACAAAGTTGTCTGTGTGTACGTGTGCACACATAAGCAATTGTTTAAGTTGCTAGTTTTTTCATGAACACCATTTTAAGTGAAAGAACAACCAATAGACAAACTATGGTTATTCAGGCTTGGGCACTTCACATATATCTTTTCGAAAATGAACGGAGTAAGGTGTCACTTCAAGGAAAACAAATGACAGTATTTGTTGCCAATGATAAAACTGGAGCTTTCAAGCAAAATTTAGAATGTTGGAAAGCTTGCATCTGCCACCATGGGCATGACAGCTTCCCTAAAATATTTTTGATGAGATTGGTGGTAAAATTAAGAAATGTGACTTTTTTTGTGTGTTATTCTAAAGTGAAACGTGTCAACATTTGGAAGACCTGCATAACTTGGTAAACCAATAGTTTCCAAATTTTATAAAATTATACATGGGTTTTACACATTGAATTACTTCTCCCAAAAAGATATACTGAAGTCCTAATTGCTGCACAGGTGAATGTGACCTTGTTTGGGAAGACAGAATTTTTCTTTGCAGATGTTATCAGTTAAGGAAGTCAAACCAGAGCAGGGTATATGTTAATCCTAATTCCTTCTCTGTGGTTTTTTATAAAAGAGAAGGAAAAGCACAGAAACACAGTCTCTTTCTCTCCCTCACGCACACATGCGTGCACACACACGGAAGACAGATGCCATGTGATGACAGAGACAGCTGCATGCGTGAGCAGCAAAGCAGTGCCAAGAATTGCTGGCAACCACCAGAAACAAGAAGAAAGGCACGAGGCATGGAACGGTTCCTCTGTCAAAACCCCCAGAAGGCGTCAACACGGCTGAGACCCTGATTTGGACTTCTAGTCTCCAGAACTGTAAGAAAATTAATTTGTGTTCTCTAAAGCCTCTTACTTTGTGGTATTTTGTTACGGCAGCCTTAGGAAATCAAGATAATGGGTAAGAAAGCTGTACAAAGTGTGAGGCAGACAACAGATTTTAATATAATAGAGTACGCACCGTTCATTGACAGGATTTCAGATTCCACATTCCAACTCAGCTTTAAGAACAAAAACGACTCGTTACGTTCAGGTGTCGTATCAAAGAGGAATATCCACAATTATCTGTAAAGGCTATGAAAATACTACTGCCTTTTCCACCTATGGTGCCTTGGTGGCACAGAGATTAAGAGCTCAGCTGCTAACCAATAGGTTAGCAGTTCAAATCCACCAGTCGCTCCTTGGAAACCCTATGGGACATTTCTACTCTGTCCTATAGGGTTGCTATGAGTCATAATCGACTTGACAGCAAAGGGTTTGGGGTTTTGGTTTCCACCTACATATCTGTGTGAGACTGGGTATTTTTCACATACTTTAAATGCAAAAGCAGATGTGATAATTCAACTGCTTCTATTAAGCCAGACATTAAAGAGATTCAGAAAAATATAAAACCTTTCTCCCTAATGTTAACATCTATAAATTATAGTTATTTTAAAATTAAAAAAAAAGTTTTTTACGTTAATAGGCAATTGGTTTATTTTTATTGAATTTATAAGTAAAAACTCAAAAATCTCTGTTTTAATTTCTAGTATGATCTATGGTAACAGACATAACTCACACAAACAAAAGCTCTTTGGGGTTCTCAATAATTTTTAAGAGCATAATGGGGTTCTGAGACTAAAAAGTTTGAGAATAGCTAATGTACAGAAATACATTTTGGGCAAATAAAGTAAATGTTTGAGGGAAAATGTCATGAAAAACAGACCAAAGAATGAAAAACAAAGTCACTAGAGGTAATATCACTCAAATCTCAAATCCAAAAAGTGTCTTAAAATACTCCAAAGAGACAGGTGTTTTCTTTTTTCTTCTTTTTTGTTTGGGGGTTGAAGAAGCATCTCAGTTTTCGCCAATAATACTATTAATTACCAACTACCATCTATTGGAAGGAGCCCTGCTGGTGCGATGGTTAAAGTGCTCTGCTGCTAACTGAAAGGCTGGCAGTTCAAACCCATCAGTTGTTCTTCAGGAGAAAGATGTGGAAGTCTGTTCTCATAAAGATTAACCAACCAAAACCAAACCCAGTGCCGTCGAGTCGATTCTGACTCACAGCGACCCTATAGGACAGAGTAGAACTGCCCCATAGAGTTTCCAAGGAGCGCCTGATTAGCAGCCGTAGGATTTAACCACTATGCCACCAGGGTTTCCCTCATAAATATTACAGCCCTGAAAACCCTATGGCGGCAGTTCTACTCTGTCCTATAAGGTCGCTATGAGTCCGATTTGACTCCATGGCAATGAGTTTGCTTTTGGTTTTGACCTCTGTGTGCTACACCGTGTACTACAGAATTTGCATAAGCATCTCATTAGTTAATCAAATGAATATTAATTTTATTTATGCCCACAGAAACCAATTTTAATGATTCCCAAATATTTGGTTAGATTTAGAAAGAAAGGTAGGTTCTGTTTTCCCTTTTTCCCCAATTTGGATAATCAGTAGGATCTGCACTACTCTACATTCTTTCAGGTATGGGTGTCTCTGTGGCTAGTCCAACTCTTTTATCAATACAGGGTGAGGGGGGTGGTCAGACAGAGAAGTGGAAACGTGGCCTGGGTGTGTGTGTGAGAATATGTTTGTGTATGTTTCTCCACCAAACATTATATATAGCCATTATAGGAGCCCATTGAGTATAAAACCCCAGTGCCGTCGAGTTATATGACCTGTTAATACTGTATGTATTCAAAAAGTTTTCTGAATACCACCTCCCACTTTTCCATCCCTTCCTGTCCCCTTTTCTGTTTCTCAGCATGCAACTTTTCCACTTGACCAAAATTTATCATGACTTGTAACGTGCCTGATTCAGTCCCTTTCTTGCTGCAGAAGTTCTTTATATACCTCTTTATTTTATGATTAAACGTAAAACGCTTGACTACTAACCGAAAGTTTGGCAGTTCGAACTCACCAAGAGACACCTCAGACAGACCTGGTGATCGGCTTCTGAAAAGTCACAGCCTTGAAAATCCTATAGAGCAGTCCTCCTCAGCACACGTGGGGTCGCCATGAGTCAGAATCGGCTCAACGACAGCGAACAACAACATTTACCCAAGCAATACTATTCAAGATTTAATTAAAAAAAAAAAATTCTTATTTTAGGCTTTCCTTGATTTCTGGCATTGAATTATAGCTTCTACATTGGTTCCTGCAAATACACCGTAGACTTGAAATAGGATTTTGTGGGCTAGTCAGAGCACCAGCCCTCTCTAGCATTGTATTCTGAATTCCAAATAATTAACTTGCAGCAGGCTCTTGGAACTCAACGTGTTTTTAAAGGGTTGTCTCGATTCAGATACTAAAATAGTTACTATTGCTTCATCACAAGTAAGGTACATTTACTTAGAATTCTGGATACTCCTCATTCATTCAATATGGGGACAGTATTGATGAGTGGAGATTCCGGAGTAAGGATGTTGTTGTTGCTAGGGTTTACTGGGCTGTAATCTTTCAGTAGTAGATTGCCAGGTCTTTCTGTGAAGCCCCTAGGTGGGTTTAAACCACTAATCTTTCGGTTTGCAGCCTAGCACTTAACTGGTCCGACTCATACTGACCCTATAGGACAGAGTAGAACTGCCCCATAGGGTTTCCAAGGAGTGGCTGGTGGATTTGAACTGCTGACCTTTTGGTTAACAGCTGAGTTCTTAACCACTGTGCCATCAGGGCTCCAGGAGTAAGAATACCTGGATTCAAATGTTGGTTTTAGCCCTTACTTGTTTACAGAAAATACCTATCTTCTCTATATTTCAGTTTTGTCATCTGCAAACCGGGGATAATAATAATACCCAACCCACAGGATTGCGGTAAGGAATAAAAAGAATGAGTGTCTGGTATATAGCATTATGAAGAATACACTAACTCTTAATTTAGCAGATAGTTATTAATTGAAGGTGGGACTGTCCTAAAGGACAAGAAAATCTCATTGCATTGATTAAATGAATGTAAGCATTCATATGTTAAAAGTGGTGAGTTAGAAGGCAATGGAAAAGCTTTAATGAATTAAAATTAAGATTTTTACCAAAAAAAAAAAAAAAAAATTGTGTTGCAAAGGCTGAAATTCTCTGATAAAATACGTTGCTTCTAAAGCTCTTAGGATGAACAATTAGAATAAGCTACAGTTGGCATATTCCACAGGAACAAAATTTACTAGTAAAGTACTGAATGATTTTTGAAAACAGCTGAGAAATCCTGCCGATACAAAGATTCTCCCTGACAGGGGACAAGAGTTCAAGCTGAGTTCTGGCATTTTCTGCAGAGGATTTTTCCAAAATAACACTAGGGAGCTGTTAAATAAGGCGCCATGCCCAGAGTTACGGAGAAATCTACAACAAAGCCTAGCAGCAGAGTTTGAAGCTATTGTGTTAGAAAAAGCAGAGATGCATACGAACCACTTGGCTTGCTTTCTAAATGATCCTCCCCTTAAATCATCATTAACAAAGGGAACACAAGCTGCATGGACTGGTAAAGAAAAGTTGACACAAAACGCGCCAAATGTAGAAGCCATTTATGTCTGCGCGATCACACAAAGAGAAACGAAGGGCATAATGCCAAGTAATCTGCTTCTGATGCCAAGGAATTTATAAGTCTTTACTACGAAATTTGCATTAATTCTTTAATTAAAAGCATATTAGATTGACAATGTTACAAGACACACAAGACGGTGTTGATTCAAATAATAAAGTTCATCAGGAACGGTGCAAAATAACAAGCAGAAAACTGCAACTCTGCATAATGGAGAATGAACGGATTTATGTAAATATGATTAAAAGAAATGTAATACTATGGTCATAGAGGATGAATTCAAATTAAAATGAAGCAGATGTTAAAATGAATAAAATGTGTGTGCAATTGTGAAGCTTCCAATAGGAGTACAGCTTACGAAACTTGCAGTTAAATCCAATTGTCCCATTGCATTGATGGAACCAAAAATCATGCCTGTGAGCTCTTCCAGGCAGTCACTCTTGGGTGATGACCAAGTTTGAAGGTGGGAGTCTTTGTTATGTAGCTCAGATTAGGGATGTAAATTTGGCTCTGGTAGCCCAACTCTCAGGTAGCACAGTTGCAAGTTAACGACCAACCTCAAAATCATGTTATCCTCATCAATGTTTTTGCTGCTGATATTCAATCTGATGAATTAAAAGAACACCATCTATGGGCTGGAAACCCTGGTGGTGTAGTGGTTAAGAGCTACAGCTGCTGACTAAAAGGTCAGTAGTTTGAATCTACCAGGCGCTCCCTGGAAGCCCCATGGGGCAGCTCTACTCTATCCCATAGGGTTGCTATGAGTTAGAATCGACCAGTGGGCATCAAGTTTTGGTTTGGTCTATGGGTTATTTACATGATAACTGCATTGCATTTAACACTGGTGGTCATTCTCTGCTTCTTAAAACTACCTCTTCTCGTGTTTTCTGCACTATCCCGTCTGCTGGTTACAAACATGTGCTCCCTTGTCAGGTGACCTCTTTCAAATACCAGCTCCAATACCTGCTGTAAGTAATACAACCTTTTTGAGTCTAGTTTCTTCAATTGTAAAAATAATAATAATCATACTTCCTCATAGTTACTGTGAAGATTAAATGAAATTATAATAATAAAAATAGCTGCTAACCCTTATATAGGACTTTCTATGAACCAGACACTGTTCTATGTGGTACATTATTCGTTTTAACTCCCACACTAACCCTGTGAAGCTGGTTTTATCATTATGCTCAAGCTGTAGCCCAGCTTTCCCTGGAATGGGCTTTGGGGGGAAACCATGTAATCAATAGGCCAGAAAGGCTTCAATCAAGGCCAAAAACCAAACCCAGTGCCATCGAGTTGATTCCGACTCATAGTGACCCCATAGGACAGAATAGAACTGCCCCATAGAGTTTCCAAGGAGCGTCTGCCGGATTTGAACTGCCGACCCTTTGGTTAGCAGCCATAGCACTTAACCACTACAACACCAGGGTTTCCAAATCAAGGCCAGGAAACAAAAAACGTTGTTGAAAAGGGTGGTAGTGTGGGGGGTGTGAGGAACAGGAGTTAGTCCAAAATGGAAGTGTTAGGAAGGAGGTAACTCAGGAGGTTGTGTCTGGTGATGGAAATCCAGGAGAGGATGATAAACCAAATGAGTTTCTCTGTTGGGCTGTGGTTGACCAAAGGTAATAGGCATGGGTGGCATGAAGGATTGAGAAGTCCCCCAGTTCTCAATAGCACTGGTGCTAGAAATCCAGGTGAGTGGACATCTTGGGCTTCCCTGGAATTATTTCACTAAGACCTGAATGTACTGGTTTTCTGAAGAAGCCCAAGGAGGACAGGTGACATGTTGAATGAATCCCTGGGACCAACACAAGGACCCTATGAGTTTAGGCCTGAGAGTACCACACAGAAAGCTGAAGGTGCTCATTAGGAATCTAGAAAACAATGGCAATAAGATAAAATAAAGGTAAGATGAAAGGATAAAAATAAACCAGTTCTGAACTCCCAAGCCCCAAAACTGCTTACAGTCTTTTAGTTCAGGTACTTATGGAAACTTCATCAATTCAACTATCAGATTACCCTTTGTTAAGCATTGCTTCAGTTGAAGGAGCTTCTAAGGTAATTTACAATGAGAAAATTCTTCAAGTATTAGAAAAATCTGGGTTATATCTTAGTATAAATAACGTGGTAAGATCTTTGTTTTAGTTGAAACTGAAATTTGAGTTGTACTGAGAATTGAATTGTCCTTTAATTAAGAAAATTAAAGAACCTGTATAAACACAGGAAAGAAATGCTTTATTACTAAGATATTATATATGATATACCATTTTATAATTTAATAAACACATATGATTGGTAATAAAATACAAGTGAATTTATTTGTGCTACTAAGAAGGCACTAGATAAAATTAAATTATTAACATTGTTTTCATGAAGGTGCATTATAAATATTATACATTTTAATAATTGGCAGAATATGAATACAGCAAGTATAACATGTCACAACCAGTATAAAAATATAAGATTACCAAGTATGGTACACGGGTTCAAGCATGAAAAAAAGAAGCACAGAGCTTGGAAGAAATCAAGGCAGCCAATAATACTTCACACAGCCGTCTTTCTGCATTAGACATATCTTTAGGAACTCTGATGCTTCATAATTACAGCAAATAAAATTGTTGTCTAGGGAATATGAAGTTTTGAAATGCCAGAAGGTTACTGGAAATTCTCTGATAAGCAGTTCTTTGAAAAGGCATCAAGCAAGAGTCATCTGGATCAATGAAAAAAAAAAAAAAAACTCAAAGAACATAATGCAATTCGAACATTGTGTAAGTACAGGCCAAGGGAAATGAGTCTTTCTCCACAAATGGATCACTAACTGATGGCTAGCTTTCTTTATAAAATTGCATGTCATGTCTAAAGACTTTTATGGCAAAAGAGGATTGAAAGAAATCATTTTATCACATGAATATGTGAATATTTTACCAAGTCACCTGAAAACATCAGTAGGATTTATCTGGCAGAGAGCTGTTTTACATCTTTTAACTCCCCATTTTATTAAAAAATAAGATGATTTATAGACATTGGTTAGCAGAGAACGAATACATAAAAAGCACTTTATATGCCCTTTATAAAAGTTAGAGAAATGACCTAAAGAAATACCTGTGTTTAATAGCGACTGTAGAAAACTCTGGATTATTCTTGAAGATTAAAATTCCTATTTTTAGAATTAGGATATGGCCAGACAGAGTATGTTGCAAGAAATTCCTAAAAGTAATTAACGTTACAAGAAATAGTAGCAGCATTGGGAAGTCATTAATGATAAAGAAACAGAATGAAGACTTTTAAGGAGAACCTTTGATATTTTGTCCAGGTTGAGCTCAAGTCCAGAAAGGAGGCTGGACTGTGGGTGGAACTCTTAATAAATACAGTTGTGCTGGTACAGATCAAGCGCCACCTCCTTCCCAGATACAAAAAGTCAAAAGTGGAGCCCCATGTTTCAATGAAGCCAAGGACACTGGGCTGGCCATTATCCAAGAAGACTGCTTAGACGCCTGAGAAGAATCCTATTTGCAGATGTTTAAGAGGTCTTTTTTAGGTATTCCCTACCTCTGTGATCTCTAAGGCAAATTGATATCAAACCAAAAAACCAAACCAGTTGCTGTCATGAGTCAATTCAGACCTACAGCTACCCCATGTGTTACAGAGAAGTGCCCAGAGGGTTTTCTTGGCTGTCATTTTTACAGAAACAGATCACTAGGCCTTTCTTCAGAGGTGCTGCTGGGAGGGTTTGAAAGGAGTGGATTAGCAGCTGATCACAAACTGCTTAAAATTAAAGTCTCATATGGATTTATGGGCACTAGGTAGGATTAAGAATCAACAGAAAACAAAGGTGCTATGGGAACCAGTCAGGACTAAAAGGAGCAGTCTAGGAGGGAGCCACAGGGAGCTGGGAAGAATTTGCTCTCCTGGGTTGAAGAGAGCAGTGGAAATGGCAGATGTGGGACAAGAGAAATTAAACACATTTTACACAGGTATCAAGAGGAATGATTGTTGCTTCTCCAATTGTCATATGTTCTCATGCAAATATTCGTGGTCTCAGGTGTGAATTGGTTTGTTTGCTTTGACCACTCAACTGAGAAAAAAAGGAGTTCGAGTCAGTTAAATCATCAGCTCTCTGGATGCGGTAGTTACACTGATAGTTTTGGTGTTGGCTTATTTGTTTGTTTGTTTTAACTCAGACTCATCTGTGCTTACAGACTTTTGCCTAAGCAGGATGTATGGGGATTTGTTTCTTCTCGTATCATTCCTGCCTGGTTCCTCTAGTGACACTCTGAGTCAGTGGAAGGGAGTGAGCCCAGCTGGTAATGTGACTCCAGGACAAAGTGAGTCCACTGGGAGGGCAATTCCATTACCTTGACATCATTAGCCCACACCTTTCACCCACTGAGCTTATCGCCCACAGACAAATATGTTCCCACATCAATAGTGAGGCATCCTTAATCAGTAAGCAAAATCTGGGTATAAACTCTCATCAGCAATGCCCAGATTCAAGACCCACACATCATATCTGTGACTTATTGAAAAGGATGTCAAGCGGAGCACAGACTCCAAAGTTTTACAAAAATCCAGCCACATTATAAACCTACTTATCTATTACTGTATCCTGGATGGAAATTGAAGTGATCTGCCCTGATTGCCTCTTGTTAAAGTCTTTTGATTACCTTCAGGTAAATGTTTGGCTAGCTGCTGGCAAACTGCTGTGTCTGTCCTACTATCTTCTCAGGTATTAAAGTTGAGATGAATAGATTGCAATTCCCAAAATTATTTCTGCCTTTTTAAAATGTTTATGAAACTAGCTTTCTTCTTCCTTTTTTTCAACTTCAGGCTACCTTCTTTAGGTTCCCAAAATATCTGAGGTAAGTCCTTTTTGGGCATAAATCTTTCCTTTCATGGAGCATTGCCATGTGTTTCCCTCACGTTGTTTTAATAACTGTTAATCCATTATATCCGTTTTTCATCTACTCCTTTAAGGCAGAGCAGGCCAACTAAATGATTTCTACTATGTCTCAGCAACAAGATTCTACAAAACGCTTTCCACAAGTGTTAGGGTTGTATACACCCTCATTAGCACTCTGTATATATCTATGATAACAATAACATTGTACATGTGTCTAGTGCTTTACAGATTCCAGTTTATAGGAACTCTGTGTAAAGCAATTCTTCAGAAAAGCAGTAACTGCCAGACTAATCTTTTTGAAGCACTGCTTTCACGTGTCACTCAGCTGCTTGAGAAACTACAGGAATTTTCTGTTCTGATCAGATCAAGTCCTGATTTTCCACCTTGGCATTCACAGAGCACCCCCATCTTATCCTTCCTTCCAATCTATTCTTCTAGTGATCCCCAAAGGTGACCTGCTTCAGCCAGGTTAGTCTCTTAAATTCACTAAACAATTATCATCAGTCCTGTCTTTCTTCATTGTTTTCACCATTTCGGGTTCCTTTCTTCTGCAAAGACTACCAGCACTTCCCAGCCCATCCCAAGGCTCACCTTTTCCAAGAAGCCATTTGAATCTCTCCAGATGATACTAATTTCTCACCCTACTGGCCTCTTAGAGCCTTTGCTTTCTGATTAAAGGCTTTTTGTTCTGTTGTATTTAATTATGGTATGTTGTTGTTGTTAGGTGCCATAGAGTTGGTTCTGAATCTTAGCAACCTTCTGTACAACAGAACAAAACACTGTCTGTGCCTGTATCATCCTCACAATCGTTGCTATGTTTCAGCCCATTGTTGCAGCTACTGTGTCAGTCCATCTTGTTGAGGGTCTTCCTCTTCTTCACTGACCCTCTACTTGACCAAGCATGATGTCCTCCTGATAACATGTCCAAAGTTTGTAAGACAAAATCTCACCATTGTCACTTATAAGGAACTTTCTGGCTGTACTTCTTCCAAGATAGATTTGTCCATTCTTCTGGCAGTCCATGGTATATTCAATATTATTCACCAACACCATAATTCAAACTCATCAATTCTTCATCGGTCTTCAGAACTGTTGGGAAGCAGGGTCTTCTTGGTTTCAAGGCATGGGGCCACAGCCTCCTAGGTTTCAAAGAGTGGGATCTTTGCCAACTCAGTTATAGAGTGTGGGGCTGCCATTAAGGTATGCCAGGGGGTGGGACTACAGCCCAAAGCGGGGGAGGGCGGGGCTCCCACGCACAAGGGGCAGAAGTATGAGGCCTGTCGGGGCCGAGGGCCATCATAGATAGCCTGGAAGGCAGAGCTGAAGCCCAGGGCTGAGGGGCCTCGATCCAGAATCCAGAGGGTGTGGTCAACAACCAGAGTCCGGATGGAGGGGCTGTTGCCCAGATGGTTTCAGAAAAAAGAGGACTATCTTCAAGCCTTGGGAACTAATGTATTTTGTTCTGCTGGGTTTTGGACCTGCTTGGTACATGTTATCCCTTCTTTCCCTCCAATTTCTCCCGTTTGTAATGGAAATGTCTACCTTGTGCCTGTTTCACCATTGTACTTTGGAAACAGATCATTTGTGTTGTAGATTTCACAGGTTCACAGATGGAGAGGAATTTTGCCCCAGGGTGGAATATGCCTAAAGTCTCATCCATATTTGATTTAGATGATTCAGAAGATGAGATTCTGGACTTGGAGTTGATTTAAGACTTGGGATGATGTGATGGGGTGAATGTGTTTTGCTTGTGACAAGGACATGAATTTTGGGGGGCCAAAGGGTGAAACATTATGGATTGAATTATGCCCCCCAAAAATATGTGTTGTAAATCCTAACCTCTATGCTTATGGTTGTAATCCCATTTGGGACTAGGCTGTCTTTGTTATGCTAATGGAGCAGGATTAGCGTAGGGTGTGTCTTAAATCAATCTCTTTTGAGATATAAAACAGATTAGACTATCAAGTTAGCAAGCAGAGATGGAGGAACACTGATGCCAAGCCACATAGAGATCTCCCGGGAACAAGGAAGCAGAAGCTGAAAAGATGAGGACCTTCTTCCAGAGCTAACAGACAGAGAAAGCCTTCCCCTAGAGCTGATGTCCTGAATTTGGAATTTTAGCCTACTAATTCAGTATGGAAACCCTGGTGGTGTAGTGGTTAAGAGCTATGCCTGTTAACCAAAAGGTCAGACCTTGCAATCGACTAGGCACTCCTTGGAAATTCTATGGGGTAGTTCTACTCTGTCCTATAGGGTCGCTATGAGTTGGAATCAACTCAACGGCATTGGGTTTGGTTTTTGGCTTTGAATTCAGTATGGATTACACCTCAACATAAAGAAAACAAAAATCCTCACAACTGGACCAATAAGCAACATCATGATAAATGAAGAAAAGATTGAAGTTGTCAAGGATTTCATTTTACTTGGACACACAATCAACACCCATGGAAGCAACAGCCAAGAAATCAAATGATGTATTGCATTGGGCAAATCTGCTGCAAAAGACCTCTTTAACATGTTAAAAAGCAAAGGCGTCACTTTGAGGACTAAGGTGTGCCTGACCCAAGCCAATCACCTCTTATGCATGTGAAAGCTAGACAAAGAATAAGAAAGACCAAAGAAGAATCGATGCCTTTGAATTATGGTTTTGGCAAAGAGTACAGCCGAAGAACAAACATGTCTTAGAAGAAGTACTGCCAGGATGTTCCTTAGGAGAAAGGATGGTGAGATTTCATCTCACGTATTTTGAACATGTTATCAGGAGGGACCAATCCCTGGAGAAGGACATCATAGTTGGTAAAGCAGAGGGTCAGCGAAAAAAGAGGAAGACCCTCAATGAGTTGGACTGACACAGTGGCTGCAGCAATAGGCTCAAACATAGCAAGGATTGTGAGGATGGCACAGGACTGGGCAGTGTTTCGTTCTGTTGTACAAAGGGTTGCCATGAGTGCTATGAGTTGGAATGGACTTGACGGGACCTAAGAACAACAGCCTCTTAAACTGTGAGAAAACAGATGTGCTTGTTAAAGCCATCCACTTGTGATATTCCCGTTAGAGCAGCACCAGATATCTAAGAGTTGGAACTGACAGGAAGGGAATTAAGGTATACATTTTATCACATTTGGTCAGTTTATTGAGTCTTCAAATTATTTTATGAAAGGTCTTATCTCAACAACGATGTAAGCCCCTTGAAGGAAAGGACCATGTCATATGTTTGTACTACTGGTCTCTGTTGTACCGAATACTCTACTTGGTATATGTCATTTTTAAAGTTTCTCCAGCTGGAATTAATCTCCCCACCCCATCCTCCCAGTATTTCAAGCCTGGCTATTATTCAGCTATTAAGGACTTATCACAGCTGTTTTCCACTCTATAGTGGGAGTTCTGGATAAGCAGGAGTCCCTAGTTCATCTTCTTATCTCTCAAAGTGCCTAAGACAGCCCTGCTTAGAAAAAGAATTTAACAACAGTTGCTAATTATACTTCCATTAAATTTCAACTTTGTTTAACATGTCAGCATTATCTATAGCCCTCTCTTTGAGGAACAAACATGTCCTAAATGATTATGGTTAAAGGAATTATATCGACATTTGGCAAGTGCGAAGAAAATGACACTTTCCTAATTCATTTATTCTAAAATAATGTTAAAGTCTAAACTTAAATATAAACTAATCAGTGTCTTGTCAGGCCATCGTTACTTGAGGCAGTTGTTATATCAAAAAATGCAAAAATAGATATTGAATATAGTCCGTGGGTGCTTTTAATAGAACTATTAACATATCGATATGTTATGCTGTTCTCAGCACAAGCTTTTATATCATTGTTAATTTTTTACTTTAATATCTTTATAAATTTACATAACTGGCCAAAACTAAACCCATTGCCGCTGAGTCGATTCTGACTCACAGCAACAAAGTAAAATGAAAATTATCTTTACATTGTAACATTTAAGAAAACCTCCTGATATAACCAATCAATAACTGATTAGCTTTTTTCCCCTTCTTTTCTTGCTCTCTTGATTAAAATGTGACACTACTTTCTTCAGAGGTAGGTAAAATTTTTGATGCATCAGACAGTCTTGGAAAAAAATTTCACCAGGCTATTGAGTAGTTTAATTAAAATTCTGTTCAAGTCAATGTCTTATGCTTAGGAAAAGCATCTGCCGTGTTTCCTCCACTTAAGCCCTCATGCTGAAAACATGAGTGTTTTCCTGTTATAAAAGCGCTGTGGCTGTATAAAGTCAAAATAGATTCTGAGGACAATTTTCAACGCATTTGGAAGAATTATGGTTTTAAAAAATGCAACTTTCAGAAAGCAACATTGATGCCTTATTCAGAGATATAGCCACATTCTTGCTACACACAATGCCTTCTCTATCAGCATGGGCTAACTCCTTAAACCATTAGCCTACTCTTAGTCTCTTCCCTGGCCCATGGCCAAGGCACAGCACACTGCTTTACCACACTGCAGATGCTCAGAAGTATTTGTTCAATGAAAACGTGAATGAATGAATGAGTGAGTGAATGAATGAATGAATTCAAGGATACAGAAGCCCTGCCACAGGCCATTTACATTCTTCTACCTGTACTGTGGTTACTGGTTCTAGCCTAGAATGTTCTCCCAATACAACAATGTCCCTGAGCTCCAGTAATTAACTGGTGAAAAAAGATATTCATTGGTGAAGCAGAGGATCCAGAAAGATAAAGGTCTTAGCGCAAATAAGAAAATTGTAATACGTTTCTTTATTAGAAAAGGCACTTCTATCTGCCAGAAAATTTTCTAATAAATGATCCAACTTTGAGGAATCTACAGTGTGAGTAATGCCTCTTTGATTTGTTTCTGATGTTTAAAGCAGCCTGTGAATGAATAAACACAATTTAAGTCCTGTAAAATGTTTGTCTGGTCTTACCCAAGGCTCAGACCCTGGTTCCTGAATCTGATTTTTGTTCTGTTTGGACCCTTTTACCCTACACTGGCAGGGTTACCATGTTGTACAGCTCCTATGTATTCCGTGCGAATGGTACCACTAGGGGTTCTGCCATGTGGTGGCCCTGCCACATGCCTGAGCACAGGCCACATTTCCTATCCCATGATGTGTTTTAGAAGAAAAATCTTTCCCATTTTCAAGAGAGTATGATGTCTCCCCTATCATACATACCGTATCTTTAATTAAAAGAGTGTGGCTTACTGATAGCAATTCAAGTTGTTCTTTTGATGGTAAAACACACTGGTTGAAAACAAAAGTTAGATGTGATATTTTTGTAGGCCAGTTCTAATTTCTTTATTAAGAATGCACTGCCAGTTCCCACAGAAATTTAGTTCTTTCTAAAAATGTTTTCTGCTGAATACATTGTCATAATGTATAATGATCTTAAAAAAAATGTGATTCAAATACTATCTGACCCATTTACAGAAGTGAGAGCAGGAGATTTTTTCTGGACCAAAGGTTACCATTGTACCTACTGAACTTCCCTTGTTCAAGAAACAAAATCCCCTGAAATTTTTAAAAACTTTTTTTTTTTTTAATGAGACTAAAGGAATTCAGTCAATACAAATAGAGTTTTGTTTTATTTTTCAAATCATAAAGCCAATGCAACAGTAATATGCATCACGGTTTGTAATAAGTAGGCTATGTTACATACAAGTATCTGTGTATGGCTTCTCTTCAGCCTGTTTTGGAATTTTGTTCTGTCAATTCTCCCTGTCTACTTTGAATCTTCTATTTATCAATTTCCATGGACTATTTCTCATATAAGCATTAAAATATTTTCAAGTTTACCATATTTAAAAGTGACATTTCAACAATTGAAATAAAAAGTCCTTCAATTTGAGTTCCCCTCTGGCTACCCTCTCTTTCTTTCTTATACTATGGAGCTTCCGGAAGAACAGTCCTCTGCTCACTGTCTCCACTTTCCTAGCTCTCTTTCACTCATCACCCTAATGCAATCTGACTCCTTTTCCCACTGGGTTGAAACTGCTCCCAAGAAGGTCATCATAATTGAGGAATCCAGCAGACACTTTTCTGTCCTCACTGATCTTGTTTGCTTCATATTAACACTACTTACCATTACTCCCTTATTAAAAATATTTTTATAAAACTATTTTTTTCTGATTTTCCTCTTATCTCTCTGACTATATCTTCCCAGTGTCTCTTGAGGATCCTGTTCCTCAACCAAAATCACTAGTGTTCACCAGGGTCCTTCCTCATCCTTCTTCTTCCTCTGGTATACATGCTCCTTGGAATAACTCACACTTTTCATGGCTCAACTACCTATATGAAAATGACTTTTAAATCAATGTTTCTATCCAATCAACTCATCATAGTAGTTTTTTTTTTTTCTAATACCCATTTATCCAACTGATACTAGGCAACTTTACTTGGATATCCCACAAACATTTCAAACTCAAAACGTCCAAATCCATTGTCTTCATCCTTACGATACCTGAACCTTCTGCCACATTCCCTACTACAATGAATAACATTATGAGCCATCCTGTTGCCAGAGTCAGAACCTGGGAACCATCATTGACAGCTCTGTATTCGGCCCAGTTCCCTGTTCAATCTCTAAATCATATTGACTCTATTTATGAAATAACTCTTGGGTTTATTGTCCTTTTTTTCTATCTCACTGCTATTTTCACTGCAATCACCATAGAATAGTAGACTATAACAGTGGCATCACTAGGGCTGGTATCACCCAGTGCAGTAACTCATGGTGTCACCCCCCCAACCCATACATGGGTGGGCAGTCAGAAGCCCCCCCTTGTGGGCAGAGTGGCCGAGCCTCGTCTGCCCACCCGTGTAGGGTCGACCACCCTTCACGGCCCTGCTGCTCCCAGCCCATCCTGTGACACCCCACAGCTCCTCCCCTCTCCCATTGGCCAAGACAGAGACCCTCCTCTCCACTCAATGGCAGGTGCTGCTGCCTGGCTGCCCACACCCTGACCAGTGGGTGATGGATGGGGCAGGTGGGAGGGAGGGACTAGTTACTGCACTGGGTGACAGGTGACATGAGCCCTAGTGACTCCATTGCCTTGGCAGCCCCTCCCCTGGCAGTGCCAGATCACCTACTGCTGCCTCTGAGGCACACCCTGTGGTCATTTTGGTGTCACTTCCTCTGACGGTGTCGGGGGTGCGGTCTGTACCCCCGCATCCCCCTAGTGATGACACTGGACTCTAATCATCTTTTGTTTGGAATTTGTGGTCTATAGCATCTTTGCTATTTTTTCTGTTTTTTCTAACATTCATCTTAATTATGCCACTGTCTGCTCATAATTCTTCAGTGGTTTTCCAATGCCCCAGTATAAATTTTAACCCTCTTAATTTGTCTTGGAAACCCTGGCGGTGTAGTGGTTAAGTGCTATAGCTGCTAACCAAAGGGTTGGCAGTTTGAATCTGCCAGGCGTTCCTTGGCAACTCTATGGGGCAGTTCTACTCTGTCCTACAGGGTTGCTATGAGTCAGAATCGACTCGATGGCACAGAGTTTGGTTTGGTTTTGGTTAATCTGTCTTGGAAACCCTGGCGGCATAATGGTTAAGTGCTACTGCTGTTAACCAAAAGGTGGGTGGTTCGAATCCACCAGGTGCTCCTTGGAAACTCTATGGGGGCAGTTCTACTCTGTCTTATAGGGCTGCTATGATTCGGAATCGACTCAACAGCAACAGGTTTTGTTTTTGGTTTTAATCTAGCCTTAAAGGTCTTTTATGATCTACTCCTATCTGTCCAACCTTATTTTGCACCACTCATTACAACATACTTTATGCTTTAGCAATACTAAAAGCATTTGGAGTTACCCAAAAAATCATACTCTTACTTCTCTAATCGTTTTCAAAGGATGTTTATTCTGTCCAGAATATTATTCTGTACTCATACTGGGCACCCCCACTCCAAACATGCCTGTCAACTTGTCATCTTCCAAGTCTCAGCTCACTTCTCTTTCCCTCTGTGAATCCTCTACCCCTTCTTATCGTGCCTTTTGGTGCATCTATTGTGGTGTCCTTCACATGATAGCACGATAGTTTGCTTGTGTGTGTGTGCCCTTCTCCAACACTCTGTGAGCTTCCTGAGGACAGAGATTGTATTCACAAAGCTCGTTTAGTGATTAGTACAAGGTTGTAATCAGTAAGAAGAGGGTGAATGAATGAAAAAATGAATTAAAAAAATACAGATTCTCCTTACTAAAAGGGTTACTCATTTGACCAATGATTTTATGAAAGTGAGAAATACTAAGTCAAGCTTACAAGTAATTTTATTCTTATGTTTCATCATGATACTGGTTTGAAGTTCTGTTCATTCACAACATAAAACATTTGAAAACATCAGACATACTACTTCCTAACAATGCATGGTTTGGTATAAGCCTTCGGAAGTGGCATGGGCAGAAAGGAATAATAAAAGATAATTGAGAAACTCGGAGAATAGTGCTTCTATTCACAGAATTATGACCCATCTGCCCCAGCCGCTGAAGAACATGCATGCTTCCATTTACTTCCTCTATATGGTAGAGAATTGTCTGATAAAAAAAAAAATACCATATTTAAATAAAACAGTGGTTTTGATTTATAGTCACCACTGATTTAAAATGCTTTCCAGACTAATTTCTAACCCTTTGGCCCCTGGGTATTCCTCATCAAAATGATTTCATTATGTTGCCTACAACTATTCCAAAGCAGAATCGACTTCATTAAAAAAAAAAAAAGGGTAGTTTATGCTGGCAAATCCTTATTTTAAGGGCAAAAGAATGGTGACGTGAACTTTTAAAAGGTCCCAATATGTAACAGAACAAAATACACTGGGTTCTATTCTTGGCCCTTTCTGTGTCTTCTTGGACAAAGTTACTTTCTTTTAGCCATGGTTTCTTCTTCCATAAAATTAACAGATTGAACCAGCCACTAGATAATGCCTAAGGCTGTTCCAAGCTCCAACTTTTGGTAACTCAGCCCAAAGATGAGCTTCTTTGGACCCTGTATGTTATTAGAATACTATATTAACAAAAAGGTGGCTAGGTGTCCACAGGGGTAGGTTCTCATAAAATGTGCCTGCTAGTTTTTAAAAGAAACAAGAGTATAGCATGAAAGGTGACTCATTATACTTTATTTATGCACTGTAAACTCTCCCAGTCATGATTAATTCTCACAGGTATAATATCTTCATTTAGATTAGTACATACAGTGTTTCATAATTATAAGGTAAGAGTAAGACACGCTGGTGGGGAAATGTTTACAGGTTAGCTGAACACCTCTGAAAAAGTCAAAGCGTAACAATGTTTACTGATGAGTATAAGCGCTGCAAAATTAATGACAACAGTCTTTTTTTGTTTATTGCTCCTTAACATAGCTAATCACAGCATGAGCAGAGAAGATTCTGCCTGGCACTTTTTATTTCGGTAACATTGAAGTGCTACAGGATATGCACGGAGTCTTGGGTGCCATCTTACTGCAGTTACACACCTGCAAGTCCCTCAAGGATTCCTGAGTCTTCTGAGCTTCTGCTTTGCTAAGAATGACACATGGTTAGGGAAAGACATGAGCTCCTATGGTTCAAGGTTTATAGAGCTCAACATCTGAAAATGGAGCCAACTTCAGAGAACAAGATTGAATCTCCCTTTACCTGCGAAATTTTCCTTACAGGTGAAATGACCTGGTCGATAAGGCTGTAAAGGATTTGGACTAGAAACAGATTGTGTCTATGAGATGTGCACTAGTAGGTAAAGTATTTACAGGCAAACAGAACCACACCAAAAAACCAAAAACCAAACCCACTGCCGTAGAGTTGATTCTGACTCATAGCGACCCTATAGGACAGAGTAGAACTGCCCCATAGAGTTTCCAAGGAGCGCCTGGTGGATTCTAACTGCTGACCTCTTAGTTAGCAGCTATAGCACTTAACCACTACACCACCAGGGTTTCCCGAACCACACCAGGTCCCTCCAAAAATCCAAGGACTGTTAAGATCCATTGGTTAAGTAAGGGTGGAAATTTTAAGGGGTTGAAACTTATCATTATGGTTTTTATATTTTTATGGCCATATTTTATCAGTACTTTGTAGAAAATTTGCCCAATATAGGTGATTACAAAGAAGAAAATATTCTCCTATATTTCAATATTCAAGGATAACCACAATTAACATTTCCTTCGAGGCGTTTTCTATCAATGTAGCTACATAAAATCAAACCCACTGCCATCAAGTCAATTCAGACTCATAGCGACCCTATAGAACAAAGTAGAACTGCCCCCATAGGGTTTCCTAGGCTGTCATCTTTCCAGAAGCAGACTGCCACATCTTTCTGCCTCGTAACAGCTGGTGGGTTCAAACCGCCTATCTTTTGGTTAGCAGCCGAGCGCTTTAACTGCTGTGTCATTATATCTACATAAAACCAAATAAATCCATTGCTGCTGAGTCGATTCCAATGCATAACGACCCTATAGGACAGAATAGAACTGTCCATAGAGTTTCCAAGGAACGGCTGGTAAATTCAAACTGTCGACTTCTTGGTTGGCAGCCCAACGCTTAACCACTGTGCCACCAGGGGTCCTATATCTACATAGCTGTGGGCAATTGCACAATTTTGTGTCCTGGTTGTTATTGTTACATTACGGTATCAGCATTTTCCTAAATCATTATTATTTTCATAGACATCGATTCACTCTGTGCAATGCTAAATTATGCTTTACATGGATGATCCACTAGGAGATGGCCCTATTATTATCTCAACTTTATAGATGAGAATAAAAAGTCAGAGAGGCTAAATTAATATCATACAGTTTGCAGTAAGCTATTTGGTCTCCCTATGAAATAAATGTAAAACAAGCTTCAGGGTACAAAAGTGTATAAAAAGCCATATATACATATATTTTTTCTTTTTTTGGTTGCTTTACCATAGTTTTCTTAACCATTTCTTTTTTTGTATAATTATTCATAAACGATATAAAATATCTCACCACCACCACCCTTGCCATGGGCAGATCTATTTTTTAAGTGTAGCTCAAAGCAAATTATCTATGCTACTGGCATAAGAGAGACAATAAATGATTACGTCCTATACCCCAAAAATAATGTTCTGTTGTAGCCACCTCAACAGTGAGGAAACGCTGGGTCACAATTTTTTCTCAGTACAGTATATGTTTCAGAGAGCTAGGAGACACATCTTAAGAGCATCAGAAAGAGTTCTGGATCAGGAGACCTGGGTGTTAGGCTGCCATTTCGACCGAAGTGTTCTGGTCTTGGACAATAACTTAATTTCACCAGCCTGTCTCCTCAGATATCAAAAGACTTAATGAGGGAAACATCAGCTCTTAGGAGTGATGGTTAGTCTGACTCATGCCAGTTCTCAAAGAGCCAGTCTCACAGATGAAATCTTCCTGGGCCTACAGAAGTCTCCTCACGTGCTTGACTAACAGCTTTGGTTGCTAAAATAGGACAAACTGATGACATAAACACATTGTAATCAAGCATGACCTTATTGCTTAGCTATTCTGTCAAGAGTTCTCTGCTTAAAACCCCAAGAAAGTCAAAAATTCCTGAAAATAAAGCTAAATAAAATAAAACGTGACCTGACTAAAAACAATAAATGTAGACTATGGACAAAACTAGAAGGGGAAGGAAAAGGATATTGCTAAGCTCTTCAGAGAAAAATGATCCCAAATGCCCCTAAGAATTGTTGTCATTTATTCTAATTATTCTCAACAGTCTTGTTAGTCATTCCTAATGGTTTAAATTGTATTTACTTCCTAGTTTTAAAATGGAATATTTTATTATTAAAAATATCCAAGAGAGTACAAAGTAATATTAATTCGACAAATGTTATTTTCTCGATGACAGGAAAGAGTGGAACATCAGGCAGTTATCACCTCTTATCTGAGACCACATGCAAGTGGGAAGACAGGAATTACACCCTGGTGAGATAAATGTTCCTAGCAATCTGCTTCCATAAAGATTACAGACAAGAAAACCCTACGGATCAGTTCTACTCTGTAACACATGAGGTTGCCATGAGGCGGAATCAACTTGAAGGCAATAAGTTTGGTTTTGAGATGAATGTTATGGAGGAGGAAGTAAAGGGGGCTTTGGAAATGTAAGGTTAGAATATTTTCAAAGAGAATGATTATACCAGGCACCAAAAATTAGATCAGTAACACAACTGAGCATGTAAATTAGCACTAAGCATTTTGGTAGTGAAAACAAAAATGGAAATAGGTAAATTACATAGTTTTCCCTCTATAATAAAAAAAGCTTACCTTGAAAGGCAAACTTTTTCCTGGCACAAATTCCTATGATAATATGTGGCACAGCTGCTTATTCTGAAGCTATCAGGTAAGAGTACAGTATTACTGAAGTTGTTCAAAAGTCATTCACTCATTCTTTTTTTTTTTTCATCCCAAACAGCCATGTCTTATGATAAATCTTAACAGTAATCAAGTACACAAAATTAAATGTCTACTCAGTAAAGGTTTTGGGTGGGGGGGGTGAGGTGGGG
This sequence comes from Elephas maximus indicus, assembly GCF_024166365.1. Taxonomy (NCBI): domain Eukaryota; kingdom Metazoa; phylum Chordata; class Mammalia; order Proboscidea; family Elephantidae; genus Elephas; species Elephas maximus. Next base: position 42,281,981 of record NC_064829.1, on the reverse strand, counting down.
GCAGGAGAGAACTAGTTAAGCCAATGCACTTGAGGTAATGTGATCTAACCTACTACAGCTTCGACAGGAGATGGCTTAGGCATACTCTTGGCAGTCAATTCAAGGTTGAATTTTGTGACAGCTGCTAGAAGTGCTGATATTCTATGTGGCTGAGTGAAGAATGATCTATGTGCTTAAATACCAGGTGAGAAGACAGCAGAGTTGACATTTTGATGGATAAAATTAAGAAGCCTCACTTGTATTCCCACACAAAGAGGTCACTCCAGTCCACAAAGAGATGGATAAAGACACTTTCCAAAAACAAAAAACCAAACCCAGTGCCATCGAGCTGATTCCAACTCATAGCGATAAAGAGAAAAGGAGAATTCTTAATCTGCTCTCGTGATTTTATAAGTGCCCTAAAGCATGGGAGAAACAATTTGAGCCTAGAGAGTTCTGTGGGTATGTCCCTCTTTCACTGCCAAAACCCATAAAAGAACCTAAGCAAGACTCTTGTCAAACATCTGAATATTTGAGTAGAAACACATACTGATACACCCTCAAAGGTGTCTGATACTTTGAGTAGCTGGACAAACTGACCTAACAGGGTTATTTAGTATTGTCCACTTGGACACTAGAGGATGTGAGTTTTATTTTTAGCATTGTTAATATGAAGTCTTTCTTCCTGGTGGCAATTAGGAACAGATATACCTGCGTAGTAAAGTCTACTCCTGATTGGTATAGCAACACCATGCCATCGTCATAATGAAGCATGGACACATGACCATGCCTCCATTTCACTTAAATACCAATCCAGTTATTTAGATCCCAACATGAGGAGGGCATGACACAGCCCTGTTTATAAGATTTAGAAGTATAATTGAATCTGCCAAAAGACCCTAATGTTAGGGTAACTTCATCAGAGACTGGGGAAGCTTTTGTCTTCCTCCCCTCTTAATTGGCATGGATTTGGAATCACGGACACTTCCAATGTAAATACTGTTATAATCCTCTATCTTGCATTTCACTGTGTGTTAAACAGAATCATCTGGAAATAACCTTCCTCTTTGAATACCAGAATGTTACCTATTTTTGCCTTTCTCCTAGTTGGTCTACGTAATTCTGTTTCTTCTACTTACTGATGCTGGGCTAGGTGGACTGGGTGAGTGCCCGAGGAAACAAAGTGTCAAGACATGCAGCAAAGCCCAAAACTTTGTATGCTTTCGGATGACTGCCACATGAGGACATGAGGAGAGAGAGGAGGGCACCCCTCAGGACAAATACTTCTGCGTTAAGTGTGTAGTTACAATGACAAACTTATCTTCCATATCTCCTATTGTGTTACCTAACTCCCACTTTCTCATCATGGTGTGTAGGTTTTCATACTATTGAGGAAAGGCTGAAACTGTGAGAAAATTATGAAGTATAGTCTCTTTTTTATATACTAAGCTTTGTTTAGAATGTCCATTTTGGAATTACACTGGAAGGCCAGATCCTATACATACCATTAAAGAGGCATTATGAAAATCAGTTAAATTTGTTAACATTTCATGATCAGACTACTGCAATAGTTTATTCTTTGCCTCCATTCCTGCCTTCTTTAAAATCTTCATCCAGAGTGATTAATCTACATAAAATGATTTTTGCTACTACAGCTGTGCTTCTCAAGGGGCTTCATAATCAAAGGGAATTCTAAGGACACCAGCAGTGTGTTGGGGGAATGAGGAGCTATTGGATAATCATGGTGTATCTTCCTAGAAATTTGGAGAAAAATGCTTTCATGCTGGAGGAAACAAAGTTTTACTATGGAGTAAAATGTAAATACATGACAATTCAAAGAACTTCTGAGATTTACTTCAGGCCCTCCTGTGGCTATGTATGTATTTTTGTTCTTGTTGTTGTTTTGTTTGCTTCGGGGGAAGGGTTTGGATTTCAGAGCACTAGCAGAGGTGGCTCAGTGGGAGAATTCTCGCCTTCCATCCAGGAGACCTCGGTTCAGTTCCCGGCCAATGCACCTTAAGCACTGCCACTACCCTTGTGTTGCTATGATGCTGAACAGTTTTGAGCAGAGCTTCCACACTAACATGGACTAGGAAAAAAGACTTGGTGATGCACTTCCAAAAAATCAGCCAGTGGAGACCCTATGGATCACAAGAGTCCAATCTCATTGTGCACGGGGTCATCGTGATTCAGGGGCCGAGCTGATGGAACCTAACAACAGCAACAAAGGAATAAAGAGCAAACCCCTCGGAGTGGCATAAAAGGCATTCCAAATTCAGGTACCCATTATCTCTCCAAACTCATCTCCCTTCACTTGAGCCTCACATTTCACGAAACTGTTTGTTATCTCGTCTATACACCACATAGTTTCATTTCTGTGCTCATGCTAGTCTTTCAATTTTGAATGTCCTTCCCATCTTTATCTAGGTAACTCCTACTCATCTGTCAAGACCCAATATAGATGTCACCTCCTTCAGAATGTTTTCTCTGGACTTCTCAACATTCTACCTACCACTTACTATATTATGACAAGATCACCAACATATGTATCTGTCTTCCCTTTAGTCACTGAGCTCCTCAAAGGCAGGTACTTGGTGCGGTGTAAGTCGTTTAAGACATCAAATACAAAGCCTGACTCCCGGGATTTAGGAAAGTCTTACTCTAATATACAGGTTATAGACAACGTAATTTTGACAAGAGTCTTGGTTACGAAATGATTATAAAAAATAGGACCATTATTCTTTTCTCTTTTTTTTTTTTTTTTGGTTAACACTGAAAGAACACAGTAAACTAACTCTGAATTTCCTTTTATTTTGTATTCTGAAAATATATTCCATCTTATGACTTAGGAAATAATATACACTTTAGAACACCAACATTCAAATTTGTTACACTGAATTTTGAGCTCTGGCTTCAGGCTCCTCCTGTGAGTACATATCTATTTTTTGTTGTTGTTGTCATTTTGTTCGCTTTGGGGGAGGGCTTTGGATTTCAGAGCACTAGCAGTGGTGTTTCAGTGGTAGAATTCTCGCCTCCCATCAAACGGATTTCTAAAGAATTAAAGTATATATATATATACACACACATATATATCCCTCCAGTGGTCAAAATGATATATGCAAACACTCGTTTGTTTACTCAATATTCATGGACAAGGTATATTTAAAATTTCAAGTAGTCTTTCTTTTATAAAAATGCCTGCCTTGGTTACTTTCTTGTATCACTATAATATTGCCCAATTTAATTTTTAACACCATGGATAAACAAATGTGTGTAAATCATTTAAATAAGCCACAGGAAATAATGGACCAAACCAACCATTTAACCTCATAAAATTTATGAATTTAACCTCATAAAAGCAATGCTAAATCTTGTCCAGATATGAGTAATTTAATTCTTTCTACTGTAGCCATTAAGAGAAAGACTGCTATATGTTAAAATCATTCAAGATAAAGGATCTAGTCAACTCTAGCTGAGCCTGCTACTTCTGTTTCCTTTAAGCATAGAGTTGTATTCTACTGTGTATATTCCTAGACTTGAAAAAGCATAGAGTGAGCATGTGTGTGTGTGTTCCTAAATTGGAATTCTGATGGTTTACATAAGAAATGTGTTGGCTTCTCTTTTAGAAAAATGCATATCTAACTAAACCAGGCAGAGCGCTTTCATTTGCTTCATCCCTTGTCATCAGATTACCAGTAATAGTTTGGCAGAAAGCCTGGAGTGGTGCCTCTGCCTTGAAAATTGTCAAGCTCTAAAATATACCCAAACGCTTCAACACCGATTGGTGAGATTTTCTTCAAAAATTAAAGTTTTATAGAAGTGCACTAGGAAGTACTTTAAAACACAAACACACACACACACACATTTAGAACCATACATTTGATGTTCAAAATAGCATTAAGTTTCTTTTTATTACAGATATAGAACTATATAATTATTTTAAGTCCTAAATCTTTAAAGACCACCCTCCAAAGACCCATGCTTATTTCTTTAAAGAGTTAAGAGCAGCAGAAAAGAAATGCTAAGCAACACTTTATGCCCTAGAATTTAATTTCTTAAATTAAATTGTGCACATTTTCTAAATGTTTCAGGTAGAAATAAAATGTTCATCGGTTGTCCCTTTTGTGTATTACTGTATGCAGACCTACCACTTTAGGTCAATGTTCCTAAATTAAAAGAAAAAAAGTCAAGTTCACTTAGCATCTATGAATGACCTTCAAGAAATTCAGCCTACTATAAGAAATGTTATGGGTAATTCACAGAAAGCATACTCTCAGGGAGTGAGTTATCGCCTAAGACAAAAGTGGGCATTTCTGGAAGCTTCATTATGTCTGTGAGGCCACCAGGGTACCATATAGGATACTGAAGCAATAATTTACCCTTATACAATGAAAAATATAATGTTACTTGCACACCAGGAGCCTCTGCCTCATTAAGTTAAATACTTCCCTCATGTCATTTTAAAAAAGAGACTGTAGTACTGTAAATCTAAGTAACTTAGATCTATGTTCCGGACTTGGCAAATGACTACAGAGAATATTTTAATTTTTTATGAGAAAGAAGGGGCAGGAACTACCATGTCCTAGTGTTTTTTCAGCATTCCAAATGTTTTAGGTGCTTTGCAGTTTCAGAATATGGATGTAATCGATCTCATAATTTGGCAAATGAGGAAGGGTACTGCTGTGTGGCTATTCAAACAGATGCAAAGGAAGAGCCCCGCAGTGTTGAAAAGACATCTTCGGATCCTTCTGTACTGAAATTTTAAAGGTGTTGCTGACACCACTGTGGCTTCAGAATCTACTACAATCCCGGGGAAAATATAAATAAAAATTAATCAAAGCAAAAAAATGTGTGCTAAGAATTCATGCTATCCACAATTTTGATGCAATGATTTCTTTCTATGCAGCGGAAAGAAGGTAAGTTTCTCCAATAATGTTCTTTTTTTTTTTTTTTAATGTATTGACTTATCTCTTACTTTTAAAATGGCAGGGGCGGGGGGGGGGCGCGGCGAGGAACTGGGATTTCTAATGACTAAAATGCATTGTCCAGAGTCAACAAAGTGATGAAAGGACACTTGCTCCCTGTCACAATCAAACCACCCTAATATTTATAGCTGAATCTATATCTAGCATTTTCTTTGATGGAGTTGCTGGTAGTATGAAAGTTTATGAAACCGTTGGTTCACTTTAAGTGGTCATAGCACTTTACTGAATATAACACTTATTCTAAAGAGAAAAGTGGACATTTTGTTTTTGTTGGCCTATTATCTTTCTTCTTTGACAGATAAATTTTCATACGTGTTAACTTTAGTAGAGCACCTTTCAAAACACAATAATTTTTGTTTTCTTTTTAAGTTTTTAAAGTTTCTGAACTTAATGGGGGAAGTTAACAATAACAACAAAAAAATCAAGAAACAGATATTGAAGTTTATTTCTTTTTCTAAGGTCTCCTTAAAGAAAGGATAACAACAACAACAACAAAAAAGTGTGATTATATCTTAAAATGGAAAAAACATTTTAGAGTTAGAAATGAAATTGGGTAAAATACTGCAATTTGATTCTGAGTTCTGGGTTCTGTGAACACAGCCAGTCTCCTTATATGTGGCTATATCACAGATTATGTACATGAATAAATTAGGACATTATTGAATACCCTGTCAGCTTAAAATTTGATTCCTGCTGGTGCTTAAAATCAATTCCTTCTAATAAAGAGAATAAAAACAAAGTACCAAATAGTAAATGTATTTATAAAAGTTCTTTAAAATGTTCAGTTCTGTATCCTCAAAGTGTCACATGAGCGACACCATATCATATTTTTAATTTATTCATTCAAATCAGCATTTCCCAAACCGTGTTTTGTGGTGTGAAGAGATATTACACACACACACAAATATCCATGGTGAAATTAGCTTGGGAAACACTGGGTTAAAGAAAGTCAAACATGTCTGTTTAGTGCAGAACTTTTATGAACGCTTCATGCTAATGTTCACTTAAATTTCCAAGTATACAGCATTTTCCAAATTTATTGGACCCAGGACCCTCACCTTTTTTTTCCACATTGCATTTCTAGGGCTATTGCTCCCAAAAACATAATTTGGAATCTGCTGATTTAAATTAAAATTTCCAAAAGGGCTTAAAATATTGGCTTAAGAATTTTTTCAACTTTTAAATGTCTGAATAATCTTTGAATTCCCCAGTTTCAGCTTGTTAGTGCTTAAAACTGAATGCTGAGCAAAAAGTAGAGTGTCAGAGTGATGTAAATGCAATTCAAAACTACACATTTCCAGTGTATAACATATATCACCATTTCTCTACGGCATTTTCCCTAAGCCTAGTCCTTTTACTTTATCTGCTGGTGTTAAATAGCTTTTAATATAAGCCTGTGGGGGTGGGGGGGCGGGGATAGAACTATATTCATTTACCTTTCTCTCCATTTATTTACTATATATGATTAGTTCTTAGAAATGGGAAAATGTTAACTTTTCAGATTTATTCTCTACGTTTTATAAGAATTACCCTAACAGGGGCTCCTGCCACTCTGGAGATGGCAAAGATTTAGATTTAGAGAGCCAAAAAAGTCTCAGTGGAGATGAGAGTCAACCAACATAAACAGACAAAACATCCCAGGTAACCTGCCTGTTGTTGTTGTTAGGTGCCGTTGAGTCAGTTCCGACTCATAGCGACCCCATGCACAACAGAACAAAACACTGCCTGGTCCTTAGCCATCATTACAATCATTGTTATGCTTGAGCTCATTGTTGCAGCTGCTGGGTCAATCCACCTCGTTGAGGGTCTTCCTCTTTTCTGCTGACCCTGTACTCTGCCAAGCATGATGTCCTTCTCCAGGGACTGATCCCTCCTGACAACATGTCCAAAGTATGTAAGACACAGTCTCGCCATCCTTGCCTCTAAGGAGCATTCTGGCCGCACTTCCAAGACAGATTTGTTCGTTCTTTTGGCAGTCCATGGTACATTCAATATTCTTTGCCAACACCACAATTCAAAGGTGTCAATTCTTCTTCGGTCTTCCTTATTCATTGTCCAGCTTTCACATGCATATGATGCGATTGGAAATACCATGGCTTGGGTCAGGAGCACCTTAGACTTCAAAGTGACATCTTTGCTCTTCAACACTTTAAAGAGGTACTTTGCAGTAGATTTACCCAATGCAATGCGTCTTTTGATTTCTTGACTGCTGCTTCCGTGGCTGTTGATTGTGGGTCCAAGTAAAATGAAATCCTTGACAACTTCAATCTTTTCTCTGTTTATCACAATGTTGCTCACTGGTCCGGTTGTGAGGATTTTTGTTTTCTTTATGTCGAGGTGCAATCCATACTGAAGGCTGTGGTCTTTGATCTTCATTCGTAAGTGCTTCAAGTCCTCTTCACTTTCAGCAAGCAAGGTTGTGTCATCTGCATAACACAGGTTGTTAATGAGTCTTCATCCAATCCTGATGCCTGCCTACGTGTTATCAAATATGGCCAGTTACCATTCCTGGGTTTATAAGACATTAACTCTGCATCTGTGTTTCTCCTGGATTTTGAGGTGGTCATCATCATTAGGGCACCCTAGTGGTGTAGTGGTTAAGAGCTTGGCTGCTAACCAAAAGGTTGGCAGTTTGAATCCACCAGCTGCTCCTTGGAAACCCTATGGAGCAGTTCTGCTATGAGTTGAAATCACCTCAAAAGAAATGGGTATGGGGTTTTTGTTTTGTTTTTTATCATCATTAGACAAGCAACTTTCTGCTAGTTTGTCATACTATGGTGGGTTGCATGTTGTTATGATGTTGAAAGCTCTGCCACAGGTATTTTAAATACAGTAGGGTCACCCTTTGTGGACAGGTTTCAGTGGAGCTTCCAGACTAAGACAGACTAGGAAAAAAGGCCTGGTGATCTGCTTGTGAAAAATAGCCAATGAAAACCCTATAGGTCACAACAGAAGATTATCTGATCTAGTCCTGGAAGATGAGCCCCCTACGTTGGAAAGCACTCAAAATACAGTGTCCGCAACAATGGACTAGATCATATTGATGATGGTGAAGATAGTGCAGGACGGGGCAACGTTTCATTCTGTTGTACTTAAGGTTGCCATGAGTCATAGACAACTCAACAGTGGCTAACAATAATAATGATGACAACAACAACATCATCATCTCATTAGAGCTCTTCATAAATATCCCAGTCCTTCTTCCTTCCAGGCACTTGGTAGGACTGTACCTCCCCACTCACCTGAAGTTAGGGATGGCTGGGTATGGCATGCTTTGGCCAAGGAAATGTGAGCATAGGAACATGGGTCATTTCTGAGTGAGAGCTTTAAGAGCTTCACTGTGTTTTCTTTCTCCTCTGCTACAGTGACCAGCAACACTCCAGGCTGTATCAAGGAGCAGTGAAGGCAACAATGTGGAGAAGGGCCTTCTACTAACCTGTGGCAGCCGATTTGCAAGAGTGGAAAGGAAACCTTTGTTTTATAAGTCACTGGGGATTGTTTGCTATCAGCCTGTCATACTTCGTGTATCTGGAGTACTTCATACATCAGCATCTTAATTTTATCGTGTATAAAACAATTACACGTGTCTCTTACCTATTTTTTTTAAAAAATTTTTTCTTATCTATAAAATAATATGAAAAATTGGAAACATCCTTAATCTTAGGTGTTAAAAACATCTTTTAGTGAGTCAAGATGTTTCTACAAATGTGTAGTAATGAACAGCCTAAGACTAGGAAGTTCATATGCATTAGAAGATAAATTTCATTCAAAATTATTCTATATCCTTTAATAAAACTGGTTAAGGCAACTGTATTCTTGAATTCAATCAATGCATTGTTTCAGCATCCATAATCTGTACACTACCATGTATGTAACATTAGGATACAGAAAAGTCAAGTGAGATAGAGGAAAATTAATAAAATTTACTGCGTTGCCAGGACATCTCTCTTTAAAATACATGGAGGTTTACAAAGCTTTCCTGACTCAGGACGTTGCTGAGTCATCCTTACACCAAACTGATTTTGCTAGAATGCAAAGTCCAGCTTTATTTATGCAAATACGTGTGCCTCTACTTTATATTAAGATATTCACAACACAGTGTCCTACGTGATAAAAATACATGTTCTATTAACTCTTTTTTTAGAATATGTTCAGAACTCTTTAAGCTATTTGATAAAAGAGTGTCTGCTAAATATGAGATTTTTTTTAATGAGTTAAAGCAATTCCAAGACTACCCTATAATTTGCCCTTCTGAGAAGAAGCACTAACTGTTGAGAAAGGTCAAAATGACTTTTGGAAACGTGTGGAGATTAGCACAAAAAATTAAGACTATAAATGAAAGAATAATATAAAATAATTTTTTCCACTTATTAAATAGGCTACTTTATTATTTTTTAAAGTGTGCAATTCAATGGTGTTTACTATATTCACAGAATTGTGTATTTTTTACCCCAGTTGATTTTAGAACATTTTCATTACTCCAAAAAGAAATCTTGTACCCCTTAGCCAACACCCTCTCTCAATCCTTTATGCCTTCTCCCCAACTCCTAACTAGTTGGGAACAAGTCTAATTTCTAAATTCAATTCTGTTTAAACATGACATCCTCCAGTGTCAGTGTCTGCTGACGGGGCTAAACAAATAATTTCATTGTCTAGCATAGTTAAGGCACGAGTGGTAACAATACGATAGAAGTGTGGTGAATTAATGAGACAAATTAGCTCAGCTACTTGGGAGCTACTTTTCAAGGGTCAGTCTTAATTTCTCTTATAAAAAAATTTATATATATATATTTTTTTATAGATGAGACAAAAAAGAAAAGGACTAAAACTGCCCTTTAAAATGTTCTAGGCCATGCAGCTAACAAACATGTAAAGAAATGCTTGTAATCATTAACCGTTAGAGAGATGCAAATTAAAACTACAATGAGGCATCATCTCACCCCAACATTACTGGCAGAAATAAAAAAAAAAAATGGAAAATAACAAATGTTTGAGAGGTGGGGAGACTGGAACTTGTATGCACTGCTGGTGGGAATGTAAAATGGTACAACCACTACGGGAAATAAGATGGAGCCTCCTTAGAAAACTACAAATAGAAATACCACACGATCCAGCAATCCCACTCCTAGAAATATATCCTAGAAAAATAAGAGCCATGACATGAACAGACATATTCACACCCATGTCCACTGCAACTTTACACACAATAGCAAAAGGTGGAAATAATCTCAGTGCTCATCAATAGATGAATGGATAAAAAAAAACTGTGGTACATACACACAATGGAATACTACACAACCATAAAGAATAATGACAAATATATAAACCATCTCACAACATGGATGAATCTGGAGGACATTATGCTAAGTGAGATAAGCCAATCACAAAAGGACAAATATTGTATGAGACCACTATTATTTAAAAAAAAAAAAGGCAAGAAAAGGTTTAAACACAGAAAAAAAAAGTTATTTGATGGCTACCAGGGAAGGGAGGGGAAAGGAGGGTCAATTACTAAATAGATAGAAGATATATGGTAACACTGATGAAAGGAAAGGCAATACACTCTATGGGAGAAATCAGTGTAACACAACAAAGGCAAATGAATACACTGGAGGCAACACAAGAACAAAGGGGAACTACAGCAATTACCATAACATAGACAATCCTGCAACAACAGTATTAACAAATCATAATTTATGAAGGGATACATAGGTAGACAGGTATGCTAAAGAGGCTTGGGGGTATAAGAGAACATACCCACCAGCACCTGCAGATACAGGTTAGGTTGTGGTTATCTTTACATATATTCGTAGATGTTACATGTATACTAAATATAGAAAATAGAACACACAAGAGCTACAGTCATGGAAACTTCTTAAGCACAAGCAAACACCTCCTGGGACAAAGATACTGGGTTTGAAGGCTAAGGACCATAAAAAAACAAAAACCAAACCCACTGCCGTCGAGTTGATTCCAACTCATAGCAACCCTATAGGACAGAGTAAAACTGCCCCATGGAGTTTCCAAGGAGCGCCTGGTGGATTCAAACTGCAGACCTTTTGGTTAGCAACCGTAGTTCTTAACCACTATGCCACCAGGGTTTCCAATAGACTCCGGGAAATCTACATCGATTGGCATAACACAGTGCACAAAAACAATGTTCTACATTCTATTATCCTGAGTACCATCTAAGGTCTTAAAAGCTTGTGAGAGGCCATCTAAGATACAACTAGTGGTCACTTCCCATTCGGAGTAAAGGAAGAGTGAAGAAAACCAAAGACCCAAGGGAGCAATTAGTCCAAAGGACTATTGGACCACATGAACCACTGCCTACATGACCCCAAGACCAGAAGAACTAGATGGTGCCCAGTTACCACAAAAGACCCTATGACTGGGATCACAATAGAAGGTCCCAGATAGAGCAGGAGAAAAATGTAGAACAAAAAATAAAATTCATGAATAAAAGGCCAGACTTACTGGCCTGATAGAGCCTGAAGGAACTCCTGAGACTATGATCTTAAGACACCCCTCTGACTTGGAACTGCAGCCATTCCCAGAAACCATCTTCCAGCCAAGCAATAGATCAAAACAAAGCAAAACCCATTGCTATCAAGACAATTCCAGCTCACAGCAACCCTACTGGACAGAGGAGAACTGCCCCATAGGGTTTCCAAGGAGTGGCTGATGGATTCAAACTGCTGGCTTTTATTTTGGTTTGCAACCGCGCTCTTATCCACTGTGCCATTAGGGCACCAAGCAATAAACAGGCCTACAAAATAAACAATAACACTTGAAAAGAACATGCTCCATAGACCAAACAATTATATGAGACCAAAAAGGCAATATTTGCCCAAAAGTAGAGAAGCCAGGAAGGGATAGGAAAACCAGATGAAAGGAAATGGGGAACCCAGGGCAGAAATGGGGAAGAGTGCTGACACAGTGTGGGGATTGCAACCAATGTCCTGGAATACTTATGTACAATTTGCTGAATGGGAAACTAATTTGCTCAGTAAACTTTCACCTAAAACACAATAAAGTGTTTTTTTTAAATGTTTTAGGCCAATATCATTTTTTCAAATTTATTAATGGAGAATCCTGCATTCTCATTTAAATATTGATCATTTCATTAGATTCAAAATTTTTTTTTAAGATAAAATTTGTCCTCAACCATAGGAGAAGTTTTCTCTCTGTAGAGATAGGAGAGCCGTATATGAGAAAAAATGAATCAGGTTTCTTATTTTTCTAAATCTTTGGGGTTGGCATTTCAAAGCATATAATGAATGTGTGAAAAATGTATAAGTGGTCCAAAGAATGTAAAAATAGTTAAGCATCCTCAGAATTAATAAGCTAAATTTCTTCTTCCTCTGGATGCCCGCTAACTTTCTGGAAGTATATAGAAAATAAAAATAGTCACTCTTAATAAAGAAATGCAGTTTCCTTTGCTTATATATGCTGATAGCAAAAGGAGACTAAAGTTGTACTTCAAGTCTTCAAAATTTTGAAGAAAAATATCCACCAACTCAATTGCTTTCCTTCTATTATTACACTGCAAACTGGAATCAATTCATTGTTTTCTGGTTATTGAGATTTGGTTTGTGTGCAATGAAATAATTTTAATTTAGTTTTGTCTCATTGATTTTTCTCCAACTGCACTCTCCAGCTCTCCGGACTACATTTGTTGGAACATGTCAGTTTTCCCACTCTATTACTGTTGTTTGATTATTAATCTCTGTAATATATAGTTGATTCATCACATTTAAACTTCTCGTTCCTCTTGTTGTTACAATCAAATAATACAGTGTCATTTTGCAAAACATGGAAAGAAATAATTACCATTGCTCAAAGCAAATAAACTAGTATTTAATTGAGTCGACTTGACATAGAGGATCATCTATAATCCTATTCTAGACATAGACTCTAAGGTCAAAGAATAATGATGGTTAGAATGAGAAAGAAGAAAGTAAATAAGGTGTTGTTGAGAAAAAAAATCTCTCTTAGAATACTTAGTCATTCCTTAAACATTTATGGCGTGGTTTCTATGAAGACGTTACTAAGAATGCAAAAATCAGTAAGACACAATCCATGCCATCGGTGGCTCCCAGGATAGTGGGTGAATTATACAACTGAAGAAAGTATGTGAAGGTGACTTAGGATGTCAACCTTAAAGGAGAAGTAGGACTTGGCCACACTGGAGATTGCAATGGGTAACCCAGGCCATAAACAAATAAGTTAGTAATGAAGTACGTGGACTAGAACAGAGGCATGGCACATTCTGGAGGAAGCGATCATGTGTGATCAAAGTTTTGGTGATAATGGTGAAGTACTGAAGATTTGAGAAACAGATTGAGGCTTTGTGATCGGCCCTGCAGGACACACTGAGGATAAAAAACAAAAACCAAAGCAAACTTGTTGCCAGCCAGTCGATTCTGACTCATAGCGACCCAACAGGACAGAGCAGAACTACACCATAGATTTCCAAGGAGTGGCTGGTGGATTCAAACTGCCAACCTTTTGGTTAGCAGCTGTAGCTCTTATTTTGAAGAGAATGACGTTAAGGATTTTTAAGGAGGAAAGCAATCTGTTCATGCCTGTGTTTTTTTTTGTTTGTTTGTTTTTTAGAAGGTAGGTCTGTTGGTAGCAGTATGAGGAATGTGTAGGGAGTTGAGCATAAAGGCAGGAGATCAGCTGGGATGCCATAAAAATACCCAAGTGAGATAACTGACCTGAGGTAAAGCAATTGCCAAAAGAATGGAAAGGAAGGAATTTATTTAAGATAACTTCTTAATTGTGGTGATACTGGATATAGGCCAGGAGAAAGCAGAAAGAGGCAAGGTCAACAGCTGAGAGTTATGGTAGGAAGGACTGGATTAGAGAGATTAAGGAGGGTGGTAAGGAAAAAGGCCAGCTAGGGACAAATAAAAGGACTGTTAAGTATTGTTGACAGCTCAAATAAGATTGGAAAACATGAATCTTCCAATCAGCATGCATATGCAATTTTCTCCAAAAGCCTAAACAAATCAGGTCACACATTAAAAATATATACACATATAATATATATGTATGTACGTATGTATGAAATCAGTGATTTATCAGCCGACTGCCTGGTATCTTCTCCAGAATGAGGAGTGTGAAAACAAATAATAAGCATAAAAGTGGGGGAGTAAACTTCCATTCCTGGTAGTAGCGATTAGATAATTGAGACTGACACTCCCACTGAGGTAACTACAAATATTTGAAACATAAAAACAGCAAAGAGCTAATAACATGGTGAGGACACTCCAAAGGTCAGGCTGGAAACTACATTTTAGGATAAATTAGTAATTATTTTAATTGTTCTTCAAGACAATGCTGTATGGAACCCTTCCTGAACAAAAACTGTTTATCATTTCTGTTTTGGTCCTTTTTCCATGGTAATGCTGATAAAATTTGGCATAAGATTCTTTACAGCTTCTCTCATCTTCAGAATATTTTTGACTCTCCAGTCCAAGTGCTACCCCAATTTGCAAACTATATATTAAAAAAAAAAAAACTTCAATCAATTTCTAAAACAAACAAAAAATGGTGAGGACATAGCACATGAAAAGTTAGGAAAAGACCAGAACTCAGAGAGGCAGGCTCAGCTTTGAAAGTTTTTGCCCATGGGCATAATTAAGAGGAAAAACAGACATGAGAAACCAGCTTCACTTTAGGCAGCCTTATGGGCTAGAAGGGAGCCCTGGTTGCGCAGTGGTTAAGAGCTTGGCTGCTAACTAAAAGGTCGGCAGTTTAAACCCACCAGCCGCTCCTTGGGAAACCCTGTGGGGCAGTTCTACTCTGTCCTACACGGTCGCTATGAGTCAGAAATGACTCGAAGGCAACGAGGTTGGTTTTTGGTATGGGCTAGAAGAGGAGCCCTGGTGGCGCAGTGGTTAAGTACTCGACTTCTAACTGAAAGGTTGGTAGTTTGAACCCACCAGCCTCTCCAGGGGAGAAAGATGTGGCAGTCTGCTTCCATAAAGATTACAGCCTTGGAAACCCTATAGAGCAGTTCTACTCTGCCCTATAGGGCTGCTGAATCAGAATTCACTAGATGGCAACGGGATGGGCTAGATGGAAAAGTCGAAGTCCATGCTCCTAAGATGAAGACTTTAGTAAACTAACCCCAGCTTTAAACTTGGATCCCAAATGGACTGCACCTGAAATAAACTACTCCTCACACAGATTTGTAGTCTAGCTTCTTGTCACCTGGGTGATTCAGGAAACCTTCTGTGTTAATCTTTGGCTAAGGTGACACTGGTCTGATATAACTCTCAGGTGCCCAGCAGAAGCAAACCAAAGTCCTCTCTGGAGGAAAATACCATCAACACAGGTCTCCAATTATTCTCATAAATAATTTTAAAATACATTTCCAGTCCATAGTCAAAGATATCCAAGCAGCCAAGAAAATAAGACACCATGAGTGAGAGCTGGGAGAAGCAAAAATGATAATAGAAACAAACCCGAAAACACTTGAGATATTGAAATTATCAGACATGTATTATAAAACTTTGAACTATGTTCAAAGAAACAAAATCCATACTTTGCAATTTCAGCAGGGAACTAGAAACTACAAAATGTGACATAATAGTAAAACAAACCTGTTGCCGTGGAGTTGATTCCAACTCATAGAGATCCTATAGGATAGAGTAGAACTGCCCCATAGGTTTTCCAAGGCTGTACTCTTTATGGAAACAGACTGCCACATCTGTCTCACGTGAAGTGGCTGGTGGGTTTTAACACAGACCTTTCAGTTAGCAGCCAAGGGCTCAACCACTGTGCCACCAGGGCTCCAAGCAATATCTGTCTGTTCCTTTTCTTGTCAACACCATTTTGTCTCAACATTTATAATTCTAACAGTTAGGAATTTTAATTTTTTTGTATTCTTTTTTGTTTCTTTTCTGGCACACTGAAAACAAAAACGAAACCCACACTGATAATTCAATCAGAAACAGTTAAGTAAAAGGTATATATCCACATTTAAGCGTTTGTGTGTACGTGTGTGTTGCGAGCATGCAACTGTATACATTCACAAACTTCTTGGAAACACCTATGATTTATGTCTGCCAGGCTCAGTCCTACTGTCAACCAACCAAAACCAAACCCACTGCCATAGAGTAGATTCCGACTCATAGCAGTGACGGGTAAAAAAAAGAATAACAGGCTTCCCCGACATCACCGTGGAAAATTTACGAAGGTACAATCCATTCATGGAGAAATGAAAATTGATCATAACTCCAACCTAACAGGTTTATCATAAGTACTACTGAAGGTTAACTATGATTTTAAAAATTGCCTAACCTGTTTGGAGGTTAGGCAATTATACCAAAATGCAACTATTGCTGCTGGACTTAGTACAATGACTTTAAATCACTCTACAGTCAGGTTCCTTCCTGATGGTAAGTCTTGACTACCAAACAAAAGTGGGGTACTGAGCAATGATGTTCATTAGGGGTGAGATAGGGGGACAGAGGGGAAGAGGGAAAATGGGCAGAGAAAGGAGGGAGGGGGCACCAAAACTGAGCCTTGTTCATTCACAGCTGTTCAGCCTTCCCAGATAATTCAGTACAGTAGTTGTAA
This sequence comes from Elephas maximus indicus, assembly GCF_024166365.1. Classification (NCBI taxonomy): domain Eukaryota; kingdom Metazoa; phylum Chordata; class Mammalia; order Proboscidea; family Elephantidae; genus Elephas; species Elephas maximus. Next base: position 42,265,422 of record NC_064829.1, on the reverse strand, counting down.
AATCAGATGATACTGTCAGTATAAAGCCCATTTTCCATTTAAGGAGATCAACACAAAGCTATTGAAGTTGGGTGGGTGATCCACATTAAAGCACTCATTGTTTGTACCTAAGTTAGCCAACTTAGTTCATTAGAATCTGGTCCATTTGACAGAGGAAAACCATCCAGTTGCCTTTTTAACAACTGTTCTACCCCACACTCTGTAATAAGAATGTCAGCAGATTTATTTTTCTCCATATAAAGTAGAATTTCCAATTCACACCATGTACTCTGTGACTATTATGGACAGTATTTATTCAGAAGGAATGCTGTGCAAGTTTGGAAAAGCTGTCTCTAAGCCAAGAGGTCACTTGACAAAACAAGAAAAAAAAAAAAAAAAACCTATACATGGTCAAAACATGACGGACGAGAACTAGAGCTGGCTGTTCTTTCTTTTAAAGCAAAAAGTTCTGAAATCCTAAAAACACAGCAAATTGGACAAATCTTTCATTCCCTCCTCCACTCTCAGGCTCCGTATAATCAGTACGCCTCCATTCACTTAGCAAATACCAGCTTTTTTCAAGGAGGGGAACCTGCTTGGAATTAATGAGGCAACACCAAAAAATAACTGCTATTAATAAGTTGTTCTTTTTCATGGAAATTGCCTATTTTTTAATCAGTTTTTTTTTTTAAGCAGAATATCTTCTTGAAGTTCCTTATACATCTTTAGACCGTCTTGCTCTTTCTCCCCCTCCTCCTCCTCTTTTTCTTTCTTTCTTTCAAGAAGCACCATAGTGTCATGCAAGGCAAATTCCACTCCGCTTCACAGTAATACAGTTTTATCCAATGGCATAATGTACACAATAACCTTCAGTCGATATTGACACACGGCTATTTATATTCTAACTCAATAAGCTCAGTGCTGGGGCCAAGCTGATAGAGGAAAAACAAAGTAAAGGTAAAGTGCACTGAAGTTACGTGCAATGTCAATGTCAAAACTAAGCTACTCTATGTCTTTCGGCTGCACAAAATGCAAAACACCAACTATCTCGAGAAAGGTAAGAAAGTGACACCTCTCGAAACACTGAAAAAATCTCCATTATCACTTTTTCGTTCCCACACACACACACAAAAAGTCAACATTAACCTTCACTGAGAAGCAATGCATCTTAAAATCCATCTTTCACTTACCCCGGGGCGTGCACATCGTGCTGTCCTAAGTCCTCTTAATTTCAGTACATTCAGAACATATGCAAATTCTTAGCATATTCACTTAATGAACAAACTTTCACCAAATAGTTAATTACAGCAGAGATCATAACAGAACGCCCTGAAATTCTAGGGAGAGAGATGAGCTTAAAATCCAGCTTCTAGATCCCGGTGTAAACTGTGTCTATCTTTAACTTGAAAATGATTTGGTTTCACATTCCATTGAAGTCCCACTGGCAGATGCCTTTGGTAAGCTCACCAATGGCAGGCTTTCAAGTGCCCTCCCTCCTCCCGCTCCTCCCTGGAGCTGAGCTTCCGCTGTTACATCGAATGCTGATTTACTCAGCTGTCTTTTTACCTGTCTCTGCTTGGGTGAGAGGAGATGCCTTCATTGATGGCTATTATGGAAACACTTGGAAGCTGAAGACCAGCCTCAGGACTTGCTGTGCTTCCTCCTCTACCATCCCCTCCCCCTACTCACTGCCAGAAACCAACTGACTTCCAAACTTGGCTGCCCAAAAAAGAATGTTCTCTGATTGGCATTCCTGGAAGCAGAAAGCAAGGCGCTCAAGATCTGTTCTCTTGCTCAACATGAATAACTTCCCAGGTATACACAACACAAACATCGAAGTTTCCTGGATTTTTTTTTTTTTTCTTTTAAACTTGAAGGAGGCTCAAGCAAATATTTGAGGGCATGAGAACTATTTTTGTTGTGGCAGAGCATTTATGTTTTAAGACCCACTGATAAATAAACACAAAATGGCTATGGCTGCAGGAAAAAGTGAAGTGGCAAATCCTTTGTTAAAAGCTGAAAGTACTCTGTCCACAACATGAGCCGGGATCCATGAAAGGAAGGAACACAGACTGCTGCCTACTGTATGGCAATATTCAGGAGGGCAACTATCCAGTCAGAGGCTTTGCTGTGAGAAAAACACTGGCTTATAGGAATTGTGGGGAAACTGTATTTGATATTGCAGACAGCAGGAGGAAAGGGTATAAAAAACACTTTTGCTTCCCTGTCCATGATTTTCAGGGCTGTCTTGTAAAACTTTGGTGAGGACTGGGAAAGAAAGTATATATGCATAGGTGTGTGTGTCACTGTATGTGTGTGCCTCTGGGTGTGTATGAAAGAAGAGAAACTGAATGGAAATGTATTTCATCAAATAGAATCAAACAAGGATTAATATTGTGAAAAAAAAATGAGGCACCTTTAAATCACCGCTAATAAACATGTATTTACCATTTCTGTAGTTGTTGGGACCAAATGATTTGCTGCTGAAAAGCATTTTCCCCTTTATGTTAGAACTAATGAATTTATTATATGCAATTTTATGAACCAGACAACTTCTTGAAAGGCCTGATAGAGGGTTTATAATTTCAATAAACAGACGAATCACCGCACCAAGCATTTTGGGGTTTCCAAATTTCAGCTGGCTGTGGCAGCCAACTGTAGGCAAGTGTCAGCTGGCTGGACTCAGGGTAGTGGTGTGGCCAGCAGCTGCTCCTTGCGACTTGTATGGACATCTCAAAAATATTCACCAGCCAAAGGCTGACTCCAGAGAGAAAGCTTTCTGTTTGTTGATTTTAAAATTTCTGTTGTAGGTTATATTTTACCACATCTAGAGAAAGAACATTTTAAGGAACCACAAGTGAAAACTTGATTAACTGGCATCATATTTCTAATTTATTTCAGTCATATACTGATGCCTTGTATAGATTGGTGTCCTACCAGTATGCTCACTCCTTAACCCAACTCTGTGACTGATCGTGATCCAGATGTGTGGATAGTACTCTGACACATGGTGACCTCAATGTGTCAGAGTAGAACTGTGCTCCACAGGGTTTTCAGTGGCTGAGTTTTGGGAAGTAGATCACCAGGCCTTTCTTCTGAGGTACATCTGGGTGGACCTGAACTTCCAACCTTTCAGTTAGCAGCCAAGTGCCTTAACTATTTACATTACTCAGAGATCACTCAACTCTGTTAGAAGATATCTTAAGAAAAAAGGGAGGGTGGAGGTTAAAAAAAGAAAGAGGAGGAAGAAATTTTCCTTATACTTATCCCTAAAGTTCATTACCTTAAGGAAATTGCAGGCTATCTACAATGCTGATAGATAAGGGGTTTCCAAAGACTCAAGGACTTCATAAATAAATGCAAAGGAATAACCACATAGCCCAGAGATCTCACATCCCTGTCTCTATGCTTTATTTTCTCTCTCTCAAGAACACTCCACCCCAAGGCTAATGGAGGGTATCAAAACACATGTGACAGGCTTGGAAGAGTGAACAGAGCTGGAGGCAGGCCATTTGGCCGACATTCAGCCACACTATTGACTTATGTTGCAGCTTTGAGTATTAGCACATAACTGACACTCAAAAAACGTCTGTTGAAACTGAAGAACTGCTCGTGTAGAGGTGTGTATTTTAACCTACCAAAAATGGCTAAATGTTGGCCCACATTTCAGATAAATGTATTTTGTATTTCCTTTGATGACTTTTGGGAAAGAAAAAAACGAGTCTTTCTTCAGACAAGTAAACAAAAGATTATATGGAATGTATACTAAATAGTGGACACCTTTACTGAAGTAAAAAATAAAAAATCATTATAAACTTTTTGGGTGTGATTGACTCTAACCACTAACGTGATAATATGTTTCTTAAGATTGCATCCGCTTATCTTGCTGGCTTGTAAGAAAAATAGAGAACAAAGGAAATGTCTGGTCCTTCTACTAAAAATATATATATATATTTTTTTTCTATTTCACTTTAAATAGTAAACTATAACTATTTTCTTTACTGAGTTGATACTGGCTATTCCTTTATTCCTTGTGGTTTGGCATTCATTAGTCAACTATCTCCTTTAGGTTCCCAACTTTATCTCTGCTTGTATTTTGGTTTGTGCCAATGATGGAAATTCCAGAAGAGTTTATAACAGTAGTAACGGCATGAGTCCAGACTCAAGGTTGAGTGAACACAATGGGAATTTTTTTTTCCTCTTAACCTTCATGAGGCAATTGATAGGATTTATAATGGCTAGAGCTCAATCTTTATCATGAGTAAATGTTGTTTTTCGCTTTCATAAGCACTTTATGTGAGTTAGAAGTTGATCAGAAAAACAGCTTCCAAGGCTTACTTCCAAAGAAAACTGGGCATATAACAGGCAAATCAGATACTCTTGATTTATCATGAACCAGCAGTTAATCTATGCTCCATTCTCCAGAGACAGATTGTGTTAGCACCAGTCCTGTGAGTGGTAAATGCTGGTGGCACGCTCCTTGCAGAGGTGAAAAGGTGTTTCAGTTCCAGGTCTTAGCTACTTCTAATGGTCCTCAGCACATGTGTGAGACATTCAGGTGTACAACAAACCTGGTTACTGAAAAGCAAATGGCCTCTGTCATTCTTCCTTCCTAATATCCTTAAGACACTGTCACTGGTGGAATTCTCAGGGCAAGCGTTTTGCAGGTGATTTTTTTTTTCTTTGTACTGCATATCATTTCTTTTCAAAAGCACATACTATTTCTGTAAAATATTGTTTTGGAAAAAAGTGAATTAAAATAAAGGAAGACAAGTTTCATAAATTCAAGTAGTAGTTGTTTGAAAAGTTACAAAAATAGACACTTTCCCTCAAAGTAAGCAAAATATACATAAACAATATGAGATAAAAAACAGTCTAACAACAGATAGGAAAGGAATTCAAAACAGCAGCATGCATTCTATAAAATGCCAATAGGTTTTAAAAAATTGGATTAAGTGGATGTCCTTTCTGGACATCTATCCTGTGAAAATAATCCTCATTGTGGAAAAGGCTAATTATAACAGTATATTTAACAGAGAAAAACCTGGACCAATGATAGTTTTGGTGAGAATAGAATGACATGGGCTAATGCTTATGATAAAATATAAATGTACATGCACCATAATTTCAACAATTTTAGAACATCTAAAGGTACTAGATGGAGCCCTGGTGGTGCAGTGGTTAGGCGCTCAGCTGTTAACTGAAAGGTCGGTGGTTCGAAAGATGTGGCAGTCTGTTTTCCCAAAGATTGACAGCCTAGGAAACCCTATAGGGCAGGTTTAGTCTGTCCTACAGGATCGTTATGAGTCAGAAGCAACTCAACAGCAAGGAGTCCTGGTGGCACACTGGTTGAGTGCTCAGCTGCTAACCAAAAGGTCAGTGGTTCCAACCCACCCACAGGAGACAGGACCTGGCAGTCTGCTCTTGTAAAGATTACAGTCTGGGAAACCCTATGGGACAGTTTTACAGTCTTACAGAGTTACTATGAGTAAGAATTGACTGAACAACACACAACAAGAAGAGTGAAGAAAGACTAGAAGGAATCCTATCAAAATAATTTGTGAGTCCTTTTTATAAATTTTAATCAATTTTTCTTAAATTTTCTGTAAGGAGGCTACTTTATCTGAGTATTTACACACACACCAAAAATATTCAGGTAAGAATATCTGCAGCCTTTTCTCATCTATTTCTCATTCCCTCATTCTCTTCCTTGCCTTTGAAGGGACCACTCCATTTCTCTCCTCCGGGTCTCTGCTGTACTGTTGTTCTGTAGTGGGTTGTCAGCAGGGGAGTGGAAGGGAATGGGCAGGATACACTCTAGTGCAGCAAGGGACACAGAGAAGCTTAGGGCAGCTTATGTTGATTTTAAGTAGTATATGTATTTTTACCACAGGGGATAACAAGGAATAAAAAAGTGGTGAGAATGAGGGAAAGGAAAGTGGGAACAAAACCCGTCACACAGGTGGAAGCCAGACTGGGAAGCCATACTGAGGAACAGCTACTTTGATGAGGCAAACCTGGAGGAGACAGAGGTAAAAAGAGAGTTTTAGGAAGTCTGGTTGTGTGTTTTGTGGCTTCTTCCCATCAAACACTCATTCAAGAGAGGTCTTTACTTTTCAAGATATGTTAGCATCAAATTTGTTTGTCTTTTTGGATGCTTCATTAACATGGACCATAAACGCACAGTTTTATTTAGTTACATAAAATTTTTAAAAGTTAGTGATCATTGTTTTGTTATTATTGTTTTTTGTTAAAACTGGTTTTCTTTGATATGGGTTGCAAATGATTTTTGCCCTTATCTAAATCAACTTTCTTCATCCTTTTTTCCTTTTATATTTTGTTTTCTATTTCTCTCTCAGTTCCCATGATGTGTACCTATGTATCTGTCTACATATACTGTGTATGTTGTTATTGTCAGGTGCTGCTGAGTTGATTTTCTACCCACAGTGACCCCATGTGACAGAGTAAAACTGCCCCATAGGATTTTTCAGGCTGTATTCTTTATGGAACAGATCACGAGGTCTTTCTCCCAAGGAGCCTCTGGGTGGGTTGGTAGCTGAGTAGAGTGCTTAACTGTTGCACCACCAGGGCTCTGTGTATGCTATTGTTGTTAGATGCCATTGAGTTGATTATGACTCACAGTGACCCACCGGGTATAAAGACCACTATATGTAGGGTGACCAACTCTTCCATCTTGCCTGGGATTGAGGGATTTCCTAGGATGTCGGACTGCCAGTGTTAAAACCAGGAAAGTCTTGGGCAAACCAGGACAAGTTTAGGCACCCCAATTATGTAATCTGGAGTTTTTTCAGTTACATGTATGCTTTTGAGCCTGATTAGACTTTTTAATAATTCAGAGGTATTTGGCTCAAGTGGACCAAAACTCTGAGGCTTTACCCCTTGTTAGCCATGCAATCTGGGACAAGTCAACCTTCAGGGGCCACAATTTCCTCATTCCTACAATGAAAATGATAATACTCACTTCAAAGAGTTGTTGTCAACATAAAATCAGGCTATACAAAATATACAAATTTCTATATTTTATAGGATATGTAATTTTCTATGAAATTATATATATAGTTACTTTTCAAAACAGCTTTCAGTTATTTTAGATTGAGAAAAAATTAGAATTAATAAAGCACAAAAAAGATGGCATAACACTTCAAACTGAGTGCAGGTATGTGTTGATGGGGAGGGGAAGAGAGATCAAGAGAGATAAATGAGCTTGACTAAGAGAATATCTTCTTTCAGGAGTGTTTCAACATTTGATTCTTCCCTAAATAAAATTCACAAAGTTAAGGATGTTTTGTTTGTGAGGAGCCATATAGCCACGGAAACAACCAATATTCCAAGTTTGAAAAAGATATATGTGGGGCAAAGAATTTGACTTGGCTCTATGTCTCTGGTTTGTGAAAACAGCCCTTGTAACTCCCCAGCAATCCAAGGTGTCTGTTTTTCTAAACCATCCAGGCAATACTTAACCACCAAAAAACCAAACCCGTTGCTGTCGAGTCGATTCCGACCCATGGCGACCTTATAGGACAGAGTAGTACTGCCCTATAGAGTTTCCAAGGAGCACCTGGTGGATTTGAACTGCCGACCTTTTGGTTAGCAGCCATAGCACTTAACCACTATGCCACCAGGGTTTCCACATATGCAAATAAGGTGGGAACCCAAAGATCACACCTGGCAACTAACTTCAGGAAAAAGGGGGGAGGAGGCAGGATGGAATCATTCATTCATATTCAGTGAGTCAATCAATTATTGACTATGCATTAAGGCCCCAGACTTGCATATACATCAACTCTCTCAAGTAGGTATTATCATTTTCATTGTAGGAATGGGGAAATTGCAGCCCTTGGTGGACAGAAGAGAGCTGTGCAGGCAGTTATTTTGTAAAGACCTCACTCTGTGAGTGGTTAGGGTTAGAGACAGAGAAAACACCACGTGGGTGACTGGCATCAGAGATGGAGTAGTGGGAAGCAAGGATGTGAATGATCTTCCCATTTGGGGGCTCAGCCTTGTGTCAATTATTACTAATGCATACGGATTATCCTCGGTATAAAAAAATATTTTAATTACACTGTTAGCTTTGGGCTGGGGTAGTTTGTTTTTGTTTTTTCTTTTGTGAGACTAAACCAAACCAAATCTCCTGCCGTAGAGTTGATTCCAACCCATAGCGACCCTGTAGGACAGACTAGAACTGCCCCATAGAGTTTCCAAGGAGCTCCTGGTGGATTCAAACCGCCAACCTTTTGGTTAGCAGCTGTAGCACTTAACCACTACGCCACCATGTGGGACTAAAGTCAGCTTTAACTGGAACACAACCATAAACACACCCATCACTTTGTGAAACCAGAATGTCTAACCTAGGACAGAGAGATGCCCTCCATTATATCACTTGTTTGAACTCTAGCAATAGATGCCATAGCTGACGCCTCTTAAGAAGTGAGTGCACAATTTGGTTTTCTGGCAAAATGAAAATATATCGTGCTCCATCCCTTAAAACTTATGCAAATTTTCATAATTAAATGTTTCAACCAATAATTGAAACCCAAGGCAAAAAACTGATCCTAGTCCGAATTTCTTAAAGTTTATCAAGGCTTAAACCCAAAATCAAACCCAGTGCCGGCGAGTCGATTCCGACTCATAGCGACCCTATAGGACAGAGTAGAACTGCCTCGTAGAGTTTCCAGGGAGCGCCTGGCAGATTCGAACGGCCGACCCTTTGAGACATGGGAAAATAAGACACTGTAGCCAAACTGGATCAAGTCTGGTAGTTATAGTCAGCATATTTGTTTGGAGCATTTTTCCCCAGACAAGCACATGGCTAATCGGTAGCTTTTAAACTCGTCTTTTTGCTACTAAACACTTTCTCCAAAGAAAATAGTTCACTGAAACTTAGAACTTAAAAAGCATACCTCCTTTAGCAGAAACTTTGATATAAAGGCATTGAGATTTCCACTTAATCTCTCAATAGTTAAATTACTTCAGAGAATAACGTCCCTCCTTCCTCTCCCTGCACCCCACCCCCCCCGCCATCACCTCTTGCAGGGTGAGATGGGGAAGGTACTTGCTTACTCACGCAGGGTTGAGGGGGGAATTTGTGAGTCCAGCTGATCTTTGTAAGACTTTCAATCAGTCCTGTTTTCGGCCCTATGTCTCTCCCTTACCTTCAACAGTTCCTTTTGCCTCTGGTCCTTGAGCCCTTCCAGAATTCTCTAGGGAGTCTCCATTTGCTTCTTATTGGCATCTCCTCTGCAGGCACCTGGTTTTCAACATCTCTGCTTAACTAAGTCAAGTGCCACTCATCCATCCCCTTTCCATTTTCCAAAAAATGTGTCAATAGCTCTCTGCTGTTGTATTCTCTCCCACTGTCTTTACTCCAGTGAATATTCTCTCTTTGTTCACTGTTTAAGTACAGGTTACTCTGGAGTTAAGCATGTGCTTCATCTATATTTTAACCGTAATTTTCTGCCTTCATTCTTTAGAAAGACAGACGGACAGCTGCCATCAAGTCAACTCTGACTCACGGTGACCTTATGTACAACAGAATGAAACGTTGCCTGCTCCTGCAAGATGCTCGTGATCATCTGCATGTTCAAGTACATCATGGGCTATTGTGCCGACCCATCTCACAAGGGTCTCCCTTGCTCTCACTGGCTCTCTACTTCAGCAAACCTGATGTCTTCCTCCAGCAATTGTTCCCTCAGCTGTTAACCAGAAGGTTGGCAGTTCGAATCCACCAGCTGCTCCTTGGAAACCCTACGGAGCAGTTCTACTCTGTCTTATAGGGTCTCTTGTAGTAGGAATCGATTTGACTGCAACAGGTTTGGTGGGTTTTGGATGACGTGACCAAAGCAAGTGAGTCAAACAATGTTCTGTTGTGATCCATAAGGTTTTTATTAGCTAATTTTCACAAGTAGATTTCTAGGCCTTTCTTTCTAATCTGTCATAGTCTGGAAGCTCTACCAAAACCTCTAAACTAGGGGTGACCATGTTGGTATTTGAAATACTGGTGGCATAGCTTCCAGCATCACAGCAACATGAAGGCCACCAGAGTACGACAAACTGACTAAAGGTGGCCTGCACTTTTTAACACTGTTTTAAAAAGGAACAAAATCTCAAACCTCTCTCCAAAATGATCCCCATCAAGTTCAGTAGCTGGGGAGGGGGGAATGTTACCTGGTGGAAACCCCAGGTTCTTACTCGGCATGACTGGTATTGGCCAATAAATGAGAGACTGAGGTGGGAGAACAAGAAAGGCACCTTTATTTTGCTGTACAAGAAAATGGAACCAGTCGGTGCTTGCTGCTGCCAAGACTGCTCACCAAGGGCGGGCAAGCAGGTTACCTTTTAAAGGGGTTTACAAGTACAGAGTTCATACAAGTTACAGAGGCATTCTTAATCATACTACACAGGTGCAATAGAGTTCACATATAACCTCTAAGTAAAAGCAGGATTCGAATGCAAAGCTGAGAGCAAGGGGACACCAGCAGAGGAAACGATTTTGCAATGCAACACAGGTAAAGAATATAGCAATAGAGTTCACCTATAACCTCTAAGTAAAAGCAGGATTCAATGCAAAGCTGAGAGCAAGGGGACACCAGCAGAGGAAACGATTTGGCAATGCAGCACAGGTAAAGAACATAGCACTCTGGGGGCTCTGTCTCAGGAAGGCAATAGCACATTTCATATTTCTTCACAAGAATATCCAGTGTTAAAAAGAAAGCTAAATCCTAATAAGTTCTACAATTATATCAGGCACAGTGAAGTACAACATTCAATTAAAAGAAAAAAAAACCTTTTTATTCTGAAGTTAGTTGTAGTCCCTTACGTTAAAACTTTCATCACATATTTATGCAATTAAATATATGAACATATATAATTATAAGTAATCCCTTCACATGCAGTGAGTACATATCTTAAAAAGCGAAAATGAATTTCTATTGTAACTGAAGTTCTAACTGAAGTTCTGCCCAGGCTATCAATTAAACCGTAACCCATTCAAGGCAAGTAAATACTATCTTCTTAAAACTATCTTGGCAGTCATTTTGTGCTTGCTTTTGGTTGGAAGGCAATGCAAAATCTGGAGTAATTTCCCTTTTAAATTATGGCATTCTCAGATGGCCAAACGTGTATTTTTCATGTGAGGCAAACTTTGTCTTGAATATTATATGCACTAGTTCTGCTCTATTATATGTCAATCTGGAGAGAGTAGCTTTACAGACCGTATTTTCTATCTTATTTGTCCAAGAACATCCCATCAACATTGAAGCTATTTTCTACTCTTAGAGGAGAGATACATAGCACATTTTCTACAGCCGTAATAGTTGCCCCTGGGCAAAGAGTCAAAGGACATCCTTGGCCTCCTTTACTTTCCTTGCACATTTTCCCTCTCTCTATGAAGCTTGCTCACCTATTTCCAAGGTGCTTTGTGCTGTCATCAGTATTGCTCTTGAACCTAGCCAAGTGGTGGCCCCATCCTGGGCCTCAGACTTTAGAGGGCCTTGCTACTGTAGCCCTCCTATGGCTATGCCTCAACCCAGAGGACCATGAGTTAGAAGGAAAGCCAGTTCCCCTTCTGTACCATGCTCTGGGTACTTGGGCTTCTGGACTACACAGCCCAAAGAAACCTGAGCCTGCTTCCAGGTTTGTCTCCCAAGGGTGGTCTAACTCTAGTATGTGTACCTCGAACACTTAGGGGTGGCCAAGCGATGGTTGACTGTGAGGATATGGGTGTAGGGGTAATGAACCAAGCTTGGATTAATGCGCTGAAAGGTTCGCAGTTGCATCAAGACGTGGATTGTTCATCTCTCATGGCTGCCAGGTGGTGTCAGTCAAAAAGTTAAAGGTGGGCTTAGGCATTTTAAGAAAGTTTATGAAGGACTAGAGGCCTCTTTGTTGGAGGCTAGACTTGAAACAAAATTGAAATGCTGGGTCTGGAGGCAAATTAAGACAACAACAACAAAACCTGAATGAGCCCTACTAATTATGCACCATAATGGTAACGGTGTACAAGGTATGCCATGGGTAGCCACATGAAGGAAGAAAAAAAAAGCTAACGTATGCCTTCATTTCAGACAAATGCATTTTCTTCTAACAGTTCCTTAAAAGACAGAGATGCGAAGATGGAGATTTTAGGCGTTTGGATATATTGGTAGTGGGTCAGGGGCTGGGGGGAATGGGTGAAAGAGGTATTATTGTTCTTAGTATTTTTTTAGAGTTTTAAAATGATAGTTAGCTCTCTACTGGCAAGCCTTTTTCATACATAGCTTTGGTTCCCCATACAACCTTTTAAATGAAGAGGTTAAAGGAATAAAAGGAAGCAGAAAATGTAGAAACTGGGTAGCAGTTGCCTGGTGCAGAACTAAGTGTGTGTGTGGAACACGGGCAGTACAAGAGGCAAGGTGAGCCCTGTATATTGAGAAAAGCCACTTTACCTATGCAATTCCTTTTAATCCTTTAAAATTCTATGATTTATGAATTATTATTCCCATTTTATAAATCAGGAACCTGAGGGTCAAATAAATGAAATGACTTGCCTAGGGCCCTAGGATTAAGGGGCGTAAATGTGATCTTATACCTGTCTGATTTCAAAGTCTATATCCTTTCTATTGTACTGAAGAATGAAGAGGTCTCCTTTTCCAGAACGGAACGAACACCCAGCATTTCTTCCTTGACTTGTGTCCCACTGCAAGGCAAATACTATGGTGTGTGGGTATTAGGTGGCAGCAGGAAGGAATCTCATGTTCCTTATCACCTAGTACTGGGATGAGTGAGCCTGCACTTAGGTTTAAAAAAAAAAAAACCACGGCCATGAGTCGATTCCAACTCATAGTGACTCGATAGGACACAATAGAACTACCCCACAGGATTTTCAAGAAGCAGCTGGTGGATTCAAACCACTGACCTTTTCTCGGTTAGTGGCCGAGCTCTTAACCACTGCACCACTAGGGCTCCGTACCTAGGTGCAAATCAAAAAGCCGGAAAGGGAACCCGATGCAAAAGCTGGAGAGACAACCTAGTTTATTTCATAATCTCACTTGAGGCTGTAAAAGTTGAGGTGCTGGAGTCAAAGCCCCTAGATTCTTATCCTACTTCTGCCATGTCCTCTGATAAGTCATTTCAGCTCTCTAAGCCCGTTTTTTCCCCTCTACAAAAAGAGCATAGTGATATCATCCCCACCAAATGGCTGTTGTAAGTACTAAATGTTTGGAAAAATTGCTTAGCAGATAGCACATAGCCACGTAAATTAAAGTTATCATCATCATCATCATCGACAGTAAATACGTGAATCGCAAAGCATGGTCATTGAATACTCATCTTTTATAACCATGGAAGGTCTGGGAAAGGTGAGAGAAACAGCAGATTTGAATCACCCAGGAAGCTTTTAAAATGACAATGGTAAGCCCACTGCAGATCAACTGAATCAGAATCTCTGGGAACTTGGGTTCTAAGCAACTGTTTTAAAAGTCCTCCTAGATTCTAGTGCGCAGTCAGGCTAGAGAACTTCTACCCTACATTATCTATTTTTACGTTTTAGTTTTTTATTAACCTTTCTTATTGGGAATGAGATTGAACTGAACGGTTTAGTCTTTCACACACGTATCATGCACTAAATACCTGATTGATTTTGATATGGTTCCAAAGTCTTGCACAAATACATTTTACTGCACATGAAGTTAGCGACCCTGAACATTAGCAGCAAGTTTTTACAATACAAAATAAAATGAGTTCTGTGTTCCCAAAATTGATAGAAGAAAATCTGACAACCTTAAGTTTAACAATTGTTTCAGGACATCCTCCATGCCTTGTTTCATTTGTGTGTGTGTTCCCCAAGTATGACCTAACTACTTTTGGAAGGGATAGTTTGTATAAAGTATCAGCTGTGTCATAAAACCCACAAAAGCAGAGTGACACTGAGCATGACCGTTTGTAGAGCATCAGAAGCTAGCCATGGTGTAATGCCTTCACTAACTCAAAGGAACAAAGGGATAAAATTCTCACTAACATCAAAGCTGACACCTATTAAGAGCACCTCAAATTACCTGGCAACGTCTGATCTTTCAGGCTCCCTTTGCTGAATTTGGAGTGATCCACTCATAAACTGATTGAGTCAAGAAGTTCCACTGAAACAATACAGAAATTCTGGTAGAACAGACCTTGAGTGGAGAATGGATATTGAATTGCAAAAACCAAAATCCCTAGGTGCTTCCATTGTGTATTTGGGTTGAGAACTACTGATACAGTGGAAAGAATGTAAACTCTGTAGACAGACAATCATTGGCTTGAATTTTTTGCTCTTCCACTGTTTAGATGTGGGGTATTGGGGAATTTAATTAAACTATTTTTAGTTACCGTCTTAGTTATCTAGTGCTGCTATAACAGAAATACCACAAGTGAATGGCTTTAACAAAGAGAAATTTATTCTCTTATAGTCTGGGAGTCTAGAAGTTCAAATTCAGAGTGCCAGCTCTAAGGAAAGGCTTCCTTTCTGTTGCTTCTGGAGGAATGTCCTTGTCATCAATCTTCCCCTGGTCTAGGAGCTTTTTTGTGCAGGAACCTCAGGTCCAAGGGATGTGTTCTGCTCCCGGTGTTGCTTTCTTGGTGGTATGAGGTCCCTATGTCTCTATGCTCACTTCTCTCTTTTATATTTCAAAAGAGATTGGCTTAAGACATGATCTAATCTTATAGATTGGGTCCTGCCCCATTAACACAACTGCCACCAATCCTGCCTCATTAACATCATAGAGATAGAATTTACAACACATTGGAAAAATGACAATAGATAACAAAATGGTGAACAATCACATAGTACTGGGAATCATGGCCTAGCCAAATGATATACGTATTTTTGGGGGACACAGTTCAACCCAGAACAGCTACCTGATGCTACTTTAACAGGAATAACACGAGTGAGTGGCTTCAAAGAACAGAAATTTATTTGCTCAGAGTTCTGGAGGCTAAAAATCCATATCAGGGTCTTGGCCATGTCCATTCCTTCCTTGTCAGTAGACCTGGGTGTTTCTGGGTATCGGTGATGGTCACATGACATCCGTCTTCCCCAGAATGTGCTATGTGTATGTCTCTGTGTCTCTGATGGTCTTTACATAACTTGGAAGTGATTAGGCTTAGGAGCCACCCTACACTAGTATGATCTCAACTGATTGATCACATTACACTAGATTGCATTATGGAAACTAATTATATTACATTATATCCACAGGTACAAGGGTTAGGATTCCAACACATATTTTGGGGGGGGGGGGCACAATTCAATCCATAACAACTATATAAACCACAGTCTCCTCATCTATGAAAAGAACAGGATGCCACCTGAGACTCTGACTATTCCTCACTTTGTAGAATAATATTACTTACAACAAAAAATCCAGTGGAATTCCCTCTCTGTTTTAAATTTATAATGACAGATTGCCTTCACAAATCATAGGACTGAACACACACAGCACAACACATATATGCAAATAGAGTGGTTTTTGGGCTACAGTATTTTTAATTATTTCATTTTCGTCACTTTATTTTTGTAAA
The DNA here is from genome assembly GCF_024166365.1 of Elephas maximus indicus. NCBI lineage: Eukaryota > Metazoa > Chordata > Mammalia > Proboscidea > Elephantidae > Elephas > Elephas maximus. The sequence continues at coordinate 42,249,891 of NC_064829.1, read as the reverse complement.
ATCACCCTTCATTTAGTATGAACAACAAAGACCCAGATTCATGGTGAATATGCCTCTTTTCCCAACCTACTGTCTATATACAGTATTCATAGTTCTATAGAAATAATCATTTTTTTCTAATATTACAAACAGCAATCTCTCCAGAAAGCAATATTCATAGAAAGAGAAATGCACATAATTGCAATATGCAGGAAAAAAAACTGTAATCGTGTCTTTGTTTTTTAATAAAACTGCAGAATAAAGAACTTGATGGTAACATTATAAGCAAGGCAAGGACAAAAGCTTTACAGAGATCAAAATTCTCTCTTGGGCAAACAGCCTATTAAAATCTAATTAGTTACATATATGTAGTTAGTGAATATAAATGCTAAACAAGTAGAAAGTATAAGGCTGGATTTTTCTAAGATGTGTTGAAGCCTGTGATGGTTAAGGTTCTGTGTCAACTTGGCTGGACCATGATTCTCAGTGGTTTGATAGTCATATGATGGTGTGATCACTTCTATGATGTGATTTGATATTAGGTGATCACTTCCATGATGGGATCTGCTATGAGTGGCCAGTCTGTTGAAAGGGAGTTTCCTTGGGTATGTGGCCTGTGCTGAATATAAGAGGATATTCTGGCAAGGCTTGTGGGCTTTTTGCTTGTGCTGGATCCTGCAGCTGGCTCCTGTTCATCTGACCTCTGGTTCTTGGGACTTGAGCTAGCAGCTTACCTGCAGTCTTCCCGATCTTGGGGTTCACTGATCTTTGCAGCCTGTCAGAGACAGCCCTGCTCTCCGACGTGCCGATCTTGGGTTTGGCAGTCCCTGTGGCTATGTCAATCAGGAGAAGCCTCTATCCTGACCTGTGGACTTGGGACATTCCAGCCTCTACAACCGTGTGAGCCATTTCCTTGATATAAATCTCTCTTTCTCTCTCTCTCTATATATATTTATACATGTTACTGGTTTTGCTTCTCTGGAGAATCCAGCCTAAGACAAAGCCTTAGAATAATTTAATTCAGTTTGACAGCAAAATAAAAGTTAGGTAGAATCATAAAAAGATCTGTAATATTTTATGGTTCAGCCTTAAGATAAAGACAACATTTATCTATTGACTTATTGGTATAAATCCCAGATTTACAGGTTTTAGTATTATAAAAAAAAGGCACATTGAAATAACAGATTTTGTATTTGTTCCTTCTTAATGATTTCTTATTCAGCTGTATCCTTTCTAATTCTGACTTATGAAATCTAATAAGAAATATTGATAAAACATAATTTTAAGTAGTTTCCTTAATTGTCTCATCCAAACTCTTAAATTTTCAGTCTAAACATATGTAACAACTGAAAGAGATTATTTAAGATAAGATCATTTATTTTACTAGATTTTAAAGTTAAACTTGTTAAGGTAAGTAACCGTAAGTCCACGTTTAGTTTTTGAAATGAACACATATGCCATGATCCCAGGGTATCAAATCCATACTTCTGCTCATAAACCAGAGGAAAGGATTTAAAACGAACCAATTACTGTTACCATTTAAAATAACAACATCTGATCCCACTCCTGTGAAATAATTAGAACATGCACGTATACAGAGACCAAAGTTTATTAGTGGTTACGAGGGGTGTGAGTGAGGGAGGGGAAATGAGTTTTGCTTAGTGGACACTGAGCTTCTGTTAAGGATGATGGGAAAAAAAAAAAAAGAGTGACGGCTGAACAACATGATGAACATAAGTTAATGTCACTGAACTGTACATATGAAGAATGTTGAGATGAAAAATGTTTTGTTACATATGTATTTACCACAATTAAAAAAAAACCTATCAAATTGTACATTTTAATTATGTGTGGCTAATTTTATATCAGTTATACTTCAATAAAAAGGAGCCCTGCTGGTGCAATGGTTAAGCACTCAGCTGCTACTCCAAAGGTTGGCCGTTCAAACCCACCAGTCACTGGGACAGCCTGTTTCTGTAAAGATTATGGCCTTGGAAACCCCGTAAGGCAGTTCTACTTTGTCCTGTAGGGTCCCTATGAATTGGAATCGACTCGACAGCAATGGATTTGGTTTTTTATACTTCAGTAAAGTGGAAAAAAAAACAACATCCAAAATGCCCAAACTTACTCTCTTCAAAAATAAATAAAATTAGTTGACCCCAAAAAACTAGTAAATAATTACCATGATTACTGCTTCACAAATGTCCTAAGAGAATACTAACTTACAAAAAGAAACCTTACTGGGAAGGCCAAATTTGTGGTATACTGACCACATACCATGGAAGAGTCTGTTCAGTGCCCTTCCAACAGATGAGATGATAGCAACCGGGGTATTACAGTTATTTGTAAAAAAAAAAAAAAACTTGAATTCACTTAGCAGCAGATGTCCTTGTCAAGGAAAAAGTTGGCGATGGCATCAAAGTGTAGTGTGGTTTCAAATCTCTAGATCAAATGTAGGTATAAAATTGAAGGCTTTTTTTGGTCTTGTAATACGTTTCCCAGTAGTGATCAGGACAGCCTCTGAGTCCATGTTATGTATGCCTGACTGATGTTTTATAGTGGATTCAGTGGGATGCCTGAAGAACATTCTTTTACATGGAAGATCAGAGTCAGAATCACAGTTTGAAAACTGTGCTTTCCCACTGGGGATGTGATAAGACTGTCCAAGTGGAAGACTCCGACACAGTGGCTCTGCTGATCCTAACAACTCACACAGTCTGTTTCTGTGGTTCAAAGGAGAGAGGTCATAGACATTTGTCCTCACAATTTTTTCAGAACCATATATATTGGGCATTGTGGAGGAAAGGCTATAGATTAATTTTGTTTCATTATCTATTGGGAAAAAAATGTTTAAATTCATGTCAAACTTTCTACTCAATTTTAATCCACTGAAAACTGGCTTCCTAACTTCTGAAATTATATCGGACTTCCCAAATCCAGACTTTTTTTTTAATCTGCTTAATCTAACCTGACCCCTTCCCGTTTATTTTTCTAAAGATTCTTTTCTCTCGTTTTCAGACACTTCTCTCTTCTAGTTTCCCTCTTGTGTTTTCCGCAACTCCTTGACTTCTTCACCAAGCTTCTTCAAAGATGGTCTGACTCTTGGTCTATGCTTTACACTCTTTTCTATTGTCACAGACTCCTGTGTAACCATTCTTCTGCCCAACCCAGATCTTTCTCCTGATCTCTAGATTTATATGTACACCTGCCTATTGAACATTTCTGTACGAGTCTTTTTATCCAGCCCACAGAGTGGCTGCTATATGGCAGGCATTGTGCTAATGTAGGGAAGACCCCTGGGTGTCTCACACTGTTATGTCTAAAGGAGAACTCATTACCTGTCCTTTCTCTCCTCAAACCTGCTCTGTGATGGAGAGGTCACTTTCTGTGGGTAGCCTTTCTTAATTTCCCCTGACCCAAATGCCCCATTCTGTATTTAAGCTGACTCACAACTGTCTGTTTATTGTCCCTCTTCCCTGTTAGACTACCATTCCTCGAAAATAGAATATGTAAACACACTAAAAGAATGAAACAAAAGAGGATTATTTTTGTTTTAATGGCTAAGTATAGAAATAGCATGAAACTTAGTTTTTTACATATGATAAAGATAGCTCTTTAAGTCAGTGAAGTTGTTTTAGCAACATTGTTTTCTTGTTAAATGTTCTCTTCATTTGGAAGACTTTAAAATACCTATTTACACAATAAAATATAGATGCCTTGCTAAATCATTTGGAAAAAAAAACCAGCAAAGGCGCTCATGGAGCTTTTAATATAAAGTACAGAGAATGCGAATTCATTTCCTAAAGGCAAGCTCCCTAAAAATATTACTCATAACTACATGTGTTTTGTTTTTAAGACACAAAGAGCTGCTCAGTAAATCTCTGTTCTTTATTTTAGATCAGCTGGCAGCCACTGAGCGCGCATACACTCACGTCACGCACTCGCTCTCTAATTAACCCCGTTTGCGGAGGGTCAGTACGTTTGTGACACAACGAAAACAGGAACAGAAGGAGCCACAGATACACTTAATAGTATTAGTCATTTGCATATAAAATCATCCAATGGTCTAATTAAAAGGCTTGCTATGAATTTGAACAAAATAAAGCAGCTTAAAAAGCATAATCTACCACAACTTAGAATTTTATTGAAAGACAGATGGGAGAATGACATAATTTCTAAATAAAAACATACAAATTTCTCCATGATGACAATGGTTGTATATTTAATATCCTTCTAGAAGAGCCTTTTACTATTTTTAACAATAAGAATATGACTTTTACAGTAAAAGCTAAAGTCTTCAAAGATCTTTTAAGAAGTGTGAGATGGTTGGGGCAAGGCTTGAAGGTGGAGCTGATGGGGTAAGGAGGGAGGGCAGGGACAGCTTTCTTCACAGAACACATTTTAACAAGAAGGTCTCCATAGACCAAGAAGAGTTAAGACAAAAAGTACTTATAAGATATAAACTCTATGAAGGCCCTTCAGTATTTGAAGTTCTCCAACTTCACATTGTATAACTCAGGAAGTCAATGCCCCCTAGTAACAACTGTTCAGGGATAACTTTTCTTAATTTGCTACATGCCCAAAGGTACAGTATCTCTCATGAAATCAAGTTTTCCTGTATTTAAGCAATAAATTGAGAAAAGACCTTCATGAATAGCGTGGGATTTTCTGTGCATCCTGTAATGGGTGATCAGCATGTGATTGTCATGGTAACTATTCCCTAAATCAGCAGTCCTCTATAACTTTAGTATGCTTCTGAATCACCTGGAGGCTTATTAAAAAACAGATTTGCCCGGCCCCACACTCACAGTTAGAAATTTATGTGTCTAACAAGCCCCTGGTGATGCCAATGCTCTGGGGACGACATTTTGAGAACCACTGCCTTAAATGATTAACACATAACGGTCCGTATGACTTCCAAGGAGGGGGGTCTTTCCCTCACTACTTAGTTGGCTTCTTCTGCAATCATTGAAGGTGGAAAGAAGTGGAATAGTGAAGAAAGAAAAGAAGGACGACGCGACTTAAGGTGGCATAATATTTCTATTATTGGCTTCTGATTGATTAAGAAGTCTAAGAACAGAATGAAGTAGAAGGATTATGCCAACCTTCTGCTATTTTACAGTCCCTGCAGAGCCACAGAAAACCCTGGTGGCGTAGTGGGTAAAAGCTACGGCTGCTAACCAGAGGGTTGGCAGTTCAAATCCACCAGGTGCTCCTTGGAAACTCTACGGGGCAGTTTTACTCTGGCCTACAGGGTCGCTATGAGTCAGAATCGACTTGACGGCATTGGGTTTTTCTGGGTGGGTAGAACCATAATTCATAGCTGAAAAACAGGGGAACCTCTTCATTATCAAATGACATCTCTTACAACCATCACCTTTATTATGTAGTTTACAATTAGCATTGAATTAAAAAAAATAGAAAATATACAGAAATTACTACGTTAAACCAGTAATTTTAGATCGTTTTGATTCACTGTCAATGTTTAATAAAAAAATATACTATTAAGAAATTTTCTTCACATTTGAACTTTTAATGTAGGGGAACTATATTTTCTGAATGTAGTTTAGTATTTCCAAATTTTGGTGGATAAGGCAACTTCAGTGGAGAGTAATAAATGTATTGTTGTTACAGAGCATCAAGTCGATTCCAAATCATAGCAACCCTATATACAACACAATGAAACGAAACACTGCCCAGTCCTGTGCCATCCTCACAACCATAGCTATGTTTGAGCCCGTTGTTGCAGCCACTGTGTTAATCCATCTTGTTGAGGGTCTTTCTCTTTTCCAGTTGCCATCAAGTTGATTGTACAGACATTATTTGTTTTCTTTTATTTAAACTGGTGTGTGTGTGTGTGTACTTTTTAAAAAGCTTTTGTCTAATCTGATTATTGTTGTGGTAGTTTTTATTACAAGAAATAGTCGTTCAAAAAATGAATGCTCTTCAACAGCAAAGCGACAGTTAATAGCTCCAAACTGGTTTTACAGGAAATATCATAAATGTAGCCATATAACTTTACCATAGGTTGTTGTATATGGAAGAAGGATGTTGATATTAACATCTTTAAATACAAATACGGATTATAATTTGGAGAGTGCAAGGGAAAAAAACGTGATGTAATCATTTAACTGGGTTAAAATTTAGATTTGATGTAAGTGAATAGTTGTCTTGATCTAGCACTCTCAATTTCCCTCTGGACAAGTACAGTTAGACAAAAGCTGTTGTAAAAATGAAATTCATTCCTAATTCAGTAAAAATCACAATATGCAATAAAATTTACTGATCTAAAAAGGATCGTAAGTCAAGCTGTTGCTATAAGCATCCATTTGTAATCTTTTCCTCTAACATTAACAAGCTTGCGCAGAAAAGTATTTTACTAGTTTTTTTATAAAATATGAGGCACAATAAGAACAGATTATTTCCTGTAGAGTTAATGCATTGGTTTGTGAAGAACTCAAAGCAATTTTAGATTTCAACAGAAGTGTAAGAAAGCCACAACTCTGGTGAACTCAACCAAAATGAAAAGGCAACAAATGTCAAATATATAATTTAAAAGAGAAAACAAGCTCCTTTGCTAGTACTTGAAAATTCTAAAGAGTCAAATCTTTTTACTACAGTATGTGCTTTAAAACAAATGTACATATATCCTGAGAGAGCAGTGTTTCTATTAGTGAATACTTCTGGAATGTTCTTAAGGATCCCAATGACATATTTCAAATTTCATCTCAATTTCTCTTTGAAGATGCAGGAAAATAACTATTTTCAAGGAAATAATATTTCATCTTTGAAACTGATGCTAAAACCTATTATTGTCATGGTAATGCCTGCTGTAGTCTGTGTTTACAAAGTGGTTGCTGCATCTTGGAGAAAGGGAGAAATACTCATAATAATATTTTTTCAATAAAACCATCCTCTTCATTATAAAGGACATCTCTTACGACCATCACCTTTATTATGCAGTTTACCATTAGCACTGAATTAAAAAAAATAGAAAATATACAGAAATTACTATGTTAAACCAGTAATTTTAGATCGTTTTGATTCACTGTCAATGTTTAACAAAAAACATACTATTAAGAAATTTTATTCACATTTGAACTTTTAATGTAGATTCTCAATAACTATCATGAGCAAATAAGATGTATATTCAGCAGGAATCAAGGCACATGTAAATGAATGACAAAATAGTTGGCTAAGCTATAATGTGGGTTTATTACAATTACTTAAGGTAAAAAAAAAAAAAAAACACTACAGTGCATCTACTTTAAAAGGAATTCCAAGTAGTAAATATCTTCATAATGTCAGAATTTACTATAATTTTCTCATTATTATATTTAGTTCAGTAATTTGATGTTTGTTTGGAATTGTGTTCACACGATCATTGAGCAGGTATTTAGTGTCTAACCATATTCCTGACACTGTGCTATGTATTGTAGATATACGGAAAATTACAATGCAGTCCCTGCTCTCAAAGAGTTTGTTGTTTCCTACAGAAGACATATTTAAAAAAACAATCAACACAGCATGTTAGATTCTACAATACGGGTATGCAGAATGCTGAGGTGCACAGCAGTATCTAACCTAGACGGGGATGATTAGGGAAGGTTCATAGAAGTAGTAACATATAATCTGAGTCCAAAAAGATAAATAGGAGTTAGCCAGGCAAAGTGGGGTTGAATGGGGAAGAAAGGGATTCCAGATAAAAGGAACAGTCTGTGGGAAGTGTTATGAGTGATAAAGAGCAGAGTGAAATTAAAGAATCTCTAGTGGTTTACTAGGGTTGAGCATGATCTAGCATATAATTATAGTAATTATAAAATGGGAAGTAATTTTTTTTAATTGGGTTGACACAATGGCTGCAATAATAGGTCCAAACATAGCAAGGATTGTAAGGATGGCACAGGACCAGGCAACATTTCCATCTCTTATACATAAAGTTCCTCTGAGTCGGAGATGACTCAATGGCAGCTAAAACAATATGCTTAAAGCTCTACATAATTTGTACTGTCCTGTACATATTTTGTGGTGCAACACATGGAATGATAGAGGGTATGTAACATGAATCCCAGTTTATTAGGGAAGAAATGAGTGGCAAAGGAGAAAAAGGAGTCTGGCTCTGAGAATAACCATATTTGTCAAAGACCTTTAAAGAAAGTGGCTCTGCTTGTCTGTCGATTTCAGCAAGAATTACTGTAAGAAAAAATAAGGCTAAAACCTTTCTTTTCTGTCTCAAAATCTGACACAACAACTTTAAAGTTCTTCATTATATGAATTGGAATGGATGAATGAGATCCATGAGCATACACCAAAAAGGAAACTGGGCATTTCCTTTCTTTTGCATCTTCTTCTCAGGACAGCAACTTATTCTCTTTGCAGCATTAGAAATGACATTTAATCCTTATCCCACATCTACAAAATGAGAATATTATACTTCATATACAGTTGATTCTCGTTATTCACAGTAGTTATGTTCTATAAAGTTGCCACAAACACTAAATTAGCGAATATTGAGCCACTGCTCTAGGGGACATGTATGGTTAGGTTCCTGGTCACAACGTTTGCAACAATTGATCAATACATTGATCTTATCTGTATTTCTGTATAAATATACCTTCTTTAATATATATTTATTACAAATAAATAATTACATGCAACATTTCTTCATAATAAAATACTAGCCGAGAAGAATTTAATGTTTTCCTTACCCTGGGTAACATTACTATAAATTTCTTTGGCTTCCGGCCTCACAACAATGATGTCCACTATGGTTTTGCTAATGAGTCACCATCTCATGAATCCCAAATCTTTTCTGTGGCATCGTCATGCACTATAGATGCTATTATAGAATTTTCTGGAGCAGGCTCAGATACAGATCGGCCAATTTTCTCTTCCTTTTGCTGGATGTACCTTATTGTTGCTTCATGGACATTGAACTCATGACCAACAGCACTATAACTCATGCCTGAATAAAGCTTATCTAACACATGTATTTTCTCCCTAAGGCAGGTCCCAGCCACTTTGCACTTAGGAACACTAGGCAGCACTTCTGTACTACAATTTTAAATGAGGAAATCATGAAGAAAAAGCACAAGAACGTAAATATATATATATGGCACTAAACAGGTGGCAAAAAGTACACTTGTTTACACTACGAGTGCTGAAACGAGAAAGCAAAGTGTCACCTTGTTCAACATAGGCTGGCAACATGCATGTCAGGAGATTTCAATTTTCTGTAGCTCTGTGTGTGCTACAAGTATTGATTTTGGAGTTACAGATATATTTGTTAATAAGAAGGTTTGCAAATATAGAGTCCACGAAAAATAAGGATCGACTGTATATGCATGAAGTGAAGTTTTCAAGTTTCAATTAAAAAATAAAAGATTGCACATATTTCAATTCCTATTTGGCCTTTCTGGAATACCTTAATTTTCTCTTCAGTTTTTCACTTATCCACTGAACTTGATTCAGATACTTACACTGGTCATGGTGCGATATAGGGAAGTGATTAGACAACCATCAGTTTGGAACTGGAAATAACTTTGGAACAATTAGTTCCTTTCCTCTTAGAACTATTTCTAATGACTTTCTCATAGTTTACCCTAATGATCTTTATTTTCTCTTCATTCTCTCTGCCTTCCTACAGTCAGCTAGGGAAATCAGGACTTACAGATATTCTGTATTTATTATTCTCACTAGAATTTAGAGCTATCAAATAATGTTCTGAAATAAACCTTCCCAGATAACTGCTTCTACTGCTGACACCATGGCCATGCCCCAAAGTGGAGTACCTTTAGTCAAGCGGTATTAATGGTGGCCGTGTGTAACAACCACATGCAGTATGTCATAGTCAAAGTCTGTTAAACATCTCCCTCAACGGTCTTAGGCTGGCTACCCCTCCCCCTTGGGCCACATTTCCAATATTCCCTCCTTCTTCCCTAAGCTCCAGCCATACCTGTTTCCTTGTTATCCCTTAATAATGACACATATATTTCTGTTTGAGGACATTTGCCCTTACTTTCCCCTCTGCTTTGAACTCTGTTCCCCCTAGATATCTTCAAGGCTTGATCCCTGACTTCCTTGAGGTCCTTGCCCAAATATCTCCTTATTACAAAGAGATCTTTCCTGGCTATTTTATACAAGATACTTCTCTCTCTCATTTTCTCTTTCCTTATCTTGTTTTGTTATACTCATTATATGACATATTGTACATTTATTTCATATTTGTTTATTGTTTTCCTTCCCCATTAGAATGTAAGCTCCATAAGAGCTTTATTTTGTTCATGGTGTGTTCTGTACCCCTAGAACAGTGCCTGACACATAATGGACACTCAGCAGATATTCGTTGAATGAAACACAAATCAAAAATAAGTAAACTGAAATTAGCAACTGAGTTAATGGTGACATATCGACCTGTAAGGTCAGCAGTTCGAATCCGCCAGGCACTCCTTGGAAACCCTGTGGAGCAGTTCTACCCTGTCCTGTAGGGTCGCTATGAGTCAGAATTGACTCAATGGCAATGGGGTTTTTTAACTTAGGATTTTTTTGGTGTGTTTGTTTATGAATGATTTTAATATACTAGCATCTCCCAATGAAATGTCAATAAAATGCATCTTCCAAAAGATCACAGCCATGGCAGAATTCTTTTCACATTAACTAATTATGAAAAATAATGACTGAAAAGTCTGAGTTGAATTCACTCCAGAAGAAAATTTAAACCATAAGGAAAATAAAATAATTTTACATAGGGTGATGAGGGAAGCACATTATAATGAAAAAAAATAATGAGGGAGCATTTAAACCTAGAGCCGAAGGCTGTGATGGAGCCAAGCAGTGAGTAGCATTGAGGGAAATGGTTTAGTCAAAAAGAACAACAGGGGGAAGGATTCTGAGTGGGCAAAGAGTCTGCATGTTTAAGGAAACATAAGGCCAGACAAATGGAACGAGAGCAGATTACTACAAGAAAAGAGTTGAAGAGACAGGCCAAATCACATCATCAGGTCACTGAGGTAGGTTTGCATTGTATTGTAAGGGCGATGGGAAGCCACTGAAAAGTTTTAAACTTGGAACAGTGATATAATGTTATTGCTATTTTTAAATGGTATTCTAGACTTCCAGGTGCAAACCAGATGTAACAGACCTCTCTCCATTCTTACTGCTAAGTATAGCTAAACATCCTGGATATTATGTGTATAAAAAAAAAAAAAAAGAAGACCCTGAAAGATGGAGAGAAGGCAGACTGACTAGGAAGCTTGGGACCTGGGGGACAATGCAGGAATGAGTTCCCTGGGTTTTCTTTTTGCCTCACACATCCTGGTTGGGTGGTAGAGAAGTCAGTGTCCTAGATATGCCAAAAGCCATAGACAAGAATAGCCTAACAAAAGAGAAAATTTTAGACAATACTTGCCCCATGCCAGCCTACAGCCACCATAAACACTGTGGCCCCATATGCACTCACATCAAAAGTTGAGTAGGAACCTAGACCTCCAACTGACCCAACCACTAATGAGGTGTCCCAACCATTGGGGTTGTTTCAGACACAGTCAAATTATGAGCCAGGACTTTCATCCCCACCTTTCCTAGTGCTAAGGAGCCTCTCTCCACCCCCAACTCCCATGGTATTAGTGGGGGTGGCTGAACTTCTACCCCATTCAAACATAACAAGGTCCTTTATCCCCTCCAGTGCGATGGTGCCAGAGAAAGCCTAGTGAAAAACCAGGTCTTTTACCATATCCAAGCTATAAGGAGGTGTAGTGGTTAAGTGCTGCGGCTGCTAACCAAAATGTTGGCAGTTTGAATCCACCAGACAGGCACTCCTTGGAAACTCTATAGGGCAGTTCTACCCTGTCCTATAGAGTCGCTCTCAGTCAGAATTGACTCACGGCAATGGGTTTTAGTTATAAGAAGATTCCTCTGCTAGTGTCGTCAGTGGAAGCCACATGAGGAGCAGTAACAAGGAGCCCCTCTCTAGAGCGTCAACAGAGGCTTACTGGGGAACCTAGACATCCACCCCCACTTGCAAGTATTGAAGTGATGTCCACCTTCTTTCACTGGTGCAGTGTCAGAAGAGGTCTGTTAAAGTAGATTTAAATAAGATCCAGAGTCTTATAACATTATTCCCAATGTGTACAGGAGTCAATAGAAAATCACTCATGATACCAAGATCCAGGAAAATCTCAACTTGAACAAGAAAAGGCAATCAAAGACACCAACGGTTTTAATTTTAAACAGAATTTTAAAGCAGTTACCATAAAAATGCTTCAACAAGCAATTATGAACACTCATAAAAAAGAAATGGAAAAAAGAAAGCCACTGCAAAGAAATAGAAGATACAAAGAAGACAAAACGGAAATTTTAGAACTAAAAAGTACAATAATGGAGATGAAAACCTCAACAGAAAGGTTCAAGAGCAAAATGGAGAGAACAGAGGAAAGAATCAGCAAACTTGAAGATACAGCAAAAGGAATTACCCAATCTGACTACAGAGAGAAAAAAGACAAAAAAAAATAATAATAATAAAAAGAAAAAATTAAAAAAGAGCTTTAGGAACTTGTAGGACTATAATAAAGGTTCTATCATTTGTGTCACTAAAGTTTCAGAAAGAGAGAAGTTTGGGGTTGGGGGGGTAGTTTCCAAACCCAGATTGTTTCACTTGAGCATTCTACCAAGGGCTTAAAGAAGATTTTACACCAATTCTAAGCAATATTTTCCAGAAAGAGGAGAGGGAATTCTTGCCAATTCATTTTATGAAGCCAAAATTACATTTATACCAAAACCAGACAAAACAGTACAAAAAGAGAAAACTATAGATCATTATTCCTTATGAACCTAGATGCAAAATCCTTTCCAATATACTAGTGAATAGAATTCATCATTTTTGTATAGATCACCAAGTGGAGTTCAGTTCAGGGATGCAAGGCTGGTTCAATATTTAAAAATCAATGTAATCCACCATATTAACTGGCTAAAGAAAAAAATCATATGATCATATTAATGGATACAAAAAGAGCATAAACTTAAATTCAACATTTTTATGATCAAAACTCTCAGAATACTAGGAATAGAGGGCAACTTCCTCAACCTGATAAACAACATCTACGAAAACCTACAGCTAATACAATGTTTAATAGCAAAAAACTGAATGTTTTTTCCCTGAAGTTAAGAATAAGTACTGGAAGTTCTAGCCAGCAAAACAAGGCAAGAAAAACAAAATAAAAGTCATACAGATAGGAAAGGAAGAAACAAAACTGTCTTATTTTCAGATGACATGATTATCTCCAGAAAAAATTCCAATCATTTTTACAAAAAACTTCTAGAACTAACAAGTGAGTTTGGCAAGGTTACGTGATAAAGATCAAGATTAAACAAATCAATTTTATTTCTATATACTAGCAATGAACTCGTGGACACGGAAATGAATAATACAATACTACACTGGTGTAATTCCAACAAGAAGAGGGTCAGCAAAACAGAGGAAGACCCTCAACAAGATAGATTGACACGGTGGCTGCAACAATGGGTCAAACGTAGCAACAACTCTGAGAATGGCATAGGATTGGGCAGTTTCATTGTGTTGTTCACAGGGTTGCTATGAGTTGGAACTAACTCAACAGCACCTAACAACAATCACAATCCTAACAAAACGTGTACAAAACTTGTATACTGAAAACCAAAAAAGCACCAATGACAGAAATTAAAGGCCTAAATAAATGGAGACACATATTATCTTTATGCATTGGAAGTCTCAATATAGTAAAGATGTCAGTTTTCCACAAATTAATATACAGGTTTAACACAATTCCTGTTAATGTTACAGCAATACTGTTTGGAGATAAAGATAAGCTTACTTTAAAATTTATATGGAAATACTAGGGAACTAGTAGCTAAAGCAATTTTTAAAAAGAAGAATAAAAGTGGGAAGAATCAGTCTACCCAGGTGATGGGCAAAGAATTATTATTTTTTAAAAATTTTAGTTGTGCATTGGGTGAAAGCTTACATAGCAAATTCATTTCCCATCCGATAGTTTGTACACAAAGGGTTCCATGACATTGGTTCTGTTCCCCACGATGTGTCCGCCCTCCTCCCATTTCCATCCTTCGTTCCGTGATTCCTTTAGTCCTGAATCGCTGCCCCTTCTTGCTATCTTTACTTTTGGGCAAATGTTGCCCTTCTGATCTCATATAATAGATTGCTCTAAGGAATACATTCCTCTCATGTGTTGTTTATTCTATGGGCCTGTCTATGGTTTGGCTGATGGGTGGTCTCTGGTAATAGCTTCAGTTCCAGCTCAGAAGGGTGTCTTAGAACCACAGTCTTGGGAGTTCCTCCAGTGTCTATCTGACCAGTTAGTCTGGTCTTTTTCGTGACTTTGTTTTTTTGTTCTGCAATTTTTCTTACACTTTTTTTGGGACCCTCTGTTGTGATCCCAGTTAGAGTGGTTGGTAATGGTAGCTGGGCACCATCTAGTTCTTCTGGTTTCGGGATCACGTAGGCTGTGGTTCATGAGGGTCATTAGTCACTTGGACTAACTGCTGACTTGAGTCTTTGGTTTTCTTCACTCTCCTTTGCTCCAAACAGGAAGAGAACAATAGTTGTATCTTAGATGGTCGCTTACAAGCTTTTAAGACCCGGGACGCTACTCACCAAAGTAGGAAGCAGAACTTTGTCTTTATGAACTATGTTGTGCCACCTGACATAGATGTCCCTCGAGTCCATGGTCCTTCACCTTCAAGCCCAGCAACTTTGTCCCGTGACAAAAGACTTACTTTAACCATAACTGTGGTTTTGGCTGAGCGATAGAGACACATGGAATGATGGAAGAGGATGGCTATGGTAGAAGCTACTTGACTTACTGTTGGCCTATATGTGGGCGAGGTAGAGGGCTAAGCAAAGGAGAATCTTTCTATGAATGACTTACAAATTTAAATAGTTTGAAGGATAATTTTTCAGTCTCTGTGAAGTAAGATAGGAAAGCTAAAATAAAACTCTTTTGTGTTGAGGGATGACAGGATAGATACATCAAGAGAGCATGAGTGGAGGCAAGTCTGTTCACAGTGATGATAGAAATAGTAACAGCACAGATGGCTTTATACTTCATAGCAAAGAAATAAAAGATCCACTGTGGTGTGGGTTAAAAGAAATTGGAGTTTATACGGAGCTAAAAGCAGTGTCCAAGGAGAGGATTCTTTGAAAAATACAGAGTTCAAGCAAAGTCAGCAAAGAAGGCTCCACAATTAACTGAAGAGATAGAAATAAATGTGGTGACCAGGAGAAATGAGGATAAAACATTATGATCCCTGACTATAGTAGTACAATATAGTAAAAAAATGGAAATGTTTTCATTTAAAGGTTGCATATATTTTTGATTGGGGTAATACATCCAGAACTATACTGGCTTCTATTGAATCTTAAAAGTAATGAAAGAAAGCTAAAGGTCCCTGAATAACAAGGCAATGAACCTAATAAGTGAAATCACTAGATGTTTTTAATGGAGTTTAGGTAAACATAATTAGAACAAAACTAGTCAATTTTCTTATTATTTTAACAATGCAATTAATTTGCCATTAATTAAATGTATATAAATACTCAAATGGGAACTCCCTAGTTTTGAAGTACACCCAAAAACTTAACTAGACAATTTTGGAAAATGTGTTTAAAGATGTGTTCATTCATCTACGCTCCATGCTAAGGTGACATACATATTAATTGATATGTGACCTTTTTCTCTGATAATCCAGCATCTGTGGTTACTTCCTTTGGGTTAAAAAGAAGTATTCGGTTTAGTATTTTGCCTAGGTCCCCAAGGCGTACAATTAATAAAACACCTCCATATATATTATTTTAATTTTATTGTGGTAAAAAATATATGTATAACAAATAGTCTGCCATTTTAATCATTTCCAAGTTTGCAACTCAGTGACACCAATTATACTCTCACTGTGTTATGCCGCCATCACCACCATCCATTTCCATAATTTTTACTCTACCCCAAACAGAAACTCAGTACCCCTTCAACAATAACTCCCATTCCCTCATCCTCCCAGCCCCTAGTGACTCCTGATAACTTTTTTCTCTGTGCATTTTCCTATTCTAGGTATTTCATACAAGCAGGATCATATATTATTTGTCATTGTGATGGTTAAGATTGTGTGACAAGTTGGCTGGGCCATGATTCTCAATGTTTATATGTGATCACTTCCATAATCAGTTCTGCTGTGAGTAGCCAGTCAGTTGAAAGTGAGTTTCTCTGAGGGTGTGGCCTGCATCTGAATATAAGCAGACATTCTGCCTTTTTGCTTGCTCTGGATCCAGTGGCTGCCTCCTGTTCATCTGACCTCTGGTTCTTGGGACTTGAGCTACCAGCTTATTGGCGCATTTTGGGATTCCCTGACTTCACAGCCCTGCTCTCTGACCTGCCAATCTTAGGATTCGTTGATATTCACAGCCTGTGAGCAAGAGCCCTGCTTTCCAATCTGCCGATGTTGGGTTCGCCAGCCCCTACAGCTTTGTCGATTAGGAGAAACCTCTAGCCTAATCCATGGACTTGCGACTTTCAGCCTCTACAACTGCGTGAGCCGTTTCTTTGATATAAATCTCTCTATCTATATATTTATATATATACGGTTTTGCTTTTCTAGAGGACCTGGCCTAAGACAGTCATTTTATATTTGATTTATTTCACTTATCATGTTTTCAAGGTTCATCCCTGTCATAATATGTATCAGAATTTCATTTCTCTTTATGGCTGGATAATACTCCATTGTATGTATATACTACATTTTGTTTATCCATTCACCTGTTGATGGACTTTTGGGTTATTCCCACCCTTTGGTTCCTGTGGCTAACGCTGCAATGAACACTGGTGTACACGTATCTGTTGCAGTACCTGCTTTCAAGTCTTTTGGGTATATATCTAGGAGAAGACTTATATACTTTTCATGGGCAAATTAGCACCCGTTAAGTATTAGTCCTGTGAAAAAAATGCTGGCTTAAGAATTTATGAAAAAAACTCTACCCTTACCCTGTGTAGTCATACAGCTTTCTATTTCATGGTAACAGTAAAGACAGCAAGTTCCTTTTTTGGAATTTTGGACAATTTGTAAACACAACTGAGGTGTCACCCTAGGATAACAGGAAAAGAATAAAGTATCACTATTAGAAGCTTTCTGAAGTTTTTTGTTTTTTTACCTATCCAAGAATATTTTGAGATTTTTAAGGCAGAGAGGGTGATGTGAGCCATTTTTTCTTTAATAATGTGCCTAAGGTACAAAAGCCAGCATTTGAAATTACATAATAGTTACTCCACACATCATTTTTTAATGGCCAAGGTTCATCAAGACAAATTCACTCACACGATTTCAATTTTTGATTAAATCTGTCAAGCACACAGATTACCAGATCAGTTTCAAAGTTACCCCTTGAGAGATCATGCCTTTTAAGGACTAATTTTCAAAGTAACTACAGTGATTATTCTTAATAATAAAAGTCAGTAGCTGCTACATATAATAAAGGATTTTATCTAACCTCATTCTAAAATAATGCTCACAGAAGTAGAAAAAAAAAATCTGCAGAATAAAAAAAAAAAAGTTACAAAGTTAACAGGAAAAGAAACAAAAATACCTGGAATGGCAAGTTTATTCATAGAGCAATTCATAAACTATTAAAAATTGATAAATACTTGTTGAATGACAGCCTAAAGGTATCTGATGTTAATGAATGTGTAAGTCACTCTAGCTAAGAAGTAAGGTCCATTGTGACAGGTTCTTAGATAGAAGGATGTGCTGGGTACTTGAGAGCCTGCAGAAAAGAAAAGAAAAAAAAAACCTGTTGCCGTCGAGTTGATTCCGACTCCTAGCGACCCCATAGGACAGAGTAGAATGGCCCCATAGGGTTTCCAAGGAGCAGCTGGTGGATTTGAACTGCCGAACTTTTGGTTAGCAGCTGAGCTCTTAATGACTGCACCACCAGAAGGGGCATCTAACTCATTTGGGGGGTCAAGTAAAGTTTCTCAAAGGAAAAGATGATCGAGTTGGGTCTGTATTATAAGTAGTATGTAACTATGGGACAAAGTAGGGAGAGTAAGGTTACAGAAATAGTACTTATAATCCAGGAACTCCTGTAAGACTAGAGGAAAGGGACTGTTAGAAAAGTGGCAACTGATGAGATGGGAGAGTTAGGAAGGCACCCAGATCTTAAAGGGTTTTGTAAGCTAAACTGAGTGTTTTTTTTTTTTTTTTTAAATCCTATAAATTACGGGAATCCTTCTACTGTCGAATTTAAAAAGATACTGGTATAAGATTTATGCTCTCGAATGATCCCTCTGACTTTAGTGTGGCTAGACTATAGAAGGGCAGGCCAATTAGACACCACCTTCTAAGTGAGAAGTATGGCAGTGGGAACACAGAGAGGGATACTCCGAAGAAATCAGCACGAATCAAGTTTGCAGGGAGTGAAAAGGAGGAGCTCTAAGTAGCTTACTTGTTTGTGGCTAGAAGTGAATCATTAGAAGGTGGTGCTATTTACTAAAACACTAAAAAATAGTTTTTTAGTAAATAGAAAAAAAAATTTACTAAGGTGGGGATAAAAGGAAGCAACACTCAGTGTGATAACAGTCCTGAGGGATCATCGTTAGCATCAACATCATTCTAGAGACTTGATATGACTCAGGTTCAGGTATAAAAATCTAAGTGGGCAAGAACGCATTCAGACTTGCTTTCTGTTTCCTAGCTGGCATTACCTCCTCCAATACAAAATGTTTTTGATTGGCCAGGTGTTGGATAGCACAAATAGAGTTCCCCTCTATTTATGGCATTAGAATGCCTCTGTCTGGGGAACTGCCTCTAATCTGAACGAACAACCAAGGATCAGGCAAGCCCACAGGTACAGGGGATGCAGTCCTGGCCTTTCAGGCTGGGTAGGCCATCTATTTCTTAATTAAATGTACCAGGGCTCCTTAATTAAATGTACAACCCATAAATTTAAGCAGAAATACACTTATGTAAGGAAACACAGGGGGAGGGGAGAGGTCATTCTTTAAAAGGAGTTTAGCAAAGTCTTTAACCACTCAATGGCAATTCAAGGATAAATCCCTCAATCCCCAAGAAAACAGGAGGTAAAAGACTGCCCCAACTTCCAAAAATATTCACTCTTCAATCACTGAAATTTAGCCATATTTATAGAATACTCTTTTAGTCTTTCATTAAACCCTGGTTGAGCCCTGGTAACACAATGGTTAAGTGCTCGACTGCTAACTGAAAGGTTGGTGGTTCAAAACCACTCAGCAGCTCCTCAGGAGAGAGACCTGGAGATCTGTTCCCTTAAAGGTTACATCCAAGAAAACTCTATGGGGAAGTTCTACTTTGTCACATGGGGTCGCTGTGAGTCGAAATCGACTCAATGGTACCTAACAACATTCTCACTTCTCTTAGATTTATTTTATCTGAAAAGCACCCAAGAAAGGTTCTGGCTGCATTAACACTTAGTTTAACTGCTGTAATTACAATGTGACTGATATGTTAAAATTAATATTATTTGAGCCAAGACATAATATCTAATAGTCTTCTTATAAACAATCTATTGCAGCTTTTGTACTATAAGCTCTGTCCTATGTCTTTTTAGAAGTGATTTTTAAGTGTCGCAATTGCCTTCGTATATCTACAAATGAAGAACGTGACTTACATAAGCAGGAATGTTTTGTTTTCTGATGAAGAACAAGTGAAAACAACTCATTCAAGGGAAACAGCAAGGTACATTTCTAAGAACCCAATGTAGTTTAAAATATAATAATGGATGTCTTTCAAAAACTCCTCCAGCATAAAGGCAACCTGTAATTTTCATTGAGGTAGGCATTATGCATACAGGTCAACACACAGAGTAATTCCTGCCTTGTAAGACTCCTCCCAGGATGCCTCACAATGACACATACAATAGAGCAATTCTTTGGGTGGTTGCAACTCAGAGTAAAGTCCGTAGCACCATCAATTTTTGCTGTGTATGACTCTCTTGCTGATGGGAGCACAGGGGGAAATAAAGGCAGGAAGATAACAGGTTGAAACTCCCTGGAATTGAGTTAGAGATTTAGTAATTTAACCATCTGTCATAATAATATAAAAATAGGTCTTCTATGTTTTTAAACAGTGACTCTGTACACAACAGAACGAAACATTGGCCACTCCTGTGCCATCCTCACAATGTTTGAACCCATTGTTACAGCCACTGTGTCAATCCATAAAGATTATAGCCCAGGAAACCCTTACAGGGCAGTTCTACTTTGTCTTATAGGGTCGCTGTGAGTTGGAATCGACCTGATGGCACACAATAACAACATATCATTTAAAAAAATATAATAATAACAGATTTATAATCACACAAAAATTATAAAGATGTAAGGGCAGGTAATTGCCGGATAGTTTTATCCTTCTATGGTCTTCCCAAAATGACTAACATTTTACCCACCAACAGTCACTGTAACTTTTTTTAAAGGTTTGGTGATGACTTGATGTTTGTGAAATAATGTTGGATACATTGATTGTCTTGGGTTTTGATTTTAGAGAACTGAACCTACATGAAAAATTTATCACTGGCATATTCATTAGCATGGAGTTAGTCAAACAAGTAAACCATGTGTGATCCTAGGCCCTTTTGGTGATCTGAATTCATGGTTTTGGTTAGATAGAGCCCAAAGGTGAGAGCAAGAAAGCATGAAAAGAAATATATTCCCATTGCTGGGGGCTGAGAAGACTCATGTTTCTCTTATTGTCAGTCAATAAAATCATTTTGGAAAGCATTTGGGCATTTCTTATACTCTGTGACCAATTGACAGGAAAGCTATTCTTTTTTTTAATGCTTTCTACAGTGTGTAGCCAGAGCTAAACATTCCACAGACCCTTAATTAATGATATCTGAATAAATGCACTGCAGCACTGTGCATTAAGGAAGGTACACACACGAGACCCAGCGTCATTCTGAGAAAGTGCCTGATGCACAGGAAACTGACCCCATGAACTATTAACCTTATCCTACCACCTGCCATGAGAAGCTAATAAAATTATTTTTTCTCTCTTTCTTACCATAATAAAGAAGAGACAGGCACTGAATTGAACAAACTGAACTAAACTCTACTTACTGCCCTCTATAATAAAAATACGAAAAAAACTTTGTATACTTAAATGTAATTTAAGAATTTCTAGAGTAGGGCAGAAGACTGAATCCACCAGGTGGTGGGAAGGTCTGGCATTTGGCATTTTTGTACACAACACTGCTTAAACAAGGTGGGTGGAATAAAGACATGCTATTTTTTATTTTTTTTATTTTTTATAGGCCATTTCAAGAAGCCCTGGTGGTGCAATAGTTAAGCATTTGGCTGCTAACAGAAAGGCTGGTGGTTCGAATCCACCAGCAGTCAGTGGGAGTCAGTGGGCTATCTGTTCTTGTAAAGATTACAGCCTAGGAAACCCTATAGGGTAGTTCTACTCTGTCCTGTGGGGTCACTATGAGTCGGAATCAATTCGACTGCACACAACAACAATATAGGCCATTTCAATACCTTATATGCTACTGTGAAACTAAACTGTTAGATTTATTTGTTTTTAATTTATGCATTCTATATATTTTATATATATATTTTATTATATTTCAGAATGATCTAATGCATTTTTCAGTTAACTACTGTGAAAACTGGTTGAGCTCATCACACATTAAAAAGAAAACAAAAAACCCCAAACCCGTTGCGGTTGAGTTGATTCACAGTGACCCCATAGGACAGAGTAGAACTGCCCCACAGAGTTTCCGAGAAGCAGGTGGCGGATTTGAACTGCTGACTTTTTGATTAGCAGCCAAGCTCTTAACCACTGTACCATCGGGGCTCCCATCACACATTAGGATATATAAAACAAAAATATAATTAGGTGAGACATTTTTAAAAGTTTAAGCAACCTTCTACAGAGTAGATATCCTAGTTGCTGCTGTTGTTAGGTGCTGTCGCGTTGGTGCCGACTCATAGCAACCCTGTGTACAACAGAATAAAACACTGCCGGGTCCTGTGCCATCCTCACAATAGTTGTTATGCTTGAGCCCATTGTTCCAACCACTGTGTCAATCCATCAAGTTGTGGGTCTTCCTCTTTTTCGCTGACCCTATACGTAGCAAGCATGATGTCCTTCTCCAGGGACTGGTCCCTCCTCACAACATGTCCAAAGTATGTGAGATGGAGTCTCACCATCCTCCCTTCCAAGGAGCGTTCTGGCTGTACTTCTTCCCAGACAGATTTGTTTGTTCCTCTGGCAGTCCATGGTATACTCAATATTCTTCACCAACACCATAATTCAGACATCAATTCTTCTTTATTCATCGTCCAGCTCTCACATACATATGAGGCAATTGAAAACATCACGGCTCTTCTCTGGCATACCTTAGTCTTCAAAGTGACATCATTGCTTTTTAACATTTTAAAGAGGTCTTCTGCAGCAGATCTGCCCAATGCAATGTGTCCTATGATTTCTTGACTGCTGCTTCCACGGGTGTTGATTGCAGATCCAAGTAAAATGAAATCCTTGACAACTTCAAACTTTTCTAGTATCCTGGTAGGAATATGGAAACTGTGGTGGCATAGTGGTTAAGTGCTACAGCTGCTAAACAAAATGTCGGCAGTTTGAATCCATCAGGCGCTCCTTGGAAATTCTATGGGCAGTCTACTCTGTCCAATAGTGTCGCTATGAGTTGGAACCAAATCTACAGTAGCGGGTTTGGTTTTTTGGTTTAGTAGGAATACAAATTTTGTTTCATAGCATATCCTTGCCTTTCACTGAGAAATTCTAAAGCAGTTCTACCCTTCTGCCCCAAAATGACTCAAAGTTCATTGGGACTTCCAGACCCAATGTCCACTGGACAGAGTACAGGGTTTCTCATGTCACTACCATTCCCTCTACTGCCAACCAGATGCCTCATTCTACCTAGCTGCTCCACCTCATACTTCCCTATGTCTCCTTCCCATGAACCTTCAACAAGGTCTATCCTGAATTTTTTGTCCTGCCAAAGACTTATTCATCCCATTCCTGTGGCAGGATTCTTCACCTGTGCCTCCTGTACTCACCTTGTAGGGAGTCTTGTTGGACAAGAATGGCTACACCTCTGATCTATATCTGCCAACTGCCAGATCACAA
Organism: Elephas maximus indicus; assembly: GCF_024166365.1. Lineage (NCBI taxonomy): Eukaryota > Metazoa > Chordata > Mammalia > Proboscidea > Elephantidae > Elephas > Elephas maximus. Next base: position 42,226,752 of record NC_064829.1, on the reverse strand, counting down.
TATTCAGCAGCACCACATTTTCCTAAAGTTGCACGCATAGTTTTGATAACCCAGTCAACACCAACTGCTTCTGGCAGTCCCCTAGGAGGATCTTTTAGGCATTGGGCATTTATTACCCAAACAGTTTTATCCAGTGCAAGTCACCACGTCCCCCACCTCAAAACTGACAGCTTTGTGTGGCAGAAGACCTAGCAGTCTTTTTTGTCCAGTGGGTCTGAGGAATTACTGTGGCCAGTCACACACGACAAGATGCCTCCTCAGGACATAGATATCTAAAACTTCACTGAATTGAATGCGACCACTCAATTCTAAGTGTGTTATCAAAGTGGATGTTTTAAAAAGATATTTTTTTCCAAATAAGATGCTATGTTGATGTAATTATAAAAATATATACCCTACTTTTAAATTCTGACATATCAACTAAATATTTTAATGTAGGTGAACCAAGAAAGGTTCGCAAGTATATGAAACCTTCATTTAGACTGCATTCCTTGACTTTCCTCTCTAGTTCTGTTTTAAGATTAAAGGGCAGGACCTAAGAAAGATTTTGTTTGGTTACCTTAGCAATGTTTCATCTCTTTGTCAGGAAACAGAGCTCTGTGAAACAGGGCTCTCTTAATATTACCCAATTATGTCAGTAAACTTCAACTATAGCAAGAGTTTCTATGGTCATAAAACTATTTGATCATAGATTTAAGACAGGAAATACACAGTAACATTGCAATATACTATGCCATTCATTTTTTAATTAAGATAAACCGGCATATAGCTGATTTACATGAAAAATCCCAGGCTCAACCCATCTCTGATATTCCTTGTATCTAAACATAATGTCACTCATGATGGTTGCTATGCGGTCAGTGGCTAGAGAATACTGATCTTACTTAACCGTCTCTTAAAAAACACCTATTCAATCTTCTCTCTAATGAGGTTCTTTCATTTCTACTTTTCACGCAAATGTTTCCTGTGCTTGCACATACTAACTGGATTTTTATGTGAGATAATCTGCCACTTTCACCACCTGTCACTCTTTGCAGCCACCTCTTAAAGCTAACAGTTGGCCTCGAAATTTTGTGCAAAAAGAGCCCCTTTCCTTCATACCCTACCATCCTGATTGCTGCAGCTGAGCCTAATTCTTTTCTGGTTTCCCAGATATCTAATGGCCCTGCCACAAGACCAAAGACTACTTTTAGTCAACCAAGTATTAATTCCCAAGTGTTTCACGTGTGCACGTGCATGTGTGTGTGCGGCACGTTTGTGTGATATGTTCATTTTGGGGGATATTCTGTTGTCCTCTACTGTCCACACACTTTCAAAGTCCAGTGCACCAATATTATGATCAAATGAAGAAGTGTTTATTCCGGGCTTCCTGTGTTTCAGACATTTGGTGCAAAGTGCTTTCATATATCCTACCTTACTGTGATAAGCAAGGAGCTGCAGTGCTACCGTGTTCTCAGTTCTCATTTTGGATGATCTTGCCACGCTGTTTAACATCCATAAAAACTGGTAAAAGATGCAGGTGTAATTACGCTACAAGGCAGATAGAGTATGTAAGGACAGCTTTCCTAGCCAAGAAGAAATGCAAAGTGCTAACAATGCTGTACGAACCTTCAGCTGCCTTTAGAACGTCATGCTGTTTTATGCATATTTGGTCCACTGTCTCCTAAAAGGACAACTCCTGAGAGATTCCTTTATTATTATCATTTTAGGGCAATTACATATTGCCCACATGATGGTTATAGCTCTGTATTCTTTGTGAAAATCCTGGACCATAGCGGGACTTTGCATTGTCAGGTTACATATTTTTAAAAAGTATGGATCTGGACTCAGCCTGACTTTAAATCCTGACCTTGGACATACTTGGAAAGTCTCAGTTTCCTTACCTGTAACATGGAAGTAAACAAAATTTACCCAGCAGAGTTGTCACGTGCCGTGAGAAAATACATGTAAACCATTTATAACATAAGCAGTCAATAGGTGTAATCAATGTAATCGATAATACAAATTATTATTTTGGTTATGTCAGACATGTTATCATTCAAAAGACCACTACTGACTCTGTAAGGCAGACCACAATCTCACTGCTGAATTGATACTTTAGGAAACTATCAAGGAAGAGTTGGTCATAAGGAGCAGGAAGAATTTGTTAAGGAAAAACCAGTGCAAATTGGCTTCATTTCTTAATGTCACTAGATAGGAAAATATGGTGAATTGAATGCCTTTAAATTTCTCAAGGCCAGACAGAGCTTCTGTAAGCTCCTCAAAGGCAAGGATGGAACTTTCTTTGTCTTTATATGTATATACAAACATAAAATCTAAATGGAAAATATTTATAAATATTAATATAGTCATCAAAGGCATACTGAATTTAAAATTTTAGGTCTTCATAGGTTCATATGAAAATAAAATGAATAATCAGGTATTTTATCTAATTGTGGTCTATATGGTAGAAAGATGGGCCTATTAGAGTGTTTGGTATTTGTTTGGTAGGATCCAATAAATCTATTCACAAATGGCTTTAATAGTCTCTAGCACCTAACGCAATTCTCTGCATAGAGTTGGTAATTACAACAAATTTTTACATAACATGGAGCAATGCTGACAGGAAGAAAGAGTTGGGAGGATTTTTACCTATATGGCATTGGTTGATGAATCTCTGGTACTACAGAGGTAACTTAATCAACATCTGAGACATGCCACAGTGCTTTCCCCTCAATCCTGTCATGGTCAGTCTTCCATTAATGGCTAGGTTGGGCACTGAGGACAACTACACCAATTAGTTAGAGAAACAAAGCTGGGAGAGAGGGAGGCCCTGGAAGAGAGAGAGACTCACAGAAGGAGGCTAAGTGTATTTATAGGTTGGAATGAGGAGTTAAATCTAGCAAGGTAAAATTTTAATTAAATGTATGATATAAAACAACACAGGAATAGATAAATTGCGGAAAAGATCTGAAGACTGTAGTGACTATAAGATCAACATAAGCCACAAGTGTGATGTGGTTGAAAAAAAAAGAATGGAAATTAGATCTGATACTATATTGTTATATATGCAAAAAGAAAGTGCTAATTCTATTGTATTGTGCTAGTTAAACCTTTCTGGAGTATTACGCTGAGTCAGTGTCAAGCTGACAAATTGGAAGACATTTCACAGAAAGAATCCAGATTGAGTGGGCTTGAAAACCCTAAGGGAATGACGAAAACCCATGAAAATGACGATTTGAGCCTAGAGAGAACCCCGAGAGGAGGGATGATGTATGAGATTGAAAAGCCCTCATGTGGAAAAGCAATGAGTTTGATCTATGTGGCCCAAGTCCAGACAAAGGATAAATGTGTAGAAATTACAGGGAGCTGTATAGATGAAAAATGCAGTTAACTTTTGAGGTAGCAGATAATAAGACGGCTTTCATGGAGAAACAGTGAGCTTCCTATCACTAGATGTTGTTCGTAAAGAAAACTCAGGTGTCCATCTGGTGCAGGTTAAAACTGATGACCTTTTATGTACCTCCTAAACCTCAAAACCTGACTCTTCCTATGCACTAAGTCTTTGAGCTAATGTGTATGTTTATGTCCATTATTGCTATACAAAAATGTAAACCTATTAAAAATACTAGGAAATGCGCTAAAACAAAAAATATTAAAGTTAAGCTAGCAAATTTCGGATAAATTTTTTGCCATTTTTTCAATACCATCACTATACTGTTTTTTACCAAATTATATTTTAAAAGCAGATGACTATGTTTAAAATTTATAGTGACCAGTCTGAAGAGTTGTATCAAATCTTGTAATACTACTGAAGATACTACAGTAAATATATAGAGAGGCATCTAGAAATAGATTCTAATATTACTTGAGATTTTATTGAAGCTCTAAGGCAGCTTAATTGACTGAATAGAGGACCAAATATGGAATTTTGCTTTACACCATTAAATAATACTATCACAGAATATTATGTTCGTAAGGACTCAGAAAGCTCAGCTAGTTCGCCTTCTTCGACTCTGCTCCACAGCTTGTTGTATGTCCACGCTGGAGTTTTCATTAAAATATTACAAAAAGAAAAGAGAGGGAAAAAAAAAAAAAAAGGACAATGTGATGAGTCTGTCATAGTAAGAAACGTAGTCACTTTTTTAAAGTGTGAAGACACCAATTCTTTAAAGAAAAGCTGGTGAAATAGGAGTTAGGCTTTTTTTTTTTTTAATAGTTGGTGGCTCTGCCTCTATTTGTCCATTTTTAGTTTTTAAAACTATATAGGTACATGAAACCCCCAAGTCAGGCAACACTCATCTACGTGACAATACCTGCCCACTCTTAATTTTTCACTTTTTATAGAAGAGAATTACAACCTCCCTGGTTTTTGGATGTTTTCCCAGCAACCTGAATGACTCAAGTAATGACTCAGATAAGGAACACCCAGAGTCCATCTCTGCCTCAACTGAGGGAGTAGGGGGTATGTATTAAGTGAAACGCTTTGCCAATGTAGACTGATTTTTGTCAGAAGTGAGTTACTATGTAGACATTAATAAGTAGGCATAAAATGAGAGAAGCAGTCAGTTCAAAGAGACGACCGATAGTGAGTCCACGGGAGGGAATATGGCACCACAGTGCAGAAGCAAATCCATCCAATTTTCATGACTTCCATGAGAGTCAATTCAGGGAGCTGGAAAACTTCCATAACATAATCACTGAAGCAACGTGAAACTGATCTATTGTCCTTACTGTGGGTTCTCTGCAGTAAATTAAAATGATGGAAGTATATTTGTAGACAGCTTTAGATTTGAACTATCAGAAGACACTTTTTAAAGTATAAGGTAAAGAAATGAAATCAATGGTAGCCAAAAAGGAACAATTGACCACAGGTTCCTCCTCAAGCCTAATAAGACACTGTCCACTGCTAGCTGAGGGGAGGCTCACAAATTTTTGTGTGCTCTGGTGAGACCACCACTCTCCTCTGCCCCTAATTCTCCCTACCCCCTACTCTGCCCACCTCCCAAGTTTCTTATGATTTGCTTAATCCCAAAACCACTTGCTGTGGAGTTGATTCTGACTCATGGTAACCCTATATGTGTCAGAGTAGAACTGTGCTCCATAGAATCTTCAATGGCTGGTTTTATGGAAGTTGACTGCCAACGCTTTCTTCTAAGGCACCTCTGGGTAGACTCCAACCTCCAAGCTTTCAGTTTAGCATTAGAGTTCATTAACTGTTTGCACCATCAAGAGACTCCCAAACCCACAAACAAACAAACAAAACCCCATAGCCATTGAATTGATTCTCACTCATAGCAACCCAACAGGGCAGAGTAGAACTGCCCCATAGCATTTCCAAGGAGTGCTTTGTGGATTCAAAATGCCAACATTTTGGTTAGCAGCAGAACTCTTAACCACTACACCACCAGGGCTTCAATCCCACCAAGGAGGCATTAATTATGACTATCTGCCCTCACTCCCTAATCGACTACCAGGACTATGTCCATCACATGTCACAGCTCCTTTACTTCAATCACCATCAGAACTCCATGGCTTCTACATCATTCCTCTTCTCTGCGATAATTTTGTCTACACCTCTCTTGACATCTAATCTGATCCTATCTCCCACCACTCTGCAAACCTCAGATGTTTCCACTGTGTCCATCATCAGCAAAATCCTCCATATTCTCAACCTCTTTTTTGAATGGTCCCAGCACTTTCTTGCACTAACTGAAATGATTATCCTTTAGAACACATCTCTCAACCCTGGGCCCAGATCCAGTAAATACACAACTTACTCCTTATTGCCTCATCCAGGCCCTTTTCTTTCCCTCCTTAGAATAGGTAAGCAAGCAAATCAACCAACCAACCAACCCAGCTTCCTTGAAGAACACCTTACCTGGAATAATTTTCTTTTGCCCTGGTCACTTCCTTCATTTGCTGAAGATTTTAGCCTTGGCTTATTTTTTCTCTATAAGTATAACCACAAGACAGCCTTCAACACCGCCTAGCAATCTTGCTTCTTTTCTCTGGTCTATTCTCATCTCCACTTATGAAGGCTATTTAACACTTCTCCCTCTTTGAATCTTCCATACCTTCTCTCTCTCGTCACTCTCAGCTAGTGACTCTGGCTTCGCATTCCACTGAAAAAAATGCAAGCAAAGGGAAAAGAATGTCCTCAATCTCCCAACACCAAATCTACCAACCCAGCTGCATCTGTACCTATATAATTTTCTTTCTTCACCATTATATTGGAAAAATTGTCAGCATTCCTACTTTAAGGCTAAAGTGTCCATATGCCTACAGGGTCCCATCCCTACTTAAGTCAAGGACTTTATTTCTGCAATTATCCTCTTTCATTAATTTTCTCCCATCTATTGAATCATCAGATTACAAAGAAACATGCTATAATAGCTCTACCTTAAAAAAAGGAAATGTCCTTAGCCCTACATTTCCCACTCTCTCAGCTACTGCTAGGAAACCCTCATGGCATAATGGTTAAAAGCTATGGCTGCTAACCAAAAGGTCAGCAGTTCAAATCCACCAGGGGCTCCTTGGAAAACCTATGGGGCAGTTCTGCTCTGTCCTATAGGGTCGCTACAAGTTGGAATTGGCTCTACGGCAATGGATTTGTTTCTTTGGTTTTCAGCTATTGCCACATTTCTATGTTGTACTTTATAGCAGAAACCCAAATTTTCTCTAGCCTCTTCCTTTCCCATTTTCCTTTTAACTCACTCTAATCACACTTCCATCCCCATCACTCCAGTGAAACAGCTCCTAAAAGTATCAATAAACTCCATGGTCTAAATCCAATGGTCAAGTCTCAGACTTTGTCATACTTAACCTTCTAATAGCATTTGACACACTTGCTCATTGCTGAAACCCATGCTTCAGTAGAGTATCCTCCTTCTTCACTTGTCTGCTTCTCACATGCTCTTGCTGGATGGAGCTCCTGAGCATGATATCCAAGTTTTAGAATGCCCCATGGTTTAGTCCTCAACCGCTTTATCTTCTCTAAGTAAAAATTTTTTTTTTTTTTAAGTACACTCTCTCGGTAGATTATCTTATCTAGTGTCCCACCTCTAAATGCCATCTAAAGGCACATATTTTTCAAATTTATAACTCTAGTCACATATCTCCCCAGAAATTCAGGTTTGTTTATACAATTGCCTAGGCAATATCACCTTTGGATGACTAATAAGCTCTTCTAATTAAAGATGTTCAAAATTGAACTCTTGATAACCCCATCACCACCATCTTGCTTTTCCTGCAGTTTTTCTTCTCAAAAAATTACCCAATTATTTATGCCTTTAAGTCATATTTGACATTTCTCTTTCTTAAAATATCTTATATGAAATCTACCAGCTTATTATGTTGTCTTATATTGAAAATACATTTAGAATAGCTTTTTACCACCTGAATTACTACAGCTTTAGACTAAGCCACTATCAGCTTTTACCTGGACTCTAAAATAGCCTTCTAATTAGTTCTCTTGTCTCCTCCACTTTTTTCTTCTCCAACCTACACCTCACACCCCAACCTAAAATCTACTCTCCACAAAACAGCCTAAGTGAGCTTTTAAAAATGGAAATCTTATTATGTAAATTATCCATTCCAAATTCTTCAATGGCTTCCCGACATTTTAGAAAAACATCCAAATGTCTTACCATGGCTATGCGGCTCTACCTGAACTTGCTCTTGGTCTCTGATCCACGCTCAATTTCTCTTCCTCTTTTTCTCTTGGTTCATTCTGCTTTGGTGACACAGGCCTTCTCTCTGTTTCTTGAAATATTCAAACATTTTCTTCCCGCAGGAACTTTTGAAAATACAGATCCATGCTCAACACTCTTCCCCCATGAATTCCATTAATTTGTTCTAACTTTTTATTCAGGTCCCTGCTCCGCAAAGCCTTTTCTAACTACTTTATCCAAATGTGCCTGTAGTCACTCTCCATCCCTTTACTGACCATTTTTAAATGTATCTATCAGTACCTGAATGTGTGTGTTTGTGTGCCTTTTTATATGTTTTATTTCTGTCTGCTCCACTAGAACGAAAACTTTATGGCTTTAACAGGACAGTAAGATCAGACTTTGTTTTGTTCACTGTGGTATCATTGAGCAGTTCCTCAGAATGTATGTGGTGAATGAATGAAGGCATGCATAAGCAAAGATACTTTTTTATATCTGTATTTAAATACTGACATTAGACTGTATGTAATCTCGGTGGTTAATATAATAAATTGTCCTTGTAAATATGAAGAGAACACATTCCAAGTCATAGCATTCTTAAACCCCTTTACTCAGAGGTCCGTATCTTTAAAAGCCCTTTCCTAGAAGGAAAAGATAAGTGTGTACAGATAAGGGTACAACTATCACTCACACAACTATTGCTAGCAAGTAACAAATCAGAATTGATGGAGCAAACACCCTGACTGTTTCTACAGGCCAAAAGCAACAATAGCTGTGTTAACCAAAAAGAAATCCCAAGCATGATGTCTAAAATATGGAAAAGTCCTTCAAAAAATGCCTGGAAGAAAGAATACCAAGCAATAACTAAGTTTATCTCTGGAATTAAGGTTAGGTGCTTTCTCCCTACATTTTGAATATTTTTCTGTGCTTCCCCAATTCCAAGAAAAGAACATTTATTATCTGCATAATATGTCAGAAATTGTACTGAACAATAATATCAATGACTTCTACGAATAAGTGTTTCTTGCATCAACTATCAGTAGAAGAGAGAGCCCTTGCGATGCATTTTCTGCCCCCATCTTTCAATGCTATGCACATTGTTAACCTCCTAACTTAAATCAAACCAAACACCTACTCCTAATCCCTTATTTTTGAATTTCTGAAGATTTAAAGTAAACTAAAAATCTCCTGGGGTCATGCACAATCCCTTAGTGTAACCTACATATAAGTAAGGTTTCATACAGTTCACACTATGTGTAGAGTTCTGTCTGATAAACAAAGTCTGGCAGTAAAGAAGTAATTAAGAATAACTCTTACCAGTCTTTTAGGGCAAGGATGTCATACAGCATTATAATTAAATTGGTTTAGAACCCCCATAAAATAGTATGGCTACCTTTCTCAATATTCTTTACATGGCTGACAGCTGCTTCTCCAAATCTTCCAAGCACCCTCTCTCTCTACACCCCAACCAAGAACAAAAACCCATTGCCATTGAGTTGATTCCAATTCATAGTGACCCCATCAGGCAAAGTAGACCTGCCCCCATAATGTTTCTAAGGCTGCAAATCTTTAGGGAAGCAGACTGCCACATCTTTCTCCCATGGAGTGGCTTATGGGTCCAAACTGCCAACCCTTCAGTTAGCAGCTGAGTGCTTTAACCACTGTGCCACTATGGCTACTTCCCCAACCAAAACACTTAAAAAACCAATCCCAGAGCTTTTTTCTTTCCTTTCTCTCTTTCTTTCCACTTGTGTTCTTCCTTCTTATATGTAAGTAAAATGGGTCAAATATTTTCCATTACAGGTCTAGAGATAAACTTTATTATGGTTATAAATAGTATCACAAAAAATATAGATTCTTAGGTACACATTTTCTTCAAATTTACTTTTTAACTCACAATGTAAAAAACTCTAGTCTTCATTATAAACACATCCTCTGTGTATGCTTATCTTATATCCAGGAAACAATTCAATTTTCTACCACATAATAAAGTATGGCTATTATCTAGTTTGGGTTTCTTTTTCGAGAGCATATAAGAAATATGTAATACCCATTTACTAAAGTAAATAAATATAAACCCACATACCAGGGTACCCTCTTCTCTGTGCTAAAACAATAATACCCTTAACACTTTATAAAAGTGGTAGAATGTATCAGAGCTATAATGTCCTCTCTTGTTGAACAGCAAATGATACGAGAGGGGAAGAAAGAGGACATGTGTGCCTTTGTTGAGTTTTGGGTACACAGGTAATGTAAGTCAGCCAGCTGCTTTCCTAATAGCAGAATGACACGGATAAATGAAAACCATGCAGGGACAACAAATGAGATATTTTCTCCTTTACTGTCTTTAAGTCAAGCTCTCCTCTTTGACTATCAGAACAACTTGCCTAAATCCACATGATTAAACACACCTGCCTAAAAACACATGACTAAATAACACCTGCCTAAAAGCACATGAGTATTAGGGTTGCTATTAGTCAGAATTGACTCAACAGCAATGGTGTTTGTTAGGGCAAGATCATGTCCTTTTTAATTTTTGAAATGCTAGTTTTTAAACTCCTTTAGGTAAAGAACACAGGGCAATTTTTACAACACACTAATTTTACCATTAAATGAAAATATAAATATTTGATATGCTCTGATGGCAAGAGAGTCCATTTGTAATTTTCTACCAACTACCTTAATTCTTCTTGCTGACATAGCAAGCATAACAATCTACAGAGAGAAAATTTTTTAATACTGAAAATAATCTGAATATCACAAGAAATCATATAAATACCACGCAAATGTATTTTTAAGAAAAAGAAATTTAAGAAAATCCTATCGTATCAGCATATTAAAATCCAATGTTGATTAAATGTATAAGACAGCACGTTAAACACAATTAAGAAGGACAGCTGCCATGCCATACTCCCTACAAAGCAAGTTAAAAATCTCAGAAACTGAACTAAAGCACTTACTCTGTGAAATTTTAGGCTGTTTAAATGTGACAAAACCCAAACACAAATCCATTGCTGTCGAGTTGACTCTGACTCATAGCGACCCTATAGGACAGAGTAGAACGGCCCCATAGAGTTTTCAAGGAGCGCCTGGTGGATTCAAACTGCCGACCCTTCGGTTAGCAGTCATAGCACGTAACCACTACGCCACCAGGGTTTCCTCAAATGTGAGAAATGCAGTAAAATAAGACTAGCAATGGTTCAGCACATGGAGGAAAGGTCTACTGTAAAACTAACAATAATCTGAACTATAATTCCAGATAACCTAAGCATATGGTTGATATACAGGAATGTCCTATATATAGGACAGACATGAAGAAAAAGTACACTAAGGTATCATGTGGAGGGGAAAGGGAGCCACATTAACTATAAACTTTGATTAAAACTAGTAAATCAAAATTATAAAATTAAAACAGTATCTTGTATATTTATATTCGTGAATAATCATCAGAAAATTATAAATATGATGTATAACTTCAGAATCATTAAAGAGAAAAAAGAATAAAGATAAATGAGTCAATTTTTTAAAAAGGTAGAAAACGCACAAAAAGAAGCAACAAGGAAGTATGATAAATATGAAAAATAAATAAAATGTGAAGGGAATATCCAAATTGTCAATAATCACAAAAAATGTGAATAAATGAAGTGAGTAATCTGAGTTTCTCAGTCTGGGTAAGAGAAAGAGCCTTACAGTGAACAAATAGAGATGTTTTATAGAAAAGCAAGGAGAAATGGGGGAAACCGTTTGAGTTGGCAGATCTCAGTACTCCTCTTGCAACAACTGACACATCAAGCAGAGAGATAAGAAAGTGTCCGTATGTCCTGGATTGTCTGTCCGATGGACCCAGTTATGGGTTATTTTCCTTGAGTAATTTTTAATAGAAGTCAAGTGTGTTCCAATTTGGACCTAAATTATATAGATCTTTTCCCTTAGATCTTTGTATGAATTTGTATGACTGGCTCCTTTACCTGTCCCACCATCATGTCTCCCTGTTTTCATTTTCCTCCCAGCATTTGTCACCATATAATATCATCTTATTCATATATTTGATTTCTTCTTTATCCTCACCTCCTCCAATATTATACAAGCCCTGCCAGGGTAGGGGCCTTGTTAGCTTTGTCCTCTGCTATACAGCAAGTGTCTGGTGCCCAAAAGTGCTCAATTAAAAATATGTAAATTTGTGTTGTTGAAATAAATCATCAATAATGATAAGTAAATCATCACATATTAAAACTTAGGATTATGGTTAAAACATTGTCCAACAGGGGAACTTCAATAGTTGATATCTCATATAAGTTGAAAACTAGACAAAAACATGCAGCCCAAAATTCACAGATCCAGACAATTTTCAAGTGAGGCTCTAGGAACAATACTCCCTATATAAAATAAATTGTTCCTAATCAATGGAAAAGAGACGATCCCAAAACCCATTGCCGTGGAGTTGATTCCAACTCATAGTGACCCTGTAGGACAGAAGAGAACTGCCCCATAGGGTTTCCAAGGCTGTAATCTTTTCAGAATCCATGGTTCGGCTGGTGGGTTCAAATTCCTAATCTTCTGGTTAGCAGCCGAGCTCTTAACCACTGCTCCACCAGGGCTCCTCCTCAGCATGATGGCAATTTTAGAAACATAAGAGGAATAGGGAAAAGAACAGCCTAATATAAATTATGCTCATAACTACAAGAACCCTAAGTATAATATTAGCATTTGGAGATCAAACATAAGGATGAAGTAGGCTTTTTTCCCTCAGGAATACCAGGATAGTATAGTTAACAGAATAGTTAACAACAGGAAGTACATTAATAGATAAAAACTACATTAATAGATTAAAAGAATAAACATCTTCATTGCTATTGAAAATGTATAACACTAATTCTTGACATAAACTCTCTGTAAACCATTGAATTAGAGGAATCGTCCCACGAAAAGTTCTGTCTATAAGAAATCAATGGTACACATGACAGTCACTGATGAAACATTATAAAAAGTTCCCATTCAAATCAAGAAAATCTCAAAGATGCCCATTTCCATCACTGCTGCTCAACATTAAACAGAAAATCCTATCCGTGACAATTAGAAAAAAGGAAAACAAAACAAAAATTGTAGCTCATATGATTAACCATAATTTAAGATAATTAACTAAAAAAAAACTAGAACTGATAATATTAGTATTTTAAAAATCAATAGCTTTACATCAGAAATAACCAATTAAAAATGTAAAAGCAAAATAAGTATGATAAGATACCTATAAATGAACCAAACAAGAAATGCTGAGGACTTCTATGAAATAGGCCCTCAAACTTTTTGGACAGTAAAAAAGACTGGAATATATGAAGAAACACATACAATTTCCCTGGATTCAGTATTGGAAAGATATCAGTTCACCCACATTTATTTGATATAATCCCTATCTAAAACCTAAATGATTTTTTTAATGAAATTTGAGAAGATAATTCTCTATATTATCTAAAAGATAAGACACCCCAGTGTGTCGTTAATATCAAATCACTTTTTTCTGACACCAATTGTAAGGATATAACAGATCTCCACCCTTCCCTTCTCCGTTCAATTCTGACACCAGCTGCCATGAAGCACTTCTTTCTCTGCCTCTAGCCACCTGGAGCTAAGTCAGAGCTCACAGCTTAAAGGACACTATCCTTCAGACAGCCAAATAGCCCCAAGACATTAGATGCTACAAGTTTGGAATACACATGACACCCTCACTTCTGACCTGCTGATGACAAATTTGAGGTTTTCCCACTCCCATCAGGATGCCCGCTACAAACTTGGGGACCTTCCCTGAGATCCCTCACTTCTGACTTGATGGCTGCAAATTCAGAAATTCCTTCTAATCCCTCAGTATACCGGCTACAAACTCAGGGGTTCCCAGCCTCACTTCTTACCTGCTTGCTCCCACTACTTTCTCACATTCAATAATTTGCTGGAACGACTCACAGAACTCATGAGTGAAGCACTAAACATATGATCATAGCTTTATTATAGCAAAAAAAAAAAGGATACCAATGGAAGGACCCATAGGGGAAGATCTGAAAGGGTTCCCAGCATGAGGCTTCCATGTTCCAAAGAGTATGCTACCTTCCCATGTGCACACATGTCTTTCACCAACCAGGAGGCCCGTGAAGCTTACATGTCCAGAGTCTTTATTGGCTTCATTATATAGTCACGATTGAGGCCTTACCGCATAGGCATGAGTGCGGCCTCCTTGCATAGACATGATTGATTTAATCATACCTCCCCCAGGTCATCTGATATCAGGTTATGCAATGATCTTTGTGATTTGAACAGCCCTCACCCAATTGCACAAGCCCTCAGATGTTGTCTGGAGGCCAACAAAGTCACCTCAATTATTCAGGAAATTACAAGGTTATAGAGTTATCACTCAGGAACTGAGGGCAAAGACCAAATTACTTTAGGTAAGGTTAATTTAAACCCTACTCTTAGAGTAACCACAATTATTTGAAGAAGAACTTCCCAATTATAGAAGGGAGTTGTTCCATTAGACAGCAAAAATGATGTACTATAAATGTGTAGTGATTAAGATAGTATAATACTAGTTTAAAAATAGAATAGACAAACACAACAATGGAATGGAATAGAGGTAAAAAAGTGACCCATATATAAGTAGGAATTTAGTTCATAGGAAAGATGACATAGAAAGGATGGACTGTTCCCATAGCCGTGTTTGGATAATTCAACTGTCCACTGAAGCACTACAACGTAACGGCTTAGAGTGTGATGCCTGACCTAGCACTTTCAACACCTCCTGGCAACTTGCTAGACATGTAAGTTCTCTGGCCCCACCTAGACACTCTGCGGGTAGGGACCAGAAATCTGTTTTAATAAGCCCTCCAGAGGATTGTGAAACATGCTCAGATTTGGGAACTACTAATTTAGAAAGTGGCTTATGAAGTCAGCCTGTTTGGGTTAAATCACAGTGTTTTTACTTACTGACTTTTATGACCCCCAAGGAAGTTAACAACCCAAGTTTCAATTTCCTCATAAAGAGATAATGCAAAATAACAGCATCTTGTATGAATATTGCAGGATTAAACTCAATAATCCATGTAAAATACTTAGCCTAAAGCCTAATGTATGGTAAATAACCTATACATGTCCACTAGTATTATTTGGACAATATTTACCTAACACAAAAATGAATCCCACACGGTCTAAAGATATTTTTTATATATTTTATATTCTTAAATATATAAAAAATATATAACACATGTATATATTACAGATACCCATCGTAAAATGATACACAATTACATGATTGTTGCCTTAGGGTAGGGAAGACCTTCCTAAGAAAAGGCACCAAACACAGAGCTTCTTAAGATATGAAAAGATACTAAACATCATTGGTAAATAAGAAAATACAATTTAAAAGAATGAGCTGTCATTTTTCACAGATCAGAGTGGCAAAATATAAAAAAGGATTAATAATTAACACTGATGGAGGAGTAAAGAAACAGGCTTACTCATCTCTTAATACACGTTTACTTGGGAAAGCCATTTTGGAGGAAAGGTTGGTAGCATCAGTGAAATTACACTGCTAGAAACCCTTCCTAAAAAATAAGTTGGCAATGAACACGAAGACATTTGTTCAAGGAAGAGAAATTCACATTTTTTGCTAAAAAATTAAAATCAAGTACTATATCAATCAATAGAGGGGTGATTTTACAAATTAAGTGCATCTATATACGGATAATATGCAGTGCTCTTTAAAAATCTGTTTATATGGGATCAAATGGACAACAGCAACTCAAAAGATTAGTCAAGAAACTTAGGGGGCAGCAAGTTTATATTAACAGGGGAGGAACAGTTCAGAAAAGGAGGGTGAAAAATGGTTTCACAATTTGAAGAATGTAATCAATGTCACTGAGTTGTACATGTAGAAATTGTTGAATTGGCATATGTTCTACTGTGTATATGCTCAATAATAAAAAAAAAATTATAAAGGTCTATATATTTGGGTAGGGAAAATTTACCAGAATAAATTGATAGAAATGGAAAAAAAGTATGTACTTCAAAGCCTATGTTAAAAAATTGTGTGTGTGTGTGTATTCATACTTTCATAGAAAAAGGAGCAGAAAGATACATCCCAAACTGTTACTATTAAAGAGAAGAACTGTCAAAGGAGAGAAGGAAGGCAATTTTACTCTATAAAGTTCTGTACTTTAAATCTTTGTCATAAGAATGCACTCAGGTGCTGCTTATATAATTAAAATGCAGAATTCTAGTATGTACTTAGTAGGTAGGAGTCAAAGAAGCTTGATGTACTATTGCCCATGTGCATGGGATAGCATCTTGTAACTAAGAATTGTCCTGCCCTTTTATGCTTTCAATCATATTATTTAAAATTTTTCATAGTATTATAATTGTAAAACTACATTTACTCAGCAAAAAAAAAAAAAAGTTAAAATACTATTTTAAGTGACTAGAACATACCCGTTGCCATTGGGTCAATTCCGACTCATAGTGACCCTACAGGACCGAGTAGAACTGCCCAATAGAGTTTCCAGGAGCGCCCGGTGGATTTGAGCTGCTGACCATTTGATTAGCAGCCGTAGCACTTAATCACTACGCCACCAGGGTTTCTAACTGGAACATAGGCCTCAATAACATAGAGCAGTGGTTGAGAGCACTGGTCTGGTATCAGACTACCTGGGTTCAAACCCCAACTTTTTCATTCCCATTGTATCACCTGAGGCTATGTACATACTATGATTGTACCTCAGTTTTCTCACCTGTGAAATGGGGATTGCTGTGAATATGAAATTATGTAAGATATGTAAAGTACTTAGAACAGTGCCCAGCACATAGTACACACTATGTAAGTATTAGTCATTACTATTAATGCTGAAGATATACATGAAGAAACTTCTACTTTGCTCTTCCAATAAGAAAAAGTAGTCCCATTTTATCGGTCATATTTTCTTTTCTTTTTCCACTAAATGTTTACATTGGTTAAACCATTCCAAATGTACCTTTTATAGTCCTACTTTACTATATAGTCTCTCTTTCATATTTCCTTTTATTTACAAATTATAGTGCTTTAGCCCCTGCAATTGTAACGCACACACTTATTTTTGTTGGTTACCTTGGCTTAATAAAATAAGGCTGGAAGATATATACTCTCCTTCTTTTCTATCATCATGTATTTTTGATCTCCTTATATATTTTTCATATGTTAGGGGAGGATGGCAAGACATTGTCTCATGTACTTTGGGCAGGCTATCGGGAGGGACCAGTCCTTGGAGAAGGACATCATGTTTGGTAAAGTAGAGGGTCAGTGAAAAAGAGGAAGACCCTCAACAAGATGGACTGACACAGTGGCTGCAACAATGCGTTAAGCGTAACAATGATTGTGAGGATGGCCCAGGACCAGGAGTGTTTCATTCTGCTGTACACAGGGTCTCTATGAGTTGGAATCGACTCAACGGCACCTAACAACAACAACAACATGTTAGGCATTCAGAACACAACAGCTCAAAAGACAGACCAAATTCCTGCTTGCTTAGGTGACACAAAGCAAATGTATAAAGCAACCAAAATAAATATGTAGCTCAATAACATGAAAAGTACTTTAAACCAAGCAAGATCTTTGCTTGAATCTAAAAAAAGGAAAGGAAAGGATCTCCATGCAGGTGGTAACTCATCTTACTATGCTGTGAGCCAAGATCAGGGATGCTGGATGTCCTGCCATGCTCTTGGCTCACTTCTTCACAGGAAGAGCTGTGCGCATCTTGCAAGACTTTCAAAAAGGTTACTTGAGACATTCATAGAAGTGAAAACTCTGCTTACCATTTTTCTGAGCCTTTAACCTAACTTTATTTTACATATAACACATGTATATTTTACATACAACATATAACCTACTTTTACACAAAATAGTTTTACTTTCTGCTAAATTTTAATATACACTAAATTTTGTAGAAACATATCCATCATAGAATTTGAGAGAAGACTGTATTTTTTTTTTTTTTTTGGAAATTTACCAAGACTCATTCACCATTCTAGAAAATTACGTCACCAACAACGTCGGTAGCGCTATTTTTGTCATCAATAAGACACCCTTGTATCAACAGAGAGGTATCATTATCTGTACCTGAAGCTGTCACGTTCACTGTGAGTCTATGACCAGGTATAAGCATTATGTTTTTTGTGTAGTGAGGTCTGAGAACTTACTTACTAAAATACATTATTACTTTATTCTAAACAATTTTTTAAATTTCTCCCTTTTATGTTTCACTTAGGAAATTACATTGATTTTTTAAATTTTATCTCAGAAGAGAATAGAGCATGACCAATATTTGTTTTAAAGAGTGGTTTTTGGGGTCTGATAAACTTAAGAATTACAGAGCTAGTCAGACCATAGTAAAATTTAGCTGGAAAAGGTGTGGGACAGGAATTGAGTGAGGTTAGTTTTATACCTGACTCCAGAGAACCAAACAAGGAATAATTTAAAGATGGAAACAAATTTGAAGTTACCTAACCTCTTTATGTAACATATGAAGTAACTCAGAACCACGTGGTACGACAAGTACCAACTACTAGTTTGCGGCTAGGCATGGAAACAAACCTCAAAACCAGTGACAAGTCTCTGGATAATCTTTTTAGAACACCATGCTGTCCTCAATAATTGAGAAAGAGAATGGAGGTGGGTGGAGTGGAGAAAATAAAAAGGGACGGGACATGCAACTCATTCAGAAGTTGGCAATTACTTTGGTGATTGATTGAATAACCTGTAATACTTAAATCTTAGCATTTATGGTTTGCTTGGAGCCAAGAGGAAGGAGGCAGAGATGTTCGAGAACAAAAGGATATGGGAAAAAAAAATGGAAAAGTCTATCTGGACACAATGACACATACCTTAGTATTTTGTCTAAACCGATAGAACCGTCAATTGCTATTATTTCTACTTTTTTTTAATTCTGAATAGTTATTAATTACTGAAATATATCTTGGGAGAGTCTTCACCTATTGGATATCCTGGGCTATAATAAAGGCCAGCTTCTTGCATAATGCCTAACAGGACACATTTGTTATTTATAAATGGTTAAACTTAGAAGGGTATTAGAAAACCTTCAGACAAAAATACCTCTCATTGGAGATGTCTGACATTCCCCTTCCTGAAGCATGTCTGTGACAATGCAAATTCTTTGGGAGCTGAGACCTGACTAATGTGATTGTGTTGTATCCCTAGTGCTAGCCCCAATATCTCAACCCTAGGAGGCATTCAAATATTCAAAAGAGGAAGGTAGAGAGGGAGGGAAGGCGAAAGGTAAGAAATGAATCAATCCATTCTTGGCCTTCTTTTAATATTCAAATACCCTTAAAAGGGGTAATATATTTTGTCCCAGCACTTCTGTGTGAATATTTTTAATAGATCATATTGTTCTTATTGTGATGTGTTAAACTGATGTGGCCTGCTTCTAGCTTGCATCTTTACCTAGGACACAAATTGTTGTCACTATCAACAGTACTTTATACCTAAAGCCTTTCTTCAGAAGAAAAATATTTTCTTACAGCACAAATTATCTTAATAGAGCATGAGTGTTTAAAGTTCCTTCTGTTTTCACTTTAAACCAAGGAAACAGAGGTTCAGAATGGTTAAGGCCTTAGAAGACTAAAAACCAAGCAGATCTTTATCCTCTTTAAAATTCATTCATTTCTCAAAGCCATTCAAATTGCTCCTGCAGAATCCAAACAAAAATGCTTCACCAAATTTAAGGAACAGAGAAAAGCTAAAGCCTTGGCTTATTTTTAGAACAACTGTCATATAAGATTTTCATCTGTACCACCGAATGCCTCAATCAAGATCTTTTAAGATAATATAGAGAATAGAGTTGGACATTTACATATTAAACACGTAATTTGTTTCTTGTATGGTTTTGGCATACGGCACACACATTTTCAGATTTCTCTTCCTCTCTTGTTATAATTTCTGCATATACTTTTTTCCCTTTGTGAAAAAGGCTGAGTTTTCAGAAAACACGTGCTACAAATGAGTCACTAAGTTACAACACGTCAAGTCAAGGTTTCCAAGACCTTCCTACAGACAGACATGCTAAAAGGTTGTTTTAGCTGTCCTTATTGTTTGTTGCCTCCAGTCACACATGTTTGAGAGCTACCAGGAAGACTTAAAAAAAAAAGCCGTCTTCGAGTCATTCCAATTCATGGCGAGCTCATGTGCTTCAGAGTAGAACTGTGCTCATTAGGGTCTTCATGGCTGTGGCCTTTCTAAGCAGATAGCCAGGCCATGCCAGAAGTTAACTACTGATACTTAATGACTCTCCAGCGTTTAAGATGGCAGACTGCAGAGCCCAACACACTGGTAGCAGGCATCATCATCTTTCACTGTGTACATTTTGATCAAAGAGGTTTTTAGTCTATTTTTGACAGCCAGATGTTGGGAGAACAAAAGCCTATCACTTTGTTCAGGTCTCAAAGACTTCTACATTCTTTCACCCACAAAATGCCTCGCATTCTTGCACCGCAGTATTAGAGACTGCTGAAGAGCTCAAGCTCTCGCGTCAGCCTGTGTGGGTTTGAATCCTGGCTCCAGCACTCAGCAGCTGTGTAAAATTGGCCTCCATTTCTCATCTGCAAAACCAAAAAACCAAACCCATTGCCATCGAGTCGATTCCAACTCACAGCAACCCTACAGGACAGAGTAGAACTGCCCCATAGAGTTTCCAAGGAGCGCCTTGTGGATTCAAACTGCCAACCTTTTGGTTAGCAGCCATAGCACTTAACCACTACGCCACCAGGGTTTCCTCTCATCTCATCTGCAAAAGGAGGTAATAATATTTTGAACTCATAGGATCACTGAAGGATTAAATGGGATCACACACGTATAATGCATTTAGAACAGCATCTGGCACATGCTGTGCGTAAGTAAACAATTATTTTGGCTTATCTTTTATTTCACTTTCTGTAAGTGATGGAGACATAATACTTTCCAATGGATCCACTGATGTGATGACTCAGACTCACCATATCCAAAACAGAATTCACCCTCTCCCACTACTACGTGTCTCCCCAAAATGTGTTCTTCCTATTCCCGATAGCTAGTTCACTGTTACTCAAGTTAGAAAACTCAAAGAAATCTTCATTTCCTCCTCTCCTTTTGTCCCAAACACAAGAACTCATCAAATCTTGTTCAAACTGCTTCCTCAATATCCTACTTCAGGCCCTTCTTCCCTCCTGTCAGGAGAGCTACAAAACCTAGTCTCCAATTACTCTTTGCCTTCCATCCCATCCTATGCAAGGCCACCAAATTTCTCTTCAGAAAACACAACCTTGGTTACAGCTTTTAATTTTTGAAATGTATTCATTTCACAAATATATATGTGTGTGTATATACTATAATCATTTGCTCCCTATTGTACTAGCTAGGTCATGATGACAGAAACAGATGGTTTCTGCTGTCAAAGGGGTAACAGCGTGTGGGCGAGATGGACAAGTGAATAGGCAAATTTTAGGCAGTGGGATGCATGCTATTTTTGTTGGTATGCACAAGGTTTTCTGAGGTCGGGGAGGAAGCAGTAACATGGAATATGGAGAAGGGTATAAAAAACAGAAGCTTCCTTTCAAGGTGTTAATTGCTAAAAAAAATTCTCCAATGACTTCCTATTGCATATGGTGGATTCCAAGTTCTGTAGCTGCAGTGGCATCCAAGGCCTCCATAAAGCGACCTGAACTGAGCTTTCACACACTCTACATTCCAGTGAAGGAGGAGCCCTGTTGGCACAATGTTTACATACTTGGCTGTTAACCAAAAGGTTGGTGGTTCGAACCCACTCAGCAGCTCTACAGGAGAAAAATCTGGTGATCTGCACCCATAAAGATTACAGCTTAGAAAACCCTACAGGCAAGTTCTACTCCGTCACATGGGGTCACTAGGAGTGTCAAAAACTGACTTGCTGGCACCTAACAACAACAATAATAATCTAGTCAACATGTTTCTTGCAGTTCCTCAAAGGAGCCTAACACTTATTTTTTTTCCCATTTCTTTGCTCACTTAGCCTCTCAGCCTAGAATGGCCTTCTCCTTTAAAATTTTCCAAGAAACAGGTCAAATGTACCACTTCCTCAGTGAAGTCTTCCAAATGCCCTAGGCAGAATTGATCTCTTTCCTCCCTACTCCCTCCCATCACTTTGTACTTTCATTTATCACTTATCCCAGTCTGCCCTGTGTTAGAATAATTTATGCAGGCATCTCTCTCTCGCTCTCTCTTCTGCTGGATTGTGCACTAATAGGATGCAGGTGCCATGTCTCGTTCATCTTTGCATTCCCCAGAGTGGCTTTTACAATAACCGACACCTAGGAGGTGCTCAGTAAATGCTTTTTGAATTAAATTAAATGGTTGAGAAGACATTTTTATTCTCCACGGTCTTTGGGCATTTCCCTGAAAGGCACTTTATTCAAAGGATTTAATCTTTTGGCTGGAGATTTTCATGTTCTTTTCTCAACTCTGAGGGAGAAGATTTTTAACAGAAAACAAGAAAAAAAAAATCCTTCATTTGGCTATTTAAAAATCATGTGGAAATAAACTCTAACTCTTCTTTGTTTCAGGCCTTTTTCAATACATTTAAAAAATGCCTGAAAGCAAATTTAGAAATAGTTTAAAGTCTTAGCTGATTGTACCGAAAACAATGAAAGAATTTAAGATGATTTTTTAAAAAACTGCACTAAAGCTAACTGAGGTATTCAAATTGCCTTGTACTTTCTGACTATAGAGTCTTACTTAGGAAATATTTCGTGTTTGCCTTTGCAGAGTTGAACAATATACATGGAATATGACCTAGCAAAGTTATAGTAAAAAAAAAAAAAAAAAACTTATTAGCTGAAGAGTTTATATGTGCAAAGAAAAGGATAAGGACAGTAAAATATTTTATCATTTATTTATAGCATGATTTAAATTTTTTCAAAGGAAAACTACAGAATATTTAATCCCGTCTTCATAATGCTAATGCCATGGAAAGTCCTAGAAGAGTTGTAACTGTTTCTATGACACAGATGCGGAAAGAGCGTCTGGGTAGCTAGTGAGAGAGCTAGACTGGGATCCGTAACTCCTGACCGTTCGTCCTCTGCTTGTCTCACTAGTGCTGGGTCATGATGTCCCCAACAGAGATAAATTACACTCAAAGTCGAAGCACAGAATTTGTAAGCTGTGGTAGAGATTTTCTGCAAAACCATGTTCCTCATGTGGATTTAGTCTGATCTCCTGACCTAAGTGACTATGGAATCACCTCTGCCTCACCTCAGTAGCTTTCCAGAAGCCATATAAATACCATTTAAAAATGTTAGAAAAAACAAATTGTCCTAAATTCCAGTTACTGTATAATTACACAGAAATATCCAGGTTGCAACATGCTGTTGACTGTGTTCTGGGAGCAGGAGAAGAGAGGGAGGTGAAGGAAGCAAGGGCTGCTGGTATGTGGAAACAGCCATTCCTTGCTAATTCCTGGGTACCAACGACAAAGAACTTCTGTGCTATACTTCGACTGTCAGCTGGGCTTCTAGAAGCAGGAAAGCAGAGGGGTTAAGAGTGGGGACTCTGGACCAGGCAGCTTGGGTTTGAATTCCAGTGCTACTATTTAGTGTGGCCTCAAACAAGCAGTTCTCCCCATCTGTCAAACTGGGATGAAAAGAATGACCTTCTTCACACTGTCATTATTAGGCTTAAATGACATAACACATGCAAAAGTTCATAGCGTAGAATTTGACATTTTATAAGTTCCCAATAATTTTGCTATTATTTTTTTTTTTAATAGTAGCACAGAACTATGAATTTTGCTTTTCCATGCCTGATAGTATAAAGCAGAGATGTAAATGGGGTGCAGATGGAAACAACGAAAAAGGGTAAGTGAAAAAAAAGGAAGGGTATTTGTGAGAAGAAACTAAAAGTAATACCGGAGACAGATTTCCAAGGGATGACGACACCACAATTTCATCATGATTTCATTCCTTGAGGGAGGAAGGAAAAGAACTGGAACAAGTGTCAGAGGGATCTACAATGACGGAGCATGACTGTGAGAGGATTAAGAGAAAATGGTCCATTAAAAAGACTTAACACTTTTAAAAGTGTCACTGCATTTGAAAGTTTCCTATTAGGACACAGGCATCTTGATGGAGATATTCCGGCCAGCATTCCGAGAACCAGCTTTGACTGAGCCCTGGGAGTTTGCACTGCTTGAAGCAGCTCAATCCCCACCCACCGCTGGCAGTGGGCGTCCAAGACACCAGCATCAACAAATATTTTCTCAAGGATAAAGTGGCTTAGAGCTCTTGCCTTAATAGGAACACATTATCTACTCAGAGAAGCCAGGAGAGACCCTCATAATTTCATCTATTAAAAATATTTTGTGACTCAGTGTTTCTTAATACTTGTCAAAACTTTGGTTGAGAGAAACCATTAAAAAAGGATTTTCTAAAGCATATGCTCACATTCCTCTTTTTTTTTTTTTTTTAAGTAATCTTAAATCTAAACCAAAAAAATTAAAATGAAACTAAACCCACTGCCGTCAAGTGGATTCCAACTCATTGTGACACCACAGGACAGAACAAACTACCCCGATAGGGTTTCCAAGGCTGTAAGTCTATAGGGAAGCAGACTGCCACATGTTTCTCCCATGGAGCAGCCCATGGGTGCGAACTGCTGACCTTTAGGCTAGCAGCCGAGTGCTTTAACCACTGCACCACCAGGAATCCTTAATCTTAAATCTACCACAGACTAAACCAGACTTTCAGAGAATCATGAACTGGTATTGCATCATAATGGTGACTTACAAAGTTGTTTTTGTTAAAATACAATTTGGCATGATAACATCAGCTTACATTAAGAGACAGTCCGGGGGGGAAAAAAAAAACAAACTATAAAACATGTAACTGTATGAAAGAAGTTGAAGGTCTCCTTCATTACAGTACACAGTGATCACTTTGTAACCATCTATGGCGAAAATGTCTCTATCAGTTCCTCGTTAGTAACAGTTGGCCTTCTGGGAAGCAACTGGGGTTTTTTTTCCCCCTTGTAGACACTGTGAATTATATAATTGATCATGAGTCCCCCTTTGCATTGGATGCTGTAAAGCTTGAGCCAATTTTTTGTATAATCTCTATCAATATGTGTAAAACTGGTGACATGCTTTTTATGTTCTTTTGGCTCTGTTTTACTTTTCTACCATTGTGTATTCTTCACCTTATGTTTCCCACCATTAAAAATTTATTTTACCTTCCTACGTTGTATGCTGACTTCAATCATGCACTAAAATTTAACGAACAACAAATGAATTAATCCGTACTTCTGATGATGAAGAAGTTATACCATGATATTCCATGTGATAAAGTATAGGGGGCCTATCTATAGAATTTAAAAAAATCATGTAACAAGAATCCTGGAGGTAGGCAAACACTAGTGCTTTCAGCTGCTCAAACATGTTGGACTTAACGTCACTTAGATTTTCTAGAGCTTTTCCTTGGGTGGGAAACCCCAGTGGCGTAGTGGTTAAGTGCTACGGTTGCTAACCAAAGGGTTGGCAGTTTGAATCTGCCAGGCGCTCCTTGGAAACTCTATGGGGCAGTCCTACCCTGTCCTATAGGGTCGCTATGAGTCGGAATCGACTCGACGGCACTGGGTTTGATTTTTGGATTTTGGTTCCTTGGGTGACAAGACGGCTGCTGCACCTCCACTCATTCTGCCATCATGTAAAGCAGGACGAATGGAATGGCAGCAGGGACAGTGCCAGTAGACATCCTTCTACATCTCAGTGGCCACACCCTATCCCACTGTCACCCATACTTACAAGAGAAGCTAGAAGAAAAACAAGCTACTACATTTACAGCCTCTATATCACAGGGAAGCAGGTGAGAAGGGGTTAGGATTAGATGCTGGGTGTGATGAGATGAATTTTAGCACTGGTATGAACCATGGAAATGAGATAATCTGCTAAAATAAACCCAAGGTTTTTAAGGCCTCAGTTCAAGTTTGATTCATATTATCGCTCTACTCTCTAACTTGTCAAGGAAAAACATTGGTCTATGCTTAAAAAACGGAAACATTTATACAACTGGAGGATTGTTATAGAGTTGCAACTGAAAGAAAGCATAACAATGGGAAGGATTTTTTCTAGACAACTTAACCAGCCCTGCACCACAGAAGAGTGATCTCACTACAGAGCGTGGCACTGCTGCATTCATTCTGGGTTGTACTTTTCTTTTGGAAAGCATTTCAGCCTAAAACTCTTTCAAGTTGCCTAGATCATAAATTATTATTTACCAACAGTTGCTGTGAAGTTGACTCTGACTCATAGTGACCCTATGTGCATCAACTGCGCTCCATAAGGTTTTCAGTGGTTGACTTTTCAGAAGCAGATTGCCAGGCCTTTCTTCCTCAGCACCAACAGGGGGATTCGAACTGCCAACACTTTAGTGAGCAGCCAAGCACAAAACATTTGTGCCACCTGGGGACTCCATTATTAGTTTTACTTAAATCAGAGGAAATGTATTTAGTGTTCCTCTGGTGAAACTAATAAGTAGCTTTATTAACTTTGTTTGTTTGTTTTTACTACAATTCCCATGTTCTGTTTTGTAGCCACATTCTATCGTATGGACTGATATAACCCAATACTGTCAGTTTGGAGTAGGCACGACTAGCCAGAGTGGCAATTCCAGAACTTTAAATGAGACAGACTCCAAGCTATGAAGTTAATGCTCTTCCTCAGCTCCCAGTAACTCTGACGATCAATTCTAATAGATTTGGCCGAAGTTTCCAGAGCTCAGTTAATTGTCTAATTTCAGGGTCTTGCTCAATGCATAATAGTTGTAGAGGAAATCCCAGCTTCAAGGGCATGCCTTCCTCGTAACCATGTATTAGGAACAGATGGGTTTTTAAGACAGAAGCTTGGAGACTCTAACTCATTAAAAAAGGAAATAAAAACATTGAATTATACAATAAATCAATCACAGTAGTAGCTATATTAACATTTTTATGATCTCCTGTGTACTCCAAAAAAAGAAAACACTCATTTTGCAATCCTTAGCCAATGCTGGACATAAAACCATTTTCAGTGGACAGCAGGGGGCTAAGTAACTTCCCCACAAGAAGGAATTCACAGAGAATTTCCCAAAATAGTGACTCTGTTCAGCTTGATACAGGCTCAAGCGAAGCTCGGAGTTTTGTTTAACTGCAGTATCTGGCCTCATTTATCATGGTTTAGTAGTCTAAGCAACAGTTGAATAGCTAAAAATTAGGTGTTCCAATCTCTGTGTTACCAACGATTTTCTCTGACCTTGGACTAGGCATTTGACTCTACAGAATTGCTTTTCAGAAAAGTCACTTCGGCTTTTATTTTTGTTCGGTAGAATAAAAATAACTTTTAAAAAATGATAGCTCAAATATACAAATAAGGTAACCAGAGAAGTTAAACTAGCAACAATGTGTCTTCGCTGATACTTCAACATATTTTGGAGCCCTAAAAGAAGATTTTCTTTGCCACCTAAACGATTTCATCTTTTTTTGTAGAAAGCCTGTGGCCTTTAATAAAAGCAAACTGAAACATTGTCTCATTTCACTGAGGTTTCTGTCTATATCTAGAATGTCTACTATTAAAATGCCATTCTTTATTAACTTTTGGCAGCATCCGGTGAATCACAAAAAATACTCTTTTATATGGGGCTAAGGGAAGATAAGAAATCTATGTGATGAGTAGGCAACTCTCTTGAGTGTGTGGGAAGTACTAGATGAAATAAAAGGATTTGACTAAATGACCTTTTGAGTTCCTGTCTAAGGTCTTTTAGCAGAAATATCTTACCTATGAAATCCAAGTCTGGCTATACGAACACAATACACACACACACACATGCATTTCCATACACACATTTAATTATGTATTTCCACATGAGGTAAAAGAGGTCTCAGGAGAAGTCAAAGAAAGGACAGGTAGGATAGAATGTACTAAGAAGTGGAAAGAAAAGAGAGGGAAAAAATCCTGGCCAAATGCTTAAGAACAAGCAAATCTGAGAAAATATGCATAAAAAGCAAGCATAAACTTTCATAAGGTCCTGCTTGATATCTCAGTTTCTGCTCCATATTAGTAGAACCAATATATCATTCCAGCATTGACAGTTCCTCCCTAGGCCTCCTGCAGATGAAAACGAAATACATTTGCAAGCTGTGCATTCCAATTTTAAATCAAAAAGGTAAGACAAAGGAAAAGAAACACAGCCCTTATCAAAATGGCTTCTCTTCCCTTACTCATTAAGAAAAACATCAAATTTGCAAGAATGGGAAATATAAAAATTGTAGTCTTCAATAAGTGGAAGTGTCAATTTTTTTATGTTGGGGATATTGTTTGCACTGGACTCAGTCAATTGTATGAAATGTAGTTCCATAAATGACAATTTTACATATTTCTATTATTAGAATTAATGATTTTGTGATGATATAAATAGATGTGAAGGTTCTTTACCATTGTTTAATTCTAATAACAATAGCTAATATTATAGAATGCTTAATATGTACTAGGTATTGTTCTCAGGAGCCCTGTGGCACAGTGGTTTAGCCCTTGGCTGCTAATGGAAAGGTCAGCGGTTGGAACCCACTAGCCGCTCAGAGAGAGAAAGATGTAGCAATCTGCTTCCGTGAGGATTACAGCCTTGGAAACACGTTGGGACAATTCTGTTCTGTCCTATAGAGCTGCTATGAGTCACAATTGACTCAAGAGCAGTGGGCACCGTTCCTAGTATTTTGCATTCAGTATACACATACTCAAGAAGCCCTGAGAAGTCATTTCAAATTTGATTCATATTAGCTCTCTACTCTTTAACATGGTAATACAGTGGTTAAGTGCTTGGCTGCTAACCCAAAGATCGGCAGTTCAAACCCACCAGAGGTTCTCTGCGAAGGAAAAGACCTGGTGATTTACTCCCAACTTGATGGCACACAATAACAACAACATACATAAACTCACCACACCCCCATGATGTAGGTATCATTATTATCCCTATTTTCAAGGATGAAGATTTTGAAGCAAATGGCCCCAAAGCACACAACCAGTAAGGGTCGAGGCTAGGATCTGAGTTCAGTGCGGGTCTAGCAACCCTGTCTTAACCACAACACTGGACTGCTTTCTAAGAGTGTTTCACAGTCACCATATTTTTTAATCAACCAATCTTAGCCTAAAGAGTTTAAGGACAGAACACTCAACGAGACAGAAGCCATTACAGCAAGACTATTTCTCTTTAAGTCCCTCACTTCTTTCATGTGAAAATTTTCACAAAATTTTGCTTATCTCTCAAGAGCCTAACAGCAAAATCCTAGGTGAATAACAGATCTTTGATTTCTCACCAGAACATGTGTGGCTGTGTTCTTTTATTGTGTAGCACAAACTACTTCTTTCTATTAGCACACATTCTGCTAAAGAGCAAGGCCCAGTGCTCCAAAGGCATGGTGAGTTCAAGGATGTACCAACCCTTACAATCTTACAACACTGAGTAACCTACAAAAAAGAGCACTGGACTACACTTCAGGGGACTTGAGCTCAGCTTCAGTTTTCTCATGTGAAAATGCCATTACCCTCTTTACAAAAAAAGGGTAAATACATGAATAGAAAATCAAAACGTGGATCATCGAAAATTCTTGGCAAATATCTTGCCTTGTCAATCTGTTTCCTCTTTTTCTCATTATCACCAAATGCAATTAATTCCATAGAAAACGTACTTTAGATCAAACGTAGGTCACATGCTCTTTGGATTCCTATGGAACCTATTGGCTCTTTCTGGATCAATACACCCAGGTTGAGGAATTACTCATTTCTAGTTTTATTATTAGGCCTTAGAGGAGGGAGTGGTTTTATTTGAACAATGGAACTGTCTCATACAGAACAATATAATTGCTGAGTATGCTCTCCTTTAACAAAATATCTAAGGGACAAAGAAAAACTTCCCGTCTCACAATGCTTTTTCAAAACTTACAAACCAAAGATTTAAGCATTCGCTCTAGCAGGGATAGATCACATTCAGAGTAGTATAAGGGAGGCACCGAGGAACTGCAGAGATCATGTAAAAGGAGAGGTAAGAGCAGCAGAGGGCAAAAGGAAGAATTAAATCTGGAGGAAAAACAGAAAGCAAGAGCCAGTGGAGTGAAAGATGGAAGAGGGGAGGACTGGAGAAGGAACGACAGTAGAAGAATGGCATCTCGGCCCTGGTTGTTAAGTATGTTTGCCCATGTTTTATTTGGGGACCAGAAAGAAGCAAATGCTGTGGATCTCCCTGGGCCTCTGGGGACTCTGATACTCTCAGAAGTGAAGCAGTTATTCACTCCCACTGGGCTCACTGCTTTTGGGGGAGTTGTGCAGATTCTTGTGGCTGAGCAAGAAAGAACTCCACTCAGGTACCTATAACAATGTTGCCCTCCTTACGGACTACAAATCTGCCACCAAATCTGATTTCTTTCAAAAATGTGTCACCTTAGGTCTGTATCAGATTTAACCGTTCCCCTTTTTATGACCTCAAGACAAAAATAAAGAATTGGTGAATTTTAGAAATTTAGCTTTCATCCACTCTATAATTCATCTCTTATGTACAGCTCTGGTATGCCCCACATTCACTTGCTTTTGAGTTCCAGGCTCTCTGCACAAGCGATTAAATTTAGTCCTCTAAAAAGTAAGTGCACTTACTTTTTATGACACATTGGCTGGGCTGTCACAGCATTCTGGAATATTCTTTTCTTTTAGATTCTGAGAAATGTATAAACATTTTTTCTTTTTTAAAAGTCCTCTCATACCTCTACAAAGTTTTAAAAACTAATTTTTCTGCAAGCCACTGACAAAAGGAAAAGCCCGGTATCTCTGCGTACCAGAGTACCAGCCACCATAAAAGGTACTCTGCTCTCCCCAAATCTGGTAAGGGATAGCGATTCCTTGGGAAACAGTTTGTAATTTAACTTACTGCTATCTCTTCAAACAGGCTATTTATAATAGGAGGCTGAGGATAGCCTACCAAACTTCATGTGGAGAGAGGTTTTTCTGGGTTGCTCTGAGGGAGCTGACTTTCAAGAGATTTTTGAGTAGTCCTCAGGACTGGAAAATTGCATTATCGGCTTCATGTCCAAAAGCAGAAATCTGTAATTTTTAATGGTAAATGTAAACAGCAATTACGGCATATTGTTCGAAGTGTGTCAAAATAAATGCATAGTATTTGCAGTTGGGAAAAAAAAATCACAAAATCAGGCACAGTAGTAAAAAATGAAAATTGGTATTTTTTGCAAGCATATTTTCATACAAAGGGTCCAGAGAGCACACCAGTTGACCACCAAGTTCTACTTATTGCTGTTATTTTGCACACAAAGGTCACCATTTGAGCTTGTAAAACCACAAAAGCACCATATGGCTCAGCTCACAGTTCTTTAGAGCAGTGACATTGTTTTAGTATCTCTAAGTGGAACAGGGAACACAGGAAAGCAAAAATCAGGAGCAACCATCGGGATGATTATTCAAATTTTTAACACATGCTAGGTAACACAGCCATCTACTCAAAGCCCTAAAGGACTCTACCACTGTCAAAAACATAAGCAGAAATCAATCAGCAACTCCCAAATGTTGACTTCGTGGTCTGTGTCTAAGACACCACACACCACTGACACATAATTGCTCCCCTTGTCTCCATTGCTAGATTTCATTAGTGAAATAGAAAACACGATTGTAAAAGATTATGATAATTTAGAAGCCATCACTAGATAATTTCTCAATATATAATAGCCCATACTAAAGTTAAAATGTAAAAGGCAAATGATGTTGAAGTTGAACTTGAGACATTTAGCCCACATGACCCTTAATTTCTTCACCTGCAAAATGGTACTAACAGGGATGTGCCTTACTTACCTGGAAGGAAGGCCTGGAGATCTATTCCTGAAAATTAGACAATGAAAACTCCAGGGATTACAACAGAATACTGTTCACTCTAGTACTGGAAGCTGAGCCCCCTTGGTTGGCAGGCACTCAAAATGCACAGTAGCCACAACAATGAACTCGATCACACCAATCACTGTGAAGATGGTACAGGACCAGGCAACATTTCCTTCTGTTGTAGACTAACCACCATGAGTCACAGTCAACTTCACAGCAATTAACGGCAACAATAACTTCCCTCACAAAGTTGTAAGGATAAAATGATACATAGCATGTGGAAGCTTTGCGTGAAGTATAAGGTAATATTTAAATGTGAAATATTATAATATATCCATGAATATTATATGTACGGTCTGTTAGAGTTTTTTTTTTTTGTCCTATTTAGATAGGTACCATGTTTATAAATTATCTAAAGTGATTTATCTATTTTTTAGTAATCATAAAATCTCTCTTTCAAGTTTTCCACTTGGACAAATGGAACAATATGCTATGATAATATTAAGCCAAAAAACCAAACCCGTTGCCAGAGAGTTGATTCCAACTCACGGCAACGCTATAGGATGGAGTAGAACTGCCCCATAGTGTTTCCAAACAGTGGCCAGTAGATTCGAACTGCCGACCTTCTGGTTAGCAGCTGAGCTCTTAACCACTGCACCACCAGGGCTCCAGTAATATTAAAGTAGATTTTAAATGTGTAAATTTTTTTTCCTGCAACCTGAGTCCTATCTCCATAGAGCCGTCTTCTAAAATTAGCAGAAAAATAAATGAAATTTAGCTCTACTTTTATTAAATGGGAAAATTAAAAAGAGAAAAATAGTTTTGGAAATGAATTCTAACAGTATTTCCAAATAATGAATATGTTGGTAAAATTAATTGTATGCAATGATTCTCCTATATCCCTGGTCTTTTTTGAAAAAGATCAGGCTACCTCGTGAGTTTGCAAGAAAAATTGCTGGAGCAAGACATGGCATTCCCTCCAGTGATGAGTGATTTGGGATGTAAGGTCTGTAAAAAGTTAGTACATTAAAAAAAAAAAAAAAATACACTGCTATCCAGTAGATTCCAACTCATAGCAACTCTACAGGACAGAGTAGAACTGTCTGATAGGGTTTCCAAGGCTGTAGTCTTTATGGAAGCAGGCTGCTACACCTTTCTCCCCATGGGGCAACTGGTGGGTTCAACCACTGACCTTTCGGTTAGCAGCCGAGTGCTCAACTACTGTGCCACCAAGTCTCCTTAGTTACCACATACCCAAAAAACCAAACCCGTTGCCATCAAGTCAATTCAGACTCATAGCGATCCTATAGGATGGAGTAGAGTTGCCCCATAGGTGTTTCCAAGGAGTGGCTGCTGGATTCAAACCGCTGACCTTTTGGTTCACAGCCAAGCTCTTAACCACTGTACCACCAGGGCTCTGGTTACTACATAAGCTCCACTAAATGAGACCAAAATGTTAATTTGTTCACTGGAATCTTTTAATTAAGGGCTGAGAGCTCCTACCTCCTGACTCTGTTTGTAAACTCAGCCTTTCTGTTCAAGAATCTGTCCCTGCAAATGAAAGACACAAATGATAAATATGCATGTGCCCACAGCGGACATGCGTGCTCTACTGCCGCCCTGCTCGCACCCATCTGCTCCCGTGGCAAAGTGCCCATTGGCACGATAGCGCCTTTTACTTCAGTAGGGCTGCCAGCCTCCCAAGGGTCTGTGTGTGGGTACACTGTGGTGAATGCTAGCTTTCCGCATGCAGCCCTTCCACCCAAAGTGCATATGGGGCTGTTTGCACTTGACCACACTTGTTGGCTCTCAAGTGTCATAAAACAAATGCTCCGCACATGAATAAAAGGAGGGCAGAACTGCGCTCGTATTTCAGGCATCGGTGCACACAGAACACATGCAAAACTTCCTGAAGGAAATGGCTCCTTGTGGACAAGGAGGCCATGGACAAAGGAGGAAGCAAAGTGATCCATTTATATGTTATTAGTGTGAGATGTAAGAAGTAATATTAGCCTGAGGGCCCCAGAGTGGGCATTTTAATCATCCTGCATAAAAAATACATTCCCTTTTCTCACACGGTTCTGTGAAGGTCTGGGACAGATGATAAGTGTACATGGAGAATTTCCCTGTCTGGGGGCACTGGTGACCCGGTGTAGCATGCTGCCTTTACAGTCCCTCCCTAAACCCAAATCAGAAAGAACCAGAGCAAAGGACAGGAGGCAAAACCTAACGGCTTTAGGGTGGCTGGATAATAGTGAAGCACTGAAATTATACGTCTGTTTTAAGGACTAACTGTTCTAGAAATGGCTATGTTCTTTATAAATATTAAACAGCAGTAGCAAAAGGCAAACAGGATGATGAATAAAACAACTCACAGAAATCAAAACATATGGCATCTAAATTTACAGGAATTTCATGCATGTCAGAGGGGCATAAATCAAAGGCACTGCTATAAGAGAACCCAGAAGTGTGACAAGTACTATATTTACTCATTCATTTTTTTCTCTCAACAAATATTAAAGAATGCTGGGGATACAAAGGTGAACAAGACACAGACTAAATCACTTCCCTCACAGAGCTTACATTTCAGTGAGCAGAAAGACAGTAAATAAACATCCAAATAAATGTATGATGCAATGTCAAATAGTAAAGGCTATGAAGAAACGTAAAGTGGAAAAAAAAAAAAAGGGACAGAGAATGACAGGGGTGCTACTTTAGATAGATTAGGCAGAGAAGGTTCACTGAGGATATTTGACCTGTGTGAAGTGAGAGAGTAAGCCTTGGGAAGATCTGGGGAAGGGCATTTCAGGGGCAGAAGGTACGAACACCTGAAGTGGGCAAAAGCTTGGCATATTCAGGGAACATCAGTGAAGCAGAGGGAGAGAGGGCAAGGAGCTGAGTGAGATGGCATGAGGTGGACAGAGAGGTTGGGGCAGATCATACAGGACCTGTAGGTGATGCTTGGTGAAGACACCGATTTTCACGTTACATGTGACAGACAATGACAGAAGGTTGCAGGCAGATGAAATGACATTATCTCTGATTTACACTTTTGTGAGATTATTCTTGCCTTGTTTCTGAAGGACTGGCCATGAGAAGCAGAGATTCCAGTCAGTCAACTACTAAAATAATACAGACAAGAAATAATCGTTCTCTTGGCAGAGCGGGTGAGAAATGGGGTATGTTTGAGAGCGCAGTTGGCAGAATTTGCTGGTGGAATGGTTATGGGTAGATAGGCAATGGGAGACAAGAATAACATCAGGCTGACTGGAATCATACTGCAGTGATGAAAGGCTGGAAGAGGAGCATATATCAGGGAAGGGAGTAATCAGGAGTCCTGTTGGAAATACCAAGTAGGCAAGTGTAAATAAAAGTCTGGAGTTCAGACTTCTACCATCAGAAACTAAAGCCAAAACACTAAGAACAGATCTTTCACATGGTGATGGTTTTTATATTGTTGTTACCGTTGTTACTGCCAAGCTGACATCATCTTTTGACTCTAAGATGTTACTTGAGGAAAGGGTTTGATCAATGGGAATAGGTTAACTTGGGTATGGCAGGATTTGTTCAAGGGGTCTACCCAAAACATGTTCTAGTTCTGAACTAGATGCAGAATCTTCAAGGATGAAGTCCCAGGATATGTACCTCAAGGATGAAGTTCCCTAGGTAAGCACACATTTGAAACCATTGCCCTCGTATACACTTGTCCAAGCCCTCCGAATCATGAAATGTTTGCCAAATCTGTCTGTTAACAGCTGCATGGGAGGGACACCATAGTTGTCTTTTATATTACCACCGTATTGAGTACGGAAAACACATTTCTAAACAAATATATCAGGATAAATCTAAAAATGGCTTGCTTTTCAAAATGGTGCTTTGACTGCCACGAGTGACAGCAATGCTGCTGCACCTCAAAGAATATTTAAGAAACTAGTTTCTTTTGGAACTGTAACCACAGTCAGTGGTATGACTTGAATGTCACAGGTACAGAAACAGTATGGAATAGGGAGTTGGTGGCACAGTGGTTAAAGCAATTGCCTTCTACTCAAAAGATCCGTGGTTTGAAACCACCAGTGGCTCCGTGGGAGAAAGATGTGGCAATCTGCTTCCATAGAGATTCACAGCCTTGGAAACCCTATGTGGTCACTATGACTTGGAATCAACTCCATGGCAGTGGGTTTTTTGGAACTTGGGTACTAGACTAAAATCTGCAGCCTCCAGTAAATCGTGTCACTTAAGGAATTTTTTTTTAATCTTTCTGAATGTATTAGTTATCTAGTGTTACTATAACAGAAATATCACAAGTGGATAGCTTTAACAAACAGAAATTTACTCTGTCACAGTCTAGTAGGCTGGAAATCCAAATTCAGGGCACCAGCTCCAGGGGAAGGCTTTCTTTCTGAGTTGGCTTTGGAGGAAGGGCCTTGTCATCAATCTTCCCCTGCACTAGGAGCTCCTCAACACAGGGACCTGGGTACGGATCACACGCTCTGCTCCTGGCACTCCTTTCTTGATGGTATGAGGTCCCCATGTTTCTCTGCTCTCTTCTTTCTTTTATATCTCAAAAGAGATTGACTTAAAACACAACTTAATCTTGTAGATTGAGTCCTTCCACATTAACACAACTGCCACGAGTTCCACTTCATTAACATCATAGAGGTAGGATTTACAACGCATAGGAAAATGACATCAGATGACAAAAAGGTGAACAATACTGGGAATCATGGACTCGCCAAGTTGATACACAGTGTTTTTTTTTGGTGGGGGGAGGACAAAATTCAATCCATAACACTGGACCACAGTTTACTCATCTTTAATTTGAGGATCTCACTATATTAGTGATTTTTGAAGAGCCCTAAGACTCCACACTGTTGCTTCAAACAAGAACTTGGGTAAAAGAGGAGACAGATTTGCTTTTATCTGTTTTCTACTTGTGTATCAGACTTCATTTGAGTAAAAAAAAAGGTTCCCTTACTTAAAAAAACAAACTAAAAACATAAGTTTTAAAAAGGAACTAAAATGTGCTAAAGCTTCATTAAAGGCCAAGCACTTTCACTTGTCGTCTCATTTCTCACTACAACCCTATGAGCTCTAGGGTTATAGATCACCCATTTCATAGGTGAAATAATTGAGGCTCAGAGGAGCTAAAAACAAATAATAACTTTTTTAGCAAACTTCTTTAGTTTGTAATCAGATCATTTCATAGGCAGGGCTACAATGCCTATAGCCTTTACATTAAACATAGTCTTCCTTCTAGAGCTCTATGAGCCTGTTTTTTACTTAAAATGATAGAACCTAAATTTATAACATTTCTTCCTTAGCTCTCAATGATCTGGGGCAATTGTCAAAAATTGTCCAACACAAAATTCTCCCCTAAGCTTTAGCTTCACATATAAAAACTATATACTAGGACAGCTCCTTCTAGATGTTTTACGGATACCTCAAACTCAAGTTTAAAACAAACTCAGTATCTTCCAACCAAACCGGCTCCTCTTCTCTATCTTTTTGGATAACTCCACCATCCACGCAGTCAACCTCTGACTCCTCCTTCTCCCTCATCTACATTCTGCTAGGCTCTGATAAAGTTTCCTCATAAACAGTTCTCAGCTCTATTTGTTCCTTTCTGTTTTTCATTAAAACAACAACAACAACAGTTGCCGTTGAGTCGATTCCGACTCATAACAACCCTAAAGGACAGAGCAGAACTGCCCCATAGGGTTTCCAAGGAGCGGCTGGTAGATTCAAAGTGTCAACCTTTTTGGTTAGCAGCCGAGCTCTTAACCACTAAGCCACCAGGGTTTCCTCTGTTTTTATATCCCTACTTTAATCATCTCTCATCTAAGCTACTGCAATAACAACCACCTGTTCTGTCTGTATCTGTGTGTATTCTTCATAAGTCCACCCAGGGCTACTACAATGATTTACCCAGAAGAAAAGCCCAATTCTATTATTTTCTTTCTAAAACCTTTCAGTGGCTCTTCATTGGCAAGAACAAAGCACACGTGCCTGAGGTTGGCCTAAAAGGCTCTCCATGATCTGCCCCTGACTACCTCTTCAGCCTCATCCTTTGCCAGACTTGGTCTCAAACCTGTGCACCAGCAACTCTGCGTGACTTTGCCACGTAGCATGTGTCATGTTGGTGTATGTGCTTATACTTTGCCTTTCTTCTCTCATCTTTTTCAGCTGGGTGCCTCCTACTAATTCTTAAGACTAACTCAGCAGTCTGTTCCTTCAGGATGTCTTCCATTTTGGATTAAGTCCTTTTCCTCTGTATGTTCTTCTATCTCATCATTTAATCTACAGTTTGAAATTATTAGTATATGAATCTCCCCAACTACACTATGAAATATTTCAGAAACTGTGTTCTATTAATTCTCTTGTTCCGACTGCCTAATGGTACCTCACACATGGTATCCTCTCACACACACAGAAAAAAAAACTGTTGAATAAAAAAAGAAACGTCGAAATTGAAGGCATTTGTGCTGGATCAACTGGACATTCACAGGAAAAAAAAAACACTCAACCCTTGAATCTCATATTCTACAAAAATTAACTGAAAATGGATCATGGAATTAAATGTAATATTATAAAACTTTCAGAAAAAAATACAGGAGAAAATTTCAG
Organism: Elephas maximus indicus; assembly: GCF_024166365.1. Taxonomy (NCBI): domain Eukaryota; kingdom Metazoa; phylum Chordata; class Mammalia; order Proboscidea; family Elephantidae; genus Elephas; species Elephas maximus. Next base: position 42,188,549 of record NC_064829.1, on the reverse strand, counting down.
TATTTAGAGCTAGGTAAAGAGTTCTTAATACAAAAGCGCAATACATAAAAGGAAAAATTGATGAATTGGACCTCATCAGAATTAAAACTGTTTGTTCTGTGAAAGACCCTGTTAAGAAGTTCAAAAGACAAGCTACAGACTGGGAGAAAATATTTTCAAACCACATATCCAACGTATAGAATATATATATAAAGATCCCTCAAAATGCAACAGTAAAAAAAAAAAAAAAAAAAAACAATAATCCAATTAAGAAAATGGGCAAAAAACATGAGACATTTCACAGAAAAGGATATATATATATGGCAAATAAGCATGTGAAAAGATGTTCAACATCATTATCACTGTTGTTGTTAGGTTGTTAGGTGCTGTTGAGTGGGTTCTGACTCACAGTGACCCTATGCACAACACAACGAAACACTGCCCAGTCCTGCACCATCCTTACAGCCGTTACCATTAGGGAAATGCAAAATGAAACCACAATGAGATATCATTACATACCTACCAGAATGGGTAAAATAAAACAAAGTGATAACACCAAATGCTGGTGAGGATGTAGAGAAACTTGATCTTTCATATACTGCTGATGGGAATGTAAAATGGTACAGCCAATCTGAAAACAGTCTGGCAGTTTTTAATAAAACTAAACATCCAGCAGTTTCGCTCCTAGTTATTCATTCCAGAGAAATGAAAACTTATATTTACACAAAACCTATACATGAATGCTCATAGGATCTTTATTTGTAATAGCCCCAAACTAAAAAAAAAAAAAGTCATCCTGATGAATGATTGATTAAACTAACATCCGTAAATTCATACCATGGAATGCCATTCAACAAAAAGGAATGAACTACGCATATATGAAATATCTTAATGAATCTCAAGGGATTTATGCTGAGTGGAAAAAAAATTTCAAAAGGTTATATATAGTATGATTCCATTTATATAACATTTTGAAATGACTAACTATAGAGATGGAGAACAGATTAGTGGTTGCTAGGGGTTAAAGACGGGAGGTGAAAATGAGAGAGAGGTGGGCAAAGCTGTAAAAGGGCAGCACTACGGATCTTTGTAGTGATAAAACCGTCCTCTATCTTGACTCCGGTGGTGTCTGCTGGTGTCTGCATACATCTACACTTGTGATAAAATTCTACAGACCTCAACACAAGAGTCTGGCTGCTAACCAAAAGGCCAGCAGTTCTAATCCACCAGCTGCTCCTTGGAAACCCTATGGGGCAGTTCTATTCTGTCCTGCAGGGTCAGTACAAGTCAGAATCTACTTGATGGCAATGAATTATTTTTTTTAAGGTTTTGATCACACACATGCACACACACACACATGCACACGCACACACAAGTGTATCTAAAACTTGTGAAATGTGAATAAGTTTGGTTGATTGTACTAATGTCAATTTCCTGGTTGTGATACTGTATTAAAGTTTTGTAAGATGTTACCATTGGAGAAACAGGGTGAAAAGTACTGGGACCTCTCTGTATTTTCCTGCAACTGCATGTAACCCTATAATTACATCAACATAAAAACTTAAAATGAATGAAGGCATTTGAAAGTATTACACAATCTTAGGGTAGCTTCAAAATGAAAAGTTGCGACAATTTACTGAGCAACAGCAGCTGCTTTGGTTAAGCAGATCCAACAGTCATAGAGACGATGAAGTTCCATTGCATTACATCACATAACATTAGTTTAAAAAGATACGCTACTGGAAAGAGATTGGCTGAAAAGCTAACAGGTGTGGGCCCTTGGTGCCTGTGTGGCAAGCAGTGTGTGGCATTAGCGAGTCACTTTTTTGCTCAGCTCTTAGATGAAAGGGTGGGGCTAGATGGGATCTGTACTTCCTTCCAACTTCAGTATTCTACAATCACTTTGTAACCTTAAGCCAAAGACAGAAGATATGAGTTAAATTCCAAAGAAAGAAAGGATTAAAAAAAAACAAAATACCATTGGGATACTGTTAGCAGAAAGAGGTGAAGGCTTTCCTTTTAGTAAGGTTACCAAGGTGTTCTTAGAACAGTATTTGCTGATGACAAGAAACTTTTAATCATCTTCTGGAAACAGGATACATCAAGCAAATACACAGTGTATGGAGCACTTTTTTAAGAAAACTGGAAACATAACATAGCACTATCACATTAAAACAAGTAACAGAGAACAAAGGTAACACACAGTCTATTACAGTAAGCAGGTTGATATACAATGTAACTGAAGATAAGCCTTATTTCATAAATGTATCTATGACTCTGGAATAGTATGGCACTTTTAAAAAACTGCTTTGTTGCGTGTATGTGCATGTGTGTAAATGTACCTTTAAAATAATTACTGAAGGAATTAAGTTCTTTTTATACTGTAGTAGTTTTTCTAAGGAAAAGTCTGGCAAAACAATAGATGGTTAAAGTTTAATGAAGGAAAGTATCCTGCAGTGATGATATCAATCAGAAACTCTGGTAAAGGATTCTGTGGGGCAGGAAGCTGGAGCTGGAGGAGCACAAGAACCAGTATTTTCTGAATAACAATGAGAAACCATACGGATCAGGCCAACCATTGGTCTAAACGAAGATTAAGGGACTTTCTTTTTTTTCTTTTTCCCATAGAGTTTCCCATCTAACAAGGCAAAGTCTGTGAACTTGTTGACAATATTAGTGGAAAAATCCTGTTTGGAATGGATTAGTTAGAGCTATTTCAGTGTAGAGGGATTTGGGTTGAGTGAGTTGAGCCAGCTGTTTTGTGGCATGTTGAGCAAGAATTCAGAGAGGCAGAAAGCAAGGCGAAGTGAGTATACCCTAATAGCTACCAAAACCAAACCCAGTGCCACTGAGTTGACTCCTACTCATAGTGACCCTATAGGGCAGAGTAGAACTGCCCCATAGAGTTTCCAAGGAGTGCCTGGTGGATTTGAACCGCTGACCTTTTGGTTAGCAGCCATAGCACTTAACCACTATGCCACCAGGGTTTCTACCCTAATAGCTAGAACTAATCAAACAACTAAAAGTTTATTCAACTCCTGAACACCAGTGCCACTCCCCCAAGTGTATGGGTCTACACTTCACAACATCAAGGCACAGGGTTGGCTGAGGCTCATGGGCATATCCTTCTGGCCACAGTTTTGTATATCCTCTCTTCATTAAAGGAGCTTGAGATGTTCAGTGTTTAAATGATTTAAATTTCTGAAGTCTCCTACTATTATTGTGGAGCTGTCTCTCTTTTCAATGCTGTTAGAGTTTGTTTTATGTATTTTGGAGCCCTGTTGTTGGGTGAGTAAATATTTATTATGGTTATGCCCTCCTGACACACTGACCCTTTAATCATCATATAGTGTCCTTCCTTATCCTTTGTGGTAGATTTTACTTTAAAGCCTATTTTGACAGAGACTAGTATTGCCACTCCTGCTCTTTTTTGATTTGATGGCACTGGGTTTTTTTTGGGGGGGGGGGGGGGCTTGATATATTTTTTTCCATCCTTTGAGTTTTAGTTTGTGTCTTTAAGTCTAAGGTGTGTCTCTTGTAGGCACCATATAGATGGATCATGTTTTTTTAATCCATTCTGCCACTCTGTCTCTTTATTGGTGCATTTGGTCCATTTACACTCAGTGTAATTACTGATAGGTTAAATAAATAAATATATATATTTTTATGAGTTTAGTACTATCATTTTGATGTCTTTTTGTGTGTGTGTTGTTGACAGTTTCTTTGTTCTTAATTTTCTGTGCTGTGTCATTTTTCTTTAAGTATTTTCTTTTCATTGTTGTTGATCTTGTATTTGCTGAGGCTTTATGTTCTCCTTGCTTTTTATTTTGATGTGTAGGATTATTTCCTTTGTGGTTACCTTAATATTTACCCCTGTTTTTCTAAGTTTAAATCAATCTTTTCTTTATTGCCTTGACTTCCTCTCCACGTGAAAGATCTGTGACTTTTTTTAGTCCCTCTTTTTTTTGTCTTAATGTTGTCATCTTTTACATATTGACATCTCTATTTCCCTATTTTCAGTGTTTTAGCTTTGAGTTATTTTTGTGACTTCCCTATCTGGGTTGATATCTGGTTGCTCTGTCCTGTGTTCTAGTCTTGGGTTATTATCTGATGTAAATGATTTTCTAACTGGAGGGCTTCCTTCAGAATTTCTTGTAATTTTGGTTTGGCTTTTGCAAATTTCCTAAACTTCTGTTTATCTGGAAATGCCCTAATTTCCCCATCACGTTTGAGAGACAGTTTTGCTGGATATGTAATTCTTGACTGGCAATTTTTTTTTTCCTTCAAGGCTTTATATATGTCATCCCATTGCCTTCTTGCCTGCACGGTTTCTGCTGAGTAGTCCAAGCTTAGTTTTATTGACTCTTTGTAGATGACTTTTCATTCATCCCTAGCTGCCTTTAAATTCTCTCTTTATCTTTGGTTTTGGCAAGTCTGATTATAATATGTCTTGGTGGCTTTATTTTGAGATTTACCTTATGTGGGGTTTGACGAGCATTTTGGATAGGTATCTTCTCATCTTTCATGATACCAGGGAAGTTTTCTGCCATCAAATCTTCAATAATTCTCTCTGTATTTTCTGTTATCCCCCCCCTCCCCATTCTGGTACTACAATCACTTGCAGGTTATTCTTCTTGATAGTATCCCACATAATTCTCAGGGTTTCTTCATTTTTTAATAGTTCTTTTATCTGACTTTTCCTCAAATAAGTTGGTGTCAAGTGCTTTATCTTCAATCTCACTAATTCTGACTTTCATTGCCTCAGTTCTGGTCCTATGACTTTCTACTGAGTTGTGTAATTCTGAAATTTTATTGTTAATCTTTTGAATTTCTGATTGCTGTCTCTCTATGGATTCTTGCAGCCTGTTAAATTTGTCATGTGCCTTCTATAATCTTAAGTTCCTCTATTGCTTTACCTGTGTGTTCCTTGGCTTTTTCTGCATTTTGCCTGATTTCCTTCCTGATGTCTTGAAGAGTTCTGTATATTAATCTTTTGCATTCTACCTTCAGTAATTCCAGGAAGTTATCTTCCTCTGGAAGATTTCTTGGTTGTTTTGGGAGCTTGCTGAAGCCATCATGGTCTGCCAGTTTATGTGATTTGGTACTGACTGTTGTCTCCAAGCCATCAATAAGTTATTTACTTTATATTTGCCTACTGTGTTCTAACTTCTTGTTTGTTTTGTTTTGATGTGCCCAAATACACTGCTCGTGTGAGCTAGTTTGATTATTGGCGACTTTGAAGCTCTAACATCCTGTCACCGGTGGTTAGATCTGTTACTAGGTATATAAGCCCAGGAGTCTGTTTACTTTTCTTGTATGGATTCAGCTCAGGTGTCCAGATAGTCGGTCACCAAGTGTGTGGTGCAGGCTCTTACCTACAGTCCAAGACAGGCAGGGGTGACTGGAGTAGGCACAGGTATCTGGCTGCAGAAGGGGGTCACGCACTGAGCAAGGCAGGGGGCTGACGGCTGCCCCTGAGAGTCTGAGAGGAAAGTATATCCCTATTCCCTATAGTGCATAGGTGGGTGGATTTTGCAGCCAGACTATGCAGACTACGGGCACCCAGTGCTGTTGGTTGTAAGGACTGGATGCACCACTTATTCTTGGACCCCTGTTGCAGGTGGCTAGGTAGTGTGGGTGGAGCCACCAGTCCTCTGGCCCCTGATGTGGGTAGGTAATGACCCTGCTTAACTGGCCGAGTGGTGTCAAATGTTACAAACTTCCCACTCCATCATATAGTTGATACAGTGAAGTTAGGCTTCAGGTATATACCCTGTTATACTGTGCTAATGAGGGCCTATGCTGTTGAAATGGGCCCACACAGGTCTATGCAGGGGTGAAAGGCATTCAAAGTCCATGGGCCCCTTATGCCTGTGCCTAGGCGAAAGAGCTGTACATGCCCTGAGTTCCTGGCATAGGGGAACTGGCAGATTTTTTCCTGTTTGTTAATTTGTTTCCTCTCCAAGGCTGACAGAATGGCTCAGGATGCGTGATAGGCCATACTTCTGGCCCAGGAGAAGTGACAATCAGCAATTGCTGAAGCCAGCCTGGGATCCAGTGCAGAGCAGGGAGAGAGTTTCTTCCCAAATGGGGTGTTTTTTGTTCCACACGGTAGGTTAGAGGCATGAACTTATTTTTTGCCAATTGAGGGCCGTTTCTCACTAGTTCTGGAGGGTTGAGCAGACTCTCCAACGCTCAGACTCTCCCAATGTGAAAATGCGTCCCAAATACCATTGCTTGCCTCACTGTGCTCGTCAGCTGATCTGGCCTGCAGGGTGCTGGTTCCTGCCAGCTCAGGTCTGGCAACTGCTCGCTGCTTCTGAATCATCTCTCCTTCTCCCTGCCACTCAGTGTGATTCTTCAACTTTGCCTTTGATGTTGAGTGTCATATATAATCAATTTACTTGTTTTTTTGGGTCTTTGTTGTAAGAGGGACCACTGGAAGTATATGCCTACTCCGCCATTTTGGCCCCGCCTCCCTAAAAGATTTAAGTTTTTAATAAAGCCAGTGTGATTCACCATGAGACTTATAGCTCTCACATCAATGGTGGTCCCTAGATCAGTAGCATCAACATCACCTGGTAACTTGTTAGAAAAGCAAATCTTCAACCTTCACCCTAGACCTACTGAATCAAAAACTTCAGGAATGGGGCCCAGCAGTCTGTTATTTTCACAGACCCTCCAGGTGATTCTGATGCAGAAAAAAAGGTTGAGAACCACTGCTTTATATATGTCCCATCTCTCTGGGCTGATGTGGAATTTGAACAAAGATAATGTAATCAGAGATTTTCTTAACCATATAAACTGATCCTTCACCTTAAGGAAATGCTGTGAGAACTAAGAGCAAACTTTAAGAGTACTTAAATACCCACTGTGGGGTGAATTCTGACCACTAGAATCTCTCTCCTAACATGGGCCAGATTTTATTCTTTCTCTTCCATTCCCCCCAGCTCCCTAAAGGCAGGGGAATCTCTCTTGTCAGGAGTCCTAACTCTCAAACACAGTGAAATGGGCAAAGGATTCAGATTTTGGAAGCAATTGAGTAGGGCTCAAGTTCCTGCTCAGCCATTTATTAGCTGTGTTATCTGTGACAAATGACAAATTCCGAGCGAAAGGAGTAAGGAATTTCTAATTCACATGGTTGTTGTGAGGAAAAAATGAGACCCCATCTGGGAAAATTTCTTTGTAAGCTGTATCTCATTGCACAAATGTTAATTTAAAAATATTATTTTCTTTCCACTTAATTGGAAACCCTGGTGGCGTAGTGGTTAAGTGCTACAGCTGCTAAACCAAGGGTTGGCAGTTCAAATCCACCAGGTGCTCCTTGGAAACTCTATGTGGCAATTCTACTCTGTCCTATAGGGTCACTATGAGTCGGAATCTACTCGACGGCACTGAGTTTGGTTTGGTTTTGGTTCCACTTAATTGGCTTATCCAGGAAAAGGTAAATTCAGTGCATAAAATCTTGCAGTGGACCTCAGGATCAGACATCTACTGTTCTACTGCTCCACTGTCTTCTTTTTCACTGTACAAGAGTCTAGAGATTTGGGAGGTTTGCTTAGGTTTTCATTGCAGATATCTGAGGTGGGCTGCAGGCAGCAGTTAATGGTATCTCCACTTGTTCACGCATTTGTGGTTCCCTTGTCCAAGGAAGCCAATGATATTGTCACATACCTCCTGATAGCCTTTCTGCTTCTAGTAATTGCTACATATTTTTTCATATTTCTCACATTTCATACGATAATGCCATTTTGCCTTTTTAATGTTGTTTCACTAATTGTTTCCCTTAATTGCATCTCCGAGTAGAATGTAAGCTTTCTAAGGACAAGGCAGTCCTGTCTCCCACTCTGCATGGTGCTGGCACACAGCAGGTCCAGCATCCACATGAACACTGATGAATGAACACCTTCATCTTCCTCCAGTCCCACACTGAGCCACCTAGATAGCTGGGATGTCATATGCAACAGACTGATGACTTTCCTAATGAGAATTTAGAGCTAATCAATCAACTGTCAGCTCAGCATCTGGCAGAGCCAGAATCACCTTTCGGGTATTGCTAAAGAACAATGATGTTACAAATAAAATACTATTTTTTTTTTTGCATCTGAACTCTCCCATACTTTCCTCTATCCTACGTAAAGACTGGCATACTTTTTTTTTTTTTTAGTGTAAGTCTTTAGTTTTGCAACCATTCTATGTCAAGTTCATTATCAGCATATATTTTGCTGCCAAGCTTAGTGTTTATCTTATGGATTTATATCGATCTCATTCAGTGTTTTCTGGGGTCATGGACTCTGAGATTAGTATAGATCTAGCCCACAATAATGTCCACCTTGGCAGCTTTAAGAGATGTGAGACAAGGGACTGCTGAAAGATAAACTGAGCTCTAAAAGCTGTGTCTATGAAAAGGTATGACAGTCTACAACAGTGCCACCAATACCTTCACCACCAATCTTAAGCAACTATTAAGCTTTCCATGAATCATTATATTCATACAGATAATTTTCATTCACTGTAGTCGTCTTGATTATAACAGTGGCCACATCTTATGAGAAATGAGTATCATCTTCATATGCTGGCTAGCTATTCTGTTTCCCAGAATGCACTGCTTAGTAGAAAATATCTATTTTTTTACCAAACATGCAAACTCTGGTAAACCATAACTTGTGATATGCAAGCAATGGTTAGTTAAACATTATTGTTAATTACTTCTCATGTTGCCAAGGGTTGTTTTTGCTGTGTTTTGTTTGTTTTATTTTTGGAGAGATGTCCATTCAAGGATATAACATGCTTTCCATATCTAGGGCCCTAAAGTTTTCCAGTATCAGCAGATTATGTACTTCTCAAAATTCAGTGATAGTAACAACAATATCACTGTAGAATTAAGCTTCACTCTCTGACCCAAAAGAGTCTCCAGAAACCACACACTGAAGCTGTGCTGTCAGTTGGCTGGATTTACTTCAAGGGGATGGGACATTCCTATATGCTGAGGGGTTTTTAGGGACTGAGGAAACCCTGGTGGCATAGCGCTTAAGTGCTACAGCTGCTAACCAAAGGGTCGGCAGTTCAAATCCGCCAGGTGCTCCTTGGAAACTATGGGGCAGTTCTGCTCTGTCCTATAGGGTCGCTATGAGTCGGAATCGACTCGACAGCATTGGGTTTGGTTTGGTTTTGGTTTTCAGGACCTGCTCTCAGCAGACACTTGTTTCATTTAGATATGAACTCCATTTGCTTTTCCTGTCTCAGGGAGAAAGGGTTACATTTCAGCAGTAGCTAAGAGTATGACAGTTCCTAGCAGACCAACTGAGAAAAACAGAGGACCAGAAATATGATTTACTAGTATGTACTTGACATTTTGAGATGAATCAGTACATTCAGAAATAGCCCCATTTCTCTCATGGTGAGCTACTGAAAAGTAAGTTAAAAGATGAACTATAACACTTTTTTGGAAGAAGAAATGGTTGAGGGAGTGTTAATGTTACTACTAGGGGCACCTAGTATTTCTATATTATAACTCAAGTCCATTGCTCCAAACCTATATATAGCCCAGTCCACGGAACACAAGGCCTGAGGCTGAGGGTACTCTGGGAAGTAAGGAATCGGGGAAGTATACGGCAGGCTGATCTAGTGTGCAAGCTGGCATTGTGCTTACAGACAGTCTCAGAGCCGTGACTGAGCATTCAACAGGTGCAGACATTCACATGATGCAGCAGAAATGTAACTTCACAACACCCCCATCCCAAATAACAGGAAATATGCTTGAGTTGGACCTAGTCAAGTCCAAGCCAGTTACACTCATATTTTCCAAGACAAGGTAACCCTAGAAATCTGAAGAACTTGAGGACATCCATGAGGCTGATGTACGTATACTTGTCTAGTCTATTTAAATATGCTTATAGCGTTACTTATTAGGAGTTCCAGGGTGGCACAAAGAGCTACACACTCAAACTACTAACAGAAAGGCTCACAGTATGAACTCACCCAGAGGCACTTCAGAAGAAAGGCCTGGCAACTGCTTCCAAAAGGTCACAGCCTTGAAAACCCAATGGAGCAGTTCTGCTCTGCACACACGGAGTTGCCATGAGTTGGAACTGACTTGATGACAACTAGTTTGATTTTTTTTATCATTATTTATTAATATTTATGACTAGCTATTTCTATAGGGCTGTGGGTTTGGGTGTTAATTTTTAAGGAAGAACATTTAAGGGCAGAACCTAATTTTGTAGATATATCACTTATTCTCAACTATGGAGAAAAAAAAAAAAACTTTTTTTTTTTTTTTTAAATAAACCACAAGGTATGACTAAGGCATCACTCTCCATCCACCCAGTGGCTGCCCTTCCTAATTACACATGACTTGAAAGCATCCTATCCATATAGACAGTGGTTTGTATATTCCTTTCTTCTTCTCCACCAACTAGAGCTACTCTGTTCCCTACCTGATTGCTTACTCTAGACAGCAATGCCCAGGCAACTCTAAAGTTATCTACTAGCTTCTTTAACTTAGTCACAGAGTTTGGGAATTTTAGTCTTCCACTTGGTAGTTCTCAGACAATGAACGAGTTACTTAGCTTCTCTATTCCTATCTTCTTCTTATATACAAAATATAGCAACAACACTATCACCAAGGGTATTAAGAGGATTAAATGAGATAATAGGTAGAAAGTGTTTAGGACAGTTCCTGGCAACAGAAAGTCTTCAGTATATATTCATATATCCCCTTAGTAGATTCCAGGTTCAAGGAGCAAACATCTTTTTTTTTTTTTTCCTGTGCTTTAGATGAAGGTTTACAGAGCAAACTAGTTTCTCATTATACAGTTAATACACATATTGTTTTGCGACATTGGTTGCCAACCCCATAACCTGTCAACACTATCCCCCTCTCGACCTTGGGTTTCCCATTTCCATTCATTCAGTTTTCCTGTCCTCTCCTGCCTTCTCATCCTAGCCCCTGGGCTGGAGTGTCCATTTAGTCTCATACACATGGTTGGGCTATGTGTATTATTGTTTGTTTTATGGGCCTGTCTAATTTTTGGCTGAAAGGTGAACGTCAGGAGTGACTTCGAAACTGAGTTAAAAGGGTATCTGAGAGCCATATTCTCAGAGTTTCTTCAGTCTCTGTCAGACCAATAAGTCTGGTCTTTTTCTTTCTTTCTTTCTTCTTTTTTGAGAATTTGTATTTTGTTCTACATTTTTTTCCAGCTCTGTATGGGACCATCTATTGTGATCCCTGTCAGAGCAGTTGGTGGTGGTAGCCTGGCACCATCTAGTTGTGCTGGACTCAGTCTGGTGGAGGCTGTGGTGGTTGTGGTCCATTAGTCCTCTGGACTAATCTTTCCCTCGTATCTTTGGTTTTCTTCATTCTCCCTTGCTCCAAACGGGGTGGGACCAGTGGAGTATCTTAGATGGCTGTTCACAAGCTTTTAAGACTCCAGGTGCTACTCACCAAAGAAGGATGTAGAACATTTTCTTCATAAACTATATTATGCCAATTGAGTTAGATGTTCCCTGAGATCATGGTCCCTAGCCCTCAGCCCAGTAATTTGGTCCCTCAGGGAGTTTGGATATGTCTATGAAGCTTCTATGACTTTGCCTTGGGCAAGTTGTGCTGACTTCCCCGGTGTTGTGTACTGTCTTAGCCTTCACCAAAATTACCACTTCTCTACTGTCTACTTAGTGTTTTTCCCTTCTCACCCCTCCCCTCCCTCATAACCATCAAAGATTGTTTCTTTCTGTGTGTAAAACTTTTCTTGAGTTTTTATAATATTGGTCTCATACAGTATTTGTCCTTTTGCAATTGACTTATTTCACTTAGCATAATGCCCTCCAGATTTGTCCATGTCGTGAGATGTTTCACAGATTCATCATTGTTCTTTATCATTGCATAATATTTCATTGTGTGTATGTACCATAGTTTATCCATTCATCTCTTGATGGGCACTTAGGTTGTTTCCACCTTTTTTGCTGTTGTGAATAATGCTGCAATGGACATGGATGTACATATTTCTATTCACAAGACAGCTCTTATTTCTCTTGGATATAGTCCCAGGAGTGGGATTGCTGGATAGTATGGTACTCCTATTTCTAGCTTTTTAAGGAAGTGCCATAACATTTTCCAAAATGGTCGTACCATTTTGCATTCCACCAGCAGTGCATAAGGGTTCCAATCAAGAAGATAACTTCTGATGGCAATTTTTCTTCCCATGGAGATCTGCCTACAGAGCAAGAATGCCCTAGTCATGCTGGTCTGAGTGACAGTTATAATTCTAACTGTGCATAAGCAAATTGGTATTCTTATTTATAGCTGTCTGTATAAGCTTGGTTAATGTACCCATGCCCTTGAGAGAAAGATCTGGTTTCTGAATTTATAAGTGAGGATCATTCACTGAAGTAATGCTTCTCTATCAACCCCAACCTGTTCTTACCTTCTGACTTCTACAGCTCACCTTTCTACACTATTTACGCTGTTATGGATTGAATTGTGTCCCCCCCAAATGATATACTGAAGTCCTAACTCCTGATACCTGTGAACGTGATCTTGTTTGGAAATAGGGTCTTTGAAGATGTAATTAGTTAAGTAACTATGAGGTCATACTGAAGTAGGGTGGGCCCTAATCAAAGGTGACTGGTGTCCTTATAAAAAGTGGCATAGAGAGGGAAGATGGAGGCGGAAATCAGAGTGACGCATCTATAAACCAAGGAACACAGAAGATTTCCAGGAACCACCAGAAGCAGGGATATGCAAGAAGGATCTTTTCTTAGATCCTTCAGAGAGAGTATGCCCCTGACAACACCTTTATTTTGGACTTCTAGACTCTGCAACCGACAGAACAAATTTCTGTTGTTTTAAGCCACCCCAGTTGTGGTACTTTGTTATAGCAGCCCTGGCAAACTAGCACAGGTTGCATGTTAGAATCACACCCAGTTTGGAATGTTTTCCTATTTTGAAAATCTGATTTATTTCATTTTTTAAAGTAATTTTTATTGTGCTTTAAGTGAAAGTTTACAAATCAAGTCAGTCTCTCACATAAAAACTTATGCTACATACTCCCAATTACTCCCCCGCAAGGAGACAGCCCACTCTCTCCTTCCACTCTCCCTTTTCGTGTCCATTTCGCCAGCTTCTAACCCCCTCTACCCTCTCATCTTCCCTCCAGGCAGTGAAAATCTGATTTATTTTTTGAGCAAATTTTCAAAATCAGCCAAACTCATATAAGCCTATTGCTGTCAAGTCAATTCCAGCTCACAGCAACCTATAGGACTGCCCCATAGGGTTTCCAAGGAGCTGCTGGTAGATTCGAACTGCCAACCTTTTGGCTGGCAGCCCAGCTCTTAACCATCACGTCCTAAGAGCTATTGAGCAGCATCAGCAGAAAGTATTTTTCTGGACACATTCTAATGGTAAACATTTCTTTTACAGGTGTTTGAGTTAAAAGGAAGAGGCAGAATTTATCTGCATATGGAAAAAAATACTTAACACAATTTGTGTTTATAAAGAGAAGCTAACACTGTAGGTGAAAGTATAGACCACTGCTCACAGAAAACACAGGGTGCACGTCTTACCTTTCTGAATACCCCTCTTCTTGCTCCTATTTTTTGTGTATGGACTATTTTTCTTCATGTTTAAGTCTTACCTTTTAAGCATTCTGGTGATAATTTAATGACCATATTTAAGAAACACCAACCAAGTAATTAAGAAAGAAGTCATATGACTAGTGTTGCCAGGACTGGAGGCCTTTGTTTTATAAAGGATGGCTCTGTGTGAGAGAAAACGTCTGCTGTACCACTTAAAAATCTGTTCTCAAAGGGTGGCTCCTCCCACCTGCCCAAATGGTGTTATTTAACAAACAGTGTATAATAAAGGTTTGGAAAAGTCTTATCCCCAAAACATTGCAGAGGCACAAGTATTTAAACACCCAAGCAAAATGAGAATAGAATCAGGTTGAATGCACAAAGGAAACAGAGGAATGAAGAAAAAAAAAAAAAAAAACCACAAGGCAACCACTGGGGACAAATATTTAAAGGATACCAAACCCAGTGCCGTCAGGTTGCTTCCGGCTCATAGCAACCCTAAAGGACAGAACGGAAGTACCCCACAGAGTTTCCAAGGGGCGCCTGGTGGATTTGAACTGCTGACTTTTGGTTAGCAGCCACAGCACTTAACCACTGCGCCACCAGGGTTTCCACTGAAAGGATAAGAGAACAATATTTCCCCAAACTAAGAATATGTATTGTCTTAAATCAGAAGCAGATAAATTGCTCACAAGCCATTTTCCCAGCTTATTCCAGATCACGACACCTTTAAAAACCAATTTATGGCATAAAGGGTATATGGAACTGGAATTTATGATTTACAGAAACTAAGAAATTCAGCTAAAATCTATACATAGTGAAATGTGAAACCTACGCAAAAAGCTAAAATATTAGTCACCAGAAGCAGTGGATACTAAGGAATCTCAAATCTATTGTGCTCTCTAAGGTTAGTGAATTGCTAAGTGACAGAGTATATAATATACAGTAACACAAAATACTGTCCTTAAAATAAAGCTGAACCATATCTAAGGCAAACAGCCACAAACTACTACTCAAATCTGCATCTATTCCTACTTTATTACAATCATAGAACATTTTGCACTTTTAACTTTTACTTCTTGTTGACTTTGTTTTACTGGGGCTTAAAACTGCACCCCAATTACAACGTCTGTATTCAGAAATGCAGCTTCTCTTTGCTCAGTACTGCCATGTAGCCAAGATTTCCTTTAATCTCACAGGACCCTAGAGAAAATACTGGCGCAGTAGACGCTGAATCCCCAGTGGTGGAGCTGATGTGGTAATGACAATGATGAGTCTGGACATCTGCATATGCATCTGTCTCTAACAATAGTATGTGACAAGCTCTCCTAAAAAGCATCTTTTTCAAATGATGATGAGACACCCACACCATAGCCTCCAAATAACTTCATGACTGGTGTCAGCTCTAGAGAAGGACATAAAAACAACTAGGAAAACCATAATTGTATTACTTGTCCCCTATGAGGTAGAAAGGTCCCTGGGTGGTGCAAACGGTCTGCACTTGGTTACTAACCTAAAGACTGGTGGCTTGAACCCACCTAGCGGCTCCAGGAAAGAAGGTCCTGGTGACCTCCTTCTGTAAAGGTTACAGCCAAGAAAACCATATGGAGCATTTCTACTCTGTAACACATGGGGTCACCATGAGTCAAAACTGACTCGATGGCAACAGGTTTGGTTTATGAGACACAAAGGCAGGGAAATGTAGGGAAACTCATTTTTTTTTTTTTTTTTTTTTTTGGTTCAACCAAAAAATTAGACAGGGAATAGTTATGACTATTTGAGTTAAGGTTACAAAATAATTGTGCAAATCACTACCATGTATTTAATCAAAGAGACGGTTTGGGGTAAGGCATTTTAATTTCTTTATTTATTCCAAAGAACATTTATAATTTAAGCACACAGAATGTTAAATACAATAAGTGAATTTTCCAAAACCCTAAACCAATTAAGTCAAGAATCATTAAAACATAAATTCAGTCTTATCTGCTGTGGTTGGAGGGATTACTCTAGTACAGTTGCTTCAAGTTTCGTGTGCCTCAGAGCCCCGTGGAGGGCTTACTATAAGACAGATTTCTGGGCTCTATCTCCAGAGATTTGTATTCAGTAGTCTGGGGTGGAGTCTGAGAATCTGTATTCACGAAGAGCTCCAAGGTTGTGTTGATGGTGCTGGTCTGACAACCACACGTGGAGAACTACTGCTCTAGCAGAGTGAGAAGTTCAGGGTTAGCTACAATGGAAACAAGTTGATCTGTCTTTTCAGAGAATTTCTCTATACCATTGTGCTTTGTGATCTCCCTGTCCATTGTCATTTCTCAGCATATTGATCTCAAGCAGGGAACTCTTAGCTCCAACTTTTGTACATAATCCACTGAGTAATGACTGAACAATTTGACAAATATATACACCTATTTTTAATGTATAATTTTCCATCAAAAGAAAGTAACATGATTGCTGGTAGGTTCTCCTCGTTTAAGAGAGTTTAAATAGGAATTTCTGTGTCCACTTTTTCTTCCTAGCTTAGCAACATTTTCTCACACACCTTCTGCTTCCACACGGCGTTTCAGATGGATGATGTTCCTTAGAAGAAAGAGTCCCTAGTGAGAATACAGTAAGGACCGAGAGGGTGTGGTTCCAGACTTCTGCCAGAAAAAAAAAAACCTATGAGAGTGGGGGGAAATCTCCAACCTTGATACAGCCTGCAGCAATGACTTCCCAGGGCAGGGGAAAACACTAGGCTGGGGGAACAGGAGTACCTCCATATGGTTCACGGACCTTAGCACTGATAGGCTGTTCTGTGATCCCATCTGCAGCCATCATTCAGGGACCACTTCCCAGTGATCTCTGAAGTGCTTAAGATTCAAAAAACAGAACAGCAGTAACTCCCTTAGATTCATTAACTGAGAATCAACGCTAAGTGATATTTTTCAGTGCAAACTTGCATAAAAAATGTAGATTGGAATTCTGCTTCTGTGAAGATGCAGTAGACGTACTTCTCCCTAAACCTCCTGCTAAATACAGCTAAAAACCTTGGACCTTATACATAAAATGATCAGGAAGTTAGAAGGCAGAACAATAGGAAAGGCACAAATCAAACAACAGATAGAAGACACTGGAAAAAAAAAATGAAGAGAATCTCAGGAACCTGTGTGTGATAGGCTGAATAAAGGCCCTCAAGGACATCCAGGTCTTAATTCCTGAAAACAGCCCTACTGGTACAATGTTTACCCGAAATGTTGGCAGTTCAAACCTACCCAGCAGTTTCATGAGAGAAAAGACTTGGAGATCTGCTCCCAAACCCAAGGAAACCTTATGGGGAAGTTCCACTCTGCTGCATGAGGTCGGTATGAGTTGAAAATTGACCCAATGGCACCTAACAACACCAACAATCCCTGGAATGTCACCTTAAATGGCAAAAATGACTTTGTAGATGTGATTAAGATAAGGATTTTGAGACGAAGAGAGTATCACAGTGTCCTTATAAGAGGGAGACAGGAGAAGATTTGACTGTAGAAGAAGTAAGAATTGTGACGACAGAATCAAGAGGTCAGAGTGACAGAAGGAAGAGGTCATTAGTCAAGGAATATAGGTGGCCACCAGAAGCTAGAAAAGTCAAGGAAACTAATTCTCCTTTAGAACCTCCAGAAGGAATCAGTCCTGCTGACACCTTTACTATAGCCAGTGAAACTGATTTTAGACTTGTAGTCTCCAGAACTGTAACAGGATAAATTTCTGTTTTTGAAAGACACCAAGCATATGGTAATTTGTTACAGTAGTCATAAGAAACCATTGTCAGCCTATAACAAAACGTTTATCATTCCTGCCATTGGAGATCCAGGAAGAAAGGAGAAAATGGCCGGAGCTGAAAAAAAAAAATGATGGCTGAAACCATCCCAAATTTTTCAAGAAGACATAAATCTCCAGATTCAAGAGCTGAGTAAATTGAACTTCAAACAGAATAAACCCAAATGAATCCATACCAAGACACATCATGGTAAAATTTATGAAACGTAAAATCAAATAAGAAACCTTGAAAGTAGCAAGAAAGAAATAATACCCTACCTATAGGAGGAAAACAATTATAATGACATTGGATTTCAACTCAAAAACAAAGGAGGCCAAAAGGAAATGATGCAACATTTTTCAAGTGCTGAAAGAAAAGAACTGTTGGCCTAAAATCCTATATCCAGCGAAAATATACTTCAGGAATGAAGGGGAAATCAACACATTCTAATAAAAGAAAATGAAGATAATCTGTGGGCAGCAAACCTGCTCTAAAAGTATGGCTAGAGTGAGTAAGTTCCCCAAACAGGAAACAATTAAAGAAGGAATGTTGGAATATCATGAAAAAAGAAGGAAAATGGTAAGCAAAAATATGGGAAAATAAAATGGACTTTCCTTCTCCTCTTAAGCTTTCTAAATTATATTTGAGAGTTGAAGCAAAAAAATATAATACTGTCTAATGTGGTTCTAAATATATGTAAATGAAATATTTAAGGCAATTATATTAGAAATAGGGGAAGGAAAGGGAGATAAAGTTTCTATACTTCCTTAAATTGCTAAAATGGCAATAACAGTAGACTGTGATAAATTATGTATAAAAAAACAAACCAAGCCCATTGCTGTCAAGTCAATTCTGACTCACAGTGACCCTATAGGGCAGATTAGAACTGCTGCATAAGGTTTCCAAGGAGCAGCTGGTGGATTTGAACTGCTGACCTTTTGGTCAGCAGCCAAGCTCTTAACCACTGTGCCACCAGGGCTCCAAATCATGTACATATTATGTAATACATAGAGTGGCCACTAAAAAACTATATAAAAGATACATTTAAAAACATTACAGATAAATAAAAGCATAATTCTAAAAATGCTCAAGTAACTGACAGGAAGACAAAAAAGAAACATAAAACTAAAAATATAGAGAACAAACAAAATAAATAAAATGGAAGGCTTAAGCCCTGACATACAAATAATCACATTAAATGTAAATGTTCTAAATTCACCAATTAAAAGACAGAGGTTGGCAGAATATGTTAAAAAATATAACCAGCCTCTATTCTATCTACAAGAAACTCATGTAAAACATAATATAAGCAAGTTGAAAGTAAAAGGATGGAGAAAAATATATCATGCAAATGTTAAGAAAAGAAGGTGTGTTTATATCGATACCAGATAAAGTAGATTTCAGAACAAATAAATTACCAGATACACAGAGAGAAGCATTATTTAATAGTAAAACAGTTTATACACCAAGAAGATATAGCAATCCTAAATATATATGTGCCAAAGAACATAGCTGCAAAGTATGCAAAGCCAAACTGATAGAAGTGAAAGGAGAAATAGAAAAATCCACAATTATAATTGGAGACCTCACACCCTCTCTCGAGAATCAATAGAAAAACTATAGATAAAATCAGTAAAGATATAGAATAACTTGACAGCACAATCAATATTTATAGACATTTATATAACACTCCACCCAAAAACATAAGAATATATGTTATTTTCAAGTGTCTGTGGAACATATGCCAAGATAGGCCATACCCTAGTTCATAACATGAACCACAACAAATTTAAAAGAGTGTGTTCCCTGACCATAATAGAATCAAACTAAAAATCAATACCAGAATGATGACAGGAAGTTTTCCAGACACTTAGAAATTAAATACCACACTTCTAAGTAACCCATTTATTTAGGGTCAAAGAGTAAGCCTCAAGAGAAATACAAAAAAATACACTGAAACGAAAATACAACATATCAAAATCTGTAGGACAGCTATGGCAGGGAAATTTATAGCAGTAAATGCATATATCAGGAAAGAGAAAAGGCCTCAGATCAATAATCTAAGTTCCAACTCAAAAATATAGAAAAAGATAAACAAAATATACCCGAAGCAAGAAGAAATAAATATAAGAGCAGAAATCAATGAAATGAAAATCAGAAAAACAAGAGAGAAAATCAATGAAACAAAAGAGCATGTTCTTTTAGATGATCAATAAAATTGACAAAGCTTTCTACAACTAATGAAGAAAAAAACCGAGAAGACACAAATTACCAACATCAGAAATGAAACAAGGGATATCACTAGAAACACTGCAGATATCAAAAGGATAATAAGGGACATTACAAACAACTGTACACAAAGAAATTAGATGACATAGATAAAATAGATCAATTCTTCAAAAACTCAATCACAACTCACCCAATATAAAATAGATGATATGAACAGCCCTGTTTTTTTTTGTAAGCACTAAAGAAATTTAATTTGTAACTAAAAAACTCCCAAAGAAGATATCTCCCAGCTCAGATGGTTTCACTGCAAAATTCTACTAAGCATTTAAAGTAGAAATAACATCAATCCTACACAACTGATTCCAGAAAATAGTAGAGGAAGGAACACTTCTCATTGCATTTTATGAAGCTAGCATTATCCTGATACCAACACTGATGGGAAGACCAAAAATAAAACTACAGACCAATATTCCTCATGAGTACAGATGTAAAAATCCTTAAGAAAATATTGGCAAATAGATTCAATAATATGTAGAAAGAATTATACGTAATGAATGAATAAATGGGGTTTATTGCAGGGACGCAGAGCTGGTTCAACAGTTAAAAATTAATCAGTGTTAATCCACCATATCATATCACTTGGTACCAAAAAAGCACATGACAAAAATCTACACCTATTCATGACAAAAACACTCAAAACAAATAGGCATAGAGGAGTAATTGCTCAGCTTGATAAACCCAAAAAACCTAGCGCCGTCGAGTCAATTCAGACTCATAGCGACCCTACAGGACAGAGTAGAACTGCCCCATAGAGTTTCCAAGGAGCGCCTGGTGGATCTGAACTGCCAACCCTTGGTTAGAAGCCACAGGACTTAACCACTACGCCACCAGGGTTTCCAACTTGATAAAGAACATCTAAAAAAAATACTTATAGCTAACATTATACTCAATAGTGAGTGAATGCTTTCCCCCAAAGACTGGTAACAAGGAAAGTATGTCTGTTCTCACTACCCTTATTCAATATAGTACTGTAAGTTCTAGCCAGTACAATAAGACAAGAAAAATAAACAAATAAAAAGTATACAGATTGAAAAGAATGAAAGAAAACTGTTCCTATTTGAAGATAATATGACAGTCTACATAGAAAATTCCAAAGAATCTCCAAAAACTTTTAGAACTGCTGAGTTCAGCAAGTTCCCAGAATACAAGATAAGCATACAAAAATCAACTGAATTTCTATTTACTTACAATGAATATGTGGACTGAAATTAAAAATGTATTATCATGCAATTGCTTAAAAAAAAAGTACTTAGATGTAACTCTAACAAACCACCTACAGGACTTGTATTCTGACAAACACAGATCGCTGATGAAAGATATAAAAGTAGATCTAAATAAATGGAGAGTCACACCACATTTATGAATTGGAAGACTCACCATATTAAGATGCCAGTTCTCCCAAACTGATATACAGGTTTAACATAATTCCTGTCATAGTCCAAAAAAGATTTTTGTAGCTATAGACAAGATTATTCTAAAATTTATATGGAAAGACAAAGGAACTACAGTAACTAAAGCAATTTATAAAAGAATTAAGCAGGAGGAATCATTTTACCTGATTTTAAGACTTCTTGGATAGCTATAGACATCAAGGCTTTATGACATTGGCTGAGGTACCTGTTGCCATCAGGTAGATTCTGACTCACAGTGACCCTGTAGGACAGTATAGAACCGCCCCATAAGGTTTCCAAGGCTGTACATCTTTCTCCTACAGAACGACTGATGTGAGTTTGAACGGCCAACCTTTCGGTTAGCAGCCGAGCACTTAACCACTGTACCCTCACGGCTCCTTTTGGCTGAAGTAGAGGAATATAGGAGCCCTAGGGGCATACTGGAGCCCTGGTGGTGAGGTGGTTAAGTGTTTGGCTGCTAACCAAAAGGTCAGCAGCTCAAATGCACCAGCCACTCCTTGGAAATTCTATGGGGCAGTTCTACTCTGTCCTATAGGGTAACATGAGTTGGAATTGACTCGACGACAAGAGGTTTTTTTTTTTTTAATTTATTTTTTAAGAGACATATAAATCAAGAGAAAAGAATAGAAAATCCAGAAATAGACCCACACCACAAATATGCCCAACACAAACTAAAGATTTGACAAAGAACTGTTACCTAGAATATATAAAGAATGCTCAAAACTCAGTAGTAAAAAACGAAGAATCCAATTAGAAAATAGGCAAAAGATGTGAAGAGACATTTCGCTGAGGGGACATACAGATGACAAATAAGCATATGAAAAGATGTTTAAATCATTAGCCATTAGGAAAACGCAATTTAAAACCACAACAGGATATCACTGTACACCTATAAAAATGGTTAAAATAAAAAATAGTGACAAAGAGCAAACGTTAGCGAGAATAAGGAGAAAACGGGATCGCTCATACATGTAAAATGGCCCAATTACTCTGGAAAAGCTTGGCGTTTTCTAATAGAACTAAACGTACAACCCAGGAATTGCACTCCTAGACTTTTTTCCGAAAGGAATTAATAGTTATGTTCACACGAAACCCTGTTCAAGAATGTTTACAGCAGTTATATTTGTAACAGCTGAAAACTGAGGGAAGAAATCCCAGATGGCTTTCTACCGAATGATTAAACAAGCAATGGTACATCCATACTATGATATACACCACTTAGGAATAAAAAGGGATAAACTAGTGATACACGCAACAACCTGCATGAATGGCTAGAGAATTATTCTGAGTAAAAAAACAACTTCAAAAGGTTATATACAACATAATTCCAGTTATATGACATTATTGGAAAGACAAAATTATAGATATGGAGAACAGATAAATAATAGCCAGAGGTTAAGGAAGGGCTGGGGGTTGGTATAGAGTGAGTGAGGCTGTAAAAGAGGACCAGGAAGTATCCTTGTGGTGATGGAATTGTTCTAAACCTGGACTGTATCAATATCAGTATGCTGGTTACCATACTGTAGTTTTGCAAGATGTTATCACTGAGGAAAATGGGTAGAGTTTCTGTGATTTCTTTGTATCTTACGACTGCATGCAAATCTATAATTACCTCAAAATAAAAATAATAATTAAAAATGCAAATTGTATATACTCTACTCAGATGTTTAGCAATGTAAAATAAACATACACTATGATTTATATGTTGATCTGTATTTCTTTTCATAACAGTGTATGATAGCAGAGATGATAATTTTGTGCTTGTTGGTACCAAAAAAAAAAAAAAAAAAAACTCGCCGTTAACTCCAACTCATAGCGACCCTATAGGACAGAGTAGAATTGTGCTGTACTGTTTCCAAGGAGTGGCTGGTGGATTCGAACTGAAAACTTTTTGGTTAGCAGCCATATGCTTTAACCACTGCAACAGGTGACCAAAGAAAGATACATACATTTTTTTTCTGCTTTCTGTACCATATAGATACTGTCTAGTTTGTTCAGAAAACACAGCTTGAATGCAGTGTGAAGGTTTTGGCATTGCTCTTGGTTCAGGCTTGCTGTCAAATAGGTTGGCTCATGCATAACTCAAAAATAAACCATAGCTTTTATTGTTATCATTCCTTGACTAAATACAAGAAAAAGAGGAATAGAATCAATTACACAAAAAAATCTAGCCTCTGCTTTCTTTGCTTATGATTTTATGCAGAAAGTACTTTCCTAAAGTTCTGTGACATATTTGTTGGTGATTTTACTTTTACATTAAATACTAAGTAATTGTGTATGTGTATGTGTGTGTGTGAGAGAGAGAACTATTCAAGGCTAGTTTTATGTGATAATCACTAAGTCTATTCACTAATGCTGCAGTTTTCTTCCATCTGGACATGTCACAGGATTACACTTCTCCGCTATCTTCAAATTAGGCATGGCCATATGACTTGCTTTGGCCAATGAAGGATGAAAGTGGCAATGCCATTTCCTAGTGGAAACTTTTAAGAACTGGTGGGTGATTCACCATATTCCCATGTGCCATGATGAAGGATGAGAATGTTCCAGATGGTGGAGGCTGGAACAGCCTGAATCCCTTAGTAAAGAAGACATAGAATAGTCTTTTATCATCAATGCTACATGATAGGCATGTACCATTAGCAAGAAATACACCCTTGTTGTTTTCAGTCACTGAAATTTTGGAGTTGTTATCACAGTATAACCTAACCTATTATAACTGATTGGTATATTTTATATTTACATTAACCACACAAACCTTTTCCTAATAGGACACTGCACTATAGCATTAAATTGTAAACTCCAGCAAGTACACTATTCACTAGCGCACTTGATGGCATTCTCCATGCTCATAACACGTACTCATACACACACACCTCAGACCAAGTCTTGCATAGCCTTTTTTATAGTGTAGTTAGATCAGCAGGGCACTAGTTACTCTATATTAAGGTTTATATGAAGGTAAGTATACAGAGAAATGGTTTATTCCATTCTTGAAAGGGACATGTGTCACTGAAAACATATGTGCTGCCTTGAGCATTTCCAAGAGCTTCAAAGAAGGGATTTACACATTTGTATATGTGCATTATGCATGAAGTTTGATTCATGGTTAATATTGACATCAATCATATCAACTACGCATTACCCACCATTACAGGAAGAAATCACACTGGCTAATGTTTAGCACCAGATACTGCAAAGGTCTTTATATGCATTACCTTGCTTAACCAATTAGCACTTCACTTTGCTGACATGTGGCACGCGACTTAGATTAGCATTATTTTGATAATATTTAAAACTATTTTTTATCCATAAATTTTTATAACAGTTATTTTGATTCATGTCAAAAAATCTCATTGTACTTTTAATTTTACCAACATAATTTAATCAGGTGTTTTTTCTGTTATATTTTCTGTGCAATACATAGTCCTGACAAAGACACTGGGACAGATGACACAGCCAACTTGGAATTCTTAACTTCATTGATGGTCATAGAACTCCCAGCTATTATAAATATTTCCGTAGTCATTTGGGAAGGCACCCTGGTGGAGACATGGTTAAGCGCTGGCTGCTACCTGAAAGGTTGGCGGATCAAACCCACCAGCTGCTCTGCAGGAGAAAGACGTTGCAGTCTACTTCCCTGAAGATTTATAGACTTAGAAGCCCTACGGGGCAGTTCTACTCTATCTTATAGGGTCGCTATTAGTCAGAATCAACTCGACAGCGCACAACAGCAATCATTCGAAATACTAAAGTACATTGTTGAAAATAAAAATTCCAAGTTTCAAATGATGTTTAAGTTACCATCTTTAATTTTAAAAAATATGATATACAATGAGAAATTTCTCATAACAGTCATCAGTCTTTGTTCAGGCATATATATATTACATATATATTCATATTCTTATTGCTTTACACATTTTCCCTGTAAAACATAGTGTAAAAAGCAGTGATATAATCAAAGTTCTATTTTTTCCACTGATTTTTATTAAGGATAAAGTCACCAAAAGATCTAATTGGGAGCTGTTATGATTTTCAACAATGACAGAAATTTAATGTACCAGTAAAATTATGAGCCAAGTGTTATACATCAATAGTTAATAGTATGGATTCTAGAATCATACCGCTTGAGTTTAAAGCTCACCTCTACCTGTGTGACATTGGTCGTGATTATCGTCCTCCCTCTGCTTTAGTTTTCCTTTGTATAAAATGGGGATAATGATAGTTGATGCAGACCTCAGATGGATATTGTTAAGAATATATGAGGTAATTTGTGTAGAGCCCATAGGATGATGCCCAGCACACAGTAAATGTTCAATACACTGAATTGTTACATTTGCTTTAAACTGTTAATTCCCCTATTCCCAGCATATTCAATACTTAACATCACTTTCCTTTATCTGGGTTTCTCATCTTCCCTTAGACACTTCAGATAATCTCAGGGACTGTGTGATGAATCAACTAAAATTAATTGATTTTCAGATAGTTTAGTCCCTGGGTGCTGCAAACAGTTAAGTGCTCAGCTACTAACTGAAAGGTTGGTGATCCGAATCCACCCAGAGGTTCCTCAGAAAAAAGACCTGGGGGTCTACTTCTGAAAGATCACAGCCATTGAAAACACTATGGACCCCAGTTCTACTCTGACACACATGGGGTCTCCATGAGTCAGAATCAATTTGACAGCTGCTGTGTGTGGCCTCTCTAGCCACAGTTTTGTAACTCCCACCCAGGTGATAGGGTAATTGTGGCCTACCAAGGGTATTGGTCAGTTTTGCCTTAAAAGAGAGCCAATTCCAGAGCAAAGAGGAAGAGCCCACTATCACCAAGGAAGGTGAGACCCAGCAGCAGGAGACAGCACAGTGGGCTTCCCAGCCAGGAGAGAGAGAAAGCTGAGTGCCTTTGGGCAGAGACTGCGGGCCAAGGAGAAGTGTGCCTGTGAGCATAGCTGGGAAGAGTCTGTCCTGATGGAAGAACTGTATCCTGAGAGTTCCTGAGCCTGAATTGTATCCTACTTCCCCAATAATCCTCATAATTGTCAGTGTCGTCTGTGAGTTGTATGTGGCCACTGCAATGAATTGTCTAACTCAGTAGAGAGTGCTGTGGGAGGGATGGCTGGTGTCAGAATTAGTAAAGATGGCCCAGACAGGAGGCATGTCTGACCTCCGCCTCTTTGGAATCAGCCTTGGGCTGTTGATCTTGGTTCTTCTGTCCCCGCACCGTTTTTGCAATAGCAAAGGGTCTGTTTTTTTTTTTTTTTTTGGTTTTTGATAACAACCAAAACTGTTTTTGTCTGAAAGTAGGTGCTAAGGCAAAAAAAAAAAAGAAAGAAAATGCCTCTTATTTCATTAAACTTTTGAAAATAGAATAGTAACCAGAAAAGGGTAGCATATTCTCCACGTGCCTTAAAAAGCAATGATGGGAGTTTTGTAAACCTCATGTCCACAGGTCAACAATGGAGGGAAATGGTATATGTTCTGGTGAGGAGAGAAATAAAGAGGCAACCAGAGGGAGACCGGTGTTTCTGACTCAGAAAAAGATTCAGAAAACTAACATGAAAGTAGTTATCTTCAAGGATGACTTGTCTTAGTAAACACCTTCTCACACATTATTCCTCGACAAATACGTGACTTCCTGTTCTGACCCCCGTGTCTAGTCCAGATTCCCTTATTATACGCTCTCACAGAACTCCTTTCATTCAGAGAACTAACGTGGATTTGTAGATATTTACTCACATAAATGTTCCCTGAGTCCTTACCACACCGTACTGCAGCTCTGTGTCAGGACGGTGCATGCATCTTTAGCTTACTATTGATGCCCAGCTACCCACAGAGTGGCCTTCAAGCAGAGACAGTACATGTCTCCAAAAAGCTGGACAAGTGGATTTGGAAGGAAAAAGTCATGTCGAAACTATCACCTGAGCAAAAGTAGCAGGAATGCAGTCTCTACTTTGGTTAAGTAACAGAAGCTAGAAAACTGGAACAGTTCTGAGTCAGTTAAGAAAGGATACACATATGTATCGTAGAATTTACATCTTAATAACAATCAACATTTTACATAAATAGACTTGGAAAATTCAAACTCAATTTTAATATCAAAAACACTTGTGCCTGATGGCATGCAACTACTTTGACCACAGGACTGCACTCTAGCGTCCCAAAATAAAGATGTGGCAGCAATTTGGGGAGTTGTGTATGGGGGGAGGGTTGAACTCTAGAGAGCTGGATACTTTTTTTTCTCATCCTTAGAGCCTGTTTCCACACAGTTCAATTGGACTCTAGTCTGCTTTTTTAAAACTTTAAAATGTAAAATACATGTGGCTTTGGAATTATGTATATTAAATTTAATTAAACTGAAAGACAGGAATTAAAGAAAATCTATGAAGGTCAAGCTAATTTTGAGGCTCACTGTGTGAAGAAGCAATTAAATTTACTTAAAAAAAAAATGAAGACTTGAGAGACATCTTTCCAGTAAAATGAAGAATAATTCTCTACATGAAGTTGGTGTCCAGCCCACTGAGACCTTTCTTCACATCATGGCTCATTTAAAACAAGTGGAGATTTCAAAAGTATTTCGACTTAGTATAATGAGAAAATATGATTTCTGTCTTCACTGCTACTCAGCTTTGTATAAAGTACATACAATTGGCTAAAAGACGTGGCATACACGAACACCCTCAAAATATAACCTGCTTTAATAACTGATAGTTGAAACAGAATTGCATAATTCTTGTTTTAAAGCTGTCCAAACTCTTGTCAGAGTGATTGGATTAAAGATAATTAAACTTGCTTGAAAATTCTGCAAGATGCTGTTCTGAAGAAAATGACGGCTGTGCTTGGAACAAAGAGCAGACTAATAACAGAATTTTAAAATTCAGTGCAAAGCAATATATAGCTTCGGTCGTTCGCTTTATAATAATTTACTGTTTCTTAACTTTGCTGATCAATACTACTTTAATCAATAATTATTTTAGGAAACTTGGTTAGTTGTGGCAAAATGTAACTACTCTAAGAATTACGTGCCATAATTATAGTATTAAAAGTTAGAACTGCCCCATAGAGTTTCTAAGGAATGCCTGGTGGATTTGAACTGCCAACCTTTTGACTAGTAGGCGTAGATCTTAACCACTATGCAACCAGGGTTCCCAGCATTAAAAATTAGGAAAAATTAATTTCATTAAACATGTAGCACACAGTTAAGAGGTTCATCTTCATAGAAATATGTGGTCAATATATCAAGTGTAGAAGACTAAGGATACCCATAGGAAACCCTGGTGGCATAGTGGTTAAGTGCTATGGCTGCTAACCGAAAGGCTAGCAGTTTGAATCTACCAGGTGCTCCTTCCAAACTCTACAGGGCAGTTCTACTCTGTCCTATAGGGTCACTATGAGTCAGAATCAACTGGACAGCAATGGGTAAAAGGCACCTATAAAGAACTCATTGCTGTGGAGTTGATTCTGACACACTGCAACCCTATAGGACAGAGCAGAACTACGCCACAGGGTTTCCAAGGAGAGACTGGTGGATTTGAACTGCCCACCATTTGGTCAGCAGCCTAACTCTTAACCTCTGCACCACCAGGGCTCTGGCTAAAGGTACAGTGGGGTCCTATCGTTACAAATAAAAAAAAATTGGTTAAGAGAAGAACTATAAAAGCTTGACTAAGTTCCATCACTTAATAGCTGTATAACCTTGGGCAAGTTAGTTCACCTGTCTGTGTCTCAATTTTCTCATCCATCTAAAAGGTGGATATCATTTCCCACCCCTTAGGCTGTTGTAAGAACTGAGTTAATAAAGGTAAAGTACATCGAACTGTGTCTAGCATATGCGCAGAGCTGCTTTTTCTTAAAGTTTCTACCTTTGAAGTAAGAAAAGAACATTTTATTTTATTTTTGGTAAATGAATTACTTCAACAGTACAGTTATCCTTTATGCTGAAAAGGAAACACATTAAACACCAAGCGATCATGACAAGTCATAGGAAAACTCCAAAGTAAAAATCAACTCAAAAGATCATTTTTAGAGCAAGAATGAGCCTAATGGGTGTACATCTGCACAAGAGCACATCCAGTATTTTTTCCCAAGTTCTACACTTTTATCAGAGCCATATCCCAAGCTTGCGAAAGAGGAAAGTTTTATTTCCAAGTGTCACGAACGGGAGCAGTGAGCACCAGTACTCCAGCTACCACCGTCTTACTCTGTTTGGCTTTGGTCTTTTGATAGACATCTTTCCACCTTCCACTCCTGATACCAGAACGAACCTCCCGCCCGCCCTCTGTCCAGCCGAAAAGTCCGAAGTGGGCAACAGGCTATAAAAGCCGAAGACACTTATCCCCGCAGCCCCACGCCCCCCGCGCCCCCCAGTACCCAGTGCCCACTCCCACCCAGCCATCCGCCCAGGCACCGCAGTGCATTGCAACACGCGCAGACGCCGCTGGCCAGAAAGGAACCCATAGCGGATTTCCCGGTGAACGCCCCCTAGACTGTCCCCCAACGTGAGTACCATCCCTGATGAAGGTGGGCACGCCACCTCCCACCAGCTCAGCCCGCGAGGATGACCAAGAGGCCAGCAATCACAATAAAAACAACTCAACCCGCGAAGCGAGGGAGCCGGCTACCATCGCCACCCCGGGTGCGGCGCAGAGTGGCCGCAGGGGCTGCAGCGCGACCGGGGCCTCCGCGGGAGGCCGAGATTTACCTGCGCGGCCCCACGCCCCCGGGCCGGCAGTCCTGCAGCAGCCGCTACGCTGCCCGGCGGGCCCGAGGCGCCGCCCGCCGCCCGCCGCCCGGGGAGGCGCCGCGCCGCAGTCCTGGCTGCGGCGCCGGCCACATGGTTCGCGCTCGCCTGGGCCAGCGCCGGCGCACAGGTGGGAACCCCGCGAGTGGGCGGTGGGGCGATTCCCTTCCCCCGCCGCCACTCGCCGCCCGCTCCCACTCATGACTTTGCCGGGTGCGCGGCGCCTGCCCTTGCTCCCGCCGCCCAGCCGGCTGTGCCCGCGCCCCGGCGCCGTGGGCGGCTGCGGTCCCTGCGCAGCTGGGGCTGCGCGTCATGTGCACCTCCCGCCTCGCAGCGACCCGGCGGCACCAGCCCGGCCCGGCGCCCACTCCTCGCCCAGCACACCGACCCCCTCCACCCCGCGCCCTCCCCCACTGCCGAGCTATCAAGGAAGAAAACGCCGTGCACACACCTTGGAATGGACGGGCGCCTCAGTCGCCGACTCGCCAAACTCTTACAAGGTGTCCATTGGTCTGTAGGGAGGCTTGGGCATGGAGTAGGAGCCGCTTTCTTATTATTTAATAATGTTGGAAGTGCCGGGTCCACTGCCAGAGTTGTGGGTCATGTGGGCACAGCAGAGGCTGGCTGCTGCCAGTACCAGGGTTTCCTGAGGATCCTGAAACTATGATCTCATCCTCCTCATCCGCCTCCCCCGCCCCTCTCTCCGCGGGCGCGCACGCACAGCACACACACAGCACACACACGCACACACACACACACTGCATGCACTATCCTCCTTCCTGGACCGAAATACTCCTCCAGGGAAATAGTGTTCACGCTCTTCGTTGTAAAAAAAAAAAAAAATCCCTCCGGATAGAGATTTTTCTCTTTCAAAGCTTGATTTATGTGCTTTGTTTATTTTCTACAGTTTTCCCTCACACGTGCAAGGGATCCAAACAGATCCTTAGAATTAAAATTAAAAATAATCATCCTCTTAGGTTGACCCAGATTTTTTGGTCAGAACCCAAGAACTCAAACCTTGCAATTTCAGTTTAAAACAGAGACAATAATATACCAGGCTTGAATATAGAATAGTAATAATATCTCAGATGCAGGCAGTGGGTTTCTTCCCCAAGCTGCAAGCATTTACCAAACACTACCTCATGTATTTGCAGAGGAGGTAGATAAGCAGGCAAGTAGTGGTGTCACTTCAGGGACACTGAGACACAGGAGGGATAACGTGACTTACCCAAGTATACAGAATAAGTCAGTATCTCACTATCAATAAATATTAATTGTACAGGCACTCATGGGTTGCCTATTCACTATTATCAATTGCAGGATTGTAATCAATTACCAAAACATGGGTTACCAAATATCATGAAGATACTCTTGATTATTTTGAAGTTCCTTATCAACTAGGATTGAAAATGATTCATTAAATCATTTTCTATACAAATATATTTTCATACGAATTTCACTTGTGTATTTTTGTGTATGTCTCCAATGTTATGTATTTCCGTATAATTTTCTTTCCATTTTTTGGTATACGTATGTGCTGTGTGTGTGCTTGCGTGAATTTATATGCATTTGTGTTGTTTAAATTCCCCAGATTGTAATTTTAAGTGATTTTAGTCAATGTTTTGAAGCAGTCACCAGTTTCCTGGTGATTTGAATGTTTCACTCAAACCTCTTTTAAGTGCTTGCTGTATATCAAGAGCTGCGCTCTATTATGAAGGATATAAAGAAGTTTAATACAAGAAATCAGTCCTCAGTTTTACATACAGTTCTTGAAATAAGCTGGTAGACTGAATGATCTACAAGTGAAACCTTTTATTGTTTTTGGTGTTGTGAAATGAAGTAACAGAGACCCCTCCTTTAAAAAAAAAAAAAAGTACTTGATTTCTGCTTCATGTTAAAATCATTTTATTTGCCTGTATATGCTCTATGGAAATCCTAGTGGCTTAGTGGTTAAGAGCTACAGGTGCTAACCAAAAGGTGGCTGTTTAATCCACCAGGCGTTCCTTGGAAACCATATGGGGCGGTTCTGCTCTGTCCTATAGGGTCACTATGATTCAGAATTGACTTGACAGCAATGGGTTTGGTTAGGTTTTAGTTATATGCTCTCTATATCAGTCTGTCTTTGACCTCCACAGCATCTACATGGCCATGGTTATGTGATTATCTTTGCCTTTCACCTGCATGTGCACTATTTTCACAGAAACGTTAAATGGGGTTTTTTAATAATGCTGAAAGTTCTCAAACACGGCACTCTTGGGTAGCTTTTGTTCAGGTGATGAAAATTCAGCAGACAGCAGCCTTCTAAAATTCCAAAGAGTAGGGATATGCTGTGAGAGCAATATCAGATCAAGGAGATGACAGAAGAGAAAGCAGTGAAAATAGGGAAAATTGAGAAGTGAAGAAAAAAGAGAATTAAGAAGATACAAGAAGGGGTAGTGAAGAAAAGAAGATAAAAGGAGGAAAAACTCAACTTTGATAGAAAATCTAAAATTTCCCAATTTTGCTTAATGGAAAACAAATTTAGGAATTCGACTTTCTCGTTATCATCAAACATTTTTGGATCAACTTACAAGAATTTAATGACAAGGATACCAGGCATCGTTCATGGAGAGGCTGCCCTGAATAATCTCAACTTTAAAAATTAAAGTATACCATCGACTAGAAGAAATAAATACTGACCTGTCGATACAATGTATACAATAAAAATAACAGTGAGACCAAATAATCATGGTATATACAATATTTTTAAAGAAAAAATTAACCCTGACATTCAGGGAGACAACTGGGAAACCAAAGAAACAGATACATTAAACTGGGTAATAAAGAGATAGGATTGCAATATTTAAAGCAAAATAATAGTAATAATATCTTATATTTTTAAAGCCCTTCAGGTTTATCAGAGTGCATCTCATACAGTCTGTGTTGAGCCTAAGCGACACTAGAGGTAGATGCCTTCACGGACCTCTTTTTCAAAGAATATAATAAGCCTCCATTGTTTTTCTAGATGTTAGATGGAAAAATGCTGAAAGTTTTTACTTATTGTTTTGGAAATCTCATTTCTATTTCTTGATCAGTCAGTCCTAAAGATGTTGCTCAGTATACCTTTCTCCAATCCTTCTCATAAACAATACGACTAGATGGATTCCTGGCCATAGATTGCAACAGTGATTTATAATCTAGGATTTTACACGGGCTATTGGAGTTAAACTAGAAGCTTTAGCATGTAGCTGACTGTAATGGCTTTGCAGTATCTCTGGGAGATTTCTGCAGAAAAGGTGGTGGCCTAAATTGAACAGCAATATATCAAGAGCACTTTCCTTTTTGTCTGCAAACTCAGGGCAGGATTGGCTGTAATTAGAGATGAATTTAGGTTTGATGACCGTAACATGTGTTTCAGAAATGCATTACATCTTTAGTGGCTCAACGATCACTAGCAGTTTGGGTCAGAATACCTTCATTTAATGAAAAGTGTTTTTAATCTGGCTGTGCACACATATTTATGGCTCCTATTAATTCAAAAAAAAATTTTTTTTTTTATTCAGGCCTTCTTACAAAGGAAAATAAATTACTGATGTTTACTGTTATGCTTTTATAATTTCTTGATTTTTTTAAAGTCGAAGTTATAGGTGCCATGAGAAATGGTCATACATAAAATCAGAATGGTCACTGTGTGATGTTTTTGTGAAATCATATGTGTTTTTTTTATATATATATATAGTGATATATTGAGTTATATGTGTTATAGGTCAAGTAAGTGTGATTACTATCATCTCTGAGCTGGTAATAGTTTTGGGATATGAAGAACTAATAATTTTGGAAGATTTAATAGACTCGAATGAAACAAGGTATATTCAAAAGAGTTGAAGAAATAAAGATGTCACTATTTTATCAACTAGAAAATCTTACGTTCTCTGGGTATAGACTGCTATTTCAGAGACGGATGATGTGGTCACATGAAGAACACAAAATATCACAAATTCTGCCCCAACCTGCCAAGAAACTGATTAGCTTTCACGGAATGAAAGGTACATTTGCAGCCCAAGCCCAACACATGGTCAACAAAATGCATCCACCAAGCTGTGGCTTGGGGAGTTCACGGTTAGACTTTTTTTGGTGTGAGAGCTACCGAATCTTGAGGCCAAGGGGGATCCTGGGCAGAATTATGAAATAGGTGAACTGCGTCACTCCATTTTTTTTCAATGCCCCCTCCCTCGCCCCCCCCCGTAGAAGCCCTGTCTTCTCTCACTTCCAAGGAATGACAGCAGCCTTTTCCTGTTCTCCTAGCTTGCAAGAGACCCTAGTGTGGAACTCATTACCCCCAGATAGAACCTCAGGTTCTGTCTTTCACTGAAGTGCGTAAATTGGGTCCTAAGCATTTATGAAACCTGAGGGAATGCATGTATGTGTTTGCACCAGTAAACACAAAGGGTGTTCATTCTGTCTCGAAGGCATTCCCTGAATATGTGCATTCAGGCAGTTGAAGTTAATATACACCTCTCTGAGAAATTCTGCACTGAGGCGTGGTTGTGTCAGGTGCTAAAACCCAAACCTATTGCTATAGATTCTAATTCACAGCGACTCTGTAGGACAGAGCAGAACTGCCCCATAGGGTTTCCAAGGAGCGCCTGATGGATTCGAACTAGCAACCTTTCGTTTAGCAGCCATAGTTCTTAACCACTATGCCACCAGGGTTTCCCTGTCAGGCTCTGGGGGGCATTTTTTGTGTGTATTAAAAAAAAAAAAATTTCTTTTTTTTTTTATATGCGAATCCACAAGTCCAGAAGCACAGAAGTAGTCTTCCTTTTATCCCGTCTGTGCTACTTGCCCCTTAGCTAGACTGAAGTTTGCTGCCCCTGGGGCAGTGCCTCATAACTTAGTTGTCTTTAGAGGTGCCTGTCATAGTGCTGAGCCACAGTGTCTCTTCAGTTGATCTTCCTGCCTGACGAACACCCTGAGGAGAAATGCTGTTGGCATTCTCCACGTTCTCTTAGGGCTGAAGGGGAGAGCTCAGCCAAAGGACTTGTAATGTTCTCACAGCTGGAATCAAACAGGTGTAAGCAACAAGCTCATTTTGTTTTCTCGTGTTAGAGTGAACAAATCTGTTGTCATTTTAGATAGCTGCGATTCCACCTTATAATGGTAATTCATTAAATAAATTGTGGTGGTTCACATCTCTCAGTGGCATCACAACAGTGCGCTCTTTACTCCTGGGAGAATGTATTTTCTCAGTGGACCATAAACAAAACACAAATGTTGTAGATGAAACTTAAATGTGCTGTCACAGTGAAAACAGAGAGGAAAAGCCAGCTGGAGAGTAAAGGTCTTTAGGAGGTGCTTAGAATCTCCTTTGCTGCTAAAACTGTTCTAAAGCCTGTCTTTTTTTTTTTTTTAACTTTCTTTTTATTATGATAAAAATATATATAACAAAACATTTACCATTTCAACACTTTTTATGTATACAATTCAGTGACATTATGTTCATCAAGTTGTGTAACCGTCACCACCATCCATTTCCAAACGTTTCCATCACCATTAACAGAAACTCAGTGCCCCTTATGCGATGACATCCTATCCCCCCATAACCATTAATAAACCTTGGTCTCTATATGTTTACCTACTCTAGACATTTCATTTAAGTGGGATCATACAGTATTTGCCCGTTTGTGACTGACTTCTTTCACTCAGCACAATGTTTTTGAGGTTTATCCATGTTTTAGCACATATCAGACTTCATTTCTCTTTATGATTAAAAATAATTCCTTTGGGGTTGAAATTTTTCCCTCAAGCATACAAAATATTTTGGTGCATGTAACCAAGGATAATATTGACTAAATCGAAAATGGCAATGGCAAACACATTTGATCAATGTAGATGACCCATCTAAATAATTAAGGATAAAAATTATACTTATCGAGGATTAATTATCTGAATAGCCATCCTCATTATCTCAGGAAAATATCAAATCTTCCCTTGATGAATTCTCAGTAAGCCAAATAATTTTAATAATGTTAAACAAACCTGTTACAAAATGAAAAGCTTAGTCAAAGCAATTTTATTTATCTGAAATCGGCTTGCCTGACAATTTTTTTCCATCGAATGATTCTTTACATATCATGTAGACACAGCCCATTTCTCTTCCAGGCTTTCAGGAACCATGTTAACACACAGTTTAATTTGTAAGTTAATCCCTACAGTAAATATCGTATCATTTATTCGATATTGAGAAACTTTATATTCTATGATAAACAAAGTAAAAAAAAAAGGGAAAGAACGACACTAAACTAACTAATGTGTAATCTTTAAAAATGTAAAGCAAACATGGTTAGATCCATAATTTAAATTGATTGCTGCAAATATTTAACTTTGAAGGAAAATGTATTAAAATAGTTCAAAGTATATTCATATAAGGTTATGATATAGTCACTAACATGCAAACTTGTCTACTGAGATGCTTATACTTTACTTGTGTCATAGACACCATGTATTTCTGTTCTTCCTTCTTCCTCCTGACCTGAATCCCAAATAAGCTCAAGCATTCTACATGGTTTCAATGCTTTTTCATTTACCTAACACTCTTACCCTGGTGGAATAGTGGTTAAGTGCTACGGCTGCTAACCAAAGGGTCAGCAAATTCGAATCAGCCAGGTGCTCTTTGGATACTCTATGGGGCTCTGTCGTATAGGGTTGCTATGAGTCAGAATCAACTTGACGGCACTGGGTTTTTTTTTTTTTGTTTTGTTTTTGTTTTTGGTATTGCTCTTACTTTGCCCTTTTATATGTCAATCGCCTAGTTTGAAGAAAACATGAATCCAGAAGATTTCACAAGGTTTTATCATAACCAAGGGAACCCTGGTAGCACAGTGGTTAAGCACTAAGCTTAAAGGTCAACAGTTTGAACCCACCAGCCACTCTGCAGGAGAAAGATGTGGCAGTGTGATGCCATGAAGATTTTTACAGCTTTGGAGACCCTGTGAGGGCAGCTCTACTCTGTCCTACTGGGTTGCTGTAAGTCGGAATCTACTCGAGGGCAATGGGTTTGGTTAGGTATAATAACCAAAAGTCTTATTTTATACCCAGTCCCTAATCTTTAGTGGGCATTGCCTGTCCTGTTCACTGGATGTAAATGAAAATTTCCTAATTGAAAAAATTTTTTTTTTTAAATCTACACATATTTGAAGAGACATTTTGTGATTCTCAAGGACAAGGGCCATGAAGCAAATATTCTTTTTTTTTCCATCCCTAGGGAGTGGAGCCCGGTAGTGTAGTGGTTAAGAGCTCAGCTGCTAACAAAAAGGTTGCAGTTTGAATCCACCAGCAGCTCCTTGGAAACCCTAGGGGGCAGTTCCGCTCTGTCTTACTGGGTCGCTAGGAGTCAGAATCAATTCAATGGGGGTGGGGTGGGGTGGGTGGCAGCAGGGGCAGGGAGGAAGAGAGACAATCCAGCATGTTTATTTCATATAAGTTGCTTGGAAAATACTTGTAGGTATATGGTGAAGGAGGATGGTGAAAAAAATTCTGGAATTTTACTTCTGGTACTATGCAGCACATGGCAATAACTCGTTTAGGTTTGTGAGTGCTTTTGAGAGAATATCTTTTTATGTGTTCTACATGACCAGTGAGGAGGCAGCTCTTCCCCAGTCATGTTTTGAGTGCCTCCCAATGTAAAGGGCCCATTTTCTGGCACTATATAAGACAATGTTCCAGTGCTATTCACAAGGTTTTCACTGGCCAATTTTTTCAAATGTAAACCATGAGGTCCTCCTTCCTAGTCTGTCTTAGTCTGGAAGATCTGCTGAAACCTGTCCAACATAAGTGACCCTGAGGGTATTTAAAATACTGCTGGCATTAACTTCCACTATCACAGCGACACACAAGCTACCACAGTAAGACAAATTGACAGATGCATGGTGGAAGAGCTGCCTCCTAAAAAAAGAGTCAACCTTAATGACATAGATCCCATTGCACCGACCCTATAGGACAGAATAGAACTGCCCCATGGAGTTTCCAAGGAGTGCCTGGTGGATTTGAACTGCCACCCTTTTGGTTAGCAGACTTAGTGCTTAACCACTACGCCACCAGGGTTTCCGAAGACATGGTTGGAGCTTCAGGACCTCCATTTGCTGAGGTGGCATGACTCAAAATGAGAAGAAACAGCTGCAAACTTCCATTAGTAATCTGAATGTGAAATGTACAAAATACGGATCTAGGAAAATTGGAAGTCATCAAAAATGAAAGAGAATGCATAAAGATCAATATCCTAGGCATTAGTAAGCTGAAATGGACTGGTATTTGCTATTTTGAATCAGACAATCATTTGGTCTACTATGCTGGGGATAACAAATTAAAGAGGAATAGCATGGCATTCATTGTAAAAAAAAAAAAAAAATTCAAGATCTATCCTGAAGTACAATACTGTCAGTGATAGAATAATATCCATATGCCTACAAGGAAGACCAGTTAATATTATTATTATTCAAATTTATGCACCAAATACTATGCCAAAGATGAGGAAATTGAAGATTTTTACCAATTTCCGCAGTCTGAAATTGATCAAACGTGCAATCAAGATGCAGTGACAATTAGTGGTGATTGGTAAGCAAAAGTTGGAAACAAAGAAGGATTGGTAGGTGGAAAATATAGCCATGGTAATAGAAACAATGCTGGAGATTGCATGATAGAATTTTGCAAGACTGATGACTTATTCATTGCAAATACTTTTTCCAACAACTAAAGAGTGACTATATACTTGAACTTCAATGGATAGAATATATGGGAATCAAATCAATCGACAACGTCGGACAAAAGAGACAATAGAAAAATCTCAATATAATCAGTCAGAACAGGGCCAGGAACAGACCATCAATTGCTCATACACAAGTTCAAGTTGAAACTGAAGAAAATTAAAACAAGTCCGCAAGAACAAAACATGACTTCGAGTATATTGCACCTGAATTTGGAGACCATCTCAAGAATAGATTTGAAGCATTTAACACTAATGACCTAAGACCAGACTAGTTGTAGAAAGACATCAAGGACATCATACATGAAGAAAGCAAAAGGCCATTAAAAAGCCAGGAAAGAAAGAAAGAAAAGACCAAAATGGACGTCAGAAAAGATTCAGAAACTTGCTCTTGAACGTAGAGTAGATAGAGTGAATGGAAGAAATGATGAAATAAGAGAGCTAAACAGAAGATTTCAAAGGTTATCTGGGGAAGACAAAGCGTTACAATGAAATATGCAAAGACCTGGAGTTAGAAAACTAAAATGGAAGACCATGCTCAGTATTTCTCAAGCTGAAAGGACTGAAGGAAAATTCAAGCCTCAATTTGCAGTACTGAAGGATTCTATAGGCAAAATATTGAACAACACAGGAAGCATCAAAAGAAGATGGAAGGAATACACAGAATTACTATACCAAAAAGAATTAGTTAATGTTCAACCAGTTCAGGAGGTAGCATGTGATGAAGAACCGATGGTACTGAGGAAAGAAGTCCAAGCTGCACTGAAGGGATTGGAAAAAAACAAGGCTCCAAGAACTAAAGGAATACCAATTGAGATGTTTCAACAAACAGATGCAGCACTGGAGGTACTCACATGTCTGTGCCAAGGAATTTGGAAGACCAACTAACTGGAAGAGATCCATATTTGTGCCCATTCCAAAGAAAGGCAATCCAAAAGAATGTGGAAATTATCCAACAATATCTTTAATAGCACATACAAGAAATATTCTGCTGAAGGTAATTAAAAAATGGTTGCAGCAATACACCAACAGGGAACTGCCAGAAATTCAAGCTGGATTCAGAAGAGGACATGGAAACAGAGATATCATTGCTGATGTGTCATGGATCTAGGCTGAAAACAGAGAATACCAGAAAGATGTTTGCCAGTGTCTATTGACTATGCAAAGGCATTCCACTCTGTGGATCATAACAAATTACGGGATAACCTTACAAAGAATGGGAATTCCAAAGCACTCAATCGTGCTCATGAGGAACCTGTACATGGACCAAAAGACAGTTGTTTGAACAGAACAAGAGGATACTTCATGGTTCAAAATCAGGAAAGGTGTGCATCAGCGTTGTATCCTTTCACCATACTTATTCAGTCTGTACGCTGAACAAATAATTTGAGAAGCTGGACAATATGAAGAAGAATGCATATCAGGATTGGAGGAAGACTCATTAATAACCAGTGACATGCAGATGACACAACCTTGCTTGCTGAAAGCAAAGAAGACCTGAAGCACGTACTGATGAAGATCAAAGACTATAACCTTCAGTATAAATTATTCCTCAACGTAAAGAACACAAAAATCCTCATAACTGGACCAATAAGCAACATCATGATAAATGGAGAAAAGACTGAATTTGTCAGGGATTCCATTTTACCCGGATCCACAATCAACACCCATGGAAGCAGCAGTCAAGAAATCAAACAATGTATTGTAATGGGCACATCTGCTGCAGAAGACCTCTTTAAAGTGTTGAAAAGCAGAGATGTCACTTTGAGAACTAAGGTGTGCCTGACCCAAACTATGATGTTTTCAATCACCTCATATGCACGCAAAAGCTGGACAATGAATCAGGAAGACCTAAGAGGAATTGATGTCTTTGAATTATGGTGTTGGCGAAGAATATTGAACATACCATGGACTCCCATAAGAACCAATAGGTCTGTCTTAGAAGAAGTACAGCCAGAGTGCTCATTAGAAGCAAAGATGGTGAGACTTCCTCTCACATATTTTGGACATGTTATTGGGAGGGACCAGACCCTGGAGAAGGACATCAAGTTTGCTGAGACAGAGGGCCAGCGAAAAAGAGGAAGTCTTTAGACAAGATGGATTGATGTAGTGGCGGCAACAGTGGGCTCAAGTATAGCAACAACTGTGAGGATGACCAAGGACTAAGCAGCATTTCATTCTGTTATGCATAGGGTCGCTATGAGTCAGAGCCAACTCGCCAGCATCTAACAGGAACAACAAGAAGAACAAAGTGAACTGGATATTCTGTGTGGCTTTCTTTTGCTATTGGTGTACATAACCTTTTTCTTTGTATGGTTAAAGCGAACAAACAAAAACTTTCTTGGATGAAAAATTATGTACGTGACAAAGAGAGAAAAAGCCATCCCCTAGAACCAGTGCCCTGAATTCAGACTTCTATCCTCCTAAACTGCTTGATGCATCTTTCATGTTGTGGTACTGTGGTGGCTTGGGTGTTGCTGTAATGCTGTAAGCTATGCCACCAGTATTTCAAATACCAGCAGGATCACCCATGGTGGACAGGTTTTAGCTGAGCTTCCACACTAAGACAGACTAGGAAGAAGGACCTGGTAGTCTACTTCTGAAAAAATTAGCCAGTGATAACATTATGAACAGCAGCAGAACATTGTCTGATATAGTGCAGGGAAGATGAGCACCTCTGGTTGGAAGGCACTCAAAATAGGACTGGGGAAAAAAACTGCCTCCCTGAAGTGGAGTTGACCTTAAAAACGTGGATGAACTTAAGCTTTCGGGACCTTCATTTGTTGGTATGGCTTAAGTCAACATGAAAAGAAACAGCTGCAAACATCCGTTAGTAATTGGAACGTGGAATACCTGAACTATGAATCTAGGAAAATTGAAAGTCATCAAAAATGAAATGGAATGCATAAAGATCAATATTCTAGGCATTACTGAGCCAAAATGGACTGTTACTGGCCATTTTGAACTGACAATCATATGGTCTGCTATGCCAGGAATGACAAATTGAAGAGGAATGACATCGCATTCATCTTCAGAAAGAACATTTCATGATCTATCCTGAAGTACAAGGCTGTTAGTGATAGGATAATACCCATAATCCTCCTAGGAAGACCAGTTACTACGACTATTATTCAAATTTAAACATCAACCACTAAGGCCAAAGATGAAGAAATTGAAGATTTTTACCAATTTCTTCAGTCTGAAATTGATCAGATGCAGTCAAGATGCATTGATAATCACTGGTGATTGGAATGTGAAAGTTGGAAACAAAGAAGGATTGGTAGATGGAAAATATGGCCTTGGTGATAGAAACAACTCCAGAGAACACATGATAGAATCTTCCAAGACCAATGACTTCTTCATTTCAAATACCCTTTTCAATTATAGAGACGGTGACTATACAATTGAACCTTGCCAGATGGAATACACAGGAATCAAATCAAATAGATCTATGGAAAGAGTCCACAGAAAAGCTCAGTGTCATCAGTCAGAACAAGGGTAGGAGCTGGCTGTGGAACAAAGCATCAATTGCCCGATATGCCACTTAAAGTTGAAGCAGGAGAAAATTAGAACAAGTCTATGAGAGCCAAAATATAACCTTAGTATATCCCATGTGAATTTAAAGACCATCTAAAGAATAGATTTGATGCATTGAGCACCAATGACAGAAGAAGAGTTGTGGAATGGCATGAAGGAAATCATACTTGAAGAAAGCAAGAGATCATTGAAAAAACAGGAAAGAAAGAAAAGACCACAATGCATGTCAGAAGAGATTCTGAAGATTGCTCTTGAATGTAGAATAACTAATGCAAAAGGAAGAAATGATGAAGTAAGAGAGCTGAACAGAAGATTTTGAAGGGTGGCTCTAGAAGACAAGGTAAAGTATTATAATAAAATATGCAAAAACCTAAAGTTGGAAAACCAAAAGAGAAGAACACACTCAACATTTCTCAAGCTGAAAGAACTGAAGAAAAATTCAAGCCTTGAGTTGCAATATTAAAGGATTCTGAGGGGAAAATACTAATGCAGGAAACATCAAAAGAAGATGGAAGGAATACATAGAGTCACTGTATCAAAAAGAATTGGTTGATGGTCAGCCATTTCAAGAGGTAGCATATGATCAAGAGCCCATGGTACTGAAGGAAGAAGTCCAAGCTGCACTGAAGGCACTGGCAAAAAACAAGGCTCCAGGAATTGATGGGATACCAATTAGGATGTTTCATCAAATGAATGTCGTGCTGGAAGTGCCAAGAAATTTGGACGACAGCTACCTGGCCAACTGACTGGAAGAAATCCATATTTATGCCCATTCCAAAGAAAGGTGATCCAACAGAATGCAGAAATTATCTAACAATATCATTAATACCACACACAAGTAAAATTTTGCTGAAGATTATTCAAAAGTGGTTGCAGCACTACATCGACAGGGAACTGCCAGAAATTCAATCCAAATTCAGAAGAGGATGTGTAATGAGATATCCTTGCTGATGTCAGATGGATCTTGACTGAAAGCAGAGAATACCGGAGGGATGTTTACCTGTGTTTTATTGACTATGCAAAGACATTTGACTGTGTGGATCATAACAAATTATGAATAATATTTCTAAGAATGGGAATTTTCAGAACACTTAATTGTGCTAATGAGGAATCTGTACTTAGACCAAGAGGCAATCATAAAACAGAACAAGGAGATACTGCGTGGTTTAAAGTCAGGAAAGATGTGCATCAGGGTTGTATCTTTTCACTATACTTATTCAATGTGTATGCTGAGCAAATAATTCAAGAAGCTGGACTGTATGAAGAAGAATAAAAAAAAGAAAAAAGTTTTTTTTTTTTTTTTATTCTTCTTCAGGGCATCGTTAACGACCTGTGACGTGCAGATGACAGAAACTTGCCGCTAAAATTGAAGAGTACACCTCAACATAAAGAAAACAAAAATCCTCACAAATGAATAAGCAACATCATG
This sequence comes from Elephas maximus indicus, assembly GCF_024166365.1. Lineage (NCBI taxonomy): Eukaryota > Metazoa > Chordata > Mammalia > Proboscidea > Elephantidae > Elephas > Elephas maximus. The sequence continues at coordinate 42,145,077 of NC_064829.1, read as the reverse complement.
ATAAATGGAGAAAATATCGAAGTTGTCAAGGATTTCATTTTGCTTGGCTCCACAATTAATGCCCATGGAAGCAGCAGTCAGGAAATCAACAGATGCATTGCACTGGACACGTCTCCTGCAAAAGGCCTCTTTAAAGTGTTAAAAAGCAAAGGTGTCATTTCAAGTATTCATATGTGCCTGACTCAAGCCATGGTCTTTTAAATCTCCTCATATGCATGCCAAAGCTGGACAATGAATAAGAAAGACTGATGAAGAATCGATGCTTTTGAATCATGGTGTTGGTGAAGAATATTAAATATACCATGGCCTGCCAGAAGAACGAACGAAGAAGTACAGCCAAAATGATCCTAAGAAACAAGGATGGCCAGACTTCGTTTCACGTACTTTGGACATGTTATCAGGAGGGACCATTCCCTGGAGAAGGACACCGAGCATGGTAGAGGGTCAGGAAAAAACAGGAAGACCCTCAATGAGATGGATTGACACAGTGGCTCCAACAGTAGGCTCAAGCACAAACAACTACTGTGGGGATGGCGCAGAAATGGGCAGTGTTTCATTTTGTTGTGTATGGGGTCGCTATGAGTCAGAACCGACTCAATGGCTCTTAACAACAAGGGTATTGGTTTAAATTACGTGAACAATGCCAGGCCAGTATATTTCGTATCGTAGTGATATTTCTTTTATTTAACAAAGAAAAATAATTATAACTCTACTTTATTTGTATCAGTGTATCTCAATTGATTAGGGAAAGAGACTCTAAAAATTTTTAGGTATTCTGTAGTTTACAATAAAGGAAATAGTGGATATTTAAAGATCTGATTATTATTTCAAAGAAAATAGAAATAATTTATTTTATAACAGAAGTAGAGTGAATACCTTCAGGATTACATTCATTGTATAAATATTCTATACCAAATTCTCTCTCTCTGTTTTTTTAACCCATCATTCAAAGTATATTCTCCAGCCCAGTATAATCCATCCGCCTTGAACTCATGAAAGGCTTACTCTTGGAAACACTATCTTGAAACAGAGTCACATGTGTTATGTTGTTATCTAGTCACTTCATGTGAGTTAGACATCAAGTTAGAAATCCTATACATCCCTTACAAATCTCATAGCATCCTGTAATTTATTCAATAAAAACTTCCTGATTGCTTTTTTGGTTAAATGAAAATAAACCACTGTTACGACATAAAGGTCCCTGGGTGGTGCATGATGGTGCCCCAAGTAAGAAAGAGTGATGCCTTCCCTTCCTATTCATTATTAACCTCCATTAGTTTCCAAATCATCAAATATATATTTCTAGTATAGAATTAAAGATTTTATAATAATCATTTAAAGTTTGATAACAGAACTCTTCCTGTTATAAATAAATGAATAAGAATTAAACCAAAGTTTATCTGTTGTTCAGTTAACCAGACAGAATTGCTGTAGCAGCTTGTGTTTTGTGTAATATAGTTTTATTTACTTTAAGAAACTTTTAGAAAAATGAATCTGGAGGTTTTTAAATATAAAGCATTTTCCTCTTTGATGTTCTTTCTCAGCGTTGTCGTAAATTTTTGATAATCTAACTATTTAAGCTAGTTTAGTTTTCCAATTATATGCCCATCGTACTACCAAATGGCTTATATTTGTTCAAACAAAATGAGCAAATATTTCCACAACCAGAAATATTTATTGAATGCCTCATTATATTAAACACATTTCCATTGCTGTCGAGTAGATTCCAACTCATAATGACCCTATAGGATGGAGTAGAATTGCCCCCATAGGATTTTCAAGGCTGGAAATCTTTATAGAAGCAGGCTGCCACAGCTTTCTCCTGCAGAGTGGCTGGTGGTTTCGAACCACTGACCTCTCAGGTAGCAGCCACGTCTAACCACTGTGCCACCAGGACTCCTTTTGTTTAGCAATAGGTCATATCAAAGAACAGCTATCTACAAGCAATAGTCTTCTAAGAATTCAATTTACCGCCTAGGTTTTTACTGCTAAAATAAAAATCCCAATTACACTTTTCTGAATAGAGAATAAAATGAAAAACACTAGGGCCTGCTCAGTTGCTACCCTATCTGATATGAAAACATTTCTCGTTTTTTCTCCTGCTAGTAGGGATGATTTTTATTGGGCGATGATGAAGGGTAAGAGTCCTTCCTTTATATTATTTCCACTACCCTCTAGGACCTGAACAGCAATTCTCACTATAACCAGAAATAACCCATTAGATACGCTATGCTTGGCCTATTAACATTAACAACAAGGGCACTAAATGATTTAAAGGATTAATTTTTTTTTAAAGGATCTTCAAAGTAGCCATTCATGAAAGGTAAATCATAACTTCACTGAACTCAAGCACACTTATTTTATGGTAACGATGGTTTTCTTGGAAACGCTGGTGATGTAGTGGTTAAGTGCTACCGCTGCTAACCAAAGGGTCGGTAGTTCAAATCCGCCAGGCGCTCCTTGGAAACTCTATGGGGCAGTTCTACCCTGTCCTGTAGAGTTGCTATGAGTCAGAATCGGCTCGATGGCAATGGGTTTGGTTTATTTTTTTTGGTTTATGGTTTTCTTTAATGTTCTCATACAGAGAGTTCAAACATACATTGAGGAAGAAATAATAGTACCCCTCAGCCAGCAGCATTCATCACTAATCTATGGCCAATCCCTTCCATGCACACATCCACTCCCACCACACATATTATTTTGAAGCGAATTTGAGATATCATATACATTCATCCATAAGTTTATGGGTAATAAATTTTAATTTAGAATTACATAATGAAGCAGTTAAGACAGAATACCATAATATTTTCTGTGCTTAAGACCGAAACCAAACCCATTGCATTTGAGTTGATTCCGACTCATAGCTACCCTCTAGGACAGAGTAGAAAACTGCCTCGCAGGGTTTCCAAGGAGCACCTGGTGGATTTGAGCTGCCCACCTTTTGGTTAGCAGCTGTAGCTCTTAACCACTATACCACCAGACTTGGCGGCAGTAAAATCTTAACCTGCCTCTTACTGCCACACACCTACATACTTAGAACCAGTGTGATTATTTATAAATTACACAACAAACACAACTACAAGTGTTTAGACGCTGAGTAAACATCTTAAAGACTGTTATCTCTGGAGGTTCCGCGCCATACTACAGTGGCTGCTTCCTTCTCTTGTCTTACTGCTTACTTCTGAGTTTTCCAAAAGGTTGGTCTGGTTTTGTAATTCTCCTATGCTTTTATACCTGATCTAGATTAATTTTTCCCCAAGATTCTGCCAGTTATTTGCTCTTTGTTTTTCCCTTTCATATTCATTCTCTTTCTCTCTCCTCCCCACCTTCCCTCCCTCCTTTTCTCCTCCCCATCCCCTATCTCTCTCTAAGACCTTAAAGCAATCCGAAGAGCTTTGGCAAATGCATACACCCTTGGGACCCACACCAATTGTTATGGATTGGATTGTGTCCCCCCAAAATGTGTGTCAAGTTGGCTAGGCCATGATTCCCAGTATTGTGTGATTGTCCACCATTTTGTCATCTGAAATGATTTTCCTATGTGTTATAAATCCTACCTCTATGATGTTAATGAGATGGAATTAGTGGCGGTTATGTTAATGAAGCAGGACTCAATCTACAAGATTAGGTTGTGTTTTAAATCAATCTATTTTGAGATATAAAAGAGAGAAGTAAGCAGAGAGACAGAGCAGAGGCAGTTGGATGTCCTACCACCATGAAAGCAGAGCCAGGAGCAGAGCGAAATGATACAAGTATGTAAATGGGACACAGGAGCTGAAACGATTTGAGCAAAAAATTGGAAAATATAAAGGAAATCTCCATGAGTCCAAACTGATATAAATGATTGAATAAATAAATAAATTTGGAAGACTAGACAAAGCTTCTATGCAGAAGAATTTCAAATAATTTATGTAGACTTTCCAGCCTAAAAAGATGGAGTGTAACTTCCATTCCTTTAGTGTAGGTTGAGCGTTGTCTCTTTCTTCTAAAGTCTGCGTTATGGAACAGGGACAAAAAGTAACTTTACAATGAAGAAATCTGACAAAGGCTACCTCAGCCAGGTGAACAGTTCAACATCAACAGTGATAAATCACTGATAGTATGTACCCCTATGGAAATGTCACTTTATCTTTATAATCTCTCTTTCTAAAATCCATAACCACAGTCTAATCATGAGAAAAATATTGAATAAATTCCAATAGACAGGCATCCTAGAAAATATCTGAACAGCACTCCTCAAAACTGTCAAACTCATCAAAAACAAATACAGTTTGAGAAACTGTCACAGCCAAGAGGAGCCTAAGGAGACATGATGGCTAAATGTAATATGGTATCTTGAATGGGACATTAGATAAAAACTAAGGAAATCTAAAGGAAGTATAAAACCAGTATAGACTTTAGTTAATACAAGAAAGAGAATAAACTACTGTTAAATTGTATGACGATGTTAACAAATCTTACAGAATAAATGTTGATCAAAAGGAGCCAGATTAAAAACAGAAGATGCCGTATGTGGTGGTCAAAAATAGGCAAAACTAATCTATGATAATATAGGTCAGAACAGTGGGTGCATTTGGAAGGGAGGAGAGCTGAGAAGAAGCAAAAAGGAGGGTACTGGGGTCCTGGAAACGAACTATTTCTTGATTTGGATCCTGGATTCATGGATGTATACATTTGGAAAAATCTATCAAACTATACACTTAAGATTATGCACTTTAGTTTTCCCTCCATAAAAATATTAAAAATAAAAAACAGAGACCCAAACACCTTCATTTCTCTGAAAATAAGAGCTAGTACCTATGATTCAGGAAACATCTTTTATAAATGAAAAAAATGTCAACATTCAGCCAATACTTCCACTTCCATATTTCTTAATCTGGAGGGAGCCTGAGGGTTCCACGGGGTGTCTGTGCATACTCCAGATAGAAACTTGCTTTCTGATCATCTTCTAACAACACTAACTTCTCTTGAAATAAGTTATAATTTGGACTATATTACAGCTAAATATATACATATATTCTGCCCAGTCCTGTACCATCCTCATGATTGTTGCTAAGCTTGAGCCCATTGTTGCAGCCACTGTGTCAATCCATCTCTTTGAGGGTCTTCCTCTTTTTCACTAACCTTTCTCTACTTTACCAAGCATGATGTCCATTTCCAGGAACTCATCCTTCCTGATAACATATCCAAAGTACATGAGAAGAAGTCTCGCCATCCTGTCTTCCAAGGAGCACTCTGGTTGTACTTCTACCAAGACAGACCTGTTCATTCTTCTGGCAGTCCACGGCATATTCAATATCCTTTGCCAATACCATAGTTCAAATGGGTCAATTCTTCTTCTGTCTTCTTCATTCATTGTCCAGCTTTCACATGTATTTTACCTATAGAAAAAACAAAACCCTTTGCTGTCGAGTCAATTGCAACCCGTGGCCACCCTATAGAGTCTTTCATTATTGCAACTCGAGGCTTGAATTTTTTCTTCAGTTCTTCAGCTTGAGAAATGCTGAGCATGTTCTTCCCTTTTGGTTTTTTAACTCCAGATTTTTTGCACATTTCATTTTAATACTTTACTTTGTCTTCTCAAGCCATGCTTTGAAATCTTATGTTCAGCTCTTTTACTCTATCATTTCTTCCTTTTGCTTTAGATACTCTGTTCAAGAGCAAGCTTCAGAGTCTCTTCTGATACCATTTTGTTTTTTTCTTTCTTTCCTGTCTTTTTAATAACATTTTGCTTTCTTCATGTATGATGTCCTTATACAACTCATCTGGTCTTCAGTCATTAGTGTTCAATGCATCAAATCTACTCTTGAGATGGTCTCTAAATTCAGGTGGGATTTGGGTTTTATAGTCAAGGTCATACTTTGGCTCTTGTGGGCTTGTTTTAATTTTCTTCAGCTTCAGCTTGAACTTGCTTACAAGCAACTGATGGTCTGTTCCACAGTCAGCCCCTGGCCTCGTTCTGACTGGTGATATTTAGTTTCTCCACCATCTCTTTTCACAAATGTAGCTGATTTGATTCCTCTGTATTCCATCCAGTGAGGTCCACGCATATGGTTGCCATTTATGTTGTTGAAAAAAGATGTTTACAGTGAATAAGTTGTTGGTCTTGCAAAATTCTATCATACAGTCTTCGACACCATTTCTATCATCAAGCCATATTTTCCAACTACCAATCCTTCTTTGTTTCCAAGGTTCACATTCCAATCACTGGTAATTATCAGTGTATCTTGATTGTATGTTCAATCAATTTCAGACTGCAGTAGTTGGTAAAAATCTTTAATTTCTTCATCTTTGACCTTAGTGTTTGGTTTGTGAATTTGAATAATAGCCGTATTAACCGGTCTTCCTTGTAGGTGTATGGGTATTATTCTATCACTGACGGCATTGTACTTCAGGATAGATCTTGAAATGTTCTTTTTGACTGTGAGTGCTATGCTATTCCTCTTTAATTTGTCATTCCTGGCATAGCAAACCATATGACTTTTTGATTCAAAATGGGCAATACCAGTCCATTTCAGCTCACAGATATCAATCTTTGTTTGTTCCATTTCATTTTTGACAACTTCCAATTATCCTAGATTCATACTTTGTACAGTCCACGTTCTGATTATTAATGGATGTTTGCAGCTGTTTCTTCACATTTTCAGTCTTGCTGCCTCAGCAAATGAAGGTCCCGAAAGCTTAACTCCCTCCACGTCGTTAAGGTCAACTCTACTTTGAAGAGGCAGCTCTTCCCCAGTCATATTTTGAGTGACTTCCAATCTGAGGGGCTCATCTTCCAGCACTATATCAGACAATGTTCTACTGTTATTCATAGGCCAATTCAGAAGTAGACTGCCAAGCCCTTCTTCTTAGTCTGCCTTAGTCTGGAAGGTCAGCTGAAACCTGTCCATCATGCAAGACCCTGCTGATATTTGAAATACTGATGGCAAAGCTTCCAGCATCACAGCAACATGCAAGCCATCACCTTAGGACAAACTGACAGGTGAGTGGTGGAGATGTGTGTGTGTGTATATATATATATATATATATATTTTATTCATATCTATATATAAAATCTCAAATCCATTGCTGTCTAGTTGGTTTTGACTCATGGCAACCCCACGTGTTATAGAATAGAACTACTCCATAGGTTTTCTTGGCTGTAATTATTACAGAAACAGATTGCCAGGTCTTTCTTCCATGGAGCTGTTGGGTGGATCTGAACCACCAATTTGCCAGTTAGTAGCTGAGCAAAAACCATTTGCACCACCCAGGGATAGATATAGATTATATATATATACACTCATAAATAACAGAATGTTATTTTTGTCTATTTTCTGTTATTCATCCATATTTGTTTTCTAATTGCAAATGAACTAAGTTGGAAAGAAAAAGTTATTTATATCTATTTTATGTTAGTCTACCATATTTGTTTTCTAACTGGAAATGAACTAAGTTGGAGAGAAAATTAGGCTTATATTAACATGTCTGAGGACAGTCTGTGTGAAATACACAAGAAGAAAGAAGCAGGCATTTTTAATTAATCATAAATAGGCTGTAAAATATCAGATTTATAGATTAGAATGTCTCATCTTTTTCATTACTTGGTCAGAACAAAATACAATAGTGCCAAATGTAGTTTTAATGTGCCACTGCTTAGATGGTGTCGGCATTCAAATCGATTCTGTGTTGTTTACTGTAGTAGAGTCTACACTGATAGCAAATGACCTACTAGATCAACTTCAGAAACAATCTCTGAACTGAGGGTAATGTTCTCTGTTGGTAATGTTAACAGTTTATAAAATGCTGACATACACATGATGATTTTAATTTTTTTTTCTAATGATATTTCTGAAAAATAGATAAAACCGAGGGTCCATCCAACAGAGACAGTGAGTGGCAAAGCCTGGACTCAACCTTCCTCTAGTTTCAATGCATACTTCATTCTAGGTCTCCCAGACACAAGATGATATAAGCAAACACACACCTACATTTTAGTAGAACGTTCTTACTCTGCTGCTGGATCTTCCCTGTGGCGACTGCATTTGGAATATAAGACTTACGGGCTGGATAAAACAATAAGATACCATAGTTTCTAACTCCTGATGCCTCATCTCAGTTCTTAGTTGGAACCCTCCCTCCATCCCTCCCAGGCTGCCACTCTTTACCTCCATTATGGGACATTGCCTTTCCTAAGAGTCTCACAGTACTCTGAGTTTATCTCTCATAGTACTTATCACCTAACTATAAGTGTTTCTTCCCCTAGAATTGTCACAGTGCCTAGCACATACCAGATAGACAAAGAATATTGTTTAAAAGAGCAGGCAAAATGTGACCCCAACAGATGAGGGTAGTCTTATCAATTTTCATGAGGAACTGTGCTGTCAATGCTATTGGATTTTAGGGGATTGATAAACATTGTTGAATGAATGATTAAAGCAAGAAACAGTAAAGGTAAATGTAGTTTTAATATGCCACTTCTTAGATGGTGTCGACATTCAAATTGCTTCTGTGATGTTTACTGTCAGAGATTCTCCATGGATAACAAATGCCCTACCAGATGAAATTCAGAAACAATCTCTGGACTGAGGGTCATTCTCTCTGGTGACTGTTAATGCTACCCAGATTTTCTCAATGATGAGGTTAAATGGGCAGGGACAGGGTTCAGTGCGGATTCTGCTCCCCAACTCTGACAGAAGCTGAACCAGAAGAAGAAGAAGAGGGACAAAGAGAAGGAGAAGGTAGCAATTACCAGAGGCTACACAGGTTTCTGAAGACATGTTTGCAGATCTAAGTAACTGAGGGAACTTAAGGGAAACATAACCAGTCCCCTGATAGCTAACCTTGAGGTTAGGAAACATTATTAAAAAAAAAAAAACTAGAAAAGTTTTATATGAGACTGTGTGGGCAACTCCTGTCTGGAGGTGAGATGAGAAGGCAGAGGGGTTCAGGAGCTGGTTGAATGGACACGGGGAATACAGGGTGGAGAGGAAGAGTGCGCTGTCTCATTAGGGGGAGAGGAGCTAGGAGTGCATAGTAAGGTGTGTGTAAGTTTTTGTATGAGAGACTGACTTGATTTGTAAACTTTCACTTAAAGTGCACTAAATAAAAAAAAAGTTTGGTATGTTATATATTACATATCTATATTATTTTTTTAAAAAATATTATACATGTTATAAATTATGTATTAGGTAATGGAATACTTTGATGCCATTAAAATAATTTGTAGATCAATATTTTTATGTAAAGAAAATTCCAATACATTAAGTGAATAAGTAGGCTCTACAAAACATGCTTCTGGGTTTGTTTTAAAAAAGTGAATATATATTCATATACATATAGGAAACTCTCTGGAAAGTTCTACACCAAAATGTTAACTGTGTTTAAAAAAGAAAAAAATTTTTTTTTTGTGTTTAGGTGGTGAGAATAAAGTTGATTTTTATTTTCTTCTTTGTATTTTTTTATTTGTTTCTTGCATATTTAAAAATAATATAATAAAAAATTGATTCCAAATTTGAAAGATAAAACAGTACATCTATTCTCAATAATTTATGGTGTGTTGTCAAGATCACCCATTGCTAATATTGGTGGTAGTAAATGGTGTCATATCTAGGGGGCTTAGACAGATAGGAGGGAGGGCTCAGAAGGACCCAGAAAAATGAGAATGGATTGATGGAAACAAAAACCATCCAGTAACATTTCAAAGTCATAATTAGGATGCCTGGAAAAAGCTTTCTTTCTTTTTAAAATTTTCTATTCGTCAAAATTGCCTGGAGAATGAGTAACTAGAGAATGTGGGGCCCCTGAGATTGTGGTGGCAAAGTGAAGTGCTATATTTCAGGGAAGAGACTGGAGGAAAGGAAGCTGAGAAGGAGATATAAGTTAGTCTAAAACAAAACAAAAAACCAAACCCATTGTTTTCAAATCGATTTCAACTGATAAAAAAACCTGTTGTTGTCCAGTCAGTTATGACTCCTAGCGATCCTATAAGACACAATAGAACTGCCTCATAGGGTCTCCAAGAAGCAACTGCTAGATTTGAACTGGCGACCTTTTAGGTAGCAGCCATACTCTTAACTATTGCACCACCACGGCGCCATAAATTAGTCTATAATCCTCAAAATAGTACTCCTTGGCATTTTTTAAAGTAAATTACACCATAATCTATGTATCTAGATAAAGCAATAGTGAAATTAATCATTTTGAAATTTGCCCCCATCAGCTAATTGTCCAATGACTTTCAGCAAAATAGTACTCCTTGGCATTTTTTAAAGTAAATTACACCATAATCTATGTATCTAGATAAAGCAATAGTGAAATTAATTATTTTGAAATTTGCCCCCATCAGCTAATTGTCCAATGACTTTCAGCAGATTAAACAAAAGTTAAAATAAGGCTGACATCTATTTTTAATATATTTTATCCTTAATAAATTCAGATTTTTGTAGAATATGGTGATTATGATCTGCTAGAATTTACTAACTACATTTTTAAAATACATTAGATAATGTCAAATCAATTTGTAAAATTAATTTGAAGTTATTGGTCTTAAACTATCAATTTTTTAAGAGAAAATTTTCTGGGAGTGGGGAGACAATATAAATGAAAACTATACTTTTTCTGGCATAATTGTTGACAAACATAAAAGAAGTAAAATAAATGAAAAAACATGGAGTCAAAAGTATTTAGTAGCTTGAATTTTACTTTATATCATAATTAATTCTATAATACAATAGTATTACTATATTGTTCAAAAATAACCAAGCAGTTTAATAATAAGATAAAATTGATGTCAAGGAAACTGAATAATAAATAATATAATTTATAATTTTCAAATAGTTGCATAAATAATAGATAATCAAGGAGGACATGAACTTCCAAGTGAAGAATTGAGCTGACTGAAAAATTTGGTGACATCTGATTTACAGGTTCATTGCTTGGTCTTCTTGTTTGGGTATAAGGCAATTTCCTTGTAAATCTTAAGGTGGAAATTTAGCTGGTTGCTCCCAGTTGAACCTTAAGAACTGGCTTATAGTTGTTTACAAAATAACACCGTGATAACTGACTTTATGTGTCAACTTGGCTAGGTAATACTTCTTAGTGGTTTAGCAGACACTGGACTGGTTGCTGTTTCATAAGGTGATGTGATGTAATATAATCACCTGCCATTATATGACCTGATGTAAATAACCGATTGGTTGAAACAGGTGTTTCCTTAGGTGTGTGGTCTGCCTCCAGAATATAAATGGAAGTTCTGGCAGAGCTCGCCCTCTCTCTTGAACCCATGCTAAGCTCATTGCCTGACCTACAGATTTTGGGATGTAAGCCTGCAGAACTCTCTTGCTTGTCTGACCTGCAGGTTTTGGATTTGATTAAAAAAAAAAAAAAAAAATTTTTTTTTTTTTTAGCCCCCCAAAATCCTGTGAACCAGCAGAAGTCTCCAGCCTGTCACCTTATTTGTGCATTTGGGACTTGCCAGCTGCCACAATTGCAGGAACCATTTCCTCGAAGTAAATCTCTCTCTCTCTCTCTGTATTTGTGTGTATATATATATTTTACATATATATGTATGTGTATATATATATAATATATATTTACACACACACATCTCACTGGTTTTGCTCTTCTAGCCAACCCAAGCTAAGACCAACATGCTTTCCCTGAAAAAGACAAAAAACATAAAATTGAGTCATTTGGGGGTTTTCTACAATATAAAATATTATTATTAAAATAACAAATAGTAACTTAAAAACTATGTATTTTCTAAAACTGTAAACATATTTTAATAATTGTGTTATTCAGAAAATCTGTTAAACAAATTCACACATCTAACTACAATTTGGTATTTTCCTCACCAAGCTTACCATCTTATGTTTAGCTCACATTTCATGTGAAAGTTTGGATAAGCACTCACCCTGAACTTTGTTTTCAACCCTAAAGCTCATATTTTACATCTTTTAATTTACAACTCTTTAGGGAAAAAATTTTAAGCTGCCTTTCAAACACCTCTGTGATTTCGGTGAAAATGTTGGGTAACTATAAACTGTACATTAGTTTTAGTCATTGTCATTCTTTTCTTTTTTCAAAGAAAAAATTATATTTGAAACTAACAGATGAAAGTTATACAGATTGTTGTAAGTTATATAGATAGTTGCTACCATTCATGCATCTTGATGTGACTCACGTGTAGTGGAAAATAAAATGATTAAACATCAAAACTTCAGCAAGGCAGCAAGTAAAAACAATTTTAAACATGACTACAATTTTTATGATTTGAATGAAGAAGTAGTCACAGAGGAAATATCTTCCTGGCAAATGAAAAAGATTTTTCTGAGGTGCAGCGACTACACGCATTGGTTTTCCAAACCCAATCTATTCAGTTGGGCCTGAGTTATTTTTCAAAACGATATTAATTTTTAGTCACATGAGTACTTCATTAGTACATTTTTCTGATAAGAATTCAAATACTACAGATAAACTTAAAGCTCCTTTGTCTGTCTTTGTCCCACCCCCAATCTCAGTCCCTCTGAAATATAACCATTGCCGTCAGTTTGGATTTATTCCCCCAGAGTGTTTCTAAAACCCTTATATAGCTACAGATATAAATATAGTACAGATGTAAGTAGATATAAATCAGGCTCTGTGGAAAAATATTTTTCATTGATATTTTATTCACTCATCAGTAAATATCAGGAATTTTTCAATAGTTAACAATGAACATAAAGGTTTGTTTCCATTTATTTGCTATTACAAATGGTACAAATAATAGTGAAACAAATATTCTTGTGTCAGCTTCTTTATGCACACATAAAAAAAAACAAAAACAAAACTTGTTGCTGTGAGTCAATTCTAGCTCATAGCAGCCCTTACAGGACAGAATAGAACTGCCCCCAAAGGATTTACAAGGCTGTAATCTTTATGGGTTATCATGAAATGTACAAAGACCTGGAGTTAGAAAACCAAAAGGGAAGAACACGCTTGCATTTCTCAAGCTGAAAGAACTGAAGAAAAAATTGAGCCTCGAGTTGAATATTGAAGGATTCCATAGGTAAAATATTGACAATGCAGAAAGCATCAAAAGAAGATGGAAGGAATACACAAAGTCACTGTACCAAAAAGAATTGATTGACAGTCAACCATTTCAGGAGGTACCGAAAAGAACTGGTTGACATTCAACCGTCGCAGTTCAGTCTTCAAGAACCAATGGCACAGAAGGAAGATATCCAAGCTGTGCTAAAGGGAGTGTCAAAAACCAGGCTCCAGGAACTGACAGAATACCAATTGAGGGGTTCTAACAAATGGACGCAGCACCGGAAGTGTTCACTTATCTATGTCAAGAAACTTGGAAGATGGCTGCCTGGCCAATCTACTGGAAGAGATCCACATTTGTGCCTGTTCCAAAGAAAAGCGATCCAACAGAATGCAGCAATTATCGAACATTATCATTAATATCACACGCAACTAAAATTTTGCTGAAGATCATTCAAATGCAGTCGCAGCAGTACATCGACAGGGAACTGCCAGAAATTCAAGCTGGATTCAGAAGAGGATGTGGAATAAGGGATATCATTGCTGAAGTCACATGGATCTTGGCTGAATGCAGAAAATACCAGAAAGATGTTTACCTGTGTTTTATTGATTATGCAAAGGCATCCAACTGTGTGAATCAAACAAATTATGGATAACATTGCAAAGAATGGGAATTTCAGAATACTTAATTGTGCTCTGAGGAACCTGTCCATGGACCAAGAGGCGGTCATTTGAACAGTACAAGGGGACACTTTGTGGTTTAAACTCAGGAAAGGTGTGTATCAGGGTTGTATCCTTTCACCATACTTATTAAATCTGCATGCTGAGCAAATAATCAGAGAAGCTGGACTATATGAAGAAGAATGGAGCATGAGGATTGGAAGAAGACTCATTAACAACCTGTGATATGCAGATGACACACCTTGCTTTCTGAAAGCGAAGAGGACTTGAAGCACTTACTGATAAAGATCAAAGAACACAGCCTTCAGTATGGATTGCAACTCAACATGATGAAAACAAAAATACTCACAACTGAACCAATAAGCAACATCATGATAAATGGAGAAAAGATTGAAATTGTCAAGGATTTCATTTTACTTGGATCCACAATGAATGCCCCATGGAAGCAGCAGTCAAGCAATCAAATGACATATTGTATTGGGCATATCTGCTGCAAAAGACCTCTTTAAAGTGTTCAAAAGCAAAGATGTCACTTTGAGGACTAAGGTCGACCTGACCCAAGCCATGCTATTTTTCAATCACTTTATATTCAGGCCAAAGCTGGATGATGAATATGGAAGGCCAAAGAAGAATTGATGCCTTTTAATTATGTTGGTGAAGAATATTTTATATACTATGGACTGCTAGAAGAACAAATAAAAGAGCATTCTAGAAGTACAGCCAGAATGCTTTTTAGTAGCAAGGATGGCAAAAGTTTGTCTCACATACTTTGGACATGTTACCCAGAGGGATCATTCCCTGGAGGAGGACATCATGCTTGGTAAAGTCGAGGGTCAGCGAAAAAGAGGAAGACCCCTAACAAGATGGATGGACACAGTGGCTGCAACAATGGACTGCAGCATAAGAACAATTGTGAGAATGGCACAGGACTGGGCAGAATTTAGTTCTGTTGTACTTAGGGTTGCTTTGAGTTGGAACTGACTGGAGGACACCTAACAGCAACAATTTTTTTTTTTTTTTGAAGGGCCTTAGAAACCATCAGGTCCAACCCCTCATTTTACGGAAGAGAAAACTGAGGCTAAGAGAGAGGCAATGGCCTTGCCCAGGTCTGGTCAGGACAACAACAATCTTTATGAAAGCTGACTGCTACATCTTTCTCCCACAGAGTGATTAGTGAGGCTGGGGGGTGGTAACCTCTGACCTTTTAGGCAGCAGCCAAGCACTTAACCACTAGGCACCAGGCTCCTCATGCACATGTAACCAAACCAAACCCATTGCCAGTGAGTCAGTTCTGATTCATAGCTACCGTACAGGACACAGTAGAGCCACCCCATAAGGTTTCCAAGGTTGTAATCTTTGTAGAAGCACTGCCACATCTTTCTCCTGCAGAGTGGCTGGTGGATTCCAACTGCCAACCTTTGGATTATTAATCACTGTGCCACCAGGGCATACCCCCCAAAAACCAAACTTTTTGCAGCAGAGTTGAAGCCAACTCATAGCGACCCTACAGAACAGAGTAGAATTGCCCTATAGGGTTTTCGAGGAGTGGCTGGTAGATTCGAACTCCTGACCTTTTGGCTAGCAGCCAAGCTCCACTGCATAGGAGTGAAATATCCAACTACTAGTATATGGTCAGAAACCCTGGTGGCGTAGTGGTTGAGAGCGATGGCTGCTAACCAAAAAGTCAGCAGTTTGAATCTACCATGTGCTACTTGGAAACTCTAAGCGGAAGTTCTACTCTGTCTTGACCGGGTCACTATGAGTCAGAATTGACTCCAAGGCAACGGATTTGATTTTTTTGGTTTGTTTTGTTTTTTGTTTAGTGTATAATCATTTTTCCAGAGGTGTATCAATGGAAAATAGCACCTATGGCAAGCACTGAAATTGTGCCCCTGCAGGGGTTGTAGGGAGGGTAATGATACCCCAGGGGCAATGTCTAAGTTGTGTCTCCCCCCCACCCCCCATTTCAAGATGAATAGATGTTGACAGCAGCCATGCGTCAGCAGAAACATCTTTCCCTTCTTGTCTGGCTGCCTTAGGCGCCTTTCATATTTGTGGTGCCTTGTAATGCCATTCCGTCCCTAGTCTGTTGCCCTTTGGACTTGCATCTGGGGACAAGTTCCCCCCTCTACACCTCCCTCCCCCTCCATGCTTCTGCATTTTTCATGTTTAGGAGCATTTATGTGCCAGCACTCAGATGAATGTGAGATGAGTCCTGTTATTTCCTCATTTTACAGATAGAGTAACAGACATAGAGACATTAAGTATTTTTAATAAGATAAAAACATCCTTAATAAGATTCCTCACGAACTTGTGCCACCTATCTGCTTTCAAGTCCCATTTGTTCCAAGTTGGATTGCCTTGGGGCTAACGGCTGCATGGACCTGCTTTGTGCTGTGCTTTACAGATATTCTCTTTTGTTTGCCATACCAACAATCCACCCCAAATGTGCTGCTAGGTGTCTGTTCAATGCCTAGTCCTTCCGCATGTGTCATCGTGGTTCAAAAATCTGTCTTAATTCGTTCTTTCTTCCTAGTTAATTGACAAGGTGCTGTGTTCTGATATGTGACACCATTACCTTGCCCTCGAAGTTCTGAAACAACCTATCTGCTCTCCCTGACTCCAGTTATCTCTTTTTGTGGCCAAAGTACCCAGTTGACTGAAGCTGGATTAATCTTTAAAGCACACAGCTCTTGCTTTGTTACTCCCTACTTGCTGACCAGCAATGCTTCCCTGTAGGTCAAGTCCAAAGCTCCAAAGCCCATCTTTGAAGTTCCTCTATAATCTGACCTTCTTTAGGGAAATGATCTTACTCCCTCAGGCACACTTCACTCCCTCAAGGCCCTTCTACCCTGGTCTGTTACCAGTCATATTCCTTCTTATCTGTCTGCCATGGCTTGCTTGGGCTATTCCGCTCCAGGAAGCATCCTTCTTTCTCCCCTCTGTCAAACAGCCTCGAGTCCCAAATCAAGCTCCATCTTTCTCAGAAGCCTTTTCTGATATGGCCCCTGACTGAATTCTTTTCTTCTCAGCTACAGTTTTTACGCAGTACTACTTACCTTAACACAGAAACAGGCTGCTCAGCCATATCTTGAACAGTACCTGAGCCAATTTTTTTTCCTTCTTTCTTCTTTCTCTCCTTTCCCTCTCCTAGCCCATCCCTGCCTCCAAGTAAGATCCTGAAGTTAGCTCCCCAAATGGTTAAGTGTTAACCAGTGTTTCCTCTAAGACTGTGGAAAACAAGTGATGTTGATCTAAACCCGTCAAATAAGATGAAGGATGGGGCCAGCTGCCCCCTGAGCTGATGGGATAATGGCAGGAAAAGATCAACATGTTTGAGATACGACCACCAAAACCAAAAAGAAGAAAAAGAGTGCACATTCCACAAGTCCCTAAAACTTATGGCCCCTTTCCCCTTAAAAACCCAAACCCATTGGTAGTCTGGTGAGACAGACAACTTTAGGAGGAGATCATTCCCTTCTGTCTCCAGATACCGGTATATCTAATAAAGTTCTTGCTACTCACCTCACCCCGTCTCAAGAATTGGCTATTTGCGGCAGGCAGCTCTAACTCGAGAAATTGCGGTAATAACACTGTACATAATTATGCAGATAATTAAAATATTTTAGGCATATTTCAGTCAATGGCAGCCATACCAAAAAAATCAAACCAAACCCATTGCTGTCAAGTCAAATTCTGACTCATAGCAACCCAACAGGGCAGAGTAGAACTGCCCCATAGAGTTTCCAAAGAGCACCTGGTGGATTCAAACTGGCGACCTTTTGGTTAGCAGCAGTAGCTCTTAACAACTACACCACAATGGCAACCGTAGAGTGGGCCAAATCAGAAAACTGGGAGTCATTCTGCAACCTTCTTTTATGCAATTCCTCCCTCAACATCATATCTTTTTTGATTCTCCCCCTAACTCTCTCTGAAATCTATTCATTCCTCTCTATTTCTACTATCTCCACCATAAGTAATCACCATCTCTCTGGGTTAGCAGGAACTCCTTCCTAACTGGATTCCTCATCACCAGTCTTGACTTACTGGCATCTATACCCAAACCAAATCAAACCTGTTGCCATTGAGTCAATTCCAACTCATAGTGACCCTATAAGACAGAAGAACTGCCCCATAGGGTCTCCAAGGAGTGGCTGGTAGATTCGAACTGCCAACCACTTAGCAGCCTAACGCTTAACCATTGCATATATACTCCAAATAAAAGTCTGAACAATCTTTTTAAAGCCAAAATCCTCCATTTAAAACCCTTGGAAGCAGCAGTCAAGAAATCAAAAGAAGTATTGCATCCAGCAAATCTGCTGGAAAAAACCCTGTAAAATCTTAAAAAGCAAAGATGTCACTTTGATGGCTAAGATGCGCCTGACCCAAGCCATGGTATTTTCAATCATCTCATATGCATGCAAAAGCTGGACAGTGAATAATGAACACCAAGGAAGAATTGACATATTTGAACTGTGGTGTTGGCAAAGAATATTATATGTACCATGGACTGCCAGAAGAACAAACAAATCTGTCTTGGAAGAAGTAGAGCCAGAATGGTCCTTAGAAGCAAAAATAAAGAGACTTCTTTACAGGAGGGATCAATCCCTGAAGGAGGGCATCACGTTTGGTAAAGTAGAAGGTCTTTGAAGAAGGGGAAGCCCCTCAGGGAGATGGATCAACACAGTGAGCTGCAACAATGGACAACATAGCAAAGATTGTGAGGATGGCGCAGGACTGGGAAGTGTTTTGTTCTGTTATACATAGGGTCACTGTGAGTCTGAATGAACTCAGTGGCACAAGTGCTTTCTGTTGTTCTTAGGCCAAAGTCCAAGCTGATTAACATAGCTTATAAGAACAGTATATTCCTTTCCCAAGCTACTGCCCCAGGCTGATTTCCAGCATTTCTCCACCTCCCTGCCTCCATCCCTTGCCCCTCTTGCTGAATACTCCAGGCACTCTGAACTGCTTTTAGTTCCTCTTGTGAGCAGGCTCTATTCCTCTCCAGGGTTTGTGAACTTGTTGGTCAGTATCCTCTCTGGTAGGCAACACTACTCCCTTCTGGCCCCTTCTCCTGGGTAATGCTCTTCTTTCAGGTCTCAGGTTAGGTATTACTTGGTCAGAAAAACCTTCTTTAAGTCTCCAAATCTGGTCTAGCTGCCCTACATTTGTTCTTCCATGCCATAGTTTATTTTCCTTTCTCGAGAACTAGCTACTGCTTGTGATTGTTCTTTGTGATTACCCCTTTACTGTCAAAAGCAATTTATCACAAACTTGGCAGTTTACAGAGTCCCTGAGTGGGTCAAAGAGTTAATCGCTCTAATACTAGCTGAAAAGTTGATGGTTTGACCCATGCAGAAGTGCCTCCAAAGTAAGGCCTGGAGATCTGCTTCTGAAACATCACAGCCTTGAAAACCCTGTGGAGCAGTTGTGCTCTGCGCACTCCACAGTTGCCATGAGTTGGAACCAACTTGACAGCAACTAACAAAAACAATTAGCAGTTTACAACAACACCCATTTATTAGCATATATTCTGCAGGTCAGAAGTGGAGCAGGATCCTCTTAGAAGGCTGAAATCAAAGAATCAGCAGGGCTGGATTTTTATCTGGAGGCTCTGGGGGAAAATTGGCTTTTAGCAGAATTCAAATCTGGCTGTTATCAAAATTCAGTTCCCTGCAGCTGTGGAGCTGCGGTTCCCATTTCCTTGCTGGCTGTCACCCAGAGGTCACTCTGTGCTTCTAGGAAAAAAAAAAATTAGAGGACACCCTTAAATCCTTGCCATGTGGTCTCCTCCATCTTCAGCATTGGCTCATCTCCCTCACATCAAATCTTTTTCATACTTAGAATATCTTTGTTTTTGACCTCTGGACTCAGATTTCAGAGGGCTCCTGTGTTTAGGTCAGGCCCATTCAGATAATCTCCATGTCTTAAATTCAACCTATTTGGGACTGTAATTACGTCTGTAAAATCATTTTTGCCATATAAGATAATCACAGGAGTAATAGCTCATCATATTCAGAGTTTCCACCCACACTCAAGGGGAGGGTATAAAACAAAGGCAAAGGTCTTTCTTTGGGGGCCATCTTAAAATTCTGTCCAGGATAAATATTATGAATTTCTTTCTTTGTTTTTATTGCTGTTTTCCTCCCCCCATTAGAATGAAAACTCCATGAAGACAGGGATTTTTGTATGTTTTGTCTACTGCTGTATACTACTGGTGCTTAGAATAGTGTCTAATCTATCACCAAAAAAATCTATCACAGGTGTTCAATAAATATTTCTTAAATGAATGGATGTCTCAGAGGCCAAATATAAACTTCTGGCCATAAATTTTGAAGGTATTTTGGAAAATCTTTGAGATGCAAAAGTGACTTTTTAATATGTAAGTGGGTATCAGCTAAACTCACATATTTTTGTTATAAGTACTTCATTATCAATTCATTGTGTCAGAAGAGATAGTGGTGGTGGTGGTGTTTTGTGTATGCTCCCATTTTCTCACCTTGAGCAAGAAGCAGAGAGATCCTAGCAGTTATGGAGATGTCCATAGTAGCCTTTAGAAAATACTAGCCTCATGTCTCATCTTCTTTGAGTATTCTTATAAGACCTTGAAAAGTCAAGAGATTGCCATTTATTCTCTCTCTCTCTCTCTTTTTTTTTAGCACATACTACCAGAACACTCTAGAGTCGCTATGAGTCAGAATTAACTCTATAGCAACAGGTTGGTTGGTTTGACCAGGATACTAAGATTCCTAGGTGGTATAAACTGTTTGCACTTGACTACTAACAAAAAGATTGGCAGTTCAGCAGAAGAGCAGTGGGATGCAGACCCCAAATTTTCATAAAAAAGACCAGACTTAATGGTCTAACTGAGACTAGAAGGACCCTGGAGGTTATGGTCCCCAGACCATCTGTTAGCCCAAGACAGGAACCGTTCCCAAAGCCAACTCTTCAGACAGGGATTGGACTGGACTATGTGATAGAAAATGAGCTTCTTGGATCAAGTAGACACATGAGACTATGTGAACAGTTCCTGTCTGGAGGAGAGATGAGAAGGCAGAGGGGGTCAGAAGCTGGCCGAATGGACATGAAAATAGAGAGTGGAGAGAAGGAGTGCATTGTCTCATTAGGGGGAGAGCAACTAGGAGTATATAGCAAGGTGTATACAAATTTTTATATGAGAGAATGACTTGATTTGTAAACTTTCACTTAAAGCCAAAAAAAAACCAAACCCAGTGCTGTCAACTTGATTCCAACTCATAGCGACCTTATAGGACAGAGTAGAACTGCCCCATAGAGTTTCCAAGGAGCACCTGGTGGATTTGAACTGCCAACCCTTTGGTTAGCAGCCATAGCACTTAACCACTACGCCACCAGGGTTTCCAAACTTTCACTTAAGGCACACACACACATACACAAAAAGGCAGTTCAAATACACTCAGTGGCACAGCAGAAGAAAGGCTTGGCAATATGCTTTTATAAAATTACAACCAAGAAAATCCTGCTAAGCCGCTCTACTTTGTAACACATGGGGTCACCAGGAGTTGGAATCGACTTGAGAGCATCCGTTTGTTTGTTTGTTTTTAACCAGATACTAGTAACAATTTTGAGTCCAGTGCGTATTCTGAATACTTGCTTCCATTTATTAAAATCCGGGATTTAGTATGGCCTTTATTCAGCTCAGCCCTCTAGGCTTGAACTCCAGTTGGCCTAATGAAAGAATCAGTTATGCATGCAGGGTGAGAGATCAGATTTATATACAGTGTTCTAAGATAAAATAAAAAGTGAAGCTATAGCACAAGTTTCTATTAAAATGAGCAGAAAATGTGCACTGTTCTGATAAAATAACACATTCTACAAACGGAAAAGAATATATTAAGAAACACGTGCCTAAATGTGAAGCCGTTACATACAATTCTAGAAACAAGGTTTTCAAGAATGTGAATCAATTTCTGCTTTATCACATGCCTGAAATTTTTCTACGCATAATTATTTAGAATTTTTATTTTGGAGTAACACACATAGAGTAACTTTTTTAAAAAATGGGTTGTATGGGATAGCGGTCCTGTGTGTATGTACGTTAGTCAGGGTTCTCCAGAGAAACAGAATCAGTATGATAGACAGACAAACAGAGAGGCAGGCAGGCAGGCAAAAGGATAGACAGATACTTATTGAACTTGGGGCTGGAAAATTCAACTTCAACAGCATTTCTACGTTAGCACTGAGGAAAATTTTTTTCTTCTCAGGTAACCTCAGTTTTTGCTCTTAATGTTTTCAACTGATTGCAGGTGTTCTACTCACATTATTGAGTGCAGTCTCCTTTACTTAGAGTCAGCTGATGGTAAATGTTAACTATATCTACAAAGGACCTTTACAGAAACATCTAGTGTTTGATCAAACAACTGGGCACCATAGCCTAGCCAAGTCAACATATAAAATTAATCATCACAACATGTAAGCCTAACCCAAGACCCAATGCCATCGAGTCGATTCCGACTCATAGCGACCCTATAGGACAGAGTAGAACTGCCCCATAGAGTTTCCAAGGAGCGCCTGGCGGATTTGAACTGCTGACCTCTTGGTTAGCAGCCGTAGCACTTAACCACTATGCCACCAGGGTTTCCCATGTAAGCCTATGCATGTTAAATTATTGAAACATATGCTGTGGTTACATGACTATAGAGGATTAATGGCTAGACAACAACATTTAAGTTGACGTCGCTTTGTTTCAACTGAGCACACTAAGAGCAGTAAGCAAGTGTTTTAAAATTCTAGAATCCTGGTCTGCCATTCAGAAGAAGCATAGCTATAATATGTTTGGAGGAGAAGGTTGGTGGCAATATTTATTAAAATTTTAAATTCATACACCCTGCCATAGCAATTCCCCTTCTAAGTATTTTTCTTGTAGGAATTCATGCACACGTGGTTAAAGATATATAAAAAAGCAAGAATGTACACTGCACCATTATTTGTAATAGAGAAAAAATGAAAACAATCAAAAAGGTCTTCAATAAGAAATTAGATTGGTAAATTGAGGTAGGGACACAACAGAATACAACTTAGTAGTCTAAAATTTGATACTAGAGCTATTATATACTGAAATAAAATTTGATCCATGTTCATTGATAAGAAAAAATAACTATACTGTAGAAAAAAACATGAAATGACCCCATTTTTTAAACAAAAAATAGCTATATACACAAAATTGTTTTTGCATAAGAACCAAATTTCAGTGGATGTATATCAAATTTGCCTCTGGTACAAAGAAGGGGGGAAAGGATTTCTACTTTTTATTTTGTGCATTTCTGCATCGGTTGAACATATATATGAATATACTCAATAATCACAATTTCTGCTCTTGCCCAGAAAAAAATTAATGACTATGGGAATTGCTCTCTCAGAAACAATGAGAAAAATGGACCAAATATATGAAACACTGGTTTTCAGATACTGGAAAGGAGAGAGAGCAAAGGACTGTAGTTCTCAAAAGAAGGGAAACAAATGAGGTTATCCCTTAACTTACTTTCTGCTTGGAGGCAATTTCTAGGCTACAGTTAAAAAAGGGGAACCCAAAAAAGTTAAGTGCACTTGCTGAGTTGAGGATACAGGGACAAAAGCTCAGGGTGGCAGAGGTTGCTGTGCCCAAATATCATAGAAGAGGAAGCTGCACAGAGAGACAGATGAGGATATCTGTAGAGGTCTTCCCTTGGATCCATTGGCTTAATACTGATCCATGCATACATGATACACTTACATACACTTAACTGTGCTCATGAGGAAGCTTTACATAGATCAAGAGGCAGTTGTTCAGATAGAACAAGGAGATACTGATTGGTTTAAAGTCAGGAAAGGTGTGCGTCAGTGTTGTATTCTTTCACCATATCTATTCAATCTGTATGCTGAGCAAATAATCCAAGAAGCTGGACTATATGAAGAAGAACCGGGGCATCAGGATTGGAGGAAGATTCATTAACAACCTGCGTTATGCAGATGACACAGCCTTGCTTGCTGGAAGTGAAGAGGACTTGAAGCACTTACTGATGAAGATCAAAGACCACAGCCTTCAGTATGGATTGCACTTCAACATAAAGAAAAAAAAATCCTCACAACTGGACCAATGAGCAACATCATGATAAACAGAGGAAAGATTGAAGTTGTTAAGGATTTCGTTTTACTTGGATCCACAATCAACAGCCATGGAAGCAGCAGTCAAGAAATCAAAAGATGCATTGCATTGGGTAAATCTACTGCAAAGGACCTCTTTAAAGTGTTGAAGAGCAAAGATGCCACCTTGAAGACTAAGGTACACCTGACCCAAGCCATGGTATTTTCAACCGCATCATATGCATGTGAAAGCTGGACAATGAATATGAGAGAACGAAGGAGAATTGACACCTTTGAATTGTGGTGTTGGTGTAGAATATTGAATATACCATGGACTGGCAAAAGAACAAACAAATCCATCTTAGAGGAAGTACAACCAGAATGCTCCTTAGAAGCAAGAATGGTGAGACTGCGTCTTACATACTTTGGACATGTTGTCAGGAGGGATCAGTCCCTGGAGAAGGACATCATGCTTGGCAAAGTACAGGGTCAGTGGAAAAGAGGAAGACCCTCAATGAGGTGGATTGACACAGTGGCTGCAATAACGAGCTCAAGCTTAACAACAATTGTAAGGATGGCGCAGGACTGCGCAGTGTTTCATTCTGTCATGCATAGGGTCGCTATGAGTCGGAATCAACTCGAGGGCACCTAACAACAACAATGCATACGTGAAGCATGAAATCGGGGGAAGAACTGCCAGAAGACATTCGACTACAAAATTCCCAGAGCTTACAGAGGGCTGAGAATAATTTCTGATACCACTAGGCAGAATGGAGAGATCTTTTAACACAAAGGACATTAGACAGAAAGTCCTCCTTCCTCCCCCTCCCTCCTTTCACGGATGTCACACCTGTATTTAAATCTGAAGCCTCTCCAGACCTTCTGTTTTCTCTCAACCACGTGCTTATCCCAACTAATTTCTTGCACATCTAATATCGTTTATAAGTTTCCTTTTGGAGAACCTGAAGTGATGTGAGGATTTACCAAAATTCAGGGGGTGCAGCTAAGGCAGTGTTTAGAAGAAAACTTACAGCATTAAACACCTATGTATAAAAGTGAAAAAGTCTAAAATCAGTGGTCTAAGCTTCTAACTTAAGAAACTAGAAATAAAAACAAAACTAAGCCCAAAGTAAACAGAAGGAAGGAAATATTTTTTTCTCTTTTTTTTTTAATTGTGCTTTAAGTGAAAGTTTACAATTCAAGTCAGCCTCTCATATAAAAACTCACACCCACACTGCTATGTGACCCCAGTTGCCCTCCCTACAGTGTGACAGCACATTCCTTCTCTCTACCCTGCACCTCCCGCACCCATTCAACCAGCTCCATCCCTCTCTATCTTCCCATCTGCCTCTGGACAGGAGCTGCCCACATAGTCTCATGTGTCTATTTGAGCTAAGAAGCACACTCCTCACCAGTATCATTCTATGTCTTATAGTCCAGTCCAATCTTCATCTGAAGAGTTGGCTTCGGGAATGGTTTTAGTTTTGGGCTAACAGAGAGTCCAGGGGCCATGTCCTCTGGGGTCCCTCCAGTCTCATTCAGATCATTAGAATTTGAGTTCTGCATTCCACTTTTCTCCTGCTCCATCAGGGATTCTCTGTTGTGTTCCCTGTCAGGGAGGACATTGGTGGTAGCTGGGCACCATCTAGTTCTTCTGATCTCAGGCTGATGGAGTATCTGGTTTATGTGGCCCTTTCTGTCTCTTATTTTCCTTGTGTCTTTGATGTTCTTCATTTGGAAGGAAATAACTTTAAAAAAAAGTAAAAATTAATGAAATGCCAAAAAAGGAAGAAAAAATAATAGAGGGAAATATAAAGAAACCAAAAATTTTGAGAACATAAGTAACACTTATACACTTCTAGCCTAACTTGTCAAGAAAAAAAGGAAGAGAAGACGCAATTCCCAACATCAGGAATGAAAGAGGAAACAACATTGCAGATTGTAGAAACATTCAAAGATGATAAGGTAATATTTTGAACAGCATATGCCAATAAAATCAACAAGTTTAGATAGAATGGAGAAATTCTTGAAAGAAACAGCTGCCTCATGATGAAATATTTAACCTAACTATATATCTATTAAAAACATGGAGTTAATTATCCAAAATCTTCCCACAAAGAAAACTCCAGATCCATATGGCTTTACTTACGAATTTTACCAAATTTTTAGGAGAAAAAAAGTACAAAATTGACACAAACTCTCACAAAAATAGAATAGATAGGAACACTTTTTGACTAATCTTATGAGGCCAGAATTGCCCTGACACCAAAGCCAGACAAAAACAAAGACAGTATAACCAAAACCAAACCGGTTCCCATGGAGTTGATTCTGACTCATAGTGATCCTATAGGACAGAGTAGAACTGCCCCATAAGGCTTCCAAGGCTGTAATCTTTACAGAAGGAAACTGTCACGTCTTTCTCCCATGGAGTGGCTGGTGGGTTGGAACTGCCAACATTTCAGTTACCAGCCGAGTGCTTAACCACTGCATCACCAGGGGTCTTTAAAGGCATCATAGGAAAAGGAAACTGTAGGTGAATATCCTTCATGATGATAGATTAAAAAATCACTAACAAAATTTTATGTAATTGATTCCAGCAAAACATAATAATGATAATAGTTCATGCCCAAGTGAGTTTTATCCTGAGAATGTTAGTTTAGTTTAACATCAGAAGATCAGTCAATGTAATTCACTCCATCAACAGACTAAAAAGAAAACTACATGATCATCTCAATAGATGCAGAAAATAATGTTTGACAAAATTCATCACCAATTCATGATTTAAAAAAAAAATCTTAGAAAATTAGGAACACAAGGAGATTTCCTCGACTTGATAAAGGGAATCCATGAAAAATCCAACATGATTCTTAATGGCGAGAGTTTGAACACTTTCCTGATAAGATCAGGAAAAGGGTGAGACTCTCTGTTCTCATCACTTCTATTCAACATTGTACTGGGAGTCTTAGACCATTTAATAAAGCAAGCAAAACATGTTAAATTAAAACGTATTGGAAAGGAAGAAGTGAAGTTGTCTTTATTTTCAGCAATACTATTATTTTTATAATCTAAAAAGGCCAATAAAATTTGGGCGTGAGGCATCAAAGATGAATTATGTCAATCATGCCGATGGGTTTGGTTTTTTTTTTTAATTTTTTGGTATCTAGTTTGCCCTCAATAAGCAAGTTGAAACTACCAGACTTTTTTTTTTTTTTCTAAGACTTAAACTGTTGTGCCAAGGGAACAAATAGAACTAATTTCATTGGAGAAGGAAATACAACTGTTAGCTCTATATTCTTTTCAAACCAAATTGAATCCAGATGTCAGTGGATATAAACCACATTATCCTGCAAAGTCAAACAGTCTGGAAAGTACTACAACTAATCCTTGAAAAGAACCTGATAAATGAAGCATGGGGAAAGTTACATAAAAAAAAGAAATAAAAAATTGGGATACTTGTTTCCTCCCCTCAAGCTATCCATGTAATGTAAAGTATTGGTTTTAGTAGATAAGTAAATGATTTAAAAATCTGGAAGACAGATTTTGCCACATCCTTCATATTTTACTTATTTTCTAAAAAAAAAAAAAGGGAGGAAAATTAAACAAAACCATGACTGTTGTGCTCCTAAGTCAATTTTTAAGTATAGATTGGGTAAAATTACAAAGAAACAATGGATAAATACAGTTCATGACCAATCACAGAGGGGATTTCTGGCTTTTTATCTTCAATTCTCGGATTGTCTTTGTAACGATGTGGTTGATAAGTTTAAAAAGTTCTAGTGGAAATAATGCAGTTGTCATGACCTTGAACACTAAATTACGGATTTTGACACTAAGCACTTTCTATCCCGGTATTTTATTGTGAACAGTTAAGAAAAATGTTGTCTTAACAAAATGCTAAGCAAAAGTGCTGTGAAAGTACTTTATATGCCTTAAATGTTGTAAAGAAATTTTGTCCTAGTTCGTACATTAAAACTAGTGAATAGCCAGTAGTTTTTCCACTATAATTTTTTCATATTCAGAAGTTGACTGCCCATATCCTAGACAGCAAGTTATTTGTATAGCACTTTCCTACTACTTGAGGGAAGTAAGTGAGAAGAAAGCCCTCTCCCACCATTTAGACTTACCCCTCACCATCTGGGGATCTGTTCATACGCATCCAACAGCTGCCATCCTTATGGATAAGGATGAAGGAGAAAGGCCATGGCAATCGGGTTCTAGTTTTGTCTCTACCATTAATTTATTTAGGGCCCCTCTGCATTTCAAGTTTTGTGTCTCGTTATCAGTAAAATGTAAATAATAATAATTTTCCCATATATCTCGTATATTAAATATGTAAAAATTATTAAAAATATTAGGTAAATATATCACTAAGTGGACAGTTTGTATTTAAACTTGGTTGACAACATCTTTAGCCTGTATATCCCCAGTCACAAATCAGTATCTTAACAAGAGGGAGTGTGGAATAGTGGAAAGAGCCCAGTTCTTGGAATCAGACAGACCTACACTTGAATCCTGGCTCCATCGTTTATTAGATTTACAATCTCAAGTAAGCTGTTCAACCTTTTTGAGCAAACTGGTACAATAAAATCAATACCTTCTTGTGGAGTTTGGATATTAGTTTTCTTATATAACGTTCCTGGTGCGTGGTACATGTGATTACTATAGGTGCAGTTAATTTTAGATGCATATCCTTTTTGCTCTGTTCTGCAGTTTTCAGAGCTGAAAACAGAGTGATGAGAATGTACGTTATCACTTCATATTACTCTGAGCTTAAGGTGTATTACGGGAGCAGCATCCGTAGGAATTTCACCTTTGCATAGCCATATCTAGATGACCTTGGGCAAGTTCTTTAACCTCTCTATTTCCTTACCTGTAAAAGTGGATAAAAATTTTATCTTCCAAGGGGGATTGAAGGCAATGTGTACATGTGTGTGTATAATCACTTAGCACGATGCCTGGTCCATAGTAAAAGATCGAGAAATGTGCTATTGGTTTCTGAACTTGGTAAGGATTGAACATAAAACAACTTTATTCATTTTTATCATTGCCCATTAAACTTGCTTAGTGAATGCATTCTTTCTCTGTCTTGTATAAGATCTCTGACATGCCCCATAGCTTTTCTTGTCCTTTTTAGTCCCAGGAACAAGTCTCATCTCAGCAATTTAAATGCCTGTTCTGGTATAATAAGCAAAATTTTTAAAGTCATTCAACTTAAACGTTCTTCCCTTGCTCAGCTCAGAGAAGCCTGCAATGGAGGAAGGGAGCAGACTGACTTGCCCTCCTTGTTTCTTATTTTCCTTCATGTCCTAGTTTCCATACATCCCCCTCCCTATTAACCAGTGTTTCTGACCCCACCATGGCTGAGTCCAGGAGAAGAAGATGCTGAGGGAAAAAGCACAGCTTTGCTTGGCTGTTTCTTTGAGGGCTGAGGCATAGTTGCTGACTCCCCTCATGGATGAGTTTCTGTGTTTTTCAGAGCTCCCACTACTGCATCCCTTGTCCAGGACATTGCTTCTCTTCTGGCTGGACATTGTTCACTCTCCCCTTACCTGCCGGTCTTCTGGTAGCCCACTCCACACAGATTATCTCTGTTGGGATCCCCTGAGCAGAATCCATTTTAGACTGACCCCAGGCTTGTGCTTTCCAAAGAATGGCTGGACCCAAGGGACTATTCTCGTTTCCTTGCACCACCGTTTGTTGAAGTACAGTTTATACCCAATGCTGTCCTTTTTGCTTTGCTGCTTCAGGCCAAAATTACATAGGCCACTCTTCAGGGTCACTCAAGGGTGGTTGCTTTGAAGCCTCTGTGGCAAAATATGCCCTCTCCTCACCCCTTCAGGGGGTGGGTGAGGGTGAAGGATACATGCAGCCTACCAATAACTACCCTCCAAACTCACTTTCTCTTGACCTCCTCATTTTCCAGACTTTTCTTCACTTAGCTGGTAGTGACAGAGAAGCCTTTAGCACTTCAAAGACTCTCTGCATAGGAGTTTTCTCCTTCCCTCTTGGACAAGGTTGGGAGGATGTGATGCTAAAATAGGCAGAGCCAGTTTGGTAGTCTAGTAACAAGTTTTGCATGCAGTCTCTCACTTTAAAATATGGTTAATATTTGGTGCTTTTTAAGGCCTCAGCCCGAGGCAGAGTAATTCTATTTTTTTTTTTTATTGAACTTTAGATGAAGGTTTACAGAACAAACTAGTTTCTCATCAAACAGTACACACATTGTTACATCACATTGGTTAACAACCCCATAACGTGTCAGCACTCTCCCCTCTCAACCCTGGGTTTCCTATTACCAGCTTTCTTGTTCCCTCCTGCCTTCCAGTCCCTGCCCCAGGGTTGGTGCACCCCTTTAGTTTCTTGTTTTCTTCCATGGACCTGTTGAATCTTTGGCTGAAGGGTGAACCTCAGGAGTGGCCTCATTACTGAGCTGAAAGTGGTGTCCGGGGCCATACTCTCAGGGTTTCTCCAGTCTTTGTCAGGCCAGCAAGTCTGGTCTTTCTTTCTGAGTTAGAATTTAGTTCTACATTTTTCTCCAGCTCTGTCCGTGACACTCTATTGTGATCCCTGTCAGAGCAGTCAGTGGTGGTAGCCAGGCACCATCTAGTTGTACTGGACTCAGTCTGGTGGAAGCCGTGGTAGATGTGGTCCATTAGTCCTTTGGACTAATCTTTCCCTTTTATCTTTAGTTTTCTTCATTCTCCCTTGCTCCTGAAGGGGTGAGACTGGTGGAGTATCCTAGATGGCCACTCACAGGCTTTTAAGACCCCAGATGCTACTCAATAAAGCAGAATGTAGAACATTTTCTTTATGAACTCCATTATGCCAATTGAGCTAGATGTTCCCTGAGACAATGGTCCCCACAGCCCTCAGTCCAGCAATTCAGTCCCTTGGGGAATTTGGATGTGTCTATAGAGCTTTTTTTTTTATAGAGCTACCACATGTTCTGCTGCTATTTATAAGGTTTTCACTGGCTAATGGTTTTCAGAAGTAGACTGCCAGGTCCTTCTCCCTAGTCTGTCTAAGTCTGGAAGCTCAGCTGAAACCTGTCCTCCATGGGCGAGCCTGCTGGTATCTGAATACGGGTGGCATAGCTTCCAGCATCACAGCAACACACAAGTTCCCACGGTATGACAAACTGACTATGCAAAGGCACTCGACTGTGTGGATCATAACAAACTATGGATAACACTGTGAAGAATGGGGATTCCAGACTGGAGAAAAGATTGATGTTGTCAAGGATTTCATTTTACTTGGATCCACAATCAACAGCCATGGAAGCAGCAGTCAAGAAATCAAAAGACGCATTGCATTGGGTAAATCTGCTGCAAAGGACCTCTTCAAAGTGTTGAAGAGCAAAGATGTCACCCTGAAGTCTAAGGTGCGCCTGACCCAAGCCATGATATTTTCAATCACATCATATGCATGTGAAAGCTGGACAATGAATAAGGAAGACCGAAGAAGAGTTGACAGCTTTATTGTATATAGTTGCTTTGTTCATGTCTATTGAAAATAAGTGAACAGCCAGAGCGTATATGCGTATGCAGCACTCAGAAGTCTCTGGGGGGTGCAGTCAGTTAAGCTCTAGGCTAATAAATGAAAGGTTGGCAGTTGGAATCCGCCCAGAAGAAAGGCCTGGTAATTCCTTCTGAAAGATCAGAGCCACTGAGAACTCTGTGAAACGTATGGGGTCACCATAAGTCAGAATTGACTCCGTGGCAACTGCTTTTCTAGAAGGAGAGAGAAAGAAGTCTTAATTTGGCAGGCTTAAATACTCTGTCTCTGAAGAGAGTTTCCTTATGATAGAAGATTGATAGACTTCCCTACAACCTAAATGAAATATTTTTTCAAGAACACTCAATGATCTATTATCTTGCACTCACTGGATACATTTTTCTGATTAATTTCCTAAATGTCTGATTTATAGGCAAACGTTTGCCCTGGCTAGTGGACAAAAGTATTGATATGCACTGTAATTTAAAATAATAAACCGGCATTCTGGTTTTCTAAACAGTGTCTTGTGAATTTGACAGATGTGAGTCTTATTTGTTTGGGGAGAACTGATGAACTGCATTCCTAGAGCTGTCCAGGTAGGAACAAACATGGCGCCATGGCAGCTGCTCCACGGTGTGGCTTATTTGAAAACTGAAACTCTTTCTTCATGTTGAAAAGATCACACTGATAGATATGTTTTCCAAAATTCACAGTTTCTCTTGAAAGCAAAATGTTATCATTGATAACAAACATGGTCAGTTGCTTTCTTCAAAGTGAGCGAATGACTTCATTCATGTTCAAAAAGATATTTTCTAAATATTCTAGTCTGAATTAACTATAATGAGCCTGCTCATGGTTCTTTCAGAGAAGCCCTGGTGACACAGTGGTTAAGAGCTACATCTGCTAACAAAAAGGTTGGCGGTTTGAATCCACCAACCTCTCCTTGGAAACTCTATGGAACAGTTCTACTCTGTTCTGTAGGGTCACTAACAGAAATGCCACAATTGGGTGGCTTTAAAGGACAGAAATTTATTTGGAGTCCTGATGGTGCAGTAGTTAAGAGCTCGGCTGCTAACCAAAAGTTTGGCAGTTTGAATCCACCAGCCATTCCTTGGAAACCCTATGGGGCAGTTCTACTCTGTCTTATAGGGCAGCTATGAATCGAAATCAACTCTAAAGCAATGGGCAATGGTTCTTTCAAGTAAAATGGTGTTCCATGAAAAGGCAGTTTAACTTACAACTCAAACAATTGCACATATACTTTTCCTCAAGACAACTACCCTACTTCAGAATACAGAAGTTACTTTACGTGAACCTTCCATTTTGTCACAAATAATTGTAGAAGTCCAAATACTCACGAGCTGAGATGTAATAAAACCAATTTTTTTTTTCTTCTTCAATGGCACTTTGTAGTGAAACTGGCACTTTTTACTGCAAATACATACCTGTGACTACTGGTACAGTTTGGTGTCACTGTCTCAAAGCATGCTAAAGTGCCAACAGCTTTATTCACCATTGTTTTTGCAACATCTGTGCAAATGTCAACACAATGAAAAAACTAACATTTTAGAATTATTATAAAGAGTTTGACCTTATAGACTACCTGACAGGGTGAGATTTTAAAAAAGAGAATGCTGCAGATATATTTGAAACCCCATCCTCCCCAATCTAAAACTGATTTACCACCCTTCCTTTCTGGAGATAATCACAATCCTCTAGTGAGTATATATTCTTACCCATTGTGCTTGTATACTTTTACTACATATACACATGCTAATCAACAATATACACCTCATCAGGTGGTTTCAAACATTGCCTGTATTGTTTGATATGTATTATTATGCAACCTACTTTTTTTTCTTCTCAACAATATGTCTAGAGACTTATTCATTTTGGTGCATGTAGATATACTTCATTTATTTTAATAGTTGCATAATATTCCACAGTATGAATGTGAGAGTTTATTATGAGTACTTATTTAAATGACCCCCATACATCTGTCAGTTTGTCCTATTAGAGGGGCTTCCACGCTGCTGTGATGCTGGAAACTATGCCACTGGTATTCAAATACCAGCGGTCTTACCCAAGGAGGACAGGTTTCAGCTAAGCTTCCAGACAAAGACAGACTAGGAAGAAGGACCTGGTGGTCCACTTCAGAAAAAAACTAGCCAGTGAAAACCATAACTATGAATAGTAGCAGAACATTGATATAGTGCCAGAAGATGAACGTCTCAGGTTGGAAAGCATGCAAAATATGTCTGGTGAAGAGCTGCCTCCTTAAAGCAGAGTCCACATTAATGACATGGATGGAGTCCAGCTTTCAGGACCTTCATTTGCTGATGTGGCACGACTCAGAATGAGAAGAAGCAGCTGCAAGCATCTATTAATAATCAGCACATGGAATACAAGAAGTATGAATCTAGGAAAATTAGAAATCATCAAAAATGAAAGGGAATGTATAAAAGTCAGTATCCTAGGCATTGGTGAGCTGAAATGGACTGGTATTGGCCATTTGGATTCAAACAATCTGTGGTCTACTATGCCATGAATGACAAATTCAAGAGGAATGGCATCTGTTCATCATCAAAAAGAACATTTCAAAATCAATCCTGAAGTACAATGCTGTCAGTGATAGGATAATATCCATACCCCTACAAGAAAGGCCAGTTAATATGACAATTATTCAAATTTACACACCAATCACTAGGGCCAAAGATGAAGAAGTTGAAGATTTTTACCAACTTCTGCACTCTGAAATGAATCAAACATGCAATCAAGATGCACTGATAATTACTGGCAATTGGAATGTGAACACTGGAAACAAAAAAAGAAGGATTGGTAGTTGGGAAATGTGGGCTTGGTGATAGAAATGGTCCTGGAGATCTCTTGATAGAATTTTGCAAGACCAACAACTTCTTCATTGTAAATACCTTTTTTCAACAACATAAACAGCGACTATATACATGTGGAACTCACCATGTGGAACATACAGGAGTCAAATCAACTGCATCTGTGGAAAGAGACGACGGAAAAGCTCAATACTATCAGTCAGAACAAGGCCAGGGGCTAACTGTGGAACAGATCATCAGTTGCTCATATGCAAGTTCAAGTTGAAGTTGAAGAAAATTAGAGCAAGTCCATGAGAGCCAAAGTACAACCGTGATATGTCACACCTGAATTTGGAGACCATCTCAAGAATAGACTTGACATGTTGAACACTAATGACCAAAGGCCAGACAAGTTATGGAATGGC
This sequence comes from Elephas maximus indicus, assembly GCF_024166365.1. Taxonomy (NCBI): domain Eukaryota; kingdom Metazoa; phylum Chordata; class Mammalia; order Proboscidea; family Elephantidae; genus Elephas; species Elephas maximus. The sequence continues at coordinate 42,110,537 of NC_064829.1, read as the reverse complement.
ATCAAGAACCTCATACTTAAGGAGAGCAAGAGGTCGTTAAAAAGACAGGAAAGAAAGAAAAGATCAAAATGGATGTTAGAAAAGACCCTGAAACTTGCTACTGAATGTAGAGTATCTAAAGTGAATGGAAGAAATGATGAGGTAAAAGAGCTAAACAGAAGATTTCAAAGGGCAGCTCAAGAAGACAAAGTAAAATATTATAATGAAATGTGCAAAGAACAGAAATTAGAAACCAAAAGGGATGAACATGACAGGCATTTCTCAAGCTGAAAGAGCTGAAGAAACTAGTCAAGCCTCGAGCTGCAATATTGAAGGATTCTATGAGGAAAATACTAATGCAGGAAGCATCAAAAGCAGATGGAAGCAATACACAGAGTCACCGTACCAAAAAGAATTAGTCAACATTCAACCGTTTTAGGAGGTAGCATACGATCAAGAACTGATGGTACTAAAGGAAGAGTTCCAAGCTGCACTGAAAGCACTGGCGAAAACCAGGCTCCGGGAATTGACAAAATACCAATTGAAATGATTCAACAAACTGATGCAGTTCTGAAAGTGCTCACTCGCCTATGCCAAGAACTTTGGAAGACAGCTTCCTGGCCAACTGACTGGAAGAGATCCATATTTGCATCCACTCCAAAGAAGGTTAATCCAACAGAATGCAGAAATTATAGAACAATAGCGTTAATATCACACGCAAGTAAAATTTGGCTGAAGATCATTCAAAAGTGGCTGCGAGAAACTGTCAGAAATTCAAGCTGGATTCAGAAGAGGAAGTGGAATAAGGGTTGTCATTGCTGATGTCATATGGATCCTGGCTGAAAGCAGGGAATATCAGAAAGATGTTTACCTGTGTTTTTGACTATGCTAAGGCATTGGACTGTGTGGATCATAACAAATTATGGATAACATTGTGAAGAATGGGAATTTCAGAACACTTAATCATGCTCATGAGGAACGTGTAGTAGATCAAGAGGCGGTTGTTTGACAGAACAAGGGGATATTGTGTGGTTTAAAGTCAGTAAAGGTGTGCATCAGGGTTGTATCCTGCCACCATACCTATACAATCTGTATGCTGAACAAATAATCTGAGAAGCTGGACTATATGAAGAAGAACATGGCATTAGGATTGGAGAAGGACTCATTAACAACCTGTGACATGCAAACAATATAACCTTGCTTGCTGAAAGTGAAGGGGACTTGAAGCACTTACTAATGAAGATCAAAGACCACAGCCTTCAGTATGGATTATGCCACAACATAAAAAAAACAAAAACCCTCACAACTGGACCGATGAGCAACATCATGATAAACGGAGAAAAGATTGAAGTTGTCAAGGATTTCATTTTACTTGGATCCACAATCAACAGCCATGGAAGCAGCAGTCAAGAAATCAAAAGACGCATTGCATTGAGCACATCTGCTGTGAAAGACCTCTTCAAAGTGTTGAAGAGCAAAGATGTCACCCAGAAGACTAAGGTGTGCCTGACCCAAGCCATGGTATTTTCAATCACATCATATGCGTGTGAAAGCTGAACAATGAATAAGGAAGACCGAAGAAGAGTTGATGTCTTTGAATTATGGTGTTAGCAAAGAATATTGAATGTACCATGGACTGCCGAAAGAACGAACAAATCTGTCTTGGAAGAAGTACAGCCAGAATGCTCCTCAGAAGCTAGGAGGGGGAGACTTGTCTCACATACTTTGGACAGGTTATCAGGAAGGATCAGTCCCTGGAGAAGGCCATCATGCTTGGTAGAGCAGAAGGTCAGTGAAAAAGAGGAAGATGCTCAAGGATGTGGATTGACACAGTGGATGCAACAATGGGCTCAAGCATCACACTGATTGTGAGGATGGGGCAAGACCAGGCAGTGTTTCGCTCTTTTGTACACAGCGTCACAATGAGTTGAAACCAACTAGATGGCACATAACAACAATAGTAACATTTAAAAGAAGTCCCATGTTACTCTGGTAGATTTTTTGAAAAAAGAATATAAAAGATGAACTTAACCTATGTTATCGACATTATAAATCTATGTATTTATATGTTAGCTGCCTTACGAAGCAAGCTTTTCTGGTTTTAACTGGGAAGCAAGTGACTGCAATATTACTTTTGTGAGAAAATATATTTCAAATTCTAAACAGAACAAAAGAAAATCAAAGAATATTTTGAAACACTATGTGCTTTTAAGTTCAGAACTGCTGATCTTTTTAATTTCTTGCTCCAAAACTTAGTAATGATGTAATAACAAGAAATAATGCTAACGTGTGACACATTCAGCTCTATAATACTGTATTCAGCAAAGGTAAGCTTGAAGAGAACCCTATTTCCTAGCATTTAAGAGAATCAAGGAAACCCTGGTGGCGTAGTGGTGGTAAAGTTCTACGGCTGCTAACCATAAGGGTCGGCAGTTCAAATCTGCCAGGCACTCCTTGGAAACTCTATGGGGCAGTTCTACTCTGTCCTGTAGGGACTCTACTACACTGGGTTTGGTGTGTTTTTGGTAAGAGAATCAAAGATAGAAGATGGAACTATTTTTTACCAGCGCCTATAACCATTGTTACAATTTCTGAGGACTGAGGGTAAACCAAAAATGTTGGATAATGGAGATTTCATTATCACAACTTAAAGGAAACAAATTACTCTCTCATAAATTCTGGGTAATTTGTTTCATTCAAGCTATCTAGTAATGAATTCCTATTTGTTTACAGATCGGGTAGGTGCAATTTTCTTTTACAAATGGCTAGTGTGCTTGCCACTTTTTATCTCTCTTCATTTATCAGAAGCTTGTGTGGACCTGAAATTTTTATTTCCAGTTTGATCCCAAAGCATATAGATTCTGTATTTACTGACTGAGAAGGTATAACCATTTCTTTATGGCTAATTTCATTTAGTCACAAGTATACTATCACTGTCTTTGTCCAGAAAGACCTAAACAGAAATGGCAGTACCTGGGAGAAACCAGAACTACAGAATTGGATATGATTTAAAAAAACAAAAAACAACAAAAACTGAGCTATCTCTACTAACAGAATATCTTGTTAAAAATTCTCATACACTAGAGAGAAAAGACTTTCCACACTCATATTTTTCTAAACAGAGAGCTGATAAGTTATTAGTTCTCTGTGTTTTATTTCTTCTTCATAAAAGATATGTACCACCCGTGGGAGCTTTTTTGGAGGCAATTAAGTTCGTTAGCTCTCGTAACACACAATTCAGAAACTCCTAAGATGCATACTAGAGAAATCAGTTATACTAACCTTAAAAAATCTAATAACTATGTTTATTATTTCTAATAAATGGTCTAAAATTGTATCAACTTCTCAAAGCTGTTCATAGCTGCATTTTTCAAGATTTATTTAAAAGGTAGACGTAAAAGCTTGCCTAATTTCCTTAAAAATATGGAAGTTGGAAAAGTAAATGGAACTTTCTGCAGATTGCTAATACTTTGAATAAAAAACTCACAGGGTGGGAGCCGAAGGATGCAATAAGTACAAATGTAAGTTTTGTTACATTTGTTACACTGAGTAAAATATTCGTTCCTGATTTCAAATAGACACTTCGGTGCTGAATTCTATCATGCTTTTAGATAGAAAAGAACCAGTAACACAAAAGCTACTGTGCAAATAAGATTAAGCTGTTTTTAACTGTGCTATCAAAATGTATATCTGAGTACCAAGATATTGTAGATTCATAAGCAAAATCATAGAATGGGAGGGCTTACATCATGAGGAGATTCTCTTACCACCCACAGGCTTCCTCTAGGCCCCTGAACTCTTCCTTCCCCTGGGCTGGAAAACAAAAAAAAAAGATAACTGTCAAAACTACATGAAAACAGCTATGTAAATTATAACACATAAATAAATCATGATTTTGCTCTGTAATAATGTAAACATCAGAAATATTCTATCCAGTCAGAAAATAAAGTCATGTAAAGGATATGGATGTCTTCTACTCCCAGAAGATTCACTCCAACCACAATCAAGTAATAAGCGTTCCCTTTTTTTCTTACCATTTTAATCATCTATGTGTATGTATTTCAGAATTTTTTGTCAATGCAATGATTTACTCACAATAATTGAAATAACAAAGCAATGTATTTATCGTAATTTGATGCCCTGAAGAAATTGATATCTATATCTTTGGTATCCATTAGCTATCTAGTTCTGTCTACCAGTCTCTCCATTGAGAGGTGGTGTATGGTAATGGTGGAGTCCCTGTGTGGCACACACGGTTAATGCGCTTGGCTGCTAACCAAGAAGTTGGAGGTTCCAGTCCATCCAGAGGCACCTTGGAAGAAAGTCTTAATGATTTATTTCCAAAAAATCAGTCATTGAAAACCCTATGGAGCACTGTTTACTGTGACACACATGGGGTCACCATGAGTCAGACTCAACTGGACAGGGGCTGTTTTTATTTTTTTAAAAGGCTAATGATAATGAACATAAATTCTGGCACCTACAATTTAAACTGAGCCCTATACTTACCAGCTGTATAGTCTGGTCCAAATTATTTACCCATCCTGTGGCTCAGGTTCCTAACATGTAAAGTAGGGATAATATTATTGCCAATTTTTTTTTTTTTAATTTTTATTGTCTAGGGTTTGCTCTGTTGATTAAATATATTAATACATGTTCAATGGTAAGAAAATTGTCTGGCACATGGTAAACACTATTAAACTGTTCATTATTATCATCTATGTATTTAAATATGGCCTATAAGTTTCATTTCAAAAAAGTCTAGCCTCTTCAAGAAAGAGATGTAGAGTTTTGGCAAAAGAAAGGAGAAGAGAAGAGTGAGGTAAGGAAAACGTTCTTTGAATGTAAGTGATCTACATGTCTGATGGAGTGGCCCTAGCTCAGCCACCTGTCTCTACATTGATTCACCAGGGTGAATTCAGCTGATGTAGACATTTAATTCACAGGAACCTGGGTTTGTTTCAGGAACTTAGGGAAAAGCAGGCATAATTCCTTTTCTTAAGCTAATCTTTATTTCTGGTGAACTCCTCTATGGGCTTTACTAAGTAGGCGCCTCTGTGAGGAGCTTTCAATTTTCCAGGCCAAACTGAATTTGTCTGTCAGGTTTGTAGTGTGCTGTGGTGTTGTTGAGTTTGCCTCAGGTTTGGTATTAGGAGATTCAAATATGACGTATCTGTCTTGCCCATAGATATAAGTAACATTCTTCATATCAGTTCTATCAAAACTAAAGGAAATACTTCTATTTTCCCATCTATATTCTCAATTTTCTACTTACATAGTTGGTTCAGAGTTAGGATAGAGAGTTGAAGAAAGAAATTTATTGAGACTTTCAGACCCTCAGCCATATTTTTCTCCATTCTTTCATTATAACAGCATAGAAGCATAATTTCTATATGGAAATTTTTCACCAGTATTTTGCAAACATTATGTGATCTCCCTCTTGTTGCTGGTAGAGAGACATGGAGATTTCACTATAAGAACAATAGACAAAATGGATTCCCAAGAGTGAAGTAAATGCCATTAATTATATTGTGTTAAGACTTCAGGGATATAACAGAAATTTTGAACATAACACTTGTTTGAAGCGATTACCCAGATTGAGTAAAATCATTTAATCAAAAGTGTATGAGTAGCTTCACATGACTGGTAGAACCTATGAATAAATTGTAGGATTCTATCAGGGAGATGGCAGTAAAGAGGCCAAGCTAGCGGCTCAGAACTTGGAAAGCTAAATATATCTTTGACTGAAGAAATCAAAGAAGTTTTTTCTTCCAATATGTACTAAAAAGAACAGATAAGGCTGTTTAACACCAGCTGAGAATATCCTGGTTATAGATGGGACACAACCTTGTCACTAAACCCAAGATATTTCAATGTGAGAAAAGAAAACAAAAAAAATGGCAACATTTTGTTGTTGTTAAGTGCTGCGGAGATGGAGATGGTTCTGACTCAGAGCGACCCTATCCAAAACAGAATGAAACGCTGTCCAGTTCTGCACTACCCTAAAAATTGTTGCTGTCTTTGAGCAGTTGTTGCAGCCACTGTGTCAATCCATCTCGTTGAGCGTCTTCCTCTTTTCCACTGACCCTATACTTTGCCTAGTGTTTAAGTGCTGTGGCTGCTAATCAAAAGGTCTGCAGCTCAAATCCGTCAGGTGCTCCTTGGAAACCCTATGGGTAGTTATACTCTGTCCTATAGAGTCGCTATGAGTCAGAATCAACTCCAACAGGTTTTTTTTTTTTTTTTTTAGTTATATTTTACCAGCATGCTGTGCTTCTCCCAGACTGGTCCTTCCTGATAACATGTCCAAAGTAAGCAAGAGGAAGTCTCACCTTCCTTGCTTCTAAGAAGGATTCTGGCTGTACTTCCAAAACAGATTTGCTCATTCTTCTGGCAGCCTATGGTATACTTGATGGTCTTCGCCAATACCATAATTCAAAGGCAGCAATTCTTCTTAGGTCATCCTTATTCTTTGTCCAGCTTTTACATGCACATAAGGCCATTGAAAATAGTGTGGCTTGGGTCAGGTGCACCTTAGTCCTCAAAGTGACATCTTTGCTTTTCAACACTTTAAAGAGGTTTTTGCGGCAGATTTGCTCAATGCAATATGCCATTTTGTTTCTCGATTGCTGCTTTCATGGGTGTTGATTGTGGATCTAAGTAAAATGAAACCCTTGACAAATTCAATCTTTTCTTTGTTTATGATGATGTTACTTAGTGATAAACCAATATTTAAAAAAATAATGATTTTGTTCTGTAATAAAGTAAAACTCAGAAATATTCTACCAAGTCAGAAAACAAAATCGCATAAAGGATATGAATAAACATTTAAATAATTGCTTTTTCTTGTCCTATATAATTTGAGTAAAAATTAGTGTTTTAAGTGTACATGCTTCTGCATTAAATCTTTAATTTTTACTGTAAATGAAACCCAATAGAGTGAATGCTGTATCATATTCTTGCCTACCTCAGTTTAACCAAGCCTGATCTACCGAGAACTGACACACGTTAGAGCTTTCTATGTGCAAGAAATTGGTCTGAACAGTTTATCTCATTTAATCCTTACAAAAACCCTTGCAGATGGGTACTAATATCCTCAATTTACAAATGAAAAAACTGAAGTTTTAGAGAGGCTAAGTGGTGGCACAGTGGTTAAAATGCTTGACTGGTAACTGAAAGGCCCATGGTTCAACCCCACTAGCCACTCCTTGGGAGAAAGATATGGCAATCTGCTTCTGTAAAAATTTACAACTTTCGAAACCCAATAGGGCAGTTCTACTCTGCCCTGTAGGGTCACTATGAGTTGGAATTGACTTGATGACAATGGGTTTGGTTTAGTTTTCATTAAGTGAATTGCAAAGGCCACACATTAAAGCAGTGAAGTTCAGTTTTGAAGACAGGAGTTATGATTAAACATTACTCTAAACTCTTAGATAGTTGTAACCACTGAATCTACTATACACAAGTTAATAGTAGCCACCTAGGAAGGCATACAGATTATAATCCTGAGGGGAAAAAAAGAGATAAATTATACTATTGATAGATTTTGGATGCACCTTAAAGTAAAAAACTCCAAAAATGGGAGGTATTAACGTTAACTACATTAAAGCAAGTCCTAATGAATTTATAAATCATAGCATGAAAAAGTAAAACAATGCAAACTTAATCACACATGTCATAGTTAATTTATTTATTTTTTATTTACAAGCAAGAGGCCATTGCACAGGAGATGGGACTTCTGGAACGGCAAAATGAGGAGCTTGGCAGAATTTCTCTTTGGGGAAAAAAAAAAATCATTTAAAGTCTCTGGAAATTGTCCTAAGGGCAAACGGACAAAAAGTCATTGAAAAAAACCTACTAAATGTTGGTGAGAATGTGTGGCATTTGAACCATGACCTGCTCCACCCTATGCCCAGCCCCTTCTTATGGAAACTCTACTCTCAGTCCTCTACTAAGGGATATTGCAGCCAAGAAGATGGGGGATCCTTCACCCTCCAGTCCAAGTCTTTGGCTACAGTTTCACTTGTGTTGTAGAAGCACTTTTCCAAACAAATGAGGCCACATATTGTACGATTCCACTGATTTGATATATCCAGAATAGGCTGTATAGAGACAAAAAGTAGGTTGTTGCTTGTCAGGTGCTGGTGGAAGGGGAAACGTGGAGTGACTACTAATGAGTATAAGGCTTCTTATTTGGTGATGCAAATTTTTTGGAATTAGGTGGGGATGATGGTTATACAATTTTGTGAATACATTAAAACCTACTGAATTATATACTTTATGAGCATGAATTTTATAACATGGGAATTATATCTTAATTAAAAAAGGAAAACAGCACAACACAGAAAAATACTACCCATCACCAGAGTGTCTTATTCTTTGAACTTGTTAAAAAGCATACTTCCAGTACCTCAAAAAACAAACAATCTGCTGACCCAGGCATAACCTCCAGGTAGCCAAGCTAAAAGGTAATAAGAAAAAAGTCAAAACAGGGATCTCACAGGCTGAACACTCTAGTAAAAATAGACTTCAGAGAGTTAGTTCAACCAAGTCACTAAACAAATAACTAACCAAACAACACCAACATCAACCCCTGTAGAGGGGGAGAGGATTAATATCCAACGTTGCTATGATATAGTATCTAAAATGTTCACTTTTCAACAAAAAATTATCTGATAAAGAAAATGTTATATGTCCTACTTTGGTGAGTAGCATCTGGGGTCTTAAAAGTTTGTGAGCTACTATCTAAGATACTTCACTGGTCTCACCCCATCTGGAGCAAGGGAAAATGAAGAAAACCAAAGACACAAGGGAAAAATTAGTCCGAAGGACTAATGGACCACAACTACCATAGCCTCCACCAAACTGAGTGCAGCGCAACTAAGTAGTGCCTGGTTACCAACACTGCCTGCTCTGCAGGGTCCCGGACAGAGTTGGAGAAAAATGTAAAACAAAATTCTAACTCACAAAAGAAAGAACAGACTTACTGGTCTGACAGAAACTGGAGAAACCCTGAGAGTATGGTCCCCGGACACCCTTATAGTTTAGCAATGAAGTCACCCCTGAGGTTTACCCTTCAGCCAAGGATGATACAGGCCCATAAAACAAAACCAGACTAAATAGCCACACTAGTCCAGGGACAAGGATGAGAAGGCAGGAGGAGACGGGAAAACTGGTAATGCAGAACCCAAGGTCAACAAGGGAAGAGTGTTGACCTCTCTTGGGGTTGGCAACCAATTTAACAAAACAATTTATGTATTAATTGTTTAATGAGAAACTAATTTGCTCTGTAATCCTTCAAGTAAAGGACCAAAAAAAAAAAAAAAAAATTACCAGAAACAGCAAAGTGTTATCCATACAAAGAAAAACAAACAGATAATAGAAACTGCTTTTAAAGGAGTCTAGGTGTTACATTTAGCAGATGAAGGTAAAAACAGCTGTCATAAGTTTGTTCAAAAATGTAAAGGAAATCCTGGATAAAGTACTAAAGAAAGGTATGATAACAACGTCTCATCAAATAGAGATTATCAGTAAAAACTTATTTAAAAGAACCAATGGAAAGTTTCCTTTATGGATTGAATTGTGTCCCCCCAAAATAAGTGTTGTAAATTTTAACCTCTATGCATGTGGTAATAACTCCATTTGGGAAGGGATTCTCTTTTATGTTAATGAGGCAGGATTATTGTCTGGTTTGTCTTGAGTCAATCTCTTACAAAAGATAAAAGGAGCAGATTAGGCAAGCAGAGATGGGGGAAGATAGATGCCAAGCTACATGAAGATTGGCCTGGAACAGAAGATCAGAAGAGACAAGGACCTTCCTCCAGAGCTGACAGAGAGAAAGTCTTCTCTTAGAGCCAACCAAAAACCAAACCCATTGCCATCGAGTCGATTCCGACTCATAGTGACCCTATACAACAGAGTAGAACTGCCCTTGGGTTTCCAAGGAGTAGCTGGTGGATTCAAACTGCCGACCTTTTGGTTAGCAGCTGAGCTTTTAACTACTGCGCCCCCGGGCTCCTCTCCTAAACCAGGTACCCTGAATTCAGACTTCTAGCCTCCTAAATTGTGAGGAAATAAATTTCTGTTTGTAAAAGTCACCCAATTTGTGGTATTTCTGTTATAGCAGCACTACAAAATTAAGGCATTCTCTAACTGAAAATTGCAGTAACCAAAGGAAAGTTTCACTAGAGAGGCAACAATAGATTTGAACTGGTAGAAGAAAGGATCGGTGAACTTGAACATAGATCAATGGAGGTTATGTAAAGTGATGAACAGAGAGGAAAACTGAAGAAAAATGGACAGAGCCTCAAAGAGAAATGAAACATCATCAAAAGCAACAAATACAAACATAATATGTATAACAACAACAGCACAAAAAATCAGGGGAAAGAATGGAGTACAGGAATTAAGTTTCTATATTTTCCTGGAATTAAATCAGCATAAATAGGAAGTCAATTTTGATGAGTTGAGGTGTATATTATAAGCCCAAGAGAAACAACTAATAAGGTAGTTTTTTTAAATGTAATTAAAGGTGGCGGAGCTAAGACGGTGGAATAGACAGACGCTTCTGGTGAGCTGTCTTTACAACAAAGACCTGAAAAAACAATTGAAATGAGTATATTTATGACAAGTAGGAGCCCTGAGCATCAAAGGCAAGATTAGAAAATGAACAGAGGGACAGGGGGAGGAGGAGATGGTTCAGAAGTGGAGAGGAGTTACTGGACCTGAATCGTGGGGAGCCCTCAGGCACCATTCCCAGAGCGTGGCAATGGGCTGGTACTAGCGTTCGGCCACAGTTTCCTCAGGGAGAAGCAGCCAGCCACAAAGACTACTCATACCTCCATAATCTGAGAAGAATGGCGCTCTTGACAAAAGCTAAGTACGTGTGTATATTTTAACGTGCCACCCCACCCCCAAGCTGGCCTCAGCGGCTAAATTCCCTGGGCCTGAAATAGGGACTGTTGAGCGCCTACAGCCATCCTCCTGGCCTTGGAGAATGAAAAAAATTTGCATTTGGGGGAAAAGATAATTTGCCAGCTCCACTAACCGGGGGAGCTCAGGACAAAAGTGGCTCCTGTCCAGGCATAAATGGTCTGTGGACTTTGAGCACCTTTCCCCTGTGCATGGACCTGTGTGGGCCTATTTCGTGAGAATAGGCCCTTATTGGCAAACTCCAAACATTTCAGCTATGTGGTGGAGAGGTGGGTGTTTGATGCCTGACATTGCTTTGCCTATTAAACAGTGTCCTCACCTACCCACATCAGGGGCCTGAGGGCTGGTAGCTCCACTCAGGTCACTTAGCCACCCACAACAGGGGTCCAAAAATAACTGGAACTCCTAGTCCTTACAACCAAAAACATTGGGTGCCCATGGTCCATCTGCAGAACCCACCCACCTGCACGCTCTAGGGAACAGGGATGAGCTTTCCTCAGAGACACTCGGGGGTCAGTTTTCAAGCCCCTGCCTTGTTCAGAGTGTGACCCCCTGCTGCAACCAGATACCAGTACCTACACCATCACCCCTGCCCCTCTAAGACTGTAGGACAGAGCCTGTAGCACATACTTGATGATCAGCTACCTAGACACCTGAGCTGATTTCATACAAGAAAAGTGAATGGACTTCTAGACTGATATACCTGATAACAGCTCTAATCTTCTGGGGACAGGATGTCAGAGCTCCAAAGGCAAAAATAATCAAGCCAGCTCACTCAAGCAACCAATTTGGGCATATCAAAACAAAACAAAGCAAGAAGTTAAGACACAGTAAGCAAACATAAACTAACACAATAACTTATAGATGGCTCAGAGACAATAGTCAATATCAAGTCACATAAAGAAACAGGTCACAATCACCTTAACAAGCTCTCGAAACAAAGAATCCAGGGATCTTCTAGAAGAAAGTGAATTCCTGGAATTACCAGAGGCAGAATACAAAAGTCTAATATACAGAACCCTTCAAGACATCAGGAAGGAAACGAGGCAATATGCAGAACAAGCCAAGGAACACACAGATAAAGTAATTGAAGAAATTAGAAAGATTATTCAGGAACATGGTAAAAAATTCAATAAGCTGGAAAAATCCATAGACAGACAGCAATCAGAAATTCAGAAGATTAACAATAAAATTACAGAAGTAGACAACTCAATGGAAAGTCAGAGGAGCAGAATTGAGCAAGTAGAAGCCAGAATTTCTGAACCTGAAGATAAATCACTTGGCACTAATATATTTGAAGAAAAATCAGAGAAAAGAACTTAAAAAAATGAAGAAACCTTAAGAATCATGTGGGACTCTATCAAGAGAAATAACCTACGAGTGATTGGAGTACCAGAACACGGAAGGATAACATAGAGGAAAATACAGAGAGAATTGTTGAAGGTTTGTTGGCAGAAAACTTCCCTGATTTCATGAAAGATGAGAAGATATCTATCCAAGATGCTCATCGAGCTCCACATAAGGTAGATGTTAAAAGAAAGCCACCAAGACATATTATAATCAAAATTGTCAAAACCACAGATAAAGAAAGAATTTTAAGAGCAGCTAGGGATGAATGAAAAGTCATCTACAAAGGACAGCCAATAGGAATAAGCTTGGAATACTTGGCAGAAACCATGCAGGCAAGAAGGCAAAGGGATGATTTATTTAAAAAATTGTAGGAAAAAGTTGCCAGCCAAGAATCATATATCCAGCAAAACTGTCTTTTAAATATGGAGGTGAAATTAGGACATTTCCAGATAAACATAAGTTTAGGGAATTCGTAAAAACCAAACCAAAAGTATAAGAAATACTAAAGGGAGTTCTTTGGCTAGAAAATCAATAATATCAGGTATCAACCCAAGACTAGAACACTGGGCAGAGCACTCAGAAGTCAACCCAAACAGGGAACTCATAAAAACAATGCAAGATTACAGAAAAAAAAAAAAAAGCTCAAAATAGGGTAACAGCAATGTTATTATATATAAGAAGACAACACTGAAAAAATAAAGAGGGACTAAGAAATGTAATCATAGACCTTCCATATGTAGAAGAAGATACGGCGATACAAAGAAATAAAAGTTAGGTTTAAATTTAGAAAAATAGGGGTAAATATTAAGGTAACCACAAAGGAGACACTATCCTACTCATCGAAATAAAATGCAAGAAAGAAATAGAGACTCAGCAGAAACAAAATCAACAACAACAAATATGAGGAAAGGACAATATATAATCTACTCAGCACATAAAATTAAGTGGGAAAAAGAAACTGTCAACAACACACAAAAAAAGACATCAAAATGACAGCACTAAATTCACACCTATCCATAATTACGCTGAAAGTAAATGAAGTAAATGCACCAAAAAAGAGACAGAGAGTGGCAGAATGGATTAAAAAACACAATCCGTCTATATGCTGCCTACAAGAGACACACCTTAGACTTAGAGACACAAACAAACGAAAACTCAAAGGATGGAAAAAAATATATCAAGCAAACAACAATCAAAAAAGAGCAGGAGTGGCAATATTAATTTCTGACAAAATAAACTTTAAAGTTAAATCCATCAGAAAGGATAAGGAAGGACATTATATAATGATTAAAGGGACAACATACCAAGAAGATATAACCATATTAAATATTTAAGCACCCAATGACAGGGCTGCAAGATACATAAAACAAACTCTATCAGCATTGAAAAGTGAGATAGACAACTCCACAACAATAGTAGGAGACTTCAACACACCACTTTTGGTGAAGGATAGGACATCCAGAAAGAAGCTTAATAAAGACACGGAAGATCTAAATGCCACAATCAACCAACTTGACCTTGTAGACATATACAGAACACTCCACCCAACAGCAACCAACTACACTTCCTTTCCTAGTGTGCATGAACATTCTCTAGAATAGACCACATATTAGGTCATAAAGCAAGCCTTAGCAGAATCCAAAACATTGAAATATTACAAAGCATCTTCTCTGACCATAAGGTCCTAAAAGTGGAACTCAGTAACAGGAAAAGCAGGGAAAAGAAATCAAATACTTGGAAACTGAACAATACCCTGCTCAAAAAAGACTGTATTATAGAAGACATTAAGTCTGGAATAAAGAAATTCATAGAATCCAATGAGAATGAAAACACTTCCTATCAGAACCTTTGGGACACAGTGAAAGCAGTGCTCAGAGGTCAATTTATATCAATAAATGCACATGTACAAAAAAGAAGAAAGGGCCAAAATCAAAGAATTACCCCTACAACTTGAACAAATAGAAAGAGAGCAACAAAAGAAACCCTCAGGTACCAGTAGAAAACAAACAATAAAAATTAGAGCAGAACTAAATGAAATAGAAAACAGAAAAACAATTGAAAGAATTAACAAGACCAAAAGCTAGTTCTTTGAAAAAATCAACAAAATTGATAAACCAGTGGCCAAACTGACAAAAGAAAAGTAGGAGAGGAAGCAAATAACCCCAATAAGAAACGAGATGGGTGATATTAAAACAGACCCAATTGAAATTAAAAGAATCATATCAGATTACTAGGAAAAATTGTACTCTAACAAATTTGAAAACCTAGAAGAAATGGATGATTTCTTAGAAACACACTACCTACCTAAACTAACACAAACAGAGGTAGAAGGACTAAATAGACCCATAACAAAAGAAGAGATTGAACAGGTAATCAAAAAACTCCCAACAAAAAAAAAGCCCTGGCCTGGAGGGCTTCACTGCAGAGTTCTAACTAGCTTTCAGAGAAGAGTTAACACTACTACTACTAAAGGTATTTCAGAGCATAGAAAAGGACGGAATACTCCCAAACTCATTCGATGAAGCCACCATCTCCCTGATACCAAAACCAGGTAAAGACACTACAAAAAAAGAAAATTACAGACCTATATCCTTCATGAACGTAGATGCGAAAATCCTCAACAAAATTCTAGCCAATAGAATTCAACAACATATCAAAATAATAATTCACCATGACCAAGTGGGATTCATTCCAGTTATGCAGGGATAGTTCAACATTAGAAAAACAATTAATATAATCCATCACATAAATAAAACAAAAGACAAGAATCACATTATTTTATCAATTGATGCAGAATAGGCATTTGACAAAGTTCAACGCCCATCCCTGATGAAAAAAACTCTCAGCAAAATAGGGATAGAAGGAAAATTCCTTGACATAATAAAAGGCATTTATACAAAGCTAACAGCCAACATCATCCTAAATGGAGAGAGCCTGAAAGCATTCCCCTTGAGAACTGAACCAGACGAGGATGCCCTTTATCACCACTCTTATTCAGCATTGTGCTGCAGGTCCTAGCCAGAGCAATTAGGCTAAACAAAGAAATAAAGGGCATCCAGATTGGCAAGGAAGAAGTAAATTATCTCTATTTGCAGAGAACATGATCTTATATACAGAAAACCCTAAGGGATTGTCAAGAAAACTACTGAAACTAATAGAAGAGTTCAGCAGAGAATCAGTATGCAGATAAACATACAAAAATCAGTTGAATTCCTCTACACCAACAAAAAGAACATCGAAGATGAAATCATCAAATCAATACCATTTACAGTAGCCCCCAAGAAGATAAAATTCTTAGGACTAAATCTTACCAGAGATGTAAAAGACTTATACAAAGAAAACTACAGTACACTTCTGCAAGAAACCAAAAGAGGCTTACATAAGTGGAAGAACATACCTTGCTCGTGGATAGGAAGACTTAATATTATAAAAATGTCTATTCTACCAAAAGTGATCTATACATTTAATGCAATTGTGATCCAAATCCCAACGGCATTCTTTAATGAGATGGAGAAACAAATCACCAACTTCATGTGGAAGAGAAAGAGGCCCTGGATAAGTAAAGCATTACTGAAAAAGAAGAACAAAGTGGGAAGCCTTACTCTACCTGATTTCAGAACCTATTATACCGCCACAATAGTCAAAACAGCCTGGTACTGCTACAACAAGAGATACATAAACCAGTGGAACAGAATTGAGAATCTAGACATAAATCCACCCACATACGAGCAGTTGATATTTGACAAAGACCCCAAAACAGTTAAAGACAGTCTTTTTAACAAACGGTGCTGGCATAACTGGATATCCATCTGCAAAAAAATGAAACAAGACCCATACCTCACTCCATGCACAAAAAAGAGCTTAAAGTGGATCAAAGACCAAAATATAAAATCTAAAACAATAAAAATTATGGAAGAAAAAATAGGGGCAATGTTAGGAGCCCTAATACATGGCATAAACAGTGTACAAAACGTTACTAACAATGCAGAAGAAAAACTAGATAACTGGGAGCTCCTAAAAATCAAACACCTATGGTCATCCAAAGACTTCGCCAAAAAAGTAGAAAGATTATCTAGAGACTGGGAAAAGGTTTTTAGCTATGACGTTTCTGATCATCTCCTGATCTCTAAAATCTACATGATACTGCAAAAACTCAACTGCAAAAAGGCAAACAACCCAATTAAAAAATGGGCAAAAGATATGAACAAACACTTCATGAAAGAAGACATTCAGGTAGCTAACAGATATATGAGGAAATACTCTCAATCATTAGCCATTAAGCCATTAGAGAAATGCAAATCAAAACTACAATGAGATTCCATCTCACTCCAACAAGGCTGGCATTAATCCAAAAAACACAAAACAATAAATGTTGGAGAGGCTGTGGAGAGATTGGAACACTTACACACTTCTGGTGGGAATGTCAAATGGTACAACCACTTTGGAAATTGATTTGGTGCTTCCTTAAAAAGCTAGAAATAAAACTACCATAAGATCCAGCAATCCCACTCCTTGGAATATATCCTAGAGAAATAAGAGTCTTTACACGAACAGATATATGCCCACCCATGTTTATTGCAGCACTGTTTATAATAGCAAAAAGGTGGAAGCAACCAAGGGGTCCATCAACAGATGAATAGATAAATAAATTATGGTATATTCACACAATGGAATACTACGCATCAATAAAAAACAGTGATGAATCTATGAAACATTTCATAACATGGAGGAATCTGGAAGGCATTATTCTGAGTGAAATTAGTCAGTTGCAAAACGACAAATATTGTATAAGACCACTATTATAAGAACTCAAGAAATAGTTTAAACAGAGAAGAAAATATTCTTTGATGGTTACAAGGGGGGGAGGGAGGGAAGTTGGGAAAGGGGTATTCACTAATTAGATAGTAGATAAGAACTACTTTAGGTGGCGAGAAAGACAACTCACAATACAGGCGAGGTCAGCACAACTGGACTAAATGAAAAGCAAAGAAGTTTCTGGAATAAACTGAATGCTTTGAAGGCCAGCGTAGCAGTGGCAGGGGTTTGGGGGCCATGATTTCAGGGGACATCTAAGTCAATTGGCATAATAAAATCTATTAACAAAACATTCTGCATCCCACCTTGGAGAGAGGCATCTGGGGTCTTAAATGCTAGCAAGTGGCCATCTAAGATGCATTAATTGGTCTCAACCCACCTGGATCAAAAGAGAAGGAAGAACACCAAGGACTCAAGGTAATTACGAGCCCAAGAGACAGAAAGGGCCGCATAAACCAGAGACTACATCAGCCTGAGAACAGAAGAGCTAGATGGTGCCCAGCTACAACCAATGACTGCCCTGACAGGGAACACAACAGAGAATCCCTGAGGGAGAGGAGAGCAGTGGGATGCAGACCCCAAATTCTCATAAGACCAGACTTAATGGTCTGACTGAGACTAGAAGGACCCCGGTGGTCATGGCCCGCAGACCTTCTGTTGGCCCAGGACAGGAACCATTCCCAAAGCCAACTCTTCAGACAGGGATTGGACTGGGCAATGGGTTGGAGAAGGTTGCTGGTGAGGAGTGAGCTTCTTAGATCAGGTGGACACTTGGGACTATGTTGGCATCTCCTGCCTGGAGGGGAGATGAGAGGGTGGAGGGGGTTAGAAGTTGACTAAATGGACATGAAAAGAGAGAGTGGAGGGAGGGAGTGGGCTGTCTCATTGGGGGAGAGCAATTGGGAGTATGTCGCAAGGTGTATATGAGTTTTTGTGTGAGAGACTGACTTGATTTGTAAACTTTCACTTAAAGCACAGTAAAAACAAAAAAGTAATTAAAAATCGTTCCAAATATTAAAATGTGACACTAGAGAATGTCAACTCAAAGAACAAGACGGCAATAAAGGAGAAACAGAAACAAACAAAAAGGTATGAGCTACGTCAAGGCAAAAAGTGAAATAGCAGATGTAAGTCCAACCATATCAATAACAACACTAAAGGTTAGACATTTTTAGTTTACTTTTAAACTGCGTTAATGATTACAGCTCTGAATGTATTGACTGTCGGTGATGGTTTTTTTCAAAGAAACAGGCCTTAGACATTTTTAAGTAAAACATTAAAATCCCTTTCTATGAGACTTAGTAATATAACAAATCTGAGTTCAACAGTTACTCTTAGGATCACCAATGTTTACTTTGGAAGATAAATTTGAAAGACAGCTTCTTAGGGAAAGCAATAAAGTTCACACTATGAAATTATAAATGTTACTTTCAAACCACGAAGTGCTGTTTTAATATATCATTATACTATAAATTATTTATTGCATATTTTTGAAGGTAAACTTCATTGCAATAAGACAATAAATAAAACTGAAAACTCTCTCTGATATTTAAGTAGCACTTTTAGAGCAATTATTTCATTTAAATATTTAAGCCTACAGTCCTGGATGAAGTTTTTTTTCCCCCTTCCTAAACCGGGAAATAACATATTAGCACTCTATTAATGATATCATAATTAAACTCAATTCTGTTGATAATGATCCTACATGTACCAAATGCTCAG
Source organism: Elephas maximus indicus (assembly GCF_024166365.1). Classification (NCBI taxonomy): domain Eukaryota; kingdom Metazoa; phylum Chordata; class Mammalia; order Proboscidea; family Elephantidae; genus Elephas; species Elephas maximus. The sequence continues at coordinate 42,091,739 of NC_064829.1, read as the reverse complement.
ATAAAAAAGAAGAAAAAAAAAAAACCAAGCTATTAAACATTCAGATGTTTAATTAAGACTCAAAACAGCTACAAGTATTTGTAAACATCTGGACATTTGAAATTTATGTTTTAAACTCAATATTTGGCATCAAATAATCAGTCTTAAGTATTAGGGTAGTTGGGCATGAATAACATTTGTTATTTTTGTAAATAGAGAATAAAAAGTCTAACTGGTGTACCTGATCTGACACAATACTCTGTATGACTTTGTATGTCACTAATGATATATGTTTAAAATGGGCATTTGGAGATTCCAAGGGTTAGAGCCAATTTGGCGTCTTTGGTAAGAAGATAGTACCTCTATCATTACCTTGCTCTTTTAATAATTGGGTTAAGAAGTTTTGAATGTTTCTTTTACTCAGTGAGTAAAGGCTGCCCGTGCTTGGGCTATCAGTCAGTTACAGGTGTTCCAAATTGGCATCTATGAGTCGAAATCAACTCGATGGCACTGGGTTTGGGTTTTATCAGTTTAGCAAATTTCTGAAGTTTTTCAGCACATACTTAAGGTATTTGTTAGAGATGAGTTGGTGAATCTTTAGAAGTTATAAATTTTCACCACAATTACTCTCTGGATCCCAAAAGAAAATAAAAACTCTCATTAGTGATTCCCAATACTGTTACAGAGCTGCCAAAGAGGTTGAAAACATTTTTATTGGTCCATAATTCCATGAGATAAATAAGGGCAACTTAGAAAATTTTCTAGTAACTGAATTAATTCTATTACTTACTCCAAAATTATACTGTTAAAATAAATTTCTTTTATGAAATTAAGGTGAAAATCTATGATGGCTTTGTTTTTTAATTCCTTTATTTGGACCTAGATATGTCTTCAGTTTTTCTCTTTAAGCATTTGCTAGCCTATAAAATATGAAAATCTGAAAGCCACTGGAAACCCTGGTGGTGTAGTGGTTAAGCGCTACAACTGCTAACCAAAACGTCAGCAGTTCAAATCTACCAAAAGCTCCTTGGAAACCCTGTGGTCACTATGAGTCGATTCGATGGCAACGGGTTTGGGTTTCTTTTTTTTTTTTGGTTTGAGAGCCACTGTTTTACATGATTCCAAGCCACAAACAAATGAACACATAGACCAACAATGGCTTTTGTGTTCAATTAACCAGAGTGGAGACACATGATATACTGGAAACCAAATCTCACCTACATTACTGTTGATCACCTTTTTCTCCTACGATGCCCCCGTTTAAAAAAAAAAAAATTAAAATAGCATATTTGTGGACTGATACCAAGGGAAAACTTGTGTGATAACCATCTTTAACAATATCTAGTGATATACTTCAACATAAAATTTGTTTAAACTTTTCACTGAGAGGAGAGAAATGGACATCCAGCATGAGGCAATAAATAATCTTTCCTGGTTTTGTCAGAAAATATTAAAAAAAACCCAGAACAAAACAAAAGACTGTTGCCTGAGCCATATAACAAAATTGGCATTGTACGGGTATACACTGTAACTAAAGAATTTTTCAAGTGAAATAGGCAATACGAACATGCTATATTACCATATGGAGCTCTGGGGACACAGTGGTTAAGTGTTCGGATGCTAACCAAAAGATTAGCATTTCGAGTCTACCAGCCACTCCTTGGAAATCCTATGAGGCAGTTCTGCTCTGTCCTATAGGGTTGCTATGAGTTGGAATCAACTCAACTGCACTGGGTTTTTGGTTTTTATATTACTAAAGGGTTCATTTTTCTCTTTTTATTGAATTTAAGCATTTGAGATTTAAATTTCTGATTGTAATTCTTCCTGAAAAATGGCATCTTGGTCTTCCCCTCTCACTGTCCTCTCTGCCACCCCTCCACTCACCCCCTGAAACCTGGCCCTAATCTTCGTTGAAACCACTAAAAGGCTATGTAATTGGAGAAGATCGTCTATCTGAGGTATAATTAGGGGATTAGCACATTATTATTATTTTTTTTTATAGGAGCCCTGGTGGTGCAGGGGTTAAGCACTTGGCTGCTAACACAAAGGTCAGCAGCTGGAACCCACCAGCTGCTCCACAGGAGAAAGATGTGACAGTCTGCTTTCTTGAAGATAGAAACCCTATGGGGCAGTTCTACTCTGTCCTCTAGGGTAGCTGTGAGTTGGAATCAAACCAATGCGGTGGGTTTGGTTTAGCACATTCTACATGGCTGAAAATTCATGGAGGTCACTGAGATTTCCTTTTCGGTTGCTTCTACTCCATCAACTAATTTCTTTCTATTAATCTCCGCTTAGTTGCATGGCTTCTGTTTACTGTCGTTTTTCACTGACATACAGTACAGCATCTGTGCACTGCTTTTCCATGGTGTGTTTTTAATATCTATCTAACCCTCAATTTTCTACGATAGATGTTTGCTTATTATTGTTGTTTATTTAATCACCATCACCTTTGGTAGGCAAAATTCTCATACTGGCCACCTCACAGTCCGTTGTAGAATCTAGAAATGAGTCTTTCTTGAGTAAGGTAATCATTCTATTTCAACCCGTACTAGCCAGGAAAGGATGGTCTACTGGAACAGAATATGGTTATTTACAGGATTCGCTAAAACATGCATAGTCTAAATGCATAGCCTATGGGAATATGTAATAGGATTCACTTTCTGTAGTAGTAGACTATGTGAGAGAACTATTTATGGTGGCTAAGTTTGACATTAGGACCATAACCTATCCAGCAGAACAAGAGAATAGAAGTAGCTTTTTTGAGCTCCTACTAAGTTGTGCTCAGTGCTTTGTCCACATTAAAAAAAAAAACAACAAACAAAAAAAAAGCAAAAAACAATTGCTGTCGAGTCGATTCTAACTCATGGCGACCCCATGTGTGTCAGAGTAGCACTGGGCTCCACAGGGTTTTCAATGGTGGATTTTTTGGAAGTAGATTGCCAGGACTTTTCTTCCAAGGTACCTCTGGGTGGACTCAAACTTCCACCCTCTTCTGAATGTGCCAACTGTTTGCACCCCCAAAGGACTCCTTGCTTCCATGACTTCATTCAATCCTCACACAAATCCTACGAAGTAGAAATTATTCCCCACATTTTACAGATGAGGAAACTAAGGCTCATGGAAGTGGCCCAAAGTCATACAGCTATAAGAAGTTAGAAATATCTAGATTCATATTAAATCTCTATGTCTCCATCCCCAAAGCCTTTGTGTTTTCATTTGTGCCAGCGGACAGGTTAAGTTCCAGAGTTTAGAGGTAATCTGACTTTAACAGGATTTCTAATTTAGACTGATAAAACCAATTAAAGAATTGACCATGATACCTGGCAAAGTTTAAGATGTTCACAACCCTCTATAAGAAACCTAGATTTTTCTCTGGAATACAAATTCCTCAAGCATATAGTTAGTTATTAGCAGAGCATTAATTATACAGAGTGGCCCAGAATCCCATTGTTTACTGCCTGAAAATGTATGTAAAGTATAAAGCACTATATAAATACACATAAGCCATTATTTTTCACCTACTATCATGAATATATACCTACAGGAATTGCTGGAAATATAGACTAGGAGGTATGATATAAATTTGGTATCCAAAATCAGATTTGTAAAAGAGTTTTAAACTAAGAGTGCTCTTTATACCTTGAAGGGTGTTACAGTTACAAATTGGTAAGAAATTTGCATGACAGAAAGTAAAACTATCATAATATTAATACCCAGAAATAATGCCCTTTATATTTTTGGCATATTCAATTTTTGAATTTTATGTACAATTACATGTGTATTATTTTATTTCTTTTCTCTTTTTTCTGCCTCCTTCTTTTCTTTCACTAAGTTGGGAGCCTACTCCAACATTTTGAATCCTTTTAATGTTTAGCATATCTTCAACATTTTTATGACATTAAGTACTTTCCAAAAGCATCATTTTGATGACTCCATAATATTTGATTGTATGGAACAGACCTTAATACATTGAACAACAGAGAGCATCATGGATTTTAAGACCTTTATGCAGTAATCATGTAACTTTCCCTTATATTATTCCAATTTTATTATATATGCCCAATAAGCACACTGTTAAAATGGTTTGCTTAATGCTTCACAGAAATCCAAAGATAAATTCTGACTGCTACATTAGGACCTTTGATGAGTCCTCAGAGGTTCCTTATTTATCACTGAGTAAAATTTAATGTTCTTAGGCTGAGCTGCGGTGTGTTAGACAAAAGTAACTGTTCTCTGCTCCATATTTATGATATGCCCCACATTCTCATGTCTTCAGATCTGAGTAAGGGTGGTGTTACAATCCCACCTTAATCCCCTCAACATAAAATTACAATCACAAAATGGAGGACAACCACAGAATTCTGGGAATCATGGCCTAACCAAGTTAATACACACATTTTTGGGGGACATAATTCAATCCACGACAATGTGTCAACCTGATTAAGCCATGATTCCCAGTATTGTGTGGTTGTCCTCCATCTTGTGATTGTAATTTTATATTAAAGAGGATTAGGGTGGGATTGTAACACCCTTATAAATTTTTTTTTTTTTTTTTTTAGTAAAGTCACATCCCTGATTCAATGTAAAGGGAGTTTCCCCGGAATGTGGCCTGCACCACCAATTATCTTACAGGAGATAAAAAGAAAGGGAAGCAAGCAGAGAATGGGGACCTCATACCACCGAGAAAGCAAAGCTGGGAGAAGAGCTTGTCCTTTGGAGCTGGGATTCCTACACGGAGAAGCTCCTCTTCCAGGGGAAGATTGACGAGAAGGATTTTCTCCACAGCTGACAGAGAAAGAAAGCCTCCCCCTGGAGTTGATGTCCTGAATTTGGAGTTCTACCTACTAGACTGTGAGAAAATACATTTCTCTTTGTTAAAGCCATCTACTTGTATTTCTGTTATAGCAGCACTAGATGACAAAGACAGTACATAACAGCTCTCTTTTTTTCTATCTGAGTTTTGAGCCAAATGAGAACAAAGAGACTAGCAGATGAGAATCAGATAGAACCCTTTTCATTGCCAAAAAACCAAAACTGTGTTTTCTAATCTACTTACCCACCTTGTCACTGGCAATGCTGTTCTTGTAAAATTTATAGTGCCGAGGAAGAGGCTCCCATTGCCAGAACCCATTACTTAATATCGGTAAAGCAGGGACATAGTGATGCCTAAGGGAAGGAAGGTAGACAGGGAAACCAGACTTCTGCTTCTCCAGAATTCTAGTCAGTCTCTGACAGTTGTCTGGAGTCCGTGACCTGCAAACAAACTCATTTGGGAGAACTTTCCCTGCGTGAAAATTCACCTCTGCATATTGTCTTCTCTAATATTGAGTGGCATTTGAGACATTGCTGACTTCTTACAATTTAAAGAATTTGCATTTCTGGCTGCTCCAGGCGGGGATTTATTTTGAGGTATATTTTTAATCCAACATGTCCGCAACCCTTTAATTTCCATTTCTCCTTTGAGTCCCGGTGATGCCTTATGAGAGGGCTTCCCCTCCAGACTTCTGCAAGAGATATTTTTAGTCCTGTGCCTCTGCCATGTGCTCCTCAAACTTCCTGAGGGTTGCAGGGCTTGCCTGAAATAACCAGAGAAGTCAGGAGTCTACTTAATAACCTAAGTGAGAGGCAATGGTGACTTGGATCCAGGTAGCAGTGTTGGATGTATTTTGAAGATAGAACAGCCAGGATTTGATTTTAAATTGACTGTGTGGCGTGGGGAAAAAAGGGGACAGTCACAATAATTGAATTTTTTTTTTTTACCTGAGCTACTGGAATAACGGAGTTGACACTTTCAAGGAGTATCACCTGAAAATGTATCCAATAATGCCGTAAGTATTACAAGCTTTATCTTCATGTTCTTACTCTTCAGGTCTGTCTAGATATTCTGAAGTCACTAGGTATACCTGTTCATATCTTTAATGGTTGTTTTCCAATTAGTCTTACTGTGGGGTCTCTCTTAGACTCTACCAGTACAGTTCTTAAAAGAGCCCAGATTTTGTCTCCCTGTATCGAAGGGAGGTCCTGTTTTTTTTTTTTTTAATCTTTTGTTTTTGTTGTTGTTGAGAACATATACCAATTCATTTCTACGTGTGCAATTCAGTGACATTGATTACATTTTTCTAGTTGTGAACCATTCTCATCCTCCTTTTCTGAGTTGTCCCTCCCCCATTAACATAAACTCACCGCCCCCCAAGGTTCTTGTCTAATCTTTCAAGTTGCTGTTATCAATTTGATTCCGTATAAATAGATCTTAAAGGAGCATAATGCTCAAGGCAGAAATTGTTTACTAGTTAATTTAAACTATTGCTTAATTTTAAGAAGTCTTCAGGGGATATTTTTGGTTTAAGATTTCAAAATTATCTTAGGGCAATAGTTCTGGGAGTTCGTCCACCTGCATGGCTCCAGAAACCTAGTTGTTTTTATACCATCTAATCTTTGGTGAAGTCTAATGAAGCCTAGGGAACCTCTTCTTATAAAAATATTTTTAAATGCCTAAAATAAAATACATAAGATTATAAAGGAAGTGAATAACATTAAAAAAAACAGTTATCAAGAAAATTTTAAAATTTATGTCACAGCAGTATATGTGTTTATTAATGCATTAAATGAAAAGATCTAGCATTGAGTCCAATAACTACCATAATTTTAAAGTAATGAGAACACTAATGATATTTTAAGATCTTAGCTGCAAGGGTAATGTCATATGGAAACATCTGTGATCTGTTGGTTACAAAGTCATGGATACTGCAAATACCGCTGTGGTTTGTGGTCTACAGGCATCATTGAAGAAAACACTAAATTTCAATTCTCCAGCTGAAATTAGTAAAAATGGAATGGATTTTTCCCCATACGAGTTCATGGACCTTTTTTGAGATGAAGGAACCAACGTGAACATGTGTTCCATACGGATCATGGATGAGCTTTGGGGTGTGTCGGATATGGTGTAAAGAGGAGGGAAGCAGATTTTCCCTCTAACATCTATTATATATAAGGCACTATACCAGACTTTTAATGTATGTCATCTCATTTAATCATCCAAATAATGTTGCAAATTAGATAGTCTTAAATTGTTTAGATTGGAGATTTGAGACTCTGAAAGGCAAAGTGTTTTGCCCAAGTTTCTATGACAGTAAGTGGCTGATGGAGAGCTAGATCCAGACCTGCCTCACTCCAAAGCATCTATGGCTTCAACTAGGAATTACTTTGAGCCTCTTGGCACTTGGTAGGAATCTTACCACCTTGACAAGATTGTAAACTCCTTTGTGCCAGGATTCAGGCTGAAGTCCTCTCAGCATCTGCCACCAGGGTTTGCAGTGACTTGCACATGGCCTTAAGCCTGTTATACTTTGATTTGTAATCATGAAAGTAATTGAATATCTTTAGAACACAAAAGAAGTTTTGAAATTTTTTTGTTAATGCCAGTATTCTTGCGATTTTTATGGAAAAGGAGTAGATGGGGTGACTACTGGGGAATCTGATCTCTGGCAAGGATCCTGGATAAACTTGTCCTGTATCAGTCATTAAAAGCCTTCCTGGAGTGCTTCACCGTGCCAGTGGATGCATTCTTCGTTATCCATTATACACAGAGTCTGTACAGGAAGTAGCATCCACACTCTATACTAATGATAACCACACCCAAAATAAACAGACTCATTAATAATAACCGTCGAGTCTGGGTTTTTTTTTTTTATATAATGAAAATGCAAATACTTGTTCCATGATCCTGGTTATCTAGTTTACTTATCTAGTTTACTAAAGCGCAGGCTTAGAAACTCCTTTAACTGAGAAAACCAGTGGTTGTTAACATTAAATCTCCCTTCTCCCCTCTAGCATATTAATGGCACCATCAGCTCGTTTATTGATTTTAATGCCTTACAGTTTGCTAAAAATGAAAGTCTCTCTGGTTGCTTTAGGAGTCCTGGAAATTTAATCCGTACAGTGATTTGGGGATAGAGAGGTTCCACGGGCCAGCTTTAATTAAAAAATACAACACAATGAAAAATAAAACTCTAGGCTAACCAAATTACTTTTTGTTCAGTGGGGGAAAAAAAATCCAGCTAAATCAGACTTTCTTGCATTCACATTACTAATGAGGAAGTACAGGCCAAGCAAAATAAATCTCTTTTTGCTGAAATGGCTATTTGTTAGTGCTGGAAGTTTTATTTCTTATTGATCAGATAATAGATATAAAGAGACCCATTATTCTTGAGTGCCCTGACTTGAATAATATTAACATGAGACTTCGCGGGGATTTTGACTAATTCTTCACGTCTGTGTGTATATTCTGCTCTGTTTTTCTTGCTATTATTGTCTGTCTGTTTTTACCACATTCTTCAAAAAAAAAAAAAAAGAATAAAGTATAACGACAAATACAAACATTTTCAATTTTCCTTTAAAAAATACAACTTAGCATTAGAAGATACAATGAAAAATACTATATGTTCTATATCTTAATTTTTATGCATAGCAAGATTTCTCAAGAACACAATTAGCAAGATGTTGTTAGTTGCTGTCAAGTCCGTTCTGACTCCTGGCAGCTCCATGTGTGCAGCATAGAACTGCTTCGTAGAGTTTTCAAGATCGTGACCTTTTAGTAGCAGATCACCAGGCCTTTCTTCTGCGGCACCTCTGAGTGGCTTTGAACCACCAACTTTTCAGCTAATAGTTGAGTGCTTAAATGTTTTCACCATCCAGGGGCTCCTCTAAGAGCTTAATTTAAATTCTTTAAGCTTAATGTTTGGGTTTGTTCCAAAACAGTGTAACATATTAGATTATTGAAAAGGAGGCGGAACCTAAAAGACTCGAAAACAACAGTATACCCAGGTACAATGCTGTGCATGCAACTTTCTCTAGACTTTGAAGCAGTCTTTGCACATGCAGAGTAGGAACTATTCCTGAACTATTCCTAAGTGATATTTTGGAAAACAACTTTCTATTTTTTGCTCTTTGGCAGAGTCCGTGACAGAACTCAAAAAGCATTAGTCATTCTTATTTTTATTATGCCACTGCGTGATTAAACGCCTTGACACAGCTATCTTGGGCAATGCTCGAAGAGCTCTGACTCCACTCAGTGATTTGATGGGACTTGAGTGAAGCAAGTGAACCAGTCCTGCCATATAGTTTGTTTTCCGGTAGAACCCCATAGTATTACTGTGGGAAGTAGGCAAGGCCAGCTGTGGGTTTCAGTGGTTGCAAGTCAAGGAAACTGACCTCAACCTTTTTTTGATTTAGAAATCTGAGGCTATCAATTTACCCAAGCATCCTTAGGCTAGTGGACTGGATAGAAATATGGATTTGGAGTCTTCCAACTGGTTAGGAGTTCCAGCTCATGCAGATAATAGCTACTTGACCTTGATAAATTTTCTTAAGCTTGCTGAGCCTCATTTTCTTCAAGTGTAAAATGAAGAGAGTAAGACTAACATTATGGGTTGTTGTTGCTGCTAGGTGCTGTCGAGTCAGTTCCCACTCATAGCGATCCTATGTACCACAAAATGAAGCACTGCCTGGTCCTGCGCCATCCTTACAACTGTTGTTATGCTTGAGCCCATTGTTGCAGCCACTGTGTCAATCTATCTCATTGAGGGCCTTCCTCTTTTCCACTGACCCTGTACATTATGGGTTAGTGGTGAGGAAAAGAGATAATAAGTGAAAACTGTCTAACTGAATGCCTAACACATACACGGTGCTCCATAAAGAGAAGCAGTGTGGTACAAATGCACAATATAAAGAAACCTGAAAAAGATTTATTTTAGAAAGCTAATTTGATAAATAGAGCGAGTCCTGCGGGGTGAGGGTTGGGAGGAGTAAACCCTAGGAGCAGAAAGGCCAATTTTGAAAGAATTGGTAAAATAACACAAAAGTCTAATTTACAAAGCAAAATATCAATTTTCTTATTTGTGATAAGATGACCACAACACTTAGGCCTATTATATGTGATACTGACATTTCAACCTTTTCTAAAAATCATTGTTCACATGAATCATATGGGAATAAAAAAAAAATACAATATAGTATTAATGATTTATCAACTTAAGTTCTCCCTAAAATGTTATTACTTGCTGTCGAGTTGGCTCCGACTCATAGCAACCCCATGTACAACGAATGAAATATTGCCCAGTCCTGTGCCATCTTCATTATCATTGGTGTGCTCCAGTCTGCTGTTGAGGCTTCTGTGTATTTTGAGTGAAATCCAACCCAGGGGGTTCATCTTCCAGCACTGTATTAGACAATATTCTGTGGTGGTCCATAGGGTTTTCATTGGCTACTTTTAGGATGTAGATCACCAAACCTTTCTTTCTAGTCTGTCTTAGTCTGGAAGCTCAGCTGAATCTTCACCACAACCAACAACAAAAAAACTATCAGAAGCTTTTTCCCCTAATCCTGAGGAGTTATTACAGTTGCCCTAAATCTTTGGAGAAGCTTATTACTTTTGTCCAGGGAAGAAGCCAGTACCTGCCAGCAGAAAATGTCAGTTATTACGCAAATAGATGAGCCACTTGTGGTCCAGAGAGGGGGTTGGTCAGCTTAGCCCAGTGAGGGGATTGGTCAGTAATTATGCAAATAGTGGCTTGAAAATCCACCCACCCAGTGGGATTGAGCCACTTGCCTATATAAAAACCAACCCCACAGAAATGGTCAGAGGCAAGGAGAAGAGACAAGGACAGAAGAAGCAGAGAGAGAGAGAGAGAGTTGAGAGTCTTCGGGCAGAAGCCTTGGCAGTGGAGCTAAAAACGCTCTAATACGGAACAAGAGTTTTAACACTGAAGACAGCTAGAGGCCTGAGAGAGTGAGAGAGAGTTCAGAGGTGTGCACGTCTGAGTGGGGGGAGTGCATGGCCGATAGGGGTACTGACGGGATTGAGAGGAGACCTGTTTTGAGGGGGCATGCAAGGCCAAGAGTGGGAGTATATGGCCAAGAAAGAGCTGACAGAGCTGTCCTACACCGAAGAAGAGAGGGATGGGCTCTTCATTTTGGGGGAGCCTTCCAGACCTTGCCTGTGTGCTTCCTGATGCTGATACTGAGTTGTAGCCTGTTACTTCCAAGTTGATTCTGTTCTTGTTACTTCCAAGCTTATCCCGATCCCAAGTTGTAGCCTGTTACTTCCCTAATAAACCATATAACTGTAAGTTCAGGAGTTCCGTGAGATGTTGCAGCAAATTACTGAACCCAACAGGGCAAGAAGGAGGAGATGGGAGGGAGAGTGGTCCATTTTAGAGATGATGAGTTGGTACTGCAGCTTGGAGAAGCTGCAAATCTGGGATATATTCAACCTCCACCTCGTATAGCACCTCATGGAAACCAGTTTTGTGCTGATTCTTATTAATGAAATAATATATGTAGTGACCCTGCTAGTACTTGAAATATTGGTGGCATGCCTTCCAGCATCATAGCTTTTATGATGCTGTAGCTACCTACACTCTAGCACTGACATTTTGTCTCTGTGTGAAGAGAGACAAAGATTATGTTTCATTAGACAGTTAAATAAATTGCACATTTCTCAAGACTCTATAAAAGACACTGGATATTACTGTCATGGGTACTTTATATAAGGGTGACATAGCAAATGACACTTCAAAACTAGGAGAAGGACAGGCCCACGGGAACATAGTAACTGACATTCATTTTGCATCTGCTTTATTTTCAAAGTGAGTCTGTTTCAAGGGCCGCTCTCCTAGCTAGAGTTCCAGACTGACAAATCCATCTTTTCCTTCTCCCCCATTTAACCAGATCGATTATTGTGCCCTGCTGGCAACGCATCTCTCTTGATTTAAGTAAAATCGTGAGGCAAGGTAGTCTTTCAGGATGTAATTGAAGAATTAGTCTAATAATCACCCAAACTTCAGCTCTAACTTCACCAGCGCTTTATCTCACGTTTGGCCACAGTTAGAGGCACACTCTCTCCTAAAAGGTGGAGGTTTTCATATGTGGTTCAGGGACCACCTGCTTTAGAACCACTGGGCTTCTTGTTAAAAATACTGACTCCAAGGTTTCATCCGGATCTTCAGTATCTCTTGTGGTGAGTCCAAGGAATCTGCTGGGGGTAGTAGTGGTGGGAAGGTTCCTAGGATCCTCCTTCTACTCTGAAACTACCGGGGAGCCACTTTACCAAGGTGTTGGGAATGGGATTTTTATGAGAAGATCACAATGCTCTTTTCACATAGGATTGGTTCGCTCTCTCTCAAAACACATCTCACATATGGCATATTCAGTAAATGGACCCAGTCGTCCACCCCCACTCCTTTACGAGAAAAGAACAGTCTAAGAAAGGAAGTAAGGGAATCCCTATGCTCTCACCTGGCCCAGTCCAATTCAGATATGGGAGGTTAGAAGAGGTTTGGGGACCCAAATTTCATTTGTAATCAAAAGGGGCATTTTCTAGAGTAGTTTTCAAATATATTCACTCAGAACAGCATTAGGCTCTTAAAAGTTACTGAAGATTACAAAAAATGTTTGTTTATGTTCACTCTATCAATGTTTACTATATTAGAAATTAAACTGAGGAAGTTTTCAAATATTAACTATTATACAAAACAATAATAAAATCTTACACTTTAGCATAACATGTTTTTTATTTGAAAAACTGTATTTTTCAATATGAAAATTTAGTGAGAAGCATGATCTTATTTTTTTAGTTTCACGAATCACTTTAATGCCTGGCTTAGTATAAAGCAGAATTCTTATATCTGGTTCTGTATTCAGTCTGTTGCAATATGTCATTTTATTTTAAGTATATGAAGAAAGCATGGAGAAGTACTTTAATAGCTACCCTGGTGGTGCAGTGGTTAAGTGCTACAGCTGTTAATCAAAGGGTCGGCAGTTCAAATCTACCAGTTGCTCCTTGGAAACTCTATGCGGCAGTTCTACTCTGTCCTACAGGGTTGCTATGAGTCGGAATCTACTCCACGGCAATGGGTTTGGTTTGTTTGTTTGTTTGTTTGAGATAATGGTGGACATTCTTCTTTGATGCTGTACTGAAACTTAACAAGTGGTACTTTTTAAAACGAGGCTGCAAGGTGTTGTTCAAACCATATCAATAAATTTTGTACTCCAAATTCATTAAAACTTTGAATGGGTGTTTTCCCTATGTATGCTTTTGTAACATCACACAATGTATTTGGAAATTACTAGTTCACTGAGTTACGCAGATCTTCCAAATGTTGACACATTTCATTTTCACCACTGAACTCAGTCAAAAGTGAGTTTAATTACTATTAAAAGTTAATCATTATGAAGTGATCACATTCATGGTGGTAGATACAAATTTTCCGAAATTCAAATTTTTGCTTGGAAGCTTGAATTTATCATTGGCCATACATACTGTCAGTGGTTTTCCTTGAAGTGGTAGGCTCACTTTGTTCCTTCTCGAGGAAAATGTCTGCCAAATATCCAAGTTTCAATAACTGTAGCTTGTCTGTCAGTTGCTCTTTCAAATAAAAACGGTGCTCCATAAAAATGGAGTTAGCTCAACTTGCAGCTCAATAACTTTTCCCTGTGACAGTATTATGGAGCTCTTGTGGAGACAATGATCCTATTTTGGTATGTTGCCAAAGTACTTACGTATATTTCCTATTTAGTCACACAAACAAAAAGACGTGTACTCACAGGTTGAGTTTAATATATTTTACTATTTTTTGCTGTGCAATCAAGGGCATTTCTAACTGAAACTACATTAAAAAAATTTTTTTTTAATTGCATGTGTATGATTGTGAAGAATATAATGACTACTGGGACAGTTTGCTACCACAGCCTTGATTTGTTCTAAGATGCCAGTAATTTTACCAGCTGTTGATTTGCACCGTCAGTGCAAATATCAACACTGTGAAAAGGGCAAATGACATCTTAGAATTACTGTGAAAACAATTTTGATCTCTAGGAACCCCTAATTGGGTATCAGGGACCCCCTGTCGTCTCTGTACCACCTTCGGAGAAAGGCCATTATAAGAGTATTCTCTGAGATAAATATCCTCCTCATTAGCAACCTAGCTGGTTGGTACTATGGAAGCTGATGGAGGAATTCAAGATGTTGGCTATTCTTCCATCTCTAGTATTAGGTGGTTTGTCGGACTGAGTTGAGTATATACATGCTCAGGAATGTCAACTGCAAAAACATCTGCGTGCTTTTCTCCTAGATGAAGACTCAAGTGTACTGAGAAAAATTGCTGAACCAAGAGAGGGTCTGATATGGATTTGCTTTTCTTGGTCCAAACCCACACCAAGAGAAGGTATACTTCCTATTTCTTGTAGACCAAGTTCCATGCAGAGAGACCACAGCTCTTGCCACAGAAGAGAGACTAGCAAATACCTGGCACTGGCAAGGGCAGGGATACTAGTTTTGTTGGAAGGATATTTTTCTTAGGCTACTGCAAAATTTTTCAGAAACCTCAAGCTGCAAGTGAGTGTTTCCATTGCAAGTCTACCCCCTGCATAAATCCTTGGGAAGCTGTGAGGCCAATAGTAACGAGTAATATACAACATATGCAACAGGTGTGTACAGTGTATATAGACCTGACAAAGAAATAGGAGATATTTTGATCTTATATTAATCTTTGTAAAACAAAAAGTGTAGTCATCTCACTAGCTACCTTCAGTAGCATTCAAGATAATAATCAAACCTAACTGAGAACACAAGCCTAGCTGACTACTCTAGGCCTTAATTACCTCTCGTTTCAGCTCTTGTGGGTTCCTGCCCTGGCTCCCCAAGTTCCAGTCACCCAGAGCAGGACAGGTCACATTCTTTTGCATCTCTACATCATAACTATCTTGTCTTTCTGTCTGTGATGGTTTTCTCCCCCCTCTCCTGGCCCCTCAACTGGACAACTCTAGATCTTCTTTCAGGACTCAGCTTATGCCGGCTGGAAGTGTTTACTGGCTGGTGCCGGCTACTTTGGTAAAGCTGGAGGCATCCTGATCTTCAGGCAGGGGGAGGCATCTAATGACATTCCTTATTACAGACCAAAAAAACATAGGAAGTCCCAAGTTATGTGGAATCTTTTTCAATTAAATAAGCGATTAAAAATTAAAATTATTCTAGAAGTTCGAAATTATATGATTTGTGAGGGCACTATAATCGGGAAAATAATTTCTCCGAAACATTAAGAAAATAGAACGTTACTTCTAAGGAGTTAATAGACACTCTAGAATAAATTCGTTTTAAGTGGGAGTTGTTATTCTCAGGTTCAATATTCCCATTTTCATAAATAATAGGTATAAAACTGGAAATCATGATTTGTACATATTATAACATAAATCGGCAATCAAAAAGGAAAGTAAAGGTTTTATAGTTTTCTTTAAACATTTGACCTGCTTAGTTTCAGAAACCAAGAAATAGAATTGCTTTTTAACGCTTTTGGATTTATGCATAATATTGTATTTATTTCTGCCTTCTTAGCAGCTCCAATTCCTCTGCCTCTGGGTGTATTAACTAAAAAGATTAAAAACATAAATTATCACAACTAATAAAATGCCTCCATAGGCAATATGAAAACAACAACAACAACTCTATTTCTATGCAATGTGTTTCATACTGACCATACTAATTACTATTCAGACCAAAATAATGTTTTCCCTTGGGCATATATTTTGTAACAGAGGAAGATGGAAAATTTTTGGCTCTTTGATCTAACCTGGTACTTAATTATCCATAGCTGTCATGAGGGCTTTCTTTTTTTCATTTGTTAAATCAGGATCCAAATAAGGTCACGTATTGTGATTGGTTGATAGGCCTTTCTAGACTTTCCCCCAGTCTGGACTGCGTAGACTGCATCTTTGTGGAATTGTTTAGGATGTTCTTCTGTGTACTGTATTATCCGTCAATGGAAGTTAGTTCTAGAGTTTTAATCAGATTTAGGTTTGTTGACTTAGCAGATGGTAAATTCTTCCTTCTGGCTATTTCTTTTTTGATGATGTCAGCAACCATTGATACTCAATAGATAAATTCATTAATTGATTGGGAATTACAAAATGGTGACCTTCTAAAACTATCTTTTTTGGCCATTTTTAAATTTGGAATGCTTTGATGATGTTTTGTTTCCTTTATCTGTTATTGGGTTTTATCCAGTGGTATAGTTCATATTGCAGTGGTTAAAGTGATCGGCTGCTAACCAAAAAGTCAGCAGTTTGAACCCACCAGACTCCCCACAGGAGAAAGATGTGGCACTCTGCTTCTGTAAAGATTTACAGCCTCAGAAACCCCATGAAGTAGTTATATTCTGCCCTACGGGGTCACTATAAATTGGAATTGACTTGATAGCAGTGGGTTTGATTGTGGATTTTATAGTTCACATAGGAGTTTTGGGTGGCATAAATAGTTAACATGCTCAGCTGCTAACTGAAAGATTGGAGGTTTGAATTCACACAGAGGTGCCTCAGAAGAAAGGCCTGGCAATCTATTTCCAAAAAGTTAGCCACTGAAAACCCTGTACAGCATAGTCCTACTCCAACACACACTGGGTGGTCATGAGAGTTGACTGACGGCAACTGGTGTAGTTCATATAGGAAGCAGGATCAATCCTTGATTCTTTCCCTTAATTTAACAATCTTCAAAATATTGAATTGATTCTTCATTGTTCTCTAAAGGTGACTGTCATGGATTGAATTGTGTCCCCCCAAAAATATATGTCAACTTGGCTATGTCAGGATGCCCAGCATTGTATGATTGTCTGCCATTTTGTCATCTGATGTGATTTCCCGGTGTGTTGTAAATCCTATAGCTATGATGCAATGAGATGGATTAGTGGCAGTTATATTGATGAGATCTACAAGATTAGATAGTGTTTTAAGCCAATCTCTTTTGAGATATAAAAGAGAGAAGTGAGCAGAGAAACATGGGGACCTCATACCAAGAGAGCAGCCCCAGAAGCAGAGCACATCCTTTGGACCTGAGGTTCCTGTGCTGAGATGCTCCCAGACCTAGTGAAGACTGATGCATCAGAAGGACCTTCCCCCAGAGCTGACAGAGAGAGAAAGCCTTCCCTTGGGGCTGATGCCCTGAATCTGGACTTCCAGACTACTGGACTGTGAGAGAATAAACTTCTGTTTGTTGGAGCCATCCACTTGTGGTGTTTCTGTTGTAGCAACACTAGATGACTGAGACACTGACCAATTAGATTTTTTAAAACTATCATTATGATCTGATGGACTTAACCATACTTGGTTTCTCAATCCACTGTAATTATCCTTATTATGCTAAACCCCTCAAAAACCCATTGCTGTCGAGTTGATTCCTACTCATAGTGACCCTATGGGACAGAGTAGAACTGCTCTATAGAGTTTCCAAGGCTGTAATCTTTATGGAAGCAGACTGCCACATATTTCCCCCGCAGAGTGGCTAGGCAGGTTTGAACTGCCAGCCTTTCGGATAGCAGCCAAGTGCTTCACCACAGTGTCACCAGAGCTCCTATTAAACTAAAAGTATCCCATTTTTGGCCAGTTTGAATCTCTGTAACTCCTATGTCCTATTCATACAATCTTTGATAGCTTTGATAACTTCCTTACTATCTGTTATGGCAAGATATTTCAGATTTTCCTGAAACATTTCCTACCACAGGCCTAGAATCAGCTATTTCTCTAAAGATTTTTTTTTTTTTCTTTTAGTGGGATGTCCATTTCTACTGGGCTTCTAATTCTTTTTAATTTTTGTTCAGTAGACAAATTGAGGAAATATATGATACACCTACAGATATATTTGTCCCATACCAAAAATCTTGGTTTACAGCTACACTGGGAATAATAGAACTACAGTATAATTATTCAATTATTTTATTCTACAATTCACATACAACTATTTCAAAATAATACCACCTAAATACCTACCACCAAAACTGCTGCCAAAAATATCATTAATGAAAATAGTCTAAAAATTTGTTTTTATAGTTGTTTTTGTCCCTAATTTCTACTTAAACTTGTCCTTAAATTTTGTCCTAAGTCATACCAGGTAGTCAAATTACTATGTTTTAAGGTCACCTGGAATAATTCCTATTTAGGTGGTTATACCCACCAGCTAGATACGTATTTAGTTTCATTTATTTTATTTTCTATTTAAGGATTGTTTTTAATTTTAATTTGTAATTGTGTGAAATATTTACATGGTTCTAAATCATATTTAAGATCCCTGGGTACACAGAAAGTTTGCTCTCAGCTACTAACTGAAACATTAGCAGTTCTAATCCGCCAGTGGCACTGTGGAAAAAAATTTTCTAGCTATGTACATAACTGTCTATCTGTCTCACTGTCTATCAGTCTATCTACCGTCTATCTATCGATCCAACTTACCTATAGCTTACATTCCCCTTTTCAGGCTATACACAATTTTGTTCACCTTGCTTTTTTTCACTTAACAATGTATCATAGAAACCACTTTACAATAATATGTGAAATATTACTCATTATTTTCACAGCTGAATACTACTGGTTTATTTCACCAGTTCCCTACTGATGAATATTTAGATAGTTTCAAATCTTTTGGTATTTCAAATAATTCTGCAATCAATGGCATTCAGCATATATGTGTACATATATATACATTTTTTTTTTTTTTGCATTTTTGACATTGTACCTTTGGGATAGATTCCCAGGAATGTAATTGGTGGGTCAAAAGGTAAATATATCTATTTGCATACACAGAGGTAAATGCCTTAATATGTTCTTAAATATTGAGTGGATTACTTTTGAGCTGCAAAGTATTATTTTTGATATAATTCAGAAATAAGATTAACCTTTTTTCTCCAAAAAATTACTCATATATTATCCTGTTCCTAGTCGGAAAAAAAAAGCGTACAGATCCATCATAATAAACCAACTGTCTCTGCTTTATCTGTACCCTTTGCTGTCAAGTCAATTCCAACTCATAGCGACCCTATAGGACTGAGTAGCGCTTCCCATAGAGTTTCCAAGGCTGTAACCGTTAGAGAAGCAGACTGCCACATCTTTCTCCTGTGGAGCGGCTAGTGGGCCTGAACCACTGACCTTCCTGTTAGTAGCTGATTGGTTGATCACTGTGCCACCAGGGCTTGCTTTCCTTTAGAGTTGCCCATGTGAATCAAAGTAAATCACCCTGCATATTAAAGAGCTCAGCTTTCATTTATCATTAAACACTTACTCTGTGCCAGGCAGTGGATTTGGTCCTCTCCATAAGGGCCAAATTTAATCTTTAATTTTTTTATTTGGATAATGGAGCAATTTTTATTGGCTCCTTTTTGCTGGTAAATTAACTGGGGCTCAGAGAAGTTTAGCAAACTATCCAAGTCAAACAGCTGGACTTTGAACCTATATTTCTGAAGAAGTTGGAGTTTTTTTAATAACATAACTACTACAATGATTTTGAATAAATTTAATGTGGGTCTAAGTGAACTATCAAGTTATAATCAGTAAGCTAACTTCCGATTTTGAGTGCAATTATTTCTAAATGTTTAAATAAAGAAAGATCAGATTTTTGCTTCCAGTCTAGTGACTCAATATTTTTGTAAAATTATGCAGATTGTTCTATATTAGTTGCTCTAATTTTGGATTTACAGCAGACATGTTTCGTAAGATAATTTATCTCTTTTCTATCAGTTTTTTTTTCTATAAAATGGTAGCAGCATTTATTCATTTATTTATTCAGCAACTATGCACTGAATTTCTATGAGTAACGTACTAGTTACTGGTGATCCAACAATAAATAAGACAAACCTTTGGAGATTACACTCTAGATGGAAAGACAGACCAATAACAGGCAATTGCAATGTGATACATGCCATTTTAGACTTACGTGCTAGGTGCATTGGTTCGTGAAGGCAAAACACCTGGTATAGTTGTGGAAAGTAAAGGTGGTGTTATGGATTGAATCATGTCCCCAAAAAATATGTGTCAACTTTGTTAGGTCATGATTCCCAATATTGTGTGGTTATCCACCATTTTGTGATTTTCCTATGCGTTATAAATCATAATCTCTGCCTGTGGTTAAAGAGGATTAGGGTAGGATGTAACAGCCTTGCACAGGTCACATCCTTGATCCAATGAAAAGGGAATTTCCCTGGGGTGTGGCCTGCACCATCTTTCATCCTACCAGAGATAAAAGGAAAGGGAAGTGAGCACAGAAGGTGGCAGGGGGAAGTATCTCATACCAGTGCCGGTAAGAGAGCGTGTGCTTTGGACCCAGGGTCCCTACACGGAGAAGCTCCTAGTCCAGGGGAAGATTGAGGAGAAGGACCTTCCTCCAGGGCTGACAGACAGAGAAAGCCTTTCCCTGGAGCTGAAGTCCTGAATTTGGACTTCTTGCCTACTAGACTGTGAGAAAATAAAATTCTCTTTGTTCAAGCTACCTGCTTGTGGTGTTTCTGTTATAGCAGCACTAGATGACTGAGACAGGTGGGTATCCTCAAGAAGTCTTAACTTGGTTGAGTGCTGAAGGGACAGTTACAATTTATAATGTTGGAAGATAAGAGAAATGGGATATTTTCCAGGTAAAAAGAACATTGTTGTCATTGTTGTTGCTAGCTGCTGTAGAGTTGGCTTTGACTCCTGGTGACCCCATGTACAATGGAATGAAACATTGCCCAGTCCTATGCCGTCTTCACAATCATTGGTATGCTTGAGCCCATTATTGTGGCCACTGTGTGTTTTGAGTGCCTTCCAACCTAGGGGGATCATACACTAGCACTATATTGAACAATATTCTGTTGTGAGACATATAGTTCTCATTGTCTAATTTTCAGAAGAAGATCACCAGGTCTTTTTTCCTAGTCTGTCTTAGTCTGGAAGCTCTGCTGAAATCTGTCCACCATGGGTGACTCTGCTGATATTTGAAATATTGGTGACATAGCTTCCAGCATCACAACAACATGAAAGACACCATAGTACAACAAACTAATAGATGGGTGGTGGAAAAGGAGGGTAGAGGGCTAATATTTTGGAAATATTATATATGTTTCATTTTCAGTGACTCCTGTCTCCCTGAAGCCTTTCCAACCTTAAAAATCACACAGAAAAAAAAAAAAAAACTTTCATGCATTTATTTTCTTAAAAAATGAATTTGCTAATTTGTTAGGACCAAAGTTGGCTTACTGTAACGAAAAGCATTAGTGTCTGTCTGAGAGGTAGAAAAAGAATAAAGCACCATTTATTTTAAAAAGCACAAAAAAACTAGACCTCTGAATTAGCTAATTTCATTGCTTCAGACCAGGCTGAACAGACTAACGCTAATAAAATTTATTGGATACTGTTATGTTATAGCTTTCATGGTATCAGACACATAAGAAAGATACATTTGTTTAACTTCTTTCCTTTCTGTACGTTTCTTTGTACAAAAGTCTTTATTGAAAGTTTAACATCATTATTATTTGTTGTCAAACATATGTACATGTCAAAGTCAACATGCCTGAGTGATTTATTAAACCTATGTTTAGTAAAGTAACATTTGCTCATATTCTTGTGTGTTATTGCTGTTGGGTGCTGTCAAGTCCATTCCAACTCATAGTGGTCCCATATGACAGAGTAGAACTGCCCTATAGGGTTTTCTAGGCTACGGCAGATCACCAGGCCTTTCTCCCACAGAGCCGCTGGGTGAGTTCCAACCGCCAAGCTTTCACTTAGTACCTGAGTGCTTATCGACTGTGCCTTAAAATGATATGAACTGTAAAATGGACTCTGCTGTATTGTGCTTCAGACATTTGAAATAATGTAAGATATGTATTCCTAAAAAACAAACAAAGCACAGACTTTCAGGCTTATTACCTTGGAAAGGGAGGAAAAGAACACAGGAAAAATGAAGAATCTCTTATTTTACTTTGAGTTTCATTATGCAGAGACAGCATCTTTCAAGCAATTCTGAAATGCAAGAAACACACTTAAGAGAGAAAAATACTTTGGGATTCTAAGGACTTTTCCTTGCATGTTAACCACAAATAAAAAAGTTAACCACAGAGCCTGGTAAATCAGAGCATTGAATTCCATATCTTAAACCACAGAGAAGAGAAAAATGTGTAATGACAGACTCCCACCTCCCATTTTTTCTATACGGAGAGGAGATTAAGATCCTTCTGAATCCGGGTGGAGAATATTGATGATGATAACAAGGACATTTAGACCAATTCTCCTTCCTCCTCTGGCCTCTTCTTCAGAGGAGAAACCTTGGGGAAGGTGGGCAATGGAAGTCCTAGTTTGGGAACCAAAGCTCTGAGAACAGGTGATACAGCAACCTCTCCTAATGCCAGAAGAGTAAAGGTGGGGATGCGGAGAGGGTGAAAGATGGAGTCTTTCAGCTCTGGTGGGCATAATGGAGATCCAAAAAGTTCCAATGTGCCAAAGTAAGGAGAAGAAGGTCGTTGAGGGTTAATTACCAGTGACTCCCAGGGGTTTCTCTTAAGTGAGTTCAGAGGATTAGCAATAAGAGAGAAGGAGGTAGCTCCCAACCTGGTAAACCCACACTTTGTCCATTCAGAGAAAACAGACAAGTTCTTAGATAGTCAGGGCCATCAACAGATGATGCTGAGGGCAGCCACCTAGACAAGGAGGGACAAGTATTCCATCAGCAGTGGTAGCAATAGAAGACGACACTCAAGCCAGATACCTTCTCCAAATGTCAGGAGGACATATATCACTCTGATGACAAGAGAAAGAGAAGGAGCATGGATGAGAATTCTAGAAGAAATGATCTTAAACTTTAAAACACACTAATTGAAACATCAAGATTAGGTTTTCTGCCATCAGACACTCATCAGCACTCAAGAACCAACTTAATTTGGGTTGGAGAGAAATTAGGAACCTTACAGTTTCCTAGAACCAATAATGTGATAAGAAATTTCAAACCTACAATATAAGCATCATGAGCAAAACCCTAAGGAAGGTTTATTCACAGAACTGCAGCTTGGTCAGTGAAACTGGCATAACGGTTTGAGAGTATGGAGAGAGGGTTGGGGTCCAGATGGAGGGAGCAACCAGAGGTCTAGCTGGAAAGATAAACCAGGAAAAGGTCTTTTATTCCATGTTAGGAAGTTTAGTAATGAAATGAGGAAACTGATATATTTGCTGTTGCTGTTTTAGGTGCTGTCAAGTCAGTTCCAACTCAAAGCAACCCTACCTACCACAAAAGAAAACACTGCCCAGTCCCGCACCGTCCTCACAATTTTTGCTATGTTTGAGCCCATTGCTGCAGCCACTGTATCAATCCATCTTGTTGAGGGTCTTCCGCTTTTTTGCCGACCCTCTATTTTACCAAGTATAGGGCTGGTCCCTCCTGATAACATGTCTAAAATACATGAAACAAAGTCTCGCTGTTCTCAACTCCAAGGAGCATTCTGGCTGTACTTCTTCCAAGACAGATTTGTTCATTCTCTTGGCAGTCTGTGGTAGATTCAATATTCTTTGCCAACACCATAATTCAAAGATATCAATTCTTCTTTATTTTTTATTGTCCAGCTTTCACATGAATATAAGGCAACTGAAAATACCATGGCTTGGGGCAGGTGCACCTTATTCCTAAAAGTGATATCTTTGCTTTATAACCCGTTAAAGAGATCTTTTGCAGCAGATTGGCCCAAAGCAATACGTCATTTGATTGCTTAACTGCTGCTTCCGTGGGTGCCAATTGTGGATCCAAGTAGAATGAAATCCTTGACAACTTCTATCTTTTCTCCATTTATCATGATGTTGCTTATTGGTCCAGCTGTGAGGATTTTTGTTTTCTTTATGTTGAAGTGTAATCCATATTGAAGGCTGTGTTCTTTGGTCTTCATCAGTAACTGCTTCAAGTTCTCTTCACTTTTAGCAAGCAAGGTTGTGTCATCTGCATATCGCTGGTTGTTAATGAGTCTTCCTCCAAATCTGATGCCACGTTCTTCTTCATGCAGTCCAGCTTCTTGGATTATTTGCTCAGCATACGGATTAAATAACTATGGTGAGCGGATACAACCCTGACGCACACCTTTCCTGACTTTAAACCAGGCAATATCCCCTAGTTCTATTTGAATGACTGTCTCTTGGTCTAAGGACAGGTTCCTCAAGAGCACAATTAAGTGTCCTGGAATTCCCATTCTTCAAAATGTTATCTGTAATTTGTTATGATCCACTCAGTCAAATGCCTTCGCATAGTCAATAAACACAAGTAAACACCTTTCTGGTATTCTCTGCTTTCAGCCAGGATGCATCTGACATCAGCAATGCTATCCCTGGTTCCATGTTGTCTGTCATCTGGCTTGAATTTCTGGCAGCTCCCTGTTGATGTACTGCTGCAACTGTGTTTGAATTATCTTTAGCAACATTTTACTTATGTGTGATATTAATGACGTTGTTGGGTTTTGTGATGGATTTAAGCAACAATATGTGATAATAAAATTTATTTTTGAAGCATGATCAGTATTACTACAGTACAAAGAGTACACTGAGGAGAGTTGAGACAAAAAACTTCAGTTATAACAGGAGAAAGTTACATAATAGGAGATTGATAGGGGCAAGTAAGAGAATTTAGAGCATGAATAAAAAACCAGCAGGTCATAGGGGTTGATTTTACTTCACCGCCTCTTCCCATGTTTTGTCAAAGATGAATCCCTGGTTTCTTGCTGGGGTGAATGAGTAATAATAGCATCATCTACAAGTCAAGAGAACCCAAGAAATGGGAGTCAGTATGATGAGACTGGCATTAGAAATGTTGCCTTTTGAGGTATCTGTGGTGTCTGTAAAGGGATACCCTTATAGGAGCTAAAGTGAGTGTTCTAGACTAGAGCTAGAGCTTTGATGTAAATAGTAGTGTGTGCAAATGGTGATGAAGCCACAGGAGTGGCTGGATCGCCACTGAGGCTGTGTAATGTGTCCCTGGAGTGGGACAGAAAAAATACAAGAGGGCAGGAAAGGGGAGCTCTAGAGAACTTAAGGAGTTTTTGAAGGTGCCGAAAACAAGCGAAACCAAGGGAACAGAATCATTCAGAAAGAAAAAGAGAGGACAAGAAAGACGTAACTGGACATTTTTCATTGGACTTAGCAATAAACATATCCTTGGAGGAGAGGACTAGGGCGAAGCTGGAGAGGGAAGTGAAGGAGGTAGGTTAAAAGCATGTGCTCTGGAGTTGGGCAACCTGGGTTTTGAATCTCACTAACTGCCAACTGGGTTTATTAACCTCTCCCTGCCTCAGGTTTCTCTTGTATATAAAGGGTATAATAGCAGAAACTACTTCAGAGAGTTGTAGTGAGGATTAAATTAAGTTGGCCCACCTGTTGCCATCAAATCAATTTTGACTCATGGAGACCCCATGCATTACAAAGTAGAATTGCTCCATAGGGTTTTCTTGACTGTGATCTTTATGTAAGCAGATTGCCAGGCCTTTCTTCTGTGGCACTGCTGGGTGTGTTAAAACCACCACCCTTTAGGTTAGTAGTCGAGCACAACAGTTTGCACCACCCAGGGACCTCCCAAATGGCCCACTGTAAGTGCTTAAGACCTACAGCTGCTAGCCAGAAGGTTGGTGGTTTGAATGCCCCAGGCGCTCCTTGGAAACACTGTGGGGCAGTTCTACTCTGTCCTGTAGGGTTGCTATGAGTCAGAATCGACTCTAAGGCAGTGAGTTTGGTTTTGGTTTTAAGTACTACACGCACGGTGTGGGACCAGGCAACATTTCATTCTGTTATACTTAAGGTCGTCATGAGTTGGAGCAATGAGACAGCAACTAACCACAGCAGTAAGTACTCTATAAACCAAAAAAAAAAAAAAAAAAACTGTAGCTGTCAAATTGATTCCGACTCACAGCAATCCTGTAGGACTGAGTTAGAACTGCCCCCATAATGTTTCCAAGGCTGTAATCTTTAGAGAAGCAAACTGCCACATCTTTCTCCTGTGGAGAGGTTGGTGGGTTCCAACCGCTGACTTTTCAGTTAGCAGCTGAGCGCTTTAACCACTGTGCTACCAGGGCTCCTCAAGCACTGTATACACGTTACCTATTATTGTGATGGGAGGTTTTGTTTAATGGGAGGGGATTCACCTTATTAAAATGCTGATGGGAAGGAGACAGGAGAAAGGCTCCAGTGAGATAGTAGAGGAACACTGCATAGGCTCTTTCTTCCGCCCCTCTGGCCATGCCTTCTCAGCTTCCTTCATGAGCTGCTTCCCCTAAAAGTGGATATTCACCAGGATTCTGACTCAGCACTTTTCTTTTCTCATTTGTAAACTCCCTCCTGCGTGATCACACTCAGGCCCATGACTTCAGTTACTTTCAGTCAGTGCCTTTGTGCGCTAACAAATTTCAAATCTCTATCTCTTGACTTGCTATCTCCTTTCAGACCCATATATCCCTTCAGCCTCTCCAAAATGAAACCCACCTTCCCCTCCAAACCCTCTTCTCATTCCAGCGAATGGCAGCCCCTTCTACCTAGGTGTCCAGACTTGTTGCATTTTACCTTTTCCCATCATCTTCAGCCAGTCTATTACCCATGTTAACACTCTCCAATTCCCCCACTACTGTTCGTTCCCTTTACCGTGATCTCAGTTCAGGCCGGATCTCAGTCTCATCTCATCCGCATTCTTAAGTGATCTAATCTAACTGCTTTTCCTGTATGAAGCCTTGCTCTTCCCTAAATCACAGAGAGTGATATTTTATACATTCAGTTTTGATCTGGTTAGTTCTTACTTATGCATTCCCCATTTTCAACAACTATGATTTCTCTCAGGACAAAGCTTAAATTTTTTAGCTTGATCAACAAGGAGCCCTAGTTTGACAATTAAGATTTCACTGCTAACTGAAATCGGTGCTTCAAACCCACCAGCAGCTCTATGGGAAAAGACCTAGTGATCTGCTCTCATAGGGATATAAAAACATCTGTTGCCCATAGAGTTTCCAAGGAGCTGCTGGTGGATTCAAACTGCTGACCTTTTGGTTAGCACCCATGCCTCTTAAACCACTGTACCACCAAGGCTTGTTATGGGGATAACAGCCAAAATACCTTGATGGGGCAGTTCTACTGTGTCATACCAGATCACTATGAGTCAAAATCGACTTGATGGCTCCTTACAACAACAACAGCAGTTCGATCAACAAATCTTTGTGTGACAGACTCCCAGCTAACTCTCCATTCTTATCTTACAACTCACCACATTACACTCTAAGCTCCAAGTACATAGGCTGACTTAGTTCTGGAATTCCTTGGCTTTTTGCACATGGATGTAAATTACCCAAAACAATCTCCCTGCCACCTCCTCTCCAACACTCACATATACCTGCTGCAGTCCCTCACCCCTAAGCCTTGTTTGCTTTTTCCCATGCGTCTTTTTTTTTTTTCATTCTTTACTCCCTCATTTTTACACTTATCAGTATGAATTATAATTTTGCAATTTTCAGGTTGTCTGTATTCTTCACTAAATTATTTTTAAAAAAAAAAAAAGAAAACATTGCCATCGAGTGGATTCCAACTCATAGCAACCCTATAGCACAGAGTAGAACTGCCCCATAGAGTTTCCAAGGAGCGCCTGGTGGGTTTGAACTGCCAACCTTTTAGTTAACAGCGATAGCACTTAACCACTACACCACCAGGGTTTCCCATGAAATTATAAGAGCCCTGAAGTCCAGGGCAGGGTTTATTTTATCATTTTTCTCCAGCCCCTGAGATGGAGTCTGGGGCATCAAATTTATGTTTTTTGCTAAACGATAGCAAAAAAGATTAGCCTAATGGCACCACCAATCGGCCTGAAACTGCATTCAAAACTGAAATCTTTTCTTCCTCTCACCCTTTGATGAAGGTGTATTAATTCTATCTCCCAAACATTCCCTTCAGTCCCACTGTTACTGCTCCAGTGCAGACATTCAACATCATTCTCTGGAGAGATGGCACTGGCCATTCAACAGTTCTCTTTGCATCTAGCCTTGCTCCATCAAACTACCAAAAATAGAAATACGACTTTATTGCCACAGTGCTTAAAACCCTCCTGGTTCAATAGCCCTCCATCAGCTACAGCCTACGTGCATGACATCAATGAAAGAGTGCCCCATAAATTCTTCCTCATGTCTCACTACCCCCCAAGACTCCCTGCTCCAGCAACACTGAATCAGGACTCCTCACACTTTCTGTAAAGGGCCAGATGGTAAATATTTTAAGATTATGGGCCACGGTGTCTTTGTCACAACTATTCAACTGTGCTGTCGCAGTGTGAGAGCAGGCATAGATAATCTGTAAAGGAGTGGGTATGGGTGTATTCCCATAACACTTTACTGATGGTGTTAAAGCAAAAACCATATGAAGCCAATAATAGGAGATGATTGAAGTTCATCAAAAATACAATTTGCAAATTGGGATAACGTTTCCACTAGAGTATCAGAAATGTTCAGAAGATGAGAAGAACTTCCAAAATCCTTCTAACAATTTTTTTCTGCATTGCCCTGGAAAAAAGGGTGGGAACAGAACTGATAAAAAGAATTGTGGTCAGGAGGATTTTCATACAGCATTGTCTTGAAGAACAATTAAAGTAATTACTGATTTACATTAAACATAACTCCCAGTCAGAACTTTGGAGCCTGTTTGTAGAAACTGACTGAATGCTTCAAAACAGCACAATGCCCAAAGCAAAAAGATCTTAATAGTTTATCTGGACCATTGCTTGGCTCAAAGGTGGCTTTTAAGAACTAGTTTTTTCAAGGCTTAAGGTTCAAAAGGATGCCTAAGGGCAATGATCTGTGCAGGTTACCCCTGAGTTGCATGAAAGCCAGAAATCTGCATTCCAGGAGAATTAGAACAATTTCGTCAAAGGATGCCGAAATTTGAATTGCATATAAGTTTCAGGAATATTCTTCTTCTTTTTGTTTTTTCTGACCACTTTAAAACGTAAAAAGCATTCTAAGCTCATAGGCAGTGAGCCAGATTTGGTCGACAGGCTTTAGTTTGCTGACTCCTGCATTCAGCCACTCTAAGAGCTCTGAATATACCATGAGTTTTCAGGCACGTGTTCTTTGCCTGAAGCCCCTGATTTCTTTCTTTCTTTAGAACTAGAGAGATTCTACTCAAGTAGATCTTAAATAGAAGTTAAGCTTCAGCATCATCTCTTGTGAGATGTTCCCTAATCTTCACACCCCAAACTGAGGTGATGTTGATCATGTTCTCTTCTATATTCTTGAAGCATCTTATATATGCCTTTACTATAATCATTTTATACTATCTTGCATTTATTTGCTTTTTTTGTGTATCTCCACCATTCATTGAGTATATGGATTGTATCTAATCTAATTTTGTATTTCTAGCTCCTTGTCATATAAAAACACTTAACATTTTTGTTTTATGAGCTCATCTAGAAAAGGGCAGCGGGGAAGACTAAGCCCTACTTTGCAGATAATCATCTCATGAGCAGAAACATTTCAAGATGTAGAATGGATGATGGAAACTTTAAGTATGTCTGAGTTGCCAACTAAAACTGTGAATGGTATCCACTGATGTTGGGCCACATGGTGCCCCTGAACCAACATTAAAGAGAGATTAATGTAATGGCGTATCTAGGGCCTATTAATAGAAAGGGGCAGGGAGTATAAGTATTTGATTTGGGTCTAAGAAATTGCCTTGTGTTTAATAGTAAGACTGTCCTCAGAGTCACATCTATGTAGATGGTACAAGGCGAGGAGTTTCACTACCCACCTGTATGATGTGGAAAGCCTTGAGCTGATGGTCCATAGTGAGGGAGAACAAAGCATGAGAAAATGGAGCTTTACTGGGCTAATATTTGTTTCTGCTCTTTTCAAGAACAGTTCTTGTGAAACTAGTCTGTGAATTAATTTGATTTTCATAATAATGGAGAGATGAAAAGAAAAAGGGCTAATTCACATAGAATCTGCCATTGGGTCGAATAATTTTCAAACATATCAGAAGAGATTTTTGCCATTAACCAAAAGAACAATACAGAGTTTTAATAGCTGAGTATAAGTACAGATTTAAAACTATGGAACTACTTGTTAGGGCTTTAATCAACATTTACTTCTGTTAATTGTTATTGCTAGCACTAAAATAAAACAATCTAATGGCTAGTATAAAAACCCACTGCCGTAGAGTTGATTCTGAAGCTGGACTATATGAAGAAGAATAGGTGACTCATTAACAACCTGCGTCATGCAGATGACACAACCTTATTTGCTGAAAGTGAAGGGGATTTGAAGCACTTACGGATGAAGATCAAAGACCACAGCCTTCTGTATGGATTACACCTCAACATAAAGAAAACAAAAATCCTCAGAACTGGACCAATAAGCAACATCATGATAAAAGGAGAAAAGATTGAGGTTGTCAAGGATTTCATTTTACTTGGATCCACAGTCAACACCCATGGAAGCAGCAGTCAAGAAATCAAAGGATGCATTGGGTAAATGAGCCGCAAAAGACCTCTTTAAAGTGTTGAAAAGCAAAGATGTCACCTTGAAAACTAAGGTGCACCTGACCCAAGCCATGGTTTTTTCAATCACGTCATATGCATGTGAAAGCTGGACAATGAGTAAGGAAGACCGAAGAAGAACTGACGCCTTTGGATTGTGGTACTGGCAAAGAATATTGAATATACCATTGACTGCCAAAAGAACGAATAACTCTGTCTTAGAAAAAGTGCAACTAGAGTGTTCCTGAGAAGCAAAGATGGTGAGACTTTGTTTCACATACTTTGGACATGTTATCAGGAGGGATCAGTCCCTGAACAAGGACATCGTGCTTGGTAAAGCAGAGGGTCAGGAAAAAAGAGAAAGACCCTCAATGAGACAGACTGACACAGTGGCTACAACAATGGTCTCAAGCATAGCAATGATTTTGAGGATGGCGCAGTACTGGGCAGTGTTTCATTCTGTTGTACATAAGGCCACTACGAATTGGAATTGACTTGATGGCACCTGCCAACAACAGCAAATGGCTAGTATAATACACTATTACAGACAATGATTGAGTAGGTCAATTTGATTATACACAGAAAGTAAATGGGTAAATGAAATGCAACTAACATTTTGTATAATACCTTATAGTAGACGATGTCTCATCGAATAACCCTAGTTTTCTTATTGTAGTATCCAATTATGAATGCAAATGATGTATTAAAATATGTACTCTGAATTAATTTTTGCTCTATTAACATTGCTGAACTGGATAGAATTAGGCAAATTCTCAGATTTATTATATTTTGTCTGTGAGTGTGAGAGAGGTATTTTAGATGAAAATAGAAATAGAAAATTATCCAAATGAGAGATAAAATTAGTAGTTAGATTGGTAATTAGATTGTTATCTAAAATATAATCAACTTCAAAGTACATTAAAATATACATTCCTTCTATTTATTTTTTTAAAAATTATAGTTTATTTTTTAGAGAAATCTTAGGTTTGCAGAAAACTCTCCCCCAGCACACAATTTCTCTTATTAACATCTTGCATTAGTGTGGTATATTTGTTATAATTGATGAACCAATATTCATACATTATTATTAACTATAAAGTTCATAGTTTATATTAAGATTCATTCTTTGTGTTGTACAGTTCTATGGGCCTTGACAAATGGACAACTTTTTTTTATTGTGATTTAGGTGAAGCTTTAGAGAGCAAATTAGTTTCTCATTAAACAGTTAATACACAAATTGTTTTGTGACATTGGTTGCCAACTCTGCGATGTGTCAACACTTTCCTCTTCTCCACCCCAGTTTCCCTGTTTCCATTCATCCAGTTTTCCGGTCCCTTCCTACTTTCTCATCTTTGCTTTTGGGCTAATGTGCCCATTAAGTCTCCTATACATGATTGACCTATGAAGCAGGCCACTCAAGTGTGTTACTCTTTGCTCTATAAACCTGTTTCATCTTTGGCTGAAGGGTGAACCTCAAGAGTGACTTCAGCACTAGTTAAAAGAGTATCTGTGGGCCATACCCTCGGGGTTTCTTCAGCCTCTATCAGGCTAGCAAGGCTGGTAGTTTTTCATTTTTTTGTGAATCTGAATTTTGTTCTACATTTTTCTCCAGCTCTGTCCAGGACCCTATAATGTGATCCCAGAGCATTTGGTGGTGGTAAATGGGCACCATCTAGTTGCTCTGGGCTCAGTCTAGTGGAGTTTGTATTCCATTAGTCCTTTGGACTAATCATTCCTCTGTGTCTTTGGTCTTCTTCACTCTCTTTTGCTCCAGCCAGGATGGGACCGGTAGATGTATCTTAGATGGCCAGTAGCAGGCTTTTAAGATTTCAGTCGCTATTCACTGCAGTCAGATGTAGAACATTTTCTTTATAGCCTATGTTATTCCAGTTGAGCTAGATGTCTCTGGAGACCACGTCCCCACCCCTCAGCCCAGTAGCTCGGTCTCCAAGGGCATTTGGATGTGTCTGTGAAACTTCTATGACTTTGCCCTGGTCAGTTTGTGCTGACTTCCCCAGTATTGTGTACTATCTTACCCTTTACCAAAGTTACCGCTTATTTACTATCTAGTTAGTGTTTTTCCCTCCCCACCCCTCCCTTCTCATCACCATCAAAGATCGTTTTCTCTGTGTGGAAGCATTTTCTTGTGTTTTTATAATAGTGATCTAGTACAAACAAAAACAACAAAAAGTACAGTTTTGTACTATTGTGATTGACTTATTTCACTCAGCATAATACCCTCCAGATCCCTTTAAAGTACAAAAAGAAAACAAAAAAACTCTTCGGAAGTTAAAATAAAAACAAGATTTCTTTTCTGTTGCACATAACTAAACAATTTGTAGCGCTTATGTCTTGACTTTATTTTGGATTTTTTATTTCATCAAAAAGTTTCAAAATTAATTTTTGGCACTTACAAAGGTAACAGAAATAAGGAAGTGAATCCAACCTCTTTGGTCTAGAGTTAAGTCTTCATACTATCAAGTTACAAAAGTTACTTCTGATCTCATCAATTGAGTTGATTCTAAATGAATTGGACAGGGAAGCCAAGGGTCCAGAGATTTTCTGTGTAATTTTTTAAAGGAAGTGTTGCTTGACATATAATTTGGGTATGTCAAAGAAGAAAATCTCAGACTCTGATAGGAGTGAAATAAAAGGAGTTTTATTGAGGAATAATACAGCTGGAGCTGGGCAGTGCTAAGTCAAAACACATAACACTTCATTATTTCTATAGGGTTGGAGGTTTTCTTACATAGAGACCGAATGGTAGGTAGAGGGTAATGATTGATTCAGCTACAGCTTTGGACTCCTTCGAAACGTAAAGGTTGGCCATTTGGCTAGGAGGGAGTGAATTTTACTCCCCAGGAAAGTGGTGCCAGCCAATTTGGTTATACACATTCTTCATATAAACAAACTGTTTACACCCTGGCCTTTTGCTTCCTGGGAATGCCCTTAGATCCTGCCATTCCTGTCCTGAGATGAGTGTCTCCATGTTTGAAAATTTCTGTCCCTCTTTGATCAGGCCTTTGTGAAGTGGCACTTATCACCCACAATGCAGTAGCCTTTCTTCTGGAAGGATTTTGTCTGTTTTCTTGAGGAGTTCTGGTTAATAAAAATTACATTCTTCACCTTGCTGAGCTAATAGTCCTCGTCTTCAGGGTGAGTAGGTTTTATAGGGAATATCCTGATGGACAAGGCCACATCTGAGGAACTTTTCTCAGTCAGGACAGAATGATAGAGATCAAAATGGAAATGCCCAGGGAGGCAAGAAGGAGGTAATTAAACAACATGATCATTGGTGAAAGCAGCATGATTTTTTGTGAAGGGTCAAATGGTTTGAAGTATAGCTTTCATAGGTAAAATGTGTTGAACCAAAGCAAAACAGCATTTTTTTTCTTACAATAATAGAAACAATGAGGAATATAAAGATTCCAAAATAAAGTAGCAATTTTTTCCACCATCCACCCCAAGAGGAAAACCAATTACTTATAATATCAGTTAAGGAAGAAACAGGATCATTAAGGCGAGATACTGTATGTTGCATATGATTAACATAGAGTGTAATATTAACACTACAGTCAGGAATATAGACACAACTATCAGATTTTATTATGGCAGAGGTATCTCGTTGGGCTGCATAAGAATGTCAAGGGCCATTCTATTTTGTAGTACTATGTATTTCCTGTTTGCTATTTTGGTATTAATCTCTTGAAACCCATAGGCAATGTCATTTAGGGCAGTTTGTATATATTTGGTTAACATTTCTGCATGTGCCATAATATCTTCAAGTCCTATTTGAGGTGCAAATGCTACTGCTAAATGAACAAGCCAATGAAACACTGGTAGAGACCATTAAGCTCTTAATATGGGTACATTAGCGGGTAAAGGAAGTTCAGTTAAAATATGTCTTTGGGTCCATTTCATGCCCAGAGTGCACCTTCCAATCCAGGCTGATGGGAGCCAGAGCCAAAGGTTGGTTGCACATAGTCAAAAGGTGCTATCAGGGACCACTCAACAGATACCTGAGTATCATAGCCAGTCAGTGGTGAACCAATCAGTAGCTTGTAAGGTTATAAACAATGTACTTTCAGACATTTGAAGCCATCTCATAGGTCTGATGATGGCTGAAGTATTCAAATGGGTGTGGTTAGATTATTTCCTGCAAAGGGAGCAACCTCACTTAATCTCCCTGCTGGGGAGTTAACTGGATGAATCCATCCCCGAGTTGTTGATATAGACCTACAATATGAAGAGTACTGTTTGTGGGTTTAGAAGATTCTTTAGCTAGCTCTTCTTGGGGGACTTTATATAGTAGAGTATTTGTTGTGTTAAGACTAAAGGTTAGATTATAGTCTAAGATTTGTTCAGATACAAAAAGAGGCCATTTATCAATGGAAAATCTAGTAATAGTGATTTCCTGTAGTAATGAACTATTTCTTTGCTGTTCTTATGTCCATAGATCAAGAGCAACCCAATCAGATCTCTGTAGTGGAGATTTCCACCAGGGAAGGCCAGGCTGATTTGAGGTTGAGAGGGCACCACATATCCAACAATTAAACCTTTTAAAATGGTGAACATAAACATATGCCCAGTTTAGGAAAACATTAGTACAGGCATAACTGTAATAAAGGTAAAAAGAAAAAAAGATTAAGAGGTACATTTTCAGGCCTGGTCCAGGGTCTTGGGTCAGTCGCCTTCCTCAGATGTCATCTACTTCTGGTCACAAAACCAAAAAAAACCAAACCCACTTCTGTCAAGCCGATTCCAACTCATATTGACCCCATAGGGTTTCCAAGGTATAAATCTTTATGGAAACAGATTGCCACATCTTTCTCCCAGGGAAATGCTGGTGGTTTCGAACAACCAACCCTTTCAGTTAGTAGTTAAGTATGTTAACCACTGCACCACCAGGACTCCTTTTTCTGGCCATGGGGGTGTTGAAATGTAACCTTCAATTCTCTGGTGTGTCGGCTGATCCAAAGAAGAGTCTTAGCCTTTTTTGGCTGTGACAAATGAACCCAAGGTTTTATTTCCTCTAATTTGACTGCATGAGGGATATCATTGCAGATGCAGCTGGATCTTGGTTGAAAGCAGAGAACACCAGAAAGATGTTTAGCTGTGTTTTATTGACTAAACAAAGGCATTCGACTGTATGAATCATAAATTATGGATAACATTTCAAAGAATGGGAATTTTAAAACATTTAATTGTATTCATGAGAAACCTGTACATAGTACAAGATGTAGTCTTTTGGACAGAACAAGGGTTTAAAGTCAGGGAAGGTATGTGTCACAGCTGTTTCCTTTCACCTTACGTATTCAATCTGTATGCTGAGCAAATAATCCAGGAAGCTGTACTGCATGAAGAACTTGGCATCAGGTTTGGAGGAAGACTGATTAACAACCTACGATATACAATATACACAATCTTGCTTGCTGAAAGAGAAGAAGACTTGAAGCACTTACTGATGAAGAGCAAAGACTATAGCCTTCAGTATAGATTGCACCTCAACATAAAGAAAACAGAAATCCTCACAACTGGACCAATAAACAACACCATGATAAACAGAGAAAATACTGAAGTTGTCAAGGATTTCGTTTTACTTGGATCCACAATCAATGCCCATGGAAGCAGCTGTCAAGAAATCAAAGAGTGTTTGCACTGAGCGAATCTGCTGCAAAAGACCTCTTTAAAGAGTTCAAAAGCAAAGATGTCAGTTTGAGGACTAAGGTGCCCCTGATCTAAGTCATGGTATTTTCAATCACCTCATATGCATGCAAAAGCTGGACAATGAATAAGGAAAACTAAAGAATTGACACCATTGAATTAAGTGTTGGCAAATCATATTGAATATACAATGGAGTGCCAGAAGAATGAACAAATCTGTCTTCGAAGAAGCACAGCCAGAATGCTTTATGGAAGCAAGAACGGTGAGACTTCTCAAATAATTTGGACAAGTTATCAGGAGGGAGCAGTACCTGGAGAAGGACATCATGCTTGGTAAAGTAGAGGGTCAACAAAAAATAGGAAGACCTCCAATGAGATGGATTGACACAGTGGCTGCAGCAATGAGTTCAAGCATAAGAACAATTGTGAGGATGGCACAGGACTTGGCAATGTTTCTTTCTGTTGTACTTAGGGTTATGATGAGTTAGAACCTACTTGATGGCATCTAACAACCACAACAGCTTGGCTCCACATGGACTGGTGAGGGGGACTAAGTATGATCCCTTCCAGTGAGGTTCTATTGAGTCTTTTATTTGATGTCCCTTCCAGTATACATATTCTCCTGGGGCGATGTTAGACAGGCTTCGGGAATCCAGTTTCTGTTCATTGAAGGCTTCTCTGACCTGTGGAGGATATTCTTTAGAATATTGGATTAAAGACTGGTAATACTTCAGTAATTCAGGCTGAACAATGTTAGGGTCAGTGCAGGCAACATAAACAAGGATGCTGAGTCTCCCAATAATTATTTCATAGGCGGTAAGTTTGTGAGATCCGAATGATGTAGACCTCAAATTTAAAAGAACTAAGGGAGGGACCTTTGTCCAGGATAAATTTAAAGTTTCACAAAGCTTTGGTATTTGAGCCTTTATTATTCCATTAATTCCCTCTGCCAGACCAGAAGACTGAGGATAATAGGGACAAGGTAGCCTTTGATAAACGGGAAAAACTCAACACAGTTCTTGGATGACTTGACCAGTGGAATGAGTTTCCCTATCACTACTGAGTTTTTGGTTCTTCCCAGATAGGTATGATGTTTTCAAGAAGTATCTTTGCTACAAAGGCACAATGGCAAGGGAAAGTGTATACCCTATGTGAAAAGCTACAGATCATTACTAATACATATTTATAACCATCTGAGTGCAGAAACTGAATAAAATCTAGCTGCCATTCAAGCATAAGCCCAGAAGGTAAAGAGTATTGTCCAGGTAGGACTTAAGGTCTTTTCCTGAATTATAGCAAGAGCAAATAGGGCAATGGATGGCAACAAGTTCGGCAGCCTAGAAAAATTTTCTCCATTAATATTTTTTTAAAGCTTCAATCATTTCATCTCATCTCACGTGGGATACTTCATGTAAGGTTCACATCATAGGAACAGGCAGGAAATTGGGAAAGACTATTTTCTTATAAGGCCCGGTCCACAATTTAGTGACAGGATAATGCCTTTCTCCATGCCTTAATTTCATCTGTTTGGGCCAATTGTTGCTGTTTTAAAAGTTTTTCTAAAGTTAATTCATGAAGGTTAGAGTTAGCAATAGGCAAATTTGAAGGAATCCTTTTCTTTAATTGTCATAAGTGCAGAAGTAATTTGAGAGGCAGCTTCTTTGGCTGCCATATCAACAAGATTATTTCCTCTAATTTCTTCAGTTGGGGTGTTATGGATTGAATTGTGTCCCCCAAAAATGTGTGTCAACTTGGGTAGGCTATGACTCCCAGTATTGTGTGATTGTCCACCATTTTGTCATCTGATTTGCTTTTCCTAAATGCTGTAAATCCTACTTCTATGATGCTAATGATGCAGAATTAGAGGCAGTTATGTTACTGGGGCAGGACTCAATCGACAAGATTAAGTTGTACCTTGAGTCAATTTCTTTTGAGATGCAAAAGAGAGAAGAACCAGGATGGGAGCATGTCCTTTGGACCTGGGGTCCATGCACTGAGAAACTCCTAGACCAGGGGAAGACTGATGACAAAGACCTTCCCCCAGAGCCAACACAGAAAGCCTTCCCTTGGAGCTGGCACCCTGAATTCGGACTTCTAGCCTCCTAGACTGTGAGAGAATAAATTTCTGTTTGTTAAAGCCATCCACTTGTGGAATTTCTATTATAGTAGCACAATATAACTAAGGAATGGGGCTACTTATTTTGGTTGGTGAGTTTGTATTTTTATCATGGCAATTCCAGAGGGGAGTAATAGAGCATCTAGAAGGTCCTAATCTACACGATTAGGTTGTATCTTGAGACTGTCTCTTTTGGGATTGATTGACCTGCATTTCTCTTAGGTTAATGATCATGTGCCTGTTAGCTGCCTGAAGGTCTTCTTTGGTCAGGTGTCTGTTCATATCATTTGCTCATTTTTCAACTGGATTATTTTTTTTTCTGTTGTTGTTATTGAGATGTCGAAGTATTTTGTAGATTTTAGAGATTAAACCCTTGCTGAAAATATCATAGCCAAAATTTTTTCCCACTCCGTAGGTTCTCTTTTTGCTCTGTTGTTGAAGTCTTTTGATGAGCATAAGTGTTTAATTTCCTGGAGCTCCCAGTTATCAAGTTTATATTCTGGTGTTTGTGCATTAGTAGTTGTGGTTTAAATTGTATTGATACCATGTATTAGGGCCCCATGAGTTGTCCCTATTTTTTTTTTTTTTAATGATCATTGTCATTTTAGGTTTTACATTGAGGCCTTTGATCCATTTTGAGTTAGTTTTTGTGTATGGGTGAGTTACGGGTCCTGTCTCTTTCTTTTCTTCTACAGTTGGATATCCAGTTATTTAGCACAGTTTTTTAGAGACTGTCTTTTCCCCATTTAATAGATTTTGGCACTTTGTCAAACATCAACTGCCCATATATGAATGGATTCTGTTCCATTGGTCAGAGTGTTTCTCGTTGTACCAGTACCAGGCTGTTTTGATTATCATGGCTGTATAGTAGGTTCTGATATCAGGCCTCCCACTTTGTTCTTCTTCAGTAGTGCTTTACTTATCTGGGGCCTCTTCCCTTTCCATGTAAAGTTAGTGATTAGTTTCTCCATGTCATTAAAGAATGCTGTTGGAATTTGGACCGGAATTGCATTATATTTATAGATTGCTTTGGGTAATATTGACATTTTCACAATGTTGAGTCTTCCTCTCTATTCACATGGTGTGTTTTCCCATTTATGTATGTCTCTTTGGTTTTGTGGGTACTGTTCTGTAGGTTTTTTTTTTTTTTTTAAAAAAAACAGGTCTTTTACATCCCTGTTTAGATTTATTCCAAAGTACTTACTTTCTTGGGGGTTATTTATAATAAAATAAAATAAATAAAAAAATTTTTTTATTATAAATTCTATTGATCTTTATTTTTTGAAGTTTCCTTTGTTGGTATAGAGGAATCCAACTGATTTTTGAATATTAATTTTGTATCCTGCAACTTTGCTGAAAACTTCTATTAGTTCCAGTAGATTTCTTGTGGATTCTTTGGGGTCTTATGTATAGGATCATATCATTTGTGAATAGAGATGGTGTTACCTCTTCCTTACTAATTTGGATGTTTTTTGTTTGTTTGTTTTTTGCCTTGTTGCTCTATCTAGTACTTCCAGCACAATGATAAATAGGAGCTGTCATAAAGGGCATCCTTGTCTGGTTCCTGTTCTTAAGGGAAATGTTTTCAGCCTCTCTCCATTGAGAATAATGTTGATTGTTGGTTTTGTATGTTGAAGGATTTCCTTTCTAATCCTATTTTGTTGAGAGTTTTTATTAGGAATGGGTGTTAGACCTTATCAATTGTTGATTGAGATGATCATAGGATTCTTTTATTTTATTTATGTGGTGGATTACATTGATTGATTTTCTAATGTTGAACTATCCTTGCATACCTGATATGAATCCCACTTGGTCATGATATATTATTTTTTGATATGCTGTTGAATTCTATTGGTTAGAAGATTGTTGAGAATTTTTGCATCTATATTCATGAGGCATACTAGTCTGTAATTTTCTCTTTTTTGTGGTGTCCTTGCCTAGCTTTAGTAGCAGAGTTATGCCGGCTTCATAGGATGAATTTGGAAGTATTCCTTCCTTTTCTATGTTCTAAAATATTTTGAGTAGTATTGGTGTGAACTCTTCTCTGAATGTATGGTAGAATTCTCCAGTGAAGCCATCTAGGCTAGTGTTTTTTTGTTTGTTACTGGGATTTGTTTTTTCATTACCTCTTCAATCTCTTCCTCTGTTATGGTTCTGTTTATTTTTGCTACCTCATTTTGTATTAATATAGGTAGGTAGTGTGTTTCTAGAAATTTGTCCATTTTCTCTAGGTTTTCAAATATGTTGGAGTACAATTGTTCATAGTACTCTGTTATGATGCTTTTTATTTCAGTTGATTCTGTTGTGGTATCACCCATCTCATTTCTTTTTCGGGTTATTTGCTTTCTCTTCTTTTATCTAGTCTGGACAAATGGTTTATTGATTTTGTTGATCCTTTCAAAGAATCAATTTCTCGTCTTGTTGATTCTTTCTACTGTTTGTCTGTTTTCTATTTCATTTATTTCTGTTCTAAACTTTGTTATTTCCTTTCTTCTGCTGACTGTAGTCTCTTTTTGGTGCTCTCTTTCTACTTCTTTGAGTTGTAGGGTTAATGTTTTGATTTCAGCCCTTTCTTCTTTTTTTGTATGTGTTTATCGCTATAAATTGACCTCTAGGCACTGCTTTTGGTGTGTCGCAAAGGTTTGATAAGATGTGTTTTCATTCTCATTTGATTCTATGATTTTTTTTTATTCCATTCATGATTTTTTCTATTACACAGTAGTTTTTAAAAAAAGGTTACTCAGTTTTAACGTATTTGATTTTTTTTCTTGCTCTTCCTGTTATTGATTTCTACTTTTATGACATTGTGATCAGAGAAAATGCTTTGTATTATTTCGATGTTTTGCATTTTGTTGAGGCTTGTTTTGTGGCCTGAAATATGGTCTATTGTAAAGAATGGTCTGTGTGCACTGGAAAAGAACGTATACTTTGCTGCTGTCTATGAGGTTGAGTTGGTTTATTGTGGCATTTAGATCTTATGTATCTTTATTGAGTTTCTTAGATGATCTGTCCTTCATCAAAAGTGATCCGTTGAAATCTGCTATTATTGTGGAAATGTCTATTTCTCATTTCAATGCTGTTACAGTTTGTTTTATGTGTTTTGAAGCCCTGTCATTGGGTGTGTATGTATTTATTTTTGTTATGCCTTCCTGGTGTGTTTACCCTTTAATCATGATAAAGTGTCCTTCCTTATCCTTTATGGTGGAGATTGCTTTAAAGTCTATTTTGTCAGATATTAATATTGCCACTCCTGATCTTTTTTGATTATTGTTGGCTTGATATATTTTTTTACATCCCTTTGAGTTTTAATTTATTTATGTCTTTGTGTCTAAGATGTGTGTCTTACAGACAGCATATAGATGGATCATGTTATTTTATCCATTCTAACACTTTCCCTCTCTTTCTGATGAATTTAAGCCATTTACATTCAGCATCATAAGTATCAGTAGGTATGCTGTCATTTTGTTGTACTTTTTTTAGTGGTGTTGATGGTTTCTTAGTTCTTCTTAATTTTCTGTGCTGGGTTCTTTTTATTTATGTATTTTCCTGTCATTTCTTTTGTTATTGTTGAATTTGTGTTTACTGTGTCTTTATGTTTTTCTTCTTTTTTACTTCAATGGGTAGGTTTGTTAACTTCCTTTGTGGTTACCTTGAAATTTACCTTATTTTTCTACATTTAAGCCAGCCTTTTATTTGTTGATATTGCCTTGATTTCTTCTCCATATGAAAGTTCTATAGCTAAAATGTTTATTCCCTTTCTCTGTTTTGACGTCATCGTCATTTACATATTGACTTCTCTGGTTTTCTATTTTCAATCCTTTAGCTTTGTTTTATTTTTTGAGAATTCTTTATTTGGGTTGGTGTCCTAGGCTGGGTTCTCTAGAGAAGTAAAACCAGTACAGTGTATAAATATATATAACGAAACCAAACCAAACTTGTTGCTGCAGAGCTGATTTCAACTCATAGTGATCCTATAGGACAGAGTAAAAATGCCCCACAGAGTTTCCAAGGAGTGGTTTGTAGATTCAAACTGCTGACCTTTTGGTTATCAGCCCAGCTCTTAACCACTGTGCCACCGGCTCCAAATATATATGGAGAGAGATTTATATCAAGGATATGGCTCATGAGGTTGTAGAGGTTGGCACATGTATCTGGCTGGAGCCTTCTCCTGATTCACATAGCTGCACTGGCTGGCGAACTCAAGATCGGCAAGTCAGACAGCAGGGCTCTTGCTCACAGGCTGCAAAAAACAACAAAGCCCAAGAACGGCAGGCAAGACAACAGGTGAGCTGCTAGCTCAAGTCCCAAGAACCAGAGGTCAGATGAAAACGAGCCAGTTGCAGGATCCAGAGGGAGCAAAAGCTCATGGGCTTTGCCAAAAAGTCCACTTATGTTTGATGCAGGCCACACCCCCAAGGAAAATCCCTTTCAACTGATTGGCTACTCACAGCAGATCACATCATGGAGGTGATCATATTATATCAAAACTTATCATGGAAGTGATCACATCATCATATGACTACCAAACTACATCATAAATGTCAAACCACTGAGAATCATGGCCCAACCAAGTTGACACCCAACCTTAACCATCACAGTTGGTACCTGGTTGATCTGTCCTGTGTCCTAATCTTGGATTGGTGTCTGATGTTGTTGGTTCTCTAACAGAGGACTCCCTTTAAGATTTCTTGTATGCTGGGTCTGGTTTTTATAAATTCCCTTAATTTCTGTTAATCTGCAAATGTCCTAGTTTCTCCATCATATTTGAGAGACTATTTTGGTAGATAATTCTTGGTTTACAATTTTTTTTCTTTCAAGGC
Organism: Elephas maximus indicus; assembly: GCF_024166365.1. NCBI lineage: Eukaryota > Metazoa > Chordata > Mammalia > Proboscidea > Elephantidae > Elephas > Elephas maximus. The sequence goes on along the minus strand of NC_064829.1, from coordinate 42,048,856 downwards.
TTTATATATGTTATCCCATTGCCTTCTTACCTGCATAGTTTCTGCTAAGTAATCAGAGTTTAGTCTTATTTGTTCTCCTTTGTAGGTGACTTTTGATTTTCCCCTAGCTGCTCTCGGGGTTCTTTCTTTGTCTTTGGTTTTGGCTAGTTTGATTATGATATGTCTTGGTGACTTTCTTTTGGGGTCTATCCTGTGTCAGGTTCATTGACCCTTCTGGATGGATATCTTCTTGCTTTTTATGGTATTAGGTAAGTTTTCTGCCAGCAAATCTTCAATAATTCTCTGTGTGTTTTCCATTGTCCACCTCCTGCCCTGTTCTGGAACTCCAATCACAAGTACGTTTTTCCTCTTGATAGTGTCCCACATAATTCTTAGGATTTCTTCATTCTTTTTTCTGATTTTTCCTAAAATTGGTGTCAAGGGATTTGTTTTCAATTTCACTAATTCTGTCTTTCATTGTTTCATTTCTGCTTCTATGTTCTTGTATTGAGTTGTCTAATTCTGAAATTTTATCATTAATCTTTTGTATTTGTAGTTGTTTTTGTATTGTTTCTAATAACCTATTTATTCTGTCATTTTGTTCTTGCGCTGTTTTCCTGAATTCTTCTATTGCTTTGTCTGTGTTTTCTCTTATCTCTTTCTTCATCCTCTGGAGAGCTAGTTATATTAGTCTTATGAATTCTTTATCATATAGTTCCATTGCCTTACCATCCTCTGGAATGTTTTATGATTTTTTATTTTGATTGCTTGCTGGAGCCATCTTGTCTTGCTTCTTTATGTGGTTTGATATTGTCTATTGTCTCTAAGCCATCAAGAAGTTTATTGTATTTATTTATTTATTGTATGTTTGTTTTCTAGGTCTCAAATTTTTGTTTTGTTTTGTTTTGATGTATCTGAGTAGGCTGGGCATGTGTGCTACTTTGATCACTAATGTGGCCATGTTTAGCCTCTCACCTCCTGTCTCCAGGTGAGTGGAACAGTGACTAGGTGTGTGAGTGCAGGTCCTTGTTCACTTTTCTGGTAGGACTGCTAAGAACAAAGGTTGCATTTTTCATGAGGTGATGTATCTGTCTTGCTAGTCGCCTTGTTGTGGGTGTAGGGGTGTTCTCCCTGGTTGTTGGGTTGTGGGTTTTGTGTGACCTCTGCTGCCAGCTGGATAGTTGGGGTGAAGGTGCCAGGTCATTGGTCACTGGGCAGGTAGTGTGAAGACTTGGGACAGTTTCATGTGGGCAGAGCTGTGTAGTGGTGTTTGGAGCAGGCACAAACCCCCAATTTCAAGGTGGGGCAATACATGGGGTGAGGCGGGGGGATGTTGCCTGCTAATGGGTGCCCAGTTGGAGGGTGTGCCCTGTCTGCTAGAGTGTGTAGTAAGGGAGTTGTGCAGCTGGTTCTCGTGTGGCCAGTGCCATTGGCTGGAGGGATTGGGGGGCCCCATCACTCTTCAGGCCTGAGGCATAGGTGGCTGGATGGGAGTAGGTTGTACTGCCAGCCCTCAGGCTCCCAGTATGAGTAATTGGGAGGTCAGGCTGCAGTCATGAGCAGAAAGGGGGTATGGGTGAGGTGGGTGAGGTATCCTCCAGGTCTGTGCACTACCAGCATGGGGGGCCAGGCTCTGAGTGGTGAGTGGAGTGGGTTCAGTTAACTTTCACAGGGCATGAAGCACCCCTACCTGACTCTGGCCATAAGTACAGAGTTATTTCTGCTTGTCTGCACCAAGTAGAGTGTGTTTTGGCTGGGAATGCAGCTTGTTTTGCTTAATATGGCTGCACTGTGGAGGCTTGGCCAGCTGGGTGCTGTCACCAGAAACTAGAGGGGGCAAAATGTGCTTCAAATCTGTGGACGCCCTGTGCCAGTGGCTGGGTGATGGGGACTAGGCTGAGAGCTCCTGGCTAAAGGGGCAGGGTGGTGTCTACTGCCACAGGTCTTCAGCTGTGAACAGGGAGAAGGGTTGTGCCAGGAGGGTGGGAAAATCTCCCAGGCCCATGGGACTCAGTGTGGATTGGCTGGTGTGCGCACGGCGTGTGAAGTGTCTGCATTTAACTTTTGCAGGGCTGGAAGCCCTCCTGTCTGCTCCTGACTTACATGCAGTGTCACTCTTGCTTAGCTGGTGAAGGGAGCTCCGGCTGGGAATGCCGCCTGCTTTGTCCCAATATGGCTGTGCTGTGCTAGCAAGGCACTGGCACAAGTTATCAGAGCTGGTGGAAGTTGCTACAAAACCAGGGCCAGGCACAAAGGGCAGCTCCTTCCATACTGGGCTAGGAGCTTCTGGCTTAGGGTGCATAGAGGTTTAGAATGCCACCAGGCTGAGTCACAAGCAGGGAGAAGGGATGGGTGAGGGAAGTGGGAGTGCCCCTCAGGCCTATGGAGATCTGGCATGGGGGTAGGGGCCTGGGGGCATGTGGTGGATTGAATGTGTGCACTTAACTTTTGCAGGTCTGGAAGCACTCCTGGCTTGCTCTGGAGGTGTGTACAGGGTTATTCCTTCTTAGCTGTACCAGATATGGTGAGTTTTGTCTGAGAATGCTATTTGCTTGTCTCACTATATACATGCTGTGAAGGTTCAGCTAGCAGGACTCTGGTGAGCCATAATTCTCCCTTTCCACTGCTTTTGGATTGTCTCTCCTTCCACCTGTCACTCAGTCCAATTCTTCAGGCTTGTCATTGATTCTTAGGATTCCTAAACTGTCATATACATCTGATTCATTTGTTTTTTGGGGTCTTTGATGTAAGAGGGATGACCCCAAGCATCCAACTACTCCACCATCTGACTGCCTCCCAATATTGCTATTCTTTATTCTGCTTAGTGAATTTAGAGACAGTGTCCTGCAGGGAAGCAATTTTACTGTCTTGATGTCTTTTAGAGACCTTAAATGCCAATCAAAATAAGTATCCCACTGGGGCTGTTTAATCCGTGAGCCTCATTTCTCTAATTGACTGTGCAGAAAGGTTATTTTAGAGAGATCAAAAGAACCCCAAAGTAGCCACTGATTTCCTGGACTGTCTCAAGTGAGGTTATTCTAGACAGACAAGAACATGCATGATAAGGGATCATAACACTTGTTCATGTAGTGAGCAGGAGTCTCCGAAGGTGGCTCCAAATCTTTAGACATGGTATTTCCCATTTTATAATGATAGTAACAACAAACAAACTTTTACTTGCAAGAACCAAAACAAATCTATAATAAAACTTGAATAACTATCAACTCAAGGGAGTGGAACTTGGATTCCAGAGTTGTTGTTTTTTTTTTTTTTTTACCGTAAACAATTCCCAAGAATTTGCAGAGACAGAGAGCCCAAAGTGGCTCAGCATGTACTGTGCCCATATCTGGATACCTCAAGGATTGTCAAAGATAACTCACCTTCGAAACCCCATTTCTGACATCAGAAAAGTTTAAGAAGAAAATATCGTACTTTGTTAGGAGTAAAAGAAAAGTTTTAGTGAGGAATAATACAGCTTGAATTGGGCAGTTTTAAGTAAAAATACAAACACTCTGTTGTCTTTATCAAGTTAGAGGCTTTTATGCATAGAGGACCAAGAAAAGGTAGGGAGGTAATGACTGATTGAGCTTAAGCTTTGGTGTCCTTTGAAATGTATAGGTCAGCCATTTGGTGGGAGGGGATGAATTTTACTCTCTAGGTGAGTGGCACCATGTTTCCATTCTGAAACATTCTTTCCAAGAACAAATTGTTTACATCCTGACCCTTTGCTTCCTGGAAATACATGTTCATCCTGTCATTCCTGTCCTGAGATGAGTTCCTCCGTGTTCGAAAATTTCCATCTGCAAGATAGTATATATAATTACATATGGAATCTTGCAGCCCAACAGGCAGATTGTCACACAAAAATTGGTTTGTAAAAATATATATGCATCAAGGTAGACACCTATTATTATATTAGCAATTACATGAGTATCAACCCAGTGAAATTATTTATAAGTAGAATATCTGAGAGAATTTTTCTTGCTAACTACAAATAGAAATGTTACAATTAAAAGTTCTCATTATTTATAGTTTTGCTTTTTTCTAAAATTTTGTGAAATTTTCAAAAATATAGTTGATTTTTGTTGAGGGTGGGGACTAAGGTCCCCGAGACCTTGTTTTGTATTGCAGGTATCAGATGGATCCTGCCTTGCATATGGAGAATTAACTTAAAAAACTCTAAGTTACAAGTTTCTTGAGGCCAGGGAATGGGTCTTTTTGAATCCCTTCCCCCTTCACCAAATATTTAACACAGTAAAGTGGATTCTCATCTAAAAATGTTGGTGGGGTGGAAGTTTATGTTCTAAAGTTTGTATATAAAGCAAAAATTAAACCTGTAAAAATGTTCTTGAAAATACCTTGAATCAGTCAAAAAAACAGAAGACAGACATAATGTCTTTTAATAATTATATATGCCACTATTAGCTTTTCTTGTAACTTTGGAACAGAAAATTGGTTGCAGAACAGATGAGGTATTTTGCTTGCATTATAGGGGCCAAGTTTAACCTCTGAAAATGTACTGTGTATCTTTATATACTTTCATGATATTTAAGGTATTAAGTCAAATTTATGTTAACTAAATATGTGTATATTGTAACCTTTCACTTGGTAGGGGCTCAATAAATACTTGTTGAATAATTAATTGAACAAATATTACTTTTTCTAGAATATAGATAAATGTTTAAAAAATGTCAAACAAAAATCCATTTTCTCTAGTAAGCCCGTTGCTGTTGAGCCGATTCTGACTCATAGTGACCCTATAGGACAGAGTAGAATTGTCCCATAGGGTTTCCAAAAAGGGGCTGGTGGATTCATACTGCCAACCTTTTGGTTAACAATCGAACTCTTAACCACTGCACCACTAGGGCTCCTTCTCTCTAGTACAGAGCATTTATTTACAAAGTTCAGTTCATGATATTTATATCAGAAATTCAAGTGTTTGTTTGGAAACCAAGTGTTATTCTGTAATTCGTGAAAGGTAGGAGCTATAGTCCTCTTGAGCTATGACTATCAATAACAGCTACAGACAGGACCTCAGTTCTGTAAGCAGCTATACAGTTAAGAGGGGCTACTAAATGTACATAATTATTCTGGTCAAGCCCCATAGATTAGCTCTGCCTTATGGGAAAAATGATGTCTTTGCTGTTTTGCTAAGATGTCCATGTCCATCAAAGGGTGCCAGATATACACTTGTTAAATTAATAATCCTTGGAAAATATGACTTTTTCAGAATCCACTGTAATGCAGTTGGCACGGTGTCTTCTCTCAAAATAGGCTTGTCAAATAAGTTCAGGAACTTATTACAAAATCTTAATAGCTACTGATGCCATTAATTTCTCTTTGTTATCATTCTGTAATAGAGTTTCCAAATCCATTGAATTTATCAGGCAGTGGCCATCCACATATGGATATTAAGGAAATATGATTCACCATTTTATGAGCAAAAGAACAAGACCAGCATTAAAGCCATATACCTTTGGAAAGCTTACTATTAGGGAAATCAACAGGATTTTTTTTGTTTTTCCTGACATAAATACAAAAACAAAATCTGGAAGAAACTTGCAATGAAGGCAGCAGTAAGCTTAGTGGTAGTTTTTCAAAGAATATTTTGCAACTAAAATTGCTTCCTCAATTATAATGATAGATTTCCAAATAAGATCATAGGTATCTATTCCACTCTTCAGAGGAAAAACAAGTGTCATTATAAATAGGAAATCATTAGTTCTTCTTGGTAATTAATATGTTAGCCATGAATCATGTTTTTATTATTTTATGAGTATTATTTTCCCGTATAAATTCCTTCATGAACCCAAGTGAATTTTTTTATGGTAGGGAGCGTTTTTGAAACTGTGATTAACTTTGAAACAAGGGGATAGTAACAATTTATATATAATCTCAGCCTTCAGATAGATTAATCCTTATCGATACAGAGACAAACTACTAAAAAAGATTCAGCAGCAAAATAAATTGTAGCAAAATGAAGTTATGCTTTTGAGTGACATAAATAGCAAACTTAGATAAGAAAAAAGAAATCTTGCATTTTTGGTTAGTTTTTCTTTTGGACAGATTAATATCTGGCTGGGGAAATATATCTGTCACATTTAGATATTTTTTGCTTGAGTTTCATGCAACTAATTTCCATAAAAATAAAAATTTCACTCATATAGCTGGAGAAACAGAGATATACACACAATAAATGTCATCCCCTTAATTTTTTCAGCATTATTTATTTTGTAATGGGTACTACGGTATATGTAAAACACATAAAATACTGTATAAATCATAAAGTCATTTCTACAGCTACCATGAATCCCTTATATATGTATTTCTTTTAGGATATAAAAAGAACATTTGGTAAATCAAGATAAAGCCTCTGCTGAACAAATTACAGAATTAATCAGCTAGCAATAATAATAATTCTTATTTATACAGTGCTTTTCAATTTTTTTTTTCAATTTACAAAGCACCTCCATATATATTATCTCATTATGGTTTTAAGCAATATCACCCCTAGAAACAAATTTGTATACTAAACGTTATCCAAGGACTATTGGTGAAAGGAAAAACAAAGCCAACAAAAGATGCTGAAATGAGTTACTCAGAAGGTAGATGATGGCTGTCTTAGAAGCCAATGTGGAGGATTTCAAAGAGAGAGGGGTCAATGCTATCTATACCAATTACAGAAGAGAACTCAAGTAAGATTCAGACTGAATTCTGTCCATTATATTTGACAACTGGAGTAAAACTGAGAAGTAGCAGTTGGAGCAAAGTTGTAGATAGAGGAGGATTTACTGTGACGTTAATGGAGCTGACGCAGCAGGACACCTCCAATGCATTTTTTCTTTATATTCCTAAATTTGCAATCATAATTTTGTGACCTATTTTCTTAAAGTAAGCCTTAAAACTGTGTAAGCTTTAGGTCTCACCAAATCTGAGTCCCTCATGATTTTGGAAATGGAAGCCTCATGGCAAAGTGCTGAGAAAAGAATGGGAGAAGAGACAATGGATGGTGAATGTAAGCTTTCTTCCAGGAAGTTTGCCTGTGTATTGGCTTGGTGGGTGAGCAACCATTGAGTGCAGTCAATCAAGGCCCCATGCTCAGAAGGGTCCAATGCTTGGGGTTTAATTCTCTGTGACTGCTGTCTTGAAATTCCCGGTAATTTTATCTTTTAATTTATGTTTCGTAAGTGAAGCCTGGGGTGCCCTTGTGGCATAGTGGTTAAGAGCTTGGATGCTAACCAAAATATCGGCAGTTCAAATCCACCACCTGCTATGTGGAAACTCTATGGGGCAGTTCTACTCTGTCCTATGGGGTCGATATGAGTTGGAATCAACTTGACAACAACAGGTTTTAAGTGAAGCCTGAAGGGATAAAGGGTCATATGCCAAGGGCTTGGATCCTCAGCCGATATGCAATTCTGCCTCCTATCACCTCCCCAGGACCAGGTCACAACTATTCCTTTCTGGCATTCAGGACCTAGCCTAACCTCTACCTCCCTTCCCCTGTCTGGCAATCACTGCTGTCCCCCATCACTGGCAAGGGCCTCAGTGTGGGCGTGAGGTGGTTCAGGGTTGGGCACTGAATCTTGCCATATATTGGGTCAGGACATGGCAGCAGCTGTCTCCCCCTAGACCGACAGCATCATGGTGTGTCTGGTTGAGGCTGAATCTCAGTGGGGGGGGCCTATCACCCACCTCTGATCTACTTAGTGCTTTTGGGAATGGAAGTTTAAAGATCTGTGGGGTTTGCCAATCTGCTGTAGGTTGGGGTGATGGGCATGTGGAAAAGGGAGGGATGCTCTCCTCCCTCAGTCATAGTGCATTGGTCCAGCATCTGGTGGGAGGGGTGGGTCCCAGCATCCATCAGGCTGGAGCTAGAGTGCAAATGTCCTAGTTTTGAGGCCGGCCACCTTGGTGCCTATGAAGGCCATACTCACAGGCCCTATGGACAAACAGATCCTCTCTTCCTCCTTTAACTTCTGTCCAGCTGGAGGAACTCTCTGGGGATTAGCCACAAAATAAGAATTTTGTAATTTCAGTGATGCCACATACCAATTAAATGCTCTGATACTTGCATTAAAATTCATTTAACATTTTAATTTTACTATACTTCATTTTACTGTTCTAAATATAGTAAAATTAAAAATGTTAAATATTTAGCATGAATTTTACTGTTCATCTTTATATTGTACAAAGCCAGTTTTAATTTTCATTTTACTTGGACCCACAAATCAACGCCCATGGAAGCAGCAGTCAGGAAATGAAAAGATGCATTGCATTAGGCAATCTGCTGCAAAAGACCTCTTTAAAGTGTTAAAAGGCAAAGATGCCACTTTTAGGACTGAGGTGTGCCTGACCCAAAACCATAGCGTTTTCAATTGCCTCATATACACTTGAAAGTAGGACAATGAATAAAGAAGACCCAAAAAGAATTGATGCCTTTGAATTATGGTATTGGTGAACAATATTGAATATACCACTGCTGCCAGAAGAACAAACAAATCTGTCTTGGAAGAAGTACAGCCAGAATGAGCCTTAGAAGAAAGAATGGCAAGACTTCTTCTCACTTACTTTGGACATGGAGAAGGACATCATGCTTGGTTAAGTAAGGGGTCAGTGAAAAAGAGGAAGACCCTCAACAAGATGAATTGACACAGTGGCTGCAACAATGGGCTCAAGCATAACAAAGATTGTGAGGATGGTGCAACACTGGGCAGTGTTTCATTCTTTTGTACATGGGGTCGCTATGAGTCTGAACTGACTTTATAGCACCCAACAGCAACAACAACGGCATACTTAGAACAGAATACTGGGTGGCAAAGTGGTTAAGCACTTGGCTGCCAACCAAAGGTCAGTGGTTGGAACTCACCAGCAGCTTCATAAGAGAAACACCTGGTGATTTTCTCCCTTAAAAAGTCCAGCCTAGGAAACCCTAAGAGCCATTCTACTCTGTCCTATAGGGTCACTATGAGTCACAATTGACTCCACAGCATGCAACAACAACAACATATTTAGAACAACATTAAATAGAAAATAAAAATGCACCACAACAAGTAGAGAGAGAGGCCTGCATTTTCATTTTTCACTGGGTCCTGCAAATTACATCATTGGCCCTGTGTGTATGTTTACGGGAAACGTAGGACACATTTTAAATGGTTTCAGAAAACAGCAGAAAGAGAAAAGTTCAGACAGAGAGCTGATAAAAGCCATCTGCTTGATGTGCTAAATTTGACACAGATAAATTAGCTACCATCATCTCTGATGGAAAGAGACACCCTGATGAAACACCTACTTAAATCACCCAGGTTTGTCTGATTGGTAGAACCTAGGTCATATGCCTGTGCCCTAGCTGCAAGGGAAGCTGGAAAATCAGGCATTTCACTTTTTGTTTCTATAATGGTAGGTAGACTGTATTTCCTATGAAAGGTCATAAAACTGGGAATTGTTCAAACCTGGGAAGGAGTTCAGGTGCTGTAGCAGAAACTATAGCTGCCTCACCAATATCCTTGACCCTTATTATTTCAGAATGTTCTGGGTGACTTTTACTTCCACCTGCCAGAGCCTTTCTTGGTGAATTAAGTGCCCCAGGAGCAGCTCTCACCAATTAGTGATGGGAGTTGGTCCAGCTCCCTATCTCCTTGAGTGAGATAACTATGAGGTGTGTGTTTTACACCATTTCCAAGAATTCCCCAAGGGATCCAGCTCTCCTCTCTCACTTTGGCAGCTGGCTTGATAACATAACTTTTCTTATTGGGTACCTCCTCTTTCCTGAGTGGCCCCAGTGGTACAGTGTTTAAGCACTCAGCTGCTAACCAAAAAAGGTAGGTGGTTCAACTCTACCAGCCACTCCACAGGAGAAAGATGTGGCAGTCTGCTTCTGGTAAGATTTACAGCCTTGGAAACACTATGGGGATCTTCTACTCTGTCTTACAGGGTCTCTATGAGTCGGAACCACTCAACGGGTAATGAGTTTTGGTTCCTTCCCTTTCCTGATGCAACTTCCACCTCCAATGTTTCCTGTACTCCCCAAATAATCATTTTGCACAGGAATCTTTGTCTCAGGATCTGCTTCAAACTCAAACTAAGACAGATATTGAGCAACCAAAAAGTGTAACAAATGTCTATCACTCCTCGTAACATATGGATCCTCTTTCTCTGCTTCAGTAGCAGCACCCTCTGTGCAATATTTGTCTGACTTATCCCTTCCGCCATTAGATGGTGAAGCCCACAAGATTCAGGACCACATACTTGTAGCTTTGTATCTCCAGTGCTCATTGTTGAAGCTGCATTTAATGGGTGCTATACTAAAAAACTAAAAAAAAGTTTTCTTTTTTTTTTTCTAGTTTCCCCCTGTGGCGTAGTGGTTAAGTGGTACGGCTGCTCACCAAAGGGTCTGCAGTTCGAATCTGCCAGGCGCTCCTTGGAAAATCTGTGGGGCAGTTCTGCCCTGTCCTATGGGGTCGCTGGGTCGGAATCGACTCGACGGCACTGGATTTGGTTTTGGTACTAGTTTCCTAGGGCTGCCATGACAAATCACCATAAACTGGGTGACTTATAACAACAGGAATGCATCCTCTCACCGTTATGGAGGCTAGATATCTAAATTCAGGGTGTTTTCAGGGCCTTGCTGTCTTTGAAGGCCCTAGGGGAAGATCCTTCCTTATCTCTTCCAGCTTCTGGAAGGCCCAGACATTCCTTGGGTTGTAGAAGCATCGTTCCAATCTCTGCCTCTGTCTTTACGTGGCTATCTTCTTCCCTCTGTCTCTCTGTGTTTCTTCTCCCTCTTTTCTGAGGACATCAGTCATATTGGATTAGGATTCACACTCATGCTAACTTAACTAATTACATCTACAAAGACCCTGTTTCAAAATTGTAGCAAAGCACCAGACTTGCACTATGTTAGAAATGAAAGCAAAAAAGAGTTTTATTGTGGAATAGAGATTCGTGAGTCAGGAGACACTTTAACGTCTAAGCAAGATTTCACAATGTTCCACATGGCAGGAGGACCATGAGATTTTTATCAGGAGGAGTAGACAAAGGGCTACATGTTCGAAGGGATAGGGATTTGTATGACAAAAAGTTACCAGGGGGTCATTAAACTATATTTTTTATCGTAACAAACTTTCTTAACATTATCAACTCTATTTTCTAACCTCTTAAAGCACGTTGACCAAGGCATTCTCCTTGAATCAAGCTGCATAAACATCTTCGACCAACGTCTTTTAATGAACAATTCCTCATACAATCTAGAGCCTTGACCTTTGCTCCTTCTGTGAGCTACAAAAACTTAAACTTTTACAAGAAGTTGAATTGTCTCTTCAGGACAGCGGGGGCAGAGACTTAGGCCAAACTGCAGTTCAATTCAAACCGGAGTTTAGTTTAGATTAGCGACAGCCATCTTCGTCATGTCAAACACCCGGTTTTGGGGTCTGCATACAAAATAAAGCCATATTCACAGGTACAGAGGGTTAAGACTTGAACATATCTTTTTGGGGGACACAAATCAAGCCATAAAAGATACCCAATAAACATCTGCCAATGCACAAGTGAATGAACTGATGAGTGGCTACATGGTTATCCAAATATGATGGTTCATGAAAGGATTTACACAAAAACATTCACCTTATTAGTGCTCTCTGAAACCCTGATTAAAGAGATTGTGATTATCTCTGTATTTCCTAATCTGCTGAATTTTATTTTTGGCTTGGTTGCTGCAGAGATGTAAGCAGTCAACCAGTGCTAATTTGTGTGTGTGAGGGTGTGCAAATAACAATGCCTTACTGTGTTTTCTTTTTCTGGCTGAAATCACAGAGAAATGTCTCCAAAGTCTGTCTACAGCATGACAAACAATATTAAGCAGACCTAAGCTGGGCAGCAAAGTTCTTCTCTCTTACCTGACATTGAACATTTTCAAAAGACTTGGGACTATGTATACCTTGTCAATTAACTCAGCTCAAAAATGTTCTGTCCCAAGAGCTTGGTCCCAGAGTTATCCATAGAGGTGTCCTTTAACACTTTTTTTTTTTTTTACTGAGTTTTATGCTGAATTTAAAGCCAGTGAAATATGCCAGCTCAGGGCTTCTCAAATCACCGGATCTCTGTTTTCTAGAGAATAAGTTTGGCTCATAAGGACTAACACCTCCCACATTCCAGAAACATACCAGAAGCAAATGCCTATATATACCCCTCACTTTCAGTGAATAAAAGCATTTTGAAAAGTGTATCCATTTGAAGGTCTAATATCCAGATTTCTCTATCCTCCTGATTTATTTATCCATTACCAATTATTTTCCTAAGTATTCTTTTTTTCCCCCCTGCTTTCTTATATTTCTTAAAATAATGAAGAGGCAACCATGCAGATATCAACATACATTAAAAGCATTGAGCTAATTGTAAATACTGAAGGAGGCAACAATGAGCTCTTCAGGCACTCATAACAGAAGAATTTGCTGTGCATTGGATGCAAAACATGCTTTTCAGTGGTTCAAGTTAAGAATCATTGCTAATTTGAATAATGGAACACAGAAATGTGAATGGCTGGATGAGGTAGTAGGAGTATTTAAAGGGTAATCAACTGTTCTGGAGTAAATGGATAAATGGCGGAAACTTCAGTGCCACAGAAATTCAGAGTTTAAGAAATATGTAATTTTTTGAACTTCCTACTCTCATTTAATACTCTCACTCCTCACTTATCAACATGGTTAGGTTCCAAATTGGCCTTAGGTGAAAATGGAGCATTTTGTTTTGCTTTGTTTTTAGACCATGCATTTGTCTGATTTTTTATTTAGAAAATATGTTCATAAAAATAATAACAGTTAAGGTTTACTAACGTGCTCATCACTGTGACGAGTACAGTTGTGGATTGTTCCTCTGTGGAGAAGGAGGCTTGGAGGAGACAAAGCTGGATAAAGCTGGGCTGTGTGAGTGGAAGGCCCATGGCTTAACCGCTTCACCTTCCTCCTGTGCTGGGTCAGAATGCTCCTTGCAGAGCCTCCTCCAGGGCTCCACTCCCACTCCTGAAAGCCCTGTGTTCAAGATCATGGATCCTGCTGTGCCCTCTGGGCCTGGCAAGTCACTGAGGCTCGGGGCTTCCTGAAAGGGCACTGGGAGCCTGGCCACACACCTGGTCCCACTGAGGTCGAGGCTTCAGGCCCAGTTTGGCTCACTTTGGAACATCATTAAACTTGCATGCATTTCTTCCAAACACCCTCTCCGATGCTTCTTTCTTTCCTTCCTGGCCACGTCACAGCAATTTTGAGCTTCAGGGCTTCAGGCTACACAGGAGCTGGGAACCCAGAACAGGTGCCCCCTGGCTTGGTATTGCCTTCATGTTTACCCTGAGGATATGGAGGAGGCCGACCCGCAGGGCACCTGAAAACCATGCCCCCAATGGCAGGAGGGAGCAGACGACGCCGACCAGTGTGGTCTGGCTTTCTGGAGGCTGCCTGTATACCCTCTTTGAGGGAAGGGGCACTCCGCAGATGTTGCCACCACGCCCACTACCTCGTTAACGTGTAAAATAGTTGGATAGTAGATTTTTTACTATCGTCGTAAATGTGAAATGTTGGATAATGAGATAGTTAAAAAGCGAGGAGTAGGTGTATTTGTTTAGACATATTTTGTTAGTATATATTTTTTAAAAAGTTGGTGACCATATTTTAATGAGACACTATTTTTTATTTAAAAATCACTGTTTCCAAAAACAGTTAAGATTCTGTTAAATAGTTTCCAATTACTGCTGTAACCAATTACCATAAACTTAGTGACTTAACACAAATGTAATATTTTATGATTCTGGAGGTCAGAAATCCAGAATGGGTTTCACTGAGCTAAAATCAAGACGGCAGGATTGTGGTCCTTCTGGAGGATATAGGGAAGAATCAGTTTCCCTACCTTTTCAAGCTACCTGTATTCCTTGACTCATTACTTCTTCCAGTTCCAAAGCCAGCAACGGTGGGTTGAGTTGTCACATCAAATTCTAAAACTCTGCCTCTTTTGATTTCTTCTTGTGACTACTTTTGTTATGTACGCTTATAACGTAATGTTCCCAAATCACATGTGTGAAATATGTGATGAGTAACTTAGACATTTAGGTTAAGTTTTAAAATTGACAAGTAAACTTCTTTGTCGTTTTGTAAAAGTTCTAATTGTATCATTACTGGAGAATAGCCTTGGTTCTTGTCTTCAGTGTAGGAAAGAATTCAGCCACTGAGACAAACAGTGCCAAGCGAGCAGAGGTTCATTAGCAAGCAGAGGGTTAGTAGTAAAAGCACACTTGACTAGGAAGCATCAAGTGGGCCACTCAGGTAGAGAAAGAATCTGAGTGCTCTGATAGTCGTTTTCTTAGGTTTTTATACCCTTTTTGTCTTTTTATCTGTCTCTATTAACATTTAAAAGTGAGGACAAGACCCCCCTATGAAGACTTTTCTTTGGCTTAAGGTTCAATTACCAAGTTACAGATCATATCAAGTTAGGGACTTTATCAAGTTAAGGACTTTATCAAATCAAAGACCCCTGCAAAAATCAATTCCTTGGCTTAAAATTTAACTACGTAGGGATCATCTTACTGAGGAATGTCACCACCCCCTGCCTCTCCCTCTTCCCGAGTGAAAGCTCTCCCTCTCCCCCTTACAGTATAGTTAGCTACCTCATTGTAAGACAACGGCTTCGCTCTTATAAGGTATGACATAGCCTTTAGTTTATCTGTGTTTAGACACCCTGAACATGCACCCTTGATTATGGACTTATGACGTAGGTACCTGATATCTCCTATGACCTGACACTATGTGAATCAGGCACCCCTCTGACAGACCCTTTTCAGGCAAGACCAGAGGGACTAAAATCACATAAAAATCCAGGCTTTCATCCCTTCACCAAGAGAAAGCCGCAGGCAACTAGTCTGTATGTTGGTCTGTGTCTTGAGTTCTCCAAAGGCCCAGTGCTGCCACAGGCTCTGCCTGAGACAGCCTTGCCTTCCCACTGTTGACCTCAAACCCTAGCACCTAGGGACCTCCACTGATGACACCCTGCTGGTTAAGCTTGCATCCCAAGACTTCTCATTAAAGATAAAAGCCTGAAGTCTAAAGATTTGGATTCTAACTGTTGGATTAACATTGTAGTTGTAAACTCTGATTCTCAGGTCACAAATGAATGTCTCATGATCTTATCTGTGTGCCTTGCCATAACTACCTTGCAATAAACTAAATGAGTTCAAGCATAACAAACCTAACCATTTCTCTACTTACTTTAAACTCCAAAGGACAACTCTGGAACTACCTAGAAAATCTAGGATAATCTACCCATCTGAAACCAGCTGATTACCAGCCTTAATTCTACCCATAACCTTTCCCTCTTGTCATATAACATAATTTATTCATGGGCTCCTGGGATTAGGACAAGAATATCTTTGGGGGTCATTATTCTTCATACCATAAGGAAATGTATAAAAATACATAAAACTAGCAAAGTAACATAAAGCTAATCGAATGGGGTACTTCAAATAAATAAATTGATAGGTACATGAAAATCGAGTCAGAAGTTAAGCTAACACAAAAATGCACATGTCTTAGTTATCTAGTGCTGCTATAACAGAAATACCATGAGTGGATGGCTTTAACAAAGAGAAATTTATTTCTTCACAGTAAAGTAGGCTAAAAGTCCAAATTCAGGGCATCAGCTCCAGGGGAAGTCTTTCTCTTTCTGTTAGCCTTCTCATTAATCTTTCTCCAGACTGGTTGCTTCTCCATGCAAGGACCCCGAGTCCAAAGGACGCGCTCTGCTCCCAGCACTACTTTCTTGGTGGTATGAGGTCCCCAACTCTCTGCTTGCCTCCATTTCCTTTTATCTCTTGCAAGTTAGAAGGTGGTACAGGCCACAACCCAGGGAAACTCCCTTTACATTGAATCAGAGGTATGACCTTAGTAAGGGTGTTACAATGCCACCCTAATCCTCCTTAATTCTTTAATACAAAATTACTATCACATAATGGAGGACAACCACACAATACTGGGAATCATGGCCCAGCCAAAGTGATAAACACATTTTTGAGGGAACATAATTCAGTCCATGACAACACACTCATGAGATCTTATGCACCTCCTTTGAGTTCCAAGTCAGTGATTCTATAATTCTGTGTTTTAATCATAATTCCAAAATGCTGTAATTTTTGGTAGCATCCTTGAGGGGGTTAAAAGAATCAAAACAGGACTAATCAAGTCCTCAATAATTGTATCACAATAACTCCTCCCTGTATAACTTTACCTTCCAGTTTCCATTAAAACAAAATTGTAGAGCATTTGATTGCCCTCAGCACAACCACTGCATAAGTAGAACTGTTTACTGCTTAGACCACATTCTCCTGTGAAATAATGAAGCAAAGGTCTTACATGTCCCGTAAACATCTTCCTTTGATGCCAGCATGATTTGTCTTTATTCCTTTCTCATATTATTGCAGCAACATGAACCCTACTTTATAGTCTATTGAACAATCTGCTCAGTACAACATTTCATTCTATAAACATTTCCATGCCAGTAAGTATACTCAACTGTAAGAAAAAAAAAACTTTAGATGCTGGTCAAAACAAGGGCGTATGCCCATGCTGTACTAGTGGGTCAAAATATACTAGTTCTAGGCTCTCTATCACCAAATACAGAGAAAGAAATCTGATCCATACTATGATTCATAGGTCAGAGAACATATAGGATAAAAACAAATTAAGTGCTTAGCAGAAGGCTAAATATTCTTGATAACAGCTAACATCCTATTGTGCTTACTGGATCCCTGATATATCTGTTCTTCTTTGGAATCGACTGGACTTCACCTAAGGTAAAGGAAGTATATTAACATGTACCCACCCAGACCCAGTGTGGTCGAGTCGATTCCGACTCATAGCGACCCTATAGGACAGAGTAGAACTGCCCCAGTTCATTTAATTCACGCAATCCTAGGGAGTGAGTTCTGTTTTTATTCCTCTTTATAGATGAAGAAATTGAGGCACAGAGAGATTAATTTACCTCCTCAATGTCCTGCCATGCTGTCAGGTGTCAAGATGGTCAAGTAGGACAATAAGTGAAACTGAAAGTAACAATCAAGCCTTTACTCACTCACTGTGATCGTGCACGTAAGAAGCCAAGAAAAAGGAAAGTGCTGGTTTCTTAATTTATGGAAGGTTAGGAGGCAAAGTCAGTCAGATGGCAGGCAGTGCAGGCAGGGGGAGCTGGAGGAGGGAGAGGGGGAAGGGCTAAGGAAGAAAAAGTACTGAGTCAGAGTGGAAATAAGTGTCTCAGCCGAGCCCCCCCCCCCCCCCCCCCCCCGCCATAAGGAGATCTCTGAATGGTGTGCCATTGAATCTATTCCAACTCACAGCGACCCTATAGGTCAAAGCAGAACTGCCTCACTAGGTTTCCAAGACTGCAATCTTTGTGGAAGCAGACTGCCACATCTTTCTCCTGTGGAGCGGCTGGTGGGTTCGAACCTGTGACTTTTTGGTTAGTAGCCGAGCTCTTAACCACTGTGCCACCAGGGCACCTTCCTGAGTGGATTAGGAATGCAGATGTGTGTATGAGCATGGCCAGCTGAGAGCTGAGATTGGGAAACAGAGTCCTTGACTACAACTCTCTACAGAGACTGTAGCGCACTGGCTGTGCACCAATTTGGTGTGTGGTGGGTACGTTTCTCCCAAGAGATCTGCCAGAAAAGCCATTATAATTGCCTATGATTGGGCCTGAGAGATCTCACACAGGATTTTGGCCTGGAACTGGTCTCCTCAGGTCCCACAGCTAATAAGTAATAACCTGGGATTTGAACCCAGTGAGTCTGGCTGTGACTCTGCACTTTTAACTAAAAACAATATTGCTGCTAAGTACAAAAAGAAAATTTATTTTATGATTCTCATAAAAAGGACATTGTACCAGACTTATTACGAAACTTACTTCTTTGTATAACTCAGTCTATTGGAAATTGCTATCCATGGAATGTTGGGGGTAAAATGATAACTTAGTCATTGAAAAACCAAACCCTGTGTTGTCGATTGCATTCTGACTCATGATGACTCCATGTATTACAGAGTAGAACTGCTCCACAGGGTCCCCGCCCCCCGCTGGCTGTAATGTTTGTGGAAGCAGATTACTAAGTCTTTCTTCCATGGCACCACTGGGGGTGGGTTTGACTCACTAAGCTTTAGGTTTGTAGTCAAGCCCAAACAATTTGTGCCACCCTGGGACCTTTAATCATTGAAGGAGATCTTAAATTCTTCTAGGACTCTGCCTGGAGTGTTTTCCTATTTTCCCTCCCCTGCTTCCATGGTTAACTCCTTCTAATGCAGAGCTTCAAACAGGTATCACTCCGTTAGGAAATCTTCCTAACTCCTCTAATTGTGGTTTTTTCTTTTCTTTTGTTTTTTTGTAAATTGTCTAACAAAATAATATTATTTCCCTTTATACCATTCATTTCCATTTATAATTATACTCTAATTTGTGTGATTATTTGGTTAAGGCTTATATCTTTCACCAGACTACAATATCCATGAAAGCAGGAGCCCTGTCTTGTGTTTGCTCACCATTTTATCCTCAGATCTAGCATGGTGCCTGTCACATAGTTAATAAGTATGGAATGAGTGATAAAATCTTAATTTCTGCTTATTTGTCTTCTACCTATTTTTTTTTTTAATTATAAGCAATTTTGTATCTCAAATTATAGGACTAATACATTTGGTTCCAAACATCATTTGAAAAGATTTTACTGTATCTGAAATTCCCTTTTCATTACATCTAGCAAAAAGGGTATGTTAGTTACATAGATAAAAATGAAGAATGGTGTTGATTCTACTACTATTCACTGTCCCTTGCACATATCGTCAACTCCCTTTCCTTTTATTGTATCATACTCCCTTAGCCAAATCAAAATCTGGATTAAATCCAAAGTGTTGCTTCCCCTGTGCCTGCATCCACAGAGTTGGCCATTGCTGGAGAAAAACACAACCATGATAAATGGTATTTCCTTACATTCATGATCCCCAGCTGTAGGTGGCTCCTTAATACTGTCTGTCAATTACACCGTAATCCCACTTGTATTCACTCATACTCTCCTAAAAAACTATTACTCCTCTCTAACACTGCCTCCCTTTTCCTCACAGTCAACTGATACCCTTGTTCTGATTTCACTGAGAAGAAAACTTCCACAAGGTCTCACTACCACCTCTACCCACATCCCTGAATTTGTGCTTATACATACTGCCTTCTCTCCCACTACCAAGGTGAACTATCTACTAGAACCCTATCTTAGTTATCTAGTGCTGCTATAACAGAAATACCACAAGTGGATGGCTTTAATAAAGAGAAATTTATTCTCTCACGGTCTAGTAGCGCTACAAGCCAAATCAAGACATCAGCTCCAGGAAAAGGCTTTCGCTGTCAGCTCTGGAGGAAGGTCTGTGTCATCAGTCTTCCCTTGGTCTGGGAGCATCTCAGTACAGGAACCTCAGGTTCAAAGGCTGTGCTCTGCTCCTGGCACTGCTTTCTTGGTGGTATGAGGTCCCCATGTCTCTCTGCTTGCTTCTCTCTTTTATATCTCAAAAGAGATTGGCTTAAGACACTACCTAATCTTATAGATATCAACAATATAACTGCCATTAATCCATCTCATTAACATCATAGTGATAGGCTTTACAACACATAGGGAAATCACATCAGATGACAAGTGGTAGACAATCATATAATACTGGGAATCATGACCTAGCCAAATTGACAGATATTTTTTGAGGACACAATTCAATCCATGACAAACCTGTTTTCTCATGATTCTTCAAGCTCAGTTGTCCAGCAATTCTCCCTTATCTGCTGCATCATTTTTCCTTCTCCTGTTGAGTCATCCCTTCCAGTATATAAGCATGCTATTATTTTTCCTATCTTAAAAACAAAACAAAAACCCCTATAAACCTATACTGAACACACTTTCCCCTCCAAACCCATTTCTCTTCTTCCTTTTCTAGCAAAGCTTTTTGAAAGAATTGTCTATATTTCTTGTCTGCAGTTTCTCGTTGCCCATTCTGAATTAAGCTCATTTCGGTTAGGCTTTCATACTTCCCTCCACTCACTCTACCCTACTGTCATAGGTTGTCACTGACCTCTAAGTTGCAATATCTAATGGTCCGTTTTTAGTCCTCTTCATACTTGACTCATCAGCAGAATCACAGGTTATCATTATTTCTTCACCACACTTGCTATGTTTCTCTCCTTCCTCACTGGCTGGTCCTTCTCATTGCTATCAGCTAGGACCTCTTTGTCTCCTTGGCCTATAAACATCAGCATGTCCATGGGCTCAGTCCTTGGATCTCTTCTTTTATCTATTTATATTCTTTCTTTGGGACATATCACTCAGTCTTGCAGCTATAATGATCATCCACATACTTATCACTCCCAAATTACCTCTCTTGCCTGAATCTCTCTCCTGACCTCCAGACATATCCAGTTACCTAATAATATGTCTGGAACTGTTCATTTATATACCCCTTAACCCAATTTGTTCTACATGTAGTCTTCCTCATCTCAGGAAATGGCAATTCCATTCTTCTGGTTATTTAGGTCAAAGAGCTTGAAGTCATTCTTCTCTCATTTACTTTCAAATAACCAGCATCCACCTGACATAGTTATGTAGTACTGCTATAACAGAAATACCACAAGTGGATGGCTTTAACAAAGAGAAATTTATTTTCGCACAGTCTAGTAGGCTAGATGTCCAAATCGAGGGTATCAGCTCCAGGGGAATGTTTTCTCTCTCTCTCAGTCCTGGAGGAAGGTCCTTCTTATCAATCTTTTCCTGGACTAGGAGTTTATCTGGGCAGGAACCCTAGGTTCAAAGAACACACTCTGCTGCTGAAACTGCTGTCTTGGTGGTATGAGGTTCCCCCCACCCCCTTCTCTGCTCTCTTCCCTTTCCTTTTATTTCTTGTAAGATAGAAGGTGGTGCAGGCCACAACCCAGGGAAATTCCCTTTATATTGGATCAAGGGTGTGACCTTAGTAAGGGTGTTACAATCCCATCCTAATCTTTTTTAACATGAAATTACAATCACAAAATGGAGGACAACCAAGTAATACTGGGACTCGTGACCTAACCAAGTTGACACATATTTTGGGGGGACACAGTTCAATCCATGACGTCATCTGCTTCTTACCACCTCTAGTACTATATGTAGCAGCCTGGCCCAAGCCACCATAATCTCTTACCTGGATTTTTACAGTGGACTTTTTACTGGTATCCATACTTCTCTGGATTTCCCACAGTCTATTCCCATTACAACAACCAGAAGGATCTTATTATAAGATCCTTATTATAAGCACATGCCACCCCATTGCTCACAACCTTCCAATCTCTTTCCATCTCACTAAGAATAAGCTACAAACTTTACAGTGAGCTGTTAGAGCCTACAGGGCCTGGTCCTTAATTACTTCTTTGACTTTACTTCCTAAATACTCAGCTCCAGTCATCCAGCCATGCTAGTTTCCTTGCTGTTCCAGAAAAATGCAGCACACACTCCCACTTCAGGGTTCTTTGCATTTGCTGTTCCAGTTGCCTAGATGCTCTTTCTTTGCTCAAATGTTACCTTTACTTTGAGACTTTCTTTTGTAACCATGTTTAATTTTGTACCCTATACCTTCTCTTCCCTCCTTCTGCTTTATTGCAGTTTTCACCATCTACCAGACTGTATATTTTACTTAATTGGTTATTATCTGATTTTCCTCTCTCCACTTCACCCAGAACTTAAGTTCCTCAGGAACAGGGATATTTTATCCTTTATTCACTGCTATATAGCATGCCTAGAACAGTGCCTGGCACAAAATAGGTGTTCAATAAGTACTTGTTGAACGAACGGCTAAAGTAAGGTTATAAAACTTTCAATAACCTTTTATAATTTTCATATTCATTCTCTCCTTTGATCACAATCACTGTGTAATTGTAAAGTGATAGAAACTGAAGTTTAGACAGTTCCATGGCTAATACACCATAGAGCTAGCATTAGATCTTGGATCTTCTGCCTCCTAATTTACCGCACTTTCTGTACTTCACTTATTTACCAATTGTTTATGGAATGTCTGCTGCGCACCAGGCATCCTGCTGTGTGCCGGGGATATGGAGATGAATGAATAAGATGTGGTCTTCACCTTCAAGGACCCCAGTCTGGTAAAGCTCACCAGACAAGTTGGAAAGGGGAGGCCTGGTGGATGAGACAAATGAGGAGCAGTGACCAATTCTACCTGGTGGGATCAGGAGAAACTTGCAGTGTACACTTGTGTCTCAGAATTAAGAATGAGTTTTCCAGATAGAGAACAGAGATGACAATTCTAGGCATAGGAATACATGAGAGTAAAGACATCATGATTCTGCTAATTATAATAACGGTGACTTTAAACGTAGTGAACCAAAAAAAAATGAAACCAAAGCTAGTGCCCTGGAGTCGATTCCGACTCATAGCGACCCTACAGGACAGAGTAGAACTGCCCCATACAGTTTCCAAGGAGCGCCTGGCGGATTCAAACTGCTGACCCTTTGGTTAGCAGCCATAGCGCTTAACCGCTACGCCACCAGCGTTTCAGTGAACAGCAATGATTTAAAATAATTTGGTTTGGCTAGTATAAAAATGTTCTCTTAAAAGATGGGAAGAAAAGAGACCAACTTCGTCAGGAAAGCTTTAGTGACTATATTGGGGAAAAAAGCCCCCAAGGAGATGTGAATAGCACCTTTTTTTTGAATCAAAAATCTCTATTTGGATGAACAGGTGGATAGGCCCTGAGAAAGGACCTTAAGTAGTCCAAACGGAAGGTATGTGTGTTGATCTCAGAGGGTGTATTGATTTGAATACAAATTGAGAATCAAATTTGCGAAAACCTAGCTTTAGCTGGGAAAGTGTGTAGTTCTGATCATTTTGAAGCTCCGCTGCACAAATGGCTGCACGGCTCGTCCTGAAGCCCTGCGGGGAAACATCCATCTCCACGTGTATGATACACATATAACTCTTTGTAGCAGAGGACTTCACTGCACTTGACCTCTTAATGATGAATACATGCATAAATGCTGGCAGCATGGTTGGACTTAGACAGAAGAAGCATACGTAGAAATAACACTGGGTGAGGGAAGAGGAAACAGAACATGAAGACCTTCAGAAAACTGCAAATGTTGGTTTTGGAGGATGACCGAAATCTATGAAAATTTCAATGTATGTAGGATTCAAACCGAGTTACTTTCTCAGTTTCTTTTTAAAATTTAAGGTAATACCTATTCATCATTTTGTTTATTGTTTTATTTTTTAATAATAACAATAAGCTTATTATGAAAAGCAGTGATCTCCCTGCCCTGCCCCTCCTCACCCCTAACTCTGGCTTTCAAGAGGCTATCACTTAACGACGCTTTGAACTGTTTCTGCCATTATTTTTCTTTTTATTTCTGAGCACTGTTGCTTTTTTTTTTTTTTCTTTTCCAACCTCAGACATACTGTATTGAATCCTACTTTGGGAAAGCAGCAATTAATCTTCTTAGTACCACCCCTTACACCACCTTGCTCTTTCCCATTTTCTTAATAGTTACTTTGCAATTTGCAGTTAAGTCAATACACAGTGTTTATATTATTAGGAGTGTGAGTGGGCATTTTGTGTGTGTGTTCAAAACAGCAATTTGTGTCACATAAAACATTTGTATTTATTTGGAAGCTCAATTAATTAATGTTAAAGTATTTAAAATGTTGTTTTTCTTTCAACTTTTAAGTTCACCTTACAAATTTTATTATTCTATCCATAATCTGGAGCCCTGGGCACAGTGGTTAAAACTATGGCTGCTAACCAAAAAGGTTGGCAGTTCAAATCCACCAGCCACTCCTTGGAAATCCTATGGGGCAGTTCTACTCTGTCCAATGGAGTTTCTATGAGTCGAAGTAGACTAGATGGCAGGAAGTTTGGTTATTTTGATTTCTTATCCATAGTCTATAAAGTTTTCATTATCACTTATAAGGGGTCCTTTTAGTAATGCTTGGTTCCTTTTATAAATTTAATTTATTAAATTCGCATAAACAGCTTTAAGCTTTATTTCCTATTTAATATATTTAATACCTCTAAGAGTTTCATTTTGCTGACTAATAAACCAAACCAAGAATTTACACAACTCTAACTTTTTTTTTTTAACACATCTGTGGGGCAGTTCTACTCCGTCTTATAGGGTCGCTATGAGTCGGAATCGAGTCGACGGCACTGGGTTTTTTCTTTTTTAACACATCTAACAAATTAAACATATAAACATGATGATTTTCAAATTATTTTGAACATTCCAACACGGCTGAGATTTCCTATCTTGAAAATTTAATTTTTCATTTTTTTTTTTTTTACTTGCTTTGTTATTTTGCTCCTACAATGGTTTATGGATTCCAAGACATGATTTTTTTTTTTTTATTGTTAACATGTCTGAAATCAGAACTCTGAAAGCGAAAGAATTTAGAAATAGCTTAATTAATTTATTTTGTTTGTATTTCCTCTTTATATATACCAAAACCAAACCCCCACCATGAGTTGATTCTGATTTCATAGTAACCCTATAGGACAGTGTAGATCTGCCCCATAGGGTTTCCAAGGCTGTAAACCTTTCTATAGATCAGTCTTTACAGAAGTGGGAGAAAGCTGTGCCAGTCTGCTTGCTTAAAGATTTATAGCCTTGAAACCCCTATGGAGCAGTTCTACTTTGTCCTATAAGGTCCCTATAATCTGAAATGACTCGACTGGAACAGGTTTTGGTTTATGTTTAATTTCCAAGAGTTCTTTCTTGTTTTCCCAATTTTCCATTGGGGGAATAATTGTATTCCTTTCTTGTTCTGTTATCTTTTTACAATGTTAAGTTTATTAAATCATGCAAGTTTTCTTCTGCTGCGTATATTGTTACTTTTCCCTTAAGTTCCTTTTTTAATTCTTCTTCAAATTTGATGTCTTTTTCATATGTCTAGTGGCCCTTGTTTCTGTATTCAGACTTAAGAGTGAGATGAGAATTTGACTGGCACTCTGTGTGCTTGGACTGGATTTGTCAACTGGTGGCTTCAAAACAGGGCCTCAGGCAGGGAACTAGCTGTTCTTTGTGGATCCTCAAAGTCAGGAGCCAGGGTCAGTCAGTTTTCCCAGACAGGAATTCTCCAACCTCTGGCAGTTATAAGCCCACTGCCTGTGAGCAGTGAGCTGAGTAGAGGAAGAGAACTGAGGAGGGAATTCAATTAACCCTCCCGTTTCATTATAGTGCCTTACACCACCTTGGCCCTACCTCTGGGTCTGATTCCAGAGCCTCTTGATTTAACCTGTTCAGAGAGAAAGCCTATGTTTTCAACCTGGATCATGGAGGGACCTGGCTGGAAGTAATGGATGAGATCCTGTTGTCTGGAGTCCCTGGATTGGTATAACTGGTTAAATGCTCCACTACTAACTGAAAGGTTGGATCCACCAGGTGCTCCCTGGAAACGCTACGGGGCAGTTCTACTCTATCCTATAGGTTGCTATGAGTCAGAATCAACTTGATGGCAACATTTTTTTTTTTTTTAATTAGTTGGAATCAACTCATTTGCAGCTGGTTCAGCTTTTGGTTCTTGTGCTTCTGATAGGGTCCTTAGGTAGAGGAGAATACAGTATATAGTATAACAGAATACAGTATAACATAGACTTTAATATGTAGATGAAACTTTTAAAGACAAATATTGCAAAAGGAAAAGCAAGACCAGATCACTTGTGTTTTCCTTCCTTTTTCCATTCACTAAACAGTATTTGTTGAATATTTACTTTGACTTCTACGACACTGGGGCTCCTGCACCTGTAGTAGACAACAGGAATACAATGATGATCAAGAAATTAGTCACAGTTGTTGTCCTCATGGTATTTAGAGATGAGCCAGGAGAAGTACATTAAAGAAATCATTATGTAATTACTTGGATAATTAATTAATTACATTTGCTTTAAGTGCTAAGGAGTCAAAGACTGTGCTGTGAGGGTATATAAAAGGGGGGATAATGTGTTCTGATGCTTGAGAAAGAGAGAGAGTGACTGTGTGTGTAGGAATAAGAATTGTCTAGACAAAGGTGGCAAGTTGGAGGCAGCATGGGTAGGGAAGACATTCCAGGCAGGGGAATAGGATGTATAAAGACCCTGTGATCCGGAGGCTGGAAGAAGCTTGGCTTGTTGAGGAACAGGAAGAAAGCCCGCGTGACAGGAGTATAGGGAACTAAAGAGAGAGTGGCTGAAGAGGAGTTGGAGAGATGGGCAGGGCACTGTATGCAGGGCCCAGTAAACAATGCTGAATAAAGATCTGAGGAAGGACTTGATCCAGTCTGTATTTTTAAAACATCACTCTCCTTGCTAATGGGGAATTCATTGAAGGGAGAAAATTCAACTGCTGTGCGGGTGTAAAATTATGTAATCTTTCTGATAAACTATTTGGCAATATGTATGAAGAGTCTTGAAAAATTCATAGCATTTGATCTGTTAATATCACTTCTATAATTCCTTCTGTCATTACCCATTGCCAGTGAGTTGATTCCAGCTCATAGTGACCCTATAGGACAGACTAGAACTGCCCTGTAGGACTTTCAAAGGAGCAGCTGGTGGATTCAAACTGCTTACATTTTGGTTAAAAGCCAAGCTCTTAACCACTGCCCTACCAGGGCTCCAACAATAGTTCCTTCTAAAAACGATTTAAAAATGTGTGTGTGTATTTATAATTCCGTATAAAAATGAAAAAATTAGGAACAATGTGAAAATTAAAAAACAATAGCAGCAATAACTATATGTATTAAGTATTCACTTTTTTAGTGATTTATTGTATATTACCTTTAAAATTTTCACAATAATTTTATGTGATAGGTAATATTAATTACCCTGTTTTACAACGAAAGCATAGAGGGGTTAAGTAACTTTCCAAGGTTACAGGGGTGGCGAGTAAGAGATCTGGAATTCCAACCTAGGCAGTCTGACTACAGATCCTAAGCTCTTTATCATTACATAAAATTACAGATTGGTGACCATGATGAAACTAGTAGGCCAGGGGATGAAATATTCTATAAACATTGAAGTCTTCAAAGAATACTTTATGAATTGGATAAAATGTTTACAAAATAGTGTTAAGTTAAAAAAAAGCTAAGACAAAATTGGCTGTGTGTTTTTGATTATGTAACATCCAGTGCATATACATGTGTGGTGGGATTGTTAATCTACTGTTATGCTGTCATTCCCTTGAGCCTTCCTCTCCTCCCTAGATGACAGAAATGTCTCATTCTTACTCCACTGGGCCTTTTTCCAACCCCATTTCACGCAATAGTCAGGATTACCCACATCAGAAACAGCTCTAAAGACTGTAAATTTCCAAAACAGAAGTTGCAAACTACTGATGTGCTACATAAGAATATTCACAGGATTGCTTGAGGAGCAGGTTTTTCTATTCCCTGGAAGGCTTGGAGCTGCAAGAGAGGGAGAAGCAGGCTGAGAGAACAAGCAGATGGGAGGAAGGAACTGAAAGACTTAAGTCCTTGAGGAGGAGAAGAGAGCCTTCCTTTGCAAGTTCCAGGGAAGTGTAGACACTCAATGCCAGACAGTCCTCTTGTTGTTAATTTGGTAGTTTCATCAGCTACCAGCTTCATGTCACAGAACCTTTGCCTCAATCCAACTATTACCTGCAGGCAGTTTACTAACTGACAGTTGTGGATTGAATGGTGTTCCCCCCAAAATGTGTATCAACATGGTTAGGCTGTGATTCCCAGGACTGTGTGATTGTCCACCATTTTGTTGTCTGATGTGATTTTCCTATGTGCTGTAAATCCTACCTCTATGATGTTAATAAGGCAGGATTAGAGGTAGTTATGTTAATGAGCAGGACTCAATCTACAACATTAGGTTTTGTTTTAAGTCGATCTCTTTTGAGATATAAAAGAGAGAAGTGAGTGGAGGGACATTATACCACTAAGAAAGTAGAGCCAGGAGTAGAGCTCCTAGACCAGGGGAAGACTGATGACAAGGACCTTCCCCCAGAGCCAACAGACAGCTATCCTTCCCCTAGAGCTGGCACCCTGAATTCGGACTTCTAGCCTCCTAAACTGAGAGAATAAGTTTCTCTTTGTTAAAGCCATCCACTTGTGGTATTTCTGTTATAGCAGCACTAGATAACTAAGACAAGAGTTCTGGAAACTTGTAGGGGATTTAGATGTCCAGTGAGGAGATGATGGATGGAATAGACTTTCGGGTGAGACCACAGCTAATCACCACTCCTGTTTCAGAGGCATAGAAACAAAGGGGAGGAAATACAGCAAAATGTTAATGATGCTCATATGTAGAAGGTAGGTTTATAACATACATACATTTGTTCTTTAAAATGAGCTGTATTTTCAAAATACTCTGTGGCGTATAACATTTATAATAAGAAAACAGTTATTAAAATAAAGAAAAGGAAATTTTCAGTCTTCATTGGGCTGTGTATCTATTATATGGCAACTCCGTCTCCACACTGGGTTTGGCCTAGACAGCACCTACAACAGTGTCAAGAGTTTTCTTTGAAAGTCCTTCCAGGTTCAGTTCAAGTAATAAACAAATTCTCAAAGCCTGGATGGAGTTCTGCAGTCTAAAGCACAGGCATAAAGCTTTTAGCTTAGTCACCTAAAGGCACAGTCTAGGAATAGAGGGGCAGTCTGAGGGGTTCTTACTTCATGTGAGAATGACATTTAAAATGCTCAACTGCTGCAGTCTGCACTGCCAGCCTGAACTGTGGTCTGAAATCTCCTCTGAGCATTCTCCCTCACAGTATTTATCCCAATTGCACTTGTATTTTCTTGTGTGACTAATTATGCTTGCCTCCCTCAGTAGACTGTAAATGCCTCAAGAGTAGAAACTCCATTGTTTTCTTTTCTTACCATTGAAAATTCAAGACTATTTGGTGCATAGAAATTAAACATTTGCTGATTAACGAAAACTTGGATCCGCTGTGCCTATAAGAAAAGGAAGTGTTTCTCCATGGTATTTTAGAGATAAGCAAAGGTCAAAACAACTCTTGAAACTCCTGATTTGTGGTCAGGATCCATGCAAAGATATTGCAAGACAAGATACTAAATAATCCCCTATGCTATGGGTCAAAGAAATCTTACTGGAGGACTTGGCACCTAAAATCCAGTCTAAAGGGTAATCAGGAGTTAGCCAGTTAAAAAGGAGTATGTTGCAAGGTGTGTAAAGCATTCTGGTCTGCTTGGGTGTATATCAGGAAATAGAGTTATTGGTAGAAGCAGGGTAGTGGCAGCAGAGGAGGGTAAGGACTATGTACAACAACGTAGAAGCTTTGTGAGACATTTGGAGAGGTTTCAACTTTAGGCTAAATGCAATATAAGGGTCTTTGAAGGAATTTAATAGTTTCCAACTATCTGTACATTTAAAAAACCTCATGGGACTCAAATATTTAGTTTGAGTTGAAAAATATTGTCTTGCTACTCAAAGTGTGGTCCATGGGCCAGCAGGACTGGCACACGTGGGAGCTTGTGGTAAATGTACAATATCAGGTCTACCCCAGTGTCTTAGCTATCTACTACTGCTTTAACAGAAATTCCACAAGTGGATGGTTTTAACAAACAGAAGTTTATCCTCTTACAATCTAGTAGGATAGAAGTCCAAATTCAGGGTGCCAGCTCCAGGCAAAGGCTTTCTCTCTTTGTCAGCTCTAGAGGAAGTTCTTTGTCATCAATTTTTCCCTGGCCTAGGAGCTTCTCAGTGCAGGGACTTTGGGTCCAAAGGACACACTGTGCTCTTGGAACTACTTTCTTGGTGGTATAAGGTCTCCTTGTCTTTCTGCTTGCTTCTTTCTTCTATTTCTCAAAAGAGATTGACTCAAGATACAATCTCATCTTGTAGACTGAGTCCTGCCTCATTAACTTAACTGCCTCTAATTCAGCCCCATTAACATCATAGAGGTAGGATTTACAACATATAGGAAAATCACATCAAATGACAAAATGGTGGACAATCACATAATCCTGGGAATCATGGCTTAGCCAAGTTGATGCACATTTTTGGGGTACACAATTCAATCCATAACATTCCACCCTTTGGCCTCCCCAAATTCATGTCCTCACCACATGTGAAACATATTCACCCCATCATATCATAGCAAAAGTCTTAATTCAATTCCAGAGGCAGGAACAAGAAGGTGGAGTAGTCAGACGCTTCCAGTGATCCCTCTTACAACAAAGACCTGAATAAATAAGTGAAACGCTTAGATTTATGACAAGCTAGGAGTCCTGAACATCAAAGGCAAAGTTAGAAAATGGACTGAGTGGCAGGGGGAGGGAGAGATGGTGCAGAAGTGAAGAGGAATTGTGAGACCTGAATTCCTGGGAACCCTCAGGCACCATTCCCTTGAGTGAGTGTGGTGGGGCTGGTGGTAGCATTCTGGACGCAGTTTCCCCAGGGAGAGACAGCAAGCTGTACAGCTGACTCATACCTCTGGAATCCAGAGATGAAAGGCACGCTTGGAAAAAGCTAAGTACTTGTGTATATTTTGCCAAGGCCCCAGCCCCCAAGCCAGCTTCAGTGTCTGTTGTTTTCTCTGGGCCTGACATAGGTCCTGCGGAGCACTCTGAGGCATTCTCCCTGCCTTGGAGAAGGAATAAATTCACAATTGAGGGGAAAGATAATCTGCCAGCTCCAGTAAGCTGAGGAGCTCAGGACAGAAGTGGCTTCTGTCCAGGCATAAAAGGTTTGTGGACTTTGAATACCTTTCCCCCCTGTATGGACCTGTGTGGGCCTATTTCAGGAGAATAGGCCCTTGTTGGCAGACTGCAACTGTTTCAGCTGTGCAGTGGAGAGGTGGCTCTTTGATGCTTGACACATCTTTGCCTATTAAACAGGGTCCTCACCTATCCATAGCAGGGGCCTAAGGACTGGTGGCCCCACCCACATCACCTAGCCACCCATGACAGGGGTACAAGGACAAATGGTACTGCCCAGTCCTTACAACCCAAAGCACTGGGTACCCATGGCCCATCTGCAGAGCCCACCCACCTGTGCATGTAGGGAATGGGAATGTGCTTTCCACATAGACACTCGGGGGATGGTTGTCAGTCCCTTGCCTTGTTCAGAGCGTGACCCCGCGCTGCAACCGGATACCTGTATCTACACCAATCACCACTGCCCCTCTAATACTGTAGGACAGAGCCCGTACCACATACTCGATGTCCAACTACCTGGACCCCTGAGCTGAATCCATACAAGAAAAGCGAATGGACTCCTAGGCTCATATACCTGCTAACATCTCTAACCATCTGGTGACGGGACATTAGAGCTTCAAAGGTGGAAAAAATCAAGCTAGCTCACTCAGGCAGCCTATTTGGTCATATCAAAACAAAACAAAGCAGTAAGCAAACATAAAATAAACTAATACAGTAACTTATAGATGGCTTGGACAAAACAGTCAAATCACATAAAGAAGCAGACCATGATCACTTCAACAAGCTCTCAAAACAAAGAATCAAGGAACCTTCTGGATGAAGACACATTCCTGGAATTACCAGAGTACAAAAGATTAATATACAGAACTCTTTAAGACATAATGAACAAGATCAGGAAGGAAATCAGGCAATACACAGAACAAGCCAAGGAACACACAGATAAAGCAATGAAGAAATTAAAAAGGTTATTCAAGAAAGTAATGAAAAATTTAATAAGCTGCAAGAATCCATAGAGAGACAGCAATCAGAAATTCAGGAGATTAACAATAAAATTACAGAAGTAGACAACTCAATAGAAAGTCAGAGGAGCAGAATCGAGGAAGTGGAAGGTAGAATTAGTGAGAATGAAGATAAAACACTTGGCACCAATATATTCAAAGAAAAATCAGATAAAAGAATTAAAGAAAAAAAATGAAACCCTAAGAATCATGTAGGACTCTATCAAGAGAGATAACCTATGAGTTATTGGAATTCTAGAACAGGGAAGTATAACAGAAAATACAGAGAGAATTGTTGAAGATTTGTTGGCAGAAAACTTCCCTGATTTCATGAAAGATGAGAAGATATCTATCCAAGATGCTCATCGAACTCCACAAAAGTTCGATCTCAAAAGAAAGTCACCAAGATGAATTATAATCAAACTCACCAAAACCAAAGATAAAGAGAGAATTTTAAGAGTAGCTAGGGATAAATGAAAAGTCATCTACAAAGGAGAGTCAATAAGAATACACCCCATCTACTCAACAGAAACCATGCAGGCAAGAGGGCAATGGGATGACTTATATAAAACACTGAAGGAAAAAAATTTCCAGCCAAGAATCATATATCCAGCAAAACTGTCTCTCAAATATGAAGGCGAAATTAGGACATTTCCAGATAAACAGAAGTTTAAGGGATTCGTTAAAGCCAAACCCAAACTACAAGAAATTCTGAAGGGAGTTCTCTGTTTAGAAAATCAATATTAGATATCAACCTAAGACTAGAACACAGGACAGAGCAACCAGATGTCAACCTAGATAGTGAAATCACAAAAATAAATCAAGATAAAAAAACACTCAAACAGGGAAACAGCGATCTCATTATGTAAAACAAGACAACATTAAAACAATAAAGAAGGACTAAGAAATGTAGTCGTAGGTCTTTCATATGGAGAGGAAGACAAGGCGATGTAAGGAAATAAATGTTAGTTTTAAAGTTAGAAAAATAGGGGTAAATATTAAGGTAATCACAAAGGAGACTAACAATCTTCCTAATCAAAATAAAATACAAGAAAAAAATAAAGACTCAGCAGAAACAAAATCAACAACAACAGATAAGAGGAAAAGGCAATATATAAAGATAAAATACTCAGCACAAAAAATTAAGTGGGAGGGGCAGGGCCAAGATGGTGAACTAGTCAGACACTTCCACTGATCCCTTTTACAACAAAGGCCTGAAAAAAGAAGTGAATCAATTATATATATGACAAGCTAGGAACCCTGAGCATGAAACGCAAAGTTAAGGAATTGGGCTGAGTGATAGGGGAGGGAGAAATGGTGCAGAAGCAGTGATGAGTTGCAGAGCCTGTGCAGTGCCTCAGGTTGGATTCCTTGCAGCTTTACTCAGCACGACTGT
This sequence comes from Elephas maximus indicus, assembly GCF_024166365.1. Lineage (NCBI taxonomy): Eukaryota > Metazoa > Chordata > Mammalia > Proboscidea > Elephantidae > Elephas > Elephas maximus. Next base: position 42,015,774 of record NC_064829.1, on the reverse strand, counting down.
GGTGGGGCTGATGGTAGTTTCCTGGGACACGGCAGTTTCAGTGAAAGAAGGCAAACAGAATGGTGCACCCCTGACCCTGTGGCATGTCTACAAAGGGGCTGGCTGCAGGATTTAAGAAATGACTGCTTCAGTGAAAGAAGGCAACTGAAGTGCTGGAACCCTGACCCCCTGGTGTGACAGCCCGGGGACTGGCTGTGGATTTTAGGACATAGCTGCTTCAGTGAAAGAAGGCAAGTGGAGGACGCTGCTGTAACCCCACAGGGAAATCCTGGCAGGGACCCAGCCAGCACACACAGGCTACACATGGCTCTGGAATCTGAGATAAAACAGCGCTCTTGGCACAAGATATGTGATTTTGTCTAATTTACCACTCACGGATCCAATAGCTCCTTCTTTTGAAAGAACACTTTCCTATCTATCTGATTCCTCCTCCCTCTGCCCTAGCCGGCTTTATTAACAGTTGATTTCACGAGGCCTGAGTGAGATAGGTTCTGCTGCACTTCCTGAGCCATTCTCCTGGCCTGGGAGAAGGAACAAATTAACAAATGGGGGAAAAGTACTCTGCCAACTCCCCTAATCTGGAACCTCAGAGTAGAAGCAGCTCTAGTCCAGGCACAAGTGATCCACAGACTTTGTCTTTCACCCCTGCATGGATCCAGGTGGCTATTACATTGCAAGAGTGAATCTGTTTGATATCTGACTGTAAGTGTTTCAGCTGTGCTGTTGAGAGGCAGGTTTTGGAGGCCTGTGACCACCCTGCCTATCAAACAGGGCCTTCATCTACACACAGCAGGGGTCTGAGAACTGGAGGCTCCATCCACACCACCTAGCCACCCGTGAAAGGGGTCCAAGATGGTGGTGCCTACCAGTCCTTACAGGTATAAGCATTGGGTGCCTCAGGTACAGCTGCAGAGCCCACCCACCAGAGTGCTCTAGAGAACAGAGACACTCCATCCTCACTGACGCTTGGAGGATGGCTCTCAGCCCCCTTCCTCAGAGTGTGACCCCTGCTGTTTATCAGAAACCAGTGCATACGCCCATCACCACTGCTCCACTAAGGTAATAGGTGAGAGCCTGCACCACACACTAGGTGACTGACTATCAGGACACCTGAGATGAATCTATACAAGAAGAGTGAATGGACTCCTAGGCTCATATACCTGGTAATAGATATAGCCATCTGGTAACAGGACATTAGTGCTTCAAAAGGCTGCAAAAATCAAGTTAGGTCACTCTAGGAGCCTATTTGAGTATATCAAAACAAAAGAAAGCAAGAAACTGGGACACAGTGAACAAACATAAAATAAATTAATACAATAACATATAGATGGCTCAGAGAAAACAGTCAATATCAAATCACATAAAGAAGGAGACCATGATTGCTTCAACAAGCTCCCAAAACAAAGAATCAAGGACTATCCCAGATGTAGATGTATCCCTGGAATTACCAGATGTAGAATACAAAAGATTAATATACAGAACTCTTCGAGACATCAGGAACGAGATCAGGCAACACATAGAAAAAGCCAAGGCACACACAGATAAAGCACTTGAAGAAATTAAAAAAGATTATTCAAGACCATGATGAAAAATTTAATAAATATCAAGAATCCATAGAGAGACAGCAATCGGAAATGCAGAAGATTAATGATAAAATTACAGAATTAGACAACACAGTAGAAAGTCAGAGGAGTAGAATTGAGGATCTGGAATGCAGAATTAGTGGGAATGAAGACAAAACACTTGGCAACAACATATTCGAAGAAAAATCAGATAAAAGAATTAAAAAAAATGAAGAAACCCTAAGAATCATGTGGGACTCTATCAAGAAGAATAACTTGTGAGTGATTGGAATACCAGGACAGGGAGGGATTACAGAAAATATAGAGAGAATAGTTGAAGATTTGCTGGCAGAAAACTGCCTTGACATCTTGAAAGATGAAAGGATATCCATCCAAGATGTTCATTGAACCCCATACAAGGTAGATTCCAAAAGAAAGTCACCAAGACATATTATCATCAAACGTTCCAAAACCAAAGATAAGGCGAAAATTTTAAGAGCAGCCAGGGATAAGTGAAAAGTCACCTACAAAGGAGAATCAATAAGTTCGGATTACTTGGCAGAAACCGCACAGGCAAGAAGGCAACGGGATGACATATATAAAGTGTTGAAGGAGAAAAATTGCCAGCCAAGAATCATATATCCAGCAAAACTGTCTCTCAAATATGAAGGTGAAATTAAGATATTTACAGATAAACAGAAGCTTAGAGAATTTGCAAAAACCAAACCAAAGCTACAAGAAATACTAAAGGAAATTCTCTGGTTAGATAATCAATAATATCGGATATCAACCCAACACTAGAACACAGAACAGAGCAACCAGATATCAACTCCAGATAGGGAAATCACACACAAAAAAATCAAGATTAAAAAATGCTCAAAACAGGGAATCAGTGATGTCATTACACACACAAAAAAAGATGACATTAAATCAATAAAGAGGGACTAAATAAAATAGGCGTAGATCATCTATACAGAGAAGATATCAAGGCAATATAGGGAGTTACAAGTTAGATTTAAAGTTAGAAAAATAGTCGTAAATATTATGGCAACCACAAAGAAGACTAACAATCCTATGCTTCAAAATAAAAAAAGATAAACATAAAGACTTAGAAAACACAAATTCAACTACAATGAAAAAGAGGAACACACAATTTACAAAGAAAAATTTCTCAGCACAAAAAAGGAAGTGGAAAAATGAAGTTGTCAATAACACCCCCAAAAAGGCATCAAAATGACAGCACTGAACTCATACCTATGTATAATCACCCTGAATGTAAATGAACTAAATGCACCAATAAAGAGATAGAGAGTTGCAGAATGGATTTAAAAAAAAAGACCAGCTATATGCTGCTAACAAGAGATGCACCTTAGACTTAAAGTTACAAAGAAACTAAAATTCAATGGATGAAAAAAAATATATCAAGCAAACAACAATCAAAAAAGAGCAGAAGTGGTTATACTAATTTCTGAGAAAACAGACTTCAAACTTAAATCTACCACAGAGGATAAGGAAGGACATGATATAATGATTAAAGGAGCAATATAAAAATGATTGAAGGGGCAATATACCAAGAGGTTATTACGATATTATATTTTAGGCACCCAATGACAGGGCTGCAAGATACATAAAACAAACTAACAGCATTGAAAAGTGAGATAGATAGCTCCATAATAATAATAGGACACTTCAACACACCACTTTCCCTGAAGGACAGAACATCCAGAAAGAAGCTCAATACAGACATGGAAGATCTAAATGTCCCAATCAACCAACTTGACCTCATAGACATATACAGAACACTCCACCCAACAGCAGCCAAGTATACTTTCCTTTCTAGTGCACATGGAACATTCTCTAGAATAGATCACATATTAGGCCATAAAGCAAGCTTTAACAGAATCCAAAACATCAAAATATTACAAAGCATCTTCTCTGATCATAAGGCCATCCATAAAAGCAGAAATCAATAACAGAAAAAGCAAGGAAAAGAAATCAAACACTTGGAAACTGAACAATAAAAAAAATTATTGCCCTGCTCAAAAAAGATTGGGTTATAGAAGACTTTAAGGACGGGATAAAGAAATTCCCAGAATCCAATGAAAATGAAAACACTTTCTATCAGATCCTTTGGGATACGGTGAAAGCAGTGCTCAGAGGTCAATTTTTATCAATAAATGCACACATACCAAAAGAAGAAAGGGCCAAAATCAAAGAATTACCCTTACAACTCGAACAAATAGAGAGCAACAAAAGAAGCGCTCAGGCACCAGAAGAAAGCAAATAATAAAAATAGAGCAGAATTAAATGAAATAGAAAACAGAAAAACAATTGAAAGAGTTAACAAGACCAAAAGCTGATTCTTTGAAACGATTAACAAAATTGATAAACCATTGGCCAAACTGACAAAAGAAAAACAGGAAAGGAAGCAAATAACCTGAATAAGAAATGAGATGTGCGATATCACAATGGATCCAACTGAAATTAAAAGAATCATATCAGATTACTACAAAAAATGGTACTCTAACAAATTTGAAAACCTAGAAGAAATGGATGAACTTCTAGAAACAGAGTACCTACCTAAATTAACAAAAACAGAGGTAGAACAACTAAATTAACCCATAACAAGAGATTGAAAAGGTAATTAAAAAACTCCCAACAAAGAAAAAAGCCCTGACTGTGACAGCTTCACTGCAGAGTTCTGCCAAACTTTCAGAGAAGAGTTAACACCACTACTACTGAAGGCATTTCAGAGCATAGAAAATGACAGAATACTCCCAAACTCATTCTATGAAGCCATTATATCCCTGATACCAAAACCAGGTAAAGACACCACAAAAAAAGAAAATTACAGACCTATGTTCCTCATGAACTTAGATGCAAAAATCCTCATCAAAATTCTAGCTGATAGAATTCAACAATATAACCAAAAAAATTCACACAATGACTAAAGTGGGATTCTTACCAGGTATGCAGGGATGGTTCAATATTAGAAAAACAATTAATGTCATCCATCATATTAACGAAACAAAAGACAAGAACCACATGATCTTATCAATTGATGCAGAAAAGGCATTTGACAAAGTCCAACACGTATTCAAGGTAAAATCTCTTGGCAAAATAGGAATAGAAGGAAAATTCCTCAGCATAATAAAGGCAACTTATACAAAGTCTGCAGGTTCACTATGAGTTGGAACCAACTCGTCAGCACTGGGTTTGTTTTTGTTTTTTTTTTTTTTTTGGTTATACAAAGCCAATAGCCAACATCATCCTAGATGGAGAGAGTCTGAAATCATTCCCCTTGAGATCAGGAACCAGACAAGGATGCCCTTTATCACCACTCTTATTCAACATTGTGCTGGAGGTCCTCGCCAGAGCAATTAGGCTAGGTAAAGAAAGGGCATCCAGATTAGTAAGGAAGAAATGAAAGTACCTCCGTTTGCAGATTACACGATCTTATACACAGAAAACCCTAAAGAATCCTCAAGAAAACTACTGAAACTAACAGAAGACTTCAGCAGAGTTATCAGGATACAAGACAAACATACAAAAATCAGTTGGATTCCTCTACACCAATAAAAAGAACATCGAAGATGAAATCACCAAATCAATACCATTTACAATAGCTCCCAAGAACATAAAGTACTTAGGAATAAATCTTACCAGATACGTACGAGACCTACACAAAGAAAACTACAAGACACTACTGCAAGAAACCAGAAGAGATCTACCTAAGTGGAAAAACATACTTTGCTCATGGATAAGAAGACTTAACATTGTAAAAATGTCTATTGTACCTAAAGTGATCTATAGATACAGTGCAATTCCAATCCAAATTCCAAAGGCTTTTTTAATGAGATGGAGAAACAAATCACGAGCTTCACATGGAAGGAAAAGGTAAAGCATTACCGAAAAAGAACAAAGTGGGAGGCCTCACTCTACCTGATTTTAGAACCTATTAAACTGCCACAGTAGTCCAAACAGCAGATACAAAAACCAATGGAACAGAATTGAGAATCCAGACATAAATCCATCCACATATGAGCAGCTGATATTTGACAAAGGCCCAAAGTCAGTTAAATGGGAAAAAGACAGTCTCTTTAACAAATGGCACTGGCATAACTGGATATCCATCTGTGAAAAAATGAAACAAGACCCATGCCTCATACCATACACAAAAACAAACTCAAAATGGATCAAAGACCTAAATATAAAATCTAAAATGATAAAGATCATGGAAGAAAAAATAGGGACCATGCTAACAGCCCTAATACATGGCATAAACAGTATAAAAAACGTTACTAACAATGTGGAAGAGAAACTAGATAACTGGGAGCACCTAAAAATCAAACAGCTATGCTCATCTAGAGACTTCACCGAAAGAGTAAAAGGATTGCCTACAGACTGGGAAAAAGTTTTTAGCTATGACATTCCTGATCAGCCTCCGATTTCTAAAATCTATATGATACTGCAAATCTCAACAACAAAAAGACAAATAACCCAATTAAAAAATGGGCAAAGGATATGAACAGGCACTTCACTAAAGAAGACATTCAGGTAGCTAACAGATACATGAGGAAATGCTCAGGATCATTAGCTGTTAGACAAATGCAAATCAAAACTACAATGAGATTTCATCTCACTCCAACAAGGCTGGCATTAACCCAAAAAACACAAAATAGTAAATGTTGGAAAGGTTGTGGAGAGACTGGAACACTTATACACTGCTGGTGGGAATGTAAAATGGTACAACCACTTTGGAAATTGTTTTGGCGCTTCCTTAAAGAGCTAGAAATAGAAGTACCATACAATCCAGCAATCCCACTCTTTGGAATATATCCTAGAGAAATAAGAACCTTTACAGGAACAGATATATCCACACCCATGTTTATTGCAGCACTGTTTACAATAGCAAAAAAGGATGGGAGCAACGAAGGTGCACATCAACAGATGAATGGATAAATAAATTATGGTATATTTGCACAATGGAATACTATGCATCGATAAAGAACAATGATGAATCCGTGAAACATTTCATAACACGGAGAAATCTGGAAGGCATTATGCTGAGTGAAATTAGAAAGTCCCAAAAGGAAAAATGTTTGAGATCACTATTATAAGAACTCCAAAAATAGTTTAAAAAGAAAAGAAAACATTCTTGGATGGTTACGAGAGTGGGGAGGGAAGGAGGCAGAGGGGTATTCACTAATTAGATAGTAGTTAAGAACTATTTTATATGACGGGAAAGACAACACACAATACAGGACAGGTCAGCACAACCGGACTATACCAAAAGCAAAGAAATTTCCTGAATAAACTGAGCGGTTCTAAGGCCAACATAGCAGGGACAGGGGTTTGGAGACCATGGTTTCAGGGGACATCTAGGTCAATTGACATGATAAAATCTATTAAGAAAACATTCTGCATCCCACTTTGGAGAGTGGCGTCTGGGGTCTTAAATGCCAGCAAGCGGCCATCTAAGATGCATCAATTGGTCTCAACCCACCTGGAGCAAAGAAGAATGAAGACCAAGGACAAAAAGCAATTATGAGCCCAAGAGACAGAAAGGGCCACATAAATCAGAAACTACATCAGCCTGAGACCAGAAGAACTAGATGGTGCCTGGCTGCAACCCATGACATTCCTGACAGAGAACACAACAGAGAACCCCGGAGGGAGCAGGAGAGCAGTGGGATGCAGACCTCAAATTCTTGTAAAAAGACCAGACTTCATGGTCTGCCTGAGACTAGAAGAACCCTGAAGGTCATGGTCCCCAGACCTTCTCCTCACCCAAGACAGGAACCATTCCCAAAGCCAACTCTTCAGACAGGGATTGGACTGTACTATAGGATAGAAGATGATACTAGTGAGGAGTGAGCTTCTTGGATCATATAGATATATGAGACTATTTGGACAGCTCCTGTCTGGAGGAGAGATGAGAAGGCGGAGTGAGTCAGAAGCTGGCTGAACGGACAAGAAAATACAGGGTGGAGAGAAGGAGTGCGCTCTCTCATTAGCGGGAGAGCAACTAGGAATCTATAGCAACGTGTGTATAAATTTTTGTGTGGGAGACTGACTTGATTTGTAAACTTTTACTTAAAGCACAATAAAAATTTAAAAAAAGTCTTAATTCAATTCCAAGTCTAATATCCAAAATCCCTTTTCGTCTGTGAAATCTGGAATATAAGTTATCTGCTTCCATTACAAATGGGAGAAATTGGAGGAAAAGAAGGGACAACACACGCCAAGTGAACCAGCAGAACACATTACATTAGCTCTCAAGGCTTGAAAATAATCCCCTGTTCTCTGAGACCACTTAGTCAATGGATATGCCCTCCAGACTCTGGGTGCTGGCCATGTTCTCCAGATTCTGGGTGGAGGCTGCTCGGCCCTGGGCTTCAGCTCTGCCTTCCAGGCCCACTGGAGTGCAACTTTTCTCCCTTGGCTTTGGCCAGCCACGTTCTTCTAGTCCATCTGAATGGCGACCCTACACTTTGAGACCCCACAGTTTGTGGTTCTACCCTTTGAGACTGAGGAGACTCTGCTTCCTGTGCTTTTTTTCTCTTTTGCTTCTGCTTCCTGATTCCTTGGCCTCTCGGCTCCTTGGGCCTCACTGCATACATCTGCTCTCCTGGGGTAAGTGTTCCAAAGCTCTTTAGCAACACTGATAAGTGCCTGGAGGTATCCCACTTGGCCAGTAAACTTCAGCCATAAGGCACAGCTCTCTTGCTCCATGGGTTGTCAAGCCTAGGTCCACCAGTAAGTGTCAAAGTTACCCCACTATGCCAGGAAGCCTTGTGCTCAAAGGCATTCAGCTCTTTTGATCTATGGATTGGCCCCAGCGCTGGTCTTTTGGTTCTGCTGATGCCCTGTCTCTGCTGCTGCTTTTCACCATCTGTGCCATCCATCTCCAGTGTAACAGCTCTCCTCGCTGCCTTCTGAGTCCTCATCAGAATTGTCTTTGATGTCCATAATTCCACCAACATTCTCTTCAAGGCAACCTAGGCTTACTACTAGGCACTTTAAAACCCTTGCAGCCTCTATCCATTCACAGTTTCAAAACTGCTTCCACATTCAGATATCTGTTAGTGCAGCACCCCACCCCTGGTACCAAATTCTGTTCTAGTTATCTAGTGCTGCTACAACAGAAATACCACAAGTGGATGGCTTTAACAAACAGAAGTTTATTCTCTTATGATCTAGTAGGCTAGAAGTACGAATTCAGTGCACCAGCTCTAGGGGAAGGCTTTTTGTCTCTGTGGGCTGTGGAGGAAGGTCCTAGGAGCTTCTCAGTGTAGGGACCTTGGATCCAAAGGCCTTGCTGTGCTCCTGGCACTACTTTTTTGATGGTATGAAGTCTCCCTGTCTCTCTGCTCTTCTTTTATTTCTCAAAGGAGATTGACTCATGATAAAACCTAGTCTTGTAGATTGAGTCCTGCCTTATTAACATTACTGCCTCTAATTCCATTTTATTAACATTATAGAGATAGCATTTACAACACATAGGAAAATCACAGCAGATGACAAAAGGGAGAGTAATCATATAATCCTGGCCTAGGAAAGCTGAAACACATTTTTGGAGGACACAGTTCAATCCATAACACCCGGCAGTGCATTTTTTAACCATATTAGTTTTTTCTTCCATTTTAACCATTGTTAAGTGTGTTTTTTTTTTAAGTGTACAATTCAATGACGTTAATTACATTCACCATGTTGTGCAATGATATCCATTTCCAAATGTATTTTTTTCTCAGCCCAAACAGAAACTCAGTACCCCTTAAGCAATAACTTTCTATTTCCCTGTCCACCAAATCCCTGGTAAGCACTAATAAATTTTTACCATAAATCAGAATTGACTTGATGGCAACTAACAACAACAATCCCATTAACTTATTTGAGATATTTCCTATAAGTGGAATCATACAATATTTGTACTTTTATGTTTGACTTATTTCACTCAGCCTAATGTTCTCAAGTTTCATCCATATGCTAGCACTCTTCATGGTCGAGTAGTATTCCATTGAATTTATATACCACATTTTGTTTATTCAATCAGTGTTGATGGACATTTTGGTGGTTTCCACATTTTCACTACTGGGAACAATGCTAAAATGAATATTCGAGTTTCTGCTTTCAAGTCTTTTGGGTGTATACCTAAGAGTGGAAATGTTGGGTCATATGGTAATTCTAAGTTTAACATTTGGAGGAACCACCTAACTGGTTTCCCCAGCAACTGCACCACTCTTTATTATAACTAGCAATGGAAGTGGGTGCAATTTCTCCACATTCTTGCCAACACTTATTTTCTATTTTTCTAATAATAACCATCATAGTGGGTATGAAGTGGTGTTTTGTCATTTTGATATGTGTTTCCCTAATAACTAATGACATAGAGCATCTTTTTCATGTGCTTATTGGCCATTTGCAGATCCTTTGAGATATGTCTGTTCAAAACCTTTGCCCATTTTTTAATTGAGTTTTTCTTTTTGCTGTGGAGCTGAGTTCTTAACATATTCTGGATATTAAACCCTTACCAGGTATATGGTTACCTACTATTTTCTCCCATTCAGTGAGTGGTCTCTTTACTTTGTTGATAAAGTCCTTTGATGCAAGTCCAATTTCTCTATTTTGTCTTTTGTTGCTCATGCTGTCGATGTCACTTCTAAAAATCCATTGTCTAGGTCCCGAAGCTTTACCTCTATGATTTCTTCTAAGAGTTTTATGGTTTCAGTTCAGTTTAGGCCATTGATCCATTCTGTGTTAATTTTCACTTATTGTGAGGAATGTGGTTCAACTTCAGATAATAATAGAGTGTTGTTTTATGCTAGTAAGATTTGGGGGTGGTTTGTTATACGGCAATAGATTGCAGAAATATTTCTGGTACATAGGACATCTGGTTCTTTCCTCTCCAAAAATAGACGTCCAATTTTTCATTGGGGCGAGGTAGTGGCAGTCTACTAGCTGTGCAGGGTAAGAATGGGGACCTGAGGGTGTAACTACTTCTTAAAATGACATTTGAATACCTCCTTCTTTTCAGCCACACCATTATTATTAAAGCCATCAATTTATGAATATTTGGAAGTTCTGCAGCTAAATTCTGTTGCTTCACAGCCTCTACCACTAAAGCTTAGCATTTGTCTTTCTCAAGTTTTCTAAGCAGTTACCCCTTAGCCATCTGTTTTCTAGCTTCCAAAATCCTGTTTCATTTAACTACTCTCCTGTATTTTTCTTTTTGTCTTTGTGGTTTTATAGCTTTTAAGGCTTACTTTATTTTGGTGAAGTATCTTTAATCAGAAGTCCCTGGAAACCATTTTCATAAAGGACCTTATACAGAACAGGACATTGTAAACAAAATAAATAGTGCTTTTGAACAGATTAAAACTGATTACTTAAAAAGAGTAACTCAGATGGCCCAATTTATAAAATTTGGGAAATTGGTTCTAAACTGCTGGAGTTTCCTGAAGGATTAGTCCAGAGTTCCTTTTTAAGTACATATTTATAAAAAAAAAATACACAGACAGGCAAAGGATGCTCTTGAAAGCACTCAACTGGACATCCCTGCCAGAGATTCTGAATAAATATTACTTGAGATTTTGGAGGACTCAAAATGGCTTTTTCTCAGTTCTCCCCTCGTGCCCCCAGTAAGTGTCCTGTTACAGTGCAGTTTCTTAGTTCACATATGCTTAAATCATATTCAGAAACGATTTGCCAGAAGGCACCTTATTATGTCACAAAAAAAAATAAGGACCACGAATAACAATTCCCTTATGAGTGAGGGAATGGGTGGGGAGGGAAAAACACTAATGAGACAATAGATAAGTGGTAATTTTGGTGAGGGGTAAGACAATATACAATAAGGGCAAAGTCGTAGAAGCTTCACAAACACATCCAAACTCCCAGAGGGGCCAAGTTACCGGGCTGAGGACTAGGGATCATGGTCTCGGGAGACATCTAGCTCACTTGATGTAACACAGTTTATAAAGAAAATGTCTACAACCTTTTCTGGTGAGTAGTATCTGGGATCTTAAAAGCCTGTTAGTGGTTGTCTAAGATACATCCACTGGTCCTATCCTGGCTGGAGCAAAGGAGAATGAAGAAAATTAAAGACACAAGGGAAAGATTTGTCCAGAGGACTAATGGACCACAACTCCCACAACCTCGTAGATGGTGCCTGGCTACCGCCACTGACTTCTCTGATGGGGGGATAACAATAGAGGGTTCTGGACAGAGCGGGAGAAAAAGGTAGAACAAAATTCAAATTCACATACCCAAAAAGAAAACCAGGTTTACTGGTCTGACAGAGACTGGAGAAACACCAAGAGTATGGCTTCTTGGCACCCTTTTCACACAGTATTGAAGTTACTTCTGAGGTTCATTCTTCAGCCAAAGATTAGACAGGTTCATAGGGTCACAATAACACATGTGAGGAATGTGCTTCGCAGTTCAGCCATGTATACAAGACTAAATGGGCACACCAGCTCAAAAGCAAAGACAAGAAGGTAGGAAGGGACAGGAAAACCAGACAAATGGAAACAGGGAATCCGGGGTGGAGAAGGGGAGAATGTTCACACATCAAGGAGTTGGCAACCAATGTCACAAAACAATTTGCATATTAATTGTTTGTTGATGAACTAATTTGCTCTGTAAACTTTCACTTAAAGCACAATAAAAAAATAACAATTCCTAATTTCTTTAAAGATGAGCCACATTTTTGAGAACATAGCCAAATGTTCCTAAAATGTAAAAATATATGCCATTTGACCATGTCTACAAAGGATTCAAGAGAGCAAGGAAACTTGGAGGAAGTATGAAGGGCAGAATTAGGCAGCAAATGATTTAAGCACATGAACCTATTAGAATTTCCCTTTGATTTTCTTGTCTGAAAAATATAGCTTTATTTTATATTAGTTCCTAATACAATAAGGTCTCAGACAAACCTTTACTTCTAAATGCAATGTAACCTGGTTGTCATGAGACATTAATTTCGAGTTAATTATCATAATATGATAGTAACTTTCATAAAACTCCCTAGAATCCCTTGGGAATGAAAGCATTATATTCTGCTGCCCCCTGGCAGACATTTTGTTTACTGAATATTGTGAACCACCCTAAGAAAAAGGAAAACAGGATAGAGGCTTCCCTCTACGTCTCGGCAGAAGATAGAATATTCTTTTAGGTGTTTGTTGTCCCATGAACAAATATTATCACTGGAATAAAATTTGTCTGAATTAGGACTCTGCTGAAGCAGAACGAACTCATCTGAATTCCTGGTCTCGTTTATCCATATGTGGGAATATTAAACTTTACAGGAAATGCTAAAAAAGGATGAGTGTTATAAATAAATAAAAGATAAATACTATAGTAACTGCTCTAGACTTTTTATCATAAACTCAACATGTGAATCAAGAAACTGTATACAGTATACAGGTAGGGTTCGTGTATATTCTTAAATGTCCCTGTGATAAAGAGCATTTCTAGACCACAGACATCAACTGTGCACACCAATTAGAAGAAAAGAGATGTGTTGTTGAGCTGGGGGAGGGGGCAGAAATATTACCTCTTGCATCACCTTGCCTGGGTTAAATTGCTGTTTTGGGCATGTAAGCAATGATGTGTGGCCTGAGCATCCTCCATTCAAGACTCAAGTTCATGTGATCACAGACCCGTAGATGATTTACAAAGCAAGGACCAACCGAAATATGAAGTATTAACATTCCTTGTTTCCACTTGCTGTTTTTGAGAGTAGAAGAAAGAATGGGGACAGATTAATAGAGTTTTCTAATTTCCTAGGAGTTGGTTTAATTGGAATATTTGACCAGGATGTTGAGTGGGAAATAATCTAGTTCGGCCTGCAGATCTCTCTCTGCAGGGCGTTTCTGGAGCTTGGAAGGTGAGGTGATGTCGAGGGAGATCAGAGAGATGCCAGATTTAAACATAAACAAGTGACTGCTGTTATCTGATCTGCTCTGTGCCACCAGGATTTTTACTGATTTCTAATTGGTTTTACTTTAGTTAAAAAAAAAAAAAAAAAGCTAAGCTCAGGGTTGAGAACATTCCCACCCTCATCAATCTCAATCAGTTTTTCTCAAAATTTGATTTGCAGATTCTTTGCATTAGAATCACTACAGAGATTATCCCATTGGTCTGGGGATCAAGCTGGGAATCTACACTTTAACATCTTTAGATGCCACTTAGGGACTGAAGCATCTTGGTAGAACAACCTTTGTTATGCTGAACATTTTCAACTACATTGTTTCTTGGAACTTTGATGGTAAGGAGTATCTGATACAGTATTAGAGAGAGTTGCAAATTTCTGAGATTCTTCTCATGCCCCTTAGACAAATATTAGATATGAATTCCATGTAAGCTCCATTAAGAAAAAAAAAATTCTTGGAAATGCAATATAGAATTATCCCTTACAGCATATAAACTTTCTAAGAGATTCAGCCCAAATTCTTAGCTCAGAGCCAGCATTAGTGCCCCATGGCAGTCTTGTTGTTTATGAAGTTCTATGGTTTGCTCTCAGAGCAGTGGAAATAGGTTAGAGGAGTTAGCAGTAAATTCCTCAAATACTTCTTGGCATGAGAAACATATCACATACCCAAGTATGTTTTTCATTTATATATATTTCTCTGTGTCAGTGCTCATCTGTTTACTGGAATATGTGTCTTGATGGGACTAGATCTACATTTTTCTCCATCTTTTGTAAGATGTATCTTGGAGAAGAGATTTGTTGAGTAAAAAGCTAAATGAGATGATCTCTGAGTTCTCAGACTCAATGATTAAATGGTAATTTTCAGTCTTTATAAAGTAGAGTAATTCTAGCAATTCTACGGGTTCTGAATAAATAGTAAAGAACACCTTTAACAGATTCTTTTGAATGAGCAGAATCTGGACTATTTCTACCATTTTCATTGCCAAGATTGGGCTGATACCACAGGTAAGTCTGAAGTCTTTTCTCTGGAATCTGGAACACTGGAGACACGGCAATGCATCTTTTTTGTTTGCATTAATTTTCAAATACTCATATAAGCAAGGACTAAGGAGTTCCTAAGTGGACAATCAATTTTCATTTCTAGCAAGGAAGGAATAGCTTTCTCAAGTAGAAAAAATTACAGCTTGACCACTGGATTTTGAAGCACATTTTAGTCTTTTGAAGCTGTAATTAATACCAAATTATTTTATTTTGCAAGAAAGGGATCATTAAGAGTCTCATTTCTTAAATGAGATACACTTAAAACAATGAACATGAAATAAGCAAAATAGATTAATTATTAAATAACGCCAAGTTTGGCTTCTGATCCTTGTCAGTGAAGGCACATGCATTTTACATAATTGAAATCGGTGCACATACAACTTTTCAGTTATGGCTTTTCTCAGATACTCCTTTTCTGGTTTTTCATAGCCAGGACATTGATCTCTCTTTCCTAAAGGCTTTGCTCTCCCACAAATTCCTGTGGTAAAAATAAATAAATAAGTCAGTCTATGTCTTATAGTTGGATGCCGATACCTGGTTCCCATGTTGCTCTTTGAGGTCCCTTTGCTGTTGATCAGATTAGTTCCCAAGTAGTGCTCACCAGCACCTCTTCCAGTCTCCTTCCCATCCCTTACCACTGTCAGAGGCCTCCTGCCTGTGTGTCAGCTCCCAAATCAATGATTGCATTTTGGTTGCTGCTGCTTTGCTTGCTTTTGCTGGTTTTGATCAGTCCTTCTTTCTGGACATTGGATTTAGACTGGGCCTTGAATCTTATTCTGATGCTTCGCATCCTGTTGTTGCCTAATTTCAGACTCAGCAGAACAGTTAGCTGCTTCCCAGGGCCTTTAACCCAGATGCCCCAGTTTCCTCGATATTTTACTATACCCTTAAATGATATTCTTTTATCTTCTTTTGGAAAGTCCAGTGCTCTTCTACTAGAATTATGATTTAGTTGGCTACACTGTTCACCTATCCAAACAGTAGTCTACCATTGGGTCAGGCCTTTCTCTTTGTACTTCTTTTTTCAGAGTGAGTCTCCTACAAGGTCTACCTACTATCTTAACTTTAGCCTCTGTATCGATGCCAGAAATTAAAATTATCAATTTTTTATATTACCCATACTTGTCTACTTATAGTTCATTTAATGATATTCTTAGAATACTCTAAAACGAAATAAAAATAGTTGAATTCCTTTCGTGCAGTGTTTCTACTGTTCTGGTAATAACGTCATCCCTTAGTATCCATGGAGGATTGGTTCCAGGAAACCTGCAGATACCAAAATCCACAAATATTCTATGAAATGGCATGGTATTTGCATATAACCATATACTTCAAATCACCTCTAGATTACTTAAAATGCCTAATGCAATACAAATGTTATGCAAATAGTTGTTATGGTATATTGTTTAGGGAATAATGATAAGAAAAAAAAGGTCTTTCTTTTTTTCTGAATATTTTCAATCCATGGTAGGTTGAATCTGTGGATGCTGAACCTGCTGTAATAAAACAAATAAGCTTTTTTTTTTTTGTGGTTGTTAGGCACTGTTGAGGCTGTTCTGACTCATAGTCACTCTATATATAACAGAACGAAACTTTGCTGGTCCTGTGCCATCCTCACAATAGTAGGTATGTCCAAGCCCATTGTAACAGCTACTCTGTCAATCCATCTCATTGAGGGTATTCTTCTTTCTCAGGCATGATGTCCTTCTCCAGGGGTTGGTTGCTACTGAAAACATGCCCAAAGTAAGTGAAATGAAGTCTCACCATTCTCACTTCTAAGGAGCATTCTGGCTGTATTTCTTCCAAGACAGATTTGTTCATTATTTTGGCAATCCATGGTATATTTAATATCCTTTGTCAAAACCATAACTCAAATGCATCAATTCTTCTTCAGTCTTCCTTTTTTCATTGTCTAGCTTTCACATGCATATGCGGCAATTGAGAATAACATGGCTTGAATCAGGCACACTTTAATCTTCAAAATGACATCAATACTTTTTAACACTTTAAAGAAGTATTTTGCAGCAGATTTGCCCGATGCAATACGTTGTTTGATTTTTTGACCGCTGCTTCCATGGGCACTGATTATGGATCCAAATAAAATGAAATCTTGGACAACTTCAACCTTCTCTCCATTTATCATACTGTTGCTTTTTGGTCCAGTTGTGAGGGTTTTTGTTTTCTGTATGTTGAGGTGTAATCCAAACTGAAGTCTGTATTCTTTAAATTTCATCAGTAATTTCTTCAAGTCCTTTACACTTTCAGCAAACATCATTGTGTCATCTGCATATGGCAGGCTGTTATTGTGTCTTCCTCTAGACCTGATGCCATCTTCTTCTTCAGATAGTCCAGTTTCTTGGATTATTTGCCCAACATACAGATTGAATACTTATGGTGAAAGGATGCAATCCTGAAACACACCTTTTCTGATTTTAAACCACTCAGTATCCCCTTGTCCTGTTCAAACTACTGCATCTTGATTTATGTACAGGTTCCACATGAGCACAATTGAGTATTCTGGAATTCCCATTCTTAGCAACGTTATCCGGGATTTGTTATGATCTACACCGTCCAATGCCTTTGCGTAGTCAATAAAGCACCCACCCAGTGCAAATAAAACACAGGTAAACATTTTTTCTGGTATTCTCTGGTTTCAACCAGGATCCATCTGACGTTAACAGTGATATTAATCATTCCATGTCCTTTTCTGAACCTGGCTTGAATTTCTGGCTGTTCCCTGTCAATGCATGGCTGCAGCTGTTTTTAAATTGTGTTCAGCAACATTTTGCTTGCAAGTGATGTTAATGATAATTTCTGCATTCCGTTGGCTCACCTTTCTTTGAAATGGGCACACATATGGATCTTTTCCACTCAGTTGGCCAGGTAGCTGTCTTCCAAATTTCTTGGCATAGACAAGTGAGAACTTCCAGCATTGAAACATCTCAACTGGTATTCTGTCATTTCATGGAGACTTGTTTTTTGCCAATGCTTTCAGTGCATCTTGGACTTCTTCCTTTAATACCGTAAGTTCTTGATCGTATGCTACCTCCTAAAATGGCTAAATATTGACCAATATATTTTGGTACATTGACTCTGTATATTCCTTCCACTGCTTTTGATACTCCCTGTGTCATTCAATTTTTTGCCCATAGAATCCATTAATATTGCAACTTAAAGCTTGAATATTTTCTTCAGTTCTTTCATCTTGAGAAATGCTGAACGTGTTCTTACCTTTTCGCTTTCTAACTCCAGATCTTTGCATATTTCCTTATAAAACTTTGCTTTGTCTTCTTGAGCCACCCTTTAAAATCTTCTTTTCAGGTCTTTTACTTCATCATTTCTTCCATAGGCTTGTATGAGTTATGTAATATGAATTGTGTAATTTCAGTGATTCAACATGTAAGCTTAATGTTCTTATATTTGTAATTAAAACTGGCATTGAAAAAATAAAAAGATGGATAGTATAATTCATGCCAACAGTTTAAAATTTTAACCTTTTAAAATAAAATAAAAATAAATCATAAATAAAAAGTGCCATGACGAGTTGAAATACACCACAGAATCAAAGAAGAAATACATATATCATATACATTTGATAGTACCTTTCTCCTGCTTTTTGTAAAAGGGACCCCACATTTTATTTCACATTATCTCATAAATTATGGAGGAAATCTGAACTGTTGTGGAAAACATACTTACTATAAAGAAAAAAAATTAGTTGTCCTGTGTCTTAGTCATCTAGTGCTGCTATAACAGAAATGCCACAAGCGGGTGGCTTTAACAAAAAGAAATTTCTTTCCTCACAGTAAAGCAGGCTAAAAGTCCAAATTTAGGGTATTTGCTCCAGGGGAAGCCTTTCTCTTTCTATTGGCTCTGGTTGAGGAGCTTCTCAGGAGCAGGGACCCGGATCCAAAGGATGTGCTCTGCTCCTGGTGCTGCTTTCTTGGTGGTATGAGGTCCCCGACTCTCTGCTTGCTTCTCTTTCCTTTTATCTCTTAAGATAAAAGGTGGTACAGGCCACACCCCAGGGAAACTCACTTTACATTGGATCAGGGAGGTGACCTGAGTAAGATTGGTATTACAATCCCACCCTAATCCTGTTAACATAAAATTACAATCACAAAATGGAGGACAACCACACGATACTGGGAATCATGGCCTAACCAAGTTGATACACATATTTTTGGGGGGACATAATTCTACCCATATCATCCCCTGGAATAAAGATATCCTTAAAACATGTGCTGAAATCAGTAGCTAGACATAGTAAGGGAGAATCTGTATAAGAAATTACAAAGAAAATAATAGATTTATTTGATAATTCACAATTAAAAACTTTATACCTAAAGAAAAAAAAAGATAACTTGGCAAACTATTTCTAATAAGTGACAAAGAATTAACAATTTTATATACGAGATTTTCCAAATCAATACATCAATACTTTTATAATAGACAAACTGACAAAACTTATCAACAGACTACTCATAAAAAAAGAAATATAAAACATAAATAACTATAGGAAAAAAATGGAGCCCTGATTGCTCAGTGGTTAAGAGCTCAGCTGCAACCAAAAGATTGGCAGTTCAAATCCACCAGCTACTCCCTGGAAACCCTGTGGAGTAGCTCTACTCTGTCCTGTGGGGTTGCTGAGTCGGAATTGACTTGATGGAAATGGGTTTTTTTTTTTTTTTTTTTGATGTAGGAAGAAAGAAAACTTCACTAATAATAAAACTTTGAAAAATTTTATAAAATAGCTACTTTGGGCATTTATTTATTGAAGAAAAACACAGCATCAGGATTAGAGGAAGACATTAACAACTTGCCATATGCAGATGACACAACCTTGCTTACTGAAAGTACAGAGGACTTGAAGCACTTACTGATGAAGATCAAAGACTACAGCCTTCAGTATGGATTGCATCTCAACATAAAGAAAACAAAAATCCTCACAACTAGACCAATAAGCAATACCATGATATATGGAAAAAAGGTTGAAGTTGTCAAGGATTTCATTTACTTGGGTCAAAAATCAATGCCCATGGAAGCAGCAGTCAAAAAATCAAATGACGCATTTCATTGGGCAAATCCACTGCAAAAGATCTCTTTAAAGTGTTGAAAAACAAAGATGTCACTTTGATGACTAAAGTGTGCCTGAGCCCAAGCCATGGTATATCCAATTGCCTCATATGCATGTGAAAGCTGAGCAGTGAATAAGGAAGATCAAAGAAGAATTGATGCCTTTGAATTATGGTGTTGGTGAAGAATATTGAATATACCATGAACTGCCAGAAGAATGAACAAATCTGTCTTGGAAGAAGTACAGCCAGAGTGCTCCTTGGAAGCAAAGATGGCAATACTTTCTCTCGTCGTGTACTTTGGACATGTTAATTAGGAGGGACCATTCCCTGGAGAAGGACATCATGCTTGCTAAGGTAGACAAAAAACCCATTAATGAGGGCCAGCAAAAAAGCACAAGACTCTTGACGAGACGGACTGACACAGTGGCTGCAATAATGGGCTCAAACATAGCAAGAATTGTGCGGATGGCACAGGACTAATTAGAGTTTCATTGTGTCGTACCTAGTGTTGCTATGAGTCGGAACAGACTTGAAGGCACCTAATAACCACAGCAACACTCACCAGTGAATCAGCAAAGAAGGGTGTTACTGCACTGGCTGGGGTAAATTTTCTTGACCATAAAGGTGAAATTGATTGCTACTAGACAGTGAGGGGGAGTCCCTGGGTAGGTGAAATGGTTAAGGGCTCAACTATTAGACAAAAAGTTGGTAATTGGAACCCACCCACTGGCACCTGGGGACAAGCCTGGTGATCTGTTTCTGAAAGGTCATAGCCTTGAAAACCCTACGAAGCAGCTCTACTTTGCACACTTGTTGGGGTCTCCAGGAGTCAGGACTGTCAGGAGTCAGGGCCTCTAGGCAGGCCTCCCCAGCAACTAACAACAACCTCACTATGAGGGTAGGGAGGGGTGTGTCTGTAATGCAGGAATCCCCAACTTCTGATATTTTTCATTCTAATGCAGCTTGTTCTTTTGAAGATGACACATATGTATTTTGCTTTTCTTTTTCTTTTTTTAAAATCATTTATTCAGTGGACAATTTGCTGAGAATAAAACTTACATTCATTCAGTTTTCAATGAATGACTTATGAGCAGGTAACTGGGATATTTAGAATCAGAAGTCAGTAAACAGTGAAATAAGCCAGAATTTGTTCCCCTGAAGTCCCAATTCCTTAATTTCCCCTTGTTACTAGCAGTGTTCCAGAGTAATAAGAGAAAATGACTCATGAGTGGTTTCTTCTTACGATGGTTGTTTTAATTCTGTACACATTCTTCTGCATTTTTTTAAATCTTATTTTGTTGCCCTCAATGCTCCTTTCCTTTATCTCTGCCTTAGCACTGTGGTTGCTGAACAAATTGGTTCAAGCTTTTAGAGGCAATAGACGAGACTGCTTTTTGTCGTGATTAACTTTTGGGATTTATGAGGGAGGCTGCTCACAGAGTGTGGGCAGAAATCATCCACTACCCATATGTTGCTGGCACTGATAACATGTCAAATCTGTGAAGTAAGTCTGCACAATCAAGCCTGCATAAGTTTTAAGGGCATTTCATTTGAATGTTGGAGGTTTTGTTTTATGACCTTTGTTAAAGAAGAAAATCTCACACTATGGTAGGAATGAAAGAAAAGGAGTTTTATTGAGTAATAATACAGCTCAAACTGGGCAGTGCTAAGTAAAAATACAAAGCACTCCACCTTTCAAGCAGAGAGAGGGATCTAAACACATAGAGGACAAAGGAAAGGTAGGTGGTTAATGACAGATTATAGATAAGATCAGCTTCGACTTGAATTCCTTTGAAACAGCTAGGAGGCAGGGAGTTACCACTTGGTGAGTGGCCCCAGCCAGTTTGGTTATACATGATTTTGGTCATGAACACATTTTTTACAGGAACAAATTGTTTACATCTTGACACATTCTTCCCGTAAACAAATGGTTTACGTTCTGACCTTTTGCTTCCTGGGAATGCAGGTTAAGAATGCATTCTTACATCTGGTGCGAGTGCCTCCAGTTTGAAATGTTTCCATTTTACACCTTTTACTTTTTTTCTTAACAATTATTTAACCTCCAAAGGAGTTACCATAATCTATCTTTCATTGGTTTAAAAAATATTTTAAAGTACTATGAAAGTAAGAAGAGTTAAATAGATATGGTGAGGGCAAATTGGAAAACATGCATCCAATTCATTTTTTAGAAAATTCTTAATTTAGATGAGTTTGAATTAGGTAGTAATGAGGTTATAAGGAAATAAAGGCTATTCATTTTTTTTGTGTGTGGATAAAAATACTGATATAACATTTGTTGATTTCATTCTAAAGTTATGAATAGTATTCTGCAATTTAAACCTAATCATACTCTTAAAGTTATTTCAAGGAAAAGAAAAAAAAAAAAAAACTGGCCTGAGTCTCACAGGGAACAAGCTTCTATTTTCAGTTAAAGATGAGAGACTAATGAAATTCAGAGAGATAAAATGGCCTCCTCATAAATAACATATGTAATGGCATGGAACCTAGAAGCCAAGTTTTTCCCACTCAAACTCATGCATTTGTTGGCTAGTCACATGATCATGCAGGATAGGGGAGCAATATATCTTTTTTTTTTTGATACCTTGTCATTGCTGGTTTCCCAGGTACTCACAGCCTATGTGATTAGTGGCACATCTGACACTTCAGAGGTTGCAAAACAGAGCAACGATGGGCATAAGAGTAGGGACAATGGGAGAGTTTATTGAGAAATGGATGGAGCCCAAGGAAGGAAATTGTCCCTAACGTAAAGTTAGCTGAAGCGATACATTCCTTTTCTCTTGGGGGAAATCAATGTGTAGACACTAAATTAGCTTCTGAAACATGTAAGACACTCTCAGTAGTTTTTCCTGAGCTCACTACCTGCTTAATTTTGACATGAGAAGCTGCTTTCTTCTGAATCTAAAGCACAGTCACTTAGTTCGAAAGAAAGAAAGTATTCAAGTAAGTGGTCTTCAGGAGATGGGAGTGAGCTCTTGACAAAATCATTTTGATTCTCTTGGAATCCAGATTTCTGGGCTCATGGAATTGGGTTGACCCACCCAGGCCATCCACCCTTAGGTGTCCTTCTGAACCTTGAAGGAACTGGTTCCCTAGAATTACCCTCAGGTCAAACAATAGCCCTAGTAAGCAGTTTAACAGAGACTTTCAGCCTTAGGCCTTGGGCTCTTTAAGAGAATTATCTATGTGCCCCCAGTTTCGGGAAACCCTGGAGGTGTATTGGTTAAAAGCCACAGCTGCTAACCGAAAGATCAGCAGTTCGAATCCACCAGTTGGAAACCCTATGGGGCAGTTCTACTCTGTCCTATAGGGTCACCATGAGTCAGAGTTGACTCGATGGCAGTGGGTTCGGTGTGGTTAGCTAGCTTTGAGGAGCAGGAACCCCAGGGTCTGACTGGAAAAGGCATGGTATGTCCTTAGTGACTGTTTCCCCAACTGCCTGGAACCCTGCATGTGTTTTGATGTCATCTGTTAAATTAACATGACAATGACCAACATAACCTGCATTCACTGTCCTATCTTTGGAGCTCCTTCAAGATAGGTTAGTGTTGAAGCTGCCGATTTGAATCCTATCTACTCAGAATAAATATATTCTGTTACACTAATGTTTGGTATTTCTCTAAACATTCAGACTTTTAACACTCTTCACACACAGGGAAAGACAAGAGGCTGTCAGAGATTATTTATAAATTTTAGTAACATTGTAGACTTGTTTTAAAGAAAAAAATATTGATTTATTTATCTTATGAGGAGTTTTCGGTATGAAATCTAACCCAATTATATTTTTAAACATATTTGGTTGAAAAAAAAACTAAAACCAAACCAAACCCGTTGCCACTGAGTTGACTCCGACTCATAGCAACCGTATAGGACAGAGTAGAACTGCCCGAGGGTTTCCAGGCTGTAACCTTTATGGAAGCAGACTTCCACAGCTTTCTGCCACAGAGCACCTCGAACTGCTGCAGTTCAAACTGCCAACTTGGGTTAGCAGCCAACATACTTGACCACTGCATCACTGGGGCTCCTTATTTGATTGAACAGCAAAACAACATTTAAATATCAACCTCATTGTTTGCACCCCCTTGAAAACACTTGGATAGCATAGAGAGAGGCAATATAAGATAGCAGCTCAAGAACTCAGACTGGAGTCAAATTGATAGTGATTTGAATGTAGGTTTCCCCATTCACCATTGACCTTAGTAAGTTATTTATCTTTCTAAGCTTCATTTACTTCACCTATAAAATGGAAGTAATAATTGTGACTGTCTCTTAAGGTTGATGTGAAGATCAAATGGGAGTTCACAATAAATACAAGTTTTTATTACATTATATTTATTTCTGTGGCTAGTGGAACATACTATCGTCAAAAGTTAGGAATATTTTCTGTCTTTTTTGTGACCACAAAACCAAGATTAGATACAATGAATGTGTAAAATCACAAAAGAAGGGAGTGGAGTAGACAGATGGGAGTGATCCATGGCTGGAAATTTGCAGGTAAATTCAAACAAGCAAGAAGAGATTCAGAGGGATGGTGAGAAAGTGATTCACGTAATGTGCCTGGTAGATTAGACTTAATATGGAAGGAAGCAAAGCCCTATCAGACAAGAAGCAGAAGAAACTGGAGAAGTGGAGGAATCAGATCAAACATTAGGTGTAGGCTGGAGGTATGGTAGGAGAGCTGGAAGGGGAGGAGTTTATGCTCAGCAGGTTGAGTATTGGTGTTATGCTTTCTGAGGTAGAGCGGTTGTAGGTAACGACAAGCTCTGAGTGGTAATCATGCTGAAGAGAAGGGAAGAAGAGAGTGATTGGAAGTAATCGTGAAGGTCAAAGATCCTTGAAGTCAGAATGACAGATGAGTGATTTACACGTTCATAGGAGTCTCCAGAATGATGGCAGAAGATGGCTTGGAAAGGGAGCCTGAACCTGCATAGTGACAGGGGAATGAGCAGAAGGTGAATGTTAGAAATGGGGAAGGGCCAAGGATGTGATAGTTAGATAACTCAGGTCTCCAGGAAGAAGCTGTTATTGCACTTAGAAGCTGGGAGGCAAGTCACATCTCCTACCTTGAGGCATTTTGGGCTTTCTAAGAAAGAGTCGGAAACCCTGGTTGCGTAGTGGTTCAGTGCTACAGCTGCTAATCATAAGGGTCAGCAGTTCGAATCTGCCAGGCACTCCTTGGAAACTCTATGGGGCAGTTCTACCCTGTCCTATAGGGTCACTATGAGTCGGAATCAACTCGACGGCACTGGGTTCGGGTTTGGTTTTGGTTAAGAAAGAGTCTAAACTTGAAAGAGCTCAAGGAAAGCATTGCTGGAGGCAGAAACCAAGTTGAAGATAAGACAAGAAGGTGGAGGAGGGTGGAGGGCAATGAGACCCACCTGGCTGCACATTAGAATCACTTCCAGGGCTTCTAAAAATCACCCATTTCTGACCACTTCCCAAAACAAAACCAAAAAAACCAAACCTATTGCTGTTGAGTTGATTCCAACGCATGACAAACCCATGTGTTACACAGAGTAGAACTGCTCCACCAGGTATGCAAGCAGATCACCAGGCCTTCCTTTTGCAGTACTGCTGGTTGGGTTTGAACCACCAACCTTTAGGTTAGTAGTTGAATGTAAAGAGTTTGTGCCACACAGGGATGTGTCCCGAAAACTCAGTGAGTGTAAATCTCTCAGATTGGGCCTGATCAATGGTATCTTGTAAGTGTTCAGAATTGCTTGATGGGATGTTGAGGGGAGAAGTTGCTTGGTCAAGTATGAGTCAGCTGGGTGGAAGAACAGAGCCCTAGGACATGAGAGTGGAAGGAGGGAGCTGACTTAAGGCACTGGCATCTGAGCCTGTGATAGGGATGAACCTGGAATGAACTCTAAGTTGCTCATGCGCTGTAACTGCCTCTCCACAGTTTCCCAGACTTTCATTGTTGCCATAGCATTTTGTGGGCAGGAGGTCGGGAAGGCAACAACTGCTTTGGGGAAATACTTGGGATAAAAGGTCAGAAATAATTCATTTACTTTTATCTCCTTCTCACTCTCTTCCAGATTTTGTCCCTAAGACTTCGCTGCCCCTGTGAAATATAAATAACTTAGTTAGCCATGGTCCTTGCTGACTGTAGATGCTGCATCTGCTTGTGCTATTTCCTTTATTCTCTACACTCAGACACAAAGCCCAGCCCTTTGACCAGCTTTCTCAGTATCTCTTCTCACAAAGCACCAAGCTAAGGGATGTGCAGTTGATGGTGGCTTGGAAGCAATAGCATTTGGGTTTAAGGATGACCTGGATGGCAGCTGGAACTCCCAGCTGGAGACTGCTGCAATGCATCATCTATGCAAATCCATGGACACCTTATAAATTGGTAGACAAATAGGCCATCCAAGGCTGTCATTCAAAGTCTTCAGAACCCTACACTCTTCTCTTTAGCAGTAGGCAATTAAGCTTTTTTGTTCATGGGTTATACATACAGCTGTATGTACGTAGCTCCCCTCTATAGCCCCTCCACCCAAACATCACCCACAGTTAAAAATCCACCTTGGCCATACAATTTTCATGCCTCCATAATGAATAAAAAAGAAAACAGGCTTGGCTTTTTAGCTTCACAGATAGGAAATATCTATATATATCCTATATAGATATCTGTCTCTTTCTATATATCTATATATATGTGGAAACCGTGGTAGCATAGTGGTTAAGACCTACATCTCCTAACCAAAAGGTCTGCAGTTCGAATCCACCAGACGCTCCTTGGAAACCCTATGGGGCAGTTCTACTCTGTCCTGTAGGGTCGCTATGAGTCGGAATCTACTCGAAGGCAACGGATATATATATAGATATCTATCTCTATGTATATTTCAAATTTTGTTTTTCCTTCTGAATCTACTCCATTCTGAATAGAAAAACCAAACCCGTTGCCACCAAGCCGATTCCAACTCATAGCAACCCTTGAGTAGAACTGCCCCATAGGGTTTCCAAGGAGTGGCTGGTGGATTTGAACTGCTGATCTTTTGGTTAGCAGCTGAGCTCTTAACCATTGCACCACCAGGGCTCCTATAGCCCCTAAAAAAAAAAAAAGCATACCAAACCCGTTGCTGTCGAGTTGACTCCGACTCATAGTGATCCTATGATGACGATATGATAGCCCCTAGGGTCTCAATTTATGATTTTTATGATGTTAACTATTTGAATAAGAGGGCAGTATCTAAAAACAAGTACAGGGCAAGGTGAATCTGGAGAAAAATAACATTTTTACAAAACAGTATCAAAGTCTGTAGAGACCTAATTTACATGATTATACAGAATATTTATTGCCTCAGACTAAGACGACTGCATTAATATTACATCAGGGCCTTTCTCAAGAAAAATATGTAGTTCTTGCTTTATCTTTGCAAAAGTAAAATGCCCATGGTGGTGATTTTCCAGCAAAATAAGACATTTCCTCCTATACATATATTTAGGATATTCTTAGAAGGCTGAAATTGTTTGCAAGTTTTTAGTCTGTTCCAATTTGTTCTAGTTTATCTAATTTATACACATGTGAATAAATACATATACACACACATGGACACACTTCTAAAAAGTATTTGGGATGCCTCATTAGATTGAGATTTTTTAAAACTATGCAATTTTAAGTTTTGTCCACAGTGATTGAAATTATATTAGTATTTATGTAAAATTTTCATTCTTTGATACTTCATATAAAAATTTCTTTAGGATAAATCTAGTAGAAGCCTTTGGAAATTTTTTTATTAATTGCATTTCTGTCAGGAGGGAGCAGTCCCTGGAGAAGGACATCATGCTTGGCAGAGTACAGGGTCAGCGGAAAAGAGGAAGAACCTCAACGAGGTGGACTGACACAGTGGCTGCAACAATGAGCTCAAGCATAACGATTGTAAGGATGGCACAGGACCGGGCAGTGTTTCGTTCTGTTGTGCATAGGGTCGCTATGAGTCGGAACCAACTGGACGGCACCTAACAACAACAGAAATGTTTTAGTTTTAAAATAGGGGAAATTTGTAGTAGGTAATAGCAGCACAAATTGATAAGCAGTAAAAATTCTTAGAAATCTCAAAAAATCAAATTATACTAATGGAACATGTAGAAATTCTGAAATAAGAGTACCATAGAAAGAGGTTCATTAGTGTCTTAGTTATCTAGTGTTGCTATAACAGAAATACCACAAGTGGGTGGGTTCAACAAACAGAAATTTATTTTCTCACAGTTTAGGAGGCTAGAAGTTCAAATTCAGGGTTCTAGCTCTAGGGGAAAGTTTCCTCTCTCTGCTGGCTCTGGGGTAAGGTCCCTGCCTCTTTCAGCTTCTGCTCCTGGGCAATCTTCATATGGCTTGGCATCTCTCTTCCTGCATCTCTGCTTCTTACTTCTTGCACTTGCTTGTTTAATCCCTTTTATACCTCAAAACAGATTGACTTAATACACACTCTGCATTAATCCTGTCTCATTAACATAACAAAGACAACCCATTCCCAAATGGGATTATAACCATAGGAATAGAGGTTAGGATTTACAACACATATTTTGGGGGGACACAATTCTACCCATAACAATTGATCACTTCATAAATCATATTGAACTCAAGATGATCCTGTTCTTGAGGTAATTATGGCATTGAAATGCTAAATAAGAATTCAGAATGTAAGGAACATTTGACAATTTTCTCATTAGGTACTCAAAATTGTCAAAACCCCTTCATGCTAAGTTCTGATTTTGTAATTAAATAATACAACGATGTACCTAGGGTCGCTATGAGTTGGAATTGACTCGACAGCAACAGATTTTTTTAATGGTACATGGAGAATATCAAAGAATGTCAACACCAAATAATGTAAACGATGAAGATGTAAATAACTTGATATTATTTATCTGAGGGAAGACATGACACAAAAAAATATGATATAGTTATCAACTCACTTGGAAAGAAAGTCCTCTATCAAAAGTGAAATTATGTTGTTATAATATTGAATTTTAGAGACAAACAAACATGGAGTAAAACACTGACTCTTCTACTAACTTGTATGACTTACCTAAACCCAGTATGACTTGTAAGTAAATTAATATCTTGTTCGTTCAAAGATTAGATTAAATGAGATAATGTACAATATGTGGAAGAGAACAAAAATAGAATGACCATGCTAAACTGATAAGGCCTGCCAGTGGTATTGACATTCTTCTGGGCAATATTGGACATTGGTTAAAACTCTTAAATGACCTGTGGGACCTACGGTATCCCACCCATTTTTTCTGGTTTTCAGGTTTCTTAGAACTCTATTTTTTCCCCACTAAAAGTATTTGCTGCCCTCCAGTGGGGACTTAAGTAATAGTGAAAGGCAAAAGAAACATTCATTGAAACAAAATAGCTGCACTATGTATGAGCCTTAAATGTGAGGTAGTGCATCTAGGAAGTGTGATTGGGTAAAAATTTTATCTTTTTTTTCTTTTGTTCCCCTAGCTAAGCCTTGCAAGTGTATTTATGTTTTCCTGCGTCATAGTTAGGGAACCCTGGTAGGCTTGGCTTTGGGTTTGTGTGTGTGTGTGTGTGATATTTTGAAAACTAGGGGTTCCCCATGTAACCTAATGGAGGGCACCACAAAAAACATCAGCAACCAAGGTTTGGTGGTACAGATGGGTGACCACTGATTTTGGGATTTGAGAATAGTATCTGGTACTATACGGTTACCACCTAACTTTTAAGGAGGTTCTGTGGTAACCATATAGTAGCAGATAATATTTCTCAAAATTCATATTACTAATTAAAAATTTAAACACACTCTGTGACTCAATATGCTCCCATCAATGGAAACACATGGCATTAAAAAAAAAAAAAATCAAAGCACAAAATAATAGGGCCTGCAAAGAGTTTAAGAACATGATATCTGATGCTACATTGCCCAGGTTCAAATTCTAGCTTATACCAATTCCTAGCTGTGTGATCATGGGCAACTTACTTAAATTCTGTCATTTTTGTGACCTGTTCAACCCAGAGTTGTCTTTAGAGGTTTTTGTGAGTATTACATTAATCAACATGTTTAAAATGTTTAGAATAATCTCAGTGACTATTCTTTTCTTGCCCTTCCTCTCTGTCACCTGTTTCTCTTCCTCTCCTCCTCCTTCTCTTCTACCTCTTTTATTTTTATTATGGCTCAAGGGCACCATTTTTGATAATTTGTAAATATAAGTATAGAATCACTGCAAAACAAAACAAAACAAACCAGCATCATTACCAGTCTCATTTGTCTGGTCAATCCTTATTTCTTTTCTTCCATTCCATTTGGTGATCCAAGGAGCACTCCCTAATAAACCTTCTGCACACTAATCTTTAACTCACTGTCTACTTTCTGGAGAACTCAGCCTGTGACAATCACTACCACTGTGCTTCCACCAATAATAACACCTTCATAACAGTAACAATAATAATAACTAATATTTGAATGCTTATGATGCACTGAACACCAACACCATGGTTTACATGTATCATCAATATAGCTTGTAACTAGTTGGTGCAGTGGTTAAGAGCTACAGCTGCTAACTAAAAGGTCGGCAGTTCGAATCCACCAGCTGCTCCTTGGAAACCCTATGGGGCAGTTCTACTCTGTCCTATAGGATCACTATGAGTCAGAATTGACTCGATGGCAGTAGGTTTGGTTTGGTTCTACTCTGTCCTATAGGATCACTATGAGTCAGAATTGACTCGATGGCAGTAGGTTTGGTTTGGTTTTTGGTTAGGCACTAATATTACCTTCATTTTATAGATGTAGCAACAGTGGCTCAGAAAGCTTAAGAAATTTTCCTCGGTTACACAGCTATAAACTGGTGGAGTCAGGACTCAAAACCACGTGGTTGAGATCCAAAGCCTGCATAGTTGACTATGATACTATATCGTCATTTCGTGGGTGCTCAATAAATATTTATAGAACATTTTAATGTGCCTGGTTATTTTCATTTCATTGCTTTCAGAGTCTTCTTATCATGATAAAGTCCTATCCTGAATGGGCCTGTTATCTGGTGGTAATAAATGTAAACAAACTGACTGGGTAGTAAAAGAATGAGAAACAGACAATTCTCAGACCAAGACATTTCTCTAAGAGAAAACCTTTTTCCCCAAAGTTAAATGTGTTAAGGAATGTTGAATGTACAGTAAACACCTAAAAATATGCTCAATGTTACAAATATTTGGGGGAGATGCCTGTTAACACAACACTGAGGCACCATTTTATATCTATTGGATTGACACAATTGTAAAGAACTGATAATGCCAGTGTTTGCAAAGATGTGGGAAAATAGACACAATCATACACTGTCGATGAGCGTTTTAATCGGCATAATCACTTTGGAGAACAGTTTGACACTA
This sequence comes from Elephas maximus indicus, assembly GCF_024166365.1. NCBI lineage: Eukaryota > Metazoa > Chordata > Mammalia > Proboscidea > Elephantidae > Elephas > Elephas maximus. The sequence continues at coordinate 41,984,781 of NC_064829.1, read as the reverse complement.
TCTAATATAGGCTTGCTATGAGTCGGAATTGACTCAAGGGCAACGAGTTTGGTTTTTTTTGGTTTGAGTAAAGTTGAAAGACGCCCTGGTTGCACAATGGTTAAGCACTCAGCTGCTAACTGAAAGATTGGTTGGTGGTTTGAACCCACCCGGTGGTTCTTGGGGAGAAAGTCCTGGCCATCTGCTCTGTAAATTGTTGTTGCTGTTGTTGGGTTCTGTCGAATCAGTTCCGACTCATAGAGACTCCATGTACAACACGATAGAACACTGCCCAGTCCAGTGCCATCCGCACAATTGTAGCTATGTCTGAGTCCATGATTGTAGTCAGTGTGTCACTCCATCTCGTTGAGGGTCTTCCTCTTTCTCACTGACCCTCTACCAAGCATGACATCCCTCTGCAGAGACTAGACCCTTCTGATGATATGTTCAAAGTACATGAGACAAAGTCTCCCTATCCTCGCTTCTAAGGAGCATTCTAGCTGTACTTCTTCCAAGACAGATTTGTTCATTCTTCTGGCAGTCTGTGGTATATTCAATATTCTTTGCCAACACAATAATTCAAATGCATCAATTCTTTTTCGATCTTCAAACCCCTGTCACAAGGGGTCACTATGAGTCAAAAATCAACTCGTCATCACCTAACAACAAGTAAAGTTGGAAATGCACATACCTACAACTTTGCAGTTAAACTGAAATACCTAGAGAAATTCTTGTACTCGTTAAAAAAAAAAAATCCTGTTGCTGTAGAGTCGATTCCAACTCATAGAGACCGTATAGGACAGAGTAGAACTGCTCCATAGGGTTTCTAAGGAAAAACCCTGACATTTTGTTAGCAGCCCAACTCTTAACCACTGGGTCACTGGGGCATTAAAAGGATACTGCAACAGTTTTCGTGAAAGCAAAAATTTGAAAATATTTATCAGAAAGGGAATGGATAGATATGTTGTGGTGGTATATTTATATGATGGAATGTTTACACAGACTGAATGGATTTAATATAGATGTATCAATGTGAATAGATTTTTAAGACATACTGTTGAAAGAATAAAGCAAGTTTCATAATGCGAAATACAGATGATACCATTTATGTAAAACTTTAAAATCATCAACGTACATATACTGCTAATGGATACAGGCCTGTGGTGAAAGTCTAAAACCATAGACTGCAGCATACATAGCAGATCTATAATAGTGTTTATCTTGTTGGGGAGAAGGAGAGAGGTTGTATGGAACAAGACAAGAGAAAGAAAGAGAGGGGACTTAACTTTTCTTCTAAAATTTTCTCAAAACAAACCGACAAAAACAAAATGGATCCGAGGCAAATGTAAAAATAACTCAACATGTTCTGTTCTGGAATGATGGGATTTGCCTTTGTTCTTTATTGTATTTTATCTGTGCTTTTCAAAATACAATACAGTAATAGTAAAAGAGAGAACACATGTGCTTTTACTAATGAAATCTTAATCTAATTAAAGCTTTTTAAGTAGAAACAAATTATGAAACTTATTTCTGTATGGGTTTTAAAGTGTAAATATATTTTACACCAAAAAAAACTGGGAAATTTCATCTTTCTTTAAAAAAGAAATTTTTTTTCTTTCATTGGGGGTGAAGTGGGGACCCTGGTGGTGCAACTGTTAAAAGCTTGGCTGTTAACCAAGAGGTCGGCAGTTCAAATCCACCAGCTGCTCCTTGAAAACCATATGGGGGCAGTTCTACTCTGCCCTGCAGGATCGCTATGAGTTGAAATTGACTTGATGACAACGGGTTTGGTTTTGGTTTGCTGGTATAGGGAGAAAGGTGTTAGCCAGTGGTTCCTAAACCTGGTTGTTGAGAATCACCTGGGAAGCCCTTTAACATGCAAAAGTCTGAGCCACACCCCAGGTTTATGACTCATATTCTCTGGGGGTGAAGTCTGAAGATTTGTTCCCTTTATTTTTGCAATGTTCGAAAGCTCCCAGGAGAGTGTGGTAATTAGCCTGGCTTGGAACCCTATCTCCAGATGTCCTCTCAAGTTCCCTTCCTGCTGATTATGTTTTAAGGGTTAATTAGTGGCATATACGAGAGGAGCCTAGTCAAGGCTTTTCTTTCTCAGAGAGGGACTAAAAGTGTTGTTGTTGGTATTAGGTATGTCCAGTCAATTCCTGACTCAGAGAGCCCATGTGACAGAGCAGAACTGTCCCACAGGGTTTTCTAGGCTGTGATCTTTAAGGGTCTTTCTCCCACAGAGCTGCTGGGTGGGTTTGAACAGCCAATTTTTCATTAGCAGCTGAACCAGGGCTCCTTTTTCTAGTTTATAAAATTGGCCTTTCTTCTAACAGTGACCCCATGAGGCACATTCCTCCTTACCTTATAAATCAGTCCAGGCTTAAGATGACCCACGGTGCTTAGTTTAAAAAATAGGCACTTCCAATGTCCTGTTCTATATAAAGTTCTGAATGTTTTTCTCATTTTGTTGGTTCTTAGTTTGTTTGTTGCCTCCTTAATCTTCGAGATTGTTATTGGCAGTTGAATATCAGTAAAAGCATTATAATTTTGGTTGCTAGGTGTATAAATATTATTGCTGTTCTGTTTGTGTGAAGCTCATTGTCAGTACAAAAAGTAATAGCCCAGATTTTTGATTCCAAATTTCTGTGTTCTTTGTACTTCATTTGCAGGTGAATTATAACCTCCACTGGTACCTCAAAATAAGGTACCTCAAAATAAGGAGATAATGATTTTTGCCAGTGAGGCTTTTCATTTTGAAGGAGACCTCCCCATCAATCCTTCTGTGGGTTATTAGAGTTATGTGTTGTACAGGGCTTGAGACCATAAATATGTGGGTCATAAAGGGAGGGCCTCAGGAGAAAGCCCTCTCCTCTATAACTGCCATATAACGCATTTCTGATGGCTGGAAAGGTGAAAAACAGCAGAGAATACCAGGGAAGAATTTTCCTGGAGGAAGCATTTTGTGATTCTTGGTTTTTAGAGACTGTAGCTTAACAAGTAGCCTAAATGTATGTTTCTAAGTACTTTTTCAGTATGAAAAAGTGTAACTAGCAAGATGTTATGCATAGCATTTTCTTTAGTTGTAGTTTCTTCAATCTAATCACAGGGCTTCCTTATTTCTGCCCTGACCATGTGTCTTTAGCTCATGCTGACCCACTCACCCACCACTTTGCCAACATCCAATACATGGGCACTTAGAAGCCACATGTTTATAAACAAAGTTTCGTATGGTTTTCCTTCATTCTCATTCTTGTCCCATCCCCTACTCTTGACTCTACTCAGTTTCTAACCTATGACCTTCCAGTTTATAACCTAACACTTGCCCCTGAGATTTTACTCCAAATTCAGTTTTTCTAGTTTGAACCCAAAGCCTGCTGTTAGCCTCTTTCCTATCTGTTCTCTTTCTTGCCTCTACTTACCATTTCTGAATTGTCTACCTGAGCTGGGCTGTCTGACTTCTGAAAGAAGGAAGAAACCCTCCATAGTAAGGGATGAAGCTCTTGGACCCAATTTTGGTCTGATGGTCTCAATGAGCGAGTGGTCGTCAGTCTTCCAGTCATATCTGAGTCTGTATGGCTAGATTTCTTCTGTAAATATTTAGGATATATTTGTAGGGACTGACATGCCTTTTTATGATGTTGCCACTCTCAGGATATTTTGGAAACACCCCATCCGGATGGCGTTCTGAACATAATGTCTTATACTGTAAGAAATCAGTTGGTATTTGATGAGCAACTGAATGAGCCATTCAGAAATGCACAGGAAAATCAATCTAGTTGCTTTATAAAAATAATTCTGATTATATTCAAAGCAGCATTTCCCAGTATTTCATCACCTAAAATGTGTCATTATATGACTAAAAAATATTTAGAAAAATAAGTACCTTCCAGGCTGAGGAGTTACCACATTGAAGACTGGGAAGGAATTTCCCAAAGATTCAAACAAGTTACAAGTAATGGTGAAATTTCTGGGATAAATACATGGTCTCTTACAATGAATTATTTGAACGGAATTGTTCATTTGGTTGATATGTTTGATGGTGTTTTTAAAAATCAGCCACAATATTTTATAGCCACCTTTCTTACATTGGACTGCCTGGAAATAATCTAGCTTGGGGATTTTGTTTCCTATAGCATCATTTGACTGATTGAAAGCCATCTAAGCTAGAGAACAATTGCCCGCCACCAAAAGAAATCTCTAATCCTTGTGAAGCTATAATGAATAACATACCCAAGGAAACAAAGTAGATAAAACATTTTACTTTGCTTCTCATTTCTTGCTTTATGGCTTTTAGGTTCTTCAAATATTTTATTCACTATTCCACAAACATCATCTGTACACTTTCTGTATTTCAGGCACTGCGCCAGGAACCAAGTATATAATGATAAAGAAAATGGTCCTTGTTTACAAGGAACAAACAGTTGCTTTGGGAAGATAAATACATAAACAAATACATAAACAGCAATGGATACTATTTTAGAAGTTTGTCAAGAATTCTCTAGTGTTATAGAAATGATATATTGACTAGGAGGTTTGGGTGGGGTGATTATGTCACAGAAAAATGGTATTGATATAGGCCAACTGGCAAACTTTTTCTGTGAAGGACCAGATATAAATATTTTAGGCTTTTTGGCCACCCAGTCTCTGTCATAACTACTTGAGGTGCAATTGATTACTTTTGTGCGGCCTTTCTAGCCATGGTCTTGTAACTCCCACCCAGGTGATTTGGCAGGACTGTGTGATAGGACAATTGTGGCCCACCAAGAGGATTGGTCAGTTTTGCCTTAAAGGAGAGCCAATTCCAGAGCAGAGAGGAGGATCCTATCATCGCCAAGGAAGAACAACTAGGAGAGTGTGTTCTTTGGACCCAGGATCCCTGGCTGAGAAACTCCTGAGTGGGAAACTGAGAGAGAGCAAGCTGTGACCCTAAAGATGGTGAGAAGGAGTGGCAGGAGAGACCTGGCAGCAGAGACCTGGCAGCAGCAGATGCTGTGGTGGGCTTCCTGGCCCATGGAGAGAGAAAGCTGAGTGTTCTGAAGAGGTCTAGGGCCAGGGAAAGGTTTGCTTGGGAGCATGGTTGGGAAGAGGCTGTCCTGACGGAAGAACTGTATCCTGAGTGTTCCTGAGCCTAAATTGTAACTGTTACTTCCCTAATACACTCCATAATCATGAGTATGACCTGTGAGTTCTGTGTGGCCATTGCAATGAATTATCAAGCCCAGCAGAGAAGTAGAGAGTGCTGTGTGAGGGACAGTTGGTGTCAGAATTAGTAAAGATGGCGGACAGAGGAGGCTTGTCTGGCCTTCGTCTCATGGGGGTCAGTCTTAACACTGTTGATCTTGGTTATCCTTCCCCCTTGTGGGGTTGGAGGAGGTCAGACACTGGCCCCAGGCCATTTTTACACTATTCAACCTGCAGTTTAGTATGAAAGCACTATAGACAGCAGGGAAATGAATGAACATGGATGTGTTCCAATAGAACTTTGTTTACAAAAACGGGCAGCAGGCCAAATTTGGTACATAGGCCATAGTTTGCCAGCCCCTGATCTAAGTCTTGAAGGATGAGTAAGATAAAGGTATTTTCAGGCACAGATAACAGCATGATAAAGGCTCAGTAGCAAGAGAATATTTGTATCCCTGGGTAAAAGCAACAAACATAGCCATAGTAAAGAAAGCTGGGAACAAGTTGAGCAAGGAAGACTAAGACTATATTGGGAAAGTTTTCATATACCAATTTAAGGGGTTGTATTTTGCCCTACAGGGAGTCACCAAACTATCTTCTGTCCTGTGAAGCTTGTATAAATCAACATATTCAACAAAAGTCAGTGAGGGAAGTACAACCAAAAACCTCACGGGATTTGGTTTCTTGGTTTGGAGGTTTAGGGTCATGGTTACATGAGTCATCTCAGTTAATTGGTCTAATAACATGTTTGGTGATTTTGTTCTATCTCCTAGTTCACTGTGTAGTGCCTGAGGCCTTAAAAGTTTGCAAGTGGCCAACAATTGGTCTCACTTCGCCCGAAGTAGCAAAGGAAGAAGAAGCATCAGGAATGGAAGGAAGATATGGAATGTGTGGCTAATTGGCCCATGAACAACTGCCTCCTTTGCCATGAGACCGGAAACACTGGATGGTGCTACCATCACTGAACATTTTGATCAAAGAGTGCATAGAAGAATCCTGATCAAAAGAGGGAAAATGCAGGACAGAATTTAAAATTCTCATAGACTCTAGACTTTCTGGAGCCATGAGGGTTGGATGTACCCCTGAAACTATCCCCCTGAGATAATCTTTAAACCTTAAACCAAAAATATCCTCTGAGCTCTTCCTTAAATTAAAAAAAAAAAAAAGTAGTTTAGCTTAACTACTAAAAAATGCCTGCCTCGAGAATAAAGGTCTTTTAAGAACTATCTGTGTGGAGTCAAATTGACAACAGCAACTTGAAAGACTAGACAGAAACCTTAGGGGGCAATGAATTTATGTTAACAGGGGAGGAACAACTCATAAAAGGAGGGTGAGAATGATTGCACAACTCAAAGAATGTAATCAATGTCGTTACATGGTCCATGGAGAAACTGTTTAATTGGTGTATGTTTTGCTGTGTATATCCTCAAAAACAACAACAACAACAACAAAATACAATTTTTAAAAAGCCAGCGAAGGAAAGTCTATTAGAAGAAAAAACACAGGGTGAATAAAGATTGTGATTTTAACATTTTTAATGCTTAGCGGTGGCTTGGTTGTTGAAGACAATCATTGAAGACGTACATAGTCTAACCTTTTTTCTTCAGTTGTGTGCTTTCCTAGACAGCCAGCACAAGAGCCTGACAAAGGCAGCATACACATAAATCAGTGATACATCCCCCTAGCCTACTCTGTCTTCAAAGAACAACTTGTTTTTGCTGTTTGTCTAGAAATAATGGGACTGCTTGAGAAAAATCACTCCTCTAATAACTTTTCCATAGAAATTAGAAAAAAAAAGCACTACTGGAGAGAGTAGCATTTAGGTGAAATACTAAAATGAGTCAACTACAGAGATGAAAATTGCCCTGTAGGTAGGGAGATTTTATATGACAATTTGTCTTGAAGACAGTTTAAAAGAGAATTCTTCATGACGGGATATCTCTGAAATCAGCTATTAAAGCCTCTGGTACTAAGAGAACCTTGGAAGCCTTTTCTTCCCAGAAATTGACTGAACCAAATAGAAACTGTTTAGAAAGAGAATTTTAAGGCTGTTTGATTGTGTAAAATGTATATATTTAGAAAGATGATTAAATATTTCAAGAACTTTCACTTCCATGACATAAGAGTAATATCATGCAGACATCAGTAAGAGAAGAGATTACTGCTGTACAGAAGCAGTGTGTCTGTGGTGAAAGCCAGGACCTAACAGTCAGAAGGCTGGAAGTCTAGTACCATTGTATGGTGTGCAAAAGTTGGGCACTCTCTCTGAGGCCAGAACATCCTGATATTTTGATTGCAATGAAGTAGGGATTATGAGATACCAAGAAACCCATTGATGGAGGTAGAATCAGCAGGGTCTGCTGGAGGACCAGGAAGGAGTCTGTTCAGGGACCACTGGGTGACTGCTGAGGAAGCAGAGAGATGTGAGTGTCTTAGTTTTCTAGTGCTGCTATAACAGAAATACCACAAGTGGGTGGCTTTAACAAACAGAAATTTATTTTCTCACAATTTAGGAGGTTAGAAGTCCGAAATCAAGGCACCAGCTCTAGGGGAAGGCGTTTTCTCTTTACCAGATCTGGGGAAAGGTCCTTGTCTCTTCAGCTTGTTTCCTGGTTCCTTGTAGATCCCAGTGTTGCTTGGCATCTATCTTCTTCCAGGTCTGCTTCCTTGTTTGCTTGTTTAATCTCTTTTCTATGTAAAAAACATTGACTCAGACACATCCTACACTAATCCTGCCTCATTAACATAACAAAGACAATCCGTTCTCCAATGGGATTATAACCACAGGCATATAGATTAGTATTTACAACAGGTATTTGGGGGAACACAATTCAATCCCTAAGAGCAGTGCTGGACTCCCTGAATAATTTCATTAGGCCATACATTAAGAGGCCATAGTGTCTGATCCACTGCTGGTGGGAATATGAAATGATGTAGCCGCTGTGGAAAACAGTTTCACAATTCATCAAAAAGTTAAACATCAAATTAGCATATGACTCAGGAACTGCACGTTTAGGCATATACACCCAAACTTGAAAGCAGGTACCCAGACACTTAGACACCAATGTTCATCGCAACATTATTCACAACAGCCAAAAGGTGAAAACAAATGAGGGCTGTCAACGGATGCATGGGTAAGCAAAATGTGGCGCATACATCCAATTCAGCTATAAAGAGAAATGAAGTTCTGACACATGCTATCACATGGATGTACCTTGAAAACATTACCCTGAGTGAAACAATTCAGGCATAAAAACAATTCAGACAAATAGTGTATGATCCACCTTACGGGAAATATCTAGAATAGGCAAATGGATAGAGATAAAAGTTTATTAGTGGTTATCAGGGGCTGGGGAGAGGAAGAAGGGGAGTAACTCTTTAAGGGGTACTGAGTTTCTCTTTACAGTGATGAAAAACATTTGGAAATGGATAGTGGTGTTGGTTATACAACAGGGTAAATAGAATTCATGTCATTGAATTGTACACTTACAACTGGTTAAAATGGCTACTGTTTTGTTGTATATATTCTACCATAATAATTAAAAAAAAAAAAAAAAGACCATAGTGACATTTTATAACAACCACCTTTTCCTTTATTTGGAACACTGATCACAAGAATTCTCCCTAACCTGTTTTTAGCATATATAATATCAAAAGAACAAGCAGACATAAGTCCTCAAAGAAAGGAAGATTTTCGGCAAAGAACGTTTAAACTCAGTGTATTAAAGGAGAACTTTTAGTAAAGAACCTTCTGAGACTACATGAGACACTTTTATCACAAGCAAGTTCTTTCTTGGAAGGGGCACAAAGACATTAGCACATCATCCACAAAAGCAACAGTGACAGCATTGTTGTGGCCATGATCTTCTTACAAAGGGAAAAATCATATTACTGAGGTGCCAAGTGAGAGTTCTTTTTGGGGTATTTTCCTGAAGTCTTCCCATTGAAACAGGGAGACACTTGGACTTGAGTCAATATCCAGCCTTAAAAACGAAACACAAATGTCTTCAGATGGGAAATGGCCTTCAGATCTCGTGCCTTCTGGGGAGCCTATAATCAAGTAGCAAGGGATCTCAGTGACTTTGATGAGGAAGCTTCCAGAAGGGCTCAGGCAGATCAGGAGGAGGCTCTGCATCCTTCACCTTTGGTCTGTGATGGACTACCCCTTGAAATGATGCCAAGTGTGTTGGCCATCTGCTGTTTTTTGCCTTCCTCCTTGCGGATATCAGCCTAGATTTCCTTTTGGGAACTACTCCTTCATTGCACATAGTCTTGGTTGGACACAAATTAGTCAGAAGATCAAAGCTCTCTTTCAGAATTTTAACACACAGCGGAGTAACACAAGGAAATAATTGGAACTGATTATTCCATGTGAGGAACTGAGTGACAGACATGTTTTCCTACCCACTTAAAAAACAAAACAATAACAAAACCAACACAACCAAATAAACCAAAAAATCACCAATGCACCGTCAACCCAAATATTAGCTGAACCAGGGCAAATGTTGTTCTGTCCCATGGTGCTAGGGCTAACCACAGTCTTTCTTTTTGAAAATAACCAAGGCAATTAAAACAACTTCAATTTAAAAATGACACCAGTGCTAACTTCTTGCAGTGTTAAATATAAAAGTGAGAGAGATTGTCGTACCTCCTCGGAACATGATTATAAAAAAATTAGTCTTTTGAAGACACGCAAGATCTTTAGCATTGTTTTCTGGCTTTTGTCACAATGTGATAAACCATTTTTACAAGTTTCCTTCTCTTGCAATAGTTCTCCATCTGCAAGTGCACTGCAAACCGTGTGTAGCCCATAATGTATCCACCACATGGTGGCACTCTGGTTGTGCCTATAGTGAAATTCCTGGCGTTGGCTTTTTAGGAAATAGGAGGATCAAAATAGGAACTGCAACAAATTCACTCCTTAGCTTTCCAGGGTCCGAGGAAAAAATGCTCTCTTTACTGTTTCTCTACCTCCTCCCCGCATCATTCTTCTTTGGTTTCAGAGGCCTGCAGGTGCCTTTTACTTTGGTTTATGCAGTTGCAGCCTCCAGTACCCAAAGGGGAAGACCTGGCAGCACCTACCTGATCCTGAACAAATGGAGGCTGCTGTAAAGAATGTTACCCTGAATCCTTCCTTGTGACTGTCCTTCTCCGTGTCTACTCAGAATCCCCATCATCCTCTCCAGAAATGAATCACTAGGGATTATCCAACACACCCCAGCTTCCTGACCAACAGCTCCCCCACTCTAAGCAACCTGAAATAAAATGTACTAATGGGATAAAGAAAAACAAGGTCTAATGGGTGGAGCCCTGCTATGAATCTGTTTGAATTTAAACTTTAAAGCTGCACAAAGCAAATAGTCCTAGGGGTAGGGGATGGCATAGAATAGCCTCAATGTTTGCCTGCAGGGAGCCTGTGTTTTCTCCTGGGAGAAAGCTGTTTCAGTGTACAGGATGGTCCAGTTCTGCCTACTGGGGGAAAGGCTGGCCTGACGATTTCTGCTACAGAATTCACAGGAGGCAGAATAGCATTTCAGCTGAGCTATACGAAAAGGAAATTGTAAGTAGATGGTTCATGCATTTTTTAATCAAAGAAAAGGCTATTAAATTATCTATTATTTTCTTTAGTCGTGGAGGTATATTAGATTTTATTGCTGTGTAACAAAATTCCATAGACTTAGTGGCTTAATAACACACACATTTACTAGCTCACGGTTCTATAGGTCAGAAATCTGGACATGGCGTGGCTGGGTTCTCTGCTCTGGGTATCACAAGCTGAAATCAAGGTGCCAACCAGACTCTGAGTCTTCTCGAGGCTCTGGGGAAAAAAAAAAAAAAAAAAAAAAAGGCTTCCAAGCTCAGTGGTTGTTGACAGAACTCTTTTTTTTTCTTTTGTAGGTGTTGACAGAGGTCCGTATTTTTCTGCTGTCAGCTGGGGTCACTCTCAACTCCTAGAAACCACTCACAGTTCCTTGCCCCTCTAGGCAATTCACAATATAGTTTTTCCTTCTTACAGGAGAGCCAAACATGTCTTTCTGGCTTCTTCCTCTGTGACCAGATGGAGAAAAAACTCTCTTCCTTTAAAGGGTCCATATGATTAAGTCAGGCCCACCAGACACTCTCCCTTTCTTAAAGTCAACTGATAAAAGTCCTTAATTTCATTTGCAAAACATCTTCACAGCAGTACCTAGATTAGTGTTTGAATGAATAATTGGGAGAAGGTCTGTGTATACCATGGACTGCCTTTTGGCGCTCTGGTTTTACTTCACGTTTTGATCAACTCGTTTCCTAAAAAGACGCCATCAGTGATTTCACTACAGGCACAAGCAGAGTGCCAGGGACAGGTGTGCTATCTCAAAACAGCTACTTTTTCATAACCTCGCTCCCCTATCCCTGTTCTGATATCAGATATAGCAGTGTTGGAGTGACCCTCCCAATTTACTCTGCCTTAAAAAAATCATTACCGTCGAGTCCAATTCATAGTGACCTTACTGGACAGAGTAGAACTACCCCATAGGGTTTCCAAGGAGCAGCTGGTGGATTCGAACTGCCAACTGTTTGGTTAGCAGCTGAGCTCTTAACCACTGCACCACCAGGGCTCCTACTCTGCCTTAGGAAGAGTTATTGTTCTGGTCCTTATGTACCTTTATTGGTCCGAGTCAGGGGATAGGAAAGTTAGAGCTGAAAAAGGTAATAGAGATATAGAGCTCAACCTCATTGAGATCATGAGAGGCAGCAGGTTCAGAAAGGGCTCAGAGTCGCAGAGGGCGCTGGGTTTGGCTCTGGCCAATGCCTTCTGATTTCCAATCCAAGCCTGTTCCAACTTATTAGTGCTGCTCCTTGGTGGGATTTTCACTAGGTTAAGGGGAAATGAGAAGGACAATGTAGTAATTTTTTTTCTACATTTAGTAGCGCTAAATTTTTTTTTTTTTAATTTAAATGACTACCCTTTAATATGAGATTGTAGTGCCTACTTTTCTCTTCATTTTTTGGTGATGACAAGGAATGAGCTAGCCAAAGCACAAAGAAACAATTCGTGCAGTTATTCCATTTCTAAGTGAGGACTTGGTATAAATCCTTTAAAGGAAAGAGAAAAAGAAAATCACATTCGACGTGTAAATATTATGATCCAACTATTTCAAGTACTCATTCTGCTTTTTAGTTATTATTCACTATTGTTCTGAAGAAAATTTATTGCCTTTTAAAATTACAAATTATTTTATAATCCCTCTCCCTCTACACTAGTACCCTGAAGTGGTGAAGACACTTAGGCATGGTAGTCTTATTAGGTGTTATTATTATGGATTTGATGCTCTAGGGACAGTTGGGATCAACTCATACAGCCCCTGAACACTAATCTATCTCCCTTGATTTTGACAGGGTCAGCATACATTATGGAAATTATAATTATTTTTCCTTTTGGAGTGATAACTGTAATTCTAAGGATTATTAAAATTAACAATACGATAAAGAAAATGGGTACATATATGAAAGTTGTCATTTAGTGGAGGAAACCCTGATGGCATAGTGGTTAAGAGTTACAGCTACTAACCAAAAGATCGGCATTTTGAATCCACCAGCCACTCCTTGAAACCTTAAGGGGCGGTTCTACTCTATCTTAAAGGATTGCTATGAGTTGAAATCAACTTAATGGCAACTGGTATCATGTTTTAGAGGAGTTCTGGTGGAGCAGTGGTTAAAGCCCTCAGCTGCTAATCTAAAGGTCAGCAGTTTGAATCCACCAGATGCTCTTTGGGAGAAAGATGTGGCAGTTTGCTTCTGTAAAGATTTACAACCTTGGAAATCTTATGTGGCAGTTCTACTCTGTCCTTTAGAGTCACTATGAGTCAGAATTGACTCACCTGCAATGAGTTTTTTGTTTTTTTTTTTTTGGTGTTATCAGGTTCTAGACACTCCTCGAGAAACCCTAGTGGCATAGTGGTTAAGTGCTATGGCTGCTAACCAAAGGGTGGGCAGTTCGAATCCACCAGGCACTCCTTGGAAACTCTCTGGGGCAGCTGTACTTTGTCCTAAAGGGTCGCTATGAGTTGGAATCGACTCGGTGGCAATGGGTTTGGTTTGGGTTTGGTTTAGACATTCCTTCAGGCACTCTGATAAATTTTCTCCGATTCATTCATCAAGCTGCAAGGTAAATATTGTCTTTACACACATGGATAACAACTTTCAGAGACATTAAATAACGTGGCCACAGTCACACATCTGGTGAACATTGTTGTTGTTAGCTGCCATGGAGTCAGCCCCCAGCTCGTGGCAACCCCACACACAGCAGGATGAAAAGCTGTCTGGTCCTACTCCATCCCCATGATCAGTTGTTGATCTGACCATTATGATCCACAGGGTTTTCATTGACTGATTTCTGGAAGTAGATAGCCAGGACTTTCTTCCTAGTCCATCTTAGTCTGGAGCAGTAGTGTTTCAATGGTCAAAATCTCACCTTCGATGCCTGAGACCCGGGCTGGATTCTCAGCCAATGTACCTCACAGGCAGATACCACCTGTCTGTCCATGGGAGCTTGCATATTGCTATGATGCTGAACAGGTTTCAGCGGAACTTCCAGACTGGGAACTAAGAAACGGTAGTGCTATAATTTGAACTCAGATCTTTTGGACTCCATAGTTGAAGCTCATTCTGCTATCTCATACGTGGCCATCAACCAGCCACCTTTGCATATGTGCATATCTTTATATCATCACATAAGAATAATAATTACATTCAGACATAAGAGAGTGTACTGCAGCCCAGAAGCCCTAGATCTGGAATCTGGATCAGTGTTCTTGTCTTGACCCTGTCAGTAACTATGATGGACTGTAAAAACATCACGGCAGTGGTGTCTGACCTCCTCTAACTTCACAAGGCGGAATGAGAATCAAGATAACAGCCCAAGGCTGATTCCTATGAGGCAGAGTTCAGACATGCCTCTTCTCTCAACCATCTTTACCAATTCTAACATCAACTGTCCCTCCCATGGCATTCTCTACTTCTCTGCTGGGTTCGATAATTCATGGCCACACAGAACTCATAGACAATACTCACCATTATGGGGTTTATTAGGGAAGTAACAGGTTACGGTTCAGGTTGAGGAACACTTAGGGTGGAGTTCTTCCATCAGGATAACCTCTTCCCAGCCATGCTCACAGGCATGCCTCTCCTTGGACCTCATTGGAGTCTGCCCTGCTCAGGCAAGACAAAGCTCTTTTAGCTCTGCTGATAAGTGCCTGGAGGCACCCCAATTTGCTGATAAGCCTTGGCCTGAAGGTGTTCAGCTCCACCTCTGTGGATCAGCCAACGAGGCTCCACCAAGTGCCTGGAGGCACCCTCGTAGGCCAGCAAGCCTCCTGCCCAAAGGCACTCAACTTTCTCTCTCTGTAGGTGGGGAAGCCCACTGTACTGTCTTATGCCGTCTCTCCTGCCACTGTTTCTCTGGCACCACTTTTCACTGACTTCAGTGGTACAGCTCTCTCTCTCTGTCTCCTGGTTCCAGGAGCTTCTCAGAACAGGGATCCCAGGTCCAATGGACGTACTACGCTCTTGGCTCTCTTTCCTTGGCAGTGGTAGGATTTTCTCTCTGCTCTGGAACTGGCTCCCTTTTAAGCCTATTGGGATAGAAAAACTGACCAATTCCCTTAGTTGGACACAATTACCCTGTTTGCACAGTCCTACTGTCATGGATTGTGTTGTGTCCCCCCAAAATATCTTTCAACTTGGCTAAGCCACGATTCCCAATGTTGTGTGATCGTCCACCATTTTGTAATCTGATGTGATTTTCTTATGTGTTCTAAACCCTGGTGGTACAGTGGTTAGGAGCTCAGCTTCATTTGGCAGTTTCATTCCACCAGCTGCTCCCTAGAAACCCTATGGAGCGGGTCTACTCTGTCCTATAGGGTCGCTATGAGTCAGTATTGACTTGACAGCAACGGGTTTTTTTGGCTTTATGATGTTAATAAGGCAGGATTAGAAGCAGTTACGTTAATGAGTCAGAACTCAATCTAAAATATTAGGTTACTTTTTAAGTCAATCTCTGTTGATACATGAGCTAAGTGAGCAGAAAGATCTGGGGAACTCATACCTCCAAGAAACAAGAGCCGGGAGAACAGCATGCCCTTTGGACCCAGGGTTCCAGTACTGAGAAGTACCTCGATCAGGGAAGACTGATGACTAGGACCTTCCCTCAGAGCCAACAGAGACAGAAAGCCTTCCTCGGGAGCTCGGACTTCTTGCCTCCTAGACTGTGAGAGAATAAATTCCTATTTGTTAAAGCATCCATTTGTGGTATTTCTGTTATAGCAGCACTAGATAACTAAGACACCCACCTAATCACTGGGGTGGGAGTTACAAGACCATAGCGACAAGGAAGGCCACACAAAAGCGGTCAATTGCACTGCATGGACTTGAGTTAGTCACTTTAAGTTCTCTGAGCCTCACTTTCTGTCTTAGTCACCTAGTGCTGCTATAACAGAAATATTACAAGTGGATGGATTTAACAAAGAGAAATTTATTTTCTCACAGTCTAGTAGGCTAGAAGTCCAAATTCAGGGCATCATCTCCAGCAGAAGTCTTTCTCTTTCTGTTGGCTCTGGAGGAAGGTCCTTCTCATCAATCTTCCCTGGACTAGGAGCTTCTCCATGCAGGAACCACGGGTCCAAAGGATAAGCTCTGCCCCAGTGCTTCTTTGTTGGTGGTATGAGGTCCACACTCTCTGCTTGGTAACTTTTCCTTTTATCTCTTGTAAGATAGAAGGTGGTGCAGGCCACACCCGAGGGAAACTCCTTTTACAATGAATCGGGGATGTGACCTTAGGAAGGGTGCTACAATCCCATCCTAATCCTCTTTAACATAAAATTACAATCACAAAATGGAGGACAACCACACGATACTGGGAATCATGGCCTAACCAAGTTGACATGTATTTTTGGGAGACACAATTCAATCCATGACACTTTCCTTGTCTGTAAAATAAAGGGGTTGGATTGTGTGATTCCAAAGGCCATTCCAGGTAGAACATTCCGTGACTGCCACAGAGTAGAAGTAGCTCTTCTCTCCTCACCCAGTGTAATTTATCAGTCCTTGCTTCTGATCTGAAAGGCTGACCTTCCCTTTAAGTGCCTCTTACACTTGGGTTAACTTGTGTTATTTCATTCGTTCCCTCAACTATTCATTCACCCCTTTTGCTATTTATTTCTGTGGCTGTTACAATTGCCCTTGATAATATCAATATTACTGTGGCTACTACCAATACAAGAAGCTGGACTATATGAAGAAGAACATGACATCAGGAATGGAAAAAAACTCATTAACAACCTGCAATATGCTGATAACACAACCTTGCTTGCCAAAAAATGAAGACGACCTGAAACACTTACTGATTATGGTAAAAGTCTACAATCTTCAGTACAGATTACATCTGAACATTAAGAAAATGAAAATCCTCACAACTGAACCAATAAATGACACCATGACAAACGGAGAAAAAATTGAAGTCATCAAGAATTTCATTCTATTTGAATCAACTATCAACACCCATGGAATCAGTAGTCAAGAAATCAAACGACATATTGCATTAGGTAAATCTGCTGCAAAAGACCTCTTTAAAGTTCTAAAAAGCAAAGATGTAACTTTGATGACTAAGGTGCACCTAACCCAAGACATGGTCTTTTTAGTCACCGCATATGCATACGAAAGCTGGACAATGAAAAAGGAAGACAGAATAAGGCTTAATGCATTTGAGATGTGGTGTAGGTAGAGAATATTGGATGCACTATGGACTAGCAGACAAATGAACAAATCAGTCTTAGAAGACATACAACTGGAATGCTTGTTAGAAGTGAGAACACCAAGACTTTGTCTTGCTTACTTTGGACTTGTCACAGGGAAAGACAAGTCTTTAGAAAAAGATATCATGTTTGGTAAAGTAAAGACATGTTTGGTTAGCAAAAAGGAGGAAAACCCTTAATGAGATGGATGGATACAATAACCTCAACAATGGGCTTAAACATATCAAAGATCACGGAGATGGTGGAGAACTGGGCAATGTTTTGTTCTGTCACCACGAGTTAGAAGCAACTCGATGGCAACTAACAACTTCTGATATTACTACACTGCTGCTGTCACCTGTACAGATGTTGCAGCTGCCTCCTCTATCACTACTAACTACTATTGCATGCCCACTCTTAACTGAATTCCAAAATCTCTGTGAGATAGTTACTATTATCTCCATTTCACAATGGAAAATAAAAAGAAGCGTACAGAATTAAAAAAAAAAAAAATTACCAAAGGTCACCTAATTAATGGTACGTACAAGAGTCTCTAAGAATCCCCTGGTGGTGCGAATGGTTAAGAGCTCAGTTACTCACCGAAAGGTTGACAGTTTGAACCCACCCAGCATCTCTGTGGGAAAAACACCTAGTGATCTGTTTCTGTAAAGATTACAGCCAAGAAAACCCTATAGGGCAGTTCTACTCTGTCACATGGAGCCGCTATGAGTAGAAAACAATTCAACGAAACCTAATAACAACACAGGAGACCCTGGGTGGTACAGTCAGTTAAGAGCTCAACTACTAGCTAAAATGTTGGCTGTTTGAACCCACCCAGAGATGCCTTGGAAGACAAAGGCCTGACAATATGCTTCCAAAAGGTCACGGCCTTGAAAGTCCTATGGAGCAGCTCTATTGTACACTCATGGGGTTGCCATGAGTTAGAAATGACTGGATGGCAACTAACAGCAACAACAGGATTTAAACCTGCCTTCCAAAGCACATGGTCTTTACCACAACTACCAACATGACATTTATTAGATCTTCCATGTCTAATGTTTGCTTTCATAAAAAAATAGTCATTTAAATAGTCATTACAGAAAGTAAAGTGGACTTTCCAGAAAGATGTACTATATTTATCTTGTGACTTTCTTTGCTCCCTGGCACATACTCCTGAGAGTAGGTAGACCCACATTTGAGAAGCTGAGGGAAAAGTATCTAATACTGGGATTTTATTTATACAACAGACGTTTACTGGAAGCTGTTTTGTGACAGACTTTTGCTAGGTACTGCAGGTGCAAAGATGAATAACACAATCCCTGCCCAGAGGCAGTGACAGAGTAGCCTGAGTTTTCCTGTGGGGGAAAGGGGGCCATCACTAAGAGTTCTCCTGAAGAAAATGGCTCTAAGAACTCTGTTTTTTCCAGGGGTTAGTCAAAAGTGTGCAAAACATGATCCTCAAACCGAGCTACTTATAGATGCTTCCCAGTTTGGGGAAAGATATTTATGTTTGAAATTGAGAGATTTGGCTTCGAAGCCTAGTATGGGACGGGATATAGACAAAGCATTAGGAATGAACTTTCCCCGAGGCACTGAGGAGAGTTTGGCTGAAGAAGATTATTTTCAGCAATGAAAATGAGCCCAAGCTCAGAAGCCCAGGGGCCTAAAACAAGGGGATGGGAAGACATGTATCTTCTCTCAGCCACCGGCCAGAGAAAAGTATGGGTGTGTGTGCACATGGCTGTGTGCCCTGAGGAAGGGAATCCACCAGGACATGTTCTGTTGTTGCAATAGGCTGATGCCCATTTTCCCTGAGTGTAGAAAGGAGAGATACTGGGAATTCTGGGAATGGATGTGGCCAGAAGCCATAGGAGTAGAAGCAATGCAAATCTTGAAGATGAACGATATTTTTGCTGTCTCACAATTCAAAAAAACAAACCACAAAGCTGGTAATTTTAGCCACCAAGCTTCACAAGGTATGTGTAGTAGTGGTGTGGAGGTGAGAAGGTGTTTATTTTCTGTTATTATCTACGGTTTATATAATGTAGCCCTCTACATTGCTTCATGCCCCCTACTTGCCAGAGAAATTGCTTCCTTTGTCTGAACTTGTTTACAACAGATGCCTTATTACAGCCTGGGTTTTAATTGTCCTTATCAACACTGAAAACAAAATGAAGAGGAAAAACAACAACCGCAAACTGTGTCTATCTACAAACGTTTTTAAACAGAGCTGGAGGAAGTGGTAAATATATTTCAAAATGATTTGAGCTTGATAAGGAGTCTGGAAGCCTGGCCCCTGCCCCTAGGGGTTAGGTCTCTCCAGGAGGGATAATTAGGACTATTTGTGTTTGTTATGTGCAGACCGGGCTGTAAGGATCTGCTGTCTTTCTCTCATTCTCGTGTATGATTTCTACTCAAGTGGGCTTTTTCTAAAACGTGGCTTTTATATTTATTTGGGAAACAGATTTTAGTCCTTTTTCTTTCATCCAAAATCCAAATTATTGAATTTCAGGTACTGATTTGATAACAGTGAAATTCCAGACCTAGAATACAAAATATTTGTTTATATCGTACATATATTTTAAAAAATCTGCACATATAAATGTGATGTTGTATTCTGAAAAAAACAGCACTTTCCTTCCTCTGTTTACAACTGGTTAGAAAAAAAAAAAAAACTCTGAATGTAAATCTAAGGTCAGGAATTACTGAGCTTTGGATGTCTAATTTTTCAAACAGCATCTGGTTCTTGGAAGGCCAGCTCTGTACCCAGCTATGACAGGCCTTGAAGCCTAGAGCGATTGTACTACAGTTGAGGCTTCAGCTGCTGCTGCCTTGGCGTAAGAAGTGCCTCTCCTAGCTACTTAATCAGTAACTCGGAGAACACACTAATTAGAAAGAGTACCAAAACACATCCCGCCTTCACTTCGCCCTTGCAACAGAGCAAGTTCCAGTAGGTGCAAAACATGTAGTATTTAATCTAATATTTTACTAAAAATCAGTATATCGGAAAAAGGAGAGACAGTATCTTGGCACCTCTGGGTGCTAACAGCAAACCTTGTCCCTTGAAAAGTACACAGTGCCTTGGTATTAAAGATTAACTCCGTTTGCAGGACAGGAAACATCCTGGGCTACCTGGGCAGATCTGGAGAGTGACAGCCCGTGCTTGAGGACAAGGGCTCCAGTGTATAGGATGTTAAAACACAATTGAGGGCCTCGCTGAGGGGGGTGAGGGTAGTCAAGGCGAAGAGGGGAGGTCAGCGAAGTTCTGATGGAGATCAGAAAGACTGATTTTAAAAGAAAATTGTGTATGGAGCTTTTGCATGAACAAGCATGAAGAGAAGAGCAAGTTAAAATTCAAAGAGGTATTTAAAGAACAAAAAGCAGGGGTGACTTCCAGAATAAGGAAGCTATCACAAAGGCAGGGGCAGAATGAGTCATTGAAAATTACTGACCATCAGCAAAATTGTGGACAGCTCGTGGAAGTCCAGGCAGGATGAAATGTTCTCTATGAGGATGTTGGTTTACGGTTAGAGGTGAATTATAAACAGAGGACACAGGAAGGAATAGCACATTCAGGGAAAATATGTACAGGTCAGTGAAACCCAGAAAGAAGCTTTCAAATGGGAGATAGGACTCAGCTTTTTCTTCTACTCCCCTGTCTAGGTAACTGCTGCCTCTACAGCCATCGTGGGGAATTGTTTGGGCCCCGAATCGCACTGATTAAGCTGTAGAACTACATTTCCTGTGGGTGTGCATAATATGTTTGTTGTTAATTGCTATCCAGTTGATTTCAACTCAGGGTGACCCCATGTGTGCAGACTAGAACTGCCCCATAGGGTTTTTAAGGCTGTGACCTTTTGGAAGCACATCACCAGGTCTGTCTTCCCAGATTGCCTGTGGGTGGGTTCAAACTGCCAGGCTTTCAGCTAGTAGTCCAGTGCTTAGCCTTCTACACCATTCAGGGACCTACATAATATGCAGACATGTGAATATGTGGTAGGGAGTCATGGTTTCCAGGAATGTTCGAGCTGGAAAGAGTTTTACATATCATCTAATTAAACTCCTTCAACTCCAAATGTGGAAACTGAGACTCAAACAAGTGAAAAGACCTGGCTAAAATCCATATAACCAGACGGATACTTGTTCTGTTCTCCTCTCGCTCTCTGTTTTTCCTATCCCTCTGAAACTAAGACTGTATCTCTTTTAGTGATCAATGTGATTGATTCTTCTCTCAATATTTAAAACATATATATAAACACTAACAGAACATAATCAAGTCTCCTTTTTCTGTTGTTTTATAGCACATGTGCCGTGCATCATTCAAAATTGGGAAGCAGCCTTTTTAACCCCTAGATTGGATCCATTCTTTTGTTGGTTTTATACAATATGCCAAGCAAATGGCAGCCAGTTGAAGAAAGCCTGATCCAACAGGTGCTAGGCTCATGCAATCTCCAAATCTGTTTATTTAAAGCTCAACTTTGAAACATGAAACTATGACTTTTCATGAGGCATGAAACCATGACTTTTTAACCAACTAATTCATTTATTATTCATCTGAGAAAATTGGAGTCATTACCATGTGCCAAGCAATGTACCAGAGTAAACTACAGAGATGCAATTCACATCCCTGACATCTGACACATGAGTTTGCAGTCTGGTGGGGAGAGAGCCATTTATATAAAACCACCAAAGCACATCAGTAATTTATGGCAATAAGTGCTATGAAAACTGATCAATTGTTTCTGCTGTGGCGTCTTTATTCATACAACCTCAACATATTACCAAGTCTATGTACTAATGGAAGGCCAGCTAGAAAACTTAGATCCAAATAAGAAAGTTACCAATACCATGAATATAAGAAAACTTCATTTACAGCCCCCTTATTTTTTTTTTTTATTTATGTGGTTAGTTACTCCTTGGTTGGTTGGCTGACATTTTCTTCTTTCAAAGCCTCTGAAACCACTTAAAGAAGCTAGCTAACGCCACAGTCTTTGTATTTGCCATTGTCTTGTACCGTTGAAGTACTCCAGGTATTATAAAATCAAATGGTTTCTTTTCCGTTGCACTCTTCCTGGTTCACCATCTATGAAAATCTCACTGAGACTGATCTAGTTACAGCCACCACCCATTGCCCAACCTGCCAACAGCAGAGGCTGACACTGAACACTCAGGATGGCACTATTTTTTGAGGAGACCAAAGATGGCAAGTTGATTGCATCAGATTCTTCAACTCTTTCAATTGTTCTTTCAAAAATTGAAAATATGTGTTTGTCTGTACCAGCAGTATCATCCAACAGCTCAGTGAAAGTCTGATTTAACAACATGGGATCAATTATTCCAGTCTTCCTATTTGGCCCAACTTTTAAAAAAACCTATATATAATAAATATATAAAAAATGAAACATTGCCTCAGAAAAAGGACACATTTCACAATTGAGGGTTTTTGTGAATGCATGACCATGAGATCCACTGGTCCTAATGTATACTGTATGGCCTACAAGTAGATAGCCTAATTGAATGACAGAATGGTTTATAAAAGTCTCCACAAAGGCACCAGTTTGGGGACAATGCCCTGCAAGGCTAGAGCACTAACATCTATGATATAGCCTGTACAATGAACTAATAGCTAATATTAAAGCACTGTGTGCGCAACAGGTAAAATAGGTTTGAAAACCAAGGGTGGAAATAAGATTGGCTCCTCTCACCACACTCCCAGCTACACACCTGGGAATGTGTGCTTCCTGGTCTGGAAACTTCAGGCCCTACTGGAATATAACTCCTGGTTCTTTGGAAGTGGAGAAACTTCTTCCATGGGGAGGGACACAGTAAAGGTGCCACTGAATCTAAAGCTATAACTACCACTTGGCCATTTTTGGCTCCTCGTGCTGGTGGGTAGACAGGCAAATAAAGGTGTCAACCTATTGAACCTGATAACTGTGGAGAGGTAAGATTGCTACTAGGCAATGCTGCTAGGAGTACTGCTGAAACCCAGTAACTCATTGGAGTAAACTTTGGTGATACCATAACCCACCAACCCACTGCCATCGAGTCGACTCCGACTCATAGTGACCCTGTAGGACAGAGTATAAAAAAAAAAAAAAAATAGCTGCCCCCATATTTGCTGATAAAAGTAAATGGGCAATATCAGCAACTGTTGTCCAACAGAAGCAAAGCAATTAAAGGTTCTAAACCTTTGGGGATACCCCCGTTGCTGTCAAGTCAATTCTGACTCATAGCGATCGTGTAGGACAGAGAAGAACTGCCCCAATTTCCAAGGAATGGCTGTGGATTCAAATGGCCAACTTTTGGTTAGCAGCCAAATGCTTAACTATATGCCACCACAGCTCCTTTGGGGATAAAGTTCTGAGTTTTTCACTTCGTCAAGCGATCCGAAATCAAGGGAAATTCAGAACCAGTGGTGGAGAGAGATAAATATCAATTATGGCATTGGAATTAGTTGTAGTAGTTGGGACTGTAGCTGGTACCATTACCATTTTGTATTAAGTATTTTATAGGTATTACAGGTGACCACCACCTTGAAGATTCTATGATGGATTGGACTTAATCTAAGGCACAAGTGGGTCTCAGAATCCAAGGAATGGGCTGTATCAGACACCTCTCATGCTTTGCCTCAGATGCTCTCTACCCATCATTTTATCCCAGTCATTATTGTGATACCCTATGGATGTAAGTGCAATCTGACTATACCTCAATTCAGCTGGATTGAGTATCTTTCACTTTTTGCAATAGGTTTTTTCTGCTGCTACTACCTGGATGTCTGTGGAATCCACTCAGCCATTCTAATGCTTGTGCAAACCTGCAAGTGCAATGGGCAGTCGTCAGCCATGGGGGCAGCAGCTAGTGGATACATATTTTACTCTTCCCTTGAGCAGACAATCCTAGTTCTCACTACACGGCTCTTCAGAACATTTCCAGGAGGGTGGAGCCCTGGGTGCCAGAAGTAGGAACTAGCTTGATATAATTTCTTGGATTGGTTTTCTCTCCTCTCATTCACCCTTCTCTGCCCCCTACTCCTGTTCTTTGGGACTAGAATCCAAAACAATCTTATCTCGGGATCTGCATTGTGGAGTGATTCAAACTAAGATAATAGATGTTCTCTAATATAATTTTGTTGCTGTTGTTTGTATCCCCTTAATGGGGTGTGTACCTTCAGGCATGTATATGCTTGTCACTTCTATGTTCAGATTTTCTCACTCTGGCTGTGCATTTTACTATATTCCTCTGGGTTTTGCTTTGCCCTGTATGTTCTATTTTTCTTCCCTGGCCTAGATCTTTTTCCTTCCAGGCAGTCTGCACCATGTCCCTTTAGCACTTCCCTAAATGTTGCACACTGATATCTGTGTAAAAAGTGGAACAATTTGTGAAGGCATGTATGAAATGACATCCTGTGCCTTCCATCATTTTCCACCCACTGAAGTTACTAGAAACCATATATCCATTTGAAACGGACAAATTATTGGTGGTATATTTATAGTTTTTTAATGTGTAATATTTGTATAATCATATAGACTCAGTGGCAGTCCTAATTGGCCGTTAGTTTAAATAGCCAGCTTACCCATGCTGCAGTTTTATAGGCATAGCCTGATTCTCTATAAATAATTGTGATGAATTAATTATTCAGGAAAATTCTATTTTATTCTAGATGGATTTGCATCTGTTCCAAATCAGTAAGTAGTAATTCAAAAGAGCTACCTCTTGACGTTCAGCATCAATCAGAATTCAGGAAATCAAAGCCACACGTTCCTTGTAGCTCCTGGTATTGATTAATAAGTTATTTAAATAGTGTGTCTGAGAGAGAACAGCATGTTTCCTCCATTTCTCCTGTAACTGTATACACATATCTATAGCATGTGTAATGGTGTATGTGGTAAAATCAATCTCTTCCAATTAAGCTGCCCTTCAATAGTATCCTTCTAGTGGTGAATACCAGAGTTTGTTGCAAATGGCTGATAAAATTAATGCTGAAAAAATTTTATGAGGATGTAAGTCAAACAGAGCAACTCAAGATCAGATCTGAAGTATGGAATTGAAAAAAAAAAATCACAAAATGAGACCAGAGGAGACAGCTCCAAGAGAAAGTAAGTGGAAAGATCATATCTCAGAAATATTTTAATCTAGTAGGAATTCATAGATGCATCCAGTATCAATAGTCTTTAAGATATGTCATGTAATAGAAAACCTGAGGAAGACTCAGGGCTTTTTTCATGCCCACATTGATTTTAAAACAAAATATAAAAAGGCTATTTATTAAAACAAATGAACTCCCTAACATATTTACAATTCTGTCTCAGTTACTAAAAAAAAAAACAAAATTTTTTTTTTTTTTTTAGTGCTGCTGTAACAGAAATTCCACAAGTGGATGGCTTTAACAAAGAGAAATTTATTTTTTCACAGCAAAGTAGGCTAAAAGTCCAAATTCAGGGTGTCAGGTCCAGGGGAAGGCTTTCTCTCTCTGTTGGCCTTCTCATCAATGTTTCCCCAGATTAGGAGCTTCTTCGCTCAGGGACCCCAGGTCCAGAGGATGCGCTCTGCTCCCATCATTGCTTTCTTGGTGGCATGAGGTCCCCCTGTCTCTCTGCTCGCTTCTGTCTTTTATATCTCGAGGTTGCCTCAAGACACAATCCAATCTTGTAGATTGAGCCCGGCCACACTAACAAAACTGCCGCCCATCCTCCCTCGTTAACATCACAGAGGCAGGATTTACAACATATAGAAAAATCACACAATACCGGGATTCCCGGCCCAATTGTTACACAGATTTTTTGGTGGGACATAATTCAATCCAGGACAAATGAGATATCAAAAACTGTGCTTCTTATAGATATCTGCTAAATATTAACCTATTGCCAAAGAGAATGATAATGCAACTTAGTCCTAATATTTATACTCTCTGTTTTCACTTGATTGTTAAAATTAATTTCAGGACAGACATCTGAAATATCTGTTTTTTTCTCATCTCCCTCATAAACACACACAAATATGCAGTATTTAACAAATAACAATTATAATTTCATATTCACCCAGATATTAGATTACTATTTTCCATGACTTACACCTATAGACACAGTCAGCTTTTTTTATAAGCAGTGTAAAAACTAATCAATAAAAATAAATTGGATTCTTCTACCAAAATGTAACAAATTTCCTAGCACTTTATAAACACTTTCAAAAGAATAAAACATTATTAATAGCCTCTCTCATCACTTACCAGCATGGTTAGGTTCCAAAGACCAAGTCATTTTGTGAAAATGGAGGACGACCACGTTAGATCACAAAATGAATATGGCTATATCATTACATCAATGCCAAATCACATCATTACATAACTGCCAAATTATAGCATTACATAACTGCCAAACCACCAAGAATCATGGCCCAGCCATGCTGGCACATAACCTTAACCACCACAGCTAGCGTTACTCTCATTTCATACAACACACCTCAGCAGTTACTCTTGGATGTCGTTAATGTGCAAAATAATCAGAGAGTAGATTTTTTGCTATTGTTGCAAATACAAAATGTTGAAAAGGAAATAGCCAATAAGTGAGGAGTCTATATAGCCTCAAATGTCTCTTTCTTTCATTTTATTATTAATATCTTAGATTATATGAATATTTAACAACCCTCAAAATATATCTGCTTAATGCCAATATATGTAAAGCATAGTGCTGTCTTAATTTTCCAGTACTGCCGTAATAGACATACCACAAGTGGGTGGCTTTAAAGAACAGGAATTTATTTTCTTATAGTTCTGAAGTCTAAATGTCCAAATCAGGGTCTTGATTGTATTCATTCCTTCCTTGGTTTCCCTACGGTATTCCTTGGTATAATTCCTTGGTGTAATTAAAAAACATAGCAGTACAATGACAGAGAACTTCCAGAAATTCAAGGCAGATTCAGAGAAGGATGTGGAACAGGGGATATCATTACTGATGTCAGATGGATCTTGGCTGAAAGCAGAAAACACCAGAAAGATGTTTACCTGTGTTTTATTGACTATGCAAAGACATTCAACTGTGTGGATCATAACAAATTATGGATGACTCTGTGAAGAATGGGAATTCCAGAACACTTAACTGTGCTCATGCAAAACCTGTACATAGACCAAGAAACAGTCTTTTGAACAGGACAAGGGGATACTGCATGGTTTAAAATCAGGAAAAGTGTGTGTCAGGGTTATAACCTTTCATCATGCTTATTCAGTCTGTATGTGGAGCAAATAATCTCAGAAGTTGGACTATATGAAGAAGAATGCGCATCAGAATTGAAGGAAGTTCATTAACAACCTACTATATGTAGATGACACAACCTTGGTTGCTGAAAGTGAAGAGGGCTTGAAGCATTTAATGATGAAGATCAAAGGCTACAGCCTTCAGTGTGGATTACACCTCAACACAAAGAAAATAAAAATCCTCACAACTGGACCAATAAGCAACATCATGATAAATGGAGAAAATACTGATGTTTTCAAGTATTTCATTTCACTTGGATCCACAATCAATGCCCATGGAAGCTTTGCATTGGGAAAATCTGGTGCAAAAGACCTCTTTATAGTATTAACAAGCAAAGATGTCACCTTGAGGACTAAGGTGCTCCCGACCTAAGCCACAGGATTTTTTAATTGCTTCATATTCATGTGAAAGTTGGACAATGAATAAGGAAAATCGACGAAGAGTTGATGCCTTTGAATTATGGTGTTGGTGAAGAATATTCAATATGCCACGGACTGCCCGAAGAACAAACAAATCTGTCTTGGCAGAAGTACAGCCAGAATGCTCCTTAGAAGCGAGGATGGCCAGCCTTTGTCTCATGAACTTTGGAAATGTTATCAAGAGGGACCAGTCCCTGGAGAACGACATCATGCTTGGTAAAGTTGAGGGTCAGCAAAAAAAAGGAAGACCCTTGATGAGACAGATTGATGCAGTGGTTGCAACAATGGGCTCAAACATAGCAAGCATTGTGGAGATGGCTCAGCACTGTTACACCTAGGATCACTATGGGTGGGACCCAACTTGATGACACCTAATAATGACATTTCTTGGTACCTTGGTGATTCTCACATACAGCCTGTCTTCCCCAGTTTGAGCAGTGATCTGTGTCCAATCTGCTCTATTTATAACTCAGAAGTGATTAGGTTTAAGACATACCCTACATTGATACAGTATCATTAACATAACAAGGAAAACCCTATTTCCAAATAAGATTATATCCACAGGTGTATGTGTTAGAATTCCAACACATATTTTTTGAAGACACAATTCAATTCATAGCAAGTGCCAGTATTGATAGGCTATTTTTGAAGTCTTCATTCTTACAGTATCGGGAAATTATTTACAGAAAACATTATACTGAAATCAAAACTTTTAAAATTTGAGTTTCATAAATCAATAAGCAGGAACTTTAAGAGAAAATGAAGTATTAGTTTTTTTTTTTTTTAGATCTTTCTCCCAGGCTAATTTGAGGCTTCACTGAAAACTAGAACCATAACTTGTTCATCTTATATTCCCCAAATCCAACTCAATACCTGGCACAAATGTATGTGAAATAAAAGAAAACTTAAGTGTAATAATCTACAAATTATCATTATTTCTACGTGAGGGTAACTATTTATTTTTGGAAGGAGTCCTGGTGGCACAATGGTTAATCGCTAGGCTGCTAACCAAAAAGTTGCTTGGTGGTTTGAACCCACCCAGTGGCACTGTGGGAGAAAGACCTGGCAATGTGCTTTTGTAAAGATTAAAACCTAGAAAATCGTATGGGGCAGTTCTACTCTGTCACATGGGGTCTCTATGAGTTGAAAATTGACTCGATAGCACCTAACAACACCAATAACAATTTATTTTTGGAATCTTCTGCCAAAATATAGAACTTCTTCCTTGACTCAGATGGATAACCCATTTTCTGAAGAACAAGATTTTATGATACTTAAATATACACAAACATAATGATGACTTATGAATCTAGCAGCAAACTTTCAAGTAATTTAAAAGTATCTGAAAAGCTTGAACCAGAAAAACAAGAAATAGCAGAAACATCTTCTGGAAAACATTGTTGAAGAAGAAACTCCAGAGTTTGTGTCTGACATATGGCAAATGGTCAGTTCATAGACCAGAAGGAAACAACATTGGCTTTAAAATCAAGCTGGTGGTGTGCAAGTAGGTGATAGACAAGATGGAAGAAATAAAGAGGTAAATGAAGACAACACAAAGAATGTTAAGAGATCAGCAAATACTGTAGAGTAAGGAAGTACAGTGAGATGGTGACAGTAATAAGAGTAAGAAAAAGTGGGCGGAAAGTTCTTAAAGGCGATATAATGCTCACCTCTGTTATTCCCAAGGGCACCATTGCGCCACAGTAAGAAGTGTAGGAACTCAGGAAAATCTGTGAGTGTGCAGATGGCTTCATATCCCTCAGTAGAAAGCGTTTAGAGAGAGAAGACAAGCTAAACCCCATTTATTTTGATTGTCTCAAAGCACATCTGTATTCAAGTAGCGTCATGCTTACAGCAACCCAACAGCTGTCTGTGGCCCATTCCCTATTGTTCAGGGAAGAGTTAACCTCAATAAGGTGAAGTGCTGATGTTGGTAGTGCTGCAGTAGACCAATCAGGTGTTGCATATATGCTGTCCTTCTCTAGGATTCAAAACTTTCCTGAACTACCAGCAAGCACCTCTCTTGCACTCGATTCAAATTGAAAAAGCAAAGACTTAAACGGAAATGCTGTTGACTAAGCTGTGTGAGACACAACATTAGAAGTGCAACTGGTTAAAAAAACAGAAAGCCATGATGTTTTGGAACAGTTTTGCAGCTTTTTTTCCCCCCTGAAAACAGCCTAACCCCTTAAATAGTTTTTTTTTTTTTTTTTTAACACTGATGAAATTGGCCTGTTTTGGCAAAGCTTGCTAAATTCTAGCCTGGCAGGGGCCAGTGAATCAAGTGCCTGAGGGTATAAGAAGAATTAGGAAAAACTGACAGCTGTCATAAAAAAAATGCTATTATTTCAGGCTTCAACAAAATAAAACTACTGATGAAGGAAAAATACCCTTCTTACCAGAGTTTTCGTATTTGTCACCATTTCTATATTGCTAATGGACTGTAAATGCTTATGAATGGATGTAGAATTTGTTCAATTCCCTTTACAATTTTCTCTTCACTTTAGTTTTTTGATCCCAGACCTCAGAGAGTGGACCTCAGTAAGCTGGTTCTCCCAGAGAAAAGGGAAGAAGAGATTGAAAGCCCTACAACCCAGGAAGCCCTCCAAACCAAAACCTGTTGCCATGGACTCAGTTCCGACTTATAGCAACCATATAGAACAGAGTAGAGCCGCCCTGTAGGGTTTCCAAGGAGCAGCTGGTGGATTTCAACTGCCAACCTTTTTGGTTTGCAGGCTGAGCTCTTAACCACTGTGCCACTGGGGCACTGGGAAACCCTCAGTACCAGGTGAACCAGGGTAGTGCTTCATCCTGTTGTTTTCAGTTGATGTGGCGTCAGTTGCAACTCATGGTGACCCCGTGTGCACAGAGTAGCACTGCTCCCAAAGGTTTTCAAGGCTGTGATCTTTCAGGAGCAGGTCCCCAGGCCTGCCTCCCCTGGTGCCTCTGGGTGGGCTCAAACAGCCAACCTTTCAGCTAGTTGTCCAGCACAGCCGGGACTGACTCTTGGCTCACTCTAGATCCCAGGAACTATTTGCAGATGTGTATCAGAACCCTGAGAAGTAGGGGAATGCAGTTGATCTGACCTAAGGAGACTAATCTCCAATAGGGAAGAACTGCGTAACATTTTGAATGGTATAGGGTAATGGTTCTCAAACTTGGCTGTGCGTTGGAGTTACATGGGAGCTTTAAAATCTGTTGATACCTGGGTTCCACCACCACAGGTTCTGAAGTAATTGTTTTGGGAAGTGGCCCAGGTAAGTTCCCCAGGTGAGTCTAATGTGTAGCCAAGGTTGAGAGCTACCGATATAAAAAAAAAATTTTTTTACAGGGGATCATTAAAGTGTTTTTTCTATTTACTATGTTAAACTTTCCATGTGAAAATATTTTGAATTCCTGATATGGATTTCTCTTTAACATCAGCTGTAGATAGAATTGATGCCTTTGAATTATGGTGTTGGGGAAGGATATTGAATATACCATGTACTGCCAGGAGGATGAGCAAGTCTGTCATGGAAGAAATACAGCCAGAGTGCTCGTTAGAAGTGAGGATGGTGAGACTTGGTTTCATGTATTTTGGACATGTTATCAGGAGGGACCAGTCCCTGGAGAAGGACATCATGCTTGGTAAAGTAGAGGGTCAAGAAAAAAGAAAAAAAATCCTCGATGAGATGGATTGATGCAGTAGCTGCAACACTGGGCTCAGTAAAAAAGAGGAAGACCCTCAACAAGATGGATTGACAGGGTGGCTGCAACAATGGGCTCAAGCATAACAACAATTGTGAGGATGGTGCAGGACTGGGCAGTGTTTCCTGCTATTGTACATAGAGTTGCTATGAGTTGGAGCCAACTCGGCGGCACTTAACAACAACAACATAGACAGGATATTTAAATTTCACCTTATTTAATACCAATGATCACACAAAATAGCCTGTAAAAAAAGACAAACACAAACTATTTGAACAGAGTGAGCTAGTTTAATTCTATCTTAACAAATGAAAATATTTATCTATTAGTTATTAATTGGATTCACTTCAATTGGATCACTAAAATTAGTCATTTTCATGATTAAGTCTTTCGAAAACATGACCCCTTTGTCTTTCTCACCTAATAGCAAGCTTATCTGAATTTTTTGATGAATAGTGTCTGTTATAACTGACTCTTTCTTCAGTTCAGAACAAGTTTTAATCTCTATTCAATCTATTGTTGTTGCAACAGAGAATGTAATTGAGCAGGGTGATATTAAAAATATCTAACAATTAATAAGGCACAGACACAATTTACCAAGGACATGGCCCTGGCTGTAAAATAAGGTCGTAAGGAAACCTGAATGGGTCAGAATTAATCCTTTAATTGCTCAGTCAAGGACAGTCCTGCAGATCCTCTGCCATGTCTGAGAAGGTTACTTAGGGGAGTTTGGAAAATGCTGTTTACCATCCAGAAGTATTTAAATATTTAACAATTGATATGATTTTGCCAATACACATCAGCTGAATTCTGGCCTTAATACTGAGTTCATCAAAACTTCTAATTTCATATATCCACGATCAAGAATTTTGGTGTGAAACCAAGTTACAGGATAACAATCAGAACTCTGGTTTGCTGTTTGAACCATTTTATAGCTATCACTGTGTTTTGCAGTGCGAAAAGCATGCACTTTAAATTTAGGCCTGGATATAAATTCCAGCTTTGCCGCTTTACTGATGTATAATTTTGCATAAAGTGCTTCTCTGAGCCACAACTTCCATCGTTGTTTAGGTTTTAATGAGGGTTGAATGGAGGCAGGGGTCTTGAGTCTTATTACGCACTTAATAAATGGTAGGTATACTTATTATGAAAAGCCTTGGTGCTGCAGTGGTTAAAGGGCTCAGCTGCTAACCAAAAGGTTGGTGGTTCAAATCCACTAGCTGCTCCATGGGAGAAAGGTGTGACAGTCTGCTTCGGTAAAGATTTACAGCCTTGGAAGCTCTGTGGGGGCAGTTCTACTCTGTCTTACAGGGTCTCTATGAGTAGGAGCTGACTTGACATCAATGGGTTTGGTTTGGTGGTATACTTACTATGATGGCAAGGTTTTCCAGCTTCCGTTGAGGTACTTTTACTGCTCACCATGCTGATACTAGGAGCCCTGGTAGCGCAGTGGTTTAGAGCTATGGCTGCTAATCAAAAAGCTGGCAGTTCTAATTCACCAGCTGTTTGTTAGAAACCCTGTGGGGCAGTTCTACTCTGTCTTATAGGGTTGCTATGAGTCAGAATCGACAGCAACAGGGTTTTTTTTTTTTTTTTGGTGCTGATACCTAGCTCTAATTGCTAGATTATTCCTTATTATACTACAGTTTTTGTCCGAAATATTTACTATCCCTCCCCATGGAAAGAGCATTTATCTCCATTCAGCTGAAATCAAGTTTGCTCATATGACTTTCTTTGGCCAATGAATATGAATAAAAGTGGCATAAGCAGCTTTCAGAGAAAAGCTTGAAGAGCCAAAATTTGGGTTTGTCTTGTTCTATTTCGTCTATACCACAAGTCTGTGAATATCTCAGATAGGGCCTTCTCTACCTGCCTGTGTGCCAGAATAAGCACATGGAGCAACCGACTTGCAGTGGACTTACAAATACCATGTGATTTCATTTTTGTGAGCCACTGAGATTTAGAGTTGTGGTTTACTAGAACCTAATGTTGAAATTGAACCATCCCAGTTGCATAAATAACTTCAGGCACATGTCTTGATACAGATTCTTGTTCTTTCTCCATAGAATTGTGAGCACCACTATCTTCACAGTGAAGATAACGGAGCAGAATTGGTTAAGGACCTATGCTTTGGAAAGAGACAGAAGGAGAATCAACCCCCAGTTCTACCATTTCAAGTTGCATGAGCTTACACAGATCATATGGCTCACTCACAGTTTCCTCGATTATAAAATGAGATGTGTAGATTAAGTGGGATCATTTATGGGAATATTTAGCAGAATGCCTAACTCATATTAAAAGTTCAGTAAGTAGTCATTATCATCCTTATTATTCCACGTAATATCCGTTATCCTACATGGCATTTATTTTTCACTTTTACATGTACCTTTTCACCATTTCCCCATCAAATTCCAGTTTAGACTTATCTTAATAACATTGATAAATCTCTTTCTAGTTTTTATGGAACACACATTGGCTCTTGGCATAAAATGTTCTGTATATTTTATGCACCTTATGCTAGAAGATGTTAAATTCTGAATTTTAAAAATTTGAACTCAGAACAAAATTACTTAGATTTAAGATTTTTGAAGCATTCTTCAATAACTGAAAGAACTACTTGTATGAAAAAATAAAACGAGTTCACCAAACTAATGTAAATTGTAAAATGTTTTAGAGTCATAATAAAAATGAGGAATATCACTTTCTAAAGAAAGTGGTATGTCTTTTATAATTTCTTATATATTTCAACTATTATTCATAGAGTTTTTTGTGTAATTAGATTTTTTGTAATTTTTTAAAACGATATATTTATAAATAAAAAGAAAAAGAGACATGGTCTCAGCGTAGTAGGCATTTGACACATATTGATAAATAAATGAGTGAATGAAAGAGCCCAGAAATGCATGTCTTTTGTTCAGTAGGTAAGATTTACAAATACAAAACAATTAAAAATGATAAAGACAATGAATAAACCCAAGTACTAATGATTAATCTTTGGAATTATTGTCTAAAAATTACAAATGCCACTGTGTTTTAAAGGACAAACCATATCTATAAAACGTAATTGCCTTTCCAATTCTATTAAAAGGGAACATAATAAACATATATACTAAACCATGATTTGAGTAAACATTCAGGACCATGTGTCTCATGAAACCTCATTTGCTAAAGTAATTGATATTGGATAAGATTCAAGAACCGTTACAGCAGTGAAATCTGGATGAAGGATAAAAAAACAAATAATAAATAGCAATGTTTCAAGTAAAGGGGTGTTAGCTAGTGATATGAGTTTTATGGACTGTCTTATTTAACATCTGCATTAATTGTGGAAGGAGTAGACAGTGTGTTAATTAAACTTTCAGATTATTCTAAATTAGGGCATGTTACAAACACCACTGAGAACCAAGAAGTAATGGCAGAAGTAAAAGGAATTCATGAACAATAACTGCCTTTAAGTACTATTGAAAGAAAATATTAACAGTAAAGATTTCAAACTCTACTGATCTCACGTTCTGATTTTCTGATGCAGAAAACTAAATACAAATCTTAACATGCATTAAAAACAATTTTTGAGGCTAATTATTTTCTTTCTCTGAAGGAAGATTCTAAATTGTTTTATCTTTTAGAGCTCATCACTGTCAAGTAGATGCCTAAAGCTATGTTTAGAGAGCAACATAAAGTGATGAATCTCACTGTTTGGTTGAGGAGGAGATTAATTTGGGTCTCTCTGGTGATTTCCTATACCTCTACACAGAATTCTTTGTTTTGTTACCTGTATGTTATTGTTGTCAGCTGCCCTGAAGTCAGCCCCGACGCATGGCCATCCCATGCATAAAGGAACAAAATGCTGGTCAGTCTTGCACCATCCCCATGATGAGTTGGGACTGAACCACAGTGATGCGTAGGGTTTTCACCGGCTGATTTTAAGAAGTAGGTCACCAGGCCTTTCTTCCTAGTCTGTCTTAGTCTCGTAGCTCCACTGAAACCTATTCGGCATTGTAGTAACACACTAACAACCACTGACAGATGGGTGGCGGCTATGCATGAAGTGCAACCATCAGGAATTGAATCTTAGTCTCCAAAATGAAAGGTGAGAATTCTACTCCAAATTCTCCTAAAAACTGAAACCCTGAACAGCAATCCTTATGAGGCAGAGTTTTTACTACATTGTCTTTCTTTGCCAACCTGCCTGCCTGAACCATTGCCAATAACCCACTCCTCACTTGCCTAACGCTCAGCTTCTCTTCCTCCTATCACCAGTTGCTGGGAAAATTCTGGACCTCTCACCACCCTCTGGAGGCTCTATTTTGTCTCGACATCCAAGCTGTCTCTTTTAGAGCCCTCAGTTGAACTAAGGCTCCATCTGATAGCTTACAACTGTCCCTGAACAGATCTATTTGAAAATTCTATTGTCACGTCAAAGTCTATGTTGCTAAAGAGAATTCATTTTGTTCTTTTTGTCCCCTAACAGGATCCCTTTCCTGACTTCTCTATCGATGTCAATGGTTAAGTA
Source organism: Elephas maximus indicus (assembly GCF_024166365.1). NCBI lineage: Eukaryota > Metazoa > Chordata > Mammalia > Proboscidea > Elephantidae > Elephas > Elephas maximus. Next base: position 41,948,972 of record NC_064829.1, on the reverse strand, counting down.
TTTCACCCAGGCCAACAGAAATGGAAACTAGAGCTGTCTTTGACATTTCCATATTGATAACCTTCTGTATTCTATTGTTCATCCAGTCTCTTTGAGTCTTCTTTCCAAATTCATATTAATCCTCCCCTTTCCATTCTCATTTTCATGCTTCTTGTCTAGGCTTTTAGTGTTTATATTTGTATGATTATAATAGTATTTTTTTTAAGAGGAAAGCAAAATAAGAATAAAAATAGGTTTAATGTTACTATAAAAGTGTGTAAATATAATTAAGGAAAACAGATTTGCACCATGCTTCCCCTCCAAAAAAGAATATCTAAAAGTTTAAGGAAAGTAATAAGTAAACAAATGAAGAAAGAAAAAAAAGTCAGTTTAACACCACCTACCTGGTCTGTAAGCTATACCAAGACGTAAAGGTCTGTTTCTCACATTGTTTCGAGCAGGCATTATTGCACATTTTTGGGAAAAACTAACCAGCATTAAGGTTAGCATCAAGGAAAAACTGGGACAATGTCACACAAGGTATATGATAAAGACGCAGTCATATGAGAAGGAGATGTGTGAGTACCGAAGGCCTCCCAGAGACCGAACACACCACTCTGAGGGTGGTGAAGGGTGGCAGCTTGGATGAAAACAAGAGCAGATGCAAGGGAAGCAGCATTGTATTTTCATCTTTCTAAATAACAGCTAATGTGTTTTGAGCGTTTTAATAGGTCCAGCAAGGTCATAAACTACTTATATACATTTCATCCTCACCACGGTTCTATGCCATTGATATTATTAACTCCATTTTCGTAGTTGAAGTGAGGATCCACATATGTCCTCCACTCTCTCTCTCCACAACCACCACCCTGGTATAAGCTGCCACCTCTCTTTGCAATGCTCTCTCAATCCCTCTCCCCACATCTATTTTTGTCCTCACCAATCCTTCTTACAAAGCATCCAGAATGATTTTTTAAACAGTTTTATCAGACAGCATTTTTTCTCTGTTTAAAATCATTCAGAGACTTCCCATTGCATTCAGGATAAAGTCTACAATCTTGAACAGACAGTTTTAGCCTCTGGACGATTCAATGCCCACCTTTCTCCTCCATCTCTTATCAATGCATCCTTTACAATGCGTTTACCTGCCTTTACTGTGCCTCCACCACACTGACCTCGGTCCCTCCCTCCAACATCTAAATGCTCCCCATCTCAGAGCTTTTGCACAGGCTATTCCCTTGGCTTCCAACATTCTTGCCCCAATCCCTTAATTAGATTATTTCTATTCATCCTTTAGGCCTTGGCTTAAAATTTACTTCCTTGGAATAACTTCTATTGTTTTGTTTTTCTTTTTAAAAATATTTTCTTTAGTTGATTTTTTTTGCCTGGTTTATTGGGGTATAATTTAAATACAGTAAAATCCATCATTTTTAGGTATACCCCTTGATGAATTTTGACAAAGGCACACAGTCGTATAGCCATTATCAACAATTAGAGTATAGGATATTTTAATCAATTACAAAATGCTGTCTTGTGACCCTTTGAAATCAGTGCCCTTTCCCTATACCTAGCCCTTGGCAACCACTGAACTGATTTTTCTGTTCCTGTAAGTTTGCCTTTTCCACAATGTCATTCTCTTAGTTATCTCATGCTGCTATAATGAACAAAATGCTGCAAGTGAGTGCCTTAAAAGAACAGGAATTTATTGTCTTACTGTTTTAGAGGCTAGAAGCTCAAATAAGGGTATCGGCAAGGTGTGGCTCTCTCTCTGTTTCTGTTTCTAGGCTCTGGGGAAAGATTTTAGCCTCTATCACCTTCTGTAGCTCTGGAGATGTATCTTCACCTGGTGTCTTTTTTCCCCCATGTATGTATCCCTCTGGAAACCCTGGTGGTGTAGTGCTTAAGTACTACAGCTGCTAACCAAGAGGTGGGCAGTTCAAATCCACCAGGTGCTCCTTGGAAACTCTATGGGGCAGTTCTACTCTGTCCTATAGGGTCACTATGAGTTGGAATCGACTCAGCGGCAGTGAGTTTTTTAGATGTATCCCTCTGTTTTTATAACAGACCATTCAGAAGAAACTAGGTTTAGTATCCACTCTATTCTGGTGTGACTTCACTAGCATAACAAAAGAAAACTCCCTATTCCCAAACAGGGTAACATTCACAGATACAGTGGTTAGGATTTCAACATCATTTGGGGGGGGACACAATTCACTCCATAACAGTCATGTAAGAGTAGCCATACAAAATATAGCCATTGTGTCTGGCTCCTTCTTTTTTTATTTTTTAAAAAATTTTTATTGTAAAAACATAAAGAACACAACATTTCCCAATTCAACATTTTTCACATGTACAATTCAATAGGACCAACTACATCAAGGATGTTATGCAACCGTCATCAATATCTATTGCCAATATCCTGTCCCTCCCACCCCTGGTAACAGCTATTAAACTCTGATCTCTATTCTAGATATTTCATATTAGTGAATTCATAGAATACTTGCCCTTTTGTAATTGGCTAACTTCACTCAGCATAATGTTTTCAAGGTTCATCCATGTTGTGGCATGTATCAGGCTTCATTTCTCTTTACGGCAGAGTGATATTCCACTGTGTGTATGTATCACATTTTGTTTATCCAGTCTTCTGTTGATGGGCATTTGGATTATTTCCACCTCTTAGCTATTGTCAACATTGTCTTCTGAAAATATTTGGCACTTTATTGTCTATACTACACATTTTAGGACTTTATATTGCCTGCTACCAAAATCCTCTTCCCAGCTGGTTCTGCAAGGCCAAGATTGTTTTGTTTATTCAACATGTAAGTAATGTGAATACCTGCTAAGTGTCTAGGAATTTATACACTGGGGTTCCGAGAATAATAACAAACATGCGGGCTCTGCCTTCCAGGACTTCACAGTTTCTAAGAGTAGATAGATATTGAGCAAGAAATTACAAGTGTGCTGAGGTAATAGAGGGAAAATGGGAGGGTGTTACGAGAATATATAATGGAGACCCCACTTCATTTCATAGTTTCTTTTCATTTTTTTCCTTCATTTTATGAATGTTTTTATATTTTAAAATTAAATATGTTTGATTATGAATATATAAATGTACTATAAAGTTAAAGTAACTAAAAGAATGTAGTACTAACAGATCCATCAATGGATGGCTATATATTATAAATAATAGTGATATTCCATATAAGTGCAAGGAAAATATACAACAAGTGGTATTGGTACAGTTGGATCTCCATTTGACCAAAAGTTAGTCAGATCTCTGTATCATATTACATACATGTGCAAAATTTGTGATGGACTTAAAATGTAAATATAAATGGTATAAAAGTATTAGAAGAATGTAGGAGAATACTTTAAAATTCTTGAGGTAGAAAGGGCTTTCTAAGTACAATATAACCTAAAAACCATGAAATGAAGACTAACATATTTGATTATATAGTATAAAAAGGACAAATTAATGTATAGCAAAATAAAGGTAAACTAAGTTGAGAGGCAAGTAAAATATTGAGAAAAATACATGCAAACATGTATTAGGAAAACAGAGCTGCTACCCTCCTAAAAATGGTATTGTAAGAAAAATCAGCACCACTGAAGAAAAATAGGCAAAGTTCATAAACTGCAATTCAGAATACAATAAATATTCAATAAAAATGAAAAGATACAGGACCTTACTAATAACCAAGGAATTATAAATTAAAACAATAATGATTTTTTTTATATATATATAAAATGAACAAAGATTAAAATGTCCCATAATGATTGATTTTGGTAAATGTTATAGGGAAGCAAAAACTCATACCTGATTGGAATATAAATTGATGTATCATTTCTGGTGAGCCATCTGACAAAAACTTTAGCTATATTTAGACTCTTTGAATGGTACCTGTACCCATAGGAATGATGTATAAGAAAATGATTGGACAAGTGTGAGTTGATTTATTACAGTCAAAACGTTGAAAATACATAATTATCCACCAAAAGAATAGTGATTAATTAAATTATGGTCCAGCCATTCAATGAAATAGTTATCAGCTGTTAAAACAAGCTAAGATACGAATATATATACTTTAATAAATATTATTGAGTGAAAATGCAGGTTATAGTGTGGTATGTAGAATATAACTTAGCCACTTTACACAGACAGACAGAAAGATAGGAAAATAGATAGACAGACAGACAGACAGGTAGATAGATAGATAGATATCTGATGTTGAGTTGACTCTGACTCATGATGACCTGATGTGCAACAGAACACAACAGTGACCTAGTCCTACATCATCCTCGAGCTCACTGGCATTTTCGAGGCCATCATTGCTGCTATTGTGCCAGTCCGTCTCACACAAGGTTTCCCTCACTGACCCCCTACTTCACCAAACATGATCTCCTCCTCCGGTGATTGATCTCTCCTGATGACATACCCAAAGCAAGCAAGTCCATAAGGTTTTCCTTGGCTAATTTTCAGAAGTAGATTGATAGGCTTTCCTCCCTAAGTCTGTCTTAGTCTGGAAGCTCTACTGAAATCTGTCCACCATCGGTAACCTTAGGTATTTGAAATACTGGTGATATAGCTTCCAACCTCACAGCAACATGCAAGTCATCACAGTATGACAAACAGACAGGTAGTGTGAATATACACACACACTTATGTGCAGCTGAGTGTGGTTTAAATGAAAGTGTTAATGATATTTATCTATTTATCTCTAGGGAGCGGAGTTTGGGATGAAAACAGAATTTTAAACTTAAACCATTTCTGTGTTGTTTCAATTACTTTTATCACGAGTACAGTGATTTTTATAATATAAATTTAGTTATCCATATTTATTATAGGAAAAATGAAACAGAAAATGTAATCACACAACATAGGGGTATCTTCTGCTCATATTAAGATGCATTCCCTTCTATAATGTTTTTCTATGCCTACATATGTATTTTTAGACATATTTGAGGGCATAGCATACAGATAGTTTAAACTGGTGTTATTTGGTCTGTCTTTCATTCATCCGTCTACTCATTCATTTGATATTGGTCACCTTATAATGAAAAGCTCTGGTAGGTATTGTGGAGGATGTGATAAGAGGAAGGGAAAATGTAAAGAAGAGAGGAAATCTATCATTCAAATACATCTCATATTGCCTAATTTATTCCTTCAGCCAGTATTTTTTGAGTGCCTTTTATGGTCCAGGTACCGTTGTAGATGTGATAAGCATTTACCAGACAGTCATCTGTTCTTAATAGAATCAGAAATTATCAAAATTCCTATGACCTTAGAATGAACAAAGACATTTTGGGTCTTCACATGACCTATCAGGCATTTTATCACGCTAACAGTGTTAAAATTCTTTAAATGACTAGGGTTTTTGTTCTCTTGAGTCTGAAGTCACAATCATTTACATTTCACCCAGTGAACATATGCTTGTAAATTCATGCCAGCTGAATTAATGGGTAGAAGAGAAATGTATCCATCAATAGAGAAGGAGAAGGAACCAACAAAAAGCCACATGTAGTCAGGAAAAGAATTCAATATTCACCTTTGTTACAGGCGCCAAAAAATGAGATGAAGGCAAAGACCATATGGAAGAAAATTCAGAAATGGATATCAATAATCATGTGGAAGCTATAAACAGACTCCTTCCTGGACCTTGTTTCAATATTTGATTACTGCTCCTCTTTCTTGTGTCCAGGAGCTGGCTTTCCTGATGGCAGCTGCAGGCTGGATGGATCCCGGAGAGCATGGTGACCAGGGAGAAACTGTGGTCCAGGAACCAGGCAGATCCTGGGCCAGGGCAATGAGAAAACTAGGCAGTCAGGTTTTCAAGGGAGGGGCTGAGATATCAAAAAGTACAGTAGGCAGTCACTACAGATGAGATCCAAGATGAGAATTATGTCTCCAGAATAAGCCAAGGGCTTAGTTACTAGAGCAAAGTATGAGACCAGCGAGGCAACAAGTCCTTGGCCTGACTCCTTTTTTTGTTCCTTTTGCCAACAATCTGATATCAGAGCTGGAAATGAGGCTTACCCTGCAGGTGGATCTTAACCCCACTCAGCTGCGCCATCTACCTTTGGGGGCAGCTCATGAAATAGAGTGGTTACACCCTTCGATAGTGTGAAATCTCAGAGCTTGCAGAGAAATTGTAAAATCATGGCCCTTATACTCACCCCTGGTGGTGTAGCGGTTAAGAATTACATGGTTAAGAATTATGTCTGCTAACCAAAAGGTCAGCAGTTCAAAACCACCAGGCACTCCTTGGAAACTCTATGGGGCAGTTCTACTCAGTCCTGTAGGGTCGCTGTGAGTCGGAATCGACTCTACAGCAATGGGTTTTTATAGCCATCCCTTCTAGATCCTCTGATTACTAACTTGGTCCAATTACTTGAGTTTTTCCTCCCTCCCCCCGGCCCTGCCCCACATTGTGGTTCTATTCTGAGGACCTTGCTACTGTCTTTTCCTTTATTTCTACTTTAATTTTACATTAAAATGAGAATTACATTGATAAAGATAACTCATTACATCTTGGTATTTGTGACAAATAGAAGCTGACAATCATTACCCCCCTACAAAGAATTTTAAATCATTTTATACTCTGGTTGTATGTTTAGGATGGGTCATTTAACTAGGTAAAGTGGGTTTAATAGGAAAGGCACTTTATCCTCTCCAAATAGTCAGGATTTTGGCCACCAGCTGCCGGATTCCAGCATCCTCATTTTCACCCTGGGGCCTGTGGGGTGTGCTGTTGCTGGGGGCCTGTTACATGGCTGTGGATAGTGACCCTGTACACCCTCATCATATTATTGGTCAACTTAATTTCCAAAAGGTCAGGAGACTTTTAAATTATTTCATGTTTGCATACCTTATTCCTGAAAAGAGAAGGTGGCAATGAACCCCTTTCTCCATTTATGCGTTTAATTTTTTGGACATTTTGAAGCAACGATAAAGAAAACTGCATTTGTTATAAGTGGAAGGAGCTTAATTGACTGTGTTGATTTTGTTATATATGGCTGTTTGTAAGTATGCAGAAACCGAATGCCATCTGGGAAGTAGAAATCACTTCTTTTCCAGGGCAGTCTTTTTAATTATGTATTTTCACCTGAGCTCCAGGGCAAAAGCTCCGTTTTCTCCCTGCTCGTTATTAACAAAACCCACAAGGGCAGGAGTTTTCTAATTTCAGATTTTTAAGTGAATTTAGCATGCAAAGTATTCTGAAATGAAGTTATATACAGTAGTTAAGACAATACCTAGGCCCTGGAGTTTTATCACTTTATACAACTGTTTATGTTGTACCCATATTGACTGCCCTCTGTTCACATAGAAACACTTAACTATACACAATCTGCCTGCTACTGAAATGGCTTGTTGTGACTATGGTTTTTGAAACATATGGAAACTATATATTTTTTCTCTGCCGTGGTTCTGTGCACCACACATTTTGCAATTAATTAACCTGAAAAAAATGCAATTCACCAGTCTAGGTGCCTTAATAATATCTTTGCTAAGACATTAAATAATAAATGGGAGGAGAATGGAAGTGGGAGGATTCCAAAGAGAAAGAGCAAGGGATCATGCCTCCCGTGTCTTCATTCCCCATCCTGCCATTGTTTCCCTCTGTAATCTGGAGGCAGCCACTCTTGGCTTTTGTTTTCCTGACTACTGCCCGAGAGGAATAGCAAGCCCAGGCAGTGCTGTGGGAGGGTGAATGAATGCCTACAACGTGCTTTGAGAGCCTCAAGTGAAACACACCATGCTGAATGTGGAAATTATTATTAGTTCATTCTTCATGCACTTTTAGTCCTTGCCCTCTAGGCTCAGACTGCCAGCCGAGGCACCAATTACTGTCGATGGGGCTGTTGGTTCTTGTGATGTGAACACCTGTCCTCCAGCAAATGAACTGAGATAATACATACCAATTTACTGTGTGTGTCATATATGCTACAAATTGAATCTCCAAAATACACTCTGAGTGGAATAATAAATAACACTGCGTTTAAATGACAGGAAATAGATTCAATACAATTGCTCGGGCATCTGTGTCCACCCAAGCCTTTGTCTGCCCGGTCTGCTGCTCTATTGCCAAGCCAGACTTTCCTCTGTATCCCCAGAGCTGACGAAGAGGCCATCTGTACCGGGAAAGTCACTGAAGAATTGCTGGCTTCCCTGGGACAGCCTCAGGCTGATTAATTCAGTCAAACCAGGGCTTGGCAGACCCAGCCCTATACTGCTCATCAGAAAAGACAAAATTGCAACTGGATACAATTCCAGGGGCCTTCACATTCATATTTAAAGAAACATTCATCAGGCAACTGGATGAGAGGCCCAATACAAATTGTGGCCCGAAAATTTAAAGGAGAGAAAATTTCAGAGTAAAAAGGAAAAGGCGGGATAAGGTGTTGCTGTTGTTATTGTTATTGTTAGCCACTGTTGAGTAGACACCCGCCGTGGTGGCCCCATACACAGCAGAAAAAAACGGCCTGGTCTTGCCCCATCCCTGTGAAGCAAACTGTTGTACTCCATAGAGCTTTCATTGGCTGATTTGCGGAAGTAGATTGCAGGCCTTTCTTCCTAGTTCATCTCAGTCTGAAAGCTTCGCTGAAACCTGTTTAGCATCATAGCAACACACAAGCCTCCACCCGACATACAGAGGGGGCCGCATATACGGTACATTGGCCGGGAATCGAAGCCTGGTCTACTGCATGGAGGGAAAGAATTCTACCACTAAACCACCACTGCCTCCCCACAGAATAGGGTAGTGGTAAGTGAATGGGTTTTCTGGGTCAGTCAGAAGTTAATTTGAATCTTGGTTACCCTCTTTCCAGCTGCGTGACTTCTGGCAAATCACATACTGTAATTTCTCTGAACTTCAGTTTCCTCAGCCTCTAGGCTGGGACCATGCCTAATTTGCTCACCATTACAACCCTAATACCTGGCACAGTGTTTGACACACGTAGGTAGTGGAAAGCAATTGAATGAATAAAGGTTTTTCTAGAGTCATTTGTTGCAGCTACTGATTTAATAACCAGGATATTCAATGTTCACGCACAACCGTCTCTGTCAACTCACTCCTGTGCTTTCCCGATGTCTCTATGGGAACAACCTCTGGGTCAGGGAGAAAAGAGCTTCTTCAGTATTTGGTCTGCTTTGCTTAAGCGCCCAGCCAGGAGGTTAAGTATAAGGCTTAAGCTTGTTTTGTGCTGATCAGCTCTCCTCCCTCAAAAGAATTTATAGTGCACAGCCAGGGTTTCATACTTTGACATATTTTATTTATTTATATACTCATGAAGTTGAGCATACATAGAATTTTGTACCAGGAAAATAGAAGCAAGACCATGAGAACAGACAAGGACATTACAAAAATATCAGTATAGTGCCAGAGATGCTCACTCATCTATGCCAAGAAATTTGGAAGACAGCTACCTGGTCAACCAATTGGAGGAGATCCATATTTGTACCCATTCCAAAGAAAGACGATCCGACAGAATGCAGAAATTATCTAACAATATAATTAATATCACACGAAAGTAAAATTTTGCTGACTACCATTCAAAAGTGGTTACAGCAGTACATTGACAGGGCACTGCTAGAAATTCAAGCCAGATTCAGAAGAGGACTTGGAATGAGGGATATCATTGCTGATGTCAGATGAATCATGGCTGAAAGCAGAGAATACCAGAAAGATGTTTACCTGTGTTTTATTGACTATGCAAAGACATTTGACTATGTGGAGCATAACAAATTATGCATAACATTGTGAACAATGGGAACCCCAGAACACTTAATTGTGCTAATGAGGAACCTGTACTTAGACCAAGAGGCAGTCATTCAAACAGAACAAGGGGATACTGCATGGTTTAAAGTCAGGAAAGGTGTATGTCAGGGTTGTATCCTTTCACCATACCTGTTCAACCTGTATGCTGAGCAAACAATCCAAGAAGCTGGACTATATGAAGAAGAATGAGGCATCAGCATTGCAGGAAGACTCATTAACAACCTGCCATATGCAGATTATGCAACTTTTCTTGCTGAAAGTGAAAAGGACTTGAAACACTTACTGATGAAGATCAAAGACACAGTCTTCAGTATGGATTAAATGTCAACATAAAGAAAACAAAAATGCTCACAACTGGACTAATAAACAATATCATGATGAACAGAGAAAAGACTGAAGTTGTCAAGATTTCATTTTACTTGGATCCACAGTCAAAGCCCATGGAAGCAGCAGTCAGGAAATCAAATGATGCATTGCACTGGGCAAATCTGCTGCAAAAGGCCTCCAAGTGTTAAAAAGCAAAAATGGCACTTTGAGGACTAAGTTGTGCCTGACCCAACAAGCCATGTTATTTTTAATCGCCTCATATGCATGCGAAAGCTGGACAATGAATAAGGAAGACAAGAGAAGAATCGATGCCTTTGAATTATGGTGTTGGCAAAGAATATTGAATGGACCATGGACTGCCAAAAGAACAAACAAATCTGTTCTGGAAGAAATACAGCCAGAGTGCTCCTTGGAAGCAAGGATGACAAGACTTCAACTCACACCTTCTGGGCATGTTATCTGGAAGAACCAGTCTCTGGAGAAAGGCATCATGCTTAGTAAAGTAAAGGGTCATTGAAAAAGAGGAAGACTCTCAATGAAATGGATTGACACAGTGGCCGCAACAATGGGTTCAAATACAGCAATGATTGTGAGGATGGCACAGGACCGGGCAGTGTTCAGTTCTGTTGTGCATAGCGTCACCATGAGTCAGAAGTGGCTAGGCGGCACCTAACAACAAAAACAACATTATATCTGTACGGTTTTGTATTGACTGATTGTTCTCTTATTCAGTGGATTGATTCGTTTCTTTTATAATCACAAATAAAATTTTAATTTCCACAAACTCTTATTCTCTGGTGGCTCCTTTCTTATAATAGTCTGTTCTTGTTTTATGTATGCAATATTCTCTTAAACTTCTCTGAGGAAGCTAAATAGAATATTTTTAACTTTCATTTTCTTTCTTAAATTATTTCTGTTTCCTATGGGGTTAATTTTTCTGTTTATTTATTTTGAATGTTGTCGTAGATGCTGTTGGTTTTCCTCTGATAACTGGTAATCCGTAGATATTGGTTTGCATCTGTTTAATAAAGGATTGGAATGATTAATACAGGTAAGTGCATTAGGTTTTTCTGACAGACCCTCCATTATGAGAGATTTAATTTGGTGGGGGGAGGGTTCCATTTAAGTGGACAGAACATGTCAGTTATATACTTCCTTGTATGTTAATGAGCGTGGAATATTCTGGCTGTCTGGGGACTTGCATAATTAGACAAAGTAAAGAGGGCTTTTTCTGGGATTAAAACTCTTTATCGTATACCACTCACAAGTGAAGTTGCCTCTCCTTTTTCTTTTCTTACCTCAGTATCTGCTATGGACAACTAAAACCCCTCTCGAGCGATACTCAACTTCTCACTTGGGCTCCTACATGGAAAGTAGATTTACTCTATAGGTAGACCAACAACTACTTTTAGAAATTTATTTTTCTCTGAATTGGCTTATTTAATTAAGAAATGGTTTTCAAAATACCTTAATTAAGTTGTCCATTCCTGCCCTTTATCTGTGCTGACTTGGAATTTGGAGCTAATCCTTCATTCCTTTCAGAAGGACAGATCTTTCATTTGATGTTTAGGGCTGAGGCTTCCCCTGTTCTGTTTTCTCCATTAGTCTGATTCCATCTATTAGCTAAGTTTCCCTCAAACTTTCTTGTATATTACTAGCTCCCTTTTTTAAAAAAAAAAAATCCAAACACTGATTTTCAGTAAAAAAATATTTTAGTTTTATTTAAAGAGGAAGTGAAGAAAGTTGTTTGCATTCAATCTGATATTTCCCACTGCAAGCCATGATCAGTATGCTAAAAGAAAAATACATAGTTAAAAGATTTTCATTAGTTAAAAGAAAAATACATATGACTATTGGTGAGTTGAAGCATACCAATGACCTCATTTAGTACATTTGTGACTTAGAATAGGGCAAGATATTGCTAAGAGAAAACAATAGTGAAAGTATATGGGATCATCCAATTATTTAAATGAAATATTTAGAATCATAAAAATAAACGAATCCAAGATTTATTTGCAATTGCACACCTAATTAACATATGCTGTTAACATGTTTGCAGGCAGATAAACCAACATTTTATAATTATGCCTACCCATTTGTCTATTCATCCATCTGCCTTCTGTCCTTTTGTCTCTCTGTTGCTTTATCCATACTATTTTTCATCTACCAACCCAGCAAATCTTGAATAAATAAATAAAAAGGGCCTAATTGTTTTAGCCTTCCAGGTAAATAAGAAGATAATGACCCTAAAACTATTTATCCCAGTATTGAAATTACACCAAGGGTTTATAATTTTTTTTTTTTTTTTTTACCATGGATCCCATTGGTAGTCTGGTAAAGTTCATGGAGTTTTTCATAAAACAATAATTTTCAATGCAAAAATAAAGCACAAAAGATTACACTGGAAACCAACTATTTTAAAACATGATAATTACAATAACTAAAAAAAAAAACAAATTTTTCATATATTTTGTATTTCTGGTGTATCTTCCTTTTCTTGATTAGTTATACCAGAGGATAATCAGATTAATAGCTTTTTCCAAGAACTACTATTCAAAATAAAATATTGCTATTGTTGTTTTTCATTAATTTCAGAGCTACAGTCCTTATTTCCTTTTTAATACCTTTTTTTTTTTTTTTTACTTTGTTTTGGGTTAATTCTGTTTTTCTTTTTTTTTTATTCTCTTAAATTTGATTCTTACCTCATCAATTTCCAGCCCTTCTTCTTTTCAAACATAAGTTTGTTAAGGCTACTAGTGTTTCTCTAAGTACTCTTTAGTATATCCCACATGTTTGATACATAGTAATTTTATTATCATCATTTCAGTGTATTTTCTAATTTCCTTTAGGATTTCTTCTTTGATCTAAAAGTTATTTAATTGCATATTTTAAATTTTTCAAGGGTATGAGTGATTGAAGTTAAAAAAAAAAAAAAAAAACCTACTGCTGTGGAGTCATTTCTGACTTGTAGCAACCCTGTAGGCAGGTACAACTTCCCCATAGAGTTTCCAAGGATTGCCTGGTGGATTCTAACTGCCAGCCTTTTGGTTAGCAGCCGTAGTTCTTAAACACTATGCCACCAGGGTTTCTGATTGAAATTAGGTTTTTTTTTTTCTTTTTTTAAAAACTAATTTCTAACTTAAATATGTAGTAGTCTGGAAAAAATGTAGTTATGGTAACGATGTTTTGTTACAAAGCTTTACGGTTTAGTAAATGGTCAATTTTTGTAAATGTTCCATGTGCCTGAAAACAATATGTATTCTTCAATTTGTGGGTGCATTTTTCTGTAGAACGTGATTGTTAATTGTGATATTTGAGCCTTGCTGCTGTTGTCGGGTGCTGTGAAGTTGATTCTGACTCATGGTGAGCCCATGTGACAGAGCAGAACTGTCCCATAGGGTTTTTTTTGTCTGTAATCTTTACGGAAGTGGATCGCCAGGTCTTTTTCCACAGGGTCACCGAGTGAGTTTGAAGCACAAACCTTTTGGTTAGCAGCGGAGCACTTAATCATTTGCACCACCAGGACTCCTTATTTGAATCTTACATACCCTTTTTAACTTTTTGTCTACTTGAACTATCAATTACTGGGTAAACTGTTAAAATATACCACTGCAAGATGGATTTGTCCTTTCACCATGTAGTTTTGCCAATTCTTGCTTTATATATTCAGGAGACATTTTACTAGATGACATTTGTTGTTGTTATGTGCTTCTGAGTTCAGTCCGACTCATAGTGACCCTATATGATAGAACAGGACCACCCCACAGAACTGTTTCCTAGTCTGTAATCTTTACAGGAGCAGAGCAACAGGTCTTTTCTGGTAGGTTCAAACTGTTGACTGTCCCTACAGATAAATGTAGGTACCAATAACTTAGAATCACTCAATGTTTGATTAATGCATTAATTTCTTTTCCAAACTCAACTATAGGTGCACTCATGCCTGGGAAATTTAAGGGGAAAATTTATTTTTTCTTTCCAGCTCTAACTAGATTCTGTTGTTGTTGTTGTTAGGTGACTCATAGCAACACTATGCACAACAGAGCGAAACACTGCCTGGTCCTGCACCATGCTTACAATTGTTGTTATGCTTGAGCCCATTGTTGCAGCCACTGTGTCAATCCATCTTGTTGAGGGTCTTCCTCTTTTCCTGGATTCTAGGGCCAAATTATGCAAGTATCCTACAGTCTCCTTCTGTGTTCTTTCCTTTTTTTACACTTTTAATTTGACTACAGATTGTGTTGCCTGTCAGGAGTCCAGGATCTACTCGGTAATTTCTGATTCACCTGCCTCTTTTGAATGTTCTTGAACAGTAATTTTGATTTTCCTTCTGCCTGTGGCCCAATAAAACCTGAGTTATCTGCCAGTTTTAGTGTTTCCTTACCTCTCCAGATGTCTTCAAAAGTTCCTCTTTCCCTTACGGCTGAACTATGCATTTAAAAATTATTTTAAAAATATTTTACCCCATCAGCATAGCTAGTACCCAGATTGTGATTTCTAAATACTATTTCTAAGAAATGATTACCTGTAGGAGTGGCTCCCACCACCCATTTGTCTGTTATACCGTGGTGGCTTGAGTATTGCTATGATGCTGGAAGCTATTTCAAATACTACTAACAGGGTCACCCATGGTCCACAGGTTTCAACAGAGCATCCAAACTAAGACAGACCAGGAGGTCTGTCAATCAACTTGCAAAAACTAACCAACAAAAACGTTATGGATCATAACAGAATATTTTCCAGTATATTGCTGGAAGATGAACCTACTAGGTTGGAAGGCACTACACAACAGTGGCAACAATGGACTTAAATACAGCAGTGATTACGAAGACGCTGCAGGACCAGGCAACATTTCATTCTGTTGTACATAACCTGGTCATGAGTTGGAGCCCACTCAACAGGAACTAAAAACAACAACCGGACTGGCCCAGGGCAAGTGCACAATAAGCCTGAGACATCTAGCTGTGCCAGAAAACAAGCAAACTCTCAATGAATGGGGACATATCAAGAAGGCACAGGAAATAATTTTGGAAAACTTCAGTCATCAGGAAGAATCATGAATACAACTGACTGTAACCACTGAATGTATAAAACTATAAATTCACTGTGGTATTACAGAGAGAGAGAAAGAAAACTTTTTTTTTGTTACCAATCATTAGATTATTACAGTAACTCCTTACCTTCAAAATCACTAATTAAAGGGAAAATTAAGCTTTCAGAATAACTCTTTTGGAGGACAAATAGAAAGTATTGAAGTTGTCAAAGACTTCATTTTACAGGGATCCACAATCAACACCCATGGAAGCAGCAGTCAAGAAATCAAACGACGCATTGCATTGGCCAAGTCTGTTGCAAAAGACCTCTTTAACTTGTTAAAAAACAAAGATGTCACTTTCAGGACTAAGGTGTACCTGACCCAAGCCATAGTGTCTTCAGTTACCTCAAATGCATGCAAAAGCTGGACAATGAATAATGAAAACCAAAGAAGAACTGACACCTTTAAATTATGGTGTTGGTAAAAAATATTGAATACACCATGAACTACCAGAAGAATGAACAAATCTGTCTTGGAAGAAGTACAGTCAGAATGCTGTTTAGATACAGGGATGGCAAGACTTTGTCTCACATATTTTGGACATGTTATCAGGATGTATCATTCACTAGAGAAGGACATCATGCTTAGTAAAGTAGAGGGTCAATAAAAAAGAGGAAGACCCTAGATGAAATGAATTGACACGGCAGTTGCAACAATGGGCTCAAGTGTAACAACAATTTTGAGGATGGTACAGGACCAGGCAGTGTTTAGTTCTGTTGTACATAGGGTCTCTGTGAGTCAGAACTGACTCAGTGCCACCTAACAACAACAACTTTTGGAGAAAATGCTGTCCAGCCCATGGTAATGAGATAAAACTCTCTCTCTCTTTTTTAACAGAAGCAAAGAAATTCCAGTTTAAAAATGTAGAGTGTACGATAGAATTAGAAAATGACCATTTTCTAATCCTAGGTAAAATAATTCAGACCAAGATCATCACTACGGACTAAAGCCATTAGAGGAAATGTTGTTGAGGAAGCTTGTATTCAATGAGACCTAAGTATCATCTAAAAGATTATGTACTAACTGCAAAGAGGAAGAAAACAAACAAACAAACAAATGACACCTTCATAATGGAGAGATCTGTTAATCTTGACAAAGGGATGCAAAGTAATCTCACTAATAGTAGTCCACATGACATTGTCTGCTTCCTGATCAAGTATTACATCATCTACAAAGTATTCTTGCCCAATATGCCATACCTGAATCAAATCAAGCCTTTAGATCTAACTTCCTGATTGTTTGAAATACGTAGAGTTAAAGAACAAGAAGGACCTCATGTTTGGTGAAGTAGAGGATCAGTGAAAAAGAGGAAGAGCTTCAACAAGATGGACTGACACAGCAGATGCAATGATGGGCTAAAACATAGCAATAATTGTGAGGATGGAAGAGAACTGGGCAGTGTTTTATTCTGTTGTACATGGGGTCGCTGATATGAGTTGGAACTGACTTGAAGGCCTTAACAGCAGCAACAAGGATACACACACAGAGGCGCATGTGCAGCAAAATTTGAAAAATTGTTGATTTTAAACACTAGGTATACTGAGTCCATGGTACTTTTCTTCCAATTTTTCTGTATGATTCAACATTTTCAAAAAAGCTTTGGGAAAATTTTGTTCTGTACTTGGAGAGTTTCTCTGGCTGTGTATTTAAGATACACCCATAGCAGATTATAAGGAACTCTTGATACAATGGTAACTCTTGGCTGCTAACCAAACCCGCCTGCCACTGCATAGGAGGCAAGACCTGGTGACCTGTTCCCTGAAAGATTACAGCCTAGGAAACCCTTTGGTGAAGTTCTGCTCTGTCCTATAAGATCGCTATGAGTTGGAATCAACTTGACAGCACACAACAACAACATAGCAGATTATCCAAAACCAAACCAAACCAAACTCAGTGCCTTCGAGACGATTCCAACTCATAGCATCCCTATAGGACAGAGTAGAACTGCCCCATAGAGTTTCCAAGGAGCACCTGGTGGATTCAAACTGCTGATCCTTTGGTTAGCAGCCATAGCACTTAACCACTATGCCACCAAGGATTCCAAGCAGATTACAGGTAAATGTAATTTTATTCTGAATTATTATTGGTAAATGAACTAGCATTATAATTCATCCAATTATTTTTGGCAATGTGCTACTTCCTTCATAAACTAAGTGTGTGAAGTTGTCAAAACTCAGTGTGTGAAATTATCTTTTCACAAAGCAATAAGCTAATGCTTCCATAATTTAGACTCTAGTTATCTGGAATAAGCTATAATTTCATTGTGAAAACTATATGACACATGTCAAAGTAGATGATTAAATTAATGAGTAAAGATCTTTTGATAACTATATTTTCAATTATTTATCACATTTTTGTTAGTATATATGTCATGCATTTATGTATTTTTTATTAAAAGTAACAAACTATGGGTAACATTGTGAAGAATGGGAATTCTAGAACACTTAATTATGCTCATGAAGAACCTGCACGTGGGTCAAGAAGCAGCCATTTAAATAGAACAAGGGGATACTGCACAGTTTAAAATTGGAAAAGGTGTGCAGCAGAGTCATATTCTTTCACCTTAATTAGTCTACGTATATGCTGAACAAATAGTCTGAGAATCTCAACTGCATGAAGAAGAATGTGAAATCAGGACTGGAGGCAAATTCATTAACAACTTGAGATATGCAGATCACACAACCTCGCTTGCCAAAAGTGGATAGGACTTAAAGCACTTACTGATGAAGGTAAAAGACTACAGCCTTCATTATAGATTACACCTGGACATAAAGAAAACAAAAATCCTTACAACTGGACAAATAAATAGGGTCATTACAAATGGAGAAAAGATCGAAGTTGTCAAGGATTTCATTCTTCTTAGATTAACAATCAATGACCATGGAAGCAGCAGTCAGGAAGTCAAACAACGTATTGCATTGGGTAAATCTGCAAAAGACCTCTTCAAAGTGTTAAAAAGCAAAGATGTCACTTTGGGGGCTAAGGTGTGTCTGACCCAAGCCATGGTCTTTTCAATTGCTTCATATGCATGTGGAAGCTGGACAACAAAAAAAGATCAAAGAAGAATTGATGCATTCGGATTGTGGTGTTGGTGAAGATACTGAATATACCATGGACTACCAGAAGAATAAACAGATCTGTCTTAGAAGATCTGTCTATAGCCAGAATGCTCCTGAGAAGCTAGGGTGGCCAGACTTTATCTTGTTTACTTTGGATTTGTCATCAAGAGGGACCAATTGCTGGAGAAAGACATCATACTTGGTGTCTTAGTCATCTAGTGCTGCTGTAACAGAAATACCAAAAGTGGATGGCTTTAACAAAGAGAAACTTATTTTCCTCACAGTCTAGTAGGCTGGAAGTCCAAATTCAGGGCATCAGCTCCCGGAGAAGGCTTTCTCTCTCTTTTGGCTCTGGAGGAAAGTCTTTCTCATCAATCTTCCCCTGGACTAGGAGCTTCTCTGCCCAGGACTCCTGTGTCTAAAGGATACACTCTGCTCCTGGTGCTTCTTTCTTGGTAATGTGAAGTCCCTATTCTCTGGTTGCTTCCATTTCCTTTTTATCTCTCATAAGATAAAAGGTGGTACAGGCCACATCGCAGGGAAACTCCTTTTACATTGGATCAGGGATGTGACCTCAGTAAGGGTGTTACAAATTCTACCCTAATTCTCTTTAACATAAAATTACAATAAAAAAAATGGAAGAAAACCACACAATACTGGGAATCATGGCCCAGCCAAATTGATACACACATTTTGGGGGGACACAGTTCAATCCATGACACTTGGTAGAGAGTTAGCAAAAAAGAGGGAGACCCCCAATAAGATGGATTGGCACAGTACCTGAAATAATGAGATTAAACATAGCACTGATTTTTTTTTTTCAGCTTCTGACTGTGATTATTATTTTTTAAATAATGTTCTATTGTGTTTTCAGTGAAAGTTTGCACAGCATTTAGGTTCCCATTCAACAATTTCTACACAAATAGTTCAGTGGCATTAGTTACATTTTTCACAGTCATGAACATTCTCAGTATTTCCATTCTGGTTAATCTGTTTCCATTGATTTGGTTTCCTTTTACCCCCTTGCATTCTTATCTTTGTTTTAAAGTAATTGTTGACTGTTTGGTCTTATATAGATGATTTTTTTTTTTTTTTGTACTTTAGATAAGGTTTACAGAACAAACTAGCTCCTCATTAAAGAGTTAGTACACATATCGTTTTGTAACATTGGTTACCAACCCAACAACA
This sequence comes from Elephas maximus indicus, assembly GCF_024166365.1. Lineage (NCBI taxonomy): Eukaryota > Metazoa > Chordata > Mammalia > Proboscidea > Elephantidae > Elephas > Elephas maximus. The sequence continues at coordinate 41,929,551 of NC_064829.1, read as the reverse complement.
TGTCAACACTCTCCCTTCTAGACTTTGGGTTCCCTATTACCAGCTTTCCTGTCCTCTCCTGTGTTCTAGTACTTGCCCCAGGGCTGGTGTGCCCCTTTAGTTTCATTTTTTTATGGGTCTGACTAATCTTTGACTGAAGGGTGAACCTCAGCAGTGACCTCATTACTGAGCTAAAAGGGTGTCTGGGGGTATTACTCTTGAGGTTTCTCCAGTCTCTGTAAGGCCAGTAAATCTGACCTTTTTTTGAGCATTAGAATTTTGTTCTACATTTTTCTCCAGCTCTGTCCAGGATCCTCAATTTTGATACCTGTCAGAGTAGCCAGTAGTGATAGCTGGGCACCATCTAGTTTTACTGGACTCAGTCTGGTGGAAGCTGTGGTAGTTGTGGTCTGTTAGTCCTTTGGACTAATCTTTCCCTTATGTCTTTAGTTTTCTTCATTCTCCCTTGCTCCTGATGGGTGAGACCAGTGGAGTATCTTAGATGGCTGCTCACAAGCTTTTAAGACCCCAGACGCTACTCACCAAAGTGGAACGTAGAACATTTTCTTTATAAACTCTGTTATGCAGATTGAGCTAGATGTTCTCAAAAGCATGGTCCCCACAGCCCTCAGCCCAGTAATACAGCCCCTCGGGGAGTTTGGACATGTCTTTTTCTTTTATGGGACTTACATGGCCTTGCCTTGGACAAGTTGCATAGCACTGATTTTGAGAAGGTACAGGACCAGGCAGTGTTTTGTTCTGTTACATGTAAGATCACTATGAGTTGGAGCTGACTCGAAGACACCTAACAACAATAAGAAGCAAAATTATATATTATTAATTTACTTACTGTACTTACGTCACAAGAAATTTAACTACTTTTAGTTTGAATAAATGATAAAAAATTTTTTTTTCACAAGACAGACTGTACTATCTTTTAAAAAAAATTGTTTTTATTCTCTACTAACAGGAATGTAATATTTAAAGATCTAACAACTAATGGAGTAACAATGAGAAAAAGTAATACAAAGTTAAGTATAGATTTTTTCCTGAAGAAAATAATTTGTCCTTAAGGTATTACTCTACTGCTTGTTTATAGCTGTCATTACATGAAAATAATTTGTTCCCTATTAAAAGTGTAAAATTCAAGTATTCTTTAAAATTTTCAAGTGTGTGGTCATTTCAGACAGATGTAAATGACCTTAATGATATGCAAAAATCTTAGTTAATGTAAAAATGTTATGACTTAAGAGCAAAAGGCCTAAGGTAGCGAATTTCTGCTTCAAATTTTGGCTGCCAATTAGTCTTTGGCTGTTGAAGATGTTTAATTAAGATTCTATATTCAGTTTGTAAAAGATTAACTTTCTGGAAACCATCCATTTTATTCTATGTGAGACTGATGGAGCACAATATATTTAAACAATTTTTTTTGTTTTGTTACTCTTCTTTATAACTCAACAGACATACCTGAAGCCTTCAGAGGAAAGCCATTCCAAATAGCAGTGAAGTCATCTCTCCTCTCTAGGAGTATCTGGAGAGGAGGCTTTTAGGTTAAACACAGTTTATTCCAATAGCTTGGTTGTGTTTCCATTAAGGAAGAAACACTTTGGGGTGGAAGAACATTTTAGTTTCACCCTCACATTTTTAAGTTCTCATTGAAACAGGGACCCGCTGTAAAAACTGATATTTAAGAGGCGAGAATGACATTCATGTATTGCAATTCACCTAATTGTGGAACGTTCAACATTTTTAAGCACGGATAACTTCACAAATAATTTTACGTCAAAACAAAATCTAAACCAGTTACTATTCCAGTTGTCCTAGGAGTTTCATAACCCCAATACTGGGGTAAATTTAGACATTATTTCAAATCCAGTGGTTATTTATACTAAGAATTTAGGAGCATCAAAAATTACAGCCAAGAAAACCCTGTGGGGCAGTTCTACTCTGTCACATGAGATCGGTGGAGTCCTTGTAAGTCGAAAATCAGCTCAACAGCACCTAACAACAACAAAGGTGGTTTAAGTGGTGAGGGAAAGCATGGAGGCTGGAATCAGAATTTTGGGGCTGAAACCCTGACTTTCCCCCTTACTAGCTGTGTGACATTAGGTAAGTCATTACCTCAGTGTTGTCATTTCTAAAAAAGAAACAAAGTAGTACCAGCACTCTCTACATATTGCAATACCGTTCAAGTTAGCAATGACTTACAACTTCACTTAAGGTTAGAGTCCTCCAGGTTTTCACTGGTTAATGCGTATACCTTTTTTCCCTTTCCTCTCTATTCTAAATACCACATAACCTTAATACGGTCCCCGGGGCCTTAGCAGCTTCTACCTCATTCTCTGCTTTTACTTCTACTCAACTCTTGGTCACCAATACTAAAGACGAAACTCTCTGAGGCACGACCCATTTTTTTGAAACAGAACTACTATTCCTAAAATGTTCACCCTATTATCACAAATGTGCCCTCAGTAGGCCTACAATTTGACATTAAATTTCTCTTATATAGGCTCCTCTAGATTTTCATAAGTGCAACTATGTGCATTTCATAATGACACCCCTAAATTGCCTTTCATGGGTCAACTTTGGACATCTGTAAATTAGCTAATGTATGCATGTTTTATAGTGTCACCTAGTGGTGGTTGCTTGTCAACCAAGAGCGTAACTTAATTTCAGCAGAATTGCCCTTGTCATACATGTGTTTGTATAGTTATTTGAGTACTCTAGTCAACCAGTTTTTATCGAGTGACTAGTGTATGTCAAGCTCTGCTCTAGGCATTGTGGCTGTAACAGACAGTGAAAATGAAGCAAAAATCACAATTCTTCCCTTGTGGAGCTTACATGCTATTGTACTTTGTCTTCTTTTCAAAATAAAAATAGGCAAATAATTAGAAAGAAAAAAAGCAAGCTTTAATAATGTGAGAGTTTAAGATACCAAAACCAAACCCAGTGCCACCGAGTCAATTCCGACTCATAGCGACCCTTTAGGACAGAGTAGAACTGCCCCATAGAGTTTCCAAGGAGCGCCTGGTGGATTTGAACTGCTCACCCTTTGGTTAGCAGCCATAGCACTTAACCACTATGCTACCAGGGTTTCCAGAGTTTAAGGTAGATAGTTTTATACAATTGAAATGAAATAGGTGGTATAGTGCAAATTTTTAGACCTGGATAGATGCTCATCGGGTTGAAGTTGTACAACTGTTTGTTAAATAACAGTATTAAATAAGAGGTACAAGACTCGGGGGATATATAACTGTATAAATGCAAGACATTAGGAACTTGACAATATCTTAGGGTAAATGAACTACATACAAATATTGTACTCTAGGTTGTAATTTGTTTTTCAAAGAGGAATGGGTCGGTAGTTCTGAAACTACCTGTTACTGTTGCCATTGGGTCACTTCTGACTCAGCAACCCTATAGGTCGGAGTAGAACTGCCCCATAGGGTTTCCAAAGCTGCAATCTTTATGCAAGCAGACTGCCACATCTTTCTTCTGTGGAGCAGCTGGTGGGTTTGAACTGCCGATCTCTTGGTTAGTAGCCAAGCACTTTAACCACTGCACCATCACTAGGGTGCCTTTACTCTAGGTATATTCTGGGACTGAGAAAATAAATATACTGTGGATAATGAGAGCCATATTTCTTTTCTTTTTTCATAGAAAGGGTTACAAATAAAATAAGGGGTAAGGTTAGAATGAATCGTGTGGTACTGGATCGGAAGTGGAGATATCAGTATTCATTCATGATTATATAATGAATGAATGAATTATATGACTCATAATTTCCTGATTATGATCATTGCTTTATGGTTCTGTATTAACTTTTGGGGACGCCGGATGAAGACATGTATGGGTAGATACAGAAATAGATACAGATGTGGATGTGTGTAGACAGAGATGGAGGGTACACTGGAAATCTTTGTATTGTGTTTGTAAGTCTGAAGGTACTTCAAAATGAAAATTAAAAAATGAAATTTAAATTTAAAATAATATTTTAATGTAACAACATTTTATCTTTTGAAATGGAAACTTCCCTTCCAATTTCAGTAAGATTTAAAACTTATAAATCTGCCATTCAATTTTCACACATTCAGACTTGTGTTTGATTTTCGTAACTCATTTTGTGACTGCCTGTACTTGAAGTATCACTGTTATGACCCACTGCCCCATAATCTAAAACTGTTTTTCAAAGGGATCAGAAATCATATCAAAATAAATTTCATAAAATTTCAAGTTTATCAGGACAGAGAATAGAAATTTCTGTTAATTCAACTATTTTATGTTCTGAAATTTAATGTACTAGCTGACCTTTCCTTCACTTACCTCCCACACTTCTTCACTGCAATAAGATATCCTAGATTGATTTTATTTCCTTTCTTCAGGAAAAACAAAGGTACCTTTGAATATAAATTAATATTTTAATAAGGATAAAAATGGCTCTACCAACTTCCAGTTTCAGGGTTGAAACCTGGAAGCCACCACTACCATCATTATAAGAAAAGCTGGACAAACTGAGAATCAATAACTTTTTTTAGACTCATCAGAGAATTTAGGTCACAGGGCCAACGGCCACCATGAAATCTGGAGAGACATACACATCCAGAAAGACGCAACTGAGATCTGCTTACCTGGAGTGGAAGCCATTAAACTGGTAGAAACATTAAATGGTAATTTTGACACATTGCTGGAGGATGAGTGTGGACTAGTACGAGAGTGAGAAACTCCTTGTGACTGCAGTCTTAGAGCAAACCACACTTCCATGGTCTTTTCCTCCAGGAATCCCACCAGATTTTCATGATGAAGATTCAAGAAAGATATCCTGGTAGATCTGAAGGGGGTGGGGAAGAGTAATCATTGTCAAATATGCCCAATGTCATATTCATAACAAAAGCCTACTCTCCAGGGAAAAGACTTTACTAGAAAGCTATGACTGCTAACCAAAAGGTTGGCAGTTTGAATCCACCAGCTGCTCCTTGGAAATCTTATGGGGCAGTTCTACTCTATCCTATAGGGTCTCTATGACTTGGAATCGACTCGGTATCAGTAGGTTCAGTTTAGTTTTTGGTTATCTCACAAAGAGAAAGGATAGTTCCCAGACTTTTGCTCTCTTTAGCTATTTTGTCTCAACTAAGGGTGAATAAGAAACAATCAATAAGGGTCAGGGGTTCAAGTAAACAGATTGGGAATGCTACAGCCGGGGAAAGGTGAAGGCGGAAAGAGAGAATGACAACCATACCTCGGAGAAACGCATGTAAAACAACTGAGATTTAATGAAAAGATTATAGAATGGCCCCCTTACACATATCTTCCTACCACACCAGTAGGGCTCTGGTTTAACAACAGTGGGTTATAGCTCATAGAGCTACAAGACACAGACTATCTTTGAGGAGGAGTACTTAGGAAAGACCAAAGTTAAGAAGATAAAGAAAAACATGGAGAGGACCCTGAGGGGTGTGAACATTTTATGACCTGGTGGTCCAGTAGTTAAGAGCTTGGCTGCTAACCAAAAGGTTGGCAGTTCCAATCCACCAGCCATTCCTTGGGAACTTTATGGGGCAGTTCTACTCTGCCCCATAGGGTTGCTATGAGTCAGAATCGACTTGATGGCAATGGGACTAGCATAAATGTTGATGGTTTGAACCGACCCAGAGGCACCATGGAAGAAATACCTGGCAATTTGTTTCCATAAAAATTACAGCCAAGGCGGAGCCAAGATGGCGGACTAGGCAGACGTTACCTCGGATCCCTCTTACAACAAAGACACGGAAAAACAAGTGAATCGATCACATACATAACAATCTACGAACCCTGAACAACAAACACAGATTTAGAGACGGAGAACGAACTAATACGGGGAAGCAGCGATAGTTTCCAGAGCCTGGAGCCAGAGTACCAGTCAGGTACGGCACAAGCACAGAGACCTGCTCCACCCCCCTGAACTAACCCCGGGAGGGGGACCAGCCGGTTCCATGGGCGGTGTGGGACGCAGCCGGTAGGAGAAGTCCCCGGGAGGCAGTGACCGATCTTGGAGCAGAAAGAGCAGCATCCGAGCCGGAGAACCGTCCCGCAGGGATTTGGACTGCACGCAGGCGGCTTCATTAACATCTGAATAGCTAGCCTGAGCCAGAGGGAGAACTCTGATAGGGATCTGACTGCAGTTTTTTTTTAGCGGATTTTCTGGAAAAACTAGTTTCCCAGTGATGGCTCGGAGACAACAATCCATATCAAACCACTTAAAGAAGCAGACCGTGACAGCTTCTCCAACCCCCCAAACAAAAGAATCAAAATCTTTCCCAAATGAAGATACAATTTTGGAATTATCAGATACAGAATATAAAAAACTAATTTACAGAATGCTTAATGATATCACAAATGAAATTAGGATATCTGCAGAAAAAGCCAAGGAACACACTGATAAAACTGTTGAAGAACTCAAAAAGATTATTCAAGAACACACTGGAAAAATTAATAAGTTGCAAGAATCCATAGAGAGACAACATGTAGAAATCCAAAAGATTAACAATAAAATAACAGAATTAGACAACACACTAGGAAGTCAGAGGAGCAGACTCGAGCAATTAGAATGCAGACTGGGACATCTGGAGGACCAGGGAATCAACACCAACATAGCTGAAAAAAAATCAGATAAAAGAATTAAAAAAAATGAAGAAACCCTAAGAATTATGTGGGACTCTATCAAGAAGGATAACCTGCGGGTGATTGGAGTCCCAGAACAGGGAGGGAGGACAGAAAACACAGAGAAAATAGTTGAAGAACTTCTGACAGAAAACTTCCCTGACATCATGAAAGACGAAAGGATATCTATCCAAGATGCTCATCGAACCCCATTTAAGATTGATCCAAAAAGAAAAACACCAAGACATATTATCATCAAACTCACCAAAACCAAAGATAAACAGAAAATTTTAAAAGCAGCCAGGGAGAAAAGAAAGGTTTCCTTCAAGGGAGAATCAATAAGAATAAGTTCAGACTACTCAGCAGAAACCATGCAGGCAAGAAGAGAATGGGACGACATATACAGAACACTGAAGGAGAAAAACTGCCAACCAAGGATCATATATCCAGCAAAACTCTCTTTGAAATATGAAGGCGAAATTAAGATATTTACAGACAAACACAAGTTTAGAGAATTTGCAAATACCAAACCAAAGCTACAAGAAATACTAAAGGATATTGTTTGGTCAGAGAACCAATAATATCAGATATCAGCACAACACAAGGTCACAAAACAGAACGTCCTGATATCAACTCAAATAGGGAAATCACAAAAACAAACAAATTAAGATTAATTAAAAAAAAAAAATACACATAACAGGGAATCATGGAAGTCAATAGGTAAAAGATCACAATAATCAAAAAGAGGGACAAAATACAGGAGGCATTGAACTGCCATATGGAGAGTGATACAAGGCGATATAGAACAATACAAGTTAGGTTTTTACTTAGTAAAATAGGGGTATATAATGAGGTAACCACAAAAAGGTATAACAACTCTATAACTCAAGATAAAAGCCAAGAAAAACGTAACGACTCGACTAACATAAAGTCAAACACTATGAAAATGAGGATCTCACAATTTACTAAGAAAAACGCCTCAGCACAAAAAAATATGTGGAAAAATGAAATTGTCAACAACACACATAAAAAGGCATCAAAATGACAGCACTAAAAACTTATTTATCTATAATTACCCTGAATGTAAATGGACTAAATGCACCAATAAAGAGACAGAGAGTCACAGACTGGATAAAGAAACACGATCCATCTATATGCTGCCTACAAGAGACACACCTTAGACTTAGAGACACAAACAAACTAAAACTCAAAGGATGGAAAAAAGTATATCAAGCAAACAATAAGCAAAAAAGAAGAGGAGTAGCAATATTAATTTCTGACAAAATAGACTTTAGACTTAAATCCACCACAAAGGATAAAGAAGGACACTATATAATGATAAAAGGGACAATTGATCAGGAAGACATAACCATATTAAATATTTACGCACCCAATGACAGGGCTGCAAGATACATAAATCAAATTTTAACAGAACTGAAAAGCGAGATAGATACCTCCACAATTATAGTAGGAGACTTCAACACACCACTTTCGGAGAAGGACAGGACATCCAGTAAGAAGCTCAACAGAGACACGGAAGATCTAATTACAACAATCAACCAACTTGACCTCATTGACTTATACAGAACTCTCCACCCAACTGCTGCAAAATATACTTTTTTTTCCAGCGCACATGGAACATTCTCTAGAATAGACCACATATTAGGTCATAAAACAAACCTTTGCAGAGTCCAAAACATCGAAATATTACAAAGCATCTTCTCAGACCACAAGGCAATAAAACTAGAGATCAATAACAGAAGAACGAGGGAAAAGAAATCAAATACTTGGAAAATGAACAATACCCTCCTGAAAAAAGACTGGGTTATAGAAGACATCAAGGAGGGAATAAGGAAATTCATAGAAAGCAACGAGAATGAAAATACTTCCTATCAAAACCTCTGGGACACAGCAAAAGCAGTGCTCAGAGGCCAATTTATATCAATAAATGCACACATACAAAAAGAAGAAAGAGCCAAAATCAGAGAACTGTCCCTACAACTTGAACAAATAGAAAGTGAGCAACAAAAGAATCCATCAGGCACCAGAAGAAAACAAATAATAAAAATTAGAGCTGAACTAAATGAATTAGAGAACAGAAAAACAATCGAAAGAATTAACAAAGCCAAAAGCTGGTTCTTTGAAAAAATTAACAAAATTGATAAACCATTGGCTAGACTGACTAAAGAAATACAGGAAAGGAAACAAATAACCCGAATAAGAAATGAGAAGGACCACATCACAACAGAACCAAATGAAATTAAAAGAATCATTTCAGATTATTATGAAAAATTGTACTCTAACAAATTTGAAAACCTAGAAGAAATGGATGAATTCCTGGAAAAACACTACCTACCTAAACTAACACATTCAGAAGTAGAACAACTAAATAGACCCATAACAAAAAAAGAGATTGAAACGGTAATCAAAAAACTCCCAACAAAAAAAAGTCCTGGCCCGGACGGCTTCACTGCAGAGTTCTACCAAATTTTCAGAGAAGAGTTAACACCACTACTACTAAAGGTATTCCAAAGCATAGAAAATGACGGAATACTACCCAACTCATTCTATGAAGCCACCATCTCCCTGATACCAAAACCAGGTAAAGACATTACAAAAAAAGAAAATTATAGACCTATATCCCTCATGAACATTGATGCAAAAATCCTCAACAAAATTCTAGCCAATAGAATCCAACGACACATCAAAAAAATAATTCACCCTGATCAAGTGGGATTTATACCAGGTATGCAAGGCTGGTTTAATATCAGAAAAACCATTAATGTAATCCATCACATAAATAAATCAAAAGACAAAAACCACATGATCTTATCAATTGATGCAGAAAAGGCATTTGACAAAGTCCAACACCCATTCATGATAAAAACTCTCACCAAAATAGGAATTGAAGGAAAATTCCTCAACATAATAAAGGGCATCTATGCAAAGCCAACAGCCAATATCACTCTAAATGGAGAGAACCTGAAAGCATTTCCCTTGAGAACGGGAACCAGACAAGGATGCCCTTTATCACCGCTCTTATTCAACATCGTGTTGGAAGTCTTAGCCAGGGCAATCAGGCTAGACAAAGAAATAAAAGGTATCCGGATTGGCAAGGAAGAAGTAAAGTTATCACTATTTGCAGATGACATGATTATATACACAGAAAACCCTAAGGAATCCTCCAGAAAACTACTGAAACTAATAGAAGAGTTTGGCAGAGTCTCAGGTTATAAAATAAACATACAAAAATCACTTGGATTCCTCTACATCAACAAAAAGAACACCGAAGAGGAAATTACCAAATCAATACCATTCACAATAGCCCCCAAGAAGATAAGATACTTAGGAATAAATCTTACCAAGGATGTAAAAGACCTATACAAAGAAAACTACAAAGCTCTACTACAAGGAATTCAAAAGGACATACTTAAGTGGAAAAACATACCTTGCTCATGGATAGGAAGACTTAACATAGTAAAAATGTCTATTCTACCAAAAGCCATCTATACATTTAACGCACTTCCGATCCAAATTCCAATGTCATATTTTAAGGGGATAGAGAAACAAATCACCAATTTCATATGGAACGGAAAGAAGCCCCGGATAAGCAAAGCACTACTGAAAAAGAAGAAGAAAGTGGGAGGCCTCACCTTACCTGACTTCAGAACCTATTATACAGCCACAGTAGTCAAAACAGCCTGGTATTGGTACAACAACAGACACATAGACCAATGGAACAGAATTGAGAACCCAGACATAGATCCATCCACGTATGAGCAGCTGATATTTGACAAAGGACCAGTGTCAATTAACTGGGGAAAAGATAGCCTTTTTAACAAATGGTGCTGGCATAACTGGATATCCATTTGCAAAAAAATGAAACAGGACCCATACCTCACACCATGCACAAAAACTAACTCCAAGTGGATCAAAGACCTAAACATAAAGACTAAAACGATAAAGATCATGGAAGAAAAAATTGGGACAACCCTAGGAGCCCTAATACAAGGTATAAACAGAATACAAAACATTACCAAAAATGATGAAGAGAAACCCAATAACTGGGAGCTCCTAAAAATCAAACACCTATGCTCATCCAAAGACTTCACCAAAAGAGTAAAAAGACCACCTACAGATTGGGAAAGAATTTTCAGCTATGACATCTCCGACCAGCGCCTGATCTCTAAAATCTACATGATTCTGTCAAAACTCAACCACAAAAAGACAAACAACCCAATCAAGAAGTGGGCAAAGGATATGAACACACATTTCTCTAAAGAAGATATTCAGGCAGCCAACAGATACATGAGAAAATGCTCTCGATCATTAGCCATTAGAGAAATGCAAATTAAAACTACAATGAGATTCCATCTCACACCAGCAAGGCTGGCATTAATCCAAAAAACACAAAATAATAAATGTTGGAGAGGCTGCGGAGAGATTGGAACTCTCATACACTGCTGGTGGGAATGTAAAATGGTACAACCACTTTGGAAATCTATCTGGCGTTATCTTAAACAGTTAGAAATAGAACTACCATACAACCCAGAAATCCCACTCCTAGGAATATACCCTAGAGATACAAGAGCCTTCATACAAACAGATATATGCACACCCATGTTTATTGCAGCTCTGTTTACAATAGCAAAAAGTTGGAAGCAACCAAGGTGTCCATCAACGGATGAATGGGTAAATAAATTGTGGTATATTCACACAATGGAATACTACGCATCGATAAAGAACAGTGACGAATCTCTGAAACATTTCATAACATGGAGGAACCTGGAAGGCATTATGCTGAGCGAAATTAGTCAGAGGCAAAAGGACAAATATTGTATAAGACCACTATTATAAGATCTTGAGAAATAGTAAACCTGAGAAGAACACATACTTTTGTGGTTACGAGGGGGGGAGGGAGGGAGGGTGGGAGAGGGTTTTTTATTGATTAAAAAAATAAAGAAAAAAAAAAAAAAAAAAAAAAAAATTACAGCCAAGAAAAGCCTGTGGAGCTCAGTTCTACTCTGTAACACATGGGGTTGCCATGAGTTAGAATCAATTTGATGGCAATTTTTTTTTTGCACCTATATAACTACAAAAAAAAAAAAATAAATAACTACAGCAAGCATTAAATGCCCAATTCCCAGCAAAATGACCACTAATCCTCACTCTAAAGGCCTGTTTACCACAATTCCTACTATCCGACGTTTGCCCAGCTTTCAACCAAAACTTGCAAGGCATTCCAAAAGTCAAGAAAAAACATGCTGAAGAATCAAATCATCAGAACCAGACTCTGATATGACAAGGATTTTGCAATTATCAGACAGGTAATTTAAAATAACTGTTATTAATAACTTAAGGGCTCTAACTGAAAGACAAACAGATATTCAAGAAGAGATGCCTATGTAAGCAGAGAGATGGAAACTCTAAGAAGGAATCAAAAGGAAATACTAGAAATTAAAAAAAAAAACTGTAATAGAAATGAAGAATGCCTTTGATAAACTCATTTGTAGATTGGACATAGCTTAAATATATGTCGATATGCTGCAGTCAGAGTTTCCCCAGTCTTCACGGTACACTCAGATCCCACGGAACACCCACAGACTTCCCAGTGGACCAGGGCCCTGGGCCAGGGACCCACAACTGAGGCCTCCGGAACTTTGGGAGGGTGCTGGGGGGACTTTTAACTTTGGAGACCCTCTAACCCATGTCACCTACCCCTTTGAGTATCCATGCCTTCATATGTGAGAGGCAAATAAGATTGTAAAAGTGGAAAGGCATTATAAACTGTAGGGTGCTGTATGCATGTGTGTGTGAATGGCTCCTCCCATATCTTGGGGTCTGTTCTCTCCACTTCAAAATTCAAAACTCGGGATTAGGGATGGAGGGGAACTGACTGCAAAAAATCAGGTGATAATCAGTGTCACTGAACTGTACATGTAAAAATTGTTGAAATGGTATATCTTCTGTTGTGCATATTTTTACGCCCCCCAAAAAATTAAATAAATAAAATTTTTAAAAAGTGAAGGAGAAATGAAAACTTTTCCCAACAAACAAACATTGAGAGAATTTTGGTCAGTAGACCTACCCTGCAAGAAAGGTTAAAAGAAATTCTTCAGAAACAAGGGAAAATATATAGTCAGAAACTCAGTTCTATATAAAGAAAGAAATAGTGTCAGGTAAGGAATTAATGAGATAAAATAAAATCTTTTCATTTTCTTATTTTTCATTGATGTGAAAGGTAACTGTTTAAATGAGTAATAATAACAGTGTATTTGTTGACTATTTTATATGGATACGTTAAATGAATGACAACAATGTCACAAGTGATGGGAAGAAGGAATCAGGAATGCTTTGTTTTAAGACACTTGCAATAAACATGAAGTAGTACAGTGCTATTTGAAATTAGACTTAAATTAGTTACAAATATATGTTATAAAATCTAGGACAACCACTGAAAATACTTTTCAAAAGAAAATTAACTGAGATGCTAAGAGAGGAGATAAAATGAAATCATCTAAAATTGTCAATTAAAATCAAAGAAGGCAGAAAAAGAAAGAGGAAAAGTCAATAAAGAACAAATGCGATGAATAGAAAAAATAAACTTGGTATATATTGACGCCACTACATCAACAATCACTTTAAATGTGAATGTTCAAATATGCAAATCAAAAGAAATAGAATGTGTAAGGAAAGAAAACCCAATTGTATGTTGTCTGTAAGAAAGCCACTTTAAATATAAGGACTCAGGTTAAAAAAGAGAAAGATACTTATGCTAACTTAATCAAAAGAAATACGTAGTACCTATATTAATTTCAGAAACTCTGGTGGCATAGTGGTTAAGTGGTATGGCTGCTAACCAAAGGGTTGGGAGTTTGAATCTGCTAGGCGCTCCTTGGAAACTCCGGGGCAGTTCTACTTTGTCCTATAGGGTCACTATGAGTCGGAATCGACTCGATGGCACTGGGTTTTCTGGGGTTTGTATTAATTTCAGACAAAATAGACTTCAGAACAAGGGAAATTATAAAGAGGAACATTATGTAATTATGAAGGGACCAATTCCTCAAGAACACAAAGCAACCCTTAATGTGTATGCACCCAACAAGAGTGTCAAAATACATGAATCAAAAACGGATAGAATTGAGTGGCTATCTAAGGTACTCCACTGGTCTCACCCCGTCTGGAGCAAGGGAGAATGAAGAAAATCAAAGACATGACGGAAAGATTAGTCCAAGGACTAATGGGTCACAAATAACAGCGTCCAACAGATTGAGTGCAGCACAATTAGATGGTGCCCAGCTACCATCACCAACTGCTCCGACAAGGATCATAGTAGACAGTCCCAGACAGAGCTGGAGAAAAATATAGAACAAAATTCTAACTCACAAAAAAAGAGCAGACTTACTGGTCTGACACTGGAGAAACCCATAGAGTATAACCCCTGGACACTTCTTTAACTCAGTACTGAAGTCACTCTTATAGTTCACCCCTTAGCCAAATTCGGACAGGCCCACAGAACAAAATGAGCAAATGGGCACACCAGCCCAGGGACCATGATGAAAAGGCAGGAGGGGACAGGAAAGCTGGTAATGGGGAACCTAAGGCTGGGAAGGAGAGAGTGCTGGCACACTGTGTGGGGTTGGCAACCAACGTCACAAAACAATATGTGCATGAATGGTTTAATGAAAAACTAATTTGCTCTGTAAACCTTCATAAAAAGAAAAATGGTAGAATTGAAAGAAAAATGGACAAAAACACTATTATTGTGGTTCAAAGAAGAATCTCAAGAGAAATTAAAAAAAAATTTTTTTGAACCAAGTAAACATGAATATATACCCTATGAAAATTTGTGGGATGCAACAAAAGCCACGTTTAGAAGGGCATTTATAGCATTAAATGCATGTATTAGAAAAGAAAAAAAAAGATCTAAAATTAATAACCTAAACTTCCATCTTAGGAAACAAGATGAAAAAGAGCAATTTATGCCTAAAGCAAGCAGAAGAAAAGGAATAATAAAATTTAGAGCAGAAATCAATGAAGTAGAAACGAAAACGACAGTGAAAATCAACAAAACCAAAGGCTGGTTCTTGGAAAAGAGCAATGCAAAATTAATAAAACTCTAGCCAGGCTAACCAAGAGAAAAAAAAAAAAAAAAAAGAGAGAGAGAGAGAAGACACAAATTAGCATTATGTGAAATAAAATAGGGGTTATCACTACAGATCCCATGGACATTAAAAGAATAATAAAGGAATACTATGAGTAAATCTATATTCACAAATTTGATCACTTAGGTAAACTAGACTGATTCCTTAAAAGACCTGAACTACAAAACTCACAAAACGAGAAATAGATCATCTGAATAAATCTATAGGTATCAAAGAAATTGAATCAATAATTAATAAACATGCAAAAAAAAGAATCAAAGAAAGCACTAGGCCTAGATGATTTTGTTACAGTCTGAGACCCATGGACCCCAGAAAGTCAGTCATTGTCTTGCCCAAGAGAAAAGAATTACTCGGGGAGACTTGGCTGACTTTTAAAAGGAGAGTTTTTATTAGAAAATCAAAGCACTGTGCAGTGGGGCAGCAGCCGAGTGTATGACACTCTAGCAGGCTACTCCCCATGCGCAAGTCTTTGTCTCCTGTTTTTATTGTTCGCTAAAATATGGAAATGGGGTAATACCAAATTAGCAGTTAAAATTTCAGATAATTACTTTTTTGGTATAAGTAGTTTGACGTGGATCTTTAGTTCCTCATCTGCACGCGCATTCTGCTGGTAAGATGGAGTCCACCACCAAGGCATGTGGGAAGGTTGGGAGCACTTCCTATGGGGTGTCGTGCCTGCGCAGTCACCTGTTCCCTCGAGTTCGATTCTCAGCTCTGCTGCAGCTCTTTGCTGCCTCTGGTGGAAGGTCATATAGCGGTCGCAGGTGGATGTTTTGCGCATGTCCCTGGGACTGGTTCTCTCCAGCTGCTTCTGAAAGACAACTTTGAGGAAGTATATTTTAGGTAATCTGAAACTCTAACAGCCTTTCACGGGGTTGTTTTTCTCAATTGTTCTAGGAAACGGTTTGATCTCAAGAATGTTTCAAGATTACGGATGTAGGTCCCCCAGGGCGACCTGTCTGTATCAATTTCGCTAGTAAATTCTACCAAGGATTTTAGAAAGAAGTGGTACCAATTCTCCACAATTCCTTCCAGAAAGTAGAAGCAGAGGGAACAGTTCCTAACTCATATTATGAAGCCAGCATTACTCTAATAGCAAAAAAAGGATAATGACATCTCAAGATAGGAAAACTACAGACCAGTACCTTTCATGAACATAGATGCAAAAATTCTCAACAGCGTATCAGCAAATCAAATCCAGCAATGTATACAAAGAATTATACACCTCAAATAAGTGGAATTTGTTCCAGGTATACAAGGCTGTCTTGCCAGTGCTCTCTGTCATCACAATACAGTTGTCTAAAGAGAGTATATACTCTTTGGGTGCCCTAAGAATTCTACAATCACACAGACCTGAGAAGATTATAGATATATAAGAGCAAAACAATGATCAATTATCATCATTGTCATCATAACAAAACAAAACAAACAAATGAATATCCTTCAACCTCTTCTAAAGAGGTTCTCTTTTAAGGGAAGGTCACTCCAAGGCACCATGATGCAAGCTCTATGCCTTTGTGAGAGTTCAAACTGTCCTTTGTAAATCTCTCCCTGAAAAATCCCCTTGCTACTATGAGGCCTGCTGAATTAAAGGCAAACCCACAAATTTTAGTTCTTCAAAGCAGAGATTACTGGGCAATATAATCCCTAAAATAAAAGAGAAGGAACCCTGATGGTACAATGGTTAAGTGTTCAGGTGCTAACTGAAAGGTTGGTGGTTCAAACCCAACCAGCAGCTCCTGTGGAGAAACCAACCAAACCTGTTGCTGACGAGTTGATTCTGACTTAGCGACCCTATGAGCCTCTGGAGAAGGACCTGTTAATATGCTCCTGTAAAGATTACAGGCAAGAAAAGTCTCTAGGGCAGCTCTGTTCTGTCACATGGGGTCACTACAAGTTGAAATTAACTTGATGGCACCCAACAACAACAAAGGTAAAGAGAAACTTCTCTGAAAGAAGCTTCTAAGTTTGTTAAAGCAATAGCAATAAAAGAAACTTATTAAAAGTATGCCACCATGCACGTGTCCTGAAGTTTTTCACTCATGATTTCCCCATCTAAATAGTGGGACGTGACTTGCCCATGATCATACAGCTACTTAGTGGCAGAAGTGAGACTAGAATTTCTATCTCTCAACTCATGATCCAATCTTCTTATCCATAGATCACACCAGTAAAACAATCCCCAAAATCTAGGAGAGAATATTTTCAAAAACAGTTATTTGCATCCAAACCACCTGCAGAAATCCTCATTTAGAAATAAACCAGTTGACTCTGACTCATGGCAACCCCATGGGGTTTTCAATGGCTAATTTTTCAGAAGTAGATCACCAGCCTCCTGTGGGTGGACTCAAACCTCCAACCTTTTGGTTAGCAGCTGAGTGAATTAACCACTTGCACTGCACAGGGACTCTAATTTAGATATAGGCACCAACTAAATCTTCTACTGAAAGCCCTTTTCTTTAAAATTCTAGCCTCAAAACCCTATCTTTGGGACAATGTGATATGGAACAATAGCATCTGGCATTTTCTCATTGTTCTGTTTGGGTCGTTTTACTCTGAAGTACAGCTACATCTATCAACCCTGAAGCAGCAACACAGCATCTTCATTGAGCAGTGATTTACAATTTTAAGTGAAAATGTCCTATAGCCAACAATTGAGGTTTATTTCTTTTTGGAAGAACAATCTGGCAAATGTCCTGGGTCATGGAGATGGTTAGTGATTTTATTTCTGTCCATATAATTTCTACTAATTATTAAACATTAAAGCTTAAATGTAGTACTATTCAGTTTTTTTAAGAACTTTTATTCCAATTCAACATGTCACATGTATTTCGTGCCCGTTCTGTCCCCATTAACATCCTGAGGTTTCCAAAATGTACAGATCAAACTGACTGCAAATTGCCCCAAGTTCCTATTACATGCAGAAAATGCCATGCTCTCTCTTTTCATCAAATACAAAGTTACTTATGAGTTTCTCGTGATGTGGCTGTGGTGGGGTGTATGAAGCTCTTAATAAACTGTCTGAGTTAGCAGAAATCATGACTAATAAATTGTGGAGTTGGTTTCCATGATAAGTATTTTAATTGGTTATTCTGAGCAACAGAACTCATGGTTAGAATGGTTAAAAGAACTTTATTTGCATAGGCCCTGCTAAAATCTAACAGACAACCCATGCAAAGGCTCCAATATTCCTTAGGTAAGGAGTTCTTAAACCTGGCAGCAGATCAGAATCACTTGAGAAAGATTCTCGGGTCCCATTTCCAGAGACTACGATTCAGTAGGTCGAGGATGGGTCCTAAAGAACCATATTTTTTAAAGCTCCCCAGCTGATAATAAGCCAGGTATACGAATCACTGTTGTAGATGTCTTTTCCAGCATCTTAAAGCAAGAACTGAGAAAAAAGATAAATATAAATATTAAGCACATGTCATCATTAGGCTGTGGTCTAGTATAATATGATTTTCCCGGAACTTGACACAAATTTGCACTGGAAATTTTAGGGTTACTTATTTTGACTCTGTTTCATATCCTTAGCATTCCCAGTTCCACATGAAATTTAAACCCTTCCAGCCATTTATCCTTTTCTACATTCTTGTTCCCATAGCGCTTTCTGCACCTTCTTCCTTCCTTCTGCATCCTACCCTCCAACACATTCATCTTTGCCTTCTGGAACTCAAAATCTTTGGTAAAGAGAAGCCTTACATTAGTAAACATTTCTGTTAAATAAGGCCCGATCATATCTTACCTTTCTGAATCCTAGCTCTTGCCTGAGAGTACCACTTCCCTACATCCCTCAGGGCTGCAGAGCTATTCAAATCCCCTCACTCCTAGTGCAGAAGGCCGTGAAGAGGCTGAGGTGGAGTCAGTATTCCTGTTAGCTCCCTGCTTTCAGTCTCTCTCTCCATCCTATGACCTGCCATCATTGGCAGTGACTTAAATTATGACTCAAGAGCCTACCCTTAGTTCTTTAATCTGTTTCAGACACTAAATCTATACTCTTTGGGTTTGGTTCCCTTTCTCTTTCTGTTATCTCCAAGCCTTTCACCCCAGTCCTAGCCTGTAAAATATCATGTGGAGTCGCTGGGTGGTGCGAATGGCACTTGGCTGCTAACCAAAAGGTTGAAGGTTTGACTTCACTCAGAGGTGCCTCAGAAGAAAGGCTTCGCAATCTCTTTCCAAAAAAAATCAGTCACTGAAAACCCTGCGGAGCACAGTTCTACTCTGATACACGTGGGATCGTCATGAGTTGAAATTGACTCAACAAAAACTGGTTTTTTACTGGTTTATATGATTATCCTTCACTTGAAACCCGATTTACCACTTAACCTCAATTGTCTTGTTCTCTCTACTCTCTTGTGAATGAGCTGTCTCAGAGAACCAATGACTCTTGATCAATCTCATGGCCATCCCTCTCTATTCCCATATAAAATCTGCTAAATTTTGCTGTATTCATGCTAACACCTTTCCTTCAATTTCAAAGGATGAAATAGGACTTTACTCCTGCAGCAGGTCCGTTCATTCCTCCCGTGCATTCAATTCCAGTCTCCCATTTCCTATATCAGTCACCACCCCAGCCCCATGTCTTCAGTACTTCTCTCTCCACCACGGTATAATCTCAGTCCAAAAACATACTGAGCTGTCTTCTATCCTAATGGACCCCTTCATGTAGTCCTGCTCCTCATAGAACTGTCTTATCCTTTTCCCTTCTTACCAAGTTTATTGGCAAGCACCTTGCAAATGGTTGATTTCATGTTTCTAACTTTTCTTTCACTAATTACCCTCTGCAAATGGTTTCTTCACCTACTACCCCTGCCCCCACTCAAACATCCATATTAACAAACTAAAATTGTTCTCAGTATGTACTTACCTTCCTGGACCACTCTGCTTTATTTGGCCATGCCAGTCATCTTTTCTCACTGAAACAGTCTTGGGTTCTATGGTACTACTCTCCCTTAGTACTTTTCTGTTTTCCTGGTTGACTTCTTCTTCCTCGTTCATCTACCACACTCCTGTGTGTATTTCCTCTGTGCTCTTATAATGCCCTGTGCATGCTTCTATTACTGCTCTTTCCACGTTTTAATTGAATTAGCTGTTTACAAGTGTATTTCCTCCACTAGATTTATGCTTCTCAAAGACAGGGATCATATTTTATTCAACTTTCTATCACCTGAATCTTACATAGGAGATGGCCTGGATAAACCCTCAAAACCTTTTATTATAAACAAGTTGTTCATATAATTTTGGTCTAAGCATCAGGATCTTAATCTTAAAACAAAAGACATTCTTCACTTTGATTCACACCTCACTAATAGATGACAAAGGTGCAATAAACTTTGCTGAATTGTGGTGTGAGATAATAAGCAGAATGAATAAATACATGCAAGTTGGGATATAACATCATGTCTTAAAATATTCTAAGTATTAGAATCATTGTGGCATAGTGAACAAAATGGATTATGGATTTATAATTGGGGCTTCTACTGCCACTTGACCTGTAACATAGATTTGTAACTATTAAACCGTTAATTATCTCATTTGTAAAACAAATATATCATATTTCTACTTCTTCTGGTTTTTGCAATAATTAAATAAGAGAATATATACAAATGTGTCTTATAACCTATAAAGTTGTATACAAATTCAAATTGCAATTCGTAATAATCTGGAAAAAGAAAACTATTAACCAAAGTTATTTCTTTGATTTTGATATGTTATTTCTTTGTTAACTGATAAAGGTATTATAATTAGAAAAGAACTGAAAGAGAAAAAGTACAGCCTTTAAGAAGACTGAACGTAACAGAAAAAATATGGTATAAAAATTACTGTTACTGGTTCACTTCCTTGAACGAATATACTCTTAAATTGCATCTAAGGACCAATCAGTAGATGGGCAATTTATGTTGACAACTTAGTCCCCTGAAATCTCAAATGACTTGCACTGGGACAGGGAGAAGCAATGTCTTTAATTTGAATAAAATCTTCCAGCTGAGCAGTAATGCCTTTCTACTTACAAATTTACACGGTAAACAACACTGAATTTCTTTACAAATAAAGAAACCACATTAACAGACCTGGTGGCACAGTGGTTAAGAGCTTGGCTGCTAACCAAAAGTTTGGCAGTTTGAATCCACCAGCCACTCCTTGGAAACCCTATGGGACAGTTCTTTACTGTCCTATGGGGTCGCTATGAGTCAGTATCTACTTTTACTCAGGAGAAGCCCTACTAAAGCTAAACATATTTTAATTTTAATAAAGTCCAACTTATCTACATTTTTATCTCATGGATTTTGCTTTTTGTGATGTTTCTAAAAACTCATCAGCATACTCAAGGTCATGTAGATTTTCTCTGATATTTTCTTCTAGAAATTTTATAGCTTTACCATTTACATTTAGATCTATGATCAATTTTAAGTTAATTTTGGGGTTCAGGTATAAGGTTTGTGTCTGAGTTTTTTTTTTTTTTTAACACATGGGTATCCACTTGTCCCAATACCATTTGTATCCTGTTTCCTTTGAATTGCCTTTCTGGCTTTTCAAAATATTGTTTTGGCTCTTCTAGGTCCTTTGACTTTTCATATAAATTTTAGAATCTGGGGATATCTACAAAATAACTTTTAGGGATTCTGATTGAGGTTGTGTTGAATCTATAGGCCAAGTTGGAAAGAATTACCATCTTAAAAACATTGAGTCTTCCAATACATAAACATAGAATATCACTCCACTTATTCAGGCCTTTGATTCCTTTCATTTACACATAGATATTTCTCTTTGGTACACTTGTAAATAGTTTTTTTTTTTTAATTCCAAATTTTTATTGTTCATTGCTGTTATGTAGGAAAAGAATTGACTTTTGTATATTGAGGTTGTATCCTGTGACTTTGCTATATTCAGTTATTAGTTACAACACTAGATTTGTTAGAGTTTTCTGTATAGACAATCATGTCATCTGGAAATAAGGACAGTTTACTTATTTTCAACATACTTACTTCCTTTTTCGTCTTATTGTACTAAGTAGGGCTATCTAGTACAATGTTTAATAGGAATAGTGAGAGACGACAGCCTTACCTTGTCCTCAACCTTAGGGAGAAAGTGTCCAGTCTCTCACCATTGAGTAAGATGTTAGCTGTATGGTTCTGTGGATTTTTTTTTTTTTTTAAATCAAGTTCAGAAAGTCAACCTCTAGTCTCTAGTTCACTGAGACTCTTTGACATCAATGGGTGTTGGATTTTATCAAAGTTTTACTGTATTAATTGATGTGATCGTATTTTTTTTTTTCTTTAGCCTGTTGATATAATGGATTATAATGATTGATTTTCAAATGTTAAACCAGACTTTCATATCTAGAATAAATCCCACTTGGTCATAGCATATAATTCTTTTTATACATTGTTGGATTCCATATTTGCAAATCTAGCCTATTTGCTAAAAATACTCACTGTACTTTTGCAGCCTTTCACAAATATGTTCTTGAGGAGAGAAATGAAATATTCTCAGCTGGTTCAGTATTCACTAATTCGGTATGTGCAAGGACTTTATGGAACACTTGAGGACCCCTGATAGTGCAATGGTTAAGAACTCAGCTGCTAACCAAAAAGTTGGCAGTTCGAATCCACCAGGCGCAACTTGGAAACCCTCTGGGGCAGCTCTACTCTGTCCTATAGGGTCGCTATGAGTGAGAATCGACTTGACAGCAAGGGTTTTTTGTTTTCTAGAACATGAATATGAAAATCAGTGAGACATAAAAGTCAATAAGAAACTATTTCTGATCTTCCCACTCCTCCCCATCCCAACCCTTGGAAATTCCTCCATTGTCACTGAAAACCACCAAATCTGACTTTTACATTTGGTCTCAGAATTTAGGTTCCTGACCTGTTTTTATTTTTAAGCAATATTGAAAGTTCTTAAAGGCAAGAGGGAATTTCTGTGGACTTTACTGGTCTCAGCTTTTAGGTTCTGTAAGTCACTAACAGGACTGCAGAGAGGCTTTTTCAGCATTACTGTATTGTCTCCATGCCAGATGTGGCAAGATCATCATTAGAAATGGAATACATTAAAAAACCATTAGCCCTGGTGGCACAGTGGTTAAGAGCCACAGCTGCTAACCAAAAGGTTGGCAATTCGGCAGTTTGAATCCACCAGCTGCTCCTTGGAAACCCTACGGGACAGTTCTGATCTGTCCTATAGGGTCACTATGAGTCAGAATTGACTCGACAGCACCTTTTTTTGTTTTTGTTTATTTTAGTTTCACTTCCAGGGGATGCAAGCATGTAAGAGAGAGGTTACTCACACTATAGGGGCATATGTGGTAACATTCTCCTTTTTCTAATTGTTTAAATCAAATATTATACCAATGCGTAAAATTAATTAGGTGTTAGTTTGAGGTGGTTAAACATTGTTCAGAGGAGTTTGTAATGGTTTTGCTCTAAGAAGTGTCTCAAACTATGCTGAAATGTTGCTGAAAAGCATGGTGCTGGTTAACAGTTGAACAATCCGTGGCTGGTCATTCTTGTCTACTTTTAATCTCCCTCTGGAGCAGGTTAGCATTGAAGGTGGTATGGAAAAGCCTGCATATGTGTTCAATTCTTTGTTTCTTCTCCTTCCCTCTCCTCTGTTCCCACCCCAGTCCTGCCCTTCTTTGCTGGCTCAACCTCTTTCTTTCAGTTTGTGTAACTTGAAGCTAATTTGTACTACTGGATATCTGACTGGAACCACAAACACGGAATCTGTATTGCTCTTACTAAAATACAGCATGAAATTAACATTTGACTTAAATGAAACAAATTAAAAAAAAAAAAAATCTGACTCATAGCAACCCTGCAGGACATAGTAGAACCACATGATAGGGTTTCCAAGGCTATAATCTCTACAGAAGCAGACTGCCACATCTTTCTCCCAAGGGATTATTGGTGGATTTGAACCGCTGACCTTTTGGTTAGCAGTCAAATGCCTTAACCACTGTACCACCAGAGCTCCTGTTATAGAACATAACTACCATAAATAATGAAAATCGACTGTATTTCATTAAGGAATTTTGCATCTTTATGAGAAATGTCGGACTGAATTTTTCTTTCTTGTAATGTCATTATCTTTTTTGGTAATACGGTAATGCTGGCCTCAGAATAAGTTAGGGAGGAGTATCCATTCTGCTTCTATATTTTGAAAGAGATTGTGAAGAATTGGTACCATTTCTTTTTTAAATGCGTGATAGAATTCACCAGTGAAATCATCTGAGCCTGGTGCTTTCTTTTTGGAAGGTTATTGATTATTGATTCTATTTATTTAATAGATACAGGTCTATTCAGATTATTTATTTCTCCTTGTGTCAGTTTTAGTAGTTTGCGTGTTTCAAGAATTGATCTAATTTATTGAAGTTATCAAATTTGTGGCATGGAGTTGTTAATAACCAAAAAACCCAAACCCACTGCCGTTGAGTCAAGTCTGACTCATAGCGGCCCTATACGACAGAGCATAACTGCCCAATAGGTTTGCCAAGGAGCGGATGGCAGATTTGAACTGCTGACCTTTTGATTAGCAGCCTGAGTTCTTAACCACTACACCACCAGGGCTGTTCATAGTATTCTTTTATTGTCCTTTTAATGTCCATAAGATTCATAGTAATGACCCCTCTTCTATTTCTCATATTGGTAATTTACGTTTTCTCTCCTTTTTTTCTTGGTTAGCCTGGCTAGAGTTTGATCAATTTTATTGCTCTATTTCAAGAACCAGTTTTTAGTTTTATTGATTTTTGCTACTCTTTTCCTATTTAAATTTCACTGATTTCTGCTCTAAGTTTTATTATTCCTTTTCTTCTGCTTGCTTTAGGCTTAAATTGGTCTTTTTTTCTTTCATTCCTAAGACGGAAGCTTGTTGTTTTGTGTGCCATCGAGTCAATTCTAACTCATAAAAAAAAAAAAAAAAAATAGCTACCATAAATAACAGAGAATTGCTCCATAGGGTTTCCTAGCCTTTATGGGAGCAGATTGCCAGGTCTTTTCTCCTCCAAAGTGCTGGTGAGTTCAAACCACTGACACACAGTTGAGCACTTAACCATTGTGTCACCAGGGCTCCTTGAAGGAAGGTTAGTTTCTGATTTTAGATGTTTCTTCTTTTCTAACACATGCTTTTAATGCCGTAAATTTCCCTTTAAGCATGTCTTTCGTTGCATCCCATGAATTTTGAAAAGGCGTATTTTTGTATCTACCTAGCTCAAAATATTCTTAAAATTTCTTTTGAGACTTCTTTGACCCGTGTGTTATTTAGGAATGTGTTGATTAATTTCCAAGTATTTATGATTTTTGTGTTTCCTGTTTTTAATTTCTAATTTAATTACATTGTGGTCTGAGAATATACTTTAAATTTTGTAAGGTTTGTTATTTGGCCCAGAATGTGGTCTACTTGGTGAATGTCCCATGTGTAAGAAATTGTGTATTCCCTATGCAACTATAAAGAACAATGATGAATCTGTGAAACGTCTCATAACATGGATGAATGTGGAAGGCATTATGCTGAGTGAAATTAGTCGGCCACTCATTATACGAACTCAAGAAAAGGTTTAAACACAGAAGAAAAGATTCTTTGATGGTTACAAGGGTGGAGAGAGAGGGAGGGTGGTATTCGCTAACTAGATAGTAGACAAAAATTATTTTAGGTGAAGGGAAGGACAACACACAATACAGGGGAAGTCAGCACAACTGGACTAAACCAAAAGCTAAGAAGTTTCCTGAATACAACCAAACACTTTGAGAGACAGAGTACCAGTGGCAGGGGTCTGGGTACCATGGTTTCAGGGGACATCTAGGTCAACTGGCATAACAAAGTGTATTAAGAGAACGTTCTGCATCCCACTTTGGTGAGTGGTGTCTTGGGCCTTAAAAGCTAGTAAGCGGCCATCTGAGATATATCAATTGGCCCCAACCCACCTGGGGCAAAGGAGAACGAAGAACATCAAAGACACCAGGGAAATATGAGCCCAAGCCTGAGACTAGAAGAACTAGATGGTGCCTGACTACCACCAATGACCGCCCTGACAGGGAACACAACAGAGAGTCTCTGATGGAGCAGGAGAAAAGTGGGGAACTCAAATTCTAGTAAAAAGACCAGACTTAATGGTCTGACTGAGACTGGAGTGACCCCAGAGGACACAGTCCCCAGGTTCTCTGTTAGCCCAAAACTAAAATCACGCCTGAAGCCCACTCTTCAGACAAAGATTAGACTGGACTATAAGACATAAAACGAAACTGGCGAGGAGTGTGCTTCTTAGCTCAAGTAGGCACATGATACTAAATGGGTAGCTCCTGTCCGGAGGCGAGATGAGAAGGCAGAGGGGGATAGAAGCTGGTTGGATGAACATGGGAGATTCAGGGTGGAGAGGAGGAATGCGCTGTCACATTACAGGAAGAGCAATTAGGGCCACATAACAATGTGTGGATAAGTTTTTGTATGAGAAACAGACTTGAATTGTAGACTAAAAAATTCTAAAAAAATTAAAGAAATTTTGTATTGTGTTGTTTTGGGGTAGAATATTCTATAAATGCCAATTAGATCCAAGGTATTGATAATGCTGTTAAGCTCATCTATATCATCACTAATTTTTTGCCTGCTTTACTTGTTAAATAAACAAAGGGATGTTGAAGTTTCCATCTATATTAGTGGATATGGCTATTTCTCATTGCAGTTCTACCAGTTTTTGCCTCACGTATTCTACTGATCTTTTGTAGCTTCCTACCTATTAAGGAGAAACCCTGGTAGCGTAGTGGTTGAGTGCTATGGCTACTAACCAAAGGGTCAGCAGTGTGAACCTGCCAGGCACTCCTTAGAAACTACTCTGTCCTATAGGGTCACTAGGAGCCGTAATTGACTCGACGGCACTGGGTTTGGTTTTGTTTTTTTTTTTTTTTTGGTACCCATTAAGGATTGCTATATATTCTTGGGGAATTGACCTTTTTAACATTATGTAATGTCATTTTTATCTCTGGTAATTCGTGTTCTCAATAATCCTTGTTTGAGATTAATATAGTTATTCCAGCTTTCTTTTGATTAAAGTTAACAGGATATATCTTTCTCCATCCCTTTATTTTTAACCTATCTGAGTCCTTATATTTGAAGTGGGTTTCTTACAGTTGGGTATTGTTTTGTAATTCACTCTGACAATCTCTGTCTTTCCATTGGTGTATTTACATCACTCACATTTAAAGTGATTATATTGGTATATTTGGATTAATAGCTACCATGTTTGTATCTTTTTTATTTGCTGCATTTGTTCTTTGTTTCCTTTTTTACCCTTCTTTTCTGCCTTCTCTGGCTTTAAGTAAGCATTTTATATGATTCCATTTTATCTCCTCTCTTAGTATAACAAATATATTTCTTCTGAAAATATTTTCAGTGGTTGCTCTAAAATTTACACATGTATTGCTTTTTAAAGACAATTCTTATTGAAATTATCATACACGGGGAAAATAATAAATATATAGCTCAAAGAATTTCCACAAAGTGAACCACCTATGTAACTAGCACCTAGATTAAGAAATAGAATGTTACCAGCCTTTCAAAAATCCTCTTTGTGTCCCTTACCAGTCAGTGCCACAAAAGTAACCATGATCCTGATATCTGTTGCCGTAGATAGTTTTTGAATAAAATTCTTGTGGGTTTAGTTTTGTTCTTGTTGCTTCTGCTGGCTTTTCCTAATGAAAGTTTTGTTGTTCTAGGTCATCTCTTATTTTATCGTCATATTTGGTTGATCTTAATCTGTGACAAACCTGTTTGTTCAAACTGTGTATGCTTTCCTCCACAGAAAATTTTCATTTACTTTTAACAGGAGCTAGGTGGCAAGACCAATCTCGTGACCACTTGAAGACCCCACAAAGGTCTCTGGCTTAAAATAGGAAAATGTTGCTGAACTAAAGCTCAGCCTTACTATTGTAATAGTGATATTAACGTTTATTCATGGGGTAATCTAGCCCCTCAATTTGTTAACTGCTAACCAATCTGTTTCCATCTCAAAGATCTTCCCTATTTTGGTGAGAAGGGGCTGAGAGACTTTTCCCACTTCCTTTGAGTCTAGTAATGCAATCAAAGCTCTGTGTTATGTAGCTTTGAGTTGTTTTCTACCAGCAGGACCCCTCAGAGTATCTAGTCAGCCATAGTACCAGAAGTGGAAGTCCTCATTAACTTTACTCTTAAAACAAATCAATGCCAACTATGCCTACATCTTCAATGGTGTTAACAGGAAAGTGCCAATATCATCAGTACACCCTTCTTAATTAAATGATTTTTGCTTACAAGTGACATGGTTTTCTGCTGCTTTAGAAATAAAGCTCATATGCATGTTTTGAAACAATCTGAAAAAGTATAAAGGCATGAAATCACTTCAGTTTACCTGGGATTAGTAAATGCAATACTCCCACAGAATGGTATGTTTAGGTGGTTTTATTTGAGTAAAAGTCATCTTAAGTTTTTACAGAGTATTGATGTCTCAAAATTCAGATATATTTGTTTTTCTCCATGAACACATGCTCACATAAATATACTCAGAAACACAATTATCCTTATAAGCCATTTTGTACCACTGGTCCTTGAGAAGCTGCTTCATTTTCCTCTTCTAAAAAATGTGGGGTTTATTCTTATCTGCATGCTGAATTTTAAATTAATGGCTAAAATGACTTCTCATGCTTTGATTGATTTATAGCTTCATTGTACCTAGTGGGGGTTTTCTTAATAAACTGCTCTATGCTTTTATGTTATATATTATTTTTTTTATGCTATATATTAGGCAATTTGTGTCCCTTGTACGAATATTTAAAACTTGTCTTGAAGATCAATTCTATCTAAAATTACCATTTTATTAAGATAAATAGAAGTGTATCACCCCATGTTGGTACTTTGCTTTTTTGGACTACAGAAACAGCTAAGTGGACAGTTTGAATTCAATTGAATAAAAGGCATTTTTGCAAATAAGATGAACACTTTATTTTTTTAAAATTAGCCCTCATTTCTTAAACTCAGTATAAATTCTAATACGAATTAAGATTTTTGGAACCTCTTAACTTTTACTCTTTTTGATAAACAGCCTAACTAAAATAGTTTCCTGAAGACTTAAGAGATATTCATTTCAGAAAAAGAAAAAAATGGAAGTC
This sequence comes from Elephas maximus indicus, assembly GCF_024166365.1. Classification (NCBI taxonomy): domain Eukaryota; kingdom Metazoa; phylum Chordata; class Mammalia; order Proboscidea; family Elephantidae; genus Elephas; species Elephas maximus. The sequence goes on along the minus strand of NC_064829.1, from coordinate 41,900,639 downwards.
TGAAACTTTTTTTTTCCTGTCTTGCCCTTCAATGCCTATGGGTACGGTCCCATGGACAACCAGGGGTCATTATTCTTTTAGCTTTCCTCTTTCCAAAGGATAGTAATTTAGCATTGTTACAGCTATTTTACAAACTCTGAGATTTGAATACAGATGACTTCCTTGTGGAAACTATTTCTAGAGTCTGTAGTTTCCTCCAAGAAATCTCTGTGTGCCACTTCCATCACTTTTATCTTGCAAGGTAAGCAAATCTATGGTAATTATTAATGCATTATAAGTAAGATATTAAAAAAAAAATAACCAAACCCACTGCGATTAAGTTGATTCTGACTCATAGTGACTGTAGTACAGAGTAGAACTGTACCATAGAGTTTCTGAGGTTGTAAATCTTTACAGGAGCAGACTGTCCCATCTTTCTTCCAATAAGAGGCTGGTGGGTTTGAATCACAGACATTTCAGTTAGCAGTCCAACACTTAACTACTGGGCTACCAGGGCTCATGTAAGATGTCAGGGCTTGATAATGGTGGTTAGATGTGAAATGATTCAAGCACTTAATAGAAATCAAAGTAAAAAATGGAAATATGGAGAATATAATATTTGTTGGGCAGGGGTAGGTTGCCCTCTCTTTCCAAAAGAGTTATTTTTCATGATGAAATAACTATCCTCAAAACAATCTTGAAATTCTACATTGATACTGCCCACTGAATTGAATGTATGAACTGCTGTTTTAAGACACATATTTTGGAAGAAAAGATAAGCCATATGGCTAGTGAAAAATAAAGCGATATTTGGGGGCAGAAAAATTTATTTTCATCTCTGTTGCACTGGACATGAAAACCAGACATGCTATCTTTGGACTTTGTCATAGTTATAATAGCTAGATGAAAATGTCTGGTGGATGTACATTGAGTGAACCCCTTGTGTCTATAAAAATACAGCCACTGGAAGTGCCATGGACTTGTTCATACGGAGATGTTAAAGGTAGGAATTAAAGAGAAACCCAATAAATCAACTGGTCTGTCAAATCTAATTTGTTCCTGGTCCTAAATATTTATAAAAATTAAATTCTGACCGAAATACTACCTAATGATGGTCTTACCAAATATTAGCCAAATAACAAAAATCTCGTTTCTACGTTTTTTTTAGCTTTAAAATAAATAAATGTTTCCCTGTGTCTTAATAACGACAGCCATAAAGATTAGGGCAATCTTTAAACTTTTTCGAAAGCATGTCTTTTCTATACCAATGGAAGTTGTTACTGTTAGATGCTGTCGAGTTGTATTCAACTCATGGCGAACCCATTTGTTACAGAGTACAACTGCTCCATAGGGTTTTCTTGGCTGTAATCTTAATGGAGGCAAATCAACAGGTCTTTTCTTCTGCAGTACTGTTAGGAGGGTCAGAATTGCCAATTTCTAGGTTAACAGTCAAGAACAATCCATTTGCCCCACCTAGGGACCTTAAAAAGAAAACCTGTTGCAGTGGAGTTGATTCTGACTCATGTTAACCCTATATGTTACAGATCAGAACTGCTCCACAGGGTTTTCTTGGTTGTAATCTTCAAGGAAGCAGATCACCAGGCCTTTCTTCTGTGGCACTGCTGGACCACCCAGGGTCCTAAAGGATAGCTTGGGACAATAGTCAATACAGTGGAAGTCAACTAATAAAATCAGATTTGTGACTTTTTTTTTTTAATTAATTTTTATTAAGCTTCAAGTGAACATTTACCATTCCAATCAGTCTGTCACATGTAGGTTTACATACATCTTACTCCCTTCTCCCTCTTGCTCTCCCCCTATTGAGTCAGCCCTTTCAGTCTCTCGTTTCCTGCCAATTTTGCCATCTTCCCTCTCTCTCTATCTTCCCATCCCCCCTCCAGTCAAGAGTTGCCAACACACTCTCAGGTGTCCACCTAATTTAATTAGCTCACTCTTCATCAGCATCTCTCTCCCCGCCACTGACCAGTCCTTGTCATGCCTGATGAGTTGTCTTCGGGGATGGTTCCTGTCCTGTGCCATCAGAAGTTCTGGGGAGCATTGTCTCTGGGATTCCTCTAGTCGCAGTCATACCATTAGGTATGGTCTTTTTATGAGAATTTGGGGTCTGTATCCCATTGGTCTCCTGCTCCCTCAGGAGTTGTCTGTTGTGCTCCCTGACAGGGCAGACATCGGTTGTGGCTGGGCACCAACTAGTTCTTCTGGTCTCAGGATAATGTAGGTCTCTGGTTCATGTGGCCCTTTCTGTCTCTTGAGTTCTTAGTTGTCATGTGACCTTGGTGTTCTTCCTTTGCCTTTGCTCCAGGTGGGTTGAGACCAATTGATGTATCTTAGATGGCTGCTTGTTGGCATTTAGAACCCCAGGCGCCACAATTCAAAGTGGGATGCAGAATGTTTTCATAATAGAATTATTTTGCCTATTGACTTAGAAGTCCCCTCAAACCAAGTTCCCCAGACCCCAGCCCCTGCTCCGCTGACCTTTGAAGCTTTCATTTTATCCCAGAAACCTCTTTGCTTTTAGTCCAGTCCAATTAGGCTGACCTTCCTTGTATTGAGTGTTGTCTTTCCCTTCACCCAAAGCAGTTCTTATCTACTGATTGATCAATAAAAAGCCCTCTCCCTCCCTCCCTCCCTCCCCCCTTTGTAACCACAAAAGTATGTGTTCTTCTCCGTTTTTTCTATTTCTCAAGATCTTATAATAGTGGTCTTATACAATATTTGTCCTTTTGCCTCTGACTCATTTCGCTCAGCATAATGCCTTCCAGATTCCTCCATGTTATGAAATGTTTCAGAGATTTGTCACTGTTCTTTATCGATGCGTAGTATTCCATTGTGTGAATATACCACAATTTATTTACCCATTCATCCGTTGACGGACATCTTGGTTGCTTCCAGCTTTTTGCTATTGTAAACAGAGCTGCAATAAACATGGGTGTGCATATATCTGTTTGTGTGAAGGCTCTTGTATCTCTAGGGTATATTCTGAGGAGTGGGATTTCTGGGTTGTATGGTAGTTCTATTTCTAACTGTTTAAGATAACGCCAGATGGATTTCCAAAGTGGTTGTACCATTTTACATTCCCACCAGCAGTGTATGAGAGTTCCAATCTCTCCGCAGCCTCTCCAACATTTATTATTTTGTGTTTTTTGGATTAATGCCAGTCTAGTTGGTGTGAGATGGAATCTCATCATAGTTTTAATTTGCATTTCTCTAATGGCTAATGATCGAGAGCATTTTCTCATGTATCTGTTGGCTGCCTGAATATCTTCTTTAGTGAAATGTGTGTTCATCTCCTTTGCCCACTTCTTGATTGGGTTGTTTGTCTTTTTGTGGTTGAGTTTTGACAGAATCATGTAGATTTTAGAGATCAGGCGCTGGTCTGAGATGTCATAGCTGAATATTCTTTCCCAGTCTGTAGGTGGTCTTTTTAGTCTTTTGGTGAAGTCTTTAGATGAGCATAGGTGTTTGATTTTTAGGAGCTCCCAGTTATCGGGTTTCTCTTCATCATTTTTGGTAATGTTTTGTATTCTGTTTATGCCCTGTATTAGGGCTCCTAGGGTTGTCCCTATTTTTTCTTCCATGATCTTTATCGTTTTAGTCTTTATGTTTAGGTCTTTGATCCACTTGGAGTTAGTTTTTGTGCATGGTGTGAGGTATGGGTCCTGTTTCATTCTTTTGCAAATGGATATCCAGTTATGCCAGCACCATTTGTTCAAAAGACTATCATTTCCCCAATTGACTGACACTGGTCTTTTGTCAAATATCAGCTGCTCATACGTGGATGGATTTATATCTGGGTTCTCAATTCTGTTCCATTGGTCTATGTGCCTGTTGTTGTACCAGTACCAGGCTGATTTGACTACTGTAGCTGTATAATAGGTTCTGAAATCAGGTAGAGTGAGGCCTCCCACTTTCTTCTTCTTTTTCAGTAATGCTTTGCTTATCCGGGGGTTCTTTCCCTTCCATATGAAATTAGTGATTTGTTTCTCTATCCCCTTAAAATATGACATTGGTATTTGGATTGGAAGTGTGTTATATGTATAGATGGCTTTTGGTAGAACAGACATTGTTACTATGTTAAGTCTTCCTATCCATGAGCAGGGTATGTTTTTCCACTTAAGTATGTCCTTTTGAATTTCTTGTAGCAGAGTTTTATAGTTTTCTTTGTATAGGTCTTTTACATCCTTGGTAAGATTTATTCCTAAGTATTTTATCTTCTTGGGGGCTACTGTGAATGGTATTGATTTGGTTATTTCCTCTTCGGTGTTCTTTTTGTTGATGTAGAGGAATCCAAGTGATTTTTGTATGTTTATTTTATAACCTGAGACTCTTCCAAACTCTTCTATTAGTTTCAGTAGTTTTCTGGAGGATTTCTTAGGGTTTTCCATGTATACGATCATGTCATCTGCAAATAGTGATAGCTTTACTTCCTCCTTGCCAATCTGGATACCCTTTATTTCTTTGTCTAGCCTAATTGCCCTGGCTAGGACTTCAAGTACGATGTTGAATAAGAGCGGTGATAAAGGGCATCTTTGTCTGGTTCCCATTCTCAAGGAAAATGCTTTCAGGTTCTCTCCATTTAGAGTGATATTGGCTGTTGGCTTTGCATAAAAAAGATACCCTTTATTATGTTGAGGAATTTTCCTTCAATTCCTATTTTGGTAACAGTTTTTATCATAAATGGGTGTTGGACTTTGTCAAATGCCTTTTCTGCATCAATTGATAAGATCATGTGGTTTTTATCTTTTGTTTTATTTATGTGATGGATTACATTAATGGTTTTTCTGATATTAAACCAGCCTTGCATACCTGGTATAAATCCCACTTGATCAGGGTGAATTATTTTTTTGATGTGTTGTTGGATTCTATTGGCTAGAATTTTGTTGAGGATTTTTGCATCTATGTTCATGAGGGATATAGGTCTAAAATTTTCTTTTTTTGTAATGTCTTTACCTGGTTTTGGTATCAGGGAGATGGTAGCTTCATAGAATGAGTTGGGTAGTATTCCGTCTTTTTCTATGCTTTGAAATACCTTCAGTAGTAATGGTGTTAAGTCTTCTCTGAAGGTTTGGTAGAACTCTGCAGTGAAGCCGTCTGGGCCAGGACTTTTTTTTGTTGGAAGTTTTTTGATTACCGTTTCAATCTCTTTTTTTGTTATGGGTCTATTTAGTTGTTCTACTTCTGAATGTGTTAGTTTAGGTAGGTAGTATTTTTCCAAGAATTTATCCATTTCTTCTAGGTTTTCAAATTTGTTAGAGTACAATTTTATGTAGTAATCTGAAATGATTCTTTTAATTTCATTTGGCTCTGTTGTGATGTGGTCCTCCTCGTTTCTTATTCGGGTTATTTGTTTCCTTTCCTGTTTTTCTTTAGTCAGTCTAGCCAATGGTTTATAAATTTTGTTAATTTTTTCAAAGAACCAGCTTTTGGCTTTGTTAATTCTTTCAATTGTTTTTCTGTTCTCTAATTCATTTAGTTCAGCTCTAATTTTTATTATTTGTTTTCTTCTGGTGCCTGATGGATTCTTTTGTTGCTCACTTTCTATTTGTTCAAGTTGTCGGGACAGTTCTCTGATTTTGGCTCTTTCTTCTTTTTGTATGTGTGCATTTATCGATATAAATTGGCCTCTGAGCACTGCTTTTGCTGTGTCCCAGAGGTTTTGATAGGAAGTATTTTCATTCTCGTTGCTTTCTAAGAATTTCCTTATTCCCTCCTTGACGTCTTCTATAACCCAGTCTTTTTTCAGGAGGGTATTGTTCATTTTCCAAGTATTTGATTTATTTTCCCTAGTTTTTCTGTTATTGATTTCTAGCTTAATTGCCTTGTGGTCTGAGAAGATGCTTTGTAATATTTTGATGTTTTGGATTCCACAAAGATTTGTTTTATGACCTAACATGTGGTCTATTCTAGAGAATGCTCCATGTGCACTAGAAAAGAAAGTATATTTTGCAGCAGTTGGGTGGAGAGTTCTGTATAAGTCAATGAGGTCAAGTTGGTTGATTGTTGTAAGTAGGTCTTCCGTGTCTCTATTGAGCTTCTTACTGGATGAGATTTGTGACATTTTTTAATGTAGTCACAAATTTCTCTATCTGCACAAATAGGACGTTTCTGCTTTAATTTCATCCATTCTGTTTTATATTATAAAGCTAACATGCTATAACCAAAACTCCAAAAACACGCTATATGCCTCACTATATGGTAATCAAGTTGCTGACTGAGTTTGCTATTTGTTTCCTTTACAGCTTCCTTTTCCTTGGAAGGGTTAGTAATAGACTGTTAAGCATCTGAATGTATAATGATGTTCAGAACTTCCAGGTTTCAAACTAACAAGCACCATCCATTAACTCTACACAAGCTAAGGGCCCAAATTTTATTACGACTCATCTTAGTAGATGAAGATGAAGTCTCTATCCTTTTATTGGTGGATTTGCTCACAGGCCATCCTCATATTTCCTCTTCCTCTTTTAGCAGATCTCCAGGTCCTTATGTAATCTAGAATAAACCAAACCAAAAAAAAAAAAAAGAAAAAACCTGGTGCTGTCAAGTCAATTCCAACTGATAGTGATCCTATAGGACAGAGTAGAACTGCCCCATAGGGTTTGCAAGGAGCGTCTGGTGGATTTCGAACTGCTGACCTTTTGGTTAGCAGCTGTAACTCTATAACCACTATGCAACCAGGGTTTCCTAATCTAGAATAGGTGTAATTAATGCTTTAATTCTTTTTTTTTTTAATTTTTGAATGGTTTTAAGGCCCAGTAAATTTTGATAATCACTAATAGTTTAGCTTTAGTCAAGGACTGATCCAAAATGGCTTTGCCATTTTTCTAAGGCTTGTCCCATTATCAGTATTAAGCCAAAAGAAGCCAATTTCTGCTGGCCAACATAGGACATTCTACTCCTAAATAAGAGGGTATTGGTGTTACACAAAATCAGTATCAGAAGATGAAGAGTTTCCTTTTTGGGGGTTGGAAGTATATGGGTAGAGGTGATGCCACTTACTCCGATGGCTTTACATTTCCTATATTTATATCTCCAGTTCTACTTTTCCTCATTTCAGCTTGTATATTCAAATGCCTACATGAACAACTCACCTGGTATTTCATATTTAACTTCTTTGAAATGAAATTATTTCTTCCTGCCTCTTCATACCAACCTGCTTCTGCTCCTCCCTAAGCCGCCAGCTCCCCAACTCCAATCTGCTCCTCCCCTAAACTTTCCTCTTTGAAGTCAATGGTTTCACTAGCCACACTGCTAGCCAGAAACCATGTACTGCTCGTTGACTGAACCCCTTCCTTCACCTGGCACATGCAATCCAGCACATACCCAGTGCCAAATCCAGCACAAGACTTTGATAACTCTAAAATATATCTTCAATCCATCAGTTCTCTACTTCCACTGTTACCACTCTAATCAATTACCATAACATTCTCTCTAAGCTATTGCAGCAGTTTCCTAATTGGTCTTCATGCTTTCAGACTTGCCCCCTTCCTTTTTTTTTTGTCTATGTGACAAGTAAAACTTATCAATGTATATATTAGATCCTGTAATTACCTGCTTTAAACATTTCATTGGTTTTCCACTGCACTAAGAATAAAATGCAAGCTCCTTATCATGGTGAGCACTACTTTATAGGATCTGGCTAAAGAAGACTACTCAGATCTCATTTCCTCCCTCTCTCTTCCAAGGTCACTAAATGAAACCCCAGTCCCACTGGCCTCCTTTCTATTCCTTTAATGTGTCAAGAATTCTGATGCCTTAGGGACTTTTTTCCTTGCCTATAATTTCCCTTCCTGGCTCTCACTTGGTTGACTCTTTTACATCCTTTAGATCTCTTGATAAATGTTGTTAGTTGCTTTTGAGTGAACTTCAACTGATGGTGACCTCATGTGTGCAGAGTAGAACTGCTTCATAGGGTTTTCAAGGTTGTGATTTTCTGAAACCAGATTGCCAGGCCTGTCTTCTGAGGCACCTCTGGTTGAGTTTGAAGCGCCAACTTCTAGCTAGTAGGCAAGCAGTTAAGTCTCATTAAGTCTCTGCACTCTGTAATTGTTTTCTATTATAGCACCATGTTTTTCCCCCCAGCACTTACCTCAAGCTCAAATTATTTATTTCCTTTTTTATTGTCTGTTTCCCTCAGAAGAATATAAATTCTATAAGGTGGGGCCATGTGTGTACACCTGTCTTGTTCTTTAACCCTAGAGCCTAACAGTAAATATTTTTTTGGCACTCAGTCAATATTTTTTAAGTGAAAGCATAATTGTGTGGATGAATGAATGAAGGTTTGTTCATTCTTGAACCCTGATTTTGTAATTACAGATTGTGTTGTTTGCACTGTAACATTTTTCTGAAGAATAATTGTTGGGTGAATATTTGTTATTGATATTCACAAGCAAGATTTTCCAGAATTTTAAAGAAATGTCATATAAAAGCTGACCATTATGTTGGAAAAAATTTTATCTTTGTGATGAAACAATGCTTGATTATAGCTCAAATTTTGGATTCTTATTAATTAAAATATAATTTAAATTTATATATTTATATTATAAATTTTATCTAAAATATAATGTAATTGATATAACAATTTCTAACTTCCTCTCCCTATAAATGCCAGCTGGGACCCTGGGCCCAGGTTGAAGATTGATATTCAGATATAGGGGTGAAGAATCAATTTTTCGACAGATACGATGTGCAGACAGGCAATTCTAAAGAAAGCATTTTGGAGAAATAGCCAAATTAAATTCCAGGCAGTATGTGCAAATGAATCATCGAGCTGAAGGAGAGGTTCAGTATGACCCTCAACATAGAGCTGGGAAGACCTGACTCCAGAGAAGTTAAAAGGAAAGGAAGGAAATGAGTCCAGAGTGAGTTTCTGAAGCATATTTTATGTTCTATCTGGTGCTTACACTCCTAGGTGGGCAAAATATGGTAAAAGATGTTGACTCAGCCAACACAATTAATAATGAGTACAAGTACAGGTCAGCTGACATTTTGGGTTCCACCAGAGACAAAAGAATTCACAGCACTCTCTGGGAACCTTGGCCCTTAAAATCCTGGGACTCCATTTCTTTACTCCAATGTGAATATTCTTTATATAGATAATCTTTTTTACCTTTTCCCTCTAAAAAGGATGCATCTTGTTTGATCATTTTATTTCATTTTTTGTTGTTGCTTATATACAAAATCTGGTTAATACAACTGGGGTTGATGACATATTTATTTGTATTCTGTTAATTCTTTATGACTAAGGTGTTCTAATTCCCATACATTAGGATATCAAGTACAGTAAAAAATACAACATATACACGTCTGTGGCAATGACCTGGCATTTCCTTAAGTGGAGACCAATTTCATCTAAACACCACCCAGCAAAGGCCAACAGCGACGACCAAGGATGGTACCTGCCTCCTTCTTCCCTCCTTCCCTTCCTCTTTTTTTCCTTTCTTCACTAATTTACTAACTCAATATACATTTATTAAGAAGCTACTATGGCATTATTTATTGGGCTGGGCTTTCTTGAAAACAAGAAAATATAAACTCTCAAGGGTCGTCTAATCAAGATTCTATGTGTACAACAAAATTACTCATATAAAAAGACAAATACAGCACATGAAGTGGTGCAGATCCTATGATCTAGATCAACATTTCTCAAACTGTAGATTGCCAGTTACAGTTTGCTTGGTCATCGAATAAATTTAGTGGATTGGGACCATAATTTATTAAATACTACTACTACTAATAGGAGAAAGAAGAATAGCAAATATCAGTGTATACTGCATGTGATAAAATGCATTTTCATAAAGTTTTGGAGGACAGGTATATGCATGCATTGTATGTCAATGTAAAATATATGTCTTACTATGAAAGAAGGCTAAAAAAAAAAGTTTGAAAGACACTATCCAGAGGAGTTTAATGGATGGAAATGTTATCATAACTTGAGTAGTCAAGGATGGAAGGTTGCATGGGGCTGAGAGTACTTGAATGAGGCTTAGAGGAGATGGGATGAGTTTTCAGATGGAAAATCTACCCAAAAGAATTCTGTACTTGTGAATTAAGGTATAAAGATAAGAAAGAGTAAAGTCCATAGAACCAGCTCACTCTCGAAAGAATTATCACCCTAAAACCACCATCCTTCCCAAATATTTCAGAAAATATGTGACCAACATACAACCAAATCTAGATCTACTGCTTGGAATGATCATTTATCTTTGATGCCACGAGGGAAACTTTTAATGGAATTGTTCCTGGAAGGTACAGCCCACTTAGAAAGGTGACTGAAAATAGTCTTCTGCCCAATTGCTTGTTCCAAATATTTAAGAAACAGAAGTTAAAAAAAAAAAAAAAGCGTGTGAAAGGCCTAAAGATAAATACCTTCAATAAACTGAAAGGGATTTTTTCTTTTCTTTTCCTCTAAAGTGATATTAGAGCCACTTGGACTCCTTTTGGATAGTGGAATCTCTGAGCTCTACTGGTCTAATATTTACTGGACAAACATTCAAGGCCTCTGGACAACTGATTTATTTTAGCATTTTTATTATTTTTTTAACATACATATACAAAAGCAAGAAGAAAGAATAAAACCAGTTAGGGTTGCCTCTGGAGCAGGGGAGCTGTTGTTGCAGGAATCTTGCAAATTAATGAGAATTCACTCGGGACTCAAGAGCTGTGGAGAGAAGGGGAGAAGGAGGAGATGGGGAGGGGGTATAAAAACTCTTCCTTTGCAGCTGGCCCTCTCCCTCATTTGTTGCTCCAATAAGCAGTAATTAGGTCCTGAGCTAATGGTGTCAGCTGATCTGCTGTTTTTAGGCTAGACCCAGAGGAATCTCCATGGAAACCCTGCTGGAGTCGTCCCCCCACCTGGATGCTGCCTGCTCCTTTCCGCCACCTGGCTGCCCCCGGGCCCGCTGCTACCTCCTCCTGCCTCTAACCTGCAGCCTGCAGCATGCGCACTGCCCCCGGGATCCCTAAATGGGACAATTCTGCCCGTGACGTCAGCGGCCAGCCGTCTCCACAGAAACTTTTGTCCCATTGGCCAATCAGAGAGCTAGGAAGGGGCCGGGGTGGGGGGAAGAGGAGTAGGAGGGGTGGGGGTGAGGGGAGAGGCGAGAGGTTTAGTGTGTGGAGCTGCTCGCGCTCCGCCCGGGCTGTCAGTCCCGGCTCTAGCCGCCGCGAGACCTTCCCGGAGACGCGCGCACACACAGCGCAGCCCCCGCGTACTGCACACCCTCGCTCCCTTGATCGCACACACGCACACGCTCAGCCTGGCCCAGCAGGAGCCACTGACCGTTTTGCAAGTGCCAGGACCAGCTGCGGCGCGGTGGGCACCAACATTCTGCGTTCCTATTCGGGGCTTTGGTCTTGAAGGCAACGACAAGGGGCGCAGGCGGGTTCGGACACGGACCAGGCGCCGGGCACTGGTCAGGCCGCCTTCGCGGCAGAGCCGCTCCCCGGGACGGGCGCGGGCCTCGGCTGAGAGTATAATAAAGAGGAGCGGCCGCAGCCCCAGCGCGACGAGGATGGGAACTCCTCTATTTCCAGCTCTGTACCAAACGGATTGAAATCCTGAATGCAGGAACGGCTGACTTCATTTGCTTGTGAAAATCGTCCAGAGGAACTAATATTTGGCTACTCTGAGCAGTGGAGGGGGTGTCCATGACGTGGCAGGGGGAAAATAGACATCCGAAACCTCCTGTGTGAACTGCAAACTGTGGCCAAGCAAGGGGAAAAAGATCCCTCTCTATTTTCATTTAAAGGGTTTAAGCATCCTTTTCATAAACTTACTTCTATGCCTTGTACCCAGTTCAGCAGAAACCAGAGGAGTCCTGTCTGGGGGCTCCCATCGTTATCCTGGAGACCCGCCGCCCGTGGCCTGCCTTCGTTTGCCCACATCCCTCTGGAACGGATATCTGTTTGGGGTACCACAGTCTATCCTATAGAACTATGGTCAAATCTCCATGAATGCTTTGGTAATTTCTGCGACCTAACTCGTAGAACCTACATGCGAGGCTGGAATTTAGCCCAACTGCATCTGAGGAAATGATATTTTAAGCCGTTTTTAAAATACCTTGTTTTTTTTTTATTCCTGTAAAACAGGATTTGATAGGCTTAAAAACATGACAGGTAAGAACTTTCTCTCTTTCTAGTCCCCTTAACGCCCTACGCAGGGAAGGCCGAAGCGGAGCAGGACCCTGGAGGAGAACGAGCCCAGGGCCCCGTGTGCCCTCCGGGGCGGGCAGGCGCGCGGCCCTGCTGCTGCTTTCGAGAGAGGCGCAGCCCTCGCTCCTGGCCCGCGGGGCCGGCGGCTGGAGAAGCTTCTGGGGTGCGCGCGGGGAGGCGGCGCTGCGCTCCACCTGCCCTGCCCCGAACGCAGCCTGGGGCAAGGCGTCGAGGGACCACCCCAAGTCAATATTGGGATTTTTAATAAACCAAGGAATGGGATTTTAATTATTCAAAGCTCAGCTCCTCTGGGTCAGATGCTGTTGGGATGGTCCTGGCCACACAATATTAAAGAGACCGATCGCTCAGAGGACGAGCAAAGCGTCCGAGGCATCCGTGGCAATTACAAATGAACCATTGACTTGGGAGCCCAGGGCATTGATCGCTGGTGCCCAACTGGACCCTCCTCCCCTCTCCCCATTGCTCCTCCGCCCCAGGCAGGCTCCGGCGGCAGCCGGGACCTCGCGTCCTCGCATCGTGGCCAGGGCTGCATTTTTCATGAGCCCGGGGTGAACAGGTGCGAAGTGCGCTGGGAGCATCCGGCCGACGGCCGGGCGCCGGGAACATGGAGAGCGAGCGCGACATGTACCGCCAGTTCCAGGACTGGTGCCTCAGGACTTACGGGGACTCAGGCAAGACCAAGACGGTGACCCGTAAAAAATACGAGCGGATCGTCCAGCTCCTCAATGGCTCCGAGTCGAGCTCCACGGACAACGCCAAATTTAAATTCTGGGTCAAATCGAAGGGCTTCCAGCTAGGCCAGCCCGACGAGGTCCGCGGGGGCGGTGGCGGCGCCAAGCAAGTGCTCTACGTGCCGGTCAAGACCACGGTGAGTGACTCGTCTTCCTCTGTTATTTGTCTGCCGGAGCAGCCCGGCGGGGAGGGGAGAGGGGGGGAGACAGGGGGAGCCGCGAGCCACAGTTGGCTCGGGTGCCCCCCACCCTCCTCAACCCCCTCCTCAAGTCGTCCCCACTCGCCGTAGCCAGGCGCGTTTCCCCCGCCGCCGCGTCTTTGTGGTCCTTTATTTTAAAGCGGCAGCGCACCTCCCGAGCCGGCCGTCCTCCCAGCGTCTCGTCCCCCAGACAGGCTGCTGTAGCTTTCTTCCCTGGGTCGGGCGGCGTCCGGCGTTCTCAGGCTGGGCCATTGTCCCGTGTCCTTCGCTGGGCGCCTGGCGCGTGTCCCGCCGCCGCCACCGCGCATAAAGGCCACGCTGGAACCCCAGCCGCACGCTCTGATAATAGAAGATTCTGATCAATAGTCTAGAGTGTCTCCTTATTGGCACAAAGCCCGAAAGCGGCGCTGGTCGTGGATGTGGGGTTTTCCCCAGGACACTATCAGCTTTTATTGTTAGACCGCAGCGTTAGAGACACCGGGCAACCCCAACGCCTTGATGATTCCTAGACGATTCTCGTAGCCTCAACTGTTCGGATTGTAGATAAGGTTCTGGAGATTCCGCCTACCCTCCCCCCTTCCCTTCCTCACTTCCCCCTTCCGCGAATAAAGCCGCAGCTAGATGATGAACAACAAAGAGAGATGGGTTTGAACAAATGGTGTATGTATTTGTTCCTCTTTCTGGGATAGCTCTAGTCTCATGGTCACAAAGCTCTAAACCCAGGCGGTGCGAGGCACTGGCACTGAGAGCCGAGCGTATCTTCAGCCTCACACCGCTAACGCCTGTAGGGCTGGGGAGCGGCAGTGGCGCCTATTCCCTTTATTAGAAGATGGGAACTATCCGCTACCAGTAGGATTGCAGATCAGATTCTTAAGACCCCTTTCTGCGGCATACTACGGTGGGTACTCGCCTGGAGTAGGGGTGGGGGAGGGTACCTGGCATCCTTTCCATTTTTGCCTCGCTTTGGGGTTTCTTGAGCATATGCTCCTTTTTTTCCCCCTCCCTTATTGGCAACTGTTCCCTGGTCCAGTAGTCCTGGAGGGTGCTAGAAAGGAGACGTCTTGAGAGCTATTCTTCTGTATCTAACTGAGGTATATTAAATTGGAAATATATGCATGAAAGGTTTTTCAAAGGGTTATTTGGAAGACTCTTTTAGGTTTGGAAAACAGTCTATAGTTTTCCTAGATAAATTAGGGATAGCTGTTTAAAGAAAGATTTCATTTGGAGTTTATATGGAATACGGGAAATGGAAATAGGTGAAATGAAAACACACGTAAAAGTTCTGCTGTTTTTTTTTTTAATGTAGTTTTGTTGGAAGGTTTCTGAGAGGTTGATCTATAAATGCAACCTTCTCCTTTAACATGTGGCATTGCTAAAAACAATGGTGAGATTACTGTCTTGCTTTCCTAAATCATGAGGACTAGATGGGCACGAATTAGAACCGGGCTTTATTAACATCTCATGAGCCAGAATCCTGTTGTAGAGAGTGAGTGCTTTGATTCATTTGTATTGGGAGTAGCATGAAGAACGGGATTTTTAGAAATAATTTATTATTAGAGAAATTAGAATTCAAAACATAAGAATGCATTTTCCTGTGGGAAATGCTGGGCTAAATGAATGAATAAAACAAGCATTAAAGATGTATTTATTTAAAATATAGTTTAATAATATGGAAGTTTTAAAGAAAAATAGTCGAGAAATTTTTTTTTTAATTCCTTCTCTTTAAACTTAGCTCCCTCTGTTTACCAGTTGGATAGCTTCACTTGTGTATTGGTCAAATGAGTTTATACTTGCATGGATCTGGGTACATCCATTCTATATGTAAACATATTTATCCTTATTTTAAAATTAATTAAAAATTCTAACTAGCATAAATTCTATAATAGTTATGCAAGATAAACTAAGATAAATATGAATGTCAGTTATTTAAACCAGCATTTACATACTCAGATATCTCTTTTTTTCAGTCAAAATTAATGCAGAGTTCTTAAAAAAAATGCCATTAATATGTTATATGGAATGACAACATCAAGGCTAATAATATAGTAACATGCGTTTTCCTTTTCAGTGAGGATTCCAAATATTTACGGGAGAAAATGTAATCTATCAGGTGGTATTATTAGATAATGCTTTCTACATAGCTTTAGGAGCTTTGATCTTCATTTAATCATGTTTTGAGATTCTGCTGAAGAGATTTTAATTCACAAACTCCTCTATGGCTCTTTATGAAATTTTTATGCTGCTCCTGACATAGTTATAGACTCCTCCTTCTCTGAGGAGACAGCCAATCACGATTTCAATAAGTTAAAAAATAAATAAAAGATCCTCTTTTATCCTGTGCTTCCCAACAATTCAAATTATTTCTTCCTTAAAAATATGTTGATTTGTCTTCATGATAGCAGGAGTACAATTGCTGGGAAGACAAAAAAAATGTTTTTTTTTTTTTTTTAATTTTCATTCAAAGGTTTATACTGCTTGAAACAAAGTACTGTATATGAATGGTATTTTCAAGAACACTAAGAATCATTCTAATCTGCTTGAAGTTTGAATGTTTGCGGCTGGTTTTGCTGTCAGTGAGAAAGAGAGATTTGCTCCTGATATTGCAGTAATCCACCGCTGCTGGTAATTAGACATCATTACTACCGAGGAAAAGGAAAGGGAGAAGGCGAGAGGACAGGCTTGGGCTAATTAACTACTTTAGTTTAATGAAAGAAAGAGAGACTGATAGAAACTGCTAGGTTGCACTAGAACAAACTAGACACACCACATAGAATTACTTGAAACAGGACTGTCTTCCAGTCTTCCGGTCAAAAAAGCTTGGTTCTCCCTCTTATCTTCCAGAAAGAATAGACTCAGCTTTGCAAATACTCTTTCCCCTAAAGCCTAAACTTAAAAAAAAAAAAAAACTTAGCTGATGATAAAATCAAGCTGGTAACATCTGACTTAAAAAGAAAATGTAGAATAATGGACAGGATAGACGTGCCCTTTAGTATCTATCCTAGCCGTGTCTAAGGCTGAGGAAACAAATCTGTTGCTGATGTTTAAATTACTCTGTGGCTGAGGAGATACTGATTGGGCACCAAGCAACAACATCCTGCAACTCAGCCATTTCAGGTCCAGAGTGGGATGTGTGTGTGTGTGTGTGTGTCTGTGTGTGTGTCTGTGCGCATGCGCGCACCTGCCCAGATGGAGTTTGTTGAGCATTCAGCCTCAGGTTTTTTTTAATACTATCACTGTTATTTTTATATGTTCTTTCACTAGAGACTGTCATAAATTTAGAAGAATGAAATGATGAATTGTTTAGAACAGTTCTGGAAAGATACAGCACATGTTGAACACTATTTACAACAAACTTTTGATCAGTGATAATTGCATTTTAGGATCACTATGATCACTCTATTTTACATATTTGGCACTTCAAGTTTAGTTTGTTTGTAGAAGGTTTTTTTAATTGTGGTTTAGATGAAGGTTTACAGAGCAAATTAGTTTCTCATTAAACAATTAATACACATACTGTTTTGTGACATTGGTTGCCAACCTCACCTCGCGTCCACACCCTCCCTTCTCGACCTTGGGTTCTCCACGACCAGCTTTTCTGCCCCCTCCTGCCTTGTCATCCTTGACCCTGGGCTGGTGTGCCCATTTAGTCTGGTTTTGTTTTATGGGCTTGTCTAATCCTTGGCTGAAGGGTGAACTTGAGGAGTGACTTCAGTACTGAGCTAAAAGGGTGTCGGGGTGTGTTTTGAAGGTGTTAACCCTTATTGACATTTTATTTTCAGGCAACAATTAGTTGAAACATCACACTTACAGTTTAAGCTACCAAAACCTGTCTTCCCGCTTGGTATTATGAAAAGTAAACTCAGAAAATAACTAGAAAATGCATTAAACTTTTCCATTAGCAATATGATTATTATAGCACCATGTATTTTTAAAAAACCTCACTGAATTGCATGAAACATTAGGAAATTTGGTAACCTCAGTGTTTACTTGTCATTCAATTTTAAGCAAACAAGGTAATAAATATCCAGATGGTATCATCAAATAATATACTACTTTTCTTGACCAATGTTTGTAGGGACAGACACTCAGATCTAATTTTTGCATCTTTTGTATCTTTAAAATTTTATCCCACTAGGGAAGATAAAAGGAATTTTCATCCAGAAAGGAAAATGAATTATCTTTGGTTATGTCATTTTAAAATGATGATTTATTCAGTTCTGCAATCTGTAGCCTCAGGTTTCCTATTGTTCTTGCTGTGTCTACTACTAACCGATTACTGTATAGTGATTAGAATGAATATTCATGGACTGGCTCATAAACGGTTACTGGTTTTGTTAGTTTTCTGGCTGTGGTTTCGGTTATAAATCCTTTATGCTACATTAGAGCCAAGGAAATAAGGCTTCATCAAGAGACTCTTTACATTTCTGTCTGGGCTAACTCCATGCCTGAGGCACACATCATATAGGTCAGCCTTGATCTGTAGTTTGCTGCAGAAATTCCTGAAACCCAAACTAAGGAATTGTGCTACCTGTATAAAAAACCAAACCCGTTGCCGCTGAGTCAATTCCAACTCATGGCAGTGTGTTACAGAATAGAGCTACTCCTTTGGGTTTTCTTGGCTGTAATCTTTAAGGTAGCAGAACACCAGACTTCTTTCTTCCCTGATGCCACTGCGTAGGCTTAAATTGCCAACCTTTAGGTTAGTGGCCAAGTGCAAACTGTGCGTACCACCCAGGCACTGGCTCAGGAGATTTAGAGAGGGAATAAATAATCAGGGTTGAATCTTGACCCCACTCCCACATACGAATAAGGAAGAACCAGTGGAAAAGTTAAGAACTGTAACTTAGGAAATAAATGGCACAGCCTTCTTATACTTATAGGGTCTGATCTTGTATTCAGGCAAGTTATCTCTACAAGTCCCCCAGTCTCTTAATACTCATGTCTGATTGACCTCCAATAAAATCATCTGCTGTTGAGTCGATTCCAAATCATGGCAAACCTTTGTGCATTGGAGTAGACTTGTGCTCCAAAGGGTTTACAATAAGCTGATTTTCTGAAAGTAGATTGCCAGGCCTTTCTTCCAAGGTGCCTCTGGGTGTAACTCAAACTCCCAACCTTTTGGTTAGCAGCTGAGCACGTTAACCATTTGCATCACCCAGGAACACGGGTAAAACCACTGACTATATATTCTGAGGTACTTACATTGCCACTGTTCTAGGGGCTTGCCATAGATGACTTATTTCTCATGATAACTCCACAAGGAACCACTAAAGCGAACTAGTAAGTCATGTTGCTAAGATTCATACCTGGGATCCGTTTGGCCCCAAAGACCATGTTCCTTTCCACTATGCCATACAGTCTCTTAAAGCACGTAACGATAAACATTCATTGACCTTCATTAGCTATGTCCGTTGCAGAAGTATACAAATAAGCATACCATACTATACAGTATAAAAGTATCTTTATAAACATGTATGTATGAATATATATATACACACAGGGTTTTTTTTTTTTCTGCTTGATAATTTTGTAATTTTCCCCAAAACTTTTTTGAGGAAAGGGATTTGATCTTTATTATCCAGCATAATGTGTGATACATCCTGCGTAATTAGTGTTAGTGGAATATAATGAAAATCACTTCCCAGCCTGACACACATGATGAGATCCTCCCATTTGCTACCATACTAGAGTTAGTTTCCTAGCCATACTGGATACTTTAAGGCTAAGAACCTAGTGACTTTGCTTCTTCCTTGGATAATGACAAGTATAGAATTAATGCAATTAATAATAATATAATAATGCCTTATATTTATTGAATTCTTACTATAGGCTAATGATTGGTCTAATCATTTTAAATACAACGTTTCCTTTAATTCTCATCAAGTCTGTGGTATCACGCTTTCCACCGCATACATGAGAACGTTGCAGTTTAAGTTAAGGAGACTTTGTAGAGTCACACAGCTTGTAATAGAGTTGGGATGAGAAACCACTTCAGTTGGATTCCAAAGTCCTTGCTTTAAATCAGAGGACTCTAAATTTTTTAAATAATTGCACTCTAGTTGGTAAAATAATTTGAACATTACCTTCAATATGTGTATATTTTATAAATTACATAGATGTACCATTGTAATAATATTTAACACTTTATAAAACATATTCAAAAACATAAATAAATCAGGCTGAGATTAAAATACATATGAATCCAAGTTTTAATATTTATTTCTCACCTCAGTAGGTCATCTTGTGCGCAGCACACCCTATTGTGCGTACATACCAATTTGGAGACAATGATTCTAATTCTCAGAACAATATTGCTTCATAGTAGAACATTGTGGTTAAGACTTTACAAGCTTGTTAAAATACTACCTCCTGAATTATAGGGGTGCCTCTATATTTAATCAACAGAATGTGAAAATAATACCTTAACCAAACAACCATAACATCCAGAAAGCAATATACACACTTGGTGCTGCTAACAGGAGAGATTATTTCATCACAGGCATGTTCCGAGAATGGAGGGCAGTCTAGAATAGCTGAAGTACAGTGGAAGACGGAATTGCAAAAGTAGGGAATGAAGTTATGGGAAGCCTCGAATGCCATGTTAGAGTTTAGACTTCATTCTGTAGAAAAGGGCAGCTATCAAAAGTGTTTGAACAGGGGTGTCATGATTTTGGTTGTCTGATAGATAGGAGGTTAATGTGTCTCAGAGTACTGCAGAATATAAATCAGATGAGTAAAGAGTAAAAGTCAAATAGTTCCTTTGATTCAATATATTCATTTGAAATATTATAGTTTAAATAAATATTATACAGGTGCAAATTACCAAGTATTAAATCAATGTAATTCAATAGCTTGATATTACTGTGTAATTGAATCATGCTATACAACTCTCAGATGTTATTAATTCCAATAAAAGTTTAAAAATAGGATTCTATGAAACTTAAAAAAAAGTGAAACTTAAGAAAGACTAAATTTAAAGGCACTTACAAGGAATATGGATCAACGTGTCTTGTAATGTACAGTTTATTTATTTATTTTTTGACTAAAGGAGAAATAATTGTTGACCTTTTAGTTGTTACTATATCCACAAATACAGAGCCTTCCCACTGGAGAAACCCTTCCAAAACATAAGTGGAGAAGTCTATATAGAATATTTATTCAAACACAGGCCTTTCAAAGTAAAGTAAAATTTTCAAATATTTCTTAAAATATGAAGGAGCTTATGCTTTAAGATCATATTCTAAATCTTACCCCAAGTTGCTCATTTATTTCGTACTCCCTCCCTCTCTCCCCTCCTTTCCTCCTCTCCTCCCTTTCTCCCTCCTTCCCTTCCTTTCCTTCCTTCTTCCTTCCCCTTCCTTCCTTTTCCTCCTCTTCCTCATCCTTCTAGTACCAACATGCCTGTCTCTACCACTAAGGGTCTTCCCTAGGATTCTTCTATTTTGTGTCACGGAAGATAGAATTCTAAGATCACATCCAAATGACCCTGACTCTTTATGATCCCCACCCTTTGAGTGTAAATGGAACTTGTGAATGTGATATCACCCCTGTGATTATGTTATGTTATATGATACTGTTGACTTTAAGAAAGGGACAGCTTCAAGGTGGGCCTGACTTAATCACACAAGCCTTTTAAAAGCAGAGAGTTTTTTTCTGGCTGGTAGCAGAAGGGGATGGGTGTGGTGGTGGTGAAGTGGTAGAACTCTTGCATTCCATGCGGGAGATTCAGGTTCGATTCCTGGCCATGTACCTCAGACACAGCCACCATGCCTCTGTCAGTGGAGGCTTGCACATGCTATGATGCTGAACAGGAGCTCTGATGGCACAGGGGTTAAGCACTTGGCTGCTAACCGAAAGGTCAGCCATTTGAACTCACTAGCCATTTCATGGGAGAAAGATGTGGCAGTCTGCTTCTGTAAAGATTACAGCCTTAGAAACCTTATGGGGAAGTTCTACTCTGTCCTGTAGGGTCACTGTGGGTCAGAATTGACTCTGCGGCAGCGAGTTTTGGATGATGCTGGACATGATTTCAATGGAGGAAAAAAAAAAATTTTTTCTTTTCCAGACTAAGACTAAAAAAAAAAAAACAGAAAAATCAGCCAGTGAAAACCCTATGGATCGCCACGGTCAAATCTCGTTATGCATGGGGTTACCATGAGTCGGGGCTGACTCTACGCCAGCTTACAACAGCAGAAGAGGAAGTGAGAGAAATCAGGAGCCTGAGGGAGATTCAATGCAAGGGAAGCTCTCCATTGCTGAAGTGGAGAGGGCCTAGTGGTTAGTGGATAGGAGCTGAGAGCATACTTAGCCAACACCTAGTAAAACAGTGCAGAATTTAGTCGGAAGACCACAAAGAAATGGATTTTGCTAACAGTCTAAGGTGGCTTGGAAGTAGATCTTTGCCTAGTCAGGCTTCCAAATGAGAGCACAGCTGGCCGACACCTGGATTTCAGCTTTATGAGAACCTGAGTGGAGGACCCAGCTAAAAGATTCTGGACTTCTGACTCACAAAAACCATGAGATAATACGTTTATGTTTTTTAAGCCTCTAAATCCATGTTAATTTGTTAAACAGTGGAAGAAAACTAATACATATTCCTTGAAAATGTAAATTTTCCTGAAAGCATTTGTATAGTTAAAGCCCATCACCTTTTGGAAAAGCACGTTTAACCAAGGTTATTGTGGTTTAAGATATAGCTGGTAATAATTTAAATGTTCTTTCCTTCTGATGTCTAATGTATTGCTATTTTTATAGTTTTTGATGAGAGGGTCCATAATTCAGTAAAATGTGTAATTTCTGACAGATAATTTGAAATGTTTAGGGACTAATGATGAGTCCCATTATGAATATATATCCTATTGTCATAGGATATATGTCATAGTTACCCTATAGAGCAGAGTAGAACTGCCCCGTAGGGTTTCCAAGGAGTGGCTGGTGGATTTGAACTGCCGACCTTTTGGTTAGCAGCCAAGCTCTTAAGCATTGCACCACCAGGGCTCCATGAATATACACACACACGCACATATATGCATATAATAAGTTACTTTGGTTTTTCTCTTAAGGTTTTTATTTTTAAATGTTATTTATTTTATTTTATCCTGTGTGTTTCCTACATAGAATACAAGGTGACTTGTTTTTGGTTTTTCATGGAAGAATGGAGATGTAACAAAGGAGCACATATCTCAAAAGACATTATTATTCATATAATTACAATTAAGCTATATTTAAAATTTTTGAGAATTTAATACTTAAAGTCAAACTACAATGAGGATACAATAACCATTTATCACAACCATTCTATATTTTAAAAATATATCAACATTATTATTAATATATTAATACTTTGGTATTTTAATATTACACATTTTAAAGAAGATCTGCCTAAAATTTGGGAAACAGAATTATAGAAAATAACAGTAATAGGTAAATTTTTTTTATTAAGATGATAGAAGAAAATGGAAGTTATTTTTTCTATGTTGAGTTTATTTTGATTTTCTTCCTTTCTCCCTGTCTGAGGTTTATTCAATAGGCTCTTATGTTCCACTTTTCCTAGTTTTAATCAAGTATTCACTTGTGGCAGTTATTCTCAGTTACAGATTTTAAAGTGTTTTGGAGCTGGTAGAAAACTGGAAGTTTGAGAAGGAGATTCAGAGAATAAGTTCAGGAAGCTGCAAACTTAATTTTAACAAGAGAGAATAACTTGTCTTACAGACACAGATACGGTGTTTTATTCTTAGTAGTTATTTCTCTTCTATCTTTTTAGTTTTGATGTGTTTTCACTTGAATATTTGGGTCTCATCATTATGTATAAATCATGTATTAATTAGAAGCCATTGAAATAAGATTATCTGATATCTTTTGAGGGTTTTGGGGGGGTGAGGGGTACGTACCAGCCTGCTGTGAGTAGAGGCAGCCTTTCACTTGGTTCTCAGTGGACCCAACTACAGTTGCCAGATGGCTGGGGGGTTTTAGGGGTTTAATCTAGAGACATGGGGCAAAGCTAACCAGCACGTATGGGGATCTGATGCCTGGCTTGTTCATGTTAGTTCCATGCTCTAACCAACTGACCTAATTAGATGAGATTTTCAAATCTAATATCAGAGGTTTTTCTGCATATCAGATGTGGGTCATGGTTCTCTTAGTCTCTACTTACATGCTCACTGGTGTTTATCTGAGGCTCAGAAAGGAGTTTTGCCATGTTTGTTTTAGCTACTTTTCTTTATAAAAACTACCACTACAAAGCAACTAATTTGATTATTTGTTTGGTTTCACTAATTTGGACTATGTTAATTTAGTATTAGCAGCAATTTGAATGCAGATAGGATGGCATTTACCTTGAATTACCTATTAAAGGAGGATTATCTATAAATTAATAAACAAGAAGACAGCAGAGGGGAAAGCTGATCTACCATAGTGAGAAAAAAGGTTTTCTTAAACTGGCTTTCTCCCCATATAAACAATTCCTATGTCCATTCCACTCTAAATGGCTTTCTATTTAATAAGGCAGATGTTATGGATATGAAAAATAAGCTTTAGCTAATTCGCATTACTTTGTTGTCTACATAGAGTATAATAGCAATGTGTTCCCTGGAATTTTCAAGTAAGGGAAATAAGATCATCTTCTAAAATTTGAACTCTAAGTCAATACAGTAATCAGTACAGTGATATTCAAAGTCGCCTTAAAGTGACAGAATGGCTACCAAGCTGTAACTTATTTGAAAATATAATAAAATGTCTCTTAATATATCTCCAGTAACAAGTGAATTGAAGCCTGGGTGGCACAAGTGGTTTGCAACCAGCTGCTAACTGTAAGGTCGACAGTTCAAATCCACTGAGCAGCTCCACAAAAGAAAAGTCCTGACGATCTGCTTCCATAGAGATTACAGCCAAGATAACCACATGGAGCAGTTCTACCTGTAACACATGGGACCGCCATTAGTTGGGGGACCACTGGATGGCAGCTAACAACGACAACAAGAACAAGAACAACTAAGGAATTAACCAAAACTTTCCCTTCCCTCTGTACAACATGCGGAATGACACCCAGGGCATGGACAGATTCGCTGACAGTGGGGTGCCTTCTAGTTACCTGGCCATTGTGTACATAAAAAATTGAGTTGTTTGCATACCATTGGTTATGTTTTTCCCATCCCCTTTTATGCCAATTTCACTTATTATTGTAATTATGTAATTTAAATATTCATAAATGGATGAAATAATGAGTTCAAAAACTTAAATTCAGTGCTTTATAAAGACTCAAAATATATGTGAATCACTAAAAATAACTATGGAGAATGGAAAAAAAGAAAACTTAGAAGGTTTCTGCACTACCTGGATTTTTTTTAAAAAAAGCTGTGGCATGTCACTTTAAAGTAATTGAAATTGGAAATCATAGACCATGCATTATGGGAGGTTTATACACTTGGAATGCCAGTAAGTGGACTCATACTTAAAGAAAAGAACTTTGTCCTAGCACAGAGGTTTAGTAAATAATTATACATTAGATGCATCACATAACAATTTGATTTTAAGGTGTGTACATATCATCTTTTATGCCTTCCAACTTTATTTGTATACTGAACAACTTTGCAGTGGATAACGAGCTTTATGTGTAACGTAGAGGAAAGTGATAATAAGTTTGGTCATCTATAGAAGTATGAATTGAAGAAACAAATATTACCAGGATCATAAAATCATATACTGTCATGGTGAGTGAAGAACTTAATGTGTCCAAAATGTATATTCCTATTATAGAGAAAAATGTTTCCATCCAGTAGTGCCTGATGCCATTACTTAATTACTTAGTATATTTATATCCCCTTTAAATCCACATTTAACAAGATATTTTTGGATTATTTGGCTTCCCACATGACTTCTCTAAAGAGGGGCATATACTCGTCAAGCTAATTCCAAAGTTGGTAGTATTTGACAGTTCCGTTTCTTCGTATAAAGTAAGTAAGGTTAGGTTGTATATTAATTACTTCAATCTTTCATGAGTTTTGATTGAGTTCAGAGTCTCTAGGCTTAATCAACTTGGATACACTGATGGGATCTTCAAAAGAATACTGAAGGGCTATTAAAAAAGGGAAGAGGGAAATGGAAGCTAGAGAGGTAACCAGATAGGGCCCACCATAACCTGCCTTGTTTAGAATTCTTATTTCTAAGCGATCATTCTTTCTTGGTTTCCATTTCCTTTACCATCCTGGTTGCTCTCTTCTGAGTGGATTGTTTCCTAAAATATGGTGCCTGACATGCTTTTGGACTTATACTAATGGCTTAATGTAACTTTGAATTATGCCCTTTTCACTTAAAATTATCATCGTTTTCCAAATGTTACTACATAGTCTCGATAATTATTTTTATGGCTTCATAAATACTTAAATGTCTCTACTATAATTCTCTTTACCATTTCCATTTCATTTCTTGTTTTAAGCCTAATTTTCTGCTGATTAGTGATAATTACTTTCATTTTTAAAAAGTATATAAGTTTTGTGTGTATTTGTGTCTTAATTATCTAGTGCTGCTGTAACAGGAATGCCACAAATAGATGGCTTTAACAAAAAGCAATTTATTCTCTCACAGTCTAGGAGGCTGAAAGTCCAAATTCAGGGTGCCAGGGCAAAGGGAAGGCTTTATTTCTCTGTTAGCTCTGGCGGAAGATCCTTGTCATCAATCTTCCTCAGTTGAAGAGCTTCTCAGTGCCGGAACCCCAGGTCCAAAGGACGCACTATTCTGCTGGCTCTTATTTCTTGGTTGTATGAGGTACCCATGTCTCTTTGCTCGCTTCTCCTTTTTATATCTCAAAAGAGATTGATTTAAAACACAACCTAATCTTGTAGATTGAGTCCTGCTTCATTAACATAACTGCCGCTAATCCCACCTCATCAACAGCATAGAGATGGGATTTACAACTCACGGGAAAATCACATTAGATGACAGAATGATGGACAATCACACAATACTGGGAATCGTGGCCTAGCTAAGTTGACACATATTTTTTGGGGACACAATTCAATCCATGACAGTTTGTTTGTCAGAATTCACTTTTTGAACCTTGATGGAGGATTTCGCATGAAACTTCTTAATTATATTCCAAGGTTTTTTTTTAGATCTTGTTTCCGTCGTTTACTCAGGACATCTTTTATTTTTATGTGTTTATTAGTCACCTAATGATCTTGCTAAAATGAAGATTCTGGGTCTGGGTGGGGTGCATGATTCCTTTTTTCTAAAAGACTACCATTTAGACCTTCAGTGCTGGCCAAGATGGTGTAACTCTCTGTTGCCAATCTCTTCCACTAGTTACACTAAAAACTCTGGAAACAATACACAATGCAAAATTTACCTTTGAGAATTCAAAGGTAAATAATGATGAGCTAACTGGGAATGGAAGTAAACTAGACATACAGCCAGTGTGAGGGGTGAGTTTTCTGTGTTTTCCCTTCCTTTTATCTCCTGGATTTGAGTCAAGGGTAGTTTAAGTCACAGAACTGCACAGAGGGGGCAGACAATAAAAGTTCTGAGAGATTTCTATGCTTTCTGTGTAGAGGACCAGGAAGAGGGCCTCTGCCAGCTAAAGAATGTGAGGAAATCACTGTTTTCTTTTTGTTTTTACTAATGGCCCTACTCTGAGTGTAGGCCTAGTCAAGGAGCTGCACTGCGTCTGTGGTGGTGGCAGCACTGGCAGAGGAGGACCTAAAACTCAGAGAAAAACTTGCCTTTCTGGCCATACCAAAAAAAAAGAAGAAGCAGCAAAAAACCAAACCCATTCCATTAAGTTGATTTAGACTCATAGAAGGACCCCTGTCCTCTCTCTTTCTGTCAATTTTCTCCCAGTAAATTTTCCAGAGAATTGCCCCAGTTTCATGAAATTGTGCAACAATGCAGAAGACTAAAGCTCTAATAGGAACCCGAATAAAACGGACTTCTGGAAATTAGAGAGTGTGACGGAAATTACAGAGAAGAGAGAGCTGGAGAAAATAATCCCCTAATTCTGGGTATGACCTGAATTCACTGTCAAGCTGTGAATGTGCGGAATGCACTCAAAGCAATTGGCAAGGTTTTTAAGAAATGAAGTATGATATAAACCACTGCACAAGTCCCAGACTAACCTTTGAGCTGCAAATGCGCATGGTGTATCCAAAGGAGTATAGAAAAATTTGAAAACTGAACTATCATTGGAATCACTGCCAAGAAGGCAAGACAGAATTGTGCTCCAGATCTAACAGGATTTATTACATGCTAAAAAAAATAAACAAAACAACAGCAACAGAAAAAAAAAAAAAAAAACCTAAACAACAAAAATCCTCCAGAGGATTTTAATAGAACCCAAACCAAAAAAAACCAATCCTATTGCTGTTGAGTTGATTCCGACTCATAGTGACCCTATAGGACAGAGTAGAACTGCTCCACAGAGTTTCCAAAGTGCAGCTGGTGGATTTGAACTGCTGACCTTTTGGTTAGCAGCTGAACACTTACCCACTGCACCACCAGGGCTCCAAACAGAACCCAAAAAATTTTAACAGGATCCAGTGTCTCACAACATAATATTCAAAATGTTCAGGATCTAACCCAGAATTAATTGGCATATAGAAAGCAATGCAAATACAACCAATTTTAAGGGGAGAGGAGATCAATAGATGACAATCTTGAGTGGAGGCAGATGTCTGAATTATGAAAGATGTTAAAGTATCTGTTATAACCATGCTTTATGCAGAAAAGACAAACACTCTTTAAATCAATAAAAAGCTAGGCATTCTCAACAGAGGAACTATAAACAATAATCAAATGAAAATATGTGAAGTGAAAAATACAATATAAAATAAAAAAATCCAATGTAGGGACTCAATAGCAGATGATAGAGTAAGTAAACTTTAAGACAGATTAACTGAAATTATCCAGTCTGAAAAGGAGTGAGGAAAAAGATTAAAAAAGAAATAAACACACCTTGGGGAAATGTGGATCAATATCAAAAAGTGTAATATTTGTGTCACTGAAATCATAGAAAAGCAGAGAAGAAAGGAATCAGTACAGAAGAAACATTTTTGAAAAAAATAACTGAAAATTTCCAAATTTTGATAATGGTCTCAAGAGCTCAGTGAGACTCAAACAGGAAATATGCAAGGAAAATCATTACCAAACACATCATAAGAAAACATCTGAAAAAAAAATCTTAAAAGCAGCCAGAGAAAATGACACATTATCTGTTAGCAAATAATTCAAATTTCCACAGATTTCTCATCTGAAACTCTGGTGGCCACAGGAAAATGGTGCAAACTTGTTAAAGTGCTGAAAAAAAACTGAACTGTACATCCAGCTGAAATGTCCTTCAGGAAAGAAGGTGAGATACAAAGACATTCTCAGATGAAGGAAAACTAAGAATTAATTGCCAGAGGACTTGATACAAAATAAGTGCTGATGGAAGTTCTTCAGGATGAATGGGAATGATACTAGGCGAAAATTTGCAACTTCAGTAATGGAGAACAGCAGAAATGGTAAATGGACTATTTTTCTCCCCCGAGATCTTTAAAAGGTGTATTATTCTCGAAAGCAAAAATTATATCATTGTCTAGTGGGATTTTCAATCTTATGTGGATGTAATACTTGTGACTATATATAACATCGGAAACCCTGGTGGCCATAGTGGTTGAGAGCTATAGCTGCTAACCAAAAAGTCGGCAGTTTGAATCCACCAGGTGCTCCTTGGAAACCATATGGGGCCGCTCTGCTTTGTGCTGTAGGGTCACTATGAATTGGAGTCGACTCGACGGCAACGGGCTTCTTTGTTTTGCTTTTTGTATATAACATGAAAAGAAATTCTCTGATCACAAAGGATTTCAACTACAAATCAATTAGAGAAAGTCATCTGGGAATTTTCCAAGGATTTGAAGATTAAACAACATACTTCAAAATAATACACAAAAGAGGAAATCTTAAGTAAAATTAAACCATATTTTGAGTTGAATGAGATAACAATGTAGCATATCAAAAATTTGTGGGATACACCTAAAGCAACACTTAGGGGGAAATTTTATGGCAGTAAATGCTTATATTACTAAAGAAGAAAAGTCTCCAGTCAATAATCTAAGCTTCCACCTTAGGAAACTAATAAAAAGAAGAGCAAATTAAACTCAATGAAAACAGATACTTATTTTCAGCTAATTCTTGGTAATTTCAGAAAATCTGAGAGAACCCTTTGCTTGAGGTTCTAAGATTTGAGGATGGTTTGCATAATGTCACAGCCTGACTGGGCAGATGACCGGGCCTTGGCAATCTCCTGATATTTGTGTCACTAAAATCATAGGAGCAGAGAAGAGAGGAATTAGTACAGAAGAAAACCTTTTGAAAAAATAATGACTGACAGTGTCCAAAATTTGGTAAGGGACTCAAGAAGCTCAATGAGATTCCAACAGGATAAATGCAAAGAAAATCATTCCCAAACACATCTTAATAAAACTTCTGGGGCGGGGCGGGGAGGGGGGAACAGCATCTGCTGAGCTGTACATTTTGCTCTTATTATGTGGATTGGTAATGCGCTACGCCTTGCTTCTGAACATAGGGAATGTGCAGGTTTGGGGGCTTCTTGGGTATATCGGTGTTCCTTTTGATAAAAAACCCACTGCTGTAGAGTCGATTCTGACTCATAGCAACCCTATAGGACAGAGTAGAACTGCCCCATAGAGTTTCCAAGGAGCACCTGGTGGATTCAAACTGCAGGCCTTTTGGTTAGCAGCCATAGATAGCTCTTAACCACTATACCACCAGCGTTTCTGTTCGTTTTGATATCATGGGGTAATTTGGCTACACCAATATGCCTTGGCATTCAGCTGTCTGTACTGTACAGTTCACAAGCCATATTAGGTTCAGAAGAAATTTAAGATGTCCACTTTCCTGCTACATCTGAGATTTCAAGAACTCCCAAAACTGTCTGGATTGGACTTTCCAGAATTCTCAGAGTTAGCATTTGGGGAAGCCTTAGAACACGGCTTCTTCTCAGGAAATTATGACTATGTGGGTTATATTTTCTTTCTTCCACATCTATTCTTCACCCACTGAAAAGATCATTATCTTGTTGAGAGTGGGAAAACTGTTTCTTACTTCATCAGCATTCATTCACATCTGTTGCTTATGGGATGTGATGAGTTCTCTAGGCTTTAGATTTCTGCAGCTCAAAAGTTTGTTGTTAGGTGCCGTCAGGTCAGTTCTGACTCATAGTGACCCTATGTACAACAGAATGAAGCACTGCCCAGTCCTGCATCATTCTCACAATTGTTGCTATGTTTGAGCTCATCGTTGCAGCCACTGTGTCAATCTATCTCATTGAAGGTCTTCCTCTTCTTTGCTGACTCTCTACTTTATCAATCATGATGCCCTTCTCCGGGGACCGGTCCTTCCTGACAACATGTCATTCTCACTTCTAAGGAGCATTTTGGGCGTACTTCTTCCAAGACAGATTTGTTCATTCTTCTGGCAGTCCATGGTATATTCGACATCCTTCATCAAAACCATAATTCAAAGGCATCAATTCTTCATTGGTCTTCCTTATTTGTTGTCCAGCTTTCTCATGGATATGAGGCAACTGAAGATATCATGGCTTGGGTCAGGCACACCTTAGTCCTCAAAGTGGTATCTTTACTTTTTAACACTTGAAAGAGGTCTTTTGCAGCAGATTTGTCCAATGCAATACTTCGTTTGAGTTTAGGCAACTCAAAATAAACTTTTAAAACTTAAAAGCTAAGACTTGAACATTTCAAACAACAACAGCAAAAGCCTATGTTCCACATAACAGCCTTTCCTCAGACAGTGACTATGTAATGTCCTAACAACCAGGCCTGGGGAATGGACAAGGATATACATAGAAATGCAAATGAAAGAAATAAATGCATTTTAAATGGAGAAAGTAAATGGGATCTACTTCACGTGGTTACTGTAATGATTAAATGGGTCAATACATATGATGCTTGTGCCAGTTTATGACAACTAAGTACTTTAATATTAATTCTTCCTTTTTTTACTCATTGTTGTCACCTCTTTCATAAATACAATTTATATAAGCATGTGAATTCTGAAATGCTGTCTGTATCTAGACTGGAATGATATCTTACCAGTTGATATCGAGTCAGTTCTGACTCATGGCGACTCCGTGTATGTCAGAGCAGAAATGAGCTCCGAAGAGTTTTCAATGGCTGATTTTTCAGCAACCAATTGCTAGGCCTTTATTCTGAGATGCTTCTGGGTGGACTTAAACCTCCAATCTTTTGTGTAACAGCTGAGCACATAAACCATTTGTTCTGCCCAAGGACTAGTATTTATTATCTGTGAAACTTAATTTGGAGGCACCCAAGCCTTGAAATGCAGTGTATTAAATGAGCGAAACTATAAGAATTCAAGGACTAGAGAATCTCTTCTATCTTTTAGTTTGAATTTTTATAGAGAATCTCAGAACTTTGAAATAAAAAAGATTGATATAAGACAGATTATAGGTTTATTATAAAGAATGCCTTGGGGACCAGTGGATTAAGAAACATGTGTTGCAGACGACAGGAACTAGTCACTAGCTGACATCACTGTCAAAGGTAGACTCTCTTCTTATTGCAGAGACTATATATAACATTTAGAACATAGGAATTATATCATGTATGCTACTGTGGAGCAATAAGTTTTTTTTTTTAATCTGTGTATATATCTGCTATGCACATATTTTAGAGACAATAGTATTCATAATAAGGCAGCTGTATACATGGTGGCATCAGATGACGTATGATACAATTAGGAGCAGTATATACTCTCTACGCTGCTTTGTCAGCACTTGTTACATCCTGAACATTTTTTGAACAAGTAGAAGTTTACTTTTCTCTCATTTAAAAAAAAGGGCCAAAGATAGGTGGCTTCGAGATGAGCGGTGGGGTTCTGTGGTCATAAGAGACCAAGGCATATTCTATTTTCCTACTTACTATCTTTAACATGTTGTTTTAATCCTCAAGGACCTGTTGGAGCAGTTCTAATAATCATATTGGTAATCATATTGCTTTACAGTGTTGTGGGTGTGAGAGAGACAGACTCCTCCAACTCTCTTATCCTCCCTTTTATAACTGAAATTTTTATTGAGAAATCATAGATTCAGTAGCAGTTTTAAGAAATAATGTGGAGAGATCCTTTGTATACTTTCCCCAATGGTAACATTTTTGAAAATTATATAAACAAAATTATAACCAAGGTAATTCCGTTGATATAATGCACCAGTTTTGTTATTATCCCCCCAGTTTTCATGTACTAGTGTGTGCGTGTGTGTGTATTAAGTTCTATACATTTTCATTACCCATGTAGGTTCACGAATCCACCACCACAGTCAAGATACTCAACAGTTACAACACCACAAGAGCCCCTCCATCTGCCGTTTTAGAACCACACCCCCACCTCCTTCCCACTCTCTTCCTAATTTTTCCTAACATTTTGAAACCATTAATCTGTAATCCATTTCTAATATTTTGTCATTTTAAAGTGTGATCTTACGGTCTGTAACCTGTTTTTTTTTTTTTACTCAATTTCCGGGAGATTCATCCAAGTTGTTGTATATATCAATGGTTTGTTGTTGTTTCAATT
This sequence comes from Elephas maximus indicus, assembly GCF_024166365.1. Taxonomy (NCBI): domain Eukaryota; kingdom Metazoa; phylum Chordata; class Mammalia; order Proboscidea; family Elephantidae; genus Elephas; species Elephas maximus. Next base: position 41,867,938 of record NC_064829.1, on the reverse strand, counting down.
GCTGAGTAATAATCCATGGTATATTCATACCATAGTTTGTTTAATCATTAATCTGTTGAAGGTAATCTGGGCAGATTTCAATTCGGGGCTATTACACATAAAGCTGCTATAAATATTCCATACAGGTTTTTGTGTGAGCATAAGTTTTCATTTCTCTGGGATAAATGCCCAAGAGTGCAATTGCTAGATTGTAGGGTAATTGCATGTTTGGTTTTATAAGGAACTGCCAAACTGTTTTCCACCAAATCTGTGGCATTCTACATTCCCATGAGCTATGTTTGTGTGATCCACTTTCTCCATCCTATCCATTTTTAATGTAATGATCATAATAATTTATTCCAGTAACAACATAATGAAATAGTAAACCCAGCATTTGTAGTCATATTTTACCTTTATGAGCAATTATCCTTGGTATTTGAGGGTAACTGTCACTGACATGGAAACCCTGGTGGCGCAATGGTTAAGAACTATGGCTGCTAACCAAAAGGTAGACAGTTCAAATCCACCAGGCACTCCTGGGAAACCCGATGGGGCAGTTCTACCCTGTCCTATAGGGTTGCTATAAGTCAGAATCGACTTGACGGCAATGTTTTTTTTTTTTTTTAATCGCTGACCTGACATGATTTTGGAAAATTCATGGTTATCTATTTAGCTTATTCATCTCCACAATCAGTATCTATCACTTAAAAGACTGTACTTCACTTCCTTTGAAAACTTTCCTTATAGTGCTTTCCTATTCACGGTTAGAAAAGTTGACATTCATAACCAACCAACCAGTAGCTATCTTTATAAAAGGGAAGCTGTAGAAACAAATGTTTTCGATGTGAATGTTTAGAGGCAATAAAAGGAAGAATTAGAATTTAAGCTTTAGGATAAATGTATTGAAGTGAAGATTACAGTAAATTATTTAATCCATGTAATTTATTAGTTAACAAATAATTTTGGTCCAGTTGACTAAATGGATCATATCAAAATTTGTCTCTCACACATAAGCTTTGTCATAGCAGTAACTCTTACCTTAGTGATCATAGCATCCCTACAACCCTGTGTAGCATCTAACTTATATTAAGTGCTTAGTAAATATTTAATGAAAAGAATAAAATTGTAGCAAAGTGATAGACTTTGCTTTAGGTTAGTAGAAGTTGAAATCAACTTTCTTGATCATAAATCTCTAATTGATTACTAGACTCAGGACAAATACAGTTTAATAACATTGTTTCACTGTGGCATTTTAATACTTTAAAAAAGCACAATAAGAAACTATATTTATTGATAATAAAAAATTTTTTCCAGATATCAAAGTCATAGGGAAATTTTCCATATGGAATAAACCTAGGTCTAGATAAGATAGGCAGCCCTGGTGGCACAGTGATTAAGAGCCTGGCTACTAACCAAAAGGTCAGTAGTTCAAATCCACCAACTGCTCCTTGGTGAAACCCTGTGGGGCGGTTCTACTCTGTCTCATAGGGTCGCTATGAATTGGAACTGACTCGATGGCAATGGGTTTGGTCTTTGGTAAGATGCAGGAGTCCCTGGGTGGCACAAATGGTTAAGCGCTCAGCTATTAACTAAACAAACGTTGGTGGTTTGAATCGAACCAGTGGTACCTTGGAAGAAAGGCCTGATGACCGACTTCTGAAAAATTACAGCCCTTGAGAAATCTATGAAGCACAGTTCTCTACTCTGACACACATGGGCTCACCATGAGTTGGAATTAACTAGATGGCAGTTGGTTTTAGAAAAGATGGATTTATAAAATTTACATTTAAGATACTGATATATTTAAATTATAATTGAAATAGAAAATTTTCAATTTTTTTTTTTTAAATGTAATTCTGGCCTTGGAAGAGTTTTGAAGAATTCTAATTCTATGGAACTGAGAACTACCAGATGAAGCTTCACCTCATAAACACATTGGATTTGGCCCAATAGTTGTTTGGGGAAGCTAAGAAGTAGAACTATGAAAGGAACAATAATGACCTCTACATTATTTTACATCTAATGGAGAACAGACTCCAAGTAAAAATATCAAAAAATTAGGATTTATTGGGTGTAATCTATATAACCAACTCTCTGCAATCAAGAGATGACTATTTTGCTTTTCTAATTCTTGGGATCAAAGGCATCACTTCTTCTACAGTCTCCCTTTGAATTATGGTGTTGGAGAATATTGAATATATCATGGACTGCCAGAACAAATCTGTCTTGGAAGAAGTACAGCCAGGATGTTTCTTAGAAGCGAGGATGTCAAGACTACATCTCACATACTTTGGACATGTTATCAGGAGGGATCAGTCTCTGGAAAAGGAAGTCATACTTGGTAGAAGGTCAGTAAAAAAGAAAACCCTCAACGAGATGGATTGACACAGTGACTGCAACAATAGGCTTGAACATAACAACAATTGTGAGCATGGTGCGGGACTGGACAGTGTTTCATTCTGTTTTACACAGAGTCAGTATGGGTCAGAACTGACTCCACGGCACCTAACAACAATTCTTGGGATATGCAATTCCTACCATTAATGGTAGCAGCAAGGGTAATGGTTAAAGACATAAACTTTATAGACAGCAACTGTGTGGGTTTGATTTCCAGCTCTCTCAAGTACTGGGTGTGTGACTTTTGGCAAGTTACTTAAAATCTGTCTTCCTCAGTTTGTTCCTCTATAAACTGAACATAGTACTTATCTCATAGGATTTCTATGAGATTAATGAGTTAATATTTGTAAAGCACTTAGAAAAATTCCTGGCATATAGTATACTATGTACAAGGTAATTGTTAAGTAAAAATAGTTGTACGCTTGGAAATGGTAATATAAAAAGCTAACAATATCATTTTCTTCTCCGCCTCCCTCTTCTTCCTCCCTCCCTCCCTCGTCTTCCTCTCTTCTTCACTTCCTCCCTGTCCCTCCCACCCTCCCTCTCTTTCTATCTCTATCACTATCATATCATACAAAACGTTAACTCTATAGTTTGAAACTTAGAATGGGTGTAAATTAACTTGTTCAAGTGGAGACAAAAGAGCCTTTTTTTTTTAATCTTTTGGAAAAAATGGATTATTTTGTTGTTGAGAATATACACAGCAAAATACACACCAGTTCAACAGATTCTACATATATAGTTCAGTGACATAGATTATTAAGTTGTGCAAATATTCTTACTCTTCTTTTCTGAGTTGATCCTCTCCCATCGACGTAAACTCACTGCCCACTAAGGTTCCTATCTAATCTTTTGAGTTGCTATTGTCAGTTTGAGCCCCTGTAAAAAGTTCTTAAAAGAGCATAATGCTCAAGGCAGACTTTTTTTTTTACTAGTTAAGTTAAAGTATTATTTGGTTTTAAGAATACTTCAGGGGATATTTTTGGTTTAAGGCTAAAGATTATCTCAGGGCAATAGTTTTAGGGGTTTGTCCAGCTTTCATGTCTCCAGAAAGTCTGGAACCCATGAGAATTTGAAATTCTGTTCTGCATTTTCTCCCACTTGATCAGGATTTCTCTATAGAATCCTTAATCAAAATGTTCAGTAATGGTAACAGAGCGTCAGTCAATTCTTCTGGTCACATGACAAAGGAGGCAGTTGTTCATGGAGGCAGTTAGCCACATACTCTGTATCTATTCCAGACTCTTCCTCTGTTGCTCCAGGCAAATAGAGACCAATTGTTGTGCTGCTTGCAAGCTTTGAAGACCCCAGGTACTACACAATGAACTAAGAGGTAGAACAGAAGCAGTAAGCCAGTTATTAGGCAAATTAACTGGCATGTCCCATGAAACCACGACCCTAAACCTCCAAACCAAGAAGCTAAATCCCATGAGGTGTTTGGTTGTGCATAAGCAGCCTCAGAAGCTACTCTTTTTTTTTTTTAAGTCATTGTTGTAAATATATCTGTCACATAACTTTTGCCAATTCAACTTTTTACTTTCCTCCTCTCTTTCACCCCTATAACCACTAATAAACTTTGGTTCCTATGCATTTGCCTATTCTTGTCTTTTTATATAATAAGAGAGGCTATATAATATTTTGATAAGAAGCTGATCTTCAGTTTTGAAATTCCCTTTTCACAACAAAGAAGAGTTTGTTAGGGTCATTCTGGAAAAAAAAAAAAATCCGCTTTTCTTATGAAACTCCTCTTGCCACATGGGAATCTTAAATTGAATACCTTCACTGAATTAGATAGTTAATGCATTCCAAAAATACGTATATTTGTTTTTCTTTCCGAACTGACCAGCTCTCTTATATTAACAGCAGATGACTTTTGGTACCACTGTGACATGGCTTCAGTGTATGACCTGCATGGATTAAGAGACATTATATGTAACAGATTATTATTAATAATACCTTTTCAGAGAGGTTCTTTGAGACTTTTTTTTTTCATTTCTTGGACTAGCAAATTCAAATTTAGAAAGCATGAGACTAAAACATATTTGCCTTTTTTTTTTTTTTGCCATATAACAATATCAAAACATTAAAAAAATTAACTCTTCCACCCTTTATACCATTATTTTGTTAGAACGGACAATCTCAAAAAGAAAATTAGAATTTAATCTCAGAATATAGAACAATTCTTTATATTGAATAAGCTTAACTTAATAAAAAACTCACTTCATTTTTACCTTATTTTTCTCATTTCTCCTCAAATAGTGAAAACTAACTCATGGGCTGGCACCAGCAAGAAGATGACCCCATCTCTATGGATACATATTTTGGTTTGTTTATTTCCAAGGATATACTGGTCATAGAAGGAAAACCAAGGAAGTGCTGTGAAATCAACATGGCTGTGTGATCTAGTTTATAAAATGGTGAAAGGAATGCCTCAAATGAAGTTTCTAATGAGCTCTTCCTCACTGTAGTGTTTTTCCTGCTCTGATGAAAAGTAACACTTTTATTTCCTTGTCAACTGTTATTTTGCTGTTATCAACTGCTGTGAAGACACATTGTAGACAGTGCCAGGGCCTGAAAGCAACCTAACAGTTACCAAAATGAAAACGGAATAAAAAGTAGAATTATAAAAGGAATGATAAATATATAGTATTGTTCCCAGTTTAAGATGCTGCTCTTATCGTTGGTGTATAATCATACAGACAAGATGGCAAGATTTAGTTGACACCAGCCATCATTTACACTGTGTATTTATAGCAATATGCCCCCCGCCCCCTACTTTTTACCAGTTTGGTGTGTTATGGATTGAATTGTGTCCCCCTAAAATGTGTGTCAACTTGGCTAGGCCATGATTCCCAGTACTGTGTGGTTGTCCACATTTTGTGATCTGATATGATTTTCCTATATTTCCTATATTTTGCACATTCTACCTCTCTGACATTAATGAGGCAGGATTAGAGGCAGTTATGTTAACAAGGCAGGGCTCAATCAACAGGATTAGGTTGTATCTTGAGTCAATCTCTTTTGAGATATAAAAGAGAGAATCAAGCAGAGAAGACGGAAATCTCACGCCACCAAGAATGAAGAACCAGGAGGGGAGCACGTGCTTTGGACCCAGGGTTCCTGTGCTAAGACCAGGGGAAGATTGATGACAAGGACCTTCCTCCAGAATCAACAGAGAGCTGGCTCCCTGAATTTGGACTTTTAGCCTCCTGGGCTGTGAGAGAATAAATTTGTTTGTTAAAGGCATCCAACTGTGGTATTTCTGTTATAGCAGCAGTAGATAACTAAGACAGTGTGAAACAATACTTTTTAATGTACAATTAAATAAAAAATTAGTGCTTTAAGATTGCAGAAAACCTTTTTACCTCCTAGAATTAACTTATGTTAGTTTCTTAGCCTAAGATCTCCAAACCACAGTAAGAAACTAACAAATTAATTGGGGTTAGTAGCACCCAATGGTGCCTGGCAGAGGCTGATGTAAATTCTCTTCAGAAAAATGTACTGTCAAGACAGGCCTCCCAGGATTCCTGCTGAGAAAGCTCAACTGAATTTAAATTTGTGATCCAAAATTACAAATTTCTTAAGAAGCACCCAGATACGTCTTGGAGGAAGGATAGCCAGAATGCTCTTCAGAAGCAAGGATGGTGAGACTTCATTTCGCTTACTTAGAATGTGTCATCAGGAGGTACCAAATACTGAAGAAAGATACCATGCTTGGTAAAGTAGAGGGTCAGCAAAAGAGAAGGAAACCCTCAATGAGATGAACTGACACAGTAGCTACAACAATGGGCTCAAACATAGCAATGATCGTGCAACGATCGTAAGGATGGCACGGGACCGGGCAACGTTTCCTTCTGTTATAGTACAGTCCCTATTAGTCTAGGTTGACTCAAAGGCACTTAACAACATAAATATCTGATTATTATGATAAATATTAACAATACTGTACTATGTAATACTGGTGATTAAAGAAAAAGTAGCAGTAAATTTCTGGACAAAAATAACATTTTGAATGGAAGGTAGATGATGGGACTTAAAGCAATTTAAGCTCTTTGTATTGATTTAAAGATGAACTGAGATATCATCTAAGTTTGGACTTTATTAAATATGCATATTAAAATTGTAAATTTGCTTAAAGAATAGAAGTTAACAGCATAATGTGAAATATGAAAAATCCCCTAAGTATATTGCAAGACTAGCATAAAAGGAGGAAAAAAGAAACATCTGTAAAAGAGAAAGTATAACACAAAATAAACACATAAAATTAAAAAAACACAGTAAAATAAATGGACTAAATTTTGATTAAAAAGGAAAAATTAGCATGTTAGATAAAAAAAATCTAAGTCCAGCAAATATGCTGTTTACTAGTGATACAGCAAATTATAAGGTTACAGGTTAAAATCAAAAGACTGGGATTAGTGTTAATACAAGTGAAGCCATATTTATGTCAGACTAAATAGAATTTCGTTTGTAGTAACAATATTATTATGGATAAGAAGTCATTATATAATGTAAAAAGAAGACATAGCTCTACACTTGTATATGCCTAGTAATATAGCATCTATTTTATGTACACAGCAAAATTTGACAGAAGTACGTGAGACAATCAGCAAATTCATTACCATAGGAGGACATTTACCACATCAAAAAACCCAAAACCAAATCCAGTGCCGTCGAGTTGATTGCGACTCATAGCGACCCAAGGAGAACGAAGAAAACAAAAGACACAAGGAAAATATCAATCCAAAGGCCTAATGGACCACATGAACCACAGCCCCCACCGGCCTGAGCCCAGTAGAACTAGATGGTGCCCAGCTACCACCATCAACCACTCTGACAAGGATCTCAATAGAAGGTCATAGAGCAGGAGAAAAATGTAAGACAAAATTCAAATTCACACACACACACAAAAAATACCAGACTTACTGGTCCGAGAGAGACTAGAGGAACCTGAGAGTGTAGCCCCTGGACACCCTGGTTAGAACTGAAGCCACACCCAAAGTCCACCTTTCAGCCAAAGATTAGACAGGCTTATAAAACAAACAGTAACACATGACCCTATATCTCCTATTAATTTTTGTCTAATTTGACTACCCATTACTGAAGAAATAGAAGATTTGATCAAACAGTAGACAAGCTTGGCCTAGTATAGGTGTACGTTAGCCTGTACCTGGAAATTACAGAATTTGTATTTTTCTGAAGAATATAAAATAATTTATAATTGGGTATTCATTATAATATAAGGCAAGAATAAATAAATTTCTAAGACTGATTCATATGTTCCATTTTGATAAAAATTTAAATAAATTAGAAATCAAAAGAGAATTGTTATTTAAAAATAGAGTTGGGAATTTTAAATGCATACTTTTGCATAATTCATGCATCACAGGGAAAAACAAGATGAAAATTAGAAAAGATTTTAAACGAAATGATAACAAAAATATTTTAGGTCAGAATATATGGGATGGAGGCAAATTGCTGTTTGTCACTTTTAATGTTTCTTTTTATAGAGAAAACAGAGCACTGAAAATCAGTGTGATATCCTGATCAATTTAAGAAGCTAGAAAGAGAATAATAAAATGAATCCAAAGGATGCAAATAATAAAAGAACAGAAACTAATACATTCTTTCAGAACTTTCAGAAGATATTGTTTCAAAGACTTTGGCTTGCATACTTTCTGAAGAGGAAAAAAAAAAAAACTTTCTGATGAGAAGACCACAATAATTTCTTTGTAAATTTATGTCTTTAGATAAATAGATTTCTGCCCATTATTTCTTCAGATAATTTCTCTGCCACATTCTCTGTGTCTCTTCCTTCTGAGACTTCAGTTATTCATAAGATGAACCTTTTGATATTGTCCCATAAACTTTGGAAGGTCTGTTTTGTTCCTTTTGTTTTTTTCCCCCATCCATTCCCTCTCTCTTCAGATTAAGTAATTTCTATTGATCTGTCTTCAAGTTTACTGACTCTTTTCCTCTGTCAACTCCGTTTTGCTATTAAGCCCATCTAATAATGAGTTTGGTTATTTCATATATTCATGAATTTCAGTGTAAATATTTTCATTTGTTTCTTTTGTATGTTTTCTATGTCTCTGATGAGATGCCCTGTATTTCATTCATTATGAATATATTTTTTTTACAATAACATAGTTACAATGTTGTTGTTCGGTGCGGTCGAGTCGGCTCCGACTCATAGCGACCCTGTGCACAACAGAACCAAACACTGCCCAGTCCTGCGCCATCCTCACAATCATTGTTATGCTTGAGCTCATTGTTGCAGCCACTGTGTCAATCCACCTCGTTGAGGGTCTTCCTCTTTTCTGCTGACTCTGTACTCTGCCAAGTATGATGTCCTTCTCCAGGGACTGATCCCTCCTGACAACATATCCAAAGTATGTAAAACACAGTCTCGCCATCCTTGCCTCTAAGGAGCATTCTGGTTGTACTTCTTCCAAGACAGATTTGTTCCTTCTTTTGGCAGTCCATGGTATATTCCATATTCTTCACCAACACCACAATTCAAAGGCATCAACTCTTCTTTGGTCTCCTTATTCATTGTCCAGCTTTCACATGCATATGATGCGATTGAAGAAACCATGGCTTGGGTCAGGCGCACCTTAGTCTTCAAGGTGACATCTTTGCTCTTCAACACTTTGAAGAGGTCCTTTGCAGCAGATTTGCCCAATGTAATGTGTCTTTTGATTTATTGACTGCTGCTTCCATGGCTGTTGATTGTGGATCCAAGTAAAATGAAATCCTTGACAACTTCAATCTTTTCTCCATTTATCATGATGTTGCTCATTGGTCCAGTTGGACCAATAGTTATAAGAGCTGAATTAAAATCCTAGATTGGTACTTCCAACAACTGGATTATCTTGGATTTGGCGTCAGATTTGGCTCACATTTTTCTGGGTTTTTGAATATTTAGTAATTTGTTATTGTGGAAACCCTGGTGGCATAGTGGTTAAGTGCTATACCTGCTAACCAAAGGGTTGACAGTTCAAATCCACCAGGTGCTCCTTGGAAACTCTATGGAGCAGTTCTACTCTGTCCTATAGGGCTGCTATGAATCGGAATTGACTCGATGGCACTGCGTTTGGTTTTTGGCTTGGTATTCTGGATATTGTGAATGTTGTGTTGTGAAGACACTGGATCCTGTTGTAGTCTTCCAAAGAGTGTTTTTTGGTTGGCAAGCCATTAACTTAAATTCAAACTTCAAGGCCTGTTTCATCTGTGGTGACTAGAAGCAGCTCAAATCACATTCCAACTCTTTTTTCCTTAGCTGATGGCCTTGGAGTCTGCTCCACACACGCGTCCTCAGGAGTCAGCCAGAGTCTTGGGTACGATTTACACACAGAACCTACGGCTCCACTTCTCTGGCTTTCTTCTTTCTGATGTTTCATGCTTACTGTGTAGCAGCTGTGGCTGCCCCAGGCTCCGTCTTTGTGTTCCTCAGGCTAGATGATAGATGGTTTTATTGAAGCTTCACTTCGTGCTATCGACTGACCGTATTCTGTGCTCAGACCAAAGATATAAAACAAAGAACACACCACATGCTGGTTAATTTTTCCAAGTTTTACTGTCCTCTAAAAATTTTCTGCTTTTTCTTACTTCTCAGATTGTTCACTATCTGGCTGCATACGGCTATGGCTTTGTTCATGTCCTTAAATTCACCATCCTCCCTCTCCACAAAGACCTTTGCACATGTTGTTACCTCTGCAAGGAATTCAAACCATCATCCCACGGCCCCTTTTACCTAGTTAACTCCTATACATCCTTCAGGTTTCAGATCAAGATAATGCATTTTTCAAAGTTAAGACAGGTTCCTGTCTTATTAACATTCCTTCTTAGTGCTTATCTCACTTTATGATAATACATGTGTTGTGTGATTATTTGATTAAAGCCTGTCATTCCCATGAGATAAGTTCCATGGGAGCAAGCTGAGTTTAAATTCCCCCCATTATTGCATAGTTCTGCCACAAAACAAGCATACACTAAATATTGAGTAAAACTTATAGCACTGTTTTTTTTTGCAGTGTTATTATCAGCCCATAATCATTTGCTTCTCTTTATGACCTCGCCTTGCTCAACTCTAAAATGAAAGGTTTGGTTCAGATTTTTCATGTGGATCTGTTCAACTCTGAAATACCATTTTCTTCTGTTCTTGGTTTAAAATGGTATATTTACCAGAAAAAAAAAGGGTAAAAACCATAGCTTTCAGGTTTCTTATCATTTTCTTTTTTATAATTAAATATAGTTTATATAAATCTGTCAATATATGGGTTTTTTTTAAATTTTTTTTTTAAAGGGAAGTACAAGATTTTAGTAGGCCATTCTCACTTTCTGAGAAAATATTATTAAGAGAAGAATGCAATTGTACTTATTCTGTAAAATGTTTTTTGTTCTAGTGTGAAATAAAATATTATGGAATAGATAAACTGCAGGTCTTACACAGTATGGTGTTGTTTCTGTTGTATATTTGAAATTCATGTTGTATTAATTGCAGAGTAAACAGGAAAATATAATTTATACAAATGATTTTCATCTTTTATGTAACTTATCTACATGCACGTTTCTTTTAGCGCCCAGGAACATAGTTTTTATTTCTAATGGGATGATATATTTATATTTTTACCATTATGTTTACAATACCTTTGTAATAAGGGAAGTACCATGATACATAAATTCCATTGTAAGAGAGCTTGTTAGTAGTGATAACTCTGTCTCATTTTTTGTTCAAAGTTTATGTAACTATCATATTACATATAGATTTGACCCATGTTCAGAAACATTCACAAGATCAATGTGCCATTCATACTTTTTATAAAGCAGATCCTGATATACACAAATCTTCTTTACTGTTTTTTATATACTAAAATTAGGTAATATACAAGTTGAAATAAGTTATTTTTAATAAAATCATATATATTAAATATAGTACTTCCAGTGTAAGGAGACCTGATGGTGCAACAGTTAAGCTCTCGGCTGCTAACTGAAAGGCTGATGATTCAAACTCGCTCAGTGGCTCCATGGGAGAAAGCCTGGAGATCTGCTCCCATAAAGATTACAGCCTGGAAAACCCTGTGGGGTGGTTCTGCTCTGTCACATGGGATAGCTGTGAGTCAGAATGGACTTGATGGCAACCAACAACAACTTCCGGTGTATCAGTCACAAAAAAGATGCCAAGAAATGTGTATAAAACATCATCGCTATTGAATAAACTACATGATATCTCAATATTCACATATATGAAGTGTACTTGTCAGTGGACACTTTGTTATTTGCAGATGAACTCATTTCACCATTATAGTGGATGTTTTAAACCTGGATACTGGAAAGGCAATCTTACTACTATAGAGAGATTATTTAATGGGTAAAATAATGCAGAATGCTAGAAGATACTCTTCTTTTAAAAATGGAAAATCAATTCTATAAAACTTGAAGGGTTATTTGAGATATGTCTTGAGTTTTTTATATGGAATGAGTTGGCCTGATATAATGCTAAGAAGGGCTTTGTGCTAACTTTATGAAGGTGTTGCAGGAAAATCTAACTGAAGTTCATATATAAAATTCCCATTACGAAAAGAAAAAAAAAAACATTATTTGGTCAAGGTATTTGTATTTTTAAGAATTTTAAGGGCACCCTAAATAAAGACTAATTAATAATAGCAGTACTAAAAATAACACTGATAGACACTTAATATGCCCCAGACACTGATAAGCACTTTGCATGAATCATTCAATGAAATTTAATTCAGTCTGATCATGTCCACCAAATAACAATAATAGCAAAAAATACTAATGAATAAAAAAGGTGACTCACATGCATTTCCAGGTTTTTAAAAATATCATTGTTGTTGTTGTTAGGTGCCATGGAGTCGGCTCCAACTCATAGCGACCCTATGCACAACAGAATGAAACACTGCCCCATCCTGCGTCATCCTTACAATCTGCTCATTGTTGCAGCCACTGGGTCAATCCACCTCGTTGAGGGTCTTCCTCTTTTCCGCTGACCCTGCACTCTGCCAAGCATGATGTCCTTCTCCAGGGACTGATCCCTCCTGACAACATGTCCGAAGTATGTAAGATGCAGTCTCGCCATCTTTGCTTCTAAGGAGCATTCTGGTTGTACTTCTTCCAAGACAGATTTGTTCGTTCTTTTAGCAGTCCATGGTATATTCAATATTCTTCGCCAACACCACAATTCAAAGGTGTCAACTCTTCTTCGGTCTTCCTTATTCATTGCCCAGCTTTCACATGCATATGATGAGATTGAAAATACCATGGCTTGGGTAAGGCGCCCCTTAGTCTTCAAGGTGACATCTTTGCTCTTTGACACTTTAAAGAGTTCCTTTGCAGCAGATTTACCCAGTGCAAAGTGTCTTTTGATTTTTTGACTGCTGCTTCCGTGGATGTTGATTGTGGATCCAAGTGAAACGAAATCCTTGACAATTTCAATCTTTTGTCCATTTATCATGATGTTGCTTATTGGTCCAGTTGTGAGGATTTTTGTTTTCTTTATGTTGAAGTGCAATCCATACTGTGGCTGTGGTCTTTGATCTTCATTAGTAAGTGCTTCAAGTCCTTTTCATTTTCAGCAAGGAAGGTTGTATCATCTGCATAATGCAGGTTGTTAATGAGACTTCCTCCAATCCTGATGCCCCATTCTTCTTCATATAGTCCAGCTTTTAGTATCATTTGCTCAACATACAGATTGAACAGGTATGGTGAAAGAATACAACCCTGACGCACACCTTTCCTGACTTTAAACCAATCAGTATCCCCTTGTTCTGTCCGAACAACTGCCTCTTGATCTATGTGAAGGTTCATCATGAGCACAATTAAGTGTTCTGGAATTCCCATTCTTCGCAGTGTTATCCATAGTTTGTTGTGATCCACACAGTTGAATACCTTTGCATAGTCAATAAAACACAGGTAAACATCCTTCTGGTATTTTCTGCTTTCAGCCAGGATCCATCTGACATCAGCAATGATATCCCTGGTTCCACGCCCTCTTCTGAAACTGGCCTGAATTTCTGGCAGTTCCCTGTCAATATATTGCTGCAGCCGTTTTTGAATGATCTTCAGTAAAATTTTGCTTAAGTATGATATTAATGATATTGTTCTATAATTTCCACGTTTGGTTGGATCACCTTTCTTGGGAATAGGCATAAATATGGATCTCTTCCAGTCAGTTGGCCAGGAAGCTGTCTTCCATATTTCTTGGCATAGACAAGTGAGCACCTCCAGCGCTGCATCTGTTTGTTGGAACATCTCAGTTGATATTCCATCAATTCCTGGACCCTTGCTTTTCACCAATACATTCAGAGCAGCTTGGACTTCTTCCTTCAGTACCCTAGGTTGCTGATCATATGCCACCCCTTGAAATGGTTGAGCATCGACTAATTCTTTGTGGTATAATGACTCTGTGTATTCCTTCCATCTTCTTTTTGATGCTTCCTGCATCGTTTAGTATTTTTCCCATAGAATCCTTCACTATTGCAAGTTGAGGCTTGAATTTTTTCTTCAGTTCTTTCAGCTTGAGAAACACCAAGTGTGTTCTTCCCTTTTGATTTTCCATCTCCAGCTCCAATGCAACCAATGTCACCAAACAATTTGTGTACAAATTTTTGAATGAAAAAAAAAGTCTCAGGGGCCCCAAGAGAGAAAGCCTGAATCATCTTTACACATAAAAAAAAAAAATACAACCAATTAAATAGGCCATATATTGCAGTTACTTTTTTTAATGTGTAGAGATGATTCAGGCTTTCTCTCTTGGGGCCCTTGAGACTTTTTTCATTCAAAAATTAATACACAAATTGTTTAGTGACATTGATTGCAATCCCTGCAATGTGTCAGCACTCTCTACCTTTCCCTTTCTACCCTGGGTTCTACATGTCCATCTGTCTAGTTTTACTATCCCTTCTTGCCTTCTTTGCTTTTGGGCAGGTCCCATATATTTGATTGAACTAAGAAGCACGTGGCTCACGAATGTTATTTATTATTTTTTTTTAAGTCCTGTCTAATCTTTTGGAACCCTAGTGGCGTAGTGGTTAAGAGCTATGGCTGCTAACCAAAAGGCCGGCTGTTCGAATCCACCAGGTGCTCCTTGGATACCCTATGGGGGCAGTTCTACCCTGTCCTATAGGGTTGCTATGAGTCGAAATTGACTCAACGGCAACGGGTCCAATCTTTGGCTGAAAGGTGGACTTTGGGAATGGATTCAGTTCTGAGTTAGCAGGGTGTCTGGGGCCACAGTCTCGGGGGTTCCTCCAGTCTCTGTCAGACCAGTAAGTCTGGTCTTCTATTGTAAATTTGAGTTTTTTTCCTACATTTTTCTCCTACTGTGTTTGAAACCCTCTATTGTGATCCTCGTCAGAGTGATGGGTGGTGGTAGCTGGACACCGTCTAGTTCTTTTGGGCTCAGGCTGGTGGAGGCTCTGGTTCATGTGGTCCATTAGTCCTTTGGACCAATATTTTCCTCGTGTCTTTGGTTTTCTTCATTCTCCTTTGCTCTGAATGTGATGGAACCAACAGATCTATCTTAGGTGTCTGCTTGTAAGCTTTTAAGACCATAGATGCCACTCACTAAAGTAGGATGTAGAAGTCCCCTGAGACCATGGTCCCCAGCTGTCAGCCTCAGTTAACTCAGTCCCTCAAGGTGTTTGAATGTGCCTAGGAAGCTTCTATGACTTTGCCTTGGTCAAGTTGCGCTGCCTTCCACTATATCGTGTGTTGTCTTTTCCTTCACCAAAGTTATCTAGCTAGTGATTTCCCATTCCCAGCCCTCCCTTCCCTCATAACCATCAACGGATTTTTTTTTTCTGTGTGTAAACCTTTTCTTGGATTTTTAAATAGTGTTCTCATACAATATTTGTCCTTTTGTGATTGACTTAGGTCACTCAGCATAATACCTTCCAGATTCATTATGTGAGATAGTTCGTGGATTCATCATTGTTCTTTATCATTGTGTAATATTCCACTGTATGTATGTATCCTAATTTGTTTATCCATTCATCTGTTGATGGGCACTTGGGTTGTTTCCATCTTTTTGCTGTTGTGAATAACGCTGCAATGAACATGGGTATGTGTATGTCTATTAATGTCACAGCTGCTATTTTTTTTCAGTTGTATTTCTAGGAGTGGGATTCTTGAATCATATGGTATTACTATTTCTAGTTTTTAAGGAGGCACCATATTGTTTTCCATAGTGCTTGTACCATTTTACATTCCCATCAGCAGTGCATAAGAGTTCCAATCTTCCTCGCAACCTTTCCAACATTTGTTATTTTCTGCTTTTTATTAGTGCCAGTAATGTCTGAGTGAGATGGTATCTCACTGTAGTTTTGATTTGCATTTCCCTAATAGCTAATGATCGTGAGCATTTCCTCATGTGTCTGTCAGCCACCTGAATGTCTTCTTTGGTGAAGCGTCTGTTCTTATCCTTTGAATTGGATTATTTGTCTTTTTGTTGTTGAGGTGCTGAAGTATTCTATAGAATACTTCCCAACCTACAGACTTACAGCATAAGTGTTTAGTTTTTAGAAGCTTCCAATTATCTAGTTTATCTTCTGATGTTTGTGCATTGTTACTTATGGTTTGTACACAATTTATGCCATGTATTAGGGCCCTTAGCATGGTCCCTATTTTTTCTTCCATGATCTTTATTGTTTTAGGTTTTATATTTAGGTCTTTGATCCATTTTGAGTTAGTTTTCATGTATGGTATGAGGTATGAGTCCTATTTCATTTTTTACAGATGGACATCCAGTTTCACCAATACCACTTTTTAAATACTGCCTTTTCCCCATTTAATTGACTTTGGTCCTTTGTCAAAGATCAGCTGACCATAGGTGGATGGATTCATCTGGCCCTCAGTTCTATTCTGTTGGTCTATGTGTCTGTCATTGTACCAGTACCAGGCTGTTTTGACTACGATAGATCCTGAGATCAGATGGTGTGAGGCCTCCTACTTTGTTCTTTTTCTTCAATAATGCCTTGTTTATCCAGAGCCTCTTTCCATATAAAGTTGGTGATTCATTTTTCCATCTTGTTAAAGAATGGTGTTGTTATTTGGATTGGGATTGCATTGTATCTGTAGATTGCTTTGGGTAGGGTTGACATTTTCAAATGTCCTATCCATGAGCATGGTATGTTTTTCCACTTATGTATGTCTTTTTTGGTTTCTTGCAATAGCGTTTTGTAGTTTTCTTTCTTTAAGTCTTTTACATCTCTGATTAGACTTATTCCTAAGTATTTTATCGTTTTAGGAGATATTATAAACGGTATTTATTCCCTGATTTCCTCTTCAAAGATCTCTTAGTTGGTATATAGGAATCCAACTGATTTTTGTACTTTGATCTTGCATCCTGCTACTATGCTGAATCTTTCTATTAGTTCCAATAGTTTTCTTGTGGAATCTTTGGGGTTCTCTGTGTATAGGATCATGTCCTCTGTGAATAGGGATAATTTTCCTTCTTCCTTTCCAATTGGGATGCCTTTTAATTCTTTTTCTTGTCTTATTGCTCTAGCTAGGACTTCCAGCACAATTTTAAATAGGAGTGGTGATAAAGGACATCCTTATCTTTTCCTTGTTCTTTGGGGGAATGCTTTTAGCCTCTCTCCATTAAGATTGATTAATATAAGATGATAAAGTCTGTAGTCTAGTTGGTTGTCCTTAGTATTTCTATGAGGGAAAGTGTGTGCTCACATTTAAGCAACCATCTCCTCCTATCCCTCTAGTTTTAATATTTCATGAACCAGATACAAGAGTAGAAATAAGTTTCTCTGTGTCCTAAAGGAATATGAGGAAAACAATGTTTTTAGCTTAGACATTCCTGAAGGGAATCTCAGTTATTTCACGATTAACACAATTTTTTTTTCATACATACACAGAATGATGAGATATACTTCATAATCTGTTTATGACTGAAAATTACTTTTTATTTCCTTTGTAGAGTCTTCATGAATACAAATATTTCTTGAGTGGTCTTTTGTAGTTACGTAATTTTCTTTATGTGAGAAAGTTGAATAGAGATTACACTGGAGAGTAGAAAATAAATTCTTAAACTACTGGAAGGTTTTTTGTTTTTAAATAAAAGATTAATCCACTTGTGCACCATGCCACTGTAATGATATTTCATGTTACTGAAGCAATGCCAATAAATAATTTCAGGCAACGGTGATACTTTTGAAGGTCTCAGACATCTTAAACATTGCTAATGAAAAATAAAATACATACAATCAATTGTAAAACTGGTATAACCAAAACCAAATTCAAAGCTGCGAAGTCAATTCCAACTCATAGAGACCCTATAGGGCAGAGTAGAACTGGCGGTTTCCAAGGCTGTAAATCCTTATGGAAGCAGATCACCACATTTTTCTCCCCCAGAGCAGCTAGTGGGTTCAAACTGCTGTCCTTTCGGTTAACAGCCATGCGCTTTAACTACTGTGCCACCAAGACTCCTAAAACTAGTATACTTGACCTCAACGCAATGTCAACAAAAGAACTTATTCTGGCACACACAAGTGCATAGCTTTTAAAATTAAATAGCATTCTTTTGATAAAACTAACATCTGCTATACAAACACCAACACTTAAAGGAAATCATGGTTGTAGAGGCAGCCATCTACCAACGCACACATAAAATTTGCACAGGCTAAGTTTGTCATTACTGTTTTGAAATAGTAGAATCATCAAGATTTTCAACTCCTATTTTTTCTTAGCTGCTTAGGTTTCTATGTTGATAAATACTGATTCTGTTATTTGTGACTCATTTCTGGATTATTATTTTTTATTTCAATTTTGAGAAAGAGTAGATACAGGTGATGTCCATTGTCAATAAAATCCATGAAGTGCATATTTGAGGAAAAATGTTGCAGTCATGCCTTAGTATATTATGAAAACTATACAAAAAAATTTCTGACTTATTTTTTCAAGTTTATTTGGGAAGGATATAGCAAAAATTTGTCCTTAAAAGATTCTGGTAATTCATTTGAAAATTCTTTTTGATTTTTTTCATGCATATTTACTGCAAACTTTTCATCAATTTGAATTAATTGGGTTGGAGCCATATAGTTACATATCTGTGCATTAAATCTTAGTGCTTTAAAAGATATTTTTTACTTAGGTAGTTTCTGTATTAATTATGTGCAAAAAATGATCTATAATCCTATCACCTCAAAACTACTAAAGATAATAGAGCTCTGCAGAACAGATAAACTAAAACAAAACGTGCTACACCTTTTAATATGTGAATTTTGATGAAGGTGTTTATTGATCCTGAGAGTGGTTATACTTTGTCCAAGCTAACTCTTAAGAAAATACCTAATCCCAATGAATATTTTTGCTACTGTGTGTGTGTTTTTTTTTTTTTACTGGAACAGCAAATTTAGAAGAAATATCAACCTGTGATGACAGGTCTTTGTCTTTGCAGATGCTGACAAAGGATTCTGAATCCTTTTAGGTAACAATCTAGCCAAGACTCAAGAGCTTTGATATACTATCCTGGCATACTGGAAAGATATATATTATGAAGTCTTAACCCAAATAACCCAGTGCTGTCGAGTCAATTCTGCACATCATAATAATCACAGCATCCTTTGTGCAGCAAAATAATTGTAGGAGAAAAGTGTGCAGGGGGTGGGAAGGAGAGGGTTAAGGGGTAGGAAGGTAAGTAGAGATAGGTAAAAAAAAATTTGAACTAAGTAGGGTAAGTTAGAGATGTGGTAGCCCCTATCCCTGGCTTGGCCCTTCTGTGCTGGCAAAGCCTGCTTCTCTTTATAAAGATTGAAAATACTATACATTTACTTTTCCAGCCACCCCTGAAGCCAGGGCATTGCAATATAAACTCAGTCTTGCCAGTGGGAGCTAAGTGGGGAGTCTTTTGGGAAGCTTCCAGGAAAGTTATTCCTCCATAAATAGAAATAGATGGAAAAAAAAAAAAAAAAAAAACAGCAACAACAACACAAAACAATCTTGTTGGGCATGAAGTCTGAAATTTCTGAAGCCATCTTGCAGTCTTCAGAGAGATAAGAGTTGCCATGGGGAGGATAACAGAGGAGAAAAATGGAAAGTACTTACTTGAGTCATGATGATACCTTCCGGACTCAGAACTAAATCTGCAACAACTCTGCCTCTAGAGTTTTTTATATGTTATATGTGAAGTATTAAATGTATAAGTAACTTTAAGTTGGCTATTCTGTATTCTGTTAATTACGGCAAAATCATCTTGACTGACAAAAACTATCAATTATTATTTCATTATATTTTTCGTATATATATATATATCTTTTTTTCTTTAATGTTAGGTAATTTGGTTTTCCAAACATTTAGACAAATTGAAATGAAGAGGGTGTCCTAAAATTATGAAATTATTAGAATTGGGTAGAAATATGCTCAGACGTTTATGGAATTTTCCTGCTTTGTTATTACGTATATCTAGGACATTGTGAAACGTTCTACCATAATAGAAAAACCAGACTTTTAAGAAAACACAGCTAAAGTTAAATTCTAGTTTCTGTGCTATGGTTTCAAACTATCTTAACTTTATTAACTTATATAGTCATTTTGAGCAGCGTCTCTGAAACCTTTGAATAACATGGGCTACTTATGACTCATAGGCAAGAAGAGGCTTCTTTGGCTTGTTAGCATATTTTTGTCATTGCATATGAAATTGTTTTACATTGTGTACAAAAAACCTGTGTGAAATACCATTTGTAACTATATATTACAGTACTTCTTTAAAGTGGGAAATAAATCTACAACTGTAATAAATTACACGATAACTTTAAAACCATTGTCAAATATACTTATATGTGTATTGAAATAAAACAGTATTTAAATTTTAAACTATCAATATCTAAAAGTACACTCACTGTTTTTGTATATTACCACTGTCTTTGGACTCTCTCCTTGGCCCTTTCTACTTAGTTTATGAGTATATGCCACAGGGAGGATTAAGAAAGAGACTGTAGCTCACTATAAACAGGTAGATACTACCAGCAATTCAAAGCACTTGTTTTACTCAGGGTGACTGAGTAATTCCATCTTTATGTATAAAGCAAAGCACACTTCTTCATATAGATGATGAATATATAGACATAATAGAATTTTACTGAATTTATAGTTATTGTTTGACAGGATTTAATAGAAAGGCATTTAAGATATATATATATAAAATTATATGTATCATTTGTCCAGCTGCATTACATTTTAAGGGAAAGTACTCTTACAATGGTGTAATTTATATTCCAAGCTTTTATTTTGCGTGCATTCTGTGACAGATGGCCTCTAGCCATCCTTATCAAGAGATAAGCATTCTCAATTCTTGTAAATTATGGTGAATGAATATCAATCAATCTGTTTTCCCTCTTTATATAGACTGTAATTCCAGACTGAAGCCTGCTGTTTATAAATCTGAGTTCCTGCCAAAACAAGCATGTTGAAATTCATTTGGATATTGTCTATATGCAGTAGAACAAATTTATGTATTCAAATAGTAGTGAGAATTACACACACACATATGTATATATGTGTGTGTGTATATGTATATGCACACACTCTGTTTGAATTATAATTTAATTAAAAAATTTGTCCGGCATATGATTTGGATAGGAAACCAGATGAGGTCGTAGCAGCAGGCAAAAAGATGCTTGAAAATACAGGGCAGTACCAATGTGACTCTTCTGGATTCAAATATCTCACAGCCATTGGAAATTAACGATATGTATTTACTTTTGCAAATGAGCACTGGAAATAAAGTAAATATTTTGAACTTGGCTTAAAAGCATTTTAGTCCTAATCTTTTCAGATTCAGTTACTTTTAAACTAGAATACATTGATTTAAAATAAATTGAATGGTATATGATCCTGAAATATTTTATTATAGGGGAAAATTAAATAAGTCAGCATTAACTTTACATTTAATAGAGATTTTATTTTATTTTGCTCATCAAAAATATTCCTTGTTCTAGAATGTTGTTGTGGTTAGGTGCCATTGAGTTGGTTCTGGCTCATATTGACTCCATGTGACAAAGTAGAAATGCCGCATAGGGATTTCTAGGCTGTAGTCTTTATGGCAGCAGATCGCTAGGCCTTTTCTCCCTGTGGAGCTGCTGGATGGGTTTGAACCTCCAACCTTTTGGTTAACAGCCAAGCACTTAACCTTGTGCTACCAGGACTCCTTCTTGTTCTAGACTAGACACTACATAAATATTTGCTGAATGAATAAACACTGTAAGCCGAATTTCCATTTTTAAGATATTGGGAGGTCCTTTTTGAAGGTAAAATACTGGAAACACAGCTCATTTTCACTTTGATCTCTCTCAGTATATATATATATATATATATAAAGCAATAGTACTATATATATATATATATATATATATATAAAGCAATAGTACATAGTATATTAAGGTCATGTATCTTGGGTCCACAAATCTATTTTGTTACAGGAAAGACTGTTCACCTGCATACAAATAACATACACTATGTATTTGCAAATATAAAAAAAATTGCTACAAATTCCAGCTCTAGCATTGTATGGTAGATATCTCTGAGGTTGACTCTCTTCTTCTAATCAACTGAGTCAAGCCTCCTTAATTTCTTTCATTTTTTCCGATGCTAATCCTAGCATTTATTGAGTAATTATTTGAGTGCCAAGTATGTGCAAGATCTTATACAGTATTCAGTGGATGACAAAAAAGATGAATTACTCTTGGTACCATTAAGGAGCCTATAATTAAAATGAAGATATAATATGTACAAAAATAGCTACAATGTAAAGAAAGATCAGCATAGTGCTAAGAGAAGCAAAATCCATGTGCTTTGAGAATTTATAGAAGGCAGATATTTATTCTGGTTAAAGAAAATTTTGTGAAAGGGTAACCATGGTGTAAGGCTACTGTTATTTTATTAGAAATAAGGGTTAAATATTGTATCCAGGTAAGACTGGCAGGGCCAAAGATTCTGGTAGGCGTGATACTCATAAAATCATTTTCTGTGGAATGGCACATACAGGTGTACCTTGTTTTATTGTGCTTCACTTTGTTGTGCTTTGCAGATATTGTGATTTTTACAAATTGAAGGTTTATGGCT
Source organism: Elephas maximus indicus (assembly GCF_024166365.1). Taxonomy (NCBI): domain Eukaryota; kingdom Metazoa; phylum Chordata; class Mammalia; order Proboscidea; family Elephantidae; genus Elephas; species Elephas maximus. The sequence goes on along the minus strand of NC_064829.1, from coordinate 41,845,465 downwards.
ACCCTGCATTGAGCAGGTCTGTTGGCACTGTTTTTCCAACAGCTCGTGCTCACTTTGTGTCTGTGTCACTTTTTGCTAATTCTCGAAATATTTCAAAGTTTTTCATTATTAGTACATCTGTTATGGTGAACTGTGATGCTGCTATGATGTAACTTTAAGTGATCTTTCATATTACTATTTTAATTGTTTTGGGGCTTCACAAACCACACCCATATTAGATGCCTAACTTAATCGATGAATGTTGTGTGTGTTCTGACTGCCCCACCAACCAGCTGTTTCCCCTTTTATCTCCCTGTCCCCAGGCCTCCCTGTTCCCTGAGACAGACAATATTAAATTAGGCCAATTAATAACCCTACGATAGCCTCTAGCTGTTCAAGCGAAAGGAACGAGTTGCATGTCTCTCACTTTAAATCAAAAGCTACAAATGATAACAAAGCTTAGTGAACAAGGCATGTTGACAGCTGAGACAGATGAAAAGGTAGGCCTGTTGCACCACACACAGTTAGCCAAGTTGTGAATGCAAAGGAAGAGTTTTTGAAGGAAATTAAAAGTACTACTCCAATAAACACATGAACGGTAAGAAAGTCAAACAGCCTTGCTGCTGATGTGGAAAAAGTTTTAGCGGTCTGGATAGATCAAACCAGCCACAAAATTCCCTTAAGCCAAAGCCTAATCCAGGGCAAGACCCTAATTCTCTTCAATTCTACGAAGGCTGAGAGAGGTGAGGAAGCTGCAGAAGAAAAGTTTGAAGCTAGCACTGGTTGGTTCTGTGAGGTTAAGGAAAGAAGCTGCCTCCATACATAAAAGTGCAAGGTGAAGGAGCAAGTGTTGATGTAGATAGAGGCTGCAGCAAGTTATCAGGAAGACCTAGCTAAGATAATTATGAAGGTGGCAACACTAAACAGATTTTCAATGTAGATGAAACAGCCTTGTATTGGAAGAAGACACCATCTAGGACTTTCATAGCTAGAGAGAAGTCAATGCCTGGCTTCAAAGCTTCAGAGGACAGGCTGGCTCTCTTGTTAGCGGCTAATGCAGCTGGTGACTTTAGGTTGAGGCCAATGCTCATTTACCATTCTGAAAAGCCTGGAGCCCTTAAGAATTCTGCTAAATCTACTCTGCCTGTTCACTATAAATGGAACAACAAAGCCTGAATGACAACACATCGGTTTGTAACATAGTTTACTGAATATTTTAAGCCTACTGTTGAGACCTACTGCTCCGAAAAGAAGATTCCTTTCAAAATCTTACTGCTCATTGATAAAGTGCATGGCCACCCAAGAGCTCTGATGGAGATGTGCAAAGAGATTCATGTTGTTTTCATGCCTGCTAACACAACATCCGTTTTGAAGTCCATGGATCAAGGAGTGATTTTGACTTTCAAGCCTTATTATTTAAGAAATACATTTCATAAAGCTATAGCTGCCATAGATAGTGATTCCTGATGGATCTGGGCAAAGTAAATTGAGAATCTTCCGGAAAGGATTCACTATTCTAGATACCATTCAGAACATTTAGATTCATGGAAGGAGGTCACAATATCAACATTAACAGGAGTTTGGAAGAAGTTGATTACAACCCTCATGGATGACTTTGAGGAGTTCAATGCTTCAGTGGAGGAAGTAACTGGAGATGTGATGGAAATAGCAAGAAAAGTAGGATTAGAAGCAGAGCCTGAAGATGTGACTGAACTGCTGTCATCTCATGATAGAACTTGAACTGATAAGAAGTTGCTTCTTATGCACGAACAAAGAAAGTGGTTTATGGAGATAGAATCTACTCCTAGTGAAAATGCTGTGAACATTGTTGAAATAACAACAAATGATTTAGAACATTACATAAACTCAGTTGAAAAAGCAGTGGCAGAGCTTGAGAGGGTTGACTCCAATTTTGAAAGAAGCTGTACTGTGGGTAAAATGCCATCAGACAGCATCATATACTACAGAGCTTTCATGAAAGGAAAAGTCAATTGATGCGGCAGACTTCATTGTGTCTTATTTTAAGAAATTACCAGAGCCACCCCAGCCTTCAGCAACCACGACTCTGATCAGTCAGCAGGCATCAACATGGAGGCAACACCCTCCACCAGCAAAAAAAGATTATGACTCACCGAAGGCTCAGATGATGATTGTCATTTTTTAGCAGTGAAGTATGTTTTAATTAATGTGTATACATTATGTTTGTAGACATAATGGTATTGCACACTTCATAGAATACAGTATAGTGTAAACATAATTTTATATGGCCCAGGAAACCAAAAAATTTGTGTGACTCACTTCATTGCAGTATTCCCTTTATTGCTCTGGTCTGGGAATGAACCTCAATATCTCCGAGATATGCCTGTGTTTCATTGAAGTGGAAAGCAGGGAATACTTGGTGGAGTAATGGAATTTATGATTTGAAAGGTAGACTTGTGTAAAACTCTTCAGCAAGAATTTTTTTTTTTAATCTGTTCTCATTCCTCATTCTGTAGATAAAGAATGAGGCACAGATGTCCGAAAACACCACTAGCGATAGATAAACTTGCTCACCTATTTCCCAGTTCAAAGTTCTGTTACTCTGTTTTAGCAAACTATAGAAGGTCCTTGACTTTTAAGAGTTTATATTTTATTCAGTTGGCCATCAGTGATTTTTTTTTATGTTGTTTTTGTTACACGTCTTTAAGTCGGTTCTGACTCATAGCGATCCTGTGCACAACAGAATGAAATGTTGCCCGGTTCTGTGCCATCCTTACAATCACTGCTATGTTTGAGCTCATTGTTGCAGCCTCTGTTTCAGTCACCTTGAGGGCAAAATAGAGCATGATCTGGATAAGATCAATATGGTCCAAGTGAGCAGAATGGATTATAGAACAAAGCAGGGAGACCCAAAAACGGCGAACATTGTAATTTTGATAGTGCAGACCTGACTTAGGGTAGTTGAAATGGAAATAGAAAGGGAGGATTGGCATGAACTTGGGGTTAAAAAATCAATTACTGTAGTTATTGTACCAGAGACCAGCTTTAAATACTGATTGTGCAAAAGGAGCAGAACATGGAGATTGGGATTAAAGTATGTCCTTATGAAGCTTTGGAAACTCTGGTGGCATAGCGGTTAAGAGCTATGGCTGCTGGAATCCACCAGGTGCTCCTTGGAAACCCTATGGGGGCAGTTCTCTTCTGCCCTATAGGGTCACAGTGAGTCGGAATTGACTTGATGGCAGTGGGTTATGAAGCTTTAGATAGTTTTAGTTCTAAGAGTGAGCATATACTATATTTGTAATTTAAACATGACTATAAAGAAAATAGATACAGTTTTTAAAAGTATAATGGGACTTTAATATTCACAGGAGGTATAGGAGAGGTTGAAGCTAGAGTACAGTAGTAATACAAATCACAGGGAAAAATGTGAGCAAGATTTGTGTTTGATATTGATATTGTTTTTGTGTGCCGTGGAGTCCATTTTGATTCATAGTGAACTTATAGGACAGAGAAAACCCACCCTATAAGGTTTTTTAGCCTGAAATCTTTACAGGAGCAGATCACCAGGTCTTTTCTTCCATGGAGCCGTTGGTAGGTTTGAAATGCTAACCTTTCGGTTAGCAGCTAAATGATTAACTATTGCACCACAGGGAAGTTAGGTAGTAGATAAAAGAAGATTTACATCTATATCGAATTCAGTGAAAATTACCCAGCAGGGAAGTAGCAATAAGGGTGAGAAATTCAAAGATGACAGAGTGAGTAGGCAAGTAATGCTTATGAGCGTTGTGCCATTGGGAGTCTATAGGATGTTAGGGAGAAGAGAGAAAAGGACAAAAGAAATATACACATTAGGGACTGTAAACTTTCATCGGGCATGCATTATGTCTCAGCTGGACTAGGTATGTGATAGGCAAGAAATGGCTCAAAATCCTTGCCTTCAGGTAGCTAACAGACTAGTGAATGTCTCTCAGAGCAAAACCTTTGACGCATTTTAGAACACAGCTGAGAATCAAATGGCCCAAAGGCAGTTTAGCTCTTCCAGAGGAAAAGGGGGAAGAAACGTAATTGTTTATATACATTTAAGTATATGAAATGTGAGATTTATATATATCATCATCATAAGTGACATTACATTCTTAATAGTGGTTCAAAATTGTTATATCTTTGGATCCTCAAGAACTATGAGGACAGTTTTGGTCACTTGGTCATGGCTAATATTTAGTAAACAGAGAGCAAATCCGGTTGGCTAAAGTGTTTTCATGCTATTGTTATTTGTGAAATTTATTTTATTGTCGTTACTACTGTAACAACCAAAGCAACAAAATGTTTTGCTGAAGTATAAATGTAATGTAAGTCACAATAAAGTGAAGAGAATAGAGAATCCTGATTGTATGTATGTCATGACACGTGAATTTGCCAGTGTACCATTTTCATACAACAGCCCCAAAAGAAAAGCTTCATGGAAAATGTGATAATGAAGATCTAAAAATCGGATTTTATTGGATTGAGTGTCTTTTTACACCCTTCCCTTTGTGCATTGGAAATTATGAAACTATCAAATAGTGGCTTGAAGTCAGGCAAGTTTTTCCTTAAATTTCAAAAAAAGAGAACACACTAATCTCTTTGTAAATTAAAACTGCCTTCCAGAGCAAGACAACACTTCCTATAATTAAACAGATCATCTTTGTCAGTAAGGGCCAAAAGATTCCGAACATATTTTTCAGAACTGCAGGTATCTTTGTCAAAACAAGCATGATTATTTCTGATGATGTTGTAAAGCTGGCTATAAACCTCATTGCTAATATAAAGAAAAAATATTTTTCTCTATCAAGAACTGTACAAGTACTGTATTAAATACACATTGTACAAGAAAATTACTATCACATGTGTATTCTTGAGGTTATTGTTGTTCAGTGCTGTTGAGTCAGTTCTGACTCATTGCGACTCTGTGTACAACAGAGCAAGACGCTGCCCAGGCCTGTACCACCCACACAATTGTTGCTATGTTTGAGCCCATCATTGCAGCCAATGTGTCAATCCATCTCATTGAGGGTCTTCCTCTCCTTAGCTGACCCTGTACTTTACCAGGCATGATGTCCCATTGCAGGGACTGGTCCTTCCTGATAAGATGTCCAAAGTACATGAGACAAAGTCTCACCATCTTCGCTTCTAATGAGCATTCTGACTGTACTTCTTCTAACACAGATTTGTTCGTTCTTCTGGAAGTCCGTGGCATATTCAATATTCTTCACCAACACCATAATTCAAAGGCATCAATTCATCTTCCATCTTATTCACTGTCCAGTTTTCATATGCATAAGAGGCAATTGAAAACACCGTGGCTTGGGTCAGGTACATCTCAGTCCCCAAATTGACATCTTTGCTTTTTTAACACTTTAAAGAGGTCTTTTGCAACAGATATGCCCAACGCAATGTGTCACTTGATTTCTGGACTGCTGCTTCCATGGGTGTTGATTGTGGATCCAAGTAAAATGAAATCCTTGACAACTTCAATCTTTTCTCCATGTATCATGATGTTCCTTATTGGCCCAATTGTGAGGATTTTCATTTTCTTTATTTTGAGGTGTAATCCATACTGAAGGCTGTAGTCTTTGATCTTCATCCGTAAGAGCTTCAAGAACCCTTGGCTTTCAGCAAGAAAGGTTGTGTCATCTGCACATTGCAGGTTGCTAATGAGTCTTCCTCCAATCCTGGTGCTGCGTTCTTCATATAGTCCAGCTTCTTGGATTATCTGCTCAGCATATAGCTATGACTGAATAAGTATGGTAAAAGAATACAACACCTATGCACACTTTTCCTGATTTTAAACCACGAAGGATCCTCTACTTCTGTTTGAACAACTGCCTCTTGGTCTACGTACAGATTCCTCATGAGCACAATTAAGTATTCTGGAATTTACATTCTTTGCAATGTCATTCATAATTTGCTAATGATCCACAGAATTGCATGCCTTTTCATAGTCAATAAAACATAGGTAAACATCTTTCTGGTTTTCTCTGCTTTCAGCCAAGATCCATCTGACATCAGCAATGACATCCCTCATTCCACGTCCTCTTCTGAATCCAGCGTGAATTTCTGGCAGTTCCCTGTCAATGTACTGCTGCATTTTCTTTGCTGTATTCTAGTTTTTGTTGTTGTTAGGTGCCATCGAGTCGGTTCCGACTCATAGGGACCCTATGCACAACAGAACGAAACACTGCCCAGTCTTGCGCCATCCTTAAAATCGTTGTTATCCTTGAGCTCATTGTTGCAGCCACTGTGTCAATCCAGTGGGTCTTCTTCTTTTCTGCTGACCCTGTACTCTGCCAAGCATGATGTCCTTCTCCAGGGACTGATCCCTCCTGACAACATGTCCAAAGTATGTAAGATGCAGTCTCGCCATCCTTGCTTCTAAGCAGCATTCTGGTTGTACTTCTTCTAAGACAGATTTGTTCCTTCTTTTGCGGTCCATGGTATATTCAATATTCTTCACCAACACCACAATTCAAAGGCGTCAACTCTTCTTCTGTCTTCCTTATTCATTGTCCAGCTTTCACATGCATATGATGTGATTGAAAGTACCATGGCTTGGGTCAGGCACACCTTAGTCTTCAAGGTGACATCTTTGCTCTTCAACACTTTGAAGAGGTCCTTTGCAGCAGATTTACCCAATGCAATGCGTCTTTTGATTTCTTGACTGCTGCTTCCATGGCTGTTGATTGTAGATCAAGTAAAATGAAATCCTTCACAACTTCAAACTTTTCTCCGTTTATCGTGATGTTGTTCATTGGTCCAGTTGTGAGGATTTTTGTTTTCTTTATGTTGAGGTGCAATCCATACTGAGGCTGTGGTCTTTGATCTTCGTTAGTAAGTGCTTCAAGTCCTCTTCACTTTCAACAAGCAAGGTTGTGTCATCTGCATAATGCAGGTTGTTAATGAGTCTTCCTCCAATCCTGATGCCCCATTCTTCTTCATATAGTCCAGCTTCTCGGATTACTTGTTCAGCATACAGATTAAATAGGTATGGTGAAAGAATACAACCCTGACACACAACTTTCCTGACTTTAAACCAATCAGTATCCCCTTGTTCTGTCCGAATAACTGCCTCTTGATCTATGTAAAGGTTCCACGTGAGCACAATTAAGTGTTCTGGAATTCCCATTCTTCGCAGTGTTATCCATAGTTTGTTATGATCCGCACAGTTGAATGCCTTTGCACAGTCAATAAAACACAGGTAAACATCCTTCTGGTATTCTCTGCTTTCAGCCAGGATCCATCTGACATCAGCAATGATATCCCTGGTTCCACGTCCTCTTCTGAAACCAGTCTGAATTTCTGGCAGTTCCCTGTCGATATACCGCTGCAGCCTTTTTTGAATGATCTTCAGCAGAATTTTGCTTGCATGTGATATTAGTGATATTGTTCTATAATTTCCACATTGATATTATATGTATTTTGTAGAGTGGGAGGAGCTCCGGACAATTACCTTTATCTCCTTAGTGAAGAAGAAGAGAAGGTCATGATTTGAGTGGTTAAATAATGTTTTTGGGAGGATGTCTTAGTTGTCTAGTGCTGCTGTAACAGAAATACCACAGGTAAATGGCTTTAACAGAAACGAATTTATTCTCTCACAGACTAGGAGGCTAGAAGTCCAAATTTAGGGTGTCAGCTCCAGGGGAAGGCTTTTTCTCTCTGTCTGCTCTCAAGAAAGGTCCTTCTCATAAATCTTCCCCTGGTCTAGGAGTTTTTCAGTGCAGGCACCCCGGGTCCAATGGACTTATGCTCCTGACTCTTCTTGTTTGGTGGTGCTGAGGTTCCTGTGTCTCTCTGTTCACTTCTCTCTTACATCTCAAAAGAGATTGACTTAAGATACAACCTAGTCTTGTAAATTGAGTCCTGTATCATTAACATAACTGCCGCTAATTCCACCTCATTAACATCATAGAGGTAGGATTTACAACACATGGGAAAGTCACACCAGATGAAAAAATGGTAGACAGTCACACAATACTGGGAATCATGGACTAACCAAGTTAACGCACATTTTTGGGGGACATAATTTAATCCATGACAGAGGGTAAATTGATTCCAAGTCTTATTTAAGGATTCATAGTTTCAAAGAACACAAACCCACTCTAAGAAGTAAAAGAAAATGTGAAATTAATTGAGGACATGAAAAGAACTTCATGGGAAGCAAGGAATTTTTTTTTTTGAATAATTTTTATTGTGCTTTAAGTGAAAGTTTACAAATCAAGTCAGTCTCTCACACAAAAACCCATATACACCTTGCTACACACTCCCAGTTACTCTCCCCCTAATGAGACAGCCTGCTGTCTCCCTCCACTCTCTCTTATCGTGTCCTTTTCGATAGCTTCTAACCCCCTCCACCCTCTCATCTCCCCTTCAGGAGGGAGATGCCAACATAGTCTCAAGTGTGCACCTGATCCAAGAAGCTCACTCCTCACCAGCATCCCTCTCCAACCCATTGTCCAGTCCAATCCATGTCTGAAGAGTTGGCTTCGGGAATGGTTCCTGTCCTGGAGCAACAGAAGGTCTGGGGGCCATGACCACCGGGGTCCTTCCAGTCTCAGTCAGACCATTAAGTCTGGTCTTATGAGAATTTGGGGTCTGCATCCCACTGCTCTCCTGCTCCCTCAGGGGTTCTCTGTTGTTTTCCCTGTCAGGGCAGTCATAGGTTGTAGCTGGACACCATCTAGTTCTTCTGGTCTCAGAGTGATGTAGTTGCTGGCTCATGTGGCCCTTGCTGTCTCTTGGGCTCGTAATTACCTTGTGACCTTGGTGTTCTTCATTCTCCTTTGATCCAGGTGGGTTGAGACCAATTGATGCATCTTAGATGGCTGCTTGCTAGCGTTAGAGACCCCAGACGCCACTCTTCAAAGTGGGATGCAGAATGTTTTGTTAATAGATTTTATTATGCCAATTGACTTAGATGTCCCCTGAAACCATGGTCCCCAGACCCCTGCCCCTGCTATGCTGGCCTTCGAAGCATTCAGTTTATTCAGGAAACTTCTTTGCTTTTGGTTTAGTCCAATTGTGCTGACCTCCCCTGTACTGTGTGCTGTCTTTCCCTTCACCTAAAGTAGTTCTTTTCTACTATCTAATTAGTGAATACCCCTCTCCCACCCTCCCTCCCTCGCCCCTCTTGTAACCACAAAAGAATGTTTTCTTCTCAGTTAACTATTTCTCAAGTTCTTGTAATATTGGTCTTGTACAATATTTGTCCTTTTGCAACTGACTAATTTCACTCAGCATAATGCCTTCCAGGTTCCTCCATGTTATGAAATGTTTCACAGATTCCTCACCGTTCTTTATTGATGCGTAGTATTCCATTGTGTGAATATACCATAATTTATTTATCCATTCATCCGTTGATGGGCACCTTGGTTGGGAAGCAAGGAATTTTTATGGAACACAGTTGAAGAGAGCAGAGTCAGGCCTGACAGGAGCTAGAAAGCTTGACTTTCCGGCTCTTTGCGGGATTGTATGGTGGCTTGGAAATGCTTCTCTCTGCGTAAATGTTCCATTTTTCCTCTCTGAAGACTACCTTAGTAAAAATAAGACTTTTTGCTAATTATCTTCTGTGTCTAGTTTGTAAGTGGTATTGTCTTGCCAGGGCACCAGCTCTAAGTTAGCTGTGTCTTTTGTCTTGATTCCAAATTCCTGGGAAGGGAATCTTTGGTCCAGTTAGGAATAGGTGTGTGGTAAGGGTTTATATACTGTGTTAAGGCCATCCTTTGCAGATTATTGTTGGCAGTACTTTTCCGTGAATCAAATGTGGGCAAGCTGGCATCTCTAATACACTCAAAAAATGAAAATAATAATGTAAAGCATCTGTGAGGGCTACTTGAAATCCTCTGACATGAATTCACAAGTGGTTCTATAAGGAATGATTTTTTTTTTCTAGTGAAGATGTAGCCCTAAAACCAGAGAGAAAATTTGGGGAAGTTTAGGGGACAATTCTCCATGGTCTCTAGCTTTTCTGGATTTCTTAGGAGCAGAGGCCCCGGCTGCCTTTCTTCCAGATAATCTTCTTGAAGATATTCGTATAGTGAATAGCCTTGGAGGATAGAGATGGTGTTTTCTTCTGGCCCAAAGGGAAGGATTGTTTACACTCAGTATAATAAAGATTTCTCCCTCCAGAGCACAGTTCAGCCAGGCTTACTGCCCATTATAAAAGATATGGGTTCCCTAAGCTCAGGGTTTCTTTCCTGTAACACACCTCACTATTCTTCTAGGTATCATTTGACCTTCATCCTGTTGCTCTGTAAGAACTGGAGCTGGGGGTTTGGTACAAATGCTGATACTCTGGCTAATGATTTTCCTTTAAGTAATCTATAGTCGTTTGTCTCTGATGCAAGAGTCTTGTGTCTTCTTCCAGCATCCATGAAACTGTGGCAGGCTGACTTGTTAGCTTGCAAATAGGACAAAATCTCAGATCTTTCACAATTCTTGATAGAGGGTTATCCAGATTTCAGGGTAGACATTGTATCAGTGGTTGACTATGGGGACCTAGGAGAAGAAGCTAAGTGAAACTGGAAGGTGGACTGATAACTGGAAAAATAAAGAGAGCATGAGGTGACTGGAAGCCTTAATTAGGGACAAAGTAGAGAGTGAACATAGTGAGGGAGCAAGTGGGATTAGAGGTTAAAAAAAAAAAAAAAACAACATTGTGAACCCAGAATTCTTAGCCTGTACAGATGTTTCTACTTAACTACTTTTAAATTCTAACTTCTGGTGTGCCCAATTACTGTGTAGCAAATTATTACTTCTGTATCTTCTCCTGTTCTTACTTTCTACAAGCACTTGGTTTCCAGTGGTTTAGTTTAATAAATTATTCAACAGTGGGCAGTTTGATTACTCCCCATCCTCATGTAACTTATATGTCTGCTGGAGATTCCCTTCTACTTCAAATTTATGAGATTGGTTTGAACCTGGATTCTGGATTTTGAAAAATCTAATGCTCTCCAAAATTTCTGTGAATTCATGAGGGGCTATAATTTCTATGTCACCTTGGGTCTGAATTACTGCCTTCTCAAATTTCTTGCTTTTCACACTGTCTGTTGCGGCTCTTTCTGGATCATTAGCCTGATTGTCACCTACACATGGAACGCAGTTTCTTCCTTGAATCCCTTTCTGTCATTCCCCACTCAAAATTCTCTGTCTTGCAGATTTAACTAACTTTTTGGAAAATAACTATAAGTATTAGCCATTCTTGTGTAAATGTCTTTTGAACCCTCTTCATTTTGCTTGCCCATCTTTTGTTATATTACCATTAATTACATTGCCTACCTTGGGTATGCAAGAAAAAGACAAGCTAATCATTTGTTCTATAGAATTAAAATGTAGACTCAAGTGTTCTTTCCCTCAGTGTCATGTATTATTTGCTAAAAATGCTGAGCAATGTCAGTTTGACTGTTAAAAAAAAACATATTTGATTTATGGTAAACTGCATATATTTACTGGTAGAGCTGTGCATAAATATACAATGATTAAATATTTAGAGTTCACTTAGAGTAAAAAAAAAAAATTTTTTGGAGTGCCTAACACAGAGTTCGTCCTGGTCAGTTATAGCAAAACTATAATAAGCTTGGAGCATAGTTCTTTACCATTAATTTTGTAGAGTTCCAGTCTTTTGCTAAATACCATTTGCAAGGGATTATCACTATTGGATGTGAATAAAATTTCCTCATGAGTATTTTCAGATTCTTGTAAATGGTTAGATAAGCACAATCCAGTAAAAATATGTCACATATGTCATATAAACATTTTCTACTAGCCACATTAAGTCAGCAAAAGAAAACAAGTGAAAATAATTTTGAAGTATATTTTCTTTAACCCAGTGTATTAACATATAATCAATTTAAAACATTTATGAGGTATTTACATTATTTTTTTCCCTACTGAATCCTGAAAAACCAGTGTGTACACTTACAACCCATCTCGATTCAAACTAGTCACATTTCAAGTCATCGATAACCATATGTGGCTAGTGGCTACTTACTGGACAGTGAAAATTGAGACCCTTATCTTTAAAATAATACCTAATAGAGTTTATGCTTATAATTCCTAATATCCATTCATGTTAAGGGATGGGTGGATCAACAACAACAAAAACAACAACTCAGGGTACATGTAGACTTGATTTTTAAATTTACTGTATTTTGACACTTTCAGATATGCAAAAGAACCTCATTCAGGTTAAAAGTATGTTTTGTAATAATTTGTTGATTGTATATGTGTGTATGTATGTAGTATGTGTATAATAGTATAAGTGCATATATACGTATGTGTAAATATGTATGCGGACACATATACATGCACGTGCATACATACTGTAAAATATTAGATTGGAAGATGTCACAGTATTAAATAAAAGATAAGTTTTTGATCTCAGGAGTACCCTGTACAAATTGAGACCAAAAATTTATATGTTTGAAGTAATGTGGAACAATAATAAAGTAAAATATTAATCAAAGAAAGACAAGTAACATAAGATTGTATATCCTTATATACATCAACAGACTGAGTCCTTTGATTCTGGAAGGAAAGTCAAGGCTGAGCATGGTATTATATAATGGGTTTGGAGATTAATCACTCGAGTGAGTGTTTTCTGTATTGTAAATGCTATAAAGCTCCAATCTTTTTGCAAATCCTATGTAAGTCCTATTGATTGCACAACGTCTGACAGAGAAAACATAAAAACTATTGATGTCTAACATGGCTAAGATACTTTATTCTCCGTCTGGCCTTGTCAATTCCCCTTTATGACTTACTCAGTGCCTGAATTAGTAACCTGTTAAGAGCTTTCAAACTAGACAAATCGGATGGGATAGTAGCTGGAAATATAGCAGGAATAGTATCCATTTCAGTTGCCACAGAGATGAAAGGCTTTATCATCAGTGATTATTACATATTAGGCTATAGATTAATAATCTTTGGCATTCTCTTTTAATTATTATTTAGTATGTAGAGTGTATATTTTTTATCTACTTTATAATTTTCAAAAGTTAATTTTACTTTGATATTATTTTATTTTTCCATGTGTCTGTCAATTTCTTATACTGTGGGGGCTTGTGTGTTGCTGTGCTATGCCACTGGTATTCAGATACCAGTAGGATCACTCATGGTGGACAGGTTTCAGCTGAACTTTCAGATTAAGACAAAGTAGGAAGAAGGACCCAGCAGCCTACATCTGAAAAGAATTAGCCAGTGAAAACCTTATGAATAGCAGCAGAACATTGTCTGATATCGTGCAGGAAGATGAGCCCCCCAGGTGGGAAGACACTCGAAAGATGACTGGGGAAGGGCTTCCTCCTCAAAATGGAGTCAACCTTAATGACTTGGATGGAGTCAAGCTTTTGCGACCTTCATTTGCTGATGTGGCATGACTCAAAATGAGAAGAAACAGCTGCAAACATCCATTAATAATCAGAACGTGGAATGTAATAAGTATGAACTAGGAAAATTGAAAATTGTCAAAAATGAAATGGAATGCATAAACATCAATATCCTAGGCATTTGTGAGCCAAAATGGACTGGTATTGGCCGTTTTGAATCAGACAATGATATGGTCTACTATGCGAGGAATGACAACTTGAAGACGAATGGCATTGCACGCATCATCAAAAAGAACATTTCAATATCTATCCTGAAGTACAATGCTGTCAGTGATAGGATAATATCTATACGCCTACAAGGAAGATCAGTTAATACGCACCAACCACTAAGGCCAAAGATGAAGAAATTGAAGATTTTTACCAGCTTCTGCAGTCTGAAGTTGATTGAACATACAATGAGGATGCATTGATAATTACTGGTGATTAGAATGCGAAAGTTGGAAACAAAGAGGAAGGACTGGTAGCTGGAAAATATGGCCTTGGAGATAGAAAAGACACTGGAGATCGCATGATAGAATTTTGCAAGACCAATGACTTCTTCATTGCAAATACCTTTTTTTACCAACATAGCCAATGACTATACACATGGACCTCTCCATATGGAATGCACAGGAATTAAATCGACTACATCTGTGAAAAGAGACAATGGAAAAGCTCGATATCACCAGTCATAACAAGGCCAGGGGCCAACTGTGGAACAGACCATTAATTGCTCATATGCAAGTTCAAGTTCAAACTGAAGAAAATTAAAACAAGTCCATGAGAGCCAAAGTACAACCTTGAATATACCCCATCTGAATTTAGAGACCATCTCAAGAATAGATTTGACTTGTTGAACACTAATGATGAAGACCAGACCAGTTGTGGAATGACATCAAGGACGTCATACATGAAGAAAGCAAGATGTCATTAACAAGAAAGGAAAAAAGAAAAGACCAAAACGGATGTTTGAAGAGATTCTGAAAGTTGCTCTTGAACATCGAGCAGCTAAAGCAAAAGGAAGAAATAAAGTAAAAGAACTGAAGAGAAGATTTCAAAGGGGCAACTCGAGAAGGCAAGGTATTATAATGACATATGCAAAGAGCTGGATATAGAAAACCAGAGGGGAAGAACACATGCAGCATTTCTCAGGCTGAAAAAACTTAAGAAAAAAATTCAAGCTTCGAGTTGCAATAGTGACGGATTCTATGGGGAAAATATTAACAATGCAGGAAGCATCAAGAGAAGATGAAAGGAATACACAGAGTCACTGTACCAAATAGACTTGGTAGTCACTCAACCATTTCAAGAGGTAGCATATGATCAAGAACTGATGTTAGTGGAGAAAGAAGTCCAAGCTGCACTGAAGGCATTGGCAAAAATCAAGGCTCCAGGAAGTGACAGAATATCAATTGAGATGTTTCAACAAATGGATGCAGTGATGGAAGTTCTCACTCGTCTATACCAAGAAATCTGGAAGACAGCTACCTAGCCAACCAACTGAAAGAGATCCATATTTATGCCTATTCCCAAGAAAGGTGTCCAACGGAAGGTGGAAATTATCAAACAGTATTATCAATATCACACACAAGCAAAATTTTGCTGAAGATCATTCAAAAGCGGCTGCAGCAGTATATCGACAGGGAACTGCCAGAAATTCAGACCAGATCCAGGAGAGGATGTGGAACCAGGGATATCATTGCTGATGTCAGATGGATCCTGGCTGAAAGCAGGGAATACCAGAAGGATGTTTACCTGTGTTTTATTGACTATGCAAAGGCATTGACTGTGTGAATCATAACAAATTATGGGTAACATTGCAAAGAATGGGAATTTCAGAACACATAATTGTGCTCATGAGGAACCTGTACATAGATCAAGAGGCAGTTGTTCGGACAGAAAAAGGGATACTGCATGGTTTAAAGTCAGAAAAGGTGTGCCTCAGTGTTGTATCCTTTCACCATACCTGTTCAATCTGTATGTTGAGCAAATAATACGAGAATCTGGACTATATGAAGAATGAGGCATCAGGATTGGAGGAAGACTCATTAACAACCTGCATTATGCAGATGACACAACCTTGCTTGCTGAAGTGAAGAGGACTTGAAGCACTTACTAATGAAGATCAAAGACCACAGCCTTCAGTATGGATTACACCTCAACATAAAGAAAACAAAAATCCTCACAACTGGACCAATGAGCAACATCATGATAAACAGAGAAAAGACTGAAGTTGTCAAGGATTTCATTTTCCTTGGATCCACAATCAACAGCCATGGAAGCAGCAGTCAAGAAATCAAGAGACGCATTGCATTGGGCAAATCTGCTGCAAAGGACCTCTTTAAAATGTTGAAAAGCAAAGATGTCACCTTGAAGACTAAGGTGCACCTACCCAAGCCATGGTATTTTCAATCACTTCACATGCTTGTGAAAGCTGAACCATGCATAAGGAAGATGGAAGAAGAATTGACGCCTTTGAACTGTGGTGTTGGCGAAGAATACTGAATGTATCATGGACTACCAAAAGAATGAACAAATGTGTCTTGGAAGAAGTACAACCAGAATGCTCCTTAGAAGCAAGGATGGGGAGCCTGTGTCTTCCATACTCTGGACATGTTGTCAGAAGGGATCAGTCCCTGGAGAAGGACATCATGCTTGGTCAAGTACAGGATCAGCAGAAAAGAGGAAAACCCTCAACAGGATGGATTGACACAGTGGCTGCAACAATGGGCTCAAGCATAACAAGGATTTTAAGGATGGCTTAGGACTAGGCAGTGTTTCCTTCTGTGGTACATAGGGTCTGTATGAGTCAGAAGCAACTGGACAGCACCTAACAGCAACAACAACAAAGATGTACACATCATAACCCAGAACCTGTGCATATGTTACCTTACATGGCAAAATGGATTTTGATTAATTTAGGCTCTTTAGATAGGAAGATTATCCTTGATTATCCAGGTGGGCCCAAAGTAATCAAGAGTCCTTAAAAGAGGGAGGCAGGAAGGCTAGATTCAGAGAAGGAGATGTAAGGATGGAAGCAGAGGTTGGAGTGATGCAGTTTGAAGATGGAAGAAGAGGCCACAATCCAAGGAATTCATATGGCCTTTCCATGTTGGGAAGGCAAGGAAATGATTCCCAGAACTCCAGAAAGAGCTGTAGAGATCCTGAAGGAATTTGCAGAAAATTGGAGTGTGGGTAAAATGAAAAACAGCATGGAGAAAGGCTAAGAAGCAAGAGAATAGATGAATAATTGAAAGTATTCTATGACTAGATTGTGGAATGAAAAGGAGACAAGTAAGAGACAAGGTTAAAGAATTCACAGGAGAAGGGAAGGACAACACACAATACAGGCAAAGTCAGCACAACCGGACTAAACCAAAAGCTAAGAAGTTTCCTGAATACAACCAAAGACTTTGAGTGACAGAGTAGCAGGGTTAGGGGTCTGGGAATCATGGTTTCAGGGAACATCTAGGTCAATTGGCATAACAAAGTTTATGAAGAAAGTGTTCTGCATCCCACTTTGATGGGTGGTGTCTGGGGCCTTAAAAGCTAGCAAGGAGCCATCTAAGATGCATCAATTGGTCCCAACCCACCTGGAGCAAGGAGACTGAAGAACACCAAAGACACAAGGAAGATATGAGCCCAGGAGACAAAAAAGGGCCACATAAACCAGAGACTCCATTAGCCTGAGACCAGAAAAACTAGATGGTGCCTGGCTACCACCAGTGACCAATGACGGCCCTGATAGGGAACACAACAAAGACTCCCTGATGGAGCAGGAAGAAAATGAGATGCAGAACTTAAATTCTAATAAAAAACCAGACTTAGTGGCCAGACTGAGACTGGAGGGACCCCAAAGGACATGGCCCCCAGACTCTGTTAGCCCAAAACTAAAACCATTCCTGAAGCCAACTCTTCAGACAAAGATTAGATTGGACTATAAAACGTTAAATGATACTTGTGAGGAGAGTGCTTCTTAGCTCAGGTAGATACATGAGACTAAATGGGCAGCTCCTGTCCGGAGGTAAGATAAGAAGGCAGAAAGGGACAGGAGCTGGTTGAATGCAGACGGGAAATACAGGGTATAAAGGAGGAGTGTGCTGTCACATTATACGGGGAGCAACTAGGGTCACCTAACAATGTGTGTATGAATTTTTGTATGAGAAACTAACTTGAACTGTAAACTTTCACTTAAAGAACAATAAAAAAAAAAATTCACAGGAGCAAGCCATGGTTTAGGAGATCATATTTCAGAATATGTATTAAAATCAGGTGTATATTAAGTATAAGAAGTAGTAAAATATTGTCCTTTATCATGTGGAGGAAGTCCCCTTCAGTACTTAGTTTGTTGAATCTCTATCAGGAATGGATGTTGGATTTTTCTGAATGCATTTTCTGATGTTATTGAGATTGCTATTGTTGTTGTTAAATGCCGTGAGTAGATTTCAACTCATAGAGAAGACCTGTGTACAACAGACTGAAACATTGACTGATCCTGTGCCATCCTCACAATCCTTGCTGCGTTTGAGCCCATTGTTGCAGCTGTGTCCATCCATCTTGTAGAGGCTCTACCTCTTTTCTGCTGACTCTCTACCAAGCATTATGTCTTTCTCCAGGAACTAGTCTCTTATTGAGATTAGCATATAGATTTTCATTTTCAGTTTGTTAATATGGTAAATCATTAATTGATTTTTTTAATGCTAAGCCAACTTTGCATTACTACAGTATATTTCCCTACTGTTGGTATACTATGTTGTTTTCCATCCTTTTACTTGTAAACTATTTGTGACATTAGATATAAAGTGTGTTTCTTATAATTATCATGTAGTTGGGTCTTGCTTTTTTAATCCAATCTCTGTCTTTCAATTGGGTGTTTATAAGGTATTTGTATTAATGTGATTAGGTTTGTCTATTGGCTTGATGTTTGTTTTGTATTTGTTCAATCTGTTCTTTGTTTCTTTTTCTGAACTTTTTGAATTAATTAAATATTTTATATTGTTTTATCTGCTTTTTTTACTTATTAGTTATAATTTTTGTTTTGTTGTTTCAGTGGTTGCTTTTGGATTTATGGTATATATTTTTAACTTATCAAAGTCTATTTCCAAGTATTATTACACCACTTATATAGTACAAGAACCTTCCTTACAGTAGTATACTTCCATTTCCCCTCTCCTTGACTTTATGCTATGGTTGTCAAATAATTTTCCTATACTAAAATTGCATAATATGTAATTATTTTTGTTTTAATGTAAGTTATCTTTAAAGAGATTTAAATAATAGGAAAATAATCTTATATGTTACCCACACAATTACCATTTTTGGTGCTCTTCATTCTTTTTTTCCAGATCTTTATTTCCATCAGGTGTCATTGCCTCCTATTTAAAGGACATTTCTTGCAGTACAGTTCTGTTAGTAATGAATTCTTTCAGCTTTTATATGTGAGAAAATATCTCTATTTTGCCTTCATTTTTTGAAAGATATTGTATTTATACATTTCTATTTAACATCTCTTTTTTTTTCTATTTGTCTTGCTTTTTTAATATTCTTATTCCCACTACCGTGACTTTTTTTAGATTAAGTAATATCTTATTCACTTTTTCCTTATACTTGTTTGGAATTTATACACTAGAGTTATCTTAGTCATTTAAATTTGATCATTTATACTTACTAAAATTTACAACATAACCTTCTTCCTAATTATTTGACTCTGACTCTTTCTGCATGAATTACAATCTGTTCATATCCTGGGTTTAGTTTAATCTTTTTTTCCTTAACCCCAGTATGTAAACATTATTATTGATCTTACTTTGTATATTTATTTTAAATTGTATAATACATATAACATATAAATATTATTTACCTTTATTTTAGAGCCAGTCTTTTTTAAACTTACCTTCAAATTCACCAGTTTCTTTCCTCATTTCTTTTTCTAGTCTGTTCACTTTCACTCTGGAGGCATTTTCCTTTTTTCTGAAGCCAGTTCTTTAGAAGTTCCTCTAGTTCAGGTCTGTGGGTAGTTAAGTTTCTTAATTTTCTAGCTGAACGTATTTTTATTTAGCTCTGGTTATTCTAACTTTTTAGAAAGGTAATTTTATCTTCTGTATTCTGTTACACTTCCTGGTTAGAAATATACTGTCAGGCTTATTGTCATTCTTCATAGATGGTCTGTCTCTTTTTCTCTGACAGTTTTAAAATTCTTTATCTTTCTTTGGTATTCTACAGATTTCTACAGTATATACAAGTGAAATTTTAAAATAAATTTCCCTCTTGGTATGTAATGTATTTCTTGAATTTTTGAATCCATTACTTTCATCAAGTAAAATTCTCTGTCATTATCTCTTTGAATTAGAGGGAGTAGAATGATATAAAAACTACTAGGCAGTTTTAGGAAATAATAAAATATAGCACTAAGAAAAGATTATAAATGTAGAAAGTAAGAAGTCAGTGATTTCAATGTAAGTTTAGATAAAATTGAAAAGAAAATTAGTGAACTGAAGGTTGGATGTGATGATATTGCCCAAAATGTTGTCATTTTTATGTTATTCCTTTCCCTCTCTCTAATTCCTCCCAGTCCTCCATGAATCCACTTCGTTTACCGTACTTTGCCGGAATCCAAGATTTGGTCACTTGTTCCCACACATTCTCTTCTAACTCCAGAAGCTGTAGGTTCCTGGTGTAGGCAGTTCTCCCTCATCAGCCTCAGCTTTAGCTTCCTATTATAACCTATCTCTGCTTTCATTTTACTGTTTCTTTTTCATTTTTGGATCCTTGAGGATTTTCTATACTTACGTGTGAACTTAACCATACAATTAAAATGTTTTTGTTATATTTCATCCAGGATCTAATTATAATATGTGTGGGGGGATCATTTTTAGTTTACTGATACCCCTGGGTAGCACAGACGGTTAACCCACTCAGCTGCTAAACAAAAGGTTGGAGGTCCAAGTCCACCTAGAGATGTCTTGGAAAAAAACCTGGTGTCTTACTTTTGAAAAAATCAGCCATTTGAAAGCCCAGTGGAGCACAGTTCTATTCTGATGCACACGGGGTTGCCACGAGGCTGCCTCCGTGACAACTGGTTTTTCAACTCTACCAATACTACTTGAAAAAAGTAGTCTCCAGATTTTCATTTTGCAAAGATACTATGAAAGAATGAATTGGCAAGATTAAAAAAATGAATCAGAGCAATTAATAGGTTGAATAAGTAATCCAAGCAAGAAATACAGGCAAGTATCAACAGATTTGAGAAACGTTTAATAGTTATACTTAGTAACTTTATATGTGGGAGGTGTATGAATTCAAAGATGACTTACTTTAAAGGTTAAGAGAACACTATGTATCAATTATTCTGTTTTAACTTGGTATAATGGTAATGTCTGAGGTATGGTAAGGTCAAATATGAATCAAGAGAGAGAGGCTAGAAACGTTTAAAGTTGTATTATACTCACTGTCCCTGCTGTTCACAGCATGCCCAACAGGGCCACATGGAGAAACCACAGGGGGTGGTCACAAGGCAGCGATGGAGTGAGACTGTGAGATGGCACCTTTATTGTGGTTTCTGCAGGAAATGTGACAGGGAGAGACCAGAGCACGTGGGCATTTTATTGCTCAGCTATCTTCAAAGCTCATACCTTGGGACTTAGGGCATTTACCAAAGGGGAAACTGAGGGACCTTCTTACTTAGGTACAGCAGACATGAGTGGAGAAAGGTTACTTGGTGTGCATGTTATAACACCATATTACAGAGGCTAGAAATTATGGTTAGTACATATTCCATATCTGTTGGAGTAATAGGCTTGATGGTTATAAATTTATGAGCTTTAATTAATATTTTTCTATTCCTTTAGTGAACATTATTGCATTTATGGACATTTACTGTCAGCTCAAGTTCATATGATGTATCCTTGATAAAAGAACATGTGGGAAATGAAGATAGATAAATTTCTTGTAATCTACTTTCTATAAAAAACAAACTTCTTTAAACTCCTCACTCCTCTCCTCGAATAGACGCCTCTTTATTCAGATCCAGGTGGAAGATCTATCTTTCAAACTGGCATGCTCTGTTGAAGTGGGAGTTACAAGGTGGCTGTTTTTATGCTGTGTCCTTTTATTGTTTTATTATGCCCTTATCAAATATTTTAAATTCATGCTATAAATTAGTTGTATGTGGTTATACTTCGGTATAGCAGTGGATAAAAACTGTCAGCTTTTTCATCATATAATGCTTTGGAGGTTTGGGGCAATCTTATAATAGTGTTAATGAATATTTCAAAAGTAACCATTTCTTGTAAGATTACATTGTTTATTGAGTAGGCTGGAGATCTACATACAAGTGTCTTTGGTTCTGCACTGGGCCATTTTAGAACCTGTGACAATGTCCCAACTCTTGGAGAAACATATTTTGTAATTTTTTTTAAATTTTATTAACTTTTATTGAGCTTCAAGGGAACGTTTACAAATCAAGTCAGACTGTCACATATAAGTTTATATACACCTTACTCCATACTCCCACTTGCTCTCCCCCTAATGAGTCAGCCCTTCCAATATTTTGTAAATTTTTATTTAATCAAATTTTTAAAAATACAAACTATAATTTAAAGATTCTAAAATATTGACAATATATAGTATTTTTATTCACAACTAATGGGTTAAAATATAGGCATACCATGCAGATATTGCGGGTTCTATTCCAGACCACAACAAGAAAGCAAATATTAAAACGAAGTGAGTCACATGAATTCTTTGGTTTCTCAGTCCATATAAAAGTTATGTTTACACTGTACTGTAGTCTATTAAGTGTGCAGTAACATTATGTCTTTAAAAAACAATGTACATACCTTAATTAAAAAATATTTTATTGCTAAAAAATGCTAAACATCTGAGCCTTCAGGGAGTCATAATGTTTTTGCTGGTGGAGGGTCTTGCCTTGATGTTGATGGCTGCTGGCTGATCAGGGTGCTGGTTGCTGACGGTTGGGATGGCTGTGACAATTTCTTAAAATAAGACAATAAAGTTTGCTATATTGATTGACTCTTATTTTCATGAAAGATTTCTCTGTAGCATTTGATAGCATTTTACCCACAGAAGAACTTCTTTCATAATTGGAATCAATCCTCTCAAACCCTGCCACTGCTTTATCAACTACTTTTATGTAATATTCTAAATCTTTTGTTGTCCTTTAGATGGTGTTCACAGCACCTTCACCAGGAGTAGATTCCATCTCAAGAAACCACTTTCTTTGCTCATCCATAAGAAGCAACTCCTCATCCATTCAAGTTTTATCATGAGATTGCAGCAAATCAGTCACGTCTTCAGGCTCCACTTCTAATTCTAGTTCTCTTGCTATTTTCGCATCAGCACTTACTTCCTCCACTGAAGTCGTCAACCCCTCAAGTCGTCCATGAGGGTTGGAACCGACTTCTTCCAAACTCCTGTTAATGTTGATATTTTGACTTCCTTCCGTGAATCACAACTGTTCTTAATAACATCTAGAATGGTGAATCCTTTCCAAAAGATTTCCAATTTACTTTTCCCAGATCCATCAGATGAATCACTATCTATGGCAGCTATAGAATTATGAAATGTATTTCTTAAATAATAAGACTTCAAACTTGAAATTACTTCCTGATCCATGGGCTGCAGAATGGATGTTGTGTTAGCAGGCATGAAAACAACATTAATCTGCTTGTAGATCTCCATCAGAGCTCTTGGGTGACCAGGTGCATTGTCAGTGAGTAGTAATATTTTGAAAGGAATCTTTTTTTTTTTCTGAGCAGTTGGTCTCAACAGTGGGCTTAAAATATTCAGTGAACTATGTTGTAAACAGATGTGCTGTCATCCAGGCCTTGTTGTTCCATTTATAGAGCACAGGCAGAGTAGGTTTAGTAGAATTCTTAAGGGTCCCAGGATTTTTGGAATGGTAAATGAGCATTGGGCTCAACTTAGTCACCAGCTGCATTAGCCACTAACAAAAGAGTCAACCTGTCTTCTAAAGTTGTGAAACCAGGCAATGACTTCTCACTAGCTATGAGAGTCCTCGATGGCGTCTTCGTCTAATACAAGGCTGTTTCATCTCACCAGGTTCCATTCTTAGGGCCGCCCCCTTCACCAATTACCTTAGCTGGATCTTCTGGGTAACTTGCTGCAACTTCTATGTACATCAGCACTTGCAGCTTCACCTTCATTTTTATGTTATGCTCTTCCTTTCACTTAAACATCTAGAGGCCATTGTAGGGTTATTAATTGGCCTAATTTCAATATTTTTGTGTCTCAGAGAATAGAGAGGCCAGAGGGGAGGGAGTGAGAAGGAAGAATGGCTGGCCGGTGGAGCAGCAGAACACACATTTGTCGATTAAGTTTGCCACCTTATATGGGTGTAGCTCATGGCACCCGAAGACAATTACAGTAGTAACACCCAAAGATCACTGATCATGGATCATCATAACAGTTATACCAAAAAAAAAAAGAAACCAAACCCACTGCCGTCGAATCGATTCCGACTCATTGCGACCCCACAGGACAGAGTAGAACTGCCCTGTAGAGTTTCCAAGGACAGCCTGGTGGATTCGAACTGCCGATCTCTTGGTTAACAGCCGTAGCACTTAACCACTATGCCACCAGGGTTTCCAATAACAGATACAGTACTGAAAAAGTTTGAAATTGCAAGAATTACCAAAATGTGACATAGACATGAAGTTAGTGCATGCTGTTGGAAAAATTGCGCCAGCGGACTTGACGGGCATAGGGTTGCTGCAAACCTTCAATTTGCACACAAACACAGTATCTGTGAAGTGAAATACAGTGAGGCACAATAAACTGAGTTATGCCTGTAGAGAAACGTATGGCAAATGCTTTTAAAAGTCTGAACATTTATCTATTTCTAAAGATAAAAATATTAATGTTTATTTTTATTATTCAATTAATACCTACTTATTATAGATTTCTTGAAAAGTAGAGAAAAGCAGAAGGAAGATAAAAAAAAATCACCTCTAGTCCTATTATCTAGAGACATCTAATTAACAAAAATTATGTATTGAATATATGATGTCTCTTTCTAGTTTCTTTAAAATAATTTCTTGATACATTTCTCTTTTTCTTGTCTCCTCAATTCTGGTACACACTAATATTAAATGGTCAGATCATTATTCATTTTGGAAGCTTTAGTAAGCGTCTCTGTCTTATGTTTTATATTTTAGTGTTCCAATATGTATTGTGCCTTGAAGGAAGTGGTACAGAACTTGAATATTCAAGCATTGAGACCCAGCTGAAAGCATGCCAGACCTGCTGGGAGCTTCTAATGCCATGTGAAATATATGAAAATTGGGAAATCATGTTAACCTTTCAAATTGCAAAAGAAGCAGTCTCGAAGGCTAAAAGCTTTTCTACTTACTTTCCGCTTCAATTAAACTTCTACACACTGAAATGTGGGGTGCTTTTATTGTGAGCCTTCTCGTTTGAGATCCTGAGGACATAAATTGAGGCATTAACCAACAGTCCATATCTATTCTATGATATAAAGATGTCTTCCAATTGAAATATACATTTGTCTTTATCCAATGTGGGAAAAAGGAGCGGTTTGACACTTGAAGGGATGAGCAATTTCCTTAGGGAGACAATGGAAAGATTTCTGCCATTATAGGAATAGTGGGCAGTTTGGTAGATGATTAAAATAAAGACACATTGTCTTTACTAATCTCTCAACCACTACATCACATTTAAAGTGAAATTCTTTAGAAAAACCTCATCTTTGGAAAGTTAAGTATTCAAGTGCAAAGTATTCAAGTACAAAGACCACCAGAACATACTGAAATTAATGCTTAATCAGGTAACACTTCAGTTTGTATTTTAAGACATAAATCTAATCTCGAAACTAGAATTCAAAGGTCCTTTATGTTTTAGAATCGAAATGAATATATACATATACATATATATTTGAAGTTAATTTCATATCTCTATTTGAAATGTTTTCTTATATGTATCAAATCACTTCAAAATTTCTTAAGCAAACTACTAATTCCATTTGGGAAATTCTTGTTGTTTCCTTATGCATTTTCTCCAGTTAAAGATAATCTTTGCCATTTGTGCTAGGTAACTGGGGCAGTTCTATTCTGTCCTATAGGGTCACTATGAGTTGGAATCGACTCGACGGCACTGGGTTGGGTTGAGTTTAACCAACAATTATTTAACAATATACTGCTTCATAAATAATCTTCATAAATTTTTGGAAAATCAGTTATGTATATTCAGAAGCAGTTTACTGATTTTAGAGTTTTGAGGATTGTATGAAAAGATCATAATAAATGCTTTTATTATGAAAATTCTTGGTTATAGCAATAAAATGGTAATCGTTGCCTAAGACAAGGACAGATTCCTCCGGCATAAAAAAAGAAAAAAATTTTTTTTTGTTTTAAAACTGCTCTCAAAAATTTCAAGTACAGAATGGAGCACAGTTTCTTTGGCTTTTTTTTTTTTTTTTTATTGTCCACAACTGAGCAATAGTCTTTATTTCTTTCAAAATCGTGGCGCCTTTTGATGCATTTGGAATGGAGGGAACAGTCCCCATTGACTTAGCTGCCAGGAGAGGCACCCTTCCCCACCTGGGCTCATTTGCCACAGTAAATAAACACACGATGCAGTTTTCAGGCTCTGAGCAAAATTGATTTCCGCGTGAAATTTTGAATCGTCCGTCAGGGGCGCCCCTACTGAGCTCCTGGTTTCTTTGGGTGATGTGGCAGGACACAGCCAGCTGACAAGTCCCTGCATCCCCTCTCCAGCCGGGAGGCCTGGGAGAGCTGAGCCGCTGGCCCTTCCGGAAGCCTCGGGTCCCCTGGTGGCCCGGGCTGGGCGGGCCGCTTTCCCCGGAGTGGCTGCAAGGGCCTCTGACCTCTCCCTGCTCAAAGGCCAGGGAGGGGCAGAGAGAAGGGGGAGGACTCGGCGTCCCAGTCCTCGGAGACAACCCTGGGTGGGAGAGAACGGGCTGGTGTAGTCTGTGCTGTGGAGTGGGACCGGGTGTGGAGGGAATTCAGGGAATAGTGAGCCCGTAGCCAGCAGGGAATCCTCCCAGGAGGCCAGCCATGTCCCTTGCTCTGATGTGCAGATGTATGGTGGGGCAAGCTTCCCAACCAGGCTCTGGGACTCTAGGAAATTGACGTGCAAAACCTCGAGCGTGACTGCGCCTCGCAGTCCCTGTCCCCGAGGGGCAAGGAGGAGGAGGAGGAGGCGGTGGCTGCGGCACCTGCTGACCTAGCCAGCTCAGGTGCCTAGAGAGGGCGGAGCTGCTGCGCCTCGGTCCCCTACTCCTCCAAATGCCTCAGCGTCGCTTGAGGGCGACTCAGATCTCATCCAGGATCTGGGGGCGGGGTGGACGCTAGAGGGAAAAGAGCCTTGGCCTTCCTCCGCCACCACCCCCCAGCTGTTGCCAAGGCAACTGTGATGTTAGATGGCGAAGGCCGGGAGGCTGGACGGCAACTCCCACGCTCGGAGCCCGGAGCCCGGAGCCCGGAGCCCGGAGCCCGGAGCCCGGAGCCCGGAGCCCGGAGCCCGGAGCCCGGAGCCCGGAGCCTGGAGCACCGGGCGCGCGTGATTGGAGGATCCACCGAGGGAGAGCGGGAGGTCCAGAGAGGCGAGGCAGCAGCTTGCAGGGTGGAGGGCACCTTTGTCACCTCCACCCTTCCAGCGTTGCCACGGAAACCGCCAGGGCAACATCACCTGTACCGGCTGCTGCAGCCACCGCCGCTGAAATAGAAGAAACAGCAACCTGAGCCCATTTTGCCCCAGAAGTCTCTTCCAGGAACTCTAACCCGGCAGCTGCCACTGCTTGCCTCCCACAAACAGGAAATGAGAGGGCAGACATCCAAAATCTGCCCAGGGTTCTTCCACCATGCTTTTCTTTCCTTGGCTTTCCACCCAGAATTTCTCATCTAAGCATGTTCTACAATAAACAGTCCGAAGGATGAAAAAACAACTTCCTTTACACTGTGTCTGCCACACCTCTCTCTTAACAAACAGCTTGTTTAATTCTAGGGAACACTGCTCTGGGCCAAATCTAATTATCAAAAGAAAGTGATTTTTTGTTTTTGTATTACTGCAGGCATGTAAAATTCTTTTATTTCATTCATAGGATATGGGTAGTACTTATAGGATTGTCCTCTTTTTGTTAAGCACCACTGAAATTAACCTTTTTTTTTTGCCACAAATAAGCAGTATAATGATGTGTAGGAATATCTGGAAAGCATAGTAGAAATAAAATGGGCTGTTCAGAACCTCCAACCGGTTTTTATTGCCAGTTCCATATGCCAATCCAGAGCTACAGTCTTCTTTTCTGGCCTCTATTTCGTTCGTGTTTGAGATAAGTTTTTGGCTTTACAAGGGAGATTATTTTAGTATGGCTGTGCCTTTGAACTAGGGGGGTAAATTAAGTACCAGAGAATACTTACACTTAGTTCAGGTTCAAGATTTAGTGCATGGATGCATCTCTACTGACTACCGACATGAATGCATTTAGCAAGAAGGACTCTCCCTGATTAGAGCACGTTGAGGCATCTGTGATCTTGAATTGCCAGCCATACCCTGGCAGGCTCTGTGAACCACTGGTGGTCACAACCTCTTGCTTTTCATATTTCTTTCCTGTTTAATGTGTATTTGGTACAGCTTTCATTCTCTGAAAGCACCCCTGGCAGCTTTTGCTACTGATAATCATGAGTTTCCTTACATAGTTCTGCAAGTTTGAATAGACCAGCCTTTTCAACTGACTTTAATACCACCTCTTTAGAAAATCCCAACAATGCAAGATAACTATTTCTTTCCTAAGGCTGATAGGTGAGATACTTAATAATTTCATCTTGTCATACTTTCTGTGTCACAGGGCTTTCAAAGCCACTAAAAGAGATTTTGATACAGCCCAAATTCTAGGTAAACTATGAATTTGAAATAAGTTTATCATCAATGTCCTACTTCACTTGGTTGCCACCTTTCATAAAGGTCACTAGGGCTTCCTAAACACCAAATCTAATGCCCCTACCCTTTCATTTCTTTCCTCTTAGCCTCTCCTAAGAATTTAACCCTCTTGATCTAATCTCTCATTTCTCTTGAAAATCTTCCCCCATCTACTGTTGGCACTTCTCTGAGCTCTTTGAAGGCTCTTCCTCAGCCTTTTCGCTTTTACTTTTTTCACTATTGCACCGTAATCCTCTGTCTTTTCTATTCTATAGACGCTCCTGGGTCTTCTTAGCTTAATCTGCCCTTTTACTTCCTTGTCTTCTAAATCTGTTATCTTGTGAAGACTTATCTTTGAGCTATAAATCCCCCCCCTTTTTTTTTGCCTGTTTTATGGGCATTTCTATAAGGTCTCTGTGAGTCAGGATTGACTTGATGGAAACAGGTTTCATTTTTTGGTTTGGTTAAGGGCATTTCTACTTGTCATTTCTGCAGACATTTTAAATTCAGCCTGTTCCACATTGAACTTGCTATGTTTCTCTCTAAAACTTGCTTTTATTACTGTATTTTATATCTCGGTTAAGAACCTTGCTATTGCCACCAGTTACCCAATATCAGAAACATGGGAGTCATTTATTGACTTATTGATTCATTCGTTCAGATTGTTTATTGGCATCTAGCTTGTACCAAGCCCTGGAGGCACAGTGGTTAGAAACTCAGGCTGCTAACCAAAAGGTCAGCAGTTTGAATCCACCAGCTGCTCCTTGGGAACCCTATGGGGCAGTTCTACTGTGACCTATAGAGTCACTGTGAGTTGGAATTGACTTGGCAGCAACTTTTTTTTTTTTTTAAATATGCCAAGCAAACCTAGGTTAATCTGTCATGAAAATTAGTTTTCTTGGGAAAGACAGATTAATGAATTCACAAATGAGTAATAAAATTAGAGTTTTTAATAAAGTCTACTACAGAAGTAAGCAGGGTGCTATATGATAAGAATAAACTGGGAGGAGTACTTTAGATAGCATGATCAAAGAAAAGTTCCCTGGCTCAGATTGAATGAGAAATCAGATACTTTAAATTGCTGGAGAAAGAATGGGTAAGGCAGAGAAAATAACCATCACAAAGATCCTGTGATGCGGAAGGGATTGTTGTGTCCCAGGAACTTTCATCAAAGTCAATGTACATGGTGAGAAGGGGAAATTGGAGTGTGGTAAGGATGAGAGAAAGAGGGAATAGATTGTGCAGACAATTTGGGCCCTGATGAGAAGTTTGGATTTTATTTTAAGTGCAGCGGGAAGACGTTGAATGTTTTGAAGTGGAGTGGCTGTGGCATGAACTCTTATAATTTTGAAAAGGTTCTGACTGTGGGCTGGAAAATGGAGGCAGTTTCAAAAGTGGAGAGGCAGTTAAAGCCTATGGAAGTGTTCCAGATTAGTGATGACAAGGCGTTGGAAGTGGAAGGGAAGAGAAGTGAAAAAACTTCATCTGTAAAAATTTAACATATCCTATGAAGATTCATAGGATGTGTCCAAAACGAACGTATATATTCAAAAGAAATGAGGGACAAGCATACTAAATGAAAATGAGAAAAATAGTATAGCAGTATTATTTTTAATATCTGAAAATTGGGAACAACTCTGCTGTTTGAGGACAATGGTTAAATAAATTAAGGCATATTCTACAAAGGAATACTATGCATGAATAAAATAGGCTATTGCTACATACTACGACATGCATGAAACAGAATGACATGAAAAATGGGCAACACAAATCCATGTTGAAAAGTTAAGGCAGTGGTTGTCTTTAGGGAAGTGAGCAAGGTCAGTGGTGAGGGAGTTTGTGGGGGTGCTGCTACTTTTCTATTTTTTGACTTGGGTAAACCTTACATAGGGTGTGTTCAATTTGTGTTAATTCATCATGCTGTACATTTATGGCTTGTGCGTTTTTGTCCCTATTTTACATTGCAGTAAAAATGTTTATTTTTAAAAAGCTTTCCCATTAACTGAAAAACCTGGTGGTGTAGTGGTTAAGAGCTACGGTTGCTAACCAAAAGGTTGGCAGTTTGAATCCACCAGGCACTCCTTGGAAACCCTATGGGGCAGTTCTACCCTGTCCTGTAGGGTTGCTATAAGTCAGAATCGACTCGATGGCAATGGGTTTGTTTTGGGTTTTTTGGCCCCATTAACTACTGTAGTAGATCTTTCTGTTCAAGGCAAAATGCCTTCTCCACCTGGATTTTAAGCCAACTGAATCGTAACCTACTTTTCCAGTGATTCACATGTCCCATGTTTCAGACAGACTCAACTAGTAAATGAGGCAGAGCCTGCCAATTGTCCTTCATATTCACTAGTTTCTTTCTGTTAGTAATAGAATCATCTGAATTTCAGCTGGACACGTGACTGCCTTTCACCAGTGTACAGACTACACTGTCTAAATTCCTTCCTGCTAGGTGTGGTCGTGTGATTAAGCTTGAACAGAAACAGAGAAGAGCACTTCCTGTACTTTCTCTTTCCCCTTTTCTTCTGGCTGGGAAATAACAATGTCTGTCAAAACTTTGGCAGTCACATGTTTTGAATAGCAGAGCTACCATG
This sequence comes from Elephas maximus indicus, assembly GCF_024166365.1. Taxonomy (NCBI): domain Eukaryota; kingdom Metazoa; phylum Chordata; class Mammalia; order Proboscidea; family Elephantidae; genus Elephas; species Elephas maximus. The sequence goes on along the minus strand of NC_064829.1, from coordinate 41,814,582 downwards.
CTGACTCTGGACTACCGGACTGTGGTGAGAAAGAATTTTCTATTTTATTTAAGTTACAATATTTTGAGGTTTTTTTATGACAATATGGTGTCTACCTTAACACACTTGACATTTTCTAAACATTATGAATCGCGTGTGCCTCTGTGCATTTAGCTAGGTTAATCACTCTTTCTAGAACCCTAGATTCCTACTGAACTGATCTTGAGGTTATGCCGTAATCATTATTTTATCTCTTGCAATTCTTTGCACCTGCTAGATATGTGACCACGGGGAAATGTATTAATTTATCTGAAGCTCACCTTCCTTGCCAGTGAAATGAGAATCACATATGATTATTATGAAGATTCAAAAGGTAATATATATAAAGCACTTAGTACTGTCTGGGGTACTCAACAAATATTAGCTTATTTTTACACTGAAGTTTTAATATTCATTCATTACATTATAGAATTGAGCAAAGACACAGAAAAATGCTCAATATACCTTTGGAAAGATGTGAATTAAGGATATGTAAGAGGCTAGCTCATCTTGTCTTACACCTTCTAGAAATTTATGCTTATTTCATAAATACTGGCAGTAGTGTAATGTGAACATAGATATACTCTATGACCAAGCAATTCTACCTCTAGGTATATACCCCAAATGAATGAGTGCATAGGGGTAGCAAAATATATGAACAAAATGTTTATAGCAGCATTATTTTTAATAACCAAAAATGGAAACAACTGAGTTGTTTCCTAGATATAGGAGTAAAACTGATTCAGTTTTGGTAAATTATTTTAATTGTTCCATGCTTCTCTTTCCTCTGAAAAATTGGGAGTAATATTGCCTGACTTTTGGCCTCTTAAGAATGTGACTAACCTACTACAAATTTCTTTGGAAAGAATTTCTAAAAGAACTCTAAGGTATTAACAATTAATTATGCATCTAATTTTAGTATTTCCTTTCTTGAATCTTCTAACAATTTTCTTGTGTCTAAAGTACTTCCTTTAAGTTCTTTTAATGGGGTGTTTTTCTGAAAACACCCTCGTTCTTGAATGATAATTCAACTGGTTATACAATTCTGTAGGAGCCCTAGAGGCACAGAGGTTACGAGTCAGAAGTTTGAACCCACCAGTCAGTCTGTGGGAGAAAGATGTGGCATTCTGCTGCCGTAAAGATTACAGCCTTGAAAACCTATGGGGCAGGCCTACTCTATCCTATAGGGTGGCTATAAGTTAGAATTGATTGAAAGGCAACGGGTTGTTCAATTCTGCATTGGTATGTATTTGCTCTTAGAGCCATGAAGCTATTCTTCCACTGTCTTCTGACTTTGTGACTATTGAGAAGTTTGCTGTCAGACAAATGGTTGTTCCTTAAGAGTGATCTGTCTTACCTCTCTGGCTACTTTTTAATATTGTCAGTCTGTGGTTGTCTGTAGTTTTACTATGATATAATCAAGAATGAATTAAAAAAAAAAAAAAAAAAACTTATCCTGGTGGGATTCATTGTGTTTCTTAAGTCTGATGACTGGTATCTCTATCAATGTTATACTGTTGTTTCCCCAAAGGAGGGCCTTTTATTTTCTTTTCCGTTCAAGAGCCAAATCAAAGAATAAGTCACCTTGCTATCTATTTGCAAATAGGAAGATTTTTTGTCTAACCCACTTTTTCACTGCATATACATTATTCCAAAAAGTAATATTAAAATAAATATTTTAGAGGTGGTTGTAATTAAAAAGGAAAATAATAGATTTAATTTTTATATCTTAATTTTTTATGCATTTTAAACTGATTTTTTTTTTTTCTAAAATTGACCAAAGCTATTTTAAAAAAAAAATACCTCGAAGTGGTTTTTGGTTTTCTTGAATAACTTTCCACTACTGCCACCCAGGAAAGCAAAGCTTTCACTTCTCAGAAAGGGCCTCTGGACTTTTTAATTTTTTTCCTGCATATTTTAGGACACCACCCACAACACTGTCTATTTATGTAATAAACTCAATAATATATTTGAAGGATATACCTTATCTGCAACAATAAAGTAACAACTAACAACTTTATTGAACCTTGCCTTGGGCATCAGGAAAAGCTTTTTGGAAGACTTTTTTGAAAAGCTTTTTTGGAAGACTGGACATGTAAGTGAGTCCTGGTGGTGCGGTGGTTAAATTGCTAGGCTGCTAACTGAAAGGCTGATAGTTTGAACCCACCAGCTGCTCCTCGGGAAAGGTGTGACAGCCTGCTTCCATAAAGATTATAGCCTCAGAAAGATTACAGCCTGTGAGGGGGCTCTGTTCTCCTGTAGGGACCCTACAGGAATCGACTCAACGGCAGCAAGTTTGAGTTTGGCTTGGATATATAAAATAGGTCTTGATGGCTGAATAAGAATTTGCCAGTTGATGAAAGACATTCTAAGTGGAAGGCAGAGAACATTCTTTTATTAATTCATTAATTTATTCCTTCATCCCTCAAGAGTGTATCTTCTTGTCACCTGACCTGTGAATCTTGGCATGAAAGCTTTGGATATGCCAGTACCCCACAGTCATGTGAGCTAATTCCTTGAAGTAAATCAGTCAATCTCTGTGTCTTTCTCTCTCTATAGGTATTGGATTCTTGAGGAAGTACAACAAAGTTTTGGCATGGATCTTACTTGCGTACCTCGGTTGCTAAATCTTCATTTACTTTCCACTGAAATACTCTTACAGGTCTTATAATCACTTTAAAAGTTCTTTCTTTCTTTCTTTCTAGAAAGTTAGTTACTACTAAGTTACTACTCTCAGAATTTTCCTAAGATAAATTCTTTCTTTTTTCCTGGGATTGTAACTCACCAGATTGATTTCTTAAACTGTAAAGCTTTAAAGTTTTTTTTTTTTAATCCTTTTAGCATTTCCTTCCAACTATGCTGATGAGTTATAGGTTATTGACCATAAGCACTCCATGTCTTTTGTTCTTCTAGTTTTTTTTTTTTTTTTTTGTCATTAAAGTTATCATGAATTAGCATCTCTGAAGCTCATTTTTATTTATCATGTTCTGGTTTCTAGCCCCAAAGTTATGAAAGGGTTTTATTTTATTTAAGGGGAAAAAGCATGGAAATGCAATTGTATTTGTAAATCACAACTGAGTACTGAATTACCCAAAATGATGACCAAAAACGATAACCAAAATTATTAAATCTTCAGATGAATCCTGAACTTTGTATTAAACAATCAATCTGGTTTTTAAGGAGAAAAAATTAGTTTCTACCTTTTTCTAGGTTATTACGTAAACTGTTCAATAGGTGCTAAAAAACCCAAACCCAGTGCCGTCGAGTCGATTCCGACTCATAGCAACCTGCAGGACAGAGTAGAACTGCCCCATGGAGTTTCCAAGGAGCACTTGGCAGATTTGAACTGCCAACCCTTTGGTTAGCACTTAACCACTATGCCACCAGGATTTCCAAATAGGTGCTAGTACAGTGAAATAATGAAAATAGAGAATCACTCAGCCTAAATAATAACTGGTTGTTCTCTTGTTGTTGTTGTGTGCCGTCAAGTCAATTTCAACTCATAGCAGCTCCATAGGACACAGTAGCTTGCCCCACAGGGTTTCCTAGTCTGTAATCTTTACAGGAGATCACGAGGCCTTTTCTCCCTTGGAGCTGCTGGTGAGTTCTGACTACCAACCTTTTGGTTAGCAAGTGAGCACTTGAACCATTGTGCCACAAGGACTACTATACTGGTTCATTCCAAAATAAAGCAAACCCTTTGCCATCGGCCCTATAGGACAGAGTAGAACTGCCCCATACAGTTTTGAAGGGGCACCTGGTGGATTTGAACTGCCGACCCTTTGGTTAGCAGCTGTAGCACTTAACCACTACGCCACCAGGGTTTCCATACTGGTTGATTAGTACCACAAAATTGAAAGTTACTTGTACTTCAGGGATAACAACAGCATGTTTTAGGGAAGTGTGTTAAGTGCCCCCATAAGACAATATCTAAAAAGTAAACCTCATTTTGCCAGTGTCTGAACACATGGCAAAGCATTGTTTTTCCAGACTTCATTGTGCGGGTGGGGATTGGCCTCCTAGTAATGTTGACATTTGTTTGTGCTGGAGAGAAGATGAATATTGCTATATAAGTAATTGTAATTATCTTCTCATTGAAGAAACATAAGCTTGGAATTCAATAGTGTGTTCTTGGGTAAATCATCAATTTTAGAAAGAAATAGGATGAAATTTTCTCTGCTTTGCAACCGTATTGCTGATAAAAAAAAATTAATAAATTTCGTATAGGTTTGCTTTTCACAGAAACACTTTTTTAGGTTGAAGTTACAAATGTACTTCATTTTTTTCATTAGCTAATTTTACTTTGTACTATTTTTTCTTTTCCCTGAAATATTGTTTATTAAAAAATCTACAAGTTATGTCTTTGTTCTGCCTTTTTTAAAATAGTAATTCCAGCATTAGAAGATGTTAGATAAAGAATGCTGTGAATTAAAAGTTCTTAACTTGGTTTATAAACATATTATTTTATGTATAATTAGGTTGATTTTCTTTACCAGTCAATACAGATTTTTTAGCTGAAAGGTTTCTTATAGATGTTTTAATCTATCAGATGTTTTGTTTTTGTTGTTTGTCCTTAAATACACGATTAAGCTAAAGCCCTAAGGATCAAATGGTTGGATCTTCCCCTAAGGTTAAAAAAAGAGTTTCAGGCTGCAGAGACCACTTGGAAAATTAGCACATTCTGCTCAAGTGAGCGTGGGAAAGTGTATTTTCGCTTCTTGCCCTTTCCTTTTCATAAAGATAACTGCTTGAGCTCCGGAGGCCTGGGTTTGGATCCTAGCACAGTCTCTTACTACCTAGTGATTTGAGGTTACTAAAATTCTTCTTGCCCCAGTATGCTTTCTGTGTGTAAACAACTCCAAAGAGTTGCTATAAGGAGGAAGGGACCAGGCACCTTCGCCTTAGCCTGACTGACTGCCAGTACCCGCGCAGGTTCAGTGCCCGGCAGCTTCTGCTGCTCACTTCCCCTTTCTCATTGCTGTAGCTTCTGCGTCATCTATCAACTTCTCTTTTCCTCATCATTCTTTCCTTATTTTTTTTTTGGGGGGGGGTGTCATTCCCTTCTCTAAACCAAAAGCAAACCAGGGGCCTTTGAGTTGACTCTGACTCGTGCTTTTCAGGGTGCCATTCTCTAACCTGCAACAGTTTCCAGGCTGGTCTCTGCTGTCCTCTGGGCAGCCTCTCTCTACTGTCACTACATATTGGTCTTGTGTCACAAGGCAATGAGGTATTATCCATGGGGCCCAGTACAGAGGAAGAGGAGGTGTTTCAGGATGGTGAAGGACAGAGTGAGAAATGTCTGAAGCCCAATGAGAAACAACAGGCATCAACACAGATAATGCATGAGGGAGCACTGCAATTTGAACAGAGGGAAAATGCCTGTTGGGACTAACATGCATCTTCGTAGTATATGATTATTTGAATATGCGCTCTCAGCACTGCTACTTGCTGTTCAAAGAGGCCCTTGCCATTTGACTCATTGATGGCACAATGATTTAACTCAAATTAATGTACTCTTGTGCTGTATGCTGACAATTAACAGCTATGTCTTATTACTTCAGGTTATGCCTCATGGTCCAAATAAGAACACTATGTGTGTATGTGTGTGTGTGCAAGAAGATAACCTTTTCATGCTGCAGCCACGTGAGATTAAATTCCTTTCTTGTCTCATTCCAGACTTATTTCTTGTTCCTCTTTGCCATCCCAGGGAACTCTTGGCTCTTCCCCGTATGTCCCACTGCCAAAGCTTATGCTCTGCTTCAACTCCCACCCATGTCAAATTGTATTTCTTCTAACAAGCTACCTTAGCAAGAGGCATTATCTTCATTCTCTGAACTAAAGTACTTTGCTTGTAATTTTCATCACGATCCTCAAAATGACAGCAGCCACAATTTATTGAGTGTTGACTATAAGCCAATGATAAGGCTGAGTATTTTACAGATTTATTTAATTCTTACAATTCTATGAAAGAGATTCTATTATCCTTGTTTTTACTCAGGAGGAAACTAAGATTTAGGGAGGCTTAAGTGATTTGCACAAAATGCACAACTGTTAGGTGGAAGATCCAGGGGTCACATCCAGATTATCCCCAGAGCTCATATTTTTTAACACAAAAGCACACTCCCCTTTAGTCTAATACCAATAGCGTTGTAGGTGCATTTTCTTTCCTGGATTATATGATGCTTGAGGGTAGAGACACTATATTATTTCTTTTATGTCTCCATTGTATAAGTTCCAGGACATATCAACTCAATAAATATTTGGTTGAATGAATGAATCGATATCAAGAAAGAAGCTATTGCATGCAGTGAAAAAAACAAAACAAAAAAAAATTACATGGAATAACTTGGGCCTTAAAATGTATTTTTAAATAATTTAACAAGTGACACTGGTAGCTACATAAATCACTGTACAGACTTAAAGGATGGCATTTATGGGTAAGCATGAGTTACTTAACACTGTGTGTCGAATGTCTTTCTCCAGACTCTTTAAAAGTCAGTATATAAATAATGCATAAAATGGTGAGATATTCATTCACTATTTTTGGAATTCACTATTTTTTGGTGCTCTGGTGGCACAGTGGTTAAGAGCTACAACTCCCAACCAAAGGTCGGCAGTTCGAATCCACCAGCTGCTGCTTGGAAACCCTCTGGGGCAGCTCTACTTGGTCCTGTAGGGTCACCGTGAGTTGGAATTGACTCAACACTAATGGGTTTGGTTTGGGTTGTTTTTATGTAGATGATTTGGTTCAGGTTATCACAATATTTTTGTTTGATCAACTTCATGTGTTAAATCTGACAATTAATTTATTAATCTTGTGCTTTGTTTTATTCTGTTTCCAGGATGGCGTAGGTGTAGATGAGAAGCTGTCTTTAAGGAGAGTAGCTGTGGTTGAAGATTTCTTTGACATTATCTATTCCATGCACGTGGAAACAGGGCCAAATGGAGAACAAATTAGAAAACATGCTGGACAAAAGAGAACTTACAAAGCAGTAAGTTAAAAGAAAAAAAATCATACATTTTGAAATTTGATATTATGTATGCTTGTCTAAATAGGTTTAAGAGTTATATAGCCTGTCTTGAACAGAAATTAGACGATATCATGGTTATAGCCAACATCTGGACTATAATTATTACTGACCCTATTTTGAACAAACGTTCACCGAATGCAATTTAAACCTGCTCCTAGCACTCTCGTATTATTTTCTTTAAATAAATAAAAATGTGGTAGTTCTAGGCACATGCCCACAAATGGGAAGATATATTTGTGTTTCATAGTCACTGTGTCATAACCTATGAATTATGGGCTGGAACATATGGACTTGGGTACTACCACTACTTTCTTAACATTCTTTTCCCTCAAATCATATTAATATGTTTGAGTATTTTCTATTTAATGTTTATAATCATATGAATAAGGACATTTTGTGACTTTTCATGTCACCTTATATTAAATACATTTGTCCTGAAGGGTGTGCATGTCTTAATTTTCCAGAATGCACTATTAAAGGTTTTGTGTTATTTTCATAGATCTAAAGTGCTTGAATGTTTAAAAACAAAAATATGTAATGTTTTATCAGCAGATTTAATGAACTGTTAGTGAAATATATATAGTCAGAATGGAGTTATATATTATTTCTAAAGTTTCTAACTATTTACAGTTCAATCTAGACAATTTTATCTAGTTTTTTATTTAATTAAATACTTATGAAATTGTCTTACTGTAAATGTTTCATCCTCTCTAGGAAAACTGAACAGTAAATTATTATTTTCCAATATGAGCAAAGTATGCATCAGAAGTACTTTAGTAGCAACCAGAATAATATCCTTTTTTAGAATTCTTGTTGAACTTTGCTTTTGGCTACCTTTATATTAACTGTTTTTAGCTATATTGATACACAATATCAGTCTGGATCCATTTTTTTTTCAGATACAGAAAAATGTGTGAAATGCTCAAAGTTTCAAATACAGGTACATATGTTTGAAAATTAGCTACTGAGCATAAGAAATAGCTTCTTTTCCATAACTATTTTTTGCTATATGGCCAGGGTCATATTGAATCTTTGTAGCTGCATAATAACCCTTAATACACGTTGTACTTTTCCCTCTTCTCTATGGTTTTGTTTCTTGGCTGTTTCCAAATTGCATGGTTTGTGGGCAGGCACTATTGTAAGTTTCCTTACATATTCTGCCACATAAACTTTATTTTAACTTACACATCCTAGAAGACATTCTTCTCACGACTAATGGTAATGATCTAGCTTCTTGAGATACTTTTATATAGACTAATATTACTGAACATACTCATTTCGCCTGTCTCCTAAGCCAGGGTTGTATATCTGGTTGTTAATTAGAAAAAAATTGTATATTGATCTACTAATTCACTAACTGTGTACGCTGATGATAATTCATTTTCATGAAATAGCTACCTGAACTCGATAGAACTTTGTAAGGTGGGACAATAGTAGAAGTTCGATTGTATGGAAATGAAAAATTGTTTGTAAATGAAAAAACAAAACAATTGGCTTCATTGTCAATGGTAGTGTGGTAGCCAGAGCTGTTTAGGTGCCAAAAGCAATTTAAAATAATTTAATCTTAGAAATACACTTATTAGAGACTTTCAATTAAAGTGGAATCATGAGACAATGACATAGACCCAAATCTCTTACTCTGTTTTCTTAAATGAAGTGTAGAGAACGTGATCCGTTGCTATTATGCATGCTAACAGTTTCCAAAAGATTGGTAAAAATGTTTCTAACACATATCATTTTACATTAACATCGTGAAGACTTGTTCTGCATTTTGGCAGAGGTACACCAACTTGGGAAACCCTAGTGGCATAGTGGTTAAATACCATGACTGCTAACCAAAAGGTCGCCAGTTTGAATCCACCAGGCGCTCCTTGGAAGCTCTGTGGGACAGTTCTACTCTCTCCTGTAGGGTCGCTATGAGTCGGAATTGACTCAACGGCAACAGGTTTGGTTTGGATTTGATTATGCCAATTTGGAAAATAAAAGCAGCACCTGAAACATCATTCTTTCCCTTTTGAGATCCTTCTTTCCCAAGTTTATTTTTTATTTCCACATACAAAGAGTTCTCACCTTTTCCTAACATCATGAAATTTTTTTCCGGCCTATCCTTTTGCCCTCTGGTATCTCTCAGTTGAATCCTAATTAGGCAACTTTTCCATTTTAAGGAGTAATAATTCATTGTTGAAAAAAGAACTGCTGCAAAGCCAGCAAAACTGTGGGCATGAATCTATGATGAATTTAAGTGTAACGTTAAAAATTGATATAAATGTTCCTTTAATGGGGCATAAAACTAAATGCAATTTTAAATGGAATGGTTTAGTGCTGTTAGGGCCTTAGATTGTTGGGTCAGAATTTAGCTCTTGATACCAGTGCTGGAATTGGCTAGTCATTGATAGAATTAGCTCGATACCTATTGCAATCATAATGGGTCCCATTAAGCTTAAGATTTTTTTTTTCCTACTTCTAACACATTAGCTTATAGAGCATGATTATGTTTATTGACCTTCTTTTTCTCCCTTTTTCACCATGGCCAAGAAACCATACTTACACAACTAATCATTAAAGTGCGTCATATTGTCTTAATAATATTACCAGTAGATTTAGTGGCCATTTTATTTACTTTGCCTTTTTTGCAAATCTCCTTTCTGTGTTTTCACTCTTCAGGAAATGGTGGTCCTTTAATATTGGATTAACTTTGAATGCTATTTGGTTTTACCTATCTGCAGTATGTCATTCCTTGAAATATCTAGGCATTATATGGCTTAAATTTTATTATAATCTGATTTGAATATAGATAAAATTAAAGCGTATGTATTCTATTACTCATGAACTTTTCTGAAAATCCACATAAAATGACACATTTTAGGAATATGTAAAGGCTATCATGATTAATCTTTTACATCATTGTTGCATTCTTTTAGGTCTTTCCTTTTTCTACGTTTGTCTCTGTGTGTATATTGTTACCAGTACATTGAATGTGTCTCTTTCAATATATCTGACTACAGTCAACCCTTGATTATCTGCATTAATAAGTAGAAAACAAGTCTGGAACATTCAAATATCACTTATATTTGTGCTTAAAATATATCTTTGCACCAAAAATTAAATGTAGGTGTGCTTAGCAATTTGGAAAGCCACTTCTAAATTAATGCTGTGACATTAAAAAAAACAAGGTGGAGTGTTGTCTAGTTTTCTAGTCATTAACTCTTCCCATTTCTGCCTGAATTCTACCTTTAGGGATTGTATCTCTGTTCTCCGACAGCCTTTTATCATCTGGCCTTTATCACAGGTTAAGCACAGATACCGTTTCAGAAATGTTTCTTAAGTCAGGGTTTGATTAAAGGCTAGAGTTTCAGAGCTCTTACTTGCTACATGTAAAACAAGAGTAGCTGTTGGAAATCCAGGAATTAAGGAAGAAGGTTAGTTCCTGGTGTTATCAATACAGAGAACGATCTGCGTGTGTCTGTGTGTGTGCATGTGTGTATAATACAACTCACCCCAACAAAATACTCTCTACACATATAACTGGTAGTGCAGTATCCTAAAGTTATGTGTATTTTTCATGTGCGTAGCTGCCCATGATTACACTCATTTAATTTGGTTAATTTGGAGTGGTGAGTGTATGCTGTAGCTAAAAGGAAACAGGCTTGAAGCCAGACAAACGAATTCAGTTTCAAATTTCAAACCTAGAGTTTCATATTTGGGTGACTTGGGGTAAATTATTTACTTTTTGTCTCCTCGTCTTTAAGGGGACGTAGTGGTATACACTGTGTAGTGGAAGAAATGAGTTAACATGCATAAAGTAATGGACATATTGTAAATCTTTAATTATTTCTCTTTCTTATCCAATCACTACTCATGTTCCAGGTAGAAGGACAAACAGGACAATTGACATAGCTCTATCATTTGCCTTAATTGCAATTATGGATCCAATATCCTCTGCCTGCCCTTATGCCTCTGTTGGGAGATAGGAGTAGCAATAACTGGTAATCATAGTTATAGTACTAATGGTAATAACTTTCCATGCATCCTTTTTTTGTGAATCTTATAAATAGTACTGTGTCTGGAACTCCTGATTAGTTTAACTTTTACTCAAGATTTGTTTGACTCAGTTGAAGAAAAACATGAGAGAAGGAGAGAATTTCTGTCGCTAAAAGCTCTCCTGCCAGATGAAGCTCTTGAGAATTTCAGTTATTTCATTTCCTTTTCCAGAGTTTAAATGTGTTCATCAAATTATCTGAAATTCTTTTTATACTGGCTCTCCTTAAAGAATTAGCTTTCAAAATAAATGGAATATTTCTTTTCAGGGACATACTATAGAAAAATAATGTGTTGATGCAGAATTTCTACATTCCTACCCTGAACACTAACCAGGAAAAGCTTTTATTCTATCAGATTTAAAACACTTAACCTTAAAACTAGTTAGTAGTAGTTTTTTGTCCTGCTCTTTTTATAAATGCCTATTGGCTCAGCATATCTGCTACATAATAAGATATTTCAACTTGCAGCAGTCTCAGCTACTTTGTTTTTTAAAAATTGTCAGAATTTTTGTAAACTGCAGATGAGACTAATGAGCGAAATTTATTGCTGTTGTGGTATGAAAAAATAGCACTAAACTGAAATTCAAGAGTTCTAAACAATTCATTTAACCTCTTGTTGTCTCAGGCCTCAATTTCCTCACATGTAAAATGAAGGGACTATATTTCTGTTTTTTTTTTTTTCAAACTCAGAAAGAATCAGAGCAGTGACCATGGTATGTAGGGGCTGCTGCTGTGCTCGGAGACAAAATGAAAATAGTAACCAAAGCGAGCAATTTGGATGGCACACGGACTGTTCAAACATAGGGAATGCATTCTGCTCTTACAAAAGCAGATAGGCCAGGTGATAAAGCATAGCTCAGAGACAGAAGATTTGAGCTCATTTGTTTTCTAGTGAGGTTTCCTGTATATAGTAATCATAAGAATAATCATGAGAAGGGTATATCGTCATTGGATTTCATATTTCCAGGATTTTAAATGGTAATCAAAGAAGGACGGCCATAAAATGGACTATCAAATGTCAGCAATTTTACGCAGCTCTTCATTTTTGCAAAAGTTATTGTAATAATCTACATCATATTATCAGTAGGAAGCTCCTTAAGTTACAACGTGCCTTTAAGGTGCAGTGCAACGCATGTGGCCACCCACAATTGTATTTATCTTGCCCTGACTGTGATGACTACGCTACCTACCTCATTGTTTAGTCATGATTTTTCTTGTGCTCTCTTTTTCTGTAAACATACATGTTCTCTTCAGTGTCCCTTGTCTTACAGCTCTATAGTTTCAGCCAGGGGTTGTAGGGTTTGTTGGTCTTACATGTTGATACAGGGGTTATCTGTAGAGTTTTGTGATTAATGGTGGGAGGCCTTTGCTCCCCTCACATATTTCACTTCCCTATCACAGTACCTCAAATATTACAAGCAGAATTTAATTTATTTGGTATAAACCCAGGGACCCCTATAGCTTTATAGAAAATCCAAATATCCTTGTGCGAGTGATGCTATAGAATGAATTAGACTGCTAACAGTCATTGATACTTTAGATAATCACTGAACAAATTTCTGTCCTCTGTCTCTACCAAAAAAACCAAACCCAGTGCGGTCGGGTCCATTCCGACTTACAGAGACCCTATAGGACAGAGTAGAACTGCCCCTCCACCCTCACCCCCATCTCTAGCTGAGGTTAACTCAAGAGTAAGCAGGGATACAGAAAGGGAATGTGGGACATGGAATAGGTAAATCTACTGATTATCATAGTATCTGCCTGATTTTTGTGTGAGGCTTAGCGTAGCATCCTACGCAATAGTCTTTGGCGCCTGTTTGATCGTTAGACGTTGAGAACTCAGATTATCAAGTTGAAGATGAAAAGCCTCAAGTAACCTCATTTGAAAATCTTTGTTTTCTAAGAAAGGGAACTATTTTTTATCGAAAGTTTTTTTTTTTTTTTAAAGATGAGAGAATATTATGTTGAAATAGACGGAAAAGATTAGGTTAAAAAAACTACAAAAATTAGATTTCTCAGAAGAACTGTTATCTAGGCATGATTCCCTAATTGAACATAGAAATGCTTTATACTTGTTTCTCTTCTCACTTCCTTTTAATATTTAAAAATTTTTGCTTTCTTGCCATAGACCCAAGTGCATGCATAGGGTGTTTCTGAGGCAAAGATGTGAGGAAAATATCCTCTGGAGCTTAGAAGTTAATTTTTTGCTGGTAAAGCATCTTCTCTGACTGAATGTAAAAAATGAAAATCAAAGAAAAATAAGGCAATAAACAAATAAATATAGGTCCTTGTCTTTTTACCTAGATGACATCATTTATTTCATTTTATTATTAAAACTAGAGCGGCTTAAATAAACCAATGTTCTGGTCTAACAGAGATGGGAAAAAAACCTTAAAATTACCTACTCCAAATCCAGATAATTTTGGTAGACATTCTCCAATATCGGAGTCAGTAATATTTGATAATGTTGTATAATAAATTAGTGATCTAGGGGTATATTTTATAACAAGTTTATCCTGGAGAGTTTATCAGTAGAAAACATTGCTTGAATGTGGATATTTTCTAGGTACTTTGTGAGGTTTTTGTTTGTTTTATTTTTTTCTTTTTTGTGGCTAGAGTAGGTGTTTGAAAAATTGAATTTTCCCCGATGATAAGAGGCCATGTTTCTTTCTCATACACAGCTTAGCAAAATGCCTGGCTCATAGTAGTTTGTTGAAAGAAATAACCATCCACTTGTCTCTATGAAGCACCTGTTTTTTTAACTCCAATTAAATAGTATAAAGATGTTTCTATAAAGAGTAATAATTTGAAATAAGATCAGCGCAACCACCCATAGCTGTAAAGACTGTGCCCTGCACAACTCATGTTTACAGTGAACAGCGCCCCCTGGATTTATACAATTGTAGGTTACAAGCCCTGGTGGGTCAGTGGTTAAGGGCTCAGGCTGCTATCCAAAAGATCGGCAGTTCAAACCCACCAGCCGCTCCTTGAAAACCCTATGGAGCAGTTCTACCCTGTCCTGTAGGGTTGCTGTGAGTCAGAATCAACTGAACAGCAATGGATTGGAGGTTCTGAATAAGGTAAAAAAATATTTAATATAATTTTGATGGAAATCTTTGATGCTCCATTTATTAATGTTATCACCTTTTTAGGTAAGATATAAACACACTATTTACTTTTCCACACAAATATATAACAAAAGTAAGCATATGTTGTTGTTTTCATATGCCATCAAGTTGATCCTGGAAGTGACCCTACAGGACAGAGTAGAACTCACGTGTGTGTGTGTGTGTGTGTGTGTGTGTGTGTACACAGATGATTTGTAGATATTGAAAACAGCTCTTAAATCTAAACATAAAGAAACATAGTACATATAATATTAAATCTACTTTTATATTAGAAGAGCCCAACTGTTTTTGATAACAACAAAAAAAATATTATTCAGACTAAGTCAGATGTATAAAACACCTCGGAGGGAAAAAGTTAAAAAAAAAAAAAGTATGAAAACTAAAGTTATTAAACAGCTATCCTAAAACAGAGTAACAGTGTGCTTCCTTTTGTCAAAATTGATTCATTTTTTATATACATCTAGAGTCATCCCAGGTGGGCAGAGTAATAGTACAAATCGTTTGTACTCAGAAGCTGTTTTTTGTTATGGAGAGAATCTAAAGAACATGATGGATTGTAAGCTTAACCGAACCTGTTTGTCATCAGCTGATGTCAGCGACACCATCATCGCAATTTTATTAAACAATATTGTCCAGTTAATAGGTACATTCATTGAAAGGGAATTAGCCTTTCAGAGAAACGTCATTAACTCTTTACACCCAGCTCATCTTTTTTTTTAATATGTTGCTACTGCAGTGCACCCTAGTGGTGAAAATCAGTCAATGCAGCGTTTAGAAGTACTTAAAGCTAGTGATGTCTAGTAGTAATGGCGCTTGCTCAGATCCAGAGGTTAATGTTTCCTGGGTGCTGTGGTGGTGTAATAAATAAAATCTCCGGAGTTTCTTAAAGTATATACATGTGGGCACCAGTATAAAGAACTATATGGGATAAAATGTCACAGGAAAGAGTCATAGAATGTGAAAGAATGGCATGAGATGGTAGAGAATGGTACCAGTTTTAGTGTCGTGTATCGACTCGATGGCAACAAGTTAGTGTCATATAGACTTGGCTTTAAATTCTGATAAGGCAAGTTCTGCAAGTGTGTTTTATACATACGACTTAGTCTGAATAATATTATTTTTGCCAAATTATTACTTCGTAGGGTTGTTTTGAGGCTCAGAAATAAGATATATAAAGGATATAACATAATTGCTTCAAATATAATAAACCAAACACGTTGCATTCAAGTCAATTCCGACTCACAGTGACCCTATAGGACAGAGTAGAACGCCCCCGTAGGGTTTCCAAGGAGCAGCTGGTGGATTTGAACTGCCGACCTTTTGTTTAGCAGCCAAGTTCTTAACCACTGTGCCACCATAGAAAGACGATGTTTTTTTTAAAAACTATGAAGTTGTCTGCGGGGAAACAGGTGTTTTAGACTGCTTTATTTATTTATTTATTTTCCTGTTAACTAGGTAATGAAAATTCTGCTTTTTCTTTGTGTCATCTATGATCCTCAGTGGCCTGTGGATTACATCCACCCATGTCTTCGTTCATGACTTTGCCAGAATGGTGAATATCCTTCACTGGGTTTATGAACAGTAGTTTAAGTCATTTCATGATAATAAAGAGAAATTAGCCTTTACTTTTATTTATTTATTTTTTTCTGTTTATCTGCTCTATTCTTCATCTTCCCCTTCATCCTCATTTTTTGGAGAGGGGCGAATGTCTTCCCTCAGTCAATACATACCACAGCCATATTTGAGCATGGCTCCGTTCTTTAGCCATAGTTACTGGACAAGAGGTGAATCCTGAAAGAAACTAAGACCATGAATTAGCTGCTGCTTCTGAGAATTTGAAATTTGGTCCAAGAAATTTCCTTCTTGATGTGCTTGTTTTCTTCAGTAGAGAATATATAAATGGGATATCTTTTGTCGTATGTACATATTAGTTATATAATTATTCATATTGTCTAAAGCAGTATTTCTCAACAGGCACTGTAGGCTTTTGGGGCCATTTAATATTCCTAATCCCTGAGTGTTATGTTACAGCAACACAATCCCTGGTTACTGTGATAACCAAAATACATCCTTGCTCTGT
Source organism: Elephas maximus indicus (assembly GCF_024166365.1). NCBI lineage: Eukaryota > Metazoa > Chordata > Mammalia > Proboscidea > Elephantidae > Elephas > Elephas maximus. Next base: position 41,798,285 of record NC_064829.1, on the reverse strand, counting down.
CTTTGCAAACATCAACACCACAGTAAACACTACCCTCAGGTGAGAGGCATTTCCTAAAGGAAACCATGTGGTCAGTTCTCTGCTCAGTATCTCACAAAAATGTTTTCATTATGTGCCAATTGTAGAGTCACTCAAGAATTCAGACAAGGAATTCTGCATCCAGGGCGTGTTGTTATCATCTCACAGACTGTGCAGTTTGCCTGCACAAATATTATGTGAGGGCTGTGCAACTTACTGGACTTGCTAGCAGGGTGAAGTGCAACCTTTTCAATCTTTTTCCTGTTCCCTAAGATGGCTATTTCTTGCCTGCTTTGAGTGGATAAATTGTACAAATGGTTAGATGTGCTCAGCTGCTAACCAAAAAGTTGAAGGTTTGGGCCCACCCAGAGGCACCTCAGAAGGAAGGCCTGGCAATCTACTTCTGAAAAATTAGCGATTGAAAACCCTATGGAGCACAGTTCTACTCTGACACACATGGGGCCCCCGTGAGTCAGACTCGCCAGCCACTGGTTTACTGGTTTGAGTGACTGTAGCAACTGTATTCTTAGCTGCCTGTTCCAAAAGAAATGCCGTCTCCACACTGGCTAGCAGTGTATAGTAAATGTAAACCTGAGCACAGGGAGTTGCAATAGCAGCCAGGGAGAGCTTAGGACTGACCTTTTGAATGTGTGGATGAGTATTAGACCAAGGAGCTTGAATTCTCCTTGTATTTCTCCCTTCAAAAGAAAACCAAACCTACTGCTGTCAAGTTGATTTCCCACCCATATCGACCTTAGAGGACAGAGTAGAACTGCCCCACAGGGTTTTCAAGGCTGTAAATCTTTACAGAAGCAGAATGCCACATCTTTCTCCCATGGAGCAGCTGGTGGGTTCGAACTGCTGACCTTTTGGTTAACAGCTGAGCATTTAACCACGGGGCCACTAATATTATTCGTACTCTTCAGGAGAAATCACGAGAGGAAGTGAGTTTCCCCAACTTGCCACATGTGTAATTGTATATTTTAATGTAGTTCTTCATGCTGCAAATAGTTCTATAAATATTTGGTTTTCTGAGTCATTTTATTTGTATGCAATATTTAGGGATTCTTTTTTATTTTACTATTAGGAAAGCATGTATGAAGAAAAACTTTTTCAGAGCCCATCTGCTCATTTTTTTTCTTTTAAGAATAGGAATCCTCTGTTTTGACAATCTGTTCCTTAGTAGAATCAAATATTCTATCATAAGAAAAAAGGGACGCAAAAATAGCACCCACAACTTTGGTGACACATTTCCAGTTTGACTCTGTCTCTTTTAGATATTGTCACAAATACTCAATTGCTGACTACTTGCATTATTGTAAAATAAAGCTCAAAATAAAAGATGTTCATCATTGATGAAAAGATGAATTGAAAGAAAATAAAGATCTTTCTTGCAATCCAATACAGTGAAATGTAATCAATGAAGAAAAAACGATTTCCAACAAAAATAAGTTAATTATAATTCGGTTTAACTCAAACCACGTTCTTTTTCTTGTTTGCCTATGCTTTCATCTTTTAATGTATATTGATGTTTCAACAAACTTATCTGATGTCATCCCGGGATGCTATTACTCCTATATTTATTTCCCCCTCTATACCACCATCAGTTGCTGTCGGGTCAATTCTGACTCATGGTGACCCCATGTTTTGCAGAGTAGAACAGTGCTCTGTGAGGTTTTCAATGGCTGTTTTTTTTTTGGAAGTAGATCTCCAGGTCTTTCTTCCAAGGCACCTCAGGTGGACTCAAACCTCTAACCTTTCAGTTAGCAGCCAAGTGCGTTATCCGTTTGCACCACCCAGGGCCTCCCTTCCTCCTCTAGTGTCTGTATATTGTCTAGTGAATTTCTGAGCCTTCGCTCAAGCTGTCTGACTGTGTTTCCCTTTTGTCCAGCGCTTGTACCCTTGTTCCTATCCCTGAAGGATACTGACTTCCTATCACTGCATTACATTCAATTTTACTCCTCTCACTCTTACTTTGACATTTGGTACATTTGCCTTATATCCCCAAGTTGCTTTTAGTTGTCTGAAAAATTGACTTGAACTGTTTAAAAATATTCCTGCCTACTTTAGACATCCTTTGGATTTGCCAACTTGCATTTTTCATTTAATCTCATATTCACTGATATTAATTTAATCGCATAGTCACAAAAATCCATGGATTGACAGACTATATTCCTCTGCTTTGCTGTTGTTAGTTGCCGTCAAGTTGGTTCCGACTCATGATGACCCCACGTGTGCTGAGTAGAACTGCCGCATAGGGTGTTCAGGGCTGGGCCCTTCAGAAGCAGGTTGCCAGGCCTGTCTTCCCAGGCACCTTTGGTTGGGTTCTAACTGCCAACCTTTCAGCTAGTAGTATAGCGTTTAACTGTTTGTGCCACCCAGGGACTCTCCTCTGGTTTAGACTAGTGTTTTTTTCATTGCCTATCATAACCCATAGGAACCTGGGTGGCACAGTGGTTAAAGCACTTGGCTGCTAACCAGAAGGTTGGCAGTCTGAGTTCACCAACCGCTTCATGGGGGAAAGATGTGGAAGTCTGCTTCTGCAAAGATTACAGCTTTAGAAGCCCTATGGGGCAGTTCTACTCTGTCCTGTAGGGTCGCTATTAGTCAAAATCCACTCGATGACAGTGGTTTAGTTTTTGGTATCATAACCCATTGGGGGAAATCCTGGTGGGGGTCTTCTATAAAGACGCAATGCATATATATAATATACATATGTCTAGATATCCATATGTAAACCCTGGTGGCGTAGTGGTTAAGTACTGCTGCTGCTAACCAAAAGGTCGGCAGTTCAAATCCACCGGGTGCTCCTTGGAAACTCTTATCGGGCAGTTCTATTCTGTCCAATAGGGTCCCTCTGAGTTGGAATTGACTCCGAAGCAGTGGGTTTGGTTTTTGGTTTTTTTTTTAACCCGTTAGGGAGATGTCATGTCAATTTAGTGGGTTATGATCACTTTAAAAAAAAATGAAAGAAAAGAGAATAGAAATGATTAATATTATTATATAAATGTGTATATGTTTATGATTTAAAATAAACCTGTGCTATTTATGCCTGTGCTATTGGTAAAAAAGTTGGGAAACATCACTTTAAGTGAGCACTGTGATTTTAGACGGCCTGAAGACTGCCCAGGGACAACTTCCACCTACTCTGCCTCTCACTTCTGCTCTGCCATATTCTTAGCTTTTCCTGACATAACAATTTGTTTCAAAGTTTAAATTAACTTCAAGCTCATATTGCATTCATCTTAGTTAAATGTATCCTTTAAGGTTGTCAGATCAGAAAATAAAAATACAGAATGCCCAGTTATATTTGAATTCAAGATAAAAACAAAGTTTTTATAAAATATATCTATGCTCCAAATATTACATATTTATCTGGAATTCAAATGTAAGTGCACCCTGAATTTTATATGGGAACCCTCCTTCTCTTTAAAAATCAACCCTAGGTTTTCCTGACAGGGTGCCTCCCCTGACTAGGTAAAAAAGGTCAGAGAAGCTTCTGAATGGATGTGAAAAGTGAATGCAGAAAATGATCAGCGAAGGAAAGAAGGAAAAGAAAAAGCGGACAGTGATATGAACTGAAAATAGCACTCTGGAGTAAATAATAATTGGTCCAGAATCATGGCGAAACACGGACTGCAGGACTGATAGGAAATCAAACAAAATGTGAGAATCCTGTACCAGGAGAGCAGTGATGGGCTGAGATTGATATATAAATCTAGCAGGATCCTGGTTTTGATTTTGGGGGCATCATTAAGGCCTAGGAATTCAGCTGGTCATTTAACAGTTTAGAGGTTGGACAGATATAACATAGTACAGGATCTTTCCAAAGTAGTAGTTAGGGTTCTAAGGCAAAATTGTTGAGGTCTGGAATGAATACAAATTTTGTTTAGGCAGGCCACATGTCTGGCTTTGTATCTAATTGATTATTGCTATGCATCCACCTTTTACCTAAGAGTTTTTACGTTGAGTATTGATCAAAATATTTTTCAGAATCACTTCAAAATTAATCAAGCGTTTTACAGTAGGTGAAGAGCCCTGGTGGTGCAGTGATTAAGCACGGAAAGGTAACAGAAAGGTCGGTAGTTTGAACCTACCAGCCGCTCCATGAGAGAAAGATGTGGCAGCCAGCTTCCATAAAGATTTATAGCCTTGGAAAGCCGATAGGGTAGTTCTACTCTGTCCTATAGGGTTGCTATGAGTCGGAACCAACTTAATGGAAATGGGTTTGGTTTGCTTTTTAAAAAATAGGTCAGTCCTATAATGTGATATGTCCCCGTACATTGTATAGAACCATATCTAGCAGCATTCAGGGGTAATTGTGGTGCGTAGTACCTATATTCTATCAATATCTAAAAAAAGATATTTGTTGAATAAATAAATGATCAGCTGAAAAGTATTTTTATCTTTGCAAGCATGTTTCCATCTGCACCTCCACATATTAATTATTTCTTCTATAGAAGCATAATGATGTACACTGTTCATCTTTTCTCAGTGCACAAAATGAGCAAAGGAGAACCTATATAAGAGCAAACCATTGGCCAGGTATTTCGATTTTGTAATATCTTGAAAAATATCAGTATCACGGTTATACGCAATTTATCATATCAAATTCCATCCTATTCCAAATATTATAGTGTTTGCAAGCTTTTATTGTTTCTGTTTTGTTTTTAGTCCTGAATTTCTCACTTCAGATTTGTGCAAAGATGGACAATATGTAAAACAGAGAAAGGCAGAGAGGCCGTTGTCGAATTGGAGATGGTCTAGTCCAGAGCCTAGACTTCCCATCTTTGGGTAGGAATCTCTCTGGACTATAGTGTGCAATGTTTTTATGAATCAGGAGATATATGGCTCTTTAATAGCATCTGAATTTATGGGGCTCTGCTTAGTTCTATTTTAGTTTTTATTGGTTTTTAAAAATAAGTTTTCTATAGCTGCCTTATCCATGTGTGTACATTGCAGGTGGTTTGTGATGGGAAAGTTTTCTCAGATATAGTAAGACAGACCTCACTACAGATTATTTCTAATTTATTCTTTATTCAGAATCATAAGAAAGAATGTTAGATGTTTGGCCCCAAGGACAAATTCTTTCATGAAGGTACTGTGTGATATTTGGCAAAAATTGTGGTTTTCATGTTTTTATTTCAGTAAAATAAAGGTATTATTGCTATTCTCTAAATTCATTTTAAAAACAAAAAGCAAAGGAGGTGATTTTAAAATATGTATATAATGTAATTATACCAAATTCCTTTTTCTTTAAAATTCGGTATCTGATAAGAACCACATTCTACTGAAGCATCAAGCTGTGGAGTAATATAACTTTTAGTGAAAGTCAACACTCTCTTACTGATTCAAATTACTGATATTTAGTAATATTCACTTCTTCCTAAGACCCTAATAAACTTAAGACAAAATGGCATGAGTTTTGTTTATAAATCCTTTGGTTAGTTTCTTTTTTATTTTAAAAAGTGACTGTTAATGACCATTATTCACAATGGCGTGTGATGTCTTTATTTTAGCTCATGATGTCTTTCTTTTAGCCTCAAATCTTAGCCCAAGGGTGGCTTCTCTACTGGTGAGTTTCTTTTTGTAATTATAAGTCGGGTTCCTTCGGAAATAAATAGGCAGTTATTTACATTCTTCTCATGCATTTGACAAAAAGCGGAAGTCCCCTGTACTTAGTTGTCAGCTGTTAAAATGTTACGACATTGTCGTAGAGCTATCGTTGTAGCGATCGGCTCTGTTGGTGTAGAACAGCTGGCCTGTTACTGTGTTCCAGGTGGACCTCTGTGTTGTTAGTGCGAAGTCTTGCTTCTTCTGGATTTTTGTAACCTGAGGCAAGACAGGAGCACTTGGCTACCCCTTGTTTTCCTAAGGGTCACCTCAAACCGGTTGGAGCGTTTTATATGCACAAAGAACCTCACACCAGGGAACATTTTATAAACATTTTAGCATAATTAGCATATGCTGTGATGTTAATATTCCAACTCTTTAGAGATGACACAGTCTCTCTCCTTTTTTTTTTTTAATTTTAATACTGATAACCAGGAGTAGGTATAAGACATATGATGAAAGCAATGTGATTTGAAACCAGTTTATCGCTTGTGAACCTTGTCTCTTCCACTTGTTTAACAAATTACACGACCTACCTGAAGCTTGGTTTCTCTGTTAAGTAGAGATGCTAGTGGTGATGATAGTAATCTATGTGTAGGATGTTGTGAGTAGTAAGGAAACCCTGGTGATATAGTGGTTAAGTGATACGGCTGCTAACCAATAATCAGCAGTTCAAATCCACCAGGCGCTCCTTAGAAACTCTATGGGGCGGTTCTACTCTGTCCTATAGGGTCACTATGAGCCAGAATTGACTCCACAGCAACAGGTTTGGTTTGGTTTTGGTTTGGTGAGGAGTAAATTATATAATCCATGCAAAGTTCTTTGTGTAATTCACCTATTAGACACTCATTTAATGGAAAGCTTATATTATTTTAGAAGTAGTCACTCCTGTGTAACACAGCCGATGCAAGTGATAGTTGCCATATAATTCATGAGAATCTTAATTTTGAGAATTACTGATTTGCTACCATTTTAGAAGCAGAGAACTGCAGGTTTTTGTATAAGCCAAATAAATCTAGAGGGCCTTTTTTTTGAAAATGCTGAGAAATGAAAACACAGTTGCAATTAGAGAGGAAAGCCGCTTGGGACTGAGGAAGGAGGACATACGACAGATAGCCTCGTTTTAAAATTCTTCTCTGTTATCAACTTTGTTCTCAATTTGCAATGCTTTGTGGCTTAAGGAAATAAACTTACATTATGTAATTGTGAGACCAAACCAAAAAACAAACTAGCTGCTCTCAGGTCGATTCTGACTCGTGATGACCCCACGTGTTGCAGAGTACAGCTATGCTTCATAGGGTTCTCATGGCTGTGGCCATTTGGAAGCACATTACCTTCCTTATGAGGCACCTCTGGGTGGGTTCGAACCACCAGCCTGTCAGTTGATAGTTAGGCGCTTAGCAATTTGAGTCACCTAACCAAAACCAAACCCAGTGCCACCGAGTCGATTCTGACTCATAGCGACCCTACAGGACAGAGTAGAACTGCCCCATAGAGTTTCCAAGGAGCACCTGGCAGATTTGAACTGCGGACCCTTGGGTTAGCAGCTGTAGCACTTAACCACTACGCCACCAGGGTTTCCTTGAGTCACCTAGGGACTCCTTAATTGTGAGACAGCCTGAATCAATGCAGCAAGATAACTCTTTATTAAATTGTTTTGATTAATTAACTTTGTTTTATAACTTCATATTTTTTCATGTGTATGTTATGTATATATATATCCATATCAGGAATGTGATTTATTTCTGAAGTTACTTTGATATTTGAGTAAATGAAAGAAAACTTTGAGACTTATAGGCTATCGGATTTACAGGGTAATTTTTGCAATTTATTTTAATTATGTTGATTTTTTATTGCAGTTTTTTGGATACCTATACTTTCTTTCTTTTTTAATGCCAGAACTGAGCTGGATTGAGCAAAGAATGAAGGTACTCTAGAACTGCCAGTTTTGGCTTTATAACTGCAGGGCTTTTTAGAGTACCTTTTCTTCTTTATTCAGAAAGGCACTCATCTTCCCTTCAGTTATGATACTCGCCAGCAGACCTCTCAGAAATGTGTTCCCAACTTTTTTAAATTTTAATTGTGCTTTAGATGAAGGCTTACAGAGCAAACTACTGTCTCAACACTCTCCCTTTCTCAGCCCTGGGTTACCCATTTCCATCTGTCCAGCTTTCCTGTAGACTCCTGCCTTCTTGTGCTTGACCTTGGGCTGGTGTACCCCCCATCTTTCTTTTTTTTTAACCCACAAATGGAAGATCAGTTGCATTGTCTCTTATGGGGCTTAATCCTTAGACTGTCTTCAGGTGGATTGGCTTATCATTATATTACTAAAGTGATACAGTCTTTAAAGACCAGTTTTATTGCTCAATACACCAAAAGATGCTGTACTTAAATTATTTTTATGTAGAAGTGTTACCATATTTTAATGGGAGAGTTCATTTGTACTTATAATGTATGACAATAATTTGATTTATTATCTTCTACATTACTGACAAATCCCAGTCCTAATGGATTTTTCAATGTAATATTTTCACTGAAAACAATATCAATGTTGTCCAATACACAGATGAATTAAGACCTTTAGAAGTGGAAAATAATGGAAAAAAATTACATTGTGCTAGTTTTCCCACCCTCTCATTTTTTTTCACCATAGCTAATTCAAAGTTTAAACCCAGAGCCAAAGTTTAAAAGTAACAAAAACAAAGTTCTTCAGTCATAACTCAGTTTTAAGGAGATTTAACAGGTTCTGATTTTTTCTATGATGACTACACTGATACTTTTAGATATTTTGCGATACACAATTAAAAAACATCTATTTTGGTGTCCCCTCTTTACTTGGGCCCTAAACATTTGTCAGGAGCCCCTGCACAGAGCAATAGTTTAAGCACTTGACTACTAACCAAAAGGTTGGCAGTTCAGATCCACCCAGAAGTGCCTGGGCAGAAAGGCCTGGCAATCTGCTTCCAGAAGGACACAGCCTTGTAAACCCTGTGGAGTGCAGTTTTACTCTGCACGCATGGGGTCACCATGAATCTGAGTTGACTCACCAGCAACTGGTTGGCTTAAGCATTTGTCTAATCTGTCTGTTAAGCAAGTCAGCAGTGGTCTAGTCAATTTCTAGAAATAGACCAGGAGTTGGGAGGTCCAAATTTGTGTTCTAGTTCTTCATCTTGCCCTCTGCTGTGAAACACTGGCAATTCATTTCATCTGTTTATACCAATTGACTCATCTATCAGAAAATTGCTATATCTGCTTTAGCCATTTTCTAAAATAATGAATGACAAGCATAAAGTAACAAGCATATAAAGCTTTATATAAATGTAAGAAAAGAAGTCTGAATTCATAGAAATAAAATTTCTAAGAAATAGATGCTTCATAATTATTTGCCTGATAAATAATATTAGGTCATTAGTTTATAAGGCTCCATATGGCTACATTCTAATCTTTTATTTGCATGTTTATTTCTTTAATCAGCAATATATGTGGCTTTTCACATGGCAGTTACCTTTTCAGTATTTAGTTCAAAGGGAACAAGACTAATGGGCATTAATGTTACATTTTGCTTCCTGTTACTACCCAGATGCAGTGTTTCTGTACTCATAAATAAATTCTAAGGAGTCATTCTCTATCTTTCCCAAATTCAAAGACATTTCTAAGAATACATTTTCAAATGAAGCATTGTCCTCACCATTCTAGCAAATGTTCTCTATTCTACATTCAAAGTCCAATTTCTATCCTAGGAACAGAAAAGTGGTTTGATTTGAAAAGGAGGCCAAGGAAATAGACATTTATGACTGATTATAACATTTTATACAATTCACTGTAGTGTTAGTAGAATGGTATTTCAAGTATCTGGATCAAAACGTTTAAAAATTTCCTTTCCTTACTTCTAGACTTTATTTGCAACTGTTACACACTTTTTGAAAGATGCTAGAACTGTAATTGTATGGTAATTGTATGGGAAGCCTAGAAGAACTCAGTGCCCTGGGTTTTATCACCCGTTATGAGCATGTGTTTAAAGTTGATTTAGAATTTCAAACATGCATTTTCACTGGGGCTGGGCCATTGGGTGTTTAGCCCAGGACTCTTGTTCTGAGGCTTCACGTGTAGGCCTTCCGTGTTATCTTCAAATGGGGTCACAGGAATACTGACAGGATACGGACAGGATCAAATGCTGGTGTTTCACCACACAACATTACTTGTTAAATATTATTATTCAAATAAACCACATTTAAGAACTTTTTAAGAACATTTCGTCATTTAAAAGAAATGTTCTGAGAACCTCAGCGATAAACGTTGCCTGGAATTATTAATTTTGAGAAGGTCTTGGAGGAAAACTTCTAGATCAGGAAAAATGAGTGCTTTTCCCTCTTCACCTCCGTAGCAGGAGGAATACTCTCCTGGAAATGAACGCAAGAATGGAAAAGCCTGTTAGGAGGATCTATTCTCCCCGTGCCAAAGAAGGCCCCCAGGTCTCAGCAGAGCCCCAGTGAACATGAGTCAGAGAAAGAAAGACTTGAGGGGTGTGGGATACCTGAGAAGGTTTCCCCATAAACTCACCCTATATAACATCTAATGACATGCCAAGAGCCACCACGGAATCACATGCACAGAGAATAATGTGATAAAATACTTGCTAAGAAACATTTTCTGTTACAAAGTGAGACTCTGTATAATTTCTCTGTGTTTCACACACACACATAAACAAACACACAGATGCTACACATGAACACAAACATATCTGTAACATTGCATGTGCTTATTTTTCAAAGCAAATCTAGAAATGTGATATGATGAATGATGTTTCCAAGAAAAATTGATTCGGAACAAGTGTGTCTAGGGCAAATCATACAATTGTATCAGGTCAAATGATACATCTGCCTGGAAGGGATCCCTGCACAAGCACTTTATTAACATTAGGAAAATGTCAGACTGAATAGAGGGCCAGGACTATGCAAGCCAATGGAACATCTCTTCATCTACTCCACTTACCTATTTTTCATTGGAGGGTACTCCTGTACAAGTGGAAAAGATTGAATAAAATCCTTCCGTGGAAATCAATGGAGCATTCTTCTCAAATGCCGTCTATTAATGAATTTACTGGTCAGCCCCTCAGTTCCAATGGACTATATAACTCCATGTAAGATAAAATATAAAATATAGGGACCAAAAATGCATCAAAGCCTTTTTTTGTTGGAGATATACTCAGCAAACCCCACTTCCATTCCAGTTTATAGACATAATGGTTGGTGTCATTGGTTACATTCTTCACATTGTGTCAACATTCTTTTATTTCTGTTCTAGTTGTTTCACTTCCATTTACTTAACCTCTCTGTTCCCCAACCTTCTCATCTATGCTTTAAAATAGCTGTTGATCTTTTGGTCTTAATACTTTTTTAAAAAAAGAAAGGGTGAAAATCTTTACTCTTCAGACTAAACTGTTAATTAATTTAAAGGCAACTTCAGGAGATAGTTTTAATTTAAAGTTTGAAGAACAACTCAGGGTCATAGTGTCAGGAACTCCTCCAGCTACAATAGGTCCAGTAAGTCTGGATTCTTTAAGAATTTGAAGTTGGCTTCCACATTTCCCACCCTTTTTATCAGGATTCATCTATTATGTTCCTGATCAGAACATTCAGTAGTGATATCCAGGCACCATCTAGTTCTTCTAGTCTCATGGTGGCAGAGGCAGTGGTTCATGTAGACAATTAGTTCTGTGCCCAGTTCCTTCTCTGATTCATGGGTTTCCTTCTTTCTCTTTTGTTCCAGCTGATTAAAGACCAATAGCTGTATCTTACATGGCCATTTGTAGGCTTTTAAGACCCCAGACACTACTCACCTTACTGGGAGGTAGAACATAAATTTTAGGAACTATATCACGCCAATTGACTGGATCGTCTCATAAGACCATGGTCGTAAGCCCCCAAACCAAGAGAACTAATTCCATAAGGTGATTGGTTATGTCTAATTAAAAAAATTAGTATCAGCAAATGTAGCTACCATCCTCTTTTTTTTTTTTTTTTTGGTTCTTTGTTATTGTTTTGTTATTGTTGAAAAAGCACACTCAGCCTAGCATTTGCCCATGGATCCCTTTTCCCTATGTACAGCTTATTGACATCAGTTATATCAGTCATGCTATGCAAACTTCATTAGGTGACTACTAACTCCCCAACCCCTGATAACCACTAATGAACATTACCCAAATCCAATTAGTTCCTGTATATTTACCTATTCATGTCATTCCATAAAAATGAGACCATACAATATTTATTTTTGTGATTGACTTATTTGTCTTAACATAATATCCTCCAGGTTCATCTAAATTGGAAGATATTTTGGCAACTCATTTTTCTTTATTTCTGAGTATTCTGTTGTATGTATGTACCACATTTTACTTATCCATTCTTCTGTTAATGGGCACTTAGGTTGTTTCTGTCTTTTTGCTATTGTGAATAGTGCTGCGAGGAACATAGGTGTGCATATGTCACTTTGTGTCACTTATATTAGATCCCTAGGCTATATAATATATACCTAGGAGTGGAATTGCTGGGTCATATGGCAGCTCTGCCTCTAATTTTTTTTTTTTGAGAAACCACCAGACTGTTTTCCACAGCAGCTGTACCATTTTGAATTCCCACCAGCAATGGATGAGGGTTTCAATTTCTTCATCTCTCCTCCAACACTTATTTTCCATTTTTTTAAATCTTAGCCATCTTAGTGGGAGCGAAATGGTATCTTATTGTGGTGTATTTTGGAAACCCTGGTGATGTAGTATTTAAGAGCTACATCTGCTAAAAAAAAAGGTTGGCCGTTTGAATCTACCAGGTACTCCATGGAAACTCCATGGGACAGTTCTACTCTGTCCTATAGGTTGCTATGAGTTGGAATCGACTCTACGGCAATGAGTTTGGTTTTATTTTTTGGTTTTGTTGGCTAATGACGTTCAGCATCTTTTCTTGTGTCTGTTGGCCATTTGAATATCCTCTTTGGTGAAGTGTCTGTTCATGTCCTTTGCCCAGTTTTAGGTTGATTATTTACCTTTTTGTTGTTATGTTGTAGACGTTTTCTACATATTTAGTTATTAGACCCTTATCAGTTATATTGTTTCCAAAGATTTTTTTCAGTTTGTGGGTTGTCTCTTTACTCTTTTGATAAAGTCTTTTGATGAACATACTGTATTTTTACACAAATAATGAGCAAGCTGTAAGTTTTTGCCAACTGCGCAACCACCTTGCATGTTATTTTCCTAAGCGTGCTTTGCGTGTTATATGCGTGAGCACGTTATTTACATGGCCATGTTATTTTTGAAGAATATGGTCTTTAATTTTTAGAAGACCCTAGTTATCTATTTTGTTTTCTGTTGCTTGTGCATTTGTTGTTATGTTTAATAATCTGTCACTGAAAAAAGATTAGGTCCCAAAGCTTTGCTCCTACATTTTCTTCCACGAACTTTATGGTTTTAGAATTAGCATTTATGTCCTTGATACATTTTGAATTAGTTTTTGTGTATGGCATGAGGTATGGATCTTGTTTTATTTTTCTGCATGTAGACATCCAGTTTTGCCAGCACCATATGTTGAAGAGACTGTTCCTTCCCCATTGAATGGATTTGGCTCCCTTGTCAAAAATCAACTGATCATAGATGTTTGGGTTTATTTCTAGGTTTTCAATCTATTCCATTAGTCTATGTGTCTATCATTAAACCAGTTCCAGGCTGTTTTGATTACTGTAGCTGTGTAATACATTTTGAAATCAGGAAGTGTGAGGCTTCCTACCTTTTTCTACATCTTCAAAATTGCTTTGGCTATTCAGGGTCTCTTGACTTTCCATGTAAAATTGAAGATAAGTTTTCCCATTTCTGTAAAGACAGCTTTTGGAGTTTCGATTGGGATTGTGTTGTATCTGTAGATCACTTTGTGTATGCATTATAGCCTTTTAAAAAACAGTCTGAATTATTGTAAAATAGATTCTCAGATAGAAAAAGAGACCTCTTATCAGATAAATAAACCAGGTGAAGGTGTTATTTCCACCTATAAAAATATGAGTAAGAATCAAATTCATGTCTGTATGTGGGAAGAGAAAGTCAGAGAAAGAAGGAGAGTTTGCAGTGTATATAAATGTTCTTAATAATTAATGTAAACTTTTTTTTTATTATGATAAAATACTTTCAAATTGCTTTGCTAATTTTTCTCCCAAATTCCTTTTATAATCCAAGTTAGTTTGAAAAACCTGGACATCTTAATTTACAAATGGAAGTTCTATTAAAATCAGAGTCTCATATTTCAAATCCCAGTAGAGTTGTGTTTTAATTGTCTGTGTATTGATCATCCATGGCACCTTTTAATTGCATTGTTCCTCCTCTCTGTATTCTTATGGTTTCTTTTCCTTATATTCACTGGGGTAGGCTAAGATGTATTAAATTCACAGAAAAATAATGCTTTAAAATTTTAGATCTTGGTATATGGAATTTCCTCAGTGCTGTGCTCCTTCTACATCACGGATAAACAAGTTTATCCTATTAGCACTAATAGAATTGGCTCATATTAGCACCAAATTATATATATGGTATATATTTTCCTTCCTTTCTGCTAACTTGAGATATACAGTGTTCAATAAAGGCTATGCATGTGCCTGAGAAAATGTCTGTGGCATTTATGTCTCATTTACAACTCATTTATTCTTCCTGCTTATCTCATATTTCATGTACCAGTGTCAGTGCTATGGTGGACCCCAAAGTCTGTATCAGACTTCGTAGCGTTGCGTCAGTGTCTGCTTTTATTACCATTTAGAGATATTTAACGATCTGTTAGTTTCACTTCAGGAATCATTTGCTTTGAAGAGAGAAATACCCTGATTTTTGAAAAGTTAATACTTAGAAAATCACTGTGACGAGAGTATTTATTTCTAACTTGATTCCAGATCTTGATTCTCAAAATAGAAGCTTTGTATAGGACACTGAGAAAGCTTGCTCTGACAATCAGCGTGAGCTCCTGTGGACATAAATTATGAAAAACCGACATGAAAGAAATAAAAGAGATGGCCAGAGTGCATTTCCAAGTGTGTCATTTTCTGTGGAAGGGATGATTCACTGCAGTAAATAGATACGCAAGTTCTGTTAGAATTTGTCTCTTATTCTCACTTAAAATATTTGGAAAAGCAATAATGATGACACCCTTTCAGTGGGGCTACATTTAAAATATACATGTAAAATTGGAAAAAAAATTATGGTGCTAGCCGTAAGTTTAAAAAAGAATGTTGGCAATTTTTAATAATAAAGAGAATTCACTAGAATATCTGTACACTGTGGGTTTTTTTTTTTTTTCCTAAAAGAAATGCGGGAATATAAACAGATATCCATCCAGAGGTGGTTGACTCCCCCCGCCCCCACATCACATTCTTAGCCATTAGGAGATATATGATCACGTGGGATAGATATTTCTTGAAATGATGCATGTGTGCAGTGCATGCTCTCCTTGTGCTTTCTGCCGTTATGGAATCATGTGTCTTATTTGCAAAGACAATGATCGTTTCTGTTAAATCAT
The DNA here is from genome assembly GCF_024166365.1 of Elephas maximus indicus. Lineage (NCBI taxonomy): Eukaryota > Metazoa > Chordata > Mammalia > Proboscidea > Elephantidae > Elephas > Elephas maximus. The sequence continues at coordinate 41,783,112 of NC_064829.1, read as the reverse complement.
GTTCAGCCACCTTATATGATAACACCGATACTTTCTGCATCGTTTCAGATTTCAGAGAGCTATGCCTTCCTACCAAGAGAAGCGGTGACAAGATTTCTAATGAGCTGCTCAGAATGCCAGAAAAGAATGCATTTAAACCCGGATGGAACAGATCATAAAGGTAGCTGCAGTGTCCAATAGTGAGATCTAACGTAATTTTATTCATCCTCCCAATTTATATCCCACATTTTTATAAAGTCGGGGCAGAGCAGACCGAAACAGTTCAATAAGTCAGATCATCTCAATTATTCAAGTAGGAGGCAGTGAATTTTGAACATCCACTTACAAAGTGATTCAGTGACTGTTCTCAGAAGAAAGATAGTTCCACCTTTTTTTCATTTACTGTACGTATTTCGTGGTATTTTAGATATAATCCGCAAGGAAATTGGTGTTTTATTAATGCCCTTTAAAATCCACCAATTCCTTGTTTTCTTAAAATGATGAATAATAAGTGCATTCGCTGAAAATATTTACCTGAAAAGTATAATGATTTGGATTTAGCTTTTATAAATGAACAATTATCTAGATTATTTTCCTAATCTATGAATTTCTCTCTGGCATTACATTGATCTCCCAGGTACTGTTAGCCTAGTCCATTCCCATGTATTAGAGGATGAGTAAACTGGCAAAATAAAATTAAAAAAAAAAACAACAGATTTCTTTTTGCATTCCGGAAGTACATATAGAAAGTAATTCTGCCGCAGAGGAGAAAAATAGAACTAAATGTGTTTAGTCACCACACTATTTTTATTCATGATGGAAGGTATTAGTTAGAAATAATTAATGTATCCGTAGTGCTAATTATCCATAGCGCTCAATATGTCTTTGTAGAGCTTTACCGGTTATTTTTTCTACAGTCCATCTGTAATGCTACCTAGCACTTGAGCACTTGGTGTCTAGAACCCTATTTCAATTTGGAGAAGTTGAGTGGATCTGAAATTAGAAATAGAACGCAGTTTCTCTTTCATTACTCATAAAAAATGTTTCATTCCAGATAACGGGAAGCCTCCCACTTTGGTGACCAGCATGATTGACTACAACATGCCAATTACCATGGCCTATATGAAGCACATGAAACTGCAGCTGCTAAACTCCCAGCAAGATGAGGTAACATGAAAACCTCTACATCCGTACCTCTTATAAATCAGAATGAAGTTCGATAACCGTGACTATTGTGTTAAGCATGATGGCATTGTGAAAATCATAATTTGTTTTCTAATGAACGACTGTCCCCAAGATCGCACAGATGGAGAAACTGGATGGAGACTTCTAGTCCTGGATGGAGAACACCTGTCTTAACACACCCCCTCCTTGGTGCTGCGTGGAAATCTTGTCAGTCCCCCAGAAGAAACATTTTTCTTTCCTGTTGAACTTTCCTTGATAAAGTGATAGAAAGTTAAGGGGGAAAAAACTGCAGGAAGTATGCCAAGTAAATGAGCATCCAAAGAAATGTAAATCCTAAGGCTACTTTGTCTGGAAATCAGAGAAGTTAATTAACTAGGTTAAGTATAATCATTTCTCCACCCTCCAAATCTTACGTATATTTTAAAGTTATTTTTCATTTAATCACTGTTCTATGTCTTTTATTCTCTGAATTTACTAGAGACAATTTGTGGTGATTATTCTTAATTATATATGTTTTGATGCTTCGGATTATTTTATTTAATTTGTATTGCGAAAATCTAGGAATGTGCTGGAATGTATCAGACACTAAATGCATATTTTTTTTAATGCTCTTTTCTAGGTTTCTAGTTTTCTCTCCATTTTTGTTGGAATATCTTAAAGGCAGAGACTAAGCTATATACATATATACATATATACCCTGTTTCCCACGAGACATAACAACAAAGACACACAATAAAGGCTTAGTAAATCCTTCTTAACTAGTAAAAAAAAAAAAAAACTAGTTTGTAGCCATTAATTACTAGAAACATTCAGATTATGTATATTAAAAATAGTTTCTCAGGCTAATAAATTCTCTTCCCAAAATATTTGTAAAATAGGAAATGTGATTAAATATTTTTCAACTACTGTATTTTTACTCAAATAATGCACACCTTCTATATTTGTTTGCCAACCGGTCCCTCCCCCTGCAAGGTATTTTTGCTAGCATGCTATGCTGATTTTTTTCAGCAATGAGTAAAAAAAAAAAATTGGCATAGTAGCACTTAAGAAAATACTTCTCAGTGGGAGGGCATGGTTGGCAAACAAACTTAGAAGGCGTGTGTTATTTGCATAAAATATGGTATAGCGTTGTTTGGTAAAATATCATTAAGCTCTTTTAAAATTACTTTGTTGAGTTAATTTTAATCATAAAATTCAAAACAAAAGTTTCGTTTTCCTCTGTGTAATTGAGCATATTTAATATGAAAGCTGAATTTATGAAACTGATCTCAATAGACTTTATTAGGGGTACATTCCTATGAGAAGATCTGTATTAGTGCACTATCAGATTATATATTTCCAGAGGGCTAAGTATAAATGATTAAATACATAGTAGTAAAATTATCAAGTCAAAGACACAGAAAATTAAGGAAATATTAATGTCTCTATTGGCATAGTGGCTAAGAGCTATGGCTGCCAACCAATAGGTCGGCAGTTCAAATCTACCAGGGAGAGAAAGCAAAGCCAGGTCAACTAGGATCTCATAGGCTATTACCAGACCCTTTGTCTTTTACTCTGAGCGAAATGGGGACCCATTGGAGGGTATTCAGCTGAGAAATCATGTGATCTGATTGATATTTTTTAATAGAATCATGCTGGCTTCTCTGTTGAGCATAAACTGAACTAGGGGGAAAATTGGTTGCAAGGAGACCAGTAGGAGGTTATTGCAGTAATCCCTTTGGCTGAAGAGTTAACAAAACTCTTTCCCCTATCTGCATGAGAATTTGACCTTTGGTCAACTTTCTAGCTTTGTTCCCCAGGAAACCTGCTAAAATTGAAATGCAACTGCATTATCAGGGAACATTGTTTATGGCAAAAATGATCCCCATTGGGAATCTGTATCTAGATCAGTGGAGCAAATGGTTAAGCATTCGATTACTAGCCAAGAGGTTGGCAGTTCCAACCCACTCAGAGGTGTCTCAGAAGACGGGCCTGAAAGGTCACAACCTTAAAAACCTTATGGAGAAATTCTACTCTGTACATGTGGGGTTGCCATGAGTAGGAATCAACTTTAAGGCAACTGACAACAGGTAATAACACCACCACAGGAATCTTTAGGCTTCCCTGAGTCAGCTAACTCTTGTAAGTGGCATGCCCCTTGTGGGGCCTTTAGAAGTATTAACTGTGGAGTTATATGAGATAATGTCTCCTTTGAGGCATGAGGCTTCTTTGTCAGATTTCCAACCTACTCAATATGATTATTGTTTTCTCATACCTAAGTTATCACATGGAAAGATAAAGTAAATAGCTCTGATCATTTGACCATGTGAACTACTGTATGACTATTGCAGGAACTCCCACGGAAGGGAAACACCGATGCTGCCTGTCGGCAAGCTGTTTCCTTCAATACTTCATTCTAGATGAATCTGTGCTAAGATTGTCCTATGGTAGCCTTACGGGTATACATTTTAATTGGATCTAACAAGAGCCTCTAATGGCTGTTGTAGGTTTAGGAAAGAAGATGATAGTGGTTTCAGTTGTAGATGTAGTGTTATGGTGGTGAAAAGAATTCAGATTATGAACATATTTTGAGATTTGCTGACAGATTAGATATGGAATATGAAAGAAAATCAAAAAGAGTTAATGACGCCAATTTTTTTTTTTTTTAATCTGAGTAAGTAGAGTAGAATTGCCATTTACTGGTGAAGGTATGATGGTGGCTGGAACAGATTTGGGGTAAAACATTAGAAGTTCAGTTTTGAGCTGTTTATTAGAAATCCAAGTAGATTTAAGATGTTTATTAGATACTCAAGTGGATTTGTTGATTAATCATTTAATGTGTGGAATTCAGAGGAAAGATCAAGCTGCACATATTACAGTTAGGCATCAAGATATGTAGTATTTAAAGGCATGAATGTAGAAGGTATTACCAAGGTGGGAGGGTAGATTGAGGAGCAAAGCCCAAGGACTGACCTAGGGAACTCCAGTGTTAAGACACCTGGGAGTTGAGAAGCAACCATCCAAGGAGACTGAGAAAGAGTAGCTACTGTGTTGGCAGAAAAATCATGGGAGTTTGTGAACTAGAAAACAACTAAGTAAAGTCTTTCGAAGAATATAGAATGTTTATTTTTTCAAATCAGCTGGTAAGTCAGTTTAGAAGAGGACTAAGAATTGAATTTGTATTTAGCCTTGTGGAGGTCAATGGTGTCCTTGACAGTAGCACTTTTTGTGGAGTGTTGGGGTTGCAAGCTTGGAGTGGGGATAGGAGTGATTTGGAGACAGCAAGCTCTTTGGAAGAATTTTGCTATGGAGGAGAGCAGGAAAAGAGGGTAGTAGCTGGAAGAGAAACAGAATCAAGACAAACTTGATACTCTTTTTTTTTAAGATGGGAGAAATGATAGTATGTTTGCATGTTGAAGGGAATCATGCAGCAGAGGAACAAATTAATAATGCTGGAGAAAGGAAGGAGAACCAATGAAGCATGAGTGGGGATGGTTTCTTGTGCAAAACTGGAAGAGCTGGCTTTAGAAACAATCACAGACAGGAAAGAAGACTGAGAAAATGGGTTCAGGTAGTAGTAGGTAGATGGATATGATGGGAGCTCGTGGAAGTTTTCTTCTGTTTGTTCCTAGTTCCTCAGTGAAGAAGGAAACAGCGCATCAGCACAGAGTGAGGATATTTGAAAAGGTGTTGGAAGTTTGAGAAGAGAGGAGAATGTATGAAATAGACATCTTGGAAAGCAGAGAGTGTCTCCAGACATGTTCTGCTATATATGAGCGTGCTATATAGGACAAAATTGTACTTAGTCAGGTTTAGGGTCTTGGCGGAGGAGTGGAGGTAGTACACAAGGGTATGATTGAAATGATAAACTTTGAAATTTTAGCCGTGTAATTTTTTAAGAAGATAAGTCCACCACTTGTCTGTCACTTTGTTGTACTATGGTGGCTTGCATCTTGCTGTGATGCTGGAAGCTATGCCACTGGTATTTCAAATATCATTGAGGTCACCTGTGGTGGACATGTTTTAACAAAGCTTCCAGACTAAGATTGACTAAGATGGAAGGCTTGATGATCTTGTTTTAATAATTAGCCAATAAAAACCTTATGGATAACAACAGAATATTGTCTGACTCACTTGCTTTGGGCATGCCATCAAGTGGGGTTAATCACTAGAAGAAGACATGATGTTTGGTGAAGTAGAGGGACAACGAGGGAATGGGGGATCCTCAGTGTAGTGGATTGGCACAATAGCTGCAAGGATGGACTTGATCATGTTGATGATTGTGAGGGAGATGCAGGACCTGGCAACATTTTGTTGTGTAGTATAGAAGGTTGCCATGAGACAGAGTGGGCTCCATAGTAACTAATAACAACATCAAGATAAGTGAATTTATGAGAGAGGTGTGGGGGTCAGTCAAAAAGGGTTAAGTTTAATGGATTATAAATATCAATATGGTGGAAACTTTGTTGAGGTAGGGATATTAGAGTGAGTGATCCAGAAAACTGGAGATGTTGTACAGAGAGTAGGATGTTGGAAATAGAAATTATGGGAGATTGTCAGTTGTTAATAATGTATGGTTTAGGATATGATTAGGAGAGCTAAGTGTCTGAAGTAGGGTGAAAGACAAGATCATTGGAAAAGAAGCATTCAAGGAGTTGAGAGGTCAGGATGATGGAAGAGATAGAAAAATCATCAGGGATTTAAGAATTAGTAGTATTGGAGTAATTGAAAGGGAGCCTGAACAAAACTCAGAGACAAGAGGAGGATTGGCCTGGGGATGAGTAGATGACTGCAGCAAATAGGGGGTAGTGTTCCTTAATCTGGAAACCCTGGTGGTGTAGAGGTTAAGTGGTACAGCTGCTAACCAAAAGGTCAGCAGTTCGAATCCACTCTTGGAAACTCCAAGGGGCAGTTCTACTCTATCCTGTGCGGTCACTGTGAGTCAGAATCGAGTCGATGGCAATGGGTTTGGTTTTTGGTTTTGTTCTTTTATTTATATAAATTTTGTAAATTATTTTGTAAATTGATAAACATTAAAAAAAAAAAAAAGTTAAAAGCCTGTGGAGTGATAGCAAGAACTCTGCCTTGTGCTCTAGAGCTTTTCCCATTTTATCTAATTTAATCCTTAAAATAACTGACCAGTTGTTCCATCTCCATTTTGCTGATGGGGAGCCAATGCTTTGAGTTAATAAAACTCACCCTAATAATAAAACTCTACAGAGCAGATCAAAAACTTGAACCTAGGCCTACTTGACTTCAGAGCCCAAAGTCTTCTTAATTTATAACCTACAATTTCTTAACTATTACAAACTATTTATTTTGTTGAAATCAATTACCATGTTTTACACAAATAACATGCATCTTTTGCATTTTTTTGCTGGCTGTGCCCTCACTTCCAGGAGGTATTTTCCTGAGGGTGTTATGCTAACTTTTTTTATAGCAACATGTGAAAGAGGATAGGCCTTGGCAGTGCTTGTAAGGGTGCCTTGCAGGGGACAAAGAAGCGCAGAAGGTGCACGTTACTTGTGTAAAAATACAGTAATGCAACTAGAGCAATATGGTGTTGCCCAAAGGGTGAAAATAGATGGTTTTCACTTATCCACTGTTGTGTACCACTCTTAAGAGAGTGGCTTAGCACAACAATGACTTATTATTTCTCATTATTCTGTGGGATGGTAATTCAGGTAAGACTCAACTGGGGTTTCTTTTGTAATCAGCTAGGTCCACTTAGTCATGTTCTGCTGGCAACTGAACTAGAATGGATAGACCAAGAATATTTCACCTATATATCTGACTCCTTGATGCTCCTTCAGATGACCTTCTCTCTCTCCATATGGCTAGCTTGGGCTTCCTCACTGCATGGTGATATTAGGGTAATCGTATTTCTTATATAGCAACAGGCTTACGAGAAACAGGACACAGACACATCTTGGTCATCTTAAAGTTAAGCCTGGACTGACACAGCTTTAGTTCTGCCACATTCTCTTGGTCAAAACAAGTAACAAAACCAGCTCAATTTCAAGGAGAAGGGAAATAGACGTTGCCTCCATCTGAGGAATGTCATGCTTGAACATGAAGGGAAGGAATTGATGGTAGCCATCTTTGAAGACTATCCAACAGTATGGCCAAAAAACATGAGAACATATTCAATATCACTGTATTAGTCAAAACAAAATTTTAGCAAGTGAACTCATTTGGGGCTTACCACATTGAGAAATATTTTGTAAAATATAGTATTCAATGTAAGATACATTGATCTTCTTATAAACTGTTGGTGGGAGTTTAAATTGGAACAAATTTTCTGGGAAAGAGTTTGGCAGTATTTATTAAAAACTTTAAACAGATGCCTACATGCTTTGACTCTATAAATTTATACTAATGAATTTGATGTGAGAAATAATTTATGTATTAGGATGTTTCCTGCATTCCTAATAGTGAAGGAGTGGACATGATGAGGAATTATCTAATCTGCAATGTCCAATATGGTAGCTACTAGCCACATGTGGATATATAAATTTAGTCGAAAATTAATTAAAATTTCATAATATTAAAAAATTAGTTCTTCACATTTCAAGGGCTCAGTAGCCATGTATAGCTAGCTCATGGTTGCCTTATTGAACAGAGAGTATTAGAGATCAATTCCACCATTGCAGAAAGTTTTCTTCAATAGTGCTAGATAGGTAACAAGCATTAGGGATATCTGGGAAACTTAATGCATGTCGCAGGTTCCTACCCAAAAGATTATAATTCAAGTCTAGTATGAGACCTGGGGATCTGAATTTCTAACAAGATCTATGCTCATATACACTAATATTTGAGATAGCATGTTTCATACAACGGCTAATAGTATAGGTTTTAATTTGACTTAAAAAAACATAAGGTCAGTGAAAAAGAAAATTGGAAGATGAGGTTGGTAGGGGTGGTTTTTGAGCAGTTTTATGAAACACCCTAAATGTTTCATTGAGTGTCTTACATATTACTTGGTAGACAATAGAATGACTACAACTTTATGAGCAGAGAAGTGGCATGTTTAGAAATAGGAAGATTAATTTGGCAGTAGTTGAAAGGCAGGACTGGCAGTAGAGAAATTGGAGGTGGGTAGACTACATTTATACCACGTCTGTCAGTTTGTTGTACTGTGGTGGCTTGCATGTTGCTGCGATGCTGGAAGCCACGCCAACGGTATTTCAAATACCAGCAGGGTCATCCATGGAAGACAGGTTTCAGTGGAGCTTTGAGATTAAGACTTGGAAGAAGGACCTGGTGATCTACTTCTGAAAAAATTGGCCAGTGAAAACCTTACGAATAGCTGCAGAGCATTATCTGATATAATGCCAGAAAATGAGCCCCTCATGTTGGAAGGTACTCAAAATACGACTTGGGAAGAGCTGCCCCTCAAAGTAGAGTCAACCTTAATGACGTGAATGGAGTCAAGCTTTCAGGACCTTCATTTGCTGTTGTGTCACAACTCAAAATGAGAAGAAACAGGTGCAATAATCTATTAATAATCAGAATATGAATGTACAAAGTATGGATCTATAAAAATTGGAAGTCATAAAAATGAAACAGAATGTATAAAGATCAATATGCTAGGGTTTAGTGAGCTGGAATGGACTGATATTGGCCATTTTGAATCAGACAATCATATGGTCTACTATGCCAAGAATAACAACTTGAAGAGGAATGGCATTGCATTCATCATCAAAAAGAACATTTCAAGATCTATCCTGAAGTACAACGCTGTCAGTGATAGGGTAATATCCATATGCCTTCAAGGAAGACTAGTTAATATGACTATCATTCAAATTTATGCCAACCACTAATGCCAAAAAGGAGAAAATAAAAGATTTTTACCAACTTCTGCAGTCTGAAATTGATCAAACATGCAAACAAGATGCATTGATAACTACTGGAGATTGGAATGCTTAAGTTGAAAACAAAGAAGATAGTTGGAATACACTACCTTGGTGATAGAAACAATGCCAGAGATCACGTGATAGAATTTTGTAAGACCAACGACTTATGCATCGTAAATACCTTTTTCAACAACATACATGGTGACTATACATGTGGACCTTACCAGATAGAAAACGCAGGAATCAAATTGATTACAACTGTGGAAAGAGATGATGGAAAATCTCAATATCATCAGTCAGAACAAGGCTAGGGGCCGACTGCAGAACAGACCATCAGTTGCTCATGTGCAAGCTCAAGTTGAAGTTGAAGAAAGTTCAAACAAGTCCACGAGAGCCAAAGTATGACCTTAAGTATATCCCACCTCAATTTAGAGGCCATCCAAAAATAGATTTGACACAATGAACACTAATGAAAGAAGACAAGAAGAGTTGTGGGATGACATCAAGGACGTCATACATGAAGAAAGCAAAAGACATTTAAAACACAGGAAAGAAAAAAAAGACCTAAATGAATGTTAGAATAGACTCTGAAACTTGCTCTTGAATATAGAGTAGCTAAAGGGAATGCAAGTAATGATGAAATATAAGAGCTGAACAAAAGATTTCAAAGAGTGGCATGAGAAGACAAAGCATTATAATGAAATGTGCAAAGACCTAGAGTTAGGAACCCAAAAGGAAAGAACATGCTCTGCATTTCTCAAGCTGAAAGAACTGAAGAGAAAATTCAAGCCTCGAGTTGCAATTTTGAAAACTTCTATGGGTAAAATATTAAAAGATGCAGGAAGCATCAAAAGAAGATGGAAGAAATACACAGAGAGACTGTACCAAAAAGAATTGGTCAACATTCAACCATTTCAGGAGGTAGCATATGATCAAGTACCAATGGTGTTGAAGGAAGAAGTCCAAGCTACACTGAAGGCATTGGCAAAAAAGAAAAAAAAAAACAAGGCTCCAGGAATTGACAGAATACCAATTGAGATGTTTCAACAAACAGATGCAGCATTGGAGGTGCTCACTAGGCTATGCCAAGAAATTTGGAAGATATATACCTGGCCAACCAATTGGAAGAGATCCATATTTGTGCCCATTTCAAAGATTGGCGATCCAACCAAATGAGGAAATTATCGAACGCTATCATTAATATCACATGCAAGTAAAATTTTGTTGAAGATCATTCAAAAGCAGATGCAACACTACATTGACAGTGAACTGCCAGAAATTCAAACCGATTCAGAAGAGTACCTAAAACAATTGATATTACTGCTGATGTCAGATAGATCTTGGCTGAAAGCAGAGAATACCAGAAAGATGTTTATCTGTGTTTCATTGACTATGCAAAGGCACTGAGTTGTGTGGATCATAACAAATTATAGATAACATGCAAGGAATGGGAATTCTAGAACACTTAGTTGTTCTCATGAGGAACCTGTACATATACCAAGAGGCAGTCATTTGGACAGAACAAGGGGTTACTGCCTGGTTTAAAATCAGGAAAGGTGTGCATCAGGGTTGTATCCTTTCACCATGCCTATTCAATCTGTATGATGAGCAAATAATCTGAAAAACTGGACTATATGAAGAACAACGAGGCATCAGTATTGGAGGAAGACTCATTAACAACCTACAATATGCAGATGATACAATCTTGCTTGCTGAAAGTGAAGAAGACTTGAAGCACTTACTGATGAAGATCAAAGACCACAGCCTTCAGTATGGATTACACCTCAACATAAAGAAAGCAAAAATCCTTGCAACTGGACCAATAAGCAACATCATGATACATGGAGAAAAGATTGAAGTTGTCAAAGATTTCATTTTACTTGGATCCGCAATCAACACGCATGGAAGCAGCAGTGAAGAAATCAAAGGACATATTGCATTGAGCAAACCTGCTGCAAAAGACTCTGAAATGTTGAAAAGCAAAGACATTACTTTGAGGATTAAGGTGTGCCTGACCCAAGCCATGGTATTTTTAATCGCCTCATATGCATGCGAAAGCTGGACAATGCATAAGGAATACAAAAGAAGAACTAATGCCTTTGAATTATGGTGTTGACGAACAATATTGAATAAACTACGGACTGCCAAAAGAATGAACAAATCTGTCTTGGAAAAAGTATAGCCAAAGTGCTCCTTGGAAGCGAGGATGGAGAGACTTCGTCTTGCACACTTTGGACATGTTGTCAGGAGGGACAAGTCCCTAGAGGAGGACATCATGCTTTGTAAGGTAGAGGGTCAGTGAAAAAGAGGAAGACCTCAAAGAGACGGGTTGACACAGTGACTGCAACAATGGGCTCAAACATGGCAAAGATTGAGAGGATGGTGCAGGACCGGACAGTGTTTCGTTCTGTGGTATGTAGGGTCACTATGAGTCAGAACCAACCCAACGGCTTGAGTTGTTTCTGACCCATAGGTCCCATGTGTTACAGAGTAGAACTGCTCCATAAGGTTTTTTGGGCTACAGCCTTTATGGAAACAGATTGCTAGGTCTTTTTTCCGTGACGCTGCTGGGTTAGTTCAAACCACCAACCTTTGGGTTAGCAGCCGAGAGCAAACTGCTTATGCCACCCTTGGACCTATGTAGGAGATTATTTCATAGTTCAGGAAGTGCGATAATAAGATCTTGAACCAATCAGGGCAATAGCAATGACAACAATCAGCAGTTACATGGTAGAGACCCCTTAGAAGTAACATCTGGAACTTGGAAACTGAAATGAAATATGGAACAGATCAGGGGTCTGAGTTTCAAAGCACTCCTCAAAACAGAAATAAAAGCTCAATGACAAAGTTTTTTTTTTATGTTATAATTTTAAGTGCCATTTTTAAAGGTAAAAGACTGGGAAGAAAATTGTTACAGTAAAATATTTGTACAGAATTGCTGTAGTAATTGGCCATGGCTTTTGTTAACCATGAGAGGTTAGTCACATAAGCAATAAGCTCACATTACAGGATGTAGAGATTCTTTTCCTGGTTGTTGTACCAAACAAAATAGATACTCATATGTGGAAGGATTAGGATGAATGGTCTAAAGATGATCATGAATATAGTACTTAATATCATATCAATCAGGCTTTTGATTCTTCGCCCTTAGAAACTTTAAGTAATTTCCTCCTAGTGTGATTAACTTTATCTCTATGTTGATAAAAAACACAATCTTATATTTCATATATCTTTGCCACATCTTATTAAAGATAATAATTTAATCACTTAATAATTGGAATAGAACTTACAGAATGAACACAGGCATTTAGTTTAATTAAAGCTTTTCATAAATGTATAGCAACTGGATAATTGATATTCTAGTAAGGAGTAGAATTGCGAAAATTGGATTATACTTCTTAGGGAGTCATGGTGGGGATATTTAAAATTAGGTCACAATTAGTAAGCCACCTATAATGAAAAATGGAACCTCTGGTGGCATAGTGGTTAAGTGCTATGGCTGCTAACCAAAAAGTCGGCAGTTTGAATCTGCCAGGCCCTCCTTGGAAACTCTATGGGGCAGTTCTACTTTGTCCTATAGGGTCATTATGAGTCGGAATCGACTCGATGGCAGTGGGTTTGGTTTGGGGTTATAATGAAAAATAGTCAAAAATTGTGATATTTACAAATAACGAAAATGTAGAACATCTATGCATAAAATTTAAACATTTTAGTCTCTTGTCCCAATTTCTTAAGATGTATGCTGTGAAGAGTGCCATTTAGTGGAGATAAAATGTTTATCAATATTCGTAACATGCTATAGCAGTTTGTACAATTATTATCTCAGAATGAGGACTGTTACCTGACTTGTATCTAGTTTTTCTTTAAACACTCACACGTGCATATACATTCTCACATACATATACATATGTACGTGTATATAACCAAAACCAAACCCGTTGCTGTCAAGTTCCTTCCGACTCTTAGAGACCTTATAGGACAGAATAGAACTGCCCCATAGAGTTACCAGGGAGTACCTGATAGATTCGAACTACCAACCTTTTGGTAAGCAACTGTAGCATTTAATCACTACACCACCAGGGTTTCTGTACATATATATATACACACACACCTCAAGGAGGAAGGGAGGGCATGGTTGGCAAGCAAACACAGAAGGGATGCGTTATTTGCATAAAAATAAGGTATCATAAAGATTATCTTTATGTAGAACACATAGCTACTTTATAAACATACACTGGTCACAATTATCATTACATTTAAATTTATTTTAGTTTTTAATATGTATTCATATGATTAGGAGTCCTAGTGGTGTGGTGGTTAAGTGCTCGGCTGCTAACCACAAGTTCAGCGGTTCGAACCTACCAGACACTCGACAGGAGAAAAATGTGTCAGTCTGCTTCTGTAAAGATTACAGCCTTGGAAACCCTATGCGACAGTTCTACTGTGTCCTATAGGGTTGCTAGGAGTTGGAATTGACTCGATGGCAATGGTTTTTATTATTATTATTCATATAATGCAATAAATTCATATCTTATTATATACTCTTTGTTGTTAGCCACTTTCATATTTATTACATACACTACATAACAATAGAAGACAGTTATATTGTGCTTACTGTGCACCTGACATTGTTCTAACTACTTTACATATATAATACCCTTTCAGTCCTCACAGGAATCTGGAAACTGAGGTTGGCACTATTATTGTTCCTGTTTTATAGATGAGAAATGTTAGGTAGCCTACTCAAGGTAATACATCTAATAAGTGGCAGAGCATAGATCTGAACCCATGTTCCAGAGAACATGCTTTAAAATGTTGTGAGCTCCCAGATACTAGAGTGTGTAAAATGTGGGTCACCTGTGTTCATATGTATGTGTGTACATGACACACACTGATAACACTGACATGTACATTGAATTCTGTTTTAAAATAGATATACTTATTTCAGATGCTTTGGATTTTCTTAGAATTGGAGAGAATACAGTGTACTGAGAGAGAGGGCATGCCGCTGGGAGAAGCCTGGCTGATTGCCCAGAGGCCTCCGCAGGGTGGCATTTCCTTGCTGAATTAATGAGGAGCTAAAGCTACTCAGTATACCCAGAGATAGTCACACATTTGGTAAAGGAAGGATACCAAAGACACCTGGGTCTGAACTATGGATCAGAATGCCAATTTGGTAGACTACAAGGGCAAATGCCTTTTCAGGGACCGGGATACTCCTGCCCCCTTGCTCATACCAAGATGTAATTTCTGAATCTAAGGTAATTCTTCAAAGACGTTATTTTATCAAGTTTGGGTAACTTTGTGAACCCCAGTTCTGGTATGTTATAGTGGGAGGAAATTATTTAACTTCCCTGTCTCAATTTCTTCTTCTGAAAAATTGGGTCAATACTAATATCTAACTCATAGGTTGTGGTGAAAATTAAGTGAGGGAATAAATATCAAAAACAGCATCTGCAACATGAACAGCACATTATTACTCCTGCTATTATTCTATTCATGGTAAACTCTCAGATCAAGCATTTGCAAATTCAAATCAAATCTGGTGATTTCGATGAAACACAACATTTTACACGGGTTTCTCAGGCCTTCCTGCCTGTGTAAGCATACCATTTGTCTGAAAATCAGTTCTCCAAAAGGAGTTCACTTCTGCAAAATGAGCGCAGCAAAATATCTTTAAAAAGTTGATTTAATATTTGACAGGTTTTGATGAATTGGTCATTTGGCAAATGGGTTTTATGCTGATTTATCCATCTGTTGAACTGGCTTTTGGCAAATGGATCTTGCACAAATTTACCTAGAACTCCTTTTTGTGGTTCCAGTGTAATCTGTATTCACTTATAAGGAAAGACACTTGTGCTAAGACTTCCTTACTCCGTGACAAATGTGGACTTTGAATCTAGGCATATATGCTGAGTTTGTTATTGGAATCCATCCTATTTGCCAATAAAAATTTTTTGATTAAAATTTCCTTACTGTACTCTAAGATTTCTGCTGAGAAGACTTTATTAGGCCAATCATTTTTAAATCAAGACTTGAATTTCTCTTTATGTTATGTTTTGTGATGGACTCTTTTAGGAGGATTTTATTATTTGAAAAAAAAAAATCCATTCTTTCAGCATTTCTAAACCACATTATCCTTAAACACACCATCATACTTATTAAATCTGCCTGTACATAGATACATTGTTTGACTTTTCACAAGCCTTAAAATCCCTTGAAGGAAGAAATTCCTTCAATCTTTGTTATTTCAAGCATCTGCTAATGGGTAAACTATCCTACTGGCTAAACTCTGACAGTATAGATAAAATGGTTATTATTTGAATGTCTTGTATTTTATGATGCTTGATGATATTTTAAAACCATTTTCAGGATGAAAGTTCAATAGAAAGTGATGAATTTGATATGAGTGATTCAACACGGATGTCAGCTGTGAATTCCGATCTTAGCTCCAATCTTGAGGAAAGAATGCAAAGTCCCCAGACTCTTCACGGCCAGCAAGATGGTAAGCCATTCGAATCGAAACAAACAAAAACAACAACAACCAAAAAGTCAGAATCTGTTAAAACAACCACCACCTTTTACTTGGGTGAAAATTTTTATCTGTTTCTATGGGGACCAATTTCTGTGAACTCAGGTCATATTATCTACTTCATTATTTTTGGATTCAAGTGCTTTAGTCAAAACTAGGATGTTAGACTGATTTCTACACAGAAATCAGTTATAAAATCCAAGCTTATCAGTGTTTTGCTTCCTGACCTTAAAATATAATTTTTTCAGTGTAGTTTGGGTTTCCGTGATGTTTTCTAGCTTTGGTTTCTCAGACTATCATTCATCTGTCTGTGTTAAGTAGCGATCAAATGATTAATTTGGGTATTTTTCTTTTACCTAAAAGACAAAGTTGCAACCCAAAATATATTGATATAAAATGACAACTTACCAGAGTGATTTTTCTGGATAAGCAGATATAGAGCTATTTTTTTTTTTCAGCTGTAAAGGAAAGAAAGACAATGATTTCTTATTTCTGGTCCATCAAAACTTCCTGACTCACTCCCCTGTTCTTGATGGGAAGAAAGCTGGTGTATACGTATACCAAGTAGAAGAGGTAGTTAACACTTTAGGCCCAATATTTTCAGAGATTAAAAAAAAAAATCTTTGTTAACTTTTGTCTTTGTAAGTATGAAATTGTGCATGCAAGTAAATGTGCCTTATTTGGGTAATTGTAGATGAAATTTAAGGGATATAAATAGAAGAAAATTGGCCAATTTTATTCAAAATCCGTTGATTATTTCTATAATTAACAAGTTTACATGATCTATTTGACTGTATAGTTTTGTCCCTACATCTCTTTATAGGGGGAATTATTCCTTGCTTTTCTCACACTTGCTATTAAAAAATGGTTGCAAAAGATTGCTGAATTTCTAGCTGCTATTTGTATTCCATGTTGGCAAGGCTGAAGAAATTCCTAATTATAAGCATACAGAGAGTCCAAAAAAAGAGAACTTTTCTTTTTCTCATTTCAAAAGAGCCTAAAAGATTTTAGTGTCCTTACTGGCACATACTATGAGGAAAGAAAGAGTGTGCTGATCAATGATTGCAAAATTATGTACTACTTGCTACAAAATAGCTATTGCAGTAGGCAGGACGTTTATTTAGGAATACTGTAAGAATGCAGTTATTCTGGTTTATATATGAGTTATCCTATTTCTTCCAAAATATGAGTAGACAGCCTTGGGTTTTGATTTATTTTTTTTCTTGGAATGGAAATTGTCAGGCATCAGGGACATAGAGTAACTGAAATATTCTATATACCTATGTCTTTATCTTCACTTGCTTGTTTGTTTATGTATGTCACATATTTTATACCATCACCTTTTTTAGTTAAAAATTTTGGAGAATGTAAATAGCAAGAGAGTGTTCCTTATGCAAAGGCATAGTTTTCTTGATCGCTAGTTGTGGATCTTTGGCTACGGCACAGATGATGTGATGATAAATTCACATTAACTTTAATAAAATGCATTGGAATAACTTCAAATAGTATTTCCTCTGGAGGGAAAACATTTTCTCATGATATACTGATGTCGGAATCAAGGGTAAGGAAATATCTACTAGTTCCTGCTTGACTTCAGTAAACTTAAGCTTGTCAGCTTTCAAGTGATTATGTTGGAATCCATCTCAACCTCCTTTCCCAACTCCTCCCTCATCCAATAGACCCGGCCTTCCTCACCCCTTTCTAATATTATTAAAATAGGCTTCTCCGTGATATTTCTTTTTTTAGTCCACTATTTTTTTTTTTTTTTGTACCTGATGCAGCAACTTTCCTATCAATTTCTGCTTAAAATCCTTCAAATGACTCATTGTTATCCACACTCTAAATTCATAGGGTGCAACGCAAAGTCCTAAGTATGTTGTGAGAGACATACTGCTTAGAGTACCAACATCCATACTTGTTGAGGTAAGGTGAGAGGTGGGGACTTGTGGCTGAATCCTAAACTAAGCACAGCAGCCATGGGCATGGTATCAGGAAGGTGCTCATGATTCCTTTCAGGCAAATGAGATGAGAGCAATCGTTTGCTAGAAGTTCTGAGATGGACATTTCCTTAGACTTCTGACGTAACTTCTGAGAGACACTATGTTCTGTTTTCCCTGATTATGGGTAAGAAAACATGTAGCCTAAAATGTTGTTTATGGCTATATTGTAACCTCAGGGGGCCAGCAGCCTAAGCATGAATCTAGGACCAGCTACCTAATTTGTGGGGCCTAGTACAAAATAAAATATGAAGCCCATTATTTAAAAAACAGGAAAAATATTCTATTAAAGGTACTAAAAATATAATGTTTTACCTTTCTTCTACCATCTCTCAACTTCTCATGGTATTTAATGCCAGTATAAGTAAAGAAAAATTAAATTTTGTTATTCCTTTCTGTTGTGTGATGCCAGTTTCAAATACTTTAAAATAAGAGCACTTAACTTGTATGTGAAATCTCCAAAATTGCACAATTTGTATTTAATAGCTTGTGCATGCATTTGTATTTTATTCTTAACAGAACAATGGAAATGCTTCACAAACCTAAAATCAACTATTTTCATTTAATTTCTTGATACACACACTCTACTTTAGCTTACCGATAAGTACTCAAGGACTGAAAGGAAAAGGAACTATGCGTTGTCTTATCTTTTCCTTTTCTTCTATGCCATCATTTTCAGTGACGGTGTAAGAGAATATGATATTTGTGTGTGTGTGTTTAACACCATTGCCTCCTTTCTGCACTCAAAGCAAACTCTGGTTCAAACCAAAAGCATGACTTCCTGGGGCTGTTGGTGCCTCTGCTTACTCAGTCGTAGACATAACATGCTTACCTTTGTCTTGCTAAACTATCATGCTTCATGAATCCATTGGAACTGTGTATTTATAGGGCACTGAAAATCCTATCTGAGCCCTGGTAGTGCAGAGGTTAAGAGCTATGGCGAGCTACGGCTTCAAACAAAAAGATCGGCAGTTCGAATCCACCAGGCACTCCTTGGAAACCCTATGGGGCAGTTCTACTCTGTCCTATTGAGTCAGTGTCAGTCAGAATCGACTTGATGGCAACGGATGGTGTGTGGTAAAGAATGCTATATGAGCATCAAGAAATGGCAGACATACATATTGAATATATATGCTTTGCTCACATTAATGCTTCGTTGTCCCACTGAACTTCACTTACAAAACACAAGTTCTAAGATGAAATAATCAAGAATTTCCAGGTGGTGAGAGCAGAGCAATAAACCGTGCACAGGGCCCTTCTGATTGTGGAACCCCGTGTGACTGTATAGGTTGCATGCCTGTGAACTTGGTCTTGTGTGAATGTGATATCATGGAAGCTAAGAAGGGACATAATAGCTAACATTTGGGGCTGTTGCTCTGTGCCAGAGGCTATGTTTTGGACTTTTTATGGTATTCTTGCAATAAATCAAGTGAAATATATTTTTATTCCCAATTTTAATAACTGATGACTAAAGCATAGAGAGATTGATTGATTCGACAAACATCTCCAGCTAATATGTGACAGACCAGTGCTTGAACCCAGGGAATTTGATTCCAGATCCCATTTCAGAGCAACAGAACAGAAGGTCGTATACTCACAGGTGGATTTAACAAAGGTAACATTTATTTACTTATTTTACATTAAAAAAAATTTACTGTGTTTTAGGTGAAAGTTTACAGTGCAAATTAGTTTCTCATTTGAAAATTTATACACATGTGGTTTTGTGACATTGCAATCCCCACAGTGTGTTAGCACTCTCCCTGTTTCCCTTTTCACCCTGGGTTTTCCATGTCCATTTGTCCAGTTTTCTTGTCCTTTCCTGCCTTTTCCCCTTTGCTTTTGGGCAGGTGTTGCCAGTTTGGTCTCCTACACTTGACTGAACTGAGAAGCACATTCCTCATGTGTGTTATAGTTTGTTTATAGGCCTGTCTAATCTTTGGCTGAAAGGTGGACTTTGGGAGTGCCTTTAGTTCTGAGTTAGCAGGGTGCCTAGGAGTCATAATCTCAGGAGTTCCTCCAGTCTCTGTCAGACCAGTAAGTCTGGTCTTTTTTTGTGAATTTGAATTCTTTTCTATATATTTTTTCCTGCTCTTTCCCGGGCCCCCTATTGTGATCCCTGTCAGAGTGCTCAGTGGTAGTAGCCAGGCACCATCTAGTTTTTCTGGGCTCCTGCTGGTGGAGGCTGTGGTTCATGTGATCCATTAGTCCTTTGGACTAATATTTTCCTTGTGTCTTTGGCTTTTTTTCCTTCTCCTTTGCTGTGAACGTGATGGAACCAATAGATGTATCTTAGATGGCTGCTGGCAAGCTTTTAAGACCCAAGACACTACTCACCAAAGTAGGGTGTAGAATATTTTCTTTATGAACTATGTTGTGCCAATTGACCTAAATGTCCTCCAAGATTATGGTCCCCATCCCTCAGCCCCAGGAACTTGGTCCCTCAAGGTGTTTGGATGTGCCTAGGAAGCTTCTATGACTTTGCCTTGGTCAAGTTGTGCTGACTTCTCCTATACTGTATGTTGTCCCTTCCTTCAGCAAAGTTAACACTTGTCTAGTATGCAGTTAGTGATTTCCCTTTCCCACCCCTCCCCTCCCTCATAACCATCAAAGGTTGTTTTTTTCTGTGTGTAAACTGACTCGACAGCACTGGGTTTGGTTTTTTTTTTTTGGTTTCAACCTTTTTTTGAGTTTTTATAATAGTGGTCCCATATAATATTTGTACTTTTGTGATTGACTTACTTCACTCATATTAATGCCCTCCATTAATGCCATCCACAATTAATGCCTATTAATGCCTTCATCCATGTTGTGAGATGTTTCATGGATTCATCATTGTTCTTTATAGTTGCATAGTATTCCATTATGTGTATGTACCATAGCTTGTTTATCCAAAGTTAACATTTTGCCAACATCTACCTTCATCCTTTCCTAGAGGGAAACTCTGCCCTTAAGTTAGAGCTACTATTCACAGTTTTAAACTTTAACCACATATATACTACTACGTGTGTTTCAGTAAACAATGTATAGTTTTGTTTTGGCTGTTTTAGAATTTTCTGTTACCATAGAGATGTATATGGCCTTTGCTTGCTTTTTAAAAATTTCAGATTTTTTTCTTTTTTTTAGATTTATTAGTGATAATGTAACTTGAGGTCATATAATGTATAACGTAAAACATACAGCAACATTACCTGTAACCCATTGCTGTCGAGCCGATTCCAACTCATAGTGACCCTGTAGGACACAATAGAAGTGCCCCCTGGGATTTCCAAGGAGCAGCTGGTAGATTCAACCTTTTGGTTAGCCAACATTTTAGTGAGCCAATCTTTTGGTTAGCAGCCGAACTCTTAACTGGTCTTATTTTATAGTTATGACTGATTCATAATCCTACTTACCTTTTCCTTAGTCAATTTGTTTTCCAGTCTCTAAGATTACTACTTCATAATTACGTCTCTGAGACTCTGAGACCCCTCTCTTCCTCATCTCACCCTGAAATGATTGTTTTACTTACAACTTAATTAAGAAAATAGAAGGAACCACATATAAAGTATATCACAATTTCACCAGCAAAACTTCCAAACTACCTGCATCTGTACCCATGCCATAAAGTCAGCCTTTCTAACTCTTTCCGTGGATAAACTCTTCCTGTTTCAACCAAAACCTAATCCTTCCCTTACACGTTAGATCCGTCACTCTTCTCATTGAGTTTTCTCTTGCAGTGATCTCTTCTTTATCCTATACCGTTGGTTTTCTTCACTCTGCTGGATTCAATGAATCAGCATATAAGCATGATGTAATATGTACTCTTTTTACAGCACCTCCATTGATCTCATTGTGCTCTTTCATTTATTGCTCCATTTCTTTGTACTACTCTCTCCAACACACTTTACAGGAAGTTCATTGAAATGATTATCTCATCATCTCCACTTCCTCATCTCGTAGGCTTTCATCTTCACTACTCTGGTTCATGTGAAGATCACTAACAGTCTTCATGTTGCCTAATTTACTGGTCAACCCTTAGTCCTCATCTCACTGAATGCTGATGGTTAAGGACAACACACTTTGTTTTCTGTAGACCTTCATTCTCAGTCACCTTTGTGAACTCCTCTTCCTCATCCCATTCTTTAGGGGGTGGAGTGCTCAAGGGTGCAGGCCTTAACTTTTTCCTCTGCTACACCCGATTTCTGAGTGATCACATCTGATCATGTGTCTCTAAATACCATCTGTACCCTGATGAATCCCAAATATACTTCCCCAAGCCCTGTCATTTTTCTTGAGATCAGGCTTATGTGCCCCTACCTAGTTCCTAGATTCTAACATTTTTCAGAGGACTTATCACTGTATGAAGCTACTTTTATTTTTATTAGTTAGTAACCATTTCTCTTCTAGAATGCAAATACCACATTAACTGATGGATCTTCTTAAATTTTTAATTTCCCTTTTATTTGCTCTATTTGAGATCATTCTTACATGATCCATTATTTAAGTAACTAAAATATAACCTTTCACCATAATTATGATTTTTCACACAAGTTTTATATATTTTTTGTTCTTTCTTTTCTTTTTTCCTCCAGCTGCACAAAGACACTCTCCTAGGTAACCCATATTGACTACCTATTCTACATTCCTTATTTTTCTCGGTACTTATGAATGTAATTAGACATACATATGTGTGTGTGTGTGTGTGTGTGTGTGTGTGTGTGTGTGTATAGTGGCGACCAAAAGGACATGGTCTCTATTTTATGTAACATGCAGTCTATAGTAGCACTTTTAGTTTCTGTCTGTCTTTCTTAGATCAGTGGGAGCTCTGAGTGCTAAGCCTAGATTGAAGATGTTTAGATCTTTAGATCTTACCTCACAGCAGAAAACAGATAAATTATTTACTGCAAATGTCAGTTTAGTAAAAATTAAATAATAATTTGTATATTATAAATGTATTCTAGGTAATTTATGCCATAGGTTAACATTCTTAATTCTAATGATTTGAATTGCTTATCATTAAATAAAATCACAATTTCACTTTAAAAACATTGTTGCTCTCATGGTCAAAAGATTAGAAGACAGTTTCTGTATTACTTACAATTTCCAAAACTTATATAAGTATCTTGTTTTGAATCTCCTTGGGGGGAAAAAATTAAATCCTGCTGATGTCTACTTAGTCTTTCAAGGCCTAGTTAGAATAACTAGAGCAAATACCTACCTCTAGAACCTAGAGTTCGATCAGAGTTAGATCCATAGACTACTGGTGTCCAAAGAGGTGCTATTAAGAGATCTATTGGAAAAATATTTCTATAGTAAATATTTTTTCATGATTATCTGAGCCCCATTGGCTTCTGTAGTAGGAATCTTTGCCTCCCACTGAAACTTATATGCTGCAGAATTCTCCTGAAATAGGAAGAATATTTGGGGCTGGGTAGCCAAAAAAGAGGCAAATATCTTATTAAGAAATATAATTCTCTGAAAGGTATCTTACTTAGAGCAGGGTAAATGGTGAGTACAAGGACAAATGGTGAGAGGTTCAATATATCAGTATCCATTCAACAAGTATGCATTAAGCGCTAGGATACCAGCCAATGGGGATAAAAAAGCATGAAAAATGACATATGAGGTTGAATTGTATGGAATTGCCTTGAAGCATTCAAGCCTGAAAATGACTTAAAACAGAACACGAAGGATATGAGAATGAAGTATTTTTGAAATTGGCATGTATTTCTGTTTCAAATAACTACACGTGTACATTATACATACCTTGACCTGTACACTTGTGAAATTATCTTAATCCTGTTTTAGGTGGAAAGATAAAAGGGAATAAATACAAGAGATAGTGATTTAGTTGTGGGATAAATAAGTAGGGTAGTTGGAATTCCACTTTTTCTTCTATCCGAATTTAGATGATATGCTAATCTGGCAGCATAAGACTCTTGCTTGGAGAGTTTATAAAAAATCTACATTTATAGACCCACCTCATACGGGATGACTAAAACAATCCTGTGGGGGGAAAAATGATAGCCAATGTTTCAGATCCTACTTCTGAAGATACTCCGTACGTTTCTGCCCAGCAGTTCTGAGTGCCAAGATGGCAACAGTCTAAAGGGCATTAATTCATGTGGGTGCAGTTCATATTGAAATGCTATTTTGGGCCAGTGTTACTTTATAACTTCTGAACGAGGATTAATATACAAGGCTGTAGGGTTTACAGTTAGCTCTGTTTTCTTAGTTTTGAAAATTGCTACATGCTGCAGTTCCTTAGTAACTTTCGAAAACCTTCCTAAGGAAATTTACAGCCTGTTTTGAGTCTTACCTATCTGAATATTGCACACACTGGATTTAATTTTAAGACACTCACCGCAAAAACGTATACACACGATACTCTTTTACTGCTCAGCTTATATGTGAATAAAACCTTAGTGAAAATATGCTTGTGACTGAAATTGCATCTAATTTGGCTGAATAGAAGAGTTTCAAGTAATTATTAAAGCATATAAACCAGCAATAAAAGCAACTACCATTCACCATTTCATTTAGTTGGAAAATCTAATGAAACATGTTTTTAATAAAAATGATGTAAAAGAGTATACTTAGCAGGAAATTAAATTTAGCAGTTAATTTTTTATGATGGTGAGTTTTAATTAGAAAAGCTATTAAAATGTTTTTTCAAACTGAACGTCGAATTCCCTAGTGCGGTTATGTTGTCTTGTGTAAGTCATTTTCTTTTTTCTGCAAGTTTCTTTTCCTTTAATTGTTTCTTCTTGCTCAGGAAATTTTGCATAAAGCAAAAATAGTGTGAAGAATTTTTTTTTTTTTTTTTTACAGAAATGTGATAAAATGTTTGACTTCCAAAACTGAGTCTGTTCTTGACGGCGTTATTATTCTCAATTTTTAAATTGCATACACTCTGGACTTAAATGCTATAATGCTGCTGTGTTTCTGTAATTCAAGGTGTCCTAAAGCCAGATTTGAAGGACTTTACATGATGAATTTGTTTAATTCTGGGTCGTGGTTAAGCTGTAGAAAGCTTTCTCTTCACAATAGTTGCTCTATAAATAATTATATTTGCCAAAACATAAGTTACTTTTGTAAGTAATATGCAGAAATCAGATAATTGGAAGGAATGCTGCTATGAATTAGAGGAAATTTTGATCGCTAGATCCTTTTGTAATATTGATGTGTATATGTTTAATCATTTGAAATTTCTTTTAAGCAGTAATTCTTTTACTTCCAAAAGCAGAAGAGCAATTTGGCTTACGTATAAAGCACAAGTATGAAAAAATGAAGCTTACTTATCCATTTATGTAAAACAGTTTTGTAGGGAATATTTTTTTCTTCTTGCATTTGGGGTTGAATTATTAGGAAGTTTGTTATACCTCTCTCTTAAGTTAAAATTCTGCCTTTAAATGTTTTACCCATATTATGTAGGTTGCTTTTAATGTAAATGAGTCTTTGTTTAGAAACTTAGCCTATTGACTTCAGAGTGAGGGTTGACACACCCCAGACCAGACCAATCTCAGGTAGGTCCTAGTCCTCTGGAAAACTGGAGGAAAGTGGCTTGGCTCCAGGCTTGCCTTGGAGAGTCTAATCTGATAAGGGAAGGATGCCACTTCTGGGTTAGCTCTTTGTTTCAAAATACTGCTTTTGTGGTTTGTCATTATCTTCATGACTGTGCTCCCTGGTCCACTGGTCCACGAATGGTTACATGGATCCAACGTTCAATGTTTCAGCATCTCCAGTAGATGTCAAAATTTTGTCAAAATCAAGTTGTTGTTAGGTACTATCAAGTTGTTTCTGACTCATAGTGACCCTGTGCACAACAAAACAAAACACTGCCTAGTCCTGGACCATCCTCCTACTCATTAATATGTTTGGGCCCATTGTTGCAGCCACTGTGTTAATCCTTCTTTTCACTGACCCTCTACTTTATCAAGCGTGATGTCTTTTTCCAGGGACTGGTCCCTCCTGATAACGTGCAAAGTACGTGAGACGAAGTTTTGCCCTCATTGTTTCTGAGGGGCATTCTGGCTGTACTTCTTCCAAGACAGACTTCTTCATTCTTCTTACAGACTATGGTATATTCAATATTCTTTGCCTGCACCATATTTCAAATGCATCAATTTTTCTTTGGCCTTCATTATTCATCGTCCACCTGTACAAAATGTACAAAGCCAAATAGTGGATACTAAACCTTTTATTCCTTGAATAGTGAGTTTTGTCTGTTAACGCTTAAGTAAAGTTAAGAATCAACATGTCACTGGAGAGATGTTAGAAAATCTCTCTCTCAGGCATTTATTCAAATACATTTTGAACCTGTGAATTCATGTGTCTAGTCATATTATAGAAACAGAACCAGTTAACCAGTTGCTGTCGGCTTGATTCCAACTCATGGCAACCTCATACGTTGCCAACTAGGTATGCACAATATAGGGTTTTCAAGGCTGTGACCTTTTGGAATTAGATCGCCAGGCTTTTTTTTGAGACAACTCTAGGTGGATTTGACCTGCCGATCTTTCAGTTAGTAGCGGAGTCCTTAACTGCTTGCACCTCTCAGGGACTCCTATAGAATCCCAACCAACTGAATTTTTTGAATTTGAAAGTTTTGAGCAACTACCTTTTTCCCATTGTTTTTGTTTGTGTGTTTGTTTTTACTACTCTCTGGTTAACCTCAGGAAACCCTGGTGGTGTAGTGGTTAAGAGCTATGGCTGTCAACCAAAAGGTCAGCAGTTTGAATCCACAAGGTGCTCCATGGAAACTCTATGGGGCAGTTCTACTCTGTCATATAGGGTTGGTATGAATTGTGATTGACTCGACAGCAGTGAGGTTTTTTTTGGGGGGCTAACCCCATTGCCGTGGAGTCGATTCCTACTCATAACAATCCTATAGGACAGAGTAGAACTGCCCTTTAGGATTTCCAAGACTGTAATCTTTATGGGATCCCTGGAGAAGCAACAATTTAATGGTCGGCTGCTAACTGAAAGGTTGATGGTTCAAATCGACCCTGCGACTACATGGGGGAAAGACCTGGTGTACTCCTGTAAAGATTACAACCTAGAAAACCCTTTGGGGAAATTCTACTCTGTCCCACAGAGTCATATTAGTCAGAATCGACTCCACGGCTCACCACCACCACTACAACAACGACCTTTATGGAAGCCAACTACCACATCTTTCTCCTGTAGAGCAGCTGGTGAGCTCAAACCACTGACATTTGGGTTAGCAGCTGAGCACTTAACAACACCACACTATGCTGTGCTTCTTTACAACTTTCTTGTTGCTAATGTAGGTCAGCTAGTTATTACTTTTTTTTTTTAAATAGCTTAGACTTTAGGCAAAAACAATTTCAATGTTGAATAGGGCTTTGAAGTTGGTATTGTAATGAGAGCTGTACAAAAAGATAAAGCAACTACAAAATGGGGCCAAATTGACCAGAAAAATCTTTATTTACTCCAGTTCACAGGGACCATAATTAGATGATAGATGAATAGAAGGAAAGAACTGTTGGATGGTGTTATGGATTGAATTATGTCCCCCCAGAATATGTGCTATAAATCCTAACCTCTATGTCTATGGTTATAATCCCATTTTGGAATGGTGTTGTCTTGTTATGTTAATGAAACAGCAGTATCTTGGGTTAATCTCTTTTGTATCTTGGGTCAATCTCTTTTGAAATGTAAAAGAGATTAAACAAGCAGAGTAGAGATGGAGGAAGAGAGATGCGAAGCCCCATGAAGATCGCCCAGAAGCAGAAGCTCAAAGAGACAAGGACCTTCCTTCAGAGCTGACAGAGAGAGAGAGAGAGAGAGCCTTCCTCTAGAGCTAGGGCCCAGAATTCAGACTTCTAGCTTCCTGAACTGTGAGAAAACAAATTTTTATTTGTTAAAGGCATCCATTTGCGGTATTTCTATTATAGCAGCACTAGATAACTAAGATGAAGGAAACCCTATGGGGCAGCTCTACTCTTCCTATAGAATCCATATGAGTCAAAATCTACTCCACAGCACAGCACAACAACGACCTTCACAGAAGCTGGCTGCCACATCTTTCTCCTACAGAGCTTCTGGTGAGTTTAATCCACCCACCGAGCACTTAACCACACAACACTAAGCTGTGCTTCTTGTTGCTAATGTGGGTCAGCTAGCTATTACTTTAAAAAAAAAAAATAGTTTAGCCTTTAGGAAAAAACAATTTTAAAATTGAATACAGAGGTCTAGTGAGAGTAACAAGCACTCAGAGGCAATCTCTACCACCCCACCACCAGCCAGCCTCACCCGTGGGGGTGGGAGGGGCAGAAGAGAGGAGTTCGCCATTCGCAGGCCAGCCTTGTTGACTGGGGAAGGGTGGTGATGGCCAGCCTGCTAAATTTGGCCGCCCCATTGGACTTGTGCCTGGAGGGCAAATGCCTTCGTCTGCCTCTCCCCCCCTCCCCCCGCTACATCTCTGGGTAAATAAACTTTTGAAGTTGGTGTTGTGATGACAGCTGCACAAGTACATAAAGGAACTACAAAATGGGGCCAAATTGACCAGAAAAATATTTGCTAAAGTTCATAGGGGTCATAATTACATGGTAGATGGCTAAAAGGAAAGAACTGATGGATAGTATTGAAGAAAAGCGTTGAAAGGGCATTTCAGTTTATTATAGGTTTGTAGTATAATTGTTTTCTTAGTCTTTCTTCCCTACTTGACTGAGAACACTTTGGGGGCAGTGAACATAGCGTATCTTATTCCTGCACCCTTGCAACCCCCTTTGAAGCCAACCATAGTATTTGACATATAGTAGAAAATAAATACTTTTTGAATAGAAATAGTGTTTTGAAATTTCTCCCCCATGTGATTACTTCTGTAGTGAAAGCACACCCACCTCTTAGACTCAGTTTTTCTTACCAATGTTACACAGTTCTTTTCTTTTCCAGGGGTAGATATTCTGTTCTTTTTACATCTTACTGTGGGAATCCTGATAGCTATGCTCTCTCCCTCGTCTACCTCACAGATCTACTCAAGAGCAATGAAGTGATAAAGCAGTTTTGAGATGATAAGGTAGATTCATTAAGAAGGCAGCATGAAGAAACTCTTAATGGTAAATCATGAGACCTGGTTTCTTATCCCAGTTCTGCCAGTGTAGTGGTTAAGGTTGTATGTCAGTTTGGGTGGGCCATGATTCTTAGTGGTTTGGCAGTTTTATGTAATGATATGGTTTGGCAATTATGTAAAGATGTAGTTTGCAGTTATATAATGATATAGTCATCCTCTTTCCCCAGCCACTCCCCGTATTGCCCAATGGGTTCATGAACAGAGTGGCCATGGAGGCAGGGATGGAGGTTATGCATGGGCTCAGTAACATGGACTTTCTCTCACTAAGGCCAACTTGGCTACAGCCACTGCTGAATGCTCAATCTACCAGCAGCAGAGACCAACAGTCACCAATATGGCACCATTCCTTGAGGCGATCAGCCAGCAACCTCGTTGATTACGTTGGACTGCTTCCATCATGGAAAGAGCAGCGTTTCATTCTTACCAAAATAGACACTTACTGTGGGTATGAATGTGCCTTTCCTGCATGCAACACCTCTGCCAAAACTACTGCCTGTGTACTTACAGAATGCCTTATCCACTGTCATAGTATCCCACACAGCATTACCTTGAATCAAGGATCTCACTTCACAGCAAATGAAGTATGGCAATAGGCTCATGGTCATGAAATTCACTGGTCTTACCATGTTTTCCCGTCATCCTGAAGCAGATGGCTTGATAGAGCAATAGCCTGGCTTTCTAAAGACCCAAGTATAGTGTGAGCTAGGTACAAGCACTTTGCAGTGTTGGGACAGTGTTCTCCCAGAGGCTGTATATGCTGTAAACCAACCAAAAAAAAAAAAAAAATCAAACCCAGTGCCATCAAGTAGACTCCGATTCATAGCGGCCCTATACCACAGAGTAG
Source organism: Elephas maximus indicus (assembly GCF_024166365.1). Taxonomy (NCBI): domain Eukaryota; kingdom Metazoa; phylum Chordata; class Mammalia; order Proboscidea; family Elephantidae; genus Elephas; species Elephas maximus. The sequence goes on along the minus strand of NC_064829.1, from coordinate 41,753,663 downwards.
AACTGCCCCATAGATGGTGCTGTAAACCAGTGCCCATATATGGGGCTGTTTCTCCCTTAGCCAGGATTCACAGTTCCAGGAATCAGGTGGTGGAGATGGGAGTGACACTACTCATTTCACCCATGGTGACCTACAAGCAAAAATTTTGCTTTCTGTCTCCCTGACCCCGTGCTCTGTGGGTCTAGAGGTCTTAGTTCCAAAAAAAAAAAGAAATGCACCCAACTGGAGACACAATACAGATTCTATTGAGCTGGAAGTTAAGAATGCCACTCAGCCACTTTGGATTCCTCCTGCCTCTGGATCAACAGGCAAAGAAGGGAGTTATCATATTGGCTGGTGTGATTGACCCTGACTACCAAGGGGAAATCCAATTAATGTTGCATAATGGAGGTGAAAAAGAGTACTCTGGAATACAGGAGATCCCTCAGGGCATCTCTTAGTACCACCATGCCCTGTGATTAAAGTTAATGGAAAATTATAACACCACAACAATATATAACACCCTGCTAAAGGCTGACATGACTACTACTAATGAAGGTTTGGGTCACCCCACCAGGCAAAGAACCACTACCAGCTAAGGGTAAAGGGAATACGGAATGGGTAGTGGAAGAAGGTAGTTCTAAATACCAGTTACAACCACGTGACCAGTTGCAGAAATGACAACTGTAATTGTCATGAGTATTTCTTCCTTGTTTTATTATGTATGTATATACATATGTATATATATGTCTGTATATATGTGCATATATATGTATATTTATGACTCACAGCAACCCTACAGGACAGGGTAGAACTGCCCCATAGAGTTTCCAAGGAGAGGTTGGTGAATTTGAACTGCTGACCTTTTAGTTACCAGCCTGAGCCAACCACTGCACCAATATATGCACATAGCAATTATTTTCATTTTCTTCCCTTATCCCATCACTTATAAAATATAAGATGTGAACAAGACTAGTGTGTTTTTGGTTGTACATGTGTTAGTTGTATCACGTTAGGCATAGCGCCTACGGCTACATGAGCCAAGAGGCGCCTCCAGCCTGACACCTGACTCACAGACTTAGAGTTTGCCAGCCTCTGCAAGTGTGTGAGCCACTTCCTCTGGATAAATCTCTCTCTCTCGTATATATACATACACACACACACACACACTTCACTGGTTTTGCTTCTCTAGATAATCCAGCCTAAAACACCCAATAACTACTTCTTCAGCCATATTTAGGAATTATTAACGTATTTGGGCAACCATTTCTTTATCTATAAATGAGAATCTTAGATAATCTCTCTCTAAGTTTCATTCTAGCTCTAGAACTCTGAGTGTTCACCCCTTTAGGGTTCGCTTTCTTGCCTACTATACCTCTGGGGTCTGCACTCTGACAATACGCTTTCCTTTAAAAATAAATGGGATTCCGTCATTTACTACAAATCTCTAAACTGGCTTATGAGTCTGTTTAGACTAGAGAAAGGGAGTCAAGAAAAATGGAGAACCTTCTCATCCTACTCCTGCTTGACCCTTTCCATCTAAAAAAAGCCTTTTTAATTCCAAGATAAACATTTTTGGAGTACTTAGAAAATCAGGGTTATTGCTGAGGGATTACACTTCTGACTCTCCTGGAATCTCCCTCCCATCTTGACTGAAAGAATCCTCCAAAGTCATCCTGTGTCTTGCTTTTGCTGCCAACTTACTATGCCTTTGGTAAGAAGCCACCATTAACACGAAGGCTTGTTGGTGATGCCAAATGCTGTTAAATTAATGCTCCCCTTTTTTCCTCTTTGAAGAACATCATTCGTAAGAATTCTTATTCCCTTCTGAATGTATGTATATATCTCTGTGTATGTGTGTTTATGTGGACAGAAAGAGTGTGTGTTTTAATTCTTTTGAAAATAATTACTATTTTCCTTCAAGCATTTCTCCTAAAATCTATCCTGAGGGCACTGGAGAGTTTCTTAGAATTTACTGCAGCAGCACCATTATCATATCTTTGACAACCTTAAATGTCCATATAATTTCTGAAACTTTCAGTTGTTTTGGCAGCTAAATATCAGTCAGTCCATCTGTCACTATTGGGATTTATTTCTCTAAGATAACACTATTGATATGGTATAACAAAGTCTTGGACAAAAGATCTTCACATCACACAGAATTCAAAATGCAATTCTTCACTGCTTAGCTCTGTCTTTATTTAAATCTATGCTAACGCAATCAAGAGAAATCAGATTATCATTAAAAGTATAGGGATTTTAGTACTTCAAAAGCCAATATCTGTGCTCTGAACTGGTCTCTATGTTTAATCATTTAAAGCATGTCGACAACAGCAGCAGTTTCTTCATTTAAAATGTCATGTACATAATTCTGTTTTAAGAGTCGATTAAAAAAAAAAAAGCCTCTAAATTCTCATTGGGAATCAACCATCTGAAAACAAATTATTTTTTAAGATATTTGTAATGGAAAGTGAGGATAAATGATGGCAAGAACTAAACTTTCTTGATTACTTGCTGTATGTGAAGCCCTGCTCCTAGAAGTAACTTTGGCATTTTTCGCAACAATCCTGTGAGTTATTTACTATTATTATAGCATAGATGAGGAAACAGACAAGACAAGGTATCTATCCTATCATCCTGCTAAATGGTAGAAACAGGATTTGGACCCAAGCGTTCCGGACCTGGATCTGAAGTCCTTAAGCGCCATGAGATTCTAAACCTGCCACAGGCCTACTGTAACAGGTGTGTTTGCTGTGTTTTGTAAATTATGCATATTTACACATACTGTTTTATGCTCTGCAAGCCCACCCATCCCATCAGGTTCTTATCCTCTGGTCAGAGAATTAATATTCTGGTTAATGTTTTAGATATTTCCCATGCTATTTAATCTGTATATAATTGCTACTTGTAGCTGTTTGCCCAGACCTTCCTATTTTCATGTATGTATTCTCCTCATTTCTGTATGTTAAGAAGAAATTAAAATACTCTTTCTAGCCATTGAAATATATTGGTTTTCTCTAGTTTCTCTAAAACAGAAGTACCAAACTTAAACTTCCTTATTTAAAAAATATCTCCTGACGATAATTGCCCTTTGTTTAAAATCCATATTTTCTTTTATCTGTTAAATATGTAATTGACTTTTGACAGTTTCTTTCATTTCCCCCTATTCTTCCCTTGTATGGAAGAAACAATAAGAAATTGTGATTGGCCTTCTGTACTGCATTCATTATTTTGAGTCTCCTCATTTTATTTTACTGTGCTTTATTCTAAATAATAAGACTGAGCTTGGATAAAAGGGGGGAAAAAAAAACCAATACTTTTCATTCATGACCATCTACTCAAGTCAGTAATAATTTAACTTATCTTACAAGCTATTTGGGGGTAACATTTAGCTTTGCTTTGTGTGAAGTAACAATGAAATCAGTACACTTTTTGATGAAGGGCAGCATTTACCTACATAAAGTTTCCATATGAATTGAATCATTTTGAAATATCAATAATATAAGTCATGTGTCTTAAAATAGCACATTTTATATAAAAATAAGTCACTTTAATCTAATAAAAATATTTTTAAAGAATATTAAAGGGTACATAACGTGGAAATTATCCAGCTTACACTTAAGTAAACTTATATACTAATGGAATATTTGGCTCTATCTAAATGGGAACATTCAAAATAAAACATCAAACTTTAAAGGAATCCTTTGAATATTAGCAGTTGACATTATCTGTTTTTGTGAAGAGAAAAAAAGCTAGAACTATAAAGTACATTAAGCACTTACGAGATGGTGTGGCTTTGAGAACTTGGATTTGGTGAATTGAGAGGTACATAATAGAACTAGCCATAACTTGGGTATATTTTTTGTCTAATGATTGTGAATACTGCTACATGTTATAGGACTTGTCACCTGGCCACTGTGTGAATAGGCCAATTTCTGCATTTGCATCTGCAGCTAAAGGACTTATTTCTACATTTTTATAAAGAAGACTAAAAAAATTGTTATTCTAGGTGTACTGGGTTGAAGAAAAACCAAAAATCAAACCTATTGATGTTGCATCGATTCTGACTTGTAGTGACCACATAGAGCCTTTTCAGATTAAGTTTTAAGATGAGGCATACTGGAGTAGGGTGGATCCTAATCCAGTATGAGAGGTGTCCTTAGATGAAGTGGGAAATATGGACACAGAGACAAAGACACATAGAGAGACAGCCATGCAAATTGGAATTAAGTTGGCAAAAGCCAAGGAACTCCTGGGGCTACCAGAAGTTGGAAAGCAAGGAAGGTCCTTCCCCAGAGGGCCAACACCTTGATTTTGGACTGCTAGCCTCCAAAACTGTGAGACAATAAATCTGTTGTTTTAAGCCATCTGATTTGTGGAACTCCATAATGGCAGCCCTGGGGGACTAATACACTGGGTATGAAACTTTTTATAAATCAGCCCTAGATAGCCTAAATATTTTGACTTTTTCTTCTGGAAAACATTTCTTGCTCCGTTGTGACAATATTATGATAATAACTGTCATACAGTTTAATAATTGTAATACTCTTCTTGTGTCACATATGATTCCCATTTTGAAAACTACACCTTGTCTTCTGTGTCCTTTCCATTATATCACGCTGCTTTCACTACTAAAATTAATGCTTTACCTTGCCCAGCAAATGCTTACTAAGAGTTCTTTATAAAACCTTTTGAAACTATGGCCCTGTGAGAATCTTTAAACCTTAAACCAGAAATATCCCCTTAAGTCTTCTTAAAACCAAACAATATTTTAGCTTAAGTAGTAAAGAATGTCTGCCTTGAGCATTGTGCTTTTTCAGGATCTATCTATATGGAATCAAATTGACAACAGCAACTCAAAAGGTTAGAAAGAAAACTTAGGGTGTTGAGTTTATGTTAGTAGGAGAGGAACAACTCAGAAAAAGAGGGTGAGAATGTCTGTACAACTTGAAGAATATCATTAATGTCACTGAATTGTATGTGCAGAAACTATTGAGTTGGTATATGTTCTTCTGTGTATATTCTCAACAGCAACAAAAAATAAAATAAATTATTTAAAAATTTTTTTAAAAAGAGTCCTTTATGAACCAGATCCACAGATGTGATTAAAGATTAGAAAGGACAGGGATGTGGTACAGTGGACAAAGCAGTGAACCAGGGTTCACAGGACCAAAGCTTAAATCCCAGGTCTACGACATAAGCTGCGTGACCTCGCGTGTGCCATTTCACATTTGTTAGCCTGCAGTTCCTCAGATTTCAACTAGGAATCATTAATTATTAAAATTATAGAATTTATGATCTGAACCAATAATATAATATTGTCATTTATATTTATTAAAAAAATTTTTATTTTTTATTTACTACCTAGTATGTGGTGGTGGAAACCCTGGTGGTGTAGTGGTTAAGTGCTACGGCTGCTAACCAAAAGGTCAGCAGTTCGAATTCGCCAGGCGCTCCTTGGAAACTCTATGGGGCAGTTCTGCTCTGTCCTGTAAGGTTGCCATGAGTTGGAATTGACTCAACAGCAATGGGTTTGTTTTTTTTTTATCGTATGTGGTGGCACTATATGAAGCGCTAGAGATGTGGCAATGTGTAAAACAGAAAAGGAGCCTACGCTATTAAAGTTGATATCTAGTCTAATGGAAGGGGGGGTCATTAAATAAACACAAGATTAAATACATAATTACAAATGATGACAACCACTATGAAAGGGAAGGAGCCTTATGACAGAGCATAACAGTGACATCAGTTGAAACAGGATATCTCTCAGAGCAAGTGGCTGACCCAGATAGATCCAAGTGAGTGGCAGTTCCGATGGAAAAGGCAGGAGAGCCCTTCAGAGAGAAGGAACAGTGTGTGCTAAGGCCTTATGACTCATAAACCGTTAAGGTATAATGAGTTACTATTTTGATTGAAATATGTATGCTTGTGTTTTCAAACCCTTCTCCTTCTCCCCTTACCTCCTTTCGAGCTGATTCAAGGGCTTTCCAAATGAACTGCCCTGAGGGTAAGCACAGTATAAAAAGAATAAAGAATCAATTGCTTGGCTTTTGAGTTCTTAAGTAGGTATTTTAAAATTAATAGCATAGATACATATCTTTAAAATCGTGACTTTCATTTGCAAGATCCAGACACTGAATAGAATTCTAAAGACTTGGCTTTAAGTAGGCTCAAAACCCTAGAAGTCTGTACAAATAGAGTTTATAGAATAAATTTGGGAAGGAGAAGAGTGCATAATTACGTAAGAAATTTTTTTCTTCCAAAGAAGGTAACAATCCAACCATAGGTGGGAAAGAACAATTTGGAGAGATGAGGTTCGCGGTTCTCTGAAAAAGGCCTAGTGGCCATAGCAGGTAGGCAGGGTAATTGGAAAATGTTTGAAGGATTCAAGAACCTAGGGAGTTTATGTCTCATTATCCAGGATGTACTCCAGAAGACACAAAGCTTTATAGAGGCGCTCTGTGTCCAACATGGCATCTGAAGAGTGTAATAATAGCAGTAGCTATTAAGGAAGGTCTCACAGACACATACCCAGCATGGAGATGGGGTGACAGGGAGAAGCAGGTGAGAGGTCTGGTGAACTAGCAGAATCTCCATAGACGGGATGAAGAAGTCCTGAATCTATTACCTGGAAGTATGGCAGGGTCATAGTAATTATGAGCCGATTCAAAAAGGATAGAAATCTGTTGGGAACGTCACTCGTCATTAGGGGACAGTGAACAGAATAAACTGGTCTCCTTTTCCTTCCTACCACCCCTCCCAGGATTCACACGACATACATCACTCAGACTCCTAGAGAGATGGGGAAGAGGTGGTGGTGGTGGTCAGAATCCTGAGTAGTTTACAAAGAGACTGAGTAACTGGAAATGACTGAACTAGCTTCGTTTAGCTTATGTTCCCCTTCCTGAGCAGAAGTGAGGCAAATAAATGGAATTCAATCTAAAAGAAAAATGCCCTCTTATTTTTGCGCACTGAGTTGGTGACCATATAAATGTATAGCAGTCCTACATGAAAAACAAATGGCAGTAAAAAACCTTTTTCCGTCTAGTTGATTCTGACTCACGACAACCCCATGTGTGTCCGAGTAGAACTGCACTCCTATAGGGTTTTTCAGTGGCTGTAATATTAAGGAAGAGTCCCTGGGTGGCACAAATGGTTTGAACCTACCCAGAGATGCCGTTGAAAACAGGCCTGGGGGTCTGCTTCTGAAAGGTCACACAGCCTTGTAAACCCTGTGGAGCAGCTCTGCTCTGCATGGGTGGGGTCACCATGAGTCACAATGGATTCCACAGCTCGTAACAACAACAATCGTACAGAAGTATATCACCAGGCCTCCAGTGGTGCCCACTGAGTGGATTAGAACCACCTTTAAGTTTATTTATTTATTTATTTAAGTTACTAGCAGAGCGAAAACTGTGCCACCCAGGGACGAATATCAGTAGTAACCATCACGGGGCAAAGTCTAGAAGTTACCATTTCTAGAGTTTCCCAGCTGCTTTGAATTTATCACCATGATCAATTTCCCTCCTTTTTTAATACCTTGTAAGAAATTGGCTGTTTTGTTCATTATGTACCTGTGTTCCTTGATAAGTGGTGACTAAGCATTTGAGAAACTCACTTCCAGATAAAAACAAATATTTTTAAACCATGTTTGCTTGTATTTTGCTCCCATATGAGTAATTATTGAATTATTGCTTTTCATATTTGCTTGTCATTATATAGACATGGGTTACCTTGAACATGACTTTTTAAATGTTTTATCTTCTCCACATGCCTTTTTAAAATGAATTACTTGCTGAAATGCAGCAAAGGAATAAATTCTTACTTGTGGGAAGAAATTTGTTTGTTGAAGTGATGGTATTGAGGCGGTATATCATTTTCTTGTGGGAATTGTTCTTTTGTCCATGACATATAGTGTCACCTCAAGAATGCTGCTGCTTGAAGACGTTCTTTGTATATTGACAATTGTCTTTATTAATAAAGGGCAAAAGCCGTGGTTAATAAGAATGACTTAATTTTTTTTTTTTTAATTTTAGAGGAAGGGAATTTACTTCACCTGAGACAGCTGCCCTTCATTTAGAATCTGATTTAATGCAGATTTCTGTGACCTGACCAATGCTGATAAGGTTATGACCACCGTCTCTGAAATCCACAGTGATTTCATTCTAATATAGAGAGCAATATAGGTATTTACTGTCTCACTTGCAGGTGAGAATGTGTAGACATTGCCCACATATTCAAATTTAGACTAAAATATCTTGGCTTCTAGAAAATGCCAAAATATTGCAATTATCTGAATGGAAAGAAAATAACACACAAATATTCATTGGATTCTTCTTTTAGTTCACAGGAATTATTTTTATGATAGAAAAGGTCTGGATGTTAACATCTATTAGGTTGTTTTGTTTAGTGTAAAAATAATAGGGTATTTTCATTTGGTGGTTTCTGGTCAACCTACTTAGGAAGTTAAATGTATTTTTGGTTTGTTTTATTTTTCCAGAGGCATGGATAGATAGTGTGTTGCTTCTTGACTATTGTCATGGGAGGTAATATCCTGGAGCACTCAAACGCTTTTTGTTTTATGCTGAAAGGGGCGGTAATGGATAATAGAAAGATCATCAATTGCTCAAATAACCACTAAAGGTCTGCTGCTATCAAATTTCTGCCAACATCCTTCACTTCTACTAATATTTTATTTATTTTTAAAGTTTTATGTTGTTGAGAATACACACAGCAAAACATAAACCAATTCAACTGTTTCTATATGTACAATTTAGTGATTACATTCTTCGAGTCGCGTAACCATTAAATACACGGGAGGCTTCATGAATTTGCACGTCATCCATGCGCAGGGTCTATGCTAATCTTCTCTGTATTGTTCCAATTTTAGTATCTGTGCTGCCAAAGCGAGCACTACAGATATTTTAAATTAACTATTTCACATGAATTTAAGTGAATTTTCTCATTCTTGTAAGTATATTTCTTGAATTCCATTTAGAATTTGGAATAATTGGGAGCTTTCCCCTCAAATTGTGTTTAAATGTTAAGTAAAAACCAAAAACCAAACCCACTGCCGTCAAGTCAATTCTGACTCATAGTGACCCTACAGGACAGAGTAGAACTGCCCGTAAAGTTTCCAAGGAGCTCCCGGCGGATGCGAACCACCAACCTTTTGGTTAGCAGCCATAACATTTAGCCACTACGCCATTTTTTAATTTTTAGGAAAATTTAACCTTTGAAGTGGTTCATAGGCATTGGGGAGTGTATGTGTGTGTGTGTATATGTATATTCTGACTCGATGGCACCGGGTTTGGTTTTTATATATATATATTATACACACACACATGCATACATATACAATTAATAAATGTATGTACAAATATGGATGTATAAATATACACATAAATATTCATACACACACATATACACATAAATGTATGCGTATGTGCATACGTATATGCAACAATAAAAAAAAAACCAAAAAACCCAGTGCCCACAGGGTTTCCAAGGAACGCCTGGCACATATATGCAAGTGTATGTGAATATATTTATGAAAATATTACTTAAAAAGAAATAAATCTGTCGGGCCTTTTATTCAGTGGACTGTGCAAATTCCATTGGATTCTAAAACAGGCATTTATTGCCTGATGTTACACCTTTTCACACCGACCTGTGAATGTGCCATCAGGGAGTTTACACGTTTGCACACAAATCAAACACAAGCAGACAGTACAGCATCCAAGGGCTCACGCTGTAATCAGTCTTGTTGATAAAAGTAGCTGCTTTCTTATTCAGCCAGTGTCATTAACAACCATTGTGAAGAAATGTGTACCTAAGAACCCTAGAAATTCTGAATGCTACTGTGCTTTTCAATATGATGCTTTGCCATTTTACAATATTTTATATAAAAGAAAGTAGCAATTCAAATCTATGTGAAAGAATTAAGGAGCCCATCTTTGAACCCTAGGGCATAGAAGGAGCTCAGAAAATGTTGTTCAAATGACTGCTCTGCCTTCCTGTTTGTAGTGTGGCTCAGGTGACATCTGCAGAACTGAGAAGTGGCCTGTGGTCTCAAAGTCTCCTGCCTTTCCAGTACCTTGAACGCTTGCAGAGCTTAGTGAAAACGTCCTTTTCGTCATTCTCTCATTCCAGTCGAGACTCAGTCCCATCCCTGTGCCAAGGTGAAAGTGAAACTAGAATTGTGGTGTCATCTTATGGAAAGAATGAGGAGGAGGAATGTGCCTATCTTCCCAAAGTTCTGGGGTTCCTTTTCCCATTAGCCAAAAATAATCACAAATGGATCTGTGATAAGAACAAACTAATCAGAATTTAAGTAAACTCACAATGAATGCAGCGAAATGGTGACTTTCGTTCAGTCCGTTTAGCCAGCACTAATTTTTTGCCACATGTCACTGGATAATCATATTTTACAGTATTCGCCCTAAGCTTCTGGCTAGCAGAATAGGCTACCGCCCACGTGAGGGATTTGGAGGGTACTAAGAATGGCTCCCTTTGGCTGCTGTGCGTGGGTGTGAAGTGGTAAGGTTTGTGTGCTCTACAGAGGCTGCTGCTGAGTGGAAGCTAAATCTAGGTCATGTTCTACCCCCAACCCAAATGCACTAGAATGCTGCATCAGCACCGAAGAAGGGGCGTCTTTTTATAACTCATCCGATCGGAGAAAGCACCTTTTGCAATTAGTCTCCCCTTCTGTGTTTTCCTCAAAGGCACCTCACGTGTTAGGGGCTGCTCTCTATGAAAGCATTTCCCTTGTTCACCTGTCATGGTATGTGGATTTTTACCATTATACTTTTGAGCTCTGAGGGTTCTTAGATTTTTTCTCTCTTATCAAAATAAAAATGTTATTCTACCCCAAAAAGAAAAAAATCTCTTGCAACTATGAATGAACACCTAAGTTGAAATTACCAACTACCAACTGGGAAGGCTCTGCAGGTACTTAAAGGCTGTTTTTTTGTTGTTGTTGTTATTTTATGGAGCATTTCATATACGTACAAAACATATACAAAACATTCTAAACATATACACAAGTAGAGAGGTTAGTAGAATATACACCTGTTCTCATCCCCCAGCTTCAACAGCTGTCCATTTGAAAGCTTTTTAATTTGGGGGTGAAGGGCATTGACAGAGAAAGTGCTTTGACTTTTCAGAATTTTGCCTAAGAACAGCCATACTCTTCATGCCAAGCCTCGGAAGGAGACTTAAATGGAGATTAGTCCTGCCCTCCTCTTTTTCAACTATGATTAACATGGTATAGTGAATGAAAAAGTGATGTTTTTGTTGTGGTTTATACTTCAGGAAGCATTTAATAAATTCCATATATATGATTGAAATGACTTACTATTGCTAATATACTGAGTTTAAAAATAATTCATCCATTTCACAACTATTAATCGCCTACTTTGAGCCAGACACTTGTTTACTGCTAGAAGGATAACAGTAAATATGGCAGGCAAGATAACTGTTATGGTAGAATTTACATTCTAACAAACAAAAGAGCCCAGTGACATGACATAAATTAAAACACTAAATCCTATGTATCAGAGGGAATATGGACAACTGACAATGATTTTTTATAAAAGAAAATTAAATATCTGTTTCTCCCTTAAGAAAGGAAATCAGTTTTTTTCAATAAATTCTTTTACTAACAGTATATCTAGGTCAATTGGCATAACATAGCTCATAAAGGTGATGTTCTACATCCCACTGTGGTTAATGGTGTCTGGGGTCTTAAAAGCTTTCAAGTGGCCATCTAAGATACAACTATTGGTTTCTTGCCATCTGGGGCAAAGAAGAGGGAAGAAAACCAAAGACTCAAGGAAGCAATTGGCCCCCATGAACCATAGTCTGCACTAGACTGAGACCAGTAGAGATAGGTGGTGCCTGGTTACCACTACTGACCAAGGACACAACAGAATTTCCTGATTAGAGTTGTAGAAAAATGTAGAACAAAATCTAAATTCATAAAAAAGACCAGATATACTGGTCTGATAGAAACAGGAGGAACCACCAAGACTATAGCCCTGAGCCAGCTTTCTAACGTGAAACTGAAGCCACTCCTGAAAATCACTTTCAGCCGAATAACAGACGGCCCTATAAAATAAACAAAAGCACCCGTGAGGAAGGTGCTCCTTAGAACAACCAACTATATGAGACCTAAAGAGCAACATTTTCCCAAAAGCAAAGATGAGAAGGCAGGAAAAGACAGGGAAACCAGACAAATGAAAACAGGACCTAGGGTGAATTGGGGAGAATACTGACGTATTGCGGGGCTTGCAACCAATGTCATGGAACAATTTGTGTATGAACTATTGAATGATAAACTAATTTATTGTGTAAACTTTCACCTAAAGCACAATAAAATGTTAAAAAAAAAAAAAAAGTGAGAAAGAAAGTGCCTTTAATTTTCACATTTCCTCTTCTTTCCTTCTGGCTAACCAAATCATTATTATTATTTTACTTTCCTCAAAAAATTACTTAATAAGTAGGAGGGAAAAGTCTGAAAAGTATTTTATGTGTTTGTTTTACTGTGCTCTACTCTTAATTCTTGATACCCAAGCAGAATCATGCAGTCTTCTTTGGACGACTAAACTTGTACCCCTGCCCCATTATAACATACACTTTCATGATTCTTCATGCTTGAATTAGTTTCAAGATTTGTGAAATATTGCTTATAAAATTAGATAAGCCATAAAAGAATGGCTCCTGCACAAACTGGCAATTCAAAATTTAATCAGCTGAGATAAGTAAAATAGCTCAAGAACCAGCTATGTTTCTTAAACTTATGGTGCACTATTTTCAAAGCAATAAAAAACTACGCACTTGAACGTGAACATGACTGCTTGTCTTCCCCTACAGCAGTATTTTTTAAAAGGTGATTTTGCCAGTTTTTTTTTCCCCCTGAAAACCAGACTCAAGCTTTATTGTTTTTGCTTCATTTTGTTGATTATCTTCCACTTACTCAATATTAAAGGAAACAAAGTTCTTGAAATGACGAGACATAAAGTCAACCTCCCCAAAATAAAAACAACAAACAAAACCAGATGAGTAATATGAGAAAACTATTCAAACTCAAAAATAATTAGAATAATGGAAACTAATAAAAGAGTCATTATTTCCCCATCAAATTGGAAAAGATGTTAAACGGATAATAGTATTGCCACGGTGTAGTTATGATTGAGGTAAAGCAGTGCTCCTATAATGCATTGGTGAAAATATAAATTGATACATGCTAGACAGCAATTTGCCAGTATGTTTCCAGAAAGAGCAAAATGCTCACATGTCTGAATTACAGTTCCACTTCCAGGAATTATTCTTTGGGAACATTTTCTAAAACAATAATCATAGGTGTAAATGCAAATATAAATATACGTATAATCTCAGAGATGTTCACTGAAGCATTACCATGACAACATTGATTTTCTATAGCACTCACCCATCTTTTCTCTTACCTTCCCAATTTAGTTACACCGCATTTTTGGTTAAATTTTACGTTTTACATTATTAGTAATGATGTATATAGATGATGACACCTCCTTTCCTATAAAACTTTTTTTTTTTTTTGGTCTGTTTCTTTTTTCTTTTGATGAAATACAAACCTAATTTTTTTTATTTGGTTATCTGTCTACGTCCCCATTATTTTGTAGCTCCATTAGTTTCTGACTGTTTTTGCTCCCCACCTCCCCCCTTCCTGGGCATCCACTGATCTCCTGAACTGCTTTCTAGTCACTCTATATTAGTTTTAATTTGTAAAATTTTATATAAAGACTATCGTCTGGTATATACTCTTCCTCCCCACTTGGTCTGGCTTTTTTATTATTTTGAGATTCATCCATGTTGTGTGTTTCAGTAGTTCATTTTTCTTTATTGCTGATTATAATTCCAATGAACAAGTACACCAAAATTTATTCATCCATTTTCCTATTGATGAACGGTTGGATTGTTTCTGGTTTGGGGCTAATCTGAATAAAGCTTCTGTGAATGTTCTAGTGCAAGTTCCTTGGTGGATATATATTTTCATTTTTCTCTGATATATACCTAGAAGTATGCTTGGTAGTCATAGAGAGCAGACATATATTTAACTTTGTAAAAAACTGCCAAACTTTTTTCCCAAATGGCTATGCTATTTTATACTCCTACAAGCAATCTATGCATGTTCCAGTTCCTCTCTACCCTCCACAATATTTGGTGCTGACAGACATTTTAAAATTTTAGCATTTCTGGTGGGTGTGTAATGATAATTCATCGTGGTTTTAATTTGCATTTTCTTCTAATGGTTTAGCTTTATTGACTATTCATATGTCTTCTATTGAGAAGTATCTTTCTATGTCGTTTTACTATTTTTTATTGTGTGTCTTTTAAAAGTTAATAATAACAACAAATATGTATTCTAGATACAAGTCCGTTCATCAGATACATGTTTTGTGAATATTTTATTTATGTAGGCTGATTTTTAATTTTCTTAGTGGTTTATTTGGATTACCAGAAAGCTAATTTTGATTAAGTCCAATTCATCAATTTGTATGTGTGTGTGTGTACTTTCTGTCCTATTTAAGAATTTATTTCCTCACCGTATAGTAGCAAAGATATCATCCTCTGTTTTATTTTAGAATCCTCATGTTTTCGTTTCTATGTTTCAATCTATTATCCACCTTGAGCTCATTTTTGTTGGTCATGCTATGAGTCAGAATCGATTCGATGGCAATGGGTTTGTTTCTAGTGCATCTTTAGAAGCTGAGATTCATTTTTACCCCATATAATCATTCTGTTCTTTCAATATTATTTGCTGAAAAGACTATTCTTTTTCCACTGAGTTGCCTTGGTCAATAATCAATTGATTGTGTATGTGTGGTTTATTTCTGGACTCTCTATTCTGTTCCATTAATAAATCTATTTGTGTATCATATACCAATCCACACTATCTTGATTACTATAATTTTACAGTAAATCTTGAAATCAAGTTGTGTGAATCCTCCAACTTTGTTTTTCTTCAAGATATTTTATTGTTGTTGTTTTGGCTATTCTAGATCCTGGAAGATTTTAAAAAATATTTAGAATCACCATGTTAGTTCTAAAAAAATTACCCTGCTGGAATTTTTGTTTGCGTTAAATTTATAAGTCTATTTGGGAAGAACTGACATCTTAACAATATTGAGCATTCTAGTTCATGAACATTGCATAATTACCATTTATTGGGTCTACTTTCGCTTCTCTGAGCAACTTCTTTGTAGTTTTAAGTATAAAGATCTTGCACAGCTATTGTTTTTTCCATTTATTTCTAAATATTTTAAGTTTTTGGTGCATCTGTAAATTGTATTTTCTCCCTTTTCCGATTTTTATTACTGATGTGTAGGAACGCAAGTAAATATTGTTTATTGGCCGTATTTCCTGTGCCAAATTTGCCTGATTTAAGTAGATTTTGAATAGACTAAATTTTGTCTTATTATACTACCTGACGCCGTTGCTGTTGAGTTGATTCCAACTCATAGCAGCCCTACAGGGCAGAGTAGAACTGCCCCCATAGGATTGTCAAGGAGTGGCTGGTGGTTTCAAACTGCTGACCTTTTGGTTAACAGCCAAGTGCTTAACCACTGTGGCACCCGGGCTCCACTAGGACCTTTAAAAAAAAGGTTGAATAGAAATGGTGGGAGCAGACATCCTTGGCTTGTTCCCAAGCTATGTGGAGAGATCACAGTGTATCATTATTAAATGAGATATGGTATTTGCAGATGCCATTTATTAGATTGAGGATTATTCCCCAAAAGTTTTTTAATCATATATTGATATTGAAGTCTTTCAAATGCTTCCCATGAATCCATTAAGATGATTACATGATATTTTCTCATTTATTGCATTGAAGTGAGGAATTACATAAATTGATTTTTAACTGATAAGTTAATATAGCATTCCTGGGATAAAGCACCATTTAGTCGTTATGTGTTAACATTTTTATATATTGTTGGATTCAGTGTTGCTGAGTATTTTGGTATCTGTGTTCATAAGCAACATTGACCAGCAAATTTTCTTTTCTTGAAATACTTTTGTCTAATTTTGGTATCTAAGTTATACTGACCTCATAAAAGCTGGAATTTATTCTCTGTTTCTTCATTTTTTCCAATAGTTTCTGTAACATTTATATTCTTTTTCCTTCGGTGTTTGATAAAATACACCAGCAAAACTATTTGATTCTGGAAGCTTTTTTCTTTAAAGTTTTTTTTTTTTTTTGCGGGGGGAGGCTATTGTAAATGCATTTATTTAACACATAAAAGGAAGAACTATTTAGATGTAATATTTCTTTTAGTTATAGGTGTGTTTTTTTTTTTTAGGAATTTATTTTTATCTAATTTTTAAAAATTTGTTGGCTTAAAATGTTGAGAATAACACCATTATCTTTTCAATGTCTGTAGAATCTGTAGTGATGTCCTTTTTCATTCTTGATATTGGTAATATTTTTTTTTCATGATTAGTTGTTCCAAGAGGTTATGAATTTTATTAATATGAGTAAAAAATTTTTTTCTTTTTTTTTATTCAAGGCACTGACTTCTTGTTGTATTGTTTTTTCTGTATCCTTTGTAGATTTTCTGTTTAATTGAGCCCCATTCTTATTTTTTATGATTTACTTCTTTTTTTTGCCTAGTTTGTATTTAATTTGCTTTTCTTTTTCTAACTTCTTAGTTTTAAAGCTTATTTGCTAATATGAGCATTTAAAGCTATGTATTTCTGTCTAAACACAGCTTTAGCTACTTTACATACATTTTGATAAATTTTGTTTTTATGTTCATTCAAATCAAAATATTTTCTAATTTCCCTGTGATTTCTCATTTGGCTCATGAATTATTATGAGGTGGATATTCAACTTCCAAATATTTGGAGTTTTCTTTAAAGCTTTTTTTTTTTCTTAATTGTTGTCTGTGTGATTTCAAAACTTTTAAATTTGTTGAGACGTGTTCTTTAGTTTAGTATATTATCTGACTTGTTAAATGTTGCATGTGCACATGAAAATAAAACATTCTGCAGTTGTTTTGTGTGGAATTCTATAAATGTCAATTAAGTCATCTTGGTTGGTAGCCATTCAAATCTATATCCTT
Source organism: Elephas maximus indicus (assembly GCF_024166365.1). Lineage (NCBI taxonomy): Eukaryota > Metazoa > Chordata > Mammalia > Proboscidea > Elephantidae > Elephas > Elephas maximus. Next base: position 41,736,582 of record NC_064829.1, on the reverse strand, counting down.
GCCGATTTTAATCTACTTGTTCTACCAATTACTTAGATATGTTAAAATCTCCAACTATAGTTGTAGATCTGCTGCAAAAGACCTCTTCAAGGGGTTTGTAATGGATTGCATTGTGTCCCCCCAAAATATGTATCAATTTGGCTGGCCCATGATTCCCAGTATTCTGTGGTTGTCCTTTGCTTTGTGATTGTAATTTTATGTTAAAACAGATTAGGGTGGGATTTTAACACCACCCTTACTCAGTCACTTCCCTGATCCAGGGTAAAAAGAGTTTCCCAAGGGTGTGGCCTGCACCACCTTTTATCTCACAAGAGATAAAAGGAAAGGGAAGCAAGCAGAAAGTTGGGGACCTCATCAAGAAGCAGCACCAGGAGCAGAGCACGTCCTTAGGACCCGGGGTCCCTGCGTCTGAGAAGCTCCTCAACTGTGGGAAGATTGAGGACAAGGACTTTTTTCCAGAGCTAACAGAAAGAGAAAGCCTTTCCCTGGAGCTGATGTGTTGAATTTGGACTTTTAGCCTACTTTACTGTGAGGAAATAAATTTCTGTTTGTTAAAGCCATCCTCTTGTGGTATTTCTGTTATAGCAGCACTGGATGACTAAGACAGTGTTGAAAAGCAAAGGTGTCACCTTGAAGACTAAGGTGCGCCTGACCCAAGCCATGGTATTTTCAATTGCATCATATGCATGCCAAAGCTGGACAATGAATAAGGAAGACAGAAGAAGAATTGATGCCTTTGAATTGTGGTGTTGGTGATGAATATTGAATATACTCCCAAAAGAATGAACAAATGTGTCTTGGAAGAAGTACAACTAGAATGAGCCTTAGAAGTTAGGATGTCGAGACTATGTCTTACGTACTTTGGACGTTGTCAGGAGAGATCAGTCCCTGGAGAAGGACGTCATGGTTGGTAAAGGACAGTGTCAGTGGAAAAGAGGAAGACCCTCAATGAGATGGATTGACACAGTGGCCGCAACAATGGGCTTAAGCATAACAATGATTGTGGGCGTGACGCAGGACCACGCAGTGTTGTGTTCTCTTGTACATAGGGTTGCTATGAGTCGGAATCGACTCAACAACACCTAACAATGACGGCATAGTTGTAGTTATGTCTATGTCTTCCTTTAATTCTGTAAATTTTAGCTTCATGTATTTTGAAGCTCTGTTACTTGGTGCATACACATTTAAAATTACGTCTTCTTAATGAACTGACCCTTGTGTCTTTATGCAGTGTCCCTTTTTATCTCTGTTAGTAGTTTTTGTCATCAACCTACTCTGTGTGCTACTAATACAGCCACACCAGCTTTCTTATCATTACAGTTTGAATGATCGTAGTTGTTTTTACATCATTTTATTTTTAACCTTCTGTTTATTTATATTTAAAATGCAGCTCTGTAAGACAGTGTATAGTTGCGTCATTCTCTTGCCGCTCTCTCTTTCTGTCTGACAATCTCTGCCTTTTATAGGAGTGTCTAGTCTATTTCTGTTTAATGAAATTTTTGATATGGTTCCTTTTAAGTCTGTCATCTTACTAGTTATTTTCTGTTTTTTCCATCTATTCTTTCTTCCTCTACTCCTGTTTTCTTTTGAATCAATCAAGTATATTTTAGTATTTCATTTTTTCTATATTCCTTTTTTAGCACCGTTTCTTTTAGTGATTGCTCTAGGAATTTCGATATGAATATCTTATAGTACTTCTTGAATTCATACTGTACCACTTTATTTTTACTATAAGAAACTTAAAATTATATATTTCCAATTACTCTCTTTGGTTCTTTGTGCTGTTGTTTTCATGTATTTTACTTCTTCATAGTTTACAAATCCTATAATATATTGTTACTGTTTTTGCTTTAATCAACTGGCTTTTATAGAAAATAAAAAAGATAAAATATGTCCTTTATATTTCCTATATATTTACCATTCTTTCCCTTTTGTTTAAGCTGAGTTTCCATCTGAAATCATTTACTTTCACCCTGAAGACTTGTCTGTATCATTTCTTGTAGTGCAGATTCTGCTAGTGACAAATTCTCTTAGCTATTATCAGGTATGTCTTTGTTTTGCATTCATTTTCAAGGATTTTTCTCACTGATAGTAGACTCCTAAGTTGTGAATATTTTTTCCAGGATTTTAAAGATAATGTTACTTTTTGTTCTGGCTTGAATTGTTTATGATGTGCAGTCAGCCATCATTCTTAGTGTGTACTTCTGGGTGTTACATGTATTTTGTCACTGTCTTCTTTTAAGATTTTCTTTTATCTTTGGTTTTCAACAATTTGCCTATAGTATGCCTAAGTGCATTTTTCTTTCTTTCATTCTTCTTAATTCTGCTTAGGGTTTGCTGAGCTTTTTGGATCTGTGAGTTAAAATTTTCATCAATTTGGAAATTTTTCAGATATTTTTTCCAAAATAAAAAATGTCCAATCTCATTTTCTCTCTTCTTTCCTTCTGGGATTCCAACTGGAAATTGTAGCTTGTACTTTTAGAATTTTAGAAGTACTTTTAAAGCTTTAATTATGCACGTAGCCAGCTAGATTCAGAAATCAGCTTTATATAAGTGAGGCTTCTTTTGTGTTGGCATCGGCCTTGTTTTAGGCACTACAAGGTGAAAAGCCTTGCCTCATCTTTTTTTTTTTTTTTTTTAATTTTATTCTTCTCTTTTTTAATCTCTTTTATCCCACAGAGGCGAAGTTTATTAAAGCATTCTCCAACCTGAGAATACCACAACCTATTCTTTCTTTCTATTTCTCTCCTTTCTGTCTTTCTTCCTCTCTCTTCCTTGGTCCCTTCCTCCCTCCCTCTTCCTTCCTTTCTTTTATGCCCTACTCTTGTTTTGAGCATGGCTAGAACTTTTATATTTTTACTTTTTTAAAATCTATCATTGTATATGGTTGATAAACCAAAAAACCAAACCCATTGCTGTCAAGTCATTCCGACTCATAGAGACCTTATAGGACAGAGTAGAACTGCCCCATAGAGTTTCTAAGGAGCTCCTGGTGGATTCGAACTGCCGACCTTTTGGTTAGCAGCTGTACTCTTAACCACTACACCACCAAGGTTTCCATATGGTTAATAGGTGGTAAGTATAAAAGTGAACTTAAAAACCCGAGATAAGTTTCCATACACAAATAATGTGCAAGCACAATTTTCTTCACAAAATCAGAATTTCCCCTCCTCTTACATTATTATTATTTCTGAATAGCTTTGATTTTTTTCTAATTAATCATATATTGGCTCTTAGCATCATATGACTGGCTTGTTCTTTATGTCTTAATTCAAAATCTCTGTAAGAGTTTTTATTGGCTCAGCCCAACATATAGATTGACTGTCAAGTCTCATGTATTTACCCAGGTCCAATTCAGGAACCTGGCTTGTAGGAATAACTTTTCAGCAGAAGATGAGTCAAAGACATATGTATAATGAAGAGTCAAGAATTAATATGTCTAGAACACTGTTTTTATATTACTTAACTTTGATTCCTTGATAATTATTGATGCCTAATTTTAGATTCAGGTTGTCAAACTTTAAAAATTATTTTGTAAAAATATGCATGTTCTTATGCCTATCCTTTTATACCACAGTCATCAAGAGCCAAAAATTCTTAGAGGAGCAGAAAAGAGCTTCTGATAATACTGGCTTCTATTATTATTCCTCAGTTATTATTAAGGCATAATAATGTTATTATTCCTATTTATTATTATTCATAAATTATTACATTTCTAGCTATTTGGAATACATCCTGACTCCCAAATTTCATGCTATTAAACACAACTGGACAAAATAAACTGAATTAAATTGAATCCATTTTGTCTGGACTTGGAAAATGATTTAGAGAAGATATTGTAAAACTTGACAGTATTAACCAATGATAGAACAAATGTATTCTCACACAGCCAAGATAATAGATTACCCTTAAAGTCAGTTTGAACTTCTTCGTAGCCATAAAAAAAAAAAAAAAAAATTTAATGATATCACAATTCTGAAAGCTCTGTCTTTTGTTTCTCTCTACTGGTCTCTATATGCGATCATAATTTTGTGGCCTAAAGCAATGTTGTCGTTGTCCCCATTGCCTGTGTTAGCTGCTTACCTAAGAGAAAATGTCTTGGCAAGTCAACCAGCAGCTCTTCACATATATATAAGAACCGTTGTACAGTGTTTGTTATATGAGAGGTGTTGATGCCACCACCTTTTCACAGTCATTTCTCTCATGTTCTTTTTTCTCTCCTTAGCTAGCTTTAATTTCTTGTAAATCATTAAAATCACTTCCTAGCATCTGCCTTCTCAGTTCCACTGCTTTTCCGTTTGGCCAACTACAATTCAGGTTAAATTTAACTCTTTGCTTTTCCCATACCTACATCTGTACAGCTGAATGTGGCTACAGAACAACACAAAACTGCACTGACAAGGTTCATTTTAAATTCCTGAATTTGAACCTCAGTGAGACCCTTCATGCTGTTTGGTTGTCATATTTTCTTTTCCTAGTATGTTCTCATCTCTGTTCTCCTAGACGAGTATTTCCTTCTTTCTGCTCTCTCCATAGAACTTCCACACTTCATCCTCATTCTCAGCTGATGACTTGCCTCCTACTTTGGACAAACAACGGAAGCAATCAGAAAAGAATTTCTGTAAGAACTCACCAGCACATCTAATTACCCTCCTGCATCTCTACATTGCCTTTTGTTATTGTTGTTGTCTGTTTGTTTTTGAATGAACTTCCCATGCTCCTAGCCAAGCCAAACCCTCTGCTTAGGCATTCAATCCCGTTCCTCCTGTCTACCGCAAGGACAATTGCTCCAATCTCCTCACTCTTCTGCATGGTCATTTTCTTCTGCTCCACTAGATCATTTCATTAGCAAATCAACATGCCCCTATTTCAGTCTTTTTCTTGATCCCATTTCACTCTCCATTTGCTGCCCCATTTCTCTTCTTCCTTTAAAGCAAAACGTTTTGAAAGATCTGTCTATCACTGTCTCCAAATATTCTTCCATCGTTCTCTAGTTTTAGAAAGAAAACTTTGTTATTGAATAGCAAAATGCAGTAAACTGTGAAAGTTACAAGTGTATGGTTCAATGAATGTTCACGGAGAAAACACCAATATAAATACCACACAGATCAGGAATGTCCTAAAAACCCCACTTGTGTCTCCTCCAGCTCCCTACCCCCATCTTCCCCAAAGGTAACACCTCTGCTGATTTCTGTCACCATAATTTATTTTACCTGTTTTTAAACTTCACGTAAATTTAATCCTATAATATTCTCTTTTCTGTCTAGCTTCTTTAGCTTTTAAACCAAACATACCAATTAGTGCTTCCCCTCCCCCTCCCACCACTTAATTCTGTTTTTACAAAACTTAGGAACAGCTTCCATGTTGCCAAATGCACAGATCATTTATTCTTGAATTCTTATCAGCATTTGACACCACAGTAATCATTGCCTTTACCTCCTTGACTTGTTTTTGCTTTTAGAATTTCTAACCTTTTTGTCCATACCTTCTCAGTCTCTTTTGCTGTTTCCTTAGAAGCAAGGACGGCAAGACTTAATCTCATGTCCTTTGGACATGGTATCAGGAGGGACCAGTCCCTGAAGAAGGATATCATGTTTGGTAAAGTAGAGGGTCAACGAAAAAGAGGAAGACCCTCAACAAGATGGCATCCTGGTGCCACAGTGGTTAACAGCTCAGCTGCAGACCAAAAGGTCTGCAGTTCAAATCCATCAGCCGATCCTTTGAAACCCTACGGAGTAGTTCTACTTTGTTGTATAGGGTTGCTATGAGTTAGAATCAACTTAACAGCAACAAGTTTGGTTTTTGATCTCAACAAGATCAGTTAACACAGTGGCTGCAACAATGGGCTCTAACTGAGCAGTGATTGTGAGGATGGCACAGCAAAACTGGGCAACATTTTGTCCTATTGTACCTAGAGTTGCTATGAGTTGGAAAATACTCCATGGCACCTAATAACAATTCATCTTTCTGAGCTTCAAGAATTTTTGTGCCCTCACCCCAGCCCTTCAAACTCCTCTCTTTTCTATCAACACTCCTTTTTATCACTGACAATCTTATGGCTCTAAATACCATTTGTATGCTGATACTTCTACATTTCTACCTAGCTTAAAATACTTTCTTGAGCTACAGAACTGATTATCCAACTATCTATCTTTCATTTCCATTTGAATTGTAATAGGCTTCTCAAACTTAACATGCCCTAATGGACTTCTGGAAGCTCTGGTGGTATAGTGGTTAAGTGCTACGGCTGCTAACCAAAGGATCTGCGATTCGAATCCACCAGGCACTCCTTGGAAACCCTATGGGGCAGTTCTACTCTGTCCTATAGGGTCACTATGAGTCGGAATTGGCTCCACGGCACTGGGTTTGGTTTTTGGTTTGAGTGGCATTCCTGACAATCATTGCCATTCTCCCAAACCAGCTTCTTCTGCAATCTTCTTCCCATCTCTGGCAATGGAAATGCCGATATTTCAGTGGCTCATGCCAAAGCATTAGTGTCATCCTTGACCTTTTTTTTTTTTTTTTTGTACCTGCATCTGGTCTCTCAGCAAGTCAATTTGTTTGTACATTCAAAATATATTTAGAAACTGGCCATTTGTCAACAACTCACTGCCTTTTCCCTGGTCCAAGATCACTGTTTGTTACATGCGACTGCCTTCTGACTGGTCCCTTGCGTCTGCACTTGCTCCATTACAATCCTTTCTCAAAACAATGGCAGGAATAGTGCTTTTAAAATATCACATTATTCCTCTGCTCAAATGCTTTCAATGGCTTCCCATCTCACAAGAGTAAAACCAGAAGTTTTTTCTCTGAGTTGTAAGGCCCAAACTCTCCCCTTTTTGGACTACTTGCTCTTCCATAAATATGTCAGGAACACACCTAGTTTAAGATATTTACACTTGCCCTTCCATCTGCTGAAATGTTCTTCTTCCAGGTACCTCTATGGTTAGCTTCCTCAATTCTTTCAGATCTTTACTAGAACTTTATCTCCTCTGTAAGAACTTTCCTTACCACCTCTCTAGAATTCTCCCACACCCAATACAGTTTACTCCTTATTCTCTGCTTTTTCTCCTTAGCAACTACTGCTATCAGAAAATATGTTAAAATGACTATACTCTTTAGCTGCTAGGACTCCATTCTTTAGCTAAAATGCAAACATCAATACTGAAACGATAACTTAAAATAATAGGGAAATTAACGTGACCCTTGGGTTAAATAAGTCATAATCAAAACTGGAAAATGCATATTACAACAACGAAAATATTCTTTATCAAAACTTGAGGGTTGCATTGAAGATGGAATATAGAGGAAAACTTTTAACTAGGATGATTTTGTCTCCTGCTTTGTCTGGCAAAGTCCTGGTTTTAACTGTTGAAAAGTTCTCTCTGAAGAGAGTCCCAGGTTGAACAATATAAAGGCTAATAGTAAAATGAACAAAGTTATAATTATTGACATAATGTTATGTTGAGATGTTAGGAAAGCAATATCAGATTAAACCACAAAAAAGTAAAATAAAAGAAATAATGATAAAACTACAAAGCAATGAAATGAAAAACAGATGAATTAGAAAGTTAACATAACCTAAAATTGTTCCTTGAAAATGCCAATAATATTGAACTATACATGAGAGATATATCAAAGGAAAAGAGAGAAGTCTGAAACTACTAGGAATTACAAAGGGACATAATTGCAAATGCAGCAGATTAATAAAAAGCAAGTAGAAGAGTGAGCTCCAGACCTGTGACTATGTCTGACAAACCCTGGCCTGGAGCCTTCCAGAGGACAGGAAAGACTCAGAAGTGGGTGTGAGGTCCTGCTTCACCACCTACTCGCTGTATCACTTGGAGCACGCTCCTTTGCCTCTTGAATCTCCTGTTCCCTTATTCATGAACAAAGGCGATAGCCAAAAAAACCAAACCAAACCTGTTGCTGTCAAGTCGATTCCAACTCATAGCAACCCCCTATGACAGAGTAGAACTGCTCCATAGAGTTTCCAAGGAGCGTCTGGTGTATTTGAACTGCCGGCCTTTAGGTTAGCAGCCGTAGCTCTTAACCACTATGCCACCAGGGTTTCCAAGGTGATAGCAGCTCCCACCTTTTAGGATTGTTTTGAGAGTTAAATGATATACCCCAAAAAGCACATGTAGCTATCTCTGCACTTGCAGTTTGGGGTATTGTTATAGTCTTTAGTCTTTTTTTAAAATAACTTTTTACTGAGATATAAAAAAAAAAAATTATGGAAAAGTACACAGATCCTAAGTGCACAGCTCAGTGGATTGTCAACCAAATGAACACATGTGTGTAACCAAGGTCCCCAATTCAAAAACAGAATGTCATGAGCACTGTCTGTATCATTTTTAATTTAAGAAATAATATATTTAAGGGGAGACAGTGGTGGTTCAGTGGTAAAATTCTCACCACCCATACAGGAGACCTGGGTTCCTGGCCAGCACATCTCATAACGTAGCCTCCGCCTGTCTGTCAGTAGAGGCTTACATGTTGCTATGATGCTGAACAGGTTTTAGCAAAGCTTCCAGACTAAGACAGACAAGAAAATTCTGGTGATCTGCTTTTGAAAATCAGCCAATGAAAATCCTGTAGATCACAGTGGTCCAACCTGTAACTGATCATGGGGATGGCGCAAGACCACAAAGCATGTCGATCTGTTGTATATTGTATCTCCATGAATTGGGAGCCAACTCAATGGCAACTAACAAAAACATAGTATGATATTTATAAATTTGAAATTTACAAATTTGAAAACTAAGATTAAATAGATAAATGCCTACAAAAATATAACTTATCCAAACTAATAACGGGGAAATATAAAATCTATATTGTTCTATATCCGTTAAAGAAAATATAGTATATCTTTATCTTGTCTTATCGAACTGCCTAAAACATCCAGTATAATGTTTTTTTTCATTGTTCCTGATTTTGATGCTAATATATTGCTTCCCCATACCCATTATTTAACATTATACTGGGTGTTTTATATAGTTCGATAAGACAAGGTGTAAAAAATAAAAAGAACGGGGATAGAGAAGAAATAAAAAAATACCTTAGGACATTATTGTCCTAATTAAAAATGCAAAAGTATCTACTGACATATTATTAGAATTAATAAGATAATTTAGAAAGACAGGTTAAAAAACAAATAATAATAATATAATTTACAATGGCACAGACATTTAAAGTACCTAGAAATACATCTAACCAAAGATGATCAATACTTGTATGGACAAAATTTTAAGACTTTATTAGAAGACATTAAAGAAATGCGTGGAGAAATATACTACGTTTTTTAATCTGAAGACCCACTATAAAACAATGTTAATCCTTTCCAAAATGATTTCTAGATTTCTAATAGATAATAGTATCTATTCTAATCTACATCTTAATATGGAAGCAGCAAGCTCAACAGTACCGAAGAGACTGTTAAAGAATTTGGTATGCTGTATTAGCTATCCATCGCATTTATAAAAATATAGTAATTAAGGTAATGTGGTATTGTTGCAGAGATAGAAAAATTAATTAATGGAAATGTATAGATAGCCCATAACAAATCACTGTGTATGTGGTACCTTTGTATTTCACTGATCAGGAATTGGGCATCTTTGGAGAGAGGAAGTACTGTCTGATAAATAATGCCAGTAAAATTGGTTCTTTATATGGGGGAAAACGATTTAATCCCTACCTCATAATTTAAGCAAAATCAGTCCCTGATGGCTTATGGATTTAAAGATGAAAGACAAAACTTTAAAACTATTAGAAAATGTAGAAGAAGTAATACTTAGAACGTGAGGTTTTTCTTAATATAGACAAAAACCCCACAGTAACATAAAGGAAAAAATTGATAATTTAGCTTCATTAAAACTAAGACCTTGTGTTTGCCAATAGATACCACAAAGTGTATAAAAAGAAAATCTACTAATTAGCAGATGTTTGCATACAGATAAAAGAAACACTGTTAGTAAGTAGAACATAGAAAAACTCCAATAAGAAAAACACTAACAAACAAATCTTAAAAATGAGCAAATATGTGGACTGGCATTTCAACGAAGAGGAAATGCCAATGGAAAACTAACGTATGAAAAGTTTCCCATCCTCATTATAATCAGGAGAAACTATAATAAAATACAATGGGAGATATTATTTCACAAACAAACCAGTTTGGCAAAAGTTTAAAAGTCTGAAATTCCAAGCTTTGCAGAGAATATAAAACAGTGTTAACTCTTATACACTGCTGTTGGTAATATAAATTAACATAACCATTTTAGTTTAATAGTTTATGCTTTAAGACAGGGGTCAGCAAAGTAGGGCCCAAGGGCCAAATTTTGCCCTTCATTTATTTTTGTAAATAAAGTTTCATTGGAACACAGCCATGCCTGTTTGTTTATGTATTGTCTCTGATCTCTTTTGCTATGTAAAGTCAGACTTCAGTAATAGTGACAAAGATCATATGGCTGTAAAAGCCTAAAATACTTACTATCTGGCCCTTTGTGGAAAAAGTTTGTGGATGTCTGGTGGCATAGTGGTTAAGTGCTACGGCTGCTAACCGAGAGGTTGGCAGTTGGAATCCACCAGGAGCTCCTTGGAGACTCTATGGGGCAGTTCTGCTCTGTCCTATAGGGCCACTGTGAGTCGGACTCGACTCCATGACAACGGGTTTGGTTTGGTTGTTGGTACATACCCTAGACAAGCCTTGTAAGTATGAATCCAGAGTCACTTACATGAATATGCATAGAGGCATTGTTGGCAATAGCAAAAATTTGGATACAACTAAATGGATAAATAAACGTGCCAATTCAAAGGAATACTCCATTGCACTAGAGATTAATCATTGCAGCTACATGTATCAACACGGGGGAAAAAAAAACCAAAAAACAAACTTGTTACCTTCAAGTCAATTCCGACTCATAGTGACCCTATAGGACAGAGTAGAACTGCCCCATAGAGTTTCCAAGGAGCACCTGGTGGATTCAAACAGCCAACCTTTTGGTTAGCAGCTGTAGCACTTTGCCACTATGCCACAAGGGTTCTGCAATTCTACTAAATAACTTTAATTAAAGGGATATTTTACAATGTCGTCTCTCTGTTCAACAAATTTTATATGTTTAAAGAACTTATTTTACTATGATTTAATCAGCTTAATAAAATTCCATAGCTTTATATACACCTAACTTGGAGTGTGGCGCCCTTGTGGCTCAGTGGTAGAGATTGACTGCTAATCAAAAGGTCGGCGGTTTGAATCCACCAGCCAGCTCCTTGAAAACCCTATGGGGCAGTTCTACTCTGTCCTGTAGGGTCGCTATGAGCTGGAATTGACTCGACAACAGTGGGTTTTTGGTTTAACTTGGAATGGAGATACCTGCTAAAGAGAGGAAAATAGAGGTAATGAAGAGCAGACATATGTCTTTCTGAATCCTATGTGGCTATAAACACTTGGATCAAGAAGAAGGAGGTCGCTGATATTTATTTACATTTTGTTAATTCAGTTCCTGGAACCAGATAAATGGTCTAATAAAGTAGTCTTATAAAAGTGTGGGCTCTCTCTCCCATTGAATAATGCTAACTACAATTGAGGAGCTCCTGGTGGATTTGAACGGCATATCTTTTGGTTAGCAGCCATAGCTCTTAACCACTCCGCCACCAGGGTCTCAGCACAGATAGTTCTCAAAAATAGTTTTCAGTGAGAAAAGCCACAGAAGAATTATCCCATATATGGTTTGGATGGCCAAACCAGTGGAATGATTAACACAAAATTCAGGATAGTGGTTAACTCTGATTGCCGAAGGAAGAGGACGCTGTCAAAGACAGCCATGTAAGGGTTTTAAAGGAACTGATGATGTTGTATTTCTTAACCTGAGTGTTGAATTCAAGAAGATTCTTTGTACTATCTCTCTTTGCCTTGTGGATATGTACGTATGTGTAAATACACACACATATATATGTAATACACACTTATGTGTATTTTTATGGCAAATTTGTTTAACATATGAAAACATGACTATCTCATTTTTAATCTGAAATATAAACTTTCTCAATCAAAGAATTAAGGCATCAATTTCAAACATGCTTGTGAGATATGAATATTATTACAAGTTCTTCGTATCTTTCTATTTTCTAGACTATATAAAATATCTACGCAAAGTGAAGAGTAAGTAGCATATATGTCATAAATTAAATTTGTTCCTTTGGAAAATTTTACTAACAATGAAACAAGAGTTTGCCCACCTCAAAAGATGAGAGTTTTCACTTTTGTATGTAGAAATAATTTTATGAACAATATTTCTATTTAAGCTGATAGTAAATTTTAAGTATGCTTTCTAAATTACTTTTTTTTTTTGGAAAAATGCATGTTCTTTAAAACAATTTTGCAACACCTTTTCATCCAGTTATCTTAATTCTTATATTTTAATACATGGAAATAGACTTTTACTCATTTACAATGTAGTATTGCATTTTAAAAGAGTGTTCTTTCAGTTCTGATATAGTAACTATTATTACGAGATACCTAGAAAAATTAAAACCCAGTGGGAGAAAGCAGAGCAGGGAATAGAATTTACGGTCAGTGTTGACCTCTTTGTGTTTTATCCATTGACCATTTCTCAGCCCTCATTGTACTTGACTTAGCAGCATTTGGAAACCCTGACGGTGTAGTGGTTAAGTGCTGTGGCTGCTAACCAAAGGGTCAGCAGTTCGAATCTGCCAGGCGCTCCTTGGAAACTCTATGGGGCAGTTCTACTCTGTCCTATAGGGTTGCTATGAGTCGGAATTGACCTGGCGACAGTGGGTTTGGTTTGGTTTTTTTAGTATCATTTAATGTAGTTGACCAAGACCTTCTCTTTTATTTTCTTAAATTTTTATTGTGCTTTAAGTGAAAGTTTACAAATCAAGTCAGTCTTTCATACAAAAATTTGTATACACCTTGCTGCATACTCCTAGTTTCTCTCCGCCTAATGAGATAGCACACTCCTTCTGCCCACTCTGTATTTCCATGTCCATTCAGGAAGCTTCTGTCCCCCTCTGCCTTGTAATCTCCCCTCCAGATAGGAGCTCCCCACATAGTCTCATGTGTCTACTTAAGCCAAGAAGCTCACTCCTTACCAGTATCATTTTCTATCTTACAGTCCAGTCCAATCCCTGTCTGAAGAGTTGGCTTTGGGAATGGTTCCTGTCTTGGGCTAACAGAAGGTCTGGGGACTATGAGCTCTGGGGTCCTAGTCTCAGTCAGACCATTAAGTCTGGTCTTTTTATGAGAATTTGAGGTCTACATCCCACTGCTATCCTGCTTCTTCAGGGATTCTCTGTTGTATTCCCTGTCAGGGCAGTCATCTGTTGTAGCCGGGCACGATCTAATTCTTCTGGTCTCACGCTGATGTAGTCTCTGGTTTATGTGGCCCTTTCTGTCTCTTGGGCTCATAATTGCATTGTGTCTTTGGTGTTCTTCGTTCTCCTTTGCTCCAGGTGGATTGAGACCCATTGATGCATCTTAGATGGCCACTTGTTAGTGTTTAAGACTCCAGGCACCACTCTCCAAAGCGGGATGCAGAATGTTTTCTTAATAGATTTTATTATGCCAATTGACTTAGATGTCCCCTGAAATCATGGTCCCCAGACCCCCGCCCCTGCTATGCTGGCCTACGAAGCATGCAGTTTATTCAGGAAATTCCTTTGCTTTTGGTTTTGTCCAGTTGTGCTGACCTCTCCTGCATTGTGTGTTGTCTTTCCCTTCACCTAAAATAGTTCTTAACTACTATCTAATTAGTGAATACCCCTCTCTCTCCTTCCTTCCCAACTCTTGTAACCAACAAAGAATATTTTCTTCTCTGTTTCAACTATTTCTTGAGTTCTTATAGTAGTGGTCTCATACAATATTTGTCCTTTTGCAACTGACTAATTTCACTCAGCATAATGCCTTCCAGATTCCTCCATGTTATGAAACTTTTCATGATTCATCATTGTTCTTTAATGATGTGTAGTATTTCATTGTGTAACTATACCATAATTTATTTATTCATTCATCTGTTGATGGGCACCTTGGTTGCTTCCATGTTTTTGCTATTGTAAACAGTGCTGCAGTGAACATGGGTGTGCTTGTATCTGTTCGTGTAAAGGCTCTTATTTCTCTACGATATATTCCAAGGAGTGGGATTGCTGGACTGTATGGTACTTCTATTTCTAGCTTTTTAAGGAAGTGCCAAATTGATTTCCAAAGTGGTTGTACCATTTGACATTCCCACCAGCAGTGTATAAGTGTTCCAGTCTCTCCACAACCTCTCCAACATTTATTATTTTGTGTTGTTTGGATTAATGCCAGCCTTGTTGGACTGAGATGAAATCTCATTGTAGTTCTGATCTGCATTTCTCTAATGGTTAATGATCTTGAGCGTTGTGTCCTGTATCTGTTAGCAACCTGAATGTCTTCTTTAGTAAAGTGTCTGTTCATATCCTTTGCCCATTTTTTTCGTTGGGCTATTTGTCTTTTTGTTGTTGAGTTTTTGCAGTATCATGTAGATTTTAGAGGTCAGACGTTGATTGGACATATCATAGGTAAAAACTTTTTCCCAGTCTGTGGGTAATCATTTTACTCTTTTGGTGACGTGTTTGAATGAGCATAGCTGTTTGATTTTTAGGAATTCCCAGTTATCTAGTTTCTCTTCTGGTGTTTGTGCGTTGTTAGTAATATTTTGTATACTGTTTATGCCATGTATTAGGGCTCCTAGTGTTTCCCTATTTTTTCTTCCATGATAAGTTATTGTTTTTAGATTTTATATTTGGTCTTTAATCCATTTTGAGTTAGCTTTTGTGCATGGTGTGGGTATGGACCTTGTTTCATTTATTTGCTGATGGGTATCCAGTTATGCCAGCAACATTTGTTTAAGAGACTGTCTTTTCCCCATTCAACTGACTTTGGGCCTTTGTTAAATATCAGCTGCTCATATGTGGATGGATTTATGTCTGGATTCTCAATTCTGTTCCATTGGTGTATGTATCTGTTGTTGTACCAGTACCAGGCTGTTTTGACTACTGTGGCAGTATAATAGGTTCTAAAATCAGGTAGTGTGAGGCCTCCCACTTTGTTTTTCTTTTTCAGTAATGCTTTGTTTATCCAGGGCCTCTTTCCCTTCCATATGAAGTTTGTGATTCGTTTCTCCATCTCATTAAAAAATGTTGTTGGAATTTGTATAAGAATTGCCTTGAATCTATAGATTTCTTTTGGTAGAATAGACATTTTTACAATGTTGAGTCTTCCTATCCGTGAGCAAGGTATGTTTTTCCACTTATGTAGGTCTCTTGGTTTCTGGCAGTAGTGTCT
Source organism: Elephas maximus indicus (assembly GCF_024166365.1). Taxonomy (NCBI): domain Eukaryota; kingdom Metazoa; phylum Chordata; class Mammalia; order Proboscidea; family Elephantidae; genus Elephas; species Elephas maximus. The sequence goes on along the minus strand of NC_064829.1, from coordinate 41,721,260 downwards.
TATACTTTTCTTTGTATAGGTCTTTTACGTCTCTGGTGAGATTTATTCCTAAGAATTTTATCTTCTTGGGGGCTACTGTAAATCGTATTGATTTAGTGATTTCCTCTTCGATGTTCTTTTTGTTGGTATAGAGGAATTCAACTGATTTTTGTCTGTTATCTTGTATCCTGATACTCTGCTCAACTCTTCTATTAGTTTCAATAGTTTTCTTGAGGATTCTTTAGGTTTTTTTTTGTGTATAAGATCATGTCATCTGCAAATAGAGATACTTTTATTCTTCCTTGCCAGTCTGGATGCCCTTTATTTCTTTATCTAGCCTAATTGCTCTTGCTAGGACCTCCAGCACAATGTTGAATAGGAGCGGTGAAAAAGGGCATCCTTGTCTGGTTAGAGACCTTCTCTTTTAAATTCATATCCCTTTAAATGCTTTGTGCTTTAAATGCTTCTTTATTCCCTTACTTCGAACACACCCTACCCTCCTGGCTTTTCTCTTATCTCACTGGATTTTCCTCTGCAATCTGTTTCTTAATTTCTCACAATTACCCTGATCTCTTAATTTTCGAGTACTTATAGTTCAGTCTTTGAACATCTTCTTTTTCTACTTCTAGTCACTCTCTTAGTAATATTATCTAGTAATATGTTTTTAAATACCTTCTATGAAATTATGATTCTTGTATTTGTGTCTTCAAATCAGGCTTCTGCCGTTAACCCCAGACTTGTATATCCAACTGCCTATTTGACATCTCCACTTGGACACAAAATAAACATCTTAAATATAATACTTACAAAACTGAATTTCTCCTCTCCACAAAATAATAAACAAATAAATCTAAAACAACCTACATAACCTGCAACGTTTTCATTCTCAATTAATGAAAACTCTGGAGCCCTGGTGGCGCAGTGGTTAAGAACTCAGCTGCTAACCAAAAGACTGGCAGTTTAAATCCACCAGCCACCCAAAAAACCCACTGCCGTCGAGTCGATTCCGACTCATAGCAACCCTATAGGACAGAGTAGAATTGCCCCATAGAGTTTCCAAGGAGCGCCTGGCAGATTTGAACTACCGACCTCTTGCTTAGCAGTCACTCCTTGGAAACCCAGTGGGGCAGCTCTACTCTGTCCTATAGGGTCACTGTGAGTTGGCATCAAGTTGATGGCAATGGGTTTTTTTTAGTTCTATCCTCCTCTTTATCCTCCTTGTTGCTCAGACCAAAAAACTTGAAGTTTTCCATGAATCCCCTCTTTCTCTAACACCCAAATTCTACCCATTGGAAATTTCTGCTGGTTCTGCCTTCTACCTTCAGAATATATCCATAATGTTAACACTTATCTCAACTTACAAATCTACTACCCTTGTCCAAATGATCAAAATTATTTTGCCTGGTTTATTGAAGTAGTTGCATACCTGGCCGCTTCCACATTTGTTCGTTTCCTATCCTATAATATATTCTCAGGCAGAGTGATCCTTTTGAGACTAGAGTCAGATCATGTCATTTTGCTCAAAATTCTTCAGTGTTTTCTTCATCCCTCGGGGTAAAATTTAAAGTCCTTTAAATAACCTAACTACAGTGGCCTCCTTGCTGCTTCTCAAATGTGTCAAATACACAGTGGCTTCAGGGTTCTTTATGGTTGGTTACCTTTTCCCTGAATTCTCTTATTTACATATCTTGCCCATTGTCTCCTTTGAGAGTTTGCTCAAATATCATTTTCCCAGTGAAGTCTTAAATGATCACCTAATTTAAATTGCAAATGCAATACACACACACTTACATTTTGTTTTTCTCTATAGTACTATTTCTTTCTACTGTCTATGCGATTTACTTATTTTATTTTAAATTTCTGTTTCCCCTCACTAGAATACAAGCTGTGGGATGGAAGGGAATTTTCCTCTTTTGTTCCTGCTATATCCATAGAATAATACCTGACATATAGAAAGTATTTAGAAATTTGTTAATATATTAATAGGTGTTCATTTGTCACTTGGCTATCGATTGCTAATGCCAAATTTCATTCTTTATGCTTATCATAATTTAAGATAAAAAGATTTCTTTGACAGTTGCCTCTTGCCCTTTCAGTTTATCCTTTTATGTTGACTATCTTAGAGATTTAAGAGCCCTGGTCGCACAGTGGTTAAGCACTTGTCTGCTAACTGAAAGTTCATTAGTTCAAATCTACCAGATACTCCTCGGAAAACCTATGAGGCAGTTCTACTGTCTCCTGTAGGGCTGTTAGGAGTCAGAATCCACTCACAAGCAACAAGTTTGATTTGTGGTTATGTTAGAGATTTGGGATTATTGTTACAAATAAAAAGCCAATTTTCTTGAACTTCTAAAATGTTATATTAGGAAAAGGTACATACATTTATACTTCATCTTCCAAAGATATTTTATAAATTTAAGGCACTTTTTAAATATAAGGAATTAAAATATTTTGCATAGTAGACACCTTTGGAACATATTAATGCTGAATTCAGATGCTAGCTCTTTACTAACAACTATCTGCTGCTTTTAAGTGTTTTGGGGTCTAGAATGTTGGTAAAGTTTTAACATTTAAATTTCATGTAAAACTTGAATATTTTTTAGAATTCTATAATGTTTTCCTTTTGTAGCAAATTCAAGGGTATTTAAAATTATACCAATACCTTAATTATATGCCATGTTTTAAGCAGGTGTAAAGACTATTAATAATTAGAGAAACCATAGAAAGTGTAGCCTCTTGTAATTTAAGAATGGGAATAAGAACTTCATATTTTAATGTAATCAAATGATAACCCTCAAGAGTAAAGGAATTACTTGTAATAAAGAAATGAATGTTTTATCATTATAATTCATAATTTTGTAGTAAATAAAATCTTGTATCCCAAATTTGTTTTTTTCTTTTAAGATTATTGAAATTATTATTTTTTAATTTATATGGACATGACCTTGGATCTTTCTGTGTAAATGTTCCAAAGCAAATTTCCAAATTATTATTTTGGCTCTTAGAACGTATGCTTGAAATCCATTCATCATAAAAAATTGCTTATTTTGTTTTAGAGATTGACAATTCCAAAGTCAAACACTTAAGAGTTGTGTTTTGAAAATCTATGTAGATATTTGAAGTTCTCAAGTTGTAATTACTGTGTCATTGTAATGGCAAAAATTTAAAATTTCAACTTCCTACTATATAATAAAAAAATATATAGTAATACTCCTATTTAATACAGGGAGCCCTGGTGGCACAGTGGTTAAGTGTTTGGCTGCTAACTGAAAGGTCGGCAGTTCAAACCCACCAGCCACTCCGTAGCAGAAAGGTGGAACAGTCTGCTTCTTTAAAGATTACATACAGCCTTGGAAACCCTGTAGGACAGTTCTGCTCTGTCCTATGGGGTCGCTATAAGTCGAAATATACTTGATGGCAATGGGTGGTTTTTTTTAGCATATAAGTAATGGAGATTTCCTCAAATATTCATCTCAAGTCCTCAACTAAATAAAAAAAAGTGTTGTGAAAATTAATTACTTAATGCTTCCTATTTTTTTTTTTTATAATCATCTGTCAGAAGTAGTCTCTCTTTTTCTTATAATTAGGTGATAAAATTAATAGATTATTCAGTTTTGAAATCATTATTGTGCTGTGGAGTAGAGAGCAGAGATGTGTATGAGTCTTCTAATTAAAAAAAAAACTAAGCTTCACTATTTATAACTTCAGTACATTTTGTAATATATAAGAAAAGCAATCTTACAGAAAAATTTGGGAAGGGGCTCATATGTATGGAGCCTTTGTTAGTAGCACAAATTATAAAAGACTGTGCACTTTAGCCTTTGAAACCATTGGGTATTCATTCTTAGAATGTGTAATCTTCCATATTTTTGACCTCTGAATTTTAGAATACTTTGTAATATAATTTTAGTGGGCATGTCAGGAGAATGCCATTTTTTATGAGGGTTAGTAAGCTGCTTTGGCTCTTAGTTACTTGAATATTTTAACTTTCAAACAACATTAATAAATACCAAATAGTAAGTTACACATTCAAATGAAATTATGAGATGACTGATGAGAAAATAAACTAAATTGTGTATATTGTCTTTTAAGTGTTTGACCTCCCTTCTAAAACGCATTGCCGTCCGGAAGATTCCAACTCATAGCAACCCTATAGGACAGAGTAGGACTGCCCCATAGAGTTTCCAAGGAGCACTTGTGGATTCAGACTGCCAACCTTTTAGTTAGCAGCCATACCCCTTAACCACTGCACCACCAGAGTTTCGATCTTCCTTCTAGCACCTCTTAAAACTCCACAGAACTAGACTCCTGTGCTAGTTTCCTAGTAATAATGCACTCCTTTCTCTTCTAAAGAATGCAACAATATCCACATTTGAATAACTCTTGTTATTCAGGGTAAATTGTTGCTTGTCTTTATTGAGTTGGTTTAATAAAACCAAATAACTGTCTACATAGATTATTTTACCTATTACATAAGTAAATATTGTGTATTTGTTTTTCTTTTTTTAGTATAAAAATCCAAACACCTATAAATTATTCATATGCTAAAAATAGCATGGGATATAAAAATCAGGTTTTTGCAAATTTTTTGCATTGGAATTATTGTAGAAATTCTAGAATATTCTTGGAAAATTTGCTATACTTAAAACAATTCCTTCAATTCTGGGGAAATCAATGATAAATAAAAACAAGCCATAGAAGTTTGCATACTGATTGATTTATATCAATATTAATAATACTATTAAATTATGCATCACAACTCACTAGTAAAGTATATATATTCTATCCAGTACTATTACTGTTACTACATGTTTGTTTAGCATTTGAAATTTCAAAGGGTAATTTTTATAACAGTAATGATCCACAAGCATTAATTGAATATTTCATGTCTTGGACCACACGCCAATCTACCAAGATGAAAGGTATTCGAGCATATGATCCTCAAAGCTTAGTTCCCCTTTATAAATGATTAGATGTCAGACTCTGAAATCTCACTAACGCCACTTGAGATGAAGTTCTGGATGAAGGTGATAGGGTCCAAAGTTTTTATGATATTGCAGCGTATGTGGAAGGAGAAAAAGGACATGTCCCTTGGGGTTCAAAAAACCTGTTGCCACTGAGCAGATTCCAATTCATAGTGACCCTATAGAACAGAGTAGAACTGGCCCATAGAGTTTCCAAGGAGCACCTGGTGGATTCAAACTGCCGACTTTTTGGTTAGCAGCCATAGCTCTTAACCCCTATGCCACCAGGGTTCCCCTTGGGACTATATACAGTTTTATATAATACAATGCATATGGTGACAATCATAGTATTTGCATGTGATGTTGATGACAACCCTTTCTTGTAGCCTTCATTTTTCTTTATTTCTTGATATGCGTCATCAAAATTTCAATAAATAAGAGAAGACTTCTAAGGATACTATTTAATCCAGTTGTCCCCACCTCACTTTCCTTGGACTTGTTTGATACTTCAGTAATGCTCGGATTACACCAATAAAAGTGTGAAAATGTTTTGTGTTTCTTAAGTGACAATGTGCTGCTGGTGTTCTATAGGTTGTACTTGACTTCATGTGATGGTCTTTGTATCCCATAACTGTTAATTCTTTCTAAACACAGGAACCATTCAATCACACCAGTCGGTATGTGGAGAGGAAGAATAAATGTCAGTGTCCAACTATATAAATAAAATTAATTATTTCATGTATATTAGTGTAACCATAATAAAGGCTCTTTTGTAGAACCGCTAGAGTTTATTGCTTTTATGGAACAAGATAATCACAACTTGAAAGGAATAATTCATCTTTAGTGTAACATCCAGTGACATACTATTAACACAATTAGTTTTTATGTGTTTATTAATCACCATATAGTAATAAATAAAGCAGTACACAATGTCTAGAAGCAATAATGTTTGTTCATAATTTTGTTGCATGTCATGGTTTATAAAGAGCATTTACAGACATGATTTTATTTGGGCCTCACAGGAACTCTTAAGGTAGACAAAAGGATTGGTTTTCTGATGTGTCCACTTAACGTATATGAAAGCTCAGACTTGAAGAGGTGACTTATGTTCAATAACATGCCACCTGTAGGTGCAGGAGCAAGGGCCTAAGCCTACTTCTTCATCTTAAAACCTAATCTTTTTATTTCTACAGCACAATTTCAGTTGTCAAGTAAAGTTTGCCAAGTTTTGATATAACTAATTCCATTTTATGGTATCTTAAACATATTTTAGGGGAGTGGCAATGGAGGAAAAAATATAATAGTTAATGGGTCAAGTTTAGGGCATTGAGTAACAGGGTGGTGAAGACTGAAGTGCCCTTAACTTATTTTGGAAAAGCAAACTATTTGCCAACACTTACCCCAATAAGGAGTCGTTGTCCTCACCGTATTGGCTGCTGCTAATGTCAGGGCTGCTGTCCCTTTGGCTTCAGGTTTAGTTGTTCATCTTTTCTCTGTACCTCACCCAGCTTTATGAGTGATTGAGGAAAAGTAAAGGGGTATCAAAAGTAAATGATAGACATAATTAATATCACTGAATTGTACGTGTGAAGAATGTTGAAATGGCCAATGTTTTGTTACATACATTGTTACTACACACACACACACACACACACACGCACAAAGTTAAATGATTTTTCCCATCCATTCAGAAGCAGGCATTAGGTACTTATAGAAAAGGCAACATAGCATAATAAATAACTTCTCTTTGTAGTTGTATGATATAAAGTTGATTGAATGATGAATAGCATTTTCATGACAAATTTAAGTATGTCTAACCATTTTGGTAAATTAATAATTTTTTGTTTGCAATTTGCTTTTGCTTCATATTAAAAACATTTATTCTGGGTGTGGTTAACTTCTTATATGGATATGCACTTAATGGCTTTCTGCTTGTTGTTATCAGAGTGCCAATGACTTTCTTCTGTGGTAACATAATATTGACATATTTCCACCACCTGCCTATTTTAATTTTGATACATAAAAATGTGTTGGATATTTGAGTTAAATTGAATTTATTATTACTATTTTTTTTTTTAAATCAGTTGATCTCACCTTGGATACATTCTGCCTATAAACCAGATTAAATCTGTCTCTTAGAAATTTTGAACACTTCAAATGGGAATGAGATTACCACTGCAGCATATTACACTTTTATGAAAAAGGGTCAGCTTTACATCTTTAGCTACTTTGCAATGTTCTAGCAGAGGTGTAGTAGTGGGTGTCTTTAGGAAAGAATTCATACTTTTTGAGGTCCTGCCACTTCTCCTTCTTGCCCCCAGATTGGGTTCATGTGCTTACTTGAGATCTAAGGTCCATCAAATAAAAACAACCAAACCAGTTGCTGTCAAGTCAGTCCTGACTCATAGCAACCCTACAGGACAGGGGAGAACTGCCCCGTAGGGTTTCAAAGGTTTTAATCTTTACTGAGGAAACCCTAGTGGTGCAGCGGTTAAGTGCTACAGCTGTTAACCCAAGGGTTGGCAGTTTGAATCTGCCAGGTGCTCCTTAGAAACTCTACGGGGCAGTTCTACTCTGTCCTATAGGGTCGCTATGAGTCGGAATCGACTCGATGGCACTGGGTTTGGTTTGTTTTTTGGTTAATCTTTACTGAAGCACATTGTCACATCTTTCTCCCACAGAGTGGCCGGTGGATTCAAACCTTGTACCTTTCAGTTAGCTGAGGGCTTTAACCACTGTGACCAGGGCTCCACCCAGTGCTAAATTAGTTAAATATGTCTCTAAAATATTACAGCTTTCATTTTCTCTCTTCCATCTGACTTCTACAGACCTTTTTCTTGTTTTGTCCCTTCAATTGAATCTTTCTGTTGATTATTAATGCCTAAAGCTTTGATATCTGCTATTTATTTCAGTTCTTTATTTCCTTCCTTTGCCCATTTTCCTTAACTTCACCCAGTCTTTATTTCACTTATTTTGTATATCCCTGCTTTATTTCTTTTGCCAATCTTGATAACCACACCAAAAACCAAGCCTGTTGCTGTTGAGTTGATTCCAACTCATAGTGACCCTATAGGACAGATTAGAACTGCCCCCATAGGTTTTCCAAGGCTGTAAACCTTTACAGAAGCAGACTACCACATCTTTCTCCCAAAGAATGGCTGGTGAGTTCAAACCACCAACCTTTCAGTTAACAGCCAAGTGCTTAACTGCTTTGCCTCCAGGGCTACTTTATGGTCATATAAAACCAAAACCAAACCAATTCCAACTCATAGCAATTCCACAGGACAGAGTAGAACTGCCCTATGGGGTTTCCAAGAAACATCTGGTGGATTGAACTGCCAACCTTCTGGTTAGCAGCCGAGTTCTTAACTACCGTACCACCAGGGCTCCTATAAAAACCAAACCCATTGCCATCGCGTTGATTTTGACTCATAGCAACCCTGTAGGACAGAGTAGAACTGCCTCATAGGGTTTCCAAGGAGCAGCTGGTGGATTTGAACTGCTGACCTTTTGGTTAGCAGCTGTAGCTCTTAACAACTATGCCACCAGGGCAGAGAGTAAAATAGCCAACTCCTAGTGTATGATCATTTTTCATGATTAGGAACATTTATGTGCCCAGAACTACATCCTGATAATATATCATTCTAAATAATACATGACTAACCCCTTTGATAACTGAAGAGGTAGTTCATAAGAACATATCCATAGGAGTTGTAGCAACTATGATAAATAATATTAACTGCCTACTGAATGTTCAATCCTTTTAAATACTGTGAGAAATACAATTATTTAAAACAAGATTCCTTTATCTCAACGCAAGAATAATATTTGCCAGCAAATATTACCTTATATGTGAATAAAATAAACGTGAAAGAATGTGTTTAGCCAGATCACTAGTTGACCTTCTTGGGAACGTCTCAATGCCCCAGCCACTATTCCATAACATCTTGGGCACGTGGTATTTTTTGCAAAGCTCTCTGGAGCTCTCTCCACTTAGAATCACAGTAATGAATATTGCATATGAAACTATTAGTGTTCTTTTTCCCCGTGTGGCTAGATCTGTAGGATTAGAAAGTTGGCAATAATATTTCATTGCATTTTTCTTATCCACCATATGTTGAAATGCGTCATTAAGATAAATTTATTAATTCAACACTAATTCGGCAAACATCTTTCAAGTATCTATTATGAACTAGTGACTAAACTAAATCAATTTACAGGTTCTTAATTCTTAGTTATTTTCTCTCTGACATTTTTATGCCTTATAACAATTAAGTGACTGTTACATGATAATATAAGACTGTTTTTGTTTTATAAAACTCTCTAGAATTTCTTTCTCTATGAAACCTTAACCACTTAGAATATGTCAGCCTCATACATTCTTCTAAGTTAATTGGAAGCTATATTTTCTGAAGAAAAAATACTGAGTGTTGTTTGAAGAAATACTTTTGTGATTTGGACTCAGTTCCACAACAAGGCAGGAATGATAATATTCTGCATTTACATAGTACCCCTATTCTGAGGTGGTCAGAATGTTTCATATGCATTTCCACCTGGAGTTTCCTTCTACAGTATTTGTCAAAACATAGAATTTCTTGTTTCAGGTCAAAAAGTCCTTCTCCCTTCGACACCGACTACGTACTTTCTCTAAGCCCTTGTTTCCTCTAAAACATTGTCTGGCAAACATGTCCATTTCCTTCTAAAATAATGACTAATCAATTCAACCAATAATATCGAGTTGTTGCTAGGTGTTGTTCTAGGTACTTGGGACAAATCAATGAACCAACCAACTGCCAACCAACCAACCAAACAAACCCTTCCTTTGTCCTCCCAGAATTTATGTTTTAGTGGGCGGTATGGGAGAGACAGAATAATCATCATAGATTAGTAATTTATACAGTATTTTGGCAAGAGAGAAATGCAATGGAAAAATAGAGAGGGGGAAGTTAGGCAAGGGGATTTAAATATGTAAAGCCAATTGACAAAGAAATTATTAATGTCCACAACTGTGTAAAGATATATCACTAAAATTGGTTCAAAACTGGACTTGTAAAAAGTAGTGTTTTTTTTTTTTTTGCATTTTCAATTTAATTCAGTAAACATTTATTGATGCCAACTGTGTACAAAGTACTGTTTTAGGGATTGCAATTACAGGGTTGGGTGTAGTTTCTTTGTATCTATCATTTTACTGGAAACCTTGGTGGTATAGTGGCTAAGTGCTACAGCTGCAAGCCAAAGGGTTGGTAGTTCAAATCCACCAGTCACTCCTTGGAAACTCTATGAGGCAGTTCTACTCTGTCCTATATGGTCGCTATGAGTTGGAATCGACTCGATGGCAATGGGTTTTTTGGTTTATCATCTTACTATTTGTTTAACATATTCCCACCCATTGCCTGTTCTTTTCCTCTCCCTTTTTGCCTTCTTTTGGAATAATCAAGCTTTTTTCTTAATCCCATATACTCTATTAGCTTTTTCATTTTACATTCTTTTATAATTTTATATGGCTACTTTAGTGTTTACAGCATGCATCTTTGTCTAATTGTATCTAAGTTGGCACTATTACAAGTACCACAGCAATCATAAGATCTAAGAATATTTTAATTCCATTTCCCCCATCGTTTGTGTTATTGCCTTCCATTTTAATTCTGAATAAGTATTGGACCCTATGAAAAATTATTATAATTATTAATATTATTTTATTAATTGTTAATGTAATTATTCAGTCATCACTGATCATCGTATATACCAACAGATTTGCATTTTCAGTGGCAACAAATTCTTTTTCTTTGTCTTGAAATGTTTTACTGCACCTTCACTTTTGAACAATTTCTTTGCTGACAAAGTACTCTTTGTTGACAACTGTTATGGTATTTTGAAGACATCTTTTCAGTATCTTCTGGTTTCCATTGTGTAGTAGGAATATCGGCTTATGATCTAATTGTTGCTACTTCTAATGTGTTTCTCAATTTTTGGTTGCTTTTCATTTTTTTTCTTTGTTTTTGGTTCCTATTTTCTCTTTATTTTTATTTTTTATGGTTAATTTTAAAATCTGTGGCTTGATATTATTTTGTAATTTTGCAAAATTCCTGGCCCGTATCTTTTCAAATATTGATATTTTTTCTGTTTTCTTTCCATTTTTATGTATCTTAAACAGTGTGCAGTACAGCCAACTCACGCTGGGTCAGAAGAGCTGATTGTTACATTTTCAGAAATTGTGTAAGCCAGTTGTTAACTACAACCATTATTAAAATTAAATTATATCAATGTACAGTTAAGTGAATTATATTAAAAACAAAAATAATAGGCACTACAAAGTTACTACTTCCTAATTATTTTACTATTTTCTGTGCTCTTGAAGTTGTTTATATCTATCTTGTCTGTATCATGGAATGGTTGAGCTATAACTCATCACAACTCCACATTCAATGACGTCATGTTAGCAGCATAAAACTGGCCATGGTAGGAGTATTTACACCACAGAAATCAGCAAACACTGAAAATAAGAACTTAATATTTTATTTTCTTGGTTATTTAGACTAGAAAGTTGATGCAGAAAACTTAAATAATGCAGATTAAAGTGTGTCGTATCTGTTGCTGGTATATTGTGAAAAATTAAATATTTCAGTATTTGAAAACAATTATTTGATTCAACAAAGAAGTTGCTTAATCACTGATAAACAATTAAATTTTCTGTTATCGTCTTTGAAGTTATACTTTCCTCTTGTTAACATAAGTGAAAGCATCAACCAACATCCCCTGAAGCCTTCTTAAAACCAAAACCAGTTTAGCTCAACTAGTAAAGAATGTCTGCCTTGAGTGTTCTGCTTTTTTAGCTCTATCTACATGGGAACAACAACAGCAACTCAGAAGATTAGATAAGAAACTTAAGGGGGTGGTGAATTTATGTTAATGGAGGAAGAGCAACGCAGAAAAGGAGGGTGAGAATTGTCGCACAACTTGAATAATGTAATTGGTGTCACTGAATTGTACACGTAGAAAGTGTTGAATTGAAGTATGTTCCACTGTGTATATCCTCAACAACAACAACAAAATAAAATAAGTTGTATTTTGAAAAATCAATGAAAGTCTTCTAAGACAATCAGTTGGCTATATGGAAATTATAATAAAGAGTATTGTATGTTTTATTATTATTTTCAAATTTTACATTATACATACTTTATATCAGTGAAATTTATGCTATATGCCTACTTATTTTTTTGAGAATTAGTTGTTAAAAAATTACAATGACATCACTGTTGTTAGGTCATTTTCCTGCTGTCTCTACTTTTCACACTTTTCACTCAGTCTTTGAACCTGGATATTTTCTCCTGCTCTATATTCCAATTTATTAATCTCTCTACTTTTTTATCCATCTGTATCAACCGTAAACCAAACCAAACCACTGCTCTTGAGTTGATTCTGGCTCATAGAGACCCTATAGGGCAGAGTAGAATTACCACATATGGTTTCCAAGGAGCACCTGGTAGATTTGAACATGCTGACCTTGGTTAGCAGCTGTAGCTCTTAACCATTACGCCACCAGGATTTCTGTGTCTGCTGTAAAACCTGTTTATTAAATGCCTAATTTTAATTATTCAGTATTTTAAACCTAAGTATCTATTTGATCCTACATTGCAGTTCTGGTAAAATCTCTCTCTTGCCATCTATTTTAAAAATAATAGTCACAGTTATTTTAAAGTCTGTCTCTGATAACTCCAATAACTGGGTTCTCTGTATGTCTCTTTCTATAGGCTGTTTTTCTATTATGTTTTTTCTCTTGGTCCTGTTTCTTGGTATGCCTTATAATTTTTACAAAAAATGAAATTCTGCATACTGTGTATGAAAAATAGTAGAAGATCTCAGGAACGTTGTCTGGCTCAGAAAGAGTTTCTTTCCTTCTCTTGTAGGCAGGTAAGGAGGCACAGATCATCTTAACCAAACAAGTACTGAACCGATTTGATACTTCATTTTCGGTGCTATCGGTATCCTTCTTCTCTTTTCCCTCTGCTCATAAGGACTAACCTTCTAGAGCCCCAACTGAGAGCCTGGAACTGTTTACAAAAGCCCTTCTTCCCTAAAGGTCCTTGGCTCTCATTCTTTTTACCTTAAAACTGTGACTGTAGAAAATGTTGCTCTGTTTATTTTTTACCAGCCTTCTGCTTAGCTTCTTTGCCTTTTGCTCTGCACAATTTAAAATTATGTAAAAGCCTCATTGGCAAAACCATGGAGAGGTAGTCTCACTTCTCTACTTTTTGGAACCTTGACTACTTACATCCTGGGTGCCTTTTTCTATATGAAATGCATTTTTTCTTGGTATTATGAGATTGCCAAATTGTCTATTCTTCCTCTCTGCCTATTAGCAATGTAGGAACTCTGGTGGCACAGTGGTTAAAGTGCTTGGCTGCTAACCAAAAGATCAGCAATCGGAACCCATCAGCAGCTCCGCAGAAGATTTCAGCCTCAGAAACCCTATGGGGCAGTTCTACTCGGTCCTATAGGGTTGCTGTGAGTCTGGATCTACTCATGGCAATTGGTTGGATATTAGCAATGTATGCCTGTATTCCCAGTCTCTCTCTTTACACCAAATCTGCACTTTCCCTGAAGAAAAAAAGCTGCTTATAGAAAGTTGGTGCACATTTATCTGATCCCCTTCTCTCAGGGAGCTTGAGCTCTCAAATCCCGGTTGCCTCTTGGCTGTCTGATGGCTTCTAACAGATTTCAAGCATACTTTTAAAAAAATTTCAGCCTTTTGGATTGTTCTCAATGGATGTAAGCCATTTCATGATAGTAGCATCTACATGGTCTTTAAATGATTTCACATACCTATCCACTTTGTAAGAAGCCCAGGAGGCACAATAGTTAAGCAGCTCAGCTGCTAACCAAAAGGCTGGCAGTTCCAACCCACCCAGTGGCTACAAAGTTTACAGTCTAAGGAACTCTATGGGGCAGTTCTACGCTGTCTTACAGGGTTGCTATAAGTCAGAATTGACTGCATGGCACACAACAACCACCTACCTTGTATCAGGACAACGTTCTATCCTAGATCGTCTGATAGCATTCTACACATAATTTTATCATAATAATTATCACTGAGTGGTAAGGGCTCTTGTCTGTCTCTACTGCTAGACCATAAACTTTTAGTTGTCCTATTTTTCTTTGTTTTTCCCAATACCTGACACATTGCCTGGCACCTAAACAAACAAACAAAAACCCTGTTGCCATCAAGTCAATTCCAATTCACAGAGGCCCTGTAGGACAGAGTAGCACTGCTCCACAGGGTTTCCAGGGAGCAGCTGGTGGATTCGAATGGCCAACCTTTTGGTTAGCAGCTGAGCTCTTACATATACCACTGGGGCTCCCGCCTGGCACATAGTTGCTTCTAAATAAATGTTTGCTAGATAAATAATTAAAAAATGTGTGTATATTTGTAGATTTCTGGACTAAAGAGCATATAATTTATCTGACAGATATTTGAAAGTGTGTTTTCCTCTATGTTTCTATTTTAAAATTATCTCTTAATATTGTCCAGTGCAGTAACAACTATATTCTTCTTCTTTTTTAAATTTAGATCTTTGTCCCATCTGGAATTTATTTAGTTGTAAAAAGTAATGTAGTTATATTTCTTTACTTATATTTATCTTAGGAAAATAAGAGAATAATGATTAAAGTAAGGGGAATTTACTTTTATGAATCAACCGTATGTTATTTCAGTTGTTAGAATAATATATTTTTTTAATTGACAGGAATATTCTTCAACTTTGTAAATCTGTAATAATTTGGTTATTAGACGGAGATTTAAATTTATTTTTTTCGCATATTTTAGTATCCTTAGATATTATTTATTCACCTTGTTGTTGTCGTATGCTGTTGAGTCAGTTCCTACTAATAGTGACCCTATGTGACTGAGTAGAACTTCCTCACAGAGTTTCCTGGGCTTAGTCTTTACAGGAGCAGGTGGCCAGGTCTTTTCTCCTATGGAGTGGCTAGTGGGTTTGAACCACCAACCTTCAGTTAGCAGCTGACTACTTGTACCACCAGGGCTTTTTTTATTCACCTTACTCTACTAGACATCAAAATGTTATAGACAATATGAAAAAATACTACTTAATATACGAACAAAAACTTTACACATTTATGTTTAAATTTTCTAGTTGGAATTTGACCACCCTCCCTACGAAGACTTCCCAGATTCCTTAGGGAAGAGTTAACTATTCTCTTTCATAGTTTCCTTGATCCTGTTTCATGGCTCTTTTATAGGCCCATGTCAACTTGCATTATATGTATGTGTTTACAATTATAATCTGGCCCCCATTTCTACTGCAGTTCTTATTCCTTGACCTAGCTTTCCTTTACTGTATACTTAATATATATTCACATCCCAACCCTAACACGCACACACGTTAGTAGGCATCTCCTTCTGTTTGGTTTCCTATTGCATCCCCAGTGCCTAGAACTGTCTGGCACATAGAGTATGTGTTGAGTGATTGTCTGCTACCTACATTAGATTGTGAATGCACAGTCACTCAGAGTGATCTAAGTCTTGGTATCCCCAGAACTTAGCCTAATATCTTCTAAAGCATATGCTAAATAATTCTGTAGTAAATGATAATTCATTGCTATGTAAACCCTGGTGGCATGGTGGTTAAGTGCTACAGCTGCTAGCCAAGAGGTTGGCAGTTTGAATCCGCCAGGCGCTCCTTGGAAACTCTACGGGACAGTTCTACTCTGTCCTATAGGGTCGCTATGAGTCGGAATCGACTTGATGGCCGTGGGTTGGGTATGTAAAACTAAAAGAGATTATTTTGTTCATAATATTCAAAGATGATTTTATGGCCATTTCTTGTAGCATGTAGCTATTGTTAAGCAAATAGTTCTTAAAATAGAACTAGTATGCAAGTGGGCTACATATTTAAATTTTACTTCAATTATTCCTTGATTACCCATCGCCATCAAGTCGATTTCAACTCACAGTGGCCCTATTAAACAAAAACAAAAACAAACCCATTGCCATGGCGTCAATTCTGACTCATAGCAACCCTATAGGATAGAGTAGAGATGCCCTGTAGGGTTTCCAAGGAATAAGATGATTTTGAACTGCTGACCTTTTGGTTAGCAGCTGAGCGTTTAACCACTGTGCCACCAGGGCTTCTCATTTATTGAGTACATACCCTTTATCAGATATTGTGTGAGGAACAGGAATCTCAAATAATGAATAATATTTAATGCATGTCTTCAAAGATCCTTAATAATATTAACATTTTAATAGCATTTTTTATATGCCAGGCACTCTTTGAGGGATTTTATATATATGTTTATTCTGTGAATCTTATAAGAATCAGTAGGTCATACAATCTGTTGACCAAAGCTGTTGCCATTGAGTCGATTCCGACTCATAGTGACCTTATAAGACAGAGTAGGACTGCCCGAAAGGGTTTCCAAGGAGTGGCTGGTGGATTTGAACTGCCGATCTTTTTGGTTAGCAGTTGAGCTCTTAACCATTATGCCACCAAGGCTCCTAGTCAAAAAAGTACTATCATTTCCCACATTTTGAGGGTGAGAAAACAGGCCCAGAGAGGTTAGTAATGCAGTTTGTCACTACAGTCTGTGCTCAACTCTAGCCTCTGCCCAAAGCTGTATACAAAAGGGGGCTTCTTAGACAAAATGGTTCTTCACCCTCCCTTCACTCCCCTTTCCATGGGCTTCAGAATCTCAGCCTCTTTCCTCAGATCTGCCTTGGGGTTCGTTCTCCACCCTGGTAGTGAGAAAAATGTTATTTCCATTAAATTTCCTGTCTCTGTCTACCCTAAGATAAACGTATTATTGTCTTTACTGAGTATGCTGATTATTATGTAGAAAAATACGAGCTCATTAAAAAATACATAGCAAAAAAATTTAAAACTGTTAAATTTCTTATGGTAGTGATTCCTGGCATACATATAATCTTAGTTGGTTATAAATTGTTTTCAAAATTCAAATCTAAGTTGTGGCACACTCAGCATGACTTACTTAAAAAACTTTTCTTATTAATAATGTTGTATTTTGTGGGGTAGAAAATGGATAATATGGTTGATCTCTAGGTAGTCAGTCTAAAAGGAATAGCAGATGGTAAACATTACCTATTTAAAGCAGGAAATTGTTTCTTCAACATGTTTTTTTAGCTAAGCGATTCTTCAGAAATAAGTAATTCCGGTTGGTTGATTTTGAAAGTAAACCATATGTTGTTTACATGTTTTGGCATTTATCCAGTTTCCCTAAAGATGAGTGTGAAAAATTAAAAAAAAAAAAAATCCCTTCACTAATTAGATAATAACGAGCATAATGCACACAGGTGCTAAAACTTTTTCAATTATGAGAATAGATTTTCAGAACAAGCTCTGGGAAGAGGATCATGAGAGAAAAAGTGTCCTCCGTGTATCTGTTAGGTGAGTACATATGTGTTGCAGAGATACAGCCCAAGACTCCCATTAGACAAATTCAGCTGCTATTTTTCACTATGATAGACATCAAAAACACAAATCAAAATGAGCTGAAAAAATACCGGGCTTGTTTTATGTGTTCTACTAAATGTAAATGCATGCATTATTTGCAATATTGCGATTCTAGATAATATCTTCACGCTTTCCAAAACACATCTGATTCGATTAGCCAGAAGTAACTGAAGATATCCCGATAAATTTGCTCAAAGGCCAATAGGACACTTGAGTCTATCTAACCTATAGATCCCCTCACCTCTGAGTGACAGAAACATCCATAAAGTTCTGTTTTCTCTGCACTTGAAAGAGGAGATGGAGATGATGTAGAATATATTGCTTCAGTCACAAAGGAGAGTAATTACAGCCTAGTGTGGGGGAAGGGTGGTGTGTAGCAATAGCTGCTCCTGACAGAAAGGACCGAGAAATGGAGGCGATAATGGGGAAATCGAGGGAGGAAAAACGACAGTTGACAATGAGTCCGTGGGAGAAAACCTCATTCCCAGTGATTTAGTCAACGGAACCTCTGCTGCTGAGAGGGGGAAACTTCTCCAGCCCCAGTGTCCTTTCCTGGACACATCAAATGAAAGGAAAGGCTGTGTTTGAATTCACAGGAATGTTTCTGAAGAAAATTGAACGTCCAAAATACTGTACTGGCAACACTATTCAAAGGCATTCTCAGCTCTTTCTAATAAATAATAATATATGTGTTCATTATTTTCCAGGAAATGTAACTGAGAATAATCTATAAAATCTGCCATCATATAATATGACCTGATACTAGATCTCTTCTGCTCTTGCATAGGCACTTCAATTCCACTTATGAGGATTTTTCTAAATGATTAGTGCTTATTGTGATTATCCTCTGGCTAATATATGTATGCAAAACGGGACTGCAGGGATTGCTTTTGTTAGCATATCCCCTCCCCCACTCTGAAACCTCAAGGCTCCAGACATTGATGCTAGAGAGAAAATGGATGTGTGTGTGTGTGTGGTGTGTGTGTGCACACATGGCTGTATCTAACCTTCAAGTTGATACAATGGTGAGGAGATACAAACAGACAAAAGGATAAAGCTTTCCATTGATAATGCTGTTTTTTAATATACTATTATCATTTAGAAAAACTTATAGTAAGCCGAATGCTCTAAATTTGAGTGGGAGTAGTCTCTTGAAATACTATACAGAGCATTTACAACTGGGAATCTAGTGTAACTGAGAATGGCACTTTTATTAAATAATTCTGTGATCTTAACAGCCCTGCTCTTAACCAGTAATCTCCATGTAGCAAAATGCATAGATAATCAACAACCCAGTCTGTCAGTAAACTTGTTGGGGGATTAAATCCTGAAGGAAGAAGCCCATAGCCCTGGAGGAAGACTGAGCGCATGTTTCCCTGAGTCTTTGAAGGCTCATCTCAGTAGTCCCACTGCTAGAATGTGCTCTGTTGTCATAGCAACACCGTCTCCTGCTTCATACAGGAAAGATTAGCTCTTACTGTGCGGTGGAGAGAATTTAGGGGAAGTCATACTAATCCCTGGGTGCACTTGGAGAGAAAGGTTGGACCTCGCCTGAGGGATGCTGTGTCTGCAATGATAGAATTGGCCTGCCACAGGCACTGGTATTTAAGTTGAAGAGCAGAATTCACAGTAAGTGTCAGCTCATCCAGAGTAAAATATTAATGAATGAGGTTTGTCTAAGTCTTGTTAAAGACCGTCCCGTGCAGCGATAGAATGACAGCAGGAGCCTCTGATGAGCATGCCGATTTTTTCCTAGTTTAGGTGGCCTTTGAAGGGTGGACAAGATTAGAAACTTGAGAAAAAAATTTTTAGATACTTTCACAACGTTTGTCTAAAATCCTGGGAGCCTGACATTAGATAAGCAATAAAAATGTATTATATGTTTTTGGAATTTTATTTTTATGCATTTAAATTTAAAACTCTGTAAAAAGAAGAAAAGTATCATAAAAAAAATCTATAGGTAGAGCAGGTGTATTTCTTCCAACATTGAAAGTGATCAAATTTCATTTTAGGATTGGAAATGTTCTTTTTCAATAATGTATACGTTTGTAAATGCTTTTTAAAGCATGCAGGTGGTATAGGTCTTTTAATGTAGTTTATAATATGATGTAAAGGTATTTGAGGGGAAGAGTAGTTTATTTAGCTGTTCTTTTTGGTGCTGCTACTTCAACTTGTCAGCATAAAGCATGTGCAAAGTGTAAATCTTTCAGGATTTTCTGTTGCTTGCCTCACATGAATTTTGCTGGGGGGGGGACTGTCTATATGGATATATTAAGTTTTTTTTTCTTTTTCTTCATGTGTATTTGTACAGATCCTTTTGCAATTACTAAGGGGTTGCATTTATTTTTAACTTTAAAACTGGAAACCTTGTAATGGATCTGAAATGTTTGATATTGATATCTATTGTGGAAATGCCTAGTCTTTCAAAAACTTAATTACTTCAAAGAACACTTTAATACATATCAAAAATAAAAGGAATTGTGCAAGAATATATGGATTTTTACATATTATATTATTAATATGTAATCCATGTGGTTATGACTGGGTAGTCCCCTGAATGTGTGTATTTTATTTAAAGTATTCATGGTGAAAATTGTATCATGCTATATTTATCATGTTTTTCAATTGTTTTGAGCGTGGCTATGGATTTATAATGTGTATGTAGAAACTGGGTTTTGTTTCTCATGAGCAAAATCATAAATGACTATTATACTAAACAACTACAACTGAAATCACAGTCTAGGCTAAATATAGCCATTAACATAAAAATTATTTAATTGCCATTTGAAGCTTGCTGCTTTATCAGAATGGAAGAGACTTGGGTATTGCTGTAAAAACAGAGCACAGATCACGCATGGACCACTTTTCTCTCAAACTTATTCCTAGAATAGAACATAGGTCTTGAACTTGAAGGAACAACTGTATTAAAATGTTACATAAAACTATTCTTATGTTAGGAAGTACACACAAAACCCTAAGGGTCATACCTGGCTTAATAACATTCAAGCTGTAACTATGCAGGAATCTGGTGCGCTGAAGAAAATGGAGACGAAGCAGGAAGTCAAGGAGCCCTTCTCTGCCAACGATGGCAAATTATTCCAACAATCTCTTTTTAGTGACTTTTATCTGTTTTTCAGGGTAGAACCCTTAAAACTTACAAAGAGAAAGAGGCAAATGTGTTGCTTCCCTCCCCCACCTCACTCCCTGAACTCCAGATAACAAACTAGAGCAATCTATCTCTCCCGATAGACTTCGGACAAAAATGAGAGAAATCAGTGACTTTTTTTTTTTAAGATAGAGAAACTAAGTGTTCATTATATGATGCTAGGCACTGGATTGACCACACAGGACTGGGAAAGGAGAAGGATGGCTAAGAAAATATGGGCATTTGCTGAGATAACAGAATAAAGGATACAAATAAAAAAAATCAGTAATTAAAACAAGACAAAAATTTCCCCCGTTCTCTACCTCAAAGAAAGTTTTATTAGAGGTGTTCCTAACCAGGTTACAAACAACAATAACAAAACCCAACTTGTTATGTCACTTAGAATTTTCTGTTTTCTGTCTTCTGTGCTCATTTCTTTTGGAAATATAATGACAAGTGAACTGGAGCCAAATGCTGTATGCTGAGGACTGGCTGAGATTTGTTGTTTCCCTGAGGCAAATTTGGTTTGGACCCCTTCTCTTCTGTCATGGCTTTGTTTCGTGAGGCCTAGGTCATCCTCCAAAACCTAATTATCCCTTGAAGCCATTACTCCAGGAATCTTAGAAAGAGCAAGTGGTTCCATTTTTGAATGGTCTCGGAGGTTTGGACTGTTATTTGAAAAGTCGAGGGGTCAGTTGAAGAATAAAAATCTTCAGGACATCAAGGTCTTCCTGATGTTTCTGAATGTTAGTAGGTGATCTAAAAATGATCTGAGCTTTTGCATGAGAAATCCAGAGAAAATAAAAGAGAAAGAGGAAGCAATGGCCCAAAAAATCCACAACACAACATCTGCTAGAGAACTCTCAACAAACAAGCACACACTGGAGACGTTAATCCATGATTTTCATGATGGTCAGTTCCCATGTTAACTGGGGATAGTTTCTAAAACTGCCCAATATGGTTAACCGTTGACAGGTGTATTATAGAAAATACTGAAAATAAAAATCTTCTGAACAAAAGGTGACACCGTCATATGAACACCTTTTGTATTTGCTTTTAGAAGTGAAATTTAAGTTCAACTTGAGCATTTATAAAAGGTTGAATCCTATGACATATTGTTAGGTTAGAAAGTCCTCTTTAGAAAATTGTCAAATAGCAAAGATTTCTCTTTCTTAAATTTTGAGATTTATGCTGATGTAAAAAACTTCCATTTGTGTTCTGGAAGTTTGCCTTTGTGTATCTCAGAACAACATGTAAGATGCTAAGTGTATCTGTATTCTCATTGCATGTAAACAAATGGGTAGGTAGTGTGGTGTGTGGAGGTGGCTAGAGTAGCTGTTGAAATCAGGTTGTAGAAAGGCCAGAATGTCAGGCTGGGTATATACATATGCTGATATATATTTTGAAGGCAACTGGAAGCCAACGGACATTTGTGACCCGGGAGTGTGACGATGGGAGCAGAGTTTTGTGAAGATGTATTGTACAAGTGTGGATTAGAATGAATGTAAGTAAGGTCGATAGTTAGGGGAGGTGATTAGGATTGAGAGCCTAAACTAGCATCAGGGACTGAGAATTGAAAGCAGGGAATAGATGGGAGAGAAATCACAGAGGTATAACCTATGGAATTTTGCTTATTAATTTATTTAACCAAGATATATTTGACCTCTGCCATGTGGCAGGTGGAAACCCTGGTGCCGTAGTGGTTAAGAACTACTGCTGCTAACCAAAAGGTCGGCCGTTCAAATCTACCAGCTCCTTGGAAACCCTATGGGGCAGTTCAACTCTGTCCTATAGGGTCGGTATCAGTTGGAATCAACTTGACGGCAGTGGGTTTGGTTTGGTTTTGGTATGTGGCAGGTACCAAGTTAGGTGATAAGCATTACAGAGCAAAATGCAAAAGTTAGGTTTTCATAAAATACTCAACCTGGCGGGCGTGACCCACAGAGAGAAAATCATAATATCTCGTAGTGTTATTAGGTGCCTTGGAGACAACCTCCAACTCATGACGATCCCATGCACAGTGGAACAAAACACTGCCCAGTCCTGAACCATTTCCATGATTAGCTGAGGATCGGACTGTTGTGATCCATAGGGTTTTCACTGGCTAAATTTTAGAAGTAGATTGCCAGGCCTTTATTCCTAGTTCTTCTTAGTCTGAAAGCTTAGCTGAAACTTTTTCAACATCATTACATCAGGCAAACATTCACTGACAGGTACATTGCCTCGGCCAGAGATTGAACCCAGGTGTCCCGCATCGAAGAAGAGAATTCCACCACAATACCACCAACACCTCATCTTGCGGGACGCAATGAGATAAAGTAAGCACAAAGGATAAACTTGATTAGTTACTGGAGAACATTAAAGAAAGAGTCTTCATGCCTGTAAGTGCATGGGTGCCATTACTAGACACAGAGAAAGTAAATCACAGGAGGAGTTTGTGAGGAGAGTGGTGGCAGTAAGTTGGGAGAGTGCAGAGAGAGGAGAATGAATTTGATTTCAGATACCTTAAGTATGGTCTTTAAGTCGTAAAAAACAAATAATTTCCTTAATTAAAATACTTAAGTTACTCATCATGTAGTTTGTTTTAGAAGGTCACATTTTATGGCATGACATTTCAAAGTTTCTTCAGCATTTGTTGAATTACCCTGTATATTTTGTTTCTTCTTTGATATTTATATGTAGCAATTACAGTAGGTAAAAATTTGACATGTATATATTTAATATGATTGGAAAAAAAATCTTTCCTTCAAAAGAGTCTGATAGTCCTAAAATTTAATAATTTCTGACTAGGAAAACTTTGGAGTTCTGGTGGTGCAGGGGTTAAGCACTTGGCTGCTAACCAAAAGGTCAGCTGTTTGAACCCACCATCTGCTCCACAGGGCGGAAAAAGATGTGGCAGTCTGCTTCCCGACTTAGAAACCCTATGGGGCAGGTCTACTCTGTCCTGTAGGGTCACTATGAGTCAGAATTGACTGGATGGCAACGGGTTTGGTTTTTTGGTTTAGGGAAGCTTTGTATTTTGCTCTTAGCATTAGTATATGATAAAAATAAACTCAGTACAAAGGAAATAGTATATACTCAGCTGAATTTGGGGGAAACTACTTTTGTAGAAATTACCCAATTAGTTGGGGGCAAGAGTATTTTATTGTCTTTTTAATCTGGATAACTGGCATAATGTTCTACCATTGTAGTTCTGAAATGCTAATAATTAAAATAACAAATAATATTTGTCTGGGCTGTACAGTTTATCATTGTTGGGGAAATAAAACAGTCCTGCTAACAAAAGACCGTCTGTAACACTATAAAAGAGAGAGAACACAATTTGTTATTATCAGATTTACATCCATGTAAGGTGACATGTGACTACAAATTCTGGACAGAATTTCACACAAATTTATACAGTAAATAAAAAAATATATATCTTTTATCTCCTTGAGAGCTAAATGGATGATGCGACTTGTGATTGCCTGTTTACCTCATGAGAAAGCCTTGAACTAATTCTGTATTACACATTTGCCGTTTCAAGGGTCGAAAGCCCTCAACCTTGTATTGGAAAATCAAAAGGCTAGGCCTCTTGACCGGCTGTTATATTTTCAAGAAGGAGATTTGAGGAGGCAGCCCCCACCACTGATTCCTTTCTCCTCAAAGGAAATCTCCTAAGTTTACCCTTACACAATATACCTTTTTGTACACATTATCTCATTTAATTATCACAAAACACTGCCAGACACTTATAATTACTATTACATCCAGTGGTGTTTCTTCACAGTGGCACGGTGGTTAAGAGCTATGGTGAGCTATGATTACTAACCAAAGTTCAGCAGTTCAAATCCATCAGTTGCTCCTTGGAAACCCTATGGGGCAGTTCTACTCTGTCCTACAGGGTTTCTATGAGTCAGAATTGACTCCATGGGTTCTTTTAGCCTACTTCAAGAAGAGGAAAATGATAGACAACTGGAGGGAGCTTTATTAGAAAAAATGTTGTCCTGTGATTCACCCATTCATTCATTTGCCATCCACTCAACATTTAATAAGTCCATGCTATGCACCAGTTTCTCATAGGCGCACTTACAGGGACATGAAGAAAACCAGAGGTTGTCCTTTCTCTCAAAGACGATACTGAGCCCTTCCTTGATATGGGCCAAGGATTTGGTTAGATGCTCTGGTAACATTAACTAATTTAATTGTAACAATTGTCCTATAATGAGGGTAGTACAGCTGCTCGTTTTCCCTATGGAGAAACAGATTCAGAAAGACTATGTTCAAACCACACAGATTGTAAGTGGCAGAGACAGTTTCTGAATCTGCTCTTCTGATTGCAAAGTTACTCTTAACTGCCTCGTGCACGAGTGTGTGAAGTGCTGTGGTGAGGTCAGTACAAAACACAGTGCTGACAGAAAGTAGAAAGTGGCAACAAGGCGGGTGAGTTCATGGAAGAAGGCCATAGCAGATAAACACATTTTTCTGGTCTGTAATACAGCGGTAATAATAACTACTTTATGGAACTGTTTTGCAAATTTAAGGAGATAACTAATATGAAGAAACTTGTACTTCACAAGGTGCTTAGTAAATGAAAGCAGCCACTAACCACCACGCATCTTTTAATTTAAATCAGCTACTTCTTAGGAGGAAACCCTGGTGGCCTAGTGATTAAGTGCTAATGGCTGCTAACCAAAGGATCAGCAGTTTGAATCCGCCAGGTGCTCCTTGGTAACTCTATGGGGCAGTTCTACTCTGTCCTCTAGGCTCGCTATGAGTTGGAATCGACTGGACGGTACTGGTTTTTTTTTTTTTTACTGCTTAGGGTTTTCTTTCTCTTTCTTTGATGGGCGTTTCAAAAGCAGTTATTCTATGCATGCGTCCTCACCTTCACTTCACCCAAGAGTTTGGGAGATGATTAATTAAAAATCCACAGACAGGCTTTCTAACATGCAGTCGTCCATATGAACCCACCTGGGCTCATAAGGGAAACCCTGGTGGCGTAGTGGTTAAGTGCCACAGCTGCTAACCAAAAGGTCGGCAGTTCAAATTCACCCGGCGCTCCTTGGAAACTCTATAGGGCAGTTCTACTCTGTCCTATAGGGTCGCTATGAATTGGAATCGACTCTACCGCAATGGGTTTGCTTTTTTTCCCTTTTTTTCGGTTTGAGTTCATAGCAATTAGGGTAGGAAATGGTGGACTTGATCCTCAAAACTTTAGAAAATACCTTTACTTTCTCTGACTCTATTTGTCTTTTTACTTACAGATAAAAACGGACTTGGTGGGTGGGGATGTCGTCAGAGTTTTTCCTTTATAAAAGTGAGGATACCATTACTGGTTAGGGAACTTGCTTCTTTCTGTGTGTAGTCTTCATTCATAGATTTGTTTGAATGCTTTGTAAACAAAGAAGATTAGAGACAGAGAAATGAAAGGGAAAGTTTACAATCAGATCTTAAAAGGAGTCAGCGGGCTCAGTATCTGAACCAAAATGTCAAAATATACTAACATATATTCAAAAGTTTGTGACCTGTAGAAAAAGGTTTTCATTTATTGGTCCTGAATCCCTGCGTATGTATAATTTTTTATTTCTATGTAATACTATGCTTTGAAAGCATATACATTCCTTCCTATAACTGAAAATACTTTTAAAACTATTCTTTGTTTATGACAGAAATACCTACATCGCATATCTTCTAGTAAAAGCCAACTTTCGTTGTGGTGTTGTTAGGGGCCGTTGAGTCAGTTCTGACTTACAGCGATCCCATGTACAATAAAACGAATCACTGCTTGGTCCTGAACCATCCTTAAAATTGTTGCTATGTTTGAGCCCATTGTTGTAGCTACTGTGTAAATCTTTCTCGTTGACCCTCTGCTTTACCAAGCATGATGTCCTTCTCCAGTGACTGGTCCCTCCTGATAACATATCCAAAGTTCATGAGACGAGGCCTCACCATCCTTGCTTCTAAGGAGCATTCTGGCTGTACTTCTTCCAAGACAGATTTGTTAGTTCTTCTGGTAGTCTATGGTATATTCAGTGTTCTTTGCCAATACCATAATTCAAAGGCATCAATACTTATTCAGTCTTCCTTATTCACTGTCCAGCTTTTACATGCATGAGGCAATTGAAAATATCACGGCTTGGGTCAGGCACAGCTTAGTCCTCAAAGTGACGTCTTTGCTTTTTGACACTTTAAAGAGGTCTTTTGGAACAGATTTGCCCAGTGTAATGTGTTATTTGAGTTCGTGACTACTGCTTCCATGGTCATTGATTGTGGATCCAAATAAAATGAAATCCTTGACAACTTCAATCTTTTGTCTGTTTATCATGATATTAAGCTAACTACCGTATTATAAAGTTTAACTCTGTATTAACCAACATTAAGAGCAGCAATTTGCATTACAATATGGCTAATACAATGATTCGTGGAACAAAACCCAGGGTACATTTAAAAGGTTACCAAGTCAAACCAAACCCAGTGCCGTTGAGTCATAGTGACCCTATAGGACAGAGTAGAGCTGCCCCAGAGAGTTTCCAAAGAGCACCTGGCGGATTTGAACTGCCGATCCTTTGGTTAGCAGCCATAGCACTTAACCACTATGCCACCAGGGTTCCCTTAAAAGGTTAATAAGAAAATAACTTTGATTGACACTGCCTGTAACTTTGAAACTTGTCTAATAATTTTCACTGCAATTAGAAGAAAAAAAAAAAAAGAGGAAAACCACTTATAATGCTTTGAAAGAAGTTTAGAAATTTAGAAATTCCCGGAAGCCATGGCTTTACTAGAGAATGGTACACGTGTGTGTCTTCTCTCTAGAAATTGCTGTAAGCAAGTAAGAATTTAAGGTGATAACCAACTTTTTAAAATTTTTTATTTAACTTTTAGCTAATAAGATCCCCAGGGATGACTGTTACCCATATCAGTAAGAGACATGTGCTTCTCTTTAACACCTGCCAGGTACAGAATATCAGGGATTTTCTTTGCTTTTTAGTTTCTTCTTCTGGTTACCATTTTTCACAGGCGTATTGGGGGAAGGGTGATCTTTTTTCATTTTTTGTTACAAAGCGTAACAGCATTGGTCCAAAATTCTCCTCTTATGGCTTATCTTGAGCCCAGAATTTTAACCTGTGTTCTTCTTGACCCCAAGCCTTGGTTTCCTTAGTGGTCCATCTTTTCTTAAAATTTATATGCTAGGTTTTAACCGGTCAAGAAAAATTGAAGTGCTGGATCTAACACAACATTATTTATTGGTAACTGTTGTTTTGAATGTTTGGGTTTTGGAGAATTAGCAATTAGAAGCAAGATACGTGGGATTTGACCTGTGATAATTAGATTTATAATCTGCCAACTGTTTTCGTTAAATTTTTGGCATCCTAGAATCTTTTTGGTTATCAGATAAAATGAGCTAGAGTGGGGTATGTGATCCTTGCTATCTTAACAGTTCACTGCACCAGTCTCTAACCACTTAGAGATCACATAGATCTCTTTCTCATTTTACCAGAAAAGAGCAAAAATTCAGTAACCAAAACCAAAACCAAACCCAGTGCCGTCGAATCAATTCCGACTCATAGTAACCCTATAGGACAGAGTAGAACTGCCCCATAGAGTTTCCAAGGAGCACCTGGCGGATTTGAACTGCCAACCCTTTGGTTAGCAGCTGTAGCACTTAACCACTACGCTACCAGGGTTTCCCAAAAATTCAGTAGAGTAGTTAAAATATAAAATATACTTCTGACCAAACTTGTGTGAAGAATTTGGCGTGTGAATGCCCTGAATTCTGTGTTGTGTCACTATTACTGGTGCTTATCTCACATGGTTCATTTTGTTGTTTACCCATTCTATGATACCTAAGTTAAAAATACAAGCGATTCCATTGAGTAACACAGTACACTTAGTCTTTATTGCCCTGCAGCAGAGTGAAGTGGACAGTGTACAGACTTCGGTGTTATACTTGCTTCTGTTGGAGTCTCAACCCCACACTTCCACTTTAGCTTCCTCAACTATGTAAAGCATTAAGAATCTGCCTTACATGTTTTTTTCCCCAAAATTCAATTGATAAAATAATAAAAATATTTTTAAAAAAATATTACACATTTGTTTTAAAATATATACTCATGATTTAAAGATTTAGCCTTACTAGAATCTTGTCTATTACATGGGTTACTAATAAAACATTATACACATTCATTTTAAAAATATATACTCATGAGAAACAATTCTAAAATTATAGAAATGAACAGAGAAGAAGAGAAGACTATTGTCGTCTCCCAATTCATTGTACTTCCACTGTTCTTGTCAGGTGCTGTCGAGTCGGTACCAAATCATAGTGACCCTATGCACAACAGGACAAAACACTGCCCGGTCCTGCGCCATCCTTACAATCGTTTTTATGCTTAAGCCCATTGTTGCAGCCACTGTGTCAGTCCACCTCATTGAGGGTCTTCTTTTTTTCCGCTGACCCTGTACTTCCACTGGATAAGCTCAATTGACTGACGCATACCTTTCCAGACAAGAGAGCTAGATAATAAACAGAAAGATATCCTTTTTTAAAAAAAGTATAAAAATGGTTATCAAGATTTTGAACATATGTGCTTTTTATTTTTGTCATGGTTTTGAATCAGTTGTTGGAAAGGACATTGTGCTAGTGATTTGCTGAGGCTGTCATTTTTTTTTTTTTTTGTCCTAGTCGTTACTACGGAGACCTAACAATTTAAAGAAAAGTGGAATTGGATTGAGTTTATATTTATTTTTTGTAACCGTTTATTAATTGTGGCAAGTACACACATCTTAACATTATAGATATAGAAATGGAAGCTAAGCCAAATTAAAGACTAGCTCTTAAAATATTGGTCTGTACCACAAGTACTACAGCCTCCACCAGACTGAGTCCAGCACTACTAGATGGTGCCTGGCTACCACCACCGACTGCTCTGACCGGGTTCACAATGGAGGGTCCCGGACAGAGCTGGAGAAAAATGGAGAACAAAATTCTAACTCAAACACATACACAAATCGACTTACTGGTCTGACAGACACTAGAGAAACCCCGAGAGTATGGCCCCGGATGCCCTTTTAGCTCAGCGATGAAGTCACTCCTGAGATTTGCCCTTCAGCCAAAGATTAGACAGGCCCATAAAACAAAATGAAACTAAAGGGGCACACCAGCCCAAGGGCAAGGACAATAAGGCAGGAGGGGACAGGAAAGCTGGTAATAGAGAACCCAAGGTCAAGAAGGTGAGAGTGTTGACTTGTCTTGGAGTTGGCAACCAATGTCACAAACTAATATGTGTACTAAATGTTTAATGAAGAGCTAGTTTTTTCATAAACCTTCATCTAAAGTACAATCAAAAAATATATATATACATGTTGGTCTGTAAATGTTGGCAGAGCTGAAATATGTAAATTAGAGATTCCCTGGACTCTGCTAGCCAAAAGTGAAAACAAGTGTTTACAGCTCGCTAATTAATGCTGCCTGTCAAATTCGATTGCAGAAAAAAGAACCACCAGCCCAATGGAAAGAGCAGTGGCCTGGGAGTGGAGGACTGGGTCCCATTTATTCTGCTATTCAGTGCTAGGCTATCAACAAAATACCCTGTCTGCTGTCCTCAGTGTAAACATTTACAAATAGGAGGATTATTGTGGTCAGCTGCCACCTTGTCAATTACGAGTCATTGTGACCCCATGTGTTACACAGAGTAGAACTGCTCCATAGGGTTTTCTTGACTATAATCTTAAATTAATGGAAGTAGATTTTCCAGACTTTTCTTCTGCAGTACTGCCGGATGGGTTGAACCACTGACCTTTCAGCTAGCAGTTGAGTGCAAACCGTTTGGGTTCTACAGGAGTATTATTAATTACCCTGTTATCTTCACAGAATTGTTGTAGCTATAAAGTGGGGGAAATTTTTATCTAAAATAGAACAAATTCTAGAAACACCATGATAGAAAACCAGCGATGTATTATATTATGTATTATAGTTCTGATAGCTCTGTTACTTATATATTTTACATATTTTAATGAGTACCTTATTCAAGAAACAGTTCTTAAAGTTGTTTGTCGTGGTCTGTGATAAGGTAAGTACAGAAATTGGGAGTGTTAGAAACTTTTATAGTTATTTGGCAGAGTAATTTTATGTCTGTAGAATCCAATTGTAAAATAAATGAGTTTGTATTTTGTATGGCTTTTTTATTTCATTTTTCTACTTATTTTTTAAATTGTATTGTGTTTTAGGTGCAAGTTTATAGCACAAATCAGTTTTTCATTTAAAACTTTTGTGCACAAATTGTTCAATGACATTAGTTGCAATCCCCACAATGTGCCAGCACTCTCCCCCTTTACTTTTCCACCCTGGGTTCCTAGTGTCCATTCATCCAGCTTTCCTGTCCCCTCCTGCCTTCTCATCTTTGCTTCTGGGCAGGTGTCACTCATTTGATCTCCCACTCCACTGAACCAAGAAGCACGTTCCTCATATGTATCACTGCCTGCCCTATAGGCCTGTCCAACCCTTGGCTGGAAGGTGGACCTCCAGAGCAGCTTCAGTTCTGAGTTAGCAGGGTGTCTGGGGACCATAGTCTCAGGGGTTCCTCCAGTCACTGTCAGACCAGTAAGTCTGGTCTTTTTTTTGTGAATTTGAATTTTGTTCTAAATTTTTCTCCTGCTCTGCCTGGGACCCTCTATTGTGATCCCTGTTGGAGTGGTTGGTGGTAGTAGCCAGGCATCATCTAGTTCTTCTGAACTCAGGCTGGTGGATGTTGTAGTTCATGTGGTCCATTAGTACTTTGAACTAGTATTTTCCTTGTGTCTTTGGTTTTCTTCCTTCTCCCCTGGTCCGAACGTGCTGGGACCAATAGATGTATCTTAGATGGCCACTCACAAGTTTTTAGGACCCAAGATGCTACTCACCAAAGTAGGATGTAGAACATTTTCTTTATGGACTATGGCATGCCAGTTGACCTACATGTCTCCGGAGACCATGGTCCCCAGCACTCATCCCTAGTAACTCATTCCCTCAAGATGTTTGCATGTGTCTAGGAAGTTTCTTTCTATGACTTTGCCTCAGTCAAGTTGTGCTGACTTCTATATTGTGTGTCGTCTTTCCCTTCACCAAAGTTAACACTTGTCTACTAGTTAGTGATTTCCCCTTTACACCCCTCCCCTCCTTGTAACCATCAAAGGTTTTTTTTTTTTCTGTGTGTTAACCTTTTCTTGGGTTTTTATAATAGTGGTCTCATACAATATTTGTCCTTTTGTGATTGATTTATTTCACTTAGCATAATGCCCTCCAGATTCATACATGTGATCCACAACATCATGGAAATAGAAGGACCGGATTCTTCATCACAGACAGTTTGAAAGTGCTGCACTATGGACCAGGTGGTATGCTAGGCTCAGGAGATAAAGCAGGGAGCAAAAACTGACCTAGCCTCTGCTCCCAGCCTGCGGTACCAAGGGAGAACCAGATATTAGCCAAATACCCATTCTAAGGGATTATGTTATTCAAACTGAAAGAAGTGCCCTCCTCCTCTGTCCTCCCTTTCCCTTCTCCTCCCCCTCCACTCACTCTCCTTCCCTCTCCTGTGTGCCCTTTTCTGCCCCTCCTCACCCATTCTTCTCTCCTCCCCATTCCTCCTTTCCTTTGCTATGACTTGTTTTCTCTGCTGTCCCCCATTAATTTTGTACTTTTTTTTTTACTTATTCTGACTTATATGTCTAAGAAACTTAATCTATGCAATGTAATAAATAATTATCTTAATATCCATCATAGCGAACAAGGGCACAGATATTCTAATATTCTAAATTTTAAGAGTAGTATATGCCCTGTCTGATTACCTAAGAGTATGTGCCTACATCCCTATTCCTTCATTCCTGCCTCCTCCTTCCCTTCCTTTCACCCATCTATTGAGCAATTTTTTTAGTACTTATTGAGCCCCTATTATGTGGCAAGCATTGTGCCACGCTCCCCACTGTACCCCTGCTCCTTTTCCGGCTCCCTATCCCCTAAAGAAAAAATAAGTAAAAGTAATAAGAGAATTGGAACTCAGCATTCTGTGAATCTTTAACCTGGGCACGTGCTACCTTAGAATGCGTGTTCTTACATGCATCCTTTAAAAAATAGAACATACCAAAACGAAGCATGTAGTAGGTGAAATTCAAAAATTTTTGTTTTTTTAAGAATAACAAATACCGTTGCCATGGTTCTTTTTTCTAAAAGACAGAAAATGGAGGCAGACTATCATTTTCTTTAGAGCATGGCTTCGATTTGCTTTTGGGATAGGACTCTTATTACAAGAACAAGGAAACAATCGATTTTCCATGGCAGGAGACACTCAGCCATAGTACACTTCGCATTCCTCATACTGGTAGTAAATAACAGCTGAAGTGAGTTGTACAAGAATAAATGTGAAACTTTATGGTTCAATTTATTTTAGGTTGTTTTGTCACTGTATCTACAGTTGCAAATTGGTTCGTGTACCCTGACAGTTATTTTAAAAAAAGGCAGATTTTGGGGAAAAAAATTATTTCAGTAGAGTAAAAATAAATATTTTGTGTCTTAGCTTTTTATAATGCACAAAACAACACTCAAGCCATATCTACAAAGCATCAATTTTTTCAGAAAAATAGAGAGATGGATGGTAGTATCACAGAAACAGAAAGAGGTTCTATGCCTTCAGAGATGGCCATGTAACGGCATGGATTTTTCCCATGGCTGCTGCTTGCAGTGTCACCAGAAGAATCGGAGACATGAGATCATCTCCTAGAGAGGCATGTGGTGGAGGAGACAAACAGACTGTGGGGTCAGCCCTGTTGTATCTGTGCTTTGTCTTTGGCACCTGTAGGGCTTGGGGCAAGTCATCCAGTTAGGATCCCAGAATATACCTCTGTGACATTAGACTCCCTGGGCCCGCTTTGAAGATTAATCAGTTGCCATCCAGTCGATTCCAATTTTTGGCGACCCCATGTGTGTGAGAGTAGAACTGTGCTCCATAGGGTTTTTGATGGCATATGTTTTGGAGGTAGATAACCAGGTCTTTCTTCTGAGGTGGCTTGGGCATACTTGGTCCTTCAACCTTTTGGTGAGCAGCTGAGTGTATAAACCATTTGCACCACCCAATGACTCTGCTTTGAGGATTAGATATAATGCATTAGAGTACCCAGCACTGAGACTGGCACTACTGCACTAATTAAGCAGTAGTTTTTTTTTTTCTTCAGTTACTTCAAATAAAGAGGGTAGAAGGAAAGTGTCAGTTTTCATAAGAATGATGCATCACAGTAAGGGAAACAGTGATTTAAAGGAACCCAAGACTAGGAAGTGTAGGACAGCCATGCCGAGAATTAACTCTCACCTCACTGAGTTATAGGTAGGGTTATCATATAGATTATTGTCCAAACCAGCCCATATTTGGGAGTCAAAGAGGGCACAATTGATACTTACCCTGTGAGAATAATTGTGCACCAAGCCTGTGCCACGCAAACCGGGCACACAGTCCCTCTAATTATATGGCTCTTCTCCATTTCCATCTGTCTCTCCACTCTGGCTTCCTCTGCTGGATTTGCCTGTGACCTCTCCACCCCAACGCTCACTTATGACTTCTACTATTGCTGTAACTACTAACCAAGTTAGTAGTTTGAGCTTCTCAAATGTTATCATGTATGAGTTTTGGCTAAACTACAGATTCTGATTTAGTAGGTCTGATGTGAGGACTAAGATTCTGTATTTCTAATTCAATCTCCCTTAATTTTGATGATGTGATCCTTGATGTGTTGATGTGACTTAAGTGAGTTCTTTAACTTCATTGTAACTTCATCAAGCTGTTTAAAATGAGGAAACTGATAGTGCTGCCTTATTCACAGGACTATTTATGAATATGTTAAAGGCAACGACTACCAAAATGATCCGTACAATTAAAATCTTTAGAAATTCAGATGAATCTGTTATAGCTCCTTTGTTTAAATAACTCAGAATGCTTTGGTCTTGGTCAGAAAGATACTAGTGCTTTGGAAAATACCTTAATAATAATGCTTTGTAATTTGCCACCAAAAGTTTTATTGACTTACAGTTCTTTAAGATGACCAGTAAGTTATTAATACCATCATTACTGATGGTGACAAATTTCAACTCCAGAGACAGAAATAATAAAGAAGCTTGGTGAAAAATATCTTTGATGCCAAATGAAGAATTGACATTATGAAGAAAAAATGTATATATTGACTAAAATAAAATCAGAGATGCTAGAGAACAGAAGTCTTGAGGCCAGTATGAGTAGGCTAAAGGCTGGTAAGTTGTATGAGTCAGGGTCCAAGCTGGAAAATGGAATCCACGCTGTGTTGTCCATTAGAAAAAATTAATACAGGGCACTATTTACAATGCTGTTGGAAGAGCTAAAAAGCTAATTGGGGGATAGTGAAGCAACCCCGGAATTAATAGTAGAAGTAAGCCCCTCCTTCAACTAGAGCTGGAACTAGAGCAAGGGAAGAGTTGATGTTATTAGAACCCAGGAGCCACCCAGTGGGAACTGGTTTCACAGAAGATGTTTCCCTTCAGGAAAGCATAACTACCCTCCAGAACAGAGTAGAACTGCCCCATAGAGTTTCCAAGGAACACCTAGTGGATTCAAACTGCCAACCTTTTGGTTAGCAGCCATAGCACTTCACTATGCCACCAGGGTTTCTTTGCAGGAACTAGGACCATGGAATAGATGCAGCCAATAGATTCAGATGACTGAGTGATCACCTGAATCAGAGAGGGGGTGTGTGTGGAAGAATACCCAGGCGTCTTCTTTTTCTCTCATGCTCGGTCTTCTGCTGCTGTCTCCCATTGACCAAACTGAGTTATAAAGATCTAATCAAAGGAAACTGGGAAATGAAGTTTGCAAAGGAAGAGAGAGGAGTGGATCAGAGAACAACGAGCAAATGACCAGTGCATAACATAAAGGAGGGGACTGACTCAGAAGGTGTGTTGGGGAGCCTTTCAGAATACTGATTTAGGATTTCCTTTTTCTACAAATCCAAGAGGAGCTTGGTGACTCAGGCTTCTCATCATCTCAGAATTTTGGGGATGAGACTTTTGGCTTCTTCATTGAGTAGTCCTAGCTTACCTGCTACAATAAGGAGAGGAACTTTTTCCAGAGGAGGAGGAAGATTTAGGAGAAAACATCATGGACTATGCATTCCAATCATTCATCTCTAAAACCAGTTGCCATAGAGTAGATCCTGACTCGTAGCGACCCCATGTGTGTCAGAATAAAACTGTACTCCACAGAGTTTTCAATGGCTGATTTTTCAGAAATAGATCCCAGGCATGTCTTCCAAGGCATCTTAGAGTGAACACAAACCTCCAACCTTTTGGTTAGCAGTCAAGTGTGTTAACCATTTGTACCACTCAGGGACTCCCATTCATCTCCAATTTACTCTAAAAACCTTGGAATTAAATATGTCTAATGTGGTTGTTGTTTGTGTTGAATGTGACTGTCGACTCGACGGCAGTGGGTGGTGGGTGGGAATGTGACTGTAAAGTGCTTGGCTGTTAACCAGGAGATCAACGGTTGAACCCACTAGCTGTTCTGTGGGAGAAAGATGTGGCATTCTGCTTCCATAAAGATTTATAGCCTTGGAAACCTGATGGACTGTTCTACTCTGTCCCATAGATAGGGCCACTATGAGTCAGAATCAACATGACAGCAGTGGATTTTTTTTTTTTTTAATGTGATTGCAAAATTACTCCTTCTACATACACTCTCAAAACACAATATATTTCTCCACCTGCTTGCTAATGGCAAATACCAAGAGAAAAACCTTTCATTCCACAGCTAGAGATAAAAGGTTTAAATTACAAGTGCCTGGTTGAAGTAACATTTTTCTGTGAGGTAATTTCAGTCAAAGGATAATCACTCAATCAAAATGACTTTGAGGGAACTTGAGTGCACACAAATAGTTAGAGGATTTGCCATGAAGAGTGGAAAGAGAATGTGAAGGGCCCAGAGAACAAACTTTCAAAATTTTGACAATTCTTCCTTGGGTGATCCTCTTTACCTTCTATGTGAGTAAAATAGTGATTTTGCTGCTTGTGAGCAGAGAGACAGTAGGCAGCTGTGCTATATAAGGAGGGTAAAGATTATTGATTTTGTTGACATACACTTGACCCTGGAAAAGGGCTTTTTTCCCCCAAGAATTTGTTAATCAAGATGATCCTCCTGCCTGAGAAGGCCTTTAGCTCTTCAGTTATACATTTACTTTACCTCTTCAGACAAAATTTGAAACCCTGGTGGTATAGTGGTTAAGAGCTACATCTGCTAACCCAGAGTTTGGCAGTCCGAAGCCACCAAGCACTCCTTGGAAACTATGTGGGCACTTCTACTCTGTCCTGTAGGGTTGCTGTGAGTTGGAATTGACTGGATGGCAATGAGTTTTCAGGCAAAATCATATCCTTTTATGAGTTTTTTTTAAAAAGGGACCACTCTGTCAGTAATTGCTTTCTGTTTATTAAATTTAATCAAGGAGGGGGAGAGTAAGTGGGAGTGTGGAGTAAGGTGTATATAAGTTTATATGTGACAAACTGACTTGATTTGTAAACTTTCACTTAAAGCACAATAAAAATTATTAAAATAAATAAATAAAAACAAAAAATTTAATCAAGGGATAGAGTATTTGTCTTGCTGACTTTTTTTTTTCCTGAAATTTTATGGGGATTTATAAAATGAGATTAAGAAATCCTCAAATTCAGTCTTACTGAACCCAAATTTGAAGCCTATCACCCATATTTAGTTCTCATGGCATCCACAGTTGCTTCTCACAATGACTTATTCAACTGGCAGGTTGTTGGATATTATCTCCATTAATTTCTCACACGTAACCCCAAAGCTCTTATATGAGAAATGTTTCTGGATTCCCTCGTCCCGACCAAGATAAATGAAATGAAGGTTTTAGCACCCAAGTGGATCTGTATATTTAACAATCATTTCAGGGAATTCTGAAGCACATTAAAATTTGAGAACCACTGACTCACACCTAGCATTTCAAATATACTTGAATAATTCTGAGTGGTTATTACCTATCCCAACACAGTGGTGTCACCATCACCAGGAGGGCTTGGGGGGGTACACGCTATACCAGGTGACTGTCAGACGTGATGACACCAAAATGACTGTCTATAAAAATATTCCTGTAGTTAGTTATAACAACAAAAACATTTTTTTTCATAAGCCTGGCTTGCATGTATCAATATACCTACAAGACTAAAACTCTATACTAATTTTCTTTTTTTAACCTTCTAATTGCTCCAGCTCCTCGGAAACCCTATGGGGCAGTTCTACTCTGCCCTATAAAATAGTTATGAGTCAGAATTGACTTGACAGCAACAGTTTTTTTTTTTTTTTAAGTGCTTGGGTCATTATTATTCAATTACAATGATGCTTCAAATCACGTGGTTTTGTCTGCATGTGGTACAATCATGTTCTGTTGTTTTATTTGCAGCTTTGTGTGTGTGTGCTTTACGTGAAACTTTACAGCTCAAGTTAATTTCTCATACAAAAATTTATACACATATTGTTTTGTGACATTTGTGTGCAATCCCCACAATGTGACAGCACACTCCTCCTTTCCACCCTGTGGTCCCTGTGTCCATTTAACCAGTTCTTGTCCCTTCCTGCCTCCTCATCCTGCCTCGACAGAAGCCATCCATTTGGCCTCGTGTATCTGATTTTTTTTTTTTAATCTGATTGAACTAAGAAGCACACTTCTCACATGTATTATTTTTTGTCATATAGTCCTGTCAAATCTTTGTCTAAAGTGTGGGCTTCTGGGAATGGTTTTAGTTCTGGGCTAAGAGAGTTTCTGGAGGCCATAGTTTCGGGTGTTCCTCCAGTCTGTCAGACCATTATAAGTCTGGTCTTTTTATGTGAATTTGAGTTTTGCTTCGGACTTTTCTCCTGCTTCGTCTCAGACTCCCTGTTGTGTTCCCTGTCACGGTGGTCATTGATGGTAGCCAGCAAGGAAAAAGAAACTCAGTCCTACAACCACAAAAAACCAAACCGTGGGCATTCAGTAGGTACTGATTCACAGCCACCCTATAGAACTGGGCTGAACTGCCCCATAGGGTTTCCAAGGTTGGAATCTTTATGGAAGTAGACTGCTACATCTTTCTCCTGCAGAGGGGCTGGTGGGTTCGAACTACTGACCTTTTAGTTCACAGCCGAGTGCTTAACCACTGTACCACCAGGGCTCCTCTCTACAACCACAAAGAACTAAATTCTGTCAACAACTTGAATAAACTTGGAAATGGATTCTTTCCCAGAGCTTTCATATAATACTGTAACCAGGTCAACATCTTGATTGTGGCCTTGTGATACCCTGATCATAGAACCCAGTCAAGTTTGCCTGGACTTTTGACCTACAGAACTGTGAGCTAATATATGGATGCTGTTTTAAGCTGTTAAATTTGTAGTAATTGTTACAGGACAATATAAAACACAGTGACAAACAGGATTTTTTACAGTTTATTAGGCAGTGGCATCACTAGGGTTGGTGTCACCCAGGGCACTAACTCATGGTGTCACCCCCTTGCATGGACTTCCTCCTGTACCAGACCATACAGAATCCTTAGTAATGTTTTCTGTTCTAATGTTACTCATAAATTGTATTTCCTGTATATCATATATCACTCCTTCTTTTCCTTTAATTACTACTTCATTCTCAATAAAATTATTGGTATAGGCTATAGGTTTACAAACACTAATTAACGCAATACAGAAGCTGAAACATTAGAAAATTTTACAAAATCAGGGACTATAAAAACACCGGCTGTCCAAAAGACTAAAGGTCCACATAAATCAGTGACTCCACCAGCCTGAGACCAGAAGTGCTAGAGAGGCTAGGAGCCTCTCTCAGCTCCTTGTGACTGCTTGCATTCCTTCTTAAGTGTCTCCTTTCAATTTTGAGCCAACTATGGCAAGTTGAAAAAGCTCTGTGCTTCAAATCTCTCTGACCTCCTCTGGTACCAATAACCAAAGAAAGCTTTGGGCTTTTAAGGGTTCATGTGATTAGATCATGCTCACTCAAATTATCTCCCTATCGAATACCAACTGTTCCATATTACGTAACATAATCACAGTAGGGCTACACATGTATTTACAGGTTCTGGGAATGAGGGTGTTGAATTTTGACGAGACATTTTAGAATTATTCCTACCACAGTTACTAATGTAGTTGAGTGGATTCTGACTCATAGCCACCCTATAGGACAGCGTAGAACTACCCCATAGGGCTTCCAAGGAGCAGCTGGTGGATTTGTACTGCTAATCTTTTGGTTAGCAGCCAACTCTTAACCACTATGTCACTAGGGCTCCAATGTAGTAATACATACAGTAATTAGTTCAAGAACATTGTCTTAGTCATCTAGTGCAGCTATAACAGAAATACCACAAGTGGATGGCTTTAATAAAGAGAAGTTTATTCACTCATAGTCCAGTAGGCTAGAAGTCCAAATTCAGGGCACTGGCTCCAGGGGAAGCCTTTCTCTTTCTGTGGGCTCTGGAAGAAGGTCCTTGTCACCAGTCTTCCCTTTGTCTGGGAGCATCTCAGAGCAGGAACCTCAGGTCCAAAGGACATGCTCTGCTCCGGGCGCTGTTTTCTTGGTGGTACGAGGTCCCCATGTCTCTCTGCTCTCTTCTCTCTTTTATATCTCAAAAGAGGTTGGCTTAAGACACTACCTAATCTTGTAGATCCCATTAATATAACTGCCACTTATCCATCTCATTACGTTGTAGTGATAAGATTTACAACACAGGGAAATCACATCAGATGACAAAATGCTAGACAATGATCTAATACCGGGAATCATGACCTAGCCAAGTTGACAGATATTTTGGGGGGGCACAATTCAATCCATGACAAACATAGATATGGACACCAGAAGACTCATAGTCTATTTCTCAAACAGAAATAACTAGCTGTGTGATTGTAAGGTGCTATTGTGATTTTCAATTCAGCAAATACCCGAAACCAAACCAAACCCATTGCAATCCAGTCAGTTTCAACTCACAGCGACCCTATAGGACAGAGCAGAACTTCCCCATAGCATTTCAAGGAGCAGCTGGTGGATTTGAACTGCCGACCTTTTGGTTAGCAGCCGAACTTTTAACCATTGCACCACTAGGGTTCCAATTCAACCAATGGTTATTAAATATTTACCATGTGCCAAAAAATGATTGATAAATGAATAAAAACTTAAACCTGCCCTGCATGATCTTACATTTCATACTTAAACACATTTGGAGATAGAGAAACTTATCTGATCTTTTGATGCTTTTGTTAGAATGGTTTCTTATATGTTGCATAATAATCTGACTCTGTATAACTTCTGGTCTTTAATCTTCTGTACTCCTAACAGGTAATAAAAATACACAAAAACTTAAATATTTAATTATATCCCCATCATTCCTGAAGTACTCTCTTCCTGAGGTTTAGCATCCCTTAGTTTTTTTTTTTTTTTTTTTTTCAGTTCTTTGACTAGAGAGCCCTGGTAATGTAGTGGTTAAGTGCTCGGCTGCTAACTGAAAGGCCAGCAGTTTGAATTCACCAGCCACTCTTTGGGAAAAAGATGTGGCAGTCTGCTTCCATAAAGGTTACAGCCTTGGAAACCCTATGGGGCAGTTCTACTCTGATCTGTAGGGTCACTGTGAGTCGGAATCGGCTCCATGGCAATGGGTTTGGTTTGGTTTAGTTTTTGACTGTATTTTATCACATGGTTTCTAGTCCCTTCAACATGTCAATTACATTTTTTTAACTGAATGTACTCATGTCACTTAACATTTTTGTTCCCCAGTTTCTCCAAAGTGAAACAAATATTATGCATTAGTTGAAGCTGCTTTTTCAAATTAAAAAAAAAAAAAAGCTCTTTAGTTCATTAGGCAAAAACAATTTAAAAATGGGAATCTATTTGAGGGGTACTGGAATATCTCACAAAATCTATGGAGGAGTTGATCACCTAATTTTTTGGAAACATAAGAAGTAGAGAAATGATGGCATCCTGAGTAACAGTAATTTTTATACTTTCTTTCCAGATGTATTAACATAAGAAGGCCTAATTCTAATAATTTCTTTTTCTTTTTTTCCTCTGACTCTTAGCTCCAAATTTGGCCAAGGTAGAAAGAGATATTGCCTACTAGGACCTACACTCATGTTTTAGGAGGGGAAATTGCACTAAGTTGCCAACTCCATGAGTGCTTAGTGTATGCCATCACTTGGCTATTAACAGATACACATACCTACACACACACACACATCACACAACCTTCTCAAACACCCAAAGATGCTTCCACTGAATACTTAGTGCCTATTACACATAAACCACAAACACCCCGATTTTTCCCCAAAGCAAACTCTATCTAAGTCATATGTAGTATTACACCCAGAGGTGATGTCAAAGAGCTACGCTTTTCCAAGATCAAGACCACCAGGTGGTGTTTATTTCTCTTATAGTTCTGTAAAAATTGAAATTATGCAATTAATAGACTAATTAGTATATTTACCTCAACTACCAGAACCTTTGTACTTAATAATACTTAAGGAAAAGAGAAATAAGTTTTTAATCTTAAGACACTTGGTAGTAAACAAAGAAATCGACATAAAGATTACACTCCTAGTTTGTACATCTGTTTTCAAAGCCATAGCTAGTAGTTACGACTGACTGACTCCACCACACATTCCATTTTTTTTTTTTAAACTAAAAAAAAAAAAAAAAAAACAATCACTGCTGAGTTGATTAGAGACCCTAAAGGACAAGGTAGAGCTGCCATGTAGGGTTTCCAAAGCTGTAAATCTTTACGGAAGCAGGTTGCCACATCTTTCTCCCGTGGAGCTACTGGTGGGTTCAAACTGCAGACCTTCTGGTTACAGCTGAGCACTTAACCACTGTGCCCCCAGGGAACTTTGCCAGGATGGTGGTCATGTCAGGAAATGAGATCTTGTGGTCTCTGCCTACAAGGACTGGCCTCACAATAATTTGTTTTCTGCAGAGTAGAATGATAAATACTCTAATTGCTCCCTGAAGGTCCTCTTCCCAGCCCATTTTGTGCAATAGTCAGGACCAATAATCTCAGCCAACACAGAGCTCTCCTTTTTATCTATTCCCTTATGGGCCTGTGTGGCATGAAATGATCACTTGTTTATCTCATTTGTTGAAGATGTCTTTCCTCCAGGCCAGCAGAGCCTACCATTGTAGGAGAGAATTGTGAAAAGTACTACTTCCGTCTCTGGAAATTCTTTGTTTTCCAGACTGATATTGTGGCTAAGAGAAAAGCAGCCCAAATATCAGTAGCTGATTTAGAATATATTTCACATCCTGAATGCAGCCCTTCAGGCTCAGCTACTCTCTCCCAGTAGCACTGTTGCTGAGTGTTTAATAGGTCACTCCATTATTTTATAAGGTCAGTAGTTTCTCAATAATGGAGTAGATAATAAAAGCAATAACTCCAAGAGAAATTTTCCAATTACTTCTTTTACTATGATGTGATTTCTTTGATTAAAATCAATGTTATGGGGGGAAACAATGGTAGTCTATAAAACATTCTGAGGTTCGTAGGTGTTGGTGTTGGTGGAAGAATGGGCATGAAATGCAAAACCAGATCAGGAGTAACTGTCTATTCTGTTGAGGACAAGTCACTATCCCCTTTACAACCAAAGGCACCTAAAATGATTGTTCTGCCACAGAGAGGCTGGCAATCTTCTCAATATTATGTACTTTTTCAGGATATTGAGATTAGGCATTATTGTTGGCAAGCTCGGCACTCAGATCAGCCTGGTGAATGAAGCACACAGTTCCTATCCATTTATATCCTCCACTCCTATCTTGACTGCCACTCTATTCATGATCGCTGTGAGCAATCCTGGTTTTGGCAGGTAGGATGATTGATACCCATAGGAAAAGTCACATTGTATTCCCGATTAGTAAGAGCATCAGCTACAGTGGTGAATTTTTCATGGGCATTGACATAGGCATGAATATTTTCAAGCCTTTGGCTTACTCGGAAAGATTAATCAATATCAGCGTCCCTGGAGCATCCATTAAAAATCCTCCAAACTGAGGTTTTTTCAATTGTCATGTACCATATACCAAAACAAAACAAAACAAAAAATCAAACCTGTTGCCATCAAGTCAATTCCAACTTATAGTGACCCTATGGGACAGAGTAGAACTGCCCCATAGGGCTTCCATGGAGTGGCTGGTGGATTCAAACTGCCAACCCTTTGGTTAGCAGCCATAGCTCTTGATACTGTACCGTGAGGGCTCCTGCTAAATGAATGGTGTAAAAACAATAAACCTCAGACTGTCTTTTGTTCTAAGAAGAGTGTATAAGATTTACTGCACACAGTCCTAGCTAGCTATTTAGTAGATTTTCCTTCTCTAGTTGGACCTACTCATGAAAGTGACATTGCAGAGATTCTCAGAGTCATGGAAACCAGGCTGACATCTTTCATTCTCAAACTGTTCTTCATAAAGTATTTTTTTCAAGACAGTAGATAGAGATTAAAAAAGGAAGAGTGTGTGGTAGGTTTGGAGCAACCTGCTCATACCTTCGGAGGCCTAACAGACACATTTCTACATATAGGACTTGTACTTGATGAAGAAGGGCTTCAAGTGAATCTAAATATCTGGGTTAATGGATCATATGGTGCTCAGTTCATGGTGGCCAAATGAATAGTCAGGAGCTGTTCTCAAAAGGCAGAATTACCCAAAGAAGAGTGCAGGGCCTTACTCTAAAACCCTGGTTGTACTGGATTTTCTGTTGGAGCTTACTCTTGATCCATGCACAATCCTGTCTGCTACAGATGCCTAGAGTACCATCTATCTACACTATCTTCATGAGAGTCAAGTGACAGAACAGAATTACTAGAGTCTAGACCAGATGAAGTCTACTAGGTGATTTATTGCCTTCTTAGAGGTAGAAAGGAAAAGTTTTGAGAATTTATCCTTCACTTTGGAGATGGTATGTAGGTATGCTTCTCAGCACTAGCTTACCCCTCCCTGTGGAGGCAGATCCCTATATTTTAGAGTTACCTTCTATTGCTTATCACTATTGATCTTAGCAAGGCAGACAAAACTCTACAGTCTTTGCTTCCCTGGCTTTTAGCATGGTTTCATCAGTATGTGAAACCATGATGATGTGTGTCAGTTAAAGTCCCTGTGAGCTAGATTCTGATGTAGAACCGGAGAGCAATTATAATGCTGTAACATGACAGTGAAGGTATATTGCTGCTTCTCATAGGTGAAAGTAAGTTTCTTCTTGTGATATGATTGGACAGG
Source organism: Elephas maximus indicus (assembly GCF_024166365.1). Taxonomy (NCBI): domain Eukaryota; kingdom Metazoa; phylum Chordata; class Mammalia; order Proboscidea; family Elephantidae; genus Elephas; species Elephas maximus. The sequence goes on along the minus strand of NC_064829.1, from coordinate 41,676,408 downwards.
AGCTCAGAAAAATGCGTTAGCCAGAATGACAGCTGATATTGTCAAGTAAGTGAAGGAACTAGGATCCAAAATAGGCTATCAGAATGGGTAATTGACAGAATAGAAATATGGCTGCTAGTGACCTACCACTGTGTGGTAAGGTATCCCAGAGAGCAGAATTTTGGTGCCAGCCACCTGAACAGTGTTTGCTACAAGGAAAACTTTGAAGATTGCCGAGGTATTACCTAGCTCTGTGACACTTGTTTCAAACATAAGCTTGTTACAACTGAGTCTTCTTTTTTTAAATCCTCTTCCAGCTTTTCAGAATAAAGTGTTTTCCAATTTATTATCAGCAAGGCAAAAAAAGCCTCTTGATTTGTTGTTTGGCTAAATGCCAATTTAGGGCAACCTCCTTTGGATCATATTAATTTTTAGTTCAATTAGAATGTTCCTTTTTAGAATGACTTACCCCAAATCTGTGACATTTTGTTCATTTAATGTAGTTACCAGTTTGGGATAATTCACAATAAATCCTTGTTCCATTTCTTCAATAAATTATATCATTTACTAATAGATTGATTTAATAATAATTCAAAAGACCTTTTTTTTTTTAATTTCTATTGTCCACTTAATGTGTTTCCTGAGAAATATCTCTCCTGTGGTTAGCTGCCAGTTTTTTTGGAAAACACTGAATTGCTATAAGATGATTGTTTTAGATTGTCTTTAAATTTCACAAGACATTATGCTGAGTGAAATAATTCAATCACAAAATGACAAATATGGTATGATCCCAGTATTATAAAAAGTCAAGAATAGATATACACACAGAAAGCAACATTCCTTGATGGTACCAGATGGAAGGGTAGGGAGGGTAATCATTTTCTAGATAGTAGACACTTGTTATTTGGGGGGATGGGAAAGGAAATACCAAATATAGGTGAAGCCTGTGCAACTTGACCAAGGTAAATGAAAACACTAAGAAGTACACAAGAAAAAAGGACAATTTTGGTAAATGCTATACCAAACGGTTTTTTTTTTTTTTTTTTTGGTTGATATAGCATTTACCAAAATTGTCCTTTTTTCTTGTGTACTTCTTAGTGTTTTCGTTTACCTTGGTCAAGTTGGAAATGCTATAACGATATAATTTTGCAACAGCAGTAGCGACAATCAAAAATATGTGTGTAGTTACATATGTAGATATGTATGCATACATGTGTTTGGGAAGGCATATGTGAGTACATGCGCATGCATGTATAGGTGTATCTATAGCCATGTGTAGATACGTGTCTGTGCATGCTGCATATGTTATTTCATGTAAATAACATGCTCCTTCTACGTTTGTTTGCCAACCATGCCTTCCCCCACGAGATATTTTTTAATTGCCACTATTTTTGGCATAGTGGCACTTACAAAAGTACCTCGAAGGGGGAGAGCACAGATGGTAAACAAATGTAGAAGATGTGCATTGTTTGCATAAAAATATAGTATATATCCATATGTATAATAAAGCACATTGGGGGCACAGTTTATGGAGACTTCCTGGCCATATCCAATCAAGTTGCAGGATTGGTTTATTGGGTTAAAAGGCTTAGGACTCATGGAAAAAAATAGCCAATAGACATAACACAGTTCACAAAGATTATGTTCTACACCCTAGGTGGTAAGTAGCATCTGGGGTCTTAAAAGCTTTCGAGTGGCCATCTAAGATACAACTACTGGCCTCTACTCATTTGGAGCAAAAGAGAATGAAGGAAACCAAAGACGCAAAGAAGGAACTAGTTCACAGCGCTAATCGCCCTCTTTTAAACTGGGACAGAAGAACTAGATACCACTACTGACCATCTGGCCAGGGACACAATAAGAGGTCCCAGATAGAATCGGAGACAAATTTAGAACAAAATTCAAATTTCTAAAAAGGCCAGGCCTACTGGACCGATAGAGCCTAAAGGAATTGCCAAGGCTATCACCCTGAGATACCTTTTCAACTTGGCACTGAAGCTACTCCTGAAGGTCACCTTTCAGCCAAATAATAGATTGGCTTATAAAATAAACAATATTACCTGTGAGTAATGTGCTGCCTTAAACAATCAACTATATGAGACCAAACAATCAATATTTACCTAAAAACAAAGATGAGAAGGCAAGGAGGGGAAGGGAAGCTAGAGACAGAACAAACAGAATGGAAATAATGAGCATGCTGACAAATTGTAGAAATTGTAACCAATGTCATGGAACAATTTGTATAAAAATTGTTCAATGACAGCCTAATTTTCTGTGTAAACTTTCACCTAAAAAGCAAGAAAATATTTAAAAAAGGACAAATATTGGATGACCTCATGTCTTAGTTATCTAGTGCTGCTATAACAGAAATACAACAAGTGGATGCCTTTAACAAAGAGAAACTTATTCTCTCACAATTTGGGAGGCTAGAAGTCCGAATTCAGCGTGCCAGTTCCAGGGAAGGCTTTCTCTTTCTTGTCAACTCTGGGGGAAGGTCCTCGTCATCAGGCTTCCCTAGTCTAGGAGCATCTCAGCCCTAGGACCCTGGATCCAAAGGATGTGCACAACTCCTGGTTCTGCTTTCTTAGTGATTGAAGGTCCCCATGTCTCTCTTCTTGCTTCTGTCTTTTATATGTCAAAAGAGATTGGCTTAAAACACAACCTAATATTACAAATTGAGCCCTGCCTCATTAATATAATTGCCTCTAACCCTGCCTTATTAACATCATAAAAAACAAAAAACCAGTGCCGTCGAGTCTATTCCAACTCATAGCGACCCTATAGGACAGAGTAGAACTGCCTCTTGACTAACATCATAGAGGTTAGGATTTTCAACACATAGGATAATCACATCAAATAACAAAATCGTGGACAGTGACACAATACTGGGAATCATGGCTCACCCAAGTTGACACACGTTTTGGGGGTACACAATTCAATCCATGACACCTCACTTATATAAAAAGACAAGAAAAGGCAAATGTATACAGACCAAAGGTTATTAGTGGCTACCAGGGGTGGGAGGAAGGAGGGAAAAAGGGGTTATTGCTTATGGAGTACTGAGTTTCAGTTTTTGATGATGGAAAAATCACTTTGATTAATGGGTTTGCACAGCCAATTATTTTAAGTGCTGTGAATAAGTTGTACACCTGTAAAAAGTTGAATTGGGAAAAGATGTGTGGTAGAAATATTTACAACAATAACAAAAAAAAGGCAGGGGAGGTGGGGAATAGCTGGTCAGGCTGCTTATGTCCAATCAATCCCACGGGGTTTTGGTTCCTTGGTTTGGAGGTTTAGGGTCATGGTTTCATGGGACATCCCAGATAATTGTCCTAATAACTTGTCTAATGCTTCTGTTCTGCTTCTTAGTTTGTTGCATGGTGCCTGGGGTCTTAAATGCTTGCAAGCAGCCATCCAAGGCACAACAATTGGTGTTTATTCACCTGGAGCAATAGAGGATGAAGGAAAGTCAGGAATAGTAGGAGGAAATGGAATGTGTGGCTAATTGCCACCATGAACAACGGACTCCTTCACCATGAAACCAGAAGAACTGGATCGTGTCCAGCTAACATTACGGCACATTTTGATAAAAATTCTATAGAAGAATCCTGATCAAAAGGGGGAAAATGCAGATCAAAATTTCAAATTCTCATGGACTCCATGGAGTCTGGGTGAACCCCTGAAACTCTTGCCCTGAGATAATCTTTAAACCTTAAACCAAAAATATCCCCTGAAGTCTTTTTAAAACCAAATAATGGTCTAGCATAACTAGTAAAAAAAAAAGTCTGCCTTGAGAATTATGCTTTTTTAAGAACTATCTGTATGGGATCAAAGTGACAACAGCAACTGGAAAAATTAGATAGGCACCTTAGAGGGCAGTGAGTTCATGTTAGTGGGGGAGGAATGATTCAGAAAAGGGGGATGAGAATGGTTGTACAACTTGAGGAATGTAATCAATGTCACAGAATTAATTGTAAATGTAGAAACTGTTGAATTGGTGTATGTTTTGCTGTGTATATTCTCAACAAGAACAACAAAAAATTAATTTAAAAAATTTCACCTGAGATTTTATCATTTTACATACAGCTTGCTATCTGTTTTGTTTTAAATTGTTGCATTAAATAGCTTCATGAGTGAGTTACCAATATAAGAATTCCTTACACAAACTAATGCATCATATTGTCGTTGACGTTGTTGTTGTTAGGTGCCATCAGGTCGGCTCCAACTCATAGCGACCCTATGCACAACAGAATGAAACACTACCCGGTCCTGCACCATCCTTAAAATCGTTGTTATGCTTGAGCTCATTGTTGCAGCCACTGTGTCAATCCACCTCATTGAGGGTCTTCCTCTTTTCCACTGACCCTGTACTCTGCCAAGCATGACGTCCTTCTCCAGGGACTGATCCCGCCTGACAACGTGTCCAAAGTATGTAAGACGCAGTCTTGCCATCCTTGCCTCTAAGGAGCATTCTGGCCACACTTCTTCCAAGACAGGTTTGTTCATTCTTTTGGCAGTCCATGGTATATTCAAAATTCTTCGCCAATACCACAATTCAAAGGTGTCAACTCTTCTTCGGTCTTCCTTATTCATTGTTCAGCTTTCACATGCATATGATGCGATTGAAAATACCATGGCTTGGGTCAGGCACACCTTAGTCTTCAGGGTGACATCTTTGCTCTTCAGCACTTTGAAGAGGTCCTTTGCAATAGATTTGCCCAATGCAATGAGTCTTTTGATTTCGTGACTGCTGCTTGCATGGCTGTTGATTGTGGATCCAAGTAAAATGAAATCCTTGACAACTTCAATCTTTTCTCCATATATCATGATGTTGCTCATTGGTCCAGTTGTGAGGATTTTTGTTTTATGTTGAGGTATAATCCATACTGAACGCTGTGGTCTTTGATCTTCACCAGTAAGTGCCTCAAGTCCTCTTCACTTTCAGCAAACAAGGTTGTGTCATCTACATAACGCAGGTTGTTAATGAATCTTCCTCCAATCCTGATACCCTGTTCTTCTTTATATATTCCAGCTTCGCAGATTATTTAGTATACAGATTAAATAGGTGTGGTGAAAGAATACAACCCTGACGCAGACCTTTCCTGACCCTAAACCAATCAGTATCCCCTTGTTCTGTCCGAACAACTGCCTCTTGATCTATGTAAAGGTTCATCATGAGCACAATTAAGTATTCTGGAATTCCCATTCTTTGCAGTGTTATCCATAGTTTGTTATGATCCACACAGTCAAATGCTTTTGCATAGTCAATAAAACACAGGTAAACATCCTTCTGGTATTCTCTGCTTTCAGCCAGGATCCATCTGACATCAGCAATGATATCCCTGGTTCCACATCCTCTTCTGAAACCGGCCTGAATTTCTGGCAGTTCCCTGTCAATATACTGCTGTAGCCACTTCTAAATGATCCTCAGCAAAATTTTGCTTGTGTGTGATATTAATGATATTGTTCTATAATTTCCACATTTGATTGGCTCACCTTTCTTGGGAATAGGCATAAATATGGATCTCTTCCAGTCAGTTGGCCAGGAAGCTGTCTTCCATATTTCTTGGCATAGACGAGTGAGCACTTCCAGCACTGCATCTGTTTGTTGAAACATCTCAGTTGATAGTCCATCAATTCCTGGAGCCTTGTTTTTCACCAATGCCTTCAGAGCAGCTTGGACTTCTTCCTTCAGTACCATCGGTTCCTAATCATATGCCACCTCTTGAAATGGTTGAATATCGACTAATTCTTTTTATTCCTTCCATCTTCTTTTGATGCTTCCTGCGTCGTTCAATATTTTCCCCATGGAATCCTTCAGTATTGCAACTCGAGGCTTGAATTTTTTCTTCAGTTCTTTCTGCTTGAGAAACACCGAGCATGTTCTTCCCTTTTGGTTTTCCAACTCCAGCTGTTTGCACATGTCATTATAATACTTTACTTTGTCTTCTCGAGAGGCCTTTTGAAATCTTCTGTTCGGTTCTTTTACTTCATCAATTCTTGCTTTTGCTTTAGCTGCTCGACGCTTAAGAGCAAGTTTCAGAGTCTCCTCTGACGTCCATCTTGGTCTTTTCTTTCTTTCCTGTCTTTTCATTACATTTGCCTTATTTATCAATTGTTGATTAATCATCATATACATATGTGCATATATGAATGTCAACTTTATGTAAAGCACTAAGCTGGGTTCTATAGAGAGGCACAGTGAAAAATAAGCTATAAAACATCTACCTTCTGGGAGCTCACAGTCTAGTTGATAAATTAAATATGTGGAGTTTAGAACTCACAGGATGACAAGGTATTGTAAGTTGAGAAAATGGGCTAACCAAAGCTCCATTGAAACCTAGAAAATCAGTGTTGAAGATAAAGATTTAAAATCTGACATTTATAATTATAATGGTACAATTTAAGATAAGTGGAACAGTTAGTTCAAGGACACTTATCCTGAAGTTCATGGATAGATCAGAGGGCCATGACTTGGGAAAATGCGTACACACACACATCATACTCATACATATACAGGTATGTATTATTTTCACTTACATGTACTTCTAACTGAAATTTCATGTTTCCCTCTCTTATGAATGTAGCCAGTAAAACACTATAATATTCATAGTAACTGTGACTTTGTCAAAAAAAAGGAGTCATGGATATTTTCCAATTAATTGTAAAAATATTAAAAATGTTTATGCTTATTATTTTCTGTAAAATATCAAGTTATTTAAAAGTCTAAACCAGCTAGTGGGTAAGCATGAAAGTAGTAATTTTATAATTTACTTAGTCGTTTAAGAAGCCGCTGACAAGTTACTGCATTGATGACCATTTTTAAACATGAATCATCTTGGAATTGGGGCGGAGGAGAAGTTATGTTATATGGGTCAGTTGACAATCGCTTAGAAGTAGGAAACAAATAAATAGAATTTTCTCAGACTAGACTCACATAATCAGTGGGCTTTTCCAAGTAGCTACCCTAGAAGAACATTTGCTGATTTTATAAGTGATTCAGAAAAAAACGAATGCACGGTAAAATGTCCACCAAAAAAAAAAAAAAGCCCCCCCCCAGAACAAAACCAAACCCCTTGCCGTATCCATACCTTCTAAAACATATGGTTTTTCACCTTTGTATGTGAAATGTACTCAGTTCCCTGGACTCTTCCAGCTCTTTAGGAATTTTTCTCGTGTGCTTTCCTGACCTGGAATAACGTCCACCCTCATTTCAATCATAACATACATTTCAGCTTTTCAAATTCCATCTCTTGTAAAAGGTCTTCTCTGATACTGTCCTCATCTCCAGTGACTTGTGGGTGACTTTTCTTCCTGTGAAGAACCTTGTTTATGCATTATATCTCAAATAAAACTCTCTGTTTTTACCTCATATTGTAACCTTCTGTTATAGTCTGAGTTCAAGAACAATTTCTACATGGAGTCCATTTTTAGATTCATATTTCCAAGAAAAATATCTTGCACATAAGTATATGGTTAAATTTTTTTTTTAATTCTGTGTATAAAGATTATACATTGCCACCTCATTGATAGCTCAGAATTACTTTTAGAATTTAAATACATCCACATTATCTGTGTACCTCCTCTACCAAACCAAAAACCAAACTCGTCGAGGTCAAGTTGATTCTGACTCATAGTAACCCTACAAGTACTGCTCCATAGAGTTTCCAAGGACCGCCTGGTAGATTTGAACTGCCAGCCCTTATGGTTAGCAGCCGTAGCACTTAACCACTCGCCAGCAGGATTTCCACCTGTGTCCTTAAATTAAACACCTTTTAGCAACGGCTCAATTGGGTGCTACCAGACAAGGGTTAATAGGACTACCCTTCTATAGAAATACTGTGGTGAACAATTGAGCTGCTTATTGTTATTATCTCACCCATAGCATAATAGTTTTATTGTTTTAAAAGTAATTTTTTTAACTTTTTTGCTGTAGTCATACGTGTATATATGTAGCATACATATGTATTTACTTACATTAGTGTCACTAATAAAAACTTCATCTTAATGTGAATGTTTTAACTTCAAGACTTTCCACGATTCTTTTGTACATGTTCAAGATAACATTACTAAAAAGCACAAAATCCGGATTATAATTTGCAAATACAAACAAAAGTGGGAGACTGCGTTTTTGATGATTTCTCTTTCCCCAGTTGTTTGTGGTATTAAGGACTTGGAAGTGCAGAATTTTTGTTAAGTCAGGAGATGGAGTTTTTGACTATAAGATGGCAAAAGATAAAAGACAAAACGAGACTGTGTGATTAAATGTTAAATACGTTAGAGAGGAAGTAAAATAGAAAGTCAAAGAATGGGTAGGACACCAGGAGGATTTGAAAAAGGGAAATGATAACAATGAGTAAGAAGAATTTCCAGTTTGCAAAGACAGGCAGACCAAAGAACCACGAAGGCAGGAATGAGTCAGGGAGTTGGCCTGAGGGCAGAAACAGGGCTTGGGGAGGTACTGAAAACTATCAGCTTAAACTATATAACCTGCTTCATGTTGTAGAGGTAGCTTGGGTGGAAGAGGTAAGTATAGTCCATTAATGGATAAACTTTCATTTTTATGGAGCCCTGGTGGGGCAGTAGTTAAGAGCTATGACTGCTAACCAAAAGGTTGGCAGTTTGAATCCACCAGGCCTACTCTGTCCTGTGGGGTCATTATGAGTTGGAAGTGACTTGACAGCACTGGGTTTTTTTTTTGTTTTTTTTTTAATGGCTAGGAACAGGAGCCCTGGTGGCACGGTGGTTAAAGTGCTGGGCTGTTAGTCAAAAGGTTGGCCGTTCAAACCCACCAGCCGCTCCACAGAAGAAAAATGTGGCAGTCTGCTTCCATAAAAGACTGTAGCCTGGAACCCTTATGGGGCGTTTCTACTCTGCCCTATAAGGTCTCTAGGAGAAGGCAGAGAGCAGAGGTCAGGAGTGATAGAGAGGATTTGGACTACGTTCTTTACATCGCAAATAGAATTTTAAGTGTTTTGGTTTTTTTAAGTTATTATTACTGTGTTCTACTTTTTATGATATTGACATACTATTGTTTGGAACAAGGTTATTTACATCTATGTTTTGAATTTAAAAGTTAGTCTTATGGAAAATTTTCTTAGGAGGCATCAATGATGCGGGGGAAGATTATGGTACATTTTGGGGAAAATGATAGAAATCTTTTTGGGTGCTATGAGCATCTGACCTGGATTTTAAGACTAAACCTCCAAGTATAAATTTTGAAATAAGGATGATACATTTTTTTCCTTACTCATTTTGCCTAAGGCACCTGGCCTAAAGGCCATGATGAAGAGCTACTGAGAGTAACTGAATAAGAAAGTAGGTCAGGTGCTTTGGGAGATTTCAAATATATATATATATACATCACATCTGTTTGCATGTATGTGTGTACACACACACACATGCATATACAAAAATACATACGTAAATCTATCTATATACTTAAAAAAAAAAAAATTGCTGTTGAACCGATTCTGACTCATGTTGACCCCATGTGTGTCAGAGTAGAGATATGCTCCATAGGGTTTTAGTGGCTGATTTTTGGAAGTAGATTGCCAGGTCTTTCTTCTGAGATACCTCTAGTTGGGCTTGAACCTCCAACCTTTCATTTGGCAGCCAAGCGATCTCAGGTACATATTTGTTGTTGTTGTTGTCACTTAAATCTATCTATATACTTAAATCTGTCTATCTAAACACATACGTGTTTACTCTTATGGTTTAATTCTCTTTGTAGAGAATTTGTTGCTGATGAAACTGCCTTAGTACAAAATGCTGGTGAGACATTAAAAATAATTAAACAAATGGTGTTTTTAGGGTCTCTACCGATTGGAAAAAAGAATGGGACATAGGAAAGAGAAAGAAGAAAATGAATAGTGTGCAATTTTTTGTGTTACTAGACCTTACAGACAAGAGCCTCACTCAGACTACTAGCTTAGATGGCCCTCTCCACAACACAAAATTTGTCTCATCAACACTAACCACAGAGCAAATTAAACCCAAACGTCCAACTGCCCTCCTGATGTCACTGGGTTCCACACAACCCTGTCATCACAGTCCACATTCTCCTCTGTTGCTAGGTACCCTGGGCATTCTTATTTTCCAAAGCTTCCGGTACTGTTTTCCCTTGGGACTTAAATACAGTCTTTGGTTCAAACGCTATGGTACCCAGGCTGAAATCTTGAGAGAAGCACCACAGCTCTGGGCCTGAAGGCCATACCCACAGACCTAGACACTTCACCTGGTTTAGAGCCCTGCAGCCCAGGACCCACACAGCAGCAGCCACTCAGGATGGAGCAAACTATGTTGGGTAAGGAAGCAGGTTTCTGCTTAAAAATGACAAACTGGTGTGAATTGGTTACGATAATCAGGAGCCTGGGATTTGTGATTTTCAACTCTGAAAAAATATCCTTAAGGAAGAGAGAATAAAAACCGTCCGCATGGTTACACGAAATGAGACAATATTTAATTGTTAATTTGTCCTTAGTTTAATGTCTGTTCCTTGTTTTGTATTGCATATTCATAATATAGACATTGAAAACTTTGTTTTAAATTTTTATTTATAAAATAATGGTACTTTGTGACATAATTTATTCTTTTACCATGTGAATTACAAAAGATGTGGATATATATTTGATAAAAAATACAAATGAGTAAATCATTCAATTGTTCTTCATAAAATGTACTGATTTACTCAGAAATGAAATATGTAAAGCTGTTGAATTTGGTTACCTTGGTAACATCTGGAGTGAACTACTCAGTCTAAAAATAATTTCTTCTTTATCATTTGTTTTATGTTAAAATTATAAACACATGACATTTATTAAAGATTGCCCAGATAATTGACAATGTTTAATCTTACCTGAAAAAGGAATAAATTGTACACTATTTACTAGATTAAAAAATATATATATGTATGTTAATTACGTATGATAATTTCAGTTTAAAGAAATAACATAACATGTTCAATTTTTAATTAATAGAAATTGGATTTATATTATACAGCACTAGGTTTTTTTTAATGGAGACTTTAAAATGTAGTATATCTTTAGGGTTTTTATATCTTTAGGGTTATTTATAGCTTTAACATATTGATAAAGCTTACTTTACATGAAGCGTTTAGTAAACTTTTGTTTTAAAGGATTCTAGTACACAAATATTTAATCACTTTTTTGTGAATTAAATAATTGGACTTGAATATATCTATTATCTTTGTCTTTGAACTTTCTTGGAAAGATAATTTAAATAATTCAGAAATGATCTTTCATACTTTAGCATAAGATCTGAATTGCTGTAAAAGAATATGCAATTCTCCCAATTAGTTATATACAAACCATTACCCTACTTGGGCATTTCAAAAATCCTAGATATTTAATTGCTACAAGAAGACCTTTGATTTCTCAAAATACTAGCTATGAAAAGTCCTATGCCATATTATTTGTAGCCAGTTTCCTAAAATCTCCTGTGTGTGTTTTCTCTCCCCATGGAGGGGTTCTTGAATGGGCACGTAAAAAGAGTGATTTACTAGTGCAATTTTGCTTTATGAACACATCTTAATGGTTTTCCAGAACAGTGTTTTGGAAAATTAATTAAAAATGCTATTTTACTGAAAATTAAACTTAACGCACGTTGTTTTCATTTTTTCCTGGAAAGAGAGAACTGGGTTTCCTCCTGGACCCTTACCTATTCCTTGTCCCCACATTTCATTTGACCATTGCCAGTCCTGCCTTGCCTTAGTCATGGTTCTCTAAAGAAACACAATAGTAAGAGAGAGGGAGAGAGACAGAAACTGATTTAAAGAATTGGTTCACGTGGATTATGGAGCCTGGCAAATCCAAAATCTATAGGTCACGCGACAGGCTGGAGATTCCTGTAGGCTTATGTCCCCAAATACTTAGGCCAGGCAACTGGAAAAGAAGAGTGGAGTTTAGGCAAGATGTCTACCTGTTGCTGTTGAGTTGATTCTGGCTCAGATGTCTGTTTATAATCTAGAGGCAATATACTCCCTAGGAAAACTCCCTTTTTGCACTTAAGGTCTTCAACTGATTGGATGAGGCCCACTCACATCATGGAGGGTAATCTGTTTTACTTAAGGCCACCTGATCATAGTACTACTTCATAACAGAGTCTAGACTAGTATTTGGCCAAACAACTGTTCGCTCTAGCCTACCTAGCCAAGTTGGCACATGAAATTAGTCATCACATACCGGTTCTATACCCTTACTACTTTTCTAGGCGTTCCTGCCTTTCCTTTTCTGCACCATTGTTGCTTTAGTTTAAGCTTTTGAAACCTCTGGATTAGAGGACTTCTAGATTGCTTAACTGGTCTCCCCAACTTCCATCTTGTTCTCTTTTCATCTCATTCTCATGATTGTCAGTGTGACTTCTTTACAATACAAAAATCCCATCATACTTCCCACCACAAATTAAAATTGCTTGTACTTGCTCTAGAAGCTAAAATACAAGCTCTGTGACATTCACAATACTTCTGAACCTACCCTATTCTTCCCTGCCTGTTGTTGTTGTTGTTAGGTGCCATTGAGTAGGTTCCAACTCATAGCGACCCTATAGACTCAGAGGTAATGAGCCTTCCCTGCCTAGATTTATTTTCTTCCTTCTCTCTTTTGCACTCAACCCTCTAATCTTATGGCATTAGAGCCCTCATCTCACTTGTCCTGCATATTTTTTGGTCCGTGACTTTGCACATGGTAGGCTCTCTGTTAGGAATGCTGTTCCCCAACTTCACGTAGTTAAGGCTTATGTAGTTAAGGCTTACCCGTCTTTTAGACCTTAGCTCATATATAACCTACCCTAGGAAGCCTTTTGTGATGTCTTTGTCACACGTGCTGGATCACAGTCTTTTCACTCTGCATTTTAATTGAATGTCTACTATGAGTCGGAATCGACTAGATGGCACTGGGTTTGGGTTTTCTGTTTCTTTTAATTAACCGTGAACTCCTGGAAGGCAGAATTTCTATGGGCCACATATTTAACCCTGTTGACTCCAGAGTAGGCACTCAATAAATGTTTGTTGAATAAATGAATAAGTAGACAAATGAGTTACATTACTTCCTTCAGAATTTAAATATTATTTCCATGGATTTAATTGATTAATTGATTAGAAGGCATTAAATATTTCATTGCACTCCACAAAAATAAAGCATACTGAGACTATTCAGAAATCAAACAAAAAATCATAAGTATTGAATAAAATTACTCCTGTTCACTCACATTTATAAATGGTTTCAAGAAAAGCCTTAGCTAAAGGAAACAATTTAAGACCTTTGTCCATTATAAAAACAAAAACAAAAAACACAAACCCATTGCCATAGAGTCGATCCAACTCACAGTGACTCTATAGGACAGCATAGAACTGTCCCATAGAGTTTCCAAGACGCGCCTGGTGGATTCGAACTGTTGAGCTTTTGGTTAGCAGCCGTACCTCTTAACCACCACACCATCATCATAATCCTTTGAAATTAATTTAAAAAATCCTTCTCATGTAAATAAAGACGAAATTAAAAAAATCATAATTCTGTTTTATGTAAACTTTGTTTCTTGCTTTCTGTGAGTTATCATTGAGATACTTCCTTCTAACAAGATTATTATTTATTTTAAAGCCAAGAATATTAATTCTGTTTCTCGTTCTTCCTTATTTTGGTTATTTTTCTACCATTATTTCATTTTTTGTTATTATAAAAATAGTATGTATTAGTTGTAGATAATTAAGAATATTAAAAAATCCATTACCTCACCAAAAACCAAATCAAAACCATTGCCATCAAGTCGATATCAGCTCATAGTGATCCTATAGGACAGAGTAGAACTGCTTCATAGGGTTGTTAAGGAGCGGCTGGTGGACTTAAACTGCCAACCTTTTGGTTAGCAGCTGTAGCTCCTAATCACTACCTACTCCACCAGGGCTCCTCTGAAAGAACTGTTGGCACACTCATCAAAGTTAATTCAGACTAGACTATTTAGAAATATTGGCAGCCAAGTGTGCTAACCATTTGTGCCACCCAGGGACTCCTCAGCACCTCCAAAACAAAAATCCAAACCTGTTGTCACTGAGTCGATTCTGACTCATAGCGACCCTCCCCAAAACCAAACAAACCTGTTGCCGTTGAGTCCGTTTTAACTGAGAGTGAGCCTATAGGACAGAGTAGAACTGTCCCATGGGGTTTCCAAGGAGCGGCTGGTGGATTTGAAGTGCCACCTTTTGGGTTAGCAGCCGAGCTCTTAACCACTGTGTCACCAGGGCTCCCCATTACCACATACTCAAAAGTAAATCACTAGTAACATTTTGGACTGTATCTTTTCAGCCTTGTTCCTCTGTGTCTATATGTTTTCTTTTTACAAAATTGGGGGTATATTGGGCACTCTGTTTTGTAGCTAGCTTTTTCCATTAAATATTTTATGATTCACATTTCCCTATATCTTTAGGATATTGAATGACTACATAATATCCTAACCATTCTAACTCTTATTAAGCCAATGTTTTTGGTAATTTATGTCATTTCCATTTTTTTGCTGTTTGAAACGACACTGAGATAAATGTCTTTTTACCTGCACAGAGATACATGTAAAGATTCAACTTCTTATGCTTAAAAGTCCCAGAAGTAGAATGACTGGAGCAAAGTTTATGAGCACTTTTAATGTTTTTAGGAAACCCTGGTGGCATAGTGTTAAGAGTCCAGCTGCTAATCGAAAGGTCGGCAGTTCGAATCCACCAGGCGCTCCTTGGAAACCCTGCGGGGCAGCTCTGCTCTGTCCTGTAGGGTCGCTATGAGTTGGAATCAACTTGACGGCCAAGAGTTTGGTTTTGGTTTTAATGTTTTGGAGACACATTACTCAATCATTCTTCATAAAGCTTGTACAGCGTTTTTACCAAATGTGGATGTTTTTAATGGAAAAACAAAACAATTACATTTTTCTCTTTGTTGTTCAAATCACCTTTTCTTTGAGATTGCATTTGTAATTGAAAAGTTTCTTCTATTGTACCTTCTTATCTTATTTCACTTCTTCTTGCGCATAAATTGGCTGGTGAGATTAAAAATCTGCTTCCCAAGTTTATTCCAAAGGTTAAATTACATATTGCATGTAAGATTACATAGCAGAATTTCAAGCCCTTAATTTTTTAATAGTAGCTCAAGAAATGCTAGTTGAAGTAGAAACTGAAGAGTCATAATAATCAAAATAAAAATACACATTTTTCTTTCCAACAGATGATTCTGCTGCAGAAAGCTTTAACGGCAATGAGACTCTGGGGCACGGTTCTGTTGCTTCAGGGGGAGCACACGGCAGGGAGATGGGAGACTCCAACAGCGAAGGCAAAACTGGGCTGGAGCAGGAAGAGCAGCCACTGAACCTGAGTGACAGTCCCCTCTCAGCGCAGCTGACTTCGGAATACAGAATAGAGGATCACAGCAGTAATGGAAAAAACAAATATAAGAACCTTCTAGTTTCTGACGTCAAGATGGAACGAGAGGCCAGAGAAAATGGAAGCAAGGTGAGGGCCTATCACAATTTCCAGAGATTTTGAGTTGGACCTGAAGGTCACAAAGAAATACATATTTATATATGAGATGAAGATTATTATTAATAAAAATATTTTAAACAATTCCCAATAATACATTACCAAGAGACTTATAACCATGGCTACTGTGTTTCTATACAGCAGAATAAATTCTGGGTTAATAGTGAGCTAATTAGGCCATCCCTCAGACAAACCCATCAGTGTGTTTTTGTACACAGAATTACTGGAATTGAGTTTCTCATTAATATAATCTTCCCTGGATCTCTCTCTGGGAATTTATTGAACTCAGATATGAACGTTTAGGTCTCAGCACGCAAATTTTGAACTATAAAAAGATCACTATCTAGTTTCTCCTAGATTGGGTAGGTGTATGTAGCAATAAAGTTTCAATTAAGTTCTTGAGTGTGCTTTAGAGATCTGGGGACATCAGTCAGTAATTGACTCCGTGTACATTGGAGAGTTGTGTCAATGTTCTTGATGAAACTGGTGGATTAAATAACTACTTGAAGGAGTAATTTATCATTAACTGTATTATACAACAGAAACATGTTTCAGACATAATGCTCTAAATTTCTAGATTATTTATATTAGAATGAGTACAGTACCCTCACTCCAATTAATTTATTTAAAAAAAAAAAAAGCTTACATTTCTACTTGTTTTGAAAATACATGCTGGTAACTTTGCTCTGTAATTTTTGAGCACATGAAGTTTATGGAATATACATTTTTACTCCCTTCCCCCACCCCCACCTCTAAATTACATGGGAGGAGGGAGTAGAACTGGTCTTTTGACAGAAATCCTAAAAGCAAAATGTCTTAATCTGGATTAATTTCTGAATTTGCTGAGGCACTCCGTTTACTAAATTGCCTCTATTTAAATCTTCTGCCTTGCCTGAGGGTGTGTCGTTTTATCCTCTTTTAAGCAAATCACTAGACATTATCGGAGGCTTAAGCGCTTCTGCCTGAGGGAGGCTGCTGCAGCTTCCGCTGTGGTAAGTGCACAGATAGCCTCTTCCATGGCCTAAAGCCACACCATAGAAACACGAATGATTGTATGTTCTCTAACGTGATCTGAATCACTGTGTAATATTTTACAGAACAAATTAACCCTTAAGTTTTCCTGCCTGCCACATAACCCTGCCATTATCCAGCTTAAACAAAATCAAGAAATGTCCTTTTTATTCTATGTACCCATTGAATCTTCTAATTTGATTCAGTGGTACGCTCTTCTCCTCTTTAAACCCTTGTTCACTATTATCACAGTAACAATAGTCAATAGAACACATTCTTGGGCACAATAAATGAAATGAAGTTACTTTTCTACCTCTGTTATAACGGAGTTCTGAAAGTACAGATGGTTTGGGCTAAATGTAAGAGGTAAAATGGGACATGGGCCTAGAGAAGGTGATGCCCCCAAGGCACTGAATATTTATTGATTTGATAAAGGAAGAGGCAGTCTCTGGCAGGTGCAAATAGTTAACATACTTCGGTGCTAACCAGAAGGTTGATGGTTCAGGTCCACCCAGAGGTGCCTTGAAAGAAAGGCCTTCCCATCTGCTTTCAAAAAATGAGCCATTGAAAACCCTGTGGAGCACAGTTCTACTCTGACACACTTGGCGTTGCCGTGAGTCAGAACTGACTCAAAGGCGATTGGTGGTACTGATAAGGGAAGAGCAGCTTGCGCAGAGATTGAGGAGTAGTTAGAAAGGCAGAAGAAAAATTAGAAGAGTGTAGTCAGCTCTGGTGGGCACTGAGAAATCAACAAAGATGAAGATGGAAAATAATTAAATTTGTTAGAGCAGTTTTGGAAGCAAGTGTTGGGAACAGAATCTGCTGAAGCACTGTTTTTATTCCTTCTTTAAGGGCATGTTAAATACCTGTCACAATCGCAGTGAAGTGTTAGGGGCCAGAGACAACACAAAAAGGGGACAGTCTTTGTTCAGAAGGCCCTTGGTACAGTTTGGAAAAGAGGATACATATTCATACAAAAGTTTCTTAGGGAAAGTATAGGCAAATAGCCATCCCTGTGTTAAAACATTAACAGTTCAAAGAAAATAATAGTCCCAGTGCAGGAATAGTCCAAGAGGGCTTCCTAGAGCAAATGGATCTTGAAATGAACTTTGAAGGAAATGTAATATTATAGTTTTTCAGTTGTGAGCTTATGTCAGGCATGGAAGAGCTGGAATGCAGATAGGAAGATGACTTGGTTTTATAGGCTAGGGACCCATTGTCCATTCTGAGCTGGGTATGACTTCATAAAGTTTAGTACATGAATGACATAATTATGCAAGACTGACTATTTGCCCCCAATTAATTATTCACCAGATATTTACTAAGAGACTCTTACAGTCAAGGTACTGTGGTAGTACTCAAAAATATGGAAATGGGCAAAGGAGGGCCTCCACCCTTCAAAGCTCTTAGTCTAGCAGGAGAGAAAGATTTAAACTTGTGATCACAATCTGATTTCATAAGTAACGTGCAGAGTAAAATGAGAGAACAGAGATGGGGCACCCAAGGGGCTATAATGCTTCTTAAGGGAGACTTTACAGACAGCTTGATGCCAGGCTTGAGTATGGAAGGGTAAGCAGGAGTTATTCATATGGGGAGGATTATTCATGATAGAAATTTAAGTATGTCTTGAGGCATAGAGTCACGACAGAACATGCCTGGTAGGGAGACTTGCAATGAGCTTGGCATGGCCACAGCAGAGAAGAGGTTTGGAGGAATAAGGGGTAAAGGGGCTCCATCAAGAAAAGCTTTTTAGGCCATTTTAAGAACTTTGGTTTTTATCCTATAGGTAGAATTTAGCATGATAAGGTTGTATCTAGCTTGGAATTTTAGAAAGATTCTGACAACATTGTGGTGGATGAGTAAGATAGAAACTAGAAAAGGGGGGGAAAGAAAACTGGCTAGAGAGCTTTATGGCAATCAGAAGAATAATGATGACAGTTGGAATCAAGTAAATAACAGTAGGAATGGAAGCAGAGACATTGTAAAAAAATATTGAAAATGTTACTTTTTTTTGGACATTATATTTGCAGTGTCACAATATAACCACTATATACAGCCTCACAGGTTATACACCGCCAAACTCCGGGGCGTCTCTCATATCCACTACAATATGAATAGCCTCTTTATCTCTCTGTATTCCATTAGGGTACAAAGATGATGACTACCTTGCTTACTACAGTATGTCTGGCACCTGGCTGTATATCTGGTACATAGCAGTTTCTCAATAAACGTTTTTGAAGAAATGGATAAAGGTTTATTGAATGTGAGAAGTAAAGTAGAGAAGAAAACTCTAGGATGACTTCAAGATTTTTGGCTTGGTTGCCTAAGTAGATGGTTCCATTTACTGAGATTCAAAATAAGAAACATTTGAAGGAGAAATGGATTTTGACATGTGAGGGTTATAGTGTCTATGCAATACCCATTGGAGATGTATAATTCCCATTGCGGGTATATGTGTCAGCTTAGAAAGAAGATTGAAGAGATAGACATTTGAAAGGCATCAGAATAGAGGATTTGCTTGAAGCTGTTACTAACATCATTTGCGGAGAGAAGAGAGTCAGAATATATTATCCTTCAGAATATCAACCCATGAGAAACTCATGGCAGAAAAGGAATTTGTGGAGGGAGAACCACCCTAGGATAAAACCAAGGCAGCCAGATAAAAAGGATGATACCAGGAAAGAGAGATCTCAGAAGCCAAAGTGTTGGGCATTTCAAATTGGTGTAAAACCAAACCAAACCAAACCCATTGCTGTCAAGTTGATTCTGACTCATAGTGACCCTATAGGAGGGTAGAACTATAGGAGGCTAGAGTAGAACTGCCCCATAGGGCTTCCAAAGAGCACCTGGTAGATTTGAACTGCTGACCTTTTGGTTAGCAGCCGTTGCTTTTAACCACTATGCCACCAGGGTTTTCCAAATTGGTGCAAGTGGTTAAATTATCAGTAGGTGAGAGGCCCCGGTTGCACAGTGGTTAAGTGTCCAACTGTTAACAAAAAAGGCTGGTGGTTCAAACCCACCAGCCACTCCACAGGAGAAAAATGTGGCAGTCTGCTTCCATGAAAATTACAGCGTTGGAAATTCTATGGGGCAGTTCTGCTCTGCCCTGTGGGGTCACTGTGAGTTGAAATCGACTGGGCAGCAATGGGTTTGGTTTTGGTTTTGAGGAAAGGTGACATAAACCTAATCTTGGACTAAGGTTAGAGAAATTAATGTTAAGATCTGCGTTCAAAACACACAGCAGAAGAAGAATTAGAATAATTAGTGGGAAACTGGATTGATCACAATTGTAGAGGTAAAGATGGGAAAGCTGAGTCATTGTAATTGTGAAGGAGACAATCTGGAATTTTTTAATTTTTTTTTTTGCATTCTGAATCTTTATGTAGAGTGCACTTGGTCTGCTGGTGGCTTTGGATCAAGACTTGATTTGCCCCAAGGCTATCAGATGAACTTCCTACTAAAGATTTAGCACCCACCACACTTTGACCATTGGTCAGTTAGTGCTATCTTTTGTAAAGTCCTTAGGAATATTCTATCACTGCTGTGCAACTTTATAAAATAACACTGCTACCATTTTTTTTCCTGTTAGTATTTTTGAGACCAGCCTCTGTTCTTCCTTGGAGGAATATAAAAGCTAAATTATATAGATTTTCTGAGAAGCTTAGATTACTGTGAGTTTAATATTGAACTCTCTTACAGTTTTATTATAAGTAATATCAAACAAAAAAGATTATAAAGCACTTTGAAAAAAATGAATAGTGAATAGAAAGCTAAAAAGAATAGCTGAGCTGGACTATGCCATTTACTGATTGCTTACTATTATGTAAATTCACCCAGTAAATTAGTGAGGAATCATATCAACCAATCTAAAGACTAAATATATTGCTTGAAAGTGTTTAGGTGATAGTTTTTTTCTACTTTCAGATGGCCACATTTTTAGAGGAAAACTAGTAAGACTAGAGCTCAGGAGAGAATAGAAATGATGATGAAGAGCTTAGAAAGCAAGACTCATGAGAATATGTTAAGGGGACTAGTTATTTTACTTAGAAGAAGAAAAAAGACCATGAAAAGACAAATCAGGGTATAGACATGTTTCTAAATTATTAATGAGAACAGAAAAAAAAAGAACCTCTAAAACAATATTGTTAGGTGCCGTTAAGTTGGTTCCAACTCATAGTGACCCTATGCGCAACAGAACGAAACACTGCCTGGTCCTGCGCCATCCTTAAAATCCTTGTTATGCTTGAGCTCATTGTTGCAGCCACTGTGTCAATCCACCTCATTGAGGGTCTTCCTCTTTTCTGTTGACCTTGTATTTTACCAAGCATGATCTCCTTCTCCAGGGACTGATCCCTTCTGACAACATGTCCAAAGCATGTAAGATGCAGCCTCACCATCCTTGCTTCTAAGGAGCATTCTGGTTGTACTTCTTCCAAGACAGATTTGTTTGTTCTTTTGGCAGTCCATGGTATATTCAATATTCTTCGCCAGCATCACAGTTCAAAAGCACCAATTCTTCTTTGGTCTTCCTTATTCATTGTCCAGCTTTCGCATGCATATGATGCGATTGACAATGCCATGGCTTGGGTCAGGTGCACCTTGTCTTCAGGGTGACATCTTTGCTTTTCAACACTTTAAAAAGGTCCTTTGCAGCAGATTTTCCCAATGCAATGTGTCTTTTGATTTCTTGACTGCTGCTTCCATGGCTGTTGATTGTGGATCCAAGTAAAATGAAATCCTTGGCAACTTCAATATTTTCTCCGTTTATCATGTTGTTGCTTATTGGTCCAGTTGTGAGGATTTTTGTTTTCTTTATGCCGAGGTGTAATCCATACTGAAGGCTGTGGTCTTTGATCTTCCTTAGTAAATGCTTCAAGTGCTCTTCACTTTCAGCAAGCAAGATTGTGTCATCTGCATAACACAGGTTGTTAATGAGTCTTCCTCCAATCCTGACGCCCTGTTCTTCTTCATATAGTCCAGCTTCTTAGATTATTTGCTCAGCATACAGATTGAATAGGTATGGTGAAAGAATACAACCCTGACGCACACCTTTCCTGACTTTAAGCCACTCAGTATCCCCTTGTTCTGTCCGAACAACTGCCTCTTGATCTATGTAAAGGTTCCTCATGAGCACAATTAAGTATCCCAGAATTCCCATTCTTCTTAATGTTATCCATGATTTGTTATGATCCACACAGTCAAATGCCTATGCATAGTCAATAAAACACAGGTAAACATCCTTCTGGTATTCTCTGCTTTCAGCCAGGATCCATCTGACATCAGCAATGATATCCCTGGTTCCACGTCCTCTTCTGAAACCAGCCTGAATTTCTGGCAGTTTCCTGTTGAAATACTGCTGCAGCCGTTTTTGAATGATCTTCAGCAGAATTTTGCTTGCATGTGATATTAATGATATTGTTCTATAATTTCCACATTCAGTTGGATCACCTTTCTTGGGAATAGGCATAAATATAGATCTCTTCCAGTCAGTTGGCCAGGAAGCTGTCTTCCATATTTCTTGGCAAAATGAGTAAGCGCTTCCAGTGCTGCATCCGTTTGTTAAAACATCTCAATTGATATTCCATCAACTCCTGGAGCCTTGTTTTTTGCCAATCCCTTTGGAGCAGCTTGTACTTCTTCCTTCAGTACCATCAGTTCCTGATCATATGCTACCTCTTGAAATGGTTGAACATTGACTAATTCTTTTTGGTATACATGACTCTGTGTATTCCTTCCATCTTCTTTTGATGCTTCCTGCGTCATTTATTATTTTTCCCATAGAATCCTTTACTATTGCAACTCGAGGCTTGAATTTTTTTCTTCAGTTCTTTCAGCTCAAGAAACATCGCAGTGTTCTTCCTTTTTGATTTTCTATCTCCAGCTATTTGCACATATCATTATAATACTTTGTCTTCTCGAGCTTCCCTTTGAAATCTTCTGTTCAGTTCTTTTACTTCATCATTTCTTCCTTTTGCTTTAGCTGCTCGACATTCAAGAGCAAGTTTCAGAGTCTGCTCTGACATCCATCTTGGTCTTTTCTTTCTTTCCTGTCTTTTCAATGACTTCTTGCTCTCTTCATGTATGATGTCCTTGATGTCATTCCACAACTCGTCTGGTCTTCGGTCATTAGTGTTCAATGCATCAAATCTATTCTTGAGATGGTCTCTAAATTCAAGTGGGATATACTCAAGGTTGTATTTTGGCTCTCGTGGACTTGCTCTGATTTTCTTCAGTTTCAGCTTGAGCTTGCATATGAGCAATCAATGGTCTGTTGCACAGTTGATCCCTGGCCTTGTTCTGACTGATGATACTGAGTTTCTCCACCGTCTCTTTCCACAGATGTAGTCGATTTGATTCCTGTGTGTTCCATCTGGCAAGGTCCTTGTGTATAGTCACCATTTATGTTGGTGAAAAAAGGTATTTGCAATAAAGAAGTCATAGATCTTGCAAAATTCTATCTTTCGATCTCTGGCATTGTTTCTGTCACCAAGGCCATATTTTCCAATTACCAGTCCTTCTTGTTTCCAACTTTTGCATTCCAATCACCAGTAATTATAAATTCATCCTCATTGCATGTTCAATCAATTTCAGCCTGCAGAAGCTGATAAAAATCTTCAATTACTTCATCTTTGACCTTAGTGATTGGTGTGTAAATTTGAATAACATTCGTATTAACTGGTCTTTCTTGTAGGAGTATGGATATTATTCTATCACTGACAGCGTTGTACTTCAGCATAGATCTTGAAATGTTCCTTTTGATGATGAATGCAACACCCTTCCTCTTCAAGTTGTCATTCCCAGCATAGTAGACTAAATGACTGTCTGATTCAAAATGGCCAATACCCGTCCATTTCAGCTCACTAATGCCTAGGATATCGATGTTTATGCATTTCATTTTTGATGATTTCCAATTTTCCTAGATTCATACTTCGTACATTCCAGGCTCCGATTATTAATGGATGTTTGCAGCTGTTTCTTCTCATTTTGAGTCATGTCACATCAGCAAATGAAGGTCCCGAAAGCTTTACTCTGTCCACGTCATTCAGGCCAACTCTACTTTGAGGAGGCAGCTCTTCCCCAGTCGTCTTTTGAGTACATTCCAACTTGGGGGGCTCATCTTCTGGCACTATATCAGACAATGTTCCACTGCTATTCATGAGGTTTTCACTGGCTAAGGCTTTTTAGAAGTAGACTTCTGGGTCCTTCTTCCTAGTCTGTCTTGGTCAGGAAGCTCAGCTGAAACCTGTCCTCCATGGGTGACCCTGATGGTATCTAAATACCACTGGCATAGCTTCCAGCATCACAGCAACAGGCAAATCCCTAAAGTAAGACAAACTGACAGACAGGTGGGGGTTAAAACACTAGTGGGTAGAAATTAATAACTTAGAAACACTGTATCATTGATTTTTTTTTCTTTTTAGTTTTCTCTTTTTCTTTTAGTATTTGTGACTCAGCAGCATTGTTACTTAATATGCTAAAACATTCTAAATCAATCTCCCAAAAGAATGACATTCCAAATGATAACAGTGGTATAAGGTGATTATTGTGTGAGGATTAATGTGTCACCGTGATTATTGCATATTTGGTTTTTGGCTGAGTTCCAAAAACCCCTCAATTTAAACTCTGTGTAAATAGTAATTTTTTTCCAATATGCTTCATATGTTTCTTCAATTTATTTCTTCTTTAAATTTTTACCAAAATGAATATTACCATTCAAATTAAAGTTTATAAAAATATCAATCATAATTACCACTAATAATTGCTACATAATCTCATTTTCATATGATTAATGGAAGCAGTGAGGCTGTTAAAATATCCCTTTTAAGGATTTAGGTGTAATGAAATTGCCTTTTAAGAGCTAAAACCAATGGGTTGGTTTTTGGAAGTATATTATCTTGGTGTTTGTTACGTCGGTATTCCAGCTCCTTATTGTTTCAGTCTGATGATTTGCAATATCTGGGTTCCTGTTGTTATATAGAGATTTTGGCCTTGTTCTTGTGCAGGGTAGAAACAACAGTACATATTTAACAAATACACCTAGTGTATTAGGTACTGTCTTAGGTGTTAGGAGGACAAAGAATTAAAAAAAAAAAAAAAAAAGAGGCTCAGCCACTAAACTCAAATCCTGACTAGACATACAGACACATAAATAAGTGGGTCATAATATGGAAATTGCTGTATACATCGGAGTGCCTTCTGGGCTTACTAACCATGCCTTGGGAGGTTCCTGAGTTAATTCTTAATGGTTATGTAGGAGATAGTCACTTGATGGGGAGCAAGGAGTTCCATCCAGACAGAATTAGATGAACAGAAGTATGGAGATAAGGATTAAAAATACTGCGGAAGGAGATAATGAAAGAGAGGTCTGGAGAGGTAGTGCAGGATGCCAGGCTAGGGTAGGCTTTGAACGCCTTTTTTTAAAGCTTGGAATTGACTCTATAGTTGACGTGGAATCACTGAAGAATGTTGAATAAGGAAATAGCGTGTTAAGATTGTGTTTGAGGTAGATCAATCCGGCAGATTTATTACAGGATGGCCTTAAGTGTCGTGAGAAGGGAAGAGGAATGCACCGAGGGCCTGCGTTAATGTGGTGACAGTGGGCTGGAGAGGAGAGCATAGGTTTAAGAAATATTTATAAGGTTAAATGGGCAGAATTGGGTGTTTGATTGGATAGCTTGTGGAGGGTGTGAACAATGCTAACAGCCACAGCATATATGAAGGATATATAAGATATAAAAACCAAAAGAAAACCATTGCTGTTGCGATTCCAACTCATAACAAGCCTATAGGACAGTGTAGTACTGCCGCATAGCATTTCCAAGGAGCATCTGGTGGATTCGAACCGCTGACCTTTTGGCTGGTAGTTGAGCTCTTAACCACTGCACCATCGGGGCTCCATATAAGATATAAAGGTTATATAAATCATGTATGAAGTGCTGATATTGGAATGCTGTATCAATTCTAATAAGGATGAGCATTTATATAATGCTTTCAGATTCATAACTCAAACCAACCCAATCTGATTAGCATTATCAGCATTATTTAAACATAAGGAAATTGTCTTGTGGATGTTAAATGATTTAACTGACATTAGTTATATGATTAGTTAAGTGATAGAGCCTAGTATTAAAGCCAGGTCTCATGAATCTGCATCCCATGTGCTTTCCTTTACACTGCATTGGCTGATGGTATATAGGACTAGTCATTTCTACGGACTCTACAGTGACTGTGACGGGCAAGCTATGCAAGAGGCACAGCATCTACTGTGGTTAGTCAATAGTTCCTTGACAAAGGCCAAGTACTTGTAGTGGCATTTCTCGTACTAATATTTGGTTTGCTTTTCTATATAATTTTTTTTTTTAAATAAACGTAGTATAGATATCTCTATTGGAAAAACATGCCTGCAAAACATCTATT
Source organism: Elephas maximus indicus (assembly GCF_024166365.1). Classification (NCBI taxonomy): domain Eukaryota; kingdom Metazoa; phylum Chordata; class Mammalia; order Proboscidea; family Elephantidae; genus Elephas; species Elephas maximus. The sequence goes on along the minus strand of NC_064829.1, from coordinate 41,650,469 downwards.
CACTGCTTTAGTGGATAAATGTAAACACATGTGTAATTGAGTTAGAGTGGGTCTTTACAAACCCCCTGGATTAAATTTTAAATTGACATTTTAACTACCAATTTAAAATAGCATCTTCGTGTGTTTTACATATACATAATATATATGTTAGATATACATATTACATGTGTAGAGGGAGGAAGGGAGAGTGTATATACACACATACAAATACACACACATATATGAACAGTGCATTTTATTCTTACAAGTTATATGGACTTCAGTTCTGCTAATTATTGGAAATGTTTTCTCCTTATGTTCTTGGTAGATTTTTTTTTTAATTGAAAGATGTTCAAGAAGGGTATAATATAATCTGATTGATTGCTTTTTATGGTGTCTATAAAAAAAAAAAGAACCCTGATGGTGAAGTGGTTAAATGGTTGGCTGTTAACTGAAAGGTCAAAAGGTCAGCGGTTTGAATCTACCAGCTACTTTTGGGAAGGAAGATCTGGAAGTCTGCTTCTGTAAAGATTACAGCCTTGGAAACCTGATGGGGCGGTCCTACACTATTTTGTATGGTCGCTATGAGTCAGAATCCACTCATCGCCACAGGATTTGTTTCTTTTGTTGTTCTTTTGTTTTACCATATTTGCAATCTAAATTTAAATGTATATAAGACTTTCATGGAAAGAAGACCCACCTTGCTTGTTTTTGTTGTTAGTTGTCATCCAGTCAGCTCCAACTTATGGTGACTTCATGTATAAAAGAACAAAACATTGCCTGCTCCTGTGTCATCTTCAGGATAGTTGGTATGCTCAAGTCCATTGTAGCCTTTCAACCCAGGGGCTCATTTTCCGGCATCGGTTAATACTGTGTAGTGATCCATAGGGTTTTCATTGGCTAATTTTCGAAAGTAGACCATCCAGTCTTTTATGCTAGTTTGTCTGAGTGTGGAAGCTCCCACCTTGCTTAGGGATTGTAAAATAGATTCTTTTTTTTTTTTATTTTTTGTTGCCCAGCTACCTTTATTGAACTTTTTTTTTAAATAATTTTTATTGTGCTTTAAGTGAAAGTTTACAAATCAGGTCAGTCTCTCACATATAAACTTATATACACCTTACTACATACTACCATTTACTCTCCCCCTAATAAGTCAGCCCCCTCCCTCCTTCCAGTCTGTCCTTTCATGACTGTTTTGCCAGTTTCTAACCCCCTCTACCTTCCCATCTCCCCTCTAGACAGGAGATGCCAACACAGTCTCAAGTGCCCACCTGATACAAGTAGCTCACTCCTCATCAGCATCTTTCTCCAACACATTGTCCAGTCCAATCCATGTCTGATGAGTTGCCTTGGGGAATGGTTCCTGTCCTGAGCCTACAGAAGGCTTGGGGGCCATGACCACTGGGGTCCTTCTAGTCTCAGTCAGTCCATTAAGTCTGGTCTTTTTATGAGAATTTCAGGTCTGCATCCCACTGTTCTCCTGCTCCCTCAGGGATTCTCTGTTGTGTTCCCTGTCAGGGAAGTCATCGTTTGTGGCCGGGCACCATGTAGTTATTCTGGTCTCAGGATAATATAGTCTCTGGTTCATGTGGCCCTTTCTGTCTCTTGGGCTCGTAATTACCTTGTGACCTTGGTGTTCTTCATTCTCCTTTGATCCAGGTGGGTTGAGACCAATTGATGCATCTTAGATGGCTGCTTGTTAGCATTTAAGACCCCAGACACCACACTTCAAAGTGGGATGCAGAATGTTTTCTTAATAGAATTTATTTTGGCAATTGACTTAGATGTCTCCTGAAGCCATAGTCCCCAAACCCCCGCCCTTGCTCTGCTGACCTTCGAAGCATTCAGTTTATTGAGGAAACTTCTTTGCTTTTGGTCCAGTCCAGTTGAGCTGACCTTCCCTGTGTTGAGTATTGTCCTTTCCTTCACCTAAAGTAGTTCTTATCTACTATCTAATCAGTAAATAACCCTCTCCCACCCTCCCTCCCTCCCCTCTTCGTAACCATAAAAGAATGTGTTCTTCTCAGTTTAAACTATTTCTCAAGATCTTATAATAGTGGTCTTATACAATATTTGTCCTTTTGCCTCTGACTAATTTCACTCAGCATAATGCCTTCCAGGTTCCTCCATGTTATGAAATGTTTCACAGATTCGTCACTGTTCTTTATCGATGCATAGTATTCCATTGTGTGAATATACCATAATTTATTTATCCATTCATCTGTTGATGGACACCTTGGTTGCTTCCATCTTTTTACTATTGTAAACAGTGCTGCACTAAACATGGGTGTGCATATATCTGTTCGTGTAAAGGCTCATATTTCTCTAGGATATATTCCGAGGAGTGGGATTTTTTTTTTTTTTTTATGGTAGTTCTATTTCTAACTTTTTAAGGAAATGCCAGATAGATTTCCAAAGTGGTTGCACCATTTGACATTCCCACCAGCAGTGTATAAGAGTTCCAATCTCTCCGCAGCCTCTCCAACATTTATTATTTTGTGTTTTTTGGATTAATGCCAGCCTTGCTGGAGCGAGATGGAATCTCACCGTAGTTTTAATTTGCATTTCTCTAATGGCTAATGATCGAAAGCATTTTCTCCTGTATCTGTTAGCTGCCTGAATATCTTCTTGAGTGAAGTGTGTGTTCATATCCTTTGCCCACTTTTTGATTGGGTTGTTTGTCTTTTTGTGGTTGAGTTTTAACAGAATCATATAGATTTTAGTGATCAGGCACTGGTCGGAGATGTCATAGCTGGAAATTGTTTCCCAATCTGCAGATGGTCTTTTTACTCTTTTGGTGAAGTCTTTAGATGAGCATAGGTGTTTGATTTTTAGGAGTTCCCAGTTATCTGGTTTCTCTTTGTCATTTTTTGTAATGTTTTGTATTCTGTTTATGCCTTGTATTAGGGCTCCTAATGTTGTCCCTATTTTTTCTTCCATGATCTTTATCGTTTTAGTCTTTATGTTTAGGTCTTTGATCCACTTGGAGTTAGTTTTTGTGCACGGTGTGAGGTATGGGTCCTGTTTTATTTTTTTGCAAATGGATATCCAGTTATGCCAGCACCATTTGTTAAAAAGACTATCTTTTCCCCAATTAACTGACACTGGGGCTTTCTTAAATATCAGCTGCTCATATGTTGATGGATTTATATCTGGGTTCTCAATTCTGTTCCATTGATCTATGTGCCTGTTGTTGTACCAGTACCAGGCTGTTTTGACTACTGTGGCTGTATAATAGGTTCTAAAATCAGGCAGAGTGAGGCCTCCCACTTTATTCTTCTTTTTCAGTAATGCTTTACTTATCCGGGGCTTCTTTCCCTTCCATATGAAGTTGGAAAATGTCCATCACATTAAAAAATGTTGTTGGAATTTGGATCTGAAGTGCATTGTATATATAGATGGCTTTTGGTAGAATAGACATTTTTCCTATATTAAGTCTTCCTATCCATGAGCAAGGTATGTTTTTCCGCTTATGTAGGTCCCTTTTAGTTTCTTGCACTAGTCCTTTGTAGTTTTCTTTGTATAGGTCTTTTACATCCTTGGTAAGATTTATTCCTAAGTATTTTATCTTCTTGGGGGCTACTGTGAATGGTATTGATTTGGTGATTTCCTCTTCGATGTTCTTTTTGTTGATGTAGAGGAATTCAAGTGATTTTTGTATGTTCAACCTTGTAACCTGAAACTCTGCCGAACTCTTCTATTAGTTTCAGTAGTTTTCTGGAGGATTCCTTAGGGTTTTCTGTGTATAAGATCATGTCATCCACAAATAGAGATAATTTTACTTCTTCCTTGCCAATCCAGATGCCTTTTATTTCTTTGTCTAGCCTAATTGCTCTGACTAGGACCTCTAGAACAATGTTGAATAAGAGCGGTGATAAAGGGCATCCTTGTCTGGTTCCCGTTCTCAAGGAAAATGCTTTCAGGCTCTGTCCATTTAGAGTGATGTTGGCTGTTGGCTTTGTATAGATGCCCTTTATTATGTTGAGGAATTTTCCTTCAATTCCTATTTTACTGAGAGTTTTTATCATGAATGGGTGTCGGATTTTGTCAAATGCCTTTTCTGCATCAATTGATAAGATCATGTGGTTTTTGTCTTTTGTTTTATTTATATGGTGGATTACATTAATGGTTTTTCTAATATTGAACCAACCTTGCATACCTGGTATAAATCCCACTTGGTTGTGGTGGATTATTTTTTTGATATGTTGTTGAATTCTATTGGCTAGAATTTTGTTGAGGATTTTTGCATCTATGTTCATGAGGGATATAGGTCTGTAATTTTCTTTTTTTATGGTGTCTTTACCTGGTTTTGGTATCAGGGATATGCTGGCTTCATAGAATGAGTTTGGTAGTATTCCATCATTTTCTATGCTTTGAAATACCTTTAATAGTAGTGGTGTTAACTCTTCTCTGAAAGTTTGGTAGAACTCTGCAGTGAAACCATCCAGGCCAGGGCTTTTTTTGTTGGGAGTTTTTTGATTACCTTTTCAATCTCCTTTTTTTTGTTATGTGTCTATTTAGTTGTTCTACTTCTGATTGTGTTAGTTTAGGTATGTAATGTTTTTGTAGGAATTCATCCATTTCTTCTATGTTTGCAAATTTGTTAGAGTACAATTTTTTGTTATAATCTGATATGATTCATTTAATTTCAGTTGGGTCTGTTCTGATATGGCCCATCTCATTTTTTATTTGAGTTGTCTCCTTTTGTGCATTTCTTTAGTCAGTCTGGCCAGTGGTTTTTCAAGTTTGTTAATTTTTTCAAAGAACCAGCTTTTGGCTTTGTTAATTCTTTCAATTGTTTTTCTGTTCTCTAATTCATTTAGTTCAGCTCTAATTTTTATTATTTGTTTTCTTCTGGTGCCTGATGGATTTCTTTTGTTGCTCGCTTTCTATTTGTTCAAGTTGTAGGGACAGTTCTCTGTTTTTGTCTCTTTCTTCTTTACGTAAGTGTACATTTATCGATATAAATTGACCTCTGAGCACTGCTTTTGCTGTGTCCCAGAGGTTTTGATAGGAAGTGTTTTCATTCTTGTTGCATTCTATGGATTTCTTTATTCCCTCCTTAATGTCTTCTATAACCCAGTCTTTTTTGAGCAGGGTATTGTTCAGTTTCCAAGTATTTGATTTCTTTTCCCTGATTTTTCTGTTATTGATTTCACTTTTATGGTCTTGTGGTCTGAGAAGATGCTTTGTAATATTTCGATGTTTTGGATTCTGCAAAGGTTTGTTTTATGACCTAATATGTGATCTAGAGAATGTTCCATGTGCACTAGAAAAAAAAAGTATACTTTACAGCTGTTGAGTGGAGTGTTCTGTATAAGTAAAATAGACTCTTTTATAGAATTATATAATTTTAAAAATCAGAAACTCCTTCACTTTACAAATGAAGAAGCAGACTCACCGAAGTGGCTCCTAACTCACAAATCAGTGTCCTTTTCATTTATTCTGTAGCCATCTTACCATTAAATATGCTCATATTTCTTATATATTATTACAGGAAAAGGGAGGTCAGAGTCATCATTTATGAGTGCCTTACTATGCCTACTCCAGACCTGTGTGAGTTCATAATCTGGTTATCTCACATTTATTTTAGGAGAATGGAGAAGATGAGAGTTTTCTATAATTTATACCCTGAAATGTACAAGCTGTAGTTGATTCTAATTCCCCACACATAGCGAAGTAAGCACTTCCAGTTCCTTTTTAAGCATATAAAAGTTAAAGTGGATCAGTACAAAATCTCAACTGGCCCTTCCAGCAATCAATGCTATGAATTCATGAGTAGTCTGGTTAGAGTTATGGGTTGTGTCTTTGATGAACACGCAGAACAAAGAAAACTTACCCATTGCTATCTTTTCTTTATTTGATATTTCATCAGTAGTTCAAAATGACATGGAAGCTTTATTTTGTATGTCTTCATTTTTATTGTTTCTTATTTGTGGTTTTTGTTTTATTTTTGTTTGTTTGTTTTGCATTTGTGTCCTTTCATTTGGAATGTGGTCAAATGGTTAAAATTATCAACCTTTTCTTTAGGTGTCTTAAGAATTGTAGAGGAGCTCTGAGAGGACAGAAGTATAGTTGAAGTTCAGACGTAGACATGTTAGTAAATGATTGAAAACAAATGGTATTATCAGGACTCCTTGAAACACTTAATATTGACCCAAATTGGGGAAAAGAAGAAAAATTTACGTGTTTTCACGTAAATAATGTGCACCTTCTACGTTTGTTTGCCAACCTCGCCCTCTCCCCGTAGCTATTTTCATAAGTGCCATTAGGTTAATTTTTTTTACACATTGCTGTAAAAAAAATTAGCATAGCACACTTATAAAAACACCTCACAGACAGAGTGTGTGTTTGGCAAACAAATGTAGAAGTTCCATGTTATTTATGTAAAAATACAGTATGCCTGAGAAAATACTTTAATACCAGAGTCAAAGAGCTATACATTCTAATTTTTCTCTGTATTATGTTCTATATTGCTTTTTTTCAAATAATAGTTTATTGCGTTTTTGGAGAAGGTTTACAAAGCAGTTTATGTTCCCATTCAACAATTTCCACACAAGTTGTTCAGTGAGATTAGTTATGTTCTTCACAATGCATGAGCACTCTCATATAATTTTCATTCTGGCTGTTCTGTTTCCATCGAACTAGTTTCCCTGATCCCTTACATTCTCATCTTTGTTTTAAAGTAATTGCTGACTGGTTGGTTTCATATAAACCAAAACCCAACCCATTGTTATCGAGTCAATTCTGACTCATATTGACCCTATATGACAGAGTAGATCTGCGCCATAGGGTTTCTAAGGAGCAGCTGGTGGATTTGAACTGCCAGCCTTTCAGTTAGCAGCCAAGTTCTTATTCGTCTCATGTAGGTGATTTTTTAAAGTATTGTACTTATGGGCGGTGGTCACTAGTTTTTCAGCCAATTTGTTAATATAGCTTCAAGGTGACCTCAAGGGTTAATTTCAGTTGAAGGTTTGAATAGTATCTCAGGGCAACAGTCTAGGGGAGTCTTCCAGTCTTAACTAGCCCAGTTGGCCTGTTTTTTTTTTTTTTTAGGAGTTTGAGGTTCTGTTCCACGTTTTTCACCATTCTGTCAGGGTGCATCTATTGCCACCTTGATTAGAATGATCAATAGTGGTAGCTGGGTACCATCTAATTCTTCTGGTCTCAGGGTAGATTAGGCCATGGTTTGAGTATACATAGCTTATTATTAGTAGTAAATATTTGATAAGTCTTAAAGTATGTACCTAAAAGCAATTATCTATATCTTCATTGTTAGTTTTGTTTTTGTTTTTATACTTTTGATATGGAGATCTCTGAGCCTTGGTGTTAAGAGGATAACTTAGATGACAAGGTTAAAAAAAAAAAAGATAAGTCAGAGACTTAATCCCAAGAAATAATAATGAAAGGTGACGTTTATTGAGTCCTTACTATGTGCCAAGCACTATTCTAAGAATGAGCTCATGTAATCTTCACAATAGTCCAGTGAAATTAGGCTCTATTATTATTATTTCCACTTTAAACAGATGGGAAAACCAAGACCTGAAGGAACCACAAACTTTGCTGTGCTAAGAACTGCCAGAATTTGGATTTAAACCCCAAATCATTTGAATCTAAAGTCAATTTCAAACAATAGATTAAATCTCATGTGATTACGGTGTGTGGCCTGAACATGAGCAGCAACAAAGTTGGCTTGATGCTGAGACACTCAAGGTGCTATGGCTTATAGTCATTCCCTGATCAGGAAACCTAACTTAGCACCTGAAGGCAAGTGAACACATGTGTGACTTTGGGCAAGACTTTACCCTTTGTACCTGGATACTGCATGAATAAAATGTAGATAATAATACTTAATCTGTGGGCGACTGTGAAGCTTAAATGAGATCATGTGCTTTCCTCATATAATAAGTACTCAAATGGAGTTTGTGTACTTATAATATGAGGTGGTGTTGGTGGTTATTGATTCCAAAATTTGGGGCTTAACTAAATCTTGCAAAATGATATTAATTAATAAATACCTTTGAAAAGTTGAATATCCATTTTAATAGACTGCACATTACTTACTGAGATTGATAACTTGGAGAAGTATATTTATTTAAGCTAACAAATACTACTTTCCTTGTCTTTATCCCTTTTTTTTTACTTCTCCTTTCCTCATTTCCTTCTAGTTACATCTATTACCCAGGAATCTGGAAGTTATAATAAATTCCCAGAGGTATTCTATAGGGATTTATTCTAGGACCTATTTATTTCTGTGAGTATATAAAATGCACTTACAGAAATAGGTCATAGGATAACTGGCAATTTCTGCTTGCTAAAATCTTCCCTGACCCTGCTGGAGTCTGTCCAATTCAAGTATCACTTCCTTCATAACAGTATGGCAGTCACTTCAGCAAAAAAAAAAAAGAAAGAAAGAAACTCTTGCTTTTGGACTTTAGAGGGAAAGACCCATGAGGACAAGATGGATGCGATGGGGTAAGGGTGAATCTTACCGTCCTCGGTATCTGACATCACAAACTGAAGTGATTTATACCTTTGAAAGCATTTGCTGAATGAACAAAAACAGTGATGTGGTAGGGTTGTATTTATCTTTTGCCATTCACTTTCCCCTAACAGAAGTTTTCTCATGTTGTTGCCTGGATTCTTTGAACTCCCCACTTATGCAGCTGAATTTGACCTTAATTTGGAATATGAGCCTCTCCTATTCCAAGTAATATGTACAGGTAGTCCCCAATTTATGACAGGGTTATATTTGGATGACTCTATCATACGTTGGTTCTGATGTAAGTTGAATACCTTATTTTTTTTGTAATTTTTGTTATTACTGCCTTTTATTATCGGTATCTTTATAAATCTGATTTTTATTTGTCTTTGTGGGTTGGGAACATTACATATAAACATCTGTCAGTGAGGATCTGAGAATGGTAACATCAGCAAATTATATGCTGTAACATTGTGTGCAGTACATATTACTAACACTAAGATGTTCAAAGGAAAAAGCCCAGGTGGTTTAAGTGTGGTTCATCAAAACTCAGGTACATCGTAAGTTGGGGACTACCTGCATACAATTTTTGCTTTCTGGGACGGAGAACTGAAATTCTAATAGTGGTGGAGGAGGGTAGCATCATAGAAGGCTGGTAAAGCAGGTATTTGGGTATTTATGAGGTCTTGTGCTGTGACTTTCAAATGACAATGCGCCCACTTCATTGTAGGACAACGCGGCCTGCTCAACCATGCCGTAACTGTAAGACAACACCCCTGATTTGTGTAGTACTCACAGGCTGTACCTGATTTCTGGATAGCCAGAAGACCATCAGAAAAAAAGGGCACCAATAATTAATATCAATTGCTCTACAAACATCACATCCTTCCCATCAGAGCCTGAACGCATTAGCGCATAGAAAGTAGCTTTTATTACTTACAAAATTCAGACAGCGTATAACTGGAAAAGTTCCATAATGAGCAGTCCTCCCTCAAAAGCTATCTGGGAAAAGATGACAATACTTCGTTGCACACCCCACTTTGAGCCGTGGATGAGGGGCTTAAATGGGACCCTACCTACTGCTGGTCTCCCTCTGACCAGGTAGGTACACTTAGTAAGCTTATGCTATGTGTGCTCCACTCATACAATAGCTGAGGAGACTAAGAAAACTTCCTCTCCTAGCTATTTTATGCCCCCAGTCTAAGTGACTAATTGTATCTTTTTAACCCTGCTAAAGTCCTACTGCCTCATGATCCCCTGACTCCCTTGGAAAGGAGGGAGGTTAGCCCAGAATTGTATCTTTTTAACCTTGCTAACAAACATCAGGCCTGGGGAGTGGGGTGGGGTAGGGGGCACAGTTCCGAGGCTTAAAGATGCCAGCAGGGAGAGGAATGGAGAAAACCATGGCCGACTGGCTTGTCTGAAGGATTTTCTCCTTCACATTCATACAAAGAAAATTAAAGGCACTTTTATTGATTTTACTTTGATGTTTGAACGTTAGTATTTAAAAACCAAAATTAGCCTCTGATGTTTATTTCTACATTTTCGTTAACTGAGACTTTATTTGTGGTATTAACCTTCTCATCAGAAATGCTTTTATAATGCTGAAATAATGCAATGGTATTCGTATTACTTGGGGAAATTATCTTTGGGTCCGAATTTTTCAACTCATCAAATATTACTCAGATCCCGCATAGGCGTAGAAATGTTTCTGAAGGAGCTCCCACATAAGTGAAAATAAAAGGAAAAAGAAACGAGTGTTAATCCTTAGGTGCAAAAACGTTCTGCAAGAACACAAAGCAGGGGATTGAAGAAGGGTTCTTGAAACAAAAAGTGTTTAAATGATCCCCCAAAATAAGGAGGGTGGAAACGGTGGTGATGGTTGTACAGCATGATTAATATGTCTAAAAAATATTGAAATGACAAATGTTTTGTTATATATATTTAAAAAAGAAAGAAAGGAAAGCAAGATTTTGACAAGAGAATTTTGAGGAGGTGAGAAGAAAGGGCCAGAAAAAAGTCTCGAAAGCAGGAAAGCACCAAAGTATTATGGGAGCAAATAACCGTGGGGTTTGGAAAGACAAAGGGGTATGTGAAGGCGAGTCAAGGGAGACATCTGCCAGAGGGCCAGGCCAAGATATGAGCAGGAGGGTGACGCATTGAGAATGAGGCTTGCGTAGGATGACCTGTCAGCACTCTACAGAATAGTTTGAGGATGGGGGATATGGAAAATGGAGAGAGCCTTCCAAGGAAGCAGTATGAGGGCAGGAACATGGGCAGCCTCAGTTTTGATCTTATGAAGTTTCAGGTGCCAGAGAAGCAAATTTTTGAACCCGACAGTGAGGAGAAAGACTGGTCGGTCATCTGCAATGTCAACAGAAGGCACCAGGGGAGGGGCCTGAGCCTTACTCTGTTGTCTCTCTGCAATAGAAGGAGGGACAACAGTGAAGAAGTTCAGAAAGGAAGCTGACAGAGCCAGAGAATACAACAAAAATGGCACATCCAGTCCCAGCGTGCACAAGAGTGGCAATGGGTCATTTTGAAGGCTGCAAAAGGAGATGGAAGAGAAAGAAAAGCAATAGGAGCCATTGAATTGGATGTCCCTGGAGGCCTTCCAGAGAGCCGTTTTAGTTGAGTGGTGAGAACCGAAGGCAGATCCGAAAGAATTGTGACATGAATCAATGCACAGTTTACTTAGAAAAGGCATGTATAGTTTTGTTGGATTTACATATTTTATTATTATTATATTTGGTTATAGTACCTGAATGATTATAAAAATGAAATATAAGCTTAAGGTAATATTTTAACACGAGCATATGGTAACGATGGTCAGTGAGGCATGCTCAGGACCAGAAAAGAGGCAAGAGTGAGAAGAGATGAGGCAGGAGCCAGATCAAGGGTCTCCTATTATGCTGAAGATTTTATCTTATAGGGAAGAAGGAACATGAAAAGGATTTTTCAGCAGATGTAAGATGGTATTCATTTGCATTTTAGAAAGCCAAATAGTATGGTCTTTGTTTAGGCTGGGTTCTCTGGAGAATAAAAACCTGTAAAGTATATAAATGTATAGAGAGAGAGAGATTTATATCAAGAAAATGGTTCACGTGGTTGTAGAGGCTGTAATATCCCAAGTCCACGGGTCAGGAAAGAGGCTTCTCCTGATTCACGTAGCCACAGGGGCTGGTGAACCCAAGATCATCAGGTCAGAGAGCAGGGCTGTTGCTCACAGGCTGTGAAGATCAACAAATCCCAAGATCAGCAGGCAAGACTGCAGGTAAGCTGCCAGCTCAAGTGCCAAGTACTGGAGGTCAGATAAACAGGAGCCAGCTGCAGGATCCAGATCTGAGCCCTGCCTGAATGTCTGCCCACACTCGATGCAGACCACAGGCCCAAGGAAACTCCCTTTCAACTGATTAGCTGCTCTCAGCAGATCTCATCATGAGGTGATCATGTATCAAATTTTAACAGGGAAGTGGTCACAATATTATATGATTGCTAAAACACTGAGAATCATGGCCCTGCCAAGTTGGCACACAATCTTAACCATCACAGTCTTCTAATCACCAAAGTGGTTAATCTGATTAAATTTGCAAAACTAATATGGAAAACTTTATTTCATCCACTTATTGAGGACCTATTATGTGTGCACCGAGGGTGCAAAAATGAATTAAATGTGGTCTCTGCTCTAAAAAGCCCAGTCCAGTGAGTAAGGCAGTTACATAAATAGATACTGACATATAATAAACTATGTGAAATGATAAAGATATGCACTAGGAAACATACCTGCATGAAAACATTTCAGAGCACTGGAAAATATAAGACCAAAACATAATCATGTCCTTTAATACTTGCCCTCAAGAAGCTCACAGAAAGGGTGGATTTCCAAATTAAATTGTTGAGTAAATGCAAAAAGCCAAATGTAAAATAAAATTATGTCTACACCTCCTGCAAAATTATTATTATATACAGACACAGAGAATGACCATGAATGAGTTTTATTAGCACTCTCATTTTTGAAAAATGGGGATAATGTATACTACCAAAGTATTTAATGCAAGCTTTGAAAAAAACGTAATGAAAGGATGTCTACTTTAGGAAGGAATGGTCCCAAATTTTTATCTTAAATATGAAGCGTGATCATTTTAGACATTTTTAGTTAAATAATCCAATAAAGCTTTAATTAATCCAAAGTGATCCCAAGTCATGTAATACCTTTCATAAGTGAGAAAGTAAATGGGGACTTAATTTTATGAATACTGGAAGCTCTTATTTCGCATTTACATTGGAGGCTTTTGTTTAATCTTACAATTCTAATCCTGAATATTTTACATTTTATCTATCATCTCGCAAATAAATACTGAGTTCCTCCCACAAACCAAGTACTCTGTTGGCAGCTAAAAATGCGAGGATGAAGACAGATGTGGTCTCTGCACCTCAGAGGCGTTAGTCTGGTTGGGAAGGACTGTTCGTTAGAATTTTAAGTTGGGTCTGAATAGAAGAACACAGTGCAGTAGGAACACTAGGAGAGGCACTGAGTTGGATTTGGGGAGTCAAGGCTTCCTTTGCAGAAGAAATTACATCTAAGTAGGTGCTACAGATTGAATTGTATCCCCACAAAGTTATGTGTCAACTTGGCTAGGCCATGAGTCCCAGTATTGTGTGACTGTCCACCATTTTGCCATCTGATATGATTTGCCTCTATGTTGTAAATCCTACCTCCATGATATTAATAAGGCAGGATTAGAAGCAGGTATGTTAATGAGACAGGACTCAATCCACAAGATTAGGTTGTGTCTTAAGCCAATCTCTTTGAGATATAAAAGACAGAAGTGAGCAGAGAGACAAGGGGACCTCATTCCACCAAGAATGAAGAATCAAGAGGCAAGCACATCCTTTGAACCTGGGATCCCTGCACTGAGAAGCTCCTAGACCAAGGGAAGATTGATGACAAGGACCTTCCCCCAGAGCCAGCAGAGAGAGAAAGGCTTCCCCTGGCACCCTGAATTCAGACTCCTAGCCTTCTATGCTATGAAAAATATATTTCTCTTTGTTAAAGCCATCCACTTGTGGTATTTCTGTTATAGCACTAAGACATGAAGGAACTGAAGAATGAGTGAGAATTTCATGAAAGAGAAGCCTGGCCTTCTGTGCTAAAGCACTGGTTGTAGGCAGAGGAAAGACTTGGAGGCAAGAGAAAACATGGCATATTTGAGGAAAAGAAAAAATTTCAGTACAACAGGAGTTTGGGGTATGGGGGAGATATAGGCAAAGATGAGTCTGAAAAGTAAGCAGAGCCATATCCAAAAATCCTTGTAAAAATATATGTAAAATTTGGACAATGTCACTATGAGAAGTCATTAAGCAGGGTGGTGATGTGAAAAGATTTTCCTTTTGGGGATTGTTTTAGACCGTGGAGTCTGGAACTGGATGAGCCAAGGTAGGGTTAGGGAGACCATTTCAAATGCCTTTGAAATGATCTAAGCAAAGCATTTTGATGGGCTGGTTTCTAGCACAGGGACCTGGACGGATGCTAGTGCAAATCTCTGTGTGGAGAGGTCTCTGTGTAGAGAGCACTTCTCACACAAAGCTGTTCTGAAACCTCAGATTAGGGATATTTCCCTCTCCTAGTTCATGCTCCCATGTCACCCTCTACTCCTCCTAATTCCAATATCTATATGTTATACTGTAATTTCAACCTTAGCCCTTAACTCTCTCCATGATGAAACTTGGAATCCAGACATTTAGAAATACTGTCTTTGAACATGTTCTTCCTCTACCTGGGAAGTTTCAGCTTCCTTAACCCCATCTAAACTTTCCCCCAACACACACACCACACCACACACACACACATACACACATACACCTTTGACTTGGTGCACATCTATCCATTTTAAAGAATTGGCTTAGGCGTGTGAAGTCTTTGTGCAGTGAATATTATTCACTACCCAGTATTAATTCTATTATGCCATTTACATTATGTTCTGAATATTTGTTTACATGTTTGTAGCATGTACTTGACCAGAGCAGAAACATATCTTGGCATATATTATCTATTTTTGAGCCACTAGCATTAAACACAATGCCTAATAAGTTTTTGGTAAATTAGTTACACTAGCTGGAAGGTGGTAAAGGGTATACTGTATTTATCTAGTATAGTAGGTATGAGAAGAAAAAAGGATGAGGGCAATTAGGTAGTTTAGAATTATTTGGTAGAAGGAATGTACATAGATTGGGAAATTTAGCATCATCTGCAGTACTAAAGAAGTAGTGCTTGGGGTTGTTAATCTTCTCAGGTATATTTAGGAAGAATTCAAGTAAAGAAAAATTTTATTAAATTGTGCCACAGTATATACTAAAAATAGTTAAACTTTTTGAGTCACCTACCTTATGATAACCAGGAATAATTGGATTATAACTGTTGATATTTATGATGTGATTGATGATGTACATCAAAATACATTGTCCTAATTTATAAAATGTAACAATTTATTTCTCCTTAAGATTTAGATTATTATTGCTATTCTGAAAGAACTGTGCTGTGCTGGCTTGTGTGTTGCTGTGATGCTGAAAGCTAGGTCACCAGTATTTCAAATACCAGCAGTGTCACCCATGGTGGACAGGTTTCAGTGGAGCTTCCAGACTAAGGTAGACTAGGGAAAAGAACCTAGTGATCTACTTCTTAAAACATTGGCCAGTGAAAACCTTGTGAATAGCAGGGAAACATTGTCTGGCAATAGTGCCAGGGATGAGCCCCTCAGATTGCAAGGCATTCAAAACACAACTGGGGGAAGAGTGCCTCCTCAAAGTAGGGTCAACCTTAATGACGTGGATGGAGTAAAGCTTCAGAGATTTTCATTTGCTGATGTGGCATGACTCAAAATGAGAATAAACAGCTCCAAACATTCATTAATAATCAGAATGTGTAATGTATGAAGTATGAATCTAGAAAAATTGGCAGTTGTCAAAAATAAAATGGAATGCATAAAGATCAGCATCCTAGGCATTAGTAAGCTGAAATGGATTGGTATTGGCCATTTTAAATTGGACAGTCATATGGTCTACCAAACTGGGGATAACAAATTGAAGAGGAATGGCATTTCATTCAGAGACAGAAAGAGCATTTCAAGATCCATCCTGAAGTACAAGACTGCTAGTAATAGGATAATATCCATATGCATACAAGGAAGCACAGTTAATATGACTGTTATTAAAATTTGCACACCAACCGCTAATGCCAAAAATGAAGAAATTGAAGATTTTTACCAACTTCTGCAGTCTGAAATTGATCGAACATGCAATCAAGATGCATTGGTAATTACTGGTGATTAGAATGTGCAAGTTGGAAACAAAGAAGGAGAAGTAGTTGGAAAATATGGACTTGGTGATACAAATGACGCCAGAGATAGCATGATAGAATTTTGTAAGACCAATGACTTCTTCATTGCAAATACATTTTCTCAACAACATAAACAACGACTACACATGGATGGAATACACAGGAATCAAATAGACTACGTCTGTAGAAAGAGATGATGGACATGCTCAACATCACCAGTTGGAATAACACTGGGGCCAACTGCAGGACAGACTATCAATTGTTCATATACAAGTTCAAGTTGAAGCTGAAAAATATTAAAAACAAGCCTAATAAAGCCAAAGTATGACCTTGAGTATATCGTCCTTGAATTTAGAGACCATCTCAGGAATAGATTTGATGCATTGAACACTAATGACTGAACACTAGATGAGTTGTGGAATGACATCAAGGACCTCAAACTTGAAGAAAGCAAAAGGTCATTAAAAAGACAGGAATGAGGGGGCCAAGATGGCTGACTAGGTAGAAGCTACCTTGGATCCCTTTTACAACAAAGACTCGGAAAAACACGTGAATCGATCATATACATGACAATCTACGAACTCTGACCATCAAACACAGATCTAAAGAGTTGACCTGAGTGACAGAGACTGAGAATGAACAACCATGGGGAAGCAGCGACTGTTTTTGGAGCCTGGAGCCAGCATCCCAGTCAGGAAATCTTGGCGCCGGGCTTTGGACTGGGCGCAGGGGAGCTGAGCACAGCATCCTGAGACGGCACAAACATGGGACACAGCCCTAGCCCCCAGAAGTGACCTCGGGGGAAGCCCAGCCAGTGCATGCAGGCAGCGCAGCAACGCAGCTGACAGGAGGAGAAGTCACCGGGAGGCAGCGACTGGTTTTGGAGCCTGGAGTGCGGCGTCCCAGCTGGGGAACCTTGGTGCTGGGCTTTGGACTGGGAGCAGAGGAACTGACCACGGCTTCTGAGACAACACAAGCACGGGACATGGGCCTGACCCTTGGGGGCAATCTCTACCCAATCAGCACACAGTCGAAGCGCCCCTCAGGAATCTCAGATAAAACAGTCATCCCAAGCAAGATAAGTAACTTTGTCTATGGGTTTTTTACTCTCTCCTATTTATCTGAACCCCCCTCCCCTTCCCAGGTGGGTTCATTAACATTGGAATTTCCTGAGCCAGAGAGTGAAGTGCTCTGCGGTTTTTCTTTTCTTTCTTTCTTTCTTTTTTTGTTTTTTGGTCTTTTCCTAACCCATTCCCCTGACCTGAGAGACGCAGCAACAAAAAACCCAGGGACCAAAAATCCTTCCCTAATTGGACTAAAAACATAGAACCAGCTCCAGCCAAACATATGTGATCCACAGTCTTGGGCGTTCATGCCTACAGGGAAAAGGTGGCTATTATAATGCAAAGGCATTTCTGATAGGGATCTGACTGTAATTGTTTTTGCAGATTACTGGAAAGACAAGTTTCCCAGGTCTGATATCTCTGCTTATTCAACAGAGCCCTCACTGACCCACAACAGGGAACTGAGGGCTGAAGTTCCCCCCAGACCACCTAGCCTCCTGCCTTAGGGGTCTAAGGAGGGTAACACCTGCCAGTCTGTAGAGGTACTTGCATTGGGGGCCTAAGGTACAGCTGCAGAGCCCACCCACCAAAGTGCTTTAGGAATAGAGACACACCTACCTCACTGGCACTTGGGGAAAGCCTGTCAGCATCCTGCCCCCCCCGGAGTGTGAAACCCTGCTGCTACTAGAATCTGGTTCACACAACTATCACCACTACTTCTCTAGGTGGATAGGTGACAGTCTGCACCACACACTTGATGACCCAAAATCAGATTCTACCCAAGAATAGTGAATGGACTCTTAGGCTTATATTTCTGGTAACAGCCCAAACCAGCTGGTAAGAGGACATAAGTGGTTCAAGGGCTACAACAATCAAGACAGTGCAATCTAGTAGCCCATCTACGTATATTGAAAGAAAACAAAACAGGATAAGACTCAGTGAGCAAATATAGAATAAATCACTACAATATCTTAGAGATGGCTTGGAGACAGCAGTCGATATCAAACCACATCAAGAAGCAGACCATGATTGCTTCTACAACTCCCCAAACTAAAGAATCAAAATCTTTCCCAAATGAAGATACGATCCTGGAATTGCCAGATGCAGAATATAAAAAACTAATTTACAGAATGCTTCAAGACATCAGGATGACCTCAGAAATGAAATAAGGCAATCTACAGAAAAAGCCAAGGAACACACTGATAAAGCAGTTGAAGAACCCAAAAAGATTATTCAAGAACATAGTGGAAAAATTAATAAGTGGCAAGAATCCATAGAGAGACAGCATTCAGAAATCCAAAAGATTAACAATAAAATTACAGAATTAGACAACGAAATAGGAAGTCAGAGGAGCAGACTTGAGCAATTGGAATGCAGGGTGGGGGATCTGGAAAGCCAGAGAATTTACACCAATATAGCTGGAAATAAATCAGATAAAAGAATTTAAAAAAATGAAGAAACCCTAAGAATCATGTGAGACTTTATCAAGAAGAATAACTTGCATGTGATTGGAGTCCCAGAACAGGGAGGGATAACAGAAAACTCAAAGAGAATAGTTGAAGATCTGTTGGCAGAAAACTTCCCTGACATCATGAAAGACAAAAGGATATCTATCCAAGATGCTCATTGAACCCCATTTAAGATTGATCCAAAAAGAAAATCACCAAGACATATTATCATCAAACTTGCCAAAACCAAAGATAAAGAGAAAATTTTAAAAGCAGCCACGGATAAAAGAAAGGTCTCCTACAAGGGAGAATCAATAAGAATAAGTTCAGACTACTCAGCAGAAACCATGCAGTCAAGAAGGCAATGGGATGACATATATAGAGCACTGAAGGAGAAAAACTGACAGCCAAGGATCATTTATCCAGCAAAACTCTCTCTCAAATATGAAGGCAAAATTAAAACATTTACAGATAAACACAAACTTAGAGAATTTGCAAAAACCAAACCAATGCTACAAGAAATACTAAAGGAAATTGTTTGGTCAGAAAATCAATAATATCAGATACCAGCACAACACAAGGTCACAGAACAGAACATCCTGATATTAACTCAAATAGGGAAATCACAAAAACAAATTAAGATTAATTTTAAAAAGAAAAAAACGCTCAAAACAGGGAACCATTGAAGTCAATATGTAAAAGATCACAATAATCAAAAAGAGGGACTAAATACAGGTAGCATAGAACTGCCATATGGAGAGGGATACAAGGCGTTATAAGACAATACAAGTTAGGTTTTTACTTAGAAAACTAGGAGTAAATATTAAGGTAACCTCAAAGAGGTATAACAATTCCATAACTCAAAATAAAAACCAAGAAAAACATAACGACTCAGCAAACATAAAGTCAAATACTATGAAAATGAGGAACACACAATTTACAAAGAAAAACATCTCAGCACAAAAAAGTAAGTGGAAAAATGAAATAGTCAACAACAGACATAAAAAGGCATCAAAATGACAGCACTAAACACATACTTATCTATAATAACGCTGAATGTAAATGGACTAAATGCACCAATAAAGAGACAGAGAGTCTCGGACTGGATAAAGAAACACGATCCGTCTATATGCTGCCTACAAGAGACATACCTTAGACTTAGAGACATGAACAAACTAAAACTCAAAGGATGGAAAAAAATGTATCAAGCAAACAATAAGCAAAAAAGAGCAAGAGTAGCAATATTAATTTCTGACAAAATAGACTTTAAAGTTAAATCTACCACAAAGGATAAAGAAGGCCTCTACATAATGATTAAAGGGACAATTGACCAGGAAGATATAACCATATTAAATATTTATGCACCCAATGACAGGGCTGCAAGATGCATAAAACAAACTAACAGAACTGAAGAGTGAGATAGACACCTCCACAATTATAGTAGGAGACTTCAACACACCACTTTCGGAGAAGGACAGGACTTCCAGTAAGAAGCTCAATAGAGACACGGAAGACTTAATTGCTACAATCAACCAACTTGACCTCATAGACTTATACAGAACACTCCACCCAACTGCTACAAAGTATACTTTTTTTTTCTAGTGCACATGAAACATTCTGTAGAATAGACCACATATTAGGTCATAAAACAAACCTTTGCAGAATCCAAAACATCGAAATATTACAAAGCATCTTCTCAGATCACAAGGCCATAAAAGTGGAAATCAATAACAGAAAAATTAGGGAAAAGAAATCAAATACTTGGAAACTGAACAATACCCTGCTCAAAAAAGACTGGGTTATAGAAGACATTAAGGAGGGAATAAAGAAATTCATAGAATGCAATGAGAATGAAAACACTTCCTATCAAAACCTCTGGGACACAGCAAAAGCAGTGCTCAGAGGTCAATTTATATCGATAAATGTACACATACGTAAAGAAGAAAGAGACAAAAACAGAGAACTGTCCCTACAACTTGAACAAATAGAAAGCGAGCAACAAAAGAATCCATCAGGCACCAGAAGAAAACAAATAATAAAAATTAGAGCTGAACTAAATGAATTAGAGAACAGAAAAACAATTGAAAGAATTAACAAAGCCAAAAGCTGGTTCTTTGAAAAAATTAACAAAATTGATAAACCATTGTCCAGACTGACTAAAGAAATACAGGAAAGGAAACAAATAACCCAAATAAGAAACGAGATGGACCACATCACAACAGACCCAACTGAAATTAAAATAATCATATCAGATTATTATGAAAAATTGTACTCTAACAAATTTGAAAACCTAGAAGAAATGGATGAATTCCTACAAAAACACTACCTACCTAAACTAACACAATCAGAAGTAGAACAACTAAATAGACACATAACAAAAAAAGAGATTGAAATGGTAATCAAAAAACTCCCAACAAAAAAAAGCCCTGGCCTGGACGGCTTTACTGCAGAGTTCTACCAAACTTTCAGAGAAGAGTTAACACCACTACTACTAAAGGTATTTCAAAGCATAGAAAATGACGGAATAATATCTAACTCATTCTATGAAGCCACCATATCCCTGATACCAAAACCAGGTAAAGACACCACAAAAAAAGAAAATTTTAGACCTATATCCCTCATGAACATAGATGCAAAAATCCTCAACAAATTTCTAGCCAACAGAATTCAACAACATATCAAAAAAATAATCCACCACAACCAAGTGGGATTTATACCAGGTATGCAAGGCTGGTTTAATAGCAGAAAAACCCTTAATGTAATCCACCATATAAGTAACACAAAAGACAAAAACCACATGATCTCATCACTTGATGCAGAAAAGGCATTGGACAAAGTCCAACACCCACTTATGTTAAAAACTCAGCAAAATAGGAATTGAAGGAAAATTCCTCAACATAATAAAGGGCGTTTTTTTATACAAAGCCAGCAGCCAACATCACTCTAAATGGAGAGAGCCTGAAAGAATTTCCCTTGAGAACAGAAACCAGACAAGGATGCACTTTATCACCGCTCTTATTCAACATTGTGCTAGAGGTCCTAGCCAGAGCAATTAGGCTAGACAAAGAAATAAAGGGCATCCAGACTGGCAAGGAGGAAGTAAAATTATCTCTATTTGCAGATGACATGATCTTATACACAGAAAACCCTAAGGAATCCTCCAGAAAACTACTAAAACTAATAGAAGAGTTTGGCAGAGTCTCAGGTTATAAGATAAACGTACAAAAATCACTTGGATTCCTCTACATCAACAAAAAGAACATCGAAGAGGAAATCACCAAATCAATACCATTCACAGTAGCCCCCCAAGAAGATAAAATACTTAGGAATAAATCTTACCAAAGATGTAAAAGACCTATACAAAGAAAACTACAAAGTACTACTACAAGAAACTAAAAAGAACCTACTTAAGTGGAAAAACATACCTTGCTCATGGATAGGAAGACTTAACATAGTAAAAATGTCTATTCTACCAAAAGCCGTCTATACATAAAATGCACTTCCGATCCAAATTCCAATGACATTTTTTAATGTGATGGAGAAACAAATCACCAACTTCACATGGAAGGGAAAGAAGCCCCGGGTAAGTAAAGCATTACTGAAAAAGAAGAAGAAAGTGGGAGGCCTCACTCTACCTGATTTTAGAACATATTATACAGCCACAGTAGTCAAATAGCCTGGTACTGGTACAACAGCAGGCACATAGACCAATGGAACAGAGTTGAGAACCCAGGTATAAATCTATCAACATATGAGCAGCTGATATTTGACAAAGCCCCAGTGTCAGTTAATTGGGGAAAAGATAGTCTTTTTAACAAATGGTGCTGGCATAACTGGATATCCATTTGCAAAAAAATGAAACAGGACCCATACCTCACACCATGCACAAAAACTAACTCCAAGTGGATCAAAGACCTAAACATAAAGACTAAAACAATAAAGATCATGGAAGAAAAAATAGGGACAACGTTAAGAGCCCTAATACAAGGCATAAACAGAATACAAAACATTACAAAAAATGACAAAGAGAAACCAGATAACTGGGAGCTCCTAAAAATCAAACACCTATGCTCATCTAAAGACTTCACCAAAAGAGTAAAAAGAACACCTATAGACTGGGAAAAAATATTCAGCTATGACATCTCCAACTAGTGCCTGATCTCTAAAATCTATATGATTCTGTTAAAAATCAACCACAAATAGACAAACAACCCAATCAAAAAGTGGGCAAAGGATATGAACACGCACTTCACTAAAGAAGATATTCAGGCAGCTAACAGATACATGAGAAAATGCTCTCGATCATTAGCCATTAGAGAAATGCAAATTAAAACTATGATGAGATTCCATCTCACTCCAACAAGGCTGGCATTAATCCAAAAAACACAAAATAATAAATGTTGGAGAGGCTGTGGAGAGATTGGAACTCTTATACACTGCTGGTGGGAATGTCAAATGGTACAACCACTCTGGAAATCTATCTGGTGTTTTCTTAAAAAGTTAGAAATAGAACTACCATACAACCCAGAAATCCCACTCCTCAGAATATACCCTAGAGAAATAAGAGCCTTTACACGAACAGATATATGCACACCCATGTTTATTGCAGCTCTGTTTACAATAGCAAAAAGCTGGAAGCAACCAAGGTGTCCATCAACGGATGAATGGTTAAATAAACTGTGGTATATTCACACAATGGAATACTAGACATTGATAAAGAACAGTGACGAACCTGTGAAACATTTCATAACTTGGAGGAACCTGGAAGGCATTATGCTGAGTGAGATTAGTCAGAGGCAAAAGGACAAATATTGTATAAGACCACTATTATAAGATCTTGAGAAATAGTATCAACTGAGAAGAGCACATACTTTTGTGGTTAGGAGAGTGGGGACGGAGGGTGGGAGAGGGTTATTTACTGATTAGTTAGTAGATAAGAACTACTTTGGGTGAAGGAAAGGACAATACTCAATACAGGGAAGGTCAGCTCAACTGGACTGGACCAAAAGCAAAGAAGTTTCTGGGATAAACTGAATGCTTCAAAGGTCAGCAGAGCAAGGATGGGGGTTTGGGGACTATGGCTTAAGGAGACTTCTAAGTCAATTGGCAAAATAATTCTCTTATGAAAACATTCTGCATCCCACATTGAAATGTGGCGTCTGGGGTCTTAAATGCTAACAAGCGGCCATCTAAGATGCATCAATTGGTCTCAACCCACCTGGATCAAAAGAGAATGAAGAACACCAAGGTCACACGATAACTATGAGCCCAAGAGACAGAAAGGGCCACATGAACCAGAGAGTATATTATCCCGAGACCAGAAGAACTAGATGGTGCCCGGCCACAACCGATGACTGCCCTAACAGGGAGCACAACAGAGAACCCCTGAGGGAACAGGAGATCAGTGGGATACAGACCCCAAATTCTCATAAAAAGACCATACTTAATGGTCTGACTGAGACTAGAGGAATCCCAGCAGTCATGGTCCCCAAACCTTCTGTTGGCCCAGGACAGGAACCATTCCCGAAGACAATTCATCAGACGTGGAAGGGACTGGACAATGGGTTGGAGAGAGATGCTGATGAACAGTGAGCTACTTGTATCAGGTGGGCACTTGAGACTGTGTTGGCATCTCCTGTCTGGAGGGGAGATAGGAGGGTAGAGAGGGTTAGAAACTGGCAAAATTGTCACAAAAGGAGAGACTGAAAGGGCTGACTCATTGGGGGAGAGTAAGTGGGAGTATGGAGTAAGGTGTATATAAGCTTATATGTGAGAGACTGACTTGATTTGTAAACGTTCACTTAAAGCTCAATAAAAATTATTAAAAAAAAAAGACAGGAATGAAGGAAAAGATCAAAATGAATATCAGAAGACTCTGAAACTTGCTCTTGAACACACAGTAGCAAAAGCGAATGGAATAAATTAAGAAGTAAAAGAGCTGAACAGAAGATTTTAAAGGGCATCTTGAGAAGACAAAGAATTATGATGACATGTGCAAAGAACTGGAGTTAGAAAACCAAAAGGGAAGAACACACTCAACATTTCTCAAGCTGAAAGAGCTGAAGGAAAAATTCAAGCCTCAAGTTACACTATCAGAGGATTCTATGGGAAAAATATTGACACAGGAAGCACTAAAGAAGATGGAGGGAGTACACAGAGTTACTGTACCAAAAAGATTTGGTTGATTTCATGAGGTAGTATATAATCAAGAACCAATGGTATTGAAGGAAGAAGCCCAAACTGCACTGAAGACATTGGCAAAAAACAAGGCTGCAGGAATTGACCGAATATCAGTTGAGATGTTTCAACAAATGGATGCAACTCTGGAAGAGCTCACTCATCCATGCTAAGAAATTTGCAAGACAGCTACCTGGTCTAACGACTTGAGGGGATCCACATTTGTACCCATTCCACAGAAAGATGATCCAACAGAATTTGGAAATTATCAAACAATGTCATCAATATCACACACAAGTAAAATTATGCTGAAGATAATTCAAAAACAGGGAGGGATGGGGAGGGGAAACCACTAACTATATAGTAGACAAGTGTTAACTTTGGTGAAGGGAAAGACAACAAACAATATAGGGGAAGTCAGCACAACTTGACCAAGGCATAGTCATAGAAGCTTCCTAGACACATCCAAACACTCTGAGGGATGGAGTTACTAGGGCTAAGGGCTGGGGACCATAGTCACAGTGGACATCTAGGTCACTTGGCACAACATAGTTAATAAAGAAAAAGTTCTACATCCTACTTTGGTGAGTAGCATCTGGGGTCTTAAAAGCTTGTGAGCGGTCATCTAAGATACGTCTATTGATCCCATTCTGTCTGGAGCAAAGGAGAATGAAGAAAACCAAATATATAAGGAAAATATTAGTCCAGAGGACTAGTGGACCACATGAACCACAGTGTCCACCAGCTTGAGCCCAGAAGAACTAGATAGTGCCTGGCCACTACCATCGACCACTCTGACAGGGATCACAACAGAGTGGGAGAAAAATGTAGAACAAAATTCGTATTCACAAAAAATGACCAGACTTACTGGTCTGACAGAGACTGAAGGAACCCCCAAGACTATGGCCTCCAGACACCCTGCTAATTTAGAATTGAAGCCACTCCCTAAGTCCACCTTTCAGCCAAAGATTAGACAGGCTTATAAAACAAATAATAACACACACGAGGAAAGTGCTTCTTAGTTCAATCAAGTATGTGAGACCAAATAGGCAACATCTGCCCAAAAGAAAAGATGAGAAGGCAGGGAAGGACGGGAAAACTGGACGAATTGACACGGAGAACTCAGGGTGGAATGGGTAAGGGGGAAAGTGCTGACACATTGTGGAGATTGAAACCAAAGTCACAGAACAATTTGTGTATAAAATTTTTGAATGAAAACTAATTTGCACTGTAAACTTTCACCTAAAGCACAATAAAATTCAAAAAAATAAAATAAAATTAGTATTTGCACTAGTTGCAGCAGTACATCAACAGGGAACTGCCAGAAGTTCAAGCCAGGCTCAGAAGAGAACATAGAACAGGGGATGTTGTTGCTGATGTTAGATGGGTC
The DNA here is from genome assembly GCF_024166365.1 of Elephas maximus indicus. NCBI lineage: Eukaryota > Metazoa > Chordata > Mammalia > Proboscidea > Elephantidae > Elephas > Elephas maximus. The sequence goes on along the minus strand of NC_064829.1, from coordinate 41,624,593 downwards.
TTGTCTGAAAGCAGAGAATTCCAGAAAGTTGTTTGCCTGTGTTTTATTTTACTGTGTGAATCATAACAAATTATGGATAACATTGCAAAGAATGGGAATTCCAGAACACTTAATTGTGCTCATGAGGAATCTGTACATAGACCAGGGAACAGCCATTCGAACAAAACAAGGGGATACTGAGTGGTTTAAAATCGGAAAGGTGTGTATTAGGGTTGTATCATTTCGCCATACTTATTCAGTCTGTATGCTGAGCAAATAATTTGAGAAGCTGGACTCTGTGGAGAAGAATGAGATATCAGGATTGGGGAAAGACTCATTAAAAACTTATGATATACAGATGACACAACCTTGGTTGCTGAAAGCTAAGAGGACTTGACGCATTTATTGATGAAAATGAAAGACTATAGCTTTCAGTATGGATCACCTCAACAGAAAGAAAACAAAAAACAGCTGGATCAATAAGCAACATCATGATAAACGGAGAAAAGATTGAAGTTGTCAATTTCATTTTACTTGGATCCAAGATTAATGCCCATGGAAGCAGCAGTCAAGAAATCAAATTATTTCTTTCTTTCTTTTTTTTTTTTTTTCTATTGGGTACATCTGCTGCCAAAGACCTCTTTAAAGTATTAAAAAGCAAAGATGTCACTGTGAGAACTAAGGTGTGCCTGACCTAAGGCATGGTATTTCCAGTTGCCTCATATGCATTTGAAAGCTGGACGGTGAAAAAGGAAGACAGAAGAAGAATTGATGCACTTGAATTATGGTGCTGGCGAAGAATATTGAATATTCCATGCACTGCCAGAATGAACAAAGCTGACTTGGAAGAAGTACAGCCAGAATGATCCTTAGAAGTGAGGATGGTGAAACTTTGTCTTGTATACTTTGGAAATGTTATCAGGAGGGATCAGTCCCTGGAGAAAGACATCATGCTTGGTAAAGTAGATGGTCAGTGAAAAAGAGGAAGACACTCCATGAGATGGATTGACACAGTGGCTGAAGCAATGGGCTCAAGCATAGCAATGTTGTTGGGATGGCGCAGGACCGGACATTGTTTCCTTCTGTTGGACACAGGGTCACTATAAGTCAGAACTGACTCAAAGGCACCTAACAATAGCAACATTCTGTGCAAAGCTCAAATTTCAGAGTTCAAACCCTGAACCCCCATTGTATTTTTAGTTAGATTTTCCATATTCAGGTTGATACTCCTTAATATAGGAAATAAATTCAGTATTAAATAACCGTATATCTCAAAGTAATAGTGTTGTTGAATTTTAAGAACCTCTTTGTTATGACAGCATTGTCACTCTTTCTGAGTAGAGAAAATAGAAATTAATATTAAGTCTTCAGAGGAGTTTTCTGACACTGAGGCATTTTAGATAACCCCTGCCTGTGAAGGAAGATACAGATCTTGCCCTTTCTGTGAGAAGAAACACATATTATCAGTGAATGAAACTTAACTGTTTTGAGTTTTATTCCCTTGGGGTTCTTTGATTTAATTTGGAAACCATCACCAGGTCTCAAGAACAAGCTAGGGACTTTGAGACTTTGATCCAATAGTGGTAACCCATCTCTCCCTATTTTCTTTTATCAAGACTGAGACAGATACGTTCAACAGTAATTTTGCCAAAGTTTAAGGAAGGTTAATTATGGAAAAAAAGACTAGCATAAAAGCCCACATGGACTATTATCTTCTGACTTGATCATGACTAGAATATAAATACATGGACAGCAGGAAAATGTTTTGTTCGTAGTTGAATTCAGTGTACCCAGTGCAGTGTTGAGATCATGGCAGAATATATTATGTACTTTACACAAATTCCACATAGGTAGAACAATTGAAAAACCTTAATCCTAGGGAAGGTAAATAGTTTCCATCTTTGTTCCAGATGCCTGGCCTGCTAATACATTATGCCCAGGCTCCATAGGAGAAATTATCAGTTAGAAGATGTATCCTGAGCATGTGGTAGGGAAGTGGTGGAAGGCGTGGCATTTGCCATCCCTGAGTGTCTTAGTCATCTAGAGCTGTAACAGAAATACCACAAGTGGATGGCTTTAACAAAGAGAAGTTTATTCTTTCACAGTCCAGTAAACTAGAAGTCCAAATTCAGGGCTCTGGCTCCAGGGGAAGGCTTTCTCTCTCTGTCATCTCTGAAGGAAGGTCCTTGTCATCAGTCTTCCCTTGGTCTGGGACCATCTCAGTGCGGGGACCTCAGGTCGAAAGGACGCACTCTGCTCCCAGCACTGCTTTCCTGCTGGTATGAGGTCCCCGTGTCTCTCTTTTATATCTCAAAAGAGACTGGCTTAAGATGCTATCTAATCTTGTATACAGATCTCATAAATATAACTGCCACTAATCTATCTCATTACATCATAGTGATAGGATTTACAACACATAGGGAAATCACATCTGATAACAAATTGGTAGACAATCATACAATACTGGGAATCATGACCTAGCGGAGTTGACAGATATTTTGAGGGAAAACAGTTCAGTCCATGTCACTGAGCTAACCCTGCTTGGCTCAAAATTATCAGCATCGCCTGTCTTCTGGAACACTTAGTCTCAGCCCACACAGGTACATCTATCCCATCACACTCATGAAAATTATCAGTACGTTAAAAAAAAAAAAAAATTTTTTATTTACCTTTAATAACGGATCCATAATAATACTAGTCAATGAACTCATTATGTACACACTCAGAATTGACTAGGTAAAAGACATTTCATTGGTTTATATTTCTTAGTGTGTCATATTCAAGGTAAAAATGTAAAATCTCTTGTGATTATATGGTTATACTAAAAAAGAAAGAATATTTAGCATATTCTGAATCTTTCTTAAAAATGAACAAATCAACCAATGGAGGGCTTATCCACTTAAATTACCTATTATTAAAAAAAAAAAAGTCCTGTTGCCCTTGAGTCAATCCTGACTCTTATCAACCCTATAGGACAGAGTAGAACTGCCCCATAGAGTTTCCAAGGCTGTAAATCTTTATGGAAGCAGACCGCCACATCTTTCTCCCGTGGAGAAGTGGTGAGTTCTAACTGCCAGCCTTCTGATTAGTAGCCAAGCACTTTAACCACTGTGCCACCAGGGATCCTTGTATAGATATTATAAACCCAATAATCTATTGTTAAATTATTACTTTACATAATTTTATGACTTTTCAAGAATTTGCAAGAAGAAAGGAAAAAAAAAGCAACTATATATTTATAGTTTTTAATTAACCTTCTTATTTATCATTTCTAGTTCTCTTCATTTATTTCTGTAGATTTATTTGCTCCTGTGGAGTTATTTTCTTAGTCCAAAGCAGCTTTGCTCCAACCCACCTCCTCTGTGCTATTATTGGCAAATACATTACATGTCTATACATTATAGGCCCAACAATACATTTCATATATATTGTTTTATACAGTTGCTTTTTAAATAAGAGAAGAAATATTCATTTATACTGTCTTTTTTATTATTACATGGAGCCCTAGTTTCACAGTGGTTAAGAAGGTAGGCAGTTCGAATCCAGCAGGCATGTTATGGAAACCCTATAGGGTGGTTCTACTCCATTCTTTAGGGTCGCTATGAGTCCAAATTGACTTGACAACAATGAGTTTGTTGTTGTTGTTGTTGGTTTTATTATTACATAATTGCCTTTATTGGTGCTCTTTGTTTTTTCATACGGATTTCAATTACTATCTGGGATCACTTGCCTTCAGGCTGAACGGCACTCTTCGGTATTTTGGGCAAGGCAGGTCTCCTGGCAAAAAATTTCTCTTAATCTTTATTTGGGAATGTCTTTATTTTGCCTTCATTTTTGAAAGATAGTTTTTATGCATATACTGTTCTTGGTTAACAGGTTTTTTCCAAGCAGTTTGAATGTTACCCCACTGCCTTCTACCCCTCATGGGTTTCTGAGAAGTCAGATGTTGTTCTTGATGTATTTTTCCTGTAAGGGATGAGCCATTTTACTTTTGCTGCCTTCAAGATTTTCACCTTTTCTTTGGTTTTCAGCATTTTTACTGTGAAGTTTCTGCTTGTGGAGCTCTCTGCATTTATCCTGCTTGGAGTATGTTGAGTTTTCTGGGTAGATTGGTTGGTGTGTTTCAATTATTTGGGCCATATGCCCTTCGAACAATGACTAAAGACTTTCAAACAATGACTAAAGACAGTAAACTGTTGCTTTATATAATTTCCACCAGTTTTGCCGGAGAGAAGATCCATTAAGCTTTTTGTGCTACCATGAAAGAAGCCAATCTGGCCTGTCTACTCTTGGTAGATGAAAGCAAGTAATCCATTGTTGTTGTTATCATTGAGAATATACACAACAAAACATACACCAATTCAACAGCTTCTACATGTACAATTCAGTGACATTGATTACATTCTTTCGGTTGTGCATCTATTCTCACCCTCCTTTTCTGAGTTGTTCCTCCCCCATTAACATAAAGTTACTGCCCACTAAGATTCTTATCCTAATCTTTCAAGTTGTGGTTGTCACTTTGATCCCGTACAGATAATTCTTAAAAGAGCATAATGCTGAAGGCAGACGTTTTTTGCTAGTTAAGCTAGAATTATTGTTTGGTTTTAGGAAGACTTCAGGGGATATTTTTTGTTTAAGGTTTAGAGATTATCTCAGGGCAGTAGTTTCAGGACTTCATCCAGCTCCCATGGCCTCAGAAAGTCTCAGTCCATAAGAATTTGAAATTCTGTTCTGCATTTTCCACCTTTTGATCAGGATTCTTCTATGGAATCTTTGATCAAAATGTTCAGTAATGGTAGGCAGGCACCATCCAGTTCTTCTGGTCTCATGGCAATGGAAGCATTTGTTCATGGAGGCAATCAGCCACACATTCCATATGCTCCTCCTATTCCTAACTCTCATATCCTCCTCCTCCTCCCGACTCCTTCTTCCTCTGTTGCTCCAGGTGACTAGAGACCAATTGTCATGTCTCGGATGACCCCTGGTAAGCTTTTAAGACCCCAAGCACTATACAACAAACTTGGATTTAGAACAGAAGCACTAAACATATTATTAGGCCAGTTAACTGGGCTGTTCATGAAACCAAGACCCTAAAGCTCAAAGCAAGGAGCCAAATCCCATGAGGATTTTGGTTGTACACAAGCAGACTCAGCTGCTACTCTTCTTTTTTTTTTTTTTTAAATAAATATGTCTATGAACTTTTGCCAATTCAACTTTTTACATGTAAACAACTTATTGACAGCAATTACAGTAATCGGCCATGCAACCCTACCCTTATTCAATGTGAAAGGGGGTGGCCAATGGAGATGGAAAGCAAGTAATTGTGAGAGACTGTCAGGACCATTTAAGATCTGATGTTATAGAAGAAGACCTATCATGAGGAATATATATTATCTTTTCCATGTGCATATGCAAAGGAAACTCAGTACACCTACAAGAGTATGATCACAGAAATGAAGATAAAAGTCTGAAAGAAAGGAGACTGTAGTGTAAAAACAAAAGGAACACTAGTTTAATTTTTTTGGTATTATTTTGCTGAAGGAAAAGAAAAAAGAAGAAAAAACACGTCTTGAGCGCTACATTCCACCTCAGTGCACAGAGATTTTTTTTTTTTAGTTAAAAGTCCCCTTATTTTTCTGAAAAAAAGGCACCTGACTATTGAGCTAAACTTCCCCTCTTCCTTATGTCTCTTTATAGTTTTATTTTTAATTTATTTTGAAATAAATTATTTTTATATTCTTATGAGTTATTAGAAGGTGCCCTGGTGACACAATGGTTAAGCACTCAACTGTTAACTGAAAGGTCAGCTGTTCAAACCCACCAGCCATGCCATGGGAGAAACATGTGGCAGTTTGCTTCTATAAAGATTACAGACTTAAAAATCCTATAGGGCAGGTTTACTCATCCTATAGGGTCAATATGAGTCAGAGTTGACTCAATGGCAACAGGTTTGGGCAACAAGATGAGTTAACATCATATCTCTTAGATTAAAGCTTATGTATGACCAAGCTCAAATACAGATGGAACACAGATAGCTAGGTCCAAAACGAACTTTGAGAAAGGTAACATTTTCCCCCATCACTTTAGTGGATCCCATTGTATAGTGAAAGAACATCACTTCCTATGGGGAAGATTTCATATGGATAATCATATTCATTTATAAAGAAAGAAAATAAGTTACTAAATCAGAGTTTAAAGGGAATTAAACTGTTAGATACAATTTTAGAAAGATGTCTCAACTTATACTATACCACCCCAAATTTTAGATTATAAAAGAAATATAGATTGTGGGTTAAAACATTAAAAAGGGTTTTATTTAATTGTAAACCAGAACTTAAAGTTATGCAGATGATAAGTACAATATCAGGTTAAGTAGATCAGAATAGAGAGAAAATAGATTTCCATAATACAGAAACTATTCTCGTGTGGATCTCAGAGTATCTGTGATTAACATTCTCCTGTTAACATTTATAGAAGATTTATGCATACACTGATGGGAGAATTAACCTCTGAATCTGTAATGTCAAGTGTTTTCCATAAAAAGCTCACAGGTATCTGCCTGTTTACGATTAAAGATGACACCACTCATTTTGCAAAAATGATTTTATTAACTATACTTGAAGATGTATCAAAAGCATAAAAACCTAAGGCTTAATTTTGTCTTATTTTGTGTCTCCATAGAGTCCTACCCATCCATACTGTAGAACTTGGGTTACCTAAACTAGCACTCTTTAGTTGAACTTTCTGTAATGATGGAAAAGTTCTGCACTGTTCAATATGGCAGCCACCAGCCATACGTGGCTGTTGAGCATGTGAAATGTGACTGAGGAACTAATTTTTTTTTATTGTACTTAATTTTAATTTATTTAAATTTAAATAGATGTATGTCACTAGTGGCTATTGTATCCAACATCACAGAGCTAGAGTAATTAAACCAAAAACAACTAAACCTGTCGCCATGGAGTCCATTCCGACTCATAGTGGCCCTGTAGGACAGAGTACAACTGCCCCATAGGGTTCCCAAGGAGCGGCTGGTGGGTTCAGGCTGCTGACCTTTTGGTTAGTAGCCAAGCTTTTAACCACTGTGCCACCAGGACTTCTAGAGTAATCAGTTAATGGGAATTCTACTGCTGCATCAATTCATTTATCTTGCACCCATCCATGCCTCCACAAAAAAAAAAATACTAACTCATCACCACCTATAGTTGTCAATAAAAATTTTGTGTTACGGTTTCAATTTAGAAATAATAAGATAGGATGTGTAATTCTATTCCAGAGAACCTAAGCACACTATATAATTTATTGATTGGCAAAGGAGTGGTTGTTAAATAATAGAAATAAAACCATTTAGTTAATATTTATTATTTCCACTGTTACTTTTTGAAGCAAATTCCAATTTGAAATACAAACACACATTAATTTATGAGGAAAGTTTCACTCAGGTGGCTTTTTTTTTTTTTTTAACTTTTATTGAGCTTCAAGTGAACGTTTACAGATCAAGTCAAACTGTCACATGTAAGTTTATATACACCTTACTCCATACTCCCACTTACTCTCCCCCAATGAGTCAGCCCTTTCAGTCTCTCCTTTTGTGACAATTTTGCCAGTTTCTAACCCTCTCTACCCTCCTATCTCCCCTCCAGACAGGAGATGCCAACACAGTCTCAAGTGCCCACCTGATACAAGTAGCTCACTGTTCATCAGCATCTCTCTCCAACCCATTGTCCAGTCCCTTCCATGTCTGATGAGTTGTCTTCGGGAATGGTTCCTGTCCTGGGCCAACAGAAGGTTTGGGGACCATGACTGCTGGGATTCCTCTAGTCTCAGTCAGACCATTAAGTATGGTCTTTTTATGAGAATTTGGGGTCTGTATCCCACTGATCTCCTGTTCCCTCAGGGGTTCTCTGTTGTGCTCCCTGTTAGGGCAGTCATCGGTTGTGGCCGGGCACCAACTAGTTCTTCTGGTCTCAGGATGATGTAGGTCTCTGGTTCATGTGGCCCTTTCTGTCTCTTCGGCTCTTAGTTGTCGTGTGACCTTGGTGTTCTTCATTCTCCTTTGATCCATGTGGGTTGAGACCAATTGATGCATCTTAGATGGCCGCTTGTTAGCATTTAAGACCCCAGACGCCACATTTCAAAGTGGGATGCAGAATGTTTTCATAAGAGAATTATTTTGCCAATTGACTTAGAAGTCCCCTTAAACCATGGTCCCCAAACCCCCGCCCTTTCTCCGCTGACCTTTGAAGCATTCAGTTTATCCCGGAAATTTCTTTGCTTTTGGTCCAGTCCGGTTGAGCTGACCTTCCATGTATTGAGTATTGTCCTTCCCTTCATCAGGTGGCTTTTTATATGAGATTCCCAAGAAATGTGAAGCATTATTGTATTTGTATATACATTTACAGGAGTCCCTGGGTAGTGCAAACAGTTAAGTACTTGACTACTAACCAAAAGATTGATGGTTTCAATGCACCCAGAGGCACCTTGGAGGAAATACCCCCATGAAAACCCCATGAAGCACAGTTCTACTCTGATACACACAGAGCTGCTATAAGTTGGAATGGACTTGATGGCAATTGGTGTATTTCCTTTTGATGGCAACATCTGGGAATATGATCTTGGGTGTGAGGTCCTGAAATAATATAAAAATGTAAGTCATTTGAATTGAGTAGTACAAAGAATTATGAGACCAGGTAGATAAATGGGTCACCTTTAAGGACACTGAAGTCACTCAGGACAGTGGTGGAATTCACAGTAGAAAAGAATACTGTGGGGCAGATTTTAAAGCCTTCTCTGAATAGGGTAAAGTAAATAATAGGCATTATGATGACATTCATAAAATGACAAAGGAGGAGGGAGCAGGGGTTATATTGGACAATACAGGCTTCAAAAGAAGAATTGTTTTCAGAAAACAGTAGAAGAATAAATGGAGGGAAGGGGTAATGTGGATCTAGAGGTATAGCAGCCTAATGGCTAGGCCTTGGTGATATGTAGGACTTGGATGAATGCGAAGTAGAAATTGACAAAATCACAAGTAAGGCAGGGGTCTCAGAAGAGGGCCAGGTTGCAGATATGGTGAGAATAAAGAAGAAGCTTCTTCTGCAAAGGTTTAGATGCCACAGAGAGTGTTTGCCATCGAAGGGGTAGTTGTAGAGGACACAACAGGAGGATCCAAAAGGCAGGTGAGGATAAGCTCTGTGAAAGATGCACCAGGTACTGCGTATTTCTGTGGGAGGCCATCCGATGCACTATGGGGTATTTTAGCTGCATCCCTGGTCTCTATCCACCAGCTAACAGTAGCCCTCCCCTCTCCCAACTGTGATGACCAAAAATGTCTCCAGACATTACCAAATATTTCCCAGGAAACAAAATTGCCCTGGGTTGAGAGCCACTCAGCTAGGTCTTCATCATTCAGGTCTCTAATCAGAAATTACCTCCCCAGAGATTACTTCCCTGATGACCTTGTTAAAGAAAAGAAAAGAAAAAAAAAAATTCCATGTCCCTTCCAAGGATTCCCTGTTACAATACCCAGTTTGATTGTTTTTATTAACGTGTACCAATGTCTGAAATTATCTTGGTTAATTGTCCTTTTGTTTATTATCTTTCTGTCCTAGTAGAAGATAGTCTCTCCTGAGAGTAGAAACGTGTGTTTTAATTTGCTGCTATATCCCCTAGAACAGTGCCTGGCACATAGTAAGTGCTCAGTAAATATTGGCACACAAAAGAACTAACTCATGTACATACTGTTTTGAGTGGGAGGAAAAAGTTACTGAAGTTGTTACAGCTAACCTATTAGACATTGCAGATGCTGTATCACATTTTGTAACTGTGCCAGAGGCCATAGTGAGGTATTGATAAAGAAGTATCCTTAACACAGCTATGGTAGCTATTTTAATTTTATTTATCAAGCACTTATATAGTGCTTCTATGTTCTAGGTGCTATTCTAACAGTTTTACTAACTCATTAGTTATTAAGGATGAATTATTGTACTGCCTTAGACCTGGTGGCAAAGTGGTTAAGAGCTCGGCTGCTAACCTAAAGGTCAGCAGTTCAAATCTACCAGCCGCTCCTTGGAAACACTATTGGACAATTCTACTCCGTCCTGTAGGGTCGCTATGAGTCAGAATAGACTCAACTACAGTAGGTTAGGTTTTTTGGTTAGTAGTTCCCTAAGGGTCTTGTTTTGTTTGGGTTTTTAAAAAATATGGCTTCAATCACTGAAGCGTACTGAGCACGACAATGTCATCTACCAAGCACGACAATGTCATCTACCATCTGTGTCCCTACAGAAAATAAATACTATAATAAGGTTAGGTTAATATTCTAAGTAGCTCTTTGCTGGGTCACTCATGATGTGCGAAAATGCCTCTTTTTCCTGATTACATGTAATAACTGTTCAAAATCCTACTAATCGATAATGTATTAAAAGTGATTTATCTATTGGTTTGGCTTCCAGAAAACGCTGTCTTCATTGTCTTGTTTAAAGTCATTGTGTAGTATAAATTTGTAATATTTTTTCCTATCCAGTTGGTTCATAATTATTCATCTTACTAAGATGGAATGATGAATTCCAGCAAATCTATTTAATATCACTAGTACTGTATTCATGGAAACCCTGGTGGCGTAATGGTTAAGTGCTATGGCTGCCAACCAAAAGGTCAGCAGTCTGAATCCACCAGGCACTCCTTGAAGACTCTATGGGGCAGCTCTACACTGTTCTATAGGGTTGCTATGAGTCAAAATCAAATCAACAGCAATGCGGTTTGGTTTGGTTTTACATATGCTGGACACTAGTTCCTATCAGATATGTGTTTTGCAAATATTTTCTTCCAGTTTGTGGCTTCACTTTTCATTGTATTAGCAGTGTTTTTCAAAGATCTGACGTTTTAAATTATCATGAAACCTGGTTTATCATTTTTTTCCTTCATGGATTACGCTTTTGGTGGTGTAGCTAAGGAATATTTGCCTAAGTCAAAATCACAAAGATTTTGTGCAAAGTATAAGTAGAGGTTCACTTTTTCATGTCAATGTCCAATTTCAGCACCATTTTTTTTTTTTTTTTAAAGACTATCCTTGCTCCATTGATTTGTCTTGGCACCTTTGTAGAAAATAAGTTGACCATGTTTGTGTGTGTGTATGTATTTATTTCTAGATTCTCTATTCTCTTCCATTGATCTGTGTGTCTATCCTTTCACCAATACCACGTGGTCTTTATTACTGTAGTTTTATTGTAATCTTAAAATAAAGTAGTGTAATTCCTCTAACTTTGTTCTTTTTCAAAATAATTTGGTCTATTCTAGATCCTCCATTAATTTTAAAATCAACTTGCCAATTTCTATTAAAAAAATTCCCTGAGATTTTAGTTGGGATTGTGTTCTATCTGTATAGCCATTTGTGGAGTATTGACACCTTAATATTAAGTCTTTAAATCCATACACACTATAGATTTTTCCATCGCTGTATGATTTTTTAAATATTCTGTGTTATCATGAATATTATTTTTTAGACTTAATTTGCAGTTGTTTGTTGCTAGTATATAGGAAAACAATTGATGGATTTTTTTTAATTGACTTTGGAAACTCTGTCTTTGCTAAATTCACTTACTAGGTTGATTGTAGATTCTTTGGGATTTTCTACATAGACAATCATGTCTCCAAAGAGAGATGGTACTATTTCCTTCTAACTTATGTGATTTATTATACCAGCCGTGACCTCCAGCATGATGTTAAATACAAGTGATGAGAGTGAACATCTTTCCTTGCCATATTTCTGATAATGCAGGGAAAGCACTCACTCTCTCACCCTTAACTCTGATGTTAACTGTGGCTTTGTAGATATTTTTTTACCTAGATTTAGAAGGCTCCCTTATATTCTTAGTGTGCTCAGAGTTTTTCTCATGAATGGATGTTGAATTTAGTCACATTTTTTTTGCAATTATTGAGACAATCATACAGTTTTTCGTCTTTAGTCTGTTGATTAAGTGAATTGCATTGTGTGATTTTTGAATATTGATACAACCTTGCATTCTCATAGTAAATCCACAGCCATAATATAATACAATTTTTATGTACTGAACTCACTGTTATTTGCTAGTGTTTGATTTGATCAGCTATTATCTTGTTGAGGATTTTCACACATGTATTCATGGGGAATATTGGCCTATAGTTTTCCTTTTTTGTAGTTGCTTTGTCTGTTTTTGGCGTTACGGCAATGCTGACCTTGTAAGATGGGTTGAGAGGTTTTGCTCCTCTTCTGCTTTCTGGATGAGGTTATATACAGTTGATATTATTGTTTCCTTAAATGTTTGGTATAATTCACCAGTCAAATCATCTGTGCCTAAAGTTTTCTTAAATGGCAAGTTTTTAACTATAAAATCAGTGCATTTAGTAGATACACGACTATTTGGGCTTTTTTTCTTGAGTGAGATTAAGTGGTTTGTGTCTTTCGAATAGTTTGTCCTTTTTACCTAAGTCATCAAATTTATGGGGGTAAATTGCTCATAATATTTTATTGTTATGAGGCCCTGATACATATCCTGACAGTTTGACAGATAAGAGACGTCTAGAGCCATGGGAGGTTCCTAGTGCCAAGTGGTGGTTACTTCTAGTGCTGACAAACCAGCTGTCAAGATCCATGGCTAATGCTCCATGCCTGTAATATTTACAGGAGCAGATCACTGAGTCTTTTCTCCTGCAGAGCCTCTGGGTGGGTTCCAACTGCTAACCTTTTGGTTATCAGGCAAGCAATTAACGATTCCACCTCCAGGGCTCCTTTATGATGGTAATAAAACCAAAACCAAACCCATTGCCTATGAGTCCATTCCTACTCATAGCAACCTTATAGGACAGAGTAGAACTGCCCTGTAGGGTTTCCAAGGAGAGCCTGGTGGATTCGAACTGCTAACCTTTTGGTTAGCAGTCATAGCTATATAACCACTGCACCATTAGGGTTTACTAAGGTGTTAATACTATGGTAAAATCACTTTACATGTGATGTAACCAAAGCTGCGGAATAATTTGGTGCCTTATACTAAGTTTCTATAAATTAATAATAGGCTGTTCTAAAGATGGAAGCCCTGGTGTTATAGTGGTTAAGAGCTACGGCTGCTAACCAAAAGATCTGCAGTTCGAATCCACCAGGAGCTCCTTGGAAACAGTATGGGGCAGTTCTGCTCTTTCCTATAGGGTCACTATGAGTCAGAAACGACCTGACAACAATGGGTTTTGGGTATTCTATAGACTGTTGTTAACAGTCAACAGATTAAAAAAAAAAAAAAAAAACAGTTTAATCTTCACTAAACAAGCTGAAAAGGTGAATACTCTTGTTGAATAACGATGGAAAGTATTCCATCTCAGCCTAAAAATGAGCTTTTACTTTCTAAATAACAATGTCTGGTACCCCTAATACTGTACATGAGTGACATTATAAAATGCTACGAGGTGGGAACTTTGGAGGTTTACGGGGAGGTATTAACTGTTTCAGAGCGGTGCCATGCAGTGTAGTCCCCAACTGCCGCAGTACAGCAGCTGCACCAATAATGATTTTCCCTTGAAACTTCCCTCTCAGAACAGGGAGAGCCTAACAGGAGAAATTAGGCTCAATCTTTAATTTGATTGCTGAAGGATTGCGTCTCTAATTCTGATGCTGGAGGCATCTATTCAATGGAAATCATTAACTTAGTTGTTAATTCTGAGTTTCAAAACTCAATTTGCCTTTTAAAACCTGTTTTTTTTTTTTTTTAAATCAAGTACATGATTTAGTTCTTTACTTAACAGAATGTTGTTTAGGCTATTCCGTTTCATCTAAATCCTGCTTTACATTATACTTTGGCTCACAGTTCCTGCCAGTGGTAAGATAAAACCATGCAACAAATTTGCCCCCTGAATTACTAAAAGATCATTAATAGATGCTTAAAGAAATATATTGAATAGCTACAATTGCCATTTTAACAAGCTTCCTTTTCACACTGATAAAAAAGTGAGTGTAGCGGATTTTGTGCTATACTTACAGCTGAACACAAGTAAAAGGTTATTTCAAGTTTTTATTTAAGCTTAAGAATAAAGGGTTGGAATGTGGTTAGTTGATCAGGAGTTTATAACTAATTCCATTCATTATTTCTTCATCTATACACTTATATTGTGATTTCTTTAGCTATAAAATGAAAGTGGATAATGTTGTTGCTATTGTTGTGTGCCATCGAGTCGATTCTGACGCATAGCAGCCCTATAGGTCAGAGCAGAACTGCCCCACAGGGTTTCCAAGGCTGTAATCTTTATGGAAGCAGGCTGCCACATCTTCCGTGGGTTCAAGCCACCAACCTTTCAGTTAGCAGCCGAGCGCTTAACCACTGCATCACCAGGGCTTCTTAAGTGGACAACCCCAAAACCAAACTCACTGCTGTTGAGTCGATTCTGACTTATAGCGACCCTATAGGACAGGGTAGCCCCATAGAGTTTCCAAGGACCGCCTGGCAGATTCAAACTGCCAGTCTCTTGGTTAGCAGCCATAGCACTTAACCACTATGCCACCAGGGTTTCCAAGTGGACAACAGCCCTTGGATATTTGGCTATGTGCTCAATCTATGATGATGTGGCAATTTAGAGGGAGAAAGGAAGTCAGAATTTTGTTTTCATTAAAAAAAAAAAATCTATTTCTGAATAGTTTACATCTTTCCCAACACACACCAAAGGTTGACTGTGCTTAGAACTTCTGTATTATCTCCTCTGTCTAAAACCTGTTGAACGTACAGCCTTTGCTGCAAAACTGAAAAGCTTGATTGCATTTTATTTCACCCACTATTGTGTCATTTAGTGTGTTTCTTTATAATAATAAAAAAAAAAATTATTAAGGGAAACTAAGATGTAAGGGTTTTCTGATATTGCTCCAGAGAGAAAATAAATTGGAATGTCTTCAAGGAGATCTTTGAGGGTCAGGTATAACATCCAGTAATAAACCATTGGTAAGCTATGTGATAGCCATGAAAGCTTTATCCTTCCAACATGTGAAGAGCATTTTAATATACACACAAATTACTAAAAGTTGAGTAATCAAAATATTTAGCTATAGCACAAGCTTACAGGAATGTATGATATTTATGCACTCACAACTTTGTGCCTGTGGGGGTTTAACTGTCACCATAGTTCAGGGGGTATGTACTGACTCAGCAAACACTTTCAAAAGCCTGAGTTCCCCAGCTGTCAAAAACATCACTCTCAAAAAGGATCTCGTGTGGTTTTACAAGAATCCCTGGGTGGCACAAAATGCTTACATTCTCAGCTGTTAACTAAAAGGTTGGCCACTTCAGCCCACTCAGAGGCACCTCTGAAGAAAGGCCTGGTGATTTGCTTCCAAAAGATCACGGCCGTGAAAACTCTGTGACACATGCAGTTGCCGTGAGTCAGAATTGATATAAAGGCAGCTGGTGAGGTTTTATGGCTGGGGTAAAATTTAGGGATAACTCTTCTTTCTCAGGGATTTAAAAAATGTGCTGCCCTTTAAAATATGTAATCGTATCATAGCCCTCACCTTTGTTACCAGCTTGATGTATTACATAAAAACGTTTCCCTCTTTGGGAAATAATTCTCAAGCAGCTTTTGTTCTTAAACACTGTCTCATTCCTTCTGAATTGTAATCCTTCCAGGTAGGTCCCATTATTATCCTCAGGTTTTTAATTAGGAACCTAAGATTGGAGAGGTTAAGTAAATCATTCAGGGTCACACAGAGAGCAAACAGCAGAGCTGAGAATTGAATTGCTTTAGTTAAAGACAGCCTTTGGTCAAATGCTACCAATTTGCAAAACCTTGAGGCAAAATTGCATTTTCTCCAAAATTGAAAAGGAATAGAAATTGCCAAGGTTTGTGTGTGTGTGTGTGTGTGTGTGTGTTTAATGATAGCACTGACCAGCCTTGGAACACTGGCACGCTTTAAACCCAGGAGTTTATGTCTATGCAAGCCTAATGTATACGTTGTCTCTCCAGAAGTATATTCACCTGTATGATTCTTCCCAGGGTAAGGTGACCTATAAGGATTGTTGTTGTTGTTGTTAATTGCTGTCTGATAGATGCCTAGCAACCATCCAGTATACTCAGCAACCCTACGTGTTGCAGAGTAGAGCTGCTCTATAGGGTTCTCCAAGGCTGCGATCTTTCAGAAGCAGATCGCTAGGCCTGTTTTCCAAGGTGCCCTTGAGTGTATTCAAACGTCCAGCCTTCTGGCTAGTACTAGAGGGCTTAACCCTTTATGCCACTCAGGGACTCTATATATAAAGATTCCAAAAAAAAATTGTTGCCATGGAATTATTTCCCACTCGTAGTGACCCTCTAGGACAGAGTAGAACTGCCCCATAGGATTTCCAAGGCTGTAAATACTTTTGGAAACAGATTGCCACATCTTTCTTCAGCAGAGCTGCTGGTGGGTTCAATCAAACTGCCAAGCTTTCCGTTAACAGTTGAGCTCTTAATCACGGTGCCACCAGGGCTGCTTTATATAAGGATTACCAGAGTGAAAACTGGATCAAAGAGCATTGCTCTGCGACCTACCATTTCCTACATATCTACCTTCAAAAGGAAGTATCAGAGGAAAACAGGTTTATGTCTCTGTCTTCATTTAATTTAAATTCTGTTTTTGGATTCTCTCTTTTCCTCTTCGCAATTAAAAAACAATATGGTCCAACAAGAAATCACAAGCTTTTATTAAGCACTTTTTATATCCCTTTCACAGAGTCCCTGGGTGGCACCAGCTGTTAAGCAATTGACTACTAGCTGAAAGGTTGGCAGTTTGAACCCACAGGCCTGCCAATCTGCTTCCGAAAGGTCACAGCCTTTGAAACTTCATGGATCAGTTCTACTCTGCTGCACACATGGGATCACCGGGAATCCTAGACAGCAACTAACAACAATATCCCTGTCACAAAGTTTTTACAGGGTACATTTAATTAATATTTAATTAACAAACCAAGAGTATTTTATGTGCTTACCATGTAGCGGTAATGTACGCATTTGTAATTCTTGCCCTCAGAGAAGTTTGATTTCTTGTACTGAGAACAGATAATAAAATGGGGATTTGGCAGATAAACCTTTGCCATGGAGGAGAAGATGAATCACCAATGGAGACCAGACTGACAGTAGAATGCCACATGGTCTGGATGTTTCTCTTAACAGACACAGTCTTTCTTTGAACAGAGTTTGGTGACTTTTTTCAACCCTGCTCTACCTTTCGAATAGCCTTTGCCTGTATTGGTATCTTTCACTTCAGTATATGCATAAGGAGTCTCTTGAAAGAGAGAGATACAGCTGAATAAAAATTCGTTTTCAAGAGAGAAAGTATGGGTAGAGTCTTTGCTAGGAAGGTAGGCCGAGGCTGGCGTGGCAGGAACTGGCCAGCTGCTCACCAACCGAGTTTTCTCTTCTTCCGGGGTAAACAGCTGTATAGCATTTCTAAGCCTTTCTGCAGGTGTGGTGCCCTATGAGTTCTGTGCAGCAGAAGGTGAATGGACCAGCACCAGTTCCCGACTGGCCCATAGATACTTTCCATGCTTGGTCTCTCTTTCCTCTTCTGCTGGCTGAAGGCAGAGGGACTCCGAGGCTCTAGATTTCCCTAAGGTGGAAGGAGCCTGACTTCCTGAATTACCACATATGAAGCCACATGCCTGTCAGGGAAACCCACTTTTGACTTCACCTGAATGAGAAATAAATTGTGATTATTGTTATTCTTAGTTGCCATTGAGTTGGCTCCTACTCCCGGTGACCCCATGTACAACAGAACAAAATGTTGCCTGGTCCTGCCCCATCTGCTCTATTGCTGGTATGCTTGAGTTTATTTCGCAGCCACTACATGTTTGAATGTCTTCCAACCTAGGAGGCTTGTCTTCCAGCACTATATCGGGCAACCTTCGTTGTGATCTACAGGGCTTTCATTGGCTAATTTTCAGAAGTAGATCACCGGGCCTTTCTTCCTAGCCTATCTTAGTGTGGTAGCTTTGCTGAAATCTGTCCACCATGGGTGACTTTGAAATGCCAGTGGCATAGCTTCAGCATCATTGCAACGTATAAGTCACCACAGTACAACCAACTGATAAACCATAAAAACCAAACTTGTTGCTGTTGAGTAGTTGCCTACTCATTGCAACCTTATAAGAAAAGATTAGAACTACCCCATAGGGTTTCCAAGGAGTGCTTGGTGGATCCGAACTTCTGACCTGTTGATTAGCAGCTGAGCTCTTAACCACTATGCCACCAGGATTTCCAATAAGGACATGAACATAGAATTTAAGGGTCGATTTATGACTATCACATATTATCACAATAATAAATCTCAAATCAGAGATTATATGAAATATTGTATTCTATAACCTAGTGGTTTTAAAGGAGGAAGGTGGGCATTAAAGCCAGAATGCATGTGTTCAAATCCCAATTCCACCATTTACTAGCTGTGAAGCCTTGGGTTAGCCACTTAATCTCTCTGTCCTTCACTTTTCTCACCAGTAAAATGGGTGTAATAATAGTATCTATGTTAAGGGCTCCTTGGGAGGATGAACTAGGAAATGGGTATGGGTAAGGTATTAAATATAGAACATAATAAGCACAACGTAAGTGATATTATTATTGTTGTTGTTACTGATGATGTTGTTGTTATCATTTACTACTAGAATTATTTTTAAGAATAAGGCAAATGAAACAAGATTAAATATTCAATCTACAAGTTAAGAGCGTTGTAAAAATAGATACCAGGACTGGCAAATCCACCTGTAAAGCATCAATTGTGTTTTTAATGTCTGAATTATAGGCTGGTAAACTTATTCCTGAATATTACTGAAATATTTATTTACCCCACTCCTTGCTGAATAAATACATTCATAGTGTCTCAAAACCACTATAATATAATCATTTGAATTTTTGATGACAGAATGAATGATTGGGAGTTCAATTCACTTTCAAGGTTTACCTTCAACTCAGATTTAGAAAGAAAGATGTAATCTATAGACAAATGAGATAATGAAAACGATGGTAAATTCAAGGTTTGAGAAAAATACATAATCAGTATACATAACATTTTTCATCTTTCTAAAAGTACATTAACGAAATCTAATCACTATTTACAATAGACATTATGAGATTTGAGGCCTATATTTGTCTTTTGTTATTTTAGTTGTAGAAACTAAACTGAGATATTAGAAGATAAATTTTTCCATTTGGGGATGTCTACTTGAGGATGATAGGTCAATAACTGTAAAATCATTCTGTGTGAAAATTTTTATAAGAAGAGTTAAATCAGGGATTAATACTGTTACTTACTGAGTCACAGGACTTCTCTAACAACTGTATATTCTAACCTTGCAATAAAAGGTAAAACCAGTGTCCCTGACAACATCTGCCTCTAGAAGCTTCAAGAACATACACTTGTTGGATTCTGCCTCTTAAAACTGCTGTAATCACAGAAGCTTGGGGTTGAAAGAAAGCATAAATGTCACTCCTAGCCCATATTTCTGTCATCATTTGTATAATAAAAATAAAAGACTTGACAAATTGGTTTGAGTGTGTATCACACTCTCTCAGGAGCAATTCTTTCACATCGAAGTAGGTAGAAACTTCAAATAGAACACATTGCTTCTGACTTATGGTTTTTATCCCTAAATGGAATCTACAGAATGAGAGAGCAATTTTTTCTCAGGTAGAAAAACTTCAGTAACCATTTGACACACTAGGTATATGTGTCATGAGACAGTCACATGAATCAATTGTTCCAAACCTGTTTTATGAGGACAGTGTATAATCTCCTCCCTGCCCTGTGCCCTGTAAAAAAGTTTATGTAGCCTGACCTGTGTCTCTCTTCTCTTCCGCCTTGAAATGTGTGTTAATATCTAAGAGTACTTCTTTTCTTCTCTGTTTGGTGTTGAATCTCTCTCTATGATTGCACCACGTCTCTGAGGCCTGCCATCCTCAAAGAACTGCTTCTCATAAACGGACTTTCTGTATTTATAAATTATATATTCATCAGGATGTGTATAAAAAAAATAAGTGACAGCTCTATCCTCTCTATCTCTGCTCCAACATCTAAAAGTGGTACCCAAACCGTACCAACTAAAGAGGAACCCTACTTAAACTGAGAGAAAAGTGACGGATACTTGACATGATGACTTTTTTCCTTCCTTGCGGCTATTAATTTTTTCACTGACAGCCTTTCAATAACCCCACAGAAATGTAAGGAAGGAAGTAAGAGCTGTGAAAACTCACAGGCAATAGTTAATCAGAGTTAAGGAAAACGGAAGGAAATATTTTTCATCTCATAATTGTACTGTCTTTCTACAAAAGTTTGTTTTTATAACTTGTAGTGTACTATTAATGGTTTAATCTGTGGGCTAAAAATATCATGTCCCCCACCATCAAATGTTCTCATAAAAAAAGTTTCATTGTAGCATTCAGGGATTTTAGTTGCCAACAACTGGCTAATATCAGCAAAAAAAAAAAAAAAGGATTATATGAAGCAGTCTTTGGGAGAAGTGGAGAAAGCTTAGAAATTTCATAGCCAAAAACTAAGCCCCAAATCAGAAGTACCTGATGGAAATACTAAACTTTGAATTCTGGCAATTGCACCTTGTTTTAGTTATCTAGTGCTGCAATTACAGAAATGCCACAGGTGGGTGGCTCTAAGAAACAGAAGCTTATTCTCTCATAGTCTAGGAGGCTAGAAGTCTGAATTCAGGGCACCAGCTCCAGGGGAAGGCGTTCTGTCTCTGTCGGCTCTGGGGGAAGATCCTTGTCATCAATATTCCCCTGGATCTAGAATTTTTTCAGCACAGGGACTCTGTGTCCAAAGGATGAACTCTACTCTTGAATCTTCTTTCTTGATAATAGGAGTTCGCTCTGATCACCCCTCACCTGTTTAATCTCTTTTGTTTCTCAAAAGAAATTAACTCAAGATACAACCTAGGCATGTAGATTGTGTCCTGCCTCAAACATCCTCTAATCCTGCCTTATTAACATCATAGAGGTAGAATTTACAATACATAGGATAATTACATCAGATCACAAAATGGAGGGCAACCATACAATACTGGAAATCATGGCCTAGCCAAGTTGACACATATTTTGGGGGGAACACAATTCAACCCATAACATTCCACCCTGTGGCCCCCCAAAATTTCCATTACAAAGAGGAGAAATTGGAGGGAAAGAAGGGATAACAGGCATCAAGCAAGTCCAAAACCCAGCAGAACAATTTACATTAGCTCTCAAGTTTTGAAAATAATCCTGTTCTTTGAAACCATCTAGGCAATGGCCCTGCTCTCTAGATACTGGGTGTTGGCCATGCTCTCTGGATTCTGGGTGGAGGCCTCTCAGCCTTGGGCTTCAGCTGTGCCTTCCAGGCCCATTGGGACAGGAACTCTGCTCTCTTAGCTTTGGGTGGCCCCATTCTCCTAGTCCAATGAGTGGTGACCTCATCCCCTCAGCCCCAGAAGACCTTGTTCTTCTGCACATTGGGCGTGGCAACCCCACTACCTCAGCTTTTGGCAGTGGATCTGGCCCCATTCCCCTTGCACTTGTGAACAGCAGCCCCACAGTCCAGAACCAAGTTAGTGAAGATCTGACTCTTTAGAACCTAGGAGGCTCTGACTCTACCCTTTGAGACCCAGTGTGCCGTGGTTCCACCTTTTGAGCGGAGGTAGCTCTGCTACTTTTACTCCTCATCTCTTCAGCTTCTGCTTCCTGGTTACTTGACTTCTTGGCCCCTCAGCCTCTTGGGCCTCTTGAGCATCTCGGGCTGGCCCAGCCTCTGCCCTGCTGTGGCAAGTGTTACAGATCTCTTTAGCTCCACTGATAAGTGCCCAGAGGCACACCACTCTGCCAGTAAGCCTAGGCTCAAAGGCACTCAGTCCTCTTGCTCTGTGGATCAGCCCCCACGCCGTCTCATGCCAATCTCCGGGTTCTGCTGCTGTGTTTCTTTGCCTCTGCATCTCACAGTCTGCAGTGTCTCTAGTGTTACAGCTCTCTTCACCTCCTTCTGAGCCCCCAGCAGAATTGTCTGATGTCCATAATTCCACCAACAGTCTTTTCAAGGCAACCTAGGCTTTACTATACTATTAGGCCCTTTAAAACTTTTTCAGCCTCTACCCATTATCCAATTCTAAAACCACTTCCACATTTTGGGTATCTCTTAGAGCAGCACCCCACTTCTGGCATGTTGCATGATGAAATGGCCCAAGTGTTCCTGGTCTCCACTCCTGTCACATTCTGTCTCCCAGTCTGTACCCATGGCTTCATGGGGTGTTCCTTATGATCAATTTCCTGAGGAAGAGAAAACTCGTGCCTGGTTTAAAAATGATTCTGGGGGGGCGGGGTCAACATGGCGGACTAGGTGGACGCCACCACAGATCCCTCTTGCAACAAAGACTAGGAAAAACAAGGGAATTGATCACATACATAACAATCTATGAACTCTGAACAACAAGCACAGACTTAGAGATGGAAAACGAACAAATAAGGGCAGACAGCGACCGTTTTCAGAACTAGGAGCCAGCGTACCAGACAGGTGACCTTCAGAGCCCAATCTGGGGCAGAGCCCAGGGGGGCAGAGGGCACAGAAGGGGGGCCCAGCCCTTCCCCCCCGAACCCATCCTGGGAGGAAGTCTAGCTGGTTGGCGCAGGCTGCGTAGCAGCGCAGCTGGAGGGAGAAGCACCCGGGAGGCAGTGACTGATCTGGGAGTGGGGAGAACAGCATGCCAGCCGGGGAGCCGTCCCGCTGGGAGTTTGGCGGGAAGCAGGCAGGGCGCGAGCGGGGGGGGGGGTCAGCTATATTTCCCTAAAGTGACCCCGGGGCTGGGCCCACATGTTCGTGCGGGGGGACGCACACCCAGTCAGCGCGTGTGGCGCAGCGCGCCGGAGGGAGAAGTCCCCGGGAGGAAGTGACTGGTCTCGGAGCAGGGAAAGCAGCGTCCCAGCCAGGGTGCTGTCCCGCTGGGATTTCAGCAGGCTCGCGGGCGGGGCGTGAGTGCGGGGTCCAATCTTATTACCCTGAATTGACCCAGGGGGCGGGCCCACCTGGTCGTGCGGGTGACGCCCACCCAATTCGCGCGTGCGGTGCGGCGCTCAGGAAGGGGAAGTCCCCGGGAGGAAGTGACTGGTCCCGGAGCGGGGAAAGCAGTGTCCCAGCCGGGAGTTGTCCCGCTGGGATTTGGGCGCACGCGCGGCGGGGCGTGACCGTGGGGTCCAAGTATATTCGCCTGAATAGACCCTGGGGGCGGGCCCACCCGCTCGTGTAGGCAACGCCCACCCAGTTCGCACGAGCAGTGCCGCGCACCAGAGGGAGAAGTCCCCGGGAGGAAGTGACTGGTCTCGGAGCGGGGAAAGCAGCGTCCCAGCCGGGGACCCGTCCCGCCCGGATTTTGGCAGACGGGGGCGGAGCGTAAACGCGGTGTTCAGCTCTATATTCTGTGGTGCTACACTCCTAGCTCTCTGATCCCTCCCCCACCCTTCCCAGGCGGCTCCATTAACATCCGAATACCTGGAGCCAGAGGGAGAATTCAGATAGGGATCTGAATGCATTTTTTTTAAGCTGATTACCTGGAAAATCTAGTTTCCCAGTGATGGCTCGGAGACAGCAGTCCATATCAAACCACATAAAGAAACAGACCATGACAGCTTCTCCAACCCCCCAAACAAAAGAATCAAAATCTTTCCCAAATGAAGATACAATCCTGGAATTATCAGATACAGAATATAAAAAACTAATTTACAGAATGCTTAAAGATATCACAAATGAAATTAGGATAAATGCAGAAAAAGCCAAGGAACACACTGATAAAACTGTTGAAGAACTCAAAAAGATTATTCAAGAACATAGGGGAAAAATTAATAAGTTACAAGAATCCATAGAGAGACAGCATGTAGAAATCCAAAAGATTAACAATAAAATTACAGAATTTGACAACGCAATAGAAAGCCAGAGGAGCAGACTCGAGCAATTAGAATGTAGACTGGGACTTCCGGAGGGCCAGGGAAACAACACCAACATAGCTGAAAAAAAATCAGATAAAAGAATTTAAAAAAATGAAGAAACCCTAAGAATCATGTGGGACTCTATCAAGAAGGATAACTTGTGAGTGATTGGAGTCCCAGAACAGGGAGGGGGGTCAGAAAACACAGAGAAAATAGTTGAAGAACTCCTGACACAAAACTTCCCTGACATCATGAAAGACGAAAGGATATCTATCCAAGATGCTCATCGAACCCCATTTAAGATTGATCCAAAAAGAAAAACACCAAGACATATTATCATCAAACTTGCCAAAACCAAAGACAAACAGAAAATTTTAAAAGCAGCCAGGGAGAAAAGAAAGGTTTCCTTCAAGGGAGAATCAATAAGAATAAGTTCAGACTACTCAGCAGAAACCATGCAGGCAAGAAGGGAATGGGACGACGTATACAGAGCACTGAAGGAGAAAAACTGCCACCCAAGGATCACATATCGAGCAAAACTCTCTCTGAAATATGAAGGAGAAATTAAGATATTTACAGATAAACACAAGTTTAGAGAATTTGCAAAAACTAAACCAAGACTGCAAGAAATGCTAAAGGAGATTGTTTGGCCTGATGACCAATAATATCAGGTACCAGCACAATACAAGGTCACAAAACAGAACGTCCTGATATCACCGCAACTCAAATAGGGAAAGCACAAAAACAAACAAATTAAGACTAATTCTAAAAAATAAATAAATAAACAAAATAATACACATAACAGGAAATCATGGAAATCAATAGATAAACTATCACAATAATCAAAAAGAGGGACTAAATATAGGAGGCCTTGAACTGCCAGATGGAGAGTGATACAAGGCGATATAGAACAATACAAGTTAGGTTTTTACTTAGAAAAATAGGGGTAAATAATAAGGTAACCACAAAAGGGAATATCAATTCCATAACTCAAGAAAAAAGCCAAGAAAAACGTAACGACTCAACAAACACGAAGTTAAACATTATGAAAATGAGGATCTCACAAGCTACTAAGAAAAACATCTCAGCACAAAAAAGCATGTGGAAAAATGAAATGGCCAACAACACACATGAAAAGGCATCAAAATGACAGCACTAAAAACTTATTTATCCATAATTACGCTGAATGGAAATGGACTAAATGCACCAATAAAGAGACAGAGAGTCACGGACTGGATAAAGAAACACGATCCATCTATATGCTGCCTACAAGAGACACACCTTAGACTTAGAGACACAAACAAACTAAAACTCAAAGGATGGAAAAAAATATATCAAGCAAACAATAAGCAAAAAAGAAGAGGAGTAGCAATATTAATTTCTGACAAAATAGACTTTAGACTTAAATCCGCCACAAAGGATAAAGAAGGACACTATATAATGATAAAAAGGACAATTGATCAGGAAGACATAACCATATTAAATATTTACGCACCCAATGACAGGGCTGCAAGATACATAAATCAAATTTTAACAGAATTGAAAAGTGAGATAGACACCTCCACATTTATAGTAGGAGATCTCAACACACCACTTTCAGAGAAGGACAGGACATCCAGTAAGAAGCTCAATAGAGACACAGAAGACCTACTTACAACAATCAACCAAATTGACCTCATTGACTTATACAGAACTCTCCACCCAACTGCTGCAAAATATACTTTTTTTCCTAGTGCACATGGAACATTCTCTAGAATAGACCACATATTAGGGCATAAAACAAATCTTTGCAGAATCCAAAACATCGAAATATTACAAAGCATCTTCTCAGACCACAAGGCAATGAAGCTAGAAATCAATAACAGAAAAACTAGGGAAAAGAAATCAAATACTTGGAAAATGAACAATACCCTCCTGAAAAAAGACTGGGTTATAGAAGACATCAAGGAGGGAATAAGGAAATTCTTAGAAAGCAACGAGATTGAAAATACTTCCTATCAAAACCTCTGGGACACAGCAAAAGCAGTGCTCAGAGGCCAATTTGTATCGATAAATGCACACATACAAAAAGAAGAAAGAGCCAAAATCAGAGAACTGTCCCGACAACTTGAACAAATAGAAAGTGAGCAACAAAAGAACCCATCAGGCACCAGAAGAAAACAAATAATAAAAATTAGAGCTGAACTAAATGAATTAGAGAACAGAAAAACAATTGAAAGAATTAACAAAGCCAAAAGCTGGTTCTTTGAAAAAATCAACAAAATTGATAAACCATTGGCTAGACTGACTAAAGAAAAACAGGAAAGGAAACAAATAACCTGAATAAGAAACGAGAAGGACCACATCACAACAGAGCCAAATGAAATTAAAAGAATCATGTCAGATTACTACGGAAAATTGTACTCTAATAAATTTGAAAACCTAGAAGAAATGGATAAATTCTTGGAACAATACTACCTACCTAAACTAACACATTCAGAAGTAGAACAACTAAATAGACCCATAACAAAAAAAGAGATTGAAACGGTAATCAAAAAACTTCCAACAAAAAAAAGTCCTGGCCCAGACGGCTTCACTGCAGAGTTCTACCAAACCTTCAGAGAAGACTTAACACCATTACTACTGAAGGTATTTCAAAGCATAGAAAAAGACGGAATACTACCCAACTCATTCTATGAAGCTACCATCTCCCTGATACCAAAACCAGATAAAGACATTACAAAAAAAGAAAATTTTAGATCTATATCCCTCATGAACATAGATGCAAAAATCCTCAACAAAATTCTAGCCAATAGAATCCAACAACACATCAAAAAAATAATTCACCCTGATCAAGTGGGATTTATACCAGGTATGCAAGGCTGGTTTAATACCAGAAAAACCATTAATGTAATCCATCACATAAATAAAACAAAAGATAAAAACCACATGATCTTATCAATAGATGCAGAAAAGGCGTTTGACAAAGTTCGAGACCCATTTATGATAAAAACTCTTACCAAAATAGGAATTGAAGGAAAATTCCTCAACATAATAAAGGGCATCTATGCAAAGCCAACAGCCAATATCACTCTAAATGGAGAGAACCTGAAAGCATTTCCCTTGAGAACGGGAACCAGACAAGGATGCCCTTTATCACCGCTCTTATTCAACATCATACTTGAAGTCCTAGCCAGGGCAATTAGGCTAGACAAAGAAATAAAGGGTATCCAGATTGGTAAGGAGGAAGTAAAGCTATCACTATTTGTAGATGACATGATCGTATACACGGAAAACCCTAAGGAATCCTCCAAAAAACTACTGAAACTAATAGAAGAGTTTGGAAGAGTCTCAGGTTATAAAATAAACATACAAAAATCACTTGGATTCCTCTACATCAACAAAAAGAACACCGAAGAGGAAATAACCAAATCAATACCATTCACAGTAGCCCCCAAGAAGATAAAATACTTAGGAATAAATCTTACCAAGGATGTAAAAGACCTATACAAAGAAAACTATAAAACTCTGCTACAAGAAATTCAAAAGGACATACTTAAGTGGAAAAACATACCCTGCTCATGGATAGGAAGACTTAACATAGTAAAAATGTCTATTCTACCAAAAGCCATTTATACATATAACGCACTTCCAATCCAAATACCAATGTCATACTTTAAAGGGATAGAGAAACAAATCACTAATTTCATATGGAAGGGAAAGAACCCCCGGATAAGCAAAACATTACTGAAAAAGAAGAAGAAAGTGGGAGGCCTCACCCTACCTGATTTCAGAACCTATTATATAGCTACAGTAGTCAAAACAGCCTGGTACTGGTACAACAACAGGCACATAGACTAATGGAACAGAATTGAGAACCCAGATATAAATCCATCCACGTATGAGCAGCTGACATTTGACAAAGGACCAGTGTCAGTCAATTGGGGAAATAATAGTCTTTTTAACAAATGGTGCTGGCATACCTGGATATCCGTTTGCAAAAGAATGAAACAGGACCCATACCTCACACCATGCACAAAAACTAACTCCAAGTGGATCAAAGACCTAAACATAAGGACTAAAATGATAAAGATCATGGAAGAAAAAATTGGGACAACCCTAGGAGCCCTAATACAGGGCATAAACAGAATACAAAACATTACCAAAAATGATGAAGAGAAACCAGATAACTGGGAGCTCCTAAAAATCAAACACCTATGCTCATCTAAAGACTTCACCGAAAGAGTAGAAAGACCACCTACAGACTGGGAAAGAATTTTCAGCTATGACATCTCCGACCAGCGCCTGATCTCTAAAATCTACATGATTCTGTCAAAATTCAACCACAAAAAGACAAACAACCCAATCAAGAAGTGGGCAAAGGAGATGAACACACATTTCACTAAAGAAGATATTCAGGCAGCCAACAGATACATGAGAAAATGCTCCCGATCATTAGCCATTAGAGAAATGCAAATTAAAACTACGATGAGATTCCATCTCACACCAACTAAAACTAGACTGGCATTAATCCAAAAAACACAAAATAATAAATGTTGGAGAGGCTGCGGAGAGATTGGAACTCTCATACACTGCTGGTGGGATTGTAAAATGGTACAACCACTTTGGAAATCCACCTGGCGTTATCTTAAACAGTTAGAAATAGAACTACCATACAACCCAGAAATCCCACTCCTCGGAATATACCCTAGAGATACAAGAGCCTTCACACAAACAGATATATGCACACCCATGTTTATTGCAGCTCTGTTTACAATAGCAAAAAGCTGGGAGCAACCAAGATGTCCATCAACGGACGAATGGGTAAATAAATTGTGGTATATTCACACAATGGAATACTACACATCAATAAAGAACAGTGACGAATCTCTGAAACATTTCATAACATGGAGGAATCTGGAAGGCATTATGCTGAGCGAATTGAGTCAGTTGCAAAAGGACAAATATTGTATAGGACCACTATTATCAGATCTTGAGAAATAGAAAAAACGGAGAAGAACACATACTTTTGTGTTTACAAAGGGGGGAGGGAGGGAGGGAGGGAGAGGGCTTTTTATTGATCAATCTGTAGATAAGAACTGCTTTGGGTGAAGGGAAAGACAACACTCAATACAAGGAAGGTCAGCCTAATTGGACTGGATGAAAAGCAAAGAGGTTTCCGGGATAAAATGAAAGCTTCAAAGGTCAGCAGAGCAGGGGCTGGGGTCTGGGGAACTTGGTTTGAGGGGACTTCTAAGTCAATGGGCAAAATAATTCTATTATGAAAACACTCTGCATCCCACTTTGAATTGTGGCGCCTGGGGTCCTAAATGCCAACAAGCGGCCATCTAAGATACATCAATTGGTCTCAACCCACCTGGAGCAAAGGCAAAGGAAGAACACCAAGGTCACACGACAACTAAGAACCCAAGAGACAGAAAGGGCCACATGAACCAGAGACCTACATTATCCTGAGACCAGAAGAACTAGTTGGTGCCCGGCCACAATCGATGTCTGCCCTGTCAGGGAGCACAACAGACAACTCCTGAGGGAGCAGGAGACCAATGGGATACAGACCCCAAATTCTCATGAAAAGACCATACCTAATGGTATGATTGCAACTAGAGGAATCCCAGAGACAATGCTCCCCAGAATTTCTGATGGCACAGGACAGGAACCATCCCCGAAGACAAATCATCAGGCATGAAAAGGACTGGTCAGTAGGGGGGAGAGAGATGCTGATGAAGAGTGAGCTAATTAAATCAGGTGGACACTGGAGAGTGTGTTGGCAACTCTTGACTGGAGGGGGGATGGGAAGATAGAGAGAGAGGGAAGCTGGCAAAATTGGCATGAAACGAGAGACTGTAAGGGCTGACTCAATAGGAGGAGAGCAAGTGGGAGAAGGGAGTAAGATGTATGTAAACCTCATGTGACAGACTGATTGGAATGGTAAATGTTCACTTGAAGCTTAATAAAAATTAAAAAAAAAAATGTTTCTGCATGATATGCAGGCACCACTTCAAAGTGGACAGTGGCAGCACTACACCCCCTTTCTGGGATCTCCCTGAAAGACAGTGGGGAAGGGAAGTCCTCTCAATGAGCAGAACTTGGAGCAGTGCACCTGGTTGTTCACTTTTCTTTGAAGGAGAAATGGCCAGATGTGTGATTATATACTGATTCATGGGCTCTGGTCGATGGTTTGGCTGAAGGGCCAGGGACTTGGAAGGGACATGATTGGAGACAAGGAAGTATGGGGAAGACGTATGTAGATAGATGTCTCTGAATGGGCCAAAGAAGTGAAGACATTTGTGTCTCATGTGAATGCTCACCAAAGGGTGACCTCAGCAGAGGAGGATTTTAACAATGAATGGAGAGGATGACACTTTCTGTAGAAACCAGTCATCCTCCTCCCCCAGCCACTCCTGTCATTGCCCAAAGGGCTCACGAACAAAGTGGTCATTGACAGGGATGGAGGTTATGCATGGGCTCAGCAACATGGACTTCCACTCACCAAGGCCAACTTGCCTCCAGCCACTGCTGAGTGCCCAATCTGCCAGCAACAGAGATCAACACTGAGTCCTTGAATGACATCACTCCTCAAGGTGATCAGCTAGCAACTCATTAGTAGGTTGGTTACATTGGACCACTTCCATCATGGAAACCTCAGTGTTTTGTCCTTACTGGAATAGGCACTTACTCTGGATATGAATTTCCCTTCCCTGCATGCAATGCTTCTGCCAAAACTACTATCCGCATGCTTACAGAATGTCTCATCCACCGTCATGGTATCCCACAGAACATTGCCTTGATCAAGGGACGCACTTTACAGCAAAGGAAGTGTGGCAGTGGGCCTGTGCTCATACATTACACTGGTCTTACCATGTTCCCCATCATCCTGAAGCAACTGGCTTTACGGAATGATGGAATGGCCTTCTGAAGACACAATTACAGCATCAGCTGGGGGACAATACTTTGCAGGCTTGGGGCAATGTTCTTCAGGAGGCTGTATATGCTATAAACAAGCATCAAATATATGGTGCTGTTTCTCTATAGCCAGGATTCATGGGTCCAGTAATCAAGGTGTGTGACACCACACACTATTACTCCTAGTGACCCACTTACAAAATTTTTGCTTCCTGTATCTGTCACCCTATGCTCTGTGGGTCTAGACGTTTTAGTTCCAAAAGGAGGAGTGCTCCCACCTGGAGACACATCACTGATTCCATTGAACTGGAAGTTAAGAATGCCACCCAGGCATTTTGGGCTCCTCATGCCTCTGGATCAACAGGCAAAGAAGGGAGTTGCCATATTTACTGAGGTGCTTGCTGAAGGTAAAAGGAGTATGGAATGGGTGGTAGAAGAAGGTAGTTCTAAAGACCAGCTATGACCACATGACCAGTTGAAGAAATGAGGACTGTAGTTGTTACGAGCGTTTCTTCCTTGTATGTGTGCATCAAATATTTTTGTTTTCTTCACTTATAAAACTTAAGATGTAAACAGGGCTAGTGCATTTTTGTTTGTATGTGTGTTAGTTGTATCACGTTAGGCACAAACATGACTTTATACTTGTCTTTATTTAGAGATTATACAAGGCTTAAGGAGATGTGTACAGGTGCCAAGTTGGCAAGGGGTGGACTATGATGGTTAAGGTGGTGTGTGAACTTGTCTGGGCCATGATTCTCAGTGGTTTGGCAGCTGCGATGTAGTTTGCCAGTTACATAATGATGTAATCACATCCAAGATGAGATCTGATATCGTGTAATCACTTTCATGATGAAATCTGCTATGAGCAGCCAATTAGTTGAAAGAAAATTTCCTTGGGGGTGTGGCCTGCATCCAATATGTATGGACTTTCTGGCAAAGCTTGCTGGCTTTTGCTCTGCTCTGGATTCTGCATTCGGCTAGTCATCATGTGACCTCCAGCTCTTGGGACTCGAGCTAGCAACCTGCTGTCTTGCCTGTCAATCTTGGATTCACCAGGCTCCACAGCCCATGAGCTGGCAATCTGTCATCTGACCTGCCCATGTTGGATTCAACAGCTCCTGCAGCTACGTGAGTCAAGAGAAGCCTCTAGCCTGGCACCTGACCCACAGACTTGGAACTTTCCATCCTCTACAACCACGGGAGCCATTTCGTTGATATAAATTTCTCTCTTTCTCCCTTTATATATAAACCAAAACCAAACCTGTTGCCGTCTAGTCGATTCTGACACGTAGTGACTCTATAGGACGGAGTAGAACTGCCTCATAGGGTTTTTAGGGAATGGTCAGTGGATTTGAATACCAACCTTTTGGCTAGCAGCTGAGCACTTAACCATTGTCCCACCAGGGTTCCTCAACTCTCACTAAAACCCATTGCTGTGGAGTCGATTCTGACTCATAGTCACCATATAGGACAGAGTAGAACTTCCCCATAAGGTTTCCGAAGAGCAGCTGGTGGATTCGAGCTCTTAACTGCTGTGCCATCAAGGCTCTCGATTCATATTTAAAAAAAAAAAATTAACTGAAAATGTGCCTTTCCCCTACAAAAAGAAGTTAACTCAAAATTTTGGTGTTATTGCCACCGGTTCCAAGTCCAGGACCTTTGAATAATTTCCATTTTTCTTCTCATTTCATCACGATCCCTTGTAACAGATAAGCTAATCTGTAAATTTATTACATCCAAAACCTTATATAAAACAAAGGACAAAAGGAGAGGGTCGCCATTACTTCTGTGTGCATTAGAGCCACAACTCACTGGGCCAGTGTATGAAGAACTTTCAGGAATAATCCTGCCACAGGCTTAGCATCATGTCACAAAGATGCTCAGGGCCAGAGGTTCTGATGCAAACATATGCTATGGTTCCTGGCACCAGAAGTATGTGGGAAATGGTCATAGGAGAAACAAAAATTGAACTGTATGCAGCCACCATTTAGAACATAGAACATTCTTCTAATCATCATATATGTAAAATAATAAGTGGAAGATTCTTTTCTTACGGATTCCGAATGAAAACTACCATTCTCCTCTTTGAAAAATATACTCAATAAGCACACATTTTTCCTTTTTTACAGGAATCCCACGAATTCGATTTTATTTGAATTCTTTTGTTTGCATGACATAAGCCTGTAGCAGGACTACAAAGGTCACATGTTTTATGCATCTAACCTATGAAGTTTCGTCCTACCTATCCTGATGTACCTTGTCCGGATGAGGTCTGGCATTCCAGAAAAAAATAACATGCAAAATGCCACTGATACAGCCAAATGGCTTGAAGGAAAATAAAACTTGTATATCTATTCATCAGTAACTCAATATATATGGTATAAAGATAATATTCACATACTGTTATATATTACAAAATAACATAGCAATGGTTTAAAAATATTTTCAGATTAATTTGATATATTTTTTCAGACCTAAATTCATATATAAGTAAAGGAGTCATCCTAGAAGAAGCCAAAAGTAAAAAGTAAAAGGCTGGCAGAAGTTTCAAAATGTCAAACCCTCTATATTTTAAGAAATTAAAAATTTTCATGGTCAAAATTATCAAGTAAGAAAATGAAAGTAATAGTAAAAAAAAACCCACAATTATTTGTTGAGTCAACAGAACACATACAAATGCTTGCAGCAGTTTCATTCTGACTTTTATTAATCATCGTGATATCTCACTCTGGCCTGTTGTTGTTATTAGTTCCTGTGGAGTCGATTCCACCTCCTAGCAACCCCATGTGTGCAAAGTAGAACTGCTCCCTAGGGTTTTCAGGATGAACTAATTTCATTCAATACTGTTTAATAAAAAAAAGTGTTGCTTTTTTTCAAAATCTTGATTCAATATTACTTACAGAGATTCAAATGGAAATACGATGGGGGGAGAGGAGATAATATTTCCAAGCATATTTTAGGGAAAAATGAAAAAGAAGTCTTAAACTGATATGAGATACTGGCCTGTTTATTTCCAAACCAAATCTCACATATATTGCTTTGTTTGTAAACTATTTTGAACAAGACAGACATTACGTAACTGGATTTTTAGAGTAGATGAATATAGTATTGAAAATTCTCAAAGGTCATGACGATTCCATTGAGCTCAAAATGGCTACAGTGATTTGAATTACATTTAAATCACATATGTTGTTGTTAGGTGCTGTCGAGCCAGTTCTGACTCATAGCGACCCTATGCACAACAGAACGAAACACTGCCTGGTCCTGCGCCATCCTGACAATCGTTGTTATGCTTGAGCTCATTGCTGCAGCCACTGTGTCAATCCGCCTCGT
Source organism: Elephas maximus indicus (assembly GCF_024166365.1). NCBI lineage: Eukaryota > Metazoa > Chordata > Mammalia > Proboscidea > Elephantidae > Elephas > Elephas maximus. The sequence continues at coordinate 41,590,447 of NC_064829.1, read as the reverse complement.
TGAGGGTCTTCCTCTTTTCTGCTGACCCTGTACTCTGCCAAGCATGATGCCTTTCTCCAGGAACTGATCCTTCCTGACAACATGTCCAAAGTATGTAAGATGCAGTCTCACCATCCTTGCTTCTAAGAAGTATTCTGGCTGTACTTCTTCTAAGACAGATTTGTTCGTTTTTTTGGCAGTCCATGGTATATTCAATATTCTTCACCAACACCACAATTCAAAGGCGTCAATTCTTCTTCGGTCTTCCTTATTCATTGTCCAGCTTTCACATGCATATGATGTGATTGAAAATACCATGGCTTGGGTCAGGGGCACCTTAGTCTTCAGGGTGACATCTTTGCTCTTCGACCCTTTGAAGAGGTCCTTTGCAGCAGATTTGCCCAATGCAATGCGTTTTTTGACTTCTTGACTGCTGCTTCCATGGCTGTTGATTGTGGATCCAAGTAAAATGAAATCCTTGGCAACTTCAATATTTTCTCTGTTTATCATGATATTGCTCATTGGTCCATTTGTGAGGATTTTTGTTTTCTTTATGTTGAGGCGCAATCCATACTGAAGGCTGTGGTCTTTGATCTTCTTTAGTAAGTGCTTCAAGTCCTTTTCATTTTCAGCAAGCAAGGTTGCGTCATCTGTATAATGCAGGTTGTTAATGAGTCTTCCTCCTATCCTGATGCCCAGTTCTTCTTCATATAGTCCAGCTCCTCATATTATTTGCTCAGCATACAGATTGAAGAAGTATGGTGAAAGAATACAACCCTGATGCACACCTCTCCTGACTTTAAACCAATCGGTATCCCCTTGTTCTGTCCGAACAACTGCCTCTTGATCTATGTAAAGGTTCTTCATGAGCACAATTAAGAGTTCTGGAATTTGCATTCTTTGCAATGTTATACATAATTTGTTATGATCCACACAGTCAAATGCCTTTGCATAGTCAATAAAACACAGGTAAACTTCTTTCTGGTATTCACTGCTTTCAGCCAGGATCCATCTGACATCAGCAATGATATCCCTGGTTCCACATCTTCTTCTGAAACCTGCCTGACTTTCTGGCAGTTCCCTGTTGATATACTGCTGCAGCCGTTTTCAAAGTCTGATCCCCAGAATTGCAGCATTGCATCATCTGAGAATTTGTTAGAAATCGAAATTCTGGAGGGCTAGCCCAGAATGATTGAATGGAGTTCAGCAAACTATATTTTAACCAGTCTTGTGGGTGATTCTGGAGCCCTGGTCACCCAGTGGTTAAGAGCTCGGCTGCTAACCAAAAGGTCAGTAGTTCAAATTCATCAGCACTCCTTGGAAACCCAATGGGGCGGTTCTGCTCTGTCCTATAGGGGCACTGTGAGTCAGAATCGACTAAATAATGAGAAATATGTATAAAATGGTAAGTCAGTGAACCAGATACCACATACCTCTCTCTCTGTTGCGCTCTCTGCCAATGTGACAAACTGATCAGTTCACAGTTTTTGTGCATTACTATTATAATTTTTGACTTTTTTTTTTGTCAACCAAAAGCTATTACCTTTATCTTTATTCAAACCATAAAACCATTTCTGGATAATTATAAACTGGGATTGAGTATATTCCTGGTCAGTCTGTAAACTGGGATTGAGCACATTGCTGGTCAGTCTTTCCTTAACACAGCTGCTGTGAACAGTGAGGACAAAGTCCTCATTTAAAGCACTAATTAGAATGTAGATGTAGGCCACGTGAAGCGCCTTCTCTTAATCTCATTGGAGAAAAAAGCTGCTTCTGTAGGGTCGCTGTGAGTCAGAATCAAGTCGACGGCAATGGGTTTGGTTTTTTGTGGTTTATAGCACCTGAAGTTATGGATTACTTAGGAATTTTGCAAGTTCTATGTTTTCTCAGTTTTGTTTGTAGATGGAATGTTTTAAACACTCAAGTTTACTTCTTTAAAAAAGTCTAAGTGTAGGAAAAGTCTACTCATTGTAAAGCTATCTGTGCCTTGAAATACGTAAACAAAAATATTTTAAGCACTCAAAAATATATTTTCAAAGATGAGAAGTAAACACAAACGAGGCGCTAAAAAATAATTCAAGGACTTTGATATAGCCGGATTATGACATTTTAATTAAATGTTTGTTTTGAGATAATTATAGATTCACATGCATTTGTAAGTAATTTATAGAGATACCGTCACACACTGGATAATAATTTTTCAACTACAATTTAGGAAGATGCTTTAGGTCTTTTGGATAAAACAATGGAGATACAACAGGCTCTTAAGTTGGAAACAAATGAAGGATGTATTAGTTTTTCATCTTTATATTTATTTAATAAAGAATTGAGGAAAAATTCAGATAAAACATTAATGGAATATGACAAATCAATGAAGATGAAAAATGAAATCAATAGGCATTATTCTGACATTGAGGAGTGACCTGTAATAAGAAAAATCAGATGATACCAAAGGCAGTATTTCTTAAGGAGAAAGAAATAATCCAATTAATGAAGAGAAATGAATCATATAAACACATTGGGATAAGACTGAGTTTCCTGCTGGATTTGGCAGAAAATACATCTATCAATGAAGAAAGCGTGAAACTTATAAATGTCACTTTAATGAAGACATGGGTGACAAATTAATTAAGGAAAACTTGAAACGCCCTGAAACGTTACCACTCAGACATGAAAGGAACTTGATTAAAGGTTTCCCCAAACTGAAAATAACCTGACAATGTGCATGATATTACCAATAATTAATTTGAAGACCAAAGAAGACTTCTAAACTCTCAACAATAAAAAATACATTCCGATTAGACTGCCTGAAGACTGAATTATTTGTCTATTAGCTCTATAGAATATACTGTTACAAGTTTCATGTCATATGAAGAGGTAATGCAAGAACATAGGACCAAGAAGTGTCGAAATCAAGATGTAATACAGAGATGCACCAGGGAGTTAATCGATTTAGGAAATATAACTTTTCTGTATTTTGTCATGTTTGTGGTATTTATCAGCTTTTTAAAAATTTTGTAATTTATTGTGATTTTTCTCATTTTAAATAAATATTCACTTTTGTATGCAATTTTTCAAGTGAGCCTCCCCTCCCCCCCAAATTTTATAAGCTTAGGCAACCCATAATTTGGATCTGCTCATTTCTGTAAACCTAGGGCAATGCCGGGCATGAAGTTAAAAAAAAAAAAAAAAGTTGTTGTAGAATTATCCTGCAGGACAGAGTGGAAGAAGTTGGAAACCATCGAGTTTCCAAGGCTGTAATTTTTACAGATGTAGACTGCCACAGGTTTCTCCCTCGGACCTGCTGGTGGGTTCGAACCACTGACCTTTCGGTTAGCAGCCAAGCACGTTAACCATTGGGCCACCAGGCCTCCTTGGTATGAAGTAAATGCTCTTTAAATGTTGTTGAATAAATGAATGTCTTGGTAGAAAGTCATAATGAGGGGAGCCGAAGCCACTCATGGCATTCATAGAGTTTCACTCTTTTTACTTTGAAAGTTTAAAATGTGCTCAAAAGTAGAGAGTATGATACAAAGACCCACTAATACCCATCATCCAGTTTCAGCAGTTAAGATTTTCCCACACTTATTTTTTCACTTTTTTTTTTTCCTTTACTATTTTAAAGCAAATCTCAGACGTCCTATTCACTCCTTCATACCTCATCCTGTCTATCTAACAAGTGTGGACATTACCTTACATAAATATTTACTTAACCAAAAGCTGGCTTATTACATCCAACACAATCAATAATTCCATGTTATCATCTAATTACCCCCATCATAATTAAATAATGCCAATTTTCTCAAAAGTACCTTTTTGTCTTTGGTTTATTTGAATCATGATACAAACAAGGTGCATGTTCTTTTTCTTTTTTTTTTTTTTTACGTCTTTTAAGTCTTTTTTAATATGTGCCACCTTTTTTTTTCTGTAGCACTAACTTATTGCAGAACCTGGGTCAATTGTCCTATAGAATGTTACATATTCTGGATTGTGTGTTTGCTTTCTGTTGCATTATTTAACTTGTTCTTTTATCTGAAATATCAATATGAAGGGAAGTTAGCTCTAGACTAGTGGCTCTCACACTAGTGGTTCTCAAACTTGAGAGTTTGTCACAATTACCTGGAAGGCTTGTTCAGACAGGTTGCTGGGCACTAACCCAGAGCATCTGATTCGGTTGGTCTGTGGTGGGGCCTGAGAATTTTTATTTCTAACAAGCTCCCAGGATGTGCTGATAACGCTGGTCTTGCAGCCACAGTTTAAGAACCACTGCCTCTAGATTGAGGCTTGATTAGATTCAGGGTCAATTTGGGGGGCCAAGTTTGCTTTTTAGGTGGTGCTGTATGCTTTATTTTTATCATATCAGGATCATATTTTGTCATCACACTTTTATTATTGATATTTTTATCAGTTCTAGTTACCACGAATCAATTTCTTCTTGTGGTGACCCCCCTGTTTCACAGTAAAACTGCCTCCGTACGGTTTTCAATGGCTGTCGTCTTTCAGAAGTAGATTGCCAGGCCTTTCTTCCAAGATGCCTCTGGGTGGATTTGAACTTCCAACCTTTCAGTTAGTGCACACCTGTTTGTACCACTCAGGGACTCCTACTCCTAACATTTTTGATGATGCTAAAATTTCTCAGTAGATTCAGGTGATGAATAGTGTTTGCAAAAGTAACTGGTAGGAAATTTTTAAAAATGGCAATTTAAAAATTAACTCGGAGGCGGAGCCAAGATGGCGGACTAGGCAGACGCTACCTCGGATCCCTCTTACAACAAAGACACGGAAAAACAAGTGAATCGATCACATACATAACAATCTACGAACCCTGAACAACAAACACAGATTTAGAGACGGAGAACGAACTAATACGGGGAAGCAGCGATTGTTTCCAGAGCCTGGAGCCAGCGTACCAGTCAGGTACGGCACAAGCACAGAGAGCGGCTCCACTCCCCTGAACTTACCCCGGGAGGGGGACCAGCCGGTTCCATGGGCGGCGTGGGACGCAGCCGGTAGGAGAAGTCCCCGGGAGGCAGTGACTGGTCTTGGAGCAGAAAGAGCAGTGTCCGAGCCGGGGAACCGTCCCGCACGGATTTGGACTGGACGCAGGTACGGTATAAACACGGAGAGTTGCTCCACCCCCCTGAACTAACCCCGGGAAGGGGACCAGCCGGGTCGCGCGGGCGGCGTGGAACGCAGCCGGTAGGAGAAGTCCCTGGGAGGCAGCGACTGATATCGGAGCGGGGAGAACAGCGTCCCAGCCGGAACACTCAGTCACGGCACAAGCATGGGGACCTGCTCCACCCATCTGAACTAACACCGGGAGGAGGCCCAACTGGTTCTCGGAGGCGGCACGACCACGTGGCTGGAGGGATGAGAAGTCCCCGGGAGGCAGTGACTGATTTTGGAGTCGAGAGTGCACCGTCCCAGTAGGGGAGCCTTGACGCTGGGCGTGGGGCTGGAAGCGGAGGATCTGACCGTGACTCCAGCGGGCCAGACCCCCCCCCCCGGGCAATCTCCACACAGCCAGCACACATAGGCGACACGCCCCGCAGGAGTCTCAGATATAATAGTCATTCCAAGCAAGACAAGCAACTCTGGCTATATTCTGAGGTGCTACTCTCCTATCTCTCTGTTCCCTCCCCCACCCTCCCCAGGCGGCTCCATTAACATCTGAATAGCCTGAGCCAGAGGGAGAACTCTGATAGGGATCTGACTACATTTTTTTTTTAGCGGATTTTCTGGAAAAACTAGTTTCCCAGTGATGGCTCGGAGACAAAAATCCATATCAAACCACTTAAAGAAGCAGACCGTGACAGCTTCTCCAACCCCCCAAACAAAAGAATCAAAATCTTTCCCAAATGAAGATACAATCTTGGAATTATCAGATACAGAATATAAAAAACTAATTTACAGAATGCTTAATGATATCACAAATGAAATTAGGATAACTGCAGAAAAAGCCAAGGAACACACTGACAAAACTGTTGAAGAACTCAAAAAGATTATTTAAGAACATACTGGAAAAATTAATAAGTTGCAAGAATCCATAGAGAGACAACATGTAGAAATCCAAAAGATTAACAATAAAATAACAGAATTAGACAACGCACTAGGAACTCAGAGGAGCAGACTCGAGCAATTAGAATGCAGTCTGGGACATCTGGAGGACCAGGGAATCGACACCAACATAGCTGAAAAAAAATCAGATAAAAGAATTAAAAAAAATGAAGAAACCCTAAAAATTATGTGGGACTCTATCAAGAAGGATAACCTGAGGGTGATTGGAGTCCCAGAACAGGGAGGGGGAACAGAAAACACAGAGAAAATAGTTGAAGAACTCCTGACAGAAAACTTCCCTGACATTATGAAAGACGAAAGGATATCTATCCAAGATGCTCATCGAACCCCATTTAAGATTGATCCAAAAAGAAAAACACCAAGACATATTATCATCAAACTCACCAAAACCAAAGATAAACAGAAAATTTTAAAAGCAGCCAGGGAGAAAAGAAAGGTTTCCTTCAAGGGAGAATCAGTAAGAATATGTTCTGATTACTCAGCAGAAACCATGCAGGCAAGAAGGGAATGGGACCACATATACAGAACACTGAAGGAGAAAAACTGCCAGCCAAGGATCATATATCCAGCAAAACTCTCTCTGAAATATGAAGGCGAAATTAAGATATTTACAGACAAACACAAGTTTAGAGAATTTGCAAAAACCAAACCAAAGCTACAAGAAATACTAAAGGATATTGTTTGGTCAGAGAACCAATAATATCAGATATCAGCACAACACAAGGTCACAAAACAGAACGTCCTGATATCAACTCAAATAGGGAAATCACAAAAACAAATTAAGATTAATTAAAAAAAAAAATACACATAACAGGGAATCATGGAAGTCAATAGGTAAAAGATCACAATAATCAAAAAGAGGGACTAAATACAGGAGGCATTGAACTGCCATATGGAGAGTGATACAAGGCGATATAGAACAATACAAGTTAGGTTTTTACTTAGAAAAATAGGGGTAAATAATAAGGTAACCACAAAAAGGTATAAGAACTCTATAACTCAAGATAAAAACCAAGAAAAACGTAACAACTCAACTAACATAAAGTCAAGCACTATGAAAATGAGGATCTCACAATTTACTAAGAAAAACGCCTCAGCACAAAAAAGTATGTGGAAAAATGAAATTGTCAACAACACACAGAAAAAGGCATCAAAATGACAGCACTAAAAACTTATTTATCTATAATTACCCTGAATGTAAATGGACTAAATGCACCAATAAAGAGACAGAGAGTCACAGACTGGATAAAGAAACACGATCCATCTATATGCTGCCTACAAGAGACACACCTTAGACTTAGAGACACAAACAAACTAAAACTCAAAGGATGGAAAAAAATATATCAAGCAAACAATAAGCAAAAAAGAAGAGGAGTAGCAATATTAATTTCTGACAAAATAGACTTTAGACTTAAATCCACCACAAAGGATAAAGAAGGGCACTATATAATGATAAAAGGGACAATTGATCAGGAAGACATAACCATATTAAATATTTACGCACCCAATGACAGGGCTGCAAGATACATAAATCAAATTTTAACAGAATTGAAAAGCGAGATAGATACCTCCACAATTATAGTAGGAGACTTCAACACACCACTTTCGGAGAAGGACAGGACATCCAGTAAGAAGCTCAACAGAGACACGGAAGATCTAATTACAACAATCAACCAACTTGACCTCATTGACTTATACAGAACTCTCCACCCAACTGCTGCAAAGTATACTTTTTTTTCTAGCGCACATGAAACATTCTCTAGAATAGACCACATATTAGGTCATAAAACAAACCTTTGCAGAGTCCAAAACATCGAAATATTACAAAGCATCTTCTCAGATCACAAGGCAATAAAACTAGAGATCAATAACAGAAAAACTAGGGAAAAGAAATCAAATACTTGGAAAATGAACAACACCCTTCTGAAAAAAGACTGGGTTATAGAAGACATTAAGGAGGGAATAAGGAAATTCATAGAAAGCAACGAGAATGAAAATACTTCCTATCAAAACCTCTGGGACACAGCAAAAGCAGTGCTCAGAGGCCAATTTATATCAATAAATGCACACATACAAAAAGAAGAAAGAGCCAAAATCAGAGAACTGTCCCGACAACTTGAACAAATAGAAACTGAGCAACAAAAGAATCCATCAGGCACCAGAAGAAAACAAATAATAAAAATTAGAGCTGAACTAAATGAATTAGAGAACAGAAAAACAATTGAAAGAATTAACAAAGCCAAAAGCTGGTTCTTTGAAAAAATTAACAAAATTGATAAACCATTGGCTAGACTGACTAAAGAAATACAGGAAAGGAAACAAATAACCCGAATAAGAAATGAGAAGGACCACATCACAACAGAACCAAATGAAATTAAAAGAATCATTTCAGATTATTATGAAAAATTGTACTCTAACAAATTTGAAAACCTAGAAGAAATGGATGAATTCCTGGAAAAACACTACCTACCTAAACTAACACATTCAGAAGTAGAACAACTAAATAGACCCATAACAAAAAAAGAGATTGAAACGGTAATCAAAAAACTCCCAAAAAAAAAAGCCCTGGCCGGGACGGCTTCACTGCAGAGTTCTACCAAACTTCCAGAGAAGAGTTAACACCACTACTACTAAAGGTATTCCAAAGCATAGAAAATGACGGAATACTACCCAACTCATTCTATGAAGCCACCATCTCCCTGATACCTAAACCAGGTAAAGACATTACAAAAAAAGAAAATTATAGACCTATATCCCTCATGAACATTGATGCAAAAATCCTCAACAAAATTCTAGCCAATAGAATCCAACAACACATCAAAAAAATAATTCACCCTGATCAAGTGGGATTTATACCAGGTATGCAAGGCTGGTTTAATATCAGAAAAACCATTAATGTAATCCATCACATAAATAAAACAAAAGACAAAAACCACATGATCTTATCAATTGATGCAGAAAAGGCATTTGACAAAGTCCAACACCCATTTATGATAAAAACTCTTACCAAAATAGGAATTGAAGGAAAATTCCTCAACATAATAAAGGGCATCTATGCAAAGCCAACAGCCAATATCACTCTAAATGGAAAGAACCTGAAAGCATTTCCGTTGAGAACGGGAACCAGACAAGGATGCCCTTTATCACCGCTCTTATTCAACATCATACTTGAAGTCCTAGCCAGGGCAATTAGGCTAGACAAAGAAATAAAAGGTATCCGGATTGGCAAGGAAGAAGTAAAGTTATCACTATTTGCAGATGACATGATTATATACACAGAAAACCCTAAGGAATCCTCCAGAAAACTACTGAAACTAATAGAAGAGTTTGGAAGAGTCTCAGGTTATAAAATAAACATACAAAAATCACTTGGATTCCTCTACATCAACAAAAAGAACACCGAAGAGGAAATAACCAAATCAATACCATTCACAGTAGCCCCCAAGAAGATAAGATACTTAGGAATAAATCTTACCAAGGATGTAAAAGACCTATACAAAGAAAACTACAAAGCTCTACTACAAGAAATTCAAAAGGACATACTTAAGTGGAAAAACATACCCTGCTCATGGATAGGAAGACTTAACATAGTAAAAATGTCTATTCTACCAAAAGCCGTCTATACATTTAACGCACTTCCGATCCAAATTCCAATGTCATATTTTAAGGGGATAGAGAAACAAATCACCAATTTCATATGGAAGGGAAAGAACCCCCGGATAAGCAAAGCACTACTGAAAAATAAGAGGAAAGTGGGAGGCCTCACCTTACCTGACTTCAGAACCTATTATACAGCCACAGTAGTCAAAACAGCCTGGTATTGGTACAACAACAGACACATAGACCAATGGAACAGAATTGAGAACCCAGACATAGATCCATCCACGTATGAGCAGCTGATATTTGACAAAGGACCAGTGTCAATTAACTGGGGAAAAGATAGCCTTTTTAACAAATGGTGCTGGCATAACTGGATATCCATCTGCAAAAAAATGAAACAGGACCCATACCTCACACCATGCACAAAAACTAACTCCAAGTGGATCAAAGACCTAAACATAAGGACTAAAACGATAAAGATCATGGAAGAAAAAATTGGGACAACCCTAGGAGCCCTAATACAGGGCATAAACAGAATACAAAACATTACCAAAAATGATGAAGAGAAACCAGATAACTGGGAGCTCCTAAAAATCAAACACCTATGCTCATCTAAAGACTTCACCGAAAGAGTAGAAAGACCACCTACAGACTGGGAAAGAATTTTCAGCTATGACATCTCCGACCAGCGCCTGATCTCTAAAATCTACATGATTCTGTCAAAATTCAACCACAAAAAGACAAACAACCCAATCAAGAAGTGGGCAAAGGAGATGAACACACATTTCACTAAAGAAGATATTCAGGCAGCCAACAGATACATGAGAAAATGCTCCCGATCATTAGCCATTAGAGAAATGCAAATTAAAACTACGATGAGATTCCATCTCACACCAGCAAGGCTGGCATTAATCCAAAAAACACAAAATAATAAATGTTGGAGAGGCTGCGGAGAGATTGGAACTCTCATACACTGCTGGTGGGAATGTAAAATGGTACAACCACTTTGGAAATCTATCTGGCGTTATCTTAAACAGTTAGAAATAGAACTACCATACAACCCAGAAATCCCACTCCTCGGAATGTACCCTAGAGATACAAGAGCCTTCATACAAACAGATACATGCACACCCATGTTTATTGCAGCTCTGTTTACAATAGCAAAAAGTTGGAAGCAACCAAGGTGTCCATCAACGGATGAATGGGTAAATAAATTGTGGTATATTCACACAATGGAATACTACGCATCGATAAAGAACAGTGACGAATCTCTGAAACATTTCATAACATGGAGGAACCTGGAAGGCATTATGCTGAGTGAAATGAGTCAGAGGCAAAAGGACAAATATTGTATAAGACCACTATTATAAGATCTTGAGAAATAGTAAACCTGAGAAGAACACATACTTTTGTGGTTACGAGGGGGGGAGGGAGGGAGGGTGGGAGAGGGTTTTTTATTGATTAATCAATAGATAAGAACTGCTTTAGGTGAAGGGAAAGACAACACTCAATACATGGAAGGTCAGCTCAATTGGACTGGACCAAAAGCAAGGAAGTTTCCGGGATAAAATGAATGCTTCAAAGGTCAGCGGAGCAAGGGCGGGGGTCTGGGGAACATGGTTTGAGGGGACTTCTAAGTCAATTGGCAAAATAATTCTAATATGAAATCATTCTGCATCCCACTTTGAAATGTGGCGTCTGGGGTCTTAAATGCTAACAAGCGGCCATCTAAGATGCATCAATTGGTCTCAACCCACCTGGAGCAAAGGAAAATGAAGAACACCAAGGCCACACGACAACTAAGAGCCCAAGAGACAGAAAGGGCCACATGAACCAGAGACCTACATCATCCTGAGACCAGAAGAACTAGTTGGTGCCCTGACAGGGAGCACAACAGAGAACCCCTGAGGGAGCAGGAGATCAGTGGGATGCACACCCCAAATTCTCATAAAAAGACCATACTTAATGGTCTGACTGAGACTAGAGGAATCCCGGCGGCCATGGTCCCCAAACCTTCTGTTGGCACAGGACGGGAACCAACCCCGAAGACAATTCATCAGACATGAAAGGGACTGGACAGTGGGTGGGAGAGAGATGCTGATGAAGAGTGAGCTAATAATATCAGGTGGACACTTGAGACTGTGTTGGCATCTCCTGTCTGGAGGGGGGATGGGAGGATAGAGAGAGTGGGAAGCTGGCAAAATTGTCACGAAAGGAGAGACTGGAAGGGCTGACTCATTAGGGGGAGAGCAAGTGGGAGTACGGAGTCAGATGTATGTAAACTTATATGTGACACACTGACTTGAATTGTAAACGTTCACTTGAAGCTCAATAAAAGTTAATAAAAAATAAAAAAAAAGAGTTCCCAGTTTCAGAAAAGATTGAAGTGAACTGAGGTAGGAAGCGAGAATCTGCAGATATTAAACTTAGTATGATTGGTCTTAAAAGATCTTTAGCAATGGGAGCGGCAAGAAAATGACACTACAGGCTGAGAAGCAGAGTTCAGAGTTATAAGAAAGTTCAATTTATATTATGAGAGCAAAAAGCAGTTATTCTGAAAACATTGATCATCCTTTAGGTCTAGGTCCTGGATTTTCTCAGTTCGTAGAGATTGGACTATCTTTACCTTGAATGTCCAAGGGCTACAAATCCTTTGTGACTCCAAGTAGTTCAGTGTACAGTGGGTGATCAGACTGTGTCTCTTACGTGGTATGTAGAAATAATGAATTAGCCTGGCGTATTTGCATCCAGGTAATTGTATTATAACATTTTTTTTCAAATATTGCACATTGCAGTTTAAAAATATATTGTTTATAGTATACTTTTCAAACCCATGGACTATTAGGTAATTTTACATTGTTAATTATCTGAACTATAAAAATAAGGTAGTTTTAAAACTTCATTTCACTGTTAATTTGCAGTGATCTCTTCTAGTTAGATTATCCCTCCTCTGGTTAAATAGTTATGTTAGTGTTTTCCTTAAAACAAGCTACCCATATATTATCATTGCAAAGATGCCCTTTTGAATTGTGCCAATTTAAAATTTCCCATTCTAAAGATTATTCAAAAGCACTTTACTTGTTGAAAGATTTGAGGGTAGCTTCTGCTGTTTACAAAGAGCCCCAGTGGCACAGTGGTTAAAGCCATCGACTGCTAACCCAAAAGGTCAGTGGTTCGAAACCACCAGCGGGAGAAAGATATGATGGTCTGCTTCCATAGAGATTTACAGCCTTGGAAGTCCTATGGGGTCGCTATGAGTCAGAACTGACTCCATGGCAGTGGGTTTGGTTTGGTTCTCCTGTTTACAGAGATATGATTCTCCATTTAATTGAGGCAATCTTTGTATCTGAGTTATTGTGTATGAAATCTGAGTTGTTAATGTTGCTTTGTAATGGTTGATATCTGTACCACTCAAGACTCAATTGCAAGTGACTGAAACCCAACTCAAATTCAAGTGAAAAAAAAAAGAAGATAGGAATGTATGGTATCATAGAAGTGAATGGTATAATAGCTGATTTCAATTGGATCTAGATGTCCAAAGGCTATCACTGGGACTCTTTTATGCTGCTCAGCTCTATGGATTCAACTGGATTTCAGTTTCAGGCAAGCCCTCTCTCTAGAGGCAAAGTTGAGGCATGGATGCCTTGAGTAGGGAAGATTGGGCCCATAGGCTTAGCTGTTTCACCTGGTAGAGACAGGCAGTTTATGGAAGGAAAAGATGCTGAACCAACAAAAAAGTAAGAGATATGGTAGGGCCCATTATTGGCCTCAGACACATTATCAGTGTTTGTGAAAATTGTCTTTGTCAGCATTCATCCTCTTTTATGCATTTATTTTTCTCGTTTTGGAATCTACTCTGATTCAGAAACCCAACATTCTCATTGTTTCTGCTAGCTCCAATGGCCTCCTACTCTCGAACCCCTAATAGTTCTATCCAGTGATGAATGGATAGCCTTTACTTAACCTTCTAGCTCTACCACCTTTCTTAGTGTCTGAGGTTAGCCCAGTCAGTTAAACTTGCTGAATACTAGTTAAATCAAATATAATAGGAATATATTAAGGTCACTCTCAGTCCTGCTGTGACATTCAGCTATGAGGATGGGAAAGTTCCATGTAAATTTTAACATACCACGTGAATACATTATTAAATAACCTCCAACCCAAACAAAGCACATGTTCTCCATTAGATTAACAAAGGATGTGCTGACTTAATATCTGAAAAGCAAATTCAGAGATAGATGATAAATAATGGCATGGGTTTGATATGTCTCATCTCAAAGGTACTTGTCTTTTAAAAGTTGGTGCCAAAAAATAGAGTCTTAGGAATTAATTCCTTCTAATATTACATTAAAACGTCCCGGTAGGTATCCTTTTGAGACAGCATTATTGTTGCTAGTTGCCATCGAGTCGGCTCTGACTCATGGTGACTCACACCATGTGCAGTAGAACAAAACCTTGCCAGACCTGTGTTGTCTTCATGATCGTTGGTACACTCAAGTCCATTGTTACGGCCACTGTGTAATTTGAGTGCCTTCCAACCTAGAGGGTTCATCTTCCAGCACTGTATCACACAGTATTCTATTGTGATTGTTAGGGTTTTCATAAGCTTATCTTTGGATGTAGATTGCTGGACCTTTCTTCCTAGTCTGCCTTAGTTTGGAAGCTCTACTGAAGCCTGTCCACCATGGGTGACCCTGCTGGTATTTGAACTACTGTTGACATTGCTTCCTGCATCATAGTAACATGCAAGCCACCATGACATGATAAACTGACAGATGAGCAGCAGAGAGAGAGCACAGAATAGAGCCAGACTACAGGGGTTAAAATCCTGACTTCTTTTCCTAGCTATGTGACTTTGGGAAAGTTACTTAACTAGTTAGTTAAAAATGAAATGAACAATGTATGTAAAAGACTTGGAAGAGTACCTGACACGTCATAGGTATTCAGTAAATAATTGCTGAACAGATAATGCCCTATGGCACAGTACCTTATCACAGAGCCAGATGTATAATAATATTCATTGAGGGTTTGTTGAAGGAAAAAGTGACTGACATTGAAATAGATATTTGAGGGTTGGAGCAAGAGTTTTTAGAAATCACTGCTGCTCTTCATGTTGGTCTTAAAGTTGTTCCTTACAAGCTTATTCTCTTAAATATATTTTATTCCTAAATCAAATATATCATATTCCAAAATACATTCATTCCTACAGTTGAAAAAAGAGTTCATTGCCATTTCTTCCTATAGATGTTTCTTGTTTAAGACAACTTAGTTTTTCTTCATTTGATTATAGAGTAGGATATCTTTCCTCTAATTTACCCAATAGAAACAAGCAAAATTGTGTGAAGCAATAAGAAATTCATTAAAAACATTATACTAGGGGATTTTAGAGCAAGTGAGAATGCTTATTATTAGCCAAGATTTATAAATCGAGGGTTACTCTTTTGTAAGATGATTTACCAGATAATACATCCAATTTCTTTAGGTAGAATAGTATATTTATTATTATATTAATATATTTATTACTGGATTCATATTAACATATACATAAACCAACAAGGAGCCCTGATGGCACAGTGATGAAGAGTTCGGCTGCTAACGAAAAGGTCAGCAGTTCAAATCCACCAGCTGCTCTCTGGAAACCCTATGGGGCAGTTCTATTCTGCCCTATGGGGTCTCTATGGGTTGGAATCGATGGCAACAGGTTTTAAACCAACAAATATTTTATGTTCTTTCAGTTATACACACACACGCACATGTAATATGTAATCTGAGTAAAAAAAAAAAAAAAAAACTTTTTTCCCCACCTCTTTTAGCTCAAGACAGAACTAGGTATATAAATACTAGTTATAACGTTATCTAGATGAGAGGAAGTTATCTAGCCTTTCTGAAACTGTTTCCTCATCGGTAGAATAAGGAGGATAATACCTCCTCACAGGAAACCAATATACATACAGTGGTTGAAGTGCTCATTTCCTTTGCCCCTGCTTTTCTTCATTATTTGCTTTATGGTATTTGAGATCTCAGAAACTACATTTTACACAATTAAATTAAGTATAGACCATTTCTCTTTAAGCTCTCCTACATCTTAGTTTATCTTTTCAAAAGCATCTAGAATATGCTGTAATGATTGTTGGCCATTGAGATGGTCCCAAAGGGGTTGTGTAAAATAGCTTATTACTGTGCTACACACTGCTGAGTCAAGCTCCATATCACACCATGTTCTTGGATTTCCTTTACTTCTAGCTCACTTCTCCCAAACTCACTCTGAAATTAGCCCTAAGTGTCCCAGGGGGAATTATTTTGAATATTTGTAATCTCAAAAGGAAAAAGAATCAAGTTAACTTTTTATTGAGATGTCCTACATATATATATATAGTAAGTGTACATAGACATATATATGAATAAGTATATATATACTTATACATTATTGTTATATACTTATATATTGTTGCATTCTGCCATCTAGACCATTAAAAAGGCCAGTTTACATTTGAAATGACTGCTTATATTTAAAAATGATTTTTTTTCTTTAGATTTTACAACTAATGATTTTTATATTGGAATACATGCCACTGTTACTCATTTAAGTGTTCTGGCTTTAAATTCAGCATGTCCGCTGTATAGTGTTGGAATATGGAGGAACTAAACAGTGATTAGGATAAAACCTAATTTTTTCTCTTTTCTTCTAAACCAAAATCAGAGGTCATTTTTAAGACTCATAGGCAATTTATAGAGATTTTAAAGCATATTGTCTTATTAACATTTTTAAACACTGTAATATCAATAATTTATTGTACAGTACTTACTGGGCAAGTTAATACAAATATCTATTCTTCAGTTTTCTCATCTGTTTTTAGAATAGTAATACAGCTAAAGTGACTAAGCTCTGATGTGATTTCCATTTCCTACAATATGTGATTGTATGATTCTCTTGCAAAGTTGATAACGGCTTTGACTTTTTTTAGAATATAGATTTTAAATGGAGACAGTCATTGCTCTATAACAGTGACGTGCAATAGAACTTTCTGCAATGACAGAAATGTTACCTATGGCTATGGAGCACTTGAAATGTAACCAAGCGTGACTGAGGAAATGCATTTTTAATTTAACTTTAATGAACTTTGATTTAATTAGAATAGCCACAGCTCTAGAGTTACCAACTCATTTAAACAAGATATGTGAGAAACAGTCGAAGTTAAAAACAAAGCACAAAATTTGTAATACGGGGCGGAAAACTTAATGCCTAAATCGCGCCTTTCTTTTCAGTCGCCCGCGCATAGTTACTCAAGCTACGACTCGGGCAAAAACGAGAGTGTAGACAGAGGTGCTGAGGACCTGTCACTGAACAGGGGAGATGAGGACGAAGACGACCATGACGACCATGAGGATTCTGAGAAAGTGAACGAGACAGACGGAGTGGAAGCTGAGCGGCTGAAAGCTTTTAATGTGAGTCCTTCCACACTCCCAGTGTGGTTTCATTTTTGCCACTTCACTTTCATGTTGTTGCTTGTTGGTAAATGTGGATTATTTTAGAGACATGTTTGTTTAATTTACAGAAGGATTTAAAAAGTACATGAAACACTCTTTGCCAACCAGACACCAGAATTGCTGTGTTTTGTTTAGAATTTTAAAGCCCAATGTGAGCTGAAAACTGGAGTTGTGTTGTGTGAGTATGCATGTTTATCTAGTGGATGAAGGGGGCCTCAGCTTATCCATCGGAAGAGTACGCCTGTCATCAGTTTGTTTTTGTTTTGTTTTGTTCTGTTTTTTTGCTTTTCCAGCTTATCTAATTATGCATGACAAGAGTCGATTGTTTGTTTCCAGAGTTTAGAACACTGTGTAGTGTAGCACTGTAGCAGTCCTATTTATCATTAATAGAGAATTTTATGGGGTGCTTGATTGTCACAGTCTACTGTTATTTCCTGATTATTTTTCTACACAATATTCTATTATTTTCTGTCTGTTTGTCTGTCTTTCTCTCTCCTTTCTAATTTTTATCCAGCCCTTTAGAAAGTCTTTAAAGAGTGTTTGCTTAAAATTCCTGGCTTTCCATTGCAAAGTACTCCAGTGCATAAACCAGAAAAGAGTATTTTCCTATCGATAATCAAGACAGGAAGTTAGGAACAGAAGAGAGCAGCCCTCCAAACCCTTCTCCTCTGTCTTCCTCTTGCCAACAGATGTTTGTCAGGCTGTTTGTAGATGAAAACTTGGACCGAATGGTCCCAATCTCTAAGCAGCCCAAAGAAAAGATCCAGGCTATCATTGACTCATGCAGGCGACAATTCCCTGAGTATCAAGAGCGTGCCAGAAAACGTATACGTACTTACCTCAAGTCCTGCAGGCGGATGAAAAGAAGTGGTTTTGAGATGGTGAGTTTTGAATTAAAACACAGCCCTAGATTCCATCAAAATCCCACATGTAAACCATGACACTATTTTTTTTTTTTCATCTTAGTGTCTTTTTTTTGATTTTTTTCATAACGTCAGGTTAAAGGGGTTTTTGTTTGCTCGTTTGTTTTTTCCCCCTTTTCATCTTACTGAACTATTTATTCCCTTTGTTTATTTAATAGGAATACTTTGTGAGACCAGTGCTCACAGGCCCACATGGTACCATGTTATGGAAAATGAGGGTCATATGACCAAAAAAAAAAAAAAAAAAAAACACAATGAGAACTAGCATCTCTTTCATGTTTGCTTTCTCTCCGTGCTACTTAAGTGGATCTGAGTTTAATCAAGTGTTGGACTGAAATATGAGTTGTTGCTGAAGATGACAAGTGAGAATGGCTTTCTCTGGAATGAAAGGAAATGGATGAATCCATCTAAGTCGTAATATTTTCATACCAATGGTTAACAAACAGCAAGCCTAGAAAATAAAGATCGGGGAATGAATATCCTCATAGGAAAAATAATGCTGTGTTGTATGGGGTCCGTTTATTTGTGTGCTTGTGGGTGGTAACACGAGCTTTATATTCAGCTGGGCTTTGTAGACGGATTAGATTATGCTGACGTTAGATTACTTTCTTGGGTGGGTATTAGATATCCATGTTTTCTGAACTTCATTCTACTTCACTTTGTTCTAATTGTTATATCTAGAAATAGTGCATGCATTGAGGATGTATGTTTTTTTCACTTATGTTTTTTATGCATGTGAACAGAAATGTATTAGAAATTTTCTGAAACCTCTCTTTCTACGCTTATCTTAAGAAGGCTCCATCAAAGCCAAGGTTCTTAGTGTTTGTCATCTGTGCCCTCTAATTTATTGGGGAGGGGGTGATGAGAATAAGAGTTGGGGTAGTTTAGAGAGGTTTGAAGGAGTAAGTCATATATGAGAAATAATTTCGCAAATGTAAAATCCTGTGAAATGAATGACAAAAGTGACAGATTCACTGTCTATTATCAGTTTTTCTACAAAGCCTTGGCTTATAAAAATGTCTTTGATATTTTTTAAAGGAGAAATGACTGTTCTTGAAAGAGAGGCGAGTCTTCCCAGGTGGTTATACACATAGGCTCTGGCCCAGAGAACTTAGTTTCAAGTTCCGTATCTGCCACTTTCTGGCTGTGTGACCAGAGCAAATTACTTAAATTGACTTTGTTTCAGGTTCCTCCTCTGGAAATGATAATAACTCCTAATTTATAGAGCTATGAGAATTATGTTATCAAAGGAAATCTGTGAAAGTCATTCCTCACACACGGTAACCAAAAACCCGTTGCCATCAAGTCGATTCCGACTCCTAGCAACCCTATAGGACAGAGTAGAACCGCCCCACAGGGCTTCCAAGGAGCAGCTGATGGATTTGAACTGCTGACCTTTTGGTTAGCCGCCACGCTCTTAAGCAGTCAGTAAACCTTAACTCTGAAAATATTAACTGCCTGTCAAATATTATTTAGTCAATTGTATTTACAATTGCAGAAAACTGCATTTAATTTTTTGCTTTCTTTTGAGGATAATTACATTGGAGTTGGAGTTTGTCTTACATAAAGCATTTTAAAATAAAAATGGCATAGCTGTACCTGATTAAACTAAATGATGACAATAGAATTGGTATATGTAAAAGAGAACGAAGATTGCTAGAAGAAAACAAAGCTGTTTTCTCCATACTGAATTACTTAAAGATTCACAAGGGTTTTCTCTTTTTTTTTTTTTTTTTACCTGCACAATAGGAGACAGATGACAAAATAATATCTAAATAGGTGTAAAAGCCTCAGGTCAGGATCACTTAGAAAGTAAAGTATAATTCCAGCTAAGTATATCTCATTCAGAATATGATGCACTATATATATTTTCCTTTTTCAAAAACAATAAGGATAATAATATCATGCATCAAGATTCTTGTTTTTACTAGTATCTGACATTGCTACTTTTTTTCCTAATCTTTTAATGTTATTTAGAGACCCTTTTCATTGGTAAAAAGTGTTTCATTTTTCATGTTATAAAATTTATATCAATCATTCTTTAAGAGAAAAATATTTTCTTGAAGAATTCTTAAACTTTCTAAGGGATATTTAAAACTTTTATATTAAGTACTGTTTTTATTATTTTTCTTCCCTTTAATATGCAATATTAGGCATCTATTGAAATAGCCTTTTGGTATTTATGGAACCCAAAACTCATTGCCTTTGAGTCGATACTGACTCATAGCGACCCTATAGGACAGAGTAGAACTGCCCATAGGGTTTCCGAGGAGGAGCTGGTGGATTCGAACTGCTGACCTTTTGGTTAGCAGCCTGTCTCTTAACCAGTGCGCCACTAGGTGTCTGGTATGTATAGGGAAGGACAAAAAAGTTGACGAATACAAAGTTAAGGAGTTTTACAAACTAGTCTTGAAGAAAATATGTTGTATAGAAATGATACAGTAATTAACTTTGAATAATTTTCATTCATTCGTTGATTTGTTTATTTACTCAGCAGATATATATTACGCATAAAATTACATAAAGTCCTGAGATATATTAAGACATGTCTAACTTGTTCATTAGGAAAATAGAACAGTTCCCAGATCTTCAAGATGTGTTGAGGAGACGAGCTGTACGAAGTGAAATGCTTAAGCAATAATGCAAAGTCTTATATAATTCGATGTTAAATGAACGACATGGATGAAAATTGACATCATAGTTTAGCCAATTTTTATTTTATACATTCCTCAGTAATGTATTACTGCAAATAACAAATCTACCATCTAACTGACATTTGGAAATTTGATTTGTTTTATGTATTGCTTCACCGCTATGGAGTGTGAAGGAGGATTGTGTGCCATTTTGAATGTTAATTCTTACCTACGGCAGATACGAAAAGGCATGATTCGCACAGATAAAAATTATAATTAAATATTATACAAAAATGTCCTTCACTCACATAATTTAAAAAATTTATTTATGATAAAATTGACAGTTTTTAAAAATTAAAACATTAAACAAAATTAAACATTAAACAAAAATTAAACAAACAAAAATCTTTTCTTCTCATGTTTTGTGAAAGAGGACATTGAGAAAATCTATCATCTTCAGTATGTGGTTGTTTGTAAATGCTTATTATTAGGAAACACTTAACAAGTCAACAAAGCAGCCTAAACAAGTTTTTAATGTAGGTGATTCTATATCATAATATAAAAGCAGCAGTCAATAAGCTTAGCTCTTGTGGACTAAGGACTAAGAACTTAGCTCTTGTGGACTATTTAGAGTCTCTAAGCTAGAAGCTAAGTACAGTATATATAAAATATTGAACTATATGTTTGCTACCGATTTGATTAAGAAAGTCAAAGAGTTATTCCTATAGAAGTGGTGTATCACAACATGTATTGGTGCTATACTTGAGAAACTTAGCATTCACTATGACTAATTTTCTGCAGCTGTTAATACAAAATCTGTTCATGTTAAATCTACACTTTCCCTAGAGAATTTAAATTTCAATGCATATATTTTTAATTCTTCACTGAATGCATACAGACATTAGAATATGTAATTATATATTCTTATTTCAATAGAGTTATCCAGACCCTGCAGATCTTGTATGCTTAAATAGCCAAAATTTCTTGTCTTTTTTCCAAATAGACTCTATCATGCATTACATAGAACAAAAATATTGTGATGCTTTTCTACACATTTTCACCAGTTCACTGTTACCAGTTGTAATGGATTGAATTGTGTCCCCCAAAAATATGTGTCAACTTTGCTAGGCCATGATTTCCAGTATTATGTGGTTGTCCATTATTTTGTGATCTGATGTGATTATCCTATGTGTTGTAAATCCTAATCTCTATGATGTTGATGAGGCAGGATTGGAGGCAGTTACTCAAGATACAATATATAGGATTAGGTTGTATCTTGAGTAAATCTCTTTTGAGATATAGAAGTGCGAATCAAGCAGAGAGGAGAGGGACCTTATTACCGGAAGAAGAAGAAGAAGCTGAGCACATCCTTTGGACTTAGGGTCCCCATGCTGAAAAGCTCCTATACCAAGGGACGATTGATGACAAGGACCTTCCCCAAAGCTGACAGAGAGAGAAAGCCTTCCCCTAGAGCTGGCACCCCAAGTTTGGACTTCTAGCCTCCTAGACTGTGAGAACATAAATTTCTGTTTGTTAAAGCCATCTAATTGTGGTATTTCTGTTATAGCAGCACTAGATAACTGAGACAGAATTTGGTTCCAAGAGTGGGGTGCTGTTCTAACAGATAGAGGCCAGTAGAGTTTTAAAGTGCCTAATAGTAGAAGCCTGGAGCCCTGGTGGTGCCGCGGTTAAGAGCTCAGCTGCTAACCTAAAGGCCAGCAGTCTGAATCCACTAGCTGCTCCTTGGAAACCCAGTGGGGCAGTTCTATTCTGTCCTGTAGGGTCATGATAAGTCAGCATTGACTCAATAAGAACAGGTTTAGTTGTTTTTTTTTTTAACAGTAAAAGCCTAGATTTCCTTGAAGAGACTGTTGGAATTATGGAATTATGGACATCAAAGACAATGCTGGTGAGGCCTCAAAAGGAAGTGAGGAGAGTTGTAACGCCAGAGAGCACAAATGGTGAGAAGCAGCAGCAGAGAAATGGCAGTAACAGAACCGGGAGACCAGAGTGAGATGGTACAGGAGCCAACCCATGGAGCAAGAGAACTGAGTGCCTCTGGGTACTTATCGGTGGAGCTAGGCTTGCTGACTCATGGATCAATATTGCCGAGTGCCTTCCGGCTGAGGTTTGTATTCTGCTGGTGGAGTGGGGTACCTCCAGGCGCTTATTGGAGGAGCTAAAGAGCTTAGGAACACTTGCCTGAGCAGGGAAGATGCTGAGTCAGCCCAGGAGGCCTAAAGGGCTGAAAGGCCAAGCAACCAGGAAACTGAAGCTGAAGAGACAAGGAACACAGGAAGCAGAGCTGCCTTGGTCTCAAAGGTTGGAGTCACAATCTCTGGGCTCTCGAGTGGTGGAACCACGGCCTACTGGGTCTCAGAGGGTGGGGCCACAACCTCCTAGGTTTCAAAGAGTCAGCTCTTCACCAACTTGGTTCCGGAGCGTGGCACTGCCATTCACAAGTGCCAGTGGGATGAGGCCAGATCTGCTGCTCAAAGCTGAGGGAGTGGGGCTTTCATGCAGAAGGGGCAGAAGAATGGGGCCTGCTGGTACTGCAGATGTAGTGTTGCCACTCAGCCAGACTAGGAGGATGGGACCATCTAAATGCAAAGGACCAGAGTTGCAGTCCCACTGGAGCTGAAAGGTGGAGCTGAAGCCAAGAGCCGAGCAGCCACCACTTAGAATCTGGAGAGTGTGGCCAACACCCGGAGTCTGGAGGGCAGGGCCATTGTCTAAATGGTCTTAGAAAACAGAGGATTATTTTCAAGGCTTTAGAGCTAATATAATGTGTTCTGCTGATTTGCTTGGTGCCTATTATCCCTTCTTTCCCTCCAGTTTCTTCCATTCGTAATGAAAATGTCTACCTGGTGCCTAGTCCACCATTGTACTTTGGAAGCAGATAACTTGTATTCTAGATTTCATAGATGAAGAAGAATTTTGCCCCAGGATGGAATTTGGACTTGGAGTTGATCTAAGACTTTGGGGATGATATGATGTGGTGAAAGTGTTTTACATGTGGCAAGGACATGAATTTTTGTGGGCCAAAGGGTGGAAAGTTATGGGTTGAATTTTGTCCCCCCAAAATGTGTGTCAGCTTGGCTAGGTCATGATTCCCAGTATTATGTGGTTGTCCAGTATTTTGTGATCTGATGTGACTGTACTATGTGTTGTAAATGCTAACCTCTATGATGTTGATAAGGCAGGATTGGAGGCAGTTATGTTGATGAGGCAGGACTCAGTCTACAGGATTAGGTTGTTTCTTGAGTCAGTCTGTTTTGAGATATAGATGAGTGAATCAAACAGAGAAGTGAGGGACCTCGTTACCAAGCAAGAAGAGCCAGGAGTAGAGTGTGTCCTTTGGACTTGGGGTCCCTGTACTGAGTTCCTAGACTAGGGGAAGATTAATGACAAGGACCAGAGCTGACACAGGAAGAAAGCCTTCCACTGGAGCAGACACCTTGAGTTTGGAATCCTAGCCTCCTAGACTGTGAGAGAATAAATTTCTGTTTGTTAAAGCCATCCACTTGTGGTACTTCTGTTATAGCAGCACTAGATGACTAAGATACCAATCATCATAAATCATAAAATCCTTAGTGTTGAAGATAAAAAGACGTATTTTATGAAAAAGAAATCTAATCAATTTGGTCGAGAATACTGAGCTTTCGTTAAATTTTAAGAACCCAGTATGTTTAAATCAATCCTTAGGCAAATATTCCAAGTTGCTTAGTAATTCTGTTGTGAGCCTTTGACTCTCAGGTTTCTCCGGGTACTTCTCTGAGCAGTATTTGTTAATTGTTCCAGAAAAGAAATTAATTTCTCCAAGGCATGCTGATCTTAAATTCAATAAGCACCTATAAAAGATAAGACCCTAAGAGCAAAGCTTTATGCATAAGGTGAGGGTGGCCCATATCCTGAGTATATGCATTATGTGATATGAGTTCTGTTTGTTTCCTGAGTTTGCATTGTTGGAACTCTTTTCACCATGCTTCATATGTTCACATTTATTTCTATAAAACTCAAATGAACATAAAAGGAAGATAGTCCAATAGACATTAACCCATCATTTCTCTTGCATCTCTAATTTTGCTACAGTATCAACTCAGAACAAGTAGGCTAGATCTTTTAATTCAATACTCAGACTTCTAAAAAATTACTTACTTACACTTAGCTGTTTTTTAATATTATTGAGATAGACTATTTTATTTGAAGAAATGAGTCTCATGCAATGTTTTGTAAAAATTTTCCAAGGACATTATCCATTAGGCTACTAAATGTCCAGTATGAAAGACTTCATTTCAGAAGCTACTTTTAGAATTTGATGCAAGGAAAAATTTTTGCTTCTCCTGAGGAAATAGAGTGCTTTCACCTCAGCTCAATGGGAGAACTGTCACTGATATGTTCATTTTTGTGCCCGATTGCCAGAAAGTTCCGACCAAAGTTTTTCCAATCTCCCGATTTTCTTTTTTTTATTTCATCTTGATGGACATATTTCCTTGGTTAATCGGGTAGGAAAAAACGTGAGCTATAAAATTAAAAACAAGTAATTAAGTAATTAGGAAATTGCAAGAAAATTCATCTTTAATGTTTAGGGAAATAGTATATTTTGGGAGGCATTTGATTAATGACACCATTTGCCCGTGTATGTCTAATTCAGCCTAAAGTGGAAGGGATCAGACCATATTTTCAATTCTCAGCTTCCCTGATACCATATTTTTTTTTTTTTTGGTTTGTATTGTCATACACCCTTGCTCACTTAGAATGAACTTTGACTCTTTTTCACATGTGCAGCTTGTATCTTACCAGGCCTTGGATTCAGCTTTTTCTTCCTTTGTTCTGTTTCCTAAATCAGTTCAATAATTTCCAATAGCAGCTACTATATTTTATACTAGTCTTTTATACCTCATGTCTGTACTCTTGACATAATTCTTCTAAATCAGCTCTCTACTTCCATCTTATACTCCATAGAGCTTGGAGCTTGGAGCTTATAATATTTAGACCCTTTTATTAAAGCAAAGGCAATGCCAAATTATAAGCAAAAAATTAGTAAGTAGAAAGATGAACATGTATTTATAGTTAGAAAAGATATTATGTATACCGTACACACAAGACAAAACAACAGACAAAAAACCAACCCTGGAGTCTTTAAATTCAGACCTTTTTCTTCTAATACCTTTTTAGGCAATTTCTAGACATACTTACATATAAATGCTTCTGATTTCAATCTGGCTTCCCTTTCTTACCTAGAATAATTATAACTTGCAGGAATCCTCAGCACTCAGGAGGCCCATCCAGTTGAGGTACCCTGAAACCTAAGCTTTATTGGCTTTATAGTAAATCTGCTTTGTTCCTGGAGTAGTCATCCTAAATTCTGATTCTGATATTTTCAAATTCTTAGTATCTCAGATGAAATTCTAAATTCCTTACTGTAATATTTTAGAGTATGGCCTTTGGAAGCTAAGAGGCCTAGGTTCAATTTTTGGCTTAGCTCAAGTCCTGAACAAGTTATATGAGATTTGTAAGTCTTCATTTCTCTAATGGAGGGGGCTGTGAGTTATTATATATGATAATGCATATAAAACATAGTATATAACCTGGCTTTTCTGTATCCTTTCCTCTAACACATTAAGTTATTTTCCTTTACACATTAAGCCATCAAATGGAACTCCTACTCCTAGTCTCAATACATTCTGTCTTGGCCCACTAATTTTTTTTGGTTCAAAAATTATTGGTACTATTTCCCATTATTTACTAAATATATAAAAATTGAAAAGTAATTAGACTGTAAACAGTCAACATTACTTGTCATTGAAATCTCTTGGTTTTGGCCTGAACTTCATGGAATCCCAGCTCCTACCCTGTCCATCATCCCACTGCAAACATTTAAAAACGCTGGATAAAAGATAATAAGTTTTTTAATAGCTAGATGAGCTCAAAAGAAAGAAAAGGATATTCCCAGGCATCAGAAATGAGTAGAAAATTCATAGCCAGAATGTAAGCCCTTAATTGGGTAGATAAACAACCTAGGAAGGTAGAAAAAGTGAGTGCAGGCCCAAACGTATCAGGGATGGGATCTGAATGCCCACTCAAGTTCAGGAGACATGGTTTTTGGTTCATGATCAAGAAGGAGCATGGATTGAGAACTGTATATAAAGCTGGGACTGTGGAAGAGTTACTTCTCCGTTATGAAACAACTCCAGAAGCAAAAATTATAGGCAATATAAACAATGAAATTAAAGCCTTACTAACCTCCCCCCTCCCCAAAGAAAAAAGAAAACCAAACTCATTGCCGTTGAGTTGATTCCGACTCAAAGGGACCTTATAGGCTAGAATAGAACTGCCCCATACGGTTACCAAAGAGCAGCTGGTGGATTCGAACTGCCCACCTTTTGGTTAGCAGCCATAGCTCTTAACCACTGTACCACCACCTTGCTAGATAGATGGGTTAAATAGAAAATACGATTCAGCCAAAGAGAAAATTGGTAAACTAGACCAGGTTGTTGTTGGGTGCTATCAAGTTGATAAAAAACAAAACAAGTTGATAGAGCTATGGAAATTACCCTCAGAAAGAAAAAAGAGATGGAAAATACAAGAAAGAAGTTAAGAAATACAGATAACATAATAACTAAATATAGATCTAGTAGGCAGTCCAGAGGATAGATCTGAGAGAATGAGGAAGAGACAACATTCAAAGAGATGATGACTGTGAATTTTCCAGAACAGATTAAACCATGAATCCTAAGAATAAAAAAATAGACCAGAACTCAGTAGTATAAATTAAAAAAAAAAAAAACCAAAACAACAAGAACAACAAAAAACTTACAATAACTAATGCCTGGGTACCTCATAATAAAACCACAAGGAATTTTTAAATGTTGCCAAGGAGAAACAGCAGATTATTTAAGTGGAAAAACAGTTAAACTGAACACAATTCTTATCCCCGTAACAACAGATGTCAGAAAACAGTCCTCAAAGGACTAATAGAAAAGCCTTCAAAACTTTCAGGGAAAACTACTTTTAATCAGGAGTCCCTGGGTTGTGCAAAAGGTTACATGCTGATTACTAGCCGAGAGGCCAGTGGTGGTTTGAACTCACTTAGAGGCACCTTGGAAGTAAGGCCTGGTAATCTACTTCTGAAAGGTCACAGCCTTGAAAACCCTATGGAGCAGTTCTACTCTGCACACCTAGGGTCTCCACGAGTCGGACTTGACGGCAAATAACAACCACCACGACAACTTTTAATCTGTAAATCAATGCCCAGCTAATCTCTATAACCAGAGTGCGGTTGAAAGAGACACTTCAGTCAGCTGCTGAGGTTAGCACTCTCAGACTGTCTCTGGACAAATGAACATGTACTTGTTGTTGTTGTTGTGTGCTCCAACTCATAGTGACCCTATAGGACAGCCCCATTAACGTTTCCTAGGCTGTAATCTTTACGGGAGTACATCCGCAGATCTTTTGTCTCATGGAGCAGCTGGGTGGGTTTCACCACCGCCATTCTGGTTGGCAGCCCAGCGCTTCCCTCTGTGCCACCAGGGCTTCTAAAATGTACTCTAGAAAGAAGGAAACTGAACTCAGAAGGAAACAATGAAAAATAAGCCGCACTGGTGGGCAAACCTGAAGAAAAGCACCCTGATTTTATAGTCAGTGGATCTTGGTTCTTATTCTTGCTTTACCAGTTGTTACTTGTGGACCTTGTATCCTTGAGCTTAAGTTTTCTCATGAGGAAAAAAATGTAAACGATAGCACTTATGTTATGCATGAAAACCAAAAACAGTTGAAGTAACAATTGTAAAAACTCCTACTAGCACAGCACCTGACTCATCTGAGGAACGTGAAAAAATGCAATTTAGCCTGAATTTGAATTCCAGGGTTCCTTTTACTAGGAAACCCTTTCTCCTGGTCCCAATCTGTTGAAATATTTGCACGACTCAATCAAATACGTCTTTATCCATTAAACCTCACTCCTAACTAAGAGCAGCCACGGTCTCTTTTTCTTCTGTGTCCAAGTTGTACTTTGTAGTACATATTTTGTAGTTTTTCTTGTCTTATATTACAATTATTTATACATTGGTCTTAGTTCCCTGTTAGGAAGTTATGTTCCTTGAGTCCTATGTTTCTTTAACTTGTTCATCTTCGTATCACCCACAGTATCTTACATAGTACACTTAGTTGCTCATAAAAGCTGTTTAGTACATATTCAATTGAATTGAATTGAAATTATTGAATGAGTGAATGAATAGACATTTACTAATGTGCTACTTTGTGATGGAAACTAGCTGGGAGAAAAATTAATTTTTATTATGTGCTAGTCCAAAAAAAATTTTTTTTTTTTCTAGTCAGCTACATGTTTCACAGTGTTGTGGATTAAATTATGTCACCCAAAAATATGTGTTGTAAATCCTAACCTCTGTGCTTGTGATTATAATCGAATATGGTAATAGGTTGTCTTTGTTATGATAATGAGACAGGATTAGTGTAGGTATCTTGAGTCAATCTCTTTGAGATATAAAAGAGATTAAAGGCAAGCCAGCAAGGAGAGACAGGGGAAGAGAGATGCCAAGCACGTGAAGATTACCCAGGTGGAGAAGCTCAAAAGAGACGAGGACCTTCCTCCAGAGCCAACAGAGAGAGAAAGCCTTCCCCTAGAGCCAGTGCCCTAAATTCGGACTCTAGCTTCCTAGACTGTGAGAAAATGAATTTGTTTGTTAAAGCCATCCACTTGTGGTGTTTCTGTTATAGCAGCACTAGATGACTAAGACAGAATTTGGAATGGAGGTGTAGGATTGCTGCTGTAACAAATACCTAAAAAGTGGAAGTGGTTTTGGAATTGAATAATGGGTTGAGGTTGGAAGAGATTTAAGGTGCCTAATAATTAACTAGATTGCCTTGAAGAGATTTTTTTTAATAATTAAAGCCTAGATTGCCTTGAAGAGACTGTTTATAGAAATATGGATGTCAAAGGCAATTCTGGTGAGGGCTCAGAAGGAAGTGAGGAGAGCTATAGAGAAAATCTCTATCATCTTAGAGAATATATATGGCACCATTAATGGAATGTTGCTACAAATGTGGATGTTAAATATGCTTCTGGTGGGGCTTTAAAAGAAAATGATGAACATGTGAATGGACAATGGAAGAAGGGTGATGCATTTCATGCAGGGGCAAAGAACTTGTCAGAATTATGTTTAAATGTTTGGTGGACGGTAGAACTTGTAAGTGATGAACTTGAACATGTGGCTGATGAGATTTCTAAGCAAGATTTTAAAGGGGCCGTATGGTTTCTCCTTGCTGCTTATGGTAAAATGTGAGAGGAAAGAGATGGACTTAAAAATGAACTGCACAAAATGAAAACAGAACTTAAAGATTAGGAAAATTCTGTTGTACAAACGAAGGACACGTGCCCTAGAATGTTCATCTAGGACGTGGCTACACAATCTTTTGTTAAAAAGATTAAGCCTGTGACTGATGGATCTGACCAACTATCACAGCAGAAAATCCATCAGCTTAGACTGAAGGGGTCAGAGAAAGAATGAAAAAAAGAACACTGCTTCTTGGAATTCTACAGGCAGGAAACAGGCCAAATAAGCTACATCTGTTGCCTTCCAAGAAAAGTAAAGGCCCATCCCTGGAGTGCCTCTGAGATCAGCAGAACTGTTGGAAGGAGCACGAAAAGCAGGGCCTTCTTGGTTTCAAAGAGTGGGGCCACAGCCTCCTGTATTTCAAAGAGTCGGATCTTCGCCAGCTTGGTTCCAGAGTGCAGGGCTGCTGTTAAGGTGTACCAGAGGGATGGTGCTGCCACCCAAAACTGAAAGAGTGGGACTGCCATGCCGAAGGGGCAGAAGAACAGGGTCTGCCAAGGCTGAGGTGGTAGGGTCGCCACTCAGATGGACTAGGGGAATAGGATCACCTAAAGCCGAGGGAGCAGAGTTGCTATTCCAGATGGCCTGGAAGGCAGAGCTGAAATGAAGGCTGAGGGGCCTCTACCCAGAATCTAGAGGGCAGGCCAACACCCAGAGTCTGGAGGGCAGGGCCATTGCTTAGATGGTCTCAGAGAACAGAGGATTATTTGCAAGTTTTGAGAGTGGTTATAATTGGTTCTGCTGAGTTTTGGACTTGCTTGGTGGCTGTTATCTCTTCTTTCCCTTCAGTTTCTCCCACATGTAATGGAAATGTCTACCTTGTGCCTGTTCCACCATTGTGCTTTGGAAACAGATAGCTTGTATTCTAGATTTCACAGGTTCACAGATGAAGAGGAATTTTGCCTCAGGATGGAATACACCTAAAGTCTCACCCATATTTTATTTAGGCGATTCAGAAGATGGGATTTTGGACTTGGAGTTATTTTAAGACTTTTGAGATGATGTGATGGGGTGTATGCATTTTATGTATGGCAAGGACATAAATTTTGGGGGGCCAAAATGTGGAAGGTTATGGATTGAATTATGTTCCCCAGAAATATATGTTGTAAATCCTAACCTCTATTCCTGTGGTTATAATCCCATTTGGGGTATGGGTTGTCTTTGTTATGTTAATAAAGCATGATTAGTGTAGGGTGTATCTTGAGTCAATCTCTTTTGAGATATAAAAGAGATTAAATGCAGGCTAGCAAGGAAAGGAGAGATGCAAAGCATGTGAATATTGCCCAGGAGCAGAAACTCAAAAGAGACAGAACCTTCAGAGAAAGAAAGCCTTTGCCTAGAGCCAGAGCTCTGAATTTCTACTTCTAGCCTCCTAAACTGTGAGAAAATAAATTTGTTTGTTAAAGCCACCCACCTTTGGTATTTCTGTTACAGAAGCACTAGATAACTAAGACACGCAGTATCTAGCAATTTACATTCCAATTTTAAAAGCTACTGCTAACTAAAATTCTAGACTGATACATTTAACCCTTTAAGGAGACTTCTTTTCCCCTAAAGAAGACAGTTAAGTATAATATTTAATTTTAATTCTCTTAACTCTTGAAACATTCATTTTTAATATTCTTTTCTAGTTTCCAATTGGTACAAATAGGCAGTGATATTAATTACATGAATTGAAATGGTGTATAGTTTTAGGCTTCATAAGTAAACTATTAAGGAAAAAGATGCCACAATCCATAACAATTATAGGTATGTATAATCACTTATTGTCAGAATTAAAAGATGTTTCCTAGTAGAGATTAAAATAAAGGGTCACTTAGTTAAAAATAAGGAGCCCTGGTGGTACAGTGGTTAAAGTGATCGACTGCTAACTGAAAAGTCAGCAGTTGGAAACCACCAGGGGCTCTGTGGGAGAAAGATGTGGCAGCCTACTTCCATGGAGATTTATAGCCTTGGAAACCCTGTGTGGTTGCTGTGTGTCAGAATCGACCCGACAGCTCTGGGTTTGGTTTGGGTTTGGGTAGTTAAAAATAAAAACAGGTTATTTTAGTTGATAAGTTTATCTTGTGTCTTGCTCAGAGGTTTTGCCAGTTGGTATTAATCTAAGCCAGGTCTCTAAGTATCAACTACAAGACATTAATTTCACATGCATCTGTGAAATATCATTATTAAAGGCCAATAATGTTCTAAAATTAAGTCTAAAGCATGGACCATTAATGAATAGATGAAATATTTTATAATCAAAGCCTAGATGAAGGCCAATTAGCTCCTATTCTATTTTTGTCAAAAAAGCATTTTACGCACCTTTTGGATTAGTTAAGAGAATTTTCTCAAGTAACTGGTAAGTCCAAGGGTTCACACACAGCTGGATCTGTGCACTCGAAAGTCAGGGCTTGCCACCTTCCCATTTCATAACTATGCTTCTCTTGTGTTTTGGTTAGCATCTCAGACAGGTCCTTGCTACCTAGTGGGAAATGTTGCCATCAGCAGCTCTGAGCTTCTATTCGTAAAACTCATAATCCAAAAGCTCCCTTCCAGTCTCAGGTCTCAGTTCTGATAAAAAAGATTTTGGCCCTGTTTGAATCCTATGTCCACCTCTTGGCTCTATCACTGGACCAAGCAATGAGTTCCTATGAGTGACTGTCCAGGACTAAGTTATGTCACAGGGTCAGATCAGTGAGGCGCTTCCTTTATCATTGTCACCAAAACCATGTGGACTGGGGGAGCAGCAGATGAATAACAATTTTAATCCTTATTCACAACCGTATCTGAAATCTTGGATCATATGTGTGTCAGAATTCAAGCTTTGCAGATTTTGCAAATGTAATAGAGTACATATTCTGTATATTGCATACTACTCACGAGAGGGATTAGGGAAGTATCCCATATACAAAAATATTGCTATTTCTGCAGGAAAGTATATGAATGGTCACAGGAAATAGGATAAAGACTATAAAAATCCAAATCAGTTTTTGCTGCCAACTATGTTTGCCCCACATTTTTGAAAAATTTCTTCAGTTTATGCAACGTTAGGAGTTCAGAATTGCAGATAAAAAGTTCTGAAATTAACGTAACTTCATCGCGTGTCTACTATATGTGCTAAACACTGTACTTGTAAAGCTAACTCTGTAATGTCAGGAAGAGTACCGATATTATTTATGTCTCTATCCCTGGGCTTGGCATAGTTCCTGACATATAGAAAACAAACAAACAAAAAAAAACCCTCTGCCGTGGAGTCGATCACGACTCCTAGTGACCCCATAGGACAGAGTAGAACTGCCCGATAGGGTTTCCAAGGAGTGCCTGGTGAATTTGAACTGCTGATCTTTTGGGTAGCAGCCGTAGCTCTTAACCACTATGCCACCGGGGTTTCCTGAACATATAGAAAGTATCCATTAAATGTATTTGTGGAATAAATAAATGTTTCGAGGGGCTTTATGTACATTATTTCATGGAATTCTAACAACTACCCCATGATGTGGTGATTATTTTTCCTATTTATAACTTACTGGCTGAACTTCAGTTTCCTCATTTATAAAAATAGAAATAATAATATCTGGCAGCATAACTAGCTAAGACAGGGATTAAATAACAAAAACTGTCACACAAGTAGCTGCCTACAGAAAAATATCCAGATTAGTCTAACACAGTTGCTAAACTGTCCCTGTATTCCATTCGTGTTTACAATGATGAATGAAGCCACCTGGTTAATTTAGGACTCTAGCTAAACCCTGACTATTCATTTACTTTAATTATCTTGAAAGAGCTCATTCTACTTACAATCTGGAGTAGATGTCACAGTTGCTCCCAATCTGGCCTCGTTTAATACTTGATTGAGCCCATACTTAAGCACTAGAGTCTACGGAGCTCACGGCCACGTTAATGAATGGGCAGAAATTTACATTCTTGAGTTATGTATTTATTTAGTTTTTTACTTTCTTCTAATTGTCAAAAATCTGCAGCATCCCAACTGTACAGCAAAAGTTCAGAGTACTTCAAAGTTGTCTGGTTTATAATTTTCCCAGAAATAAGATAGTTTTTCAGTGTGGTGATAAGTTTTGCATGCATGTATAAGAAAACACACATTTATGTTGTGCCAGCAGCAATCACATCTGAAGCCCCCAATTAAAATGTGACTTTTTAAACCCCAGAGGCCTTGTGTGGCAGTTTAGCCATCTGTTTAATGATACAACCACTACTGATTTGAACGTACATAATTGTTACCATAAAAACAGTGTTGGGGGAAGATCAACTCAGATCCCAACTGACAGTTAGTTATGAGCAGGTGATTAGTGGGGGGTGGTTAGTATTACCATATATCCAAGGAAAGAAATAGGTAGCAAATCTTCCCAATGTGAAGTGTCTGACCATATAAATTTGTAAATCATTATTTTAAAATCTTCTTCTAAAAGTGATACCAAATGGTATATTTACTGAAGCTATTTTTGAACAGAAGAAGTGCTTTTTAAAAATAAATTATA
Source organism: Elephas maximus indicus (assembly GCF_024166365.1). NCBI lineage: Eukaryota > Metazoa > Chordata > Mammalia > Proboscidea > Elephantidae > Elephas > Elephas maximus. Next base: position 41,555,909 of record NC_064829.1, on the reverse strand, counting down.
AAATCCTTTGCATTTGATTTTTTTTTTTTTTGGTCAAAATATTCTTGTGTTATCACATGGAAGCTTTTTGTCTTTTATGGCCACTCTTAACTGAGGTAAGAGGAAGTCTTCACACTCGTCCCTGGTGGAATCCATGACTGGCCCTTAATCCCGTTGCTGTCGAGTCAATTCCAACTCATAGCGACCCTGTAGGACAGAGTAGAACTGCCCCATAGTTTCCAAGGAGTACCTGGTGGATTTGAACTGCTGACCTTTTAGTTAGCGTCTGTAGCACTTAACCGCTATGCCACCAGGGTTACAGTCTGCTAATTATCTGCCAGGAAGACTGCAAAGCAGTGATGTTGGAATAAGCTGTCTACTTTCAAGTGTAGTGAGAAATGAGAGTGCAGGAGAAGATGATTCACAGAACCCATGCTAAAAATAGTTAAAATTTTTCTATGATAAAATTGCTTTTATAAAGAGGAAAATTGATTAATTTCCTTCTCAGCATCTTGGTACAAGCACCTTTCATCTGTAAAATAGGCAAAAGTCAAATCGTGGGGAAAAACAAACTAACAAACAAAAATGTACAAATAAAAAACAGGCAAGAGACTTTCATATTTAATACCTTACAACCAGGCACAGCATAATTAAGCTCTGTGTGTGCTTGGGAGCATTGGCTGGCATTATTGGCTCATCAATATTAGAACCAAACAGATTTTTAGTGGGATTGCCTCACAGGTGAGAATGAACTCTGCCTGGCTCCTGAATTCTCATTTTGAACATGAAACTCAGCTTTATTGTTTTTCACGTACAGTCATTTCTTAGAATTTCTAGCTGCTCCAGCATTAAAAATTTCATGAATTTAGAACACATAAGTTCAGAACTTGTGGCAAAACTTAGACAGTTACAGTTTGTTTTTGTGCTGTTAATGACAAAGGGTTTTAAAAAATAATAGGAAAATATACTGGGAGTATTTCAATCACTTTAAGAGAAGTATCATTTTAAGGCGTCCTCTATAGGGTCGCTATGAGCCAGAATCAACTCGACGGCACTAGGTTTGGTTTTGGTAACATATTTCAGTGTTTCCTTGGAAACCCTGGTGGCCTAGTGGTTAAGAGCTACGGCTGCTAACCAAAACATCAGCAGTTCAAGCCCACCAGGCACTCCTTGGAAACCCTATGGGGCAGTTCTACTCTGTCCTATAGGGTCGCTATGAGTCGAAATTGACTTGTGTCAACATATTGCAGTCGCTATGAGTCAGAATCGACTTGACGACAACGGGTTTGCTTTGTTTGGTTTTAATATATTCTTTGCTTAAGTACAAAATGGGATTGGCTTTAAGTGGACACCTCTGCACCAGAATGTGTAGTATTTAAGGGCTCTAGCTTCATTTAACCTCTGTGAGGACTTCGTTGTAAGATGAGAATAATTCCCAATTTATCCTCAGGCTGAGGTTTCAACCAGCTGTTTCCACATACTTAGCTGTGTGATCTTGGGCAAGTTATATTAAGCCTCCAAACTTCAATTTTTTGTTCTGTAAAATATGAGTAGTCTAAGTCCTTTTCTCTTAGGGTTGTTTGGCCGACTAAATCCTACACATCCTAAGCACTCAATACAAGTTAAAAAACAAGTTAACTGTTATTAATATTCATCCAAAAATTAAATTAGGATAGCACAGGATTTTTATTTGGAGATATATGTTTTATTATGTATTTGTGGTACAGTAAAATTCTTTGAAAAATGAATATATATTTCTTAAACTGTAATACAGATTTTATTCATTCATTCTGCCCATCTCTACAATGAGCAAGAGTCAGTTATTGGGATTATAACACGAACATGGAAAGGGCTATCTCAGGTCTGTCACTTTTGGTTGAGCACACCAGTTTATATGTAAGGATGTTTTCTAGAATATTTTATTTTCTTAATGATAAATTATGTAAAAGTACTAGGCATACAACAGAATATAGGAGAGAGAAAAAACTAAGTATTGGGAGACAGGAAACGTGGATTCTAGGTCTAGCTTTATTTGTCCTTTGGCAAATTACTTACTCTATCTGGGTTTCTGTTTAAACCTTAAAGGAGAAATTTGGACTGAATGATTTCTATGGCCAGTTATCAAATTATGGTTCTATACAAACCGAGAACAACTCTATTTTCAAAATTATACTATTTAGCTACCAGTAATATTGAATCCTTTATCTTTCCATCTACTTTTATCCCACTCAATAGGAAAGAGTATATAATTGCTTTATTTTAATGTTGATTTTTTTTTTTTGGCAAAATCTTGAAATCTTAAGTTATCAAGTGACTTTTTAAAAATCTAGTTTTACAGAAGAACTAGTTGGTGCTCGGCCACAACCGATGACTGCCCTGACAGGGAGCACAACAGAGAACACCTGAGGGAGCAGGAGATCAGTGGGATGCAGACCCCAAATTCTCATAAAAAGACAAGACTTAATGGTCTGACTGAGACTAGAGGAATCCCAGCGGTCATGGTCCCCAAACCTTCTGTTGGCACAGGACAGGAACCATTCCCGAAGACAACTCATCAGACATGAAAGGGACTGGACAGTGGGTAGGAGAGAGATGCTGATGAAGAGTGAGCTAATTATATCAGGGGGACACTTGAGACTGTGTTGGCATCTCCTGTCTGGAGGGGGGATGGGAGGATAGAGAGAGTTGGAAGCTGGCAAAATTGTCACAAAAGGAGAGACTGAAAGGGCTGACTCATTAGGGGGAGAGCAAGTGGGAGTACGGAGTAAGGTGTATATAAACTTATATGTGACAGTTTGACTTGATTTGTAAACGTTCACTTGAAGCTCAATAGAAGTTAATAAAAAAAAAAAATCTAGTTTTACTTAACAAGGATATGATCCTAGTTTCAGAGAAGACCAATTTAAAACATTTCAGGAAGACCCAACTCTCCCTAGCTTTCCCCTTCCTTCCAAGAAGGAAATTACATAAATTTTCATGCATAGCACTTTTTATTGTTCTAGTAAAAGTAGTTTCCCACTTTGTTTTACAAATTAAAAATTAATTTGAAAAGAAATGCTACCCCCAAACAAAACTCAAACCCATTGCTGTCAGGTTGATTCTGACTCATAGCGACCCTATAGGACAGAGAAGAACTGCCCAGTAGGGTTTCCAAAGAGTGACTGATGGATTTGTACTGATGACCTTTTGGTTAGCAGCCAAGCTCTTAAACACTGTGCCACCAGGGTTCTGGAATTCTACTAAATAACTTTAATTAAAGGGATATTTTACAATGTCGTCTCTCCGTTCAACAAACTTTTATGTGTTTAAGGAACTTATTTTACTATGATTTAATCAGCTTAATAAAATTCCGTAGCTTTATATACACCTAACTTGGAATGTGGAACCCTGGTTGCTCAATGGTTAAGAGATTGACTGCTAACCAAAAGGTCAGCAGTTCAAATCCACCAGCTGGCTCCTTGAAAACCCTATGGGGCAGTTCTACTCTGTCCTATAAGGTCGCTATGAGTTGGAATCAACTCAACAACAGTGGGTTTTTGGTTTAACTTGGAATGGAGATACCTGATAAAGAAAGGAAAATAGAGGTAATGAAGAACAGAAATATGTCTTTCTGAATCCTATGTGGCTATAAACAATTGAATCAAGAAAAAGGAGGCTGCTGATATTATATCTACATTTTGTTAATTCAGCCCCTGGAACCAGATAAATGGTCTAATAATGTAGTCTTATAAAGGTGTGGGCTCTCTCTCCCATTGAATAATGCTAACTACAATCAAATAAATATTTTTTCTTCTTTTGCAATGGAATGTTCTAATGCTTCCCATTTTCCCTATAACACATTTCCATTAAAAAATTAACTCAATTGAGATGGATGTTTTATTAATTTCTAGGCCTGCCATAACCACAAATTGGGTGACATATGAGACAGAAATTTATCATCTCATAGTCCTGGAAGTTAGTAGTACAAATTGAGGATGCCAACAGGGCCATGTTCTCTCCAAAGTCTCTTAGGAAAGATCTTTTCTAGTCTCTCCCAGCTTCTGGAAGCCCCAGGTGTTCCTTGGCTTGTAGCTGCTATGTAACGCCATCATCACATGCCTTCTTCCCTCTGCCTGCCTCACCGTGTCTCTTGCCCTATTTTATGGTCCACCATTCTGTAGACATCATACTACAATATGACTCCACTGCTAACATTTTCAAAGGCCCTGTTTCCAAACAAAATCACGCTAACAAACAAGTATCTGGGGTTAGTACATCACCATGAATTTTGGTGAACACAACTTGGGAATGCAATTCAATTCATGTCCTTCCCACATTAAAAATACATTCACCCCATCCCACCATCCCCAAAAGTCTTAACATATTCCAGTATCAACTCTAAGTCTAAAATCTCATCTTCTAAATGAATGATCTAAATAAAGTATGGGTGAGACTCTGTGTATGTTTCATTCTTGGACAAAATATCTACGGACCTGTGAAATCTAAAATATATGTTATCTGCTTCCAAAATACAATGGTGGAACAGGCATAGGATTGACATTACCATGCCTAAACGGAGAAATTGGAGAAAGAAAAGGAGTAACGGGTTCCAAGCAAGTCTGAAACACCACAGAGCAAATTCCACTAAATTTCAAGTCCTCTGAATAATAATCCACCTTCTGGGCCCACCTGGGTGTTAGGCTTATTCTCCTGACCTACCAGGGTAATGGACCCACCCCTGGGAATCAAGGAGGTGACCCTGCCCTCTGGAACCAAGGAGGCAGTGTCCCTGCCCCTTGGGCTACTGTTACCTTTTCTTGAAGGACAGTATACCTCCTCACTTTTTGACTATCTCATTACCCAACATTTTGCATTTACAATGATAGGAAAAAATCTGCTGTCCAACTATTCCATGCATTTACAACATATGTGTGGCAGTAATGAACACCAAGTTGCAAGGCAAGAGTAATGCTGGCTGCGATGGTTAAGGTTATGTGTCAACTTGACTGGGCCATGATTCTCAGTGGTTTAGCAGTTATGTAATGATATAATTTGGCAGTTATGTAATGATGTAGTCATTCTCCACCTTTGTGACCTGATGTGGTCACCCTCTATTTTCACATATCACCAGCTTCACATAATGACCTGGTCTTTGGAACCTAACCATATCGATAAGTGAGGAGAAAGTGTAGAAGATACTCATAACCAAGAAGTTCCATTAGTTAGTTTCCTGCCTGTAGAATCCCAGCAGTCCAACAGCCTTCTTTCATTTTATCCTGTCTTTGGCCCTTTCAGTTTAAGCTGGCAGCATTTCTGCAGAGATGGTTGATGATTCCATAAGTCACCACATAATATCTTTAGCAAAGAGTTGTCCAGCCTGCTGCTGATGTTCTCTCTGGAGCATGCTTCCTCCATTTTTACAACATGGATAGGCTAAGATTTTCCAAATTTTTAAGTTCTATCTCTTTTTGCCCAGTTCATTCCTCAATTTATCTTTCTTCCCACATTTTACTATAAGCAAAACGGAGAAACCAGATTGCATCTTCCACATTTTGTCTAGAAATCTCCTTATCTAAATACCAAGTTTAGCACTTACAAAGTCTTCTTTCCACAAAACATTCTAACATAATTCAGGCAAGTTCTTTGCTACTTTACAGCAAGGAAATCCAGTGTACAATAACATGTTCATCATTCACTTTTAAAGCCTCACGAGAAGCACATTTAGTGTCCACATTTCTAGCAACATTCTGTTCATGACAATATATGTACTCTCTAATACAACAGAAATTTCTCTTCAGTTCTCCTCACTTCCTTTTTTAGCCTTCACCAGAATTGCCTTTAATGTCCATAATTCTACTAACAGTCTCTTCAAGGTAATCTAAGCTTTTCCTGTGAAGTACCTCAAAACTCTTCTAGTCTCTACCCATTACCCAATTCCAAAACTACTCCACATTTCTAGGTATTTGTTACATCAGCACCCCACTTCCCTGTACCAGAAACTATATTATACTAGGCCTGCCATGACAAATTCTTACAAACCGAGTGGCTTATAAGAATAGAAATTTATTGTTCCACAATTCTGGAGTCCATTAGTCCAAATTCGGGGTGTTGGCAGGGCCATGTTCTCTCCAAGGCTCTTGGGGAAAAGCCTGTCTGTCTCTTCCAACTTCTGGTAAAAAAAAAAAAAAAAAAACCAAACCCGTTGCAGTCGAGTTGATTCCGACTCATAGCGACCCTGTAGGACAGAGTAGAACTGCCCCATAGAGTTTCCAAGGAGCACCTGTGGATTCGAATTGCTGACCTTTAGGTTAGTAGATGTAGCTCTTAACCACTACGCCACCAGGGTTTCCCAGCTTCTGGTAGCCTCAGGCGTTCTTGCAGCTGCATCATAACTTCCTTGTCACATGGCCACCTTCCCTATGTCTGTGTCTCTGTGTCTCTTTTACAGGACATCACTAAGGTTGCATTAGGACCCACCCTACTCTGATATGACCTCATGTTAACTTCACTCACTGATAACATCTTTAAAGACCCTTTTTCCAAACAAGGTCATCTTCACAGATACCGGGGGTTAGGTCTTCAACATAAATTTTGAAGAATACAATTCAGTCCATAACAGATGTCAATGTGTACCTAATTTCAAAAAAAAAAAAAAAAATTTTATTTTTTTTATAGATTATAATTTTGAAGCATGCTGTGACCACATTTTAATGAGACATCTATTTTGTAGCTTAATATTTTGTTCTGAACTAGGCCACCTATTTATATTGGTGAAGTAGAAAATGAAATAAAGGAGTAACATGAATTTTGAAATTATATTTACATCTTTATTACTTTTTTTTTTTTAGGTTTAGCTCATTTGATCCTCTTCTCTGTTCCCAAAGCACAGTCCTACCTATCTAATTTCCTTCTCGCATCCTCCTCTTGCATCTTCCCTTGCCACCTCCCTGACCTCTTTCTTCTTTTTCTTTTACAAAAATAACATTTCAAATATCCTGATAGTCTCCAAGAGATGAGTAAAGCCAAACACCATACCCGTTGCCATCAAGTCGATTCCAACTCATAGTGACTCTGTAGGAAAGAGTAGAACTGCCTAATAGGACTTCTAAGGAGCAGCTGGTGAATTCGAACTGCTGACTTCCTGGTTAACAGCCAAGCTCGTAACCATTGTGCCACCAGGGCTCCAAGAGATGAGTAGAGTTGCTTTGTTGTCAAAGCTGTGTAACCCTCATTTCAGACATCTCACAGGGTATACATTAACTACATTTTTTGCTTCCGGAGACTGCTTTAGAGGTGAAAGCAGTGAGGAAGTCTGCTGAGGCAGTTGCAGAAATTGCTTCCTAGTTGACGCAGCGTCAGCATCTGTCTCTCTGTGCTACAAAAATTCCACTGAGGAGTGTCTGTGAAAGCACCCTAGTCTGTACTTAGCTGGCCTAGGATATTGTTTCAGACATAAACATCATTTGAACTTGCAAAAGCACATTTTGATTTTGTTTTACATGTCAGAGTTAGCAAAATGAATTAGGTACAGTAAAAGAATGTTCCAGTTCATCTACAAAAAATATTTAAAGATCTCTATTAGTTTTGAGGTTTCTAATAAATAACATTCGTTCATATTTTGGACAGAGACTTTGAATAAACCTATAAGGTGGCAATGCCACTATATGTATGCTGGCTTCCCAAAAGGTACTTTGATTTTGCAATTTCGTATCATTTTGCTAACTCATCTCATTTAATTTTCATGTCGCTTTTAATCTTCATTTGCTTCTCTTAATTAAAAAATGCTCAATGTCATTAGGTGCTTCATGTATCAGTTAGATGATTTTGCATGTCATTATGGCAGAAATAATAGAAAACTTTTGTATGATTATCACAAATGATATGGAGAGTCGCAATTTGTAGTTAATTAGAGCTTAGTTGGAGGATTAATTAATTTCCATGTGGGCTACATCGAAGATGGATTCTAATATGTACCTATTGAACTAATAATATTAACTGATATTTTAGAAAAAGGAACAAAACATTTGTTTGCACCGCCCAGGCTCAGACACAGGCAAATGCACATACGACACACACACACACACACACACACTTCACATCTAAAACATTAAACTTTTGGTGTTTCAAAATTATCTTAGAACTGAGAGTTCTTAGTTTGATAAAGTAGTTACCTTTTTTTTTTAAAAGCATTTTAGTCACATCAGTTACCTCACAACTTACACTGTAAATATTCATAATATTTCATTTAGAACTTTCTGACATGGTCTGAGTGTCTGTTGCTTTCTACAGTTACGTCTTGGCCCTGTCACTTGTTTTTGTTTTCTTGTGTTGAAGTTTAAAAAAGCACTGTCATATGTCATAAAATGATTAATGGTTTTGTTTTATTTGCAAAATCCACTGCCTGTTCAAACTCCAGCTTAATGGCCAAGACTAAATACTTAACAGAGTTGTGGGGTGAATGATGGATTTGTGTAGCGACTACAGCTGTAACCTCTAACTAGTTTTCATTTTTCATTTTACAATTTCCATTTCCTTCCTCTATTGAAGTAAGTTCAGTTGAAATGAATGGATACTCCCACAAGTGGTGGTGGTCCTGTGAGCTCTTCTGAGAATAGCATTGGTCCGTTAATGATACTGTTAATCATTTTTTCATGTTTTTTTCTCTTCTTTTTTAGTCTCGACCTATTCCTTCCCACCTTACTTCAGCAGTTGCAGAGAGTATCTTGGCTTCAGCCTGTGAGAGCGAGAGTAGAAATGCCGCCAAGCGGATGCGCCTGGACAGACAACAGGTACCAAGGAATCTTAGAGTCTGATGTGTACCAGCTATAGCAATTACAATTAATTTAAGTTAATTTATGCAGAAGAGCAAAAATTCTGAAGTGGATTTAAAGAACACTCGGATGTCATTTTTGTGCCTTTAGTATAGGAATTTGAATTTGAAAAATTCATGATCTTGTGATCAATGAAGATCAAAAAAATGACAAATGGGCAATTGTAAAATTAATAACTTATAATTATGTGTAATATCCAGTTTAAAGGCTGATCATTTATTTAAATAAAAGGTTCTGATTGTTTGAAACAATTTTGTAAATTTACCTAGTCATTTATGATAATGATTGACCAATCCTATTAATTTTGAATGAAATTGAACCTCTCTCTAATTTCTACTGGTCTACTGCCAAATGCCAATAGATGAAGCTGGGAGTGGTGAAAACATAACATGTCTTTGAAAGTCTCAAAAGCCTTAAAATGGAGATATACCCACCCAGTTAAATGGAGATATAACATTATGGAATTCCATGTGTAGGCAAGCCTTCTTCATTATTTAATCACTTATTAGGTATCATCTTTCTGTTTTTTAAAGGTATCTATCTGTGTGGTGTGGTTGGGTGTATTTTTTGTGTTTTCTTCACTGCTATTTCATTTATTTGGTTCAGTGGTGTTTCATTTAGTCTTTCACTTGGTTAATCCATATTTTTCTGCCTCCCCTCTCATCTATTGAATGTCTTTCTTTCTCTGTTTTCTTTTTCTCTCTACCCCTTTCTTAATTTGCCATAATAAAGAACTACATTATAATATGTTATACATAAAGTATGCTGTCTCCTGATTTCTTAATTATTTTTTCAACAAATGAGGTGCTTCCTATTTCTCACTGAGGTTCGGACGAGTGGAGAGTAATTGACTTATGCCGATTTGGGGATCCAAAGGGAAAAGAAAAAATGTTCTATTCTTTGTCGTTGTGTTGTTAGTTGCTGTTGAGTCGATTCTGACTCCTGGGGGCCCCATGTGTGCATTGTAGAACTGCGCTCCGTGGGCTTTTTAAGTCTGGGGTCTTTTGGAAGCAGATGGCCAGGCCTATCATCTGAGGCCCCTCTGGGAGGCTTCAGACCACTAACCTTTCCGCTAACCTTTAACCATTTGCGCCACCCAACCACCTTTTTCCATTCTGGGCTTACAAATTTCAAAATGTTTTGGAATGGCACCAGCTTTTAGTTTTACACGTCCATTGTGAAAATGCCATATGCTAATAACTCTAAACAATTAAGAAAATGAAGCCCTTAGTTAAATAAAAATACAGCATTAGCCTGGGATAAAAAGTATATAAAAATGCCAATTTTTGAATTTGCTGATCATTATTTGCCACCATTATTTATTCACATATATATGTCCTTTGTTGAGGCTTATATCATTAGGATAACTATAAAATTTATTTTACTTTAGATGAATTATACCATTGTATGCAATACCATGTAGTATAGTGATTAAAACTGCACATTTTGGAGTTGATTCTCAGCTCTAACCTTACTAGTTGTGTGATGTTCAACAACCATTTCAGCTCTCTGTGCTTCCGTCTCATCGTATGCAAGACAACAAGAATAACAGTACTAATCCTATAGTGTTGTTATGAGAATTAAATGACAGACTCATGTTATGAACTTAGTATTTTGCCTGGCATATAGTAAATATCAATAAATTTCACTGAGAAGAGAAGATTTTGAGTGATATCCTAGGTTTTCATCACTAAACTGGTATCGGTAAAACTGGAAAGAAGTAGTAATGATGCTATATTAGATATAGGAGTTTTGGGATGAAACTAAAAGTCCATTAGAGAAAAAAATAATTCTAGAAATTGGGATAGGAGAATCCTGGGAGATTGAAAGGGCTCTGCTGTTGGTCATTTAGCCAGAGCCCTGATGGCACCAGTGGTTAAGTGTCTGGCTGCTAACTGAAAGGTTGGCAGTTTGAATTCACCAGCTGCTCCTTGGAAACCCTGTGGAGCAGTTCTACAATGTTCTATAGGGTCGCTTTAAGTCGGAATTGACTCGACGGCCTCGGGTTTTGTATGAGTAGTCTACAATACACTCTAGAATATTCCTGCACTGTACCGGTAATTTATAGGGTCAGTCATAGTATAACTGATTCATGTTATGGGCTACCTACAGTATCACTCTGTGCAATATCCCTCAAAGCTGGTAATGCCATTATAATTGATCCAATCACTTAATCATTATCAGTCGAATCTGTTAAATGCAGGATACAAATATCAAATGCCAAATTTATAGAGTTATTATGAGGATTTAATGAGATGCAAATTAAAGCATAGTGTATCTCATATATTGTATATTTTTATATTTATATATATATGCTAAAGGTATACTAAATTCAGTGTCTGCTAGAATCTCTCTAAAAAAAAACTAAAATCTCTCTAGTGCTAGGAAAATCACCACATCTAGTGATAGATATATCCCTGTACTACTGTTAAAGCCATAATCGTTTTGAAGTATTTTAAGTCGAGCCCAGATTTGCTACCTTCAATTTCCCATTGAAGAAAAAGCTTAGCAATAATGGGGAGAAGGACTCCCTAATACTGTCCTCCCTACTGCCCTCAGGGTAGGGACTGGATGAGTTGGGGGACCAACGATCCTTGACCCTACTTCTGCTATTAACTGCTTTCTTATTTTTTCGTGCCTCATAAACAGTGGTCATTTGTGGCAAAGCTCTGTCACCTGGTAATAGGGGATGCCCATTATCACCCCTACATAGGAATGGCTTTCTAGGGGCTAAAAGAGTTTAGGAGGTTTGGGATTTATGCGGGATAAAGAAAAAAAAATGAAAAGGAGTCTTGGCTGCATAATTGTTACGCGCTCAGCTGCTAACCAAAAGGTCGTGGTTCAAACCCACCAGCCGCTCTTTGGGAGAAGAGACCTGGTGACCCGCTGCCACAGATTACAGCCTAGGAAACCCCATGGGGCAGTTCTAATCTGTCCTAAAGGGTCGCTAGGAGTTGGATTGATGGCACTTAACAACAATGAAGAAATAATAATAATATATTGTATGATTGATTGGAAACCTATTAGGCACTTTACAAATGTTTTTTCGTTTACCATTCCCAGCAGCAACATGACGGTAAGGTATTATTACTCTACTTTACATATGAGGAAACTGAGGCTTCCAGAAGCTGGAGTTGCCCAGTACGTGAGCAAGTCAGGGCAAGAGCTTTCATTATGTGAGGGTGACACTTGAGATCTTTCCTTATCTTGCCTTTTCAATGATTATGTTCCCAGAGGAATTACATGTCCTGGAACAAACTCTTAGGACTCATATCATCTCTGACTCTGGTCACAGTATTTCTGAGAGTGCGTTGTTTTGCTGGAAAATTATCTGTTTTATTCACAAAGATTTTGCACTGTACCTTAACTAGCAAACCAGGTTCCCCAGTAGGCAAGTTACTCCAAGTAGGAAATTTTTGTCTGGATATTAGTCTGAAAAAGGTTACAAACTTCCCAAAGTTCTTTACTTCATCTGGGGAACTGATTATGCTCCGGGCACTCTGATTTAGTGTTTATAATTAATATTTCAAAAATAGCTAAGCTTTCCTCTTACCCTGAATGTTATGGATTTCATTTGGTATGCCACGCAAAGGCCATCACCAAGTGGTCTGACTTCCCAGCAAAGCATGGAATGGAGTGGAAGGAACTCTTCCTTAATTGGATCTAAATGCTTTTTGCCTAAGTAGACACAGCCAGAGTTCTTTTGGGTTTTGGCAATGACGGCACTGGGTTTACCATCCTTTTTTATGTGCATTTTTATCCCTACTCCCAATTCTTAGAAATGGCCAGTGACTCAGAGTATCTTCATTTGTGCCCCTAATTTTCTGTGGGTGCATGAAAGTTCACAAAGTGGACAGTTGAAAAGCTGGATTCTGGTAAGACACACATCTGACTGCCTGCTGCCAGAGGGTAGCCACATGTAGAGCTATTGTTATGTATGCCCTTCAGAGTTTATGAAGCTTTATGACTTAATTGGGTTTTATAGCACTCTTTTTTTTTTTTTTTTTTGAGATAGGAACATGAAAGGTTTTGCAGATGTGTCAAATACTTTATTTCATATGTCCACCTTGTATCACGGTCCAGGGGAGCCTTGTTGTTATGCAGCCTCAGCCCTGGAGCAAGCCAGTGGCAAGGACAGGTGCCAACTGCTTCATCAGGGATCACATTTCACAGAAATGAGGTTACTCCCTGCTGAACTAGAAAGTATACTCAGCATTCCTTTTCTTATAACTTGGAAATCTGGACTTGTTATTGTTATCTAGGAAATTCAGCCTCACTTTGAAAATTCAGAAAAGACGGACAAAGTCAGACTTCATTTTTGTCATTTAATGATATAGCTCAAAGTTTTGTTTTTTTTCTGTATCTTTATTTCAATATCATCTCATTTTTTATCAATTTAAAAACAATATCTCACTGTTCTTCATCACAATTCATTCAACGAAAGAGACAGAGTCAGAAAGTAAGAGAGGTTAGAACCAGCCACTGGTTGGTGGTTTATTTCCCTTCGGTGTACCCTTTTTGCTATTTGAGAGGGATGATATACGTTTTGTTCCTAGGCCTGCTACCTGATTAACAGAGAACATTTCAAAATAATGTGAGGGTTTCTTCGGTTTCATTTCTCTCTTCCCAGCTGTTCCAGTTAAGTGAGTTTGTAGTTCCACAGAGGGGACTACATAAAACCAGTGGTCAGGGGCTTGTCTTCCCCAGTGGCAGCACGGCAGACACTGCCCTCATGAAGAAGAAATTGGCTTGAGTGCTGAGTGATGGGTTTTGCAGCGAGCCCTGGTAGCGTAGTGGTTAAAGAGCTTGGGTGCTAACCAAAAGGTCAGCAGTTTAAATCCACCAGCTGCTCCTTGGGAACCCTATGGGGCAGTTCTACTCTGTCATTTAGGGTTGCTATGAGTCAGAATCAACTCAACAGCAATGTGTTTGGGTTTGGTTTGGGTTTTGAGGACAGAGCCCTGGTGGTACAATGGTTGAGAGTTCGGCTGCCAACCACAAAGTTGGCAGTTGAAATCCACCAGCTGTTCCTTGGAATCTCTATGGAGCAGTTCTACTCTGTCCTATAGAGTTGCTATGAGTTGAATCGACTCAACAGCTACGGGTTACATTTTAAGGACTGATGGGAAATCAATGGTAGGCTGTGATGTGACAAATTTGACTTTATTGAAAAGAGCATAGTTGGGGGGGCATGGCATGTAGTGTAGCTCATTATGACATAATAAAAGGTGTGGAAGTAGAAAAAAATACTGAAAACTGATATATTGTTAAGTTAAAAAAGTAATGATTGCTGGTAAGCCAGAATAAATCTATTTTGTCCAGGACCTAAAAATATTTAGTAAGCCCATAGTTCCTTGCCACTGTTTTTTCCTCCATAGTGGTGAATTCGTTGTAGCCTCTATTTCTTCATGGTTTTTCTTTGTCCTCTTAGGGTAATAACAAGTGAGCATAATACCAAAATAAATGTAATTTTAGGTACAAAAGTTGAAAATGTAGTGATGTAGGACAAACTTTTTTGAGACAGGCAGCCTTTCATCTGTCATTCTGTAGTTTTATGTCTTTTTGGTAACATTTACAAACTTTAACAAACACATAACTTAAAGCAACCTCTTTTTTTTTTTTTTTAAAGCAACATTTTTCAATTGACTTTTATCTTAAATTTAAACTTTGGGGTAGTACCTGAGATATGTCTTGCAACCTATTTCTGTGGTCTTCAGGCTCCATCCCCTTGCCCCTATCCTCACCCATCCTCAGCTTTTCACTCTATTCCTAGCAGTTTCCTTTTTAATATATAAAATTTTCGAGAAAGCCTATAACTTTGAGTCTTTCAACTTATGTTTTGTCATGGCCCTTTCGTCCAAAGGTGAAAATATACCATGTAAGAAGAATGAAGTCCCATCTAGGGTGGTTCTTGGAATATGTTCTATTTCCTGGGTAACATGTACAATTTTAAACTGTTTGAGGTAGACAGACTGTACTTCAGCAAGTCAGTTTACTCTAATGGGCCTTGTTTTCCTCATTAATAATAATATTAAGAAGAAGAGCAATGGCGGAAACATTAGCATGCAGCGCCGTGCAGGATGTTTTACAAGCCTGTTTTTGGTAATCCCCCTGATTTTGATAGAGTGGATCCTGAGGCTTAGTGCAGTTAAGTAACTTTCCCAAGACCTGAATTGAGCTCAGTGATGGAGTCACTCTTTGTTATAATCACTGTGCTTTTATAAATATATTTATTGTTACATTTTAGACCTTTTGAGTCATAAGGCTTATTTTTGATAACTTGGGAAATAAAGAAATATTTAAAGAAGAAATAAAATTTACTAGGAATTCCATCATAGTATAATTCTTTCTAGTATTTTTTTCTATGCCAAACTTTTTTTTAAACAAAACAGTGTGACATTCTCATTGTATCCTGCCTTTGTACATATGATCTTCTAAACATTATTTTAAAAAGCTGCTTAATACTACATCGTGTAGGCTTCCCAGAGATTATTGTATGTTGATTCCACTTTTTCTAGCATAAATGGCATGGGAAAAGGATGCCTTGGTGATTATTTCTCTAGGGCAAATTACGAGAAGTGAAATTACTGGGTCAAAATATAAGAAGGTATTTAAAGCTCTTAATATACATAAAATCCATGCCCTTAATTTCTGCCCTATTGCTATGAATTAATTTCTACCCTATTGCTATGATATAAAAAATTTAACTTGTTTTATAAGCATATGCGTATTAAAAGCTTCCTTTAATATGTAAAAACCCCAGTACCATCGAGTTGATTCCAACTCATAGCAACCCTACAGGGCAAAGTAGAACTGCCCCATAGAGTTTCCAAGGAGCGCCTGGCAGATTTGAACTGCCAGCCTCTTGGTTGGCAGCTGTAACACTTAATCACTACACCACCAGGGTTTCCATACATAGGAACCTTTAAATCTAAACCATTAGTTTCTAACCCCAGAAAACACATCTTTTTTTATAGTACTTTGAAATTTTCCACTTTTAGATCCCGAATGCAAGTTACAGTTAATATACTTTATCTATGCATACAATTTAAATATATAAACCCATTGCCGTCGAGTTGATTCTGACTTCTAGCGACCCTATAGGACAGAGTAGAACTGCCCCATAGAGTTTCAAAGGAGCACCTGGTGGAGTCGAACTGCTGACCTCTTGGTTAGCAGCCGTAGCACTTAACCACTATGCCACCAGGGTTTCCATTTAAATATAAACATGTATATAATGTCTTAATTTTAATATAAATATACATTTTTTTTCTAGTAGCTAGGTTAATATATAATAAAATGATATGCATTTTATGTGTAAACATGGGGATACTACAGCAGTAGGATAAAGCCATGAGATGCTCGCACCCACACATCAGATCAATGAGGATGCAGCAGCTACAACTCTGGTTTATACTGACCGTCTTTGTGGTCCCGTGGTCTCTCGGATCATTGGGAGTGTTTAGTAAAGCATCGTCTCCCAAAGGAACAGAAGTTTTTCCTACTTTGGAAAAAGATAGCACACGTAGATATTGAATCACAGCCTTAAATTCATGAGCACTAAATTGTAGGCAAACTAGCAACCCAGTCTCAAGAGACTTAATTGCAAACCTTCTCGTTACCAAAAATCTACCATCATCCCTCTACTAGGCTAGAAAGACCTGGAAATGGTTATAATTCTATTTTTAAATAATGAAAATATGGAATATTATATCTGTTCCATTATATTTTGGTAAGCATGTATAAATTTTATAAACAAAACACTAAGGAAAAGCAAAAATACCTATCAAAATGTTTTAGATTTGTAAAGTATCATGTATGGATAACTATAATGCATGTTTAACACGGTTAGAATTCTTATACCAAAATTTTGTACTTACTCTGTACAGAAGGATATTTGACTTGGATTTTGTTCGTATTTTTGTGAGCAAAATAATTGCTTTAAGAATTTATATTAGCATTAGCGTTAGCTAAGATTGTGGCTGAACTTAAAATGTGAGTTAATTCCAATTTGATTTCTGACAAGGTAACTTTTTGAAGGCAAAAGCTTTTAACTTTTTTTTTTTCCATGATTTTTTAACTACCCTAGGTATTTCTCTAAATATTTTATGTATCTCTATATGCAAGGACTGTAATTAATAAGAGACCACTGCTTCAACAATTAGAACCTAAAACAGTTGTTTCATTTAGCAAATACATATATGTCTAAGTTACTGTGTGGCAGAGATTTTGCTCATTACAGAGGTTACAAAACAAGTAGGGAGGGAGTTTTACCAAGTGCTGGAATGACTCGAATTTACATGGTGCTTTTACAATGGAGCCCTGGTGGTGCAGTGGTTGAGTGCTATGGCTGCTAACCGAAAGGTTGGCAGTTTGAATCCACCAGCTGCTCCTTGGGAACACTATGGGGCAGTTCTACTCTGTCCTATAGGGTTGCTGTGAGTCAGCATTGACTTGATGGCAATGGATTTTTTTTTTTTTGCATATACTATATTATTTAATTCTTATAATATGGCTTTTGAGCAAGTATAATTATTCCCACTTTACAGATAGATAAGACATAATATCTTAACTCAAGAAGTTCATATTCTATTAAAGATAGGTGAATTTAGCATGAGAAATATCATTATAAGGGAGTGATCAGACAGAAAAGAGTCCAGAAAAGAGAGTTGCTGACTCTGACGGGGAGAAACTGAGAGGGCTTCCTAGGGGAGATGCTATTTGAGCTGGACCTTAAGGAATGAAGGAGATTTTACAGGCAGAAAAGTTAGACAATGGTATTCTAGACATACGGATTATTTCCTAACATTGGAGCCTTCAGTATTAAAGACAGCGGATCTCCTGTGAGGGAACGTTGGGATTCCTGGGAAGAAATGAAGGAGAAGGGGACTGGTCATGATTGTGCAGGGATCTTACATGCCCAAATAAATCATCTGTACTTTAAGTACATTGTAGAGAGAGCTGGTGAAGAAGAGCGACATGTCAAATTGTTAAGAAGCTTCGAAGTCTAAGGACTTCAGAGTTTATTAGTGGTTACCAGGGGCAGCAGGGAAGGGGGAGGGAATTGTTTAGGAAGAATGGAGCAACCACTAATGGTGATGGAAAATTTGTCAAGGGATACTGGCAATGGTTGCACAACATGATGAAGGTTATCGATGTCAACGAATTGTTCATGTAAAAAACTGTTGAACTGGCAAATGCTGTGTTATATACGGAGCCCTGGTGGGCAAGCATTTGGCTGCTAATCAGAAAGTCGGCAGTTTGAATCCACCAGCTGCTCCTTGGAAACCCTGTGGGCAGTTCTATTCAGTCCTATAGGGTGGCTATGAGTTGGAATTGACTCGACGGCAATGGGTTTTTTTTTTTTTTTTTTTCGTGTTATGTATATTTTTATCACACAGAAAACATTTATGGACAACAGTGTATAGATGAGACTACGGTAAAGATGAGGTCCTGATACAGCAAGGACTGACTTTCCCTATGACCTATCATATCAGATCTGCTATAAAAATGCAACAATATTTACATTTTACCCTAATTGAAAAGTAGCTATGAAGATTAATCTGTTACAAAATAATCATATGGTTACAGAGTACTTCTAAGCTAACAGTGATTTGAGAATGCTTACTCTTGCATTCCACTACATTAGCTCAGCTAATTGGGAATCAAAGTTTAATGTATTCCTATATTTTAAGCTAATGTAACTATATACAAAGATGACTAATCTTCATCTTAGAGCCTGCTTTTGATGATGTCTCCACAACTGACATTACAATTTTCATCAACTAATGCATTTTGCTTTTTTAAAAGTTGAGATGAGGTCACTTCTTTTTAAAATTTTTCCTTACTGTACTTATTTTCCTTTTATAACAATATATTAATTTATGTCTGAATAGTGATGTACAATACATAATTTTATTGGTTCTTTAATAGTACTCTAAGGCATGTAGGTCAAATATTTTCCCTTTTTTATGGATGAGAAGTCTGAAACTGAGAAGGTTTCTTTGTTAACCTGAGAAACAAGCTATAATTTCTGCCTTACTGTTTTTCCATCACTCATTCTCCTTTACTATATGGTTTTCTGGTCTTATTGAGAATTCTTCCAGTAGAGTAAATGGTGATTTTTGTTTTGTTATTTTTTTTTAGGTATATCTTTGGCTTAAATGTTATTAAGTGTTGTTGTTGTTAGGTGCCATTAAGTGGGTTCCAACTCATAGCGACCCCATATACAACAGAATGAAACACTGCCAGATCCTGTGCCATCCTCATAAAAAAAAAAAAAAGTCATTGGTATATTTGAGCCCATTGTTGCAGCCACTGTGTCAGTCCATCTCTTTGAGAATCTTCCTCCTTTTTGCTGACCCTCCACTTTACCAAGCAGGATGTTTTGTTTTTTGTTTTTTTTTTTTTCCAGGGACTGATCTCTCCTGATAACATGTCCAAAATATGTGAGATCAAGTCTGGCCATCCTAGCTTGTAAGAAGCATTCTGGCTGTACTTCTTCCAAGACACATTTGTTTGTCTTCTAGCAGCCCGTGATATTTTCAACATTCTTCACCAACACCATAATCCAAATGCATCCATTCTTCTTCAGTCTCTTTATTCATTGTCCAGCTTTCACACGCATCTGAAGTGATTGAAAATATCGTGTCTTGGGTCAGGCGCACCTTAGTCCTCAGTGTGACATCTTTGCTTTTTTAACACTTTTAAGAGGTCCTTTGCAGTAGGTAATGCCCAATGCAATATGTCGTTTGGTTTCTTGTCTGCTGCTTCCATGAGCATTGATTGTGAATCCAAGTAAAATGAAATTCTTGACAACTTCAATGTTTTCTCCATTTATCATGATGTTCTTTATTGGTCTAGTTGTGAGGATTTTTGTTTTCTTTATGTTAAGGTGGAATCCATACTGAAGGCTGTAGTCTTTGATCTTTATCAATAAGCACTTCAAGTCCTCTTCATTTTCAGCAAGAAAATTGTCATGTGCGTATCACAGTTAGTGAGTCTTCCTCCAATCCTGATGCAGCGTTCTTTTTCATATAGCTCAGCTTCTTGGATTATTTGCTTAGCATACAGATTGAAGAAATATGTTGAAAGTATTCAACCCTGACACACACCTTTCCTGATTTTAAACCATGCAGTATCCCCTTGTTCTGTTCAAACAACTACCTCCGGGTCTATGTACAGGTTCCGCATGAGCACCATTAAGTATTCTGGAATTCCAATTTTTTCAATGTTACCCACAATTACGAGTTAATTAAATAAATTACAATGTTATTAATTACAAGTGAATAAATGGCAGGATATGAATAGTTGGTTTGAATCCAGACAAAGAAATTTGGCGTGATATGTTAAGGCAGTTTCTGTTGCCAAAGTCAGGGAAACATACCGTTTGCTGAGTTCTCCATGAAAACAACATCTTTGTTAATACTATTTATTTAAAAACTAATTATTTTTAGGCTTAGCATATAAATGAAGAGTCTGGCATGTTTGGTGTATGCCACATATATTCATTTTTATAATTTATTTCTCATAATTTGTTCATCCTTTGCCCTGTCTTTTCTCTTTAATCTTCCCACTTTAAAACCCATTAGTTACTGTGAAGCAATATTATGTGTATTGGGGAAATTGGGCCATAGTCACGAATAAATTATGAAGTTAGTTAATATGATAACTGGACAAATTGGGCTATGCTTCCTAAAGACAGAGATTTATGATGTTTGACATGACTCATTGGTAAATATGAGACCACTGGTCTCAAGAAACACACAGTTGATTCCTCACTGAACCAGTGCCTTGGGAGATGGATGTTTCTGCATAGCTAAGTATTGTAGGTAGCTGAGAATTAGCCCTCTTTAAAAATTATCGTATTTTCATTTTTAGTGGAAATATTTCTAAAATATAATCAGTGCATCTTCATTTCATGACAGAAGCCTACTGACCATAAGTTAAACTTTAGAACTGGGTTTGGTTACTAATCCTTGCGTTAGATCTGTAGCTCCTGGCATAGGGGCTAAGGAACAGAAGATGGGCAGGATGTGATCCAGCAAAGTCTATCCTAGGGAAAAATATATGTGTGTAGGCAGGGTAGTCCCGTGGCAGTATTCTCATTCTGTGTGGAAGACATGGGTTTGATTCCCAGCCAATGAACCTCAAGCACAGCTAACACCTGTCTGTTGGTGGATGCTTGCTTGTTGCTCTGATGATGGACAGGTTTCAGTGGAGCTTCCAGACTAAGACAGACTGGGAAGAGAGGCCTGATGATCTACTTCTGAAACTCAGCTAATGAAAGCCGCACGGATCACAACAGTCTGATTCACAACCGATCATGGTAATGGCACGGGAACAAGCAGCATTCCATTCTACTGTGCATAGGCCATGAGTAGGGGGCCAGTTTGATGGGCAGCTAACAATGAAAACATTGTAATGGCCTCCAGATGTCTCTTGGAATATTGTTTGACTCTACAATTTTTATCACTCTATAAGATTAAAAAACAGCCTTGGCTTTTTATCACTTTCCTGTCCAAAGGAACCAAGTTATATGTTGGAAAGAGAGTAGACTCTTAATAAACACCCATATGTGGGCTTGATGTAATAGCTTTTCCATGAAAGTTCAATTTTAGGGAGGGAGAGAGCCTTCTAATGAGATGCCTGCTAACGCAATAGGAAAGCTCAAGCCTGCAAATAGTAAAATGTGGCAAATCAGAGAGGTACTCATTAGAACAAATGCTGCAATTTAGAATGTTGTCTGGCATCCTAGTCAACACAACATCAGGGCCAAAATGCGAAAAATCACACATACAATATGATAGGAACCAAGAGTGTATGCTGGGAGCAGACAGGTGAAGACTATCTCCACGTTTAGTTCTTGGGGCACTGTTGCTTTTCACTGTTCAGTGAGAAAAAGAAGGCAGCTATTAGGTTTCGGACAAAGCAATTACACCTGAGACACAGATACTGGGAGCTGACCTGACATTTGCCCCTGGATAGTTGTCATAGCAGCAGGCTGAATACAGCAGCTTGATACAAGTGTTACAGCAGGCTCTGGGGGGGAGTTCTACCCTAAATGCAATACATTTGAACATTAATATACAAGTATGTACATCCTTCCTGTTTCTTAGTGGTGACCAACTTTCTTCTTCATTTGAGTCTTATCTAATTTTTAAATATTCATTTCTTAAGAAATCTATGTTTAAAAGCAATGGTAATTATATGTCTTTAGACAATTTGCCACACCATTCATCATACCTATATACCATGTATCTAGGGTATTGTTCCTTGGAGAGGAGACATTTTAAATATTGATGTTCACAAAAGAAAGGTTTAGATGTTATAAACTGGATGTAGCTTTTTCTTTTTTAAAAACTAGGTGAGCTGTGCTTATACTAAGCAAATAAATAATTTTGATCTTTACTCTTTGCTTATTCACAAATAAATGTGTGCACTTTTTTCTCTGCCTTACACAAAAGATAGCTATTTAAAGTTTTACCTAAAAAGTTGTACAGATATGCAAATACATTATATACACATAAAGGAGAAGCTATCTGTCAATATGCAACAAAGGCTTTGGGATCATTACTGGGGTAGTCATTTGTGTTTTTAAAATATTGCTTCTGTTTTAGTAGGCTAAGTTTGACATTAATGTGAATGTGTCCTGCCAAAACGGAAGTCCTAATGGAGGCGCTAAGATACAGATTATCATAAAATCATGTTCTATAATCAGTTATAATGATTAATGATGCATAATCTTTAAACACTCACAAAACTGCTCATAAATGCACAATTTTTAGCAAAACAAAAATGATATGTATTCCAATGATAAGATATATGATAGTCTAAGATGATTCTGCCTAAACAAACAAAAAAAAAGAGTAAATACCTTAATAATTGGTATGATCAAAGAGAACTTGTATGCTTTAAATCATGACCTTATGGAATTTCTAAGTATATTCTAAACTATGACCTTAGGGAGTTATGCAATAAGCATCAGAAAAGGAAGACAAAAACACATTAATACACCCAAACCCATGAGGGTATTTTTTTTTCCCCAGTCAATATGTACTTCCAGTCTTAGGAGCAATTGACAAAATGTACTTTTTTTAAGTTAATTGTTTTATTTTGGTGAAAGTATACACAGCCAAAGATACACGATATCAACAATTTCTATGTATCAGCAATTTCAGCGACATTGCTTATGTTCTTCAAGTTATGCTACCGTTTTTGCTGTCCTTTTCCAAATTATTCCACCACCCTAAGCTTCCCATTTCTTTTGAGTTGTCATAAATTTTACATTTAATTGTTTGTATTTTCTTATAGAGCTGATGAAAATAAAAATGATGCTGTTACTAAGTAAAAAGGGAAATACCATCTGGATAGTAATATCTTATTTCTGCTTAAAGCTTGAAGAAGACTAATATAATATATTGGCTCTATAGTAATTTCAAACCAGCATTTCGGAAATTACAAAAGAATGGATATATAATACATGAAATTGAATACATCAAGAATCAAGATTGTGAACTGGGAGAGTTAGGAATGAATCAGGTGGTAAATGCAGGGAGTTTCGAAAACACAATTTGACTGGACCCAAGAATAGGTAAACATTAAAGATTTAGTTTATTATTATAATTAATCTGTTGCCGTCACTGATTCCGACCCCTATTGACCCTATAGGACAGAGTAGAACTGCCCCATAGGATGTCCGAGGAGCAGCTGATGGATTCGAACTGCCAACCTTTTGGCTAGCAACCGAGCTCTTAACCTCTGTGCCACCAGGGCCAAAGAAAACATATTTAAAAACATAAAATATATTCACTTCAATAGCATAAAAATTTAGGGTCTATCTGATCTGATTACATATACTGTATGTTAGGGGGAATGCTCTCCTCTGTTATTTGTCCTGGAAAAAGTTCAAGAACATTTGCTTTTTTAAGTCATTGAGATACAACTGAGTAAGTCTCAGTAGTACAGTCTGCAGCTTGAAAGACTAAGTGCTAGATATGAAAGTACCCAATGAGTGCGCATTTAGAGACGGAAAGTCTAACTGTTTTATTAGAAATAACTTACATCAGATAATTTTAAAAACATTTCGTTCATTGGGTAATCAATGAAACTTCCAACAAGGCTTAACTTTATTTTTATTTTAAATTTAGAGGTGTACTAGGAGAGAGTGATGGGGCACTCAGCAATGATTGAAAGCTACGGAAGGAGGGCAGTGTCCAGGATTGGGAGATGTAGCACATTGGCATCTCTTATTTTAAAATTGTTAGAAAATTTAGTAATAAAATGGTTTAAGCAAAAAGGGAATTTATTAGCTCAGTTAAATGAAAACTTCCAGTGGTTGGGCAGGGTTATATGTGGTTGACTGAGTGTCTTATTAATGTCAACAGGACCTCTCTTGGAGATGCCTTAGCTCTGCTCCATCTTTGTTGTTTCTGTTCTCAGATGGGTTAGCCTTCGTGGTAGCAATATGGCTGCAGCGGCGCCAGCCATCCATCTTCCCCCTTGACTATGATTGAATTACACATTCATCCCTAATGCAGTTGCTGAGGCCAGGGAAATAGAGTGTGTATAGGTCACAGGCTCAGTTTGGGGCCAGAGTGGAGTCAGCTCTGCAAAACATATGGAATGATAGTGGGAGAGAAAAATCAGGTAAAGCTATCAAAAGAAAGGAGGACAAATTCTGGAAGTCCAAGGAAAAGCTATGTTCATTATGGTGTGATAACACAAGTTTTTGTATCTTATTTTTTTTTTTTTGAAGAATGTGTGTATGACGCTATGCACATGAATTAAAACTACTAAGAATTTATTATAACTAATAAGAATTTACCAACAGAAGTATGGAAGGCACAGAATTCAGTGTGTATCTACAAATGCAAAATAAATAAATAGCTTCGAGCCCAGTCTATTTACATGGAATAAAAGCATGTTTTTAATATCTTTGAATTTTATTCATTTAAGATTTTGAGGTATAGCTGATATATCTACTCGTTTATTTATGTATTTTAAATTTCATGAATTTTAACATCAGGAGGCTGGTCCCTTTCTGTGCAGACCACAGATAAACTCTTACATAAGATGAAATTTTATCTCAAAATATGAAGAAATGCTAGTCATCTGAAATTGCCAATACATCTAAAGAGTATAAACATTGGAACTGGAATTAAAAAGGAAGAAAGTGAATATTAGCCCTAATAAATAAAAAGAACCTTTGCTGTCCCGTGAATGTGGAAAATATATACATATATACCTCATTATGACGTCACTGCAAAAACAGGTAGTGAGTGCTTCACACATATACAGGCACGCACACACACAAAATTTGTTCTTTAAAAAAAACGTTATCAATCTTTTTCCTAATTATTTTATTTAGTTGTATTGGTAATAAATATTAAGCATATGATGAGAATACTATATAGATTTAGTTGTCATAATAACAAACATTAGGTATAAGGTGGAAATACTCTCAGGATTGAAAATGCTTTTTTCTGCTTTAGAGCCAAAGCTCTTACAGAGCCCAGTGGTTCACGTATACCTATTCTGTCCGTATCCCCTAATCGCGGCCACCTATGATTAGGTAGCTAATAAGTGCCTCCTAATGATGAGGAGGAAACCAATTATTCATGAGTGCTACTGTCCATTCATTAGTCATGAAGGGCTGAAAAACCTTTAAAGGTATATCTCCTGTTCTAAAATCAAGCTAATATTAACCTACATTATTTTTTGTCTTTTGTTTCTTTGTTTACCTGTTGCTTTCCTCTGAATATGAAAGCACTGTAGAAAATGTGGCAGTGATTTATTAATTATGGTGTCTTCTTAAGGTCCTTAAAGGTAGGTTCTTAAAAACTCATTAAAAACTATGTCTCTTAGCATGAAGGCGAGTGCACTCACAGCTTGCTTCACCCCTGTGCAAGGCTGAGGGGACAAACATCAGGGCTGCCTGGCATCCCTCATCCCCTACCTGAGCTCCCCACTCAGGAGGACGAAAGAGCCCACAGCTCTGTCAGGAAACCCTTGTTAATATCAGGGCCCTTGTGCATAGCTCCTCTCCCCGGATGACCTCAGGTGTGAAGTAAATGAAGCAGGTACTTTTGTGTCCAGTCACTCAGGAGTCCCTCTTCATGAAGCACAGGCGAGAAACCTGGGGCTGGGCTGTATTTACGGCTACATGATCCAAGTCAAAGATGACTCACACTCATTCGATCCTAAAAGTATTTCTAGGAATAATTCAATATACCATCGCACTGTAACAAATGACTTGCTTCAACAAGTCTGGAAAAGCACTGCTCCAGTATTCTAAAAAAATTAAAATAAAAATCCATTGACTTATTTTCAGTACAGTAAAAAAATTATATGTATAGTGTATGTGTACTATGTAACTATACGTATATATACTGGTTTATATAGTGTGTATGTGTGTGTACTATATATAGTGTATATTATATATGTATGTAAATCTCAAAAGAATATATAGCAGGGGTGGCAAATGGGTAGCCTCTGCAGAAATGTTTTATTTGGCCTGGATATTGCTATGAAATCTTTCCATTTGAAGGCTTTTGAAAGGGGCCCGTACCATTGAATTTACTACTTTCCTTACAACTTCCTATTGTCCTATAGAGCCAGACGTCTTCACTCATTTATATAACTTGCCTGGCCCCTAGAGGCTGCTGAGTTTGCCATCCAGACTTTTGATTCACCCTGTATTAGCCAGGTCTTTTATCACCCAGGCATATGCAACATTTTAACTTAAAAAATGAAAGCTTTGCTAATCCTTTGAAAAAAATAATTAGGATGAGAAATAAGATAACCTTCATATGTCTTACCCACCTCAATTAGATGAAAGCACAGATATTACCTGCTTTATACATTTCTATAGTAGGCGAGAAAATTCTTTTAAAGCAATAGGAATAAGAAAGTTATTTAAATAAGACACTTCTTTTTCCTCTATTTTAGCATGGAAGAATATGTGGTTTTACCCTTGAAAGGATAAGACGATACTTGCTATGTTATAAATAATACATGTATCAGTAAGAATACATAAATGTAGGAAGGGGTACATAAGGCAACACAGGCTGAATTATGAATGTGTCCTTAACTACCCCTAACCACTGAATTAAGGTTTATTTCCTTTTAAAAATCCCCAATTTTTGCATGATTTCTCATAAACAACTTGAAACATGAAAACAAGAAACAATTGCCCAGAGATTATTTTTTTATCTTGTTGGCATGAGTCTGTCAGTGTTCAGTTTCAGCTGAGCTGCCTGTCATTCCTGGTAAATTGAGAGGGGAGATAAGCCTCTGGATCCTAAAACAAGTAAACACATTATTTATATTTGGTTCCTGCAAAGATATGTTTAGTTTAAAAATGGAACCAGCGTCCCTAAACTAGAGTTATATGACATTTATAAAGCAAAAAATGAAAATCATTTCAAATGAAGAATGCCTGGGACGAAGCATCCTGAAAGCTCACAGCTTATGAACCACTTATAAAGCAGTGGTTAAGAGCTATGGCTGCTAACCAAAAGGTTGGCAGTTCAAATCCACCAGGCGCTCCTTGAAAACCCGACGGGGCACTTCTATTCTGTCCTGTAGTGTCGCTATGAGTCAGAATCGACTCGACGGCAACAGGTATAAAGAAGTTGAAGCAGGAGTGAATGAGCCCAGTCAGAAAAATGCGGCTTTCAGTAAGCAATCCCAAGAGGTACACATCTTAGAATGAGGTCATTATGTTTAAATTAGCCTTCTATAGAATTGAAGATGGGCATATTTGTTTTTCGTTATACACTCTATGTATACAGCATTTTATTCTACATTCTTCAAAGTGCTTTACAAAGATTAATGTAACCCTATTAATGTAACAGATACAACTGTGCCCCTTTGTCCACTCAGCCACACAAGGACAAAAAGACTGTGAAGGGGTCAGTCAGCATTTCACTGCAACTCTGGGATGAGCGGCTGAGGAGAAATGGAACGTTCTTACACATACTCCATTAGTGATGTAGCTACAGGACCACAGGCCTATCATTTCCTTTACAAGGGCCCAGACAAGGCAAAGGAGAGGGAAAGAAAGTTATCATGCATTTGCATAATTTAAGCTTCTGGAAATGAAAACTCACTAATCATCTTTCTGATTTTGACTGAAATGAAAAAACTGCTTATCAGCCAATCCAGCCTCCTGCACTGGGCCTGAGTTAAAACAAACAAAACAAATCCCATCAAAGGGAAGTTTTGAAGTAAAGATAATGCTGAATTCATGGAGGCATATCCTGTGCAGTGCCGTGATTTTTCACTTCACTTCATTTCATTTTAAAAGGCTATTTTTGAATAAAAACAACCCATCCGCAATCACTGAATGTTTGTACTTGAAGCTACAGTTTGGGGCAGTTAGCAACTTTCAAAAGATTGGAGAACAACTTTGTATTTTTTCCAAGGAAAATCTGAAGATACACCTAAAAGTAGATATTCTTAGGGATTAGGCATGCCTAAAGAATTTTAATATTTAGCATTCGTTATAGTCAGTTTTTTAGGCGTGCAGATAAGAAAACAGAATTTTTTAATTTGAAAAATTTCTCAGTTCTATGATACTGTTATATATTCAGATAAATAACATTGGATATTAAAACTATGTAGCTAGTCATTTTTTCTGTTTTGCCTTTTGCATCCTAATTGTCTAACCAAGTTAATTTATATGTGTGTGGTACTCTGAGTGGGTAAGATCTGCTTTGACTAGCGGTTTCCTTCCTCCTATTCCAGGCACCTATAACAGAGCCCTGGTGGCGCAGTGGTTAAGATCTCAGCTGCTAACCAAAAGGTCGGCAGTTCCAGTCCACCAGCTGCTCTTTGGAAATTGTATGGGACAGTTCTACTCTGTCTTGTAGGGTTGCTGAGTCTGAACCAACTCAACAGCACCTAACAATGACAACACAAAAGAGTTCCCAGCAGTGTTGGACTGAGTAACGCTGATCAGGGTAGCTCCCTGGTGAGCTGCTGCTAGTCCCCGATAGACAAAGGCTGGCATTGCAGCCCTGAAGCCTGATGGAGAAGAGCTACCTGCTTGTAATCTTCAATTTAATAAATATTAAGTGCTTACTGTGTACAGGCTCAGAGTCCATGGCTGGTGAAATGGTTAACTCTCAGCAGCTAACCAAAAGTTTAGAGGTTGAGTCCACACAGAGGCCCCTCGGTAGAAAGGCCTGATGATCTACTTCTGAAAAATAAGCAGCTGAAAACCCTACGGAGCACAGTTCTATTTCGATACAGATGGTGTCACCATGAGTCAGACTCAGCCTCATGGCGACGGGTTTGGTGTGAAGACCCTATTCTTTGGAGGGATAAAACTATCAAGAGAGCCCAGTTCATTCTTCAAGGAGTATTTCATCTCTTGGAAGTGGGCAGTGGAGAAAAGAGGGTTGTTTATGGGGTCTGAGGGTAGCAAGTGGTGCAACTAGAGGAAGGAGAACATGAATAAAAGAGAAAAGGAGAAACAGAGAGAATGGTTTCCTAGAGTTTGGAGGTGTAGTTGCAACCAGTAACTTACAACTCATCAAACTGAGGGGTCATTCCGGAGCTTGGAATAGGGCAGGAGACCCAGATTGACTTTTGCTCACTTGAAAAGAGGAGCATAGAATTTCAAGAGATTGAAAGTTTTACTTAATGGCCTCACACTCTCCCTTAAAATGAGCTAACTCTACTGCATCCTTACCCTTTAAAGTGTAGCCACTCCTTTGTATTAAAGACTGTGATATAGAGGAAAGGTCTTAGACATCGTCTCCACTCCTCTGCAGATGTGCTCCCTGTTGGGTAACACTGGAAAATATTACTCAACTCATATGAGTATGTTTCCTCCTCAGCAATTTGGGTATCATCCTTACCTCCTGATTTTTATGAGGACGAAGCAAGATCATGTATGCATAACATCTAACCCAGTACACAATGCAGAGTTAAGAGTCAATAGAATTGGGCTTTCTTCTCCAATTCCCCCAAAAAGAGAGCTCATTACTTTTCAGTGAGAACCATGCTACTTTCATACACCCTTTATTAAAAGTTCTTAATTTCTCTGAGCCCAATTCTATTGTCCTGTAAACGTTATCCTTTTGTCAGAGTTCTGTGCTATTTTGTGATATGAAATGCGTATCCTCGCTTTCATTTGACACGCCCTCATATATGTTAACAAATTCTTCTGTCTTATATATTTTACCTTCTCTTCTGTTATTACAGACAAACTCTTCATGCTCCTAGCAGAGCGACCCTCTACCTGCATGTCACATCTCACCCACTCAAGAATTCGGTTCCAGCAATGCTCCCTGGTTTTTCCCCTCAAACATCACTTTTTCCCATTACACTGATTCTTCCACTGATCAGAACACATAAATGCTACTTCTCTCACTTCTCCAGAAAAAAAAAAAAAAAAGGGCGGGGGGAAACTCTGTCTTCCCTCCAGCTCCCATGTTTTGCCTTCCTTTTACAGCAGAAGTCCTTGAAAGAGTTGTCTCAACTGGCTGTCACCTACTTCTCTCCTATTCTGTCTCAAACCCAGTCATGTTTCTGCGCCCAACCTTCCTCCAAAGTTATTCTCCTCAAGGTCGCTGATGACTTCCCCATTTCTAAATCCAATGATCATTTCTCAGTCCTCATCTTACTTGAGGTATAGGGAGTATTTGGCACAGTTTATCATTCTGTCCTTCTTGAGAAATGTGCTGCAATTGATTTCTAGGACAACACGCTCATTTTTCTCCTAATTTCTTGGAGCTCCCTCTCAGTGTCTTTGGCTAGTTCATTGTCCTCTAACTGTAAATGCTAGAATGGTCCAGTCCTTGGTCCATCCGTTGGATTTCTTCTCTTTTTACTATAATCCCACAGCTTTAAATACCATCGATTATTTGATGCCACCATCCATCGGTTTGTCATTCTGTGGTGGCTTGCATGTTGCTATGCTGCTGGAAGCTATGCCACCAGTATTTCAAATACCAGCAGCTTCTCCCATATAGAAAAGTTTTCAGCAGAGCTTACAGACTAAGATAGACTAGTAAGAAAGGCCTGGTCATCTACTTCTGAAAATTAACTAAGGAAAACCCTATGGGTCACAACAGAATATTGTCCAGTGTAGTGCTGGAAGATGAACCCCCTAGGATGGAAGGCAGTACACAGTGGCCATGACAATGGACTCAAACATGCCACCAATCAACATGCCAAAAGATGGTGCAGGACTGGGCAACATTTTGTTGTGTTGTATATAAGGTAGGTGGCCATGAGTGGGAGCCAACTCAGTGGCAACTAAACAACGACATAATGTGACGATTCACAGATTTGTATCTCCAGCTGGGACTCCTTCCTGGACTCCAGATCCGTATAGCTGACTCCTTCCTCAGTATGTCCTTTTGGGTGTAAATTAGGTTCAGTAAACTTAATGTGTCCAAAACGGATCTCAGGATATCGCCTCCAAACCAGCTAGCACGTGGCAACTACATTCTTGCAGTTTGGCCAAGAAACTTGGTGTCATCCTGACCCCTCCCTTCCTCTCACATCCCACATCCAATCTGTCAGGAAATCCTTTTGGCACTACCCTAGAATGTATTCAGAATCAGTCACCTCCCAGCACTTCCACTGACTTTTCATTTTCCAGCCACCACCATCTCTCACCTGAGTTTTTACTGTAGTCTCTTGGTAAGTCCTCCTTCTCTTGCCCCTGTTCCTTATTTAGTCTATTCTTTATATGCAGCCAGAATAAGACTGTAAAAAACATGTCAATTTATGTCACTCCTTGCCAAAAACCTTCCGGTGGTTTTCATCCCACTAAGCGTAAAAGCCAAGGTCCTTGCTAGGTCCTAAAAGGCTCTGTATCATCAGCTGGCTCCATGATGTGTCTCTCACCTCCTCTCCTATGCTCTCCTGCCACACTGGCTTTCTGTTTCTTGATACAGCAGGCACAGTCTTGTCCCAGGTCCCGTGAACTTGAAGTTCTTTCTGCCTAGAATGCTTTTTCTCACCAGTGTGTACATAACTAGCTCATTTACTTCCTGCAGATTTTTATTCAAATTCACCTTTTCGGTGAGGTCTTCCCTGGCCACGCCATCTATCATTCCATCCCCTTCCTCCAACATTTCATATCCCCTTCTATGCTTTAGTATTTTTTTTTCCTTTTAGTATTAGCCGCTATCCTATATATTGTTTTTTGTTTGCCTTCCTCATTAGAATATAAGCCCCAAAGAGCAGGGCTTTTGTCCATATTTGTTTACTTCTCTGGAACAGTACAAAATATACAGGAGACACTGGATAAATAAATGTTGAAAGAATATCACTCCATCTCTTCTGTCATTAAAACACATTCAGTTCTTTCAACTGCATTATAAGGTTTTGAGATCATCCAGCAACCTGATTTTTCTTACCTGGAAAAATTTACTGTCTCTCTTATAGTGTGACACCCAAGAAGGTTTTGACTTGCTCAGTATAGCGCAGTGGTTAAGCCTGCAACTCTGGAGTTTAAGTTCCCGAGTTTAGATCTCAGTTCTTAGAGCTGCGTGATGTTGGAGGAGTTACTTAAGCAGCCCTTCGAGCCTCAGTGTTTTTAATCTTTAAAATGAGAGTTTAATGGTATCTAATTCATGGGTGCTTTATGCAGATTAGGATAACATGACAGTCCATTAGCACAGTGTCTTGCATATAGTAAATGTTCAATAAATATTTTTATTCCAGGAACTGTATAGTTTATGGATACAGTCTAAAGTGACATTATAATTTTTGTCTAATTCATCTATACATCCAAACCAAACCAAACCCATTGCCGTCGAGTTGATTCTGACTTATAGTGACCCTACAGGACAGAGGAGAATTGCCCTGAAGGGTTTCCAAGGAGCTCCTGGTGGATTTGAACTGCCGCCAGGTCCCCCGTTATGAGTTCATAGCATCGATTGCTCTATTTTGTTATACTTAAATCAGTTACAGTTAAATAGTGAATTGCATAATAGTCTGTTTGCCTTCTACCATGTAAGCTCACTGGAAGCAGACATTCTGTCTATCACTCACTACAGTTGAAGTGTGTTGCACCTATTATGTACTCAATAAATATTTTAATAACAGTTTTATTTAATTATACTTGTAGTTTTTTTTTCAGAGGTGTTAATGTTGGGACCCAATGTGTCTGTCTTAACATTAAAACAAACAAACAAACAAACTCACTTCCGTTGAGTTGATTTTGACTCATAGCAACCCCATAGGACAGAGTAGAACTGCCCCATAGGATTTCCAAGGAGTGGCTGGGGGATTCAAACTGTCGACCTTTTGGTTAGCAACCAAGCTCTTAACTACTGTGCCACCAGGGTTCTAGCACCCCTGAAAAACAGGTAGAGGAATGATTACATAAAATTTATTAAAATATTTATTGAGCAACTGATTAAAACATTTCTTCCTCACTTTGAGTATATAGTTAATATTTTAGACTTAGTGTAAGTCTTTACATTTATCCCTGTTAAATCCATGTTGTAAAATACCAGCCTGTGATGATATTGTTTTGGGTCCTATTACTGTTGACTTTGTATATTGTTTGGTCATCCCCTCCTTCTGCACATCTCCGTTTCTTGCCATCTCCCACGTGTGCAGCATTATGTTAATATACTCATCTGTCTCACTCCCTATGTCTTCTCGTGATTGCCCTTTTTTCTTACTCAATTTTTGTCTTATGTGTTTTTCTCAGGAAGGCCTTCCCTCTTGGATATTCGTCTCTCAATCATTCTTTTGTATTACTTTATTTTATTTCACTATTTATGGTCATCACTCTCTGGAATTATTTTTATATTTTATATGTTTCCTTTTCTTCCTGCCCGTTTTCCCCACATACCCTTAGGATGTACGTCCCCTGAAGGCAGAAACCTTGTCTGTTTTATCTGCTGCTATAACCCTGGCACCTTGCTTAGTAAATAGTAGGCATTCAACAGGACATTGTTTAAAGTATTCTTTCATAAATAAAAGTAGAATTTATAAGACTGTGCTGAGTTGCAGATATAAGATGATAAAGAAAGGGTCATTGAATATGACACAGGTCTCTAACTTAGGAGACTGGATAGAAGATGGCATCATTAATCAAGATCAAGAATGCAGGAGGCACAGCTTATTATGACTGAAGAGTTGAGAGCATGAGAAGATAAACTATACAATTTCGGAAATACTGAGATGAGCATGTAGGTACTTATTTCCTGTAGGTATTTGAAAATGTGGACTTAGAGAAGAGGTCTGAATTACAGATTTAGATTTAGAGGTTCTTGCCATAGAGTCAGTAGATGAAATCATACACGTGGATGAGGTCATACAGGGAAATTGTACAGACCAAGTAGAAGACTCATAGATGACAAAAATGTAAGGAAAAGGGAAGCTTAGTTATACTGTTTCTACAAAAATTCATTATAAAGTGTGGAAGTATGGCTCAATATTTTGAGAGATAAAACCACTACTCTCCAAATACATGTACTGTTCAAGAACGTGAATGGGTTTTTATGTGTACGTTTTTGAGACGTAGTAGGGAACGCCTAAAAAATTAACATCTTCTTGAATTGCGAATTAGATTCTCATCATAAATGGTAATAAAGTTATAAACATTGTATCCGATGTATGAGGAAAGATATGAACAGTGACGTTTATCTTCTTGCTGTAAGTCTAACACATAGTAATTTACATATGTGGCAAACCAGGACACTTTACATGACTAAGTTGTAAGTAACAGAAGTAGCAGTATAAAGAAGGAAAGGAACATTAACAAAGATCATAGTATATTACATATATATACACACAACACCGCCACACATTAAGGCTTAAACAATGTATTTTAAATTCACTACTAGATTATTTATTTTTAGATCATTTTGTGTTGCCTCATGCATGTTCCCTTTAAAATTTAATTTCACATTAATATGAAAAGATCCGCACTTAGTGATTCAGACCTCATCATACTGATGGCTTTTCTAATTACCTTGGTTTGACTATTTTATAATTAATATACTTGGCACATCAAAACGGACGGGTAACTTTTATACCCAGTTTAAATTCAATAATAGCCTATAAAGTTTTAGTCCGATGTGCAGGAATTAAGATCTCAATTGTAAGATATACAATCTAGCTGGACTTATGTTTAGTATGTGATTGAACATAATGTTCACCAAAAGTAGTTATGAGTAAATCCATTGTGTAGAGTGACATTAGGAAGGGATACGTTCTTCATTCTGCTCATTGAACTGCTTCACCACACCTCTCATTTTAAAACAATCTGTGAGTACCTCCCAACATCACTGTTGAAATAACATACTAGCCAAGGTGTTTTATCTGCTGAAAAAATGTGAAAAGAGGAAAATAGACCATTTTCTCCATGCTAAGGTTTTTGTAAAATTTTAATTGTATTTTTTAAATCTCTGCTTTCCAGTAGAGCTTAATTTTCTTAAGCCAGTACTGAAAACTTCTAAGACCGTACTTAGAGGGATGTGGGTAATTGACTTTTATGATAAATAAGATCAAAGTGGGTACTTTTAAAGCCCTTGGTCTGAGTTTTGTTGACATATGCATACATGGCCACTTGGGACACTAAATGAAACCACGGTTTTAACATAATTTGTGGCTTAATCTTTACTCTTGGAAAGCTCATACCCACAGAAATGAAAAGTCAGTTTGTTTGTCTTAATTTATCTTTTAAAGGGGCAGGTATTATTGTCATCTGATTTTTACTAAAATGTTACAGTAAAGATAGTATGAACACCTGTTGTTGGGTGCCCTCGAGTTGATTCCAACTTATAGCGACCCCATGTGACAGAGTAGAATTGCCCCGTAGGGTTTCCTAGGCTATAATCTTTACAAGAGCAGATTGTCAGGTCTTTCTCCCATGGTACCGCTGGGTGGGTCACAACCACCAGCCTGTTGGTTAGCAGCTGAGCACTTAACCGTTGTGCCACTAGGGCTGCTTGTATTAACACCTGTAGGTTTATGTTAACATTGACCAATAGTATACAATGTTATTACACATAGAATAAAGTTAATGTGTAGCCTTATTACCAGAATAGAATTGTTAATTACCAGAAATGAATTAAATCCCTTTGTAAAACCCTTTTATGTATTGGAGCCCTGGTGGCACAGTGGTTAAGAGCTCAGGCTGCTAACCAGAAGGTTGGCAGTTCAAATTCACCAGCTGCTCCTTGGAAACCCTATGGGGCAGTTTTAATCTGTCCTACAGGGTTGCTATGACGGCAGTGGGTTTGGTTTTTGGTTCTTTATGTATCAAATGTCTGTTACACCTGTTGCCATCAAGTCAGTTCCGACTCATAGCGACCCTATAGGGCAGAGCAGAACTGCACCATAGAGTTTCCAAGGAGCGTCTGGTGGATTCGAACTGCTGACCTTTTTGGCTAGCAGCCATAGCACTATGCCACCAGGGTTTCCAATCTATTATATATATAAAAAAAAAAAAAAAAAACTAGTGCCATCGAGTCGTGTTATATATATATATGTGTGTGTGTGTGTAATAGTTTTTATTGCTATCAACATTAGAGGTAACTTTCAACCTTGCCAGCATCACTGGTATGATGTATATTTAATTAAAGCATGTATTTCCCCTATCGTATACTTAAAATGACGATTAAAGCTACTATTTAAACACTTACATATATTTATAAAAATATATATATATATTACTTAGAAAACACACACATACACATAGCCAGGATGCTCCTTAGAGGCAAGGATGGGGAAACTTTGTCTCACGTACTTTGGACGTGTTATCAGAAGGTATCAGTCCCTGGAGAAGGAAATTACCCCCAGTAAAGTAGAGGGTTAGCGTTTAAGAGGAATGCCCTCAATGAGACGGATTGACACAGTGACTGCAACAATGGGCTCAAGCATAACAATTGTGAGGATGGTGCGGGATGGGGCAACGATTAGTTCTGTTGCGTAGGGTCGCTGTGAGTTTGAACCGACTCGATGACACCTAACAACAACAAAGTACACAGAATAAAATAAATGTACACCCTTATTACTGAAGTAAAATTAATTATCAGAAATGAATTAAATCCCTTTATAAAGACCCTTTATATATATATATATCAATATTTGATTGAATCGCAAATAAAATTAATGCATCTTCTGCCTTGCCCAACATCATATCTTAGACAACCAGTAACTATTCACCCTGTTAATAAGATTCTATGTAGAAGCCAATGGAGCCCTGGTGGTGTAGTGGTTAGGAACTTGGCTGCCAACCCAAAGTTCAGCAGCTCAAATCCACCAGTTACTCCATGGAAACCCTATGGGGCAGTTCTACGTTGTCCTATAGGGTCACTATGATTTGGCAGTGGGTTTGGTTTTTGTTTTAAATACTTAAACCCAAAAACAAAACAAAACAACCTATTAATTCATATCCATTGTGCTTCTTAAAGTTTATCATTAAATATATTTGTTCTGAATTTTGATCCCAGCTCTAATATTCTACTATATAGCTAATAGTTTCTACTATAAATATCATGTTCATGTGCTTACTTTGGGACAAAATTCTATTTGTTGGAATCTCATTGTCTTGGCACTCTTTTTAGCTTTCCCCCCCTCCCCACCTCCCCCATCCATCTTCAGTAGCATATTTTGTTCAAGGTCTTTTAATTTCTAGCAACCTGAGAACTAAAGAACTAATTTGTATACAATTGAAGTCTTTGTTTTCTCCTAGGATACTTTTTACTCTTCGTTTTGCCTTTTTTTCCCCTAAAGAAAGATAATTGCGTACAGAAAAAGAGATAAAACAATTTCTGATAAATATACCCTGCTTTTTTTTTTTATATATATCAAGGTGTCTGGAGGATAGGTTAGTGAATTAGGGAGAAAAATATTTCTGTTAACCTGGAGTTTATATTGGGTTAGTAAGGTTGTAAAAACGAAAATACCTTTTTTCTGCTTACTTTTGATGAAAGATTTGTCTGATGTTGCTTTATTTACATAACACTCTTGATTTTACGTAAAAAAGTTAAAAAGAAGCATTAAAAACTTTTTAAGGAAAATTAGCTATTTGACATTATATATATTAAAATTTGGGAAATAAGATAAACAACTAAATTAAAAAAAAAAAAAAAAACTTCAGAAGATGATACAATAACCCTGCAATAATTATGAGAGACTTTATAGAAAGGACAAAGGTAGCTCAGAATTTTCTGACACTGGCAAGATTTCTTGCAGTTTAAGGTATGACTCTAGAGTATAGAGTGCATGAGAGAAGTGATAGAAAATGGAACTAGCAAGATTGTTCTCACACTGGGCAGAGCCTTGGATGGTGGGACTTTTGGGCTTTGCACTCCAGGCAAAGAGAAATTTCAAAGGTTTTTAAGGATGGATCAACATAAGTGATTTAGAAGATAAACTCGAGGAGATATGTGGGCAATGATTTGGAGGAGAAAGCACTGGCCAGGGGGTTATCACGATAGTCCAAATGAGAGATTACAAGGCTCTGAAGTTATGCATTTCCAGGGAGGTTACTCAGATGGTTAACTATGAGGGTGATTTCCAAGATGGAGCTGAGAAGACTGGGGAATGACTTAGGGAAGTACAGGTGGAAGAGAAGGAAAAAAAAAACAAAAACAAGTTAGACGTGAATGACATCATATATTAACCAGGACAGGAAACGTTAGAGATAGAACAAATGTTGTTAAAAAAAATTTTTTTTTTTTTTTTTTGCCAAGTACAATCTGGAGGAAAGAGAAAACAGTTTAATTTCAAAGAGTTAAATTTGGGATAACTAAATAATAGGAAATCTAGGTATGGGCCTCAGAGGGCAGGCTGAGGCTGGAGGTGAGAATTTGGGAGTGATCAGGATATAGGTGACCAGTATATAGGCAATAACTGAAAGCATGCCTGTGATGAGATCACCAGGTAGAATAATCCAACTGTCTTATCAAAATATAATATTGTGTCTAATCTAAAGAGGATTAAT
Organism: Elephas maximus indicus; assembly: GCF_024166365.1. NCBI lineage: Eukaryota > Metazoa > Chordata > Mammalia > Proboscidea > Elephantidae > Elephas > Elephas maximus. The sequence continues at coordinate 41,517,185 of NC_064829.1, read as the reverse complement.
AAAAAATATGAAAAAATTTTTTTTTAATCAATAGAGCTCAGTTTTGAATAAAAGGTTAGTTTCAAAGATGTTTTGAGCTGATATAAATGTAGATGTAGAAAAATAAATAGATGAAAGAAAAAATTAGGAAAAGGGAAATATATGATTAGGAGAAAGTATTTCTTATTCCTAAAATGCATCAAAAATTAATTTTAAAGATACCGCTTTGCACTGTTTTATTAAAATTGAGAGATACATGGATGAAATTAGTGACTAAATTATATCTGCAATCAGATTTTTGAAACTTAAAGGAACATCACTTTAAAATTTTCATTTTGGTTATAACAAAGGAAATCCAAATTGAATAGTAGCAATCGAGAGAAAAAAACTTATTTTTTTTAATTTGATTTTTTGATTAATAGCTAAATGGCAAAGTGTGACACTTGAGCCTGCAATTTAAAATGCCATATCTGTATTTTCACTTTTAATCATCAAATTTTATGGCCCTTAGCAAGAATTTCAGAGTAGATGACTCTGCACCGTACTTGGTTGCTTTTTGCCAGTAATATATCCATACGCATTGGGTTAGGAGTATTGCTATCATATTTATCTTGCATTATTCTTTAAACAAGTGATTCTCAAACCTTTACCGTTCATAAAGTCCTAGTGTAAGAGTGTCATGTGAGTGTGTGTGTATAAATATTGATACAATGGAAGTTTATTAAATTAATATTCCTTTATTCAACATCTTTGATAAAACTCTGGGTAACAGAGCTATCTTGTGATCTTGGGGAATTGACCCTATCTCAAGTCAGATACAAACTCCGTTCTGTGTCTTTGTTCTATCAACTCTTATTAGGTTACCTTGATTTAGTCAAATAGGCTTTCCTTATTGTCTGTCTTAATGCATATGTGAGCATCTTTGCAAAGAAGAAAGTTCTTTGTAGACATCCTAATCATTTGTGTGGCCAGCAAGTGGAGGAGACTATACAGAATGCTCCTAACTATGTGAAAGAAATTACTTCCTGAGTATTATTGTGTATGAGAGGAAGTGTGTGTGTGTGTGTGTGTGTGTGTGTGTGTATTTTGATGACATTAGAAATCATCTCTCCTTCTCTCAAGTAGTAAGCACAAACACTGTAAGTGCAGACAGTTTTATCTTGGCAGGAGAGCATTTTAAATGAGAGCCCTGGTTCTCTCAGGTTTTTTGTGAATTTCCCTGGCAACTCTTAGCAATGTACTTAGTTCTGGAACACTCATTATCAAATGGAAAAAGAGAAGCTTTTAGAAGATACAAATGTTTTCCAGGAGTGTATACATGAAATAAATTGCACTCTCTCGCTGATCTGTACTAATAGGGCAAAGGAGAAATTTAGAGCAGTAACTGAAGTAAAAATGCTTCCTTCAAGTAGATTACAAAGGACATATACAGACAGGAGAATCCAGTCATAATCTTGTAGAAAATTCAGGCAAATCTTGAGTCCTGAATTACCCACATCTTTACCATTTTGCAGTGGTGAACAGTTTTGGAATCTATACAAGGTTGTGTACCTTAAAAAGCTGAATCAGTAGTACCATGCCTTGACCACTTCACATGATGGTCTAAAAGTGTAATGAGATATTGACCTGAAAAGGCTTTGCAAACTCCAGGGTGCCTAACGATGTAAGGTAAAAGGCAAATAGAAACCAAGTGTCTATGTTATTGAACCCAGTAGTAAATTTTATGGGAGTTTTCTGATCATCCTTACAGGCAGAGAAAATATAATGACTTTATAATGAAAACATAAAGAGATAAAGTCTTAGGAAAAGTGGGATTCATGAAGGATATGAAAAAAAAGCAATGTAACATTGTCCATGCCACTTATTTAAAAAAGAATTGCCCACCATTTTTCGATTAGCAGCCATAGCTGGCCATGTAACCACTGCACCACCATGGCTCCATTTTTTTGTTTTTGGTATTCCCAAAAAGAACTGTGGTGGTGCAATGGTTAAGAGCTGGGCTGTTAACCGAAGGGCCAGCAGTTCCAATCCACCATCCAGTCCTCGGAAACCCTGTGGGGCAGTACTCTGTCCTATAGGGCCGCTATCAACTCTACAGCAACAAGTTTGGTTTGGTTTTGGTTTGATTCCCAGAAAGTTAAGTGAAATTAATCAAATTTCATTGAAAAAAACATGTCTATTAAATGTACTCAGTAAAGGATTTCTTAGGCATCAGTAGTAAATAGGAATTCAGTCTGTGTGGCCCAGGTACAGATAAGTTACTCTTTGTCCAGATTCTATCAAGAGTGTACGAAGGAGTGCAAGCCAGTTTCTCAGTATGTCACTCAAGCTAGGCATAGAAAGTTCTTCCAAACCAGTACCAATCTTCCCCTCGACCTGTGAGTAATTGCCCACCCTATCATAAGCTCATATTTATGAAATAAGAATGTTTGTATACAGCAAAGATATGTTTATTAATTTTTTTTTAATTATGGAAATCACATAAGTGTTTTCCCAAATCTTTATTTTTAATCAAAGAAATTTGGATCAAAATAATTCATTGAATTATCTAGGGCACCTTTGAGGACCATTCAATAATTGATGCTATCTTATTTTTTATCAAATTAAAAAAAAATAATACTTTGAAACATATGTCTTGACATCTGAGATAGGAATTCTTTTCTCTTTTTGGATGAATAAAGTTTATTTCAGTGCCTAGATATGAAAGCCTTGCGGCATACTAATGTTATCATTTTACTGAAAATAGTTTTCATAAACACCCAGGGGGCAAGCTGTTGGCTTTGAGAACTTTGGCACTAATGATTTTTAAAAGTTGCTTACAGAGATAAAATGTGACCCCAGGAGCTATTTAGTTTTTATGGACATTAAAAACTATCCTTTGAAACTAATGGTAATCATTTTTCAAGATAGATATATGAATTAAATATATATTAAACTTCTACCCAAAAGAGACTGCAGACCTGGCTTTATTGAGATTTTTATATGGTGTATTTTGCAACATATAGTGGACTGCCAAAGACATTAATAATGCAAATCTGTGTTTGAGTACAAATGAATCCCTACAAGGCCTGTTTTGATTATTAGTGGAATTAATTATCTGCCTGTTCAATGCATTTACTGTGGCTTGGAATAACAGTTATTAATGAAAGACTGAGGCAAGTTTAAAAAATAGTGCATTTAATAAAAAATTTAATAGTACAGATTAATTCTACCATACAAAGAAGCAAAGAGAAAATATCGTAGAGCCAATGCCTTCTCCCTTCTCCCTTTTTACTCGTCAATAAGAAACTCTTCTCCTGTAAGTGTATTTTATTATCATTTTCCAAACACAGAAAAATTGGTGTGTATGTTTCAGAATAGCTGCCAATTTTCCAAAATTAGAAACTCAAGTTTTTTATGTTGCCCAAGTTATTTTCAGTGTAAACAATGGGAGGTTAAATATACTATTGGGGAAACTCTTTGAGGCCAGCCCTTTGACAAGGACCTCAAAATTGCTTAGAAGTACACAAAACTGTGTCTGCTTTCAGGGTTTCAATGGTTACATGTCTTTACAGAAAGAGTACTTCACAGCCCAGTGGTTTTCAAAACGCCTTAGATGTAGTCACTTTCTGAGGATAAGGTTAAGGTGAAAGAGGAAGGACACAGCACCAAAGCTTGCCCCTGCCCTGCAGAAAGACAGAAATTTCCGAGAAGCGTTGGGCTTCCATGGAGAGCAATTTGAAATCCAACACTTAAGGAAATAGAAGCGGTATGCATGGACAAAATTAATCCATGTGAACATCACAGGTTCATCTATCAATCTCTTGGTATTCCTTTGTCTTTTTTATTTTTTTCTAAACTTTATTTTGTTGTTGTTGCGAATATACATAGCAAAACATACATCAATTCAACTGTTACTACTTGTACAATTTAGTGACATTGATTCCATTCTCTGAGTTGTGCAACCATTCTCGCCCTCCTTTTCTGAGTTATTCCTCCCTCATTAACATAAACTCACTGCCCCCTGAGGTTCCAATCTAATCTTCCAAGCTGCTATTGTCTATCTGATACCATATAGATAGCTCTTAAAAGAGCATAATGCTCAAGGCAGACCTTTTTTTACCAGTTAAGCTAAACTATTGTCTGATTTCAAGACTTCAGCGTATATATTTTTAGTTTAAGGTTTAAAGATTTATCTCAGGGCAATAGTTTCAGGGGTTTATCCATCCTCCACGGCTCCAGAAAGTCTGAGTCCATGAGGATTTGAAATTCTGTTGTACATTTTTCCCCTTTTGATTAGGATTCTTCTATGGAATCTTTGATCGAAATGTTTAGTAATGATAGCCAGACACCATCCCGTTCTTCTGGTCTCATGGCAAAGGAGGCAGTTGTTCATGGAGGCAATAAGCCACATATCCCATATATTCCTCCTATTACTGACTCTTCTTTGTACTCCGTTGATCCAGGTGAATAGAGACTAATCATTGTGCCTTGGATGGCCGCTTGCAAGCTTTTAAGACCCCAGGCACTACGTGATGAACGAGAAGGTAGAACAGAAGCACTAGATGCGTTATTAGCACAGTTAACGGGGATGTGCCATGAAACTATGACCCTAAACTTCCAAACCAAGGAACCAAATCCCATGAGATGTTTCGTTGTACATAAGCAGCATCAGCAGCTATTCTTTTATTTTATTTATTAATTTTTCTTGGTCATTGTAAATACATCTATCACACAACTTTTGCCAATTCAACTTTTTGCAGGTATACAATTTATGGACAAAAATTATGACAATCTGCTGTGCAATTCTACCCTTGATCAACGTGATTTTTCCATCACCGTCAACCTCTCTTTCTCACCTCCCTCCCACCCCTGGTAACCACTAATAAACTTTGGTCTCTATGCATTTGACTTTTCTTGTCTTTTCATGGAAACCCTGGTGGCGTAGTGGTTAAGTACTATAGCTGCTAACCAAGAGGTCGGCAGTTCAAATCCGCCAGGCACTCCTTGGAAACTCTATGGGGCAGCTCTACGCTGTTCTATAGGGTCCCTATGAGTTGGAATCGACTCGACGGCAGCGGGTTTGGTTTCGTGTTTTTTGTCTTTTCATATAAGTGAGATCATACAATATTTGTCCTTTTGTAGTTGGCTTATTTTGCTCAGCACAATGCCTTCAAGTTCCATCCATACTACAGCATGTATCAAGATTTCATTTCTCCTACTGGCTGAGTAGTATTCCATTGTATGTATATACCACATTTTTGTTTATCCATTCATCTGTTGATAGGCACTGAATGAATATATATTTCTGTACTCTATTATGGAGGAAAAATATATATATATGGCAAATTCATGGGTGGTGCAAATGACCACTAGCTGAAAGGTTGACGATTTGAACCCACCAAGAGGTGCCTCAGAAGACAGCCTGGTAACATGCTTCTGAAAAGTCATAGCCTTGAAAACCCTATGGAACAGTTCTACTCTGCACACATGGAATTGTCAAAAGTCAGAATTGGCTAGATGGCAACCAACAATACATACATACATTCATACACACACAAACATATATATGATGCAAGCTAAGATGGATATACATATATATGTATATATATATGGAGCCCTGGTGGCACAGTGGTTATGAGCTCGGCTGCTAATCAAAATATCAGCAATTCAAATCCAACAGCCGCTCCTTGGAAATTTTATGGGGCAGTTCTACTCTGCCCTGTAGGGTCACTATGAGTCAGAATGGACTTGACAGCAGTGGGTATAAAAAGCCCAAAAACCAAACCCAGTGCCGTCGAGTCGATTCTGACTCATAGCGACCCTATAGGACAGAGTAGAACTGCCCCATAGAGTTTCCAAGGAGCGCCTGGTGGATTTGAACTGCCGATCTTTTGGTTAGCAGCCGTAGCACTTAACCACTACGCCACCAGGGTTTACATATGGATATCTAGATATATGTATATTATATATATATGCATTGCATCTTTATAGAAGACTGATGGATATGAATGAGGTGTAGTCATAATTGGTTTGATGATTTCCATTCACCCTGTCACTGTAAAATGCTCTGTAAAAGATTGTTATAGACTCTAATAGCTGCCATGTTTCTGTACCACTAAGACTGCTTGATCAATAACGTTGGTTCACAGTAGGACTGTAATTCGTATGAATATTTAGCTCAGACTTATTTATTAAGGCACACACTTCTAGAAGTAAAAGATGTCCAGAAACATCATCTTCAATACCTTGATCATTCAAGCTTCTTTGCAATCTGTAATCAGGAGCACAAAAGAAAACACATGTGCTGTTTGCCTATGTAGCTAATAGAAATCTAATAGAATGTTTTGAAAAAGTCCTCAATAGCTGCAAAATTGGTAAAGGCTTAGTATCTTCTTTTGTAGAGAACTATACTTTCAAGCTCACCTTTCTTCACATATTTTCTACCTTGATGCTAGCAGAAAGTAATTTCTAGAATTAAAAAAGAAAAGAAGCAAAACAAAAAAAGCCCTGAAACTTGCTGACTTCCCAATCTAAATAGTACAGCTAGTAATACCAGGAAAATTTGATTACATCTGGATCCTTGCTTTAATGCAGTTTCTTCCAGTAAAATTGTTATTCTGGGGTAATTTAATCTCCCAGGGTTTCTAAGGTTTACATGGTAAGAAGGAATTAGAGTCAGATGTTCTAGTTCATAAAGCATTTTAAGTCAGTCCGGGTTTGTATTACATATAGCTCAGATACATCCTTTTTGTTATTTTCAAAAAAGGCAATACTCAGGAAAATACACTTACATTAAATTTCAATTATATTTTGTTTTACAATGTTTTCCTTTTAATGTCCTTCCTTTTCTTATTTGCAGTTTAGTTGACTCTGAGAAAGTTTTCTGTTTATTTTACAACCTTACTTTCCTAGAAATGAAAAGGTAAAAGTACAGAGATCATGTGCCTAAGGTTGACAGCTGAGTATAATGCTCAGAGTTGAATAAATTGGAGGGAAGATAGCAAAATTATAACTATGTGATGCTGGTAGTCATGACAATGCTTCTGCTATTAGAAAGATGATAATATTTCTCAATATAACAATACTACTGGGTTCATACAGCTGACATATTCTACATTTCTTTTTTTTTTTTCTTTTAGCACTTAAAACCAAACCAAACGCATTGCCGTCAAGTCAATTCTGACTTATAGTGACCCTGTAGGACAGAATAGAACTGCCCCATAGGATTTCCAGCTGTTGGAGTCAAACTGCTGACCTTTTAGTAAACAGCCAAGCCCTTAACCACTATGCCCCCAGGGCTCCGCGAAATATGCATTTGCAAGTTATTTGTTCCCTTAAACTTGCACTCTGAACTTAAATGCAAACTACTTATGATTATGACAAAAAGATTCCTAAGAATCCATTAGAATTTTGTTTACAACTCATTATTAAAAAGATAAACAATTAGAAAAGACGAGTTTTTTTTTATTTTTTAAAAAGGAAACAACTAGAATGTAAATAATGAGAATGTTGACACACACTGAAGAATGTAACCGAGGTGACTGAACATTATGGGTAGAAATTGTTGAATGGGACCCTGTTTTGCTGTGGACACTTTTACCAAAAATACAATAAAAATATTTGTTTTTAAAAAAGGAAACTATTAAAAAAGATGAAGAATGCAGTAGGCAAGTGGAGTCATATATATTGTATGTATTTTAGACTATAAATTCACAACGAAAAGGAGAGTTTCTTCTATCTTTTTGACTACTGTTAATGTATACAACTCGTTCCCAATTTTAATTTTTATTTCCTTACAACTTGACATGATTAGAAGATTTGGAAGCAAATTCTTTAGACACTACTGCAGCTCAAAAAAAAAAAAAAAAAAGGCCTGGGTTTATCCAGGCCCTGGTCAGACTATCGTGATCCATGTCATGGGCCTACCATGGAGTTGTTGTTAGGTACCATCAAGTCGATTTTGACTTATAGCAACTCTGTGTGACAGAGTAGAACTGCTTCATAGAGTTTTCTTGGCTGTAATCTTTACAGAAGCAGATTGCCAGGTCTTTCTCCCACAGAGACACTGATGGGTACAAATTTCAACCTTTCGGTTAGGAACCAAGTGCTCAACTATTTGCGTCACCAGAGTTCCTTTACCACAGAGTAAGGCACTCAATAAATGTTGCTATTAAGAAAAAAAAAAATTAATTGTTTTTTATTAGGAAAGGAGGAAGGAAGGGAGGAAATAAAGGAGGAGGGAGGGGAGAGGGAATGAGGGAGTGAAGAAAGAAGGGAGTGAGGGAGGGAGGGAGGGAATGAAGAAAGAAGGGAGGGAGGGAGGGAGAGAGGGAGGCAGGCAGGCGGGCAGGCAGGCAGGCAGGCAGTTGTACAAGATGGTTTAAAAAACCCAAACATTTGCAAATGTTCCTTTGACTTCCATTGTAATTTCTCTTCACATAGCTTTAAATTCAGTTGGCAATTGTAAATTGCACCATCTCCAGCCTGTCCCACATTGTTACTTTGCTTCCTGTTTTCAGTTTTCAGCAAAGTTGTAGAAAAGGTGCATATTGCTTGCTTGACGTTGGTTATATATTTTTTCTTACCCAATGCAGAAATGTAGGTAGCAATAAGATAAAACCTGTTCAAGGTGAAGTAGCATGGTGATTTGATAATGGAATGCTGTCTGTCGTTGCAGGACGAGTCTGCTCCAGCTGACAAACAGTGTAAGCCAGAGGCAGCCCAGGCCGCTTACTCGACATCAACTGTTTCAGGCTCACAGGAGGTGTTGTACATCAATGGAAACGGGACCTACAGTTACCATAGTTACAGAGGGCTAGGAGGGGGACTGCTAAATCTGAATGATGCTGCCAGTAGTGGTGAGTCTTTATATGGATTCTGTTTTTGTGTTTATTTGGGAGTGATACATTTTCTAAATCTGAAAGGAGAAAGTGGATATACTGTTATAAGTAATTGCCAGTGCCAGTCTGCTAAAAAACAAGACGATTTAAAGCATAATAGATAACCTATTTTGTTGCTCTTTTTGAAAGTAGAAGCACTATTATACAACTGAAGGATAGCTATTTTAATACTTAACAAAGTCTCAACTAGAAGCATAGCTTTTTTTTTTCCCAAAGAGTGACACGTTCTGCCCCCGAAGCTGTTATTTACTATTCATCAAAAATAATAACACTTTTTTCTCAATGTTTAAAGAAGATTTGGATTTGGAAAGTTGAGGCACTAGAAACTTTATGGACTTGATGAAACAATCACAAGTATTGTAACTAAAAACATACAATAGGAAACAACACATGGAAGCAACCCAATGACTCTCCAACCAATGGCTTGTCTCAGACAATGGCATGCTTTCTTAGCAGTGAGTGGTATGCCGGAGCCAGGATGAATTCCAAATGAGCTAAAGGTATAAATGTAAAATGCAAAAAATGTAACCATACGTGAAGTTGAAGGAAACCCTGGTGGTGTAGTGGTTAAGCGCTACAGCTGCTAACCAAGAGGTCGGCAGTTCAAATCCTCCAGGCGCTTCTTGGAAACTCTATGGGGCCGTTCTACTCTGTTCTATAGGGTCGCTATGAGTCGGAATCGACTCAACAGCAGTGGGTTTTTTAATAGAATTGAAAGGCAGAAAATATGAGTAAGTTCTTTATAAGCGTATTGTAGAAAAAACTTTTCTCACTATACTTAATGTCCAAACATGATGAAGGGAAAAAAAGACAAATTTAACCACATATGCACAACTTTTGCATGACAAGAATGCACCAGGGACAAAGTTAAAAGGAAATGAAATGCTGGAAAAATGATCAGCAAACCCTATTACAAAGGTTTAATAGTACAATCCATGAAGAACTTCTAAAAAGAGAGGAAGCTTAACCAAAAACTATATTTAAAACACAGGATAGAAATATGAACACACAATTCCCAGAAAAGGCAATGAAAATGTCCCTCAAATATATGAAAAGCTGCTTATCTTCGCTCATTCATAATAAGAGAAATTCATTGTCTGCACATCAGATTAGCAAAAATCCAAATGTTTAACAGAGTATTTTTTGACAAGGCTGTGGGGAAACAAGTGCTCTGTTGCATTTCTTGTGGAAATGCAAAGAGATGCAATCCCTTCATAGGAGAATTTGAAAAGTATCTTGCAAAATTAAATATGCATTTACCATTTAACCCAGCAATTTCTTTGCTAGGAATCTGTCTCCAAGATATGCTAGCAGAAATACAAAATGATATATGCACAAGGCTATTTATTGCAGTGGTATTTATAAATGCTCAAAAGGGTTAACAATAAAAGTGTTTAGGAATAGAGGACTGACTGAATTTATAGTGCATCCAAACAATAGAGTAGCATGTAGCTTTAAAAAGTAAAGAGAAATATTTTTATACACTAATATATATATATATACATATATATATACATATATATATTTGTTATTATACTTGGTCTTGCAAATTTAACTTTGGAACCATGTACATATTTCCATAGTTATGAAACAAACTGATTTTTAAAATCCCTAACATTGAAAGCAGAATGATGCAAATGAGCTTTAATTGTTTAATGAGTTCCTAGCATAGCCCCACAGAGAGAAACTTTTCCAAGGGATTTTAAAAATCATAATTTAACTTCACAAGCATGTAATCCTATGAAAGGATCTCAAATTACTTTCTGTAATCATTCTGTTACGTTGAGATTGCAGTCTGAGTAATGTGGTTTAAAGAAAATTTTTAAGTATGTCGGTGTCAATAAGAACTTGAGTTTTCAGCGGGGGCAAAGTAGAAAAAGATATAAAATCAATGAGTTTAAGCAAAAACTCCATGATCTTCTGTTTGAATCAGTAGTGTCAGCGGGAATGCATGATGTATATTTTGTTTTTTTCTCTTTCCATTGAGAATCCCTGGAAACAAAGGTCAATTTAAATTAAAAATTTGAATCAAGGTTGGTGGGCTTTTTGTATTTCTTATATTTTGGAGAAAATTACAAGTAATGTTAGTGTCAAATGAATGTATACTGTAGGAAATCATTTACCTTTAAAACACTGGGAATATGCCCAGTTGTTTTACTTCACTTTCCAAAGCCCGTCTTTGGGCAATCATTTTGCTTAGGAAAATGACATCATCTAGCACTTCATGCTTCAAGGCCCACCCACCTGAAGTTTGCTTTGATTTGTTTTCCTTCCCATCTTCCCTAATTTACCATTCATCCTTTGAATCCAGAACCCCAAGTCTTGATCAGATGTAGTTGTACGTTCTCATAGCACAGCATCCTGATGATGATACAGAAAGCTATAGCCCTGGTGGCACAGTGGTTAAGGGTCGGGTGTTTGAATCTACCAGCCACTCCATGGAAACCCTGTGGAGCAGTTCTATGACAGCAACAGGTTTGGTTTTGGTTAGTTATCGATATAGATACACACAATGTATTCTAAGTCTAACAATGTAGAAACCACGTATTTTGCCTAATATTACTTCTGTAGTTAAAAATATATATATTGGATAAATAAATGAAAAGGCATTAAGAGATAGTCGAATAAGATGATTTAAGCTAGATTGTGGGAGGAAGGGAGGGAAGTCCTTTCTGAGGGAGGAAAATTTAAACTGAGTAATGGTTGAGAAGGAGATGCTACGTGAATTGGGAAGAAAGATAATATTATAAAGAATAACTTAGCATTTAAAAATAATGAAAGAAGACAACTGCAGCTGGTCTTCAGTGAGTGGGGAGGGGAGAGGTAGAAATTGATGTTGAAGTGGTAGGTGAGGATAGGGCTTGATAGCCCTGATAAGGCATGTGTAGTTCAGATCTAACATCTAATGTTGCCCTGTTCTTCCTCCTTTTCTACTTCTACTGATAACACATCCCTTTACTGTGGTTAACCCATTAATTATTGTTTGGTTGAGTTTGACTTCCTCCCCATGCCCTACCAAGCATGCAGGTAGGAACATCATCCAAGCTTAGCATGTCAGATCCATCGCTTGATGACACTGATTAAGTGTACGTATTTACACACTAATACAGATTAAAAAAAAAAAAAAAAGACAAGCCCAACGTCTTTGATTCAGCCTTTATTAACATTCAAGTTGAAACTGGAGGCTGTACTTTTCAACTAGCAGAACTTTGAGAGAGCCTCCAGAGAAGATGAATGACAGGAGTGCAAATGAGAGTGCAAAGCAGTGAATCGATCTTTCACCTTTGTTTTGGTAGGACAAAGAAAAAGATAGCAAATATATCTAATCACATTACCCTAAAATGTAAATTAAATCCATAATCAGTATCTCATCATAAAGTTGAATTTCAGTCTGATGTCTATTGTTTATTCATATTTGAGGCACAAAATACTTTCCTAAAATAATTAAAATTTGTCAGAATAGTTCCAAAGATTCTTGCCTTGTAATCTTGAGACCATGAACACTTGCTTTCAAAAACTTTCTGTGTTAGAATGTTACAAAAAACTTTGTTCTCTTAAAAGTTGACAACCATGTCATAGGGAATTGATTTTACTTACCAATAATGAACCTGAAGATCAAGACCTTGCTGTTCTTGTTATAAATAAACCTACCTGTATTAAATACTCTTGTATCTTATCAAACACATCTAAAACCATTTTCTTGTGAAGAGTTATTTTAAATGGAACTAAAATTGTGACTCAGGAAAAAGCTTAAAGATAATGCAAAATCTAACATTTCATGACACACCTAAGCCAGACCAATCAAAATCTTGTTTCAAACTATTCTTCCACTGCTGGAAAAACTTACTCTTGTCACTGGAGTTGCTAAGCTGGCAAAATGTACTTACTGAGATGCCAGTGGCCCTTTTGATGCCACATGGTGAGTGCTGGTCTAAGAATGTAGACATGCAGATGAAAGCAGAAACTAGGGGTAGAGGAAAATATAGAGCTTTGCCAATAGGATTGGGATCCCTGGATACATTTGTGCCAGACGTGACCTCCACTCTGAGACTAGGCAAGAGTGTACTGTGGTTCAATAAATTTTCCAGGTCTTCTCCTTTGGGTTAAGCACTTTAAAATTGGTAATTCTATCCATTTGAAACCAAGAAGTCATGATTAAGTGGTTGGAGTCTTGCTTCATTTTGTTTTGTCCTAAATATATTGGAAATTCATTGAAGAGTTTTGACTCGAGTAATAAACTATTCTGACTTACATTTTAAGAAGTTTAGTCTGGCATCTGTGAATTAATGGGTTGGAAATTGGTAAAATGGAATCAGGTATCACAGTTAGAAGACTATTGCACTAGTCTGGATGAGAAATAATGATGGCTTGGACTAGACTAGAGGTCTTATGTGCAGATTCAATACAGAATTCACACTTAACATTGACAGAATTTGGTGATAGAACGGACGTTAAGGAAGGCAAGAGGAATAAGTAAAGATGGCTTCCGACTTGAGCAATTAGTAGATGGTAGTGGGATTTATTATAGAGCAGCCCTAGTGGTGCAGTGGTTAAGAGTTTGGCTGCTAATCAAAAGGCCAGCAGTTTGAATCCACTGGCCACTCTTGGAAACCCTATGGGGCAGTTCTACTCTGTCTTATAGGGTTGCTATGGGTCAGAATCAATGAGACAGCAACAGGTTTGGTTTGGTTTTAGTGGTATTTATTAATCGATTCAACGGCACTGGGTGTGGGGGTTATTAAGATGATAATAAAACTATATAGTAACAAATTGGGGAGAGAAATTTGAGTTTAATTTTTGATCAAATACGTTTCAGAAGTCTGTCAGACTTTCATTTGCAGATGAAAAGTAGAAAGTTGAATATACAGAAATCAGGTCTAGATAACTATTTCTAAATTGTAGGCTAGGAATGTAAAGGAAATCCACCTGTATTTTTTATATTACTTTCCAGTTTTCAGGTTATATTTTGACCTTACGTTACATTTCAGAAGAGTAGCTCTAAAATTCTCAGAAATCAACTCTACACCAAATAAAGAAAGTGTACACAAACCAGGTTCAACTCTTTCTATTAAATTTTAGATGATTTCAGAAAATTTTATTCATTTTGATCATACTTACATTTCAATAAATTTTGGCTGTCATACATGTTGACTTTTTGGGTATTTAGTTAATGTAGCCTTTGAAAATTTGCCTCCTAATTGCTGAAATTATCAAATTATCGAAGGACACATTAACTAAATACCCAAAAAGTCAACATGTATGACAGCCAAATTGCTGAAACCTATAGGGTCGCTATGAGTCGGAATCGACTGGACGGCACTGGGTTGGGTTTTGGGTTTAATTGCTGAAAATGTTTAACTCTGTAAAGGCAATAACATTCTTTTGACTGAAGGTTGCCTTAGAGTAACCTGGCCTTTTAGGCTTACAGCATTCTCATTTTATGTAGATAATATGAAATAGTCCATAATCACCTGCAGTGTCTTTCATATTATTTACGTAAAATGGCATTGTAATAGTGTACCCAAACAGCAATTGTATGATGATCTGAAGAGAGTCACCTCTAGGTGAACTCAAACGCCCAACCTTTCTGCTGGCAACTGAGCACATTAGCCATTTACACCACCCAGAGATTCAAAAAACCCAATTGCCTTCAAGTGGATTCTGACCATGGCAACCCTGTATGTTCTACCCCAGGGTAGAACTGTGCTCAGTAAGGTTTTCAGTGGCTGATTTTTTCGAGGGAAATCACCAGGGCTCCCCTGGGTGGACTCGAAACCCTAACCTTTCAGTTAATAGGCAAGCATGTTAACTGTTTGTACCACCTAGGGACTCCATGTTGTGAGAGAGCTCTAAATACCTTTTTTTTTTTTTCCTTCCACTGGCCTTGTTTCCTCCACTGATATTGTCTATTGCTGTTTTTTGTTTAATTTTTGTTTGTCTTAATCACAGAAGGACAATTGGATTGATTAAGCCCACAATTTCCATTATTTAGAGGTTTTCTTTATAACTTCCAGGAGCTCCAAGTGTTCTGATTTCTTAAAATAGTATTATCTTTAGCTTATTTCTTCATCTTTAAGGCATTAAAATAGTGACTCGCTGTAGCAAATCTGGATCTGTAGAAAAAGAAACTGCATACATATACATAAATCATGACAACTGAGAAGGACATAGCAGAAGATTAGCATTCTATGAGGTGCCAACATCATACGTGATGGCGAACACCACAGGTCCATCTAAGTTTGAGATTTCCGCATTTTAGGATTTGTACAGATCTTCTGTAAAGTGTGGAAGGGAGGAGGCACTTCGAAGAGACCAAGTTGAATTAGTTATAATTCTGACTTAATTTATAAAGCAAATGAAAACAATTCCTGGAGTTGTCAAACCATTAACTGGAGAAACTGGGAAATGTAATACAGATTGGCAGTATAGGTGGTGGAGGAGGGGGAGATAGAAGGCAATAGGGCCTTTACAGAACCTTTAAGATGAGTGTAACAAGAACATGAATCCTGCAGATTGTGCCTGGTTCAAGGAGAACACGAAGGCAGGAGAATGAAAAAGGATACCTTAACAGCATTTGGATTTAAGGTAACAAATATTTTTAGATCCCCACATTCGATTCAGCATGCCCTGGTCGTACAGTGGTTAAGCGCTCGGCTAACCAAAAGATAGGTAGTTTGAACCCACCACCCTCTCCTCGGGAGGAAGATGTGGCAGTCTGCTCCCATAAAGATTATATTGCCTTGGAAACCCTATAGGGCAGTCCTACTTTGTCCTATAGTGTCACTACGAGTTGGAATTGACTCGATGGCAAGTTTTTATATATATATATATATTCAAATCACTGTAATAGGTACTATAACCCCAAACCAAACTCATTGCCATTGAGTCAATTCCCACTCATACAGGGAAAACTAAGCTTCTTTGTTCTGGCAAAGGTCAGAACCAATGACCTCAACAAACTTACAAGTTAAAAAGAAAGACGAAATAATTCTTTCTCATCTTGTCTAGAAGTCAAAATCCTATCCACTCTTTAAAGCTAATTAAACGCTATTTCTGTGAAACCTGTCTATCTCATCTTTGGGATGTTTAATCACTCCTCTATGTGTGCCCTTACTGTAGAACTTATGTCACTGAATTGTGACACTTTTACAGATATTTTCCCTATATTGATTTGCACTCTTTGAAAGCAGAAACTCTGTCTTGTTCATTCTTTCAGCACCATGGATAAGCTCAGATATATAGTAAGTCAGAAACCCTGGTGGCATAGTGGTTAAGTGCAACGGCTGCTAACCAAAAGATCGGCAGTTCAAATCCACCAGGAGCTCTTTGGAAACTCTATGGGGGCAGTTCTACTCTGTCCTATAGGGTCGCTATGAGTTGGAATCGACTCGATGGCAATGAGTTTTTTTTTTTGGGTTGTATAGTAAGTGCTCAATCATATTAGTTTAATGAATGAACAAATTTTATTAAAAACAATAGAACATTTGGTGTCAAAAGTCAAAAAAAAGAAGTTCAAAAGAGTTATTTATGTGTATCGGATGGCAGGGATGGAGGGTTTATCTTAGAAAAAAAAAAAACAAAGGAACCAGAAGCAAGAAGAAAATTAAATTTAACACACACATACACATGCACACACATTGGGATTATCTTTGAGCATTCTGTAGGCAAAAGAGGAAGGCTCCTGTCCACTCATCAGTACACATGTCTATAGCAATTACGAAGAGTTTTGTAAGTCCCTGAATTCTCTGCTTCATTTTGAATGCAAGAACAATTGGAAAACCTTCCCATATTGGAAACTTCATAGCAAGGAAAGATTCTGTCTGCTGCTGCTGTGCCAGGGTGCCCTTGAATCCTTCATTAGCCAACCTCCATTTGTTTCAAGCTGGCAAAGGTCTACACCCAACAATCCAAATGTTTCAAGTTGGAGTGTTATCAAAATGACAGCAGTTACAATTTGAATACAGAAATTTATTCCAAGTATCCAACTGAAATGAGAAGAAAGCAAGCAGCCAACACGCCCATATTATCACATCCAATTACATAGAACTTTGGAATGCTTTCTTTCCATCAGGAAGTTCACATTGAGCTGTCTAAAGATGGCAATTGTGTTCACTGCAGTTATCCATTTGATCTCTTGAGTCTAAATTATATGCATAATGTGTAAGTTAAGTACTTATGTTTCCTCTCTACAAAGTCCATTGGGAAGGCTTTTCAATTTGCTTTTCAACTCTGATATAAAATGGGCTGAGGTACAGACCAGAATCTAACAAGATCAAATTGTAGTAATAACAACCATAATAACTAACATTTGTATGGCAATTTCTAGTTCGCCTAAACCTTTCACATCCATTTTCTCTTTTGTTCCTCACTAACGTTCAGGATTGTTGGCTATAAAGACGATTTAGATCATGAGTCCAAGGAAGTTTGGCCATAATGTTCACCATCACCCTAGAGCTGATTCATAGTGGTCTGCCTGGCTTTGTGGGTGGTGCTGTCCCCAGGCCTCAGCATTCTGAAACATCATTTCTCATTGGAAATTTTCAAAGGAGTGCCTCTATTCACTGTCTCCACTTCTTACTTTCTTTTGTTCTTCAATCCACTGTACCCTGACTTCTCACTCACCGTTTTGCATAAATTTATCAGCAATTCCACTTATTGACAAACTAAAGATGTGGGTGGGGGGGAGTGGCATTATCTTACCAGACTTCTTGAGTTGAAATCTGTTGATGATTAGAGCCATGAAATGTCCACCCTCTTGACTTCCAAGATTAATATACTTTCATATTACCTTTTATTCATCAGATATTTCTTCCCCTCCTGCCTCCCTGGGATTTTCTTTCTCTACCCATGCTCTTCCCTTAGCATCCTGTCCTGTCCCTTTAATCATCTTTTTCTGCATCCTACTCAAGCAAAAAGCTCACTAGGTCTTAGGGTTTCAACTACAGATTACTTTCAAATCTGTGTATCTATCCTGTTTTTCTTCATGCACTTCAGATTTTATATCCAGTTGCCCATCATAGCTTGATCTATATATCCCACAATGTCTCATATTTAATTGTTCAAAAATTAATTCTTCGTCCTCACACATTCTAATGTCTGTCTCTGGGGTTTTCTTGTCTCGAAATGTGCTCCCCAGCACCAGACTCCTATAAGCTACTGTATTCTATATAATGCCTTTTTCTGGTTGCCTCATTTATTCACTGGCTGTTAAGTTCTCGTCTTACATATTTCCACAATACCCTAGTTGTGTGTCTTATTATTTAACCTTTTGTTATGTGCTCTTTTTGTGCTAGACTGGACACATTTTGAAGGCAGGGAAAGTGACTTTTTTTTTTTTCTATCATATCACCAGTGTCAGTAGGTGACTGACTAAGAAGAGCGCTTAGTGAATACTAAATGGATCCATGGATGACTTCTCAGCTTTTAAGTAACTCTGTTATTTTGGGGTTCTGAATAAAGCTAATTCCTATAAAAGTTGTAAAATAGCTTTAAAACCTCTTTGGCATAGTCTCTGATACTTTACAACTACAAACAAAACAAATTAAAATAGGAATTAATTGTGACAGAACTTGAAATTGGACTTGCTTTCACTAAACATTATACAAACACAAGATATCTGAAGTGTGACCACATTTTGGCATTGAGTTCACTCTACTTTTCCAGCTTTTCCGTGTATACAATGATAATAACCTAGAGGTAAAGTGAGACTGTGAGTTACTTACACAAACATGTATCGTGGTATATATAGATATAAAGAGATGATGCTTATTTGTAAATTTTAATGATAGGAAATTATCCTAAGCATTTGCTGGAGCATTGAGAGAAAATTATATGAATTACTTGCAAAATACAATGAACCAGCTTTGAGTTTATCTGACTAAGCTCCCAAATCTTTCACCAGGTTTCTGTAGGTCAGAAAACCTCCGAGAAAGGGCTCTGAACAGGGAGGTGAGTGGCTCTGTGTTTTCCCTGGACTACCCAGTGCTTTTTTACCCAGTGCATATAATTGGTTTTACAGTTCAATATTAATCATACTTCTCTGTCAGCTGCTTCCTCAAAAAGCCTACTCTGCTGTACAGTAAAATGGATCCCTAGGTATTCTTAACATCCTCCTGAGAATGTTGTATTGTCCCTACTCACTGAAGGCGGGGAATGAGACTTCATTAGTGTTCTGGGACCCTTCTTCGTGAGTCTACTGGTATACAGGTCAGGAGCTTTCCAGATGACATCAGTTCATATGCCTGGCTCAGTTGTGTGACTTACACAATCTCCTTTGAACTTCGTCATATCCTCTGGGGATCTATCTAAACAAACAAGCTTTCCTGGCCTCACCAGCCCTCTGTCACTGAGGAAGAAGTTCTGAGGAGTTAAGGATGTTCTGCTTTTCTAGGAAGTCGGAGACCTGACTGTCTATATGGAATTGGAAAGAGCCATTTTCTACATTCACCTTGCCTGGTGACTTAGTCGGGGTTCTCTAGAGAAACAGAACTAGTGGTATCTGTTTATCTACATCTAGTTTTTTATATATATTGAATAAAGAAATTTATTCCAAATATCCAACTATGTAAATATCTATATATCTATATTCTTATATAGATATATATGTATCTAGATAGATAGATATAAAGAGAGAGAGAGAGAGATCCCTAGGTGGTACAAATGGTTTATGCTCCACTGCTAACCTAAAGGTTAGTAGTTCAAACCCACCCAGCAATGCCAGGGAGGAAAAGTCTTGGCAATCTGCTTCTGTAAAAAATTATAGACAAGAAAACTCTATGGATCAATTCTGCTCTGTAACACATGGGGTTGCCATGAGTTGGAATTGACTTGACGCCAACTAACAACAACAGGGAAAGAGAGAAGAGATGGATTTATTTCAAGGAATTGGCTCAGGTGTTTGTGAAGGGCTGGCAAGTCCAAAATTCATTAAGTCAGGTGATAGGCTGGAGACTCCTGCAAACTTGCATGGCAAAATCTATAGGTCAGGTGACGGGAAGAGTGAAGAATAAGAGTGTTCTGGCAAAATGTCTGTTTATAATCTAGGGTAGAACACACCTTAGGAAAACTCCATGTTTGCTCTTAAGGCCTTAAACTGACTGATTAAAGCTGACCCACATTATG
Source organism: Elephas maximus indicus (assembly GCF_024166365.1). NCBI lineage: Eukaryota > Metazoa > Chordata > Mammalia > Proboscidea > Elephantidae > Elephas > Elephas maximus. The sequence goes on along the minus strand of NC_064829.1, from coordinate 41,497,203 downwards.
GAAGGTAATCAGCGTTACTTAAGGGCAACTGATTTAAGCACACGTAGTTTCTTCAAAATAGCGATTAGTGTTTTATCAAACAACTGGGCATGATAGTCTAGTCAAGTTGGCACATAAAATCAACCATCACATTCCACCCCTTTTCAACTTTTCACCTGTACACATCTCCTTATACTATATGTAATCTCCAAATAAAGATAGTAACAAAGTTATACTTCTGCTTAACATGATATGACTGTCCTGTGTACAACAAAAAACACACTAAACCTTTTTCCAGAGAGGGTGCTAATACACCTTATGTTTTACGATAAGTGATGGAATAAAACAAGGATATCATACACACACGCACAAACATATTCATAAGAAAACAATGAGTAAACACTCATAAAAATGACAGCCTTCATTTCTGCAACTGGAGACGTGGTTTTAGCTGTTATTTACAGCTACTTTCTTCTACTACCCATTCCACATTCCCTTTGCCCTCAGCAAGCACCACGGATGGTCATGGTTTTTTGCCTTATGGGGTTGAATTGTGAATTGAACTATGTTACCCTAAAATATATATGGAAATCTCAAGCCCTGTAACTATACGATGGCAGTGGTTTTTTGGGTAACTATAAAAAAAAAAAAAAGTGACTGGTTTTTTTTTTTTTATAAATATGACACAGTTTTTGAAAATCAGGATTTTCTTTTGTTCTGTTAATACACTGTACCAGCAAAGGGTGTGTCCTAAACCTAATTACTTCTGAGTTATTAAAAAAGCAGTATAGACACAGAGACACACATGGGGTGGGGGCGGGGGCAAGAGACAGACACCAAAGAATGCCTAGGAGCACCCAGGAACTCTCAGAAACTCCAAAGGCTACTGACTTGTTGGACCTCCCTTGAGGTTCATGCTCTGAATTTGGACTTTTGCCTCTGGAACTGTGAGAAGATAAATTTCTGTTCTTTCAAGCTACCCATTTATGGTATTTCTGTTATAGCTGTACTAGGTAACTAAGATGCCTGGGCTCTGGCACTGATGGACCTTCCCAAAATAGGCTCCAGTTGTTTTCCTAGCTCTGCTGTCTGCCTGAATCACTCTAGGAGGGTGAGAATGCCAAACGAGCCTAATTTTTTGTTTTGTCTTATGTTAAAAATACAATTTCTGATGTCAAGCATGATTATAATTTCAATGCTAATATTTCCTTTTGTTTCAAGGCACAAGATTTCAGGGTTTCAGGCACAAGGTTTTATGTTGGGTCTTGATTAACATAAAAATGTGTGTTCTGAAAGCCCTCCTCTCACCCATGTACATTGCTAGAACTAGTGGAAGTGCCTGGTGGCATAGTGGTTAAGTGCTGCGGCTGCTAACCAAAGGGTCAGCAGTTTGAATCCGCCAGGCGCTCCTTAGACACTCTATGGGGCAATTCTACTCTGTCCTATAGGGTCGCTCTGAGTTGGAATCTACTCGATGGCACTGGGGTGGGGTAGTGGAAGTGCATACATTTGAATGTGAACCCACACAGTTCAAGATTTGTCTCATGAGTTGCTACTTGGTCCACTCATTTAAAATCAGAACTAATTAATGAATAAAAAATTAAATGAATGTGGTGACTGACACTCTGACCAATATCTAAATGGCTAGAGGGAGAAAAAAAAAGTGTTTCCGGTAATTTAAATCCATTAGAGAATAGAATTCCCTTGAGTGCTCTGATTTACCTAATTAATTTGTACAGTACTCTAAATTTAGGACTTTTTTTTTTTTTTTTTTTTTTTTTGGTTCTTAACTACTTCTGGCAATATAAATTGATCCCTCTTTATTGTCCTTTGGGTCAGTATTCTTGGGGTAAGCATGTTTTATTAACACCTTGTTCCTGCAAACATATCAGGGACACAATTTAAATGGCCATAATTCTGACGAAGGCCATACTATATTTATTTTTGGTGTGTTGCTTCAAAGCAAACATTTGTGTGCATGTGTGTGTGTGTGTAATATACTCACCTCTTTTATGTCATTCTCCTTGGGTCATTCTCCTCCCATGACTTCGTCCAACTCTGGTCTGTTCCCCTGATTTCTTCTATTTTCTGCAAAATATCCATATGTGCTCTAAGCCAATTAATATCAAAGGTGAAGAAATGGCAGTAGAGAACTTCCCTCTATGAAAATCCATCAAACCTGTATTCCTTCACATGTAAGAAAATAGTTTGTCTAGGTTCATAAAACGATTATGCTTAACTTCTAAAAAATCCCTTGATGTTTGAAGAAGCAAAGTAAATATTGATAACAAACCATCAGGGAAGGCAGGCACATGGACTCTCCAAATACTCCTTCTCAAAACTCTGTTAAAAAATTTGTTTTTCTTCTTATTAACCTCAAAGTTATTATACTCTAATGGTACAGTAAGGAGAATTTTTTTGAGGATAAATATTCTGTGCTTCACATGAGCTATGGTTCCCTTCATAGTTTTGAATAATTGTGAATTGAATGTGGACATTCTTAAAGATGAGAAGAGCCCCATTTGCTGACATTCACTTCAGTTTGATGATTCAATAGTTAATTTAATCCATAGTCTGCTATTTGCTAGACTTCTCTCATTTATTCTTTCACAAAATTAGAGTTTGTTTTCCTCTTCTTAACCTTAAGTGATTAGATTCTAAGGGCAAAACAGGGTCCTTAGGAGTCAGAATCGACTCGACGGCAATAGGTTTTTTTTTTTTTTTTAAGGTCAAAATGAAGGATCCCTGGTGGCAGAGCGGTTAAGCACCCAGCTGCTTACTGGAAGGTTAGTGCCTCTAACCTACCAGCTCCTCTGCTGGAAAAAGATGTGGCAGGACAAAATGGATGCTCCAGAACTAGTAGGATCTACCCACACCATTCTTATCCCTCGGTGCAAAATAATATGTTAAAATTACCTTGTATATATACCATTGAAATGTCTCCTTAAAATATGTTTTTAAAAATTAAGATCTTTTGGAAGAAAATAAAACAGAAAAGCCTCTGACAATTTTAAACACACATAAAACACATAGATTAGATTAAAGAATCTCACTTGTACTTTGCCCTATAAATATATAATATAGAGATATAAATTCTATATTTGTAAATATAAATATGGAACCTTTTAAATATGCTGTATCTTATAAATATGAATTCCACTATTATTAGCCACCTGTAAAACCAAAACACCAAACCTGTTGCCGTTGAGTCAATTACAAGTCACAGCGACCCTACAAAACAGAGTAGAACTGCCCCCATAGGGTTTCAAAGGAGTGCCTCGTGGATTTGAACTGCAGACCTTCTGGTTAGCAGCTGTAGCTCTTTACAATTTACTAATCTTATGATTTTACCACTGTGTTTTGCATCTCTTTATGTACATATTAAATGAAATTTCATCATTAGGAGATGAAGCCTGTGAAGTCCAAATTCATTAGAGTTTTATTATTTATTTTCTGGAGTCATACAGTGAGTTAACACAGAGCTACCATTTAATTTACGACTTTAAAGCTTCTTCAAATATTTCTGGAAGTAGAATGACTATATACACATCAATAGGTGCATTTTAAAACTGGCATTTAAAAATCGTGGGTTATTGATGTTTTTCCCCTTAAGAATAGTCAAAAATGCAATTGAAAAAAAAATTATCCAGTTTTTCCTGAGGGTGTTCTGGAGATTTTCATCTTATCACGCCCCTAGTTTACTACAATTCTTACTGATCCTTTAAAATCCCTGGAAAGTTAAGATCTTAATAGTGGACAGAAAAGGCAGAACTCAAATGGTTGAAGCAATTGTGATATTTTTGACCACATAGGCTCTCTGTAAAACTATGAACGATTTTTTCTGTGTGGCTTTCTGGTTTTAGGAATTACTTCCTGTCACTCAGAAAAATGTATATGTTTGCATACAATAAATAAATATAAAAATAAGTACAACAAATTATTATGCTGTCATGTAGTATATTTCGTTCAACAGATGTTAAAAGTAGCTCTTTTCTCTCTCGTGCAATATTTGTCTCTTTTCCCATAAGCCAAAGATAACCAGGAGACAGAAATGAGAGTCCTTTTCCTTACAGCTTTCTGAAACTTCTGGGAGAGTGAGTCACTCTTTAGGTTATCCTAGGTTTTTCAGAAGATTTGTCAGTCACGTCTCTACCAAGTATTGAATTTGAAGGTCAGGTAGAACGGCCATACACTGAATAAACTAAGACAGTTTACAGAGCTGAGTATCAGGAATTAGCAAATGCAAGTAGAGGAAAGAAAAGGAAGACAGAATTGGGAAATGACTGTGTCTCTTCAATTAACTGTTCGAGGAAACTTGTTGGGATGAGAACCAAAATGCTGAGATGTTCAACTGCTGTTTTTGTTGTAATTTTTAAATTTTAACAAGGTAAACTTAGGATAATGAAATAAAACATAAATGGATCAAGACAATGGGAAAAAGATGAATCAGGAAGACCTGGTGAAGTTGTTTCAAAGCAGGCATTTAAAGTTAATTGACCAAATTTTAAAGGCAGTTCTAGGAGATTTGCATCTTGAAGTATTTAAAGACTAAGCTAAACTTGTCTTGGGACAATTATGTCCTTTTTTTTTGGTAATTTGGTGGGAGATTGATTTTTATAGTCTTCCACTAAAATTAAACTCTAAAGAAGTAAAAAGTCAAAATTGCCTTCAAATCATTCCAGGAATATATTATGATGGAGACCCAATTCAATCTGTAATTGCTGTCAGTGTTTGATTCCTAGTTTTGCTAGACATACATTTGTGTTGGGGGGGCTGGAGAGGAGTCCATATGCTCCTCTTGACTCTCTTGCATAATGCATTAAACAGCTACTTGGCCTTGACAGTGATATATATCTTGCTTTCTGTGTATCTGTAGAACATGTATCTTAGCACCTTGTTTGATCCTTTATTGATAAATACCCTATTCTGTGATTACTTAATGTTGATTTATCTGTCTTTATTAAGTAGAGAAGGACAAATTTGATGAAGTCAAGAGGATTTAATATTTGAAAGCACAATCTAATTAGGCTTACAGTTACAGAGGAGTCAAATAGTTCTCACTGAACTATAGCATCTGAATTTCTTTCTTAATCAAAGGGTAAATTCCCTGAAAAGGGAGTGATCCAGGCCTTATATTAACATCACATGTCATGTTGTGTTGTAATCCGTTAACAATTGCCAGTTAAAGGACAGATTGTCAGGCAGATGCATAAATAAAATGTAGTATTCTGATAGACAAGAATAACACAAAGCATAATCATGCCAGAAGTATAGAAAGGAATTGATGAAAAAAAGATATATCAAGAAAATTCTAATAAATCAAAATAGAATTTAAGACAGGAGCATTGGACATAAAAGATTCATTACGTAATGATGAAGAGAACAGTTCACCAGAAAGTTGTAATTGTCTAGAAGATATGCACACCTGATAACATAGCCTTATAATTAATAAACAAACAAAAAAACTAACAAAATCACAAGGAAAATTTATACATTCACAATCATAGTCATAGATTTTTAATGTAAGTATAGAAAAAAATTAAAATCTGGATTTGAATAAAAATAATTAAAATTTTATCTAATACCATGTCCCCAACTATCTTATAATACACATTCTTTCAGACAAATTGACCACCTAAAGTAATGGCAACAACCAAAGAAACATTAACATACTGATGGCATTGTGTTCAGAAACATTTATAATTAATAAAACTGAAAACACTACATATTAAAATTGTGGGATGAAACTAAAGTGGTATTTTGGCACACATATTAGAAAAAGAAAATTAATGAGCCAGAAATAGAATGGAAAAAAAGTCAAAGACAACAGAAGAAAATAAGTAAAGTTAATTAAAATAGAAAACATAGACGCAATGGAGACTATCAAAAAAATTCAAATGCTGAAACTTTTAAAAAGACAAAATATCTGGCAAGATAAATTTAGAGGAATGAAAAAAACAGAAGATAAAATATTACAATAAAATATTAACACCTTTATGCCAGTATACTTGAAGATTTAGAGATACTGGATTATGTTTTAGAAAAATATCATTGACCAATATTGATAGAGATGAAATAAATGTATAGCATTATCCCTCCCTGTTCTGACGCTCCAGTCACTTGTGGGTTATTTCTCTTGATAGAGTCCCACGTGATTCTTAGGGTTTCTTCATTTTTTTTTAATTCTTTTATCTGCTTTTTCTTCGACTATTTTGGTGCTGAGTGTTTTATCTTCAATCTCACTAATTCTGCCTTCCATTTCCTCAATTTTGCTCCTCTGACTTTATATAAAAAAAATATAGAGAGTTGTCTAATTCTGTAAATTTTGTTAATCTTCTGAATTTCTGATTGCTGTCTCTCTATGGATTCTTGCAGCCTATTAAATTTTTCGTTATGTTCTTGAATAACTTTTTTAATTTCTTCAACCACTTTCTGTGTGTTCCTTGGCTTGTTCTGTGTTTTGCCTGGTCTCCTTCCTGATCTCTTGAAGAGATCTGTATATTAATCTTTTGTATTCTACATCTGGTAATTCCAGGAATACTTCTTCATCTGGAAGATTCTTTGATTCTTTGTTTTGAGAGCTTGTTGAAGCAATTATGGTCTGTTTCTTTATATGATTTGACATTGATTGTTGTCTCTGAGCCATCTATATATTATTGTATTAATTTATTTTACGTTTGCTTGCTGTATCTTAGCTTCTTGCTTTGTTTTGTTTTGTTTTGATACGCCCAAATAGGCTGCTTGGGTGAGCTAGCTTGATTTTTTTGCACCTTTGAAGCTCTAATGTCCTGTCACCAGATGGCTAGAGCTGTTACCAGGTATATGAGCCTAGGAGTCCATTCACTTTTCTTATATGGATTCCGCTCAGGGGTCCAGGTTATTGGTCATCAAGTGTGTGGTACAGGCTTTGTCCTACAGTCTTAGAGGGGCAGAGGTGATTGGTGTAGGCACAGGTATCTGGTTGCAGCATGGGAGTCACTCTCTGAACAAGGCAGGGGACTGACAACCATCCCCCAAGTGTCTATGAGGAAAGCATGCCCCAGTTCCCTAGAGTGCACAGGTGGGTGGGTTCTGCAGCCGGATCAAGGGCACCCAGTGTTTTTGGCTGTCAGGACTGGGAGGTATCACTTATCCTTGCACCCCTGTTGCAGGTGGCTAGGTGATGTGGGTGGAGCCACCAGTCCTCAGGCCCTTCATGTGGGTAGGTGAAGAGCTGTTTAATAGGCAAAGTGGGGTCAAACATCAAAAACCCATCTCTTCACTGCACAGTTGAAGTCAGATCTCAAGCACATACACACAGTCTGCCAACAAGGGCCTAATCTCCTGAAATGAGCCCACACAGGTCCATGCAGGGGTGAAAGATGTTCAAAGTCCATGGACTGTTGAGCCTGGACAGGAGCCGCTTCTGTCCTGAGCTCCCCAGCTTAGTGGACCTAACAGATTATTTTTCCCCCAATTGTTAATTTATCCCTTCTCCAAGGCCAGGAGGATGGCTCCGAGTACTGAGAAGGCCCTATTTCAGTCCCAAAGAAATCGACAGCCACTGAAGCTGGCTTGGGGGCTGGGGGCACAGTAAAATAAACACAAGTACTTAGCTTTTGCCGAGAGCACTGTTCTTCTCTGGGTCCAGAGGTGTGAGTAGATTGTGTGGCTCACTGTCTGTCCCTGAGGAAACTACATCCTGAACCCTACTGCCAGCCCCACCGCTCCAGGGGGTCATGTCTGAGGGGCACTGGTTCCCACCAAGTCAGGTCTGGCAACTCCTCGCCACTTATGAACCGCCTCTCCCTCCCCATGCCACTCAGCCTGATTTCCTAGCTTTGCCTTTGATACTCAGGGCTCCTAGCTTGTCAGCAATATAATCATTTCACTTGTTTTTTCTGATCTTTGTTGTAAGAGGGATCACTGGAAGCATCTGACTACTCTGACATCTTGGCCCCACCTCTCCAGAATAAACCTATAGCATTAAATAAATTGAATAAGTATTATAAAAAACTGTCCTTTAAAAAATAACAGGTCCATATGGTTTTACAGATGCCTTTTACTAAAACTTCAAGGACTAAATAATCTTTATTTTGGACAAACAGCTCGAAAATAAGGAGAAAAAAAGGGAAAGCAGCCAAGCTCAAGGACAGTATTCAAAAGGCAAATTACAGTCTAAGCATACTTGTGAATATAAATGCAACTCTTTAGCATGTTGACTCCAGTAATGTGTATTTTAGTGTGATATTTAGTATATCTTTACCTAGTGACACATATTCAGTCATCAGGTGAAGGGAATTAATATTTATGGAGTATCAGCTATAACCTTGTCATTGTGCTAGATGCTTTATATACATTAGCCAAGATACTGATGAATTATAGTTAATGTTTTTTCACTCTTTGTGGAAAGTAGTAATAAAACGCCATAACAAAATACTTTTGTTGTGATTACAAAAATAATGAAAATATTTTTATTTTAAAAATATCACAAAAATAAAAAAGGAAAATGAGACTGCAACCAAAGTAAGTTTCTAGTTGTCTCATTTATTAGCCAAGCAAGGAAAGTAACTTACTTTTGATGAGTTTATTAAATTATGTTTGATTAAAGCAGCTGATGAAATGTGTTCTGAAAAGTAAAATTTTAAAGTATTATTAGCCTTTTGGTAATAACCATTTCTTCAACATCTGAGGAAATGGGGATATTGGCAATATCAATAGTCAATTAAAAACAAGGCAAATGATCAATCAATATAATTCGCCATATGAATAAAATAAAGGAAAATAAACACATGGCCATTGCAATCAATGTAGAAAAGTCATTTGATAAAATCCAACATCCTTTCCTAATAAGAACTCTCAGTAAAATAGAAGTAGAAGGGAAATTCCTCAACATAATTAAGCACATAAATACAAAACCAACAGCCAACATTATTCTCAATGGAGAGGGATTGAAAGTCCCCTTGAGAATGGGAACTAGACAAGGATGCCCATTATCACCACTCCTATTCAATATTGTACTGGAAGTCCTAGCCAGAGCAATAAAGCAAGAAATAAAGACATCCAAATTGGCAAGGAGAAAGTAAAACTATTCGTATTACCAGATGACATGATCCTATATATAGAAAATTTCAGAGAATCCACAAAAAACTGGAACTAATACAAGGGTTCAGCAAAGTGACAGAGTACTAGATCAACATACAAAATTGAGTTCCTCTACACTAACAAGGAGAACACTGAAAATGAAATCAAGAAAACAATACCATTTACAAAAGCCCCCAAAAGGATAAAATATCTAGGAATAAATCTAACCAGGGATGTAAAAGAATTATACAAAGAAAACTACAAAACACTACTGCAAAAAACCAAAAAAGACCTACATAAATGAAAAAACATACCATGCATATGGATTGGAAGATTTAACATTGTGAAAATATCAACACTACCCAAAGTGATCTATAGATATAACACAATACCAATTCAAATCCTAACAACATTCTTTAATGAAATGGAAACACTAATCTCTAACTTTATATGGAAAGGAAAGAACCCCCAATAGCCAAAGCATTATCAAAGAAGAACAAAGTAGGAGGCCTCACACTCCCCAATCTCAAACGGTGGTCAAAACAGCCTAGTACTGATATAATGACAGACACATAGACCAATGGAATGGAATTGAGAATCTAGAAATAAATCCATCCAGCTATGGACAGCTGAGCTTCCACAAAGTGTCAAAGTCCATTCAGTGAGGAAGAATTAGTCTCTTTAACAAATGGTGTTGGCAAAACTGGATATCCATTTGCAGAAAAATGAAACAGGATCCATATACAAAAGCTAACTCAAAATGGATCAAAGACCTAAATATTAAAACCAAAAACTATGAAGTTCCTGTAAGATAACATAGGGACAAACATGGTTCCTAATTTATGGCATAAATAAACTAGAAAAATATAGCTATCAAAAAATGCACAAAATACAGAAGATAAACTAGATAACTGGGACCTCCTGAAAATGAAATACTTAACTCATTGAAAGACTTCACCAAAAGAGTAAAAAGAGAACCCACAGACTGGGAAAAAAGTTTTGTCAGCAACATATCTGAAAAGGGTCTAATCTCTAATATGTATAAAAAACTTCAACACCTCAACAACAAAAAGACAAACAGTCCAATCAAAAAATGGGTGAAGGACATGAACAGACACTCAACAAAGAAGACATTCAGGTGGCTAACAAGCACATGAAGAGATGCCCTCACTCATTAGTCATTGGAGAGATGTAAACCAAAACTACAATGACATACCATCTCATCTCAGCAAAAATGGCACTGATCAAAAAAACAGAAAACAACAAATGCTGGCATGGTTGTGGGGAGATTGAAACTCTTATAGACTGCTGGTGGAATTGTAAAATGGTACAACCACTATGAAAAACAGTATGGCACTTCCTCAAAAGGTTAGAAATAGAAATACCATATGATCCAGCAATCCCACTATTAGATATTTATCCTAGAGAAATAAGAGCAGTGACATGAATAGACATATGCATGTCCATATTCATTGGAGCATTATTCACAATAGCAAAAAGATATAAACAACCTAAGTGTCCATCAGTGGATGAATGGATAAACAAATTGTGGTGCGTACATACAGTGGAATACTACAAAACAATAAAGAATAATGATGAGTCTGTGAAATATAACACTGATGAATCTGGAGGACATTATGCTGAGTGAAATAAGTCAATCACAAAAGGTCAAATACGATATGATGCCACTTTTATAAAAGATTAAGAATAGGCTTACTCATAGAAAGCAGCATTCTTTGATGGTTACCAGGGATGGGAGGGAATGAGAGGGAGAATCACTTACTAGATAGTAGACACATGTTAGTTCTGGTGAAGAGAAAGGCAATACACAGTATGGGGAAGTCAGCACAACATGGTAAAGGCAAATGAAGACATTGAGAGGTATGCAAAAATAAAGGACAACTACAAAAATGACTATACAATATACAATTCTGCAACAACAGGAATAACAAACTAAAATATGTGAGTGGTTACATAGGTAGATGTGTATGCTATATAGATGTGGGAGGGAGTGTGGGTGCATATGTGGGTATAGTTGTAGGTAATGATATATGCATATTTGTATGTGCTACCTGTATATTCACATATATAATAGAGCATATGGGAGCACAGTTATGTAAACCTCATATCCAAACACCTGGTGGGACTCAGTTACTGGGCTTGAAAGCTAATGGCCTAGTCTCAGGGAACATCTAGCTTGATTGACATAACATAGTTCATAAAGATATTGTTCATATCGCAGTTTTGTGAGTAGTGTGTGAAGTCTTAAAGCTTGCAAGCAGCCATCTAAGGTACAACTATTAGTCTCTTCCCATCTAGAGCAAAGGAGAATAAAGGAAACCAAAGACTCAGGGAAGAAATTATTCCAAAAGACCAACAGCCTACACAAACCACAGCCTCCTCTAGCCTGAGACCAGAAGAACTAGATGGTGCCTGGCTACTACTACTGACCACTCTGACCAGGGACACATAGAAGGCCCTGGTTAGAATGGGTGAAAAATGTAGATCAAAACTCAACTTCATAAAAAACATGAAACTTACTGGGCTGATAGAGACTAGGGAAACTTCAGAAACTATTGCCCTAAGGCACCCTTTCAAACTGGAACTGAATCCACTTCCAGAGGTCACCTTTCAGCCAAATAACAGATTGGTCCATAAAATAAGCAATAACACCCATGAAGAATGTGCTTCTTAGAACAATAAACTAGACCAAACAGGCAACATTTGCCCAAAAGCAAAGATGAGAATGCAAAGAGAGGCAGGTAAACTGGAGGGATAGAAATGGGAAGGGCAGGGTGGAAATGGGAAAGGCAGGGTGGAAATGGGAAGAGTGTTGACACATTACAGGGATAGAAACCAATGTCACAGAACAAATTTGTATATGAGTTGTTGAATGGGAAACTAATTTGCTTTGTAAACTTCCACCTAATGCACAGTAAATATTTAAAAAAAAAAAAAAAAGGAAAAGAAGAAATGCTGGAACTCTCTGGGTTTAGTTTGATGCAAGTAAATGGAGTAAAATGTGTCTAACTTGGGAAAAGAAAAGAGAGTAACAATGATTGAAAAAAAAAAGAGAGAGTGCAAATTGCTTGGTGTCTTAGTAATCTAGCGCTGCTATGACAGAAATACCACAAGTGGATGGCTTTAACAGAAATTTATTCTATTACAGCCTAACAGGCTAGAAGTCCGAATTCAGGATGCCAGCTCCTGGGGAGGTCTTTCTCTCTCTTTTAGCTCTGGGGGAAGGTCATTGCCATCAATCTTCCCTTGGTCTAGGAACTTCTCAGCACAGGGACCCCAAGTCCAGAGGAAATGGTCCGTCCTAGCTTTTGTTACTTAGTGGTAATGAGGTTCCTCCCCAGGAACAGAGTGCATCATTTGGCCTTGGGGTCCCTGCACTGAGAAGCTCCTAGACTAGGGAAAGATTGATGACAAGGACCTTCCTCCAGAACTGACAAAGAGAGAAAGCCTTCCCCTGGAGCTGGCACCCTGAATTCGGACTTCTAACCTCCTAGACTGTAAGAGAAAAAATTTCCGTTTGTTAAAGCCATCCACTTGTGTATTTCTGTTGTAGTTAGCACTAGATAACTAAGATGCTTGGTGGCGGTGGTGTCTTTTTTATTACTATATTCCCTACAGTATTTGAACCTAACCATAACTGCCCATGGAAGCACTGAATAATTTTGTTTTCTGTATTATTATTATAGAATAATAAATAAAGCTGCCTCATCAAGCAGTTTATGTATGTGAATTTAACACACTCATAAGACAATAGACAACTCAAATGAGGTTTTGTGTGAACAAGCCAAGGATTTTTTTGTCAAAGGAGATATTATGCTTGATAAAAATAACCAAAGTCCTTTTGCATAATATGGGATTAAATAGAGGCTTTGTTTGCTTTTGTTTTCTTTTACAGGATATCCTTGAACTACATTTACCAGGACAAGAAGCAGAACTAGGTTCTCATTCATATTTCTGGAGCCCCAAGACTCCTAGGAATTATCTCAGGAGTCTGGGGAGAGGGGAATGGGTGTGATTCCCAGCTCCCTGTGGTTTCCACCTTGGGCATCTTTCTTCTATCTATTTTGCAAATTGTGTTCCACTTAAGATTGGTTGAAGGACAGATTCCAAATGCTTAATAAAATGTTTGTAAACAAACAAAAAAAAAGCAAATGATTTTCCTTGCTTCTTGATAAGTTGAGAGATGTTACTGATACTTTCCAGGTGTTGTTATTTATTCAAGGTGTTAAGGCCGAGTTTGAAGTGATTGAAGAATTAGCCTCTGTGAATAATATGCATGGAGTAGCTATACCTGAAAATATTTTCTAAATTGAGAAAACACTGGTTCAGTACAACCTGAAAGTAGAATCTTCTAAGATGTGTTACAACTGAGGAAGGTAAAAATATGTGTGGAATAGAGACTTAGTTGGACAAATTTATAAAATTTGTGAAAATATAAATTTTATGTGTGTTTCTTATAACACTCATCAGCAGATACTTTGTGAAAAACATTTAAATCTATCATGTATTATTGAACCAGTAACATCAATAGTAAGTTTCACTTTTGTTCGTTGATTTAACTATTACAGGTTCTGTGAAATTTTGTTGGAAATATAATCTGAGTATTCTGATTTTCCCTACTATGCAGCAGTTCAGTGGCTTAGTGGTAAAGCTTTATGATGATTGTTTTCAGGTCAAGGCTGAGATTGAAATTTTTCTGAACAAAAAATTGCCTTCACCACTATTATTAAACATCGAATGGCTTTTGTGACAGAATTGATGTTTCTTAATGAATTGAATCTGAAATTACAAGACAAAAAGGTGCTTATATGTGAAGTTTATGCTGGTAAAGCCATTTTGATGATGATCAATATTGTTTGAATAACAAGTAGTGAGAACTTGCTTTATAAACTTCTTGTACTGTCAAAAGCTAAAACAAGAAGTGAGATCATTCCCACAAAAAATTTACAGTAGATATATTTCATGAGCACACACTATAGGCCCAACAGTGATTTTCAGACCTTGATGAAAGTATGAAGTAAATTTCCATGCTTCAAAATCCATTTAACTGTTCAATTAAGAAGCTTCCAGCTCATTTTCAATCAGAAGTAGTTAATCTGCAATATATTGACACTCTAAAAGGCAAATATCAAGAGAAGAATCTAACAAAAAATTTTAAATGCATTCCAAGAGATGACTATATTCAATTAAAATCATATGTTATGGACTAATATCAGTATTTGGAAGTATCTGTGTTAAAAGACATTTTCAAAGATGAAACACATGAAATATCAGTAGCACAGCAATGTTTGCAATTGATTTTGATGATAGGGAACACTAATCTTGAACCTCAGTTAAGCAAAATGTTATTTTCCTCAAAAAAAGAATTTTAATCTCATTAAAAGACCTGTGTTCCAAAAAAAAAGAGAGACAAGGTACTCAATTGTTATATTTTTAATTTATCAAATTTTTTTTGAAAATATATTTTCTCTGTTTTTATGTAACTACCTACATAATATCTTCAATTTCACGTCTTGGCCGGCAACGCCATATTTACAACTGGGCCCTTTATATAAAAAGTTTGCCAGCCCCTGTTTTAATGCATAAACCTAAAAATGCCACTCATAATTTAAAATTGCAAACTCCTGTTATAAAGCATGAATCTAAGAATGTCACTCCCTTATTTAAAATTGTTAAATCAGTTGCCAGTTCTCCAAATAGTTCAGAGTCTTTTCTCTGGAAGTGGAAATACTAAGTGAAGAAGGGAAGACAGGAGAAGGTAGTAAGCAGTTGGGACTGGTTTTATGCCCAAAGACTCACTGTAATATTTGAGGTGAAGTAAATGTGATTATTTAGGAAGTGGACAATAACTATTGATCTCTTTTTCAGCAAACAACTCACATAGGAATTACTATAATTACAGTAATTAATTCTACTTAGATTATTGTTTTTATAATTTTGGATGATGACTTTCCCATATATTAGAAGTAACTTTATTTATATAAAACCAAAAAAACCAAAGCTGCTCGCCGTCAAGTCAATTCTAACTCATAGCAACCCTATAGGACAGAGTAGGTCTGCACCATAGGGTTTCCAAGGAGCGACTGGTGGATTGGAACTGCAGACCTTCTGGTTAGCAGCCGAGTTCTTAACCACTTCACCACCAGGGCTCCTTACTTATATATAAAAAAAGTTACATTAAATCTGTTGTGTTCTACTTCTAACTCATTTTCTTTGAACCACAGTTGAATGTTATTAATGGCATCAGTCATTCTCCATTTCTTTAAAGTTGGCTGCAGAAAGTGTCTGGAACTATACAACTCATTCAGTTATTCCACAAGTATTTATTGAGCTTTACTTTGTGCCATCACACAGAGTTCTCATACTGAGAATGACATGGTAAACGCAGCACAAAAGCTTCCTGTTCTCCAAGGCCTTGCACTCTTGTCCTATGTATAATTTTTGATAAATGAAAATGATTATCACAGTCTTTAAAAAGAAAATCAAACTTTGTCCTATATGAGGGCACTATTACCTGAAGATAATAATGGTCATAATAAGACCATAAAAGTGAATCTGCTTAAAATAGGGAACAAAAATGCACTATAAATAAGGGAAAAGTATTCAATCGATACTTTAACTTGCAAAATAAAAATGAAAAATTATAAATATACATTTTCATTCAAGTGAAATTTAGTTATAATTGAAATGTGTACTCAAAGCTTCTGAGGATAAAAAAAATGAATCAAGGGTTGGTTTTGGCTGGGCTTAATTTTTTAAACACTGTTGTATGTTAACATGAAATACATTTTATTTAACTTTCCAGAATGATCTTGCAGTAGATCTGCATCATTTCGGTAAGAATGTAGCTACTTATATAAAAATGGCTTCATGAAGTTTCCTGAATGTTTGCCTTAACCTTTAATACTCAAATCATTTTCTCTTAAAGCATCTATTGTGTCATCATTCTTATCAACTGGTCTAGCACTTCCAAGACCACACTTCTCAGCGGCCCTTGTCTGTGATTTCAGCAAGTCCCCAGGAATATTTTCCTGGACATCTTTAAATTCAATATCTTTATAAAATTTGAAATTTTACTTTATAGTTGACATGCATTCTAACTACAAACAGGGAGGTCTATTTAAGTAGTCCCTAGTTAACTAACCCTACTTGCCCATTTATGAGAGTTTTTTTTTTTTATTATTTTTTACTTGCCTACCCAACCTTGGAAACCCTGGTGGTGTAGTGGTTAAATGCTTTGGCTGCTAACCAAAGGGATGGCAGTTCAAATCTGCCAGGCACTCCTTGGAAACTGTATGGGGACAGTTCTACTCTATTGTATACAGTTGCTATGAGTTGGAATCGACTTGAGGGCACTGGGTTTGGTTTTTACCCAACCTTGTAAATTGAAGTTTTGAATAACAAACCCTCAGCAAAAAAGATTTCTTGTAATTTTTATTTATGTGTACTCAATCCTGATCCTGTAACTCTATGAGGAATCACGACAAAGAAGTCAACCTTCTTCTGGAAGAATAAAAGTAACAGAGGTATGAGTGGCTTCTTGATATAGCGCTGAGCTCTCTAGAGTTTGTCTGCCCTAATAACAGTGGTGCAATTGGTTAACATGCTCAGCTGATAGCCAAAAGGCTGGAAGTTTAAGTCCACCCAGAGGCACCTCAGAAGAAAGGCCTAGCAATCTACTTCCAAAACATCAACCATTGAAAACCTTGTGGAGCACAGGTTTATTCTGACACACATGGGGTAGCCATGAGTCTGAATCAACTCGGCAGCAACTTTTTTTTTTTTTTTAATAACAGTCTGAAAGAAAGTGAGAGCCATATCTTGGTTTGGAATCTTGTACCCTGGAACAAGAGGTAGGGAATAAAGTCACAGTCCCCTCACCCCCAAAATAACTGGGGCCCTTGCCCACCCTTTTCTCAAGTCCGCTTAAGGATGTCTGTCAGCAATTAGGCTTGGCAGGAAAACTATCACAATAAGTTACACCTTCTAATGAAACAATGGTAATAAATCAATCAGACACTAAGTATCTACATAGCTAAGAGGAAAAGCCTCTGAATATAAATATGTTTTGTAAAGATTACATCTGTTACTAGGCTTCTTAAACATGAAGCAAAGAACATAAAGTTTAAAGTGGGTATGTTCAGAGACCAGAACCCCTGTTATGTCATGATGCTTTCTTCTTCCCACTCAGAACTTTCCAAATAAACTAGCCACTGTTAATGATTTACTTGAATGCTTTTTCAGTAATTTTTGTTTGCAAGCGTGACATCACTATCTCTTTCAACTTACCACGTCGGTATCATGGGTTTATAACTAACAGAACAAACAGAAGCTAACTGCAGCTGGAAAATCAAAGCTTTGAAAGGCCACTACAGAAGTGGCCATAAGTTCATCTCAGATGTCAGAGTTCTAGTATGCGAGTCCTGTCTCTCCTCTAAATTAAATTCCAAGTGAAGCTATTTCCATCTCATGGGACATCTGCCTCTCAGTTGACAGACATAAAGCTTCTTCTCTCTTTAGGGGAATCGGTGGAAGAGAGTTGGGTCTTGACCTGACTTCATTATGCCCCAAGGAGAAATAGAAGGATGAAATAGCATCCTTTATTTTACTTCACCAAATGAATACTGTTTTCTGAAAGGCTGCAATATGTTTAAGGAAAATCTATTAAATGCTTTCAAGTTATAGAACCACTAATTTATTTTTAATATATCAGATTTAGTTATGTGCTTAGTAATGTTTTATAAAGCATTTTAAGTGAATTTATTAGTCTAGATTTAATAATTATTGTTGTTAGGAGCTGTCGAGTCAATTCTGACTCATACCGACCCTATGTCCAACAGAAGAAATGCTGCCCAGTCCTGCACAATCCTCACAGTCACTGTCATGCATGAGCCCATTTCTGCAGCCAAAAAACTGTTTAGGGTTTTTTGAATTGATGGGGTCTAAAATATCAGTTACTGAATGCAGTAAATGAAAAGTGTTTGTATTTCCCTTTTACCTTGGGAAAGCTTCTACGATGCGTGCAAAGGTAGATTTAAAATCGATTTTCTAAAAAGCTCATTTTGAGACAAGTTTACTGTTTTCACTGTTGTTAGTTGCCATTGAGTCAATTCCGACTCACGGCAACCCCTGCATGTCAGAGTATAACTGTTCTCCTAGAGTTTTCAGGCTTTGACCTTTCAGAAGCAGATTGCCAGCCCTGTCTTCCAAGGTGCCCCTGAGTGAGTTTGAACCACCAACCTTTCTGCTAGTGTTTAACTGTTTGGCCCACCTAGGTGATCCTCTGTTCTCACCATTTCTCCATAATAAGAGTCTGATAGAAATTGCTGGACACCCTTTTAGTAGTATGTTGCTCTTTATTCTTTCTGAGGAAAATGTATTTGGTCAAAGATATTACATGAAAGAGTACACGAATTAATTTAATGGTAATTTATTGCGTGTGCTCACCATTCGTGGTGCTAGAACAAATATTGTTCGTGTCTAATTCTCTGACTATTTTTTCCAGGACCCACTGATCTCAGCATGAAGAGGCAGTTGGCAGCTAGCTCAGGATCGTCCAGCAGTTCAAGCTCCAGACCCCAGTTGAGTCCAACTGAAATCAATGCCGTGAGACAGCTCGTTGCCGGGTATCGAGAATCAGCTGCATTTTTATTGCGTTCTGCAGATGAACTGGAAAATCTTATTTTACAACAGAACTGAGTCAGATGACGACCATATTCACTGAGGTCAAAATTTGCAGTTTCCACTAATGACGTTTTGATTTCCCAGCAGAGATGCCTCTGGTCTTACTGCACAGTCTTTTAAGAGAAATCCTTCCATTATGCCACATTGTCCTTGATCCATAAAGTGATGTGTTAAGGTGCTTCAAAGGAACTCTGGCCTCTGAAGTACTTGAGATACTTTAACATATCCAGCCTATTGCTTTTTGTTTTAATATGTCAGCATAAATACTGGGGTCAAAAAAGGCTGTTTATTCTTAATCCAAGGATAAAACAGAAGAAGCTTGTGGTATATTTTTTAAAAAAGTTCGAGATCCAAGTGCAATATTAGTGGAATTCGCTACTGACTCATTGGACTTGGAAGCTGCAGTAACTGGCAAAAAAAAAAAAAAAAAAAGCCACATTTCCTGTTGCCACAGGATGTAACAACAATTAAAGGGATCTTGTATTTAAAAAAAAAAATACATAATTTTTATAAAAAGAAAACTTGTTTTTCATTCAAAATTGTCATTTTTACTTTGGTAACTTTTTCATAGGTCCTAAAGAAAACTGTTTTGAGAAACTACTGTAAGTACCTTTTCCATATAGCTTTGCCTTCTCCTCTTTCCAAATTCTTTCTACAAAAATACCACTTAATGCTGGAGAACCCTTGCCTACGTTCTTTAAACCGTTACATCAGGAACGATTTCCAAGAGAAGCCTGCATTTCTGTACTCATGCTGATCTCAAAACATCCCACTCAACACTGCAGCTTTACCATAAGCAGTTTTCATCACAGAATTTTTTAATATTAAAAAAGACATATCGTTGAAAGATCACAGCTGCTCGCTCCTGATTGCCGCTGCTGTCTTACAGCCATCTCTCTAGCAGCCACTGGATGTAGATGACTGAATGTTAAGAGGTTGCAAATGACAATCTGAAAATTTGCACTCTTGTGTGTAGTTTTCATTTTTCTCCTTCAGAAATAGTTTCCAAAAAGACCGTTACCTCTCTTGATATGATTTGTATAATTTCCAGTTTCTAGGTAAAACAATGATGTAAAGAACTCTCAGTGGATGCAGCTGCAAACTTACCATGAACTGTTCCCTCCTGCTCCCCATACTCTGCCCTCCTTTCTTATTTTCTAGTGTTGAACACACATGAATGGTGTTTTCTTTGTGCACTGAGGCAAGCCTATTTTTAAAATATTTAGGGAGAAGTACTTTAGTTCATGCTTCTTGTACTCTTTTTCTGTTGTTTAGCTTTTGTTGGATTACAAACTCCTTGTGCATTTCTGAATTTGCCTTATTTCGTGTAAAATTTATGTCATTCCATTTTTGACAATGAGTTTAAGGCATCCGTGCTATTTCTTACTACTTATTACATATAGTTTTTCAAGTAATAACTGTGATTGTGACCAAGTAATGTGCACTTTTTCTTGTAACTGTGGACATTGCTATGCTTTTTTCTTCTAGTGTTTCTAGAATTACTGTTCCTTACAGTTCTGTAAACAAAAAGCAAAAACAAACAAAAAAAAAGAACTTTTGTGATACTGTTGGTGAATATAATGTGAAAATTTATTGAAATATGAGTATTTTGGAAATACATAGATGCACAAACACCTTTTAAGGTGTGGACTTAGAGTTTGCTTATTTAAATGAAAATTCAAAAATTGAGGGCTGGTATAATTTTCTCTGTTTTGTTTGGTTTAAATAAACAGATTTCTGTGTTAAAACAGTGATTGTGACAGCTTACAAACTTTCTAAATGATATAGTACTTAATTTTTCACAGTTTACTTTTAAAAACTGCAGTTTCGTTTTGTACTTATTTTAGCTTAAATTGACAGTTCCGGCTTATTTCTCAAGAAGATCCCAGGGTCCCCTGGAGTCTCAACATTCAGTCCTAATAAAGAATTTGTTCAAATAATGGCTAAAGGAAGTTAGCAAGCTAAAGATACTTAATTTTATTCTTTAAATATGATTTAAGAATTAATTTAATATATTTTATTCCTCATCTTTGCAGTATTAACCTGGTTCTTTTAGTCCCTACTCAGTTAGCATCTTGAGAGAAACACATGCCTGTTTTATACTTTGGGTTTTGGTATAATGGTACTGAAGGCTTTGGCATGGTTTTTATTTCAAAAAATCACACCCAGGTTTGAGTTTATCATATACACCAAAAGTCCTTAATAATAGCTCTGAAACAAGTGGGGTAGAGAAGGTAGTTTCCAGTAAAGTACCCTGGTTTGCAGTTCATTTTCCCCTTTAATTATAACTCCCGAACCTACCCTCGAAGGTGTACATTCCCCCAGTGTCTCCTACTTTTTGTGTGTTTTCCCAAAGGAATGAGGGTACTGGTGCTCCCATCATTTCCCTAGGAGAGCAAAGAGGCCAAAATGCAATATCATTTTGGTTTCCTTTTTCTTCATGACTTGCACCTGAAAACAGCCTGGTCCTTTTTTACATGCTGTCACAGAAGAGTGAAAAGGTCAAGTCTGCTTTATAAAGCCTTTAGGAAAAACAGCATGTAGGTTCATACCGTCATTCAAATGAGGTGATAGAAAACCATCATAAACACAGAGATCAAGTAGAGGTTTCTGTCACCAGCCAGTTAGCTATCCCTACACCACCAGTGTCTTGTCACAAACATACTATTTTATCACACTTAATAAGAAAACATGCTTGGAAACAGCCACAGCATATACAAGTACAAGCAGTCAATGAATTTTCTTAAAATGCGTAGTCCAGACATTTCTTAGTACTTTGCTCAAATAGCAGTTCTCAGTAGAAAAGGCATTCAGTTGTTAAGATAGCCGATATCCCAATATTTACTGATTACTTACATAAGGGGTGACGTTTTGTTTCCTTTACTTCTCACAACAACCCTAGGAGATTGGTATTGTTGTGCACCGTCCAGTCGATTCTTGACTCCTAGGACCCCATAAGACAGAGCAGAATTGCCCCATGGGGTTTCCTAAACTGTGATCTTTATGGAAGCAGACCTCCAAGTTTTTCTCCTATAGAGCCACTGGGTGGGTTTGAACCAACCTTTTGGTTAGTAGCCGAGTGCTTAACTACTGAGCCACCAGGGCTTCTGGAGATTGGTATAGTCACTCTCCAACTTACAAAGGAAGCTGGAAAAGAGAAAGCATCTTGCCAAGATCACGGAGATAGGGAGAGCTAAAGACATCATTTGAATCCAGGCTCACCTGATGCCAGAGCCCACTCTGCTGGTCACTGTAGTGTTCTGTTTCCCAGGTACTGAATAATTACATTCTGCACTGTGACTTGGAACCAGGCCTTTATACTAAATTTTAGCAGTTTTATTTGTGCAGATAAATAATCTTTATTTAGAAATGCACATGATGTATCGAATAAAGCATTTGGCTAAGTACTGAAAATTTTATCCTGCTATAGAAGCTTGGAACCCTGGTAGTGAAGTGGTTAAGTGCTCTGGCTGCTAACTAAAAGGTTGGCAGTTCAAATCCACCAGCTCCTCCTTGGAAATCCTATGGGGCAGTTCTGCTCTGCCCTGCAGGGTTGCTATGAGTTGGCATACACTAGACAGCACACAACAATATAGAGGTTTAATTTCCTCTATTTTATGTTCTCTACAAATATTAAATGGTGCCATTGAGTCAGTTCTGACTCGTAGCAACCCTATAAGACAGAATAGAACTGCCCTATAGGGCTTTCAAGGAGTGGCTGGTGGATTAGAACTGCCAACCTTTTGGTTAGCAGCTGAATGCTTACCCACTGTGCCATCAGGGCTCCACAAACATAAAGATCAATGATAAAATCTACCACTAAAGCAAATCAAATACATGAAGCATGAGGGGAAAGCAATGACCTTTTAACAACAATGGTGCCAGCACTGAATCCTGTAAGGAAAGATAAAAGGGCTTATGCCACTGAACTCATAAAGGTAAGTTCATTCACCTGAGCTTTTAATCTTAGGCACTATACAGATGCTATCCTGCTATTGTAATTAATGCTGCTATAGTGAACACAAATACCATTTGAAAATTAACTTTTGTGCATCAAAAATATTTTCCAATATCAAATGACCTGGGTTTTGAACCATATTTCATAGGGGAAAAAAAATCCTAAAATAAAGCAGATAGACACCAACATATCGTCTATTAAATTGTTTGGGACACAGAAATTTAGTACATTAGTGATTGAGCACAGGCTAATTTCCAGAAGCATACTGTACTGATTATATATAGTTCATCTACTTTCTTTAAAAGAAAAAGATATTATAAGGAGACGATGCTACTAGGAGAGTAACCTGCCCACAGTTTTATAGGTAATCATGTTGAGCATTCAATTTTTTTTTTTTTCTTATTACAAAAGAAATTTGGGAAAATACAGGAAAAGAAAGAAGGGGAAAAATAAATCCCAGCATCTAGGAAGAACTGCGATCAGCATTGTATTTGTTAACTTTTTAATAATATTTTATTGTGTTTTTGGTGAAAGTTTACACAACAAATTGGGTTCCAATTTAAAAATTTCTATCCATATTGTTTAGTGACATTTGTTGTATTTTTCACAGTATGTCAACATTGTCATTAATTTCATTCTGGTTGTTCTGTTTCCATTAATCTAGCTTCCCTGCCACCCCTCTTACTGTCTCATCTTTGCTTTAGGGCAAATGTTGACCATTTGGTCTCATTTAGTTATTTATTTATTTGAAGCACACAATACTCACAGATGTTGTTTATTTTATGAGCTGATCTGTTATTTAACTGAAAGGTGACCTCCAGGTTTCAAAGGTGTCTCAGTCCAATAAATCCGGCCTTTTTTTTAAAGATTTTGAGTTCTGTTCTCCATTTTTCTCTCATTCTGTCCAGAACCATCTCTTGTGTCTCAGGATAGATGAGGCCATGGTTTGCATGGGCTATTAATCCTCTACAACAGTTTCTTCTTTGAGTCTTTTGTTTCCTTCTTTCTCTTTTGCTCCAGATGAGTAGAATAGTTGTATCTTAGGTGACCACCTGCAAACTTTTAAGACCATAGATGCTATTCACCTGACTAAGATACAGAATATAAACTTCAAACAGCATTTTATAGTATATCTTTCCAGATTTTATCTAAACATGTATATAAACATTTTTCTGTTTGATTTTTACTGTATATAGTGTTTCATCATCTGCTTTTTTAACCTGACAGTATACCTGTTGCCGTCGAGTTGATTCTGACTTGCAGTGACCCTATAGGACAGAGTAGAACTGGCCCAGAGCGTTTCCAAGGAGCGGTTGGTACATTTGAACTGCTGACCTTTTGGTTAACAGCCATAGCTCTTAACCAGTGTACCATCAGGGCTCACTATGAATATTTTCCACATTATTCTTCTTCTTAAATATTATTTTTTTAATAACTGTATAGTATTCCATTGCATGAATATACCTGTACTAGATTTCTATTCCTGCTATAACAAATTACCACAAAGAACACAAATTTGTATCTTACAGTCCTGTAGACTGAAAGTCTCACTAGGCTAAAAGCAAGGTGTCCACATGACTGTGTTCTTTTATGGAGGCCTGGAGGTTGGGGGGATGCGATTCATTTCCTTGCCTTTTCCAGCTTCTAAAGACCGCCACCTCCTTTTCTTGGATGCTGGTCCCTTGCTCTTATCTTCAAAGCCAGCAGCGTAGCATCCCACAGTAGCATCTCTCTTTGACTCTGAGCTTCTCTTCTGCCTCCCTCTTCCGCATTTAAGGAACCTCGTGATTATATTGTTCCCACCTTGATAATACAGGATAATCTCTTTATATTAGGATCAGCCGATTAACAACCTTAATTCCATCTGCAACCTTAAATCTCCCTTGCCATGTAACAAAACATATTCAGACGTTCTGGTGATTAAGACATGGACATATTTGAGGGGTTATTATTCTGCTACTACGGTACCTTAATTTAATTTCCTTTTTTTCTTTTGATGCCTCTCTGCACTCAGTGGTTCTTTGGCCATTCACTCATAGGAAAGGTCTTAAATCAGGAGAACATGCATTTTTTTTTTTAAATAATTGTATTTGCACCATCATCTCTGTTATAAAGGTATGGTCCTTTGGAAATTATGTTAATGGCATGTCTCCTGAGTGCCTCACATTCAAATTAAATATAATAAACAAACAAATACAGCAAAAGTACAGCTAAATGTTTCAAGAGAAAGAAAACTAATACCTCTGGGTCCTTTTCGCCATTGTGATTTCTTAGAAGGTGTTTCTGCCTGAGAAATTCCCTGAGGTAAGTTTGAGAAGGGTCCAATTGACTAGGCCAGAAAGAATACAGGAGGAGCTAAAGTTTGATTAAATTCTGTAAGCAATCCAACCACACGGATAAAACTTCTAATGGTAATTACCAGTGGCATTTTATTTTTCCTGAACAATTCAAATACATACTTGATAATAGATGGTATTAGATGACCAAAGAAAACGCAAAGGCCATCAGCTGAATGCAAAGATCAAAGATAATTGTTAGGATAATTTTTAATTCCATAAGATAAAAACAACCACATCTTTTTTTTTAAAGTGTGGGATTGGCACCAGGTTTTTTTCCCTTGAAAGTTTTTGAATTCTCCTATTTTTTAGTGGTGAGTAGATTAGATCGGGCTGCCCATGAGACATGTCTCCAATTCTACCTATGAAGGGCAACCCACTGCAGTGACAGAACTAGAGGCCAGAGATTCCACAGTAGGTTACTTAGTCTAAGCTCTCTTACTAGTAGTGGAAGGATTTCGAGGTCTGCCATCAACCAAACCTCAAGGAGTAAGTAGGCATCTTAGCTCATTTGTTTTAATTTTCATTCGTTTAACAGAAGTGTATTTTTTTTAACCAAATATCTGCTAGGCATTGTGCTGTAACACAAAAAAAGTATTATTCCTGTTTCAAGGAGTCACACCTAGTGGAGGAGAAGAAGAGAGGTATGGATCATTTAAATACAAAAGGATAAAGCGTCACAATGCAACATGTAATAATAGACACATGCCAGAGAGGGCAGACATGGCCATGGACCCTGCCTTGGGGGGCGGCCTGTGGAGCAATTGTTCACAAAGACTGGAGCTAGAGGAATATCTGGCAAAGTTGTGTGTGTTGTATGTGTGTTTGGGGAGAATAGCAAGAAGAGAGATGTATCGATGAAGGGATGTTAAAACTGCAGAAAGAAAAGGTACAGAGGAGGTGTGTAACAACATGATGTGTGCAGTTACTCAAGGTTAGTGTTGCTTGTGGGTAGAGTTTGAGAAGAAAATGAAAAGAGATCCCTGGAGAGGAATAAAGGACCCAATTCATACACAGTCTTACATGCCTCGCTAAGTTGGGGCTGGGTCCTGTAGAGGGTGAAGATGTACTGACGTGTTTTAAATGTGTGTTGGCTCCTGTGATGACTCTATGATGCATCTGAGCAGGAACTTCTGGGGTAAGAAGGTGAAGTCATGTTGGATGATAGGACCTTCCTTCGATCACCAAAAGTAAAGCAAATAAAACCCTCCACAATAGAAACCAACAGAAGTTATTACATGAGCAGCATACTAACTGGGAAGGAATGAGTGTTACAATCATTAAAAAGTGGGAACCAGGGAAAGTCAGAAAATGTCATGTGTTGATGTGTGATATCTTCCTTAGGAAACAGATCTAAGGAAAGACAGAGGAGTAGAAGAGAATTCCAAAAACCATTATTAACCCCTTAATTTGGAAGAATGAAGGGTGAGAGGCTCACCAGGAAAATATATGTGTTAAATCCTTGATCAATACAAGTCCCTACTGCCATCACAGTGATTCCCCAGAAATAGAAACATTGTCAGGACTTGACATTTTGTTTGCCAGGGCTCTGATGGAGAAAGAAAGCCTGAAGAGTAATGGTAGGAAGATAGTGATACCCAGGGCAAATTTTCTACAATAATAAACAGATTTCTGCCCCCAATCCCCTCCTCTTGTTCTGTCTTATTTCTTCTGTTCTCTCTTGACTTATCTCCCCACCCCTGGCAACACAGTGGCCAAAACTCATGAGTTTCACTTGTCTTATTTCTCTTCTGACTGGGAGGGCAATAGGCAAAGCTCCTGGGGAAAAGAGAAATGGATATTTGGGCCTTCTTGGCTCTGTCAAAAGCAAACTTCATAAGGGTCTACCCTAAATTGGGGAATTACTGGCTTAAACACCTTTGAGAATTTAAAACGTTGGGTTACTCATTACTCTTTGGATTAGGAAGATAACACAAAAGGTTGAACAATATTTACATTCCATTTTCACAATTTTTAAGCTAATCTATACTTCTTTTGTATTTTGTTATCAAACAATTCTCTCTGTGTTTACTTAAAAGAGCAAAGAAATTTCCTGTAATATTCGTAATTTTGTTCTAATAGTTATTTTCCAAAGACTGCTGACGTGTAATCTTGAGACAATGCATGTTTGTTTTAGGAAATGATATTTGTTAAAATATTTGTAATAGTGAATTGTGTTTTTTACTTAAAGGGATAAACTATGTTGGCCATTCGGAAAACAGCAACAAGTAATTCCCATCTCCTAATACGAATAGGGTCGTTATGAGTCAGAATTGACTCAATAGTAACGGGTTTGGTTTTTTTGGGTGGCAATACGAATAGCATACAGTCCTGCCTAAAAGGAGTGAATCCTGGAACAGGACTACAAATGACATTACAGAAGAGAAGATTAGAGAAACAGCTGCCCCAATCATTATGTCCAGCAAAACCTCCCAAGTCTCTGCTCTCCATGCCCAGACAAAGGAAAAAGGAAAAGAACTCAAATACCCAACCCTCAAGCTGCAGGTCTGGAGAGAAAAGTTGTTAGGGGGAAAGGAATGTTAAGGAGACTTTCATCCTACTGTATTAGGAGTTGGAATCGACATGACAGCAGCAGGTTTGGTTTGGTTTGGTATTAGGACAAATAGAAAAAAAGCATGTCCCTTATATTTCAAGTCCTTGTCACTTACACTTGAAGCACTTACTAATGAAGATCGAAGACCACAGCCTTCAGTATGGGTTACACCTCAACATAAAGAAAACAAAAATCCTCACAACTGGACCAATGAGCAACAACATGATAAACGGAGAAAAGATTGATGTTGTCAAGGATTTCATTTTACTTGGATCCACAACCAACAGCCATGGAAGCAGTAGTCAAGAAGTCAAAAGATGCATTGCACTGGGTAAATCTGCTGCAAAGGACCTCTTCAAAGTGTTGAAGAGCAAAGATGTCACCCTGAAGACTAAGGTGCCCCGGACCCAAGCCATGGTATTTTCAATCACATCATATGCATGTGAAAGCTGGACAATGAATAAAGAAGACCGAAGAAGAGTTGACGCCTTTGAATTGTGGTGTTGGCGAAGAATATTGAATATACCATGGACTGCCAAACGAATGAACAAATCTGTCTTAGAAGAAGTACAACCAGAATGCTCCTTAGAGGCAAGGATGGTGAGACTGCGTCTTACATACTTTGGACATGTTGTCAGGAGGGATCAGTCCCTGGAGAAGGACATCATGCTTGGCAGAGTACAGGGTCAGCGGAAAAGAGGAAGACCCTCAATGAGGTGAATTGACACAGTGGCTGCAACAATGAGCTGAAGCACAACAATGATTGTAAGGATGGCGCAGGACTGGGGCAGTGTTTCGTTCTGTTGTGCATAGGGTTGCTATGAGTCAGAACCGACTGGACAGCACCTAACAACAACCCTTTGAATAAAATGTGAAGAAACAGCCCGGCACTTTTACATACAACCAACAGTAATGAGAAGGAGCCTTAGTGGCGCAAAGATTAGGTGCTCAACTGCTTACCAAAACGTCAGCAGTTCGAACCCACCAGCTGCTCCACCGAAGAAAGATGTGGCAGTCTGTTTCTGTAAAAATTGTAGCCTTGGGCCTGAGACCAGAAGAACTAGATGGTCCCCAGCTACAGCTGATGACTGCCCTAACAGGGAACACAACAGAGAACCCTGAGGGAGCAGGAGAGCAGTAGGATGCAGACCCCAAATTCTCGTAAAATGACCAGACTTAATGGTCTGACTGAGACTAGAAGGACCCCCGTGGTCATGGCCCCCAGACCTTCTGTTAGCCCAGTACAGGAACCATTCCCAAAGCCAACTCTTCAGACAGGGATTGGAATGGACAATGGGGTAGAACAAGATGCTGGTGAAGAATGAGCTTTCTTGGATCAAGTAAACACTTGAGACTATGTTGACATCTCCTATCTGGAGGGAAGATGAGAAGGCAGAGGGGGTTAGAAGCTGGTGAATGGACACGAAAAGAGAGAGTGGAAAGAAGGAGTGGGCTGCCTCATTAGGGGAAGAGCAATTAGGAGTATATAGCAAGGCGTATATAAATTTTTGTATGAGAGACTGACTTGGCTTGTAAACTTTCACTTAAAGCACACACACAAAAAAGATTGTAGCCTTGGTCATAACATAGTTTATAAATAAAATGTTCTACATTCTAGTTTGGTGAGTAGCGTCTGGGGTCTTAAAAGCCTTTGAATGACCATCTAAGATACTCCACTGGTCTTACCCCTTTGGGAGCAATGAAAAATGAAGAAAGCTAAAGATACAAGGGAAAGATTAGTCCAAAGGACTAATGGACCACATCTACCACAGCCTCCACCAGACTCAGTCCAGTACAACTGGATTGTGCCTGGCTACCACCACTGACTGCTCTGACAGGAATCATAATAGCGGGTCCCAGACAGAGCCAGAGAAAAACGTAGAACAAAATTCCAACTCACAAAAAAAGACCAGACTCATTGGCCTGACAGACGCTGGAGAAACCTGAGAGTATGGTCCACGGACACCCTTTTAGCTCAGTAACGAAGTCACTCCCAAGGCTCACCCTTCAGCCAAAGATTAGACAGGTCCATAAAACAAAATGAGACTAAAGGAGCACACCAGCCCAGGGGCAAGGACTAGAAGGCAAGAGGGGACAAGAAAGCTGTTAATGGGGAACCCAAGGTTGAGAAGGGAGAGTGTTGACATGTTGTGGGGTTGTTAACCAATGTCATAAAAAACAATATGTTTACTATTTAATGAAAAGCTAGTTTGTTCTGTAAACCTTCATCTAAAGTAAAATTAAAAAAAAAAAAAAAAGATTACAGCCTTGGAAACCCTATAGGGCAGCTCTACTCTATCCTAGAGGGTCACCATGAGTCAGAATTAACTCAACAGCAGTGGGTAGTAGGGTAGTAACAGCAAAAACAGAACAAAGGAAGGCAGACATGAAAGATGAGTACATAAAAGTAAAAAACTACTTTTGAAATAAAACATCTCCCAATAAAACATTTTCTACAATAAATGCTTTGCTTGCTAAAATAAACTATGAAACCAGGGAAGCACATTTTTACCTTATTTGACAACCCTAAATTATACCAATGTCACCTTACAACAAAACTTTAATTACAGGATACCTTTCTTAAAAGGCTCCTAAAACCAGAAAAGTCTATTATTACACACATTTTAGACTGCTCTAGAGAAACACAGGACACATGCCTTATACACCAAGTAGAAAGTGTGGCTCCTAAGAAGATTGGGTAAAAGAAAAGTTTCTTTAGGGGGCTGCCATTGGATAGGGACTTGTTTGGCAATGGGACTGCAATTTCATGACTTTTTTTCTGGCAAAATTAAAATTCTCCATGGGATGTGCATTTCCTTTTTAGGGGTGTGTGGCAGTGTGACCGTTGATGTACTGCTTGTGTTCTATGTATTCTATGCTGACAGTGAAGTAGTGCTGGGTCTTAGACCAGCAGGAATCTGACGATGTGGCTGTACTACTCCTAAATCTATTATTCCCCTTCCCTTCATTATTATTCAGCACGGCTATAGATACTGCCAACGCCAAAGGTCAAATTCAGATTGCTACATGTGAGTTTAAAATTGAACAGGGAATCTAACTCCTGACTGGTGCCTTGTGAGCATGTCTGGATAGGATTTCTTTCTTACAGCCTTCTCCCCACAGGACTTAATTGGTCTGCGGTTCTTCCCAAAGCTATTTTCAGGATGGGTATCTTTCCCCTCCCTGTACACTTGTGAGTGGACCTGGTTGGGTTGGCTTCCATCCAGCACTCTGAGAATCCGGAGGACTCCCTTCACCTGCTCTCAGGCCCCAGGGCAGTGACTGCAGGTTTTCTTGATCACAGTGGGACCATCTTTCTGACCTTGTGTACAGAGTGGGTAAAGTCGATGCCTGGAGGAAAAAAGAAAACAGCTGGAAATGGAAAAGACGTTTGTGAATTTGGGATTTGCCCACATGTAAAGCAAAACCTGTGTACAGTGTGGGCCCCTTACTCAGCGAACCCCTGACCTTCCGGCCAGCAACGTTTTTCCTCATCAGCCTAAACACTGGTGCTGGTGTTGTGACAGAAAAGGCCAACTCTGCTGACATTTGGGATGAATTCTAAGTATACAGACAGTCATGAATGCTCAGAAAGGAAAGCACAGCTCGGCTTGGCAGGGTAACATTATACAATCTTTTATCTCCCCCTTCATGACTTCATCAAGCCCCTTTCTAAAAATCCCACTGCCGACAAGTCTATTCCAGCTCATAGCGATCCTATAGGACAGAATAGAACTGTCCTGTAGTTTGCAAGGAGCGCCTGGAGGATTTGAACTGCTGACCCTTTAGTTAGCAGCCATAGCACTTAATGACTACGCCACCAGGGTTTCTAAATATGAAGCTGAATATAAGAAACAAAGCAGGTATTCTCAATAAGTAAGTACTAGCACGTAATGGTTATGTTTAAAAACGTAACTTTCAGTGGATAACTGGGAGAGCTTTATTATCCAGAAAGCAGTACCATATGCATTAATTTATTTGATCCATGCTACATAGCTCTGTAGTCAGGACAGAGGGTATTCTAATCCCTTTCACTAACTGAGGTTCAGAGTTAGAGACTCTAATAGTCCCAGACAAGAAACCAGGTCTTCTCCAGATTTAATGGTCTGCCAGACACTGGAGGAACCCCGGAAGCTATGGTCCCTGGACTCACTGTTAACCCAGTACTGAAACCATTTCCAAAGCCCACTTTTCAGACAACAGTAATACACGTGAAGAAAGTGCTTCTTAGTTCAATCAACTGTAAGAGACCAAAAGGGTTGCTCCTGTCCAAAAGCGGGAAGAGAAGGCAGAGAGGGACAGAAAGCAGATAAATGGACACAGGGAACCCCGGGGTGAAAAGGAGGATGTGATGTCACGTCGTGGGGCTTGCAACCAATGTCACAAAACAGCACAATGAAAAAAAAAAGAAACCAGGTCTTCTGTTGGAATCCTGTGCCCTGCATCTCCCACCCTTGTTTCTCACGGAACTTCCAAAAGTTATTTGTTATTTGTTTTAATATGTTACAAACATGCATTATCTATGGTTTTCTGCTAATTTATAATACTCATTGCTTTACACATTTATAAGCTGGGAAACTTAAACCAAGATATAGTTTGATCTTCTTTCCTCCATTGCATGTAGATTTTTTTTTTCCATAAAAATTCATTAGGAAAGTCGTTCAACCAGAGTGTATAAAGTGTCTCTACCCTGCAGAACCCCATGCTGCCCTGGATCAGAGGTGGGAGATTCAGACAGAAAAGAAATACATGCTCAGGAAGGATCTGTGGGCCTTTAGTGAGTATTCTGGCTCCAGGACCTATGCTGACAGCCACTGGGCTAGATCTGCTTTTTCACGTGTAAAATGAGAAGAAGCCCCTTCACAAATATAAACATAGCAGTAAATATGAAAATAGGGTTTTGAGGCACATACTAAGTAGAGTTTAGAAATCCCAGGGTGTTATTCTATTTTGCACTTCCATTCTAAGCTCAGGAATGCAGTTTAATTTTAGAAATGAGAACAATTCTTGCCAGACCAGTATTACCAAATGAGGACTGAAAAAGCAGCAGCTTGTCCCAGCATTTGATAGGGAACATACTTCTCAGCTCTACCTTGCACTCCAGGGCAGAAGAGTAATAGTCATCGTTGTTCCACAAGTTGCTTATACAAGGTCCCTGTTGGGACTTCGAGTACCCTAAAAGCAACAGTCATAAAATAAGGCACACTCAAGCCAGACCTAATTTTCAATGTTCATTCACTCCATTTTGGGCACAGTTATTTGATAATTGGATAAAGGAATATTTGGGGGGAAATGGGGTAATACATAAGGTTCCAATCCACATTTAAACCCCGTGTAAATTTTTTTTTTTTCCTAATTCTGTAAGACTGTGATGCAGACCGGCCCTTAACCCACATCTTTTGCATACAGAAAACATCACATTGCTCATGCGCACTCCCCTCCCTCTCCCTGCTCTGCTGTGGGATTCCCTTCACACCCCTTTCCCTTCCTCTCTTCCCTTTATTTTGAAACAATGCCAATGGCTAGTACTTTTTGAGCTCCTACTATTCTGCAGGAACTGAGTACTTTACATGTTACTTTTCTTAATCCTAGCAAGAATTCAGTGATGCATATATTATTATTATTATCCTAATTTTGTCAAAGGGGAATCTTTAGAGGAACAGATCCCCAGGTCTTTTCTCCTTCGAGCATCTGGTGGGTTCCAACCACCTACCTTTAAGTCGGCAGCCAAGTGCTTAACCATTGTACCACCAGGGCTCTTTAGAGAGGGGTAGAGGTTTGATTTAATCATTGTAGCCCTTCCTCAGAACCCACGATTCTGGCCACTTCATCGTTAATACCTGTTCAATGCATTCCATGTTTCTCTGAGGCGCTCCTACCAAAGCAGTAAAGAAATTCAGCTCTTTTTAACTGAACAAGTACAAGCAGTGCAGGATTCACTGCATTTTTTGCAGAACCAGATACCTGTATAAAAACACGACGCCCTGATCCATAATCCCTAGAATTCCTTGACCATTTACCATGTGCCAGCACTTTTCTAACAGGTACAAATTCTCACCCCTTCGCGAAGGAGGTACAAGTATCCTCATTTTACAGGTAAGAAAGAAAACTAACGCACGGAAAGGTAACATGAGTTTTTCTAACATTATTCAGCTAAAAAGTGGCAGAATCTTAGCCACTACGCCATCTTATCTATCGAACAATTTCACATGAGTGAAAAATCCTCAGGTTTATGTATTCTTGACTTATGGTTTGAAAATAAAATGAACTAAATATAAACACAGGAAAAATTTCAAACCAAACCCGTTGCTGTTGAGTCAACTCAGACTCACCACAGAGGGCTTTCAATGGCAATAATTTTACAGAAGTAGATTGCCAGGCCTTACTTTCTTGGCACCACTCGATTGGTTCAAATCACCAACCTTTCTGTTATGGACCCCTGGTGGTGCAGTGGCTAAGAGCTTGGCTGCTAACCAAAAGATCAGCGGTTCAAATCTACCAGCCATTCCTTGGAAACCCTATGGGCAGTTCTCTGACTTACAGGGCTGCTATTGATTCGATAGCAGCTTTTTTTTTTTTGCTTTGGGACTCCTATAAACAGAAACACATATGCCAAATTCCTAGTCCCTTTCAATTCTCTAATTCAAAAATGCGTTTTGACTAATTTTTTTGGTTCATCTTCTCTTTGGAGGAACACTGCAGAATGGAAGTGTGCAACACATGTATATTTTAATTGTGGAAATGTTTAAGCTTCCTCTCATGATTGGCAAAAAACAACTCCCCTGCCTCTCCAGTCACAAAGAATAGGTAGCACCTAACGCTGGGCCAGTCTCCAAAGACGGGGCCAAGCCACCAGGGTAAAATTAAGGCAATACAGCCCACCAGGACACCCTCCTTTGTGCTTTCACTTCTGTTTTTCCCCATTTCCCTCTCATAACCCCCAGTTCTCCAGTGGAGTTTCCCTGGGTTCCAAAATTACTAGTGAAAGCAATGAGAGGCGTCTTTATGGTAGCAGAATTGCCTGGTGAGGGGTGAGAAAGAAGAGAGAAGAAAGACTGCTTTTCTGCTCCTTCACTTCCTGCCATTCCATACCTCTCTGACCCCAAACAGTTCTTTATTCCAGAGCAGTATTTCTCAGAAAGTGTCAGCAGAATAACCTGGGGTGGTATTTGTTAAAAATGTTGTTGTCGTTAGTTGCCACCGAGTCAAATCTGATTCATCGTGGCCTTACGTATAAGAGAGTAGAACTTCTCCATAGGGTTTTTCTTGGCTATAATCTTTACGGAAGAAGATCACCAGATTTCTCTTCCATGGCACCACTGGGTGGGTATGAACTGCCAACTTTTAGGTTAGCAGTTGAACACAAACCATTTGTGCTACCTAGGGGCCTTTTGTTAAAAATAATAAACCAAAAAAAAAAAAAAAGTACCAAAAGTATTCTGAACCAAATACCATAGCTGTATTTGGATCAGAATGGAGGCAAGGGATAGAGGGGTTGTAGTTAGAACACAGAAATCTGGCATTTTTAGTAACCCTGCCAGGTGATTCTGATGCTACTTGGTAATTTAAGAACCTCTACCCTAGACCTGAGAAATGGAAAAGATGTACCAAAAAGTGAGCATGTTTGAAGGAAAATAAAGTGAAAGCCTGAGAGCCCAGGGCTGAGAAATATCTCTAGAAAGTTCTGCTGTTGAGAAGCTCTGAAGATGACTCCTACTCCTCTCACAAGTACATCCCCTCATCTCTCACCCTACAGACTCCACTCAATCCCTTAGCAGCTTCTGCCCCAACAGAAGCCTGGCCCCAGGCCATAGATCCCTTCTGGTTTGTAGTAGGAAAAGATACGGATTGGCAGAACGGCTGTGTAGTTGGGAATGTCCCTCTCTCTTGAAAACGGTACCCATTGCCGTCGAGACGATTCCGATTCATTAAAAAATAAAAACGTTGCTGCGGAGTCGATTCCAATGCATAGCCACCCTATAGGACAGAGTAGAACTACCCTATACGGCTTCCAAAGAGCTGCCGACCTTTTGGTTAGCAGCCGTAGCACTTAACCACTACACCACCAGAGTTCCCTTCTGACTCATAGAGACCCTCTAAGTCTCCAATAGGGTAGAGACATGTTTTTGTCACATTGAGAAAGCTCACTGAATGCTTTTTATCACAGAATTGTAGGTATTTGTGTGTGTGTGTGTGTGTGTGTGTGTGTATGCTTTAGGTGAAAGTTTACAGCTCAAGTTAATTTCTCATACAAAAGTTTATACGTATATTGTTATGTGACACTAGTTGCAATCCCTATGTGACAACACACTCCTTTACACCTCTGGTTTTCCGTGTCCTTTGAAACAACTCCTGTCCCTTCCTGCCTTCTCATCTGCCTTAGGACAGGAGCCACCCTTTTGGTCTTGTGTATCTGGCTGAACAAAGAAGCACACTCTTCAAGAGTATTATTTTATGTTTTACAGTCCAGTCTAATCTTTGTCTGAAGAGTGGGTTTCGGGAATGGTATTAGTTCTGGGTTAACAGAGGGTCTGGGACCATGGTTTCAGGAGTTCCTCCAGTTTCAGTCAGACCATTAAGTCTGGTCTTTTTACGTGAATTTGAGTTCTGCTCCACGCTTTTCTACTGCTTCGTCAGGGACTTTCTGTTGTGCTCCCCGTCAGGGAGGTCATTGGTGGTAGACGGACACCATCTAGTTCTTCTGGTCTCAGGCTGATGGAGTCTCTGGTTTATGTGGCCCTTTTGTCTCTTGGGCTAATATTTTCCTTGTGTCTTTGGTGTTCTTCACTCTCCTTTGCTCCAAGTGGGTTGGGACCAATTGATGCACCTTAGATGGCTGTTCAAAAGCTTTTAAGACCCCAGACGCCTCTTACCAAAGTGGGATGCAGATCATTTTCTTAATAAACTTTGTTATACCAATTGACCTAGATGTCCCCCGGTAACCATGGTCCCCAGACCCAGCCCCTGCTACTCTGTCCTTCAAAGTGTTTGGTTGTGTTCAGGAAACTTCTTAGTTGTGCTGACTTCCCCTGTATTGTATGTTGTCCTTCTCGTCACCTAAGATGGTTCTTGTCTACTATATAGTTAGTGAATTCCCCTCTCCCTCCCCCACTAGCCTTGTAACCATCGATGAATGTTTTCTTCTGTGTTTATACCTTTTCTTGACTTCTTATAATAGTAGTCTCATACAATATTTGTCCTTTTGTGACTAATTTCACTCAGCATAATGCCTTCCAACATAATCTATGTCATGAGATGTTTCACAGATTCATCATTGTTCTTTTATAGTAGTGTAGTATTACATTGTGTGAATATACCATAATCTCTTTACCCATTCATCTGTTTATCCATTGATCTGTTGATGTTTAGGTTGCTGCCATCTTTTTGCTATTGTGAACAGTGCTGCAATGAACATGGTTGTGCATATATCTATTCGTGTGAGGGCTCTTATTTCTCTAGGATATATTCCAAGGAGCAGGATTGCTGGATCATACGGTACTTCTATTTCTAGCTTTTTAAGGAAGCTCCAAATCGATTTCCAAAGTGGTTGTACCATTTTACATTCCCACGAGCAGTGTATAAGTGTTATAGTCTCTCCACAACCTCTCCAACATTTATTATTTTGTGCTTTTTGGATTAGTGCCAGCCTTGTTGGGATGAGATGGTATCTCGTTGTAGTTTGATTTGCATTTCTCTAATGGCTAATGATCATGAGCATTTCCTCATTTCCACCTGAATGTCTTCTTTGGTGAAGTGTCTGTTCATATCCTTTATTCATTTTTTAAT
This sequence comes from Elephas maximus indicus, assembly GCF_024166365.1. Classification (NCBI taxonomy): domain Eukaryota; kingdom Metazoa; phylum Chordata; class Mammalia; order Proboscidea; family Elephantidae; genus Elephas; species Elephas maximus. The sequence continues at coordinate 41,459,822 of NC_064829.1, read as the reverse complement.
TGGGTTATTTGTCTTTTTGTTGTTGAGGTGTTGCAGTGTCTTGTAGATTTTTGAGATTGGACCCTTATTGGATATGTGGTAGCAAATTGTGGCTATTTTTGGTGACTTGGCTCTGTAATAGTATTATTGTTACTTTTATCAATAGTTATTACTGTTGTTAGTTGCCATCGAGTCAATTCTAGCTCAGCAATACACTTATGACTGTACAGGGATCATCAAACTATGGTCAGCAGAACAAATGTGGTCTGCTCTCACTGTTTTGTAAATAAAATTTTATTAGAACACAGCCACAGTTATTCATTTATGTGTTGTCAATGGCTGCTTTTGAGCTATAACAAAAAATAAAATTAAAAAACCAAACCCATTGTCATTAAATTGATTCCAACTCATAGTGACCCTTTAGGACAGAATAAAACTGCCCCATAGGGTTTCCAAGGAGTGGCTGGTGAATTTGAACTGCCAACCTTTTGGTTAGCAGTTGTAGCTCTTAACTACCTCACCACCAGGGCTCCGTATATCTACTGTAATAGTCGGGTTGAATAGCTGTAACAGAGACAATGTGTCCTGCAAAGACAAAAATATCTACTCTCTGGACCTCCAAAAAAAATGTTTGCCAAGCACCATTGTAGAAGACTATAGATATTGCTATTTCTACTATTGCCACAGTGTGCCAGACACTCTACTATGCCCCTTTCCTAAATTATCTTTAATGCTGTCCACAACTTTGCTGGTTGTATTATGATCATGATGTTGTATGTGAGGGAAAAGTCAGAACGGTCAAGAGATGTACCTAAAACAAACTGCTGGTATCACAGCTAGAACACTGACTCTACGTATTTCATGAGTTGCCCTAGGGATGCAATCATCGGGTTACATATTTAGTGAGAAAAGTCATTCTCAGTCCCCAACAGCCCATGAATATAATATGGGGGCTGCCTTTTAGTTCCCAAAGAGGCCTTCCTGATCACCTGGCTACCCTTCTACTCTCAGGTATTTTGTTTTCTTTCCAGCAATCAAGAGTACCTAGTATCATTTCATTTAGTTTCTAATTTATACGTGGATCTTTTGTCTCCTTCCAGCAGAATGCAAGCTCCTTGCAGGCAGGACTTTTGTTCCATTCATTTCTGCAACCCACAACCTGAATGTGTGCCTGGCACAGATGTTACTGTCAGTAAGTATGGGTTGAGCGGCTCACTCCTAGTTAATAACAGCATTTATATTGTCTTGTCCCAAAATACAACATTTGAATATACTTTAGCCAACAGTAAATGTCTGTTCACTCATTTACCAACAATGGAAAATCCTTTCTTGAAATCTATGCAAGCAGAAAGGTATCCTGAAGGAAAACTGGGCTAGGTGTTGATTTGCCACCATACAGTAGTTTGCAAATTATCAGAATCTCTCTTTTGGGAACTTGAAAGAATTAAGCAGGGTCATATTCACTAGGAAAAAAGAAAAAAGTACAGCTCTTTAATTACCCAAACGGTAACTCCAAATGTGCGTGTGATTGCTTCTCATTTAACCCTTAGCAGTGTGTGAACTCACAGATTGCTGTATCCTGACGCCTACTGGAAGGTAGAGTAACTACAAACAGTAACTAGCCAAAAAGCACATAAGCTTTCATCTGGAAACAAAATTTCTCTTTTGCTAGAGTAAATTGCATACTCTTGCTGCTTTTTTTCCTTTTCCTTTATACTTGGAAAATAAATAGTCAAACAAAGGAAGCACAAGTTGCCTACCCATGTGATGCCAAAAAACGAAACAAAATAAAAATGCCTATATATAGGGCATGTTTGGGGGGAAAAAAATCTTTTATGTCTGTCAATCTATTCAAAAAGCATGAGCCATTTAATAATTAACTCTCTATTTAAAGCTCTCTCACCATCTGGCATTCTGTGCAGGAAAGTATCCTTAAAGGCTATCTAAGCTACATTTCTGCAAAAAATCGAACTTCTGAAAATTGGAGGCAGCATGTGTATATTCATATTTATATTACTTTGATGAACTCATATTTAGCTCAGTTTCTCTCTTTCACTATAAATTAATGGACTACATGCCAATGTATACACATATAAATATGTTGTTGTTAGGTGGTGTAGAATCAATTACGACTCATAGTGACCATATAGGACAGAGTAGAACTGCCCCATAGGGTTTCCAAGGAGCAGCTGGTGGATTTGAACTGCCAACTTTTTGGTTAGCAGCTGAGCTCTCAACTACTACACCACCAGGGCTCCCTAAATATAGTCCCTGGTTTTTTAAATGCGTGGCTTGTAAGATACTAAGTGTCTTTTACAGATAACAAAACTAATTACATCTGGCCTTGATTTCTTTTTTCTAGCCAGATTTGTCTCTTCCATTCCCACCACTCACCATTCCAAACCTCGTGTCTATGTGGAGATAAAGCCAGCCATCCCTAACCCAAAACTTGTTCTCATCCAGATGAGAATACCATCCTACACACTAGCATTCTGGCTTCGGTGGACATAGGACTTTCTCTTTTATCAATAATTGCACTACATCTTTTTAAACATTGGCTAAAGGAGCCAACTGTCCACTGATTTCAATCAGACACTTCCAAAATCTTGTTTAAAACACTTGATATATGAGCAAGGCAGACTAAGAGACAGGTTAACCGAGGTATCTTCCAGTACTTTAACCCTGGGCTAAGGTACAACATCATGAAGCAAAATGTCTGTGCCTCTAACGCTGCCCCTTAATTTTAAGACAATGACACAAGAAGTTGCCCTTTGGAGAATGCAAGGTGGCCCATGAGTGATATGCTTATGTTTATGATTTAATACTAGGAAAGTCTTGCTTCCACTGAAATACATTCCATGTTTTCTTCTATTTGATATCAAAACCTTTGTAACTAATTATGTCTCTCTTTTTCCTTGGTGGCCAAGAAACTCAAAAACAGGACTAAGGCCCAATAATAGAAACTTTGCTGGCCCTGTGGCTTGCCTAGTTATGTTCTTTTCCTTTTTGGTCCTGATATTTCTGTTTCTTCTCATACCTTATGTAATTTTGGTTTTCTATTTCCTTTATACCATTATTATGTTAAGGAGCCCTGGTAGTACAGTGGTTAAAGCACTCAGCTGCTAACCAAAAGGTTGGCAATTTGAACCCACCAGCCGCTCCACAGGAAAAAGATGTGGCAGTCTGCTTCCGTAAACACCACAGTCTTGGAAACCCTATGGGGCAGTTTTACTCTGTCCTATTAAAAAAAAAAAAAAAAAATTTTTTGTAGGGTCGCTATGAATTGGGGAATGGACTCAGTGGCAGTGAGTTTGGTTTTTTAATTATTATATGGTCCTTATTGAAAGCTACCTCAAAGTTTTAGGATACAAATACATTTTATCTAAGATGAACGTTTACTGAGAGGCTACTTTGGACAAGGCACTAATTGAGATGCTTTGAAGATTAACAGATACATTTAATTGTGTTCCTTTTCCTCAAAGAACCTGAAATCGAGTAGGAAAGAGAAGATATATTACACAGCAGACTACCTGGTAGGTACAAAGTGCTATGGAAAACCTGAGGGGCTGATCCAGCTGGGATTGCTCGGGAAAGCTTCATATGGCATATGATGTTGCTGGGTCTCCAAGGGTGGCTATGTACTTTTTCCAGTCTCTTGAAGTCAGTATACAGATTTAATTTAATTTAATTTTACTAACATATATTTCACTCAAATTGTATACTCAGTGATTCTGAATTTAAAATTTGATGAGTCACAATTTGGAATAGCCCTGTGGAATTCTTTACTGCATTTACTCTCATGATATTATTTAATACTTTGTTCTTTACATTAAAAAGTGCCCTCTCTGTCTGGGGTCTTAAATGGTAGCAAGTAGCCATCTAAGATGCATAAATTGGTCTCAACCCACCTGGAGCAAAGGGGAATGAAGAACACCAAAGACACAAGGTAATTATGAGCCCAAGAGACAGAAAGGGCCACATAAATCAGAGACTGCATCAGCCTGAGACCAGAAGAACTAGATGGTGCTTGGCTACAAGTGATGACTGCCTTGACAGGGAGTACAAATGAATCCCTGATGGAGCAGGAGAGCAGTGGGATGCAGACCTCAAATTCTCATAAAAAGACCAGACTTAATGGTCTGACTGAGACTTAGAGGGACCCCAGAGATCATGGTCCCCAGACCTTCTGTTAGCCCAAGACTGGAACCATTCCCAAAGCCAACTCTTCAGACAGGGAGGGATTGGACTCGACTATAAAATAGAAAATGATACTGGTGAGGAATGAGCTTCTTGGATCAAGTAGACACACAAGACTATGTGGGCAGGTCCTGTCTGGAGGGGAGATGAGAAGGCAGAGGGGAACAGAAGCTGGCTGGATGGACATGGGAATACAGGGTGGAGAAGAGTGTGCTGTCTCATCAGGGGGAGAGCAACTAGGAGTACATAGCAAGGTGTATATAAATTTTTGTATGAGAGACTGACTAGATTTGTAAACTTTCACTTAAAACACACACAAAAGATCATAGCCAAGAAAAAAAAAAGTGCCTTCTCTATGAGCATCTGTGGGTGTGAGCTCTCAGTATCAGACATAATATTGCTTTTCATAGCAATTGGTTTTAATTTAAATCACAGATGCTCTATCTAAATCATGTAACTTACCATATTTGTCTCTTCGTGTAGTTCCCCAGAAAGCACTTTATGGTATGCATTTTAAGCACTAAGCTACTATCCTAAATTCATCTTACTTAAATTCTAATTTTCCCTTTTCCTTTTGTTTTCTGTTGCTCTAGGCTGATAACCAAACAGTCAGCTGTTTGAATCCACCAGCCACTCCTTGGAAACCCTATGGGGGGCAGCTGTCCTCTGTCCTATAGGGTTGCTATACACTGGAATCAACTCAATGGCAATGGTTTTGTTTTTGTTGTTGTTGTTGTTGTTATACTCCATGTATGTTTTTTATGCTTCCTTAAAATCTTTTAAAGTAAGATAAAAACAAATAAATAAATCTATATAGTTCTAAGTATATTCCTGAGAAATATTAGTAGAATAAGTTACAGCTATCGTAAGAGTGAATCAAGTGACTTTATCCTTCTAATCACTGATGAAGTTATTTTTGTGGTTGCTTCATTGTCTTTGAACCACACTAAGGGAGCAATAATGTCACTATGGCTTTGTCATCTCCTGATATAGTTTTCTTATGTCACATAGTCATTATAGTACTTGTCACTCTTTGAAAAGCATTAATTAATTGCCAGCAAAATAACGAGGATTATTATTGTGATGTGGTTTATACTTGTTGTTATTTCACAGAAACATATAATTGTCGAGTTGGAATCTATTGGAAACCATCATTTGTTCCAATACTTGTCTTAAGCTGATGGTTATTTGCAAAGCTCCTCAATTACAAAAACTCTGTAGGTTCCCCTACAGCTTTTGATGGATCTTTACACTTTTTTTTTTTCATTCAATAAACTTGGAATGAATATTGTGTATTTTAGTTTACAAAAAAAGGTCTTTTCTTAGCCACAGTAAACATTTCCACATTACTCAAAAACATTAATGGAATGATCAGTAAACATTTTCTATTTCTGGAAATGGCTATTAGGACTGTTAGTCGGGGACAAAGAGAAATTAAGTATCCTACATTTCAAAAAGAATGATAAAAATTGAGGCCAGGTTACCTCCAGCTCCCTTGGGTTTATTAAAAGTTCTTTATTGTTTGTATGTAAAATGTCATTAATAGATGAGTTTTTTTTAAATACCTGTAGAGTTTACTGGGCTCTCTTCCTAATTCTAAGATACAAATGTATTATATCCTCATAAATATAAGTACTCCAAAAAACTACAGTAGCCCCAAAATAATTAAAATCACAGGCTTCTTTCTCCTCATAGCCCAAAATGGCTACTCCTATTCCAGCCATTGCAGCTAAAAATTCTGAACAGCAATAAGAAAGAAAAAAGATGAAAAAGTAACACTTCCTTTTATGACATTTTCTAGACCATTTACATACCAATTCCGCTTATTTTCTTCTGACCAAAATCAGCCACAAAGCTGAGATAGTAGTTGGGAAATAGAAATAAAGCAAATGTTTCAATACTGAGGGAGAGGATGACACTGGACAGGAACAGATTACCCAATAAGCAAGGTATGCATGGGCTTACTTGTGCTTACTTCCTACTCTGTAGTGCACAAGTTCACCTGTTTTTCACCATATCAAAGATGTAGTGAGACCCAGGTGAAATTGCACTCTACAGATCAGCAAGTAAACACAAGTAAGCCCATGTGTACCTTACTTACTGATTAATGCACCCCCGACACTGGATATTGGGTAGCACTCTCTGCCACAATAAGAAACTCTAGTGTAAGGAAAAGAGTGATAAATAATAAGGCAGAAACATAAACAAATGCAGTAGGTGAACACAGGAGAAAGAATGTAATTCTGACTGGCTAGTAAAAAGTTTCACCGTCAACGGTCATGTGAAATGGTTCTTGATATATGAAAATATTTTAACAAACAAATAAAAAAGAGAAAACAACAAGGAGAGGACATAAAGTATGAACTCCAGAAAATGTTGAGCAGTGAGGGAATGAGAGAGATAAATAGTACAGATAGAGCACTGGAGGAGAGGTGGGGATGTAGCTGGGGAGAACGGAATATGACGAGGTCATGAGGATGAAAAGGTAGGTTGACATTAAATTATTTCCAGAAGTATTGCCGTCAAGTCAATTCTGACCCTTAGTGACCCTAACATTAAGGACTGTGAATGCCTGACTGAATACATCCTTGGCACTGATTAACATTCAGGAAACATTTACCATTACCATTATTATTACTGGAATCCCTGGGTGGTACAAAGAGTTAATGCTCTTGGCTGCTAACCAAAATGTTGGAGGTTCAAGTATACCCAGATGTGCCTCAGAAGAAAACCCTAGTGACTGGCTTCCCGAAACTCAGCCATTGAAAACCCTGCGGAGCACAGCTCTGCTCTGACACACATCGGGTCGTCATGGGTCAGAACCAACTCAATGGCAACTGGCACTAGATTATTATTACTGATCATGTTTCACTATTAAAATTTTCCTATTTTTGTCATCCATCCATTACTGTAAGTAACTGATAACCGGTAAGTTTAATATCAAATCTCACAGATAGTGGATATTTTTGGCTTTACTCATGTTCCAGGCATGACTGATGTCGTTATTTCTAACAGAAAGGAAGCCACAGGATGAAAGCGGCCATCCCAGCCCTCGGTCACCCTGTCTGGTGGAAATTTGTTTGCCTCACCTGTGGAAACCTGCTCTTATGATGAACCAGCTTTTTAAAGTATAGCAACTGATGTTTTCTTTCCCTCTATTTGGACTCAAAACCCTTCAGTTTATCCACCCAGACGAGGAACTTGGACTTCTTTGAGTATTGAGGGGGAGAGGGGGTGGGATAGGGCTAAGAAGAGGCTAACAGCTGCTTCCTGTCAACCCAGACAACCATCAGCTGTGAAGGCAGCCATCTGAGAACAGGCGGGCTCGGGCTAACGGGCAATCACTGGCTGTGGATACGCGCTATTAGGAAAGCAGCAGGGAAGGGGTTTTTCTTCCTGACGTGTGAATATTTGGATGTGGGGCTTTCGTTATAAGCTGTCTCAGTGGGATGAGTTCAGATTGGAAAAGGAAAAACAAAACATTCATGCCTCTGATATTTATGTTGCCAATCGTTTTTCTGCTCCCTGTAATTACACAAGACACTGAGTAATGACAGCTTTACTTTTGACTCTTTCTTCAATGAAGTCATTAGACTCTATTTTGGCTTGGCCTGTAGAAATCGTATGAGGTCATATGCCCTGCACAACAATTTTACTACAGTACCGTACAGAGGATGATGCTGCTGTGATAGAAAGAGCAAAAAGCTTTGCATATGAGGATCTGAGGTACAGAAAATTACTGTGGAAAATGAGAGGTCACTGAAACATGCCTCATGTAAAAAAAAAAAAAAAAAAAAAACCAAACCAAGCTTGTTGTCGTCCAGCCAATTCTGACTCACAGGAAAGAGTAGAACTGCCCCACAGGGTTTCCAGGGAGCAGCTGGTGGATTTGAACTGCCAACTTTTTGGTTGGCAGCCATAGTTCTTAACCACTACGCCACTAGGGCTCCACCTCAGGTAAAAGTGGTCCATAATTGATGAGGTGGGATTTTGTTGTTGTTGCTGATATTTTTTTTATTTAAAATGGAAACTATCAAAACGTTCTTCAGTCAGTTAATTCCTGAGCCTGACTTTTTACATCCATTGAAAAAACAAACAACAAAAAACAACATTTTTGAAACGGGCTCTCTGAGTCGAGAGCAAGGTTCTAACACTGTTGTTGTTGGGTGACTTGAGTCAATTCTGACTGATGGTGACTCCATGGAACAAAGAAATTTTTCCCACAGAGTCTTCATGGAGTTGGGATGGGTTCAACATAACAACAATCTTTACAGAAGCAGATCACCAGGTCTTTTTCCTGTGGAGCCCCTGGGTGGGTTCAGAACTACCAACCTTTTGGTTAGCAGCTTAGCATTCAACTTTTGCGGCACCATCAGCACATGTATAGCCCAGGCTTCACCAGCCCTCACCAGCCTGTGCATGTGAAAGGCCCTATTAAGATCAATGCTGAGTCAATACTGACCTCGCTGACACCGCCTGGACCCCTCGCTTATTTATGGGAGCACCAAGGATATCACACAGCTCCCCATTGTTCATCCCCAGTCTTGTCGTGCTAGCTGTCTACAAGCTTCCTAAGAGTACCACGCTCATGCTCAGGGGCTGGCTCTGCTGACCCAAAGATCAGAACTCTGAGCGTGCACCTCTTTCCTTTCCTTCTTCAGTGTCCCAAACCCACATGACATTACACATACAGTCAGAGAGCTGGGCAGCCCCTCGATTCCCTCTTGTGCTGTGTCTACTGGGATCTAAAGCAACACTATGCCAGAGAGAGTTTGGTGAAAACAGTTTCTTACGTTTTTATATATAGCCTCTCCCCCTTCAAGGCTCAGGGCTAGGCCTTGTGGCTCTTGTGTCTGCCTCCAGGCATGGAGCATAAACTGGCCTCCTCTGGCGCATGGTTCATCTACTCACCTGGGGGGCGCAGGGGTGCTTCAGCTTAGGGTCAGTTAAGCTCACATTTGCCGTACTGAAAAATTCAGCATTTTTTAAAGAATTGACAGTCTTAGAAGAGCAATATTTCTACAACTGAATCTCTCTCTCTCAATAATTAAAAAAAAAAAAAAAATACCTTTTTTTAAAAAAATTTCACTATCAGGGAAAATAGATTAAATAGTGACCCACACGCTGGGTTATTCACCACATTCTCCCAGGCTCCAGCACTCTTTGGAAGACAGTGCGGCTGTAGTCTCTGAAGATGGGCCCTTCACAAGACTGTTCTTGCCTGTGGTTAGGGTGCAGCCTTCCACTGTTTTCAATGCTCCCACCTATCTGCACGATGCCAGGCTTATGTCAGGATCTATGTGGGGGCCGGGAAAACATGTTACACCTGGTAACCTGGGTTGCAACATTGGTTACATCTCTGTGGTTTTCTGGCCATAGATGTATAACTTCAACCCAGTCATGGGATGACATCACACAAACTCGTATTGAGGGACATTCTACAGAGGGAGAAAACCGAGAAACTGTCACGGATTGAAGAAAACGAAGGATTCATAACAACTAAATGCAATGTGAGGCCCTGGATTAGATACTGGAACAGAACAAGGATATTGGTGAAGAAACTGGTGAATCCAAATAAAGTCTGCAATTTAGTTAATAGTATTGTATCAATGTAAATTTCTTAGTTTTGATATTTGTACTATGGTTAGATAAGATATTAGCATCAGGGAAAACTGGGTGAAGGATGTGTGGGAATTCTCTATACTATCTTTGCGACTTTTCTCTAAGCCTAAAATTATTTCAAAACAAAGTTTTAGAAACCAACCTAAAAATTTCTGAGAGGTCAGGGAAATTCTGGGCTTGATTTATAAACCCTAAAAATATTTTATCCCCCGGCTTAAGCACGAAGATATATAAATGTTATATTTCCAAAATTTAACCTATAACAGTTATACTAAGGTTGTGCAGGAAACTATATTTTGTCCCACAGTGTGTAGATAGATGCTTTGTATTTGGGCAACTAAAGGGCTAATTCTGGGAGCTTCTTTAACACAGATGAAAAACCTACCCCGAAAGTGAGTTGGAACTTCAACCTCTAGAAAAGAGGAGAATTGCTGACAACTTGTAAATGACAGTTTTTCCCACTTTCTCCCATCAAGTCTCCAAAATTTTTACGTCTGGATTCAGCCTGGGCAATCCATTAACAACAATCTAATTTGGGGCTTCACTATATGCTAAGTACATTGTATCAAAAAGACTGCTTTCTGTGATGGTAATTATAGAGCCTTATGATATCTCTGCAATGAAAAGGAGATGTTATGATAAATGCCAAAGCCTCCATTTCAAAAATTGAATAGGATGATACATAACAAAATCCAGCTGGCTAAATTTAGGGCAATAAAGTAAAAGCCCAATCAAAGAATATTCTCTGGCTTTGGGCCCATCTCATTTCATTTGATTGTGAAGAGAATACGTTTTCATTCACTATAATCACTTGCCTTCTAGCACTTGGTTATTCTGAGAGAGGCAACAAGTGTCAATAACCGTACTGGACCCATGATAGCTTCTCTTTTCCATGAAGGATCTATTTTGGTTTCTTATTGCCAGCACAAGTTGGCCATATGCTTGTTAACAGTTTGGAAGAACAATCACTCAAAAAGTGTTTGTCTTCCATGGTTTGCCTGGTCTGCAATTTATACCCAGGAAGCCCCAGCCCTTCTCCTTTTTGAAATAATCGTTCTGCTGGCCCCAGTGCAGTACTAGAGACTGAATAGTAGGTTCGGAATGCATCATACACCATTGCTGCAGGCAGAAGAGTATAAGAATGTGACTGCGTTTGATTATTCTCCATTCTCAGCCCCTCCTGAACCATTTTCCCCTTGCTTTGTGCAGAATGGGGTCCCTTCATTTCTGGCTTTCATGCGGGCGTGGCTAATGTGGGGTACAGTAGGAGATTTAGAGGTGGAAGGAGAGAAAGTTCAGGTTATTTTCCCCTGCCTTGCAACATTTCTAGTGGTGGTTGCATCCCTCAGGAGAACAGATATGAATTCGGGACATGGATTTGCCTTCCCTTTCCAACATGCTTCTGCCAAACCACTGTACCTGGAATGACCGAATACCTCATGTATTCCATACAACATCATCTTTGCCCTTGGAATGTTTTTATGGCAAAAGAAATCTGGCAATGCAATCACCTCAGATTTCATTTGTCTTACCATGGGTAAATGGTGTGTCATCCAGAAGCAGTTGGTGAGTAGGAATGCTTTAAAGAATGCCCAGGAGTGATGGTACATAGAAGGGAACACCCCATGAGGCTGTCATTCTGTTTTACAAAAGTTAGCACATGCTTTAATAGGGGCCAAAATATGGTGCCATTTCCCTCACAGCCAGAACATAGTGTTCAGAAACCAAAAGGTGGGACACGAAAGGGGGTTCTTTCACTATTGTACCTAATAATCCACTTGATGATGTTTTGTTTCTTATCCCCATGACCTTTGCTCAGTGAGTTTTCTCCAGCTAATATCACTATGGATCTGATACTGGCCGTCCCGCGTTAGGAAAGAGATCCATTCTTAACTTCGTCGTTAAATCGGATTCGTAGGTAAGTTGAAACGGTTACATATGGTTCTTATTTAGCATCAGTTAGTCAAATGTTTGTCTCAGTACATAGTATATATTTTACATTTCTGGGCATAAAAAATGCTTAGGAAACACTTCCAAACGGCACAGTGTTTTCATGAGAGTCACGAAGTAGTGCATGTGTTTATTATTATGAACCATTGTATGCATTTAACTCAAACTTAAAATAATAGGTTTTATGACAGTGCATTCTTCAATACGAGTTGTCTGTGATATGTTTATAACCCCGGGACTGCTTCTAATCTGGAAGCAGAGATTTCCCTAGTCACTTTGGGATCTTTATACACGGAACAAACAGGCATACACTGTATTGACTAGGGTTTTTATCCTAATATCGAAGGGAAATGGGAGGACAATGCGTGGTCCAGGGATTTGTGGGGAGTTTCTTAGAACTATTCTATCAAATTATAGTGGTCAATGGCGAAGAAGCTATATCAGAGGGGGGAAAAACATGGACAAGTCTGAGGAAACAAAATCCAGAATCTCCAGAAGTGCCTACCCCCCCCCAATTAAATGAGAAGCATGCCCTTATTGAGAGCAGTGGGCCTGACGGGGGGCGGGGGGGGGGGGGGCGAATGGTAGAAGGTTTCTAGTGGTATCTGCTATAAAAATAAATAAATAGATATATGAGTAAATAAATAAGTAAATGAATGAATAATTTAAAAAAAAAAAAACATGCAATAAAACAGGAGGATCTAACAGTGGACTAAGCCCTGTAGAGTCTCAGATGTGTCTGGAAAGAGTTCCTTCCAGAGAGACAGACCTAACCCTGAGAGAAAATTTAAATTCAGTACAAATCTAGCAATATCAATTGTTGCATTACATGTAAAAGATTAAATACTCTGGTTATAGCACAGATTGTCAAACAGAATAAAATAGCATGGCCAAAAATATACAGTTTATAAGAGACACACATTAAATATTTTATTAAAAGTGAGTAACATAATTATCTAAGCTTTTACATAGAAAAAAAATAAATAAAACTAGAGAAACAGCACCAATTTAACCTAACGTATATACAAGGAAGGAGATAATAAACCCAAGAGTGAAAATCAATAAAACAAACAATAAGAGAAAGTAAATTCAAATGTTTTATTTAATTAATAAAGTTGATAAAGCCTTAAAAAGATTAATAAGAAATACAGAAAACACAAATTACCCAAATAGGGAATGAAAATGAGACAATATTAAAGATCCTTAAAAATACATTAAATGAAAAATGTAAATAAGTTTGTTTTCCCAAATAAACTCTTTTTAGATGAAATGTTCAGATTCTCTGAAAGACACAATTATCAAACTCAAGAAGAAGAAACTGAACATGCCAGCAACAATCTGAACAAACTTGAACATCTGAACAACTTATTGATCAGCTATATTGAATCTTTAAAAAGTTTCAGGCCCAGATGACTGCACTGGTGAATTCTAACAAACACTCAAAGAGGAAATAGTATCACACTTAAACAAAATCTTTCAGAAATATAGAAAGAGATATATTTCAAATTATTTTATGAGACCAGAATATCCACGCTATCAAAAACTGGAAAAAAGAAAAATTAAAGACCAATATTCTTCATGATGATACCCCCAAATTTCCTTAATAAAATATGAGCCACTCTAATCCAGTAACATATGATAAATGGTAATATATGATAACATATTATTGCTGGTGGAAATGTACAATGACACAGTTACTTTGGAAAACAGTTTGGTGGTCTCTCAAAAAATTAAACAGAGAATTACCGTATGATTCAGAAATTCCACTCCTGGGTATATACACAAAAGAATTAAAAGTAGGACTCAGAAATTTGTACACCAATATTCACTGCAGCATTATTGACAATAGCCAAAATGTAGAAACAACTCAAGTGTCCATCAACAGAAGGCTGGAAAGATAAAATGTGGTATACACATACAATGGAATATTATTCAGCCCTAAAGATCAGTGAAGTTCTGAGACATGCTACAACATGGATGAACCTTGAAAACATTATACGGAGTAAAATAAGCGAGACTCAAAAAGGCAAATATTGTATAATTCCACTTATATGAAATATCTAGAATAGGTGGATTAATTAGGATAGAAATAGATTACTGGGCTGGGGGAATGGGGAATGGGAAGTTATTGCTTAATGGGCACAGAGTTTTTGATTGGGGTGAGGAAACATTTTAGAAATAGGTTATGGAGATTGTGGTGCAGTGAATTGCTATTTTTTTTTTTTTTCATAGCTCCCACAAAATGACTGACTTGGACTATAAAAATAAGGTGTGTCAAACTCTTGCAGGGATTGGACATTTTACTATGCCTATACAATGGCAGTGGGTTTTTTTGTTTGTTTGTTTTTTGTTTTTATAAGGTGACTGCAGCCTACCAAAAGGATTGGTCATTTTCGCCACTTGGTAGACTTGGGCTAATCCCACAGAGGTTGAGGGGGATGTCACTACCGTCAGAAATAAGAGTCTGGAGTGGAGCGCATCTTTTGCACCAAGGACCCAGGGTCCCTGTGCTGAAACCTCCTAAATCTAGAAGAAAGAACAAATGATTAAGATGGTGAGAGACAGTGGCGGTGGGCCTGCCTGGATCATGGAGTGAGAGCTGAGTACCTTCAGTCAGAAAGCTTGCCGGCAGAGCTAAAATTAAAAGGGCTGTAACACTTGCTTGTGCAGGGCGAGAAAGGCCTGAGTGTGCCTTGTGCAGAGGTTACACACCTTCCCTGCTGGTCAGCGGGGGGGCCCAAGTAGCATGGTAACAGAACTCTGCAGGTGTGAGTAGTGTGTCAGGAGCTGGCAGCAGGGGCTTAGAAGGGCCTACTGACAGAGGTTCAGGAGATCCTTCAGGGTTCCTTCGGGCAGTAGCAAGGCTCAACAAGGCCCAGTAGCAGAGCAGAAGCCTCAGGGGCCATGCAGGTCCCGTGAGCTGTATGGTGGTAGCTGGAGGCAGTGGTGACAAGAACGCAGCATCTGGCCTGAGCTATGGCATGCCTGCCCAGAGACACAACAATGGGCATGGGTAATTTGGGGAAGGGTAAATGTTTCTCCTTTGGGAATTTGTTGTTATTTGAGTGTTCGTTTTCTGTAAATAATAGCAATGGCTTTCACTTTGCCAATACTGTGTAACTTGTGTGTCCAGCTTGATCACTGTATGTCTTGTGTGTCCAGCTTGATCACAGATGAATGTAGCATCCATGGAATTGTTGATGCCAGTGGGTGAACATGCCTTATCCCTAGCAGTCTAATGACTGCCTGGATGTGTGAGGCACAGCCTGTCTGCATGTGCAATGTGGATAGACAGACGTGTACATACACAATGATGGTGGCACAACATTGTGAATGTAATTAATGCCACTGAATTGTACTATTAAAATGGCAAATTTTAGGTGAAATATATTTTACCAAAGTAATTCTTTTCTTTTTCAAAAAAAAAAAAAAAGCTTACTGCAACCAGTGGATTATTTAATCACGGGGGAAAAAAAATCTAAAACTCAGTAAGAAAGCTTTGTAGTATTTTAATTTACCGTGACCCCAAATCTCAGACTTCTGCTCAGTGGTGGCCTTGATGACAACAGTTTGAATTCCCAGTACACGTATCTAGAACTGTAGGGGGAAGAACAGGCTTCATGCTCAAATAATCATGCTTGTTTGTTTTGACCTGCCTGAATGCTCCTTGAAGGAACAGCTTAAAGCTGTTGCCTTTCTTTATTCTAACTCTGTACTCTCCTAGCTACCCAGGGGGCGTTTGTCAAAAACATTTAAAGGCAAATGTTTCAGTCTCCGCTGCTGCTCGGGGTAAGGATTAATGTTGGGGCAAACAACAAACTAGCCAAAAAGCTTGGGATGAAAGGCTGGGGAGGCCTTTTGGAATAAGAGCTTTGAAAAACTTCCATATACTCCTGGGAATATATAAGACCACACACATGGCCAGGGCTGGGGGCATACTCAGAAAGGAACTAAAAAAAACCATAAGCTGTCACCTCTGGCTGAACTGTAAGCTCTGCACAAGCAGGAAGCGAAGGCTAAGGCAGAGTTGTAAACTGCCTAACTGAACGTTGAAGATGCTCCCAAACACACACATTCAGAGCCCAAAAGCAAAGAGAGTTTTTTTTGTTTTTTTGTTTTTTTTTTTGGTTCCAGACATTTAAAGAAATCTGTTGAATGACTGGCTGACCACTAAGCTAACAGAACAGAGCCTTCAATGGCCACACATAAAAAAAAAAACAGACTTCACAAAATTAATAGACAATGACAGATAGACAATGACAACTACAGCAAGTAACCAGGTGTAAACAACCTGGAGAGGGGGAAGAATCTTAATGTCTTAATGCTAGAGAAGCCATATTATGATTTTCAAAATGTCCAGTTTTTAACAAAAACTTATGAGGCGTGCAAACAGACAAGAAAGTGTGTCCCTTAAATACACAAGCATAAAAATTTAATTAATATCTATTTGTCAAGGGAAGTGGAGAATTTTAATTTCAGTTGAAAATAAACTGGCCAGCCTAGTGTATCAAAAAATAAATCATATGGGCAATTCTATTCATCAGAAGAACACTCTAACCTCTGAGTGTAGTTTTCTCCTATAGATTACAAATAAAATATAACAGTGCCTCTAGCAGATTACAGTGCTATTTCAACACAAAGCCTTGGTTCTTTGACAGTCATACACAAAATCACCCTCTATGTGCTTGTTGACACAATTTTAATGAACTCTTTCTTCTGTAAATCAAAACTATTTAAGTTAACTGGGATGATGATTTCTTTATAATGAAGTAATATGTCTACTCTAATTAGCTGTTATTTTTCACCCATTCCCACATGTCTTTAATCATTAATGTCATTCTTTTTACTATGATAATTACTTTTCCCAACACTCATTTCATTTTTTATTGACTACCTGACATGAAAAATCCATTCATATTCTAATATAAATTCAGATTTCATCTTCATTGAATACTACATTAGGAGAACACATTTAAAGATTGTACATTTGCAACATGAAGTTTCCACATTTTTTATCTAAAAAAAGTAGCCTGGTTGGGGGGTCAGAAAGAATGAGGAGAAGAATAGGACTGTTTGTTGTGTATTTTTGTTGCAATCATTTCTTCCTCAAAGAAAAGTACCTGTTAAAAGAAAACAAAAGTATAATCTAATCCACTTAGCTAATAAAAATAATTAGCAATTATTGTTTTTTTATTGAGATCCAGGCTCTATTTTAAATACTTTACATGTATTATGTATTTAATCTTTTCAATAACTCTATGAAGTATAATCTATTATTCACCTCGTTTTACTAAAGATGAAATTGAGAAACAGGGAAAGTAAGTAATGCCCACAGCACACATCTGAAAGTGCAAGGAATCAAAGACAGGCAGTTTGGCTCAAGTCTTCCCTTTCAATCTCACAATTACTGCTTTTAATATCCTAGTAACATAATGTATATGGTAGTATCCAATTCACAGTCACTATCTTTGTATAAGGAACCCTGGTGGCACAACAGGTAAGCAAGCTCAGCTTCTAACTGAAAGGTTGGTGGTTCAAACCCACCCAGCAGCTCCACTGGAGAAAGTCCTGGCAATCTAGTTCCATAAAGATTACAGCCAAGAAAACCCGACGGGAACAGTAATAACAACTAAAAAATATCTGTGTGGTTACATATACAGATATGTATGCATATATATGTATAGGGATGTGCATGTATAGTCATATCTGTATATATATATATATACATACATA
This sequence comes from Elephas maximus indicus, assembly GCF_024166365.1. Classification (NCBI taxonomy): domain Eukaryota; kingdom Metazoa; phylum Chordata; class Mammalia; order Proboscidea; family Elephantidae; genus Elephas; species Elephas maximus. Next base: position 41,442,341 of record NC_064829.1, on the reverse strand, counting down.
AAATAAAGCACAAAGGGAGCACAGTTCCAGATACTTCCTAGACATAAGGAAACAACTTGTGGAATTGGTTTACTGGGTTTGAGGGCTTAGGACTACAGTCTTGTGGGGCATCTTGGTCAACTGTCACAATGTAGTTCATAAAGATAATGCTCTACTTACTAGTTGGGTAAGCAGTGTCTGGGGTCTTAAAAACTTGCAAGCAGACAACTAAGATAGAAATATTGGTCTCTAATTGTCCAGAGGAAACCCTGGTGGTATAGTGGTTAAGTGCTACAGCTGCTAACCAAAAGGTCAGCAGTTAGAATCTGCCAGGCACTCCTTGGAAACTCTATGGGGTAGTTCTACTCTGTCCTATAGGGTCACTGTGAGTCAGAATCGACTCGACAGCAATAGGTTTTTTTTTTTTTTAATAGTCCAGAGCAAAAGAGAAAGAAGGAAAGACTCAAATAAGAAACTAGTCTACAGGACTAACAGTCTACATGAACCACGGCCTCACCTACATTGAGACCAGAACTAGATGGTGCTCAGCTACCACTACCGACTATTCCAACCAGGGACAAGATAGGTGGTCCTGGAGAAAAAAAATGTAGAACACAACCCAAATTCCCCCAAAATGTCAGACTTACTGGACTGATAGAGACTAGAGGAACCCCTAAGACTATTGCCTTGGGACATCCTTTAAACTTGGAACTCAAATCACTCCTGGAAGTTACCTTTCAGCCAAATGACAGATTAACTCATAAGATAAATAACATCACCTGTAAGTATTATGCCTCTCTAAATAACTATATAACTAAAACAGTAAACATTTACCCTAGACCAAAGATGAGAAGGTAAGAGGGGCAATGGGAAGCTAGACTAATGGAAATAGAACAACCAGAATGGAAATAATGAGAATGCTGACACATAGTGAAAAATGTAATTAATGTCACTGAGCAATATGTATAGAATTTGTTAAATGAAAACCTAATTTGCTGTGTAGACTTTCAACCAAAATACAATAAAATATTAAAAAAAAAAAAAACCTATGGGCAGCTCTACACTGTCACATAGGGTCGCTATGAGTCAGAATAAACTCAACAGCACCTGACAACAATAACATCCTTGTTTACTGCAGTTGATGCCAGTAAAGAAAAAAGAAAAAAAGGTAATGTAAACATCAAAAGCAAACACACGTCGAACCCACATCGTTGATTGTTTCTAAAACCTAAGGTAAACAAAGAATATTTTCCCTTTATTTCTTGTTGTTGTTAGGTGCCGCTGAGTCAGTTCCAACCCATAGTAACCCTATGTGCAACAGAATGAAACACTGTCCAGTCCTGTGCCACCCTCACAATCCTTGTTACACTTGAGCCCATTGTTGCCGCCACTGTATCAATCTATCTTGTTGAGAGTCTTCCTCTTTTTTGCTGACCCTCTACTTTACCAAGCATGATGCCCTTCTCAAGGAGCTGATTCCTCCTGATAACATGTCAAAAGTATGTGAGACATAGTCTTACCATCCTTGCTTCTAAGGATCATTCTGGTTGCACTTCTTCCAAGACAGACTTGTTCATTCTTTTGGCAAACCAAAAAAGCCAAACCCATTGCTGTCGAGTAGATTTTGACTCATAGAAACCCTAAAGGACAGAGTAGAACTGCCCATAGGGTTTCCAAGGAGTGCCTGGTGGATTTGAACTGCTGACATTTTAGTTAACAGCCATAGCTCTTAACCACTATGCCACCAAGGTTTCCATGGTATATTCAATATTCTTACCCAACACCACAATTCAAAGGCGTCAATTCCTTATATGCATGGGGAAGTTGGATGATGGATAAGGAAGACCGAAGAATTGACTTTATTTCTAGTATTCATAAATATAAGAGTTTTCTAAGTATGTTTTTCCATATTTCCATGTATATATCTGACATATGTACTGTATATATTAAAACCTTTTATTCACCACATAGCTCACTACTCTGTTTTCCTCTTGGATCCTACCTAGACATAAGCTTTGTCCTGCTGTGTGCTTTCTTGTAAAACAAACACCCTCTGCTTTTGCCATAAGATCAACTGTCCCACATCTCTATTTGATAATATTAATGTCTTATAGTGATTTACAGTGGAATATATCTTTGGACTGTCATAGGAGATAATTATCTTTTCCGGTGTAAATCCTATCTGCTTTTATTCCACATCCATTTTACCTTTCTCTTCCTATGGCCAGCAACTGCAAAAGGTCAGTTCTATTTTATATAAAATGTACATTTGCCACCTGGTGCTTTTCTTGATTTAAAAAATCAGCTTCTCAACATGATTTAAAGGAATTTTTAATGGAGGCAATTTAAATTCTTAGCAGAAACTTGGAAATGGTGGCACATTTTTCCCCCTCGGGAATAATAACCTCTGGATTATTCTGTGACAGTTTGTAAATGCTACCTTAATCACAATGGTGAACATTCATGAAGGTTTTTGCCAGATAAAATGGGAAGTCAAAGGTTACATGAATCTTAATATACTTAATAAAACTAACTTTGAGTTTCACGAGCTTATAAACTACTTCCTTGAAGGATGGGGGGAGGGGGAGAGCATCAAGAACTCTTTTCACATGAAACCTTTTCCATAGAAAGTAATAAATCATACACTGAGTGGTCCCACATAATTATAAATGCCAAGATGTGGCCAGTTTCCACCTCAGTAAATATAAACCATCAAGGGTGCTCTGATAATGAACTTTATGTCTACTGAAGAAACTTCAACGAGATTTGGATTTAAGTAAAGAAAGCAATCACAAGTCCTGTAGCACTTCACTTCTGTACTCACTTCTGGGTGTTCTCGCATTGGCATTGTTGCTGTTGTTAGGTGCCATCGAGTTGGTTCTGACTCATAGCCAACCCATGTGCAACAGAAAGAAACACTGCCACGTTCTGTGCCATCCTCACAATCGTTGTTATGCCTGAGCCCATTGTTGCAGCCACTGTGTCAATCCATCTCATCAAGGATCTTCCTCTTTTTTGCTGACCGTCTACTTTATCATGTATAATGTCCTTCTCCAGGAATGGGTCCTCCTGATAATGTGTCCAAAATACATGAGACAAAGGCTCGCCTCCTTGCTTTCAAGGAGTACTCTGGCTGTACTTCTTCCGAAACAGACTTGTTTGTTCTTCTAGCAGTCTGTAGTATATTCAGTATTCTTCACCAACACCATAATTCAAAGGCGTCAATTCTTCTTCGGTCTTCCTTATTCGTTTTCCAGATTTCACACTCATACGAGGTAACTGAAGATACCATGGCTTTTGTCAGGCACACCTTAGCCCTCAAACAGACATCTTTGCTTTTTAACACTTCAAAGAGGTCTTTTGCAGCAGATTGCCCAGTGCAATACGTCATTTAATTTCCTGACTGCTGTTTTCGTGGCTGTTGACTGTGAATCCCAGTAAAATGAAATCTTTGACAACTTCAATATTTTTTCCATTAATTATGATGTTGCTTATTGGTCCAGTTGTGAGAATTTTTTTTTTTTTTTATGTTAAGTTGTAATCCATCCTGAAAGCTGTAGTCTTTGATCTGCAAGTCTTCTTTGATTTCAGCAAGCTAGATTGTGTCATCTGTATCTCAGGTTGTAAATGAATCTTTCTTCAATCCTGATGCCCCATTCCTCTTCATGTAGCCCAGCTTCTCGGACTATTTGCTCAGCATACAGATTGAATAAGTATGGTGAAAGAATATAACCTCGACGCACACCTTTCCTGATTTTAAACCACTCAGTATCCCCTTGTTCTGTTCAAACAACTGCCTCTTGATCTATGTACAGGTTCCTCATGAACACAATTAGGTGTTCTGAAATTCCTATTCTTTGCAGTAATATCCATAATTTGTTATGATCCATATAGTCAAATGCCTTTGCATAGTCAATAAAACACAGGTAAACATCTTTCTGGTGTTCTCTGCTTTCAGCCAAAAGCCATCTGACATCAGCAGTGATATCCCTGGTTCCACATCCTTTTCTGAATCCAGCTTGAACTTCTGGCAGTTTCCTGTCAATGTACTGATGCAACCTCTTTTGGATTCTCTTCAGCAAAATTTTACTTGTGCATAATGTTAATGATATTGTTCAATAACTCCTGCATTCCATTGGATCACCTTTAGATTTTTGGAATGGGGACAAATATGGCTCTCTTCCAGTAGGTTGGCCAGGAATTTGTCTTCCAAATTTCTTGACATAGATGAGTGAGTACCTCCAGTGCTGCATCTGTTTGTTGAAACACCTCGTCCCATGCGTCTGTTAGTTTTTCATACTGTGGTGGCTTGCATGCTGCTGTGATGATGGAAGCTATGTCACATGTATTTCAAATATCTGAAGGGTCACTCATGGTGAACGGGTTTCAGTGAAGCTTCCAGACTAAGACAGATTAGAAAGAAAGAACTGGCAGTGTACTTCTGAAAAACAAAACAAAACAAAAAAAAAAACTGGCTAGTGAAAACTTTATGACCAGCAGGGAAACATTGTTTTCGCATACTGTCATTTAATTGAAATTCCCTCAATAACCTTCTATTGAAGGTGTGGATATCATTATCTCCATTTTTCCAGATGAGGTAATAAAGGCCTTAAATGCTTAACAATTTAGTTGGCAAGTAGCCAAACTGGGATTCAAATCACATCTTTGTTCAACGTGTAGCAAGGCTGTAAAGCTTTATGGGAGCAGACTGTCACATCTTTCTCCCGTGGCGTTGCTGGTGGGTTCAAACTGCCGACCTTTTGGTTAGTAGCTGAGCACATTAACCACTGTACCACCATGGCTCCTTATTCTGTGGACAGATACCAAAACGTGTTATAAGCAAAAAAAAAAAAAAAAAATTATAGCAGTCATTAATGGTTTAGTATGACTAAGTTCATTAGTTTCTTTCGGGGAGGGGGGGCAGTTTTTAAAAGTGAAAAAGAAATTTAAAGAAAGGGGTGCCTGAGGGGTAGGTTGAAGATACACATCAAATATTTCAAACCGTTAGGTCTTCATGTCTCCCTTGTCTATGGGCAGAGTATCAGGCAACTTTTCAATAGAAAGCTAGAAATAAAAGGATAGTTCTAAGGGGGTCATCATTATCTGACGATGATAGTGTTGCTATGAGTCAGAAACGACTCGACAGTAACGGGTTTGGTTTTTGGTTTTTTAAGGTGGTATTGTTAGACCTCTTTGTTGAATTATTGAGTTTCCACAACTCTAAAATTGATGGGAGAATCTTTTTTTCCTGGCAGATGGTTAAGGCCTGCCAAGCATATTTTCAAAGGAGGTCTATATATCTCTTGAGTTCATCTGGGATTATGGTGCCAAAGAGAAAAAAGCTGTGATCTATTCTTTGGAAAATCTCTAGACTTCTTTTTTTCCCATAGAGAGTTTTGCACTGTTTCTGGAAAGGAAACCAAAGGCCCCAAATCACACATATGCTCAAAAAAAACAAACAAATAAAACCCAAAAGCTGTGGTGATTCTTTTCACTTATTTAATTCTAATATGAGCATTAAAGTTTTTTCCCATGTTAACTCTTAAAAAAAGAAGAAGACCGTTAACTAAAGGGACAAATAGTGAGGGGCTTTTTAGCAAAGGGAGAGAGTTGTCTGATACCATTTATTGTCTTAGAAATCAGTTTGGAAATTGATAAATAACAGTGAACATGTTATATCTCTAGATAATAACTCATTTTTTTCCTATCTGAGGAGTTTTCCATGCTCCACAAATATAGCTGATGAATGCAGAGTCATAAAATCCTTATAATATCCAAAATATGCCATCAATAGCAGCAAGCAAGAAAGTGCTTACATAGCATATCTCTTCAGCCCCTGACAGAGGGAGCTGTAGCTATGCTTCCTGCTCTGTCAGCTAAAACTTACAAAAGATTAAAAGCTATGTACATAATAACCAGTTAGCACAGGTCAGTCTTGGAGGCTGGCAGGTGTTTCCATGAAATTTTGCCCCCCCCATCACAGCCCACAGGGCAGCCAGCACCTGGCAACCTTCTAATAAACAGCACCCTGTTTAATTGTTTTGAAGCTGCCCAAGCAGCCACAGCACCTGCTGCCACCATTGTTAAGTAAACAACAGGTTTTGCACCTGCTGGAACAAAAGCCTGACCTTACTATCGGCCAATCAGGTGACACCAAGGTAACTCAGGCAGCCTGCCCTAATGGATCAGTAGCAGCCTATCAGCATTACTTCTTTCTCTTGGATATGTGATGTTTTCCCCCAGTTGTCTCTTGAGGGTATTTAATTCAGCCTCCCAACATGAAAATCTGAATAATTAAATTCGTCTTATGGCCAGTGTCTTCTAGATAGTCCCCCTTACCTCCTCTACCGTCTTTTGAGGTAATGGGGAAAAATGCCTTAGCTGTAATTTCCCATTTTCTGATATCAACAATACCTCTTTAGAGGTCCAGCATGGAGGATGGGAGTGCGGCAAAAGAACATTCTGCTACTGACCAATCAAAGACACAAGCTTTCAGTCTTCATGATCAAAAAAATGAGAAGATGCATCAAAATACATCTATATACAACTGCTCCTGCTGGGTTTCTCAAACGATGTAATTCTCACTGTTTTGCGCCTTTGTACGGCTATCCCCTCAATGTGAAGTGAAAGCAGGCCAGTCAGTATCTTGCATCTAAAACAAGAATGAAGTCAGGTTACCTCTGGCTCTCTCGCCCTTCACATACGCACACTATACTGAGATTTTTAGCAAGATCTGTTCCAAAGCTCTGTAAGAAACACAGTTTGGGCTTTAGAGAATACAGGCCACAAAAATGGAGGAAACAAAGGATAATGGAGAAACACAACCCCAAGGCATTTGTGAAAATTTTCCTCCCTATTCACAACTTTTACAAACTGTAGAAGCTCTCTTAGTGGGTGAAACATTGGGTTTGATCAAAAAAACATACACAACTTTTAGGGGGGGAAAACAAGTTACATGAGGCTAATTCATAGACCAAATCACTTGATATCCTCAAAGGCAGCAGATGCCAATGAATTGGGATTGGGTATGCATTTATGTGTATGTAGTTTAATCCCCAAAACAAGACCCCTTGTGACTTGGTTGTTTTCTAAAAATGGCAAAGCAAAGGACTTTGGTTACTCCAAGAGATAGTATATTTTCAACAAAGAAAAATACACTAACATAAGCTGAGCCTTGAAAAAGAGGGAAAGAAAAAAGGAGTTACCGTGAACCATGGGCAAACATATACTAGAACATGCAGAGTTTAACTTTGGAAAATTCTACCCAGTAGAAAAAAGATTGGATAGGCCTAAAGGCAAATGGTCAAATGTCTGTTTCGGATCCTAAATACAGAAGAGTGTTTTGCCTATGGCTTGTTTATGCTATTTTGATTGAAAAGAAAAATACAATTGTGATTTAGTCTGAGGTTGAGGAATTTTTCCAATGAGATAAATTAATTATCTATTACTATTGATTTGGGAGAACGTTTCAGCAGAATCAAAATATATTTGTTTTTCTGCCGTAACATTTCTGAGAATTATGTAACAACTCCCCAAATTTGTTATTAAATCAACGTAACTATTTGTTCCTATATCATGTTTGAAGCAGCAGATCGATTTGCTATATCAAACACATATATTCAAATATTTAAAATAAAGTAACATGCAAGTTATATACATAATAAATGAAGCATACAGATAAAAATCTAAAACTTCACTTTTGCCATCTCTGGGGTCATTCTAACCACTACAAGGCTAGTTGTGTACAAACTGAGAGAAATGCACCTAGAAATTAATGGAGAGGTCTCTAGGGGCACATCAAAAACAGCTTGTTGAACATCCAAAAAACAATTAGATGGCTTTATCCAAGAATCTATAAATTAAATAAATGGAGAGTAAAAAACAAGCAAATAAACACACAGTGAAAAATCACTCTAATGGCTTTTCTTATTCTTTTTTCTGTTATAAGGTCTGCAGCAACATTAAAAGGAGAAAAGGTATGTAAGATCTAAAGAAAAGGTAAGTGTTGTGGTCTGGAATCTATTAGGATTTAGGAGTCCTTGGAGTTAATAAGCACTAAAATATCTGATTCTATTTTATATAATGTCCCTTTTATTTTTTGCCTATGTTAATAATTAGTTTTTAATGAGAAGTAAGTTGGTTAAAAAAACATCTAGCGTGATTAAACATTTGAGGTGTCTGTGAGTATCAATATAGTGCTGCTGTATCATTCAAACATCTCCTAAGTAGTAAAAAAACGAAGGGCTTTCTGTTATCTTCTGGATCTATATATAACCAACAACAGGCTACGACCCAGGCCAAACCTAATTCTAGGGCTTTTTCTGAAACAGTAGCAGGATTTGTTGCAGAGGATTATTTGAAGTACATAAATGGAATCATGCAATGCAATCTAATTTTCCTTAAAAATATGTCAGGGAAAACATTAGGATAAAACAGAATTCAAGAGTTTTTACATCTTGGTATGTAAATCTGAGAACTTTATTTGGTCTTCTTGAGCTTCAGACTCTTCATCTATACAAAGGCAAAGCAAGCTGATATTTATTTTCTCATAGTTTGGTGTCCTGTTGTTGCTGTTATGTTGGAAGCTATGCCATCAGTATCTCAAATATCAGCAATATCACCTGTGGTGGACAGGTTTCAGTGGCGCTTCCAGACTAAGACAGACTAGAAAGAAGGACCCAGTGGCCTACTTCTGAAAAAATTGGCCAATGAAAACCTTATGAATAGCAGTGGAACATTGTCTGATATAGTGCCAGAAGATAAGCACCTCAGATTGGAAGGCACTCAAAATACAACTGGGGAAGAGCTGCCTTCTCAAAGTAGAGTGAACCTTAATGACATGGATGGAGCAAAGCTTTTGGGATCTTCAGTTGCTGATGTGGCTTGACTCAAAATGTGAAGAAACAGCTGCAAACATCCATAAGTAATCAGAAAGTGGAATGCATGAAGTATGAATCTAAGAAAATTGGAAGTTGTCAAGAATGAAAAAGAACGCATAAAGATCAACATCCTAAGCATTAGAGAGCAGAAATGTACTGGTACTAGCCATTTTAAATCAGATAATCATATGGTCTACCATGCTGGGAATGAAAAATTGATTGTCAAAATGAATATTTCAATATCTATCCTGAAGTACAATGCTGTCAGTGATAAGATAACATACATAAACCTATGAGGAAGACCAGTTAATACAATTATATTCAAATTTATGCACCAACCACTAATGCAGAAGATGAAGATGATGATTTTTACCAACTTCTGCAGTCTGAAACTGGTCAAACATTCAATCAAAATACATTGATAATTACTAGTGATTAGAATGTGAAAGTTGGAAACAAAGAAGAAGAACCTATAGTTGGAAAATATGGCTTTGGTGGCAGAAACAATGCCAGAAACCACATGATAGTACTTTGAAAGACAAACAATTTATTCATTGGAAATACCCTTTTTCAACTACCTAAATAGTGACTATATACATGGACCTCACCCGATGGAATACACAGGAATCAAATCAATTACATCTGTGGAAAGAGACAATGGAGAAGGTCAATACCATCAGTCAGAACAAGGCCAGGGGCTGACTATAGAACAGACCATTAATTGCTTGTATGCAAGTTCAAGCTGAAGCTGAAGAAAATTAAAACAAGTCCATGAGAGCCAAAATACAAACTTGAGTATATCTCACCTGAATTTAGGGACCATCTCAAGAACAAATTTGATTCGTTGAACACTAATGGTTGAAGACCAGACGAGTTGTGGGATGACAAGAAGTATGTCATCGATGAAGAAAGCAAAAGATCATTAAAAAGATGGGAAAGAAAGAAAAGACCAAAATGAATGTCAGAAGAAACTCTGCACCTTGCTCTTCAATGTAGAGTAGCTAAAGTGAATGGAAGAAATGAGGAAACAAAAAAGTAGAACAGAAGATTTCAAATGGTGGCTTGAGAAGACAAAGTAAAGTATTATAATGAAATGTGCAAAGACCTGGAATTAGAAAACCCAAAGGGGAGAACACGTTTGGCATTTCTTAAGCTGAAATAACTGAAGAAAAAATTCAAGCCTTGAGTAGCAATATTGAAAGATTCTACAGTGAAAATGTTGAACGACATGGGAATCATCAAAAGAAGGTGGAAGGAATATACAGAATCAGTGTACCAAAAAGAATTGGTCCACATTCAACTATTTCAGGAAGTAGTGTATGATCAAGAACCAATGTTACTAAAGAAAGAAGTCCAAGCTACACTGAAGGGAATGGCGACAGACAAGGCTCTAGGAATTGACAGAATACCAACTGAGATGTTTCAACAAGCAGATACAGCGCTGGAGGTGCCCATTCATCTATGCAAAAAAAAAATTTGGGAAACAGCTACTTGGCCAACCAACTGGAAGAGATCCACATTTGTGCCAATTCTGAAGAAAAGTGATGCAACAGAATGTGGAAATTATCAAACAATATCATTGATATCACACACAAGTAAAATTTTGCTAACGATCATTCCAAAGGAGTTGTAGCAGTACATTGACATGGAACTGCCAAAAACTCAAGCTGGATCCAGAGAGTACGTGGAACAAGGGATATCACTGCTGATGTCAGATGGATCTTGGTTGAAAGCCAAGAATACCAGCAAGATGTTACCTGTGTTTTATTGTCTATGCAAAGGCATTCAACTGTGTGGGTCATAACAAATTATAGATAATACTGCAAAGAATGGGAATTCCAGAACACATAATTGTGGTCATGAGGAACCTGTACCTAGACCAAGAGGCAGTCATTCTAACAGGATGAGGAGATTCTGTGTGGTTTAAAGTCAAGAAAGTTGTGTGTCAGGGTCGTTTCCTTTCACCATTTTATTCAATCTGTATATGGAGCAAATAATCTGAGAAACTGGATTATATGAAGAAGATGGCATCAGGATTAGAGGAAGACTCATTACAACCTGCTATATGCAGGTGACACAGTCTTACTTGCTGAAAGTGAAGAGGACTTGAAGCACTTAATGATGAAGATCAAAGATTACAGCATTCAGTGTGGATTACGTGGAGACATAAAATAAATAAAAATCCTCACAACTGGACCAATAAGTAATATCATTATAAATGGAGAAAATATTGAAGTTGTCAAGGATTTCATTTTACTTGGGTCCACAACCAACATCCATGGAAGTAGCTGTCAAGAAATCAAATGTATGCATTGCATTGGGTAAATATGCTGCCAAAGACCTCTTTAAACTGCTGAAAAGCAAAGACATCACTTTGAGGACTAAGGTACACTTGATTCAAGCCATGGTATTCTCAATAACCTCATATGCATGTGAAAACTGGGCAGTGAATAAGGCAGGCCAAAGAAGAATTCATGCCTTTGAGTTATGGTGTTAGCGAATATTGAATACACCATGGACTGCCAGAAGGATGAACAAGTCTGTCTTGGAAGAAGTACAGCCAGAGTGCTCCTTGGAAGCGAAGGTAGGGAGACTTTGTCTTATGTACTTTGGACGTGTTATCAGAAGGGACCAGTCTCTGGAGAAGGACGTCATGTTTGGTAAGGTAGAGGGTCAAGAAAAAAGAGGAAGACCCTCAATGAGATGGATTGACATAGTGGCTGGAACAATGGGCTCAAACATCAATGAGTGTGATGATGGCACAGGACTGGGTAGTACTTCATTCTGTTGTACGTAAAGTTACTATGAGCAGGAACCAATGGTACCTAACAGCAAGAACAACAAGTTCATATAAATGGAAGCATGGAATACACATTCTTTTGTCAGGCTACTTTTGTTCAACATCTTTGCAAGCTTCATCCATGTGGGTGTGCGTCTCAGTATTTCATTCATTGTTTTGCTGACTACTTCTCCATTGTATTAATATACCATAAATTATTTACCCATTCTACAATATTTTGGCTGTTCCTAGTTTTTTGGCTGCTATGAAGAAGGATGCTATGAGCATTTGAATGCAAATATTTTTGGACTACATTTTTTATTTAAGATGTCAAGTATATTGGTATATTGTTGGTTATAATTTTTATAAATTCCCTGTTTTGCTGTCTTTGTGTTAATTGAGCACTTTTATGATTCCGTTTTATGTCCTTTTTTGCTTATTAGCTATACTTCTTTGATGTGTTTGTTTATTTTTGTGGATGAACTAGGGATTACAGGACATTTACTCCAGGTCATGTTATCAAAGGGTCTCAAATAGAGAAAGGCTAGTGTTCCGAGTAACCAGGAGAGGAAACTATCACAGACCACTGTCATGGAAGATACTACTACTTTGTATACAAAATAAGAGTCTTAAAACAGTACATTTGTATTTGCCCCTGTGCCAGTCAATTTATCGACTCTCCAAGTCCAACCTTTGTTGCTTGTGCTGTGATAATACAACAGAGCTCTATAAATACTTTTCCCTTTGCCAGCTGAAGCAATGTTAAATTTTGTCAGTAAGGAGGTGCTGGAGAGACAGTCATAGGAAAGACCAATCTCTAGAAAAGGACATCATGTTTGGTAAGGAAGAAGGCCAATGGAAAAAAGGGATAACTTCAATGAGGTGGATTGAGACATACCTGCAACAATGGACTTAGGCATTCAGATGATCATGAAGATGGCACAGGACTGGTCACCTTTTATTCTGTTATGCATAAGGTTGCCATGAGTTGAACTGACTCGATGGCAATCAACAACAACAACTTTGGTAAATACAAATAGGAATGTCCCAAAACGTATCTCTTTTATATTGGAAATATATGTATATTCATGTACGTGTGTGTTATGTTTGTTGTAGTTGTTAGTTGCCATTGAGTCAATTCTGACTCACGGTGACCTCATGTGTGCAGAGTAGAACTGCTCCATAGAGTTTTAAATGCTGTGATCTTTCTGGGAGCAGATTGCCACGGTTGTCTTTCAAGGTGCTTCTGGGTGGGCTTGAACCACCAACCTTTTGGCTAGTAGTCTAGTGCTTAGCCATTTGTGCCACCCAAGGACTACTTTACATTACATAATATAAATTTTTAAGATTTAATACTGTATAAAGTATATTAGTTACATATGTTGTCTTGCAAAGATAACTATTTTTAATTTATATACAGATCATTGGAAGTTAACTTTACAATTTAGTTTTTAGGCAACAGAATATTCCATTGTACTGTGATAGAATTTGAAGAGTAAAGAAATAGCAAGGGTTGGAATACATTGATTGTTAGGACTGTGCATCCCTGTTTTGGGATGAGAGTAAGTACTTCTTTACTTCTAAAAAGCATAGCTGGACCTTATTAGGTGGAAATATAGAGTTGTTTCATTGTTGTATGGAAGTGCAAATGTATTCAGAAGGGTGTGTATGGAAGCCAGCTAACCAGTGGGGTACACTGTGCCAGTTATCAATGTATTGCCTCTTACCTCCAAATCCACCCTTCATTGCCTTTTTTGCAATAATGGACATGGTTCTGAAATATTTCTCCTTTGACAGCTAACATGATGTTAAGCTTAGTCAGTAAAGGACTGTGTAGAAAGGAGTATAGAAAGAAGGGGTGTTTTATCAGTGTGCTGCTCCCTCCAGGTTCCTGCAGCAGACGTGGCTTCTTCAGCATCCAGCAGCCAAGAGCATCCCCTGAAGCCCCCACAGATGGTTTCGCAGCAGAGTGCCCCCAGCCAGGCACCTACAAGTGAATGGCTTCCTAAAGGAATCTACAAAACACTTCTACAACTAAAAGTGAGTTTATCAAGGTTATAGGATATAAGTTCAATACATATAAATCAATTACATTTCTACAGAAATTTGCAATGATCAATTGGAATTTGAAAGAAAGTGCCATTTACAAAGAGTCCCCAGGCGATGCAAAAGGTTAAGTGCTCAGGCGCTAACGATAAGATTGGAGGTTCGAGTCTACCCAGAGACATCTTGGAAGAAAAACCTGATGATCTGCCATTGAAAACCCTATGGATCACAGGTCTACTCTGACACACTGGTGGTCGCCAGGAGTCATAATTGACAGCAGTTGTTTTTTATTGACCATTTACAGTAGCTCCAAAAATTTAATACTTAGGTGCAAATCTAACAAAATATGTGTAAAATCTCTATGCTGAAAACTATAAAATGCTGATGAGAGCCATCAAGGAAGACCTAAATCAATGGAGAGAGATGGAATATTTATCTTGTTTAGATGTAAATTCTCACTAAATTTATCTATAGATTCAGTGAGGTCCCATTCAAAATCCCAGCAGGCTTTTTTTTTTTTTTAATAAATATTGATAAGTGGATGCTAAAATTTATATAGGAAAGCAAAGGAACTAACCCCAGTGACCCAGTGCCGTCTAGAATAGCCAAAACCATCATGATGGTCAGGGAAGGGCTTGGGGCATATTCTGTTGTTTACATTAATTCTCATTCTTAGAAAAACACTGACTCTTGGTGTTATGGGTGTGGCCTTCTCAAAGCCCTTGTCTCTCCTTCAGCTGTAATTCTGGGCCCAGCATAGTTCATTTGCCAGGATAGAAGTATTTTTGTTTTCTTCTCCAGGTAAAAAGTTTTTTACCTGTGTCCTAAGAGTATCAGCATCTTCTGCCCTCTCCCCTGCCATTTAAAGTTTTGGTTCAGTAGAGTAGATGGGAGAGAAGGACCTGGGTAGGAAGTCATGTCTTTCTTGCAGCATCTCTTGTTCTATGAGGCCTGTACCATGTTCTAGGCCTGTATCATGAGGGACGTTTTCTCAGGCTTTTGCGGATCTTTTTTATGAGCGCTCAGTGAGGTCCGTGAAGAAGAGCCTGTGAGTGTGTACAAATTCTCCTTACATCTTTGCCCCCTGGGGGTTCAATATCCTTTCTCTAGCTCACACTTCACCTTACGAAATTTGTTAGCAATATCCACTGCCTCCTTACAGGAGTCTGGCTATGTCTGCCTCATGTAAGCAAGTGCCTGTGACCCATCTCTTTTAACAGGCACTTGTCTTTTCATGGATTTCCAGTTAGTTGGTTGCCCTGGAACATCACCTCTGATGGGTTAAGAGAAGCTGAATTTGCAGTTCAGCTAGCTGTTTTTGTCGGTTTTGTTTTAAGAATGGCTACAAGGTTCTCTCTAGCTTTCTCCATGCCAAGAAGAAACAGGTAGTCTGATATGTACAGTATTTAAGTTCACAGTTTATGTTTTCTTTTTTAATTTTGGCACTTAAAAAATGTTATTACATTGTCTCTGGCCTCCATTGTTTCTGGCAAGATTACAGGTCTCATTCTCATTGTTGTTCTCCTGAACGTATTGTGATATTTTTCCTTTGGCCACGTTGATTTTCAGCACTATGAGTAGCAAGCAGATCTTGTTTGTTTTTTACTTGTCTTGAATAAGAGAGTCACTGTTTTATTTTTAAATAAAATCTAGGAATTTTTATACAATATTTTTCCCACTTTTTTCTCTTTAATTCTCTTCCCTTTTCCTTGCATTCCATATATATGAACATTAAAGTGTTTGATATTATCCCACTGAGGCTGTGTTCTCCTATTTCAATCTTTGTTTCTCTCTTTGCTTCCATGTGATGATTTCTATCAACCTGATTTCAATTTCAACGATCCTTTCTTCTTTCCAGCCTGGTGTTATTCCCCTCCAATAAATTTTGTTATGCCAAATATTCTTTTTAGATGCTATTTATCAGTTCTTCAGTTCCCTATTGGTCCTTTTTGTGGCTTCAAATTATTTCTTGAAATTCTCCATCTCTTAAGTCATTACATCGATGCTTTTCTGTATATTCTTCAACATATTTATTACAGCTTTTTGTAAGTTCTTGTTTGACAATTCCTACATCTGTATCATATGTGTATTTGCATTTTATGACTGATTTCAATTCTTAACTATGGGTTGTTCTGCTATTTTGAATGACTTTTTATTCTTTTTATATATTATTATGTTGGACAGTGTGTCTAATTTATTATAATATAACATGACATGACATAACACTATATAATATGATATGATATATGATATGATATAGTATAGCGTAGCATAGTATAGTATAGTATAATCTAGTATGTTGTTGTTGTTAGGTGCCGTCGAGTCGGTTCCAACTCATAGCGACCCTATGCACAACAGAACAAAACACTGCCCGGTCCTGAGCCGTCCTTACAATCATTGTTATGTTTGAGCTCATTGTTGCAGCCACTGTGTCAATCCACCTCGTTGAGGGTCTTCCTCTTTTCCACTGACCCTGTACTCTGCCAAGCATGACGTCCTTCTCCAGGGACTGATCCCTTCTGACAACATGTCCAAAGTATGTAAGATGCAGTCTCACCATCCTTGTCTCTAAGGAGCATTCTGGCCGCATTTCTTCCAAGACAGGTTTGTTCGTTCTTTTGGCAGTCCTTGATATAGTCAGTATTCTTCGCCAACAGCACAATTCAAAGGTGTCAACTCTTCTTCGGTCTCCCTTATTCATTGTCCAGCTTTCACATGCATATGATGTGATTGAAAATACCATGGCTTGGGTCAGGGGCACCTTAGTCTTCAGGGTGACATCTTTGCTCTTCAACACTTTGAAGAGGTCCTTTGCAGCTGATTTGCCCAATGCAATGCAATGACTGCTGCTTCCACAGCTATTGATTGTGGATCCAAGTAAAATGAAATCCTTGACAACTTCAATCTTTTCTCCATTTATCATGATGTTGCTCATTGGATCAGTTGTGAGGATTTTTGTTTTCTTTATGTTGACGTGTAATCCATACTGAAGGCTGTGGTCTTTGATCTTCATTAGTAAGTGCTTCAAGTCCTCTTCACTTTCAGCAATCAAGGTTGTGTCATCTGCATAACTCAGGTTGTTAATGAGTCTTCCTAAAATCTTGATGCCCCGTTCTTCTTCATATAGTCCAGCTTCTCGTATTATTTGTTCAGCATACAGATTAAATAGGTATGGTGAAAGAATACAACCCTGATGCACACCTTTCCTGACTTTAAACCAATCAGCCCTCACGTATCTGTCAGTTTGTCGTACTGTGGGGGTTTGTGTGTTGCTGTGATGCTGGAAGCTATGCCACCAGTATTCAGATACCAGCAGGGTCACCCATGGAGGCCAGGTTTCAGCTGAGCTTCCAGACTAAGACAGACTAGGAAGAAGGACCCAGCAGTCTACTTCTGAAAAGCATTAGCCAGTGAAAACCTTATGAATAATCTAGTATAGTATACTAAAAAAAAACATACTACAATACAAAAAAATATATAGTATAACATAATAAGCAACTACGATGAAGTAGGATGAGAAGCAATTTAGCTTGAGCCAATCAGATGTTAAGCTGGATTTCGGTGACATTTTGGCTGTAATTCCTCTAGCCGACCTTTGACATTAGAGCACCAGGAGTTTAAGGAATCCCTGTTTGCTCTTCACTCCAACTTCTTGCACTGTCACAGATGTGATCTCCTCAGAAGTGGACTTGGGCTGGAGTTCGGTTGTGACTCAGTTCATCACTGGTTTCACATGTTTTGAAGTTGAATTAGTCCTCTCCCTGAGTTAGCATTCTGGGACCAAAGCGTAAGACTGGTAGACCTCTAAACTGCACACTGAAATCATGAGTTGTGAGGCCACGAGAATTCAAGATTGTGGGAATGCACATCTCAGGGCTGCGGATATTGAGATTACAAGAATTTGAGATTTCTTTCTGCTTTGCAGCCCTAAATTTCTGTGTAGAAAAGGTACTTGACAGAAGGAATGGTCTTTGCTTTTGCAGCCACTCCAAATTGAAATACGACATGCCCGCACACAGGCTTGTTAAGATGTGGCTGACTTCTCCTTGTCCAGGCAAATACCATCCAGCCTTGTTCCTCTACCTGCCCTGCCTGCACCCTCAGACAATGGTCCCATGTATGAATACATCTGCTGGCCCTTTCTCATGTAGAAAAGGGGTTTAGTTCTTTATAGATTTTTTTGTACCCACAGGTCATAGTTGGCTTTAAAAATAGTACACCTTTTTTGTACCTGGCGATTTTCTGTTGTATCAGTGTTAGTGAGGATCTTCCACATTTTTCTATATCCTAACAAGATTTGAAACTACTACTGAATTGAAAATTAGTCCCATATTAAAAAATCCATTACACAAGATTACAGCCTATAGATATTGAGTCTCCCTGCCTAAGTACAGAGAAATGCCTTATTAAGATAAGGGTCAAATAATGAAGTTAATAAAATTAACTTTCAAATAAAAATCTATTAAAATCATCTAATCCTTTCACTTCTGTTTTAAGTATTTATATTAAAGGGTAAAATTACCAGTCATCCTCTTCAATTTCAGACATAAAAGGTAATCATTGTTAAAATTTTGGTGAGTATAATTGAAGACATTTTCCCACTGGATTCTTTTGCTGTGGTTACACTTATGCAACCAAAGGAACATATAACCACACTTACGTGTTTAGTCACAAAATAGGCGAATACAACACAGATTGCTCTATAACTTGCTTTGCTCACAAACATCTTTTTGGATAAAGATGTTTAGGTCTACCTTGTCCTTTTCAATTGCTACAGAGAAATCCTTGGAGCTGTGTTGTCATTAGGTGCCGTTGGATAGGTTCAGACTCATAGCAACCCTCTTTTTCACTGATCCTCTAATTTACCGAGCGTGATGTCTTTCTCCAGGGACCGATCCCTCCTAATGACATGTCCAAAGTATGTGACATGAAGTCTCATCATCTTCACTTCTAAGGAGCAGTCTGGCTGTGCTTCTTCCAAGAAAGATTTGCTCTTTCTTCTTGCAGCCCATGGTATATTCAATATTCTTCACCAACACCATAATTCAAAGGCATCAATCCTTCTTCTGCCTTCCATATTCATTGTCCATTTTCACATGCAAATACCATGGCTTGGGTCAGCGATGCCTTAGTCCTCAAAGTGCCATCTTTGCTTCATAACACTTTAAAGACGTCTTTTGCAGCAGATTTGCCCAAAGCAATGTGTCCTTTGATTTCTTGACTGCTGCTTTCATGGGCATCGATTGTGGATCCAAATAAAATGAAATCCTTGACAACTTCAATATTTTCTCCATTTATTATGATGTTGCTAATTGGTTCAGTTGTGAGGATTTTTATTTTCTTATGTTGAGGTATAATCCACACTGAAAGCTGTAGTCTTTGATCTTCGTCAGTAAGTGCTTCAAGTACTCTTCGCTTTCAGTAAGCCAGGTTGTGTCATCTGCGTATTACAGGTTATGAATGAGTCTTCCTCCAATCCCGATGCCATGTTCTTCTTCATATAGTCCAGTTTTTTTGGATTATTTGCTCAGCTTACAGATTGAATAAGTATGGTGAAAGGATACAACCTTGACACACACCTTTCCTGATTTTAAACCACACAGTATCCCTTTGTTCTATTTGAACAACTGCCTCTTATTCTACATACAGATTCCTCATGAGCACAATTAAGTGTTCTGGAATTTCCATTCTTCGTAATGTTATCCATAATTTGTTATGATCCACACAGTTGAATGCCTTTGCATAGTCAACAAAACACAACTAAACATCCTTCTGGTGTTCTCTGCTTTCAGCCAGGATCCATCTGACATCAGCAATGATATCCTTGTTCCACATCCTCTTCTGAATCTGGCTTGAATTTCTGGCAGTTCTCAGGCCATGTACAGCTACAGCTGTTTTGAATTGTCTTAAGCAAAATTTTCCTTGCATGTGGTATTAATGATATAGTTCAATAATTTTTGCATTCCATTGGATCACCTTTCTTTGGAATGAGCACAAATACAGATCTCTTCCTGTTGGTTGGCCTGGTAGCTCTCTTCTAAATTTCTTGGCATAGACAAGTGAGGGCTTCCAGTGCTGCATCCATTTGTTGAAACATCTCAATTGGTATTCTGTCGATTCCTGGAGCCTTGTTTTTCACCAGTGCCTTCAGGGCATCTTGGACTTCTTCCTTCAGTACCACTGGTTCTTGACCATATGCCACCTCCTGAAATGGCTGACCATTGACCAAGTGGTTTGGTACAGTGACTCTCTGTATTCCTTCCATCTTCTTGTGAGGCTTTCTGCATTGTGCAACATTTTACCCATAGAATCCTTCAATAATGCAACTCGAGGCTTAGATTTTTTCTTCAGTTTTTTCAGCTTGAGAAATGCCAAGTGTGTTCTTTTCTGTTGGTTTTTTAACTCCAGGTCTTTGCACATTTCATTATAATATTTGTCTTCTATAGCCACCTTCTAAAATCTTCTGTATAACTCTTTTACGTCATCGTTTCTTCCGTTCACTTTAGCTACATTCAAAAGCAAGTTTCAGAGTCTCTTCTGACATTCACTTTGGTCTTTTCTTTCTTTCCTTTCTTTTTAATGAACTTTTGCTTTCTTCATGTATGATGTCCTTTATGTCAACCCACAACTCATCTGTTCTTCGATCATTTGTGTTAGTGCATCAGATATATTCTGGAGATTGTCTTTAAATTCAGGTGGGATATACTCAAGGTCATACTTTGGCTCTCATGAACTAGTTTTAATTTTCTTCAGCTTCAACTTCAGCTTGCATATGAAGTTTTGTAGTTGGCCCTGACCTTGTTCTAACTGGTGATATTGAGCTTTTCCATTGTCTCTTTCCACAGATGTAGTCGATTTGGCTCCTGTGTATTCCACTTGACCACGTTCATTTTTATAGTCACTGTCTCTGTTGTTGCAAAAAAGTATTTCTAATGAATAAGTCATTGATATTGCAAAATTCTATCATGCAATCTCTGGTGTTATTTCTATCACCAAGGCCATATGTTCCTACTACTGATCCCTCTTTGTTTCCCACTTTCCCATTCCAATCACTAGTAACTATCAATGCATCTTGATTGCATGAGGGGATCAATCTCAGACTGTAGAAGCTGGTAAAAATCTTCAGATTCTTCATTTTTGATCTTAGTGGCTGGTGCATAAATTTGAATGACAGCTGTATTAACTGGTCAATCTTGTAGGCATGTGGATATTATCCTGTAACTGACAGCGTTATTCTCCAGGGTAGGTCTTGAAATGTTCTTTCTGATGATGCATGTGATACTGTCCCTCTTCAATTTGCCATTCTAGGCATAATGGACCATATGATTATTTGATTGAAAATGGCCAGTACCAGTCCACTTCAGCTCACTAATGCCTAGAATATCAATCTTTAAGTATTCCATTTCATTTTTGACAACTCCCAATTTTTCTTGATTCATACTTCGTACATTTCACATTCCGATTACTAAAGGATGTTTGTAGCTGTTTCTTTTCATTTTGAGTCAAGCCAATCAACAAAGGAAGGTCCTGAAAGATTGACTCCATCAAAGTCATTAAAGTTGGCTCTACTTTGAGGAGGTATCTGATCCCCAGTTGTATCCTGAGTGCCTTTTGTGTTTTGAGTGTCTTCAACCTGAGTGGCTCATCTTCTGGCACTATATCAGACAGTGTTCTGCTGCTATCCATGCGGTTTTCACTGGCCAATTTTTTTCCAAATGTAGATTACCAGGTTCTTCTTCTTAGTCTGTCTTAGTCTGGAAGCTCTGCTGAAACCTGTCCACCTTGGGTGTTACTGCTGGCATTTGAAATACTAGTAGCATAGTTTTCATCATCATAGCAACGTGCAAGCACCATAGTATGACAAGCTGACAGACCAGTTCTTCAGTGCTGGCTAACCACAATTTATGTTCACTGTCCTCTATGATAGTCATTTATGTTGTTCCATTTTTTTTTTTTTTTTGCTGCATTTCATATTCTTGTGTCTTTAAATATACCTAAAAGGAGGATTTCTAAGCTGTAAAATATAGACTCTAATAGATAAAAAGGCAATATTGAAAGTTCAAGGAAAAATAAATGAAGCTATCATATTCGATTTAATAGCTCAGTATTCATGCTTTCTGTTGTTGTTTACTGCCTTCTAGTTGAGCCTCTGACTCATGATGACCTCATGTACAATGAAATGAATCGCTGCCCAGATCTGCACCAAGGCCATGATGTTTGCTACCTGGTAATTTTTCATAGAAATGCATTAGTCATTGCTCATAAGCCTGAAATTAAGCTTTCTTTTCCAAAGTGTTCGTTTTCTAAAATATTTCATACACCATCAAAATGCTTTAGTAAAGTGCAGTGGAAAGAACAGAAGCTTTGTTAGCCATATGTGGTGATGAGTCCCAGCTTGGCCATGTAACGGCCTTGTGTAACTTCTTTGAGAGTGTAAAGTAGGCATAGGAACAATAGCTATGTTTCACTGTTGTTATGAGGATAAAATGAGATACTTTAAAAAGACCAGTTTGTTCTCTGCAATCGCTAGAGCTCAGGTTCCTTATTTAGCTTGAATCCCTCCTTGCTCACCTGCTTTGTGATACCCCAGGAGTGGGGGCTTTTAATCAAGCTAGATTTTGACCAGATTCCTTTGTGATCCCTGTATTACTCTTACAGTGTTTGGGAGAACTTTTTTTTTTTCATTTATTTTACTTATTTTGTTGAGAATATACACAGCAAAACATATACCAATTCAATAGTTTCTACATGTACCATTTAGTGACACTGATTACATTGAGTTGTGCAACCATTTTCATCCTCCTTTTCTGAGTTATTGCTCCTCCATTAACATAAATTCACTGCTCCATAAGGTTTCTATCTTATCTTTGAAGTTGTTGTTGTCAATTTGATCTCATATCAATAGTTCTTAAAAAAGTGTAATGCTCAAGGCAGAATATTTTTTACTAGTTAAGCTAAACTATTGTTTGGTTTCAAGAAGACTTCAGGGAATTTTTGGTTTAAGGTTTAAAGATTATCTCAGGACAATAGTTTCAGGGGTTTATCCACCCTTCATGGCTCCAGGAAGTCGGGAATCCATGAGAATATTTAATTCTGTTCTACATTTTCCCCCTTTTGATCTGGATTCTTCTATAGAACCTTTGATCAAAATATTCAGTAATGGTAGTCAGTCACCATCCAGTTCTTCTGGTCTCATGATAAAGGAGGTGGTTGTTCATGGGGGCAATTAACCATACCTTCCCTTTCCTCCTCCTATTCCTGACTCTCCTTCTTCCTCTGTTGTTCCAGGTGAAGACAGATCAGTTGTTGTGACTTGGATGGCTGCTTGCAGGTTTCTAAGACCTCAGGCACTACACCACAAACTAGGATGTAGAATAGAAGCATTAAACACGTTATTCAGCCAACTGACTGGGATGTCCCATGAAACCATCATCCTAAACCTCCAAACCAAGAAATAAACCCCCTGAGGTGTTTGACTGTCTGTAAGCAGCCTCAGCAGACACTCCTTTTTTGTTGTTGTTGTTATAAATATATCTATCACACAACTTTTGCCAATTCAAGTTTTTACAGGTATACAACTTATTGACAGCAATTATAATAATTGGTTGTGCAATCCTACCCTTATTCAATGTGATATTTCCATCACTGTTAACCCCCTTTTCCCCTCCCTCCCACCCTTGGCAATTACTAATAAATTTTGTTCTCTATACATTTGCCTTGTCTTTTTACATAAGTCATACAATATTTGTCCTTTTGTGGTTAACCTATTTCACCTAGCATAATGTCTTCATTTCTCCTACCAGTTGAGCAGTATTCCATTGTATGTATGTATCACATTTTGTTTATCAATTCGTCTGTTGATGGGCACTTAGGTTGCTTCCATCTTCTGGCTATTGTAAGTAGTCCTGCAATGAACATTGGTATACAAGTCTCTGAGTCTCTGCTCTCAAGTCTTCGGGTATATACCTAGGAGTGGAATTGCTGAGCCATGTGGTATCTCTCATTGCTGGCGTATAGAAATGCAACTTGGGGGAACTTTTAAAATGAAGCAGAGAACTTTATATCATATTTATAGATGTAAGTTTTTAGGTTTAATCAGTAGCCTAGGGAGGAAAGCTCATAATGAGAAAAATTACAAGGAAAAGAGACAGGCATAGAGTTCACTCTGAGTTATTCAAGGATATACTTACACACTTCATCTTTTTGCTTTTATTCTTCATATTACACTGTCCATTGGCTACTCTACCAGAGAATATGCTAAAAGTATAAAAGAAACAAAATGGACTAAGTTATTTTTTATTAGGTATCAAAGGTATGTTTAGCACAATGTTACCATATATACCATAGTACTGTGCTAAGTATAAGCAGGGAGGTTAGGATCCTGAAATACCTCTGACTAAAGAGTTTTCTAAACAAATCAGTTACATATTGTTAAAGATTTTCTTTTCAATTATAAAATAGTCACTGCTACAGAATTTCCTTAATTCATGGATTTGTTCATTCAACCAATCCACTAACATTTACTAAATGTATGTGTGTGTATGTCCAGAACCGTGCTAAGAAGTAGGTAACCAGAGACTAAGACACTTCTCACCATTTAGGAGTTCTTAGTTTACAAAAAGAACTGACACTGACAGAGCCCTACTGAGTTCCAAGCACTGGCCAATATTTGGAGTTATCTTATTTGTGTCATACACCAAATCTATGAGGCAAGATTGTAAACCATGGTTTATAAACGAGGATACTGAAGCTCAGAGACATCAAGTAATTTGCCCAAGGACATTCAGCTACTAAATGAAAAGGGTAAGATGCAGCCCACATCTCTATAGCTCCAAAGCCTAGGATTTTTCCACAATACCACTCTGCCCCTTAGTGGAAGAGACATGCAGGTAAACAGGTGATAAAATACAACCCAGGGAGCAATGGGCAAAAAAAAAAGGGCAAAGAGGTGGACAAAGAACTCCCCAGCTTAATGTGATTTTTCTCACTCCTTCTAAAATAGCATTAGCAGGTTAGTCAGAAGGAAAGTCAATATTGTGACTTGTTTTTATATTTCTGCCTGACAATCCAGATAAAAGGATTTAATTCTGAGTATCTTTGAGGACACAAAGCTTCAGAGGTTTGGGTCCTGCCTTGGTTCAGCAGCATTTCTAATTAAATATTTTAATAGAGAATCTTCACCTAGTAAGATTTATACAAAATTTACACATGCATTCAATGTCCAGCCTTCTTCCTCTCACCAAACCATGTTTCTCCCACCAAGAGTGAATTGACTGATTCCTCTCCAGCCTAGCAATCTGTCTACATTTGCGGTCATCTTAACTTCTTTCCTTTTTCAAACTTCTTTCCTTTAGGTTGAGTCACTTCAAAGTCCAGTATTCTCAATCTACTTCTATACCATTTTCTCCAGTTCCTTGTCCTTTCAATATTTTATCACTCCCTGGTGTCTTCAACACCTTTCTCTCCTGATTGAAGGAATTCAATTCATATACCTGCTAAGATAACAACAAAATAAACCAGAAACAGAACAACACCCTATTGACTTTGTATTGCCATTTCTCCATTACTCTGTAAATCTACAACTGTTGTATATTAAAAAAAAAAAAAAGACCTATTATATAAAGGAAGGTGTTAGCTTAAAAAAAAAAAAAAAAAACTTTAGATTATTGAATCAGACTAAATTTACCAGATTTGACTAAATTTAATTTCTGAATTCCTCTCATTCTATCCCCAGCTAGAACATAAAGATGATACACTTTCTTTGCACATGTAACTGTTGTTTTTAGGTGCTGTCGAGTCGGTTTTGACTCACAGCTACCCTATGTACAACAGAACAAAAAGCTGCCCAGTCCTGTGCCATCCTCACAATTGTTGTTATGCTTGAGCCCATTGTTGCAGCCACTGTGTCATAGTATATGTATATTAGGTCTCCTGTTAACCTCACCAAGGAAATTAAGAATCAGAGAATTAAAAATCACACAGCTACTATTGGCAGAGCTATGACCCAAACCCTGGATCTCAGACTCTGAAGTCCAAGTCGTTTTCACTTAACCTGTCAAAAGTGTGGTGGGAAGTTTACCAAAAATAAAACACACTCTCTTCTTTCACACAAGCTACATTATGCTTACGGCATACTAGTTGAATATGTGAAACAGTAAATTTCAGAGAGCTCGAGAAAACCAAGCAACGTATTTCAGGAGGATGATGCAGCAGCTATGGCGTGGACACAGAATCTGCAAAGTATACAGTGAATCTAGTCCATTTCTGTAATGGTTCAGAGATTCACACTTAGGGAAGAAACAAGAACAAAGTGAACTCAATTATTCACGTCAAAATAATCTCTATTGCTATGTCTTTTATAAGTTTTGTCCAGCGTCTTCACAGTCGATGTGGATCAAAAGCTTAAAGGCCTCATGTGTAGTCTTATTTGTTATCGTTTGTCTGTATTTCATAATCTAGAGGATGAGAAAAATATAAATATTTCATTTTACAACAATTTTCAACCTTGCAACAGCTAACTATCCAACATCCGAAGTATCTTCTTTTCAAATTCTGACTTATTCAGTACTTATTTCCAAACCGTGAGTAGGAAAAGCAGAGAAAACAAAACTTCACATTGTTCACTTGTGTATTAGTAAAAGAATTCATGAAGGCAAGTCTTACACAATTAGCCAAAATCCTGCTCAGCAATTAGCTGTGTGTTCCATTTGTATATTCAAAAGTTAACTGAAGGATATTAAAAATACAACAATATTAACACTGTGGATGAAGTACCATAAATTTAATTTCATATTAAATTTGTAGCATATGATTCCACATGTATATAAACAAATACCGTACAAGATATCTAGAATAATGTATACCTGAAGAAGGACACCATGTCTGGTTAAGTAGAGATAGTAGAGATAGATTGACACAGTGACTGCAACAATGGGCTCAAACATAGCAATGATTGTGCAGATGGCACAGGACTGGGCAGTGTTTTGTTCTGTTGTACATAGGGTCGCTGTGAGTCAGAACCGACTTGACAGCATATAACAACAACAAACTTATTCAATAATGGAACTTTCCTTTTAAGAAACACATACTTCCAGTGTCTACAACAAGAAATAATTGATTACATAAGTCGAGTTGATTCAGCGTTAAGGGCTGATTAAAAGTTGGAAAAAAAAGCTAAGACACTTTATTTTAACCAGAAGTACACATTTTCTTTTTCAACTGAAATGCTCTTCTGCAAAAAAGCTAAAAGAAAATAATTATTAAAACAGAAAAATTCATAGAGTGGATTTTAATTTGTCAAAACTTTTTTTTTTTACCCTATTCAAATAGCCTATGTGGAGAACAGTCAAATAAATTAAAAACTAAAATGGAGGAGACAGAAACCGTGGAGCTGACACTAAAATAAAAAGAAGTAAAAAAGGAGAAATAGCATTTCCCCATGTGCAAAACTGTGAACTGTGTTCATCACCATGTGTTTACAAAGTTCCAGCCCATATGTCTTCCTGCAAACCCAGCAAGTTCTTCCCCTTAATGCAAGGTCTCCTACCAGAGGTGTTCATATAGTTTTGCTGCCTCCTCTTCTTCAGGAATTATTAAATTCTTAAAATGTTACTAGAGTTACACTAAATGCCAGGACATAGCAATGGTAGATGACCACTGCATTCTCTAAATCTATAGGCTACAGTCCCTGGATAGCACAGATGGTTAAGCACTCAATTAACTGAAAGGTTGGTGGTTCAAACCTACCCAGAGGCAACAATGGGGTGCAATTCTACTCTGCACACATGGGGTCATTATGAGTCAGAATCTACCAAACAATGATTGGTACATATATCAGTAACAACTAAGTTGCCTAACATAAATGTAGATTCTTGAGTCCTATTTCTGATATACTGCTTCTGCAGTCAGAGACCCAGGATCTCCACTTTCAACAAGCATCCAAGTTGATTCTTCGCACGCTAATACTTAAGGACCATTGCTGTAGACTGATACAACTGATTACAGGTATAAAATCACTGGATAGGAACTAAAAATGAAAACGAGATTTAGGGGTTTAAGGAGACAACGCCAAAATTTATTTGCTTACAAAGTTAAATAAGAATATCGCTGAGAATATCTATATCTATCTATATTAAATAATGTTGTTGTTCCTGTTGTTAGGTGCTGTCCAGTCAGTTCCAACACATAGCAACCCTGTGTATGACAGAACAAAACACTTCCTGGTCCTGCACCATCCTCATAATGGTTGTTATGCTTGCACTCACTGTTGCAGCCACTGCATCGATCCATCTCATTGAGGGTCTTCCTGTTTTTCGATGACCCTCTACTGTACCAAGCGTGATGTCCTTCTCTAGGGACTGGTCCCTCCTGATAACATATCCAAAGAATGTGAGCCGAAGTCTCACCTCCTCACTTCCGAGGAGCACCCTGGTTGTACTTCTTCTAAGACAGATTTGTTCATTCTTCTGGAAATCCATGGTATATTCAACATTCTTCACCAACACCCTAATTCAAACACATCAATTCTTCTTCAATCTTCTTTATTCGTTGTCTAGCTTTTGCATGCATACGAGGCGATTGAAAATACCATGGCTTGGGTTAGGAGCACCTTAGTCCTCAAAGTGTATTAAGTATTACACTTTGAGTTGATTCTGATTCATAGCCACCCTATAGGACAGAGTAGAATTGCCCCTTAGGGTTTCCAAGGAGCAGCTGGTGGATTTGAACTGCCAACCTTTTGGTTAGCAGTCGAGCTCTTAACCACTACGCCATCAGGGCTCCATATTAAGCAATCGCGTCTATTAAATCTCAAATGGATTTCAGTAGTATTTGAAGATAATTTGTGTTTGAAAATAGTCCTTCCTTCTTCCTTTCTCATATTGGAGCTGACTTTAAGATCAGAAACATATAAAAACACAATATATTTGTTATCTAACTAATCACCGAGCTTCTATTGTTACCCCAAGCCATTCTTCAAGGTTTATCTTTAACAATGATAACTGTACAGAGAAAAATAAAGCAGGATGAGGGGAAGAGGGAAAGCCGGGTGGGGAAGTCTATTGTATGCAGGTTGTCAGCAACTACTCAATCTTATAAAAACAGATGAATAAACACTTTAATTAGTTTTAATGTATTGTGATGTATTGTTTACTCATCATTGATAGTTTCCTCAGTAATATAAATTTATATCAACTGTTACTGTTCTGAAACTATAAAGACAAATTTTTATTAATTCATTTTAAACAGCTCAGAGACCAAGTTATTTTACATATGCTTAATATAAACCAGAAAACCAAAAAAATCTACTGCCCTCGAGTCGATTCCGACTCCTAGCGACCCTATAGGACAGAGTAGAACTGGCCCATAGAGCTTCCAAAGAGCGCCTGGCGGATTCGAATTGCCGACCTTTTGGTTAGCAGCCGTAGCACTTAACCACTACACCACCAGGGTTTCCATGCTTAATATAACACAATATAAATCACACATTTTCTAAATTGGTCAATAGACAGCAGACAAAAGTTTACCTCTTTTACGTTTGTAAGGATCTAATTCTCCAAGAAGAGAAAAATCATTACAAAAACAAAAACCAGGTTGTCATTTGCCTTTGAGGTCACAGCTTTTCAAAGTCAAAACCTGACAGTAACAAGCCAAACCAAAAGGGTGTCCCAAAGCCAAGAGCCCTAGGGGAGGTATAAAGAGTGGAGGCAATGATGATAGAATCAAATGAACATCATGCCTATTCCTCTTTTTTTTTTTTTTAAAGTGACAGACTGGCCCCCCCAAAAAGACTCATGCAGAAATGAAAGCCCCTGAGACCCAAGGCTTTATAACTGGCCTTTCCTTGTCCCACTCTCCAAGTCCTCCAGAGCCCACCTCCTTCCTTTAGAATTAATTACTGGTAGGCACCGTCATGAGTATGATTTACACAATTAACTAAATGGTTTCCCAATCTGCTCGGCTTCATATAGCAACCATTGTAGGTCACTGTGGCTCAGTCAGGATTTGAAATTTGCTATTACACCATACCAGCGTTTCTTTTTATTTATTTTCCTTTAGCTCCTAAATTACTTTTTGACATTGCCCTTTCAAAAACTTGATTTGGTATCGGCTTCAACTTTGTGAATTGCGTTTTCAATCAGTAGATACCTCCATTTTACATTTGTTTGAACCTGGTTGCTGTTTGGGCTCCAAATTGCCTTGCTGTGTGTTAAGGCATCTCAACCTCTACCCTTTCTTACATTCCTCTCTCCTTTGGGAAAAGTGACCTTTTTACAACCCTGAAGATTATTCCAGAATTTTTTTTTTCTTTCCTCCTGCCCAGAGAAATGCAAGCTGGAGCTACTAGACCAGTGCCTCCTATAGCTCCCTTTCTATTTCACAATAAATATTTTATAGGTCTTTAAAAAACTATATTTGTTGTTGTTTTGTATGCCTGCTATATGGTTGTTGTTATTAGGTGCTGTCAAGTCGATTCCTACTCATAGTGATTCCATGTGACAGAGTAGAACTGCCTTATAGGGTTTTCTTGGTTCTAATATTTATGAAAGCAGATTGCCAGGTCTTTCTCCCACCAATTCAAAAATCAGAGAGGTATGTGAAGAAAAAAAGTTGTGTTGTTTTTGGTTTTTTATCCCACCCTCTTCATGTAACAAATAATAGTATTTTGGTGGGTACCTCTGCGTTCGTATCTCAAGGCTTTCATAAACCCATGAAAACACTGATTTACATGTTTGATTTTCTTTACATTTCTCATTTGGTTTGCTAGATGAGGTTGCTTTCTAACCTTTTTTTGCACTGGAATTGGAACTTGTTTAGATATATATATATTTTTCCTCCTTGCTTTCATTTAAATCATACTCTGGGGACCTTTCTCAGCTACTAGCAGACCTGCTGGTCCTTTCTTGTCCAGCCCTGCCCTGCTGAACTGTGACTGACTGCCCTCTCTTGCTGGTGCTGGGGGAGGGCCACGTGTAATTTGGCCTTCTCTTCTGTTTTTCTCTTCACTGAGGGTTAAAGGTGACTGGATCCAATTCAGCCAGCAGGTGTTTGTCAATGATTGCTGATGTATGGCAACTGTCCTTTGAACAGGACTCATGGAGCATTAGTTTATGAAGCGATCTGTCAAAGCAAGAAAAAGATTCTAGAAGTTGTAGAAAAAACAAACGGTGTTGTCAGGTTCACTCATGTGGACCCAAAACATCTTAGTGCTATTCCATTGAAGGATTTTTTCTTATGACTTGATATATTTAACTAGCCATTCCTAGAGCTGGAAAATCATTGCTTTTTTGGAGCAGGCTGATTTTTGTCTACCAATGACGTGCTTTTCAAGAGCAACTTTACTGATCAATTAGCTAGGTGAACAATACATGTAAAACAGATTGGGCAGCCACTGGGTGGCAGCAGAAATTTGATAAAATATACTGCATGAATATACTTTCTTATTTTATCCCATCTCTTATTGTTTCAGAATACTAAAAGACAGCATAATTTTCAGCAAAATCCTTTTTGATAAATAACATTCATCTAACTTATCTCTATAATGTAAATCAGCATATTCAACTATAAGAAAATAAACATTTTAAAACAATAGACCTTACTATTTTATGAAATTATTATAACATTTTAACATTACTCAGGATGACTTTGTAGATTGCCATAAGTTATTTTCCTAATAATTAAAAGTTGCTATTATTTTTAATAGCTTTAAAAATCTGCTAACAGGTCACACATATTCAGAGAAAAAATGTTGGAGAATTCAGAAAAGACATAGAAAAAAATAAAATTACTCAAAGTCTTCAAAACCAGAAATAATCATTGATAGTTATTTCCCATTATATAGGCTTAGTCTTCTTTAAAGTACAGGTAGTCCCCAATTTATAACAGGGTTCCATTCTGATGACTCTGTCATAAGCCATTTCTGACATAAGTCAAATTTCTTTCTTCTTTTTTCTTTTTTTTTTAGGTTCCATAGCCTGCTATAGGGCTTTGTTTTGAATAGTAAATCATAACATTGAACATCTATCAGTGAACATCTGAGAATGACAATATCAACAACAACAAAAAAAGTCATAAGCAGGGTTCATCATAACAGGAATGTGTCATAACTCGGGGCTACCTGCATAGTTTTGTTTTTTTCTGTCAAATAAGGTCATTTTAAAGTGTTTTTTTTTTTTTCACTTAATAGAGAACAAATTATTTCTCCATGTGATTAAATATTTTTTACAAGATTATACTTAGTGGTTGCATAAAATTCCCTCATATGGCTAAACTAATTTGTGTAACTAATTTCCTTTTGTTAAATATTTATGACTTTTTTGTAATATTTACTCTTACATTGTTGTTGGGTGCGGTCTAGTTGGTTCCGACAAATAGCAACCCTGTGTAATTCGCAATTCTTGTTATGCTTGAGCCCATTGTTGCAGCCACTGTGTCAATCCATCTCGTCAAGGGTCTTACTCTTTCTTGTTGACCCTCTAATTTACCTAGCATAATGTCCTTCTCCAGGGACTGGTCCCGCCTGATAGATTGTCCAAAGTATGTGAGATGAAGTCTTGCCATTCTTGCTTCTAAGCAGCATTCCGACTGTACTTCTTCCAAGACACAATTATTTGTTCTAGCAGTCCATGGTATAGTCACTATTCTTTGCCAACACCTAAAGGCATCAATTCTTCTTTGGTCTTCTTTATTCTTCGACCAGATTTTGCATGCCTATGAGGCTATTGAAAACACCATGGTTTGGGTCAGGCGCATCTTAGTCCTTAATGTGACATCTTTGTTTTTTAACACTTTAAAGAGGTCTTTTGCAGCACATTTGCCCAGTGCAATGCATCTTTTGATTTCTTGACTGCTGGTTTCATGGGTGTTGTTTGTGGATCCAAGGCAAAAGAAATCCTTGACAACTTCAATATTTTGTCCATTTATCATAATGTTGCTTATTGGTCCAGTTGTGAGGATTTTTGTGTTCTTACACTAAGGTGTAGTACATACTGAAGGTTTTAATCTTTGATCTTCATCAGCAAGTGTTTCAAGTCCTCTTCACTTTCAGCAAGCAAAGTTGTGTCACTTGCATATAGCAGGTCATTAATGAACCTTCCTCCAATCCTGACGCCACATTCTTCTTCATATAGTTCAGCTTCTCAGATTATTTGCTCAGCATACAGATTGAATAAGAATGGTGAAACGATACAACCCTGACACACACCTTTCCTGATTTTAAACCATGCAGTATTCCCTTGTTCTGTTTAAATGACTGCCTCTTGGTCTATGTACAGGTTTCTCATTAGCACAATTAAATGTTCTGGAATTCCCATTCTTCATAATACTATCCATAATTTGTTATGATCCACACAGTCGAATGCCTTTGCACAGTCAATAAAACACAAGTAAACATCTTTCTGATATTCTCTGCTTTCAGCCAGGATCCATCTGTCATTAACAATGATATCCCTTGCTCTATATGCTTTTCTGAATCCGGCTTGAATTTCTAGAAGTTTCCTATTGATACAAACACTTTTGAATGATCTTCAGCAAAATTTTACTTGTGTTTGGTATTAATGGTATTGTTCCATAATTTCCACACGCGGTTGAATCCCCTTTCTTTGGAATGGGCACAAATATGGACTTCTTCCAGCTGGTTGGCCAGGTAGCTGTCTTCCAAATTTCTTGGCATAGACAAGTGAGCACTTCCAGTGCTGCATCCATTTGTTGAAACATCTCTGTTAGTATTCTATCAATTTTTGGAGCCTTGTTTTCCGCCAGTGCCTTCAGTGCAGCTTCAACTTCTTCCTTCAGTACCACTGGTTCTTAATCGTATGCTACCTCCTGAAATGGTTGAATGTCAACCAATTCTTTTTAGTACAGTGACTCTGTGTATTCCTCCCATCTTCTTTTGATGCTTCCTGCATAGTTTAATATTTTCCCCATAGAATCCTTCAATATTGCAACTCAAGGCTTGAATTTTTTCTTCAGTTCTTTCAGCTGGAGAAATGCTGTGTTCTTCCCTGTTGGTTTTCTAATTCCAGGTCTTTGCACATGTCTTTATAATAACTTCGTCTCCTCAAGCCGTCTTTTGAAATCTTCTGTTCAGCTCTTTTATTTCATCATTTCTTCCTTTTGCCTTAGCTACTCTACGTTCGAGAGCAAGTTTCAGAGTCTTTTCTGACATCCATTTTGGTCTTTCTTTCCTGTCTTTTTAATGACTTTTTGCTTTCTTCATGTATGATGTCGTTGATGTCATTCCACAACTTGTCTGGTCTCCGGTCATTAGTGTCCAACGCATCAAATCTATTCTTGAGATGGTCTCTAAATTCAGGTGAGATATACTAAAGGTCATAATTTGGCTCTCTTGGATTTCCAATTTTCTTCAACTTCAACCTGACTTTGCATATGAGCAGTTGGTGGTCTCTTCTACAGTCGGCCCCTGGATTTCTTCTGACTGATGATATCGAGCTTTTCCATCATCTCTTTCCACAGATGTAGTCAGTTTGATTCCTGTGTTTCCATCTGGTGAGGTCCACGTGTATAGTCACTGTTTATGTTGGTGAAAAAAGGTATTTGCAGTGAAGGAGTTATTGGTCTTGCAAAATTCTATCATATAGACAACTGTTACTAATTTTGGAAACTAGGTAGATGATAGTTTTCAGCCTCCCAATGTTAAATGGTAAACTAATGTTTTATAAAGAGAGAAACTCTGGTGCACTGTGTTTTTAGGTTTTCGATCAGAACTTTTTGACCAGAATTACTTGGAGTACTGTGAATTAGAATCACAAGGGTGAGGCCCAGAAACCTGCATTTTAATGAACCACCTGAATTATTCCAATGCTCACTGAAGTCTCAAAACCATTGGTACTCTGAATAAAGCTATATAATTAGAGGACTTCCACAATGACTTTAAAAAGAAATGTACAAACTTGGAAAAACATTTACATTTTGTTTGGCCTACTTGCTTTATTAACTGGAAATGAAGACATACCTAAGGTTATGTCAAGGGAATACTGGCGATTATAAAGAGTCCATTTCCAATTTTAAAATGAAGGTTTGGACACATGCCTCTTTGAATACTAACTAGCTGCCATCTGCCATCAAATGAACTAAGACTCACGGCAGCCCCATGTGAGTCAGAATAGAACTGTGCATAATAGAGTTTTCAATGGCTACGTTTTTGAAAGTGGATTACCAGGCCTTCTTTCCAAGGCACCGCTGAGTGGACTCAAACCTCCAACCTCTCAGTTAGGAGCTAAGAGGGTGGTTTTCACCACCCAGGGACTCTAAAGATCATTAATTGTGAGTATAATTGCAACAAACATTACGCTAAGCAGTTTACACATACTGTTGCTGTCCCTCACATCAATCCTGCTAGGTCATCTGTGACTCCATTTTTATGGATAAGCTCAGGTGGTCATATGAGTTAAATAAGTGAACCCAGGCTACATTGTCTGTAAATGTCGCAATCTGAATTGAGACAAGTCTTTCGGATTCTACCACCTGTGCTCATTTAACTCTGGAACACTGCGAGGCTGTCAGCAGAAAGGTATAGGTATTGGTAGGCAGGTGAAGTTTCTTTCAAGTTCGATTAGAGAGTTAGTGTACAGTTACTGGTTTGTCTCTTCCTCATGCTACTTAAAAATGGCAAGGACATATTTCACAGCTGATGCTGTCATTCATCATAGAGTTTATTGAGAGGCAAACCTTAAATTTATATGATCTTTTGATTCTGTTTTTTAGCTTGGTGTTTAGTTTTTGCATTTTTAGATGCTGGCATTGTCAACTACAGCTCATATAGTGGTGCATACATTGTTCCGAGGTTTTAGAAAACGTAATGAAATACTCAAGCAAAAAACAGACAAAAAATATATCCCTGCTGACAATTTCCATAAAATTTACAACTACTCGTGACTAGAAGTGGGCTGAGGCAGAGAGGATGACTCTGCTCCAGAATTAATTTCTCTGCCACAGCCCCATTCTAGTCATGACCAAAATAATCAAACCCAGTGCCATCAATTCCAACTCATAGCAACCCTATAAGACAGAGTAGAACTGCCCCGTAGAGTTTCCTAGGAGCGCCTGGCAGATTTGAACTGCCGACCCTTTGGTTAGCAGCTGTAGCATTTAACCACTACACCACCAGGGTTTCTTTCTAGTCATGAGTAGTTGTAAATTTACCTAGAACTGACATTTACATAGAACTTCATGGTTTATAAGAGAATGGCCTTTGGAGACAGTCCTTTCCAGTTTACTTAATACACCTGATTCTTTATTTCCTTAATGAAAATGGGGATCATGCCCCCTTATTAGCTCTCAGAGGTGGTTTCAGAGCTTCCAAGGCTCTAGAAGAGGACTTTTAATATCTTGTTTGGTGAATAAGTAATATGACTTTTTATTGAGAGTCTAATAACATGGATCAGGGAAAATCATTGATTTTAATCATTCATTGGAAAAGTTATACTTCTGTTTCAAGTTGAGGCTTTGAAAACAGCCAACTCCATGAGTCATGTAGGAGCCATGGAAAATGGAAGACTTAGTAGGCTCATTATTTTGCCATCTGTAAGAGCCAAAGCTTCTGAGAAGGCCATTCTGAGAATTAGAGATAATTTTGTAAATTATCAACCACACTATACTAAGTATGTACACTACATTATCCTAAGTCCCAGGGCTTTATATTTGTGTCGCCTCTCCCCAAAAGTCTCCTCCAGCAGATGTCCGTTTGGCAGATCCCTCATCTTCTAATGTTTTTCAAGTCTTTACTTAAATGTCACTTTCTCAGTGAGACCTTTCCTGGGTACCGTATATACATTTACAACTTCCACATCCTGATATTTATGCTTTACTATGCTGTTATTTCCCTCCATAGCACTTACCACTTTCAAACATATTCTATGTTATGTATTTATCTTATTACTCGTCTCCCTCCACTAGACTAAAAACTCGGGGATTTTTGACAATTTGTTCATTGCTGTACCCATAGTACCCAAGACACAGCCTGGCACAGTGGAAGCTGACAATATAAACATCTGTTGTATGTATGAATGGACTATCCTGTGATGCATGATGGGAGGTGCAACAGAAACCAAAACAAACGTGACATTATAGCTGCTCTTCAGTTGACTTCTTCCCGGTGACACACACAAGACTCACTATACATAAATGGTAGCTATCTATAGCTATCAAGGGGCCCTGGTGGTGCAGGGGTTAAGTGCTCAGCTGCTAACCGAAAGGTTGGCAGTTGGAACCCACCAGCTTCTCTGTGGAAGAAACATGTGGTAGTCTATTCCTGTAAAGATTATGGACTAGGAAACCCTATGGGGCAGTTCTACTGTCCCGTAGTGTCACTATGAGTAGGAATCAACTTGATGGCAATGGGTTTCATTTTGGTTTGTCCTTAACTATAAAATATAATGCAGGGAGTGTTGAAGAAGGAACACAGAAATCTGTATTCTACACAGTTCAGGGAGATATTTGCTGCCCATGCAGAAACTAACCTCTGCAGATTTGCATAAATCTATTTGACGAACTATGGGTCAGGAAATCAAGTTTCTCATTATTAAAGTTATCATTCATTCTTGGTAATATTTATAGAAGCCAACTGAAAACCATAAGATCAGGTCAAATCAATGTGCTGAAGTAGATTTTAAATGTCTATGGTCACAGCCATAAAATAAACAGAAATGTTCCCTGTGAAAACATTATGATGCATGATCATATGTAAGAATAGCCAGTTGCAAAGCCTAGTTGTTCCTCCCTGATTAATTCATTTGCTATTCACTTAAAACAACAAAATAAATAATTTACTAGGTCCGGGGCAAAGAGCTGTAAATCAAAAGTCTCATATTTTAGTAAGCTTTTAAGTTTTTTTTTTTTTAGCATCCCCTAGCTAATCTGAATATAAAAGTACAGGAAAAATAATCTCTGACTTAGCTAGAAAATAACCTTGGTTTTCCCGAGAAGGTCTAGCAACAAGGATGTTAACGCACATTACCAGCTACTGCTACAATAGTGAAAGCCACATGGAACGTACAGAGGCTGGTTTACCTTTTCTGGTCAATCATGCCAGGCACGAAACCACAGTCCTAAAGCAAGCTCGACCATCTGTGCTGTTTTCGCCAGCGCATCCAAATTTGGTGACAAACCATTCTCCCTACAAGGCAGTCTTTGTATTTTTTCCATTTTAAATGAGAAAGTAGAATTTCCCCAGTCACCAATGCAGAAAAGCATTTTGTTTCTTATACTACATTGCCTAAATATTTTGACTCTGGGCTTGAATGAAATGGTCATGAAATTAAGACTTACTTCAAAGGAGGCTTATCTATCTTTCCAAAACTCTTATTGTGTCAATTATTCCACTCCCTACCCGCCCCCCCCCCCCCCGCAGTCCACAATCTATACTGGAAAAGAGGATGTTTCCTGAGAAGGTACGTGTGAATGGCCCTTTCTGAGAAAATTCCATCCATTTTATAATGATGTTTCATGGTACAGCGCTAAACAACAACACACTAAAGAAATGGCTTATAATTCCATTTTCCTTAAAGAATCAAGGCATCGGTAAAACGTCGTATCCTTCATTGAAAAGCAGCTAGCAGAAAGGTAGTGATCAAAATACTGTTTGCTCATTGAATGTTGGATGAATCTTGGCACAGAGAGTGCCCAGTCACTAAAAAAAACTAGATTCACCTTAAAGTAATGAATGTCAAGGAGTGAACTCTGCAGATATTCAGTGAGATGACACAATCTCAGCTAGAAAGGTAAGTCAAAAAGCATCTCTTCTTGGAAACAGGGAAATAGTTTTTCACTAACCCTAAGCTTATAAGGAACAAGTTAGTATTCGAGGAAATACAGCAGAATGCTCCTTAGAAGCAAGAATGGAGACTCTTGCTTACTTTGGACACGTCATCAGGAAAGATCAATCTCTAGAAAAGGACATCATGTTTGTTTAAGTCAGTGAAAATGAGAGAAACCCTCCATGAGATGAATTGACATGGTAACTGCAACAATGGGCTCAAACATAACAATTGTGAAGATGGTATAGCGCTGGGAATCATTTCTTTGGTTAAGTCAGTGGAAGTGAGGGAAATCCTCCATGAAATGAATTAACACTGTGATTGCAATGATGGACTCAAACACAGCAGTGATTGTGAAAATGAGGTAGGACCCAGGCAACGTGTCACTTTTTTAAACCTAGGGTCGCTAGGAGTCACAGCTGACTCACCGGCAACTAACAAGTTTATAAGTAAATTTCTTAATACTTCAAAATACCTTCAAATAGCTCCTTATTAAAATACTTAAAACACTAGTTGTCAGATGACTTTAAGACAAATGTTTAAAAGTAGGAAGTGAAAAAAAATGACTTTGTCCTATAGGGACAAGATGGCGAGTCAGATACTGAACAGGAATGTACATAACTCAAAGTCATGTTCCCACAGCTGGGGCGCAGTAATAGTACAGCGTAGGTCACCAGGTGCTACAAAGTGTGCTAACAGCTATCATTTCTGCTCCCAGTTACCATCTGGAATTACAGGAACAGTAGGATTCACTTACACAGGCAAACAGGCTTTGCTTGAACAGATAAGGGTACAAGTGAAGTTTATCTCCGGCACTATATATCCTGGTGTTATCTGTTGACTGCCTCTTCTCTGCTTTTTCATTTTCCCCAATGACTAAAACGTTTCCTTCCTGTGATCAAGCAACAGCATGAAAAGCTCTAATCACTCCAAAGTACTGGATGAGTCATTTGTAAGTTCCCTGACTTCAGTCCATACCTGCAACTTGCATGACAGAACTAATTTTTTGTTATCCTATCTGAACCGTATTGAATAATATGAATTGTCAGGGGCAATGTCATGTCCTTTAAAAAAATTAATAGCCAACATTGCAATTTATACCACGGCATTACCAATTTTTGTTCTAGTCTCTGTAATATCGACTTTTTAATATAGGAATAGGTATTACATCAATTAAAAATAGTTTTTGTAGGTAGAAGAAGCCTATGGTTTGTGTGTTTTCTAACGTTCCTCTCTGAAAGTAAACATCCTCTTTCGCCATCTGGTGGATGAACACATGTAAACATTTTCCATGTAGATAAAAAACGCAGTTGAATCCGGGTTAATAGTCCTATGTTCAATGCTTTCAGATTCATCTCACTGAAATATATGCATATATCTTTAACCTATGTAAATGTAACTGAAGCAATTTGGTTCTAACGGTTTGCAGTATTTTATTCAAATAACTCTAGCCATAATGTTTAATGTAGGATAAAAAAAATCAAACCAAGCAATTCTTTTAAAAAATCATTCTCTATACTATTCATTTTGAAAAAGATAAAATATCATAGTAACAATGTGTCTGATCTGAAAGCTTTTTGTACAAAGAATTAACAAGATACTTACAAAAACAAAAAGTTCCAAGTATATTTTTAAATGGTAAGCAGAGCACAGTTAATTCCAATGGGTTCAGTTATAATTTTTACTGTTTTAAAAAGTTCTAACTGCTAAGTTGACAATTTACCATACCAAAAGGAATAGTAGGTAAATTTAACCATATACTGTTTCCTGTCATTTTTTTTCTTAAAAATTTCAATGTAATAATAGTACATTATACTATCTATGGGGCCCTGGTGGTGCGGTGGTGAAGAGCTCAGCTGCTAACCAAAAGGTTGGCAGTTCAACTCCACCAGCCACTTCTTGGAATCCCTAGGGGTCAGTTCTACTCTGTCCTGTATGGTAACTATGAGTTAGAATCAACTCGATGGCAACGGGGTTTTTTTTTCTTCCTATTGCTGTATTTATGTATATATACAACCTCATTCATCAAAAAATTTAAAAATGACAATGATTTCATGTTTCATTTCTTTATTTTCTTCTGAATATTTTAATATTGAAACCCAAATTGTTACTTTGAGAAAGGGAAAAACAGAGAAACATGAAGAGACGACGTTTCATTTAACTTATGGTATCGTGAGCAGTCACTTTCGTAGGCAACACTTTTTTTTTTCCTTTGTAGAAAAGAAATAAAAAACAAACAGCACCATTAAAGAATGCATGATCCCTGAATTCTAAACAAAACACTGTCTAAAAATTTTTAAAATGCTTGTTGCACTCAGTCACATTTAGTCAGGTATCAAAGCAAGCATAACAGTATGAAATTGTAGCAGTCTGACAGAATCAACTGCTCCCCCTTCTGAGGGTTTTACACACCTTTTCTGAGTTTTTCCTGTGGGAATAATATATTCTTTGGTAGAGGACTGAAGGAGGGTTTTACTTTTCTGTATGCTGATACAGAATGTCTGTGTACGTTC
This sequence comes from Elephas maximus indicus, assembly GCF_024166365.1. Lineage (NCBI taxonomy): Eukaryota > Metazoa > Chordata > Mammalia > Proboscidea > Elephantidae > Elephas > Elephas maximus. The sequence goes on along the minus strand of NC_064829.1, from coordinate 41,401,372 downwards.
AGGGCCTTCACCCCCAATCTGTGTTTGTCATGCGTGTTATGTGTGGGTTGATTTCACATTTCGCTGTTGTAAAACTGTAGGAGTAATACCGCCTTTAAAAAAAAGGCATTAAATGGCTAACGTCAAACAGATGTAAACATTCAGAATACTGACCAAAAAAAAAAAAAAATACATAGACACAATAAAACAAAACTCTACTGAAAATATGAATTAGATTAGGTTTCCATGAAGCAGGGGGAAAAAATACAGCAGTACAAGAAAATGATGGCAACCAAGTAAAGCACTTTCTTTGAAACATTCTTGAACAGTCAAATACAATGAAGTTTTCCTACAGTCTAAATTATTCTGCAACTATCAAATATAATACAAAGCGAAATAGTATGTGCTATAAAAAAGCAGCTCCTTTAAATTATAGTAAAAACACTTTTTGTTCTTTTTTTTTTTTTTTTTTACAGTGACAGAGCATGAGGACTGAAGACACGATTTTTAAATTCAGTGACATTTTGGCTACTTCGGCCCCTGACAGTCTGATGAGTTCCTTGTCTAAGGCTCTTCACATTGATCTCTGGAAACACAGACGGACAGTGACTCTGGGCTCTGCCCCTGCAGTGCGGGGATTCCCACTGGGCAGCTAACATGGTGCAAGGCCTAGAGATGATGCAACCCTAAAGCTGGTTTCAAGCGTCTCAGGGCTTCGCCGTATATACCACGGAGCAACTGGGAAAACAGAGATCACAGTAACTTCCTCTTTTGAAACTGTGCTACTGTAAAGAAAACGGGGCTGCGGCATCATGGAATTCTCACTCGACTGCATTATAAAGCACCATATGCACCAACTCGTTTGTTTTTGTATGATTCTTTTGAACTGAATGAGAATACCCGAGGTCCAGAAATCAACCAAACCTTCTGTAGCTCATTCCAGAAACACACACCGCTACAAAGTCTTTATAGCAACAAGGCTCAACCTCAGAGGTTTTCAAGTTTTGTTTTGTTCTTTTTCCTTAACCTAGACCTTAGCAGGGAAACATTATATAAAACTATGGTGCTCAGTTTACCAACATTTCTGCTGTTCTCACTTTGGGAAGGGAAAGGATGTATTTTCATTTTGAAAATGAATTTGCATCAGAAAGTTCTTATTAACATGGCCATGAACTACCTAAATATGTCTTTGTACACCTCAGGCATATGCATATCACAGAGGAAGAGATTGGGGAATTGCAGTTTTTTCCTTCCTCTTCTTCAAAAGTGCTACTTAGGGAAATACATCTTTTGAGACTCAAAAAAAAAAAAAAAAAAAACCCATGTTACATGTGCAAGTCCTAGTCCTGACAGGGATATAATTGGGTCCAATAGCCAGGACAATGCACATACTAAAATCCACACACTACACCACACTAACCATGTAGTAGATAACATAGTCACTCCATTTGCACATAAGCAGACACCTGTGGAAATCGGGAAACGAGGCATCTTACTAGCCTAATTCAAACATACTGGTTTTTGTATATTAAATGCATACCTACAGAATATTTGACCCACATTTTACTTCTCGATCTATTTTTTTCCTTCTCACTGATTTTTTTTAGCCCAAAGATATTGTTTTTAATAATTAAACGATATGAGGACACCAGGAACCTGAACTAAGACAAAAAAGAGCAAGAGCACAGAAAAACTGCTTTTACTAGAATGCTCTCTTCAGTCTTAAGTGACAGAATCCATGAGCTACCACCAGCTGAGTCTCTAAATCTATCGTGTGAAAAATCAAAACATATGGAAGGACACTTTTCTTCATCCCTAGTAAGCAACGTGCAGGCAGTTGCTGATAATGAACTCAGTACCACATCGGCCTCAATTGTACCTCACACACGGTACGGTGGTTTTTGTAGGCTGCAGTCTCTTTCAACGCCACGTCAGTTACTGGTGTGATATTTCTCAGTCCTGCAGGTGTAGACAGTATCTGACACTAATACAGTGGTGGCTGAATTTGGAAGTAATTGGCATATGAGTGTCTACATTTCACGGGTGCCGTACCGTGAGACCAGAGCATTGTCTTCTGAATCAAGGTAACACCAGAGCCACGCCGACCATAAAGACACCAATAGGGATGCCTCCTCAATACAACCTGGCACGCTGAGTTAACTAAGGATTGCTGGAATTTATTCTGAATTCTTCTGGAAGGGTTGGTTAAGTGCATTGCTAATTTTCTCAGTGGCAATTTTTTTTTTTTTTTGGTTCATTTTAACGTGAAAAACAGAACTGGCAGTACTGAAGCACCGAATTTGGGCCATGGAGGCAAGCCTTTTCCTTTCTTTAAAGATAAAGTTATCTTTCAGTATCAGCAATTTGTTACTAAAAATGACGTCTCCATCACCTAAAGAAATTTGGCAACATCACAATAAATATGGAGAAAAACACATACCATAGATTATAAAAAAAAAAAAAAAAAAATCACGTTTCTTCCCCCCGCCCCGCAGGAATGTAATTTCTGCTCATTCCAGTTAATCTTTAAGACATTTTAAGTGAATGTTGAAAAGTTTACATTGATCAAGATGATCCCATGTGAAAATACCTGTCATTTCTTACCCTGGAACAAAAATGATTTTCCTCCATGCTTTTGTTTTTATTCCACGGCCACAATCAATCAATGGGTTAATGGCAATCCATGTTTTGTGCTCTGTAATCTGAAGTTAAAAGGGCATGGTTTTTGTTTTCTTTCATCTTCCCACAGTGTGCATGTGCTTTTGAACTTGCTTTAGGGAACAGGGCCTCCTGAACTACAGCTGGTTTCCGGCTGATGGTGGCCAAAGTATATGGAAAGTCGCTAAAATACTCAACACTCGGGCTTTACTGGATAAACACTGACGATAGTTGTAAGATGCAGTATCCCTTTTTCAAAAGCAGTTCCAACTCCCCCTGAATATGAAGAATGCATTGAACGGACCTGAGGAAAAAAATAAAATAAGCAATTCCTAGAACAATTATTAAAATGAGGGCTATTTTCAGAGTCAAATATATTTATATAGACCATAAATCATGAGAAAAAAAGTGTTCAAAAGAAGGTCAACACTTTAGCCTTCTGTAGTCCCTTTTATCATCAATGACACTGTAAAAAAGAGGTGGCCAACCTCTACAAAGGCCAGAACACACTGGTGTCATCAAAAAAGGGCTACAGTAACCTCCCTCCAAATTTTAATATCTAGTAATTATATCAGAATGAACAAAATGGTCTAATATTTACATTACCAGCCTATTTATATATTTCTTGCATATATAGCATTTTATTTCTGTTTGTTTTTCATTTTAGGCATTTCTTTTTCACAATTGCTCTTAAAAGCATATGGGCCTACCACTCTCCATTGGCCAACGATCTTACATTATCAGGTGATAAAGGGCCAGAACCGGATGACTGGACTTGAGGCCCACGTTACAATTTCAAGTCTAAGACACACTTTACTACACTGCACATACAAAAACCCAGGGCAGAGCCAGATATTCTGTCACAGTCTGTAACAGCAGAGGGAAGAAAAATAATGACAGTGGGTTTCAATAATATACCTCCTTTAATGTATCATCTTCTATGATATGAGTAAACACAAGGAATCATACATTTAAATCAGATTCCCCTTTCCAAGGAGAATTTAATCAGGGTGGTAAAGGCAGGTCCGGGAGAGTCCATTGTGACAACTCTTGCTGTAACAGCTAATCTATAGACGACTGCAAAATCACCTTCGATCACTTTGACCATTGTCTTTCTACATCAGCATTTCTGGTTATTATAAAGTAAAATTTTCCTTTTCCTGGCTACAACCACCAACCAGTTGCCATGGAGGCACTTCTGGGTGGACTCGAACCTCAACTTTTTGGTTAGCAGCCGAACGTATTAACCATTTACACCACCCAAGGGCATCTACCTACACCTAGGCAAAAAAAAAAAAAAAAAAAGGAATTGGGCAGTGACCTGTTGGGCAGTGACCTGTATACACATGGTCCGAAACTTCCGGAAGCTGGGGAACGGCAACTGAATTTGTAAAAGGCATGCTGCTGAACCATTCGGTTGGGATGCACCCTCCCCTCTACAAGGAATGCAAGAGAACAATAATCCCATGGAGCAAAGAGAACATGCTACAAACTAAAATAAATTAGCATGACATAAAACACCAAGTTATTCAATTTGTTGTTGCTGATGCCGCTTGGCTTTTCCGTGGTCAAAAGGGATACTGCATCTTTCACTTAACTTAGCTCTTATCGTACAACCAGGCAAGCTACACAGAGTTTTGAAGGCCCTATGCAGTCGTCATGGCAGAAGGCCCCACAGCCTCTGCACACAATCATGGCTTTCAGCCGGCAAGAGCATTTCAGTTCCAACTCCTCGGCGTTGTTGCTGTCGGCAAAGTTCTGGACAGGCATCTGAGTGTTCTGACCAGGCAGGCCCGTGGCAGGATTGGCGCCACTTCCCAAAATCCCAATGGACTTTTCAATTGCTGATGCTGCCCTTTTGAAGCTCGTGCTACCAAAGTGTATTGTGGGGTAATTTCCACAGAGCTGCTGCTGTTGCTGCACCTGCATTTTCTGAGCAGTTAATTGGGTAAAAGGCTTTTGCGGCTCAGAAAGCAAATAGGAAGAGAAATCTGCATTTTTTAGAGCAAATGCTTTCAACTGTTCTTTCATTTCATTCTGGTCATAGGAAACTTGTTTCATGCCCAGTTCGCAGCTGCTGCTTAAGCCTTCCTCAAAAGAAAGAGGTTCCGATTTGATATTGCTACATATGCCTGCAGACTGTGGCCAACTAAGTCTTTTAGTGGTTTCCATGGTAACTGGTGGCTGTTTTTGATCGGCCAGGACTTCTGCATTAGGAAGAGGTGGAGGTAGTGGAGGTGGTGGTGGGGGCGGTGGGGGTAGAGCCAGGGGGGGGAGGGGGAGGGGGAGGGGGAGGTGGCGGGGGTGGGGGATGCACGAGTGCTTTGTTTGGCATTGCGTGTGCGGCGCCCCCCACGTCATCGCCTTCTTTGATGGGTATGCTGGGAGATAACATGTTGGCTAACCTTAGCTGGTGAGGTGCTGAAGAAACACCGACCTCTCCCAATCCCTTCTGTTCAAGATGCCTGTTGAAGGCAAACGCACTGCAGCCCGCTGGGGTCTTGGAAGAGGCCTGTAACAGGGCTGCAGTAGGCATGGGGCCCCTTGCAGCCATAGGCATTTGGTAAAACTGCTGTCTGTGTGAGGTAGCAGCTTCAGGGTGGAAGCTGCCATTCTTGTCAACATGAAATAGGTTCTGCTGGAAGCTACAGGAGGGGAGCAGCCGCTTCTGCTGTTTGACCTCAGGGCTGTGGGCAATTCGGTTTTGCGCCGAGTGCTTGTTGAGCCACTCTTGTTTAAATGGCTGGCTGTGTCCTAGCTGGTTCATGCTGGAGTTTACGACACAAGGCACCCCTTTCACATCTGGGTCCACCAACAGCTTCCCTGGTTCACATTTGATTTGAGCGTGTTCCCCAACAGTCCTGGCCACCCTCTTTTTGGGGTGGTTTTCTCGCTTTCTCATCTGGAGTGGTGCAAGAGTTCCCGCCAAGTAGCCCTTACCATCTGGATTTGGAGAGCTGGATGGCATTTCCACAATGTTCCTCTCTGGTGCTGTTTTACCCACTGAGGTAGTTTGAAGAGGCAAAGGAAGCCTGTTAATTTCGAGCTTGGCTCCCAGTCTGGGCTGCGGCAACACTTTTTCCAAAGGCAGGTTGCCCTGTAGTAACTGTGTCACCAGCGGATTGTTAGCCTCCACGGATGACAGACGGCAGCTTGTGCTCCCTGTGCTAGGAACCCTTTTCAGGGTGTCTGTAGCCAAGGAAATTGCCTCTTCCATGGAGCTGGAGCTGGAGCTGGAGCTGGAAGCCTTTGTGTTCTGTGTTTGCTGCACACCAGAGGTTACCTCTGTCACTGGAGGTGGCAGCTCAGGTCCAGGAAAGTCTTCAGTGTCCATTCTGAAGCCCTTGTCCACTTCATGAGGTTCGGATTTTACAGGGAGTGTGACATTTGTTATAAGATTCCTGGTGTGAAGTTCTGGCACGTGGGAGTAGCTGGCGTGTTCGGTTTTGATAGTCTTTGGACAGCTCTGTTCTAGATATTCTTTCTGTTTACTTGAACCCGAGTGGCTAACCAGAGGCTGTCCCGTGTTCCTCATTCCATCATCATTCCAGCAAATCCGGTTGCCTGGGTTATACTGATTGCTACAGGTTGTGTCTGCTTCACTTTTGAAAGTAGCTGGGCCACATGTCTGCTCAGGAAAGCTACGACTAGGCACAGGTACCTCGTTCAATTTGTCTGGGACAACAAGGGGTAATTCTTGGAGACTTGTGCAGGTGGCCTGCAAGGCTTTACAGTCTTGTTTTGCTGCAGAGGCAGCAATGAAACTGGAACCATGATCTATGCTTTCATTTGCAACTGGCTCGGGCCTACTAATAACTGACACCTGGGGACATGCCATGGGTTGTATGGGTGCCTCTGTCCTCACTGACCTGCTCTGGAGGTTCAAGCTGGCTTCTGCACTTTCAATGGAGACAGTCAGAGACAAACTGGAGGTCAGAGTGGTGCTGTGGTCCACGATGACTTTACACGGGATTGATCTGTTAATGGTTGCTGGTGCAAAGCCCCCTGGTGGTTGCTGAGGTTTTCCAGAATTATCTGCTCTGGTTTGAGGCCCTGCATTTTTGTCCAAGCTTTCAGCACTTAACTTGGGAGGATTACCATAAGAGTTTATCGTGAACATGTTCCCAGTAAACATTGCAATGGGTGGGCGTGCAACCAGAGAGTCTGTGACTGCGACGGAGTCACTGCAGCTGAGGGCCGCTCTCACAGTGGTACCCATGGATATGGTGGCCTGGTCTTCACTCCCAGGTATGGCTATCTTCTCAGAAGGAAATCGGTTGTTAATTCCTGTTGGGGGAATCAAGACAGAGCTAGTGGAGAGATGGTTTGGCAAATTATTTCCAAGAGAGGGAGTTGGCACAGAGGTGTATGGACTGGAGACTAAGCTACTAGCACTGCTGCTCGATATCAGCAACTGCTTTTCATCCACAGAGCTCGATATGCTTGAGCTCTCCGTAGCGGCTGGAATGGGAGTATTTTCAACACATTTTGGTATAATGGCTATGCATGGAGTGTCAGCTGCCTGGATGGTTTTTAACATGCTTATATTACAAGCAGAAATGGTAGTGTTTGCGCTGTCAACAGACATTAAAACAGAGGATTTATCGACAGAACCCACAAAGGGATGTTCTTTAATTGTTCCAGACATAGCAGTGCTGCAGACAGACACGGGGACAGAGTTTTTATTAAAAAGCATGGGCACACTGCTATTTTCAGAAGAGGTAGATGAAACAATTTTCTCAGATAAATGTGACACAGGTATATTGTCGTCAGAACTATGCACAGATGAGTCAGTGGCAGTTTCTGGAGCTTTAGGTGGGTTAAGAGACTGCTGTAATACAGTGGTGGTCTCCCGGAGGTGCACTGACTTGTTGTTGGGAGATCTGCAGTTTGGATTAACAATAATGACACCAGTTGAACCTTCAATTTTTGGTTCTGGAGTAGAAGAGACTTCTAAGTTTGGAAGCCCTTCCTTGGAGCTGAGCTGGGGCAACCGAGCCTCTTTAGTGGTCTGAAAGAGGTGGGCTCGGGCTTGATGCTTGGCGAAGAGCTTAGCCTTTGTCTGCTCTTTGATATGTGCCAGAGTTCTTGCTTTTCCACCTTCTCCTGGGCTCCCCATGGCTCCAGAGACGATGCTTGCGGCAGCGGCTACAGCGGCGGCAGCAGCAGCCTCTCGCTGAGCCCTTGCTTGCTGGGCACGGGCCTTGATATCTGCGAGGGTCCTGGCTCCCGTGTTCCTCCCACCACTCATGGATGTGCTAGTGGATGCTCGGGACTCTGGTTTAGAGATGGGTTGGCTCTTGATAATAAAAGGTGGTCCAATTTTGGAAAGCTGGATCTAAAGGAAGGGGAGAACGAAAACATGAAGTGTTTCGTATGCAATTACAAAGGAGGCGTGTAGAATGTGCTAATGCAAGGGCAAGGACTGGCTGCATTTGCTAATACTGTGGAACGAACTACCCGTATGTCCCCGAAGGAGCTTTTAGGGTATAAAGCAACAATAAATGTAGCACGGATGTGAAAATTAAGTTTTTAATCTGTTTTTAATCTATAAAAACTTCAACCGGTGACTTCTTTTGGCAGGGAAATGAAGAACCCTTTTAATGCCTATATAAAAGCAAACAAAGTGAATGCTTCCTAAAATGATGTGAGCTGTTTTAAAAAGACAGTTTTTAAATTATTGTTCTTGCTGGCTTGAAACGTTGGGGTGGGGCCTTAACTCGACTTGAGTTTTACCTTAGTTTGGTCCAAAGAAAAAAGCCCTGGCCAAGAAGTCAGGCAGCTAGAATTCTCATCCTGGATTTACACAAAGGAGCTTTGTGATCCTTCTCAAAGAACTGTGTACCTCAGTTTCTCCTAGCACCACACTGGGCCAGGGACTGTATGGTTTTTGTGTATTCCCACACCACCTCACACACTGCCCTACACCTTTATAATAAGTACACAGTAAAAGTTCGTAAACTCAGCTGTAAAATAAAACTTTTCTGGTCTATTTCCTTCACAGAGCTGTTATAAAGATGAAATGAGACTATATTTGTGAGAGTGCTTGGATTCCCAAAAGGATTTTACCATTAAGTTTTCATAAAAATAAGGGTTCTGTCCCTAAGAGAGTATGGGTTGTCCAGTTTCTTCTGGCACTGATAATCCACAACTTGATGAATTAGCTCAATGACACAACCCACACTGTTACCTACTCATGCAAATGAAGACACCCATAGAGTCACGGTTATAAAACTCATGACCAAACTCATGAGACCCAACAATGAAAATCAGGTCCCAGGGCTGTGACGCTTTAGTCACTAACAACATTCTTAGAGCCATAGATTTGTAGAGCTGGAAGGGATCTGATTAAAACCTCTCACTTGACAGTTAAAAACACTTGAGTGTATATAGTCGTCTCCCCTGGGGTCATGTAACTCAATTCAGTGCTGTTTACATGTACTACGATTTCTTTTCTCCCCCTAGGAAAAGCTTTCACTACAGAGCTTATATCTTCTCTTCTTAACACATGAATATTTACATTATCGTCACCTGACACACATTACAGGATCACATCAATTTAGAATTATGCTTGGAGAGTCTGACAGATGTAATTATCTTCCTGAGCTAACCCAGTTCTCATTTTCAAACTGCTTGTAAAGTCTCTCTTCTAACCCAAAGCCTTCTAAGAAAAGATGAATTTAGTGAGAAGGATTCGCTTTTCCCTGTTAAATATTTTCCTTAGTCTAAAAAGTTAAAAACAATTAAAAAACTTAAAACTGGATATATTTAAGCAAGAACTTAAAAGCCAAGCAACCATCAAATATACCTATAGTCTCTCTCTCACCTACCTACCTTCTCACTCACCTACCCAACTACCCATCTATCTATCGTCTGTCTTTAAATAAAATGCATGTAACTTTGAAAATAGGCTTTTGACATAGAAAAATTAGGCTGGTGTATTTAAAAATATTTCTTATAAAAAACAGATTTATATTTTTCTTTCCATTGCTTCAGAAATTAGAATGCATAGTAGGTTTTTGGTTGAAGTTTAATGTTCATCTTTTAGATCTTTATTCAGCAGGGAGTGTTTTATTAAGTAGAATAACTATGACCATACTCTTACAAGTCTATCTTGTAGAGTTCAGGAGACACCTACAAAAAGTAGATTTCAGAGCATAGCCAAATTAGCGAAAGAGAGTAAGAAAATAGGTTGAATACATTTAGGCTCCTAGACCAATACTATAACGGAATAACCAATTTTTATTTTAGAACAAAATAAGTGGACTTAGATAAAAGCATCACATGTATGCAAATTAACTGTTGTTGTTAGGTGCATCAAGTGGGTTCAGACTCAGAGCAACCCGCGTAAACAACAGAACAAAACACTGCCCAGTCCTGCACCATCTTCACCATCTTTGCTATGCTTGAGCCCACTGTTGCAGCCACTGTGTCAATCCATCTCATTGAGGGCTTTCCTCTTTTTCGCTAACCATCCACCTTACCACACATGATGTCCTTCTCCAGGGACTGGAAATCCTAATGGGTAGGATTTCTCAAAATACTAAACTGAGGGATTCTCTTTAATTAACCTTAATTTTGAATTCACTTAGGCAGAGCCAATTTACAGAAAAGGTGTGTTTTCCAAGAGTTAAAATCTACCTGAAATCAACTTTAAGTATATAAATTGGAATATCTATCTACAGGGATTTAATATTTTTGTGAAGTTAAAGACCTCTTTACTATCTTGGGAATACAATGACAGGATTTGTATATTTATACGTCTACAGCATTTTCCCTCAGGGTTTGCAAAGCAATTTCATTGGTTTATTCAAGAATTATTAATGAGGTCCTGCTCTAAGCCAGGTCCTCTCTGCTAGGCAACAGTGGTGTTCACTGCTTGTTGGATAATGAATGAATGATATGTACCTTCATGTCTCTAGTGCAAGCCTCTGACTTTTGACTATTTCTTTCTCTAGTCCCGCTGAACTTTTATAAGATACTGAGTTATCTTTCCAGTTTCCCTGAGTTTATGTAGGTTTCTGTCCTAAACTTTGGAATCCCCAGTGTCTCAGCGTCCTGAAAGCTCCTCAAGACTCTAGTGTCCTCTCCCCAAATCTTAGTCCTTAATCACTGATGTCTAAACACATATACATATCTGATCTTCTCATATGAGTTCAATGCACAGTCTTAAAAAGATCATTTAATATTAGGCTGCATAATGGTAGGATTATATATAAACTGACTTTATATATATATATCTACATCTATATATATAAAACCTGGATGAAAACTACTTTAATATTGAAAAATTAAGTACTTAATCACATAAAACAATCACATTGACTAGGAAAAACCTATCTATCAAATCACACTTTTCTTAATGCCATACCTTGAGAGGTGGAACCCTGGGCTCCTCTCTTGGAGGCTGTTCTTTCTCAGGTGGGCTGCTAGATGATACGTTACGGGTTGACTGATCATCTTCTATCCTAGCTCTCTTTTCCTTACAGATTCCAAAGCTGTGCTGCTCTGCAGTTTTCCTTTTTGATATTTCTGACTCTCTACTTTCATTTCTTGTCCCGTCGGGTGACATGGAGGGCTCTGATGACTTGGAAGTATGTGAGGTCTCCAATCGATTCTGCATGCTTCCTTGCTTATGTGTTTTATTTCTAGGGCCTTCTGAAAACGAAGTCTTATCCACTGACGAAGGATATGGCTTGTCCTGTAATTTAGCTGATGGAAGCTCACTTCCTTTACTCTCTGCCTCTTCAGAAAAGACAGATAATTCCAATGGTGAGGACACTCCTTTCTTTTCTGTTCTTTGCAGGACACTATGACTTGTAGCTTTTATCATATCTGGAGAAGGAAGTTCTGGGATAGGAGGGTAGGGCTTCTCAGTTTCGGCATATGATTTACAAGGCTGCTGATTCAGGGTCTTATTGTGCAATTCTTCAAGTGGAAACGCTTCAGGAGCAATGGAAGAAGAACCCATTTTGACAGGTTCAGGAGAATGTGATAGAGTCTTCTGCTGAGAAAGAAGGCTCTCTCCCAAGGGTTTGGCTGGGACAGAAACTTCATCTCTCTGTGTGGAGAGTGGTTCTTCAGACATGGAAGGTGACTTTCTTTGTTGATGCACCATTCTTTCGCTCAGGGAAGAATTAGAAATTGGAGAGGTTTCTGCAGGAAGTGGCAAACTGGATACAAATGTGGTCTCAGATGTGAGAAGCATGGACGACACTGAAGAAGGTTCTGATGTCAAAGGTAAATCAGACATCGGTGATGTCTCTGATGTCAGAGGTAAGTTGGATACTGGGGATGCTTCTGACGTTAAAGGCAAGCTGGACATAAGAGATGCTTCTGATATCTCCGGTGAAGTGGATATTGGAGATATTTCTGACATCAAAGATGCATGGAGGTTTTCATCAGTGGGCTTTCTCTGATTACACGTATCTGTATTTTCAGTGCTGGACACCTCAGAACAAAATGCTGTCTCGAGGGAGGCTGGAGTACATGACCCTTCTGAAGTGGATTGGGTCTCCCCACCTGGGGATGTCAGGCTGGGACAGGCTCCTTCTGGGCTCTCAGAAGACAAGGAAGTATCAGATATGCCAGCATTTTCAGAAAGCTGTTCATCAGGATCACTCTGTAGTTCCATATCTACCGCAGTTCCTTCATTTGGAAATTGCCCTTCTAAAGAAGATGACCCTGTTTGTATTTCTGAAGTATTGGTCTCTATTGCAGTTTCTGGCTCCTTAGGTTCTATGTCTCTGAAGTGAGTCACAGATGAAGTGGAAGGTACAAGAGAGTCGCAGATTTCTACCTGATCAATAACAACTGACATTTCTTCCTGGGGAGATTCTGGTTTCTCTTCCACCTTAATTTCAATATGCGGCAAAGTTTCTAAAACATCATTCATCATAACACAGGATTCCAAGTTATCTTCAGGAGGTAAGATTTGGGACTCTTCATGGGAGTTGTTTGTACTTTCAGACTCCTCAGAAAATTCAGGTATTGTCCTGTGATTTTCATCCTGGCATTCACAGATACTAGTCTCCACCTCTTCTGCAATTTCCTCCTGAATCACAGATTCTTCAGGGATCAAGATATCCTCTGATTCAGAATCCGCCATTACATCTTTCACCGGAATCTCTACCATAGGACAAAGTGTGGCACAGAAACCAGGCTCTGGGGAAAGCAGGCTTTTCAGCTGATGCTCTTCCGAGGGTGTCTGTGCAGAAGAGCCTGAGAGACCAGAGGTCCCACCTGAGGAACTGCTTTCAGCTCCATCGTTGTTTGGTCCGGAAGCGAGCTTCCCAGATTCCTCTCTCGACATGCCCAACCTGGACAAAATTAGAGATATTAAGTGATGGCTCAATCACGAATCATGAAAAGCACAACTTGAACCACTCACAAATATGGCCTTCAATAGAATGAATGCATCTCATTCATTTTATAATCACTAAGTGGGTTTGAAGTAGCATGTTTATTGAGACTAGTTTATGATTTAATTCCTCCACTGCTTTTACAATTATAACCAATAAAAAGGAAAAGATTTTTTATTGTGTAAGCAAGGAAATATGAGCCTTATCAAGTGATAATAAGAGGAACAAGTAAAATTACTTTAAATTGACTAAACAAGCCAAACTTTCTGCGTTTGCTTTTGTTGGTGTCAAGAAACTAAATGCTAGCATGGGAACATTCCATAAATGGCAAGTTACATACTATAAATATTTTAAAAATATAGACAAAAAAGCAAAAGAATGTATAAGATCTAAAATTTCATAAAAGTCAAAAAAGTAGAAAGATCCTTATAACAGAAATTTATATGGTGTTTAGAGGATGCAAATTGACCAAGATTGATAGAAAATGAATGTGTTATAAAATTCTGATATTGAAATGACTTCCAAAGATTAAGATCTTTTAAACCAATCTGAGAGATACTACTCAATCACCTTATTTTTAACATCTGAGTGTCTAACTTAAGACAAAAATTGCACTAAAGAATAAAAACATATTTGGGGTCATCAAAGTTGATTTTACCAATTTAGCTTTGTGGGAGTGAGGCAAGACTTTTAAATTATTTCACGTAGATTTCTAACTATGAAGATATTTCATACAAGATGACAGAAATATATATATATATATACCAAAACCAAACCAAACACAGTGCTGTCGAGTCAATTCTGACTCATAGTGACCCTATAAGACAGAGTAGAACTGCCCCGTAGAGTTTCCAAGGAGCGCCTGGCGGATTTGGACTGCCAACCCTTTGGTTAGCAGCCACGTAACCACTATGCCACCAGGGTTTCCATATATATACACACATATATCAAGACATAATCCACCCTAATGTTCAGGTCGTAAGGCAAAGCTAATCAGAGTTACGAATCCAGGCTATTGTAAATGAATATTTTCCTTTGTACTAAATTACAGCTTCAGCATCAGATGGTAGAGAAATATGTTATTCTCAATGAAGTTAAATTAAGCACAGGCTATGAGAAAAAGAAGCAGAAAAGAGAACATTTCCAGGGAAAGAAATATACTTAAATGAAGAAATTTAGCTATAATGGCAATGATGCAGGAAATATCTAGTGATATTTACTTTTATTTTTCACTTGAACAAAATCTTCAAAATGAGAGGGAAATAAAATTGAATAACACTATTTGGATATTTGATCACAGCCTTCTTTACTAAAATTCAAGAGATTCTGAAACCACAGAAGATACCGCCTTCATTAGTCTTTTTCGTTTAAGTTACCTCAAGATGAGTTCAAACTATACTAGAGTTGTTAATTATACTGTACAGAGAAGAACAAAAATTTACAGATAAATTTAAAGAAGAATACTCAGCTAGAAATAAAGTCCCTTGGGGTTAAGTCAAGTGGAGATTCTTAATAACTTAGCCTAGTATCAAGGATCACTGTTGGCTAAAGTGCTGCTGGTTCACTAATAAAGCTATTATTAAAGATATGTATGGATAAGGATATTATTACTTACATAGTACATGTAAAACACTATAAAATATGCCCATGTCAACATTTTATTATTTTCATGGGAAAAGTGATTTAAGACGGCATAAAGCATAGAAGGAAGATACTCACAGACCACCACACGCCACACAAAGGAAAACCTGAGCTCCAGAAATCTAGACCTCAAATGAACAGTTCAATGCTGAGTTAGCATATACATGGGTAATCTCTCAGTAACTAAAAAGAATACAGAGCAATACTATATCATAAGCAGACTAAACCAATAAAAGCAATAATAAAAATCTCAAATAAATAGCAACAACACTCTTGGAAAAACTTAGAACAATGAAAGGCATATGGTGTCATAACTGAAGTTGTTGGACGCAAAGAAAACACCCTCACACATCAGGGGAATGCCGTTAATCAAGGAATAACAAAACCCAAAGGGCTTTGAAATGAAAACAAAACCCAAAAGGCATTTGAAATGTCCAAAATTCATCTGTCACCCAAAATTAACCAGAGATAGAAAAGGACAAGAGAGAAGGTCAGTGATGTAAGGGGAAAGAAACTATATCGATCAACTAGAACAAGAAAAGAATCAAGTAGAAGGCCTTTTCGTATTCAGAGCATGGTGATGGTAGTAGGGAACCATGCTGACTCATAGTTTACTCCAGGGCAGGAGCCTTTACCCTGATATCATGGGAGTCTGTTAAGCCCTCAAATTTCATGCAAAAAAGACAGTATATGTGCATGTATGTGTGTGCATATGTGTGCATGTCCATGTGAGAGAGAGAGACATACAGAGAGAGAGAAAGGAGAGAACGATTTTTCTGAGAAGGATTTGCAGGATTAAGAACCTGAGCAAGTTACTTGGTTTCACTGTGTAAACCTGGATAGATTACTTAGCTTCACTGTACCTCAGTGTCCTAATCTTTTTTTTTTTTTCAATAAGAATAATGATATCTACTGTACAGGACTGTTGGGAGGATTAAATGAAATAATGTTTGCAAAGCCATTAGAAATATATCAGAGACAGAGTATGCTCAATAATTATTTGTTGAATGAAGGAAAGTTCTCTGTAACGTATGGTGCCTAGAATGTAGGCTCCCTGACAGCAGAGCCTTGGAAGACCTACAGAAAACTGTACCTCCAGCATCTAGAGCAGTGTCTGTCATGGAGATGTTGGATAAATATTGTTGAATTAATAAAGGAACAGGTCCATCACTCAACAAAAGTTAAGGACCTATATGCTCTGGACGTAACTCAGTTATGCTTCTGCCGTTACTGAAAAGAGTGCTTCCAATGTTCCATTTCACAGACAAAAGGAGAGGGAGTGCTCCTGAGTGTCGTCAAGGTGTCTTCCAGGATTTCTAATCCTGCTGGGCCTCAGCAGGACCTGGAAAGTTCCACAAATACACATGCCTAGCTTCAATTCCTAGAGATTTTCAGTCAGCATGTTTGGGATAGGCTTCAGATATCTGTATGTATTTTTCAAAGCTCCAATGAGGATTTTGATGAAGGCAGGCTTGGGTAATACCACTAGTAACGATATTTAAAGACAAGATCAATCACTTGTATTTATTTATGTGTATGCAGGGGTCTTGGGACAGCCATTAAAGACAAGCCCGTGCTTGAGAGTGGTGCTATTGAGGACAATTCACCAAAAGCTAGCCTACTCTGCATAAACAGTCTGTCAGTCATCTGATTCTTTTTCATGAGGAGCTCTCATGTGAGACTCCTTCTGGCATGTTTTTCTCCATTTACAGGGGAAATTCTGTGGAATTAGTTCAAGTAGCACAGATTTTGTTACCCACAAACACTTGAGTGTCTTTATGCAAAACAACAACTCTCAAACACTAATTGTGTAATGTAGGCATTAAAACACAAATTTCCCTACTAAGTAAGAGAATCTAAAGCTAAGGTCATTAAACCCCTCCTTTCTTGAATCCGACTGTCTGTGAGACTCTATTTCTGCCTAAGCAGAGTGTGTCTCTGCTAACCACAAAGCAAAGGTAAAGTTACTTTCAGTCTGATTCAGTCACTACCACACTTACGTGCAGTTGGTATTAACTTAAAAAGGAAACGCACATATACCCACACTAATAAAAATAATATATTAAAACATGTTACACCTGAAGAAAAGGCGGATACAGGAATAAAACCCCAGGCTCTCCCAAAAGCAAAGACTTAACACTGATTAAAACGTACATGCACAATCAACATTTTCTGAAAAAAGTGAAGGTAAAAGGTGTGCTTAAAGCTACTTATCTTGGAAGTATTCACTAATGAAAATGCTCGGATTAAGAAACAGGAAAATTTCACTAAAATTTACTTACAAAAACCAAAATTGACTTCTACAGCATTTCACGTGCTATTTTCAGTCCAAAATGAATTTTTATGGGCAAGTTATAAACCCTTTGAAAATGTTTTTTTTTTTTTTTTTTAAATTTAAGTGCTGATATGCCACTATAATTTTATCCACAATTTCTTACACGGAGGGACTATTGCCTTTTATCACAGGTTTATTAAGTTTTACAGCATATGAGTGTCCTGTGTGAAGCAGAGAATTGCATTTTCATTTCCTTCTAAAAGAAATGAGAAAAAATGGTCTAGTACTTACTTTTCTCCATAAAATCTTTCAAAGAATTTTTCTTTCCAAGGTTCTGTTTTCTTTTCCTTCTCAATTTCTTGCCTTATTCGCAACTGCATTTCTGGGGTAAACTCTCCTAGAAAGAAAATGCTAATATATTGAGTAAAAGTAGTCACATTTTTTTTTTCCAATTAAAGAATAACATGTAACTAATTTGACTCAACTTTTGTGGCCATTGAAGAAATGATGAATACTGATAATGTTTCTACAACTTCTCTTTTCATCAACATCCCTCAAAGTCATTTAGTTATAGATGGACTCTCTAATAGTCAGCAAAGGCACTGAGTACTAGGAGCTGCAAGTAAAAAACTGTATATTCACTGTCCTCAAGAAGATAGGTCTGGTGGGAGAAAAGGCACACTTAACCAGTTAGCACTGAGCTAATTCCAACTCATAGGGGCCATGTGTGTCAGAGTAGAACTGTGCTCCATAGAGCTTTCAATGGCTGATTTTTCAGAAGTAGATTGCCAGGCCTTTCTTCTGAGGTGCCTCTGTATGAACCTGAACCTGCAACCTTTTGGTTTACAGCCAAGTGCATTAGCCATTAGCAGGGCTGACTACAAT
Source organism: Elephas maximus indicus (assembly GCF_024166365.1). Classification (NCBI taxonomy): domain Eukaryota; kingdom Metazoa; phylum Chordata; class Mammalia; order Proboscidea; family Elephantidae; genus Elephas; species Elephas maximus. Next base: position 41,383,573 of record NC_064829.1, on the reverse strand, counting down.
ACAATCTCAAAAGCCCTGTACAGGCCATAGCAACCAATTTAGTGAAAGTATAGAAGGTAAAGAACTTAATTCTGCCTAAGCAGATTTAGGAGGATCACATATAGGAGCTGATTCTTGAACTAGCTTTTGAAGGATGATCAGGCTTTCGTAAAGTATTTAAATGATAAGGCACAGAGATAAGGATATGTATATTATGTTCTTTTGAGTGGTCAGCTGTGAGTAGAATATAGGGTATGAGATGAAATGGGAAAGGTAGGCTGAGACTCATTCCCCAACGCATGTTCCACAGAGAGTTCTGAATTTTTTTCTATAGGAGGTAGAGGGGGTAATGGTGGCTTTTGCTGAGGGAAGAATATGGTTAGGTAAATAGCTCAGAAAAATAGGTCTGACAACAGGGTGAAGATATTGGAGGACTCCAGCTATGAGGCCATTGAACAATACAGATGAGAGATGGGAGGTTATGATCAGACTGGTAGCAGTAGCAATATGGAAAATGAGTCGGATTCGTGGCACAATTAACACCTCATGGCCACCTAGACTTGAAGTGAAAGATTAACAGTAACATCAAGGTTTCAAACTGAGGAACTGCGAGGACAGTGGGGACTTTAATAGAATGACAAAGCAGAGGGAGAGTAGATATGGAAGGGAAGACACCAAAACCAAACCCACTGCCTTCGAATCGATTCTGACTCATAGCAACCCTATATGACAGAGTAGAGCTGCCCCATAGAGTTTCTGAGGAGCACCTGGAGGACTCGAAATGCTGACCGGAGCACTTGAGCACTATGCCACCATTGATTCCAAAGGGAAGATAGTGAGTTTTATACTGGGCATTTTGGTTTTAAGGTGCCTGATATGAGTAGGCATTTGTAAATACAGCATGGAGAAGAGGTTAAAGCCAGATTTCAAAGTTTCTGGCACATGAAGGATAGCTGAAACCAAGGTGGTGAATGAGACTGTTCAGAGAATATGTATAACTGCAAAAGAAAATGGCAGAGAAGAGAATGCTGGGGACATCAACATTTACCATCAGAAGATTCCTGACAAAACTTGAGAAAGGGCTGTCAGAAACGTAGCGGCAGCAAACAATTTAAAAGACATTATGAATGTCTAAGGGTAGATGGTTTCAAGCTGGATGAAGTAAAACCAAATGTGATACTGGAGAAGAAATATGGAATGTAAGGACTGAGAAGAGGAAAATGGACTCAGCCATTAGAAAGATTCTCTAGGAGGGATATTTCAGTTTTGGATCATGAGACCACACTAGACTGTAAAAATCTGGGGAGTGGATAGGGGGTAAAACTGTGGTAGCATGGTGTACCCTTTATACTTAGCATGGAGTACTTTCAATACTTTTTAATCTTTCAAGAAATTTGGTGACTAAAGGCAGGATAAGGTGAAGTTGTGGCTTTGGGGGACAGATTTATTAATAGAAGTTTCTTTAGGCTCCAGAACACTTGACAGATTACATAATAGATCAAACACTGTAATTTAAATTACCATTACAAAGAAAATCTTGCTATATCAATTTTTTAAATTAAATCCCAGATAATGTCACCCTTCAAATATATCCACATGACATCAAAACTGCCAAGTATAACAAAAGAACTAATGAAGTCATTTGGAATAGGATTTAAGGTTTCACTGAATTAAAACTTCAGGGGAAAAATAATTTGAAATCAAAGAAAGGTGTAAAGCTCAGTACAGTATTTGTGCTCAAATATGTCAAATAATAATAGAAGATAGAAATTTACCTTCTGCCAGCCGCTGTTTCCACCCTTGTGCTGCATAGGCGAAGAATTCATTATTTAGAGCTGAAGTACTGAGGCGTAAAATCCCATCACTTCCCATCTAGAAAATAAGCCGACAAAACCAAGATGTCATCAGGAACAATTCAGGGCAAAAGTACACTCGGAAGAAGCAAAAACTGAGTGGTCGGTGTGTGATAAGACAGGAAGTTTGGGGTAGAAGGGAAGGCAGGGAAGTAATCCAACAAACTATGAATCTCCTAGTATGAAACCTGAGTCACTTACAGTGACTATTACAATGACAAAACAAGTCAAGCTGAAGGAAATATGTATGAGCTATTCCCACTATTGGTAGTGAGTGTAATAAACCAAAGTGATTTAATCAGAAACGTTTTATATCTTTATCATTTCAGTATGCCTAAAGTGATAATCTAGTGATAACCCAACCCAGAAATGTTGGCAGTTCCAACCCACCCAGAGGCACCTTGGAAGACAAGCCTGGTGATCTGCTTCTGAAAGGTCAAAGCCTTGAAAACCCTTTGGAGCACTTCTGCTCTACATACCTGGGGTTGCCTTGAGTCAGAATCAACCCAATGGCAACTAACAACAAAGTGATGATGAATTAAAAATTTATATATATATATATTTAAACTTTTAGATTTTTTAAATTAAATTTTCTTTAAAGTCTGCGAAAGCTAACGAAATTCCATTTGATCGCTCAGATTCTTCTGTCTGAGGTTTAGACAACAAGAAGTTTGGAAACACATTAAAACATTATACTACACTGATATACATACCCCTCTTCTGCTCTTCACACTCTCTTTGGGTGCACAAATACCGAAGTACACAACAGTGTTAAATATTCATGCTAACGTTTGCCCTCAAACGTAATTTTTAAAAACTCATATATGGAAAAGACTCAGACATCGTCAAATGGATGTTTTTAATTATTTAATTATAATTAAAATTATTTACTTAACATCATTAAGTAATTCTGTGTGTATCGTGCAAATTTACATTATTGTGTAACTAATGCATCCTCTGTGTGCATGCATTTTGCTTGCTGAGGTAGAGAACAGAAAGAAACAGATTGTTGCCCTTGACTGGCTTCCTATCTAGCTGGGGAGTGAAGATAAAACACAAAAAGTTCAACAAAACCAAGATTAGGTGAGTAGGTTGGAACTGAGAGAATGAGAGGTGCAAAAACGAAAAGCTGGGGGAAGAGATCAAGGAGGACTCAAGTGGTTAGAAGAACTTGATATAGGAAGTAGAGGTGGCAAAGTCATGAGAGGCTGACAGGATTTGGACTAGAGATTATGATTAGGGAATAAATCATATAGTATACTGTCGGAGAACATGAACTTCATTATAAAGGGAGGACATCATAAAGTATCAGTAACTAGACAATTCACAAATAAGTGAGGATGCCTGAGTCTGGTACTCAAGGGCCTGGAATTTTCAAAGATTTTCTCTTACTCCCACATACATACTTCAGATATCCTAAGCTCTAGTTACTCAATGTTACGGACCACACCATGTCCCCCCAAATAAGAGTTGGAATCCTAAACCCTATACCAGAGGCTGTAATCCCCTTTTGGGATAGGAATTTCTTTGTTTTGTGAATGAGGTCATACCAGCGCAGGGTAAGTCCTAATCACTTCTGAGTCATAAAAATGCAGATTAGACACAGAAGCAAACACAAACTGGGAAAGACAGAAGCACACGCAAGGACCACTAAGGAATTGAGGAATGCCAGGACTATGAAAGCTGAGACAAAACCGTCACCCAGAGTTGACACAGAGCACCTCCCCCTATGGCCAGCACTCTGAATTCAGAGTTTCAGCCTCCTAAAATGTGAGAAAATAAATTTTGGTTCTTTAAAGCCACATACTTGTGGTTTTTCTGTTAGAGCAGCACTGGATAACTAAGACACTAATGGTTCCCTGAAAACACAATCAAGAGATTTCTTACTCTCACATTTCTACCCATTTACAATCTGCTCTACATTCCATATTCACCCACTGAAATGATAGCCCTCTTTTCAAATTTAACTCCAAGTTTTTGTGAATGCCATCACTGAGGAATGAGGGAGAATATTGAATCTAAAAGGGAATACTATTCATTGCAGCACTGTTTACAATAGCAAAAAAATGGAAGCAACCAAGGTGCCCATCAACAGATGAATGGATAAATTATGGTATAGTCACACAATGGAATACTACGCATCGATACAGGAAAATAATGAATCCATGAAACATTTCATAACATGGAGGAATCTGGAAGGCATTATGCTGAGTGAAATTAGTCAGTTGCAAAAGGGCAAATATTGTATGAGACCACTGTTATAAGAACTCGAGAAATAGTTTAAACAGAGAAGAAAATATTCTTTGATGGTTACGAGAGTAGGGAGGGAGGGAGGAAGAGGGGTATTCGCTAATTAGATAGCAGACAAGAACCATTTTAGGTGAAGGAAAAGACAACATGCAATACAGGACGGGTCAGCACAACTGGACTAAACCAAAAGCAAAGGAGTTTCCTGAATAAACTGAATGCTTCATAGGCCAGCGTAGCAGGGGCAGGGGTCTGGGGACCAGGGTTTCATGGGACATCTAGGTCACCTGGCTTAATAAAATCTATTAAGAAAACATTCTGCATTCCACTTTGGAGAGTGGCGTCTGGGGTCTTAAATGCTAGCAAGCGGCCATCTAAGATGCATCAGTTGGTCTCAACCCACTTGGAGCAAAGGAGAATGAAGAACACCAAAGACACAAGGTAATTATGAGCCCAAGAGACAAAAAGGGCCACATAAACCAGAGACTACATCAGCCTGAGACCAGAACTAGGTGGGGCCTGGCTACAATCGATGACTGCCCTGACAGGAACACAACAGAGAACCCCTGAGGGAGCAGGAGAGTAGTGGGATGCAGACCCCAAATTCTCATTAAAAGTCCAGACTTAATGGTCTGACTGAGACCAGAGGGATCCCAGAGATCATGGTCCCTAGACCTTCTGTTGGCCCAAGACTGGAACCATTCCCAAAGCCAACTCTTCAGACAGGTATTGGACTGGACTATAAGACAGAAAATGATACTGATGAGGAGTGTGTTTCTTGGATCAAGTAAACACATGAGACTATGCGGGCAGCTCCTCTCTGGAGGGGAGATGAGAGGGCAGAGGGGGTCAGAGACTGGCTGAATGGACACGAAAATACAGAGTGGAGGAATGAGTGTGCTGTCTCATTAGGGGGAGAGCAACTAGGAGTATATAGCAAAAAAATATAGCAAGGTGTATATAAATTTTTGTATGAGAGACTGACTTGATTTGTAAACTTTCACTTAAAGCGCAATAACAATTAAGAAAAATGTTAATGAAGCTGTTAGGAAAAGGAAAAAAAAGGAGGAGGGGATACTATACAAGCTACTCTGAACTGGATAATGGCCAGTCAAACCAAAAAAAAGGAAGACATTGAAGACGATGTGAGGTACGCTAATGTGGGTATCATGTCATCTACGGGGAGGGCACAGATTTGGGATGCTGAGTTTCATCATCTAAGAAGATACTGGTGACCATGCAAATACTCAATACACCTAGAAATTTCCAGACCAGGTGCCATTCACTGAATGATTGTTTATTCCCTCATAGTTATTTCACCTTTAGTCAACAGGTTTTTAAGTCACTCATATGTACTTGTATGGGTGCTGGCAATACTGTGGCAATAAAGAAAAAGCCCCTGCCCTTATACCCTACACATATTTTATATATAACAGATGTTTCTGGGCCTTGTATATCCTTTCTGCCCACCTGACCTGAGCACAGCTGTGGTGTAGTTATATGCACCATGCCAGTGTCTCACCTTAAGGGCTTACACAGTTCCAAGATGTGAATGGATAAATGTTCCAGTCTTCCCATGCTTTGATGAGACAACTCTAGGACACGATCCTCAGGATGCACTGAACCGAAGGATGATATATGGTGCTATGTCCTCAGTGGCTACAATGCATGGGTCTGGGAATCAGCCGGTAGGATGAATGAACCTTTGTTCCCAGTGACTTTCACACTGTGCTTCTTTTCCCCACCACTGCAGGCTCTGTGGCACTAAAAGTCCAGGTTTCGGATGGGGGAATCACTTCTACAAGGGCAGGGTTTCTCAATCATGGCACAGTTGTGGCCAGATAATTCTTTGTTGTGAGGGCATGTCTTATGCACAAGAGGGTGTTTAACAGCATCCCTGACCCCCACCCACTCAATACCAAATAGCAACCCCCTTCCCAGATGTGACAACTAAAAATATCTCCAAACACTTACAAATGTCCCCTTGGGGGTAAAATTCTCCCCAGTTGAGATCCACTGCATTAGGGGACATATCGTAAGTAAAGTTCTGCCTAATTACTTGGCACTCCTCATGTTGGTAGACCAGCAAGCAAAGAGAGGAGTTAACTAGACGGGTGGGATGTTCAGTGGTAATGATCGTGGGGAAACAGAATTGCTGCTACATCATGGGGATAGAGCGTAGGATGTTGGGAATGTTCAGGATTCACGAGGGCATCTCTTATGCTTCCATGCCTGGTGTTAACAGTGAATATAGATTGCGGCAACAATGGCCTGTAAGGGAAAAGAAGCCAAGGGCTCAGGCCCCTCAGTGATGAAAAGTCTGGGTCACTCCAGCAGGCAAACCAGCACAAGTGCTGGCCAAGGATGAGAAAAATCAGAAATGAGTTTCAGATGGAGGGAAATAAGGAACCTCAATCACCGCCTTAAGGCCAGCTCGAGATTAGTGGAGCCAGTAGCTGGTCCATTAACCCCTTGTTATAAGTCATCGTTATCTATTTCCCCAAGATATGGTGACCATCCACCCCTTTAAGAGTTAGCAACCGAGTGGACTTCATATGAGGTACAACAGGATCTGAGTGGTAGAAAAGGTAAACTGTACCAGACATGTGAGATGCTCTGTTCCGTATCACGTAGCCCATGTGAGAACAGAGCAGATAGGGTAAACAGCACAATGCACTTGTGTTGCACAAGCATAGAACACTTTAGAAGTTTCTCAGAAGCACGAAGGTCTTTGAGGGGTCATGTGACTGCGGCCTGGAAATGCAAAGAGTTTGGTCTTGGGGGCAACTCACAACCCATGCATGAAAGATAAAGGTCTGTGGATAAATGCCTCACCCTCCTGTTAGCCTTCTGAGGTGCAATTCTGTGGTTCATGCTACACAATTTCTCAGAGGGTCTTCAGTAGAATTTAGCCCCAGTTGCCCAGAAGTTTCCCCCCCAAATCTTACATCATCTAATCCCTGGCTTCTGCTTTCAGTCTACCTACACTCAAATTCTTATTTTCAGGCTCTGTTTCGGAGAAAAGTGGTAAGGGGAGGGAGAGGATCCTAAATAAGATACCAAAGCTAGGCAGTTTGGGCTTTATCCTGTACAAGGAGTAGACCAGTGAATGTGTCATAAGGTGAACATGAGTCCTGAAAAACAAGCCAAAAAAACCTATTGCCGTCAAGTTGATTCCAACTCCTGTAGGGTTTTCAAGGAGTGTCTGGTGGATTTGAACCACTGACCTTTTGGTTAGCAGCTGCAGCTCTTAACCACTACACCACCAGGGCTTAAACTGACAAGAGGCTCCAGGTTACTGGCTCTACTAACGTTCCCCCTACAACTTACCCCAGCATTACTTATCTTTTTCAATGTGTGCTATGATGGGAAAAAGTTGGAAAGCACTGCTCTAGGTAATCAGAAACCACTAAAAATTTTTAACCATGGGAAAAGGCTAGAAAAATTTATGTTTAAAAAAATGATTATGATAGCTGCATAAAGGACAGACTGGGGAAGAAAAAATCAATACAGAGACATTACCCGCAAAAGTACTGGAATATTTCAGGAAGAAATTATAAAATAAATGCAAATTTGAAATACAACTGGGTGAAGGTCCTCAGGGTTGAGGAGGTAAAAGCACTGGAAGAGCATTTTAGGAAACACTAAAATTGCTCAGGATGAAACTGGGAGGTGAAGTGGATGGAAAAGATGGTAGACCTTTGAGTACTAGTCTTCAACGACTGTCATCAAGGAGGGCTAGCAAAGACAAAGGAAATAAGGAAAAGACAGTCCCATCTGAATGATGGAAGTCTGAAATTTATCTGCAAATCCAATGTCTGTCATTATACTTCAGGAACATTCATAGGAAAGCAACTTCACTTAGAAGACTAAAAGGAAAGAGGCATTCTTTTTGCATATAGGTTTTAACGAGAACTAGTAATTGGAAGGCACATATTTAAGTGTTGCCTATGGAGTCCTGCTGGTGCAGTGCTTAAGAGGTTGGCTGCTAACCAAAAGGTCACCAGTTCAAATCCACCAGCTGCTCCATAGAAACCCTATGAGGCAGTTCTACTCTGTCCTACAGGGTCACTATGAGTTGGAATCAACTCAACAGCAACAGGTTTGGTTTTTTGGTTAAGTGTAAGGCAAGTTCTCCGAAGAGGCAAAGGAATTTGTTTACTACGGAGCTCAGTTATAGAAGGCACAGTGTGAAAGGTTAGAATTATTCTACATTTGAGGATTTGTGCAGTGTCTTAGAAATTTCTACAGTCCATGCAGTGCCCAGGACACTGCAGATACTCCATAAATGTTTATTGCACTGTACTTGCTTTGTATAGTGAAAGATTTAACATTTAACTCCAGTAACTAGTCAAATAAACAGTTGAAGTGGGAAGAATAATACGCAGGATTTTAATTTTGTGTATTCTGCCAGGCCAGGGGCATGATTAGTTATTAATTGAAATTTCAGCATAATTTTAAGACACAAAGAAACACCAGATCTAGATTAACTCTGACAGATTCTGATGATTTTAGGGCATGAAAATGCCTGGCACTATGACATAAACACATTAAAAAATATAGAAGCTAACCCTGGAGGAAAATGCTTTTCTTTTAAAACAGAAAAATAATATTTTTTGCCAGATTCCCAGCCCATATGAGACAGCATAATTAAACACTAGGGCTAAATTCGGCTTAGGAAATGCATGCCAATAAAATCGTTGTAAAATACACTGTTAATTTTATGGCCTTTAAGAAATACTGTCCAAAAGAGCTAACATTTTAATGAGCTAGAACAATAAATATTTCTGAAAGGTTTATTTATTTATGTATTTATTGCTGAGCTATCAATTCCTGTTTTGATTGGCCACAGTAGAAATGCTCATTCCCCAAATCCCCTCTTTTATTATAAAGTGTCTTAACTAAATTATTGATGGCTTATGCTTCCTCTATAATTGAGAGGAGAAAAACCCTAATCATAAGGATTGTTTTCTTAATGGGACTCAAAGGGAAATAAATATTACTAAGAAAATGTATTCATACAGAAAACCCTTGATAAAGCTTTAAACTCTTTATCGATAGGTATATCATTTACCTTTGGTACTGATTATATTAGCGTAAATTTTATGGGATGGATGTCAGTGGAATTCAAAGGGTTAAATAAGCTTGGTTGGTACTTGCACACCATCCAAAGTTTGAAGTTTCTATGATATTAATTCAGTACAAGAATATATCTACATTTAGTAATAACCCTTTAAAGTTCTATTGTATTCTTTATCACCTTTTTCTTATTTTGTGTTTCTTGGGAGTGATTCAGAATGCTTGGTACGTGGGCTGCAGAAAGGAATAGTGAGAAAAGTGTGCTGGAGAGTTGGAAAGCAGTTAAATAACAACGGGGGCTCTAGATATACTAAGCAATTTGGATTTCATTCTATAGACAAAGGGAGCAATTCAAAGTAAAGCCAAAACTTGACGAAAAGATTCATGTTGAATGTGCAGGTAAGCAGACTGGTGGTAGGTTATTCGGAATGGGCCTGATACTTACTATTAATAAGGGACACCTAAGCAGATTAAGCAGACACCTGAAAGAAGTGAGGAAGCAAACCACACAGCTATCTGGAGGGAAACATGCTAAGAGAAGGGAATAGTAAATGCAAAGGCCCTGAGGTACAGGCTTGCAAGGAGGGCCTAAGAGCTGGACAGCAGTCAAAGAGTGGGAGGAACAGAAGACGAGGTGACAGGATCACGCTGGGTCTTGGGGGCCTCTGTAAAGCCTGGATTTTGCCCTGAATATGCTGGGAAGCCTTTGGAGGATTCTGGCCTGAGGACTGGTAAGATCTGGCAGTGCAGCAGGATAGCTCGGACTGCTATGTCCGGGAAAGACTTCAGAGCAGTGTAGTCGAACAGCAATATAAATGTGAGCTACATAAGAGGTTTTACTTTTTCTAGTAACCACATTAAAATGCAAAAAAAAAAAAAAGTGAAGTTAATGCTAAAAAATACATTTTATTTAACTCAACATATCTAAAAAGTCATTTTAACATGTAACCTACATGAAACATTATTAATGAGATATTTTATATTCCTTTTATACACCACCCTTCAATATCCAGTGTGTCTTTCTATAGCACATCTCAATTCAGACTATCTATATGTCAAATGCCCAACAGCCACATATGGCTAGTAGCTACTATATTGGACAGCATCATCTTAGAAAACACTAATATGTTACGGCAATAACTTGCTAGATGCTAAAGTTATGGCAATATTCCGGGAAAAAGATGATGGTCTTCTGGACTTTGGTGACAGTACCAGACGCAGTGAGAGATGGTTGAGCTCTGATTACATTCTGAAGGTTGCGCTAATATTATCTGATGATGAACTGGATGTGTGGTATGAGAGAAAGAGAGTAGGCAAGGATGACACTAATGATATCTGATCTTGACAAAAACATGAAATTACTATTTATTACAATGGAGGAGACTATGGGAGGAGGAAAGTTTGGTTTTGAACCAATTCAGGTTGAGATGCTAATTATAGTTCTAAGTAGATGTCTCAGCTGTATCATTCTGGATGTACCGCAGAGATACCCTGGACAGAAGCTAGGTAAGAGGCAGGGACTCCTATCAGGAAGAATCAAGAGAAAGCCGGGGGAAAAAATGATGAAAATCTGATCTAAGACTGTTCAGGTAATGGGAGTAAATAAAGAAGAGGGAGTACATTCAAGAAAGGGAGAGTAACCAGAATTGATGAGGTGGAGTGAACACAGGTTTGGGGGTGAATGAGACAAAGGTGTGAGAGATAATTTCCAGGAACACAGCTTGGATAACTGAGCAGATACTGTTACCAGACATCAGGACAGGAAAAGGTACAAGGAGAAGTATTCAGAACAAGGAGATGATGAGTTTTATTCTATATATGTTGATGTAAGGGTTTCTTGAGAGCATTCAAGTAAAGATACCTAACTGACAGGTAAGAATAGTAGCAAGAAACTCAATAGTACAGTTGAAGACATGGATATTGTTATGGATTGAATTATGTCCCGCAAAAATGTGTGTCAACTTGGCTAGGCCATGATTCCCAGTATTGTACGGTTGTCCATCATTCTGTCATCTGATATGATTTTCCTGTGTTGAAAATCCTACCTTTATGATGTTAATGAGGCAGCATTAGAGGCAGTTATGTTAACACGGCAGGGCTCAGATTAGGTTGTATCTTGAGTTAATCTCTTTTGAGATATGAAAGAGAGAAGCTAGCAGAGAGACAGTGGGACCTCATTACCACTGAGCAAGAAGAGCCAGGAGCACCCGTCCTTCGGAGCTGGGGTCTCTGCACTGTAAAGCTTCTAGACCAGGGAAAAATTGATGACAAGTATCTTTCCCCAGAGTCAACAAAGAGAGAAAGCATCCCTCTGGAGCTGGCACCCCAAAATTGGACTTCTAGACTAAGAATAAATCTATCTCTGTTAAAGCCATCCACGTGTGATATTTGAGAACACCCAAGGAGAATTTATCACAAAAGAAGACAGCTTAAAGCAGAGCCTTGAGGAACACCAACACAGGAGTGGGCAGAAGTAGATCTTGTTAGGAAGACTTCGCGAAAGCAACCACAGGTGGGAAGAAAATCAGAGCAAGTGGCACCACAGATGCAAGGGAAGGAAGTGCTTCAACAGGATGATCTGTATTGGGTATGTTATTAATAACCTATCAAGCCATTTGGAATTAAACCACAAAGAGTCTTTGGAGCAAGGACAACGTAGACAGTGGGAGATCAACTCAGAGTCTAATACAACAGCAAAAGAGTAATGAGAATATAAACTATAAGCTGTAACCACTGACCAACTTACACACTGCATGGTCAAGAATCCAGGGCTTGTGTTCTACACCCTAATGTGAATTAAATTTTGGGTGCTCATTCACTCTACAAGGTGATTTTTCATTTTTTACCTTACCATTTAGTATGAATCAGATGATCTAGGAGGTTCTACAAGTATGCCCAATTTTTATCCCTAAGGAAAAATATCCTTTAAGCATGAAATTAGGTATAAAAATGAAAGAACATCACCGAGAGAAATGGCATCAGTAAAACAAACAGAATCAATTGTATACTAAAAACAATTCTGAAAATAATTTTTGAAAGTTATTTCCAAATTTGCATTAAGATAATATTTCCCAAGTTGTACACTGCAAAATAGGTATCTTAATTGGCAATTTTAATTTTAGTAAGTAATCCATCTTAAAGCAAACTGATTTTTCCATCTAATAAATATAGCCTGTATTTACCAAGTTGGTTAAATAGATTTTTTTTTACTGTTGGGTGTTCACTCATGTTAGAGTTTATATTAAATCTCTAAGAATAGATTACTATGTGGTATTTCCCACACTTTTTTACCTTGTAATCCTCTCATCAAGATATGATCAGTATCTCATGGAGCAAGTGTTCTTCCCAATAGAGTCTGGGAAGCAATGCATTAAAAGTTGTGACAGTATCATTGCCAAAAGCAGTCAAATGAGATGTACCTTGCAAAATGACTTGCACCCGCTACATCCTCAATCCCTGTGGAACAAATGAACAAAAATGTCTAAGGTCTGGACAAGGGATAATTTTCAACAGAATGTAAAAATCAAATACTCCAAATAAAGAAATGAAACAAAAAGCTAACAGGATGATGTAACAAGCTTTAATCTATAGGCCTAAACAACCTATAGTTCAAAGCTCACTGCGTGAAGTTGCATTATTGGATGATTAATGTCTGTATCTATATATCTCTATCTCTATATATAGAAATGTTAGTATATGTAACAGCTTTGTTTAAAATAGGAGATTGTCAATTGTAATCAAGGCCATTTGGAGTTATATGGTGGTAGAAAAAAAAGTTTTCATCCTCCCTGCATCCAATTTTAAAAAATATGCATGGAATCAAGTTAAAGTGAACATCAAGGGAAATCGCAGAAAGAAACTATTACCAGAATAAAATCAATATCTAGATTGAGAGGTAAGGAAAGAGGAAGGCTTTTTGTGTCTTCATTGTGATGACAGAGTTTATCAGTTGATTTTAAAATAAAAGCCTTTCTTTTGAGCTGATTCCCTTTCTTATTCTTTACTGCTTTTGTGATCGCTGCTGAGTGCTAGGGAAGAAATCACACGGTAGGCTGGCTGTTCAGCATGGAGGGTTGGGGAGATGGAAGTTTTACCAAATTCAGGCTGATTCTAGCTGTAATTTTCAATTAGAATGAAATTCCTCTAGCAGAGGAGAGGGCAAGAGAAGTACATAGCAACATTTAATTATTAAATGAGAAATCTGAATATTCAAACTTCAAAGGGATTTGAAAACTGCAGATGATTATAAAATGGCATTAAGATAACTAATACTGTGGGAACTGATTATCCTCTTCTCATGAAAAAAATATATACACACACATATATGTGTGTACGCATGTCTATCTCATCTACCAATCATCTGTTTATTCAGATAGATACAAAGATAGATTAAAAAAACTATTCTCTCTTCTATCAGACAACCTGCCCAAGCTTCTAAGTCTGCAGAAGACATGTTCAATCAAACACTGGAAAAGCCATCTCCTAGAGCAAGACATATTTGCCAGAAACTTCTCAGGCCCTAATTACAGGGGGAAAATTCTCTGGCAATGAGAAAAAAGAAAGATTTTCTCATAACTGCTGTTATGGATGTCAGCAAATTCCATCAGGTAAACCATTTTTGAGGGATGTATATAATACTAGAAAATTACGAAAAATGAAAGAGGACCCTAATACTGATTCCCAAAAGATTTAAATTATTGAGTTTCAACTAGTGTACTTACATGGGATTTCCCTTAAGCTTTCATACAGTATTATTAAAAGCAATAATCATTTTCCAATGACATTTTTCTACATTTTTACATTCTGTCACTTTTCCTAAGAATCATCCTGTTTTCCAATGTCATAAGGAGGAATTGTGTCAAAGTGCTTTAACTTCTCAGGTGCTTCAGCAGCCTACTTAGAAGACATATAGCCTGTGGTGAAATAGGTGAGAATAAATTAAATAAAGACATCTAAAGGCAAAAATAAATTCACTGGCAAATGAAGCTTTCGTCAGCTTCACCAAAATTAGAGAAATGTGTTTTGATGTTCATCATTCATTACTTCATTACAAATTTGTGGACAGCCCCTAAGCACACACATGGGGACAATCTGATAGGCCTCAATGAGAAGTGATCTTTTCAAAATGACCCAAAGGCACAGGAATAACATTTGAACTAGTTTTAGCAAATATGAGCACGTGTGTAGGTCGTACAAGCTCTCTTATAATTGTAGTTTAATCAATGGTCTCTCTCCAGGGCCTGGGGAAGCAAACTTCCAATGTACTCAACCATGAAACAGATTACTGATACTTTATTTAGTGAAATTCAAGCTTATATTCTTGTATAGATAAAATAAGTTTATGCTATAATGGATTTTTTTTTATAATGGAGTAAATCAATCAATCACTCTTTCTACTTGTAATATGCTGAACAGCTGTGTTTCAGTAACTACCTACCAGTCATTCCTTTAACAAACATCTCATAAGCACCTACTATGTGCCAAGAACTGTGAAATGGATAGCTTCTGCTGCCACAAGCACCTACGGTAGAGAAAAGAATACAACTGTCCTTTAAAATAGGATGGTAAGTAGCTGGAGCAGGAAAGGATACTATGTGAACTCCCAAGTCTGGGTACCAGTACGCCTTTAATTTTCCCGTTGTTGCTTGTTAATACTTATGCCTGAAGGTACCTGTTTCCTCCTCTTCCAAGTTTAACAATGGCTCCAGTCTACTTATTAGTCAATAATAACTATTATCAATAACTAATAACTGCGTTAATTTAGCACCTACAACAACCCTGAAGGTAGGTAAGTGGTGAAGCAGGATTTGACCTCCTAAAATGATACTTTTTCCATTATACCAGGTGGCTTTCTTTAATTAACATGCAAGCATCCATCTTCAATTCAAAATATTTAAGTGCCAGGGTGTGGGAACACAAGAAACAACAAAGACATGGTTCCTGCCTTATAAAGTTGTAATTACAAATTGTGTTAAGGTCACTGAAGGAAAAGATAAATGTATAATAAGAGAATATTCTGGGTGTATGTGCATGCAGGAAGAATTCTCAGAGGTGTGTGTTTCTAAGCAGGAATGTATATGGAGGATGGCAGTAGTGAAATCTGGTGAATACACACAGAGAAGCCCCCAAGTTCTGAAAAGGGAAGTCAAAAACCTTGTTAAAAAGGAACATGGAGTGAGAAGGTTTGGCATCAAGATTTCTTGTTGTTGTTGTTGTCGCTTACTTTTTTTTTGATAGATATTCTTAGCTAAGAATCCACCTCTCCATGCTTCAGTTTCATCATTTAAAAACTATGAATACCAAACTATTTACTTCATAGAGTTTTTGTAAGGATTAAGTGAATTAACACATACAAAATTCTTTGGATAATGCTGGTTTAGAGAAAAGTTCTCAAGAAGTTTAGCTGGAGTAATAATTATTACTATATGGTAGGAGGTGTGACAGACACCCTAAGGTACCTCGGTGAATCACACCATTGTATAATTCTCTCCCCTTGAGTATGGGAGGAACATGTGACTTGCTTCTAGCCAACAGCACAGGGCAAAAGAGATGGGATACCATTCTGTTGATTTTGATGTTACACAAGGCTCCATTTTAACCCACTGGAGCAGAGACGTTTTCCTGCTGGCCTTGAAAAACAACCAGGTTGTGAACTTGGGCCTCCAGGAGCTGAGGGCTTCAGGCCATTGGCTGTAAGGAACTGAATACTATCAGCAACCTGAATGAGCTCAGAAGTGGACCCCAGGCTCAGAAGTGGACCCCAGGCTACAGATGAGACTGCAGCCAGCCAGATAACACTTTGATTTCAGCCTTGTAAAAAGGCCCTGAGCAGAAGACCTGGCTAACTATGCCCAGACTTATACAAAGCCTACAGAAACTTTGAGAAAACACATTTCTGTTGTTTTAAGTCACTAAATCTGTGGTAATTTGCTACAAGGCATAGGAAATTAATACAGGGGCGATGAAGAAAAATCACTTGATTGCTTCGCCTGTATCAGCTGAGACAGAATTTTTTGCTGTGGGTCATGACTCTGTGTGTGTGTGTATGTGTATGTGTCTGTCATCCGTCTAGGGAATAAGAGAGAAAATAAGACTCCAAACAGTATTATCAGAGAAGACGGATTATTAAGACAACTGAAAAGGGAAGTCTGTAATCTCCATGAAGGCAGGGATTTGCAAAATGTAACAGAGTAGGTGCTTAAACACTGTTCAAGCAACTACTCTGTTGTGCATTAACTGTATGACTATTTGACATATCCTTGTTACTCTCTCAAGGTTTTTAATGTTGTTGTTGTTGTTAGGTGCCATCGAGTTGGTTCTGACTCATAGCGACCCTATGCACAACAGAACGCAACACTGCCTGGTCCTGTGCCATCCTCACAATTGTTATGCTTGAGCCCACTGTTGCAGCCACTGTATCAATCCATCTTGTTGAGGGTCTTCCTCTTTTCCACTGACCCTGTACTTTGCCAAGCATGATGTTCTTCTCCAGGGACTGATCCCTCCCGACAACATGTCCAAAATATGTAAGACCCAGCCTCATCATCCTTGCTTCTAAGGAGCATTCTGGTTGTACTTCTTCCAGGATAGATTTGTTCTGTCAGTTTGTCATACTGTGGGGGCTTGAGTGCTGCTGTGATGCTGGAAGCTATGTCACCGGTATTCAGATACCAGCAGAGTCACCCATGGAGGACAAGTTTCAGCTGAGCTTCCAGACTAAGACAGACCAGGAAGAAGGACCCAGCAGTCTACTTCTGAAAAGCATTAACCAATGAAAACCTTATGAATAGCAGCGGAATATTGTTTTTTAATGAGAGTACTCAAAATATACTTTTGTGAGGGCATATAAACAAGTGATTTTATGAGGAACATACAGATAGCAGGAGCTACTTTTAATTACTGTCTTTGATGTAGAATAACAAAGAGAAAAAGAAAACATACACTAGATTTCTGCTTTAGCTTAGGGGATATTACAGCCATGTTCCTGCAATACAACATTCCAAAGTGTGGACAATGTATCTCTTCAAATTAAATCAATCAGCTGGGGGCAAAGCAAAAAATAGAAGTGCACTGGTATAATTTAAATTTTACATGCACCCCAGTTCACCTACTATCCTCTAAGGGGAAAAAAATCTGACTTCTCTGACATATGCAAAACATTCCCTGGCATTCTCTCCTTGCATAAGTAACCCAACATGTCACAGTGGAAAGAGGTCTGGATTTAGATTTAGGAAATTGGGCTGCTAATCCCAGCTCTGCATCTTTGCAGCTGTCTGAAGATGCTCCAGTTTCTTAATAACTTTGAGCCTCTGTTCATCTCATTGTGCAAATGGAGAAAGCAAACACCCTTCACATGCAAGGTTGTTTTATGAATTAGAAACAATAAATGGAAAGAACCAAACTACCTAGCAATAATATTAACCCAGTGCCAAAAATTACCTAGCAATATTAGAGGAGTGTAATTTTAAAAGATTAATGTATAAAATTACTAACAATCATTTACTGACTATTCAGTTTGTGATCTTTTAAACCTCAGAGTTCTCAAACATGTTCTCTTAAGTTTACAGCACCTGAAAACAGATACCATGATAATCTAAGAAGCAAAAACTGGAAGAGACTAGCTGCTTTGAGGAGCCCTGGCGGCTCAATGTTTAAAAGCTTGGCTGCTAATCAAAAAATTGGCAGTTTGAATTCACCAGTCACTCCTTGGAAACCCTATGGGGCAGTTCTACTCTGTCCTATAGGGTCACTATGAGTTGGAACCAACTATACGGCATATAACAACAATAACAACTGCTTGGAAACTAGGTATCACAGCTGAAGAGTCTATGTATTGGGTAAACTCTGATGCCTTAGCGTTGACTCATCACCTGACCATTATTCCTCTCTTCTGAGAAATCAAATCAGTCCCTGGATCTTGAGCAAAATCAGTCCTACTACCTAGACCATCGTTGACTGCTCTAGAAATCAAAGCCAAAGCCGTCCCAAACAGATATTCTATGACATAGGATAACCAATTACCATATTTTTATGCAAATAATGTATCTGTTGTAGAACTGTCTGCCAACCATACCCTCTCTCTTCAGGTATTTTCCTAAGCATGCTATGCCAATTTTGTGGGGGGAGGGGCTGTAAAATTAGCATAGCATTCTTACAAAGGTAGGATGCATGCATAATTTCTGTAAAAATAAGGTAGTCATCTCTTCCCTGTTTGGGAGAAAGGGATGACTTTGAAGTATAGTAAGACATATCTTAACAGGAACAACAAAGACACAACGGAAACGTATAGAAAGAGAACAGAGGTTAATGCCTGTTTAGCGCTCTCCACCCCCATGACTTAAAACTCTGTTTTGTTTTGTTTTGTCTTTTTCCCTAGCATATCTCTATTTCATATATCCTGAGCAAGGCTACAGTAGTAAAATCAAAAAGTATTACACTTAGTAATCTATTAACAATTTGAAGATAAGGTGCAACTCACTGGAGAAGGAAATTCCATTTGCAAGAAAATCAAAGGCCACAAGGAAGTTGGATTATAAACTAATAACAAGTCAGTAGTTCAATTTACAGCACACTACAAGGTAGGATTTTGTAAAGATAAGACTCTTAATCAACCCCTAAATTTCCATAAAAGAATGCCAAACATACTACCTAAATTACACCTACAAGAAGCACCTAGATTAAAATCATAAAACACATAAGTCTCTTTTCATTAGTAATAGAGCATGCCTGTCAGCTGATATTTGCCATGCCTATGTCACAGGTCTGACCCCTCATCTGTCATTTTGTCATACTGTGGTGGCTTGTGTGTTGCTGTGACATAGGAAGCCATGCCAACAGTATTTCAAATCCCAGCAGGGTCCCCTATGGTGGACAGGTTTCGGCAGAGCTTCTAGACTAAGACAGACTGGAAAGAAGGATCTGGCAATTTACTTCTGAAAAAACTGGACAGTGAAAACCTTATGAATAGCAATGGAACACTGTCTGATACAGTGCTGGAAGACAAGCCCCCCAAAATACCAAATTCACTGCTGTGGAGTCGATTCTTACACATAGCAATCCTGTATAACAGAGTAGAACTTACTCAGCAAGGTTTCCAGGCTGTCATCTTTACAGAAGCAGACTGCCACAACTTTCTCTTGTGGAGGGGGTGGTGGGTTTGAAACACTGACCTTTTGGTTAGCAGCCAAGCGCTTAACCACTGCACAGCCAGAGTTCCTTCTCAGGTTGGAAGGCACTCAAAATACTACTGGGGAAGAGCTGCCTCCTCACAGCAGAGTCGACCTTAATGATGTTGATAGAGTAAAGCTTTCAGGACTTTCATTTGCTGATGTGGCATGACTCAAAATGTGAAGAAATAGAGGCAAACATCCATTAATAATTGGAATGTGGATTGTATAAAGTATAGATCTAAGAAAACTGGAGGTTGTCAAAAATGACATAGAATGCTTTAAGATCAATATCCTAGGCATTAGTGAGCTGAAAAGGGCTGGTATTGGCCATTTTCAATCAGACAATCAGGTACTGCACTATGCTGGGAATGACAAATTGAAGAGGAACTGAGCTGCATTCATTGTAAAAAGAATGTTTCAAGATCTATCCTAAAGTACAGTGCTGTCAATGATAGGATAATATCCATATATCATCTACAAAGAAGCCTAGTTATTACGACTATTACTCAAGTTTATCCACCAATCACTAATGTCAAAGATGAATAAATTGAAGAATATTTCCAACTTCTACAGCCTGAAACTGATAATCAAACATGTAATGAAGATGCATTGATAACTGCTGGTTACTGGAATGTGAAAGTTGGAAATGAAGAAGAAGAATCAGTAGTTAGAAATATGGCCTTGGTGAAAGAAACCATGCGAGAGATCACATGACAGAATTTTGCAAGACCAACGATTTACTCATTGCAAATACTTTTTTTCAACAACATAAATGGTGACTACACACATGAACCTCACCTGATGGAATACACAGGAATCAAATTGTCTACATCTGTGTAAAAAGTCGATGGAAAAACTCAGTATCATCATTAGAACAAGGCCAGGGCTAACTGCAGAACAGATCATCAATTGCTCATATGCAAGTTCAAGTTGAAGCTGACGAAAAAAATTAAAACAAGTCCATGAGAGCCAAAGTACAACCCTGAGTATATCCCACCTGAATTTAGAGACCATCTCAAGACCAGATTTGATGCATTGAACACTAATGACCAAAGACGCGAAGAGTCATGGAAGGACATCAAGGACATCATATATGAAGAAAGCAAGGGGTCATTAAAAAGACAGGAAAGGAAAAGAAGGTCAAAATGGATGTCAGGAGAGACTCTGAAGCTTGCTCTTAAATGTAGAGCAGGTACAGTGAACAGAAGGAATGATGAAGTAAAGAGCTGAACAGAAGATTTCAAAAGGCAGTGCGAGAAGACAAAGTAAAGTATTATAATGAAATGTGCAAAGACCTGGAGTTAGAAAACCAAAAGGGACGAACACACTCAGCATTTCTCAAGCTGAAAGAACTGAAGAAAAAATTCAAGCCTCAAGTTGCAATACTTGAAGGATTCTATGTGCAAAATAATGAACAATGCAGGAAGCAACGAAAGAATATGAAATGAATACAAAAAGTCATAGCAACAAAAAGAATTGGCCAATGGTCAACCATTTCAGGAGGTAGCATATGATCAAGAATCGATGGATGGTACTTAAGGAAGAAGTCCAAGCTGCACTGAAGGCATTGGTGAAAAACAAGGGTCTACGAACTGACAGAATACCAACTGAGATGTTTGTATCCATTCTGAAAAAAGGTGATCTAACAGAATGCAGAAATTATCAAACGATATCATTAACGTCACACACACACACACACACACACACACAAAGTGCCATTGCCATCAACTGCCCCATAGGGTTTCCAAGAAGCAACTGGTGGATTGGATCTGCAGACCTTTTGGTTAGCAGCCAAGCTCTTAATCACACAAGTAAAATTTGCTCAAGTACATTGACAGGGAACTGCCAGAAATTCAAGCTGGATTCAGAAGAGCACACAGAATGAGGGCTATCAACTGATGATGTCACATGGATCTTGGCTGAAAGCAGAGAATACCAAAAAGATGTTTACCTCTGTTTTACTGACTATGCAAAGGCATTCAACTGTGTGGATCATAACAAATTATGGATAACATTGGGAATAATGAGAATTCCAGAACACTTAATTGTGCTTATGTGGAACCTATACATAGACCAAGAGATAATCATTCGAACAGAACAAGGCGATACTGTATGGTTTAAAATCAGGAGAGGTATGCGTCAGGGTTGTATCCTTTCACCATACTTATTCAATCTGTATGCTGGGCAAATAATCCGAGAAGATGGACTATATGAAGATGAATCAAAACTGGAAAAAAACTCATTAACAACTTGGGATAGGCAGATGACAGTTCCTAATGATGACAGTTCCTAATGAAGATCAAAGACTACCGCCTTCACTATGGGTTACTCCTCGATATAAAGAAAACAAAAATCCTCACAAATGGATCTGTAGGTAACATCATGATAAATGGAATAAATACTGAAGTTGTCAAGGATTCCATTTTACTTGGATCCACAATCAACGCATATGGAAGCAGTAGCCAAGAAATCAAATGACACATTGCATTGGACAAATGTGCGGAAAGAGACCTCTTTAAAGTGTTAAAAAGAAAAGATGTCGCTCTGAACACTAAGGTGCACCTGACTCAAGCCATGGTATTTTCAATCGCTTCATATACGTGCAAAAGCTTGACAATGAATAAGGAAGGCCGATGAAGAATCAATGCCTTTGATTTATGGTGTCGGTGAAGAATACTGAATATAACTTGGACTGCTGGAACAAATCTGTCTTGGAAGAAGGATAGCCAGAATGCTCCTCAGAAGGGAGTATGGCAAGACTTCATCTATCATACTTTGGACATATTATCAGGAGGGACCATTCCCTGGAGAAGACATCATGCTTGGTAAAGCAGAGGGTCAGCAAAAAAGAGGAAGGATTGACACAGTGGCTGCAACAATGGGCTCAAACACAGCAACTACTGTGACGATGGTGCAGTGTTTCGTTCTGTTGTATACACGGTCGCTATGAATCAGAAGGATCTCAATAGCACCTAACAAATGAGAACAACATGTCACAGATTAGTGACATGCCAAACCTTCGTTCTTTGACTTCCTTATTTTCTTCCAAAATATTACTTCCAAAATACATTCTATGATAGTAATCCATGAGCTGCTTCGAGGGAAATAAAGGATTTTATGACAATTTAAGTTTGAGAAACATTGTTTACACAAAGTTCAAGAGTTTTCTTCACTGCATACTTTCTGGAGCCTTTACTATGCAAATGAGTACAGTATTTCCCCAAAGCCTGGAAGCTCAGAACACTGCTCTCCATAGAATCATCTGTGGGACTGTTGTTCTACGGATTGTGTTCACTGTAGGAAATGTTGCCTTATGGTATGTAAACTATAGCAAGTCAGAGTACTAGAAAATTATAGACCTACAATCTACTTTATTACTCTAACCCTGAATAGACACATCTTCATAAAGCCCAATTTAATGTACCCTCAAAATTAACAATAGGTTGAAAAAAAAAAAAAAAGTCTTCTCTTTCTTCAACCTATTGTTAAAAGCAAGGATAAGAAATGTCCTTTCTGAACACACTGCCCTCGCCATTCGTACAAAATTGCCATTGAAACATTACTCAAATGTTTACTATTTCTTACATACACACCAGTGATTCCTTTTACTAAAGCCTGAAGTCTATGTAACTCTCAGCATTTGCCTTTAGCCTTTGTCCTCAGCAATCTCTGAATCAACTGTGTGCTCAAAGGCAGGGCCTTCACTTGAGGGGTTTCTGATATAATAACCGCATTCCATCCCCTTCGCCTTTAGTACCTGCCACTTGTCTCTTTACCTATGTTTCAATAGTTTCATTAATTAAAACCGTATGTACCCCAATATATATAAAATATAAAAAGATGATAAATAATAAGAGCTCTAAAATCCGTGGGTTTTCTGTAACTACTTGGTAAATAAGAAGAAAAAACATTATCCTTCCTAAAGCTAAAAATAGAAGCAGAAACATCATCACTAATGGCAAAAAATATTAGCCACACAAAGATGATGTCTCAGGCATTAAGGGTTTTCCAGTTAAGTGCTGGGCCCACTCCCTACAGCAAAATCACCCTTCTTTCCGTGGCTTGACAGATTTAAGTTGAATGTGATAAATGGATAAATGGCATTTTAAAAGGCTAATGTGACAAGCAAAGAGATAATACTAGGGCAGAATGTATAGGCATACTCTGTATTTTTAATATGTTACTGTACTTGGTGGAGCTTTACGCTCCAGATTGGTTTTAGAGTGCTGTGAATGAATTTGCCGAGTTTTTAAAGAACTTGCTAGTTGAGAAAGTGAATAACAGACAAGTATTCTGAGAGACCAGAGGCCTTGCAATATTCACAGTCACACAGTGGGGAATTGACCCATATCCCCTATCCTTATGTTATGGATTGAACTGTGTCCACCCAAAAGATGCGTGTCAACTTGGCTAGTCCAGGATTCCCAGTATTGTGTGACTGTCCACCATTTGGTCATCTCATGTAATTTTCCTATGTGTTGCAAATTCTACCTTTATGTTAATGAGGTGGGATTAGCAGCAGTTATGTTAATAAGGCAGGAATCAATCTACAAGATTAGGTTGTGTTTTAAATCAATCTCTTGAGATATAAAAGAGAGCAGTGATTAGAGATATGGGCACCTCATGCCACCAAGAAAGCAGTGCCAGGGCACAGCTCATCCTTTGGACCCAGGGTTCCTGTGCGGAGAAGCTTCCTGGCTTTCCTCCAGAGCTGACAAAGAAAGCCTTCCCCAGGAACTGGCATTCCTAACTCAGACTTCCAGGGTCTTAGACTATAAGAGGAAACTGTGATTGTGCAGTGGTTAAGAGCTACATCTGCTAATCAAAAGGTTGGCATTTCAAATCCACCAAGTGCTCTCTGTAAACGCCATGCAGCAGTTCTACTCTGTCCTATAGGATCCCTATAAGTTGGAATTGACTTGATGGCAACGGGTGTTTTTTTAGACATGTGAGAATAAGCTTCTGTCTGTTAAAGCTATCTACCTGTGGTATTTCTGTTATAGCTGCACTAGATAATTAAGATACCCTACAAAGCGCGCAACGGACATGCATGCAAGTAAAATGTCTGCTTATGATATATAGAGCTTAGCAAGTCTCAGGAATGTCAGTCGGACTCTGAATTTAAATAAAACACACACACCTACACAAACTAGTTCTGGGGACTAGTGTAAGACTACCGTGGCCTCCAACATGGCACTCAACCCCAGGGTAATAATTATTTGGGATGCAGGAAGAAAGTAAAATATAAAGTAAAGTAAAATCCTGAAACTTTATTTGACCTTCATGTCACAGTTCCATGTCACTTACTGATGGGGCTGTGGTGAAGGAAGGGGGGACCTCCTGCCAGGTGGAAGACTCTTCACATTCATCACTTTCTGTGTACTTCAAAGCAGTGCATTCTACTTGTTCCCAGTTAAGTAACTTTACTCATCATAAACTTTAACTAAACCAGTCCTCAAAAAAAAAAAAAAAATGGACAAGGAATTTGAAAAGATTCCTACCAAAAGACAGATTCAAGGCAACACTAACAAGTAAACTGAAGCAAACGGCAATAGAGTAGATACAGGTCCTTCTTATAGAATGAATTCATCACGAGCCACATACAGAGAAGGAAGATCAGAAAAGAGCGAGGGCATATGTACACCATGAGTCTAGAGAATCCTACCATCTCAGGAAACTAATGTGATCTCCAAAGCCAAGTTGGGGGAAACTTGGTTGAAATAAAACAGGAAATAGGGAACCAACTAGAAATACCCTTGGTCTGCTTTGGAGTTGGAGCTAACCATATGGCCCTGGGCAAGTTACTGTGACCATATGAAACTCATTTAAAAGGTTTATAAAATGCAATGATTAAAAGAGAGACCTCTAATGTTTTCTCCAGCCCCAATGTTCTACAATATAGGTAAAGCCAAGGGGGAAAAAAAGTAAGTGATTCCAAAGGTAAGGTTAAGGCCAAAAGAAGTGACAGTTAATGAAAACAGGGTAACAAGGAGTTTGGAATAAAGTAGGTGCTGACAAGTTCATTGAGTGATAGGATTCCATGTGCCTGTGATCTGCCTACACTGAATGTAATTTGCAGCCTTGAACTCGTGCTTTACTAAAACATTTGGACAGACACTGAGGAGACACAATGGACAAGAGTGAGTGTGAATACAGGGTTACCACTGAAGACCTGAAAGAGCAAAAGGCAATGATAATTTCCAGGGAAAAACATTCTGAAAATAAAAAATGCTACTTGAAATGTGTGTGTGTTATGTGTGTATGTTGAGGGAGGGGTTTCACAATTATGTGGGCATTCCTGGCCTTTAGTGGGCAAAGATGAAAGATGGAGAGGCTTTGCAATATTCACAGTCATATAGTGGGGAACTGACCGATATCCCCATGCCTTACAAAGGGTTCAACGGACAGGCATGGTAGTAAAGTACCCGCTTATGAGGACCCGAGACTAGACTATAACACCATATGTTGGCAAACTCAATTTTATAGTGAGTTTTCTTTCTAGGAATGCACTTCACCTGTATTTTGAGAGAATACTGCAATATATTGTGTTCAGAACTTTTACAAATGTCATTTATGGAAAATTGCACTACTGATGTTGACACCAAAACATTCTATGGACAATCTACTATTGTACCAGTCTCCCACTGATGGCACTCACAGTGGGTCTATGAATAAGTGCCGTTACCCTACTCTCCATTAAACCTTCACACATGTTCATGTCTGACCATTTATACACTGAATCACAAACTGCTTTATTACTAGTTTCTTTTCTTTTTCTTGCATACTATAATCATGGTATATTATTTATATATTTTAAAAATACATATGCAGAAAAGTCACATTTTCTGTAACTTCAAAATTTTATGACAACAAAGAAGGCTTTACAAAACATACCTTTTAAAAAACGGTTATTGCTCCCACCTAGAGCAAAGGAGAATGAAGAATACCAAAAACACAAGAAAAATACGAGCCTGAGAGACAGAAAGGGCCATACAAACTAGAAGCTCCATCAGCTTGAGACCAGAAGAACTAGACGGTGCCCGACTACTACCAATGACTGCCCTGACAGGAAACACAACAGAGAGTCCGTGATGGAGGAGAAAAGTGGGGTACTGAACTCAAATTCTAGTAAAAAGACCAAACTTAATGGTCTGACTGAAACTGGAGGGACCCCTGAAGACATGGTCCCCAGACTCTGTGATAGCCCAAAACTAAAACCATTCCTGAAGCCAACTATTCAAAGATTAGACTGAACGATAAGACATAAAATGATGTTTGTGAGGAGTGTGCTTCTTAAGCTCAAGTAGATACATGAGACTAAATGGGCAGCTCCTGTCCAGAGGCAAGATGAGAAAGCAGAGGGGGACAGGAGCTGGTTGAATGGACACGGAAAATCCAGGGTGGAAAGGAGGAGTGTTCGGTCATATTACAGGGAAAGCAACTAGGGTCACATAACAACGTGTATATAAATTTTTGTATGAGAAGCTAACTTGAATTGTAAATTTTCACTTAAAGGAAAAAAAAAAAGAGAATTTTCACTCTACATAAATGGTTTCAAATACCTTGGGGTTGCAGTGCCTTTTCTGTATCTAAAGAAAACTATGGGTCTTCTCTGTGTGTGACAGAAGGCTGTCTTCCAGTATCCATTCTCACCTTCATTTTTGTAGAGTAACAACCACCTCCTCTATGTTTGAGCAGGATCAGAGACGATATTTCCCAAACCCTCTTGTGGTCAGGTGTGGCCATGTAACTAAGTTCTCAACAAAGTGATGTGAACAAAGGTGATGCACGCAGCATATCCATTACTTGCCCTGCACTGTCCTCGAGATAGAACATGGATAATTCAGCTTCAGCCACTGGTAATGAGGACAACACCCTGGCAGCAGATAGGACAAGAAGACACAAGAAACTTAGGTGCTTTACAACCCCAAGGGGCAAACTGCCTAATCACCTAGGACCATGGTCATTGTGGACTACTGGTGGACTGTTATATGAAAGAAAAACTGCTAGCATGTAATTACCCTTTTTGGGATTCTTTGTTACAGCAACATAACCTTTACCTTGACTAATATATCCTGGAAGTAAATAAACAAATACACACACACACACACACATATAAATGCATACAAGGAAAATGCCACATGAAATTTCAGGAACTTCATGGACCCCTGAAGCCTTTCTGCAGACTCAGGCTACAAATTATCATAACTTGTTGTTATTGGGTGCTGTCAAGTTGATTTTGACTCATAGTGACCCAATGTAACAGACTAGAACTGCCCCATAGGGTTTCCTAGGGTGTGGTCTTTACAGGAGCAGATCACCAAGTCTTTTCTACCGCTGAGCCACTGGGTGGGTTCAAACAGCCAGCCTTTCGGTTAGCAGCCAAGCACGTAACCATTGTGCCACCGGGGCTTCTTTGTTGTAGCTAAAAGCCTCTTAGGAAAACTGGCTTAAAAGACAGCAGAGGAGCTTCTGTTTTAGAGCAGTCACAAGAAAGCTCTTTTTGTCAAGCAGGATTGTAATCTACAGATAAAATATGAAAGCATGAGGAAATGACTGGCTCCTTCCTCTGTAATCTAAAATCTTTCGTATCTCATATCTCTATTTTCAGGCTTGCCAACAAGTAATCTTAATGAATGTCGAAGACTATTTAAGTATGTCAACATAAATACCAGGAGCAACAATCATTTACATTCTAAAACTGTAAGAGGGTGACACAACTGTTTTTTAAATGAGAGAAATCACTAAAAATACCATCATCGATATTCTTTCTGTCATTAATAAAGGGTGGATTTTTAAAGCGAATGTATCTTACAATAAATATATGAGGTGGAAAACAAATATCAAAAAAATCGTATTTTATAAATAACCACTATCAGCAAATACACTTACAAAAGACTACGAGGAATTTTAGCAAAATAAGAGCAACTGTCTGATCATCCACAGTTCTCAAATTTTTGCCCAAAGATGTAATGTATGTTCCCTTTGAAGCTATCATTTCCACAAGAAAAAAAATAATACCTAAAGAAATATTTGTCAGTAAACTAGAAACCAGAAGAGTATGCGGAACTAATTAATTGAGTCCCTATCGTATAAAAATATAAGAAAAAAAGAACTGTATATTTTATGACTGTGACACTGTTTCCTCCAGAAACAGCAGGAATGTGCAGAATTTTAATCTTTTTGACAGAAGTTCTGTGTTGTTGTGGGATATATGAGTGACTAGCCCCCAAAATGTGTGAGCCATGAGAGGAATTCTTGGAGAAGGAAGAGCTGCATGGCCAGCCTCTGCAAGGGATACCCACAGTTCCCTCCCCCTCCACAGAAAGCTATCTAATCACGCCATATGCTCTCACTCACAGGACACATATGATCTTCGGGCAAACAATCAAGTCAGTCATCTAATTTTATTCAAATTATAAAAGGGAGGCCTGGGTTTTAAAATTCTAAGCTGTTTAAAAATCAGTTACCAGTGACACAATTCATTATCATAATAACTGAAAAATGTTTCCATTTTAATTAAATAATAACTATATACTGAGAAGTTAACAATTAGTCATTTGGGAATTCATACAGCCACGACACCATTCTTACCTCTTCATCAGGAATAGAATGCAGTTACATAAATATCGTAAACAACTGGAGGAAAGAAGCCAAGTCCAGTTTTAGGAGAAGATCAAGTATATTTTGAAAATGAGTTTGAAGCATATGGCACAAAATCAAATTAAAAAAAAATTAAATGAGAAGCACATTCATCACATTTGTATACAAAGGGAAAAAGAAGAGCAAATGGGAATGCCATCACCACTAGAAAAAAAAAAAAAAAATACTGATTTCCCCAAAAGGAACACAGACATGAAATAAAACATGCAATAAAACAAATACAAACATTTGTTTACAAAGTAAAATATAATTTAGTTCATTTAGAAATCAATTCTAGAAAAACTGTAATATCTCTATTCATTCTAAGATGACAAAACTGCTCCGTTAGGCTAAAACACAGAAAACTAAACAGAAAATCTAAATGAAACAATAAATCTGGCAGAATGAAAAAAGGACAGCATTTGAAAAACATTAGAGAAAATAATACTTGGATATGGATGATAGAACATCAGAGTGTTTGATATTTATTTTTTATCATAAAAATTTTAAACATTATATAAGATAAAGGCATTCTAAAATAAATTTTCCCCGAAACAGTCAAACAAAACAAAACCTCTCATATATTTAGTAAAGAACTAGAATCAAACATTCAATATGGAAACCTGATGACGTAGTAGTTAAATGCTATAGCTGCTAACCAAAAGTTTGGCAGTTTGAATCCAATATGGTAGGTGGTGTAAAAATCTAGATATTTCACTGTATGGCTACAGGCAATAATTTGATCACAGACTTTTCAGATGCTTAAAAGGAATACAAGAGAAAATGCAATCTGTTAAGTTGTTCACCAATAACAAGAGATTTCCCTTTCTTTTTTATTCAAATAAGTAAGGAATCCTAAATTAGACAGTCACCCTGGGGGCATAGTAGATAAGTGCTACAGCTGCTAACCAATGGGTCGGCAGTTCAAATCTGCCAGGCACTCCTTGGAAACTATGGGGCAGTTCTACTCTGTCCTATAGGGTCGCTATGAGTCGGAATTGACTTGACGGCAGTGGGTTTGGTTTTTTTTTTCATATCGAGGACAAAAATTCAAGGAGCATTTCTCTTGGTTGTAATTAATCTTATTTTCAAAGTTAACTATAGAGATAGATGGCCTACTTTTCGTGTCTTGGAACATATTTACGGAAGCTCATGTAAGTTCAACTATGATCAACTGAAAGAGAAAACTCAAATAAAAAAAAAATTATAATCAATGCTTTCTAGTCAATACATTTTAATTGTGGCCACAATTTTTTAAACTGAAACTTTGACTAATTACAATTTCCTAGCTGACTTTGGTGAGGTGCCAATGAAACAAAGTACAAGTGGGGAAAATAATAACACACTTGGTCTACATCAGTGGCTATGACTAGGCTTTAAAGTCAAACCTACTAACTAATACCTCATGTGCTAAGGGGTTGGGGGGAGGTGGGTGGGAGTGGAAGTGATTAGGAAGTGATGGCAGGAAGGGAAGAGACCACATAACTCAAGCTGCATGTATGGCAGACTAGACTCCCTATTGTAGAGCCAAATTATAGGTAGACAAGTAGTCATTTTCTTTTTTTTTTTGCAACTTTTTACTGAAGTGGAGCATACATATTGAAAGTGAACAAATCACAAGCATGCAGCTTGATTAATTTTCACAAACTGAACACTCTCATGCTATCAACATCCAGATTAAGAAACAGAACATTAACAGCACTCCAAAGTATTAATCCCCAAGGGTAATTTAACATCATAGATTTGGGTTGTTTTTGACCTTTATAGAGATGGAATTATACCGTACATATTTTTTTTTACTTATACTCAACATGTTTGTGAGATTCATCTGTGTTGTGTGCAGATGTAGTTTGTTCAATCTCAATGAGGTAAACTCAAAACACTGGAATCTTATTATATGGCAGTTTATTTATCCATTCTGCTGTTGATGGGTATTTTGGTAGCTTCCAGGTTTGGGCTATTGTGAATGGTAAGACTATAAACATTTTTTGCTCATGTGTTTTGGTGAATATATGCATGATTTCCACTGAAATTGGAAATGTAGGAGTTCACATGCTGGTAAAGTTAATAAATATCGTCAAACCATTTTTCCAAATGGTTGTATACTCCTACCAATATACAGATTCATTTGTTTCACTTCCTCACCAATGTTTGTTATTGCTTCTGTGTTTGATTTTTTGACTGTAATACTAGCCATCCTCTTGGTTATGTAGCTGTACTACACTGTGGTTTTGTTTGCTTTTTTCTGACTAATGAGGCTGAACATGTGTTCATGTTAGTCATTTGGACATCATACTTTTTGAAGTGCCAGCTCAAGTCTTTCATCCAGTTCCCTAAATTGACTTCAAATAAAAGAAAAAAAAAGAGAAAATTAACAAGTAACTTTAGCAAAATTGTTGGATCACAAAGCCAATATACAAAAATCAACTTAATTGCTAAATGCCAGCAACAAATATAAAATAAAATATCAGTAATATACTATATACAATAACATGAAAATTATCTTGGAACAAATTTCATTGAAAGATATGTGAAACCTCTATACCAGGGGTTCTGAACCTGTCAACCTTGAATGATTGTGTTCCCCATAGGACATCCTGCAATATCTAGAAAACTTTTTTGATTCTTATGACTTTGGGGCTGGTGCTATTGACATCTGACATTTATTAGGTAGAGGTCAGGGATGCTGACCAACATCCTAAAGGCATAGGACAGCATGCCCCTAACCCCCAGCAACAAATAATTATCTGGTACAAAGTGTTATTAGTACTAAGGCTGAGAATCCCTGCTCCACACTGAAAACTATAAGACTTCAAAACTTTTAAAATACATAAAAAAAAAACTTAAATAAAATCTAAGTAAATGGATATGCATGCAATGTTTATGAACTGGAAGACTCAATATTATATAGATGTCAGAAGGGTAAAAGGGAACTGGGGTGATGGATATGCTCATTATCTTGATTGTGGTAATGGTTTCATGAGTGTATATATATACATATATGTCAAAATTAATCAACTTGTACACTTTCAATATGTGTAATGTATCCAAGGTTACATTTTTTTAAATCTCAAAATGACAAAATTTACAAAAACTTACTTAATTTGAGAAAGAAGATATCTAAAGTTCTATATCTATTAAAGAAATTGAATCCTTTCCAGAAAAAGATCTCTAGGTCTACATGCTATACAAGTGAATTTTTCTAAATGATTTGAAAAGAAATAATACAAATCTTGTACAAACTCTTCTACTGAACAGACTATTTCCCAACCAATAAGAAGCCAGTTGGACAAGGACATTACATGAAAGGAATATTCCAGATCAATCACTTCCTTGATTATAAATGTAAAAATCCTAAACAAATTATTAGCAAATTGCAATTATATGTATGCATGTGTCTATTTAAGGTTATTCTAGGAATGCAAAGCTGAATACCTGAAAAGCAACTGATGGTATTTACCATGTTAATATAGTAAAGGAGAAAATAATCACCTTAGTTATCTAGTGCAACTATAGCAGTAATACCACAAGTGAATGGCTTTAACAAAGAGAAATTTATTCTCTCACTGTCTAGGAGGCTAGAAATCCACATTCAGGGTACCAGCTCCAGGTGAAGGCTCTCTCCATTGGTTCTGGGGCATGGTCCTTGTCATCAATTTTCCCCTGATCTAGGAACTTCTCAGTGCAGGAATCCTGGGTCCAAAAGACATACTCTGATCCCAGTGCTGCTTTCTTGGGTGTATGACGTCCCCATTCTCCCAGTCCATCTGAGTGGCAACTCCACATTTTGGGACCCCA
This sequence comes from Elephas maximus indicus, assembly GCF_024166365.1. Classification (NCBI taxonomy): domain Eukaryota; kingdom Metazoa; phylum Chordata; class Mammalia; order Proboscidea; family Elephantidae; genus Elephas; species Elephas maximus. The sequence goes on along the minus strand of NC_064829.1, from coordinate 41,350,806 downwards.
AAGGTTGTAGCCCTACCCACTCTTTGAGACAGGTAGCTCTGCTTCCTGTGTTCCTTCTTTCTTCAACTTCTGTTTCCTGGTTCCTCTTGGCCATTCAGGCCTTGCTGCCTGCATCTGCCCTGCTGGGGCAAGTGTTTCAAAGCTCTTTAGCTCTACCACTAAGTGCTGTGGCATGCCCCTCTGCCAGTAAACGTCGGCCAGAAGGCACTCAGCTCTCTTGCTCCATGGGTCAGCAAGCCTAGCTCCACTGATAAGCGCCTAAAGTGGTGTCACTCCATCAGGAAGCCTCCTGTGCAAAGGCACTCAGCTCTCTCACTCCATGGGTCGGCTCCAGTGCTGTCTCATGCTGGTCTCCTGGCTCTGCTGCCGCCATTGCTCTGCTGCTGCTTCTTGCCATCCGTGCCATCTTCAGTGTACAGCACTCTTCACTTCCTTCTGAGTCCTCACCAGAACTCTCTCTGATGTCCATAATTCCACCAATAATCTCTTCAAGGCAACCTAGGCTTTTACTTTACTATTTTTTTTTTGTGTGTGTGCTTTAAAAGTCTTCCAACCTCTACTCATTCAGTTTCAAAATCATGTCCACATTTTAAATATCTGTTAGAGCAGCACCTGACTCTCGGTACCAAATTCTGTTTAGTGATCTAATGCTGCTATAACAGAAGTACCACAAGTGGATGGCTTTAACAAAGAGAAATTTATTCTCTTACAGTCTAGGAGACTAGAAGTCTAAATCCAAGGCGCCAGCTCCAAGGGAAGGCTTTCTCTCTCTGTCAGCTCTGGGGGATGGTCCTTGTCATCAATTTTCCCTGGTTAAGGAGCTTTTCAGCAGAGGAACCATGGGTCCAAAGCACATGCTATTCTCCTGGCTCTTGTTTCTTGGTGGTATGAGGTCCCTCTGTCTCTCTGCTTGCTTCTCTCTTTTATATCTCAAAAGAGATTGACTTAAGATACAACCTTATCTTGTAGATTGATTGAGTCCTCATTAACATAACTGCCACTAATCCCACCTCATTAATATCATAGAGGCAGGATTTACAACACATAGGAAAATCACATCAGATGACAAAACGGTAGACAATCATTCACACAATACTGGGAATCATAGACTAGCCAAGGTGACACACATTTTGGGGGGACACAATTCAATCCACGACATCATCTTAATAGATGTAGAAAATAACACTGTGATTAAAACTCACAAAGATAGGAATAGAATGAAACTTAATGTAATAATAAAAGTAAGCAGGCTGCATAAAAATAAAATAGCAAAGTCTTTACCCCTGCAATTGGAAATAAGATCAGGATGCCAGGTATAACTATTTCTACTCAACACTGAACTGAAGATATTATCTAGTGCAGTAAGGCAAAGAAGGTATAAGTAATATAAAAGATTAAAGCTCTGCTTATTATAGGCAATATAACATTACATTATTTATACTAAAGACATAGAATCAGAAGATCCAAAAGAATCTACGCACTGGAAAAATACCAATATACAAAAACAGATTTCTATGTCACTAACAAAAAAAGAAGCAATTTAGAATTGCAGCAAATACACAGGAACAAATTCTTTGAAAGATGTACAAGACTTTTCTTACGGGAAATAAGAAACATTGAGGGAAATTTAAGATGGCCTAAATAAATGGGAGGGTATGCTGCGTTAATTGTATTAATGGATGGGAATATTCATTGTGGTAAAAGTTTCAATTTTCTCTAAATTACTATATTGATTAGGCGCATTATCTAATCAAAATCCATGTATTTTTATGGAAATTGATACAATGATTTTAAAATATATATGAAAATGAAAAGGGTCACTGATAGACAAAGAAAAAGAACAAAGTTGGTGGATTTCCGCTACTAGATATCAAAAAACAATAATCAAGATAGCATGGTTTTGGTGCAAGGACAGACAAAAAGACCACTGGGAAAGAATACATTGTCTATAATTAGAACCACATATAACTTAGTCACTTGTTTTTTGATAACGTGACACTGGGGGAAATGAAGGCCTATTTTATAAAGTATGTTCAGCAAGTTGGATATCCATATAACACAAATGTAACAATCTCTATTTCATAACATGCTCCAATTCAACTCCAAGTGGCTTGTAGATCTAAATTTGCAATACAAAGGAATACATCTTAGAGAAAAAACACAGAAAACATCATAAGGATATCTTTAATCATGACACAAAAAGGCTTTTAAAAAAAAACTCAACAAATTGGGCTACATTAAAATTAAGTAATTCTGCTTATCATCAGAGACAGTTGAGAGAGTCAAAATGTTAAGTCACAATGTGAGAGAAGATATTAGCAATATATTTAACAAAGGACTCTTATCATGAATTTATTAAGAATAATCACCATCAATAGCTGACCCAATTAAAAAAAATGGACTAATGACTTGAACTGGAAATTCATAATAGTGGATATACAAATACTCAAAAATTTATAAAATGCAGTTATTCTACCTCATGAGTCATTGGAGAAATATAAATTATAAATCACAATGTAAAATTATAAAGACTTACAATATCCAGTACTGGTAACAACATGGAATACCGTGAATGCTCCCATACTGCTGGTGGAACCACATCGCGAGGCTGTTAAACACTATCTAATAAAGCTGAATATATACACACTCAATGATCCAGCAATTTGACTCCTAGTCATATATCCTAAAGAATTTTGTACTTAGATGAATCAAATGACAGACACCAAAATGCTCACAGCCTAACCAAAAACCAAACACATCGCTGTCAAGTCGATTTCCGACTCATAGAGACCCTACAGGACAGAGCAGAACTGCCCGATAGGGTTTCCAAGGAGTAGATGGTGGATTTGAACTGCTAATCTTTTGGTTAACCATCCACAGCTCTTAACCAGTACACCAGTAGGGCACCTGTGCCACTCAAAATAGTCCCAAATGGGAAACAACTCAAATGTCTTGAATAGAGTAAAGCCGCAGCAATGAGAATTATTTACTTCTGCACACAATGACAGGTCCCTCGGTAGCACCAACAGTTTGCACGTGACTGCTCACCTACAGGTTGGTGGTTCAAACCCACCCAGCAGTACCCTTGAAGAAAAGGTTGGGTGATCTGCTTCTGTTAAGATTATAGCTAAGAAAACCCTATGAAGTAGTTCTACTCTGTAACACACGGGGTTGCCATGAGTTGGAATTGACTACATGGCAACTAACAACAACATACAACGAAATGGATCCAGCTTACAAACACAATATTAAACTAAATGAAACAGAATATATACTGACCGATGCCATTTATATAATGTTAAAAAACAGACAGAACTAACTGATGGTGATAAAGGTCAGGATAGTGGTCACCTTTGTGTAAGCATTAACAGATGAGGGCAAGGAGAGTTTTCTGAAGTGCTAGATCAGTTTGTTCTCTTTTTCAATCTCTACACCAGTTACATGGGTGTGTTCCCTTTTTAAAAATTCATCAGGCTAAACAACTATCAAGGAGCCCTGGTAGCACACTGGTTAAGCTCTTGGCTGCTAACTGAAAGGAGAAAGATATGACGGTCTACTCCATAAAGATGACACCCTTGGAAACCCTGTGGGGCAGTTCTACTCTGTCCTATAGGACTGCTCCGAGTCAGAATTCCACCTGACAGCAATGGTTTGCTTTTTGTTTCTTTTTCCAATTCAACTATCATTTGGGCACTTATCTGTTTGCAAGTTACACTTCAACAAAACTTTTATGTAAAAATAAAGGAATAATTGTTTTTTTCCTCCCATTACTCGCTCATTTTAATCAACAGGTGAACTATGGGTTAGCAAGAAAGATAAATGTGGTGACCGAGGGAACCTAGCATTGATAAAATCAGAAATGGCCAATGCAATTTTCATGACTTGTTTAAAATAATGTAGGTCTCATATTTTCTGCAATTATCTGTAGTTTGGCAGATGTTAAGAGTTCAAAGTTGATTTTGCTACTGAATATGGCTTATTTTATACAAAGTAAAAGCATATGATAATTAATTGACCCTATTTTTTCATTTAATAAAATTGTCATGCTCATTTAGTACAGGGAAAATATTTTCAGTTAAATAAGAAAAGCTGCGGTGTATCTTCAATTTTTGGAAACTTTTCTGTCAAGCTGCTGAGACAGTATCCCAATACTTTTTCTTCTCCAATGAAATAGACTCTTAGTACATATTAAGAACACAATAAATCTTAGCTTCATTATTGCATTAAAATTATTTTGTCTTTTCATAATCTAAAATTCATGCATGCATATTTTTAAGTATCTAGAAAATACAAATCTTACTTATTTCTTAATATATTAAATGTATATTAATATATTAACCTAATCAATACAGCTAAACTATCAAACATATTCAATAATACCTGTGTATAAATAATAGCTATTCGATCCTGTTGAACATATTTTTTCTGGCTTCCTCCTTTTCCTCTCAATGGAATCTCTGAACGGATAAGGCATTAGATGAATAATTTAAATGAGAACACAGCATACAAAAAGTAACATTCTGGAAAATATCCCAAAATGAGATTAAAGAAAGTGGGTAATTTGAACCACTTGAAAGCAGTCCTCAACTTTCCATCAAACAGCCTTTCTTTTAGTCACCATTTATTTAGTGATACTTCTAAGTACAAATGTACAAAATATCAGATTTAAATACCTAAAAATTTGACTCTGAAACATCAATAAAAAACAAATCTGTAAATGCTTGATGAAAAATTATTGTAGGCAAGAAAAATAAATGAAACAAAGATTCTAAGTATCATTATCACCTCTGAACACCCACATTAATGCTATACTTCTATTTTAGAACACATCACACTATTTTCTAAAATTACATACCTCGCTCCTTCTAGATTGTAAAATCCTTGAATACAGCACAATAATTACTCATTTATCTTATCCCCAGTGCCTATCAAAGAAAAATACACCTACTCCTCACTTACTATCTTGTTACCCAACATTTCACATTTATGACAATAGTAAAAAATCTACTGACTATTTTGCACATTAACCAGGAGCTAGGCACACTAGCCAGCGGCAGTTCCTATCACCCTGGTAGGGCAGCGGGAACAAGGGTGTAGGAATCCGGCAGGTGGGGCTCAAAAGTCTCTTCTCCCAAAAAGGCTTCTCTGCCACCTCCGCTGCCTTCCTGGTTCCAGGTAGCCAGGCCTCACCTGCCTGCAGACCCGGGAGCTGCCCGTTGCCGAGGCCCTCTCCAGGGCTGGCAGAATGAGGAGATGGAGAGGCAAGACCCCCTCCTCACAACGCCTTCTGCACCACCACGAGCCCACAGGGGTTGTAGTGATGGTAAAGGTTCCCCACCAGCTCTGGAGCAGCAGGGGCCACCATCACCTGGCCATACTCCAGTCCACAAGGATTAACAGTGGACTCTTGCATAAGGCAGATTTTCGCATAACGAAAACGACCTGGTCTTTGGAACCTAACCGTGTCCGTAAGTGAGGAGTGGGTATACATAAAACTAGGTTTACAATGTTTATGAATGGACAATGCAGTTTTACTGTCACCATTGAAAACTTAGTGTATATTAATTATTCCATTTTTCAAAGCATATACAAATAAAATCCATCAAAATTATGAAAAATAAAGCTAAAATAAAGGTTCGATAATTCTTTACAAGCTTCTGTAACATAAAAAAAGCTAAGCAAAACTGCAACTTTTGTATTGGAAATTTGAATGTAAAATGTAATCGAAAGACTATAAAGCAGTTTTTTTGGATGCTTTTACTCATAGAAATAAGATGTTAATCTGATCTTAATTAAAAATAATATTTATTGAGTACCTACTTCATTATAGCATGTATTGAAAATTCCATGCATTATTAATATGTCACTTTTGGGAAAAGGGTGGTTTATTTAATATAAAATGGCTTTGGTATCCTTGGTAATCTAGCAAAGACAAATTGAAACCAATATGTATTACTATTTATAAAAGTAGTGGAATGCCACTTTCGGAATGGCAGTATGAAGAGATCTCTGTACCTGTTCCCCAGCGAAACAACCATAATGGTGAAACTTATTTTAAAAAACCAAAAACAACAGCCATCCTCCCCCTCCCCCATCTAAAGTCTCTGGAAATTATTCTAAGGGCATATAGCAAATCATGAAACATTTATTCATTTATTCGAATCATCTTCTAAATCTTTGTGGCAATTGCAAGTGTCTGTGGCACTTAAGTCCCAATCCACTTACTCGCAGCTCAGCATCAAGAGAGCTTTACCCCAGATGGCTTGGCCAAGAAGAGGGGGCTCACTCTCCCCTCAGCTCCTCATCAAGGGATACATTCTCTCACTGGGAGGGAAAGGTCAACAGCGATTCCTATACCCACCAGCTCTGAGTTTCAGTGGCTCAGTTCCTGGTGAGTGAAGCCAAGAGGTCAGGGATTCCTTTATTCTACCCAGTGACAAAACTGTTTTGATTCTCCTGGAATCTAGATGTCTGGGTTCCTAGAATTGGGGTGACCTGCCCAGGCTATCTGCTGGTAGGTGTCCTTTTGAACTTTGAAGGAACTGGTTCCCTAGAGTCACTTTCAAGTCAAGCAATAGCTCAGTAAGCAGCTTAATGGAGACCCTGTGGCTTTAGGCATCGGCTTCTTTTGGAAAAGTATCTATGTGTAGCCAGCTTCCAGAAGCAGGAGCTCCAAGGTCTGACTAGAAGCTGTTTTAGAATGCACGGCATGTCTTTATTGACTGTTTCTGTAACCTGCCCTGTATTCTGGTGCTATGTCTTGATTAATTAACGTAACAATGACCTATACAACCTGCTTTCACAGTCCCCTCTTCAGAGTGCTTTCCTGATACATTCTCCTTGACCCTACCCAATTTGACTCATATCTAGTCACAATATATTCTGTTACATTAATTCTTGGTGTTTCTCTAAGCAATTTACATTTTTTACACCAGTGACCACTCGTAAGGCAGTGGCTCTACCCCAGAGGCAGCAGAATGAGAATGCTGGAACCCTAAATGCCCTCACTCCAGCCTGCTAGTAGCAGGAGGCTCCATGCCAGGAGAGGCGAGCTCAGAAGGCCAGAGGCTGCCTCCCCATCCAATGTCCTATTCCTAAAGCAGCAGTGTCTCCTACCCCCAGCTCCAGATCGTGGCTCAAAGATTTTGCCCAGGGGATAAGTGGTACAGAACAACCTCTGTTCTCTAAAGAGAACCTGTGACAGTCTCCCAAAAGTAACTGACTTTATTTGGAAAGGAGTCCCTGGGTAGTGCAAACATTTAACATTCAACTGTTAACCAAAACGTTTAAGCTACCCAGAGATGCCTTGGAAGAAAGGCTTGGTGATCTACTTCTGAAAAGTCTGCCACTGAAAGCCCTATGAAGCACATGGGGTTGCCATGAATCAGAATTGACTTGACGCCAACTTTTTTTTTCCTTCTTTTTTAATTTGAAACAGACTGTAGGAAAGTTCAAGCCTAGGGCTCTCTTGAAAACAATGGAGATTTTGGTGGTAGGCAATTAAGAGGAGGCTGGTAGCTACATGAGAAAAACAAGCTAATCCACAGCTCAGTTAGCTTATAGAGAGAACCAAAGAAACAGACAACTAAGATTCCTCCTTGCATCAGAACAAATCTAAAAGGCTTGCCTCAAAACAAATCTTGCAATGGGTTAAAAATTAATCGAATCAGACCGTGGTGCAATTTGTGCCCTAGGGAATCCTTAAAAACAACAGAGAGGTCAGGAGCAAACCCTGGTGCTGTAGTGGTTAAGTGCTATAGCTGCTAACCAAGAGGTCAGGAGTTTGAATCCGCCAGGTGCTCCTTGGAAACTCTATGGGGCAGTTCTACCCCTGTCCTATAGGGTCGCTACGAGTTGGAATCGACTTGACGGCAGTGGGCAGTAGGGTTTCAGGGCTGGATGTAATACCAAAGGAAGCAGATAGTTTAAGAGAGATCAGGGAAAGCGACAAGAGAGAATCAGAGTGGTTGTGCACAGAGCTAAGCCTGAGCCTTCTGACGAGCAACCTTAGAGGCTTCACACTGCAGGGAAAACAGACTTCACTAAATTAATCCACCCAAGTCTCTAAAACAATTAAGCAAACAAAAAGAACAAACCCTATAGAATAAAATCAGCATCAGAATTTCCTACAATATATAACTTAAAATGTCTAGTTTAAAAAAGAGAGAGAGAAGCAGAGGAACAAGAAAGAGTAACCCATTAAAAAAAGAAAAACAGGCAAATAAGCTGCCTATGAGATGATCTGGGAGTCAGATTTAATTGACAAGGACTTCAAAAAAAGCCATTATAAATATGCTCAAAGGGCTAAAGGAAACTATGTTTAAGTTAAGAAAAACAGGGCCTATCTTTTTTAAGGCTGGAGGACTGAGGGAAAATGGGACTGGCTGTTCATTGGTATGGAATTTCTTTTTGGAGTGACAAAAAGTTTCTAAACTTAATTATGGCAATGTTTGCACAATTTTGTGAATGTGAAAGCCATTAAATTCTATACTAAAAATAAATAAGTTTATAAAATGTCAACATAAAAAAATTAAAAGTACAAAAAAATGAGAAGTTGATTTTGGAGCATATTTGCATAACACTGGTATAGGGAATATACTCTTCAGCTAGACAGAAAACACAAAACCATTAAAAAAAAACTCAAATTTTCTGTAGAACTAATTAAGAAAAAAAAAGTCAAAGGACAATGAATAAACTGGCAAAAATACCCCAAACTGTTCTATCACTATACTTTTTAATTATGCATTATGCTCTCTGACCCACCTCCTTCCAACCAGCTTATTTGTTTACACACTCCTTCTATGATTATTCTTGAACTAATTAGGACCTGCTGTCTACTCATTCTTTTACTTTCCCTGAGTCCATTGTTTCTCTCCTGGTCCATCACATTCATAAGATATTTGCCTTCCCTTTGCCTGAATACACTCATATGACAAAAGTTCAATCCATGTTGTACCTTACTATTTTAAAGCCAGCACTTTTGGAAAAATTCACTGTTAAGCAGACAGGTTTGAAAATTAATTTTTCAACTTAAAGGCCCTTATCACTCTCCAACTAGCCTACCATGCTCCTGTCAGTGAACACACGTTCTCACTCTTCAGTAACTATTTCAAATCCCTCACTGCCAGTAATGACCTTGACATCTATACTTCCCTAAAGAAAAAACAAAAAAAAAACCTGTGGTAATCAGACAGGAAATTCCTAGACTTTCTACTACCAAACTTCAAATCCATGTTCTTTACCCATTCTTTAAACACAACTTCTTTATCCATTCTCCCTCCAGTTTCTCTAAAGAGGTTCTCTGCTTGCTTTCTAAGGACAATCTCTCCTCCAGTGCTTTCATGGCTTCCTGCCAAACCCTTGCCTTTTTGGATCACAGCTCACTATAATAAACTATAGATTTCCCTTTTTATCTTGATCATTTAACTCCTCCCTCTCAAAGGGACCTCTAACCTTTTGACCTCTAAACATACTAAATCTTTTCCCACGTGAAAAAACAAGTCAAACAAAATCCACCTTCCTTCTAAAGTTAAGTTGTTCCTGTTACCCCTATAACTATGCTATTTTATAGCCACATCTCTTAAAAGACATGCCTTTATTCACTGCTTCCTTTCTTCTTTAATTCACACCCCATTATGTACACACTGCGTCACTATTTTCTGGCACAGGTTTTCAATGACTGATTTTTCAGAAGTAGATCATGACTTTTCCTCGAGGTGCCTCTGAGTGGACTCGAACCTCCAACCTTTCGGTTAGTAGCTGAGCATGTTAATGGTTTGCATCACTGAGGACTCCATATGTGCATACATATGTACGTGTGTGTGTATATATACATGTAGTTGTTGTATGTTGTTGAGTTGAATCTGACTCATAGTGACCCTATACGACAGAGTAAAACTGCCCCATAGGATCTCCTAGGCTGTAAACTTTACAGGAGCAAGACTGCCAGTTTGAACCTCAGATCTTTCAGTTAGCAGCCAAGCGCTTAACCACTTCGCCACCAGGGCTTCTTATGTGTGTGTGTGTGTGTGTGTGTGTGTGTGTAACTGAAGTTCAAGATTTTCACGATATAGTGATGTGATTTTCTTAACATTAACATTGCCTGGTATACAATGATCTTTTCTGATATAAACACATAGATCTTTTTTTTTTTATGCTGAAAGAAAATTATTTATCTGTCTCTGTTCTTTTTCTTTCATATACATACACACATATATATATATACACAACCAAAAAAACCAAACCCATTGTCTTTGAGTTGATTCCAACTCATAGTGACCCTATAGGACAGAGCAGAACTGCTCCAAAGGATTTCCAAGGAGTGGCTAGTGAATCCGAACTGCCGTTTGGTTAGCAACTGTAGCTTTTAACCACTGCGCCACCAGTACTCATACATATATACACATTTTAAATCTGCTGAATCTTCTTGCCTCTTTCTTTCTGTGATCAATTTAATCTTTTCATCTTGTTCTGGAAAAGTTCTTGAGCTTGCCTGACCCTTCACCAATTCTGGCTACCTTTACAGGGACCTGGCTGTATGAGGGTCTGTCTCTTCAGTATCTTCAACATTTCTTTATTTACTGTTTCTCTTCATCAAGATACCAACATGTTCAAGGCTTTTCAACCTTCAGAACAAATCAAAGAGAAAACATAAATCCCTGCTTTAATCCCGCAGTCATTTCCCTTTCCAGCCGCGACACTCACTCATGTTGCTGCTCGCAAGCTTTTCCCCTTTTCTCCAAATTTATATTCCCAGGGAGCTCCATGCACATGCACTACTTCCTGTGTTGTTTCTCTTGGTAGACTGGAAGCTCAGTGAAGGCAGAAATCATGGCAATCTCATCTAACATAATATCCCTAACGTCTAGCACACTGCATGACCCACCGTAAAACCAACAGTTATTGCCTGAAGTTATTTTTATTCTGTTTCACTAACACAAGGTGGGGTTCATTCTCTGAAATGTCACGCTGGGTCCTTTTCTGACCTGTCAAATCTTTCCTTTGTCTAGTCACTCATCTCTGTCTTTTCATCCGAAGAGGGAGAGGTCAGTAGATATTGGATGAGTATTAGAAATTGAGATGGTTTCTGTTAAAAATCTTCCTGGACTTTGTACACGTTTTTCAGGCTCAGACAAAGGGATTAGGAGAAGGTGCCTGTTTACCTCAGTTGATGCTGGCCAGAGTCAAGGTTCAGTACTTTTGAGGAATGGGGACTGATTCTTGAGCAAAAAATGTCTTACCCATATTTTAGTGACATCTTAAACTAAACTAAGGCTGGACTTCCTTTCAGCTAGCAGAACAACTAGTGTTTGGACCAAGGACATAAGGCAACACATAGAATGTATGCCAAAAGCTGCCAGAAAAGCATTCCTGGAAGACCTTAAACAAGTGCAGAGGCTAAGAGACAGGAACAGTTGAAGTTTGAGGAACAGAAAGGAGGGCAGTGTGGCTAAACCCCAGCAAGGAGGAGAGTGAGGGTATCTCCTGCCCCGATCCATGTTTCACTCCTTCACTAGAGTTTTCCTTCTAAAATATAAATCTAAGCATGTCATTCCACTTTAGTTGACATTTATACTGCGAGTTGCCATTTTCTGTAGTGAGATGGTGCCGTTGCAGAGACTAAATCCTGGTGAATATTCCCAGAAAGCAAGAGCAGTATTGAGATTTGCTCCTCCTGACTGCTCCACCCTTGTCTCTGGCCCCTACCACTCAGAGCTGATTTTGTCCAGGGTAAAATTATATTCCCTTCCTGTTAGACCACACAGAGTTTTCATTCCACTCTCATACTGGTCATCTTTTTCCTCAATCGTAATCTCACCTCCATTGTATGCCGCAGAAATTTCTGGCATCTGGATGGCATTCTTTCCCTAATTCCCCAGACTGATAAAGAAATATAATCATGAAATAAAGTCAATGTCATTTTAATGGTAATTCAGAAAGCAGTCAAAGAGGTTAAATATGCATGCCCAGTGCCGTAGGGTCGATTCAGACTCATAAATATGCATACTTAACCCAAAGGTTCAGTTTTTGGGGTTGGGTGCCCTGGAGTCAATTTTGACTCATAGTAGCCTCATGTGACGAGTAAAACTGCTCCATAGGGTTTTCCTGGCTGTAATCTTTAAAAAAAAAAAAAAAAAAACTTTTTTTTTTTAATCTGTAAGGAAGCAGATTGCCAGGTCTTTTTCTCACAGAGCCACTGGGTGGGTTTGAGCCACCAACCTTTCAGTTAGCAGTCGAGTACTTAACCAATTATTACGCAGTTTATATCAAGCTTACAGTTGATTCCTTATTCTTTTACAATGGTCTTTAATCAATTTTACAAATGGAACCAAAGTATTTTCTTCGTTAACTATATTTTTGCATGGGATTTAATCACTACTAGGCATTTGAAAAAGGCATTTGAAAGGTGATATTATACATGAAATCAATTTTCTTCTTTTCCCTTGACTCAAATTTAGGGATGGGTCTCTAAATGACACCTGTTCATCGTGGTCCATGGTGATGATGGCCTTAGAATGTTGCTTATCAAAATGACAGGCATTTTAATAAATGTGCAATATACCACATGCATGAATTCCCTTTCTCAAACGCTCGTACTGTCCCCTTCCCATTTTTATGATAAAGTAAGGTTGTTATTGTTGTTGTGTGCTGTGGAGTTAACTCCAACTCATAGCGACCCTATAGGACAGAGTAGAACTGCCCCAATGGGTTTCACAGGCTGTAATCTTTATGGTAGCAGATTGTCAGGTCTTAGCAGCTGAGTACTTAACCACTGTGCCACCAGGGCTCCTTACAGTAAGGCTGAAGTTTCTTATTCTCCATTCCCATATAAACTGGCAGTTAAATATATTATATGTATCTGTGTGAGTGTGTATTCTATAAATTAGATAAGTTAATAAAAAGGTAATTATGTAAATATCAGGTGATAAACATTAAATATTTCATGATCTGATATGCTAATGGCCATTGGTAATACATAAAGATATCATTTTGGGTCATGAGGGTGCCTCTCAGTGCCCTACTTAAAGGAGGAGGAAAGTAGTTTAATGCCCAGAATGGTACACTTCTCTATTAACCATCATACACATGGGACTGAAATTAGTCTGTTTGTTGGATTGTCTATTAACATGCAATTTCTTGTAAATCTGTAATTCAATCTAGTCTATACATTATTTCACATACAATGAACCATATACTAATAAACAGGATTTGATGGCAATGGGTTGTTTTTTTTTTTTTGGTATTCAGTTATCTAAGAAATGACTAGCATATAGATAAAATCAATTCCCTCCACAAGCATAAAGCCCAAATAGCAAGAATGGAAAGATCCGGGCATGGTCTGCAAGGAACTCTTTGACCATGCGTGATTCACTGTCACCAGTAAGTGGCTTTGTCGAGAAGGAATATTGGATTTCCTAAGTACTTTAGGATACGCCTTCAGAAGCAGGGAAAAAGCCAAAGTGTCAGTTCCATTAAAATAATTACCACTCAAACACCTACTTACTTTTACCTACAAGCTTAAGATACAAGTATTTTTCGTATCTTTAATACTTTTGAATTTTTATAAAATTAGGTAAATTTTAAAACGTTAGGTAAATTGACATTTCATTATATACGTTATGTGTGGAATAAAATATCAGTGTAATTTTTAAATCAATATATACAGTACATAGAGCAATCTCTAAGAGGCCCTGAGTTATTGCAAATGAATAAGCTATTTCCATGGAGGAAAAAAGATGGAAAGCCCTTTCCCATTTGCATTTATAAAGGCTGCGTGACTTCTTTAAATATATACACTGATGCCAACAGAGCCATCAGAAATCAATAAATCACATTCTCATGTGCTGTAAAATGTCTGACATGCACATTCATTTTCCTAGTCCAAAATTCCCCCACAAAAGAGACTGTGTAAATGTTCCATTTTAGTTTAATGACATTCGCCACAGTTACGAGTATGTGCATTATTGCCAGTCAGTGCAAAAACCTGAAGAGCACAAAGCCAGATGAGGTTTTAAAGAGCCTGCACAGTACATATCCTTCAGGGGCTAGTCATTCAACAGACCACAGACACACAGTTACAAATGCACAACAAAACTGGGAGATTAGTAAGAATGAGTTGAAATGCTCTAGTGACCAGTGGGACCAAAAAATAATAAGCCTAATTTATTTAAAAGCAGTTGGGGGACGGTACTCTAAGTATTTGGAAAGATGGTCCTGCGAGCCCTGATACCACCCACGGAGGCAGGGATGAGCATCACTAAAAAATGATACAGATGACAGAAGTGGCAACAACCTATTCATCAGTTAGCTTCAATTTGAAAATGTAATAAAAACCTAAATATGACTCCACTTTAGCTGACATTTATACCGCCAGCTGCCATCTATTTTAAAAAGGTCACAGAATTGTTCTACGTAGACACAGCTTATAAATTACAAATTCTAAAGAAAGGAGAGATTTGCTATGTATAATCTAGGAGGTTCTAAAAATTCTCCAAGTACATCTTGCAGAGAGCAGAGCGGTACGCAAAGGCATGTCTGGCTACAAACCGGAGCACTGAATTAAGCCCATATTCTCCTACGTGAACTGAATGAAGAACCACCTATCTATTGCTCTACCTACTCCCTAGCACTGACCAATGCTGCTCTGAACCCCTGGAGTCTTTCTTTGTTCTCTGACCCAAAATAATGTGGCGAAGGAGATGACTTTTGATCCATATCTTTACCTAATCCTGATTGTATCTCAAGTGTGTTATTCTGAGATTCTACGACGCTCCATTCATCAGCAAACCTTTTTCCTTTAAACGCCTTTTCCTCTCTCCGAAACCTCCCCTCACATCACCCCCTCTGACCTTACTTTCCTCCCTCTCCAGCCCCCATAATCATCCACTCCAACAAGTACTTCCCCAAGTCCTCTAACGTCTCTCAACTCCTTCGATTTGAGCCTTTATAAATCTCCAACTCATGCAAAATTCAACGTATTATACATTTGTTACCAAGCTAAATGTTCAAATATTTACATTGCTGGGGTGGAAAAAAAAAAAGGAGCCTTGGTGGCACAGTGGTTGAGAGCTACAGCTGCTAAACAAAAGGTCAGCAGTTCGAATCCACCAACCACTCCTTGGAAACCCTACAGGAGAGTTCTACTGTGTCCTAGAGGGTTGCTATGAGTCAAAATCAACTCCACACCAATGGGTTTTTTTGTTTGGTTTGGGGTGAAAAATAAAGCATAGACTAACTTCGTCCACCGTCACTTAACCCCCCATGGGCCCCCCAATGCTGCTCAGCAACTACTGTTCCCTCAGGTTAAATTCCTATCATAGTCCATACAGCTGCTTTCCAAAGCCTTTTTATTCTCCTGAAACCCTAGTCCTCTGGCCTTCAAGCAGAGGACATCACCATCCAGCTGAAAACCCTTCGCTTCCCACTACGCTTTTCACATTTCATTACTTCTTCACCCCGTTCTTTCTCACTTCCGTCCGGTCTCAGAAATCAGTACATTTTTTCTTTAACAAGTCTCTCTAACATAGTTCATCCCTTCACATCTGTTCCAAAACTTTGGGCAATAAATCATACCCTCTCTCTTCTATGTTCATTTTTTCCCATCCACTGTTCCCTTATTTTTAGGCCAAAAACATGCTTAAGTATATTTCTGGCTTGAAAAAAAATTACCAATCCTTTGCTATTCTCATATGTGCAATAAACACTTACTGTCTAAAAGCTGTATTCAATTTCCCCTCCCCAAAACTCAATTACCAACTCCTGATGATTTTATTCCCAAAATGTCTCATGATTTAGGTCATTCCTTTCCATTCTATACTGGCTTCGGCTAAACCTATTGTGTTGATCAGGCCTGCTGTATTAGCCTTATAACTGACCGCCCAGCCTATATATTCATTATTTATTCAGGAAACATTCACTGAGCAACTTACTATGTGCCAGGCACAATGAGTAGGAGGAAAAAAGCCACTGTCCTGGAGTGTTTAATCTCATGAGGAAGACAAATACATAAACAAATGAATTACAGACCATGATAAGTACTGGGAAAGAGATAAATAAAACACAGGACAGAGAAGAACCTAAGGAGGATACTTTAGATGGGAGGGGAAGCAAGAAAAGCCTCTATGGGGAGATGACATTGAGACCTGGTGGATGGAAACGAGTTGGCCATGCCAGAAGCTGCCAGAAAAGCATTCCTGGAAGAGCTTGAGCAAGTGCAGAGGCTAAGAGTTTGAGGGACAGAAAGGAGGATGGTGTGGCTAAACCACAGCAAGGAGAAGAGTGAGGGGATCTCCCTCCCCAATTCATGTTTCACTCTTTCACTAGAGTTTTCCTTCTAAAATATAAATCTTGGCATGTCATGCTCCAAATGTAAACTCATGGTAAGTTCTACATTGTGTATGTGACATTAGAGACCTTTTCATTCTGCTTGTTCCAACCTGCATTTCTAGCCTCAACTTACTCATCCTTCATTCCAGCCACCCCATTGTTTGTTGATAGACATCATGTCCCTCTCTGCCTTTGTGTCTCTGGGATAGGAATATCATGCGGGGGAAACAGCACGATCTTGGAGTCAGTCAAATCTGTGTTCAAATTCTAGCTTCCATGTTTTTACTTGGAAGAAGTTAAGTCAGTCTTTTTCTCTTCCTGATCCTCAATTCCACACCTTTTAGTGAGGTAAATAATACTGACTTTTTGGAGAGTTATTGTAAGGAGTAGAGTCCCTGGGTGGCACAAACAGTTAAGTGCTCAACTACCAACCGAAAGATTGCTGGTTTGAATCTACCCAGAGGCGCCTCGGAAGAAAGACCTGGTGATCTCCTTCTGAAAGACCACAGCTGTTGAAAACACCATGGAGTGCAGCTCTACTCAACACATGGGTCACCACGAGTCAGAACTGACTTGAAGGCAATCAGTTTTTTTTTTCTTTTATTAAAAGGATAACTATAACATTTGCAAAAGGTTTAGTATTTTAAGTTACCAACATTATTATTGGCACATTTGGTTTCCTATGCTTGGAATGCCTGTCACATTTATCTGGTAAACTCCCTGGATTTTCCAATACTCAGTTCCAATGACATCTTATCTTTGACGCCCTCTCTCCTACAGAAAAAAAAAACCTACAGATGGAATATAATTACCTTCTCTAAGTTCTCCCCAAAACCCGAAACCAGATCCATTGCTGTAGAGTCGATTCCAACTCATAGTGACCCTACAGGACATATTAGAACTGTCCCGTATGGTTTCTAAGGAGCAGCTGTTGGATTTGAACTACCAATCTTTTGGTTAGCAGCCGAGGTCTTAACAACTGCTCCACAGCACTATGCACATACTACCACCATGGCATAGTTCCGTAACTACAGATTTTTACATCTCTCTGCCCTTTAGGACATTACCTCCCTCAGCTAAGAGCTGGGCTCATTCATTCTTGTATCATCAGTGCTTAGCTGAGTTTGGCACAGAATGGACGTTAAATAAATGTTGATGGAATGAATGAATTAATTACATATTCTGATTTCCCATTTGTTATGGATTGAATTGGGACCTCCCAAAATATGTTTATAAATCCTAACCCCTATAATTGTGGAATAATAATAATCTATTTGGGAATATGGTTTTTCTTTATTATGTTAATGAGGTCATATCAGTGTAGGGTATGTCTTAAGGCAATCACTTTTGAGGTACAGAAAGAGCAGACCAGGCAGAGAAGAAGGAAGCACATAGAGAAAGATTGGTGCCACCCGGAGATCACCAAGGAACCCAGGAGAGAAGCTGAGAGACAGGATTTTCCCCCAGAGGGGACACAGAGAGCCTTCCCTTAGAGCCAGTGCCCTGAATTTGGACTTCTAGCCTCTTTAACTATGAGAAAACAAAATTTCTACTTGTTAAATACTTGTGGTATTTCTGTTATAGCAGCATTAGGGAAGTAAGACACTATTCTTTCCTCAACCCACTAGAATGTGCCTACATCGATATCATTCAACTTTCTCAATAAGTCTGTCAGTCAGGAGTCCTAGCAGGGACAGATGGCTCATTCAAGTTAGGATCATTTGAAGAAAGCAGATTCCAAAAAACCCATTGCCATCGAGTCGGTTCCGACTCACAGTGACCTTATTGAGTTTCCAAGGCTGTAAATCTTCACGGAAGCAGACTGCCACATCTTTCTCCTGCAGAGCCGCTGGAGGTTTTGAACAGCTGACCTTTTGGTTAGCAGTTGAGCAATTTAACCACTGTGCCACCAGAGCTCCTAAGAGTAGAATAAAGTGACTATATATAAAAGTATTGTCGGGGTGTAGGGAAACCACAGAGGGCAGTACAGTAAACTGAGCTAATAATGGAAGATGGATATTTGACCTGAAGGGTGAGGGAGGAAGGGCTTACCAGAATTCGGACAGAGAGAGGACCTCGAGAAGAGGATATTCTGACAGAAGCTTGTCAGTGGATGTAGCCTGTGCTGACCACACAGGGCAGGAGCAATTCACACCCCTTTTCCTCCCTCTAATCCCTGCTGGGGCTCCCCTTTAGCTGAACCCAATCAGAAGCCTGAGGGTCTTTCCTTCTCCCTCCTGAATAAGCCAGACCCGTGTTAGAGAGGAGGCAGAGGGAACCATGAGGGCCCAAAGCAGGATCAGAGCCCAGTGGGGTGCGGCAGGCATCCGTGTGGAGGGGAGGCCTCATGAGGAGTTGCAGAGTCAGAGCACAGCAAGGGATGCATCACACAGAGGAGTGGCCTGGTGTGCAATGTCAGAGCTCAAGTAAGGGTGGGTGAGGGGGGCATGTCACTGAGAGTCAGAGCCTGAGTGGAGAGAAGAGACCATCCATATTGGAAGGCTTAAGAGTCAAAATAGAAGACTGGCTACCTACAAGGGGTTGACCAAATATTTAGATAAATTAAGGATGATAGTAGCTGGGTTTCTTACTATCAGAGAAGTGACTGACAACTACAGAAAGGATAAAAAACTAGAATGAACCCTGGAGTGCTGGATTAAGATTGGAGTAATCAGTGTGAATTGATGTTGTTAGGTGCCATCAAGTCAGTTTCAACTCAAAGAGACCCTACGTACAACAGAACAAAACACTGCCCAGTCCTATGCCATCCTCACAATCCTTGAGTCCGTTGTTACAGCCACTGTGTCAATCCATCTTATTGAGAGTCTTCCTCTTTTTTGATGACGCTCTACTTTACCAAGCATGATGTCTTTCTCTAGGGACTGGCTTCTCCTGATAACATGTCCAAAGTATGTGAGACGTAGTTTCGCCATCCTTGCTTCTAAGGAGCATTCTGGCTGTACTTCTTTCGACAGATTTGTTCAATATTCTTTGCCAACACAAACACAATTCAAAGCCATCAATTCTTCTTCCACCTTCCTTATTCATCATCCAGCTTTCACATGCATATGATTGAAAACACCATGGTTTGGGTCAGGCATACCTTAGTCTTCAAGGTAACAAAGATGTGAATTGATGGCTTACAATATATTAGAGAGATACAGAAATGAAGAGAGATATAAATTCCACTGTGTTTATATATTGTGAATAGGCTCATGTACTCTCTTCTAGACAATGTTCCTTGTTCCCACGACACAGAGGCAGGAGAGGTGTCCTAGATCTGCGAGCAGCAACACACTAATAAGAAAGAACGCACCTCTTACCCAATCTTGATTTCTAAATATCTTTCTCGACTAAAGGGAGCTAGAGAGCTCCTTGGAGAAAGAGCTAATTCCAGGGCTGGAGTAGGAAAGGTACAAGATGACACTGGAACACCTTGATGTGTTTAAAAGGAAGGAAGCGTTCAAAGAATGATGGAGAAATGTCAAAGGACAAGGAACCAGCTTGAAGGGGCTCCCACTGGCCAAATGTGGACAACTGAGCATCAAAACAAAGACAGTAAGAGTAACCTATTGAGATAATGGGAAACAATGAATCCATGCAAATATAAATTAATAAATTGAGAAAGTTTAAGGAAGGATAGAATATTTACAAGGATTAAAAGTACTTCCTCTCAAAATACTATTCAATTACAAACAGGAGAGGAGGAACTTTACAGTAGACAAGGTGGCAGATATATCTCAATCAAGTGAACATCAATATCAGTATCGCAACAAATCAAAATTATGTACTATCAGAGAGTCCTGGACAGAGCTGGAGAAAAATGTAGAAAAGAATTCAAATTCACATAAAAAGACCATACTTAATGTTCTGTCAGAGACTGAGGGAACCCCCAGAACTATGGCCCCCAGATGCCCTGTTAACCCAGAACTGAAACCACTCGTGAAGCCTACTCTTCAGACAAAGATTAGACAGGACTATAAAACAAAAAAATAATACACTTGAGGAACATGCTTCTTAGTTTAATCAAATATACGAGACCAAATGGGCAGCTCCTGCCCAAAAGCAGGATGAGAAGACAAGAAGGGGCAGGAACTGGTTGAACGGACACAAGAAACCCAGGGTGGAAAGGCGGAGTATGCTGTCACACGGTGGTGACTGCAACCAATGTCACAAAACCATATGTGAAAAACAACAACAAAAATTATGTACTATCTACTATACGGAGAACACAGGATCATTTACGGTATTCCTCCCAAAGGTACATACTTGGAATCTCATCACAAGGAAACATCACAAATTGGCTTATAATCTTCAGAAGTATCAAGACCATGCAAATCAAGGGAAGACTGAAGAACTGTTCTAGAATGGAGACTACCTAATTGCAACAGCAGATTCTGTCCTGGATCTTCTTGCTAAAAAATGACATCATTGGGACAACTGGATAAACAGAATAAGGCCTGAGAATCACATGGTAATAATGATAGCTAGTAATTTCCTGATTTTGACTGGCTGCATTGTGGTTATGTATGAGAACATATACCCTTAAAATCACAATATATTGGCACGGGTTCTTATCAGGCTGGAAACTTATTCTCCGTCGTATCTTCAAGTTTTCTAAAAGTCATTGATTATTTAATTAAAAAAAAAATTAAAATAAAAAACAGAAGGTACAAGCCCTCCTGATATGGTAGTCCATAAATGGTTTAGCCTCCTGGAGATCAAAACAGAGCAAAGAAGGTTGTAGGGTGGTGGGTCTTAGGGACAGAGGAAAAGACACCCTATTCATTCCCCAAGGACCTCCTAATGTCCATCTGACACTGCTGCCTGTAGGTGATCTCCATATTGACAACCACTCAGGGATTTGATATTTTCTATTTCCTCTTTCCTATCCATCTTCTTATCTACCTTCACTCACAAATACATGTTTTCCTCTGGGACAACTGTCATGTCTCCTAATCTCATCAGATCTCACAGCTGAAACAACAATCTTTGTATATTTTATCCCTAATCCTGTCTTCTCCGGTCTCAAAACCTGAATATATAACCATTTTCCAGACTCTTCATAAAGAAAAAATTTCTCAACTCAATGTGACAAATACAAACTCATTACATACCCCACTTCAGTGGGCACTGTTGGTTTGCCTACCAAGCAACCTTTCCCATACCCCTCCCCATGTCACATCCCCTAAACAAACTTCCTAAAACTCACATTTTTAAAGTATCCCTGACCTCTACCACAACCTACCGTTTACTTCAGGGGATGGTGGGCGCACTCTTAAGCTCCAAGGGTAGGTCTCATTAGTTTAGGCTAATTTGCATACCCCATTCCCTTTACTAAAGTCATTGTTTAAGAAATGGCCATATGACCTAAGTAATAGTCAGTGTAAATCTTGTGCCTTTTGCTTGAAATACTGGGATAGATGTACTTTCCCCATGCATGTGAACCAAGAGGCAAGCACCCTTATTTGGTTTAGGTACCCATCCTATCACAAAGGGCCTCTGTTTTAGAATAAAGCCAATTCCAACAGAAAAGTTTTAAAAATTAATCGATAAATAATAATTAAATAGGTCCTTGATAATAACTTTTTTTTTTTTTTTCTGGTGGTGCTGTAGTTAAGCATTCAGCTGCCAACCAAAAGGTCGGCAGTTTGAATCCACCAGTTGCTTCCTGGAAACCCTATGGAGCAGTTCTACTCTGTCCTATAGGGTTGCTGTGAGTCAGAATGGATTTGACAGCAGTGGGTGGGTTGATAATAACTGAATCCCAGGCTTAATAATCAGAAGCCTACCCTAGCCTCGATACTTCTAGTTATCTGAGCCAATAAATCCCCTTTATATTTAAATCACTTTGAGTTGGATTTTTTGTTACTTACAGTATAATGTGTGAAAAAAAAAAAAAAAAACCCACTGCCATCGAGTCAATTCTGACTCATAGCGACCCTATAGGACAGGGCAGAACTGCCCCACTGGGTTTCCAAGGAGCGCCTGGTGGATTTGAATTGCCGATCTTTTTGGTTAACAGCCGTAGCACTTAACCACTACGCCACCAGGGTGTCCATAGTATGTGAAGGGGAGTAAAATTAAATATCAAGCTAGATGTGACAATGTTATAAACACAGCTAGGAAGAAGTAAAAATTCAATCTAAGATAAACAGTCCGGTAAAAAAAACACAGAACCAAAAGTACAAATGTACAGAAACAAAACAGCCAGAGAGGTTGGCTTAATGACAGTTGGCACTGGCAAGAAAAATGAGAAACTGGGATTCTCATGTTGTAAGGATGTGATAATGGAATGAACTGCAGGTAATTATGGGTCCAGAGTAAGAGGCCTTGAAGGGCTGCTTCAGGGGAGAAATTTAGGCAGAAGCCTGAGGGTATTCAAAAAAAAAAAAAGAGAGAGAAAAACAAGGAAGCTGGAAGCTTGAAATTTTGGCTAAATATACAAACCTTTGTACATGTGTAATTCTTGGGTGTTTGATGTAATTGCGATATTTCCCTCTGACTCAAAAAAATCTGTGTAATCAGATTCACGCTTCCATGCCTTCTTTCCTTGTCTCGGCCCAGGAAACAGTGATTTTTATCCCTAGTTTGATATTGATAAACTGGGTTGAAGTAGCAGCTGTTTTGGTTGTCTGCTGAATCAACTCGCCTGCTCCATTCAGCAAGGTAAGAATTTTGAGCCCACCTTGAGCAGGGCACAGAGATGAAGCTCTAACTTTCTTGTTATCATGTGCTGACAGGCCCACAGGGCCTCTCTGTTCTGAGAAGTCACCCTAGATAAAATCTCTAGTTGCGTTCTAGACCTCTAACAACCTCACCCCACAGGCAATCTGTCATTTATGCCTACTCATTCTGGGTTGAAAATATGTCCGGAATTCATTCTTTTCATATCCAAGGCCAGTACCTAAGGTCAGATCCTATGGAATATCTCAACTACTGCAGTTGTCTCTTAACCAGTCTCCCTGAGTGTTATCTCTCTGCCTATCCAATCCATCATTCCCAGGGCTACTACTTCCTACGAGAACGAATTTTGTTTATCCTTTGGATTCTCTTCCCCTCCTCTATGTCCAGTCATTAAACTATTTGTTATTTTATGCATGCTATTTCTCATTTGAAAAATAATTTATGATAACCTCTGATTTAAAAAAAAAAAGTTCAAAGAGCTTAGCCTGCAACCAGGTCATCAAAGTTGTCAACCATATTCCCCTTCAGCACAGTATTCCACTAATTTTCCCTTTTAAGATGCTCCAATCATTCTGCACTACTGAACATTCTGGAACACAACAACCAACAAGTCTTTGTAAATGATATACTCTCACTCTGTAAAATTTACTTTCCCTTAGCTCTACTTATGAAACACCTACCAGCCTTTCAAGGTCCAACTTAACTATCCTTCTACCATATTCTCCAATGCTACTTTCAGATTAAATTTCTTCACCTTCTATGTCTTTTCAGGGCTCTCTTTATACTTCTATTGACCATTTATGGGACTCTTCCTGGTCTTATACTAAATTTGGCACAGATTTCTGGTTATTAAACTTTTTTCACAGTACTGAGCAACATGTATATATCTCAGTGAAAGGTGGTTTTTCTCTTCTACTTGCCTGCTATTCTTCCACAAGATTCATCCTTGTAACCTCTGTATGCAGCAAAATATGTAGCATACAATAGATGCTCAATAAATATTTTGACTAAATAAATAATTTCTCAATGGACTATATGTTATTTGATGACAAGTGTTGAGCCATGGAAACCCTGGTGGCATAGTGGTTAAGTGTTACAGCTGCTAACTAAAAAGTCAGCAGTTCAAATCCACCAGGTGTGCTCTGGAAACTCTACGGGGCAGTTACAGGGTCACTATGTCTTACACGGTCGCTATGATTCATAACTGACTCCACGGCAATGGGTTTGGTTTGGTTTTATTGTACCTTATTCATTTTTATTTCTCACTGTGACTAGAAAGAACTGAGTAACAAAAACTCCTACAGGCTGAATAATATATTGAATTTAGACTCTGGCCCCTGAAGCATTTGACTAAACCTAGGACAATCTGTAATTTCTTCATTCAAAAATGGTTCATTGAACACTTTGTGTATGCCAAACCATTTCCCAGGAGCTGGAGGTAGGGTTGTAAACAGATAAACTACGCAGATGTTGAAGTGGAGAAAACGTGTAAGCAAATAAATCAGCGCTGCAAAAAAAGTTTCTTTTGTAATGACTGAATCATATTCTCAGTCATACAAGCTTGAAACTTGAGAGTCATCACTGGCTTCTCCCTATACCTCGCTTCAAATGTTATTTTTCAAAATGTAAAACTGCATCCTGATGATGACGATGATTGCATTATCCTCCTCATCTTGGATTTCAATGCTATTCCCCAAATTCAAGCCCTCATTATGTCTCTTGGAACAACTAAAACTGCTTTCTAACTATTCCTTCCCCTTTCATGCTTCCCATCCCTAACATTAGCATTCAGTACTGCCAGAATAATCTTCTTCAAAAGCCATGCTGTTATTACATTTTGTTCTGCTCAAAAGCCCTCAATGACTTTGCATTGCAGACACAGGGAGACACTGCTCAGATACTTCAGCCTCATACTCAAGAAGTCTTCCAAAATCTGGTTCCAATCTGTTTTTCCAGATTCATTTGTACTGTTCTTCCAACAAGCTAGACTTCCACTATATTAACTTTTGTTTTTTTGTATCTTTTGAACTTTCACTTAGTACTTTCCCATCCTTTTTATTCAAATTCCCGTCCTTTTATATCTCAAGGTCCAATTCAAGGATTAAATTCGTCTCTGATTTTTCGCTTCTGATTAATGAAAGATCAATATACTTTGTGCTTTTCCCCCCTTACCTTAATCATTTCTACTTCGTTGTTTGGTTATTTACAAATATAGTTTATGTGTCCAAAACAGAGAACATTTAGTCATTCTTTCAATAAACATTTAACAAGCATGGACTGTCTATTATCCCAAAGCACCTAGAACATGCCATTTTCATAGTAAATGCTTAACAAATTTTTGTTGAGCGAAGGTAAACTCCCTGTTAAACAAAATGTACCCCAAATCAAAATAATCTTTTTCTACATAGGAACAATAATTACCACCAAAGAGATACATAAGAATGGTAGCAAAATGCTGCTCATCTTATTTTAACTATGTTAAGAGGTGGGTAAGTTAGTAGAAAACAGAATCAAAGAAGAAGCTAAAAAAACTTATTCAAAGTAATCTGGAAATATTGATTCAATCTTGGCCACTTTAATTCATGGATGTAGGTATCACTTTGAAATGCAAATTCATAAACGCACATGTATTATGTTCACCAACTGGAAACTATAACTGTCAACATTTATTGAAATAAGAATCAGAAGGAAGTTTTCCTAGATGCCATTTAATAATTTTTGTAGAACTTAATAAAAGTTTATGTGATTAAATTTTTTTTTCCTTTTATTTTCTAAGGAAACAGTTTGGCATGATTGATACCTGCTATTATGGGCCTGTATTTGTATTTCCTTATTTTGGAAGCTTTTCAAAAATATACTTATTACTCAAAGCATTTCCAGTTATACTAGAAAAAAAAAAGATAAAAGGTGATTATTTATAGGCAATCTTATTCATGATGATAGACTCTCAGAAGGCAACTGGAAACATAAATTTTAAATGCTTTTTGGAAAGAGTTGAGAATAAAAACATTTACATAATTTCTTAGAAACCCTGGCTTTTTTATGGCTGCACTCCAATATTCCCTCCGGGCAAAGGAGCAGCTACTTCAAAGATTTATTTGATAATGGAATGTCTGATTTCTTTGTTTTCCCATCCCAATGTGAGTAGGTCTGTTGTTTTCACTTGACACCATAATTTAAAATTTGAGTCGACTCATTACTGAGACTAAAAAATGGTTCTGTTTTGGCAGATTAAACAAAGAAACCGTTGATGGCAGCAAATATATACATAAATAAATTACATAAATATACTACATTATTAGAAACGGTCCATCCATCAGTCATCTTCCAAAACGGCCCTGACACATCATGGTAATATAAGTAGTAATTGATACCAAATGTTTAAAACTTCCACTTACCTGTCTGTCTACTTCTGGGAGCAAAAGCAGGAGGTATTGTTGGAAATGCTGAGGTAAGGAAGCAAACGTATGTTTATTTATTAATGCTCTCAAGTTAGTGTTGACAAGAATAGATCCTGGGGTTTCTATGTCAATGTCCTCAGCTTTGGTCCATTTCAAGTGTCCTGTAAGAAAGAAGCAAAAAGTATGAATTTACCATAGATTGGGGAAACAAAACACAATACACATACAAGTTCAATAATACATTTAATTCTACCCCTTTTAAATATTTCAAAATGGAAATCTCCAAAGCTTTCATTATGTTTTTGTCTTGCCTTAGTAAGCTTCAATTTTCATCATGTACCCTTCATTCTATATTTTAATTCAACCTAGCACCAGGTCCAGATAAAGAAGTACTTTAATTATAATCTTTCAATTAATTAGAGTTTTAAAAACTTTGAAAGCACAAACTCTAACAACTGCACCTTAGGTAGATTCTAGGATTGATGACAACAACAAGAAGAGTGCTGCTAATTTTAATAAGCATAAATGATAGCAATAAGAACTGTGCGCCTCCCATGTGCCAGGCAGAGCGCTAAGCACTGGAAGATTTTCATTCAGCATGTTTCTGAGGGTGATAATATAAAGTTTACCTGTAAGGTCTGAAATGCAAATATGTTCTCAAGGATAATTCCACAACTCAAGGCACACTGGCCTCCAACAAAAGGCTGTATGTATATTCACAACTCAAAACTATGACACACAAGAAAATAATCTGCTATAACGGACAGTGAGCTGATACAAACAGAACTGTTACTCTTAGCTACTTGAGCTAGGAGAATCATTTGAATGAGATTATAACAGTGTATGCGTTAAATCAGTGACCAGTAAATTGTGCCTTATGAACTAAATCCAGCCCAATACCTATTTTGGTAAATGAAGTTTTGCTGGAGCACAGACATGCTCAATTGTTTACACACTGACTATGTTTGCTCTTGCACTACACTACAGAGCTGAACAGTTGTGACAAATCACACAGCCAACAAAGTCTAAAATATCTCCTCTCTGGCCCTGGACATAAAAAGTTTGCTGATCTCAATTTTGGATTGTTAAAAACAAAAGAAAGAATAAAAACCATTATGGAAAAACACAGGACATTATGAAAAAAATAAGAGGCAGATTTGAAACAAAGCTAGACAGCTAGATGAGAAAATTTACTGTTTATAAATCTTAAAAAAAAAAATTCAATAAACACAACAGAAGAAATTTCGAGTAAATAAAATATGAAACCAAAAAATAAACAAGCAAAAAAACCCACTGCCATCGAGTCTATTCTGACTCACAGTGACTCTACAGACAGGACAGAACTGCTCCATAGGCTTTCCAAGGCTGTAATCTTTATGGAAGCGGACTGCCACATCTTTCTCCCGTGGAGCAGGTGGTGAATTTGAACCACCAACCTTACAGTTAGCAATCAAGCGCTTTACCACCATGCCACCAGGGCTCCTTATTTAAAGTCAAGGAAAATATGTAAAATTCAGTGTGAAAAATGATTAAGACAAGATACCACTACACACCTATTAGAATGGCTAAAATCCAAAACACTGACAATGCCAAACGCTGGCGAGGACGTGGAGCAACAGGAACCTTAATTCACTGCTGGTGGGGTGCAGAATGGTATAGCCATTTTGGAAAACACACTGACAGTTTCATACAAAGATAAACATAGCCTTACCATATGATCCAGCAATTACTGCATTTTTACACAAGTAACATGTGCCTTCTACGTTTGTTTGCCAACTGCACTCTCCCCCGATGAGGTATTTTTATAACTGCCGCTATGCCTATTTTTTTTTTACGTGTTGCCATAAAAAAATTAACATAGCGTACTTTTCAAAATACCTCGGCGTGGGCGGGGGGGGAGTGCAACTGGCAAACAAACATAAAAGGCGAGTGTTATTTGTGTAACAATATGGTACTTCTGAGACATTTACCCAAATGAGTTCAAGACTTATGTCCACAAAAAAAAAAAAAAAACCTGCATGCAAATGTTTACAGCAGCTTTGTTCATTAATAGCCGGTAGTTAGAAGCAACCAAAATGACCTTCAATAGGTGAATGAGTAAACAAACACTGGTAAATCCATATAATGGAATATTATTATTCAGTGATATAAAGAAAAAAGCTAACAAGCCACAAAAAGACATGAAAGAGCCTTAAATGCATATTGCTAAGTGAAAGCCGCCATTCTGAAAATCTGGGTACTATACGATTTCAACTATATGACATTCTGGAAAAGACTAGAGAGACAGCAAAAAGATCAGTGATTGCCAGGGGTCCAGGGAAGGAGTAAGGGAGGTGAAGAGGTAAGGAACAGGGCATTTTAAGGACAATAAAATAATTCTGTGTGATACTGCAATGGCGGATACATGACTTTTTCCATTTGTCAAAACTCATAGAACCGTGCAACACCAAGAATGAACCCTAATGTAAACCATGCACTTTAGTTAATGATAATGTATCAATATTAGTTCTTTGGTTATAAAATAAACAAACAGGTATATAAAAAGATAAATAAATAGCATTAAAAAGTCAGAAAATAGGATAAAGAAAAAATTAAGAGAAATATAACAAGCAATCAGAATATAGAATACATTCTGATTTTCTGAACCAAAAAAGCACAGAGGATGCCAGGAATGAAATATTTGAAGAACTAATGGTTGGAATTTTTTTTTTTATAATTGAAAAAATATATAATTCCTAAGACACAGCAAAATACCATATCTTATACAATTCCTACATCTGGTATATGGAAATCTTAAAACACTAAAAAGTAAAAATACTATCTTAAAATCTTTTTAAACATACATTACCTCCAATGGGATAACAATAAGAATTACAGAAACCTTATCAGCAAAAAGATAATAGAAGACAACAGAATATTTTCAAAGGGCCCAAGGAAAATAAGTGTAAATCTAGAATTTCATAACTATGTCACTCAAAAATGACAATGATATAAGAACATTTTCAGTATTTCAAATTGAAAGTCTGTTCCTTAAAAAGTTTTGCTGAAATAACCACTAGTGGATGTTTTTAACAAATAAAGAAGTTAAATCAGAAAACGAATGAGTGGGTTGCAAGAAATCAATGGTAAATAGACACGAGTAACTCCAAACACTGCCTGTAAAAAATATTATAATGACTAATTGGGGTTAAAACAAATAAGAAATAAAATATTAGACAATAATTTCATGCAAAATGGGAAGCTGTTGTTCTTTTTGTTAGGTGCCATCGAGTCAGCTCTAACTCATAGCAGTCCTAAGTACAACAGAATGAAACCCTGCTCGGTCCTGATCCTCACAATTGTTGCTGTGTACGAGCTCACTGTTACAGCAACTGTGTCAATCCATCACTGAGGGTCTTCCTCTTTTTTTGATGACCCTGTACTTTCCCAAGCATGAACTCCTTCGCCGAGGACTGTTGCCTCCTGATAACATGTCCAAAGAACGTGAGACAAAGTCTCACCATCCTTGTTTCTAGGGAGCATTCTGGTTGTACTTCTTCCGAGACAGATCTGTTTGTTCTTCTGGCAGTCCATGGTATAGCCAACATTCTTCACCAACACTGTAATTCAAAAGCATCAATTCTTCTTCGGTCTTACCTATTCATTGTCCAGCTTTTGCATGCACACGAGGCAACTGAAAATACCATGGCTTGAGTCAGGTGCACTTTAGTCTTCAAAGTGACATCCTTACTTTTTAACACTTTAAAGAGGCATTTTACAGGAGATTTGCCCAAGATGGAAAGGTATGATTGAAATTAGAGCACTAGAAAACCCTGGTGTTGTTTGAGAATAAGATAGAGATACGGATTCGTTCTTAACTTTGTTAAAACTCTATAGGTAGCCATTGGGGGGAAAAAAGAAAAACACTTTTAACTTCCAAATAAATGGATGGAAGGAAACCTAATCAATCAAATGGAAGGTGGAAATACAGAAAAAAAATGAAAACTAAAGTAAAATTAAGTCCAACAATTACAATAAAGATAAATGGATTTTCATATAAGAAAAATTAACAAGAACCAGTTATGAGTTGCCTATAAGAGACACACTTAAAATAAGAATCATATGGAAAGGATGGAAATGAAGAGATGAAACAGAAATTCAAAGCTACAAAAAAGAAATGCTGTAATATTAACTTCAGACAAAAGAGATAGAAGTAAAAAAAAAAAATTACTGGAGATGAGAAAGATCATTCCTTAAGTGTGTAAAGATAATTCGCTGGAAAGATAAAATCACCTTGAACTTGTATCTTTTTAAACAACACAGCCTCAAAATTATACACAAAATTAAGAGAATTAAAAAGAGAAACTGACATTGCACAGTTTCTCACAGTAGAAAGTATTAACATACTTTTATCAGAAACTGACAGATAAAGCAAAAAATTGTCTTCAGAATACAGAGGACTATAAAATCTCAATAATCAGTCTTGAAGCAATGAATTTAACACAAGGCTGTGTACCCAGCCATGGGAGAAAGCAATTTCTTTGTCAGCATTCAAGGAACATTAAGAAAAAAAAATTGACCAGTGAATTTCAACAAATATTGGAGAATGATATAAACTCCCCTGTTCTTTGCCCACGAAGAAATAAAATCAGATACCAGTTAACACAAAAATAACAATTCCTAAACTCATATTCCCATTATATATTTGGATATTCAAAAGCATACATCTAAGTACTTCACAAATCAAAGAAAAAAATTTGCAATGGAAATTATAAAATATCTGGATTCTAAATGACAATAATAAAATGTGTAAAATGGAGCTCAACTGGTTTTACAGACAAATTACTTATCTAAATTATACATATTAGAGACTGGGAAGAGATTGAAATTTTAAAGGGTAATTGTATAAATCAAAGTTAATTGTATAAATCAAGAAGTTAATAAATGAATAACTGAATAATTTCAGAAAGACAAAAAAGTATAGAAACATGAGCAGAGATTCATGAAGTAGAAAAGAACAAGACCAAAAATACCAAACCCATCTTTTTTGTTTTGTTTTTCAATTAGTCTAATCAAATAGATTTGTTGGCATAAACAAATATGAATAGGAATAAAAGGTGGGAATATAATATTAGATAAAGTATACATTTTACAAGCAGATCAAATTCTAATTAAAAATAGGTTTTAAAAAGCATTTTACATAATAATATGATTTTTGCCAATATCTTTGAAGATAAACTGAATTATTTTAATTTCACAAATTTCTAAATTTAACTTAAAATTAGAAAACTTAAACAGACTTGTAAAATTTTTTTAAAAAATGAATCAACAGGCAAAAAATTTCCCCCATACATAAAAAAAAAATACATAGTAAGTACAAATTATAAATAGCTGTAGAGATAAATTTTATCAATACATCAAAGAACTCTTGCATCATTTAATTTTTTACATATTCCAAAGAATCAGAAAAGAAAGCTTTCAATTAACTTTATGATGTTAATATAATCTTTATTCCAAAGTAAGGACACACAAGGATAGTATGAGAAAGGAAATTTATCAGCCATTCTTTGCATAGAAAAAAGAACAAATGTACTATCTATATTGAAAAAAAAAAGGGTAAATCAGGCACACTCCTAACATTTGTTAAATCAAGGAGATGTGTGTATAGGTGTCTGTTTGATACATTTTTCCACATGCTTGAGTTAGTAGTTCACAATTTAAAAAACATTAGACTGTAGAGAAAGGATCAGGAAGAAAATTCTTTTCTCAGCAATGGAGGAAAAGGCAAAAGAGGGACAGAGAAATGTTAAAAAAAAAATAAAGGAAAGGAATTTACTCAGTTCTTGTTATATGGCCTAAATAGTCTTCTATAAAGGAGTAGAGGTCATTTACTAGACTGATTCCCACTGGGAGGAGTACTGGGGAATTGAGAAAAATGTGAAACTTTTGAAACATATACAATAAGCAATTTAAGATGTAGGACGTATGCTGCTGGTTGCCATTTAAAATGGTTCAAGATCCTTAAGAATATCATAGAAGAGAAGAAACCTCAAAAGAAGCACATAGTCTCTATGTCAAGGCCCAAAGATCTATTTAAAAGATGTCCACTTAAGCAAAAACACATTTTACAATCCTGGAACAAAGATAAATTTGTTGCCACACAGGATGTTTAATTCTATTTTAATTATCTTTACACAGGTACTCTTAACTGGCTTAAGAACAATCCGATTATATCTGATTGTCTTATCTTATTAAAGCTGGTCCCTCATCTCCCTGAAGTACCCAGAGGAAGAAAAGACGCAGTCATTTTAGTGTCTAATACCCACATGTTTAGCAGACAGAGTCTATGGTAGCTGAGGTAGGACAAAGGCTGGTGGGGAAGCAACAATCCAAATTACCACAGTAAGAGTCTATGGTATCTAACAATGCACTAGGTTGGCCGAATGATAAAAATCGGGGAAATGTATCCCATTAGTGTCAGGGAAATTCTCTATTATTTTGACCACAGGGAGCTCTAAAGCCACCATTCTGAGTAAAGGCTGCAGACTCTGGAGTACTTGTTGATTGGTAGGTAGCCTGTGGGCTGAACGACTTCAATTTCCTAGAAAGGAACCCACAAAGGATTTATGCACAACATGTGTACAGACAGAGACGACACCCACTCAACAAGGGGAAGGAGGCACGTGCAACAGGAAGACCAGGGCCTTTTGCTACAAGGCAAACAGCCCAAAGAATGACAGAAAGAGGCCTTCAGGGTCTCAAAGAAGTTAGAAAAGAATAATTCTGAAATAGAGCCCTGAGAAGAAAAATCAGCTCTCAAAGAGCAAAGTGTAAAGGAACAACTATATCAGAGGACAAAATCTAGTCATCTAAGACATGAGTCAGCATAGTCTTCAAGAACAGAGAGACTGTAAAAAGCCTACTGGGGAGCGTTACATCCACTAAAATATAGTACCAGGGTTAAAGAACCATGGGGATTTGGTTGTAAAACAGAATGTAAATGTTATCAAGCTAAATGTTTTAAAAAAATAATATAACTAAAAAAAAACATGGAGATAGGAGGGAGTGTCAGTGTCTTTATTTTGCCATCTTTGATAACATGCTGTCCAACTGAAATGAACAGTTAAAAAGATAATCACTTCGATTTCAGTTTTTCATATTTTTAGAGAGAACTTTTAGAAATAAGAATATCCTTTGGTTAAGAATTTGGTTTTTTTTTTTTTTGGTTTTACTTCTATTCTTTATTATTTAACCTAAACTTAATTTAATTTAGTACTTTTAATTAAAATGGTATGATACGATTTTTCTAAAATGACCTCTGGCTATAGATAAACACTAAGAGATGCCAAATAATGTTTATAGAACACTGCGGATAATTTTTCAATGATAGGATTTGAAGTTATTCAAATTTTATTTTTATTCTTCTGCATTGATTTATTTAAGGAACATGAAACATTTTATAAAACCACCAAAGTCGTAATTCTCCACTACAAAAAGATTAAACCAAATAGAATATATTGGAATGAATCCCAGAAGTTGGTCTCTATTAAGGCATTTATTAGAACCCCTTTCTTCCATTAGTAGCTTAGGTTTGTTTAGCGAGCACTTTTTAAACTCCTACTCTGCGATTGGGTAGGAAGACATACAATTAAAAACTGGCTTAGGTCAAAGGCCCTGAATTCAAAGAACATACATTTCAGCAATGGAGAGTGTGAGAAATTAAGGAATACAAAACAAGTTGATAAGACAGTATTTATCATTAAACAATTTTTTTTTAAGTTCACAATAGACGTTCTAAGTGTTCTGAAAATGGTGAGATGATAATGCACTAAGGTTTGCTTCAGAAAACTTCATGGGGGAGATCTTAAATGTCTCTCATCCTTTGCTAAGACAAGCAGAAAGGGTATTAAGACAATTGATTAGGCAAGAAAAACACATACTTCAAACCTCATTTACAGCTAGCACCTACCCTTCATCCCCGGTAGCAGTTTCTGCTGCCTGGTTACTTGGTGGAGCCCAGGCAGTGTAGTGATTAACAGCCTGGCTGCTAACCAAAAGGTCAGCAGTTCAAATCCACCAGCCACTCCTTGGAAACCCTCTGGGGCAGTTCTACCCTGTCCTATAGGGTTGCTATGAGTTGGAATTGGCTCAACAACAATAGATTTGGGTTTTTTTCTTTGGTTATTTGGTAGTCTAGTATTTACTGTTATAATAATTTTCAAAACCTGTGATAATAAAAGAGACCTTGTACATATTGCTAGCGCTTGTTTTATATCAGAATAGTAGTTTCCACCACGCATGATTTAGAAATGGGAAAGGGACCTGCAAGGTTTTTATTTCGCTTGTTTTTTATATCATCAGAGAAATACTACCAAGATCTATTTTTTTTTAAACTGGTATTCATGTGTCCCATATTACCAATGTCAAACAGAAAGCTACTCAGAGGAATTTTCTCATAGTTTTCATCCATAACACTGGCCAAGAGCAAAGAAACAAAATCAAAATAAGAGAAAACCTACATACAAACAAAATAAAACAAAAAACCACAAAAGCAGTAGATTTCCATGCTTAGTGATATATTTCTCTTAAGAATTTCAAGATTACCATCAGAACTAGAATGGCTGAGGGATATTTAAATTATATATCTATCCATCTATCTATCCATCCATCCACCCAAACATGTATCATCCATCCATCCACCTGAAGGGGAAAACAGACTCTGCAAGGCTGAACATGGCTGCTCTCACGCTCTCTGTTAGTTCACTGCTGTTTTCCAAACCTCTGTTATGTGACCTTGCTGAGGCAGTCTTATATAACTCTCTGGCTTGAAGACACCTTTGTCCCTGACCACTATAAAACCTCTGCCCCCCTCTCCCCCCACCCCCCACTGCTGGGCACGGAGATCTGGATCTGCCTTGGTCCTCCTGTCACTGGGGACCACTGCCTCAGTATGTAAATCTCCCTAATAATAAAACTCCTTTGACACAACACTGAAGTTGCCTGCCTCTTTCTTTTGTCTCTAAGCACCCTTCAATTTTGCAGGCAAATTTCAAGTTATCGGTCCATGCCTGGACTCTCTATCATCTATCTATCTACCTACCTACCTACCTACCTACTTGCCTATTATTGTATTCCCCTAACCCTCTCCAGGGAAGAAGAGCATATGAAGGACTCTGAGGAAGTCTATGGTGTGTCCATTATTGTAGAGTCCTCTGGGAAACACAGTGGGATCCATTGTGCCTTAGGCTATACTCATTACATTTCAAGACACAAAAAAAACAAAACAAAAAACCTTTTCTGTTGAGTCCATTTCAAATTATAACAACCCTAAGGTGCACAGGGGTGGGATCAACTTTCTCTGCACTGGATCTGTAGCTAAACATCTGTTCACAAAGAATGACTGTCCCAAAAAGCAAAGGATCATTTTTATACAAACAGATGTAAGTAGCTGCACTACTACACTAACTCACTTATCCTGACAAACTTCCTAGCCCGCTCTGTTACTTAAAAGTAATTCATTCAAAAATGCATCTAGCACCTACCAAACAGGAGGGATGTAATGGGCGCTGTGAGGACTACAAAAATGGAACTACTGTTCCCAAGGAGTTAGCAACTTAACTAAATATTATTCTGATTCCAAAATGCTTCACAGCACATAGAATCTTCTATTCTGTAAGGTTCCTAAGGTCATAAACCTGTTGCCCTCGAATTGACTCTGACTCATGGCAACTTTATATGTGCCAGAGTAGAACTGTGCTCTGCAGGTTTTCGATGGCTGATCTTTCAGAAATAGATCACCAGTCCTTTCTTCCAAGACACCTTTGGGTAGACTGAAACCTCCAACCTTTCTGTTAACAGTCAAGCGCATTAATTGTCTACACCACCCAGAACTCCTAATATCATTTGTTGCCATGTGCCGCTGAGTTGATTCCGACTCATAGCGACTCTATAGGATAGAGTAGAACTGCCCCACAGAGCTTCCAAGGAGCGCTTGGTAGATTTGAACTGCTGACCTTTTGGTTCACAGCCGCAGCACTTAACCACTATGCCACCAGGGATTCCTTCATTTTTATAGGGCTGGGTATATAAGAGAGGTTTAATAACTACTGACTTCATTTGCACAAAATAAGCCATTCCACTCGGTTGGTTGCTAGGCTAGACACAGTTCCTTCCCAGTAATCACCTTCCATTTATTTTTGACAGATATTTACCTTAACTGACTAATTTTAAATCCCAATTTCTTTCTCTTCCTGTTTGATTTAGACAGGATCAACCAGTCAATCTTAATAGTTATAAGTGCTCCTTCCATGTGTAACTAGTGTACCTGCATTTTAACACCAGTGATGGACTCATCATGTCATATAATGCAATATGTAGCTCCCTGGTGGTGCCTACAGGCCTAAAACACAGGCTAGATGACTTGACATTCAAGCCATATACATAATTAATGGTTTAGGCTTTGGGGCTGGATATGCCTTGGCTTGTACCTTAAAAAAAAAAAAAAAAATGTTGCTGTCAAGTCGATTCTGACTCATAGCCACCCTACAGGACAAAGTAGAACTGCCCCATAGAGTTTCCAAGGAGCGCCTGGTGGATTCGAACTGCCGACTTTTGGTTAGCAGCTGTAGCACTTAAGCACTACGTATTTTGGGCAAACTCCTTAAACCTTGTGGGCCTCAGTTTCTTCAGCTGTAAAATGGAAATCATTTGACTGCACATAATTAACAAAAGGATTAAATGAGACAACTTATGTCAAACTATCTAGGCCATTGTATTACATATGGACAGTAAATACTATTAAGCTCCATTCCTCCATTAAAATAGCTTCATTATTTCAACTACTTGGTAGTCTAAAACTAAGCAGATTGAAAAGAACACAGTGGTCTCCTTTATTACCATTTTAATTTGCTAACAAGTCAGCTGAAGTACTTTTGACAGAGCACAGTTTTTAACATATACTTAGTGGCATACAAGATTTCCTAAGAGCAGATTTGCATATCACCTTTATATATTCAGTTGACTCCCAATTAAAAAAAAAAAAAAGGTTCTGATTCTGTAACTACTTACTTGAGCATGAGCATCCAGGAAACAATGACTGGAATTCAAGAAACCCTGACTGATAATCTGAAGTACCTGGGAGAATCCTGCTACCATAGTATACCTTTGTGGGTTTTCAGACCTTAAATTAGCTAAGTTAACAAATGGTGAGACCTTCTGTCCCAACAGCTAAGCACTCAGCTGCTAATGGAAAAGTTGGTGGTTTGACCCCAAGTAGCAGTTCCACAGGAGAAAGTCCTGGCAAGCTGTTCCTGTGAAGATTTAAACCAAAACCAAACCTGCTTGCTGTTGAGTCAATGCTGACTCAGAGTGACCCTACAGGACAGGGTAGAACTCCCCATAGGGTTTCCAAGGAGTGTCTGGTGGATTTGAAGTGTCGACTTTTTGGTTAACAGCTGAGTTAATCACCACGTCAGCAGAGCTCCATACCCTGTCAAGATTACAGCCGAGAAAACTCTATACGGAAGTTCTACTTTGTCACATGGGGTCACCACAAATCAAAAACTGACTTGACAGCACCCACCACCAATCTGTGCCTTGAATTTCTTAAACTCTGCATACGGTTTTGACTTTATTGAGGGTGGCAGCAGGCCATTTTTTTTTTAATTGTGTTTTAAGTGAAACCTTACAAATCAAGTCAGTCTCTCATATAAATAGTTACACACACCTTGCCATATACTCCTAGCTGCTCTCCCCTTAATGAGACAGCGCATTCCTCCTCTCCACCCTGTATTCCCCGTGTCCATTCAACCAGCTCCTGTACCCCTCTGCCTTCTCATCTCACCTCCAGACAGGAGCTGCCGACACAGTCTCACGTGTCTCCTTGAGTCAGGAAGCTCACTCCTCACCAGTATCATTTTCTGTTTTACAGTCCAGTCCAATCCCTGCCTGAAGAGTTGGCTTCGAGAATGGTTCCACTCTTGGGTTAACAAAGGGTCCAGGGACCATGACCTCCAGGGTCCCTCTAGTCTCAGTCAGACCATTAAGTCTGGTGTTTTTATGAGAATTTGAGATCTGCATCCCACTGTTCTGCTCCATCGGGGATTCTCTGTTGTGTTCCCTGTCAGGGTAGTGATGGGTGGTAACCAGGCACCATCTAGTTCTTCTGGTCTCAGGCTGATGGAGTCTCTGGTTTATGTGGCCCTTTCTGTTTCTTGGGCTCATCGTTACCATGTCTTTGGTGTTCCTCATTCTACTTTGCTCTAGGTGGGTTGAGACCAGTTGATGCACCTTAGGTGGCTGCTTGCTAGCACTGAATACCCTAGATGCCTCTCATCCAAGTGGAATGTTAGAACATTTTCTTAATACATTTTGTTATGCCATTGACCTCGATGTCCCCTGAAACCATGGTCCCCAGGCCTCTGGTAGCAGGCTGTTTTTAACTGAAAGTCTCTAACCTTTAAATTACTTAGAGGGTCATAATGTGATAGTTTTTTTGTTTTGTTTTTGGGCTTTTTTAAAAAGTGTATTCTTTACAGATAACTCTCCCTTTGTAGTTTTCTATTACAGAAGCTGCTCACCTTAATGTAGTTACAACACTGACAGGATTAGGAAAAACCATGTTAGTGTATATGTAAGTGCAGTTACACAAACACATAATGGGCAAGACAGCTATACAAATATTTGAACTTGGAACTAATGCTACGTTTAAAGAATTTACAACAAAAATGAATTCTGCTTTCTAGAATCTTTTCTCTAAGGGTTTAAATATCCTAAACAAGGGCTTTTTAATTGTTAAGTTATATTCCTAGTATTTACCAAAATCCCTAGTACATGGTAGGCAATCAATAAATCTTTGTGGAAAAACTAATGGATTACAATTTTGCTTAGTTATTTACAAACAGATAAACTCTGTAAATAAGAACTATCCTAAGTTGCCAAGAAAGTAAGTAGCAGAACCAGTAACAAAGTTCCGGT
Source organism: Elephas maximus indicus (assembly GCF_024166365.1). Classification (NCBI taxonomy): domain Eukaryota; kingdom Metazoa; phylum Chordata; class Mammalia; order Proboscidea; family Elephantidae; genus Elephas; species Elephas maximus. The sequence continues at coordinate 41,311,438 of NC_064829.1, read as the reverse complement.
CAATAAAATTATAGTTTCTACAAATCATTTTACAAGATATTAAAGTGATCCAGGTCATTATCATTACCCCTGTTCACAGGTGAAGTAACTAAGAAAGAGAAATGAAGCTATTAGGTCCAGGTCATTCAACAAGGCAGGGATGGTCTAGAATTATAATGTTCAGAGCAGAATATGTTTATTTATTATTTTCCTTTTTAGTTCACATGCTCCTTTTTCTCTAAATGCTGCTGTTGGATTCCACATGAAAAGTTACCAGGAAGGAAGACTTCAGAAGAAAACTTGGTGCTGACTTGCAGTATTCCTAGGCTGTGTCTCTCACACTTCTCAGCAATTTTATACCATTTTTTAGACAGGCACTACTGAATATTTCAAGCAGCAAAGACCAAATGCAAGGCAGACCACTGTTACTGAAACAAAACCCAATGACAATATACTCTCCAGTTCAATGGACCCTTCATGAAAGTTGTCTTTTTCCCAATACGATGTGTTGCAATGAAGTAAAACCCAGTAGCAGAGACAAAACCTTGGGCTGTGATTAAATAGAATCATGACTTAGCAGATATTTGAATATTTATATCATTTTAAATCTCTTCAGCATCACTCACACATTTACTAATAAGCTCAATACAATACAATTTTAACTACAGTATTTCTTTAGCATCCTTATTGATTTTAGATAAATTGGAAAGATTATTACTTCCTTGTTTATCTAATAAGAAAAACCTTCTGGAAATTTTCTGTAGTTTCATTTGAAAAAATATAAATCTCCAAAACATAAAAAGTCATAGTCTATTGAACACTCACCTAAACCAGACTTTTTTAATCGTTTTAAGTGCTGACTTGTTTGTTTTCCAGTGGGAGATTTTTGCCCATGTTTCATTTCTTTATCTGAACTGTCTGCTTCACCATTTTTAGATTCGGATCCTAAAAAAGGAAATGGTTATTATGTCATTATCTTCCTCTTCCTGTCCTTGAAAAGAAAAATCTAAAATTGTTTTTAAAATCATAGATCTAATCTCCTTTTCTAAGAGTGAATATACCACCTTTGGCTACAATCTGATTCCCCTATGGGATATAAAGAGAAAAGACCAATAAATCAATCGAGCAGAACAAAAAGCAAGAGCAGATGGCCTAACAGTGGAGTAAAAAATACGTTCATGGATCTGATAGCTTTGAAAAGAAATACAGCCAGATCTTTTGTTTAAAAAAAAAAAAAAAATACACGAATAAGCCTTAACAGTATGATACCACTTAGAGACAATGCAAGACAGAGAAAGAACAAGGAAGGAAAAAGGGAAGCTCGAGGAGAGGGAGCAATCGTACCTTTACAAATAACTTTATGTTAAAGTATGAACAGAAAATGCAAACAGCGATCTATAATGAATAGAGTGGTGTCTAGCTGATAAAGTGACAGAAGGTAAATTAGGAGAAAAGGTCAAGGCTGCACTGAGGTGAGAACGTTGCCAGAACACAAAAACTAATAAAAGATTCCTGATTTGGCAGCAGAGTACTGAGGAACACATTCACACTCAGGGAAGAAAGTGTCAGATGGCATTCCACATCTGCATGTGGTCTACCATTAAAGTTCAACGTTCAGACAAAAGCAGAAGCAACAACAACAAAAATCCACCTAGCATTACTACACGTTTTCTTACACCTACTGACATTAGCAAATAAAGTCATTTGATGATGAGCGAGCTGGTGGAGGGGAATCATCTGTATTTCTGAATTCCTAAAATAGTCAAAGGGATGAAAAAAAAAAAAAATTAAGCCAAACCTCAAGTGGAACTATTACTCAGTTTCAGGAGAAAAATAAATACATAAATAATAATATCTCTCTCAGTAAGGAAATCTCCTTAGGGAAGAAACTGGCCAAGCACACAATATTTTAGCTCTTTACCTGAAGGCGAATCTGACTGTTCATCAGACACCTTTAATGGTGTCAAAACAACACGAGGAACAGTCTTGTTTACCATCATTGAGACTCCATTTCTTCTTTTCTGCTGCTGCCTCAAAGCCTACAAAACATGATAATAAAATATAACATATATATATGACCAAAATGATTTCTTATAATTCCATTAAATGATCTATTTGCCCAGCTTCACCCAGAACCTCTTAAGAGACTTCAATTCCACAAAGCCACTAATTGTCAGGATTCTTAATAATCACCTTCCTGTCATTTTCCCTCAAAAGCATAAAATCAGGCTTTGGCAAAGGGTATCAAACTGGGACCACTTTCGGCCCAATTTTGACAACAAAGCAGCGCTGAACGGTTTTGTTCTACCTTGGCAGCCTGACTTGATAACCCGTGGACTTTGAAACTCTGACTCCCAAGTAAAATAAATGTAAAATAAATGTTTCAAAACCAGGATAAAAATATACGTGTCTGCACTTCTCTCACAGGTGCGTCCTCTCCAGTGCACTGCTCAGTCAGTCAAGTTAATACCGGGTGTCATCAGTCTGTACAGCGTGCACCGACTACAGTACTGATGCACTCACTCAGCCGTGGGGAGTACTGCACAAAATCACTGAACATGGCAGGAATCATTTATTTCTGTGAAGGGAATCAGTCCTAATCTTGGAAACCTTGCAGCACTTGGCTTCTGTCTGCTTGACTTTGGGCATTAACCTTCAGAACACGAACATGACAGCATTCCGGCAAATCCCGGAAAATATTGATAAGACAATCTCTCCAAATGGGACTACTTTGTGTTTCATAAATGAATCAAGCACAGTGATGATAATGTAATAAAAGGCATTTAAAAGTTTTGAAATACAGCTTATCTAGCTGATCGCTTTACACAGAAAATCACCTGTAATAAAAAGGGTCCTAAGCACACGAGACTGAACAGCCATTAAACTCAAAGTGGCAGGAATGCTAAAAGTCCTCAAAAGGTTAAAAGGCTGGCCGCAGACCGTCTCAAACCCTTTTATTCCTGGTTTCTATCAAATTTACAGCATCCCGGTTACCTGATTTGATGTTCTTTGACCAATAGTTGTCAGGATCTCCTGAAATACTGCACCGACTACATATCCCCTTGCTGTCAGAAACAATGCCATTTTATTTGGGAAGGGTATTCACTCTATGTCCAACTTGTTGATCATGAGATTTAGCAAATCAAATGATGACAGAAGTGAAAAATTAAATGCCATTGAAATGAGAGTGGACATACTGAGATGAGACTTGAAACCACAAGTGAAAGTAAATGGCTTGGGAAATCTATTACAAGTGATAGAGTTGTTAATGATAACACAAGACATTGTCCCTCCGATTCTTACATTTATTGAGCATTTATGAAGTGCCAGGTGCTATCCATGAGACAGGAGATACAATGATGAATAGGATCGTCCTCCTCCTCACCTTTAGTCCACTTACATTAATTTATTTAATGAGATCTTGTGTGCTATAAAATATTTAAGACATTTACTCTTTCTTTCTTCAAGGAGTGTACATAATTGCATAAATCTCTCTGGCTTTGTGTTAGAACTCAAAGCACTTCATAGGCATTAACCTAAAAATCCAATAGTAAAACAAAATGAGACAACACAGCCCTTTTAACTACACTTCAGTTCATCCTGGTCCACTCTGTAGGGCTTCCAAAACAATAAAGCCTGTACAAAGATTGATCAATTTTTAGGAGTCTGTACATCACAGGGAAATCCTGGTGGCATAGTGGTTAAGTGCTACGACTGCTAACCAAAGGGTCTGCAGTTTGAATCCGCCAGGCGCTCCTTGAAAACTCTATGGGGCAGTTCTACTCTGACCTATAGGGTGGCTATGAGTCAGAATCGACTCGACGGCACTGGGTTTGGTTTTTTTGGTTTTTATACATCATAGATGTCAACTACTCCCCTTGGCAATATAATTAGGCATGTTTTAATCTTCATTTCATGTGTGTGTGTATGAGGGAATATTTTAGAAAAAACCAACAAAAAAAGAAGAAATAAACTAGAGCCCTAGAAGCTGGACTCGAAAGGCCATGAAATAATGAGCAGCAGAAACTCTGACCTCAATTTCTAGAGCTGAGGGGACTTGCATTAACAGAGAATCAGAAAAACCCGTAGTCAGACAGAAAAAAAGAAAAAGCATGACCAGAATAACATAATGATAATAAGGATAATAAAAACCCAGAGCTATTTTTAAAATATTTATTTTGGTGGCAATATACACATCCATTCAAAATCTCCACATGAACAATTCAGTAACATTTATTACATACGTCACACTGTGTCATCATTCTCACTTTCTCTACCCATATTGTTTCATCACCATTAATTTAGGTTTTCTGCTCCTTAAAGTACTTAGCTGTGCATTAGATTAACTGTCGTCAGATTAAGCTCACATATACAACTCTTTATAAGAGTACTATGCTTAGGGCAAATTGTTTTTATTAACTGGGCTAAACTGTTATTTAACGAGGGCTTCATGGGATAGTTTCCATTCAAAGATTATTTCCAGGCATTAGTTTAGGGGGTTTCCACTGTCTCAATGCAGCTTTAAGTCTAAAAAATCATAGCTCTTCTTAATTTTAAAGAGTAAAGATGGAGTCAAGGCAGGAGTAAAGGAATGCTAATTAATACTGAGCCTTATTTAATGAAATTTTCTATGTACTTCATAGTTATTCAGAAAATTGAAGCAAGCATTATGTTTAGCTTCAAACAATTTCTTGGGGCTAAAAAAGACCCAAAGCTGTTGAGTGGATTCCAACTCATGCTGATTTTATGCATTACAGAATAGAACTATTCCATAGCGTTTTCTTGGCTGTAAACTTCACAAAAGTAGATCTCCAGGCCTTTCTTCTATGGTGCTGCTGGATGGGTTCAAATCACCAACCTTTAGGTTAGTAGTCGACCACAAACTGAAAAGTCTTTGCTTACTATGCCACTAATTATATTAGTAAAGCAACAGACTATTAGGTAAGCTCTGTTGTTGTTAGGTGCCACCCAGCCATTCTGATTCAAAGCAACCCTTTGTACAACACAAGGAAACACTGCCCATTCCTGGGTCATCCTCACAACTGTTGCTATGCTTAAGCCCATCATTGCAGCCCCTGTGTAAATCCATGTTGTTGAGGGTCTTCCTCTCTTTTGCTGACCCTCTACTTTACCAAGCATAACGTCCTTCGCCAGGGACTAAACCTTCTGATAACATGTCCAAAGTATGTGAGATGAAGTCTCGCCATCCTTTCGTTTTAAGGAGCATCCTGGCTGTACTTCTTCCAAGACAGATTTGTTCATTCTTCTGGCAGTCCGTGGTATATTCAATATTCTTTGCCAACACCATAATTCAAAGGCATCAATTCTTCCTTCTTCCTTATTCATAGTCCAGTTTTTCCATGCATATGAGGTGATTGAAAATACCACAGCTTGGGTCAGGCACACCTTAGTCCTCAAAGTGACATCTTTGTTTTTAACACTTTAAAGTGGTCTTTTGCAGCAGATTGCCCAATGTAATATGTCATTTGATTTCTTAACTACTCCTTTCATGGGTGTTGATTATGGATCCCAATAAAATGAAACCCTTGACAACTTCGTCTTTTCTCTGTTACTGATCTCTGCTTATTGGTCCAGTTGTGAGGATTTTTGTTTTCTTTTGTTTCTGTGTAATCCATACTGAAGGCCGTAGTCTTTGATCTTCATCAGTAAGTGCTTCAAGTCCTCTTCACTTTCAGCAAGCAAGGCTGCATCATCCGCATATTTCAGGTTGTTAATGAGTCTTCCTCCAATCCTGATGTCACTTTCTTCCTATAGTCCAGCTTCTAGGATTACTTGCTCAGCATACAGATTGAATAAATGCGATGAAAGAATACGATCCTGACACACACCTTTTCTGATTTTAAACCACACAGTATCCCCTTGTTCTGTTCAAATGGCTGCCTCTTGGTCTATGTGCAGGTTCCACAGGAGCACGATTAAGTGTTCTGGAATTCCCATTCTTCACAATGTTATCCATAATTTGTTATGATCCACACAGTTGAATGCCTTTACCTGGTCAATAAAACACAGGTAAACATCTTTCTGGTATTTTCTGCTTTCAGCCAGGATTCACCTAACATCAGCAGTGATACCCCTGGTTCCGTGTCCTCTTCTGAATCTGGCTTGAATTTCTGGCAGTTCCTATCTATCTGCTGCTGCAACTGCTTCTGAATGATCTTTAGCAAAATTTTACTTGTGTGTGATATTAAGGATATTGTTCCATAATCCCTGCATTCTGCTGGATTACTTCTCTTTGGAAAGGGTACAAATGCGGGTCTTTTCTAGTCAGTTGGCCAGCTAGCTATCTTCTAAATTTCTACAAACTCTACAGAGTACTGACTATCAGAAAGGCTACAGGGATAGCTCAAACGCATATCCTACATTCACAGTCATTTTAGGCTGCCTGTGGCTGCCTTAAAGATTGCAAGTCACTTTCCAGAAATCAGGATTTATTTGACTCTGGACACTCTACAAGCAGATCAGAAAGCTGAAGGAGGGGAAAAAAAGCAATGTTGACTCAGTTGAGATGCCTGGGGTAGTTTGGCTCCAAACAAGAGAAGTTCTCTGGCATTTATCGTACCCATAATAAGACAGGCTGTACACCGATTCCTGCTCCCTCATGGTAGGGCTAGCTCATTTTTTGGGGGGAGGGCATTACATAGCTATGTTTCTACAACTCTATGCACGTCAACCACTCAAACATGTGCTGCGTGTCTTCTCACAATTCCCTGAAAAATGTGAAATAGCCTTTGGGCCAGGCAGGCTAGGGTTAAGGGCAGAGGTAAGAGGCTAGGGAGACTGAAGCGAGTAGGAAAGCACCTACCCCATCCAAGGGGGCAACTGCTACTCAAAAGAAGCAGAAGCAACAAATATGGGTTTTTAGGTGAATTTTCCTGTTTTTAAACAAAGATGACTTTGAACCAAATTTAGCCTGAAGGCACCACTGTGACGACTACTAAACACGTTTCCCCACATCTCCTCCCAATAACCAAACCAAAACCAAACTCAGTGCCATCGAGTCGATTCTGACTCATAGCGACCCTATAGGACAGAGTAGAACTGCCCCATAGAGTTTCCAAGGAGCACCTGGAGGATTCGAACTGCCAACCCTTTCGTTAGCAGCCATAGCACCCAACCACTTCGCCACCAGGGTTTCCTCTCCTCCCAATATAGGTGCTGAAATTCCCCTCTTTTAATGAGCTGAATTGTAGAGAAATGGGGGCTGCTGCAGAGCCACCTCAAGGACTGTGTGGTGGAATCGTTAAGGATGAGGTTGTACCGTCAGGAAACGACTCCACTAACCAGCTGAGTAATGCTGGATAAGTTATGTGTAAGCAGTACTAATCTGCAGCAGAAACACAACAAAGTTTTTGTTTTAATTATCTTACATTTTACTGAGGGACTGACAAACACACAAAATAAACATGATAATTTCACACAGGCGAGTGCTATAAAAACAGAAACCAGCACGATGAGACAGAGAAACTGAGGCAAGGGGAACCAACTTTGATTGGGAAGTCGAAAAGGCCTCTTTTGGGAGGCAACTATCAAGATGAGACCTAAAGAAAAAGAAGAACCCAGCCACGTGAAGATTGCGGGGTTTCCTGTCAGTGAAAGAACCAGTACTTTGTTGGCTCTAGGGACAAAAAGCACGGCTAGAGTGGCTCAGAAAAAGGATGAGGAAGATGATAGAGATGGAGAAGAATTCCCCAAAACCACTGCCAAGGGTTTAACAGGGACAGGAGACTTACGGTCAATGAAAAGGCTGCCCTACCACCCCAGTCCCTTCCCAACTATCCTGAACTTACAACACTAACACTTTGGACCAAAGATGCAAAAAGACGCACAGCAAAAAGAAAGTAAAGGGCGTCTTCCGACCACTGACTACTGTTTGCTTTTATACATCTATTCAGAAAATATTTATATGGATCCACTGCCTGTGATAGTCTGCATTCTACATCTTGGACAAGTTCCTGAAGAGTTCAGAGCATTTTGAAATGTCTCTTCCTGAAACTCTTAGGTACACTTTTGTCTCAGAGCCTTTGCATTAGCTATCTCCTATGCCTGGCACCCTCTTCCCTCAGCTGAAAAGTTCATTTTCTCATGTACCTCAAACCTTTGTTCACATATTACTTTTCCTACCATATTCTCCATCCCCCTTCCCATGGAGCTAATTACCTTGTATTATACCCTATAATGCCATTATTTTCCCCCTTTCCCATCCAAACTGCTAACTTTCCATGGGGGACATTAGTCGTTACCTCAGAGGCCTTAGTGGAGAGCACTTTGAAGTGGCATCCTTCCCTAAGGCTGACCTCCAGGACTCCCCTCAGCTAAGGCTCTACATACTTGGGCTCCTCTCACACAAGAAGGCAGCCTTCTTAGGCGAGGTCTTTAAAAACCCCTCTTGCTCAGCTAACTGCAGTGCCTACGGGGGCCACAAACACACACAACATCCTTGTCCCGGAAAGTACAGATTGACACCTTCTTTTTTCTCCCCAGCCATTATGGACAGCTCTCTGCCTGCAGACTTCCCCAGGTCTCTATAACCTCTCCAATTACATAAATGCAAAGTATTTATTTCCTATATATACATATATATATACACACACACACACACATATACACACATATATATGTATACGGAAACCCTGGGGGCACAGTGGTTAGGGGTTATGGCTACAAACCAAAAGGCCACCAGTTTGAATCCACCAGGCACTCCTTGGAAACTCTATGGAGCAGTTCTACTCTGTCCTATAGGGTCACTATGAGTCAGAATCAACTCGACGGCAACAGGTTTGGTTTTTTGGCGGGGAGGGGTTTATATATACATGTGCATATATGTATACATTTATTTATTTATATTTAAGTTGGAAAAGCCTTCTAACTGAGCAAGATACCAATTTTTTTTTTTTTTTTACCTTCCTAGTAAAAATCCCACACTCATGAGTGTTTCCCTCTAAGCCTTCCTCTAACATGGACTGGGGGGTGAAGGGAAGCATCTCCTTACCCCAAGATGGAGGGGATGCACCATAGCTCCATTCACTCATATCATTCTTCAGTTCATCCTCCCTCTAAGAAATTTGAGCGATTTTCTCTATAGAGGCTGTTGGGGATGGTCAGTGGGCCAACCTGGGCTCCGCTTAGTAAGTCGTTCAGGCCTGTGTTTGGCATCCATCGTCACAATGGGGGGATATTTGTATTCCCTCATTCTCACCTTGGAGCTTTAGCTGAAGATCCAAGAGACTCAGAAAATGCCTATCCCATAACATGCTACAAATATAAGAGACATTAACTGCAATTTAACATGTAATGATCTAAGTTTCGGTACCTCACAGCCTAGAAAATACAAATCCATGTAACGGGTTAAGAAAATAGGATTAGGAGGACCACTTTAGATAGCTGTATAAACTGTGCTCTGCACAAGCGTATCCTGAAAGAGGGGGGTGTTCTATTTCGTCGCAATGCTTGGGGGCACCTTTTTCTATTCTGTACAATGGGACTTAATTAGCTAGTCATGGCCCTCTGTTGATTCATTTATAATACGGTTTTATTTTGACATCAATGTTATATAAGCAGTCTCACTACAAAGTCCACATTCATTGCTTTTTTGCGGCGGGATGATATCAATGAGCCACCTTCGACTGTCTCAAACTTAAATTATACCTTGGAATGCTAATGGAAGATCATACTGAACAAAACTTTATTTTTTACTACTTGTATGTTTATTCAAATTACATACAGCTATGTGCATATACTATTCAAACAAAGATATGGGTAAAATTTACTTTTTAATAAAAACATACCAACTGTCTAGTTTTTTTCTTATACTTTAGATGAAGGTTTACACAATAAACTAGTTTCTCGTTAAACAGTACACATACTGTTTTATGACATTGGTTAAGAACCCCACAACATGTCAGCACTCTCCCTTCTCAACCCTGGGTTCCCTATTACCAGCTTTCCTGTTTCCTCCTGCCTTCTAGTCCTTGCCCCAGGGCTGGTATACCCCTTTAGGCGCATTTTGTTTCATGGACCTGTCTAATCTTTGGCTGAATGGTGAACCTCAGGAGTGACTTCATTACTGAGCTGAAAGGGTGTCCAGGGGCCACACTCTCAGCGTTTCTCCAGTCTGTCAGGCCAGCAAGTCTAGTCTTTCGAGTTAGAATTCTATTCTCCATTTTTCTCCAGCTCTGTCCAGGACCCTCTATTGTGAACCCTGTTGCTGAAAAATTTTTTAAAAAAAAGAACAACTTTAGATCCTGTAAATTTCAACCCAGAAAGAAGCAATACCACTGAAATAAATGAGCAGGTGGTGAGCACAAATGCAGTCTACTATGAAGGACTGTACCTTCAAGCTGGTCTCATGTGCAATGTTCTTGTGCCTACACCACCCAGTACAATTTCAATATCTATGGCATCCGTTCCACTGCTATTCATGAGGTTTTCCCTGGCTAATTCTTTTCAGAAGTAAACCGCCGAGTCCTTCTTCCTAGTCTGTCTTAGTCTGGAAACTCAGCTGAAACCTGTCCTCCATGGGTGACCCTGCTGGTATCTGAATATCAATGGCATAGCTTCCAGCATCACAGCAACATGCAAGCTCCCACAGTATGACAAAACATGCTCATAAGGAACCTGTACATGGATCAAGAGGCAGTTGTTCAGACAGAACAAGGGGATACTGCGTGGTTTAAAGTCAGGAAAGGTATGTATCAGGGTTGTACCTTTTCAATCTCTATGCGGAGCAAATAATCCAAGAAGCTGGACTATATGAAAAAGAAAAGGGCATCAAGATTGGAGGAAGGCTCATCAACAGCCTGCATTATGCAGATAACACAACCTTGCTTGCTGAAAGTGAAGAGGACTTGAAGCACTTACTGATGAAGATCAAAGACCACAGCCTTCAGTATGGGTTACGCCTCAGCATAAAACAAAAATCTTCACAACTGGACCAATAAGCAACATCATGATAAACAGAGAAAAGACTGAAGTTGTCAAGGATTTCATTTTACTTGGATCCATAATCAACACCCGTGGAAGCAGCAGTCAAGAACTCAAAATACTCACTGCACTGGGCAAATCTGCTGCAGAGGACCTCTTTAAAGTGTTGAAAGTAAAGATGACACCTTGAAGACTAAGGTGCACCTGACCCAAGCCATGGTATTTTCAATCACATCTATGCATGTGAAAGCTGGACAATGTATAAGGAAGATGGAAGAAGAATTGATGCCTTTGAATTGTGTTGGCAAAGAATACTGAATATACCATGGACTACCAAAAGAAGGAACAAATCTGTCTTGGAGAAAGTACAACCCCAGAATGCTCCTTAGAAGCAAGGATGGCAAGACCGTCTTACATACTTTTGGACATGTTGTCAGGAGGGATCAGTCCCTGGAGAAGGACATCATGCTTAGTAAAGTATGGGATCAGCGAAAAAGAGGACGACGCTGAACGAGATGGACTGACACAGCAGCTGCAACGATGGACTCAAGCATAACAATGATTATAAGGATGGCGCAGGATGCAGCAGCGTGTCGTTCTGTGGTACACAGGGTAGCTATGAATCAGAACCGACTCGATGGCACCTAACAACAACAACGACATGGCATCAGTAAGGAGAAGCACAATTGAATGTACCAAGTGTAATACTTCCAGGAACTGTTCTGTCTGAAAGAAATTTACAGGCTTAAAACTGGGAAGACACTTACTTTGTAAAGCAAACAAACAGAACTAAAACAGTCTAGGAAAATTGAAGACCATATACTCACATCAATTACAATGCTGGCTTTAAGCGAAAAGGAAGAAGTCAAAAGAGATATGTTTTTCTCTAGAGATATATTCCCTTGTAATATAGAGAAGAACCTTTAGATAAACATTCTCTTTTTTAAACAGAAAGCTTGTCGAATAAAAAACCAAAAAGACCAAACCCAGTGCCGTCGAGTCGATTCCGACTCATAGCGACCCTACAGGACAGAGTAGAACTGCCCCACGGAGTTTCCAAGGAGCACCTGGCGGATTCGAACTGCCAACCCTTTGGCTAGCAGCTGTAGCACTTAACCACTAAGCCGCCAGGGTTTCCAGCTTGTCGAATACCTCTAAAAATATAACATGGTTCTCATTTCTACCCTAATGGAAAAATAAAACGCAAAATGAGAGGCTTTTGTGCTAACATGGAATTTGCATCAACAAGTAATGTCTGCTTTATTTTAAAAACACCAGTGATGCAACTTAAGGAAGCACTGAGTGAAATAAGTCCATCACTAAAAAAGTGAAAATATCACATGCTGTGAATGCAAAAACTTAAATAATTAGAAATACATACATATGAAACAGCTGGCTGCGTCCGGTGCCAGCAATTTGTATTGTTGCTAGTACGTTAAATGTCAACGCCCGTGTTCAGAAACTGCTATCATGCAACTTAACCTTTGGAATTTCACAGTACTGGTCAAACATACAAAGTTAAAGCGAAATGGCAAGAACGCATCTGCTTTGCCACATCAAGAGACAAAAAGATCTGCTACTTTATGAATAAATTCTACCACCCTAAATAAAAACGAAGGATCCAAATAAACCAACAGAAACAACACAGCAAGGCTCTGCTATTTCTCATTGTAAAAGAATTCATCTTTCTTTAATCTTTCATTTTACTCTGCTGTTCAAACCAAAATTTAATCTTTCTTAATCATTCTTTTTCAAAATTCAAGATCTAATCATTTTATACTCTTGGGTTCGTTACAACTAAAATAACAAGGCAGAAAGAAGACAGATAACAAGGTAATAATCAGCAATCTGCGACTCTCCAGAGGCATCTGAATATGCTTATTACGTATAAAAGAATTTTTTAAAACACTACAGAAATAACATTATTCAAGCAGCTATACACCACATACGATATTACCATTTTGAGGATTACAAGGCAAGAGAGACCCAAAAATGTGGGGGCAATGAAAATATCCTATGTCAATAGCCAAGTGGTATTATAGCTTCCATACTGCCCAGCCTATAATTACAGTGCAATCAACAGCGCTGGGAAGTTAAAGAATCCCCATTCCACAGCAACATGCTGTAGGACGAGGGTCGGGTAGGGACCGGGCTTCGGATCTCGCAAATTATGTCTGTCTTATTTTGTATGGAAGTTTGTTTCTAATTATTTTTTACTATGCTGATGATTATAAAGCTATTGGTTTGCTCCCCTCACCCCCCTTTTTTACACCTACTTCTTTCTAAGAATCTACACTGGCCAGTGAATACCTGGACTACTAAAGCGCTATTGACCCAGAATATGTAACAGCTAATATTTTTGTGTGCCATTAATATGTGCTGCTACTGAAAGTAAATGGTCTGTGTTCAGAAATAGTTTTTTTTTTTTAATTTATTCATTGTGCTTTAGGTGAAAGTTTACAAATCAAGTTAGTCTCTCACACAAAAAGCCATACGCACCCTGCCGTGCGCTCCCAACTGCTCTCTCCTTAATGAGACAGTACATTTCTCCTCTCCACCCTGTATTCCCCGTGTCCACATGTCCAATGAACCTGCTCCTGTCCCTCTCTTCCTTCTCATCTTGCCACCAGACAGGAGTCGCCCGCGTAGTCTCATGTGTCTCATGGCCAATCCCTGTCTGTAGAGTTGGTATCGGGAATGGTTCCAATCTTGGGCTATCAAAGGGTCTGGGGACCATGACCATAAGGGTCCCTCTGGTCTCAGTCAGACCATGAAGCCTGGTCTTTTTATGAGAATTTAAAATCTGCATCCCACTATTCTCCTGCTCCATCAGGGATTCTCTGTTGTGTTCCCTGGCAGGGCAGTCATCGGTGGTAGTCGGGCACCATCTAGTTCTTTGGGTCTCAGGCTGATGGACTCTCTGGTTTATGTGATCCTTTCTGTCTCTTGAGGTCGTATTTACCTTGTGTCTTTGGTGTTCTTCATTCTCCTTTGTTCCAGGTGGACTGAGACCAATTTATGCACCTTAGATGGCTGCCTGCTAGCATTTAAGACCCCAGACGCCTCTCACCAAAGTGTAATGCAGACTGTTTTCTTAATACATTTTGTTATGCCAATTGACCTAGATGTCCCCTGAAACCATGGTCCCCAGACCCCATCCCTGCTACTCTGGCCTTCGAAGCTTTTGGTTGTATTGAGGAAATTGCTTTGCTTTTGGTTTCGTCCAGTTGTACTGACTAACCCTACGGTATGTGTTGCCCTTGCCTTCACCTAAAAAATTTTTTGTCTATTACTCTCTCCCTCCCTCCCCAGCCTCGTAACCATCAAAGAATATTTTCTTCTCTGTTTAAACTATTTCTTGAGCTCTTATAATAGTGGTTTCATACAATATTTGTCCTTTTGCAACTGACTAATTTCATTCAGCATAATGCCTTCCAGATTCCTCCATGTTATGAAATGTTTCACAGATTCATCGTTGTTCTTAATCATTGTATAGTATTCCATTGTGTGAATATACCATAATTTATCCATTCATCTGTTGATGGGTACCTTGGTTGCTTCCAAATTTTGCTATTGTAAACAGTGCTGCAATGAACATGGGTGTGCATATATCTGTGTAAAGGCTCTTATTTCTCTAGGATATATTCTAAGGAGTGGAATTACTGGTTCGTACGGTAATTCTATTTCTAGCTTTTAAGGAAGCACCAAATTAATTTCCAAAGTACCATTTTACATTCCCACCAGCAGGGTGTAAGTGTTCCAATCTCTCCACAACCTCTCCAACATTTATTATTTTGTGTTTTTTTTGGTTAATGCCAGCCTTGTTGGAGCGAGATGGAATCTCATTGTAGTTTTGATTTGCATTTCTCTAATAGTTAATGATTGTGAGCATTTCCTCATGTATCTGTTAGCAGCTTGAATGTCTTCTTTGATAAAGTGCCTATTCATATCCTTTGCCCATTTTCTAATCGGGTTATTTGTCTTTTTGTTGTTAATTTCAGAGATCAGATACTGACTGGAAATGTCATGGCTAAAAACTTTTTCTCAATCTGTAGGTAATGTTTTTACCATTTTGGTGAAGTCTTTGGATGAGCATAGATGTTTGACTTTTAGGAGCTCCCAGTTATCTAATTTCTCTTCTGCTGTTTGTACAATGTAAGTAACGTTCTGTATACTGTTTATGCCATGTATTAGGGCTTTTAATGTTGCCCCTATTTTTTCTTCCATGATCTTTATCATTTTAGATTTTATATTTAAGTCTTTGATTCATTTTGAGTTGGTTTTTGTGCATGGTATAAGAAATGGGTCTTGTATCATTTTTTTGCAGATAGATATCCAGTTATGCCAGCACCATTTGTTGAAAAGACTGTCTTTTCCCCATTTAACAGACTTTGGGCCTTTGTCAAATATCAGCTGCTCATATGTGAATGGATTTATGTCTGGATTCTCAATTCTGTTCCACTGGTCTATGTATCTGGTGTTATACCAGTACCGGGCTGTTTTGACTACTATGGCAGTATAATAGGTTCTAAAAGCAGGTACAGTTAGGCCTCCCACTTTGTTCTTCTTTTTCAGTAATGTTTTACTTATCCAGGGCCTCTCCCTTCCATATGAAGATGGTGATTTGTTTCTCCATCTCATTAAAAAAAAGTCACTGGTATTTGGATCGGGATTGCATTGTATGTGTAGATCGCTTTGGGTCGAATAGACAAGGAATAGTACTCTTAATGGCTACCCTGTATTGCTTTCCTTTAGCTATACAAGTTTACGAATTTCCCTGGGTGATGTCAAAATTGACCTATTATAGTACATATCATATGTTGAAAGACAGTATTAGTAAGAGGACAGAATCTGAAATTATGACACTGGGTTCAAATATCCTCTCTAAGATTTACTCTGGGTGATCTTGCACACGCTATTTAACCTCATTTATTTAATATATGGGTCTTAGTTTTCCTTATGGGAAACTAACGGGAAAAATAGTACATATTTAAAGGCTTTATATGATGATTAAATGTCCTATCACATGTAAAATGCAGTGTTGTGCCTAGAACACAGAACATGTAAATATCAGCTAATATTATTAGTCATCCAACTGGCCTAGAACTTTAGGTTCATGAAATTATTATTTTTCCATGTATGAACATACACAAAGATGTATTAAAATACACAGAACACACATACATGCGTATGTATACAGTACAAGTACAAAGAATTCTACATAGTCCTAGCCATTCAACTGTCCAAAAGAAAAGAGAGCTGCAGATCTGCTGAGGCTGCTACAATTTAGAATGCTGCATAGTCAGTCAATTTTTGAAATGCTGCCTGAAGAAATTCAGCAATTACAGGGAATCTAGGCAAAATTCTGCGTGAGTAGCTTTTCTTCTACATGTATTTCCAATATGAATTTGGTTATTAATCAAATGTCAACACATCTGCCATATATTGAGCCATCTCCTAGGTACTAATTTTCTCTTTGGTTATAAAGTAGGGAGTTTTGAGATATGAATAAATAACTCAAGACATGACAAAGCATACAGGAAGTAAAGCAGTTTCTTCAAACACTACTTAGATCTTAAGCAAACCAGGAGCACTCCCATGAACACGCATTCCGCAACACAAGAAGAAAACCCTAACTTGAAGTTGTGCTGATTTTCTTAATCATAAACAATGTTCAAATGATCAGAAACTAAAAATAAGAAAGTAAAAAATAATGAGACATAACAATATAGCAATTTGAATCTTTATCTTTGCTTTCAGATTCAGCAAGATTTCACAGTGCACATATTTTCTAAATTACTGCTTTTCAGACATTTCGCGTTTCATTTCTGAGCACACTGTGTTTCTTGGATTCCACAGTTACAAGTGTCCACTTTCGTGTATTTCATTCTATCCTGTTTAGTATTTTATTAGCTGCATCCTATCTGCCGCCTGAATGAGCCTTTGCCCAGGCTTCCCTATCATCATCCATCCTTTATTTCATCAGTTAAAAAGGGATCTAAACGCTGAATTCAGTTTTGTTCTCTGATGTGTAAAACATTTCACAAATGCAGTGATATAAATACTAAGTTCACCAAAGAGTATTTGACCTATGTAGGTTGAAATACTGGTATTACCTTCAATATAATTCCATTTAATACAACTGCTGCAATTCCAATAACCAATAGCATTGAAAACCCTATGAATCACAGTTCTACTGTGATGCATACTGGGTCGCCGTAAGTCAAAATTGACTCAAGGACAACCGGAATGTTAGAGCTTAGGGCCCAAGCTGGTAACTATTACCTCCCACCCCATCTCAGTGCAAGACCACCCATGTTGAGACTGCTTATGTAATAACTGGATACTACTGAAAAGTTAACTGCCATTCAGCACCAAGTGACACTCACTGCTGAATATTTTAGATACAAAACCCAAAAGCAAAACCCATTGCCATCAAGTCAATTCCGACCCATAGTGACCCTACAGGACAGAGTAGAACTGCCCCCATAGAGTTTCCAAGGAGCACCTGGTAGATTCAAACTGCCAGCCTTTTGGTTAGCAGCCATAGTACTTACCCACTACACCACCACCAGGGTTTCCATTTTAGATACAAGTAAGTCATAATTACTATTTGCAACTTGGTTCATCTCAGTAATAAGAAACTATCCATTTATTTTTTTGCAGCAACTATCAGATAAAGATGAGACCACAAATAAAAACGTTACTGCTTTCAAAATACACAGTGCATTTATGACCCAATATATTTGCTATAAATCATAAAGAAAACTTCATATAAATATTAATGTTTACAAGCACATTTTCCCTCTTTAATTGTACATCAAAGTTCTCAGCACGCCTCTCCTAGATTTTAGCACAGATTAAAATTATTGTATTGAATGTTATGGAAGCAGTTTAATCTAGGATCTCTCTGTTTTCCGATTGGTAGGTTTGTTTTCCATTTTACTTGATCAGCAGAACTCCTATTACCTTAAGCAGGTAGAACTGAGGGACAAAGAACAAATGCCAGCTATCTTACCTGCTTAAGAGCCTTTTTGGTGTGTTGCTGAAAGGAAGACACTAACTTGCTTTGCACTGCTGTGTTAGTAAGGCTTGAATCTCGAGTGGAAGACGCTTCATCAGTTACCTGCTTTGCACAAACTAGAAACAGAGAGAAGATAACGATATTACTAATTTGAATTCCTTTTTTTATATCCACTATAATTAACTCACTTGGAGCTTTTCTCTAATCGAAAATGGATCCTTAAAATAAAGCAAAATAGCTCAGCAAAGAGAAGAGTATCTAGATTGGAAGCAAGAGGATCATTTAACGACCGTCTAGCCCCAGTTACAAGACATTTAACCTCTCTAAGTGTCCCTCTCCTCACTCACTAATTGATGATAATTTCTATGTCATAGGACTACTGTGTGAACATTTAAAAAAAAAAAAAAAAAGCTCAATATGTGGTCCAAAAGTTGGGCGTCAATAGATACTATCTGAATCTGAATATGGAGACCGGAGAATGCATAGTATTTTGCAGAAATAACACTAAACTAATGAAACCGTTTTCAATTTACCCCGCCCCACAGGTTAAAACTCTTTATTTAACAGCCTTGCCTCTACAGAATCCATGACCTACTGTCGCACATTTATCCATTTCTTTATGGACCGAGTCACATAGCAAGAAGAAGGAAAAATGAATCCAAGATGCTAGTTGTCCATTCAAGACAATTATTTTCAATAGTACCATCTGCAGATTATAATGCCACTGGCCCATTTACCAGAGTTGGGCCTCCCTGTTGCCTATACTAGATAAGGACATTTTCTCTGAAAAAGGCTGCTTTTCAGGAGATTTGTTATGGGTAACTTAGGAGCCCACAGACACTCTGCTCTAGGAAACCCATGTTGGAGCAAGAGCTCTTCAATTGGTCCTCCTCTCACGTTCCACCTGAGAGACTGGGTTTAACTCTGAAGTGATTTTAGAAGTGGCATGGATGCAGGCCCTTTTCTGCATAAGCTAGGGGAAAAGGAGTTACTGGGAAAATCAAAGTAAGAAAGCAGGGTTAGTGGTAGAGCAGAGGCTTATGTAAAAGACAGGAGACACAAAGAATTTAGGTGGAAGAAAATAACTTGAAAACGTATGGTAGAAGCATAAAATATGACTTTTTAAGGACACCAGGTTAATGCTAATTCAAGAAAACTTTCCAAGCAACAGCAACCCGCGAGGATGCTCACTTAGGTTGTAAAGGAATGCAAAGGGGTAAAAAGTTACTCAAAAGGGAGAAATATGCACATGCGCAATGGTGAGAGCACTTGAGTGGCTTTTGAGAGACTCGAGCACACATTTGCCTGGAAATGAAAATACGACTTATGAAAGAGAATGTTGAGAAAAGAGAGTTAATCAAGTTTTGTTTTATACAGAAAGTAATCAGGAAGTGAAATGAACAAATTTTGGGGAAAAAAAATGTCAGTTACTAACACCAGGTGTTTTACATATGGGATCTCATTTAATCCTGGCAGCTTCCTTGCAAGGCAGAAAGGTATTATCTCCATATTAAAGAAAGAAAACTCAGAAAGGCCAAGTCACTTGCCAGTGTTCATATAAGCAATGAGACAGCAGAGTTGGGCTCCAAGGCTAGGCTGGTCTAGCTCTAGAGCCCATGATTTTTCCACTTACATATCTGACCTCAAAAGCTAAGAACCGATGCAGAAAATTCAATGTTGAAAGAAGTTTAATTTGGTTGTATCATGCTGGAGTTACTGATTCAGGACACTAATAAAGTCAGGGGAACAAATCACTTGGAACCTAAAATGAAATAACTGAGAATTGTTGATAAGAGGGATGGGCCCAGGAACCACTCTGGTTGAAATGCAAAAGGATCTGCCAATGGATAAGATCCTTGAATTAAATATTAGGTGACTTTTTTCAAGTTGACACAATATGACACTTTTCCTTAAGACAGTCTAAATGTTCTAGTAAAGATACATTTTATAACACTGCTTGCATAAAATATGGCTCCTAAGCTGCTCTCCTGGAAATGATCAGTAATCTGTAACACCTTATTCAGATTTACTTACCAAGAAATACTAGAAATAATCACCAGCTTATATTCCAAAGATAAACCTATTTTTTATACGGATTACATAGATGACCTTCTCAGTGTTTCAATGTCCCTCCAAAGTGTGACAAACTGGGGAGATGAGAGAGAGGTGGCAGACAGGATATAAATTCCCAACTGAATATATCTAAATGGATGTAATGAAAGCCCAGCCTGAAAAGTAAAGTGTTCACTGGCAAATGTGTTTTACTACTTTCAGATTCTTAGAGTAGTATTTCTACCTAGAAAATTGGAAACTTACTGATAGTTTAAAAAAAGGAGAACCAAATGTACTTCACGGACTTTGAGGAATTTATGGAAAAGATGAGAAAGCTTCTGTATACTGGACATTAAAATTCAAACTTACTGCCAGCATTTGCTTAGGACATGCTTTTATTGCTAAGTCTTTCAAAGGTAAACTTCAGTGCAGCAAGACCAAATCACAGCAAATCATGGATCAGTGTATATGCAATTAAGGCCTTACTTCCCTCAAATATTCTGTTGCTGCAGCCAGCAGAACATAATCAGCTGTCCTTGCTGAGGATAAGAGCTATCTAGCTCACAACTCCCTCTATTTCTGATCCAAGACACCTAAGGACACAATGACACCTATTTCAATATCAGCACATATGCTGCATATTTTGGGTTAAATTCATTATTGCACTGTTTGGATAGTGATTCACTCACATAACATACATATGCTGTTTCCAAAAGAAAGATTCTGTTCCATTTAGAGCCCAGAATTTCAGAGGGACGGCAGGATAATGGAATTGAAACAGCAACAGGAAATACTATGAAGTTTCTTCCAAAATGATTGATTCTCCTCTAATCCCACACTGTTTGCTTTATCTTATAACCTATCTTGGACCGAACTGAAGCATCATGAGAATTCCCGCACTGGTAGTCGTTTTCCTCCCCAAACCCGTTTTCTAAAACTTGGTCCTGATTCTTGTTTCTCCTGTCAAACTATTTTTTCCCTAGTTATTCATTTTTGATGAAATAAATATAGAACCTTAAAGAAAAGTAAAACGTAATACTGAGGCTGGATGAACCCCCAAAATTTTGCCCTGAGATAATCTTTAAACCTTAAACCAAAAAATATTCCCTGAAGTCTTCTTTAAACCAAACAATAAATCCCCTCCCCAAAAAAACCCAAATGCATTGCTGTCTAGTCAATTCCAACCCATAGGGACCCTACAGGACAGAGCTGAACCCCTATAGGGTTTCAAAGGCTGTAATCTTTATGGAAGCAGACTGCCACATCTTTCTCCTGTGAAGCGGCTGGTAGATTTGAACCACCAACCTTTGAGTTAGCAGCCAAGCACTTTAACCACTGTGTCACCAGGGCTCCTTCAACCAATCGACAGTTTAGCTTAATTAGTAAAGAATGCCTACCTTGAGCATTGTGTTCTTTTAAAGGACTATCTATATGAGATCAAATGGACAACAGCAACTTGAAAGGTTAGATAGGAAGCTGGGGCGGGGGTGAGTGAGTTTATGTTAATGAAGAAGAACAATTGGGAAAAGGAGGGTAAGAATGGTTGCACAACTTGAAGAATATAATCAATGTCACTTAATTGAACATGTAGAAATTGTTGAATCTGTATATGATTTGCTGTGTATATTTTCAACAAATGACAATCGGAGAAGCTGGACTACATGAAGAAGAACAGGGCATCAGGGTTGAAGGAAGATTCATTAACAACCTGGATACACAGATGATACAACCTTGCTTGCTAAAAGCAAAGAGGACTTGAAGCATTTACTGATGAAGACCACAGACTACAGCTTTCACTATGGGTTTGCACATTAATATAAAGAAAACAAAAATATTAACAACTGGACCAATAAGCAACATCATGATAAACAGATTTCATTTTACCTGGATCCACAATCAATGCCCATGGAAGCAGCAGTCAAAAAATCAAATGACTCACTTCACTGGGAAAATCTGCTGCAAAAGACCTCTTTAAAGTGTTAAAAAGCAAGGATGTCACTTTGAGGACTAAGGTGACCTTAACAAGCCATGGTATTTTCAATTACCTCACAGGCATGTGAAAGCTGAGCAATGAATAAGGAAGACCAAAGAAAAATTGATGACACTGAAGTATGGTGTTGGTGAAGAATACTGAATATACTGTGGACTGCCAGAAGAGTAAATAAATCTGTCTTAGAAGAATGCTCCTAAGAAGTGAGGATAATTAGACTTTGTCTCATGTTCTTTGGACATGTTATCAGAGAGACCAAACCCTGGAGCAGGACAACATGCTTGGCAAAACAGAGGGTCAGTGGAAGAGAGGAAGACCCTCAAGGAGATGGACTGACACAATGGCTGCAACAACTAAATCAAACATAGCAACAACTAAATCAAACATAGCAACAACTGTGAGAATGACAGTGTTTCATTCTGTTGTGCATGGGGCTGGTATATGAGTAGCAACGGACTCAACAGCACTAACA
The DNA here is from genome assembly GCF_024166365.1 of Elephas maximus indicus. Classification (NCBI taxonomy): domain Eukaryota; kingdom Metazoa; phylum Chordata; class Mammalia; order Proboscidea; family Elephantidae; genus Elephas; species Elephas maximus. The sequence continues at coordinate 41,288,980 of NC_064829.1, read as the reverse complement.
ACAATAACAGCAGAAAATAAAACCTAGTAACAATTGTTTCCAGGAAAAAAAAAAAAAAGAACTTAATTTTTTTTGGGAAAAATCAAGAAAAAAAATGGGGAGACGGAGCCAAGATGGTGGAACAGACAGACGCTTCCGGCAAGCCCTCTTTACAACAAAGACCCAAAAAAACAAGTGAAACGAGCATATTTATAACAAGCTAGGGGTCCTGAGCATCGAAGGAAAGCTTAGAAGACGAACTGAGGGGCAGGGAAAGAAAGAGACTGTTTAAAAGCGGAAAGGAGTTACCAGACCTGAATCATGGGGCGCCCTCAGGCAACATTCTGGAAGCAGCTGTGGTGGCGGGCTGGTACTAGCATTCAACCACAGTTTCCTCAGAGAGAAGCAGCCAGCCACACAGCCTACTCACATCTCCGGAACCAGAGAAGAACGGTGCTCTCAGTAAAAGCTAAATACATGCGTATATTTTACCACACCCCCCCACCCCCAACCTGGCTTCAGCAGCTGAATTCCCTAGGCCTGAGATAGGCTCTATTGAGTGCCTAGAGCCATCCTCCCAGCCTTGGAGAAGGAAAAAATTTGCATTTTGGGGAAAAGATAATATGCCGGCTCCACTAACTGGGGGAGCTCAGGACTGATGCAGCTCCTGTCCAGGAATAAATGGTCTGTGGACTTTGAGCACCTTTCCCTTCTGAATGGATCTGTGTGGGCCTATTTCAGGAGAACAGGCCCTTGTTGGCAGACTTCAACCGTTTCGCCTGTATGGTGGAGAGGTGGATGTTTGATGTTTGACATTGCTTTGCCTATTAAACAGGGTCCTCTGGGTTTCACCTACCACATCAGGAGCCTAAGGACTGGTAGCTCCACTAAAGTCACCCAGCCACCTGTGACAGGGGTCCAAGGATAACTGGTACCTCCCAGTCCTTACAACTAAAAACATTGGGTGTCCGTGGTCCGTCTGCAGGACCCACCCACCTGCACGCTCTAGAGAACAAGGGCGCGCTTTACTCAGAGACACTTGGGTGTCAGTTCTCAGCTCTCTGCTTGTTCAGAGCATGACCCCCTGCTGCAATCAGATACTGGTACATACACCAATCACCCCTGCCCCTATAAGACTGCAGGACAGAGCCTGTACCACACACTTGATGATCAGCTACCTGGAAACCTGAGTTGAATTCATGTAAGAAAAGTGAATGGATTCCTAGACTGATATACCTGATAACAGCTCTAGCCATCTGGGGACAGGACATCAGAGCTCCAAAGGTGAAAATAATCAAGCTAGCTCACTCAAGCATCCCATCTGGGTATATCAAAACAAACAAGAAGTTATGACACAGTAAGCAAGGATAAACTAATACAATAACTTACAGATGGCTCGGAAACAACAGTCAATATCAAGTCACATAAAGAAACAGACCATGATTGCCTCAACAAGCTCTCAAAACAAAGAATCCAGGGATCTTCTAGATGAAAGTGCATTCCTGGAATTAGCAGAGCCAGAATACAAAAGATTAATATACAGACCCCTTCCAAAAAAAAAAAAAAATTTTTTTTTTTCAAGACATCAGGAAGGAAATGAGGCAATATGCAGAACAAGCCAAGGAACACAGAGATAAAGCAATTGAAGAAATTAAAAAGATTATTCATTAACATAATGAATAATTTAATAAGCTGGAAAAATCCATAGACAGCAATGAGAAATTCAGAAGATTAACAATAAAATTACAGAAGTAGACAACTCAATAGAAAGTCAGAGGACCAGAACTGAGCAAGTAGAAGCCAGAATTTCTGAACTCGAAGATAAATCACTTGGCACTAATATATTTGAAGAAAAATCAGATAAAAGATTTTAAAAAAATGAAGAAATCTTAAGAATCATGTGGGATTCTCTCAAGAGAAATAACCTACGAGTGATTGGAGTACCAGAACAGGGAGTGATAACAGAAAATATACAAAGAATTGTTGAAGATTTGCTGGCAGAAAACTTCCCTATCGCGAAAGATGAGAAGATATCTATCCAAGATGGTCATCGAACTCCACATAAGGTAGATCTTAAAAGAAAGGCACCAAGACATATTATAATCAAACTTGCCAAAACCACAGATAAAGAGAGAATTCTAAGAGCAGCTAGGGATAAACGAAAAGTCACCTACAAAGGAGAGACAATAAGAATAAAGTCGGACTACTCGGCAGAAACCACGCAGGCAAGAAGGCAATGGGATGACTTATTTGAAAAATTCCCAGCCAAGAATCATATATCCAGCAAAACTGTCTCTTAAATATGAAGGTGAAATTAGGACATTTCCAGATAACAGAAGTTTAGTGAATTCGTAAAAACCAAGCCAAAACTACAAGAAATACTAAAGGGAGTTCTTTGGTTAGAAAATCAACAATATCAGGTATGAACTCAAGACTAGAACACTGGACAGAGCAATCAGAAGTCAACCCAGACAGGGAAATCAAAAAAACAAAGGAAGACTAAAAAATAATTAGAAAAAAAAAAAAAGCTAAAAACAGAGTAACAGCTATGTTATTATATAAAAGAAGACAACATTAAAACAATAAAGAAGGACTAAGAAATGTAGTCAGATCTTCCATATGGAGAGGAAGATATGGCAATACAAAGAAATAAAAGTTAGGTTTAAATTTAGAGAAATAGGGGTAAATAATAAGGTAACCACAATGGAGACAAACTATCCTACTTATCAAAATAAAATACAAGAAAAAAATAGAGACTCAGCAGAAACAAAATCAATAACAATGAATATGAGGAAAGGACAATATATAATCTACTCAGCACATAAAATTAAGTGGGAAAAAGAAACTGTCAACAACACACAAAAAAAGACATCAAAATGACAGCACTAAATTCATACCTATCCATAATTACACTGAATTGTAAATATACTAAATGCATCAATAAAGAGACAGAGAGTGGCAGAATGGATTAAAAAACACGATCTATCTATATGCTGCCTACAGGAGATACACCGTAGACTTAGAGAAACAAAGTAAAATGAACAGGATGGAAAAAAATATATCAAGCAAACAAAAATCAAAAAAGAGCAGGAGTGGCAATATTAATTTCTGACAAAACAGACTTCAAAGTTAAATCCATCATAAAGGATAAGGAAGGACACTACATAATGATTAATGGGATAATATACCAAGAAGATGCAACCATATTAAATATTTATGCACCCAATGAGAGGGCTGCAAGATACATAAAACAAACTCTATCAGCATTGGAAAGTGAGATAGCTCCACAATAATACTAGGAGACTTCAACATACCACTTTCAGTGAAGGACAGGACATTCAGAAAGAAGCTCAGTAAAGATACGGAAGATCTAAAAGCCACAATCAACCAACTTGACCTCACAGACATATACAGAACACTCCACCCAACAGCAACCAAGTATACTTTCTTTTCTAGTGCACGTAGAACATTCTCTAGAATAGACCACATATTAGGTCATGAAGCAAGCCTTAGCAGAATCCAAAACACTGAAATATTACAAAGCATCTTCTCTGACCATACGGCCATACAAGCGGAAATCAATAATGGAAAAAGAAATCAAACGCTTGGAAACTGAACAATACCCTGCTCAAAAAAAAACTGGATTATAGAAGACATTAAGGATGGAATAAAGAAATTCATAGAAACCAATGAGAATGAAAGCACTTCCTATCAGAACCTTCGAGACACAGCGAAAGCAGTGCTCAGAGGCCAATTTATATCAATAAATGCACATGTACAAAAAGAAGAAAGGGCCAAAATCAAAGAGTTATCCCTACAACTTGAACAAATAGAGAGCAACACAAGAAACCCTCAGGCACCAGAAGGTAACAAATAATAAAAATTAGAGCAGAACTAAATGAAATAGAAAACAGAAAAACAATTGAAAGAACAAGACCAAAAGCTGGTCCTTTGAAAAAATCAACAAAATTGATAAACCACTGGCACTGACAAAAGAAAAACAGGAAAGGAAGCAAATAACCTGAATAAGAAATGAGATGGTCGATATTACAACAGACTCAACTGAAATTAAAATAATCATATCAGATTACTATTTGTAGAAACACACTACCTACCTAAACTAACACAATCAGCGGTAGAACAACTAAATAGACCCATAACAAAAGAAGAGATTGAAAAGGTAATCAAAAAACTCCCAACAAAAAAAAAGACCCTGGCCTGGAGGGCTTCACTGCAGAGTTCTAACTAGCTTTCAGAGAAGAGTTCACACCACTACTACTAAAGGCATTTCAGAGCACAGAAAAGGATAGAATACTACCAAACTCATTCTGTGAAGCCACCATATCCCTGATACTAAAACCAGATAAAGATACCACAAAAAAAAAGAAAATTACAAACTTATATCCCTCATGAACTTAGATGCAAAAATCCTCAACAAAATTCTGGCCAATAGAATTCAATAACATATCAAAAAAATAATTTGCCATGACCAAGTGGGATTCATACCAGGTATGTAGGGATGGGAAACCCTGGTGGTGTAGTGGTTAAGTGCTACGGCTGCTAACCAAAGGGTCGGCAGTTCGAATCCGCCAGGCACTCCTTGGAAACTCTATGGGACAGCTCTATTCTGTCTTATAGGGTCGCTATGAGTCAGAATCGACTTGACGGCACTGGGTTTGGTTTTGGTATGCAGGGATGGTTCGACATTAGAAAAACAATTAATGTAATCCATCACATAAATAAAACAAAAGACAAGAATCACCTGATTTTCTCAACTGATGTAGGAAAGGCATTTGACAAAGTTCAACACGCATTCATGATAAAAACTCTCAGCAAAATAGGAATAGAAGGAAAATTCCTCAACATAATAAAGGACATTTATACAAAGCCAGCAGCCAACATCATCCTAAAGGGAGAGTGCCTGAAAGCATTCCCCTTGAGATCGGGAACCAGACAAGGATGCCCTTTATCACCGCTCTTATTCAACATTCTGCTGGAGGTCCTAGCCAGAGCAATTAGGCTAGACAAAGAAATAAAGGGCATCCAGACTGACAACGAAAAAGTAAAATTATCTCTATTTACAAATGACATGATTTTATACACAGGAAACCCTAAGGAATCCTCAAGAAAACTGCTGAAACTAATAGAAGAGTTCAACAGAGTATCAGGATACAAGATAAACACACAAAATCAGTTGGATTCCTCTACACCAACAAAAAGAACATCGAAGAGGAAATCACCAAATCAATAACATTTACAGTAGCCACCAGGATTTTTTTTACCAAGATAAAATACTTAGGAATAAATCTTACCAGAGATGTGAAAGACTTATACAAAGAAAACTACAATACACCAAGAGAGACCTACCTAAGTGGAAAAACATACCTTGCTCATGGATAGAAGACTTAACATTATAAAAATGGCTATTCTACCAAAAGCGATCTATACATTTAATGTAATTCCGATCCAAATTCCAACGACATTCTTTAATGAGATGGAGAAACAAATCACCAACTTTATATGAAAGGGAAAGAGGCCCCGGATAAGTAAAGCATTACTGAAAAAGAAGAACAAAGTGGGAGGCCTTACTCTACCTGACTTTAGAACCTATTATTCTGCCACAGTAGTCAAAACAGCCTAGTACCGGTACAACAACAGATACATAGACTAATGGAACAGAATTGAGAATCCAGAAATAAACCCAACCACATATGAGCAGCTGATATTTGACAAAGGCCCCAAAACAGGTAAATGGGGAAAAGACAGTCTTTTTAACAAACAGTGCTGCCATAACTGGATATCCATCTGCAAAAAAAATGAAACAAGACCCATACCTCACTCCATGCACAAAAACGAGCTCAAAATGCATCAAAGACCTAAGTATAAAATCTAAAATGATAAAGATCATGGAAGAAAAAATAGGGGCAACATTAGGAGCCCTAATACATGGCATAAACAGTATATAAATTATTACTAACAATGCAGAAGAAAAACTAGATAACTGGGAGCTCCTAAAAATCAAACACCTATGCTCATCCAAAGACTTCACCAAAAGAGTAAAAAGACTACCTACAGATTGGGAAAAAGTTTTTAGCTATAACATATCCAATCAGCACCTAATCTCTAAAATATACATGATACTGCAAAACCTCAACTACAGAAAGACAAATAATCCAATTAAAAAATGGGCAAAAGATATGAACAGACACTTCACTAAAGACGACATTCAAGTAGCTAACAGATACATGAGGAAATGCTCACGATCATTAGCCATTAAAAAAAAAAAAACCATTAGAGAAATGCAAATCAAAACTACAATGAGATTCCATCTCACTCCAACAAGGCTGGCATTAATCCAAAAAACACAAAATAATAAATGTTGGAGAGGCTGTGGTGAGACTGGAATACTTATACACTGCTGGTGGAAACGTAAAATGGTACAACCACTTTGGAAATCGATTTGGCGCTTCCTTAAAAAGCTAGAAATAGAACTACCATACGATCCAGCAATCCCCTTCTCTGGAGTATATCCTAGAGAAATAAGAGCCTCTACACGAACAGATATATGCACACCCATGTTCACTGCAGCACTGTTTACAATAGCAAAAAGAGGGAAGCAACTAAGGTGCCCTTCAACGGATGAACGGATAAATAAATTATGGTATATTCATACAATGGAATACTACGCATCGATAAAGAACAGTCATGAATCCGTGAAACATTTCATAACATGGAGGAATCTGGAAGGCATTATGCTGAGTGAATTAGTCAGTTGCAAAAGGACATATTGTATAAGACTACTATTATAAGAACTCAAGAAATAGTTTAAACAGAGAAGAAAATATTCTTTGATGGTTATGTGGGGGGGGGAGAGTGGGAGAGGGATATTCACTGACTAGATAGTAGATAAGAACTACTTTAGGTGATGGGATAGACAACACACAATACAGGCGAGGTCAGCACAACTGGACTAAACCAAAAGCAAAGAAGTTTCCAGAATAAACTGAAAGCTTGGAAGGCCATTGTAGCAAGGGCGGGGGTTTGGGGACCATGGTTTCGGGGACATCTAAGTCAACTGGCATAATAAAATCTACTGAGAAAACATTCTGCATCCCACCTTGGAGAGAGGCGTCTGGGGTCTTAAACACTAGGAAGTGGCCATCTAAGGTGCATCAATTGGTCTCAACCCACGTGGACCAAAGGGGAAAGAGGAACACCAAAGACATAAGGTAATAATGAGCCCACGAGACAGAAAGGGCCACATAAACCAGAAACTACATAGCCTGAGACCAGAAGAGCTACATGGGGCTGGCTACAACTGATGACTGCCCTGACAGGGAACACAGAGAGAACCTCTGAAGGAGCAGAGAGCAGTGGGATACTGACCACAAATTCCCATAAAAGACCAGACTTAATGGTCTGATACTAGAAGGACCCCCGTGGTCATGGCCCCCAGACCTTCTGTTGGCCCAGGACAGGAACCATTCCTAAAGCCAACTCTTCAGACAGGGATTGGACTGGGCAATGGGTTGGAGTGGGATGCTGGGGAGGCGTGAGCTTCTTGGATCAGGTGGACACTTGAGACAATGCTGGCATCTCCTCCCTAGAGGGGAGATGAGTGGGTTGAGGGGGTTAGAAGCTCGCAAAATGGACAGGAAAAGAGAGAGTGGAGGGAGAGAGCACGCTGTCTCATTAGGGGGGAGATCAATTGGGAGTATGTAGCAAGGTGTATGTAAGTTTTTGTGTGAGAGACTGACTTGATTTGTAAACTTTCACTTAAAATACAATAAAAATTTTTTAGAAAATGGGCAGGTCACGTACGTAACGGACTCAAATCAGAGTGTGTGTGTGTGTGTGTGCGTGTGTGTAAATATGGTTTTTTTTTGTTTTCAAGGAGGCCTGGTGGTGCAATAGTTAAAAGTGCTCAGCTACTAACCGAAAGTCCGGCAGTTCAAACCCACCAGTGGCTCCTCTGGAGAGAAGACCAAGCTTACAGCCTAGGAAACCATATGGGGCAGCTCCAGTCTCTCATACAGGGTCGCTATGAGGTGAAATCAGCTTGACGGCACACAATAATAATACACGTATAGTTTAAGGGCTGACAAATATGGGCTCTTAATATGCGTAGAGGAGTCATTTCATTTACTCGTTGGCCATATACGTAACCTGTGAATGGCTGAATCTGAAAACATTCACTTACTGAGTAGACAGACTGTGCAAGGCCATGCAGATTCGTATTCGGACAAAACACACAGTTTTTACTTTTACTTATTCTTGTAGCTCTCTTAATAATAGATGTGATAAATAAATAATGCAGGGCTCATTTGAAACAGTTGCCTGAATATTTACCTAGGGGACTGAGTCTGGCCTCTGAAATAGAAGCCAAACAAAAATTAATGATAAAAAAAAGGATCAGGGAAAATCCCCTGTATGTAAAATTACAACAGAAGCCAGGAGACTGAAAAATTGGGACAGATGTTTTAGCCAATAAATATCAAACTCCGACATGCAGCTTAGGAAGTGAGATCTTCTTGGCATGCAGTACACAATGGAAGCTATTTTCTCTAGCCATGTGCTGGCATAATCACAAAACTCATGCCAGTACTTCAGACCTAGAAACCCCACAAGACTGCCTACCCTTTGTGTAGACGGACAAACTGAAGATGAGAACACTAAAATGAGAGGACCAGTTCTCCATGAAACTTTTATCATTCAACTTTTTTTTAAAAGGTGAGGAAATCCATTAACATTTTGCTTGGCTGCCAGATGTCAGGCAATCCAAAAACATACTCAAAGCTAATCCCATGGTTTTAAACAGTTTAGTGGGATTCTTGGTATTTGCTATTCCTCTACCCCTCACCCCCACTCCTAAACCCCTACCCCAAAATATTCTATTTAGAAGCCTGGCGGCAAACAATGGTAGAGAATTATAAATAACCATGAGACAGCCTTGAAGGCTAGGGAAACTGGTGGCTGTGTTCCAGCAAGACTTTGTGGAGCTCAGTCTCTTTTCTCAAAATTCTTCAAGTTACTCCTCTCTCTCTTTTCCATTCACCATTCAACCTGAAATGTAACTAAACTAGACAATGAGGGATAGAGTTTTATTTTTAAAGTTGAGTACTGGAGCAAAGATATGGATGGTATTCCCTCCGAATGTAATTACTAATCCACTGGCAGGTATACAAGATGGCAACCCGAATATGGTTGTGGCCTTTAATCAAAGACACAAGGGAAAAAATCAGGATGCAAGCTTGATTCTGTATCTCTCTCTCTGTCTCTCGTTTTATATCTTGGCCACCTCCCCTACTCATACCATCTAACCTAGTCAGTCTAGTTTCTGTGGCGTTTCCTGAACACACATATTTGCTGTATCTGTTGCACTTGTTCTGATTCTCCCTCTTCCAAATACCCGTCCCCACCTTTCTGCCTGGAAAGCTCATACTGAGACCAAACTCAAACAGCTTGCCCAAAGATTATCCCAGCCTCTGAGGTAGAGGTGCTCATCCCCACCCATGCTTCCTTGGAACACAGCACGTGATTCCTGACTGTCCCTGTAATACTGGTGCTATGTCTGCCTCAGTAGCCAGAGGCTCAGCCCCTCACAGAAACAGACACAGAACAGTGGTCTATAACGATTCCCACCCACTGCCATTGATTGCGACTCATAGCGACCCCATGGGGCTTCCAAGGCTGTGAATCTCTACAGAAGCCAACTGCCACATCTTTCTCATGGAGAGCCACTGGGCCCACCTTTGGGTTAGCAGTCAATCGCTTTAACCACTGCACCACCAGGGATCCTCCTATAAGTGATTATTAAACTAAATTGCTGGACTTAATTTTCATTAATTTACTTAAAATAGCTATTTTTAAAGTTAATTTTCAATTATTGTTTTTAACAAGAAAACATCAAAGAGGATGTCAGCAAAGCAGTTTGTATTATGAAAAAGCATACATAAAAAGTGAAAATTCTTTTTTTATTAAAATTTGAAAACAGAAGCCTTCTTTATTTATTTATTATCCTAAAGACAATTACAAAAAAATATGGAAGCCAAACCACAAAGCCTTCCTTTGCAAGTCAGTGGGAAGTTGCAGGACCTACCACTAACTACAAATACACTTACCTTGGGTGTCTGTCAGTTTGTCGTACTGTGGAGGCTTGCATGTTGCTGTGAAGCTGGAAGCTATGCCACCGGTATTCAGATACCAGCAGGGTCACCCACAGAGGGCAGGTTTCAGCTGAGCTTCCAGACTAAGATAGACTAGGAAGAAGGACCCGGCAGTCTACTTCTGAAAACCATTAGCCACTGAAAACCTTATGAATACCTTGGGTACTGTTTTATTTTTAGAGGAAAGTTACAGCTTGGTGGCTTTCCACAGTGAAAGAAAAACAAAGAGAATTAAAGCCAAGCAATCAGAATGCTAATAGAAAATTGTAGGAGTTATATGGGGGCAGAGCCACAACGCAGGCCAGAATCTGGGCACTGTATAATCACTGCAATACAGATATTTCCTACTATTAATTACACTAAGTCCCATTGGACCACACAATAAGCAACGGGCTATCTGAGGGCATTAGCGTTTGAAGGTCTAATAAAGACAGGGAGTGGAGCATTCTTTGACCAATTTCATTACTATCAGTTCTCGCTCCAACCTCTCTTTTCAATTTTGTGAACAATCAAACTAGATGCTCTCAAATCACATTAGTTTTCTGTAAAGATAATCCTGACGCAAGCTATAGGCTCAATAACATTTTTATGAAAAAAAATTAATCAAATTGTAGGTAGTATATTGGGGCTTACATTGGCTCACTGCTATCATTCAACAGGATTTTAAAAGAGGGCTTGGTCTTAGGTGAAGCTTATTTATTTATTAATCATTCACCCACACATACAACGTTTACTGAGCACCTTTCTTCACATCAAGCACCGTATATGGTGCTGGAGAAAAACACCAAGACTCAAGGCTTGATTTTGAGTACATAAGGTTTAAAACATATTTTCAAAGAACAATCGTATGGACCCATTAGCTCTACCTGAGGAAAATGAAGTCCATGAAAACCTAGCAATGATAACTAAAATTTGTTTTGAGCAATCAATATATAGACAATTAGAAGTTATAAGTTTGAATTATAATGTGTTATTATATGTAGTATTTATATTTGAAATTTTTTTTCTATTAGATGTTCTGAATATACACAACAAAATACATGCCAAGAATGGTTAAAAAAAAAAAAAAATGACTTAAAGAAGTACAGGAAACACATCTGACCCCAACTCAATCTCTCCTAAATGTCAGTTCTTTCACAGAAAAGACAATTTCTTAATCCTTTTTTATCCAGATTAAGGAGAGCTGCCCTCTCTCAAAACACTCCTTTTCTAAGATAAATACATAGTATTTGAGTTTCAACAATTTTCTTTGTTGCCTTCAAAGAGAGCATTCAAAGGGTATGAGATGCCAGAAAGGCCAGAGATACTAGCTCACAGAAATACTAGAGAGAGCAACACCAGCAATGTAATAATGGAAATAACAATTTTCAATGAAGAATCTAAACAGTAAAAGTATTGATAGTCTTTTAAAAATATTTAGAACAATAACTTCTATGCCTAACATACCTAACAATTTATATAACCGAAACTGCTACTACATTTTATAATCTTCTTCATTAGCCCAAATGTTTGCAGAAAAGATATAAAATTTTAGCAACTAAAGATCCTTAAGAAGCAAGAGAGCTATTATTTCCTTAAAATATTAAGTAGAAATGCATGTAGTTAACCCATCCCAGTTGTTCAGACCAAGAAAAGCTTGCTTATTTCTCTGAGATCCTCACCCTACTCCAAAAAAGTGGCATGCAAAAACAAAAGAATAAACCAACAGGAATTGGTGAACCAGATGATTATTTACATTAGCAATACATTTAAGCAAGAACATGTGCCTATAAAATGAAATCACGCAAGACACTTTTTTAACAATTTTGGTGGCTGGTATCATATGCTACAGATGGTACTCGTCTGATACCAGAGAGTTGGACATACCCCAACTTCACTGCAATGCCCACCAATAATATTTCACAAACACTTCTGTTTGCAATGAACAAGCCACTGAAGCTCCATAGGTAATTAGGAGGAAAACTTTATACACTGAAGTTATAGCTCTAAAAATTCTTCCTACAAGCACTCAATTCATCGAACAGGGCAATATAGTCATATTAACATTTCTAGATAAACATAAAAATAATCCTTCAAAACAAAACCAGAAAAGAGAAACTCAAACCAGAAATAAGTAGATTTGGAGGAGAAAGTATACCCTGTAGGTAACAGCCTTTAACCCCACCTACCATAGAACCAACAAGAATTTCTCTCAGAGTTATGGAGGGTAGCATCTGAAAACATGATGTTTGTGTGGGGGGTAAACACAGTAGAGGATATTTCCTTTAAACTGACACAACATCTGTGATCTGCTAAGCTGCATCAGGTTCCTGAAACATCTGCCTGAGAATTAAGCAAATGACCTAGAAAGTGAGAAATAGAAGAAAGAGGACAGGAAGAATAGCAATGAAAGGTTGGCACAGGTCAAGGGAAAGTGCCTCATTCACTCATAGGTATCACTATCAATTACTTTATACTTCAACATGTAAAATACCAATTCTACTGTAAAGGAAAGCTAGGGAAGGCACCTAATTATTTGGGAAATGGACATACCAGTTATCTCCTTAGAGAGAAGGCAGAGAAGGGATTATCAATGAAAAGAGACTTTTTTTTTTTTAACAGCATGTGTGTTTTGTTTCTATGTATGAATCAAAAACTACATAAATCAATTTTTTAAAAATTAGCTAGTTAAGATGAGTAATTGGGGAAATACCTTTAATTTTTGTTTTTATTTAAGTGGGCATTTGTTTTTACTGTGAGATCATATTCTCCTTCTAATCTTTATCTCCACGTTATTAATGATTTCTCTCACAGCATTATCTGTGCTTAAAAAGAAAACTTACTCTTCCTCCATGACTCCAGGTTGTTAAAACTGACCAAAATCCATTTGTAAAAGAACAAAGTTCACAGTTCAAGGGGAAATATGTAAGAAAAAGAGGCCCCTAACGGAAGAAAGAAATGGAAAATAGTATCTATAAGTAATGTTTGAAAGGGCTGGGATAAGCCATTTGGAGAAGTGCCGATGAAGGGGGTGGTATGTAGATGGTGCCCAGCTGTTCTCCATCATTGGAAAGTTAAAAAAAAAAAAACAGGAAACTAGTTTTAATTTAAAGTATAAAAGATTTCAGCATAAGGAAAAAAATTGTGACTATAAAGGTTAACAAAATACCCAGGGACAAATGTAAGGGAGACTGTGAGATTCCTAGCCCACTGGACATCTACTATTAGAATTAATGTCTAACTGAATTGACTGATTTAAGTAAAATAATGGTGCGAGAGAAGATCCAGGGCTGCACGATCTTTTGAAGTCCCTTCTACTTCTCATAAACAGTAAAACCTGTAGGCTGGGAAGAAAGAAAAAAGAATGAGAAAGAGTGGGCAGAGGAAGTTTTATATCCTGCCAATGGTCACTTCTGACTGTGAAGAGTGTTCTCATTCTTCAGTATTTCTTCCATGTGTAGCTAAAACAACATAATTTACACATACTTAAGTTTCTCTAGGCCACCAAGGAAGAGCAGGTGTCCATGAAATAACAAAGCCATTAAGTAAAATGGATATGTTGGATGAAAGACAAAAAAAAGAAAGTTTAATCCAAGAAAATGAGGGAACCTGATACAGACACTGAAATAATTCCTTTTCTTCACCTGCAAGATTCTTAGGAATGACTGTCAGGCAAGGATTAACCATGCTGTCTTGTCTTCCTCCGTGAACACTCAGAAACCTGTAAATACCTTCATAAATCCTCATCCTCCTGAACACAAATATAGACACACACACCATGCTATGTAAAATCACACTGGAGTATTCACAGGCAACCTACTGAAAACCTCCGGCAAAACGAGACGAGTATATACATGACTGCAGCACTATATCCACAGGGAACTGCCAGAAATTCAACCCAGATTCGGAAGAGAACATAGAACCATGGATATCATTGCTGATATCAGATGGATCCTGGCTGAAAGCACAGAATACCAGAAAGATATTATCCTATGTCTTACTGACTATGCAAAGGCATTCAACTGTGTGTATCATAACAAATTATGGATAACATTGTAAAGAATCATAATTCCAGAACACTTCACTGTGCTCATGAGGAACCTGTACATAGATCAAGAAGCAGCTGCTTGAACAGAACAAAGGGATACTGTGTGGTTTAGTCAGGAAAAGTTATGCGTCAGGATTGTATCCTTTCACCATACTTATACAATCTGTATTCTGAACAAATAATCAGAGAAGCTGAACTATATGAAGAAGAATGGGGCATCAGGATTGGAGGAAGACTCATTAATAACCTGTGATATGCAGATGCCATAACCTTGCTTGCTGAAAGTGAGGAGGACTTGAGGCACTTACTGATGAAGCTCAAAGACCACAGCCTTCGGTATGGGTTACACCTCAACACAAAGGAAACAAAAATCCTCACAACTGAACGATTAAGCAACATCATGATAAACAGGGAAAAGACTGATGTTGTCAAGGATCTCATTTTACTTGGATCCACAATCAACATCCATGGAAACAGCAATCAAGAAATCAAAAGATATCGCCACAGTAGTCAAAACAGCCTGGTGCTGGTACAACAGATACGTAGGCCAATGGAGCAGAATTGAGAATCCAGACATAAATCCATTCACATAAGAGCAGCTGATATTTGACAAAGGCCCCAAAGCAGTTAAATGGGGGAAAACTCAGTTTTTTTTTAACAAATGGTGCTAGCATAACTGGATATCCATCTGCAAAAAAAAAGAAACAAGACCCATACTGCACACCATACACAAAAACCAACTCAAAATGGATGAAAGACCTAAATATAGAATCTAAAATGATAAACATCATGGAAGAAAACATAGGGACAACGTTAGAAGCCCTAATACATGGCATAAACAGTATACAAAATGTTACTAACAGTGCAGAAAAAAAAAAGTAGGTAACTGGGAGCTCCTAAAAATCAAACACCTATGACCATCCAAAGGCTTCACCAAAAGAGTAAAAAGATTACCTACAGACTGGGAAAAAGTTTTTAGCTATGATATTTCTGATTAGTGGCTGATCTCTAAAGTCTACATGATATTGCAAAAACTGAACAACAAAAAGACAAATAACCCAATTAAAAAACGGGCAAAAGATATGAACAGACAATTCACTAAGAAGACATTCAGGTAGCTAACAGATACATGAGGAAATGCTCACGATCATTAGCCATTAAAGGAATGCAAATCAAAACTACAATGAGACTCCATTTCACGGCAACAAGGCTGGCATTAATCCAAAAAATACAAAATAAATGTTGGAGAGGCTGTGGTGAGATTGGAACACTTCTACACTGCTGATGGGCACGTAAAATGGTAAAACCACTTTGGAAATTGATATGGCACGTCCTTAAAAAGCTAGAAATAGAACTACCATACAATCCAGCAATCCCACTCCTTGGAATATATCCTAGAGAAATAAGAGCCTTTACATGAACAGATATATGCACACCCATGTTCACTGCAGCAGTGTTTGCAATAGCAAAAAGATGGAAGCAACCAAGATGCCCATCAACAGATGAACAGATAAATTATGGTATATTCACACAATGGAAAACTACACATCAATAAAGAACAGTCAGGAATCTATGAAACATTTTATAACATGGAAGAATCTGGAAGGCATTATACTGAGTAAAATTAGTTGCAAATGGACAAATATTGTATAAGACTACTATTACAAGAACTCAAAGATCAGTTTAAACAGAGAAGAAAATATTCTTTGACGGTTACAGGAGCGGGGAGGGAGGGAGGGTGGGAGAGGGGTATTCACTAATTAGATAGTAGATAAGAACTACTCTAGGTGATGGGATAGACAACACACAATACAGGTGAGGCCAGCACAACTGGACTAAACCAAAAGCAAAAAAAGTTTCCTGAATAAACTGAAGGCTTCGAAGGCCAGCGTAGCAGGGGCAGGGGTTTGGGGACCATGGTTTCAGGGGACATCTAAGTCAATTGGCATAATAAAATCTACTAAGAAAACATTCTGAAACCCACTTTGGAGAGCGGCATCTGGGGTCTCTAACGCTAGCAAGCGGCCATCTAAGATGCATCAACTGGTCTCAACCCACCTGGACCAAAGGAGAATGAAGAACACCAAAGACACAAGGTAATTATGAGCCCAAGAGGCAGAAAGAGCCACATGAACCAGAGACTACATCAGCCTGAGACCAGAAGAACTAGATGGTGCCTGGCTACAACCGATGACTGCCCTGATGGGAACCCAAGAGAGAACCCCTGACAGAGCAGGAGAGCAGTGGGATGCACACCCCAAACTCCCATAAAAACACCAGACTTAATGGTCTGACTGAGACTAGAAGGACCCCAGTGGTCATGGCCCTCAGACCTTCTGCTGGCCCAGGGCAAGAACCATTCCCAAAGCCAACTCTTCAGACAGGGATTGGACTGGACAATGGGATGGAGAGGGATGCTGGTGAGGAGTGAGCTTCTTGGATCAGGTGGACACTTGAGACTGTTGGCATTTCCTGTCTGGAGGAGAGATGACAGGGTAGACAGGGTTAGAAGCTGGCAGCGTGGACACAAAAAGAGAGAGTGGAGGGAGGGAGCAGGCTGTCTCATTACGGGGAGAGCAATTGGGAGTATGTAGTAAAGTGTATTTAAGTTTTTTGTGAGAGACTGACTTGATTTATAAACTTTCACTTAAAGCACAATAAATATTAAAAAAAAAAAAAAGAAATCAAAAGACACATCACATTGGGCAAATCTGCTGCAAGAGACCTCTTTAAAGTATTGAAAAGCAAAAATGTCACCCTGAAGACTAATGTGCGCCTGACCCAAGCCATGGTGTTTTCAATCGCCTCATATACATGAGAAAGCTGGACAATGAATAAGGGAAGAGTGAAGAAGAACTGAAGCCTTTGAACTGTGGTGTTGGCACACAATATTGAATATACCAAGGGCTGCCAAAAGAACAAACAAATCTGTCTTGTAAAAATTACAACCAGAAAGCTCCTTAGAAGCCAGGATGGCGAGACTACATCTCACATACTTTAGACATGTTATCAGGAGGGACCAGTCCCTGGAGAAGGACATCACACTTGGTAAAGTAGAGGGCCAGGAAAAAAGAGGAATACCCTCAACAAGATGGACTGACACACTGGCTGCACCAATGGGCTCAAGCATAACAATGACTGTGAGCATGGCGTAGGACCCGGCAGTGTTTCGTTCTGTTGTACACAGGGTCACTGTGAGTCAGACCTGACTCAACAGCACCTGACAACAACAATATATTATGAGGAGAGAGAAAACAGGTTGGCACCATATTCAAAAGTTACTTAAAATACCACCTTCCCAACTCCACAATGGCCCTTATTATCATTTCCTCTGTTGTTTTTGTTGTTAGCTGCCATCAAGTTGGCTCCCACTCATGGTAACCCCATAGACAACAAAATGTTGTCCAGTCCTGTGTCATCCCCATGGTATCAGACCATTGTGATCTGTATGGTTTTCACTAGCTGATTTTCCGAAGTAGATTGTCAAGCATTGCTTCCTAGTCTGTCTTGGTCTGGAAGCTCCACTGCAATCTGCTTGGCATCATAGCCACATGCAAGCTTCCACTGCAGCAGTTCTGCAGGAAGGACCCTGGCTGGAAATCAAGCCCCCGTCTCTCTCATGGAAGTTCTACCACTGAACTCCCCAAAATCTCTTCCTTTCCCCTCCCACTGTGTAAAAGTGCCATCAGCGTGACTGCCACCTGACGGTGCCTGAACCAAAGCACTACTTTCAGCCTCATTAGAGCATGCCTCACTTTCTCTAGGATGCTGCTCATTTGTATGTTAACTGATGTCTCAGCAGAGAGCTAGCCACACACTTCAGGCCACCTTCAAGCTCTCTTTACTTTTGGAAAAAAGATCCCTCAAACTGTGGCTTCTGAGCCAACAAAAACAAAGAGTGAGCTGAATAATGTTTTATTAAGTTAATACAACTTTGCCAAGAATAACAGAATCAGAAACCAACTTATAAAACTGGCCGTAAAGAATAATGAAAGAAGACCATATAAAATATTGGAATCATTATTTACCCAGAGATCTAAAGACTAAAACAGGCTACATGTTCTATTTTTTTCCTAAACAGAGACTTTTAAAATACTAATTCCCCCGCTAAAGCTCCACCTCCTCCCTGAAAGACATTAGGGTTAATAACAAGCAGAACCTTTTTTGATCTCTGTGAGTGAAAACTGTACATTCTCCAGTTTCTTCATATTAAAAAGTAAATAAGATGGTTGCTGTTGACTTTACACATGAAATATATTAGGACTACAAAAAGAAAAACTCATTTTTTTCTTGTTAATAACAACGTATAAACAGAGGGTAAAGACTGTAAACTAATGATATCATTTCAAATAAAACACATATAGTTTCACAGACTAGCAGTGCATTGTAAGTCACAACTTAATATGTGTAAGCAAATTTATGATATACCAATGTATTATGCTCAAAAAGCAAGTCAAACACACACAGACACATAAATCTCTGCCTAAAATAGCCCATAAAATTCAAGATATTTTCTTTGGGTGACATAGATGTATGCTTATATTGGCATAAATGGTCATGGGTTGTCAACACAGATGTATCATGTGATTCACCTAAATCACACTTTGATCTCTAGAGCTCGGCTTGTAAAATCTGAACAGTGTACTTTCTCAAGTCTATAGACTCGAATTCTTATTAAGAAACTATTTAGGAGTTAAATAAATATAATATATAACCATAGATTTTGTGTCGTGGAAATTCTATAATATACCATGTTTCCACATTGTAAAAATTTTCAACAAAACTTAAAATATATATATTTTGACAAAGTATCTCCCATTATAAAAAGAATCTGTTTCCCTGGCCCACCAATTCTAAGAAAAGGACTGTCATTATCTTAGCTCTGCCTGAGGTCTCAAGTGCTACTCACTGTGATCAAGCACTGCAGAGTAGAAGCTTAATTTCTTTATTGATAGTTTTTGTAAAGTGCTTTCTTCTCAAATTCTTCTCTGCTTCCCCTCTTTTAATGGTGCAGCAAATGTCAACTAATCTTTACTAATTTGAAATAACTCTACGGTAGCAGAAGCTCGCTCTTCTGATTGCCTCAAGGGGTGTCTTACCAACTTATGTTTATTCACCTCAATACTCTTACTCTTTCATCCTAAAGGAGGAATGGGAGAGGGCAAGGGGAATAAAGACAGAAAAACAGATGGTGGGTTCCCTTTCTTTTCCTCTCTCTCCCTTTCTCCTTCACTCTCATTTCCCTCCCCCCCTCCCTCTGCCTTCCCTTCAGGCCCCTTCTCTCTCTCACTCTAGTCCTCCCCCGCAACCTAACCTCTGCTCTTGGAGCAGATTTTCCATTTCCAAGGTATATTTGTACAGCTAAAAAGAAGCATGGAATGTATTCAGTCTAACTTCTGGTTCAACTTCATATTGGAAAGTATAGTAAGCAAGGAAATTGCCTAATCCAGTTCAGTTTTGTGGAATTTACTACTGATTTGCAAGAAATCATGTGTTATCACACTCTTGAATTCGGATAAGCCAAAGGCTCCCCAAATGCTCAAGTGTATAATCAGATTTGGACAAACGTTGGCGGGGCAAACTGTATCAGTGACTACTCGCTAATAATTGTTCCCTTTGGTTCCTGGCTGAATATCCAAGTGGTTAGAGTATGGCCTTTCGCATCAGTCACACTGGGCCTGCAACTTGGCTGGGACAATTAACCTAAGTTTCAGTTTTCTCACTGTGAAAAATAATAATAATCAAGTCAATAAATATTATCAAGGAGCCCCAGTGGCACAAATGGTTAAGTGCTCAGCTGCTAATTGAAAGGTTGGAGGTTCAAACCTACTCAGTGGCTCCGCAGGACAAAGACCTGGCAATCCGCCTCCATTACAATTCAAACCCCAAACCAAACCTGTTGCCGTCGAGTCTATTCTCACTCATAACAACTCTGTAGGACAAAGCAGAACTGCCCCACAGAGTTTCCAAAGTTCTAATCGTTTAGGAAGCACACCGTCACATCTTTCTTCCGAGGAGCAGCTGGTGGGCTCGAACCGCCAACCTCTTGGTTCACAGCCAAGCACTTAACCAGTGTGCCACCAGGTCTCCTTTCCGTTAAGATTACAGCCAAGAAAACCCTATAGGGCAGCTCTACTCTGTTACATGAGGTCACTAGAGGCAGAACTGGCACCTAACACCAACATGAATATGGCCTATCTTACAGAAATGCCAGGAAGATTAAAGAATGTGCACATAAACAGCTTACGAAGGCTAAGCACTGTAAGCACTCAATACATGTTAGAGATCTAGGTTTGGAAATAAATTCTAAGGTGAAACTGACAGGTTGTACACTGAGACAGGAGTAGGATACACACTTAAACGGGAGGAAACACACTTGTCCTACAAGAAGCAATTATGGTTTGCTGTAAGATGCAAAGTGGGCAAGTTGAGGAACACTCAAGGAAATAAGCTATTTGCTATTCTTCCAGTGATGCCCCAAAGCAATTTCCCTAATGCTTCAAAGGAGAGACCAGGAAATTTAGTTTTGGTCACATTAGCTGAATACATGTGGTTATGGGTTGTTTTGTGAAGTACTCAATCACAGTTCAAATTAAGGGAGCCCCGCTCTGGTTTAATTATGGGATGAGTGCTCTCCACCGGATCCCCACCCCTCCCACCTACTAAAACCCTTCCACTGTTCCTTCTGGAATTTGGAGTTAGTCATTACCCAGACCTCCCATATCCTCCATCTTTCATCTGAACATTCTCTTCCCATCTTGATCTACAAATCTGGCTGTCTCTTACGGACACTGATTTCCCCGAAGCCCTCACACTCAGGTAGTAGCCTTTTCCTTTCCCACCTCTCTTACATCACAGTGCCTGGATGTGAAATCATTGTTGTTGTGTGTTGTTGAGTTGACTATGACTCACAGCAACCCTGTGGACAGATAGAACTGCCCATAGGGTCTCCTAAGCTATAATCTTTAAAGAAGCAAACTGCCTGGTCTTTTCTCCTTCAGACCTACTGATGGGTTCGAACCATCAATCTTTCAGTTAACAGTCGATCACCTAACCATTGCACCACTAGGGCTCCTATTCTCATTGTTGCTTCCAGATCATTCTCCCTTCCTGCTCCCCAGATGTTTCCAGCACTATATCTCATGTCATTAGACTTTACTACCAATAACCCTCCTTATTATACTTATCTGCTTCCTTGGAGGAAAGGATGGTGAGATTTTGTCTCATGTACTTTGGACATGTTATCAGAAGGGAACAATCCGTGGAGAAGGACAGCATGCTTGGTAAAGCAGAGGGTCAGCGAAAAAGAGGAGGACCCTCAATCAGATGAACTGACGCAGCGGCTGCAACAATGGGCTCAAACACAGCAGTGATTGTGAGGATGGCACAGGACCAGGCAGTGTTTTGTTCCGTCGTATATAGGGTCGGAACTGACTCAAGGGGACCTAACAACATCATCATCGCTAACTCCTGAGTTACTACCCTTCTTCATTTTTTGAGTATTTTAGCTCTTAAGCATCACTCTCATTTAATGCTAGTTCTACCATAATTGTCTGTTCCAATATCCATGCAGATGATTCCCTAATATTTTAGTCCAGGGCCACCACCAGCCTTTACAACATCTTTGTGTGTATAAGAAAAAAGCAATCTTTCCTTCAGGTAGAGCAAGTCCCATGACATGGCACTAGGCTGGGCAAACTGAAGGCTGCTGCATTTTACCTCCTAAATTTCATCCCCTTCCTCTTCAACCAGGCAACTCTGAAGAGGGCACATGCTGCCTAACCATTCGTGGCAGACTTAAACCTAGTCTTACTCAAAACTCAATTTCATACATTCGATGCTCACATCACCTACCCTTCTAACTCACTTCCTCTAGAGTACGAAATTAAACACTCCTTCAACCCCAAGGAAACCCCATTCTTTATACTACCTCTCAATCATGTCTTCATTCACCCCCACAATCAGCTTAAAGTTCAGTTGTAACTTCTTTAGTCCCCATCACAACTTGACATGTCAAAAACTTTGACACATTTGAATTACTCCTTCCCCAGAAACACTTTATTCTCTTGGCTTCCAACCCATTGCCATTGAGTCGATTCCGATTCATAGTGACGCTATAGGACAGAGTAGAACTGCCCCACAGGGTTTCCAAGGAGCGCCTGGTAGATTCAAACTGCTGACCTTTTGGTTAGTAGCTAAGCTCTTAATCACTGCGTCACCAGGAAGACAGAAAACAATTTGTTCTGTTCATTCATTTCCTGTCTCATTTGCTGATTCCTACATGTGATCCAACCTCTTAATATTGAAGTGTCTCTGGACTCAGCCTTGTCTCTTCTACTTGCCTTCACATCCTTAGTAATCCCAACCAGTTTTACGTCTTTAAATGCCATCTATCAACTGGCAACTTCCAAATGTATATCACCAGCAAGGTCTTTCTTCCGAACTTCAGAGAGATAACTCTAATTACTTAACATATCCACCCCAATGTTGAAAAGCAGTCTCATATTTAATCTGCCCAAAACTGAGCTCCTGATTAACAACCCCCTACCTTACACTGCTTCTTTTGCAAATATTTCTACGTAAGCTAATGGCAATTTTTCTACTTGCACACAATCCAACTTTGGAGTCATCCTTACTTCCTTCATCTCATATTTTCATTCATCTGCCAGCAAATCCTGTTAGATCTACCTTCAAATATATCCAGAATCCAGTAACTTCTTACCACCTCCACTACTCCTTTCTTGATTCAATTCACCATCACACCTCTCACCTAGATTATGGCAATAGCTTCTTAACTGGTCTCCCTGTTTTTGTACTTATTTCCCTACTTTTCTTGTCTTCAATAATCCTGCTGAAATATAAGCCATATCACTATGTATCTTTAGCCCAAAACCCTATAATTGTTGAACATCTTACTCGAATCAAAAGTCGCTATTAAGGTACTACACATTCTAGCCCCCATCACTACCATGACTTTGTATCTTATGGTGCTTCTCCCTTGCTCCCTCCAGCTTCCCAGCCACACTGGCCTCTTGCTATTTTGGGAACATTCCAAGCACTCTCCTGCCTCAAGACTTTTGTATTTGCTGTTCCCTCTACCTGAACTCTCCACCCTTAAATATCTCTTCCCTCACTTCCCTTGGGTCTTCTGTCAAATGGACCCCTCTCCTCCTCTTGTAACCCCTCTATTTAATTTATTTTGTCCAATATCACTTTCCACCACTTACTAGGCTGTAAACCAAAATTCACTGCCATCAAATCAGTTCAACTCATGGCAAATCCATGTGTTTTAAAAGTAGAACTGTGCTTCATAGGGTTTTCTGGGGGGCTGTAATCTTATGGAAGTAGATTGCCAGGCCTTTCTTCCACAGCATGGCTGAGTGGATTCAAACCACCAACCTTTAGGTTAGCAGCTGAGAGGAAAGTGTTTACGCCCCCCAGGGACCTTAACAAAATATTTCCTATTTATATCGCTACTGTCTGTCTCTCTCAAAAAGCATAAACTCCACGAGAGGCTTGTTTCTGTTTTTTACAGATGTAAATACAATGTCTTGAACAGACACATAGTAAAAATTAAATATATATGTTGAGACAAAAAAGAGAAGAGGGAGAGAGAGAGAAAGTGCTCATGCGAGCAGATATTAAAATGACAGAAATGATCCCAGTAAGATTCTCCTTCACCTTACGGAAGAAGAAGGGTATGCCCATTGACAAGACCTTCTAGACAACAGGAAGTTGCCATGCATCATTCTTGTTCTCTCCCTAGCCACGAGGACTGCTCATGGTTCTCAACACTAACACAACAATGGGGGGTTTGCATTTTGAAAGAGTCCAGGAATAGCGACATCAAGTAAAATAAATGAAAGTTAGTTAAAACTTGGTAGACAAAGCAGCAGCCTGCAGTCGTTTTACTACAAGAAGCTGTTTCCTGTGTTACATTCACAACCTCTGCTACAGATCAGTAGGAACTGAAGCAATACCAGTCTCACGGGGCCCATCAGAAAGCATATCAGTTTAAAGGGCAGGGGAGTCCACTCAGCATGATACAGAATACAAAGGGATTCCTATGACCATTAATAAAATGAATGGCTTTGGGCTATTATGGAATATGATTATTTCTGCAAGCATCCTTGAAGGCTTGTGTGTTTGAAGATAATTTATATATTTCTATGAGTCTACTTGGAAATCCTGATGGCATAGTGGTTAAAAGCTAAGGCTGCTAATCAAAAGGTTAGCAGTTCGAATCCACCAGGTGCTCCTTAGAAACCACGTGGGGCAGTTCTACTCTGTCCTATAGGGTCTCTGTGAGTCGGAATCAAATTGACAGCTGTGCGTTTGGTTTGGTTTGGTTTATGAGTCTACTAGGAAGCCTGGTGGTGCAGCACTAGGTGCTCAGCTGCTAACCAGCAGGTCGGTGGTTCAAACCCACCAGCTGCTCCACAGGAGGAAGATGTGACAGTCTGCTCCCATAAGGATTTACAGCCTTGGAAACACTATGAGGCAGTTCTACTCTGTCCTACAGAGTCACTATGAGTAAGAATCGACTCCATGTTTTTATTTTTTTATGAGTCTACTGATAGGGGCTTTAAGAACTCATTCTTCCTCTCAAATCATGATCTGGATCTATTTACGGAATTTCTATACAGTGGAAAAAGGTAGAGCCACTTTGTGATACAAAGACCTGCAAAATTACAATGCATAAATGACATACACCAACAGAATCACAATGTCATTGTCTTTAGAATCATAAAAATGAATTAACATGGAAAGAATTCAGAGGTAGGATATGACTCCTTTAGAACTGTGAAAAGGGTCATTTAATTTTCAAAAGTGTTTAACAAGAATATGTCTTGTTTGGCCCTATTTCACTGTGAGGAATGATAGCACTAAGATTAATTTATAAATGACAAACCAAAGAAGAAAGCTATTATAAAAGTACTTATGATCACAGGAAAAATCAGAACCTAATCAGAAATAAAACACCAGTATCCTCAATCACCACATAATAACACCACTAGATACCAGTGATTACCCTTTCAGCTTGTAGGAAAAATACACTGATCCTAGCAACACACAAGAAAATTATCCAGGGAGATGCATGCTATAAAAAACAAAACAAAAAGCAAGGAACTGTCTACTTATCTTAGGTGCTAACTTTTAATCCAAATCGTTCGAAAATAAATCTACCTAAGTAGTAGGGAATTCAATTAGTGAATTATTAGAATTCTATATAAGTTTTAAGAGAACAGGACTTTATATCTTGAAATTCATCACAACTACCTCCGTTTTCCTCTCCATTAGCATTTGCCTCAGCCATTTCTGTGCCATCTAATTCAGACTCACAGCCTAAATCCAATGTTCCATCAGCTGGGCATGACGACTCCTCTTTCTATTAAAAAAAAAAAAAAGATAATTTACGGTGATATATCAGCAACTGAAGACATTCAAAATACTTTCGGACTCTTGAAGTATTCTCATATTTGTGATTTGGATTTTCAATAATAATTTACTTTTTAATGGAAATCACTCCTGGGAAGGGGACAAACTGAGAAAATAACATTGTTATTGCTGATTTTTTGGAAACTCTTTTAAAATTTGTACAAAGGTTTCCTTTTGACATATGTTGTTGCCATTTCTTCAATTCTACATTCTTTCTTATGTAAGAAAATGTCTTAATAACTCAGAATTTTAAGAAGTATATGAAACACCCAAGTAACTACAAAAAGCAACTGAAATAATGAAAGTCCTTTTATTTTTTTTTTTATTTAACTTGTGTTATTTTCTGAAATACACACAGGGACAAGAGCCAGATGCTTAGTAGCTGAGGAAGAATCCCTGGTTCGTTGCCAGGTATAACTTCTGGCATCAAAAAAAAAAAAAACTTCTCAAAAAAAATGAATGAATTTTAAATATAATCCATCATTTATTAAGTTTAAAAAAAAACTATAAGAAATAATATAATGGTTTCACTTGTTCGAATCTATGCAACCATTTGTAGATAATGAGCTTTTGTCCTTTTCTGGAATTTTCCATTTCAGATGGCATTTCCAATTCCAGATGGAATAAGAATTTTATAAAAACAGAAAAACTAAATTCTACTAAAGTAATGAAGCCTCAGTTACCTGAAGTTTTATATATATATATATATTTCTCTGTTCTTCTCATACAACATGTATGTGCTATTTGTAAAACTTACTTGAGGTCACTGCTTGTTTTAAAATTGAATACTTGATTTCAACCAGCAAGTTTTCAAGCAGAAGGAATAACTCTCTTATTTGTATAAAAAGACAGGAAGCCATATAGGTATAAAACCTGTGTATCAACTGATGGTCATTAAGTCAAATAACTTATAACAAATGTGATCATCTCAAACTCCTGGCTGATGATCCATCCACGGCATTCCTCCATGAAAATTTTCAAAAATCAAGAATTTTAAGGAAGCCACAACTATTTTCCATTACCATATGTTAAAGTGGACCACAGATATGTTTTCCTTAAAGAAAAATGTCATTGTTTATTCTTAATATGAAATCATTTTTAAGACATATGAAAACATTTAAAAGGCATATGGGGTCATTCATCTACCTTTCACCCAAATTTAATTGTGTTTACTGTCACATGTCTAAAAAAAAAATGCATGAAATATAGTAATAACTTAACAGACATAATATGTAGAACAATCCAACTTACTTTGAGAGCATAGAGGCCTGACTTTCCAGGGATTTTGAAGAATGTTCCATCCCCTATTCGAGTGTTAGTGTGAAGCATTGCATTCAGACAGGCTAATGGAGAGGTTCCACTAGAAAATAAAAGTGTGCAAAGATGAAGCAGTCTGCAATAGAGCTGCTGAGGCAAAACTGTTCTCCTAAGTCTCTTTTATAAAAAAAAAAAAAAAAAAAAAACCTCTTGCATGCCTTTTTAAAATATCCTCCCAACCCAGAAAACATCTACATTACAATAAAGGGCCAGTATAGTTTCGCCAAAGTTAATCAGATGCATCTGTCTTACAGGCTTCAGGCAAAAAGTCTCCTGAATTAAAATTATGCTTTTATTCATAAAGCAATCAACACTATATTTTAAAGAAACCAAAGCCCAACATTTATGTGGTATTATTTTACAAATAACATCATGAAGCCTCAGTTTTCTAAGTATTACAACTTGATGGCTGCACTTGAATGATCAAAAAAAAAAAAAAACCAAGTTCAAGGACAGCTTCATCCTATAGGTTGAAAAGCAACAAAAGAATAGGGAAGAACTGATTTGAAATTACAAGTATTTAAGTTACTTTCAACAGTGCATTTCTCACATGGCCAGATGAGAATCTATGTCTGTGTTTGTGTCTCCGATACAGCTTCTACAGTGAGTCTTTTTCTCAGTTAGATATGTCAAATTAATAAATATGTGTTTGGGAATGGAGCCCAGCTAATAATTATGTTCTGTAGCAAAGATGCAACTGACTGAATGATTAAATCACCAGTTTTTTTTTTTCAAAACTAAATCAAGCAGCATTAAATTAATGATTAAAAAATCAACATACATATACAGAAACATTATTGAAATGTATTCATACATTTCAGAAGATGTTTATGAAAGCAATGTTTATGTACCCTGTGGTAGACTTTACACTCTTTTTTGTGTTTTGTTTGCAAATTGATATTTTTAAAGAGCTAGAATTATCGCTTTCACTTAATTACACTGTTTCCATATACGTTTCACTCCCTAATATGCGAAAAGATCAATGATTGGTCAAACCAATATTGATTAGAAGCCTCAGCCCCACCCCACATGCATCTTAGGGGTTCTGCATCTTTAACACAACACATTCTGAGGTAAGAGAGCCTTTAGGCTATTATACTTTTAAAGGTTCAATTTCTAGGATAAAAAATTATTATTCTGTTATGACATTAAAAGTTTTCTAAAAACCGAGATTATTGAATCGCTTTCTTACAATAAAAAATGCTCCATGGAAAATCACCAGTTCGATGAAAAAGTCAGATTCGCTGAGTTGCCAGAAGACATCATGGTCATAAAAGTTTATAAGAACTATAATAATAGGAACATTCTTTATTATTTTAGGAAGCAATTGCTCTGTGCCGACACATAAATATGATTCCATTGGGTCTGACAGGAAACAAGAGACCTAATAGAAGTTTAGTCATAACACAATGCAGCTATAAAACTAAAGTACAATGGTAACAGTGTGGTGTGTTTATGTTGTATCTTTCCTCAGAAGCTCCTACAAGCTTACAGACCTCATTTCATTATTATCCCTCATAAAAGATTTTTCTGCTCTTATTTAAGTGGGCCCAAGCATACGTATAGAGTAAAATACACGCATCTCCTCAGAAATGTCTCTCTGCAAAGAGATTCCAGAAAAATAGTGCCATACATATGATATTGTATGCTATAAAATATATTTTTTGTCATTGTACTTTATACAAAAGCATAGACAATTTGAAGCTTGTGATGATTATGCCAGATTTGCGGAGTTTTAATTTAGTGTAACTGTCAGACACGTAGGCTTTCCGCAGGGATGTGGCGAGAAGATAACACTACATGAGATAAAAATTCAATACATTAAAATGACACAACGTAGACTTACTAACATTGTCCACCTCACACCAAACCGCACACATATTCTCGACTCATAAGGTCTAATAACCATAATTCTAAGAACTCAGATTTAAACCATTAAAGAATAATACAGACTTAAAGAAAACTAAAAATTACTAAAGAAGCATAATTTAAAGTCACTATAATTTACATTTGCTTTCTAAGGTTTTTTGTTTCTTTTTTCTAAGGTACAGCAAACTGAAGGTAATTGTAGAAGATAAACTGGCTATTAGGTAGCCAATTTACTGCTATGCTTGCTGCAAACATATGTGATAAGCACCTAGTTTCATACAAATAAGCTCACTTAACATGAATATATTATTTAACTATACTGTTTATTAACTCAGTATACTGAAGATTTACTTTGAAAATATATGAAAATGTGCAATTCACAATCACATGACAATATATTTTCAAAAGTCTTACCGACTACTGTAATGTTCCCAAATCCTTCCCAAAAAAGACATATGAAATTTGTTTTATTTTAAAACTATACAACATTCACATTTAGAGGAATGTGAAAATAATTGGCATTTGGATGTCAAATTTACAACTAAAATCACTCCTTGACTAGTCACTTCGTTTTAAGCATATCACTTGCATTTCTTCACATGAAAAAAACAAATCAAAACAGTACCTTCCATTTTATTTAAAAATGAGAAAGCATTAGCTTCAGAAGAATTAAATAATTATTAAAAGGTAAATTATTTATTCAATGCAGAATAGACAAGGAAAATGTATTTTAAAAAAACCTTTCATATTAGTTACTCGTTGCTCTTATTCTCTCCCAACTCCAAAAAATACAGAAAATTTGGACAGCTTTCCCTAAAGAAATGTATGTCTGAATTAACTTCTATGATTTTTACATTCAGAAAAACTAGAGTTCCTAAGTGCCCCACTGGGCCTGTTTTAAGGAACAGCTATTTATCCAAAACAGTGATTAACTGTGAGTATGAAAGACGATATATTTTAAAAGTCTGTGTTCTTAGAATGAACACCTATATAACGTTTACTATTTTTAATTTTTTTTTTTTTTACAGTTACTGCCAGGATTAATCAGCTCAGACAGAATCACAGAGTTAAACATTTTATAACAACGTATATGCAGCAACAGCATATCAATGTTTTAACAACAAAAAAACTTTGAAATTTCAAGTTACTTACTTTCTAACAAGATGAATCGAAAGAACCGCAACATTCCGATTTATAAAAGAGAAACAAAGAAAAGAAAAGAAGGAAGTTAGTTTTCTGATTAAAAACACAATTCTGCATCTTACCATTTCAAAATAGGACAATATGCTGAAACACATCAAACTGCTAGATTTGGTTACCAGTGGGGAGGCGAGGAGAAAAGAACTGGGGGGTTAGGGTAAAGGGGATTTCTACTCTCTTCCCTAATACGTCTATACTGTTTTCATTTTGTTCCTGACATACGTGCGTTCACATATTATTTAATAAGCAGGACAATATTTGTTTCTGCCTTCCCCAACTCTTTTCTTTCTTCAATTCCCTATAATTTGACCCTTTTACACCTGCCAGGATAGATATACAGCTTATTCTACTTTTCGTATTTCCCCATAGATGGTAGAGTTGTGGAACCCTTCTGGTTTGTTTTCATTTCCCGCAACCCCTGAAGCAGAACGGGGTGGAATTTGGAGGCAGGGTGCAGGCATAATTTAAACTGTCTAGACATCAAAGAACCCCCCGAGACGCTCTGCAGAACCCCAGTGCTGTGTGAAATACAGAAAAACCATTGCTGGATCTCATCAAATTGTTGATGGAAAACATAAAATTTTACTAATAGGGAATGTTCAGTGAAGAAAATGGATGGCCTATCCATTTCAGTAATTTCAAAAACCAGGAAAAATACCTGGAGAATGCAATTGGTAGAAAATTGGTGGACATGACAAAGAAAATATCATAATGGTGGGCCTCTGGTTCTTTGTCTACAAAATAATAAAGCTTAACAAGACAACATTTAAGTAATCCAAATCTTAAACTATTTCATCTTATTAAGTATCTCTTACTTAATATAATTATTCAATGAAAGCTATTTCCTGAAAATATTTTTAAAGTTCATTTTCCAAATACGGTGACGTAAAAAAATTAATCTTGCGCTACACAGGCCCAAAAACTCAACAATTCAAAAGCAATTATTAAGAACCATTATTAAACAGTTACTGTGCTAGGTGCTATTAATGGAAACGATTATATATTCACTATCCATTCAAAAGAAAAAAATTAATAACAGGACCTTTTAAATATTTCCAGTATTGATAGCTTGGAGAAAGCATCTCAATTATTATAAAGAATATATTTTTAAGAGAAAATTACATAGGCCTCTGGGGTGCAGGTAATGTTTCTGTTCTTGACACTGGATCTTTGTATTCACCATGTGAAAACCAATTCACTTAGGATTTGTGTACTAAAATCTACATATGCTACACTTCACAAAAAAGTTTTAAAAAAATGTGCCCTTGGATTTATGTCCTTTAGGTATTTAATGGTCATATCCCTACCAGTGGAGAAGTCTGCTATACTTTTACCCGTGAATGAGGATGAGGCAAACACACCTAGGGACACAGTGTACATCAGGTGGTACATCAGAAACGTAGATGATTCAAAGCTACCTTGGAAATCAAGGCCAAACTAACTTCTTATTCTTGAGAAATATTACTGGTAGCCAGGAACTCCCTAAAATGACTGAAAATAAAACCTTAAAAACTGGAGTCCTTTATATGTCATCTGAATAATCCCAGCCCATAAAATAGTAGCCATAAAAGTGACCTACAGCAACCCTGAAATTGGATATTCAAGAAAAACAGCGTCTCAAACTTCATAGCGCCTCTAAGAAGATCACTAATGGAAGCTTTTAATGACCACTGACATATGAGAAATAACAAAGATTAGACTTTAGGAACATAAAAAGAAGTAGGAATAACTAATCAACACAAATAAGAGACAGACCATATATAAAAGGAAGATAGTCCGCAAATTTCTAGGTGAAGAATATCTGTGACTTTTAACATTCAGCATGTTTCTGGTGTAAAATTAGAAATGTACTCTTGGCCCTCTTCTATCAGGTGGGGATACTGAGGCAAGAAATAGCTGTCAAGTGGCATAAATTGTGCAATTTTTAACTCTGCTGTTTAGAAACAATTTCAGACTCCAAACCTTAACATGTAGCTCTGATTGGTTTGAACAATATAAAAAGATATTCTTCTTGAAATATAAACAGACATTTGAACTTGGATCTTTTATGTACTTTACAGAGACTACCAAGGTACACTAGACAGCCTATAGTGATTCACAGAGACATGGCCCACTAGACTGACCTTTAGTTTTAGGAGGCAAAAATTCCAAGTCACTAAAACAAGCATAAAAGACTACTTAGTATTATTTTTAAAAAGGGTCTATGAGGAAAGTCAGGGGCCCTGATGGTGCAATGGTTAAATGCTCGGCTGCTAATCAAAAAATCAGCAGTTCAAACCCACCAGATGCTCTGTGGGAGAAAGATGTGGCAGTCTGCTCCCATAAAGATTACAGCCATGGCAAGTGTAGGGGGCAGTTCTACTCTGTCACATTGGGTCACGATGGGTCAGAATCGACTCAATGACACGCAACAATTTACGGAAATTAAGAAATCGCCCTACACAAGTATAAACAAAAGCATATACAGCATCGATGTTACAATTTTTAAAGACCTCCAACTGAAATATGGGGCGAGGTGCTTATCTTTGATTATATACACCCACTAAAGAACATGCCACATCTATAGCTAGATACTGGCAATTTTTCCTCCACAGTCACACATGTCACACCAGACCACAGTGCCACTGCTATGTCAGAAAGGCAGCAGAGCACAATGAGTAAGGCGGTGGGCAGTAATGAGTAAACCAGTCAGCCTGGATTAACTGCAGGCTAGGCCATTTACCAGCTGAGTGACTTCAACTTCACCTCTCCAGGTCTCAAGTTTCTCAACTGTAAAATGTGAGTAATAAAAGTCACTATTTCAGAGAAGATTATTCTGAAGATAACTAGGCTAATACACGTAAAGCACTTAGAACTGTGTCTGGCATGTGTAAGTGTTCAAAAAAATGTGAGTTTTTTGTTTTTTTTAATACTACCGCTACCACTCAAAGTAACCAACATCTAGAAGTATGAAGGATGACAAGGGGAAGAAATTAATATTACATCACTTGTTTAAAGGACTGGTTCAGGTAAGATTTTGTTTAACATCTAATTTCATTTTCCCCTCATTAGCAAAAGGAAGTAAAGATGTGGGCATGTATACAACTCTCTTCTATGTCTTCCACATGTGAATGATACTGAAAATAAGTAATAACATATTCAGTAAGGGAGGGTAGAGAGAGAAAACTGATAATAATATTCTTATTATAGTTACCATTTATTGAGCACATATATTGTGCCTGGTGGTGCGGTGGCTAAAGTGCTCGGCTGCTAACCGAAAGGTTGGTGGTTCAAACCCACCTGTCGCTCTGCGAGAGAAAGATGTGACAGTCTGCTTTCATAAAGATTACAGCCTGGGAAACCTTACAGGGCAGTTCTACTCTGTCCTACAGGGTCGCTATGAGTCAGAATCGACTTGATGGCAGTGGGTTGCATTCGGTTTGGTTTTAGGTTTTATTGTGCCTGGACACTCTCACAACTATTATCCACATTCCTTACAGTCAACATAAAATATAAACATGATTCCCAGTTTCACACGTGACTAAGGCTCAGAGGTTAAGAACCAAGTCAGACAACAACTAAGTGACAGAGCTAGAATACAAACTCCAATCTGATTCCAAAGCCAATCCCTTTTCACAATCTCACATTCTATCTCCATAGAGTTACCTCCTCCATTTAATTTACCTTGGCTGCTAAGAAAAAATAGCACTGCTGAGAAACAAAAAAAGTTAGCACATAAAGAACCGCCAGAAACTACCAAATGGTAGGGTGGATGGCCCAATCTCCAGTCAACACTGCCCAGAGCCGTGCCTTCCCCAGGGTGGACTTCTAGTGTAATAAAGAATTAGGCTGTACAAGATGCTCCTATCTTCCTCAAGTAATGCTATCCATGAAAACTAGGGATGAAAGAACTTTGAAGGAAAATGGTAGAGAACTCATATCCATAACTGAGATGGCTCTTTGTAGAATCAGATTAATAAAGAATAACACATTCCATTCATTGAACATACATTTACTGCATTGCTTAAGCTCAGTTTTTCCTAAACATAAATAACAAAGGAATCCCCCTCACCATAATAGTTACTAACATCTCCTACTGTAGTTTTCAAAGAAGTAGGCTTGGGGAAACACAACTACACCATATTCGTATCATTGGGATCATTATAAAAACGTACCTACCAGTCATCTCTCCCAGGAATGTTTAATTTCATTAGACAAATGCCAAAAAAAAGAAAATATTTTAAAGGTTTGTAAAATATGTTTTTCAGTTAAAAAAAAAAAAACGTAAGTGTGATGATTATGTTTCCACATGTAAATTCACAAAATTGAAAATTGTACCTAGGAACTTTAAATGGTTTTGTAATAGCTGTTGTTGTTAGGTGCTGTTGAGTTAGTTCCCACGCATAGCAACACTACGTACAACAGAACGAAACACTGCCTGGTCCTGCATCATCCTCACTATCTTTATTATGCTTGAGCCCATTGTTGCAGCCACTGTGTCAGTCCATCTTGTTGACGATCCTCCTTTTTTCTGCTGGCCCTCTACTTTACCAAGCACCATGGCTTGGGTCAGGAGCACCTTAGTCTTCAAGGTGACAACTTTGCTTTTCAACACATTAAAGAAATCTTTTGCAGCAGATTTGCCCAGTACAATGCACCTTTTGATTTCTTGACTGCTACACTTCCATGGGTGTTGACTGTGGATCCAAGTAAAACAAAATCCTTGACAACTTCAATGTTTTCTCAGTTTATCATGATGTTGCTTATTGGTCCAGTTGTGAGGATTTTTGTTTCCTTTATGTTGAGGTGTAATCCATACTGAAGGCTGTGGTCCTTGATCTTCATCAGTAAGTGCTTCAAGTTCTCTTCACTTTCAGCAAGCAAGGTTGTGTCATCTGCATAACACAGGCTGTTAATGAGTCTTCCTCCAATCCTGATACCCCATTCTTCTTCATATAGTCCAATTTCTCTGATTATTTGCTCAGCATAAAGACTGAATAGGTATGGTGAAAGGATACAACCATGACGCACACCTTTCCTGACTTTAAAACACACAGTATCCCCTTGTTCTGTTCGAATGACTGCCTCTTGATCTATGTACAGGTTTCTCATGAGCACAATTAAGTGTTCCACAATTCCCATTCTTCTCAATGTTATCCATAATTTATTATGACCCACACAGTTCAATGCCTTAGCATAGTCAATAAAACACAGGTAAACATCTTTCTGGTATTCTCTGCTTTCAGCCAGGATCCATCTGACATCAGCAATGATATCCCTGGTTCCATGTCCTCTTCTGAATCCAGCTTGAATTTCTGGCAGTTCCCTGTTGATATACTGCTGCAGCCACTTTGGAATGATCTTCAGCAAAATTTTACTTGTGTGAGATATTAATGATATTGTTTGATAATTGCTGCATTCAGCTGGATCACCTTTCTTAAGAATAAAAAAATAGGCTTCATAAATATGGATTTCTTCCAGTCGGCTGGCCACACAGCTGTCTTCCAAATTTCTTGGCATAGACAAGTGAGCACTTCCAGCATTGCACCCGTTTGTTGAAACATCTCAGTTGGTATTCCGTCAATTCCTGGAGCCTTGTTTTTTTGCCAATGCCTTCATTGCAGCTTGGACTTCCTCCTTCGGTACCATCGGTTCCTGATCATATGCTACCTCCTGAAATGGCTGAATGTCAACCAATTCATTTTGGTATAGTGACTCTGTGTATTCCTTCCATCTTCTTTTTATGCTTCCTGTGTCGTTTAATATTTTCCCCACAAAATCCTACAATATTGCAACTCGAGGCTTGAATTTTTTCTTCAATATTTTCAGCTTGAGAAATACCGAGCATGTTCTTCCCTTTTGGTTTTCCACCTCCAGGTCTTTGCACGTTATTATAATACTTTACTCTGTCTTCACGAGCTTCCCTTTGATTTCATCATTTCTTCCTTTTGCTTTAGCTACCTGACATTTGAGGGCAACTTTCAGAGTCCCTTCTAACATCTATTTTGGTCTTTTTTTTGTCTTTTTAATGACATCTTGCTTTCTTCATGTATGATGTCCCTGATATCATTCCACAACTTGTCTGGTCTTCAGTCATTAGTGTTCAATGTGTCAAATCTATTCTTGAGATGGTGTCTAAATTCAGGTGGGATATACTCAAGGTCAGACTTTGGCTCTCATCAACTTGATCTATTTTTCTTCAGTTTCAAAGTGAACTTGCACATAAGTAATTGATAGTCTGTTCCACCGTTGGCCCCTGGCCTTGTTCTGACTGATGATATTGAGCTTTTCCATTGTCTCTTTCCACAGATGTAGTGGATTTGATTCCTATGTGTTCCATCTGCTGAGGTCCATGTATATAATCATCGTTTATGTTGGTGAAAAAAAGGTATTTGTAAAGAAGTCATCGTTGGTCTTGCAAAATTCTACTATGCAATCTCCAGCATCATTTCTATCACTAAGGCCTTATTTTCCAACTACCAATCCTTCTTCTTTGTTTCTAACTTTCGCATTCCAATCACCAGTAATTATCAATGCATCCTGATTGTGTGTTCGATCAATTTCCAACTGCAGAAGTTGGTAAAATCTACAATTTCTTCATCCCTGGTCTTACTGCTGGTGCATAAATTTGAATAATAGTCATATTAACTGGTCCTCCTTGTAGGCATATGGATATTATCCTATCACTGACAGCGTTGCACTTCAGGATAGATCTTGAAATGTTCTTTTTGATGATGAATGCAACATCATTCCTCTTCAATTTGTCATTCTCGGCATAATAGACCATATGATTGTGTGATTCAAAATGGCCAATACCAGTCCATTTCAGCTCACTAATGCCTAGGATATCGACGTTTATGTCTTCCATTTCTTTTTTGATGATTTCCAATTTTCTTAGATTTACACTTTATACATTCCACATTCTGATTATTAATGGATGTTTGCAGCTGCTTCTTCTCATCTTGAGTCTTGCCACATTTGCACATGAAGGTCCCGAAAGCTTGACTCCATCCACATCATTAAGGTCGACTCTACTTTGAGGAGGCAGCTATTCCCCAGTTGTATTTTGAGTGTCTTCCATCCTGAGGAGCTCATCTTCCAGTAGTATATCAGACAATGCTCTGCTGCTAATCATAAGATTCTCGCTGGCTAATTCTTTTCAGAAGTAGACTGCCAGGTCCTTCTTCCTAGTCTAGGTCTGGAAGCTCGGCTGAAACATGTCTGCCATGAGTGACCCTGCTGGTATTTGAATACTAGTGGCATAGCTTCCAGCATCACAGCAACGTGCAAGCCCCCACAGTACAACAAACTGACAGACATGTGGGGGTTTGTAATAATAGTACATTATAAATAATATTCATACATAATTGCAAATACTACATATTTGCAATATATTATTACCTAAGAGATGATACACCCAACATAAAAAATCTTCTTATTCAGTTCCCTCCATGCACATCTGTTTCCTGAGTCCCCATTTCTCTCAACAATGGGTACTATACTCCTCCTCATCACCCAAGACAGAAACGTTTCTCACACTAGTCCCATGATTCTGCCACCACAAAGCCTCAACGAAGTTCATCTTTTAATTTACATTTTTATTTCCTCACATCCTAATCCAACCTCCGTTTCACAAGAGGAAAATTCTACAGCTACTGTTCTGCCTTCAATGCCTCTCTGCTCTAATTTAGCCTACATGTTGGTAATAGAGCAATTTTCCTTAAACAGAAAACAATTTTACCCAGGCCATACCATACACAAGCTTTTTTTTAAATCAGTGGTTCCACCCCCTACCAACAGAAGCACAAAGTGCTCTGGCTGGAATTCAGGGCCCTCTGCAATTCACCTGAGATCTACCTCATCTTCTCTAACTTTCAGACTCCCCTAAAATCCAATCCAAATCAATAAATCACAGTCCTTCCGTGGCTTCCCATCTCTGTGCTTCTGCACTTATGAAAACACTCTGCCTGGAACTGCCTCTCGGCCCTGCTGTGCTCCATTTTGCCACTCAAAATGAATTTTGTGATCCTAGGATTTCTCCCTTCCTTTAGAACAATCTCAGCGCTTTGCATATCGTTCATGGTTTCTTTTCATCAAAACTGTTATGTATCTTTCTAGCCCTTATTGCATTCAGCAAGTCTGGAAACTTCAAAGGGATAGAAGCACATCTTATTGATCTTCGAATTATCTGACAACCTATGCCCATGTACTTGCTCAAAAGATGCTCGTTGAAATGAATTTAATCAGTTTTAAAAGTTGTTACCATCACAGATTTGTGGACAGAAGGCAACTGCAATGAACATGACTAATACTCGACAGCACTGGGTAATATTCTTTTTAAAATCATGAATACAATCATGTCTGTAAAACATTCCACATGCCCAACAGGCTGCAGTGGCCATCTTGTATCTGCAGGTTCTGAACGTCTTTCTTTTAGGAACTCTCTTCCTTAGTCACTATGAACTCCAGAGTAGCCATCAATGAAATGGTCCTGACTTCCTCACCAGGGGTGAGTTTCTCATCCAGGCTAGCCAGGTTCCCCTATCTCCTTGGTCATGCTGATTGGTCAAATGGTGGGCATTTCAGTATCTTTTGGGGGAATTTATAGTATTGAAATAAAGAGAAAGAGAAAAAGCTATTTTCAGTAGAAACATTAATTGTAATAATAATAAAGAAATGAAAAAGAGATTCGAGCTGCTGGTGCCCATCTCTGCCTCCATAAGGACGGAGCCTGCTGAGAATAAGGCTAGCCAGAGGAAAGCAGAGTAAAACATGGAAAGAGAAAAAAAAAATGGTATCACTTGAACTTCTGGATTAACTACGTAATCATGTTGCAGATCAACCCGCTGGACGTCCATGTTAAGTAAGTCCATAAATCCCCCATTTTTACTTTTGTCACTTGACGAATAGGTCAGGTGACTTGTCTGAGCTGACTCCCTTTTCTTAGACATCAATTTCCTCATCTGTAAAATCATGAGTTTAAAATAGATATGCTTTAAGGTTGTACTAACTGTTTTCAGGTTAAGGTTTTAGGGGCAATGTGCAATGGTTTGACTATTGGCTTACTATTCATTCGAACCGCATTGCAAGCCTCATGCTCTCTTAATCCTCAATGCACTCTATTCTACTCTCTTACTACTCATTTGTCAAGATCCCCTTCACCTCCTAAAAACTACTTACACCTTCTCTGAACCTATGTAGGCATTAGAACCTATTCTACATATTGTACTGTTTACTTCTATATAGTCTACCACCACACGGCTAGATGGCAGCTAGGGCCTTGAGGACTCCAACTTTCTTACTCTTCTTCATGTTCCCTCCGAAGGACCCTGCCAGAACATGCAGAAAATGTTCAAAGGCTTGTTGATAAGCCAACATTTCAAAAGTTACAGAGAACAAAATTTGAAACCTGAAAACATCAAGTATTAATGAGAACATCCAGAAACAGAAACTACGAAATACTTTAGTGAGGATATAATTTGATACCACCAGCTTAGAAAGACATTTGGTAATATCTAGTGAAGGGAAAAAAAAATCCACAAGTTCTACAGATCAGCAATTCCACTTTTTGGTATGGCTCCTAGGAAAACACACACATTCACAGAGACATTGCTTGTTAATTTAAAAAAAAAAAAAAAAATTGTAACTAAGCTAAATGTACATCAATAGGTTGTAGCTATAGACACAGATATACTTTCACCTATGTATCT
The DNA here is from genome assembly GCF_024166365.1 of Elephas maximus indicus. Taxonomy (NCBI): domain Eukaryota; kingdom Metazoa; phylum Chordata; class Mammalia; order Proboscidea; family Elephantidae; genus Elephas; species Elephas maximus. The sequence goes on along the minus strand of NC_064829.1, from coordinate 41,249,294 downwards.
TTATATTCACATTAAAAGTATAAAATTCTGAGGTACAATAATACAAAGCAAATTCATGTCACTGGTTGCCTCTGAAAAGAAAGAGATGGAAATCAAGGGAGCTTCAGGTTTTTCTGCTAGACTTTACTTTAAAAAAATCTTACGCAACTGTGACAACATGTTCACAACTAGCTGGTGTTTGCTGGCATATGCATACTTGGCTGTATTTACGAAAATTTCAAAGTAGAAAAAAAAGGGTGTTGCTGATTTTGTTCTTTTATTCACAATTTGGCTTCTCTCTAATTCTACCAGGTTCTCCCCATGATTCAACTATATTAATGTTTAAACATGTTTATGCAAGCAAACAATACAATTGAATGAAAAATCTAGGATAGATTCTAAAAAATAAATTTTGGGGGTTGAAGAGATGTTTTTAAAATTTAATAGCTACTTCCAAATTACCTTCCCATGACAGCACTTATATGCCTCACCCTAGGAGCCTGGGTGGCAAACATGGTTTGCCATCAGCTACCAATCTAAAGACTGGCAGTTCAAACCCATTCAGTGGCTTCACGAAAGACAGACCTGATGATCTGCTTCTGTAAAGATCACAGCCAAGAAAACCCTATGGAGCAGTTCTACTCTGTAACACATGAGTCGCCATGAGTCAGGGGTCAACGTGTAGTAGCTAACAACAACAACAATCAATAATAGATAACAGTAATTTTTATAATTTTTGCCAATCCAATAAAGGGATAGAGGTGAAAAGGCCATTCCGGGTACAGGAAGTAGCATGAAAAGGTCAACAGATGGACAGAACTGATTGTGGCATGCAGGAACACGGTTATTTGGTATTCCCAGAGCAGTGAGTGGAAGGTAGAGGAGGGCAGGGAGAAGAGTCCACAGGGGAGGTATGTTCCATATCACAGAGGGGTTGAAACGCCCAGCAAATATGTTAAACTTACTTCACCCAGGAGATGATGGAGCGCCCCAGGGCAATGCAAAGGGAACCTGACCTTGTCATAACGCTAGCATGGGTATAGGTTTACAACAAAACACACCTAGAAGAAGACAGATCAATTAGAACCTGACCCTTTTGGTCTACAGAGTAGATGATGAGGGTCTCACCAGAGAAAGGATGGAAGGGGCAGAGATATGGAGAGGCATTCAGAAATACATAGGAAGAAAAATACCAGCAGAACTTGCAAACTGATTATATGCATGAGATAAGGAAGAAAAAGGAGCTTAGGATGGCTCCAGGGGCTGGAGGTGAATGGTGGTGTAATTAATTAAGAAGGTGAAATTGAAGGAGTGGTAATTTGCAGAAAAAGGTGGTGAATTTAGTTTTGGATTTACTAATTTAAAGGTATGCATTCAAAATTCAGACATACACATATCACAAAGCTAATGCTAAGGCTGAAAATAAACACTGGGGAATCATCAACATATTGACGGCACTTAAAACAGTCGACATAACTGGAGAGTAATAAGAGAAAAATGACTGAGTTGATCTTATTATATTCCAAAAGTTAGAAAATTATATTAGAAAATATTCCTGAGATTGCAAAAAAAAAAAAAAAGGAAAGAAAAGAAAATCCTGTGAAGGATTCCAGTGAAATATTAGGAGGTATGACACTAATTTCAGTATGTGACTGTTTTAGAAGTCAGAATAAATCTCTATATTCATAGGCCTATGAATATACTGAGCTAGAGGATCTTCCCAGCAGGAACCCTCCTTCTACTAAGTATATTTTCTTTTACACAGTAATATAATGCAAGAACGTTACTTAATATGTGACAATTGAGAAAAAAAAAAAAAGTCACCAAAAATCCTAACTCCTTAAAAAAAAAACTGAGGATTTTGTAAATTTTCACTGAGCCTATTTTTCTGGTGTGGATAAGAACAATCTGCATAAATGTTGACTCACAATATTTACTTAATATTTCTTTTTCACCCTTTTCCATACTACCACAAAACCCTCTAGTTTTCATATCTAATAAGTAAAAATAGTCTATCAACTTGTTTGAACTCAGTGGTATTCTACCAAACTGTATATTAGAATTACTGGGGGAATTAAAAAAAAATACAAGTGTCTGGGGCCAATTCTACACCTATTAAAGAAAATACTCAGGCCGGGAGCCAGGTGTGAGCATTTTCTTAAATGTCTCCAAATAATCTGAACGTGCAGCCAAGTTTGAAAACCACTGATTTCATCAGAGAGGACTCAAAATTATGTCTTTTATTTATAACTGAAATAACACTGATATGAATATCTTAGTGCATCTAATACTTTCTTCTTATATCAATAACACTTTCTTAAGATAGGTTTTCAGAAGCGGCATTATTAAGCCACAAGATAGAAATTATTAATGACTTTTTACAAATAATGGCTTTTCAAACGAGTTGTTTGGGTTTACACTCTCACCACTGGTACATACGCAGAAAACATTATTTGGAGTCAGGGTAAAATGCGTGGGCTGATTAACAGGTAAACTAAACAACAACAAAAAAACAATCCCAATGGCTGCTTTAAATGTGCATTTCGATGGCTTTCCACATACTTGTTTACTCTTTAGTTTTATGCTTTGGAGCTCCTCTGTTCATGTCTCTTTAACCATGATGCTGCTCAGATCAACATTTTTTAGCTGTTTTTTCTCTCTCTCTTATAGAATACCTCTTAGCAAATTAGCTAAAAATATTTTCTCCATGAACTGACTGTCACTTAATGTTTTGTTTTTTTATATGCAGATACGTCAAATTTTATGTGATCAATTACATCCATCTTTTCCTTTTTGATTTATTTTACAGCTTCGAACTATGAAAAGTCATTTCCCTGTCCAATGTGGATTTAAACATTTGAATTTTTTCTAATTTTTTTCCAACACTGTAACTTTTTATATGGAAAATTCCAGGGTTTTGTACATTTATATTCTATCTTCCTCAACATAAAAAGAAATTAGAACAGTGCATGGTCATTAAACATTTATCATTTTTTAATGGCTTTGTATGGTTCAGAAAGAAAAAAAAAAAAGGCAGAGTTCCCTTGTCCATTATTTTATTTCTGATTCATCCTCCTTTCCCTTCTCTGCAAAAGATTCTGGTCCAATGCATCTGAATCTCCTTGATCAGCAGAACGTCAAAAGAATTTCACTCCTCAGAGTTTTGCTGGCTATGGGAAAAAATTTTAGCTTTAAATGTTTGATAAAGGGGATATTTAAAAATAACTAAACCAATCAGTGCTGTTAAGGTTAGCATTCCTACCCCGGGACAAACGTCAATTTAATTTAGCTTTCCTCTCTCCTTCCCCCTCCTTCTCCTCTTTCTCTGTCCATTTATATTCTCAAGTTAAGTCATTTAATGGTGGTCTTCTACTTAGGTTGGAAGTGTTTCCATATAAAGATACTTTATAGTTTTCTGCTATAAAATGTTATGTGTAATTCGATCAGTTATTTGGAATGGTATGAAATACATCTGCAAAATTCAGATATAATGATTAGAAAGAAACAATCATCAATTTCCAAAATGCCGAAATTCATGGTAGGAACTCTTAAGGGAACAATACGCTTTCAGAAATAATGTATAAATAGACCTGGGAATTTTTGTATACTTCTTCCCCAAACTTAGTATGCGACACTTAAAAATATATATAAGATCCAGCACTAGGCTAAAAAGAAATTTAATACGCCTAGTTCTTGTTTTAATCTCATCCTCAGGGAAATATGATTCATGAGATTCTGACACTGGGGGCAGGGATTGCAGAAATGCCTACAGTTGCTACAAGCCAATATTAAGACTCTTTCATACAGTGAAGACACTAAAGTCAGGCTAAGGATGGCTAAGACCAATGCAAATGTTAAGAGTGTGAATAATAATGTTTCAGGCTAATAGTTTTTGAAAATTATAAAATTATATACACATACATATTAATAAATTCCAAAAATAATGCTACTAAGAGATTATATGTGCATTACTTCTATTTTAGAGACATAAACATCCTCCTTAGGAAAAAAATGCACATTCTGATGACCCCTGGGTAGAAATGCATCTTTAGACAAAACAAGATTTCCTGTACATTACTTTACAGTAATATCAATGTTCCAAGCAGGTACACAAAGATTCTCCAGAGAACAACTCCAGTAACAAATAGGGAGAACAATACATAAATGCAATCTCGGTGGAAAGGAAAGTAACTGGTGAGCCAAGGGAATAGTTTAAGAAAATTATTTTAAACCTGGGGCCCTATTTAACCAAATAACTAATTGGTAACTGATTTAAAAGTTACTAATTTTTTTTTTTTTTAAATTATAGAGAACAAGCTATGTTTACGTAGTGACAGGAGAAACGTTCTTCTGCCTTCGTTCATTTTTCAATGTTCAAAAAACAAAACTTGAAAAATCATGGCAGCTGTCCATTTGGCAAACATCTTATTTAAGTAAGCACAACTCCAACCCACTCATTTAACTTGAATTAATATTCCTGTGGTTTCATATTGCCACTTAAGCTTTCAGGAAATAGTTCCTCGATGCACCTGCCACCTACTTCCATGAAATCAATATTTCACTTACGCTAACACAAGAAAGCTTAAGGTGTTCTCAATTATGAATGTTACTTCATTAGCTGCTAGTGGATAAAAGATAGCGCTAAAGTTGAAAATCATTATAGTTAAAGAGCTTTACCTCTTTTTTTCTTGATTTGTTTCCTAAGGTACTGCTAACATAGTAACAGCATACTGTGTTAGGATAACAATGACAACATTAATGTATGCCATAGTACCTTTCTATTGCTAAAAGTCAATTTATGAGCACAGAAACCCTGTTCTCTCTGGCTATGCCTGAAATGAATCTATTGTGGTGCTGCAAGACAGCTACTCATCAATATAAGAAGAATAATACAAGTAATATCCAAGGAATACTATATATGCTAACTGATAATACTGATCTGTACTTTATCCAGTCAGATTAAAACAACTATTTACAGAAACCCAGAAAAATTACTACTTTACCAGAACACAAGAATTCATCACATCACAAGTACCATGTTATACATGAAAACTCAAAAACCAAACCCACTGCCACTGAGTCGATTCCTACTCATGGCAACCCTATAGGATAGAGTAGAACTGCCCCATCGGGTTTCCAAGGCTATAAATCTTTACAGAAGCAGGCTACAACATCTCTCTTCCATGGAGCAGCTGGTGGGTTCAAACCGCTGACTTTTATGGTTAAAGAAGAGTGCTTTAACCACTTCACCACCAAGGCTTCTGTTATACATGAAAAGCAGTGGTAAGTAAATTGAGGTTCCACATAGGAAAACTTGTACGTACTAAAAATAGAAAAAAAAATTTTTTTAAAGCTTTTATAAGTAGTAAACACCTGGTATTTGTCTTCAAATGCTATCCTTGGATAACTACTAACTGATCAACTTAAATGCACTGTTCCTTATAGTTACCTAGGTTTCAATGTGTGGAATCATTACTTCATTTTCAGAACAAATTGTGAACAAATGTCACAGCAAGAGATAAAACTGAAATTCTAAACACCTGTTCATCCCTCAAATGATGAACATTTGAAGATCCTAAATTTGTTTCTTTTGTCACTTGGCTTGTCAAACTGTCTTAAACTCTTGAAATTTTCAAAACAAACATTATTCTAGTACGTGCCTATGCCTCTCCCTTTTCTCCTTAGTTTGTTCATGCCTCATTCATAGGCCTTTTTTCTTTTTTCTCTTTGGGGAGCCCCAAAAAACTTCTAGGCTAACATTTGTCTGTGGCCAATTGCAATGAAGACTGAGCTTTGTAATGAGCCAGACACAAGCTCAGATGCCAAATCTCCTACTTGTAATTGTGTGAATTCAGGCAAGATATCTAACTTCTATAAGTATCCATTTCCTCATCTGTTAAAGTGAAAAAATAGCATTTATTTCTCAATGTTACTGTGATATTAAAGGAGTTATTAAAAAAAAAAATAGAAACTATTTGGCTCAATGCCTGACACTGACCAGTTGCTACTTAAATGTTAGTTCCCTGCCCTTTTGCCAAAATAACATTCAACAGACAGTTCCAATGATATTTACAGGCACATGCATCTGTGTATATGCTTTTCATTTCTTTAGCTGAATTCTCTCTTAGACCTAATAAACTTCTTCCACGCCCAACACTCAGCAAGCTTTTTATTTCCCCGAAGAAAAATAACTGGACTAATATATAAATGAATAACAACCAAGAGGATGCACCAAATTTCTAAGGAACGTGATCAAAATTAAAGAAACACTAGCATATTCCCTGCAAAAACTGAAAATGTTTGAATAATTTAAGAAGAGGCAGTATTTAGGCTGCAGAATTCCTTAAAAGTACAACCCAATTTCAATCTTAATAAAATAGAATAATGAAGTGCTTTCAGTGAGGATAAAACAAATCATTCACTGGGAACGATCAGTCATCACCTTGAAGAATATTTATTAATGTAGTCAGGCTACTTTGCTTGAAAAAGGCCCACACTAAAGGGTGAACAAAGCAAACTACAGCTTCAGCCAGAAAGATCGTGGACATGCAGTCAATGCTCACAGGGAAGAAGGCTCTGGATATATACCAGGAAGGAAAACACAACATTTCTATCTAACACTGCAATGGGATTTTCATGTTTAGATAAATCTGTGGTCAAAATATGGCCACAGTTTACACAAACGATAATTCAGACACAGAAATCAGAAAGCACACAAGGGACTCCCGAATTTTCACTTTCCAACAAGTCAGAGTTAAACTTTCTCAGTTTTGGTTCCAGTCTGCACTGGCACACTGACAAAACGGAATAACGAATGTCAGCAACATCATTCTGGGAATCACTCTCATACCCTCCTACACAGTCATTCGAATCACACTGCCTGGCCTTCAGGTGTCCAATTGTCCTCTTGTGCCCACTAAGCATGAACAGGGGAATGATTGACTACTATGGGGTTCCATATGGGAAGGCCCTCAATGTATTTTCACCCATTGCCACTAGCTGGTACCTACCCGGAAGGAATGAACGGAACCACTCCAATGCAATCCCAGCCACTCCTGCTAGTTCAAGCATTCGGTTCAGCATCACCTCATGACCAACACGAAAGCAGCTGAGGCTCTAATATAATCATCATGGAAAGTTGTCCCAAATCCTTCATTCGAGGAAGAGCCTTCATACACACCAACGCTGTCTCCAAGCCACGCCGGGGTCTGAAACCAGACTGGAAAATATTATATATGTGTATATATAGTAAAACTCCCACAAACCACTCTGCTACTTTGTTATATTTATTTACAGCTGCTCAATCCATCCTACACATATTGCCTTCTCAAGGTGAAAGTATGAAACATCAAGGAGAGATCCTTTCAATAGTAGAAGGTAAACTTAAGGCATATTAAGACTGGTGCTGCCTGGTAAGGTAGTTGAGGCGGTCCCAAATGAAACATAGTTTGTCCTGAAGGGAAGAGAGAAAAACACAATATTGGTTTCTAAAGCTAATCTTCTAAACTTGGCATACAGGATCAAACTATTCTGATATTAAAAAAAAAAAAAAAAAACAGCCTTGTCTTTTTCAGGAGTTGGAAAAACAATGCCAGAAGCTCTAAACTTCGTGTGCAAGATCAGGCTATTCTGATATTTCTCAAAGACACCTTTTTTTTTTAGGAGGTGGAAAAGCAATTGTCGATTAACCCTTGAAGCTCTACTTGATATGATGAAACATGCCCTGCCTCCCCCAGAATCCACTGTGTGGACACCACTTGCATCGTCCTAACTACCACCACCTGGATTGCATTACCAGACTCTAATGATCAAAGAGCTCTAGGCTGAGCACTGGCTTATCGTGGAGACAGGGCCAGGACCCTTTCAATGAATGACACTTTCAAATGGTAAGAACAATGAAATATGATCAGTGGGAGCCCCTACACCTATTATACGTTAAAGAGCAAGAAATATTCAAACCAATTTAAAAATATCAGTTTTCCTTCTTGCTTTTTAACTGGCTTTTTAGAAGCAAAGTGATAGACATTACATAGAGTGTTCAAAGTTTAATTAGACAAGTCACTACAGGCAGTCCCTAGGTTACAAACGCCTGACTTAGGACTTATAAACAACCAGTACTTGCCCTTTAACGTTATGTAAATTTGTTCTCACTTTGAAATCTTTGAACCAACCTCTACTCCCAAGGAATTCTTCATCACAATCACCTTCACTTGCTGCAGTGCAGGTTTTGAATCACTGAAAAGGATTGGAGGCTTTTCTTGCACTAACCAACCAAAAACCAAACCCAGTGCCATCAAGTAGATTCCGACTCGTAGTGACCCTATAGGACAGAGTAGAACTGCCCCATAGAGTTTTCAAGGAGCTCCTGGTGGATTCGAACTGGCGACCCTTTGGTTAGCAGCCATAGCACTTAACCACTATGCCACCAGGGTTTCCTCTTGCACTGAAGTGAGGCTAAACAGGAACCGTGTGTACCTGTTCTGACTTACCTACAAATTCTTACAAGATACACTCAGGAATGGATCTCCTTCGTAACCCAGGGACTGAACTGACTGCCTTTTTTATTTTCCTGCATCCCTTATTACAGCATAAAAATTAAAGACTGTATTTCCTTTTTGTTTGCTCCTTTCTCCTCAACTAATACTAAAAACTAAAACTTACTTGCAATCACACCACACAATATTTTACCAAGTTACTCTATTTCCAGAATGTATAGAAAATAAAATCAAATAGGTTAAATCAGGCAGCATTTTCTATGTACTTACCCTAAATTATTATTAGCATCCAGCAAGTGGCTATCTACGTGACTGTTCATCACATATGATTCCATCTAAAACCAACAGAATTGTTTTCTCATCTCCATTTCACTTGTTCTACTGGTCAGGCCCATCCCATCTTTGTATGTTTGGTCCATTCTGAAAACCTGGACGTGTCTATTAGGTTCACTGCCTCCCCTATCCACTCAAGTATATCCTTCGATTCCCAAGTCAACTATGGTGCTGATGCCAAATATCTATAAGCCATTTCGACAGATTTGGGCCCAAGATTTATAGCAAAGATAATATTTTTTTTTTCTAGACATTCTCCACTGACTTTACTGCATCTCATAAAAAGGTGACATGTTTCTCACAAAGGATAATGTAAGAAATGAATGACTCACATAGGCAAAGAACTCAGAAAATATTACAGGGAAAGGGAAAGACCACTTGGTTGCTTAGTTCAAACTTAGAGCTCACTTGGTGCTTAACAAAACATAGTGATTTTCCTCCTGAAATTTTAGGTCCTTGTGTTTGACATATTGACCTTCTGTTATATACCTGAGAATCTGACCATGGTCGATTAAGTACCAGGCTCTTCTCAAACCATCCCTTACATGAATGTTGGCTAAAAATGTCTTAAGTTAAACATGCTCAATCAAATAAACATTTACTGAGATGGCCACTACGATCCAGGAACTACACAGAATATACAAACATGCATAAGAGATGTCATTAGCCATTTTGGAATGTATCATTTAGTTAGGAGAAAAGACAATGTAAACAAAAAGAACTGTGATAATAGTATGCTAAAAATCTCCCTGGGAATACAAAGGAAGAAACCGTATTTCTGTCTGAGAACTTTGGAGAAAGCTTACCGGGGGAGGTGACAGTCTGCTACTTATATGACAAATAGGTATCATGGTGCCAGTGATGGTAACAACCAACAGAAGGTAAGGCATCCGCATATATATGATTTACAAGAATCTTGGAAATCAGGTCAGTACTCACAACTGAAATACATATCCTCCTAGACTTAGTTTAACAGGCAGAAAAACTATTTCAGTATAATGGAAAACTCCTAACATATTAAGAGCATTCGGTAAATATTAAACAAGCCAAAAGTGTAAGAATCTCACTGACGGAAGCACACAAACGATGACATAGATTTTTGAAAAGTTTCCTGAGTGTTTAAACACAGACCTCATAAGAGAAAGCGAAGAGGTTTTATTCACTAAGATCTGTTCTCCAAAATTTCATTTTGCATACTGGAGCTTTATAATTGAATGCCAAATAAATTCAGTATTAGTATGCACAATTTTAAAATACTTCTTTGCTCCAAAAAACAGGCCAATTAGATAATTAGCAGAGGATACTGTCAAGATAGTACACGGCAACACATACAAGTTTGCGGGGTGGGAAAGCAGAGCAGAAATTATTTCGACGGTATACATTCAGGAGGTCAAAGAGAAATACACCTTCTGAGTTATAAATAAAATCCTAAAAAAGCATCCCCTTTAATGAAAAATCATTTACTTATTCTTTTTGTGGCAAATACCCAACACTCCCAATAGCATAAAAATAATATTAAAAACAATGCAGGCTCTGCTTCATCAAAAAAAAAAAAAAACTGAATTAAGAATAACTAGAATCCCTTTTCTAACTTGCAATTATCGACAAAAAAAATTACTATTTTGTATTTCTTCCTGAAACACGAACAAGTTCATCTGCCAAAATACTACTGTGAAATATCAGCATAAAAATGTGACTTAATAACTCATTCACTCTTGATTAACTTTTCCCAAATTCCTAATAAAGCAGAAAACAGGGAAATCTCATAAATCAAATATTTTACAATTGATAGAGTGTTTTCCAAGTTATGTTATCTTTATAACAGCCTTATGATGTAGATAAAAAACTGCAAGTTTCTCCATTTTACTGGAAAGGAAAGACAAAATGTCTGAGTGACTTATCCAGGACAACACATTATGTTAGAAGCAGAAATACAGCTAGAATTCAAACTTCTACCTGCTCAATCAGAAAATATCGAGAGCCTATTATGTGAAGGGCACCATGGGGAAGAGAAGGATCAATGAGACATGAACTCTATCATTAAGGAAGTTGCAGTCTTATTACAACAAGAGAAAATTTGAGAGTTTATTAGATACTACAACAAAGGAACATACATATTATGTTACAAATACCACAGAATAACAAGGATAAAATGATGAACTGAAGCTGAAGGAGTTAAATGCTCCACTGAAAAGACAGTATGTAAAATGTGAATTGGGCCTTGAAAGTGGGGATGGAGGGTAAGAAACGGTGATTGTCATTACAGGCTGAGCAGCATCACAGAGCCCTGAAAATATATGGAACATGTACATCAAAGTAAGAATACAGGCAATTTTTTTAATATTAAAAATGATAATATATATTTAACCTGAATCGAGTGCAAGCGTACAAACCAAACTCACTGCTGTCGAGTCGATTCTGACTCATAGCGACCCTACAGGACAAAGTAGAACTGTCCCATACGGTTTCCAAGGAGCGGCTGGTGGATTCAAACTGCCGACCTTTTGGTTAGCAGTCGAGCTCTTGACCACTGCGTCACCACGGATCCAGCCAAAAATATGGGAGAGGCTGGTAGTTGTTCACCAATATCTACTCTCCCCTACGGTTAATATCCCATCACATTTTACCTGGGAACATGCCTCCTACAATAAAGATTATATTCCCCAGTTTCCCTTTTGGATAATATAACTATGTATCTGGCCACTTGGACACGAGGAGAAGTAATGGACTCAACTTCCAGAACACATCTTTAAAGAGACTGAGTGTGTCACTTCTTCCACCTGCTGCTTGGGATGTAGATCTGGTGGCAAACCATCTTAGACGAGGAGAATGACAACAAAATTCTAAGGATGGCAGAGCAACAAGACAGACAGACCCTGGACTCCATGGATGGCCTGGTGGAACAAAGCTATCTTATCACTCCTGGGCTATCTACCTTCAGACTGTAACATGAAAAATGAACTCACTTATTTTAGGTCTCCATGACACCTGCCAACATTATACACTAAGAAATTAAACACTAGCTGCTATAATAGGGTATGTTCTAATATAAATAAAAATCAAAGGTAATTTTTTGGATCTCAATTCTCAAAGACCAAGAAAAATAATCTGAAAACATTTAAATTAATTTTAAAGTCTTTAATAAAATAAACAACATGTGGATGTAATAGGCTTTCAAATTCATTTTTAAAATTTAATCTATACAATCACCCTAGGCCATAGAAAGAGCAGAAATCAATATTATCATTTAACAAATGAAGGATAAGACAGCACATTATGAATTCATTACAAAAACAATTTGATAGCTCCAAACAGTATTCAGCTTTAACCTCATTTTATCAGCAAAATAAGCATTACATATAACACATGCTGCATTGATATGCTAAAGATCTGATTATAAAGAAAATTCAAATGAGTTATTCATGTCAGAAAAAGAATCAATAAATGAAAACTAGACTTTTGTTGTAGGTTCACATTACTTGACAGTGTTTCAATTCCCCATTGGACTTTTCAGGCCACAATTTCTTATCACAGAGTGATTACATTTGAATATTTAATTGCTATTCATTTTATTTTTTATAGAGAAGAAAAAATTTAATGTGTAAACATAAAAATGAGATCACATTGTAAATGAAGGAACAGAGAAGGCTGGAAAAGATCAGTGGGGAAATCAGAGAAGAGAACAACCGATGCACAACGTACTCTCCGCACCAAATGGTCTGCAGGCCGATCTCCTCTCTCTCTTCATCTACCTTATCCTCTCATTACATGCATACCAAAGTGCAGCTCGGATAAGGCTACTCAAGAAAACCATCTACTCCTGTGAGACTGTCATTGCCTGTGCTGTGCCTTGGTGAGCACACTGGCTCTCTGTATCAGCACAGAGAAGCAGGAAAGGAAGCCCACAGCCTTTCCCCTATTCTCCTCCTAGTTCTCCTTTGGGCAAAGTCTTGATGGCAACAAGAAGCCAATGAGACCAAGTTCAAGGACTGTAAATCACCACTTGAAGCACAGCTTTCAGTAAAATCTCTCCTGCACCCCTTAACACCTGTCAACAGGTTTACAAATATGTGCTATTGGAGGCAAATAAAATCAGGTAATGGAGGGTGACTGGATCAATGAAAACCATCACGTCAGGAAAAACAACTGAAAGACATGTCCCTTCTAATAGTAGCTCAGCAAAGAACATTTATCTTATTTTCTTTATGTGGTCTGGCTTCTGCTCACATTCCAGGCTTGTGCATATTCTTCTCAAATTCTGAAATGATCACCCTCTTCTAAGTTTAAAGATGAGTCAAATGTTCATTGGCTCTATTACTGTGGACAACTCAGCCACCTTTTCTAAGTCTTAGTTCACTGACCTGTAAAATAAAAGTTTACGATTATATGATCTACAAGGCTCTTACCAGAAACAAAATGTTATAGTTCTGAGTTAAATGCCGATCACATCTTAACGTAGTAGAATGTCTTCAGTTTTGAAAAGAAAGCTTGCCCTCAGACCAATCCTCAAAAGCATGGTTTAAAGTTGGAATGGTAATGACAACTATAAATGGCTCCTTATGGAAATCAGTCCTGACCTTCTCTTCACCAAAGGATGTAACTCCTCCGCTATTACGAATTATTACAAATTACTCAGTCCACTATTCTCCTATCACAAAGGCACACGTCTAATAAAGAGTAGCAATTGCTTGGATAACCAGATGGCTGGAAGTTGAATGAGGAGGAGACTAGATTTAAAATGGTAGATATTTATCTGCTCCAAGTTACTCAAAATGCTTCAGAGACTATTTCACAATCGATTTCACATAAGAAGAGAGAGGACTATGTTGCTGTACCTGCTATACAAACCAATTTATAAAACTTTGAAAATTAAAAATTATAATTGGCTGACTCAAAACAAAGGAAGCCCTGGTGGCGTAGTGGTTAAGTGCCACTACCGCTGCTAACCAAAAGGGTCGGCATTTCAAATCCACTAAGCGCTCCTTGGAAACTCTACGGGGCAGTTCTACTCCGTCCTATAGGGTCGCTATGAGTCAGAATTGACTCGACGGCACGGGATTTGGTTTTTGGTTTGACTCAAAACAATAGTGTCCAAGAATAACAAATTAAAAATAGACATAATTTGAAAAATCAAGTTAATATTAAGATTGTAGAAAAAAATGAGAGGTATAAACTATTTTAAGTAATTCCAAATAGTACTTGCTGTGTACCTGATTCAGTACTTTCCTACTTGGGGCAGGCGTGGTAAGGATTCCAAAATGATCCTTGCTAACCCTAACGCTTACGAATTTAAGATTTGAGCCATTCTTTAGACTCTCCCAGGAAACCCTGGTGGTGTAGTGGTTAAGAGCTATGGCTGCAAGCCAATGGGTTGGCAGTTCGAACCTGCCAGGCACTCCTTGGAAACTCTAGGGGGCAGTTCTACTCTGTCCTGTAGGGTCGCTATGAGTCGGAAACGACTCGACAGCACTGGGTTTGCTTGGTTTTGGTTAGACTCTCCCAGTAGCAACACCCTGTTTCAACAGATCTTCATGAATGCCATTTTTCTATACCTAGTAGCTAGTAGGTCACCTTCAATAAACACAAATTAAGCAACAAATTCAATAATAATCATTGTACAAACTGTTGTATTTCACACAGACATGTTAGAGGAGAGCTAAACCACGAATTCAGGCTAGCTGCAGCAGCCTGAAGGAGAACATTCTCTGCCTGGCAGTGTTTTAGAGAGATATATATATATATATATATGTCTTTTGTAAAAATAAAAAAATCACAGTAAGGAAAGAGAGGTGTTTTTAGATGTCCTAGTAGGAGTACAATGGCTGGATGGCAGGACGTGGAGAGTCATCCTGATACAGATTACACACAATAGTAAATCGTCTCTGATTATTCTCCGCTCTAGAAAATTTCCTAGAAGATGCAGAGATGCTGCTTCCACAGTTATAACTATACTCACATTCATTGGGGCTTTTCTTTCCCTAGATACATCTCTGTAACACAGGACAATGGTCAAAACAGCCTCCCGCTAAACCCAAACCCAAACCCACTGCTGTCAAATTGACTGCCCCACCTAAACATGGTTTAGACAATCTCATCTATTTTCAACAAGCTGCTTCTACAATTGTTGTAACTGTCACCCTCCAAAATTGCCTTTTGGATTAGCTACATTTTGTCCCAGTTTAGCAGCGCTCCCAAGGAATGAGAATTTCAATCTATAACGTCAAAGTCAACAATAAAATGGTGACAGTCCTATGAAGTCCTTAGTTCTCCCATAACCCACAGTATGCTTCCCTCGCTCCCAACATTGTCCTCTAAACAAACAGTAAGAAATTATTTAAAGTATGTCTTTCTGCTGTCCATTAGGACAGTCCTTCACTCAAAGTAAAGTTATTCTTACCTTTGACAAGCGTAGCAGTTAAACTTCTTCTAAGGTTTTGACTCTTCCAAATCTAGATGGTTACAGAAATGTTTCTTTCATCCTTCAACCTATTTACAATTAAGCTATAAACTGGAAAGAGTCTCAACACACCTATCTGCAGGTGAGATTTTGATCTGAGTATATATGACACAACACTTAGCCAGGAAAGCTACTTCCCTACCTCTAAGGGGTGGGGGAGTGTTTAAGAGAATCTTATAACCCACATGTTTTTTTGCTCACAATTTTATTAGGCTGGAGCTACATGTGTTTAAGAAGGTTAAGAGCAATTAGGCTGTGAGTTAGACCACAAATCCAAGGCTTGCTATTTGCTAGCTGGATGACCTTTCTCAAGTTACTTAATATCATCTGCCTCAGTTTCTTTATCTATAAAATGTGAAATATAGTAATACCTATCCACCTCGAAGTTGTTGTATTTTTGTTTTCATGTAGGCCACCCAAGGACCTTCTAGTATAAGTAAATGCTCAATAAAGGTCAGGTATTCTTTTCATCATCAAGGCCCTACTCATATCTTTGTATCTATTAATTTGCTTGACAGTACATAAAACATGGTATCTCAACACACCAAGCAAACCGATGGATACAAAAAGGTCAGTTCCACACCTTAATGAGCTTATATTTATAACTGAAAGACAATACTTCTTGACATGTTGGAATATCATATATTTTATGAAGAATTCAAGAGAAATTTTAGAAATTCCTAAATTTAAAAAAGAAAATAATTTTGTACTAGATTTAAGACATGCTTCACAGAGCAGAGGTTAAAAGACCTAATCAAATGGCACTGTGTATTAGTGGGAGAGAAGAATGTCCTGGAACCATACTGTCAAATCCTCAAAAGCAGGGACTACATTGTATTCATCAATATTAACCCCAGCACCTTCTACAGTCTGAGAACATAGTATAGGCTCAATAAATGTTTGTGGAATGAGTATATGCCTTAACGTTTCTACCAAGCCCCCAGGACCTAAGATAGTAAACACAAAGTAGGTACTCAATAGGTATTTAATTTATTAACTTCATGTTATGCTATCTCTCTCTCTCTAAACTTTAATTTCTCTCTGATGTCCTCTAATTTGGCTAGTAAGCACCTAGCATAGCAGTGTACATACACACCTGAGTACTGCCCAGGATGACTCTTAACAGACTGAAAAGAGAGCTGATACCATATATACAGGTCCACAGGCCTTAACTTAAAACAGGCAAAGCAAACAAACAAAAGAGTCAATAGAATAATCACCTGAATTTCAGATGGAATTCCAGTCATGGATTTTCTATTTGATTTTGTGTGGGTGGGTGGGGAAGGAACAGGACAGAAGTCCTTTAGTTATACCAAAAGAATTAAGATTTACTCTTAGGAATTATATGTTGTAACTTCTAGAAAACCTGGCTCAACAAAATATCCTAATTTTTATTCCTCCTGAAAACAAATCAACTATAAAAAGAAGTCTCCATGTCAGCATATCAACTGTTTTGCATTTGAATTATGTTGTCAGTTCAAAACAACGAAGCAAAACGAAAATCATTTAGGCATACAGCAATTAACAGCACAAGCAACAAAATGAAAACGAAGAGAAAAGCACCACTTAGAAAAAATTAAATAAAATCACCCCAGTTAAATGCTTCTTCCTCCCCAGAGATTTTCACCTGCATCTGATAACTTAGAAAGGCTCAGAAACAATGTAATTTTATATCCATTTCTGGTTCTATTTCTGCATTGAAATATTTACAGAGTGCCCAGTGTTTCGGGAATAAATTATACCTAGATCTTGAGAAAGATAAAATCACCCAAATTACCATTTTTGTTCAATTATCTGGAAGAATGGAGAAAGCCTGACAGAATGAAAAGACGTATTAAGAAACGACAATTTTGTAGCTATAATTGAATACCTAAGTGGATGTTGATGCCTTGAGGGTTATATGCAGTCACCACAGCTATATTTTTACCAAAGGCTTCAAATAAAATTCAAATCACTTTATGTTACGTGAGCATACACATTATCCTTGGACATGAAATTTATTAAACCAAGTATTCCATTAATTTACATGTTAGGAATAACATTAAAAAATATGTGAAAACAGAAGTACAATAGTACTTTGTTAAGCATATTGTTATGAACACCTTCCAAGATGAATCAGATATTCAAAATTCCAGAAGTGTTGTTATGGCACGCCATGAATTCTAGAAATGTTAAGTTCCAAATCCTAAATCACTATTAATATGGCTTCTATCTGGGAACTGGCAAGAGCTATGTCCCGAACTTATTACATTACTCTGAGGCATTCTGTCTGAAGAGTGCCTCTTTCCCACCCAGCAACGGAACTGTACGACCTCTTAAAGAACAATGTGAGAACTACCAGAAGCACACAATTGCATGTGTGTGCACGTGTACATACACACAACCCAATACAGACTTCATGCATGCCTTGTGGGGCTCCATTTCTATTTTGCAAAACATGATAAGATAATGAGAGAAACAGGGAAAGGAAAGTGCTCAACTGTGGCTGCAATATCATATGCTTGGCAATGGAGACTTCAAAGCTGTCTGAAGTCAGCGTTGTCTGGTGTTGCACTATGGAGTCGGGACCTGACCTTGTAGGGCAATGTTTCCCATAATTATTTTTTAGCTCAGGAAATGTTTCCACAGTAATATATAATCTTGCCACCCTTATCAAGAATTATTGTAATCATTTTATCACTATGAAAGGAAAAAAAAGAATTTTAAGTAAAAAAAAAAAGCCTTATGTTAGATCATTATATTTTCAAATACCATATTATAAAGTCATTTTTAAACAGTTAGTCACATGCATGTACAAATTATGACTTCTTATTTAACAAGTTTTATACCATTGATTTTAAAACTATAAAACTAATTATGGACAAAAAACATACAATAATGACAAAATTTTAAATGAATATTGTATCGTATTTGAAGGATACCAAATGAATATTTTTAAAAAATGACCAATGAGAAATATCTATCACAATCTTACCCAACTGCAAGGTGTAATGTATACTTTCATCACTCATCTCACAGACCCTACATTTATCAGGTTATCATGCATTTTCCAGCTACCATGTAACTAGAAAAAAGTATCGTACTTGATTTCATCTAATTATCACAAAACATTCAACAGACAGTAACTTTCGATTCATAACTTGCTAGGTAGAATATGTTCTTTGGAATAGCATGGACTATCACGAAGAAATGCTGCTATAAATGACAATGGTTGTTTGAGGAAATAAATGGATTTGAAAAGTGGGAGACTGGTGGAAAGAAAAGACGAGATAAGGAGACAGTACAATAATCGGGGTACAAAGAGGTAAGCGTTTGAAGAATGGCGGAGAGTGGGGGATACCAAGAAGGAAAGAACTACTTAGGGCACAGAACTAACACTACCTAGGAACTGACTGGCCATGGAAGTCTGGGAGAAGAGAATAAAGAATGACTCTGGCTGAATCTCTAGTCTGAGTAATGATGACAGGTACAGTTTTCATGTCAACTAAGAGCTAGATTATCCTAGAGGCTTACTTACACACACTCACACACACAACTGTATACACACACAGATGTATGCAGATTGCCTGCGCTCCTATTTAGTAACATCGTCGTCACATACATCCCTCTGTTAGCAGCTGACCTTGCACGCCATTCACCCAATAAGAGAACTAGATGTAACAAATGGCAGAGTTGACGCCGTGAGAGAACACTGTAGTTCTAAAATGGCCCAACACAAACAAACTAGACCACCATTTCAGTATGAAAGGAAGGATAGCAACATGGAGTCTGGAGATAAGAATTGATTTTGCAATAGAAATTATCTGTTTCTTATCTGTAGACAAAACATTTCAGCAGCAAGAAAGAATCATCTCCTACAGCACTAATTAGAAACGTAAATCTTACCAAGAGAAACGCCAAGAAATTTTATTGTTTGTCACTATAGACGGTAATAGAATTTTCTGACATTTTATCCTCCTAGCAAAATACAACATCTTTAATAAACCACAGTACGAAGTGGAGATCCTAATTTCAGCATATCATAACAGAGGTTGCAAAAGAGAAAACATAAAAAAGCCTTAAGACAAGTAGCTAAAAACAAATTTATTCTATGAATTCTCAGTGGGAATAAAAATTTCCCCATTGAAACCAGAATAATTGCAAAATCTAAGGTTGTCACTGCACGTTCCACGCTGCAAAATCAAAAACATGCCCATGTTTTTAGTAACAGTAAACACAACAGAGATTTTTTATAGAACTTTTACAATTTCCCTACTGTGACACATAATTATAGTCTGCTGCTCTGTAAATAATTGATGAAAGCTAATATAGATTTTTGTAAACTAAAGGCATCTATAGCATTGCAAAAATGTGCCTCATAAATATTGTTTGGCTGGTTGGGTTGCCTCCAACCCAACAAAGGTGTTTTGTTTTTGCTTCATGTTGTCTGTTTTTCTATTTTATGACCATCTCACCCCCATTAGAAAGCTATTTACCTATCATTAAAGAATATAAATACTATATGAGAGTTCATGCTACATTAACAACAGGGATCTTGTCATAATAAAGCTCAGCACATAGAAAATCATCCCTCACTCTGCTGATGGATGGTCGCTTTGCTCTCACTAGGTGAGTGATACAAGCCTCACTCCAGGATCTTGCAGGCCCTGGATAGGTCCCCTATAACAGAGCATACATTTCCTTGGAAGCATCACTTTCATTAAAAATTGCATGAGTAGAGAAAAACACATTCTCAGGCATCAAAGGTCCCTCAGTTCTCTCTGTAAAGAAATAACTTCTGAATAAGCAAATCAAGAAAAAAAAAAAAAAAAATCAGAACCACCCCCAAAATCATCCAAAGCAACCTGGTAACTAGAGTTCCTTCTCTTTTTCTATGTACATATTTTTTTAATTTCTGCAGACAAGATCATATTCTACAGGAGTACCTTAACTACCTGAGGAAGCAGGAACGTTTAGCTAAGTACTCCAAACAGGAATATCAACTATCCATCCAAAAAAGTAGTAAACTGGGATATTCACATTTTATTCCCCTCTATCCAAGCAAGGAACCCTGGTAGCGCAGCAGTTAAGAGCTCGGCTGCTAACCAAAGGGTCAACAGTTCGAACCCACCAGCCACACCTTGGAAACTCTATGGGGCAGTTCTACTCTGTCCTATAGGGTCACTATGAGTTGGAATCAACTTGACGGCAATGGGTTTTGTTTTTTTTATACAAGCAACATAATTACTTCATTGATTATAAGATTTTAATCATCTAGATGCATTCGAAACAGCTATGTCTGATCACTCACTGACAATCCTTAAGCACAAAGTAACAAAAGCCTGTAAATACTAAGAATCAGTAAAGCAAGTATACAGGTGTATCAGACCAGAATTATGCTGATAAAATCTTCTATCCTATTATAGAGAAGGGAAGTAAAAGTTACCAAATGTATTTTCATCTAAAAAAAAAAAAAAGTTTTAGGACAAAAGAATCATGCCGTGATCATATTATTATTTTGTTCAACAAAATCCACATGTTCTTCTGGTAACATTAATATTCATATAAAACCAAAAAATCCATTGCCTTCGAGTCAATTCTGACTCATAGCAACCCTACAGAACAGAGCAGAACTGCCCCACAGAGTTTCCAAGGAACACGTGGTGGATTTGCACCATTGACCTTTTGGTTAGCAGCCATAGCTCTTCATCACTATGCCACCAGGGTTTCCGTATCTCGTTTGAAAGAGCACATGGAAAGTACTTATTTCGGTCTGGCTTGTCCAAATAGAATTTCATCATACACTAACACATTACATCAAAAATATGAAGAAGATACAAAAAAAATGTAAGAAAGTTCTCCTCTTTTTATCATGTCCGCAATGAAAAATATTTAATAAAGCACGTTACTTGAAAACAGGAAAAGATAGCATAAAATGTCAAGAATTTCATCTCAGCCAGTAAAATATCCCAGGTACTAAACACATTCAAATATCCACATCAGCTTGACCTAAATTACCTGTGTATTTTTTATTGCAATTTATATGTTTAAACCAGAGGTTCTTAGTGTCTGAAAACAAGCAACAGCAGAACAGCCATACTTGTTCACAGTCAATCTGCTAGAGACTATCAGGATCCCCACAAAATTGTTACATTCCTTTTGATTAAAAAAAAAAACTATTGACTAGGATGACAAACAATGTGTTAAAATTAAAAAGAAGCTTCTAACTCTGATTGCAAATAAAAGTCATCCCTAAGCGTCAGCAGACTAGCATCTTGGGAATGATGACCATCTAGTCAACACATGCTTATTGAGTCGCTGCTTAGCACCGACAGTGTGAGCCAACCTGCCGTTAAAGAGCTCTGCCCTTAAAGACCAGAATGGAAGACATTCAAGGATACCATGACAATACAGCCAGGTCAATGCTTTGGGAAGCCTGGCCTGGTACACAGAGAATGAAGTACCCCAGAGTACTTGAAACATGTAGCCTTACTGAAGTCCAGGTTGGAAGGATGATGGATAAAGACCCAATCTTCTCTCTTCTAGAAATGCTAGGTAGAGTGGTGAACCGTTTTGGCGGAGACTGAAAATATCTGCCTCTCATCCATAAAGCAGACCACCAGAGGGCTACGGCCACATAAGTAACAATCACAATTACTTCCCTGTATTGAATCAGGCATATCACAAACCTGCACTTATTAAATAAAGACATCATTAATAAATGCCTGGAAATTTATCAGCTATGCTTAACATTACTTAAGAAAAATACATATAGTTACACTTCATTTCTTCAGCTACCTTAAATATTTGGAAAACGCCTGAGAACTTGGAAGAGGCCAAAACATTACACTAAGTAGGCAAACTAAATGTCAGAATCTAAGCTCTAAAATAACATGTAAAGCTTATGGCAAAGTCTCAAAAATTCATTCAGAATCTATATATTTTTATTTTAGAGGTGATTCTAATAAGCTAGAAAACAAAAGGGGAAGAATAAAAAAAAAAATAGACACAGATAAACCAGACATAAGGAGCAGGTCACAGATTGACAGGAGAGATGAGATTTACAGAAATAGAATGAAAAGAAATGAGAACATAAAATGTGTAGTCATCTGACAGCGCAGAGCTGATTTCACAGAATAGAACTTAAATAGAACCATGTTCTCTTTCTTTGCCTTTTTCCTTTGCTTTCATCTTGTGAATTCCTTGCAGTTGCTTTCAGTATCAGTACACTGGTTCGTCAGTATTTGTAACAACAAATCCGTTCTTCCTTTATAGGAGGATACGATGATGACTGGGGTGGGAGGGGTAAGGGGAGTGTGCATTTAGAGGAATATCCATTACTATCAGGCTGATTCTGACTCATGGCGACCCCACGTGTTACTGAGTAGGACTGAGCTCCACAGGGTTTTCTTGGCTGTAATCTGTACAGAGAAGCAGATCGCCAGGTCTTTCTGCGTGGTGCTATGTGTGGGTTGGAACCACCAAACTTTTGGTTAGTAGCCGAGTACAAACAGGGTGCACCACCTAGAAGCTATTTAGATGAACAGGACATTATAGTTCTTATTTTAATGTTCTTTAATTACTCTTTAAAGAAGCTGGTTGTTTTGTTTTGCTGTTTGTTAACCATGTATGCATAAAGACCCTTAATACACCATACTAGGCAGACCAGCATTCTGAAAAAATATGAAATAATGCTGTTACAGTAATAAGTGTAATTAAAATGTTGTTCAGTGCCACGGTGCAGAAATGTTATATCTCAAGGTCTCTAACAACCAACAGCAGCATCGTCCCTCCTGTGGAGAAGAATATCTTTTTTTTTTAATTGTGTTTTAAGTGAAAGTTTACAGAGCAAATTAATTTCTCATTAAACAGTTAATACACAAATTGTTTTGTGACAATGGTTGCTGGAGAAGAATATCTTAATGGACAAATTTCAAATATCTGCTTCTAGGAGATGCTTTTTATGTCTGTGTTGGCAGATTGCTCTGGCACAAAGCCTATACTTGACAGGAATTGATATCCTTAGATTCTTACCCCTCTTTTCTTTTGGCCATAGTGCAAACATTTCCAATGCTTTCTAAACGGCATAAATACTTTCAGGGCTTTTAACAGGAAGCAAGGAGAAAATTAATTTCCAAGTCTCCCCATTTTGTTCTCTAACTCCTCACCCCAACATCTGGCTTTGTAAGAAAAGGATCTCTTCTAACGGAGTTAGCTACCGTCAGCACCTTCCCTTCCTACTGTTCCCTCCACTTTGTGTGGGTACAATTATTGCAAACCCAGTGGACTTACAAGAGCTCAAGCTATTTCTACAGAACAGGCAGAAAACCACCACCAAAACAGAGATGGACATTTGAGTATAGATGTCCTATGCCCCACTAGATTGTGACACTCACCTATCTAACATTAAAGGATACATTTTAAACAACTAGAGGTCAACGTTACTATAGGGCATTTTATAGGAAGTCAGCCTCAGGAGGATATTCACTTCTCTCTGTAGTACCATATCAGGATCAGGCAAAACATTCACAGTGTAGCTCAGTGGGTTCAGCTTTTCACCAAGTTGTAACTATTGAATGCTCAATGGTTTCCAGGTGAACAATCTCCTGCTGATTTTATGCATATATGACAACCCTGTGGTTATTTTAACCTACGAAATCCTTTTTTTTTTTATACCAAATATCATCTATATCGTCTATATTGGTGGTTATAGCCAGAACTAAAATAAATAAAGAAAAATAAAGGATCTTCATGGATAAACCAAATCTGGTATATTCATACAATGGAATATCATTTGGCCATAGAAAGGAATGAAGTGCTGATGCATTTTACAACATGGGGAGGGGAAAAAAAAAAAAGCAAACCCATCGCTGCTGAGTCAATTTCAACTCACAGTGGCCCTGTAGGACAGAGTAAAACTGCCCCATAGGATTTCCAGGGAGCAGCTGGTGGATTCAAACTGCCAACCTTTTGGTTACTAGCTGAGCTCTTAACCACTGTGCCACCAGGGCCCCACAATGTGGACGAACCATGAAAAATTAGGCTAAGTGAAAAAAAGCCAGTCAATAAGGCCACTCTGACATAATTTTGTTCATATGAAATGCCCAGAATAGGCAAATCCATAGAGACAGAAAGTGGACTAGCAGTTGCCAGGGGCTCAGGGGAAGGGATATGGGGGTAACTGTGAATAGGAACGGGTTTCTTTTTTTTTTTTGAGGTGATGAAAATGTTCTGAATTTAGATAGTGGTGATGATTGCATAATTTTATGAATAAACTAAAAACCACTGGATTGTGTACTCAAAGAGTGACTTTCATGGTATGTGAATCATTTCTCAATAAAGCTGCTTTAAAAAAAGAACTAACAGCTGATAAATGATACTCCAAGGAGAACATTCTAAATATAAGAGCACTCAATGTTCACCTGCATTCATTGGCACTTCGAATTTTATCAGAGGGAGCTCATTTTTACATCTTGCGATCTATCTATCAAGCCTGTGAAAGTGCTCCCCTTTCACTACTCATATTCAGAAACACAACCTTCTCTTATGAGAAAGAGAAATAGGAATAATGCCAGTGAGGGGCCAGGCCATACAGTGCCGCTCTTTGTTCACAAAGTGCATTCTCTATTAATCCATCTAATGCAATTTATTAAGCTAACAGGCAGTTCCAAGGAAATCCTGGGTCATCCAGATCTTTGACAATCACAAAAGGACTGTCAGGCAGTTACTTAATACAAAATCAACTACAATATCAAAATCTAGATACATCTATTGCTTTGCAACTACTGGCAATTATCAATCAGTGAAAACATAAAAATTTTTAAATATGAATACTGACCTTGTTTCTTTTAATCCTTCTTTCTGAATGACTTCCAAGATCTGCTTTGCTGTCATTGGTGAGTTGGGGTGTTTTTCTAGTGCCTAAAAAATAAAAATAAACATAAGATTCCGAGATTATTGCAAGAAATCATACAAGATGAAAATGTGTGACTCATGCAATGTGTGCTTAAAATTTTAAAACAGAAGGAGCTGTTCTGTCAGAACGAGGTCCCATCACACAGCTCAGGTGTCCAGAAGAAGAATGCAAACGTTTTCTGGACATTTATGGCAATGTCTGCAACATATAGGGGCCATTCTTCAAAAAATGTCAGAAAGGCATACACATCAAAAAAAAAAAAAAGAAATGTGAAACCTAAAGAAACCAAGTAAGTAAATAAATATAATTTCCTACATTAAAAAAAATGCTAATTTTTTTGGTGGATATGTTTATAGGTTGTAAAATGTTTCCTACGTTTCCAGAACCTTGGAAACATGGAGCCTGAATACTACCAATAGCAGGAAACAAAGGGCTGGTCAGAAATAATAATCTCAACCAGATTCACATTATGATCAACCTCTTTTATACTTAAAAAGTATATAAGGAAAAAAAAAGTCATGGACAAAATGTTGAAAGAAGCACAAAGAAGCCCATGTATCTCATCACAGTGTGTTTTCCAGTTCAGCTCAGTTTCCTTTCCTTTGCCTTTTAATTAAATTCAAGTAAACTCCTTCCTCTTCCCATTCAGCCCTTCTCAGTTTTACGAACTGAGTCTCATTTTCCTTCTCTCCCCTTCTGCCCTACTTATCTTTTTGGGAAGGAGGAGTTTTTTAAACAAAGGTTCGGGGAATACATGGGATAGAGTTGATAATTCTCATAGGCATTAGACCATCAGCCCAGGAAATCAAGTTCCTTTATTTATCTAGGGATTTAATTACATGTAGTGAGAGCAGTAAGTAGCAGTTCCCACACTGCTCACCAACTTGGACTACAGGGACCACGTCTCGGTTCAAGAACCAAGTCTACATACATCCTCACAATGACCTCCTCTCCACGGGTAGATGACACCTACTTTAAGATGTATAGGAGCTTCGTGTACAAGTCATGGCCCCATGCAACTTAAAGATCCTACAGATTCTAATCTATGATTATAGACAATAAGGGTCATTGTTATTAAGAATTAAGAAGGCCACCCTAAAAACTAAAAATTAAAAAGGCTTCCAAATCTGTTCAAAATAGCTCTGTGATCTCGCCTACTGCCAATGGCCAAATTTCAACTGCTTCACTAGCAAAGGCTCTGCCCATCTAGGTCCTCCAATGAGTTACACACAGTCTGCCCCCTTTCCTGTTAGGATGGCTTTCATGCTCTCCCCTTGCTGTTTCCCAAGTAATTTCCCCATTTTTTTTTTCCCAGTCCTGATTACCCCATTCATGGTAGTTGGTCAGTTCTTTAAAGAATACAGAAATATGAGCCACACTAGAAAGATCTGGGAGAGGTAAGAGGAGAGAGTATCACAATATTATATCAGTAGGGAAGAAGGAAAATGGTTCTCACAGATGAGAACATCGGAAAGCTGAACTAACAACTGGGAAAGGGAGAAAAATAAACACAGGCATAGCTGTACAGGGAAGAGGAATGAACTGCAAAAATATTGGGGGGGAAAGAGGCAATAAGAAAACTGAATAATAGAGCTGAAAAGGGGAAAAGATTAGATCACAGAGAAAAAGGGAAAAGAAATAGATATGAAAACAAAAAAGCTGACAGAATTTTTAAAATAAGAACTGTAAGTAGAACAATGCATAATTATGAATTACTGAAAGGGGATGCTGTGGTCACATGGACTACACACAGGGGAGGCATCACCCCAAATGAGAGGCCATACTGGGAACACGAATGATCTCTGATATAAGATATGGGCAGAAGGTCAACAAACACAGACACACACAAGTAAGCAAGCAAGCAAGGAAACGGGAACTAAAGGGGCGAGGCACAGGATAGAAAGGGGGGAAACAGAGAAGGGAGAGAAAGGAGGAACATTGAGCTGAACTGGGAGTGCCCAAAGGGCAAACTGATTAAACCCAGAAAGGGCCGAAGAGGAAACTCCACTGTACTGGTCAATGTTTTAACAGAAATTTGGGTGCACTGGAAAGTGGGGTTACTCACTGTGGAGGATTCCCTGTTTCTCTTCCTGAGTACAGGCCCCTCAGCACACCTGGGCAGCTCCTCCCAGCAATTGAGAGAATTTGGATAGCCCTGTCCCCTTCTCTATGACATCACATCCTACTCTACAAAGGAAGTAAAAGTGCCAAGAATTACATCATGAAGTGGATGAGAGGCAAGAAAGAAATGATGAAGCCACATAAAACACCAGAAGCACCCTCAGTTCCTGCAAGACAGAGAAAGGAGACAGAAGAAGTTCCTATGTGGGAACAAGCTTCACTGAACTAGCTGCGGGAACATTAACAGAACAAAAGATAGGAGGAAATTACCTTCACAGAACAAAACATTGATATCATCAAAATAATGTGACACACGGCAGACATGAATCAGACTCACAAGGCAGCCATACTCTAAAAAAAACTACAGTAGGAAGAAGCCACATTCAGAGTAAAATGACAACCTAAGCTATCAGGCTTAAATATTAGATTGAACAACTAACTGTCCACTGCTCCAACAATCTCTTGACCATGAGGTGTTAGGGTTTCATCTGTCCTACAAAATTACACTTTCTGGACTACCCTCCTTCACATTATCAAATACAAATGGTATTTGGATACATATCCATAGTAATATAATATTTGTTTTGAATCTAACAGCTTTCTCCTTTTGTTTTCCACATTGTACCTACCTCTTTAGAAACTGGGGTCAAGGACACAACACAGCAAGAAAGAGCAAGATTATTCACAATCTTTAACACTATCGTGATAAAGATTTTATAGAAACACGGCCAATAAATATTTCACATAATCGATACAGGTTCAAATTGGCTTGGGCAGAAATAACAACAATTGTGACAAGATAGGAAACCTAATTTTAAAGTTTACCATGGATAATAATTATTTAAAACAGCCTTGTTTTCTGGCAACAAAAATTGGAAAAATGTAAATTCATACCTACATAGAAGAAAACAAAATACAAAATACACCCAGTAGCCTACAGTCAACAGGTAACTACTGTCACTGTTTTTGTTCCCCTTGTAGCTTTTTTCGTTCATACATACTAGTTTGAATCTAACGATGATTATTTTACATATATGTATATATTGTCAAGTGTCTTCCTTCTCTCCATGTAATTTGAGTTCTTCAAAAAGGAGATCGTAATTAACACTTCTGCAAACGGTTAATGCACTCTCTGCTAACCACACACGCCCCGAGGTGCCTTGGAAGAAAGCTCTAGCAATGTACGTCTGAAAAATCAGACACTGAAAACCCTGTGGAGTCACTGCTTTAGTCTGACACACTTGTGGGTGCCAAGAGTTAAGTGGACTCCACGACAAATGGTTTGTTTCTTTCTTTTTTTTTTTTTTTAATTAACACTTCACTGAAGATTGGCATTTATATTGTTTAATTAAAATTTTGATTAATTAAAATTCATTTGCAAAGAACATAGTGAATGCAATATTCTTAGAATATTATTACTGTGAATCAAAATATGTGAACCTTGTCATATCTCTTGATATGGTGCCAACTGTTTCCAGGAAGATTTTAACAACTTACACTCTTGCCAGGAGAGATTGAATCTGCCTCTCTCACCACATATACTTGGCAGTATTAAGCATTACCATTTTGTAACATTTGCCAATTTAATAGGTCAAATAAATTTCACTGGTATTTTAATTATACTTCTGTAAATACTAATGAGGCTAAAGACTTTTCCTTCCATATGAGTATCATAAGGGATATGATATATGGGATATTTGTTTTTCTTAATAATACGTAAAACGCTCTTTACATACCAAGAATAATACTCATTGTTTCTAATACTCACAATTTAGACATTTACTCCTTGTTCGTTATGTTTGGGATTTTTTAGGCAAAGTTTTCTATTTTCACATAAGCAATTGCATCGGCTTATTTCGTTGTGGCTTCTACTGCTTTTATGTTTAGAATTTCCTTTTAACCAAAGAGCACATAAAGAGGTTCCTAGATGGTGCCTTTTTTTTTTTTTTTTTTAGATGGTGCAAACAGTTTACACTCAGCTGGTAGCCAAAAAGTTGGCAGTTCTAACTCATCCAGCAGCACTACAGAAGAAACTGGCCTGGCAATCTGCTTCCACAAAGAGTGCAGCCAAGAAAACTCAATGGAGCAGTTCTACTCTAACACACGGGGGTCTCCGAAGTCACAAATCAACAATACAAACGAAATCAACAACAAGGAGCACATAAATATCTATCAATATTTTTTCAAGTACTTTCACATCTTATCTCTTAATTCATTTGGAATTTATCTTTTTGTACCAAAGTAAAGCACTAACTTAAGCCCCACCTCCAATTATCAAGCCAAGTCTTCCCCAACAAAATTTGTTTCATAAGCCACACTTGGTGAGAGAGGCACCCTCACCATATATTAATATTAGGGCAATGAAATCTTCTTGAACATGAAACCAATATATAAAACACACAAAAGCAGAGCTGGTCATGCTGAGGTGGAGATAAGAGAGTCAGGGCCCCCTATACTTACTCTCTAGGATGACTAAAGGCACTTCTGGGAACCTTCAGGATCACAGGAATAAACTGAAAGCCACTGTCCTTGAGACTCTCCCAGGGGTCCTACTAGGTTCCACTGATCTTTTAGACAACTGCTGCGGCAGCACCACTGTTTTATTTGCTGACACACTGCAATATACTTCAATATTTGGACAGGACACTCCTCTCATTACTCCTTCTTAAATTTTTAATTATTCGCTTCTTTATTTTCCCAGATGAAATTTAGACTGAAATTGAATGAAAAATCTAATTACATTTTGAAAGAATGTATACTCATTGTTCTATTTGTTTAAGTTTTCTTTTATAACCTATAATAAGCTTTTTATTAAGTGCTTTATATTTTCAGTTGCAACTATGAATGGATTTTTCACGTAACACTCACATTTTATCACTAATACATATGAAAGCCATTGATTTACAATAACTATTATCTACATGAACAGCTGACTGAATTCTTAATAGTTCTAACAGAATTTTTTGGTTGAGGTACATAATTATATTCTTTGCAAACAGTGGGAATTGTGTCTCCATTTCAAGAGCCCCAAATTTTCTCTTTCTTACATTATTTTCATTGGCTAAATATTCATCCTTTCTAGTCCATTTCAAAAAGACTTTTTTGCTGAAAATTTGAGCTGCTTTATAATTTATTTCCTCAAAAACAGACCCTTAAAACTGTCGAGTTTCCCAAGGAATATCCATCACTAGGATTATTAAAGCTAGCACTGCTAAGAGAAGATTGAAATTAGAAACCACTGGCCAGATATCACAGCGTCTTACACACAAATCTGTCTGTCAAAAGTGTTCGATCTTTACACAAAATGCCTTTTCTGTCTTTTTAAAACAAATGGTTCTCCTGTGTTGAAGCTATATTTCTGATTCCACTTCACTCTCTCAGACTTGGGTCTTGGTCTCATGATTCTGTCTCATGAACTAAAGTCTTTTCAATTCTCATCTACTTTCTTCTGTGTTGCTACTCAGAGGTTTCGAGTTCAACATTGCTCTCCAAAAGGGGGGATCTCTATGACTCCAAAAAGGATATGTACAATCTACTACGTTCCTAGCAATGGATACCTCCCTGAAATAGATTCTCATCTATTTTTTTCAGAGGATGTGAACAGATGCACAGAATGGGCGAATACACCACTGGGATCACCTTCTTTACTTATGTGACTAACTATATAAGAATCTATCTCAAGACAGTCTCATCCCAGAAAGCACCTTCCCCAGACATTCATTTGCTCCAGTAGGAAAAAAAGTAAAGAAAAAACCTGTAATGAAGCACAACAACATAGATAAACAGAGGGAGATAGATCGGGTGCCAAATTATGGAGGGGTACTAGCCAAGCTTCATGGGAGACAGATGTGGCAGTCTTGTTCCATAAACATTACAGCCTTGGAAACCCTATGGGGCCATTCTCTCTGTCCTACACAGCCACTATGAATAGTAACCACCTTGATGGCAGCAGGTTAGTCATGCTAAGGAGCCCTTGTGATGCAATAGTTAAGCACTCAGCTGCTAAACAAAAGGTTGGTGGTTCAAACCCACCCAGCAGCTCTGCAGGACAAAAAGACCTGGAAATCTGCCTCTGTAAAGATTAATGCCAAGAAAACCCTAGGGGGCAGTTCTACTCTGTCACATGAGGTCACTATGACTTGAAGGCAACTGACAACAATAGCCATGTTAAGAATGCATTTTTCTGTTTCAGGTTTAGACTTTAAGCACTTTTCTGGTCCAAGAATACTTGCACCGCAAACATTTTAAGGCTTACTCAAGATTTCCTTGGTTCCTTTCAAACAGAAAAGTTATTTTAAGTATCGCTATGATAAACACATTAGACCAGTGTTCATTTAAAAGTTAAAATCTTGGTCCTTCAGGCTCCAAGTAAAACTTTCTAAGAGATCTGCCTAATTTGATTGCAACTTAAAAAGATCTGCACAATTTAGGAATCATTTCAACAAAACATGTTTACATTTGTAGAATCCTAAATGGCTATCAATGCCCAGGCTCTCTTGCTTTTTCTAAGATTTCTGTGTCTCTTCTCTTAATCCTTACTGGCAGTTCAGAAAATGTTCAGCTGTTTAAGATCTCATGTCCTAGGTAAATGATTCTGGGGTTGTAACAGTCATAAGCAATTATATACCACTCCACGATTGTGGAGTACTTTCATACAGCAAAGGAGCCCTGGTAGTACAATGGTTAAGCATTTAGCTGCTAACCAAAAAGGTCAGCAGTTCAAACCCACCAGCTTGTCCATGGCAGAAAGATGTGGCAGGCTGCTTTTATAAAGATTACAGCCTTAAAAGCCCTATAGGGCAGTTCTACTCTGCCCTATCCATAGGGTCACTATGAGGTGAAATAAACTCAAGGGCAACAGGTTTGGTTTTTTGGTTTGTTTCATACAGCACACATTATTTCATGTGATCCTTACAACAGCTTAGTAAAATGCATAGTTCTTGTTGTGTGCCGTCAAGTCGATTCTGACTCATGGTGACCCAATGTGACAAAGCAGGTCTACCCCCATAGGGTTTTCTAGGCGGAGCAGATCACCAGGCCTTCCTCCCGCAGAGCTGCTGGGTGGATTCCAATTACCAACCTTCCATTTAGCAGCCAAGTGCGTAACGTTACACCACCCGCTTTCCTTGAACTGCATGGAGGAGGTAGTATTATCTTTCTCAGAGATGCACAGAAGTGAAGTAATTGATCCAAGGCCATAAAGCTAGTAAGTAGAACAGGATTCGTATACATGATTATATTGATGATGACAATGTTTAAATATAATATTGATGATGACAATGTTTAAACATAATAAGAGTAGCTAATACTTACTAAAACTTACTAAAAACTCTTCTATGCTAATCCTTCTCTAGGGGCTTTCCGTATATCACAATGGACTCTGAATTTAAACACTAACATGCCCTATTTCTACTATTCTTGAGAAACCTCAAAGGTCCATGTCATTTTGCTGAAAAATGAATTTGGATCACTGATAGTATTCAGACAAGGAAAAAAAAATCATGTAAAAAAAGTGACAGCCCAGTATCCACAGTTCTGTAAGGTTATTCTCCACACCCAGCATACATGATTACTAGTTAAGGGTTTAAAGAGGATACTTACAATTTTCCATTCTACTTGAATGCATTTTATGGGGAAATTATATGCTGTTGTAGTATCATGAATGTGTGACTTAGTACTCAGAAAGTGTTGCTATAATAGCCCTGAGAATCCACTCTCCTTTGCACAGAAGTAAGCAGCTTCTAAGAAGATAATAGCCCTGAGGTCTCACAGCTAAGAAGTGACAGGACTAGCCCATTTGCCACTGAGGTTTGCTCTATTAAGTTAAACTCCTTCTCATCACGAGCACAGGGGTTTCACAGAAACACAAAATCTACCTCATAAGCCCCACTCAGCAATCTCTCCCTTAAGAACAAGTCGATGTCTCCTTGAACGCTCAGAGAATGCTTTAAACTGTACTTTTCCTTTGTAGCATCTGTCATAATTGTCATTAATTAGTGTTACCTGTTTAATGATATTCTCCCTGCTACACTGCACATGTCACAAGACTGATGACCTTCACCTTTTTGTTCAGGTTTATATCCCCAGTTTATAGCACTACTAAGCAGGTTTCAATATATAAAGACCAAGTTATTTCGGGGAGATGTTTTGTGTTGCTCTAAATTTGCCATTTTTTATAGCAAAATCATGAAGATTATGAACTTTGGAGTCCGATGAACCAGGACTCCCCTCCCCTTTGCTGGCTTTCTGACCTTAGCTATTTCACCTCTTTGAGTCTTAATTTCTTTTCCTTCTTATTCCCAGAAGTGCTGTGAAGAGTAAATGAGATAATGAATGTAAAGCACTTATTCTAATGTGCCAAACAACTGCCTACTATAATGTGAGCTAATAAACACTAGCTAAAATAAAGAAAGAAAAGAAAAAAAAAAGTTTTTTTTTAATACTATTGGCTGGAAAAAAAAAAAAAGACCCCTTTGACAGCCTAGAAAACATATGAATCTTGTCACTACAAAGAGGAGAGCTATAAGCAAAGAACAGAGATCAGGTGTGGTCTCTCTGAGTTTCCCTGAGTAAACTACACCAGAGTTAGCCCCATAGTCCCATCCCTCATCACCTGACCACAGCCAAAATTATTCACCGTGGGTTCATAGGTAAACCTGCACACCCAGTACCCTAGTTTCACCATCTAAGAGTCTTCCGCTCTGTGCTTAACAAGAGGGATTATACAATACGGCATACTTAGGAGGAACAGCACAGTACAGGGACAAATTAGAGTGTTACACTTGTGTAACAAATCAAGTATAAAACAGAATATAACAGTAGCAACCTACTTCCAACAACGCATACTTAAATAAAAACTTACAAGCAACTATACAGTGGCATCCCTAAAGGGTTGCGGACTGTGCTGAGTGACACTGTCAGAGGGAGGTGACACCAGAATGACTGTCTATAAAATTTTTATGCAGTGTTTCAGCAGAAATTGTTTTTTATAAAAATATCCCTGTAATCACTTATAACAACGAAAATCTTTGTAAGCCCAGCTTCCATGTATCAATATACCCACAAAGTTAAATTACTTTTTGAACCTTGAGCCGTCATTATTGCCCAATTACAATGACAAAGACACTTTGAATCCTGTGGGTTCGTCTGCACATACTACAAGCATGGGCCGTTGTTTTTGTTGCTGCTGGTGTTGTTAGTCACTGATTTTGTCAAAGTTTCTGTTGTTTAGCTACAGTATTGTGGTAATTAGTATTGGTGAACCTCTATCAACAACTTTTTTGAGAATGGAGTAGTAATCAATGGAAAAGAAGGAGTAATATACAGGAATTACGATTTACAATTAACATTAGTACAAAAAACGTTACTAAAGATTCTGTATGTTCTGCAATGGGAGGAGGCCTATGGGGGGGTCACACCATGAGTTACTGCACTGAGTGACACCAACCTAGTGATACCACTACAACCATGACATATAATATCACAGAATATTCATCAGAAGGAAATTCTGCCCTACAGCAAAATTATTTTAGTTGCCCAAAATCATAAAAGCTGAG
This sequence comes from Elephas maximus indicus, assembly GCF_024166365.1. Lineage (NCBI taxonomy): Eukaryota > Metazoa > Chordata > Mammalia > Proboscidea > Elephantidae > Elephas > Elephas maximus. The sequence goes on along the minus strand of NC_064829.1, from coordinate 41,214,458 downwards.
CACAGCTGAGAGTAAAGACATGGATTTATGAGTCCTAGAACAGTTTCAAAGGAGACCTGGTGGCACAGCGGTTACAGTGCTTGACTGCTAACCAAAAGGCTGGTGGTTTGAACCCATCAGTCGCTCTGTGAGAGAAAGATGTGGCAGTTTGCTTCCGTTAAGATATACAGTGTTGGAATTTTATGGGGCAGCTCTATTCCATTCTATAGGGTCACTATGAGTCAGAATCCACTCAACGGCAATGGGTAATAAAGTAAAAGTTTCAAACAGAATGGTCATTACCTGAACTTGCAGATAAAAATCTATGCAACTGAAAGGTGAATACTAATTTCCTCTAGGATTCTGGAAACTCATCTTTACCTCAAATAATTTATGATCTTGGAAACAATTAATTCTTTCCCCCCCCCCCACAGAAGAAAGCAAAAAGTAAAAGATACCTAGAATGTATACACTGTTTTAAAAATGGGGTAAAAAAAGAGTAACAATTACTTAAACAATGATATATGTGAAACTTGCTTTAAAAAGTAATAATGAAAAGCAAAGAATTCCTTCTGCCACAGAAACACAAAAGCACCCTATTGTATTCAGAGCCTAATAAGTATAAGTATGAGAAAGTTTTGGTTTTCTTTCTCCCGGCACCAAGTAAAAATTCTGCTTTCCTATCATTTCCACCACCCAGTCCTAGATTTTGCCTTTGAATGTAACAATTATTTGCAATTAAATTACAAGCACTTTTCCTAACGTGTAGGCTTAAAAGGTAACTGTTATGAATTTACAAAATGAGATCATGTAATTTATTCACATGATATGTTGTCACATGTTTGAAAACGTTTGCTTTGACAGAGCCTCAGTTTTTTCTCATCAATTCTCACATATAATAGCTTGAAGACATTCTCCCATCCAAATCCCCCTTCTCTGAATATTCTTGTGTTTGCCAACATCCCTTTTAAAGTACATGTCTTTAGGAACTACATTCATTAGCATAAATGAGCTAAATGACATTGATAAGTATTCTAAATGTACTTTGATCAAAGCACAATATAGTAAAAATATCACCTTCGTTTTACTATCTCCTGTAATTACCTTAGGAGTTCCCAGGTGGTGCAAAAAGTTGGAGCATTCAGCTGCTAACCAAAAGGTTGGCAGTTCGAATCTTCTCAGAGGCACCTCAGAAGAAAGGCCTGTTGATCTGCTTCTAAAACATCACAGCCATTGAAAACCTTATAAGCAGTTCTACTCTGCAACACACAGGGTCACTGTGAGTTGGAATCAACTCAATAGCAACTGATTGGTTTTTTAATACATTAATAATACCTAATATGACACTCAAGGTGTCCTGGTGAGTCAGTGGTTAAGGATTCAGCTGCTAACCAAAAGGTTGGTACTTCCAACCCATCAGCCACTCTACAAGAGAATGATGTGGCAGTCCACTTCCATAAAGATTTACAGCCTTGGAAACCCTGTGGGGCAGTTCTAGTCTGTCCTATAGGGTCACTGTGAGTCAGAAACGACTCAACAGCAACAGGTTAATAGGACACTCACTCTTTATCAGCCAACTCATGCTGTCAACTAAAATTTCCAGACCTTTCAAAGTTTGCTTCTGAAATCACATACGTATTCCGTGTTCTATTTTGCAAACCTGCCAGACATAAATGTATCTCTATATAACGCACTAGTGTTTCTTTCAGTCTGTTTTTGCAGCCTCTGAAATCTTATGGGTACCAAATATCTAATTATCCAAGGTAACAGCTAAACTTTGTGGCATCACGAATTTGAAAAACACTTATCCCAGGTAAATTTCATCTTTTTAGCTGCAGGCTATTTGATCAAGCTTATAAAGTTCTCTTCGAATCATTATTCTGTTGTCCAGCTGCTCAGTTTCCCTTTTTATTATGTGATATTCACACATCTGACAAGCACGATTTTGATGTACTCCTCCAAGTTATTCATGACAGAGCTGAACAAGGCAGTGGAAAACAAAGCACTGTGGCTGCCACTGGGACCTCCTTTCAGATTCATACTGACTAGTCAATCAATATACTTTTGCTGATAGTTCAATCTGCTACAAATTCATTTAATTATACTATTTGCCCAGTTCATAATTGTCCATCACTTCTGAAAGACTTTCACAATAGACTTATGTCAAATTACTGGCTGAAATTTAGCTCCAACAAAAGCATCCACCTGATACATAAGTCTAATAATCCTATTGAAAATAACTTAATGTAGTTTGGAATGGATTAACTCAGAGAATCCGTAATACCTTCCAGGGATCACTACTTCCATTTCTAAATGCTCATAGACATCTGTTTAATAATCCACTCTAGAATTTTGCTGAGAGCTGAGATAAAACTCAATAGTTTGGGATTTTGAAGTTTTTCTCTTGCCTTTTTTAAAAAATAATAACAATAGCAACCACTTACATAGCAGTTACTCTGCATCAAGCATTATTCTAATATGCAGATAAACTCACTTAATTCTAGTAGCAACAACTCTTATCACGTAGGGGTTCCTACTGCAGTCATTTCATACATGACCGATGAGGTGACTAAGGCACCAAAAATCCAGCACAGACAAGTTAATTTAACATGGGCAGAGCTACACAACTAGAAAGTGAAAGACTCAAGATTTCCACCCAGGCAGTCTGGACAATTGTCCACCTGTAGTTTTCTGTTATTCTCCTGTTCACTGTAACTCTTCCTATGATTATCAGCAGTGCTTCCTCATATCTGCAAATTCACTCAGTGTCCAGTCATCAGGCTCATATTTCATCATTTCTTATCCCATCTAAGACACAGTAGATACAGCTTCTCTGTGTCACTTTCCTTATCATGCCTCTTTAAAAGAAATCTGCACTGGTTTCAAAGAGATAAATACAATGAAATGTTTCAAAAATGAGAAATCATGCCTGATGATAAACTTGCTGCGACTCTGATCCAGAACACTGTCCTAATTTCATGCAAGTTAAAATGTAGAGGTCAACATTAGTCACTTAGCTTCCATTAGTTTGCCAAAAGAGATAAAGGATTTCCTATTTGAAAGCTCTAAGACAACTGTCTCATATAGGAGCTTTATATAGAGGCATTTGGTGGTGATGGACAATATCCTCAATGAGAGATAACAAAGCAAACACAAAAACATATATCTTGCTGTTTAACCTCCCATAAAAATCTAAACATAACACAAAAACATACACCTAAAAAAAAAACCCACTGCGGTCGAGTCAATTCCGACTCATAGCAACCCTATAGGATGGAGGAGAACTGCCCCACAGAGTTTCCAAGGAGCACCTGGTAGATTCGAACTGCCAACCTTTTGGTTAGCAGCCTTAGCTTTTAACCACTGCGCCACCTGGGTTTCCAAAATATACACCTACTCCTCGCTTATCTACATGGTTAGGTTACAAAGACAAGGTCGTTATGCAAAAATCAACGTTATGTGAAAATAGAGGATGACCACATTCGGATCACAAAATGGAGGATGACTACATCATTACATAACTGCCAAATTACATCATTACATAACTGCCAAGCCACTGAGAATCATGGCCCAGCCAAGATGACCCATAACCTTACCACCACAGCCAGCAATACTCTCAGCTTGCACCTCAGTGTTCGTTACTGCCAGATGTATGTCGTTAATGTGCAAAATAATCAGACAGATTTTTACTATTGTCATAAATGTGAAATGTTGGATAATGAGATAGTAGGTCAATGAGGAATAGGTATAATAGAGAATATTAGGTAAAATAATTCAAGTAGATAATCTCCCCAAGCTCCACTATAATTAATCAATATTACACTCTAATTGGGTTACAGTCTAACAGCTACTTGGAGTACTTTTACATTTTACTATTAACTATGGATACACATGTTGTTGCTAGTTGCCATCAAGTCGATCCCAACTCACGGTGACCCTGTGTGTATAACAACTCCGAAAACCAGATTTTCAGGTGGCAGGATTAGCACTACATTATGAAAATTAAGGTGCTTAGTGTATATTTTTCTCCAGGTATGGGCAGCTGAATCCCTTTCCAAAACAAGGGTATCACTGGTCAAAGCCTGCATTCTTCTCTGGATAACCATCTGAAGCAGTGATTAATTGAGAGTCAAAATTTCCAGACTTCAGGAATCCTTACAGAGTGCTCATGGTAATTATAAAAATAATACCTAAACTCTATGGGGCAGTTCTCCTCTGCCCTACAGAGTCACTATGAATCGGAATCAACTTGATAGCAACGGGTTAATACTTACATAATGCTAGAAAGAATTTTGCAAAATAAATATGCCAGGCACTGTTCTAAGAACGTGACTTATGTTAATACATTTAATCCTCAAAATTTACCTGAGGTAGGTATTATTTTCTCTGTAGATGAGATAACCGAGGCATATACCAAGTTGTTCCCAAATAAGCAGCAAAGCCAGGATTCGAACTCATGCCCTCAAACTCCAAATGATTCACCATCACAGTACCAACTGTACAAACTTACTTGAAGGTAATTGAACTGTACTATCTAAATGTAAGGAACCTTGGTGGTGTAGTGGGTAAAGCAATCGACTGGTAACAGGGAGGTCAGCAATTTGAAACCACCAGCGGCTCTGTGGGTGAAAGGTATGGCAGTCTGCTTCCATAAAGATTTACAGCCTCAGAAACCCTATAGGATTGCTACAAGTCAGAATCAACTCGATGGCAATGGGTTAGTAGTAGTGATCTAAATGTAAAAGGTAGGTAGTCTCATATGTTGAAACCAGTCTACCTTTAAGTATTTATTTTACAGAAATCCATAGCTCATTCTGCATGTTTGCTGAAGCAGTATCAAAATATTCTGTAAATCCTAAAATTAAAAAAAAAAATGCACACATACACAGACACACATACACACGCGATACACAGACTGAGAAGGCAGTAGTTAAATAAATGAGGCACACACATACCATAAAATATACATCCAAAACCAAACTCATTGCTGTTGAATTGATTCTTACTGATAGTGACCCTACAGGACAGAGTAGAACTGCCCCACCCACAGGGTTTCCAAGGAGCACCTAGTGGATTCAAACTGCTAACGTTTTGGTTAGCAGACAATCTCTTAACCACTACGCCACCAGGGATCCAAAAAATATGGTCCATGGTGAACTAGGCAAAAAAATAAGCAAACTAAAGAACAGTATGTTCAGAAGGAACATGTGTGAAATTGAATGTGATGTACGTATGGACACACTCCAAATCCTCCCCACACATTCAGACCACATAAAAATATTCAAACAGTTAACAATTGTTACACTGGAGTGTGACAGAAAAACAAAGGCTGAAATAGGAAATTTTTTTTTATATATTTTTGTATTTAGAAGCACAAATTACTTTCACAACTGTCATGGATTGAATTATGTCCCCTGAAAAATCTATCAGCTTGGTTAGGCCATGAGTGATGTCCTCCATTTTGTGATTTTCCTATGTATTATAAATCATAATCTTTGCCTGTGGTTAAAAGGATTAGCAGGGGATTGTAACACCACCCTTACCGAGGTCACCTCCCTGATTCAAGGTAAAGGGAGTTTCCCTGGGCTGTGGCCTGTACCATCTTTTATCTCTCAAGAGATAAAAGAAAGGAAAGCTAGCAGACAGTGGGGGACCTCATACCACCAAGAAAGAAGCACCAAGTGGCAGAGCATATCCTTTGGACCTGGGTTCCCTGTGCCTGAGAAGCTCCTTGACCATGGGAAGATCAAGGACAAAGACCTTCCCCCAGAGCCAACAGAAAGCCTTCCCATGGAGCTGACGCCACGAATTTGGACTTGTAACCTCCCAGACTGTGAGAAAATAAATTTCTCTGTTAAAGCCATCCACTTGTGGTATTTCTGTTATGGCAGCACTAGGTGACTAAAAACAAAACCAAACCCAGGGCCATCAATTCCGACTCATAGTGACCCTATAGGAGAGAGTAGAACTGCCCCATAGAGTTTCCAAGGAGTGGCTGGTGGATTCAAACTGTCGACCCTTTGGTTAGCAGCCACAGCAGTTAACTGCTACGCCACCAGGGTTTCCATGACTAAAACAACCTTTAAATTACATACTTATATAACGTATGTTATAATAGTTTATAAAGGAGCCCTGGTGGCGCCATGTTTCAGCACTCAACTGCTACCCAAAAGATCACCAGTGGCTCTGTGAGAGAAGAAACCTGGCAATCTGCTCCCGTAAAGATTTCAGTCTGGGAAACCCTATGGGGAGCAGTTCTACCCTGTCCTACAGGGTTGCTATGAGTGGGAATCAACTCTATGGCACACAACAACAATATATAATTTATACAATTTATGCATAGATTACCATTATATAATCTTTAATTGGGGCCCCGGTGGCCCAGTGGTTAAGAGTTCAGCAGTTCAAATCCACCAGTCACCCCTTGGGGCAGTTCTACCCTGTCCTATAGGGTTACTATGGGTCGGAATCGACTCAACAGCAACAAAAAAAAAAAAGAAAAAAATTTCAGTCTTTATTCACTGATTTAAAAATGAGTTCCAAAACAAAAATGAGTACTCAAACTAATATACCCCATGCTGTAAAGTACAGTAGAAAAAAATATAGAGGTAGACTGAATTTTTTCTAAAGCAAAGATGACTCATCATTCAATCACTCAGGAAAATTCTTCAACGTTATTCTCACAGATTAGACTTAACTGACATAGCATCCAGATTTATCTGCCAGAAGGAATTAGTTGTGAAATACATCTTCAGATAATCGTATAAAATGCCTTGTTACATGGAATTATTTGATTCTGACCACTTAAATGTTGAAGAATGACAAAGACAATGATGTTGTTTTGTCACAGGTAGTAATAAGACATTTCTCCTACTACCGTTAGACAACAGTATCACCTCCTTGATAATTCATTGATTTAACAAATATTTACCAAGCACACACATCCACCAAAATGAAATACAATAAAACTCTCTCAGGAGGTTCATCGCCCTCTCTGGAAACACTTATTCTCTGGTTTACAATGGGGGAGGAGAGGGTGGCAAACAAATTAATTTCCTTAGAAATGGATTTAAGAAACAAAAAAGGACTAAGCCACGTCTTCTTTCATATTCATTTAACATGCTAATCTAGCTACACAGAAAAGACCCCTGCCTATCCTATTTCCAGTCATGGTATTCTAATTCAGACTCTAGGAAAATACTGATCTTCACGGATTTTTGTTGCTGTTGTTCACTACTGGTGGCGCAATGGTTAAGAGCTTGGCTGCTAAGCAATAGGTTGGTGGTTATAACCTACCAGCAGCTCCATGGGAGAAAGACCTGGCGATCTGCTCCCATCAAGATTACAGCCTAGGAAACCCTGTGGGGCATTTCTACTCTGTCCCGTAGGGTTGCTGTGAGTCAGAATCAACTTGATGGCGCACAACAACATGTATCTCCAGTGCCTGGCACGTGATAGGTGTTTAATAAAAACTTACCTAATGAATGAAAGCAAGATGAGCAAATAACAACAAAGTATTGATATTCTGAATTTACTGCTCTCTGTGTACAACTCCCTATTTCTTTCTTCTGAAAAATACCCTTTCCCTTTTTGATTTGAATGGGAGCTGCTATATTCTTGTAGATGGTGCAGAGTTGCCCACTAGCAATGAGGTGGAAGGGTGGCAGGGGTGGGGCATACAAAGAGGGCCAATCATGGATCTACCCCAGGATACATACTCCTTAAACTCAAGAAAACAAATCTCAGTTGCTTTCTGGTGATAGGACCATGGGATGAGACCTTCAGATTTGCTGGAAGCCAGGTTACTAGGCATGTGGAAGAAGCCAAACTCAGAAAGCAAGGCTCCTGTACCGAGAGAGTCCTGGATACATTCACTCCTTCTATCCAGGTGTTACTGAAAACCTGTTATTTTCCTATATGGGCTTAAAATATACCCATCTTCCAAAAAAACTCTCCTTTTCACTAAATTGATTAGAGTTGAGTTTTAGTCACTGGTCAAAGGCACCTCAAAAGAAAAGCCTGGCATTCTACCTCTGAAAGATCACGGTCATTGAAAACCCTATGGAGCACAGTTCTACTCTGAAACACATGGGGTCGCCATGAGTTGGAATCAATGCAACACGAATTGGTTTGGTTTGTTTGGTTTTTTAACCAAACGTTCATGACCAATATGTGTTTATTATTCTCATTATTAAGCCCACAGTTGTCTCCTTTCATAGAACGTAAAGAGTACAAAATAAATAATAAATGCTTCTAAGTCAGATGTTAATTTTGTCTAACCTCTTTAAAAGATGAAAAAAGAATAGCAATTGCTAAAATCTACTTCTTCATCACTAGTAACCCAAATTCTCAATGAATTAACATTTTGATAGAGTGTTACCCCTTTATTAAATATACACTTTGACCCACCCAGAGGCAATACCTAAAATATTAAACAATTTTGCAACATTAGAGACCCACCAGGCAAAGCTATAAATAATTCTAGTAGTAAAAGGTCTTCACCTAGAACTCTAGTGAGTAATAGCTGAAGGAATTCCTGAGTCCCAGTCTTCAAAAAGAGGGCTATCATTTTAAAACTATGAAGGAGGCATACTAGGATTTTAGAGATATGACCAGAGACCTTCTACAAGCCAATAGATTTATGTGATGTGTGCGTCCTTCTTTATAATTGAAGTCATATGTAAAAATCTACTATAAAGGTTTATATTAAAACCAAGTCAAAGATCTCCCACCCGAATTTACTATACTCAAGTAATCACGATACAATTAAAATAACTGCATCAAAATTTATGTTAAGTTCTTCTGGTAATTACTTTTATACCCTATTTGAAGTGCGTGCTACCCATTTTAATATTAGCCAAGTATTACAACCCTTTCCATCCTACTGCCCTTCCTAGTCCTATTTCTTGAACTACATGCTAGAGGAATGAAAGCCATATTTGTCAGGGCACAAAGCAAACAGAACTGGTTTCAATCAGCCAATATTTGTTGATATGAAATACAGGCTGAGTCTCTTTAAAGAGGCAATAGAGTATTAAAACTTCCCTTTGCCAACAAAAGATTCTTTATGAAATCACATAGTCCCTGTTGCTTTCTAGCCTTCCTTACTCGTGATTTTACCAGTAGAGTTCTGCAAACAATGTAGCTCGGAGATCATTATACCATATTAAGTGTTAAAATGAAGAAAAACGATTATTTCTGATGTGATCAAAAATCCATCCCTTTCAAACAAATACATTGTAAGAGTTACCTATTAACTACCTCTAATTAGCACGTAACAAAAAGTCATATATTTTTCCCAAAGGTTGCCATTCCGCATGATTAAATTACACCTGAAGATAAATTAGGCCAGATGTTTTTCTCTTAGATTCACCCAACTACATGCAGTAGACACTAGGCCCACAAGGAATAAACCCTGCCAGTGCTAGCTACCTATTGGAAAAGCTTTGAGAGTGCTGTTAAGGACCCTGACATTCAGCTTTAAGAGATAACTACACCTGCCATCAGGTATAGAGAACACAAAGGAGAGCAAACATCTGGATAATCTCTATGTATCCAGGTGCAAAGAGAATATAAATGTAAAACACAGCAGCCCCATATTATCGCAAATTAAAACAGGAAGATGAGGTTCTGTTTTGTGATACTAGGAATTCAGAGGTGGCCTTGTCTGTAATAATTATAGTAAGTGGCTATACTCCCATTTAAGGGCCCGAAGCTTTCAAGATAAGGAATTCACTGTGAAAATCAATGTCTTCTGCAGCTAAATTAAGCCATAATAAGATATATATAATATATACAAAATGTAACATGTAAGGGGTTGTACATTTACAACTCTATTACCTATTGTAGAAAGGAGTTCCTAGAAAATTCTAGGAAAACATAGTTTTGAGCTTTTGCTTCATAGCATGGAACAGATATGGTCGCATACTGGTGAGTTAAGGGTTGGAGAGACCTTGTTCATCTGATTTAAGATGCATATGTTCAACACATTTCTTGTGGTATGAATGTATGCAGGCTTTCAAGTTTTTGCTTTTTTTTTCTTCCCCTACATGAAGGGGTAGGACTCAACGGGGAGCCCGTCAGCTGTCAGGAGTTTCTATATACTGCATCTAGAGAAGGGTGGAAACTGGTGGGAATCAGCCCGAGGGCAACTGAGCCTTCAATGGAAGGGAAATATAGACAGGAATCTCTCAGACAGACTGGGAAATATAATCCATTAGTGGGGGGTTTTCTCTCTACCAGCATGTCCATAAGCAGAACAAAAAATGAGAGCGAAAGGGATACTGTTACACTGTTTGCTTTCCTCTTCTCAATGGTGTGGAAATCTGGCCATACCTTTTTAATGAAGCACAATTTGTCTGGACTCGGGAACTTGAACTCATTTAAAACGTCCAGGTGCCCTTTTTCTATCTCGGAACCTGATTCCTCATTAACCATAATTGTTCATCGGCGCTTTCTAGTTAGAAAACTGTCCTCCACAGTAGAGAGACTGGAGGAAAAACAACCATTACATAATCAAAAATATAACTGGAATTATTTTAAGATGGAATACAAGGGAATTTTCTTTCTAATGAAAATTCACACTTGTTTATTGTTACTATCATAACAAAACAAATTTTATTAGAGTACTACTATTTGCTTTTCCATCATTCATTCTTTGGAATCACACCTTTTATATGCTTAGAATTCTTCTCGTCCTAAAACTGCCTGTTACTGCTACTCAGTATCAAAAGAATAAAAGATAAAACTTCATGTAAAGATGGATTGGGTTTAGGGTGCAGACTGAACTAATTAAAAAGGAGCCCCATTCTCATGTGTTTAACTTTCATTCCAAAGCATAAATTCCGCAGAGGAATATTTTACAAATCGATTTTTAATGTAATGGAGATAAAAAGAAAACTTAGCCTTGTTTGTTTTACCAGACTCACTAAGCAAGTAATCATATATTTAGTGTCTCATAAACAAAAAAAAAAAGTATCCTAGAATGAAAACACCTGCTTTGCTATAAGAACTACATCTGTCAGGACAGGCTGGGATATACAACAGTCCAAACTAACCCTAAAATCTCAGTGGGTTAGAACAAATGCTTATTTGTCACTCACATCTACATGCCAACCAAGAACAAGGTCGATCAGATGTTCAGCCTCTATCTTGACACCTATTTCTGTGATCAACACAACAAGGAAATATAGTAAATCACACACTGGTATTAAAAGTTTAAGGCCAGAGATAAGAAAACAACCCACATAGTCATGCCTAACTTCAAGGTGGCAAAGAAGTACAATCCTAAGGAGAAGAAATGAAGTAACCATCCATCCACCAACTTGCTGACTGTACAGGAATATCTAGTTGTCCATGTATTAAAGACAGAGAAAGAATTCTTTAACATAGTAGATGGTTTTTTTCCCCTGGAGGTTCTACCCAATACCATTAAAGATATATGCATGCGTGTACCACACACACATCAAGAAAAAAAAAATAACAAAACAATAAATTTTATTAAAGTCCTACTGTTTCTTTTTTCCTCATCCATTCTTCAGAATGATACCTTTTATGTGCTTAGAGTTTCTTCTTGCCCTAAAACTACCTACCCCTATTACCCACCACCATGAGAAGAAAAGATAAAATTTCATGAAAAGATGGACTGAGTTTAGGGTGTAGACTGGACTAATAAAGGAGCCTCATTCTCCACTGCAGCTTTTAACAAATGAAAAAATGTGTTTAACTTTCATAAATCTCGCATTTCCCACCAGGAAGTTGAGCTCAGTAAATAGTGAATTCAGAAACAAAGCAGAAGCATTAGGTGAATAAAAGGAAATGCAATTTATGCATTTATCCACTGATTTTTTTTTTTTCTTTTTGACAGTCCATCTACTCCTATTTCGTTACTGGAACTTTGTTTGTGAAGGTAGCATTAGCTACAGAGTGACAAGACAGACACGTAAAAATTGGAGAAAGGATGAGAATAACGAGATAATACTTGTTTAACAGTGCCTTTATTTCTCTTTCTCATTCCTTCATTAAAGATCCAGGTGGATACAGGCCAAATGTGTTTGTCCCTTTATATACAGTAGGCCTTTGCCCAGGGTAGGCCATGAATAAACATCAACTCTCGGTACCATCCACCTCCACCCAAATTGAAAAGGTATGACTAGATTTCCACAAGGTTGAGGAGAATAAGAAAGAAAGGGAAAAAGAAATCTTCTGCAGCACCATCTTTGTTCCATTTAGGCTCTAGCAGAGTAGAAGGGTTGTTAGATGAATAAACAAGAGATTATAGCAATAAAACCATGATGTCCATAGAATTCTACATGAAATAAGGAGTCATTATCTGGTGCTGACTTTATCTCAATTTTTAGAAGGATGAATGAGGATTTGCTCTATAAAGAAACTTGGCTCTCTTTTGCTAACATTTGCAAAGGGCCATGGCCAATTCTATGAAGAAAACTGCCATTTTAGATAATGAATAAAAAATTTTACTTACACCCAGAAAGTACTTGGGGGCTTCATCCAGATATATATATTGTAGTGAGTTAAATCCTAAATAGTACTCGGATCCTGAATTGTGTTAACCTATGTTATAAATATTACATACAGGTTATTCATATTCACATACATAACTAAAAAAGCTGGTCTGCGGGGAAAATAGAACACAAACTATCCATGGCAACATCTAGCCTCTAAATCAGGGAAGTAGGTTTCAGTGAAAAAAGAACCAAAGAAATCTTTAGCATTTTTACAATCACTCCCTTTTTTCTAATGCAAAACAAATATCATAAAAATAATACCAGAAAGAATGAATGAGAAAGTACCTACACTGGTACAGCTAAAGGCCTAAAAAAAAAAACTAAAATTGGGCAGACATGGATTTAAACCATTGTTCCTCCACTTACCAGCTAAGCAAGTTAATTCACCCTCTCAGTAGCAAAGGTGATGATACTTATTTGTTTTCCCAGCATATTTTCCATCTGCCTCTATTGGCGCTTTAAGGAAATTTTCACCTGTTCCATGTGATCGTCGTGTGGGAATCAACCATGTTCCCTGACCCAGTGTGGAGGGATCGGCATAGCAGCCAAGAGGACCAAATGGAGTTGGAGTCTTCCCTGAGATTGACTTTTTTTTTTTTTTTAAGAGACATTCTCTTTATACTGGTGTGGCTAAGCTTGAAGGATGAAGGTCAGTGGTGCCAGTAACCACCTTGCCCAAGACATAGTTACAACCCTTCCTGCAATATAAAGTTGAGGAAAAACATCAAAGACAAAAACAAAAGAGAAAGCAAATACCATGATGACATTTTATACCTCCCTACATACATTCAACAACTGTGGTTGGCCCTTGGATTTCTCAGTTATGTGAGTCTTTCTGCTTAAATTGGCTTGAGTTAAATTTATGTCACTTGCAACTGAAAGAAACTCAACAAAGAGACTCTCTAAATCTCAATTTCTTCTTTTGAAAAATGAGGGTAATATTACAATACATTTCCTAGGTTTGCTCTCAGGATTGTTATAATGCATATAACAAGTTTAGTGTAATGGTAAGCATGTAAGTACCCATTAAGTGTTAGCTTTTATTAGCCATTACTATTCACTAGTGATAAAGGTAGTACTGTACTCCAGTAACAGTAGCGTTTCTATAATAACTGATACTATCCTATCATTACATCAGATCCCTGCTCTCTCAAGAGAGAGAGGCTATGAACCAAGCTTATGAATATTTTACTTACATGTGTAAGGGGAGATTATCTACTTTGCAAACAGTTCCAGTCTGTGTTGTAAATCAGTGTACTAGATAATTCTTTGGAAGATTTGATAGATCAGTGTGCCTCATTAAAATCCAACATATAAAAAGATTACTTTCAGGTTGCTGAATTTCTACTACACTGCATAACTTGAAATTTACAGAGAAGAATTTCATTTGGGACTTAAAGACCTCTTCCCCCTCCCCCCCATTTCCCAAAGGTCAAGCTGTGTATCTTATTTCATTCACATGGGAACCAACACATTAATAGGAGGAACAGACTTTTTTCCAGTATTATTAGTTATGATATATTATTATTCTATTAAATTATTATCCCAAAGAAATAAAAGGTGCCACAAGAGGGCTGAAAGTAGATAGAAACTTTCAAAAACCATTTAATTCATTCTTGGAAAATGTGATCCATTCTCAGAATTATACAATTTAGCAGTGACACAGAAATTAATCAAGAGGACATACGTTTTAGGGAGAAGCTGCTCTCCATTTCTACATATCTGTTGAAAAGTTTTGAAAGCTTGCTTGGTTCTTACAGCTCCCTTAGAAATCATCTTCAACTCAACTATAATAGGCACCAACTTAATTAGACAAGGAAGTGAACAACAAATTATAATATATGGTCACAACAAAAGTCACAAAGTACTTTAGGAGCATCCAAAAGCTTCAAAAAGGAAGCTGAAATCTGAAGGTGGCCTAGGAATTTACCAGATAAAAAGAAAACTAAAGGTGAGGAGAGAGGATTTTACCAACAGAAAGAAGAACATGTACAAAGTCCAGGTAAAACGTGGAACAATGTGATCAGTTCAAATCAAAGATCTAACAGTGCTTTGTGGGGCTGGAGTTCAGAATACCAGGGGCAGGAGAATCAGACAATGAGACAAGCAGCCAGGAGACATATTTAAAGTGTTTTGAAACAAGCAGGGCCTGTACTCTTAGAGTAATGGGAAGCGATTAAAAGATTTGAAAAAATAAATATTCTGGATACTTTCCATTAGCTCTTCCAGATTCACTCTCTACCTTCTCCCCCCAGCGCTGTGCCCCAGGAAGCTGAGTCTATGAATTTCCTCAATGTCCTCTGGCTTCTGAATGGGTTCAGCCTAGAGGAGACACCAACTAGAGATGAGAGAATGGAAGCAAAGAGGAATGAGAGTATTGATTTCCATGGGTCCCCCACAGCAAGGGTAAGGGCTAGTAGTGACTATGTTCCACTACTTAGGGCCACAGTTTCTGTCAGATAGCCTTCCCCTACAATCTCAGCCCACATCACTGCAGTGACCATTCCCTGCCCTTCTGGACCATCAAGTTTAAGGGAGGTAACAGCTTCCTGCTGTTGCTATCCCTGAAATGCCTCATTATCCCTTGTTCTCTTTTTACTTTGCCCTAACTTTCTTCAATCACTCCTTTAAGAATATGCCTTCTGCTTCCTGCTGAGACTAAGATGGATGCCAGAGGGTACCATAAACCACTGATCTTTAACTAAGTGGTTATGGATGCAATAAGGAGAATGATCCTGTGTCGAGGCAGGTCTAGAGTCAGCAAGACCAGTCATAAAGCTGTGGCAACAACTTGACAAGAAGATGGAAGCTACAAGAATTGTTTCAGATTTATATTAACAAATAACTATTGTTACTATAAGTCTGAAATTTGGGAGAAAGATCATTAACTGGCATCTTATAATGACACACACTATACGAGGTACATTATATGCATTATCTTGTTTAACTCTTCCAACCACCCTCCAAGGCAGATGCTACTATTATTCTTTCTTATTAGACAAAGAAACAAAGATTGGGAGATAATAACTCCTCCAAGCTCAAACACATAGTAAGTGGAAGAATTGGGACTCAAACACAAATTTATCTAACTTTTAGGTCCATCCCTGATCTATACTGTTTCTCAATTCCTATATAACCTGAGTTAAGATATATGATAGTTGAAATAGAAGTACAGGACTGAATAATAAGGATTTGAAGATCTGAAGACAAGCAGATAAAATTGGCAGGACTCAGTGATTTACTGAATAGAAGGAGGAAAACAGAAGAAGGCATTAAGACGCCGAGAATGTTTCCAGCTTCAACAACTGTGGATGGTGGTAGTTTTCACTGAGAAATGAAAGATGGAGAAGAACTGCTGGAAGAAGGAGGTGGGAAGTCTTGTTGGATTTATTATTGCTATGAAAAATGCAAATACAGATGTTTCTACTACAGGAATTGAAAGGGCCATATTCACCTTCCCATCACTTCCTAACAGCTAAGGTGGAAATCTGGGATGTAGAGTCTGCCAATGAGATGGTTCTGCCTAGGAATTTGAGAAACAGAGCAGATAAAAACATTGGCAGTAATAGCAGCATCCTATGTCAGCACTGAGTCAGTCACAGTGTTGACCATTAGTGGCGACTGTGTTGCCCACAGTAATGTCCCAACTATTCTACCATGACCTCGTCTGTGTATTTTTGCGGTCCAGTTTCCACGGATACCTATTTTCCAAGGCTGGGACTTCACAGCCTTCCTGATGGTTATACAAATTACTTTATAACCTCCAAAAAACTCATTTTCTACTTAAATTAGCCAGAGCATTTTCTGTTACTTGCAAGAATCCTGACTGATAGTCAACACATTCATCTCTGCATCCAGTTCAGTATCAGGTGAGTCTCTTTACCACGATTCTGAAATCATTCCAACCCATAAATGTGATACGCTAGATGTACTAGATGCTGAGTGTACTCTTAGAAGACTTCAAAGAATTCATGGTCTAGTGAGGATACAATGCAATAAGTAAGTTCTGTACCACAACATGATTAAAATTTTCAGAGCATAAAAAAAGGCAACAATTAAGTATACTCTAAATACTAAGCAGAATAAATAAATCCAAATCCACTCGCAAACATCTAAGACACAACATTAAAATAACAACTGCCAGATACAAAAAGGATATTACAGGTATCCCCACTTTTTGAAAGTTTGCCTTATACAACTTCGCTTTTACGGAAGACCTACATTAGTACCTGTTTTCACCAACTGAAAGATATCCAAAGAGGATTTTTGCTTTTACGGAAATAGCGTTCATTGCTTTATAGCAAGCCATTAAAGGAGTGCATACCCCGAAGAGTAAGAGTGGCATCACCAAGCTCCTTCCCCAGAAACTACGCTCAGCATCTCAGGTTTTACTACATGTTAGTGTTATTTTAGGTTTATGTGTTATTTGGTATGATTTGGTAGGTTTTTTTTTTTTTTTTTTGAGTCTGGAATGCTTAAAAATTTTTTCCATATAAATTCATGGCAATTGCTTCTGTTTTATGCCATTTTGGCTATCGAAAGGTCTCATAGGAATGCTCTACTTTTGGATAGCAGGGGAAACCTGTACCCCCAAAAGAACTAAGCTCACAGTCGATGCCACATCACATTGCGTGAATACAATGAAGAAACAATTCCAAAATACTGAGGATAAAAAAACTGCCAACCTAGATTTTTATAACCAGCTAAATTATAATTCCAATTACGATTCAAAGGTGAGAGCAAGATAGGATCTGTTTTTTCCTACTAAGTTTCTGTCTCTTTTTTAACGTTATTTTTGTGTGTGTGCTTTAAATGAAAGTTTACAGTTCAAGTTAGTTTCTCATACAAAAACTTATACACACATTGTTACGTGACCCTAGTTGTTCTCCCTATAACGTGACAGCACACTTCTCCTTTGCACCCTGTATTTCCTATGTGCATTCAACCAGCTCCTGTCCCTTTCTGCCTTCTCATCTCACCTCTGGACAGGAGCTGACCACTTAGTCTCATGTATCTACTTGCGCTAAGAAGCACACTCTTCACAAGTATCATTTTATATCTTATAGTTTAGTCTCATCTTTGAAGAGTTGCCTTCAGGAGTGGTTTTAGTTTTGGGCTAACAGAGAGTCTGGGGGCCATGTCTTCTGGGGTCCCTCCAGTGAATTTGAGTTCTGCACCCCACTTTTCTCCTGCTCCATCAGGCACTCTCTGTTGAGTTCCCTGTCAGGACAGTCATTAGTGGTACCAGGCACCATCTAGTTCTTCTGGTCTTATGCTAAAGGAATCTCTGGTTTATGTGGCCCTTTTTGTCTCTTGGGTTCATATTTTCCTTGTACCCCGGTGTTCTTCATTCTCCTTTACTTCAGGTGGGCTGGGGCCAATTGATGCGTCTTAGACAGATGCTTGCTAGCTTTTAAGACCCCAGGCACCACTCACCAAAGTGGGATGCAGAATATTTTCTTAATAAACTTTGTTATGCCAATTGACCTAGATGTTCCCTGAAACCATGGTCCCCAGACCCCCGGCCCTGCTACACTGTCCCTTGAAGTGTTTGGTTGTATTCAGGTTTTTGTTTTTTTTTTTTTAATGAAAGCCGTGCTCAGTTTTGTGAAGATATCTCTTTTTGAACTGTAATCCACGTGTTTGGGGAATAATGCTTCTAAGGGCTATTTTTGATCCCTTTTGTAAGCCAGCCTTGACTGTGCTCAGATTTAATTTATAAGTTTAGGAAGGAGTTGGGGGGGGGGAGGATGTGGCTATCTGTGGACCTTTTAAAATTTTCTTATTTAAATCTTATAACTGCATGTGAAGCCAAAATTATCTCAAAATAAAAAGTTCCATAAAAGGATTTTTAAAAAGGTGAGGGAAAAACAAAGCCATCTTAGACATACAATGACTAAAGTGTTTATTTTACAGATTGTCACTTTAAAAAAAGTTGTTGAAGGTAATTTAGAAAAAAAGGGGAGTGTTATACAAGAAATAAAGTTAAGCATAGTTGATAAAATATGTTGATAAACATTAATTACTGTTAATAGCAATTAGTTTTTGTGTTTAAAGAGAATATAAAATAAATTTAAGAATATAAAAAAATAGCTGCAAGATGGGAGGGCTGGTGTGGTTCATAATGAGCAGAGCATGATAAATTCTGCATATTGTTAGGGAAAACAATCACAGACCACTTTAAAAAAAAAAAAGTGTTGCCTATATTTAAAAAGGCTTCCCATGACCAAGGAGCCCTGGTGATGCAGTAGTTAAACACACGGCAGCCAACCAAAACATCAGTGATTCGAACCCCACCAGCCATTCCACAGGAGAAAGATATGGCAATCTGATTCTGTGAAGATTTACAGCCTTGGAAACCCGGTGGGGCAGTTCTACTCTGTCCTACAGGGTCACTTTGAGTCTGACTCAGTGGCAATGGGTCAGTGGGTCCCATGGCCAGTTAGACTTCAACTTAAAGATAATCACAGAGGGCAGAGCAAAATGGCAAAGAACAACAAATAAAAACAGGCACAGACTGAGATCTCGGAGCTCTGGCCAGCAGCTAAGATGTTGGAAAGTCAGGAAAATGTTCACTGGCTCCTGAAGTAAAGCATTTAGCACAAAATGTTAGCTATTTTTATTATAATTATATAATTTTCCATTTTTTAATTATGTAATTTTGAAAATTATGTATTTAAAAAAATTAAAATGGAACTACATTACAGGAAAAATAAAGGTAATCAGAAAGTTTATAAGCAGAGAAATGCCTAAATAAGATCAGATCTGTTTTTTAGAATGATAATATCAGTAAGCAAAATTTGGAAAAGAGATTAGAGACAAAACTAGTTGGAAGATTAGAACTTGATAAACTGTAGCAAATAAAAAGGAGGGCTACATTTAAGCTACATTTAGGAGACAAAACTGACCACTTTCCATATACACCAAGGGTTTAAGTACACATAGATAAGTCCCTCCTAGGCAGGAATGCTGTCACATTCTTCCTGGTGTGCCCAATGCATGACTCATTAGTGGGAGGTTTCCGATGAATGTTTAACTGGACTGGATAATTTCATTTGAAATATCTATAGTACATAAACAATAAGAATTATTAACCTAAGTCTGAAAGTTGGGGGAAGATCAGAAAGAAGTCCTCATCATAGGAGAACTACCATTGGGATGGGTGAAATTGCCCAAGGAGAAGGGGACAGTGAGAATAAAATGGAGGGGAATGGACAGAATCCTGACCAATATCAACATAGAGAGATAAGTAAAAGGAGAAGAGGACCCTAAAGTGAACTGGGAAGAGTAAGAAGAGTGATTGGAAGAGAACAAGGACAGTTCTCAAAGAAGCTAAATTTTTTTTTTTTTTTTTTTTTACTTAATTGAACTAAACAGAAAGGATTTGGAAGAACACTAAGAAAACTTCTGGTTGCAAGTTTTTATGATATGACAGCACAGTTTTTAAAGGAAGGGGATTTTTTTTTAATACTTTTTTAAAATAATAGATAGCTGAGTGAGTGAGGCAGGAAACTTGAGAGTTGAGACAGAGCCCCCACAGTACTGTATACTTTACCTGGCTTCCTCCCCTACACTGTTGTACTGAAAACCCCTTTCCTTTGCTGGGCTCCCCTCCAACCCCAGCTCTGCATTTAAATCCTGCTTCTGCTTGGAGGTTATATGTAAACCCCACTGCACCTGCATAGCATGATTAAGAATGTTGCTGATATAACTTGTATGAACTCCCCCTACATCTACACCCCTTCAAAAGTAACTTGCCTGCCCGTCCTTGGCAAGCAGTCTTGGCAGCAGCAGCTCCAACTGACTCCTTTGCTAGAACAATGAAATAAAGGTGTCTTTCCTGTTCTCTCACCTAATTCTCTCATTTATTGGCCAGTACGAGTCATGCCGAGCTAAAACCTGGGGTTTCCACCCAGTAACATTTCTGGTGAGCCAGCCAGGAGCCATCTGCTTGGTTCCTGAGGTGAATCGGAAAGCAGACAAGCCCCGATGCCTGGCACCACCAGAGGATTTCTCCTGGAGACCTTGGAGCAGCTCTGAAGGTCAATGTCCTCTGGGACCGAAACAATGGCTCTGTGAGAGACAGGAAACCTGCCTGGGTTGTTTGGTAAGTGCCTAGGTAAGGCCTTAGAAGAGTCCCAAGAAGCGGGAGAAATTGACCATGGAGGGCGTTAGGAATCTGAGGATATTTAGTAAATAACAGGGTAATTCCAGGGTAAGGCCTTAGAAGAGTCCCAAGCAGCAGGAGGAAATGACTGCTGAGGGCATAAAAGGGTCAGGATCCTGTTAAGTTGGTGCCCCTGATTAGCTTGTGTGAGTTTTTAAGTGCATGTATCCAGAGAATGGGAAATGTTGAAGGGATCCCGCAATGCAGCCCACTAAGATGCATCCTTAAGAACTGGGAACAGAGACTCGGAAAGACATGGCATGCCTGTCCCTTTCCCACTTTTGCCTTTTTAAATATATGTCGAATAAAACTTTTCTTTTTGCTTTACTAAACTTTGTGTTTTCACCCTACAAGAGTTAGTGGTGCGGCTGTTGCACAGATTCTAAAACCATGAATCCAGTTGACCTCAAGGCCTGAGCTGCAGAGCAGAAGCTGACAAAAAGAGAGGTCCTATCTTCTGGACCAAAGCATTCAAACTCCACATCCCCTCGACATCGATGGGGTGAGTGCTCTCAGGAAACTAGCCTTTGCTTGTTCTTTTTGTCCTTTTCCTCATGTTTTCTTAAGTTTTGTTTGGCATATTTGTTTGAAAATCTAGTTGTCTGATAAAGGAGAATCTTAGATTTTTGCTTGTTTGTTAGTTTAAGAGTGATATCTAGTAACTCTCGGTGAACTGCAGTTTAGGTCCAGATTCAGGTGTCTGAAACATTGAAGAGATAATTCTATTTTCAAAGAGCTCTAAGCCATATAAAAATTTGGGTACACGTCAGCCAGTAAAAGCCATTAGGGTGGTTGCTGGCCCTCATCATGAGCATTAAAGACTCCCGTGACAGGACAAGGTGGTCGTGAGACAGGCTAGAGTACTAGACTGCCTGCTGCCCACAAGTAAACTCCTGCACAACAAAGCAACACGTTGATCTAAGGGGCAACACTGTCCAAACTCCACAGCACTCCTCGTTAAGCTTCTTTTTGTGGCTCAGAGAAAACCTAGAAAACAGTGCTTTGTTTTGCCAAATTCTCAGGGAGAGGCAGCTCCTGACCTGTGTTAAGAAATCTGCAGGGAGAAGTGGCAGCTCCTGACCTGGTTTATAAAATTCACAGGGAGAAGTGGTAGCTCCATACTTGTTCTATGATATAGTTTCTCAATCAAGAATCACAATAATCCTCCATCTGACATTCTGGCAGTTAAAAAGTTCTATCTAAAACCTGTTATTTCCATTGAATTGAGGCGATCTTACCCAAAATTGCTATATACACTTTAAGAAACTAGAATCCCCATATTCTTGTTTTGGGTGGTATTGTTCGGTGAGTTTTATGGTCTTTCTGTCTCATTTTGTTCTGAGAGCATGCTTCTGGTTTAGAGCGTTGAGTCTAAGTTTCTGTCTCATATCATCAGGTTGGAGGCTATGGCTGAGAACTGCTGTTTTTTTTAAGGCTGTCTTAGAACCTCAGTTCTTTCCTCATCCAAGAAAAACTGTCTTCTGACTATCTTACGATTTAGATTTTTAGTAACTACATTGAAAAACTTTATGTTTAAGTCAATCTTAAAAGCAAAACCTTTCTAAATAACTTAAGCTAGATATTACATAAAATGTGTTTTATTTAAGGAAAAAAAATAATTTTGTCTTCAACTAGTAGTTTCAGAGTGGGTAAAAAAACAGACATAGGAAAAACCTGGGCGGGGGGCGGGGAGGAAGGGAGTAAAAAAGGGCTAGCCAAGAATTGATGGATTCATTTACAAAATTGCTAAAGACCTTTAGTATTTACTAGGTAGGTAGATAGCCTTTCAAAATACCTAGGCCAATTTAAACATATGTAAATGAATTGCCATGACCCAATCTTGTCTTCCATGAGTCAAGAGAGTAAGGGTGTGGTAAAATCAGGCCCCCCTCCCCCAGCCCCCAGTCTTGCTGGTCAAAAACTGATGGACTCGTTTATAAAACTGCTAAAGAGCTTTGGTATTTATTGGGTAGATGGGCTTTCAAAATGCGTAGATCAATTTCAACATACGTAAAAGAACTGGAATGGCTTAATCTTGTTTTCTACCATGAGTTAAAAATAGGGAGGGTGGGGCAACCGGTCTCCAAGATCATACAGCTTCAAAGTAGGCTTACTATGTTGTTGTTGTTGTTAGGTGCCCTCGAGTCACTTCCGACTCATAGCAACCCTATGTACCACAGAATGAAACACTGCCCAGTCCTTTGCCATCCTTCTAATCGTTGTTATGCTTGAGCCCAGTGTTGTAGCCACTGTGTCAATCCATCTCATTGAGGTTTTTCCTCTTTTCCACTGACCCTGTACTTTACCAAGTATGATGTCCTTCTCCAGGAACTGATCCCTCCTGACGACACATCCACAGTATGTAAGACGCAGTCTCGCCATCCTTGCCTCTAAGAAGCATTCTGGTTGCACTTCTTCCAAGACAGATTTGTTCCTTCTTCTGGAAGTCCATGGTGTATTCAATATTCTTCGCCAACACAACTCAAAGGTGTCAATTCTTCGATCTTCCTTATTCATTGTCCAGCTTGCACATGCATACGATACGAATGAAAATACCATGGCTTGTGTCAGGCACGCCTTAGCCTTCAAGGTGACATCTTTGCTTTTCAAAACTTTAAAGAGGTCTTTTGCAGCAGATTCACCCAATACAATGTGTCTTTTGATTTCTTGACTGCTGCTTCCATGGTTGTTGATTGTAGATCCAAGTAAAATGAAATCCTTGACAATTTCAATCTTCTCCGTTTATCATGGTGGCTTATTGGTCCAGTTGTGAGGATTTTTGTTTTCTTTATGTTGGGGTATAAATTTACAGTGAAGGCTGTGGGCTTTGATCTTCATCAGTAAGCACTTCAAGTCCTCTTCACTTTCAGAAAGGAAGGTTGTGCCATCTGCATAATGCAGGTTGTTAATGAGTCTTCCTCCAATCCTGATGCCCCGTTCTTCTTCATATACTCCAGCTTCTCTGATTATTTGCTCAGCATACAGATCAAATAGGTATAGTGAAAGGATACAACCCTGATGTACATCTTTTCTTACTTTAAACCAATCAGTATCCCCTTGTTCTGGCCGAACAACCGCCTCTTGATCTATGTACAGGCTCCTTATGAACACAATTAAGTGTTCTGGAATTCCTATTCTTCACAATGTTATCCATAATTTAAGATCCACACAGTTGAATGCCTTTGCATAGTCAACAAAACACAG
The DNA here is from genome assembly GCF_024166365.1 of Elephas maximus indicus. Classification (NCBI taxonomy): domain Eukaryota; kingdom Metazoa; phylum Chordata; class Mammalia; order Proboscidea; family Elephantidae; genus Elephas; species Elephas maximus. Next base: position 41,190,581 of record NC_064829.1, on the reverse strand, counting down.
GTAAATATCCTTCTGGCGTTGCTTTCAGCCAGCCATATGACACATTGAACATTAAAGACTGAAGACCAGACGAGTTGTGGAATGACACCACGGACATCACACATGAACGAAGCAAGAGGTCACTGAAAAGACAGGAAAGAAAGAAAAGACCAAGAGGGATGTCAGAGGAGACTCTGAAACTTGCTCTCAAATGTTGAGTAGCTAAAGCAAAAGAAAGAAATGATGAAAGAACTGAACAGAAGATTTCCAAGGGCGTCTTGAGAGGACAAAGTAAAATATTATCACGACATGTGCAAAGAGCTGGAGATAGAAAACCAAAAGGGAAGAACACACTCAGAATCTCTGAAGCTAAAAGAACTGAAGAAAAAATTCAAGCCTTGAGTTGCAATATTGACGGATTCTATGGGGAAAATATCAAACAATACAGGAAGCATCAAAAGAAGATGGAAGAAATACAAAAAGTCTTTATACCAAAAAGAATTAGTGGACATTCAACCATTTCAAAAGAGGTAGCATATGATCAGGAATCAATGGTGCTGAGGAAATCCAAGCTGCTCTGAGGGCACTGGCGAAAAACAAGTCTCCAGGAATTAACGGAATATCAATTGAGATGTTTCAACAAACAGATGCAGTGCTGGAAGTGCTCACTCATCTATGCCAAGAAATTTGGAAGAGAGCTACCTGGCCAACCAACTGGAAGAGATCCACATTTATGCCTATTCCCAAGAAAGGTAATCCAACTGCATGTGGAAATTATTGAACAATATCCTTAATATCACACAGAAGCAAAATTTTGCTGAAGATCATTCAAAAGCGGCTGCAGCAGTATATCGACAGGGAACTGCCAGAAATTCAGGCCAGGTTCAGAAGAGGACGTGGAACTAGGGCTATCACTGCTGATGTCAGATGGATCTAGGCTTACCATAGTTATCAAAAATTGGGTGGATCCTAATCATAAAAGAACTGTAAACAAGTTCTTTCTATTGTAGGGGAACTTTAAGAAGCAAAAAAAAAAAAAAAAAAATTGAAATCATAATGAGACATAGCTGAAATGGACTGGAAAAATGTTTCCAACCCTAGTCAGATACTTAAGGGTATATCCATATCAATGAATTCGTCAGATGAGAGAGACTTTGTGATTTCCAAAGCCAGTTGATAAAATCTTTATTAACAGTTATGTTTTATGGTATACAGGCTTAAAATAATTTCTAAGTCCTTTTAGGTAACATTGATGTTAAATTGAGTTAACAGATATTTGTCATAATTTAAGTTTACATACTTCTGTTTTTTACGCCACAAGCAAAAGAATGTGTGTGTGTGTGTGTGTAGACACACACACATGTCTGCTAAAGAGTATGTTCACTTTTGCCACTTTAAATGCATGTGCTATAAGAGATATGCAACAAAGACAATGTTTAAGAGGTTTAATAAAAAGAAATTTTTTTGATATAGTCAAAAGTTTTATCTAACTAACATTTAGTGATTTAATTTATGAGATTTTTAGGAGCTTTAAAGTAAAATATAAAACAAAGAATTGGGTTTCTGACAGTTAAAATGACAAAATTTTCTTTGATTTCTGAGTTTAAGGATTTTTTTTCCTTTGTGTTATCTGCCTCGAAGACAAAGGTTCAGTCTCTCATCATAATAAGATTCCTGAGTTGAAAGCCAAGCCACATGTCTTTAAGAGAAAAGGAAAAAAAAGCTAAGGTTTTTACCTTTAAGATTTTTGGTTAAATAACTTACTGTTTCTCAGTCACCTATAATAAACTCCTGACAACTTTGAAACTTCATGGAAAGCCACACACACACACAAAAAAAAAAAAAAAAAAAGTTATAAAGAAAATGTGCTATAAGTTTTACTTAATAAATTTCATATAATTTGAAACTTGTTGTCAGAATCAAGAGAAACACCTAGAAACACCTGATTCTCTTTGGGTTAAAATTTATATGTTAGTATTTCCTCTTGTGTTTTTGCCTAATAGAAAGCAAACACATAATATTATGCCATAATTTTACTATTTTTTCTTAATTGCTAGCTTGGTTGAAACTTTATCAAAGCCAATGGTTTGACTGGCGTATTCACATCATTTACCTATGAAGTTTTTGTTTGTTTCTTTACTATTCAGGTATTTAAAGATTTGGTAATCTTGGTACATCCTTAGTATATCCTGACTATATGGTATCATGTCTTCAGATTATGTATTATATCTGGAGCTCTTTAAAAATAGTCATGGTTATATTTAGAAATATTGTTATTTAAAGTTTTTTTTTTTAACTGATTTTATTCGGCCTTTATATTGTGCTTGTAATTAATTTCTATCAGGTCTTTCACTATTAGAGTATTATTTTTATAAATTAATCACGGCCATGTTAAGTTTTGTCATCTGCAGATAAGTTTTTACTTTGCTGATTTGCTGAAAACTTTCGACCAAAATATCTGAACAAAAAGATGGACTATATTGGACTTGTGAAAAGGACTGTTACTAGACTGAATAAAATTTCCAGAACTTCTATGCAGAAGCTGACAGGTTCGAGGACTGTGGCTGATCCAGAATCATGTGGAACAGAAGTCAACTACCTAAGACTGAGTAAACAAAACAGAAACAAACAAACAAAAGAAAACTATGGGTTTAATGTGGGAATACTGCTGATGTTTTAAAGTCCTACTTTCTGGATATAAGAAACCATTTTCCTTTCTCCTAAATTATTTAACTACTGGGTTTAGATATTTTAAGTCTTGAATTAGATGTTCTCTCCTAGGAACAGTTTTGTGACACTTTTACTTCTGAGAAAATGACTCGTGTTAATAGGTAAACCAAGAAGGGGCAGCTTGCCCTGGAGAAGAACACTTAGCGTGTTTTAAACTGATTAACTAAAGACCTCTAACAGGAGAGGTGCATCCTACATTATCTTGTTAATCATGTACTTTCTAACGAAAACCTGGTTGTCACATATGAATTTTTCTATACCTTCTGTTTCCTCTAGTCCTTTCCACTGCCTGTTGAGTTTACATAGGCAATCTCTTGTTTTGATTCCTGGTGAATACATGGGCGACACACTTTGAGAATTTTAAGATTACCTTTAGCTATTGCAGTAATGATGCTAGCAAATATTGAAAAGCTAATGTTAAATTGTTACAAATTATAAAACCAGAGTCAAAAAGAAACCTACCTTTGGCCCAACACTCAGGGTATGGTTGATAGCTTTAATTCCTAGTTACGGTATAGCTGAATCGGAGAAATCTTTAAGAAATTTGTCAATCATTACGGGAGAAATAACAGATGAAGTTGCTAATGAGATAAAAACACAACAGTAACCTCTGACCTCATTACCCAAGGTGACATGAGATAACAAAATAGTGTCTGATTTTTTTTATTAGCCCAAGGAAGTATAGTCTGTGCTATAGCAAATACCTCTTGTTCCATCTGGATAAATAACACAAGAGAAGTAGAACAGGATATACACAGAATTAGACTGCAAGCTACTTGGTTACACACTGTAACACCCTTACGAACACCAGATTTATTTGGTTGGTGACCATCAGGAATAAGTGCACAGGCTAGATCACTACTGTAAGAGATAGTAATACTCTTAGTCTGCATCCTGATAAATAAAACCTATCTTCAACTGTCTTATACACGTAAAAAAGCCTCAGGCTAAAATGTTGATGTATATTGAGTCTGCTCACTTTGGCAATGCAATTGGTGGGAATGTTCTCTTAAGAACCTGGTGAAGAACCAGATGATAGCCAGTGGAAAAGCAGCACCGTGAATTTAAAGAGCCTGCCATGGCTGCCATCCAAGGGCTTGACTAAGTCCACGTATTAATATCTCCAATATCTGATCAAAAGAAAAGAATGATTTAGGAGATAATACTGGAGCCATTATTTCCTGTCCTTGAGCATAAAGAAATGTGACCCAGCTGGAGGTGGACTCACAAAGACTCGTAAAAACACATCAACTGGGCCCTGAGGTATAAAGACAATAGCTAAGACAACCTGAAAAGAAAAAAAGAGAGAATATTTTAGGGAGACACGCACATAAACAAGGCGTAAGAGCCACCCTTTCTCTTTTAATACTTAGTAAATAAACCAAATCAAATCAAACCCGCTGCCGTCAAGTTGATTTCGACTCATAGTAACCCTATAAGACAGAGCAGAACTGCCCCATAGTTTCCAAGGAGTGCCTGATGGATTCAAACTGCCAACCATTTGGTTAGCAGCCGTAGCACTTAATCACTACACAACCAGGGTTTCCAATTTAGTAAATAGTTATAAATCAACAAAAGGTCAGTAGATGCAATGAAAGACCGAGGTCCAATATCTGTCCCTCCTGGAACACATGCCAAACAATTCCAAGCTGAGCTATAATTCAAAATGGACATGAGTCTTGAATGACCAATGTCCAAAAAAAAATGGAAAGAGTGAGACAGACCCCCGCCGTGTCGTATTCTTTACCTGGCTTCCTCCCCTACACTGTTCTACTGAAAAATCATTTCCTTTGCTGGGCTTCCCCCTCAAATTCTGGATCTTGCTTTTGCATGGAGGTTATATGTAAACCCCACCACACCTGCGTAGTATAATCAAGAATGTTGCTGATATAACTTGTATGAACTCCCTATGTGTAAGCGCCTTTAAAAGTAACTTGTCTGCCCACCCTTGGCGAGCAGACTTGGTAGCAGAAGCTCCGACTGACTCCTTCTCTTGTACAATGAAAAAAAGGTGCCTTTCCTGTTCTCCCATCTCTAGCTCTCGTTAATCAGCCAATAGCAAAAACCTGGGGTTTCCACCCAGTAACAAAGTCATAAAATGTCCTAATGGCCCAGGAGCTGAGAAACTTCCCTCTACTTAGTTCTGTGGTCATGTCAACAAGGTTTTGGTATTATGTACAAATCACATACGCATTCACTTATTTTTGGCATTTAAAAAAAAAAACAGACAAATAAACAACAGCCTCACCATATCATGTCTTCTCTATGTTCTAGGGTAGAAACACCACAAAGTTTAGTAAAGCAGAAGAAAGGTTTTATTTGGCATATATTCAGAGAGGCAAAAGTAGGAAACAGACAAGCATGCTGCCAGAGCCGCGTCTGCCAGAGTCCGAGGAACATTACAGTATCATCAGTACATACTCACAATGGGCAAAACCATTGAAAGCTTCACGTTTTCACAGATAGGCGAGAAACTGCTAAATCATTGTGACTGCATTTTGAATTGTCTTTCTTAATGAACATTGGTACAGGTTTCAGTAAGGACAGTCAAGAGGGTCTTCATTGGTCCAACAAATCTTCTATTCACTAAATGCTAACAGAAAAAGTTAAGAGTGTAAAGTATGTGTGCTGCAGCTGGGTCATTCTCTACGCTCAAGGACAGGGAATAATGGCTCCAATACTATCTCCTAAATCATCTATGACTGGTAGGAAAATAAGCCCAAAGACCCAATTCCAGTGTCTAATTCCTTGAAAATATTAAGGAGGTTTTTTAATACATTAGAGAGAGCCCTGATGGCACAGTGGCTAAGCATTCAGCTGCTAACCAAAAAGTTGGTGGTTCAAACCCACCAGCCGCTCCACAGGAGAAAGATGTGTCAGTCTGCTCCAGCAAAAATTAAAAAAAAAAAAACCAAACCCGTTGCCCTCGACTCGATTCTGACTCATAGCAACTCTATAAGGACAGAGTAGAACTGCCTCATAGAGTTTCCAAAAAGCACCTGGTGGATTCAAACTGCTCACCTTTTGCTTAGCAGCTGAAGCACTTAGCCACAATGCCACCTGGGTTTCCTCCATAAACATTACAGCCTTGGAAACCCTCTGGGGCAGTCCTATTCTATCCTACAGGGTCACTGTAAGTTACAATCAACTCAACGGCGGTGGATTTTGGCAATAGATTACAGTCAACGAAATCTCGGAAATCTCGCCTGTATTCCAAATAAGGTGACAAGAGTCCACCCTATTCCTTCTTTAAGACACAAATAATGTATTCAGGAATCAACTGTTGCACGACTAAAGAATGAAACACTTGCCAAAAATGAATTCCAAGTTTGGAATGATTTGAACTGTCACTGGGAAAATATTTTCTCCAAAACCACCTTCTAGTATATCGTGGGCTAATTTACTCTAAGACGCAAAATAAGCCCACAGTAATTAATTGTGCCATAAATTACTCATCTATATACTTAGAAAAATCTTACAATTTCTAAGCTTGTCCACTAAGTATAAACTGCACTGCCTTGGAGAATTCCTCAGGTTCTAAAAGTCCCACCAAAGCTAAGGTCTTGGGCGTCATTTAAGTTATATATTTCAGGCTATTAAAGTCAGTGTTCTGACAAGCCCTTTGGCTCTAACCGCAGGGCATGAATTTGCCTTAAAACGACAGAAGAATGTGTCAGAGGGCTATATGTCAATCAACCCAGGGAAGCGCCTAGTCCCAATTTAGTGCTGTCAGCTGCTGACATTAAAACCAGCAACAGTTAATTGTTACCACTTCGAGTGGGAATATTGAGGCAAGGGGAGAGGTAGATGTCTAAATTCAAGCTGATAAAGCTGTTAATTGCTACCCCTTTATGTAGATTTGTTTAATAATGAAAACAACGTGGCTAATCATAGAATGTTTTTATTTGTTCCCCAAGAGCTCTTCATGGAAAGTTTCAATCAGGGCTAGATTTCAGCAGCTACCGACTGTGCTGGGACAAAAGCAGAACAATCAAGTCACTCAGTGCAGGCAAATAGCTGAAAGTGGTTCTATACAGACGCTGGCCTCCCGGCCCTATCGGGAAGGAGACGGGATCCAATATGCACAACTTTTGGGGAAAAACTAGAAATTAAAAACAATTTTTTAATAAAAATAACTTCATGCAGAATTTTTGATAGAAAAAAAGGAGAAGTAAAAGCAAGCAATCTGAAAGGCAGGGGACACATCTGTTACAGGCTCAGATCCTCGCTATGCTTCACTGCAACAAATCAGTTAAACACACATCGCTTAAAATGCCCTTCTTGTTTTAGAAAAAAATCAGAAGGGAAGCACAGCATAAAGAAATGATCCTGTGGAATCAGGCTAAGTCCCAGGCCTGCTCCTTAGGTAGGCTGATGATATTGGGCGAGTCATTAAATCATACCGGAGGCAGAGTTACTGAGATAATCATAGCTGACTTGCTGATCTCGAGAGAGTATTACAAGGAACAAATGGACTGTTCTGTATATTAAAAAAAAAAACCATTGCCATCTAGTCAGTTCTGACTCATAGCAACGCTACAGGACACAGTAGAACTGTCCCGTAGAGTTTCCAAGGAGGGTCTGGTGGATTCGAACTGCTGACCTTTTGATTAGCAACCAAGTTCTTAACCACTGCACCACCAGGGCCCTCTTCTGTATATGTCTTCTACAAATGTAATACATATATTTACCAATTTTTACTTAGCCTCATTTGGTAGAGGACATGGGATTGAATAAGGTGGTATTATTTAAAATAAAAAGTGCTTCTAACATCAATTTTGCTTTCAGAGCCTTTAGCACCAAGTACTGGAAGCACTGAGAGACACTCCCAGATCACTGGTGTTGCCTTGCTCTATCACTGTACAAAACATACATTACAAGGGCTCTTCATTTTGTTTTGCCAGTTTTTGTTTTTCAATTTCCTTACCACTACCACCTATCCCATTATCCCCATGCTACAAGTTCCAAGGTCCAATCAGCTTCAAATGACTTTCAAAACCCTCCCCAATCTGGTCACAACCTAATCTTCAATTTCGTTGCAGTGCCCACTCCCCTAAATCTTCTGATGGTTCTACTTATCTGCCCATTCTACCCTGAACCCATTCTCTTGCCTGATACTGCACCTTCACCCATGCAGCCCACTCTTCTTGGAAGGGTCTCCTTTTGTCACCTGTTTAATCTTACTCATATTTCAAGGCCAAACCAAATTTGGTCTAATCCATTAAGCCTTCCACAATTACCACTTACCACCACGCAGCTTCTCCCTTCCGTAAATCTGTAAGCTGCCACCTGTTTGATCCTTCATGTGACATCTACAGATGGCGTTTGTCTAGGCATCTTCCCATGTTCCTTACCTCCTCTAACGAACTCTACTCTCCTTTGAGGAGGGGTACAGTACATCTTTGTATCCTCCCAACATCTGAACCTCATATGAAGTAGCCCTCAAAATAGTTAGGGACCGTATTTCATATCTCCAATGCAGTTCAGTGAAGTGTTGAGACTATTAAATCATTAAATGGAATTACTTTATGAGTTAGCTTTTCTATGGTGAAATCCCATCTACAGGTTTAAGTCCACAAGTCTAAAAGCCACAGTGCACCAAGAAGACAGTCCATTTCTGACATCTGAGAAATCATCTGCTACCAAAGAATTTGTCAAAGAAAAAGAGAAAGACTTAAGAAAGAAGTCTTAAAACTCCCCTTTCATGTCGGCAGGATATAAAAAATTAACAACCTAAACATTAGGTGTAAGTTCACAACTTCTCATTTCAAACACATTTTTTTCCCATCTTAAACTCTTTTTTTTTTTTTTTCTTTTTTCCAAATAGCCATAGAGATTGCTAAACTCTTTCCTATCTTTCAAATTGCAAAATGACAATTCAGGTTCTATATCCGAAAGCATAAAGGTATGATGCTATGTGTTGATCACAGAAAACAGCTGAATTACTTCAACTGAAATTTAAGTGTTTTGATAATAAAACTCTATTTGCACAAATACATTAGCCAGGCTTGTGAACCAGTAAGCACTGTCACAATTATGCTCATGTGTACTTTTGGGGCCTTCCCCCAAATCACAAGTCTAAATTTGCCCGATCCCAGCCCACAATCCAATCACCACTAGCACACTGAGAAAATGCCAAAAGCTGCACCAATCCCCACCCCTAAACGCTCATCATTCCTGAACAATTTCTAAACACAAAAGGCAAGGCAGCCAGCAAATTAGCGATTATGAATTGTTTTCCCTCTTAATAGCTACTAATAACATTTAACCTTATTTTACGAAACCCTAACAGTTTATTTAGAATGTAATGCATTATGCAAAAGGTTCTTTATTGTGCAAAAGACTCACACAGATTTCCTTTAATTAATAAATCCCCTTGCTTAATTTTTAATAAATATGATTTGCAAATTTTGATTTACTTAAAGCCTTCAGTAACCCTGCTGTGGCATAAAAGAACATGCGCCTGTTTTCTCCCAACAAAAAAGAAACTTTGCCATTTAAAAAATATATGTTCCTACCCCCCCACTCCGCCAAAGGTCACCTTGAACTACCAGGAAAAAACAAAACAAAACTGATATTCATTATCTGTGTAAATGTATCTAAACTACGAGCAAATAAATCAGCCCTGTTACCAAGCACACAGCTACTGAAGATTGTTAAGATTTATTTTCAGGTGCCACTGAGACTAAACAAAGATTGTAAAGAATAAAACAAACAGAAGAGAACTCAGGGAACAAATTAATACAATGAACCATTATCTTAAAAGCAGCATTCCCTGTAGAACAAAGTGATGAAACTATCAAAAAGCACTTTTGAAAGCAACAACATTTTTGCATGTAAAAAAAAAAAAATTAACCTAGAATAAATATATAAATAACAGTATGGTCTGTGTTAAGCCGCTAACAAAGAAACCCCTTAGTGCCGTAAAACAAAGTCCTGTCAAATCCCCATTTTTTACAAAGAAGCATGAAGATCCTTTCACAATGGTTTAAACTGTATTTATAGTAACAGACTGAAGACTTGAGATAAAAGTCAGAAGGATTAAAGTCAAAGCCCCAGCTCGACATGAGTTATGGTTTTGATTTTTATTCTTCTTGTGGTCTATAAATATTAAGACAGAAGACACTTTCACGTGATTGTGGGATCCTCTGAGACTCCAGAACCTTAGAAGAGCAGATAAAACAGATGAAAATGCATCTGGTTTGGGAGCAGACTCCATATTAAATGGCAATGCGCAAAGTAACAACCACAACTGCAGAAGGCCGTGGGGGAGGGGAGGAGGCCAAAGGCTGAAATTTCTGCAACTGATGCAGGGCAGGGTCGCTCTGAGTCGGAATCCACTCGACAGCAATGGGGTTTATGGGATGCAGGGCAGAAAGCAAAAAGAAGAAAAAAAAGATGTGGTATTACTGTGTTTAAATGGCAGCCTGCTAATGATCATTGCATTTCTCAAAATACATGGAAATTTTATTATCATTCCCTCTTTCATAAGCTGAGCAAACCCACTACATGCAAGCACTATACATTTCCATGAGGAAAATGTGTCTGTAACTAAAACAAAATCCCTGGAGTTACCACTCAGAGTTTACAGATTTGGAAACTATATACTTTTCTCACAAAGAAAGGAAACAAAAATTCTCTTGCTTACTGGAAGTTCTTAGTTACTCCACAAAGAATTGCTCTTCCACATTTCTTTAAAAATGGATGCAAAGCTCATTTAAACATAAGCTTTAGGTCACAGTTCAAAAAATCAATTTTGCATTTCCTCTGCTCCTGATGTTCTCTCTTTCAAGAAAACCACACACACTTACACACACATACACACTCCAGGACAGGGTGTAGATATGCAGACCTTATATATTTTGTAATAATTGGAAGGTTATTCTTAATGTTAAATTGGGTACTCTTTTTGGTTCATATATTGCAACAACCACATACTAAGCTGTACGTTTTAATCAGAAACCTAGTTGAACATAGGTGGATGAAAGGCTAAAAGTCCTAACAACAACAACAAAAATCAACAGGGGCACTGTAAAATATGAAATGACAGTATTTCTATCACAGAAATGCTTAAAAAAAAAACTCCTTTTTCACTGAATAAAAATTAATACTATCAATTACAAAAATATTTTGTTGTGTAAGTTTGGAAGATGTTTTTAAGTCCATATGCATTCACATAGTCATAAGGAAAACACAAAGTCACTACTATCCAGTTGGATCTCTTTTTTCACAAAATAAGTTTAGAATGATCAGGCCGCTTTTACAAATCACCAATTTCTGAAAAAGGTATTTGTAGTACAATTACTCACTATTTTATTCAGTATTTTATTTCAACTGTCACATTTTGAACACGTACACATTTGTACAACCACCAGGGGAAAAATACCTCGAACCAAATTGAAAAATTACCATAACTACTAGTTCAATATGTCTGGATAAAATAGAGACATCTGGTCTATCATTAATTCTTTTGTGTTGATGACTCCTAGTGTGTTTTTTCCCATCAATGAACTTTGCAAGAGAAAAAGTCAACTTCTAATAAAAAACTACGACTTATAAATTTCAAGATGTATCAATGCAGACATGTTATGATTAGAACAGAACAAAGCACAGTACTTTTCAAGAATAGTAACATAATGATTGAATACAAATGACTAGCCTTAAATTCCATGAGAATAATGTTATTTATTAAATAATTCTCTGCAGGCAGATATGGCTAATTCAAGAATCATTATTTTAAAATATTTATAAGTCAACTCATTGTTCACTTATTTAAAATACATACACTGAAGCTCTATAATAATACCTGATTGTCGCTGCAGGAAACCTGAATAATGCATTTTCAGGAGCCTTGCACACCCTCACGCAATTCTGAATTAATGGCCGAGGAAACAATAAGTAATGTACTATCCTCTAGTAAAAACTCAGTGATAGCATTAACGTGGCATCTACTTAACACTTTTCTCACATCTTCCCCATGAACTAAATTTTCTCTCCCAGATGCAGTTCATTAGAGAGTGACTACCACCTGCCCATTCATCCACAGAGACTGATTTAGTGATTAACACCGCCACAGAGAAAGGGAGAAATGATAACACATACCGCACTACAAAATTAAGAGATGGAGTAAAAGGGCCTGGACGCTCTGGCTAGCAATAACTAGATTACAATTAAAAAGGACTTTTGTCACTTCCTAGCCAGGCAATAGGGCCAATTATCTAAAAGCCTTTGCTAGAATCCAGAGACGTACCAGCAAGGCCCTTCAACCAAACTCAGATAATTACTTTTGACAAATGTTCTCCACAACGTACTCAAAAGCTTTAAAAATGAACACTGCTATAGTAAAACAATCTTTACAAAGTCAACCCAAAAACACGTCCTGGGGACTTTTTTCTCCCCTCCTGCATGCAGTCTGATTTCTTTTGGCCAATTTATAACAGACAGTAAGTTGGTGAATAAATATTTAATTTATGCAGCCGAAGCCCTGAAAGGCTCAGCTTCAAATGCAATGCCCGGCATTCCCCTGAGACACACTGTACAAAAATATCCTTTCCAAAAAAAAAAAATCCTTTTACAGCTGTCCTTTAAAAGAAGAAAAACATATACACATGAATTAAACCAAAGGCGCCGCCGCCCCTCTGCCAACCAGCATTTCTATAGAGACATTCTTCCGATGATTAAAACGTAAGCTCCGAAAGGTTAAAGAAAAGGAAAAGCTGCCAAGTAACACCGCCCAGGAATCCAGCAGTAAAACACACCTAGCTGTCCACTCTTAATAATCTCCCACTACAAATGATACTGACCCAACTTCACCAAACACACACATACACACTGACACACACTCACAAATCGCACACACGTGCACAGAATGTACACACAAACATCGAGCAGAGCACAATACCTACAACACCAACGAACTGGATCCACACAAAACATGCACGTACGTATCGGTGTGTGCATACATAATGCACATGACACGGCACACAGACACGCAACGACCTAGCCCACATGCACACGCCCCACAAGTCTGCGTCGGACACACACCGTACATGGCACGTGTAAAATGTATGAACTCACAAACGCCGAACATACACACAGACCGTGCACAGAGTGTTATTGATGAAATTCCGGGGGGTGGAGGGGCCGGGAGGGAGTGGTAATTGCCACACAAAGGTCTCCGGAGCGGCAGAGAGGGAAGGAGAGCAGGGCCGAGCGCTCCGAGCTTCGCCCGTGGAGAAGGCGCAGCCGAGCCCCGGGAGCGAGCGCCGGGAGAAGTGTCCCGGGCGGTCGCGGGCGTGGGGCTCCCCGAGATAATCGCGGCGCCCCTCCGCGCGCGCACGCACACACGGGGGCCCAGGGCGAGCCCACTCCGGCAGAATAACAAAGAGCAGGAGCCCGGAGAGCGAGCGGGCGGCGGCTCGGCTGGAAGTGGCCGTCTCGGCCGCCCGGGCCGGCGCGGGGCGAGCGCGGGGCCGGCGGGACGCGCGGGCGGCGGGCGGCGGGCGGCGGGCGGGGGGCGGTACGTACCAGGCGGGCAGCCTCGGCCCAGGTGCGGTCCTTCTTCTTCCTCTTGTCTTTCATGTTTGCATCTCATTGATGGTTCTGATGATGACGTGGGGGATTCCACGGGGTGCTCGGGGTTCGGGCGCGGAGACAATGACCCAGTGACCCGGTGACCCGCACTCGCTCCGCGGGGGGAGGCGCGCGGGCGGCGGCGGCGGCGGCGGTGGGAGGGATGGAGCGAGGGGGTGGGGTGGGTGGGGGCGCGCGGGCGGCGGCGGCGACGCGCGGCGGGCGGGCCGGGGGCGGGGGCGGGGGCGGGGGCGGGGGCGGGGGCGGCGGGGACGGGGGCGGGGGCGGTGCCGGCCGAGCTCGCTCGCGCGGGGCTCGCGCTGCGCCGCCGCCGCCGCCGCGGTGACAGCTCCGGGGATGCTCCGCTCGGCCCCGCTCACAACAATACACTCTGACGTCACGGGGAATGGCGACGCGGCCGCACACTCGCCGCGCTCACACTGGCCCTCCCGCGCGCACACTCGCCGCGCGCCCCCCCCTCCAGCCACGCCCTGAAGCCCTAGCGAGACCCCTGTCCGTCCACCCCGCCCCCCAAATCCACCGGGCGCTGCCCCTTAGTGCAGGCCGTGCGCCCCCGGCCCCGCTCGGGCCGAAAGCGCGGACGCGGTGGCCTTTGGAACTTGTGGACGAGTCCGCACCGCAACTCAACGCCTCTGCACTGCTCTCTCGCGCTCCCTCTCTCACTCACTCTTTCTCTCTCGCACTCACACACTCATTTACTTAACTCACAAACTCCGCACTACTCCCCTCTGCTGGACTCCTAACCCTGTTTCTGCTTGCCTCGCTGGATTCCCAGAGCCTTGTTTAAAGGGTATAGAACCAGCCTCTTCTGATACAGAACTAATAATGAACGTAAAACTGTACGCAACGTTGAGCCACCTATAGCAGCTTAAATAATGCTAGACGAAGCAACTGTAGCCATGGATCATTAATGCAATGCCATACCGTAGTCCTAATTATTTTAAAATAATATATCATTCTATAGCGTAAAGCTTGATGCGTATGTAAACAACTGCGCAGCTATCGCTTGTAAATAATTTTTTTTTTGCGTCATTTTATAATTGCTACGTTTGGGATGCATAAAGAGTTGGGTTGTTAATCTTATTACCGGACTATAAAAAATGTACTAAGGTCTAAAAGTTTATTGTAACCTTTCCAACCTCTTGGATCATTGGTGAATTGTTTAGGTCAATAAAGTTATTGTTAAGCAAAGAAAGAAATGGCTCCATGACCCACACATTAATTATGTGTGTATTTTTCTTGAGCCTCTAAAAAAAGTGACAGATTGGATGTTTATCTAAAGTTTTTTCTGAATATAATCATAATAGTATATAAATATTGCTTCGAGTTTTTCTTTTAAATGTATTATCTCATTTGACCTTCCAAACGACGCAGTTAAACCTACATATTTCCCGCTGCTGAACAAATGAGAACATAAAGCTTAAAAACATTACATTGCATCTAAGGTCTCTTGCCAAATCAGTTTTCAGAACTGAACCCAAGTCTTTTGACTCTAATCCCACGTTGTTTCTACTATTCCATACTGCAGTACTTAAAAATAAATACTGTGTCTAAGAAATGAACACCCACAACTAATGAAAAGATTTATGTCTAAGAATGAGAAACATTAGAGTAAGGTGATTCCTTTGAGAGCCCTGTCAAACGACTGAATAAAAATGTTTGATTCTCAAAAATGAAGTAGAGGCAGTTCATAATCATAAAGAGCTGTTTATGCTAATTCTTTAGAAATATTTGTTTTATTAATTCATTAGAACAAGAAAAATCTATGCATCAGTTTAATGAATATCAAAAGATTATCTCCACTTTTTTTAATGGATTGAGAGAACAAACTGAAGTTATCCCTAGGGGAAAATTTTACCCCTGCAATTTGCATAACTCTATCCAGGTGTATTATATTTTTACTTTACATTTCAAATGTATTAAAATCAAATCACGTTCACATCTGCTTTTATTTTCAAGAATTTCCTTTATATCTAAAGTAACTGATATATTCAAAGCATTCGCCCTCTAATGTTTTTCCCTCTCTGCAGAAATACCTATTTTAAGCAATCAGGCCATAACATGTAATTTATTATTTTCTGTGAAATAGTGCTTAATAAGAAGTTTTAGAACCAGCTAAAAGAAAGCATACCTATTCAGTTGCTTCACAGGAAGTCCAAGTTGTGATTATTAAAGAAGAGAAAATACGTCATCCCACTTAAAACCACTTAGGCAGATGTAAATTGATGATAAAACCCAAAACAACGACAACAAAACTTCACAATCATTTATGCACCCATTCTCTGACAGTGAACTGACTCTTGGATCCTACCCTTGTTTTGTGTACTTGGCTATAAGTAATCCATAACCTATAAGGCCGGTTGAAGACTTGGTTAATATTCTGTAACAAAATAATGCATGTCTCACAGAGCACCAGGTGGAGGTAGGCCACCATTTGAGAGAGCCTTTGTTTTTGTTATATTCCTTTCTTCAGCATTTACCTACGTGCATTCAGCCAGGCTTTTCCTTAGGACTCACTCATTGTCTCAATAAATGTGCATCTGAGATGATGGGGTATGGATGAATATATGAATCAAATACAGATATTTTATAGTTTAGTAAATTGCATGAATATCTTTTTGAATTGGGGTAGAAAGTGATAAACTTAATAATAAATGGGCTAAGAAATTTATATGAAAAGTAATAAGAAAAATAACTCTCTGCTGGAGTGATTAAAGAAAACTTTAAGGAAGAGATGTCCTTTGAAATGGGATTTGAAGGTTGGGCAGGATCTGTACATTCGAATTTGGGGGAATGGAGAGATGCATTCCCAAACACAAATGCAGAGCAAGTCAGTTAAGACAATTAAGAACTAGAAAAATATTTAACAGATACCTACCAAGGCTGCAAATGTTCTCTTAAATTTCTTATATGACCACAAGTATTTTAAAAATCCACCCCTTAAGTGAGAAGAGAGAAACAGTTAAAACTGCCTTATAAAGCCTTCCTTTGCTAAGACCTTTATCCCAATAATGCAGCAACGAAGATAGTTCGGAGCTCGAAGGGCAGGTAACAGCACGTGCTGTGCATTCTCCTGCTTTGGTCATTTCTATTCCTGCTTTAAATTCTGAATTCAACAACTCAAAATCATGCTTTGCTTGTCTCTCCTCCTAACTTTCAGCATTTTCATCTTTCGCGATGTTATTTTTTTATATTAGAACATATTTAACAATTGATAAACGCTCAAAACAGATCCAACCCAAACAGTAAAAAAAAGTCAATTTATATAATATTAAATAGAGGTGATACCAAAGAACCAAACAAGTTGCTTGAGCCTATTCCAACTCATGGCAGCCCTATGTGTGTCAGAGTAGACCTGTGCTCCATAGGGTTTTCAATGGCTGAGTTTTCAGAAGTATATTGTCAGGCGTTTCTTCCAAGGCACTTCTGGGTATATTCGAACTACCAACCTTTCCATTAGCAGTGGAGCATGTTGACATTTGCACCACCCAGGGACTTCAAATAGACTGATAGTGCACTGGAAAAGGGTAGAACCTAACGTGAGATTCCAATAACAAGAGTAGAGAGTCTTAAGAATTTGGGGACAGAGGTTGTTGTGTCAGGGTATACAAGCTTCACCATGAATCCTAATCAAAGACCACATATGGGAAAGTTTAGGTGTTTCAGGCAAGAATAAGAGGCTAGAATTGCTTTCAACATTGAAACCCTTTACATACACAGCTACCATCCTACACATCCATTTTATGAAGAAGTCTGGAATGAATGGAAATCTTTTTGCCCCCTTCCCCACACACACCCCCCAGCAGGTACAGGACAAAACAGAAATGGGGGGTGGGGTGGGAGGGGGAGTCATAAAGAATGAGGACAGAAGATGGAGGCAGGTTTTGCTGGAAAGATGAAAGGGTTCTCAGGCGGCCTCAGTAAACATGCAACATGAGTTTTATTTCTCAAATGCATTCATTACGCATAAACTAGACATCTCTGAATTCTACAAATAATCTTATTTTTCCTAAGTATTGTTACCTAATGATCAATTAGGATCTAACTAGGTTGGAAATGCCATGAAGGTGGTCACCTTGTGTCCTTTGTCCACTGCCAAAATCACTGAATTTCCAGTATTAAATGATATGTCTTAATCCTGGCCAAATAAATCTAAATAAATTATTTTGAAAATTTGTAAATTGAACCCCTTTTGTTGTGAATACTTCAATGAGCCCTGGTGGTACAGTGGTTAAGCACTTGGCTGCTAACCAAAAAGTCAGTGGTTTGAACCCACCAGCCACTCCGAGGGAGAAAGGTGTGGCAGTCTGCTTCTGTAAAGATTAAGCCTTGGAAATGCCATAGGGCTGTTCTACGGTGTCCTAGAAGGTCACCATGAGTTGGAATCATCTCCACGGCAATGGGTTTGGGTTTGCTTATTGTGAATACCATAACGTTCCAGTAAACCAAGATGTATTTCATTTTTTTCCACTTAGTAGCAATTTTTTTTCTTTTCTCCTATATTTCACAGAGCAGTTCGTGAGTGATATAAAGTGAAGTATAATAAAGCCAAAAATCAGTGTTGTTAATTATGTATATTCAGATCTTACTGAGTAATGCTCCTAGGGCCTAATGAATTTTGACCTTCTCTCTCCTTTTCTAATCCCATATATCCGACATAACACACTTGTCATGTCTCTCAATATATCCGTCTAAAGCCAGTTGATACTAAGTGTATAAACATTAGGGGCACTCCAGGAATATAAACTGTGTTTCAATAAGATTATGTGAGACTAATTTGATCTAACATTGTGGCAATTCTTCAACTAGGAAATGAGAAGGTTTACTATTATTTTGTTTTTTACTGGAAATCGACAACATCTTAGTATTTTAAGTTTCCAATGTACTCTAACTAGGGAGATACATGTAGCTAAAAAGAAAAAAAAAATGTTGACTTTGCTTTCTTCATAACATTTCTGTAGCTGATTTTATTTACATTGTCAATGCGTAGTTTGTTTTTTTTAATTAGAGATCTGGGGGACTCATTTTTAATTCTGTAGTCAATTTGTACTGTTACTACATTTCAATGCACTGACTGAAAAATACTTAGCAGCTAAAATACTCTTAAATCTAAAGATCAAGAAGTAGAAAAAAAGTGGCTAAGATATTTTCAGAGTTCTCCTCTTTTTCACTTTCTTTAATTGCTCCCTTTTTTCCCTTTATCTCTCTACTTCCTTTGTGCAATAACAAACTCTGCTTCTGAGTAGAGCCCTTCATTCAAGAATTTACCTTTTCCCTCTTTAAACCCTTAATTAGCCATAGAGAGCACAGTCTGATTTATGGCCTAGTGTTTAACACGACTCACGCTTAATCCATTACACAAAGAGGGATACACATATCCCCGAAAAGCACCACTCATTAGTTCATACAAAATGAGAAAAAAAAACCCACTTAGGAAATGTAAATAAAGCTTTGCTTGATACTATCTTCTTATGCATATGTAATGTGATCCAAATAACAACATTGCAGTCTAACAGCTTTTTGCTTGTTTTCAAAAGTACAAATTAGATTTCTCTAGGTAAACTCTAATTCTTTCCCACATTTAATGGATAAGAAGCAAAATTACATGCTGTTAAATTCATCTGTAGTGTGGAAAGACTGTTGTTAATTCACAAAGGAGAAGACTAAAATTCTGATTACAGTTGTCTCAGACCCTGTACCTCAGAGGAATCTAGGCCATGTCACTGATAGTCAGCTTGCCTCAGTTTCCATACCTACCAAAATGGATTGTGATTGAGATCCCACCTTCCCCCAAAAAAATGCTTTAGAGGAATCACTCATAAGCACTGTATTCCGGTAATTTTTCCACCTACGTGCTGTTTCAAGTTGTACATTGAAGCATATAAAGTTTACAGTGTAAGCACTAATCTAGTACTGGAATTTCCTCTCAGAACAATGCACAGCCCCCAATGCTCAAAGATAGATATAAGGTCACTCTGTAACTTTTACAAGGATGGGTTGAAGTGATGGAAGATAGGGCTCCTTTTGTAACTGAAGAATTCTTATTGCTTTCCTGTTGAGTTTTATTGCAGAGGACAAGGCTGCTCATCTTAAGCAACACACTTCCAGTAGCAGTGGGCTGACATGATTGATCAGCCAAATAGCAGGAATAACTGGGAGATCTCTTAGGAGTCCTTTGTGGCCACGAAAATACCATCCAATTGTGCAGGGGTTTATGTGAGGAGAGAAAAGAAGTGGGGAGGTGCAGAAAGTGCCTCTCCCAGTCCCACTCTGAGACCCATCTAGGAATAAGGAAAGGCAGCAGGACCAAAATTCAGAAAAGGAAACAATGACTCTGCAGTATTTGAAATCTGTCCAGGATTTTTTATAACCTCAATGAGGGTAAGTGTAGGGGTAAGCATATTTACCTTTCGTGTGAGAATGGAAACACCCAGAAGGGATTCTAGCTCTCACTCCCTTCCCCTGACTTTCTACCATTCTATCACATTTGAGCAATGTATCCCCAAGGAGAAGGATCAAAGATAGTTATGACATTTAGATGTCAAAATAATGAATCATGCTTTTTAACAATACCTGGATTGAGTTGCTGGTAAGAATTTTGATGCATATTTTTTTTAAGTAGAAAATTCTTTTCTCTGGAAACCATTTACCCCCTTCTTTAGGCTAAGAGGTAATTAAATCTGCCTAACCCATGTTTAAGGAAACCCTGGTGGCGTAGTAGTTAAGTGCTATGGCTGGTAACCAAGAGGCCAGCAGTTCGAATCCACCAGGTGCTCCCTGGAAACTCTATGGGGCAGTTCTACTCTGTCTATAGGGTCGCTTGAAGTCGGAATCGACTCGACAGCAGTGGGTTTGGTTTTTGTTTTTAACCCATATTTATTTAGTTAATTTCCATTTCATAAAAAGAATCCCTTCCCCTTTCTATTGTGAGCCTATTGCTGAGTTCTCTATGAAGGAAAGGAATTTTGCTTTGGTGAAGTTAAAAAAAAAAAGTTTTTCGTTTCTATTCTTTTTCACTCGACGTATAACTGACATATAATAGAATGGACAGCTCTCAAGGGTTCAATTCTATGACTTTGGATAATTGTACACACTACAGTAACCACCATCCAAAACAAGATACAGACCATTTCCAAAATATTTCTTCATTTAATTTCCACTCAATTCCCCACCTCCCACTTTTCAACTTTAATCACCATAGATGAGTTGACCTGTTAGCCATTGCCATGGAGTTGATTCCAGCTCATAGCAATCTTATAAGACAGAGTAGAGGGTTTTTTGGGTAATCTTTATGGATGAGCAACTGGTGGGTTCAAACCACTGACCTTACAGTTAGCAGCTGAGCACTTTAACCCTTGTGCCACCAGGGCTCTTTCTGGCCTGTGACTGCACTAATTTTTTGCCCCACCTGTAGCTTGTCTTCATTTTGTAATTGTGTCTCACGGCACCAATTCAACCTAAGATTTTTTTTTTTAAATGGTTGTGGCCTTTTGGGTATTGTCCAAGAAATTGTTGCTTACTGCAAGTTCAAGAAGATATTCTTCCATCTTTTCTTCTAGAAGTATTAAGGTCTGGGTTTTACAGTTATGTCTACAATCTAACTCTAATTATTTTTTGTGTATAGGATATATAGAGGTCAGAATTAATTTTTTTCCATACAACTATCCAGATATTTCAGAATAATTTACTAAAAATATATTTTTTAACCTATTGAATTGACTTGGCAGCAGGCTCAAATATCAGTTGACCAGATATGTGTGGGTCTATTTTTGGCCCTTATACTCTGTTCTGTTTACCTATTTGGCTATTTTTATACCAGCAACACACTGTCTTAATTATTATAGCTTTATGGCCAGTATTGAATCCGATAATGTAAATCCTGAAACTTTCTTGCTCTTTGTCAAGTTCAGTATGGCTTTTCTAGGTCCTTTGCATGTCCACATGAATTGAAGAACCAGCAGTTTTGGTAAGGATTGCATTACATCTATAGATCAATTTAAAAAAAAAAAAAAGTGGTGCCATCGAGTCGTAAAAAAAGACTATATTAACAATATCGAAATTGGTATATCCATAAAATTGGCATATCTATCTTTTTGAAGGAACTTCTGTAATTAATTCCTCTCAGCAATGTGTTAAAGTTTTTCCATGTAGAGCCCTTGTACGTGTTTTGTTATACTTATTCCCAAGTTTTGTTGCTTTTATGCTATTGTGTATAGTATTTTAATTTTATTTTTGAATTATTTGTTGATAATATATAGAAATCAAATTATTTTTCAATATTCATCTCATATACTGTGACCTTGCTAAATCCACTTACTGGAATTTTATAGATTCAAGTAGGGTTTCTATACATACAATTATGTGGCCTACAAATCATAGCAGTTATACTTGCATTCTGATTTAATGCCTTTTATTTGTTTATTTTTGCTTGGTGCTCTCGGTAGGACCTCTGGAACTGTTCTGAATCCAAGCGGTGGGAGTGACCACACTTACCCAGTCCCAGACCTTGGAGTAAAGAGGTTCATGTTTCACTTAAATGTGATGTTAGCTGTATGCTTTTTGCAGATCCCTTTTTTTTTCTATTGAAAAAGTGCTTTTCTTTTTCTAGTAAGCTCTTTCTTTTTTTCATGAATGTGTTGTAAATTTTATCAAATGCTTTTCTGCGTCTATTGAGATGATCCTAACATTTTTCTCTATTATTCTCTGAGTACCAACCTTGCATTTCTACAATAAAATCCACTTGATCTTTTTTATTGTATTTCTTATGTTGCTGGATTCATTTTTATAATATTTTGTTATCGATTTTTGTCTCTGCTCATGAGGAACATTGGTTTTTTATTTTATTTCCTTTTCCTATCTTCGAAATGTCTTAATAGCATGGTATTAGTGGCCTTATAAAAAGAGTTGGAAAAAGTTTCTCCTTTTTATGCTGAAATGCTATAAGAATTTTTGTTGGGCTAATATTTCTTTCTAAAATATTAAGTAGAATTCGCTTCTGAAGGCATCTGGAATTGTAGTTATTTTTATTTTTGTGTGTGTGGATTTTTGACAGCAAATGTAATTTCTATAATATATGAAAGGCTGTTTATTAATTTTTTCACCGTTTATCAGAACTATGTGTTATTAAACTCGTATCAGTTTTATTGAGGTATAACCTGTATACCACAAATGTACCCAATATAACCGTACAGTTTAATGGTTTTATTTTTGTAAATGCATATAGTTGTATAGCCATCAACTTAATCTACTCTAGAAATCTTTAATCATCTTAAAAATTGTCCTTATACCCATTCGAAGCCAAAACTCATTCTATCTCCAGGGCCAGCCCCTGATAATTTCATTTCTGTCTCTGCAGTTTTGCCTTTTCTACAAATTTCTTGTACATAGAATCCCACCACATGTAGTCTTTTGTGTCTGCCTTCTTACATTTAACACATTTTAGGTTTGTCCATTTTGTTGCAGGTATCATTAGTTTCTTTTTATTTCTGAGAAGTATTACACTGTAAAAATATACAACATTTTGTTTATTCATTTACCAATTCAAGGATATTTGGATTGTTTTCAATTTGGGGCTATTATAAATAGGAAGTGTTTTCATTCTCATTGGATTCTATGAATTTCTTTATTCCATCCTTAATGTCTTCTATAATCCAGTCGTTTCTGAGCAAGGTATTGTTCAGTTTCCAAGTGTTTGGTTTCTTTTCTGTGCTTTTTCTGTTATTTATTTCTACTTTTATGGCTTTATGATCAGAGAAGATGCTTTTAATATTTCAATGTTTTGGATTCTGCTAAGGCTTGCTTTATGATCTAATATGTGGTCAAGCCTAGAAAATGTTCCATGTGCACTAGAAAAGAAAGTATACTTGGCTGCTGTTGAGTGGAGTGTTATGTATATGTCTATGAGGTCAAGTTGGTTGATTGTGGCATTTAGATCTTCCATGTCTTTATTGAGCTTCTTTCTGGATGTTGTGTCCTTCACGGAAAGTGGTGTGTTGAAGTCTCCTATTATTGTGAAGCTGCCTATCTCACTTTTCAATGTTGATAGTTTGTTTATGTATCTTGCAGCCCTATCATTGGGTGCATAAATATTTAATATGGTTATATCCTTCTGGTATATTGTCCCTTTAATCTTTTCATGGTGTCCTTCCTTATCTTTTTTGGAGGATTTAACTTTCAAGTCTATTTTGTCAGAAATTAATATTGCCACTCCTGCTCATTTTTTATTGTTGTTTGCTTGATATATTCTTTTCCATCCTTTGAGTTTTAGTTTGTGCCTCTAAGGTATGTCTCTTATAGACAGCATATAGATGGATTGTGTTTTTTATCCATTCTGCCACTTTTTGTCTCTTTATTGGTGCATTTAGTCCATTTACATTCAGTGTAATTATGAGCATGAGTTTAGTGCTGTCATTGTGATGTCTTTTTTTGTGCGTTGTTGACGGTTTCTTTTTCCCACTTAATTTTTGTGCTGAGTAGTTTATATATTGTCTTTTTGTCTTATTCATTCTTGTCGATTTTGTTTCTGCTGAGTCTTTATTTTTTTCTTGTATTTTATTTTGATAAGTAGGGTTGTTAGTCTCCTTTGTGGTTACCTTAATATTTACCCCTATTTTTCTTACTTTAAACCTAACTTTTATTTCTTTATATTGCCTTGACTTCCCCTCCCTATGAAAGATCTATGACTACATTTCTTAGTCCCTCTTTATTATTTTAATGTTGTCTTCTTTTACATAATAACATGATTGTTTCCCTGTTTTGAGCATTTTTTTATCTTGATTTATTTTTGTGATTTCCCTATCTGGGTTGACATCTGGTTGCTCTGTTCTGTGTTCTAGTCCTGGGTTGATATCTGCTATTATTGATTTTCTAGCAGAGAGCCGTCTTTAGTGTTTCTTGTAGTTTTGGTTTGGTTTTTATGAATTCCCTGAACTTCTGTTTATCTGGGAATGTCCTAATTTCACCTTCATATTTGAGAGACAGTTTTGCTGGATATATGATTCTTGGCTGGCAACTTTTTTCCTTCAATACTTCATATAAGTCAACCCATTGCCTTCATGGCTGCATGGTTTCTGCCAAATAGTCTGAGCTTATTCTTATTGTCTCTTCTTTGTAGGTGACTTTTTGTTTACCCCTAGCCGCTCTTAAAATTCTCTGTTTATCTTTGGTTTTGGCAAGTCTTGATGACTTTCTTTTGAGATCTACCTTATGTGGAGTTTGATGAGCATCTTGGATAGATATCTTCTCATTTTTCATGGTATCGGAGAGGCTTTCTGCCAACAAATCTTCAATAATTCTCTCTGTATTTTCTGTCATCCTTCCCTGTTCTGGTACTCCAATCACTCGTAGGTTATTTCTCTTGATAGAATCCCATATGATTCTTAGGTTTTCTTCATTTTTAAAATTTTTTTTTCTGATTTTTCTTCGAATATATTGGTGCCAAGTGTTTTATCTTCAGTCTCAGTAATTCTGCCTTCCACTTCAATTCTGCTCCTCTTTCTATTGAGTTGTCTAATTCTGTAATTTTATTGTTAATCTTCTGAATTCCTGATTGCTGTCTATGGATTCTTACAGCTTATTAAATTTGTCATTCTGTTCTTGAATAACCTTTTTAATTTCTTCAACTGCTTTATCTGTGTGTTCCTGGGCTTGTTCTTCATTTTGCCTGATCTCCTGCCTGATCTCGTTCCTGATGTCTTGAAGAGTTCTGTATGTTAATCTTTTGTATTCTGCATCTAGTAATTCCAGGAAGGCACCTTCATCCAGAAGATTCTTTGATTTTTTGTTTTGAGAGCTTGTTGAAGCAATATCAATATGTGCTTTGATATTGACTGTTGTTTCCAAGCCTATTGTATTAGTTTATTTTATATTTGCTTACTGTATCCTGGCTTCTTGCTTTGTTTTGTTTTGCTATGCCCAAATTGGCTACTTAAGTGAGCTAGCATGATTGCTTTCATCTTTGAAGCTGTAACGTCCTGTCACCAGATGGCTAGAGCTGTTACTGTGTATACAAGCCTAGGAGTCCATTCACTTTTCTTGTATGGATTCAGCTCAGGTGTCCAGGTAGTTGTTCATCAAGTGTGTGGTACAGACCCCATCCTACAGTCTTAGAGGTACAGGTATCTGGTTGCAGCAGGGGGTCATGCCCTGAACAAGGCAGGGGGCTGACAACCGTCCCCTGAGTATCTGTGAATAAAGCATATCCCTGTTCCCTAGAGTGAAAATGTGGGTGGGTTCGGCAGATGGACCATGGGTACCCAATGCTTTTGGTTGTAGGACTGGGAGGTACCAGTTATCCTTGGACCCCTGTCTCAGGTGGCTATGTGACGTGGGTGGAGCCACCAGTCCTTAGGCCTCTCATGTGGGTAGGCAAGGACCCTGTTTAATAGGCAAAGCAGTGTGAAACATCAAACACCCACCTCTCCACCACACAGCTGAAACAGTTGCAGTCTACCAACAAGGACCTATTCTCCTGAAACGGGCCCACACAGGTCCATGCAGAGGTGAAAGGTATTCAAAGTCCACAGACCATTTATACCTTGCCAGGAGATGCTTCTGTCCTGAGCTCCCCAGCTTAGTGGAGCTGGCAGATTATCTTTTACCCCAGTTGTGAATTTATTTCTTCTCCAAGGCCAGGAGAATGACTCAGGGTGTGCAGCTGAGCCTGTCTGAGGCCCAGGGAAATTGACAGCCACTGAAGCCGGCTTAGGGGATGGGCATATGGTAAAATAAATGTAAAATACTTAGATTTTGCCAAGAGTGCTGTTCTTCCATAGTTCTGGGGGTGTGAGTAGGCTGTGTGGCTCACTGCCTGTCCCTGAGGAAACTGCCTCTGGAGCACTACCGCCAGCCCAACTGCGGTCGCTCCAGGGAATGGTGCCTGAGGGTTCCAGCAATTCAGGTCCAGCAACACCTCTTTGCTTCTGAACCATCTCTCCGTTCCCCTACCACTCAGTCTGTTTTCTAACTTTGCCTTTGATCTTCAGGGATCCTACGTTGTCATAAATACAATCATTTCACTTGTTTTTTCCAGTCCTTGTTGTAAGAGGGATCACCAGAAGCACCTGACTACTCCGCCATCTTGGCCCTGCCTCCATACAAGTTCTTTTTATCAGATACATGATTTACAAATATTTTCTCCTAGTCAGTGACTTATCTCTTTATTTTCTTATTGATAACTGTTCAAGAAAAAAAAAATTAATTTTTATGAAACCCAATTTATCAATCTTTTTCCTTTATGGAATGTGTTTATATTGTCATATCTAAGAAACTTTCGTCTCACCTAAGGTCGCAAGTATTATGTTTTCTCCTAGTAATTTTCTAATTTCAGCCCTTAAATTTAGGTATATTATCAATTTTGAGCTAGTTTTTATGTGTGGCGTGAAGTAAACGCCCCAGTTTACTGTGTATGGCATGTTAATACTCCATTGTTCCAGCACCATTTGTTGAAAAGAATATTCTTTCTCCCATCAAGTTGTCTTGGCATAATTGACTGTAATTATATGATCATTTTTCTGGACTGATATATATCAGTTCAACCTAGTAGAGAGTTCAGAAAACTGAGCACATAATTAGTTAGTTTTATGCTCATTTTTGCTGCCCAGTTGATTCTAACTCATACCAACCATATAGGACAAAGTAGAACTGCCCCATTGGGTTTCCAAGGAGTGGCTCATGGATTCAAACTGCCAAACTTTTGGTTAGCAGCCGAACTCTTAACAACTGTGCCACCAGGGCTCCAAGGTTATATTTGTATGTGTATATGTGTCTGTCTGTTTGTCCTCACACCAACTTATGCCAATAGTAAGAAACCCTAGTGGTTCAGTAGTTAAGCACTCAGGTGCTAATGGAAAGGTATGCTATTCAGACCCACCTGCTGCTCCACTGAAAAAGTCTGCTTCCATAAAGATTACAGCTTGGAAACCCTTTAGGGCAGTTCTATTCTGTCATATAGGTTCGCTGTGAGTCAGAATCAACTTGAAAGCGATGGTTTTTTTTTTTTTTTTTTTTTTGGTTATACCAATACCATTGTTTTGAGTATTGTAATATTATCATAAATTTCGAAATCAGGTAGTGTAAGATCTCCAATTTGTTCTCCTTTTTTAAGAGTTGATTCAACTGTTCAAGGTCCCTTAAATTTCAACATTATGTTGGGATCAGCTTATCAGTTTCTGTAACGACAATAACAACAAAATGGGTGCTGATATTTAGGGAGGTATTGCATTGACTTTATAGATATTTCGAAATAATTTTTATCTTTAAAATACGGAGGTTTCCAATCCATGAACTTAAATTTCTTCATTGGTTTATGTCTTTTTAAATTACTTTCAGAAACATTTGTACTTTTTAGCGTATAGGTCTTACACTTTAAAAAATGTCCCTAGGTGTTTTATTTCTTTGATGCTAATGTGAATGGAATTGTTTTCTTAAACTCATTTTCAGATTTTTCTTTGTTAGTGTATAGAAATACAATTGTTTATTGCATGCTGATATTATTTCTTACAATCACTCTAAACTTAGTTCTCTTTGGTTTTTCTTTGTAGAATTTTTGACATAAAAGTCATATCATGTGAATAGGTAGTTCTACTAATTTTTTCCCATTTGGTGTAAATTTAGGGTTTTTTTTGTTGGTTTTGTTGTGTTTATTTGTTTTTTGTCTTATTACAGTGGTTTGAGCTTCCAGTACAGTGTTGGATAGATGTGGTAAGAGCAGACAATTTTCTTTTCTGCTAACAAAGCAAGCACTACATGCTACTGACTTTGATGCCCTTTATCATATTAGGAAAGTCCACTTCTGTTCCTAATTTGTGAGAATTTTTTTTATCATGAATATATTTTGGATATTATCAAATGTTTTGACATGCATTAACATAATCTTTTGGGTTTTGTCCTTTGTTCTATTACTGTAAAGCACCATATTAATTATGTTAATATGATGTAGTATTACTTTCCTGGGGCTGCGGCAGTAAATTACCAGAAACTGGGTGGCTTAAAGAAACAGAGATTCTCTTAACAGTACTGGAAGCTAGAAGTACAGATTTAGGGTGTCAGCAGGGCCGTCCTCTTACTGAAAACTCTTAAGAAAGATTCCTCCATCCTCTCTTTCAGATTCTGGTAGTTCCAGGTATTCCTTTGTTTGGTACAGCATAATCCCAATTTCTGCCTCTTGTCTTCAGATGGCCCTGTTACTTTTGTGTCTATGTCTCTTCTCCTTTTATATGGACACCAATCATATTGGATTAGGGCCCACCCTCCTCCAGTATGATATGATGTAACATAATTAATTACATCTACAAGAGTGCTATTTCCAAATAAGGTAACATTCACAGGTATCAGAGATTAGGACTTCAATATATGTTTTTGGGAAACAATTCAACTCATAACATATGGTGTATTATATTAATTGATTTTTGCATATTAAATCAACTTCACATTCCTGGGCAAAATCCCACTTTGTCATGCTATGTAGTCCTTTTGTATCTTGCTTAATTCAGTTGCTAATATTCTGTTAATTATTTTCTCATTTAGATTCCTAAGGGATATTGGCCTGTAGTTTTTGTTTCTCATAATGTCTTTGTCTGGCTTTGCTATTGGTTGTACTGGTCTCAGAGAATGTGTTGGGAAATATTTTGACTTTCACTATTTTTGATTTGTAATATTTCTTCTTTAATAATTGATAGAATTAATAGAATTAACCAGTGAAACCATCTTACCATGAGGTTTTCTTTGTTTAAAGATTATAAATGGCTTATTCAATTTCTTTCTCTTTCTCCTTCTCTTATCAGCCTATTCAGACTTTCTATTTCTTCTTAAGTTAGCTTTGATAATTTGTGTCTTCCCAGGGCTTTGTCTATTTCCTCTTAAGTATATAATTTGATGGCATATATTTCTTTATAATATTCTCTTCTAATTCTTTTAATTTCTGTAGGGTTTTAGTAATATCGACTCTTTCATTTCTGCTTTTGGAAATTTGTGTCTTCATAATCAGTCTATAAAAAAAAAATTTTTTTTATAGGTTTATCAATTTTGTTAACCTCCTAAAGGAAATAATTTTTTTTTTCACTGATTTTTCCTGTTGTTTTTCTATTTTATATTCCACTGATATTTTTTCCCTTCGATATTTGTTTTTTCACTCCTTTTACATACTTCAGTTTTGGTTTGTTTTCCTATTTCTAGCTTCTTGATGTGGAACCTTAGATTTATTTTGATTTTTCTTTCTTTATGATAAAATGTTTAAAACTTTAAACATCCTTCTAACCACTATTTTTGCTGCCTCCCCCAAATTTTTATATGTTATGTATTCATGATAATTTAAAAACCCGTTGCTGTTGAGTTGATTCTGACTCATAGTAACCCTGTAGGACAGACTAGAAGTGCCCCACAGAGTTTCCAAGGAGCACCTTGTGGATATGAACTGCTGAACTTTTGGTTAGCACCCACAGCACTTAACCACTCTGCCACCGGGGTGTCCCATGATAATTTAAGTCAAGATATTTTCTAGTTTCTCTTATGATTTCTTTTTTGGCTCATGAGTTACTTAGAAGTATTCACTTTAAATTTCAGATATTTGGGGATTATACAAATTTGCTTCTGCTACTTATACTATTGTAATTCTTTTGAGCTTGAAGACCATGTACTGTTTCATTCCTGTTAAATTTATCAAGATTTATTTTATGGTCATCATCTATATTGATGAATATTCCATGTATGCTTGAAAAGAATGTGTGTTTTGTTGTGCGTAGTGTTCTATATATGTTAGTTAGGTCCAGTTGGTTGACAGTGTTGTCCAAATCTTCCCTATTATTATTTTTCTGTCATTTATTCCATCAATTACTGAGAAAGGAGCATTAAAATCTCCAATTATAATGGCCTCTTTTGAATACTTATACGTTAGGTTATCTAATACTACTTTATTTATTTTCTTGTGCAAATTTTTCCGTTTTTGGCCACTAAAGAGTATTTCAGAATGCTGCAGTGTCCTTTTGACATACCCTCACTATTGTGTTTTGTGTTTTTGTTGTTTAATTTTTTAGCACCTCTGGCACTACAAGATGCTCCAGGCTAATCTTTTATATTTCCTGCTCTGGTCCTAGAATCAGTCATTTTTCCAAAGAGTCAGGGTTCCTTTTATTGGAGAAGTGTATTAGACATCAAAATCTGGGTGCTAGGTGGGATTCTTGCTACTTAGATGTTATTTCTAGCCCTCTCAGCTGACAGAGCAAATAAATATGAATACTAGCTGACGTACATATACACATATTTATAAATATTTCTAAATGTACCCATCTGTATCTATATTGTTGACCAAAAAGTTGGCAATTTGAATCCACCAGCCACTCCTTGGAAACACTATGGGTCCGTTCTACTCTGTCCAATGGGATCACTATGAGTTGGAATTGACTCAATGGTAACGAGTGTTTTTGGTATTTATATTGAAGACCTGGTGATGCAGTGGTTAACAGCTTGGCTGCTAACTGAAAGGTCACCAGTTCAAATTCACCAGTCACTCCCTGGAAACCCTATGGGGAAGTTCTCCTCTGTCCAGTAGGGTTACTATGAGTCAGAATCGACTTGGCAGTAACGGATTTGGCTTGGTTATTTTTTGGTATTAAAAGAAACATGAATTCATATGTGATGTCTTCAGCTCTAATTCGTTACACAGTAAATCATTTTAGTCTCTTCTTCTTGCTTATTTATAACCCCCCACTACAACAGTGAGAAACCTGGCTTCCAGCATCTGCCATCTATTTAATTGTTAAAAAAAAAAAAAGATTTTTCTTTTTTTTTTATCAGTATAAATGCATAACTATATGTGATGGTTACGGTTGTGTGCCAACTTGACTGAGCTATGATTCTCAGTGGTTTGGCAGTAATGATGTAGTTTGGCAGTCGTATGATGAAGTGATCACTTCCATGATGAGATTTGATATAATGTGATCACCTCCATGATGGGATCTGCTGTGAATAGCCAATCAGTTGAAAGGGAGTTTCCTTGGGAGTGTGGCCTACATTGAATAAAGGTGGGCTTTCTGGCAAGGCTAGTAGGCTTGTGCTCACTCTGGATTCTGCAGCTGGCTCCTGTATATCTGACCTCAAGCTAGCAGCTTACCTGCCATCTTGCCTGCATACCTTGGGATTCATCGTTTTTCTGGGATTTGTTGGTCTTTGCAGCCTGTGAGCAAAAGCCCTGCTGTCTGACCTGCTGATCTTGGGTTCACCAGCCCCTGCAGCTATATGCGTCAGAAGCCTTCAGCCTGACCCACAGACTGGAGATGTTTCAGCATCTACAACCATGTTAGCCATTTCCTTGATATAAATCTCTCACTATGCAAACTTATACACTTTACTGGTTTTGCTTCTCTAGAGAACCTAGCCTAAGACATTTGGTAATGAAAGTAGTTCTAGAAAAATAAAATTTTAAAGATGGGCTTTCTAAGTTGGTTCTCAAGTCTGGTTAGTCTTAAAGATGTTGATGACTCTGCTGCCAGTAGTAAAGAGGGCACTGCTAATCCATGGCATGAGGTGGCAATAGAAATATGCAAAATATCACCACCAATAGATCAGGTACTGGTGAAAGGAGAGGTTCTTGGTGACTGTATGTTTGATATCTTTCTACAATTTTGTCATAATGAGAACCATAAGGAAACTGGTTGGTTGGTCCTACTTTCACTGAACAAAATAGTGAAAGAAAAAGCAAACTCAGTTCTTCAAAGTCAAAGCTCAAGCATCACATAAATGACCACAGTTTCCACTTGTGCTTTGAAAGAAAGCCCTATTTCTTGTAGTAACAGAGCTGATATTGCCAAAGACCAAACCCAGAATCTTACCATAGGAATGGCTGAATTACAGCACCAACTCAATTTCCAACCTCGAGTGGTGTCTGAAGTTAAAGTGGGGGCATTGATAGGGAAGAAATGGAATCCTGAAACTTGGGATGTGGACATATGGGCAGATAATTAGGAAGCTGGATACACTGAGCCCCTAAATTCCAATGGCTTACTCCTGCCAACAGATCTAGCCCTCTCAATCCCTTCTAAAGAGATTACTCCATGTTTGTCTGCTAAGCCACCCTCCACAGTAAAACCATTAGCCCCTCCATCCTCATCTAATGAGATTAACCCAGCTGTGTCTAAATATCCTTTGCCTGAGCCATTGTCTGGGGAATTGCCTGAGGCAGATGGCTTACAAGACAATGTAAATGTTCTCAAAACACATCCCTACCACAAATTTTGGCTTCTGGATCTATGAATAGACTTTAGCCCCAGCAAGCTCCAAAAGGTGAAGTACAAGGTGTGACCCAGGAGGAGGTACACTACACCCCAGCAGAGCTGCTTAACTTTTCTAATATATACAAACAGAAAACTGGGGAATATGTGTGGGGATGGCTATTAAATGTGTGGGATAATGATACAAGGAACGTAAAGATGGATCAGCCTGAGTTTATTGTTTTGGGCCCACTAAGCACAGATCCTTCATTCAATGTTTCAGCTCAGGAGGTTAGGAAAGAATATAATAGTTTATTTGGTTGGGTTGCTGAAGCACGAATTACATGGTGGCCTACACTAAATCCAGTTGAAATACCAGACCTGCCTTGGTATACTGTAAAAGGTATCCAAAGGCTTAGGGAAATAGGCATGCTAGAGTGCATTTATCAGGTTAGACTCACAGACCCACACATAGAGTACCCAGAGAACACACCTTTTACCGTAATGGTGAGAAACAAATTTGTGAAGGAAGCCCAGCATCCTTGAAGACTGCTGTGATTTCTATTTTGCGAAAGTCAGAATTGACTGTGGAAACTACCCTAACTGAATTAAGACACCTAATTACAAAGCGTTAAATCAACAAAGACAAGATGGGCATGATTACCATAAGGGACAACAGAGTCAAAGCAGTAATCAGAATAGTCTGACTAGTATGGACTTATGGCATTGGCTACTTAGTCATGGTGTCCCTAGGAGTGAAATAGATAGGACATCTACTAAATATTTACTTTATCTATAAAAGCAAAAGAATTCTAGGTCAACTAAACAGCAGTCATACTTGAACTTCTAGAATCTAGTCATAGCCTCTCAATCAGTTCAGACTTGAGCAAGTTTATACACCCACAGCACCTTGAATGAAGGGGAGACTGAGTCTTATTGAGATAGGACTCCAAAACACTGCCAAAAACTTATACTGTTAGTTTTTCTCCCAGCCTTCCCCAAAGAGGTGTACAGCCTTTTACAAGAGTGTTCACTGGGGTCAAGGAAATAATCAGACTTTTCAGGGATTACTGGATACTGGCTCTGAACTGACACTAATGCCAAGAGACCCAAAACATCACTGTGACCCACCAGTCAGACTGGGAGCATATGGAGGTGAAGTATTAATGGAATCTTAGCTTGTATCCATCTCACAGTAAGTCCACTCGGTCCCCAAGCAAATCCTGTAATGATTTCCCCACTTCCAGAATGCATATTTGGAATAGATATATTCAGCAACAGGAGGAACCACCACATTGCATACCAGACATGTGGAGTAAGGGCTATTATGGTAGAAAAAGCCAAGTGGAAGCCACTAGAACTGACCCTACCTAAGAAAATAGTAAACTAAAAGCAATACTGCTTTCCTGGAGGTATAGCAGAGATTACAGCCACCATCAAGGACTTGAAGGATGAAGGAGGGCTGATTCCCACTGCATCCACACTCAACTCGCCTATCTGGCCTGTGCAAAAAACAGATGGATCTTGGACAATGACAGTGGATTATCGAAACTTAACAAGGTGGTGATTCCAATTGCAGCTGCTGTTCCAGATGTGGTTTCATTGCTTGAGCAAATTAATACATCTCCTGGTACCTGCTATGCAGCTATTGGTCTGGCCAATGCCTTTTTCTCAATTCCAGTTTCAAAGGAAAACCAAAAGCAGTTTGCCTTCAGCTGTTAAGGCCAGCAATATACCTTTAGCATCCTACCTCAGAGCTCCATGTCATAATTTAGTCTGCAGGGACTTTGATCACCTTTCCCTTCCACAAGACATCACACTGGCCCATTACGTTGATGACATTATGCTGATTGGACCTGGTAAGGAAGAGCTGTCAATAACTCTGGACTTATTGGTAAAACATTTTCATGCTAGAGGGTGGGAAATTAATCCCATAAAAATTCAGCCACTTTCCACCTCAGTGACATTTCTAGGGGTCCAGTGGTGTGGGGCATTTTGATATATTCCTTCCAAAATGAAGGGTAAGTTATTGCATCTGGCCTCTCCCACAGCTGAAGAGGAGGCACATTGCCTAGTGGGTCTCTTTGGATTTTGGGTGTGCTACTCTGGCCTATTTATCAAGTCACTCAAAAAGCTGCTAGTTTTGAGTGGAGCCTAGAACAAGAGAACCCTCTGCACAGGTTCAGGCTGCCATGCAAGCTGTTCTGCCACTAGGGCCATTTGATCCTGCTAATCCAGTGGTACTTGAAGTATCAGTGACAGACAGAGATGCTGCTTGGAATCTTTGGCAGGCCTGTATTGGTGAATCACAGCACAGACCCTTAGGATTTTGGAGCAAAGGCCTGCCATTCTCTGCAGATAACTACTCTCCTTTTGAGAAACAGATTTTGGCTTGTTACTGGGCCTTAGTAGAGACTGAATGCTTAACCATGGGACAAGTCATTATGCAGCCCGAGCTACCCATTATGAACTGGGTGTTGTCTGACCCACAAAGCCATAAAGTTGGACATGCACAACGGCACTCCATCATTAAATGGAAGTGGTATATATGAGATTGAGCCCTAGCAGAACCCAAAGGCACAAGTAAATCACATGAGGAAGTGGCCCAAATGCCCATGGTCTCCACTTTTGTCACTGACCTTCTATCTCCCAGTCTGTACCTATGGCCTCATGGGGTGTTCCTTGTGATCAATTGACTGAGGAAGAGAAAACTCATGCCTGGTTTACAGATGGTTCTGCACAATATGCAGGCACCACTCAGAAGTGGACAGCAGCAGCACGACAGCCCCTTTCTGGGACTTCCATGAAGGACAATGGTGAAGGGAGATCCTCCCAATGGGCAGAACCTTGAGAAATGCACCTGGTTGTTCACTTTTCTCGGAATGAGAAATGGCCAGATGTGTGATTGTATACTGATTCATGGGCTGTGGCCAATGGTTTGGATGGATGGTCAGGGACTTGGAAGGAATATGATTGGAAAATTGGACACAAGGAGCTATCGGCAAGAGGAATGTGGATAGACCTCTCTGAATGAGCCAAAGAAGTGAAAGACTTGTGTCCCATGTGAATGCTCACCAAAGGATGACCTCAACAGAGGAGGATTTTAACAGTCAAGTGGATAGGATGATGCATTCTGTGGAAACTAGTCATTCTCTTTCCCCAGCCACTCCTGTCATTGCTCAATGGGCTCAGGAACAAAGTGGCCATGATGGCAGGAATGGAGGTTATGCATGGGGTCAGCAACATGGGCTTCTACTCACCAAGGCTGATTTGGCTACAGCCAGTGCTGAGTGCTGAATCTGCCAGCAGCAGAGACCAATCCTGAGTCCCCAGTATGGTACCATCCCTTGAGGTGATCAGCTAGCAACCTGGTGACAAGTTGATTGCATTGAACCACTTCCATCATGGAAAGTGCAGTGTTTTGTTCTTACTAGAATAGATGCTTACTCTGGATATGGATTTGCCTTCCCTGCATGCAATGCTTCTGCCAAAACTACCATCCGTGGGTTTATGGGATGCCTTTTCCACCATCATGATATCCCACACAGCATCACCTCAGATTAAGGGACTCACTGCACAGCAAACGAAGCGTGGCAGTGGACCCATGCTCACGGAATTCACTGATCTTACCAAGTTCCTCATCTTCCTGAAGCAGCTGGCTTTATAGAATAATGGAATGGCCTTCTAAAGACACAATTATGATGCCAGCTAGGTGGTAATACCTTGCAGGGTTGAGGCAATGTTCTCCAGGAGGCTCTATATGCTGTAAACCAGAATTCAATATATGGTGCTGTATCTCCCATAGCCAGGATTCATGTGGCCAGGACTCAAGGAGTGGAAATGGGAGTGGCTCCACTCACTATTACCGTTAATGATTCACTCACAAAATTTTTGCTTCCTGTCCCTGCAGCCCTATGCTCTGTGGGACTAGAAGTCTTAGTTCCAAAAGGAGGAGTGCTGCCACCCGGAAACACATCACTGATTCCATTGAACTGGAAGCTAAGAATGCCACCTGGCCACTTTGGGCTCCTTGTGCTTCTGGATCAACAAAAGAAGAAGGAAATTACCATATTGACTGGTGTGATTGATCCTGATTACTAAGGGGAAGTCAGATTGACATTACTTAATGGAGGTAAAGAAGAGTATGTCTGGAGTGAAGGTAATCCCTTAGGGTGTCTTTTAGTATTACCACGCCCTGTGATTAAAGTCAAGGGAAAACTACAGCAACCCAATTCTGACAGGACTACTAATGGCCCAGATCCTTCAGGAATGAACTTTTGGGTCAACCCACCAGGCAAAGAACCATGACCAGCTTAAGTGATTGCTGAGGGCAAAGAGAATACAGAGTGGGTGGTAGAAGAAGGTAATTTCGAATACTGGGTACGACTACGTGACCAGTTGCAGAAATGATCACTATAATTGTTATGAGCATTTCTGCCTTATATATGTACATAAAATATTTTTGTTTCCTTCACTTATAAAATATAAGATGTAAACAAAAAAAACACGGTTAGCATATATTCAGTTGTATGCGTGTTCGTTGTATCATGTTAGGCTCAAGTATGACTATAATTGTCTTTATTCAGAGATTATGTATGGTTAAAGGAGATTTATACAGGTGCCAAGCTAACAAGGGGCAGACTGTAATTTTTAAGGTTGTGCGTCAACTTGGCTGGGCCATGATTGTCAGTAGTTTGGCAGTTGTGATGTAGTTTTGACAGTCTTATGTCGAGGTGATCACTTCCGTGATAAGATTTGATATAATGTGATCATCGCCACGATGGGATCTGCTGTGAGTAGCCAATCAGCGGAAAGAGATTTTCCTTGGGGGTGTGGCTTGCATCAACTGTAAGTGGACTTTCTGGCAAGGTTCATGGGGTTTTGCTTGCTCTGAATACTGCAGCTGGCTCCTGTTCACCTGATTTCTGGTTTTTCGGACTTGAGCTAGCAGCTTGCTTGCTGTCTTGCTTGCTGATCTTGAGATTCATCGAATTTAGCAGTCTGTGAGCAAGAGCTCTGCTGTCTGACCTGCTGATCTTTCATTTGCCAGTCCCTGTGGCTACGTCAATCAGGAGAAGCCTCCAGCCTGACCCATGGATTGGGGGTGTTCCAACCTCTACAACTGTGTGAGACATTTCCTTGATATAAATCTTTCTATATATGTATTCATACACTTTACTGGTTTTGCTTCTCTAGAGAACCCAGCCTAAGACATTATACCAATATTGTTAACTAGTACTTTCATAGGAAGTAGCTCTGGTGGTGCAATGGTTAAAGTGATTGCCTGGTAACCAAAAGGTAAACAACTCAAACCCACCAGCCACTCAATGGGTAAAAAGACCTGGTGATCTGCTCCCATAAAGATTACAGCCTAGGAAACCCTATGGGGCATTTCTATTCTGTCTTATAATGTTGCTGTGAGTAGGAATTGACTCAACAGCACAACAGTAACAACCCCATGGTGGGGGGTGGGGGGTGGACTTTAACAACTAGGTCATAATGCTATTGTATATTTCTTTTGAATTTAGTCTTACAAATGCCACTCATTTCCAAATTTACTTATGTCAGCAATTTTCACCTACCCTTTTCAGTGACATTATTTCATACATTTGAATCTAGATTCTTTTGTCACATTCTTCATTCTCTTTTGCCATTTTATAATGTCCTATATCTATCATTACAATATCATGCGGAAAGATTTCTCTGCTCTAAAAAATTCCCTGTCCCACAAGTATTCAACACTCCCCCTACCCTGAACCCTTAGCAACCAGTGATCTGTTTGCTACCTTAATAGGTTTGCCTTTTCCAGAATGTTATTTAATTGGGATCACACAATACGTATATAGTCTATTCAGACTGGTTTCTTTCACTTAACAATATGCATTTAAGATTCATCCATGTCTTTTTCTGCCTTGGCACTTTATTTGTTTTTAGTGCTGCATAGTATTCCATCATATGGACATACCACAGTTTGTTTGCTCATTCGTCTTTTGAAGGACATCTTGGTTGACTCCAGTTTTTGGTGGTTATGAATAAGCTGCTGTCAATATTTGGTTTTTGTGTGGACATACTTTTTTTTAGCTTATTTGGATGAATACCTAAGGGTGTAATTACTAGGTTATATGGTAAGACTATTTTTAGCTTTTCAAAAAATTGCCATACTTTCTTCCAAGGTTACCATTTTGCATTTTCTCCAGCAATGAATGAGAATTAAAGGCAAGTGAAAACAACAGAAGCCCAACTCTGTCCCGCCCCACAGTAATGAAATCTGTTAAATGATGTCTATTTCTGAAAATGTTGCATCTCTTCATTGCATAAACAACACAAAGATAATAGTAGGTACATCCATAGCTGCGCATTCATAAAACTCACTTCAGGGTCCACATCAATGTCACCAAATATTGCACCTGTGAGATGTACACCTTTATAATTTTGTTTGCTTGTCAGCCCTTCCATTAATATTTTATAACAGAACTTCAATGTCGAGATTCCAAAATCATCACAAACTGCCCAAGCTCCATCCTAGCAGTTATTATCATGTCATCGAAATCCTTTGATCCATAGATGGAAGCCTCCTTTATTGAAAACAGTTTCTATTTTCTGTTTATACATATGCAGGGGCAGGGGGACCAAAATTCAAAATTCGACTTTAATGCCATTGAAGACCTGGAAGGCTGTTTTGGAAATTTGTGTATATTTTTGTCTTCTGTGTGGTTCCCATGGTGAAGAGTATTCATCACCTTCTTTTCAGGCAACATCAAGCCTCTAGAGTTTTCATCTGGCCTCCTGTTTACAAATTGATAAAGAAAATATTAAAATGCAATGAATATAAATAGCAGCTGTAGAATGTATTCTGCCAAGAACAAATCCTGTGTAAGAATAGCTGGTGTATTAGAACAGTTTTATAGGAAAATATTTCTTTTGACGTTTTTTACTCAGTAAAGGTTCCACTTCAGCTGTAGTTGAAGCTAGAGATGGTATATACATGAGCCAATTTGCAGCAGAAAATTAAGGCAAATATCATGAAAATTGCTTTTTAAATAAGTGTCTTCATATATCAGAAGTCCAGTAGTTGCTTATTGAATTGTTGTTGTTAGGTGCGTCAAGTTGGTTCTAACTCACAGCGACACTGTGTACAACAGAACAAAACACTGCCTGGTCCTGTGCCATCCTCACAATAAGTAATTATTCATAAGCCCATTGTTGCAGCCACTGTGTCAATCCATCTCACTGAGGGTCTTCCTCTTTTTTGGTGACCCTCTACCAAACGTGATGTCCTTCATCAGGGACTGATCCCTCCTGATAACATATCCAAAGTATGTGAGACAAAGTCTTTCCATTCTTGCTTCTAATGAGCATTCTGGCTGTTCTTCCAAGACAGATTTTTTCCTTCTTCTGGCGATCCATGGTATATTCAATATTCTTCGCCAACACCATAATTCAAAGGCATCAATTCTTCTTTGATCTTCTTTATTCGTTGTTCAGCTTTCACATGCATATGAGACAATTGAAAACACCATGGCTTGGGTCAGGCCAACCTTAGTTCTTAAAGTGCTTTTTAACACTTTAAAGAGGTCCTTTGCAGCAGATTTGCCCAATGCGAAGCAATTTTTTGATTTCTTGACTGCTGCTTCCATACGTGTTGATTGTGGATCCAAGTAAAATGAAATCCTTGACAACTTCAGTCTTTTCTCCGTTTATCATGATGTTGCTTATTGGTCCAGTTGTGAAGATTTTTGTTTTCTTTATGTTGAGGTGTAACCCATACTGATGGCTATAGTCTGTGATCTTCATCAGTAAGTGCTCCAAGTCCTCTTCACTTTCAGCAAGCAAGGATCTAACATCTCCATAATGCAGGTCGTTAAATGAGTCTTTCTCCCATCCTGATGCCCCATTCTTCTTCAGATAGTCCAGCTTCTTGGGTTATTTGCTTAGCATACAGATTGGATAAGTATGGTGAAATGATACAACCTGACAAACACCTTTCTTGACTTTAAACCGTGCAGTATCGCCTTGTTCTCATTGAACAACTGCCTCTTGATCTATGTACAGCTTCTTTACAAGCACATTTAAGCGTTCTGAAATTCCCAATCTTTGCAATGTTATCCAAAATTTGTTATGATCCACACACTCAAATGCCTTTGCATAGTCAATAAAACACAGGTAAACATCTTTCTAGTATTCTCTGCTTTCAGCCATGATCCATCTGACATCAGCAATGATATCCCTGGTTCCAAGTCTTCTGAATTTGGCTTGAATTTCCGGCAGTTCCCTGTGGATGTACTGCTACAAACCACTTTTGAATGATCTTCAGCAAAATTTTACTTGTGTGTGAGATTGATATTGTTTAATAATTTCCACGTTCTGTTGGATGACCTTTCTTTGGAATGGGTACGAATATGGATCTCTTCCAGTCAGTTGGCCAGGAAGCCGTTCTCCGTATCTCTTAGCATAGGTGAGTGAGGGCTTTCAGCACTGCATTCATTTGTTGAAAAATGTCAGTTGGTATTCTGTCAATTTCTGAAGGCTTTTTTTTCACCAATGACTTCAGTGCAGCTTGAACCTCTTCCTTCAGTACTGTTGTGATACCTCCAGAAATAGTTGAATGTCAACCAATTCTTTTTAGTACAGTGACTTTGTGTATTTCTTTCCTCTTCTTTTGATGTTTCCTGAGTAGTTTAGTATTTTTCCCGTACAGTCCTTCAATATTGCAACTTGAGGCTAGAATTTTTTTTTTTTTTTCAGTTCCTTCAGCTTGAGAAATGCCAAGTGTGTTCTTCCCTTTTGGTTTTCTATCTCTACGTCTTTGCGCATGTTATTATGATACTTTACTTTGTTTCTTGAGCTGCCCTTTAAAACCTTCTGTTCAGCGCTTTTACTTCAGCATTTCTTTTCACTTTACTACTCTACATTCAACAGCAACATTGAGAGTCTCTTTTGACATCCATTATTAAATAGAAGTTATAATTAGGAAATACATCAGTATTGAAAAATTCTATTCTTTCATACAAAATCAGTTGCTGTTGAGTTAATTTTGACTCTTGGCGACTCCATGTATATCAGAGCAGAATTGCGCTCAATGGAGTTTTTAGACGTATGGATAAAGAGTTTTATTCTTCAAACTTTTTACCATGAAATGTTTAAACAATTCCAAAATTTGAAAGAATGTGCACACATATATTCTCTACCCATTTTCAACAGTTGTTAATATATCATTATGTTTACATTTTGTGCATATGTGTTTCTTTATGTGTACATAGCTTTAGCTATAGGTTTTTTATTGTGTTTTAAGTGAAAGTTTACAAATCAAGTCAGTTTCTCATGCAAAAACTCACACACACATTGTTATGTGACCCTAGTTGCTCTCCCTCCAATGTGACAACACATTCCTTCTCTCCACCCTGTATTTCCTTTGTCCATTCAACCAGCTCCTGTCCCCCTCTGCCTTCTCATCGTGCCTCCAGACAGGAGATGCCCACATAATCTCATGTGTCTACTTGAGCTAAGAAGCGCACTCCTCACCAGCACCATTTTATATCTTATAGTCCAGTCTAATCTTTGTCTGAACTGTTGACTTTGAGAATGGTTTTAATTTTGGGCTAACAGAGAGTCTGGGAGCCATGACCTCTGGGGTCCCTCCAGTCTCAGACCATTAAGTCTGCTCTTTATACTAGAATTTGAAGTCTGCATTCCACTTTGCCCCATCAGGAATTCTCTGTTGTGTTCCCTGTCAGGGCAGTCGTTGGTGATAGCCAGACACCATCTACTTCTGGTCTTAGGCTGATGGAGTCCCTGGTTTATGTGGCCCTTTCTGTCTCCTGGGCTCATATTTTCCTTGTGTCTTTGGTGTTCTTCTTTCTCCTTTGCTACAGATGGGTTGAGACCAATTGATGCATCTTAGATGGCTGCTTGCTAGCGTTTAAGACCCTAGAAGCCACTTACCAAAGTGGGATGCAGAACGTTTTCTTAATACATTTTGTTATGCCAGTTGACCTAGATGTCCCCTGAAACCATGGTCCCCAGACCCCCACCCCTGCCTCTCTGTCCCTCGAAGTCTTTGGTTGTACTCAGGAAACATCTCTGTTTTCGGATTAGTCCAGTTGTGCTGACTTCCCCTGTATTATGTGTTGTCCTTCCCTTCACCTAAAATAATTCTTGTTTACCATCTAATTAGTGAATACCCCTCTTCTTCCCTCCCTCCCCACCCTCATAACCATCAAAGAATGTTTTCTTCTATGTTTAAACCTTTTCTTGAATTCTTATAATTGTGGCCGCATACAATATTTGTCCTTTTGCGATTGACTAATTTCACTCAGCATAGTGCCTTCCAGATTCATCCAGGCTATGAGACGTTTCACGGATTCAT
Organism: Elephas maximus indicus; assembly: GCF_024166365.1. Classification (NCBI taxonomy): domain Eukaryota; kingdom Metazoa; phylum Chordata; class Mammalia; order Proboscidea; family Elephantidae; genus Elephas; species Elephas maximus. The sequence continues at coordinate 41,147,711 of NC_064829.1, read as the reverse complement.
TGTTCTTTATTACTGTGTAGTGTTCTATTGTGTGAATATACCATAATTTGTTTATCCATTCATCCTTTGATGGGCACCTTGGTTGTTTCCACCTTTTTGCTATCGCAAATAGTACTGCAATGAACATGGGTGTGCATATATCTGTTCATGTGAAGGCTCTTATTTCTCTAGGATATATTCCAAGGAGTGGGATTGCTGGATCATGGTGTAGTTCTATTTCTAGCTTTTTAAGGAAGCTCCAAATCGATTTCCAAAGTGGTTGTACCATTTTACATTCCCACGAGCAGTGTATAAGTGTTACAGTCTCTCCACAACCTCTCCAACATTTTATTATTTTGTGTTTTTTGGATTAATGCCAGCCTTGTTGGGGTGAGATGGAATCTCATTGTAGTTTTGATTTGCATTCTCTAATGGCTAATGATCATGAACATTTCCTCATGTATCTGTTAGTCGCCTGACTGTCTTCTTGGATAAAGTGCATGTTCATATCCTTTGCCCATTTTTTTAAAATAATTTTTATTGAGCTTTAAGTGAATGTTTACAAATCAAGTCAGTCAGTCACATATAAGCTTATATACACCTTACTCCATACTCCCACTTACTCTTCCCCTAATGAGTCAGCCCTTCCAGTCTCTCCTTTCGTGACAATTTTGCCAGTTTCTAACCCTCTCTACCCTCCCATCCCCCCTCCGGACAGAAGATGCCAACACAGTCTCAAGTGTCCACCTGATACAAGTAGCTCACTTTTCATCAGCATCTGTCTCCTACCCATTGTCCAGTCCCTTTCATGTCTGATGAGTTGTCTTTGGGAATGGTTCTTGTCCTGGGCCAACAGAAGGTTTGGGGACCACGACCACTGGGATTCCTCTAGTCTCAGTCAGACCATTAAGTCTGGACTTTTTATGAGAATTTGGGGTCTGCATCCCACTGATCTCCTGCTCCCTCAGGGGTTCTGTGTTGTGCTCCCTGTGAGGGCAGTCATTGGTTGTGGCCAGGCACCATCTAGTTCTTCTGGTCTCAGGATGATGTAAGTCTCTGGTTCATGTGGCCCTTTCTGTCTCTTGGGCTCTTAGTTGTCATGTGACCTTGGTGTTCTTCATTCTCCTTTGATTCAGGTGGGTTGAGACCAATTGATGCATCTTAGATGGCCACTTGTTAGCATTTAAGACCCCAGACACCACATTTCAAAGTGGGTTGCAGAATGTTTTCATAATAGAATTATTTTGCCAATTGACTTAGAAGTCCCCTTAAGCCATAGTCCCCAGACCCCTGCCCTTGCTCTGCCGACCTTTGAAGCATTCACTTTATCCTGGAAACTTCTTTGCTTTTGGTCCAGTCCAATTGAGCTGACCTTCCCTGTATTGAGTATTGTCCTTCCCTTCACCTAAAGTAGTTCTTATCTACTAGTTAATCAATAAAAAACCCTCTCCCTCCCCTCTCCCTCCCCCCTCCCTCCCCCCCTCGTAACCACAAAAGTATGTGTTCTTCTCAGTTTATACTATTTCTGAAGATCTTATAATAGTGGTCGTATGCAGTATTTGTCCTTTTGCCTCTGACTAATTTCACTCAGCATAATGCCTTCCAGGTTCCTCCATGTTATGAAATGTTTCACAGATTCCTCACTGTTCTTTATCGGTGCATAGTATTCCATTGTGTGAATATACCACAATTTATTTAACCATTTATCCGTTGATGGACACCTTGGTTGCTTCCAGCTTTTTGCTATTGTAAACAGAGCTGCAATAAACATGGGTGTGCATATATCTGTTTGTGTAAAGGCTCTTATTTCTCTAGGGTATATTCTGAGGAGTGGGATTTCTGGGTTGTATGGTAGTTCTATTTCTAACTTTTTAAGAAAACGCCAGATACATTTCCAAAGTGGTTGTACCATTTTACATTCCCACCAGCAGTGTATAAGAGTTCCAATTTCTCCGCAGCCTCTCCAACATTTATTATTTTGTGTTTTTTTGGATTAATGCCAGCCTTGTTGGAGTGAGATGGAATCTCATCGTAGTTTTGATTTGCATTCTCTAATGGCTAATGATCGTGAGCATTTTCTCATGTATCTGTTAGTCACCTGAATGTCTTCTTGGGTAAAGTGCATGTTCATATCCTTTGCCCATTTTTTAATTGGGTTATTTGTCTTTTTGTTGTTGAGTTTTTGCAGTATCATGTAGATTTTAGCGATCAGACGCTGATTGGATCTGTCATAGCCAAATTTTTTTTTCCCAGTCTGTAGGTAATCTTTTTACTCTTTTGGTAAAGTCTTTGGACGAGCATAAGTGTTTGATTTTTAGGAGCTCCAAGTTATCTAGTTTCTCTTCTGGTGTTTGTGCATTGTTAGTAATGTTTTGTGTACTGTTTATACCATGTATTAGGACTCCTAGCATTGTCCCTATTTTTTCTTCCACGATCCTTATCATTTTATATTTAGGTCTTCGATCCATTTTGAGTTAGTTTTTGTGGATGGTGTGAGGTATGGGTCTTGTTTCTTTTTTTTGCAGATGGATATCCTGTTATGGCAGCACCTTTTGTTAAAGAGGCTGTCTTTTCCCCATTTAACAGACTTTGGGTCTTTGTCAAATATCAGCTGCTCATAGGTGGATGGATTTATGTCTGTATTCTCAATTTTGTTCCATTGGTATATGTATCTGTCGTTGTACTAGTACCAGGCTGTTTTGACTACTGTGGCGGTGTAATAGGTTCTAAAATCAGGTACTGTGAGGCCTCCAACTTTGTTCTTCTTCATTAACACTTTTCTTATCTGGGGCCTCTTCCCTTTCCAAATGATGTTGGTGATTTGTTTCTCCACCTCATTAAAAAATGTCATTGGAATTTGGATCAGAATTGCATTGTATCTATAGATGTCTTTTAGTAGAATAGACATTTTTACAATGTTAAGCCTTCCTATCCATGAGCAAGATATATTTTTCCACTTACGTAGGTCTCTTTTGGTTTCTTGCAGTAGTGTCTTGTAGTTTTCATTGTGTAGGTGTTTTACATTCCTGGTTAGATTTACTCCTAAGTATTTTATCTTCTTGGTGGCTATTGTAAATGGTATTGATTTGGTGATTTCCTCTTCAATGTTGGTGTAAAGGAATCCAACTCATTTTTGTATGTTTATCTTTTTTTGTGTGTTTATCTCGTATGCTGGTACTCTGCTGAATTCTATTAGTTTTAGTAGCTTCCTTGTGGATTCTTTAGGGTTTTCTGTGTATAAGATCATGTCATCTGCAAATAGAGATAGTTTTACTTCTTCCTTACCACTCTGAATGCTCTTTATTTCTTTTTCTAGCCTAATTGCTCTGGGTAGGATCTCCAGCACAATGTTTAATAAGAGTGGTGATAAAGGGCATCCATGTCTGGTGCCTTTTCTCAAGGGGAATGCTTTCAGACTCTCTCCACTTAGGATGATGTTGGCTGTTGGCTTTGTATAAATCTTTATTGTATTGAGGAATTTTCCTTCTATTCCTATTTGACTGATAGTTTTTATCATGAATGTGTGTTGGACTTTGTCAAATGCCTTTTCTGCATCAGTTGATAGGATTATGTGGTTCTTGTCTTTTGTTTTATTTATGTGGTGGATTACATTGATTTTTTTCTTCTAACATTGAACCATCCCTGCATACCTGGTATGAATTTCACTTGGTCATGGTGAATTATTTTTTTGATATGTTGTTGAATTCTACTGGCCAGAATTTTGTTGAGGATTTTTACGTCTAAGTTCATGAGGGATATTGGCCTGCAATTTTCTTTTATTGTGGTGCCTTTACCTGGTTTTCATATCAGGGTTATGCCGGCTTCATAGAATGAGTTTGGGGGTATTCCATCCTTTTCTATGCTCTGAAATACCTTTAGTAGTAGTGATGTTAACTCTTCTCTGGAAGCTTGGTAGAATCCCCCAGTGAAGCTGTCGGGGCCAGGGCTTTTCTTTGTTGGAAGTTTTTAAATTACCTTTTCAATCTCTTTTGTTATAGGTTTATTTAGTTGTTCTACCTCTGTTTGTGTTAGTTTAGGTAGATCGTGTGTTTCTAGAAATTTGTCCATTTCCTCTAGGTTTTCAAATTTGTTAGGGTACAATTTTTCATAGTATTCAGTTATGATTCTTTTAATTTCAGTTGAGTCTGTTGTGATGTTGCCCATCTCATTTCTTATTCAGGTTATTTGCTTCCTCTCCTGTTTTTCTTTTGTCAGTTTGACCAATGGTTTATAGGTTTTATTGATCTTTTCAAAGAACCAGCTTTTGGTTTTGTTAAGTCTTTTGATTGCTTTTCTATTCTCTATTTCACTAAATTCTGCTCTAATTTTTATTATCTGCTTTGTTCTTGTGCCCAAGATTTTCTTTTGCTGGTCTCTTTCTATTTGTTCAAGTTCTTGGGTTAATTCTTTGATTTTTGCCCTTTCTTCTTTTTGGAGGTGTGCATTTGTTGCTATGAATTGACCTCCGAGCACTGCTTTTGCTGTGTCCCAAAGGTTTGGGTAGGATGTATTTTCATTTTCATTTGACTCTAGGAATTTCTTTATTCTGTCCTTAATTTCTTCTACAACCCAATAGTTTTTGAGCAAGATGTAGTTCAGTTCCTATGTGTTTGATTTTTTTTCCTTTGCTTTTTCTGTCATTGATTTCTACTCTTATGGCTTTATGGTCAGAAAAGATGCTTTGTAATATTTCGATGTTTTTGATTCGGTTAGGGCTTGCTTTATGGCCTAATATGTGGCCTATTCCAGAGACTGTTCCATGTGCATCAGAAGAGAAAGTGTACTTGGCTGCTGTTGGGTGGAGTGTTCTGCATATGTCTATGAGGTCAGGTTGGTTGATTGTGGCATTTAGATCTTCCGTGTCCTCATTGAGCTTCTTTCTGGATGTTCTTTCCTTCACCAAAAGTGGTGTGGTGAAGCCTACTACTAGTATTGTGGAGCTGCCTATCTACCTTTTCAATTCTCTCAGAGTTTTTTTTTTTTTTAATGTATTTTGGAACCCTGTCATGGAGTGTATAAATATTTATTATGATTATGTCCCCCTTTAATCATTATGTAGTGTCCTTCCTTATCCTTTGTGGTGGATTTTACCATAAAGTCTATTTTTTCAGAAATTAATATTGCCACTCCTCTTTTTTGACTGTTGTTTGGTCAATATATATTTTTCCATCCTTTGAATTTTAGTTTGTTTGTATCTTTAAGTGTAAGGTGTGTCTCTTGTAGGAAGCATATGGACAGATTGTGGTTTTTATCCATTCTGCCACTCTCTGTCTCTTTATTGGTACATTCAGTCCATTTACATTCAGAGTAATTATTGATAGGTATGAGTTTAGTGTTGCCATTTTAATATCTTTTTTTACCCCTATTTCTCTAAGTTCAAACCAGTCTTTTATTTCTTGATATTGCCTTGACTTCCTCTCCATATGAAAGGTCTATGACTACATTTTTTAGTTCCTCTTTTTCATTTTAATGTTGTCATCTTTTACATGATGACATCTCTGTTTCCCTGCTTTGAGTGTTTTAGCTTTGATTTTATTTTGTGATTTCCCTTTCTTGGTTGATATCTGGTTCCTCTGTCCTGTGTTCTAGTTTTGGGTTGTTATCTGATGTTATTGACTTTCTGACCAGAGGACTCCCTTTAGTATTTTTTGTAGTTTTGGTTTGGTTTTTGCAAATTCCCTAAACTTCTGTTTTTCTGGAAATGTCCTAATTTCACCATCATATTTGAGAGACAGTATTGCTGGACATATAATTCTTGGCTGGCAATTTTTTTTTCCTTCAAGGCTTTATATATGTCAGCCCATTGCCTTCTTGCTTACGTGGTTTCTGCCGAGTAGTCCAAGCTTGTTCTTATTATTAATCTTCTGGATTTCTGTTTGCTGTCTCTCTATGGATTCTCGAAGCCTATTAAATTTGTCATTATGCTTTTGTCTAATCTGTTTAAGTTCCTCTAATGCTTTGGTTAATTCTTTGTGTTCCCTGGCTTGTTCCGCGTTTTGCCTGATATCCTGGATCTCTTGAAGAGTTCTGTATATTAATCTTTTGTATTCTACCTCTGGTAATTCCAGGAAATTCTCTTCATCTGGAATATTTTTTGAGTCTTTGTTTTGGGAGGTTGCTGAAACCATTGTGGTTTGCCTCCTTATGTGATTTGATACCAACTGTTGTCTCTTAGCCATCAATAAGCTATTGTATTTATGTATTTTATGTTTGCTTGCTGTGTCCTAGCTTCTTGTTTCATTTTGTTTTGATATGCCCAAATAGGCTGCTTGAGTGAGCTAGTTTGATTATCAGGGCCTTCGAAGCTCTAATGTCCTGTCACTATAATGTCCTGTCACTAGGTGGTTAGAGCTGTTACTAGGCATGTGAACCCAGGGGTCCGTTCACTTTTCCTGTGTGGATTCAGCTTACGTGTCCAGATAGTCAATAAGTGTGTGGCTCAGGCTCTCACCTACAGTCCTAGACAAGCAGGGGTGATTGGTGTAGGCACAGCTATCTGGGTGCAGTAGGGGGTTATGTGCTGAGCAAGGCAGGGGGCTAACAACTATCCCTGAGTGCCTGTGAGAAAAACATATTCCTGTTGCCTAGAGCATATAGGTGGGTGGGTTTCGTATCCAGGCTATGGGCACCCAATACTGTTGGCTGTAAGAACTGGGAGGCACTACTTATCCTTGGACCCCTGTTGTGGGTGGCTAGGTGTCATGGGTGGAACCACCAGTCCTCAGGCCTATGATTTGGGTAGGTGAGGACCCTTCTTAATAGGCAGAGTGGTGTCAAATGACAGGAACCTGCCTCTCCACCATGTAGCTGAAACAGTTGAAGTTAGACTTTAGGTATATACCCTGTTGTACTGTGCTATTGAGGGCCTATGCTATTGAAATGGCCCCACACAGATCTATGCAGAGGTGAAAGGCATTCAAAGTCTGAGGACTCCTTATGCTGGTGTCTAGGCAAAGGAGCCATTTCTACCCTGAGTTCCCAGTTTAGGGAAGCTGGGAGACTATTTTTTCCCTGTTCATTAATTTGTTCCCTCTCCAAGGCCAGGAGAATGGCTCAGGACAAGCGCAGGGTTCTTCTTTTGGTCCAGGCCATGCAACTGGCTGGGACTCAGTGCAGAGAGGGAAGGGAGTAGGTAAGTGGGATGGAGGTTTTTTCTAAAGGGGTATGTTTCTATTATGGTAGGTTAAATGAAGATACTTATCATTTGCCAGTTGAGGGCCACTTCTTGCTTTTTCTGGAGGACTGAGCAGATTTACCACCTTTGGGCCTCACTTGATGTGGAAAATGCATCTTGGATGCCTCTGCTTCCCTTACCATGCTCACAGCAGCAGCAGAATCAGCCTGTGGGGTGCCGGTTCACACCAGGTCATGTCTGGCAACTCCTCATTGCTTCTGAATGGTTTCTTCCTCCCCCTGCCGCTCAGTCCAATTCCTCAACTTTGCCTTTGATGTTCAGGGCTCCTAGCTTGTCATATGTAATCAATTCTCTTGTTTTTTCAGGTGTTTGTTGTAAGAGAGACCACAGGAAGCATCTGACTATTCTGTCATTTGGCCCCACTTCCTAGTCATAGGTTTTTGAGATTGTGGCAAGTAGCTCGTTTATTGTCTCCTGTTCATGCTAGTATGGAGTACTGGGGAGTAATTAATTGCTGTCAGAAAGGCTATAGAAGGAGGTGGCTTTATAACTTCTTTTTCTAAGTACAAACCTTTTGTCTTGGTTATCTAGTGCTGCTATAACAGAAATACCACAACTGCATGGCTTTAGCAAACAGAAATTTATTCCCTCACATTTTAGGAGGCCAGAAGTCTGAATTCGGGGTGACAGCTCCAGGGGAAGGATTTCTCTCTCTGTTGGCTCTGGGTGAAGGTCCTTGTCATCAATCTTCTTGTGGTCTAGGAGTGTCTCAGCACAGGGACCTGAGGTCCAAAGGATGTGCTCCAATCTTGGCTCTTCTTGCTTGGTGGTAATGAGGTCCCCTTGTTTCTCTGCTTGCTTCTCTCTTTTATATCTCAAAAGAGATTGACTCAAGATACAATCTAATTCAGCAGATTGTATCCTGCCCATTAACATAACTGCCTCTAATCATGCCTCATTAATATCATAGAAGTTAGGATTTACAACACATAGGAAAATTACATCAGATCACAAAATGGAGGACAACCACAAAATCCTGAGAATCGTGGCCTAGCAAAGTTGACACATATTTTTGGGGGACACAATTCAATCCATGACACCTTCCAAAGATATATACATATACATGTAGGTATACATATAGTTATTGTTAGTTGCCATTGAATATTTTTCAACTCATGGCAGCCCCGTGTGTGCAGAGTAGAATTATTCTGATTACTCTGTAGGATTTTCAAGGGCATGACCTTTTGCAAGCAGATTGTTAGGCCTGCCTTCTGAGGCACCTCTGGGTGAGTCTGAGCCTCCAATCTTTCAGCTAGTTATGAGTGCTTAACCATTTGCACCACCCACTCATATCATGACTGGATAAGGTTGTAGAAAGATAACCAGTGTTCACTGATGCATTTTTCACAATAGCCAAAAGGAGGAAACAACCAAAATGTCCATCAACAGATGAATGAATAAAAAAACTGTGGTATATACACACAACGAAATACATGGATGACCCTTAAAAACAACATGCTGAACAAAATAAGTCAGTTGCAAAATGATAAATACAGTAGGATCTCATTTATATGCAATAAGCAAATTTTATAGAATTTATAGACAATTAGTGGTTACCAGGGGTGGGAGAAAAGGAATGTGGGGGAATTTTTTCTTAGGGAAAGCTGAATTTATGTTAATGGTGGTGAAATGATTTGAAAAAAGATTGCAAGAATAGTTGCACAACCTGAAGAATGCAATGTCTCTGAATTGTACATGCAGAAATTATTGAGATGACATATGTTTTCTTATGTATATTTTTACTACAATTAAAGAGAATATATATATATGTATATATATAACAAAGATATGTACAACCAGTGGAAGAAAGATTTCATCGGCTGTACTTACTAAATCTCGGTACATATTTTCTAAGCCATATTCATCAATGACACAAAGGTTTTTGTTGCAATTAAGCTAATGTATTTCCTTCTTCCCCAATGCCAATGAGCTCTTTTAGCAAGCTAATTTTTGAGTTTAGATTTTAATAATTTTAACAAATTGATTAAAAATAAATTCTGAAATTCTTCATTTGGAAGATTAACAGGCTAAAAAGTTCTGTTTCCAAGTCTTTTTTATGTACTCAAATATGAAAATCTTTTCTTTAGAGTTGAAATACTTATAATTTCAGTAACAAAAATCACATAATGATAGTAACATTTTCAAACACCCATTTTCAGAGTTCTCTTTTATTCTATGAGCTTCTTTTGAATAAGCAGTTATTTTCTCAATTATTGCTAAAATGGTATTTTTGCCTTAACAACCGAGTTTTATTTTCTATTTTTTTATGTCTTCTAAATAACATAATTCTGACAGCCACATATTATCTCAACCAAGATCTGTGAAGTTGGAACAAAAGTCTTTTTCTTAAAGAAAAAAAAAAGGCGTAACATCTTTAAGCACAATGACTCTTTTAACTACTTCATTATTGAATAATCTTCAAATTCCTGTATAATACAAAAGGTTTCATGGTCACTCCTGATTTCTGTACAAGTGTTCTAAAGATTTTAACATTTAAGATAATATATTCCACATATCCATTACTTTACAATACACTGAATGACTTGAAATTGAATGATGAATTTCCCCATTGCCGTCAAGTGCGACTCATAGCGACCCTACAGGACAGAGTAGAACTGCCCCATATGGTTTCCAAGGAGTGGCTGGTGGATTCAAACTGCTGATGTTTTGGTTAGCAGCTGATCTCTTAAACACTGTGCCACCAGGATGCCAGTGAATTAAAGGATCATTATTAGGTCTTTCATGTTGTATAACTTCTTTTATTCTCTTTTCGAATACCTCACTTTCTCTTGGAAACCCTGGTGGCATAGTGGTTAAGTGCTACCACTGCTAATCAAAAGATCGGCAGTTGAAAGCCACCAGGTGCTACTTGGAAACCCTATGGGGCAGTTCTACTCTGTCCTATAGGGTTGCTATGGGTCAAAATCGACTGGATGGCAAAGGGTTTTTTTTTTTTTTTCTCTTCATGACATGTATATCAGTATTGCTGTATGTATTAAATAACAGGAAAGTATCAGTTTTTCTAATTTTTAAATTATGAATATGTTCAACCTAATTTTTTTTTCACTATGTGCATCCCTTTTGGGAAGACCACAGATCTAAAGGGTATTTCAGACGAGTGTGATTCAGGCAGTCTTCATTAGCATGAGATGCAATATGCCTTGAACAACATCTATTTCAGGAAGGCTTAACCTCGGTGAAGGTTAAGGAATGAATCTTTTCAGATCTTCCCAGAAGTAACAGGAACCTAGCAGATCCAGCACCTTGGGAAGGTAGTCTGGCAAGAAAGAACAGGAGTGTAAGGTCCCCATCAAAGCCTGTTGCCCATTGCCGTCAAGCCTATTCTGATTCATAGCCACCCTATAGGACAGAGTAGAACTGCCCCATAAGGTTTTTTTTTTTTTATTAACTTTTGTTGAGCTTCAAGTGAACGTTTACAAATCAAGTCAGTCTGTCACATATAAGTTAATATACATCTTACTCCTTACTCCCACTTGCTCTCCCCCTAATGAGTCAGCCCTTCCAGTCTCTCCTTTCGTGAAAACTTTGGCAGCCTCCAACTCTCTCTATCCTCCCATCCCCCCTCCAGACAGGAGATGCCAACACAGTCTCAAGTGTCCCCCTGATATCATTAGCTCACTCTTCATCAGCATCTCTCTCCCACCCACTGTCCAGTCCCTGTCTGATGAATTGTCTTCGGGGATGGTTCCCGTCCTGTGCCAACAGAAGGTTTGGGGACCATGACCGCCGGGATTCCTCTAGTCACATCCAGACCACTAAGTATGGTCTTTTTATGAGAATTTGGGATCTGCATCCCACTGATCTTCTGCTCCCTCAGGTGTTCTCTGTTGTGCTCCCTGTCACGGCAGTCATCAATTGTGGCCGGGCACCAACAAGATCTTCTGGTCTCAGGATAATGTAGGTCTCTGGTTCATGTGGCCCTCTCTGTCTCTTGGGCTCTTAGTTGTCGTGTGACCTTGGTGTTCTTCATTCTCCTTTGCTCCAGGTGGGTTGAGACCAACTGTTGCGTCTTAGATGGCCGCTTGTTAGCATTTAAGACCCCAGACGCCACATTTCAAAGTGGGATGCAGAATGTTTTCATAATAGAATTATTTTGCCAATTGACTTAGAAGTCCCCTTAAACCATGGTTCCCAAACCCCCGCCCTTGCTCCGCTGACCTTTGAAGTATTCAGTTTATCCTGGAAACTTCTTTGCTTTTGGTCCAGTCCAGTCCAGTTGAGCTGACCTTGCATGTATTGAGTGTTGTCCTTCCCTTCACCCAAAGCAGTTCTTTTCAGCTAATTAATCAGGAAAAAACCCTCTCCCTCCCTCCCTTCCTCCCTCCCCCCCTCGTAACCACAAAAGTATGTGTTCTTCTCAGTTTACCCTACTTCTCAAGATCTTATAATAGTGGTCTTATACAATATTTGTCCTTTTGCCTCTGACTCATTTCGCTCAGCATAATGCCTTCCAGTTTCCTCCATGTTATGAAATGTTTCACAGATTCGTCACTGTTCTTTATCGATGCATAGTATTCCATTGTGTGAATATACCACAATTTATTTACCCATTCATCCGTTGATGGACACCTTGGTTGCTTCCAGCTTTTTGCTATTGTAAACAGAGCTGAAATAAACATGGGTGTGCATATATCTGTTTGTGTGAAGGGTCTTGTTTCTCTGGGGTATATTCCGAGGAGTGGGATTTCTGGGTTATATGGTAGTTCTATTTCTAACTGTTTAAGATAACGCCAGATAGATTTCCAAAGTGGTTGTACCATTTGACATTCCCACCAGCAGTGTATGAGAGTTCCAATCTCTCCGCAGCCTCTCCAACATTTATTATTTTGTGTTTTTTGGATTAATGCCAGCCTTGTTGGAGTGAGATGGAATCTCATCGTAATTTTAATCTGCATTTCTCTAATGGCTAATGATCAAGAGCATTTTCTCATGTATCTGTTAGCTGCCTGAATATCTTCTTTAGTGAAGTGTGTGTTCATATCCTTTGCCCACTTCTTGATTGGGTTGTTTGTCTTTTTGTGGTTGAGTTTTGACAGAATCATGTAGATTTTAGAGATCAGGCGCTGGTCAGAGATGTCATAGCTGAATATTCTTTCCCAGTCTGTAGGTGGTCTTTTTACTCTTTTGGTGAAGTCTTTAGATGAGCATAGGTGTTTGATTTTTAGGAGCTCCCAGTTATCTGGTTTCTCTTCATCATTTTTGGTAATGTTTTGTATTCTGTTTATGCCTTGTATTAGGGCTCCTAGGGTTGTCCCTATTTTTTCTTCCATGATCTTTATCGTTTTAGTCTTTATGTTTAGGTCTTTGATCCACTTGGAATTAGTTTTTGTGCATGGTGTGAGGTATGGGTCCTGTTTCATTTTTTTGCAAATGGATATCCAGTTATGCCAGCACCATTTCTTAAAAAGACTACCTTTTCCCCAATTAACTGACATTGGGCCTTTGTCAAATATCAGCTGCTCATACGTGGATGGATTTATATCTGGGTTCTCAATTCTGTTCCATTGGTCTATGTGCCTGTTGTTGTACCAGTACCAGGCTGTTTTGACTACTGTGGTTGTATAATAGGTTCTGAAATCAGATAGAGTGAGGCCTCCCACTTTCTTCTTCTTTTTCAGTAATGCTCTGCTTCTCCGAGGCTTCTTTCCCTTCCATATGAAATTGGTGATTTGTTTCTCTATCTCCTTAAAAAATGACATTGGAATTTGGATCGGAAGTGAGTTATATGTATAGATGGCTTTTGGTAGAATAGACATTTTTACTATGTTAAGTCTTCCTATCCATGAGCAAGGTATGTTTTTCCACTTAAGTATGTCCTTTTGAATTTCTTGTAGTAGAGCTTTGTAGTTTTCTTTGTATAGGTCTTTTACATCCTTGGTAAGATTTATTCCTAAGTATTTTATCTTCTTGGGGGCTACTGTGAAAGGTATTGATTTGGTTATTTCCTCTTCGGTGTTCTTTTTGTTGATGTAGAGGAATCCAAGTGATTTTTGTATGTTTATTTTATAGCCTGAGACTCTGCCAAACTCTTCTATTAGTTTCAGTAGTTTTCTGGAGGATTCCTTAGGGTTTTCTGTGTATAAGATCATGTCATCTGCAAATAGAGATAATTTTACTTCCTCCTTGCCAAACCGGTTGCCTTTTATTTCTTTGTCTAGCCTAATTGCCCTGGCTAGGACTTCTAGCACGATGTTGAATAAAAAAAAAAATAAATAAGAGCGGTGATAAAGGGCATCCTTATCTGGTTCCCGTTCTCAAGGGAAATGCTTTCAGGTTCTCTCCATTTAGAGTGATGTTGGCTGTTGGCTTTGCATAGATGCCCTTTATTATGTTGAGGAATTTTCCTTCAATTCCTATTTTGCTGAGAGTTTTTATCATAAATGGGTGTTGGACTTTGTCAAATGCCTTTTCTGCATCAATTGATAAGATCATGTGGTTTTTGTCTTTTGTTTTATTTATGTGGTGGATTGCATTAATGGTTTTTCTGATATTAAACCAGCCTTGCATACCTGGTATAAATCCCACTTGATCGTGGTGAATTATTTTTTTGATATGTTGTTGAATTCTATTGGCTAGAATTTTGTTGAGGATTTTTGCATCTGTGTTCATGAGGGATATAGGTCTGTAATTTTCTTTTTTTGTAATGTCTTTACCTGGTTTTGGTGTCAGGGAGATGGTGGCTTCATAGAATGAGTTGGGTAGTATTCCGTCCTTTTCTATGCTTTGAAGTACCTTCAGTAGTAGTGGTGTTAACTCTTCTCTGAAAGTTTGGTAGAACTCTGCAGGGAAGCTGTCCGGGCCCGGGCTTTTTTTTTGTTGGGAGTTTTTTGATTACCGATTCAATCTCTTTTTTTGTTATGGGTCTATTTAGTTGTTCTACTTCTGAATGTGTTAGTTTAGGTAGGTAGTGTTTTTCCAGGAATTCATCCATTTCTTCTAGGTTTTCAAATTTGTTAGAGTACAATTTTTCGTAGTAATCTGAAATGATTCTTTTAATTTCAGTTGGTTCTGTTTTGATGTGGTCCTTCTCATTTCTTACTCGAGTTATTTGTTTCCTTTCCTGTATTTCTTTAGTCAGTCTAGCCAATGGTTTATCAATTTTGTTAATTTTTTCAAAGAACCAGCTTTTGTCTTTGTTAATTCTTACAATTGTTTTTCTGTTCTCTAATTCATTTAGTTCAGCTCTAATTTTTATTATTTGTTTTCTTCTGGTGTCTGATGGATTCTTTTGTTGCTCACTTTCTGTTTGTTCGAGTTGTAGGGACAGTTCTCTGATTTTGGCTCTTTCTTCTTTTTGTATGTGTGCATTTATCGATATAAATTGGCCTCTGAGCACTGCTTTTGCTGTGTCCCAGAGGTTTTGATAGGAAGTATTTTCATTCTCGTTGCTTTCTATGAATTTCCTTATTCCCTCCTTGATGTCTTCTATAACCCAGTCTTTTTTCAGGAGGGTATTGTTCAGTTTCCAAGTATTTGATTTCTTTTCCCTAATTTTTCTGTTATTGATTTCTAGTTTCATTGCCTTGTGGTCTGAGAAGATGCTTTGTAATATTTTGATGTTTTGGATTCTGCAAAGGTTTGTTTTATGACCTAATATGTGGTCTATTTTAGAGAATGTTCCATGTGCACTAGAAAAAAAAGTATACTTTGCAGCAGTTGGGTGGAGAGTTCTGTATAAGTCAATGAGGTCAAGTTGGTTGATTGTTGTAATTAGGTCTTCCGTGTTTCTATTGAGCTTCTTACTGGATGTCCTGTCCTTCTCTGAAAGTGGTGTGTTGAAGTCTCCTACTATAATTGTGGAGGTGTCTATCTCACTTTTCAGTTCTGTTAAAATTTGATTTATGTATCTTGCAGCCCTGTCATTGGGTGCATAAATATTTAATATGGTTATATCTTCCTGATCAATTGTCCCTTTTACCATTATGTAGTGTCCTTCTTTACCCTTTGTGGTGGATTTAAGTCTAAAGTCTATTTTGTCAGAAATTAATGTTGCTACTCCTTTTTTGCTTATTGTTTGCTTGATATATTTTTTTCCATCCTTTGAGTTTTAGTTTGTTTGTGTCTCTAAGTCTAAGGTGTGTCTCTTGTAGGCAGCATATAGACGGATCGTGTGTCTTTATCCAGTCTGTGACTCTCTGTCTCTTTATTGGTGCATTTAGTCCATTTACATTCAGCGTAATTATAGATAAAAGTGTTTAGTGTTGTCATTTTGATGCCTTTTTATGTGTGTTGTTGACCATTTTATTTTTCCACTTACTTTTTTGTGCTGAGACGATTTTCTTAGTAAATTGTGAGATCCTCATATTCGTAGTGTTTGACTTTATGTTTGTTGAGTCGTTACGTTTTTCTTGGCTCTTATCTTGAGTTATGGAGTTGTTATACCTCTTTGTGGTTACCTTATTATCTACCCCCATTTTTCTAAGTAAAAACCTAACTTGTATTGTTCTATATCGCCTTGTATCACTCTCCATATGGCAGTTCTGTACCACCTGTATTTAGTCCCTCTTTTTAATTATTGTGATCTTTTACATATTGACTTACGTGATTCCCTGTTATGAGCATTTTTTTTTAAATTAATCTTAATTTGTTTTTGTGATTTCCCTATTTGAGTTGATATCAGGACGTTCTGTTTTGTGACCTTGTGTTGTGCTGGTATCTGATATTATTGGTTTTCTGACCAAATAATATGCTTCAGTATTTCTTATAGCTTTGGTTTGGTTTTTGCAAATCCTCTAAACTTGTGTTTATCTGTAAATATCTTAATTTCGCCTTCATATTTCAGAGAGAGTTTTGCTGGATATATGATCCTTGGCTGGCAGTTTTTCTCTTTCAGTGCTCTGTATATGTCGTCCCATTCCCTTCTTGCCTGCATTGTTTCTGCTGAATAGTCTGAACTTATTCTTATTGATTCTCTCTTGAAGGAAACCTTTCTTTTCTCCCTGGCTACTTTTAAAATTTTCTCTTTATCTTTGGTTTTGGCGAGTTTGATGATAATATGTCTTGGTGTTTTTCTTTTTGGATCAATCTTAAATGGGGTTCGATGAGCATCTTGGATAGATATCCTTTCGTCTTTCATAATGTCAGGGAAGTTTTCTGTCAGGAGATCTTCAACTATTTTCTCTGTGTTTTCTGTCTTCCCTCCCTGTTCTGATACTCCAGTCACATGCAAGTTATCCTTCTTGATAGAGTCCCACATGATTCTTAGGGTTTCCTCATTTTTTTAAATTCTTTTATCTGATTTTTTTTTCAGCTATGTTGGCGTTAATTCCCTGGTCCTCCAGGTGTCCCAGTCTGCATTGTAATTGCTCGAGTCTGCTCCTCTGACTTCCTATTGCGTTGTCTAATTCTGTGATTTTATTGTTAATCTTTTGGATTTCTACATGCTGTCTCTCTATGGATTCTTGCAACTTATTAATTTTTCTACTATGTTCTTGAATAATCTTTTTGAGTTCTTCAACAGTTTGATCAGTGTGTTCCTTGGCTTTTTCTGCAGTTTGCCTTATTTCGTTTCTGATGTCTTGAAGCATTCTGTAAATTAGTTTTTTATATTCTGTATCTGATAATTCCAGGATTGTATCTTCATTTGGGAAAGATTTTGATTTTTTTGTTTGGGGGGTTGTAGAAGCTGTCATGGTCTGCTTCTTTATGTGGCTTGATATGGACTGCTGTCTCCGAGCCATCACTGGGAAACTAGTTTTTCTGGAAAATCCGCTAAAAAAAAATGCAGTCAGATCCCTACCCGAACTGCCTTTGGATTATAACCGCCACCTTATTCCCTGTAAGAATGAAGTTCTGAGATTTGGATCGTATATGCTTGGCTGTAGCTGGTTCTGTGTTTTTAGTCCAATTAGTGGTGGATTTTTGGTCCCTGGCTTTTTTTTTTTTTTTTTTGGTTCCTTCTCTCAGTCCGGAAGAGTGGGTTAGGAAAAGACCAAAAGAAAAATAAAAGGGGGAAAAGCAAAGTGGCTGCGGAGCCAGGGCCGTTCTCCCTCTGGCTCAGGAAATTCCAATGTTAATGAAGCTGCCTGGGGAGGGTGGGGGAGGGATCAGAGAGATAGGAGAGTAAAAAAAAAAAAGTCCCTCAGAATATAGCCAGAGTTGCTTGTCTTGCTTGGAATGACTATTTTATCTGCGATTCCCAAGGGGCGTGTCGCCTATGTGTGCTGGGTGTGTGGAGATTGCCCCCAGGGATCTGGCCCACTGAAGCTGCGGTCAGATCCTCCGCTGCCAGTCCCATGCCCAGCGTCAAGGTTCCCCTGCTGGGACGGTGCGCTCCCGACTCCAAAATCAGTCGTTGCCTCCCGGGGACTTCTCGTCCCGCCAGCCGTGTCACCGCGCCACCTCCGAGAACTGGATGGGCCCCCTCCTGGGGTTAGTTCAGGGGAATGGAGCAGCTCCCCGTGCTTGTGCCATGACAGCGCTCAGTCAAATGCCGGCGGTAATATTCCCCAGCTGGGACGCTGTACTCCCAGCTCCAAGACCAGTCACTGCCTCCCGGGGACTTCTCCCACCGGCTGCATTGCCACGCCACCCGCGCAGACAGGCTACGCCCCCTCCCGGGGTGAGTTCAGGGGGGTAGGGCTGCGCCCCTTGTTTGCCCCGTCAGCTCCCCTGGGCCCTGCCCTAAATCGGGCGCCAAGGTTACCTGACTGGGACGCTGGCTCCAGGCTCTGAAAACAATTGCTGCTTCCCCATATTTGTTCGTTTTCCGTCTCTAAATCTGTGTAGTTCAGGGTTCGTAGATTGTTATGTATGTGATCAATTCACTTGTTTTTCCGAGTCTTTGTTGCAAGAGGGATCCGAGGTAGCGTCTATCTAGTCCGCCATCTTGGCCCCGCCTCCCCCATAAGGTTTTTAAGGAGCGGCTAGTGGATTCGAAATGTTGACCTTTTGGTTAGGAGCAAAATGCTTAACCACTTTACTACCAGGGCTCCAGTAATGAGATAGAGCATGCTGAAATCAGGAATCAAATGTGCATGTGGGACTTGTCCTGGCATATCTAATCTGGATTTGGTTCACATAGTAGTCATGGGAGGCCATTAGATCTTAGATATGAGTTTGAATATTCTAAGACTTGTTGGACGTTGTGATAGAGGCTATGCTCTTTTCTCCGTCAGGTTTGGCTCTGAATTGGAAGGGAATTATGCCTGCAGTATGTGAGAAAAAGAGTCAAGGAAGAGATTAGGCTACAATATGGAAGATAAATGCACTAATGTCTTGTAAGATTTTTAGAATACCTGTAAGCCACTGCAAAGCAATATGGTGAAACCTACCAACTCAGTTAAGCTTCACACTCATTTTGACAGTCAAATTAGTTTATATGCTTGTCACCTACCAGATTATGGTCTTGTAAAGGCACTAACTGGAGCCACGGGATAAAAAAGACTTTAGATTCTGACCTATGTTTGGAACCCAGTTCTGCCCTTTACTGCCTGTGTGAACTGAGGAGTTCATAAAATCATTGCGCACCTCAGTTTCTTTAAATGTAAAATGAGGGTGCTTATTCCTACCTCATAGGTTTGCCTGGAAGATTAAGTACATTATCTTTAAAGTGCTTAACACAGTTTGACATACATTAAGTGATTAATAAGTGGAAACTATTATTACTTTTAAAGTCTCAATATTGATGAACGAAAGAACAAGTGTATATAATTCAAGTGGTTACATTTTTAAAAGTATCTAGACTCACACTGAACCAGTTGTGAAATAAAAAGGGTAGTCCTGGGGACTGCAGATTTAGGAAGAATAAGACCCAGGAAAATTGCAACTTGATTAAGAAAAGACAATCAACAGATGCCAATATTGAGATGACGCACATGTCAGAAATATCTGGCAATGATTTTAAAGCAACTCTCATAAATATGTTCCAACAAGCAATTATAAACACATTGGGAACAAATGAAAAAATAGAAAGCAAAGAAATAGAAGATATAAATAAGAACCAAATGGAAGTTTTAAAACTAAAATATACATAAATAAAATTAAAAAAATTAAAAGGATAGGCTCAAGAGATGAATGGAATGGACAGAGGAAAGAATCAGTGAACTGGATGATGGAACAATAAAAATCTGAAAAACAGAGAGAAAATAGACTGAAAAAAGATAAACAGAGCCTCAGGGCATGTGAGACTGTAACAAAAGGTCTAATACTCAGGCTATAGGAATTCCAGGAGGAGAGAAGAAAGAGGGCAGGTCTAAAAAGTACTTAAATAATGACTGAAAACTTCCTAAATTTAGCAAAAGACATAAATCTAAAGATTTAAGTAATTTGTGTGAGCCCCAAGTCTAAAGATATTCATGCTAAAACACATAGTAGTCAAACTTTTGAAAACTAAAAACACAGAAAAAGTATCTTGAGAACAGCCAGAGAATTGAATCATTACGTATTAGGGAACAACAATTTGCACAGCATATCTCCTGTCGAAAACCGTGGAGGCAGAAGAAAGTGACACATGTTTTTAAAATGCTAAAAAAAAAAAAAAAAGAATATTAAGCCAGAACCCCATATCCAGCAAAAATCCATGGAAAAATCAAGACATTCTTAGTTTTAAAAAACTAAGAGAATTTGTTACCAGTAGACCTACCCTAAATGAACTGCTAAAGAAAGTTCTCTGAACAGAAAAGAAATAATACAAAAAAGGAATCTTAAACTATTGGAAGGAGGAAAAAACACAGTAAACAAATGTATGGGTAAATAGAATTGCCTCTTCTTGAGTTTCTAAATTATTTTTATGGTTGCAGCAAAAATTGTTACACTGCCTAATGTGGTTCTCAATGTATGTAGGGTAATATTTAAGACAATTTATTATAAATGGGATAGGATAAGGGGGCATAAAGGGAGGTAAAATTTCTACACTTGCCTTGAAGTGGTAAAGTTTCAACATATGTAGACTATGATGAGAAAATAGTGGTTAAGAGTTAACTGCTAACCAAAACGTTGGCAGTTCAAATCCACCAGGTGCTCCTTGGAAACCCTATGGGGGCATTCTACTCTATACTATAGGGTTGCTTTGAGTCAGTATCAACTCAATGGCAATGGTTTTTTTTTTTGTATATATGTATATATATAAACAAAAAATATATAATATATATACACGTGTGGGTATGTGTATATATATATATATAAATGTTAATATTGATAATTAAACCAAATAAAGATAGCAAAAAAAAGAAAGTAACATACAAGTACTAAAAAGAAATGTGTAAGTTTCTCAACCTGAGCATAAAAAAGCCTTTCTGAATATAACTCAAAATCCAGATGTAATATTAAAAGATTATAAATTCTACTATATTTTTTAAAAAAGCAAGACTTTTGTATGGCAAAAGCACCGCAAGGCAAGTCTATAGACAAGTGAAAAATTGAAAAAAATATTTACAGTTTACCGTACACCTAAAGAGGTCATATATAAGGAACTGTTGATGACTTCCTAGTGACAGTTTTGAATTAGAAGTATTAAGTTATTCATTTCTGAAACTTCATTGAATAATTATGTCTTTCACATAGAATCATCCATCTGGTAGTTTTAAAGAAAACATACATTTCTAGTATTTGAATTACATTGGACCATTGTTTGTGTTACATAAGCAGCCCTGTTAACACAGTGGTTAAGTGCTAGGCTGCTAATCAAAAGGTCAGTAGTTCAAATCCAACAGCTGCTCTGTGGGAGAATGATGCGGCAGTCTTCCAGAAGATATGCCCCCCAGACTCTCTGTTAGCCCAAAACTAAAACAATTCCAGAAGCCAACTCTTCAAAGATTAGACTGGATAAGACATGTGAGGAAACCCTGGTGGTGAAGTGGTGAAGTGGTACAGCTGCTAACCAAAAGGTCGGCAGTTCAAATCCACCAGGTGCTCCTTGGAAACCCTATGGGGCAGTTCTACTCTGTCCTATAGGGTCGTTATGAGTCAGAATCGACTCGAAGGCAATGGGTTTTTGGTTTTATGAGACATGAAATGATACTTGTGAAGAGTGTTCTTCTTAGCTCAAGTAGATACCTGAGACTAAATGGCTAGCTCCTGTCTGGAGGTGAGATGAGAAGGCAGAAAGGGACAGGAGATGGTTGAACGGACACGGAAAATACAGGGTGGAAATGAGGAGAGTGCTGTCACATCATAGGAAGAGCAACTAGGGTCACATAACAAGTATGAGAAACTAATTTGAACCGTAAACTTCAACTTAAAGCACAATTAGAAAAAAAAAGATGTGGCAGTCTCCTCCCTTAAAGATTACAGCCTTGAAAATCCTGTAGGCAGTTCTACTCTGTCGTATATGGTCACTATGAGTTGAAATTGACTTAATGGCAATGGGTTTCCTTTTTTTTTGTTTGCTTTATTGAGTTACAATTGTGGTAAATTCAGAATTAGGAGCTCTGGTGGCACAATGGTTAAGTGCTGGGCTGCTAACCAAATGGTCAGTGGTTAGAATCCATCAGGCAACCTCTGCTGGAAAGAAGACCTGGCGATCTGCTCCCATAAGGATTACAGCCTAGGAAACCCTATGGGGCAGTTCTACTCTGTTCTTCAAGGCTGCTATGGGTCAGAATGGACTCCATGGCACACAATAACAGCAAATTTAGAACGCTGAGCCTTAGACAAAATTGTCTTTTGGCAAATTGAACTGAGAATCTGAGGAGATACTTGCAAAAGTCGTGTACCAAATCTGATTTTATGCTAATTGGCAAGGTGATTTGAGGTTTAAAAACCAATTTCTCTGTCTCATCCCCTGATCAATTCACTGCTTTGTCTTTGCAGGTCTAGTATGTGTTCTGGATTAGTCTGTGACTAAATGGATGTTAATGAATACAATATTGAGCTTTTTCTTGGCTAAATTACCTCTAACAAGACATTTTAGAGTTAATTTAATAAAGTGCACTGGGAAGTTAAGTAAGTGGCTTATTTCATTAAATGAGGCAAGTTGGAAGAGAATAAACCCAATAAATACTGTAAGGTGTAGGTAATTTACTGTTTACAAAGTATTTTGAAATACTTCAAATGGAAATGTAAACTGCTATCATTAATTTCCCTGAATATTAGATTGATGAATTTAATTTTTAGTGCTATTTTGATCCAGGATGATTTAACTACTTTTCTTTAAATCACATGTGAATAGTATTCACTGTTGCATAGCAACCTTAATAATAATGGATATGCCCAAATAGTATCCTAAAGTAAAAAAAAAAAAAAAGCTGTATTTTGATCTGTATTACTTATAGGAATACATGTTATTTTCACAACGTGAATTACGGTTCAGAGGAATTGCATGACCCTCTTTCTTACTTCTAAGAAATGTCTTTCCTGGTAAATATTTGCAAATTTATGTAATACTTTCACATGCATTATCTCTTTTGATTCTATTCACTACAAACTTTTGAGGTAACCAAACAAGGAATTTTTTTTTTTTTTTTCTGTTTTTAAAGTCTGAAAGCCTGGGAGGTGAAATGGCTTTAGATCATATTGCTGGTATTGCCCCGAAGTTTTCTCTGTAAAATAAAGTCTTTCTATATAAAATAAAGTTTATCCATCCAATGACCTGGAGATAAATTATTGCTGTATGCATAAAGGAAAGCCTGGTCATGAAGAAGTAAAGTGCTATGGCTGCTAACCAAAAGGTTGGCAGTTCAAATCTACCAGGTGCTCCTTGGAAACTTCTATGGCGTAGTTCTACTATGTCCTATAGGGTCAATATGAGTCAGAATCGACTTGATGGCAATGGCTTTGGTTTTTGAACAGTTAATGTGCATAAAACAAACATCTGGTAGTTGCCTCTTTAATTTAGATAGTCTACCAGCCCTTTGTGGAAACTACAAATGATCTGGGAGTGTTTTCTTCCTGTTTCTTAGAGTGTTCTACTTTGGTAGGCTTCAACTTGCACTAATTGGAGTGCATATGGACTTTCACCAAATATTATGAACTTTTTTGAATATTGATAAGAAACAGTGACAGATTCTGGACAATCAATCCAGAAACTTGTTGACTTGCCACAAAATACATGCTATACTTCGGTGCTGTGTTGGAAGCGGTCATGTGCTGGTAAATGTTTACCAGTTGGCGCTCCAGAAAAACAGAAGTCCTGATTTGCAGGCTTTGCCAATTCTCTTCTGTCAATCTTCTCATTCTGTCAGATTTCAGACTACACACTTGGTACCACTGGATACAGATTTGGGAGGAGATGATCACAAGATGTTCACTTGTGAGCCAGTATGAGCCAGATCCAGGACATCAATGGTTGGAAGTCACCAGTAATTTCCAAGGGTCTGAGAGTATCATTTGGAGAAGGGTGGTTGTGTATATACTTTTGGATCTAGAAACTGAAGTTAGCTTTTGTATTATACCTGAGTCACTTGGTATTTTCACCTAATTCATAAGTAGCTTAAGACCTGGGGGTATGGAAAAATGTAGCAATGAATACTGCCAACCGCTCAACCAGAAAACTTCCAAAGATGGAACTCCGAAGTAATGAGTCCGCTAAGAACTTGGTCAGCATTGTGCCACAGAAAATATGATTGCCAATAGAGCCCCAAAGTAATCTGTACTTTCTGAATTAGAATGAGAAAAAGAGCCCTTGCTTGTATTCTACAAATAGTATTTCTCTCTCAAAACCAAATCTTAATTATAACCATGGTGAAATATCAAGACAAGTAAAACATACCCTCTGTTATTCAGGAGGCTACAATCTAGCTAGAAGAAGGACTCTTACACAAGTAGCTAACACACGTCTTAAGGGCAAGCATTTGAAGTATAGGTTTGATGTAATAAACCTCTAACTGCTTCCCCACTTGACATCCACTTTTGAGGTCTCATGTTTCTTTACCTTTCGCTTCACATAGATCAATAAGTGGCTCGTGATTAAATTAGATTGTTCCCTGGGGTTAACATTTTCAACATGTTTTCCTACAACTAACATTAGAGCAATCTGGCATATTGTTTCTAAATTTTAACTAGAATGTGTGAACTAGAACTATCCCCCTCGAACTCACATATCCACCTTAAAAACTCACTGCTGTGCCTGGATAGTGGCAGGAGATGATAATCAAAGGCAATTCGTAATAGGCTTCTGGTGAAGCTGTCCTTGAGGGTCTGGTGAATAAATCTGCTCTAAGAAAATACACCCTTGACTCCTGGGGCTGTTGGTTATTGAAATATTGGGGTCTATCCTTAACGAAGGGAAACTACTCTTCTGATATTATAGTGCTTTCTGCCTACATGTCGCCTAGCAGCACTTACCACCATCACCAAAAAGCAGAAGGCTGGAAACAGAGAAAAGCCAAAGTTCTGTTAAAATACCTATGTAAAATTCTTAGAATTTCTAAACAAAATTGGCCATGTTTATGTGTATCTCCTAGATCAGTGGATTTCAAAGGTAGGTCTCCGGAGCAGCAACGGTAGCATCACAAGGAAACAGATTCTTGGGCCCTACCCAACACCTACTGAATAAGAAACCCTAGGGGTTGGACCCAGGAATCTGTGTCACCAAGCTGTCCAGTTGATGCTGATGCTTGATAAAGTTTAAAAATCACTGTCCTAGAACAATGATATTCCAAGGAGAAGGACTTATTTTTTTTGTGTGTTGGATCAAATTTTGGAAATAGATATAGTCAAATTTTTTCTTGATATTCTTTCTGTATCTGGAAGGACTTTTAAAATCCTGCTGTATTTTCCTGTGTTACTCAAAATATTCAAATGTCATCTATCTTTTAGCTATTAACTTACTATGAGCACTTCCAGAATAAACTCATTCTGTTGAGAAAAATTTACCTGAATCCTCTAAGGCTTCTGCCCACTTAAATTACATGTAACTGTAAGTATAACACAAGTAGATCTGGATTTTAGAGACGTTAGAGAGATATTTGTTTTATAGGTAATAGAGAGTGAGCGGAATCTTCTAGCAGTTTTTGCTTGAGACCTTGGTTTAACATTTTTATGTGAGAGGAAGAGACAGATTAAGGCATGTGAGGGCTAATAATCTGTGATGCCCCTTCTTCTGTTTACTCATGCATTTGAATGAGATATTTGAGTTATATATATACGTATACCCGTGTGTAACTTCTTTTTAAATGTGACTATAATATTAGCAACTGAACACAAAAGTGGTGTATGCCATTTAGTGGAATGAGATGAACCGATCATAAAATTTTTAGTGAATGTGGGGTACTAAGATTTTTACTCTATACCACATTTTCTACAAAAAGAACATTTCATGTATTCTACAACAAAGGAAATGAGTGAGTGAACTTAGTTGTTCGACAATTAATGTAAAATTCTGTTCATCTCCCACAATGAAAAATTGGCTTTTACCGATTTTGCTTTAAATGGCTCATACGTCCATTTTGATGATAGTTTGGTAATAACCGCCATAATTATAAATGAAAAAATGAAACAATTTCATAAAGGAAAATTTAATGGGCAGAAAAGAGATATAGCAAATTACTATAATTTATTTTTAGATAGACCTTTTATCTCTAACATGTTATATATAATTAAAAACATTTCTTTCTATTTTTTGCCATTGCAAATTCTTCAATGATTTCATCACAACTAATCTGCTGAACAACATCTACTTCCATACATAATAAGGATAATGAATTTAGTCATTGTCGTATGCTGAGGGTTTTTGAATCTCTTTAGGGACAAAAATGAGCACACTATTGTGCAGTTTGTGATCACGAAAGTTAGGAATACACATAAAGCAATTTCGGTATTAGGAAACATGCATTGTATTTTATCTTCTTTTATGGAATCATACATGCCTACATGAGTAAAATTAGTCTTTCTGAATCCATAAGCTTACTTCTCATGTAAGAATGAAATCATGACACTTCTCCATAAAGGTTTGTATTTAAGTCATTGGGATAATTCTGCACTAATATCTTGGATGCCTTCATGCGTTTTCATCAGGTACATCGAAATAACATCTATTTGAAAGAATTTCATGCACTTTTGTCCTTGTATTCAATTCAAGATTCAAGCGTGTCAATGATGGTATAGTATGTGGTGTGTGAAATTTCCCTCTGGCACTCAGTACTTCTGGAGCACTTCTGTCATTTACTTGTTTCTGCTGCTTCTGCGATGCTGAACTGCTTGATAATCAGTGTTTGGCAGTATTTTTTGTTGTTGTTGTGTTTTCAAAATATTCTCTTAAATTGTGTAAATACCCTGTTAATAACTGGTAGAGATCTGTACATGTCTTTAAATTTACTTCCGAATCTTGGAGCGCTTGACTCCTCTGATGAAAATGCTGTAATACATTATTCCACATAACCAACATAAATACATATTCTAGTGTTTGCATTTTGTTGGTAATGTTTTCAGCTTCCTTTTTGGTATCTCCTTCGTCTCATTTTCAGAAATATTTTCTAAGGCATCTAGAATCTGAGTGTGTGATTCCATGATCGCACCTGTTGCTACAGCTACACATTGCCTAAATATGTTTTAAGAACTGCGCATCAGTAAGGAGAGGTGGCAAAAATACTGTAGAGTAACTGAACTGTAGAAAAAAGAATCTGCTGTTTCCAGACAACAATCTACTGTGCTACATCCTACAAGATTAAGTGAATGCACAGCACATGGTATGAAAATAGCATATTCATCATTATGTTCTAAAATTTCCTGTTGCATACCTTTATAATGCCATGACATATTGGCAATACTGTCATAGGATTGACCTCTGTACTTAGAAAAATCAATGTTGCAAACTTCACATAAATACTAAAGAACTTGATTTGCAATTTCTTCCCCTGAATGACCATTTGAGCCCGTAGATGTGATAAATCACTTGACAGGTTTTCCATCTACTGGAGATACCTATCTTAAAACAATACTTAGTTGACCTATATAAGAAAGCTCAGCGGTGGAATCCATGGATAAGCTGAAATATCAAGCTATACTTATTTCACTGAAAATGGTTGATCAAACTTTATCACTTATTAAGTTTATTAAGTCTTTGCACATTGTTTTAGACATATACAATGGGTTGCTCTTTCCTGTATTACCATATTTGGAGATGTGTTCTGCTAAAAATGGATCAAACTGAGCAACAAGTTCAAGTTCAAGTAGACCCCCAAAATTTCCATTTTGTGTGAATCCAAACACTTCATTTCATCCTTGAAAAGATAGTAGATGTTCAGCAATTATTAT
Organism: Elephas maximus indicus; assembly: GCF_024166365.1. Lineage (NCBI taxonomy): Eukaryota > Metazoa > Chordata > Mammalia > Proboscidea > Elephantidae > Elephas > Elephas maximus. The sequence goes on along the minus strand of NC_064829.1, from coordinate 41,120,383 downwards.
AATGACAGCAACAGTGTGTTGTAAAACAGCTTTCTAATACTGAAATTCTTCATTAATTTGTGTTTCAGGTTCATGAGTTAAGCCAAAACCATGTCTTTGGTTTAAATATGACAACATACAGTCTCTGTGAATTGAACTGTTTTCATGTTTATCAGTCATATTCAAGTTGTGCCAACTGCTAAATCCATCCATAGCAAATCAAGAATTAAATGTTTTAGGACTGAATATTTTGTAAACAAAACAATAAGCAGAGCCAACTGATGAGGAACATAGTAACCACTCCCTCTCATAATTTTCACCATAAGCTTTGCACCCTAGAAATATATTCAGGCTACAAGACTTTGTTTGTTTACCACAAACAACTTTTTTTTTTTTTTTAATTTTTATTGTCCTTTAAGTGAAAGTTTACAAACCAAGTCAGTCTCTCATACAAAAACTTATACACACCTTCGTATACACTCCTAGTTGCTCTCCCTGTAATGAGACAGCACATTCCCTCCCTCCACTCTCTATTTTCATGTCCATTCAGTCAGCTTCTGACCCCTTCTGCCCTCTCATCTCTTCTCCAGACAGGAGTTACCCACATAGCCTCATGTGTCTACTTGATCCAAGGAGCTCACTCTTCACCAGTATCATTTTCTATCCCATACCCACCTTTGGTTTCTATCTCATAGTCTAGTCTAATTCCTGTCTGAAGAGTTGGCTTTGGGAATGGTTCCTGTCTTGGGCTAACAGAAGGCCTGGGGACCATGATCTCTGGGGTCCTTCTAGTCTCAGTTGGACCATTAAGTCTGGCCTTTTTACAAGAATTTGGGGTCTGCATCCCACTGTTCTCCTGCTTCCTCAGGGGTTCTCTGTTGTGTTCTCTGTCAGGGCAGTCAACAGTTGTAGCCAGGCCCCATCTAGTTCTTCTGGTCTCAGGCTGATGTAGTCTCTAGTTTATGTGACCCTTTCTCTTTATGTGGTCTTTTGGGCTCATAATTACCTTGTGTCTTTGGAGTTCTTCATTCTCCTTTGCTCCAAGTGGGTTGAGACCCATTGATGCATCTGAGATGGCTGCTTGCTAGCATTTAAGACCCTAGACGCCACTCTCCAAAGTGAGATGCAGAATGTTTTCTTAATAGATTTTATTATGCCAATTGACTTAGATGTCCCCTGAAACCATGGTCCCCAAACCCCTACCCCTGCTACGCTGGCCTTTGAAGCGATGAGGAACTTTTGACATGAGTCTTCAAATGGTCTACTGTGATGTTGACAATCACTCCGCCGTTTTTCAGTCCAATAATTTACATTATTAGAAGAAAAATTATGCGACAGCACAGGATCTGTAGTCCTGTTATTTATGGGGTCTGCAGATGTGACAATTTCTGATTCTAAAATAGTTTCACTTTCTACACCATTGTTAATTTTTTTTTACTACAGCAATGAATGAATGCAGAATTTGGAACAAATTCTGCCATACTCATATTGCAATTATTAATTTCAGCACTAGCGGTATTAGCACAAGGATTTGCACCTATTAAACTTCAGTGTTCAATGGAAGAAGTCTCTTCTGATACATTATGTTTTAAAAAGGAAGTTAGTTTTGGAATTGTCTTTAGGGAGTGGCAAATTCTTTTCTTTTTATTTTCTGTGAGCTTTTATTTTTGCCCTCCACTTAGTTGTTGCCATTTCATTTTACCTGGGTATAAAATTATGTCACTTTTTAAATTTGATTGTACCCTAGCAAATAAATTTGAATAACTGAAAATAAATAAAATTTATAAAACTAGGGAAATTTATAAAATAAAATTTACATTTGAAAATTAGTAAGAAAAAAATTGGTTTGAAACATGTAATTTTATTCTTCAGGTCTAAGCCAAAAGAAATAGTACTTACAAGGCAGTAAAAAATAGTTTCATTTGTTGTACCATGTTTGTTGGCAAGCCCTTTTCAGATCTCTGTGAGTGTTTTTCATCTTGAAATATTACTTAAAAACTTGCACACTCACTTTCTATCCATTTACGCTGTGTCTTCACAGTTCATTAGATGCTGCTGATACCCGATGGGGGCCAGAGTGATCACAAAGAGCATGATACAAATGCAAGGTATGGTGAGACAGATCACTTTTGTATGGCCTTTCTACCCATGGTCTTGTAACTCCCACCAAAAGATTGGAGGGGCTATAAAAATAAGGTACTTGTGACCCATCAAGGGGACTGGATATCTTGCTAATAATATGAATAATGTGCATGGCACTCCTCTGGGGATGGGACCATGCAAATAAAGTATATGGAACTCTGTCTAGGGGATTGATCAGTTTTGCCATCGCACTAGGCTTAAAAGAGAGCCAGTCCCAGAGCAGAGGGGGGCCTAACTACCACCAAGAAGAAGAGGCAGGAGTGGAGCACATCCTTTGGCCACAGGATCCCTGCACTGAGACCCTCCTAGGAGCCAGAGAAAGAAAGCTGTAACACTGAAGACAAGATGGTAAGAAGCAGCAACAGGGAAATGGCAGCAGCAGAAGCAACAGATCCAGAACTATAAGAGACAGAGTGGTGAGCTTCCTGGCCCATGGAGTGAGAAAGTTGAGTGCCTTTGGGCAGGAGGCTTGCCGGTGGAGTGGAGTGCCTCTGGGCACATGTTGGTGGAGATAGGCTTGCTGACTGACAGAGAGAGAGCTGAGCACCTTCTAGCCAAGGCTTACTGGCAGAATGGGGTGCCTCTGTACACTTAATCGGTGGACCTAAAGAGCTTTGTAACATTTTCCCTAGCAGGACAGAGGCCTGGCCACGGAGCCATGGGCTAGAGAGAGGCCTGTCTGTGGGCACAGCTTAGAAGAGGCTGTCCTGACTGAAGAGCTGTATCGTGAGTCATTTTTGATCCTGAATTGTAACCTGCTACTTCCCTAAAGGAAACCCTGGCGGTAGTGGTTAAGTGCTATAGTTGCTAACCAAGAGGTCGGCAGTTCAAATCCACCAGTGCTCCTTGGAAACTCTATGGGTCAGTTTTACTTTGTCCTATAGGGTTGCTACGAGTCGGAATTGACCAGACAGCAGTGGTGGGTTTACTTCCCTGATGGTAACCCTGGTGGTGTAGTGGCTAAGAGCTATGGGCTGCTAACCAAAAGGTCGGCCGTCAACTCCACCAGGTGCTCCTTGGAAACTTTATGGGGCAGTTCTACTCCATCCTATAGAGTCACTACTTCCTTAATGGAAACCCTGGTGGCGTAGTGGTTAAGAGGTACAGCTGCTAATCAAAAGGTCAGCACTTGGAATACACCAGGTACTCCTTGGAAACTATATAGGGCAGTTCTACTCGTCCTATAGGGGGCTATGAATCAGAATCTATTTGCCTGCAATGGGTTTGGTTTTTTTCTTTGGCTTTTGGTGTGTTTTTATGTGGTTGATGAGAGAGAACTGAATGTGATATTATACCTGATTGGTCCAAAAATGAAAAGGAAAATATAGTTGTTATGCTGTACAAAATGTACATTTTATTCCTCTGTGGAATTGTTAGACTCCTGTATTTGGAGATAAGTACATAATTGATGTAACGATAGCACCACTTCTAGTTTGTTTTGCAAGTCATAACACTATCAATCAATACCTTAAAAGAAAGTCAGTTTGAAGAGAAATGGAAAATAAAATATATTTATGTAACTTTTACTATCTAAATATTCATTTAATTTATTTCCTTGGGAATTGTTCACTTTCCTTACACGGGAGGTATGTAAAGATTCTGATAAAATATAAGTGTAATGTTCTGATAAGTGACCTTTGTTGCTTTCTTGGAAGACACATTTAAAAACACACCCATTGTTGCAAATCAGGGACATATTTTGAACAATAAAAAGTATTGAATTTTGTGTACACTTAATGTGCCTACTGCCTCATTTATTAGCACAGAGTAATATCAAACACTATCTCCTATGCAACAGACAATAAAAAATGAAGCTAACTTGATACAGAAATTAAAAATTTTGTGTTAGATAAATATTAATAGTTCAGTATTTTTTGGACATTTTCTTGTTAGTATTAAATTATTACCCATGTTAGTATTATATTAAGTGTATGCTAGACTGCATATGTATATATGCCAAACCTATTTTAAAGTTAAAGTTTATTGTTTACAAAACTTAGGACATAGCTCTGTACGTAAAGTCTATACAGTTAAAAAGTAATTTGATTGTGCTCATTGCAACGATCGATTTACTCTAGTTCCCTAACTTGTCCGTCAGCTGGGACTGGAGTTCCCATTGGTTGTTTACCAGGATGTACACAGGAGCGTACCTTCGTGTTAGTAGCGTGGCAGAGAACATTGCTGGCCCTCCTGGCTGGATTTGCTGCATCAGCAGATACGGATGTACAAGATGGTTCTCTTAAAATGGATCAGATATTTGTTATCTATTAATATAATCTGTCCTTGTCTGGTTGCCACTCATGTTGGATCCAGTTGCACACTGGGTGAAAGTAGCAAGAGTTAAACTCAACAGCTCACCCCCTACCTCTTGTTTAGATATAGTTGTAAGATATAGTTTACTTCCAAGGGACCCACTGAGATAAGGAGTATCAAATTACATGGGAGGGGATGATAGGAGACAGACATCAGCAAAGGTGTTGAAGTGGTAGGGACCTCGTAGCTTAAACAAGCTTGTGCTTCTGGGCCCTTGTGACCCTGCATGAACTTTATGTCTAGCCGGCACATTCTCACACACTGGAGCTGTTATCAATTTCATTTAGTGCCCTGCCAGTTCCGTTTCACTGTGGCACTTGCTTTTCCTTGTGTCCTGACTGCTTGGCCTCTATGGGTCTTTGCTTTGGACAACTGGTGCCCGTTTTGTTGTTGCCCTAAGCATGTATTTACCTTGTTTATTGGGTAATCCATCTCTGGTGAGAGGTCTATTTAGGATAAAGTTTTAAGTCCTAAAACAAATGGTGAAATCGACTGAGAGGGTCTTTCAATCTGCATTGCACATACAGTCAGGCTGTGCCTCAAATTTTTCGCAGCCACAAGGAATGCACATGCAAGCCTCTGCCTTGCTTGGACAATTATTACAGCTCTCTGAGGTCTGCTAGGCTTGTCTACAGGTACCCAGCGTCTCCTGCAAGCCTGTGAGCCAACAAGCCCATCACAGTGACGCCTCCCTCTTCAGTGGGATAGCTCTCTTTTCTGGGTCAAGGACGTTATTAGTGCAGGGACCCTGAGTCCAAAGGACACACTCCTCTCCAGACTCTTCATGATGGTAGTGAGGTCTCCCCAATCTCTGCGGGGCTGGCCTTTTACATAAGTCTAGTAGGATGGCAAAACCAAGAAAAACCCTAGCTCGACTAGAAAAAAAAAGAAAGCTGGACTACAGGGGCTCAATTCTGCTGGGTGAATTCTCAAGTAAATGGATCAATCCCTTGCAAGACTGTGGCCCAGGCAGTCAATTTGTTAGAGTTACAAGACCATGACTGGAAAGGACATATAAAAACAATTCATTGCACTACATTCTCTCTTTCGGTCTCTTCAGAATGTGGTATAACTTGCTAACTCCCAGGCATTTGACAATTAATTTGGAGGAAATTGTTTTGCTGTAAGTATGATTACCTGAAGATTTGGCTCTTCCTGAATATTATTAGCTGCAGCCATTTAAGAGAAGTTGCTTTTCTCAATTATTTATAAAGTCAACCAAAATTCAGGTCTACATGGCCTTTTCTCTTTTCTCTATTCCCCAGATACTTTTACTTCTTTCTCTCCTGCTTGAACTCTTTCCCAAAGACACTTCTCTCTTTTTTATCCCAACTTAATTTTTCCCCCCTCTTTACCTTTTGTTCCAAGCCTTTTCACTCTCCTGGTTTGATCCTCGTCATTTTGTTATGTCTTGGTTGGCTCAATTTATGGAAACCTTATGTTTAATCTTTTAAGATGTGTATTTGAAAACAGGCTCCTTCACAGAAAAGTATATTTGTTATAAATGGACTAATCCTGTTCAGGGAAACACCTACCAACATTAAAAATAATGAGATTATTGTTTCTGAAAAAACTTGGCTCTATTGAGAACTAGATCTGCGGTGGTTCCCCACCACTCCCTCTTGCTTAATTGTTTATGACTTATTGAGGGTAACTTCTCAAAGCTAGAAAGCTTTAAAAATATCCTTGAATGGGCTTCTACCCCCACTATCATTTTGTTTATCTTTCTTAACAAATTGGAGATTTCTCTTTATTTGCTTCTTGGAAAGACATTATTCAGATCATTTGAAGGGCTTCAAAAGAAAAAAAAAAACCAAACCCAGTGGCGTTGAGTCGATTCCGACTTATAGCGACCCTATACGACAGGACAGAACTGCCTCATAGAGTTTCCAAGGAGAGCCTGGCAGATTCGAACTGCTGACCCTTTGGTTAGCAGCCATAGCACTTAACCACTACACCACCAGGGTTTCCTTTGAAGGGCTTACCATCTAGGAAATGCTGTAATTTGCAGCACCCCTTTACAATTGGAATACCCTACCCTGGGTCACAACATTTTTCTCTACTTTTTCTCAGACAATGGAAATGCCAAACATGCCTAGAGATTCTTTTGGGTTGTACTTTAAGTTCACAGAACTTAGCTTTACTCTTCCTTTTTCTGGGTATTTACGAAAAGGACTGTGCTCATATATTACACGGATTCATCAGTGAAATCTTCCATCTCCCTCACTGGTGATTTTTAATGCTTTAAAAATTTCTTTATCTTCGAGTCTTACAGTTATGGTAAGCGAACTTGTAGGTCGTCAGGTCTTTACATTTGGAATGCTATAAACTATGAAATACTGATTTTCAGATCACTAATTCTTTGCTGATTCATTTTGTAGGGGCTCTTCTAATGTGCAAATATGTGGAAGATTTTCCTTACAGCTTCTGTCCCAGGTCAGTGGGGATAAGAATTCTAAAATACTTCCTTAGCACTCCTTCTGCTTTATCAGCCCAGATTATACTTAATTCTTGTCAAATTTGATGAGTCACATTGTCATATCCTATATTAAATTAAAAGATGCTGTATGTGTTTCATTTTAGTTTTTGCTGTTATGTGTATAGTCAGAAAATAGCAAGAGTTTCCACAAATATATAAAAATTTAGTTGTAGATACTATGACTGATAAAAGGAAACATATTTTTGAAGTATGTTTATGCTGACTTTGAAGGTTTTAAGTATTTAAGCATGCTTACAAAGCATGTATTTAAAAAAATTATATTTAGAAAAATTGAAAAGAGAAAAGTACACATAAACAACTATATGTGCATACTAGAATTAATAAATACTAATATTTTTTAAATATTTTGTCTTATTTCATAAAATTTAATAAAAGAAAAAATATAGATCAGTTAAAATTTGCACTACCCACCATCCCCGTCCCTTCCACTCTTCATTATCATGAATTTTATCTAAATTCGATCATTCCTTATTTTACATTTTCATGCATTCATAAGTAAAATACAATTTATGGGTGGTTTAAAATTTTGTATAAATGATATTGTACTATTCAATCGTTCTGTAGTTGCTTTCTAAAAATTTTATCCATGCCAACGTGTAAACCGAAAAACCAAACCCGTTGCCATCAAGTCAATTCTGACTTATAGTGACCCTATAGGACGGAGTAGAACTGCCCCATAGAGTTTCCAAGGAGTGGCTGGTGGACTCAAACTGCTGACCTTTTGGTTAGCAGCTATAGCTCTTAGCCACTGCGCCACTTTATTTGCTATTCAATTCTATTCTGTAAATAATCTGTATTTTGTTCATCCAGTCCCTTATTGATGGAATTTTTTATAAGCAATTTTGCAGTGAAAGCTTTGTATATGTCTCTTTACGGCTATGTGGGAGACATTTGCCCTCTAGAATAGGTATGGAAACCCTGGTGGCATAGTGGTTAAGTGCTACAGCTGCTGACCAGGAGGTTGGCGGTTTGAATCCGCCAGGTGCTCCTTGGAAACTCTGTGGGGGCAGTTCTACTCTGTCCTATAGGGTCACTGTGAGTCAGAATCAACTCTATGGCAGCAGGTTTTTTTTTTTTTTTTTTTTTTTAGAGTATCTTAAAATTTGTTGGGCCATAGAGTATGCATATTTTCAATCTTGCTAAAATCCACTAATGTGCTGGTCAAAGTGATTGTACCAATGTACATTCCCACCAGCAGTGAGTGAGAGTTTATATCCCCTCACTCACTAACCAGTACATAATGACATCAGACATTTGTCAACTTAGTAAGTGTGAGATGATATCTTGCTACAGCATTAGTTGCTCTTTTTCTAATACTCAGACTTTCTCTTTTGTGAGTTATCTATTCAAATCCTTTGTTCATGTTTTGTTGTTATCAGCAGGAATTCTTTATATGTTCTGGTTGCAAAATCTTTGCTTACTACGTTGCAAATGTCTTCTAATATGCTGCTTATGTTTTAACTTTGATTATAGTGTTTTATATATACAATGTGTTTTTAATTATCTAAAATATGGCTTGAAATGTCTCTTATGATTGACCATTAAAGTATAGTATCACTAGTCCTTGTTTCAATTTTTCTTCTTGACCTATAGTCCCAATTTGACATTCAGGTTGAAAATGAATATTTTAGTGTTTAGGAAAAATTTGTTTGAAGGAATGACCTTACTGGGAATACATTGTCATTATTATGCTTCTCTGAAGAGTTACATCAGTGAGCTTTGAATTCTTAAAGGATATGAAACTATATGTTACTGATTAAAGACCAGGTTCATAAAGTTGCTACCTTTGACAGCTGAAAGACGCCTTGAAGATAATTTCTTTTTTCACTTTATGCATCACAGAACTAAAGTCCAGAGCATGTTGTAACCAAGACTGCCTATCAATGGTGGACGCGCCACTAGAAGCACGTCTATTTATTCCTAATTCAGGGCGATTTCCATTAAACCACAATCAAAGCAGCTCCAGGAGCAAATAGAAGTATTTCACTTTTTAGTATTGAAGTTAATGGTGTTCCTAACTCTCATGTTACCTTTCTTTATTGAAATGAGTGACACTGAACAGACTCCTAATTTCAGATAACGCCAATTTTCTTTAAAATGTCAGAAGGTAGGGACACAACAGTTAAATTAGACCCTTTCAGCTGGTGAGTGAAGGAGTCAGGCAGTGTGCACGCTAAGCCCACATGCTGCTCTTCCTGTAGGCTCCACTCGGCAGGTGGCAGGGAAACCAAACGGAAACGAATCTCACTTTCAGAAGTTTTACCAGTTTCGGCTCCCAGAAAACTCTCCTCACGTTCGGAGAATTTCTCTACTAAGTGTTGAATAAATCCAAGATTTCCACATGCGAAAGTTTACTCTTGGATATTATTCACAAAACAGAGAATGTTAACCACAGAATAATTATACTATAATTATCCTGTTTGAGACATATGCTTACAACAAATTCCTGTAACTGGAAAACTACTAAACATAGTAGATGCTTGATTTCTTGTACGTTTAGAACATCCTCGTTATGCATACAGATCCATTAGTTACAGCAATCAATTGATTCATTGAGTTGTGTTATTTTTTGAACCCCATAAACCTGTGACTGGCACTGGGATTTAAAAAAAAAAAAAAAATTAGGTACCTAGGAATACAGCTTTAGGTCAGTTGCAACTGTTTTAAAGGGCAGCTGAAATGCTCTCAGACACAATCTGAGCTTTTTATTCCTTGAGCTGTTTGTAAGTAGGAGTCCTTTCATTTTTTTGTGATAGTTCACCATTTAGTTATGTCTCTTAATAGTATGCTTTGTAGCTCTGACATCAATAACTATGCGTTCTTCCCAGTATATTCCATGTTGGATCGAAGGGTATTAGGTGGAGAAAGAAAAATAATAATTGTTTTACAATTGCCATACTCTCACACAAGAAGGAACTCTATGTCACAGGCAAGTGTATGTGTGTGTGTGTGTGTATATATATATATACATGTCATTCTTATAGTATAAAGCGCTCTGAGTCTTAGAGGTCAGTTTGTGCCCTGCACGTTATTTTCCAGTTGCCATGGCAATTACTTGTTTTCATTTGGTAACTGAGCGAATGGCCACATCTGTTCTTGCTAAACTCTCTTTCCCCCACCTAACAGAGCCTAGGGAATAGATTGACTTCTCAGTTCACAAAGATTTACGTGTACAACTGTCTACACATCAAGGGGAGGCCGTAAATCCCAGGTCAGAAAGTCACCAGTGCCCTTGAGTACCCTCTTTTTGTTCCTGCCCAAATGTTCTTCTATTCTTCTGTAAACACAACTCAATATGCATTTATTCAATTGGGAAAGATACATAACATTTCCTTTAGGCAAGAAAGATATAAGTAGATAGATTTTGAAGAAATGGCAGCTTGCACCCTGGTACAATGATATTCTGCAATTCAAAACAAAAAAATACCCTTGAATAAATTTAGTTGCATTTATTTATTTTTTTAAGTATGTCTTCATTGATGTTCTTAAGGTAATAAGTATTCAGATACCTTGGCCCTACTGCATTCCGGAACTAGAAAATATTTTTTGCATCTTGATAAATTTGTATTAGCCTCATTGAAGTTGAAGGAGCCCTGGTGGTGCAGTGGTTAAAAGCTTGGCTACTAACTGAAAAAGGTCGGCAGTTCAAACCCACCAGCAGCTCAGTGGGAGAAAGACATGGCAGTCTGCTTCCATAAAGATGACAGCCTTAGAAACCTTATGGGGCAGTTCTACTCTGTCCTGTAGGGTACCTATGAGTCGGAATCAACTTGATGGCAACGGGTTTGGTTTGGGTTTTTCATTGAAATAAATATCAGCTGCATTAAGTCAATTCTTTTCCATTTCCTGTACTTCTGGAGAGAGACAAATGATAACAAATATGTGCAGAGATTTTAAGGCCAACATTCAACTTTACAATACAGGTAGTCATGAAGAAAATGAGTTCTTGTCACCATTTCTGCCATATACTTTTTAATTTTATTTTATTTTGGTCAAAACATACACAGCAAAACCTGCTCCCATTCCAGTTTCTAGATATAACGATCAGTGATGCTGATTACATTCTTCACATTGTATCAACATTCTCATTTTTTTCTGTTCTATTTGTTTCATTTCATTTACTTAAACCTCCTGCCCCCCTCCCAACATTTTCATCTATGCTTTAAAATCACAGTTGACCCTTTGGTCTTACATAATTTTTTTTTTTTTTTTTAAGCACGATACTCGAGGGTGACAGTCTTTACTCTGGGCTAAACTGTTATTTAGTTTAAAGGTAACTTCAGGGGATAGTTTCAACTGAATGTTTGAATAGCAACTCAGGGCCCTAGTCTTGGGGACTCCTCCAGCCTCAATAGGCCCAGTAAGTCTGGATTCTTTAAGAATTTGAGGTTCTGTTTTACCATTTTTTTCCCTTTTTATCAGGATTTATCTATTGTATGCTTGATCAGAATGTTCAGAAGCGGTAGCCAAGCATCACCTACTTTTGTCTTGTACTTTTTAAGTCTGAGAATCATAAGATATTATCTGAAGAAAGAGACAGTGTAGGACTTCTATTTTCCCTATAGTAGTCAATCACTTTCTAGAGCTAAAGCCTCATATGTGTATTCTTCTAAAATGGGGAAACCTGCTCTGCATCTTTTGCTATGTTTCTCCTGGGAGGATTGGGTTGAGTCTTCAAGATCTGGAGGATAATCTAAAGATGATTTTGAAGTTTTCCCAAACAATTCTAGTTAGATCAGGGAAGCCTGAAACTCTTGGATACAGTCAATTCTACTGGCCAAACATACTTTGACTGGGCAACTGACTCAAGCTGAGAGTTACCCTGGTTTTCCAGATGCTTCTATAAGATGTCAAAGCAGAGACCGTAAAAGCAGGAGGATTCTGTGTTAGTGAGAAATCTCTGACTTAGAAAAACCTAACACCTGTTGTCCTAGAAGCCCTAACAGTTCAAGCAAAACCTAAGGCGATAAACATAGGAGCAAGATGAGAAAGTGAGACTTTGAGTCCAAAGGCAGAGATGAACTTAATCCATGGTGAAGAAGAACAATAGGATCCAAGCAAAATTCAAGATTCAAGATGTTCATCCACATAGGCAGGAAATCCTACGGCAGGTGAGAATTTACATTTTTTTTTTTTTTTTTGTAAGAGTAGACCTGAGCAAGGCATCGGGTCACACTGGCTGAAAATCCAGGATCAGGAGTTGGGTTACGCATTATGTTTATCCCAAGCAATCAAGAGCAGGAAGAACTGAAGGGTTTAAGCCCTGACCTAACAAGTGCTAAAGTCCAATAATAAGAACTGAACTCTGTCCTGGGTAGCGTTTGACCACAGGGTTGGATGCAGGGAGCCAAGTCAAAAGACCAGAGATGAGGGGTACACTGGTTTGAACAGGGAAACAGAGGCAGCTGTTGGAATAGGGAGTATACCTAAAGGATTACTTCCAGCAGGATAGTGCATCTCTGAGTGGAGGCAGCCTGACTTAAGTGCACGGTATCCAGCTGGACATAGGTAAGGTTAGATGGCATCAGGTTAAAAAGCCTGGAGAGTCCAGCACCAGTCACGTGTTTGATGAAATATGCACAACGCTGGACTCTCATGCTACACTGTTGAGTCTTTAGCTAAAAAAAACTTAGTGTTGGATAACACATCGACTCTGTGACTTTCACAGAAAAGAGGTCAGATAGTTGAAAGCCACAAGCAAATCTCTCAAGTTACCCTTACTGTGGTAGCCAGAAAGCATGGGGTTATATGTACTTATCAGCTTGCCTGTAAATTATCACCGTTGTTTAACAGTAAGGTCAGGTTAGGCCAACACAATAGGTTTCTTCCCTCCTTTCTATACCAGACAATACGTTGGTATGTAATAACTAAGGCCCAGTTCCTCTCTCAAGAGGCTAACAGTCGTGCAAGAAGACAGCACGCAGCTCATGTTGCCTCTCTAAGCACTCTCTAATTCTTCCTTTTCTTCCAACCCTGACCAATCATTTGCAGAGGTGAAATTGTTACCAGACTAAGGTTCTTGCCTCTCACTGGTCAAGAATGAGCAGGTAAGGCACGTAGAGTTTTCCACATGAGCAGAGCTTTGTTGAAGAGGCTTGCAAGCGGAGATGAGGAGGGCGTAGAGCAACACATACCCCCGTCTCACAGAACAAAAGATGGGCCTGGGTTTTTAAGTTCTTGGGTGGGAAAACATTCATGTTTATTCATAGATGCAGGTGGGGATATATTAACTAAGTGTGAGCGCAGCAGCTTTCCAAAATGGCTGCTGTCCTGGAGGCCTCTGGGATTGGTAGCAGGACTTATGGGGTGTCACACCTATGCAGTCTCTCTCTCCCCAGGTTCAATTCCCTGGCTGGGGCTGCAGCCCCTCACTGCCCCTGGTGGAAGGTCACACAGCAGTCACAGGTGGATGTTCTGCATGTGTCCCTGGGTCTGGTTTTCTCCAGCTGTTTCTGAAAGACAACTTTCAAGAAGTTTGGGGGCTGTTTTTAGACACTCTGTCCCACTGTTCTGAGGAATGGCTTTGTTTCTGCATACTGGTGCATTCCTTTTTACTTCGTTTGCAGATTTGTAGGCCCCTCTGTTCCTTGTCTCAGTAAGTCCCTAGGTTCCATACCCAACCCCCTATTACCTCCCTGATAGTATAGCCTACCTCTCTTTTACTTGCTTCTCCTCTAACCACACCAGTCTCTTTGCTATTCCTCAAACAGGCACCCTCCGATCTCAAGGCCTTTGCTCCCTGTCTTACCATCTACTTTTGCTCCATTGATTAGTACTGCTTTTATTCACTCACTCTAAAGGCTATTTTCAGTGCTGGACAAATGAATAAGCAAAGGCTCCTTAATTACATGACTACAGGGGCTTGGGAGAGGTCTTCTGATGTGCCCCACATCCTACCGCTACCATCTTTTGGTTGATACCAGTGAGATATCTTGTGAGAAGGTGGCCGGATAAAATGTTTGACTCATGGGGTTAGACACAGGGGTCAAGTTAAAACTTTGAAGTTTTAGACTATTTCCTGAGCAATAATACTGATTGGGATCAAGAATGGAGGTTGGCAGAATGAATGGTAATCGTAATTTAAATATGTATTGTATGTGCGATTAGAGTATCTCCATAAGGTTTTTCTCAGATCCTATTAGACTGTAGCTCCATGAAGGCAGGGATAATGTTCATATTAGTTCTCAGGTATAGCCTCCATGGGTTGCAAAGTGTGCATGAATGAACGAACAATTCAATAAACCAATGACAACAGACAGGGCAGGAAGAAATGGGAGAGCCTGGGAAGGTATCACTGATGGCTGTTGGAGTGGGCATAGGAGTGGGTATGTGGGCATTTGGAGCACAGTATAGGAAACGAAGGATTAAAGAACCTTAGGACACTAAATCAAAACTTTGTCCACTTCACTGTTTTTATTGGATAATGTCGTGACTACATCTCATCCTATCAGAAGGACCAGAACATTTTCATTAGTCCTCTCATAGGCTTCACCATGCCAGATCCACATTTATTAACTTATCTGGGGCAACTTACCTAATCTACTTGATCCCCAGTTCCCTCATTTGTAAAAACTGGAAGATGATAATTACCTGGCAAGTTATCCACAAGGGTTAAAAACGAAGTGCCCAGCGTCAGTTCCCACAGACACTGAATTGATGCTTTCTTTCATTAACGCTTTCACTGTTCCTCCTACCCTTCCCCACTGGTTTCCCAGCTCATCATCAGGCTATTTTTTTTTTTCCATCCAGTCCATACACATTTTTACGTTAACAGAAAAAGTGCACTCTTTAAATAAGTAACATCAATAATAGCAAATCTGAATTTTAAAGATAATTCTGTCTAATATATTCTGGATAAGCCGAGTAATTTCAAGAGTGGAGCCCATCAGAATAGCACAAGACAACAAACACGTGCAAACATCTACAATAAAGACATGAAAGCCTCAAGCTGTTCTTTCAAACTGTACCTGAGTTCTTATTAGAATACATTTGTATTTATGGAATACATATCAGAATGGGCCTTTCAATGATTTTATTAACATTAGTTATCTTCACAATTGGTAATATATTTTTTCCCTTTTTCAGACATAGAAGCTAGTTAAAACTACAAAAGGAATGCAGTGTCTTCTTTGCTTCTAAGGTTGGTAGATTTTCTGAGGGAAACTCTGTGGTTTATTTAAAACATTCTTTGGGTGAAATTAAATCTTAATTATCAAATTATTATTTTATGTTTTAGCCATAGTTGAATGCGTATTTGTACACAGACTTATAAGCTTTTAAAAGAGCGATAACTCAATTGTATATATCACAGTAGTTGCCTTTACATATATGAACCAATAAAAAATGAGAAGCTTTATTAAATAGTACATTTTTACATTTGTCTTCATTGACTAAAAGTATCCCCTTGATTCCTGTCCATTTTGATCAAAATATTGTGATGGTGACGGGGAAGGGAATTATCCCATTTAAAATACTGGTACAAAGTTACTATGAATGGAGCTTCATGAGATATGTCAAATAATTATCCCTTTTCTAAAAGATTATATTTTCCTTTAAAATGCAAAGACGATACAATTAATTCACTACCATGTTCTACTTCATGAACTAAGAATCGCAACTGAAATGTTTCAAGGGAAAATTACAATGGAGATTTTGAAATTATCTCTGTGTGTTCGTTATGTCTGTGAGTAACAATCTAGGTCAAGTGAGAGGTTAAAACAAAACAAAACAAACAAAACAAACAAACAAAAAGAGCCCGTCAAAACCCACAATTTGTAAACTAAGTAAAAGGCCATGCTTTCACCTGAAATTTTAGATTTTCCTTTTCTGTTAAGATTCTAGCTTGAGGCCAGAATACCTTTTGAAGAAGTAGGTAAAATAAAATACTGTTGTCTTAGCATTGTTACATCTTGAAAAAATTGCACAAGCAGGGTCCCCAGGCTTAGCCTGCCCAGTGGCTATGACCCCAGTTCACTCTTTAGAGTCCTGAGCCGTACTGGGATGTGAAGGGCTTAAATACGTGCTTAATCACTGCCTACTCTCTTTTTTTTCTCTTCAAACAAAGAAAATGAAAATCTATTTATTGCAATTTCTTAAATTTAACTTTTTGTGTGCCTTCAGAAGTGACGAAGCTTATTCTTCTTGTAGCTAAAGAACGTACCTTCTCGCCAGCTGTGAGTGATTGATGTTTTTAAAACCCCAGAGGAACTTCTGCTGGCAGCTCAGGTTGCAGTTTCAAAGAAGAAAAATATGTGGTGTGTGTTTTTATGTAAAATAAACTTTCTTGATTTCTACTTAAAGAGGGAGTAGAAACACTATGCGTGAGGTATTGAAAAGTCAAAATAATTAATAAACGTTAGTAAATGGGTTCTACTGTTGCTTAAGTATTTTTAAGTTATTTAGAAATATTGGTACATTTTTAGGCCATTGCAGTATTGCAGTAAGAAGTGCTCTAGGTAAAAAATTTCAAAATGATATATTTAGGCAATTGTTGACAGGCTGAAAAATTAGTAAGAACCTAGTCATTGGGAATCAAACACGTTGGGATATCTATATTCATATGTTGGAATATTTATGGTTATGGAAAGAGAAGGGAAGGAAGACAAGAGAGAAAAAAGAAAAGAGTAAGAAGCAAGATTTGTTACTCCTTATTTTAAGGGGTTATTGTCAAGTAAGCTGACCCGAGCTTGTTTAAAAAAAAAAAAAAAAAACCCTTTACCGTTGAGTTGATTTCCAACTCATAGTGACCCTATATACAATCTGAGGTAAGTGAGAGCTTAGAGGGTTCTCCCCACAAACTTTCTTCTAGATTGTAATAAAAGCACTTTTCAGACTAATTCTGTCCTAATTAAATATTTATTAGCAGGCAAATATAAAAATACTGAACAGTAAAGTTCTACTTCTTTATCCTTGAGGAATTACGATAAACACAATGCTTAAAACATTTATTTAAGGCAGTTGCTGCAGCAGTCTAGCAACATAGTATTTTTGTGTGCCTTCAAAAATGACAAAAACTATTTTTCTTTTTGTTAAAATTGTTCTCTAAGAAAGTACTTTCTCTAGATGAACTTCTAGGCAGAAGGGGAACAGAATTCTCATGTAAATGGCGAAACAGAGCAAAATAGTCCTAGGACTAGATTTCCTTTCTGAAGGATCCTGAACCCCATGCAGGCAACAGTAAAGATACTTGGTCAGCATTACTAGCAGTCCAGTTTAGGATTAGGAAATTAGTACCTCAGATGTACCAACATTTTTCAGGACATCTATTTCCTAAGCCCAACTTCCTTTTGTCATTTCCCAAAATAATGTTGATTCTCCATGTGACCTTCTGCTTTCACGGAAGCCCATCAAGAATCTATTTTTCAGGGGCCTCAAATCTCTGAATATATAACAAAGAGACAATCGAAAATACATTTTTTGGGAAATGTCCTTTCAATATTAATGAAGTCATCATAAATCTACATTACAGTTTATCTTCTTGCATCTTCAAAATAGAAGAAATATTGGCTCATGATTTTTTTTTGTATTTTTTTCCCTGCTTTTGGTATCAGTGTAATGCTGCCTCATGAGTCGTTCCCCTTCCTCTATTATTTTTATTTTTTGGTAACATGTTTTTCTGGTTTTGGTATCAGGGTAATGCTGCCTCATAAAATAACTGCCCCCCCCATCTCTCTCCGTTTTTTGGTAATACGTTTTTCTGATTTTGTTATCAGTTAATGCTGCCTCATAAAGTGAGCTGGTCTTCTTTTCTATTTTCTGAAAAATTTTGTGTAGGAATGGTATTATTTCTTATTAAGTGTTTGATAGAATGTACCGTTGAAGCCATCTGGGATGGAGTCTTCTTGTGAAAGAGTTTTACTTATGAATTCTACTTTTTTTTTTTTTTTGCTTCGAATGAGGACTAGCCTTTTATATATATATATATATAAACCTTTTGTTAAAGTGTAACGAGTATAAGAAAAGTGTATAAATCATCAGTGTATAACTTGATGAATTTTTACAAAGGGAACATACGTGTGCGATGGCTACCTACATCAACAAATAGAGCATTACCAGCACCCTAGAGCACACCCTTAGGCCTCCTTCCAGGTAACCCCAAGGATAATCATTATCCTAGCTTTTAGCACCATGAATTACTTGTGTCTGTCTTTAAACTTTATATAAGTGGAACCTTACAACATGCACTCTTTTGTGTCTGGCTTCATCTGCACAATATCATGTTTGTGAGAGTCATCCATATTCTTGTAGATAGTTGTGGTCCATTCATTTTCATTGCTGTATAATATTCCACTGTGAGTATACTACAATTTAGTTATCTTTTTTTTTGTTGTTGATAGGATTTGGGTACTTTCCAGCTGGGACTATTACAAATCATACTGTGATGAACATTCTTCTACATGACCTTTAGTGAACAGGAGAACAAACTTCTTTCAAGTATAAACCTAGGAATGGAACTGTTGAGTCATGTTGTTGTTGTTGTATGCCATCAAGTCAATTCTGACTCATAGCGACTCTATATGACAGAGTAGAATTGCCCCATAAGGTTTCCTAGGCTATAATCTTTATGGGAGAAGATTGCCAGGTCTTTTCTCCTGCAAAGTGGCTGGTGGGTTTGAACTGCAGACATTTAGCAGCTGAGTGCTTAACCATTGTGCTATCAGGGCTCCTTGTTGGGTTATAGGGCGTACATATGTTCAGCTCTAGTAATACTGCCAAACTGTTTTCCTGAGTGTGTATGAGAGTTCTAGTTGCTTCATATCCTTATCAACATTTGATAGTTGATATTTTTTGTATTTTTCACCTAGGCCTTTCTGTTGGGTATGTAGTGGGACCTCACTGTATGTTTAATTTGTAATTCTCTGATGCCTAATGAAGACAAGTAACCTTTCATATGCTTATAGGCCATTTAGATATCCTATTTGGTAAAATGTTTAAGTCTTTGAGCCATTTTTGTATTGGGTCGGATGTCTTTTTCTTATTGATTTGTAGATGTTCTTTATAGATTTTGGATACTTGTCCTTTGCCGGACACATGTACTACAAATGTCACCTCCATCTCTGTGTGCTGCCTTTTCATTCTCATGTAGTATATTTTTTGATGAAAAGTATTTTTTATTTTTAATACAGTGCAATTCATCACATTCCCACTTACGGTTGGCACTTTTTATTCCTCGAGTTCTACTTTTTTAGAAACATAGGACTATTCAGATTTTCTAATTTTCATTAGAAGCTTGTTTAAAAATTTTTTTTGGTTATATTTATAGGAGCCGTTAGTGTGGAGCTAGTTTAGCCCTATATTAATGCATGACCCTGGCAGGGTCCCTTCTGAATGCTTCTGGTGTTCAACACAGGTTCTCTATTCCAACTGGTTGGAATGTGATGGTTTCCCTCTTTGTGTAAAATCTGTGGAATGTTCAGCTTACATCTCCTAGGTAATTCCTTGAATAGCCTTCAAGATTTCTGGAGCCTTCTTTCTGCATGATTCCCTCCTTTTTGTTACAAATTGTATTCCAAATTTCAACTTCCCCTGCCTTCTGAAATTCTGATCTCTCTCCTCCACTAAGTAGGACTACCTGTCCTTGCTTTGGTTCCTCTTTCCTGGGTGGCAGCTCAGAAATATCTCCAGGCAAAACCCTGGGTAGATAGTAGGGCATATCACGTTTTGTGTATTTTAGTTTATTTCTGGGCTTCGAACTGAATTTTCCAGGTTCAGTCATAGCCTAGGAAGCGAAACTGGGCAGACTCGAAATTTAAAAAATTGGGTGAACCAGAATGATAACTGGAGCAGAAAAAATTATGGGTCAAAGCCCTGCTAGAAACCTAATCTCTGTCTTAGAAAACAAGGGCAACATACGCATTGGATAGCAACCAAATCTGTTCCTGATCAGATTTTGTGCAGATTCAGAAACAGCTTTGTCCCAGTAAAGATGGCGGCCAACTGCTCTCCACAGTTGCTGCCAAATAATCCAGTCTCACACATCAGGCCCCTGAAAACGCTTACTTCCCATTGTGGCTATTATCCGGATCACTCAATTGTAAAAAATTAAGGTCTGTTCTAGTTTTGCTTTATCGGCCAAGACTGAACTAGTTCTAACCAGTTTGAAGCCCTGGTTTATTTTTAGTATAATTTTCTAAAAGTAGTTTATCTACATCAGCTTTCTTTTAATCCTCTTATCTCATAGAATGTTTTTACTTGACATCAATTTTCTGATAAGTCCAAGCAAAGTCACTGACTTTCCGTACATTCAGCATTTTTCTTGTTGGAAGGATAAGATGGATAACTTTCAAGCTCTCTACATGGCGGAGCTCTAGAATTTTTATTGATTTCTATTTTAGTTCAGGTGAGCAGGCAACAAATTCTCTTGGTTTCTGTTCATCTGAAAACCTCTTTATTTTACCATCATAAGGTATACTGAAGGATACTTTTAGAATTCTATGTTGACAATTCTTCTCAATCCTTTATGTCATCCCGTTGTCTTCCAGCTTCCATCGTCAGTCCTACTTCTCTTTTGACGATAATGTGTCTTTTTCTCCTCTCGCTGCTTTTAGGAATTTTTTCTTTTTTTGTCTTTGCTATCCAGCAGTTTTATGACACATACCTAAAATAGGTTATCTTTTTATTTATCCTTATAGCGGTTCTTAGAGCTTTCTGGAGATGCTCAGCTATTTATGTTCAGATATTGATTCTGCTCCATTCTCTCTCTCCTTTTCTCCTGGGACTCCTGTTATACATTTGATAGACCTCTCTTTGTGCTTTAGTTTGGGTTTCCATTGATCTATTCTTCAGTTTACTAACCCTGTCTCCTGTTGTTTCTAAGCTTCAGTTAAACCTATTTGTATTCCTAATTTCAAATATTATATTTTTAGTTCTAGAATTTCAATTATATATTTTTCTTGTGTAATCTAATTCTCTGGTGAAACTTCATATTTTCATGTATTTTCTACATATTTTCCTCTATTCTCCTGGATTTATTGCACATAATTATTTTAATGCCTTTGTCTGCTAGCTCCAATATCTGGATTGCCTGTGATTCTTTTATTCTTGCCTGTTTTTCCCCCTTGACTTTGGTGATATTTTCCTGTCTTTTGGCATACCTATTAATTTTTATTGAATCTTTCAGATGATATTATCCCACCCCTGAGAGTATTTATTATTTTTTTTGCTAGGCGGATGGGATGGGGTGCTTGGTTGACATTCTAATAAGGCTCAGTGTACCTCTAGTGTGTCCTGTCACTAGATCCTAGCATTCTAGGGCTTTCCAGTGACTGTATACTTGTATTTATTGGGGGCACCTCCTGCTATTGAGTCTATCTTCTCAGCACCACAGGGTGACATAAAATTATGTGATTCTTTTAGAGATTTTTGACTTAATATGTTAATGTTTTGCACTGAACAGCTTTAGAATTATATAAATGTTTAAAGAGGAACCAGTCCTGTGTTTGAGGCAACACTGTTTTCTGCTTTTGCTTCTCTAATCCCACATGCTGGATAAAAGCTCAGCATTCCCTACAGTGACCCTCCATCCAGTCAAGCAAGATTCTCAGTCCCTAACACCCCCACCCAAGTCAGTAAAATGCGCCCCATGGTATAGCTGGCCTTAGCCTATTAGTTCTCTAGTCCTGGTATATTCATTGAAAGCCCCTTCTCCTGAAAGGTCTTTGTTCCCTGAGATTTCATAAAATTCAGGTCTGGCTTTCATTTTAGCTAATTTGTTTCCCCTCCTACATAGCTTTAAAATTCAGCAAATATGACATATATTGAAGCTCCATTATTCTCCATTTTTGTTTCTTTATCTAATTTGATGACCCAAAGCTCTTACTGTTTTCCTGGCAAGAGCTGCCTCTAATTTTCCTTCTGCAGACCTCTACAGATACAGAATTCTGTATCAACTGTGCTGTGACGATAGGCAATCATTATACCAGAGCAATTAGGGTGGGGGGAGTTAGTGGTGAAGCAAAAGCAGACTACCCTTTTTCCACTTTTCCCTCTCACCATAACCCTAGACGCCTCCTGTCCTGGCTAAAGTTTGGAATGGATCCTGCCCCTAACATACAATTTCAAGAGAATCCCCCTTGTTAGCCCAAAGGCTTTTTACACTTTTCTTCTTTCATGATGATTTCCCTACTGTTTCTCTGTGGTTGTTGTTAGAGAGAAGCAAGTCAACTCTCATATTATTTCAGCAACTTACTAGAACTCCTTAAATTAATTCTGTTAATTTTTTTTTCTAAAAATTTCATTAGTTTATAGATTTACTTCTATTACTATCTATAGTTAATAAAATCTCATTACCTGACAATGAAATCACCCTTTTAAAGTAAAATAGATATAAAGTAAAGAAATTATTCAAACAAATGCTAACTCATAATAGATAATATTGTTGTGGCCGCTGAGTAGATTCCAACTCATGGCGACCCCATATGTGCAGAGCACAACTGCTCCATAGGGTTTTCAAGGCTGTGACTTTTTGGAAGCAGATCTCCAGGCACCTCTGGGGTGGATTAAATTGCCAGCCTTTCTGCTAGTAGTCAAGCACTTAACCATGTAGGCCACCCAGGTGTAATATAACAATTCTTATTTTGTCAGTGTTTTACTTCTAGGTTAATTTTGTTAAAATGTTATCTATCAAATCACCTACATCAGAATGACTTTGTGTGTATATGTGTGTATGTGTGTGGTGGCGGGGGAGACGGGGTGTTAAATCCTGATTCCCTCTTTTACAACTAATGAGTTTAAATTTATAGGGGTGGAATCCAATGATTTATTTTTTTAACAAGCCTCTCTGCCAAGAAGATTCTTATTCTTATTAAATTTTGAGAGCTTCTGCTCTAAAGTCTCTGATATGCACATATTCTTTTCTAAAATGTTCATACAAATACCAATGCAAAATTTTTCCTAACGTCATTGTCATAATTAATTTAAAATGATTAATGGACTTGACTTTCATTTTCCTGGTTTAATTATTTGCTAATGGCATTAGTTTAATTAATCGTTCATGTCAACAAATACATAATTCCTGTTTTCACAACTTTTCATAATCCTAAGCAGATCTTTTTATCAATGTAAGGCATGGGCCACCTGTCACCATTTAATGTTTCCCTGATTTGCTGATTTGACACTCTCTAAATACAGTTGCATTCACTCTGTTTTCAACCATTCATTTCGAAGTTTTTCAGTCTAAACATGTCCAAAGGATTTACACCTAGTAATTTTTGCCTAGGTGTGCACAATATCTAGGCGAAGTATGCCTGGGTGAGAACACATTTGTTGTGGAGATAGGGGGTAGCTGAAGAATGTACAGTTATATCCTATGTTAACATTCCATCATGAAAAATCCACTCCTTAGAAGCTAGACAGCTTTTCCTTTTCAACACTTAAAACAAAAAGGTCTAATTGTTTTAACTTTTCCCAGGCAACCAAATTGGTGAATGACAAATTTCTTCTGGGGATCCCTACACATACCCTTTAGGGATGAAAAGGAATTCCTGCAGTGGTTTGTGGTTTGGCATCTTCCTCTATGGGAAAGAGAAAACAAAAACCGAAGCATTTTATCTCTTTTAAAGAATCCTAATACAAATGTATTTATTTGAGTGTTTGTTTAAAGTCTTCAGGGCATGTCTGTTTTGTTTACTTCTGTACAAAAAACCATAGCACAGTTCATAGTAGATACCCAGTATGTCTCAGTATATATCTTGAATCTATGAGTTTTGGGTTACTTCTTAGACTTTTAGGGATGTTTCACTGTCATCCTTGTATTCAATATACAAGCTAGATACATTTTCCTTGAAACATTTCCCTGCTGAATTTTAAGTATGTAGCAAACAATTATTTTAATCCAAAAAATTTGTGTGCGAAACAGGTCACACTTGATACTTTCTTTTCTTCTTTTTACTTGCCATAATTTTGGCTCCAAGTCCCTACCCGACTAGGATGGTAGGAAATTTCCTTCTTATTTCTTCACAATTTTCTTTAGGCCCAGAATCAAAGTAAGAACTCAGCGAAGCGTTGGGAGCTGAAATGCTGAGTCAGAGAAGAAAAATTTTAAAGGCATAAATGATTGCTGACAAATGAATAAAATGTATCTTCCCCAAAAGTTCAGCAAAGTATAATCTCAGATATCTGGGAAAGACATCTGGCTTCAAGATGGTGGGGTTAAGTATGTGAGTGAGACTGAGAACAGATTAAACCTAGATGTTACTAAAAATCCAATCCTGCATGTGTATTAAAAATGCAATGCAAGTCATTATTCTGGAAATAGACTATAAAACTCCTACACCTATGGAAAATTAAGTGGAACAAGGAAAATGTAATCTTTTAAAAAAGAAAAAAAGAGAGCTTCATAAATATGAAACACAAAATCAGATGGCAGGATTCAGTTCAAATGAATTAACAATAACAATAAATCTAAATTGGCTAATGTATCGTAGCTCTCAGATTGTGTTAAAAATATTCAGCAATCTTTTATTTATGAGACACATACCTAAAACGAAGTGACACTGGAAGATGGAAAATAAAGAAATAGGGGGCAAAAAAGATTCCATTAAATGAAAAAAAAAAGGAAATTATTTAACTCTATTAACAGCAGTCAATACAAAGCACAAAGCATTAAAGGTGTTGAATATATATATATACACACACACATATATATAAATATATAGTCCATATGAGCCAGAATGGACTTGATGACGTACAACAACATCATATATATACGTACATACATGTATCTATGTATACATACATGCATATGTATATATTTATAAAAGAAACCCTTCTCAAAATAATATTACAAAATAACTGTAAAAGATGTACAACTGAAGCTGATAAAATTTAATAAAAACATGACAGATCCAGTTATATTTATTTTAAAATATTTATACCTGAATAATAGACATGATGTAAATAAAACTACAGAAGTTTTAGGTATCATATATAATGAGTTAGGCCTAATGGATAGATACTTACAGAATTATTTGCACACAAAATAGATACTATAGATTTTTCAAACATTTAAGAATTTTAAAAGGCAAGAGTAATTGTATATTAGGTTCCTAATAGGCCTAAACAAATTTTCAAAAGAGTAGAGACAACCTATGAGTTATATGTCTTAACCAAAATGCAATAAATGTAAAATAGACAACAAAAAGAAAGCCAAAATGCTTTACCCAGTAGCAATACTCTCCAATGAACCTGGAAAAAAAAGTCATGGGTTAAAAAGAACATCAAAATGGAAACCATTAATAGTTAGAACTAAATGAGAGATAAATGTCCAAATATTAACACCCCGGGATGTCGCAACTCAGAGATAAATGTAGAGCTTAAATACGTTATAAAACAAAAAGATAGGACGTAAATTGAGGCTTTGCTTTTGATTAGGATGTAGAATGAGTGTGATATAATTTTGTGCTCATGGTAACAACAACAGCAACAGCCATGTACAGGTGAGAAACAAACCCTTCACAGGTGAGCAGAGAGCTCAGGCAGATTATATAGCTGGGGGTGGGCGCTTGGTTTGAGCTTGGCAAAAGGGAACCTATGCGCCTTAGAGGGAGAGACCTTGCAGGGATGAGACATCACTGAGCCTTAAAGATATTGTGGGCTAGTGGGACATGTCAATCTAAAAGAGCCCCAAATAAAAATTAATTCATTAACCCAACAATCTTTCACTCTTCACATGAAGAAAACAGAAATGAAAAGTGGGTTGAAAAATGGGTTGAAACAACCACCACCACCACCACCACAACATGGTAACTCTATGGATAACATTTTAAAGAATTGTCAAAGTGGCTACAACATATTACTTTTCCACCAGCAATGTACAAGTGTCCTAATTTCACCATATCCTTACCAACACTTGTTATTTTCTGTATTTTTTATTACAGCCATCCTAGTAGGTGTGAAAAGTGCCTTGGTGGTGATTGGATTTTAAGGTCCTGACTGAGTTAAATACATAGGTAAACTAAATGATCCGAAAACACAGCTACTCACCACCCCCAGTTCCAATAGGGACTACATTGAAAAGGCAGATATGTGAGAATTTGGGTATTGGGAACGCAACTGGAGAAGCCAGCCTAATTAAAACAAAGGGAAAGCATCAGCTCAACTGACTCTAAGAACGGTCTGAATAACCAGGCCTTCATCTTAATTACCTCAGTAAATGGTGGTGGAGGAATTGGACATTAATCCCAATAAATAAATAAATAAACCTCAACATAAACCTTACAACTTACTGGAAAATTAACTCGAAATTGATCAAGCACTTAAACGTAAAACATAAAACCTCTAATAATAAAAAAAAAAACACAGGAACAAATCTTTAGGACCTAGGATAGGCAAAGGGTACTTTTTTTCTTGATATGTTATTTGTATACCATAAAATTCACCCATTTAAAGTGTTCAATTTAGCTTGTTTTACTATATTCACAATGTTGTGTAATTATAACTGTCACTTATTTCCAGAACATTCCCTTTACCCCCTAAATAAACTGATACTTCCCAACCCCCGACCCCATCCCGTGGCAACCACTAATCTGTTTTTGTCACTATGGATTTTCCTATTCTGGACATTTCATAAAAATAGAATCATGCGATATGAGGCCTTTATATCTACTTTCTTTCACTTGGCATAAGATTTTACAGATTCATTCATGTTGTAGAATCTATCAATATTTCATTCCTTTGATGGCTGAATAATATTCTATTGTAAGGATTCATATTTTATCTATTCATCAATTGATAGGCATTTGGGCTGTTTCTACTGTTTGGTTATTACAAATAATTCTGTGAGGAACATTTGCATAAAAGCTTTTTTATAGATAAATGTTTTCACTTCTCTTTGGTATATATCTAGAATGTAATTGCTGGGTTATATGGTAACCCTGGTTCACAATCAATGCCCCTGGAAACAGCAGTCAACAAATCAAATGACATATTGCATTGAGCAAATCTGCTGCAAAAGACTTCTTTAAAGACCTAAAAAACAAAGATGTCACTTTGAGAACTAAGGTGGACCTGACCTAAGCCATGGTATTTTCAATTGCCTCATATGCATGCAAAAGCAGGATAATGAATAAGGAAGACTGAAGAGGAATTGAAGCCTTTCAATTACAGTGTTGCAGAAGGATATTGAAAATACCCTGGACTGCTAGAAGAATGAACAAATCTGTCTTGGAAGAAGTACAGCCAGAATGCTCCTTAGAAGCGAGGATGGCGTGACTTTGTGTCACTTATTTTGGATATGTCATCAGAAGGGACCAGTCCCTGAAGAAGGACATCATGCTTCGTAAAGTAGAGTGCCATCGAAAAAGAGGAAGATCCTCAGTGAGATGGATTGACATAGTGGCTGCAATAATGGGCTCTAACATAGCAACAATTGTGGTGGTACAGGACCAGGCAGCATTTGGTTATGCTGTACTTAGGGTCCCTTTGAGTCAGAACCAACTCACCAGCACCTAACAACCACCACCACCACCACAACACGGTAACTCTATTGATTGATAACACTTTAAAGAATTGTCAAAGTGGGTACGACATATTACTTTTCCATCAGCAATGTACAAGAGTCCCAATTTTACCATATCCTTACCAACGCTTGTTATTTTCGGTCTTTTTTATTACAGCCATCCTAGTAGGTGTGAAAGGTGCCTTGGTGGTGCAATGGTTAAGCATTTGGCTGCCAACCTAAAGATTGGCAGTTCAAACCCACCAGTCCCTCTGGGGGATGAAGATGTGACAGTTGGCTTCCACAAAGATTACAGCCTTGAAAACCTTATGGGGCAGTTATACTCTATTCAGTAGGGACTCTATGGCAACTGTTTTTTTTTATTAGGTGTGAAGTGATATTTCATTGTCATTTTGATTTGTGTTTCCCTAATGACAAATGCATTTGAGCATCTTCTTGTACTTATTGTCCATTTTCATCTTTTCTTTGGAGAACTATCTATTCAAATCCTTTGCACATTTTTAAACTGGTTTATTTGTCTTTTTATTATTGAGTTGTAAGTGCTCTCTCTGTATTCTGGCTGCAAGAGCATTATTCAGTTTATGGTTTGCAAATATTATCTCCACTCTGTGGTTTGTCCTTTCACTTTCCTGAAGGTGTCATATGCAGCACAAAAGTTTTAAATTTTGAGGAAGTTCAATTTATCTGATTTTTTTTTTTGCTTTTGCTTCGGTGTCATATCTAGGAAACATTACCTAATCCAAGAATCCCCCATGCGTCTGTCAATTTGTCTTACTGTGGGAGCTTGTGTGTTGTTGTGATGCTGGAAGCTATGCCACCAGTATTTAAATACCAGCAGGGACATCCACGATGGACAGGTTTCAGCTGAGCTTCTAGACTAAGACAGACTAGGAAGAAGGACCCAGCAGACTACCTCTGAAAAGAATTAGCCAGTGAAAATCTTATAACAGGAGAACATTGCCTGATATAGTGCCAGAAGATGAGCCCCTCAGGTTGAAAGGCACTCAAAGATGACTGGGAAAGAGCTGCCTCTTCAAAGTAGAATTGACCTTAATGACATGGATGGAGCCAACCCTTTGGGGCCTTCATTTGCTGATGTAGCATGACTCAAAATGAGAAGAAACAGCTGCAAACATCCATTAATAATTGGAATGTGGAATGTACAAAGTATGAGTCTGGGAAAATTGTAAATCCTATGAAATGAAATGGAACACAAAAAGATTGATATCCTAGGCATTAGTGAGCTGAAATGGACTGGTATTGCCCATTTGAATTGGACAATCATATAGTCTACTATGCCAGGAATGAAATCTTGAAGAGGAATGGCGTTGCATTCATTGTGAAAAAGAATATTTCAGGATCGATCCTGAGGTACATCAGCTCTTAGTCTTAGAATAATATCCATATGCCTACAAGGAAGACCAGTTAATACAACCATTATTCAAATTTATGCACCAACCACTAAGGCTAAAGGTGAAGAAATTGAAGATTTTTACCAACTTCTGCAGTCTGAAATGGATATAACATGCAATTAGGATGCACTGATAATTACAGGTGATTGGAATTTAAAAGTTGGAAGCAAAGAAGAAGGATCAGTAGTTGGGAAATAATGGCCTTGGTAATGGAAATGATGCTGGAGATTGCATGATAGAATTTTGCAAGACCAACGACTTCTTCATTGCAAATACCTTTTTCGCTGACAGAAATGGCAACTATACACGTAGACCTCCAGATGGAATACATAGGAATCAAATCGACTATATCTGTGAAAAGAGATGATGAAAAAGCTCAATATCATCAGTCAGAACATGGCCAAGGGCTGACTGTGGAACAGACCATCAATTGCTCATACGCAAGTTCAAGTTGAAACTGAAGAAAATTAGATCAAGAAAACAAGAGCCAAAGTATGACCATGAGTGTATCCCACCTGAATTTAGAGACCATCTGAAGAATAGATTTGATGCCTTGAACCCTAATGACTGAAAGCCAGATGAGTTGTGGAATGACATCAAGGACATCATACATGAAGAAAGCAAAACATCATTAAAAAGACAGGAGAGAAAGAAAAGACTAAAATGGACGTCAGAAGAGACTCTGAAACTTGCTATTGAATGTCAAGTAGCTAAAGCAAAAGGAAAAAATGATGAAGTAAAAGAGCTGAACAGGAGATTTTCAAAGGACATCTCGAGAAGACAAAGTATTACGATGACAGGTGCAAAGGCCTGGAGATAGAAAACCAAAAAGGAAGAACATGCTCAGCATTTCTGAAGCTGAAAGAACTGAAGAAAAAATTCAAGCCTCGAGTTGCAATACTGAGAGTCCATGGAGGAAATATTAAATGACACAGGAAGCATCAAAAGAAGATGGAAGGAATACACAGAGTCACTATACCAAAAAGAATTGGTCGATGTCCAACCATTTCAGGAGGTAACATATGATCAGGAACCGATGGCCCTGAAGTAAGAAGTCTAAGCTGCACTGAAGTCATTGGCAAAAAACAAGGCTCCAGGAATTGACGGAATACCAATTGAGATGTTTCAACAAACAGATGTAGCACTGGAAGTGCTCACTCACCTATGCCAAGAAATCTGGAAGACAGCTACCTGGCCAACTGACTGGAAGAGGTCCATATTTATCCCTATTCTCAAGAAAGGTGATACAACCAAATGCGGAAATTATCGAACAATACCATTAATATCACATGCAAGCAAAATTTTGCTGAAGATCATTCAGAAATGGCTGCAGCAGTGTATCAACAGGGAACTGCCAGAAATTCAAGCGGGATTTAGAAGTTGACATGGAACCAGGGATATCATTGTTGATGTCAGATGGATCCTGGCTGAAAGCAAAGAATACCAGAAGGATGTTTACCCATGTTTATTGACTATGCAAAGGCATTCAACAGTTGATCTTAACAAGTTATGGATAACATTGCGGAGAATAAGAATTCTGGAACCCTTAATTGTGCTCATGAGGAATCTGTACATGGATCGAGAAGCAGTCATTCAAATGGAACATGGGGATATTTCGTGGTTTAAAGTCAGGAAAGGTATGCATCAGGGTGGTCTCCTCTCACCTTACTTATTCAGTCTGCATGCTAAGCAAATAATCTAAGAAGCTGGACTATATGAAGAACGGGACATCAGGATTAGAGGAAGACTCATTAATAACCTGGGTTACGCAGATGACACAACCTTGCTTGCTGAAGTTGAAGAGGACTTGAAGCACTTGCTGATAAAGATCAAAGATCACAGCCTTCAGTGCGGATTACACCTTAACATAAAGAAAACAAAAACCCTCACATTTGAACCAATAAGCAACATCATGATAAATGGAGAAAAGATTGAGGTTGTCAATGTTTTCATTTTACTTGGGTCCCCAATCAACACCCATGGAAGAAGCAGTCAAGGAATGAAAATACTCATTGCATTTGGCGAATCAGCTGCAAAAGACCTCTTTGAACTGTTGAAAAGCAAAGGTGTCAACTGGAGGGCTAAGGTGTACCTGACCCAAGCTGTGGTGTTTTCAGTTGCCTTATATGCATATGAAAGCTAGACATTGAATAAGGAAGACCAAAGAAGAATTGATACCTTTGAATTGTGGCATGGGTGAAGAATATCGAATATAACATGGACCACCAAAATAATGAACAAATCTGTCTTGGAAGAAGTACATCCAGAATGCTCCTTAGAAGCAAGGATGATGAGACTACGTACGTCTCATACTTTGGACATGTTATCAGGAGGGATCGGTCCCTGGAGAAGGACATCATGCTTGGTAAAGTAGAAGGTCAGTGGAAAAAAAGGAAGACCTTTGTGATGGTTGAGATTGTGCGCCAACTTGGCTGGGCCACGGTTCTCAGTGTTTTGGCAGTTGTATAATGTTGTGATCGCTTCCCTGTCAAAATTTAATATGTGATCACCCCCATGATGGAATCTGCTGAGTGGTACCGGTGGGGGCAGAGCCTGTGGTGGCTCACCGCCCCCTCAGCCTTCATGTCCCTGCCTTCTGCCACCTACTTCCTTCCTGCTCACCTTATTGTTGGCTTGTTCTGGATTCAGCAGCTGTCTCTTGTCTGACCTCTTGTTCTTGGGACTTGAGCTAGCTTACCTGTCCACCTTGGGATTCGCTGATCTTCACGGCCTGCAAGCAAGATCCCTGCTCCCAACCTGCCTATCTTGGGATCGCCAGCCCCACAAAGCTTGGGGTTTTGTCTGCCGACCTTGAGGATTCTGTGACCATGACAGCCTGTGAGAGGGAGCTCTGCTCTCTGACCTGCTTATCTTGGGTTCACCAGCTTCTGAGGCTCTGTGAATTGGGAAAGGACTCTATCCTGATACAAGGACTTGAGACTTTCCAACCCCAACAATCGCGTGAGCTGTTTCCTTGATATAAATCTCTCTCTATATATTTATATGCTTTAATGGTTTTGCTTCTGTAGAGAACCCAGCCTAAGACAACCCTCAACGAGTGGCTGCAAAAGTGCGCTCAACCATAGCAACAATTGTAAGGACGATGCAGGACTGGGCAGTGTTTTGTTCTGTTGTGCATGGGGTTGCTATGAGTCTGAACTGACTCAACAGCACCTAACAACAACAACAACAATGGTCCAAGAATATGAAGATTTACTGTATGTTTTCTTTTATGAGCTTTACAGGTTATTGAATATTTTAAGTTAATATTTGTATATGGTGTGAGATAAGTATTCAACTTTATTCTTTTGCATGTAGATATCCAGTGGTTCCAACACCATTTGTCAAAAGATCATTCTCTCCCTATTAAATCGTCTTTGAGTTTTTGTTGAAAAATCAATTGACCATAATGTAAGAATTTTCTTCAGAACGCAATTCTATTTCAAACTATGCTATAACCAAATAGTTTTCTTTGTTTTACTTTTAATGTGTTTTAAATGAAAGTTTAAATTGCAAATTAGTTTTTCATTCAAAAAACTTTCTTTGTGACATTGGTTACAATCCCCAAAATGTGTCAGCACTGTCCCCCCTTCCCTTTCCACCCTGGGTTCTTCATGTCCATTTGTCCAGTTTTTCTGTCTCTTTCTGCCTTCTCATCTTTGCTTTTGGGCAGGTGTTGCCTATTTGGTCTTGTATTCTTGATTTAACTAAGAAGTATGTTCCTCACATGTGTTATTGTTTGTTTTATAGGCCTGTCTAATCTTTGGCTGAAAGGTGGACTTCAAAATTGGCTTCAGTTCTGAAATGGCAGAGTGTCCCGGGGCCATAGTCTTGGAAGTACCCACAGTCTCGGTCAGATCAGTATGTCTGGTCTTTTTTTTTTTCATTTGTGGATTTGAATTTTGTTCTACATTTTTCTTCTGCTCTGTCCAGCACTCTCTATTGTGATCTCTGTTAGAGCGGTCGATGGTGGAAGCCTGGCACCATCTAGCTCTTCTGGGCTGGTGGAGGCTGTGGTTCATGTGGTCCGTTAGTCCTTTGGACCAGTGTTTTCCTTGTATCTTTGATTTTCTTCTTTCTCCTTTGCTCTGAACGTGATGGGACCAATAGATGTATTTTAGATAGCCACTCGTAAGCTTTTAAGACCTCAGACTGTACTCACCAAAGTAGGATGTAGAACATTTTCTTTATGAACTATGTTGTGCCAATTGACATTGATGTCCCCTGAGACCATGGTCCTTAGCCCTCAGCTACAGCAATTCAGTTCCTCAAGGTGTTTGGATGTGTCTAGGAAGCATCTATGACTTTGCCTTGGTCAAGTTGTGCTGACTTGTCCTATATTGTGTGTCTTTCCCTTCACCAGAGTTAACACTTGTCTACTATCTAGTTGGCGATTTTTCTTCCCCATCCCTCCCCTCCCTCATAACCATCAAAGATTTTTTATTCTGCATGTAGACCTTTTCTTGAGTTTTTATAATAGTGATCTCCTACAATATTTGTCCTTCTGTTATTGACTTATTTCACTCAGCATAATGCCCTTCAGATTCATCCACGTTGTGAGATGTTTCACAGATTCATCATTGTTTTTTTCTCTCTCTCTCTTTTTTTAAATTGTACTTTAGAGGAAGGTTTACAAAACAAGCTAGCTTCTCATTAAACAATTAGTACCCATATTGTTTTTATGACATTGGTTGCCAACCCACGACATATCAACACTCTCCCCTTCTCAACCTTGGGTTCCCTATTATCAACTTTCCTGTTCCCTCCTGCATTCTCACCCTTGCCCATGGGCAGGTATGCCCATTTAGTCTTATTTTGTTTTATGGGCCTGTCTAATCTTTGGCTGAAGGGTGAACCTCAGGAGTGACTTCATTACCTAGCTAAAAGGGTGTCCAGGAGCCATACTCTTGGGGTTTCTCCAGGCTCTGTTGGACCAGTAAGTCTGGTCTTTTTTTTGTGTGTGTGTGTGTGTGTGAGTTAGAATTTTGTTCTACATTTTTCTCCAGCCCTGTCTGGACCCTCTATTGTGATCACAGTCAGAGCAGTTGGTGGTGGTAGCCAGGCAATATATAGTTGCACTGGACTCAATCTGGTGGAGGCTGTAGCACTTGTGGTCAGTAGTCCTTTGGATTAATCTTTACCTTGTGTCTTTGGTTTTCTTCATTTTCCCTTGCTCCAAATGGGGTGAGACCAGTGGAGAATCTCAGATGGCTGCTTACAGTCTTTTAAGACCGCAGAGGCTACTCACCAAAGTAGAATGTAGAAATTTTCTTTTTAAACTATGTTATTCCAATTGAGCTAGATGTTCCCCAAGACCATGGTCCCCACAGCCGTCAGCCCAGTAATTCGGCCCCTCAGGGAGTTTGGATGTGTCTATGGAGCTTCCATGGCCTTGCCTTGAACAAGTTGTACTGGCTTGCCCAGAATTGTGTGGTGTCTTACCCTTTACTAAAGTTGATATTTAAACCCCCCAAAACTCAAACCCATTGCCACCTAGTCAATTCTGACTCAGAGTGACCCTATATGTCCGAATAGAACTACCCCATAGAGTTTCCAAGGAGTGCCTGGTGGATTCAAACTGCTGACCTTTTGGTTAGCAGCCGTAGCACTTAACCACTATGCCTCTACTTATCTATTGTCTATTTACTGTTTTTCCATCCCCCGCCCCCTCGTAACCATCAAAGATCATTTCTTTTTGTGTGTAAACCTTTTCATGAGTTTTCACAGTAGTGGTCTCAAACAATATTTGTCCTTTTGTGGTTAACTTATTTCACTCAGCATAATGCCCTCCAGATTCATCCATGTTGTGAGACGCTTCACAGATTCATCATTGTTCTTTATTGTTCCTTAGTATTCCACTGTGAGTATGTACTATAGTTTGTTTATCCATTCACATATTGATTGGCATCTAGGCTGCCTCCATCTTTTTACTGTAGTGAACAATATTGCAATGAACATGGGTATAAAAAAATATATAAAAAATGGGTATACATATGTCTATTAGTGTGACGGCTCTTATTTCTCTAGGATATATTCCTAGGAGTGGGTTTGCTGGATCATATGGTATTTCTATTTCTAGCTTTTTAAGGAAGCACCATATCGTTTTCAAAAATGGTTGTACTATTTTTTGTTCCATTAGCATTTAGTGTTTCAATCTCTCCACAGCCTCTCCAACGTTTGTTATTTTCTTTTTTTTGATTTGTGCCAGTAATGTCAGGGTGAGATGGTATCTCATTGTAATTTTGATTTGCATTTCTCTAAAGGCTGGTGATGGCAAACATTTCCTCATGTGTCCATTAGCCACTTGAATGTCTCCTTTGATGAAGTGTCTATTCATATCCTTTGCCCATTTTTTAGTTGGATTATTTGTCTTTTTGTTGTACAGGTATTGGATTTTCCTGCAGATTTTAGAGATTAAACATTTGTCAGATTTGTCATAGCCAATTTTTAATTTTTTCCCAGTCTTTGGTTCTCTTTTTACTCTTTTGGTGAAGTCTTTTGATGAGCATAAGTGTTTAATTTTTAGAAGATCCCAGTTTTCTAGCTTATCATCTGGAGTCATCATTGGTCTTTATCATTGCATAGTATTCCATTGTGTGTATGTAAGATGTGTGTCCATTCATCTGTTGATGGACATCTAGGTTGTTCCACCTTTTTAATATTTTGAGCAACGCTGCAATGAACAGAGGTGTGCATATGTCTATTCATGTGATGACTGTTATTTCTCTAGGATATATGCCTAGCAGTGGGATTGCTGGATGGTATGGTATTTCTATCTCTAGCTTTTTAAGAAGGCACCATATCATTTTCCATAGTGGTTGTACTGTTTTACATTCCTACCAGCAGTGCATAAGAGTTTCAATCTCCCCACAACCTCTCCAACTTTTGTTGTTTTCTCTCTTTTTTTTTATTTGTGCCAGTCATGTCGAGGTGAGATGGTATCTCATTGTAGTTTTGATTTGCATTTCTCTAACGGCTAATGATCATGAGGATTTCCTCATGTGTCTGTTAGCTGCCTGAACGTTTTCTTTGGTGAAGTGTCTGTTCCTATCCCTTGCTCATTTTTAAATTGGATTATTTGTCTTTTTGTTGTTGAGGTTCTAAAGTACTCTATGAATTTTAGAGGTTAGACCCTTGTCAGATATGTCATAGCCAAATATTTTTTCACAGTCTGTAGGTTCTCTTTTGATGAAGTCTTCTCATGAGCCTAAGGGTTTAATTTTTAGGAGTTTCCAGTTATTTAGCTTATTTTCTGGTGTTCGTGGATTGTTAGTTATGGTTTGTATTGTATTTATGACATGTATTAGGGCCCCCTAGCATTGTCCCTATTTTTTCTCACATGATCTTTATTGATTTATGTTTTATATTTAGGTATTTGATCCATTTTCAGTTAGTTTTTGTTTTTGTGTATGGTGTAAGGTATAAATCCTGTTTCATTTTTTACAGATGAACCTCCAGTTTTGCCAGCACCATTTGTTAAAAGGACTGTCTTTTCTCCATTTAATGGGATTTGGTCCTTTGTCAAAGATCAGCTGACCATAGGTAAACCAAAACCAAACCAAACCCGGACATATTTATATCTGGGTCCTCAATTCTGTTCCATTGGTCTATGTGTCGCCATTGTACCGGTATGAGGCTGTTTGGACTACCATGGCTGTAGAGTAGGTTCTGAGATCAGTTAGTGTGAGGTCTCCTACTTTAGTCTTTTTCTTCAATAATGCTTTGCTTGTTTGGGACCTCTTTCCTGTCCATATATGTTGGTGATTAGTTTTTCCATCTTGTTAATGAATGCTGTTGGTATTTGGATTGGGATTGCATTATACTTGTACAACCATATCGTTTTGATTGTTGTAGATTTCTAGCTAATTTTGGAATTAGGAAGTATAGATAATAAAATTTTGTTTTTCTTTTCAAGATTGTTTCAGCTATTTTGAGTGCCTTGCATTTCTATATGAATTTTAAGATAAGCTAGTAAAGTTTTGCCAAAAAAAAAAAATAGGCACCTGGGATTTTTCCAGGGATTATTGAATCCGTACATCAGTTTAAGGAGTATTACCACCTAAATAATATTCAGAGTTCCAATATATGAACATGGGATTTTGTTTCATTTATTTAGGTCTTCTTTGATTTCTTTTAATGACACTTTTAGTTTTTAGTGTAGAAGTCTTGTACTTCTTTTGTTGAATTTATCCCTAAGTATTTTATTCCTTTGATGCTATCATGAATGGAATTATCTTCTTTATTTCATTTTTCAGATTGTTCATTGCTAGTGTATTGAAATACATTTGCTTTTTAATACTGACCTTGTGTGCTGCAACCTTGCTGCACTTGTTTAGTAGTGCTAATAGTCTATGTATGTGTGTGTGTGTGTGTGTGTATTACTTAGGATTTCTATATATAAGATCATGCCATTTTTAAATGTAGGTAGTTTTGCTTCTTCCTTCCCATTCTGAATGCTTTTTATTTCCTTTTATGCTTAATTTCCCTGGTTAAAGCCTCCAGTACAATGTTGAATAGAAGTGGTGAGAGCAGACATGATATTTGGGGCAAAGCTGTTAGTCTTTTTCCTTTAAGTATGATGTCAGCTATGGGTTTTTCATATACACCTTTATCAGTGTGAGAAAATTCCCTCTTATTTCCAGTTTTTGGGTGTTTTTATCATGAAAATGTCCTGTATTTTTTCAAACTTCTTTTTGGCACTTAATGAGATGATCTTTTTTTTTTTTTTGTCCTTTATTATATTAATATGGTGCATTACATTTATTTTAGTATGTCAAACCAACCTTTCCTTGCTGGGATAAATGCTACTTGGCCATTGTGTAATCCTTTTTATTTGTTGCTGAATTCATTTTGATAGGATTTAAAACATTTTTTTGGATTGTACTCTTTAGGGATTTTGATCTGTAGTTTGAAAAGACCATTCCCTCTCCATCAAATTGGGAATTTTTTTCAGGACCCTCACTTCTATTCCATTGATCCATATGTCTATCTTTATGCTAGTACTGCACATTATCTTTCTTGTGATGTCTTGTCTGGTTTTTACTTACTTCACACAACGTGTTGGAAAGTGTTCTCTCCTGTTTATTGCAAGAGATTGTAAAAGATTGATGTTAACTCTTCTTTAGATATTTGGTAGAATTCACCAGTGAAGCTGTATAGATCTGGTCTTTACTTTTATTTATGGAAATTTTTTTTTTAATTGCTAATTCAATTCCTTTACTTATTATAGGTCTATTCAGATTCATATTTCTTCCAGAGTCAGTTTTAGTAGTTTATGTCTTCTATAAATTTATCTGGAAACCCTGGTGGTGTAGTGGTTAAGAGCTATGGCTGCTAACCAAGAGGTCAGCAGTTTGAATCCACCAGGTGCTCCTTGGAAACTCTATGGGGCAGTTCTACTCTGTCCTGTAGGGCCGCTATGAGTCAGAATCGACTCAACGGCAATGGGTTTTTAGGGGTTTATAAATTAATCAATTTTGTTATAAATTATCAAACCTGTAGATATACATCTGTTTATACTATTTTCTTATCATTCTTTTTGTTTATGTAATGTTGGTAGTAAAATCCCATCTTTCATTCCATTCCTCATTTTAGTAATTTTGGTATTTTCATCCCCTACCTTCCTGCACTCTTCTATTTCTCTTTTGGTTATTCTAGGTAAAGTTTTGTCAAATTGAAAATTATCTGGGAATTGGGCTTCTGATGAGATCAGACCTGTTCTTTCCCTTCCAGAGGCTGCTAGGCTGCTGATTTTCACCATGATTCTGTGGGGCTATTAGTTTTCAAGGCTACCACCAAGCTGGTGAGAGGGCCACAGAGCTACGAAAAATAGAAACAGCGCAACATTCACTGTTCTTACCAAAAGCCAATCAATTTTCTTGAATAAACACTCTCTGGTGAATATCTTTGGTTAATTTCCAGAGTTCTGAAAAAGTTGATTTAAACAATTTTCTAGTGCTTTCAGGAGAGGCTTGTTGGAGGTCCTTTCTGTGCCATCTGGCAGAGAGTTCTTAGACTTGACACCAAAAAGCATGATCCATAAAAAAAAATGTTGTTAAACTGGACCTCATCAAAATTAAATCTTTTTTCTCAGTGAAAGACTCTGAATGAAAAAAAAAGGATGAAAAAAAAAACAAGCCACACGGTAGGAGAAAATATTTGCAAATCACAAATCCAATAAAGGACCTATATCTAGAATACATAAAGAACTCTCAAATGTTAACATTTTTAAAAAGTAAATCAAATTAGAAGATGGGCAAAACACTTGAACTGAATTTCACCGAACAGAGTATACAAAAGGAAAATAAGGACATGAAGATGTTCAACATCATTAGCCTCTAGAGAAATGCAGATTAAAACCACAGTGAGCTACCAGTACACACTTATCAGAAAAGCAAAGTAAATAATAGTGATGGCACCATGTGTTGGTGAGGATGTAGAGTAACTGGATCTCTCACGCTTTGCTGGTGGGAATGCAAAACGTTACGACCACCTGCAATGAGTGAAAAAGGGTATTAGGGAAAGAATTGGTGTCCATATTTTCTGCGTTAAACTGGGAAAAGATAAAGTGGTACTTCCTAGCCACTCCAACAAAGAGCAACCATTAATATTGCCAAAAGTGTTATGTAAAGACACTAGGAGACATTTGTTTTGGTCCCCATTTTGTTTATTATTTAGGCCTGGTTCTTGGACAGGTTGTTTAGCTTCTCTGTGACTCATTTAACTCATCTATAAAGTAGAGGTGATAATAACACATTTAACATTTATTAGTTGTTTGCTGTGTACTAGGAAGCTTGATCATTTTTCTTTTAACACATGTAACAGGTACAAATATGACACTTACATAAAAGAAGCATTACGTTTCTTTAGTGTGATACGTCAGATCGAATCTGTCTTAATCCTCCTGCCAGGGCATATGAAAATATATTCTCAATCATACCCTTGGTTTGTAGATGAGTTTTAGTTTTACACTGAGAAGCTAGATTTTACTTAGTCTGTAGGGGGACCTTTTTATATGCTCATTTTCAATTTTAGAGGCCCACTCAAAGGCAGGTAGCTTTGTAGTTCCTGAGAGTTATTTCTTCTATTCCCTCTGTGCCAAATTCAGCATCTAGCACTTTGCTCTAAGCCCACAGTTCTCAAAGAGGGGAGTGGAGATTTGGCTACCAGATGACATTTGGCAATATTGGGAGACATTCTTAGTTGTCACAGCTCACTAAAAAAAAAAAAAAACTCAAACCTGTTGCCATTGATTCCAATTCATAGCGATCCTGTAGGACAGTGTAGAGCTGCCCCACAGGTTTCCAAGGATGGGCTGGTGGATTTGAACTACTGATGTTTTGGTTAGCAGCTGAGCTCTTAACCGTTGCACCGCCAGGGCTCCCTGTCACAACTTGGGGAGGTACAAATGGCATCTAATGGGTAGAAGCAAAAGATGCTACTAAACATCCTACAATGTACAGGACAGCTCCTGACAACAAAGACTTATCCAGCCAAGTGTATCAGTAGGGCTGAGGTTGCAAAAATTCTCTCAGCTACCATGGATATTGCAGACAGGCCCATGGAAATTTTGCTGTTTATTGAGAACAAAGAATGTGACCTGGAGTTCCTGAGTGGTGCAAATGGTTAACATGCTTGGCTGCTAACTGAAAGATTGGAGGTTAAAGTCCACCGAAGAGACACCTTGCAAAAAAGGCCTGGAGATTTACTTCTGAAAAAAAACAGCCACTGAAATCCCTATGGAACACAGTTTTATTTTAAGACATGTGGGGGTCACTATGAGTCAGAGTCAAGTTGACAGCAAGTAGTTAAAGAGTATAACCAGAATTCAGCCGATCACAGAATCTGCTACTCCTCTACCCGCTTAAGACGCAGATACCAACTGTCTCATTTTTCCCTCTTCCTCAAAACGCACTGGCTTCCATCCTACCAGCCAACTCTTCTGAAATTGAAGCTTTCTTTCAAATAAAGACCAGTTTGGTTCTTTCAAACAAAGACCATTTGGGGTGGAGGCGGGTAAGGGGGAGTTCAGGATAGATCTTGAAGCCTAAAGAAGGTAGTTCATTAATTCTGGAGCAAGGAAGCCTAGAAACCATGAGACTGGCCATCCATCCTACAGCAGTGAGAACAAGATAAGAATTAACTTGTCATTAAATGATCCTGTAACATTTTCCCAAATAGAAAACTAAGACTTGGGGGAGGTAAAGTTCCCTTATTTAAGGCCATTAAGTTATTAAAGAGCTACAGCCCTAACTGAAATGTGAGCTTAGCAACTTGGTGCTATCTTTTCTTCTAATAAGAAAAGATCATATCTGACTATGAAGTTGATCGAGGGACTTAATCACCCTCAAGGTCACTTCATCCAGGTAAGCTTAAAACAGATGGAAGATAATATGTGTTCCCCTGTAGCACATGTTTTATTTTAAAATATTGTAGTGAAATATAATACACACAGTGAAAAGTTCATATATATGTACGGTTTGGTGAATTGTTTCAAATTGAGCCTATGTATGTAACCAGTAAGCAGATCAAGAAACAAGACATTACCAGTACCCCAGAAGTCTCCCTGTGCTTCCTTCCTGTCATGAACCCCTCCTCTCCCCAACGTAACATATTATTTGGTTTCTCTGCAGGTGCCTCTCAGGTGCCCATTATAATACCAAAAATACCAAAATCTCTCTTTTCCATCTTTCCTCCCTGCCACCTTTCCCTACTTTTCTAAGTATTTTCCTTCATTATCTTTAATAAGTTTGGGCGAATATGAAGGAGAATAGGTACTGAAGTAGAACTATTACTGCAGAGGGAAGACACTGCAAAGTTATGTCACTATAATGGTAATGTTAGTTGCTCCTCTACATCCGTTTATACTAAGCACCCGGGTCCTATGGAAGTTGGCATTGTGAATATGGCTTTTGGAATAAAATGCCATACAATTGGAAGAAAACCACATAGACTGCCCAAAAAC
The DNA here is from genome assembly GCF_024166365.1 of Elephas maximus indicus. NCBI lineage: Eukaryota > Metazoa > Chordata > Mammalia > Proboscidea > Elephantidae > Elephas > Elephas maximus. The sequence continues at coordinate 41,078,618 of NC_064829.1, read as the reverse complement.
TGTAAATAGAGGAGTGACAGTCAGTAATTAAAAAAAGAGAAACAAAGCAACCCTTGGATTCTTCTTTCTTCTCTGCTGCTTCTGATTTGGGTTTAACACTGAAAATCAATAATTTATCATTTTCAATTATTCTGTAGACCAAATTTCCCCTTACATAGAAAAGCTTGGTACATTTTAATCAATTAGGGAATTGGTAAAATATTTGATTTATAGATTGTATGAGCCTTTGCTTTTATGATGAGGCTGAGGAAAGAAAGAAGTAGGAGAAACACCTGTCTCATAAATTATTTTGCAACAGAGCTTTATGCTAGGCAGCTGTTGTGTTTCACAGGGTGAATTTCATGAGCAGCATATCTGAATCTGAGAAATAATGAGCCATTGGAAATCGGAGTCTTTCTTGTTTTTTTTTTTTTAATGCACTTTTATTTCCAAGTTCATTCAGTTCCTAAGCGAAAAGCCCTGCCAAACTGAGGCCTTGCTGACTCTGTTCTAAGGAATGGAATAATGACACATCTGTAATGAGCACATTAATTGCGTTAGTACAACTGGTTGCTACTAAAGTATTTGAAAACACAAACAGATCAAACGTTCCTTGGATCTTCTTCATCTGTCAATTTGCTTAGCAAATCCTTTCCTGGTAGATAATTACAAAATTTGAGTCTTAGTACAATTCTCATATATTTGAATTAGTAAAGTCCTGTTAAATGAAACAGTCCAGTAAAAGCCTGGGAAAATTATTCTGAACACTAAGGCTGTGCCCAACCATACCAACTGATCAGCTGTTTTTCAGTTGATTCAATTTCTAAGTCCATCTTAACTTGGCCCAATCTACTTAATGAGCCATGCTGTGATTGAATGGACTATTAAGACAGCACCAAACTGCCCATGTTTGGATCTTATGTCTTTTTTCATTGGAATGTAGGTAGAAGTTAGTTGTTGATTTTTTTCCACAAAACTTTATAATAACTGTGCTGTTAGAGCACAGTCATTCTGCCAAACATATATGCGAGATAGAAATTAGTCTACTTTATAATTATTTGTTCATCTTCATTGAACATTATTTTTCTAGCTTTTTTTTTGTTCTGACTGAGATTTTAATTTATTATGAAACTGATGGCTTAATATAGGATAAAATTCCACAATGATCCCTGATATTCTTAGAAGAAACAAACCTTTTTCCCCCTCCCCCCAGTATATAGGTACCTCGTCATATAAAGACCTCCTTTTAAAAATAAGTATTTTATATTAAATAATAATTCTATGATTTCTTAAAAATAGTATTTGGTTCTAGGCTTTTGAACACGCTAACATTTCAATGTAAAATATCAATGGATTATATATTTTGGGTGATAGAATCTGAATTCAGATTTTCAAGAAGGCGATATACCATAGTCTCTAACAAGGTTTTTCTGAGGCGAACATTATGATTATGTATATGAAAGTATTCTGAGGAAGCTTAAATTCAGTGCTAATGCTGCCTATTTGTCCTGTGGCTTTGGCTGCCCTCCCAGCCCAGACTGCAATTTAACAAGCATGGCATTTTCTGTCATTACCACCTCACAGCTGGAATTAATCTTCCCAGTTAACTAGCCAGTGACATAGGAAGACCCTGAGAAAATGGGACAAATATATAAATGCTGGATTTAGGAAGAGCCATCAGGAAAGTTCCTGAGCTCATGGTCTTTCCTGAGTAGCGGAAGGGATGAAGAGATATTGGGACTTGGGTCTCTGGGCGATCAGAGAGAGCACTTGCAACATTCCAGTTTAATGTAGTACATTGTTTTGCTTAAGGGTGACGAAGAGGAAATGGCTTCCCATGGGGCACTGCGTGATCTCACTGAGTAGCACCTAACAAAATACCTCATCTAGTAATTATTCCCAGCATGGGTACTGGGTAAATGCTACACTGAGAAATGAAAAAAGCAAGGATGTAAAACTTGTACACATTTGGATTTTCTTCAGTAAAATATTTGGAAAAAATGTCATCTCTGTTTTGTCCCCATCATTTCTTTTTGGCTCCTGGAAATAAATGAAATTTACATGAATAACATGTTATCTAAGCCAAATGCTTTAAAACAGAGTGACTTCCTTTAGTATATGTTCTAATTATTTATTCTTGTCCATTTTTCAAATCATATTAACTGAAATTTGTAGCAGTGAGTGTGTATGAATTCTAACTACCCTATTTCTGCTTTCATTCTATAAACAAATGTGACTATTACTTGCATTGAGTGAGAATAACTCTCTTAACTTTCTAACACTAAAACAATTGCTTATACTGAAATAAAAAATACAAAGCAGTTTTACTTCCCTTTTCAAAGAGCTTTTTTCCCCCATTTCTTGGCATTTGTCTGTATACAAAAATAGAAGCTCTTTCCATTTTCTTTGAATAATAACCTTCTCATTTTGTGCTTCATGAATATTTCTCTCATAATGCTTATTAAACAAATTTCCAAGTTAAAATTCAGTTTAGTTTTTTTTTGCTTACATCTCATGGTTTTTTAAAGACTGCTTTCTCGAAAATGCATTTAGTTCAGCAATGTTAATGAAAGACTACATCACAGGCATTTGCCAGAGCCTCTGTAAATCATGGGGTATGATGAAAATGTTTCACAAATCCATATTCATGATTAATTTAATAATATGGCAAGTTAGCACAGATCAAATATCTACATATTATGAATAATTAACACTGCCACTCTATTCAAAGTCAAGTTTAACAAAAATAATTTTTCGTAAGAACTTACAGTGAGTAATCGTGATGCTTTAATTATTTTTGCTGACTTTGACATTTTTCTTTGCCTGACCACACATAGGAAGAAATGAACCTTTCATAAGGAGATTATTCTTAGAACATGAATCTATGCACTGCTATTATATCCCTCCATGTCTCTTAAGATAGACTGTTATGAAACAGCCCAGCATTGATGTAGCTGGAGAACAGTATAACAGGATCTTCCTCCTGTAACGTCTCATAGGATTTGCTATTGCTGAAATCAAGCAGATGGTGGCACTCTCCTCCACTAAACTGTCCAATATGCTCAATCAGGGTTATAACCGATGGATGTTTGTGAGAATAGATAGGAAAAGGATTGAAAGAAGGGCTGTCCTCTTCATGATTTCACTTGAGCTACAATAGAACAGTGATTTGTTATATTTCCCTCTTCTCTGAATCTCTGCAGTGGGGACTTTTTAAAATTCTTCTCTTAAGTAATTTACACTGTTCTTGATTGTGGTGCTTCTCAAATTGGACAGCTTGATATTTGTGGTGCCTCTTATACTTTCTCCCCTTTTCTCATTTTATGTCAGCCAGTCACATTTAATCTTTAAAACGTGAAATTCATTTGGCTATGATGATTGGTTACTTCTTCTGCCAGGCCTTCCTGCACTTCAGCAAAGAAGAGCTGTGTAAGATTTGCTGTCGTCCACATGATGCAAAACCTCCATTATTGTTTTCTCACTTTCATTCCTTCCTTCTTTCCTTTGTCTCTTAGCTGAAGCCCCTTTGAGGTAGGCTGAATAAGGATCTCCTAAATATGTCCATGTCTGAATCTCTGGAACCTGTGTTACTTTATATAGCAAAAGGCACTTTGCAGATTTAATTAAATCCAGGCTCTTGAGGTGGGAAGATTATCCTGGATTATCTGGGTGGTTCCAATGTAATCACAATGGTCCTTATAACAGGGACACAGGAGAAGTCAGAATCAGTCAGAGGAGAAGGCAACATGGTGATGGAAGCAGAGACTGGAGTGATGCATTTTGAAGATGAAGAAAGAGTTCACAAAACGAGAAGTACAGGCGGCCACTAGAAGCTCAAAAAAGGCAAAGAAATGGCTTCTTTCCTTAGAGCTTCCAGAAGGAACCAGCTCTGCTGGCATTTTGACCTTAGCCCAATTATACTGATTTCAAACTTCTGACCTTGAGAATTGTAAGTGAATAAATTTCTGTTGTTTTAAGCCACTGAATTTGTGGTAGCTTGTTGCAGCAGCAATACAAAACTAATACAACTTCAAGGAGAAAAGTAAATCTAATATATTTAATGAATCAAGAATCTACTATAATTAAACACATTATTAAAGAAAAAATAAAGATTATTAGAAACTAAAAATTGAGCACTGAGTGGAAAAAATTTCCTGCCAAGCAAGGAACTCCATGCAGTACAGAGTCAGGTAAACTCTTGACATGAGGTTTGGAGGCGGCGGGGGGGAGGGTGGGAATGGGGCAGGAATTTCAAAGGTACAATACCATGTACTGGATCTATCCCATGTTAGGCAATTGATATCTCTGAGTTATGTTGGTCGGTTTCATTGGTTGTAGGGTCTGGTTTGTCAGCTGTGTAAACACTGTGCTGGTTGGCAATGGTCTAATGGGAACATGTTGACTTGTCTGGGGATTACAGCCTCCAGCTACCTCAGGACCTGCTCAGATTGGGATTTGCCACCCTGTGCTGGTGCCAGTAATGTTGGCAGATCAGAGTTTATGGAGACAAATGAAAGGAAGGGGAAAGCTATACCTAAAATGTTAGTAATTATATTAGAAGGAAAGGAGAGGAACTAGGGAGAAGGAAAGAAAATAAAAATCAGTAAGCATATGAGTAAATATTTGTGAAATACTTTGATTTGCTAGGAGTTGTATTAATTACTTTGCATATATTAAACCATGTATTGCTTACAGCCCTACAAAAAACCCAAAAAAACCAAACCCACTGTCGTCGAGTTGATTCCAACTCATAGCGACCCTATAGAACAGAGTAGGACTGCCCCGTAGAGTTTCCAAGGAGCGCCTGGCAGATTCGAACTGCTGAACTCTTGGTTAGCAGCTGTAGCACTTAACCACTACTCCACCAGGGTTTCCCAGCCCTACAAGAGAATAATATTATTACTGCATTTTCCATATAGGGAACCTGAGGTGATGAACGGTTATATATAACATGACCAGGATCACATAGCCTGTAGCCAAGCTAGATTCAAACTCAGGCCAGCCTGATTCCCCAGCTGAGCTCTTCCCCTGCTGCCTGTTGAAAAGAGCTTGCTTTGAATTTGAGTATTGCTTGAGTTCACTCTGTCTTTATAACTTGTTTACTGTGTGGCAGTTACCATTGTTACTATTAAAAAGCTATAAGCACACTTCTGTGGGACTTAAACGGTAACAATTCTCTCATATTGGAGCAACACTCAATCTTATTTCCTGTATCACAGGCTTTGTTTTAACTTGTTCTATATAAGATCTCCATACAGATTTTTATAAGAACGTAAGATCAATATAACCATGTTACTACTTGCTTCTTTTCTACTACACTTTGTATATAAAATTCATAGGGCTATATTTATATTTGGTGATCGTTATTTATTATTTTTCTTCATATATATATATTTTTGTAAAATCCGAAGTTTTATTCATTTGCTTAAGAAGTTATTGTTGTTGTTATGTTCTGCCATGTTGGTTCTAACTCATGGCAACTCCCTGTACAACAGAATGTAACACCTCCCAGTCCTGCGCTATCCTCACAAATGTTGCTCTGCTTGAGCCCATTGTTGCAGCCACTGTGTCAGTCCATCTCCCTGAGGGTCTTCCTCTTTTTCTCTGACCTTCTACTTTGCCAAGCATGATGTTCTTCTCCAGGGACTGGTCCTTTCTGATAACATGTCCAAAGTAAGCAAGATGGAGTCTCGCCATCCTCGTTTCTAAGGAGCATTCTGGCTGTACTTCTTCCAAGACAGATTCGTTAGTTAATTTGACAGTCTATGGTATATTCAATATTCTTTGCCAACGTCGTAATTAAAATATATCAATTCTTCTTTGATCTTCCTTATTCATTTTCCGGCTTCCTCGGGCATATGAGGTGATTGAAAATACCATGGCTTGGATCAGGCGTACATTAGCCCTCAAAGTGACATCCTTGTTTCTTAACACTTTAAGGAGATCTTTTGTAGGAGATTTGCCCAATGCAATATGTCATTTGATTTCATAGTTCTGATCACATTAAGTTTCTAGTAAGAGAGTGGGAAGTACCTCATGTTTGATATGATGAAATATTCTTCAGCTAAATGTAGATTATATATAATAGATAAGCCTACTTATGTACTTAGTTATAAGAATTTATATTTATTTACTTGATTTTCTGGCTATGACAACATCACCTCTTTGTCAAGACAAAGAACACCTGAGAAGCTATTCAGAATGATAACAAAAAGATAGACGGGAAGGAGCCCATCTTCACACTGTAAAATGTCTAGTAGATGCATTACTTTCAAAGCAAAAGCTCCTCTGAGGCTTGTGGCCCACTATTCAAATTGTGTTTCCCAACAGGGGAAAGCAAAGATGGTAAAGAGACATAGGGACCAAAGGACGAAAAGAACAAGGGTTCCAAAGTGAATGGGGCTGCTGTCTAGGGTCTAAGAAAGAGAGATGGTCTCATGCACAGACCACAACCCTGGCTTTAAGAACCTTCACATGTTAAGAAGCTGGACTATGACTTGAAAAGGACAGAATAAAGCAAAACTAAACAAATATATTTTATACATTATTCTAGACTCTATGTTGCCTTGAGTAGTTAAATCTGTACCTTTGGTGACTCTATACTACATGATTTTCATTATTAAGGGTGGTTCTTGAAGTTTTATGTGTAAGTATAAGGCCAAATATTTTTTACGTGAGGAGGTTCAAAGAAATATTGTTTTGATAATCAAAAAGTCTCACTTTGATTAAGTAAATGGAAGTGAAACAACTACAATGGAAAGAATGAGGATGGTGACACTGTAACCAATGTAACCAATGTCACTGATCATTATGTCTAGAATCTGTGGAATGGGAGTGAGTTTTGCTGCATATATTTTCACCAAAAATAAGATTAAATTTTTTAAAAAAGTGGAAAAAAAAGTAGCATATTAAGCACAGAAGCAAGGAAGCACATATGGGGAAAGATTGATGCCATGTGGAGATCACCAAGGAACCAAGGAAGACCAGCTGAAAGAGATAAAGATTTTTCCCTAGACTCTACAGAGAGATAAAACCTTCCCTTCCCCTAGAGCTTGTAGACTTTTAAACTGTGAGAAAATAAATTTCTGTTTGTTAAAGCAAAAAAGGAAAGAAAGAAATCTCGACTGTTAACAAGAGCAGTCAAAAGCCAGTCCCAGTTATCCAAAAAGCCCTGAGGTTGAACAGAGGTTCTGGGATGATTACCTGTTGCCATTGAGTCAATTACTAGAACTGCCCAATAGGGTTTCCAAGGAGTGGCTAGTGGATTTGAACTGCTGACCTTTTGGTTAACAACCAAATGCTTAACCACAGAGCCATATACAAACTTTTACATAATTGAACATGTGACGGCTTTCTTGTGGCCAGTGGCTAGTAGAAAATACGGAAATAATTTAGTGAGAATTTGAGAAGTTTCCAGAAAGTTGGGAATGTACGATGTATCAATGACTCCCCCTTTCTTCTTAATTTCTTTTCTCTTGCTTTTTTAAAAATCAGGCAGAACTGAGTTTATTAAAGTTAATACAGCAAGGAAAACATTGTCTTAACACCCTTAACAGTATCTAAGACGGAGAAAACTATGGAAGAGTATTTATAAAATTTTTAGGGTCAGGGCTGGGTGATTATTCTTTAATTAAAATTATGATTTTGAAATAAATGTAGATCACATACAGTTATATAAATAATTCAGAAATTTCATGTATCCTTTACACACTTTCCTCTAATGGTAAAATCATGCAAAACTGTAGTATAATATCACAATAAGAATGACATTGACCTAATTCACAAATCTCATTCAAATTCCCACAGCTTTGCTTTTATTCATTTGTGTGTATGTATGTTTATATTTTGATCTATGTAATTTTCATCACACCTGTGCATCTGTATATACACCAATACACGAAGATGCAGGACAGCTCTAAAGCCACAAAAATACTTTTTTATAGGCTCACTCACCTCCCACTTGCCATACTCTCCCACAACTACTTTGAGTGAAGGATGGAAACCTTACTTCCATTTAGATACATTTATCTTCCTGACTACTTCTATTTCTTCATCTTTGGCCCTAGCGGTTGGTGCATAAATTTGAATAATAGTCTTATTAACTGGTCCTTGTAGCTGTATGGATGTTATCCTATCACTGACAGAGTTGTACTTCAGGATAGATCTTGAAACGTTCTTTTTGATGATGAATGCAACACCATTCCTCTTTGAGTTGTCATTCCCAGCATAGTAGACTATATGATTGTCTGATTCAAGATGACCAATACCAGTCCATTTCAGCTCACTAATGCCTAGGATATCGATGTTTATGCGTTCCATTTCATTTTTGATGATTTCCAATTTTCCTAGATTCATACTTCGTACATTCCAGGTCCCGACTATTAATGGATGTTTGCAGCTGTTTCTTCTCATTTTGAGTCGTGCAACATCAGCAAATGAAGGGCCCGAAAGCTTTACTCCATCTACATCATTAAGGTCGACTCTACTTTGAGAAGGCAGCTCTTCCCCAGTCATCTTTTGAGTGCCTTCCAACCTGGGGGGCTAACCTTCCAGCACTATATCAGACAATGTTCTGCTGCTATTCATAAGGTTTTCACTGGCTAATGCTTTTCAGAAGTAGTCTGCTGGGTCCTTCTTCCTAGTCTGTCTTAGTCTGGAAGCTCAGCTGAAACCTGTCCTCCATGGGTGACCATGCTCGTATCTGAATACAGGTGGCATAGCTTCCAGCATCACAGCGACACACAAGCCCCCACAATACAACAAACTGACGTACATATTAATACAACTACTATTCAAATTTAAACACCAACCACTAGGGCTAAAGATGAAGAAATAGAAGATTTTTATCAGCTGCTGCAGTCTGAAATTGATTGGACATGCAATCAAGATGCACTGATAATTACTGGCAATTGGAATGTGAAAGTTGGAAACAAAGAAGGATCAGTAGTTGGAAAATATGGCCTTGGTGATAGAAACAATGCCAGAGATCGAATGATAGAATTTTGCAAGACCAACAACTTCTTCATTGCAAATACCTTCTTTCACCAACATAAACAGTGACTATACACATGGACCTCACCAGATGGAACACACAGAAATCAAATTGACTGCATCTGTGGAAAAAGACGATGGAAAAGCTCAATATCATCAGTCAGAACAAGGCTGGGGCCGACTGTGGAACAGACCATCAATTGCTCATATGCAAGTTCAAGCTAAAACTGAAGAAAATCAGAGCAAGCCCATGAGAGCCAAAATATGACCTTGAGTATATGCCACCTGAATTTAGAGACCATCTCAAGAATAGATTTGACACATTGAACATTAGCGACCAAAGACCAGACGAGTTGAGGAATGACATCAAGGATATCATACATGAAGAAAGCAAGAGGTCATTGAAAAGACAGGAAAGAAAGAAAAGACCAAGATGGATGTCAGAGGAGACTCTGAAACTTGCTCTCAAGCGTCGAGCAGCTAAAGCAAAAGGAAGAATTGTTGAAATAAAAGAACTGAACAGAAGATTTCAAAGGGCCTCTAGAGAAGACACAATAAAGTATTATAATGACATGTGCAAAGTGCTGGAGATGGAAAACCAAAAGGTAAGAACACGCTCGATGTTTCTCAAGCTGAAAGAACTAAAGAAAAAATTCAAGCCTCGACTCGCAATAGTGAAGGATTCCATGGGGAAAATATTAAAAGATGCAGGAAGCATCAAAAGAAGATGGAAGGAATACACAGAGTCATTATACCAAAAAGAATTAGTCGATATTCAACCATTTCAAGAGATGGCATATGGTCAGGAACCAATGGTACTGAAGGAAGAAGTCCAAGCTGCTCTGAAGGCATTGGCGAAAAACAAGGCTCCAGGAATTGATGGAATATCAATTGAGATGTTTCAGCAAACAGATGCAGAACTGGAGGTGCTCACACATCTATGCTGAGAAATATGGAAGACAGCTTCCTGGCCAACTGACTGGAAGAGATCCATATTTATGCCTATTCTCAAGAAAGGTGATCCAACTGAATGTGGAAATTATAGAACAATATCATTAATATCACACGCAAGCAAAATTTTGCTGAAGATCATGCAAAAACGGCTGCAGCAGTATATCAACAGGGAACTTCCAGAAATTCAGGCTGGTTTCGGAAGAGGACGTGGAACCAGGGATATCATTGCTGATGTCAGATGGATCCTGGCTGAAAGCAGAGAATACCAGAAGGATGTTTACCTGTGTTTTATGGACTATGTAAAGGCATTCGACTGTGTGGATCATAAGCTATGGATATCATCGCGAAGAATGGGAATTCCAGAACAGTCAGTTGTGCTCGTGAGGAACCTTTACACAGATCAAGAAGCAGTTGTTTGGACAGAACAAGGGGATACCGATTGGTTTAAAGTCAGGAAAGGTGTGCGTCAGGGTTGTATTCTTTCATCATTTCTATTTAATCTGTATGCTGAACAAATAATACGAGAAGCTGGACTATATGAAGAAGAACAGGGCATCAGGATTGGAGGAAGACTCATTAACAACCTGCATTATGCAGATGACACAACCTTGCTTGCTGAAAGTGAAGAGGACTTGAAGCACTTACTAATGAAGATCAAAGACCACAGCCTTCAGTATGGATTACACCTCAACATAAAGAAAACAAAAATCCTCACAATTGGACCAATGAGCCACATTGTGATAAACGGAGAAAAGACTGAAGCTGTCAAGGATTTCATTTTACTTGGATCCACAATCAACAGCCATGGAAGCAGCAGTCAAGAAATCAAAAGACACATTGCATTGGGTAAATCTGCTGCAAAGGACCTCTTCGAAGTGTTAAAGAGCAAAGATGTCACCCTGAAGACTAAGGTGCGCCTGACCCAAGCCATGGTATTTTCAATCACATCATATGCATGTGAAAGCTGGACAATGAATAAAGAAGACCGAAGAAGAGTTTATGCCTTTGAATTGTGGTGTTGGCGAAGAGCATTGAATATACCATGGACTGCCAAAAGAACGAACAAATCTGTCTTGGAAGAAGTGCGGCCAGAATGCTCCTTAGAGGCAAGGTTGGCGAGACTGCGTCTTACATACTTTGGACATGTTGTCAGGAGGGATCAGTCCCTGGAGAAGGACATCATGCTTGGCAGAGTACAGGGTCAGCGGAAAAGAGGAAGACCCTCAACGAGGTGGATTGACACAGTGGCTGCAACAATGAGCTCAAGCATAACAACGATTGTAAGGGTAGCACAGGATGCGGCAGTGTTTCGTTCTGTTGTGCACAGGGTTACTATGAGTTGGAACCAACTCGACGGCACCTAACGACAACAACAGTCTTCCTGACTTTCAAATATCATTGTCTTGAATATCAGAATACATTTCCATTGTTCATTCTTCCTTCCTGATGCTCAAGATTCCCTCCCTTATTGTTTTCTTTCTTTTTGAAGATCTTCATTTGGACATTCTTTAAGGATATATCTGTTAGTGACAAATTCTTTTAGTTTTCTTTTACCCAAGAGTTTCTCTATTTTTTCCTTTCTGTCCTGGACATGAAATTCAGGGTTGTAAATAAAACATAGGTTGACAGTTATGTTCAGTGTTTGACAAATGTTGTGCTACTTCTGGTCTCCATGGTTTTAGATGAGAAATTTGCTGTCATTCTCCTATACCCATTGCCATGAAGTTGATTCTACTTATAGTGACCCTATATGACAGAGTACAACTGGCCTACAGGGTTTCCAAGTCTATAAATCTTTATGGAAGCAGAATGCTACATCTTTCTAACACAGAGCGGCTGGTGGGTTCGAACCTTGAACCTTTTGGTTCCCAGCTGAACGCTTAAGCACTGCTCCACCGGGACTCCTTGTATTCCTATAGGTGATATGTTTTTCTTTGGTAAAGATTTTGTCTTTGTCTTTAGCCTTTAGAAGTTTGTGATGTGTTTCGATGTGGATTTCTTTGGGTTTGCCTTGTTTGCAGTTTACCCAGCTTCTTAAATTTGTATTATGTCTACTGGCAAATTTGGGAAGTTTTCAGCCATTGTGTTTTTGAATATTCTTTTAGTCTCACTCTCCTTCTCCTGTCTTTCTGGAACTCCAATGGTACAAATGTTAGGTATTATGTTATTGTCTGTCAGGTAGCTGAAGCTCTGTTCATTTTTTCTCTATTGCTTCAGATTGGGTAAATTCTATTCACCTATCTCAGGCTCACTGATTCTATCCACTGTCATCTCTAATGTACCCATCCTGCAGTTTCTTTTTTTTTTTTTACTTCTGTTATTGTATTTTTCAATTCTATAATTTCTTTTTTTTTTGGTAACTTCCATTTCTTTGTTTAGATTTTCTCTTTTTTCCTTTACTTCATGAGAATTTGCAATTGCTTGTTGAAGCATTTTTATAATGGCCACTTTAAAATCCATGTTAGATAATTCCGTCATCTTGTTCATCTGAGTGTTGGCATTCATTGGTTGCATTTTCTCAGTCAAGTTGTGACTTTCCTGGGTCTTGGTATGATAGATGATGTTTTTATTGTATTCTGGACATTTTGACTATCATGTTAGGAGGCTCTGAGGTCCATTTACATCCGGTATATTAGCAGCAGTCACCCTCTTTAAGTTTACTATATAGGTCTGGTACTAATTTTTTTTTGGCAGTAATTCTAACGACAATTTAATTTTCAGAGCCTTTGACATGTTGTTTTAGTTGACTTGGTTTATCTGGTGTTGGCAGGTCTCCGACTGGTCTCTGCCTGAGGGAGTAGGAGTTTCCCCGGACTAGGCTGCCTGTTGCCTCTAGGTGGCAGAAGGGAGTCTCTGCCCACTGGGGTGAGCACTTCCCAGGCTGGATGCTTGTTGGGGTGGGATCTCCCTTGCTTCATCCCCTCCACCGTCACTGCTGCACCAATATCTCTTGTTAATGGAGAGTATTTCCAGGACCATTTAGGAAGGAGAGTCCTTCCTGGGCTGGCACTTACTGTGACGGGACTTCCTGCCTGTGAAAGATGAAGAGCACTTCCTGGCCAGGTGCTTGTGGTGGTATCACTCTTTCCAGTGTTGCATAGCCACCCAGTGTCTCTTAGTGGGGGAGGGTAATTTCAGGCGAAAAGGAGCACTCTTTCTGTCTGCTTATTGTCAGCACTGCTCCTTATCCCCCTTTATAAGTGCTGTTGGACTTGCCTGGTGGTTTAACCTTGGGAGGAATAAGCATATATGGGCCAACTTCTGTTACTGCATTAAAAATGCGGACCAGGAAATGCAGGACCTGGCTTGGCTTCTTCTGCTGGGCAAAGCATTGTAATACCCTCTGTTTTGTTCCTTGAAGTCCGGGGGTCTCTAAGCAGTTTGTCTTCTTCTTTATACCCTTCAGAGTTCTCCTTTGGTTACTTTCTGTGTTATTTCCAGTATGCCTGGCATGGAGGACGCTGTGAGTCGGAATTGCCTCTACGGCCATGGGTTTGTTGTTTGTTTGTTTTGGTAGCATGGAGAAGCAGGAAGAAACAAGTCCATGTCGTTCCTAAACTCCCTCTTTCTTAACCATTTTTTGGAGAAATATCACAAGTTTGGGAATGTGGCATAGTCTATTAGTTTACTTCATGCTGTGAGATCTGGATGAGACTTTGTTTTTCCTGACCCTGATTCAAGCTCAGGGACTAGTGGCAGAAGAGGAGCCTGGTCCATATCCCCTCAACAGGAAAATGCTTTGCTTTCCTCAGGTGCCAAAGCCTCTCTCTGCCAGAGGGCTTTCTCCCAGTGCAGCATGTACTCAGTCCATTAACAGGGCAAATAGGGAGTGCATTATATTGTATGTAAGTTATACTTCAATAAAGCTGATTAAAAAAATAGACCCAAGGAGAAAATCTGATTAGATCAATTACCTTATTACATTAGAAAGATAATTTAAAACCTACCTTTTAAAGATACCTGAAGCTTGTCTTGAAAAGAACTGTGGGTATGGCTTTTGTGTAATTGAGGGAAATTTAATCTGAAAATAATCTAATACACAGAAAGGCCACAATGTTGTTTTAAGAGATTAACTAGCAAGAAGGCTACCAACTTGGATTAAAATGAATTTAGATTGCTCAAATTCAAAAATGTTTCTGGGCCTCCAACATTTCACAAGCAGGAAGCAGGCTATGAAACTACTCGGATGCAAACAGAGACCAATTCTTACGGAAAAGGAAAGACATTTCAAAGGGCTGAGTCAAGAGTACAGAGGGCAAAACCAAGACACAAGCAGAAAAATACACTAGCGAGCCACCCCCAGGGAGCATAACCAAGCTCTAATCCAATCACATTTCTTGACCTCAGACTAAGAGGACCTTGCAACATTTGTTCAGCTGGATTTCAGGATTGTTATAAACCAAGGTCTGCATAGTGCCCCCCCATCACTCCCTTTTTGAAAGGGTCTGTGTTGTGGTTATCCTATCTCTATCTCACTATTGATTTTGGGTCTATAGGTTTGCTATGAGTCAAAATCGACTCGACGGCAGTGGGTTGGTTGTTGGTTGGACAGATAGCTTGTATTTGTAATTTCACAGGTCTCTAGATCAAGAGCCACATCCAAGGAGCCATATCTAGATATAATGAAGAACCTGGGATCCTGAACTTCGAGGTTGATGCCATAACAGGGTGAGACATTTGAGCGTTCTCGATGGAGGTGAACATATTTTGCAAGTGGGAAGGATATAGAATTTATGGTTAGAGAACCACACATTAAAAAAAAAAAAAGGCCACAAATTTCTTTCAAATTATGTTGTTGTTGTTTTTAGGTGCCATCGAGTCAGTTCTGACTCATAGCAACCCTTTGCACAACAGAACAAAACACTGCCCGGTCCTGCGCCATCCTTACAGTTGTTGTTATGCTTGAGCTCATTGTTGCAGCCACTGTGTCAATCAACCTTGCCGAGGGTCTTCCTCTTTTCCACTGATGGTGTACTTTGCCCAGCATGATGCCCTTCTTCAGAGACTGATTCCTCCTGACAACATGTCCAAAGTATGTAAGATGCAGTCTCGCTATCCTTGCTTCTAAGGAGCGTTCTGGTTGCACTTCCTCCAAGACAGATTTGTTCGTTCTTTTGTTAGTCCATGGTATTTTCGACAACACCACAATTCAAAGGTGTCAATTCTTCGGTCTTCCTTATTCATTGTCCAGCTTTCAAACATTTCTTTCTGATTCTAAAGTGTTTTCATATCTCTATTAGATCTCCTACTTCTCAATTAGATTTAGGTGGCAAAAACTGCAGCTCTCTAGTTTTTATTTATAGCATAAAGATTATCAGGTACTCTTGTTTTTGGAATAGGTCTCAAGTAACTTCATCTTAGTTTACAGAATTCACATCTTTAAAAGCTCTCATTGGAGTTCACCACTCAGTGCGAAATACAAAATAATAAGAAAAAAAAATACAAGACTCTGACTTAACACTGTCTACCCTGAGTTTCCTTAGAACCACAAAATAAAGCAACAATGATACATTTTTTAAATCATACCTGTCAATGGGAAACAATTTAGAGTTTCTATACTCACATAGAGAGAGCTAGGGAAAAAACCAATTCTCAACCAGGTAAGGATACCATATTCACTTCAGAAAGCTTTCACTGATGTCTTCTGTTCACTCCATATCTACTAAGACAGAAAATCAAGGGTGGGACCCTGGCATGCATGTTTTGGAAAAGTTTCCATTACGAGTATACTGTGCTTCCCTGGTGTCTTAGTCATCTAGTGCTGCTATAACATACCACAAGTCGATGGCTTTAACAAAAAGAAGTTCGTTCTATCACAGTCCAGTAGGCTAGAGGTCCAAATTCAGGGCTCTGGCTCCAGGGGAAAGCTTTCTCTCTCTGTCATCTCTGGAGGAATGTCCTTGTCATTAGTCTTCCCTTGGTCTGGGAGCTTCTCAGTGCAGGAACCTCAGGTCCAAATGACACGTTCTGCTCCTAGCACTGCTTTCTTGGTGATATGAGGTTCCCCTGTCTCTCTGTTCACTTCTCTTTTTTATATCTCAAGAGAGATTGGTTTGAGACATTATCTAATCTTGTAGATATCATCAATGTAACTGCCACTAATCCACCTTATTACACCACAGTAATAAGATTTACAACACACAGGGAAATCACATCAGATGATAAAATGGTAGACCGTCATACAAGGAAATCACGACTTAGCCAAATAAACAGATATTTTGGGGGGACACAATTCAGTCCACAACAGCTGGTAAAGAATTTTTGCCCAGTTAGTCAAAAAATAATGCTATGTATGAGGTATATTATGCTATATCCTAAGGGTTGTTGTAATTCATTAATAGTATTTATTCTGTTTGAGTTTCTATAATATGCACTAAGTGGGCTAGCTAAGCTAATCAAGGTTATTTGCATGTTTATGTGTGTGACAATGAAAGATTAATTAGTTACATTCTTCGGTTAATCTTGTGTTGTCATACTATTATTCTACAAAGCATGTCAAAATGTTTATATATTATGTCAAATTACTTTACATGATTTTATTGTGACAACATCACATTTTCTACAGAAAGCCTCCAGGAGCTAGAAGACTTGAGTATGACATGTAACCTGGATTAGATCCAAAATTTAACATTGGCACAGAATTGGTTCGTCTAGCACAGTAGGTCTGATCTAGGACTATTGTATGGTATTTATTCCTATTCACAAACAAAATAGAAGACCCAAATCTTAGAGTAGCCTAGACACTAGACAGTACAGAATGAACTTATACTTCCCAGCTTCTCCAAATAGAAGATATTCTGGTATAGAACTGTACTTCTGAGGTTACCCTGGAGCTGACTCCCAGGTGGCGATTTTTGAATTCAGTATTGCAGAATTTCCTTCTTGCCACACCTTAGCTGAATAGCCTTTCAATACTCTTATTCACCAAAAACCTTGATGTCTGAATTACTGCTTATATTTTAGAAAGCCAATACACTGTTTTAATAAAGAGTAGACATTTGCATTACAATGAATGATACTTATGTTGAATTCATCACAGGTACTAGTGTGAAAATACATCCAACAGTGTTAGAAGAAAATTTTTGATCATTTAAACTCTTAATTTCCATAGATATATACATGTTAGTTCATCTGGATGATAAAAACAAACACTATTAAGGAATAAAAATACAAGTGAAGATAATGTGTGTTGTATTCTATTTCTTAAAATTTTAAGTACTGTATATCCAAAATGAAGGAGTTTATTTATTTTACTATCTGAAAATGGGAGATAAAATAAAAAATACTCAGTTAAATTTGAATTTCAGGTAAACAGTGAGTGGTATTTTAGTATAAGTATCTCCCATATATTCCACAGGACAAGTTTATATCAAAGATGTATTCCTTTTTCTAAATCTTCAACCCTACATGAAAAAGAAAATGAAAATAGAAAATGCTTCATCAGGAGTTAATAAGGATATTTCGCAAATTTTCTTTTTAACTAAATGTTTTTGGATAATTTATTTGACATATGGACTTCCTCTACTTAGTAATACGTTCCTTTTTAAATAGGTCATATTTGTGTTATTATGCAAATTGCTGTTTAAGAGAAAAAATCCCACAATGTATATTTTTTCCAAGATCTAATTTATCGAGGTCACTATTTACCTACAAAAGCATTTACAAGTAATTTAGACAGATGGGTAAAGGTGTCAACCACATTCTAAGATTTATCTTGACAGTTTATAGCTTCTGATAAGCTTTTTCTGTGGTGCCCTTTTCCTTGTGACTTAGTCAAGCCATCATCCAGAGGTTAAACACCAGAGTTCTCTGACATTTTGAGTATTTTCTTCTTTTCTCCTGTAAAAACGTTCTGTTGGTGCAAATCTAAGCCCATCTGAGATACCTTTGCAATCATCTGTAGAATTCAGGCAAAAGAGCAGTAACCTAGAGTAAAAATGCTTACCTCTGACACAATCATTCATTTTCCCTAGTGAAATCTTTTAATAAGTTAATTAGGCTCTGTATGTTCCATCTCAGAACATATTTTACATTCTGAATTTATTATTCAATATATGAATAGGAAGTTAAGAGAAAATTAAACAAATAATCTACAAAATAATATTTTCTACACTAAATTTGGAAGCTTTTCTTTGTAACCCAGGCAGTGCCTTTGTAATTTTGCTGTAAAACACATTTTTTTTGTTGTTGTTGATGCAGAGAAGATAGCCTGCAGTTCTTTGTCATCCTTCTAATTAAATGCTATCTGAATAAATTGAGATCTTAATTGAGACCAAATTATAGTATCAATTTTTCAAAGTAAAATTAAAGAGAACAATTTAATCACTACATGTCAACAAATTTGGTAATTATACCTAAAATTAGGAATCTAAGACTGAAATATTTTTATGTTTTGGCATAATAAAAAGTAGAAAAGCATAAGGTTCACAAATGGATTTATTCACGAGCTCATACTGGTCGTAAGGTGCTAAGACGTTAGTACCTATGTGGATAGAAACTGGAAGTGCTATGCAAGTGGGATCTTTCTAAGATGGATTTTTAAAATATGATATATTAGAGATTTCTAATTTAGAATATAGAAAGTTCTATTTATTATAGTGGCCCTAGCATGAATTTTGCTTAATAAATAATTCTAAGCATCACATCAGACATCATTCCTCTGGGAAAAATTTCTTACTCCCTGTCTTAGTTATCTAAATGCTGCTGTAAAAGAAACTCCATAAATGCGTGGCTTTAACAACGAGAAATTTATTTTTGCACGGTTTAGGGGGCTAGAAGTCCAAATTCAGGGAGCTGGTTCCAGGGGAAGGCTTTCTATCTCTGTGGGCTATATAGGAAGGCCTTTGTCTCTTTGGGTTTCTGTACCTGGGCAATCTTCATGTGGCTTGGCATCTCTCTTCCTCCATCTCTGCTGGCTTGTTTAATCTTTTTATGTCTCAACAGATTGACTGCAAGATACATCCTACAATAATCCTGCCTCATTCACATAACAAAGACACCTCATTCCCAAATGGGATTATAACCACAGGCATACAGGTTAGGATTTACAATACATATTTTTTGGGGCCATAATTCAATCCATAATAGATGGGTATTTGGGAAATTCATGAAAAGAAATATACGTTATCGTATGTCTTCACTTACTTTTTTTTTTTTAATTAACTTTTATTACGCTTCAAGTGAACATTTACAAATCCAATCAGTCTGTCACATGTAAGTTTACATACATCTTACTCCCTTCTCCAACTTGCTCTCCCCCTATTGAGTCAGCCCTTTCAGTATCTTGTTTCGTGCCATTTTTGCCATCTTCCCTCTCTCTCTATCTTCCCATCCCCCCTCCAGTCAAGAGTTGCCAACACACTCTCCAGCGTCCACCTGATTTAATTAGCTCACTCTTCATCAGCATCTCTCTCCCCCCCGCTGACCAGTCCCTTTCGTGTCTGATGAGTTGTCTTCGGGGATGGTTCCTGTCCTGTGCCAACAAAAGGTCTGGGGACGACGGCCGCCGGGATTCCTCTAGTCGCAGTCAGACCATTAAGTAATGGTCTTTTTATGAGAATTTGGGGTCTGCATCCCACTGATCTCCTGCTCCCTCAGGAGTTCTCTGTTGTGCTCCCTGACAGGGCAGTCATCGATTCTGGCCAGGCACCAACTAGTTCTTCTGGTCTCAGGATGATGTAGGTCTCTGGTTCATGTGGCCCTTTCTGTCTCTTGGGTTCTTAGTTGTCGTGTGACCTTGGTGTTCTTCACTTTCCTTTGCTGCAGGTGGGTTGAGACCAATTGATGTATCTTAGATGGCCGCTTGTTAGCATTTAGGACCCCAGACGCCTCATTTCAAAGTGGGATGCAGAATGTTTTCATAATAGAATTATTTTGCCAATTGACTTAGAAGTCCCCTCAAACCATGTTCCCCAGACCCCCGCCCCTGCTCCGCTGACCTTTGAAGCATTCATTTTATCCTGGAAACCTCTTTGCTTTTAGTCCAGTCCAATTGTGCTGACCTTCCTTGTATTGAGTGTTGTCTTTCCCTTCACCCAAAGCAGTTCTTATCTACTGATTGATCAATAAAAAACCCTCTCACTCCCTCCCTCCCTCCCCCCTTCGTAACCACAAAAGTATGTGTTCTTCTCCATTTTTTTTATTTCTCAAGATCTTATAATGTGGTCTTATACAATATTTGTCCTTTTGCCTCTGACTCATTTTGTTCAGCATGATGCCTTCCAGATTCCTCCATGTTATGAAATGTTTCAGAGATTCGTCACTGTTCTTTATTGATGCGTAGTATTCCATTGTGTGAATATACCACAATTTATTTATCCATTCATCCGTCGACGGACACCTTGGTTGCTTCCAGCTTTTTGCTATTGTAAACAGAGCTGCAATAAACATGGGTGTGCATATATCTGTTTGTGTGAAGGCTCTTGTATCTCTAGGGTATATTCCGAGGAGTGGGATTTCTGGGTTGTGTGGTAGTTCTATTTCTAACTGTTTAAGATAACGCCAGATGGATTTCCAAAGTGGTTGTACCATTTTACATTCCCACCAGCAGTGTATGAGAGTTCCAATTTCTCTGCAGCCTCTCCAACATTTATTATTTTGTGTTTTTTGGATTAATGCCAGTCTAGTTGGTGTGAGATGGAATCTCATCATAGTTTTAATTTGCATTTCTCTAATGGCTAATGATCGGGAGCATTTTCTCATGTATCTGTTGGCTGTCTGAACATCTTCTTTAGTGAAATGTGTGTTCATATCCTTTGCCCACTTCTTGATTGGGTTGTTTGTCTTTTTGTGGTTGAGTTTTGACAGAATCATGTAGATTTTAGAGATCAGGCGCTGGTCTGAGATGTCATAGCTGAATATTCTTTCCCAGTCTGTAGGTGGTCTTTTTACTCTTTTGGTGAAGTCTTTAGATGAGCATAGGTGTTTGATTTTTAGGAGCTCCCAGTTATCTGGTTTCTCTTCATCATTTTTGGTAATGTTTTGTATTCTGTTTATGCCCTATACTAGGGCTCATAGGGTTGTCCTTATTTTTTCTTCCATGATCTTTATCGTTTTAGTCTTTATGTTTAGGTCTTTGATCCACTTGGAGTTAGTTTTTGTGCATGGTGTGAGGTATGGGTCCTGTTTCATTCTTTTGCAAATGGATATCCAGTTATGCCAGCACCATTTGTTAAAAAGACTATCTTTTCCCCAATTAACTGACACTGGTCCTTTGTCAAATATCAGCTGCTCATACATGGATGGATTTATATCTGGGTTCTCAATTCTGTTCCATTGGTCTATGTGCCTGTTGTTGTACCAGTACCAGGCTGTTTTGACTACTGTAGCTGTATAATAGGTTCTGAAATCAGGTAGAGTGAGGCCTCCCACTTTCTTCTTCTTTTTCAGTAATGCTTTGCTTATCCAGGGGTTCTTTCCCTTCCATATGAAATTGGTGATTTGTTTCTCTATCCCCTTAAAATATGACATTGGAATTTGGATCGGAAGTGCGTTATATGTATAGATGGCTTTTGGTAGAATAGACATTGTTACTATGTTAAGTCTTCCTATCCATGAGCAGGGTATGTTTTTCCACTTAAGTATGTCCTTTTGAATTTCTTGTAGTAGAGCTTTGTAGTTTTCTTTGTATAGGTCTTTTACATCCTTGGTAAGATTTATTCCTAAGTATTTTATCTTCTTGGGGGCTACTGTGAAAGGTATTGATTTGGTGATTTCCTCTTCGGTGTTCTTTTTGTTGATGTAGAGGAATCCAAGTGATTTTTGTATGTTTATTTTATAACCTGAGACTCTGCCAAACTCTTCTATTAGTTTCAGTAGTTTTCTGGAGGATTCCTTAGGGTTTTCCATGTATACGATCATGTCATCTGCAAATAGTGATAGCTTTACTTCCTCCTTGCCAATCCGGATACCCTTTATTTCTTTGTCTAGCCTAATTGCCCTGGCTAGGACTTCAAGTATGATGTTGAATAAGAGCGGTGATAAAGGGCGTCCTTGTCTGGTTCCCGTTCTCAAGGGAAATGCTTTCAGGTTCTCTCTATTTAGAGTGATATTGGCTGTTGGCTTTGCATAGATGCCCTTTATCATGTTGAGGAATTTTCCTTCAATTCCTATTTTGCTGAGAGTTTTTATCATAAATGGGTGTTGAACTTTGTCAAATGCCTTTTCTGCATCTATTGATAAGATCATGTGGTTTTTATCTTTTGTTTTATTTATGTGATGGATTACATTAATGGTTTTTCTGATATTAAACCAGCCTTGCATGGCTGGTATAAATTCCACTTGATCAGGGTGAATTATTTTTTTGATGTGTTGTTGGATTCTATTGGCTAGAATTTTGTTGAGGATTTTTGCATCTATGTTCATGAGGGATATAGGTCTAAAATTTTCTTTTTTTGTAATGTCTTTACCTGGTTTTGGTATCAGGGAGATGGTAGCTTCATAGAATGAGTTGGGTAGTATTCCGTCTTTTTCTATGCTTTGAAATACCTTCAGTAGTAGTGGTGTTAAGTCTTCTCTGAAGGTTTGGTAGAACTCTGCAGTGAAGCCGTCTGGGCCAGGACTTTTTTTTGTTGGAAGTTTTTTGATTACCGTTTCAATCTCTTTTTTTGTTATGGGTCTATTTAGTTGTTCTACTTCTGAATGTGTTAGTTTAGGTAGGTAGTGTTTTTCCAAGAATTCATCCATTTCTTCTAGGTTTTCAAATTTGTTAGAGTACAATTTTTCGTAGTAATCTGAAATGATTCTTTTAATTTCATTTGGCTCTGTTGTGATGTGGTCCTTCTCATTTCTTATTCGGGTTATTTGTTTCCTTTTCTGTTTTTCTTTAGTCAGTCTAGCCAATGGTTTATCAATTTTGTTAATTTTTTCAAAGAACCAGCTTTTGGCTTTGGCAATTCTTTCAATTGTTTTTCTGTTCTCTAATTCATTTAGTTCAGCTCTAATTTTTATTATTTGTTTTCTTCTGGTGCCTGATGGGTTCTTTTGTTGCTCACTTTCTATTTGTTCAAGTTGTAGGGACAGTTCTCTGATTTTGGCTCTTTCTTCTTTTTGTATGTGTGCATTTATCAATATAAATTGGCCTCTGAGCACTTTTTTTGCTGTGTCCCAGAGGTTTTGATAGGAAGTATTTTCATTCTCGTTGCATTCTATGAATTTCCTTATTCCCTCCTTGATGTCTTCTATAACCCAGTCTTTTTTCAGGAGGGTATTGTTCATTTTCCAAGTATTTGATTTCTTTTCCCTAGTTTTTCTGTTATTGATTTCTAGTTTCATTGCCTTGTGGTCTGAGAAGATGCTTTGTAATATGTCGATGTTTTGGACTCTGCAAAGGTTTGTTTTATGACCTAGTATGTGGTCTATTCTAGAGAATGTTCCATGTGCACTAGAAAAAAAAGTATATTTTGCAGCAGTTGGGTGGAGAGTTCTGTATAAGTCAATGAGGTCAAGTTGGTTGATTGTTGTAAGTAGGTCTTCTGTGTCTCTATTGAGCTTCTTACTGGATGTCCCGTCCTTCTCCGAAAGTGGTGTGTTGAAGTCTCCTACTATAAATGTGGAGGTGTCTATCTCACTTTTCAATTCTGTTAAAATTTGATTTATGTATCTTGCAGCCCTGTCATTGGGTGCATAAATATTTAATATGGTTATGTCTTCCTGATCAATTGTCCCTTTTATCATTATATAGTGTCCTTCTTTATCCTTTGTGGTGGATTTAAGTCTAAAGTCTATTTTGTCAGAAATTAATGTTGCTACTCCTCTTCTTTTTTGCTTATTGTTTGCTTGATATATTTTTTTCCACCCTTTGAGTTTTAGTTTGTTTGTGTCTCTAAGTCTAAGGTGTGTCTCTTGTAGGCAGCATATAGATGGATCGTGTTTCTTTATCCAGTCTGTGACTCTCTGTCTCTTTATTGGTGCATTTAGTCCATTTACACTCAGCATAATTATAGATAAATAAGTTTTTAGTGCTGTCATTTTGATGCCTTTTCATGTGTGTTGTTGGCCATTTCATTTTTCCACATACTTTTTTGTGCTGAGATGTTTTTCTTAGTAGATTGTGAGATCCTCATTTTCATAATGTTTAACTTTGTGTTAGTTGATTCGTTATGTTTTTCTTGGCTTTTTTCTTGAGTTATGGAATTGATATTCCTTTTTGTGGTTACCTTATTATTTACCCCTATTTTTCTAAGTAAAAACCTAACTTGTATCGTTCTATATCGCCTTGTATCACTCTCCATCTGGCAGTTCAATGCCTCCTATATTTAGTCCCTCTTTTTGATTATTGTGATCTTTTACCTATTGATTTCCATGATTCCCTGTTATGTGTATTATTTTGTTTATTTATTTATTTTTTAGAATTAATCTTAATTTGTTTGTTTTTGTGCTTTCCCTATTTGAGTTGATATCAGGACGTTCTGTTTTGTGACCTTGTATTGTGCTGGTACCTGATATTATTGGTCATCTGACCAAACAATCTCCTTTAGCATTTCTTGTAGCCTTGGTTTGGTTTTTGCAAATTCTCTAAACTTGTGTTTATCTGAAAATATCTTAATTTCTCCTTCATATTTCAGACAGAGTTTTGCTGGATATATGATCCTTGGTTGGCAGTTTTTCTCCTTCAGTGCTCTGTATACGTCGTTCCATTCCCTTCTTGCCTGCATGGTTTCTGCTGAGTAGTCTGAACTTATTCTTATTGATTCTCCCTTGAAGGAAACCTTTCTTTTCTCCCTGGCTGCTTTTAAAATTTTCTGTTTATCTTTGGTTTTGGCGAGTTTGATGATAATATGTCTTGGTGTTTTTCTTTTTGGATCACTCTTAAATGGGGTTCGATGAGCATCTTGAATAGATATCCTTTCGTCTTTCATGATGTCAGGGAAGTTTTGTGTCAGGAGTTCTTCAACTATTTTCTCTGTGTTTTCTGTCCCCCCTCCCTGTTCTGGGACTCCAATCACTCGCAAGTTGTCCTTCTTGATAGAGTCCCACATGATTCTTAGGGTTTCCTCATTTTTTTTTAATTCTTTTATCTGATTTTTTTTCAGCTATGTTGGTGTTGATTCCCTGGTCCTCCAGATGTCCCAGTCTACATTCTAATTGCTCGAGTCTGCTCCTCTGACTTCCTATTGCATTGTCTAATTCTGTAATTTTATTGTTAATCTTTTGGATTTCTACATGCTGTCTCTCTATGGATTCTTGCAACTTATTAATTTTTCCACTATGTTCTTGAATAATCTTTTTGAGTTCTTCAACAGTTTTATCAGTATGTTCCTTGGCTTTTTCTGCAGTTAGCCTAATTTCATTTGTGATATCTTTAAGCATTCTGTAAATTAGTTTTTTATATTCTGTATCTGATAATTCCAGGATTGTATCTTCATTTGGGAAAGATTTTGGTTCTTTTGTTTGGGGGGTTGGAGAAGCTGTCATGGTCTGCTGTTTTATGTGGTTTGATATGGACTGCTGTCTCCGAGCCATCACTGGGAAACTAGTTTTTCCAGGAAATCCGCTAAAAAAAAATGCAGTCAGATCCCTATCAGAGTTCTCCCTCTGGCTCAGGCTATTCGGATGTTAATGGAGCCGCCTGGGGAGGGTGGGGGAGGGATCAGAGAGCTAGGAGTGTAGCACCTCAGAATATAGCCAGAGTTGTTTGTCTTACTTGGAATGACTCTTATATCTGAGATTTCTGCGGGGAGCGTCGCCTATATGTACTGGCTGTGTGGAGATTGTCTCCCGGGGGGTCTGGACCACTGGCATCACAGTCAGATCCTCCGCTGTCAGCCCTACCCCCAAGGTTAAGGCTCCCCTACTGGGACGGTGCACTCCCGACTCCAAAATCAGTCTCTGCCTCTGGGGGACTCCCCGTCCCACCAGCCCCGTCATGCGCCGCTCCCGCGAACCAGGTGGGCTCACCCCCCGGGTCAGCTCAGGATAGCGGAGCAGCTCCCTGCGCCTGGGCCGCAACTGCGCGTCCCAGCTGGGACACCGCTCTCCCCGCTCCAAGACCAGCCACTGCCTCCCGGGGACTTCTTCCACTGGCTGCTCTGCCACGCCGCCCGCGAGAACTGGCTGGGCCTGCGCGAACCGGTTAGGACCGCCCCGGGGTCAATTCAGGGGAATGTAGCTGATCCCTGCGCTCACGCCCCGTCCGCACCCGCCAAAATCCCGGCGGGACGGCTCCCCAGCTGGGACGCTGCTCTCCCCGCTCCAAGACCAGTCACTGCCTCCCGGGGACTTCTCCCACCGGCTGCGCCGCCATGCCGCATGCGCCAACTGGCTGGGCTCCCTCCCAAGATGAGTTTGGGGGCTAGGGCTGGGCCCCTTGTCTGTGCTGTCTGCCCCCCTGGGCTCTGCCCCAAATCGGGCTCCGAAGGTCACCTGACTGGTACGCTGGCTCCTGGCTCTGAAAACAATAGCTGTCTCCCCATATTTGTTCGTTCTCCGTCTCTAAATCTGTGTTTGTTGTTCAGAGTTCGTAGATTGTTATGTATGTGATCGATTCACTTGTTCTTCCAAGTCTTTGTTGCAAGAGGGATCCGCGGTAGCTTCCACCTAGTCCGCCATCTTGGCCCCGCTTCCTTCACTTACTTTTTAAAGAAGGTTTTTGTACTCCATAGAGGGAACATCTCAATTAAAAAACCAATTCAGTGTTGATAAAGTACTTAGAGTTTCTTAGTAGTTTTAAGAAGCGGAGACAAAGAGCTAGCCTTGATTAATCTAGCACAGACACATTGAGAAGTTCTTTTACCCTAACTTAAAGAGGTTTCAACTTGTTTCTTTGCAAGAGTAGCTGAAAGTAAGCATGGTGTTTGGCTGAGTCCAGCCTGCAGACATGCAGGACATAGCAATAATGAAGGAAAACAGGGGGGGAAAAAACTACTGAGAATCAGTATGCAACAGTACACAGTGATTCTGAAACCTTAGCAAGAATCAGAATCACCTGGGGGAGGGAGGACTTATTAAAATAAAGATTACTCACCCCCACCCCCAGAGTTTCCAAGTCAGCAGGTCTAGAATAGATTCTGAGAACTTCTATTTCTAACTAGGTCCAGGAGAAGCTGATGTTGCTGGTCTTAGGACCTCATTTTGAGAATCAACGCACTAGGAAATGTTCTGGAGTCCACAATCCATTTTGAATACAACCTCATTTTACTGCTGTAGGGCAATGCCATTCAGCTATATGCAGCCCCTCCTAATGGCATCAGGTTTGCTCTTCCCCGAAGTGTGCTGGGGATGAACTTGGGATGGACCTGGGCTAAGGTACAAGGCCAGGAGCAGTGTGACTGGGCTGGCGGCAAAGGCCAAGGAACACCTTAGCAACAAGAAGGAAAACATCTAGGCCTGGACACGAAGTCCCTGGGAACGCTGACTGCCCAAGGACTTGAGAAGAAAAAAAATGAGCCTTAGCCCCAGCTGGAATGGTATATAAGCTTGTGTCCCCTGCTAGGAGGTTGAGGAGTGCTAAACTGGTCAAGCCACTGCCTTGGGATGACTGCCCCTTAAGTAAGCTCCCCAATAATCCATATGTCATGATTTCTGGTTCTGGAGTCTCTCTTCAGTCTCTTGGAGATGCAGCTGACCTTGGGTTCAGGTGTCACCATATTGCTACACAACAACTGCATATTCAACCCTCGTACAGCTCAGAGCAAGATTACAATAAAGCCCACAATTGTTTTTGCCAGCCCTTTCTTAGAATCTATGAAACACCAAAAAGACTAGCAATGGTTAGATAACTATGCTTTATGATTTCAACACGGCGAGATCTTTCTAGTGGGGGCCTAATTTAATTATAAGGCACCTTTTTAGAGCCTTCCTTAGAGCTTCACATAGGCAATGAGAAGTTGAAATAGCCAAATAACTTGCCATGTTGTCATTGGTGGTATGAGATTGACAGTATCACACTGTAAGTACAAACCCAGACCCATACTGTAAGTAGCCAATAGTAATTTAAAAAAAAAAAAAAAAACTAAAAAACAAACAAAAAACCTGAAACATGGAAAATGGGTGTATGGAGCATAAGCGTTCTTCCAGGGTTCTAAAACATCTTCAATACACAGAGAGGAATGGAAGGGAGGAAAACTCGGAAAACTGAACTTCTCAGTTGTACATCACCAAATCGTCTGTGCATTTTCATATCTGCATCCATGTTCCCAAACCCATCTTCCAGATTATATTCTCTCCAATACACCTAAAAGGGCACCTTTATGATAGGTACGATTTTTCATTCAAAAAGAAGCAAAACCAATAAAGCATGTAAATGTACATATAGAGAGATTTGTATCAAGGAAATGGTCACACAGCCGTAGAGGCTAGAATGTCCCCAGTACATTGGTCAAGCTGGAAGCTTCTTCTGATTCACATAGCCACAAGGGCTGGCGATCCCAAGATCCACAGGTCAGACGGCAGGGCTCTTGCTCACAGGTTGCAAAGACCAACAAATCCCAAAAGACAGATGAATCACAAAATTGGAAGAAAAAATGGCAGGTAAGCTGCTAGCCGAAGTGCCAAGAATTGGAGGTTAGACGAACAGGAGCCAGCTGCAGGATCCAGAGCAAGCAAAAGCCCAGGAGCCTTGGCAGAAAGTCCACCTATATTTGAAGCAGGCCACACTCCCTAGGAAACTCCCTTTCAACTGATTGGCTACTCACAGCAGATCCCATAATGGAAATGATCACATCATATAAAACCTCATCACGGAAGTGATCACGTCATCATGTTGTTGTTGTTGTTAGGTGCCGTCCAGTCGGTTCCGACTCATAGCGACCCTATGCACAACAGAACGAAACACTGCCCAGTCCTGCGCCATCCTTAAAATTGTTGTTATGCTTGAGCTCATTGTTGCAGCCACTGTGTCAATCCACCTCATTGAGGGTCTTCCTCTTTTCTGCTGACCCCGTACTCTGCCAAGCATGATGTCCTTCTCCAGGGACTGATCCCTCCTGACAACATGTCCAAAGTATGTAAGATGCAGTCTCGCCATCCTTCCTTCTCAGGAGCATTCTGGCTGCACTTCTTCCAAGACAGATTTGTTCCTTCTTTTGGCAGTCCACGGTATATTCAATATACTTCGCCAACACCACAATTCAAAGGTGTCAACTCTTCTTCAGTCTTCCTTATTCATTGTCCAGCTTTCACATGCATATGATGTGATTGAAAATAACATGGCTTGGGTCAGGCGCACCTTAGTCTTCAGGGTGACATCTTTGCTCTTCAACACTTTGAAGAGGTCCTTTGCAGCAGATTTACCCAATGTAATGTGTCTTTTGATTTCCTGACTGCTGCTTCCACGGCTGTTGATTGTGGATCCAAGTAAAATGAAATCGTTGACAACTTCAACCTTTTCTCCATTTATCATGATGTTGCTCATTGGTCCAGTTGTGAGGATTTTTGTTTTCTTTATGTTGAGGTGTAATCCATACTGAGGCTGTGGTCTTTGATCTTCATTAGTAAGTGCTTCAAGTCCTCTTCACTTTCAGCAAGCAAGGTTGTGTCATCTGCATAACGCAGGTTGTTAATGAGTCTTCCTCCAATCCTGATGCCCTGTTCTTCTTCATATAGTCCAGCTTCTCGTATTATTTGTTCAGCATACAGATTAAATAGGTATGGTGAAAGAATACAACCCTGCGCACACCTTTCCTGACTTTAAACCAATCAGTATCCCCTTGTTCTGTCCAAACAACTGCTTCTTGATCTACGTAAAGGTTCCTCATGAGCACAATTACGTGTTCTGGAATTCCCAATCTTTGCAGTGTTATGCATAGTTTGTTATGATCCAGACAGTTGAATGCCTTTGCATAGTCAATAAAACACAGGTAAACATCCTTCTGGTATTCTCTGCTTTCAGCCAGGATCCATCTGACATCAGCAATGATATCCCTGGTTCCATGTCCTCTTCTGAAACCAGCCTGAATTTCTGGAAGTTCCCTGTTGATATACTGCTGCAGCTGTTTTTGAATGATCTTCAGCAGAGTTTTGCTTGCATGTGATATGAATGATATTGTTCTATAATTTCCACATTCGGTTGGATCACCTTTCTTGGGAAAAGGCATAAATATGGATCTCTTCCAGTCAGTTGGCCAGGAAGCTGTCTTCCATATTTCCTGGCATAGACGAGTGAGTACCTCCAGCACTGCATCTGTTTGTTGAAACATCTCAATTGATATTCCATCAATTCCTGGAGCCTTGTTTTTTGCCAGTGCCTTCAGAGCAGCTTGGACTTCTTCCTTCAGTACCATAGGTTCCTGACCATATGCCATCTCTTGAAATGGTTGAATATCAACTAATTCTTTTTGGTATAATTCTTTTTGGAATACTCTGTGTATTCCTTCCATCTTCTTTTGATGCTTCCTGCATCGTTTAATATTTTCCCCATGGAATCCTTCACTATTGCAACTTGAGGTTTGAATTTTTTCTTCAGTTCCTTCAGCTTGAGAAATGCTGAGCATGTTCTTCCTTTTTGGTTTTCCATCTCCAACCCTTTGCACATGTAATTATAATACTTTGTCTTCTCTAGAGGCCCTTTGAAATCTTCTGTTCAGTTCTTTTACTTCATCAGTTTTTCCTTTTGCTTTTGCCACTCGACGCTCAAGAGCAAGTTTCAGAGTCTCCTCTGACATCCATCTTGGTCTTTTCTTTCTTTCCTGTCTTCTCAGTGACCTCTTGCTTTCTTCATGTATGATGTCCTTGTTGTCATTCCACAACTCATCCGGTCTTCGGTCACTAATGTTCAATGCGTGAAATCTATTCTTGAGATGGTCTCTAAATTCAGGTGGGATAAACTCACGGTCATATTTTGGCTCTCATAGACTTGCTCTGATTTCCTTCAGTTTCAACTTGAACTTGCATATGAGCAATTGCTGGTCTGTTCCACAGTCAGCCCCTGGCCTTGTTCTGACTGATGATATTGAGCTTTTCCATCATCTCTTTCCACAGATGTAGTCAATTTGATTTCTGTGTGTTCTATCTGGCGAGGTCCCTGTGTATGTATGGTCACCATTTATGTTGGTGAAAGAAGGTATTTGCAAAGAAGAAGTTGTTGGTCTTGCAAAATTCTATCTTTCGATCTCTGGCATTGTTTCTATCACCAAGGCCATATTTTCCAACTACTGGTCCTTCTTTGTTCCCAACTTTTGCATTCCGATCGCCAGTAATTATCAATGCATCTTGATTGCATGTTCGATCAACTTCAGACTGCAGCAGCTAATAAAAATCTTCTATTTCTTCATCTTTAGCCCTAGTGGTTGGTGTTTAAATTTGAATAATAGTCGTATTAACTGGTCCTCCTTGTAGCTGTATGGCTATTGTCCTATCACTGACATCGTTGTGCTTCAGGATAGATCTTGAAATGTTCTTTTTGACAACGAATGCAATACCATTCCTCTTTGAGTTGTCATTCCCAGCATAGTAGACTATACGATTGCCCGATTCAAAATGGCCAGTGCCAGTCCGTTTCAGGTCACTAATGCCTAGGATATCGATGTTTATACGTTCCATTTCATTTTTGATGATTTCCAATTTTCCTAGATTCATACTTCGTACATTCCAGGTCCCGACTATTAATGGATGTTTGCAGCTGTTTCTTCTCATTTTGAGTCGTGCAGCATCAGCAAATGAAGGTCCCGAAAGCTTTACTCCATCCACATCATTAAGGTCGACTCCACTTTGAGAAGGCAGCTCTTCCCCAGTCATCTTTTGAGTGCCTTCCAACCTGGGGGGTTCATCTTCCAGCAGTATATCAGGCAATGTTCTGCTGCTATTCATAAGGTTTTCACTGGCTAATGCTTTTCAGAAGTAGTCTGCTGGGTCCTTCTTCCTAGTCTGTCTTAGTCTGGAAGCTCAGCTGAAACCTGTCCTCCATGGGTGACCGTGCTCGTATCTGAATACAGGTGGCATAGCTTCCAGCAGCACAGTAACACACAAGCCCCCACAGTACGACAAACTGACACGTCATCATACGACTGCCAAACTACAGTATAACTGCCAAACCCCTGAGAATCATGGCCCAGCCAAGGTGACATACATCCTTAACGATCACACTCCCTCTCCCCTTCTAGAACTACTTCCCGCCCAGTCTTAGGTGCACATACCTCTCTCATTTATCATATTTATATATCTGCAGTCTAACTTCTAGTAAATTTTTTTATTACCCATACCGAATCTTAGCTCACATAAAGGGGTGTCAGTGTCTTTCATATATTCTGAATTTTATTAACCATAGAAATAAAATCTGGGCCATGAGAATTGATTTTAGTTTTAATAAAGAACAGAAATTCTTAAATTAGAATTTCAAGTTGTAATCGTGCTGAGAAAATTGAGATATATACATAAATATGTATATTTAGAGAGATATATTTTTTATTTATAGATATTAATATACATTTAGTGAAAAATGATTTTCCTGTCTATATATGTATTTTTTTTATATGTATATATGCATACCAAAAAAACCAAACCCAGTGCCGTCGAGTCGATTCCCACTCATAGCGACCCTATAAGACAGAGTAGAACAGCCCCATAGTGTTTCCAAGGAGCACCTGGCAGATTTGAACTGCTGACCCTCTGGGTTAGCAGCCGTAGCACTTAACCACTACGCCACCAGGGTTTCCGTATATATACATATATACATATAAACTCTGTATACGTACATATGTATAATATATATGTATACTCTGTAAACATATATAAAGAGAACTAGTTTCTCATTCAATCTCTCTCTATACATGTATTTAAAAAAAAAAAAAACATTGCTTTCACATTGATTCTGACTCATAGTGATCCTATAGATCAGAGTGTAACTGCCCCATAGGGTTTCCAAGGAGTGGCTGGTGGATTTGAACTGCTGACCTTTTGGTTAGCAGCCAAATGCTTAATATCTGTGCCCCCAGGGCCCTCTCTCTCTCTCTCTATATATATATACATGTAATGACTTCTTGACATTTACACAATTTATACACGAAACTATACAATTCTATAAAAAGATGCATTTCAATAGTAATATTTTTCATGGTAGAAAACTCGGTAAGTGCACAAAAAGCACACAGAATAAAGAAAAAAACTGACCGTAATGATATCACTCAGAGATAAAGTTCAATTTAACATTCTAGTTTATACAATTTTAGTACTGTTCCACATACCTACATTTGTTTTTGCTAATTTAGACACCTGAAGGAGGTTTATAATTATTAGCAGGTAGACTGAGGGTGAGGCCAACAAGTTGTCATACATTGTTAGATAGTATTTTAGTTATGTACCAACTTGGCTAGGTCATGATTCTCAGTATTATATAATTATAATCCATTTTGTGATCTGTTATAACTTCTCTCCATTTTGTGATCTCCCATAAGTAATATAATGTAATCATCTCCTTAATGTAATCCGATGTAATCAGTCAATCAACTGTGAGGAAAATTTCTTCTGGGGTGTCGCCTGAACACAGTATGTATATGGACACTCTGTAAAGCTTGTTTGCTTGCTCAGGATCCTGTTTCCAGCGCATCATCACCTGACTTCCAATTTTGCAGCTTGTCTTGACCCAATTGATTTGGGATTCACCAGCTCTACAGCCCTCTGAGCTCGCAGCCAGTCCTCTGACCTACCGACTATGGGATTTGCAGGCTTCTGCAGCTCTGTGAGCCAGAAGCCTGCTGTCTGACCTGCTGATTCTGGGTTTGTCAGCTCCTGCAACCACTTGAGTCAAGAGATGCCTCCAGCTGACACCTGACCTATGGATGGACTTTAAGACTTGTTAGCCTCCACAACTGCAAGAGCCATTTCCTTGAGATAAATCCCCCCCTTTCTCTTACTTATATATAGTTTTGGTTCTCTCCAAAACCCAGCCTAAGACAGAGAAATCTCTAATAATGATATTAATTTTAGAGACCTTGTGCTGTGGCAAATACTGCTGATTAGTTAACCAATACCTTTACAAACACCACTTTTCCTTAGCCTTCTAAAAATGGAGATTCTAAACACTAATGCTAATTTTTTCTTCAATGATATTCAATGAAATATGCTTGGGCTCATTGAAAAATTTATGTTTTGCTGAAAAAAGGACAGAAGTCATGGGCAATGTCCCTTCCCTGTTTTTCCTGCCTTGAGTATGAATGCAATGACACTAATTCTGAAGTAAGCCAAATTGTTATGCGTAGTTGAATGAAAAGAGTCTGCACATAGGGCATTAGTGGTATGACTGAGCAGCTGAACCAATTGCAGCATACTCTTATGTCCAGACTATTGTTCAGCAAGAACAATTATCCATTCTTTTGATTGTACACTGTAATTTGGGCATTTTCTTATTTGCAGTTGGAAGCAAATTTACCCAGTAAGAACTGATTCTTGGAATAGCAAATAACAGACCCTAAAATATGATGTTAGGTGATTGGAGGTGACAGGGAAGTGAGCAGAGCAGACTTAAGTTTTTCAAGGTAAAAATTTGTGATCTCTCTTAAGTGCATTGACTAGTGAATTATAGTGTTGCTTCCTGTAACCAGGACGTGGACTGTGGACTAACCTGGACTAGAGAGTTAAGAGAAACGGTGGAAGAGAAAAGTTAATGGCTGGCTCTGTAGCCTTTTCTCAAGCTTCATCTGATGATTTGGTCCTTGGTGAATTCTCTTGCAACACTAACTCAAGGAACTGGTAGTAGATTACCTATACTGGATCCAAGGTAAATGAGAATTTGGTCAAATGCTATATATTCAAAAAAGCTTTTTTTTCTTCCTCATTGAGATTGAGTAATAATCAATGGTATCTGCTCTTTCATATTGGTCATCTGTGGTGGAACCATGGCCAAGATGCAGATTTTCATAAAAACCCTAAAAGGGAAGACCATCACTCTGGAGATTGAACCCTTGGATCCAATAGAAAATATAAAGGCCAAGATCCAGGATGAGGAAGAAATTCCTCCTGATCAGAGTCTAACCTTTGCTGGCAAGCAACTGGAAGGTGGACCTACCTTGTCTGACTACAACATTCAAAAAAGAATCCATGCTTCATCTTGTGTTGAGACTTTGTGTTGGTGCTAAGAAAAAGAAGAAGATTTCTTACACTAATCCCAAGAAGAATAAGCATAAGAAAAAGAAGGTTAAGCTGGCTGACCTAAAATACTACAAGATGGACGAGAATGGAAAATTCAGTTACCTTTGTTGGGAGCGCCCTTCAGATGAATGTGGTGCTGGAGTTTTTATGGCCAGACACTTCGATAAATGTTATTATAGCAAGTGTTGCCTGATCTATTGCTTCAACAAACCAGGAGACATGTAATTGTGTATGGGCTAATAAAAGACATGAACTAAGAAAATAAATAAATAATCACTGTTATCGATGAGATGGAAACCCTGGTGGCATAGCGGTTAAGTGCTATGGCTGCTAACCAAAATGTTGGCAGTTTGAATCCACCAGGCACTCCTTGGAAATTCTACGGGGGCAGTTCTACTCTGTCCTATAGGGTAGCTATGAGTCGGAATCTACTCGATGGCAATGGGTTTGGTTTTTTTTTTCTGGTTATTGATGAGATAAAGCTGCCCCAAAGAATTGGGACTAATGCAGCACAGCTGAGGAGCCTATGCTACTAGATAATCAAGAACACTTGGAGGGATGGTGTAACTATCTAGTCATGTGATTCACCAGGAAGAAAGTATCCCAGAGCTGATGGCTTCTCTTAGCTTAGGTTGTTCCATCCACATTGTCTTGTCTCTCATGGGATGCATGTCCTGAGAGAGGAATGTCTGAAAACCAAAAGTTACGTCTGGAAATCCCAAGACTTCTGGTGTTGTTGCTGGGCCTGCTCTGTTATTGCCCACCCTCTATCCTTTTTTAAAAAATCAAATAAACTTTGTGCTCAGTGAAGCTTATTATGCCTCATTTGTGGAAAAATTCAAAAGATTCCCAGGTGATGGTTATCTCTTAATAATTTTTAGCAATGTCTTACAAGAGACAGGTAAACTCAGATGAGAGGTAGTCTGTGTAAAAGCAGAAAGGGTAGAAAATGTAGCTTTTTAAAAGTTGAATTTTAAGATTCCTGAATCTTAAATGTTGGAGAAAACAACTTTTCTATTCCAGGTTGAAACTGATACAACCAGAGGCAGCAAAGCCTCAGCTATAGCAGGATTTTAAATTGGGATCTTAAGCACATGGGGTCTCCATGAGTCAGAATCGACTGAATTCAACTAACAAAAACAACAAGAAGCAAAAATTAGGATTAAGGTATTACCTTCCTACTAAATCCTAGATTTCTAAAGGGTACCTAGTCAATGGATATTAAGCAAAAGAATATGATAGATAGATATAATGGCCTGAACGTGAAAGACAAAATTATTCAGGTTTATTGACTGAATGTGTTTAGAAAAGATCGTGTTTGTGGATACTTGGAAATGACTTGTCATTGTTGTTGCTGTTGAGTCAGCTCTGAATCATGGCTAACCCATGTAGAGCAGAAAAAAATGAAGTCTGGTCTTATGCCATCTTCATGTTATTGATATGCTCAAGTCCATTGTTGTAGGTACTATGTATTTTGAGTGCCTTTCAACCTGGGCAGCTCCTCTTCTGACATATATTGGATAATAACCTGTTGTGATCCACAGGGTTTTCATTAACTAATTTCCACCAGGCCTTTCCTTCTAGTTTGCCTTAGTCTGGATGCTCTGTTGAAATATATCCACCATGGGTGACCTTCATGGTATTTGAAATACTTGTGGCATAGCATCCAGCATCATAGCAACATGTATGGCAACTGACAGATGGGTAGTGGTAGAAATGGCCAGGCACGAGTAAAATGGAAGCGTACTTATTTGGGACCAGTGGAAGGAGGAGACTATAATACCAAAATCACCAAACCAGGTAGCAACAACCTGTGACTAAGGTATTTTCTAAAGAAAATTTCAGTTTTGGCAGTTTAAAATTTTAGGTATAAGTGGGCCCTGAGGTGGTGTTCAGACAGAACAAGGGAATACTGCATGGTTTAAAATTGGAAAAGGTGTGGGCAGGGTTGTATTCTTTTATCTTATTCTTTAAATCTATATGCGGAACAAAAATCCAAGAAGCTGGGCTATATGAAGAAAAACGTGGCATCAGGATTGGAGGAAGACTCACCAACGACCTGCAATAGGCAATTGATAAAACAACCTTGCTTGCTGAAAGTGAAGATGACTTGAAATACTTACTGATGAAGATAAAAGGCCTTCAGTATGGATTACACCTGAATGTAATAAAGAAAATAAAAATTCTTACATCAGGACCAATAAACAACACCATGGTAAATGGTGAAGAAAGTGAAGTTGTATAGGACTTCATTCTTTTTGAATCCACGGTCACTGTCCATGGAAGCAGCAGTCAAGAAATTAAATGGCATATTGCATTGGGCAAATTTGCAGCAAAAGGCCTTTTTAAAATCTTAAAAAGCAAAAACGCCACTTTGATGACTAAGGTGTACCCTGATACAAGCCATAGTATTTTCAATTGCCTCAGATGCGTGCAAAATCTAAACAATGAGAAAGGTAGATAGAAGAAGAATTGACACATTCAAATGGTGATATAGGCGAAGAATATTGAATATACCATGAACTTCTTGAAGAACAAACAAATCTGCCTTGGAGGAAGTACAGCCAGAATGCTCCTTAGAACTGAGGATGGTAAGACTTTGTCTCCCTTACGTTGGATGTATCATCAGGAGGGACCAATCAATCACTGGAGAAGGAGATCATGCTTGGTAAAGTAGAGGGTCAACGAAAAAGAGGAAGAACTTCAGTGAGATGGATTGTCATAATGGCTGCAGCAATGGGCTCAAACAGCAAAGATGATGAGGATGGCACAGGTTCGGCAATGTTTCATTATGTTATACATAAGGTCACTATGAGTCAGAACTGACTTGATGGCACCTAACAAAAATAGCAACAACGTAAGTGGACATATCCAGCAAGAGCTGGATTTGTTAATTGTAAGCAAGCTTTAAGTTTCTGAAAGGTAAAAGTTTGTAAATGTCAAACAATAGACGGTAGTTAAAATCAAGATAATGTATATATTCTGTGAAAGTGTGTAGTTTGGGAATAATGATAATGGGAAACTGGAGAATGTAAAAATTTAAGGTGCAAGTAAAGGAAGTTATT
Organism: Elephas maximus indicus; assembly: GCF_024166365.1. Lineage (NCBI taxonomy): Eukaryota > Metazoa > Chordata > Mammalia > Proboscidea > Elephantidae > Elephas > Elephas maximus. Next base: position 41,040,609 of record NC_064829.1, on the reverse strand, counting down.
GGGGGGGGGGCATGTAAAACACAGCCTGAAGATACAGGAAGAAGTGAGCATATTGGATCAGAAAGGGCGCAAAAGGTAAACAGTATTCCCCTATTTGTGTAAAAAAGTTATTAAATTTCTTGAAGGTTGGGCACTAAGGAGCTGGTGTAAGATTTGTTTTTTCACTGATGTTATTTTTATAGTTTAGTTTTAAAAACTTATTTTAACATATGTAGGTATTACATTTTCCATAAGAATAAACTTATAAAAATAAAAGAAAAACACAAGTACAGGAATTGATCTGGAATAGACAGACTATGTCATTCTCATGTATAGGACGGAAGAGGATGATGAATGCAGTGTATGTAATTTTCTGGAGGAAGAATGGCAGAAATTTCAGGATGTTTGTGCTGGAAGTCTCACTTTACTTCTTCAATGATTAGTAAGGTGGTTAAGGGGTTACAAGTTATGTAAAGAGCTTGAGGTGAGTAGTGGTGGTAAGAATGAGAAAGGGAGCTAAAAAGGGAGAAGTAAAATAGTTGTTGAGCAGTGTAGGGTGCTCAGCTGACGATGAAAACAATGACTTGAAGCAGCACTAATGCAAATATGGTTTGCTCTTAAAGAGACTTCTATTATTCCAAAAATTCAGTGGATATGTAGCTTTTTCTGCGTTTCCTTTTCCTTTTCTTTTATTTAACATGGAACACTAATGTAGGCCAACTTTACGAGTATAGTATTAAAAATATATATTATAGTTCAGCTGATGTAATGTGTTTATTATAGATAGAGCAACCCTTTTATCCCAAATGAATTTGCTAGGTGATATATGCTTTGTCCTTGTAAATCAAGTATTTCTGCCAATGAACATTGCTGTGGGCAAAATAGATTACCCAAAATAAATGAAATTCTCTCTCTCTCTCTCCACACACACACACACACAAACACGATTTAGATATATCTTTGACGATATTGAGAATTTACAAATAGAAACCCAAGTTTGTCAGGGGCAAACTTGACTGTTTACATATTCCCTAGGCTGTCATTACTTATACTTCTGCCATTTCAGGTTGTAACTGAATTTATCTACTGCACTTCATTAGTGGCCTAATAGTACACAATGCTTTTCTGAACCTTCAATGCCGTGATGATTCAGGGTTCTTGCGACATTACTGCCATTGCTATATTTAGGATTATAAATTTAGTATATGAGACTATTTATTTTTTCATGCTCCTGTTCAATTAAAGTAATGTGCCACTAGGCGAAGAGTGGTTTGGGAGCAGGAAAATGATGTGGTTAGAGCTGTGCTTTAGGAACGTTAATCTGTCAAAACTATGGGGTACAGAATGGCATCTACATGACTTGGCAACAGATTGGCTGCTGAGCAGAGTCGGGTGGCAGTGGTGGAGCAAGAGGTCTTTAAATATGGCTCTGCATCTTTTTGACTCTGAATTTTGGGGGAATCTTTAAATGTGAATCCAAGGTCTTGACCTGTAGGTACTATGAATATTAGTTTCTATTACTTGCAAAAGAAAGTGGAGGAATATGAGATTTGAAGAAGATTATTCGATGATTTGTGTGTTTTTTAAATGTATTCAATTTAAGCGTTTGTGGAGGAAATCAGAGTTTGGAATTTAGTTTGACAGAGCCTGCAGATACTATAGGAGGAGGAAATGTACAATAAAGTAGAGTAAAATATAATACTGAGGCTTTAGTGTGAGACCAAGAAATCATACAGAAAATGTAGTTGAAAGGATGGCACCTTTTTATGTACTAACTTCCCCATTAGCCAGCTGCAGGCCTTTCTCCCATGCTGGTTCCTCCTTATCATTTGAAACTGGCTGGTGATCAACACTTGGGAACTATCAGAGTTCATCCACTAGTCCCTTGCTTCCACCCTATGGTTTTTCTGGTTCGTCCCTGGCTAAGTCCTTATTGCTTAGGGTCCACAAGTATCTCAACCTTGTGAACTCAGAATGATGTCTTTTGTGGCACTGAGTATTCACGGTCTGTTATATTGGTAAATAATCCCTCTTTCTGGAATTTCCATGTACCTCCCATACACGTTGTTGCTGTTGTGTGCAGTTGCATTGATTCCAGCTCATCATGACCCTATATGACAGAGTAGAACTGCCCTATAGGGTTTCCTAGGCTGTATAGGATCAGATCTCCAGGTCTTTTCTCCTGCAGAGAAACTCAGTGGGTTTGAGCTGCAACCTTTTGGTTAGCAGCTGAATGCTTAACCATTGTGTCATCAGGGCTCCTTCAACACTTATTACTAGTACCTAATGGTCTTGAATGGAATCATTCCGTAGCAACTGATTCAATATATATTAATTGTTTAACTAAGGAAACAAGAAAACGAACACTAGCATGTCTTAAAAAAAGAAAGGAAGGACTCAATAAAGGTAAGAGCAGGAAGTAATGAAACAACAGAGAGAATGAAGAAGATCAAAAGGCTGGTCCTAACAGAAGAAAAACAATATAGAAGAGTCAAACATAAACAATATTTGGCACCAAAATGGAGACACATTAAATACAGTAGAGACTCATTTCTTTTAAATATAAAAACATGTTTATTTAGGTGTCTCTATCAAAAAAAAAAAAAAAAAAAGGAGCTGTGGTGGCATAGTGGATAAGAGCTCAGCTGCTGACCAAAAAGCTAATCGTTTGAACCCACCAGCTGCTCTTTGGAAACCCTATTTTTATGAGACAGTTCTACTCTGTTGTATAGGGTCACTATGAGTCGGAATTGACTTGATGGCAATGCGTATTAAAAAAATGAAGAATTTTCTGGCAAAAATTTAGAGATAATGGAGTAAATTAACTGCAAAAGAAAAACGGTAAATCTGTATGGACCAAAAACAAGCACAAATTTAAATTGTTTTGTCAAAATTCCTAATCCTAAAAAGAAATCATGCTCACATAGTTTTACCAATGCACTTTTCCAAACTGATTCAAATTATTTAGAAGAAGAAAGACAGTAGCTTAACTCACTTTAGAAACCTTTCCTTCTAATTAAGGATGATTTATGTACATTTAAATGCATACATCTTAAGTGTACACATAGTTTTAATAAACTTTAATAAACAACAATCAAGATATGAATCATTTACATAATCTCAGAGAGCTTCTTTGTGTCCCCTTCTAGTCATCCTCAACAACTTCAGATAACCACTGTTCTGATTTCTATAACTACAGATTAGTGTTGCTGTTACTTCATGTAAATGGAATCATACAGTATATTCTCTTTGTGTGTGTGTGTTCCAATAAAACTTTATCTATGGACATGGAATTTGAATTTCATATAACTTTCATGTATCATGAAATAATTATCCACTGAATTTTTTACTGTGATAAAATATATATAACAAAACATTTGTCATTTCTACCATTTTATGTGTGCAATGCAATGACATTAATTATGTTCACCATGTTTTGTAGCCATCCCCACTACCTGTTTCCAAAAGATTTTCACTATTGGCTACAGAAACTCAGTACCACTTAAGTAATAACTCTCCATTTCCCCCTCCCACTCACCCTGGTAACCACTAATAAATTTTGGTCTCTATGCATTTGCCTATTAGATGTTTCATATAAGTATGGTCATACAATATTTGTTCTTTCGTGTCTGACTTACTTTACTCAGCATAATGTTTTCAAAATTCACCCATGCTGTAGCATGTATCAGAATTTTATTTCTCTTTAATGCTGAGTAATAGTTCACTATATGGATATACCACATTTTGTTTAGCCATTCATCTATTGATGGAAACGGGTTTTTTCTACTTTTTGGGCTATTGTGAAGCATGCTGCAATGAACATTGGTGTACAAATATCTGACTCCTGCTTTCAAGTCTTTTGGACATAAACCTAGGAGTTGAATTGCTGGTATCTTAGTTACCTAGTGCTGCTATAACAGAAATACCACAAGTCAGTGGCTTTAACAAAGAGAAATTTAATCTCTCACAGTTTAGGAAGAAGTCCAAATTCAGGATGCCAGCTCCAGGGGAAGACTTTCTCTCTCCGTAGGTTCTGTGGGAAGATGCTTGTCATCAATCTTCCCCTAGTTTTGATGACTAATGGAACAGGAACCACAGTGGCACAGTGGTGAAATGCTTGACTGTTAAACAAAATGTTAGCGATTGGAACCCACTAGTGGCTCTGGGGGAGAAAAATGTGGCACTCTGCTTTGGTGACGATTACAGCCTAGGAAGCTCTAGGGGGCAGTTCTACTTTGTCCTAGCAGGTTGCAATCAGTGAGAATTTATTTGATGGCAATGGCTTTGGTGGTCTGAATGACTAATGACTTTGAATATCTTTTCATGTACTTACTGGTCATTTGTATATCTTCTTTGGTAAAATGTCTATTCAAGTCCTTTTCCCACACAGTAAGATGTTATTATATTTGTTTTAAATGTCAGTTTTTCTTTTTAAAGAAATTAAGAAAAGGAAAAAAAAGTTTTTTACATTTACTTAATTATTTATCATTTCTGGTTTCCTTTAGATTCTTTTTTCCATCTGGTATCATTGCCTTTAAGTGTGAAGAATTTTCTTAACATGTTTTCTGATGAAGTTCATCTGATGGCAAATTCTCTCAAACCTGTTTTTCTAAAATTGTCTTTATTTTAACCATGTTTTAGAAGGATAGTTTTGTTGCGTATTGAATTCTGTATGACAGTTGTTTTTTTTCTTTCAGTATTTTATAGATGACATTCAATTTTATCCTGCACTTCATTATTTCTGATGAGAGGCTAGTCTGATTTAGCCTCATTTTTTTCCTGCTATTTGATAAATCATTTTGTTCTCTAGCTGCTTTTAAAATTTCTCTTTGTTCTTTACAAGTTTGACTCTCATGTACCTAGGTTGGTTCTTTACCCTGCCTAAAGAAGAGGGACTATGTGAAGAACTTGGCATCAGGATTGGAAGAAGACTCATTAACAACCTGCAATATGCAAATGATACAACCTTGCTTACTGAAAGTGAAGAGGACTTGAGGCACTTATTGATGAAGATTGAAGACTACGACCTTCAGTATGGATTATACCTCAACATACAGAAAAAAAAATCTTCACAACTGGACCAATAAACAATGTCATGATAAATAAAGAAAAGATTGAAATTGTCAAGGATTTCATTTTACTTGGGTCCGCAATCAACACCCATGGGAACAGCAGTCAAGAAATCAAATGATGTATTAACATTGGGTGATTCTGCTGCAAAAGACCTCTTCGAACTGTTGAAAAGCAAAGATGTGGTATTTTCAATCTCCTCATGTGCATGTGAAAGCTGGACAGTGAATAACGGAGACCAAAGAAGAATTTATGTCTTTGAATTTTGATGTTGTTGAAGAATATTGAATGTGCCATGAACTGCCAGAAGAATAAACAAATCTGTCTTGGAAAAAGTACAGCCAAAGCACTCCTTAGAAGCAAGAATGTCAAGACTTAGTCTCACTTACTTTGGATATGTTATCAGGAGGGACCAGTCCCTGGGGAAAGACATCATGCTTAGTAAGGTAGAGGGTCAGTGGAAAAGAAGAAGATCCTCAATGAGATGGATTGACACAGTGGCTGCAGCAGTGGGCTCAAACATAGCAACAATTGTGAGGACAGTGCAGGACAGGACAGTGTACGTAGGGTTGCTATGAGTCGGAACTGACTAGATGGCACCTAACAACAACAACAGGGTTTGCTCAGTTCGTTAGATGTGTAATTGATATTGCTCACCAAATTTTGCAAATTTATGGCCATGATTTCTTTTATTATTTTTTCTATCCAGGTCTGCCTTCTCTTCCTCTGTGACTTCGACTGCATATATATTAAACCAGCTGATATTGTCCTACAGGTGACTAAGTCTCCGTGAACTTTTTTTCTTCAATCTTTTGCCTATTTTTCATATTGAAATATTTATATGGATCTGTCTTCAAGTTCACTAGTCCTAACTTCTGCAGTCTCTGTTTTGCTATTAAGCCTATCTGAGATTTTAATTTCAAATAGCAAATGTTTTGGTTATGGAATTTCTATTTTTTAATAAAGTTTTCAGCTCTCAATTGAGATTCACCATCTGCTCACTCATTAAAACTTTTAAACATTTATCTTATTTATAACTAGCTACTTTAAAGTCATTGCCTACTAATTCCAACAACTGGGTCATCTCCTGAACTCTGTTTTAGGTTATGGTTCTTAATACTAACATGGGGACTTTTTGCTTGCTCCAATGAATACTCAAGGTTCAGTAAGGTCTCTCAACTCTGGCTAAGTTGAAATTCAAGCACTGTATGTCTCTGGTGTTTCAACTAAGCTCTTAGTCCAAGAAACTGCTCTCAGCTAGGTCTACTGGAGTCTTTCACTTAATGTGCACAGCATAGTTCTTCACTCAGGACCTTCGATGAACCAACACACAGACTTCTGCCTCCTCCATGCAGCTCTCTGGTTTCTGCTCCCTTGGTCCACAAATTTAATTGTTTCAGCAGCCTCAAACAATTTCTGACTTCTCAAATCAATGAAGCTTGAGCTTCACCTCCTTGTGACACGGTAGGGAAAGATCTCGGCAGTGAGCTCGGCAAATATGCAACTCACCTCACAATTTTCCCTTCTCTCATAGGTCATGGTCTTGCTTTGCCTGCTTTGTAATATCCCAAAAGATAAATCCCTCCTATATTTTGTTCAGCGTATAGTTGTTTCTGCTGGAGGGCAAGAATTTTAGTAGTTAGGCCATTATGGCTGGAAGCAAGAGTCCCTAAGGTGATATACTTTTAACAAATACTTATCTATAAATGTTTCTTAAAATATACAAATTCATTTGTGTGTTGGGGGTCACCGAGACCACCTTCAGTTTCAATGATTCACTAAGAGGACTCACGGGACTCAACATAAACTCATACCCATGGCTTTGATATATTAGAGAGAAAGGATACAAATCAGCAAAGAAAAAAGACCTTGGGTGAAGTCTGGAGGATACAAGGCACAAGCTTCCAAGAGGCCACTCCCATCAATGAGATATGACAAAAAAAAAAAAAAAAAAAATGTGTGAAATACTGTCTACCAGGGAATCTCATTGAAGACTCAGTGCCCAGGACTTTTACTGGGGGCTGGTCACATAAGCACCTTAGATCAGACTAAATTCCCAGAAGGAAAACTGATGTTCAGCATAAACCACATTGTTTTTGCAAATATCTTAGGCATGATGAACCACCTTGTCATTTTGGGAATGGTGAAAATCCTTCTGAAATGTTAGTTCTCAGACATAAGCCAAGGCCAAACTTGCAAGCTGGCCTTTCTAAGGAAATAGTCTCAGGCCTGCTATGTTAGCACTTTTCTGCACTATTTGATATCTCTAATTCACTTCCCAAAGAGATATAGAAGTTAATATGACCTGCTTGTTTCATGAGCAATGCCCACCGATCTTGTTTCGTTTCTGTTTCCTCTGCATGGAATTTTATGTTTTTCTAAAAAACAAAATGAAGCAAATATTATTATTATTTTTTTAAGTAATAATAAAATATGATTAAACAATTGAATCTCTCCCTCTCTATATGTATAATGTGTACATATCAGTTACTTTTATCTCATTCTTTCATTCTATTGGATTTTCTTCTTGAAGTTCATGTTTTAAAAATGTTAATATGTGTGATAGTGGTAAACTTTCTTAATCATTTTCATCATAACGTGATTTATTTTGACTTCCTTCTAGAATCATAATTAGTAGGGTATGAAAGTTTAGGTTGATAATTTGCATACTATTCCATTTTCACCTGCCATGATTGAGCTGATAAGAAATTGGCTGTGGGTATAATTATTGTTCTTTAGTATAAGTTATCAGTTTTTTTTCCTCTGGATGTTTTTAAGATTTTTCTCTTTATTTTTGATATTTTGCAGTTATACTTTAAGTGTATCTATGTGTAGAGGTATTTCTATTATTCCTTAGTTCTCAGAAAGTCCTTTTGAATGGGGTACTAGTGAATTTTTTTGCTTTTCCCTCTTAAAATATTGCTTCTCTACTAATTTCTCTGTTTTCTTCTAGAGCAGAAGCCGGCAAACTAAGCCCATGGGCCAAACAGTCCTAGAGCCTGTCTTTATTGGAGCACAGCCACATCTATGTGTTTATGTGTTATCTGTGGCTACTTTTGTACTACAATGGCAGAATTGAGTAGTTGCAATGGAAACTGTCTGACGTGCAAAACCTGAAATGATTACTTTCTGGTTCTTTACAAAAAGTATTTGCTGACCCCTGTTCTAGAGCTCCTACTATATAAGTGTGTTAAAACAATTATTTTCCCTATATCTTTTAACTAATTCTTCATATTTTTAATGATGTTCCATTTCTTATATGTTCTTGGCTTTCCAATTTATTGATTCCCTTCAGACCCCCAGCCTAGAGTTTATTCATGTTTTGCATTTAAAAAATGTTTTACCATTATCTTCTCATTTCTAAGATTTTAATTGAACTCATACAGACTATTTATGAATCATTTCTCCTTAACCTATTTCAGAGTTTATTGTATATTTTTATGGATATAATTCCTTTAAACTTCATGAGGATAATAATATTTGTCTGTCTTATTTTTTTGCTGTATCCCCAGCACCTAGAATTGTGTTAGGCACTGAATAGGCATTTCATAGATATTTGTTGAGTACCATTTAGGATTCTAAATATACTTATTTGAACTATTTTGTCCAAGTCATTCTATTTTTTATGTCATCTGTCTTTCTAATTGTTAGATTTCCTTATGTGTTTTAGAATTTTGATTTGCAGATTTGTCTTTTGAACTCTGTAATCACACAATCTCTTCCTTTTTTCTCTCCTAGAAGTTTAGCAGAGATACAGCTATCTAACGTAAGCCTTTTATTGGTGCTTCAGATTTCATGCTCCATGTAATATTGGAAACATCTCAAAGAGAGTGCTGATCCAGAAGGCAACTTAGCTTATTCCTGGTCAAATGGTCATGATTACCTATGTTCTCTTGCCCTCTATAAGAACAGAGCCATAGACCCAACCAGTGGTTAACAGCTTTTATTTTCAGTACTTGCTCATAAATCGGATAATGTATAGGCAAAGAGTTCCAGAAGTAACCTAGCCTGGTCAGTGACTCTTGAAGAACACTCAATCATTATTCAATACCACTGAATTTCCTGTTGGGTTCTGGAGACCAAGAAGTCCACAACTTCTAGCCCTGGCACCATTTTGCATCTATGTTCTGTTTAATCTCCTCAGGATATCTAGCCTGTTTGTGAGGCCAGCTGTGTATGTTTTAATTTTTCTCTTTTATTATAACCTGTGAATTGTGTAAATATATCATGCATCATTACCCTGATTTTTTACTTTGACTTGCTTGCATCTACAATCTGTGTGCTCTTGATGACATGAAATATAGTTCTACCCCAAACTTTCTCTTAAATTTGAAACTCTACATCCTCTCTTCGATAGATTTCTGTTAGATATTTCAACCTAAATAAGCCAAAACGGGAGTATTAATTCCTTCCTGAGCCCTGTGTCTCCCATCTCAGTGAAATAACACCCATACTTAATTGGATCAAGCAAAAAACTTGTAGTCATCCTTGATTCCTCTCTTTCTCTTACGCCCCACATCAAATCCATCAGGAAATTCTCTTGGCTCTATCTTTAAAATTATAATCACAACCTGACCATTTATTCCCATGGCCATGGCTCAGGGATGTTTAATCCACCATAATCTCTCACCTGGACAGCCTTTAACTCATTTTTAGTTTTCTTTTCTTGACCCAGGGAGCTTCTTATCCGCACAACTGCCAGAGTGTTACTTTTTAAATGGAAGACAGCTTATTATTCCCCTGCTGATAACCTTCCGATTGCTTCATGTCACACTTAGAATAAAATTCAAAGTCCCAGCTGAGGCCTGTATAATTTGGCCCTGGCTGTCTTATCTAAAATCTATAGAATTTAGTCCTGGCTACTCATTCGATGTTATTTTCAGCACTCTTGTCCACTCACCAACCTTTAGATACACTGCCCTAATTTTGATTCCTAAAACACACCAAGTTTTGTGTTTTCTCTACAACACACGTTTCACCACTGAAAATTAGCTTTTATTTGATAATGTTGTTAGTATAGTGCAAAGTTGCATTGAGTTTATATGTGATTTTTTTTTTTTTTTTCCTGAGTAAAAGGAGTCAAAATAGCAGGAGAAGAATTCTATCTACTGCAGCAGGAAAATGAGAAACCCTAGTTCAGCTACTACACTGAGAGTAAGAAGTTGCTCTAAGAAAAAACAAGGCCGTTGGTCAAGTATCCCCTAACCAGAGAGGTGTATACCCTATGTGGGTTGAACTGCACTGCCTCCTATGTCACTTAAGGCAGGATCTAAGTGCTCCCATACACTTAGAGCTTCATTTCCTTTTGCATTGTCTCCACTCTTGCCAGCCCTGTTCTGATATTAAACTTTGTTAACCATTTTACAACCTGTTGCTTTTGTGCATTTTCAATGTCTGCTATGATAGCCTCCTGTCACACTTAGCTACCTGCCTGGGTGATCCAACTGATAGTACCAATACCTGTTTATGTTCTCTGGTCCCAAAACTATAAAGAGTTTTTGTGATCTGCACTTAATTTTATGTTGCCCTTTACCCCCAATTAATTTTAGTACATATTTTTGCAGAAAGTGGTTTCATCTTCCATCCCAGGATGCTGTTGTCAGATGCCATCAAGTCGGTTCCGACTCATAGCGAGACTACATACAACAGAACAAAATACTACCCAGTCCTGTGCCATCCACACAATCATTGTTAAGTTTGAGCCCATCATTGTAGCCACTGTGTCAGTCCATCTTATTGAGGGCCTTCCTCTTTTTCCTGACCCATCTCACATATCCGAAGCATGTGAGATGAAGTCTCACCATCCTCATTTCCAAGAAGCATTCAGTCTGTACTTTTTCCAAGACAGATTTGTTCTTTCTTCTGGCAGTCTGTGGTATATTCAGTATTCTTCACCAACACCATATTCAAAGTCTTCCTTATTCATTGTCCAGCTTTCACATGCACGTGAGGTGATTGGAAATACCATGGCTGAGGTCAGGTACACCTTAGTCCTCAGAGTGACATTTTTGCTTTTCAACACTTTAAAGAGGTCTTTTGCAGCAGATTTGTCCAATGTAATACATCGTTGGATTTCTTGACTGCTGCTTCTATGAACACTGATTGTGGATCCAAGTAAAATGACGTCATTGACAACTTCAATCTTTTCTTTGTTTGTCATGGTTATTATTGGTTCAGTTGTGAGGATTTTTGTTTTCTTTTGTTGAGGTGCAATCCATACTTAGGGCTGTGGTCTTTGATCTTAGTTAATAAGTGCTTCAAGTTCTCTTCACTTTCAACAAGCAAGGTTGTAGCATGTGCATATTGCAGTTTGTTAATAACTCTTCCTCTAATCCTGATGATACATTCTTCTTTATACAATCCATGTTCTCAGATTATTTGCTCAGCATACAGATTGAATAAGTATGGTGAAAGGATACGACCCTGACGCACATCTTTCCTGATTTTAAACTAGGCAATATCCCCTTTTTCTGTTCAAATGACTGCCTCTTGGTATATGTACAGGTTCTTCATGAGCACTTCTAAGTGTTCTAGAATTTCCATTCTTTGCAGTGTTATCCATAATTTGTTAGGATCCGCAGTCAAATGCCTTTGCATAGTCAAATAAAACACAGGTAAAAATCTCTCTGGTATTCTTTGTTTTCAGCCATGGTCCACCTGAAATCATCAATGATATCCCTCATTCCACAGCCTTTTCTGAATCTGGCTTGAATTTCTGGCAGTTCCTCATGGATATACTGCTGAAACCACTTTTGAATGCTTTTCAGTATTATTTTACTTGTGTGTGATATTAATGATACTGCTCGGTAATTTCTGCTTTCTGTTGCTTTGCCTTTCTTCAGAATGGGCACAAATATGGATCTCTTCCAGTCAGTTGGCTAGACCAGGCAAATTTCCTCCTAATTTCTTGGCATAGGCAAGTGAGCACCTCCAGTGTTGCCTCCGTTTGTTGAAAGATCTCGACTGGTATTCTGTCAATTCTTTATTGTTGACCAATTACTTCAGTGCAACTTGGACTCCTTCCTTCAGTACCATCGGTTCTTGATCATATGCTACCTCCTGAAATGGTTGAGTGTCAACCAATCCTTTTTGGTACAGTGACTCTGTGTATTCCTTGCATCTTCTTTTGATGCTTCCTGGATCGTTCAATATTTTCTCATAGAATTCTTCAATATTGGAACTCGAGGCTTGAATTTTTCCTTCAGTTATTTCAGCTTGAGAAATGAGAAATGTGTTCTTCCCTTTTGGTTTTCTAAACCCAGGTCTTTGCACATTTCATTATAATACTTTAATTTGTCTTCTTGAGCTGCCCTTTGAAATCTTAGGTTCAGCTCTTTTACTTCATTTCTTCCTCTTCACTTTATCTACTCTATGTTCAAGAGCAAGTTTCAGAGTCTCTTCTGACATTCATTTTGGCCTTTTCTTTCTTTCCTGCCTTTTTAATGACCTCTTGCTTTCTTCATGTATGAAGTCATTTCACAACTTATCTGGCCTTCGGTCATTAGTGTTCAATTTGTCTAATCTATTCTTGAGATGGTCTCTAACTTCTGGAGGGATATACTTACTGTTGTGTTTTGGCTCTTGTGGACTTGCTCAAACTTTCTTCAGCTTCAACTTGAATTTAGTTATAAGCAATTAACCATCTGTTCTGCAGTCAGCCCCTGGCCTTTTTCTGAATGACGACATTGAGCTTCTCCATCATTGTAGTTGATTTGATTCCTGTGTAGTCCATCTGGTGAGTTCCACATGTATAGCTGCCATTTACATTATTAAAAAAAGGTATTTGCAATGAAGAAGTCATTGGTCTTGCAAAATTGTATCATGAGCTCTCTGTCATTTTTTCTATGACCAAGGCCATCTTTTCCAATTACTGATCCTTCTTCTTTGTTTCTGATTTTCACATTCCAATCACTAATAATTATCAATGCATCTTGATTGCATGTTTGATCAATTTCAGACCGCAGAAGTTGGTAAAAATCTTCAATTTCTTCATCTTTGGCCTTAGTGTTTGGTGCATAAATTTGAATAATAGTCATATTAACTGGTCTTCCTTGTAGGGGTGTGAATATTATCCTATCACTGACAGCATTGTACTTCAGGATTGATCTTGAAATGTTCTTTTTGATGATGAATGAGATGCCATTCCTCTTCAATTTGTCATTCCCAGCACAGTATAACACATGATTGTTCGATTCAAAATGGCCAATACCGGTCCATTTCAGCTCACTAATGCCTAGGATATTGATGTTTATGCATTCCATTTCATTTTTGACAAATTCCAATTTTCCTAGATTAATACTTCATATATTCCACTTCCCAAATATTAATGGATATTTGCAGCTGTTTCTTCTCATTTTGGGTCAAGCCGCATTAGCAAATGAAAGTCCCGAAAGGTTTACTCCATCCACGTCATTAATACCAACTCTAATTTGAGGAAGAAGCACTTCCGTAGTTGTGTTTTGAGTGCTTTCCAATCTGAGGGGCTCATTTTCCGGCACTATAGGGTCACTATGAGTTGGAATTGACTCAGTGGCAATGGGTTTGGTTTTTTTTGGTTTATATCAGACCATAATCTGCTGTTAATAATAAGGTTTTCACTGGTCAATTTTTTCCAAAGTAGACCACCAGGTCCTTTCTAGCCTGTCTTAGTCTGAAAGCTCTGCTGGTATTTGAAATCCTGATGGCAAACCTTCCAGTATCACAGCAACATGCAAGCCACCATAGTACGAAAAACTGACAGATACGTGGTGCATCTCCAGGATTAATACATAAAAATGGTAGGAGCACCCATATCCTCCTGTCCATGGTCCTTGACATTTATTGTTCCCCTAAACAATGACACTTTTTCACAGGTAGCCTCATGACTTGCTCCCTCACGCCATTCAAGTCTCTCTTCAAATGGCACCTTCCCCAGAATCCTTCCTAAGCAACACATCTAAAATAACACTCTCCTTCATTACTCTCCCTCATCCTCTTCTAATTTTCTTCTCAGAAGCTGACATGTATACTCTTGTGTATATGAGTTAAGTGTCTGTCTACCACACTAGAATCTAAGCTCCATCAGTACAAAAATTTTTGATCACTTCAATAAAAATATTTGGCACAAAGAGTTCAGTAAATATTGGATGAATGAACAGTTTCCTCACGTAGTAATTACTTTTACCACAAATTATTTTTGATCCAAGCTACTTTGAGAAAATAATTTCCCATTTTCTACTACATATAAAAACAACACATTTTAAATCTAAGTGTGAAAGTAATTGTATGAGCTAATATATTCAGCTACAGGCCAAGGCTAATAACTTAAACATAACTGCTAGAATTATTTCAACTATAAAAAATTGCCTTAGGATGTTAAATGTTGTCATTAATAACTTCAAGACAATAAATTAAAGCTCTGTGGCATAGTTGGAGTGCTAGATGTTTAAATCTGGAAAATTTAATTAAATACAAAAAGAAAAAAAGATGCCGTCCTGTCGATTCCGACTCATAGCAACTTTACAGGACAGAGTAGAACTGCCCCATAAGGTTTCCAAGGCTGTGAACCTTTATGGAAGCAGACTATCACTTCTTTCTCCCACAGAGCAGCTGGTGGGTTTTAGCCACCGACCTTACAGGTAGCAACCCAGCACTTAACCACTGAGCCACCAGACTCCTAGTGAATACACGTATTTGTTAGTTGCAACTTTTACGTATGTTCCAGTGAGATAGTTGAAGGATCAATACTAGGTGACGTAAACATTTAATCTCTTGAGTAATTTGTTGCTTTCAGTATTGTGATTTTTGCAACTTATTTTCTTTAGTCCCTTATTTATCTTCCTTATTCTTCATGTGTCAGGTGGAACAATGAGCTCTTATTTCCCATTTGTAACCACTGGTGGGAATTAAAGTTTTGGCCCTTACTGAACAGGATTAGAGCAGTCTTGAAATTTTCTGTCCTATTAGCATATTCCTTGAGCTAGAAAGACTTCTATGGGGCGATGTTGGACATGGAGGTGCAGGGCCAAGTTTGGAGTGGGTGGAAAGCAGAGGCAGGAGAGAGAGGACATAGGAATTGAAACCACTGGGACAGCTTTACTGTAGAACATCTTGGTTCATATATTCACAGGTAAAACATTTCCTATATAATGTGATACTTTGAAGACTTATTGTAATCTTGAAGAATAAGTAGAGTGCGCACATGGTTGTTTAGTACAGAAAAATTCTAGTATTAGTATTATACAAAATGGGATAGATTATAGTTTGGAATGATTTTAATATATTTAGAACTATTCTTCTAGCACAGAAACCCACAGTATGTTTTCAAATAACTTAATATACACTGTTCATCTTTTAGAAAATGTACTCTTAGGCAATAGCTTTATTATCAAGGCTGCCAAACAACCTAACTCTGAGAGATTTGAGAAGAGTATCCCTTATTTTTCCCAAATTTGGAGGCAGGGAATAGTCTTTAAATTACAGACCTCTTTTTGCTTCCCGGATTCTAAAATAAACAGTAAGCCAAAACAGTGAATGATTCTTTACTATAGCATTTATATCTGTTTTCATGAGAGGTTGTAGGTATGGGGACTATGTCTTTAGTAGGCTGAGAGTCTGCTACTTTCTAATATCAGGATCAATTCTAGGACCCTATATTCAGCTTTAAACAAACCAAAACCAAGTCTGTTTCTGTCGAGTTGATTCTGACTCAAAGTGACCCTATAGGACAGAGTAGAACTGCCCCATAGAGTTTCCAAGGAGAGGCAGGTGGATTCAAACTGCTGACCTTTTGGTTAGCAGCCGTAGCTCTTAGCCACTGTGCCACTAGGACTTTAGTCAATGTTATTTTATGGACAATATCCAAATGTGCTCTGACAGTGCTATGGACAATATTGTCTTAGAGAATAGAAACTAAGGTTCCCCCAAATCCTTTAGGTTTTGATACTGATAGCTTGTCAATGACATGAATTTCATAGGCTGCATCTTTATTGAGCATTCCCTTCATATTCACTGTTGATTTATTTTTATCTTGTTCTGACTAATTTCTCACAATAAATTAGCAATAATCAAACTTTCTTGTTATTATTATATCTGTTATGGTGATCTGTGATCAGTGATCTTTGATGTTACTATTTTAATTGCTTTGGGGTGCCACGAACTGCATCCATACAAGACAGCAAACTTGATAAATGTTGTATGTGTTCTGACTGCTCCACTGACCAGCCGTTCCCCTATCTCTCTCCCTCTCCTCAGGCTTCCCTATTCCTTGAGACATGAAAATATTGAAATTAGGCCAGTTAATAACCCTACCAAATGAAAAAATCAAACTCGTTTCCATTGAGTTGATTCCAACTCGTGGCTACCCCATTGTACATAGTAGAACTGCCCCATAGGGTTTCCAAGGAGCAGCTGGTAGATTTGAACTGTCAACCTTCTGATTAGCAACTGAGCTCTTAACCGCTGCACCACCAGGGCCCCAATAACCCTACAATGGCCTCTAAGTGTTCAAGTGAGAGAAAGAGTCGTATGTCTCTCACTTTAAATCAAAAGCTAGAAATAATTAAGCTTAGTGAGGAAGGTGTTTCAAAAGCTGAGCTAGGCCAAAAGCTAGTCTCTTGTGCCAAACAGTTAGCCTAGTTGTGAAGGCAAAGGAAAAGTTCTTGAAGGAAATTAAAAGTGCTACTGCAGTGAATACACAAATAATAAGAAAGCAAAAATAGACTTATTGCTGATAGGGAGAAAGTTTTAGTGGTCTGGATAGAAGATGAAACCAGCCACAACATTCTCTTAAGCCAAAACCTAATCCAGAGCAAGGCCTTAATTCTTTTCAGTTATCTGTGAAGGCTGAGAGAGGTGAGGAAGCTGCAGAAGAAAAGTTTGAAGTTACCAGAGGTTGGTTCATGAGGTTTTAGGAAAGAAGCCACCTCCATCGCATAAAAGTGCAAGATGAAGCAAAAAGTGCTAACGCAGAAGCAGCAGCAAGTTATCCAGAAGGTCTAGCTGAGGTAAGTGACGAAGGTGGCTACGCTAAACAATAGATTCCCAGTGTAAACAAAACAACCTTATATTGGAAGAAGATGCTACCTAGGACTTTCATAGCTAGAGAGGAGAAGTCAATGCCTGGCTTCAAAGCTTCAAAGGACAAGCTGACCCTTTTGTTAGGGGCTAATGCAGCTGGTGACTTTATTCATTTTGGTTTAAAAAAATTTTTTTTAAATTGTGCTTTAGATGAAGATTTACAGAGCAAATTAGTTTCTCATTAAAAAATTAATATATATATTGTTTTGGGACATTGTTGCCAACCCCATGACATGTCAACACTCTGACCTTCTCAACCTTAAGTTCTCCATTTTCACTTGTCCAGCTTTCCTGGCCCCTCCTGTCTTCTCGTCCTTGCTCCTAGGCTAGTGTGCCCATTTAGTCTCATATACATGGTTGAGCTATGTGTATTATTGTTTGTTTTATGGGCCTGTCTAATCTTTGGCTGAAGGGTGAACCTCAGGAATGACTTCAGTATTGAGTTAAAAAGGTGTCTGGTGTCCATACTCTTGGGGTTTCTCCAGTCTCTGTCAGACCAGTAAGTCTGGCCTTGTTTTGTGAATTTGAATTTTGTTCTACATTTTTTTCCTGCTCTGTCCAGGACTGTCTATACAGCTGGTGACTTTAAGCTGAAGCCGACGATGTTCACTCACCATTCTGAAAATTCTAGAGTACTTAAGAATTATGCTAAATGTACTTTGCCTATGCTGTATAAAGGAGCACCTGGTGCTCCTTGGAAACTCTGTGGGGCAGTTCTACTCTGTCCTATGGGGTCACTATGAGTCAGAATTAACTCGACGGCAGTGGGTTTGGTTTTCTTTTGGTACGCTCTATAAATGGAACAATAAAGCATGGATGACAACGTATCTGTTTACAACATAGTTTACCGAATATTTTAAGCCCACTGTTGAGATCTACTGTTCAGAAACAAATATTCTTTTTGAAATATTACTTCTCATTGACAATGTACCTGGTCACTGAAGAGCTCTGATGAAGATGTAAAAGATTAATGTTGTTTTCATGCCTGTTAATATAACATCAATTCTGCAGACCATGGATCAAGGAGTAATTTTGGCTTTTGAGTGTTATTATTGAAGAAATAAGTTTTGTAATTCTATAGCTGCCATAGATAGTGATTCCTCGATGGATCCGGGAAAAGCAAATTGAAACCCTTCTGGAAAGGATTCATCATTCTAGATGCCATTAAGGACATTAGTGATTCATGGGAGGAGATCAAAATATCAACATTAACAAAAGTTTGGAAGAAATTGATTCCAACCCTCATGGATGACTTTGAGGGGTTTAAGAATTTAGTGGAGGAAGTAACTGCAAATATGGTGGAAATAGCAAGAGAACTAGAATTAGAAGGGGAGTCTGAAGATGTGACTGAATTGCTGCAATATCATGATAAAATTTGAATGGATGAGGAGTTGCTTTCTATGGATGCGCTAGGAAAGTGGTTTCTTGAGATGGAATCTACTCCAGGTGAAGATGCTGTGAACGTTGTTGAAGTGATAACAAAAGATTTAGCATACTACGTAAACTTAGTTGATAAAGCGGCAGCAAGGTTTGAGAGCATTGACCCCAATTTTGAAAGAAGTCCTACTGTGGGTAAAATGCTATCAAACAGCACCACATGCTACAGAGAAATCATTTGTGAGAGGAAGAGCCAATCGATGTGGCAAACTTCACTGTTATCTTACTTTAAGGAATTGCCACAGCCACCCCAGCCTTTAGCAACCACCACCCTGATCATTTGGCTCCATCAACATCAAGGCAAGACCCTCCACCAGCAAAAAGACTACAACTCGCCGAAGACGCAGATGATGGTTTGCATTTTTTAGCAATAAAGTATTTTTTAATTAAGGTATGTACTTTGTTTTTTTAGACATAATGCTATTGCACACTTAGTAGACTACAGTATAGTGTAAAGGTAACTTTTATATGTGCTAGGAAATGACAAATTTTGTGTGACTCGCTTTATTGTGATATTTTCTTTATTGGGGTGGTCTGGAGCCAAACCCACAATATCTCTGAGGTAAGTCTATAGTTTTAACTTCAACATTTTAGTCTTTGATCCATTTTGAGTTAGTTTTTGTGTAAGGTGTGACTGTATTTTTTTGTGTATGGGTCCTATTTCATGTTTCTGCAAATGGATATCCAGTTTTGCCAGTAACCCCCCCCCCCAAAAAACAACCAAACCCAGTGCCATTGAGTTTATTCCAACTCATAGCGACCCTATAGGACAGAGAAGAACTGCCCCATAGAGTTTCCAAGGAGCACCTGGTAGTTTCGAACTGACAACCCTTTGGTTAGCAGCCATAGCACTTAACAATTATGCTACCAGGTTTCCAGTTTTGCCAGTACCACTTGTTAACGAGACTGTTTCTTCTGCATTGAATGGACTTTGAACCCTTGTTGAAAATCTAGTATGGATTTACTTCTGGGTTCTCAATTCTATTACAATGGTCTATGTGTCTGTCATTGAACTAGTACCAGGTTGTTTTGATTACTGTGGCTGTATCGTATGTTTTGAAATCAGGTAGTGTGAAATCTCCTACTTTGTTCTTCTTCAATTTTTCTCCGGGGATTCGGGTCCCCTTTCCTTTCCATATAAAGTTAGTGATTAGTTTTTCTGTTTCAGTAAAGAATGTTAGAATTTGTTGGGCAAGCTTTTGATAAAGCTGCCCAGAGAGATTTGAGGTTTTATCTTTGATGAAGTCTTGGATTGTAGGTATTCTACAAGTGTATGGATTGAGAGCAGATCAATTTGCTTTGTAACAGATGGGATGAGTGATATTTTATGAAGCAAACAGAAGGGAGCTTGCCTAGATAAATAACCAGCCACACCCTTACTCACAGAGGTGACCAGAGGGTTATCTGTGGAAACATTTAGCATCTAGACTCATTTATGATTTACTTTAGAAAACTGTAATGGTAATCTTTAGCACGTGAAAAATTTAGGATTAAACTCCCAAATTTTACATCACTGATGGCAGGCAAAATAGTTCTGATCTAGAAATATTTTAAATCATATGTCATTACAGAAAACATTAGTAAATATCTTTTGGAACGTCTATTTTCTTGTGGTACATCAGTATGAATTACTGACAATACAAAAATGAATTAAGTTGCTGTATGAAGTAATTTGATGTAAGCAAATTGAATTTTTGAGACTGTCTTCCAAAGACAATAATTTTTAATTTATAAAAATTGATATCATGCCACTCTTTCAGATATAATTATATATACCAGTTCCAATTATCTACAGAGGGCCCTTCTAGTCCATCTTAATAAAACATCATTATAAATAAATAGGAAAATTCAGCTAATTCTCTATGGCAAGTATGGTAGGCATTTAATTATCTTAAAAGTGACTTTAAGTAATTTGGGTATAAGTTTAAAAAGAGCCTAGAACACTCTTCTTGGAAATCTAATTCTTGAAAAGCTCTAAGACTGTCAGGAGGTATATTAAAATAGCATGGACAGTCCTTAAGGACTGAGTGGAGAGAGAATGATTGGGAAGAGAAAACCAAGAACAACCAGAAGACAAGTGGATGGTTGAAGTACTTTCATATAACCAAAGCCTGTCTAGATTTCAGCAAATATCTTTCTGTTATCTTTACTCACTATTTCCCTTCTTTCTAAATAACTTCTAATGTAAACTTATTTTTTTTACTGCTCTTTGAAAATGTTTATTTTGCTATATTATACTTGAATTATAGTTTTGCAAGGAAAATAATTTTATTTAGGTTATTATTTCCTCTCTGTACTGTTAATATATTATTCCATGCTTTCTCTTTTATTGTTGCTATAGAAATAACTGCTATTTCAGTTGGTCTACCTTGGTAGAAAATTTGTCTTTTCTATTTGCTAATAAAATTGTCTTTTCTGGAGGCAGGGCCAAGACGGCTGACTAGGTAGAAGCTACCTCGGATCCCTCTTGCAACAAAGACTCGGAAAAACAAGTGAATCGATCACATACATGACAATCTACGAACCCTGACCATCAAACACAGATCTAAAGAGTTGACCTGAGTGACAGAGACTCAGCCATTGCAAGCAGGCTGCACACTGACATGGCTAATGAGAGAATGAGCAACCACAGGGAAGCAGCGACTGTTTTTGGAGCCTGCAGCCAGCGTCCCAGTCAGAAAACCTTGGCGCCGGGCTTTGGACTGGACGCAGGGGAGCTGAGCACAGCATCCTGAGACGGCGCAAACACAGGACGCAGCCCTAGTCACCTGAAGAGACCTCAGGGGAAGCCCATCCAGTGCACATAGGCAGCACAGCAACGCGGCTGACGGGAGGAGAGGTCACTGGGCGGCAATGACTGGTTTTGGAGTCTGGAGTGCGGCCTCCCAGCCAAAGAACCTTTGCGCTGGGCTTTGGACTGGGAGTGGAGGAACTGACCACGACTTCTGAGACAGCACAAGCACAGGATGCGGGCCTGACCCTCTGGGGCAATCTCGACCCAGCCAGTGCACA
Organism: Elephas maximus indicus; assembly: GCF_024166365.1. Taxonomy (NCBI): domain Eukaryota; kingdom Metazoa; phylum Chordata; class Mammalia; order Proboscidea; family Elephantidae; genus Elephas; species Elephas maximus. The sequence continues at coordinate 41,019,054 of NC_064829.1, read as the reverse complement.
CAGGCTACACGCCCCTCGGGAATCTCAGATAAAACAGTCATCACCAAGCAAGATAAGTAACCTTGTCTATATCCCTGGGTGCTACTTTCTCCTATATATCTGACGCCTCCCCTCCCCTTCCCAGGCGGCTTCTTTAACATTGGAATTTCCTGGGCCAGAGAGTGAAGTGCTCTGTGGTTTCTTTTCTTTTCTTCTTTTTTTTTTTTGGTCTTTTCCTAACCCATTCTCCTGGCCTGAGAGAAGCAGCTACAAAAAACCCAGGGACCAAAAATCCTTTCCTGAATTCCCGAAATTGGACTAAAAATAAAGAACCAGCTCCAGCCAAGCATATGACATCCACACTCTTGGGCCTTCATCCCTACAGGGAACAAGGTGGCTATTATAATGCAAACGCAATTCTGATAGTGATCTGACTGTAATTGTTTTAGCAGATTACTGGAAACACAAGTTTCCCAGGTCTGATATCTCTACCTATTAAACAGAGCCCTCACTGACCCACAATGGGGAACTGAGGGCTGAAGCTCCACCCAAACCACCTAGCTTCCTGCCATAGGGGTCTGAGGATAGTGACACCTACCAATCTGTAGAGGTACATGCATTGGGTGCCTAAGGTACAGCTGCAGAGCCCACCCACCAAAGTGCTTTAGGATTAGAAACACACCTACCTCACTGGCACTTGGGGGAAGCCTGTCAGCACCCTGCCACCCCGGAGTGTGACCCCCTGCTGCTACTAGAATCTGGTGCACACAACTATCACCACTACTCCTCTAAGTGAATAGGTGACAGTCTACACCACACACTTGGTGACCCAAAATCAGATTCTACTCAAGAATAGTGAATGGACTCTCAGGCTTATATATCTGGTAATGGCGCAAACCAGCTGGTAATAGGACATAAGTGAGTCAAAGGCTACAACAATCAAGACAGCACAATCTAGTAGCCCATCTACATATACTGAAAGAAAACAAAACAAGATAAGGCTCAGTGAGCAAATATAAAATAAATCATTACAATATCTTATAGATGGCTCGGAGACAGCAGTCGATATCAAACCACATAAAGAAGCAGACCATGATTGCTTCTACAACTCCCCAAATTAAAGAATCAAAATCTTTCCCAAATGAAGATACAATCCTGGAATTGCCAGATGCAGAATATAAAAAACTAATTTACAGAATGCTTCAAGACATTAGGGATGACCTCAGAAATGAAATAAGCCAATCTACAGAAAAAGCCAAGGAACACACTGATAAAGCAGTTGAAGAAATCAAGAAGATTATTCAAGAACATAGTAGAAAAATCAATAAACTGCAAGAATCTGTAGAGAGACAGCATTCAGAAAACGAAAAGATTAACAGTAAAAGTACAGAGTTAGACAATGCAATAGGAAGTCAGAGGAGCAGACTCGAGGAATTGGAATGCAGAGTGGGGGAGATGGAGGATAAGGCAATTGACACTAATATAAAAAAAATATATAGTTGAAGAAAAATCAGATAAAAGAACTAAAAAAAATGAAGAAACCCTAAGAATCATGTGGGACTCTATCAAGAAGAAGAACTTGTGTGTGACTGGAGTTCCAGAACAGGGAGGGATAACAGAAAATACAGAGAGAATAGTTGAAGATCTGTTGGCAGAAAAGTTCCCAGACATCATGAAAGATGAAAGCATATCTATCCAAGATGCTCATCGAACCCCATATAAGATTGATCCAAAAAGAAAATCACCAAGACATATTATCATCAAACTTGCCAAAACCAAAGATAAAGAGAAAATTTTAAAAGCAGCCAGGGATAAAAGAAAGGTCTCCTTCAAGGGAGAATCAATAAGAATAAGTTCAGACTACTCAGCAGAAACCATGCAGTCAAGAAGGCAATGGGATGACATATATAGAGCACTGAAGGAGAAAAACTGACAGCCAAGGATAATATATCCAGCAAAACTCTCTCTCAAACATGAAGGTGAAGTTAAAACATTTACAGATAAACACAAGCTTAGAGAATTTGCAAAAACCAAACCAAAGCTACAAGAAATACTAAAGGAAATTGGTCAAAAAATCAATAATATCAGATACCAACACAACACAAGGTCACAGAACAGAAGATCCTGATATCAACTCAAATAGGGAAATCACAAAAACAAATTAAGATTAATTAAAAAAAAATGCTCAAAATAGGGAATCATTGAAGTCATTATGTAAAATATCACAATAATCAAAAAGAGGAACTAAATACAGGAGACATAGAACTGCCATATGGAGAGGAAAACAAGGCAATATAGGACGATACAAGTTAGTTTTTTACTTAGAAAAATAGGGGGAAATATTAAGGTAACCACAAAGAGGTCTAACAATTCCATAACTCAAAATAAAAACAAGGAAAACACAATGACTCAGCAAACATAAATTCGACTACTACGAAAATGAGGAACACACAATTTACAAAGAAAAACATCTCAGCACAAAAAAGCAAGTGGAAAAATGAAATAGTCAACAACACACACATAAAGGTATCAAAATGACAGCACTAAACACATACTTATCTATAATTATGCTGAATGTAAATGGACTAAATGCACCAATAAAGAGACAGAGAGTCTCAGACTGGATAAAGAAACACGATCCATCTATATGCTGCCTACAAGAGACACACCTTAGACTTAGAGACACAAACAAACTAAAACTCAAAGGGTGGAAAAAATATATCAAGGAAACAGCAAGCAAAAAAGAGCAGGAGTAGCAATATTAATTTCTGACAAAATAGACTTTAAAGTTAAATCCACCACAAAGGATAAAGAAGGACACTACATAATGATCAAAGGGACAATTGACCAGGAAGATATAACCATATTAAATACTTATGCACCCAATGACAGGGCTGCAAGATACATAAAACAAACTTTAACAGAACTGAAAAGTGAGATAGACACCTCCACAATTACAGTAGGAGACTTCAACACACCACTTTTGGAAAAGGATAGGACTTCCACTAAGAAGCTCAATAGAGACACGGAAGACCTAATTGCTACAATCAACCAACTTGACCTCATTGACTTATACAGAACACTCCACCCAACAGCTGCAAAGTATACTTTTTTTTCTAGTGCACATGGAACATTCTCTAGAATAGACCACATATTAGGTCATAAAACAAACCTTTGCAGAATCCAAAACATCGAAATATTAGAAAGCATCTTCTCAGACCACAAGGCCATAAAAGTGGAAATCAATAACAGAAAAATCAGGGAAAAGAAATCAAATACTTGGAAACTGAACAATACCCTCTCAAAAAAGACTGGGTTATAGAAGACATTAAGGAGGGAATAAAGAATTTCATAGAATGCAATGAGAATGAAAACACTTCCTATCAAAACCTCTGGGACACAGCAAAAGCAGTGCTCAGAGGTCAATTTATATCGATAAATGCACACATACATAAAGAAGGAACAGCCAAAATCAGAGAACGGTCCCTACAACTTGAACAAATAGAAAGTAAGCAACAAAAGAATCCATCAGGTACCAAAAGAAAACAAATAATAAAAATTAGAGCTAAACTAAATGAATTAGAGAACAGAAAAACAATTGAAAGAATTAACAAAGTCAAAAGCTGGTTCTTTAAAAAAATTAACAAAATTGATAAACCATTGACCAGACTGACTAAAGAAATACAGGAAAGGAAACAAATAACCCGAATAAGAAATGAGATGGGCCACATCACAACAGACCCAACTGAGATTAAAAGATTCATATCAGATTATTATGAAAAATTGTACTCTAACAAATTTGCAAACCTGGAAGAAATGGATGCATTCCTAGAAAAACACTACCTACCTAAACTAACACAATCAGGAGTAGAACAACTAAATAGACCCATAATAAAAAAAGAGATTGAAAAGGTAATCAAAAACCTTCCAACAAAAAAAAAAGCCCTGGCCCAGACGGCTTCACTGCAGAGTTCTACCAAACTTTCAGAGAAGAGTTAACACCACTATCACTAAAGGTATTTCAAAGCATAGAAAATGATGCAATACTATCTAAGTCATTCTATGAAGCCACCATATCCCTGATACCAAAACCAGGTAAAGACACCATAAAAAAAGAAAATTACAGACCTATATCCCTCATGAACATAGATGCAAAAATCCTCAACAAAATTCTGGCCAAAAGAATTCAACAACATATCAAAAAAATAATCCACCACGACCAAGTGGGATTTATACTAGGTATGCAAGATTGGTTTAATATTAGAAAAACCATTCATGTAATCCACCATATAAATAAAACAAAAGACAAAAACCACATGATCTTATCAATTGATGCAGAAAAGGCATTTGACAAAGTCCAACATCCATTCATGATAAAAACTCTCAGCAAAATAGGAATTGAAGAAAAATTCCTCAACATAATAAAGGGCATCTGAACAGCCAACATCATTCTAAATGGCGAGAGCCTGAAAGCATTTCCCTTGAGAACAGGAACCAGACAAGGATGCCCTTTATCATCGCTCTTATTCAACATTGTGCTACAGGTCCTAGCCAGAGCAATTAGGCTAGACAAAGAAATAAAGGGCATCCAGATTGGCAAGGAAGAAGTAAAATTATCTCTATTTGCAGACGACATGGTCTTATACACAGAAAACCCTAAGGAATCCTCCAGAAAACTACTGAAACTAATAGAAGAGTTTGGCAGAGTCTCAAGTTACAAGATAAATATACAAAAATCACTTGGATTCCTTTACATCAACAAAAAGAACATCGAAGAGGAAATCACCAAATCAATACCATTCACAGTAGCCCCCAAGAAGATAAAATACTAAGGAATAAACCTTACCAAAGATATAAAAGACCTATACAAAGCAAACTACAAAGTACTACTGCAAGAAACTGAAAGGGACCTACATAAGTGGAAAAACATACCTTGCTTATGGATAGGAAGACTTAACATAGTAAAAATGTCTATTGTACCAAAAGCCATCTATACAGACAATGCACTTCCGATCCAAATTCCAATGTCATTTTTTAATGTAATGGAGCAACAAATCACCAACTTCATATGGAAGGGAAAGAAGCCCTGGTTAAGTAAAGCATTACTGAGAAAGAAGAAGAAAGTGGGAGGCCTCACTCTACCTGATTTTAGAAGCTATTATACAGCCGCAGTAGTCAAAACAGCCTAGTACTGGTACAACAACAAGGCACATAGACCAATGGAACAGAATTGAGAACCTAGATATAAATCCATCCACATATGAGCAGCTGATATTTGACAAAGGCCCAGTGTCAGTTAATTGGGGAAAAGATAGTCTTTTTAACAAATGGTGCTGGCATAATTGGATATCCATTTGCAAAAAAATGAAACAGGACCCATACCTCACACCATGCATGAAAACTAACTCCAAGTAGATCAAAGACCTAAACATAAGGACTAAAACGATAAAGATCATGGAAGAAAAAATAGGGACAACCTTAAGAGCCCTAATACAAGGCATAAACAGAATACAAAACATTACGAAAAACACGAAGAGAAACCAAATAACTGGGAGCTCCTAAAAATCAAACACCTATGCTCATCTAAAGACTTCACCAAAAGAGTAAAAAGACCACCTACAGACTGGGAAAAAATTTTCAGCTATGACATCTCTGACCAGCGCCTGATCTCTAAAACCTATATGATTCTGTTAAAACTCAACCACAAAAAGACAAACAACCCAATCAAAAAGTGGGCAAAGGATATGAACACGCACTTCACTAAAGAAGATATTCAGGCATCTAACGGATACATGAGAAAATGCTCTTGATCATTAGCCATTAGAGAAATGCAAATTGAAACTACGATGAGATTCCATCTCACTCCAACAAGGCTGGCATTAATCCAAGAAAACACAAAATAATAAATGTTGGAGAGGCTGTGGAGAAATTGGAACTCTTATACACTGCTGGTGGGAATGTAAAATGGTACAACCACTTTGGAAATCTATCTGGCGTTTTCTTAAAAAGTTAGAAATAGAACTACCATACAACCCGGAAATCCCACTCCTCGGAATATACCCTAGAGAAATAAGAGCCTTCACGCAAACAGATATATGCACACCCATGTTTATTGCAGCTCTGTTTACAATAGCAAAAAGCTGGAAGCAACCAAGGTGTCCATCAACGGATGAATGGGTAAATAAATTGTGGTATATTCACACAATGGAATACTACGCATCGATAATGAACAGTGAGGAATCTGTGAAACATTTCATAACATGGAGGAACCTGGAAGGCTTTATGCTGAGTGAAATTAGTCAAATGCAAAAGGACAAATATTGTATAAGACCACTATTATAAGATCTTGAGAAATAGTATAAACTGAGAAGAACACATTCTTTTGTGGTTACGAAGCAGGGAGGAAGGGAGGGTGGGAGAGGGTTATTTACTGATTAGTAAGTAGATAAGAACTACTTTAGGTGAAGGGAAGGACAATACTCAATACAGGGAAGGTCAGCTCAACTGGACTGGACCAAAAGCAAAGAAGCTTCCAGGATAAACTGAGTGCTTCGAAGGTCAGCGGAGCAAGGTCAGGGGTTTGGGGACTATGGCTTCAGGGGACTTCTAAGTCAATTGGCAAAACAAATCCTATTATGAAAACATTCTGCATCCCACTTTGAAATGTGGCATCTGGGGTCTTAAATGCTAACAAGCGGCCATCTAAGATGCATCAATTGGTCTCAACCCACCTGGATCAAAGGAGAATGAAGAACACCAAGGTCACACGATAATTATGAGACCACGAGACAGAAAGGGCCACATGAACTAGAGACTTACATCATCCTGAGACCAAGAGAACTAGATGGTGCCCAGCCACAACCGATACTGCCCTGACAGGGAGCGCAACAGAGAACCCCTGAGGGAGCAGGAGAACAGTGGGATGCAGACCCCAAATTCTCATTAAAAGACCAGATTTAAAGATCTGACTGAGTCTAGAAGAATCCCGGTGGTCATGGTCCCCAAACCTTCTGTTGGCCCAGGATAGGAACCATTCCCGAAGACAACTCATCAGACATGGAAGGGACTGGACGATGGGATGGAGAGAGATGCCGATGAAGAGTGAGCTACTTGTATCAGGTGGACACTTGAGACTGTATTGGCATCTCCTGTCTAGAGGGGAGACGGGAGGGTAGAGAGGGTTAGAAACTGGCAAAACGGTCACGAAAGAAGAGACTAGAAGGAGGGAGCGGGCTGACTCATTAGGGGGAGAGTAAATGGGAGTATGTAGTAAGGTGTACATAAGCTTATATGTGACAGACTGACTTGATTTGTAAACTTTCACTTAAAGCACAATAAGACTGAATAGAAATATGTTTGTGTATTTTTTCACCAAGATTAAAATAAAATAAAAAAATTGTCTTTTCTATTGTATTCTTTTATGAGAATAGATCTAGTGTTGATTTAATTTTGGTTGTGCAGTGGTTAAGAGCTTGGCTGCTAACCAAAAGGTTGGCAGTTTGAATCTAGTAGCCTCTCCTTGGAGACCCTATGGGGCAGTACTACTCTGTCCTATGTGTCTACTATGCTGACTAGACGGCAATGGGTTTTGTCTTAATTTGGATTCATGTTTTCTGTATTGTGGTTTAATATTATTCATCACTTTTAAAAATGTACTGGCATTAAATATTCAACTTTGCCTCTTTCCAATTCCCTCTGGTCTTCCTGTTAATCTTATTAGAGTTAGTCGTACCTTTTCATCGTACATGCTACATTTTCTAACTTCTTTTTTATGTATTTGATATCTTTCACTCTGTCCTGCCTTCTAGATAATTTTCTTATATTTTGGATCTTCTGTTTGATTAATTTCTTTGCACTTGTGTCTTAAGTGCTATTTAACCCTTTCATTTGATTTTTTGTTGTTATTACAATAGCTAGATTCCCCCCCAGAAATTCCACTGGTTTCTTTTCACATCAGTCTGGCATTTTTGATGGTGTCATATGGTCTTCTTTTTCATTTTCTCCTTTTTAGCATTCATAATTCAAAACCTGTTATAATCTTTGTCCTTTAAATCTGTTATCAGAGATACCTCATGTTCTAATTCTGCCGTTTGGTTTTATCTGTTGCCATTCCCCAATGTTTCCTTTTTCATGAGTTTTGTAATTTTGATTTTTGGTTATAATTAAGGCGATATCTGTGGGAATTACAGGCAGATTGGGTTTAGGATATGTCCCTTCAGACAGGTTTTGAGTTTGCTTCCGCTAGATGCCCAAGGAGTGCTAATAGCCTGGGGTCACTTTTTATGCAGTAAATTTGAATCTCTAACTTGGGTGATAGCAGGTCTGGAATTTCAGATTCCCAGAGGAACCTTTTTTCTGACCAGTAAGATTTCCTGCAGTTTCTCCAAACTAATGGGTGAATTTTTTGTGTCTGTCATGGATTGGTAGTGTAGTAGTTAAGTGCTACAGCCACTAACCAACGGGTCGGCAGTCTGAATCTGCCAGGCGCTCTTTGGAAACTCTGTGGGGCAGCTCTATTCTGTTCTATAGGGTTGCTATGAGTCTGAATCAATTCTACGGCATTGGGTTTCTTTTTTTTTTTTGTCATGGATTGAATTGTGTCCCCCCAAAGTATCTGTCAACTTAGCTGGGCCATGAGTCCCAGTACTATGTGATTGTCCACCATTTTATGTGATTTCCCTATGTGTTGTAAATCCTATCACTATGACCAAATGAGATGGATTAGTGGCAGTTATATTGATGTGATATACAAGATTAGTGTCTTAAGCCAATCTCTTTGAGATATAAAAGAGAGAAGCAATGAGAGAGACATGGGGACCTCATACCAGCAAGAGAGCAGCGCCAGAAGCACAGTGCACCCTTTAGACCTGAGATTCCTGCACTGAGATGCCCCCAAACCAAGGGAAGACTGATGACAAGGACCTTCCTCCAGAACTGTCAGAGAGAGAAAGCCTTACCCTGGAGCTGGCACCCTGAATTCAGACTTCTAGCCTACTGGACTGTGAGAGAATAAACTTCTCTTTGTTAAAGCCAACCACTTGTGGTATCTTTGTTATAGCAGCACTGGATGACTAAGACAGTGTCTACACTCTTATCGAGGATGTGTATTTTTCTTCACCATACTTAGGCTCCAAGTCTCATCCCCTGTTCACACATCACATGACCATTTAAACAGAATTCCTTTGTTAACCCTAAGATGAGACTCAGAATTCTTTTTAACACCTAAGTCTGAATTTTAGCTTAGTCTCTGTTTTTTGCTTTTGGTAACTTCCCTTACTTTCTTGAGCACTCAGGCACTCAGTGATACATTTAAAAATGTTTATTACATTTGATTTAATATTTCTGGACAATTTTCAGTGGTAGTTTTTTAGATTCTACCATATTGTTTATAATGAAAGTGAGAAGGAGGTGAAGTTTTTGTTTGTTTGTGATTCTATGTAATTACTTAGCAATTTTGCCAGATCCTCCTGGGTCTGAATGGAGGGCTGTATGGCAGCCTTTTTTTATATGTCATATGGAATATAGTGGCACCTTCTGAAGTGTCTGCTCAATTCCTGAGGACACCTTTGATTGCCTTTCTCAAACAGGAAGGGATACTCAATCGATACTTTATGATTCTGTCCATGTGCACTACTGAGCCAATGAGTTTTCCTGGACTGAGGCATGGGATTTGGACCTAGATAAGTCAATTTAATTAGAGTCCAGCTCTTCTGTCAGATGTGTAGCCTGAGGCAAGGAGAAAGCAGGGCTGCAGATAAATAGAGAGGGTCAAAGATGAGATCCAGAATTCTGGTGACTTTGCACATATGAATCCCATCCTATCCGAGTTCAGCTATAATCCTGCACTGGGTTTCTTGAGTCACCCCTGTATCTATATAAAATTTTCCATTTTTGTGTATTTGAAGTAAGTTAATAGGTGTATTAGTTTTATGTTGCTGCATAACAAATTATCACAAATGTAGCAGCGTAAAACAACATTCATTTATTAGCTCATATTCTGTAGATCTGAAGTATGGGTGAGGTCTGCTGGGTTGTCTGCTCAGGGTCGCACAAGGCTGAAATCAAGGGGTTTGCTGCACGTATTCTCATCTGGAGCTCAGTGTCCTCTTCCAAGTTCATTCAGGTTGTTGGCGGTATGTAGTGACCGGTGGTCGTAGGACTGAAGTCCCTGTTTTGTTACTGGCTGTCAGCTCAGTCCATTTTCAATGACGGACATTAGTAACTACCCACATTGCCTCCCCAGTGGCCCCCTCCATCTTCAAAGCTGATGGTGAAGAATCTCCCTTGCATCAACTCCTTCTGATGTTTCGAATTTCTGACTCCAGGAGAAGTCCAGTGCCTTAGGTCAGACTCACCCTAATTTCTCTTTTTAAAGTCAACTGTGTAACATAAACTAAGCATGGGAGCACAATTCATCATATTCACAGTCCTGAGGATTATGCAAGGTGTGCACACCAATAAGTAGGGATCTTGAGGGCCATCTTAGAATTCTGCCTACCACATAGGTAGGCATTTTAGAATTCTGCCTATCATATAGTAATTGCAATCAGTAAGTTCTAATTTATTAAGAGAAAGTTGTCAAGAATGACGTTGCTTGTAGGTAAGGTTTTGTTTTACGAGAAAGAGCCACGCATTGTTTTAATATACTCATTCAGATATTTTGAACTCTTATGAATATATATTTGCTGGTATACAAACAGTTCATTTGGTTTATAATTTAACATTGTATTGCTAACCAATCAAATTTAAATAATGAATGGAGGTAGATGGAAGAGGGGACAGTGCATTCTGGAAACTATTTTCTAATTAAAAATACAGCTTTCCTTCTGCATATATTAAGATTAAGACCTTTCTCCACTTTGCCTATCATTGCTTTCTCTTTTTCATCTTTGGCTGAAAGGATCTTATTCCAGGTTATGGCCTTGCTGATTTCCATTTCTTCCCATTAGAAAGGATTACTAACTGAACTGTCCCTTAAGGTAATAGATTTAACCTGTGCTGGCAGCTGTCCATTACCAGTGCTGCCTACAAATATCATCTGTCTGGGTCAGAGTGCTAATCTTTATCCTGGTCCCATGTTTTTAACCACATTCAGTTTCCTCCAGTGCTTGTTTTCACATAAGAAGGCAGTTGCTGAGAATAGTAAGGCCCAACTGTCTTTCTCAGAAGCCTACTTTGGAACACAGTGTATATTCATTGAAGAGCAAAGTTTAGATAATATATTTTGTGCCACCTAGTATTTTTTTTTAATTGTGCTTTAAATGTAAGTTTACAGCTCAAGTTAGTTTCTCATACAAAAATTTATACACACATTGTTATGTGACCCTAGTTGCTATCCCTATGTCAGCACACTCCTCCTTTTCACACAAGATTTCCAGGTCCATTCAGCCAGCTCCTGTACCTTTCTGCTTTCTCATCTTACCTGGGGGCAGGAGCTGCCCATTTAGTCTCATGTAAAAAAAAAAAAAATTTTTTTTTTTATCTACTTGAACTAAGAAGCACACTCTCCGCAAGTACCGTTCTATGTCTTATAGTCCAGTCTAATCTTTGTCTGAAGAGCTGGCTTTGAGAATGATTTTAGTTCTGGGTTACCTGAGAGCCGGGGGCCATGTCTTCTGGTTCCTCAAGTCTCAGTCAGACCGTTAAGTCTGGTCTCTACTTAACATTTTTGTGAGGAGGCTGGCCAATGCTCCAGAAGTTGTTTATATCAGATACAGACCCTTGGACAAATGGTTTGAATTCATCACTTGCCCCACTCCAACCCCCAACCTCAAAGAAAAGTTTTCCTTTCTTCCCTGTTTGTTCAGGTTTCTCAATACTAAAGCCACCTTAGAATCAACAACAAAACCAAACTGAACTTTGTCACGTTTATCTTTCTCCTTGTATCGTCCTAAGGGTCAACCAAAGAGAGCAAGTGATAATGATCGTAGGATATTTACAACCTCAGAAATCTCATTTTGAGACTCCTGCTGTTTTCCTGCTTAATAAAGTCTGTGCTTCTGTTTTATTCTAATCTTACAGCGGTAAGAACCTGGCTTGACTTGTTCCTACCCTTTCTCTCGCTGATAATGAGGAAAATGAGGAGTCTGGCGGGGCAATGTGGGCAGAAAAGAAAGGAAAAGGAGCTGAGAGGCGGCCGTGCGGGCGGGCGAAGGCCTGGAACGCGGAGCCCCAGACGCTCAGGCCTGAGTGGAAACGCAGTGAAGGCGGCTGGGCCGGCCCTGCGCCCCGGGAGCCCCAGACAGCGCGAGCAGGGAGGCCCGGCTGGCCGAGGCCCTGCTCCCCACGTCGCCGCCGTCGCGGTTGCCTGGACACCGGGTAACGGACTCTGGCGTCGGCCGCCGCCGCTGCGGACAAAGCGGGTGGGCAAGCGGGGCCTGCGCAAGGAGACGCGAAGAGCCGGTGAGTCGCGTTGGGACCGGGGCGCAGTGGGCGGCGCCCACTCCCTGACCGCCCGTCTGCAGCACCCTGACCCCTGCACCCGGGACCGCCCCGGCCAGGTTATACTCCATTCGTGTTCATTATCCCTGTTAGTCGCTCTTTCCGAGGGGCTCGCTCTCCTCGAGTTTGAGAAAAATCCCAACGGCTGGAGAAGGGACGGAAAGTCTCCCTCCACTGGCCGCCCAGCTGTACTTCACGTTGTCTACAGCTGCATCCTAGGACCTTATTATCCTTCTTAAATGATTATTTCTACCATTTGTTTTGCTTATAAGGCCGCCTTGTGGTGGCTCATGTATTATTCGTTTCGATTGTTCTTTATGTCTTCTTTTGATATTTCATTTTTCAAGTCAACTCAAATACTGAGCAATTTTACTAGGGGGGAGGCTGGGAATTCTGTGCTTCTTTATTTGCTCCAGAAACCCTGGTGGTGTAGTGGTAACGAGTTCCTCTGCTAACCAAAAGGTTGGTGGTTTGACTCCACCAGGCTCTCCATAGAAACCCTATGGGGCAGCTCTACTCTGTCCTATAGGGTTACTATGAGTTGGAATCGACTCCACGGCAATGCTCTTTTTTTTTTTTTTTCTGCTCTATGAAACCCCACAGGAGACGATCCATTCAAATGCCTCCGGTCCACAGATGAGGAAGGTGAGGCTCGGAGCAGAGAAGTGACTTGACCAACGTCAGAGAATTAGCAGGCTTCAGACCTAGGAGACTTTGGGTCTCCTGACTCCCAGTTGAAAGCATTTTCTGTTGTTTCTTTCTCTGCAGTCACCAGCTGCTCAGTAAATACTCATGTATTGACTTGGTAGCTTCTCACTCTCATTAGGTTATCATTATCTCTGGATTGTCTACTCTTTTTCTCTGGGCATTTTGACCCATATGTAGCTTTTTTAAGACACCTTGGCATTGTATAGATAGAGTCTTTTTTTAATTGGTCCTGCTGGGCCAATAGGTTTAGGATACCACTTACCAAATTTAAAAATTCAGAGACGAATGGTTAATTGCAAGACACATCCAACATTATTAAGGATTTTTAGCTCTTTTGGTTATTGCTGTTGTTAGGTGCCATTGAGTTGGTTCTGACTCATAGCGACCCTATGTATCACAGAAGGAAACACTGCCCAGTCCACGCCATCCTCGCAGTCCTTACCCATTGTTGCAGCCACTGTGTCAATCCATCTCGGTGAGGGCCTTCCTCTTTTCCACTGACCCTCTGCTTTGTTGATGTTGAATTATTATCTAGACATTTATGTGAAGCTAGCGCATTTCTAGGAGTCCCTGTGTGGCACAAATGGTTATGTGCTTGACTACTAGCTGAAAAGTTGGAGGTTTGGACGCACCCAGAGGCACCTGGGAAGACAGGCCCGGCAATCGGCTTCCAAAAGATGACAGCCTTGGAGACCCTATGGAGCAGCCCTACTCTGCACACATGGGGTCACCATGAGTTGGAATCAACTCAAAGCAACTAACAACAAGAGTGCATTTCTATCTTGAGTATGCAATGCTTCTCATTTTATTGTTGTATTTTTAAGGCTTTATTATGAACCATATCTGGTTAATTTCCAGAACTGCCAAAAATTTGAATTGGAATGTTGGTTTACCCATTGTCCCTGGGTTTGGTTCCATTTTGTTGGTGAGTGTCAGAGCTCTCTTTCACAAGCCAGCCTTCTCTTCTCTGTCCTAACTTCAGACTCATTTTCATTTCTCCATAGCGGTGAGTCATATTTGCATACACTCTTCTTTAGTCTTCACTTTGGATATAGACTTCATTCTCACACTGGCTTATCCCACCAGGCTACCACCATCACTTCCAAAACCTCCAGACTCAAAAATTATCAAGCTTGCATCTAAGAAGAATATTCAGGAAAAAAAAAAAGAAAAAGCCCTGGGAAGTACTCTCCTTGGCCCCAGTTTGTTCATCTGCCTGTCCTTAGAGCGTTCATGTTGGGAATGACGATATGTTATTGGTAGCATTTTGTTGAACCATATGATGGAGTGGGAGAACAATTTCTCAAAAGAAGGGCCCTATTTGTTTCAAAGGAAGGAGAGTTTCTGGGAAAAAAATAAAAATAATATTTGTCTACCTTGAGTTTATATAGGCATATGGAACTGAAGGCTAATGAGGATATTGGCTAGAAAATTCTTAAAATGCTGGAGTCCAGACAAAATGGAAAGGAAAATGATATATGATAAAGAGGGTAAAGTGGAGTGTAGTGGATTTGAGAGAATTTGGGGCTGATCAAGAAAAGAGATATGGCCCTGAGATAGCACTACACCAGATATTTATTGGGACTGAAGCATTAATAGCTGCATGTGAAGGGTGGTCCCCCAACACAAGAGGTCTTCCAGAGGGAAGTGGTGCAGGGAGCCACCAGAAGGTGAGAAGGGCATGAAGGCCCCCAGGGAAGCGGGAGCTTATGTGTGTTTGGATGACAACCTCCTCCATCAAAGTGGGGAAGGAACCATGAGGGCACAGTAGTTAATTAAGTGCTAAGCTACTAAGTTGAATGGCTGGCAGTTCCAACCCACCAACCTCTCTGTGAAAGAGAGATGTGGTGGACTGCTTCCATAAAGATTACAGCCTTGGAAACCCTATGGAGCGGTTCTACTGTGTCCTATAGGGTCACTGTGAGTCGGAATCAACTAGATGGCAACAGGTTTGGTTTTTGGTTTGGAATCTTTTCAGAAGCAGACTGCTACATCCTTCTTCCCTGGAGCAGCTGATAGATTCGAACCACCAACCTTTTGGTTAGCATTTGAGTGCTTAACCACTGTGCCATTAGGGCACTTTTGGGCTCTTAAAACTACAGGGTTTTATCTTACCTAGGATTAATTTTTTTTTTTTAGGATTAGCAGATGTTGGTGCATTTTCACAGGGCATGTGAAACAGACAGGCCCTAAGTGGCTTAAAAATATGCTTATTTTGGCTATTTTTAAAACAACTAAATGTGTGTAAATTTGAATTTGGTACCAGTGGGCTTTTTGCATTAATGGGCCTCAGCTTGCTATGAAGAAGTAAACAACCTGTGGCCAATACACAGAGACTGTTTTTTTTAATTAACTTTTATTGAGCTTCAAGTGAACGTTTACAAATCAAGTCAGACTGTCACATATAAGTTTATATACACCTTACTCCGTGCTCCCACTTGCTCTCCCCCTAATGAGTCAGCCCTTCCAGTCTCTCCTTTTGTGACAATTTTGCCAGCTTCCAGCTCTCTCTATCCTCCCATCCCCCCTCCAGACAGGAGATGCCAACACAGTCTCAAGTGACCACTTGATATAATTAGCTCACTCTTCATCAGCATCTCTCACCTACCCACTGTCCAGTCCCTTTCATGTCTGATGAGTTGCAGAGACTGTTTTTGACTTGTTTCTATAACACAGAGTGATCAAGAAGCTGGAATAGTCAACGTAGTTGAAGAATAAGTGTTTTGGGAATGATGTAGGGAGAGAACTGGATTGATCATTTTATAAGCATTTGGATTATGTGCCTGGTGCCTTATGTCCATAAGCAGATGGTTGTATGGGTGAGCCTTAATAGCCATGATGTCATCATATCTGTTTTCTGCACAGTAATAATACTAATAAAATATATGTAACATTTTGAAATTGATATTACATTTTTAAATTAGTTACAATGCTGTGGAAATGATGATTACCCAAATGAGAACGGGCAGAGGCTATTTAGTCAGAGCTGGCTACAGCAAGGATGTCAGCCATTATTACTTATGTTTTCAAAGGCAGGCAAGGGAGTGGGAAAGCTTTCTACTGAGAAAGGGGGAAGACTCAAATATGGAGGTTGTTGTCAGGAGGAAACTAGAGGTGGGCTAACTAGAAGCAGGGCATCCTCAGTGATTGGTTTGGCTTTCTCTGGTTGGTCTTGAGTTGGAAGCCGGGATCAATATTTAGGGAAGCTGGCAGTTATTGAGGGATAATTATTTTGTTGGTGGCCCTGAGGTCTTGAACAAACCAGTATCCTCAATCATTTGTTTTCTTTACTTAAAGGATGGGTGTATTACAAGGACTAGTGTGGAATGAGAAGATCTTTGGATGTAAGGCCTTGATCTTTGGGTTTGAGCCATTTCTTTGGTTCTGGCTTCAAGACATACTGGAGAAGTTTAGGTAATGGTTTGCTAGGATCTACATGGATATTAAGGAGCCCTGGTGGTGCAGTGGTTGAGTGCTCAGCTGCTAACCAAAAGGTTGGCTGTTTGAACCCACCAGCCACTCTGAGGGAGGAAAGATTACAGGCTTGGAAACTGTATGGGGAAGTTGTACTCTGTAGGTTCTCTGTGAGTCCGAATTGACTCAGCTGCACTCAACAGCAAATCCGGACTTTAATAGTCTTTGCTCCAGTTATTTTTCCTCTGTCAGCAGAAGTTTTAGCCCACAGAATGGCACGTGGGCTATGAAGATCTTTATCTGAGGTATGAATCAAATATAAGGAAGACAAAGGTATATCCAGAGCAGACCAAACTTGATTACAGAGGAGTCATCTGGAATATCAAGATATAGTCCGCCTGGTGTGCAGAGTATTTACAATTTCATTTGCAAAGTAAGTGCATTGTATTTGCAGGGACTATATCCACAGAAACTCAAAGGTGGTGAAAAAAGAGAAAGCTTCAGGTATGCTCTGATTGGAGGTTGTTGGCATGAGGAAAGTGGAGGTAGGCTGTCATGGATTGAATTGTGTCCCCCCAAAATATGTGTCAACTCGATTAGGCCATGATTCACAGTATTGTGTGGTGGTTCTCCATTTTGTGATTGTAATTTTCCTATTATTGTAAATTCTAATCTCTGTTTGTGGTTAATGAAGCAAGATTAGATTATGTTAAAGAGGATTGGGGTGGGATTGTAACACCCTTACTAAGGTCACATCCCTGATCCAATGTAATGGGAGCTTCCCTGGGGTATGGCCTGTACTACCTTTTATCTTATAAGAGATAAAAGGAAAGGAAAGTGAGCAGAGAGGGGGGACCTATACCACCAAGAAAGCAGCACCAGGAGCAGAGTGTATCCTTTGGACCTGGGGTTCCTGCTCAGAGAAGCTCCTAGTCCAAAGGAAGATTGATGAGAAGGACCTTCCTTCAGAGCCAACAGAAAGAGAGAGCCTCCCCCTGGAGCTGATACCCTGAATTTGACCTTGTAGCCTACTAGACCGTGAAAGAATAAATTTCTCTTTGTTGAAGCCATCCATTGTGGTATTTCTAGGACACTAACGAAACTGCGCTTGTCATTGTCTTGGGGAGGATACTTGTCATTCATTGGTTGATCCTGAGTTGGAAGCAGAGGATGGGAAATTCAGGTAAGGTGTCAGTTGCTGACCAAGTCCTGACCATACTGGGCTAATTGCTACAGTGGTTGTGCTTTGGCTTCTGGGGCTGGTTGCTGTCAGGGTTGTGGGTCAGAGTTCTACCGTCATATATGGCCTGGTCATTGTCTGTATATTTGGCCTCCCAGTGTTCATCCAAGTTCAGTTAGATAAATTTCAGTTAGGTAATTTACCCTCATTTTAGGAACTGAGATATAGAGAAATTTGGGTAGGTTAAGTAATCTATTCACGAATATATAACTTGTTAATGAGCCCTAGTTCACTGAATTTAAATCACTACCATTTACTAAGCTCTTGCTATATGCTGGTCACTGGACTAAACAGTTTACATCCATTATCTTACTTCACAATAACACTATGAAGTATTATTATTTCCGCCATTTTCTAGAGAAGAAAACTGAAGCTCAAATACGTTAATTACCCTTCCCAAGCTAGTAAAGGGCTCACCTGGAATTTAATCCCACCTTTGACACTATTAAACTGCCTGATAAGCTTCTGTTTTCACCATTATGTCACTCTATTTCACCTTAGTTTGGATCTATCTATAAATCCTGCTTTCTGACCTCTTTTTCAGAGTACTTGTAGGTTCTTTGTGTGAACAGAGGAAATTAAAAAACCTTTCTGTTGAAACTGAAAGCTCAATATTCCTTAGCATGCTAGTAAAACTTTACATTTAACCACAAACCAATAAAATGAATGTACTTTCAGATGCCCAGGGATGTTAAATCAGGTAGCAAAGGTGGAGGGGAGACAAAGTGGTTGGAAAAAAGTTGAAAGATCATCACAAAGAGCACCTGAGTACCTGAAATGGATTGCTTATCTTCATGGGCACTAGTCAAATACTTTATATGGAAAATTAGTTATCTGAATATTCCTATCTGATGGTTAGTAAGATATTTCATAGACAAACTAGAGCAAATTGTTTTCTATTAAAAAAATTTATTTTGTGTAAATGGGACTTAGGAGTCCCTGGATGGTGTACTTGGTTAAGCACTTGACTATAAGCAGAAAAGTTTGTGGTTCGACCCACCCAGAGGTACCTTGGGAAGATAGACCTGGTGATCCGCTTCTGAAAGGTCACAGTTTTGAAAACCTAGGGAGCAGTTCTACTGGGCACACATGGAGTTTCCATGAGTCATAATCGACTGGAAGGCAACTAATAGCAAATGGGATTTTATTATTATTATCTTTTTCTAGAGAAAAAAAATAACTATCCCCAGGAATCAAAATTGTTGAGCTGAGAAATTATACTTGTGACAGCTGAAAAAGTTGAGTACTTTTGCTAGTAAAGTTATGTCAGGTTGTGTTAAATACACCTTAATCATCTTAAGTGTTCCAGTGCTTAAGGACATCAGTTTACTCAATTTATACTCTCATAACAGCTTTATTACAGGCAAAGGATATAGCACAGCAAGAACAAAAGAAAGGTACATATTGAAAAGGATCCAGAGATCTCAGGCATGGGTTGCCTTGTTCTCCCCACTCTGGGCCTCACAAGTGCTCTTGGTCTCCAGGTCTGTAATGACTGGTATGCAGCTGAAGCACCTCAATAGCCCAAATCCACTCATGGTAGAGATCTCTTATACATTCTATGTGATCAGCCTTTATTGTTGGGAACAGCCCTGCCCCCTCCACCGGCTCCACTGAAATTAGGTGCAATTATTAATCCAATTATTATTACTAAACAGTGCTGGCAGGCTGATACATCCTTCTCTGAAACAACTCACAGACCCATGGTTATAGAGCATCATTTATCTTTAGCTACTGCATCTCACAGTGTTGGCCAAGGGTCAGTAGCTCTGGAGATAAGATGTAATCAATCCAGACCACCTGAGATGAACCCGTGATATGCATAACCTATGAACAGAACAAGTTTTATATTAAATGCTCAAATTTTTCCCACATTGAAAGCAGCAAACAACTAAATATCCTCTGTTGAATCTATATCTCATTTTATGTTTAGCTCTTTCCACCCTGTATCCTCTCAATTTCTGGAAAGAGTGGTCTGTTTATGTCTTTGGTTCTTCCCCCCTCATTCTTTTTAGGCCTTCTTGCTACCTAAATTTTATCGCCTTCAGTTAAGAGAAATGGTTGTGTTAAGGTTACCATCACCTGTTGCCAAATTAAATGGATGTATATATATTTGTTCTATATATATCCATTTCAAAATAAATAAATAGATATTTATTTTTTAACCTCGTATATGTATATATATATATTATTTATTTTTTTTTTAATCCTGCGTGACTTTTTTGAAGCTCTTGAGGCAGGTGTTTCCTTCTTGAAACTCCTTTCCCTTGGCTTCTATGATCCATTCACCTCTGTTTTTCCTGCAGTCTTTCTAGAAATTTTTAATGTTAATTTTTCTTGGCTTTTTATCATCAATATGCCTTTGCTGTTGCTGCTGCTGTTGTTGTGTGATCCCATCCAAATACCAGCTCTGCGCTGATAATTCCCAAAACTCTGTCTCTAGTCTTGAACTTTCTCATGAATACTGGACAAACATATCATCACCATTAAAAAGCTGCTGTATGTAAAGTTAAGCTGGTCACCTATCCTCTATCCTCTATGTGTTCCTCCTCATATAGACCCAATGTAGAACCCAGTGGCAGAACCATTTATTCATTCTTCCATGACAGAAACTTGGGAGTTATTCTATGTTCTTCCTTCTCTTGTTACTCAGCGCATCCAAATGCTCACAAATCATGCTGTTTCTGCCTCTTAATACCACTTGGCTCTTTCTCCTCCTCTCCATTCCTACTTCCTCTGGCTTAATTTAAAAATGTTTACCTTGATGTCTTCAGCAGTTTTCTTTTTGATTGCTTTTTGCCTGTAGTTACGCATCCCTCCCATAAGCCTTCCACGATGTAGCACTTACCCATGTTTTTGTATTGTGAATGTCTGTTCACTAATGTCGTTCTATTGGACCTCATTTATTTTTGTATTTTCAGTATCTCACATATAATGTATATTCAATGTACGTTTTTGAATGAATAAATTAATATAGAGCTTGGAAAATAATTAGGGAAAATGACAATGTGTTGCTCACATGCTCTAGAACAGCATTGTCCAAAAGACTTTTCTGCAATCATGGAAATATTCTATAATACAGTAGCCACTAGCTACATGTGGCTGTTGAGTACTTGAAAGTGGCCGAGTACATTCAAGGAATTGAATTTGTTATTTTTGTATTTAATTTTTTAAAATGTCTTGATTTATTTAAATATCTAAATTTAGGTTTAAATATGGCTAGTGGTCATGGGGGAACCCCGGTGGCATAATGATTGAGAACTACAGCTACTAACCAAAAGGTCCACAGTTCAAAACCACCAGGCACCCCTTGGGAACCCTATGGGGGCCGTTCTACTTTGTCCTATAGGGTCGCTATGAGTCGGAATTGACTCAATGGCAGTGGGTTTAGTTTTTTGGTTTTTTTTTTTAGTGATTATGGTATAGGGCTGTACCACTCTAAAAAATTGCCTTTTTCATATTTAATTAACTTTGAAATTGAATAAACTAAAAAATGTTTTCTGCTCATTTGTCATCACTATTTCAAACTCAAATTCTGGAGATCTTTCTCAGAGTTCAGTAAATCTATTTAAGAAATACTTCTGACCACCCAGTGCTTGCCAGGCACTGTGGATTCAAAGAGAAATAAAACATATAGTTTTTACATTCTAAGATGCAGCAGGAAATGCCAACTGGTAATGGAATTTGATTTCTGAAATATTGAAATTTGGGTGATATTTTTAAAGTGTTGATTAAGACAGTGGGAAAGAATATTTTAAATCATTTTTTTTTCTCTTCCTCTTCTCATATCTAGATTTTGAAGTAACAAATGGGTATGGTATTGTCAAAATGATACTTGTGATGAAGATAGGAGCTATTTCAAATCCTACTGTGTACTCCCCTGAAGCATGGTGATAATGAACTTTTACTTGTTTCTTTGACCTATTTAGATTTCATTATTTCTTCCCTCCTGCTCCCCTCATTTTTGTATCTGCATGATATCTCAATTGCTTTCAGATTTATTAATTTCTTTGAATTCTGTACTATAGTGTCAAAGATGACCCAATATCATACCCCTCTGGCTCTAGATAACTCAATTTGTGTCATTCACTCTAACTGCCTGTTTGGGGTATGCTAGCAAATTTTCAATCAGTATGACAGCGTTTATAGCCAAACTAATTTAGATTAGTTAGCAAATATTATGCCATGAGATCATGTATAAAATTATACCAATAGGGTCCAAATATGTAGCATATAATGTATTTCTTTACCCATTAATTTGAATATTTCCATAGAAAGCTGCTATCAGAAGCTCTTGGCATAATTTCTTTGTAATAAATTCCTAATGCTCTTTATTACTTTTGATTTTCTTATTCTCCAGATGGCTACACATTTGCACTCTATTTGTCTGTTATTTCACTAAGCATAGATTTCTTACTGGGGGTTTTTATTATTTATTTTTATTTATATCTTTGGTTTGTTTTGCACCAAACAAAAGCTGTTTCTGTTAACTGACAATTTAAGAACAATAGCAAATTAGTGGAAAGGTTAATTTTCCAGTGTAATTGAATATTTCTCACTGGCTATACTATTGGATTGATTTTTATTTCTATATTGAACATTAACAGTTTAAATCATTTATAGGTGTATCTGTAGGCACATGTATACACACGTTTGTGTGTGCTGCATAAATAGCCACATATATAACAAACCACATAGGAGGCACAGTTATGGAGGTTTCCTAGACATACCCAAACAACTTGCAGGACTAATTTACTGGGTGACAGGGGCTTGGGACCATAGTCTCGGGGGATAGCTTAGTCAATTGTCGTAACATAGCTCAGAGATAATGTTCTACATCCAAGTTTGGTGAGTAATGTCTGGGGCCTTAAAAGCTTGTGAGTGGCCATGTAAGATGTGGAGCAAAAGAGTACGGAGGAAGTCAAGGCTCAAAGAAGAAACTAGTCCATGGGACTAATAGTCCACATGAACCACAGCCTCTTCAGACCTGAGTCTGGAAGAACTAGATGGTCCCCACCTACCACTACCGACCATTCTGACCAGAGACATGATAGAAAGTCCCGAATAGAATGGGAGAAAAATGTAGAACAAAACTCAAATTCCTAGAAAAAGGCCAGGCCAACTGGACCAATAAAGACTAGAGGAACCCCTGAGATTATCGCCCTAAAACACCCTTTGAACTTGGAATTGAAGCTGTTTCTGCAGATCTCCTTTAAGCCAAATAATAGATTGGCTTATAAAATAACAATATCACCCATGAGTAATGTGCTCCCTTAAGCAATTGACTGTATGAGACCAAATGGTAAAAAGTTACCCAAAAGCAAAAATGAGAAGGCAAGGAGGGGAAGGGAAACTATATCAATGGAAAGAGAACAAACAGAATGGAAATAATGAGAACGCTGACGCATTGTGAAAGTTGTAACCAAAGGCCCAGAACAATTTGTATAAAAATTGTTAAAGGGGAAAAATAATAATTTAAATCATTTAATATTCGAAATTGTACAATTCCTAGAAAAATAAACTATATATTGCTTGTAAAGAGATCTTTTCTAAATCATAGGAATTGAAGAACATCTAAATGTTTTTTTTAAAATGGTTATTTTTTTTTTAAATGGTTATACCTAAAAGTCTTTCAAAAATAGAATAATCAATGAAAGTATTACTTACTTTTTTTTTCCCCCACTGTGGCATAATGATAACCCCAGATTAGCATTCATTTTGATTTTCTTTTTAAAAATGTATAGAAAAGTATACCTTTTCCATTAAAAAATTGGCATAACTACTCTTGAATAATTTACCAATCATGGAGTGGGAAGCTATTAAGCTACATTATTGTTTAGAATGAGACATGTAATAGGAAACCTCAGTATTTTATTAAATTTTCTCAACTAATAGCTTAAAGCTGTAGTCAGAGGGAAATAAAGCTTCGTTGGCAAACTTCACCTTATTCTTTGCTTTCTTATTATTTTCAGTCTCCTATATTACTTCCTTTTTTTTATATTACTTCCTTTTAGATGTCACACTGGGCTCTGGTAAAAAATGAAAAAAGAGGGACAGCGAGTGTATAGTTGGTGACAGGGGGGTGACAGCACTGAACTACCTGTTTTCAATTTAGTGTTTGAAGACTTCTAGGAAAAAGAAAAACAAAACAAAACAAACAAAAAACATAACCTTTTGCTGAGGTCATATCTAAGGGAGAGTTAGTCATTCCATTTTTATTAAATTTTACCTTGGTAGCTCACATGAACTAGAATTCTTTCCTATTTAGCAACATACGCTTTGTATTAATTCAGTAGTTCCCATTTCACGGAAGATCATTTAGGGAATCAGGATGAATAAAAATCTGATATACTCTGGAGACTCCATGCCAATATAGAGAGATCTCTCTGTAATGGAAAAATCAGCCGTAGGTAATTTTAGTAATATCCTTTGTGGGAAAACTCAGGATTTCCCTGAGGTTGTCCAACCTTTAAACCCTATGAGGTTTATAAAAATGACCAGCAGAATGAAGACTGTTGCATTACACGATCAACAGATCTTGGTGAGTATTGTCAAAATTTCTAGCCTAATGTTAACACTGAATAATTTTTTTCATTATTCAACTATAACCTCTGAATAGGTGATAATATCAGAGTGTTTCCTAAAAAGGCAACAGATAAACCTCTAAGAAGGTCATATTTTATTTACCATAATACCACATTAATCAATGTAACTGAGTTGTCAACATTTAGTTTTTTAATAGACAATAAATTTGAAAGATTCAAGGCAGCTGCTTGTTGACACTTTTTTAAAAAGTCATTAAATCAGTGATCACAGACATGTAATTTTATAGAATATTTTGTATAGTTTCCCTTACTAAGTGTCATGAATGATCCATATATGGACATAGCGTGGAGATAATGCTTCCTCCATTTCTGGCTTCAGTCCTTCCCTAGGGTTACTAGAGGTGTTCCTCTAAAGAATGTTTCTTGAAAGGGAGTTTTTTTTTGTTGTTGTTGCTGGGAGACCTAGAGTGTATAAAATTAGGAGAAAGAGCCCTTATTAGTTTGTGCACCTTGAAGTATTGGTGGGACTTTGTGTCTGTGTGTTTATGGGACAAGGTCAGGAGGGCTTAATTCTGAAACTTGGGCTGGAGAAATACATTACTGTCATACTAAAGTGAAACTTATAGTTCCTTTAGGTCTCTGGGTGGTGCAAACAGTTTGTACTCAACCACTAACCTAAAGTTTGGCAGTTCAAACCTACCCAGCAGCACCACGGAAGAAATATGTGGTGATCTACTTCTATAGATTACAGCCAAGAAAACCCTATGGAGCAGTTCTACTCTGTAATACATAGGGTCGCCATGAATCAGAATTAATTCGACAGTAACAGGCTTGGTTTTGGTTTTATAGTTCCCTTAGAAAACCTCTACTAAAAGGTGGTTGGGTTCTGTTAGCAATATATGTTTCTGGTGTAGCAGACATGGATCTTAATCCAGAAACTCAGTTGTGTAATCAATACTACATCTTAACATTTTCTTTAAATCAACCGACTTCCAACTCTGTGTCCCCATCTCACCAGTTCAGTGGATAATTTAATTTCAGTCAGTCTTGGCATCACCTTGTGTCCTTCTCCACATCCAACCAAACTAGTTGTGCCAAATTTCTGGGGTCTTTCGATGTACCAGAGCACACTCCCGCCATGTTTATCTGTTCTACTATGAGTTGGCCACCAGACTTTTCATAGACCTCTTAGATTACACATCTCTGCTGCCTTGATGATCCCCCCAGGGTATGGGAGGGTGAGTGCTGGTTGGGAGTTCACATGCCGGTGATACAGCCTCTCTCAGCAGCCATTCACCCTGAGGCCTGGTCATACCTGGCTGCTACCATAGCCGTCTCGGACTCACAGACTTCCTCTCTTACCAGGCCTTGGGGAATATTTCTACTGACCTCACTGATCCACCATTCTTCTTCAGGGCACCCCGTGAACTAAAGATCATAGAGGCTTCAGACTACTGCTATTCTCCTGGCCAAAAACCTTGAGACAAAGAACTACAGAGTCTTGTTACCAGATCAAAATGGGAGTAGATGGATTGGGGGAACATATGGTGAGAACACCAAAAATTAATACTTTAATAGATTTATCATATATAATAATATTTTAATAAATATAGTATGTTTTGGGGAGTATTGATCACCTGGAATCTAACCATCCTTTATTATAATATTCATATATGATAATTTTTATTACAATGGCTATATGTTCATTTTAATATGTAGTAAAAATATGACTAGCAGAGAACCTTTTATGTTGTATACATATTAAAATGTGAATTAGTGTAAGTTGACTCAATAGACTAGGAAGTATATGAACATAGCAAAATTATATGGGTAGTATGTAAATAATGGAGCTCTGGTGGAGCAGTGGTTAAAGTGTTTGGCTGCTAACCGAAAGGTTGGTGCTTTGAACCTATCAATAGCTCTGCAGGAGAAAGAAGTGGCAGTCTGCTTCTGTAAAGATTTACAGCCTTGGAAACCCTATGAGGCAGTTCTACTCTGTCCTATAGGGTTGTTATGAGTCAGAATTGACTAGAAGACAGTGAATTTGCAAATAATAAAATGGGAAATAATGCTATATGAACTTGTTTCTTGGAAAAATCATGTTATTCTATTCAAATATAAAATTATAGAAATCATTATATCCATAATTGAGAACTTCTGTCATTCAGATATCTCAGAGAAATGTGTAAATGCTTCCTACTCAGGAGAGCTTTCTTAGCTTTCAACATAGACCTTCCCCAAGTACAAGTGGTTATACATTTAACAATATAGTCGTAGAGCATGGAAACTGAATACCTTGAGAACATAGTGAAATCGTTTGGCGTAAGGTATATCTCTACTCTTCGGAAGCTGTTGAGAACGATTATTTACCTAAAATATGCTTTAAAAGCAAACTGCTTTTAAAAACAAAATGTTTATCACACTTCTAAATAACCCTTCACTTTATAAATTAAAGTAAAAATATATTAGCGTGGTAAATGATGATATTCTGAAAGTAAATTGCTGGAGCTGTACTGGAACTTAATCACCAATGTGATTTTGTATGGTTTATGTTTCACTTTCTGTGAACTTGATTGTTTTGGTTTTGAGGTTAAAAAAAAAAAAAAAAAAAAAACCAACCCAGTGCCGTTGAGTCGATTCCGACTCATAGTGACCCTATAGGACAGAGTAGAAC
Organism: Elephas maximus indicus; assembly: GCF_024166365.1. Lineage (NCBI taxonomy): Eukaryota > Metazoa > Chordata > Mammalia > Proboscidea > Elephantidae > Elephas > Elephas maximus. Next base: position 40,992,053 of record NC_064829.1, on the reverse strand, counting down.
TGCACTGTAGAGTTTCCAAGGAGCGCCTGATGGATTCGAGCTGCCAGCCCTTTGGTTAGCAGCCGTAGCACTTAAACACTACGCCACCAGGGTTTCCGTTTTGAGGTTAATGAATCATTATTTCCATAATTATTGCTCTTTTCTATTTTGAAAAAATTATGTTTTTTAAACTACTGATCAATTTTTTTGTTCAGTTAATTTAATAGTGCAACTTTCTATTGGAATAGGTTGGGCTATAATACTATGTAAAAATTTCAAAATCACAGCAGCTTAACAAAACAAAGGTCTCTATTTTGATGATGTCACAGTGATAGGGATAAAAGAGCTTTCCTTGAAAGGTTTTTTTCTAAGTGGCGGTCCAGGGGTCCGGCTTCTCCCATTGTAACCGTACGGTCTAGACAACATGGCTTCCAAGGTTATCATGGAAAGGAACAGAGGGCTGAAGGAGAAAATGAATTGTTTTTAAGGACAAGGTGTTCTCCACATTTCATTGGCCAGAAGTCAAGTTACAGAGTTCTGAATTTGTGTTCAAGGCAAGTTGGCAAATATGGTTTTCCTGCATGCCCGCGAGGAAGAAATGATGTGATGAACACGTAACATTGTCTCTGTCACAATTCCAAAATATGATTCAAAATAGTTATAAAATAATATTTAATGAACAAGCTTCATTTTGTATTTAATATTGTACTTACTGCTGATGAACAATTATACATTGATACAAAAAAAAAATATTGTCTAGGAGTGAATAAACTCCATAATACATTCATTGTGTTTAAGTTTAGAAGTTATCAGAAGCCGGCTTTTATTTTATTCAAGTAAAGATACTCTCGCATTTTTTTAGTTTTGAAAAAAATAAAAGGCTGAGCTTTTTGGCAGAGAATTCTTTGTAAGGGCAAACATACCTAAAGTGGTTAAAATAAATTCAATTTATAAACTGATATTATCTTTGATAGTAGCTGTACATTATTATGTCTCAAAATTATCAAACATATATCAAAAATGTTGAAGAACACACAAGGGCCCAAAGTCCATCAAGTGGGGAAAAGACTGTCTTTTAAACAAATGATGCCTATAAAACTGAATGTCTAGCAAAAAAAATGAAACAGGACCCATACCTCACACCATACAGAAAAACTAATTCAAAATGGATCAAAGACCTAAATATAAAGCCAAAAACTGTAAATAGGATCAACACTAGAGGCCCTAATACACAACATTAACGTGAAACAAACCATAACTAACAACACACAAACTCCAGAAAATAAGGTAGATAACTGGGATCTTCTAAAAATTAAACATGCTCATCAAAAGACTTCACCAAAAGAGTAAAAGGAGAAACTCCATACTGGGAAAAATTTTTGGCTATTACAAGTTAGACAAAGGTCTAATCTCTAAAATCTATAGGAAAATCCAACACCTCTACAACAAAAAGACAAATAATCCAATTAAAAAATGGGCAAAGGAAATGAACAGACACTTCATTGAAGAAGACATTCAAGCGTCTAACAGACTCATGAGGAAATGCTCACAATCACTAGCCATTAAAAAAAAAAAAGCCATTAGAGAAATGCAAATCAAAACCACAATGAGATACTATCTCACCCTGGCATTACTGACATGAATAAAAAAAAACAGAAAATAACATATGTCAGAGAGGCTGTAGGGAGATTGGAAGTCTTATGCACTGCTGGTGGGAATGCAAAGTGATAAAACCATTTTGGAAAATGATATGGCGCTTCCTTAAAAAGCTAGAAATAGAAATACCATATGATCTAGTAACCCCACTCCTAGGAATATATCCTAGAGAAATAAGAGTTGTCACATGAATAGACATATACACACCCATGTTCACTGCAGCATTGTTCACAATAGCAAAAAGATAGAAACAACCTAGATGCCCATCAACAGATGAAAGGACAAACAAACTATGGTACATATGGACCATACACAATGATAAAGAACAATGATGAATATGTGAAGCACCTCACAACATGGATGAATCTGGAGGGCAGTGTGCTGAGTGAAATAAGGCAATCACAAAAGGACAACTATTGTGAGACCACTACTATAAAAATTCATAAAAAGTTTACACACAAAAGAAACAATCTTTGATGGTTATGAGGGAGGGGAGAGGTGAGGTGGAAAAACACCAAGTAGACAATAGATAAGTCGTAACTTTGAGGAAGGGTAAGACAGTACACAACACTGGCGAAACTAGCACAACTTGTACAAGGCAAGGTCATGGAAGCTCCATAGACACATCCAAACACCCTGAGAGACTGAATTGCTGGGTTGAGGGCTGTGGGGACCATGGTCTCGGGAACATCTAGCTCAATTGGCATAACATTGTTTATAAAGAAGATGTTCTACATTCTACTTTTGTGAGTAGCATCTGGGGTCTTAAAAGCTTGTGAGTGGCCATCTAAGATACCCTACTGGTCTCACCCATTTGGGTGCAAGGGAAAATGAAGAAAACTAAAGATACAAGGGGAAGATTAGTCCAAAGGACTAATGGACCACGACTACCGCGGCCTCCACCAGACTGAGTCCAGTACAACTCTGTGGTGCCTGGCTACCACCGCTGACTGCTCCAACATGGATCACAGTAGAGTGTCCTGGACAGAGCTGGAGAAAAATGTAGAACAAAATTTTAACTCACAAAAAAAAAAACCATATTTACTGGCCTGACAGAACCTGGAGAAATCCTGAGAGTATGGCTCTCGGACACCCTTTTAGCTCAGTAACGAGGTCACTCTTGAGGTCAACCCTTCCTCCAAAGATTAGACAGGCCAATAAAACAAAATGATACTTAAGGGGCACACCAGCCCAGGGGCAAGGATTAGAAGGCGGGAGGGACAGGAAAGCTGGCAATAGGGAATCCAAGGTTGAGAAGGGAGTGTGTTGACATGTCCTGGGGTTGTTAACCAATGTCATAAAACAATATGTGTACTGTTTAAGGAGAAGCTAGTTTGTTCTGTAAACCATCATCTAAGATTCCATAGTAAAAATAATAGAAAAAAAGGCTAAGAATCATTGCACAACTCGAAGAATGTAATCAATGTCACTAAATCGTACATGTAGAAACTGTTGAATTGGTGTATGTTTCACGGTATATATCCTCAACAACAACAACATAATAAAATTTAGGGAAAAAAAGTTGAAGAACACAAAGTTTACATTTTAGTTGGTAGAGAAAATAATTTTACAGCAAGAAGTTGCTTACGTTTTTACACGGAATGGTTAAAAAACACAGCACATACAATCTACCTCTAAAGCAATTTGAAGCTTAGGTTCCCTTTTGTTAACAAGTTGTTCTTTGGTTCCCTGGGTTCCAAGTATTTCATATCCTCTAGTTTTAATGATTAGTGAAGATAAATAATTTACAACATAGTTACTTAAATAAAAATAATTCCCAGGTAAAAGTAATTTTTCATTACATTTTCCATTTCATTAATGCTGGTTCCCTGAATTAAGAGAGATAACCCCCTTTTTTTTGAATTTTATTGTTTCTTTTGTCAGAGGACCATGTTTATGTTATGTTATTTTCTCTCCCCAATAGGATCCAAGTGATATCTCCATTCACAACATGAATACGTTACTGCTTTATATGTCATTATTTTGTAGTTTACATGTCTCTGCTCTCTCTGCTATTTCTGGAAACCCTGGTGGCATAGTGGTTAAGAGCTACGGCTGCTAACCAAAAGATCAACAGTTGGAATCCACCAGGTGCTCCTTAGAAATCCCATGGGGCAGTTCTACTCTGTCCTATGAGTCGGAATCAGCTCGATGGCAATAAGTTTGGTTTTTTGTTTACTATATTTGTATATGATGAGATTTTTCCTCCTCTAGTTTCCTATAATAATTTCTGTAAAAAGGTTTCGTTATTGATTACTGAAGACTGAGCTCTTTCCCTATATTAATTTGAAGTGTGTGTGTGTTTCCGTATGACTTGCTAGCCCCAAATCCTTTATCCATCTTTTCCAGTTATATATTTCTTTTTATTTTTCTTATCAGCTTTTTCTATTTATATATTAAACCAAAAACTCCTTGTTTCACACATTTTAAGTGTCTCTTCCTGATTTGAATGATCTTTCTATAGTTGAATATCTTTGAATTTTTATGGAATCATATTTCTAAATCTTTTTGTAGATTTGGTGTTAAGCTCAAACAGGCCTTTCTCATATAAGCAGTTCTCTCTAGGGTTTTTTTTTTTTTGAATCTTTTAAATTTAGGCTTTTAATCTATTTAATTTTGATACTAATCCTACAGCATCAAACATATCCTCTGCTTTGTAACCATCTTACCTGATTACATTCAAACCAGCCTTATGTTTTTAAAATTTATTGTAAAGTACTACACATTTTATTACCATTTTAAAGAATTACTGCAAACCAGTAACACATTAAAGGTTTCAAATCTTACTTTTGTTTGACCCTAGAAACACAGGCTCTAATACTTCCCAGGTCTCTATTTGAGTGAGAGTATAGGAGTGAGCTTGGCTGTTAACCAAAGGGTCAGAGGTTTGAATCCACTAGCCTTCCTTGGAAACCCTGTGGGGCAGTTCTACTCTGTCCTGTAGGGTCACTATGAGTTAGAGTCAACTCGACGGCAACGAGTTTAGTTTTGGTTTATAGAAGCCCCTGGGTAACAAACTCTGGGGCTTTAATCTGGCTTTGCAGGACCCTGGCAAGTTGCTTAACCTCTCAGTGTTTCAGGGTCTGCTTTGTAAAATGGGGCCAATAACGGTACCTACATCATATATCCCTGTGAAAAGTAGATGAATACATGGTATGTCTTATGTGCAAGCTATCATTTTTGTTTTTCTTGGGTCATGACTCTCTAGACATTTCATGATTTACTAATATCTTAAAATAAATAGAAACTTCATGGAGGTTAGGGGTCATTTCTTATAATTTTCTTATTTTGCTAAAATATCTAGCAGAAGTAGGCAGAAGTACCAAGCAAGTACTTACCGACATTCTAAAAAATAAAAATAAAATAAAAGGCACATTTCCTTAGGAGCAAGGGCTATCTAGTAGTAAAATGACATAGTATTTTTAATTAACAAATTATTTTTTCGTAAGAATTTTGAAACTGTAAATCTACAAGGATTTGTTGGTATATATTTTAGATCAGTGATTTAACAGGAATAATATAAATACATTTTGTAAGCAAATGTAAATGTTTCTCAGTATGCTCACTGTAAAATTGTTTGATATGACTCAGAGGTGAAATAATTTAATACATGATATTGACCTATGAAATAATTTAACATCATGAAAGCTGATTTGAATTACTTGTCATTCTTTAAATCTCAAGTAACTACCAGAAAGTGAAAAGCTCATCTTTATTCAGAGAAATTCTGAATACAATATGAGATATCTTCATGAATATATGTGTAAAAACTGACTCAGTTCTAATTTGATTTGTATGAGAAAGATGACATTTAATCTTCTGAAGATGTGGTTGGCAGTTTAGTATAACCATGAAATGTAATATTGTATTCAACTCTAATCCATTGGTTGTAATACAGACATAATATAAAGTCAATGGAACTTCATCAAAGAAAAATAAATTAGGAATCATAGGAATAAAGTTTAAAGATGTATAACAGAAATTATTATTGCTGTATACAGTAAGGATGTACAATGCTTTGCCTTTTCATGAATTTCTGTTCTGTTTTGCAATATCTTCAGAGTTGTCACAAAACAATTATTTTATAATGAAAAAGGAAAAGATTAGAAAAAATATATGTCCTTTGTGAAAGCAACTTTCAAGGTAGGATTTATTTTTGTCTTCTATTAATGTTGTGTCATATTAATAATTTTCTAAAATAGCTTTTTTAAAAATTTGGAACTTCTGCAAAAATGAAAGTCAGTATTTGTTAAATGTATACTCAGTATTACTGTCTGTTTTTATTGTTTGTGCTGTATTTGACATACATATTTTCTTCGTTGTTTTTAGAAATAATTTAAGAATTGGTTGCCGTGAAAGGGTCATAATAATTCCGTATTGAAAATTTGGACACTTTCCTCAAAATATGTGATTGGAATATTGACCTATACCTTATTGTAAACATGAATGTTTTCTATGTTTAAGGAAATGTTATGTTGCCTCACTTTATTAACAAATCTTAACAGTCTTTAAAGCTCATTGTTAATATGTGTAAATATAGATTATTTTCCTTTGTTTTGTAAAAAATAACTCAAACTTTGATTTTCTGTATTGCAAATTTTTCCAGTTTTCCCATTCTTATTTACTATAATTGAAAAATTTTTTGATCGCTTACTCTGTTGGGCTTTGATGGTACAAAAATAAAAAACAAACTCATTGCTGTTGAGTCAGTCCCAACTCATAGAAACCCCATAGGACAAAGGAGAACTGCCCACAGAGTTTCCAAGGCTGAAATCTACAGAAGTAGACTGCCACCTTTTGATTAATTAGCAACCTAAAAACCAAAAAAGCCAAACCCAGTGCCGTCGAGTCGATTCCAACTCATAGCGACCCTATAGGACAGCATAGAACTGCCCCATAGAGTTTCCAAGGAGTGCCTGGTGGATTTGAACTGCCAACCCTTTGGTTAGCAGCCGTAGCTTTTAACCACGACGCCACCATTAGCAACCTATCGCTTTAAAACCCTTGTCCTCTCAGATTTCATAATTCAGTGGGAAAAACACACAATGACACAATTAAGAGACAATGTAAGAAGTGCAGTATGCTAATGAACTGATGAGAAAGTACAGGGAGAAGGAGTGAGTAAATTTGTTGTAGGATTAGAAGTAAAAGGAGATTTTACGTTAGATAAGGACTTAAGAAAAGGCAAAGAATGTGCAAAGGAATGACAGGATGGAACTTTAAGGTTTATTTTGATGACAGATGGTACATTAAAGAGGCAAGGAGTGGCAGAAATGCTTTTATTGTCCCCTGGACATGTAACTTCTAGGTCCTGTATTAAAATTCCTTGGAATTACTAAAAATGTATAATTAAATTGGTGACTACATTGGGGGCATCGATTACATCTTATTCATCTTTGTGCCCTCAACAAGTAGCACAGTGACATAAGCAAGATAAAAACTAAATTGATGAATGAATGGCAGAATAAAATCAAATATTGTAGAGCACTGAAATGGGAAAGTATTTTAGAAAGTAATTCAGTCTAGTCTCCTACACATTTCATGGGTTCTTTCTATATCATGCTTAATAAATGATTTTGTAGCTTCTCCTTAACCATTTCTCATGATATGATGCTTGCTGCCTCACAACACCGCTTTGTTCACTGTTGAAAAGCTCTAAGTACCAGCAGAAATACCCTATCCATGATAGTCAGAATATTCTTCCTTTTGGTGTAGACCTACTACATGTTAGTTTGGCTGACATTTTTAGAATAGAGCTTCTAGGAGTGTTGACTTAGAATTACTTCCCTACCCTCTCTCCCACCCAACCATCCCCAACATTATTGTGAGGGCCTCCTTACTAGACTAGCAATACCAGTAGACAGAGACCTCACCCTTGTCCATAATGTGGCCAGGAATGGACAGTGGACCCAAGCCAGTTCAATAATAGTATCTTGACCTTAAGCCACAAATGATTGGGTCAAATATAGGCACCTGGCACAAGTAAGGCTAAATAAAATCCTCCCAGAGAAAACTGGAATCACATCTGAGATAAGTGTCTCAATACCTTTTTTTCTTGATGGATAAAGCCTGCAATGTAAAACTCAGGTAATGTCAGGAGCCATGTTTTCTGAAACATGTATGAAGTCAGGCTGTAGAAAGAAAACTGAAATGAGTATGAAAATAGAATCTGAAGCCAGAGGCAGAGAGAATGCTGAATACTTGCTTTTTTTTTTTTTGGACAGATGGCGGATACCCAAACCCATTGCCGTGAAGTTGATTCTGACTCATATCGACCCTATAGGACAGAGTAGAACTGCCCCACAGGGTTTCCAAGAAGCAGCTGGTGGATTCAAACTGCCAACCTTTTGGTTAGCAGCCAAGCTCTTAACCACTGTGCCACCAGTACTCCACATTTAGGTTAGGATAACGTACAACAGTTCAATTATAGATGAGAAAACAAATATGATTTTCACAATCACTGCAAGGCTATCAGTATGTTTGCACCATTTACTATAAGGAAAGTGCAAGGGTAACATGGGTAATGAAATGATTTAAAATAGACTGAAGTTGCTTAATATATTCATGATGATATAAAAGAACAGGAAAAGTATCTAGTATGATAGATTGTATCAAAGCCATTAAAAATAACTTAGATAAAAAGAAACAACTTCTTACAAAAATAAAATCTATAAACACAGACAACTAATAATGTTTTGTGAGGATGGCCCAGGACCAGGCAGTGGTTGGTTCTGTTGTGTGTAGGGTCATTATGAGTCGGAACCAACTCGATGTCACCTGACAACAACAACAACACATTAGGTTTTAGAAGAGTATATGGTACTTACCATTATTGCTTTAAGGCTTTAATTTTTGTGGGTGATGGGGGTCATTTTTCTAAGTTGCCTAACTCTATTGGCTTTGATATTATTTGTGAATTTGGATAATGGGTGACCCAAATTAAGTTACACTTCGGTACAGTTATTTGTGCTTTTATACCTTCTGTATTAGTTTTGTAGTGCTGCTATAACACAAGTATCGTAAGTGAGTGGTTTAAAGAACAGAATTTTATTTTCTCACAGTTTAGGAAGCTAGAAATCTGAATTCAGGGCACTGGCTATAGGGGAATGCTGTCTCTCTTTTGTCTCTGGGGGAAGATCTTGTGTCAGCCTCTATAGCCTTGGTGTGCCTCACTTCCTAGGCAATTCTCACGTGTGCTTCTGTAACCCTAGTTTGTGCTTGCTTCTCTGTGCTGCTCCTTATGTTACTCTAAAGTGGTTAGGTTTAGGACAGACCCTACACTGATATAGCCCCCTTAATGTAACAAAGAAACCCTTTTTCCAAATACTGATAGTCCCACTTACAACATATTTTTGAATTATGAGGAATCATACTTACACACCTCTTTTTTTGTATATTAGCAATATGTATTATATCATTAGCAATATGTATTACATATGGTGTTATGGCTTGTAAGTTGCTGATATCATTCTCAGATGTTGATTTGAAATGTTCAAAGGTTGAATTTATAAAGATACTGATAATAAAAGGCGTTAGTAATGAAAAAAAGAGATATTTGACTTAGAACCAATTTACGATGAGTCGTCGGAATGGAACCCTGTCTTAAATTGGGGACTACCTGTATGTAGGATTACATCCACAGGTAGAGAGAGTTGGGACTCCAAAACACATTTTTGGGGGTTAAAATTCAACCCAAAACACCATCCAATGCTACCATAAAAGGCAGTATTGTGTAGTGGGAAGAGCAGGTACTTAGGGCTTAGGCAGATATATGTGTTTGAACTCTATCTTTCTTACTGTAGTGGTATGTTTTGGGGCCAGTTATTTAATTTTCTGTGCCTCAGTTTCCTCATCGGTAAAATGGACATAAGAAAAACCACATTGCAGAATTGTCGTGAAAATGATAGTTCATAAAAGGAAAGTACTTGGCTCAGAGCAGGTACTCACTAAATGGAATCAGCAGTGTATACTTATTTTTAATATTATTATTCCTTTCTTGTAACTTCTCTTGCTCAAGTACCTTGATGTACCCTTCTCTAACAGACCAGAGAGGGAAACCCTGTATTGACAGAGAGCGGAAGGGGCACAGAAGTGTACAAATGTCTTTGGTTTATGGGGTTGGTGATGGTGAGCTAGATATTTAAGTCTGGTTCCTTCTATTTCCTCTCGGAAGTAGGAGCTGATATATTTCAGAGTGAGGGGAGAAGTTGGGAATAGAGAGCTTAAGAAAATATAAGAAGGTTTGCAATTATTGATGTCTAAACTTTTTTAGCCTGAGATTAGTATTTTTTCCCATCTACCACTCCATCCTTAGCACTCTCTATTCCTCCTCATAAGCTGTTTCTAGAACCAAATTATCTATTCATTGTTCTCTGAGTGAACCCATCCCAACTTTGATAACTTTGTCCAGATCAGTCATCATGGCTGCAGTTCTTTCGTCCTCTCCTCGCAGTAGGCTTACATTTTACCTTATGATGCAGCTCATGGCCTACCTTTTCAGGAATTTTTCTCTGGCAATTATGTACTGATAAATGTTTAACAACAACAACAACAAAACAAACCAAAACCAAAAAACAAAACTCATTTGTGGCATCCGCTGATTTCCATGGTGTAAACACACTCACCATTGACCCATTTCAGATTACAAACATGATGCTAACTGGCTTGCAAAATTCATATAAATTGAACAAATGATTCTCTGTCAAGAATTGTGAAGAATTTGAGATTTTACCCTACTAGCAAGTTAACAAGTTAGCCTGGCACAGTGATGGGGGCAGCCTGAGGGTTCCAGGCTAGAGAGATCAGGCTCAGGATGATAGAATGCTTTGGGTGAACGTCAGCTGAAATGCTACTACAGACTTGTTATTAATTTACACTTTTGCATTAGGACTGGCTCTAGAATGGATAATCATTTATGATCTTTAGATTGTAGAGTCCTTTTGAAAATATATATTTTAATCATTTATTTATACATGTACTTTTTGATTGTGACCACTCATACATGTCCCCTGTTAAAAATTAGAGAAATATAGAAGTAAATGAAGTAAAAAGTGAAAGCCAGCTTTAATCTGGCATGCCCATCCTGGCAGTCAAATTTATTCTGAGGTGGCCATTGTTGAAAATACGGTGTGTATCCATTCATAAAACTTTTCTATGCATTCACTTATATATGTGTATATGTGTAATATGACACCTATTATACTAAAATTTCTGTCTTTTTTTTTTTTTTTTGCTTAGAAAAATGTCTTGAAAAACTTTCACCTCCCAAAAAACTATGTTGGTGTACTTCTCCCCATTTTAAACTCTTCATGATAGCCATTGTGTTGTAATTTATTTAATAATTTTCTTACTGATAGACATTTATGTTTTTATCTAACTTTTTGTTATTATAAATAATGCTACCATAATTATACATACATCTTTCCATGTAAGAGTATTTCTATTAGGCAGTATAAGACCTAAAAACCAAGGTGCGCTATTATGTGCTATCTTTACATCTGGTGTACCCAGAAGGCCTTGAATGGCCTAACCACAGATTCCCCACTCTGCTCCCATGGGTAAGAGCCCCTAGACAAAAAACCATCCTTGTCAAAGGGGCCAGTCAAAATTCCCAATTATCCCTGAGTAACAGGTTTCAGTTTCCTGCCAGTCTGTGGAATTATTTAAACAACCTAATCACTTGCTTTCTTGGGTACCAGGGAGCACCCCACCCTCTTGATACTACAAAGGTTGCTTCCCATAGCCCCTGGTTGTCCACTGTGTTCCTTGTGCAATCCACATGTGGCCCTCAGTGGTGTGCAGTGTCTTCCCCTGGAGCTGTGAGTAAATGTGATTAAGAAACTTCTGTGGATATCATCTGACCAGTGTTGGGTGTCGTGTGTTAAGTCATCCCCACAACCCTAGGGTGGGAATTCCTCCCTCACCAATGTGGTAAATAGGAGGTGATTAAAACAGATAGATACTTAGAATTGCCAAAATCTAAGGATATATGCATTTTATATTTGCTAAGATACCTTCAAATTACCCCATTGATGAGCTGTATGAATTTATATTCATGTCATCCATTTACAAGAGTAGCTCTTTACCCCACATCATTGGCAAAACTTGAGGTAATGTAACTTTTAACTTTTCCCAGCCTGATGGATGTAAAATGGAATCTCATCATGTGTGAATTTAATTTCCCTGGTTATTAATTACATTAAGCATTTCAAAATACATTTATTGAACAAACTTTCACCCTCTCTGCTCTCCACCCCTTCCAACTGATTGAGTTCCACTGGTCTCCTTGTTTCTGGGCCACTCTAAGGTCATTTCTGCCTTAGGGCCTCTGCATCTTTCTTCACCCTGTGTGGAAAACTCTTCCCAAAGGTCTTTTTATGGAACATTTTCTCATTTCATTACAGTCAAATGTCACTTTCTCAAAGAGGACTACATACTTCCTCTAATTACTGCTCTGGTTGTATCCCAAATGTTGTGACATGTTTATGTTTACGATCATTGTTCAAAATTTTTTTTTATTATGATATATTATTTTACCCATAGGTTATTTATAGTGCATTTCTTAATTTCAAAAATATGAGGATTTTCTAGTCATCATTTTTTCCTGTTATGACCTTATTTATTTATTTTTAACTTTTTATTTTGAAATAATTATAGATTCACAGGAAGTTGTAAAGAAATGTACAGGCTGGTGCTGTGCACTCTTCACCCAGAATCCTCTAATATTAACATCATACATAAGTATAGCACAGTATCAAAACCATGAAACTGACATTGATATAAACCATAGAAAGATGTCAACAGTATTATACGTGCTCATTTGTGTGTGTGCATAGCTCTATGAATTTTATCACATTTGTAGCGTCCTATAACCACCACCTCAATCAACATACTGAACTGTATCTTCACCATAGCGCTCTGTTAGGTATCTAATCAATTTAATACTAATCTTCAGTGATTTGTATTTGACTATCTTTGAAGAGAATTGAAAGAAAAGGAAATAGAATGTCACATGTGTCTGTTCTTATAACAAACCAGTTGTCATCGAGTTAACCCCAACGTGATGATTCCACGTGTGTCAGGGTAGAACTATGCCCCGTAGGGTTTTCAATGCTGATTTTTCGGAAGTAGATTGCTAGCCTTTTCTTCCGAGATGCCTCTGGGTGGACTTGAACCTCCAATTTTTTGGTTAGCTGTGAAGTGCTAAACTGACTTCCCTCCCAGAGGTGTTATATAAATTAAAAGAGACAGTTAATATATCTGTGTATATAGAATTGTGTCTCTCTGTTCAGCAATTACACTTGGCTGCTAACTGAAAGGTTGGCAGTTCAAACCCACCCAGTCGCTCCCTGGGAGAAAGACCTGGCGATCTGCTCCCATAGAGATTACAGCCTAGGAAACTCTGTGGGGGCAGTTCTACTCTGTTACACTGACTCAGTGACACCTAGCAATGACAACATTCGGCAATTTAAATTTCTAATAAGTACCAATTTATAAGAAGTCCCGGGAACAGGTGAATATGTTAAATGCAGCACAGAGAGGCTGTCAGCAATGTTGAAAACTCTAGCAGACAAAATATTAGTCCTCTACATACATGAATTGCAGAGACAAAAGAAAATGAAAAAGATGAACTTACAGATTAAAAGATAATTAAGAGACATAGCAGCTAAATGCTATGTGCAGACCCTGTTTGTATTACTCAAAAAAGCTTTACTAAAAAACAAAAAAAAAAAATGAGGTAATGAAGGAAATGTAAGCATTAAATGAATATTTAGTGATATTAAGAAATTATTATTAATTGTGTTAATAATATGATTGGTATTATGGTTATATTCAAAGAATTCTTGAAATATTTATGAGTACAATAATATTATGCCTGATACTTGCTTCACCAAAATTCAGGAAGGGAAATGGATGAGAATATAGTGAATCAGATAGGCCATAAGCTGATAATTGTTCAGATTGGTTGACGGGCACATGGAGGTTCATTATACTTTTCTCTCTACCTCTGTGTGACTCTAAAATATAAACAAATTTTGATTAATGCTATTTAAATATTTTTCTTTCTAATTAGGTTTCAAAATACTGTTGGTGACCAGCCTGAAAATAAGAAAATGCCTTCGTTTCCCACTAGAGATAATCAAACCAAGAAAGGTAAGTTTATTCTTTAATGATTTTCTTTGAAACCAGTGCATAAAAACCAAACCAAACCTGTTGCCGTGGAGTCGATTCTGACTCATAGCGACCTTATAGGAGGAGAACTGCCCCATAGAGTTTCCAAGGAGCAGCTGGTGGATTCGAACTGCTGACCTTTTGGTTAGCAGCCGAGCTCTTAACCACTGTGACACCAGGGCTCCACAAAGACGGTAGTCTTTTCCAAGATCAGAGGTCACAAAACCAGACCTACTGGGGCCAGGAAGATGAGGTATGTGAAAGAAGCAAGTTGTTTTAAGGAAAACCAAGTTCCAGGATTATAATTAATTTCTTTTTCAATTATTTAACTACAGTATAGGCAGTACAATAGGTAGGCGGTACAACAGTGGAGTGCTGGAGTCAGCTTTTACTGGCTCATGAGAGCTGATTGTACACAGCTCTTCTCTCCATCTCTACTTTATTGATAGCTTGAAATCAACCAGGGTAGTAGTATTCACTATCACTGGACAGCTGGTTCTTAAACTTTTACCAGCACACCATCGAAAATGTTCTTAGATGCCATAGAGTCCATTTCAACTCCTAGTAACCTTGTGTGACAGAGCAGAACTGCCCTATAGGGTTTCCTAGGCTCTAATCTTTTTAATCTTTAAGGGAGCAGATCGCCAGGTCTTTCTCCCTCAAAGCTCCTTGGTGGGTTCTAACCACAAACCTTTAAGTTAGCAGCCAAGTTCTTAATCATTGTGCAACCAGGGCTGCTCACCATAAGCACACACACACACACACACACACACACGCACACACAAATTTATATAATACTATTTTTAATTGTGTGTTACTTTTTTTTAAATAGAAAAGTTTATTGTTAGATTATTTTAGGGGTCTTTCTTCTGAGATCAGCCTAAGATTTTTTTGGAAGAATTATGTTCTCATTCTCTGAAATGTGAAGAAGAAAAGTCAAGCATGTAGTATCATTTATGCAATGCCGTAGAGTTGATTCTCACTCATAGTAACCCTACAGGACAAAGTAGAATTGCCCCACAGAATTTCCAAGGCTGGAATAAAGTTTTGTTTATTTCAGAAAGTTTTTATTTCTTTTTCACCTTTTTAAAAAACATTTTATTGTGCTTTAAGTAAAAGTTTACACAGCTAATCAGTTTTCCATTCAATAATTTATACACACATTGTTTCGTGACATTGGTTGCAATCGCTGCAATGTTTCCACACTCTTCCATTCCTACCCTGGGTTCCCAGTTTCCATTTGTCCATTTTCTCTGCCCATCCCTGCCTTCTCATCTTTGCTTTTGGGCAGATGTTTCACTTTTGGTCTTATATAGTTGATTATTCTAAGGAGCACGTTCCTCAGGGGTGCTATTGTTTATTTTGTAGGCCTGTCTGTTATTTGGATGAAAGGTGGCCTTTGGGAGTGGCTTCAGTTCCAAGTTAGAAGGGTGTCTTAGGGCAGTAGTCTCAAGGGTTCCTTTGGTCTCTATCAGACAGTAAGCCTGGCCTTTTTTATGAATTTGAATTTTGTTCTATATTTTTCATGCATTCTAACCAGGACCTTCTATTTTGATCCTGGTCAGAGTTGTTGGTAGTAGTAGCCAGGCATCGTGAATTCTTCTGTTCTCAGGCTAGAGGAGGCTGTGGTTCATGTGGGCTGTTAGTTCATTGGACTAATTGCTCCCTTGAGTTTTTGGTTTTCTTTACTCTCCTTTGCTCCAGATGGGAAGAGATCAATAGTTGTATCTTAGATGGCCGCTTGCAAACTTTTAAGATCACAGATGCTATTCACCAAAATATGATGTAGTGTTCTATGAGCTGTGCTATGCCAATTGCCCTATATGTCCCCTGAGACAATGGTCCTTGGCCTTCAAGCCCAGTAGCTCAGTCTCATGAGGTGTTTGGTTATGTCTAAGAAGTTTCCATAACTATGCCCCTTATGTGCTCTCTTATATATTATGAATATACATGCAACACATACAAATATGTATGTAGAAACATCCATAACCATACTTATACATGCACAATGAGTATATTCCCATATGACCTCCCATACCTATTTAGCATACATATCTACCTATGTATCCATTCACAAATTATCATTTGTTATTACTGTTGTTGCAGGATTGTGTATGTTACTGTGTTTATGATAAAAACTAAAAACTAAACCCCCTGCTGTCGAGTCAATTCCAACTCATAGTGACCCTATAGGACAGAGTAGGACTGCCGCATATGGTTTCCAAGGAGTGCGGTGGATTCAAACTGCCGACTTTTTGGTTAGCAGCTGAGCCCTTAACCAATACACCACCAGGGCTTTGAAGCGTATTTACCATTGTTGTTCTTTGTTCTTGCATACCTCTCAGTGTCTTTCTTTGCCTTGGTCATGTTGTGCTGACTTCCCCCATATTGTGTATTGCCTTTCCCTTCACCAGAATTAACTCATGTCTATCATTTAATGATTCTCCCTCCCTTCCCCTTCCATCGTCGGTAACCATCAAAGAATGTTTCTTTCTGTGTGCAAACCTATTCTTGACTTTTTATAATAGTCTCATACAACATTTGTCCTTTTGTGACTGACTTATTTCACTCAGGGTAATGTCTTCCAGTTTCATCCATGTTGTGAGATGTTTTGTGGATTCTTCATTATTCTTTATCATTGTGTAGTATTCCCTTGGATGTATGTACCACAATTTTTTTATCCAGTTATCTGTTGAGGGGCACTTAGTTTGTTTTGATCTTTTTGCTATTGTGAATAATGCTGCAGTAAACATGAGTGTGCATATGTCTATTCATATCACAGCTCTTCTTTAGAATATATACCTAGGGGTTGCTGGATCATAGGTATTTCTAGCTTTTTAAGGAAGTGCCATACCATTTCTCATAGTAGTTGCACCAGCAGTGCGTAAAAGTTTCAATCTCCCACACCTCGCCAGCATTTGTTGTTTTCTGTTTTTTTTTCTTTTTTTTGATCAGTGCCATTATTGCTGGGTGAGGTGATATATCTCATTGTAGTTTTTTTTTTTTTAATGGCTAATGGGAAACCCTGGTGGCGTAGTGATTAAGAGCTACAGCTGCTAACCAAAAGGTCGGGAGTTCTAATCCACCAGGCGCTTCTTGGAAACTCTGTAGGGCAGTTCTACTCTGCCCTATATGGTCACTATGTCAGAATTGACTCAACAGCAATGGGTTTGTTTTTTTGGTTTTAATGGCTAATGATCATGAGCCATCTCTTCCTGTGTTTGTTAACTGCCTGAATGTCTTCTTTGGTGAAGTGTCTGTTCATGTCATTTGCCCATTTTTTTAATTGGATTACTTGTCTTTTTGTTTTTGAGGTATTGAAATTTTCTATAAATTTTAGAGATTAGATCCTTGTCAGATATGTCTTAGCCAATTATTTTTTCCCCAGTTTGTACATTCTTTTTTTACTCTTTGGTGAAGTCTTGATGAGCATAAGTATTTAATTTTTAGGGGGTTCCAGTTATCTATTTATCTTCTGCTGTTTGTGCAATTTTAGTTATGTTTGATAGTCTATTTATGCCATAAATTAGGACCCCTAATGTCATTTCTATGAGTTCTTCCATGAACTTTATAGTTTTAGGTTTAACATTTAGGTCTTTGATCCATTTTGAGTTAGTTTTTGTGTATGGTGTGAGGTATGGATCCTGTTTCATTTTTCTGCAAATGGATATCCAGTTTTGCCAACACCATTTGTTAAAGAGACTATCTCTTCCCCGTGCGATAGACTTTAACCCTTTGTAGAAGACCAGCCTTCCATACCTGGATGGATTTATTTCTGTATTCTCAATTCTATTCTATTGGTCTATGTGTCTGACATTGTACAAATACCAGGCTGTTTTGACTATCTTGACTATTCAGTAGGTTCTCAGATTGGTAAGTGTGAGGTCTCCTACTTTATTCTTTTTCTTCAATAATGGTTTAGCTATCTGAGCCTCTTTCCTTTCCATATAAAGTTGGAGATTAGTTTTTCCATTTCCTTAAAGAATGTTGTTGGAATTTGAATCGGGATTGCATTATATCTTCAGATTGCTCTGGGTAGCACTGACATTTTAACAATGTTAAATCTTCCTGTCCTTGAGTATGATGTGCTTTTCCATTTATGTCGGTCTCTTTTGGTTTCTTGCAGTAGTGTTTTGTAGTTTTCTTTGTATGTCTTTTATATCCTAGTTAGATTTATTCCTTAGTATTTTACCCTTTTGAGGGCTATTGTAAATGGTGTTGTTTTCCTGATTTCCTTTTCAGAGTTCTCTTTGTTAGTGTAGAGGAATCCAATCGATTTTTGTATGTTGATCTTGTATCTTGCCACTTTGCTGAATCATTCTGTTAGTTCCAGTAACTTTCTTATGGAGTCTCTGGGCTTTTATATGTGTAGAATCATGTCATCTGCAAACAGGAATAGTTTTACTTCTTCCTTACTAATTTGGATGCTCTGTATTTCCCTTTCTTGCTTTATTGCTCTAGCTAGGACTTCCAGTACAATATTGAATAAGAGTGTGATAAACGGCATCCTTGTCTGGTCCTTGTTCTCAAGGGGAATGGTTTCAGTCTCTCTCATTGAGAATAATGTTAGCTCTTGGTTTTATATATATGCCCTTAATTATGTTGAGGAATTTTCCTTCTATTCCTATTTTACTGAGAGTTTTTATCAGGAAAGGCTGTTGGATTTTATCAAATGCCTTTTCTGCATTGATTGAGATGATCATGTGATTCTTTTACTTTGTTTTATTTATGTGGTGAATTATGTTGATTGATTTTTTTCATGTTGAATCATCCTTGCATCCCTGATATGAATATCACTTGATGTAGCACTTTCTTAATATGTATTATTTTCTTAATATGCTGTTGAATTGTATTGGCTAGAATTTTTTGTCTATTTTAATGAGGAATATTGGTGTGTAATTTTCTTTTTTAGTGGTGTCTTTGCCTGACTTTGGTATCAGGGTTATGCTGGCTTCATAGAATGTATTATATTTTATGTTATTACTCTGCTCACTGATTTGCATCCTGAGCCCTGACAACATTTTTTCTGCATCAATATATCAAGGTCATGTTTTTGCATGATTCAGAACGGGGGCTAGAAAACTAGGGCCCATGGGCCAAATCCAAGCAGCAAACTTTTTAGTACAGCATAAGGACTAGGAATATTTTCTATAATTGTAAATAGTTTTAAAAAGAAAAATTAAAAAAGAAGAATATACAACAGAGAACAAGTGTGACCCACGCAGTCTGATTTTTTTTTTTTTTTACTATCTGTTCTCTTATAGAAAAAGTTTTCCAATCCCTGGTATAGAATTTAGCCTTGAGTTCTTTAACTAGGAACAGTTGGTAGTCTTTATATCAGTTATTCCTTGGTCACTGATTCTATGTAACAACCAATCACAAAAACACAGGGGCATACAACATGATAAACATTTATTTCAGCTCACTTGTTCATGAGTTAGCTGGGTGATTCTGCTGATCTCAGCTGGGCTCAGTATGGATGTCAACATGCATCTGCGGTAAGCCACAGGTTAACTATGCACCGTTAACGATCTTGTTCATTTTGGCTGGACTCTTTCACATGCTTACAGCCCTGGCTAGGAAAACTGGGCTGAAGACTCTATACCATATTGTCGCTTCTACTCCAGCAGGCTAGTATGAACTTATTCTAATGCATTGGCAGGGTTTCAAGAGAGAGAACAGAATCACAAACTTCTGAAGGCCAAGCCTCAGGACTGACTATCATTTCTGCCACATATTGCTGACCAAAGAAAGACACAGGACCAGCCTAGATTCAATGGCTAAGGAATTAGCCTCCACCTCTTGATGTGAGATGCTGCAAAGTTACTGAGAAGAGGGGATTTGGGGGCAATTACTGCAATCAAATTACCACAATTGTATTTTGAATTATGGATAAGACCATTGCAAAGTGGATTGTATGTAAGATTACCAGTCTTAGGTAGAATTTTAGTACTCCAACATCACATTTATTCTCAATATTTTAACAACTGAGATTTTTAGCTCTTTATTCACTTTATCAATACAAATTGAAAAAATAATATTATTTTATTTTCATAGAGTCTTATTTCCAAAGATGTTAATTAAAAAGATTAATAGGTTGTTCCAAAAATTTGGAGAACCCAGCTGGTAATTCTCCTTTGAACAACATGACAAAGTCTATTTATTTTGTACTGAAACAGAAAGTAACCCATCTAGGCTCGTCTTCAAGCAAAGCTCTTGTGTTATGGTGCATGAAAAACCCAAACCCGTTGCTGTCAAGTCGATTCTGGACTCATAGTGACCCTATAGGACAGAGTATAACTGCCCCATAGGATTTCCAAGAAGCAGCTGATAGATTCAAATTGACAGTGTTTTGGTTAGCAGCCATAGCTCTTAACCACTGTGCCACCAGGGCTGCTATAGTACTACATCAGGAGAAACTTAACAATATTAAACATGACCCGGGTCACCCACTTTCAGTCTATGCAGTGGAGGGTTATACTCAGTTAGATAAAACATGTATCACACGAATCAGTGGAATGTTAAGTGTTCTGTGATAATGTATAAGAAAGGAAAATATATTTGGTTGGCTAACTCTTTGGAAAATAACATAAGTTAATTAATTCTCTTTTGAAATGTGCTTGGTTAGCAAGTTTAGGATATTTGTATTTAAATGACATTAAAAACAATATCTGAAATGCTGGCATAAATAGTGATTATCAGTTAAAATGGACTTCCATCTCTTTGGCATCACACCGTTACAAAGCTCTCTATCCTCTATGCCCAGCCACTACAGAGAATAGTCAGCTCATCAAGCAAAGCAGTGAAGTGTCTGTGTTCAAGCCATAGGAATTTATCAGACCTCAGTGTTTATCACTGTGTCTTGACATATTTTAAACTTAAGTCCAAAGCGATCTTTGCTGAATGCTGTACTGAACTTCATGTACCCACACTTGAAAAGGTTTGCCAATAACTCTGACCATCACAATAAAACACTGTGAGGTGATAGTTACTAACGTTATTAGGTTGATTATAGTCTGGTAAGAAAAAAAAATTTTTTTTTTTTTTTTACTAGACTGTAATCAACCTAATAAGCATAGTAAATCCTTTCTTCATGTTGTGTCAATTATCATGGAAGTGCTTTGGTTACATAAAAATTCTCTTATAGTAAAAGTAAATGTAACTAACTGGATGATAATGAATTTTGTACTATCAACTGAAATACACAATAAAGCAAATCACTGAACTTTTTCTAGTTCTGTACAGTCATAGCCATACCTTCAGCATGCTGACAAACAGTATTTTCAGATGACTCATGTTTACAAATTTTGAACTCTGTTTCCAATACAGTGAAACCTGTGAGAGCCGGCACTCAGTGGGACTGCCTTGTATTTCCAGGGCTCAAAAGTTTTCCACCTTTGGCAGGGTGCAGTCTTACTACTTTTCTATCACTCTCTATTAGTGGAAAATATTTGAGTTTTCTTTCTCTGGCAGGTTTCCACCTTACACAGATTCTGGCTTTCATAAGTTTTACTGTAATAATTTCTGTTAAACTGAATAGTACCTTTTTATAAACTTACCACCTTTAATGTTTTGATGTTCACACAATATTTTCACTAAAGGCATAACTGCATTTCATGGAAGCATCGCTTATTTATTTGTATTAAAATATCAATCTTGTTATCTTTTTTCTAGTCATTAAGTTTGTCATAATGTATCTTTGTCATAAAATGTACTTTCCCATATATAACAGGCAAAGACAGTATTATCTTTTTTAGAGAATACAATCTTTGTATTTTAAAATAGGAAGTATTTTCTGAATGTAAACTATAACATATATATAAAGTATAAGCAATGCTATTAGAATTGAATCTCTATGCACTCATAACTGAGCTTAATAAATAGAATCTTGTGTTCTTTCACCTTTTTCAAATCACATTTAGTTGTTTGCATTATATATACAGTTGGAAAATATGGCCTCGGTGATAGAAATAATGCTGGATACTGCATGATAAAATTTTGCAAGACCACAGACATATTCATTGCAAATATGTTTTTTCAACAACATAAACGGTGACTATAACATATGGACCTTGCCGGATAGAATACACAGGAATTGAATCAAGTACGTGTGTGCAAAGGTATGATGGAGAAGCCTAATATCTTCAATCAGAATAAGGCCACAGGCCCACTGTGAAACAATCAATTTTTCATATGCAAGTTCAAGAATAGATTTGATGAATTAAACACTAATGAACGAAGACCAGATGACTTATAGGATGACATCAAGGACATCATGCACGAAGAAAGCAAAAAGTCATTAAAAAGACCGGAAGGAAAAAAAGACCAAAATTGATGTCAGAAGAGACTCTGAAACTTACTCTTGAATGTAGAGCAGTTAAAGTGAATAGAAGAAATGATAAACTGAAAGAGCTGAACAAAAGATTTCAAAGGGTGGCTCAAGAAAACAAAATAGAGTATTTCAACAAAGTGTGCAAAGATCTAGAGTTAGAAAACCAAAAGAGAAGGACATGCTCGGCACTTCTCAAGCTGAAAGAACTGAAGAAAAAATTCAGGCCTCCAGTGGCAATACTGAAGGATTCTAGGGGCAAAATATTGAACAACTTGGGAAGCATCAAAAGAAGATAGAAGGAATACACAGAGTCACTGTACTAAAACAAATTGGCTGACTTTCAGCCATTTCTGGAGGTAGCAGATGATCATGAACCAATAGTGTTGAAGAAAGAAACCCAAGCTACACTGAAGGCATTGGAGAAGAACAAGAATCCAGGAATTGACAGAATACCAATTGAGATGTTTCCACAAATGGATGCAGCAGTGGACGTGGTCACTTGTCTATGCCAAGAAATTTGGCAAAGAGTTACCTGGCCAATGAACTGGGAGAAATCCATATCTATGCCCGTTCCAAAGAGAGGTGATTCAACAGAATGCAGAAATAATCAAGTAATATCATTAATTTCACACACAAGTAAAATTTTGCTGAAGGTCATTCAAAAGCAGTTGCAGTGGGACATAGATAGGAACCTGTCAGAAAATCAAGCTGGATTCAGAAGAGGACCTGAAATGAGGGATATCACTGCTGATGTCAGATGGATCTTGGCTGAAAGAGAGAATATGAGATAGATGTTTACCTTTGTTTTATTAACTATGCAAAGGCATTCGACTGTGTGGATCATAAGAAATTATGGATAGCGTTGAGGAGACTGAGAATTCCAGAATCATTCGAACAGAACAAGGGGATACTGCATGGTTTAAAGTCACAAATGGTGTGTGTCACAGTTGTATCCTTTCACCGTACTTATTAAATCTGTAAGCTGAGCAAATAAACTGAGAAGCTGGACTATATGAAGAAGAACCAAGCATCAGGATTGGAGGAAGACTCATTGACCACCTGTGATATGCAGATGACACAGCCTTGCTTGCTGGAAGTGAAGAGGACTTGAAGCCCTTACTGATGAAGATCAAAGACTACAGCCTTCAGTATGTATTGCATGTCAACATTAAGAAAACAAAAATCCTTACAACTAGACCAGTAAGCAACATCATGATAAATGAAGAAAAGATTGAAGTTGTCAAGGATTTCATTTTACTTGGATCCACAGTCAACTCCCATGGAAGCAGCAGTCAAGAAGTCAATATACCATGGACTGCCAGAAGAACAAACAAATCTGCCTTGGAAGAAGTACAGCCAGAATGCTCATTAGAAGCCAGTACGGTGAGACTTCGTCTCATATATTTTGGACACGTTATCAGGAGGGACCAGTCCTTAGAGAAGGACATGGTGCTTGGTAGAGTAGAGGGTCATAGAAAAAGAGGATGACCCTCATCTATCTTTATTCACACTGTGGTTGCAACAATGGGGTTAAGCATAACAACGATTGTGAGGATGGCACAGGACCGGGCAGTGTTTCATCCTGTTGTACATAGGGTCACCGTGAGTTAGAACTGACTTGACAGCACCTAACAACAACATATGTATATACATACAAAAACCAAAAAAACCAAACCCAGTGCTGTCGAGTCGATTCCGACTCATAGCGACCCTATAGGACAGAGTGAACTGCCCCAGAGAGTTTCCACGGGGCACCTGGCGGATTTGAACTGCTGACCCTTTGGTTAGCAGCTGTAGCACTTAGCCACTATGCCACCAGGGTTCCCATATATACATATGCATAAATGCATATGTATATGTATGTATTGTATTAGATCATATATCTCTCAAAATTTATACAGTTTTATTAATACACTAATTTTTTTGATTATTTACAAAATAAACAATTCTGTGACTTTCTTCCCATTACAATTTTATCTATTTTTCCTTTTCTATTGCTTGATCTAAGTTATTTAATAAGTACCCTGTTGAATGGAAGTGATGAAAATGTTTCTGATTTTTAAAATAAGGCTTTTAATATTTCACCATTAATTATGATTGTATTTTTTGAAACAGATTATTCCTCTTAATTTACTGTGAGTGTTTAAATTGTGAATATATTTTGAATTTTATCAATTCTTTCTCTACATCTATTGAAATGCCCCTGTGCTGCTTTTCTTCTTTAATCCCTAAATGTAAATGAATTTTTGATTGCTCAACAAACTTTACATTCCTGGGATATACTTTACTTATTTTGTTTGATTACCTTTTAATATATAGCTGGATTGGTTTGTTATTTATATATTTTTAGACTTTTTGCATCCATGATCCTGAGTAACATCGTACTCTAAATTTTCTTATGTGTATTGTTCTTGTCTGGTTTTGATATTAAGATTTTTTATAACTTCAGAATCAAACTGGAGAGTGTTTTTTTATTCTCTATTCTCTGAAAAATAATGATATAGTATTTTAATTATTTTTTGAATGTTTGGCTGAATCTATCTCTTAATATTTGTGGATAGTAAACTATTGATTCATATTATATATTGATTATAGGACTGTTCAGGTTTTCTATTTATTCATAATTTGCTTTTGGCCAGTTATAATTATTATTATATTTTTGGAAATTTAAACATTTATTTAAAATTTAAATGTATTAATACATTGTTAATAATATCCTTTACCTTTTATACCTCTCTAAATCTAGTTATTCTCCTTTACATTCATAATATTTTATTGGTATGTTTTCTCTTTTATTTATTTGTATTAACATTTTTAAAAAAGTAATTTTTGATTCTTTCAAGGTTTATTTGTTATTTTCTTACTTCTCCTTCTATTTTCCATGGTTTTGTTTTCCCCTTTATCCTTAAGTTGCGTGCTTTTATCACTAGTATTCAGCATTTTTTCTTGTTTATAAATTTCCTTAACATACCATAGATATAACACACAGGATTAAATTGTTCAAATCAGGCTCCTTTGAGATCTCACCCAGCATCTAGCTTTACTAACAATTTTAA
Organism: Elephas maximus indicus; assembly: GCF_024166365.1. Classification (NCBI taxonomy): domain Eukaryota; kingdom Metazoa; phylum Chordata; class Mammalia; order Proboscidea; family Elephantidae; genus Elephas; species Elephas maximus. Next base: position 40,966,859 of record NC_064829.1, on the reverse strand, counting down.
GAATACAGGATGTTTTCAAATACAGATGAAGCAGGGAGAGTTCTGGGACCACCACTGCAGCTCTCCAAGTCCTTTCTGGCCTCACTGGATGTTCTCTGGTGCAGATTAACATATGATGTCTCTACTTGTTTTTTTTTTTTAACCCTGATGTGTTCACCTCCCACTTATCAATTTGTCCTAATGCGGTGGCTTGCATGTCGCTGTCAGCGAAGAAGTGATGCCACTAGTATTTCAAATACCAGCAGGGTCACCATGGTGCACAAGTTTCAGCAGAGCTTCCAGACAAAGACAGACTATGAAGAAAAGACTGGTGATCTACTCTGAAAATTAGCCAGTGAAAACCTTATGGATCACAACAGAACATTGTCCAACTGATTTGCTTTGGACGCATCATTAGGAGGGATCAATCACTAGAGGAAGACATCATGTTTGGTGAAGTACAGGGCCAGCCCAAACAAGGGAGACCATGAGTAAGATGGATTGGCATAATAGCCCTAACAATAGACTCAAACATACCAATGATCATGAAGATGGCACAGGTCGGGCAATGTTTCCTTCTATCATGCATAAGGTCTCCATGAGCCGGAGCCAACTTGACTGCAGCCAACAACAATGATGGGACAGAGATTACCTTAAACACCTCCCAAGCTTTGCTGTATGTCTCTGTGTGTGTGTGTGTTGGTGTATGCCTTGAACACTGAGCCAGATAGCTGTGAAAACCTGTGCCTTAGCTTTTACTTCCAGCTTGTGCAGTGTCTCAAGGTCAGCCTTAGGTTAGAGACAGGCGCCTTTTCAGGTCTTTTCTCATCATACACAGCCTAGTAACTGAGTCTTCCAGGGAACCACCAGATAGGTCTGATAATGACAATTTTTAGTATTGAGGCCTCAAGTGAGTCCCAGCTGTATTCTGCTCCTTCTGGTGTTAGAAATGTGGGATATTATTTGTCAAGTCAATCACTCAGCTGGAGATGGGACTAAAAAAGGACTAGGGTAAGTTAAAATGCCATGCAGCTCACCTTACCAAAATTCAGCTGTTTTTCTTGAATAAATGCTCTTGGGGTTGCTAGAGGCCTTTAGTACATTTTCAGAGTTATGAAAGAGTTGATTTTGACAATTTTGGCTTTTTTTTTTTTTTTTTTTTTGCTTTTATAGAGGGGCGGATTTTTGGAGTTCCTTACTTCACCATTTTTTTTCTGAAATCTGTGTTTAAATTTTGCCTTTCATTAGTTTTGATTTCAGGATAAGTATTCAGAGTGCAATTTCTAGGACATAGGCTATGAATATTTGCATGTCCCTTTATATACATTCTGTAGTGTTTTGCAAAAATGTACCAAAATATCATTGTGTGATTGTATCGATATTGCCACATTTCAGATTTTATTTTATCATTATTAAATAACTAATTGATCAAATCTAAAATGACTTTTAAGATTTCTAATTTGCATTTTTATTACCAGAGAGTATATAAATAATTTCCATGTGTTCATTTAATCTTTTTGTTTCTCTCGTATGAACTTTCTGAAGATGCATCTGTGAATCTTGAAGGCTTTTAACCAATATAAATGAAACCTGTATATATTATTTCTCTTTGTTCCATTTTTAGTGAAAATATTTTCCAAACTCTGAGTTTGTCTTGATACAAAGTTGATAAAAATGATCCTTTTTCATATATCATTAAATTATTAAATTTAAGTCATGTATGATTCAAGTTGTATACCATCTTAATTTTTCTAATAATTAATATTTTTAATTTTTAAATTATTTAACCCATCAGGAATTTACTTTGATATATTGATTTACTGGTAGAGTGCTCTTAATGGGCACCTGCTATTGGAATTTTCATATAGCAGTACCAGTTAATCACCCAGGCAGAAACACTTGAGAGCATCGATTTATTTGAATCACTCTGTTTAAAGGTCTGTTTCAGAGACAGCTCTATAATGAAACCATTTTTAGTGTGATCATTATTTCACTGAAATTTGTATCCTTATTCTTTCGTTTATACTCTCATTCCTTCAATGAATATGTGCTAACACCTTTGGTAGGTGTCAAATATACAGCGGCTATAAAATAGATACGTTTGTGCCCTCGTAAAACATATGCTATGTTGAAGGAATCAAATATCAGAACTGATATCAAGAATATGGGGTAAAGCATTATCTGCATTGGACTTTGGTATATTCTGTCTCTGAGTACTATATGTTAATTTAACTATCAGGCCAAATCTCAGAACTTTGCAAGCTCTGATTCTATAGCCTAAATAAAAAGAATTTTTTAAAAGCTTTTTGAGTTATCTGAAATATTTATTAAAATTGTTTTAGTTTTTACTTTGCAATTTTATTTATCACATGTCTAGTGTTGTATAGACTGGAAACTGTTTCTTATCTCTTTATTGATCTACTTTTGTTCCTTGAAACAGTCTTTTAATTATTTCCTTAGATTATTTGATATATTTAAATATTTTATAGGGCTAGGTCACATCCACACACCAAATAAATGCATGTGTTTGCCATCATTTTCAGATTTTTAAAAATAGTATTGCTCACTTAAAAAATTTTAAAATAATTTTGAGTTCCAAATAAAATACTCTTGCTATTTTTGTATTGGTTATAAATTAACTTGGAAAAAATAGATATTTTACATAGTCCATCTTCCTAATTGGGAATATAATTTATGTTCTTGTTTGTTTAAACATTTTTTTATGTTTCAGTAATATTTTTCAGCATCCCCAAAATTTTAAAAATTAGATATAATTAAAAAAAATTCTTCCTACATAATTTATAGTTTTGTAATTGTAATGAAATAACTTTTTGTTATATTTGTCAATGCTGATAATACTGTTTTTTGTTATTTTTTATTTATTATCCTCCCATGATAGATTATTTATGTAGCTTCTTTTCTAAACTTCCTCCAATCATTTTGGATTTATAGCTAGAGATTTTCTAGAAATCCAGTTATGCTATCTGTAGATAATTTTATTTATTTCTCTCTCTCTATATGCATATGTATATATATATATTTTTTCTCCAAAGTGTACTCCAAATAAAACTGGCTTGTATCACAAGGGCAATCTTAGCCTACTGTTGGATTATAAACAAAAATCCATGCATAACATAACTTTGGAAAATAAAGTTTTATCAAGGCTCTCTTGAAAGCCTTAAACAAAGGAACCATACCGAAAGCGTCATGTAAAATTGTTAATTATTCCAAAATGTCATCTGTCAAAGTGGCTTCCCAATTTTCTTGGTTCTGAGTCAGACTTCTTTGCAGAGAAATTCCATCCGAACTTTGCTCTCTCTTCCATCTACTTCCTCAGTCCTTTTTTATGTAATTTAGCCTGTCCCTGCTTTCCCTGATGCTCTCTCCCTGCCCCCCGCCCCACCCCCGCCGCCGCAGTCATGACTGGTGCAGCAAAGGGCAGGATACGTCACTCAGGAGGCAAATATTTTGTTTTGTTCTATTTTTTATAGGTGGAAAGTATTTCAGAGTGAGGGTTCTGAGAGAGAAGGCTTGAGAAAGGACAAATGAAAGTATCCCAAACCTATGTAAATTTAATCTTTAATTTCTGTCATGTGTTTATTTTGTTTAAAAACATTATACTTTGAATAATTTCAAGCATCCTTGTGTTTATAATGTTCTATTAATGAGTATGATCGTAACTTTTTTTTAAAAGAAAATGTATATCATGTTATAAATTAATTCTATAATGTAAATTCCCCCATGTGTCTGTCAGTTTGTCCTACTGTGAGGGCTTGCGTGTTGCAGCGATGCTGGAAGCTGTGCCACCGGTATTCAGATACCAGCAGGGTCGCCCATGGCGGACAAGTTTCAGCAGAGCTTCCAGACTAAGACAGACTAGGAGGAAGGACCTGGTGGTCTACTTCTGAAAAGAATTAAAAAAAAGAAAAGAATTAGCCAGTGAAAACTTTATGAAGAGCAGCAATTTTGATTATTAATGGATGCCTGCAGCTGTTTCTTCTCATTTTGAGGTGTGCCACATCAGCAAATTAAGGTCCTGAAAGCTTTACCCCATCCATGTCATTAAGGTCAACTACTTTGAGGAGGCAGCTCTTCCCCAGTCTTCTTTTGAGTGCCTTCCAACCTGGGGGGCTCATCTTCCGGCACTGTATCAGACAGTGTTCCGCTGCTATTCGTAAGGTTTTCACTGGCTAATGCTTTTCAGAAGTAGACTGCCGGGTCCTTCTTCCTAGTCTTAGTCTGGAAGCTCAGTTGAAACCTGTCCGCCATGGGTGACCCTGCTGGTATCTGAATACCAGTGGCATAGCTTCCAGCATCACAGCAACACATGAGCCCCCACAGTACGACAAACTGACAGACACGTGGGGTTAAAGGTTGTAGAATTACTTACTATCTCCTCTTGTGTTGGTTTTGTTATATTGTAGTAATAATTTGCATGTGTCAAAATCTTTAAATTTAATGACAAAATTATAATTAAAAAGCTTTTTTTCACGAATGTGCATATTCCTCTATTTCTTCTTACCCTATGCTAGTTATTTACACTTCGTGTCTAATTTTGAAGATTGTTCTCACCAGAGTTTTGTTAATTTAATTCTTTTCAAGAAACAGTGTTTGGCTTTATTGATTATATTTTGTTTTTTTATTTCATTGGTTTATTATCTTTATGATTTTCTTCCTGCTACAGTTGGTCCGAGGGTTGTGGGTTATTGTTAAACTGTTTAGCATTGTCTCCCACCCACAACCGCACTTGACTAGTTTCACCTTTGGAAACCCTGGTGGCATAGTGGTTAAGTGCTACGGCTGCTAACCAAAGGGTTGGCAGTTTGAATCCGCCAGGTGCTCCTTGGAAACTCTATGGGGCAGTTCTACCCTGCCCTTTAGGGTCGCTATGAGTCGGAATCAACTTGACGGCACTGGGTTTTTACCTCCTTTTACAACTTATAAATTTTTTGTGCATTTTAATTTTTTATTAAACCCACAAGACATCGTTATTATTGATGTTTTGTTCATATACATTATTACTTGTGTCCATGCATTTACTACTTTGTTTGTTCTTTATTTCTGTTGCACTTTGCAGATTCGCTTTCTGTTTTAACTTTCTTTCTGCTTTAAGTATAACCTTTAGAGTTTCTTTCAGTGTGATACCACTCTGTCAAACTCTTTCAAGCTTAGTTTTTCTGAGAGTAGCTTGGTTCCATGCTCTTAAAGATATTTTTATTGGGTATACAAGTCTAGATTGGTTCTTAGATTCTATCACCAAATTGATAATATTCAATAATATTATTCAGTATCTTCTTATTTCTAGTCTTTTTGTGGGTGAAGGTATACTACTTTACATAAAAAAAATATTTATATTTTAATTTTCTCTAGATGCTTTTATGCTTTATTTTGTCTTTATTATCTATTGTTTTAATATGGTATGTCTGGATGGGAATCAGTTTAGGAATTTACTGGTCTTCATGAGTCTACAAATTGATGCCTTTCGTACATTCGAAAATTTCAGCTGTTAATTTTACTGTAGCACTTTCTCTTTATCCTCTTCATGTAAGACAGCGATTGATCATATTTTTAAAATTTTAATTATATCATAATGTATATCTTAATGTTTCTTTCATGATTTCCTTTTTTTTTTCTGAGCTGATTTCTGTTTAATTTATTCCAAATTACCTTTCAAATTACTGATTGTGTCTTCAGCTTTCTTCAATCAGCCATTATGCTCATTTAATTACATTTTAATTTTGGTTGTTGAATTTTTTATTTCTACAAGATCGGTTTCTTTTTTCATTGTGTCCAATTTCCTATGCATGTTCTCTAACTTGTGTTTTAGTTTATTAAGTATTGTAAGGATCTTTGTTTTTTCATCTGTTGTTGATAATCCTAATATCTGAAGTCATTGTGGAATTCTTTCTACTATTTCTGATTTTTGTTAGCTCTCACTTGTACTAGCCTTTACTTTTGTATATTCTTACTTCTGACTTTGTACTGCTTATTGTCCTTGAAAATTTATTTGTGAGCTTTCCATGAAGCTTAAGATACACATGACTTCTTCCAGAATACTTTTTTTTTTTTTTTTCACTTTTGCTAGGAATCTAGAGCTCCATCAGTGTGTTACAACCATAAACTAAATTCATGTCTAGGTGTTTCATGGACCACCCAATGATGAAAATTGAATCTGCAAATTGGATACCAAAATCTTGATGTTTCAACAATAAGTTTTTTTTTTTTTTCCTTTTCATTAGCCCACTCAGCATAATTTCCCTAAAATTCCTTGAATGCTGATAGAGGTTGTTCGGTTGGGAATACTTCTGGTTTACACTTACTATGAGGCTGTAGCCCTTTGCTTTCCAGACTTAACATGAATTTTACAATGTTGTTGTTATTAGGTGCCATCGAGTCGGTTCCAACTCATAGCGACCCTATGCACAACAGAAAGAAACACTTTCCGGTCTTGAGCCATCCTTACAATTGTTATTATGCTTGAGCTCATTGTTGCAGCCACTGTGTCAATCCACCTCATTGAGGGTCTTCCTCTTTTCCACTGACCCAGTACTCTGCCAAGCATGATATCCTTCTCCAGGGACTGATCCCTCCTGACAACATGTCCAAAGTATGTACGACACAGTCCGGCCATCCTTGCCTCTAAGGAGCATTCTGGCTGTACTTCTTCTGACATGGATATGTTCGTTCTTTTGGCAATCCATGGTATATTCAATATTCTTCGCCAACACCACAATTTAAAGGCGTCAATTCTTCTTCGGTCTCCCTTATTCATTGCCCAGCTTTCACGTGCATATGATGCGATTGAAAATACCATGGCTTGGGTCAGGTGCACCTTAGTCTTCAAGGTGACTCATTTGCTCTTCGACACTTTAAAGAGGTCCTCTGCAGCAGATTTACCCAGTGCAATGCGTCTTTTGATTTCTTGACTGCCACTTTCATGGCTGTTGATTATGGATCCAAGTAAAATGAAACCCTTGACAACTTCAATCTTTTCTCCATTTATGATGATGTTGCTCATTGGTCCAGTTGTGAGGATTTTTGTTTTCTTTATGTTGAGGTGCGATCAATACTGAAGGCTGTGGTCTTTGATCTTCATCAGTAAGGGCTTCAAGCCCTCTTCGCTTTCAGCAAGCAAGGTTGTGTCATCTGCATAACGCAGGTTGTTAATGAGCCTTTCTCCAATCCTGATGCACCGTTCTTCTTCATATAGTCCAGCTTCTCATATTATTTGCTCACCATACAGATCGAATAGGTATGGTGAAAGAATACAACCCTGATGCACACCTTTCATGACTTTAAACCAATCAGTATCCCCTTGTTCTGTCCGAACAACTGCCTCTTGATCTATGTAAAGGTTCCTCATGAGCACAATTAAGTGTTCTGGAGTTCCCATTCTTTGTAACGTTATCCATAATTTGTTATGATCCACACAGTCGAATGCCTTTGCATAGTCAATAAAACACAGGTAAACATCCTTCTGGTATTCTCTGCTTTCAGCCAGGATCCATCTGACAGCAGCAGTGATATCCCTGGTTCCACATCCTCTTCTGAAACCGGCCTGAATTTCTGGCAGTTCCCCATTGATGTACTACTGCAGCTGTTTTTGAATATCTTCAGCAAAATTTTGCTTGCATGTGATATTAATGATATTGTTCTATAATTTCCACATTCGGTTGGATTTGAACCAACCGAATGTGGAATTTTACAATATAGCTAGGAATTAAGGGGTGTATTTTTTTTTTTTTTTCTTTTTCATGTGCCATATCCCTTTGAAACCTGGTGAAGTTTATAGTCTCTGACTGAGAAGCGTATTTTTAAATGCTTTATAAGTATTAGGGAATTATTTTGAAAATAAGGTTAACATTTTTCTCATCAAAGTTCATGGATCACTTTAATTCTATCTATAGACTCCTGGTTAACAACCGCAAGAGACTAAGTTTTGGCTTGTTATTTTTCTGAACTAAGATGTCATCAAACCCAAAGACTAGTTACCCTGGAATTGCAAATGACATCTGGGCGAATAACACTTTAATGCTATGGTGCTTCAAGTACATCTCTAGGTTCCTACTCTCCTTGAGATTTTGTCCTAGTAGCTTCTAAATTTCTAACTATCTTGTCAGCTCTTTCCTTCTTTTAAAGAGGTTATATAAAATATTTGTTATATATTTTATGCATTATATGTGTATGTGTGTGTATATATATGTGTACATATACACACATGCATATATATATACACACACAGAGAGACTTTTTTGTTGTTTTCAGTAGGAAAATGTACCTGAAAAACCTAGCCTGCCATTCCAAGAAATGGACATTTCTTTACCCTATTACTTTATGTTGAATCATATTCTTATGATGAGAGAAATTTTTCTGGCTTATAACATTTTACAATTTAATCCCATTCTCAATTCTACTTTGTCCCACCTTTAGGAGATAATGTGCTTTAGGACAGTATTTCTCAAAAAGTGTCCTGCTGAATATAAATTCCAAGATACACTTAAATGATTGTGAGATAAAGTAAAACTAATAAGTTCTATATAATTTTTGTTTCCTGGAGGTTTTTTTTGATGAATGTTAGCATATTGAAAAGTCTTGCAATAAAGATACCTCTTTAAACCATGAATTATTTGAACATGTAACCCATTTTCTTTGTATATTTATATAACCATATGTTTTGTGTATAGCTGTGTGCAAGAGTTGGTGTAGTTGAAAATACTTTGGAACTACATAAAAAGTTTGAATCTTAGTTCCATCAATAACTAATTTAATGAGCCCTGTTTTGTTCACGACGTTTCTGAACCACATTTTACTCATGTGTAAAATGGAAATTAAAATGTGTTGTTATAAGCATTAAACGAACTGATGTGTTGAAATAATTTGTCATTTAGATGTTTAAAATAGTAGTTCATCTTATTATTGAGATGTCCTATTTTCATTGGTTTAATAAATTATGATATATTCCTACAATAGGATGTTATACAACTGATATTTTACAAAATGTAAGATGATTTCAATTGTGAAATTCACTTTATTTTTATAAACCACTAAGAAATAAAAACTACCGGTTAAACTATGATCAACCTTTAATTTTTTTTTTATTAACTTTTATTGAGCTTCAAGTGAACGTTTACAAATCAAGTCAGACTGTCACATATAAGTTTATATACACCTTACTCCGTACTCCCACTTGCTCTCCCCCTAATGAGTCAGCCCTTCCAGTCTCTCCTTTTGTGACAATTTTGCCAGCTTCCAACTCTCTCTATCCTCCCATCCCCCCTCCAGACAGGAGATGCCAACACAGTCTCAAGTGTCCACCTGATATCATTAGCTCACTCTTCATCAGCATCTCTCACCTACCCACTGTCCAGTCCCTTTCATGTCTGACGAGTTGTCTTCGGGGATGGTTCCTGTCCTGTGCCAACAGAAGGTTTGGGGACCATGATCACCGGGATTCCTCCAGTCTCAGTCAGACCATTAAGTATGGTCTTTTTATGAGAATTTGGGGTCTGCATCCCACTGATCTCCTGCTCCCTCAGGGGTTCTCTGTTGTGCTCCCTGTCAGGGCAGTCATCGATTGTGGCCGGGCACCAACTAGTTCTTCTGGTCTCAGGATGATATAGGTCTCTGGTTCATGTGGCCCTTTCTGTCTCTTGGGCTCTTAGTTGTCGTGTGACCTTGGTGTTCTTCATTCTCCTTTGATCCAGGTGGGTTGAAACCAATTGATGCATCTTAGATGGCCGCTTGTTAGCATTTAAGACCCCAGACGCCACATTTCAAAGTGGGATGCAGAATGTTTTCATAGTAGAATTATTTTGCCAATTGACTTAGAAGTCCCCTTAAACCATGGTCCCCAAACCCCCGCCCTTGCTCCGCTGACCTTTGAAGCATTCATTTTATCCCGGAAACTTCTTTGCTTTTGGTCCCGTCCAGTTGAGCTGACCTTCCATGTATTGAGTATTGTCCTTCCCTTCACCTAAAGCAGTTCTTATCTACTAATTAATCAGTAAAAAACCCTCACCCACCCTCCCCCCGCCCCCGTAACCACAAAAGAATGTGTTCTTCTCAGTTTATACTATTTCTCAAGATCTTATAATAGTGGTCTTATACAATATTTGTCCTTTTGCCTCTGACTAATTTCGCTCAGCATAATGCCTTCCAGATTCCTCCATGTTATGATGAAATGTTTCAGAGATTCGTCACTATTCTTTATCGATGCGTAGTATTCCATTGTGTGAATATACCACAATGTATTTAACCATTCATCCATTGATGGACACTTGGTTGCTTCCAGCTTTTTGCTATTGTAAACAGAGCTGCAATAAACATGGGTGTGCATATATCTGTTTGTGTGAAGGCTCTTGTATCTCTAGGGTATATTCCGAGGAGTGGGATTTCTGGGTTGTATGGTAGTTCTATTTCTAACTGTTTAAGATAACGCCAGATAGATTTCCAAAGTGGTTGTACCATTTTACAATCCCACCAGCAGTATATAAGAGTTCCAATCTCTCTGCAGCCTCTCCAACATTTATTATTTTGTGTTTTTTGGATTAATGCCAGCCTTGTTGGAGTGAGATGGAATCTCATCGTGGTTTTAATTTGCTTTTCTCTAATGGCTAATGATCAAGAGCATTTTCTCATGTATCTGTTAGCTGCCTGAATATCTTCTTTAGTGAAGTGTGTGTTCATATTCTTTGCCCACTTCTTGATTGGGTTGTCAACCTTTAATTTTAAGATACATCCTAATTTTACTAATCTTACTATGTGAAAAAATACTGATTTAACAGCTGATGAAATATGGTTTTAAAAATGGATAAAGAAGGGTTTGCTATGACCTGAGAATAGATATAAACATATGCAATATATGTGCTTAAAACCATGTCTTAGGCTGGGTTGTCTAGACAAGCAAAACCAATTTACATGTGTATATAAATGCTTTTATATATATATAGTAAATACATATATTTTATATATATAAAAGCATTTATATACATATATAGATTTGTTGTTCCTGTTATTGTTAGGTGCTGTCGAGTCGATTCTGACTCATAGTGACCCTATGTATGACAAAACGAACCACTACTCGATCCTGCTACATCCTCATGATCGTTGTTATGCTTGCTCCTATTGTTGTAGCCACAGTGTCAGTCCATTTCGTTGAGGGTTTTCCTCTTTTTTGCTAACCCTCCACTTTACAAAGCATGATGTCCTTCTCCAGGGACTAGTCCCTCCTGACAACATGTCCAAAGTAAGTGAGATGAAGTCTCGCCATCCTCACTTCCAAAGAGCACCCTGGCTGTACTTCTTCCAAGACAGACTTGTTCATTTTTCTGGCAGTCCATAAAAAACCCAGTGCCATCGAGTCGATTCCGACTCATAGCGACCCTATAGGATAGGACAGGGTAGAACTGCTATATTCAATATTCCTTGCCAACACTATAATTCAAAGGTGTCAATTCTTCTTCAGTCTTCCTTAATCATTGTCCAGCTTTCACATGCATACGAGGAAATTGATGGTCATTCTATCAGGACAGTTGCTTCAGGATGATGGGGACGGTAGTAAGACCAGTGAATTCCACGGGCTGCCCACTGCTGCACTTCCTTTGTGTTGTATAAGGGTCCCTATGAGTCGGAGTCAATGACTCAGCTGCAATCGGTTTTTTTGTTTGGTTATACCTATGTATGTGGTATTTTTTTTTGGTTTATGTGGTATGTGGTAGAAATGCTGTTGGCGTAGTGGTTAAGTGCTACGGCTGCTAACTAGAACGTTGGCAGTTCGAATTCACCAGGTCCTCCTTGAAAACTCTATGGGGCAGTTCTACTCTGTCCCATAGGGTCACTATGAGTTGGAATCGACTCGACTGCAACAGGTTTTTTTTTTTAATGTATGTGGTATATGCATAAATATGTATACGTGTGTCTATATATATACATATGTATGTATACGTAAAAGGAGTCCTGGTGGTGCAGTGGTTAAGCGCTCAGCTGTTAACTGAAAAGTTGGCAATTTGAACCCACCAGCCACTCTGGGGGAGGAAGATGTGGCAGTCTGCTTCTGTTACAGCCTTGGAAACCCTATGGGGCAGTTCTACTTTGTCCTATAGGGTTACTATGAGTCAGAATTGACTTGACGGCAACAGAAGTACATATATAAATTTGCTCGTAGGTATAAAATAGTATCTGTAGGTACACCTGAGAAAATTGTAACATTGATTTGATTGGTTGCCTACTGATACAGGAACTCGATCAACATAGGGCAAGATTGGCATGAAGGTTTGAAATTATAGATGAATTAACCTCCTTTAAACTTTCTGATTACTTATCAGTCTGTACTGTACCAAATTTTATTTTTTTTGTTTTGTTTTATTTATACTTTTTCACTTTCCTTCCTTTAATTCATCTTTTAAAAGGTTTGTCTCTTAGCTATACTTTCAATTAGTCTTGTGTTTCTTATGTTGTTATCTAACTTGCACAAGGATTTAATGATAGAAACCCTTTTCTTTTAATATTTTTAATATCCCACAAAATTATTGTATTGCGTAGTCCCCAAGCACTTGCTAGGGGACTGACTATGGGGATTGAGTTTATTAAGATTTAGAGCATGTTTTAGGAATTTCTGTCTAATCTGATTCAAAGGTAACCTTTTCTTTCATAGTGTAATTTGAAAACAAAACTAAAAAACAGTGTATGCACTTGATAAATATGCATACCCATGTAACTAACCACCAATTCATTCAAGATAGAGAATATTTCAATCACCCAGGAAAGTTCCTCACCCAGTATAGGCAGCCACTGTTTTCATTTCCATCACCAGAGTTTAGTTTTGTTTTTTATTGAATATCATGTGAGTGGAATTATACAGAATCTATGGTGAATTGAGATTCATCTATGTTACTGCATGTATTAGTAGCTGATTTTCTTTTTACTGCTCACAATAAACTAATGTATGACTGTATAATATTTTTTAAAATCTGTTTTTCTACTGATGACATATAATTTGTTTCCAGGTTAAGGTCTTATGAATAAAGCTGTTATAAGTGTTCTTTTGTGGACAAATTTTTTTTTGACCTGTAGATTTTATTTCTCTTGGGTTAAAACAGGAGTGGAATTGCTGCATTACAAAGTAGATATATTTCACTTTATAAGAAGCTGCCAAACATGTAATAATATACTCTTATGTTTGAGAATTTTAGAAATATTTCACAGACTGTGAAATGAAATATGTAATTGCCCGTGTCTCTACATTTTCTCTTGCCAAAGGTCACCCATTCTACCAGTTTCTGGATCTAGAAATTTCATATTCATCCACAAATATCTATCTATAAACCTATAATATTCTTTTTCCAAAAACACAAATGATGACAAAATTTACATACAAATCTCTGCCTTGCTGTTCTTCACTCAACGGTATATAGGAAGTCCCCAGGTTATGAAAGTTCCATTTAAGGGACAACTTGTACTTGCCCTTTAATGTTATTTAAATTTGCCTTCACTTTGAAACAATCGAACCAGCCCCTACTTGCAACAAATTTTTCATCGCAATTACCTTCACATGCTCCATGTGCAGCTTTTTAAATCATTGAAAAGGCTTCTAGCTTTTTCTTTCACTAAAATAAGGCTAAATAAGAACTGTATACACCTGTTCTGATTTACCTACAAATTAGATTTAACAACTTAAAGACGCAGTCAGGAATGGATCCATCTCTAACCTGGGGACTGCCTGTATCTTGACTATTTTCTATGTCAGCACATAATGATTTATTCTTTTGATTGAAAAAAAAAACGTGTGGGTTAATATTTGTATTATAGTAATTTTTTCAAGGACATTATTTTCACAACATGGTTTTGCACGTTGTTTTGCTTATTTTTGAAATATATATTAATTACTAACTTAAATGTTTGCTTTCTTTTTAAAAGACAATGCTACATCACAAGCGTTGGTTTTATTTGGTGCACCTGAGAAAGCTGTGGAGATTTTTCATGAAAATAAAATAACAAGTACTGAAGGTGAGGACTAAACATAAATTGTATAATAGCCTCCGTAGCTGTATTTATATTCACTTTTGAGTTTTTTTTTTTACTTTGAGTTTATGAGGTCCATAATCTATTTTGGAAACCCTGGTGGTGTAGTGGTTAAGTGCAACATTTGCTAACCAAAAGGTCAGCAGTTCGAATCTGCCAGGTGCTCCTTGGAAACACTATAGGGCAGTTCTACTCTGTCCTATAGGGTCACTATGAGTCGGAATCGACTCAATGGCAATGGGTTTGTTTTTTGTTTTATAATCTATTTTATATTAAGGAAGAAGTCCTGAATATCATTAATAGTTCACATATTAAAGATAAATAATACTAATATAATACTGTAATTTATATATTTAATAACATAGTGTTAATGTACAATTTTAGCCTATAAGAGTCATTATACAATCTCATGAATCTATAAGTTTTTAAAATAAACATATTTATCCCCCCGTGCCAGAACTGGCAGGTGCTGGATAGAACCTTACCAGCTCAGTGAGGATGTGTATCTTAGAAGAAAGAAGAAGAGCTAATGTTTCTGTGGTTTGAATTCCAGAAGTAAATATTGTTCAGTGAGAACTGATTAAACATGATCTCTTAAAGTATTTCTGACACCATATGTAGAAAGAGGTAGAAAGAGATGAAGAAATTTACAGATTTCATCCATATGGGTTCATCCATGTTTCTTCTCAGATCATTCCGGTGGAGAATTCTTTACATTTATCAAGATATTTTCATCTTGGGGAAATTTCTGCTCAGGGAATTTTCACACTGACAAAATAACAATGGAACAAGCTATCATTCTCTTTTATCTATTATTGTCTGATAAAAATCTTGAATAAAATTTTAAGATTCCGTGTTGTAGTTTATTAGCGATAGTTAGTTTTGGACAGATTTTTGAACTGTCAGTGGTTGAATTATGACACAATTAATTTGAGACACTGTGATATCCATGTGGTATTAGGGTACAGAGATATTTAAGAAATGATCCTTATAAAGAGTATGTAATCTTGCTGGCCAAATAAAATATATAACAATTAGTACAACACAACAGGGAAAGAATGGCTATATAGAATAACAGCAGAGATGACAGAAGGCAGTTCAAGTCGAATGGATGCCATAGACAAGAAGTGTCTTCAGTGTTTTGAGAAAGGCCAATTTGTATGGTCTCCAAGCGTTATGAGAAATATTAAAGGATGAGGGGAGATTTGAACTGAAATTTAAAAGGTGCATTTGTACATGAAAAGAAGAGTAAGTAGGGAATTTTAGGCAAGCAGAAAAGAATGTGTCAAATAACAATGATGGAATAACAAATATGGGAAAATAGATGACCTTGACTTTAACATATGGAGGATTCAGACGTATGAAAATAGTTGGGTGAACTAAAGCTAGGAAATAAATTGAGGTTGCATTAAGAAACATCTTGAATTTCAGGCTCAAGAGTGTGAACTTTAGTTCTAAAGCATTGATCATATATATTTCATATAACCAAAACCTTTGCTTGGAAGGATGAGTCTGGGTGTGCTATGTAGGATTACTTGATTCTAAGGAGAAATATTGAAACATTACCTTATTACCATACTCCAGGTTTAAGGTAATAAGAGCCTGAGCTATGATTTAAAAAACAAAACAAAAAACCCCGTTGCCATTGAGTCGATTTCAACTCATAGTGACCCTATAGGACAGAGTACAACTGCCCCACAGGGTATCCAAGGAGCAGCTAGTAGACTTGAACTGCTGACTTTTGTGTTAGCAGCTATAGCTCTTAACCACTGTGCCATCTCAAAGGATATGATGATAATGATTAAAGAGACATTAGAAAGGAATCATTAGGATTTGGTGACTGACTAGATATAGGGATTGAAATGAAAAGAGGATTGAAAGATGCTGTAACTATTGTAAATTTTAATAACAGGAACAGAAGCTAGAAGGAAGAAGTGGTTGAGTAGAATGAAAATGAGTTTAGTTTTAGAGACAGTGGATTTGGAAACAGGCTTGGTCCTTTCAGACTCTTCCCCTGGCTTGCTGACCTTGACATAGGCCAGATATTTAAACCCAAACAGCTTGGTGGGGAGAGACCCCAAAATTTATTCTCTCATGATTCTTTTGTTTGCCTGATAGTTTCTGAGTGTCCACTCTGTGCTTTCACCACTCCCAGTGCTTGAAACGTATTGGATCCCTGAAATCTGGGAGCTCCTTCTGCAAGTCTCCCTTATCATTTTAAAAAGTGGTGTCATATTTATTACTTTTTTTCCATTTTAACCAGTTTAAAGGGTACAGTTCTGTGGCTTTGCTTACATAAACAATGTTGTACAACAATCACCACTATCTATTTTCAACAGTTTTTATCTCCTCAAACAGAAATCTATACTCATTAAGCATTAATTCCTCATTTCCCCCTCCTGACAGCCTCTGGTAACATCTAATCTATTTTCCATCTCCATGAATTTACCTATTCTAGATATTTCATATAACTGGAATCATGCAATATTTTCCCTTTATGTCTGGCTTGTTTCACTTAGCATAATGTTTTCAGGATTCATCCATGTTGTAGCATGTATCGGCTACTTTATTCTTTTTTTATGGCTGAGTAATATTCTGTCGTATGGACATACCACTTTGCTTTATCTTGTCATATGTTGATGGAGACTTGTGTTATTACCACCTTTTTAGCTATTGTGAACGATGCTGCCAGGAACAAGTATCTTTGATATACCCATCTTGTGACCCTGTGACCATGCGGTCATCACATACTCCCCTTCCCCGTCCTTACTATAAAAGCAAATCTCTCCCTCTATGCTTGGGGACACTTGGTAGATTCCTCTCTGTCCTGTGTTTCCCCAATTCATGAATTGTATTATCCTCAATAAATATCTTTGCTTTTACATTAACAGAGTGAGCATTCTTACTCCTAGACATTCCTTGTGTCAGGTATATGTGATTTGAAGGCGTATTATCTTCAGCAGCCCCAGGGACATCCAGTGCAGGCCCCTTGAACCCCTCTGTCTCCATGGATTCCCGGCAGCTGTCCCAGGTAAAAAGCCTCTCGAAGCAAGCTCTACTTCTTGTTTTGATGCTCTTTGAGGTTTATTGTAGGACTTTGCCTTTTACTTTCATTTCCAGTTTACATTCTAGACATTTTGACAAGTTTGTTGACAGATTAAGTCTGGTAGTGTTGTTACTACTATACTTCCAGGTCTGTTCAGATTCTAGTTTGACTTTGGAATGACCAAAGGTTTCAGCCCATTCAACTTGAGCTCTTTGCTTTCTTTTGAGTACTCATTTCATATCTAAGCACACCATTAGGTTTTGGTGCACATCAGGTTTCAGTAGCACGTGTGAATTAACTCTTGTAGTAGAAAGGGGAATGCCAGTTCTAAGAACTCAGTAGGGTCACCCTTGGACACCCCCGGCCACTTGTATGAACAAGCACTTCAGTCCTTGTACCTGCGTATTTTTGGAAAACTGCCTCTGTGCAGGGTAGCATTTTTAAATTGACCAAACAACTAAAGGATATGCAATGTCAGGTGCCTGCCCCTATTTCTCCTACCCTCCTTCCTTCTGCTTCTGTCAGCTGACTCTATATTCTTCTCTACCTCCTTACTCCTCTACTAATACCCTTTCTTAATCCATTTCTACCTTCAAGGAACTTGCTAAAAAACAGCTAGAAAAACCATTTACTGATGTGGTCCCAAAAATGCCTTTTAAAATAAGATACCCAGAGGAAACTAATAAACCTCCACAGGTTTACTTCACTCTTTAGTCTAAAGTACAACTCT
The DNA here is from genome assembly GCF_024166365.1 of Elephas maximus indicus. Classification (NCBI taxonomy): domain Eukaryota; kingdom Metazoa; phylum Chordata; class Mammalia; order Proboscidea; family Elephantidae; genus Elephas; species Elephas maximus. Next base: position 40,949,085 of record NC_064829.1, on the reverse strand, counting down.
GCATAAGTGTGAAGGAATTTTCTAACCCTCGTGAAAACCCTCAAAAGTTCACTGAGGAATTTAGAATTCTGATGGAAATATACAAACCTGGTTCACCAGACCTCTATCAATTAATAAATTTGCTAGTAGAACCGAGAAAGGTTTGGGGATGAATGGAAAAGACTGTCTGCAAACACCCAAAAGGGTCATTAGCTCTAAAAGCCAATGCCTCTGGCCCAGAACTAACTCAAAGATTCTATCCCCAAAGTTTCTCCTAGAAAATAGATTGGGCCAAAGGTTCAAATTTTCCTGAACACTTGGTCTTAAATCTAACAGGGTCTGGAGCTGAAATAGCTTTCAACTTCATATTTTTGAATAGACTTCACTCTAAATTATCTGGACTGGGAAGCTGTTCCCAGCCCTGCTAGGAATTTTATTTGACTCTGGGAGACCACGGTTACAACCTATTCTGAACAATCTTGATGAAGGAGCTTGGATTTCACCCTACCAGGACACTGGTTTGTTCTTCATGTTCAAAAAACACTGTAAACTGAATATATTAGAAGTAATTAGGAATTTCAGTGATCACTTTGGGAAGATGAGTTCCCATCTGCTCTGTCTTTTTTTCCTTCCACTTTGGGAAAATGAGGTCCCATTTGTATTGTATTTTCTGTCCTCCTTGGGGAAGTTTTGTTTGGTGCTTAGGGTTGTTGAAGGGCCTGAGATCCCTCCATCTGACACTCTGGCAAGTTAAGTTTTATCTAGAACCTGTTTTTCTGCTGAGCTGAGTCAATCTTACCAAAGAATTGCTATATACATTTTAAGAAACTGAGTTGTTTATGTTATGTAGTATTGTTTGAGCCTCATCTTTGAGCTGGTACATCTGGTTTCTGGAAACCCTAGTTGTGTAGTGGTTAAGAGCTACAGCTGCTAATGAAAAGGTCAGCAGTTTGAATTCACCAGGTGCTCCTTGGAAACCCTATGGCTTCTCAGAGTAGCTACTGAACGCATGGGTGCAAAAAGTAGTTTTTCTTGGAAAAGAAAAGAACTGAGATTTTAGACAGCCCTATGAAAAACACAAGCCATGGCCTTCAACATGATACAAGACAGAAACTCAGACACTACTCTTCAGACCAGGGGCAAACTCTCAGAACAAAACAAGACAGAAAACCACATAGTCATTGCCGTTGAGTTAATTCCAACTCACAGTGACCCTATAGAACAGAGTAGCACTGCCCCATAGGGTTTCCAAGGAGCGCCTGGTGGGTTTGAACTGCTGACCTTTTGGTTAGCATCCATAGCTCTTAACCAGTATGCCACCAGGGTTTCCTAGAATAGTTTATAGTCAGCATAGTGCTATTAGTTCCTAAAATAGTTGGTTCTTGCATGAGAGGAAATCATCAGACTTTAAATAGGTTCAGATATTATAACTCTTGAATTTGAAGTTTCCATTGATAAACTTGGCAAAGTTATGAAGACCATAACTACAGAAGTACGTAAAATTCGAGCTATGATTTTACAAATAGAAAAGGATTAGATTTCCTGTTAAGTCTTACATGGAGGAGTTTGTGCCTTAGTAGATGAACATTGCTGTTTTTATATTAATAACATGCAGTCTGAGGTTTTCTGGAATGTATCTGCTACTGAGGCACATGAAAAACAATTACTGATGCTGTCTATATAGAAACAAATACCTCATGGAACTTGTTTCCTTTGTTTAAAGGCCTAGGGCCGTGGTTTGTGGACCATTTCAGTCAACCGGCCAAATAATGTTCTATCTTCCAGTTCGTAATGTAGCACCTGGGGACTTAAAGCCTTGCATGTGGCCATCCAAGATGAAGTTAATACTTGAATCCATTTGTCACAATTATGCTTTTGATTGGTTGCCAGAAGGTGTTAGTTTTTGGTTACACTCACTATTACGAAGTGGAATAATTATCTTAATCATTATAATAATCATTGAATGTATAATCAAATGTGCCATGAAATGTTCATCTAATATATGTAACTCCACTCTCTATGCTAAGAATCATGTATTTAGAAGAAACAAAACTTACAGGAGAAACTGACTAACTGATTTCACACCTTGAGTTAGCATTTTTGATTGCCAAGATTTTCCTCCAAATTTGGCGCTGTTTGCAGTACTGACACTAATGAAAGTCAGCTTGCCCTGAAAATGAAGCCTGTCGATATGGCAAGGTGAGTGAAGAAGAAAATTAGTCCAACGACCTTAAGGTCTGCTACTCTCAGTACTTGGGCTGCTTGCAGCATACCCAAGAAGTCCTTGCAGAATAAAGATAACTCCATTTTGGGTGTTCAATGCTCCTTAGTGGAGGCTTGAACAAAAGGGTAGAATGTGATAGCAAACCTCTAAGACTAAGGCAATGGGCATAATAAAATGGCTGACATGAGGTTAGAGTCAAAAGCCCATTTTGTTCCAAGCTCCTCCTTCTGCATTTCTGAGAATTTAACTTTGATTTCTTCCCATTCATATGCATGTGGCCATGGGCCTTTGGCTGGTTGTTAAAGACCCTAGCCCCCTATTGCTCATCTTGTTCAACTGGCCTCTTGCCCCAAGCCACTCTTAAATAAATGACAGTAGAGGCCAGGAATGTGGTTTAGGAGCTTTAAGGAAGTAAGGGTAGGGGTCAGAAATGTGACTGTAGGAGAATGAGTTTACTCAAGATGCTCCAGGAAGATGGTTGTTGCTGATGACATACCGACCTTGTGACCATCACACACTCCCCTTCCTCCTCCTCCCTGTAAAAGCATATCTCTCCCTCCATACTTAGGGGTACGTGGTAGATTCCTCTCTGCCCTGTGTTTCCCCAATTTGTGAATTGTATTTTCCTCAATAAATCTCTTTGCTTTTATTTTAACAGGATGAGTGTTCTTACTCTTAGACATGAGGAACCTCTAAATTGTCTTCCATTTATTTAGGTCTTTGATTTCTTTTATCGGTGTTTAATAGGTTTCAGTGTGTAAGTCTTTCACCTCCTTGGTTAAATGTATCCCTAGGTATCTTAGATGCTACTGTAAATTTAATTGTTTTCTTAATTTCCTTTTCAGGTTGTTCATTACTGTGTAGTAAACATAACTGATTTTTGTGTGTTGATCTTGCACCCTGCAATTTTGATGAATTTCTTTATTAGCTATAGAAGTTTTATTAGATTGTTTGGGATTTTTCTCTATATAGGATCCTGTCATTTATAAATAGAGATTGTGTTGTTTCTTCCTTTCCTGTGTAGATGCTTTTTATTTCTTCTTCTTGCCTAATTGTTCTGGCTTGAATTTCTGGTATAAAATTAAATAACAGTGGTGAAAGTGAATATCTTTGTCTTGTTCCTAACCTTGGAAGGGAAACTTTCAGTTTTTCTCCATTGAGTATGATGTTAGCTGTGGATTGTTCTTACATGCCCTTTATCATATTGAGAAAATTCACTTATATTACTAGTTTTTTGAGTACTTTTATCATGAAAGGGTGTTAGATTTTGTCAAATGCCTTTTCTCCATCAATTGAGATATTTTTTTTCCCTTTGTTGTTCTATTAGTGTGGTATATTATATTGATTGATATTCTTATGTGGGAACCACCCTTACATTCCTGGGATAAATCACACTTGGTCATGGTATATAATCCCTTTAATATGCTATTAGATTTGATTTGTCAGTATTTTGTTGAAGATTTTTGTATCTATATTTATAAGGGATATTGGCCTGTAGTTTTCTTTTCCCGTGATGTCTTTATCTGGCTTTTATGCATGGGTAATATTTGCCTCATAAAATGAGTTTGGAACTGTTTCTTCCTCTTTTATTTTTTTTAAGCATTTGAGAGGATTAGTGTTAATTCTTCTGTAAATGTTCAGTAGAATTTACCAGTGAAGCCATCCAGTCCTTTCTTTGATAGGAGGTTTTTGTTTTGCTTTTTTAAGTTACTGATCCAATCTCTTTACTTGTTATAAGTATGTTGAGATTTTCTATTTTTACAGGAGTTAGTTAAGCAGAATTATGTGCTTTTAGGAATTTTCCTGTTTCATTAGGCTATCTAAATTTTAGTGTACATTGTTCAAAGTATTCTCTTATAAACGTTTTTATTTCTGTCGAATTGGTAGTAATGTCCCTACTTTCATTTCTGATTTTAGTTATTTGCATCTTTTCTCTTTTTTTGTTAGTTTAATTAAAAGTTTGTTGATTTTATTTAACTTTTCACGCAACCAGTTTTTGGTTTCATTGATTATTGTTTTTCTCTTCTCTGTTTCATTTATCTCCACTCTAATCTTTATTATTTCCTTTCTTTGTGTACCTTTGGGGTTAGTTTGCTCTTTTTCTAGTTGCTCTATGTATAAGTTAGGCTATAGATTTGAGATCTTCTTTTTTTTTTTTTAATTAATTTTTATTAAGCTTCAAGTGAACATTTACCATTCCAATCAGTCTGTCACATGTAGGTTTACATACATCTTACTCCCTTTTCCCACTTGCTCTCCCCCTATTGAGTCAGCAGTTACAGTCTCTCGTTTCGTGCCAATTTTGCCATCTTCCCTCTCTCTCTATCTTCCCATCCCCCCTCCAGTCAAGAGTTGCCAACACACTCTCAAGTGTCCACCTGATTTAATTAGCTCACTCTTCATCAGCATCTCTCTCCCCCCCGCTGACAAGTCCTTTTCATGCCTGATGAGTTGTCTTTGGGGATGGTTCCTGTCCTGTGCCATCACAAGTTCTGGGGAGCATTGTATCTGGGATTCCTCTAGTCGCAATCATACCATTAGGTATGGTCTTTTTATGAGAATTTGGGGTCTGTATCCCATTGGTCTCCTGCTCCCTCAAGAGCTGTCTGTTGTGCTCCCTAACAGGGCAGACATCGATTGTGGCCGGGCACCAACTAGTTCTTCTGGTCTCAGGATAATGTAGGTCTCTGGTTCAAGTGGCCCTTTCTGTCTCTTGGGTTCTTAGTTGTCATGACCTTGGTGTTCTTCCTTTGCCTTTGCTCCAGGTGGGTTGAGACCAATTGATGTATCTTAGATGGCCGTTTGTTGGCATTTAGGACCCCAGGCACCACAATTCAAAGTGGGATGCAGAATGTTTTCATAATAGAATTATTTTGCCCATTGACTTAGAAGTCCCCTCAAACCATGTTCCCCAGACCCCAGCCCCTGCTCCGCTGACCTTTGAAGCTTTCATTTTATCCCGGAAACCTCTTTGCTTTTAGTCCAGTCCAATTAGGCAGACCTTCCTTGTATTGAGTGTTGTCTTTCCCTTCACCCAAAGCAGTTCTTATCTACTGATTGATCAATAAAAAACCTTCTCCCTCCCTCCCTCCCTCCCCCCTTTGTAACCACAAAAGTATGTGTTCTTCTCCGTTTTTTCTATTTCTCAAGATCTTATAATAGTGGTCTTATACAATATTTGTCCTTTTGCCTCTGACTCATTTCGCTCAGCATAATGCCTTCCAGATTCCTCCATGTTATGAAATGTTTCAGAGATTCGTCACTGTTCTTTATCGATGCGTAGTATTCCATTGTGTGGATATACCACAATTTATTTACCCATTCATCCATTGACAGACATCTTGGTTGCTTCCAGCTTTTTGCTATTGTAAACAGAGCTGCAATAAACATGGGTGTGCATATATCTGCTTGTGTGAAGGCTCTTGTATCTCTAGGGTATATTCCGAGGAGTGGGATTTCTGGGTTGTATGGTAGTTCTATTTCTAACTGTTTAAGATAATGCCAGATAGATTTCCAAAGTGGTTGTACCATTTGACATTCCCACCAGCAGTGTATGAGAGTTCCAATCTCTCCGCAGCCTCTCCAACATTTATTATTTTGTGTTTTTTGGATTAATGCCAGTCTAGTTGGTGTGAAATGTAATCTCATCGTAGTTTTAATTTGCATTTCTCTAATGGCTAATGATCGAGAGCATTTTCTCATGTATCTGTTGGCTGCCTGAATATCTTCTTTAGTGAAATGTGTGTTCATATCCTTTGCCCACTTCTTGATTGGGTTGTTTGTCTTTTTGTGGTTGAGTTTTGACAGAATCATGTAGATTTTAGAGATCAGGCGCTGGTCTGAGGTGTCATAGCTGAATATTCTTTCCCAGTCTGTAGGTGGTCTTTTTACTCTTTTGGTGAAGTCTTTAGATGAGCATAGGTGTTTGATTTTTAGGAGCTCCCAGTTATCTGGTTTCTCTTCATCATTTTTGGTAATGTTTTGTATTCTGTTTATGCCCTGTATTAGGGCTCCTAGGGTTGTCCCTATTTTTTCTTCCATGATCTTTATCGTTTTAGTCTTTATGTTTAGGTCTTTGATCCACTTGGAGTTAGTTTTTGTGCACGGTGTGAGGTATGGGTCCTGTTTCATTCTTTTGCAAGTGGATATCCAGTTATGCCAGCACCATTTGTTAAAAAGACTATCTTTTCCCCAATTAACTGACACTGGTCCTTTGTCAAATATCAGCTGCTCATATGTGGATGGATTTATCTCTGGGTTCTCAATTCTGTTCCATTGGTCTATGTGCCTGTTGTTGTACCAGTACTAGGCTGTTTTGACTACTGTAGCTGTATAATAGGTTCTGAAATCAGGTAGAGTGAGGCCTCCCACTTTCTTCTTCTTTTTCAGTAATGCTTTGCTTATCCGGGGGTTCTTTCCCTTCCATATGAAATTGGTGATTTGTTTCTCTATCTCCTTAAATATGACATTGGAATTTGGATCAGAAGTGCGTTATATGTATAGATGGCTTTTGGTAGAATAGACATTTTTACTATGTTAAGTCTTCCTATCCATGAGCAGGGTATGTTTTTCCACTTAAGTATGTCCTTTTGAATTTCTTGTAGCAGAGTTTTATAGTTTTCTTTGTATAGGTCTTTTACATCCTTGGTAAGATTTATTCCTAAGTATTTTATCTTCTTGGAGGCTACTGTGAATGGTATTGATTTGGTTATTTCCTCTTCGGTGTTCTTTTTGTTGATGTAGAGGAATCCAAGTGATTTTTGTATGTTTATTTTATAACCTGAGACTCTGCCAAACTCTTCTATTAGTTTCAGTAGTTTTCTGGAGGATTCCTTAGGGTTTTCTGTGTATATAATCATGTCATCTGCAAATAGTGATAACTTTACTTCTTCCTTGCCAATCCGGATACCTTTTATTTCTTTGTCTAGCCTGATTGCCCTGGCTAAGACTTCCAACACGATGTTGAATAAGAGCGGTGATAAAGGGCATCCTTGTCTGGTTCCCGTTCTCAAGGGAAATGCTTTCAGGTTCTCTCCATTTAGAGTGATATTGGCTGTTGGCTTTGCATAGATGCCCTTTATTATGTTGAGGAATTTTCCTTCAATTCCTATTTTGGTAAGAGTTTTTATCATAAATGGGTGTTGGACTTTGTCAAATGCCTTGTCTGCATCTATTGATAAGATCATGTGGTTTTTATCTTTTGTTTTATTTATGTGATGGATTACATTAATGGTTTTTCTGATATTAAACCAGCCTTGCATACCTGGTATAAATCCCACTTGATCAGGGTGAATTATTTTTTTGATGTGTTGTTGGATTCTATTGGCTAGAATTTTGTTGAGGATTTTTGCATCAATGTTCATGAGGGATATAGGTCTAAAATTTTCTTTTTGTAATGTCTTTACCTGGTTTTGGTATCAGGGAGATGGTAGCTTCATAGAATGAGTTGGGTAGTATTCCGTCTTTTTCTATGCTTTGAAATACCTTCAGTAGTAGTGGTGTTAAGTCTTCTCTGAAGGTTTGGTAGAACTCTGCAGTGAAGCCGTCTGGGCCAGGACTTTTTTTTTGTTGGAAGTTTTTTGATTACCGTTTCAATCTTTTTTTGTTATGGGTCTATTTAGTTGTTCTACTTCTGAATGTGTTAGTTTAGGTAGGTAGTATTTTTCCAAGAATTTATCCATTTCTTCTAGGTTTTCAAATTTGTTAGAGTACAATTTTTCATAGTAATCTGAAATGATTCTTTTAATTTCATTTGGCTCTGTTGAGATGTGGTCCTTCTCGTTTCTTATTCGGGTTATTTGTTTCCTTTCCTGTATTTCTTTATTCAGTCTAGCCAATGGTTTATCAATTTTGTTGATTTTTTCAAAGAACCAGCTTTTGGCTTTGTTAATTCTTTCAATTGTTTTTCTGTTCTCTAATTCATTTAGTTCAGCTCTAATTTTTATTATTTGTTTTCTTCTTGTGCCTGATGGGTTCTTTTGTTGCTCACTTTCTATTTGTTCAAGTTGTCGGGACAGTTCTCTGATTTGGGCTCTTTCTTCTTTTTGTATGTGTGCATTTATCGATATAAATTGGCCTCTGAGCACTTTTTTTGCTGTGTCCCAGAGGTTTTGATAGGAAGTATTTTCATTCTCGTTGCTTTCTAAGAATTTCCTTATTCCCTCCTTGATGTCTTCTATAACCCAGTCTTTTTTCAGGAGGGTACTGTTCAGTTTCCAAGTATTTGATTTCTTTTCCCAAGTTTTTCTGTTATTGATTTCTAGCTTCATTGCCTTGTGGTCTGAGAAGATGCTTTGTAATATTTCGATGTTTTGGATTCTGCAAAGATTTGTTTTGTGACCTAATATGTGGTCTATTCTAGAGAATGTTCCATGTGCACTAGAAAAAAAAGTGTATTTTGCAGCAGTCGGGTGGAGAGTTCTGTATAAGTCTATGAGGTCAAGTTGGTTGATTGTTGTAAGTAGGTCTTCCGTGTCTCTATTGAGCTTCTTACTGGATGTCCTGTCCTTCTCCAAAAGTGGTGTGTTGAAGTCTCCTACTATATATGTGGAGGTGTCTATCTCACTTTTCAATTCTGTTAAAATTTGATTTATGTATCTTGCAGCCCTGTCATTGGGTGCATAAATATTTAATATGGTTATGTCTTCCTGATCAATTGTCCCTTTTATCATTATATAGTGTCCTTCTTTATCCTTTGTGGTGGATTTAAGTCTAAAGTCTATTTTGTCAGAAATTAATATCGCTACTCCTCTTCTTTTTTGCTTATTGTTTGCTTGATATATTTTTTTCCATCCTTTGAGTTTTAGTTTGTTTGTGTCTCTAAGTCTATGGTGTGTCTCTTGTAGGCAGCATATAGATGGATCGTGTTTCTTCATCCAGTCCGTGACTCTCTGTCTCTTTATTGGTGCATTTTGTCCATTTACATTCAGCGTAATTATAGATAAATAAGTTTTTAGTGCTGTCATTTTGATGCCTTTTCATGTGTGTTGTTGGCCATTTCATTTTTCCACATACTTTTTTGTGCTGAGATGTTTTTCTTATTAGATTGTGAGATCCTCATTTTCATAATGTTTAACTTTGTGTTTGTTGAGTCGTTACATTTTTCTTCGCTTTTTTCTTGAGTTATGGAATTGATATTCCTTTTTGTGGTTACCTTATTATTTACCCCTATTTCTCTAAGTAAAAACCTAACTTGTATCCTTCTATATCGCCTTGTATCACTCTCCATCTGGCAGTTCAATGCCTCCTATATTTAGTCCCTCTTTTTGATTATTGTGATCATTTATCTATTGATTTCCATGATTTCCTGTTATGTGTATTATTTTGTTTATTTATTTATTTTTTAGAATTAATCTTAATTTGTTTGTTTGTGTGCTTTCCCTGTTTGAGTTGCGTTGATATCAGGACGTTCTGTTTTGTGACCTTGTATTGTGCTGGTACCTGATATTATTGGTCATCAGGCCAAACAATCTCCTTTAGCATTTCTTGCAGTCTTGGTTTAGTTTTTGCAAATTCTCTAAACTTGTGTTTATCTGTAAATATCTTAATTTCTCCTTCATATTTCAGAGAGAGTTTTGCTGGATATATGATTCTTGGTTGGCAGTTTTTCTCCTTCAGTGTTCTGTATATGTCGTCCCATTCCCTTCTTGCCTGCATGGTTTCTGCTGAGTAGTCTGAACTTATTCTTATTGATCCTCCCTTGAAGGAAACCTTTCTTTTCTCCCTGGCTGCTTTTAAAATTTTCTGTTTTTCTTTGGTTTTGGCAAGTTTGATGATAATATGCCTTGGTTTTTTTCTTTTTGGATCAATCTTAAATGGGGTTCGATGAGCATCTTGGATAGATATCCTTTCGTCTTTCATGATGTCAGGGAAGTTTTGTGTCAGGAGTTCTTCAACTATTTTCTCTGTGTTTTCTGTCCCCCCTCCCTGTTCTGGGACTCCAGTCACTCGCAAGTTATCCTTCTTGATAGAGTCCCACATGATTCTTAGGGTTTCTTCATTTTTTTTAATTCTTTTATCTGATTTTTTTTCAGCTATGTTGGTGTTGATTCCCTGGTCCTCCAGATGTCCCAGTCTGCATTCTAATTGCTCGAGTCTGCTCCTCTGACTTCCTATTGCGTTGTCTAATTCTGTAATTTTATTGTTAATCTTTTGGATTTCTACATGCTGTCTCTCTATGGATTCTTGCAACTTATTAATTTTTCCACTATGTTCTTGAATAATCTTTTTGAGTTCTTCAACAGTTTTATCAGTGTGTTCCTTGGCTTTTTCTGCAGTTATCCTAATTTCGTTTGTGATGTCTTGAAGCATTCTGTAAATTAGTTTTTTATATTCTGTATCTGATAATTCCAGGATTGTATCTTCATTTGGGAAAGATTTTGATTCTTTTGTTTGGGGGGGTTGGAGAAGCTGTCATGGTCTGTTTCTTTATGTGGTTTGATATGGACTGCTGTCTCTGAGCCATCACTGGGAAACTAAATTTTCCAGGTAATCAGCTAAACAAAAAATGCAATCAGATCCCTATCTGAATTCTCCCTCTGGCTCAGGGTATTCGGATGTTAATGGAGCCACCTGGGGAGGGTGGGGGAGGGATCAGAGAGCTAGGAATGTAGCACCACAGAATATAGAGCTGATCCCCGCGTTCACGCTCCGCCCCCGTCTGCCAAAATCCCGGTGGGATGGCTCCCCGGCTGGGATGCTACTCTCCCTGCTCTGAGACCAGTCACTTCCTCCCAGGGACTTCTCCCTCCGGTGCGTCGCTCCGCTTGTGCGAACTGGGTGGGCGTCTCCTGCACGAACGGCTGGGCCCGCCCCCAGGGTCTATTCAGAGGAATATAACTGGACCCCGCACTCATGCCCCGCCCGTGCGCGCCAAAGTCCCAGCAGGACGGCTCCCGGCTGGGATGCTGCTCTCCCTGCTCCAAGACCAGTCACTTCCTCCCGGGGACTTCTCTCTCCGGTGCGCCGCCAGCTCGCGTGAACTGGGTGGGCGTCGCCTGCATGACCAGGTGGGCCCGCCCCCTGGGTCAATTCAGGGGAATATAACTGATCCCCGCGCTCACACCCGGCCCGCTCTCACCAATATCCCAGCGGGACGGCTCCCCGGCTGGGACGCTGCTCTCCCCGCTCCAAGACCTGTCACTTCCTCCCGGTGATTTCTCCCTCCGGTGCGCCACGCCGCGGGCGCGAACTGGGTGGGCGTCCCCCGCACGAACGTATGGGCCCCCCCCCGGGGTCGCTTTAGGGAAATATAGCTGATCCCCACGCTCGCGCCACGCCCGATTCCCGCCAAACTCCCGGCGGGATGGCTCCCTGGCTGGGACGCTGCTCTCCCCGCTCCAAGATCAGTCACTGCCTCCCGGGTGCTTCTCCCACCGGCTGCGCCACTCTGCCGCCCGCGCCAACCAGCTAGACTCCCTCCCGGGATGGGTTCGGGGGGGTAGGACTGGGCCCCTTGTCTGTGCCGTCTGCCCCCCTGGGCTCTGCCCCAGCTCGGGCTCCGAAGGTCACCTGCCTGGTACGCTGGCTCCTAGTTCTGAAAACGATCGCTGTCTGCCCGTATTTGTTTGTTCTCCGTCTCTAAGTCTGTGCTTGTTGTTCAGAGTTGTAGATTGTTATGTATGTGATCGATTCACTTGTTTTTCCGAGTCTTTGTTGCAAGAGGGATCCGCGGTAGCGTCCACCTAGTCCGCCATCTTGGCCCCGCCTCCGAGATCTTCTTTTATTAATGTAGTGTTTTAAAGCTATGACTTGCCCTCTGAACACTATCCCATAAGTTTTGATATACACCTACTCCTCACTTATCAACTATCTTGTTATGCAACATTTTGCATTTACAACAATAGTAAAAAATCTACTATCTGACTATTTTGCACATTAACAGAATGCATCGGGCAGTAACAAATACCGAGGTGTCAGGCGAGATATGATGTAATGATTAAGGTTATGTGTCAACTTGGCTGGGCCATGATTCTCAGTGGTTTGGCAGTTGTGTTGTCTTAGTTATCTAGTGCTGCTATAACAGACATACCACAAGTGGATGACTTTAACAAAGAAATATTTATTTTCTCACAGTCTAGTAGTCTACAAGTCCAAATTCAGGGTGTCAGCACCAGGGGAAGGCTTTCTCTCTCTGTTGGCTCTGGAGGAAAGTCCTTGTCATCAATCTTCCCCTGGTTAAGGAGCTTCTCAGTGCAGGGACCCCAGGTCTGAAGGACACACTATTATCCTGGCTCTTGTTTTTTGGTGGTGTGTGGTCCCCATGTTCTCTGCTTGCTTCTCTCTGTATATCTCAAAAGAGATTAGCTCAAGACACACTCCAATCTTGTAGATTAAGTCCTGCCTCATTAACATAACTGCTACTAATCCCATCTCATCAACATCATAAAGAAAGAATTTATAACACACAGGGAAATCATATGACAAAATAATGGAAAATCACACAATAACGGGAATCATGGCCTAGCCAAATTGATACACATATTTTGTGGGGACACAATTCAGTCCATGACATATGTAATGTAATTTGGCAGTTATGTAATGATATAGCCATCTTCCGTTTTGTAATCTGATGTGGCCATCCTCCATTTTCATGTAGTGCCTATTTTTACATAATGACCTGGTCTTTAGAACCTAACCATGTCAATGAGTGAGGAGTGGGTGTACTGAGTTTTCACGAAGTATTTGTGAAAAAGTATTTTGTCTCAAACTTTTGTCTTAAAATATTTTCTAATTTTCCTTGTGATTTCTTCTTTCACACACTGATGGGCTAATAGATTGTTACTTAATTTCTAAATATTGTGGATTTTCCAGAGTTCTTTCTGTTATTGATTTCTATATTCATTCCACTGTCATCAGAGCACATAATTTGTATAGTTTCAATCTTTGAAATTTATTGAGACTTGTTTTGTGGGCTAAAATATGATCTATCCTAGAGAATCTTCCCATGTGCACTTGAGAAGAATATATATTTTTCTGTTGTTGGGTGGATCGTTGTCTTTATATGCCTTAGTTTCCTAGGGCTCCTATAACAAAATATCACATGTGGGTGGCTTTGAAGAACAGACAATTATTGTCTCAAAATATTGAAGACTGGAAGTCCAAATCAGGGATTCAACCGTGTTGATTCCTTCTGAGGGCTCTGAAAGAAGAACTGTTCAGTGCTGCAGACAACCCTTGGTGTTCTTTTGCTGCTTGTATATGCATCTTCACATGGGGCCTTGCACCTGTATGTCACTGTATCCGTGTTTTTTCTCCCCTTTCACAGAATACCACAAGAAGGGATTAAGACCCACCCTACTCCAGTAAGGAAACCCTGGTGATGTAGTGGATAAGAGCTATGGCTGCTAACCAAAAGATCTGCAGTTAGAACCCACCAGGCACTCCTTGGAAACTCTGTGGGGCAGTTCTACCCTGTCCTATAGGGTCACTATGAGTTAGAATCAAATCGACAGCAATAGGTTTGTTTTTTTTTTTTGGTTTTCTACTGCAGTATGATCAAGTAGAATTTATCACAGGAGTGCAAGCTGGTCACAGAGCTGGGGAATGGGTAGGGCACAGGTAAGTTAAACAGCCACAAAATTTTCTACTATTTTGTAGTTGGCTTTTTATTGATTTTGCTTTTGCTTGGTGCTATAAATATTTAACTGTTTCCCAGAGTTCTGAAAAGTTGGTTCTCACAGTTTCTTCTTGATTTTTGATGCTTCTGTGGGATACAGGAGCATGGAGCTGCTTACTCTGACGTCTTGCTCATGGGTATTCTTTTATTGTAATGATATATTTTTGAAGACTTAATGTTTTGGTTTTGTTTAAGTATAATTTATTATCTTTAATGTTTATTGCTTTTTGTTTCCTGTCTAAGGCATATTTGCTACCCAAGGATACAAAGAATTTCTCCTTTGTGTTCTTATAAAAGTTTAATTTTTAGATTTATATTTAGGTCTATGTTTCATTTTGAATTAACTTGGTGTATAGAGTGAGATGGAGGTGTCGTGGATTAAATTGCGCCTCCCCAAAATACATGTCAACTTGGTTAGGGCATGATTCCCAGTACTGTGTGGTTGTCCTCCATTTTGTGATTGTAATTTTGTGTTAAATAGGATTAGGGTAGAATTGACATGCTCTCACTAAGGTCACATCCCTAATCTAGTATAAAGGGAGCTTCCCTGGAGTGTGACCTGCACCACCTTTTATCTTACAAGAGATAAAAAGAAAGGGAAGCAAGCAGAGTTGGGAGACCTCATACCACCAAGAAAGCAGTGCCAGGAGCAGAGTGTATTGTTTGGACCTGGGGTTCCTGCATGGAGAAGCTCCTAGTCCAGGGGAAGATTGATGACAAGGACCTTCCTCCAGAGCCAACAGAGAAAGCCTTCCCCTAGAGCTGATGCCCTGAATTTGGACCTGTAGCCTACTATACTGTGAGAGAATAAATTTCTCTTTGTTGGAGCTATCCACTTGTAGTATTTCTGTTATAGCAGCACTAGATGACTAAAATAAGAGGTCATGATTCATTTTTTTCTGCATTTACATAATCAGTTTTTTCAGCATTATTTATTGAAAAACTACCCTTATCTCCCCCAATGTGCCTGTCACTTTGTCATACTGTGGGGGCTTGCATGTTGCTGTGATGTTGGAAGCTATGCCACTAGTATTCAAATACCAGCAGGGTCATCCACGGTGGATAGGTTTCAGCTGGGCTTCCAGACAAAGACAGACTAGGAAGAAGGACCTGGCAGTCTACTACTGAAAAGAATTTATGAATAGCAGTGGAACATTGTCTGATATAGTGCTGGAAGATAAGCCCCTCAGGTTGGAAGGCATTCAAAAGATGACTGGAAAAGACATGCCTCCTCAAAGTAGAGTTGAACTTAATGAAGTGGATGGAGTCAAGCTTTTGGGACCTGCATTTGTGGTTGTGGAAAGACTCCAAGTAAGAAGAAACAGCTGCAAACACCCATGAATAATTGGAACATGGAATGTGCAAATTGTCAAAAACGATGAACATCAATATTCTAGGCATTAGTGAACTGAAATGGACTGGTATTGGCCATTTTGAATTGGATAGTCATATGATCTACTATTCTAGTAATGACAGCTTGAAGAGGAATGGCATTGCATTCATTGCCAAAAAGAATATTTCAAGATCTATCCTGAAGTACAACAGCTGTCAGGGATAGGATAATATCCATATGCCTACGAGGAAGACCAGTTAATATGACTATTATTCAAATTTACCCACTAACCACTAAGGCCAAAGGTGAAGAAATTGAAGATTCTTGCCAACTTCTGCGGTCTGAAATTGATCTAACATGTGATAAGGATTCATTGATAATTACTAGTGATTGGAATGTTAAAGTTGGAAACAGAGAAGAAGGAACGGTATTTGGAAAATATGGCCTTGGTGATAGAAACAATGCCAGAGATCACATGATAGAATTTTGCAAGACCAATGACCAATGACTTCATTGTTATGTTATTTCTCAGTAACATAAATGGTGACTATACAATTAGACCTCACCAGAAGGAATACGTAGGAATCAAATCGACTACATCTGTGGAAAGAGACAATGGAAAAGCTCAATATCATCTGTTAGAACAAGGCCAGGGACCAACTGTGGAACAGACCATCAACTATTCATATGCAAGTTCAAGTTGAAAGTGAAGAAAATTAGAGCAAGTCCACAAGAGCCAAAATATGGCCTTGAGTATATCCCACCTGAATTTAAAGACACTATCTCAAGAATAGATTTGACACCTTGAACACTATGACTGGAGACCAGACGTGTGGAATGACATCAAGGACATCATACATGAAGAAAGCAAGAGGACTTTAAATAGACAGAAAGACTAATATGGATGTCAGAAGAGACTCTGAAGCTTGCTCTTGAATGTCAAGTAGCTAAAGCAAATTGCAACAATGATGAAGTAAAACGATGGAACAGGAGATTTCAAAGGGCAGATGGAGAAGACAAAGTATAATGACATGTGCAAAGAGCTGGAGATAGAAAGCCAAAAGGGAACAACATACTCAGCATTTCTCAAGCTAAAAGAATTGAAGGAAAAATTCAAGCCTCGAGTTGCAATATTGAAGGATTCTACTGGGAAAATAATAAACAATGTAGGAAGCATCAAAAGATGGAAGAAATACACAGAGTCACTATACCAAAAAGAATTGGTTGATGTTCAACCATTCCTGAGGTACGATATGATCAAGAACAAATGGTACTGAAGGCAGGAGTCCAAGTTGCGCTAAAGGCATTGGTGAAAAACAAGGCTCTAGGAATTGATGGAGTATCAATTGAGATGTTTCAACAAATGGATGAAGCATTGGAAATACTCACTCGTCTTTGCCAAGAAATTTGAAAGACAGCTACCTGGCTAACTGACTGGAAGGGATGCATTTCTATGCCTATTTACAAGAAAGATCATCCAGTTGAATATGGAAATTATCAAATAATATCATTAATATCACACACAAGTAAAATTTTGCTGAAGATCATTCAAAAATGGCTGCAGCAGTACATAAACAGGGAACTGCCAGAAATTCAAGTAGGATTCGGAAGAGGACGGGGAACCAGTTATGTCATTGTTGATGTCAGATGGATCCTGGCTGAAAGCAGAGAATACCAGAAAGATGTTTACCTACCTGTGTCTTACGGACTATGCAAAGGCATTCGTCTGTGTGGATCATAACAAATTATGTATAACTTTGCGAAGAATGGGAGTTCCAGGACACTTAATTATGCTCATAAGGAACTTGTATATAGAGGGATTTATTCAAACAGAATGGGGCGGGGGGAGGGTACTGCATGGTTTAAAGTCAGGAAAGGTGTGCGTCAGGGTTGTATCTTTTATTTTACCTATTCAGTCTGTATGCTGAGCAAATAATCTGAGAAACTGGACTATATGAAGAAGAATGGGGCAAAAGGATAGGAGGAAGACTCATTAACAACCTGAGTTATGCAGATGACACAACATTGCTTGCTGAAAGTGAAGAGGACTTGAAGCACTTACTAATGAAGATCAAAGACCACAGCCTTCAGTATGGATTACACCTCAACATAAAGAAAAATCCTCACAAATGGACTAATACAAAACATCATGATCAGTGGAGAAAAGATTAAAGTTGTCAAGGATTTCATTTTACTTGGATCCACAATCAATACCCATGGAAGCAGCAGTCAGGAAATCAAAAGAAGCATTGCACTGAGCAAATCTGCTGCAAAAGAGTTCTTTAAAGTGTTGAAAAGCAAAGATGCCACCTTGAAGCCTAAGGTGCGCGTGACCCAAACTGTGGTGTTTTCAATTGCCTCTTATGCATGTGAAACCAGGATGATGAATAAAGAAGACTGAAGAAGAACTGATGCCTTCAGATTGCAATGTTTGGGAAGGATATTGAATATTCCATTTCCTGCGAAAAGAACAAACAATCTGTGTTGGAAGAAGTACATGCAGTATGCTCTTTAGAAGCAATGATGGCAAAACTACATTTCACGTACTTTGGACATGTTATCAGGAGGGATCAGTCCTTGGAAAAGGACATTATGCTTGGTAAAGTAGAGGGTCAGTGAAAAAGAGGAAGACCCTCGGAGAGATGGATTGACACAGTGGCTGCAACAATGGCCTCAAGCATACCAACGATAGTGAAGATGGCACAGGACCGGGCAATGTTTCATTCTGGTGTACATAGGGTCCCTTTGAGTTGGAACCAACTCAACAGGCACCTAACAACCACCACCCTTATCTCATTGACTTGTCATGCTGCCATTTACAAATATTTTACTATGTTGTCCCTTTTATTATCATTATATTTGAAATTTTATAATTTTTGGAGATTTTCTAGGTATCTTATTGTTACTTGGTTCTAATTTTATTATCTTGTCTTCAGAAAACATGCTTTGTAAGACTTCGGTTTTTTATATATATTTATTGTTAACTTATTTTATAGCCTAGTGTGTGTTCTATATTGATAAATATTTCATGTGCCCTTGGAAAGAATGTGTATGTTGTAGTTTTTACAGTGTAGTGGTCTATAAGTATAAATTATATCAAGTTTGTTCATAGTTTTATTTAGCTTTTCTACATATTCTCTGAATTCTTTGTATATTTTATTGTGAGTAGAGTGCTAAGATCTCTCATTCTGACTACAGTTTTGTTTGATCTTTAGTATGGTCTTTTTTGCTTCATAATTTTTGTCAGTGACTCCTATCAAATTTTGTTTATCTGAAAATGTCTTTATTTCACCCTCATATTTTCACTGGATTTAAAATTCTGGATTTATAGTTGCATTTTCTTTTTTTCTTCCTCTCCTCTTTTCTCCTTCCCTTCCTTTCTTCCCTTCCTCCCTCCATTCTACCCTCTTTTGCTGTTTCTCCCTCCCTCCCTCCTTTCTTCCCTTCTTTCTTCACTTTAAAGATGTTTTTCTAGTATATACTGGTCTGTATTGTTTCTGAAGAGAAATTTAGTAGTTATTCATAACCATATCTCCTGTATATATTGTCTTTTTGGTCTCTGACTGCTCTTAAGACTATCTCTTTATTATTCAGCAATTTAACTGTCGTATGTTTTTTTTTTTTTTATGCTTTGTCTTAGTTATCTAGTGTTGCTTTAAGAACAACAACAAAAAAAGCCACAAGTGGATGGCTTTGAAGGATAGGACTTTATTTTCTTAGAGTTCTGGAGGATAAAAGCCATATCAAGGTCTTGGCCATATTGTGTGGGCCTCTCTCCTAGTTTCTGGTGCCTGCCAGTAGTCCTTGGGGTTTCTTTGCTTGTAGATAGTTCCTCACATGGCGTCTGTCTTTTCCCTGTGTATGTGTCTCTGTGGTTATTCTGCTTTTTTTAAAACTCAGAAGTGATTAGATTCAGGACTTACCCTACTCTTGTATGACCTAATTAGCATGACAAAAGAAAAATCCAATTTCCAAACAGGACATTTCCATCCACAGGTACGGGGGCCAGAACTTCAATACATATTTTGAGAGAACACAGTTCAGTCCACAACATGCCTAGACTTGGTTCTCTTTATACTTTTCTTGTTGGCGGGGGGCGGGGGGTTCTGAGCTTTTTGGATATGTAAGTTGTTGTTTTTCATTAAATTCTGATTTTTTGACTATTATTTTCATAAATATTCTTTAGTCTCATTTTTACTCACTTCTCGTTTCAAAACTTCAAAGGGACATATGTTAGACTGTTTGAATTTGCCCCACAGTTACTTAAGGATTTGTTATTTTTCTCTAATTTTTTTCTATTTTCACATTGGATAATTTCTATAAATCCATCAGCATGTTCACTTACTCTTTACTCTGCCATATCTAATTTGTTGCTAAGCCCAACCATTAATTTTTTAAAAATTTTAATTATGTACTTTCAGTTCTAGAATTTCAATTTGGTTACCATTTTTTTTCTATTGAGATTTAATACCTGTTCACATATTAAATCCGTATCTTCACTCAACATATTTTTTCCTTACCTTCTAGGATCTATTTAAATTACTACTTTAATACCTTTTCTGTTAAATCCAACTTCTGAATTATGTTGGGCTCGGTTTCTGTGGACTTTTTTTCTAGACTATTGAAACACATTTTATTATTTCTTTGTATGATTAAATACTGGAGATTTTGGGTATACATGGTAGAGGCTTTGGATTCTGTTATCTTTCTCCGAAGGGAATTAGTTCTTCCTCCAGGCATCTCCACTTCCATCTGATCTACTTAAACTTGTATAGGCTTGGTTTTATGCTTTATTAGTGCAGGTGTTTAAAAAAACACAGGTTATTTCCCAATCCTCCCTAATTTGGCTGGGAAAAAAATCCTCCAAATTCTATCTCCTCTGCATATTATATTGTAGCTTGGTTTTATATTTTTAAGAGTGTATCTACAGAGGTTTTAACTTTACGTCTTAGTCTTAAGATGCTAACCTAGTGTTTCAGCTTAAGGTCAGGATTATTAAGGTGTTAACAAGGTTTCTCCTTTCTGTCAGTGCTGGAAATTGAAGGTCTCTTCATCCCTCAGCAATACTCTTTCCATAACATTATTCAACCTCTAGTAGCAAAGTTCCTTTCTCAGTACTGTAGAATCTGCTCTGTTAACCTTCACGTAATTTTGCCTTCCACAGATGCGGTCTAGCTCTTACCTACAGATTCCAAGGGCACTCTCACATGGCTTTCTAGAATCCATTCTCTGCACTTAAGCACTCGGCTACTAACTAAAAGGTCAGCAGTTTAAACTCCCCAGCCGCTCCATGGGAGAAAGATGTGGCAGTCTGCTTGCCTAAAGATTACAGCCTTGGAAGCCCTATGGGGCAGTTCTCTGTGCTGTAGGGTTTGCTGAGTCAAAATTGAATTGACAGCAATAGGTTACTCTCTGCACAACCCTCTCTAGTTTCTGCTCTGAAAATCTTACCTCCTCCTGCTGCCTACAACACTGATGTTTGCCTCCTCAGCTCAGCAGGACTGGCATGCTCTGCTATTTACCCAAATCTCTATGTTGTAGTTGGGAAATTGTCCCTTGGCAGAGGGGTGGGCCATCATGATACTCAACCTCATGAATTTCCCATCTCTCAGGAATCACAGTCTTGCAGGGCCTGTTTTTCAATGTCTGAAAATCATTGTCTCTTAAGCTTTTTGTAGTTTTAGAGTTCTTTATAACTGGAGGACTAGTTCCATAAGAGTTACTCCTTCACAGAGGGTAGTGTGAAGACTGGTTAATGGGTTTAAGAATACAGTTTCCATAAAGTAGAACAGAAGCCAGGTTACACCATGCCAAAAAAAAAAAAAAAAAAGAATATATGCATTCAATCATCCAATAGTTATTTTAAGAAACTAAATAGCTTTGCTTCATAAAAATGCAAAAGTTCATGAGAGAGATAGATGGAGAAACCAATAAGTGTGCCATAGCAATGCCAAAAAGATTATGAAGAGACTGAAGAGAATGGAGGTAAGCAAACAGAACAGGGGCATTTATACACTGAATGGGGTTGAGGCACAAGCAGTCTTTGGTCACCTTCAACTCTGAGAGTTTATACATTTTTTTTTTTTTTTTTTACATATTCAGTGATGACTGTCTCCAACAATGTAAGGTATAAGGTCCAATGGAGATAAAATAACATTAGTGTTGATGAAAGGTTTTTTTAAAAATGTCTAACAAAAACCAAAGGGAGCTTTGTTTTCCATAAAAGTTTAAAGGTGTTTTTCTGTTCATGGTAACAAAGGTTTTGCATTGGTGAGAAATTATTTCTAAACTCAAGAGCACTAACATTCAAGATTTTCGATAAAAAGATGTTAAAAGGCATATCTGAATGTAAAAAATAAACTTATATACAGATAAATTTTTTCTAAGATTACTGAGTTCCAGTGAAGTGGTGATACAAGAACTGAGGTGATGTGTTTAAAGGAAGCACATATTAAACGCAGAAGAAAAGAGGGATTTTGTAACAAACTTAATTTTTTGGAACTGGATCAATAATTATGCAAGGATAAAAATGACCGAGCAGGGGAAGTGGACAGTTTACAAACACAATATTTCTATCTCATTTGCCCACACAAAAAGCTAGTCCCTGTTTTTCCCCAAATGGATATTCCATGTTGCAGCTTTTTAGCAACCGTCAACTCTGGCCAAGAGTCAGGAGAATCTTGAATTTATGCATGGATTCTGGGCAAGGGAGCTGGGGCTGGGGAGGGGGAGTTCACAGAGAATGAGAGTCCAACCTGAGCTTATTCTTGAAATACTCCCCTTGGCCATTTGTGCATAGGCTTCACAAAGAGAAGCTCCATCAATTTATGTTTGTCTAAAACCATTGATTTGTTGTGTCATGGAACTTTCGTGAAAAAGACCTTAGATAACATCCTATCAACCCATTTATTTATTAAATGAGAAATCTGAGATTTAGAGACTGAGTAATTTTAGCCAAAGATGCCCAACCAGTTTCAAAAAAAAAAAAGAATGAACATGGACACCTTCTTCAGCAATCTTTTGATTACATCATGCTGTTTGAACTAGGTAAAATTAAAAAGAAATGGAAAGGAAAGTGTTAATTTATACCATACATGCATTTGGAATAAAAGCAAGTCAGTAATCAGAAGTCCTGAATTCTGACTCTATCTTGTGCGGATACCATGATTCCATGTCTTTTACAGACTTTTAATGCAAATTTTAACTTCACAGTATTTCATTTTCCCTACTTTACCATATGTAAAATGTTAATTCTAACCCATAAGAGTGCTATGAAAATTAATTAGTATTTACAAAATAGGCTGAGCGTACCACATACAAGAAAAACGTTAAATGAGTCATTACCATTCTTGTTTTTCCCGTGTTTAATGAACTAAGACAAATGTTTTTAGTATGAGGGCAATGGCTTTGTTGTTAAATGTGTATCAAAACCTTATTTTTAAAGGGAAGGGCAACATATCCTTATTAACGTATTTGTATAGAAGATCAGTATGTTATTTTCACCAACTTGTTCTTTGGACCTTCAATGATTACAGAGATGAAAATATATAGCATATTTTTATGAAAATAACGCATGCCTCCTACATTTGTTTACCAACTGGACCCTGCCTCTGCAAGGTATTTTCATGAATGCGACTATGCCAGTAGTTTTTACATTTTGCTGTAAGAAAAATTAGCATAGTGCACTTATGGTAATACTTTGCAGGAGGAAGGTGCGGTTGTCAAACAAACGTAGAAAAAAAAAGGCATGCATTATTTGCGTAAAATACGGTATGTGTGTGTGAACTAAAGAGGAAAGATGGAATATAGCATGCACAGCGTAGTCATAAGGAGTATATATGTGTTCAGAGTATGATTAAGGCATACTAAAAAAGCTTTAGAATATCAACTCTGGTATCGTGAAGGAGGATTCAAAATTTGAAAGCAAGTGATATATAAAAACAAGATGTTCTAAAACGTAACTTTATCCCTGTTTGTCTTCATTTTGCTGTATTTTTAAATGTAAAAAGATCTTCATAGTACAGTTTATACTAGTCCCAGCTTTCCCGCCTACTAGCTTTGTGAACTTGGAGAAGTTATGTAACTTCTCTAAGCCTTGGATTCCTAATCTCTGAAATTGGGATAATAATCCTATTTTGTAAGATTGTTATGAGGATTAAATACATTGTGGCATCAGAAGTGCTTAACTCCATGATGGGCTCAAAAAATGTGATACACACATACATACACATATATGGAATAGAATTAACACTTTTATCATTTTTTTTTTTTTTTGTGAGGCTATTACTAGGCTTCACTTAACCATACTAAAACATTGCAGTTTAAGTGAAGACACCTAAAGCATTTGCCATCTCTATGAGTTGGCCTTGAAACAAAAGGCAGAGTCTCGAGGCAACATCATTCCTTCTCTGTTCCTCAAGGTCAACTGGAATGAGGACATCACACTGTTCTCATTGAGGCACTGAGCCTATTTTGTGCTTCCATTTAAGATCCCTGAATGTAAGTATAATCCGGCCCAAAAGAGTTTTTAGAGTCAAAAGGACTGCAAGTAAGCACTTTGGTGGAGTTTCATGGACAGCTTTGCTGTACTTCTGCAACCTTCAGTCAATTCGAGACTTGCCAGGATTAGAGTCACTGAGGCACATCGGACTGAGTGGATTTTATGATGAGTACAGCTTGAATGCTGTAGTGAGAACATCAATCACTCCTCGCATGAGACTCCAATTTTCCGAAATGGAAGGTAGAAAATGAGGTTATTATAAGGATGAAGGAGACTTGCTTCGATTCTTTTTCAGCAAGAGAAACTAGATTTAAGGAAGAACTTCTTCAATGCATGAGTGGTTACATATTATTTACATTGGAAGATGTGGAACCTCTTTGAAGGGAGTATTTAAAATATATTTCAAAGTTATTTTTAAGTTATTCAGAATCTATTTGGGAACAGACTGTATAGCTGGTTTTCTGCCTTTTTTCTTTATTTTTTAAACACTCATTTCTTGATGCTGTGTAATACATTATTCTTTACATGAGGTTTTCTTCAGGCTTTTTGGGCTCATTTTTATTTGTTACATTATGAAGTCATCAATAATATTTGGTTTTAGCTTTTCAGTTTCTTGAGGGTTTGTTCTATAATTCATTGATATATTTATTTAACCTATAAATACATTTATTGAAGGTACTTTAATAGTACTAGTACTAACAAAGCAAAATATTTCTTGCATATCCTGAACACTGAGGGTTGCTACTCTGTATAAAACTAACTTTCTTTGTCTTCTGTATGCTCAGGGGAGGATAAAGGCATTTACTTTGGGTACCCATGTCGTCGTCACAGCTGTTCTGTAGTAAACATCCCAGCACCATGTGTCAACAAAATGATTTCACACATTCAAGATGTGGAATCTAAAATACAGGAGTATTTGAAACAGGTGAGTAGCTTATTTAAAATGTTAACATTGTTGTTGGCTCTATGGGGTCTGTAAGACTTTTTTAAAGAACCCAAAGAATGATTTTTATTTTTGAATGATAACTAGAGTACTTTTCCTTTGCTAAATTCCTTAATTTACAAATCTAGCCATGTTTTTGATGGTCTCACTCCAGAAGGGTGAAATGACCTTATTAAATAGGTTTTTTCCCTACCTGCTTGTTCTTTATCCAGAGGCAATCATGCTAAGTAGTAATTTCCATAAGCCAACTTGACTAGTAAATTAAATAGTATTTACATCCTTTTTGGGACACTAAACTGATTAGATGATTAGATGAGTAAATTGATGCATAAAAGGACAGTGTGCCCTTTTTAATGACTTATTTTGTTCTAAAGAAATACTTAATAGGCCTATTGAAAGACAGTATAATGATTCTCGCTTTGTCTTTTTAACCTGTTGAAGTTTTCCTTTGTTATTCTGAAGGGCGTTCCATGTTGAAGTTTTCCTTTGTTATTCTGAAGGGCGTTCCATCTTGAAATCACTGTCACTTCTGGTTATTTTCTCAAAAGATGGTTTAGTAATGATAAAAACTTCTCATAGCTTTTATTAAAATGAAGTTTCTGAACAACTAATGCTCACAGGCCTATTTCTCTCCCTTCACCACTGCTATAGCACATAGCTCTAAGAGTGTTCTGATGAGTCACTCACAACTCTTGGTCCAGGTGTCATCTCCTTTGAGTGGCATTTAGAGCACAGTTATTAAGATCGCAGGCTTTATAGCCACATGTTCTATGACCTTACATGGAAATGGACATACTGATACCGCATTAGAAGGATAGCTAGCATATCATATGCACTCAATATTTATTTGCTATTGTTATTTCTATAACATTATTGATATCGTTCTATGTTATTATTATATTAGCTCTGTGTTTCCCCAGATCAGAATATCCCTTCAAGAAAAATGCTTTAAGGTCACAGGACTGATGATGTCCTGGGCCTTGAATGGTATGTTAAGTAGGTAGAGAGAAGAGAATTAATATCCATTGATATGGCATGCTGTACACTTTATATTTTTTAAGTAACAATTGCAACAATTAGGCATGTTGTTAAAAGTGATGAAGGTAGATTCGTGGGTATTTTTTTTTTTTTTTTCTTTTTTTTTTGGGCTTGGTGTTCTTCATTTTCCTTTGCTCCAGGTGGGTTGAGACCAATTGCTGCATCTTAGATGGCTGCTTGTTAGCATTTAAGACCCCAGACGCCACATTTCAAAGTGGGATGCAGAATGATTTCATAGTAGAATTATTTTGCCAATTGACTTAGAAGTCCCCGCAAACCATGTTCCCCAGACCCCCGCGCTTGCTCCGCTGACCTTTGAAGCATTCATTTTATCCCGGAAACTTCTTTGCTTTTGGTCCAGTCCAATTGAGCTGACCTTCCATGTATTGAGTGTTGTCTTTCCCTTCACCTAAAGCAGTTCTTATCTACTGATTAATCAATAAAAAACCCTCTCCCACCCTCCCTCCCTCCCCCCCTCGTAACCACAAAAGTATGTGTTCTTCTCAGGTTTACTATTTCTCAAGATCTTATAATAGTGGTCTTATACAATATTTGTCCTTTTGCCTCTGACTCATTTCGCTCAGCATAATGCCTTCCAGGTTCCTCCATGTTGTGAAATGTTTCAGAGATTCGTCACTGTTCTTTATCGATGCGTAGTATTCCATTGTGTGAATATACCACAATTTATTTACCCATTCATCCGTTGATGGACACCTTGGTTGCTTCCAACTTTTTGCTATTGTAAACAGAGCTGCAATAAACATGGGTGTGCATATATCTGTTTGTATGAAGGCTCTTGTATCTCTAGGGTATATTCCGAGGAGTGGGATTTCTGGGTTGTATGGTAGTTCTATTTCTAACTGTTTAAGATAACGCCAGATAGATTTCCAAAGTGGTTGTACCATTTTACATTCCCACCAGCAGTGTATGAGAGTTCCAATCTCTCCGCAGCCTCTCCAACATTTATTATTTTGTGTTTTTTGGATTAATGCCAGCCTTGCTGGTGTGAGATGGAATCTCATCGTAGTTTTAATTTGCATTTCTCTAATGGCTAATGATCGAGAGCATTTTCTCATGTATCTGTTGGCTGCCTGAATATCTTCTTTAGAGAAATGTGTGTTCATATCCTTTGCCCACTTCTTGATTGGGTTGTTTGTCTTTTTGTGGTTGAGTTTTGACAGAATCATGTTGATTTTAGAGATCAGGCGCTGGTCGGAGATGTCATAGCTGAAAATTCTTTCCCAATCTGTAGGTGGTCTTTTTACTCTTTTGGTGAAGTCTTTAGATGAGCATAGGTGTTTGATTTTTAGGAGCTCCCAGTTATCGGGTTTCTCTTCATCATTTTTGGTAATGTTTTATATTCTGTTTATACCTTGTATTAGGGCTCCTAGGGTTGTCCCAATTTTTTCTTCCATGATCTTTATCGTTTTAGTCTTTATGTTTAGGTCTTTGATCCACTTGGAGTTAGTTTTTGTGCATGGTGTGAGGTATGGGTCCTGTTTCATTTTTTTGCAAATGGATATCCAGTTATGCCAGCACCATTTGTTAAAAAGGCTGTCTTTTCCCCAGTTAATTGACACTGGTCCTTTGTCAAATATCAGCTGCTCATACGTGGATGGATCTATGTCTGGGTTCTCAATTCTGTTCCATTGGTCTATGTGTCTGTTGTTGTACCAATACCAGGCTGTTTTGACTACTGTGGCTGTATAATAGGTTCTGAAGTCAGGTAAGGTGAGGCCTCCCACTTTCTTCTTCTTTTTCAGTAGTGCTTTGCTTATCCGGGGCTTCTTTCCCTTCCATATGAAATTGGTGATTTGTTTCTCTATCCCCTTAAAATATGACATTGGAATTTGGATCGGAAGTGCGTTAAATGTATAGATGGCTTTTGGTAGAATAGACATTTTTACTATGTTAAGTCTTCCTATCCATGAGCAAGGTATGTTTCTCCACTTAAGTATGTCCTTTTGAATTTCTTGTAGTAGGGCTTTGTAGTTTTCTTTGTATAGGTCTTTTACATCCTTGGTAAGATTTATTCCTAAGTATCTTATCTTCTTGGGGGCTACTGTGAATGGTATTGATTTGGTTATTTCCTCTTCGGTGTTCTTTTTGTTGATGTAGAGGAATCCAAGTGATTTTTGTATGTTTATTTTATAACCTGAGACTCTGCCAAACTCTTCTATTAGTTTCAGTAGTTTTCTGGAGGATTCCTTAGGGTTTTCTGTGTATATAATCATGTCATCTGCAAATAGTGATAACTTTACTTCTTCCTTGCCAATCCGGATACCTTTTATTTCTTTGTCTAGCCTGATTGCCCTGGCTAAGACTTCCAACACGATGTTGAATAAGAGCGGTGATAAAGGGCATCCTTGTCTGGTTCCCGTTCTCAAGGGAAATGCTTTCAGGTTCTCTCCATTTAGAGTGATATTGGCTGTTGGCTTTGCATAGATGCCCTTTATTATGTTGAGGAATTTTCCTTCAATTCCTATTTTGGTAAGAGTTTTTATCATGAATGGGTGTTGGACTTTGTCAAATGCCTTTTCTGCATCAATTGATAAGATCATGTGGTTTTTGTCTTTTGTTTTATTTATGTGATGGATTACATTAATGGCTTTTCTGATATTAAACCAGCCTTGCATACCTGGTATAAATCCCACTTGATCAGGGTGAATTATTTTTTTGATGTGTCGTTGGATTCTATTGGCTAGAATTTTGTTGAGGATTTTTGCATCAATGTTCATGAGGGATATAGGTCTATAATTTTCTTTTTTTGTAATGTCTTTACCTGGTTTTGGTATCAGGGAGATGGTGGCTTCATAGAATGAGTTGGGTAGTATTCCATCATTTTCTATGCTTTGGAATACCTTTAGTAGTAGTGGTGTTAACTCTTCTCTGAAAATTTGGTAGAACTCTGCAGTGAAGCCGTCCGGGCCAGGACTTTTTTTTGTTGGGAGTTTTTTGATTACCGTTTCAATCTCTTTTTTTGTTATGGGTCTATTTAGTTGTTCTACTTCTGAATGTGTTAGTTTAGGTAGGTAGTGTTTTTCCAGGTATTCATCCATTTCTTCTAGGTTTTCAAATTTGTTAGAGTACAATTTTTCATAATAATCTGAAATGATTCTTTTAATTTCATTTGGTTCTGTTGTGATGTGGTCCTTCTCATTTCTTATTCGGGTTATTTGTTTCCTTTCCTGTATTTCTTTAGTCAGTCTAGCCAATGGTTTATCAATTTTGTTAATTTTTTCAAAGAACCAGCTTTTGGCTTTGTTAATTCTTTCGATTGTTTTTCTGTTCTCTAATTCATTTAGTTCAGCTCTAATTTTTATTATTTGTTTTCTTCTGGTGCCTGATGGATTCTTTTGTTGCTCACTTTCTATTTGTTCAGGTTGTAGGGACAGTTCTCTGATTTTGGCTCTTTCTTCTTTTTGTATGTGTGCATTTATTGATATAAATTGACCTCTGAGCACTGCTTTTGCTGTGTCCCAGAGGTTTTGATAGGAAGTATTTTCATTCTCGTTGCTTTCTATGAATTTCCTTATTCCCTCCTTGATGTCTTCTATAACCCAGTCTTTTTTCAGGAGGGTATTGTTCATTTTCCAAGTATTTGATTTCTTTTCCCTAGTTTTTCTGTTATTGATCTCTAGTTTTATTGCCTTGTGGTCTGAGAAGATGCTTTGTAATATTTCGATGTTTTGGACTCTGCAAAGGTTTGTTTTATGACTTAATATGTGGTCTATTCTAGAGAATGTTCCATGTGCGCTAGAAAAAAAAGTATATTTTGCAGCAGTTGGGTGGAGAGTTCTGTATAAGTCAATGAGGTCAAGTTGGTTGATTGTTGTAAGTAGATCTTCCGTGTCTCTGTTGAGCTTCTTACTGGATGTCCTGTCCTTCTCCGAAAGTGGTGTGTTGAAGTCTCCTACTATAATTGTGGAGGTATCGATCTTGCTTTTCAATTCTGTTAAAATTTGATTTACGTATCTTGCAGCCCTGTCATTGGGTGCATAAATATTTAATATGGTTATGTCTTCCTGATCAATTGTCCCTTTTATCATTATATAGTGTCCTTCTTTATCCTTTGTGGTGGATTTAAGTCTAAAGTCTATTTTGTCAGAAATTAATATTGCTACTCCTCTTCTTTTTTGCTTATTGTTTGCTTGATATACTTTTTTCCATCCTTTGAGTTTTAGTTTGTTTGTGTCTCTAAGTCTAAGGTGTGTCTCTTGTAGGCAGCATATAGATGGATCGTGTTTCTTTATCCAGTCTGTGACTCTCTGTCTCTTTATTGGTGCATTTAGTCCATTTACATTCAGCGTAATTATAGATAAATAAGTTTTTAGTGCTGTCATTTTGATGCCTTTTTATGTGTGTTGTTGACAATTTCATTTTTCCACATACTTTTTTGTGCTGAGGCGTTTTTCTTAGTAAATTGTGAGATCCTCACTTTCATAGTGTTTGACTTTATGTTAGTTGAGTCGTTACGTTTTTCCTGGTTTTTGTCTTGAGTTATAGAGTTGTTATACCTTTTTGTGGTTACCTCATTATATACCCCTATTTTTCTAAGTAAAAACCTAACTTGTATTGTTCTATATCGCCTTGTATCACTCTCCATATGGCAGTTCAATGCCTCCTGTATTTAGTCCCTCTTTTTGATTATTGTGATCTTTTACCTATTGACTTCCATGATTCCCTGTTATGTGTATTTTTTTTTTTAATTAATCTTAATTTGTTTGTTTTTGTGATTTCCCTATTTGAGTTGATATCAGGACGTTCTGTTTTGTGACCTTGTGTTGTGCTGATATCTGATATTATTGGTTCTCTGACCAAACAATATCCTTTAGTATTTCTTGTAGCTTTGGTTTGGTTTTTGCAAATTCTCTAAACTTGTGTTTGTCTGTAAATATCTTAATTTCACCTTCATATTTCAGAGAGAGTTTTGCTGGATATATGATCCTTGGTTGGCAGTTTTTCTCCTTCAGTGTTCTGTATATGTCGTCCCATTCCCTTCTTGCCTGCATGGTTTCTGCTGAGTAGTCAGAACATATTCTTACTGATTCTCCCTTGAAGGAAACCTTTCTTTTCTCCCTGGCTGCTTTTAAAATTTTCTGTTTATCTTTGGTTTTGGTGAGTTTGATGATAATATGTCTCGGTGTTTTTCTTTTTGTATCAATCTTAAATGGGGTTCGATGAGCATCTTGGATAGATATCCTTTCGTCTTTCATGATGTCAGGGAAGTTTTCTGTCAGAAGTTCTTCAACTATTTTCTCTGTGTTTTCTGTCCCCCCTCCCTGTTCTGGGACTCCAATCACCCGCAGGTTATCCTTCTTGATAGAGTCCCACATAATTCTTAGGGTTTCTTCATTTTTTTTAATTCTTTTATCTGATTTTTTTTCAGCTATGTTGGTGTTGATTCCCTGGTCCTCCAGATGTCCCAGTCTGCATTCTAATTGCTCGAGTCTGCTCCTCTGACTTCCTAGTGTGTTGTCTAATTCTGTTATTTTATTGTTAATCTTTTGGATTTCTACATGTTGTCTCTCTATGGATTCTTGCAACTTATTAATTTTTCCAGTATGTTCTTGAATAATCTTTTTGAGTTCTTCAACAGTTTTATCAGTGTGTTCCTTGGCTTTTTCTGCAGATATCCTAATTTCATTTGTGATATCATTAAGCATTCTGTAAATTAGTTTTTTATATTCTGTATCTGATAATTCCAAAATTGTATCTTCATTTGGGAAAGATTTTGAATCTTTTGTTTGGGGGGTTGGAGAAGCTGTCACGGTCTGCTTCTTTAAGTGGTTTGATATGGATTGTTGTCTCCGAGCCATCACTGGGAAACTAGTTTTTCCAGAAAATCCGCTAAAAAAAAACAGCAGTCAGATCCCTATCAGAGTTCTCCCTCTGGCTCAGGCTATTCAGATGTTAATGAAGCCGCCTGGGGAGGGTGGGGGAGGGAACAGAGAGATAGGAGAGTAGCACCTCAGAATATAACCAGAGTTGCTTGTCTTGCTTGGAATGACTATTATATCTGAGATTCCCACGGGCGCGTCGCCTATGTGTGCTGGCTGTGTGGAGATTGCCCCCAGGGGGTCTGGCCCGCTAGAGTCACGGTCAGATCCTCCGCTTCCAGCCCCACGCCCAGCGTCAAGGCTCCCCTACTGGGACGGTGCACTCTCGACTCCAAAATCAGTCGCTGCCTCCCGGGGACTTCTCATCCCTCCAGCCACGTGGCCGTGCCGCCCCCGTGAACCAGGTGGGCCCCCTCCCGGGGTTAGTTCAGATGGGTGGAGTAGCTCCCCGTGCTTGTGCCGCGACCGAGTGTCCCGGCTGGAACGCTGTTCTCCCCGCTTCAATATCAGTCGCTGCCTCCCGGGGACTTCTCCTACCGGCTGCGTCCCACGCCGCCCGCGCGACCCGGCTGGCCACCTTCCCGGGGTTAGTTCAGGGGGTGGAGCAACTCTCTGTGTTTATGGCGTACCTGCGTGCAGTCCAAATCCCTGCGGGACGGTTCCCCGGCTCGGATGCTGCTCTTTCTGCTCCAAGATCAGTCACTGCCTCCCGGGGACTTCTCCTAATGGCTGCGTCCCACGCCGCCCGTGGAACCGGCTAGTCCCCCTCCCGGGGTTAGTTCAGGGGGGTGGAGCAGGTCTCTGTGCTTGTGCCGTACCTGACTGGTACGCTGGCTCCAGGCTCTGGAAACAATCGCTGCTTCCCCGTATTAGATCGTTCTCTGTCTCTAAATCTGTGTTTGTTGTTCAGGGTTCGTAGATTGTTATGTATGTGATCGATTCACTTGTTTTTCCGTGTCTTTGTTGTAAGAGGGATCCGAGGTAGCGTCTGCCTAGTCCGCCATCTTGGCTCCGCCTCTCTCGATTCGTGGGTATTTTTATAAATAATGAAAGCAGCTATCATTTATTAGAACCTAATGTAAGTCAGACATCGTACTATATTACTTTATTTCACTTAGACCTCACACAATTATAGTTGAATATAAGCACCGTTGAGTATAATCATAAGTGATTATATCTAATTGGTAGATGAGGGAAAAAATAAAATAATTTAGTAATTTGTTCAAGATTGTAAAGCAGTACTGGGATTCAGACACACTTCTGTTTGTTATTGAAGTCCATGTTCTTGTTCTTTCTACAATCCCACTTGACAAATTAGCAGTTGATAAACTTCTGTGCATTATGGATAATGGACCAGTGAAAAGATGGCCTTAGATAAAATAATTTACAATATAAGCTATTTCACAGTTTCACTTCAGGAAAGCTGCTAAAATAGCCTCTCTCATGGAAATGTATTATGTAAATGAGCCGACTGAATAACAGACTCAGTGCCTGATACATAGTGTGCTGAGTCAATTTTGACTCAAAGCAACCCCATGTAACAGAATAGATCTACACCATAAGGTTTCCTAGGATTTACAGAAGCAGATAGCCCGTCTCGTAGGCGGAGCCATTAGGTGGGTTCACACTGCGAACTTTAGGTTAACAGCCCAGCGCTTAACCATTGCTCCACCAAGAATCCTTTGATGCATAGTTAAAAATAAAAATAAGAAAACTCTGTTGCTGTCAATTCCAACTGATAGCAAACCTATAGGACAAAGTAGAACTGCCCTGTAGGGTTTCCAAGGTTGTAATCTTTACAGAAGCAGACTGCCTGTCACATCTTTGTCCAGCGGACTGGCTGATGGATTCAAACCACTGATTTTTCAGTTAGCACCGAGTGCTCTAACCACTGTACATCCAGGGCTCATTGGAAACGTGGAGGGCACTCAATAAATGTCTGTAGAATGGAAGAACAAGTGAAGGCCTGAAGCAGAACTTTTGTTTTCTAGATGCATCTGAAGTACTTATCCACCAGTACAGTAAGAGTTACTTTTACTGAACATCTGCTGTTTTCTAGGCATTTGACAAATAGGTATTTTTGTATTTCTTCTTTACAACAATCCTACTTTACCAGTGAGAATTCTAAGTCTTAGAAAAGTCAGATAAGTTGCGCATTATAACACAGATAGTAAGCCCCAGGGTTGGAAAGGAACTCAGTTCCATCTGACTACAAAGGCCATTTAACTCTATGGGGCAGTTCTACTCTGTCCTGTAGGGTCGCTATGAGTCGGAATCGACTCGGTGGCAGTGGGTTTGGTGGTGGGTAGTGTGATCGAAGGGCACAGGGAGGTTCTGGCCTCGGAGAGGCCTTAATTCCCATTTACATAGAGAGTTAGTTGGTGTTTTCACAGCACTGAACTTATTCAAAACAACCATGTGAAATAAACAAGCTTCTAACAAAAACAGCAATAATGATAAGTAATGTGTTTAGAGGTAAGTATATATAATACGTTTATGTGTGCATATATATGTTATACATATATATAAACTTTATATGAAAGGTGATTTATTATGAAGCAAATGCTAACAATTTTTTATTTTTAATTGTGGTAAATATACAGATAACAAAACATTTCCCATCTCAGCAATCTTCGCATGTAGAGTTCAGTGACTTTAATTACGTTCGTGTTGTTCAGCCATTACCATTAACCATTCCCAAATTATTTCCATCACCCTTAACAGAAGCTCAGCGTCCTCTAAGCATTGTGTTCCCCTACCCGTATCTGGTAATCACTAATAAACTTTGATTTCTGTATACTTGCTGTTCTTTATTTCATATAAATGGAATCATACAATTTTTGTCCTTTTGTGACTGACTTTTTTCACTTGGCACAATGTTTTCAAAGTTTATCCATGTTGTAGCATGTATCAGGACTAAATTTCTCTTTATGGCTAAGTAATCTTCCATTGTACGTATGTATGTATTACATTTTGTCTTTCCATTAGTCTGTTAATGGATATTTTGGCTTTTCTACCTTTTGACTATTGTGGATAGTGCTGCAGTGAACTTGGTGTACAAGTACCTGTTTTCATTCCTCCTTTTAATTCTTTTGGGTATATACCTAGGAGTGGAATTGCTGAATCACATGGTAATTCTATGCTTAAATTTTTGAGGACCCACCAAACTCTTTTTCACAGCTGCTGTATTATTTTACAATCCCACCAACAATGGGTGAGGATTCCAATTTCTCCATATTTTTGCCAACACCTTTTGTTTATGGTGTTTTTAATCATAGCCATCCTACCGGGTGTGAAATGATATCTCACTGTGGTTTGATTTGTATTTACCTAATGATTAATGAGGTCAAGCATCTTTTCATGTGCTTAGTTGCCATTTGAATCTCTTCTTTGGTAAATTGTCTATTCAAGTCTTTTGCCCATTTTTATTTATTCATTTATTTTGATTGGGTTGTTTGTCTTTTTGCTGTTAAGTTGTGAGAGTTCCTTATACATTCTGGCTTTTAGACCCTTATGCAATATATGAGTTCCAACAATATTTCTCCCTATTTATAGGTTGTCTCTTCACTTTCTTGATAGTGTCCTTTGATGAAAAAGTGTTTTTGATTTTGATAAGATACCATTTATCTATTTTGACTTTTGTTGTTCATGGTTTTGGTGTTGTATCTAAGAATCCATTGTTAAAAATTAGGTCCCGAAACATCACCTCTATGTTTTCTTCTAAATAGTTTGTGGTTTCGGATCTTACACTGAGGGTCTTTTTTTTTTTTTTTTAATTTCGAAAATTTTTTTACTTTCTAAATTTTATAAAACCTTATTTTATTTTGTTTTATTATAACTGTGTATATGGTAGCTAGGTTTGCTAGTGTTGAACTAGTAAATTGTTTTTAGGTGGTGTTAAGCCAGTTTCAACTCATAGGGACCCTATGTACAATAATAGAATGAAACTTTCCCAGGTCTGCGCCATCCTCACAATCATTGCCATGTTTCAGTCCGTTTTTGCACCACTGTGTCAGTCCATCTCATTGAAGGTCTTCCCTTTTTTTCTAACCGTCTACTTTACCAAGCATGATTTCCTTCTCCAGGGATGGTCCCTCCCGATAACGTGTCCAAAATACATGAAACAAAGTCTCACTACTTCCAAGTAGCTCTCTGGATGTACTTCTTCCTAGACAGATTTGTGCCTTCCTCTGGCAGTCCACGGTGTATTGAATATTCTTTACCAATACCATAATTCAAATGCATCAATTCTTCCTTGGTCTTCCTTATTCATTGTCTAGCTTTCACATGCGCATGAGACAATTAAAAATATTGTGACGTTGTTCAAGCATACCTTAGACCTCAAAGTGACATCTTTGCTTTTCAACACTTTAAAGAGGTCTTTTTGCAGCAGATTTTCCTAATGTAGTACGTTGTTTGATTTGTTGACTGTTACTTCCATGGTTATTGATTATGGATCCAAGTAAAATGAAATCCTTGACAACTTCAATATTTTCTCCTTTTATCATGATGTTGCTCACTGGTCAAGTTGTGAGGATTTTTTTTTTTTATGTTGAGGTGTAATCCATACTGAAGGCTGTAGCCTTCGATCTTCATCGTAAGTGCTTCTAGTCCTCTTCACTTTCAGCAAGCAAGGTTGTATCATCTGCATATCACAGAGTATTAATGAGTCTTCCTCTAATCGTGTTGCCTCTTTCTTCATATAGTCCAGCTTCTTGGATTATATGCTAAGCATACAGATTGAATAAATATGATGAAAGGATACAACCCTGACACACACCTTTCCTGATTTTAAACCACACAATATCCCCTTATTCTCCTCAAATGACTGTCTCTTGGTCTACGTACAGGTTCCACATGAGCACAATTAAGTGTTCTGGAATTGCCATTCTTTGCAATGTTATCCATAATTGTTATGATCCACACAGTGGAATGCCTTTTCACAGTCACCAAAACACAGGTAAACATCTTTCTGGTATTCTCTGCTATCAGCCAAAATCGATATGACATCAGCAAAGATAGCCCTCGTTTCAGGTCCTCTTCTGAATCTTGCTTGAATTTCTGTCAGTTCCCTGTCAATGTACCGCTGCAACACTTTTGAATTATCTTCAGCAAAATTTTACTTGAGTGTTATATTAATGATATTGTTAGATAATTTCTGCATTTTGTTGGATCATCTTTCTTTGTAATGGGCACAAATATGGATCTCTTCCAGTGGGTTGGCTAGTAACTGATTCCAAATTTCTTGGTATAGACAAAGGAGCACTTCACGGTTACATCCGTTTGTTAAAACATCTCAATTTGTATTCCCTCAATT
This sequence comes from Elephas maximus indicus, assembly GCF_024166365.1. Lineage (NCBI taxonomy): Eukaryota > Metazoa > Chordata > Mammalia > Proboscidea > Elephantidae > Elephas > Elephas maximus. Next base: position 40,912,294 of record NC_064829.1, on the reverse strand, counting down.
CCTGGAGCCTTTTTTCCAGCTTCAGTGAAACTTGGACTTCTTTCTTCAGTACCATCAGTTCTTGATCATATACTACCTCCTGAAATGGTCTGTGTATTCCTTCCATCTTCTTTCGATGTTTCCTTCATCATTCAATATTTTGCCTGTAGAATCCTTCAAAATTGCAACTTGAGGCTTGAATTTTTTCTTCAGTTCTTTCAGCCTGAGAAATACCAGATGCATTTTTTCTTTTTGGTGTTCGAACTCCAGGTCTTTGCACATGTTATGATAATACTTTGTCTTTTCAATCCACCCTTTGAAATCTTCTGTTCATCTCTTTTACTTCTTCATTTCTTCCATTCACTTTAGCTGCTCTACATTCAAGTGCAAGTTTGAGAGTTTCTTCTGATATCCATTTTGGTCTTTTCCTTCTTTCCGGTCTTTTCATGATTTTTTGCTTTCTTCATATATGATGTCCTTGATGTTATCCCACAACTTGTCTGGTCTTCGGTCATTACTGTTTTACATGTCAAATCTTTTCTTGAGATGGTCTCTAAATTCAGGTGGGTTACTCAAGATTGTACTTTGGCTCTCATGGACTTGTTTTAATTTTCTTCAGCTTCAACTTAACCTTGCATATGAGCAATCGAAGGTCTGTTCTGCAGTCAGCCACTGGCCTGTTCTGGCTGATGATATTGAGCTTCTGCTTCATTCCTTTCCACAGATGTAATCAATTTAATTCCTGTGTTTTCCTCCGGTGAGGTCCACATGTATAGTCACCATTTATGTTGTTGATTAAAGGTATGTTGTTGAAAAAAATGAATAAGTCATTGATCTTTTAAAATTCTATCATGTGGTCTCTGGCATCATTTCTGTCATCAGGGCCATATTTTCCAACTACCAGTCCTTCTTCATTTCTATTTTTTGCATTCCAAACACCATTCATTATCAATGCATCTTCATTGCATGTTTGATCAATTTCAGACTGCAGAAGTTGATAAAAATCTTCAGTTTCTTCATCTTTAGCACTAGTGGTTGGTGTGTAAATTTGAATAATAGCTGTATTAACTCGTCTTCCTTGTAGGCATGTGGATATTACCCTATCACTGACAGTGTTGCATTTCAGGACAGATCTTGAGTTATTCTTTTTGACAATGAATGTGAAGCCATTCCTTTTCAATTTGTTATTCCTAGCATAGTAGACCACATGATTGTCTGATTCAAAATGGCCAACACCAGTCCATTTCAGCTCACTAATGCCTAGTATATTGATCTTTATGGGTTCCATTTCATTTTTGAAGACTTCCAGTTTCCTTGGAGTCATACTTTGTACGTTCCACATTGTGAAAAAAAAATGTGGATGGGGCTCAGGTTTTCTACCTAAGGCGTTTGCTGTATTCACAGAGCTACTGCATTCAAATAGCCTGTGTTTCCCTCAGTCAAATACTAGTTCCCCTTTCAGCATATCCAATCAAGTACTGGCTGAAGGCAGGGTTACATGCTGTCTGTAATCTATAATATCCAGTATTCATTTCTACCATACATTTAGGTCTGCTTTACAACACTAGATAGGAGAAACATTCAATATTCATAGTACATGGATAAAGACATAATCCTAAACACATAACTCTTTTAAAACATTTCAGTTTAGTCTTCTCTACACCTTAACTACCTTCTTATTCATATGCACATGGCCTTGGGCCTATTACTGAGTGGAACAAGATGACCCTGTTGTCCTATCAGTCATCCTGCTTATCTGGCTTGGCTTTGGCCCTAGGCCATTCCAGGTACAGCTTTTCAGCCGTTGCAGATAACATCAACCAAAGTAACCATCTAGGAATCAAAAGCTTCACCTCCCAATCCTTTTCTTTCTTTCTCTTACAAAGTTCCATGAGCCTGGAACCATTGCAAAGAATCCTCCTTCTGACACCAACTGTAAAAAATGGCATGGGAGAGTGTCTGACTTCCTCCAGCCACACAAGGGGAAAGAGAACCAAGATCAACAGCATAAGGCTGACTCCCATGAGGTGGAGGCCAGACAAACTTCCCCTCTTCACCATCCTTACTAATTCTGACACCAGCCATCCCTTGCACAGCACTCTCTACCTCTCTGCTGGGTTTGATAATTCATTGCAATGGCTACACAGAACTCAGATCATACTCATGATTACGGGGTTTATTAGGAAATTAACAGTTACAATTCAGGCTCAGGAACACTCAGGATACAGCTCTTCCATCAGGACAGCCTCTTCCCAGCCATTCTTGCAGGTGTACCTCTCCCTAACCCTCAGTCTCTGCCCAAAGGCACTCAGCTCTCTCTCTCTACGGGTTGGGAATCCCATCATGCCATCTCCTGCTGCTGGGTCTCTGCTGTCAGGCCTCTCCTGCCACCACTTCTCACTGTCTTTAAGATTACAGCTTACTCTCTGCCTCCTGGGTCCAGGAACTTCTCAGTACAGGGATTGCAGGTCCAGAGGACATGCTGGCTCCTGGCTGTTCTTTCTTGGTGGTGCTGGGATTCTCCTCTTTGCTCTGGAATTGGCTCCTTTTAAGGCAAAACTGTTTTTTAAGGCAACTGACCAATCCTCTTGGTGGGCCGCAATTAACTTATCTTACAGTCCCACTGAATCACCTGGGTAGGAGTTACAAGACCATGGTTAGAAAGGCCATACGCAAAAGTAATCAATCGTACTACCACACGTTTTGATTATTAATGGATGTTTGCAGCTATTTCTTCTCATTTCAAGTCTTGCCACATCAGCAAATTAAGGCCCCCAAAAGCTTTACTCCATCCATGTCAATAAGGTCGACTCTTCTTTGAGGAAGCAGGTCTTCTCCAGTATATTTTGAGTGCCTTCCAACCTTTTTTTTTTTTCCAACCTGAGGGGCTTATCTTCCAGCACTATATCAATGTTTGGCTGCTATTCACAAGGTTTTAGCTAGCCTATTTTTTTAGAAGTAGATTACCAGGTACATAGAGTATACCTATTCAAGTTTCTTATGCTATAGTTTTTGTTTAGGCTGCTATAGTTTTTGTTTAGGCTACTGTAATTATTGATTGAACAAGTAGCTATCTACATTTTAATTAACATTCTGAGAATGAACTGGTAGCCGGTTATCTTCTTGAAAGATGAAAAATTTTTTTTTTCCTGAGTAGCCTACCACAATGAGGAAAAGAAAAAAACAAACAAAAAAACAAACAACCAAACTTCCTGTTGTTCTCTGGAAAAATGAATTTTTGGTAATATTAATTAGACAACCTTGTATTGACAGCCTTTCCTCAAAAATATTAAGGAAAATTAAGCAAAAATTACTGAAAAGAGATCTTTAAAAGATAGTTCATGATTTTTTTTAAATAAAAATTAACAGTATGTATTATTTCCAAACACGTAGATACATATGGATCTTTATTGAAAAGTTATGCATTGTTATTCCTATAGATCATAATTCAAAATTAGTCAACATAAGCAGAAAACTTAGTTTCATATAAAGCTGTGTAAGAAATACTTAAAACGAGTAGTTATTTGGCAGAAAATACCAATTTTTGTAATGAGTGTATCTTTGTGCATTTTAATAATTCTGGAACATATGAAAGAAATTCAAAGAAGATATTTTTTCTCAAGAAATCTTAAAAAACATTTTACCCAACAATAACTCTCAACTGTACCACTGAAAGGAGATATAACATTCCCAATTTGTATCAGCATTTATTCATTTATCACCTACAACATCAGGCACTGTCTGCTACCTGTCTGGTGCTAGGAACAATAGTGCCTACCCCTTCACCAGGTCCCAGGGGTTTATATGTGCAGAATGTAAAACAAGGTGGATTTGGTGATTACCAGCTACAGCCTTTGCCCCAGATTCTGTGGTAATCCCAGTCATGAGTTGCACAAAGGAATTCTTATCCTGAGTTGCAGATTGTGTGAATTCCTCTGAATTTTAAGGCTGGAAGTCAAAGCAGGCAATTGGTTTAATAACCCCTCAAAATTCCCCAAATCTTATCTTTTTATTTCCTCATTTGTTGGAAAAGGCTGGTGCAATAATGAGGACAGGCTGGTTCAGTAAAAGCCTGGCAGCCCACAAAACAGAAGGGTGTGTTTGCCCAAGCACAGGTTTATTTAAACTCCTCCTGCTGTGAGGAACAAATCCTTTGGACAAGCCATTTGGCCATGGTTTTCTCACTTCCTCTCCCTGCTGGCATTGTTAGGCCTCAGAACAAAACACCCCCACTGAGGCATGATGTTTATTAGCAAGATTAAAAAGATATAATTCTGGGCTAACATCCCCCCCTCCAGGAACTCAGGGGGCATGATGCAGTAGGATGCTTGTAGCAGGGTTAAAAACATACAATTAGTCATTTAGACTGGGAGCATAAAATAGCAGAAGTTTTCTTATTTGCCTCGGCTATGGCACAGGTGGGGCACACATAGCTTAATTAAGTTTACGGTTCACCTAAGTGAACCTACTTGACCAGGGGCAGACCAGCAGTAGGTAGAATCCCATTTAAGCCCCTTATATACGGCGCAAAATGGGGTATGCAAGGAACAGTTGTCATCTCTGCCCAGACAGTTTTTGAGGAGGACTGCTCCTGATGGAACTTTTCCTGGCATATGCTGTCTGATTCTTACAATAAAAGGTGCTTTCCATGTGCTAATGTGTGTTCAGACTCTGGTGTGAAGGACATGATGTTTATGGAGCAATCCATATTAGTTACTAAATTTGATATGATTTCTACTGTCCTTTTTTAAATGGCCTCCTGGCTGTCTAGAAACCTGGCCCAGCCTGTGCACCATGCATATTTGGAGTGTTGTCTTGCACTTACAACATGGTTGAACAAGATACGTTGTCCCACTCCTGCTAAGGCCCCCAAATTAGAAAAGAGCTGAGAGAGATAATGCTCTTGACACGACTTTGTTTAATCCACAGTGATGTTTCCCCCAACTGAAGTTGAGTTTTCCCGGGGATGGAGAGTGTGCATTTATGGTGGGATTGGGGCATGGTGAAGGTCAGTGAGGATGAAACGCCAGCTATTTTCCCTCTTCTTTTAATTTGCAGCATTTTCACTTTTGACAAAATTGTTCTTTGTGTTTCTCTCCAAAAGGTTTGTTGTGTATGTGTTTTAATAGTTTTATTGAGCTAATTTACGTACCATAAAGTTCACCCATTTAAAGTGCACAGTGCATTGATTTTTAATGTATTTAGAGAGTTGCACAACCATCACCGTAATTGCAAAAGTACACATATTGTATGATTCCATTTATGGGAAATGTCCAGAATAGGCAAATCTACACAGAAAGCAGATTAGTGGTTTCCTAGGGTTTCTTTTTGGGACGATTGTTGTTAGGTGCTGTGGAGTTGGTTTCGACTAATTATGACCCTATGTACAGCAGAGTGAAACACTGCCTGATCCTGCACCATCCTCATAATTGTTGCTGTGTTTGAGCCCAGTGTTGCAGCTACTGTGTCAATCCATCTCGTTGAGGGTCTTCCTCTTTTTGTCTGACTCTCTACCTTACTAAGTAAGCTTGATGTCCTCCTCTAGGGACTGGTCCCTTGTGATAACATGTCCAAAGTACTTGAGATGAAGTCTCACCATTCTCACTTCCAGGGAGCATTCTGGCTGTACTTCTTCCAGGACAGACTTGTTCATTCTTCTGGCAGTTCATGGTGTATTCAGCATTCTTCACCAATACCGTAATTCAAAGGCATCAATTCTTCTTCAGTCTTCTCTATTCCTAGTCCAACTTTTGCATGCATATGAGGCATGGGTCAGGTGCACCCTAGCCCTCAAAGTGACATCTTTGCTTTTCAGCACTTTAAAGAGGTTTTTTTTACACCAGATTTGCGCAATGCAATACATCCTTTGATTTCTTAGCTGCTGCGTCCATGGGTGTTGATTGTGAATCTAGATAAGATGAAGTCGTTGACAACTTTAATCTTTTCTCCATTTATCATAGTGTTGCTTATTAGTCCAGTTGTGAGGATTTTTGTTTTCCTTATGTTGAGGTGTAATCCATAGTGAATGCTGTAGTCTTTGGTCTTCATCAGTAAGTGCTTCAAGTCCTCTTCACTCTCAGCAAGCAAGGTTGTGTTATCTGCATATTGAAGGCTGTTAATGAGTTCCACCAATCCTGATGCCGTGTTCTTCATATAGCCCAGTTTCTGGGATTATTTGCTGAGCATATAAAAAAAAAATTAATTAATATGGTGAAAGGATACAACCCTGACACATATCTTTTCTGATTTTAAACCATGCAGTATTCCCTTGTTCTTTTCCAATGACTGCCTCTTGGTCTGTGTACAGGTTTCGTATGAGCACAATTAAGTTTTCTGGAATTCCCATTCTTTGCAACATTATCCATAGTTATTATGATCCACACAGTCAAAAGCCTTTCCATAGTCAATAAAACACAGGTAAACATCCTTCTGGTATTCTCTGCTTTCAGCCAATATCCATCTGACATCAGCAATGATATCCTTCATTCCACATCCTCTTCTAAATCTGGCTTGAATTTCTGACAGCTCCCTGTCAATATACTGCTGCAATCGTTTTTGAATTATCTTCAGCAAAATTTTACTTGAGTGTGATATTAATGATATAGTTCAATAATTTCTGCACTCTATTAGATCACCTTTCTTTGGAATGGGCACATATATGAATCTCTTCCAGTTGGTTGGCCAGGAGGCTGTCTTCCAAATTTTTTAGCAGAGATGAGTAAAAACCACCAGCATTGCATCTGTTTGTTGAAATATCTCAGTTGAATCCTTGATATTGCAACTTGAGGCTTGAATTTTTTCTTCAGTTCTTTCAGCTTGAAAAATGCTGGAACATATTCTTCCCTTTTGATTTTCTAACTCCAGATCTTTGCACATTTCATTATACTTTGTCATCTCAAGCTGCTCTTTGAAATCTTCTTTGCAGCTGTTTTACTTCATCATTTCTTCTATTCATGTTAGCTACTCTATGCTCAAGGGCAAGTTTCAGAGTCTCTTCTGACATCCATTTTGGTCTTTTCATTCTTTCTCGTCTTTTTTAATGACCTTTTGCTTTCTTCATCTATGATGTCTTTGAAGTCATTCCACAGGTGGTCTGTTCTTCATACATTGGTGTTTTGGACTGATACTTTCTTATTTTTAAGTGGGATAAAATTAACCTTTTATTAGGTAAAGTTTTGTAAATAACTGTAAAGCTGGCATCACTTTGTGTATCAAATACATTTCATGAGTGGAAGATCGATCTGTTTTAGAGCAACTGTTTCAATTCACTTGCCCATCATAATGGTTAAGCACTTGGCTGCGAATCCAAAAGTCAGCCTTTCTAATCCACCAGCCACTCTGTGGGAAGAAAAACCTGGTGATCTGCTCCCGTTAAGATTACAGCCTGGGAAACCCTATGGGACCGTTCTACCCTGTCACACTGGATCACTATGTGTGGAATGTGACTCAACGTCAGTCACACAACAACAACAATAATTTATATATATATATATATATATATATATATATATATATATATATAGTCAGAATGAACACCATGGAGGCCATGAATAGCAGAGATGTGTTTGCTATAAGCCTGTCCATCCACTCATAGCAGTTTAATTGTAATTTTGAAATTTGGAAGGACAAGTCTTCACAGAAGAATTCCTATGAAAGTTTTCCCTGTTTTATTTTGCAAAGAATGAGAAAACATTGGCGGATGATGGAAATAATCACCTGGATAACTTCTCATGCAATTGAAAGAATTTGCTTTCTTTTTCCTCCTCCTTGTTTTTGTTCTCTTAATCTGCCTAGGCTATAGATAAGTTTTATTTAATTTGGTATGATCTCTACTGAATTGAAATTTTCCTTTTCATTTAATCAGTACAAGTCATTAGGATGCTAGTATGATTTAAAAGAATGGCTTAGAGAAAAAGTACTTAGAAACCATTCTTTAAAATATTAAGAATCCATGTACAAAAACAATAGTATTATTATGAACAGCAGTTACAATGAAGCTAATATTTATCAAGTGATTACTGTATTAAGCACTTAGTATGCATACTTTTATTGAATCCTTACCAAATCCTGTGAGGTATAAACCACCGTTATTCCCAATTACAGACTTCTGTGATTGATTCGGAATGATTTGGGAGGTTGATTTTTTCCCAAGATCACACAATCAGTGGCAGAGCCAACAGCCAGACCAAGCATGTCTGAGACCTAAGCACATGTTCTTCACGGCTGTTTTATGTTATCTGTCCCTGACGGTGTGTCAACTATGGGGACCAAAAAGTATGAATGTAAAATGCTTATAATTCAAATTAGAAAACTTGACTGTACTTACTCCTTTTCACATCTGTATTAACTCTGAAACCTGACATTTAATATCTGACTCGCTTTACTAAGTCTCTGATACTTTGAAGTCTTTCGCTCTGTTCATTCTATTGTGCTTTTTAAAAAAAACCTATCAACATTTTTAACCCTGACATATCTACTGCATCCCATTTGCTTTTATTTTCTGCCTAGTTATTCATCTCTTAAAGTACTCACCAATTAGTGTATTTGGTCCTTTATTTCTTTTTCCTAATGTTATAGTCTGACAAGATGCCAACTCTGGACCTCTCTGGTGCCTGCCATCTCGACTCCACCACTTGGGTTGCTAAAATGTGCTGGAGAGCATTATACAATAATTTAAAATTGATATTATTATGCCTTCATGGCCTCTAACCTCAACAAGTTCTTTAAGAGTGCTCTGAAATTTTCCTGTTTGTCAACAAGAACTCTTTCTATTCTTCAACAGTGGCCACTCCCATCTTTTTCATTTTTTTTGTTCAAGCCTCTGAATCTGTCACCTCACTGCGTATTCACCCCTTACTTTCTAAAGAAAATAGGAGCTCTAATAACAGAAATGCCTCAGAATTCTACTGTCTCACCTATGAACACCATTAAATTCCAAAAAAACCATTAATGCTTTTGTCCTCCACTGGAAAATTTCCTCCTCCTACATATGGCTGCTCCCCTGACCTGTGTTCTGTCTTCTGCTTTCGCTAGGAACATGCTCCACCCTTGTGTCTTCTCAGGATCCTTAACCCTGAACTCACTCTCATCATCGTTTAAGAATACTGATATTTCTCCTATTTTCAAGAAAAATTTATTTATTCCATAAATACCTGTAGGTGTGTCCCTTTCTTCCCCATTTCATCTGAGCAGGATTGTCTATGTCTAAATTTAGTATTTTCAATTCCTCACCTCACAATTACTTATTTAGTCACTGCAATCTGAATTTTCTCCCCGTTATACTACTGAAAACACTTCCAGCAATGTAATTATTAACTTGTTTTTTCTCACTTATGTATTGCTACACACACACACACACACTGTCATGCATACACACGTACACACACAGATTCCAAAATTTTGTAGCTAAAATGACAACCATTTATTTGGTCACCATTCAGAAATGTGTTCTAGATTCTGCTCGGCAATTATGCTGGTTCCTGCCTGCAGCCAGTCATGTGGTTGCACACATCTGGTAACTCAACTCAGAATAAATGATAATGATAGCCTCAGTCACATGCCTGGTGGCTGGCTGAAAGTATTCTGAGAGAACAAGCCCCCAGTGGCAAATGCTTAACAAAAGTTTGCTTGTATCATGTTTTCTGAAGTCCCATTGGCCAAATCAAATCACTTAGTCAAGTCCATCATTACTGTGGGAGAGTATCAGACAAGGTGTGGATGCCAGAAGGCATGGTTCATTGTTGTTATTGTTGTTAGGTGCCATTGAGTCAGTTAGCAACCCCGCGCACAACACTACAAAACGTCTGGTTCTGCGCCAATCTCACAATCATTGCTGTGTTTGGGCCCATTTTTGCAGCCACTGTGTCAACCCATTTCACTGAGAGTCTTTCTCTTTTTCATTTATCTACTTCACCAAGCATGATGTCCTTCTCCAGGGATTGGTCCCTCTTGAAAATGTGTCCAAAGTAAATGAGAGGAAGTCTTGCCATCCTCGCTTCTAAGGAGCATTTTGGCTGTATTTCTCCCAAGACAGATTTGTTCATTTTTCTGGAAGTCCATGGTATATTTAATACTCTTCACCAACACCATAATTAAAAGGCATCAATTCTTTGGTCTTCTTATTCATTGTCCAGCTTTCGCATGAATATGAGGCCATTGAAAATACCATGGCTTGGGTCAGGTGCACCATGGTCCTCAAAGTGAATCTTTGCTTTTTTACACTTAAAAGAGGTCTTTTGGAGCAGATTTTCTCAATGCAATACTTTGTTTGATTGACTGTTACGTCCATGAATGTTGATTGTGGATCTAAGTAAAATGAAATCTTTGACAACTTCAATATTTTCTCCATTTATCATAATGTTGCTTATTGGTCCTGTTGTGAGGATTTTTGTTTTCTTTATGTTGAGGTTCATTGGAGTCCATTTATTTAGCAATCTGTCATAGTCAGTCCATTGGCAACATGATTAACAGCCTTGCCTCCTGAAAACTATAGTCATCTCTTCCCTCAGAGTTTTATTTAATTATGGTATCTATCGTACTTGAGGTCCATGATCCCATGTTCTGCAACAGATCTGGACACGGAAGAAATACCTTAGGTACAGCTTTTTTTGATCCAGAATTCTGTGAACTAACATGACAAGTTAATTACTGTTCTTACATACTTAGTATGCAGTGGTGAAGGAGGGAAGGATAATCACAATAGACAACCTTGTTTAAAATAGAAGATGAAAGATACATGTGTTTCACTAATCCACAAAATTCTTAAATTTGTCAGGGTACGTGGTATCAGGTAAACTGGGACTAGTAATCTAGGCCAAAAAAAAAAAATTTTTTTTTTTTTTTTTTTTTTGGGACTAGCAGGGACCAATTCTGTTCTTGGGAGTAACTTCTTAATATAACGTTTTTGTTGGCTCTTTATTCTACTCTTTGCTCTTGTGTCTAAGAGGTCCTTTTCTTTCCTAATGCCTATATCTCAGTTGCTTTCTCAAACTTCTTCCTACACATAATAAATTGTGAGATCAAATGCATCTTTGCATTTTAAATTGCCTCTGTTGTTTTTTAGTCCAAGTTGGTACAATTCTCTTAAAAACTTTAGGGATTTCATGTGAGTCTTATTGGGCTTCACTCCATGGCCCCAAAGCCACAATCATATTCTTTTTGATATGCATCTTCTCTACTTTGGGCATGTAAGGTTGCTGTAGGAGAACCACACCTTCTTAACTGCCTAGTGAGCATTTAAGAATAGGCAGCTCCTTAAATTCTTTTGTTTTTTATCTCAACTGTCTTCAGGCAGCCAGATTTTCAAAGTAAGAAATGTCCATATAGTAAAGAGCAAATCGAGGTTGTGGCTATAAGACCCTTTGTTAAGACATCGTTAAGATTTAAGGTGCTGCCTGATAGATACTCTAGACTAGACAAAGACCTCCTAAGAATCTTAAGGGTTTTGTTTCACAGTAGTGTCACAGACTCAAAATAGAGAGAGGTCAATCTCAGAAAGAATTACGACTAACTTTTGGGGCAAGGAGTGAACTACAGTAAGATTCATGCAAGATTTACAATGTTTTTAGTAGAGCTGTCTTGAAAAAAAGGACTGGCTGCTTGAATGAAAAGGGACTGAAGCAGTTTAAAATGAAAAGCGGTGGTTCGTTGAGTATCAAAATACAGGCTGAGAAATCAAGTTTGCTAGAAACGTGATTTTTCTTTATGAAAACAGGGAAAATATCTTAAGGGCAAAGCCAGCAGCTCAGAGGGAGGAACCAAGAGTTGAGTGATGAATTAGAGAACCATACCCATGGAGCAGAACTGGATTCTAATGAAGAAACATTATTTGCTCCTGGATTAGTGGGTCATAGTCTCGATTTCACAATTACTACTGAGTAGTGATTTTTTTTTTAAGTGATTTGCTATGAAAGTCATAAATAGTTAAGTGCTCAGCTACTAACTGAAAGGTTGGCAGTTCAAACCCACAGAGGCACCTCAGAAGAAAGGCCTGGCAATCTGCTTCTGAAAGATCACAGCCATGAAAATTTTATGGAGCAGTTCTACTCTGCAACACATGGGGTTCTCCATGAGTCAGAATCGACATGATTGTTATAGACATTTATCTTTTCTTTTTTGAATGGGAGTGTCTATTGTAATCGTCCAGGCCCTTTATCAGTATTGTATGTTGTGTGTGTGTTGAGAGAGCATAGATAAATTGCCTTTTAACTTGATAATTCTAGCCATGTTGATGTTGTTATGTGCCATCGATTTGGTTCCAACTCATAGTGATCCCATGTACAACAGAATGAGACATTGCCTGGTCCTGTGCCATCCTCACAATCATTTTTATGCTTGAGCTCATTGTTCAGCCACTGTGTCAGTCCGTCTTGTTGAGGGTCTTCCTCTTATTTGTTGACCCTCTACTTTACCAAGCATTATGTCCTCCTCCAGGGACTTGTCCCTTCTGGTAACATGTCCAGAGTACATGAGATGAAGTCTTGCCATCCTTGCTCCTAAGGAGCATTCTGGCTGTACTTCTTCAAAAACAGATTTGTTTGTTCTTCTGGAAGCACATGGCATATTCAATATTCTTCACCAACACCATACTTCAAAGGCATCAATTGTTCAGTCTTCCGAATTCACTGTCCAGCTTTAGCATGCATAGGAGGCGATTGAAAATACGATGGCTTGAGTCAGGCTCACCTGAGTCCTCAAAGTGACATTTTTGCTTTTTAACACTTTAAAGAGATCTTTTACAGCACCTTTGCGCAATGCAATATGTTGTTTGATTTCCTGACTGCTGCTTCCATGGGCATTGATTGTGGATTCAAGTAAAATGAAATCCTTGACAACTTCAATCTTTTCTCTATCTATTGTGATGTTGCTTATTGGTCCAGTTGTGAGGAATTTGTTTTATTTATGTTGATATGCAATCCATACTGAAGGCTGTGGTCTTTGGTCTTCATCAGTAAGTGGTTCAAATCCTCTTCACTTTCAGAAAGCAAGATTGTGTCGTCTGCATATGGCAGGTTGTTAACGAGTCTTCCTCCTAATCTGATGCTGCCTTCTACTTCATGTAGTCCAGGTTCTTGGATTACTTGCCCTGCATACATATTGAATAAATATGATGAAATGATGCAACCCTGACACACACCTTTCCTGATTTTAAACCACTCAGTATCCCGTTTGAATGACTGTCTCTTTGTCTATGTACAGGTTCCTTATGAGCACAATTATGTGTTCTGGAATTCCCATTCTTCCCAGTGTTATCCATAATTTGTTATGGTCCACAAAGTTGAATGTCTGTCCATAGTCAATACAACACAGATAAACATCTTTATGGTATCCTCTGCTTTCGGCCAAGATTTGTCTGACATCAGGAATGATATCCCTTGTTCCATGTCTGCTTCTGAATCTAGGCTGAATTTCTGGCAGTTCCAGTCGATATAGTGCTGCAACTCTTTTTGAATTACCTTCAGCTAGATTTTACTTGCATGTGATATTAATCATATTGTTCGATAATTCCCACATTCTGTTTGATCACCTTTCTTTGAAATGGGCACAAATATGGACCTCTTTCAATTAGTTGTCCAGGAAGCTGTTTTTCAACTTTCTTGACATAGATGAATGAGCACCTCCAGTGCTGCATCCATTTGTTGAAACATCTCAGTTGGTGTTTTGTAAATTCCTGAGACTTGTTTTATGCCATTCCTTTCAGTGCATCTTAGATTTCTTCTTCCAGTACCATCAGTTCTTGATCATATGGTACCTCCTGAAATAACTGAATGTGGACCAGTTCTTTTTGGTACAGTGATTTTGTGTATACCTTCCACCATTTGATGCTTCCCACATTGTTCAACATTCTCACTACAGTATCCTTCAGTATTGTAGCTCAAGGCTTGAATTTTCTCTTCAGTTCTTTCAGCTTGAGAAATGCTGATTTTTGGTTTTCTAATTCTAGGTCTTTGCACCTTTCATTATAATACTTTACTTTTTCTTCTCGAACCTCCCTTTGAAATCTTCTGTTCGGCTCTTTAACTTCATCATTTCTTCCGTTTGCTTTAGCTTCTGGACGTTCAAGAGCAAGTTCCAGAGTCTTTTGTGACATCCATTTTGGTCTTTTCTTTCTTCCCTGTCTTTTTAATGATCTCTTACTTTCTTCATGTATGATGTCCTTGATATCATTCCACAGCTCATCTGGTCTTCAGTCATTAGTTTTCAATGCATCAATTCTATTCTTGAGATGGTCTCTAAATTCAGGTGGGAAATACTCAAAGTCATATTTTGTCTCTCATGGACTTGCTTTAGTTTTCTTCAGCTTCAACTTGAACTTGCATAAGAGCAATTGATGATCTGTTCTGTAGTCAGCCTCTGGCCTTATTCTGACTGATGATACTGAACTTTTCCATTGTCTCTTTCCACAGATGTAGTCAGTTTAATTCCTGTGTATTCCATTTAGTGAGGTCTACATGTATAGTTGCCATTTATGTTGTTGAAAAAAGGTATTTGCAATGAAGAAGTCATTGGTCTTGTAAATTCTATCATGCGATCTCCAGTGTCATTTCTATCACCAAGGTCATATTTTCCATTACTAATCCTTCTTCTTTGTTTTCAACTTTCATATTCCCATCACCAGTAATTATCAATGCATCTTGTTGCATGTTTGATCAATTTCAAACTGCAAGAGCTGGTAAAAATCTTCAATTTCCTCATCTTTGGCATTAGCATTTGGTGTGTGAATTTGAATAATAGTCATATTAACTGGTCTTCCTTGTAGGCATATGGATATTATCCTATCACTACAGTGTTGTCCTTCATGGTAGATCTTGAACTACTCTTTTGATGATGAGTTTGACACCAGTCCTCTTCAATTTGTCATTCTAGGCATAGTGGGCCACATGATTGTCTGATTCAGAATTCCCAATACCAGTCCATTTCAGCCCACTAATCCATAAGATATTGATTTTATGCATTCCATTTCATTTTTGATGACTTCCGATTTTCCTAGATTCATACTTCATGCATTCCATGTTCTAATTATTAGTGGATGTTTGCAGCTGTTTCTTCTCATTTGGAGTCATGCCACCTCAGCAAATGAAGGTCCCAAAAGCCTTAATCCATCCATATCATTAAGGTCGAAGCCACATTGAGGAGGCACCACTTCCCCAGTTGTATTTTGAGTGCCTTCCATCCTGAGGGGCTAATCTTTCAGCACTATATCAGACAGTGTTCTGCTGCTATTCATAAGGTTTTCATTGGCCATTTTTTTCTGAAATTGACTGCCAGGTCCTTCTTCCTAGTCTCTCTTAGTCTGGAAGCTACACTGAAATCTGTCCACCTTGGGTGACCCTGTTGGTGTTTGAAATACCAGTGGCATAGCCTCCAGCATAACAGGAACACACTACCCACCACAGTACCACAAACTGACAGATGCATAGGGAGTTCTAGTCATAGTAACCATTAATCTACTTTCTGTCTCTATGCATTTGCTTATTCTAGATAGCTCATATAAGTGATATCACACAATATTTGTCCTTTGTCTCTGATTTATTTCAGTTAGCATAATGTTTTTAAGGTTTATCCATGTCATAGTGTGCATTAGAACTTCATTCCTTTTTGTGGCTGGATAATATTCCATTACATTTATATACCGTATTTTGTTTGCCCATTCATCTGCCAGTGGGCCAGTTGATTTTTAAAACATGGAAAGGATATACTTGTCATCCCTAAAAATTCTTAAATTTGGCATATGTCATGATATTCCTATGTTTTCAAGATGATTTATACTTTTGAATGGGATAGCTATACCCAAAACCAGACCAAATCTGTTGCCATTGAGTCAATTCTGACTCATAGCAACCCTATAGGTCAGAGTATAACTGCCCCATAGAGTTTCCAAGGAGTGCCTGGTGGATTTGAACTGCTGACCTTTTGGTTAGCAGCTGTAGTACTTACCTACTATGCCACCAGGGTTTCCGGGATAGCTATAAAAAATATTTATATATTTATTTATTTTTATTTTTTAATTTTTTTTTTTTTTGCTATATATTACCCTAAATTGACTGTAAATTTAAGGGTTCACGTATTCTTTCCTTAGGATAATAGGTTACAATTGTAGGAAATAGTATCTGGTATTAGTACTCCATATTTATAAAATGCATTATGATACAAAAAGAGATTTCTAATATAAAGTTCATTTTTTCCCTTAATATTTAGTGTGGAAGATAGAAGATTTTTTAAGTAACTTCCTTGTCCCAAAGATAGTATTTGTAACATTTTAAAAATTTGGTAACGATTTCCAAAAACAATATAGTGTTAAAAAAGCAGTGTCGATGAAAATGTTAGATGCATCAAGAAGGAGTTTGTCAGCAATGTGGTTTAGAGCTTTAAGTAAATGAAGTGTTTCATCTCCTTTAAAAATATGACAGTTTCTAAAACTAAGTCCAGCGTGGACCTAGTTTTTCTTCCCTTCTCTTTTTCTTTTTGCTGTTCTGAAAAACAAATGCGTGAAATTTTGTGGTTTGTTGGTTATAATTAATTATATTAGAAATTATAATAAAATATTCTTGATACCTAAAATATTTATGAAAATAAGTAAAATTCTAAGCTTAATTATAATAATTACATTAATAAACTCATAAACCAAACCTGTTGCCGCCGAGTTGATTCCAACTCATAGCAACCTTGTAGGACAGAGTAGAACAGCCCATAGGGTTTCCAAGGAGTGGCTGGTAGAATCCAACTGTCAAGCTTTTAGTTAGCAGCTGAGCTCTTAACCACTGCACTACCAGGGCTCTTACCTTAATAGTTAATAACAATTAAGATAGAAGAGTTTAGTCTCTTTCAGAGTTTTAGTACAAGAAAATTCTGTCCATCACAACTAGATGGTGCCTGGCTACCACCACTGCCTGCACTGACAGGGATTACAATAGAGGGTCCCGGACACAGCTGGTGAAAAATGTAGAACAAAATTCAAACTCACATGCACAAAAAAGGCCAGACTTACTGGTCTGACAGAGACTGGCAAAACCTTGAGAATACAATCTCTGGACACCCTTTTAACTCAGTACTAAAGTCAGTCCTGAGTATCACCCTTTAGCCAAAGATTAGGCAGGATTATAAAACAAACAGTAACACAAGTAGCTCAACCATATATGTGAGACTAAATTGGCACATCAGCCCAGGGGCAAGGCTGAGATGGCATGAGGGGACAGGACAACAGGATGAATGGAAATGGGGAAACTGAGGTCAAGAAGGAGAGAGTGTTGACACATCACGGGGTTGGCAACCAGTGTCACAAAACAATATGTGTATTGTTTAATGAAACTAATTTGCTCTGTAAACTTTCAGCTAAAGCACAATTAAAAAAAAAAAAAACTCCAGCAGCTTAGCAAATACCAAAACTTGCTTAAAGGAGGGTTCTAAGTAGGAGGTAATGGAGAAAGGGGCAAATTGATCAATATTGTGATGTTGAATATTGGTTTTGTTACATGTGTAGTGTGTATATATATTGTGCATTCATATATCTGTGTATATGTGTATGTAATTTTGTGTGCATGTAGATAAAAACCCATTGCTGTCGAGTCGATTCCGACTTATAGTGACCCTATAGGACAGAGTAGAACTGCCCCATCGGGTTTCCAAGGAGCAGCTGGTGGATTGGAAAACTGCTGACCTTTTGGTTAGCTGCTGAGTTCTTAACCACTGATAGCTAAATGCATAGATACAGAAGTCAATTAATGCATGTAAACAGAGCATCGTATTCTATTGGGTCACTTAAATTTAATTTTCTTTTAATTGTTGTTTGTATACTGTTTCTAATTTTTCTTTTGGGATGCTTGTTGCTTTTTATATATTTATAGAAGTATTGATAGCAATCTCTTGCCTTTTACATTGATGACAAATGTTTTCATTCTGCTTGTCTTAGTCTTTTAACTTATTTACAGTTTATTGTAGTACCTTAAAATATTTCACTCCTGGATGAATCTGCCTGTATTTTCCCTCATACACCTGTTTGTGCCAGTGGTGAAATTCTTCTAGTTACCTGGCCTCTGTTTTGTTTCTCTCTATAACTTTTATCTTAGGCAGATCCCCAGTGCAGTTAGAGAGCTATTCTCATGGCAGGGACTAGAAGGCAATTTCTCAGCCTTTATTTTGTATTCTGGGCATGGGAAGTAGCAAGACTGCCCCATATCATCCACAGGTGGCCCTTTGATTGTTTACTTTATTACCTGCTTATTCCCCCCATACTGGGAAGTCCTTAGGAACTCCACAGAGAAGCTTCTTTCCTACCCTGAAGTAGACTCCATTTTGTCTGTTCTGAGTTGCGCTTTTCTTTGCTCTGTTTTCACTATCTAATCTGACTGCTTTCTATTTCTGGGGAGCTCTCCTAAAGTATTGGTTCCAGTGATTTTGTTGTTTTCTGTTTCATGATTTGGTATATATACACCTATTTTTTCTAGACATTTTAGTCGGATTTGGGAATGGAAAGGAAGTCATCATATAGGCTCAATCTAACATCTTGAATTGGACTGCATCTGTGGAAGCTATGGCATTCTGACTGTGTAGCCCTGTGTTGTTGGTAATTTATGCCACCTCCTGCAGCCTAACATACTGTGACAACACAGTCCCACCAAGGAGTTTATAGTACAGAGGGGAAATAATGCTATAGGAAACGAAATATCTGTGAAATCCCACGTAATTTGTGCTTAACATTCTTTGTAATACGTTAAAATTCAGAAGATGACCAGTGTTCATCACAGCACTATTCACAATAGCCAAAAGATGGAAACAACCTAAATGCCCACCAACAGATGAATGGATAAACAAAACGTGGTACATACATGCAGTGTATTATTACGCTGTCATAAAGAGGAATGAAGTCCTGATACATTTTACAACGTGGATGAACCTTGAAAGCATCTTGCTGACTGAAATAAGTCAGTCACAAAAGGACAGATAGTGTATAATTCTACTTATGTGAAATATCTAGAATATGTGTATAAATACAAACCTAAGTTTATCAATGGTTATGGGAGGGAGGGGAGGGCACAGAAGCAGGAAGGAGGGACTCATTGCATGGGGACACTGAGCTTCTGTTAAGTGTGATTTAAAAAAAAAACGGGAAACAAGCAATGATGATGGTTGCACAACATGATAAACACAATGAATGTCACTGAATTGTACATGTGAAGATGGTGAAAATGGCAAATGTTTTGTTACATATACATTTACCGCAATTTGAAAAAAAAAAAATTCAACGGGCTGTCATGCATGTCTGATGATGTGAAAAGTCTTTTGCGAAGAAGCAGCATTTAAACTATTGATAAGGCAGAAACCCTGGCGGTGTAGTGGTTAAGTGCTATGGCTGTTAATTTAAAGGCTGGGAGTTCAAACCCGCCAGGTGCTCCTTGGAAACTCTGTGGGGCAGTTCTACTCTGTCCTATAGGATAGCTATGAGTTGGAATTGACTTGATGGCAGCAGGTTTGGTTTTTTTTTTTTGGTTGATGAAGCAGGAAGATTTAGAAACACAGAGATGAAAGAACAGAATAAATAGGTGGGAGCAATAATAACAGAATATCAATAGGTAGGAGAAATATATCCTATTTGGAAAACCACAGAGTTTAATTTGACAAAAATATAATAGGGTAGGTGAAATACACTATTGCCGATATTGTCAGTGAGTTTATGCGTAAATCAAGTTTACCTGTTGTTTTTTGTGGTGCTTATAAACTGATTTGTACTGAAACATTTTATTTTGACAGTTTGAAACGGCTCATGAAGAATGGTAAGGACCTTTCCTGCTTCTTTTATTGTTTGTTTTTCATGTTGAAGTTATTGATAGTCTTCTCTAGAACATAGTTTTCCTTTTAAAAGGAACATTAGACTGAAAGTAGGATTTTCTACATCAAATATTAAAATTGTCTTTAAAAATATAAGAGAATTATTCTGGTTCAAGAACTAAGTGAGTAGATCTCAGAAGAGAAAACACAAATACAGACCTAATTAAGTAATTTAGTATATCATGTAATTTGCATTACAAGTCAATGGGGAAAGAATTATTTAATAAGTGAATCATGCTGGAATGATATTTAACTCTTTTTTTAAAACAGCAAACAAACAGGAAACATTACATCATATTATTCAACGAAAAATGTTTTCAAAATGAAAATTAAAACTTTAGGAAGAAAATATAATGACTCTTTTCCTTACTTAAGAATAACAAAGCTTTCCTAAATAAATAGTGGAACACCAGTAAGATCAAATACTATGTAGCCATTGAAAATATTTAATGGTAATCAAATACACCCAGAATCAAATACACAGAAAGTAATATTATGTGACTAAAGCAGGATGCAAAATATTATGGCTTTAATTTTACAAAAAAATACCACTAGAAGATCATGTTCTATAGTATCTATGGAAAGAGTAAATGAGTATGGACAATTTTATGTTCTTTTTATTTTTGGTATGCATACAATTTTCTTAAATTTGCAATACACATTTAATAAATAAGGTATAATGGTTTTATAAAAATTAAAAAAATAAACTCTGGTTTGTTGTTGATACTTGTATCTAATTAAAAGAAAAGTACCTGCTTTCAAATACTGTGAAGGTTAGTCTGGGATTCTAGAATAGGACCAGAGAGATAATAATAATAAGAAATATTTCATTACTCAGCATATAAAACTTCAGCTAGAGAGGAACTTCTGAAAGGAAATAACAGTTTAATTTGGATATTTTCTAAACAGTTATTGAAAACCAGCATCAAATCTGAAATGGTATTTTTACTCCTTGTAATTTATATGGGTTCCTCGGACCCTGTTAACCTGAAATCAGAGAAATGTGTCATCCACATTGTTCTCCAGAAATATCCTCTTTCTGACAGCAACACTCATCCTGGGAAAGACCAATTTCTTTTTAAAAAAGTAAGGAAAAAAAATACTGCTTTATTATCTCTTCAAATTTTCAGGTCATTTGTAATAAAATTTAAGTTAATATGAATTTACCATTAAGTGTAAAGCCCATTCATTACCTATTAAAACATCACTATACTAATCTCCTATGTGGAGGACTAATGTTTACAGTGTCACCATAAATATTTAAAATTCAGTATAAGAACATCACCTAAAATTTGTTTTATTAATTTTTAGTACAGCCCTCCCTTACCAATTGATTGCTTCTTTCACATTATATAGGAGTATAGCTTCTTCCATAAAAGGAATGACGGAAGAAGATTGGAGTACAAGAAGTGTTGCTGCCCCAGAGCAAAAGATCAAAACAGAAGAAGGAGGTAAAGTTGTTCCTCACATTTACTGAGGAACATAAATACATTATATATAAATAATTACACATAAATAAATTAGACATAAATATAACAGTATTTAAAAGATCAGTGGTTTTTCATTGAATGTATTTCTAATCTTTACTATAACCATGTTTATAATGTTTACCATTCTTCTGAGTGTATAATAGAGAAACAAGCCCCTATATAATTTATTAAACATTCATTCAACAAGTATCTATTAATGGTATTATATATCAGATCTAGTTCAGTTCTCTCCAGTCCAAATTTCTGTGATAATTGAAATGGCCTATATTTAGACAGTCTCAACAGAGAAGCTATTAGCACACACAGCTGTTGAACATGTGAAATGTTGGTTAATGAGACTAAGGAACTGAATTTTTAAGTTTTATTTAACTTTAATGAACTTAAATTTAAATATAGTCACGTGTGGCTTGTGGCTGCCATACTGCACATCAAAATGCTAGTTTATATATAAGTTGTCGTATTATTGTCACAACTTACAAAATGTAAAATACTTTACTTACTGGTGTTGTATGTGTGTTAGCATTACATCTATGTATTTGAATATATTCTTTGGATTATATTAAACAGCTCTTATCCCCTCAGTGGTACTGTCACAAAAAAGTTTTGGTAAACAATTTTAGAGAAAGGTATCTCAAAAATGAGGGATTTCTTTTGAAGGAAAAAATGTTATTTTGTTATTCAAAGCCGTCATTTATAGCAGGCTCAGTTGTTACTGTTTCCCTTTTTCATATTTATGTCTATAAGGGAAATGAAAACCTCGGTTATTACTTATTAAGTTTTTACATGATAAATGCTGAGACAAGAAGTTAATATATGGATAGTCGCACAGTTCAAAATAATCTTGATGAGCTAACAGTAAAAAACTAACTGAAATTATGATTATAAGCATGCACATTTGGGTCAAAAACACAGGATATAGCAGGATGAGGGGAATATATTGTAATTAAACACTTATGTTTAAAAAATTGCAGGCAGCTGCTCACTCAGTAGCTCAAATAGTGGAGCTAATCCATGTGGTAGTCTAAAAAACAACGAAAAACACACCAACAAAACAACTTGAAAGAGATGTTAAATGGAATGTTTTAGAGTCACCACAAGTTATTCATACCTACATTTATTCCAGAATGTTATTAGAGGATGTATAAAAACAAATAATTAACAACGTAAAGTGTCCAGCGTGTGGTAGAATGTGACAAAAGAAGACAGTAGACTTGAAGAGACCAAATAAAGGAGCAGTCCACAGAAAGATAATTTCCATGCATTAAAATGGGGAAATTTGTTTCGCAAGAATTCTTTGCAGTCAGCATGCTGAATTTCTTTGACAAGCTCACTGGATTAGAAGTGGAGGCTGTGGCCTCTGAGCTTGTCCCTATAGCTATCCTGCCATCATTATGTAATGCTCCTTTCTAGCAGAACGCCATTGTCTTTATCGTCTAAAACCAAAACAAATGCAAAAAGTTTATTAGTTGTCTTTATTCTTGATACAGTTTTACTATTTTTTTCTCCAGTCGCTATGAGTCGGAATCGAATTGACTCGAAGGCACTGGGTTCAGTTCTCTGAGGGTCTTGCCTTACCTGACATTTTTTGTTTATGTATTCTTGTCACGTCATTTTTGGCAAAGACACTGGCAATAGGCATAAATCTCACAAGGGTGAGACCCATATCTTTCTTGCTTACTGATCTACCTCCAAGACTGAGCACATTTTCTAGAACATAATAAACTCTATATGCATTTCTTGCATAAATAGATGAAAGAATACCCACATTAAAATTTTTGTTAACATGAAACCGTATCATTCCAGAGCTGTAAACCAGGAATCACAACTGAAGCTCATTAAAAGAGTTAATTTGTATTACAAACAAATAAATAGAATTTGGAAATGACGAATTCCTGGCAAAGCTAAGTAGAGAAGTTATTATCTGATAAGACTGAAGAATATAAAGTCTTATTTCTAGGAACAGTCTGAAAATTTTCAATATTTAGTTGATGTGATCATTATGATTTACTTTTCTCATATAATGGAAGGAAACACAGGTACTATTTAAAAATAAAACTCAATAATTCAGCTTGTGAACAGGACATTTTTTTTTTCCTTGATATGAAATAATATTATTTATGAAGGTATGCAGTTCAAATCCACCAGGCACTCCTTGGAAACTCTATGGGGCAGTTCTACTCTGTCTTATAGGGTTGCTATGAGTCAGAATTGACTTGACAGCAGTGGGTTTTTTTTTTTTTTAATGAAGGCATAGGTTTATATTTAGCTATTCTAATTATTTTATAAAATACTCATTTAGAAATATGCCTTCAAAGGTTATAATCAATGTTATGATTGTATTATAATAAAACTGTCTTTAAAAGGCTGATTCTCTTTTCTAAAATTCTCTTATTAAATATTGGGCTGATAGAAATGCATTTATATTTACCCAATATTTAATATTAAATATAGAAATATTTAAAAGACTAGTGGTACAACTAACACCCATGTTCCCACCACCCAGATTATAGGCTGAGTCACTAACAAATGTGAATACATATTCCTATTTTAAGATGAAAAATGTCCAGAAATAAAGCAGGAAATGGGAACATTGCTGTCAGAAGCCATCCATCTCATTAAAAGCCTAGAAACCGACCGTGCAGAAGCTGAAGAGGCTTTAAGACAACAAAAATTGAGAAGGAAAAAGATCAAGATGAAAATTGATTCTTGGTCAATCTGGAGACTTCAAGAACTCCCCTCCGCTGTGCAGAAAGGTAACAATAAGGGTTTTTCATATTTGCTTCCTAATGGATTGGAGAAGCATGGATAACCAATTGCACCCCTGAATACAATACCACTTCTGTTCTGTTTAGGGGGACCATATTATTTAACATCCAAGCCCGGGCATGTTTGGGAGACACCGGTAATAATTCTGGGCTCATAACAGATAAACTGGGACCGTGCTGTGTAAACCTGGACCTGCTGGCATCCTGGCTTTGTTGGAAATTACATGGATTTTTTGGCATGCAAACACTTGGCACATGTTTTGTATAATGGCTGTAATATCTGAGCTATTAGAAACTTAAATTTATTGCCAGTTGGTTTCATTAGCCACATCTTTAAATCTAAGAAAACGCAACAGCTCTAAGTGTTAACTTAGGAATTTCGTGCATCTGCTTGTGAAAATTGAACAGCAAATTTGCCTCGGCAACTTCTAGCATGGCCTGAAACCTAAACTATTTCAAAGAGTCCTGCAGGTAACATATGTTTAAGAAGGAAACAGTCTTTTAGACCTCAGAGTGAGGGACCTGTTGTGATCTATTAAGCCATCTGAAGGCACTGAATTTTTTATTCTCCAAACATAGTGCCTTACAAAACAAGCCTGATTACCTGAGTCTGCTTGAGGCTGAAAGGTTTTTACCCTTTCGGAGCATAAAATTTCTAATTCAGGGTTCACATGCTTCTTTACTGGATTATATTAGGGTTCCCATATAATGTATCATTTAAATCAAGACACCTTTGAAAAGAAAAAGTAATTAATTATTACTCTGGGACAATAGTCATTAAATCTAAATTATGTGTCAAACGTTCTGAACCCATAAACCCCTTTTTTATGTTATATGATGTTCTAAAACTGTAGTCCCAAAGTGAGGTGTACACATTCTAGGAAATTGTAAGAAAATATCAAAAGTTTTATTTATATTTTAAAATTTCATTCTTTTTTTCATTCTATTTTTGAATAGTGCTTTACATTAATATTAATAAATTAAAAAAAGCATAGATAATTTCATAAATTCTATACATACATATATATTGAGGTTTTAGAGACAACTGAGGCTATAGTAGGATTAGAATAGGCATCCTGGAAACTTCTGGATCCCAACCGATTCTTGACATTTCTATCTAACTCATAATCACATCCACAGGGAGTCATCTGCCATTTTTCCTAATTGTTTTGGAGACATTGCCTTATTAGTATTAGAGAACTCAAAGTTTAAGGTTTGTTTTGTTTAAATTTTTGTTCATCAATTTGTGTAAAACTTCATATATCCTTTCTAAGAATATTTAGATACTGTAATTTTGGGCCGAAAGGAGCTCTACCTAAGGAATTACTGAAATAAAATTAAATTGAGATATATGTGTACCTAATAAATGCCCTTTAAGTGATGGAATAAATCCTCGTCATTGGTGATCATTTATGGTATGAGTTGCCTTTTATTCAGTATTGTTTCAGATCTATTTTAAAAAAAGAAATTTGTGTCACTTTGCCTTATTCTATTTAAGTAGCTAACACATGTATTGAAACTTGTGTTCATTATTACTATGTATTTCTTCAGTGCCTTTTATTCATAACACATTCATGAAAGATAATATGCTTTCAGGAATGTGCCAACTTTATAATATTTTGGATGTAATCTATAAATTTTATAAATTGGTTTACAAAGTATAGAAAGATATATTTTCATAGGTTTTAGATTCTCTAAGTCTCTAGGATACATGATGGGAAGAACTTCTAAACTCCTTAGCAGCTTTACATTAAGTATGATGTGTGCTGTAGACTTAGATCACATTTCATTAAGTTAAGGAATCTAAAGAAATTTACTTCTTTTCTAGATATCTTCTGCTTACTCCTCCAGATCCATTTACTCCCCTTGGGTTCCCTGTTTTGTGGCCCAGGACACTGATTTATAATAGGCTGCATCTTTTCCACTCTTTCTTCCTGCTGAGTTGAACCAGTGGTATTCACCTGTCAAGGGGTCATGGGGAGAGGGAGTCATGGAGAAGAGTGAGGTTGGAATATTACACTCCTGGCCCCCTCTCTCTACCTGGCCTCCGTAAGCTGACCACACTTTCTCATGAATATGACAGCCCTTGGCATCTTGTTGTTGTTGTTGTTGTTAGGTGCTATCGAGTCCGTTCCGACTCATAGCGACCCTGTGTACAATAATGATGCACTATCATCACAATCATTGTTATGCTTAAGCCCATTGTTGCAGCCACCATGTCAATCCATCTCATTGAGGGTCTTCCTCTTTTCTGCTGACCCTCTACTTTACCAAGCATGATATCCTTCTCCAGGGACTGATCCCTTCTAAAACAAGACCAAAGCATGTGAGACGCAGTGTTGCCATCCTTGCTTCTAAGGACCATTCTTCCAAGACAGATTTGTTTGTTCTTTTGGCAATCCATGATATATTCAATATTCTTTGCCAGCACCACAATTCAAAGATGTCAGTTCTTCTTCAGTCTTCCTTATTCATCATCCAGCTTTCACATGCATAGGAGGCAATTGAAAACACCATGGCTTGGGTCAGTCACCCCTTAGTCTTCAAGGTGACATCTTTGCTTTTCAACACTTTAAAGAGGTCCTTTGCAGCAGATTTGCCGAATGCAATGTCTTTTGATTTCTTGACTGCTGCTTCCATGGGTGTTGATTGTGAATCCAAGTACAATGAAATCCTCGACAACTTCAATCTTTTCTCTGTTTATCATGATGTTGCTTATTGATGCAGTTGTGAGAATTTTTGTTTTCTTTATGTTGAACTATAATCCATACTGAAACCTATAGTCTTTGATCGTCATCCGTAAGTGCTTCAAGTCCTCTTCACTTTCGGCAACCAAGGTTGTGTCATCTGCACATGGCAGGTTGTTAATGAGTCTTCCTCAAATTCTGATGCCCTGTTCTTCTTCATATAGTCTAGATTCTCAGATTATTTGCTCAGCATACAGACTGAATAGATATGGTGAAAGGATACAACCTTGACACACACCTTTCCTGACTTTAAACGATGCAGTATCCATTTATTCTTTTCGAACCACTGCCTCTTGATCTATGAACAGGCTCCTCAGGAGCACAATTAAGTGTTCTGGAATTCCTATTCTTTGCAATGTTATCCATAGTTTGTTTTGATCCATACAGTCAAATGCCTTAGCATAGTCAATAAAACACAGGTAAACATCCTTCTGGTATTCTCTGCTTTCAGCCAGGATCCATCTGACATCAGCAATGATATCCCTGGTTTCATGCCCTCTTCTGAGTCCAGCCTGAATTTCTGGCAGGTCCCTGAAGATATACTGCTGCAGCCGCTTTTGAATGATCGGCCCTTAAATTTTACTTCCATGTGATATTAATGATATTGTTTGATAATTTCCATATTCGGTGGGATCAGCTTTCTCGGGAATAGCCCTAAATATAGATCTCTTCCAGTCAGTTGGCCAGGTAGCTGTCTTCCAAATTTCTTGGCATAGATGAGTGAGTACTTCATCACTGCATTCCTTTGTTGAAACATCTCAGTTGGTATTCTGTCAATTCCTGGAGCCTTGTTTTTCGCCAGTGCCTTCAATGCAGCTAGGACTTCTTCCTTCACTACTGTTGGTTCCTGCTTATATGGTACTTCCTAAAATAGTTGAAAGTCGACCAATTCTTTTTGGTACAGTGACTCTGTGTATTCTTTCCATCTTCTTTTGATGCGTCCTGAGTTGTTTAATGTTTTCCCCATAAAAAAAAAAAAATAGAATCCTTCAATATTGCAACTCAAGTCTTGAATTTTTTTCTTCAGTTCTTTCAGCTTGAGAAATGCGGAGTGTTCTACCCTTTTGGTTTTCCACCTACAGATCTTTGCACATATCATTATAATACTTTGTCTTCTCGAACCCCTCTTTGAAATCTTCTGTTCAGCTCTTTTATTTCATCATTTCTTCCTTTCGCTTTAGCTACTCGACGTTCAAGAGCAAGTTTCAGAGTCTCTTCTGACATCCATTTTGGTCTTTCCTTTCTTTCCTGTCTTTTTAATGACCTCTTGCTTTTTCATGTATAATGTCTTTGACGTCATTCCACAACACATTTAGTCTTCAGTCATTGGTATTTGATGTGTCAAATCTATTCTTGAGATGATCTCTAAATTCGGGTGGGATTTACTGAAGGTTGTAATTTGGCTCTTATTGACTTGCTCTAATTTTCTTTAGTTTCGTTGCATATGAGCAATTGATGGTCTGTTCTACAACTGGCTCCTGGCCTTGTTCTGACTGATGATATGGAGCTTTCCCATGGTCCTTTCCCACACATGTAGTCGATTTGATTACTGTGTATTCCATCCGGTAAGGTCCACATATATAATCGCCATTTATGTTGCTGAAAAAAGGTATTTGCGATGAAGAAGTTGTTGGTCTTGCAAAATTCTATCATGCAATCTCTGGCATCATTTCTATCACCAAGGCCATACTTTCTAACTACCTATCCTTCTTCTTTGTTTCCAACTTTTGCATTCCATTCTTCAGTAATTGTCAGTGCGTTCTAATTGCATGGTAGATCAGGAACTTGGAGAGATTGGTAAAAGGAAGTCTTAGAGAGAGTTTTGGGGTTGACCTTTCAAAAGGACAGAATATTTATCTAAAGTATCATTAGATGGGAAACCCTGGTGGCATAGTGGTTAAGTGCTATGGCTGCTAATCAAAGGGTCAGCAGTTCAAATCTACCAGGCGCTCCTTGGAAACTCTATGGGGCAGTTCCACTCTATCCTGTAGGGTCGCTATAAGTTGGAATTGACTCT
This sequence comes from Elephas maximus indicus, assembly GCF_024166365.1. Lineage (NCBI taxonomy): Eukaryota > Metazoa > Chordata > Mammalia > Proboscidea > Elephantidae > Elephas > Elephas maximus. Next base: position 40,883,472 of record NC_064829.1, on the reverse strand, counting down.
ACGGCACTAGGTTTGGTTTGGTTTTTGGTATCATTAGATAATTGTGTTCTATATAAATGGTCACCAAAGTACATCTACTATGGAGGAATAGCTCAGTACTTAAGTAGGATGCTATATCTTTTAATTTTTTTGTTTGTTTTTTTGTCTTGTGAATTAGTCAGCTATTGTTGCAATGATACTTTATAACATATCACCATGGAACTCAGTGACTTACAATAATAAGCTCTTTTTTTTCTCCCACTCATGGGGTGATTCAAATCCAGTGGGCTTGGCTCAATGCTGTGTGTGGTGTTCTGCTTTGTATTTCTCTTAACCTCCTTGGTTAGCAGTTTCCCAGAGTCACACTTTTCTTTTGGCAAATTCCAGGAGTACATATGGTGAATAGAAAACATAGGATGCCTCTCAAGGTGATGGCTTGAAACTGGTACATTTTCACTTCTTCCCACAACCTTTGGCCAAAATAAGTAATATGACCAACCAAGAATACACATGACTAGGCAGTATCTCTGTCCTAAGAGGGAAGGTAGTGAGCAGTAATCTGATCTGTCACATCTTGCTTTTGCTGACTCTCCCGGATACTGAGTTGTTTTTAGTATAGAGTCTACTATTTTATCATGATCTCTTATTCATCTGTGATTTTTTAATATATGAGTCCACTGAGCCTTTGATTGCCTTTTGTTCTCTATTAGGATCCTAAGATTTTGAGTGGTTATAGATCAATTATTATATTAATGTTTTAGCTTGAGTTTTGATCTCTAAGTCTTCATAAGTTTTAAGTTTGAGGGTTTGTTTTTTTTTTTTCCTGTGTAGTTATTTTTTTTTCTACCCAGGGACCAACTATTAAGTTTTCTATCCAAGCTGTTGAAGTTCAAAACTATGAGCAAATTTTTATTAACAAATTTAATTTTTTAACTTGTTTTAAGTCTATTCTGACTTTCTATTTCTTGCTTCAGTTTTGATAATTGTATCTTCCTAGGAGTTTGTCCAATTAATTTTTTGCTATCTAGTTTATTGACATAAGTATTCCCTTTTAATTATTTTAATTTCTGTAGGGGCAGTAAAAAAAAAAAAAAAATTTTTTTTTTTTTAGTGGCAGTAGTGATGGCACCTTTTTCATCCCTGACTGGTAATTTGTGATTTCTCTTTTATTCTTGGTCAGTCTAGTTAAAGGTTTGTCAGTTTATTTGAACTTCTCAAAGAGTCAACTTTTACTTGTATTGATTGTCTCTATTGTTTTTCTGCTTTAATACCATTCTTTCCTGATTTTCTTTGTTCTGCTTGATTTGGTAAAAATTTAACCTTCTATGCCTAGTCCCATGAAGTGTAAGATTATATTATTTACTTGATATCTTCCTTCTTTTCTAGTATACCAAAAACCAAACCCATTGCTGTCACATCGATTCCTATTTATAGAGACAGTATAGGACAGAGTAGAACAGCAACATGAGATTTCCAAGGAGTGGCTGGTGGATTCAAACTGCCAACCTTTTGGTTATCAGCCATAGCTCTTAACCACTGCAATAGACATTTAAAGACTATGAACTCTAAGAACTGCAGTAGTTGCGTTTCATAAATTTTTATACGTAGTAAGTTCATTCTTATTTAGTACAAAATATTCTCCAGTTTCCTTGTGATTTCTTGTTGACCTGTTGTTCATTTTGAAGTTTCTGTTTAATCTGCAAGTATTTTGGGATTTTCACACATTTCTTTCTGTTATTCCTTTCTAATTATATATTGTGGGCTATGAATATATTCTTTGAATGGTTTCAATTATATTAAAATGACTTAGACTTCTATTTTCTTCATTTCTTGACTGCAGATTTGTTTGTTTCATCCTGCTTTTTTTTTTTTTTTTGGTTATGTCTGAGCAGGCAGGCTGTGTGTTCTTTGTTGTTTGCACGTCTCTAGTCATGGTGCTTTTCACCTCCTTGTCCAATGGGCAGGGCCAGACTGCTATGGTGCAGCAGGGCAGATCCAGCTGAAGGGAAGGGGCCGAGATGGGTTATTTGTGGCACGTAGTAAGGCCAAAAGGACAGGCCAGGAATCAGTGCTGGGCAGGTTCCAGTAGGCTGTGCCTGTGCTGCCCAGAGGTATGATGCTCAGTGCACATTGCAGGTAGGCAAGAAAGAGGGGGGAGGTTGTGATGTGTGGAGCTAATAGGGGTATAAGAAAGAGGAGAGAGAGGAGAGAGAAACAGGAGTCAAAAACAAACAAGCAAACTAATAAAGAAAAAAAGAGTGCTAAAGGACCTTGCCATCAGAGTGGATAGATAAAAAACTGAGAAATGGAGAAAAGCAAAAAGGAAAAAAAAGAGAAAGAAAGAAAAAGGGAAAAAGAAAGAAAAAGTAACTAGGTAAGAATTTGGAAAAGAACAAAAGAAAAGAAAAACCCCCAGGAGTCCCAGAGTCCCACCAGTGGGGCTGCTAAGACTGGGGAAGTGGCTCCCAGGCTGCACAGTATAGCCTGGCTAGAGGAGGTATAGATGTCACACAGCACCAGGTATTCAGGAGACAAGACAAGAAGATAAGTGTTGAGAGATGAGAACTGAGAAATGGAGAAAGACAGAAAGGGAAAAAGAAAAGAGAAAAAAAAAGAGAGAGAGAGAAAGAGGGGAAAAAAAAGGAAAGAAATGCTCCCAGGGATCCCACCTACCCGCGGAGCAGATTGGGGGAGTGGACTAAGCTGTGCAGTGCAGCTGGATAGAAGGCGCTCCCAAGCTGCAAAAAGAAAAAGAAAACAAACAAAGCAAAACAAAACAGAACAAAGCAAAACAAGGGAAAAAAAAAAAAAAAGCCCCAGGGCTCCTACCAGCATGGTGTCACAGGTCAGGGGAGTGGTTCCCCAGTTGGGCTTGGCTTCACAGCCTTTCAAGAAGAAGCAAAGATGGCACACGGAGCCAGGTGTTCCAGAGAAAGAAGGGGGAGGTGGTAGGAGGGACAGAAGAAACCAAAAGAGACAGAAAGAACCAACACCAGCTCAGGAGCCTGGCCAGTGTGGGCAGGACGAATCCAAGCAGCCTGAGGCCAAAGCGGTTGCCTCCCAATCAAGAGACTGCAGCTGGCGGGAAGCAGAGGAGGCCGAAGGAGGGGGAAGAGGAGTTAGGAAAGCGTATATTGCGCGTTACCAGGTGCTCTGTCTCCTGCTGGGAACTTCGTGAACCTTCTTTCTCACACTTCCTGTCCAATCTCCAATGTGGGTGGGGAGAATCCAGGTGGCATGGACACTGCACTTCCTGGTTGGCCAAACCACTGCAGCCAGCCGGCAAGGTCAGAGGTAGAGCAGTGAGGAGAGGATGGGGGGTAGGAAAGCATGTATTGCTGGTTACCAGGTGCTCTGTCTTCTGCTGGGAGTTCCATGAAGCTGCTTTCCCGTGCTCCCTGTCTGCCGATCCCTGACAGGAGTCCAAGATGGTGGATCCATGCTGCATTACCTGATGGGGCCTTCAGCATGTATCTCTTCTTCTCACTTTCTGTCCTCTGTCAGTTTCTTATTTCATTTGGTGCTTGGCTGAGTTCTTTATCTCTTCATTTGACACTTCAGATTCCAGGAATGACGTTTGTCTCTGTTTTACTTAGTTTTTTGGGTCTTCACTGTGGAAGGATGGTGTGGTGCTTCTGTCTATGGCACCATGTTGGCCAGAAGTCTCTATTTAGACTTTTAAAAATGCCTAGCATATCTTTTATCCTGGGGAATGTTTTGTGTGTGTTTGAAAATCATATGTGTTCTGCTTTGGGTGGGGTGTTCTATGAATATTAGTTAGGTCAAATTGGCTGGTAGTGCTGTTCAAGTCCTCTATATATGATTTTGTATTTGTTCTTTCAATTGCTGAAAGGGGAGTATTGACATCTCCAACTATGATTTCAATTAAGGAATCAATTATATCAAAGTTTGTTTTTCAACCTGTGTCAGGTTTTGATCATACATTTTCATTTAAAAAAAAAAAATACCCCAACAGTCTGTCAAGAAAGTAAATGCAAAGAGGTCAATATTCCAGTTTTGAAATAGTAATTTTTGACGATAAGGAGGCATCAATGTCACATTTAACCTTGAATCAATTCCCCAAACCTTGATGTTCTTGGGTCACCATTTAGTACATCTCTTGGGTACAGGTGACTAGAGACAAAAAGACTAAGACTCACCAAAAGTAACAAGTCAAATTACAAACCCATCACATAAAGCTGAGAATATACCCTCAGCATAAGAGGGAGTGATAAATAAACTGATCCCTCAGATTGAACAACGAAGAAATATTCTTGCTTCATTTTGTCAGTGGAGGGAAAAACAAACAAGCAGTAACAATAACAACAGCAACAACAAAGCAGTGTTCTCTGAGCATTCTTAATGAACTGATATAAAATGGACCTGTGACTCAAATTTCTGCTGCCTGTGTGGTCTGAAATTGTGAGGTGGAGAATGTCATTGAAATGTTTCATGGGTTGATAGTATGTAAAGGCAGGCTTCTGGCAACAGCAGAGGAAAATTTTCTCTGGAAAACCAAAACTTTAATGTAGGCACTAAGGAATTCCCTTGGATAAAATTTCAAGAAAAAGAGTAGCTTGATATCAAATCTATTAAAACACACAAAGATCCAGTTTCAGTGAGTGGGATCAGTAGAGACAACAGAATCTTACTAAAGCTTTCAGATATTAAGTTACACTTAACATTATAAAGTAGATATTCTTACATCTTTCAACAAATAAAAAGAGAGACTTGGAAATAAAAGCAAGGACTAAGAAATTATTATAAATTTTTTTAAGAAAGCAAAATTAAATAAAACAAAAATGGTAAAAAGAAAAAAAAAGACCTATGAGAAATGATAAATGTACTACTTGAAATGAACAACTCAATGTTGGTTAAATGATTTCTTAGACTCAGTAGAGAAAAGAAAATATTAACTTAAAATTTAAGGAAATTACCTGGAATGCATCCCAGCAACACAAAAAGAAGGAAAATATGAATAAAAAATTTAAAGACATGGAGTATAGACTGAGAAGATAAAATGCATATATTGCTGATAGAGCTATAATGGTGATATTTAACAAGATAGTTGACTCTTTAAACAAAAATGTTACTAATTAGTGAAGACATAAAGTAATAAAGTGATGGTGCTTATTGTACACATTAAAAAATTATTATTTAAAAATTACCACTAAAATTATCTTCGTATGTGTGAGAAAAAGCTAAACTGTTCCTTAAAGAGAAAGCAATAGCTTTTGCTACATGAAAAAAGAGAGACTCATAATTATCTAAATATATGACTTCAGAATTTAAGAAAATACATACGAAGAAAAAAGGAGAAAAGCAATAACAATGTGATAAAATAATGAAGAAATATGTAATGTGGGAGAGATGCAAAGCTAAATTCTGGCTCATTAAAAAGAGAATAATTAAAAACCAATGACAAGATTAATAAAAAAACACAGAGAGAATGTGTAAATAAACCAGATTAGGAATGAAGATGGGATATAAATACAGATATAGCAGTGATTAATAATAATGAAGACATTAGGACAAATTCCTTACAATGTTATTGAAACGTTGATGAAGTAGATAAATTCATAGAAACAAAATAAATTGAATAAATAGTTAACTAAAATATTCATATGATCTTTAAAAGAAAGAGTTTGACTCAACTAAAAATCTTTTTCCCCCAAATAAATGGTCGAATACATATTAGGGCAATAGGGCTTTATTTGCAACTTTAAACTTGCACGAATTTCCAGAGGAAAAAAAATAAAAAAGAACTCTCTAAATGGTATATGAAGCTACTATAAGCCAAAGTTAGACAAGGACAGTACAAAATAATGGAAAATTACAGACCTAAGTTGTAAATATAAATACAAAAAATTCCTACGTGAAAACATTAGAAAAATCACATCAAGAAATTTATAAGGATGATAGCCATAGCCAACCTCGTTTTATTTCTAGAATGCAAGGTTGATTTAACCATAAAAGCTTGATTAATATAAGAAAACATATTTATCCCTCTGAAATTATGTTGGTCCATTGATTGGGATTTAATTAAATTTATAAATTAATTGAGGGAATTTTTCCATGTTTAAAATTCAAATATTTTCATATAGAAAAAACCATTTTTATACAGTTACTAAACCCACTTTGTGTTCTTTGATAGCATTTTTTCGTCTTCTTCCTATAGGTCTTGCATGTTCAAGTTAGGTTTATTACCAGATTTATGCATTTACTTTGTATTTTATTTTTCCTTTTGTGAGTGAGATTATTCTGTTCTCAGCATATTCCATATTTATCTAGAAAAATGTTTATTTTGTTTATGAATTTTGCATGAGCTACCTTATCATTTGCAATATTTTTCAGTTGGTTCTTTTGTGTATTTTGATATAAAACTGTTTCTTTAGGAAATACTCGTTTTTGTCTTTTCCATTTTGATATTTGTAACTCATATTTCATCTTTTTACTCCTGAGTGGTTTTGGAAGGCCTGTACTCTTGCAATTTTTCTCACTTCAGAGCAGTTATATGGAATAGAGTAGATATACATAACCCAAGGCCCCAGGGTGGTGTAAACAGTTTGAGCTCCACTATTAACCTAATGGTTGGTGGTTCAAACCCACCCAGTGGCACGACAAAAGAAAAGCATGGTGATTTACTTCTGTAAAGATTACAGCCAAGAAAATCCTATGCAGTAGTTTTATTCTGTAATGCACGGGGCCACCATGAGTCAGAATGGACTCAAAGGCAATGGGTATACGTAGCAATGTTTTATATACATTGATTGTAATAAACAGGATTTATACTAAAATAACTGTTAACTTCTAAAATGTGTATTTTAATCTTTTTCATGATGATTGAAGAAAACAACATATTTTACAGTGCAATATTAAAGTAACTCCTATTTTAGATTTAGTAAAACCCATAGAAAAGTTATTTCTGAAACTAAAGTAGTTCATTTAGTTATTATCAAGTAAACATTTCCTTCTGGATGATTATGCCTTAAAATCTGGTATTCTTTTGTTTTTATTATTATGTTACTAGAACATGAGACATATATGAGAGATATTATAGAATTACGATGGCATCTTACAGATAAAGTTCATCAACTAGAATGTTTTGAAGAGCAAAAGGCAAAGTTAGAAGAAGCTAATGCAAAGGTTCAAGCAGACATAGACTACATGAGTGAGCATGGCCCTCTACTGGACTCAAAGCGGAACCAGGAACTTGAAGCTCTGAAGGAATGTTATTTAAAAAAATTTGAGGTAAATTAATAAAGAAATGGATATGCATTTCACAGAGTGTTACATAGTTATGCAAAAACCTTTCAATCATAAGAAGTGAATATATATTTAAAAGAAACCCTGGTGGCGTAGTGGTTAAGTGCAATGGCTGCTAACCAAAGGGTCGGCAGTTCAAATCTGCCAGGCTCTCCTTGGGAAATCTGTGGGGCAGTTCTACTCTGTCCTATAGGATCGCTATGAGTCAGAATTGACTCGACGGCACTGGGTTTGGTTTGATTTGTTTTATATATTTAAAAGTTAAAAATTGACCTGCTATTTATTTCTCAGAGAAATTATAAAACTAAAGACACTACCTAGACTTACTCAAATCTGAACAGACCTATAACAAGTAAAGTTATTGAATTATTATAAAAACAACCCTACTGTTAGGGATTGAATTGTGTCCCCCCAAAATGTGTGTTATAAACCTGAACACCTATACCTGTAGTTATAATCTAATTTGGGAATGGGTTTTCCTTGTTAAGAGACCATATCAGTATAGAGTGTGTTTTAAAGCCAATCACGTTTGAGGTATAAAAATAGCAGATAGGCCCAGAGAAGCAAGCAGAGATAGGGGAAGTTACATGCCATGTCACATGAAGATCACCAAGGAGCCCAGGAATAGAAGCTAAAAAGAGAAAAGGATGTTCCCCTAGCCAACACAGAGAGAAAGCCTTCCCTTAGAGCCAGTGTTTTGAATTTAGAATGCATAAAAATCAATATCCTAGGCATTAGTGAGCTGAAATGGACTGGTATTGGCCATTTTGAGTCGGACAATCATATGGTCTACTATTTCAGGAAAGACAAATTGAAGAGGAATGGTGTAGCTTTCATAGTCAAAAAGAACATTTCAAGAGCTATCTTGAAGTACAACTCTGTCAGTGGTAGGAAAATACCCATATGCCTGCAAGGAAGACTAGTTAATAGGATTATTATTCAAATTTATGGACCAACCACTAAGGCCAAAGATGAAGAAACTGAAGATTTTTTACCAACTTCTGCAGTCTGCAATTGATCAAACATACAATCAAGATGCATTACTAATTACTGGTGATTGGCATGTGAAAGCTGGAAACAAAGAAGGATCAGTAGTTGGAAAATATGGCCTTGGTGATAGAAACGATGATGGATATCTCATGATAGAATTTTGCAAGACCAACAACTTATTCATTACAAATACATTTTTTCCGTGACATAAATGGTTACTACTCACATGAACATCACTGGATGGAATATACAGGAATCAAGTTGACTACCTCTGTGGAAAGAGACTATGAGAAGCTCAGTATCATCAGTCAGAAAAGGCCAGGGGTTGACTGTGGAACAGACCATCAATTGCTCATATACAAGTTGAAGTTGAAGCTGAAGAAAATTTGAGTAAATCCATGAGAGCCAAAATATGACCTTGAGAATATTCCACCTGAATTTAGAGACCAATTCAAGAAAAGATTTGACCGATTGAACACTAAATGTCCAAAGACCAGATAAGTTATGGGATGACATCAAGTACATCATATATGAAGAAAGAAAAAGTTCATTAAAAAGAGAAGAAAAGGCCAAAATGTATGTCAGAAGAGACTCTGAAACTTCCTCTTGAACATAGAGCAGCTAAAGGGAATGGAACAAATAATGAAGTAAAAGAGCTGAACAGATTTCAAAGAACAGCTTGAGAAGACGAAGTAAAGCATTATAATGAAACGTGCAAAGATCTGGAGTTAAAAAACCAAAAGGGAGAACACACTCGGCACTTCTCAAGCTGAAAGAACTGAAGAAAGCATTCAAGATATGAATTTCAATATTGACAGATTCTCTGGGCAAAAACTACAGACTTCAGTATGGATTACACTTCAATTTAAAGAAAGCAAAAATCCTTACAGCAGGACCAGTAAGTAACGTCATTATAAATGGAGAAAAGATTGAAGTTGTCAAGGATTTCATTTTACCTGGATCCACAATCAACACCCATGGAAGCAACAGTCAAGAAATCAAAGAATGCATTGCATTGGGCAAATCTGCTGCAAAAGACCTCTTTAAAGCATCGAAAAGCAAAGATGTCACCTTGAAGACTAAAATGTGCCTGACCCAAGCCATCGCGTTTTCAATCACCTCATATGCATGTGAAAGCTGTACAATGAAAAAGGAAGGATGAAGAAGAATTGATGCCTTTAAATTATGGTGTTGGCGAAGAATATTAAACATACCATGGAGTGCCAAAAGAATGAACAAATCTGTCTTGAAAGAAGTACAGTCAGAATGTTCATTAGAAGCAAGGATGACAAGGCTACATCTCACATACTTTGGACATATTATCAGGAGGGATCAGTCCCTGGAGAAGGACATTATATTTGGTAAAGTGAGAGTCAGCAAAAAAGAGGAAGACCCTCAACGAGATAGATTGACACAGTGGCTGCACCAGTGAGCTCAAGCATAACAATTGTGAAGATGGCACAGGACCGGGCAGTGTTTTGTTATACACAGGGTGACTATGAGTTGGAACTGACTTGATGGCACCTAACAACAACTACAACATGGGGGAAATATTGAACGACGCAGGAGGCACCAAAAGAAGATGGAAGAAATACATAGAGTCACTATACCAAAAGGAATTGGTTGATGTTCAACCATTTCAGGAAGTAGCATATGATCAAGAACTGATGGTACTGAAGGAATAAGTCTAAGCTGCACTGAAGGCATTGGTGAAAATTCCATCCAGGAATTGACGGAATACCAGTTGAGATGTTTCAACCAATGGATGCAGCACTGGAAGTGCTCACTTACCTATGCCTAGAAATTTGAAGACAGTTACCTGGCCAGCTGAAGGAAAGAGATCCATATCTGTGCCCATTCCAAAGAAAAGTGGTCCAACAGAGTGTGGAAATTATCAAACAATGACATTAATATCACATGCAAGTAAAATTTTGCTGACAATCATTCAAAAATGTTTGCAGCAGTACAACAACAGAGAACTGCCAGAAATTCAAGCTGGATTAAGAAGAGGACATGGAACAAGGGATATCATTGCTGATGTCAGATGGATGTTGGCTTAAAGCAGAGAATACCAGAAAGATGTTTACCTGTGTTTTATTGACTATGCAAAGACATTCAACTGTGTGAATCATAAGAAATTATGGATAACATTGGGAAGAATGGGAATTCCAGAACACATAATTGTACTTGGAAACCCTGGTGGTGTAGTGGCTAAGAGCTACATGCTGCTAACCAGAAGGTCAGCAGTTCAAATCCACCAGATGCTCCTTGGAAACTCTATGGGGCAGGTCTGCTCTGTCCTATGAGTCATAGTCGTAATTGGCAATGGGTTTGTTTGTTTGTTTGTTTGTTTTGTTTTTGGTTTTAATTGTGCTTATGCAGAATGTGTCAAAAACAAAGAGGCAGCTGTTTGAACAGAACAAGGGATACTGCGTGGTTTAAAATCAGAAAAGATGTGCATGATGAATGTATCATTTCACCATACTTATTCAATCTGTATGCCAAGCAAATAATTCAAGAAGCTGTACTATATGAAGAGGAATGCAGCATCAGAATTGGAATTGGAGGAAGACTCAATAACAACCTGCAATACGCGGATAACACAACCTTGCTTGATGAAAGCTAAGTGAACTTGAAGTACTTACTGATGAAGATCAAAGAATTACAGCCTTCGGTATGGATTACACCCCAACATAAACACAACAGAAATCCTCACAACTGAACCAATAAACAGCATGATGATAAATGGAGAAAATATTGAAGTTATAAAGGATTTCATTTTACTTGGATCCACAGTCGACGCCCATGGAAGCAGCAGTCAAGAAATCAAACTAAGTATTACATTGAGCAAAAGTGCTGCAAAATACCTCTTTAAAGTGTTGAAAAGCTGTTACTTTGATGACTAAGGTGTGCCTGAACCAAGCCATGCTATTTTCAGTCACCTCATATGCATGCAAAACCTGGAGAATGAATAAGGAAGCTGAAGAAGAATTGATGTTGTTGAATTATGGTGTTGGTGAAGAATATTGAATATAACATGGACAGCCAGAAGAACAAATAAATCTGTCTTGGAAGCAGTACAGCCAGAATACTCCTTACAAATGAGGATGGCAAGACTTTGTCTTATTTATTTTGAACGTGTTGTAAGGAGGCATGAGTCCCTCTTGAAGGACATCATCCTTAGTAAAGTAGAGGGTCAGCAAGATAGAAGGAGACCCGCAATGAGATGAATTGACACAGTGGCTGCAACCATAGGCTCAAGGATAACAACAATTGTGAGGATGGTGCAGGACCAGGCAGTGTTTTGTTCTGTTGTACATTTTGTTGCTATGACTTGAAACAGATTCGATGGTGCCTAACAACAACAACAAAGCCCCCTAAACTGTGAGAAAATAAATTTCTGTTTGTTATCACTAACCCACCTGTGGTATTTCTGTCATAAGTCCAGGATCAGCTGGCTTCACTGGTGAATTCTACCAAACATTTAAAAAGGAATAAACACCAATCTTTCACAAACTTTTCCAAAAAACCAAAGAGGAGGAGACACTTCCTTACTCATTTTATGAGACCAGGATCATCCTGATATCAAAGCAAGATACGATACCACATGAAAAGAAATCTCTAGGTCAATATCTTTTATGAATAGAGATGCAAAAATCCCAATAAAATATTAACAACCTGAATCCTGCAGAGCATTAAGATCATTATATATTATGACCAAGTGAAATTTATCCCAGGAATATAAGAGAACTTCAACATATGAAAATTAATCAGTGTAAGGCACCACATTAATAGAGAAAAGGAAAAATAAAAACACATTATCATGTAAATTCCAAAAGAAAGGTGGGGAGGAATTATTGCTTTGGAGTACTGAGTTTTGGTTTACAATAGTGGACAAAATTGGATTCATTAAGGGTAGGGTTGCACAGGCAATTAATGTAATTGATGTCAGTAAGTTGTGTACCTGTAAAAAGCTGAACTGGCAAAAATTGTGTGATGGATGTATTTCCAGCAACTACAACAAAAAGAGTAGCTGCTGAGGCTGCTTATGTACAATCCAGTACATCATGAAATTTGGTTCCTTGGTTTGGAGGTTTAGAATCATGGTTTCATCGGACATCCCAGTTAATTGGCCTAATATTGTGTTTAGTGCTTCTGTTTTACCTCTTAGTTAATTGTATAGTGTCTGGCATCTTAAAAGTTTGCAAGTGGCCATCCAAGGTACAATAGTTAGTCTTTATTTGTCTGGAGCAACAGAGGAAGAAAGAGAATCAGAAACAGGAAAAGGAAATTGAATGTGAAGCTAATTGCCCCCATGAACAGATATCCCCTTTGCCATGAGTTGAGAAGAACTAGATGGTACCTGGTACCATTACTGAATGTTTTGATCAAAGATTCTATAAAAGAATTCTGATCAAAAGGGAGAAAAATACAGAAAAATATTCAAATTCTCATGGAATACAGATTTTCTGGGCCATGGAGGCTGGGTGAACCTCTGAAACTATTGCCCTGAGATAATCTTTAAACCTTAAACCAAAAATATCCCCTGAAGCCTTCTGAAAACTAAACAATAGTTTAAACTAGTAAGGAATGTTTGCCTTAAACATTGAGCTCTTTTAAGATCTATGCATATGAGATCAAATTGAAAACAGCAGGTTGAAAGATTAGATAGGCAATTTAGAGTACAGTGAGTTTATGTTAATCAGGGAAGAACAACTTGGAAAAGAAGAGTGAGAACAGTTGAACAGCTCAAAGAATGTAATTAATGTCACTGAATTGTAAATGCAGAAATTGTTGAATTGGAGTATGATCTGCTATGTATATTCTCAACAACAATAAAAATAGAATAATTTAAAAAAAAAAAAAACTTACTTCAGCATCCTTTCATTATAAACACTCAATAAACTGGGAATAGAAGGGAATTTCCTCTACATGATGAGGGCACTTATGAATAAACCCACAGCTATGCACAATGGTAAAAGAATGAAAGCATTCCCCTTAAGATCATAAACAAGGGAAGGATGCCTACTTTTACCACTTATATTCAGCATTATACTGAGAGTTCTAGACAGAGTAATTAGGCAAAGAAAAGAAACAAAAGGCATCTGAATTAGACAGGAAGAATTTATCTCTATTTGCAGAGGGCATAATCTAATATATAGACACTCCACAGAATAGTCTATTAGAGCTAATAAATGAATGTTTTAGGACACATGCTCAACAGACAAAAATCTATTATATTTTTATTCACTATCAAGGAATAATACAAAATTAAAATTAATAAAATGATTCCACTTACAATAGCATTAGAAGAATGAGATACTTAAGAATAAATTTAACCAAAAAGGTGAAAAATCTGTACACTGTTCAAATAAAGAGCACATAAATAAATGGAAAGATAGTCCATGTTAATGGGATATTAACATTGTTAAAATGGCAATAAACTGAAAGCAACCTATAGATTCAGATCAATCCCTATCAAAATTCCAGTGGCCTTTTTTTTTTTTTACGGGAGTGGAAAAGCCTATCTAAAATCTATATGGTAACCTTGGTGGTGTAGTGGTTAAGAGCTATGGCTGCTAACCAAAAGGTCAGCAGTTCAAATCCACCAAGTGCTCCTTGGAAACCCTTTGGGGCAGTTCTACTCTGTCTATAGGGTTGCTATGAGTCGGAATCTACTTGATGGAAACAGGTACAGGTTATATGCTATTGTAAGGGACCTCAGATAGTCAAAACAGCCTTGAAAATGGACAAAGTTGGAAGATCACACTTTTCAATTTCAAAAACTTATTAAAAAGCTAAAATAATCAAAACAATGTGGTACTGGCAGAAGGATAGATATGTAGACCAATGGAATTGAATGGATCTAAATGTAAGTGTGAAAACCATAAAATTCGTAGAACAAAACATTGGGAAGATCTTCAAAACTCTGGATTTGGCAATGTATTCTTAGGACAACAAAAGCACAAGCAACAAAGGAAAAACTAGACAAATGGACTTCATCAAAATTGAAAACTTTTGCACATCAAAAAACATCTAGAATGTGTGAAGACAATTTGCTGAGTGGGAGAAGATATTATAATTTATATATTTGATAAGGGTCTAGTATTCAGACTATATAAAGAATTTGTACAACTCAACAACAAAAAAACAAATAACCCAATTATAATATGAGCAGAGTACTTGAACAGACATTCCTGTATAGAACATAGACAAATGGTCAACAAGCACATGAAAAGATGTTCAACATCTTTAGTCATTATTAGGGAAATGCAAATCCAAACGGCCATGGGGTGCCATTTCACACCCCCTAGGATCACTTTAACGAGCCCTGTTTGCTCAGTGGTTGAGCACTTGGCTGCTAACTGAAAGGTTGTTGGTTTGAACCCACCAGCCACTCAGTGGGAGAAAGATGTGGCATTCTGCTTCTATGAAGATTTACAGCCTTGGAAACTCCATGGGGCAGTTCTGCTCTGTCCCATAGAATCGTTATGAGTTGGAATAGACTCAACGGTAGTGGGTTAAGGATCGCTGTAGGTGGTATTGGTGCTTCAGTGATAGAATTCTCACCTTGCATCCATGAGATATGGGTTTGATTCCTGGCCAAGGCATCTCATTTCAGAACACATGCTCAACAGGCAAAAATCTATTATTTTTTATATAATATGTATTATATAAAATGCAGCCAACAACCATCTCTTAGTGGAGGTTTGCAGAGGCTTGCTTGTTGCTATGATGCTGAACAGATTTCAGCGAAGATTTCAGACTAAGATGACTAGTTATGAAGGCCTGGCAATCTACTCCTGAAAATCAACCAAAGTAAACCCTCTGAATCACAATGGTCCAGTATGCAACCAATCACGGGGATTACTCAGGACCAGCAGCATTTTGTTCATGAGGTCACCATGAGTCAGGGGCTGACTTGATGGCGGCTAACAACAACAACAAAATAAATGTGTTGGTGAGGATGTGGAGAAATTGAGACTCTTGTGGTAGGAATGTAAAATTGTTCAGTCACTGTGGGAACCAGTTTGGCAGTTTTTCCAAAAAGTTTAACATAAAGTTACCATATGACCTAGCATTTCCACATCTAGGGACATACCCAAAAGAATTGAAATCTTAAAAAGAAACAAAAAAATATATACTTTATTCATTTCTATCTCAGCAAATTTTCTTTAAGAATGTACTTGAAGAAAATAGTTAAGGATGTGCAGTTTACCTACAGAATGTGTGGTTTTCCTATAGATTCCTCATCACAGTAATATCTATGTGTCCATCATAATTTTGTTCATACCAAGTCGTGCAGAATGTTCATACAGTTGACGATAAGTTGAGCAATGAGTAATGTGTGATATGAGGAAATGTTATGTAAATATGATGCAGTGATGGACAGACTGATGGATGGACAGATAGGTAGGTAGGTAGGTAGATAGATAGGCAGACAGACAGAGGAAGGAGAGATGGAGGGAGAGGGACAAATATTTATGATATTTGTTATTTAGTAAAAATTAAAATTTTAATATTTTTTTAAATTCTTTGTTCCTCTGAATTTTCTCATTTTTCTGTAATAAATTATTATTAAAGCAATAAAAATTATGAAATGTAACAGGAGGTTGTGAATGAAAAGATAAATTATTTTGGACTTGTTAATTTGGATATTGAAGTCATTTTATTTTCTTAATAACTTTAATAATGATTAAACCAGCAATGATTCCTGTCAGGTATAGAAAACCTAAAACTCCGTTATGCTAAGCAATAGACTAAATATCGAAGAAACTGTGTGTAAAAAACATTTAATCTAAATCAAAATGGATTGAATTTTTGTCCCCCAAGAGTATGTGTTGTAAATCCCAACCCCTCTACGTGTGGATGTAATCCCAATTGGGTATAGAGTTTTCTTTGTTAGGTTAATGAGGCCATATCAGTGTAGGGTACACATATTAGTGTAGGATACAATGATATGGCCTTATCACTTCTGAGATATAAACAGAGCAGATCAGGCACAAAAACAATGAAGCACACATGGGGGAAGACAGATGCCATGCCGCTTGAAGACTGCCAAGGAACCTAGGAGGTGAAGCTGAAAAGAGACAAGAATCTTTCTCTGGAGCCATCAGAGAGAGGAAGCCTTCCCCTAGAGCTGGTGCCCTGAATTTGGACTTCTAGCCTCCTAAACTGAGAAAATAAATTTCTGTCCATTAAAGCCACCCACTTATGGTAGGTATTTCTATTATGGCAGCACCAAATAACTAAGACACCACCCTAGATTTTTCTTTCTCTTTTCTGATTCTTTATAATTAGCTATTAAGTGCACCTATTAGCAAGAATTTTTTTTTTTTTCTAGATAATGGAACTGTACAAACGTGTCCATGAAGAACTTGAAGAAGCTAAAGAAAACTGTGAAAATGCCAAACGGAAGGCTGAAGAAATTAAGGCTGAAATGGATAAAGATCTTAAACGTGATGAAGCAAGTCTGGATGTCTACAAGTAAGAATTATTCACAAATGGTACTTACAGCATTTAATAATGTTTCTTTTTTAAACAAAATATTAATTTAAAATATAATATTTATTCCTATACAAAAATTTCAGATAAAGAGAAAAGAAATTACCTGTATATCTTATCACCAAGTTTATATACATTTAAAAAATATATTTCATACACATGTAAATATACGTGTGTGCATAAATTCCAGGAGTCCCTGGGTGATGCAGACGGTATGGCCAGAATACCACCATGCTTCTTCATTTCTGCTTCTATAGTGTGTCCTCCACTCATCTCTGTCTCCACCCCAGCACTGAATTAAGATACTAATCTTCATTGAATGAGATCACTTGGGAAAATCTCAGCTTCAAATTCCATCCATATGATGATGTCTCCCTTTGTGGTCAGTCATTTTTGTTTCTGCCTAGTTACTTGTTGGTTTAATTTTCATTTCTGTAGTCAGGTTGTGTCTTTAAATTTCATTCGCCCTTACCTTTGGCATCAGAGTTGGTGCATGGGAACCTGCGCCAATTCGATAAGCATGCCATATGTTTATAGGCCATTCACACTTCTTGTGAATTGCTTATTTGTATTGTCTGCTCATTTGTCTATTGGTTAATATTTTTTATTCCTTATTGATTTGTAGGCGTTGATTGCATATAAACGATTAACTCTTTTGTCCTATATGAGTTGCAAATAAACCTCCTCGTCTATTTCTCTTTTCATTCATGATGTCTTAAAAAAATTGGGATTATTTGTATTAATTACTGATATTTTATGAAAATGACAATTTTACGATATTCTTTGTGCTTTTTTTCTGACATTAAACTCAAACACTTTTATGTAAAGACACTGTTATATTTGGAATGTGTGTTCTGCCTCCCAGGTAAGATAAAGAACTATGTGGCTCACAGATCTTTTGCGGAGGGTCACGCAGGAACAAAGAACTCCTTGTCAGTTACTTGTTTATTTCTAGTTTCCTCCATTTTATCTCTAACACTGTGGGGGAGACCCAACCCTAAATTAAGGTTATAATAACTAGGAGCCTGGCCTTTTCACCTCTACCTCTTGTCTCCTTTTTTCTACCTTTCGATCCCTTTCCCACCCAGTCTCTGAATCAGAGGTGCTTAAGTCTCTTAAAAATAAATAAATAAATAACGTCAAATCAAAACGCAGTTTGTGTTGCACACCAACTTCTAATCATTTACACACCACTTTTTTTTCCCCCTTAATTCCTTTCCCTTGGAAACATAAATACTACTGGTGAATTTTTTTTTTCTGTTTAATTCATTTCTAAGTGGTTGTTAGTTGCAATCGAGTCTATTCCCACTCATAGCAACCCCATATGTGTAGAGTAGAATTGCTTCCTGGGGTTTTCAAGGCTGTGACCTTTAGGAACCAGTGAATCAAGCCTGTCTTTTGAGGCACCGCTGGGTGGGTTTGAAATGCCAACCCATTGGCTAGTTGATCACTTAACTATTTGTGCCACCTGGGATCTCCTGGTACTTTGCAGGAATCGGAATTGCCCTGGGATGGAAGAAATTTTAGGGATAGATAAATTCCATTGATTCATACTGTTAAGTCAGAAACTAATTTAAATATAGTTGTCTTTTCAACGTGGACAAAATCAATTGTGTTTTTCTCTTAGGAAAGAGATAGATAAACTTAATAGTCTGTATGTTCACTACTCCACATCTATAGAAAATGTTAACTTGAATATTGTGGAGAATGAAGAGGCAGTGACTGAAGCACTGAAGGAAACAAAGTCGTCAACAAATGAGTTAGCGACTTTATCAAGAAGGGTGAGTTTTTTCATATCTAAAAAAAAAATACTTTAGTTATAAGCCCTGAATGTGAAATTTTATCTTCAATAATTAAATAGCAGTTAACTAATTTTCTGTGTTAGTACTTTTCTATTGCTATCATAAAAAATTACCACAGATTTAGCAGCTTAAAACAACAGCCATTTACTGTTTGAAAGTGTCTCTGGGTCAGAAATCAGGGCATAGCATGGCTCAGCTGGTTCCTCTCCTCCAAGTCTCAGAAGACCAAAATCAAGTTATCAGCAGGCCTGTGTTCCTTTCAGGACATTTGGGGAATGAATCTGCTTTCAGACTCATTCAGGTTACTGGCAGCGTTCAGTTATTGCTTGTGGTTATAGAACTGAAGTCCTTGTTTCCTTGCTGGCTGTCAGATGACCGGTGGAGTGTGGGGATTCTCAGCTTCTAGAAGCTGCCTACAAACCCTGGCTAATGGCTCCCTTCATCCTTAAAACTGGCAATGGTGGGTGGAGTCCTTTTCATTCTTCATATCTGTCTGACTTTCTCCTATGCTTCATCTTTCCTGCTTTCCATTTCTGCCACATCTCATTAAGCTAGTAAAAGGAAACAATAGTATATGGAAATAATAATATACTAAAAGGAAATAATATACACATTCCTGTTCCAATTTACACTTCCCACCTAGTATTAAAAAAGTGTTCTTTTGTCACTTTTTATTATGTCTCTTTAATTGTATCTCATTATGACTTTTTATTAACTTATAATTATTAATAGAACTGAGCATATTTTCTAATTGTACTATAGACAAAGGTTTGCAGAGCAAATTAATTTCTCATTAGACAGTTAATACACATATCGTTTTGTGATATAGCTTGCTAATCCTTCAACATGTCAACGCTCTCTCCTTCTTGACCTCAGGCTCCCCATTACCAGCTTTCCTGTCCCCTCCTGCCTTCTTGCCCCTGCCCCTGGGCTGGTGCGCCCTTTTAGTCTCTTTTTTTCTTATGGGCCTGTCTAATCTTTGGCTGAAGGGTGAACTTCAGCACTGAGTTAAAACGGTGTCCAGGGGTCATACTCTTGAGGTTTCTCCAGTCTCTGTCAGACCAGTAAGTCGGATCTTTTTTTTTTTGTGAATTAGAATTTTGTTCTACCTTTTTCTCCATCTCTGTTTAGGACCCTCTATTGTGATCCCTCTCAAAGCAGTCAGTCGTGGTAGCCATACACCATCTAGTTGTGCTGGACTCAGTCTGGTGAAGGCTGCGGTAGTTGTGGTCCATTAGTCCTTGGACTAATCTTTACCTTGTGTCTTTGGTTTTCTTCCTTCTCCCTTGCTGCAGACAGGGTAGGACAAGTGGAGTACCTTAGATGGCCAATCACAAGCTTTTAAGACCCCAGATGCTACTCACCAAAAAAAAAAAAAAAAAAATTTTTTTTTTTTTTTAGGATATAAAACATTTTCTTTATAAACTATCGTTTTGCCAATTAAGCTAGATGTCCCCCAAGTCCATGGTTCAGCCCTCAGCTTAGTAATTCAGGCCCTGAGGAGTTTGGATATGTCTATGAAGCTTCCATGACCTTGCCTTGGTCAAGTTGTGCTGACTTCCCCTGTATTGTGTACTGTCCTACCCTTCACTGAAGTTACCGGCTATCTGTTGTCTAGTTAGCGTTTTTCCCTACCCCCTCCCCTCCCTAGTAACCATCAAAGATTTTTTCATTCTGTTTGTGAACCTTTTCATGAGTTTTTATTATAGTGGTCTCATACAGTGTTTGTCTTTTTGTGATTGACATACTTCACTCAGCATGATGCCCTCCAGATTCATCCATGTTGGGAAATGTTTCACAGATTCATCATTGTTCTTTATACTTGAGTAGTATTCCATTGTGTGTATGTACCATAGTTTGTTTATCCATTCATCTGTTGATGGGCATCTAGGTTGTTTCCACCTTTTTGCTACTGTGAACAACACTATAGTGAACACGGGTGTGCATATGTCTGTTTGTGGTGACGGCTCTTATTTCTCTAGGATATATTCCTAGGAGTAGGATTGCTAGATCATATGGTAATTTTATTTCTAGCTTTTTAAGGAACAGCCATATTGTTTTCCAAAATGGTTGTACCATTTTGCATTCCCATCAGTAGTGCATAAATAAGAGTTCCAATTTCCCTGCAGCCTCTCCAACATTTGTTATCTTCTGTTTTTTGATTTGTGCCAGTAATGTCAGGGTGAGATGGTATCTCATTGTGGTTTTGATTTGCATTTCTCTAATGGCCGTTGATCAAGAGCAATTTCCTCATGTGTCTGTTAGCAGCCTGAATGTCTACTTTGGTGAAGTGTCTGTTCATATCCTTTGCCCATTTTTTAACTGGATTAATTGTCTTTTTGTTATAGAGGTGCTGGATATATTCCTATAGATTTTAGAAATTAGACCTTTGTCACATTTCTCATAGCAAAAAAATTTTCCCAGTCTGTAGGCACTCTTTTTTGGTGAAAGGACCCACCACTCCCACTGCCATTGAGTCGATTCTGACTCATAGCGACCCTTTAAGACAGAGTAGAAAGGACTGAGCATATTTTAATGTTTTTTCTGGGGGTCCTTTGTATTTTCTTTTTTATGAAAAAGCCACTCATGTTTTTTCTCCCCCCATATGTTGGGTGCCAAGAAATATGGAAGACAGCTTCCTGGCCAACTGACTAGAAGAGATCCATATTTTTGCTTATTCCCAAGAAATATAATCCAACCGAATGTGGAAATTATAGAAAAATATCATTAATATCACATGCAAGCAAAATTTTGCTGAAGATCATTCAAAAACGGCTGCAGCAGTACATGGACAGGGAACTGCCAGAAATTCAGGCTGATTTCAGAAGAGGACATGGAACCAGGGATATCATTGCTAATGTCAGATGGATCCTGGCTGAAAGCAGAGAATACCAGAAGGATGTTTACCTGTGTTTTACTGACTTTGCAAAGGCTGTGTGGACCATAACAAACTATGGATAACACTGCGAAGAATGGGAATTCCAGAACACTTAGTTGTGCTTATGAGAAACCTTTACAAAGATCAAGAGGCAGTTGTTGGGACAGAACAAGGGGATACTGAGTGGTTTATAGTCAGGAAAGGTGTGCATCAGGGTTGTATTCTTTCAGCATACCTATTTAATCTGTATGCTGAACAAATAATCCGAGAAGCTGGACTATACAAAGAAGAACGGGGCATCAGGATTGGAGGAAGACTCATTAACAACCTGCGTTATGCAGATGACACAACCTTGCTTGCTGAAAGTGAGGAGGACTTGAAGCACTTACTAATGAAGATCAAAGACCACAGCCTTCAGTATGGATTACTCCTCAACATAAAGAAAACAAAAATCCTCACAACTGGACCAATGAGCAACATCATGATAAATGGAGAAAAGATTGGAGTTGTCAAGGATTTCATTTTACTTGGATCTACAATCAACAGCCATGGAAGCAGCAGTCAAGAAATCAAAAGATGCATTGCATTGGGCAAATCTACTGCAAAGGACCTCTTCAAAGTGTTGAAGAGGAATGATGTCACCTTGAAGACTAAGGTGAGCCTGACCGAAGTCATGGTATTTTCAATCACATCATATGTATGTGAAAGCTGGACAATGAAGAAGGAAGACAGAAGAAAAGTTGACACCTTGGAATTGTGGTGTTAGCGAAGATCACTGAATACACTGTGGACTGCCAAAAGAATGAATAAATCTGTCTTAGAAGTGCGGCCAGAATGCTCCTTAGAGGTAAAGATGGTGAGACTGTGTGTTACATACTTCAGACATGTTGTCAGGAGGGATCAGTCCCTGAAGAAGGACATCATGCTTGGCAGAGTACAGGGTCAGTGGAAAAGAGGAAGACCCTCAACGAGGTGGATTGACACAGTGGCTGCAACAATGAGCTCAAGCATAGCAGCAATGGTAAGGATGGCTCAGGACTGGGCAGTGTTTCCTTCTGTTGTGCATAGCGTTGCTAGGAGTCGGAACCAACTCTACAGCACCTAACAACAACAACGTCCTGGGTGGTTGCTTATCTTTTTAATTGATTTGTAAGAATTTGTTGTATATTATGGATACTAAATCTTTATCAATTACATATGTTAAAAATATTTTCTCCCAGTCTTTTCATTTCTTTGGAGCCGTGGTGGCTGATAATCAAAAGATCAGCAGTTTGAATCCACCAGCTTCTCCTTAGAAACCCTATGGAACAGTTCTACTCAGACGTATAGGGTCACTATGAGTCAGAAATGACTTTACGGCAAGAGGTTACATTTCTTTATTGTAACTTCTGATGACAAGAAATTTCAGTTTTAATGTAGTAAAGGTTATAAATATTTTTTGTTGAGCTTTGTCCTTTCCTGAACTGGTTTAAGAATATTTTTCTAATACAAAGTAATAAAAAGAAATTCTCCCTTTATTTTAAATGTTTTTAATTTTGCTTTTCATATTTAAGTGATCAGTCAGTATGAAATTTATGTATGAGTATGATATGAAGTGTATCACGGATTACATTTCTCCTTATACAGAAAATAAACTGTTACAATAAAATGTATTGATGTGTTTCTTCTTTATATATTAATATTCACTGTTGTCTCTATCACAGAGCAAGCTTCCATATTTATGTGGATCTCTTTTTTCATTGCCTTTTTTCTCTGTTTGTTCTACTTAACCATCTTCACCTTAATACTCCATGTCCACGTTTTTAAACTTCTGTAATGAGTCTTGATTATCTATAATGGAGAACACAAAATGTTATAATTCCTTAGGAATTTTAGGCTATTGTTGGTTCTTATCCTTCTGTATAAATTTTGACACTGTCTTGTTCAGTTCTTTCAGAAATTTTGTTGGAATTTTATTGGAATTGCATTTACTGATGGATGATTTGGCAGAGAAATAAAATCTTTATGCTAGGACTTTCTAACTGTAAACATGATCTATCATTCCATTTATCTAGGTATTCTTTCAAAATTGGGCCTTAATCAATTTCCTTTGAACCTTATAGAAAGCAAACTTTGTTTGCAAAATTAGGCTGTGATCAATATTGGACAAATTAACCTTTCCCTCTTCATAGAATTTTAAGGTAATCTTTTTAGAATTGATTTTTAATGTAACTGATTTGTTTATAAAGGTGGTCTCATGTAATAGAAGTTGTTTAAGATTTGTTAAGACTTAATTTGTCCTGATATATAGGCAATTGCATAAATATCCATCTGGAATGACAACGTTTTCTCTGCTTTTGAGAAAACAATTCTAAATAGGTTCCTTTAGTCAATTGTGCAAATCATATTAGTCTTTTTTTTATTTCTGATTTATTTTCTGACTAACTTATCAATTATTTTGAGAACTATGTTAAAAAGTCTCCATATGATAGTAGACTTCTCCATTACTTTTTTCTAAGTTTCAGTTTTTTCCCTGTATATAATTCAAAACCATGTGTTTAGATGAAAATAAGTTTAGAATGTGTAGAATTGTAATACACTATTCCTGGAACTTTTGGAATACACATTTCACTTACTATATCTGAAGCATAATCAATATCTTGACCTTCTCCCTGAACAGTTCAAGAACCTTAGCATCATTTCCTCACATATTCTTTTTTCGCATCATTTTATGCCTATCTTTTTTATTAACCAAATCAAAAACCAAAACCGTTGCCGTTCAGTTGATTCCAACCCATAGCAACCCTTTAGGACAGAGTAGAACTGCCCCACAGGGTTTCAAAGGAGCTGCTGGTGGATTTGAATTGCTGACCTTTTGGTTAGCAGCCAAGCTCTTAACAAATGCACCACCAGGACCCCGTCTTTCTTCTTACTACCTATACATTAGCTATTTTGTTTATGTAATAAATGTTTCTGTATTTTTATCCCTAGTTTAACATTTTGCACAAAATTCTCCTTGTTTATCCAACCTTCCTACTGGGATTATTTTCTTTTGTGTTACTAAAGTATATATCTTACAAGCTTCTCTGATGAGATTCAAGTCACAGTAGATTCTCAGAATTTTGTTTCTCTGAAAATGCCTTGGTTTTATCCTCATTCCTATAATGTAGGCAATATGCACCAGAGTTAATAGGCAAATGATTTACACCACTATATAGGGGATAGAGCCCAGAACTCAGCCAAAAATAAAGAAGTATCCAGAAATAGGCAGGACTAAAAACACTGAACTAAAAACACTAAAATAAAAAAGCACTAGACTGAAGTGCTGGAGGGGATATGATGGGATCTATGAGTGGAAGGAAATTGATCCTAGATAGTAATACAAGGCTCTCTCTGATTCGTCCTTACTTGTCTGTCTAGCCTCTCTTGATACCCCTTTCCCTCTAACTCTATACGCTAACCAAATGGAACTACTTGACACAGAACGTGCCTTGTGCTTTCTTTCTTCCAACTCTTCATCAATACCATTTTCTCTAATTTTAAAGTCAAATTTGACATTGCTCATTCCCTCAACCTCACCATCGTCTGGTAAAATCTTATTTTCAACCTCAAGTTAGAAGAAGGAAAATCCTGGTGAAACTGTCCTCACTTTCTTCCATCTGCTTTGAAGCCTAACTCACCCTGTGTTCACCTCTATACTCGTACTTAATAGCATTCTATTGAAATCAGTGATTACTTATCTACTTCTTTCTAGATGGTAAGGTGTTTTTTTTTTTAATTTTATTGTAAATGGTAAGATTTTTTTTAACAAATTAACATTTTGTTGCATTTAAAGTGAAAGTTTACACTGCCAATTAGGTTCCTATTTAACAATTTCTACACAAATTACTCATTGGTTACATTTTTCACAATGTGTCATCATTTTCTTTCATTCCATAATGGTTGTACCATTTCCAACATTCTAGTTTCGCTGGCCCCTTACCTTCTCATCTTTGTTTTAGAGTAATTTTTGACCATTTGGTCTCATATAGATGTTTTTTTTAAAGGAGCTTATTACTTACAGGTGACATCTTTTATTTTATGCGCCAATCTGTTGTTTAGTTAAAAGGTGACCTCAAGAGAGAATTTCGGTTTAAGGTTTAAAGGGTATCTCAGGGTGATAGTCTCTGGGAGTCCTCTAGTCAGTACTGGTCCAGTAAGTCTGGACTTTTTAAGAATTTGAGTTCTGTTCCACATTTGTCTCTCATTTTATTAGGTTCCATGTATAGTGGCCCTGATCATAACGGTCAGTAGTGGTAACTGGGCACCTTCTAGCTCTTCTGGCCTCAGGGTAGACAAGGCCATGGTTCATGTATACTATTTGTCCTGTAGACTACTTTCTTCTCTGATTCTTTGCTTGCCTTCCTTCTCTTTTGTTCCAAAGAAGTAGACACCAATAGTCGTATTTTAGATGGCTGCTTGCAAGCTTTTAGGACCTCAGACACTACTCACCACATTGGAATGTAGAACATACACTTTTTGAACTATTATTATGCCAACTGAATTTTCTCGTGAATATTTGGTTGCCTCTAAGAAGTAGGGTTGCTATGAGTCAGACCTGACTCAACAGCAGTGAGTTTACTTTTTTGGTTTAAGAAGAATCTGCACCTATGTACCCTAGTGGTTTATTATATATATGAATGCATACCTGTATGCACATATGCCTATAGATATGTCTATCTGTGTACACATATGTACCCACAGAGTCATAGCCATACACATATATGCCTATATGCATAGTTGTGCAATCAATTATAATAAAAATGATAAACAGCAACATCATGATAAGCGGAGAAAATATTGAAGTTGTCAAGGATTTTATTTTACTTGGATCCGCAATCAATGCCCACGGAAGAAGCAGCAGTCAACAAATCAAACAACATATTGCATCAAGCAAATCTGCTGCAAAAGACCTCTTTCCAGTGTCAAAAAGCAAAGAGGTCACCTGAAGGAGTAAGGTGTGCCTGACCCAAGCCATGGTGTTTTCAGGTGCCTTATATACATGCAAAAGCTGGACAATGAATGAGGAAGAATGAAGAAGAATTGATGCCTTTGAATTATGGTGTTGGTGAAGAATGCTGAAAATACTATGGACTGCCAGAAGACAAACAAATCTGTCTTGGAAGAAGTACAGCCAGAATGCTTCCTAGAAATGAGGATGGTGAGACTTTGTCTCACTTACTTTGGACATGTTATCACGAGGGATCAGTTCCTGGAGAGGGACATCATGTTTGGTAAAGCAGAGAGTCAGTGAAAAAGAGGAAGGCCCTCAATGAGATGGATTGACACAGTGGCTTCAATAGTGTGCTCAAACATAGCAATGATTGTGAGGATGGTGCAAAACTGGGTAGTGTTTCATTCTGTTGTACATGGGGCCACTATGAGTCAGAAATGATTAGACAGCACTTCATAATAACAACAGATATTTTTTGGTTGTTGTTGGGAATTGCATTGCATTTTATGTTATACCTTTGGGTAGCTTCCATAGTACCAGTCCCATTTTAGATACTCAGTAAATGATTTTTAAATGAATGAGTGAATCAATGAATTTATGAAAGAGAGGAAGAGGAAGAGAGAGGAAAGAAGGGAGAAATGGGGGAAAGAAGAAAGGAAGAAAAAAGGATAAACAGTTATATCTTTTGAGTCCAGAAGGAACTTGGTGAAGTATAGATATTCGAGTAATTTTGATGATATAGAGGAATGCATGTCGCTTTCTAAAATATATAGTAGTCATTGAAAGTCACTCTAAGCACCAGGGATAGAATAACTATTAAAATTTTGAAAATATTTTGTAGTGTTATCAAATAGTTATGACCTCAATTTATTAACTATGCTGAAACTTGTCATCTGCAAAAATATCACAGTTAATGAAATATTTTTGAAGAAAGAAAAGTTCATTCAATGAATGTAGAAACAATCACTTTTTAAACTTCTTTGGTCATTTCTAAAATAGCAGGTCTGGCCTTCCTTAATTTGATGTAATAGTAAGATCTTATTTTTGATGAGGCATTGTAGATATGCTTATAAGGTTAGAAATAATTTTCAATAGTAGAGATAATTTAGGGGACTACCGTGCTTTCTAGGGAAGATGAGAACATGATGAAGTTTGTATATATATTAATTTTTTTTTTTGTATTTTGCTCATTACAAAAATCTTTAAGCTACGTTTTCGAAGAGAGCATGTTAAGCACTCAATTAAAAGCAATGATGTGCATGATTTCCATGCATTATTTTTTGGTATGCAATTGAAATTTTTAGTTCAAGAGAAGAATAAAAGATTTGTGCTGCCTAATTGCACATACAACCTAACCTTTTTTTTTTTTAATTTCAAGATGCATCATGCTTCCAATATAGTCTTTAGCTTATTAACATACACTTTAAATTATGCAGTCATCGCATCTAGGAAAACACATTTTCCTTCTACAAACATTTCTACAACAGCTTTTGTTACCCTGAAAATATTTTGAAATTGGTTGAGTACTTAAAAAATAAAATGAAGATGAAATTTTTTTTTAATTTAAAGCAGATGTTTTCTTACGTGTAATTTGTATCTTCTTGTATAGTTTGGCAATATATTTTTAGAAAGTAGTTTTATTGTCTAAGACTCTTAATTTCCTGTGCAATAAAAGCAGCCATCTACATTTTATTTTATCCAGTCATATAAGAATATAAGACAATAAAACATGACTTTTTAAAGATTTGGAAATATTTTTTATTTTTGTATTTCGTTAAACAATGAGATAGGCATGCTTCTTTTTTTATAATTCAGATTGTAATTAAAGACTGTAGATTGGTAGACCCCTTTTGCATATAAGCTGGCATTTCATAATTTTTGAAAGTTGTTTGTGTTAGCAGAAACGTAATATTTGCTACTAACTGGTCTGCGTACTAAAAAAATGGTATAAATCCAAATATTACAAAACATCCATCCAGCTTTACTCTTTGATTTGTATTTTTGCTTCAAAATCTTTCAGATTAAGAAATATTATTATCGAGAAGTAGATAAGCCAATAATTATTACTATCAATTTGTCAAATAAGAAACAAGCCTAAAGAGATTGAGCTATTTTCTCATGGACCCAAAGCTAAGTGGTGGAGCCATACAACCCAAGTTTTTAGACTATGTTTTATTGTGTACTCTTCATACACATTACATGGATAAAATGAGATAACATATATAAACTATATATTGCTAATGCTTTTAATGATAAGATATGAATCCCTTATTAAGGGATTGATTTTTATAATATTAAAATATTACTAATATTTTATTGTGTGGCATATAAATGAAATATTAAATAATGTAAAAATAGGCTTCATTGTCTTTTCCTTTATTTTAAAGAAGCTTTTAATTGTTATCTAGATATTAATTTCAAATGTATGCTCATTATTATGCTAAATAATTTTTAATATAGTCGGGGTGCAAAAACTGTTTATTAGAAGTAGATGTCGACATATAGAAAGTGTTTTTTGAGCATCTGTGCAGATGATTTTAAAGAGTTTCTCATTTGACCTATTGAAATGATGTATTATATTAATAGTTTTCTAAGTAGTAAATCATTTTAAAATGCTTGGGATGAACTCTGGTTATGGTTTATTGTTCTTTTAATTTACTGCTGAGTTTGATTTGCAAGTATTTAGGATATTGCATCCATATTCATAAGTGATTTTGTATTCCAGTGTTCTTAATTTTAGCTATATTTGATAGATTTTGTTACCAGGAATATGCTAGCTTCATTAAATGGATTGTGAAGCATTTCTTCTTTTCTTATTACCTGGAGAAGTTAATATAGACTTAATGACTTATCCTTGAAAATTTGATAGAACATGTTGGTGAAAATTTAACTTTGGTGTTTTTTTTTTCTTCCTCCATTGTTTGAATTATTGCTTTCCTTTTCATGAACTATTAATTTATTTCATCATGTTATTAGTATTATCAGGCTATATATTTCTTCTTGCGGCTAATTTGTAATTTTTTAATGGCCTAGAAAATAATCCAAATGGATTAAGGTTTTCAGATGTATTTTCATATTATATAGAGTGCTCTTTTACAAATTTTGTTTATGTCTTCTCTCTCATTATACATATTATTTTCACTTTTTAAATTAGATTTTTAAAATTTTAATTGAATTTTTAAAAATTGAGATAGTGAATTCCTGAGGTGGGGCCAAGATGGCTGACTAGGTAGAAGCTACCTCGGATCCCTCTTGCAACAAAGACTCGGAAAAACAAGTGAATCGGTCACATACATGACAATCTACGAACCGTAACCATCAAACACAGATCTAAAGAGTTGACCTGTGTGACAGAGACTGAGAACGAACAACCACGGGGAAACAACAACTGCTTCCGGAGCCTGGAGTCAGTGTCCCAGTCAGAAAACTTTGGCGCTGGGCTTTGGACTGGGCGCAGGGGAGCTGAGCACGGCATCCTGAGACGGCACAAACACAGGAGGCAGCCCTAACCCCCAAAAGTGACCTCGGAGGAAGCCCACCCAGTGCACACAGACAGCGCAGCGACGCGACTGACAGGAGGAGAAGTCACCAGGAGGCAGTGACTGATTTTGGAGCCTGGAGTGTGGTGTCCCAGCCGGGGAACCTGGCACTGGGCTTTGGACTAGAAGCAGAGGAACTGACCACAGCTTCTGAGACAGCACAAGCACAGGACACAGTCCTGACCCCCAGGGGCAATCTTGACCCAGCCAATGCACACAGGCTACACACCCCTCAGGAATCTCAGATAAAACAGTCATCACCAAACAAGATAAGTAACTTTGTCTATATTCTGGGGTGCTACTCTCTCCTATGTATCTGATCCCTCCCCTCCCCTTCCTAGACAGCTTTATTAACATTGGAATTTCCTGAGCCAGAGAGTGAAGTGCTCTGCAGTTTTTCTTTCTTTTTTGGTCTTTTCCAAACCCGTTCTCCTGGCCAGAGAGAAGCAGCTACAAAAAACCCAGGGGCCAAAAATCCTTCCCTAATTGGACTAAAAATACAGAACAAGCTCCAGCCAAGCATATGAGATCCACACTCTTGGGCTTTCATCCCTACAGGGAACAAGGTGGCTATTATAATACAAAGGCAATTCTGATAGGGATCTGACTGTAATTGTTTTAGCGGATTACTGGAAAGACAAGTTTCCCAGGTCTGATATCTCTACCTATTAAACAGAGCCCTCACTGACCCACAATGGGGAACTGAGGGCTGAAGCTCCCCCCAGACCACCTAGCCTCCTGCCTTAGGCCTCTAAGGATGGTGACGCCTCCCAATCTGTAGAGGTACATGCATTGGGTGCCTAAGTTACAGCTGCAGAGCCCACCCACCAAAGTGCTTTAGGAATAGAGACACACCTACCTCACTGGCACTTGGGGGAAGCCTGTCAGCATCCTGCCACCACTGGAGTGTGACCCCTGCTGCTACTAGAATCTGGTGCACACAACTATCACCACTACTCCTCTAGGTCGATAGGTGACAGTCTGCAGCACACAGTTGATGACCCAAAATCAGATTCTACTCAAGAATAGTGAATGAACTCTTAGGCTTATATATCTGGTAATGGCCCAAATCAGCTGGTAAGAGGACATAAGTGAGTCAAGGGCTACAACAATCAAGACAGCACAGTCTAGTACCCCATCCACGTATATTGAAAGAAAACAAAACAAGTTAAGACTCAGTGAGCAAATATAAAATAAATCACTACAATATCTTATAGATGGCACAGAGACAGCAGTCAATATCAAACCACATAAAGAAGCAGACCATGATTGCTTCTACAACTCCCCAGACTAAAGAATCAAAACCTTTCCCAAATGAAGATACAATCCTGGAATTGCCAGATGCAGAATATAAAAAAACTAATTTACAGAATGCTTCAAGACATCAGGGATGACCTCATAAATGAAATAAGGCAATCTACAGAAAAAGCCAAGGAATACACTGATAAAGCAGTTCAGGAAATCAAAAAGATTTTCAAGAACGTAGTGGAAAAATTAATAAGCTGCAAGAATCCATAGAGAGACAGCATTCAGAAATCCAAAAGATTAACAGTAAAATTACAGAATTAGACAACTCAATAGGAAGTCAGAGGAGCAGAATCGATCAATTGGAATGCAGAGTGGGGGACCTGGAGGACAAGGGAGTTGACACTAAGATAGCTGAAAAAATATCAGATAAAAGAATTAAAAAAAAATGAAGAAACCCTAAGAATCATGTGGGACTCTATCAAGAAGAATAACTTCCGTGTGATTGGAGTCGCAGAACAGGGAGGGATAACAGAAAACACAGAGAGAATAGTTGAAGATCTGCTGACAGAAAACTTCCCTGACATCATGAAAGACGAAAGGATATCTATCCAAGATGCTCATGAAACCCCATATAAGATTGATCCAAAAAGAAAAACACCAAGACATATTATCATCAAATTTGCCAAAACCAAAGATAAAGAGAAAATTTTAAAAGCAGCCAGGGATAAAAGAAAGGTCTCCTACAAAGGAGAATCAATAAGTTCAGACTACTCAGCAGAAACCATGCAGTCAAGAAGGCAATGGGATGATATATATAGACCACTGAAGGAGAAAAACTGCCAGCCAAGGATCAAAACTCTCTCTCAAATATGAAGGTGAAATTAAAACATTTACAGATAAACACAAGCTTAGAGAATTTGCAAAAACCAAACCAAAGCTACAAGAAATACTAAAGGAAATTGTTTGGTCAGAAAATCAATAATATCAGATACCAGCACAACACAAGGTCACAGAACAGAATGTCCTGATATCAACTCAAATAGGGAAATCACAAAAACAAATTAAGATTAATTTTAAAAAGAAAAAAAAGCTCAAAACAGGGTATCATTGAAGTCAATATGTAAAAGATCACAATAATCAAAAAGAGGGACTAAATACAGGAGGCATAGAACTGTCATATGGAGAGGGAAACAAGACGATATAGCACAATACAAGTTAGGTTTTTACTTAGAAAAATAGGGGTAAATATTAAGGTAACCACAAAGAGGTATAACAACTCCATAACTCAAAATAAAAATCAAGAAAAATGTAATGACTCAGCAAACATAAATTTAACTACTATGAAAATGAGGAACACACAATTTACAATGAAAAACGTCTCAGCACAAAAAGTAAGTGGAAAAATGAAATTGTTAACAATACACACAAAAAGGCATCAAAATGACAACACTAAACACATACTTATCTATAATTACGCTGAATGTAAATGGACTAAATGCACCAATAAAGAGACAGAGAGTCTCAGACTGGATAAAGAAACACGATCCATCTATATGCAGCCTACAAGAGACACACCTTAGACTTAGAGACACAAACAAACTAAAACTCAAAGGGTGGGAAAAATATATCAAGCAAACAACAAGCAAAAAAGAGCAGTAGTAGCAATATTAATTTCTGACAAAATAGACTTTAAAGTTTAATCCACAACAAAGGATAAAGAAGGACACTATATAATGATTAAAGGGACAATAGACCAGGAAGATATAACCATATTAAATATGTATGCACCCAATGACAGGGCTGCAAGATACATAAAACAAACTTTAACAGAACTGAAAAGTGAGATAGACACCTCCACAATTATAGTAGCAGACTTCAACACACCACTTTTGGAAAAGGACAGGACATCCAGTAAGAAGCTCAATAGAGACATGGAAGACCTAATTGCTACAATCAACCAACTTGACCTCATAGACTTATACACAACACTCCACCCAAGAGCCGCAAAGTGTATTTTTTTTTTCCTAGTGCACATGGAACATTCTCTAGAATAGACCACATATTAGGTCATAAAACAAACCTTTGCAGAATCCAAAACATTGCAATATTACAAAGCATCTTCTCAGACCACAAGGCCATAAAAGTGGAAATCAATAACAGAAAACTCGGGGAAAAGAAATCAAATACTTGGAAATTGAACAATACCCTGCTCAAAAAAGACTGGGTTATACAAGACATTAAGGAGGGAAAAAAGAAATTCATAGAATGCAACGAGAATGAAAACACTTCCTATCAAAACCTCTGGGACACAGCAAAAGCAGTGCTCAGAGGTCAATTTATATCGATAAATGCACACATACATAAAGAAGAAAGAGCCAAAATCTGAGAACTGTCCTTACAACTTGAACAAATAGAAAGTGAGCAACAAAAGAACCCGTCAGGCACCAGAAGAAAACAAATAGTAAAAATTAGAGCTGAACTAAATGAATTAGAGAACAGAAAAACAATTGAAAGAATTAACAAAGCCAAAAGCTGGTTCTTTGAAAAATTAACAAAATTGATAAACCATTGGCCAGACTGACTGAAGAAATACAGGAAAGGAAACAAATAACCCGAATAAGAAATGAGATGGGCCACATCACAACAGATCCAACTGAAATTAAAAGGTTCATATCAGATTATTACGAAAAATTGTACTCTAACAAATTTGCAAACCTAGAAGATATGGATGAATTCCTAGAAAAACACTACCTACCTAAACTAACACAATCAGAAGTAGAACAACTAAATAGACCCATAACAAAAAAAGAGATTGAAAAGGTAATCAAAAAACTTCCAACAAAAAAAACCCTGGCCCGGACGGCTTCACTGCAGAGTTCTAAATTGTCAGAGAAGAGTTAACACCACTACTACTAAAGGTATTTCAAAGTATAGAGAATGATGGAATACTACCTAACTCATTCTATGAAGCCACTATATCCCTGATACCAAAACCAGGTAAAGACACCACAAAAAAAGAAAATTACAGACCTATATCTCTCATGAACATAGATGCAAAAATCCTCAACAAAATTCTGGCCAATAGAATTCAACAACATATCAAAAAAAATAATCTACCACAACCAAGTGGGATTTATACCAGGTATGCAAGGTTGGTTTAATATTAGAAAAACCATTAATGTAATCCACCATATAAATAAAACAAAAGACAAAAACCACATGATCTTATCAATTGATGCAGAAAAGGCATTTGACAAAGTCCAACACCCATTTATGATAAAAACTCTTACCAAAATAGGAATTGAAGGAAAATTCCTCAACATAATAAAGGGCATCTATACAAAGCCAACAGCCAACATCACCCTAAATGGAGAGAACCTGAAAGCATTTCCCTTGAGAATAGGAACCAGACAAGGATGCCCTTTATCACCACTCTTATTCAATATTGTGCTAGAGGTCCTAGCCAGAGCAATTAGGCTAGACAAAGAAATAAAGGGCATCCGGATTGGCAAGGAGGAAGTAAAATTATCTCTATTTGCAGATGACATGATCTTATACACAGAAAACCCTAAGGAATCCTCCAGAAAACTACTGAAACGAATAGAAGAGTTTGGCAGAGTCTCAGGTTACAAGATAAACATACAAAAATCACTTGGATTCCTCAACATCAACAAAAAGAACATCGAAGAGGAAATCACCAAATCAATACCATTCACACTAGCCCCCAAGAAGATAAAATACTTAGGAATAAATCTTACCAAGGATGTAAAAGACCTATACAAAAAAAAACTACAAAGCTCTACTACAAGAAATTCAAAAGGACATACTTAAGTGGAAAAACATACCCTGCTCATGGACAGGAAGACTTAACATAGTAAAAATGTCTATTCTACCAAAAGCCATCTATACATATAACGCACTTCTGATCCAAATTCCAATGTCATATTTAAGGGGATAGAGAAACAAATCACCAATTTCATATGGAAGGGAAAGAACCCCCGGATAAGCAAAGCATTACTGAAAAAGAAGAAGAAAGTGGGAGGCCTCACTCTACCTGATTTCAGAACCTATTATACAGCTACAGTAGTCAAAACAGCCTAGTACTGGTACAACAACAGGCACATAGACCAATGGAACAGAATTGAGAACCCAGATATAAATCCATCCACATATGAGCAGCTGATATTTGACAAAGGACCAGTGTCAGTTAATTGGGGAAAAGATAGTCTTTTTAACAAATGGTGCTGGCATAACTGGATATCCATTTGCAAAAGAATGAAACAGGACCCATACCTCACACCGTGCACAAAAACTAACTCCAAGTGGATCAAAGACCTAAACATAAAGACTAAAACGATAAAGATCATGGAAGAAAAAATAGGGACAACGTTAGGAGCCCTAATACAAGGCATAAACAGAATATAAAACATTACCAAAAATGACGAAGAGAAACCAGATAACTGGGAGCTCCTAAAAATCAAACACCTATGCTCATCTAAAGACTTCACCAAAAGAGTAAAAAGACCACCTACAGACTGGGAAAGAATTTTCAGCTATGACATCTCCGACCAGCGCTTGATCTCTAAAATCTATATGATTCTGTCAAAACCCAATCACAAAAAGACAAACAACCCAATCAAGAAGTGGGCAAAGGATATGAACACGCACTTCACTAAAGAAGATATTCAGGCAGCTAACAGATACATGAGAAAATGCTCTTGATCATTAGCCATTAGAGAAATGCAAATTAAAACTACGATGAGATTCCATCTCACTCCAACAAGGCTGACATTAATCCAAAAAACACAAAATACTGAATGTTGGAGAGGCTGCGGAGAGATTGGAACTCTTATACACTGCTGGTGGGAATGTCAAATGGTACAACCACTTTGGAAATCTATCTGGCGTTTTCTTAAAAAGTTAGAAATAGAACTACCATACAACCCAGAAATCCCACTCTTCGGAATATACGCTAGAGAAATAAAAGCGTTTACATGATCAGATATATGCACACCCATGTTTATTGCAGCTCTGTTTACAATAGCAAAAAGCTGGAAGCAACCAAGGTGTCCATCAACGGATGAATGGTTAAGTAAATTATGGTATATTCACACAATGGAATACTACGCATCGATAAAGAACAGTGACGAATCTGTGAAACATTTCATAATGTGGAGGAACCTGGAAGGCATTATGCTGAGTGAAATTAGTCAGAGGCAAAAGGACAAATATTGTATAAGACCACTATTATAAGATCTTGAGAAATAGTATAAACTGAGGAGAACACATACTTTTGTGGTTACGAGGGGGGGAGGGAGGGAGGGTGGGAGAGGTCATTTACTGATTAGTTAGTAGATAAGAACTACTTTAGGTGAAGGGAAGGACAATACTCAATACATGGAAGCTCAACTGGACTGGACCAAAAGCAAAGAAGTTTTCAGGATAAACTGAATGCTTCGAGGGTCAGCGGAGCAAGGGAGGGGGTTTAGGGACTTTGGCTTAAGGGGACTTCTATGTCAATTGGCAAAATAATTCTATTGTGAAAACATTCTGCATCCCACTTTGAAATGTGGCATCTGGGGTTTTAAATGCTAACAAGCGGCCATCTAAGATGCATCAGTTGGTCTCAACCCACCCCGATCAAAGGAGAATGAAGAACACCAAGGTCACACGATAACTATGAGCCGGAGAGGCAGAAAGGGCCACATGAACCAAAGACTTACATCGTCCTGAGACCAGAAGAACTAGATGGTGCCCGGCCACAACTGATGACTTCCCTGACAGAGAGCACAACAGAGAACCCCTGAGGGAGCAGGAGAACAGTGGGATGCAGACCCCAAATTCTCATTAAAAGACCATACTTAAAGGTCTGACTGAGACTAGAAGAATCCCGGCGGTCATGGTCTCCAAACCTTCTGTTGGCCTAGGACAGGAAACATCCCCGAAGACAACTTATCAGACGTGGAAGGGACTGGACAATGGGTTGGAGAGAGATGCTGATGAAGAGTGAGCTACTTGTATCAGGTGGACACTTGAGACTGTGTTGGCATCTCCTGTCTGGAGGGGAGATAGGAGGGTAGAGAGGGTTAGAAACTGGCAAAAGCGTCAGGAAAGGCGAGACTGGAAGGAGGGACTCACTAGGGGGAGAGTAAGTGGGAGTATGGAGTAAGGTGTATGTAAGCTTATATGTGACAGACTGACTTGATTTGTAAACTTTCACTTAAAGCACAATAAAAATTATTAAAAAAAACATAATTCCTTATAAAAAAAATTGAGATAGCTCTTGGATATATCCAATAACTACATTTCCTCATCTTTTTTTTTTTTTTAACTTTTAGTTTCTTTAGACTTTTTCTGTTTCTTTTTTCTTTTCTCTCACCTGTTTTGAATGCTTAATGTTAGTTTCCTTTTGTGTGTGTGTGTGTGTGTGTGTTTGTTTGTTTTTATTCTTTCCCCCAAAACCGGAGTTACATTTCTCATTACACTTTGTGGCAAAACTCCTTGAAAGGATTGTCTGTGTGCACTGTCGTTGATTCTTCTCCTTCTATTCTCACTTAAGATCATTCTAATAAGGATTTCACTGCCACGCTCCGCTATAATTGCTATTAACGAATCTTATCGTCTTCCTTATCACTCTCATAAAATCTGATTCATTACACAAACTATGATCTAAAATTATTTAAGGCACTTTTTGAATGGCACAAATACTTAATATTCATTTCTCAAAGTTTAGACAATACTCAATCTAGATCTCATCACACAAATTTAACCACTGCCAACAGTTTGTTCTTAACACAGGCCTCATAATATATTTAGAAAAATTATATTATGGCATGAATACAGTAATCTGTAGCATTTTTTATACTATATAAAAACATACTTCAGTATCGTCTTATATTTTAAAATATAATTTTAATGGCTTAAGAGTTTTTTTACTCATTGCCATTGAGTCAGTTCTGACTCATAGAGACTCATGTGTTACAGAGTAGAACTGAGTTCCCTAAGGTTTTCTTGGCTGTAATCTTTATGAAAGTAGATCTCCAAGACTTTTTTCCATGGTGCTGCTGGATGGGTTTGAACCGCCAACCTTTAGGTTAGTAGCCAAGCACAAACTGTTTGTACCACCCAGGGACCTCTGCATGTGCCTTAATCCATTGCCGTCGAGTAAATTCAGACTCACAGCAATCCTATGGGACAGAGCTAGCTGCCCCACAGTGTTTCCAAGGCTGGAATCTTTATGGAAGCAGACTGTTGACCTTTCTGTTGAAACCCAAGCACTTAACCACTGTGCCACCAAGTCTCTCTGAGAGTTTCTTAGACCTCTGTTACTGGACATTGAGGATGGTCTCCATGTTTAAGTATTATAAGCAAAGTTGTGGTAAAAATTCCCCCCAAATTAATATTAACACAATAATCATTCTAACCATATAATATTTTGATGTAAAAATAATGAAAGTGAAATTATGCTTTCCTACCAGAAGCTCAGGTGGAGTTGTCTTATTTCCTGCTGAGGCTTAAAGTATTTGCCTTTTCACATTTCCAAAATTCTTAAACTTTAACTTTGCCCTTCTAAATTCATTTTAAATGACAGTATTTCAATTAATGGAAATGAAATTTATTAGTTAATAGGATAAGAGACTTACTTGTCCAATTGTCTCCTGGAACTGGTTTGGTAACTAGTTGGTAATTTAAGAGCTAGGGTTGTGCTGTTTTTACTCTTTACCTAATTTTATAACTTTAGAAGTTGATGGTATTAACATTGTTTCTTTGAATCTAAAAGAAGTTTTGGGCATCATGTTAAAAGTAACTGAAATTACACAGTGACTTTTCATTATTACATTGTTTGCATATAGAGCGTTCTTTTCCTCAATGTAATTTATTATTAAATTGACTTGTCCCTTAGAACAAAAACTCCATGATTTTGTGTTAAGAAAACATTGCCTATATTGTAAAAGAGATAGATTTTGGAAATGCTCTAGTTGGTTTGAGTGAAATACAGAGCTAAGAAAAGTAACTTCCACTGTAATAAAGATACCAGAATTATTTTGTATGCTTTTGGTTTCCTGTGTTTAGATAAAACTACCCATGATGCTTTTGTGAGTGTTATCCTTCTATATTATCTGGCAGTAGTGCAAGTGCAGGAGGCAGAATTTTGTCCCCACGACCTCCCTCCTGGAGTCATGCGATAAATATGTAATATGGCAAAAGGAATTCGGCAGATGCAACAAAGGCTACAAATAGCTCACCTTAAAATAAGATTATTCTGGATTATCTGCATGGATCAATGTAGTCACGTGAGCCCTTTAAATCAGAATTTTCCATACCTGATCGAGGGCAAAAAATAAGAGATCTGAAAAATACGGCAGCAATAGGAAACTATTTCCAGTTTTGCTACTAGAAGTGGGGTGTTGCTATAACCCAAACACAAACCCATTGCTGCTGAGTCGATTCTGACTCGTGGTGACCCTATAGAACAGAGTAGAACTGCTCTATGCTGTTTCCAGGGTTGTAATCTTTACGGAAGCAGACTGCCACATCTTCCTCCTGTAGAGTGGCTGGTAAGTTCAAACCACCAACTTGACAGTAATAGGTTTGTTTTTGGATTTATCGAGTTCTAGATCAAGATTTTTTTTTTTTTTAGATCAAGATTAACACCAGCATTTGATATTAGCTTTTATGTGTTTATTTTTAATGATAAAAAACCAAAAAAACAAACCCACCGCCATTGATCCCGACTCATAGCGACCCTACAGGACAGAGTAGAACTGCCCCAAAAAGTTTCCAAGAAGTGCCTGGCAGATTCAAACTGCCGACCTTTTGGTTAGCAGCCATAGCACTTAACCAGTATGCCACCAGGGTTTCCCATTTTTAGTGATAGCCTTTTTTCTTTTTACTTTACATTTTTATTGTGGTGAGATATACATAACAAATATTTGCCATTTCAACCATTTTTACGTGTAAAATTCACTGACATTAATTACATTAACAATGTGCAAACCATCACCGCTATCCTTTCCTAAATTTTTTTTTTTTTTTAAATCACCTTTAATGGAAACTCACTATATTCCTTCAGTAATAAACCACAACAGTTGCCATTGGGTTGATTTGACTCATAGTGACCCCATGTGTGTCAGAGTAGAACTGTGCTCCATAAGGTCTTCAATGGCTGTTATCTTTTGGAAGCAGATTGTCGAACCTTTCATCCAGGACACCTCTGGGTGGATTCAAACCACCAGCCTGTCAGTAGGCAAGTACTTAACCATTCGTGCCATTTATGGACTCCTCCTCAAGTAATAACTTGCCATTTTTCCCTCCCACCGCCTTCTGGTCACCAATGTTTCTGAAGAGAAATTGGCACTTGATCTTATTAAAGATCCCGTGTATGTGACAATTTGCTTCTCTCTGGCTGCTGTCAGTATTTTCCTATCTTTGGTTTTCAAGAGTTTGATTATAATTTGTCTCAGTGTGCATCTCTTTGGCTTTATTCTACTTGGAGTTCTTTGAGTTTCTGGATTTGTGAAGTCCTTCATCAGATCTGGAAAGGTTTTTTTTCCCTGTAATTTATTATAATATTCTTCCTGTCTCTCTCTTTCTCTCTTCTGCTTCTGGGATTCCCATGATGCATACATTGGTTTACTTGTTAGTGACCAACAGTTTCATTAGCTTTGCTCAGTTTTCATTTTATTTTCTCCTGAACTCTTCAGACTAAAAAATTTTGATTTCCTCATTTTCTAGTTTGCTGATTTTTTATTCTGCTGGCTCAAATCTGCTGTTGAGTTCCTACACTGAACTTTTTATTTTAGTCACTGTATTTTTCAGCTCCAATATTTCTTTTTTATAGTTTCTGTCTCTTTATTGAAATGTTCATTTTGTTTCTGTATCATTTACCTGACTTTTTAATTCATTTCCAATTTCTCTTCTATTTCTTTGAGCATATTTAATGTTGTTTTAAAGTCTTGTAATCTGTCCATTATCCATGCTTTTATAGGGATAGTTTCTCTCTTCATATTATTCTTTTGATTGGGCCATCAGTTTTTATTTATGCTTTATGATTTTTTTTTGTTGTTGTTAATGTTGAAACTGGGACATATGACTATTATAACATGCTAACTCTGGAACTCAGATTCTTCCCTTTCCCCAGGGATTGCAATTTTTTTTTTTTTAATATTGAAGGCTCTAATAGTCCATCTGCTCAATAACCTCTCCTAACAATTTTTCAAAGGCTGTGTTCCAAAACATGTGTGGCTACATAGGACTCTGTTCCAGAGTCTGTGTCTAACTGATGTTTCAAAGGATATTTCCTTGTACTCCACAAAAAAAAAAAAAAACAAAAATAAAAAAATATAAGAATCTCCCACTCCTCAGGGAGTTGTTGCTTAATGGAGGATGCAATCAAATGTTTGTTTAGTGACTTATCCAAGCTAATTTTTGCGAAGTGTATGTTCCAATTCTGTTACCTCTTCAGTAAGTCAGTGGCCTAGGAAATATCACCAGCTTGTTCCTTAATCAAGCACTACCTTGGCTGATTCTGGTGTTTAATCGGGTTCCAGGGTTACAGTTAGGTACAATTGCTCTTTCCAATACAGTTGTTTTAGTGGTGGGATGAACCTCTAGGGCTTCCTCGTCTGCCACTGTGTGTTACTTCATTCCCAATTGTACTTGCTTATAAACCTGTTGCCATTGATTAACCACTGCACCACCAGGGCTTCTTTTCTTACTTAAATGTAGTACAATTTATAATATTTTTCTTCATGGTTCATTCTTTTTCTGTTTTAATAAATCCTTGGTACTTTAAATCTCTTAAAATATTCTTCTCTTTTATCACATATAAGGTTTATGTTTTACTTTTCACATTTATGTTCACAATCCATCTGAATTTCTTTCTTTTTTATGGGATAAGATAGTTATTGAGATTCAATTTATTTTCACCATGTATTTTATCTCTTTCTCTCCTAGTTTCATGATAGGTTTGCTTTTCTTCTTAGTCTTTCAAAAAATCGTGAAATAACCAATGCTACTCTTTTTTTTACCAGCATAGTGTGTCATCTTGCATATATTTTTCTGTTTCTATAAATATATGCGATATTAAATACATTCATATGATTTGTTTTTGCTGTTTTATATTTATGAAAATAGATTTGTCTTGTAAACACGTTTATTAATCTTGTTCTTTCACTTAAAAATACATTGTGGAACTATCTCCATGTTATTAGACATAAATCCAGTACACCCTTTTTATAGTTAACAAATATTGTGCCATCATATCAGTCAGGATGCAATGTAGGAAACAGGTATCCCTCCGTTTCCTACATTGGAAAGCTGATATAGAGAGCTCTGGGCTAGACTTCTGGGGACGTTTTCCAGAATTGCCCAACAAAGAAGCTAACGCATCTGAGAATGTCCCTGGAACTCTTGACTTCAAGAACATGGGTCTTGAGCCTATTCCTTCTCTAGGATCAAGAAACTGGTGGGGTCTGGGCCACTGCTGCTGGTGCCACAGTTGAATCACAACATCCACTGTTGTTAAATGGACACTAAATCTGAGCTACAAAATATTTCTGTCTCCATGACCTTACTTCCAGCAGAAAGAAAACAAACAAAACTAAACCAAAATTCAGGAAGATACTCTTTACCTCAGATCCATATTCCATGTTAAGCATGACTACATCCTATTGGTTCAAACATATTTACATCATGAATCCTTTCAGAAAGTAAGACTAGAAACTGAAACCTTCTTCCCTTCCTCCCTCCCTCCTTTCCTTCTTCCCTCCCTTCTTTCTTTTCTTTTTCTTTCATAGCCTTTGATGCATAGAAAGCACATTAGAAGGAGATTGTAAAGAAGGTTTATTGAGCCATTACACTTTATTCACCACAAATTTTGAATGAATTCAGGTTGAATACCATTATTAGCCTCTACAAACAATATTACAATAAATACATGTTGCTTTTATATAAAAATCCTGAATGGCATAGACAGTTTGCTGTTGGTAATTAACCTAAAGATTGGCAGTTTGAACCCTGCAGAAGAAGGGCTTGGCATTCTGTTTTTGTAAAGATTATAGCCAAGAAAGCCCTATAGTTCTTCTATTTGGGAGTTCTACTCTGTAACACATGGGGCTGCCACAAGTCGAAATAGACTCAGTGGCAACGGGTTTGATTTTTTAACTTTCTTTCTATGGGATAGATTTTCCAAAAGTTGGAACGTTGTATCAGAGTTAAGTGTATTTTTCAAAAAAGATGTTACCGAAATATTTCCAAAAGTTTTATATGTAATGTATGGATATATTGTGCATATGATGAGCATTAAGAATATCTGATTAATTTTTCTCAGCACTGTAGATATTTTTAAACTATGTCAACCTAATTCCTGGCTGACAAAGATTGTATTTTTTTTTTTCCTGCCTAGTAGTGTTTATTTGTGTTTCCACTTTATTGGCCCTTTAAACTTCTTTATTTTTTTAATTACAGAGGTTACTATTCATGGTATATCAAAAACCCGTTGCTGTCAAGTCGATTCCGGCTTATAGCAACCCTATAGGACAGATTAGAATTGCCCCATATGGTTTCCAAGGAGCACCTAGTGGATTCGACCTGGGGACCTTTTGCTTAGCAGCTGTAGCTCTTAACCACTACACCACCAGGATTTCCATTCATAGTATATTATATGATTAGAATACTATATAATTT
Organism: Elephas maximus indicus; assembly: GCF_024166365.1. Lineage (NCBI taxonomy): Eukaryota > Metazoa > Chordata > Mammalia > Proboscidea > Elephantidae > Elephas > Elephas maximus. The sequence goes on along the minus strand of NC_064829.1, from coordinate 40,839,606 downwards.
TAGATATTCCAGTGATTAATGTTTTCAAAATTATGTATTTATTATCATTGATATCAGGAAAGCAATTAACACGTAATACCAATGATTTCACAGATTTTATTGCTAAGGTAATAGTACTTACTCAAAAATTGCAGATTACAAGAATTACACGTGCGGCACTTTTAAGGTACGCTTACGAATGTTTCATATCTTTATTTACTGAGTCTTCCACAAACATCAAACTTTGGTGGTAAAGATCATTAATTTTTATTCTCAAACATGAATTTTCCTGTTTATATTTTATTCTTTCCAGTGTCAACTCATTGGAAATCCCACTTTTAGAGATTGGCAGTGGTTTGGCATGTGAAAGCTGTATAATTACATACAACAATAAACTAGTATTAGGCCTATCTCTGATTTCTACCACGGTGAATAAGTGTTTTAAAATGAAGATTTTAAGTGTAGTGGTGAACGCTGTAAAAGTCATTACTAGTGGGAATGTGATGGGATCAGTCACATGTCTTCTCAGTATAAAGACCAAATTGAAGTATTGGGTATTACATTAAAAAAAAAAATAATAAGCAACCCTTTATTGATGTAGTAAAAGTTCAAGCTGCAGAGAAAAAAAAAAATTAGTGTGAAAATAATCAAATTTATTTGAATTTTATGAACTGATGAGGAAAATGAAATTATTTCATTATGTGTGCTAATGTCTAGTGTTAAATAATACTAACACTAATGTCTAGTATTAAATAATGCAAACTCAAGTGTCATTTTGAAGCACAAAAATTACTTCACAAGGCCCATCAAAATTTTAAAACAAAGTGAAAGATAATTCTAATGGAAAGTTATGTGCAGAGTGACATAGAATGAAAATGCCAAAGCTTTAGAATTGTCTTTTTAACATATTTAATTTCAGAGCCCAGACCTACTGAAGCAGTTACCGAGACATATATCAAGCCTACTATCAAAGAAAGCCAACAGTGAGATTCAGGGATATTGCAAACAAAATCTTTCATTAAGTGCCTATGTCAAACAGCACAATTCATCTTTGACTTATAGATATTACCAAAATGTGAAAAAGTAATTATTGTTCCTAATACAACAAATTGGGTTTAATACAACAAATTGGTATAATTCACTGCAAACTAATAAAGTCTTTGCTAATTGTGTGCAAATAAGGAAATTTTATTTATTGGTGACTCTGAAGAAATAACAGCATATTCTGGAATCCATGTTTGGATTAAGCACAGATGATGCTGATGACATAGCCAGTCAGAAGAAGAGAGCCTGTTCCACGTATTCAAATCATTGAGGAAAAAGCCAGATCCGCTCACTGTTGTGTTTATAGAGAAGCCATTACACACGGAGATGCAGATACTGTAATAGAAGTACTTCATGAAGTTGTTAAAATTGTTCATCATATTTGTGAAAACCACTGAATTCTCATATATTTTCCAGCTTTGTAAATGGATGGCCAACAGTTATTTTTCATACTGACTTTCCTGAAAATTCCTCATTCTCTACACAATTTGCAAAAAGCATGACTTAAGTGTTCCTGAGTGAAAAATCCAGGCTTCTAGGTGACTTTTATGATTGGGAATGGCATGCAAAATTAGGATATTTTACAAACATATTTTCTCATCTAGAAATCTGAAACGATCCTAATAGAAATCTTAAATAAATAGTCCACGTTAAGTGAAAAACTAAAATCAACAAAACCGATGCCATAAAATATATCCATTCACCATGTTGGGCTGAATATTTCTTTTCGTCTTAATGTAGTTGTTACAACTTTATCTGAAGAATATATTCAAAATATGTGGAACTATCTAAAAGTTTTGGTCAACAATTTTTTCATGGTTATTTTTCAGATGCAATAGAAAGGATGATAGTAAGAAAATTTATACATCACTTTGCTGCCATGCAAAATTCTTTGACACTTTCTGAAGAACCTTCTGAAAAACATTTCAAAGGTTTCTTGAGACGATATCTTATACAAATTTATTTTCATTTGGATTAGAAATCAAGCCTAATATTTAAAAGGGTAAATCATTAAATATACGTAGTCTTTATGAGTACCAGTAAATGCGTGGGATTAGGTACCAAATCATTTTATAATTCATTGAATCTCTTGTCTTAAAGTTATAACATTGCTCTAAACATTAATTACTGATCATAAACTTTTTACTTCTTCTAAGAGAATTATATTTAGCATTTATTTTGGTATATTGACTAGGTTTATGACTACTTGTATATAATTTCAATTGTTAATTTCATAAAATTGTTTTCATTTTATTCATAGTTACTTTCTCTATATGACATTTGGTATTAGATTTTAACTTACACTGTAATAGTTTCTTTTTAACATAATTATTTAAGTAAGTTGATCTAAAGAAAATTTTTGAGTAAATTATGGTATAAGTAGTATGTGAATATGACTAAAATAATAAAGAAGGTTCTGAAATGGTTTAAAAATGATGTCTCATTGAGATATTTGTTTTTGTCATTAATCTTGAGACTCTTAGGAAATACTGGCCTTTTATTTTTGTGTACAGTTTAGTGGGTTTTTTAGTATATTTTTAAGGTTGTGTAACCGTAACTACTATCTAATTCTATAACATTTTAATCGTTCCAGAAAAAATCCTGTACCACTGTAAAAATGGTCTGGTGGTGTCAGACCTCATCTAACTTCACAGGAGCGGGGAGAGGGAATCAAGATCAATATCATCCCAAGGCTGATTCCTATGAAATGGAGGTCAAACATAGCTTCACCCTCCAACCTTTTTACCAGTTCTGACACCAGCTGCCCCTCCCATGGCACTCTCTACTTCTCTGCTGGGTTCGATAATTCATTGCAATGGCCACACAGAAATCACAGACTTTACTCACAGTTATGGGGTTTATTAGGGAAGTAATAGGTTAAAATTCAGGATCAAGAGTGACTCAGAATACAGTTCTTCAGTCAGGACAACTTTTTGGCTGTGTCCGCAGGCAGGCCTCTTTCTTGCCCCTCGGCACCTCAGCCCCTCGGCCCTGCGGCCCTCAGCCTGGCCTGGCCTGGCCTCTGAACTGCTTGGGCAAGTGTTACATAGCTCTTTAGCTCCACTGAAAGTGCCTATAGGCACCACACTCTGCCAGGAAGCCTTGGCCCAAAGGCACTCAGCTCTCTCACTCCATGGGTCAGCATAGCCACTGTAGCTGCCTTGCTCTGCGAAGCCCACTGTGCCATTTTTGACTAGTCTTGTGGTTCTGCTGCCACCATTTCACTGCCACTGCTTCTCACTTTTTAATACCATCTTCTGGGTCTAGGAGATTCTCAGCACAGGGACCTCAGGTCCAAAGGGCACGTTATGCCCCTGGCTGTTTGTTTTCTGATGGTAGTGAGGTCCCTCCTTCCCTGGTCTGGAATGGTGCATTTTAAGCCTAGTAGGTTGGTAAAACTGACCAATTCCCTTGTTAGGGTTCCATACACCTTAATTGTGTTAGCAGCAAGCTGTCCAATCCCCTTGGTGGTCCACAAGCACCTTATTTGCATAATCCCACCCAAACATTTTGTGGGAGTTACAAGACCTTTTTTTTTTTTTTACAAGACCATGCATGGCTAGAAGGGCCATATTAAGTAATTGACCGTACTACAGGCCATCCTCTGGCTCTTCTAGCCATTTGCCCTTTCATACTTGGAGGATAACATCCCCCTCCCAATCATTTTACCAGTCCAAAACAGTCATTAACAATTAGTCCTTCAGTAGGGAAGAGTCCTCAGGGTGAGGTTGGTCAGGTATAAGCCATTCATGTCTGCTGCAGATATCTATCTTAGCTGGTCAGGTTCTCTAAGAGGTCATCTTGTCTTCATCCTTTCTGGCCTCATAAAATTTAATTGAGTGAAGATTATTTCCTTGCTCTGAGCCTTTCAAGGTATCAGAATAGCAAAACCTTTAAGGAACTTTAGGATCAGCCACTGTACTGTACCTATTAGCAGTCACTCCCCATTCTCTCCTCTCCGCATTCTCTAGCAACAATTTTTCTGTCTATGAATTTGTCTTTTCTGAACATTTAATATAAATGTAATCATACAATGTGTGGTCCTTTATGTCTGGCTTCTTTCACTTACCATATTTTTGAAGTTCATCCATGCTGTAGTAGGTATCAGAACTTTATTGCTTTTTATGGCTAAATATTATTCCATTGTATGGATTTTTTCTTATGGATATACACACACTTTGTTTATCCATTCGTTAATGGACTTTTGGGATGCTTCCACTTTTTGGCTATTATGAATAATGTTGCTATGAACATTTGGGTGCAAGTTTTTCTGAATGTATGTTTTCATTATTCTTGTTATACACCCAGGAGTGGAACTGCTGGGTTATATGATAATTCTATCTTTAACATTTTGAGGAACTACGAAACTGTTTTCTAAAATAGCTGCAACATCTTACATTTACACCAGCAATGTATGAGTTACGCATTCTCCACCTTCTCAATCACAATTGGTATTTTCTGTTTTGTTTTTTTTTTTAATTATTATTACAGCTATCCTCATGTGTGTGAAGAAATATTGTGGTTTTGATTTATATCTCCCTAATAACTAATGGGGAAAACCCTGTTGGTGTAGTGCTTAAGTGTTATGGGTGCTAACCAAGAGGTCGGCAGTTCGAATCCGCCAGGCGCTTCTTGGAAACTCTATGGTGAAGTTCTACTCTGTCCTATAGGGTTGCTATGAGTTGGAATTGACTGGACGGCAGTGGGTTTAATAACTAATGGTATTGAGCATCTTTTTATATCCTTCCAAAAACCAAACCCACTGCCATCGAGTCGATTCCGACTCATAGTGACCCTATAGGACAGAGTAGAACTGCCCCATAGAGTTTCCAACGAGCTCCTGGCGGATTCGAACTGCTGAACTCTTGGTTAGCAGCCCTAGCACTTGACCATTACGCCACCAGCGTTTCCATTTATATACCTTCTTTGGTAAATGTCTATTTTTTTTTTTTTTGCCCATTTTTAATTAGTTTTTTTTTATTGCACATCATTGAGTTTTAAGAGTACTTTGTGGATTCCAGGTAAAATACCAAAACCAAACCCAGTGCCATCGAGTCAATCCCGACTCCTAGTGACCCTATAGGACAGAGTTGAACTGCCCCATAGAGTTTCCAAGGAGCGCCTGGCGGATTTGAACTGCCAACCCAGTGGTTAGCAGCCATAGCACTTAACCACTACGCCACCAGGGTTTCCGGATTCCAGGTACTAGACCCTTATTACAAGTATGATTTGAAAATATTTTCTCCCATTCTGTGGAGCATCTTTTGATTTTCTTAGTAGTGTTTTTTAGGGATAAAAATTTTTTAATTTTTAAGGACTTAAATTTAACAATTTTTTCTTTGGTTACCAGTGCTCTAGGTGTCATATCTAAGAAACTATTGCCTAATCCAAAGTCACCAAGATTTACACCAATAGTTTTCTTATAAGATTTAGTTCTTACATCTAGGTCTTTGATCCATTTTGAGTTAATTTTTTTTTTAATTAACTTCTATTGAGCTTCAAGTGAACATTTACAAATCAAATCAAACTGTCACATATAAGTTTATATACACCTTACTCCGTACTCCCACTTGCTCTCCCCCAATGAGTCAGCCCTTCCAGTCTTTCGTGACAATTTTGCCAGCTTCCAACTCTCTCTATCCTCCCATCCCCGCTCCAGACGGGAGATGCCAACACAGTCTCCAGTGTCCACCTGATACAATAGCTCACTCTTCATCAGCATCTCTCTCCTACCCACTGACCAGTCCTGTTCATGTCTGATGACTTGTCTTCGGGGATGGTTCCTGTCCTGGGCCAACAGAACGTTTGGGGACCATGACCGCCGGGATTCCTCTAGTCTCAGTCAGACCATTAAATATGGTCTTTTTGTGAGAATTTGGGGTCCGCATCCCACTGATCTCCTGCTCCCTCAGGGGTTCTCTGTTGTGCTCCCTGTCAGGGCAGTCATCGGTTGTGGCCAGGCACCAACTAGTTCTTCTGATCTCAGGATGATGTAAGTCTCTGGTTCATGTGGCCCTTTCTGTCTCTTGGGCTCATAGTTATCGTGTGACCTTGGTGTTCTTCATTCTCCTTTGATCCAGGTGGGTTGAGACCAACTGATGCATCTTAGATGGCCGCTTGTTAGCATTTAAGACCCCAGATGCCACATTTCAAAGTGGGATGCAGAATGATTTCATAATAGAATTATTTTGCCAATTGACTTAGAAGTCCCCTTAAACCATGGTCCCCAAACCCCCGCCCTTGCTCCGCTGACCTTTGAAGCATTCAGTTTATCCCAGAAACTTCATTGCTTTTGGTCCAGTCCAACTGAGCTGACCTTCCATGTATTGAGTACTGTCCTTCCCTTCACCTAAAGCAGTTCTTATCTACTAACTAATCAGTAAAAAACCCTCTCCCACCCTCCCTCCTCCCCCCTCCGTAACCACAAAAGTATGTGTTCTTCTCAGTTTATACTATTTCTCAAGATCTTATAATAGTGGTCTTATACAATATTTGTCCTTTTGCCTCTGACTGATTTCGCTCAGCATAATGCCTTCCAGTTTCCTCCATGTTATCAAATGTTTCACAGATTCGTCACTGTTCTTTATCGATGCGTAGTATTCCATCGTGTGAATATACCACAATTTATTTAACCATTCATCCGTTGATGGACACCTTGGTTGCTTCCAGCTTTTTGCTATTGTAAACAGAGCTGCAATAAACATGGGTATGCATATATCTGTTTGTGTGAAGGCTCTTATTTCTCTAGGGTATATTCCAAGGAGTGGGATTTCTGGGTTGTATGGTAGTTCTATTTCTAACTTTTTAAGAAAACGCCAGATAGATTTCCAAAGTGGTTGTACCATTTGACATTCCCACCAGCAGTGTATAAGAGTTCCAATCTCTCCGCAGCCTCTCCAACATTTATCATTTTGTGTTTTTTGGATTAATGTCAGCCTTGTTGGAGTGAGATGGAATCTCATCGTAGTTTCAATTTGCATTTCTCTAATGGCTAATGATCAAGAGCATTTTCTTATGTATCTGTTAGCTGCCTGAATATCTTCTTTAGTGAAGTGTGTGTTCATATCCTTTGCCCACTTCTTGATTGGGTTGTTTGTCTTTTTGTGGTTGAGTTTTAACAGAATCATGTAGATTTTAGAGATCAGGCGCTGGTCAGAGATGTCATAGCTGAAAATTCTTTCCCAGTCTGTAGGTGGTCTTTTTACTCTTTCGGTGAAGTCTTTAGATGAGCATAGGTGTTTGATTTTTAGGAGCTCCCAGTTATCTGGTTTCTCTTCGTCATTTTTGGTAATGTTTTATATTCTGTTTATGCCTTGTATTAGGGCTCCTAATGTTGTCCCTATTTTTTTCTTCTATGATCTTTATCGTTTTAGTCTTTATGTTTAGGTCTTTGATCCACTTGGAGTTAGTTTTTGTGCATGGTGTGAGGTATGGGTCCTGTTTCATTTTTTTGCAAATGGATATCCAGTTATGCCAGCACCATTTGTTAAAAAGACTATCTTTTCCCCAATTAACTGACACTGGGCCTTTGTCAAATATCAGCTGCTCATATGTGGATGGATTTATATCTGGGTTCTCAATTCTGTTTCATTGGTCTATGTGTCTGTTTTGACTACTGTGGTTGTATAATAGGTTCTGAAATCAGGTAGAGTGAGGCCTCCCACTTTCTTCTTCTTTTTCTGTAATGCTTTGCTTATCCGAGGCTTCTTTCCCTTCCATATGAAGTTGGTGATTTGTTTCTCCATCACATTAAAAAATGTCATTGGAATTTGGATCAGAAGTGCATTGTATGTATAGATGGCTTTTGGTAGAATAGATATTGTTACTATGTTAAGTCTTCCTGTCCATGAGCAAGGTATGTTTTTCCACTTAAGTAGGTCCTTTTGAATTTCTTGTAGTAGAGCTTTGTAGTTTTCTTTGTATAGGTCTTTTACATCCTTGGTAAGATTTATTCCTAAGTATTTTATCTTCTTGGGGGCTAGTGTGAATGGTATTGATTTGGTGATTTCCTCTTCGATGTTCTTTTTGTTGATGTAGAGGAATCCAAGTGATTTTTGTATGTTTATTTTATAGCCTGAGACTCTGCCAAACTCTTCTATTCGTTTCAGTAGTTTTCTGGAGGATTCCTTAGGGTTTTCTGTGTATAAGATCATGTCATCTGCAAATAGAGATAATTTTACTTCCTCCTTGCCAATCCGGATGCCTTTTATTTCTTTGTCTAGCCTAATTGTCCTGGCTAGGACTTCTAGCACGATGTTGAATAAGAGTGGTGATAAAGGGCATCCTTGTCTGGTTCCTGTTCTCAAGGGAAATGCTTTCAGGCTCTCTCCTTTTAGAGTGATGTTGGCTGTTGGCTTTGTATAGATGCCCTTTATTATGTTGAGGAGTTTTCCTTCAATTCCTATTTTGGTGAGAGTTTTTAGCATAAATGGGTGTTGGACTTTGTCAAATGCCTTTTCTGCATCAATTGATAAGATCATGTGGTTTTTGTCTTTTGTTTTATTTATATGGTGGATTACATTAATGGTTTTTCTAATATTAAACTGGCCTTGTATACCTGGTATAAATCCCACTTGGTCATGGTGGATTAATTTTTTGATATGTTGTTAAATTCTGTTGGCTAGAATTTTGTTGAGGATTTTTTCATCTATGTTCATGAGGGATATAGGTCTGTAATTGTCTTTTTTTGTGGTGTCTTTACCTGGTTTTGGTATCAGGGAAATGGAGGGTTCATAGAATGAGTTAGGTAGTATTCCATCATTTTCTATGCTTTGAAATACCTTTAGTAGTAGTGGTGTTAACTCTTCTCTGAAAGTTTGGTACAACTCTGCAGTAAAGCCATCCGGGCCAGGGCTTTTTTTTTTTGGGGGGGGGGAGTTTTTTGATTACCGTTTCAATCTCTTTTTTTGTTATGGGTCTGTTTAGTTGTTCTACTTCTGATTGTGTTAGTTTAGGTAGGTAGTGTTTTTCCAGGAATTCATACATTCCTTCTAGGTTTACAAATTTGTTAGAGTACAAGTTTTCGTAATAATCTGATATGATTCTTTTAATTTCAGTCGGGTCTGTTGTCATGTGGCCCATCTCCTTTCTTATTCGAGTTATTTGTTTCCTTTCCTGTATTTCTTCAGTCAGTCTGGCCAATGGTTTATCAATTTTGTTAATTTTTTCAAAGAACCAGCTTTTGGCTTTGTTAATTCTTTCAATTGTTTTTCTGTTCTCTAATTCATTTAGTTCAGCTCTAATTTTTATTATTTGTTTTCTTCTGGTGCCTGATGGATTCTTTTGTTGCTCCCTTTCTATTTGTTCAAGTTGTCGGGACAGTTCTCTGATTTTGGCTCTTTCTTCTTTTTGTATGTGTGCATTTATCGATATAAATTGGCCTCTGAGCACTGCTTTTGCTGTGTCCCAGAGGTTTTGAGAGGAAGTGTTTTCATTCTCGTTGCATTCTATGAATTTCTTTTTTCCCTCCTTAATGTCTTCTATAACCCAGTCTTTCTTCAGGAGGGTATTGTTCAGTTTCCAAGTATTTGATTTCTTTTCCCTAATTTTTCTGTTATTGATTTCCACTTTTATGGCCTTGTGGTCTGAGAAGATGCTTTGTAATATTTTGATGTTTTGGATTCTGCAAAGGTTTGTTTTATGACCTAACATGTGGTCTATTCTAGAGAATGTTCCATGTGCGCTAGAAAAAAAAGTATACTTTGTAGCAGTTGGGTGGAGAGTTCTGTATAAGTCTATGAGGTCAAGTTGGTTGATTGTTGTAATTAGGTCTTCTGTGTCTCTATTGAGCTTCTTACTGAATGTCCTGTCCTTCTCCGAAAGTGGTGTGTTGAAGTCTCCTACTATAATTGTGGAGGTGTCTATCTCACTTTTCAGTTCTGTTAAAATTTGATTTATGTATCTTGCAGCCCTGTCATTGGGTGCATACATATTTAATATGGCTATATCTTCCTGGTCAATTGTCCGTTTTATCATTATGTAGTGTCCTTCTTTATCCTTTGTGGTGGTTTTAAGTTTAAAGTCTATTTTGTCAGAAATTAATATTGCTACTCCTGCTCTTTTTTGCTTATTGTTTGCTTGATATATTTTTTTCCATCCTTTGAGTTTTAGATTGTTTGTGTCTCTAAGTCTAAGGTGTGTCTCTTGTAGGCAGCATATAGATGGATCGTGTTTCTTTATCCAGTCTGAGACTCTCTGTCTCTTTATTGGTGCATTTAGTCCATTTACATTCAGTGTAATTATAGATAAGTATGTGTTTAGTGTTGTCATTTTGATGCCTTTTTATGTGTGTTGTTTCATTTTTCCACTTTTTTGTGCTGAGACGTTTTTCTTTGTAAATTGTGTGTTTCTCATTTTCATAGTATTTGACTTTATGTTTGCTAAGTCATTACATTTTTCTTGGCTTTTATTTTGAATTATGGAGTTGTTATACCTCTTTGTGGTTACCTTAATATTTACCCCTATTTTTCTAAGTAAAAACCTAACTTGTATTGTCCTATATCGCCATGTATCCCTCTCCATATGGCAGTTCTATGCCACCTGTATTTAGTCCCTCTTTTTGATTATTGTGATCTTTTACATATTGACTTCACTGATTTCCTGTTTTGAGCATTTTTTTTTAATTAATCTTAATTTGTTTTTGTGATTTCCCTATTTGAGTTGATATCAGGATGTTCTGTTCTGTGACCTTGTGTTGTGCTGGTATCTGATATTATTGGTTTTCTGACCAAACAATTTCCTTTAGTATTTCTTGTAGCTTTGATTTGGTTTTTGCAAATTCTCTAAGCTTGTGTTTATCTGTAAATGTCTGAATTTCGCCTTCATATTTCAGAGAGAGTTTTGCTGGATATATGATCCTTGGCTGGCAGTTTTTCTCCTTCAGTGCTCTATATATGTCATCCCATTGCCTTCTTGACTGCATGGTTTCTGCTGAGTAGTCTGAACTTATTCTTATTGATTCTTCCTTGTAGGAGACCTTTCTTTTATCCCTGGCTGCTTTTAAAATTTTCTCTTTATCTTTGGTTTTGGCAAGTTTGATGATAGTATGTCTTGGTGTTTTTCTTTTTGGATCAATCTTAAATGGGGTTCGATGAGCATCTTGGATAGATATCCTTTTGTCTTTCATGATGTCAGGGAAGTTTTCTGTCAGCAGATCTTCAACTGTTCTCTCTGTGTTTTCTGTTACCCATGCCTGCTCTGGGACTCCAATCACACACAAGTTATCCTTCTTGATAGAGTCCCACATGATTCTTAGGGTTTCTTCATTTTTTTTTTAATTCTTTTATCTGATTTTTTTTCAGCTATGTTGGTGTTATTCCCTGGTCCTCCAGATGTCCCACTCTGCATTCTAATTGCTTGAGTCTGCTCCTCTGACTTCCTATTGCATTGTCTAATTCTGTAATTTTATTGTTAATCTTTTGGATTTCTGAATGCTCTCTGTCTATGGATTCTTGCAACTTATTAATTTTTCCACTATGTTCTTGAATAATCTTTTTGAGTTCTTCAACTGTTTTATTAGTGTGTTCCTTGGCTTTTTCTGCAGACTGCCTTATTTCATTTCTGAGGTCATCCCTGATGTCTTGAAGCATTCTGCAAATTAGGTTTTTATATTCTATATCTGATAATTCCAGGATTGTATCTTCATTTGGGAAAGATTTTGATTCTTTTGTTTGTGGGGTTGTAGAAGCAATCATGGTCTGCTTCTTTATGTGGTTTGATATGGACTGCTGTCTCAGAGCCATCACTAAGATATTGTAGTGATTTATTCTATATTTGCTTACTGAGTCTTATCTTGTTTTGTTTCCTTTCAATATACGTGAATGGGTTACTAGATTGTGCTGTCTTGATTGTTGTAGCCCTTGACTTACTTATGACCTATTACCAGCTGGTTTGGGCTGTTACCAGATATATATGCCTGAGTCCATTCACTATTCTTGAGTAGAATCTGATTTTGGGTCATCAAGTGTGTGATGTACCCTATCACCTATCCACCTTGAGAAGTAGTGGTGATAGTTGTGTGTACCAGATTCTAGTAGCAGCTGGGGTTCACACTCCAAGGGGGACAGGATGCTGACAGGCTTCCCCCAAGTGTCAGTGAGGTAGGTGTGTCTCTATTCCTAAAGCACCTTGGTGGGTGGGCTCTGCAGCTGTACCTTAGGCCCGCAATGCAAATACCTCTACAGATTGGTAGGTGTCACCCTCCTTAGACCCCTAAGGCAGGAGGCTAGGTGGTCTGGGGGGAGCTTCAGCCCTCAGTTCCCTGTTGTGGGTCAGTGAGGGCTCTGTTGAATATGCAGAGATAACAGACCTGGGAAACTTGCCTTTCCAGTAAATTCGCTAAAAAAAAAATGCAGTCAGATCCCTATCAGAAATGCCTTTGCATTATAATAGCCACCTTGTTCCCTGTAGGGATGAAAGCCAGAGACTGTGGATCACATATGCTGCTTGAGCAGGTTCTGTGTTTTTAGTCCAATTAGGGAAGGATTTTTGGTCCCTGGGTTTTTTGTGGTTGCTTCTCTCAGGCCGGAAGAATGGGTTAGGAAAAGACCAAAAAAAAAGGGAAAAGAAATACCACGGAGCAGTTCTCCCTCTGGCTCAGGAAATTCCAATGTTAATGAAGCCGCCTGGGAAGGGGAGGGGAGGGTTCAGAAAAACAGGAGAGAGTAGCACCCCGGAATATAGACAAAGTTACTTATCTTGCTTGGGATGACTATTTTATCTGAGATTCCCGAGGGGCCTGTTGCCTATGTGTGCTGGCTGGTTAGAGATTGCCCCCGAGGGTCAGGCCCGTAGAAGCTGCGGTCAGTTCCTCCGCTGCCAGTCCAAAGCCCAGCGTCAAGGTTCCCCAGCTGGGACGCTGCACTCCCGGCTCCAAAAACAATCGCTGTCTCCCGGGGACTTCTCCTCCCACCAGCCGCGTTGCCGTGCCGCCCACGCAAACTGGCTGGGCCCCCTCCCGGGGTCAGTTCAGAGGGGTAAGGCTGTGCCCCATGTTTGCACCGTCACAGGATGTGGTGCTCAGCTCCCCTGCGCCCAGTCCAAAGCCCCGCACCAAGGTTCTCCTTTTGGGATGCTGCACACCCAGCTCCAAAACCAGTTGCTGCCTCCCAGGAATTTCTCCTCCCGCCAGCCGCATTGCCGCGCCGCCCGCACAGACGTGCTGGGCCCCCTCCCGAGGACAGTTCATGGGGGTGGGGCTGTGCCCCGTGTTTGCACCATCACAGGATGTTGTGTTCCGCTCCCCTGCACCCAGTCCTAAGCCCAGCGCCAAGGTTACCTGACTGGGACGCTGGCTCCAGGCTCTGAAAACAGTCTCTGCTTCCCCATAGTTGTTCGTTCTCCGTCTCTGTCACTCAGGTCAACTCTTTAAATCTGTGTTTATTGGTCAGGGTTCATAGATTGTCATGTATGTGATCGATTCACTTGTTTTTCCAAGTCTTTGTTGCAAGAGGATCCGAGGTAGCGTCTACCTAGTCAGCCATCTTGGCCCCCCTCCCTTGAGTTAATTTTTGTATATGGTGTAAAGTAGGGGTTCAAATTCATTTTTGACATGTCGATATCCAGAATTCCCAGCAGCATTTTTTGAAAAGACTATTTTTTCACCATTGAATTGTCTAGGCACGCTTGTTGAAAATCAGTCAACCATAGATGTATTATGGTTTTATTTCTGAACTCTCAATTCTATCCCATTGACAACTAACAGGAAACCCTGGTGACGCAGTGGTTAAGTGTTATTATGGCTGCTAACTAAAAGGTCAGCAGTTTGAATCCACCCGGCACCCTTGGAAATCCTATGGGGCAGTTCTACTCTGTCCTATAAGGTCACTATGAGTCGGAATCGACTCCATTGCAATGGGTTTGTTATTTATTTATTTATTTATTTAGATAACTAACAACATCAGCAATATGCAACAACAGCACCCTATGCTAGTACCACAATGCTTTGATTACTGTAGCTTTTGTAGTGGGTTTTGAAGTGTGACTCCTCCAACTTTCTTCTCTGTCAAGGTATTTTGACTATTCTAGGTCCTGAGTTTCCATATGAATTTTAGAGTCAGCTTGTCAATTTCTACGAAGAAAGAAGCTGGAATTTTTATAGGGATTGCATTGAATCTGCAGATTAATTAAGGAGTAGTATCACCTTAACAATATTCAATTCTTCTAATCCATGAACATGGGATGTCTTTCCATTTATTTAGACCTCTTTAGTTTCTTTCAACTATGTATTGTAGTTTTTAGTGTACAAGTCTTGCACTTTAGGAAAGTTTTATTCCTGGGCATTTTATTCTTTTTGATGCTATTGTAAATGGAATTGTTTTCTTAATTTCATTTCAGGTGTTTTTTTTGTTAATATATAGAAACAACCAATTGTTCATTGCTAGTTTTTACTCTGAAAAATTGCTGAACGTGTTCATTAACCCTAGTGGTTTTTGTATGCATGTATGGATTTCTTCCATCATTCCACAGTCCATCTGTCAGTTTGTCATACTGTCATGTTTTGTGTGTTGCTGTGATGCTGGAAACTATGCCAGTGGTATTTCAAATACCAGCACAGTCACCCATGGTAGATAGGCTTCAGCATAGCTTAGATGAAGATAGTCTAGGAAGAAAGACATGGTAATTTACCTCCAGAAATTAGCCAATGAAAACATTATGAATCACAGATTATTGTCTGAGACTTTGACTTGCTTATTTTGGGCGTGCCATCAGGAGGGACTGATTGCTGGAGAAGGACATTATGTTAGTAAAGTGGAGGGCTAATGAAGGCAAGAGAAATCTTCAAGGAGAGATGAACTGACACAATGTCCACAACAATGGATTCAAATATACCAAAGTTCATGAAGGACCAGCAACGTTTCATTCTGTTATACATGGGATCACCACGAGTAGGAGATGATTTGACAGCAACCAACACAACAATGGATTTCTTAGAATTTTCTATATTCAAAATCTTTTCATCTCTAAATACAGATGACTTTACTTCTTTTTTTCCTATATGGATGCCTTTTATTTCTTTCCCTTGCCTAATTGCCCTGGCTACCCAGTGCCGTCGAGTCGATTCTGACTCATAGCGACCCTATAGGACAGGGTAGAACTGCCCCACAGAGTTTCCAAGGAGCGCCTGGCAGATTCAAACTGCCGACCCTCTGGTTAGCAGCTGTAGCACTTGACCACTACGCCACCCGGGTTTCCCCTAACAGCTAGAAATAAAAACTCAGGATATCGATTCTCACCACTTTTCTTCATCATTGTATTTTAGGTTCTAGGGGAATTGCCCTAGCTACAACCTAAAATACAATGATGAAGAAAAGTGGTGAGAATCGATATCCTGAGTTTTTATTTCTAGCTGTTAGGGGGAAAGATTCCATTTTTCAGCACTAGGTTTTATGGTTTAATTGGGAAGGTGACGTTCTTCTTATACAAAGAATATACAAACTCATATAAATTTCTCTAATCATTTGTCCTGTTTTGTGCTATCTTTTACATCTCTGAAATTTATTTTTATTATTATGTTAAGTAGACACCACTTTTTTTTTTTAAACAAATAGATACCAGATTATTCCAGCCCCCTTAGTTAAATTAAACCCATTCTTTTCCCACTCAGTTCTGATTATCATTTTTAAAAATATTCATTTGGGATTAGGGGGGGCCAAGATGGCGGACTAGGTGGACGCTCCCGCGGATCCCTCTTGCAACAAAGACTCGGAAAAACAAGGGAATCGATCACATACATAACAATCTATGAACTCTGAACAACAAGCACAGACTTAGAGACGGAGGACGAACAAATACGGGCAGACAGCGACTGTTTTCAGAACTAGGAGCCAGCGCACCAGGCAGGTGACCTTCGGAGCTCGATCTGGGGCAGAGCCCAGGGGGGCAGACCGCACAGAAAGGGGGCCCACCCCTTCCCCCCCGAACCCATCCCGGGAGGAAGCCTAGTAGGTTAGCGCGGGCGGCATAGGGGCGCAGCCGGAGGGAGAAACACCCGGGAGGCAGTGACTGATCTGAGAGGGGGGAGAACAGCCTCCCAGCTGGGGTGCCGTCCCGCCGGGAGTTAGGCGAGAAGCCGACGGGGCGCGCGCGCGCGCGGGGGGGTCAGCTGTGTTTCCCTGGAGTGACCCCAGGGCGGGGCCCACGCGTTCGTGCGGGAGGACGCGCACCCAGTCCCGCGTGTGGCACGGCACACCAGAGGGAGAAATCCACGGAGGTGTCTGGTCTCAAAACAGGGAAAGCAGCATCCCAGACGGGGAGCCATTCCGCTGCGATCTGGGCACGCGCGCGCGCGGGCGGGGCATGAGCGCGGGGTCCATTTTTATTACCCTGAATTGACCCAGGGGGCGGGACCACCTGGTCGTGCGAGTGACGCCCTCCCAGTTTGCGCGAGAGGTGTGGCACACCGGAAGGAGAAGTCCCCGGGAGGAACTAATTGGTCCCAAAGCGCAGAAAGTAGCGTCCCAGACAGGGTGCCGTCTTGCCGGGGCTTGGGCGCGCGCACGAGCGGGGCGTGAGCGTGGAGTCCATTTTTATTGCCCTGAATTGACCCAGGGGGCAGGCCCACCTGGCCGTGCGGAGGAACTGATTGGTCCCGAAGCGCAGAAAGTAGCGTCTCAGACGGGGTGCCGCCCTGCTGAGGCTTGGGCGTGCGCACGAGCGGGGCGTGAGCGCGGAGTCCATTTTTATCGCCCTGAATTGACCCAGGGGGCGGGCCCACCTGGCCGTGCGGAGGAACTGATTGGTCCCGAAGCGCAGAAAGTAGCGTCCCAGATTGGGTGCCGTCCTGCCGGGGCTTGGGCGCGCGCACGAGCGGGGCGTGAGCACGGAGTCCATTTTTATTGCCCTGAATTGACCCAGGGGGCGGGCCCACCTGGCCGTGCAGGTGACGCCAACCCAGTTCGCGCGAGAGGTGTGGCGCTCCGGAAGGAGAAGTCCCGGGGAGGAAGTGACTGGTTCCCGAACAGGGAAAGCAGCGTCTCAACCCGGAAGTCATCCCGCTGGGATTTGGGCGCGCGCACAGGCGGGGCGTGACCGCGGGATCTAATTATAATCGCCTGAATAGACCCTGGGGGCGAGCCCACCCGTTCGTGCGGGAAACGCCCACCCAGTGCCCACGAGCGGTGCCGCGCACCGGAGGAAGTCCCCAGGAGGAAGGGACTGGTTTCCGAGCAAGGAAAGCAGTGTCCTAGCCAGGGACCTGTCCAGCCCGGATTTTGGCGAACGGGGGCGGAGCGTGAACGTGGTGTTCAGCTCTATATTCTGTGGTGCTACACTCCTAGCTCTCAGATCCCTCCCCCACCCTCCCCAGGCGACCCCATTAACATCCGAATACCCGGAGCCAGAGACAGAATTCAGATAGGGATCTGACTGCATTTTTTTTAGCTGACTACTTGGAAAATCTAGTTTCCCAGTGATGGCTCGGAGACAGCAGTCCATATCAAACCACGTAAAGAAACAGACCATGACAGCTTCTCCAACCCCCCCAAACAAAAGAGTCAAAATCTTTCCCAAATGAAGATACAATCCTGGAATTATCAGATACAGAATATAAAAAACTAATTTACAGAATGCTTAAAGATATCACAAATGAAATTAGGATAAATGCAGAAAAAGCCAAGGAACACACTGATAAAACTGTTGAAGAACTCAAAAAGATTATTCAAGAACATAGTGGAAAAATTAACAAGTTGCAAGAATCCATAGAGAGACAGCATGTAGAAATCCAAAAGATGAACAATAAAATTACAGAATTTGACAACGCAATAGAAAGTCAGAGGAGCAGACTCGAGCAACTAGAATGTAGACTGGGACTTCTGGAGGACCAGGGAAACAACACCAACATAGCTGGAAAAAAATCAGATAAAAGAATTAAAAAAAATGAAGAAACCCTAAGAATCATGTGGGACTCTATGAAGAAGGATAACTTACGAGTAATTGGAGTCCCAGAACAGGGAGGGGGGACAGAAAACACAGAGAAAATAGTTGAAGAACTCCTGACACAAAACTTCCCTGACATCATGAAAGAAGAAAGGATATCTATCCAAGATGCTCATCGAACCCCATTTAAGATTGATCCAAAAAGAAAAACACCAAGACATATCATCATCAAACTTGCCAAAACCAAAGACAAACAGAAAATTTTAAAAGCAGCCAGGGAGAAAAGAAAGGTTTCCTTCAAGGGAGAATCAATAAGAATAAGTCCAGACTACTCAGCAGAAACCATGCAGGCAAGAAGGGAATGGGACGACGTATACAGAGCACTGAACGAGAAAAACTGCCAACCAAGGATCATATATTCAGCAAAACTCTCTCTGAAATATGAAGGAGAAATTAAGATATTTACAGATAAACACAAGTTTAGAGAATTTGCAAAAACTAAACCAAGACTGCAAGAAATGCTAAAGGAGATTGTTTGGCCTGATGACCAATAATATCAGGTACCAGCACAATACAAGGTCACAAAACAGAACGTCCTGATATCAACGCAACTAAAACAGGGAAAGCACAAAAACAAACAAATTAAGACTAATTCTAAAAAATAAATAAATAAACAAAATAATACACACAACAGGAAATCATGGAAATCAATAGATAAACGATCAAAATAATCAAAAAGAGGGACTAAATATAGGAGGCATTGAACTGCCAGATGGAGAGTGATACAAGGCGAAATAGAAGGATACAAGTTAGGTTTTTACTTAGAAAAATAGGGGTAAATAAAAAGGTAACCACAAAAAGGAATATCAATTCCATAACTCAAGAAAAAAGCCAAGAAAAATGTAACGACTCAATAAACACAAAGTTAAACATTATGAAAATGAGGATCTCACAAGCTACTAAGAAAAACGTCTCAGCACAAAAAAGCATGTGGAAAAATGAAATGGCCAACAACACACATGAAAAGGCATCAAAATGACAGCACTAAAAACTTACTTATCTATAATTACGCTGAATGTAAATGGACTAAATGCACCAATAAAGAGACAGAGAGTCACGGACTGGATAAAAAAACACGATCCATCTATATGCTGCCTACAAGAGACACACCTTAGACTTAGAGACAAAAACAAACTAAAACTCAAAGGATGGAAAAAAATATATCAAGCAAACAATAAGCAAAAAAGAAGAGGAGTAGCAATATTAATTTCTGACAAAATAGACTTTAGACTTAAATCCGCCACAAAGGATAAAGAAGGACACTATATAATGATAAAAGGGACAATTGATCAGGAAGACATAACCATATTAAATATTTACGCACCTAATGACAGGGCTGCAAGATACATAAATCAAATTTTAACAGAATTGAAAAGTGAGATAGACACCTCCACATATATAGTAGGAGACTTCAACACACCACTTTCGGAGAAGGACAGGACATCCAGTAAGAAGCTCAATAGAGACACGGAAGACCTACTCACAACAATCAACCAACTTGACCTCATTGACTTATACAGAACTCTCCACCCAACTGCTGCAAAATATACTTTTTTTTCTAGCGCACATGGAACATTCTCTAGAATAGACCACATATTAGGGCATAAAACAAATCTTTGCAGAATCCAAAACATTGCAATATTACAAAGCATCTTCTCAGACCACAAGGCAATGAAACTAGAAATCAATAACAGAAAAACTAGGGAAAAGAAATCAAATACTTGGAAAATGAACAATACCCTCCTGAAAAAAGACTGGGTTATAGAAGACATCAAGGAGGGAATAAGGAAATTCTTAGAAAGCAACGAGAATGAAAATACTTCCTATCAAAACCTCTGGGACACAGCAAAAGCAGTGCTCAGAGGCCAATTTATATCGATAAATGCACACATACAAAAAGAAGAAAGAGCCAAAATCAGAGAACTGTCCCGACAACTTGAGCAAATAGAAAGTGAGCAACAAAAGAATCCATCAGGCACCCGAAGAAAACAAATAATAAAAATTAGAGCTGAACTAAATGAATTAGAGAACAGAAAACAATTGAAAGAATTAACAAAGCCAAAAGCTGGTTCTTTGAAAAAATTAACAAAATTGATAAACCATTGGCTAGACTGACTAAAGAAAAACAGGAAAGGAAACAAATAACCCGAATAAGAAACGAGAAGGACCACATCACAACAGAACCAAATGAAATCAAAAGAATCATATCAGATTACTACATAAAATTGTACTCTAACAAATTTGAAAACCTAGAAGAAATGGATAAATTCTTGGAACAACACTACTTACCTAAACTAACACATTCAGAAGTAGAACAACTAAATAGACCCATAACAAAAAAAGAGATTGAAACGGTAATCAAAAAACTTCCAACAAAAAAAAGTCCTGGCCCAGATGGCTTCACTGCAGAGTTCTACCAAACCTTCAGAGAAGACTTAACACCATTACTATTGAAGGTATTTCAAAGTATAGAAAAAGACGGAATACTACCCAACTCATTCTATGAAGCTACCATCTCCCTGATACCAAAACCAGGTAAAGACATTACAAAAAAAGAAAATTTTAGACCTATATCCCTCATGAACATAGATGCAAAAATCCTTAATAAAATTCTAGCCAATAGAATCCAACAACACATCAAAAAAATAATTCACCCTGATCAAGTGGGATTTATACCAGGTATGCAAGGCTGGTTTAATATCAGAAAAACCATTAATGTAATCCATCACATAAATAAAACAAAAGACAAAAACCACATGATCTTATCAATTGATGCAGAAAAGGCATTTGACAAAGTCCAACACCCATTTATGATAAAAACTCTCACCAAAATAGGAATTGAAGGAAAATTCCTCAACATAATAAAGGGCATATATGCAAAGCCAACGGCCAATATCACTCTAAATGGAGAGAACCTGAAAGCATTTCCCTTGAGAACGGGAACCAGACAAGGATGCCCTTTATCACCGCTCTTATTCAACATCGTACTTGAAGTCCTAGCCAGGGCAATTAGGCTAGACAAAGAAATAAAGGGTATCCAGATTGGTAAGGAGGAAGTAAAGCTATCACTATTTGCAGATGACATGATCGTATACATGGAAAACCCGAAGAAATCCTCCAGAAAACTACTGAAACTAATAGAAGAGTTTGGAAGAGTCTCAGGATATAAAATAAACATACAAAAATCACTTGGATTCCTCTACATCAACAAAAAGGACACCGAAGAGGAAATAACCAAATCAATACCATTCACAGTAGCCCCCAAGAAGATAAAATACTTAGGAATAAATCTTACCAAGGATGTAAAAGACCTATACAAAGAAAACTATAAAACTCTGCTACAAGAAATTCAAAAGGACACGCTTAAATGGAAAAACATACCCTGCTCATGGATGGGAAGACTCAACATAGTAAAAATGTCTATTCTACCAAAAGCCATTTATACATACAACGCACTTCCAATCCAAATACCAATGTCATACTTTAAGGGAATAGAGTAACAAATCACTAATTTCATATGGAAAGGAAAGAACCCCCGGATAAGCAAAACATTACTGAAAAAGAAGAAGAAAGTGGGAGGCCTCACCCTACCTGATTTCAGAACCTATTATATAGCTACAGTAGTCAAAACAGCCTGGTACTGGTACAACAACAGGCACATAGACCAATGGAACAGAATTGAGAATCCAGATATAAATCCATCCACGTATGAGCAGCTGATATTTGACAAAGGACCAGTGTCAGTCAATTGGGGAAATAATAGTCTTTTTAACAAATGGTGCTGGCATACCTGGATATCCATTTGCAAAAGAATGAAACAGGACCCATACCTCACACCATGCACAAAAACTAACTCCAAGTGGATCAAAGACCTAAACATAAAGACTAAAACGATAAAAATCTTGGAAGAAAAAATAGGATCTACCCTAGGAGCCCTAATACAGGGCATAAACAGAATACAAAACATTACCAAAAATGATGAAGAGAAACCCGATAACTGGGAGCTCCTAAAAATCAAACACCTATGCTCATCTAAAGACTTCACCAAAAGAGTAAAAAGACCACCTACAGACTGGGAAAGAATATTCAGCTATGACATCTCAGACCAGCGCCTGATCTCTAAAATCTACATGATTCTGTCAAAACTCAACCACAAAAAGACAAACAACCCAATCAAGAAGTGGGCAAAGGATATGAACACACATTTCACTAAGGAAGATATTCAGGCAGCCAACAGATACATGAGAAAATGCTCTCGATCATTAGTCATTAGAGAAATGCAAATTAAAACTACGATGAGATTCCATCTGACACCAACTAGACTGGCATTAATTCAAAAAACACAAAATAATAAATGTTGGAGAGGCTGCGGAGAGACTGGAACTCTCATACACTGCTGGTGGGATTGTAAAATGGTACAACCACTTTGGAAATCCATCTGGCGTTATCTTAAACAGTTAGAAATAGAACTACCATACAACCCAGAAATCCCACTCCTCGGAATATACCCTAAAAATACAAGACCCTTCACACAAACAGATATATGCACACCCATGTTTATTGCAGCTCTGTTTACAATAGCAAAAAGCTGGAAGCAACCAAGATGTCCATCAACGGACGAATGGGTAAATAAATTGTGGTATATTCACACAATGGAATACTACGCATCGATAAAGAACAGTGACGAATCTCTGAAACATTTCATAACATGGAGGAATCTGGAAGGCATTATGCTGAGCGAAATGAGTCAGTTGCAAAAGGACAAATATTGTATAAGACCACTATTATAAGATCTTGAGAAATAGAAAAAACGGAAAAGAACACATACTTTTGTGGTTACAAAGGGGGGAGGGAGGGAGGGAGGGAGGGAGGGAGGGAGGGAGGGAGAGGGCTTTTTATTGATCAATCTGTAGATGGGAACTGCTTTGGGTGAAGGGAAAGACAACACTCAAAACAAGGAAGTTCAGCCTAATTGGACAGGATTAAAAGTAAAGAGGTTTCCGAGATAAAATGAAAGCTTCAAAGGATAGCGAAGCAGGGGCTGGGGTCTGGGGAACTTGGTTTGAGAGGACTTCTAAATCAATGGGCAAAACAATTCTATTATGAAAACACTCTGCATCCCACTTTGAATTGTGGCACCTGGGGTCCTAAATGCCAACAAGCAGCCATCTAAAATACATTAATTGGTCTCAACCCACCGGGAGCAAAGACAAAGGAAGAACACCAAGGTCACACGACAACTAAGAACCCAAGAGACAGAAAGGGCCACTTGAACCAGAGACCTACAATATCCTGAGACCAGAAGAACAAGTTGGTGCCCGGCCACAATCGATGTCTGCCCTGTCAGGGAACACAACAGACAACTCCTGAGGGAGCGGGAGACCAATGGGATGCAGACCCCAAATTCTCATTAAAAGACCACACCTAATGGTATGATTGCGACTAGAGGAATCCCAGATACAATGCTCCCCAGAACTTCTGATGGCACAGGACAGGAACCATCCCCGAAGACAAATCATCAGGCATGAAAAGGACTGGTCAGTGGGGGGGAGAGAGATACTGATGAAGAGTGAGCTAATTAAATCAGGTGGACACGGGAGAGTGTGTTGGCAACTCTTGACTGGAGGGGGGATGGGAAGATAGAGAGAGAGGGAAGAAGGTAAAATTGGCACGAAACGAGAGACTGTAAGGGCTGACTCAATAGGGGGAGAGCAAGTGGGAGAAGGGAGTAAGATGTATGTAAACCTACATGTGACAGACTGATTGGAATGGTAAATGTTCCCTTGAAGCTTAATAAAAATTTAAAAAAAAAAAAATATTCATTTGGATCTGTTTCTGGGCTCTAGTTTTTCCCCTGACCTTTATCTATTACAATACCCAAAATAAATACTGCTTTGATACAATGGTATTATAGGATGTTTTGATATTTGGTGGCATGTTTCCAACATTTGTATTTTCTGTATCTCTCTTGTCTACTCCCACATATCTTTTTCTTCCATTAAACTTGATTTTGTCTGTCAAAAAAGAATTGGGAAGAACTGATATTACATGAGATTAAGTTTTTCATATTACTCTTTTCATATTATGGGTCTTGATTTGTGCATTTTAATAGAAGTTTATATTGGGGTTTGTCTTAGTTATCTAGTGCTGCTATAACAGAAATACCACAAGTGGATGGCTTTAACAAAGAGTTTATTCTCTCACAGACCAGTAAGCCTGAAGTCCGAATTCAGGGCGCCAGATCCAGGGAAGACCTTCTCTCTCCATTGGCTCTTGAGGAAGGTCCTCATCATCAGTCTTCCCTTGGTCTGGGAGCATTTCAGTGCAGGAAACTCAGGGTCCAAAAGACACGCTTTGCTCCCAGCACTGCTTTCTTGGTGATATGAGGTCCCCATGTTTCTCTGCTCGTTTCTGTCTTTTATATCTTAACAGAGATTGGCTTAAGACACTACCTAATTGTTACAGGACACGGCTTCCCAGCTCAGGACTAAGCCCTCCTTAGGTTCTTACCTTCTTCTGACCAAGAATGACCAGAAGAGGCTCAGAGGTTCCACATGAACAAAAGTTTATTAGGAAAACGCTCATGAGGGAGAGATGGAGAGGGATTTTCACCTTTGCTAGCCTCCAGTCTCTCTCTGAACGAAGGATTTCTTAGGGCTTATAAAAAAAAATAAAAGACATTATCTTTATTCATTAGATGGTAGAGATTTCTAGGAGAAGGGGAGTGATAATGAAAATCAAATGCGCACACAGTTGGAATTCATGATGGATTTCCTCACAGAGGTTGCTGGAACTAAGATGTAGTCTGTCACAAAGGCTGCTGGGATGTCAAACAGGACTTATTCTGGGTTGTTGCACATGCATGATGTCTCTGGATCCTGATTCGAGTCCCAGCAAGGGATTTTTGTCCATGATTATCTCATATGGAAGGTCATTCATAGGTTACCTTGATTTTTACTGTGCGTCCTCTGCACCTGGTGGGGGACTTGAAAAACAACTCAGGAGGGTTATCAGTAATTTATAGCTGGTCAAGCATGTAGGGATAGGAAATACGGCCCCTTATCTTGCCTAAGCACCTAGTTTGTTAGTCACAAGTAGTGCTCAAGTGCCAGCAGTAAAAGTATGTAAAGTAAAAGTGGTGGTCTGCACTTAGGTTTAGATTCCAAGAATACTTAATCAGAGTTTGTTTAATTATAGCCAGCCTGATCTCTTGCCTGTCTCATAATCTTGTAGACCTCATCAATATAAGTGCCACTAATCCATCTTATTACATCATAGTGATAGGATTTACAACATATAGGAAGATCACATAAAATGGTGGACAATCACATAATACTGAGAATCATGGCCCAGATAAGTTGACATATTTTGGGGTGACACAATTCAATCCATGACAGGGTTGAATAAAAAAAAAAATAGATCCTCCCTATTTTTGTTGAACTTATTCCAAAATATTTTATATTTTGACAATATTGTTAAAGAATTGTTCCTGTATTTGTTTTTAACAGATTAGTTTAATAAACAATAGCTGTTAATTTCATTATGCTTATATCTAGCCATTTTACCAAAATCCTTGTTTATAGTTTTAAATAGAATCTTATGTTTCCCTAGATTTTCAATAATATTTAAAGTTAGTGATGATTTTCTTTTTTTTTTTTCTTCCATACTATAATACTGGTAATAAAAGATAATCTGATTTCATTCCTGAGTTCCTTGAATTTACAAGCAGTATTTCATGATTTATTTTTATATTTGCCTTTGGTTGGTTGTATTATATTTGAGTAGTCTATTCTTGTATTAGTTAAAATATTATGGAAATTTGGTCCTGAACTTATCAAATGGCTGTTTTGTAGAGTGTTGTCACATTCATGTTATTTTCTACTTATAAACTGATGATATGATGAATTAGAAGCACTAGTGGTGTAGTGGTTAAGAGCTTACCTGCTAACCAAAAGGTCGGCGGTTCAAATCTACCAGCAGCTCCTTGGAAACCCTATGGGGGCAGTTCTACTCTGTCCTGTAGGATCACTATGAGTCGAAATTGACTCAACAGAAACATATGATCAATTACGGTTTAGAATTTTGTAAAGTTTATAAATTCTTACATAACTAAATTACATTCTATTTTATCATGATGTATTCACTTGAACACTTGATTTGGTATGTTTTATTCAGAAATAGGCATAGTTTTCATAATGGAAACAGCTTATGATATTATTTAAAACTATTTTAATAAATTTTAAGTTATGGTTACTGCATAAAGTCAAATGTAATAAATTTCTCACTTTATAGAAGGAGAGAAAACACCACAATTCATTTATTTTACTTTTTTTTTTTTTTTTTCCTAGTTAGAGGAGTTAAAAAGATTTTATGATCAACTAACCTGGAAGAGAAAAAGTTATGAAAAGGAATATATAGATGCACTCAATACTTTTTATGCCACGGTAAGTTGTCCTTACCCTGCTTACTTACTAGAGCTTCATTCCCTGTTCCCAAATATCAGCTCATGCAACTAAAAATAATTTCATTATTATCTCTTTTTATCCCTTCTGGAAAAACAAACAAAAATACAGATAAACATGTATAAATGATTCTTTCTTTCTTTTCTTCTTTGAAGAAAACTACATGGGACATTGAGCTTTCTAATGTTTCAAAAGATTTTTCAGATATTTCAAAAGCGTATGATCAATTGTTGGAAGAAAATAAAAAAGTTGAGATGGATATCGAACTCTTAATAGATCGTATCAATGAAAGGTAATTCTGCAAATGGAATTTTTATTCTTATATAGCATATCTAATATGTTAAATATAATAAACCTCTCCAATTTGTGTCCTTGTGATGATATGGTGACATTTTTGTTTTACAGTTAGCTTAAATGTTGACTCTATTTCAAATTTGGCTCTTTGTTCACTCTGAACCCTTTTAGGAAAATCATAATAGTGAAAAAAAAAAAAAGATCTTATAAGGATTTTTCTACTCACTCTCCTCACCCCCTGTTTGACATATGCTTTTAAACTCTAAGACACATTAAACTTAAAATATCTCTATTCAAGCTCATGGTTTTCTTCAGTTTGCTCCTAATCCTTTCCCCAAACTATTAAACTAGTTTTCTAGCTATGAAATCTGTAAGTTTTCTTGATCCTCCTTCTATCTCAACTTGCATATTCAACAAACATCAACAAGAAATGTTTTACCTACTAAATATATTTTTTTATTCTTCATAATGCCAAACAGGTTTTTTGTTTTTCCTTGAATGGAATTAGATTAATTTTGTTTTATTGAGGTGAGTTCCACATGATATAAGATTAACCGTTTTGAAGTGAACAATTCAGTGGCGTTTAGTACTTGGGACATATTGTCTAATCACGACCTCTGTATGGTCGAACCATGATTTATGTAATAATTACTCTAATTTGTATATTTGGGTTGTTTTTATTTTTACCACTTGTTATAGATAATGCTGTAGTGACTTTGTTGTTCAGAAATCATTCTTGGCATCATGACATTTTAAAATTTAAAATAGATTTATGGAAATGGATTTGCTGTAGTATTTTTAAAACTCCTAATACATGTCTAAAAACTACTTCACAGAAAGACTGTACCATTTACTGCGGCTGAGCAATACACGAGCTTTTCCTCTCATGCACCTGTGTAACATTGAATCCTGTACCATATTTTTACCCAAATAATGCATGCCTTCTGTTTATTTGCCAGCTGTGCCCTCACCCTGTGAGGTATTTTCATAAGTGCTGTTATGCCAATTTTTGTTTTTTTTTACATATTGCTGCAAAAACAAATGAGCATAGTGTGCTTATGAAAATACCTCACAGGTGGGGGGGAGGGCACGGTTGGCAAGCAAGCGTAGAAGATGCATGCTATTTGCATAAAAATACAGTAGTTATTAAAAAGTCTCTTCTAACTTGATAAATGAAAAAAAAATGTAGTCTCAATATTGTTTTGAATTCCATTTCTTTGATTTCTAGTGAGGCTGAATTTTTATACGTATTCTTTTGGTTTTTACTTTTCCGAAATTTTTCTTATGGATGTCCAGGGAAGAAAGAAATAAGGAACTTGAGGTTCAAGGTAGCAAAGTGACTTTTATGAAGTCCAACAGATACTAAGTAGCAGAGTTGGAACTTGAAACCTGCCTTTCTAAATTCGGATGCAGAATTTTCCCCCTCTTCTCATCTTTTAAAATTTAATCTGACTTCAGTTCAACTGACATTTAGTGAATGTTCAGATATGCTTGATACATTAAGTCCAATAATAACAACCCCCAAATAGTAGACTTGACATTAAAATAGCATTTTTATCAGGATACAGGTTAGATGGTGATAATCTTGTCTGTGCTTTCCTCTATTTCTTAGAAATCAGAAATTTTGTCAAGTAGAAATTTTGTGGGATATAACACCAGGTCATATAAGGGTATAATGAAGTTTTCGCAGTACCTGATGGAGCAGAATCAAGAAATATAATCAATGGTCTCTATAGACTCTCTCCACTAACCTAAACAGTTTGGTTGGTCATGAAATAGGAAGATTGTTTTTTTTTCCCTCATATAAACCACTTTTAAACCACTAATATCAACTTAGAAAATGTGAAGGAAAAATGTCATTCTTTGCAAAATGAAACCCAAATACAACTTTAAAAACAAAGGAAATAAGAACCCAATATGAATAAAGCACCGAATATGATTGAAATATATTTTAAAAATGAATACATGGAGGGACTTATCAAAATGTTGAATATGACCTAATGATGTGAAAAATGTCAAATTCTTACCAGATAAACTAAAATCTTTATTGTGGTTATAACTAAATTCCTAATGTAATATTATTTATAATTTAATAAAATGAATATCATGTGAAAGTAGCCACGGTAATTTTAAAATAATAATTCATAGGAATAACTAGTTCTATGATATATTTAAAAATATATATATATGAAAAAGATATGTAATTTTTAAACTCTGTGGTATTGGCCAAAGTGTATGCAGCCAGGTAATTGAAACATATCACTTGATACTAACAGCAATCAATTAAAATCAATTAGAAATTTAAAAAAATTTAAAAGGTACCACTTACTAAATGATTTCAAAGCATCAAATTTCAAGGATTAAAATAAGGCGATGTGTAATACCTCTACACAAAAAACTGCAAAGTATTATTAAGAAAAAATTATAAAAATATCTAAATCTAGGGGGGACAATCCATTGACCATGGGTTGAAACATTCAATATTGCAAAGTTGCCTGTTTTCCTCGAATTGCTCTATAGATTCATGAAATCGCAAACAAAATTCAACAAAGCTTGTGTTTGCATGTGTGTATATGTGTATGTATAAACTGAAAAGCTTATTCTAAAATATATATGGAAAATCAAAGAAGCAAAATATTTAAAATGGTATAGAAGAACTAAGCTTTTTACTTGTCTAAACTTATGATAAAGTTTAATGTATAAGATGACTTGGAATTGGTGCAAGGATAATAAATAAATAAAAAAAAAAATTTTTTTTTTTTTTTTTTTAAATAGACCAGTGGAATTAAGTAGAGAGTCCAGAATCAGACTGACGCATATAGATCACTTGATTTGTGATAAATGTGCCCTGCAGTGCAGTGGAAAATGAATGGTCTTTCTATTAGCTCTATAGAAAAACTAAATCTTTAACCATACCTTTTTTCACAATGTACAAAAATCCATTTTTTAATAAAGTGTAGATGTAAATGTGAAAATTAAAAAAAAATTTAACAGGAAACAGGAAAATATCTTCATGAACATGAATAAAGCAACATTTTCTTAAACAAAACAAAAATATCATCATAAAAAAAACTGACGAGTTAGACTACTGTATTTTTATGCAAATAATGCTACTTTCACCTGATATTCATTTTGGAAATTTTGTCAAGTAGAAATTTTGTGGCTATGTTATAACACCAACTCATGTAACAGTATAATGAAGTTTCCCCAATACCTGATGGAACAGAATCAAGAAATATAATCAATGGTCTCTATAGAATCTCTCCACTAAACCTAAACAGTTTAGTTGGTCATGAAATAGAAAGGAATATCATAATTTTTTTTTCTTATGAAGCACTAATATCAACTTAGAAAATGTAAGGGAAAAATCTCATACTTTACAAAATGAAATCAAATGCAATTAAAAAAAACAAAGAAAAAGGAAATAGGAACCGTCTATGAATAAAACACTAAATATGCTTGAAACATATTTTGAAAATGAATAAATGGAGGGAGTGATTGGCAAAGAAATGTAGAAGGTGCGTGTTATCTGTGTAAAAATACTATACAGTAAAGTTCATAACTTGTGTTCATCAAAAGACATTATAAAAAAAAAATCCAATAAAATAGGGCAAAAGAATTGAAGTGTCACCTCACAGAAGAGGATGTCCAAATGTACAATAATCAGTTCTAGTTACTGAGGAAACATAAATTAAAACACCAATGAGATACCACTACACAGCCGTCAGAATGGCTAGAATGCAAAGATATTAATACCTTAGATATTGGCCAGGATGGTGGAGCAACTGGAATGCTTTCATACACTGCCAGTGGGAGTGGAATCTTGTACAACAATGTTGAAAAATATTTTAGCACTATCTACTAAAGAGTTAAATATAATATATTCTGTTCCCAGGTGTATAGGCAACAGTAACTCATATACATGTACATCAAAAATCAGTTACAAGAATGTTCATAGTAGCACGATTTTAACAGCCACAAACTGGAAAATACTTAAATGAACGTCATTAGTAGAATGAATAAGCAAAACATAATACATCGATATGAAGTAATACTGTTCAGCAATAAGAATGCCCAGCTGCCTACAACAACATAGATGAATCTCACAAACATAATATTGAGCAAAACAAGACAAAATAAAAGTTTATACTATGTGATCCTGTTCAAAAACAGACAAAACTTTATCATGGTGATAGAGGTCGAGACTGTATTTCCTCTGGGAGGCTGGGAGAGCACAGCTAGTTGCTTCTGCTGGCAGTGTTCAATTGCTTTATCTGAATGAGAGCAGTGCTGATACATTTATTGAGCTGTCATTATAGGGTCAATATGAGTCGAAATCGACTTGACAGCAATGGGTATTTCTTAATTTGCATACTCTTCTGTATAAAAGTTGTAAAAAAACAAAAGTTGTACTTCAGTAATATTTTATTTTAAAACAGACATTAAATTACATAAGATTGTTAATTGTCACAATTAAATAGATTCAATTATTTATCAATCTTTTATTGACTTCATATTATATGCAGACATTAAAGCAGGTGTTAAAGTTTCATTGCGATATAAGGGAAAGTCTATCTTCAATAAGCCTTTAAGTAAACAAATACTTCTTAAAGAAGCTGTACTTTCTTAGGAGCCTAGTAAGTGTTATAATGGAGGAAGGAAAGGCTTCAGCTATCAGGAGGTTCTGGAACTGCATTTGATTTTAGCCATTATGACTATGATTATCTGTTTTTTTTTTTTTTTTTGCAGTCATTTATATGTATTCCTATGTGTAGTTTGCCTTCTATGAGAGTCTCAGATTTTATTGAATTATTTTTCCTCTTAGGAATAATATGATCTTAGTGGTAATCTTACATATGAATTTAAAAAAGAGGAAATATGCAGTTGTTTTTTTTTTTTTTCCGTGACTATACTCCCACTCGCTTACAACTATATGCAAATAAGACCTGTGCATATTTTCCTCTCATTTTTGGATGCTGAAGGACTAAACTGGTGCCTGACATATTATTGGTGTACAAGACTGTTTGTCTAATAATATTTTTTATAGAAATACTCCTTTGTAGTACGGTATAACATGTCACATTACATTAACCAGTTGCCACTGAGTTGACCCCAACTCATGGGAACCCCACGTGTGTCAGAATAGAACTGCACTCCACCAGGTTTTCAAGGCTGTGATCTTTTGGAAGTAGATCGCCAAGTCTTTCTGCCAAGGCAGTTCTGGGTGAATTCAAACCAACAAACTTTTGTATAGTAATAAAGCGTGTTTACTGTTTGTACCACCCTATTAATGGAGCCCTGGTGTCACAGTGGTTAAGCGTTTGGCTGTTAACCAAAAGGTAGGCGGTTGGAATTCACCAGCAGCTCCTTAGAAACCCTGTGGCACAGTTCTACTCTGTTCTATAGGGTCGATAAGAGTCGGAATTGACTCAGTGGCAACAGGTTTGTTTTTTTATTACTACACTATAAATGTTGATATTTATATTATAAATAATATGAATATTAATAGTTTTTTTAATCATTTGGTGATTAGTCTAAGAACTAGCTTCCTCTTTATTTTTACTTTTTGCAAAATATACCTCTAAATAGCAATTTTATAACTTTATAATTATGGCTGATTAATATTACAACTTTGTACTAATGACTAGCTTTATCTGTAATGTATATATTTAAAGAAAACTTAGACGTAAAAGCAAATGTGTGTGTGTGCTTGACCTGACTGTCTGCTCTGTCCTTAGCACTACTTTAAGTGCTGTGGATAAGTTTACCAGAAGATAATAGTAATAGACATAAATACATATTTAAACCTAAATTATATATATTGCATATTTTTTTAAAGTTCAGTTACTGATACTTTTGTGAAGGAGATAATGAGGTAGAGAGCCACTGGAGTGGGGGAGAATTGGGGTTCTGCTTTAGCAAGGGCGATCAAGGCATGCTTCTCTCTAAGAAGGTAACATTGGAGCTGAGACTTGAATGAAGAAGAGGTGTCAGCCATGAGCAGGCCTGGGCAAGAGCATTCCAAACAGAAGGAATAGAAAGTGCAAAAAGTTTCAGATGGGTAAAAATTCTGTGTTTTAAAAACATAAAGGAGCTTAGTGCTTCTGGAAATTGTGTTTGAGTGGGGCAATTCAGAGAGACAATTTTGGCAAGGCAGACAGGGCTCAGATCTTTCAAGGCTGTAAGCAGACTGTGAAAAGACATATGGACTTCAATCATTTATAAAATCTTACATTTTAGAAAGATAACTTGGATTGCTTAATGAAGGGTGGGCATATAAGAAGTTAGGTTATTTTGGTAGTTCAGAAAAATTATAACAATGTTGACATAGACCAGGGTTTTTGTAGTAGAAATAGTAAGAAATAGCTGATCTTCAGATCTATGTTGGAGGGTGTGCCAGCAGGACTTTTTGATAGATGGGAAAGCTTTAGAGCCCAGGGATGAAGAGGGTACCAGACACAAATTTGGAGTCATAAAATTAAATCATCAGACAGGCTGGTGTCAGAAAAAAGAGTGTAGATAGAAAAGTGATGAGCATTTACATTTTCTGCAATATAGATAACAAAAAATGTGTGAACTCTTTTGTGACAAAACACAAATGTCCTGTATATGGAAACATGTATAGGACGCGCATCTCTTAGATGCAGCGCTGTGCTTACAGCTGGGTAAATGCCTAGGGGCTGATGATAAAAGGTAACTGAACAGTTACATGCTGAATTCCCTGCTGATCTTTGGCTGGCCTGAAAATACTTGAGTGGTCTTCCTGAACTTCGTGAAGAAGGGAATGAAGTTTTCATCCATGGGCCATGAACTTGTGCAAGTGAAGGTGCTGGATAAAGTAAGGATATTTGGAATGATGGACCAGAAAAACTACACCCATAAGCAAAGGCAGAGACAAGAACTGGGATCTGGGGGAGGAAAAAAAAGAACATTCCAGTCTGGCCTCTTTTCACATAGGTTTGATGTTTTGATTTACACTATCTGTGTGATCTTGGAAGGCCCTAACCAAGAAATTATCATAAAAAAGTGATCCTACTCTGCTCAAATGAGCTCCAGAAAGAATTAAACTCCAGACAGAGGTCACACAAGATTCCCACAGAAAGAGTGTCTTAGTCATCTAGTGCTGCTACACCAGAAATACCACAAGTGGATGGTTTTAACAAAGAGAAATTTATTTTCTCACAGTCTAGTAGGCTAGAGGTCCAAATTCAGGTTGTCAGCTCCAGAGGAAGGCTTTCTCCCTCTGTTGGCTCTGGAGGAAGGTCCTTCTTATCAATCATTCCCTGGACTAAGAACTTCTCCATGCAGGAACCCCAGGTCCAATAGAGGTGCTGAGCTCCTGGCGCTGCTTTCTTGGTGGTATGAAGTCCCCATGTCTCTCTGCTCACTTGTCTCTTTTATATCTCAAAAGAGATTGACATGAGACAAAATCTAAACTTGTAGATCTCATCAACATAACTGCCGATAATCCATCTCATTAACATCATAGAGAAATGATTTACAACACATAGGAAAATCACATCAGATGACAAAATGATGGACAGTTGCACAATACTGGGAATCATGGCATAGCCAAATTGATATACATATTTTTGGGGACATGATTCAATCCATGACAGAGATTAAGGCTTTTAAGGATGAGTTCACAAAGTATAAGACACATGAGAAAAATTCATGCAGAAGAGTTATCAGAAATAACCAGCAAAATATTTACTCCTAAAGAATTTCAAATAATAAAATTATTAGATACAATCATATAATAAACCCACTGCTGTTGAGTCTGTTTTGACTCAAGGCTATAAATCTCTACAGAAGCAGTAGTACCGAGGAGTGGCTGGTGGTTTCGAACCGCCAACCTTTCAGTTAGTGTCAGTAGCTTTAACCACTGCCTCACCAGGGCTCCTTAATCATATTATACCAAAAACCAAACCCAGTGCCATTGCGTCAATTCCGACTCATAGCGACCATATAGGACAGAGTAGAACTGCCCCGTAGAGTTTCCAAGGAGTGCCTAGCGGATTTGAACTGCCGACTCTTTGGTTAGCAGCCATAGCACTTAACCACTACACCACCAGGGTTTCCTAATCATATAATAGAATTTTTAAATTCAATCTACCTAAGTGAATTTAAAATGATTAAAAAGAACAAAATAAATATGTAGAACACTATCAAAAAGTTCAGGCAGATTTGAAAAAGAATCCACCAAGACTTGTAAAAATTAATACTTGATTATTTTTAATTAAAAATTCTATTAATAAAATAACAGAGACAGCTGAGAAAGAATCAGTGTACTTAAAAAACATAAACATAAAAAACCCAGAATCCAGCACAGGTAAATAAAATAGGAGAAATTTTAAGAGATGTAAAGAGTAAAATGAAAAAGGGGAGAATGAGAAAAGCAATATTCTAAAAGATAATGACAGATAACAGTTCATAATTCTTTAAAGAATGAACTCTCAGATTCAGGTATCACAGTGAGTTCTGAGGAAGATACACTCAGGGGGGAAAAAAAACAACTTTATTTATACTATAGCTTACTCATATTGAAAGGAGGAATGAAAGACATGACGTATTTTTAGTCAAACATTTTCTACAGTGAAGGCATCTGCAAACAGCTTTTCCGCCTCTTTATATTCAAGTGGTAAATGGTACTCCTGTTCGAGGCTAATGCCTTGTCTATGCACTTGGTCTCAACCTCTCCTTGCCTGGCAGGACATAGTTTTATTCATACCACTCTATTCGTTACCTTTTTTCTTCAGTCTGTAGACATTATTGGAACCCTGGGTGGGGCAAATGGTTAAGTGCTTGAGTACTAGCTGAAAGGTGGGTGGTTTCAACCCACCCAGAGGTGCCTCAGAAGACAGGCCTGAACCCTATGGAGCAGTTCTACTCTGAGTCACCATGAGCTGGAATTGACTTGAAGACAACTAGCATCAAGAACAACCTAGACATTATTAGGCCTCTTCCAGCCCAAAAAGAAAGCCTTGCCCTTGTCTTTATTTGACACTCTAACAATCACACAGTATTTTCCTTTCTATTCTCATTTAAATTTTCCATTAATTAGTATATTTGCTTATCCACTTCCTTGATGGTTATTTTTGACACATAGCAGTCTACCATGCTCTCAAAATTTATCTTACTAAGTTTAAAAAGGACCTCTGGTGTCACAGTGGTAGAGAGCTACGGCTGCTAGGCTGCTAACCAAAAGGTCAGCAGTTCATATCCACCAGGAGCTCTTTGGAAACCCTATGGGGCCGTTCTACTCTGTCCTATAGGGTCTCTATGAGTTGATTGTCCTTCCTTCTTGAGTCCATTAGATATTATTTAGTCTTGTTATGGGATTGTTTTTCTACATGTAATCCAAACATTTGTGTCTAGTCCTTCTTTGATGCTATCCCTTTTTGAG
The DNA here is from genome assembly GCF_024166365.1 of Elephas maximus indicus. Classification (NCBI taxonomy): domain Eukaryota; kingdom Metazoa; phylum Chordata; class Mammalia; order Proboscidea; family Elephantidae; genus Elephas; species Elephas maximus. Next base: position 40,803,486 of record NC_064829.1, on the reverse strand, counting down.
ATTCATGATGCTACTTTCTTGGTTCTCCCTTTAACTCTTTGAAGCTCTTCCTTCTAGGAATTTATCTCTGCCTGTCACCCTCACAAAATAGTTCTGAGTCCTAACACAGCCCATTTATACCTTTGCTCTATACTCTATCACAGGAATTTCTTGGTTCATGAGACTTGTCTACTTCACTCCAATTTTGAGCCCTCAGATCCAGCATATACAATGTCATCAGCACAATCTACTACACTAGATTGAAGAGTTAGTCATTTGATTTCCTAGGTTTAAATGTTTCAAAAGCTGTCTACCAGCTATAGGATAAAGTCTAGGTTCCCAGGGTGGTAGATTAGACATTGTAATCTGTCAACTGCAAAACTTCAGCTTCATCTCTTATCACTTTCTTTCGTGGGTTTTCTATTTTAGGCCTATTAAAATGATTAGGTCTTCAAACTCATATTGTTTTAAGCTTCAGTTCTTGGTCTCTGGTGTTTCTCTGACTGGAATGCTCTTCAAAAATTTTTTTTTTTTTAAATATGATTACTTGGTCATTATTACAACAGCTCCAATACCATGTATTCCTAGAAGCTTTCACTTTTGGTAATTTTTCTACCTTATAGGAAACCCTGGCGGCATAGTGGTTAAGTGCTATGGCTGCTAACCAAGAGGTCAGCAGTTCAAATCTGTGAGGTGCTCCTTGGAAACTCTATGGGGCAGTTCTATTCTGTCCTGTAGGGTCGCTATGAGTCGGAATCGACTCGACGGCAGTGGGTTTGGTTTTTTGGGTATAGGATCACTATCAAAAAGAATTGGTCGACGTTCAACTATTTCAGGAGGTAGTGTATGATCAAGAACCAATTGTACTGAAGGAAGAAGTCCAGGCTGCACTGAAGGAATTGGTGAAAATCAAAGCTGCAGGAACTGACAGAACACCAATTGAGATGTTTCAACAAACAGATGCAGCACTGGATATGCTCACTAGTCTATGCCAAGAAATTTGGAAGACAGCTACCTGGCCAACTGACTAGAAGAGATCCATATTTTTGCCTATTCTGAAGAAGGTGATCCAACTGAATGTGGAAATTATTGAACAATATCATTAATATCTCACACTAGTAAAATTTTGCTGAAGATCATTCAAAAGCAGCAGCAGCAGCAGTGTATTGACAAGGAACTGCCAGAAACTCAAGCCAGATTCAGAAGAGGACACAGAACTGGCGATATCATTGTCGAAGTCAGATGGCCCCGGGCTGAAAGCAGAGAATACCACAAAAATGTGTACCTGTGTTTTACTGACTATGCAAAGGCATTTGACAGTGTGGATCACAACAAATTATGGATAATATTGCCAAGAATGAGAGTTCCAGAACACTTAATTGTGCTTATGATGAACCTATACATAGATTAAGAGGCAATCATTTGAACAGAACAAGGGGAAACTGCATGGTATAAAGTTAGGAAAGGTGTGTGTCAGGATTGTAGCCTTTCACCACACCTATTCAGTCTGTATGCTGAGCAAATAATCTGAGAAGCTGGACTCTGTGAAGAAGAACGGGGCATCAAGGATCGGAGGAAGACTCAGTAACAGCCTGCGTTATGCAGATGACACAACCTTGCTTGCTGAAAGTGAAAAGGACTTGAAGTACTTACTGATGCCTTCGGTATGGATTACATTTCAACATAAACAAAACAAAAATTCTCACAATTGGCCCAATAGGCAACATAATGATAAATGGAGAAAAGATTGAAGTTGTCAAGGATTTCACTTTACTCGGTTCCACAATCAACACCCATGGAAGCAGCAGTCAAGAAATCAAAAGATGCATTGCATTGGGCAAATCTGCTGCAAATGATATCACCTTGAAGACTAAGGTGTGCCTGACCCAAGCCATGGTGTTTTCAGTCGCCTCATATGCATGCAAACGCTGGAGGACAAATAGGGAAACCAAAGAAGAATTGACCCCTTTGAATTGTGGTATTTGGCAAAGAACATTGAATATACCATGGTATGCCAAAAGAACGAACAAACCTGTCTTGGAAGAAGTAAAACCAGAATGCTCCTTAGGAACAAGGATGGCGAGACTACGTCTCACATGCTTTGGACATATTATCAGGAGGGATCAGTCCCTGGAGAAGGACATCATGCTTGGTAAAGTAGAGGGTCAGTGAAAAAGAGTAAGAGCCTCAGTGAGATGGACTGATGCAGTGGCTTCAACAACGGACTCAAGCATAACAATGATTGTGAGCATGACGCAGGACCGGGCAGTGTTTCATTCTGTTGTACTAAGGGTTGCTGTGAGTCGGAATTGACTCAATGGCACCTAGCAACAACAACATAGGGCCGCTATGAGTCAGAATTGACTCAATGGCAACGGGTTTGGTTTGGTTTGGTTTTTATTCCCAAACCAGAGTTCCTGGGTAGTGCAAATGGTTAATACACTCAGCTGCTAACCAAAAGGTTGGCGGTTGCCATAAATTGGAATCAACTGGATGGCAACTGATTATTCCCAAACCAGTGTAGTGTTCTGCTGCTTCGTCCATTATTATTGCATGGAAATCTGTTTATCTTGTCTTTTTTTTCCTTCTTGAGAGTATAATTTAGGAACTGTTGTTTTAAGTCCCTTTTCTGTTCCAATCATGTAATTCATCTTTGTATCCTAATCACCCCGATCCCAGTACAGTGCTTGACATGTAATCAATGCTCAGCAAGTATCCATTCAGCTAATCGTTTGTGCCTGCATTTACTTCTTTTCTAACACTTATCATACTGTGTACAGTTACATGGTGATTTGCTTATTTGTTGCTCCCTTTAGGCTGAATACCTTGCTTACACCAAACCAAGCCCCTTGCTGTCAAGTTGATTCTGACTCACAGAGACCCTATAGAACAGTGAAGAACTGCCCCATAGGGTTTCCAAGGAGTGGATTGAGGATTCAAACTGCTGATCTTTTGGTTAGCAGCCAAGCTCTTAACCACTGAGTCACCAGGGCTCCATCTTGCTTATAGGCATTGTGTTTTCTTCCAATAAACCAAACCAAACCTATTGCTGAAGAGCCGATTCTGATTCGTAGTGACCCTACAGGACAGGGTAGAACTGCTCCATAGCGTTTCCAAGGAGTGGCTGGTGGATTCGAACTGCTGACCTTTTGGTTAGCAGGCATAGCACTTAATCAAGGCTCCTTTTTCTCAGTAGGTGTTAAATAAATAATATATGAATTAATGAGAGCTTAATATAAAAGTTTTTGTATCCTTAGTTTCTTCTTTGCTGCAGTATAGCTGTTATGTGTTCCAGGGTCACGTCTACCTGTGATGTCCCTAACTCTATTTCCACTCCAGAGCATCATCAATGGTTATTTAATTTTTTTTTTTGTATCTTTCATTTTTTTCTCTTTTTCTTCCATCTCGATAAATCAGTTATCACGATAATCAAGATACATGCTGTTGTTATACACTTTTTCAATTAACAAAAACCATTGAATCATTTGTATGTGTTATTCAGTGTGGGAAAGTACTTTGTATATATTATCCTTAATTAAAAACAATTTAATCTATGTAACAACCTGAATGGCAGACATTAAGCCAGTTTGCGGATAAGGAAATTGTGTTTGAAACCACTCTGCAATTACATAAGGAGCAGTGAGGATTTGAATACAGATCTATCTGACTCCAAAATTTACTGTTCTTTTCACTTAACAATGCTACCTCTCCTCCTCAGTTAGACATGTCTTGGTTTCTTCAGAAAATGTCAAAAGGCTTATTGCGGTACTTGTTTCTCCTTCCCTACATTGGCCATATCCATTGTTTTTCTCAAAAGAGGTCTGCTCTTCTTTTGTTGTTATTGTTAGTTGCCTTTGAGTCAATTCCTACTCTTGGCGACCCCATGTGTGCAGAGTAGAACTACTCCGTAGGATTTTCAAGGTTGTGACCTTTCAGAAGGAGATTTCCAGGCCTGTCTTCCAAGGTGCCTATGGCTGGGTTCAAACTGCCAACCTTTCAGGTACTAGTCAAGTGCCTAACTGCTCTTCTTTGTCTTGCCAATATTTCTTCTTTTATATTCCACCATTTACCTGAAACACCTTTCATTTAGTCCCAGTTTTCTTTTTCCATACATCAAAAAAAAAAAAAAAATTAGAAAAGCAAATCGTTGATGCTCATAAGTCTAGTGAATATACCCATGTTACTTCCCCAAACTGGGACTGTTATATACACTAAGATTCTGCTAGAACACCATCTCAACTTTGGACCCCATTCCCTGTTATACTATTTACGTAAGTTGCTTCAATATATGATGTGTTGTTCATATGTAGTTCACCTTAAATTTTGCAGCATTAAAAGATAGACGTTATGTTTGTTAACAGACTTTGTTCAGTGCTCTGTGCACACAAACACATACTAGACCTTTTGGTGATGATAATGATATATGATTGTTTACCTTATAGTAGCAGTGCATAATTTGGTAACTTTGTCTTCTAAATCAGCCACCACCCATTGAAATGGACTCTTTATATTTGAGATTTGATTTGAGCAAATAATTTCACTTGATTGCTTATTCACATGATAGGCAGGCAAGGAAAATGAACTCGTTTAAGATTATTTGAAATTGATTAATTTGGATTTAGTTTGTTTGAAGTTAACTGTGTGGCATGAATTTCAGTATAGACATTTTCTTACATTGAAGCTCTGTAAAATATTCTGAATATTACTTCTAATGCTCTGATGTACCTCAAGCAAGACAATGCCATTGTAACTTCAGTGATCCAAAGATGGGGTTGTATAATCAAGGGAAATGAGCAAAAAAGCTATTGAACACCATAAAGATGTACCGGTATATTTTATAAAATGTGTTTGTCAAGAGTTAACAAGATGATGATTTATTTGTACAGATAAAAATTAGAATATTATTGAAGTTGTGAAATAATCTGGGCTACTTAGAATGAATCCACAGGTTACTGTGTTTTTCATACCTGTTTAGCTGTATCTTACCAGCCTATTAATTTGAGCTATTTCACAGGAATATAGAATATTCTCAGCATTTCACAGCAAGTTGAATGTATATTTTTAAACTATTTGAATTTTACGCTTTTAATTTTTCAAATATTAAAAAAGAAAAACAGAAGGAGCAACACATTGAAAAACTGTTTATGCATCAATCAAAATTAACTACTCACTCATACTTACTTCAGAAGTTTTTTAATGAATTAAAATATCGCAAAGAAATCTCTGTTCCCATTCCTTTTTTTCCCTCTGCCAAACCAAGCCAGACGTCCTGGAGTTGACTCTGACTCATGGTGACCCCGTGTGTTTCAGAGTAGAACTGCACATAGGGCTTTTAATGGCTGTGAGCTTTTGAAAGGAGATCGCCAAGCCTTTCTTCTGAGGCACTTCTGGGAGGATTCTTCCCGCTGACCTTTTGGTTAGTAACTTAGAGCGTTAACCATTTTCACCACCTAGGGTCTCCTTCTCCCTTTACTTGACACCTGAATCGGATATGTATTGAGTCTGTGCACCAACTGGGACTCTGAGTTCTTAGACCTCGATGTTCCCAGCAGTATATTTCCTGTCACCTTCTTCTAGAGTTTTACCCTAGATCTTGTCATTTCCAATAATGGAGTCCCTCCTGGTCTCAATTTTAAGCATTCACCCTCTGACATTTTAAGATGACCAATCTATGGTACTTCGACGTTTGTCTATCCCACTTTCTAGGCTTGTCTTCCTTTCTTACAGAACATAGTTATATTCAGTCAAAATAATCACCAATTTAAAGAACTTTCGATACCTTGCTTCCATAACTTGAAAAGCCCTATCATTGAGCTAAATTCTTCAGCTAGCTAATCTACACCAAAATTCTAGCAGCTGAATGTGGCTCAAGTAAAACACAACTGTACATTGCCGTACATTGCGTATTCACTCTAATTATACTCCCTTAGGAGCCCTGGTGGCCCAGTGGTTAAGAGTTAGGCTGCTAATCAAAAGGTTGGCAGTTTGAAGCCACCAGTCACTCCTTGGAAATCCTGTGAGTATCCTACAAGGTCTCTATGAGTCAGAATCGACTCGAGGGCAATGGGTTTTTTTTGTTTGTTTATTTTATACCCCCATGAGCAGTGTTACTCCAGGTAAGGTCTGTAGCCAGGCATCAACATCACCAGGGGCCTGTTAGACTGCATTCTCAGGCCCATCCCACACTACTGAGTCCTGTCCTGAGGGTGCGGCCTAGGAAGCTGTGATTTAAAGAAGTCTCCCCTTAACTCTTAAACACACTCAAGCTTGAGAAACACTTCTCAAGTCAATATGGATAGTTGTCATCGTGGTTGCATATTAGAATCACCTAGGTGTTTAAAAAATGTGGAATAAAATGCAGGGGCTTTACACCAGACCACTTACATGAGAATTTCTGGAGGTAAAGTTTTGCCTGGAGACATTCTGATTATCACAACTGAGACAATGCTACTGGCATTTTGTGGAGAGAGGCCAGGGATGCAGCTGAACATCTTACAATGCACATGCTAGCCCTTACAACAAAGAATTATTTGATGCATAATGCTGACATCATGCTTGGTAAAGTAGAGGGTCAGTGAAAAAGAGGAAGAGCCTCACGAGATGGATTGACACAGTGGCTGCAACAATGAGCTCAAGCGTTACAATGATTGTGAGGATGATGCAGGACTGGGCAGTGTTTAGTCCTGTGGTACAAAGGGCCACTATGAGTCAGAATCAACTTGACGGCACCGAACAACAGCAACAATGCTGATTATACTGAGATTGAGAATCCCTTCTCTAGTGCATGCTTTGGCTTTAGTCTAACTCTTCATGTCAAGGGTTCTCCAGTAACAACGCCTTTGTGGAGGTCCAAGAGAGAGGTGAAATGGAAGACAGAATGTTCTAAATGCTAAGCACCAAGGTTCCCCATATCTTTCTTACTGTTCTTAACTTTCTGAGCTTGGGCACAGCCTGACAATTGGGGTAACCATTCTGTGCATTCAAGGTTTAGTTACGTATCTGGCTATTTTGTGTTTTTGGCAACAAAAAATATGATCTTACTGCTTTTTTATCATTATTAAATACATTTGTCACTTTTGAATAATCATATCAGTCTTTCTGCTTTATTTTTATAGTATAAAGAAAAAAGCAGAACATGAGTCTGAAATCCAAACTTTGTTGAGACTGAAGGCAAAAAATAATGAATTGCTTAAACAGCTATACAAGGAAGCTTATCACGTCGGTGCTGTTTTCCACCTCACCAAATTTAAAACAGATGAATTGGAAGGGAGCATTGCGGAAGTGAGAAGAAAATTCAAGGTTATGTATCTTTGTGTTTTTCTTGGTTAGATTTTGATTTAAGGGATGATAATTAAAAAACAAACAAACTCTCCTTCTGATAATTCAGAAGACAATCACCTCTCTCCAAAGTCCCAGCCTGAATAGAAAAGAGCGAGGGGTCAATGAAGAAATCACCATTTACTTACGTGGCCACTTTACAATGTGTTTTCATTGACAGGAATATCCTTGGTATCATTCACATGCTTTCCCCATAGATGTCATAACCTACATTTAATTCTTTAGACCTAATTGCTTCCATTACCAGAGTCACACCCTCATTGACAGGGATTTGGATCAGGGAAGATTTATGAGTGACTTGATAGATAGGGGCCAGCAAGTAATGGAGGTGGGGGATGTATTGGTACCAGAAGTCAAACATTCCTATCAGGTGTTGGGCTTCTGTTAGTGATGAGGCAGATTGGAGCGCTAGGAGCATGTCTTTTACCGAACTGACGATAATTTGCTCTTCTGTGTTCCAAATGTAGTCTCAAAATTTAATAGACTTGGATGGGTCTTGTACCTTATGTGGGACAACTGCCAGGTGCCTCTCAGCAAGGTGTTTATTCACTGTTGTTATGGCCCGTGAGGCAGAGTTTTGGCAGGTCCGGTGAGGAGCTTCTGTTGGAAGTGTGGGGTAGGTGTCTAGATTCTGTCTGGAAAACCCATATTCAGTTGCAGGGCTACTTACTTAAGCAGCTGGAGGAGCCCTGGTGGTGTAGTGGTTAAGCACTCAACTGCTAACCAAAAGGTCAATGGTTTGAACCTGCCAGCTGCTCCATGGAAGAAAGATGTGGCAGTCTACTTCAGTAAAGAGTACAGCCTTAAAACCCTATGGGGCAGTTCTGCTCTGTTCCCAGGGTTGCTATAAGTTGGAATTGACTCAATGGCAATGGGTTTGGTTTGGTTTGAGTTAGGCAACTGGGGAAAGGTGTGCTGTTGACCTTCAAATGGAAGATGAATTGTGGATGATTTTATTTTCATTGAATAGAATATGCTAACCAAGTCAGAAACTCCGAACTATTTACCTATGCTATTCTGAATGTCATCAATTAAGGTGATGTTATCTGGTAGAGGTGTTCTAATAAAGTGAACAGCTTTTTCTAATTCTAGTCTATAGTTATCCTCTGCTCATTAGTGGCTTTAAGCACAGGTCACACTGGGGAATTGAAAGGTGAGATAGTAGGGCTCAATACTTGTTTTCTTAACTAAGTCAGCTATGACGGGTTTTTGTCCGTCAATGCCTTGTGTTAGCATGTGCTGTGGTGTATTTACTACCCTTTCTGGTACGGGACTGTTAACTGGTTTCCACCAGGCATTGCCCACCAACAACATAAAAGACTTAGGCTTGTTTCCTGAGGTTCCCTGTTGATTGAAGAAGTCCATTTCAATAGTGGTAAAAGGGGGACAAATAGGACAGAAGCATCTTTTAGCAAAATGAGGCCAATTTTAATAATTAAGCAGGTAATTACCTCTTTGATTAGTCCTTCTTCCAAAGTGGTTACCTCCTGGATGGGTACCTTTAAGAGATGAGTGCTTCCTGGGATTAGGGATAGCCGGGTGTTGCTTCCCAAAAGAGCCAGCCGATGTTGTTCAGACTTGAAAATAATGTGGAAAAAGGGTGATAGTCTGTCTGAAAAGTCCCACCTGATTTTCTGGGGCAGGGAGGGTGGTCCCTTCCACTGACAGTGATCAGGGGCAGACACAAAGGTAAGGAGTGGGTGGGGGATGTGAGGTTGTTTCTGAGGGAGAAGCCTGCCTTACATTGTAATGTAACCCTAGTAAGCTTTGGAATTGCTCCACTGATTTTCCAGGGATCATCTGATTTGAGACCTCTTTGTCTCTTGGGAGACCCTGGTGGTGCAGTGGTTAAGTGTTTGGCTGCTAACCGAAAGATAGGCAGTTCAAATCTACCAGCTGCTTCTTGGAAACCCTATGGGGCTGTCCTACTCTGTCCTATAGAGTTGATATGAGTCTGAATCAAATCAACAACAATAGGCTTTTTTTGGAGGGGGCGGCGAGGGGTTGTCTTTTAGGAAAGGAGCCATGTTGGCACCTTGGAAACCCTACAGGGCAGTTCTACTCTGTCCTACAGGATCGCTATGAGTTGGAATCAACTTGTCAGCAATGCGGGGTTTGTCCCTTTGCGTCCAGCATAACCTCTTTTGTTCATCTCTGGGTTGGCACTTAAACAAGGACCTGGCTGTAGGTGCTCTGTTTGGCTTATGAGGACAGCTGCCTTGCTCTTGATAGTAATTTTGGTTTAGGCCAGGTGGAGCACTGTTAGCAGGATTAACAAGGCAACACTTGAGCTAAGTTTGTCTTTCACGATTTTTTAAATTCAGGGCATATGGAAACCCTGGCGGTGTAGTGGTTAAGTGCTATGGCTGCTAACCAAAGGGTCAGCAGTTTGAATCTGCCAGGCGCTCCTTGGAAACTCTATGGGAGCAGTTCTACCCTGTCCTGTAGGGTCGCTATGAGTCGGAATCGACTCGATGGCACTGGGTTTGGTTTTGGGTTTGGTGTGCCCCCTTGAATTGTTTTTAGCATTAGTCGTTGTTGCCTGTAAAGAGGACCTATATTTGTGAGGAGCTGCCCTGAGACACTGTTGTGTGGACTCAGGACTCAATTCAGGCTCCTCCGTACTTGCTGAATTATAATGCTGCGGACTATCTGTTGCCTGCTAAGGTCCCTCCAAACCAACATCCCTAGCTGACAGAGGCAATCTTTGGCTCTTGCTAGTGTTTTTGGTTGGCAATTTGCTTGGGCCATTATGAAGCCTATGGTAGGGTGGGCAGTCTTCCAGCCATAAAGATCCACATTAACAAGGTATGTGTGGACCTCCTCTGTGGGTCATACCCACTTTCTGTACCAGTTGTTCAGGGTCTTTTAGCAGAGACACCTAATTGTCTCATTTCAGCCCTTGTTAGGTGGCTCTTCTCCCTGCCAAATACATTCTATATAGTTTAAAAAACAAAACTAAACCCATTGCCGTCAAGTCGATTCCGACTCATAGTGACCCTGTAGGACAGAGTAGAACTGCCCCATAGGGCTTCCAAGTGCCTGGTGGATTTGAACTGCCAACCTTTTGGTTAGCAGCTGTAGCTCTTAACCACTATGCCACCAGAGTTTCCTTCTATAGAGTTAGGCAGTCCCTTTCACATTTATTTCCTGGGCAAAGGCCTTAAAGAAATATTGGGCCTCAGGGTGAGAAGGAGGATGGGGTTTCCTCCTCCAACAGAGAACTGGACTCTCTTTTTTGGCCCTGCCCTTTTGTTTTCTCTGTTTTTATCATTTTGTTTATGGTTGGTGGCAAGCAGAGGATAAAATATCCCAATCATTATTGTGGTGAGACTAAGCTGCCTCCTCCTCTAGGGAATTCCCATCTGTCTCCCAGGATCCTCCCCTCTGTCCCTTCTCCCCTGGGAGTTAAACTTCTGCCTCTTCTCTGGTGATGCCCTGGAGAGAAGCAGCTGGGAGCAAGTCCCAACATGTGTCTTGTCGATTGCAGCAGCTCCTCAGTAGAAAACTGGCCTTCAGTATCCCAAGAGGGGCAGCATAGGAACCTCCTTACCTTTAATTGCTTTAAGAAACACTTAAGCTGGCTTGACTTGAGAGTTTGAGGTCTCGATATCCCTCAGGGGAGGGGACAGAATGATACTGTGTCTACAGCAGTAGATGAGAATGCATAGCAACAAAGGCATGCTAGCTGCTTGCAAAGGCTCCTCCTCCAACCGCACTTACGAGACTGCATCCGTCTTCTCAGATCATTCGCCTGTTGTAGGAGTCCCCAGGAATGCGGGTGTCCTTTCATCTTGGAATAGCCCATATCACCAACTCAGCTGTGGGGAGCCCATCCTGCTATATAGCCCATTATGGGGCTGGGTGCACCCCACCCTTGGACCAGAAGCATGCATTCCTCCCCTTTTTGTATTCAGGCCTACAGGTCTTACAATATCCAGCACTTTCCTAATAGGGGACTTAGGAGTGTAGGTTGACTTCCCGCCTGGACAGCTCAGTGCTTCTGATCCTAAAAGTCAGTTCCAATGGTGTAGGTTCACTCCATACACAGATGCTGTGATTTGGCCAGGCAAATGAGGCACAACATTTTGACTCAAACGTACCAATGATCATGAAAGATGGCCCAGGACTGGGCAACATTTTGTTCTGTTATACATAGTGGTACCGGGAGTCAGAGCGTACTTGATGGCAACTAACAACAACGAGGCACAGGGAGACCACAAAAAAATACAGATTGCTGCAAAAAGGAGGAATGACTTGCCAAGCTGACATGGAGTCATTCTGAATTTTGAGTCCCATCCACTTGAGGCTATCTAGGATCATTTTGCCAATTGATTGCCCTATTGACCAGATGGATCACATATCTTTTTTCCTGATCAACACCACAACATTGTCTTCTATCCGTGTTGCCACTTGTAATGAATTTTAAGGGAGAACTGGGCTGATGAAGGAAAAAGATGCCATCATGAGATGGCAGCATTGCACAATGAGATATGAATTTCGAGCCAAGAGATTGCATTCAGGGGGCAGTCCCCTATAGCAGGAGACCTTTCATAAGCAAGCAGAGTCACCAGAAGAGGAAGAGTGCAAAAGATGTGCTGAAAGGGAGGGGGGTGGACTTATGTGCCCAGGTGATGTCCCTCAAGCAGCAAGGTGGAGAGTCTCTGGGTCAGAGAGGTCTGAGGAGCAGCAGTGATTTGGAGTCTTCGTAACTACAGGGTTTATTTTATTATGGCTAGCAAACGTTGAGTGCAGTTTCATCAGATGGGCAAAGAAGGTAGGCTCTACATGGCTAAAAATCTGCTTGTATGGGCTATTTTAAAAACAATTGAATGTATAGAAGTTTGAGTTTGTTGCTGGTGGATGTTTTAGGCTAACAGGCCTCAACTTGTTATGACAAAATAAATGAGTTGGGGCCAATACCTAGAAGCCATCCTTGGCTCATTTATGTAACACCAACAAAGATTCAGTCAAGCTTAATACTCCAGTATAATCATATTAAGGAGCCATTTTTAATACTAGGAAAATGTTAGAATGTTCTGGCATCAGTAATCTCATCCTTCTCTTTAACAGTCAGAGGCCTATGACTTTGAGTATTTTTTCAAATATTTTACTAGTCTCAAACTTATCTTTTGAGAAAAACCTTGGCCCTGCCTACAAATCCTATTTGTTTACTCCTGAAACAAGGTTGATAGACAGTTTATCTATATAAAATAAAAGACATAATCTTCCAGAAAGCTTTCTTGGAGAGGGTGATTTCTCCTGCTACAGGCCTAATTCGAGCCTTTCTAGATCAATCAACAGAGCTAAATGGTTCTCATAAACCAAAGGTTGATTTTTACGCCATACAGTGTCTATCACAGTTACAGATGAGAATGACTGTATTTAAAAGTTATAAAATAGACATGATAATCATTCATTCATTTTGATCATTTTGACTCTTAAGGATCCATGCTTATATTTAGTCAGCTCTTAGAGCGTATTACTCTTGCTCTGTGTAAAATAGCTTTTATTGAACTATGAGTTTATACGACAACCTTGGTTTTTAACAAACGTTGCCAAAATTAATGGCCAAATTTTGACCATCTTTTAAACTACTGAGGGAGCTTATTGTTCAAGGTGATCAAGAAACCTATGCCACTGGTTTATCTTAGATTTCAGGACTAAGGTAAACTTTAGTCTTTCTTGATAAAATGCTTTCATCTTTACTTAATGATTAGGCACTCTCTTAAACTTTCTTTTTTCCCTCTGGTTTAAGGAGTGCAGAAGCTCAGAATCATTTACATTTTAAACTTCTAGGATAACCACTCTTCTTTATCCCACTCTTTGTTCTATGTTTACAACATTGATGCTGTATTTTTTTAACTTTTGTTTCATTGGTTTTTTTTATTTAGTAAGATTCTTCCCTACCTTTTCTGTGGGAGAATAATCTGCCAGGATTGAGTGAACTAGAAAAAGAAGCCCATAACTGTAATCTCTGGAACATCCACATTAGTGGTAAATGGTTGCCCAGGGGGAAAAGGGTAGTAGGACAAGTAAAGCAGAAATAGTGTGAAGATGTTGGGATTTAAGCCCTTCAGATGGTTGCTGGATATGCCCTTAGTCAAATATCAAGAAAGTTTATTTTTCTGACATATATTAGATGGAGTAAATAAAGTTGAAACTATGATAGAATTAAAGCATCGAACATTCATGGATCATGATACTGCAACACATTTGAGGACAAAATAAACTTTATCTGACTTGCTGTAAACACTGTGGGAACCATAATTTTCTCCCCCATTTTACTGGGTTAGAGCTTTGCTTTCCAGAAATGAGATGCTAAATTTGCTTTCTGTTATTTCCCCTTAACTCTCTGAGCTTTGTTGCTATTTTTCACTTTCTTTTTCCAAGGAAAATGTAGTTTACTTAAAAGAGCATGGACTCTGTAGTTCTTTTTTTTTTTTTTTTGAATCTTGAGTGTGCTAATTATTTGCTCTGTATTTATTGAGAATATTTATTAACTTTTATGAGCCTAGGTTTCTTATCTCTTAAATAAGAGATAACGTCATACATTTATGTGATAAATAATACTGTATATAAAACATTTTCTTCTATGAAATCTACAAAAAAAAAGCTGCAAGAACTAATGGATTTAGCAGATGGCAGAATAAAAGGTCAATTTAAAAAATCAATTGTATTCTTTATATAAGCAGTGAACAGTTGCAAAGTGAAATTTAAAAACTCCATTACAGAGAGGCAGGGCCAAGATGGCGGAATAGCTAGACTATTCTGGCAATCCCTCTTACAACAAAGACCCAAGAAAACAAGTGAGATGATTATATTTATGACAAGCTAGGAGCCCTGAGCATCAAAGGCAAAGTTAGAAATTGGACTGAGTGGCAAGGGGTGGGAGAGTCGGTTCAGAATAGGAGAGGAGTTGCCGGACCTGAATTGCTGGGATCCCTCAGGCACCATTCCCAGGAGCTGCTGTGGTGGGCTAGTAGTAACGTTCGGCCAGAGTTTCCTCAGGGAGAAGCAGCCAGCCACACAGCCTACTCACACTTCTGGAACCAGAGAATAATGGTGCTCTTGGCAAAAACTAAGTACTTGCGTATATTTTATGGTGTCCCCTGCCCCCTAGCCAGCTTCAAAGACTGTTGATTTCCCTAGGCCTGAGATAGGCCCTATTGAGCACCTGGAGCCATTTTCCTGGCCTTGGAGAAGGAATAAATTTGCAATTGGGGGAAAAGATAATTGCCAACTCCACTAACCTGGGGAGCTCTGGACAGAAGCAGCTCCTGTCCAGGCATAAATGGTCCATGGACTTTGAATACCTTTCCCCCCTACATGGACCTGTGTGGGCCTATTTCATGAGAATACACCCTTGTTCACAGACTGCAACTGTTTCAGCTGTGCAGTGGAAAGGTGGGTGTTTGAAGATTGACACCACTTTGCCTATTAAACACAGTGCTCACCTACCCACATCAGGGGCCTAAGGACTGGTGGCTCCACTCAGGTCACCCAGCCACCTGCAACAGGGGTCCAAGGATAATTGGTACCTCCTAGTCCTTGCAACCAAAAGTATTGGGGGCCCATGGTCTGTCTGTAGAACCACCCACCTGTATGCTCCAGGGAAGAGGGGCATGCTTTCTTCAGAGTCACTTGGGGGACAGTTCTCAGGCCCCTGCCTTGTTCAGAGCATGACCCCCTGCTGCAATCTGATACTGGTACCTACACCAATCACCCCTGCCTCTCTAAGACTGTAGGACAGAGCCTGTACCACACTTGATGACCAGCTACCTGGACACCTGAACTGAATCAATACAAGAAAAGTGAATGGACTTCTAGACTGATACACCTGATAATACCTCTAACCATCTGGTGACAGGAAGTCAGAGCTTCAAAGGGAAAAATAATCAAGCCAGCTCACTCAAGCAACCCATTTGGACATATCAAAACAAAACAAGCAAGAAGCTAGGATACAGTAAACAAACAAAATAAACTAATACAATAACTTATAGATGGCTTGGAGACAACAGTCAATATCAAATCACATAAAGAAACAGACCATGATCGTTTCAACAAGCTCTCAAAACAAAGAATCAAGGAATCTTCTAGATGAAAGTGCCTTCCTGGAATTACCAGATGCAGAATACAGAAGATTAATATACACAACCCTTCAAGACATCAGCAAGGAGTTCAGGCAATACGCAGAACAAGCCAAGGAACACACAGATAAAACAGTTGAAGAAATTATAAAGGTTATTCAAGAACATAATGAAAAATTTAATAAATTGCAGGAATCCATAGAGAGACAGCAATCAGAAATTCGAAGATTAATAATAAAATTACAGAATTAGTCAACTCAGTAAAAAGTCAGAGGAGTAGAATTGAGCAAGTGGAAGGCAGAATTGGTGAGCTTGAAAATAAAGCACTTGGCACCAATATATTTGAAGAAAAACCAGATACAAGAATTTAAAAAAATGTAGAAACCTTAAGAATCATGTGGGACTCTATCAAGAGAAATAACCTATGAGTGGTTGGAGTACCAGAACAGGGAGGGATAACAGAAAATAAAAAGAATTGTTGAAGATTTGTTGGCAGAAAACTCCCAGATATAGTGAAGGATGAGGAAGATATCTATCCAAGATGCTCATCGAACTCCACATAAGGTAGATCTCAAAAGAAAGTCACCAAGACATAATCAAACTTGCCAAAATCAAAGATAAAGAGAGAATTTTAAGAGCAGCTAGGGATAAACAAAAAGTTACCTACAAAGGAGAGTCAGTAAGAATAAGCTCAGACTACTCGGCAGAAACAATGCAGGCAAGAAGGCAATGGGATGACTTATATAAACCATTGAAGGAAAAAAAATTGCCAGCCAAGAATCATATATCCAGCAAAACTGTCTCTCAAATATGAAGGTGAAATTAGGACATCGCCAGATAAACAGAAGCTTAGAGAATTTGTAAAAACCAAACCAAAACTACAAGAAATACTAAAGGGTGTTCTTTGATTAGAAAATCAATAATATCAGGTATCAACCCAAGACTAGAACACTGGACAGAGCAATCAGAAGTCAACCCAGACAGGGAAATCGCAAAAATAAAACAAGATAAAAAAACGCTCAAAAGAGGGAAAGGGTGATGTTACTATGTAAAAGAAGACAACATTAAAACAAGAAAGAGGGACTATGAAATGCAGTCATAGATCTTTCAAACGGAGAGGAAGACAAGGCATTATAAAAAAATAAAGCTTAGGTTTAAACTTAGAAAAACAGAGGTAAATATGAAGGTAACCACAAAGGAGAATTAACTATCCTACTCATCAAAATAAAACACAAGGAAAAAATAGAGACTCAGCAGACACAAAATCAAGAACAACAAATAAGAGGAAAAGACAATATATAAAGATAAACCACTCAGCACAAAAAATTAAATGGGAAAAATAAAAACTCCATTACGATAGTACAAAAATGTATTCCATGTGACTAATAAACCTAAAGTATTTGTATGACCCACACAGTCAAACTAACAAACTGTTGCTGAGAGAAATTGAAGACGACTTTAAATAAATGGAAAGACTTGTCATTTTTGTAGATCAGAAGACTCAGTATTGTTATCTTGCAACTGTTCCCCAACTGATCTATAAATTAAATGCAGTCCCACTCAAAATCCTTGCAAAATGTTATGAAGAAATTTTCAAACTTATTCTAAAATTTAAATAAAAAGGCAAGAGACTTGGGATAGCCAAAATGCTTTAGAAAACCAACCAACCCACCAACCCACCCAACTCACACAACCCACCCAACCCAGCCAAGCCACCCAAGCCACCCAACCCAGCCAAGCCACCCAACCCAGCCAAGCTACCCAACCCACCCAACCCAGCCAACCCACCCAACCCAGCCAAGCCATCCAACCCACCCAATACACCCAACCCACCCAACCCAGCCAGCCCACCCAATCCAGCTAACCCAGCCAAGCCACCCAACTGAGCCAAGCCGCCCAACCCAGCCAAGCCGCCCAACCCAGCCAAGCAACCCAACCCACCCAACCCAGCCAAGCCACCCAAGCCACCCAACCCAGCCAAGCCACCCAACCCAGCCAAGCTACCCAACCCACCCAACCCAGCCAACCCACCCAACCCAGCCAAGCCATCCAACCCACCCAATACACCCAACCCACCCAACCCAGCCAGCCCACCCAATCCAGCTAACCCAGCCAAGCCACCCAACTGAGCCAAGCCGCCCAACCCAGCCAAGCCGCCCAACCCAGCCAAGCAACCCAACCCACCCAACCCAGCCAAGCCACCCAACCCAGCCAAGCCAGCCAAGCCACCCAACCCACCCAACCCAGCCAAGCCACCGAACCCACCCAACCCAGCCAAGCCAGCCAAGCCACCCAACTCAGCCAAGCCACCCAACCCAGCCAAGCCAGCCAAGCCAACCAACCCACCCAACCCACCCAACACAGCCAGCCCAGCCAAGCCAGCCAAGCCACCCAACCCACCCAACCCAGCCAGCCCAGCCAAGCCAGCCAGCCAAGCCACCCAACCCAGCCAAGCCATCGAACCCACCCAACCCAGCCAAGCCACCCAACCCAGCCAAGCCACCCAACCCAGCCAACCTAGCCAAGCCACCCATGCCACCCAACCCAGCCAACCCAGCCAAGCCACCCAACCCACCCAATGCACCCAACCCAGCCAAGGCACCCAACCCAGCCAAGCCACCCAACCCACCCAACCCAGCCAAGCCACCCAACCCAGCCAAGGCACCCAACCCACCCAACCCAGCCAAGCCACCCAACCCACCCAACCCAGCCAAGCCAGCCAAGCCACCCAACCCAGCCAAGCCACCCAAGCCACCCAACCCAGCCAAGCCAGCCAAGCCACCCAACCCAGCCAAGCCACCCAACCCAGCCAAGGCACCCAACCCAGCCAAGCCAGCCAAGCCAGCCAACCCACCCAACCCACCCAACCGAGCCAGCCCAGCCAAGCCACCCAACACACCCAACCCACCCAACCCAGCCAGCCCAGCCAAGCCAGTCAGGCAAGCCACCCAACCCACCCAACCCACCCAACCCAGCCAGCCCAGCCGGCCAGCCAGGCCAGCCAGCCAACCAATCAACCAAACAACTAAACAAAAGAACAAGTCTGAAGGGCTTACATACATGATTTTCAGTCTTAATATAATGCTACAGTAATGAAAACAGTGTGGATTTGATGTAAGGATAGACTTAGCTATATCAATGGAACAGAATAGAGAGTCCAGAAATAGACCCACACATAGAGGGACAAGGTGCAAATGCAATTTTGTGGAGAAAAGATAATATCTCCAACCCATCGTGCTTGGACTACTGGATATCTGAAATAAATAAACAATGAATCTTTACCTTCATCTCACAGCATATACAGGCAGTAACTTGAAATACATCATGTAACTAAATGGAGGAGATAAAACTATTAAACTTCTATAAGAAAACAGAGAAGACAATTCTGAACAGGATACAAAAGGCCTGAAACATAAAGAAAATGAAAAGAGGAGCCACAGGTTGGGAGAAAATATTTGCAAAAGATTTAGCTGATAAAGGCTTGAATCCAGGATATTAAAAATCCAACAATTCAATAATAATAGGAAAAAAATAAAACAATAAAAAAGGACAAAAGATTTGAAAAGCCACTTCATAGAAGAAGACATACAATGTCTAATACGCACATGAAAAGATGCTCACGATCACTACTCATCAGGGAAACTCAAAACCATAATGAATTACTACTCACTGATAACAAGGAACAAAATAATGATACATGCAACAATGTAGCTTAATCTCAGAAACATCAGGCTAACTGAAAAATGGCAAACACAGGAAGGCTACAGAGTGTATTGTAGGATTCCATCGATATGAAATCTCATGAAAGGCAAAATAATACTGAAAGAAAGCAGATCAGTGGTTGCCTGGTGCTGAGTATCCAAAGAAGTGATTGAGTGCAAAGAAGAACTAGGGACTTAGTAAAAACCCAAACCCATTGCCATCGAGTCAACTTCGACTCATAGGGACTTTGTGGGGTGATGAAAATGTTCTGTACCTTGACTGTGGAGGTGTTATACAGCAATTGAAAAAACTCATCAAACAGTGCACTTAAAATGGGTGAATTATTCTCTTTCTGAAGCTGGTTGGTGTGTGTACTTGGGTGTTCATGTTATTATTACTATTTTTTTTATTAACTTTTATTGAGCTTCAAGTGAACGTTTACAAATCAAGTCAAACTGTCACACACAAGTTCATATACACCTTACTCCGTACTCCCACTTGCTTTCCCCCTAATGAGTCAGCCCTTCCAGTCTCTCCTTTCGTGACAATCTTGCCAGCTTCCAACTCTCTCTATCCTCCCATCCCCTCTCCAGACAGGAGATGCCAACACAGTCTCAAGTGTCCACCTGATACAAATAGCTCACTCTTCATCAGCATCTCTCTCCTACCCACTGTCCAGTCCCTTTCATGTCTGATGAGTTGTCTTTGGGGATGTTTCCTGTCCTGGGCCAACAGAAGGTTTGGGGACCATGACCGCCGGGATTCCTCTAGTCTCAGTTAGACCATTAAGTGTGGTCTTTTTGTGAGAATTTGGGGTCTGCATCCCACTTATCTCCTGCTCCCTCAGTAGTTCTCTGTTGTGCTCCCTGTCTGGGCAGTCATCAGTTGTGGCCAGGCACCAACTAGTTCTTCTGGTCTCAAGATGATGTAAGTCTCTGGTTCATGTGGCCCTTTCTGTCTCTTGGGCTCTTAGTTATCATGTGACCATGTTATTATTATTATTTATATTATCATTTATACTTCACATATATGTTATGAAGATATGAAACATTTTATAATAAAACATGAAAAGTGAATGACATGTCCCTGATAAACTTCTCTGAGTATAATATTAAGTGTAAAGTGAAAACCACAAAATTTTAAAAACCACATAATCCCAAAGGAAATGAGAACATAAATGAGATACATCAAAAAAGTCACAATGCATATCTCTGGGTTTGAGGGTTCAGGTTATTTCAATTTAATTTTTTTGTGTGATTTTAGAATTTTTATATAGAAAACATATATGCGTGTGTGTATATATATGTATATGCCATCATAAAAAAATAAAGATAAAAAGCATTTTGGTATTTATTTTGAGATAGGACCAGGCTGGGCGCCACCTGGACTTTTTTTGGGGGGGGGTCACTGGCACCCAAAAGTGCCCTAACAGTGCACTGCCAGAGAGCGGCCTGCCTCACTAAATCTGCCCAGCCCACATTTACTTGCACAATTTCCAAACTGTGCTTTTTAATTTTGACTGTTTTAAGGTCCGTCTTTAATCCTCATCTCAGACCTTACGTAATGTGATTTCTCCGAATTTTCCTTAGTGCCTCTTCTGTCACTGGAAACCGAACTGATGCGATTTCCTTGATTCTGAGCTTAGATCTGTTTATCTTTAGGGTTTCCTCACCTTTCCGATTTGAACATGGGTTTCCGGACACAGCATTGATTCTTCCGTCCTCTTCTGTCTTTTGTCCCAGTGCAGGCGTCTCTTCCAGTACAACAGCTCTCTGCTGCCACCTGCTGGCTTCTAGCTGGTAAAACTAGGAAGCGGGTCAAAGGTGACTATATTTTCCTGTGGACTCTTGCAGCCTCAGAGGCTTCTTTCAAGCTCTTCAAAGTGATCTGTTGATCTCTTTTATTCCTGTTCTCCAAAACCAGAATTGAGTAGTTGTGACAGACACCATATGGCCCGCAAAGCCTAAAACATTTCCTGCCTGGCCCCTCAGGAAAAATCCGCCCACCCCTGATCTAAAGATTACCGAGCCCCACTGGTGCAGCGGTTAAGCCCTGGGCTGCTGACCGAAAGGTCAATGGTTTGAACCCACCAGCCGCTCTACGGAAGAAAGATGTGGCAATCTGCTTCCGCAAAGATTTACCACCTTGGAAACCCTATGCGGGCAGTTCTCCTGGTCCTACAGGGTTGCAATAGTCTGAATTGAGTCCACCGCAGTGGGGTCGGCTTTGAGGATTACAGAAGTAGCAAACGATGGAGAGTAGTCACTTACTCTAGGGCTGAAGGAACATACCCAAAGAAGGAGCGAAACAGAGGCAGACCTTGTTGGCAAGAGCATGCTGTGTCTCCGGGGACAGGGGAGAAGTCCGCTGCTGGAGCCCGCTTACCTGTAAACAGGAAGCTGCCAAGCTCCGGGAGAAACTTGACGGAGGAGAAACGGAGTTTCTGGGCAGAGAAACTCCCTGGGGGGCAAGTGTCATCGGTTTCCCCCACATCTGCCGACAGCAGTGCCGCAGGAGGAAGGAGAAAAGGCCACCCCAACAGGGATGTGTAGCCCCCTTCTCTCGCTTGGGACATCGTATGCCTCTCTACCGCCCTCTGTTGGTAAAGCCTGACAACACAGCACTGCTTACTGGACCCGGCTTCAGTATCACAAATCAGAGCAGCAAAGTGTGGGTTCGGAATTGAGAGGCAGTCGTTAGATAAGCGGCGCAAAGATACAGTCGATCAGCAGATTTTTCTAGTTCACCTGTGTAATCAGGTGTTGCATTTATCTGTTATAACTTTTGAGGCTCCTTTAATCTTGAGGAGTTCCTCGTGTTTTTTTTTTTTTTTTTCTTTCATTACATTGACATTTTTAAAGTCTAGTCCAGTTATTTTGAAGAGTTTCCCTCAATACGGGTTTATGTTTTGGTTTGTTTGCAGTTCGGTGAAACCAGTTGCTGCCGAGTGGACTCTGGCTCACTGCTGCCCTGTGTGTGTCACAGAAAAACGTGCTCCGTGGGGTTTTCAATGGCTCGTTGTTGGGAAGTAGATCACCAGGCCTTTCTACTGAGGCACCTGGCGGTGGACTCAAACCTCTGACCTTTAGATTAGAGGCTGAGCCATTGGATTCAAGTTAAACACTTTGGGCAGGGATATTACATATTTGTAATCTTGTGTCCTCAATGAAACTCATGAAAATGCACATAGTATATGTTTGCCTCATTACTAGTGATGTTGGGTTTGATCATTTGGTTAAATTTATGGCCAACAGATTTATCCATTGTAATTTCCACATTGTGATTAATAAGTAATCAATGGAGTGATATTTTAAGATTGTACAAATCTCTTTCTAACAAAATTTTCCTAATAGACTTAGCATTTATCGATGATTTTTTTTTCTACATATACCATTCAGTGACATTGATTACATTCTTTGAGTTGTGGAACCATTCTCACTCTCCTTTTCTGTTGTTCCTCCCCCATCAACATAAATTTATTGCTCCCTAAGGTCCCCATCTGATCTTTTTGGTTGATGTTGTCAATTTGATCCCACATAGATAGTTCTTAAAAGAGCATAATGTTTGAGGTAGGCATTTTTACTAGTTAAGCTAAGCTATCATTTGCTTTTAAGAAGACTTCAGGGGATATTTTTGATTTACGGTTTAAAGATTATCTCAGAGCAATAGCTTCAGGGGTTCAACCCACTTTCATGGCTCCAGGAAGTCTGGAGCCCATGAGGATTTGGAATTCCATTCTGCATTTTTAGTTGTTGGAACTGCTGTAAAGTGGTGATTTTAAAGGCCTGATGCAGAAGGGCTGCCGGCAGTGCTCCTTAAGAAGGCTACTTCCTTCAGTTTGTAGTTATTATAATCTCTGAAGGGCAGAGACCTGCTCTCCTGTCTTTTCCACCACCCTTCCCATTCCCCCACATCTCAGGGGAACCTCCCGTAGACTTTGTTTTATAATCCATCCTCAAGATGCTATTTCAGAATGAGAACCTATGTGATCATGGCATTTTAAAGGGCCCTGAGTTTTACAGTATACAGAAACCAAACCCATGACCATAAAGTCAGTTCCGACACATAGTGACCCTATAGGGCAGGTAGAACTGCCCCATAGGGTTTCCAAGGAGTGCCTGGTAGATTCGAACTGCCAACCTTTTAGTTAGCAGCTGTAGCTCTTAACCACTACACCACCACGGTTTCCACATTATAAAAAGTTGAAAAAGTATATATAAACTGTGGAAAATAATTTAAGTAAATTATTGAGGAAAAAGATAGATTATAGTAAAGAACCTTAAACTTTTATACGGTAATCTCCCAATCTAAAGATCAAAAACTATTTGCTATTCACTAATGTATTTATTCACCAAATTATTTATTCAGCAACTATTATGTGCCAGGCACAGTATTAAATCTGAGGTCAGTGGAGGAATCTTACTTTAAAGCCTTGGAGGATGTATCCAGGTTGCAGTATCAGGCAGTCCAGAATTCTCTCACTTGTTTGACTCTTAGTTGTGTGACAAATTGTCTGACCTCGATGACATCAGTACTCTTGTCTTTGAGTGTAACTAATAGTAACTATGTCACCAAATGGGTCAATCACACATACGTATGGACACAGACAATCCTCACTTGGCACAGGACCATATTAACTGAAATGTGCGTATCTGAGGTGTGTCTTCCTTTTGCAGTTTCAATATGCATGAGTTTCAGTGACCACTGGGGGGGGGGGGTGGATTTTGCTGCCAAATCAATCCTAACTAATGGAGACTCAATATGTGTCATAATAGAACTGTTCTCCATAGGATTTTCAATGGTTGATTTTTCAGAAGTAGATTGCCAGGCCTTTCTTCTGAGGTGCTTCTGGGTGCCCTTGAACTTCCTTGGTTAGCAGCTGAGCATGTTAACCATATACACCAACCAGGAACTGGTATCTTATAAAAGCCAGGGCTGCCTGTATATATAAAACATTCTAACAAAGTGCCTGGGATAGAAAAAATTCTCAAAATGTCACTTTTTAAATCAGGGAAGCTTTCTACACCTACTGTAACTCTTTGTCATTCTTCAGCCTCTTTTTGAGCATTTTCAGTGATGGTGCCATCATTATTTCACTAAGCAGATCACACTGTAATTCTTGTGTTAAGCCTACCTGCTGGTAATTTGTATCCATTTTAATCCTGGTTCTGTTCCCAGCAGCCACATAACTCATGTTGCACAGTTAAAATGGAACATCTTCCCAGTTTTTTCCAGCAGAATCCATTTCAGAGCCAACCTTGGCATCACTGGCAGATTGGCACCTCTTTAACACAAAACCTCCATCTGGTCCTCAATGTCTTGCGTAGGCTGCTGAGTTAGAGAATTAAAAGAGGTATCCCAGCTGATGGGAAGCCTCATGGACAAACAGGTAGGCTGTGGAAGGAGAAGGGCACGTGAGAGTCAGAGGCTATTCAAGAAATATCCCTTTTCACATTGCAGGGTCCTAGGAATCTAGGGGCCACTGAGATGCTAAATCAATAGCGTTAAATCCCTGAGCTCTCAGTAGATCTGTGGATTAGCATCCTGGTTCCATCAGGTACTAGCTTTGTGTATTTGGGCAATTTATGTAACCCGTGTGTTTCAGTTTTCCCATCTGCAAAAGGGAACAATAACGACAATTTCATAGTGACGTTGAGACAAGACCATTCTTCACAGTAAACATGTAATATATTTTAACCATCATTTTTTTTTTATAAGTAGTAATAATAGTGGCATTATCATTAAGGGGGCTTCATTTGGTAGACAGAACTGCCTAGATTCACCTTAAGGGATTGCCTCACCTAAGGCACTTTGCTGAAGCTCATTCCCCTTCCTGGGTCAACTCACATCGAGTGACCGATGAACATAAGAGTATAGCCTTGCCACCGTGGTCCAACTTGGCACGTAGCTGAAGGTCCATTCTTGCCCCAGCACTCTGTGGGATTGACTGAGGTTGTTGCTGGGGCTGCATCACAGCTTGAGCTCATCTCTGCCCAGTCCTGCTTCCTTCCCCCTCCCTGCAGGAGTTGATCCCAAGTGCATACCTTAAAAAATAACCTACACATTAAACTCCATCTCAGACTCTGCTTTATAAGGAACACGATGTTTGACAATAGGGTGGAAAGACAATGAATCCTCTCACTCAAATGTTGCGCCCCATGGCCTAAGACCTTTGACTGTCAGACTTCACTCAGTGTCAGTCTTTGGTGCACTGTAGGGTGTTTTGAAGACCTTTGTAGACAAGTAGTTCTCGTAGGAAGCGTGCAGCTTCTTGGTATTTTTCCAGGGGCTGTGATGGACCAAGCATATTTTCGGTAAAAAGACTTGGTACCATAGGAAGGCTTTGAGCATGTGTTTGGAAGCACTCCCTGTTACCTAATTTGTGATAGTGAGCATGGACATGTTAGTGTGAAATTGGCAGCCCAGCCAGTGACAGGTCTCTTCTCTTCTGATGACTGATCCTTTGACCTTGCTTTCTGAGTCGCAGAGGTTTGGCAGCATGGTAGGAAACAGACCCCGGAGAAGCTCCAGATTTTTTTCCCCCTATGGAGTGTGCAGATTTGTCCACTGGGAAGAGGTTGATTTGGTTTTGTATAGACACAGTTTTCTAAACGGACTCTTTTTCTTCCTCTTCAATGTAATATGAGGGTGTACCTGTTGGAGCTTCAAATTCTTTGTCTATTTTATTACGATTTTTCATACACTGTCCACAGTGTTTTAGCTTTACATTCACAAGCTCTTTTTTTGTACAATATTAATTTATCTAAGTGAAATGACTTGAATTCATTTATGGGCACAATATGGTGCAGGACCAGACAACATTCTGTTTTCTGTTTTTGAGTTGTTTGCTTCTGGAAAGCATAATTTTGATGGGTTGCAATAGAGAAGAGGAAGAGTTGGAAGAGAAACTTACAGACTTGAACCCTTATATTGCATAGATGCTGGCATATGATGAAGGTATTAAGTCATCAAAGATTTAACAGAGAGGTTGCTAAACCTCTACTATTCCTCCTTGGAAATCTATACATCTCTTTGGAACTTGGAGGATGGCCTATACCCAAGCCAACTACTCTCAAGTAAGGGATTCCAAGACGTAAGGTATAATTCTAAAACAGAAAGTACCTTATGAACTATTTCCAATTCTGACTTAGTGTGATAATTTAAAGCACAGCTATGAACAGTTTAAGATTATTTATCCTAGAAACAGAATGAAGATTTTTCCAAATATTTTTGCCCATTAACTTTCAAGTGTTAATTATAAAGGAATGAATGAATGAATTGTTGTAGCCAAATAGAGTATCTTATCACATTTTATAAACCAATGCTCGAGTTATATCTATCTTGTTTTCAAAGTTCAATGTGTTCATTCTGGAAAATAATATTTTACAATCTGATAGATTTTAAAAACAGGAATCAACGACTGTCTAGTTTTTCCTTTATGCTTATTTTTTTTTTTTTTTTTTTATTTAGTTCAGGACTATAAAGTACAAACTAAATTGAACAGAAATTCTGTTTTCTACTTTCTGATCTTTTATCACTTAAATTCTTTGCCTCAAATAATAGATTCCCCCACCCCTATTTTATAATACTCAATTTATAATGAATATTTTACTCTTTATTTGAGCATGTATAAAATGTGTATTAGCAATTGTCTTTAAATGTTTTCTAACTGCGAATAAACCCCCCCTTTTTTTTTTAATTTGATAATATATAGGGTAGAGAAGATTACTTGAAAAAACTCATTCGAAATGAAGTGGCTACTGCAATACAGATTCAGGTAATACTCAATTAGTTTCAATATTTTATTCTTCCTTTAATTTGCCTTTTACTTAGAATTTTAAATTTGCCTGTAATGAGGCATCTTTTCACTCCTTGCTTTGCAAGCCAGCAGTTTTCTTTCCTTAGCTGATGACAGTTGCCCTCTGTGTACAACGAGAAGTGTGTGCTCATGCATGAAGAAACTGACCTCCCATACACATATCTCATTTTGTGGCTTAATGGGAATTTCTGCCAGTCTAGTAAGATCTTATTCCTAAGTGTCTAACTCTTTGCTTTGTGATGATGTTATGTTTTCTTTACTTTTAGTGTCTTTCACTTGAATTTCTTTATTTAACCCTGAAAGAAAATATGCTATGAGATATTTCTTTATAAAGTGTTTGAAATGAAAGCATGGTAGCTAGAAAAATTAATCTTCTTAATTTTTTGGTTCTCAATTTATTACTGCCTATCCCTGGTGGCATAGTGGTTAAGTGCTACGGCTGCTAACTAAAAGGTCAGCAGTTCGAATCTGCTAGGTGCTCCTTGGAAACTCTACAGGGCACTTCTACTCTGTCCTCTAGGGTCGCTATGAGTTGGAATTGACTTGACGGCACTGGGTTTGGTTGGGTTTTTCGTATCCTTTACAAACACAGGTTGGGCTTCTCTGATCCCAGGCATGTCTCTAGCATGCCTCTCCTTCCAGCAGCAGTGGGAGAAAGACCTGGCAATCTGCTTCCATAAAGATTACAGCCTAGGACACCCAACAGGGTGTTTCTACTCTGTCACAAGGGGCCATATGTGTTGGAATCGACTCGATGGAACGCCAAAACAACGAGCATATACATACTTGAAATTATTATTATAAGAAAAGTAAAATCAGGAGACAAAACAGTTCAAAATAGTGTTTTTAAAATTATGTGACATCATCTGCACCTCTGGGCCTCTTTGAAGTAAACAAAACATTTGTCACTTCTATTGGAAAATTTGATAATTTCAAACATATGGAAGTAGTGTTGCTCTGCTTCTATATGTTCGAATATATCAAATTTACTGATTTATTTCTATCCATACACGCTCAATAATCCCATAGTCAACCAAGCTTTTCTTTTTTTGCTTAACAATTTGCTATTAACCTCCTGTTCATTGATTCTGTATGACCTTCCTTTGCAAGAATTACATGTTTTGCAGTATATGCTGTGTATATATTCTCCAACCTTATTGTTCTCCAGTACTCACATAAGGATGTTTGATTTTTATTTTCTTTTTATTTTTTTCTCTCATGTCTTTTAATAATAACTATGTGCTTTTTTTTTTTTTTATGTACTGTTTAAATACACACCATTTTTGCCCATTGCTTTTTTATGGTGATATCTATCTTTTGCTTTTCAAATAATAGCCAAGGTCACTGACCGCCGCAATATAGGGGCTCCATAAATGTTTAGGTAATGAATTACTGAATGACTGATTATCTTTACTGGCAGAAAAAAATATATTATATTCAAGAAGTCCAGACACAGGAGAGGAAGGATCTTGTAGGAAAGAAAATACTCTACGCCCTGGCATTGGCGCAGTTGGAGGAGCCATTGACTGAACTAGAAGAAGAGGCCATCAGAATCAGAAACATCCATCAGCAACATTCTGAAGTAGGCATTTATAAATGAATCCGCATGCTAACTCACAGGAATATTTAGGTCAGCAAATCAAGTATGTGATTTCAAATTCTTCTTTGGAAAATTGTGATTTCAAATTCTTCTTTGGAAAATTATGATTTCAAATAAAAGCATGGGCAAGCTTTCAAATAGGTGCTTAGTGGCTTATTTGGTGTGACTGCCCCCCACGGTAAAATTTATTCAGTCTTCACTGTTTGTTAATTAAATGCGGAAGTAGTTTTTGCCCAAATACAAAATACAATGTATCTCGACATTTTCATGGTAAAATTTTGATGCATTTAGATGAAGTTAAGACAGCTAAGGTGAAAAATACAGCACACAGGAGTTACATATTTACAAAACAACAAGTTTATGGCAGTAACTGATATTACTAGCCCTTCCCAAAGAAAAAACTCGTAGAAAAATATGTATCTGTCATGTCATTAGTCTTTTTAAGAACTAGAGGGTGTGGTAAGTGTTATACATTCTTGTCCTTAGCAGCAACAAGGACATATATGTATTGATTTGGACCTTTTTGGCAATGGGGTTTGTGTGTGTGTGTGTGTGTGTCCCTCTACAAATGATGATGTAGTTTTATATTAAGAGATTTTAATGATATAAATCGTTCCTTCACTTAAAAGATATGAAGCATCCCTATTACCAACTTTTATTTTGATCTTCAAAATCTTCCTATGAAATAGTCAGGAAGGAGTTAATCTGTTTATCTGTACCATAGGCTTGAAGAAAATTTGGTCCTAAACAGGTTAAGCAACTTGCACAAGGTCATAAAGCTTGGAAACGACGAATTCTGGATATTCTACTCTATTTGGGACTTCTAAAGGCTATCCTAGTGCTCATGTAATAAGTATATAACCAGTACTAACACCTAGTGGGATAAATGTTACTAACAGCTCCCCCTTACATTAATGAGGGAAATTTATTAATTGCAGCAAAAGCCTTAGTGTAATTGTCTAAGCGTGATAATGAACTCCAGAAAAGATTAATGACGTTTATTTCCCCTTATTTTATATTTTTTTTTATTGTTTTATATCTTCTTATACTCCAGTAATCATTTTTGTTTTTATTCTATTCCATAGCTAATGAATTTAGTGTAAACTTTTAGAAAGAATGAGTTTATACACACTTTTTAATATTTATTGCTGACAATTTGCAGTTAAGAGTTTTAATTTTGGTTAAATATTGTAAACATTGTGATGGGAATTTATACTTTCTATGTGAGTTTATTAGTTTTTTTTTTACCTAACAAAATTGATTGGACTCAATATGATTCAAACAGAATATTGGGATTTCAGATATCATACTATGTTTTTGAAATCCACATGTGTGGTGATTCTTTTCCTTTATAACCAAAAAAAAAAAAATATTGTTAATATAAAAAAAGTCATATGAGTACTGTTTGTCCTAAACCAAGATAATTGAATTTTAAGTGCTGCCTGTCTTAATATCTGAATATCTTCCAGATAATTAATGATATAATTGAGAAGAAAAAAAATGTTAAAAGAAATGTGGACAGGACAAAGAAAAAATTGAAAATGAAGGGGAAGAAAACCTGGGAGGCACTAATACAAACAGAGGTAAGAGATAGAATATTAGAGAATAATTTTCAATTTCTTTATGTTAAAAAAAATAACTCAAGCAAACTTAGTTTTAGGTGGATGCCTCTCATTTCTAATTGGTTCTGCATATACACATACATCCCCCCACACACGCAGTCTCTGTCTTCTCTCTCTCTTAAAATGTCTTTTCTATTGGTCTAGTTTGCCATGAGCATAGTCCTGAGTCAAGATACAATACAAAGTAAAACTGATATTACGGTCATGGTGAAGTCTATTGCTTTCTGCAATTGCCATGCTGACTCCTATTGCTTAGGGCTTTAAAGGACAAATGAAGAAAAAAGGAAGGAAGAAAGCGGGAAGGAAGGAAGGAAGGAAGGAAAGGAGGGAGGGAGGGAGGAAAGAAAAAAGGAAGGAAGAGAGGGAAGGAGGAAGAAGAGAAAGGAGGGAGGAAGAGAAGGAGGGAGGGAGGGAGGAAAGAAAGAAGAGAGGAAAGGAGGAAGAAGAGAAAGGAGGGAGAAAGGGAAGGAGGGAAGGAGGAAGGAATGTAAGAAGAAAAAGAAGTTGAAGTTGAACTTAATAAAAATAGCATGATTACACTTTTATTCAATGGCTAAAAACCCAAAACCCATTGCCACCGAGTCGATTCTGACTCATAGCGACCCTATAGGACAGAGTAGAACTGCTCCATAGGGTTTCCGAGGAGCGTCTGGTGGATTTGAACTGCCGACCTTTTGGTTAGCAGCCATAGCTCTTAATCACTACACCACCAGGATTTCCATTCAATGGATAGAATCTTTTTATTAAAGGATGACATATATCTATTGTTTAAACCACAAAGAAATAACATTTTAAAATTACTAAATATCACATTTTACATAAATGTCCTTATAAACTAGCAAGAATATTCTTTTAAGATACAGCACATTAACTCATTATCATACCATAATTATATTCATTTTAGTATTGTATCAGATAATATGACAATATAGTTTAACATTCAAAAAAGACAAAAATTTGATTTAAAAAAATTTACATATCTCTTGAAATTTCAAAATATGTACATTTAACTCTTTAAAGTTTTAAGCTAGCTAATAGTAAGATTTTGTTCTCAGAAAGCATCTTCATCCAGCCAATTAAAGTGAATTTTTTTCCATTTATCTTACTACTGACCTCTTATACATAGTCTTTATTTAGTTGATCAGGTAGAATAAAGTATTGACTCTATGCAGTAAAATGATACTGTATTTCACTAGGAAAAACAGCTCCATTATCTTTTATTTTCATGAAAATTGTGTGGAGGATAATGTTTCTAAATTGTATTATTGGAGTCACAGTTCATACAGAGATATCTCCATGAGAAGTACAACTCAAGGGGTGAAAAGTAATTTTAAAAGCTTTCCATTTTTATTCCCATTTCTTGAAGGATAGTAAATGATTTGAATTACTGTGACTTCCTCATCACCCCCAAGCAATGTCTCCTGTGTACCTCTTTCTTCTTTCCCTCAATGTTCTCACAGTGTGAACTAAGTGCCTCTCTTCCATAAATTTCCTGAAAATTCACCCTTCCCATTTGCCTTTTCTCCGTCTCTTACTCTTCCCCTATTTTCCCAACTCTGCAGTAAGGATGCTTTAAAATACCAGACCAACAAAGGCAAAACTTACCTTCTCTAGTGGAGAACGTAGTTTATAACCTAAACTTAACTGGCAGAGTCGACATCTTCTTTAGCCAATAGAGGGAGAAGCATGAGAGCACTCATACTGTAATATTTTGGTCTTATTATGCATGAATTTAGAGCCTACTATATATCAACTATAGGATTGCTATTTTGGGTATATATCAACTGGGAACCCTGGTGGCGTAGTGTTTAAGAGCTACGGCTGCTAACCAAAAGGTTGGCAGTTCAAATCCACCAGGTTTTCCTTGGAAACTCTATGAGGCAGTTCTACTCTGTCCTGTAGGGTCCCTATGAGTTGGAATCAACTCAATGGCAATGGGTTTTGGATTTTCTTGGTTTATATATCAACTGGGAGTTCTGGTGGTGCAGTGGTTAAGAGCTCAGATGCTAACCAAAAGATTGGCTGTTCGAATCCACCAGCCTCTCCTTGGAAACCCTATAGGGCAGTTGTACTCTGTCCTTTAGGGTTGCTATGAGTTGGAATTGACTCGATACCTCCAGGTAAAGGAGTGAGCACCTTCTCTGACAATGGTGATTCAGAGTGTGTGTGGATGAGCATAGAGAGTGGACCTAATCCACTCTGAGAAAAAAAGGAAATGGCTGAATTCCAGGGTTGCCGTGGGATTTATTTGGGGCAGATGAGACTCTATAATGAGCAACATCTTTGCCTCTGTGTGATACCTAAGGGTTAGTGGATTTATCTGAAAAAATAAGCAAGAGTGTAATTAGATTCAAGTATGTCCAAGAAGTTATCCTTGGTAGTAATACGTCTCAGAAAGAACACAGACTAGGTTTTGGGAATTAGGAGTAGTAAATGATAGATGCAGTTGTTCCAGCTGTAAAACATGACTGGGTCATTCAGAGCAGAAAAGAAAGAAAATTCTTGTCCCAGCATGGATGACATGTTCAAGCAATGCTATTGGTATAAGCCTGGTCATCTACCTCCTATCATCATTGTCATTATCAACATCATTTATTGAGGGATTTAATTGTGCCGACAAATGCTGAACACATGGCTCAGATTATCTCACTGAAGTTTCACAGAAATTGTGTGAAGTACTACTGCCTTAGTCATCTAGTGCTGCTGTAACAGAATACCACAAGTGGTTGGCTTCAACAAACAGAAGTTTATTCTCTCAAAGTCTAGTAGGCTAGAAGTCCAAATTCAGCGTGTCAGCGCCAGGGGAAGGCTTTCTCTCTCTGTTGGCTCTGGAGGAAGGTCATTGTCAGCAATCTTCCCTTGGTCAAGGAGCTTCTCAGTGCAATACTTTCTTGATGGCATGAGGTTCCCCAAATCTTTGCTCGCTTCTCTTTCCTTTTATCTCTTGTAAGGTAAAAGATGGTGCCGGCCACACCCCAGGGAAACTCCCTGTACATTGGATCAGGGATGTGACCTGAGCAGGGGTGTTACATCCCACCCTAATCCTCTTCAACACGATCCAGTCTTGCCTCATTAATCACAGGCAGAGATTGGGATTTACAACACATAGGAAAATTATATTAACCGCAAAATGGAGGGCAAATACATAATACTGGGAATCATGGCCTAACCAAGTTGACACATATTTTGGGGGGACATAATTCAATCCATGACAACTACTTTTACTATTCCATTTATACCAATTAGAGAGTTGAGGTTTAGAGAGGTTAATTAATTTCACATGTAGCAAGAACCCCTTTGTATCCAATCTCAAAACTCATGTATGCTCTTACCTACTTTGTGTACTGGAGCTCTGGTGGTGCACTGGTTAAGAGGTCGGCTGTCCACCAGCAGATCCTTGGAAATCCTGTGG
This sequence comes from Elephas maximus indicus, assembly GCF_024166365.1. Lineage (NCBI taxonomy): Eukaryota > Metazoa > Chordata > Mammalia > Proboscidea > Elephantidae > Elephas > Elephas maximus. The sequence goes on along the minus strand of NC_064829.1, from coordinate 40,769,924 downwards.
GGTAGTTCTACTCTGTTCTAAAGGGTCACTATGAGTCAGGGTTTTTTTTGTTTTGTTTTTACTATGTATACTGCCACAGTAGTTAAGAGCTAGGGCTGCTAACCAAAAGGTCAGCAGTTTGAACCCACCAGCCGCTCCTCAGAAATGCTATGGGGCAGTTCTACTCTGCCCTACATGCTCACTATGAATCAGAATCAAATCACAGCAATGGTTTTTCTTTTCTTTTTTTTTTCACTATATTTACTGATACTTCACGTGAATTCTTCCAGCAGCAATGGCAAAGTTCATGAGATAGTAATGGTAGCGAGAAAATAGTAAAGGCTTTGGAGTCAGAGAAATCTACTTTCTACCTGTCTTCACCCTTACTAGTTGTATAATCTTGGGCTATATGTTTAACCTCTCTGAATTTCCGATTTTTCTCTTATAAAATCTATACAATATTAACAATTTTGCGGTGCTATTGTGAATCATAAAAGGCACAATTCAAATATAATGCTTGATGTAGTAGAAAAACAAACCAAACCAAACCCACTGCCGTCAAATCGATTCTAACAGCGACTGTATTGGACAGACTAAGAACTGCCCCATTGGGTTTCCAGGGCTGTAATCTTTATAGAAGCAGACTGCCATATCTTTCACCCCAGGAGTGCCTGGTGGGTTCCAACCGAGACCTTTCAGTTGAGCTGAATGCTTTAAACCTGCACAACCAGGGCTCCCACTTAATATAGTATTTGGTGCAAATCAGTACCTTGTAACACTCAGTAATTGTTTAACCTTCCCCACTTCCCCCCGCTTTGTCTTTCCTACCTAGTAGGAGTCAGGATTTGTAGTGGACTAGAGAGTACCATGTTTCTGTTAGATGGGCCAATATACAGAGTGAAACATATGTTAATATCTGAAATCCAAACAGGTGTGTAGGCAGCATGAACAAATGGCCATGTTTCAAAGGGCTTCCGGGAGTTTTCCCCATTCAGAAATATTTTTTTCCCCCTGAAAATCCTCCTGTCTGATATTCTATCTTAAAAGATTCACTGGACATGGGGGAGTGGAGCCAGTTCACATTGCCATTAACTTGCCATTCTCTGGATATATTTTAAAGGTCGAATCGATAGGATTTGGGCTACGAAAGAGAGTTGTCATTATATCGTTAAAAAAAAAAAAAATGCCCCTGTACTAGGCCACAAAAGAAATCCCAACAAATGTCACAGAAGAAAAATAAGAATGATAATAGCAACAATAATGGTAACGATAGCTGACATTTGTTGCATATTTTCTATGTGCCCGGCACTGTTCTGAGTGCTCACACATATTCTCTTTTTGTCTTCATGATAATGCTATGAAGAGTGTGCTAACATTAGCTCTATTCTATACATGAGGAATCTGATGTGAGTGTTTTAATGACCTTGTACAGGTTCACACAACTCGTTAATGGTGGAGTTGGGATTCCGACCCACATGGTCTGGCACTGAAGTCTTAACCATCGCATTGTACTGGTCATATCATCGAAGTTACTTTTATTCACAAAAGTGCAGTAACATTAGAAATCATTAAGAAAAAAATATAGCAACAAACAAACAAACAAACATGTATATATACACACACATATACACTACTGGGAAAATTTTTAAAAGTCATATTTTCATTATTTGCTTCTGTGTTAAAGATTAATCATAATACAATTATCATTTATTTGTAAATGACCAGTAAGTATAAACTCTATAGCAAAATTTATGGGATGGGCTAAGAGAATTCTTTGACATTACAACTAAATAATTCTGGCAAGAAAAACTAAAAATATTTGGCCTATCTATTAAGAAAAAAAGAGAAAATAAATATTAACAGCCATGGAAATGAATAAAAGATACACAACTTCATATTAGTAGTGAATTAAAAATACTATTTTTGTATAGCAATTTGTTGAAAATCTAAATTAAGTTAATATATTTATAGACCACGGGATGAAATTGGATCAAGGAAAAAAACGTAATAGGAATAGGTCAATAATTGCAGAAGGAATTGAATTTATTCAAACTGTACCACTAAAAACAAAACAAGTCCAAATAATTTACAGGCTGACCTATGAGTCAGTTGCAGAATGTAGTCAGCATGGACATAACTTCTATGGTTAACTCTGTAGTGATTTTATAACCCTGAAACCATAACTGAAAAATAATATCACCAAAAAATCTGTAGGTAATCTCACTTCCAATCATAAATGGTAAGATCTTAATATATTAGCGAACAATGTGCTAAAAAAGAATATGCTATACAAAATAAGATTCCTTTGAAGAACATGAAAATGATTCTACATTAAAAAACTCACTAGTGTATCTCACTATATTTACATAAAAAAAGGAAATTAGCCTAAAATATCTGATGCAATTCTATACACAGTCATGATTAAAAAATATTCTTAAATGTTTAGAAATAAAATACAGTATGTTCCAACAAACATTACATTGAATGATAAAACCTTAGACATAGTTTCAATAAAATCAGGGACAAAACTTTCATGTCAGCTCTTATTACTCAGCATAGTGCCGTAATTAATAACAAATGACTTGCGACGTGTGGCACAACAGATAAAACATATGTGTCCAACACTGCAGTCGAAAGCCAAAAATATTAACTGACAATTGCCAAATGTAGTATATCTATACACATAAACAAATTCCACTGAAAAATATAGCTGAATGCTTGTTTTGTGTTTGATGTTATAGAAAGTACTAGGAGTTGGAGTGTCAGAGAAGCTAATCTTCTTTAGTTTGCCCTTCAAATTAATTTGTCTTTTCAGTTACTATTGAACACTTACAACGTGTTAGACATTATTGAAAGTTGCTGGAGATGGAGGAATGAAAGGAGTTGGTTTACTCAAAAAGCCTTCAACTGGCAGCATTAACGCATTGTAAACAGAGCCATGATGGCAGGGCAGTGAGATGTGAGAGGATCACAATTGAACTGTAGGAATCAGGGAGGGCTTTCCAGGGGAGGTGATGTCTAAGGAGACTTAACCTATTAAATGGAACTGAAAACTAACCCTCCATGGTGCTGTGGAGAATTGAGTAATATTCACAAAAAACCTAATGAAATATTGACAATGGAAGTATTTTTTTTTTTAAGTTGCTATTATTGTGTATTTACTAACCTGATAAAAAAATGAGGTAAGGGCATTTTAGAAATAGACACTTTACAAAACAAAGAGATCATGAGATAATGCTGTATGTTTGTGGAATTGCATGCATGTCAGCATAGCCAGCAAGCAGGGCACCTGTGCCTGAAAGACTTGTGTAGAAATTCTTGAATGGGAGCCGCAACTGCTGTTTAAACCTTCACCAAAAACACAGTATTTTTTTTTTTAAAGCAAAACAAAACAAAACAAAAAACCCAACACCTCATTAGTAGAAAAGTCCAGGACGTCCAGAAAAAGGAAAGAAAACAGAGAGGATTTTGACATTCAAATACAATACCCAATGTTCAAAATTTTGGACAAAAAGTAGATTTTTTATGAGAGAAAAAATATAAAAGATTAGCCAGCCTACTAGAGAAAAATAGGAATCTGTAGAGGAGAAATGGAGGAAAATAGGAGAAATGAAAGCCATGGGGTCCTGTGGAATCAGTTGGGTGAAAAGCACTAATCACAAGCTATGATAGATGTGGGAAACAACATTGGGTTAGTCAAAGCCAGTCAGTCCGTCAGTCCGTCAATATAAACTCCAACGGTCGTGAAGGGATCATGTAAAAATAGATGCAATTCCCTCTGGAATCGCACAGGCCAGCTTTGGAGGACTTGTGCTGGTATTAAATGTTGACTCTTTTTGTATGAAAGATCAAAACAATATGTATCCTTGCCTGCTGCCTATGTACACGTTTGAAAAACAGCTAAAACGTGTTTGCATCTTGAAAGTACATGCCTTTAAGCTATGCATATATGTCTATGTCGGTCAGGCAAGTTTGTGAAGGAGAGACAGAGACAGAGACAGAGAGAGAATGAATAAATAGTTTGAGCCCATCGTTTCGAAAATCACATCAGATGTAGCAGGGGAGAAGAGAATATAAAGCTAGGTTGTTACTTATCTTGAAAAGAAGGTCCTATGTACTTTTTTGATTGGCATAGTTTTTATTTCTTGTTGAAACCTAACTTCTTTTTTAATATATAATTTATTTTATTTTTTTTTGTTGTTGAGAATATACACACCAGAACGTACACCAATTCTGGAGTTTGATTACACTCTGAGTTGTGCAACCATTTTCGCCTTCCTTTTCCTAGTTGTTCCTTTCCCATTAACAGAAACACGCTGCCCCCTAAGTTTCTTACCTTATGTTTTATGTTGCTGTTGTCAATTTGATCCCATATAGATAGATCTTAAAAGAGCACAGTGCTCAAGGTAGACATTCTTTACTGGTTAAGCTGAACTGTTTACTTTTAATTGTTTACAAGGCCAACATAATTGTGTACCTAAAATGAAAGAATTTGAAAATCCAAGTATTTAAAATAAAACATCTGTACAATATTTTTTTTTTTTCAGGAAAAACGCTCAACAATTTTTAAAGAAATACATGAGACAAAGAGTAAAACGTCTGTTTTTCAAACCAAAACAAGCAAATTGAGTGAGGAATTAATATTAAAAGAACAGGAAAAGAAACATTTTGATGAGATACTTGATGTTTTAAAGTAAGTACTTGAATTTTTTCAAAATACTAAGTATATCTAATATATTTTTCATAAAGGAGATAAGATTAAGTTTCCACATTTAAAAGCTATTCTTAAAATGCTCCGTATTTTCTATCATAATGTTATGTGAAATATACATAGGATATTTGATTAACAAAAGCATAGTCATTGTTTTTTTTTTCATTACTGGGTTTGTTATTCTTTGAATAACTGGGGATGTTTTGCTTTCTCCAAGTGTGTGAATGTTTATTCTTTATGATAATAATGATCTTTTTAATTAATTTCAGTATTTATCATTTTTGTGCCATGTTTAATAATTTATGGGTTTTCACCCAACCTTTTTGGATAACAGTTTTGAGGTATAAAGAGTTTAGAAATAGATCTTCTATAAAACCTTATGTAATGTATGTACACTTGTCATCTTCAAAAGCCACTTATCCAGTAACCTCCCCAGCCTGGGGCATACCAGAGAAGAGTTAGTAAGGTCCCTGGGAGAATGATCATGATCTAGGGCTCATAGCACATTCTGTAGACTCCTGCTTAGAATTTGCTTACTCTTCCTTTATTCCTCTAAGTTCTTATTTCCTATATTATAATACATTGAGAACAGGGCTGGGAGAACTAATAAGAAGTGTGCATCAGCCCTATTTAGGAATGATAGTTTGATTTAAATATAGAAGGCTAACAAAAACATTAGCAAAATGTCAGCTTGTGACAGATAAAGTGTCAAAACAAAGCAAAACAAACAAACCCAAAAACAGTTATGCTCAGCCTGATACCTTATAGATTAATGGGTTCAAGCCAATACATTCAACAAGGATTTGTTTAGCTATCACCTTAGGGTGAAAACTTATTTCCCAAAAGATTATTTACCGTTGTCTAAAACAGACTGTATTCATTATATGCTGTAGAAAGCAAGGGAAAAAGCCATTTACTACTGTGAGAGATATTTATCCACATTATTTGAAATCTGTAAGAATGTTTTTGGGCTGAAAGGTATAAACTTGAAATTATGTAATTTGTACTAAATTTATCAGACCTAATTTGGGAACTGATGGAAATTTTTCTTCAAGAGGAATTCTTACCATTTCAAATCTAATGTTTTACTCCATACCATGGCTGGGTTGTATTGCTCAGCAGGCAAGAGTGGTGACCACATCCCAATGAGTCAATCCCCTCTCTAAACTTGAAGAAACTCTGCCTTCCCACACGGAAGGAGATAAAGAATAAACTGATATTATAGTATTATTTACAACTGTATTAATTAACAGTGATGATGGACAACATCAGGTATTATTTAGAGTTACCATTGATTGATTTCCTAATGTGCCAGATACTTTGCTAGGCAATCTGTGTACTTTATCTCATTTAATTCTCACAACAAATTCTTAAGTTGTACAGTACTATTTTCCATATGTGTGCTAAGAAAAAGGAAACCCTGGTGGCGTAGTGGTTAAGTGCTACGGCTGCTAACCAAGAGGTCAGCAGTTCAAATCTGCCAGGTGCTCCTTGGAAACTCTGTGGGGCAGTTCTACTTTGTTCTATAGGGTTGCTATGAGTCAGAATCGACTCGACGGCAGTGGGTTATTGGGTTTTGGCTAAGAAAAAAGATAATCAGACAGATTCAGTGGTTGCCTTAAGATGGCACAGCTAATTAGTGGTAGAGCTAACTCCAAGTTAAGCTTAAAAAAAAAAAAAGTTGAGGTCCAGTCGATTCCGACTCATAGTGACCCTATAGGACAGAGCAGAACTGCCCCATGGGGTTTCCAAGAGCAGGTGATGGGTTTGAACTGCTGACCTTTTGGTTAGCCGCCAAGCTCTCTAACTGCTGGACCACCAGGGCTAACTCTAACTTAGGTCCATCCTATTTTAAAGTGTATGCTCTTTCAATTGTGCGTACTGACTCCTTGATCTAACACTGGAAAAGAAGATTATTGCAGATAAATTGTATTATAAATAACTGTCATAGATTGAATTATGTCCCCTCAAAAATGTGTGTATCGACTTGGTTAGGCCATGATTCCCAGTATGGTGTGGTTGTTCTCCATTTTGTGATTGTAATTTTATGTTGAGAGGATTAGGCCGTTACTCAGGTCACCTCTCTGATCCAAGGTAAAGGGAGTTCCCCTGGGGTGTGGCCTGCACCAGCTTGTATCTCTCAAAAGATAAAAGGAAAGGGAAGCAAGCAGAGAGTTGGAGACCTCACACCACCAAGAAAGCAGCACAAGGAGCAGAGAGCATCCTTTGGACACAGGGTCCCTTGCACCTGAGAAGCTACTTGACGAAGGGAAGATTGAGGACAAGGACCTTCCTCCAGAGCCAACAGAGAGAGAAAGCCTTCCCCTGGAGCCGACGCACTGAATTTGGACTTGTAACCTACTACACTGTGAGAAAATAAATTTCTCTTTGTTAAAGCCATCCACTTGTGGCATTTCTGCTATGGCAGCACTAGATAACTAAGACAATAACCTATTAGTATTATCAGTAGATGACCATATCAAGTTAATAATTATTAATGAAGAACCCATAGGGTGTCTAGCACCAAGAACCAAGAAGGATAAAGAAATGGCCAGTGGGAAACGTGCGGCAAGTGTCTGAAAATCTTTTCAGAGAGATAAACCTTGTATATGCAACATAATTAAGATATGATGTTAAAAAATGATAGCAATCAAAGCTACCCTGCTTCTCATTTAATTTGCCCAACTGTTTCTTAACTAGAAAGTGGAAGCATTCAAACCCAGACCCATAAGATTTCAGAGTTCTTCTTTTAATTACTATGAGAATGAAAATATTATTTTCATGCATGTAGACACATAAAATATACATATAGAGTATATGGAATGTATAATATGCTATATAGAATATAAAGTGACCTCAAAATATTTTGTGTAGAGAACAAAGTAGATGTGGTCAAGATATATTGAGAGTGATGTTTGCTTGCAGGAACCAGTAAAGCTTTACTAGTCTTTCCCTGTGTGAATTTCATTGATTCCTTATGCTCCACAGTGTCACTATTAGTGAATACTTAGACAGGACATCACATAAGAATTCTGGATGTTGTTGGTAAGCATGATAAAGTGGAAAAACAGGGGGTTTAGAGCAAGATAAACTGGATTTGAATTCTGGTTCACTCAGGTACTATTTTTGCTTGTACAAGCTGCTTAACTCTACTGGAGTTTAGGTTCGTCATCCGTAAATGACTGAAATAATCATTATTTCACACGGTTGTTGTTGTTGTATTAAATGAGATAATACATTCAAGGCATTTTAATATTTTAGCTCCTTAAAAACTATTAGTTCTGCTTCCTCTGTAGCTAACTGTGCAAATGATTCAATTTTCTGTACCAGCAGAGATGAAAGCCAATATGGGTAACATAAGACTGTACTGAACTTTTGTGGCTCTGCTCATTCTGGATTCTGAGTTGCTGCTCAACTGTGGAAACTTTTTTTAAGCAGGCTTATTTTTGCTAGTATTATTTTAATTTCTTTGCGATGCTTTTGCTACCAGTATTGCCTCTTTTATAACTACCAATTTTACCATAAAAATTGTCACTTTGCCTTTGTATCAAGATGAATTTGGCTGCAAATAAAAATACACAAACACACACACATTCGGATGCCATCTTAAACAACAGGGAAATGTATCATCTTATGGAGTAGGAAGCCCATGAGGAGGAAAGCTTCAGGGTTGGCTGATTCTGCAGGTCAACGCTAGGGATTATTCTCTCTTCTCTCTCCCCTTTGGCTGTTGTCAGCAATCTGAAGCATGACATCTTGTTCACGTTTAGTGGATGTGAACTTCTTCTACATAGAATAGGCCCTTCCCCTTCACCTTATGGAGTCGTCTTAATACATGTGCTCACCCCTGACAATTAACCATGAGTTGACTGGCTTTAACCTCATTAGAATGTATCCCCGGAGTCACATGAGGTTCTGTTGGAATGAGAACAGAAGCATGGTGGGTGGGCAACCAAGAGAATCCACTAAATTTCCCCATAGATTTTCTTCCACCTGGACCAGTTAGATGTAGCTACGTGCACTCAGAGTGCTGCAAAACAGTTAAGCACTTAGGTGGTAACAGAAAGGTTGGTGGTTCAAACCCATCCAGACAAGCCTTGGAAGAAAGTCCTGGAGATCTGTTTCTGAAAGGTCGCAGCCATGAAAACCCTACAGAGCAAAGGTGTACTCTGGAAACGTGGGTTCGCCGTGAATTGGGATAGACTCCACAGCGACTGGTTTGGTCGGATGGTATACGGAAGTAGGCCTCGGCAAGGGGCTAGGAAACTTCCAAGGCCCTTCAGCTCTAATGTTTTTCAATAACGGGTCTTTTAAAATGTATTTTAAACATATTTTATTTTATTAAATATGTTTATTGAATTGATTAGTAGCAAATGCAATTTTTTCTTCATAGGGATAAATTTGTAGGTATAAGATTTAAAAAAGAACATGCGCAAGCTGTGTTTGATCAGCTCGACAGTGAGAAAAGAGCCTGTCAGGAGAGAGTCCATGAGGAAGAAGAGAGGTTTCGAGTGCTCCTTTCCATGCGGCAAAAAACTCTGGGAGAAATTAAAGTGAGTATCATTTCTGGACTGTTTTAAAATGAGAGCAATATAGTGAACATCTAATTAGCAGCTAGTTCGAGGCACTCAGTTTTCATCCAGAAGGAGCAAAGATGTCCAGATTTTTAAAAATAAATGTGTTAGCACAATAAACATGTAACTTTGCATTTTTCCTTCTAAGTAATGATAATATTTTCATACAGCATATTATATTTTCAATGCATTCTATATGCACTCCTATTTTAATATTGTGCTGTATTTTATTTTGAAATATGCTGATTTAAAGATGCAGGTTACATTTATCCTATGGTCTTTTTAATGTTTTTTAATGGAAGATACGAGACTAGCTGTATTTTTGTTTCAGAATAAGCATACTTTAAATTCTTACCAGCCGTGTTTTTTTTAAGAAATGGGAATGTATCATGTTCTTTTTCTCTAGAAAAATTTACATAATGTTTTAATTGCACTGAAAATTTGCTAGCAGAAACAAGAACCGTATGATAATGTGTCTTTTTAGATATGAATTGTTATTAATCAAGTTTTATAAAGCTATAAATATTAAACTTATTATATAAAAAATAAATGATATGCATTTTAGTTCAATGATTCCTATTCCATTTTACGTTTTTAATAGTTTTTGTTACATGTAATTGCAATGAATAATTATACCATAGGATTCCAATATATTTAGAAATATTGCTTAATTTTTGAGAGATATAATGAGAAATTTCTCCTAAAAATCAAAAAATGCTCCTGTAGTTTCTTAAAATTATTTCCTGCAGACTTTTAAAGATACATGTAATGTCATCGACGGCACTGGGTTTCTGGGAATGTCATCATCATCGTTTTTATCAACTATTCTTTGGCTTTGGTATATATGTTCGATTATAAGCTATTCAAATTTCTGCCATTTTTACATACTCAAAGACAGTGCTATTAGATAAAAAAGAAAAATAATTTGAAACAAATGTATGTTGAATGAACAAGTATATGAATGACTGAACATACCATCCTTAATGGTTTTGCTGTGATCCCCTCCTGTAAGAAAATTATTAATAAAATTAAAGAGAAATATTTTTGTTTATAATGGTGCCAAGTAACATTCTTCCATTTTAAGTGTGATCATGACATAGAAATATACATGTATCTGAAAATATGAAAATGATTGGCGCCATCTAGTGGCAATAAGTGATGCTTCCTCTTGGAGGAGTTCTTAGGACTGATGGCTGAGTGAGTCTCAGGTATGTGAGGTGTGAATGTACACCCCTCAAAATGAGAAGGCTTAAATTATTTACTCACTTAAGCATGATTCCCCACCTCGTATTTTATCCCAGCAGTAGAATTAGTTGTTTGAATCCAGCCACATTTACCAATCACGCTGGTGCAGAGAACACAGTGAGATCTCAATAATCATGTATTGACTGGCATTTCGGCACTTTAATGGAACAATAATAATTAGTGAATGGCAAGATATGGTCAGCAGGAGAGAGATCAATAAAAAATTCTGTATAACCAACTTCTAAATAATTGAGATTTGTATTTCTTTGCATCAGAGAGTCTGTTCTTGCCATCCCATCTTGAAGTGTACCCACCCCAAGCGTTTGAACCCATCACATGGTTTCTTTTCTTTTTTTTTTTTTTAAGCATTAATCTCTATCTGAACCACTTTTGTTCATTTATTTTACCGTGTTTATTGTGTGCCCTCCTCCTGCTATGGAGTGTTCTCTATTAGGACAGAGAATTCTCATTCTTCTCTGTATCTTAAAGCTCAGAATGATGCCTGACCCTGGGCAGGCACTCAGTAAATACTGGTCGAATGAATGAATGCTTTTTCGACAACATGCCTGGCCACATGGATGACAATCCTTGAAAGCAGTAGCATTTCAGGGATACTTTCCATACTGTGGTTAAGGGTTCGGCTGCTAACCAAAAGGTTGGCAATTCAAATCCACCAGGCGCTCCTTGGAAACCGTATGGGGCAGTTTTACTCTTATCCTGTAAGGTCTCTATGAGTCAGAATTGACTCCACTGCAACAAGTTTGTTTGTTTGTTTTTTGGTTCCATACTGTACCAGCCTGATACTTCAGTGACCACTCATGCTATATGTAGAAGCTGAATCTCTAAATTCTCTATTGCTTTCTAGGAATTAAAGACTGTTACATACCTCAATAAAACTTCTCAAATTACCCTGATTTGTCTGAAGTTGTCTCTTACATTTGCTTGGATAGCTCTTTGTCATGCATTCACCTTATATAGACTAGAAGCATGGTCTACCCATGCAGGACTCAGTAACTGATATGCTATCTATCTAAGGATAATATCCAATATTGGTGATTAAATAGTGGAAAGACAATGTGATTCCTGATAGCAAACCTTTTCTCATCCCTATTTAGAAATCGGAGAAAATAAATGTTTGTAAATGCACATATAATATAACGCATTCTTGGAAAGAAATGTCTTATTAAGAAATCATAAAACTGATGTTACTAATTTGGGGTATCCTTCCTGGACAAAATAATTGATCACAATTATGGATAATTGGGAGTGATTGCTTAGTAAAAGACTATAAAAACCACAGTAGAATTAATGGAGAATATGAGAAAACACCCCAGAGAATTTAAAAAATACGAATAGTTTATAAAGAATTTGAGATAAAATATACACAAACTTCAAATAACATACGATTCCAAAGTTAAATCCAATCTCTCCTCAGTAAACAATTTTTTGTCATGTATCTCTTTTTTTAAATTTTTATTGTGCTTCGAGTGAAAGTTTACAAATCGTCAGTCTCTCACACAAAAACTTATATACACCTTGCTAAAAAAAAAATTTTTTTTTTTTTTTGTACATCCTCCCAATTGCTCTCACCGTAATGAGGCAGCCCACTCCCTCCCTCCACTCTCTCTTTTACTGTCTATTTTTTCAGCTTCTAACCCACTCTAACCCCTCATCTCCCCTTCAGGCAGAAGATGGCAATATAGTCTCACGTGTCCACCTGATCCAAGAAGCTCACTCCTCACCAGCATCCCTCTCCATCCTATTGCCTAGTCCAATCCCTGTCTGAAGAGTTGGCTTTGGGAATGGTTCCTGTCCTGGGACAATAGAAGGTCTGGGGGCCATGGCCATTGGGGTCCTTCTAGTCTCAGTCAGACCATTAAGTCTGGTCTTTTTATGGGAATTTAGGGCCTGCATCCCACTGCTCTCCTCTCCCTCAGGGGTTCTCTGTTGTGTTCCCTGTCAGGGCAGTCATCGGTTGTAGCTGGGCACCATCTACCTCTCCTGTTCTCAGGCTGATGTAGTCTCTGGTTTATGTGGCCCTTTCTGTCTCTTGGGCTCATAATTACCTTGTGTCCTTGGTGTTCTTCATTCTCGTTTGGTCCAAGTGGGTTAACACCAATTGATGCATCTTAGATGGCTGCTTGCTAGCATTTAAGACCCCAGACGCCACTCTCCAAAGTGGGATGCAGAATGTTTTCTTAATAGGTTTTATTATGCCAATTGACTTAGATGTCCCCTGAAACCGAGGTCCCCAAACCCCCGCCCCTGGTATGCTGGCCTTGAAAGCATTCAGTTTATTCAGGAAACTTCTTTGCTTTTGGTTTAGTCCAGTTGTGCTGACCTCGCCTGTATCGTGTGTTGTCTTTCCCTTCACCTAAAGTAGTTCTTATCTACTATCTAATTAGTAAATACCCTCCTCCCACCCCCCTGCCTCCCCCTTCTCATAACCATCAAAGAATATTTTCTTCTCTGTTTAAACTATTTCTCCAGTTCTTATAATAGTGGTCTTGTACAATATTTGTCCTTTTGCAACTAATTTCACTCAGCATAATGCCTTCCAGATTCCTCCATGTTATGAAATGTTTCACAGATTCATCACTGCTCTTTATAGATTCATAGTATTCCATTGTGTGAATATACCATAATTTATTTATCCATTCCTCCATTGATGGACACTTGGTTGCTTCCATCTTTTTGCTATTGTAAACAGTGCTGCAATGAATATAGGTGTGGATATATCTGTCCGTGTAAAGGCTCTTATTTCTCTAGGATATATTCCAAGGAGTGGGATTGCTGGATCCTGTGATAGTTCTACTTCTAGCTTTCTCAGGAAGCGCCAAATTGATTTCCAAAGTGGTTGTACCATTTTATATTCCCACCAGCAGCGTATAAGTGTTCCATACTCTCCACAACCTCTCCAGCATTTATTATTTTGTGTTTTTTGGATTAATGCCAGCCTTCTTGGACTGAGATGGAATCTCATTGTAGTGTTGATTTGCATTTCTCTAATGGCTAATGATCATGAGCATTTCCTCAGGTATCTGTTAGCTACCTGAATGTCTTCTTTAGTGAAGTGTCTGTTCATATCTTTTGCCCATTTTTTAATTGGGTTATTTGTCTTTTTGTAGTTGAGTTTTTGCAGCATCATATAGATTTTTAGAGATCAGACGCTGATTGGAAATGTCACAGCTAAAAACTTTTTCCCAGTCTGTAGGTAGCCTTTTGACTCTTTTGGTGAAGTCTTTGGATGAGCATAGCGGTTTGATTTTTAGGAGCTCCCATTTATCTAGTTTTTCTTCTGCATTGTTAGTAATGTTTAGTTTACTGTTCATGCCATGTATTAGGGCTCCTAACATTGTCCCTATTTTTTCTTCCATGATCTTTATCATTTTAGATTTTATATTTAGGTCTTTGATCCATTTTGAGCTCGTTTTTGTGCATGGAGTGAGGTATGGGTCTTGTTTCATTTTTTTTCCAGATGGATATCCAGTTATGCCAGCACTATTTGTTAAAAAGACTGTCTTTTCCCTATTTAACTGCTTCGGGGCCTTTGTCAAATATCAACTGCTTGTATGTGGATGGATTTATGTCTGGATTCTCAATTCTGTTCCATTGGTCCAGGTATCTGTCGTTGTACTAGTCCCAGGCTGTTTTGACTACTGTGGCGGTATAACAGGTTCTAAAATCAGGTAGAGTGAGGTCTCTCACTTTGTCCTTTTTCAGTAATGCTTTACGTATCCAGGGCCTCTTTCCCTTCCATATGAAGTTGGTGATTTGTTTCTCCATCTCATTAAAAAATGTCATTGGAATTTGGATCGGAATTGCATTAAATCTATAGATGGCTTTTGGTAAAATAGACATTTTTATAATGTTAAGTCTTCCTATCCATGAGCAAGGTATGTTTTTCCACTTACGTAGGTCTCTTTTGATTTCTTGCAGAAGTGTTTTGTAGTTTTCTGTGTATAAGTCTTTTACATCTCTGGTAATATTTATTCCTAAGTATTTTATCTTCTTGGGGGCTACTGTAAATGGTATTGATTTGGTGATTTCCACTTCGAAGTTCTTTTTGTTGGTGTAGAGGAATCCAAGTGATTTTTGTATGTTTATCTTAAATACCGATACTCCGCTGAACTCTTCTATTAGTTTCAGTAGTTTTCTGGAGGATTCCTTAGGGTTTTCTGTGTATAAGATCATGTCATCTGCAAATAGAAATACTTTTACTTCTTCCTTGGCAATCTGGATGCCCTTTATTTCTTTATCTAGCCAGATTGCTCTGGCTAGGACCTCCAGCACAATGTTGAATAAGAGTGGTGATAAAGGGCATCCTTTTCTGGTTCCTGATCTCAAGGGAAATGCTTTCAGGTTCTCTCCATTTAGGGTGATGTTGGCTGTTGGCTTTGTGTAAATGCCCTTTATTATGTTGAGGAATTTTCCTTCTATCCCTATTTTGCTGAGAGTTTTTATTATGAATGGGTGTTGAACTTTGTCAAATGCCTTTTCTGCATCAATTGATAAAATCATGTGATTTTTTAAATTTATATGATGGATTACATTAATTGTTTTCCTAATGTTGAACCATCCCTGCATACTGGGTATGAATCCCACTTAAAAAAAAAATCCCACTTGGTCATGGTAAATTATTTTTTTGATATGTTGTTGAATTCTATTGGCTAGAGTTTTGTTGAGGATTTTTGCATCTACATTCATAAGGGACATTCATGAGGGAGATAGGTCTGTAATTTTCTTTTTTTGTGGTGTCTTTACCTGGTTTTGGTATCAGGGAGATGGTGGCTTTATAGAATGAGTTAGGTAGTATTCCATCATTTTCTATGCTTTGAAATACCTTTAGTAGTAGTGGTGTTAACTCTTCTCTGAAAGTTTGGTAGAACTCTGTAGTGAAGCCGTCCAGGCCAGGGCTTTTTTTTGTTGGGAGTTTTTTGATTACCTTTTCAATTTCTTCTTTTGTTATGGGTCTATTTAGTTGTTCTACTTCTGATTGTGTTAGTTTAGGTAGGTAGTGTTTTTCTAGGAATTCATCCATTTCTTCTAGGTTTTCAAATTTGTTAGAGTACAATTTTTCCTAGTAATCTGATATGATTCTTTTAATTTCAGTTGGGTCTGTTGTAATATCGCCCATCTCATTTCTTATTCGGGTTATTTGCTTCCTCTGTTTTTCTTTTGTCAGTTTGGCCAACGGTTTATCAACTTTGTTGATTTTTTCAAAGAACCAGCTTTTGGTCTCATTAATTCTTTCAATTGTTTTTCTGTTTTCTATTTCATTTAGTTCTGCTCTAATTTTTATTATTTGTTTTCTTCTGGTGTCTGAGGGTTTTTTTTTGTTCTCTCTTTCCATTTGTTCAAGTTGTAGGGATAATTCTTTGATTTGGGCCCTTTCTTCTTTTTGAATGTGTGTAGTTATTGATATAAATTGACATCTGAGCACTTCTTTCGCTGTGTCCCAAAAGTTCTGAAAGGAAGTGTTTTTGTTCTCATTGGATTCTATGAATTTCTTTATTCCATCCTTAATGTCTTCTATAATCCAGTCTTTTTTGAGCATGGTATTGTTCAGTTTCTAAATGTTTGATTTCTTTTCCCTGCTCTTTCCATTATTGATTTCCACTTTTATGGCCTTATGGTCAGAGAAGATGCTTTGTAATATTTCAGTGTTTTGGATTCTGCTAAAGGCTTGCTTTATGACCTAATATGTGGTCTATTCTAGAGAATGTACTTGTGCACTAGAAATGAAAGTATACTTGGCTGCTGTTGAGTGCAGTGTTCTGTATATATCTATGAGGTCAATTTGGTTTATTGTGGCATTTAGATCTTCCGTGTCTTTATTGAGCTTCTTTCTGGATGTCCTGTCCTTCACTGAAAGTGATGTGTTGAAGTCTTCTACTATTATTATTGTAAAGCTGTTTATGTCACTTTTCAATGCTGATAGAGTTTGTTTTATGTATCTTGCAGCCCTGTCATTGGGTGCATAAATATTTAATATGGTTAAATCTTCTTGGTATATTGTCCCTTTAATCGTTATACACTGTTCTCCTTATCCTTTATGATGGATTTAACTTTAAAGTCTATTTTGTCAGAAATTAATATTGCCACTCTTGCTTTTTTTTTGATTGTTGATTGCTTGATGTATTTTTTCCATCTTTTGAGTTTTCATTTGTTTTTGTCTCTAAGTCTAAGGTGCGTCTCTTGTAGGCAGCATGTAGACAGATCTTGTTTTTCAGTCCATTCTGCCACTCTTTGTCTCTTTATTGGTGCATTTAGTCCATTTACATTCAGCACAGTTATGGATAGGTATGAATTTAGGGCTGTCATTTTAATGTCTTTTTTTGTGTGTTGTTGACAGTTTCTTTTCCCACTTAATTTTACGTGCTGAGTAGATTATCTTTATATATCTTCCTTTCCTCATATTTGTTGTTGTTGATTTTGTTTCTGCCGAGTCTCTATTTTTTTCTTGTATTTTATTTTGATGTGTAGGACAGCTTATCTTCCTTATGGTTGCCTTATTATTTGCCCGTATTTTTCTAAAGTTAAACCTAACTTTTATTTCTTTGTATCACCTTGTCTTCCTTTTTATATGGATGATCTATGACTACTTTTCGTAGTCCCTCTTTTTTGTTTTAATGTTGTCTTCTTTTACATAATAACATCACTGTTTCCCTGTTTTGAGCATTTTTTTAATCTTGATTTATTTTTGTGATTTCCCTGTCTGGGTTGACTCCTGATTGCTCTAATTCTAGTCTTGGGTCGATAGCTGATATTACTGATTTTCTAACCAAAGAACTCCCTTTTGTATTTGTTGTAGTTTTGGTTTGGTTTTTACGAATTCCCTAAACTGTTTATCTGGAATTGTCCTAATTTCACCTTCATATTTGAGAGACAGTTTTGCTGGATATAAGATTCTTGGCTGGCAGTTTTTTTCCTTCAGTTTTTTTATATAAGTCATGCCATTGCCTTCTTGCTTGCATGCTTTCTGCTGAGTAGTCCAAGATTATTCTTATTGACTCTCCTTTGTAGATGACTTTTTCTTTATCCCCAGCTGCTCTTAAAATTCTCTCTTTATCTTTGGTTTTGGCGAGTTTGATTATAATATATCTTGGTGACTTTCTTTTAAAATCTACCTTACGTGGAATTTGATGAGCATCTTGGATAGATATCTTCTCATCTTTCACTATATCAGGGAATTTTTCTGCCAACAAGTCAACAATTTTCTCTGTATTTTCTGTTATCCCTCCCTGTTCTGGTACTCCAATCACTCGTAGGTTATTTCTCTTGATAGAGTCCCACATGATTTTTAAGGTTTCTTAATTTTTCTATCTGATTTTTCTTCAAATATATTGGTGCCAAGTGCTTTATCTTCAAATTCATAAAATCTGTCTTCTACTTGCTTAATTCTGCTCTTCTTTCTATTGAGTACTGTACTTCTGTAATTTTATTGTTAATCTTCTGAAAACCTGATTGCTGTCTATGGATTTTTCAGCTTATTAAATTTTTCATTATGTTCCTGGATTATCTTTTTAATTTCTTCAATTGCTTTATCTGTGTATTCCTTGGCTTGTTCTGAGTATTGTCTCATTTCCTTCCTGGTGTCTTGAAAGGTTCTGTATATTAATCTTTTGTATTCTGCCTCTGGTAATTCCAGGAATGCACTTTCATCTAGAAGATTCCTTGATTGTTTTGAGAGCTTGTTGAGGTTATCATGGTCTGTTTCTTTATATGACTTGATATTGACTGTTGTCTCAGACCCATGTATAAGGTATTGTATTAGTTCATTTTATGTTTGCTTACTGTGTTGTAGCTTCTTGCTTTGTTTTGTTTTGATATGGCCAGATGGGTTGCTTGAGTGAGCTAGCTTAATTATTTTCACCTTTGGAGCTCTGATGTCCTGTCCCCAGATGGCTTGAGCTGTTATCAGGTATATCAGTCTAGGAGTCCATTCACTTTTCTTGTATGAATTCAGCTCAGATGTCTAGGTAGCTGATGTGTGTGGTACAGGCTCTGTCCTATAGTCTTAGAGGGCAGGAGTGATTGGTGTAGGTACCGGAATCTGGTTGCAGGAGGGGGTCACACTCTGAACAAGGCAGGGGGCTGAGAATCATCCTCCACATGTCTCTGAGGAAAGCGTGTCCCTGTTCCCTAGAGTGTACAGGTGGGTGGGTTCTGCAGATGGACCATGGGCACCCAATATTTTTGGTTCTAAGGAGTGTGAGGTACCAGTTATCCATGGACCCCTGTCACAGGTGGCTGGGTGACCTGAGTGGAGCCACCAGTCCTTAAGCCCCTGATGTGGGTAGGTGAGGACCCTGTTTAATAGGCAAAGCAATGTCAAACATGAAACACCCACCTCTACGCCGCACAGCTGAAATGGTTGGAGTCTGCCAACAAGGGCCTATTCTCCTGAAATAGGCCCACACAGGTCCATGCAGAGGGTAAAAGTACTCAAAGTCCACGGACCAATTATGCCTGGACAGGAGCTGCCTCTGTCCTAAGCTCCCCTGGTTAGTAGAGCAGGAAAATTATCTTTTCCTCCAATTGCAATTTTATTCCTTCTCCAAGGCCAGGAGGATGTCTCTAGGTGCTCAACGGGTCCTGTCTCAGGCCCAATGAAGTCAGCCACTGAAGCTGGCTTGGGAGCGGTGGCGGGCGGGCGGGGGTGGGGGGGAAGTGCGGTACAGTATATGCAAATACTTAGCTTTTGCCAAGAGGGCCATTCTTCTCTGCTTTCGGAG
This sequence comes from Elephas maximus indicus, assembly GCF_024166365.1. Taxonomy (NCBI): domain Eukaryota; kingdom Metazoa; phylum Chordata; class Mammalia; order Proboscidea; family Elephantidae; genus Elephas; species Elephas maximus. Next base: position 40,750,677 of record NC_064829.1, on the reverse strand, counting down.
GTGTGAGTAGGCTGTGTGGCTGGCTGCTTTTCCCTGAGGGAACTGCAGCTGAATGCTAGTAGCAGCCCACCACCGCTGCTTCCGGGAATGGTGCTTGAGGGCTTCCAGTGATTCAGGCCTGGTAACTCCTCTCCACTTCTGAACTGTCTCTTCCTCCCCTGCCCCTCAATTTGTTTTGTAAGCTTACCTTTGATGTTCAGGGCTCCTAGCTTGTCATAAGTATATTCATTTCACTTGTTTTTTCGGGTCTTTGTTGTAAGAGGGCTTGCTGGAAGCATCTGTCTATTCTGCCATCTTGGCTCCCCCTCCCCTTTATCATGTATCTTTATTTTTTTAATTTTAAATTTTTTATTTATTTTTTTTGAGTTGTACACAGCACAGCATACACCAATTCAACAGTTTCTACATGTACAATTCAGTGACAGTGATTACATTTTTTGAGTTGCTCTGAGTCATTCCTCCTCCATTAACATAAACTCACTGCCCCCTAAGTTTCCTATCTAGTCTTTTGTGTTGCTGTTGTCAATTTGATCCTGTACAGATAGATCATGAAAGAGCACAATGCTCAAGGCAGGCGTTTTGATCTAAATTGAGCTAGTTGAGCTATACTATTGTTTGGTTTCAAGAAGACTTCAGGGGATAATTTTTGGTTTAAGGTTTAAATATTATTTCAGAGCAATAGTTTTAGGGGTTCATCCAGCCTCCATGGCTCCAGAAATCCTGGAGTACTTGAGAATTTGAAGTTCTGTTCTTCATTTTCCTCCTTTTGCTCAGGACTCTATAGAATCTTTGATCAAAATGTTCAGTAATGGTAGCTGGGCACCACCCAGCTCTTCTGGTCTCATGGCAAGGGAGGCAGTTTTTCATAGAAGCAATTAACCACACAGTCAATATCCTCCTCCTATTCGTGACTCTCCTTTTTCCTCTGTTGCTTCAGGCATGTCTCTTCAAATGGTAGTTTGTTTGTTTTAGTGTGATGGTATTTTTACTGCCTGGAATTTACAAATGCAATTGCTTATATTTCAGACTTTTAGTACAACATGTTCATCAGTTAAAGTGCTATAGTTCTAGCTACTGCTCTTCCCCTTTGCTTCTGGAATGATCATGCAAAGCTGGAGCGTAAGGCATTTTAAATCTGCTATGTCTTCAGAAGTCTCACTCTTTTCTGTGTCAGTGCCTTTTGTTTGTGTGTTATTTCTGTAGTCTTGCTCTGCTCCCTTAAATTTAGGTTGTGATTTGAGCAGGGTACAATGAACTGCACTAGATTGTGGAGAGACAAAAGAAGACTTTCTAGGTTGCATTTTGGCAGAGATAATCTGCCAATAGTTTGCATAGTTTATTGATTTTTAGTTTGCCCCATATTTTACCTTCTCAGGCAATGCCTCTTCCCTGGCTATAGCAGTTCCAAATCTGGCTATTAAATCATTTCTTGACCCTTTCATGTGGAAAATTCTTAGCTTAATATAGAGGCAGTGACTCATTGCTTCATTGGACAGCCAGGTACTAGAATAGTGAAAATCAGAAACAAATTTAATCTCTCAGATAATTTTAAAGATTATTATAATTTTAAAACTTACCCCACCATAGGTCACTCATCATTTCTTCATTCACACAATTATTTTCTGAGTACATGAGTACTGCTGTGTTCAAAGCACTCAACGTTGGACTGACCAAAACCATAGCCTCAATTTTAACAAGGTGATCTCCAGGGAAATAGAAGATGTGAAAAACAGACATGAAATAGTGACAAACACTCCAATTACAAACAATAATAAGTTGTGCTTCTGGATCACTACCCTGATATATTAGAGATTCTGAATAAAAATGTCATAGATTCTGTGGTTTAAATAATGGAAATGAATATGTGAAAAACCTGGAAATGACCAATGAATCTCCCAGGTTAAAATTGCCTTAATGATAACCTTCCTGTCACCAAAGAGATTTTTCTTAACAACATGAAATAAAACAATAGGAACATGGTTTTTATAATTACATTTCTTTCAACAAATTCTTCTAATAGGATATTAATCACCAATTAATCGCACCCTGGTGGCACAGTGGTTAAGCATTTGGCAACTAACCAAAAGGTCGGCAGTTGGAATTCACCAGCTGCTCCTTGGAAATCCTATGGGGCAGCTCTACTCTGTCCTATATGATTGCTATGAATTGGAATTGACTCAATGGCAATGAGTTTTTTGGTTTTAATGTGAATTAAAAAATCACTCATTTTTAAAAGTTACTTGCTGAAATCTATAACTTTCCAAGGAATGAAAGTTAATCTGAGTGTTGGTGAGAAAAGACTGCTGAGTTTGAATCAGAAAACACTAACACTTCAGTGTTTGCACAGATCCTGTGCTGCAATGAGCATAATAGCTTAAAATCAGGGAAGAGTAACACTAGAATCTAGGAGAAGGATGGACACGAGGATAGGTGAATCCCAAATATAAATTTATTTTGAATGTTTGCTTACAGCATGATCCATTAAGCAAGGAGGAAGCTTACATTTCTCTCTTGCTTCATGTTGCACTGTGCCGATACAGCCCATAATTAATGCTGATACAGTGTTAAAGCACTGTAGATAAATTTTCAATAGACTTTTTTTTTGTACTGGTAACTAAAAAAAAAATTTTTTTTTTTTTTTTTAGTAGCCACCATTTTTAGCTTAAAAAAATTAAGTGGAAACATCTATTGAAAATCATTGGCTGTAGTTCCATTTTAGCTCTTCTAAACTGGTGTTTTTTCCTATATAGTTGTGATACTGCTCTGTGAACAGACTTTAGATATTTTGATTTTCCAGGCAACATTAATTTCCCATAGGGTTATCACTTTTTGAATGCCATTCCCTATTGCAGAATAACTACATAAAAGTATGAGTTTTCTGTTTTGATCAATTAAGATAATCACTTATGAGTTTCAGAATATCAAATCTCATTATTAAATGTACCTTAATTGGTTATGGCTTATTAAAATTTTGATACATTATTGGAATCACTTTGTTACCATTTAATTTAGAATATTTACTGGTCTTTTAGGGAGTCCTGGTGGTGCAGTGGTTAAGCGCTTGGCTGCTACCCAAAAGGCCAGCAGTTCAAACCCAGCCATTTTGGAAGAAAGATGTGGTAGTTGGTTTCCTAAAGATTTATAGCCCTGGAAACCCTATGAGGGCAGTTCTACTCTGTCCTGTACGGTCGCTGTGAGTCTGAATTGACCAGATAACAACAGGTTTGGTCTTTGGTTTTTATTAGTCTGTTGGAATCGCTGGGTGGCACAAATGGTTAAGTGCTCCATTAAGTGCTCAGCTTCTAACCAAAAGGTTGGTGGTTCAAAACCACCCAGAGGTGTCTTGAAAGAAAGGTCTGGTGATCAGCTTCTGAAATGTCACAGCCTTGAAAACCCTATGGAAAGCTGTTCTACCCTGACACACATGGGATTGCCAAGAGTGAGAATTGACTGGCTAGTAATAGTTTGCCTTTTTTTTTTTTTAATTGGTCTGTAGCTCTTCTATTTTGTACATTGTTAATGGCATTGCTATCAGAGATTTAGGAGAATTTTAGAATGAAATAGAAGGCCCTTCTGCTATTTTTCCTCTATTAAACCTCATGAGGCATTTCAGTTCTTTAAAGGTTTGAGAAAATTCTTCCAAGATACTATCAAGATCTGTGAAGGGACTGAGATTTTATCCTACTTGCAAGCTAACAAGTTAGCCAGCCACACATAGTTTCACAAATGCTGGCCAGAAACACTGGATTCCTAGGTGAGCGACAAAGAGCTTTATTACTCACTACATAGCAGCGCGAGCTTCCTTTTTCCAGTGGTTCCCCTTACCCCCAAAGTCTCATGGGGTAAAGGGAAGCAGGCCAGGTGCATGCTACATACACAGTGGACTTTTATAACAGCTGATGAACCCTGAATTTAAGAAATTCCCGGTTTTATAAGTGGAGCTGCTAGCAAATTCGTCCAACCTTTGACCTGGAGAGAGACGTAATGTCTGCTATACATTCATCCTTGAAAAGGTAGCCCCGAATAAAAGCTGTGAATAGAAGTATAGAAACATCATGGCAAATTGTCCCCCAACACACATTATCTGAACCTGGTTCTTTTCTGAATGGGAAGTGTTTTAACAATTTATTCAATGTATTTCTTTCTTTTTTGGCTTTGCATGATTAATTTTTTCTCATTTTTAACTTGTTATTGGAAAACTATTTTTTACTATTATATATCATTTTAACAAGGTTTTCAAATTTATCATGAAGCTATATAAAGCATAATTTTTCTTTATCTCCTCTCTTGCAGTTCTCCTTTTTTGTGTGTGTGCATTAAGCTTTCAAATTTTTTTCCCTTGATTAGCCGTGCCAAAGGGTTGCCTTCTAGTGTTTTTCCAAACACCCCAAACCCTGATTTACTTATGAAGATTAATTATATTTATTTTTTTATTCATTAATTTTATCTTTTTTTCTTTATTTTTACCTTTGATTTTCATAGTTTGCTTTTCTTTTTCTCTTTTATAAACTTGCATTGACTTAAAATACTTCAGTTTATTCTTTCTCCTTTAATAATTAAAAATAAACTTTTAATATTGTCACGTATTCTCAGAATGCAATTTTGGAAGTTTTAATATATATCTGCCAGGCACTCCTTGGAAACTCTATGGGGCGGTTCTACTCTGTCCTATAGGGTCGCTATGAGTCGGAATCGACTCGACGGCACTGGGTTTGGTTTTTTTTGGTTTAATATATAGTGTTTTAATTTAATGTTTTTACTTGAACATTGACCCAATCACAATTTAGGAAACTTAGCTGCCTAAATTCTTTCTTGAGGAAAAATTCTTTTTGAGTAAAAAAAAAAAAAAAAGGACAATAAATATTTAAGAGTTCATTATTTAGACTTTTTCATCTCCAGCTAGTAGGGAGCAGTTTGGTGGGTGTTGTTTAAATTTCTTTTAAATTGTCTGTGTTCACTTTGCATGTGATAACCAAATAAGGCCACTGCACTTTTTTGCTCAATAGATAATTATTGAATAAATGTATTAATGAAGTTCTTTCACATCATCAACGTTCATATGTTTATGTCTACTTGATCTTCCCTAGGCTTTAGTGGCATATTAGTGGCATTTAGTGGGAACACTCAAATGAATTCTGTGAGTTTTGGTTTGTATATATATATATTATAGGCCATGTTATTCAGTGTATATGGTATCATAATTACTAAATGACCATTTTTATTATAATTTTTTGTAAAGTGCCAGTTTTCATCCATGTAGTAAATTTAATATTATCAACTTCTACTTTTCTGTGTATTGGGCTAATTTAATTTTTCCATTCTATTTTCCACAATTTTGGATAAATTTTAGGATGTACCTTCTGTAAATTTTATATAGCAATATTTAGAATGATTTTGCTTTTTCAACCCATTCTAATTTGGTAATTTAATATGTTTATATTATTTCGTTGGTTCTTGTTTCTGTCATTTTGCTAATGCTTTTCTATGTTGATACTGCCTTTCTGCTTTTATCAGTTTTTTTGGGGGGGGATGTTTACTCTTGTGATTTGATTTTTTTGCTTTTAATGGCATACAATAGAGACATTCTACTTTTTCTTCTGTCAGTGTTTAAACTAAATGGACTCAAATCAATTTTTGCATTAATTATCAAGGTCATAAATAATTTTTGCCTTATCCCAACAATACGAGAAATCTGGCCTTTTTTCTTCTCATGCCCTTCCTACCTCCTTGCTTCCTGGCCTTGGTTAATTGTGCTAAGAATCATTGGTTTTCCATTATTACCATGCCATTTTTATTTGTACCACATAAATGGACGCTTCCAGAAATTGTTCAGCGTTTTTATTTAATTTTGTAACCATATTCTATGTATTTAATGGATTTTCATATTTGTCAACGGTAGTTTATGGTATGACCACTCCCATTTAAGGAATCTTGATATTAATGCTTCTCTTAGTTAGTTATGCTATATTCTCACATATTTTTTTTCCCAGGAGGCAATTGTGACTAGGATATTTTCTGAGGTTCCTTCACTTGTAAACAACATGGATGTGTATAAATTTCTTAGCCGCCATCTCCAATCCTTATCTGTAAAAGGAGTTAATTATAACATCTGCCTTACAGACTTGTTAAGAGGGTTAAATGTGTTAATATGAACACTTAGAAGCATTTTTGGCACATTAATAAGTATGTATCTTGTTTTGTTTTTACCGTTGTCATTGTCGTCATTATTTTCCCCTGTAGAGATTTTGCCACAAAACTGCAGAGATTTTGTTAGTTTGTTCACTGGTTTTTAGTTTGGCTGAGAGGCAATATAAAGCTAGAATTATTTTGTTGTTTCTAAAGGTGACTTTTCACTCATGAAACTTGATTTTTCATTCACTTCAGATATTCAAATAATGTTGCCTCTATGTGTCACAATCATTTTTCAATAATTTTGCTCAAAGCAAGGTAAGGTACTTACATCTTCAAACTCAGGTTTGTGGTATTGTTTTTAAATTCAAGTTGGTGAAATTTTTCTTCTGTTTATATCTTTCATAATAATTTCTATTACATTTGCTTTGATTTTTTTAACTTAATACTATTCCTGGGTTACATTTTGTTTTTTGTTTGTTTGTTTCCTATCTCATTAAAATCTTTTTTGTTTGTTTTCTTCTTTATACTTAGAGAGCTTTTCAATTTTGTCCTTCACATTGCTGTTGTTGTTGTTAGGTGCCATCAAGTTGATTCCAACTCATAGCTACCCTATGTACAACAGAAGGAAACACTGTCTGGTCTTGTGCCGTCCTTACAATCTTTGATATGTTTGAGCCCATTGTTGTAGCCGCTGTGGCAGTCCATCTCGTTGAGGGTCTTCCTCTTTGTCTCTTACCCTATACTTTACCAACCATGATGTCCTTCTCTAGGAACTGATCCCTCTCGACAACATGTCCAAAGTATATATGAAGCAGTCACGCCATCCTTGCTTCTAAGGAGCATTCTGGCTGTACTTCTTACAAGACAGATTTGTTCATTCTTTTGGAAGTTTATGGTATATTCAATATTCTTCACCAACACCACAATTCAAAGGTGTCAATTCTTCTTCAGTCTTCCTTATTCATTGTCCAGCTTTCACATGCATATGATGCGATTGAAAATACCATGGCTTGGGTCAGGGGCACCTTTGTCTTCAAGGTGACATCTTTGCTTTTCAACCCTCTAGAGAGGTTTTTCTGCAGCAGATTTGCCCAGTGCATCTTTTGATTTCTTGACTGCTGCTTCCATGGGTGTTGATTGTGGATCCAAGTAAAATGAAATCCTTGACAACTTCAATCTTTTCTCCATTTATCATGATGTGGTTTATTGGTCCAGTTCTGAGGGTTTTTGTTTTCTTTATGTTGAGATGTAATCCGTACTGAAGGCTGTGATCTTTGATCTTCATCAGTGAGTGCTTCAGGTCCTCTTCACTTTCAGCAAGCAAGGCTGTGTCATCTGCATAACACAGGTCTTTAATGAGTCTTCCTCCAATCCTGATGCCCCATTCTTCATATAGTCCAGCTTTTTGGATTTTTTGCTCAGCATACAGATTGAATAGGTATGGTGAAAGGATACAATCCTGATGCACACCTTTCCTGACTTTAAACCACTCAGTATCCCCTTGTTCTGTCCGAACAACTGCCTCTTGGTCCATGTACAGGTTCCTCATGAGCACAATTAAGTGTTCTGGAATTCCCATTCTTTGCAATGTTATCCATAATTTGTTATGATTCACACAGTCAAATGCCTTTGCATAGTCAATAAAACACAGGCAAACATCTTTCTGGTATTCTCTGCTTTCAGCCAGGATCCATCTGACATCAGTAATGGTATCCCTGGTTCCACATCCTTTTCTGACTCTGGCCTGAATTTTTGGCAGTTCCCTGTTGATATACTGCTGCAGCCATTTTTGAATGATCTTCAGCAAAATTTTGCTTGCATGTGATATTAATGATATTATTCAACGATTTCCACATTCTATTGGATCACCTTTCTTGGGAATAGGCATAAATATGAATCTCTTCCAATCATTTGGCCAGGTAGCTGGCTTCAAATTTCTTGGCATAGACGAGTGAGCACTTGCAGTGCTGCATCTGTTTGTTGAAACATTTCAGTTGATATTCTGCCAATTCCTGGAGCCTTGTTTTTCACCAATGCCTTCAGAGCAGCTTGGACTTCTTCCTTCAGCACCATTGGTTCCTGATCATATGCTACCTCTTGAAATAGTTGAACATCGACTAATTCTTTTTGGTATAATGACTCTGTGTATTCCTTCTGTCTTCTTTTGATGCTTCCTACATCATTTAATATTTTCCCTATAGAATCCTTTGCTGTTGCATCTTGAGGCTTGAATTTTTTCCTCAGTTCTTTCAGCTTGAGAAATGCTGAACGTGTTCTTCCCTTTTGGTTTTTGCACATGTCATTATAATACTTTACTTTGTCTTCTTGAGCTGTCCTTTGAAATCTTCTGTTCATCATTTCTTCCTTTTGCTTTAGCTGCTCGACATTTGAGAGCAAGTTTCAGATTCTCCTCTGACATCCATCTTGGTCTTTTCTTTTTTTCCTGTCTTTTCAGCGACCTCTTGCTTTCTTCATGTATGATGTCCTTCACATTAGTAATGGATTTTTTGGGGCACTGTTGGTTCTGCTTTTTAGAGAATCAAGCATGCATAATACTTTAACTTCTTTATTTGGAATTTATCTAAATAGAACCATTCTTGTTTAAACTAACTCCCTTTTCATTCTAGTCACAGGTTTATCTTGCCCTTTTCTTATGAATTTTTGTGCCATCTCTGAATGACTGCATCAAGTAGAGTTACTATATGAACCTACCCTGACTTGTGCCAAAAAGAGAAATTCTCTCGCTTTCAGAGAAGCCACTGAGATTTTGAGGTTGTTTGTTATTGTTTGTTATAGCAGTTAACTTCCCCTGACTCAGTATATAGACATCACTGGAAGGGGTACATCTAAGTGGAGTCTTGAAAGGGATGAGGGAGTTGTGCCCATTCCAAAGAAAAGTGGTCCAACAGAATTGGAAATTATTGAACAATACCATTAATATCACATGCAAGTAAGATTTTGCTGAAGACCATTCAAAAGTGGTTGCAGCAGTACATTGACAGGAACTGCCAGAAAGTTAAGCTGGATTTAAAAGAAGATGTGGAATGAGGATATCATTGCTGATGTCATATGGATCTTGACTGAAAGCAGAGAATACAAGAAAGATGTTTTCCTGTGTTTTGTTGACTGTGGAAATGCAACAGTGGGCTCAAGCATACCAAGAAGTGTGAGAATGGTGCAGGAATGGACAGTGTTCATTCAGAACCAACTTGATGGTGCCCACTAACAACATGTAAATCTTGGATTGTAGAAAGAGTTAATAGGTATAACGTCAAAAGCAGGGATCAGAAAGGGGAATGCAGATGTAATTTACTACGTAAGTTGAGATAAAGACAAAACCCAAGGCAAAAAAAAGAAAAATGACTCATTAGAAAAATAAAAATTATAAAATATGTGACAATGTCTTAATATCCTTAATTTATTAAAAGTCCTATAAATTAAAAAAGCTATTTCAGAAATTATGAAAATTCAGTTCACAAAAACAAATACAGATATTAAATTGTTGACTATTACTGCTAACCACAAGACATGAATTAAGGTAACAATTTTTATTAACACACTGCAAATCCCAGGTATATTTGCCAGCAAAGAAGAAACAGAATTGAGAGAGCTACTGTGTCTTGACAGCAGTGGGTACTGTGTTCTATGTGCATAATTCAATTTCACTTATATATTTGGTTCCATTCTAACTGGCGATACTTTGAGGGAGAAATTAATACCTCATCCATGTGTGTACTTCCAGAGTCCATTGCAACATATAGGACTCAGCATTTGCTAAATGAAGTGACGCAACTCCTAAAAGAAGTGAAAGGATGAAAGCGATAATTCAGTTTAATTTGATAAGGATAAAGGACACTGTTCCTTGTTCACTTTCAATTAATTAATTAAATCATCCATCCATTCATTCATTCATTTTGAAATTACATACTGAGTGCCAGAATCTTATGAGATTCTGAGATTGTTAAATGAAAGGCAATACCTGCTCTCAATCATCCTACCTGTGCAATGGTGAAAGAAACAGGTAAAAGCAAATTAAAATAAAGTTGCAACAAGTACTTTGGCTAACTTACACAGAGAAGGCTCTGGGAACCCAGGAAGAAGGACTTGAAGGAAATCTGAGTAGGCTTGCTAAGGTGATAATGACAGAACTAAGTCTTGGAAGGTGGTAACCAGCTAACCAAGAAAAGAATACTTCTGGCAGAGAAAACAATGGATAGAAAGGCATACAGGTGCAAAAAATCAGAGTGCATTTAGAGAACTGCAGGTAGTTTATTATGTCTGGAGAATGGTTACAGGGAGGAGAGTCAGAAGGTAAGGCCATACATACAGGTAGAAGACATATCATGGAGTCTCTGAATGGCTCACTAAGGAGTTCGGATTTTAGGTTATTAGTCCTTGACCAAAAAAGTAACAGAGATGCATTAAAAATGAATAAATAAATAAACTAAACCAAACTGGTTGCCCTGGAGTTGATTCCGACTCATAGCAACCCTATAGGACAGAATAGAATTGCTCCATAGGGTTTCCAGAGTGGCTGGTGGATTTGAACTGCAAACCTTTGGTTAGCAGCTGCAGCTATTACCTCACTATAATTAGCAGAGACTTCCATTGGTCTGCTGTGAGCCACTGGTGTGGTGCTAATGAGCCACAAATGGGCTGAGACATTTGTCCCGTAAGCACTTAGAGTTGTGGAAAGTGGCCTAAGACAGCTGGAGACTGGGTTTAAAAGCTTCTGCCATCAAAGAACCTTGTCCCATTACCCAGTGTGATGAAGTGTTTTTCTCTGTATTCCATGACAAGAAAATAGTTGGCCATCATTGATTATGTGTAACACTTTGGCTGGGAGTGATATTGAAGGCAAATAATTTAGTGGTGAATGGTGATGCCCTGGTGAAATGAAAGGATGAATTCCTGTTTTTTTTTTTATGAGTTAATATAGAAAGAGCTTGGTGGTCATTGGAATACACATAGTGAGAGGAATTCCCCAAATATATGTCAGGCTTCTAACTTTGACAACAGAATGGCTAGTGGTGTCAGGATGCAAAAATAGAAGCATAGATTGAGGAGTAGGGTTGAAGTTAGATATCATCAAATTTGAGAAGCCATTGGAGGAGATCCTTGGAGTTCAGTGCCCAATGGAATGTAAAAATCTAGAACTCAGGATCAAAAGCTGGAGTGGCAATATGATTTTGGAAACTATAAGCATATGGGTTGTATCAGAGACTTCAGGAAATCTGCAATTTTGCAGGGAAGACTGAGAATAAAGTTCAAGACATAACCCTAGATGGGTGATGATGAGATAGAAAAGGTAGTAAAAATAGAGGAAGAAAAAAGCTCAGAGGTTGTAGTCAGTAAGTGAGGTATAGGAGTTTAAAACTCCAAAAATGGTGCCATTCCAGATGATAACAAAGTCAGAAGGGTGTCCATGGGTATGAATGGTTAATGTGGCATGGAATTGAAGTTAGCTAGATTTGAGTAAGTCCATAAACTCTAAGATTAAAATGTTGAATAGGTCATCCACATAGATATTGAAGTTAAACAGAATGATGGTGGAACAAAGAATAGACAGGAAGAGAAGTTAGAGCCCCATGGGCCAAAATCTTCCCTTACTTTAGAAAAATGACCAGGTAATCATTACATGTCAGTGCAATTAGGGTAAGAGGATAGCAGAGTATTGCACTATTTAATAAATATGAAAACCAGGAGTATTTATCTGTAAGCACGGAAGAATAATGGCTAAATGAAACTAGCCATATGGGTTCTTGAGATACTAGTATTTTCTAATTCAGGCCCAGAGTTGGTTAATGCAAACAGTTGTATCCAGTATTCTGAGATAAGGCTGAACATGCATCTGAGCTTGTTTACCAATGAGCAATTTCAAAGTTTAGGCCAATTAATAAGTGTACATTGAGTTCCCACTATGTAACATACATTATTCTAGATGCAGAGGGTTGTTTGAATAAAAAATAACCCCAGCCTCTGAGAAACATATGAGCCTCCCAGAGAAGAGAAAAACATAAGCATCATTTTAATTGGTGTTGCTAACCAAAGACAGAATCAAAGGAAGAGAGGGAAAGTAAAAACATAAATATTGTCACTTTTCCTCTACTTAGTGGGAAAAATTTTGAAGAGAGAAAATAAATTACTGGGACCAACAATACTTGATAAGACATTGCTTCACTTATACCATTAGTAAAGGCATTACCAGAATTACATTCTATAAGTTATTAAACATATGAACTAATTAGATCAGCATGCACAATCACGAATTTTTAAAAATTTACCACTTATAAAATAGGCTAAAAACCAAAAACCCACTGCCATCAAGTCTATTCCAACTAATAGCGATCTTATAGGACAGAGTAGAACTGCCCCATAGGGTTTCCAAGGCCGTAATCTTTATGAAAGCAGACTGCCGCATCTTTCTTTGATGGAGCGGCTGGTGGGTTCCAACTTCGGACCTTTCGGTTAGCTGCGAAGTGCTTAACCACTGCTCCACCAAAACCAAAAACCAAACCCACTGCCGTTGAGTCAATTCCAACTCATAGTGACCCTATAGGATAGAGTAGAACTGCCCTTTATAGGGCTTCCAAGTAGTGGCTGGTGGAGTCAAGCTGCTGACTTTTTGGTTAGCAGCAGTAGCTCTTGATCACTGCTCCACCAGGGCTCTTAAAATGGATTAAGCAGTGTTGAATAGCACAAACTTTTTTTTTTAATATTTGTTGTACATACAATTAAAATGGTCTTGTCCATAGTCCATATTCCTTTAAATTGTATGAATTTTACTTGAATTTCTACCTTCAGGAAGGTCACTTTGTCTAGTTTTCCGAGAAACGAGTTTAATGTTGCATAAATGAAATAGGTACAGAGTTATAATGTTCATAAGCATAGATTTTAGCCCAAAGTTCCCCACCAGAGCCAGGAAATTACTTTAAGTTATCAAGAGTTTCTTGTTTGTTTCTCTAAGCTTCTCAGGAAAGAAAGCGAGAGAGATAGAGTTATGAGAGAGAGGGAGAGAGAGAGAGAACACAACAGAGAGAGAATGAGCTCACACTGCCTTTCGTGAGTTATCAGCGGCTTTCTTTAGTAGGTAAAAGTGCCTGTTAAAGTTAGGATTTTTGAATCTGGCCCTGATGCCCTGACAAGTATCACAATGTGACTTGCACAGTGTCCTGTGGGGAGTGTGGTTAGCATTACCCAAGTAGCCCTCCCACTGTCTGATTTATTTGCTTATACAGGATGTGTATACCTGACCTCCTGAGGGAGCTGCATATCTCAAGTTTGGGTGCCATGATAATAATAACAGTTTGAGAGAAAATGAAATAGGCTATAAAGAGAAAGGAAATGGAATCTATAAACTATTGTACAGTGTCATGTTCATTTTCAGTACTATATAAAATAATGAAAATGTTTTTCGATAACCTTTGTTGATTTTTATAATGCGAAACATACTTTATGGAAAAAGACAATGAATGTACAAAGCCAAAAAAAAATTAGTCAAAAATATTTTTAGCTTTGACTCAAGTTTCTGCATTGTTTCCCCTAAGTTTAGATTAGAGTTATATTCTGAAATGAAACAGCTGCAAGATAAAGGATATTTTTATTTGACTTTTGGAAACTCTAAATTGCTCTTTTGGGGTTCAAGTAAAAGGATTATTTTATTGATAAGGCAATCCTCTGTGAAAGGCAGCAGAGGCTTCATTTTTCTAATTGTATGGTTGCAGTTGGGGAACTGAAACTTAGAATCATTAAATAAGGCTTTCCCATAATCACTCAGCTATCAAGTTGCACATCTGGGTTTATAATGGGTGCCCTGTCTAGTACCCTCCACCTCACAAAATATCCTGAAAGCCACAGTAAATAGCAAAGCAAAAGGATATCATTACCATTTGCCACCAGTGCCTGGGTACCCTTACAATGGTCATTGTTCTTTGGGTACTAGGATAGATCAAGGGAAATTCAAGCCCAAATCAAGGTTACAATAACTTGAGAAATAGTGTCTTCCTGATGTTGAAATCTAGATGAAAAACAAACAATATATCAAGCCCTTCTCAAAATGTCCATTAGTAAACGAGGCTTAGATTCACGAGAAACCTTTCACTGAGGCACACAGAATGCAAAAATCTCACAATTTCAGTCCCCTACCATTATATCATAAACAGTATCTGTGTGATGGGAGGCAGGTTGTGTGTGTTAGGGAGAGGATACTATCAGAAGTGATGTGTTAAGAGAACTTAGTATCATAAATTTGCACATTCAATTTAAAGGCATTTTATGCTTAGCTTTTGCAATCTTGGCATGTGGTGGAACTGTACCTATTAGTACTGAAAAAGGATCCAGACTTTACTTGACATCTTGAAACATGAATCCTTGCCCACATCCAGACTCAAGAGGGCACGGACAAATATGTCAGATTACATAGATCTTACCTTTCTAGTAGAGTCCTGGTGGCACAATGGTTAAGAGCTACAGCGAGCTGTGGCCTCTAACCAAAAAAATGGTAGCATTTCGAATCCACCAGCCATGACTTGGAAACCCTATGGGGTAATTTTACTCTGTCCTATAGGGTCACTATGAGTCAGAATCGACTCGATGGTAATGGGCTTGGTTTTTTTTTGGTTTACCTTTCCAGTAGGGGAAAGGGGAAGTAGGCACAGATCAAGGTAGTGAAACTTACTACTATAAGACTGTCTAATAGACAGAAACATAGTCCAGCGAGCTAAGAAATTATTTAATCTAAGATCATACTGACTTTCAGATGAGAAACTCATAATTATCCCTCTGTCCATCCCCAGTGGAAACTACTATAGTTTTACTGATGCTATTCCACAGAGGAAATTTGAGTTCTTTTAGACTTTTATTATATGTTTTAAATTGAAATCACCAAGATATATGTACTTACTGAAATAAAGTTTGAAAATATTTTAAACATTGTCATCGTGCATATCATACATAAAAATTTATGCCATCAAGCACAAAAACATTTGAGTGACTATCATGTAACAGGCATTGTTTTAGGCTTCAGTTGAACAAGTATACACATTACCCGTAAGAAACGGGATAGAGAACACTACAAAAGGAGTGAACATAAATACAGAGTGAGTGCGATCGTACTGGAGGGATCCCAGTGAAGCTCTGGGAAAGCGTATCTTTGCCTCAGCCCTATGGCACCTTTTTCTTCCTTATTCCTATTTTGTCTACTAATTCCTCACATTTGGAACACTAAAAAAATACTTGTTTCCTCTTTTTTTATTCCTTTACATCGAATCAAAATTTGTGTTCATAATCTGCCTCAATTTTCCATGTCAGCTCTCTGGTTTTGGACACATTTCTGTCTACCTCCATTTAGAGTAGGAACCTGCCTTTATCTTTGCATTTGCCAGTTTCTGTCATATAAAAAAGCACTTGCTATCTTACCATATTTTAAAGATATTAATAAATTCTCAGTTACCTTTGGAAATTTTTAAGATAGTTTTTATTAGCTAAATTAGTGAAATGATTGTTGTTGTTGTTAGGTGCCATCAAGTCAGTTCTGATGCATAGCAACCCTACGGACAGAGTAGTACTGCCCCATAGGGTTTCAAAGGAGCAGCTGGTAGATTTGAACTGCTGACCTTTTGATTACCAGCTGAGCTCTCACCACCAGGGCTCCACGAATGATTATATGCCCATAAAAAAACTAAGCCCATTACTGTCGAGTCGATTCCAACTTATAGCGACCCTATAACCCTGGTTGCGTAGTGGTTAAGTGCTACAGCTGCCAACCAAAAGATTGGCAGTTCGAATTCACCAGGTGCTCCTTGGAAACTCTGTGGGGTAATTCTACTCTGTCCTATAGGATCACTATGAGTCAGAATCAACTTGACGGCAATGGGTATAGGATAGAGTAGAACTGACCCCTAGGGTTTCAAAGGTTATAAATCTCTATAGAAGCAGACTGCTGCACCTTTCTCCCGCTGATTATATACAGTTACTCAAAATAATTTTTGCTTAAGTATAGGTATTTATCTCACTCTACTTTTTTCCCTGGCTATGGAAATTTAGTGTTAAAAAGCAGTGATGTCAGGGGCCAAGATTGATGACTAGGTAGACGCTACCTCGGATCCCTCTTGCAACAAAGACTCAGAAAAACAAGTGAATGGATCACATACATGACAATCTACGTACCCTGACCATCAAACGCAGATCTAAAGAGTTGACCTAAGTGACAGGTGTGCAAAAAGCTGAGCCCTGAACCAGCGACAACTTCTGGAACCTGCAACCCGCTCCACAGCCTTGAGCCCTTGCGGATCCCTGGTGCCGAGTGGCGGGGCTGATAGTGGCTTGCTGAGGTGGGGCAGGCACGGGACACAGCCCTAACCCCTAGCCCCCTGAGGTAACCTCCGTAGAGACTCAGCCAGCACAAGCAGGCTGCACACTGACGCAGCTAACGAGAGAACGAGCAACCACGGAGAAGCAGTGACTGTTTTCGGAGCCTAGATCCAGCATCCCAGTCAGAAAACCTTGGCGCCAAGCTTTAGACTGGGCACAGGGGAGCTGAGCACAGCATCCTGAGACAGCGCAAACACAGGACGCAGCCCTAGCCACCAGAAGTGACCTCGGGGAAAGCCCAGCCAGTGCACGCAGGCAGCGCAGCAATGCAGCTGACAGGAGGAGAAGTCACTGGGAGGCAGCAACTGGTTTTGGAGTCTGGAGTGTGCCGTCCCAGCCAGGGAAACTTGGCACTGGGCTTTGGAATGGGAGCGGAGGAACTGACCACGGCTTCTGAGACAGCGCATGCACAGGACATGGGCCTGACCTTCGGGGGCAATCTCGACCCAGCCAACACACACAGGCTACACGCCCCTCAGGAATCTCAGATAAAACAGTCCTCACCAAGCAAGACAAGTAACTTTGTCTATATTTCTGGGTGCTACTCTCTCCTAGCTATCTGATCCCTCCCCTCCCCTTCCCAGGCGGCTTCATTAACATTGGAATTTCCTGGGCCAGGGAGTGAAGTGCTCTGTGGTTTTTTTTGGATGGTTTCTTTGTTTTGTTTTTTCCTGACCCATTCTCCTGGCCTGAGAGGAAAAAAAAAAAAAGCAGCTACAAAAAACCCAGGGACCAAGAATCCTTCCCTGACTTCCCAGAATTGGACTAAAAATACAGAACCAGCTCCAGCCAAGTGTATGAGATCCACACTCTTGGGCTTTCATCCCTACAGGGAACAAGGTGGCTATTATAATGCGAAGGCAATTCTGATAGGGATCTGACTGTAATTGTTTTAGTGGATTACTGGAAAGACAAGTTTCCCAGGTCTGATATCTCTACCTATTAAACAGAGCCCTCACTGACCCACAATGGGGAACTGAGGGCTGAAGCTCCCCCCAGACCACCTAGCCTCCTGCCTTAGGGGTCTAAGGATGGTGACATCCACCAATCTGTAGAGGTACTTGCATTGGGTGCCTAAGGTACAGCTACAGAGCCCACCCACCAAAGTGCTTTAGGAATAGAGACACACCTACCTCACTGGCACTTGGGGGAAGCCTGTCAGCATCCTGCCCCTCAGGAATGTGACCCCCTGCTGCTACTAGAATCTGGTGCTCACAACTATCACCACTACTCCTCTAACTGAATAGGTGACAGTCTACTCCACACACTTGGTGACCCAAAATCAGATTCTACTCAAGAATAGCGAATGGACTCTTAGGCTCTATATCTGGTAACAGCCCGAACCAGCTGGTAACAGGACATAAGTGATTCAAGGGCTACAACAATTAAGACAGCGCAATCTAGTAGCCCATTTATGTATATTGAAAGAAAACAAAACAAGATAAGACTCAGTGAGCAAATATAAAATAAATCACTAAAATATCTTACAGATGTCTCGGAGACAGCAGTCGATATCAAGCCACGTAAAGAAGCAGACCATGATTGCTTCTACAACTCCCCAAATTAGATTAAATCTTTCCCAAATGAAGGTACAATCCTGGAATTGCCAGATGCAGAATATAAAAAACTAATATACAGAATGCTTCAAGACATCAGGGATGACCTCATAAATGAAATACGGCAATCTACAGAAAAAGCCAAGGAACACACTGATAAAGCAGTTGAAGAAATCAAAAAGATTATTCAAGAACATAGTGGAAAAATTAATAAGCTGCAACAATCCAAAGAGAGCGTTCAGAAATCCAAAAGATTAACAGTAAAATTACAGAATTAGACAACTCAATAGGAAGTCAGAGGAGCCGAATCGAGCAACTGGAATGCAGAGTGGGGGAGGTGGAGGATAAGGCAATTGACACCAATATAATTGAAGAAATATCAGATAAAAGAATTAAAAAAAAAAATTGAAGAAACCCTAAGAATCATGTGGGACTCTATCAAGAAGAATAACTTGCATGTGATTGGAGTCCCAGAACAGAGAGGGATAACAGAAAACACAGAGAGAATAGTTGAAGATCTGTTGGCAGAAAACTTCCCTGACATCGTGAAAGACGAAAGGATATCTATCCAAGATGCTCATCGAACCCCATATAAGATTGATCCAAAAAGAAAATCACCAAGACGTATTATCATCAAACTTACCAAAACCAAAGATAAAGAGAAAATTTTAAAAGCAGCCAGGGATAAAAGAAAGGTCTCCTACAAAGGAGAATCAATAAGAATAAGCTCAGACTACTCAGCAGAAACTATGCAGTCAAGAAGGCAATGGGATGACATATATAGAGCACTGAAGGAGAAAAACTGCTAGCCAAAGACCATTTATCCAGCCAAACTCTCTCTCAAATATGAAGGTGAAATTAAAACATTTACAGATAAACACAAGCTTAGAGAATTTGCAAAAACCAAACCAAAGCTACAATACTAAAGGAAATCGTTTGATCAGAAAATCAATAACATCAGATAACAACACAACACAAGGTCACAGAACAGAAAATCCTGATATTATCTCAAATAAGGAAATCACAAAAACAAATTACGATTAATTTTAAAAAGAATAAAATGCTCAAAACAGGGAGTCATTGAAGTCAATATGTAAAAGATCACAATAATCAAAAAGAGGGACTAAATACAGGAGGCACAGAACTGCCATATGGAGAGGAAAACAAGGTGATATAGGACAATACAAGTTAGGTTTTTACTTAGAAAAATAGGGGTAAATATTAAGGTAACCACAAAGAGGTCTAACAATTCCATAACTCAAAATAAAAACCGAGAAACCATAACGACTCAGCAAACATAAATTCGACTACTATGAAAATGAGGAACACACAATTTACAAAGAAAAACGTCTCAGCACAAAAAAGTAAGTGGAAAAATGAAATTGTCAACAACACACATAAAAAGGCATCAAAATGACAGCACTAAACACATACTTATCTATAATTACACTGAATGTAAATGGACTAAATGCACCAATAAAGAGACAGAGAGTCTCAGACTGGATAAAGAAACACGATCTGTCTATATGCTGCCTACAAGAGACACACCTTAGACTTAGAGACACCAACAATCTAAAACTCAAAGGATGGAAAAAAATATATCAAGCAAACAACAAGCAAAAAAGAGCAGGAGTAGCAATATTAATTTCTGACAAAATAGACTTCAAATTTAAATCCACCACAAAGGATAAAGAAGGACACTACATAATGATTAAAGGGACAATTGACCAGGGAGATGTAACAGTATTAAATATTTTTGCACCCAGTAACACGGCTGCAAGATACATAAAACAAACTTTAACAGAACTGAAAAGTGAGATAGACACCTCCACAATTATAGCAGGAGACTTCAACACACCACTTTTGGAGAAGGATAGGACTTCCAGTAAGAAGCTCAATAGAGACACGGAAGACCTAATTGCTACAATGAACCAACTTGACCTCATAGACCTATACAGAACACTCCACCCAACAGCTGCAAAGTATACTTTTTTTTTCCTAGCGCACATGGAACATTCTCTAGAATAGTTCACATATTAGGTCATAAAGCAAACCTTTGCAGAATCCAAAACATCAAAATATTACAAAGCATCTTCTCAGACCACAAGGCCATAAAAGTAGACATCTATAAGAGAAAAATCAGGGAAAAGAAATCAAATACTTGGAAACTGAACAATACCCTGCTCAAAAAAGACTGGATTATAGAAGACATTAAGGAGGGAATAAACAAATTCATAGAATGCAACGAGAATGAAAACACTTCCTATCAAAACCTCTGGGACACAGCACAACTAGTGCTGAGAGGTCAATTTATATCGATAAATGCACACATACATAAAGAAGAAAGAGCCAAAATCAGAGAACTGTCCCCACAACTTGAACAAATAAAAGCGAGCAACAAAAGAATCCATCAGGCACCAGAAGAAAACGAATAATAAAAATTAGAGCTGAACTAAATTAATTAGAGAACAGAAAAACAATTGAAAGAATTAACAAAGCCAAAAGCTGGTTCTTTGAAAAAATTAACACAATTGATAAACCATTGGCCAGACTGACTAAAGAAATACAGGAAACAAATAACCTGAATAAAAAACGAGATGGGCCACATCACAACAGACCCAACTGAAATTAAAACAATCATATCAGATTATTACGAAAAATTGTACTCTAACGAATTTGCAAACCTAGAAGAAATGGATGAATTCCTAGAAAAACACTACCTACCTAAACTAACACAATCAGAAGTGGAACAACTAAATAGACCCATAACAACAACAAAAAAAAGAGATTGTAAATAGACCCATAAAAAAAAAAGAGATTGTAAAGGTAATCAAAAAACTCCCAACAAAAAAGAGCCCTGGCCCGGACGGCTTCACTGCAGAGTTCTACCAAACTTTCAGAGAAGAGTTGACACCACTACTACTAAAGGTGCTTCAAAGCATAGAAAATGATGGAATACTACCCAACTCATTCTATGAAGCCACCATATCCCTGATACCAAAACCAGGTAAAGACACCACAAAAAAAAGAAAATTACAGACCTATATCCCTCATGAACGTAGATGCAAAAATCCCCAACAAAATTCTAGCCAACAGAATTCAACAACATATCAAAAAAGTAGTTCACCACGTCCAAGTGGGATTTATACCAGGTATGCAAGGTTGGTTTAATATTAGAAAAACCATTAATGTAATCCACCATAGAAATTAAAAAAAAGACAAAAACCACATGATCTTATAAATTGATGCAGAAAAGGCATTTTACAAAGCCCAACACCCATTCATGATAAAAACTCTCAACAAAATAGGAATTGAAGGAAAATTCCTCAACATAATAAAGGGCATCTATACAAAAAAAAAAAAAAAAAATTTTTTTTTTTCTTTTCATACAAAGCCAAAACCAACAGCCAACATCATTCTAAA
Organism: Elephas maximus indicus; assembly: GCF_024166365.1. Taxonomy (NCBI): domain Eukaryota; kingdom Metazoa; phylum Chordata; class Mammalia; order Proboscidea; family Elephantidae; genus Elephas; species Elephas maximus. The sequence continues at coordinate 40,729,195 of NC_064829.1, read as the reverse complement.
GGGAGAGAGCCTGAAAGCATTTCTCTTGAGAATGGGAACCAGACAAGGATGCCCTTTATCACCGCTCTTATTCAACTTTGTGCTAGAGGTCCTAGCCAGAGCAATTAGGCTAGACAAAGAAATAAAGGGCATCCAGATTGGCAAGGAAGAAGTAAAATTATCTCTGTTTGCAAACGACATGATCTTATACACAGAAAACCCTAAGGAATCCTCCAGAAAACTACTGAAACTAATAGAAGAGTTCGGCAGAGTCTCAGGTTACAAGATAAAAATACAAAAATCACTTGGATTCCTCAACATCAACAAAAAGAACATCGAAGAGGAAATCACCATATCAATACCATTCACAGTAGCCCCCAAGGAGATAAAATACTTAGAAATAAATCTTACCAAAGATGTAAAAGACCTATACAAAGAAAACTACAAAGTACTAGTACAAGAAACTAAAAGGGACCTACATAAGTGGAAAAACATACCTTGCTCATGGATAGGAAGACAACATAGTAAAAATGTCTATCCTACCAGAAGCCATCTATACATACAATGCACTTCCGATCCAAATTCCAATGACATTTTTTAAAGTGACGGAGAAACAAATCACCAACTTTGTATGGAAGGGAAAGAGCCCAGGATAAGTAAAGCATTACTGAAAAAGAAGAAAGTGGGAGGCCTCACTCTACCTGGTTTTAGAACGTATTATACAGCCACAGTAGTCAAAACAGTCTGGTACTGGTTCAACAACAGGCTCATAGACCAATGGAACAGAATTGAGAACCCAGATATAAATCCATCCACTTATGAGCAGCTGCTATTTGACAAAGGCCCAGTGTCAGTTAACTGGGGGAAAAGATAATCTTTTTAACAAATGGTGCTGGCATAACTGGATATCCATTTGCAAAAAAATTAAACAGGACCCATACCTCACACCATGCACAAAAACTAACTCCAAGTGGATCAAAGACCTTAACATAAAGACTAAAACGATAAAGATCATGGAAAAAAAAATAGGGACAACGTTAGGCGCCCTAATAAAAGGCATAAACAGAATACAAAACATTACTAAAAATGACAAAGAGAAACCAGATAACTGGGAGCTCCTAAAAATCAAACACCTATGCTCATCTAAAGACTTCACCAAAAGAGTAAAAAGACCACCTACAGATTGGGAAAAAATTTTCAGCTATGACATCTCTGACCAGGGCCTGATCTCTAAAATCTATATGATTCTGTTAAAACTCAACCACAAAAAGACAAACAACCCAATCAAAAAGTGGGCAAAGGATATGAACACGCACTTCACTAAAGAAGTTATTCAGGCTGCTAACAGACACTTCAGAAAATGCTCTCGATCACTAGCCATTACAGAAATGCAAATTAAAACTACGATGAGATTCCATCTCACTCCAACAAGGCTGGCATTAATCCAAAAAACACAAAATAATAAATGTTGGAGAGGCTGCGGAGAGATTGGAACTCTCATACACTGCTGGTGGGAATGTCAAATGGTACAACCACTTTGGAAATCTATCTGGTGTTTTCTTAAAAAGTTAGAAATAGAACTACCATACAACCCAGAAATCCCACTTCTCAGAATATACCCTAGAGAAATAAGAGCCTTTACACGATCAGATATATGCACACCCATGTTTATTGTAGCACTGCTTACAATAGCAAAAAGCTGGAAGCAACCAAGGTGTCCATCAATGGATGAATGGTTAAATAAATTATGGTATATTCACACAGTGGAATACTACGCATCGATAAAGAACAGTGAGGAATCTGTGAAACATTTCATAACATGGAGGAACCTGGAAGGCATTATACTGAGTGAAATTACTCAGATGCAAAAGGAAAAATACCGTGTAAGACCACTATTGTAAGTTCTTGAGAAATAGTATAAACTGAGAACACATTCTTTTGTGGTTACAAGGGAGGGAGGGAGAGAGGGTGGGAGAGGTTATTTACTGATTAGTTAGTAGATAAGAACTACTTTAGGTGAAGGGAAGGACAATACTCAATACACGGAAGGTCAGCTCAACTGGACTGGACCAAAAGCAAAGAAGTTTCCGGGATAAACTGAATGCTTCAAAGGTCAGCGGAGCAAGGGAAGGGTTTGGGGACTATGGCTTAAGGGGACTTCTAAGTCAATTGGTATAATAAATTCTATTATGAAAACATTCTGCATCCCACTTTGAAGTGTGGCGTCTGGGGTCTTAAATGCTAACAAGCGGCCATCTAAGATGCATCAATTGGTCTCAACCCACCTGGATCAAAGGAGAATGAAAAACACCCAGGTCACATGATAACTATAAGCCCAAGAGACAGAAAGGGCCACATGAACTAGAGACTTACATCATCCTGAGACCAGCAGAACTAGATGGTGCCCGGCCACAACCAATGACTGCCTGACAGGGAGCACAACAGAGAACCCCTGAGGGATCAGGAGAACAGTGGGATGCAGACCCCAAATTCTCATAAAAAGACCAGACTTAATGGTCTGACTGAGACTAGAAGAATCCCAGCGGTCATGGTCCCCAAACCTTCTGTTGGCCCAGGACAGGAACCATTCTCGTAGACAACTCATCCGATATGGAAGGGACTGGACAATGGGATGGAGAGAGATGCTGATGAAGAGTGAGCTACTTGTATCAGGTGGACACTTGAGACTGTATTGGCTTCTCCTGTCTGGAGGGGAGATGGGAGGGTAGAGAGGGTTAGAAACTGGCAAAACAGTCACGAAAGGAGAGACTGGAAGGAGGGAGCGGGCTGACTTATTAGGGGGAGAGTAAATGGGAGTATGTAGTAAGGTGTATATTTATATGTGACAGACTGACTTGATTTGTAAACTTTAACTTAAAGCATAATAAAAATTATTTAAAAAAAAAAAAGAAAGAAGTGATGTCATCTTGAAGACTAAGGTGCGCCTGACCCAAGCCATGGAGTTTTCAATCGCCTCATATCCATGCAAAAGCTGGACAATGAATAAGGAAGCCTGAAGAACTGACTCTTTTGAATTGTGGTATTTCAGAAGAATATTGAATATACCATAGACCGTCAAAAAGAATGAAAAAATCTGTCTTGGAAGAAGTACAACCAGAATGCTCCTTAGAAGCAAAGATGGCAAGACTACATCTCACATACTTTGGACATGTTATCAGGAGGATTAGCCCCTGGAGAATGACATCATGCTTGGTAAGGTAGATGATCAGCGAAAAAGAGGAGGACCCTCAACGAGATGGATTGACACAGTGGCTGCAAAGATGGGCTCAAGCATAACAACCATTGTGAGGATGACCCAGGACTGGGCAATGTTTCATTCTGTTGTACATAGGGTCACTATGCATTAGAACCAATCTGATGGCACCTAACAACAACAGCAATTTAGCTTGCCTCTATCTCATTTTATTTGCTATGAGTCAGAATCAATTTGACAGCAATGGGTTTTTTCTTAGTTTATCTCATATTATTACCCAAAATATTTCATTTAGTTACTATTCAGAAATAGAGGAATTGAGGCATATATATCCCATGAAAATGTGGAGATTAAAATTTTTTTAAATTTTGGACTCCCTGTGCATATTAAACTTCTTCAATGCATCTCTGTTAAAAAGCCAACCACTAAGTGAAATTTCCAAGTAATAATAGAAATGAAATAGCCAAACCAAACCCGCTGCCAGCAAGGAGACTCTGACGCATAGCCACCCAGAGTAGAACAGCGCCATGGAGCTTCCAAGGAGCGCCTGGTGGATTTGAACTGCAGACCTCTGATTAGCAGCTGTGGCTCTTAACCACTAGGCCAACAAGGTTTCCAACAATAGAGTGTGTCTGTAACATTACATATTTGGTATCATTCCTGCCATTCATAAGTTCCTGAGAAAAGACTCACATTGCCTTATCTGAACCTAACACTCTTTGTATATAAAACAGAGAACTAATTATTCTGTAATACTGGAAAATCAATTCAAAGTTGAAAGAAAATAATTATCATTGACTGCTTCCTATAAAATATATAGGACAGGTTTTTCAGACAAAATATCCTAAACAAACAGTTGTAACAAACATTCGTTGAGCCTCTGCTATGCATTAAAAAACCCATACTCTTTTCCATCAAGTCAATTTCAACTCATGATGAACCCAAGTGTTACAGAGTAGAACTGCCCTGTAGGGTTTCAAGGCTGTGATCTTTATGGAAACAGATCTTTAGGCCTTTCTTCCATAGTACTGCTGGATGGGTTTGGGCTGCCAACCTTTAAGTTGGTAGTCAAGTGCAAACGACCTGTGCCACACAGGGGACTCTAACATGCACTAGGCACTATATCATTCAAATGTAGGCTCTTCCGCCAATGAATTCATCACCTGTTAGGGAAAACAGATGCAGAAATATACAATAAATGTACAATTTTGTATATTTGTATTTGTATACAAAAATACAAGAAATATGCAAGAAATATATTATAAATCTAACAAGTATACATATATATATTTTTTTCACACACATACATAGAGTGAGAGAGAGAGAAAATGAATTATTAGAGGAGCATACAACCCAGTCTGGGGAAGTGAGTGAAGGAGGTGGTAACACCGATTTCTTAGAGACCTGTAAGAAATAGAAAAGCAAAGTGGAGCATAAAGCAGAATGGTAGAGTAAGTTGTGAGTTTGAGAGTGATATAATGCCTAAAATAATCATGCCTAAGATATTTGAATATTATGTCTTAAAATATTGAAATAGTCTGGAAGAAACGAGAAGCAAATTTCTGAGTGAGGGTCAAAGTGGGTTTGGGTGGAAGGACTGAACATGTTGCTAGCTATGGGTGTATTCATTGGAGATAATGAGAGAGGAATCACCAAGCACAAGTGAAAGGATTGATCAGTGAAGGAAGGGAACCACTGAGGTTCCATCTGATGTAGGAGAGCAGGTATTTTTGGAGGACATCAATCTGCACATATGAGAGATTTTCCCTAACTGTACTTAAATGCTCCAGTATGAAAGTGGAGCAGGCAATCTGTAACGTTTTTTTCCATCTCTGGAATTTTTTGGTAGGAAGCCAGATCATCTTAACTTTGCTTATGGTAAGCCTGTGCATACCTTGCTTACTGGTTAATCCTCCCTTGCCTGGAACCATATAGTGAAGCGGTTTCTTGGAAATGTAGTTCCCAACTTTACCAAGAAGACATCTAAGTAATTCTGTACAGTCTACCCCTTGTAAGTGTGACATCCATGTATACCTTTAAAAGTACACTTAACTTCCAAATAAAGTCAATTCTAAATCATGCTTCTGATTGCCAACACAAAGAAAAACACGTCAATCATCTTCCCAAAACAGAATACACCAAGTCCATATTGTCTTATAAATTTATCTAAGTAACATTGGCTAGCCTACGATTTAAATACCAAGATATGAGTTTATCACTATTAATACATCTTATATCAAATAGTAAGGGAATGGCATGGAGAAGAAAAAGGATTACACATATAGATATGTAGAAATATGAATATACATGTATAATCTGCAAGCATATTCATATCAAAACAAAGAAAAATACTCATAATTACTGTAATCCTTGTTTTGGGAACTGCTTACATGGTAGTAGCTGGTATTTACAATTTCATTCTTCTACTTATACTCTTTGCCCTCAGCAAGTACCTCATCTTGTGGTTCCTTGTCTATTGGAATGACACACAAATTTTCACATCTATAAGGCTCGTGCCATTAGCCATCCTGCCTTTATATGGTTGTCGTCATTTCCCATTTACTTTTATCACAGAGCATGGAAGTACAACGTGATGCCCCAGAGAAACTCCTGCATTCCGAACATATTCCTCTTTACTCAGCTTGTGTAGTAGAGACTCAATTTTCTTTTTAGAGTCAGGATCGATCACCCTGGCCAATACAGTATCCCCATTCCTTGCCTGTTGTTTCACTGCATGAGGAGCCCAAAGTAATCAGATGGCTATCTCAACTTCCAGTTCAGTAGAACCATTACTGTATTTCCTGGAAAAAACATTTCTCTTATTTCTACCCCTTAATACCTGGACCGTTGTATTAGTTTTCTATTGCCTCCATGATAAGTTACCACAAACTAATTTACTTAAAACAATATGATTATTATCTCACAGTTCTGTAGGTCAGAAGTCTGATGGGCTCTGCTGAAATCAAGGTGTGAGTAGGGCTGCATTCTGTACTGGAGCCTCTGGGGGAGTGTCCCCCACTAAGCTCGTTCAAGTTGTTAGCCGAATGCATTTCCTTGCAATGTTAAGACTGAAGTCTCTGTTTAGTTGCTGGCTATCCCAGAGGCTTCTCTCTGGCCCTCATACAGATTCTCCTGCATCTCAGAACCAGCAGGTGGGTTGAATCCTTTTCACTCTTGGAATTTCTCTAACTTCCCCTTCTGTCTCATACCTTCTGCTTTCCTCTTCTGTTGCCTTCTTGCTTTTAAGGGATTATGTGATTATATTGGAAACCCTGGTGGCATAGTGGTTAAGTGCCACAGCGACTAACCAAAAGGTTGGCAGTTTGAATCCACCAGGTGCTCCTTGGACCCTCTCTGGGGCAGTTCTACTCTGTCCTATAGGGTTGCTATAAGTCGGAATCAACTCAACGGCAACGGATGATTACACTGGACTTACTTGAATAATCCACTATGTCTTTGTTTCTGTCTTAGAATTTTTGCAAAATTGGAACGTTGCCTCTAAAAAAAGTGTAGTCTTTGACCATGTTTTGGTTATTACTGATCAGTCCACATGTGTAAGAAAATGGTTTCTCCAACTGCTAACAAACTTGCCGTGGTTGATGATTTTAGCTACTTTTGGACAGTAGGTAAAGAAGGAGATCTGGGATTGGCTGTCACCATTAATGATTGTTAGAATAATAAGTGCCATTTAAGATTAAGATATCCAACCAATATATATATATATATATATATATATGCTCATTTACTTTGTATAAGGAATCTCGTTGGATTGAGAATCAGGGTCATTTCCAGTCAGAAAGGCAGGTTATGTGCAATTCTAAACATTTTGAATGGGAAATGCTGAATGTTTGGTTTTTTGACATATGAACATGAGGACTGAGCATTTTGAAATAGGCCTTGTCAACCACAACAGATGTGTTTAACCTGCACTATCTGCAGTACTTGGGATATATTAGGCAATCAATAAAATCTTGTTAGATGCATACCTCAATGGATGAAAGAAAATATCACTGTGGAAGATCAAAGATGAACAGTATAAACCTCAAGAGGTTTTTATAGTTGTTGGTGGTGGCGGTAGTGATGGTGGCGTTTTTCTTTCAAACTATACCTACTCTCTCCTTCCTTTTGTTTTTTGTATCCACTCTCTCCTTCCAAGAATAATCATTCTGGTAAACCATCAGGGCAAGAGAACAAAGTTGAGAACTACTGATCCATAGGTGTTTTAAGATGATAATTTCTATGTAAGATCAACTTTAAGATTCACAATAGAAAGTCTAGTAGGTTCTCTCTCTCTTCTCCCTGGGATTTTCAGGATTTGCTTAAATTAATTCATTACCAATTCAGAACTCCTCCTCTTAGTAAATATATGTAAAATTTCTCCTAGTCAGAAAAATTTATAGTGATTTTTTTCAACATTTGTTCACGGTGATATCCCTCTGTAAAAACCAATTTTTGGCTGTATTGTTACTTTCAAAGAGTTTTCTTTTTAAAAAAAAATTCTGAGGGAGATGATTTATTTCTCCCCAGACTATACTACTGTAGATAATATAAACCAGATACTACAAAAAAGAATACATACGGGGGCATAGTATTTTGGCATGCTTTTTTTCATGTTTTTCAAAGATTAAAGCAATTCTGACAATGTACTCTTACCCCTTTCACCCATATCTCTTCCCTGCAGTCCCTCGTTTGTCATGGAAGCTTCTTTACTTATTTGTTCTTTAAAGCAAGACTTCCCCTGTCACACTGCTTACTCTGGAAAGAGATTGGAGTTTTCTCAGCTCGTTCATCTTTGCGAGTTTCCCTTTTGTATTTCCCAGCTTCCCCTTCCCTGCAGTAATTGTGATGGAGGATGAGCACATCACCCTTTCCCAACCACCAGCCCCGCCTCCCCCCCCCCCCCAAATTATTTCTTCAAGCTGCAGTGCACCATTCTGGCAAGGAGGGGGCTAGGGAGTCACACACCCTGCACATTTAGCCAGGAGATTTGGTGAGTAACTTTATAGTGTTTACTGTTGTCATACTTTAAGGAGAGAAGGCTGCATCCAGATCTTTGTCTGGGTCTTTGCTGTCTCGTATGGATGCAAATTGACCTTTCTATTCTGCTTCGTTTGAGTGCAACTAGTTACAAGAGGCAGTAACACCATGGTGACCTGATTTCATTAAGTAACTGTGAGTAGGTTAAGTAAACCTGAATGATGGCCACTCTGCTTCTTGATTTTTTATTTGTGACACTTGACGCTAATGACTGTACGTATTTTTCCATCATTTGTTGATTAAACTTTAAGTTATTTCCCTATAAAAAAAAACACACTGTGATCATATCTAGTTCGTCAATATTGGAAACCATTGGTTCATAAAACAGAATCCTGTTTATCATTCTGAGTCTGCGTAGTGGAATTTTCCCCCACAGATAGTCTAGTATTTGAGGAAGGGTAAAATCAAACTCCTCTGGCTGCAGCAACTTTCTATTTTAAATTTACTGGGTCCTTCGTTTTCTGATAAGTGTATTTCATAATTAATGGTGGTAATGGATATATATGGATTGACTTCTTAACCAGTCTCTTGTCCTACCTTCGTGGCTTGTGTAGAACTATTAACCTCATTGGTTATTCCTCATATTTAGAGTACAGAGATTTGACACATTTAGTCATAAGTTTCGGTTCCTTGTAAGTAGTCATTCCTTTCTTTGCATCTTAACACTCTTCCTTTTACTCTGCAAAACAACTTTTTAATATATCTCATAATTAGATGGCAGTGGTATTCCCAAGTGAATATATCATCAACACTCTTTTTAAGCTGATACCTACTAACTTGATCTATGTTCAAAAGAGAGCTTTTGACATATCCTGCAATTATGCACAAATCATTCATATTTTTGACAGACTAAAGCAAAATATAATGCACGCAGAAAACAAATCTAAATATATTCTTTTTCTTTTTTGTTGGAATTCCAAATCTACAAATCAAACCTAAGCTGGAGAATAAACTATTTCTACTAGTTTTTTTTTTTACTAGTTATAATTCAAGCTATAGAACTATAAATAGATTCAGTATTTCTTGGCTGGAATAAAAAAGACATAGTGAACAGATAAGTCTTTTAACATCAGAATCATTTTAGTAAAAAATTAAATAGCACATATTAGTCCCCCAAAAGTAATTTTTCATCCAAAATTCATAACAAGTTCTGTTGCTTCCTAAAGGCTACCTGAACACATCATGAAAATTCTATAGATCAGAGTGCAGTGAAGTAAGAGTGAGTAATAACCACTGACTAGAGAAACTTGTAGAATAAATCTATTTAATTGCATATTTAAGGCGAGCTTTGCATCTGTGTGGGGGGAGCAGAGCTGAAGGCCCTATCACAAACCCAGTAGCGCCAGTGTCAGTGAGCTGTGTGAGTTGTCTCTATGGGTTGTAAATTGGATCCCCTCAGTGACCAGTTAATGTTTTCTGTATTTACGGCAGTATTTCTGTTTTTCACAGCCACCAGGGCACTTTGGCAACATAAAAATTTAAAAATAATTTTTAGCAATCATACCGTGCCAATTTTTTATAGTTAAAGGGGCTCATTTAAATTGGAAAACCTGCTAGTCTGAAATTTTCATCTGAAGGATTACCACCAGCCAGAGCTACTTGTCTGATGAGGGTTTCACATGGCTTATCTAATGTGAAATCTCCATGTGGTATATAGTTTCATTAAACGGTGATCAAGAATACATTAGTTCAAAACAAGAAAAGGCAATGGAGCTTAATCCGCCAGGCATCTTGGCGCAACAACTTTAAAAGAGTTATTGAAGTGAAACAATTTGAGAATTAAAAGTCTTCCACTTATACAAGACTCCTGTCAAAAGCCTAAAAGTCAGCCTTTCCTTTTTCTGTTTGTGTACAAAAAAAAAAGTCCCTGAAACAATATTTTGAATGCTGTTAAGGCAATAAAATGCATATATCAGTGAAATAACCTAATCCATTAAAAAATAGATTTATCAAGATAGGAAAATAAAGTGTCTAGTAGATAATGCAGAAATAAACGGAGGAATGAATTCTCTAGAGAAGAAATGAGAAATAAGTATCTGTGTGATGTAATGAAAACAGAAATTTATAGAGTTTTGTATTTATTAGAGTTTAAAAAACAATAGCCTCTCTTCCTTAACAATTGATCATTAAAGCAAAGGTCCATATTGAAAATATACTATTTGAACAGACTTTGGTACATGTTTGTGATTCAAACATGGTTCTACCACAAGTGTTAATAATTTTACGTTTTAATGTACAGAAATTAACAATTATATTTAATGATTTTTGAGTTATACTTTTTCTATACACCACAGTAATGTAAAGTAGAGCAATAACTAAGCAAATATTTATAAAATTAACCTGATGTGTTAATGTTGACAGTTATAGTGAGAGTCCTTATGGATATTCCTTTGACCTACCTAACCATTGCGTCCCTCAGCGCACCAGTACACACGTATTAGCCTATGTCAAGAAATCTCAATTCCTAGCATCAGAGATTTGAAAGGTTTCTAGTAGGCTTCAGAACACAGTATAATCAGTCCTATTTTTAAGTGTATTTTAAGCACTTTAAAATACTTTTTTAAGATACTATTTCAAATACCTTTTGAATAAAGAGTTTGACTTTTTTCTATATTGAGCTACAGTGAAAAAGACATTTATAATTGGAATGTTCAAACATTTAATCTTCTTGTAGTACTTGATAAAAATTACAATCATTTGAATTTAAAAGAATGGCTTCTGAAAATATCTGCTACCAAAGACTTATTTTTATACTTGTTATTCAGCCTGGATTTAAAGATACTATAAAGGGTAGACTTCCCTACATTTCCCCACCAGTATATTTCAACCTTAATCTTGAAGGAACTGTGTCTAATGGTGTAAAGATATTTCAAGTTATGTGTTATTTATTCTGAGTTCTCTTGTGAAATATGCTATATTCCATGATAAAACTGGAAGTTATATTTTTTTAAAATCTCAAACAATATGTGTCAGCTCTTTTGCATTTTTGCCTTTTTCTTGCAAGCCACAATGACACCAACCCCAAAGTTTTGTGAGTTTTTCTACTTATTTTATATGCAAGCTTCAGATTTTGAACATTTTTATTGTAGTATAAGGTGCTGTAATTATAATGTTTCCTAACGAGTTGATGTGGTGTTTGCCACTAAAGCATATTGTAGCTTAGGGATTTCATCAGCAGTCATTTTTTTTTTTCTTGATGTGTCATTTGCATTTTATGTTTTTCCTATTTTGTTGTTGGGTAGGCTTTCAAAGAAATTAATAAAGTTCATGTCGTTGGCAGCAAGTCTAGCAGCCCAGAATTTAGGTACTCCCTAAATTCAATCAAAGTTTAGATAAAACACAGACTATATTAATGTATGGGCACTGTTATAACCTCTATTAATATAGTTGAAAGCCGTCAAGCACCAGTGATTCCCAGAAACATAAAAAAGTTTGTATTAAAAACCACTGAACAGTACAAAAATGGGAACAATACATATAAATTAAATTCAGTGCCCAACTTTATAAAACACCTTTCTGAATAAAAGATGGCCGGTGTTTGCATGCATTCCAGGTTACAATAAATGCAAGGTTTTTAACTGAAAATTCTAATGCTTAGCACTTATTCTAGGTTTTCTCTTCTTAGGTTAAAAGAATAGGAATTGTTACCCGAAACACTAAAGTGCTTTTATTTTCATAGTTTTCAGGGGCCCTTTTAAAGGAAGTTGGTAATAAGAAGGGCAATATTTACTGTTGTCTGCATTTGAGTGGTTCACAGCTGAGCACTTCTCTTGTATATTCAGTGACAAATGGCAATCACTTTATCATTTATCTTATGACAAATAGCAGATTCAGTCACAAACTGCTGGCCGTAGCAAACTTACAGGATGAAGTTCTTTATTGTTTATGGTTTGTGGGTTGATGTATTCATGCCTTGTTTATTTGTGAAATGAACAAAAATCAGTAAGCAGGCATGAACAGAAATTTGGCCACGCAATCAATTGTACTTTTTTTCCTCCAATCTTCCAAGGACCTTACAAGGAAATTCGCTGAACTAGGTCTAAGCTGTAAGCTGCCTTTAGGAAAAAAAAATCATTAGAGGATGCACCAAATTGTGACATTATGCCCTTAAGCCATAACACTGAATAGGGCTCCTACCTCGCATTAACCTCCTGTATAAGGGTCTTAAATTTGATAGCAAGCTATTGTCGTAGACAAGTGGCACTGGCCAAGAGTAGAAGGAAATTATCCCACTGTACTCTCACAATTTAAACAATATGTTAAAGTTTTTACCCTTTGTTTCATACAGTTAAGGGAAATTTGCAAATGAACTTTGCACGTCAATGTAAATCATATGAAAATTGCATGTACCGTGTTATGATTACATGCATGCTTAAGATTACTAAAAATTTAGCTCATACAACTGATATATAAGGAAGTATTGAAATAAGTCATATTCTATGGTACATATCTGAGATTGAAATCTATTACTCTGGATAATAACCGTAGTGGACTTTAACAAAAATTGTAACAAAACAATGGGCAAACAAAAATGTGATTGTAAATCTACTTTTTCCCAAGCTCTCTTTGAGAAACTTGGTATGATGCAGTGGGTTATATTTTATTATTTGTATAGCTTTTTAGTTATTATGATGCATTATAATTAACCTGATGAAATGTACCAAAATTTCTGCTCTATTGAGTTAATAGTGAAAAATCACTAATAGTCATAATTCAGTTAACAGATAAGCATTTGTTTGAGGATAAATGAAAATGAAAGAATCTCTTGTTATATATGAGTAGGAAAAATAAGATACCTGTGTATGATAGGGAGTAAACTTTTTATATCTAGACCACTGGTGTCAAATCAACACAATAAATGATATATAAAAGGTTTTGCTAATTTTCAAAATTCAATAGGAAAATTTAATGTTTTAAGGTAAAATAAATGATGGACACCTTTAATAAAGTTTTAATGTAAATTTATTTTTGAAGTCATATTCCTAAATTCTTGGCATAAGCAGTCACTCGAGACATAGTCTAAGAGAAAAGAAATAATTCCCTGCTTTAATTTGAGCTTCTAAGCAAATGTCTATAAATCTTATAATTTGATGTTATAATAAACAGGTATTGGCATGTAACATATTTATTGCTTATATTCTGAAAAACTCTGCCAGAAAAAACTAACAAACAAAAAATCTGTCCAGCTAATGTCCATGAAGTTTGTAGACTAGCAGTGTTAAAACTAATATTCTGAAAGGAAACTGAAGTTAGAGGTCCAGAAAAAGCTATTATGCAGCTCTGTGATTTGCATACGCTATCTGCTTGGCTCATCAGAGGTGAAAGTTTCCACTGCACTTAGTTACAAGCCAATCTAGATGCTGTTATTTGCATAAACAATTTGATTGGTAAATCTTGCTCTGTACCTCTATGTTGAAAACTTTTGGGGGTATAAAGACTACCTTGCTGTCTCTCTAAACCATACTTGGGATTTCCTTCCGTTGCGTTTTGCCAGAGACTAGAAAAGAAAAGAAGACAAAGAATGACCTAGATGTGAATTCTGATCAAATATAAAGTCAACATGAAGACAAAGCATAGCTTACTTATTATTATTTGAATTAAGGCTATTTAATAAAACAATTTACAAAAAAATATTCTGAAAAAATTAAAGTCATCAACGAAGCCAGTCACTGATCATTAATATTTGCATAAATTTTCATGTTTTTCCCTCTTTACACCTATGTCTTTACAAAGCTATGATGATTGTGTACTTAAGTTTTACTTTTTTTCATTTAGCAGCAGCTCATTTTTCATGGTGTTATATATTCCCCAAAACAATGTTTTATTTTACTGAGGATTTCAGTAGTGCATCAAGTAATTCATTTATTAACATCTCTTGAATGGCTGTTTTAAAAAAAATTTATCATGTTTTAGGTGAAAGTTTACAGAGCAAATTAGTTTCTCATTCAAAAATTCATACACGAATTATTTTGTGACATAGGTTGCAATCCCCACAATGTGTCAGCACTCTCCCCCTTTCCACCCCAGGTTCCCCGTGTCCATTCACCCAGTTTTTCTGTCCCTTTTTGCCTTTTTTGTCTTTGCCTTTGGGCAGGTGTTGCCCATTTGTTCTTGTATAGTTGATTGAACTAAGAAGCATGTTCCTCAGGTGTGTATTATTTGTTTTATAGGCCTATCTAATCTTTGACTGAAATGTGGACTTCAGGAGTGGTTTCAGCTCTGAGTTATCAGGATGTCCAGGGGCCACAGTCTCAGGGGTTCCTCCAGTCTCTGTTAGACCAGTAAGTCTGGTCTTTTTTTTGTAAATTTGAATTTTGTTCTACATTTTTCTCCTGCTATATCCAGGACCCTCTATTGTGATCTCTGTCAGAGCATTTGGTGGTGGTATCTGGGCACCATCTGGTTCTTCTCAGCTCAGGCTGGTGGAGACTGTGGTTCGTGTGGTCCATTAGTCCTTTGGACTAATATTTTCCTTGTGTCTTTGGTTTTTTTTCGCTTTCCTTAGCTCCATATGGGATGAGACCAATAACTGTATTTTAGATGGCTGCTCACAAACTATTAAGACCCCAGATGCTACTCACCAAAGTAGGATGTAGAACATTTACTTTATGAACTATGCTATGACATTAAACTAAATGTCCCTCGAGACTATGGTCCCTAGCCCTCAGCCCCAGTACCTCTGCCCCTGTAGGTGTTTGGATATGCCTATGAAGCGTCTGTGACTTTGTCTTGGTCAAGTTGTGCTGACTCCCCCTGTATTGCATGTCGTCTTTCCCTTCACCAGAGGTAATACTTGTCTACTATCTAGTTAGTGGGAAACCCTGGTGGCATAGTGGTTAAGAGCTATGGCTGCTAACCAAAAGGTTGGCAGTTCAAATCTACCAGGCGCTTCTTGGAAGCCACATGGGGCAGTTCTTCTGTATCCTATAGGGTCGCTATGAGTTGGAATTGACTTGACGGCAATAAGTTTGGTTTTTTAGTTTATCTAGTTCGTGGTTTCTCTTCCCTACCCCTCCACTCCCTCGTCAGCATCAAAGATTATTTTTCTCTGTGTGTAAACCTTTCTTTGAGTTTTTATAATAGTGGTCTCATACAATATTTGTCCTTTCATGACTGACTTATTACATTCAGCATAATGCCCTCCAGTTTCATCCATGTTGTGAGATGTTTCAGGGGTTCATCATTGTTCCTTATTATTGCATTACTATTGTACCATTGTGTGTATGTACCATAACTTGTTAAATGAACAACATTTCATATTCAAGTTTCACCATCATGCCAGGAACTGTGGTGAAACTTAGATATAAAAATGTTAGGATTATGCCTCTGGCTTCATTGAGCTTACAGTGCAGACAGAAAAATAGAATAAGAAAAACTAATATATATAGTGTCATGAGTGTGGTGAATACTGATCAATTCCAGAAGAAGAAGAGGCCTCTATAACAAAATAGGGAATCATGGAGAGCTTCCCCACAGATGACTCTGATGTAAATTTTGATCCATATTTTTCAGAATAAGTAGGAACTAGACATGTAGAAACAGAGCATGATAGAAAGTTGGATAGTTTTTCTTGACAGAAAGAAACAGCACAATTGAAAACACAAAGTATTCCTGAATAAATCAGGTCAGCAAAAGTGAAAAGTGTATATGGTCGTGGGGTGGAAGGCTATCAAGGACAAGAGCTGGAAATGGCTGTGAACTTTGAACATTTTCCCGGAAAAAAAAAAAAGGAAGCCATTAAAGTGCTAATAAGTACAATAGCTTTCACCTTTATAAAGGGGTATCTCGGGCAGCAGTGTGAAGACTGAATCGTGGTAGGAAAAAGTTTGGAGGCATGAATACAAGATAGAAGGTTTTTCTAGTAAACCAGTCATGATGTGATAAAGATATCAAGGGAGACAGTGAGAATGGGGATGAAGAAGAGGGGAGAGAGACATTTTGTAGGAAAAATCCATGGCTCTTGGTGGAACCTTAGTCAATAATTGGATGCAGGATCAGTGAGAAAGAGGAGATCAGAATAAATCACAGGTTTCTGTGGCACTGGGTATTGGCAGTGCCTTTTGCTAAGCAAGCAAAGAAAGAGGAAAAGCAAGTTTGAGGGAAGAGGTGATCATGACTTCAGTTTTGAAAATATTGAACTTGAGTCACTGTGCCATCCAGATGGAGGTGAAAGATGTTGATATATGGCTTGTGGTCCTAGCAGCAAAGATTGTGCTGGGGTTTTGGGAAGCATTTGAGTATGGAGTTACTGACATATCAAAGGGATAGTAGGGCAAGAGGTGCAGCAGGTGGCTCAGGATTTGGAGCAATTTAGGGAACACTAATACTTCATGAGGGGGTACAGAAGACTGTATGAGAAGGTATGGCCAAAGTGATAAGAAAAAAAGTAAAAATCAAGTAATATAAAAGTAAAAAAAACTTCAAAAATGTTTTCAGCAAAAAGAGGAATGATCAAGTTTGCTAGTGGCCAGATAAGCTAAGATGCCTTTATTGGTCCCATCACATTCAGAGCAAAGAGGAATGAAGAAAACCAAAGACACAAGGAAAATATTAGTTCAAAGGACTAATGGGCCACATGAACAACAGCCTCCACCAGCCTGAGCCCAGAAGAACTAGATGGTGCCTGGCTACCCCTAACGACTGCTCTGAAAAGGATCACAATAGAGGGTCTCAGACAGAGCAGGAGAAAAAGTACAACAAAATTCAAATTCACACACACAAGAAAAGACCAGACTTACTGGTCTGACAGAGACTGGAGGAACCCCTGAAACTATGGCCCCTAGACACCCTGCTAAATCAGAACTGAAGCCACTCCTGAAGTCCACGTTTCAGCCAAAGATGGGACATGGGTATAAAACAAGCAATAACACAGGTGAGGAACATGCTTCTTAGTTCAATCAAGTATACGAGACCAAATGGGCAACACCTGTCCAAAAGCAAAGACAAGAAGGCAAAAAGGGACAGGAAAACTGGATGAATGGACACAGAGAACCCCAGGTGGAAAAAGAAAGGGGGAGAGTGCTGACACATTGTGGGGATTTCAATCAACGTCCAAAACAATTTCTGTATACATTTTTGAGTGAGAAACTAATTTGTGCTGTAAATTTTCACCTAAAACACAATAAAACCCCAAAACCCAGTGCCTTCGAGTCGAAAACACAATAAAATTATAAAAAAGAGGAGTGATCAAACATTCCAAATACCTTAGTGAAGTAAAAGAAGTTAGAGATAATTAATACATCACAGCAATTTAAGAAACTCAGTACATTGAAAGAGGCAGAAGCCAGATTTCAGTGGGCTGAAGAGAAACCAGAAAATAAGAAAGAAAAATTCAGTATATATTATTCTTTTAAAAGCATAAATTATGTCAGAAAGTGGCAAATTGTTGTTGTTGTTAGATGCCGTCAAGTCGGTTCTGACTCATAGCAGCCCTACGTACGATAGAACAAAACACTGCCTGGTCCTGCACCGTCCTCACAATTGTTATGCTTGAGCCCACTGTTGCAGCCCCTGTGTCAATCCACCTCGCTGAGGGACTTCCTCTTTTTCTCTGATTCTCTACCAAGCATGATGTCCTTCTCCAGAGGACTGATAGCTCCTGACAACATGTCCAATGTATGTGAGATGCAGTCTTGCCATCCTTGCTTCCAAGGAGCATTCTGGTTGTACTTCTTCCAAAACAGATTTGTTCATTCTTTGGGCAGCATTCTGGTGCTATTCATGAGGTTTTCACTGGCTAATTCTTTTCAGAACTAGACTACCGGGTGCTTCTTCCTAGTCTGTCTTAGTCTAGAAGCTCAGCTGAAACCTGTCGACCATGGTGACCCTGCTGGTATTTGAATACTGGTGGCATAGCTTCCAGCATCACAGCAACACACAAGCCCCCACAGTACGACGAAGTGACAGACACATGGGGGAGTGGGAAATTAGTAGACAGAAATGGACATAGGGTAAAGGGAAGATTTTCTTTATTCTTTTAAGCTGGGAACATTTGAGCATGTTTATTTGCTGAGGACAAAAAGCTTATAGCAAAGAAAATGTCAAAGTTTTGTATAAGAGCAAAGATGTTTCATGAAGCAAAGTTCCCATGTATGCAGAATGGAATTGGGACATACAGAGCTCTAAAATGGAAGCACTATCCTTGGATAGAAGAGATATGAGAGAGGAAGATGAGGGTGAAAGCAGATAAATTTTTTAATTGGGTGAGTTAGATCCTTAAACAAAAATCAGATAGAGTGAAGCCAGAGGTTTATTGAAGAGGTTCAATGTTGAAAAAGTTGAAGTAGAGATGAAGCTGACCAAGGACATAAGGGAAATATTGAGAAAATACATTTGGTTGTAGAACATGAATTTGTCATGGTAGCAGCTGGCTTCGTTCAACTTTCCCCTGTAGCACTTAGCAGCTCAAATTTCAAAGAAAACTCTTATTGTTTTGTTGGTTTGGGAACTGAATTTTTTTAGGTTATATGAAGCCTGTACACAAATCAGAAGAAACAATTTTATTGACAGAAAATAGGTAATTAAAATGGTATTCTTGGTGTGTAAGGAAGCTAGGAAGGAAAATAAATAAAACAGCTTGTTAGTGAAGTAAAAGAAGCTTGTTAGTAAGTGGCAAAATGGAAGTGCAAAAGTATTAGAGGACATGATGTGGCCAGAGAATGGAAGGGGCGTGCCTTCCAGTGAGAGAGATGGTAAATGGCTGTGAAAGAAGTCGTAAGCCTATAGTGCAGGCGCAGGAGTTAAGATGTTTATTTACCTGTTGAAATTCAGAAAGCAGCTTTCTCCATAAGACCAGCGACTATACCACATTGTAAAGAAGAGAGAGAGAGAGAGAAAAAAAAAAAAAAAAGGATAGTTACAAAATAGGAAAATGTGGTTTAAAATTTCAGAAATGGAACATACTTAGGCAGTAAGAGTTTAGAATGTGCCAGTGAGTTTAGGTGGTTACAGATCGGGGATATGGTTTTTCAGGAAGGTGAAGCACTCTGCTGCCATCAGTCTGTTGGTTTATCATACTGTGGCAGCTTGGGTATTACTATAATTCTGGGAGCTATGCCACCAGTATTTCAAATATCCACAGACTCAACCATGGTGGACAGGTTTCAGCAAAGCTTCCAGACTAAGACAAACTAGGAAGAAAGGCCCGGTAATCTACTTCTGAAAATTAGCCAATGAGAACCTTATGGATCGCAACAGAACATTGTCTGACTCACTTGCTTTGGACACATCATCAGAAGTGATCAATTCCTGGAGGAGGACATCATGTTTGGTGAAGTGAAGGGCCAATGAGGGTGAGCAAAGTCCTTCATGGGATGGATTGGCACAATGGTCACAATGATGAACCAAAACATGCAGCAATTGTAAGGATGATGCAGGACCACACAACATTTTTTTCTGTTGTGCATAGTGTCACGAAGAATTGAGTCGACTTGATGACATCTATCTATCTCCCTGTCTATCCATCTATTTCACTCTGAGGTAGAGTGTTGAATGAATTATCTCCATGAATGTTGAAATTATCGGAGATAATTTTGGTATTTGAGTTGTAAGGAAGATGATTAGCCAGCAGATAAAGTCCTCAGTGAGAGTAGAAAAGTGCCAATAATTTAAGAGCCAAAGAAGGGTTAACAGGATGGCATGATCTTTAAGTGTGTTTCATAGGGGACAAGAGGAAGACTAGTGGGGAAAGGACAATGAAAGGCCATAAAAAATGCCTTTCTCTCCCTTACTACAGAGGTGTACTGAGTGGAAATACAGGTTTGAGTTAAGACAACAAATAAGTGTAATGTTCTGTGAAGAGTGTAAAGAAGTGGAGAGTTAATCAAGGAACAGGAATTATTGCAGAAAGACACAGGTAAATGTTGGAGAGGAAGGCAGGTGAAGATGCAAAGAATGCAATCAATGAGACTATGGATAGTGTCATGGATTGAATTGTGTCCCCCCAAAATATGTGTCAACTTGGTTAGGCCATGATTCTCAGTATTGTGTGGTTGCACTCTATGTTGGGATTGATATACTTTTCCTATATGTTATAAATCCTAATCTCTGCCTGTGGTTAATGAAGCCAGATTAGATTATTTTAAAGAAGATTAGGGTAGGATATAACACCATTGCTCAGGTCACATCCCTGAACCAATGTGAAAGGAGTTTTCTGGGAGTATGGCCTGCATCACCTTTTATCTTACAAGAGATAAAAGAAAAGGGAAGTGAGCAGAGAGTGGGGGACCTCATTACCACCAAGAAAGAAGCACAGTAGGAGAGTGTGTCCTTTGGACTGAGGGTTCCTGTGCAGAGAAGCTGCTAGTCCAGGGGAAGATTGATGAGAAAGACCTTCCTTTAGAGCCAACAGAGAGAGAAAGCCTTCTCCTGGAGCGAATGCCCTGAATTTGGACTTTTAAACTACTAGGCTGTGAGAAAATAAATTTCTCCCTGTTAAAGCTAATCACTAGATGCTTTAACAGATGACTAAGACAGGTAGAAACAGAAAATAGAAGTGACCAAGGTGGGTGATGGCCAATAAAGATAGGGGTAGCACTACGGAAGTCACTTACTTTAAACTTCTGCCTAGAACTTGGAAGTAAAGGTCTCTCTCTGGCCATGAAGTAGCTACATTGGGAGAGTTTAAGACCAGAGAACATTGTAGATCATAAAGGTGCTTCAATAGCCTTTGCTCAGAGGTTTCAGATAGCAGAACATTGCAAAGCTCTGTGTCTTTACAAAGCTCAAAAATAGATGAATGGAAGTATTGTTTGGAGTCTTTAATTAAATTCCATGATTAAAATTCTACAATAATAACTTTATCTGAAGAAAAAAATAAAAAGAAATAAATGCTCAAGCAAACCTGGGGGGATATTTTCATGTAGGCTGATTGCCCAAAGGACGAAGACTTTGACCGTCAAATGTTCTAAGACTTGAATTCTGTATCGATGCTGCCGTTCTACTTGAGACATAAGCAAAGGTGTGTGTGTGGGGACGGGGTTGGGGGGGGGCGGGAAATGAATTCTTGGTTAATATAAAGAAAAAAGAATAATTTAAAGTTACTCCTACTACTGGGAGGATTAAGATAGTATAAGATAGTATAAGAAACTTAGGACCTTTTAAGAAAATAAATATCCATTTTTATATATTTAAGAAAATAAATATCCATTTTTATATAATGTGGGTAAAGCATACAAGAATGAAATGGATTTGAGAGTTACTTTCCTTCCTTTTAAAACCTTAAAACTTTTAAAACCTTATGGTACCCTCAGCTATTTCCTGGGCTGGGCCCTCAGAACTGCCTGATATTATGACCTGTCTTTGGTCAGCCTCCTAACTTAGTTTCTTCAGTGACTATTCCAAACCTCCCACACTGTCTTCATTTATACTCCTTGTGAGGTACAATAACACAGTATTCAGGAGCCCAGGCTCTGCAGTCAAACTGGATAATTTCAAATCTCTGCTCTGTGACTTTGTGGAATCTTGGGCAATTAAGTTAACTTCTCTGAATCTCAATATTATTATTTGACAAAAGTGAAGTATACTCTCCCTTTCTCAGAAGGCCATGCTAAGCACTTTTCAAAGATTATCTCTTTTATTCCAGTCTTTAACTTGACTGTCAAGCTTCAGAATAAAAGCAAAATGCCAGTGGTGTCACTAGGGTTGGTGTCACCCAGTGCGGTAACTCCTGGTGTCTCCACCCACCATGGACCTCCTCCCGTACAGAATCCTTAGCAATAGGTTTTGTACTAATGTTACTTGTAAATTGTAATTCCCATATATTGCTCTATCTTTTCCTTTATTTACTACTTCATTCTCAAAAAAGTTATGATATAGGTTCACAAATGCTATAGCCACAATATTGTATTTAAAATACAGAAAATTTGACAACAGCAGCAACTATAAAAACACTGGCAGCAACGAAAACAACAGTGTGTGCTTCTAGTGTGTGCAGATGAAACCATGTGATTCAAAGCATCATTGTAACTGGGTAATAAGGACAGCTCTGACCGGAGTGCATTAGGAGGTTCAAAAATAAATTAGCATAGAGTTTTAGCCTTGTGGGTACACTGATACATGTAAGCTGGGGTTACGAAAAATGTTGTTGTTATAACTAACTACAGGAATATTTTTATAAAAATAATAAATTTCTGCTTATACACTGCACAAAAATTTTGTAGACAGTCATTTTGGTGTCACCACCTCTAACAGTGTCACCTGGTGTGGTTCACACTCCCCGCGCCTCCCTAATGATACTACTGCAAAATGCCACATGGTGTGAGGAGAAGGTTCAAAACTAACCTAATACGTGCTTATGAGAGAAGTGCGCATAGTATCAAGTGTCCTAATCAATGTAAGAAGTAAATGGGAGAATAGGCATGGCAGAAGCTACCACTAGAGGTAGGCAAAGATATTGCAGAAGATGAAGGGAAAGAACACCTTTACGTTTTTATTAAAATTCAGGATCAGACTGAAGGAAGAGTTAAAAATAATGAGACTGTCTATGCAGGGAACTCTAAAATTGCTCCAGCTTTAGGAGAAAAAGCAGAACAAGTCTCCTAAGGGAGGAAGTTTGAAACAGATGGAATCGTCTCTTCTTTTTAGAGTTCATTCGGTAGCTATTTAAAGCCACGACACACATATTTTTTGAAACTTTTGAGAAAGGACATAATAGCATTGCTCATTAAAAAACAAAAACAAAAAAAAACCTACGTAGTTTGTAGGAGAGGAAAAATAGCAAGCAATAGAAGCTTATCTAAAACTGAAGACAGGTATATTGAAAAGATTTTATTTCAAACAGTAGATATGAACAGATTGTACATAGTAACAATTAAAAGAAGCTTAATTTGACATTCTCTGAAGAAGTGTAAAATTATGATACAGGAAGGACGTGCAAGATATTAATGATCTTGGATCATTTGATGAGGAGGTGGAAAAACTAAAACACATCTGAGGGAAACATTTAAAATGTGTAAATTCCTTTTAAAGTTAAAGCTAAAGAAGAGTTATGCATCTTTCATAGAAAACAACAAAAAAAACTCAACAATTTTGAGAGAAATAAGATATAAATGATGAAGCAAAATGTAACTTTTAAGGTAGGTTCCAAAATAGAATGTTGTTGTTAGGTGCCATTGAGTTGGTTCCAACTCATAGTGACTCTATTTACAACAGAAGGAAACACTGCCTGGAGGTCCTGTGCCATCCTCACAATCATTGCTATGTTTGAACCCATTGTTGCAGCCACTGTGTTAGTAGTCCATCTCATTGAGGGTCTTCTCTTTTTCGTTGATACTCTACCTTACCAAGCATGATGTCTTTCTCCAGGGACTAGTCCCTCCTGATAACACGTCCGAAGTGTGTGAGATATAGTCCGACCATCTTCACTTCTCAGGAGCATTCTGGCTGTACTTCTTCCAAGACAGATTTGTTCCTTCTTCTGGCGGCCCATGGTATATTTAATATTCTTTGCCAATACCATAATTCATATGTGTGGTATACACTTCAAAAGAATAAACTTCAAAATACTCCCCTAAAATCCTTGGATATTCTAGAGACAGAAACATAAATAGCAGTTGAAAGATTATGAGGATGATAAAGTAAAAGCCTGTTTAAACCATCAAATATATGAGCTTTTCTTAGTGTAGAAAAGCCATGAGAGTTTAAAAGGTGAAATACCCCTAGCAAGTTTTAGTGGTTAGGAGAAAGCATTTTTATATATTTCAAAAAATATAACTATAAATATAAAACATTTATATTTATTTACGCTTATTCATTTTTATTGAAATTGCCTTTACATATATTTTTACTAATTTATTTTATATACTTAAATATATATATAATTTATAATGTAAAAATATAATATATATATTTTAAGGTTATTTGAGTCAAAACTGAATGATGAATACTCCAGGCACAAAAGATGTTTATCAACTACGTACATAAATACGAACAGCTCAGAGTCCAAGGACAGGTATATAAATAAAAATCAATTATATTAATAATAATCAGGTTCTTTGGTTTTAAAGGGAGAAAGAATGATTGCATGGATGAGTTGAGATAGTTTGAATATTAAAAATAAAGTTGATAGTATAACAAATTCATTGTCAGCCATTACCCTAGGCACTAGGGATACTGAGTAAATTTTGACCCTACCTTGGGAATAATTCCTCAGCTCTACTCTGTTTAAAAAAAAATCCACTGCCATTGAGTCAATTCCTGCTCATAGCGACCCTAGGACAGAGTAGAACTGCCCCGCAGGGTTTCAAAGGCTGTACATCTTTACAGAAGCAGATTGCCACAACTTTCTCCAACAGAGCAGCTGGTGGGTTCAAACTACCTGCCTTTCGGTTAGCAGCCGAGTGCTTTAACCACTGTGCCCAGGGCTCCTCGCACTCTGCTTGGAGACAGGTAATTCATCTCCTCATTTTTCACAAGAGAATGTCAACTTTAAACCCAGAATAACCAGGTACTGAGGTGCTTGGTTCCTCTGTCATTAACAGCACAGGCAATTCCAGGTGTTGTCAGAAATACAAACCCAAACTCATTGCTGATCCATAGCAACAAAACCTTGACTAAAAGAAAAAATCTTGGGTCACAGTTGCTACTCAGTAATCCATTCTTTTAGATAATATAAAATCTCTTCTTGAATTAAGTCAGACCAACAGAGAGCTGTTCCTCACCATATATTTATCTCTTCTTCATAGAATTACTACCTTAAGGGTCACTCTAAGAAATGGCCCTGATGAAACTCAGTGTTGTGTTCACCATAAAGAGGATGTTGTTCATGAAATCCATAATATCTATTTTAGGACCAGAAATTTCTGTCAGATATAAGTATCAGGGAGAGTGAATAGTACTTCTCCTGCAGATTTCTGTGTATTTGAACTCTAGGGCAGAGAATTGAACAGGTTTCCCTGTTAATAGTGTCTGTAAGAAAGCTTAGACTTATATTTGTGATTTGCTTTCAGGAAGTTATATAGTGAAACCTATGAGAGCTGGAACTCAAAGAATTGGCTATTCTCACTATTACTGGAAAATATTTCCTTCTCTCACAGATTTTGGCCTTACACAGATTCCGGCTTTTGCAGGTTTTACTGTAAGTACTATTTTATGCTTCAGTCTTGCTTATCTTTTCTTCTTTTTTTTTTTAAACTTGGGTATTTTCAATGTATTTTTCTATTTGTGTTTACATTTGTAAATAGATTTGAATTCTATCTCAAGCAAGAGGGCGGTATAAAAGAGGTAAGAAAGGAACGATGGAGCAGGAAAAAGGGAAAGAATAAGAGGTAGATTCTAAAGTATGCAAAATATTGTAGTAAAAATATGAGTGAGAAAGAGTCCTGCCTTCAGTTATAGTCTAGTATGGAACAGTGACACATAAAAAACTGTAATATAAAGGAAAATCACTAACTTTTTTTCTGGAAAGTAATATGCCAGGATAAGACGCATGAAGTTATCATAATAATGGTCAAAGCAACGCAATACATCATTAATAAAACTGGAAATATCCATTTAATTGCTTGCCAAGCCAAGAAATACGAAATCTACTTCCATGAAGGAAAAAACCTGAGATATAATAAGCTTGGTTTCTGTGATATAAAATTTTTGATATCACTTTTGGTCACAATATGGATATTTTTATCCATTTCTTGTCAATTTATATTTGCATAGCTTAACATTCTATCTATGATTTTAATATGTAATTTTTATTCTTCACAGTGCTTGTTATTTTTATGGTAACCAATACTTGGCACAATCTGAAGAGTTGTAGAATTTCTGGAATAATGAATATCATTGTTAATATTTATGTTGTATACGCAAGACCCAAATATTTCAAAAGCTGTGGCTATAGATTTTAAATTACACTTTCCAGAATAATTATTTCATTTTGTGACTATTAATAATAAGAAACTAAAATGCATTCCAGAGAAGACACATCCGCCTGGAATCAGAACCAGAGATGTTTCTACTCAAAGGTTTCACAACCTTTTTTGTTAACTGTTTCAATATTTGACAAACAAAGACCTAGCACACGTGACCGGGGATTCAGGGAGCCCTCCAGAAATCATATGCTTTATGCCCAGGCTGTGAGTGTATCTGCCGAAGGGCATTTCCCTGAAAAACTTTTTAACATCTCTCCTCAACTTCTGAAAAGGTAGAGGAGACACCTCACAAAACAAATGCCTGGGGTGTCCCACAAAACAAGCCATCTTCATACTTCATGAATTTCATGGTGGCTATTTGTTTGGGGGAAGAAAGATCAGTTGGTTTATGTGGCTGCAGAGACTCAGAAAATTCTTGCTTTGTATTTAAAGGTGGTGGTGAATATTATCTTTACGCAGTAATGTATAGAGCTGGTATTTCCTAAACCTCCAAAGAAAACCAGATTCCATTTGACGATTGAATTGAAAGTGGTAATATTAGTCTTTGTTTCCTAAAGTGATCCTGTGACTATGCATACCCATATTACAGAGACAGAGCATTGTGTAGCTCTTCTAAAGCTCAAAAAAAAAAAAAATTACACTGTAGACAGGAAACTGCACAAGGCTATCCAGCCTCTCAAACAAATGCCAGTTTTATATGAATTTTAAGCTAACAGTTGGAATTTGACAGAAGGAATATAAAAGCTGGTTATATTCAATCAGCTCTCTGCATAATATATTTCAGTGTAACCCTGGATTTATTATTTCTGTCAACTTTATAATTCTTGTTTTTGAGTAATAGACCAAGAGTAGCTAGTTAGAGAATGACACTTGAAGTTAGTGACATGAGACTTGGGCTTTTGCCTCCTGGTTATAGAAGCAGACTCCTTTCTAGTGCCCCAGCCATATCCTGCGCTCCCACAGTCTGTAAGCATTTGCAACCAGCCAAATTTTTCTATTATCAAAAATCAGTTAACTGCATGATTTACTCAGGCTGATCTCACTAGCTTAAATCTCCCAGTAAAATGTATCCCTAAGAGGAATGAATTGTTAAATTAGCTGAAATTGCACTTTTGAGAAACTGAAACAGGTGTGATTTGAATGCACATTTTACTTAGTTTTTAATGCCTGATGGAGGAGGAAAGTTGACTAGCTAAAGAGAGTGTGGTCCCTTTGCCAGTTTCCTGAACTTACCCACCGTTTGAGGCATGTAGGCCAAATGGTCCGATGGTTTTGATGCAGTAGTTCGATTAAATGCTTCAACCTATCGTGCAATGGCCACCGCCTTCCCATCCGGTCGGAAGTAGCCATTTTACCCTTAAAATGTAAGATAACCGTGTACTCCAAATACGCGAAAAGACTGTTGTCAAAAACCACACCTGGATGGTAAGCTGAGAAATCTGATAAGCACTACCTAAACATTTGAATAACAGAATTGTATACAGCATTTTAGCAGGGATTATTTTACTTTCTGCGTTTATCAGAAAGCTTTGGATCTGAAAAAAATTCTGTCAGCTCAGAACTTTTACAAACTAATGAGTAATCATTTTTATGTCATATCAAAGTTCTGTATTTTAACTTTGACCAGTTTTAAGACATTATTCCAAAGTTCAGGTGAAAGAACAAAACAACGTTTATCACCTTACATGTCAGTCAGTGTGATAGACGGTATCATTAACTCATAGTTCTGATGTTCTTGCTTCTGATACCAACGCTTAACTATTTTAGCTCCATGTTTGTAGGTTTTTAAAAATATTTATTTTTAATAGACTATTTTTTAGAGCACTATTAGGTGTACAAAAAAATTGTGTAAAAAGTATAGATTTTTCATATACTCTTCTCCACCCTACACACCATTTCTCCTACTATTAACATCTTATGTGGCCTAGTGGTTAAGAGCTACAGCTGCTAACCAAAAGGTTGGCAGTTCAAATCCACCAGGCACTCCTTGGAAACCGTAAGAAGCAGTTCTACTCTGTTGTGTAGGGTCACTATGAGTTGGAATCGACTCGATGGCAGTGGGTGTGGTTTTTTTTTTTTTGGTTTCGTCTAACATTTATTTTTAATAACTATGTTTAATTAGATTTTATATCATCTTAGTCAAACACGCTAAGAAAACTCTGAAGTTTTTCAGTTTGAAAAAAAATTTCTAACTTCTTAGCAATTATTGTTATTATTATTTTTCTATTTGCTTAATGTCTCAAAAGTGTGGTCCATAAGCCTATGGGTGTCCTTAAGACCCTTTGAGGGAAAGGCTGCAAGGTCAAAACTACTTTCATAATAATATGACAGTATCTGTCTTTTTCACTTTGTTGGCATTGCCTCGATTGTGCGAAAACAATGGCTGCTAGAAGTACTGGTGCTTTAGTAAGAATCCAGGTTATGACATCAACAACGCTAGTCATCACTGTGTTCTTCACTGCCAAGCACTTGCATGGCCACTTTTAATTAAGAATTTACTTGATAATGTAGTAAAGATTAATTTTATTAAATCTCAACCGTCAGGCACGTGTCTTTTAGTGTTCTGTGTGATGAAATGGAAAGGACCCATAAAGTACTTCTGCTGCACACCCAAGTGTGATGGCTGGCTCCAGGAAAAGCACCTGTGTGATTGCTGGACTTGTGAATTGAACTAGCCACTCGTTTAATGGAACATCATTTTTACTTGAAAGAACAATTGACAAACTGTAGTTATTCGCACTCAGCTATCTGCATACATTTTCTTGAAAATGAACAAAGTGAACCTGTCACTTCAAAGAAACCAAGTCATAGTATTTGTTGCCAATAAAATTTTAGCTTTCAAGCAAAAATTAAAATTCTGGCAAAGCTTACATATGCCACTGTGACCTTGATACTTTCCTGTATTTAAAGACTTTTCTCGTGAGATTGGTGGTGATATTGGTGATTTTTAAAATAATGAACATGTGAACATTTGGAAAATCTTTATAATTCAGTGAATTAATATTTCCTGAATGACCAAAGCATGTTGTAGCCAATGGATTTTAATGTAAACAAGTATGAAATGTTTATTCATATTGCTTGAGAGTACATATTGCAAATAACATTTAAGAAACTACCACTTGTTGAATTTTGACATACTATCAAAGCAGAATATCCACAATTATCTGAAAAGTTTAGGAAAATACCCTTCTCATTTTCAGCTATATGTGTAAGGCTGGATTTTCTCCATTTATTACAACCAACCGACTGAATGTGAAAGCAGACATGAAAATTAATCTTTTATTAAGCCAATCATGCAAGAGATTTGAAAAAAATGTAAAACAGTGCCACTCTTCTCACCAATGTTTTGTTACAGAAAATAGTTATTTTTCTGAAAAACAATTATAATTTCTACTTTTAATGAATTAATGTGTTTCTTTTTTAAATTTCTCAGTTTTTATTTCTAATAGGGTAAACACTGGCAGATATAACTACATACTCGAAAGCCCTTTGGGTTCTTTCATAATTTTTAAGAGTGTTAATGGATCCTAAGAAAAAAAGTTTAAAACAATTAGCTTAGACAAATTTCAGTCATGCAGGAAACTCAGTTTAGATCATTTTTTTAAGTACGTACTTTTATTTATTTGTTTTTTTGGTTTTACATAAGCAGCCTAAGCAGCTACTTTTTTTTTTTTTTTTTTTGGTAAATCTATCATAACTTTTGCCAGTTCAACTCTTATAGGTGTACAACTTATTGACAGCGATTACAATAATAGGCTGTGCAACCCTACCCTTAGATTTTTTTCTAAACTGACAAAGGCAGGTATTAATGGTGTGGGGCAAGAATCAGCCTTGTATTGAACTGAGTTACACAGGAACATGGTCTTACCTCCTTATTATTTCTAAGAGGTTTTCACACTTCATTCTGCGTAGATGTAATTGTTTTCATGCAATAAGGTTCGGAAAATGATTGCTGCATAGTAACACTCTTTTAGATTTAACTAAAACTAGGTGAAACAAAAATCTTGACACTAAACAAGGATTTTGTTTCTTTAGTACCTTTTAATTTAAATGGTTAGTTTTAGTTCCACATGTGCATGGCCAGTCAATATTATCTATTTTCATAGCAAATGCAAATTATTTTGTTAGGGAATAACTACAGAAACTCATGAGAGTCAAAATTCTTGAAAAAAAAAGGAGTATTAAATAGAAGAATTGATTTATTGTATATGAAATCTGATCATCCAAAGCAGTTGACTTTTTTCTCCTTTTTATCAAGTACTTGAATTTTTAGTAACAGATAATAAGCAAGTGTATACATCATAATTTTATAAGAAAAAGTAAATGCTGAACCCACCTTATATAATAGGTCAGTGATTCTCTGTTTTCTCTGTTATTATTATTATGTCATTATCATTATTGCTTTAGGAATAGGACAAAGCATCTATTGAAATGAAACCAGTTTGCTAGTGCTCAGAACAATGTGAATGGAGTACATGTATTCAAGCTTAGTCATGGACTGACAAATATATATTTTTATATATTTTAACTCTTGACTTCTGAAAATTTAATATGGCAAAGGCTTTATTAAAAACTCACATTGAAGGTATTTTTTTATACTAGATTCATAGTTCAGATTGATTGTTGCTTATTACAAGTAAGGTTTGGCAAAGTATTATTTCTGGTGAATCTTTAGAAAATAAAATGGGAAAAAGATTCCCGTCAACTCCTGCCCATAGGAAAATTTTAGAGCAATTCCAGTTACAAAGAGCCCAGTGAGAATCCAATGCTGAATCTACATCATATGAAAAGATGGCAAATTATAGAACAGATTATAGACTTTTAATGTGAAAAGCTAAATCCCAACCAGATGTGTCACCGTATTCTGTATCCCTCCACACAGGTAGTTTTCATTAGTCCCAGTGCCCATGTGATAGCCTAAGAAGTAAGGAGTAGAAGTTGGACACAAGAAATGGATAAAATGCTTTGTGTGCCTTTAAAGAAGGGTCTTCCCAAGATCTAAAAGCTTTCCTTAATAAACTTTGCTCTCCCAGGGTCTATAGTTCTTGATCATTAAACTCTACGATTCTTTTTTCCTTGAATTCTATTCTTCTTTCTATTCCCTATTCTCTTAAGTCTCTCAGTAACTTGTAGTGTAGAGCCTATCTGATCAGAGCTAGAAGAGTTGGTCTATCTTTTGGTTTTAGAAATGTTATTTTTGAGAGTTTTGCTTAGGAAGACAGTTTTTTCTCCAAAGTTATTTATTTTGGGGACACTGTGACCCTTTTTTTTTTTTTTTTCTGTTTTGGAATGTGGCTTTCTAGAAAATGTAAAATTAGCAAGGGCAATTTTATGGAAAGTATAATGACGAGTCAAATTAACGGGGATTTAGAAAGCACGGATTACATGAATAGGAAATAGAAAGAGGCACTGCTTGGTCCTGCACCATCCTCACGGTCGTTATTATGCTTGAGCCCATTGTTGCAGTCACTGTGTCAATCCATCTCATTGAGGGTCCTCCTCTTTTTCACTGACCCTCTACTTTACCAAGCACGATGTCCTCCAGGGACTGATCCCTCCTGATAACGTGTCCAAAGTATGTGAGATTAATTACAGAAGCTTGAGAAATGACATACAAGTTCCAAAAACCCAGAATAGTCGGTGAGGACTCAGACTCCTTATAAAAGATAAAAATCTGATCCAAGAAGTTTCTTTGGCAGGAGTAGGCTCTAGAAGTGCTAAATAAGATTTTGTGCTGTGAGCAAGTGATTTTGACCTTCAACCAGGAAATGAATCCTGAGACCAGAATAAAAGAGCCTTGCTTTCCAAATGGACAGGAAGTTGAGATAAATAACTTTGTCACTGACCTGAGTTCTGTGATTAAGGGGACCATTAAGAAAAGAGATTATTAACCAAAGATTTAAACAATGAAAGTTTACCTGTTCAAGGCAAGGTTGAGAGCCAAAGCATATGCATATCTTTGGGACTGCTCTAAGTTGGAATCAACTCAATGGCACACAACAACAACCTTGATTTGTGGTTGTTGATGTTAGGTGCAGTAAAGTCGATTCTGGCTTATAGTGACCCTGTGTACCACAAAACGAAACACTGCCCAGTCCTACGACATGCTCACGATCGTTATGCTTGAGCCCATTGTTGCAGGCACTGTGTCAGTCCATCTCATTGAGGGTCTTCCTCTTTCTGCTGACGCTGTACTTTCAACCATCATGTCCTTCTCCATGGACCGATCCCTCCTGACAACATGTTCAAAGTAGGTAAGACGCAGTCTCACCATCCTTGCTTCTAAGGAGCATTCTGATTGTACTTTTTCCAAGACAGATTTGTTCGTTTTTTGGCAGTCCATGGTATATTCAATATTCTTCGCCATCCACAATTCAAAGGTGTCAGTTCTTCTTCAGTCTTCCTTACTCATTGTCCAGCTTTCACATGCATATGATACAATTCAAATTACCATGGCTTGGGTCAGGTGCACCTTAGTCTTCAAGGTGACATCTTTGCTTTTCAATGCTTTAAAGAGGTCCTTTGCAGCAGATTTGCCTAATGCAAATCTTGACTGCTGCTTCCATGGGTGTAGATTATGTATCCAAGTAAAATGAAATCCTTGACAACTTTAGCCTTTTCTCCATTTATCATGATGTAGCTTATTGGTCCAGTTGTGAGGATTTTTGTTTTCTTTATGTTGAGGTATAATCCATACTGAAGGCTATAGTCTTTGATCTTCATCAGTAAGTGCTTCAAGTCCTCTTCACTTTCAGCAAGTAAGGTTGTGTCATCTGCATAATGCAGGTTAATAAGTCTTCCTCCAATCTCGATTCCCCGTTCTGCTTCATATAATCCAGCTTCTCAGATTATTTGCTCAGCATACAGATTGAATAGGTATGGTGAAAGGATAAGATACAACCCTGATGTACACCTTTCCTGACTTTAAACCAGTCAGTATCCCCTTGTTCTGTCTGAACAACTGCCTCTTGTTCTATGTGTAAGTTTCTCATGAGCACAATTAAGTGTTCTGGAATTCCCATTCTTTGCAATGTTATCCATAATTTGTTATGATCCGCACAGTCAAATGCCTTTGCATAGTCAATAAAACACAGGTAAACATCCTTCTGGTATTCTCTGCTTTCAGCCAGGATCCATCTGACATCAGCAATGATATCCCTGGTTCCATGTCCTCTTCTGAACCTGACCTGAATTTCTGGCAGTCCCCTGTGTTATACTGCTGCAGCCATTTTTGGATGATCTTTAGCAAAATTTTACTTGTGTGTGGTATTGATGATATTGTTCAATAATTTCAATATTTGGGTGGATCACCTTTTTTGGGAATAGGCATATGGATTTCTTCCAGTTGGTTCGCCAGGTAGCTATCTTCCAAATTTCTTGGCATAGATGAGTGAGCACTTGCAGTGCTGCATCCATTTGTTGAAACATCTCAACTAATATTCCATCAATTCCTAGAGCCTTGTTTTTCAACAATACCTCTATAATGTCTTAAAAAGTTGTTGTTGTTAGGTGCCATCAAGTCAGTTCCGACTCGTAGTGACCCTATGCACAACAGAACGAAACACTGCCCAGTCTTGAGCCATCCTTAAAATCGTTGTTATGCTTGAGCTCATTGTTGCAGCCACTGTGTCAGTCCATCTTGTTGAGGGTCTTTCTCTTTTCCACTGACACTGTACTCTGCCAAGCATGATGTCCTTCTCCAGGGACTGATCCCTCCTGACAACATGTCCAAAGTATGTAAGACGCAGTCTCGCCATCCTTGCTTCTAAGCAGCATTCTGGTTGTACTTCTTTCAAGACAGATTTGTTCCTTCTTCTGGCAGTCCATGGTATATTCAATATTCTTCACCAGCACCACAATTCAAAGGCGTCAATTCTTCTTCTGTCTTCCTTATTCATTGTCCAGCTTTTACATGCATATGATGTGATTGAAAATACCGTGGCTTGGGTCAGGCACACCTTAGTCTCCAAGGTGACATCTTTGCTCTTCAACACTTTAAAGAGGTCTTTCACAGCATATTCACCTAATGCAATGCGTCTTTTGATTTCTTGACTGCTGCTTCCATGGCTGTTGATTGTGGATCCAAGTTGACAACTTCAGTTTTTTCTCTGTTTATCATGATGTTGCTCATTGGTGCAGTTGTGAGGATTTCTGTTTTCTTTATGTTGAGGTGCAATCCATACTGAAGGCTGTGGTCTTTGATCTTCATTAGTAAATGTTTCAAGTCCTCTTCACTTTCAGCAAGCAAGGTCGTGTCATCTGCATAACGCAGGTTGTTAATGAGTCTTCCTCCAATCCTGATGCCCTGTTCTTCTTCGTGTAATCCAGCGTCTCGGATTATTTGGTCAGCACACAGATTGAATAGGTGTGGTGAAAGAATACAACCCTGGCGCACACCTTTCCTGACTTTAAGAAGTCAATTTGATGACTAACGTGTGCCTGGTCTTTCCAATTGCTCATATGTGTGTGAAATCTGGACAATGAAAACGGAAGATCAAAGAAGAATTGAAGAATTTGAATTGTGGTGTTGGCAAAGAATATTGAATATACCATGGACTGCCAGAAGAAGGAACAATTGTCTTGGAGGAAGTATAGCCAGGATGCTCCTTAAAAGCAAGGATGGCGAGACTTCATTTTGCTTACTTTGGAAACAATCAGGAAAGAACAATCTCTAGAAGAGCACGTCATGTTTGGTAGAGGGTCTGTGAAGATCAGAGATACCCTCCATGTGATGGATTAACACAGTGCCTGCCTGCAACAGTGGGCTCGTACATGCCAACAGTTGTGAGGGTGGCGCAGAGCCAGGCAATATTTCATGCTGTTAGGCATAAGGTCACCAGTGTGTCAAAGCTGACTTGATGACAGCTGGGAACAATATTTATTTGAGATTTCTGACCTTCAGGGCTGTAAAAGAATAAATTTATATTGTTTTAAGCCACTAAGTTTGTTGTAGTTTGTTATAGCAGCAATTGGAAACAAATATGATCATGCTCGGTAAAACGGCATTAGGCCGTGATGGGCATTTCACTTTATTTTCCTCTCCCAAATTTTCTAACCAGAAATTAGAACGCATGCTCAACAACAGAAGTGAAAACACCTGGCAAATTATTTATTATTATAATCAGTTTTTAAACGTTTGCCCTTCATTACACAGCCCACAGAGTACTTGTGGCCCACAACATGTATAACTGTAACCCGTCATAAATTAGGCATGTGGCCTCCCTCATTCCAGGCAGCAGAATCTACAGGTGATTCAGAAGAACTATGTTATTATGAAAATGCGAGTTACTTCTATGCATACTAATTGTTAAAAATGATCATGTGACAATTAACTATCCTCATCTAGTCACAAAAAAGTAAATACTAACAGGTTATTCCATAAATCTACTACATTCAAATGGTGTACTTTCAGTAACTAAGCTACTGTTTAAATGGATGTAAGACTGGGACTTCCATAAATACAAGTTTGTTTTCCAGCTTTTCTTCCAATTTCTTGACATCACTCTGACAATAACTTGGAAAAAATCTGAGGCAAACAGTATGGTGTAGATAAAACACGCTGGTCTTTGAGTAAGACACAATGGCAACTCCTTTCACTTGACCTTAAAAAGTCATTATTTATGTTTGAAATAAAGAATTTGGACTAGATGGTCTTGAAAGACCCTTTGGATCCAACATTTTGTGTTTTTCTGAAACTACAGAATTTAATTAGTGGGGACAGTGACATTTAATTTATGAAATGATAATATTGGGCACTAAAATATCACTCAGCCTAGTACTATTATAAAAATACAAAGTTTATTGTTTATGAAATATTAGTTAATTTCTTATATTCATAAATTAAACCCTATTTTAAAATCCATTAAGTTTAAGTTTCAATTGTCTTAGGACATTTTTATGGAAATGTAGTAACCAAAATGAGATTTTTTGTAAATAAAGTAGAAAATATAAAATTCACATTTAACAACCAGTGTTGGACTGCTGTAGACTGAAGGCAGACATTTGCTGAGGAAATTCTGGGGCTACCAGCATTTTCATAATTTTTGTAGGGAAGAAGGAAAACGTAACAATAAGATTGGCAACCAATAAGATTGGGAACCTTGTCAAATTGAACTACGTCATGAAAATATGTATTCATCCACTTTGGGAAAAGCACACAAATAATATTAGAGAAGTCTTGAGATCAGTGATGAGAAAGCAATTTAAAAAGTTATTGAATTACAGAAAATACAGCTGCTTGTTTGACATACTGATAGGAAAGGGTAGATAAAAGCAACACTCAATAATATCAGGAAGCAAATACAGCCAGTGTTTACAAAGCTTCTCCAGAATCATTTTAGTTACTCTCAGAACAAACTCTCAGGTAAGTGAGCACTCTGAATCCAGTGGAAAAGATATTACACCTCTGTGTTATAAAGCTGTAAGAG
The DNA here is from genome assembly GCF_024166365.1 of Elephas maximus indicus. Taxonomy (NCBI): domain Eukaryota; kingdom Metazoa; phylum Chordata; class Mammalia; order Proboscidea; family Elephantidae; genus Elephas; species Elephas maximus. The sequence continues at coordinate 40,692,677 of NC_064829.1, read as the reverse complement.
GCTCAGAATTACTTCCTTCAAGAAGTAGCAATTTCTGCTGGCAAGATGCATGAAAAGTGTTAGCCTCATGGGAATCCATTTGTGACAACAGAGCAGAAAGCAGCCCCAGCTCTGACAATAAAAAAAGTGACAGATAATATAGAAGTAATCAATCTGAAAGGTATAGAATATTTAAACCATGAAATGCCTGAAAAGTCATAAGCAAGATCTTAAAATCAATATAGGATGCCACTGAAAGTCAGACTAATGACTCAAGAACAGGAATAGTATACTGGTCCCAGACAGGTTTTGTGCTGAGGCCAGTCAAGGAGTTAGAGTGACTATGTCCGTGTATTTTTTTTTTTTTTTTAACATCAGCATTGGATTGTTTTTATAAAATGAAAAGGAATTGTGTGAATGTTTCATAATAGTGAAAGTGACATAAAAGACACTCAGTGTTTTCTAGTATTTTTAGTCTGTATTTTACACCACCCCAAACTATTTGGATGAGAACAAAACCATATTAGTCCATTACAAAGCAAGGTGGTAGAAAGCATAGAGCCTGGTAACTGCTCAGGCCTGGGGAGATTTAGTTGGTTTTATTAGTAAAAAAAAAAAAAAAGTACTTCACTTAAAATACTTCTAGATGCAAACAATGTAATTGCTTGTCTCTAGGAAACTAACAGGCAGTTAATTCACGTTTTTCAGTATGTCTGACTGGAAAGTCAAAGGCAAAAATATTTCTTGGTTTAGTTTGGAAGGTCGACCATAGACTTTAAAAATGTGCCTGAGAGAAAAAAAAAAAACCACATTCTGGTTCTCTTTGGAACATGCTTTTGTTTCACCTAGTTGAAAATTGATAATAAAATTAAGTGAGAAAATTTATAATAAAGAAAAGAGCATTTCTAGACATATTTAAAACCAGAGACGTATACCTGGCCATCATGTTGGTTTCTGAAACCAATGTTAAAAAAAAAAATTACGTAGACTGTTGGGAACCCAATGTATGTTGGAAGGAAAGTTTTATCTTATCCTCTTCCTTTCTAGGACAAACATAGGGATAAAATGTTCACCACATTTTTTTTTTTTCTTCCTGATATTAGATTTTGTGAGCCAAGTCTAGGTAATTTTGTTGTCAACCTGTTAGTAGATACCCTGGTAGGAGCAGAAACATCTAGGACATCGTGTCTAGTCTATTCCTATTTCTGGTTCTTCTTTTAGAAAGCAAGATCAGAAATGCCTCTAGTCGAGACCTTGCCCCCCAGAATCTTCCAACCCTAATTTCACTACCCCAAATAATTCTCTAATTTGTTTTGTCTTTGGAGGGGGGTGCAGAGGCGCACAAATATGATAGAGAAATTGAGGGAATAAGAGGTCTTGTTAAAAAAGAATTGACTTTTAGGGATGTTACGGAACAATCCAGAAGTGGCGAAGCAGGATTAAGGTCACAAACAGGGTAGTTAGCAGTACATCTTTGCTTCAAGATGCATTCATTTTGCTACCTGAGATTTTTTTACCCCCTTTTGGTCATGTTTGCACAGGTACTACAGATTATTTTTTTAGTTGACCATACCTAATAAATACTTCTAGGGGCTCTGTATCTCTAATAACAACCACAGTCACTTGTTCTTTTACTAAATAAAGATTTCTTTTGAAATTTTATGAGCTTTTTAAAAGTAGAATTCCTCTATTTTAGAAAGAAATAGTTCCTAATAAAATTCATTTTAAATGCCTCATTTTTTGTACAAGTAAGCATGGATCATCAACTTTTCCAATCAGTTAAACACCATGAATTCCCCCCAGTACACGGGGAACTTTGTACTTCTGCATTCTTTCCATGTCTGGGTCTACTAGTTTCTGCTTCTGGCCCTAATGGGAATACTAGTTCTGTCCTTCTCTTCACCCTTAACCCATGATACTGATAACCCTTTCTTCAGATTCCTATAAGAGAAGTCAGTCATGGAGTGTCTCCCACATGCTTGAAACATTTAATATTTGAGAGACTCAGGTTAAAGGACACTAAATATTTGTTTTCTTTATTTTTTTTTTCTTAAATTAGACCACCAAAAAGCAATGTACCTAGAATTTTCTAGATTACTTCTTACTGAAAAATTGTGATGTAATATTATACCTTTGAAAGGAACCCTGATGGTTCAATGGTTAAGTGCACATCTACTAACGGAAAGGTCAGCGGTTGGAACCCACCAGTGGCTCCACAGGAGAAAAGAGCTGGCAATCTACTCCCACAAAGCTTACAGCCAAGGAACCCCTACGGGGCAGTTCTACTTTGTCATTTAGGGTCACTATGAGTCATAATCTTCTCGATGGCACACAACAACATTATACCTTTAGCTTTCAGTTCTACATTTATGTGTGTGTGTGTACATGTATATATATATGTAATTATGTATGTCATTAATTTGCAGACTTCTGATTGAAGATCTTGTTGACTATGCCATATAACCCCAACCCCAGTGCCCTCGAGTCGATTCCATATAGTGGCTCTTATTTATACATCAAGGTTATTTTATTTCTCATACGTACTCATTATTTATTCAACATTTATCAAGTGCCTATTAAGGACCAGTCAGGGTACTAGACACTTATATAAACCAAAACCCGTTGCCATTAAGTTGAATTCTACTCAGAGCGATCTTATAGGACAAAGTAGAACTGTCCCATGGTAACCAAGGCTATAAAACTTTACGGGAGCAGACTGCCACATCTTTCTCCCACGGAGTGTTTGGTGGATTCAAACCACAGGACTTTCGGTTAGCAGCCAAGCACTTAAACACTATGTCACCAAGGCTTCGACACTTGTATACAACGGTAAAAAAAAAAACAACAAAAAAACAGGTACATTCTTTGCTCTCATAGAGCTTATAGAGCCCTGGAGGCAGGAGATACATTCAATAAACATGTAAATAAATATCGACATAGATATGGGAATAAGGAAAAAGGAGAAACAGAGATAAGTAGGGAGGGTATACGTACACAGGATCTTCAGGGAAGACTTTCATAATTTGACATTTAAGCTAAGTAAAATTGAATTCTACTTATTGGTAAATAAAATTTTGCAACCTAATGTTATATTTTTATCTTTATTTCTGGGAACTTAGAATGAATCCTATACCTAATTTCAGTGATTAACTCATTTCTGATGTCTACTATATCTGTTGTGTTCCTTTATTCCTTTTGAGGAGTGGGAGAAGAAAGAGGGTTCAGAGGAAGTAAGAGATGGTTGTTAATCACTTTGCTTTATTTTGATCTTTTGGTTTTATTTTTAGTGATTTGTATTATATGTTTTATTACAATCTCTCTCAAATTCTCTTTCTAATATAGATAAGGTATAAGCCAAATACACATTAAAGAGTCTTTCTACTCGGGCTTTAAAATTTTCTTTAAATGTGTTTTTGAAAATTTTATTGTATTATTTTCCTCAAATACAACCTAATTTTTCGACAAAATGCTTTGAAATGATCTTTAGTGTGCCGATGTGCACATCTTGCAGTTGTTCTCTGTTTGAGGAAAAGTATGTTATCTATGATTAAAATGTGTCTTGGTAAGATTAAGACTGTTTTAAAAATAAAAGAAGTTAGAATTCACCAGCAATAACAGAGGAAGACAGACAGCCAGGAATAGGGAGAGGATACGGGATATGTGGCTGCTTACTTCCATGAATGACTACCTCCTTTGCCATGAGACCAGAATAACTGGATGATGCCCAGCTACCATTACTGAACATTTTGATCAAAGATTCTATAGAAGAATCCAGATCAAAAGGGGGAAATTGCAGATCAGAATTTCAAATTCTCATGAACTCCAGAATTTCTGGAGCCATGGACGCTGAGTGAACCCCTGAAACTGTTGCCCTGAGAGAATCTTTAAACCTTAAACCAAAAATGTCCCCTGAAGTCTTCCTAAAACAAAACAATAGTTTAGCTTAACTCATAAAAAATATCTGCCTTGAACATTATACTCTTTTAGGAACATACCATATTTTTACACAAATTAATCTATGCTTTCTACATTTGTTTGCCAACTGCGCCCACCTTCATAGGGTATTTTCATAAGCACCCCTATGCTGTAAAAGAAATTGACATAGTGGTGCCTATGAAAATACCTTGGAGGGGAGGGCACGGTTGGGAAACAAACATAGAACGTGCAAGTTATTTGGGTAAAATATGGTATCTTTTATATGGGATCAAACTAACAATAGCAAGTTGAAAGATTAGGTGTGAACCTTAGGGGGCACTGAGTTTATGTTAATGGAGGAGGCACAACTCAGAAAAGGAGAGTGAGAATGGTTGCCTGACTCAAAGAATGTAATAAATATCATGGAATTGTACATGTAGTAACTGTTGAATTGGTGTATGTGTTGCTCTGTATATCTTAACAACCTCAAAATAAACTTTTTAAAAAAGAATTTAGAATTAAAAAATCTATTTTTCTTAGTTCTATTATCCCTAAAGTGGTGATTGTTCTGACATGCTAAGTATTATAAAGGAAATGAAAAGTGTGACGTTTTCAATGATCACCATCTTTCTAAAATGAAAGTACATGGTGCTGGTGATAGTCTACAGGATAGGTGTCAGGGAGCCCTGAATCGGAATCCTGGCTCGCCCATCCACCTATCATTGTATGCCTTAAGGTAATATTTCAAAACTCTGTACAGTTGAGTTGCTGCATCTGTAAAGTCAATAAAATAATAGTATGTACTTCATAGGGCTGTTTTGAGAACTGGATGAAATAATATATATAAGGTGTTTTTATATATTTATTACTGATTGATTCCTACTCTTTAATAGTCAAAAGGGGCTAATGTAAAAAAGTAAACATATAAATTAGAAAATCTAAGCTGATTAAAATATATTTCAATTAGCCAGAATAAAGCAAATTGTATTAATGTGTGTAGTCCAAAATTATATCTAGATTTATTTTTAGCTGTTAGATTTTAGATGTTTTCTTCATTAAGTGCTTGATAGAATTTGCCATTGACACTTTCAGAGCCCAGAATTTCTTTTCTGGGAAGGTTTTTGATGACATTTTCAATTTTATTAATAGGTGTAAGGTTATTTAGATTTTCTATTTTGTCTTGTGTCTGTTTTGGTAAGTTGTCTCAGGGATTTTGCTTATTGAATTCATTTGTGGAATTTTTTAGCATAAAGTTTTGTTAGCAGTCTTTCTCTTTTTTTTTTTCTTTTAGTTCTATAGTTTATATAGCGATATTCGTCCTTTCATTTTTGATATTGGTGGGTTTTTTTTTGTTGTTGTTACTGTTTCTCTTTCTTTATTGTTATTGCCAAGAATTTGCCAATTTTATTAATCTTTTCAAAGAACCTAATTTTGACCCTAATGTTTTTCTGTTTTCAATCTGATTGATTTCTGCTCTTATCTTTATTATTTTCTTTCTTCTACCTGCTTCAGGTTAAATTGCTCTTTTTTCTAGCTTCTTAAGGCAAAAATTTAGGTTGTTGAACTTAATTTTTTTTTTTCTGATACAAGCATGCAATACTATAAATTAGTGTGTAATCACGGCTTTATCTATATCATACAAATTTTGAAATAACTTTTTACTTTCATTATGATCTAAATGTTTTCAAATTTTTCATGTGATATCATTTTGATTTATAGCATATTAAGAAGTGCTTTGTTTAATTCACGGATACTTGAAAATTTTCTAGATACCTTAATAAAAATTGGTTTCTAATTAATACTGTGAACGGCAGAGAACATACTCCATACAATTTCTTTTTTTTTAATTTACTGAGACTTGTACTATAACACATTGTCTATTGTGGAGGAAGTCCCATGTGCATTTGGAAAGAACATATTTGTTGGGGTTGTTGGATATTGTGTTCTATAAATGTCAATGAGCTCAAAATGATTGTGATTAATGTAAAACCTTTACACACTTATTGATTTTTTTTGTCAACTTATTTTATCAATTACAAATAGAGAAGTATTTAAATCTCCAAATCCCCAACTATGAATGTAGACTTCTATATTTACCTTATCTTTTTCAGTCAGTTTTTGCTTCGTATGTGTTGAAGCTCTGTTATAAATTCATACGCATTTGTATTGTTCTATCACCCTGATGCATTACCCATTTATCTTTATCAAATGTCCTTCATTATCACTATTAATACTCCTTGTCTTAATCCTTACTTTGACTGATATTAATATAGTTATACCAATTTCCCATTTCTTCATTATTTTCATTTTTTCCTCAATTCCTTGAACATATTTATAATAGCTGCTTGAAGTTCCTCTCTGAAATGTCATCACTCAAGTCATTGCGGAGTCTATTTCTATTGACTAACTTTTATCTTACCTTTGAGTCACATTTTTCTGTGGATTCAATTTTTGATTGTTTGCTGGATATTGTTCAGGTTCTGAATAGTCTTACCTTTCTCTTAAATGTTTTGGCTTTGGTTTGCCAGGCAATTAATTTACTTCCCAATCATTTTGAACTTGTGGAGATTCAGATTTGCACTTTTTAAGGGTGAATTTCTTTTGGTTTTGTCATTAGTTGTAGGGAAAAATATCAGTCCTTTGACGTATTTCACTCCTAAGTCATGGTTCTTCCAGGGTTCAAGGAAAAATCTGGTGTTTTTTACTAAGCCCCTCTAATTAGGTAGGACTCAAATTTCAAACACTGTCCTCTGTGGTGGAAACCCTGGTGGCGTAGTGGTTAAGTTCTACGGCTGCTAACCAAGAGGTCGGCAGTTCAAATCCGCCAGGTGCTCCATGGAAACTCTATTGGGCAGTTCTACCCTGTCCTATAGGGTCACTATGAGTCGGAATCGACTCGATGGCAGTGGGTTTGGTCCTCTGCAGCAACCATAATACCTGGCTGCTCTTTCAGCCCACCAGTTATGGCTTTCCTCTGGACAATTTGCACATGCACATTTCAGGGGTGATAGTTAATGTTATGTGCCAACTTGGCTGGTCGTGATTCTCAGTATTATGTAATCATCCTCCATTTTGTGATATAATGTACTCACCTTCATGATGTGATCTGATGTGATCAGACAAATCAGTTGTAAGAGGAGTTTTTCTAGGGTTGTGGCCTGTACCCAGTATATATATGGATGTTCTGGCAAAGCTCTCTGGCTTGCTCTTGATTCTGCCTCTGGCTTGTCATCATGTGACCTCTGGTTCTTGGGACTTGAGTCAACAACCTGTTGTCTGATCTGCCAACTTTGGAATTTGCCAGATCCACAGCCCTGTGAGCCAGCAGCCTGTCATCTGATCTGCTGACTTTGGGATTCACTGACTTCCGCCTTTGGGATTCATTGACTTCCACAGCCCTGTGAGCCAGTAGTCTGCTGTCGGACCTAACAATTCTGGGTTAATCAGCCCTTGCAGCCGTGTAAGTCAGGAGAAGCCTCCAGCCCATAGCTGACCCACAGACTTTGGGACTTGTCAGCCTCCACAACAGCGTGAACCATTTCCTTGAGATAAACCTCTCTCTCTCTCTCTCTCTATATATATATATATAAAACCAAAACCAAAACCAAACCCATTGCTGTTAAGTCGATTTCGACTCATAGCGATCTTGTAGGACAGAGTACAACTGCCCCATAGAGTTTCCAAGGATCGCCTGGCAGATTCAAACTGCTGACCTTTTGGTTAGCAGGCGTAGCACTTAACCACTATGCCACCAGAGTTTCCATATATATATATATATACATATATTTATTTGTTTGTTTATTTATATACACACTATATATATGTGGAAACCTGATTAAGCATAGTGGTTAAGTGCTACGGCTGCTAACCAAAAGGTCAGCAGTTTGAATCCGCCAGGCGATCCTTGGAAACTATGGGGCAGTTCTACTCTGTCCTACAGGATCGCTATGAGTCAAAATCAACTTGACGGCAATGGGTTTATAGATAGACACATGGATAGATGTGTTTCTCTAGAGAACCCAGCCTAAGACAAGGGTAAGCCACAAATTTGAAGTATATTTAATTTGAGGGATTTTGCAGCTTCCCTTTCTGTGTCTCCTTTATTCCTTGGATTTTCTCCTTAAATATTCAGCTACCCTGTGAGCCCTGAACTCTTTTTGGCAACTCAAGCCAGTAAGGCTGTGGTTTTCTGACTAAATTCTACCAACCCTGTATCAAGAAAAATTTGTGTCAACAAGGACCTCTCCTCATTCCGTTTCCTTCTTTGAAGAGTTTCTGTCTACTGTTGGTTACTCTATACCCAGAACCCAATAGTGCCTTAAAGTACTTGGTTTTCATATTGCATCCAGAGATTATAATTGTTATCTACAAGAAGCTACTCTGACATTACCAGAAGCAGTCTCTTAGTGGTATCCTAAGTGTCTTTTAGCCATATGTCTTTTAGCCATATCCTAAGTGGCATTTGTGGCAAATGCCCTCATTGGGGCTGCATCGCTTTCTTAGTTAAGATCTTGTCTAAGGAATTGGAAGCCCAAGATCGGTAAGGCTCAGATAATCACAGACTTCGTCGATTTTATTTGATTCTTTTTCAATGTGGCTCTCAAAAGCCCAATAAGCTTTCCATCTCTTGCTACGGGTCAGCTTATTTGCCAGGAAACAAACTGATAGTTCTGTTTGAGCCATTCTCACATCTTTATTTGTTTTCACTTCCCATACCCCTCTAGATTTAAAGAGGTCTGCTGTCTTGAGACTGTCACACCCAGAAGAAAGTCTCATTTTAGTTTCACCTTTTCCCTGAGGCATCTTCATGGGTGATAGGTTTTAAAATGGGTGAAGAGGCTACTCTCTTAATCTGTTCTTTCCCCTCAAGGCTGTTTTAACATGCTTTGTCTCTCAAGGGCTCTTTCTAATTTTATCTCTTAATGTTTAGAATCTATAATTCCTTGATTTTGCCCAAATTTCTGCTTGCAGATTGAATTTTTTTTTCCGAAATTACTTCTTTCTTGTAATCCTGGGCTAAATGTAGCCAAGTAGCAACCAGCACACACTTCTAAAGTACCATTTTCCAACTTAGAACTTCCCTGGAGCTCATTGCACACATGGTTGACATTGCAAGTTTTCATAGGCAACAGCATTATCAAATATTGTGTTATTTTCTTACATCATGATCTTTCTAGTCTCCATCATAAAAACCAAACCAAACCCAAACCTGTTGCTGTCTAGTTGATTCCAACACATAGTGACCCTATAGGACAGAGTAGGACTGCCTCCATAGGGTTTCCAAGGAGCACCTAGTGGATTCGAACTGCTGACCTTTCGGTTAGCAGCCAGGTGCTTAACCACTGTGCCACCAGGGTGCCATATATTTTGGTTTAGTTTCATTTTTTGGTTTTAACAGCAGTAAGCCATGTCTTATGACAGTGCCTAGTGTTTATCAGGATAGATTAGGATATTAAGAAAACTGTTATTGAGTACCATATTTTTACGGAAATAGTGTGTACCTTCTACGTTCTATGGTGGCCTCCCCTCTCCCCCGCCCAAGGTATTTTTCTAAGCGCACTATACTATTTTTTTTACAGCAACATGTTAAAAAATTTGGCATAGCTGTGCTTTCAAAAATACCTGGGTGGGGGGAGGGCATGGCTGGCAAACAAACACAGAAGGTATGCGTTATTTGTATAAAAATCTCAGTTGTTTAAGACTACAGGTATCTATTTCTAACTCATGTGAAATCCACTGGGTGTCTGTGACTGTCCATGCAGCTTACTTCACAAAATAATAAACGGTTCCAATCCGTTTCCATCTCCTGCTCCACCAGAGTCCTTCATGGTCTCCTTGGCAGTGGAAGAGAAAGCTGGAGGGTCACACATCATCTATTAAATATCTTCGCCTCGAAGTAATTCATGTTTCTTCTCTTCATGACCCATTGGTCAGAACTAGACACATGGCCCTTCATACTGTAATGGAGCTGAGAAATGTGGGGCAGCTCACACATATTTGGTAAGCAGTCAGTATCTCTCATAAACATTATTATAATTCCAAAACGTATGCAGACTGCTGAGTCAACACTGAACTTTTAGATGAACTGGATGACATTTCAAGTGTGCTATAAACACTGTGTCATACCTACAACTGAAGAGGAAAAGGATCTTCTCAGCAAGAGGACTATATGAATAAGGCACAAGTTGAGGAATTAGTGGGGATAAGCTGTAAATATGAATGTTCCTGACCCAAACCTGGGAAATAGTATGAGCTCATTTTGTTAATTATTGTTTTAAAAAAACAGAAGTTTTTAAATAATGAATAAAAACAATTTGGAAATAACAGAAGTTTATGAATGGAACCATGAGAAATAGTTTTTGATTGGTAGATAAGAACTAGATGGCAAAGACTGTAGAGACTATAAAGCAGTCTAATTCAAACATCCTGGAAACATTGGTCCAAACTTTTTATTTTTAAAATCAAATCATGGATAGTTAGACATTTGAAATTAAGTTCAAGATGGCTAAAGATAAAATTGCTAGTCTCGACAGTCAAAATAAGGAAACTCTTTGAACGCTAGGCTGAAGAGTTTGGATGTTATTCAGAGAGAAAACAATCAGAGGTGATAGTTGTTTAGTATGTAACTTTGGGTATCAGACCTGTACCTTTCAAGTTTTTACTGGCTATATGACATCCTGTTCTACAAAAATAGAGATAAATACAGCATTTAACTCAAGGGATTGCTATGAATATTATATGTAAAATAGTGCATGCGCAGTGCCTGGCTTCTAAATTCTAAATCATTATTAGCCTATGAGAGAAATTTATTAGCAAGTGATCATAGATGATCTTGGTTAATAGCCCAGGTGGATAGTGCATAGCACTGCTATTGTAGGAGAATTAGCCCTTTTTTTTTTTGCTGAGTTCTCATTTTTTTTCCTTAAGTCTTTTCATTACATTTCTTCAGACATTACTTTTACCCTGTTGGTTTTCCTACTCTTTAGATGTTTTGAAACCTGATATGATTTTAAATTAGATTTTTTTTTTCCCTAAAATAGTTTAAAAACTTTCCCCCAACCTTTTCAACATTGGAAATTGGGCAACGTAAGCGGAAGTGGGACAGAAAGAATTGTGATTATGAAGGGAATAAAGCATATAGTTTTCAGGATTTAGTTATGGTCACTTAGTTCTGCCTCTTCTGGACACAAGGACAATAGACGTGAAAAAGGAGAATGTTACCTATTCATTGAGTCAAGATGCTGTTATTAGCTTCATAGTATTATAATACCTTTCTTACTTGCATCATAATTTGTAAATACCTTAATATTAATTTAAGTACAACTCATTTAGAATGTCAATGACTTCCAGTATTAAAATATTGTGCCATTTAAGGATAAATCTTAGAAAGAATGGCATGTAAAATAGGACGAATTTAAGGAAAGCAAAATAAAATCACAAATGACATCTAGTGAAGAAACCTTGAAAGGGAATTGTCTTTAATTAGTTCACAGTTGGAGATTGTTCATACTGCTTATTTTAGTTAAGTCTTTCATTTGGGGAGAAACAAGCTATTTAACTTTCAGGATGCTTGCGGGTAGTTGGAGAGCAACTTGAATTCCCCATCTTATTGAATAAGACTCTATTTAATAGAGTGTCTTCAATACTTTGGTAGGAAAAAAATATTGTCTATAAAATATGGTCATCTATCAGTTTGTTATATATCAACAACTACAAAAATGAAAGAATAAATGTAATTTAGTAAACTGAAACTCTGGTTGTTTAGTGGCTTAGAGCTACGGCTGCTAACCAAAAGGTCAGTGGTTCAAATCCACCAGATGCTACTTGGAAACTCTATGCGGCAATTCTACTCTGTCCTATAGGGTCACTATGAGTCGGGATCGACTCGACAGCAACCAGAATGGTTTGGTTTAAACTTATAGAAAAGATATTGTGTACAGGACGTCGATATTTATTTCAATCAGTAAAAGTACCTCAGAAACATTTTTAACTAGACATCCTTTCTGCTGGTCTTATTATAAGATCTAAGCTTACACATTTTCAGAAAGAATCTCCCGGTTAAAAATCTGTGATAAACTTTTCTTTGTAAAGAATGTAAGGATGAGAGAAATTCTGATAAACAGGTGAAATCATTTGGTTTTATAGTTTTATGCACAAATATGGGAATTCAGGACAGAATGACACTTTTAAGACAAAATTCCATAAAAGCTGCTATTTTACTAAAACCTAGTTTTGCAATATGCTTGAAACTATCACCTCTTCTGTAGACACATGAGGTCTACCCACTTCAGATATCTCTATATAATAACATTGGGGAACACTATTTAACTAGGGACATTACGAAAACAATGAAAATTTACTGGAGTTTATTGGAGCAAGTCTGGAGCTATGTTAAGTCTTTCATTTGGGGAATGAAAGCATTATGAATTTTTCATAATATTTATTTAACCATAATTTATTTCTAATAAAAATATATAGATGCAACAGAGGAGAGTCTTTGACTTATCACAGCCTTCCGGTTCCTCCTGACTCAGGATGTGGTGAGAACAAGTAGCCAAATGTAACGTGAAAACAGGCTTTGGTTTTCATCTCTGGTCTTCTGCTTCTAGGTGTTGTGATGTGTGTTCAAGGCAATTCTTCTTCCACACTTACCTTATCTGAAAGGTTACTTTCTAGTTTTATGGTCCCAACCTCTGTATTTATCCTCATTTTCAAATTCACTTAAAATATATTATTGTGAAGACTGGTTTTGCCCAATAAGCTCTGCACAATGGCTGCTGCCTGCTTTGTTTTTTAACTAGGAAAATGGTTTCTACACAGCTGTTTCATTCTTTTGACAATACTCCTCGTCTCTCTCTAATCTGAACGCTGAGTTCTTTTTCTCTGTGTTATGATTGTTGTGGACCCTGGAGGAATAAAGTAATGTTTTAATAAGGAGAGTGACGTCTTGATTCGGTTTTATGTGGTAAACACATTACGTATTTGTTCAAAACATGGATACCTTAATATTTTATATATAGCGCCCTGTAACACCTTTTTTTTTTTTTTTTAACACCTTGTATGAGCTCAGAGGGTAAGGGGAAAAGAAGGTCTTCTATTTAAATATCCTATTTTACTGTTCTGGAGGGTTTCCATGTTTGCAAAAATTAATATAAAATAAATGGTTAAATGTTTACTTTTCCTAGAGAAATACTTACCATCATTCTATTAGTATAACACCATTTTTTGAAATATCTCCCCCAGATGAGCTTTCCACTCTGTATAATTTAGGGTAAATACCTTTAAATGTGGTAACAAATGTCCCAAATCTTAGAGCTTAATGTAAAAAAAGCTCATTTCTTGCTTAAAAAGTCCAGTGTGGATAGCCTTGATCCGTGAGCAACCTTGCTATGATCTTTGAGGGACCCAGGCTCCTTTTAGTGTATGGGTTTGCCGTTCCGCAAAGCCTTGGTCTGCTCTGCATCGTATCACCCCATGAAAGAATAAAGGGATGTGTAGGACTTTGTACAAGGTGTTTTGGGGATAGATCTGGAATTGGCTTGTACCATTCCAAATGGCATCTTAATGGCCAGAACATAGTTACATGGTAACACCTAGCTGTAAGTAGCCAGTCTCTGTCACCTACCCCAAAGAAAATATATTATTCCATGCTGGCCGCTTTATTGTGCCTTCACACTTTCCATTACTTACAATGTTCCCCTTTGTTCAATGGCCTGCCTTCCTTTTGTCTCTAAAAGTCCTAACTCTTCAAGGTCCAAATCAAATACTATCTCCTAGGCAAGACTTCCCTGAACATAACACCTCAAAGAAACTACTCTTTCCACTGAAAAGTAATGTAATGTAATGACTGAAAGAGAAGCTTTAGAGTCTGACAAAACTGGGTTTGGGTCATGACATTCATTAGTTTCATAAACTTTCGAAAGTTATTTAACTTTCATGAATCCTAGATTTCTAATCTTTCAAATTTGGGCAATACTAAGGTGTGAATCAAATAATTCCCCTAACATGGCACTTGACATATGTTGTTGTTAGGTGCCATGAGTCGGTTTTCAATTCATAGCAACCCCATGTGACAGAGTAGAACTGCTCCATAGGGTTTTCTACGTTGTCATCTTTATGGGAGCAAATTGCCAGGTCTTTCTCCCAAGGATCCGCTGGGTGGATTCAAACCACCAATCTTTTGGTTAGCAGCTGAGCATTTAACTGGTGTGCCACCAGGGCTCCTCGTTTGACATAGAGTAGGCAATAAATAAAGACTACTTATAATGTTTTTTTTTTTGTTTGTTTGTTTGTTTTTTTATAATGTTAGTTTCTAGAGCAGCTACCACCTGTGCTACTAATGGGGTCCCTAATCATACACTACATTTTTCTTTTGAGTTCATGCACTATTTCCCCCGATAGGGTACATGTCTTACTTGTATTGTTGAAGTAGGCGCTAGGGAAAGGGCAGGTAAACTGAGGCTTATAGGTGTCACCTTCTTCCTGGATACAGGCTGACTGACCCACTGGAACCTAGCTATACCAGTGGTTTCTGAGGCTAAGGTGCCCTTTTTTAACTCAAAGAAATTTCAAAAACCCTAACATGATAATGCCTGCATTTTTAAAATATATCGATTAAATTTTTTTAAAAAACACAGAAAATGACAATTATTTAAAACTTATGCACTTGTAATGCAGTGAATATTTCTTTATTCACAACAGATAACCACTATCACATTTTGTTAATCCAAGCACCTGTCTTCTACTGCAGCCCTAGACCATTTCCACTTGTGCCAACTCCTATAATCCACCCTTCACAGAGCGGTGATGGTTATTTTTATGTAAATATCTACTAACTCCTTTTTTATATTCTTGTTGCTATACTTAAAATGCAGTAATCTGAAGCTTTATACTATGTTATCATTAACTGTTAAAAGGATTATCAACCATTATTAGTACACACACACACAAAAAACCCAAACCCACTGCCGTTGCGTCGATTCTGACTCATAGCGAACCCATAGGGTTTCCAAGGCTATAAATCTCTACGGAAGCAGGCTGCCACATCTTTCTGCCACAGAGCCACTGGTGGCTTTGAATCACTGACCTTTCAGTTAGCAGCCTATTGCTTTAACTGCTGTGTTACCAGGACTCCTTAAAACTCCTTAGTTTTTATAAACTCTTTAAAGCTGATTTTTATCTTTATATAGACTATGTAACTTTCAGGAAGATGTTTTGCAGAATTCTATGGTTTTCTTATACCTGTAAATACTTAATATGTTTAGTTTTTCACTAGGCTTATGTTTTTCACTCTTGTTTTCTGCTCATATTTTTTACTCAGGGTTTGCTTTTTTTATATGATTTCAATAATCTTGCAAAAGTAAATAGATTGAAGAAATTACCAACAATGTATTGATATTATGATTACACAAATTTAAATTTTTCATTTAAATATCTAAGCATATGTTATATAGAGTCAATGGGAGAAAAAATGATAAAAATGAATGAGAATTTGTGAATATTAAATATAAAATGTTTATTTTATCATAAATATAATGACTATATTACATTGAAAGTTTTAACTTTTTTTCAGTATAGTAGCTCTATACTGAATATTATATATACATATATATATATTATATAGCCAAACCCATTGCCATCGAGTTGATTCCAACTCATAGAAAGCCTAAAGACAGAGTAGAATTGACCCATAGAGTTTCCAAGGAGCGGCTAGTGAATTTGAACGGCGAACCTTTTGGTTAGCAGCTGATCTCTTAACCACTCCGCCACCAGGGTACACACACACATAAATGCACATACGTGTATATAGATATACATGAATATCACATCCAGTAATTCACTGTGAGACTTTTTATATCACTTCACAGCTAATGTGGTGTGGATAACTCTATCAAACTTTTCACATCATTCTTACTCTTATTAAGTTTAAAATAAATCCTCAAAATCTTTTTAATGCAGAGAAAACATAGGTTCTATTTGCACTTTTGCAAAATAAATAAGGAGCTTGTCTGTATTTTTTCATGTAGATGGAGATAAGCAGAGTGAGTAAAAGGCACTCAAAGAACTGAATAGCTTATCTTCAGCAAGTAGGTACCTCCTGGAAGTTTCGAGTACTAGCAGAGCAGAGCATAACATTTATTTATCAAGGCTTCACATTTACTGATAATATTTGGTTAATCTAAATAACAATACATTTATACCTTTCACATAAAAGCTCCTATCTGAACTCCTGTGAGACCAGGCTAGGTGTTATTATCCCCATATTATAGATGTGCAACTTCAAATACCTTGAGATAAAGTGACTTCCGCAAAAGAGCAAACGGTTCTGAGTATTCACCTTGCCCACTTTCCATTACACTGTTGAATTACAGAGTTGTTCAATTGTAGCCGTATGTAAGGGAAGGAGCCTTGAAGGAAAATGCAGGAGACCTGTGCTCTGCTCATGGCTGCCACTAATTGCCCATGTGATTGTGACTCCCAAGTCTTGCACCTTCTATTTGGCCAGTAGCTACATCTATGATGACAACATTCTTAATTTAGCTTATGTATAAACAGGGATGCAGAAACTAAATCCACCTGATTTGCTATGGAAATTGGTTGTCTAAAGTAGAAACCGTGTATCCGTTGAGAAAGAAGTCTAGTAAATTAGTTGATGCCTGAAAATAATTGCTTTTCCGATGGGCTTATAATGGATTTATGAAGTATAAATAGAATGTAAAACAAAGTTACCTGGTTAAAAGATGAAAAGATTTTGTATCTTTGTATACGTAGGTTCTCTTCAAAGAATGGAAGAAATAACAGTAGGAATTTATAATATCGTCGGTTGCACAAATTCTAAAATGGAAGTTTACATTAGAATTTATATTAATCTAAGTGGAGTCCTTTTAGATTTGATTCATTATAAAATCATTCGTTTTACCTTACATTGTACTTTATGAGATCTGTTTAAACTGTAGAAACCCAATGTATTGTTTGCTTTAAAAGGTGTGCATACACATGACAATGACACCACATAATAGGTGCTCAGTGAACGCTTGCAAATCAACTGATTGAATTAATGAAATCTATTCCATTTGAGAGTGTAACATTTTAATTTATTTCATCATTTTTGTACTGGAACAGAAGTAGGGACGTTTCAAACTTCAAAATTGGTGTCCTTTGTCTCCTTCTCCCTTTCTCTGGCTCTCGTTCTCATTCTCTCTAGCTCTATCTTTCTTTCTAATTCAAATTGGCACCAAGCAAAATTATGTTCCTTTAATTATACTTGTTTAAATATACTTTAATTACTCTTAAATTATATGTACATAGATATGAGATCAAGGATATTGTCTATTTTCTCACTGCTGTGACCTCAATGCCGAAAGATTAAAAAAAAAAGGTACATAATAGTCGCTCAATGTATTTTAAATTAATGAATAATCACATGTGTAGTTTTTGTTTTTATAGATTGGTCAGATTTTCTCATTTGCCTCTTGGCTGTTCAACAATAATTTATGTGAAAGAGAGGGCAAAACCATTCCTTAATAACATATTTGTCTTCAAGTTTATTGAGATTAGATTACTTTTAGAGAAGTTGTTGTTAGGTGCTGTCAAGTCAGTTCCAACTCATAGTTACCCTGTGTGCAACAGAATGAAACAAACGCAATCCTCATGATGGTTATTATGCTTGAGCCCATTGTTGTAGCCACTGTGTCAGTCCATCTCATTGAGGGTCTTCCTCTTTTTCGCTGACTGTCTACTTTACCAAGCATGCTATCCTTCTCCAGGGACTGATCCCTCCTGATAACATGTCCAAAGTATGTGAGATGAAGTCTCACCAGCCTTGCTTCAAAGGAGCACTCTGGCTGTACTTCTTCCAAGACGGATTTGTTCGTTCTTTTGGCAGTCCATGGTACATTCAATATTCTTCACCAACACCATAATTCAAAACTGTCAGTTCTTCCTGGTCTCCCTCATTCATTGCCCAGCTTTTGCATGCATATGAGGCGACTGAAAACACCATGGCATAGGTCAGGAACACCTTAGTCCTTAAAGTGACATCTTTGTTTTTTAACACTTTAAAAAGGTCTTTTGCAGCAGAATTTACTTAAAGAGGTAGGATGGCACTAAAGAAAAAATATAAAATTAACTTTTACTGAAGTTGAATTGTTTAAATTGAGCTAATTAAACAATGTGTCTTGTTTCCAAACCAAGGTTGCATTTCTTTTAATAGTCAAATTAAATGGCCTTAAGCCTTTATCCTGCAAGCCACACATATATTATTCATTCTTCTGTCCCTAGGGGTCCCTTCTGCTCTATTGCTGAATCCAACACTGGGTCCCCCACCACCTCCATTCCCAAAGGCTTACTGTTGAAGCTAAGAGATCATCTTTAGTTATTCTTACCCCACAGAGAGAAAATTAGAAAGCTGATTGGTCCCCTGAAGGGCTCTCTGAAGCTTCTGTTGCCTCACAATATCTCTGTGGGAAATGAGTGGTCTAGAAGTCGAAGGTAGACATTTTCCACCTCTGTGCTGATCAAGACAGTTGCCATTACTCCTAGTCTGATGTTGTGCTAGTTTTGTAGTAGCAAGATGCATGGAGAGAAAGAGGACATGTCTCTCCACCATTTTAAGTCCAGTTACAAAGGTTCCAGACCACAGTAGGCGGGCTGTGAATGGTTCAGTTCTCTGGTTTATCAGCTCCATTGGTTTAAGCTCATACAGTCATTTCCCCTCTGTCTGCCCACACTCCCAGGGTCAGACTGCCTCGACCTTCCTCTCCTACAAAAAAAAAAAAAAATGACAACCAAAAATCAGATTTTCTCTTCCTCATGGTAAGTTCTCTGAATCTATTATGAATCTTATTTGCTAAATATTTTTTTGATCATTTATACGGGAATAATACATGAATTCCATAAGGAAATTTCAATTTTACTATGAAATAAACCCATTAACCCATTGCCATGGAGTCAGTTCCGACTCATAGTGACCCTATAGGGCAGAGTAGAACTGCCCCATAAGGTTTCCAAGGAGTGCCTGGTTGGATTTGAACTGCCAGCCTTTTGGTTAGCAGCCTTGAGCTCTTAACCACTGTGCCACCAGGGCTAGGCAACTGAAATTAATTGCATCTGGTTCACAAACCTACCCTTGTAGACAAGGGTCGTGGTTTGTTAGGAGGAGTGTGAGAAAGCTAATAGGGCAGATCAAGAGCCAGTCTACTACACAGGGTAAATGCTATGATCAGAGCCACACTCTCCCGTTAGTAAGCTAGATGGAATCTCCGCAAATGGTCAGAATTAGGGAAATTCAAAACACAAATCACACACAGTTCAAAACAGGCTCATCCAGGAGCAATGGTGAAATTGCCAAGCACTCAAAGATATGCATATCGAAAAAAGACACCATAAAATCTAAAGTGTCACATTAAAGAATTGGCCTAGATCACTTATAGGAGGTTATCACTTTGCATTTTTTTCTTTTAATTGTCTAAATTCTGTGTAATTTTATAATTTATAATTTTGCATCAGCAAAATCCAGGGTAGATTTTTTTTTTTTATCTAGTGCTAAATCAGATAGATTTTTGATATATTCTCCATGATATTTAAAAGTCCAGACAAGCTATTTTTAATTTATATTTTATCCTTTATTGTAAAATATGAAAGTATTTTATGTATGCTGTGCAATTGATCTTACTCAGCTTTACATATTTATTTACCAGCACCTTGACTACTGATTTTTTCATGAAAACAAAACCTTGAAATTTGGTGTTATGGATGGGATTTGCCTTTTTGGGGGTTAACTTTTGCTGCAGCAAAAAACTAAGAGGCATTTTTTTATATTTAGTGAAGAAATGAATGAATATTTCAAATATCTTTCCCTTCATCTTAACTTCAATTTATATTTTCATATTATTTAGACAGGGTTTGTCACTTCAATATTTACCATTCCAGGCCAGATTGATAAATATTCTAATAATAAAAAATGCATGGTCACTTTCTTTTTTCCTGAAATGCCTTTCCATCTTTTAATATAAAGTTTTATTGGGATAACAATTCGCTTTTGGTTCTTATGAAATACCGGGTTGGGACTACACAAATTGTGAACTTCAGAAATGGATAATACCTTTTGTTCCTTTGTGAAAATGAGCACTTGCCCTTTGTTTTGGCTCCACAAGATTAAATTGGTCTGAGCATGATAAACCAAACCAAACAAACAAACCCATTGCCTTCTAGTCAATTCCAACTCATAGTGACCCTACAGGACAGAGTTGAACTGCCACATAGGGTTTCCAAGCAGTGGCTGGTGAATTTGATAGTATCTTCTTTTTTGCTAATGAAAGAGGAACTTATGTAATAAAACTCAATTTTTCTTATGTACATTTTTTATCCTGAATAGTTAACATGGAATTGCTTAATCAATATTTGAGGAAGAGAAGAAGGGAGGAAGAAAAGGGAGGGGAAAAGAAGGTCACTTTGGTTGTGTCTAATACAGAATTTGAAAACATAAGCGTTGTTTTGAAGACAGTGGCCGTTTTCTGAAAACTGAGCTATGAAAATATATCCATTAGAGTGTGGATAGAATAAATTACATGTTTCAGTAGCTATCATTTTGTAGCTACTATTAATTTTTCTCAATTGTATTAATGTTTTCTGATCATTATTTTAAAAGAAGTCTCAAAAAATTGGGGGTAATTAAAGATGCAGACGTGTAATCACTGTTTTCAAAACTGCTGTTTGTAAATAGGCACATATCGAAATAGGCCGGAGACAGAAACAAGATGCCTCAATCATCCTAACTCAGATGGATCTCTATTGACATGAACTTTCCAAAAACATACAAAAGGCACTCTGTGAGCTTATTTTCCTAAAAACATAGATGTAAGGTGAAGAAATAGAAACAATAGATTTGCATATTCTAAAAGGCTTCTTTCTTGTTGTTGCTATTAGATGCCATAGAGTTGATTTTGATTCATAGCGACACCAGGTGACTGTAATCTTTATGAGAGAGATCACCAGGTCTTTTCTCCCATGGAGCCTCTGGGTGGGTTCTAGCCATCAACCTTTCAGTTAGCAACTGAGCACTTAACCATTGTGCTGCCAGGACTCCTTCTTCTATTCTTAGAAACCAAAAAAATTATTATAAAATCCCTAATTTATATTTCAAATGTAAACATTTATCCATGAATTTCTAGCATTTCCTACCTGTTCGTTAATTTTGTTCTTTTTCTGTCAGGTGCAGACTTGGTTGGCTTAAGTCTAACAAGCATCTAATGGAGGCAAAATCATAACTAGCTCAGCCCACTTAATCATTTTCATCTTTGCCTGTATCATGTGAGCAAGGTCTGTTTTTCAGAAGTATATCTGAAAATTTTGAAGCTAGTGATATTTTTCATTAGATGACATGTACTTATTTTTTATTCAAAGTAAAATTGAATTAATGTCTTCTGATCATTATAAGAAAACTCAAAAATTTGACGTAATTAAGGATTGTTGTTGGCTGTCAAGCCGATTCCAACTCATAACGACCCTACATGTGTCAGAGTTGAACTGTGCTCCGTAGGTTTTTCAATGACTGATATTTCGGAAGTAGGTCTTCAGGCTTCTCTTTTGAGGTACTTCTGGGTGGACTTGAACCACCAGCTTTTCAGTTAGCAGCTGAGTGCTTTCAACCGTTGCACCAACCCAAAATACAAGCTTTTAATCACTGTTTTAAAAACTGCCATTCATTAATAGGTACGTATTGAAAGGATGTATGCAGTGTGGCTTCTCAGAGCATAGTAATAGGTGTCAGAAGACTGAGGTAGGCATCCTCAGAGCTGACCTGAGCAATTCAGGCACATTATTTGTAGGTTCTCCATTAGTAACTCACTGCAGTATTTAAAATTTGTAAAATAATAATAAATACTTCACATGCTTGTTGACCTTTTCAATTTAGAAGAAAAGTTAAAACATGTCTCATAGCAGACTCTAAGAGATAGGTATGTTTGTAATAGAAAATCTATTCCTCTATTTCTGCAAAACTTATAGGATACTAAGATTCAGGTGTAATCAAATTTTCATTTTTTTTCATAAACCTGGCTTCTTTTTTAAATTCACTTGAATCAGAAAAAAATATTAAACTTCTTTAAAATTTTTATTAAAAGGATAGCAATTGTCCATACATGTAATTCTATGATGACATAAAAATGTATTGCATCAAAATGTAAAGGTTTTTTTTTTTTTTTTGCTTATTGACTAATTTTCACACATGTTTTCAATGACATTTCAACAGTTAACATGAAATCATACCTTGGCTCCCTTGAATTCCCTATAATAGCAAAACTCTTTTCTTCTTCTCAGTGCTTGTGAGATTTATTCATATAACTCCCATTAGAGTTAATTGGAGTTACTAACATAAATTCCACTTGCTCCAAATGGAGAATAGGTTTCTTTAATGTTGTTTTTATTTTTTTAATAAGGTTAGACTTAAAATAGAATCTTGTATACAATTGTCTCTTTAGCTTTGGGAAATTAGAATGCCTTTAACAAGTTTTAGGGTTAGGGAATTGAGATGTGTTTCAAAGTTTTCTTTCTTATTTTCATTTTGCTGCATTTCTATATCATCATTACAAATTACAATTGGTAATGAAAGAAACAGGACAGTAACTATAAAAGCATTTTTTTTTCCAGAAAGCCACCACTGTTTACATACTATTTGTAGCTTTATTTGTGGAATTACCCTGTTAATGGTATATTATTAACACTATTTAGGAAAAAAAATGTGTTTGCTGTTCTTAACGATAAAGAGAAAAGAGATACTATGTATTGCTACAAAAGTACAGTTTTCAAACTGAAAGAAAAACTCACTTTTTTCCCCGTGAATGCTGGTGTTAAATAAATACTGATCCACTTTGATTATTTTTTTTGATTTAACTCTTAATAGATTATAATCATTTAAATGATGAATAATTTTATATGTGCAGATTTTTTAAAATGTTTTAATCATTTGAAGCCAAATTTTCTGTAAAAATACCTGATAAATGTTTAATTAACCAAAAGAAAAGACACCTTAAGAAATAGGTTTTTGTCAATAAAAAGAAGGGTTAGCTAATAAAAGACCAATGAACTTGCTTTCGAGAGTGCATCCCTTCCCCTGGATTACAGTAAGTATAGTATATTCCTTTGTGTCAAATACATGTTTAGAAATTATGCACACATTTCAAATGGATGTATGGCAAATTAATTTCATTTTAAATTTTCCTCCTTTTTTAAATTTCAGAGACGTCTCCACAGAAAACAATGTATAGCAGAATAATTGAATAAAAATTATAGTTGATTTACGCATCTATAACCTCACCTCGCATTTTCATAACCCATCAGACAATTGATACATAGAGCATAGATGAGAGGAAGCTGTTAATATAATCGTTTTTCAAAAGACCAGAAATCAATTCCAAAAAGGAGAAAAATATTCTAGTGATATAAGTAGCACATAAAAATAATTTTAGGTTTGGATTTTATGGCGACCTTGACAAAAAAGAAAAGGCAATGAATTATGTAACTCTCTTTTGTCCAAAGAAGGAAGTACAGATGTATCTAGAAGTATAAAGAAAGGAAATTAGTACTTTAAAGGGCCTGACTGGGGCCAGGCAGCGTATTTAGTGGTTTGTCATGACTACATCGTTCAATCAGATGTGGTTTCATGTTATATTCTCATTTATAGTTATGGAAACTGAAGCTCAATGAAGTTAAGTATCTCCTCCAAGTTCTTGCAGCTAGTGAAAGTTTGACTACCAAGTTCATATTCATTTTTCCAAAATAATCGTTCAATGCAGTCATATTTTCCCGATGCTTAAATTCTGTGAGAAATGAAACACATGGCTAAGTATATCGTTTAAGATAGAGAACTATGTCTTTAATTATTATTTTGGAAATTGTTATATTTATACTTTAAGATAATAATATTAGCCTATATGAAAGTCAAGGATATACTTCAAATAAAATTATTCTTCTTCCATGAAAGAATAATATCCCACTTTAATTTTGAAGTTACTAGTTTCATTGCTCAGAATTCTGTAACTTATAATCCTTTTTAGACATAGTTTTTTCATTGTTTCTTTTGATGGTTTCATAACTACTAAATCCTCAAATATTTTTCAATAGAATTTTTTTAATGAAGTTATTTTTCAGCAAATTTTTAAAATATAATTTAACTGTCTTGCATTATAGAAGACTGATTTAAAACAGGAATGAAGTTGAGAGTACCTACAGTAATTGATAATTTAAATGACCTTTATAACTTTCTCTTGAATATTTTCAGATAGAAAATTAATCATCATTAAGTCTATCATTAAAATGCCATTCAATAAAACATCAATGGGATAATTTGGAAATATGGCTCTCATTAACCTAGAGCGCCACACTCAACTCCTTATATAACAGACAAATTTTAATTTCTTCTTGCTCTCATCAAAGGATATATGGCATGCTGTAGTGCAAACAAAGCCTTATTGATACATTCTTCATCCCAGCCAAATCAATGTAGAATACATATTTAAACAAATTTAACTTCCGATTTTCTGGCAACCAGGGAAAAGGGAAATTTTGATGAATTGTATAAGTCCTTTTTGTCCAATAAAAGGAAGCACACAATTCATCTAGAAAATGCATTGAATGAGGACCAAATTATTAGCCTGCCTAGGGCCTCTACATATATAATATGAAGCAAGTTAATATATTTCTTGCAAGTAGAATTTTTTAGAAGCGACTAAACTAAAATGTTCACCTCGATCCCAGCCATGGTTATTAATAAACACATGAATTTTTATTACCCTTAATTATATCCAATATGCTATATTGCCCCAACTTGAGCTCTGTATCATATCCTAACTAAATGTTCTTAAAATTTTCCTTTACTGCTCTAAGTCTCAGTTTTATCATCTGTAAAATGGGTGTATCAGTACTATGTATTTATGGATTTTCTCGTGAGGTTTAAATTAAACCATATTTATAATGATTTAGCACAGTGCCAGGCATATAATAAGATTGCAATAAAATGGTAGCAATGTTTTAAAATGTCTTTTTATAACAAAAATATAAAAAGTTCCACTTTCATAGCATTCTAAGAAAAATAGCGTATTACAATGATTAAAAGATAGAGTATATCCCCCAAATTACAGTCTGCCGTATTTGTGTAGACATGTAAAATTATTTAATCTCACTAACCTTACCAAAACTATTTTAACTTTTTTTTTTAATCCACCTATCCTTGTCGGCACTGGGTTTTTTTGTTGGTATCCTTATTCTTCAATAATGACTGTATATTTAGGTTTTTTTTTTTTTTAATTTAGGTTGACAATATCTGAATGTTTAGAATCAATCTTAAATGAAATCAGCACCCGTACTTTAATGCCAATAATGCACACGTTTGTTTGCCAACCATGCCCTCCCCCACCCCAGCAAGGTACTTTTGTAAGCACACTATGCTAATTTTTTTTACAACAGCATTAAAAAAAGACTGGCATAACGGCACTTATAAAAATACCTCATGGCAGGGGAGGGCACAATTGACAAATGTAGGAGGTATGCGTTATTTGGGTAAAAATACAATATGCTGTAGTATTAAATATGACACTGCCAAAAGGGTATTAAGTATGAACGCATTTTGCCGTGAGTTGTGAAATCATTTATTTAATCCAGAATCGAAATTCTTGATGTACTTGTAAATAGCTAAAATATATAAAAAGGACATTATCATAAATTTCACATTATGAAATGTACTAGGCAGTGTTTACTGTGAAAAAAATCTACACTGCAATGTAGGGAATGCCACAATAAGCAGAAAATTGACGAAAATTCTTGAAATTCATGGGAAAGGATTTTGAAATTTGTTGTTTCAAAATCAGTTTTGATCTCCAGTAGCCAATACCCAGAAGAAAACACACTGCAGATGACATAATGGCGTATTGGTACAGAATCATTATGTAAGTCCTGTAGACTAAATTGAAGAGATGGAATCCAAAGTCTACCCTATTTTATGCTGGAACATTATTTTATGGAATTTTTCTAATGGGACCATATCCAAGTTGTAACATTAACAGATGGGATCCTGTTGGGGTTCCACATTTTTAGTTATTTAGGACTTTAGTAAACAGTGATTTTATCCAGTGTGTGATTGGAACAGATGTGATCTTATCAGGGTTCCACGTTTTTTCAAGGGCATAAAATTGCCATGATTTGCTGTACAGTGCTGGAGTTTACTTTTTTTGTGGTTTTAGAACCAGAGTCCTTTTTAGCCAGAATTTGCCCTTGGGTTCTAAAACATCATAATAGGGAGTTAATGTTTTATTCTCTATTAATCCCATTAAATCCTTTTAATATTAGAGCATGTGTTGCTTTATAGCATTAACTAGTGTCTTGCACTCAACAGTATTTTCACAGTTTATGACACTGCTTAAGGCATTAACAAACAGCTGCTTGAATTAAATGAGCAGTTAAGGACCCTGTTCATTAACTCAAAAGTTTCATGTATTTTTAATTCCTTAAATCTAATGGTATCATCACCCTCCAAGAAATCTATCTTTGATTATAATTTGTTCTGGCCACTATTGGTTATGGGGGGGAAAGTATTATTGTTTTTGAATATGAGTCATATCAGGGATGGGTATCTCTAATGAATCTTAACTATCTCATAACGGTTTCGTTCTTAAGGGATATAAAACTTTAAAAGTTGTTTACGGCAGTTGTGTTAAGATTTTCTCCAATTTTGGTTACTGATGACTTCATTTAGCTAATGTAAAGAGGCAGTTGGAACAGAATTATTTGCATTTGAAATGGCGCAATCAGAGGTTTGTGACGGACTCATTTACGAAAAAAGAAAATTGTATTTGGACAGTGACAGATTATGTGATTCAGTCCCTGGCGCAGAGCAAAATGTTAGTCACCGCTTTCTCCCTTCAGGGACATCATGGCTCCCAAAGCTGTGTTCAAGACTTCACCTGCTATTCGATCATGGTGATAGACATCTTGATTCAGTGATTTTAGATCAAAGAATTAAATAAAAGAACAATTTTAAATTAACGCGCCCACTATTCTTAATAAGCTGCTTGAGGGCCAGCTCCTGGAGTGATTTCTTCCTGTGCCCTGATGCGCTACCGTCTGCCTAGTTTGGGGTCTTGTACTTAGTAGGTGTGTGGTATTTTTGAGGGAAAGATTGGATGTTTCAATTAAGAATATTTTACTTCTCGGGTAAAGTTCTTCTAGGTTTCCGACAAAGGATCATATAATTCTGCCCTCAGTTCTTTTAAATTTTCCCAATGGAGATATTTGGATCTCTGATATATGAATCAGTTTATATATAATTACTGGTTAATTAGAGAGCATCATGAAGTTATAAAGTGGATCATATGATTTCACTATTTTTGTAATCATATTTATTTTTTCTTATTTCAAATGCCGAAGATCAACGATTTCAGAATGTAGAGATGTTGTTTTTGTAGGAACTGAATGTGGTAAATTAATAAGAATGGTTTTCAAAAGGAAGTGGGAAATTGTCCTTTAATCATCAGATCTAGGGACAGACTTAACAAGAGCTAAACTACAGGCCTGGAAGTTTTAATCAGTCTGAATCGGTTTGGCATTCACAGAGGCCCTCTTTTCACCCATGTTGTAGGCAGCGTTGTTGTTAATTGCCGTGGCGTTGGTTCTGACTTATGGCAACCCCACGTACATCAGAACGAAATGTTGCTCAGTCCTGTGCCGTCTTCACAGTCATTGTTATGCTCAAGTCCATTGTTGTCTCCATCATAAATTTTGAATGCTTTCCAACCTAGACAGCTCATCTTCCAGCACTGTATCAGACAATATTCTGTGGTGATCCATAGGGTTTTTACTGTCTAATTTTCAGAAGTAGATCACCTAGCCTTTCTTCCTAGTCTGTCTGAGTCTGGAAGCTCCACTGAAACCTGTCCACCATGGATAACCCTGTTGGTATTTGAAATACCCATGGTATAGCTTCTAGCTTCATAGCAACACACAAGCCACCACAGTATGACAACCTAACAGATGGGTGATGGGTTGGAGGCTGGTAGGCACCTTTTAAAAATTCCTTTTAGCTACTCCACTTGGCCTCAGGATGTCTCTCTGGGCATCTTCCTCTCCTCCTTGTCCTATACCTACAGCCCATGCCCGGAGAGCAGTTTAAACAATACTTAAAGCAGGTAGGGTGATTTGAGATGTCTCCCCTTAACCATGACTACTAAATTTCTAGACAGCAACAGAGTTTTCAATTTTTCTCTCTACTGTGAAAGATGTAAAATAATCAGTTAAAAATATCAAGCCATTTCGGGAGTTTGGCCTTTGAGAATGAAATCCAGAAAATTAACAAACAGGATGATTTTAACGAATCCAGAATTTCTGTCTCTACTTTTTTTTACTTAGATATGTTGCCATTTTTGGTGTTGCTATAAGAATAATTGTTGCTAATATATAAGGAGTCCACAGAGAATCAGATTAATGACAGTCAGAAGCATTATTTTAAAAATAACTGAAATGGAAAATTTCAACATGTAGAGGTAAAGAAATATAAGCAACATCAACTTCAGTGTGTTGTGTATGTGCATAAAATATATAAGACAAAGGTAGACTAGGAAGAAAGGTGTGGTGATCTACTAAAAAATATACCTATGTCAGGAACATTAGTGAACTAAACAATGCCTGGTCCATGAGTTTATTTTCCAGACACTCTGATTTCCTGTCCTCACTATCCTGAGTCCATCCATCTCTGCAGCCACCACCCAATCCAAGCCACCGTCATCATTTGCTTGAACTATTGCATTCGTCACCTGATTGGGTGCTTTATTCCTGCTTGTCTCCTGTTGGTCTGGAGTTATTTTTTACAAAGCAGTCAGCATGAAGTTAAGCAGAAAAATTTTAAAACTCCGATCTCGTCCTTAGTGCTCAACATACCTCAGTGTTCCCCCAGGCTTCTAATAGATGGAATCTAAAATTCTTAACACGGCCCGTATGACCCAGCCACTCTCCACCTCACCATCCAGGTCTTACGCTAGTATTCATCTGGTTCACTTAATTCCAGGCGCATATGGTTTCTCTTAGCTTCTCAAACGCATCAAGCTCTCGCCTCAGAGCTTTTGCGCATACGCTTCCCTCTGCTGGGTACAACCTACTCAGCAGCCATCTTCAATGCCGCTTAGAGAAGCTTCCCCAGTCTCTGAGTCTAAGATAGGTTTCCGCTCTCTTAATCTTTCCTCTGTAACACCCATTGCAACACTGGACTGACTATAGAATTCTTTCCACATTTTACTTTTTTCCCCCACTATTTTTTTTTTTTAGAGGTAAGATCGATTTTCTTCACCACTCAGCACCTAGCAGCTAGAGGAGACACACGATAAATATTTTCAAATAAGTGAGTGAACTCTGCAGTTTTCTTAAACTTAACTACACAAAAAGACATTTTAAAAAACACATTTTGCAACATTTAAGTTTTTGCGACATGATCAGGTAAAGATGGGATTATCTAGGTATTTTCTAAGGGGGTGGCCAACATTCTCTTATTATTGTTATACTATCCTTTAAAATTAGTTCGTTTTTTTATCCTTTAAAATTAGTTCAGTGGCTGATGCTTATATTTTCTTTCTTGTTCTAGAAACCCAGTAGTTATTAAAAGTTTCCCTTTATTAGTATCCAATGTTGCATTACCTATCATTTTAAATATCCCTTCTATGTAGTAACTTCTGGTTTTGGTCAGGTCCCAAGCATGTTATATCATGCAAGGTCCAGGACAAAATGTGAGGATTGCAGTGATTCTGTACATTACCAATGTAGCATGAGAAATAGACTAGCCAGCCTGGGAATATAAACTGGGAAATATGTACCCACCATTCTGATAGGCATTGCCAAGAAGAGGAGGGGGAAGAAAACCAAAAACACCTGACAATATATTATCAAGCTAATTTGTGCAGGTGGAGGTAAGCAGGTCCAGCTGCCCGCGCAGAATGAACCGAGGAGATGCTGAGGAGGGTGTCTTAGAAGTCTCCTCCTGACTCTGGCCGATCCTGAGCACAATGTAAATCCTTACAAATATCCTCACTCCATTGTTTTACTTGTTTGCATGATGCCTTGTATATGTAAACATCCAGTACACTCTATTGGTATTTTGATGATAAAATAAAATTCTGATACATTCTTTGGGCAGAAAAGTAAATAATAGGTCAATTAAGTAACCTCCCATTTAAGGAAAAATGTTCACTCTTTTGCAAGTGCTATTTTTTTTATGGATTCTCATTAGTTTCAGAAATATCCTTCAGTAAACCACTGCTTGAAAAAAGTTGGATTGAAGGAGGAAGACGATATAAACAATTTATATATCTGAAAAGATGAAGGAAAAGTCTAGAAAGCAATTAACCTAAAGTTAGTTATAATTACTGACAAACGTTCTTGAAAAACCATACTGGAAATCAGAAACGAAATAACTCAGGATCCCTTCAGGAAAGACTGTATGGTATCTACTATTTATTGGCACCACAGTAATGAGCAGTGTAAAGAACTCACTTTTTTCCTTCTCTTACACACCAGACATGAGCAAAGAAGACCTCTATAACCCCAGAGTTCAGGACCTGCAGATCCTGGGCTAAAGGGTTCATCAGCAGCCATTAGACTGACATTTGTTATCAGTGAGACACTGCCAAACTGTTGTTCCAAGGCTGTTGCTGTAAAACCATAGTGCATTGTAGTTTGTTGGAGGTTAGTAGCACTTGTTAATTTGATCAAGGCTGAAGTTTACGGAGGATAAAGTAAACAATGCAAACTGCAGACACCATCAGTTTCCTATGGGCAGTGAAGTGTAGTCCGTTCCATTTACACTTCACAACAACATCTGATGGGCTTTGTCAGTGCTGCACAGAGTAATTAAACCTGAAATCAATAGCAGGCATTTGTCATGTTTACAGCCGCTCTTTCTGCTGGGTTAAACTCATCAGTTTAGTGCCGTTCTGTTTTACTGCAGAGACACGCTCCATTATTTCTTCAGGTACAGTTGAGATATTCAGTTACATGCCCAATAGTTTGAATACGACATTAAGATTAAAAGGGACAGGCAAATGGACAGTTTTTGTAATTTATTTGCTGATTCCCTTAACCGGTGTTGGATTTCCATTTCCTTCAGTCTTTTAATGAAACCCTTTGTGGGCTGAGATAATATATTCCCTTAGCTCCCAAACTGGCGAGAAGTCTCAACTCAAATTTGATAGCATTTGACACTAACTATAACGGATTTTTTTATTTATGATAACTACGCACAAGAATTGCTGACATGTTTTCATTTGATAAGAGTGAAGAAAGTCTGAGATTCCAAACTGTTGCCTTGTCTGAAGGAAATTGGTCTTTTCCATTTTTAATGAATGAGTCTTCAGAAAGTTTCTTTTGTGTTGTTTTTGAAAATCTCTACCCTTTGTTCTTTTTCCTCCTTTTGCTATTTTTTCTTCTTTTATTTCTTAATCTTTTAACTAATGAGGTAAGAGTATGCTGGTTTTTACAGTAAGGAAGTTTGCCATTCGGTGGTAAACTTGGATTTGACGTACATATTTGAAGGAATCCTAAAAGCATGCCCTATTTAGAGTGTTTCAATCATCTAATGAAGACCTTATCACCCTCAGAACTTGTGAAAATGATTTTAAGCATCTTAGCTCTTCATCTAGTAGTTCTTGGTCCCACCCCCAATGTCATCAAGTCAATTCCAGCTCACAGCAAACCTATAGGACAGGGTAGAACTGCCCCATAGGGTTTCCAAGGAGCAGCTGGTGGATTCGATCTGCTGACCCTTTGGATAGCAGTCGTAGCTCTTAACCACTGGACCACCACCAGGGCTTCAGGTCTTGGTATACCTAAGCAAATAAGATTGCCGTCAGAATGAATCTTATTGTCAATTAATTGATTATACACTGTTAAACTGTAGCATTTTTATGCTTCTTATATTTATTGAAATTATATATTTTACTGTAACTTTGATAAAATCAAAAAGCCGATTTTACTAAGCACATCTTGAACCCCAGACGGTATAAGCATAAACAAAAACATAACTAGGTCTTATTTGGATTGGGAGTGATTTAAACAAGGTACATCAAGTTCCTATGTGCCGAATTGTTTTATAGAGTTAAATGTTTTACAGAATTAAATGGCACTCCAAATTGTTTTAGGAATCCATATTTTTGGTAAACACAGTAACCAAAAAAAGTGAAAATATCTATCAGAAATATAACATTTAGAGTGTTATGATATAACTTCTTTTCAAAGATAGTCATTAAAGCGGGATGTTTGTTGTTTTCTACAAGTGGTGTAAGAGAGCCGTTCGAGGGCTGTGGACTTGGGGCAGAGTCTAGAGAGTCTATTCTTCATGTCTTTGGTCAGACATGGAATGCCCTTGGGGCCCTGTCATTTTGTTTCTAGGTCGTGGCTCTTTTTGTCAGGTTTATCAGAAATCCTGCATCATGGGCACTGACATCTGTCTTCTGCATAAGATCCTGTACTGTGTCATAATTCAACAATTTCCAAATTATTCACACATTCCAAAATAGGAGATGAATTGCCAAGTCCTTGTCCTGGTCAGCAGTGCCTTAATACCTTTAAGAAAACAATGTGCTTTTTTCCACAGCATATTTCATTCAAATTTTTGAAAAATACAATATTTTTTCCAGAGGATTCTATCTGTTAGCAAAAATTTTGAGGTAAAACTCCACACCGATGTATCAATTAAAAGGATAACACTTCCTGGGCATAAGTCTGCTAATGATTTGGAAAGTTTTGTTCTGGTAATCAAAACAAGGACTTAATATAAATTACAATGACATGCTTACTTGAGGCTTCCAAGTGTCGATGGTGATAAAGGTGAAAATTAGGAGCTAAACCTAAAATAATGTTTAACATCAAAGTGATACCATGCGCATTTACAGCTAAGTTATTAGGAACTGGGATACCAGTTCAAGAAGACAGAGCATCTCATGCTAAACTCAAACTTTGACATAAGCTGTTTAGTTCCTTGTGTTCCAGTTAATCTAAAATGAAAGTTATTGCCACAGATCATGCCTATGAGAACTTTAATTAAGCCTGCGATAGATTGTTTGAAGGACTGTTTCATAGAACCTCAAGACTCACCTTAAAGAAGCTCATAAAGCCACCTAAAAATGACCTCAGAATAATAAGATAACGAGAATTGTTAAGGAGTCAAGCAAATGCCAGTTATTAGATGTAGTTACTTAGAGTGGGTATATTCAAATCCTCTGGGTCAAGAACAGACTCTAGAAATGAGTTAAGTCTGGAAACAGAATTCAAAGCTAGTTGCGTTATTGCTCATTTATTGTCCATGGCTGTTTGTTTTTAATTCCTTAGATGAATATGATCTTAAATACAGAAGAAAGGAAAGTTTTCTTTGTGTAGCTTCTCTAGGCGGTGGGAACATGAAAGGTTTTTATTTCTTTCTATGCTCTTGCCTTAACATGGATGATCTCGTTTTGGAAACATAGCATCATGCATGCTATGAAGGCAAAACAAAAATGAAATATAATAAAAACATGAAAATACTACACAATTTCAAGGTTGCTGTAACTTTTGTCTACCCACAAGGTTAGGTATCAGAGTCTCTGGTGATATTCCAAATCCCCATAACCCCATTGCCGTCAAGTCAATTCCAACTCATTCCAAATCCCAGAGCAGCAGTTAATCACTATAAAGCATTCCTGAGCCACCCATGACTGTGGCAGAGACCTCTTCCAAATCCAAGTCAACTTCCATTTCAATCCTCCCCAGCAAACAGGTTAACACAAACAATGCAGGCACTTTTAGCAAAAATAGCAAAATTTATATAGTACTTTAAAGTACACCGGTTACTTTTGTATTTATTTTTTCTAATCTGATGCTCACAACTCTGCAATGTGGGTTCTTGAAATACAGAAGAGACAAGCGAAGTTAGAGAAGTTAAGTGATTTTCCCAGGGTGACTATGCTTTTAGTGGTAGAGCCTAGCTTCAGCCCAGATCTTCCAATTCAGATTTTGGTGATTTCTACAATATCTTGCTACATTCCAGAAGAGCTGCGGTAGACAGAATTCTAAGATGTGCCCTGTATTAGTCAGGGCTCAATTACAGAAGGAGAACCAGTAGGATATCTATATCTGTATATCTACATCATCTATGTTCCAGTTTCAGTTGCTGTCAAGTGGTCCCTGACTCACGACAACCACGTGTGTGTCAGATTAGAATTGTCCGCCATAAAGTTTTCAGTGTCTGATTTTTTTGGAAGCAGATCACGAGGCCTTTCTTTTGAGGCACATCTGCGTGGTCTCAGACTTCCAACCCTTCTGTTAGCAGCTGAGCACATTAACGATTGCATCACCCAGGGGACTCCATTTCTATCTTTATATTCATATGTATCTACCATCTATCTTTCTAAATGTATGTGTGTGTATGCATGTATTTATGAACTGCAAGGAAGTGGCTTACCCTATTGTGGGGACTGGGTAAGTAGGGCAGGCAGGAAGGGAAGATATTGGAAAGACCAGAACCCATGAACAGAAACCAAAGCTGATACACACAGGCAGAATTTCTTCTTTCCGTCTCTGTCTCTCTTCCTCTCCTCCTCTCCCTCCTTCCCTTCCTCTCTGCAAAACATCAGCCTTGAGAGAATGAACAACACCAAAGACACAAGGTAATCCTGAGTCCAGGAGACAGAAAGGGCCACATAAATCAAAGACTACATCAGCCTGAGGTCACAAGAACTAGATGATGCCCAGCTACAACCAATGACTGCCCTGACAGGGAACACAACAGAGAATCCCTGAAGAAGCAGGAGAGCAGTGAAAAGCAGACCTCAAAAAGACCAGACTTAATGGCCTGACTGAGACTAGACGGACCCCAGAGGTCATGGTCCTGAGACCTTCTGTTATCCCAAAATAGGAACCATTCCCAAAGCCAACTCTTCAGACAGGGATTGAACTGGACCATAGGATAGAAAATGATACTGATGAGGTGTGAGCTTCTTGAATCAAGTAGACACAGACTATGTGGGCAGCTCCTGTCTGGAGGGGAGATGAGAAGGCAGCGGGTAACAGAAGCTGGCTGAATAGACAGGGAAATACAGGGTGGAGAGAAGGAGTGTGCTGTCTCATTAGGGGGGGAGCAACTAGGAGTATACAGCAAGGGTGTATAAATTTTTGTATGAGAGACTGACTTGATTTGTAAACATTCATTTAAAAAACACAATTAAAAAAAAATCAGCTTTTCTTTTAAGGCCTTCCAACTGACTAAATCAGACCCCCTCAAATTATATAGAGATAATTTCCCTTACTTAAAATCAGCTACTTAAAAATTACATTTGCAAAATACCTTCACAACAACATCTAGATTAGGGTTTGATTGAATAACTGGGGAATGTAGCCTAGCAAAGTTGACATATCAAAAAACGCATCATAGTTCATTCCTTATCAACTTGGTACCCACACACATCTCCTTAAACCAAACTTAATCACCAAACAAAAACAAAGGCATACTTCATCTAACAGGATAAAACTATTCCCCATACAATTGAAAATATGCTAATTCCTTCTCTAGAAAAAAAAAAAAAAAGAGAATACAAAGAGGTAATGTTCAATCTTCTCCTTGATATCCTGTAACTTAAATGCTGACATGTAAGTTATCTGTCATGTTAAATGATTAGAGGATAAGAAAGGCAAGAAAACAAAAATACTTGATTAATGTATCTATAAACATTAAAAAAAGTCATGTTAAAATAAGGAATGCATACACATGATTATTACAGTCTTCACTGCAATGGATCACTTGGTTGTAGGTAGTATTTATAATTGTCTTCTTCCTCTACCCATTCCATATTCCTTTTGCCCTCATCAAGCACCCCTGCTGGTCATAATTTTTTGCCTGGTGACGAAGGTTGGCCCAAACTTTCACTTCTGAAGGATGTGGACCATAAATAGTACTGCATGAATAGGGCTGTTATAGTTTTTAAATTAATGATAGAACATGGGAGTACGAAGAGATACCCTAGAGGATCTCCTGTATCCCAGACATACTTATTCCTCAGTCCCATTTTACCCATTCCCCCTTGGTAGGCAGAATCAGTTACCCCAACCAATATGGTAAAATCCACCTTTGCCTATTGATTCAGAGATATGAGGAACCCAAAGTGGCCAGTTGGCAGTCTGAACTTCTAGTTCAATGGAATCAGTGCTATGTGCACAGGTAGAAGATTCCTCACATTGAACCTGAGGCCTCTAGACCAGCACTACCTAAGTTTGTGGGGATGGAAAGCAAAAACTTTGTTAGTAGATCACTAGGGGTTGCAGTGAGTGGAGGGACTCCCATTTCTATCACTTGATTCCCGGACCTGTGAATCCTGGCTATAAGAGAAACAGCACCATATATTGGATGGTGATTTAGAGCAGAAACCACATCCTATAAGACAGTAGTCCAACCCTGCAAAATTGCTGCCTAGTTGGTTCCAAAACTAAGTCTTCAAAAAGGCAATTCCACTGTTATACCAAGTGACTGTTTCAGGATGATGGGGAACATGTAAAGACCAGTGAATTGCATGAGCATGGACTCCTTGCTGCATTTCATTTGCTTTGAAGTGAGTTCCTTGGTCAGAAGCAATGGTGTGCAGAATACCATGACAAATGGATAAGACACCTGTAAATCTACAAATGTCAGAAGAGGATTGCTATACTGCCTGGGGTGATTGATCCTGACTACCAAAGGGAAGTTGAGCTGCTACTATACAATGAGAATAATCCAAAGTATGTCTGAAATACGGGAGATCCTCTAGGCCATCTTTTGGTACTCCCATGTCCTGTGATTAAGTCAATAAAAAACTAATTCAGTCAAGAGTGAATGACCCATATCCTTTAGAAGTAAAGGGTTGGATCACCCCACCAGGAAAAGACCATGACTAGTTACTTTAACCTTTTGGTTAGCAGCTGAGCACACAACCATCTGTACCAGCCTGGGACTTCATTTGGGAGCAGAGAAGGCAAATTTATATCCAGAGTAGTGTCTATTCCTTACAAAGCACTGAACCTTCCATGATGGAAGCAGTCCAGTGTAATCAAGCTCTTACCAAGTATGTTGCTGATCACCATGGGGAATAGTGCCCTATAAGGAACTTGGTGTTGGTCTACGCTGTCGACAGATTGAGCACTCTGCAATGATTGCAGCCAGGCCAGCCTTGGTGAATGAAGGTCAGTGTTGCTGAGCCCATGCACAATCTCCATGATCACCATGGCCACTTTGTTCATGAGTCCATTGGACAATGGCAAGAGTGGCTGGGGAAAGAGGCTAATTTCTAAGACACTGAACTTATCATTCTATCCAACTGATTTTTAAAATACTCTTCTAATTAGGTCATCATTAGGTGAACAGTTGGTGAATAATGGACACAAATATCTTCACATTCTGTGCCATTCGAAGAGTTCTATCACATACCTCTTCCCCAGGCTTCCTTGTCACCTATTTTCCAATCACATTACTTCCAAATTTATGATTATCCGGTCAAATCACTGACCACAGCCCATGAATTGATATAGACTCAAACCTCTGGCCATTTCTCCTTCTAGACAAAATGAACAACTAGATACACTGTTCAAAGGAAGTTACGCCCACTGGGAGAATTTCCCTTTGCCACTGTCCTTCACAGCTCTCCTAGAAAGGGCTATAGTGCTGTACTTGTTCACTTTCAGGTGGTGCCTATATGCTGTGCAGACTTGTCTGTAAAATAGGCCTGTTTTTTTCTTTTTTTTTCTTCCATCAACTGGTCAGAAGGAACTCCCCATGAGACCATAGGCCTAGGCTGAGAAAGAGAAGGAATTCCACCTGTGGATAACAGTTTCAGCTCATGTCTGTGCTATCTAGCTTGCCTATGATCTTCCTTCCCGACTATACATTTTGGATTTGTTTAACCATCCCCAGCAATTATATGAGCAATTACTTGTAATAAATTATAGATAGGTAGACAGACAGACAGACAGACAAATCTGGGTGTATGTATGTGTGCCTATTGATTCCTGTTTTTCTGATTGACCCAAGCTTCCCACCACCTGGTATACACATACTTTCTCCCAGTTATTCAATTAAACACTAGTCTAGGTGCTACTGTGAAGGAATTTTAAAGATGTAATTAAGGTCCCAAATCATTTGATTTTAAGGAAAGGAGGTTATCCTGCGTGAGCCTGGCCTAATTAAGTGATCCCTTAAAAGGGACCTGGGCTTTTTTCTGGAAAAAGATATTCAAAGTGAGAAAGGGGTTTTGACATGTGATTCTCCGTTGCTGGTTTGAAGATGGCAGGGACCACTTGCTAAGGACCTGAGCAATGCCTCACTGACAGCCATCAAGAAAATGGGGACTTTAGTCATGCAACCACAAGGAAATAAGTTGTTCCAACAACCTAAGGGAGCTGGAAAGTGGCTATTTCCCCAGTTGAGTTACAAGATGCAAACTCAGTCCAGCAGACACCGTAAGTCTGAGACACTGAGAAGAGAATCCAGCTAAGCCATGCCTGAACTGATTCACAGAACTGTGAGATGGTAAATGAGTGTTGCAGGATGCTAAATTTGCGGTATTTGTTACACAGCAGTACAGAACTAATACAGAACCACTCCCTTAACTGTCCACATATTCGCGTCTACAAGATTCGTTCACATCATCCCTACCTTTGACTTTTCCACTAGTCTTTGGATCATTAGTTCTCCTTTCAGAGGAGATGTTCAAAGGAGCACTAGGCTGGGGTAGGTTTGGCCACCACACTTGTCACCCTAATTTCCAAAATTTCCTAGAAGCCCCTGAAGTAACTTGAGGATTAGAAAGATAAACCCACTTCTGTACTTATGTGGTAGCTCAGCTTTGCAGACACCCCCTGACTTGAGAGTATGCATGGTTGACCTTAGGCAAATTACTCACAGATCCTAATAGCCACAGTAAAGACAAATGTAAATGTGGCAATTACTTGAAAAGTAACTCTATCAGAAATCTTAGGAAAGTCTTGTGGTAACATCAACTTAAAAACTTTTGAGTTAAAAACCTATCTCAAATTTCAATTAACATTAATTTAGACAAAATAAACTCCTTAAGAGTATTTGAATTCATCTCAGTCTCAGTAGTACAGTCATCACCTATAGTCTGATTACTTAGAATGCAGTTATCCTGAAGAATACCTCTTAGCAGATTCCTTTCAGAAGAAAATGAAAATGTACCTGGGCTGATACAGAACCACTGACCCCTTTCTCCTGCACAAAAGTGCAGCAGAAACCCATTTGGGGTCTATAATGAACTATAAACTGATCATCTGCAACGTAGTGCTGACATAGAAAAGAAAAATAACAGCCAAAACACACAAATGTAGCTTTATGAGAAGACGTATGGAAAGAAATAAAATCTTTTTTGAGTGACTAACATATTTTTAAGCAAACAACGCACACCTTCTATGTTTGTTTGCCAATTGCGCCCCCCTCCCCAGGTATTTCTGTAAGCATGCTATGCCAAATTTTTTTTTTTTACAGCAAAATGTAAAAAACAAATTGGCATAGCTGAGCTTATGAAAATATCTTGGGAAGGTTAGGGGATGCGGGATGGGGGAAAGGCTTGTTTGGCAAAAGAACATAGAAGGAGCACATTGTTTGCATAAAAATACATACTATTGTTTTAGTGAGCATTCTATTGTAGGCTGTATGGCTTAGAAAAATGTCAAGATCTTGAAAGTTTTTCAGAGAACATTAGGATAATCAGAGTTTGAAAAATAAGAGCTTTAAAACTTGGTATCACTATTATTTCTAATGGAAAAAAAAGCTTAGAACTGACATTATCATAGGATTCTCTTACAAAAAAGCTCTATAACCAAAAAATGGATTTAGTTTGTTTCAATAAAGCAAACATATAGTTAGAACTATATTGAAAAATGATACTTTGTAATGATGCTTGTAAACCTTAATACTTTTGTAGGCCAAGAGTGCAATAACAAGCTATTGAAAGGCTAGTACTTAGTCAATAGAAGTATCAGGGACTGGGGCGAATTGGAAAGATAATACCCTAAAGGCATTTAAACCAAATTTAAATTAAAAAAAAAAGTCAACCCTGTTCCCATTGGCCTATATTGTTTCAAGTTTGTGATTCAGGAATATAATAGAAGACAGCTGAACATGAAAAAGAACTATTTGTCTCATATTGTGTTTTTGGAATTTCTGAAGGCTCCTTTAATTTAGGGACAGACTGGTAAATATCAGTAATTAACCATTAAACAATAACTAGTTAATAACTACTAAGTGGTTATTAACTGTTTTCAATTTCAAAATGTCCAATCTCCATTGCAATGTTCTCCTTCTTACTTACTGGGGACCTTGTCACTTAAGGTCCCAAGTCATTTGACTAAGGAAAGGAGAGTATACTGGGTAAGCCTGGCTTCTAGCCTCCAAGCCTCCTACCATCCCCCAATAGTCTTGAGATTTAACAAGGTGGCCTGGGGCACCAGAGTCCCTCCTGGGCAACATTCCCAGGGAAGATGCAGAATCCTGTGATGTAGTCATTATCTCAAATCTGCCCTCTTCTTTCTCCTTACCCCACCTAATAAAAGATAGAAGGGATCTTCCAGTCCTTTCGTCATGGGGATTTCCATCTACCCTGACTGGCCTATAAGTTAATTGGCCTCTTCATTTGAACAGTACAGTTGGGTAGAAGGGGAGCTTTCATAGAACATCATTTCTCTTCTTTGTCAATCTTCCCCAGTCAAAATCTATGAACACTCTATTTTTATTTTTCCCCTTTGGAAACTACCAAATATGGTCCATTATGATGTTGGCTTTGTTTTATGCCACCTGGACTGACACTGGAATTTGAACTTTTTTTGAGTTTCTCCTTTTCTACCTGACATCGGTAATGGTCTATAATCACTAGCCTGGGAAGAATTTGAACCAATGACATTAAGACGAAGAATTCAGCATTCCTTTAGCATACCCCTGAACTTTACATTTTTTATATATGTGGAACCACAAAATTTCTATAACTTAGCCAAGTAGCGTCCTTTGCGTGCAGTCCAATAGCCTCTTAACTAATAGCCTGTGCCAGATGTTTCTGAGAGCAAAACATACAACGTACTTAATTTTGCAAAACTACAC
Source organism: Elephas maximus indicus (assembly GCF_024166365.1). Classification (NCBI taxonomy): domain Eukaryota; kingdom Metazoa; phylum Chordata; class Mammalia; order Proboscidea; family Elephantidae; genus Elephas; species Elephas maximus. The sequence continues at coordinate 40,651,648 of NC_064829.1, read as the reverse complement.
AATAGGTAGACATTTCTTTTTCACCCCAGCTGGTGATCAGTTTATGCCCTGAAGCTTTGAGATTTATAAGCCTTGTAATTTTATCCTAAACAGAGTAATTGCAGATGCTCTTCCACTGCTATTATTTTAATTAGTGATGAAGACTTTGTCAAGATGTTGAATTTCAAGGTAACAAATTTCATCTGGGTAAGATCTCGTCAGTAGTTGTGACCAGTGTAAGATAGCTAATATCTTCCAAATTATTTTATTACTTTAAGAGTTATTATTTATTTATAATTTTTACCCCAGGTTATTCTAACATTTAGGGAATGTCATGCCACTTACAAGTCTTTCAACCTTTTTCCAACAAAATCGGAGTCCAACAAAAAAAACAAAAGTAAATGTGTTTTAGCATATCAGGAGTTATTTTCTCACGGATGAATCTGGAGGGCATTATGCTGAGTGAAATAAGTGAACCACGAAAGGACAAATATTGTATGTTACCGCCACTGTAAAAACTCGCGGAAACGTTTACACACAAAAAGAAAAGATTTTTGATGGTTACTAGGGAAGGGAGGGGTGGAGATGGAAAAACACTAAATAGGCAATAGGTAAGTCGTAACTTCGGTGAGGGGTAAGACAGTACACAATACTAGGGAAACCAGCCACAACTTGTACAAAGCAAGGTCATAGAAGCTCCACAGACACATCCAAACTTCCTGAGGGACTGAATTGCTGGGCTGAGGGCTGTGAGGACCATGGTCTCAGAGAACATCTAGCTCAATTGGCATAACATAGTTTTATAAAGAAAATGTTCTACACTCTATACTTTGGTGAGTAGCATTTGGGGTCTTAAAAGCCTATGAGTGGCCATCTAAGGTACTCCACTGGTCTCATCCCTTTGGGAGCAAGGGAGAGTGAAGAAAACTAAAGATACAAGAGAAAGATTAGTCCAAAAGACTAATGGACCACAACTACCACAGCCTCCACCATACTGAGTCCAGTACAACTAGATGATGCCTGGCTATCACCACTGACTGCTGTGACAGGAATCACAACAGAGGGTCCCAGACAGAGCTGGAGAAAAAATGTAGAATAAAGTTCTAACTCACACACACACAAAAAAAACCAGACTTAACTTGCCTGACAGAGACTGGAGAAACCCCAAGAGTATGGCTCCCAGACACCCTATTAGCTCAGTAATGAAGTCATTCCTGAAGTTCACCCTTCAGCCAAAGATTAGACAAGCCCATAAAACAAAAGGAGACTAAAGGGGCACACCAGCCCAGGGGCAAGGACTAGAAGGCAGGAGGGGACAGGAAAGCTGGTAATGGGGAACCCAAGGTTGAGAAGGGAGAGTGTTGACATGTTGTGGGGTTGTTAAACAATGTTATGAAACCATATGGGTCCTAACTATTTAATGAGAAACTCATTTATTCTGTAAATCTTCATCTAAAGTACAATTTAAAAAAAGTTGTTTTCTTTAAACAGATAACTTTCACAAAATAATCCGATGTGCACAAAAACATAAGATATCTTTTTTAAATGTTCAGGAAAACAGTTATATTTTAATTCAGTGCAGCCCCCCCTCAGCAGACTTTTAATCTTGATTGAACATTTGAACATATGTTTTCTTTTGTTGTTTGATATTCCACGGGGGGGAAAAAACTTTTTTTTTTTTAATGATTGGGTAAAGTTGAGTTTTAAGGAATTTTCTCATAAGGTGAAGTTGATCATCAAAGTCACTAAATAATGATTATCATTAAATAATGATAATAAGGATACCCTTGGTTTTTTATGACCAGAAATCCTGGATGTTCATCCCAGATAACTTAGGCCTGCAGTTGACACTCATTTCATTTATAGGCGTGCCTTTTAATCAGCATAGGCTTCTTTTGATTTTCCTGTTTCCCCTGCGTGGAAAATGCAGGGATTCCCCCCTCATCCTCTGTTGGTCCTGACCGTAAGTATGAGTGGTAGGGTACAGAATAATCACTAAAACAAATGGAGCGATAATAATAGGGAAGATGTTTGGAGCCCAAGTGCTGATCTTGTTCCCCCAATTCCTATGATGAACCCGACATGAAAACTAAGTGGCTATGAAAGCTAACATAGTGAAACTTGCAGGGATAGCCGGTGTGACTCTGCCATGGCCGCTCTTCTACTGCTGAGCTGGCCACTTTCTCTCTCAGGAAAACATCATCTATCTCTGGGAATCCATCATCCGCCTGTCTAAGAAAGGAATAAATAGTGATACAGCTGGGAAACAAAAGGGAAAGAACACCTTAAAAATAATGTGTATGGAATTTTTCAGAAGAATGCAACTTTTGATTCTCATTAGCAGGTTTACATTGGACATGATTAGCCCCTATTTTGAATTTTCTATCAATTTTTTTCTTCTGTAGCTCAAGGGTTAAAAATAAGAAAATATTTAAAACATGACGTTATCTAACAAGGTGAGAAGCAGTCCATTTGCTCTATAGGGAAAACTCTGGATATAGATTGACAAAAAAAAAAACATTGACAAGGAGTCAGTTTCGACTCATAGCGACCCTCTAGGACTGTAGAACCCACAGGGTTTCCCAAAAGCAGCTGGTGTATTCAAACTGCCGACCTTTTGGTTAGCAGCTGAGCTCCTAACCACTGTGCCACTAGGGCTCCAAATACAGATCCGACTGTGCTCATACTGATCTATCTAACATAGCTTGCTTAGGTTAATTTTAGGAAACTATGTTTATGCTAGAACCATATAAAAAGAGTGTGTGTGTTTTTTTTCTTAGCATAATGTAAGAAGTAATTGATGCTTATTATCCATCTTAAATCTTGATATAATACCTACAATGAGTTTATAAAAGAATAAATACTTTGTTATGTTTCAAATAACAGTATGGTAAATTTGAACCATTCTCATTGGGCAGTGTTAGTGCTTTGAATAGCTTTGGGGAAAAAAAATCAATAAACAAACTCAGCTCTTATTTATTGTTCAATAAAATAAAAGTACTGGGGGGAAAAGTTTCAAATTATATATTTCATGACTATTTTATTAAATAATAATGAACTATATTATAATAATTTACAATTTGAGCTTAATATTAACAATCTTTGTTTATAGTTTACCATATACCACTTCTACTCAGTCATTTTATCTTTATAACCAGCATGCTAGTTAGATGGGGCAGATGTTATTATCCTTATGAATGGAGAATAAAGTAACATGCCAGTAGGACACAAAAGATCTTGAGACCTATTATTCCCATTACATGTGACTACTGTCCTCATATTTATTGTGTTTAAATGTTTATTTTTCTGCAATCCATGGCGGGAAATAGAATGTGAAGTGTAATTAATAACATACAAATTAGGAAGAGGAATGTTTCACCTACCAAAAAAATCAAAGCAGTTTCCAGCCTTAAAAATAAATACAATAAATACAATTAATCGCATGTAACAGTAAAAGGAAGAAAAAGATCAAATAATTATCTCAACAGGTAAAGAAAAAGCCTCTGGTGAAATTCAAAAGACATTCATGATAACTCTCAGCCAATTAAAAACAGAAATTGTATTAAGAACTTGCTCAATATAATGAAAGATAGCTTAAAAGCTGTCATTATTTAAAGCAAACATTTTGTACATAGAAAATCCAAAGGACTACAGATAAACTACTAGGAATAGTAAGTGAACTTGGGAAAGTTAATCAGCTTAAAATAAACAAAAATCTAATAAATTTCTACACACTAGGAATAGTAAGTGAACTTGGGAAAGTTAATCAGCTTAAAATAAACAAAAATCTAATAAATTTCTACACACTAGCCACAAATAATTAGAAAATAAAATTTTAAATTTTAAGAAGGGAAACTATTTATAATAGAATACCTACACATCAAAATGCCTATGGAACGTATCTAACAAAGATGTGTAAGTCTTCGCAGAAAAACCAAAAGGCGTCACTGAGAGAAATCAAAGAAGTTCTAAACAATAGAATGATCTACCAAGTTTGTGAATTGAAAATTTGATATTATAAAGATGTGAATACTCCCAAGTCGATTTATAGAAGTAATGGGATCCTAATAAAAACTCAAACAGAATTCTTGGAAATTGATGCATTCATTCTAAAACGTGTAAAGAAACACAAACAGCCAAGTATTGTGAAAACAAAATAGGACAAAGTTGGAGAACTTATACTGGCAGGTGTCTAGACTTAGTACGAAGCTACAGTATTTAAAATGGTGCAGCACTGGTGCAAGGACAAATAAGAGACAAGAAAGACAAAATACAGATTTTAGAAACGTACCCAAATGTAAACATGGCCTCCTGGTTTACAAGAAAATGATACCAAAATACAGTGTAAAAGGATGTAGTAGATGACAAATGGAGTCAGTAGGTGGTGTAAATGGTTAACATGCTTGGGTGCTCACTGAAAAGTTGGAGGTTCAAATCCGTCCAAAGGCTCCTCAAAAGAAAGGGCTGACAATCTACTTCTAAAGATTAGCCATTGAAAACTCTGTGGGGCACAGTTCTACTCTGACACACATGGGTTTGCCATGGGTCAGAATCCACTCAATGGCAACTGGTAGATGACAGATAGCACTGAATCAATAAATTACATATACTCAATTGGATATCTAAATTCCTTCTACTTCACATCTGCAAAAACCAATTCCACCTATATTATAGATCTGAATGTGAAAGTTAAAGAAAGCTTTTAGATAAAAACATATGAGAATATCTGCTTCATTTCGAGATTGCCAGAGATGTTTTAAACAGGGCACAAGTATTAACTATGAAAGAAAAAGTTCATAAGCTCTTTTAAAATTAAGAGCATCTATTCATCAAGAGACATCGTTAAGAGAACAAAAAGACCAGCCACAGGACAGGAAAAAAAAAAAAAACTTGTAATACATATACCCTGCAAAGTACCCTCATTAATATCAAAATAGTAAAACAAAAACAGACAACTTATTACGAAAAATTGGCAAATTGCTTGAAAATCATTTCACAAATGGTGCTATCCAATGTCCAATAAGCATATAAAATGGCACTGAATGTGATCAGAGAAATGCAAACTAAAGCTATGATGGCATATCTCTGCACACTTTTCTAAATGGCTAAAATTTTAAAATGTAGGAAAGAATATTCAACAAGAAAGAATGCTCAAACATTTCAGAAGGGAAGGTAACTTGGTACCATTTTGTAAATGTTGACACTGCCTACTAGAGCTGAACATGCACATATGTGATAAACCAGTAATTCAACTTCTAGATACAAAGAAATAGTGTACATGTGCACCAAAATATGTTAATGTTTTGAACAGAGTGTTAATAGCAGCCTTATTCACACACACACACACACAAAAACACACAAAATTCAAAGCCATCAATTCTGACTCATAACAACCCCATGGGGTTGCCAAAGCTGTAAATCTCTACTGAAGCCGACTGCCAGGAAGCCGACTGCCACATCTTTCTCCTGCAGAGCCACGGGTGGTCTCGAACCACCGACCTTTTGGTTAGCAGTTGATGCCTTTAATTATTGCACCACAAGGGCTCTTTAGTCACAATAGCTCCTTAAAATAACCCATCAACAGTTGTTGTTCATTGCTGTGGGGTTGGCCCCTGACCCATAGCAACCCCATGTGTCACAGAATAGGATTGCTCCATAGGGTTTTCTTGGCTATAATCTTTACAGAAGTGGTTCGCCAGGACTTTTTCCCTTGGAGCAACTGGGCGCATTCAGATTGGCAGCCTTTAGGTTAGCAAATCACTTTTGCTACTCAGGCTTCTATTTATCAATAGAAACGTGATAAATTGTAGTTTCTTCATACAATAGAATAACATATAGCAATGATTATAAATGAATTGTTTCCATATAATTTCACTGACTTAATATTAAGTAAAAGACGACAGACTCAAAAGAACACATACCATGGGATTATAAGACCACATGACTATTCAAAGATCAAACACAAGCAAAACTGGGAGTTGGTGGCAGGGGTGTGTGGTTTGTTACGACCTGGGAATAGGCATGAGGGAAGCTTCTGGGGCAATGGTAGTGTCGCGGATTGAACTATGTTCCTCAAAAATATATGTCAACTTGGCTAGGACATGATTCACCATATTGTATGGTTGTCCAGCATTTTGTGCTCTGATGTTATTTTCCTCTGTGTTGTAAATCCCAATCTCTGCCTGTGGTTAATGAGGCAAGATTAGGTTTTATTAAAGAGTATTAGGGTGGGGTACAACACCCTTACTCAGGCCACAACCCTAGTCAAATGTAAGGAGATTTCCCTGGGGTGTGGTGTCCATCACCTTTTATCTTACACGAGTAAAAAGGAAGGAGAACAGAGCATAGAGAGGGGGACCGCATTACCACCAAAGAAGAAGAACCAGGATTGGAGTATGTCCTTCAGACCCAGAGTCTCTGCGCTGGAAATTTCCCAGACCCGATGAAGATTGATGACAAAGACCTTCCCCCTGAGCCGACGGAGAAAGAAAGCCTTCCCCTGGAGCCTGTGCCCTGAATTCGGAATTCTAGCCCCCTTTAAGTGTGAGAGAATAAATTTCTTTTTGTTAAAGCCATCCACTTGTGGTATTTCTGCTATAGCAGCACTAGGTAACTAAGACAGGCAGTTGTCTGTATTTTCATCTAAATGCACGTAGGTGTATTATTTATAAAAAACTATGGTGTTGCAGCGATTAAGGGTTGTCAGTTCAAAGTCACCAGCTGCTCCTTGGACACCCTATGCGGCAGTTCTACTCTGTCTTATAGAGCCGCCATGAGTTGGAATCGACTCAACCGCAACGGATTTGCTTTTTTGGTTTGGAAAATTAAGTATGTATGTTGTACCTCAATAGAAAAGTTTAAAAAATGAAATTATTATAAATTTTAAAGAATAATTTTTAAAAAACACATTCGCCACAGCATTTTATACAGAATATATACAAATTGCAAATATTTTGTGTTTTCTTTAAGGAAATAAAGGTGCATATTGGACATATTTCCTGGATTTGAAAGAGTAAAATAAAATTTCTTCAAACATAGTTTACTATTCAGTTGTTTGTGCAATTTTGACAAGTTTATTCTCCTTGTATTATGTATATATAGAAACCCAGCAATCTATCTGTTTATATGTATGCTTGTAACAGTTATTATTACTGAAAGTTTAAAAAATCATTCACCCAACAATTTCCTAGCCTGTCAGAAGCTATAATGTGGGTATTGTATCAATTGCCATACTTGACTCTTACTTGTAGCAACTACCTCTGGCTGCCACTTTAATGAAGAACGAGCACGTTACTCTGCCATTACCACACAACTGACGGCTCAGAAATAAATGTGCAGAACAGACCCCAGAGAAGCCACAGAAGGCAAAAGCAAGGCTTTGGCAGCAGGCAGGGATGTTCTGTTAATTTGCTCTTTTTTGTTTTGTTTGTTTTCATAATTTCCTTAGTACAAATAATGTCTCTAACATTAATTTTTTAATTCTAGGTGGAATTCTTACCAACTCAAACAGAACTTTTCAAAAATTACAAATGCTTTTCTCAAAACCACTTGCCTAGTCAACTAATCAGCAAACAGGTTAATCATTTGAAAGTTATTAACTAGAGAGATTTTGTACTTAACAGATTAGGAAGTTCATAACATACTTCTTAAGTTTATATTTAATCATAGTGTAGAAACATGGGACTGTCAACATTTTCTCACTTTTTAAAAAACAGACCTTTAAAATATAATCAGGATATTATCACGTGAACAAATAAACTTGCGTCAAAGTAGAGATGGTGGTTGACTCTACCGGTAACAGTTAACATAAACAGAAATTTAGTTAGGCGATCAGGGCAGAGTCTATATCGTGTTACAATTGGTTTTACAGTGGTTTCTGGCATGCTGTAAGTCACTTCAAGAACAATTAGTAAGTCAAAACTACATACAAAATAAATGAATCATTTATTGAATAGTTTTTTAAAAATGTATTAATACATTTTTTGAGAAGAAGGTGCCATGCTTGAATTTCCACCATGAAATTGTCAGTTCCTATGCGATATCTTATGAATTTTTATATATCTAGTATCAACTCTACCTGGGTCAATATTAGTTTTATATTGCTGCCATAACAAATTATCACAAAATTAGAGGCTTAAAACAGCACAGAGTTATTTTCTTAGGGTACTTTCAGAAGTCTGACACAAGTCTGGCTGAGTTAAAAATCAAGCTGTTGGAAGGGCTATGTGCCTTTCCTGAGGCTCTAGGGAAGCCTCTGTTTCCTTACTTATTTAGGTTGTGGGCAGATTTCAATTCCTTGCTGTTGGTTAAACAACTAGGCCCCTGTTTTCTTGCGGGCTTTCAGCTGAGGGCCATCCTGAGCTTCTAGAAGCTGCCTGCATTCCTTGACTCTCGCTCCCCTTCCTTTGTTTTCAAAGTCAGTAAAGAGTGAGGGTAGGGGGTGAGCAGGAGGTGGGAGTGCTCCAGTCACTCTCAGGCTTTAAATCTCTCCTGAGTCAAATCTCTCCTATAGGTTCCCATGAAGCTCTAAACTTCAGCTGGGAAAGACTCTCTACTTCTAAGCACTCATGTGATTAGATGGTCCAACTCAGATATTCCAGACAAATCCCCTCATCTCATAATCTGTAACTTTAATTACATCTTCAAAGCTCCTTTTGCAATGTAAATTAACATAGTCACAGGTTCCCAGGCTTAGGGCTCAGAGTCATCCATTGAGAACCCCCAAGAACACACCTTCAAAAGGGCTAACTTGATCATTAAATAGATGGTCTACATAGACTTCAGATAGATTCCATGAATCCTCTAATTCATAATCAAGCTTTTAAGAGTTGCTCAATTTGGGTAGGTCTAAATTTCAGGGCCTGACTGCATGTGAACAGGTTTTTACGTGAAGGCTGATTTCAGGCCCATCATTACTCCGAGATTACAGAAAGGTAAAAATTCGGTGACACTGAAGATTTCTGGAGTGGATGTTACATTTAATGTTAGGGAGCTGGCTTTTCTTCCTCCCTCCATTTCTTCTTCCCTCCCTCTCACTTTCTTTTTTTGGAAAAATTGAAAGAGAAGGGTGTCATGGATTAAATTTTGTGCCGCCAAAATATGTGTCAATTTGACTAGGCCGTGTTTCCCAGTATTGTGTGGTTGTCCACCGTGTCGTGGTCTGATGTGATTATCCCACGTGTTGTAAATCCTAACATCTATGATGTCAAGGAGGCAGAATTGGAGGCAGTTATGCTAATGAGGCAGGACTCAAGCTACAGGATTGAGTTGTACCTTGAGTCAGTCTCTTTTGAGATACTGAAAAGAGAAGCCAACAGAGAGGGACCTCATGCCACCGGGAGAGAAGTGCCGGAGTGGAGTATGTCATTTCGATCTGGGGTTCCTGTGCTGAGAAGCTCCTAGACTAGGGAAAGATTAATGATGGGGACCTTCCCCCAGGACTGACAGAGGGAGAAGGCCTTCCCCTGGAGCTGCCACCCTGATTTCGGACTTCTGGCCTCCTAGATTGTGAGAGAACAAATTCCTGTTTGATAAAGCCATCCACTTGTGGTATTTCTGTTGTAGCAGCACTAGGTTACTAAGACAGGAAGGGAATAGCATCTGTGATGACCTAGGACACAGAAAGGGTGGATGGTCTGAAACTGAGTAGCACTGCCTCTCTCATTTGAAGACAGCGCAGTATCTATTTTTTCAGTTTGAGATATATATTGCTTTTTCATATTTAACTTATTAGCATATGCAGGAAGTTTATGATTTTTTTTTCAAAAATATTTGGAATCAAATCATTTGAATGCACTTTCGTATTCTTATTTACTATTTCAGTTTTCTTAAAGTGTTCATATTCACCTGCAACCATGAAGATCTTTGGTAATTTTTAAAAATCAACTATAGTTATTTCATGTGAAACTGTCTTACTATTTTTTTTTTAATTTTAATCTCCCGAGTTGTGAGAACACAGCTTAGCAAAGTGTATAAAGGCAGCAAAGCAGGCAGTTTAGATTTCTGTTAGTCTTCCAAGGAAAACCTACAAGTAAACTGGAATAGAACACAGAGAGATTATACAGTGAAATGCTTTTGCAAACTAGGATTTAAAGAACTGGAAACCTTATTATTTTTCTCAGTCAAAATGTAAATGGATAGATTCCTATGTTTTTAGGTTGCAAAAATGAATTGTGAAATGTTTCTCTACAGAAAAAAAAAACACAGATAAAATACCAGCCATGTATATTACTCTGAAAAATCCACTTATTTAATAGTGCTATTGGACTAAAGTAGATACTTAAAAAAAAATAAAAATCATCAGTGTTAAATCCACTCATTTCCATTGTGCACGCATCCCTGTGTTCAAGCAGGCATAAGTATTATGCAATTTCAATCATCTATTCACTCATTCAGTAATGTTTACCAAGAACCTACTACGTACCAAGCACTGGGGCAAAAATTAGTAAGACACAAAATGGGGAGCTTAGTACAAATATTAACTATTATAAAACATGGTGGTTGCAGAGACAAAGATATACATAATGCAGTATTATAGTACTGAGTGATTTAGAGCTACGGCTGCTAACCAAAAGGTCAGCAGTTCAAATCCACCAGCCACTCCTTGGAAACCCTATAGGGCAGTTCTACTCTGTCCTATAGGGTTGCTATGAGTCGGAATTGACTGATGGCAACGGGTTTGGTTTTTTTGTTGTTTGATTATTGCCTCATCCAGTGCTAGTCTCCCACGAAAACCTGAGAATGCTAATCTTAACACATTTCACCACATACCAATACTACCAAGCAGTATTTACTCTCAATCAATTAGGAATCACTTCCCAATAACAAATACCTTATAAACACCAGTTTTGTTGCTTTTGTGTCCTGCATCCGTCCTAGAGAGATCCCTGTTTGCTCTTCCTTTTTTGACTCTCTGGTTCTCCATATGTGTCAATATGTTAAAAAATATAAAAATACTATTTATATGCATCTGTGTGTGCATAAGAATACAACTGCCTTTATTAATCATTGAACTCTATTTACTTTTGCAAACTTATTACACTAACACTCTCGTAGTCCCCTGCTGGGCTGAAATAGCACATTGACAGAGAAGTATAAAACGTCTTTAAGCAGCCTCTCCCAGTAAACCAATAGTTTTTCAGTTTCATAAGTTGTTACTACCACTATTCAAATTAACATCTGGCCAACATCAAAAAGAAGACAACCATATATTGTATAATATGTGCCTCCTTCTCTACTCCTTTCACTTCTTCCATTAGATTTTCATGAACTCCTATTTTGCAGAAAAATATAAACGGGTCATTCAAACTTCCCAAACTTTTTTTTTTTTTTTTAACTCTTCGACACCACACTTCTATTTCTATACCATAAAGGGAGAAGAAAGAAATGACTTGGAAAGAGTAGGGAGTTGAGGAAATGATGAGAAAAGAACACAATGTCTTCAGAAGGGAAGTGTGATAAAAGGACCTTAGACAGTTAAATGGTTCATGCTTGGCAAAGATAGTAAGGAGGAAGACAAAGGAAAGAAAGAAGTTGAAGGAAAGCAAAGATTAGAAGAGGAAAAAAAGGTATAGAGGTAAATAACCATGAATTTGATAAAAATACTAATGTATTTCTTAAAGCCTCCATTTATTCTGGCCTTGGCTAGTTTTTGATAGGCTGGATAAATCTCATGGTAGTGGCCCATGGGAACGTGTCATTGCAGCCTTTGTTTCTAGAGTTGTTTTGTATTTGGTCTACATTACTAGGGGCTGAAGAGACCTGGTTGCACAGTGGTTAAAGTACTTGGCTGCTAACTGAAAAGTCAGTGGTTCAAACCCAGCAGCCACCCTGTAGGAGAAAGATGTGGCCATCTGCTTTCATAAAGATTTACAGCCTCGTCAAAATGGATCCAAGACCTAAATATAAAGTCTAAAATGATAAAGTTCATGGAAGAAAAAATAGGAACAATGCTAGGAGCCCAATACATGGCATAAACAGTATACAAAACATTACTAGAACTGAAAAAACAGCAAAAGAGAAACTAGATAACTGGGGGCTCCTAAAAGTCAAACATCTATGCTCATCCAAAGACTCCACCAAAAGAGTAAAAAGATTACCTACAGATTGGGAAAAAGTTTTTAGCTATGACATCTCTGATCTAAAATATACGTGTTACTGCAAAAACTTGACAACAAAAAGACAAATAACCCAATTAAACAATGGGCAAATGATATGAACAGGCACTTCACTAAAGAAGACATTCAGGTAGCTAACAGATACACGAGGAAATGCTCACGATCATTAGCCATTAGAGAAATGCAGATCAAAACTGCAATGAGATTCCATCTCACTCCAACAAGGCCGGCATTAATCCAAAAAACATAGAATAATAAATGTTGGAGAGGCTGTGGAGAGACTGGAACATTACTTATACACTGCTGGTGGGAATGTAATATGGTACAACCACTTTGGAAATCGATTTGGTGATTCCTTAAAAAGCTAGAAATAGAGCTACCATATGATCCAGCAATCCGACTCCTTGGCATATATCCTAGAGAAATAAGAGCTGTCACACGAACAGATATATGCACACCCATGTTCATTGCAGCACTGTTTACAACAGCAAAAAGATGGAAGCAACCAAGGTGCCCATCAATGGATGAATGGATAAATAAATTATGGTATGTTCACACTATAGAATACTACTCATTGATAAAGAACAAAGATGAGCCTGTGAAACATTTCATAACATGGAGGAATCTTGAAGGCATTATGCTGAGTGAAATTAGTCAGTTGCAAAAGGACAAATATTGTATGAGACCACTATTAAAATAACTCAAGAAATAGTTTAAACAGAGAAGAAAATATTGTTTGATGGTTATGAGAGGGGGGAGAGAGAGAGGCAGGGAGAGGGCGATTCACTAATTAGATAGTAGACAAAAACTAATTTAGGCGAAGGGATGGACAACACACAATACAGGCAAGGTCAGCACAACTGGACTAAACCAAAAGCAAAGAAGTTTCCTGAATAAACTAAACACTTCGAAGGCCAGAGTAGCAGGGGTGGGGGTTTGAGGATCATGGTTTCAGGGGACATCGAGGTCAATTGGCATAATAAAAACTAGTAAGAAAACATTCTGCATACCATTTTGGAGAGCGGCGTCTGGAGTCTTAAATGCTAGCAAACATTCATCTAAGATGCAACAATTGGTCTCAACCCACCTGGAGCAAATGAGAATGAAGATCACGAAAGATACAAGGTAAGTATAAGCCCAAGAGACAGAAAGGGCCAAATAGACCAGAGACTACATCAGCCTAAGACCAGAAGAACTAGATGGTGTCCAGCTACAACCGATGACTGCCACAACAGGGAGCAAAACAGAGAATCCCTGAAGGAACAGGAGAGCAGTGGGATGCAAACCCCAAATTCTAATAAAAAGACCAGACATAATGGTCTGACTGAGACCAGAGGGATCCTGGAGGTCATGGTCCCCAGGCCTTTTGTTATCCCAAGACAGGAACCATTCTCAAACCCAACTCTTCAGATGGGGATTGGACTGGACTACAAGACAGAAAATGATACTGGTGAGGAGTGGGCTTCTTGGATCAAGTGGATGCATGAGACTATCTGGGCAGCTCCTGTCTAGAGGGGAGATGTGAGGGCCGAGGGGGACAGAAGCTGGCCGAATGGACATGGAAACAGAGGGTGGAGTGAAGGAGTGTACTGCCTCATTGTGGGGAGAGCAACTAGGAGTTTATAAAAAGCAAAGTGTATATAAGGTTTTGTATGAGAGACTGGCTTGATTTGTAAACTTTCACTTAAAGCACAATAAAAAAAAAAAAAAAACTTTACAGCCTTGGAAACCCTATGGGCAGCTCTATTTGGATAACCCATGAGGTTTTACTCTGTCCTATAGGGTCACTCTCTGTCTGAATCAACTCAACGGCAATAGATTTTTTTGTTTGTTTACTAGGTGCTTTTAGTAAGCCCCTGGAAAAAACATAAAGAACTAGAAAGCCATCCACCTAAGCATTATAAGGGAGAACAGCATCATTGCTGACTTTATAAAACATAACTGACCAGTTGCCATTGAGTCAAATCCAACTCATATCATGGTGACCTTCTGTGTGTCAGAGGAAAGCTGTACTTCATAGGGTTTTCAATGACTGATTTTTTTGGAAGTACCAGGTTATTTTTACACAAATAACCCAGACCTTCTGTATTTGTTTGCCAACTGCACCCTCACAGGCGAGTGAGCAGTTGGCAAACAAATACAGAAGGTGATGGTTATTTGTGTAAAAAACAGTGGATCACCAGATCCTTCTTCTGAGGCACCTATCAGTGGACTTTAACTGCCAACCTTTCAGTTAGTAGCCAAGTGCATTAACTGTTTGCCCCACCTCAGGACTTACATATCCTCAAAATGTTAACTTTTAAATTTATTTCATTCCCCTCCCCCTTATCATTCTGTTTCCATCTTATCCAATCAAGATCTATCCATGTTGCTGGAAGCTCCATAGACACATCCAAACTCCCTGAGGGATCGAATTACTGGGATGGAAGCTGTGGGAACCATGGTCTCAGGGAACATCTAGCTCAATTGGCATAACATAGTTTATAAAGAAAATGTTCTACCTTCTACTTTGGTGAGTAGTATCTGGGATCTTAAAAGCTTCTAAGTGGCTATCTAAGATACCCCACTACTCTCACCCCTTCAGGAGCAAGGGAGAATGAGGAAAACTAAAGATAGAAGGGAAAGATTAGTCCAAAGGACTAATGGACCACAACTACCACAACCTCCACCAGACTGAGTCCAGTACAACTAGATGGTACCAGCTACCACCACTGACTGACAGGGATCCCAACAGAGGTCCTGGACAGAGATGGAGAAAATTGTAGAACAAAATTCTAACTCATGAAAAAAGATCAGATTTACTGGCCTGACTAAGACTGGAGAAACCTTGAGAGTATGGCCCCTGGACAACTTTTAGCTCAGTAATGAAGTCACTCCTGAGGTTCACCCTTCAGCCAAAGGTTAGACAGGCCCATAAAACAAAACAAGACTAAAGGAGCACACCAGCCTAGGGGCAAAGGCTAGAAGGAAAGAGGGGACTGGACTGCTGGAAATAGGAAACCCAAGGTCCAGAAGGGAGAGTGTTGATATGTCCTGGGGTTGTTAACCAAATGTCATAAAACAATATGTGTACTAACTGTTTAATAAGAAGCTAGTTTGTTCTGTAAACCTTCATCTAAACTACAATAAAATAAATAATAAATAAAAATACTTTATTGGACTGCAAATTATTTACTGTGCCTTTCATACTTTGCACTTCGGTGACAATAGGCCTAATGTCTTCTGCATTACCATGGAAAAGATACTGAGGCATATATGTGTATATACATATATTTTTATATATGTGTATATATGTATGCATATAAAACCAAAACCAAACCCTCTGCCATCGAGTCGATTCCAACTCATAGTGACCCTATAGTACAGGGTAGAACTGCCCCATAGAGTTTCCAAGGAGTGCCGGGCGGATTTGAACTGCTGACCTCTTGGTTTGCAGCCCTAGCACTTAACCACTAAGCCACCAGGGCTTCCATACATGCATATATATACATGTATATATGTATATATATGCATATATACATATATTTTTTCATTTCAAAAGACTCTTTTCTCTGTGGGCATCCAGTTTATTTTGAAGGTTGAATGTAATCCTCTAGTACATTAAAAAATTAGGACATTCACAAATATCAGTCTGGATTCTTAAGATTCATGTACAAGATTAGGAAGAGGTGGGCCCCATAAAGGGTATTGGGCTGAAATCAGAGGGGGACTCCAGCCTTAATATGCTGCTGCCTTCATATGGAAGGAACCTTGGTCTTGTACCAAATTTTTAACCCCATCTCTGAACTGTGAGAATGACAGTGGTTATGAAGAGGAGTTATAATTTTCTACTTCATGCCCCTCTCAATTATTCGTATATGTAATATAACCAGAATGCATTATTTTACAACAAAAAGAATTTTTAGAAGAAATTTTAAATTCTGATACAACATGGATGTGACCATGAAAATGGCATTACATTGGAAATATTTTTAAAGTAGAACATTTATGAAACAACAGATTTTAATTTTTAGAATAGTTTACTTATTTTACCCCACATATATAGCCTGGAAACTGTTAGATCAGTTTCTCTCTCATTTCTAATGAACTTTCTAGGTACTATTCTTATACTTTCTTCATTTATGTAGCACATTATTACTTTATGATAAACCTAGTTGATAATTCCTTAACTCTTTTTGCTGATGACCTTTTAAAGCTGCATAATTAGAATCAGTTCCGGTTATTGTATTGGAATCTGTATCCCATGGGCCAACAAGGCAGCACATTATTTCTCTGCATCACCCACTCGATGTGCAGTGCCATCAGCACAAAGATATTATTCTTTGTAATTACATAAAGAAAGGGTCTGTTTAGTGTTAACTGACCTTTCTGTGACTGATCAGCCTTTGCCGCCAGTGAAGTAGAAATGTATGTCATTAAAATGTGAGTAAATAGGAAACCTTTCTAAATCCTAAACTATTCAAATCAGGGGGTGTGCATGAAGAGGAAATTGTTGTTAAGGCTTTCACATGATACAGTGAAAAGAGTAGCAGATTTTTTAAAATATGTTTTAAAATATTGGCAAATTGAAATGTAATTAAATTATAATAATGCATAGAAATGTTTGACAAGGAAATAACATAGAAATGTTTAACAAGGAAATAACATAAGATGTGTTTCTATTTAACAATCTTCAACAATACTAGAGGAAAGCTATGAAACTCAAAAATATAGTTAGGGCTAAAATTACACGTTTATTTTAAAATAAGTTTAAGAGACTTATATCACTGCGACAGTCACTTACTGAGAATATGCCCTATGTCAGGGATTATTCTAAGACATCACATATTTTAATGTAACCATTTAAGTCAGGTATTTTAAATTGGAGAAATCCCCTGGAAATACAGATTAGGTGACACTGAGTTTTACTCTTTTTCTCATTGTGTAATTTGTTTCTTTGGCTACAACAAATGCTTTGATTGGATATGATTTACTGGAAAAAAAGGATCAAGTAGAAATTTAATAGCTAATGTAAGTGGCATTTGTACATGCCACTTGAGTAGATATCCCTTTCAAGATCCAATTATTTTTGCTTCTAATTTTTTGTTGCTGTAATATTTTTTCATTAATAGAGTGCATGCTGAATCATTGAGAGTGTCAGAATTTTTGGTAGGTAATATGGATTTTGTTTCTTGCCTCATACTGCCAATCCTACCCTTAGTGTCCAGAGGGACATGTGTGTCCCCAAATAATTTTTATCAAAGTTCATATTTTCCTACCAAAAATTCAGTGATTCAGCACCACTCGTACAATACCCTATAAAAAGAGTAATATGCAACACACAACAGCTTCTTCTGTTTCAGACAGTTATACAGCGTCTGCCTGCTGGCAGCACCCACTCTCAGTGGGAAAGCAACTTCCCAGTAAACCCCTGAGGCGAAAAATGTATGTGGGAGATATGTGTCCCATGGGTCACGAAAGGGGTGTAGGAGGCATACTACAGTCAACGTGGAGGTAAAAGTTCCATTTCTTGACCGCAGACTCCCATTAATTAGATGTATTTTAATATTTATTGCTGAGCTAGGTTTTCACTGCTGAGAATATATGCAAAGCCTCATATACGGAAATATTTTCAGAACTCTGTTACAAAACTGACATCTCCTTGAAATTTAGCTCATCACTTTAACGGGAACTGAGCTCTCATGAAAACACTATCATTGGCAGGATTTATCTTTTATCCTTCTTCATGTATATATAATGTATTACAATACATTATAATATAGTCGGCTTTGAGATTTTCTCAATTCCATAGATTTCAAGCTCCTCCTTACCTGAAATTGCGTAATTTTTCATGCTGATATCAGTAATGCTTTGTCAAATATGCAGAATGAGCAGAGACAAAAAAAAAAAAAGAAGCAGCAGCAGAGTTAATGCTAAGTATTCATAAATTCTCATTGGATATCTTTTGAATTCTAACAGCCAATACCATAGCAGCCATTGGTAAACTGTATGAGTAAATGAACATCACAGCTAGATTTGTAGCCTCATCAGTTCTACTCTGACCTATAGGGTTGCTATGAATGGGAATCAGCTCAACGGCAATGGGTTTAGTTTTTTTGGTTTCATCAGGGAGTTAAGATTAAGTGTCCTATGTGTGGTGTAGTCGTATATACGGATGCCGGGGTGAGGTGTCCAAAGAGAGTATTCCCCTGGACTCTTTGAAGAGGACAATCTTTCATCCCAGAGGGCCTTAAAGGTGCTGTTTGGTCTCTCACAGTGTTCTCCATAGTGCTTTATGTATACTAGCTGTTCAGTAAGTATTTGTGAATAAATGAGTGAATAGAGAACATTTTGCCAAGGACAATAATATGTAAAGTTTGGAGCATGTTAACAACTTCGATGCAGAGAACTGATTTGTTCATTTAAAAATCAGGAATATTCTTTTAAGACTAATTATCAGAGAATCCACTCTGGACAAGAGGCTGGTTCCCATGGCAGCACAGACAAGGAAGTGAATCCTGGGAAAGTTAACTGTTTTAACTTTCAAACAGTTATTTCAAACAGTTATTTGGTCCTCTGAGGCTCGAGGATATCGGCGCATATTCTTACAGACTCGCTTCTTGGAGACACTGGGGAGAATGCTTGCTTTCCGTAATAACTGGTGTATAGATTTTAAGTAAGCAACAATGTGATGATGCATCTATGCACTCAGTAGGTGATGCACCCAATAAGTATACTGTTTTCTCCATGTCCACCATATTGTGAGAGAATTGGCATGTATGTCAAACATTTGTGTCCACCACACTAATGCCCATAAATCAATGGGAGTGATTTTGAGACAACAGCTTTCAAGATCCCCCATGTCTTGTTTTTTTCTCAAGTTTGTTCCCTCCCCATCGTAAGCAGTCTTAATGCTGATGCCTGCTTTAATGACATCAAAGCATCACTGCATGAAAAAGTACCAATACAATGCCCTAAGCTGGCAGAGATGCATTAAAGGCACATGTGAGGACGGTGGGGATTTAATGGTATAGTATTGACGATGCAGGGCATGGGCATGTGTACAGAATTACATGTTACTGAGATGTTAGTGCTTGGAACTAAACAGTCTTTACAGTGCCATCTATCAGTAGTATACCAAATATGTGAGTACATTTCATTGTTTATGGAATTAGTAATATTTTAAGGTTAGCAACATAACAGAAAATTTAACATCACCTCTGAAAGTCTATCTCACAAGTCATAAAAAAAATCTCACAAGTCATAGGTAATAATAATCTGAGTTCTAAAAGTGAAAAGAAAATATTTCTCTTGGCTCTGACTTTTCCAAGTTTTGTTCAAATATCTACTGACCTATGTGCCAGGGCAGCTTTGATCTCTGCCAAATAAATGGCTCTTCTAAATTTCAAGTCACTGATTTTTTCTTTTATGAAGCTTTTTCTGACCTTGCTTCCCTATTCTGCACAATCTACTCCACTGTGCCCTGAATAGACTAGCTGACACTTCTACCTTCTCCCAGAGTACACTGTAATCACTGTGGACAGAGTCATCTTAGCTTTATCTTTATCCCCAGGTTAACAATAGAGTTGGACCTATAGAGTAAATTTACTGAGGGTTTCCTAACAAGTGAACGAATAACCAAATGAATGAAAAGCCACACATGAGGATGCTCTGAAGTAAAAACTATCAGTAAATACCAGCAATTTAACCTTTTTTTTTTTTTTTCCTGGTGCTTTGGCACGAGGTCAGTTCTTTCCAACCATGGGACTAAACTCTGTAAGAATGTGAGTATGGCAGTAACAGTCAGCAGAGCCCTGGAAAGATGCAAGAATGGAAGGAGTTGTCTGCAGTTAACTATTAAAAACCAAGAATCAGAAGATGACAGGCAGATCATCAGAAAAAATGACCTAAGACATATAATTATAACTGTCTTAGCAATAGATAATAGATAATTACATCAGGGCAGGAGAGGTAAAATTAGAACTGTGTCAAAAGATGACAACTCTCTTACAAAAAGTAATTGAAAGAAGATTGAACCTAGCTCCTCTGGCTGGAGAACTGGATCAAAATGTCTGTGTTAAGAGGAACTGGTGGTATAGATGACATATTACCATCAGTTTAGTCAAAGACACCATGACTAATTTATTAACAATAAGTTATTTGTAAATGTCTATGTAGGTTTTCTGTACACATAGGTACAGTACAAATATTTTAATTATAACCACCTCTCTAGAATGTGAATCAAGTTTTTTTCTCTTGTAATTGCCTTTTGCATTAGGCCCCTCTTAAAAACAAACAACAACAAAAACACAGCTCAAATGGATGTACGCTTTCTCCAGGGTAAGTGTCTCCACTAGCTGAACCTCCTGAGGCCGCAGTGGTAGCATACTCTGTTGCGTTAACCACAGTTCAGAATTGTACAGGCCTCAACTTTGAAGAGCCAGCATTAGGTCTTGCCAGTGAACACATCCGCGAAACTCAATACCGTTGAGTTGATTCCGGCTCATAGCAACTCTATAGGACAGGGTAGAGCTGCCCCATAGGGTTTCCAAAGAGTGGCTGGTGGATTCGAACTGCCAACCTTTTGGTTAGCAGCCAAGCTCTTAGCCACTGTGCCATCAGGCCTTATCAAATCATGGAATATGGACTCATGTAGATCAAAAAACACAGGTATCTGATTATGTATCACCAGGATGCCCATATATTGACTTAAAATGAAAAGTAGCTTCCAAACGGATCAGATTCTCATTTACTTTAGCATATCATTCTCTCTGTCAGCAAGCTGTGTGTTAGCCAGGTTATGATAAGACAGGTACTTGGTGGAGATGAACTCGGAACAAGGGAAGTTGGTTACTTGATTCGATTGTTTAATGTCGTTAGGTTTTATGAAGACAGCACTGCATAGTGTTTAAGAGTGCTGGCTCTTGTTTATGAAGGAAGTACATCCGATGATTAAGAGTGTGGAATCTGGAGTCAGTCCACCCAAGTGCAAAGCTCAGTTCATCCACTTACTAGTCACTTGCTCTAGTCACGTAACTACCCCAAAACTTCATGGCATAAAACAATTACTCCTGATGCTCATGATTCTATGTATCAGGAATTTGGGCAAGGCATAGCAGGGGTTGCTTGTCTCATTTCACTCTTTCTGGACCATCAGCTGGAAAGCTTGTGACTGTGGCTGTAATTGTCTGAAGTCTCATTCACTCAAACATCTGGCAGTTGATGCATGCTGTTGACCAAGACCTAAGCTTGGGCTGTTCACTGGAACACCTACATGTGGCCTCCATGTGACCTGGATTCCTCACAACATGGTAACTGGGTTTCAAAAGAGAAAACTAGGAAGAAGCTGTGTATATTTTTTATAAAGTATTCTGGCATGTCATTTAGCATAATTTCTGCCATATTACCCAGAGAAGCCATAAGTCTAACCAGGTTTGAGGGAAGAAGAAATAGACTCCACTTCTTGATAGGGAGTGGCAAGGATTAGGAAGAAGAGGTAAGGCTGAAGATTTACTGTTGCCATTTTTGGAAAGTACATTTTACCTCACCTCACTTTCTGTGCTTTGTCTTCTTTTTATCTGTAAAATGATAAAAATATAACACCTTCCAACAATTGCAATGAGGATTAAATCGGTAAATTCTGACTTCTTGGAACAGTTCCTGGTTGTAATGTCAGCTACTACTCTTACTCTAATTCTTATTAACATCCGACTACTATAGCCCAATGAAATCATTTCTAGACTCAGGTGGAATATCTCCCAGAACTAGAGAGTTCTAGTTTTGGGTCCCAGAGGAATCCTAACTGTTGGTAGGCATTGGCTATGTTTTTATCCTTGGCTTTTGGTTTTTGCTTTCATTGCTTACTACCTTCTTTTGGTGTGTCATATTATTTTTTTGACTATATTAATACCTTACGTTCAGTACCAACCAAGGTTTGCTGTCCTGTGTAGTATCTTTCTCATTAAGGTGGTTGTGTACTTTTTAGTTCTTATCTATTAGATGTGTAATTCATCAGTTAATATTCAAATTCAGCCTTATTCCCAAGTTCTTGACTATATATCACACACAAACAAAACAAAACAGCTCGTTGCCATCGAGTCAATTCCGACTCACAACGATCCTATAGGACAGAGTAGATCTGTCCCATAGGATTTTCAAGGAGTGGCTGGTGGACTCAAACTGCTGACCTTTTGGTTAGCCAGCTAAGCTCTTAACCACTATGCCACCAGGGTTCCATATATCACAAAGTGAAACATAAGTAGACAATATATGCTCTATATTTTTGTCCAAAAAGGGCCCAGTTCTCTGACTGGAATTTCCTATTTCCCACTTACACAGTGGGAGGGAAAAAGTGAAGAGAAGAAATGAGAAAGATACACTGAAAATAGAGGAAAGGCCCAGATGAAATCCATGACATAGACTAAGAAAGGTCAAGTAAAACAAATGGAGAAATACTGTTTGGGTATGTTTGGATGTCAACCACTTTAATTTTTTGGTGTTTCTTATTGACAGAGAAAGAAACTAGGTCTTTCTTTAGCAATGGTTCCTCAACACTTTTGAGATTACAGGCTACTTATGTAACCCAAGAAAAATGCTGTGTACACTTTCAAGTGGTTCACATAGCTTGTAAAAGTCAACGATGCACCCCATGTAAATAACCCCAGCTAATTTTTTTTTTTTTCTTTAATCCTAGACAAACTAGTATATCCCTAGAAAATTGTTCAGGGCAAAAACATATTGTGTGAATTCTCTTTATGTACTCTTTTAAGATCTTCACCTCTCAAGTAATCAGGTCGTATAAATGAATGTAATTCATTATTATAATGGTGGCTATATTACCAACAGTTTATTTCATAGAAATGGAAAAATAAAACATGTGGTTCTGAAGTGCTAAATATATACAATTCCTAACTGGTATTCTGTGCAGTTATTCTTTCATTTTAATAAATGTTGTCTGAGAATGCACCTAGACTGTAAGCTCCTTGAGGCTCACTATTATATCTCAGAACCTGGCATAAAAAGTGTTGAATAAATAAATGAATGAACAAATTAATGAATGAAATAATATTGTGTGTCTACTGAGTGAAACTAGTTTAATCTATATGAATTGCAGTCAAATTTTTCTTTAATGACTTCAGATCCAAAAAATACTTTGCGAGTTCACATTTAGCCAAGACCTTACATAGGAAGATTCTACTGATAAGATTCCGCTGACTTTGAATTTAAAAGCTCTTGAAAGTCATTTTACTTCTCTTCTTAGTTTTTTTCTTTCTTTCTGTTCAACCTCCCACTCCCCAATTTTGTAGTCTTATTAAATGTCTTTTACCTTATGTCTTCTACTGCTATCCTTTTATGAGCTGTTCAGCTTCTGGTAGTGGTAGCATTATTTCCCCCGGATGTATTGGCACCAATATTATCATTCCACCTTTGTTTCATTTGCATGTGATAATACTATTGGCTAAAATTAAATGAGTCAGAGTTGTGAGGTGGAACCACAGTTAGACATAAAAAATTTTTCAATGTCAGCAGAAGAACACTAGTATTTAAAATTAAAAAACTGAAACTTCGCTGCACATCTGAAGGTCACTGACTTTCAGGAATAGGTAGTGAATTGGTAAATCCTTCTACACATTCATTACTGGGAAGTGATAATGTAAAATATGATAACTGATGTAACAAGGTATTTGAAGATTCATTGGTATAACTAGTCAGTTCGATTTCTTGGTATCTACTCTAATTATGACATACAAAAGTGGTGAGAACTGGTTCCATCCGGAAACTGAAAGTGTATGCATTTGGGAAGAAAACTGCATACTATACATCGAGCAAAACATAAATTACCAAATATACCCCCAATTAAGTTCCATTAAGTAGGTTTAATGCAAATTCCACAGCTTTTGTCACACTGCTCTCCAATTAAATTTTTATAGTAGATGCCTAGGGCTTGAAGGAAAAGTACCTGAGAAGTAGGATATCTCAGGTATCAGCACTGTGCTTACGTTAAACACATATGCTCCAAATAATCCCTTCTCCCATCTCCAGGGGAACATTTATGAATGTTCCAAGTCAATCACTTGAGGGCTGGATTTTTAAGATATCAAAAAGAACTGTAGCCATTATTTAAGAGGTATCATTATTTAAGAAAAATATCCATAGATATGTGGTCCTTTTATCAAGAGATCTATGTGATTAGTGGCAAATTTACTACATGGAAGTTTCTAAAGTCTTAAGTTATTATGCCAGAATTAGGACAAGGACATTTGAAATGATTCCCAGCTCATGATTCTGGCTTTTTGAAGAATACCTTTGAGGTAGTATTAATCATTAGGGATCAATATAGATACCAGGCTTTCATGAGAAATATATATGTTGACCTTAGTAAATCTTCAAGTGTGTAAATACAGAAATATATATACGCTATATATGTATTTTCTCATATCACAATCTACTTTTTAACATCAAACCTTTAATACTATTTTTTAACAACATATGCCAAAAGTTTGATGTGAAGGCAATTTTCATTGAAAAAAAAATTTAATTGCTTCAAAATGATTATTTTAATATCTAGTTACTTAATCATAAACATTAATTGCACTTATATGTTTTGAAACCGTTTTTGCTATTATAAATAATAAATTCCATATTTTTTGAAGCAAGAAATACAAAAATTTTCTTTGCTAGAAATACAAAAGGAATCAGCAACTAAACCTACCTCTAACTGAAATTCATACCTCTCATTTAAATTTATCGGTGACCACCAATTTGCCAATGGGTAATGTTGTGAAGTTGTTTTCTAAGATGTTTGTATTCAATGTGACATATATATGACATATATAAAGCTCTCAGCTGCTCACAGAAGTAAATTTAACCTTTAATATGACTAAAATATGTGAATAACAAATAATGGCTCTGGGTGCTTCTAAATGTTGAATCCTCTGCTCTTTGCCTTTTATTCTTCCCTCCTCTATGTTCGAAGTGTTTTCTGTGAGTGCCCACTCTCAGAATATTATGGAGACTGAGTTCTAAGCTCTTATTTGAGCCTCTACCTGTTTGAGCCAGAGGGTGCAGGGAAACTGTGAAACTGAAAGGAGTCTCCTGGGCTGCTTAGTGCAGGCTTCCAAGGCCAGCAACTTCCTAAGACATTGTAGAGGGATATCTGGGAAACGTCAGTGGAAAGAGGTGGAACAAAGTCAGCTAGACTCTTAGGAGTCACACACCAATATTAAAAAAAAAAAAAAAAGGAAAAAGAAGAAGAAGAACAACAACAAAAACAAAAAGCCCTGCATCAAGAAAAAAAATTTTTTTTTTATAAATCCAAGGAAGGTATTTGTATCAAGGAAAACGTTTTTTGGTGGTTTTGCTATTTTGCTGTAGTACGTAATGGACCACTTTTAGATAATTCCAAAGATGGTGTCAAAACTCCAACAAAGTAATTTTAACTAAAATATACATTTATTTTCTAGAAAACACAAGCTGATTCCCTGGAAGAAAATCTGCGCTTGGCTCAAGAGTATCAGAAGATACAGGATCATTTCTTAGCAGAAAAGGAGAAATATTTCAGTCTATTCGATAGACGGTTATTATCACTTGATGCTTCAATTAGAGATAAAGCACAGGTATTGTGTGTGTGTGTGTGTGCGTTTTCTCATTTTGTTTGCTTGTTTTTAAATAATTGTTTACTTGACATAAATGAAAAAGAAGTAGTGGTCAATAGTGGGGTCTCCAATCTCTGAGGGTTGAACTAGCCTGACACCAAATAGCATGTTTTCTTCTTGTAACATTTCCTTTTATATTCTTGTCAGCCTTTTGAAATGGAACTTTAAAAAGATATTTGAGAAATGAAAGACTTAATTTTTAGTCTACTATTCCCTACTAATTACTGTTTGAATCATTTTGACCTAGAATACCAATTTTTTGTGGTTTGTAGATTTAAATATATTATCATAAATTTTAATTCTAAGCATAGATGACTTCCCAGGATAGGCCTCCAAATCTCCTCTGGATGTATGGGTTCCAAATTTTGTTTCTACTTTCTTATTATATAACGGAAGTAATTAGAAAATTGGGGAAATATCTGACCCCTCTGGTTACTGGAAATCACTGGGAATTCTGAGTATATTTTTGTAAAATCTGTGTAATGGTAAAAGTGAAAAGTAAAGCAAACATATGCCACAAATAAAGACGGAAGAGGAATTGCCATTTCTAGAATGTTAAGATACAGCCACTTCCTATCTGTTCTTCTCCAGGTACTTGGTGACAAGAAAAATCATTTTCCTTTAAATTTTTGTTTCTCCTCCAGGATTCAAATTTCAGGAAATAGAGGAATGACTATTTTTTAATAATTCACCTAGCCATAAGAATCAGTAGACTACTAACTGATCCTTTCTCCTCCTGGTATCATACGTACTGTTGTACTGTAAATTAGTAGTTCAGAATTCTAGTACTGCACCTATCCTCCGTTGTACAGTTCCCGTGGAGTTGATCCTGACTCACGGCTACCCCATGTGTGTAAGAGTAGGACTGTGCTTGATAAGGTTTTTGATGATTGATTTTTCAGAAGTAGATCTCCAGGCCTTTCTTCTGAGGTGCCTCCGGGTGGACTGGAACCTCTAACCTTTCAGTTAGCAGCTGAACATGTTAATTGTTTGCACTACCTGGGGACTCCCTGATTACTCTGGAATATTGGGAATGCAGAAGGCCAGAATTTAAATGCGAGCTCTCCCAGTTATTAGTTCAGTGATCTTGGCGAGTCACTTACCCTTTCTGACCTCAGTTTTCCCATCTGTTAAACAAGATTTACTTCATAGGGTAATTAATAAGGAATACAAAAGAAACATCCATAATAAATTACTTTGAAAATAAAGGGATGCTGTGCCACTGTGGAGTTCCTGGGCGGTACAAACGGTTAATACTCTTGGCTGCTAACAGGAAGACTGGAGGTTCAAGTCCTCTGAAAGATGCCTCAGAAGAAAGGCCTGGCAATCTATTTCCAAAAACAATCAGCCAGTGAAAACCCTTTTTTAGCATAGTTCTACTCCGTCACACCTGGGGTCACCATGAATCAGAGACAACTCCAGGGCAACTGGTTTACGCAGCTATAACTACCACATTCATCTGGTATGCTGCTTGTCAGCTTCCCTAGGTTTCCCATCCATCCATCCTCATAAGAGTTCAAGCTTCTTACATATTGGGGAGAGAAGAATGTATTTTTTCTCAAACACTTCCATTGAAATAGTGGCAAGATGAATGTAAATCAAGAAATAAGTGTTTTGGGGCAAGAGTTGCTAAAATCTTGGTGTCCTCATAGCATACCAGGATCAATGGAGTTCATCAATGTATCCGTGGAGTATTTGTACAAACCACCTCATGCATTTGACATTGTTATTGAGGTTAAACATGTTCTATCTGTTGCCAATAATTGAGGAGGAGAAAATAATCAATGGCTATACTGTATTTCCTTTTCTAATCAGGGGGAAAGAAAAATAAATTTCCTGTGCACTTGTTACCAATCTGTACAGAATCCTTTGGTCACAAATGACAAATATATTGGATACTTGCATAAATAGTGAAGAACTCAGGCCTTTAAAAGAAAGCCCTAACATAGTATTTCCATAGCATAAATGTAAGGACAAAAGTGCCTTGATCTCATTTTTGGAATTAAAGCCAATCTCGGTGTGAGATACAAGGAGTGAGACGCTGCTGTGAACAGACAGACAATGGGTCATGCTTGGAGATAAGGTTTATGTTTGCGATCCCTCAGACGAATCATTTTTAGCACACCTGTTTCAGGGAAACTTTCAAAGATTTATTTGTACTTCCAACCATTTTTCCTTTCCATCCTTCAGCGCTGGAGGTCATTAAGTGCAGGCTGCCCTTGTCAGTGTCATGTAGGATCAATTTGCTGCAGTGGACAGAAAGGCCTTATTGATGCTGTTAAATCTGTCAGTGAGAAATCGTATGTCATTAGCGTCCAATGCACTGCTTACAGGCTGGAATTTGGCCATCAAAAATGAGAAAACACTTTAATATTTTAGTCCATTTCCTTGATATTGCAGGATTTCCGATATATGCAGGTTCTTACCAGTTTTATTAGGGGCACTCCAAAGCTCTGTTCAACCTCTGCTCTCTTTGCCAGATTTCCTTGTCGGATGAAATGGATCTCACTCCTAGGAATTTCCTGTATCATTTTCCTATTTTAGACTAATTTCATTGCTTCTAAACCTGCATTCCTTTTGGTGTGGTGAATACTCATATTCTAATTATTGCGCTTCCTTGGGAGTATTGTTCTATCCTCACAAATTATGTACTTTCGCTCTCTGTATTTTTAGGCCAAGAATATTGCAAAGAAGGCCTAAGTGAAGACTAAAAAAAAATTAAAAATAAGAAATAATGTTTCATTTCTTAACACAATTTTGTATGCAGAATACTCAGATGTTAGAATGTTACAGAACTCCTCTCTGGGTGCTGAAATCTTGTGTGCTGTATTTGCATGTGTTTTGTGATGCTTTCCTGTACTTTTTATGTCTGACGCAACAGAAGTGTGCCCCTTCAAAAATCAGAAAGACACAAGCAATTATGCAGATTTTTTTATTTGCCCTGTTCATGGGTAATGATCAAATAGAATCCAATCTAAAAGCTTTCAGACCTCAAAATTAAAAATAACACTATAAATGAATGAAGAAAATCTGAAAAACAGATTTTTCTTCAATGTGATATAGACATTTTCATAAAAGCTTTCAAATATATATACATTTTCTGTTAAAAAAATCTATAAATATGTTAATAAAATCACCATGCATTTGGTTTAAATGCCATCTCAAGTTGTTGCTCCTCAAACCTGCAAAGAAAGGTAAGTTAATAAAGCCTGCAAATTTTGATGTGTTGTCTGAAAACAAGATCCCTTACAAACTGGTAACATAAATTTTAATTCTTTTTTGAAACCGCTTGTAAAGCTTAACCCTTGCCTACTCCAAATCCCAGTGCTTTCAAACTTTTGTTTTCACATGGGGTCGCTAAGACCCAGCAACGTCGGCAGGGGACACTTCTGGAGCTCCAAGAATTCAAACACTCTTCATTCATTCATTTGATTATTCAAAATAAATATTTAAGTGCCCATAGTATGCACAAAGATACAACAGAGGACACAGGATTATGCTACCTCATCCCTGCTACCATGTTGAAAATTGTGATCTCAGATTCCATTGGATTCTTTCCTAGAATGCAGCATAGGATCAGAGCTCTACTGCATCATCTCTTTACTTCACCAGGGAAAGAATCTGTGCTATTTAACCTGTGTTGCCTAGTTCTCCTTGGACAAAGTTCCATCCTACATTCTCAAAAACTTGTATCATCTATAGATTAGATTAGGATGTTTTCTACTCTCTCTTCCATCTATTTTAAAACATGCTGTCCTCTAATGCTCACATTAGATTGATTGAGTCAAACTTAATTGTAGCAATAGACAAAATTCTTTCCCTAGAGAAATGGGAAAGTTGTTTCAGTTTTCATTTTTTAAGTGTTACATATTACTTGTTATCTTGCATATATTAAAATTCTGCTTTAGGAGGTGAATTTGTGCTTCTTTCAGTGTACATAGAAATACATTTCTTTGCTAAGAAAACCATAAATTTCTTTTTTTTTTTTTTTTGCTTACAATAGCTATTTAAAGTCCCTGTCAGTATTTCTGCCTCTGTCTCTTAGAACACACATCCACCCACACACAAATACACACACACACGTTTTGCCTCTGTTCTTAGGACACACACACACACATTGCTCTAAAAGAATTAGCACACTTAATAGAATGACAAGCTTGCATTAAACTCCCACTATCCCTTCCCTGAAGAGCTCTCTCAGGAGACTTCTGAGAGTTTTTCTAATACCGGAGATATAAGTGGACAGCTGGTGGTCTATTACTTTATCCTAATGGATCTTCCTTCCATCGTCCAAATCCTAGAGGGATGCACCAAAAACTAAGAATGTATTTCTGGCTAATACTTTAGAGAGATAAACTTGGCTTGATGCAAACCAGTTCTTCAATCTTCTATCAGTTTTGAGTGACCTGGAGACTTGTGTGTCTTTATGCAATTTTGAGATCTGGTGGAGTTGTGTAGCAGTGCACAGCTTTTTGATGTTAGCGACATCTTAAAAGTGGTTTATGGAGTGTGAGGAGATCCTTGGTGTATCAAAGACACTCAAATTAACTAAAAATCACACATATACATGGAGCCCTGGTGGTGCAGTGGTTAAGCATTTGACTGCTAACCAAAAAGGCTGGCAGTTGGAACCCACCAGCCACTCCTTGGAAATCCTCTGGGGGAGTTCCACTCTGTCCTATAGGGTTGCTGTGAGTCAGAATCGAGTTTTGGGCTTTTTATCTGTGGTTCTCTACTGGACTATTTTCAGATAAATAGGTTATGTTCCCTGGAATCCATAGAGATTCAGAACTCTGATTTTTGTTTTTTAAGGCCATAGTGCTACTATCAAAGAAAGAAATTCTGTTGCTATCATTCAGAAACCATTTCTTAAAAATTACAATAAAACTAGTGAAAAGTTTATCGTATGCCCCTCCTATGATAATAAGGTGTATTTTCTACTTAGGCTTGGCTAATGCATAACTTAAAACTGCAGATGATTTGCAATTCTATGGGAGGGCCAGTGTAAGGATTTTTCAGTTGCTGAACTACCCCCTTTGCATCACAATGACATAAACATATGAAAAAAAAGCTGCTTTTGTAACCATCTTTCCCCAAATCTACAAAGCTGTAATAACTTATTAAAGTAAATGTATAGTATATTTACATGTGGATTTTTTTTGGTTTTTTTAAGTATTTTATGTATGTCACTTACCCTTTCTTCAGAGATTTATTGAAGGTGGAGCAGAGTATTTGAAAGGGCTCTGAAGTCTGGCAGATCTGATTTTGAAATCACTTCAGCCATTACTATCTCTGCTGTTGTTAGGTGGTGTCCAGTCAATTCTGACTCTTAGAAACTCCATGTGACAGAGTATAACTGCCCCTATAGAGTTTTCTAGGCTGCAGTCTTTATAAGGAGCAGATCATCAGGTCTTCTCTCCCATGGAGCTGCGGATGAGTGCAAACCACTAACCTTTTGGTTAGCAGTCAAACGCTTAACTATTGTGCCCCCAGGGCTCTTTTTAGTCTCTGTGGATGATTTATTTAATTTCCCTGGGCCTCCGAAAAATGGGAATATCTCGCTAGCAGGACTGCTGTAAATTATAGCAATAATTAACATTTATGAAACACTACTAGGCACTATCCTAACTATTTTATACCCCAAAAACCAAACCTGCTGATGTAGAACTCCTATAGGACAGAGTAGAACTGCCCCATAGGGTTTCCAAGACTGTAAATCTTTACAGAAACAGACTGCCACATCTTTCTCCTGCAGAGCAGCTGGTGGGTTCAAACTGTCGACTTTTCAGTTAGTAGCCAAACACTTAACCACTGCATCACCAGGGATCCTAACTATTTTGTATGCAATCTTATTTAATCTTCTCAACAACCTTGAGAAGCATAAATATATGTATTTAATATAAAGCATCTAGCACACTTTTCACAAACTGTTTATTCTAAATACGGAAGATGTGTCTGTTAATATTATTATCCTTTAGCTAAATATAAGCATCCTTGGGTGGTACTACCGTTGAGCACTCAGCTACAAACTGAAAACTTAGTGGTTCGAATACATCCAGAGGTTCCTCGAAAGACAAATTTGGCATTCTACTTCCAACAGGTCACAGCCACTGAAAACTATGTACAGTTCTATTCTGAATCAAATGGGGTCACCCAGAGTGGGAGCTGACGCTGTGGCAACTGGTTTTGTTTTGTTTTTTAGCTAAATATAGGTTTCTGATTTCTTGTAACAAATCATCTGTACCAAGCCCATTGCTGTTGAGTCGAACACGTGGTGACCCTATAGAACAGAGTAAAACTGCCCCACAGGGTTTCCAAGGAGTGGCTGGTGGATTTGAACTGCCGGCCTTTTGGTTAGCAGCCAAGCTCGTAACCACTGCACCTACCAGGGCCCCAAATCATCTATACTAAACCCAAACCAATCCCACTGCCATTGAGTCAATTCTAACTCTTAATTGGTATTAAATAGTTGATGCAACCTGGGAATATGTGATGAATCATGTGAGAAGGCAGAAGTGTAGGGTAATAGTGACAATATGGTAATCAGGAAAACATCAAAATAATGTAAGGAATGCAGCAATGGACATACACCTCATTGGCCAGGTAAAGCTGCAGAAGGCTATAACATAGAAAATCGTATATCTACATATATATGAGAAGGCATGAAGGATATAGTTTTCGATGACACGTAGGTTAGGGTGAGTTGTATCCAAACCTTGTACTAGCAAACTTGACTTAAAACATATCTACTTAAAAAAGAGATCCCATTCACGATAGCTACAACCACCAAATATTTCCTAGAAATAACAACACAAAATGTATTATTAAAACGGACATGAAGAAATCTGAGAATTTTTACAGATAATAAAGACAACACATGCCATGCCAGAACTCAATATATTAATTTGATGAGAACTGGCATCTTCACATCACAATTTTTAAAGCGATTCTAAACAAATAAAAAGAATACTTTTTGTAACCTAATACGGGCAGTCCTGGGCTATGAACATCTGAGTTAAGTACAGTTAGAAACCAACCCTGTAAAACCTATTATATTAAAAATTTGAGGAATATACGATGGCTCATAATAGTAAATGGTTGCTACTTTTTGACAGGCATCAAAACATTATTATTACTGTATTATTATGTTAAAGATGTTTTAGTGTATCTGGATATGTTTCTTTAATGTTTTTTATGCATGGAAAGGTACACTAATTTAAACATTTAACTAACCTGTGTTAGATAGGAACCGTACCTAACTGTTCGGACTTAACGTACAAATTTGATTTCAAGATAGATTTAGGAACAGAACTCGTTTGTAATCTGGGGACTGCCTGTAAAAGAATTCTATACTGAAACATGAAAAGAGATAAGAAAATTAGGGAAAAAATTATGAGAGCAGGTTACTTTCTAACTTGTTCTGAAAAAAAAATAATAAAGCTACAATTAGCTATAACGTGTTACAGAAATGACTGAAAGTTCAGTGGTATTAGGTGGAAAGTCTAGAAAAGGGTGGTAAAGTACAAAGGAATTTGTTACATAAAAATGTGGAAATGTGAATAAATGGGGACACGTTTTTACACAGTGGAGCAGGGCATGCTGCATATTTTTGGAAAAGAACAAATACAACCTATCTTGGACCATGCCAAGAAAAACAAATGTATTAAAGAATTAAATATATACATAAAATGTAGTTGAATATTTATTTGACCTTGGAATGGGGAAAATTTTTTATCAACACAATGCAAAGCCTTAAAATAATTAATCTATAGATTTGCTGACATGAAAACTAAAGTGTAAGTTTAAAAATTCCATAAGCAAAATTTAAAGACAGATAATAATATGGGAAGATATTTTCAACATCTAGGGCAACTAAGGGGTTAATACTTTTAATATGGAGCTCTGTTGTAAATTACTTAAAAGATGACTTCTCTAGAAGAAATATGAAAAAAAGTATTCAACCAGGTATTGTCTTGGCATGTCCAGTCTTAAGCAAATATTAAAAGAAATTCAAAGTAGTTGATAAATAAAAATGGGTAGCATCCTTAGGAGTAATCAAAGAAATATAAATTAAAACAATACAGCAGCCACCGGATTAGCTCAATTTTTTAAAACAATGATAACTAATTTTTGCAAGGAAGCACTGAAATGGGCACATTCACTGCTGGTGAAACTTAACTGTGAAATGATCTCCGGGGAAAAAAATTGAACAATATATGTATATAGCCTGCGCCCCTATTTTAGGGAGCGTTGCCAAATGTGCACAAATGGTTTTTCAGCAAAGATTTGGCTATAAAATAGGCAATAATGTTTAAAGTGCAGTCAAACTGCCTGGATTTGAATCCTGCTGTCCCAGTGGTACAGTGATTAAAGAGCTAGGCTGTTAACCAAGAGGTAGGCAGTTCAAATCTACCAGCTGCTCCTTGGGAACCTTATGGGGCAGCTTACTCTGTCCTATAGGGTTACTGGAAACCCTGGTGGTGTAGTGGTTAAGTGCTAGGGCTGCTAACCAAAGTCTCAGCAGTTCAAATCCACCAGGTGCTCCTTGGAAACTCTATGGGGCGGTTCTACTCTGTCCTATAGGGTCGCTATGAGTCGGAATCGACTCAACGGCACGGGGTTTGGTTTGGTTTTGGTATAGGGTTACTATAAGTCGGAATTGACTTGACAGCAGTGGGTTTAATGTGTCGTTACTTGCTAACTTGTCTTGAGCAAGTCATTTACCTTGTGTGGAAAATGAGAATAGTACAAGTTTTCCTGACAATTAATGTATGTGAAGTGCTAAGAACAGTGCTTGGTATGTAGTAAGCACTGCATATATTTTGGAGTCCCTGGGTGATTTTTTTTTTGGGGGTGATGGAAATAGTTAACACACTCAGCTGTTAACTGACAGATTGGTGGTTTGAGTCCACCCAGAGGTACCTCAGAGAAAAGGCCTGGTGATCTGCTTTTGAAATATCACCCACTGAAAACCCTATGGAGCACAAATTTACTCTGTCTGACACACATGTGGTGGTCATAAGTCAGAGTCAACTTGATGGCACCTGGTTGTCATGTATATTTTAGCTCTATTTTTTGTTATAAACCAGAAGAGTTAATCATTCTACTGTTTAGAGTAGTTCTTTCCTTGTTTCATATGTTCAGTCTTATCATTGCCTAGATATTGTAGACTCCAAGAAGACATTTTTAACATTAAAACTTTAATAGTCTTCTAGCGCAAGTTTAGAAGTACAATAAACATTTAATACTTGCTCAGGAAGTTTAATACTTTCTCATCGATATTGACATCTTCTTGTTTTTTTTTTTATTTTTTAGTAAAACAAAGTGATTATAAACCAGCTGGAGTCAGTCTTTGTAGCATTTAAATTACTAAGAGTGCCATTAAAAATTTTCAGTCTTTCTTTACTGACATCTTTTCACTTATGTAGAATTTAAATAAAATTGATATTTCAACATACTTAGCAGATTGTTTAGTATATAAATATATATATATACTCTATTTATATTTATATAAGTATATATATATAAATAGAGAACGGGACCCAAAAATGATATTCTTATCGTCACTATTTGTATATTATTTCAGAGATTCTGTACCATGGCAAAGCGAATACTTATAGGAAGGATTTGATCACCCTGTGTTAAGAAACCCAGAGAAAGATTTTGCAAAATTGAAATAACTTGCAATATTGCCACTTTATGTTAACCAACAGTGACTTAACGAAAACAGATTAGTTCAAACAAAATAATTATTATAGTCAATAAACAATGCAATGATTAAACGACTTAAGTCATTGCTTTTCTCTCCTTTACCCATGAGATGGAATGAACTTTTAGCTAAGTTATAGTAATATGTTAATATGTGTGTTCAAATTTAAGAATATCCAATATAAAACACATCAGATAATTTGGGGATGATTATTTGTACTTTCCAAGGATTCTTACTACATGAATGGCTCTGATAACATAGCCCCACAATTGTTTCAATTATGACTCAACTAAGCAGGATTTTATTTATCCCCACAGAACATATTTTGCATAAAGTGAAATGTACTCTAATTATCCATAGTCTGTGTATACCTGTGTAAACCTGATCCCTGAACTAAAAAAGAAGAAGTTACTCAGTTTTTGGAGGTGTCTCAACTCATTTACTAGGCAATAGTTCACAAATTATATTTTTGTTTCCTTAAGTAGACATTGAGTAAACTAACATCATCTCAGGAAATGTAAGCAGTTTACTTGTAAAGTCCAACCCTTTAAGAGTTTGTTTTCAAGTGAAAAAAAGTTGTAGACATTAAAAACATTTTTATTTTGACATCTGAAGGATAACTTTCACAGCTTTCCTATCAAGCTAATTCAAAAAACTTACAACAAATATTCTTTTGTAAATCTTGTACTATTCCATCATAGTAAATCACTGATGAGAACACATAACACACACCACTAACACAATATCTGAGAAAAGGAAAAATAATAATGCAGTGAATTACATAGTGTTTAGAATTTTGTGAGGTTGGGTCAGATATAAAATCGTTTTTGAATTATTTCACTGATAACGCATATACACACAAATATCACATTATCTGAGAAGAGGAAAGATAATGCAGTGAATAACGTAGTGTTTAGAATTTGGTGAGGTTGTATAAGATAAAAAATCATTTTCAAATTGTTTCCTTTGGTGCTGGCAATCAGAGCTGTGTGGATTTTTTTCAAGGAAAAATCCTTATTTTAAAGAAAGAGATAAGCAATGGCATTCATAGGCTATTGAGAAAAGTATATAAAACAAAGCTACTGTCTGCATGATGTACATAGAAAAAGAGCAAAAAATATTATCTATAAAAGCAGAAAAGAATTTGGCTTGCTCGACTTTTTGTATCAAGCATGCTACAGCAATCTTTTGATTCTAATATGAAACTGTAGTAAGGATCATTGCACTAATGCATGAGGATTTGTGATAATGTTGCAGAAATTTTACTGTCAAAACTGAACTGCAGTGTAATGACTTTTGTTATCATGGTTTCTAATAACTATTCAGCATGAATTGACCCTACATATGTTTGGCTGCAATATTGTGTCAGTAACTGAGAAAACTAAAAAGGAAATAAAAAACAGTCAACACAACACTACGTATGACTTCATGATAACATTTCCCAGTTCTTACTATTAATACGGTTGAAACAATTCTAAAATGAACAAAACTATAAAAAATCACGTGAAAATAAAAGCTTAGACATGGTACGATAGTCTGGCCGAATAAACCTACAAAGTACTTTACAACAAAACATGTTCTCCTGTCCTCACCCTGGGCACTACCTGCTGCTCAGTCTCGTTCACTGATTGTGGCTTTGCTGTGGGAGGCCTTTGGCTTGTTTCCCTTCTTCCCCCTGCAATGTATTAGTTTCTTCTCCCTTCTACAGGATGTCTTGTTATTCCTTTCTTCCTAAATCTTTGCAGCTATCTCTCTCTTCATTGCAGTATACTTTCATTTCGGCATTTCTTCACTGCAGCAAATAAGAGAAAATAAAAAATAGTTACTATCAATCACGTGCCGCCTATCTGGTGGTCACCGTCCTAGGCAATTGCGACACATGCAAAACGTTCAGAACTGCACCTACCACATCATAAATGCTCAGTCAGTTATGATAACATTATTATTATTACTCTATCACTGTTATTTAATTATAAAAACAGTATGAAACAGCTGGGGATATTCTCATTTATTCTTCTGAAACTGAGGTCCTTTATTGTGTATTTAGACCAAATTTTTTTTTTTTTTTACCTGTAAACGGGAGCCCTGGTGGCACAGTGGCCAAGTGTTCAGCTGCCAACCAAAAGATTGGCAGTTCGAATCTGCCAGCCACTCCCTGGAAACCCTATGGGACAGTTCTGCTCTTTCCTGTAGGGTCACTGTGAGTCGGAATCAACAGCAATGGGTTTGTTTTTTGGTTTGGGGTTTTTTTTTACTTGTAAGTGAGAGGCCAGTGCTGGGATTCAAACCTGAGCCCCTAGGATTCATGCCCGTGGATGTTCTGCTACTCCACAAAAAAATTTATCTCTACCATACCCAAACTCTTATCCAAATATTGTGAATATTGTATCTCTTGGGATAAATGCAAAAGTATTTTAATTATAAATACTTTGTAACACATGTGAATTGGACATGACTTGATTAAGCAATACCTAAAAAAAAAAAAAAACTTTTTTTTTTCTTAATAAAGAGCCTGGGCTGTGCAGTGGTTAAGAGCTATGGCTGCAAACCAAAAGGTCGGCAGTTCAAATCCACCAGCCGCTCCTTGGAAACTACCCTATGGGGCAGTTCTAGTCTGTCCTATAGGGTCACTATGGATTGGAATCGACTCAATGGCAAAAGGTTTTTTTTTTTTTTTTTTTTTTTTTGATAATGTAATAGATGACAGGCCTAGTGATCTACTTCAGAAAATCACCCAGTGGATCACAGTGGTCTGGCCCCATTGTGTATAGGTTGCTGTGAGTTGGGGGCCAACTTGATGGCAGCTAACAATAATAATGCAATCCTGTTTGAGGAAGAAGATTTTATGGTGTTACACAAAAAGTGGTGGAGCAGTTACTTTTCAGATCGGGGGTCAGGGATACAGGCAGAAAAAGTAGTTTTCCCATTAAAGGGCCTTTAAAATTCACCTGCCGTAGTCTCAGAGCTCAGAACATGTATTTACCAGGGCAAAGGGTCTTGATCCTACAGAAATTGCAGTGTAAACCAGGAAGAATGAAGGCACAGAGGACACAAGTTAAAAGAGAGGAAGAGTAGTAGTTGCAAGCAGAATTTAGCAGAGAATATAGAGGGAAGCAAAGGTTTCTGTGAAAATTAGATGATAGCAACAGCAAGGTTGAGACTCTGGGAAATATGGTACATGACTAGGGTTAAACACACACACACGCACACACACACGCACACACACACGCACAGCAATAACTGATTAGAATAGACAAAGGGAAGTAAAAAAAAAAATAGGTGCCAGGAAATAATAATGTAACAATCTATGCTGAAACGATGGGCTGCAGACAAATATATCACACAAACAGACAGGAGAATTTCTGTCAAAGACAATACATATTGGAAATGGAAATGAAGAAATATACTAAAAAAAAAAAAGTTGCCATCGAGTAGATTCTGACTCATTGTCATCCTATATCGGACAGAGCAGAACTGCCCCATAGGATTTCCAAGGAAGTCTGGTAGATTTGAACTGCTGACCCCCTGGTTAGCAGCCAAGCTCTTAACCACTGTGCCATCAGGGCCCCAAAGAAATATATTAGGTGCTGATAAATAGAAGCCCCATTTCTAAAAAAACTAAAATATTGCAATAAGCAAAAGGATCAATTACATAGATCCCCCCTCCCTTAGCCTCCTATACCAGAAGCTGGCTGGCTGTAGGTTCAAGGAGGAATCTAAAGGAGACCTGAGCAGCTTCTTGAGTGCAGTGTCCACAAGCTTGAATGGGACCTTTCTTATCTGGAGAAGTGAAGCCTGGAGGTGAAGTGGACCATGGCTATCTGTGGGCGGTCCGTTTGAAATTACTGTTGCAGCAAGGTATGAGCAGCTGAATAGCATCCTTGTAGGAGAGAAAGCCATAGGGCCATCCTAAATAAAAATCCAGCTCGTCTTGGGGTTTTTCTCAAATACGATGTCTCACCAAGTTGGCCAATTCACCTCAACATAGGGTTCCAATCAAGTACAAGATAGTGTGAAAGGATATTCCCTAACTGAAGTTGGCACCTTGTAGCATGTATTCAATAAATGGGAGAGAAAAAACCCATAGACAAATTTCCTTGAATGTTCCTGTTCAAGGTCTCAGTGTTTTTCACACGAACTTTAGACTTTTGAGTGACAGAATTTATTATCCCCAAGTCATCTGCTTAAGTTTTTAGTGTAGATCTTAAAGTTTGCCCGTATAAACAGAGAGGGAACTCAAAAGAATCCTCTTATATTATTTGGGAAAAATCACTGGCGTGATTGACCTCGCCCCCCATTCAAAGAGAAGTGGATGGAGTCTATGCAGAAGTAAATGAATTGTATATTGAAATTCTCCATCAAAGAAGAAAGAAAAATGAATATAGTGTGCAAAAGAGTGATGCAGAGCAGATTTTGAAACTTCACACAGAAAATATGAAAGAAAAATTAGAAATTAAAGGAAATTAAGCAACTCCAGGAAACAAGAAATGAAGAATGCCACAAAAAGGCAATCATTTGAGATTATAACAGAGCTTTAGTTGAAAGAAGTTAGGAGGAATTTAAGAAAACAATGTTATTGAAGAATTTAAAATGGTTATAGAAGGAGTAAACAGTAGCATCAATGGAGAAAAAAATACAAAAACAAACAAGAAGTATGAGAGAATGGCTTGGGAAATTTTTCTAGAATGAAAGAGAAAACAGTTTGTGGTAAACAGAATAATCCCCCACCCAAAAGACATACGTGTTCTAATCCCTAGAACCTGTGAATATGTTACCTTATATGGCACGAGGGACTTCAAAGACGTGATTAAAGTTAAGGACCTTGAG
This sequence comes from Elephas maximus indicus, assembly GCF_024166365.1. Lineage (NCBI taxonomy): Eukaryota > Metazoa > Chordata > Mammalia > Proboscidea > Elephantidae > Elephas > Elephas maximus. The sequence continues at coordinate 40,611,383 of NC_064829.1, read as the reverse complement.
ATGGGAGGATTATCCTGGATTATCCAGTGACCTTATTCTAATCATATGAGTCCTTAAAAGTAATTAAATTAATCTTTAGCAGATGAAGCCAATCAAAAAGAGATGTGACTACCCAAGAAAGGACAAAGAGATGCAACATTACTAGTTTTGAAGATGGAGTAAGGGACCCATGAGCTAAGAAAACTAAAACTAGAAGCTGGAAAAAGCAAGGAAACAAACTCTCCTCTAGAGTTCCTGGAAAGGAGCACATCCCTGCCAATAGCAGTCTCACTCAGTGAGACCTTTTCCAGACTGTAAAAAAACAAATTTGTGTCATTTAGGCCACTAAACTTGTGGTAATTTGTTGCAGCAGTGATAGAAAACTAATACACAAAGAGTTAAAAGTTATGAGTGAAAAACTGTTAGGTACTGAAGATAGACAGCAGAGATCCACCACGCAGAAATTTCTGAAGAAGAAAGCAGATTATACAAAAAAAGAAATATTCATATAAAATAGGAGAACAAACTTTGAGCAGTAGAGTTTAAATTGAAAAGCAAAATTAAATAAAGGCAATCAACCCTCAGACATAACCTGGTGAAAATTTTGAATTTCAAGAATAAAGAAAGAATTTCAGTAATCATCCATATAGGAGAAACGTAGTACCTACAGAAGGGAAATAGCACACTGACTTCAGACGTACCATCTACCATGTTTTATACAGAAGATAGTGGAACTATCTGCATAGCTTTGAAGGACAAATTAAGGCACCCAAGAATGCTGTATTTAGGAAGTTATTATTTATATGATGAGAATGAATGGCATTTCCAAATAAACAAACAATAAATATAGATTAGTTAGCAATTTAAAAACTCAAAAGTCCAATAAGCATAGAAGAAATTTTTCTACCTCACTAAAATCATAAAAATCACAAATTAAAACAAAATAAAAAATTTCAACTCTGTTCTAAAAAGATCAATGAGATTTATTATACACAGAGTCGGTAGGGGAGCATGTGGGAAATTAGGCAGTCATAGAAAAATAGAACTCTCATCTTTTTGTCACCAAATCCAACAACCTACCTGCATCTGTTCCATAGTTGCTGCCATTCTACCTGTTCAAATTGATGAAGTACCTGTGATATAGGTAATACCTCACTTGTGTTCTAGGTTTCATCACCTTTTACCTTCTCGTAGTCATCACTGATGCAATTTCCCCATCTTTCCATGTCATAACATTTTCCCTCTCCATTGAATTATTCCCGTCAGCAAACAAACATACTATAGTATTTACCATTTCAAAAATCCTCTTTGACTCCAAATACCTTAGAGCCAAGGCTTCATGTTTTGTTAAAAATTTTGCAAAGATTTGTGTACATTTGCAGGCTTCATCACTTCCCATTATCTTTTCCTCTGAAACACCTCTTCTCAATGGCTTCCATGATATCAAATCCAGTAGTATATCTGGTCTCACCTAGCTCAATATCTCAACAATATTTCATCACAGTTAATTATTCACCTTCTTAAAGCACTTTTTCCCTTGACCACGACACCACACTCTCTTAGCTTTCTTCCCATTGCGTTGGATACTCCGTATTTATTATGCTAGCTCCCCTTATTCTCTTCAACTTCCAAATGTTGGAGTACCCCAGTGCTTAGTGGTGGGATCCCTGCACTTTTTAAAATCTAAATCCTTTATTCAGGTAAATTCATAAATACAAATAAATCTCACAAACATAATTCAAAGCAAAAACCAAAAAAAAAGAAGCCAAAGAGGGTTCATGGTGTATGATTATTTGTCCATATGAACAGGAACAATTAATCTATTCTGTCAGAAGTTAGGATGGGAGTTACCCTTGGTGGGAACTAGCGACTGGAAGAGGGCCTAAAGTGGGCTTTGCAAACATTGGCAGTGTTTACTTTCCTGATCTGGGGGCTGGGTGGATGTGTTCAGTTTGCAAATAACTCATTGAGCTATGTTTGTATGATTATGCATTTTAATATATTTATATTACAATTAAATTAAAATTTAAAATCGTTCAGTGACTTACCACCACATTCTGAATAAAATCCACACTTTTTGCTCTGGCATCCCAGACTCTACGTAATCTGGTCTCTTTCTCCCTCATGTTATGCTCTTACTCACCTCACTATGGTCTACCCACAAAAGCCCAGGTTTTTGTTGTTCTTGTTCTTTTATTGTTGTTGAAAATACACACAGCAAAACATACAGCAGTTCCACAATTTCTACATGTACAATTCAGTGACATTGATTACATTCTGGGAGTTGTACAACCATTCTCACCTTTCCTTTCCAAATTATTCCTCCCCCATTGACATAAACTCACTGCCCACTACGCTTCGTATCTAACCTTTAGTGTTGCTGTTATCAGTTTGATCTCATATAGGCAAATCTTTGAAAGCGCACAAGCTCAAAGTAGACAGTCCTTACTAATTAAGCTAAACTATTGTTTGGTTTAAAGAAGACTTCAGGAAATATTTTTGGTTTAAGGTTTAAAGATAATCTGAGGGCAATAGTTTCAAGGGTTCAGCCAGCCTCCATGGCTCCAGAAATTATGGATTCTGTGAGAATTTTAAATTCTAGTTTCATTTTCTCCCCTTTTGATCAAGATTCTTCTGTAGCATCTTTGATCAAAACATTCAGTAATGATAACTGGGCACCATACAGTTCTTCTGGCCTCAAGGCAGAGGAGGCAGTTGTTCATAGAGGAAAGCAGATATATATTCAATTTCCTCCTCCAATTATTGGCTCTCCTTCTTCCTCTATTGCTCCAGGTGAGTAGAGACAAATTGTTGTACCTGGATGGCCACTTGCAAGCTTTTAAGAGGCGAAGCACTCACTACTCGGTAAACTAAGTGGTAGAACAGAGGTACTAAAAATATTAGGCCAATTAACTGGGATGTCCCGTGAAGCCATTACCTTAAACCTCCAAACCAAGAAATGAAATCCCATGAGATGTTTGGTTGTATAAAAGCAGCCTCAGCAGCTACTCTTTGTTGTTGTTGTAAAAATACATACCATCAACCTTTGCCAATTCAACTTTTTATGGGTGTACAAATTAGTGACATCAATTATAACAACCAGGTTTTGATCCTTGACCAGGCTCATTCCCAGTGTAAGGACCTTGAACTTTCAGATCTTTCTCAATGTTCATTTTCCCCCAAATTTCCATACCTAGTTCATTGTTATCATTCAGCCCTCTGATTCAAAGTTCCCTCCTCAGAGCAGCCTGCCCAAACACCCTAATCTAAAGTTGTCTGTCAGCTGCCCACTATCACGTCACCTTTTTTATTTTCTTATAGCATTTACTACTTTTATATTTTATCTTTTGTTCATTGTCTGTTTCTGCCAACTGAATGTAAGCTGCATAAACTTATTATCTTATTCACAGCCATAACTCTAACATCTAGAAAAGTGACTGGCATTTTTTTTTTTTTTTTTTTGAGGACTAGGTGAATATTCCTGGCATGATACCTGACCAAATAGTCACACAAATTCACTGATACAGCATGTCTACCTCTAGAAATTCATGAGAATAGTATGAATAATCTACAAAGATGTATGCATAATGATGTTGGTTTTAGTACTGTTTGTAAAAAGGGAAAATACAGGCATATTTAACATACAACAATATGGAATTAAGTATATGAAAAATTGGTATACAATGGAATATTATACAGCCTTTTAAAATAATGACATAACTAGGCATGGTACATATTTAAGTGAAAAATCAAGCTATAATTCAGTATGTAATGTATGATTTCTACTTATTATCCTATGTATGAGATTTTATCACATTTCTGTCTATCTATCCATCTATTTATCTAAAAATCGATATTCCAAAAGTTAGCAATACTCAGGCTGTTGATTTTCATTGTTTTTTTAATTCCCTTATTTTTTATTTTTATAATCACCATTTATTATTTCATCATATGAAAATATAATTATTTTACATTTAAAATATGAAACTAATAAGGCCATAAAACAAGAAGTGAGTATCCTACAGTAGCTGTCAATGGCTTTTAAAAAGATGGCACACCTAGAAGAAGAACCAGAGAAATCCGTAACAACAATATTCCATGTATCAATAGGTCCCACTGTGAATCCTTTTTACTGTAATTCATTTGTTTTGGTTATTTAAAATTTTTATAGCTCTCATTAAAGAATGTAGTCTCAGTCCTTGTCATGAGATCCTTAGCAATATTCACAAAGTCTTAATGGAAAGTGTTCTTGATAGGAATTGTTCTACATTAGCACATGAACAAGGTGGACTGTACATGAAAATCTGAATCAATTTTGACAGAAAGAGCAGCCAAAACCCTTATCGCATCCACCCTTGTATACATACATGTAAAAATGATTTTATTTTTCTCTGATGATGCCACACAATACACTTAAGAAGTAATGAAGACACATTTTAATCTACTTTCAGTTAGACAGCCTGGAGTCCATACAGATTTGTGTGAACCCTGGATCTGAATAAGACCTTGGGAAAGTCATTCAACCAGCCTTTTTTGTCCAATATTCTTTCCTCCTTCACTGTACAGGGTACTGTGAGTATTATGTGAGAAGATATATGTGATAGCCTAGCACAGCAGCTAATACATAGTATAAAAAAAACCAAAACCAAACCCACTGCCATCGAGTCAATTCCAACTCATAGCAACCCTATAGGACAGAGCAGAGCTGCCCTATAGAGTTTCCAAGGAGTTCCTGGTGGGTTAGAACTGCCAACCTCTTGGTTATAGCCGTAGCACTTAACCACTACGCCACCAGGGTTTCCAATACATAGTATACTGTCATTAAATATTTGTTGACCATCAGCTTAATAGCCCAACTCATTTTGTGAAATATTTCCTTGTGGGCTCCGTCTTCAATTTATTTTATTGCCTGAAACACTGGTGAGGAGGATATCCTCTATATTTTCTCCAAATTATTTGTGTTTGTTTACTTTTTAACCATGTTTTTAAAAGTAGCTTGAGTCCCCTAATTGCAAAAGTAATATATACGTAATACAGAATATTTGAAAAGCACAAATAAAAAAACCAAGTTCTGTCTCTGAATTCATTAAAAAGTATGGGATTGGGACTAAAACTGGAAACAGTTATCTTAGTGGTGATTAACTAAGACAAAGATAAGGCAAAATAATGTTTTTTCATGTACTTGAACATCATACTTGCTTTAAGAATTTCCTGTGGAGAGGTGGTAATTTTCACAATAGCACCAAATTTTCATTAATATTCTGATAAGACCCATGTCTTCCAAGTATCTGTTTTGTGTGTTTATATTATTTTATATTTTCAATTTTTATCTCCAACTTTTCCTGAATAAGTAGATTTATAATTACCAACTGAAAGTAGTTGACTAGGTGGTCCCCAGGACCAGTGCCTGGGAGCTACATCTAGATATTAGTGCAACTTGAAATTGAAACTTCAATTGTTCTTTGGTCGAATATTCAAGCATGTTGTGCATCCATGCACCTAAAAATAATGTGAGTAAGGTCGTATTTTCCCAAGTTTGTCAATGAAAATGTGACAAGGAGCAAACTCCAAGACCTCCTAAAAATAAGATGGATCATCTCTACCATTTTTCCTTGTCTCTGTGGCCTGTAACGCCATCACAGAACAAGATTAAATGGGTCTGGCATGATTTGATATTCAGAAAACCATGTTGGTGGTTCACAGTAACCATACTCCTCCATGTGATTAAAATTTGATTGATTACTTGTTCTGCTATCTTCCTAGGTTAGCAGATAACCAAGTCAGATAATTTCCCCTCTTTAAAGATACATAAATGTTTTGCCTTTTCCAAACTATTTTCATTTCAAGGAACGCTTATGATCTTTCAAACATTTCTTCTTAATTTTAATACAGACAGCTGTTTTTCCTATTAATTTTATACATAAATGGCTCTTTTTTGCCTAAGTGTCTATACAGCTAACCCATTCTCTTCAGATGTCCATCCTTCTACCGTGGCTAAAGCACTTTGATCAACAGCTCACAACTACTTTTTTCTGAAACGCAATGGGGAAGAAGTCATTTAACTCCAGCCTCTTTGCTGTTCACTGTATGAACTTCGTCCTCCAATAATTCACTATAATTAAACAGATATTGATGGGGCACATACTCTTTTTCCTTCCTGTCTTTCAGTATAGCTTTTTTGTTTTCTAATCCTCTTCCCTAATTGATTCGAAGATTTATTTCCATATTTATGGTGCTCTGTTGATAATAATTTCTGTTCTATCTTTGTAATGCATCTCTGTGAATTTGTGCCATATTTTTTTGCATTTGTCTTTAGTGATCAGAATTAATTTAAATTTGAAGCACTTTCCCCTTATCTTTAATGCCATGTAGATTTTTTAGTTGAACCAGTTTTGTCCTTTGCCATTCTTAATGCCTTTCTAATACATAGTCAGGTTATGTTTCTTACTAGCTTTCTTGCCAGTACCTTAAACTGGCTAGTATGTATATTCCCAAAGGCCTTTGTCTTAATCTTCCTGACTTCATTTTAAAGTATCTAATGTTTTTTTTTTTTTAATGTGTTAGGTAAAGGGACGAGAAAAATGAAATGTTATTGGCAGGGTACACACTTAAGTTACCTGCTAGTGAACTTTTCTTTATCTTTCTTGATATTCAAATCATTTTTATCACCTCATTATCACATGCTGTAAGATTTATATCTACTCTATTATTTTCTCAGCTAATTATTTCATAGTGGTGGTAATTATTTCATAGTAATAACAATCAAATCAAGGTAAATCCATTTGCCTTTACACTAAAAATGTTCCCAAAGTGATCGCCATACCTTTTGATATTGTCTCTGAATTACTAGTTCAGGGAAGATTGGAATAAAATCCCCCACTGATAACTGATTTGAATCAGAGAGTCCATTAAACCAACGCATAATATTCAAGTATAGTCCTCTATAAATTTCTACCATGTCAAATCTTAAATATCTGAAAAAGAATTTGTTAGTGGTATAGACAATTTAAGGAGCCCTGGTGGCACGGTGGTTAAAGTTCTCAGCTGCTAACTGAAAGGTAGGTGATTTGAACCCACCAGCCACTCTGTGAGAGAAAGATGTGGCAGTCTGCTTCTGTAAAGATCACAGCCTTGAAAATGCTATGGGGCAGTTCTACTAGACAGCAGTGGGTGGATTGGCAATCTAAAAATTATGTATCATCCAAAAAAATCATTTACAGATACAAAGGATTTCTTTATGGAGGTAGAATAAATGATTAAATTGAGAATGTATGATATACCTTAGAGTTTTCAAATAATTCAGTAAAATATCAAACATTTTCAGAGTCCCTCCTTCACTTCCTTCCAACAGGGGGAAAAAAGTGATCAAGCAAAATTTTACAGGTTCATTAGTAAACTTCAAATAAAATTTATAGGTTATTTATTATTCAGAAAATATAAACTTGGCAGAGTACTTACTTTACTACGTTATATTTTATTCCAATGAGGGAAGAACATTATAATATCTGAACATAATGAACTGGCTATACAATCATTAAATTAATCCATTTACGTGGATCCATTTTCTTAATGTCCATATTTTAGTACAAAAAAAAATTACAATTCAAGAATCTGTCTAGTTTGGGGTTAAAAAGGAAATAAGTGAAAAAAGTTAAATATAATACCATAGAAATGAATTTTAAAAGTGTAACTTAAAAAGGATAACCATGTCATTAAAACTGAAGTAAGCCTGGTAACAGCTGAAAGATTTGCATGCTTTAATGAACTGGAAAACATGTTGAATAAGTGCATATTTTTTTTCTAGATTTTATGACATACAATTCATCTGGATTTTAACAAAGTATCAGGTATTCTTTGGAATAAATACTTGAAGTAAATAGAAAATTGGATGTGTAATAGAATAGGCCATCTTTATATCATTTGGTTATAGATTTAATAAGGGAAGTATTTTGTTTTTGCTTGTTGTTTTTTGCTTTGTTCTTGGTGGCAGTGTTATTTTGCCAGTTCATATTAAAGTAGAACAAACCTATTTTTTGAGGAATATTCCATTTTTGTGATACTTCCCCTATACATTTTCTCAAAGAGATTTCAAATTAACAAACTTCACATTAAAGAAGTATTAAAGTGTACTTCAACATAACAATGTTTTTTTCTTAAACATCAAATTTAGCATGCACCAATGTCGAAAAAATTATGACTGAGCCCATGTTCCCAAGCTACTTTAGAAATGAAGAAGTAGGGTATTGCAGAAAACTAAAGCTAAAAACAAAAATAAGATATATTTCATGCAAACCTTTTACAGGGTTGGGAGTTCACATAAAATAGTTTATTTAGTGATTCACTGATCATGCTTGAGTAAACTAAGCTAGGCAGTGGAAATTCAAAGACAAGACAATGTCTGTATCTTGAAGGAGATTACTTAGCACCCTTAGCAAGGGAATTTCCCTGAAAGACATTACAAAAGCTTTTTGGCAAGTGTTTTCAATAGAGTATTACATGAAAGTTCAAAACTTGCTAAATTTATTAGCAACAATAAACTTCTTTCCTTAAAATGGCATTTATCAACCAGAACCTCATGTTTAGCTGGCTTCTTTTACCAGTAATGCTGTCATGACTTATGTCCATAATAAAACTTTTAAGAAGTTACTTTAAGAAATTATAGAAATTTGAAACTCTTAATAACTCAGCCCAAACTTCACAGAAAATTAGGTTCCTGGAATGAATCCTGAAGGTGGATATAATAGGTGACAGACACACTTCAGAAAAGGAAAATGCATAAACTTAGACCAAAATGTGGGGAAATATTTAGCCCAAGTGTCTTAGGCTGGGTTCTCTAGAAAAGCAAAACCAGTAAAGCATATAAATGTATATATAGAGAGATTTACATCAAGGAAGCAGCTCATGAGATTGTAGAGGTTGAAATGTCCCGAGTCCGTGGATCAAGAAAGAGTCTTCTCTCGATTCAGGTAGCCACAGGGGCTGGGGAACACAAGATCGGCAGGTTGAAGGGCAGAGCTTCTGCTCGCAGGCTGTGAAAATTGACAGATCTCAAGATCGGCAGATAAGCTGATAGCCGAAGTCCCAAGAACCGGAGGCCAGATGAACAGGAGGCAGCCGCAGGATCCAGAGTGAGCAAAGAGCCAGAACATCTGCTTATATTCGGATGCAGGCCACACCCCAAGGAAACTTCCCTTCAACTGATTGGCTACTCACAGCAGATTCCATCATGGGAGTGATCACATATAGACACTGAGAATTATGGCCCAGCCAAGTGGACACACAATCTTAACCATCACACCAAGGAAGATACCCATAATTATTAGAAGGAGGTACAGGTAGTATCGTAGAGAGATGGAGGATAAGAGAGTTGATCAGAGACTTCAGAGTTAAGTAAGGCCTCGCTCATCAGGAAGAATCTTTCATGCCCAGACTAACAGGCTTGAATTTTATCCCCCAAGCAATGGGAAACCATTGAAATAGTTAAGCCTGACCACAGCATGACCAAATTTATATTTTAGAAAGGTCATCCTTGAAGCAGTGTGGATGGATCTGGAAGCTTTGGGGTGGAGGCAGAAAGTCTACTTAGGAAGTAGTGAAATATAACAGATTAAATGTGATGACAAGCTATACTGACACATTAGCAGGGTGAAGAATGCAAAGATTATAAATTGTAAGAAATGTTCAGAAGGTAACAACAAGAGGATTTAGTGACTTGTTGAAGGTGAGGTCTGGCACTCATTCAGCAAAGTTGGATGACTTTTTTCTACATTTACCATTGTGTCAGAGGCATAAAAATATCCTTGGTCCGAGTGATTATATAAATTTCAGTGAAAATTGCCGCGATAGGTCGTATAGCTTAGGAGCAGTTTTCAGAGAGAAAATAATGTGTTCTTGTTTGGATGTGCTGAGTCCGAGGAAGTGGTAATATATAGTAAAAGCAAAAACCCATTGCCATCTAGCCAGTTCCAACTCATAGCAACCCTATAGGACAGAGCAGAACTGCCCCCATACGCTTTCCAAGGAGCGGCTGGTGGATTTGAACTGCTGACCTTTTGGTTAGTAGCCGAGTTCTTAACCACTATGCCACCAGGGCTCCAATATACAGTAAGCAGTTATCAATTCCAAATTGGACTACAGTGAAATGTCAAAGGTAGAGCTAAAAATATGGAGCCAAGGTAGAGCTAAAAGTCTAGAATTGCATTTGTTTGATTTCCCTTTTGAATTATTTTTGTGGGACAATTAATGATAATTCTAAAACTATGTTCCAGGTCTTCTTCTAAGCATTGTACATGTATTATCACATCTAATTAATTAATTACAACTAAACTGGGTAGGACCCACAACTATATTGAAACCCTTTAAGCATAGAATTTGTTCATTAAGCCCTAGTTCTTTGTTTTTGTTTCTTTGTTCTATTTTAAAGTTGTGTCTCTTGAGATTTCCTTCACAACACTGGGCTTATCTCCATTCACAGCCCACGGCCTTTTACTTTATCCTATGTCTAGCCTCCATCAATGATGTATCTCTCCTGACTACTGAGATTACAACCTCCTGTGTCTGACTCTCTCACTTTCTTCCTCAGATTAGGATGAAATTAGATACTCCAACTTCTAAATATTTTGAGTCTCTGAATCTATGTTGGTTCCTCCTTATCAAAACTCTGATGGGTTTCTAATCCTCTCATTTCAGTTAATTTTTTACTTTTCACTTTATTCTGATTCTCTCTCATTTTGCCTGATTCCTTTCCCTTTAATGGAAGGATATAAAATTATTTTTTAATGGGGAGGATTTTATGCCTCTGTCACATTTAGCAAAATGTTTGCCATGAACCCTAATTGGTAAGTAGGGAGCTAATTTGCCAATCGCAAGCCATAAACTAGAAACAACATTTGATGGCCATCTCAGAGACAAGCTGATTAAAGAGTTTAAGTACTAGGGTGGAATCAAACTATAGCCTGCAATAATTTTTAAAGTCTAGTTCAAGCAGAAAGCTAAGAAAGTCCTTGCATGTGTTTTGGACTATAAAATTCAGAGAGCAAGAATTACTTTTACTTGCTCTCTTCCCTGCAAACATGTGGTGTTTAATAAATGCTGGCTTGATGATTGTGACTGAACTGACTCATCTCTTCCCCCTCCACCTAGAAGAACAGAGAAGCCAGGCGACGGGAGTATTGACATTTCGAAATCATGTAGTGAGTAGACGAGCATGTGTGCTGAAGGAGGCCATTAATTGTTTATCCATTTATCATTGAGTTCTTATGGGAAACCTATCTGTATAGTAAAAAAAACACTCATAAATTGGTACCAGGAGAAATTTCAGGTAATTAGAAGACTAGGTCTTTCCCTCCTAATTTAGGCAGAAGTTTTTCAATATTAAGCAGTAGAGAACACTCACAATGCACAGGGAGTGAAAGATAAGATTGGACTTTTTTATTACACACAATGTATTCAGTGGTTGTTTATTATATTTGATTTGAAGACACAAGTCATGAGAATATTCAGTGAAAAATACATTCAGTTCAAGAAGGCCTGTTTCAGGGGGGAAAAGCTGAAGTAAGTAATAACTATGGAAAGGAATGCATGCATCTGGAGGGCAAGGAAGACATCGGCATCCTCTCTGAATGCATCTAGCTCTAAGGGAGTCATCCTGACATACTATTTTAAGTTTTAGAGCATAGATGGTTTATTATAACTTGTGTTTTAGTTTAAAACCATGTTTTCATAATTGCATGATAAAGATTGTATATATTTATTATTTTATATACCGGAGTCTTTTCTCTCTGTTGTATTTGGGTGCCATCAAGTCAACATCTTATATATGCCAGTGTTTATTGACTTTAAAATTTTCCCTTGAATATTATTTTTATCCCTGGGAACTCTCTTTTGGGGGTTATCTCCTATTTTTGCAAGGCACACAACTAAACATATTCTAATTGATTTTAATTTTTATAAACAAGAAAATATGGTTATTACCTTTTTTATTCTATAGTTTCAGTCTCTGTTTCTTTCATTTGGTATGGAGGCCCCAGCCATATGAATCATATGTCCCATGAATGAAATAAATGTTTCTTTACTATTATCTAGGTGGCATTAGACCTTTCCACAGGTTACAGGGACTGACTTGGGATAATGGAACAAATCCGTGGGGAAAGCCATCTCAGTATCTAGACCGTGTGGACGGATTATCTGATGGATCGAAGCCTGTGATTTTCAGGCTGATGTCCAGATACCAGATGGCTTTAAAACCCTCTCATCCAAAACACTAGCAGCTTGCTTTAGTCACATTGCTCTTGCTAATATTTGTAGAGTATCTACATGGTCCCCAGTGCATGCACTTACTATTCTATTAAAAAAAATTAGGCTGGCATTATTCGTTTTGAACTAGATCACATGACCCCTAGGCTGTGTTGCAGTCATTGACATTAATCAGTCTTTTGTCTAACCTTAGAACATAAAGTTCCTATATATGCATCGTCTAGGGCTTTAAGATAACCTTTCTAGGAAGCTGAAGAAATGATTTACCAGGAACTTCAAAATGATTTTATCATCAGTATCACTTTCTACAAAAATGCTTGTTAATGACAGACAGCTCTAGTTGCTAAGATGGTCAGAAGATAATTGCTTCCCAAGAGATTGATGAAACAACTAGCATTCGAGAGGTTAGCACAGAAACTTCTTTGTCATTTTCAAAATCATACAGACTAACCATGGATACTAAGAAATGTCTCTGTAGGAGCTATTCAAGAGTTTTAAATATTCATTCAAGACTACATATGTGTTTCTATCCTGTTCTGGACATTTCTTTCCTCCTGACCAATATGAAGAAGACTTATCTGTCTGTAAAGTTGTATGATTGGACTCCTAATGCTGCCCTTTTGAGTACTGACTCATATAAATAACAAAAAGAGCCTCTTTTGGAATGTTTAATCAGTATTGGTTGCAAACATTCTACAGTAAAAATCTGTAATCTTGCTACCCTCTTAAAAAAAACCCTACTATATTTCTGAATTTCCCTAAATTGACAAAGAAATGCAATTTTGGAGCTTTTGTCTGACATGCCTGCTGTGTTTGATTTTAGGGATTATATTCATTTTCAGCATCAAATTCATAAAAAAAAATTCATAGGATAAGCAAAATGTCAAACTTTGTTTACTAATTTTATACTTTTCTTTTAATATCCTGTTTTGGTTCTCTAGCTATAACATAGATGAACCTAAAGTTTGCTAGAAACATTTGCCATTAGCTTCTTCTTCTAAAAAAAAAAAAAAATTAAATTTGAGGATAATCCTACCTCCAGAGCTTATTCTGTTCCTGGCCATTGACTGTGACAGTGGAAGGCTCATCTGAAAGCACTGGAGCACTCCATCTAAAAGCATAAAACATATTACATTTCATGAAAAAGCTAATTCAGATTGTTTAATTCTGGTAATATTGCCTCTGTCACCTTCAAAATCAAAATGTTCTTTCCTGTTATTATAAGGAAAACAACGAAATTGCTAAAAAACCCATTTGAATACACAGCTGCCTTATGTTGCATACTAATTTGATTAAAAACACTCACGCCTCACCAGCATTTTTACATAAAGCACATTGGTGAATTTAACAAAGACTGTTTTAACAACATAGCTGAGGTAGTGTGGATGACCGGAGTTCACCGCAGTGACCACTGACCCCCCTGGACTGAGCACAAATCTTGCTGGCTCTTTTGGAAGGCACGGAAACAATTGTCAAGCTGTATTTGTTTGTTCCCTGCTTTGGGCACTGAGCCAACTTCACTGCAAATAACTGCATTAGTCAAGTGTGTCCAAATTATTACAACACAGCGTCCATCCCAGTTACTGCTGTGGAAGCATTTTTCTGAATCTTCTTGTCACTGCTCCGCTTGGATTTATAGAAAAGTGGCAAGACGACTTTCACAAGTGGCTTTCTTCTTCCTGCCTCTATAAGAAGGACTCTTTGAAGTACTTATTGTTAGAATCTCATTAAGTCAGAAGAGTTTACCACCCTGGTCAGGGATATTTGCCATCCTGTATTGTTTCATTCATGGGATGATGTTTATCCAGTGTTAATATTTATCTACCTTTTAACTGACTTTGAATGGAATAATGAACGTGAGGGATAAAAGCAATGGTAATCATTAATGGCCAAGCTACTGAAGTCTTTGCACTTAAGTGGGCTGAGATTTTAGAAATCTTCTTATGTATCTTACACGTGCACCACAAGTTAGGTCTGCATAGAGGAAAAGAAATCCCAGGGCTCTCCTGATGGCCATTCTGGTGAGTTCATACATCAATGAACATATTCACCAAGTGCCTTATTACTCTCTAATAATGAGACATATTGTTTCAGGAGAGACATTAGCTCCTTAATCAACAAGGTTACTAAGTATATATCAGAACAGTTTATCAGAGTATAAACCGTGTTGACTTATGTAGGCCTCCATTTTAACTCCGTATTGCAAAATGCTTTTGTTTTCCTTGCCTACCCCACCCTATTACTTATTCCCTTCATATTATCTGGGGCCCCATTTTAATTGTCTGCATAGTCCTGACCACTGCATGCCTCAATTTATTTCTTAATATCTAGGGATAGTAATTTTATTATCTGTCATATGAAAATGATGTCTACTATTTCTCTTTCAAAACCATTTAACAGATTAGTGAAAAACCTATTTGTAACTTATTTCAAATCCCAGAACATTTCTATCATAAAATTAATATTCAGCACCATTTTGCCATTTAACCCCCGAAATTAAGTATACCATGGAAAATATAACAAACTTATGAGAAAATGAACCCAGATATTTTTCTCTGAAAAACTACAGTGAGTAAAATGTTTATGCTCCCACAGAGGATTGATTCCATTAAAAACTAAACAAAATATACAAAAAAAAAAAAATACAACATATAATCTTAGTTTGATTCTTATAATAATTTTTAAAAGCCCGTCAGGAAATAGTTTCTGTTGAGAATGAACAGAATTAGGTGCTTTTTGATTGTTCTTTGATTATCCTGTAGTAAAGAGTGTGCTACGGAGCCCTGGTGGCACAGCAGTTAAGCTCTCAGCTGCTAACCAAAAGGCTGGCAGTTTGAATCCACCCGGTGTCTCCTTGGAAATAAGATCTGGCTATTTTGCTAAGGCTACTAACCAAAGATTGGCAGTTCAAATCCACCAGTTGCTCTTTGGAAACCTATGGGGCCATTCTACTCTGTCACTATTACAATATTGCTATGAGTCAAAAATCACCTCGATGGCACCTAACAACAACACAGCATGTGCTACATCTATGTTTAAGTTAAAAATAATAAGCTTGAAAATCAAAGATGTCACCTTGAAGACTAAGGTGTGCCTGACCCAAGCCATGGTATTTTCAATCGCATCACATGCATGTGAAAGCTGGACAATGAATAAGGAAGGCCAAAGAAGAATTGATGCCTTTGAATTGTGGTGTTGGCGAAGACTACTGAATATTGAATATACCATGGACTGCCAAAAGAAGGAACAGATCTGTCTTG
Source organism: Elephas maximus indicus (assembly GCF_024166365.1). Taxonomy (NCBI): domain Eukaryota; kingdom Metazoa; phylum Chordata; class Mammalia; order Proboscidea; family Elephantidae; genus Elephas; species Elephas maximus. Next base: position 40,595,889 of record NC_064829.1, on the reverse strand, counting down.
GAAGAATTAGAACCAGAATGCTCCTTAGAAGCAAGGATGGCGAGACTGCGTCTTACATTGGACATGTTGTCAGGAGGGATCAGTCGCTGGGGAAGGACGTCATGCTTGGCAAAGTACAGGGTCAGCAGAAGAGAGGAAGACCCTCAACAAGGTGGACTGACACAGTGGTTGTAACAATAAGCTCAAGCAAAACGACGATTGTAAGGATGGCGCAAGACCAGGCAGTGTTTTGTTCTGTTGTGGATAGGGTCGCTATGAGTCAGAACCAACTCGATGGCACCTAACAACAACAACAACAAACTTTGCATTTCTTTTTTCTTCAAATTTTTTGTCTCAGTTTGAAAGTACCATTAAGTTTATGGTAAGCTGTACTTACTCAAATAATTCCTTTCTTGTCAGTTTATTAGGACTCCATGTTATTAAAGTTTTGACCTCTGAAAAATATGTCAGAGTGATTAAATTGATCTGGTTGTCATTCTCATGGTGGAGTATGGATGGGTTGGGAGTCATTTGCTAAGTGTGGCTTAGAGATTTTTACAACATTTTTGAAAATGCCTTTGGCACTGAAAGAAAATGTGACTATATATAAAGCATGGAAAAAACATGTTTGAAATTATAAATTATGATGTATTATTTTTAGTTCTCACTCTTTACCATAACATATCCCCCACTCTTCTCCCTTGACAAAACTGAAGCCATCATTAAATATTTATTGGATTATATCCTCTGAGATACAAATAGACAACAGTAATAATTCACAAAGTCAGGATTTAGCACACACACACACAGATTTGTTACACAATGGTTTGCTTTAAAGCCTCCAGAATTCTTTTGTGTCTAAACCAAAAAAAAGAAAAAACCTGTTGCTGTCAAGTCGATTCCAGCTCATAGCTACCCTATAGGACAGAGTAGCCCTGCCCCATACAGTTTCCAAGGAGCACCTGGCGGATTTGAACTGCCGACCTTTTGGTTAGTAGCAATAGCACTTAACCACTGCACCACTAGGGTGTCTAAAGCTACCTGTAAATAAAAACGGTTATGAAGCAAATCAGTTGGAAAATTGCTATCTGCATAATAAATATTTTTTTAATAATTTTTATTGTGCTTTAAGTGAAAGCATACAAATCAAGTCCCTCATATAAAAAGTTATATGCACCTTGCTACATACTCCCAATTACTCTCCCTCTAATGAGACAGCCCACTCTCTCCCTCCACTCTCTCTTTTCGTGTCCATTTCGCCAGCTTCTAACCCCCTCTACCATCTCATCTACCCTCCAGGCAGGAGATGCCAACATAGTGTCAAGTGTCCACCTGATCCAAGAAGCTCACTCCTCACCAGCATCCCTCTCCAACCCATTGTCCAGTCCAATCCATGTCTGAAGAGTTGGCTTCAGGAATGGTTCCTCTCCTGGGCCAACAGAAGGTCTGGGGGCCATGACTTTCTGGTCTGATTGAGACAGGAAGGACCCCGGCCAGAAGGTAGCAGGGGCAGGGGTTTGGGGACCTGACTTAGATGTCCCCTGAACATGTGGTCCCCAAACCCCTGCCCCTGCTGCCTTCTGGCCGGGGTCCTTCCCGTCTCTATCAGACCGTTAAGTCTGGTCTTTGAGAATTTGGGGTCTGCATCCCACTGTCTTCCTGCTCCCTCAGGGGTTCTCTGTTGTGTTCCCTGTCAGGGCAGTCATTGGTTGTAGCCAGGCACCATCTGGTTCTTCTGGTCTCAGGATGATGTACTCTCTGGTTCATGTGGCCCTTTCTGTCTCTTGGGCTCGTAATTACCTTGTGTCCTTGGTGCTCTTCATTCTCATTTAATCCAGGTGGGTTGAGACCAATTGATGCATCTCAGATGGCTGCTTGCTAGCTTTTAAGACCCCAGACGCCACTCTTCAAGGTGGGATGCAGAATGTTTTCTTAATAGATTTTATTATGCCAATTGTCTTAGATGTCCCCTGAACATGTGGTCCCCAAACCCCTGCCCCTGCTACACTGGCCTTCGAAGCATTCAGTTTATTCAGAAAACTTCTTTGCTTCTGGTTAGTCCAGTTGTGCTAACCTCCCCTGTATTGTGTGTTGACTTTCCCTTCACCTAAAGCAGTTCTTATCTACCATCTAATTAGTGAATACGCCTCTCCCACCCTCCCTCCCTCCTCTGGTAACCACAAAAGAATGTTTTCTTCTCAGTTTAAACTATTTCTCAAGTTCTTATAATAGTGGACTTATATAATATTTGTCCTTTTGTGACTAATTTCACTCAGCATAATGCCTTCCAGGTTCCTCCATGTTATGAAATGTTTCACAGATTCCTCACTGTTCTTTATCAATGCGTAGTATTCCATTGTGTGAATATACCATTATTTATTTATTTATTTACCTGTTGATGGGCACCTTGGTTGCTTCCATCTTTTTGCTATTTTAAACAGTGCTGCAATAAACATGGGTGTGCATATATCTGTTTGTGTAAAGGCTCTTATTTCTCTAGGATATATTCCAAGGAGTGGGATTGCTGGATCGTATGGTAGTTCTATTTCTAGCTTTTTAAGGAAGAATTATAAATATTTTTATATCGTGGTTCATTTCATAAATATGTGAGCTTGACTTACCAGAAACTTCAGGAATGCCCCCATTTCATAATGCAAAGAAATTAATATAGTGCCAGAGTCTCTGTTTCTAGAAACCTCTAGGCTATTCTACCATCGTACAGTATAGTTATCACTAGCTATTACTTGTTTCAGTATGTTGGCAGCATGTGTATTCAATTCTTATAAACTTTGACTTTCAAAGTTGATCTTTTATGTTTAGAAGGGTAGAAGTTACTTTTCTATAAAAACCAAATTGATAGCTAATAATCAAAAGAAGTATTTTTCCTGAGGACAGATCAGTTGACTTAGAGGATTTTATGAATACTGAAAAGCAGCAAAACCCAGCTCGTCATTAGGCCTTCACTATGGAGAGTCAAAGGAACCTAAGAATGTATCCACAGTACGTTGTTTTCGCACTCTAGTGTATAACTCTGTAGAAATATTTTTGAACTTACAGGGGGACATGAAGATCAGGCAATTTTAGGTTGGAAGTACCTCTTTTCATTTCACAGATGAGGAAACACTTGAAGGCCCTAAGCAATATTTGGCCAGAAAAAAGGAATTTGTTGGCAGATGGATTGACAGACAAAGTTTCATCCATAAAGAATATTTTGCCCCTTAAAATATATAAAATTAGAGACATCATTTGTGAAACCAAGAGTTTCATACTTCTTAACAAACATAACCGGTAAAATGCAGACGTATCAGAGAAACAAAACTCCCACAACACAGGCTGCCACTTGGTAACATATTGGTTAAAGCTATGAGACACAGAAACTATGGAAAGAAAGGAATGAATTTAGAGAAACAAGAACAGTTAATATCTGCTCTGGGACATCACAAGCCTGGGATTTGAACTCACTTTTTCTTTACTGTGCTGTTTGTATTTTTTTCCTCTCACAATTCTGCTCTGTTTTGCTGACTAGAGCAACTGGAGTACGATAAGCTGTGACATTTTTGCTTTTTCAGTTGATTTTTTTTTTTTATAGTAGCATAAAAACAGAAGCTAGTTATGCATGCCAGTATGTGGTACTTACCAAAAAATATTACCATATTGCTTGGAATTGCCAAAAAAAAAAAGAAAATTGCACTCAAAGATAGCTTGATTCCATTTCTAATACAATGTTTTAACTCTACTCAGTAAATGCCAAAGCTGAGTTAAAGCGAGGAGTCGTTTACTTTGTGAAATTCAGCTCAAATATTAGTTGTATAAGCACTTCTATATTTATAGTCTTATCTTTAGTAGTAAAAGTTTAAATTAACTTAGAATTAGATATGAATAGCTATTCACTAGCAAACAGATCATTTCATTTCTCATTGAACTAGATTGTAACATTGTCATAAATTGAAAACACTTAATTTTTCCTTCAAAAATATTGTAAATGTTAAAATGGTATCATTTAAGGTCTGAAATTACTGTATCTTTTTGCTTATAACCCCACTGCCTGTCAGTTTGTTGTGCTGTGCATCTTGCGTGTTGCTATGATGCTGGAAGCTATGCCACCAGTATTCAGATACCAGCAGGGTCCATGGAGGACAGGTTTCAGCTGAGCTTCCACACTAAAACAGACTAGGAAGGAGGACCCAGCAGTCTACTTCTGAAAAGAATTAGCCAGTGAAAACTTTATGAATAGCCCCATGGAAGGAGCAGTCAAGAAATAACGGACGCATTGCATTGGGCAAATCTGCTCCAAGCTACCTCTTTAAAGCGTTGAAAAGCAAAGATGTCACCTTGAAGACGAAGGTGTGCCTGACCCAAGCCATGGTGTTTTCAATTGCCTCATATGCATGCAAAAGTGGATGATGAATAAGGAAGATCAAAGAAGAATTGATACCTTTGAATTATGGTGTTGGTGAAGAATATTGAGTATACTTCCAAAAGAATGAGTAAATCTGTCTTGGAAGAAGTACAACCAGAATGGTCCTTAGAAGCAAGGATGGTGAGACTGTGTCTTACATACTTTGGACATCTTGTCAGGAGGGATTAATCCCTGGAGAAGGATATCATGCTTGGCAGAGTACAGGGTCAGCAGAAGAGAGGAATATCCTCAATGAGGCAGACTGACAGTGTCCATTGTTATGCAACAATGGGCATAAAAACGATTGTAAGGATGACACAGCACTGGGCAGTGTTTCATTCTGTTGTGCATAGCGTAGCTATGAGTCGGAACAGACTCAATGTCACCTAACAACAACATTTTGCTTATAGATGGACTGCTATCTAGTAAAGGGTTTCATTTTTGATAAATACGTCATGCTGCACTTATTTTATATTCAAATAATAGGTCAAGACAATTTACCTTTCTCCAGGTCCTCAAAAATGAGTTGGGGTTACTGTATTGGGTTTCCTAGGTCTACCATAAGCAAGTGTCACAAATAGGGTGGCTTATAACAACAGAAATGTGTTGTCTCCCATTTCTGGAGGCTAGTAGCATATTTTTATGCACATAATGTGTACCTTCTATGTTTGTTTGCCAACCACATCCTCCCCCTCGAGGTATTTCAAAGCATGAGAATCTTTTTTTTTTTTTTTTACAGCAACATGTAAAAATAAATTGGCATAGCAGCACTTATGAAAATACCTCACAGAAGGAGGGTGTGATTGGCAAACAAATGTAGAAGGCATGCATTATCTGTGTTAAAAATACAGTAGTTTGAGTAATTTCAGGGAGTCAGGAACACAATATCTTCCAAGGCTCTAGGGGAAAATCCTTTCTTGTCTCTCCAGGCTTCTTGGCTTCTCCTTGGCTTGCAGCTGCAGCATAATTATGTTGTCACACAGCCATCCTGCCTCTGTCTGTCCCTCTATGTCTTCTACTTTATAGAAGATTGCATCAGGACCCACCCTACTTTGTATGACCTCATGTTAACTGATAACATCTTCAAAGACCCTATTGCCAAACAAAGTCATGTTCACAGGTGCAGAGGATTAAGACTTCAACATAATCATTTTTGGGGACACCGTTCAATCCATAACAACTACCAAGACCCAGAATTTAAAAATGGTTTTAAAAGGGTGTGAGTGATCAGTATTCAAACCATAGCTCTGCCAAATCAGAGTTTTGTGTCCTTGGCCAAGTTAATAAAACTTTCTAGGTATGGGGAGAAGAAACAACATTTTTAGGCCTTGAAGCAAGCATATTATAAAATAACAGGTCATTCCTTTGACATATCAGATAGAAATCAAGTCTTACCTCCTGATTCAGTTTTTTGTTAATATATACACATTTATTATTATTGGCAAAAGCTAACATCATCCAACTACATATATCATATCAAATGCCTTTCATTTAGAAAACTGGTAACTCCCAGGTTACACCTGTGATGTCTGTGTTCTCTAAATTGAAGTCATGCATGTGCTTTTTCAAGGGGATATGAGAAGACTGAAATATTTTTTTGTTGTTAAGTGCTGTCGAGTGGCTTTTGACTCACAGTGACTCTATATATAATGAAACAGATGCCTGGTCCTGCGCCATCGTCATAATCATTGTTATGCTTGAGCCCATTGTTGCAGCCACTGTGTCAATGCATCTCATTGAGGGCCTTCCTCTTTTTCACTGACCCTCTACTTTACCAAGCAAGATGTCCTTCTCCAGAGAATGATCCCACCTGATAACATGTCCAAAGTACAGGAGATGAAGTCTTGCCATCCTAGCTTCTAAGGAGCATTCTGAATGTACTTCTTCCAAGACAGATTTGTTCATTCTTCTGGCAGTCCATGGTATATTCAATATCCTTAGCCAAAACCATAGTTCAAATGCGTCATTTCTTCTTTGACCTTACTTATTCGCTGTCCAGCTTTTGTATGCAGATGAGGCAATTGAAAATACAGTGCTTTGGATCAGGCACACCTTAGTCCTCAAAGTGACATCTTTGCTTTTTAACACTTTAAAGAGGCCTTTTGTAGCAGATTTACCCAATGCAATACATCGTTTGATTTCTTGACTGCTGTTTCCATGGGTGTTGATTGTGGACCCAAGTAAAACGAAATCCTTGACAATTTCAGTATTTTCCACATATACCATGATGTTGCGTATTGCTGTAGTGTAAGGATGTTTGTTATGATAGACTTGCTCTAGCAAGATTCTTCAGAAATCCATACAGATTAAAGCCAGAGATATTCAGAGTAAACTTTAGGTACAGATTTTCATGAGTTTAGACTCTAAATTTCTCATGGAGACTCCTGGGCAGAGAGAGAATTGAACGTATCATTTGTTTCCCAAGCACCCTGCACAGGGCCTGGCAAAGCAGAAATTCAATAACTCTTTAAATTGTTTATTCACAAATATTTATTGGGTACCTACTACATGTTCAGCGCTATGCTCAATACTAGAGACACGGTGTGGCTATACAAAATAATATCTGCAAGGAGTTCCTGGGTGCCATAATCAGTTTGGCACTTGACTACTAGCCAAAAGGTTGGTGGCTTGAACCCATTCAGAAGTGCCTCAGAAAAAAGGCCTGGTGATCTGCTTCTGAAAGGTCACAGTTTTGAACACCTTATGGAGTGCAGTTATATTCTATACACATCAGGTCCCCTTGAGTAGAAATTAGTTCAAAGGCAACTGGTTTGGTTTTGGTTTATTGCCATCAGGTCAATAACACATAGATTATATCATTCAGTGCTGGAAAATCCTACACCCAATTTCCAAGCTCTTAACTACTCTACCAAAATTTTAAATGTAATTTTATTTTGCAAAAAGTTATTCGTCACCTTTTTCTAGGATATCAATCGCCTTTTTTGTAGACATGATCTAGTTCCACCTGATTTTGATTGTTAAATGTTGAATTAAACTAAAATATCTTTACAGAAAAACTTTGTAAGGATAAAGTGTAGTGAGTGTGACGTGATTTTATAATTTGCCTTTAAATACTCATATATACATAATTGCCCTAAAGTCTGTGCCTTGGTGTTATGCTATAATCTCTTTTTAAATCTGATTCCAGGTGTATGGTTACTGCTGGGGAATATTTTCTGGGTGTGGGAAAGAAAAGTATACTGATTAGTACAGCCATTTTTGAGTACATCTTGGCAATTAAATTATCCCGATTTTAGGATATAAAATAGCTAATTAGTATTAAAAGCTGGAGAAAGGCAAAGACTCAAATATGTTGTTTTATTTCCAAATGCCAAAGTAGGACTTAAAATGTGCCCCATACCTTTCTAACCACATTACAAGTATCAATTCATTTAATCTTTTTAGTAGCAGTAATATAGATGCCCTTTTTCAGAGAAACATAGTAATAAATAATAAAGTGCCCAGTGTCACATAGTGAGTGGTAAAGCCAAGATCCCAACCCAGGCAGTCTGGTGCCAGACTTCATGCCCGTCACAATTTTTCTAGGCTGCTGCTGGTTGTCAGGCTAAACATATTAGTCTATAATAACTTTTAGTAGAATTTTAGTCTCTGTATAGTGTGACTATGTGAACAGTTACCTTTTTTTATTTTTCGGAGAATGTAGTTTACAGAACTAGAAAATATCTATTTATTACTTTATCTTTATACATAACTGTAAGTGCTATTTATACTCGTTTGTATACCTTGTTTTGAAACAAGATTAATATCTACACACACATATTTATAACTCGATTGTATTGTTTTTCTATTAAACATTGCAATATTCATCCAGTATTTTCTACAAATGAATTTTTTTATGTAAAATTGAGAACTCTGTGTTAGTGCTTTAATCATTTTCTGTTTGCTTTCTTTTAATTTATATTTTTATGCTTTGTGAAATATAAACGTGTCTTTTCACTAACGAAAGCAGATTCCAGGTAGTACTACGTAAGCTGTTTCTTATCTGGCCATTATTAGTCTCTCTCTGGGATCTGTGGATCATGTTTTTTAATTAACTATAGAAAATTACCAGCATAGTCTTTTCATTTTTTTAATTTATAACAATTTATTGTCATAAGCATATATAAATGTATGTGAAAGTATATACAAACAATTGTGTATATATATATCTTTATTCACAATATTGTAATGTCTGTAGATAGAAATACATGCATACAGTCTTCCATAAAATAGTTCATAATTTTTAGAAAATGAATCCTTTGCTTTTTTATAATTTATTTTATTTTTGTTGTTCTTGCAAATATACCCAGAGGAACATACACAAATTCAGCAATTTTTTTCATGTACAATTCAATGACATTGATTACATTTTTCAAGTGTGCAACCATTTTCATCCTCCTTTTCGGAGTTGTTCTTCCCCCGTTAACATAAACTCACTGCCCCTTAAGATTCCTACCTAATCTTTGGAGTTGCTGTGGTCAGTTTGATCCTATATAGGTCAATCTTAATAGAGCACAGTGCTCAAGGCAGACATTCTTTACGAGTTAATCTAAACTATTGTTTGGTTTTAAGAAAACATCAAGGAATATTTTTGGTTGAAAATTTAAGGTTTAAATATTATCTCCGGTCAATAGTTTCAGGGGTTCATCTAACCTCCATGGCCCTGAAAATCTGGATTCCATGAGAATTTGAAATTCTGTCCTGCATTTTCCCACTTTTGAGCAGAATTCTTCAATAGAATCTTTTATCAAAATATTTAGTAATGGTAGATGAGCACCATCCAGCTCATGGCAAAGGGGGCAGTTGTTCATAAAGACAATTAGCCAAGTATTTCATTTCTTCCACCTATTCCTGACTCTCCTTCTTCCTCTTTTGCTCCAGGCTAATAGAGACTAACTGCAGTACCTTGGATGGCTTCTTGCAAGCGTTTAAGACCCCAGACACTACACAATGAATTAGGAAGTAGAATAGAAGCACTAAACACAGTATTAGCCCAATTAACTGGGATGTCTCATGATACCATGACCTGGAATCTACAAACCAAGGAATCAAATCCCGTGAGGTATTTGGTTATGCATAATCATTTTCAGCAGCTACACTTTTTTTTTTCCATCTTTGTAAATATATCTATCCCACAACTTTTGCCAATTCAAAATTTTACAGGTGTACAACTTATTGTCAGCAATTACATTAATCAGCTGTGCAACCGGTTTACAGTGATGGAAAAACTGATTAAGGGTAGGGTCTTTTCATTTTTTTGCCTTTTTAAATGGACAGAAAAGTTGAAATAATAGAACAGCAAATGTACACTATTGTCTTTGATTCAAAAATTACTAACAATTTGCCGCATTTTCTGAATCTACTTTTTGTTGAATTATTTGAATGCAAGTTGCAGATATCATGTTTCAGAATGCATATTGTAAAAATAATGATATTTGCCTAAAAACATTATCACACCTAGAAAAATTAAAAACAATTTCCTAATATCATCTAATACCCAGCCCATCCAGTCATATATTCCCAGTTGTCCCCAAAATGTCTTCTATGGCTGTTATTTTTTAACATTGCATTTTTTTCTCTTTTGTCTCTTTAATATAGAGCAGACCACACCTTTATATATATACATATGTATATATGATTTATATATACTTTTTAAATATCATACTAGTTATCTATGTGTACTTGAGCCTATTTATGGACTTCTTATTCTTTCCCATTGATTTTTTCTTTTTAAGTGCCAATAATAGATAATCTTAACTATAGTTTATAATATGTTAAAACCTCTGATAGTACTAGATCTTCTCTTTGTTATTTTTTATTGTAAGTTACTTTTGCTTGTTCTTTCTTCCATATGAATTCTAGAATCTACTTCAGTAACTTCAGAAATAGATTTGATATTTTTCACTCAAATTACATTAAATTCATATTTTAACTGAGGAGAGTTGAAACATTTATGATATTGAACCATCATACTCAAAAATACCCCCACACGTCTGTCAGTTTGTCATACTGTGGGGCTTGCGTGTTGCTGTGATGCTGGAAACTATGCCACTAGTATTCAAGTGCCAGCAGGGTCACCCATGGCAGACAGGTTTCAGCTAAAATAGTGCTGGACGATAAGACCCTCAGGTTGGAAGGCACTCAAAATATGACTGGGGAAGAGCTGCCTCTTCAAAGTAGAGTTGACCTTAATGACTTGGATGGAGTCAAACTTTCGGGACCTACATTTGCTGATGTGGCATGACTCAAAATGAGAAGAAACAGCTATAAACATCCATTAATAACCAGAATGTGGAATGTATGAACCAAGTATCTAGAAAAATTGGAAGTTGTCAAAAATGAGATAGAACACTTGAAGATCGATATCCTAGGCATCAGTGAGCTGAAATGGACTGGTACTGTCCATTTTGAATCAGAAAATCATATGGTCTACTATCCAGGGAATGATACCTTGAAGAGGAATGCTATTACATTCATCATCAAAACGAACATTTCAAGATCTATTCTGAAGTACAATGCCATCAGTGGTAGGATAATATCCATATGCCTACAAGGAAGACCAGTTAATACGACTGTTATTCAATTTTACGCATCAACCACTAAGGCCAACGATGAAGAAACTGAAGATTTTTACCAACTTCTGTAGTCTGAAATTGATTGAACATGCTATCGGATGCATTGATAATTACTGGTGACTGGAATGTGAAAGTTGGAAATGAAGTTGGAAAACATGGTCTCGGTGACAGAAATAATGCAGGATCGCATGATAGGATTTTGCAAGACCAGCTTAGTCATTGCAAATACCTTTTTTCACCAACATAAACAGTGACTATACACACAGACCTCACCAGATGGAGTACACAGGAATTGAATTGACTATATCTGTGGAAAGAGACGATGGAAAAGCTCAATATCATCAGTCAGAACAAGGTCAGAGGCTGACTGCAGAACAGGCCATCAGTTGCTTATGTGCAAGTTCAAGTTGAAACTGAAGAAAATTAGAACAAGCCCACAAGAGCCAAAGTACAACCTTGAATATATCCCACCTGAGTTTAGAGATCATCTCAAGAATAGATTTGACATGTTGAACACTAATGGCCAAAAACCAGACAAGTTGTGGAATGATATCAAGGACTTCATACATGAAGAAAGCAAGAGGTCATTAAAAAGACAGGAAAGAAAGAAAAGACCAAAATGGGTGTCAGAAGAGACTTGCTCTTGAATGTTGAGTAGCTAAAACAAAAGGAAGAAATGATGTAGTCAAAGAGCTGAACAGAAGATTTTAAAGGGCAGCTCGAGAAGACAAAGTAAAGTATTGTAAGGACATGTGCAAAGACCTGGAGTTAGAAAACCAAAAGGGAAGAACACTTTCAGCATTTCTCAACCTGAAAGAACTGAAGAAAAAATTCAAGCCTCAACTTACATTATTGAAGGGTTCTGTGGGAAATATATTAAACGATGCAGGGAGCATCAAAAGAAAATAGAAGGAATACACCGAGTCATTATGCCAAAAAGAATTGTTGGGCCTTCAACCATTTCAGGAGGTAGCATATGATCAGGAACTGGTGGTACTGAAAGAGGAAGTCCAAGATGCACTGAAAGCATTGGTGAAAAACAAGGCTCCAGGAATTGATGGAATACCAATTGGGATGTTTCAATAAATGGATGCAGCACTGTAAGTGCTCACTCGTCTATGCCAAAAAATTTGAAAGACAGCTGCCTACCCAACCGACTGGAAGAGATCCATATTTATGCCTATTTCCAAGAAAGGTGATCCAGCCAAATGAGGAAATTATCAAACAATATCATTAATATCACAGGCAAGTAAAATTTTGCTGAAGATCATTCAAAAGCAGCTACAGCAGTATATCCACAGAGAACTGCCAGAAATTCAAGCTGGATTCAGAAGAGGACATGGAATGAGGGATATCAATGCTGATGTCAGACTGATTCCTACTGAAAGCAGAGAATACCAGAAAGACATTTACATGTGTTTTATTAACTATGCAAAGGCATTTGACTGTGTGGGATCATAATCAATTATGGATAACATTTTGAAGAATGAGAATTTCAGAACACTTAGCTGTGCTCATGAGGAGTCTGTACATAGATCAAGAGGCAATCGTTCCAACAGAACAAGGGGATATTGCATGACTTAAAGTCAGGAAAGGTGTGAATCAAGTTTGTATCTTTTCACCATACTTATTCAATCCATATGCTGAGCAAATAATCTGAGAAGCTGAACTATAAGAAGAAGAACGGGGCATCAGGACTGGAGAAAGACTCCTTAGCAACCTGCGTTATAGAGATGACACAACCTTGTTTGCTGAAAGTGAAGAAGAATTGAAGCACTTACTGATGAAGATCAAAGACTACAGCTTTCAGTATGGATTATGCCTGAGCATAAAAAAGAATAAATAAATCCTCACAACTGGGCCAATAACCAACATCATGATAAACGGAGAAAAGACTGAGTTGTCAAGGGTTTCAATTTACTTGGATCCACAATCAATACCCATAGAATCAACAGTCAAGAAATCAAATGCTATATTGCATTTGGGTAAATTGTGCTGCGAAAGACTTCTTTAAAGTGTTGAAAAGCAAAGATGTCACCTTGAAGAATAAGGTGCATCTTACCCAAGCCATGGTGTCGTCAGTCTCCTCATATGCATGTAAAACCTGGATGATGAATAAGGAAGATCGAAGAAGAATTGACAGCTTTGAATTATGGTGTTGGTGAAGAGCATTGAGTATACCATGGACTGCCAAAAGAATGAATAAATCTGTCTTGGAATAAGTACACCCAGAATGCTCCTTGGAAGCAAGGATGATGAGACTACATCTCACATATTTGGACCTGTCATCAGGAGGGATCAGTCCCTGGAGAAGGACATCATGCTTCATAAAGTAGAAGGCCATCGAAAAAGAAGACTCTCAACAAGATGGATTGACACAATGTCTGCAATGATGGGCTCAAGCATAATAATGATTGTGAGAATGGCACAAGACTGCAGTGTTTCGTTCTGCTGTATGTAGGGTTCTGAGTAGGAAGTGACTTGACGGCACCTAACAACAGTAACAACAACAAACTCAAAAAATATAAGGTGTCTTTCCATTTTTACTATTTGCTCTTATCTTTCAGTTGTGTTTTAAAATTTTTGTCATATAGATGGTGTACTTGTCTTCAAAGTGTTATTTTTAAGTTTTTTGTTTTTCTTTGTTGCTCTTGTAATTGGTATTTTCTTTTGTATTGCAACTCCTAACAATATTTGACTATGAAGGCTATGGATTTTTTTGTATGCTAAATTTATACTGATATCTTCCTGAATTCTCTTGTTTTTTTGTATTCAGTTTTTTCATTGAGTTTTGGGTTGTCTTTATATAATCTCACATAATTTACAAGTAGGTTTAACCTCTTCCTTTCACATTTCTATCAACATTCTATCTAAAATTTTATCTAATTATTTCCTCAAGTCTGATCTCGTTGGATGCCTTATCTCTGACGAGTAGGAATGAATTCCACTTTCCCCATTAAGTGAGATTCTGGCTTTGAGGATGAGGCATAGATTTTATCAAGTTAAGGAAATATTTATAAATTCTTATTTTATTATTTTTTTTTAAATTAGTGATGGGTATTTGTCATGGATTGAAATGAGTCCCCCAGAAATATGTGTCAACTTGGTTAGGCCATGATTCCCAGTATTGCGTGGTAGTCCTCCATTTTGTGATTGTTATTTTATGCTAAGGAGGATTAGAGTGGGATTGTAACACCAGCCTTACTCAGGTCACTTCCCTGATCCAAGGTAAAGGGAGTTTCCCTGGGGTGTGGCCTGCACCACCTTTATCTCTCAAGAGATAAAAGGAAAGGGAAGCAAGGAGAGAGTTGGAGACCTCACGCCACCAAAGCATATCCTTTGAACACGGGGCCCCTGCGCCTGAGAATCTCCTTGACCAGGGGAAGACCAAGGACAAGGACCTTCCTCTGGAGCTGACGCCCTGAATTTGGACTTGTAACCTACTAGACTGTGAGAAAATAAATTTCTCTTTGTTAGAGCCATCTATTTGTGGTATTTCTGTTTTATTGCAGTTGTGGTGATACTAGATGACTAAGAATTGTTGCAGAAGTCCCTGGTAGTGCAAACAGTTAAAGCTCCAGGCTGCTAACAAAAAAAGATTTGGGGGTTTGAGCCACCTCAGAGGTGTCTCGGAAGAAAGTCCTGGAGATCTACTTCCAAAAACTCAGCCATCGAAAACCCTGTGGAACACAGTTCTGTGTGGACACACATGGGGCTGCGTTAGTCAGAACCGACTCAACAGCACCTGGTGGTTTGTTATTGTTTTATGCCTTTTTAGAATCTATGAAAGTGATCATATTGTTTCTCTCCTTCGGTATATTAACATATCGAATAATATTAGTGGTTTCACTAATCTCGAATCATCTTTAAATTCCAAAAATAAACTTCACTTGATCATGATAAGTTATTTTTAACAACCTATTAGATTTTATTTCAAACACATTATATAATATTTTTCATTAATATGCATAGATATGATTATTCTTTTCTATTTCGGCCAATCTTCAATTTTTATCTATTAATATTATATTTTAATTCTTAATAGATAAAAAATTAATATTACAGAAACCCTGGTGGCGTAGTGGTTAAGTGCTGTGGCTGCTAACCAGGAGGTCTGCAGTTGGAACCCGCCACGCTCTCCGTGGAAACTCTACGGGCAGCTCTACTCTGTCCTGTAGGGTCACTATGAGTCAGAATCGACTGGATGGCAGAGGGTTTGGTTTTTTTTTTTATTAATATTACATTCACTTTATAAAGAGATTTGGAAGTTTGTCTGCTTTTTCTTTTTTTGAAAAGAGCAAGTAAGCCACTTTAGGATTATCTGGCACCCGGTTTAATTTAATTGTCATTCTATCATCCAACTTTCTTGGGTGGCCGGCTTTAAATTCATTGTAGTTTTCTTATATGGAACTGGTTCTTTTTAAATTTTCAGTCTCTATTCAGTTTTTCTACTATTCAGTTTTAGTAAATTTATAGTTTCGAAAAACTACCCATTTCATCTAGATTTTCAAGTCTATTTGCATATAACTTTCAAAATAGCCTTATGAATTTATTTCCTCCTTTGTTTTTGGTCCCTTTGTCACTTCATATTTTGTGTACATATGATTTCTATATTTTTTACTATTTTTTTTTAGACTGGTTATTTATCAATTTTGGTGATTACCTCCAAAGAATCAGTTTTCTAATTTATTAGTTCTGTTCTTAGTTTAGTAGTTTTCTAACTTGTTAACTTCTAGTTACATCTTTATTATGTTGTTTAGGTCTTATTTATTTTTTATCCACTCGTCCTGTCTTGGACTGAGGAAGTAATGTAAAAAGCTTTTATATTAACTCTGTATAATTCTTCTTGCATCTTGTCCATTGTTTAAGCTTAATAAAAATTACTGTTATTTGGTGCTAAGATAATAATAAAGGTTATATATCCTTTTGGTGTATAGCCTCTAGCTTTATAAAGTGTGCTTCTTTATATCCTTTAATGCTTTTTGGTGCAAATTCTAACTTCCAAATATCAAAACTGAAACTCCAGCTTTCTTTCTGTTTGCAATGTCCATCCCTTTTAGCTTTTGTGACTTTGCTTTAAGCATATTTCCTTTATATATCGAGAGTTAGCTTCCCTTTCATTTGTAAGTTAATATGAAAATCTTTTTTTTAGAAGGTAAGCTAAGACTGTACATTTCTTATATGATTGAGAGGTTATTTGCAGCTCTTCTAAGTTATTTTGTCATTTTATGTAGCTAAATATACTGTCTTTCAAAATGTAGTTTCTATTCTTTGATTTTATTTTATTCTTATTTTGTTATTTAGGAAATTTTTTTGTTTTTGTTTTTTATAGTAGTGATCTTTCTACTAATATTGTTGCATAATGTTCTTAGTCCTCTTTTATCTTACTTGGACTTCTACTATTCAATTTAGCAATTTTAAATGATATCCTTTTATTCATATCTATTATCAATGAAACAATCATTAAGAATATCAAACTTTTCACATCTCTCTCTTTGAATCCCATTTTTTAAATTGTGTCATTTCGACTCTTTAGAGCACATAATATTTTCAGACTATTCATCCATCCTTATTCTTACTTTTATCTTAGTTCTACAATCATATATATTCAATGTTCATTATTGTTGTCTTCGTGAAAGTTTCCCGGTTATTTCCAAGACAGATGAAACCCATCCTCTGGCATGTTCCTCAGGAAGAGCTTGGCATGTGCTGTCTTCTGCACATATAGTTCTTGCACATATAGATTTGATATTAGAAGGAAAGCTTGGCTTGGTAATTCCTTGACTCATATTTTCTGCTCTTGAGTAAACTAAAAAAAAAAAAAATTTCTCTGTTGTTTTACTGTTTTAAACGTTACTATTGAGGAATTTACTGGTTTAATAGTTTTACTGAAATATGTCTAGAAGATGATCATTTTGGGTGTATTCTTCCATATATATATAGTGTGATTTTTCTAGATAGAGTTCCTGATATTCTTTTATTTCAGGAAAGTAATATTGAGCCAGAGTTTTACATTTTAGTTTTGTTCAATTGGTTTGGTTTTTAATCTTCAGAGACTCCAATTATATGTGTATTCTATCTTCTTTGCCTGCCTTCTATAGCTATCACTTTCTTTCAGATTTCTTTTGCTTCCTCACTGTAGTTTAATTTTATTGGCTTTGCTTATTTCTACCTTGTATATCCTTTATTGTAATTTTGGTCACTTTGTATTTTAGCATCTTTTTCTGAGATGATTTCTTCTCATTTGTCAATATTTTTACCTGAATTCTCTCAGGTTGTATTTTACACCTTCCTCTTATTGCTCCTTTTTTGTTTTGAGTTTTTCACGTATGTAATTTATCATTTAATTACATTGAACCTAAATTGGAGTATTGTTTTCAATTTGTTCCTGCTTCACATTCTTGAAAATTTTTGTTTATTTTCTTTTTTCTGTCAAATATTTAGTTTCATTTTCTGTTGTTCCTTCTTATAGTAACTTTGTATAAATGTTGGTTTGTTGTTGATTATTATGATGTTTAAAGGTGTTATGTTTTTCTAGACCAGTAATAGCAGGTGATCGTATGGGATGGGGAGGGAGAAAAAGACAAGTTAGTGGCATTCCTGGTGTCTAAATTTAATTATTCTCTATTCTGAGGATAAAGTAAGGAAAAGTTTATTTTTAAAAGGTGCCCAATTTTTTTAATCTATCTTATAAATCTTTGATACTACTTTGTTTCATTGAGGTCATTATCTTCAGCCATTTTTTCTTTTCCCCCACTCCGCCAAGGGATGCATCTTCCATCCAAGGTGACTTCTTCCCTACTAAAATGGTGTCTTTCCCAAACTGATACTTCAGGTCCCACGTATTTAGTAGCTAGTATTTGAACCATGAGATCTCAGATCTTCTGTAAGTATTTCCCACTAGACTGGGCCCTTTTCTTTAACTTATCATCACTAATTGATGGTATCTGAATTGGGCCATCACTCAAACCCTGAAGCACTTTTCTGTACAGTCACTCTCTAATACTCTGCTTTGTAATTCAGAGCTACCATATGGTCTTTGGAGATATTCTTCTCTAATCATGGGGATTCGCACTCTCTCTGACTCCAGTTACATTGGAGGAATGAGATATGTGTGATTTGTTTGCTCACCTAACCCTGCATATCTCTCCATATGACTCATTAACCTACTATAATTTTTATTAGGTTTTTATTTCAAAAATTGTATGTTCCATCTCTAGAAGTTTCATTTGTTTTATTTTTAGGTCCTTTTATTCATCCTCTTTTTGATTGGTCATCTTTGTGATTTTGAACTTTATTTCTTAACATATTTTACTATGCTACTATACCCTTTCTATCTTGTGTATATTTTCTATGTTGTGTATATTTCAGTTCTAAAATCTAAGTTTTGGCAATCTAAATATGATGTTTTGACTGACTTTCCTTCTATTAATGCCCTGTGTTTGGTATTGTGATCTCACTGCTTAAACTTAATTGATAAGAGTTCCTTGATATGAAATGAGAATTAAGAAATGTCGCCCCCCCAGAAAAAGGTGTGCAGCCTCTCCCGTAATCCAGAAATAGGCAAAAATCACAGACTACCTTTTTTTGCCTTTACTTTGTCTTAAGACTCAGTTTGTTGATATCACTGATTTTACTAGCAGCTCTCCTTAGAGAATCTTAAGCTTTCCCACTTCCCATGTCCCAAGCTTTGGACAAACTCCAGTTCCTTATTGCTCTGGCTCTTGTTCTCATTGTTTGTTAAAGGTAGTAGAAAAGACTTTTGGAGAACTTCATTACCTCCTGGGGGAATAAAATATCACCTAAAAATGTGCCATTCTAGATTTTATCTATGCTACATCAGAAAAAAAAGTTCTCTTGAAATACATCAGAAGGCATCAATTCAGAAGTAGAAGCTAAAATCTGCTTCCTATTTTAAATACAAGCATGTAATTCATTGGCCTAACACTTCGAAAGGTGATAAAATCAATAAATAAAGAAAAAAAGTCAAAATCAAGAAATAAAGACCAATATTTAAAAGATAGATACAAGAGAAAACTAAAGATATCATCACAGGTCTTAAACTTTTATGATATAATCACCATTTTGTAGTCTAACTCCAAACTTATTGAATACATTTATATGCTTTTGATCAGTTATTACTTACCCATGGTATTCCTATTCTTACTTATGCCTTATTCTACAAACTCTAATTAATATAAACATGTTGAATCTCCAGTGTTTTAGGGCTTGGCATAAAAATAGAACTTTTAGAAATAAAATGTCTTTAATTGTTTGCTCTGGTAATATCACCTGCTTTTACTTTGCTAGCTAGCTAGCTCTAGGGCCCTTAATATGGTCACGTTTTTCTTGAGAAAACAGTGATCTATGTTTTTGGACAATTCTAATTTCTGAGCAGTTTGAAATAAAGGCAAAGTACCCAGTGGCTCTCCAGTGATCAGAAATGAGAGGAAATTTAAATTATTAAGCACATAGCATAGGTCCCTGTCTTCAATTATGACATTCCAATAGAAATAATCTTTATGATGGCAATAATCTTTTGCTTCTGCCTCCTGCTTTCATCCCTATCCTACTTTAAATAATTGCCCTATATCTTTTTTAAAAATAAAGTAGAGCTTATAATTTCTAATGATCACTCATATTTCATGAAAGGGCTAGCCTTATTTTGCTCTAGAATATTTAAAAATTCAACTTAAACATTACTAAACCAGCTTAAAATATAACTGTACTGTTTGTTCCTAATATGGTTCCATGAAAGGACAAAGGGAGGCAAAGATTTATTTGTCCAAGAGAGTTTACATGTTTTCACAAACTACCTGAGGATGAAGAAGACTCATCCACGCCCCTGGGCTGAACCACTGAGATTAAGTTCATAATTTTATATTGTCAAGGAGGGAAGAAACCAACATTGTAAGAAAGGAGTCTTTAGTAGTTAAAAAAAAAAAAATGTAGAAAAATAACAAAACACCAATTCTATTATTGTGAACTAAAGAATAAACAAAGACCTAAGGCAAATGGATGAAGTTTTTCTGAACAGAAGTTTTGCTAAATGTGCTTTCAGAATTTCCTTTTTTGAGGAAAATTACTAGAGAAAATGATTAAGAGGTATACCAGTATACCACCTGCTGTCTCAATTTCTCAATAAAAAGGATGTGAGAATGTAATAACCAGTAAAATACATGAGTTTGATTTTTGTCCCATTCAGAAAAGTTCTGTTAATTCCCCAGTATTTTTGGTCAATAAAATAATTTTCAAGAAATTATTTTTAATAAGTATCCAAAAAAAGAAAAACCATTGCTGTAGAGTCCATTTTGACTCACAGTGACCCTTCAGAACAGAGTAGAACTGACCTTAGAGTTTCCAAGGAGTGGCTGGTGGATTCAAACTGTCAAAATTTTGGTTAGCAGCAGAGCTCTTAACCACTGCGCCATTCACTATCTTTAAAGATTTTTCTGTCGTATTTGATAAACTCGTATGTGTGGGTTTATGATGCTGTTAATTGCTACACCAACACCCTCTTGGCTCCCAAAGAACTACTGCATCTTGGTTCACTCTTGACCATTGCAAGTGTTGCTCTCAGTCTTCTATGCAAAGACTCTTCTTTTTCCACTCAAACATTGACTATTTCACTTGCTCTCTTTACACAAAAAAAAAAAAAAAAAAAAAAAAAAAAATTTTTTTTTCTTTACACTAAGGGCTGTTTTTGGGTGGTCTTATCACTTTCATGATGCATTTACATATGTACTAATGACCCTCAAGCCTTTATCCACACCAGGTTTCTGCCCTGAATTCAGAATCTTATATCTGAGTGACGACTGAACATCTCCAAATTTGTCTATCCACGTCTGAAAATGCTGTGGAGCACGGGGACACACATGGAGCCACCATGAGTCGGAGTCAACTGCACAAAAACTATTTTGTTTCTCTTTTTTTTTCTTTTTAAATCACTGACCCAGTTAGCGCAATGAAGATCTTCTTATCATCATCCACTTACCTGTCAGCTACTCCTAGGTACACTTTCAAATCCTGATAATTTATGTGTTAAACAAGTTTTGAATCTATTGCCTCCTGTCTACTACTATTATCACTGTCCCAGATCATGCTCATTATTTTATCTGTTTCCCCAACAGCTCCTTATTTTACCTCCCTGTGTTTAATCTTGTCTTTTTTCAAAACTTTCCTCCTCATAGTGATTGAATGCTCTTCAAAAGCTCTCCAAAATTTAAACCCTCTCAACACTCTGTCCCCTGCCAGATTCCCCATCTTTGTCTTAAGCCATTCCCTGTCTTTATACTTTTTGCCAGCACTACTGAATTGTGTGTAGTTCTCTTTATATATCATGCTGTTTTCCCCCTCTGGGCTTTTGTCCATGTTGCCTTTTCTCTAGGGAGGCCTCTCTCACAATCAGAATTCTATATTTCCACTTATCCTTTGAGCCTTGATGCAAATATAATCTCCTTCATAAAGTTTTCCTGGATTCTTTTCCTCTTGCCGGAGCCCTGGTGGTGCGGTGGTTAAGAATTTGGCTGCTAACCAAAAGGTTGGCATTTCAAATCCACCAGCTACTCCTTGAAACCCTATGAGGAAGTTCTACTCTGTCCTATAAGGTCGCTATGCGTCGGAATCGACTTGATGACAACAAGATTGGTTTTTTGTTTTGTTTTGTTTTGTTTTTTTCCTCTCCCTGACATATGCACATACTGTGTTTGGGGTGCTTACAACCATGAACTGTAATATGTGTCTGTAGATATTCTGGGTGACAGGGCCATG
Source organism: Elephas maximus indicus (assembly GCF_024166365.1). NCBI lineage: Eukaryota > Metazoa > Chordata > Mammalia > Proboscidea > Elephantidae > Elephas > Elephas maximus. Next base: position 40,574,166 of record NC_064829.1, on the reverse strand, counting down.
TCTTCTTCGCTACATATACACTGCACCTAGCACAAGGTCTGGCAAATCGTGACACACTAAATAATGGTTGAATATATTTTTAATACTAATTAAAGAAAACATGAATAACGTTTAAACACAAGAAATAAAGAGTTGCAAGTATTTTCTTTTTAAAAGTATTATTTTGTTTATATATGCATTTATATATACTACATGTAAGTACACGTAATAAATTTAATTTTATAGGAATCATGAAAAATATGACAAATCAAGTGGATGTCCTTTTAAAACCACAGCTAATAAGGTACTTAACGGTGAAACACTGAATGCTTTCCCCCTGACATCAGGAACAAAACAAGGATGTCCATTCACACCACTTGTACTTGAATTTCTAACAGGTCAATTAAGCAAGAAAATAAAATACGAGGCTACCAAATTTGAAAGGCAGAAGTAAAATTACTTCTATTGGCAGATAACATAATTTTATATACAAAATCCTAAGGAACCCACCAACAAATTTAGAATTAATAAGTAAGTTCAGCATGGTGGCAGGGCACAAGGTAGATATTCAAAAACCAATTGTGCGCATTTAAATATGTTATATATCTTCACTAATATACATTTCTAAATATTTTCTAATTTACCTTGAGTTTTTTTTTTTTTTTTTTTACCTTTTTTGTTGTCGTTTGTTTTTGATTATTTATGCTTTGGAAATCTGTTGCTTAATGTCAAAATATTTGGAGGTTATTTTACTAGTTATCTTGTTATTGATTTCTAGCTTGATTCCATTAAGATCAGGGATCATACTCTGGATATTTTCAGTCTTTTAGAATTTGGTAAAACTTCCTTAAAGGTCTGTCATATGATCATTTTTAAAAATAGTATTATATTTTTGGTGAAGGTTTATACAGCAGTTTACATTCTCATGTAACAATTTCTACACAAATTGTTCAGTGACTTTGGTTACACTCTCCTCAATACATGAACATTCTCATTCTCATTATTTCTGTTCTGTTTGTTCTTTTTCATGTGATCACTTTTTGTTAACATATTTTGATGATATATGATTAGGTGCAGAGAGAATTGGAATTGGTCTATCTTCCTAGTTTGCTTTATCAATATAAAATGTCTTGCTAGTCTCTGGAAAAACTTTTAAAAATCAAGTTAAATTTGATATTATTATTGTTATACCAGCTATATTTTGGTGATTTTTATGGTATGTTTTTGATGCTCTTATTTTAAACTTTTTATTTTATTGTTTTTCAGATTTGTCTCTTGTAAACAGCATAAAATCTTTCTTTTAATCAAATCTGAAAATCTTAATATTCTAATTACAATCAATGGTTTATATTTTTAAATTTGTTGTAACTATTGTTATAGTTTGTTTACATCTACCATACCATTATTGGCTCATCTATTTGACTAACGTTTTAAATATGGCTTTTATATTTCTTTTCTTCCTTTTTTGGAGTAGTAAAATAGTTTCATTATTCTATCCCCCTCCCTAATAATTTATCATTCATTCTCGTATTATTCTTTTTATTATTACCCTTGAGATTATAATAAGCATCCTTGATTTTTACAGTCAAATACTACTTCCCCAAACATTCTAGAACCTTAGAATCATTTAAAATCGTTCGTTCTCCACTCCTTTTCTATAGTTTTGCAATACATTTCAATTGCTTGTTTGAAATCCACAAGACTCTATTATTATTTTGTACAGTCAGTATTGATTTAGAGTCATCAGTGTGCTCACCAATATACCTTCGAGATTCATTCTCTCTCTATTTTTGCATTTCCATGTTTCCATCTGCCTGAAGGGCCCTGTGATAATTCTTTTAGTGCAGGTCTTTTTGCAATTCATTCTCTCAGACAATCTAAAAGTCACCAGGGATTTTCACAAGAGCAGTTGTAACAGGTTGAAGAATAAATGTGCAATGAGACAGTGTGAAGGTCAAGTCAGAGCTAAGGTATACTTTCAAGCAATTTGATTGAAAACGAATGAAAGCAAGAGGGAATTCTCCGTGAGGAATGGTGAAGCCATCACTACACTGCCTGCCATTGCATTGGCGCCTCATGAACATGTACGCTGAACTTGCTCAAATCCTATTTCTTCACATGGTGTACATTCATCACATTCCATTTCTTCCCACGACGTGCATTGTCCTGGTGTCACTTGACACTCAGACATACGTCATTTTAAAATAGTAGCAGTGCACACAAGGGTTTCATAAACATAGTTTATACAACATAAAGTGCATCTGTGGCAGGAATGAATTAGGTTTCATTTGACAAGTTCCCTAATAAAGTGCTGTTAACAGTGGGAAAAACTCAGTATGTGATTTCAATATTCAACCTTTTCTGATTTATAAAATCAAGGAAGAAAACCTCCCCAACAGTTAAGATCCCATTGTGATTAATACTTGCTTAAAAAAAGAAAGAAAAAAACCCACAAAACACCACATATATTAACAAGTGCTTTAAAAAAACTCAAACCCACTGCCATCAGGTCAGTGCCAACTCACAGCAACGCTTTAGGACAGAGTAGAACTGTCCCATAGGGTTTCCAAGGCTGTAAATCTTTATGGAAGCAGAGTGCCATGCCCTTCTCCGTCAGAGTGGCTGTTAGATTCAAACTAACAATCTTTTGGTTAGCAGCCAAGCGTAACCACTGTGCTAAGTTTGGTAATTTAACCAAATTGAAATGGAAAATTAGTGTCACAAATACAAATCTTGTCTGTATTTAAAGGAAATCAGTTATTTATATTTAAAGGGAATCAGTTGTTCTTAGTATTCACAAGTAGTGCTACCCTAACGGACTAAAAAGAGTAATATATGGATCTCAATAATGTTTACACTTTGACTGGGTTATTTTTCTGAAATCCTACACCATATAAGGAAAAAGTGTTTCTTGTTCAATGTAAGCTACATTATTTTGATTTCTTTGTATCACTATAATTTTTTATTAAAGTGGGAAAAACACAGCTTCTGTGGAGAGTGGTAGATTGGAAACACCAGATAATAAGAGTGTGATCACTCAGGAGGATCGTGAAATACGTTGGCGTAATTATCAGAGCCTCCAGGCCCCTGGACGTTGATTCATGATTTTCATACTTATATTGAATTAATTTTTACCACTGAGCTATAGTATTACAAAAAGACTCCATGAGTTTTGATGTCACACAGAGGAGTTAAAACTCTGTGTCTGGGTTTTATCTAACATTTGGGAAGATAAATCAACTTGGAGTCTCAATTTATTTTTTTGTAACATGGAGGAAAGTAATACCACATAGAGCTGTTGAGATAATTAGATAATAGAAGCAAGACATCTGTCACAGTGCTGAACACAGTGAACACAGTGTAAGCATTCGGTAATTTCTTTTTCTTTCACTTATTAATCAGTAGAAGGAAATATGCGTTATATAAGGGTTGGGAAGAAGTACATCTTCTATTACAAGAATCATTTGTCCAAGTTGCTGTCTCCCAGTTATGGGGTCACAGAGAAACTAAATTACCAATCAAAATTGTCTTGGAAAACCTAGGAAAAGAAAAATCTCTTCTTCAGTTGAGTTTTCTCTATGGTAACCTAATATGTTGTCCTTCAACATGTTAGGGATATTTACCTAAAATAATTTATAGTGTTCCTCTTAACCACTCACCTTGCTATGTAGGCTATTGATAGAGCATCCTTGACAGTCTTTCCCTTCACCTCCACCTCCACCCCCACCTCCGCCCCCAACTTCACCCCCACCCCCACCTCTACCTCCACCTCTACCTCCACCTTTCTTTGTCTAAATTACATGCATACCACCCGCCAACATTCTGTCAACATTTGGTATTTAGAATCCATCCATTCATTCACCCCCTATTAATTCAAAAAGTACCTATTAAATGCCTATTTCCAGGCACAGTGGAAGCAAGATAAATTCAATTTCTGCCCTCAAAGACTTTTTTATAACAACAATAATGAAATATAATTCAAATATCATGAAATTTGCCCCTTTAGTACAATTCAGGGTTTTTAAAATATATTTGTGTAGATTTGCAACCATCACCCCTCTCTAAATTTGCACATTTTTATCACCTCAAAAAGAAACCCTGTACCCATCAGCTCTGCTCAGTTTTCTTCATTCTTTTTTTCTTTCTATTCTTCAGATAGGATAATTGCAATTGACCTATTTCCAAGTTTGCTGATTTTTTTTCTTATGCCAGCTCAAATCTGTTATTGAGCCTTTCTAGCAAATTTTTTACTTCTGTTATTATACTTTTCAACTCCACAATTTCTATTTGGTTCTTTTTTTCATAATTTTTCTGTTTATTTACAGTCTCTGTATAGTGGAATACTCATACTTATACTTCTCTTGAATTCTTTACATATGGTTTCTCTTGGTTCTTTAAGTGTATTTATTATGAGTGATTCAAAATTCTTGCCCTGTAAACCATTCTGGCTTCCTTGTTTTTTTTCGTTTGTTTGTTTTTTTCTCTCTATTGAATTGACTGCATTCTCTTCCTCTCACTTGCGCTGTCTCTACAGGCCATATTTTTCCTGTTATTTGTTTGTTTTATTTTGTTTTTGTTTTCTACATGTCATAATTTTCTTGTTGAAAACAGGAGCTCTTGACTGCTAAGCAAAAAGTCAGTGGTTCAAAGCTACCCACTGCTCCGCAGGAGAAAGATGTGGCAGTCTGCTTTCATAAAAGGTTACAGACTTGGAAACTATGGGGCAGTTCTACTCTGTCCTATAGGATCACTATGATTTGGAATCGACTCAACAGCAATGGGTTTGGATATGACAACTCTGGAAGTCACTTCCATCTTCCCAAGGTTTATTGTTGCTCTTTGTTGTGGTTGTTGTTGTCATTGTTCCTGTTTGTTAATAAGTTTCTTGGACTAATTCTGTGTAGTCTGTATGTATGTCATGTGCAGCCACTAAAGTCTGTGCTGAGATAACCAATGAGTTGTCAGATTTCCTTTAACGCCTTTAACCAGTAAGTCTCCCAACCTTGCCAAGGTGTGTGTGTGTGTACACACATTTAATAATCTGGCAGTTTACAGCTCTTCCTTATTTCACTTTCTGCTTTTTTGGAGCCTCAAGGCCAGGCAAAGTTGAGAGATTGAGTCCTTTTTTTTTTTTAATCTTTTTTTTGTTGTTAATTTAGATGAAGTTTTACAGAACAAACTACTTTCTCATTAAATGGTTAGTACATGTATTGTGTTATGACATTGGTTAAGAACCCCACAGCATGTCAATACTCTCCCTTCTTGATGCTGGATTCCCTTTTACCGGCTTTCCTGTCCCCTCCTGCCTTCTAGTCATTGCCCCTGGGCTGGTGTGCGCCTTTAGTCTCGTTTTGTATTATGGGCTTGTCTAATCTTTGGATGAAGGGTGAACCTCGGGAGTGACTTCTTTACTGAGCTGGAAACGTGTCCGGTGGCCATATTCTCGGGGTTTCTCCAGTCTCTGTCAGGCCAGTAAATCTGGTCTTTTTTGTGAGTTAGAATTTTGTTCTCCATTTTTCTCCAGCTCTGTCTGGGACCCTCTATTGTGATTCCTGTCAGAGCAGCCTGGGGTGGTAGCTGGGCACCATCTAGTTGTACTGGACTCAGTCTAGTGGAGGCCGTGGTAGATGTGGTCCATTAGTCCTTTGGACTAATCTTTCCCTTCTATCTTTAGTTTTCTTCATTCTCCCTTCCTCCCGAAGGGGTGAGACCAGTGTTGTATCTTAGATGGCCACTCACATACTTTTAAGACCCCAGATGCTACTTGCCAAAGTAGAATGCAGAACATATTCTTTACGAATTATGTTATGTCAGTTGAGCTAGATGTTCCTCAAGACCATGGTCCCCACGTCCCTCAGCCCAGCAATTCAGTAGGGAGTTTGGGTTTATCTATGGAGCTTCCATGACCTTGCCTTGTACAAGTTGTGCTGGCTTCTCTAGTACTGTGTACCGTCTTAGAGAGATTGGGTTCTTCTTGTGTCTTTCCTGGGCATGTGGACAGCCCTGTACATAGATGTGACCTTCTAGATTCCCAGGAATATGCCAGAGATTTTCAAAGACTTATAGACATTTAATTTCCTAGTTTTTCCTTTTAAGTGTATTGGTCATCTTCTTGATAGCCCCAACCGATATCATTGCTAAGGCTACTGTGATGTTAAACAATTGCTACTAATTGTTTTAGATAAATGGCCTGGGAATATGTTCTCTCAGACTGAGTAAGCTGAGTCAGGTCAAATAAAAACAAGTTCTGAGTATGAGACTTTTTCAGAGAGTTTCCAGACAGATCAAATATTTACAATTCTGTTGGGTGGAGTTTTTTGGGGGGTGGGGATGGGGTTCCAAACCCATTCTGCCGCCTCCGGTATCTGCTAAAGTTCTGCATTTCACAGTTACTGTAGTTCCAAGACTGTTGCTTTTCTGTTAGTGAGGAACTGGAGAGAGGCGAGTGGGAATCATCCTGTTGGAGTCGAGTTGATTCGGACTCATATCAACTCTATAAGACAGAGTAGAACTGCCCCATAGGGTTTCTAAGGAGTGGCTGAATGGGGATAGGGCAAGTTAAAATGCCACAAAGCTTGCTGTACTTAAAGATATTAAGCCATTTTCCTTGAGTGAGCGCTCCCTTACATTGCTGCATGCCTTTCATTAATTTCCAGAGACCTGTAAAAGTTCATTTTGACATTTTTTATCAATGTTCTCTTTGCTTTCACCACCAAAACCAAACCCTTGTCATGAAGTTGATTCCAACTCATAGCGATCCTATAGGACTGAGTAGAACTGCCCCATAGTGTTTCCAAAGCTGTAAATCTTTATGGAAGCTGACTGCCACATCTTTCTCCCTCAGAGTAGCTGGTGGGTTTGAACCACCGACCTTTTGGTTAGCAGCCGAGCACTTTAACCACTGTGCCACCAAACATTTTTTCAGAATCCAAACTTCTCTATTTCAGAACTTCTCTGCAAACACGGACTTTAAATCTTGCTCTTTTATCCAGTATGACCTTATTGTAGGAACACATGTGTAAATAGGAGTGATTATGTCATTCTCAAGCTCTCTGAAATCTTTGCATGCGTAATTATATTCTTTCCTGTATGTGTCTTGGGAAAGTGCAATATTGACACAACTGAGATTGCTTGTCTTTTATGTGTGTCTACACTTCTAAATTTGGTTGTCTTGTTCAAAGTACACATTCTGATCCCATGCTGATGGGGATCAAATAATGTCATTTTTTTCAGTTACAGCAAGAAATGACTTATCTTTTAATTTAGAAACATGTTATAATTTAAACTGTAGTATAAGGCCCATGCATTTCCTTTGGTGATAAAATTATATGTGCTAGTGTAGCAATTTTACTGTTAAAGCAGATCTGCTTTAAACAATGCATTGCTGTGTCCCGTGACCCCACCACTTTGAGAGAGCCAAGACAAAGACAAATAAGTAAAAACCGAGGGAATTTTATTTTGTTTCTATCTTCTTCACCACAAAGATTAATCATAAACTTGGAAAAAGTAAAGTAAATAGTAACAAGAGAACCCCAGTCTCCTGAGACGACCAATAGTATCCAGACCCAGCAAAACACTGCTGGGCCCTAAAAGAATGTGTCCATGTGATCAAAGAACAAAACGCCAGTTACAGGTGAGATGAGGAGTGAGTAGAAGAAATGTCAAAAACTGAAGTTGAGAAATTAGTCTCATTTTCAAAAAGTGAAGAAACTAGACCTCAGAAAAGTAATCCAAATGTGTTCCTGAAATACAAAAAATCGATTCCCTAAAAATAAGTTATGCCAAATGATGTCAAATTTCCTTTGGCTCTCTTGTTAATAAGTTTACTCAAACTGCCTTTTATAGTATATACTGATTTTTGCAAAATAAAAAAGTAACTGATGGTATCTTTGTGGACAAGATAGTTGTATAACCATAATAACAAAAGAATGTCGATTAATGGTTTAATGTTAGCTTTGATGTTTCCGTTGGGTTGCTGCTGGACTTTGTCATTTTTATCTCTATTTGCTAAAGGCATTCTTAGTATACGTGTCATCGTAAAATCGTGGGGGATATGTTCACAAGTCAAATGATAGGATCAGGAGTGGATGATCTTGATCACAGACAAAAAAAAAAAAACCAAAAATATAAAATTAAAAGAAGACAATGTAAACCACCCACATTTAGGTCCCAAGGCTCAATTATGTAAAACTAGAGAATGAACACCCTCTTGTCTAAATTATTACTCTTAAGAAAAGAATTTTTTTCTTTTTTTTTTTTGAACCCCTGAACAATGAACACTGCAAGGAATGGGATATCAGAATTCATGATTGATGAGTACTCCTCCAGTGCTAAGATTTAGGGGCTATATATATATTTTTATTTGAAGAAAACAAAATATCTTAATAACTGGTGGAAATCATGTCAGTGTGAAGTATATTCGCTCCTAATATTCCACAGCTAAGCATTTATTTTTACCTGTTTCATCTTCTCCAATAATTCTTCCTTTACCCTAGTGATTGATATCAGTAAGACCTGATATTAGATGTGAATATCACCCTCAAAGCAATTAGTATGCATGTAGAGATAGATTTCAGATCCCTTCTTCAATACTGGCATGCCAAAGCACATGCTGAAAATAAAATGCAGAAAAATATAATGTTGTTTACGGAAATAACTTCTATGTATTCAAATGGAGCCCTCACTCCCTTGAATTTTAGCTTTGTGATTTCATCTAACGGAAGAAGCTAAATGAATCCATGCTAATGCATTATGGGTACGTGCAGAACAAGAAGAACAAATCACACAAATTTCCCCACTTAATTATTGTGCTAGAAATTCATTGTCATATCATTGACCTACTTGGTCATGCCCAAGTTAATCATGTCTGGAACTTTCCCAGTGGGAAATGAGCTTGTTCACTTCCTGTCTTGCAAGAATATCAACTAAAACTCAGTCACATATGCCTATAGCCTGATCACTGCAGCCCACCGTAACCATCATCTCCAACAGCGAGACCGCAGTCTGCAGTGAGCCCGGGAGACTTGGTGTCACAAACCCATCACTTCCTGTGTCCTTTTTTTCCCCTTTTCTGCTCAATCATTTGCCACATTAAATTAAACCTGACTCTGTTTGCCAAAGCTTTCCCTGCTTTCTCTTTGCAAGGAGCTGTTTGGAAATACTGAAACAGAGTTTACATGCGGTAACAGACTAGTAAGCCAGCAACTTTAGTCACTTATTAAAGTCAAGCATGTGTCTTTGTTTCATGTTGCTAATGATGTGGAACCATAGAGGCCCTAGTATATTTCGCCTGGACGGTGTGGGAGCGAATGCTGAGAGCTCATTACTCGGCTCCCCGTTGGAATCCTGCAGGCTTCCGCTCATTGAGGAGACTGTGGGGGCTTTGACAGAATTATTATACTGAATATTTTTAGACTCATTAACTATATCACCAAAGCAAAACATCTCTGCCTTAGATGCCAATGGCTGCAGCTACTGTGGCTTTGCTTTAGTTATTGCAGAAAAAAGGATGAAGCTTGAAAACAACTTAAGAAAAAGACTTTTCATGCCTGAATGTTTGATTTTGCAACTTATATTGGGACTGTCTGTGGCTGTTTTGCCACGTTTGAGACACTTATAGAAAAGTGCTGTTTACTGAGCTGAATGCATTCACTCCTTTGTATTAAGCAATACTCAAAAATCTTCTTTTAATTTTCAGTGTTTCCTGTAATGCATTTCTGGATGTGAAGCTTTGACAGTTATTCTCTGAGCTGAGGGTTATGCTATTCATTCCTAAGATTATAGAGTAACTTTTGGTGCCTGACCTAAATCTAAACTGAGAAGGACTATGTAGTTAAAATAATAATTTGGGGGAATAGCTGTTCTCCAATTCAGGAATTATAACATATGCTGCCTGGCATGAAAGATGACACACTGTCTTAGATCATTACAACACCTTAACACAGCAGTCTGATTTAAGGTTGAAGAGCAGGAAAGGAATTTTAACCTACCTCCAAATTGTCTTGCTCTCGTGGATTTCAGTTCAACTTTAATATTACTTTATTGAGCCTTTTGGTGATTTAATTTAGGCTTAAGAAGCCCTTACAGGAAAAAAAAAAAAAAATGCATACCTTAAAATTAGTATTTTAGAATAAAGGAGAGAGAACTACATTTATGGTGCCATTTGTTATGGATGTTAAGTTGGATCTATACAGAATTTCATTTACCCAAAACTAAATTAAGTTTTGTACTTTGATGGAGAGTCTTTAATTTCTCATATAATACTGTTTACAAGTGTGCCAATAATTAGCTACCTTGCGTACCTCAACAGCCTCTCTGAGATGTGTTTGGGGACATTTAAAAGTTAAGATTTGATCTGAAATATTTAATGAAAAAGACTGTTGTTCGTGCACTAATATTCTGATGCTATGGAAGAAATACCCTTTGATTTTATTTGTGGTTCATTTCCCACACTGCAGTACTTTGACAATGGTGACAGTGACTTCATACATCAAGAATTTCTCCTGCTTTCCATGACCGCCAGGGAATCTGAGGGGAATACTTACATCTGAAACATGTTTTCCTTTGGGATCCCACCATTAGAATAACAGGTCTGATCAGTAGCCTATTATGAAATGGTGCTTCCACAATGGAAGAGAGAAGTAAAAGGAATGAAAGAAAAAACTTAAAAGCAAGCAAATAATAATAAAATAAAAAATACAAAACTGAATTTTATGTGCCTATTAAAATTATACTCTACCTTTTAGAACTCTCTTATACTTTCACAGGACATTCCAAGACCCTGGGTATTTTCTTCCTGTATCGACAGCATTAAAAAAAAAAAAAAAAAAAATCCTTGGCTAGTGTGAGGTAGGAGCCGTTTAACTTAGATGATTAGAATACATTGTTAATGAGGCCAAGGTCATAAAATTAATTGTTTTGTGGGAGAGATTTCTTCACTCAGGGAGCTAACTTGAAATTCCTGTCAATGGTTCTGAAAGAGATCATGAGATAGGGTATACATCAATTTTCTGAAGTTTATTTTCACTCCTTAAAAATATAAATTCAAAATATAAATCTTACAACTGATGAATATGAGGCACCATCTTTCATTCACTTTTTCAAAACTTTATTGAGGATATACTAGGTGGACACACTCTAGTAGATATTAGAGATAAAACAGTGAACAAAATAAACATTCCTGTCCTCGTAGGGGACACAGAGAGTAAAAAAAAAAAAAAAACCAGAGAGTGAGCAAGATAAATAAAATACATAGCTTGTTAGGAAAAGTATCAAGAATGGAGACAGAAAATGTTGGATGGGAGGTGTAGAATTCTAGATAGGGCAGTCAGGGAAGAATTCACTGAGAAGGGTTCTTTTCAGTAAAATGATGAAGGAATTGAGAGAACTGGCCATGTGGATATTTTGGGGCAGAGTGTTACAGCAATATATCATGTGCAAAGTCACCAAGACGAGAGCATTATCTGGAAGAAAAAGGAGCACAAGTCCAGTGTGAAGAAGAGAAATAGAAGGAGAAAAACAGAGAGGTTAATAGGAAGCCATAAGGACCCCTAGTGGCTCAGTGGTTAAGCACTCAGCTGCTAACCTAAAGGTCAGTGGTTTGAACCGACCAGGGAGAAAAGACTTGGCAATCTGCTCCCATAAAACTTACAGCCTAGAAAATCCTATGGGGCAGTTCTACCCTGTTATATAGGGTTACTGTGAGTCAGATTTGACTTGCTGGCACACAGCAACAACAATAATGAGGAGCCATATTAGTTAGAGCCTTGCAAGCCATTGGATTTTCCTCAGAAAAGGATGAAAAACCATTGAGGATTCTGAACAGAAAAGTAACAAAATGCAAATGACAGTTGTACTGGATCAGTATGTCTGCAGAGATCAGAATAGACTAACAGGGCTCAAGGATAGCAGCTGAGAGGCTATTTTAGTAATACAAACAAGGGATGGTGGTGGCTTGGATCAAGGTGTTATCTATGGTGGCAGAGAGAAGTGGTCAAATTCTGAATATATTTTAAAGGTAAAGCAAATAGGATTTACTGATGAGCAGATAAAGGAAGTAAAAAAATAGAGGAGTAAAGACAACACCAAGGTGTTTTGCCTGTGAGCAACTAGGAAAATGGACAGTGGGGAGGCTGCAGAAGATGCAGGCTTTGTGGGAAGTATCAGGAGCTCAATTTGAATGTGTATTATTCAAAATGCATTTGAAACATCCAAGTGGAGATGTCAGGTAGGCTGTCGATACGCATGTCTGGAGTTCAGGGGAAACAATCTTGCTGGAGATATTCATTTGGGGGTACTCCACATATAGATGATGTTTAAAATCATTAGCATGAGATCAGTTGTGGATAGAGAAGTCAATGGCAACCTTAATATATAATAGCAGTTTTAGCAGAATTATATATATATGTATACACACATGCATATATATATATGCCCCCTGAGTGGTGCAAATGGTCTGTGTCACCATTAACCTTTATATATGTGTACATTCATCATTATGGAAGGAGTATTGACACAGGAATTAGAAAACCTGAACCCTATTTCTAGTGATTGGTGTGTATACTTTAGTGTCATTGAGCCTCAAGTTTTCTCAAGTAAAATAAAACCAAATAATCTTTAATCCTGCTTTTGTCCATTGATTCACTTGTAACCATTCCATTAAGATGTTTAAAAGACAACTTTACAATCAAAGTTGGGAACATGAGTACAAGAAACTAGAAGCCAGCGTAATCACTAGCCTAGAAGATCAATAGAACACAAATTGTAAACCATTTGTTAGCATGCAAATGTAATATCACCATTTAAATATTTACCATTATGGACTCTATTGCATAAAGTTTACATTTTATTTCCCATCCTCATAAAATTTTCAAAGATGTAGTAGTTAGTTGTGAGAAACTCAGCCGTTGTTAAAGTTGAGTTAGTTATAACCAATCAATTGGCCTTAGTTGAACCAATCAATTGTTCTAAATAGAGTACAAAGATAGTGGTTACCAAAGGCTTTTTTTTTCTTTTTTGCATTATAATTCAGGGCTCAGTCCTAGAACTTCTCTTGTTCACAATCCAGTATCTACCATCAGCTCCTATCTTGCCAGTAATATGACAATCAGTATAATTTGAGTCACTGGATGAGGACGACTTGTGCCCATTTCCTTGATCTTGAGTTTCTGCTCTTAGACAGAAGGGTTTTATTTCGCCATGACAGTGAGGCTGACCACAGAACACACTGAATATATAAACTTTAGTGTGAAGTTTCCATTTACAAGATCACCTGTGGAAAATAAATCTTGAACCAGTTTTTTTTCCTAAGCCAGATGAGTCATTTTTAACTCACATAATCATATGTAAAAATTAAATTTTAATGTATGTATTATTTATTTTATAGGTTGCCAAATTTTGACCATAGCATCCCAAGAACAACTCTTACGATTACAAGTGTTATCTTTTGTTATGCCATGGGGATGTCACAGGTCTTCCTGTTGGGTTGAAAATGATACAAATTCATTTTAAGTCTGTGAACATGGGACATTTACATGACTTCCATGTATGAATTGCTTCTTTGCACCTACAAGAATAGTTTGTAATAGTTTTTGTGTTAGCGTTTCTACTAGTTTTCTATTGCTATGTAAAAAGTTACCAGAAACTTAGCAATTTAAGACTACTTAAGTTGTAGCTTAGCAACTTAAGCTAATTGATTAACTCACAGTTTCCACAGATGAGGAGTATGGACACAGTTTAGCTCAGGGTCTCAGAAGGCTGCAGTTTGTATTCCTTTTAGGTGTTCAGAGTCTCCTTTTAAGGTCATGTGTTGTTGGCAGAATTTAGTTCTTTGCAATTGTAGGACTTAGGTTCCATTTTCTTAATGGCTGTCAACCAGGGGCTGCTCTCAGCTCCCAGAGGCCCCTGTAGTTCCTTCACACCCAGCCCTATCACTGCCATCTCACAAAATGGCATTTACTTCTTCAAGGCCAGCAAGAGAATCTCTCCCTCCTGTCTGCTGTAAGCATATAACCTAACATTATCACATGAGTGACATCCCATCACTTTGCCATATCCTATTGGTTAAAAGAAGCGGGCAGTGGTAGTTCAGTGGAAGAATTCTCGCATTCTGTACGGGAAACTCAGGTTGATTCATGGCCAATGCACCTCATGCATAGCCACTGCCTATCTGTCAGTGAAAGCTTACAGTCATTATGATGCTGAAAACGTTTCAGTGGACTTTCCACACTAAGATAGACTAGGAAGAAAGGCCTGGAGACCTACTGTGAGAAATGAGCCAGTGGAAATCTTAAGGATCACAACGATCCAATCCTGTTGTGCATGGGGTCACTATGAGTCAGGGGCCGACTCAAGAATAGCCAATAACAACCATGTTGGCTAGAGCACGTCACAGGTTCTGCCCACACTGAAGGGAAACGACTATAGAAGGGTGTGACCCACTGGGGACCATCTTAGAATTCTGCTACAGTAGTGGTACAGAAAGTGTTGAGGAAATGAATCTATAGAACAGTTATAAAAATCACTAAATGTAAACTGTTATGACTATTATTGTTTATATAATGTCTAAACATGAAGCAAATAGTTCCAGTTTTAAGGTTAAGTTCAGAAAAAAATCAGTTTGAGAACTTAAAGTTGTCATAATTGCCACCAAAGAACAACATTTATTAGTATTTGTATATTCTTCTACAATGGACTGTGACCTTGTAGGTAAATTAGCTTACATAAAGCACTGACGACACATTAGGAAATTTTTCCTCGTGAAACAATACCTCTGAATAAACAATCCGAGGTGAGAAAACAAACCAAAGCAAATCCAGTCTTAAACAAGTTAGCCTGTTACAATGGCTAAGTGATCATCAACAGTCAGTTTTGTCCTAAAGATGATTTTTGGCCTAAAAATATGTTAATCCAGTTAACCTGTTGAATGCATACTAAATCTCACAGATCTTTGTATATGATAACTGGTAATTAGATTGAAAGGAGCTCTGGTGGCGCCGTGATTAAGCGCTTGTCTGCCAACCGAAACATTAGCGGTTTGAACCTACCAGCAGCTCTGCTGCAGAAAGACGTGGTCGTCTGCTTCCCTAAAGATTCCAACCAACCATTGCAGTTGAGTTGTAAAGACTATAAATCTTTAATGAAGTAGGTAGGTGGTCATGTCTTTCTCCCATGGAGCAGCTGGTGGGTTTGAACTGCAGACCTTTCAGTTAGCAGTGAAGTGCTTTAACCACTGCGCCACCAGGGCTCCTTTCTGTCAGCCTGGGAAACCCTATGGGGCAGTTCTACTCTGTCCTCTAAGGTCACTATGAGTTGGAATCAACTTGCCGGCACACAACAACAACAACAATCAGATTGAAATTAATCTCAAATGGAAAGAGAATGTGCATGTATATCGCCCCTTCTTAAACATAACCTTCTATTAAAAAAAGTATTTCATTCTTCCATCCAAACTCCAGTGAAAGGCAGCCAAATCGGTTGGGAATTTAGCATATTTATATTGGGAATTTAGCATATTTATATTGGGGTGCTTCTATTCATAAAGTTTTCCCTGGCCAGTTTTTTTAGAGGTAAACTGCCAGGTCCTTCTTCCTAGTCTGTCTTAATCTGGAAGCTCTGCTGAAGCCTGTCCACTAACGATGACCCCGCTGGTATTTGAAATACTGGCGGCAAAGCATCCAGTATCACAGCAACATGCAAGCCACCACACTCTGACAAACTGACAGATTGTAGGATGATGCAGCACCAGGCAGTGTTTTGTTCACTTGTACATATGGTGGCTGTGAGTCGGAAGCGACTTGATGGCACCTAACAACGACAAATTCAGTTCTTGTTCTAGGTATTCCAAATTTTCACTACTGGCAGAAGTCATTTAAAAAAAATCATTAGATTCTCTTTGAAAAGCAAAATTCGAGTTGTAGGATATGCCCAATTCTATTTATTTTGAATAGTATAACAATGAATGAAATTATTAGTTTTTTTCCTATCAGCTTCTCATTAAAAGATTATTTGAAACTACTGTCTGTAACCTTCCTTAGATGCTTTCCCTCACTCCCCTCCTTCTCCAAACACACACACAGAGTAACTAGAGTTGGCTAATCCACTGAGGAAATCTCAGATGAGCTCTCAGGGCTAAGAATTTAAAATGAAAATTAAGGAGAAAATCTTTTGATTGTGCTTCTAAATATTTGTAAATTGCAATAAGGGGGGGAGTTGAGCGCTATCATTTCATTTTCACTTCTTATTTCTTTGATTTAGATAACATTGGGTATTCTATAACTTTAACATTTGTACTAATTCATCTCTAATGTGTTCCAGCTCTTCGCTCATTTTTTCTGCCGAGGTAGTAGTCTTTTTTTCTTATTGATTTATAAAAGTTTTCCACTTTTTTTGCTTTAGATCTTTTCTATCTTCAAATTTTGCCTTTTTTTAATTCCATATTTTAAATTTTCCTTACAGCCAAGTACTTCCAGATTTTTCTTTATGATTTTTGTCATTGTTTTATGTTTAGGAAATACTTGCCCATCCCATGATCAATTAAAAATCCACCTAGGTTTGCTTCTGGTTCCTCTGGTTTAACTGTTTGTATTTAACTCTTTAATCCATATTTCACCAGTTTGAAAGCATATTATACTTGAGGTTTTACATCCTACCTTATTCCCATAACATTATACATTGAGCATTTTCCCATAAAATGAAATATTATTTGGAATATGTATGTTACAAACTGAGGATATAATTTGTATTTCCCGTTTTCCAGTTTTCTCAATCATTGCTGACGTGTTCGGCTTTCTTTAACTTACAATAAATCCTTGCATACTATTCCTAACTCAGTGACCTTGATCAAGATTACTTAATATCTCTGTGCTTAAGTTTCTTCCTGTATCACATAGGAAAAAAATAGTAGCAAACTCAAGTTTGTTGAGAGGATTAAAGAAAATAATACTTATAGAGTGCTTAAGACAATGTCTGGCAATATTAACAGCTCAATCAATCTTAGATATTAGTAGTATTATATTTATTTCACAGTCACCAATTCAGATTCATCTGTCTGCCTGTTAATCCTTTTGCAAATTCCAGCTTTTAGCTATTTTTCTTTAGTATGTCTTGTCATATCTCATTTACAGCATCTCTGAATTTATTGTGCCTTGCATCAAAAATATACCAGAAATAGGCATTCTTTGCTCTTTTACCTCTTTAATATTCTTGATAAAGTTTAATGTAACTGTTAAATATCCGCCAGCACACATGAAAAAGTTCCATTGATATTTAATTTACGATTGAGTTAAAACTCTGATTAAACATGAGGAGAAAAGACGAGAAAACAAAGAGGAAGCAGTGAGGTTAATTTGCTTGTCCAATATCACAATGATAACGAGAGCTGGAGTCACAGTTTAAACAAAAGCAGTCTTATTCCAGAGTCAATGCCTCCAATGACCATGCTGTATTTTCTATCCAGGAATAGGGTACAGCTTTCTATTTATTTTAAATATGTATGTACATGCATGGCTTTATAACTTCATTACTATAGATCTTGTTTCCTAGAACTTTTTGTGTTGACATCATTCCCAGGATTTTATATTTCTGATATTTTGTGATAGTCATCAGCTTTCATGTTGTTTTTATGATTGTGAACTTGTTTTTTTCTAATATGTTTTTACTTTAGCTACTGCTGCTGTAAAGGAAAGCCCACTGATTTTTTTTTTTAATAAACATTTGTCATATATCTGTCAATGTAGCTGATTTTTATTTTTAATTTTAAGGCTTTGTATCTTATTTTCTTGAGTTTTCTAAGCATATATATGATAACTCCAAAGTGGTACAATAGGGTCCTGACTCCAGGTCATGGGTTTTTCTCGAATGTACTGTCCTAAAACGTCTTTCTTAAAGAACTGTGGTGCTTGTCTAATTAGTCAGCAATTAATCTCATTGCTTTGATAATTTAATTGACTTACAACAAAAACTATATAATGCAACATGCTTTTGTGGAATATGGCAAGTCTAAAAGTATTTTCCCGCTTTTTTTTTTTCCTGAAGAAAAATAGCAATTTGTACTGATTAAAAGGAATATTGCCAGAAGCATTCATAAATTCAATTAATATCTTTAACTTAGAAATAGAGGCAACTTTGCTAAAACCAAAAAAAGCTAGCTCTATAAAAATATCACAATGCACAACTGTATATTTTATATATTTATGGTCCTCATTTAAGCCTCCAGTATTGTTTTCTTTAATAAATCTAATGTAAATCAGTTGATGAAATAATATTCTATATTACTATTTTTTTCTAGGGCATCTTTTCACAAAATCATCTTTTTTAGAAACAAAACAATTGATTTAATATGTAATCATATTTTTAAATCACTTTTTGAGGAATCATATTCAGGACTAGAAAACCACTCCACACACTTAAATAACAGTTGCTTTTCTATAAAATGGAGAAGCACATGAAAGTTGGACAATGACTAAGGAAGACTGAAGAAGAATTGATCCCTTCGAGTTATGGTGTTGGCGAAGAATATTGAATATACCATGGACTGCCATAAGAAGAAACAAACCTGTCTTGGAAGAGGCAAAGCCAAAACGCTCCTTAGACTCGAGGATGGTGAGACTTCGTCTCATGTACATTGGACGTGTTATCAGGAGGGACCAGGCCCTGGAGAAGGCTATCATGCTTGGTAAAGTACAGAGTCAGCGAAAAAGAAGAAGATCCTCAAGGAGATGGGTTGACACAGTAGTTGCAACAATGGACTCAAACATAGCAAGGGTTGTGAGGATGGTGCAGGACCAGGCAGTGTTTGGTTCTGTTGTATGTAGGGTCACTATGAGTCAGATCTGACTTGACAGCACCTAATAACAACAAAAAAAGGAGAGCTCCATAAAAAGATACAACTTCTACCACATAGTTAAAGCCTGATTCTTTGTTTTAATCATGTACCATGAGTGCCTCCTTCCACTGATGAGCAATCTCATTTATTTGAAATGCAGAGCTACCCGTGGATTCACCTAATGCAGTCCCAGGACTGCTTCCATAAAATTCTCTTTGTACAACGGCTAGTCCAGCACAGCACCTAAGGGAGAGAATGAAGAGTCATTGTCAACTCTTAGCTGAAAATATTGGCATAACTTAGCTGCTGTCATCAAATGGCTAAGAAAACACTGAGTGTTTTTAAGTAAGCCTTTAAACAAAAAAACTGCGCCCTGTTGAAATTAAACCATGGCTTAGACACCTTGGAATACCGCTTCATATTATAATCACGAGAACCTAGAATCCATTCTTATTACTAATCTTTCTCCCTTTCACACCCATGGCAGACATGGAAAGTCATCACCGATCTCTTTTGCTTTGCACAGACTGCGCCTCCACAACCTTCTAAACTCAACGCTTCAGGTGGCCATAATCAATTAATTAAAATTGGCACTTAAGGTCGAGCCTATTTACCTACCTTACTAACTCCTAGGAGCCCCGGTGCCCAAGTGGTTAAGAGCTAGTCTGCTAACCAAAAAAGGTCCAACAGTTCAAATCCATCAGCCAGTCGGTGGAAACCCGGTGGAGCAGTCCTACTCTGTCTTACTGGGTCGCTATGAGTCGGAATAGACTCTATGGCAACGGGTTTGTGTTGTGTTTTGTTCTTTTAGCTTATTAACTCCTAAGCTCTGTTGCCCAAAACAACAAACTTAAGGATTATTCTGGGTCAGTTTTAATCTTAGAAACTTTTCTGTTCAGTATAGAAGAACTACTGTGTGTCAACTTCTATTTTCCCTTTGAATTTCATTGCATAAAATTGCGGATACAGAATTACTGGAAACTACATATCTTCGTATCAATGTGAAGTACAATTTGCGTTTCATGATATAAGTCCAAATTCATATACTGATTGCCCAGAGAAGAAGCTGAACAAAGGGTTAAATTTACTTTTCTAGGTGATGGAAATTTGCAGCATAAATTTCTTACCCTTTAATTTTCTTTTTCTTTTTTTGTAGCTTCATTTTTGTCTCTGCATTATCCTGGTCTTTTTTCCTGTGTTTCTAACTACTTGTTTTGTGAAATAGCTCAGTAAAAATAAGTTGAGGACCAAAAATAAAACAATGGCAACAGGTTTAGAGAAGAAGAATGGAATCCACGCATATTTAGGAGTAAGAAGTTAAGAGATTTAATAGCCAATTGAATAGGTATGAATGAGGAAAGAGAAAAGACTCACGGGTAACTCTGAAGTTACTCTGGGTCACCCTCAGTAAGGGGATGCATAATGTTGCTAAAAAAAAAAAAAAAACCTGTTGTTGTCAAGTCTATTCCGACTCATAGAGATCCTATAAGAGAGTAGAACTGCCCTATAGGGTTTCTAAGGAGCGGCTGGTGGATTTAAACTGCCAACCTTTTGGTTAGCAGTGGAGCTCTTAACCACTGTGCCACCAGGACTAGTAATCAAAAATACTATAGGAAATTGAATCGTTTTGAGAGAGAAGAATTGGTCTACATATAGTAAAAACACCTTGCTGTCAAATTGATTCCGACTAACGTGTGTTAGATTAGAGCTGTCCTCCATAGGATTTTCAATGGCTGCTGGCTGCAATCTCATGGAGGTAGATTACCAGGCCTTTCTTCCGAGGCACAGCTGGGTGAATTCTAAATACAACTTTACTGTTAGTAGTCACAAACCACTTGGCTATCAAAGAAACTCCCCATCAGAGAAATAAAGACTCTAACTACAGGGTGAAGTTCTAACCCCTGCACCTGGTATTCAGCACCCTGTGCTTTCTGGTTTCTCCCCCCACCCCACCCCCATATTTCCCTATCTTGTGCTTGAATCAGGCCGTATTGCTCACTGAAACCCAAAACAGTTCCTGTAGGCCAGTTTTCTTTGTTCATGTCATGCCCTCTTACTAAAATGACCTTTGGTTCTCCCCCGACCTCAGAAGATGCTCTTCCTTTCTTTCTTCCTCCGGGAACCTTTCCTGGACCATGGCAACTAGGGTGATAACAGTCTATTTTGAAATCCTCTAACTCTTTCTGTAGAAGTCACCTGATATTTAGCAAATACTGTTTTAGGTTGCTGGTTATATATTATAGGTTATATATATATTATATTATATATATATCATATATATGTATTATCCTTTTACAAAGGATGGGAATTTTTTTTAATTTATTTTGCTTTTAGGTGGAAGTTTACGGCTCAAGTTACTCATTCAAAAATTCATACACAATTTTTTTATGACATTGTTTGCAATCCCCACAATGTGACAGCACACTCTTCTCTTTCCACCCTCGGTTCCCTGTGTCCATTCTTCCAGTTCCTGTCCTTTCTTGACTTCCCGTCTTGCTTTTAGGCAGGAGTTGCCCATTGGTCTCGTATATTTAATTGAACTAAGAAACATCTTCCTTATGTGTGGTATTGTTTGTTTTGTGGGCCTGTCTAATCTTTGTCTGACAAGTGGACTTTGGGAATGGTTTCAGTTCTGAGTTAGCAGAGTGTGAGGGGGCCATAGTCTCACAGGTTCCTTCAATCTGTGTCGCACCAGTAAGTCTGGTCTTTTTTTGTGTGAATTTGAATTTTGTTCTACTTTTTTCTCCCACTCTGTTTGGGCCTCTCTTTTGTAATCCTTGTCAGAGCGGTCGGTGGTGGTAGCTGGGCACCATCTAGTTCTTCTGGACTCAGGCTGTTGGAGTCTCTGGTTCATGTGGTCCTTAGTCCTTTGGGCTAATACGTTCCCTGTGTGTTTGGTTTTCTTCATTCGCCTTTGCTCTGGATGAGATGGGACCAATAGATGTATCTTAGATGGCTGCTTCCAAGCTTTTAAAACCCCAAATGCTACTCATCAAAGTAGGACATAGTACATTTTCTTTATGAGCTATGTTATGCCAATTGACCTAGATGTCCCCTGAGACTATGGCCCCCACCCCCCCACACCCCCAGCATCTTGGTCCCTTGAGGTGTTTGGTTGTGTATTGGAAACTTCTATGCCTTTGCCTTGGTCAGGTTGTACTGACTTCACTTACATTGTCTGTTGTCTTTCCCTTCACCAAAGTTGACACTTGTATACTATCTAGTTAGTGATTTTGCCTCCCCTACCTGCCCACCCTCATAACCATCAAAGAATATTTTTTTCTATGCGTAAACCTTTTTTTTGAGTTCTTATAGCATTGGTTTCATACAATATTTGTCCTGTTGTGATTGACACTGGTCATATTTTTATGTGCACATTACAGGCCTTTGTAGATTCCACTCTGTTTTAGATGCATAAGTATTATGTCTCATACAGTGTTGTCTCTCCCATTCATTCCTCTTAATATGGGTTTTTTTAAGTAATAGGTGATCAGTAAATTTATTTAATTAAACCCATTGCCATCGAGCCAATTCCGACTCATAGCAACCCTATAGGACAGAGTAGAACTGCCCCATAAGGTTTCCAAGGAACAGCTGGTGGATTTGAACTGCTGACCTGTTGGTTAGCAGCCGAGTGCTTAACCACTGCACCACCAAGGGTCCATACTTAATTAAGAGTAAGTAAAACTATTTAAGGGTCAGTGAAGACTGTGTCTCCTTAAAATTAAGTGGAAAATTGTATTGTCTAACTACTCATTCCATGTCTTTTAGGGGTATATATACTTCCTAGTTACAGAAATAATGAAGGCTAAATGGCTTAAAACAACACAAATTTATTATCTCACAATTTTGGAGGTCAGAAGTCCAAAATCAGTCTCAGTGAGTTAATGTTAAACTGTAGACAGGGCTGATTTCTTCTGGAGTTTTGAGAAGAGAATCTATTTCCTTGCCTTTTCTAGCTTCTAGAGGCTGCCTGCATTCCTTGGTCCATGCCCCCTGCCTCACAATAACATCAGCATACAATGATCACATCTCCTTCCTGTCTACTCTTATAAAACCTAAGACCTTTGTGTTTACATTGGGCTTACCTCGATAATCCAGGAACATCTCCCCATCTCAAGACCCTTAATCATATCTGCAAAGTCCCTTTTGCCATGTAAGGCTATATAGTCACAGGTACTGTGGGTTAGGACAAGAACAGATATTGGGTGGGGAGCATTATTCAGCCTACCACATATACTTTCTCTTACCCCATTCAATAAATGTTGAATCTCTACTATGGTGCTAAGCAATAATGCTACAGCAGGAAACAGAGATCTTTAGTTCATTATACTCAGAACCTACCTGCAAAACTTTCATGTTTAAAAAAAAAAATGACTTACAATTCAATGTGAAAAGTACTTTATTAGTGATATTGTTAGGACTGTATGGGGGCATGGAGAAGGAAGTATTTTCTTTCTGCCTGGGGCAAGGAAATGCCTCTGGAAAGGCTTCTCCCTAGAGTAGTAATCTCTACTGCAGTATACAGGACTGGGTTGTACAAAGTTAACCTGTGGTATTGGTTCAACAGGCATAATAGCTAATAAAATTTTATAATGTATGATTTGTTTTAATTGAAGTGAACAGAGCCCAGCTTTCTGGACACTCGTTAAAGGCCTTGTATTTATTAAGTAAGCCATTCAAATGTTATTTGTTGAGGACTTGCCATTCACCTGACCCTGAATGAGGTGCAGCAAATACCAAGATGAATAACACAGGGACCCTGCCTTCAAGGAGCTCATGGTCTAGCAGAGAAGGCAGATGTACGACCAACTACAGTCACCTGAGATAAGCTAGTACCCGTCTTTGCATCACAAAACATCACAGTTAAAGGTCACCATTCTCCAGTTTTCTGCTTTACATACACCCTTTAGAAAACAAAAAAACCAAACCCACTGCAGTTGAGTCAATTCCAACTCATAGCGACCCTATAGAACAGAGTAGAACTGCCCCATAGAGTTTCCAAGGAGGAAAGGTAATATCTTGGTTGTTTTCATTTATTTATTTATGTTTTTAAATAATACCTCTTTCTTCCTTCCTCCTCAAAAGTATCCTCATTTTTTCATTGTCTTTTCTCTCCTCATTTCATTTTAGGCTTAAAAATTCTCATAGCCATCACCTTCTGAATTTTCTTTCTCTGCTTTTTCTTCTTTTGCTTTCTCCTGAAGCATCTTTTGAATCCCTTTGAACAGTGTTTTAGGAATGATCCTGAATAGTTTCGTGTGTCAGCTTCCATGTTTTAAATTATGAAGTTTGACTTGAAACTTGTATTCAGAAAAATTCAGAAGGTTTACCTCATTTTATAATCTATTTTAGAAAGAGTGAAATCTTACTGATTTGATAATCCCACATATCATGTAATGAGCAAAACAAGCTGTCAAAAGAACAGGAGTGACTAGATTTCCATGAAGCTCATTTATTAAAAGTGAAAGAAAAAAAAAAGAGAGAAACAATTGTTTGATTTGACAAGTTGTTACAGTACTTATGCTAACATGACAGAATATATGATAAAATTGGTTCAACTATTACACTTTCATTTATTCTAAGGACTAGAACTGCCTACATGTTGAATACACAGCATATGTAGCCACTTTGGGGATGTGATTTGAGAAGGTCATTTCTTTCCACAAACAATATAGTATCTAAAATTTTCATCATTAAACCAACTCCTTTGGGCAAGGCAATATGTAGATATGTAGATGTCTTGTTTAAATGCCTGGGGAAAGTAACACAAAATTCTTACGGAGCATTGGGAGCTCTGGTTAATTGGACTACCTAGTTCATGTACAGATGTATCTGGAGGTGAAGATGCAGGCAAAAGTGGGCCAAACAGAAAAACCTTTGTTGGAAGTAGAAGAGATTAAAGGCTTGTATACATTATACATAGGCTTTGAAGAACTAAGTTAGGAAAAGGCGAAAAGCATGACGGTGCAAAGGGCCAGGGCAAGCACGATGGGAAACTTGGAAGGAGGGACAATGTTTGACAAATAAAATAGAGAGTATCAAAATTAGAGGGACTTATTAACAATTTTGCAAAGAAAAAAATTTCCAAGCCTACATGAAGCTACTTCCTCCACTCCTGCTACCACCCTTACTCCTTCTCCTAAGTCTTACAGCACTGTGTTCTTTTCTTTCATGGCACAAATCACAACTGGTGATGTTTTTGTTTGTGAAGTCCCATTTCCCCCAAGATTGTACAGACCACTAGGTATGGTTGTCCATGCCTCTTTTGTTCATCACTGTCTATCTGGTGCCCTGAAAACTTATAAACATACAATACACACATAAATTAACTGTTCGGTTCATTCGACCAATATTTACTGAGTGTAACAGTTAAAAATACTAGATTTGAAGTCAGACAGACGTGGCTTTGAGTCTAGGCTTTACCATCCCGTAGTAAGTTATTTAATCTCATTAAGAATCCTTTTTCTAACCTGTAAAATGATAATAGGACCTTTTTATCTTGGAATAACTAAGTCATTGTGAGAAAAGTGTATCTGAATACTAACTGGCATATAGCAAAGGCTCAACAAGTGATGATCATAATAAGACTATCTTATTATGTTATTAACTGGTATTTTCCAAATTACTAATAAGATATTTGTGTGTTTTCTTACGAGGAATTGTCTTTTGTCTATATTAGTATTGACTTGTGTGACTTTTATTTTCTTTTTGATTTTTTATATTAGTATTGCTCATCCATATCTGTGATACACAGGTTTATCATATATGCTAATCTTTTGTCGTTTATGATGTGGCAAATATCTTCTCCCAATTGTGCCTGATCTTTCTTAATTTTTATGTGTTTTTGGTGTTTTTTCATCAAACTATGATGAAACATAATTCATAAATTTTTCCCTTATTTTCTTATATCTTCTACATATTTTAAAATTTGCCTTTCACATTTAAGTCTTTAATACATCTAAAATTGATTTTTACACATAGTGTAAGGATTGGCTCCAATTTTTGCTCTCACATTCTGAATCAATGGTCCCATTTATGAGTGTGTCCTTTACACATTGATCTGTCAACTCTGTTGTGACAATTTATGTGTGGATTTCTTGGCTCTCTATTTTGTTATATTGACTAATATGTCTATCTCTGTGCCAAAAGTACTGATTTAATTGCTAAATTTGTAAAAAAAAAATTATATATTGCCATGCAAATCTTCCCCAACTTCTTTTTCTAGAATGCCTTCAATAATTTTTGATATTTGCTTTTCCAAAAAAAAGTTATAGTCGTTTTTTTTTTTTCTTTTTCTTTTTCTGTTTCCCAAAAAAGCTCTGGTGAAGAGAATTGAATTATATTTATAGATTAATTTTAGAAGAATTGACATTATTATGACATAAGTCTCCCTATCCATTGGTATGGTATTCAAAAGTCTTTTATTATTTCTTATAAGTTATTTTTTTTTTATCTGTTACAGTTTTCTGTATAGATAATCAATGATGGTTTTTCTTTGATAAATAGAGGGAGAGAAAGATTTTCCCCCTTGTTTTGCTGCATTGGTTAGGTCCTTCAATGCAATTTTGTATTATAAGATTCAACAAATTACAGCCCACTGGCTATATCTGGCCTGCCACTTCCTTTGGTACATCCATTACAATAGTTTTGATATTTTCAAATAGTTGAAAAAATCAGTGGACTAATGACATTTCTTGAATTTTAATTATATGAATTTCAAATTCCAGTGCCCATAAGTAATTTTTTGTTGGAATACAGCCATACTCTTTGTTTTACACAGTGTCCCTGACTGCTTTCATGCTGAATTGACTAATTTAAGTAATTATGATAGAGACTTTTAAGCCACAAAGATTAAATATTTACTATCTGGTCCTTTCTATATAAGGTTTGCCAAACCCTGATACAGAAACAAGATAATGATTTTGTTGTTGTTGTTTTCACAAACAGGTCCTGAGTATTTTCAAATGCCTTTTCTCCACCCAGTAAAACTCTCATATAGTATCTCTCCTTCATTGGTTTAATGTAGTGGGTGAAATGCTTGCGTAGATTTTCTAACAATCCTTGCATTCCTAGGACAAACCCAACATGGTCATGGATTAATTACTGTTTTATACATTGCCGTATTAATTTTACAAAGTTTTATTTAACATTTTGCATACAAGTTTATGAATAGAATTGATTTCTAATTTTCCTGTCTTTTATGGCTTCTATATTATCTGATATTATTTTCAATGTTATGCTGGTCTTATAGAATGAGTTGGGGAATATTCCCTCTTTTCCTCTTTTCTAAACGAGTTTGTATAAGACTAGAAAAAACTGCATCTTTAAATTTTGGAAAAACTCTCCTATAAAACTTTCACAGCTGGGTGATTTCTGTGTAGGGATAATTCTTAATTACTGATACAATTTCTTTAATAATTATAAGACTGTTGAAGCTTTCTATTTTATCTTGAATCAGTTTTTTTTTAAGTTCTACTTATTAGGACTTTGTTCATTTTATCTCATTTTAAATAATACATTTAAAGCATAAGATTACTCATAGTATTAACTTAACATTATTAATTTTTACTGTTTATAAGTATTGTTTCTTTTCTTCATTGCAAATGTTACTCGTTTTTACTTTCTTTCTATCTTATTGGGTTAATCCTGGCAGAAATTTGTATAGTTTATTGGTCTTTCCTAACAGCTTTCTCTGCATTTGTGAATTGTGCCATATATTTGCTTTCCATTTCATTAAATTTTTTTCCCATTTTTTTTGGTGAAGTCATTCTGTTATTCGTCTAACTTTTTTTTAGTTATATCATGCTTGTTAATTATCTCACATCAAGTCTGTTAATCTTCAATATACTTTTTAATTTTTGATTGACCAAAATTGACAATTATGTTGATTTATTTGTTGATTTCTTTTCTTAATTCATTAGTTTTATTAGTTTCATACAGGTGTTTAATTGATATATCTTTCTGGTAAATTAAACTTTTGTGTCTTTGGATATGTTGTCAATCTCTATATTAAGAAGGCAATTTTTCTTAAAGTCTCTCTTGCCAGAGATTAATATACCCGAGATTTCATTGAGCTAGTGTCTGCCTAATATATTAGTTTTGATTATTTAGTTTCAACCTTCTGTGTCTTTAGATTTTAGAGTGTTTCTTGTAAATGGTATGTAGGCAGCCTTTTGAAAATCCAATATTCTGTCTTAACTGATGAGCTTAAATCTTACATGATTACTGTAATCCATCACATATTCCTGTTTCTGTCATTTAGCATTTTTTACTTTCTGTTTGTCCTGCTATTACTCTCCTTCCTTCTTCTACACACTTTCCTTTTTACAACGAGTGAGTTTTTTTCTCTTATTCCATTTTTTCCCTCATTTAATTCAGAGGTCATATACTCTGTTTATATTATTATTATTTTGTACAGATCAAGTTTGTTTACCTTTATCTACATGTTTACCTTTTTTTGGTTGTTATCATTCCTTCCTGCAACTTAGATCTCTCTGAAATCATTTTCCTTCTCCCTGAATTATATATCTTGTAATAGGTATGTAGGAGATAAAACTCTCAATTTCAATTTATCTCAAATGCCTTTTTGTTACCCTTTTTTCTGAAACAATACTTTATCAGGGCCTGTATGTATATGCTGCCATTTATTTTCTCCCAGACATTTGCAGATATTATCCACTATCTTATGCAATTCCATCTTTTGTTTTCTTAAACATTTCATATATAGTTGCTTATTTCATTTTCTGTATGTGGTATCAGAAGTCTTTGAGGTCCATACATAATTGTTTTTCTTTTTTTTCGTTTATTCTTATAAATCTTATTGTTTCCACTGCATGTATTTAGTTATCTTTCATTAGGACCTCATAAACGTTCATCACTATAAAACCTGTGTCCTGATTTAAGACTGCTTTCCTCCAGAGAGAACTCGCACTGGTTTCTGCATCTAATAGTTTCCCCCTGAGATACAAAAGGCAAACTATGGATTTTAGAGGCTTGACCTCCATCCTAGGCTTAGTCAGGGAGACTGAGTCCAGAGATCATCCTCCTGACCTCTGGCATTGGTAACTACTCACTGCTTCAGTTTCAGTCATGATTTCCTCTGTCTCCTCCCTCGGGAATTTTCCCTATGCGATTTATACCCACTGATGCAATGAAAATATTTATATGAAGTTTTTTTTTTAATTACTCTTCAGAAAATGCCTAATGAACTCTTACTCTTTTTCATATTTTTAAATTTATATTTTACCTATCCTCAAAATGTATGGAAGAAATTAATTAGGTTAAAAAAACTTCCAAAATAATAATCCATCTAAAATGTGGCTATAGTTATTAGAGACAATGCTAAGACGGAAAATAACTTTCAATATTTAGAATGGGTATCACTTATGTTAAATCTAAAATATCTGGAATAATCTCTCAGATTTAATCGTGCCCAAGGTTTCTTACATTCTTCCTACTAAGCCCAAATGGAAGTCACAACAGTGTATGACTTCAAAAATATTTTTTAAATTTTAGATCTGGCTATCCATTGCAATATTTTAGCTAGTAATTTTATGCTTCCAAAGTCTACACTTAAAGGGATTAAGCAATTATCCACCCATTATAATGGCGCTTATAGATCAAATAAAATGTAATTTTTTTTTAACAGAGTCATGAACTCAAATTCATATATAACTTTGTTGCACTTTAGCAGTATTAACAGAATTGAACTCATATAGATTTTTATTTTTGGAAGCACAGAGAAACATTAAAATCTGATTTGTACAGGAATAATATGATGTTGTTTGGTGCCGTCCAGTCGGTTCCGACTAGTAAGGACCCTATGCACAACAGAACGAAACACTGCCCGGTCCTGTGCCACCCTTACAATCGTTGTTATGCTTGAGCCCATTGTTGCAGCCACTGTGTCAATCCACCTCATTGAGGGTCTTCCTCTTTTCTGCTGACCCTGTACTCTGCCAAGCATGGTGTCCTTCTCCAGGGACTGATCCCTCCTGACAACATGTCCAAAGTATGTACGACGCACTCTCGCCATCCTTGCCTTTAAGGAGCATTCTGGCCGCACTTCCTCCAAGACAGACTTGTTCGTTCTTTTGGCAGTCCACTGTATATTCAATATTCTTCACCAACGCCACAATTGAAAGGCGTCAACTCCTCTTCGGTCTTCCTTATTCATTGTCCAGCTTTCACATGCGTATGATGCGATTCAAAATACCACAGCTTGGGTCAGGAGCACCTTAGTCTTCAGGGTGACGTCTTCGCTCTTCAACACTTTGAAGAGGTCCTTTGAAGCAGATTTACCCAATGCAATGCATCTTTTGATTTCTTGACTGCTGCTTCTATGGCTGTTGATTGTGGATCCAAGTAAAATGAAATCCTTGACAACTTCAGTCTTTTCTCCGTTTATGATGATGTTGCTCATTGGTCCAGTTGTGAGGATTTTTGTTTTCTTTTTGTTGAGGTGCAGTTCATACTGAAGGCTGTGGTCTTTGATCTTCATTAGTAAGGGCTTCAAGTCCTCTTCACTTTCAGCAAGCAAGGTTGTGTCATCTGCATAACGCAGGTTGTTAATGAGTCTTCCTCCAATCCTGATGCCCTGTTCTTCTTCATATAGTTCAGCTTCTCGTATTATCTGCTCAGCATACGGATTGAATAGGTATGGTGAAAGAATACAACCCTGACGCACATCTTTCTTGACTTTAAACCAATCAGTATCCCCTTGTTCTGTCCGAACAACTGCCTCTTGATCTATGTAAAGGTTCCTCATGAGCACAATTAAGTGTTCTGGAATTCCCATTGTTCGCAGTGTTATCCATAGTTTGTTATGATCCACACAGTCAAATGCCTTTGCATAGTCAATAAAACACAGGTAAACATCCTTCTGGTATTCTCTGCTTTCAGCCAGGATCCGTTTGACATCAGCAGTGATATCCCTTGTTCCACGTCCTCTTCTGAAATCATGTCTGTCAGTTTGTCGTACTGTGGGGGTTTGTGTGTTGCTATGACGCTGGAAGCTACGCCACTGGTATTCAGATACCAGCAGTGTCACTCATGAAGGACAGGTTTCAGCTGAGCTTCCAGACTAAGACAGACTAGGAAGAAGGACCTGACAGTCTACTTCTGAAAAGCATTAGCCAGTGAATAATATGATAGCAATTACTATTTTGGGTATACAATTGTCAAAAGATAATTTCTATAAGTGGAAGACCCACCATTCCCAATAACAGAGAAAATTAGTTTTGATTTTTGCTTTTATATTTTTTTAAAGAAAGAAAACACTTTTTCACAGCCACATGACACACCCTTTTTTTCTCTGTTTTGTTCACACACGAGAAGATACCTACCTAGTACATATCACAAACATTTGTTATTCTGTCCATCCATTGGAGCTTAAGTTTTAGAAGGTTTTCCTTGACTGTACACTGGTATTTTATAGACACAAGATCAAGCATAAGTTGACAAGAGTGGCACATCTTCTATATCTCAAAGTTCAGTGAGCTTCGTATTATTCACTTATTCCCACCTTACCTCTGTTTTGCAATGTTCATTCTGACTTTAGCTGCTACTTCTTGCCAGCCTTGTCCCTTTCCATGAGGTCTCAAGCTCTGCCTTCACTTGGCCTAATTTTGTGCTTTCAATTCTTCTTCTCCCTCAGTCTTTCCAAACTATCCAGGCTCTGCTAGTATGCCACTCCCTCTGGGAAGGCCCTGATCTCTACTGAGACAACATTTTCTTCCGCATTATGTTAATGCAGCTTAATTTAGTATTACTAATATTAATGACTGTTTTCTTACTCAAGTGTTACCCTCCAAGTTGAATAGTGTCTTAAACAAAATTTGGCACTAAAATTGGGAATTTTAAAATGGGAATAAATTTAGAGAGAGACTCCATTAAAAAAATTAATTGATTAATTGAATTAAAAAAATAATAAGAAAATCCCTGCCCAGTGATGGACTAGGTCAATTTTCCTTTAAAGTCACCAAAGTTTTTTCAGTCTTTTTTTCTCTCCGGTAAACTTATGAGTCTGGGTTTTGTTTATTCTACTTGGTACAAGTGAGAATAAAGTGAAATCTATGCTAGTAACAGCCCTCCTTCAAATTTTCTCACAAATTGCCTTTGAAAGGCCCTTGGTTTTGCTCCAAAATTTAATAAACTGTGTAAATTGAGATTTCCAGCTATAAATATAAAATTTATTTAGTGAGAAGACAATATAGGTTCAAGTTTTACCTCTTACCAGCTAAAGAGCCTTGGGCAACTGTCCCACCTGACACTTGCTGCATCTGATTAACTCCTACTGAACTCAGATTCTACATCATCTCTGTCAGGAATCCTCCCAAATTCACAGGCGTCATTAAGGACTCCTTCTCTAAGATCCTGTTTATCCATTTATCTTCTACTTTTTTTTTTTTTACATTGATCTTCTATGTGTCTCTGAGCCATATTGAAAGTAGAACCCGGCAGACCCACAGGATCCATGGTATCTAGCACAACTCCGACACCGAGCAGTTTCTCCACAAAGATCTGACTTATGAATGAATAATAATATCACATTGTCTTCTCCTATAATGGGAATAATATAGGATTTATGTGCTATAACATACTATTGGTTGTCAGCAAATATCCACGTATATATCTGTGTCTAAATATAGTAAGAACTCATTTGTTCTTATCACATTAATTTGAAATTTGTAATAAGTAAATATAGACTGACTATATAACTATATCCATCATCCATCTGTCAGTTTGTTGTACTGCAGTGGCTTGAATGTTGCTATGATGCTGGAAGCCATGCCACCAGTATCTGAAACACTAGCAGGGTCACATATGGTGGGGAGGTTTTGGCAGAACTTCCAGACTAAGACAGACAAGGAAGAAAGACCTACTTCTGAAAATTAGCCAGTGAAAACCTTATGGATCACAACAGAATATTATCTAATATGGTGCTGGAAGATGAGCCCCTTAGGTTGGAAAGCACTACACAATGGCCACAACAATTGATTAAAACATACCAATGATCATGAAGATGGCACAGAATCAGGCAATGTTTCCTTCTGTTAATGTTTCCTTCTGTTAGTATAGATATTGCTATATAGTCTATACAGCTATATGCTGTCGTTAGTTGTCATGAGTTGGAACTGACTTAATGGCAACTGACAACAGCATATAGCTGTATAGCAATATCTATACTAACTAAGAGAAAATGTTTGTTAAGTTCAACAAATAGACTAGATAGAGAACTGCTTAAACTACCTTGGGAAACAAAATGCCTTTCAGAGTTTAAAATTTTTAATTATTTCTGTGCATACCTGCCAGCTCTTTACAAATAATGCTTAGCTCTACTTTATTCTGCATTTTTCAGAGCCTCCACTTAAAAGTAATGTACACAGTTTCTAGAACTTTGAAAATGCTTCTATTTCTTCAAAATTATTGCATAAGCCTGATCTTCACTAATAAGGCATCTCCCTCACCTCTGGTCTCAGTTGGTGTATCACCAGACTCTCAAAGCACTTGATTCCTAATACTATTAGACAATCTAGCATTTTAGCCTTAATCATTCATTAATTTTAATTAAGCTATACTATAAAATTAGTGAATAAATAAAAGGTTAACTTTTCTAATAGCGGTAGTAATCAATGGTGCTGAGGGAGAAAGGGATCAAGTAGAAATATACTGAAAAGCTAGAACTGATGGAATGTGGTGACTGAATGAAGCCCTGGTGACACAGAGGTTAACAGCTCAACTGCTAACCAAAAGGTCAGCAGTTCAAATCTACCAGCTCTCCTTGGAAACTCTATGGAGAAGTTCTGCTCTGTCCTGTGGGGTTGCTATGACTCAGAAGAGACTCGATGGCACCTAACAATAACAACAACAGCAGTGACTGAATGGAGCCCTGGTGACACAGTGGCCAAGAGCTTGGCTGTTCACCAAAAGGCTGGCAATTCAAATCCACCAGCGGATTCTTGGAAACCTTATGGGGAAGTTCTACTCTGTCCTATACGGTTGCTATAGTTGGAATCGACTTGATGGTAAAAGGTTTCTTTGTTTGTTTTAAGTGATTAAGTAGGTAATGAGAGATGAGAGTAAAGGAAATGAGTGCAGCTCCAAGGTTTTTGGCTTTGGTGAATAAGTGAGTGTTGGTATCTCATTCTGAATCACATGAAGAGAAGCAGATAGGATGCCTGGGTTCCTGGACTCAGTGGATGTATCTTTGGGCTTTGACCTTGAGGTTCTGATGGGTAGATAGGGAAAAGTTTTCGGTAGCTAATGATAAAGGCCAGCCGAGCTTAACCCGCATTGAGGATAAAGTTTGGGGGACATCACTGTTTTGGCAGTAGTTAAAATTATGGAAGCACATGAGATCACTCGGGCAGTAGATAGAAGACTATAAAGGGCAGAACATTAGGAATCACCTATGTTTAGTGGCACAAATGGTTGATCATTGGATTACTAACCAAAAAGTTGGCAGTTCAAACCCACCCAGAGATACCTCAGAGATAGGCCTGGTGATCTGCTTCCAAAAGGCCGTCTTGAAAACCTTGTGGAACACTTCTACTCTGCACACATGGAGTTGTCATAAGTCAGAATAGACTTGACGGCAACTATCAACAACGCATTTAGTGAAAGAGCCCCTAGGTGGTGCAAACAGTTAACATGCTTGGCTGCTATCCAAAATGTTAGAAGTTTTAGTCCACCCAAGGCCACCTCAGAAGAAAGGCCTAGTGATCTACTTCCGAAAAATCAGCCATTGAAAACCCTATGGAGCACAGTTTTACTCTGGAGCACATAGGGTCACCATGAGTTAGAGTCTACTCATGGCAACTGTTTTTTTTTGTTCTGTTTTGCGGCCAGCAAAGGAGACTGTAAAAGAAGTATAGAGCAATAGCAGGAAACCAAGAATTCAACCAAAAAAAGGAAAGACTTTCAAGAAGTAGAAAGGGTTTAACCATGTCAGATACCGCAGGTGATCTTTGCTAGAGCCATTCAGTGGAGTGGTAGTAGTAGGAGTTTGAAGAGTAAAGGGAGCTGAAGAAATGAAAGAAGAAGAGACAAGAGACTTTCAATTTGATTGGAAGAACTGGGAATGCCAGGTGCACATACATCCTATTGACAGTCCAGTTTAGTATCATTACACTGGTTTCTTAGAGGAGGCAATTAAGGCTCAGATAATACTGATTTACCCAGAAGTATTTTTTTACATGGCATGTTAGTACCTACCTAGATCTACTTTAGTTTTCAAACACTCCTTTACTACCACCAGAAACTTCCAAAAGTGGGGCAAGCATCTGTTGTTTCCTTACTAGGAGTTAATATTATTGCATTTACATTAATCATTGCCCCCAACATTCTTTTCAGATTCCTTGAGTATCCCGAAATTTGCTTTGTATAGTATCCTGAAAGAACAGGATTAGTGATTGTTTTATTACTATATTTCTTTGGTATTATTTTTCGTAACTTGGATTCAATTATGTACTTTGCTTCAAGCCAACAAACAGATTAGTAAATATTTAACATGCATGACAATTTGTACTTTTTGTCATTTTTTTTTTTCATAGTTTGCAGTCCTTCTAGCCCCAGGGCAATTCTAAGTAAGTATCAAAAAGCTAAAACAAGAAAAGAGTCATAAGACTTTTGCATTTTAAATGGAGTTCATACTTTTCTGACCCCTGATATCTTACAGCTATAGACCCATTTTCTTTCTGTTCTCAGGTTCTTCCCTATTCCATGCACATATCCACAAATGTTCTTTTCACCTGAAGTTGCATTTTTACAAACAGTTTAAAATAAATAATATCAAGAAATATTTATGTTTGTGTGTAAAAGAAGTAAACATTCTGGAGGTATTTATAATGAAATTTTTGATGGCTAAAAAATATAAATATAAATCTTCTTGCTACTTTGAAATAAACCAGTGAACTCTATAATTAATTATTTTTGATATAATGCTTTTTATTGTGAATTAAGTTTAGGCAAATGTGATTTTTAAAAAGTATTCCTTGATTCCTTTGCATTAAAACAAGTGAGTCTCAGAAAACTGTAAATATATATTATAGATAACTGTCATGGATTGAGTTGTGTCCCCCAGAAATATGTATCAACTTGGTTAGGCCATGATTCCCAGTATTGTGTGGTTGTCCTTCATTTTGTGATTTTCTTATGTGTTTTAAGTCATAATCTCTGCCTGTGATTAAAAAGGATTAGGGTGGGACATATTACCCTTGCTCAGGTCACATCCCTGATCCAATATAAAAGGAATTTCCCTGGGGTGTGGCCTGCACCACCTTTTACCCTACAAGAGATAAAAGGGAAAGGAAACAAGCAGAGAGTTTGGGAACGTCATACTACCAAGAAAGCAGTGCCAGGAGCAGAGCACGTCCTTTGGAACTAGGGTTAACCTTCGTTTTTTTTGGCCTTCATGTAATTCTGTTTTTAAGAGCTTTTCTTGTTTTTTTTTTTTCTTTAACAATTATTCATTTTAGCAATGCTTAATTTTTCATATGAAGACAATTTCTGTTATAAAATTTTTAATTGTTTTATTCTTAACATCAAAGAACAATAATTTTAGAATAAAATACTTCTGTTTAATTCTTCATGCAATTTGCATATGTAATTTAGTAATTTAAGTAAACAGAGTATCTAAACTATTACATTTGTGTGTTTTATCAATTATCAATCAGAATGTAGTAATTTTATTCTAGAATGACATATTTGTGAAATGAATAAGCCTGTGAGTTTTGCAGCTTTACTATAAAATATGTAAACATATTAGATTATATATTTATTATCTGTTATACGTCTGAAATTGATCTAACATGCAATCAGGATGCATTGATAATTACCAGTGATGGGAATTCAAAAGCTGGAAACAAAGAAGGATCAGTAGTTGGAAAATATGTCCTTGGTGATAGAAACGAAGCCAGAAATCGCATGATAGAATTTTGCAAGACCAACGACTTCTTCATTGCAAACATTTTTTTCACCAACATAAGTGGCGACAACGCAAGTGAACCTTGCTAGATGAAGGACTACACAGAGTCACTATACCAAAAAGAATTCATCGATTTTCAACCATTTCAGGAGGTAGCATATGATTAGGAACCAATGGTACTGAAGGAAGAAGTCCAAGATGCACTGGAAGGCATTGGCGAAAAAACAAGGCTCCAGGAATTGATGGAATACCGTTGAGATGTTTCAACAAACAGATGCAACACTGGAAGTGCTCACTCATCTCTGCCCAGAAATTTGGAAGACCTGGCCAACTAACTGGAAGAGATCTGTATTTATGCCTATTCCCAAGAAAGGTGATCCAGCTGAATGTGGAAATTATCAAACAATACTGTTAATATCACATGCAGGTACAATTTTGCTGAAGATCATTCAAAAGCGGCTGCAGCAGTATATCAACAGGGAACTGCCAGAAATTCAAGCCAGATCCATAGAGGGTGTGGAACCAGGGATATCATTGCTGATGTCTGGTGGATCCTGGCTTAAAGCAGAGAATACCAGAAAGATATTTACCTGTGTATTATTGACTTTGCAAAGGCATTCGACTGTGTGGATCATAACAAACTATGGATAACACTGCAAAGAATGGGAATTCCAGAACACTTAATTGTGCTCGTGAAGAAACTGTACATAGAGCAAGAGGCAGTCGTTCCAACAGAACAAGGGGATACTGTGTGATTTAAAGACAGGAAAGGTATGCATCAGGGTTGTATTCTTTCACCATACCTATTCAATCTGTATGCTGAGCAAATAATCCAAGAAGCTGAACTATATGAAGAAGAACAGGGCATCAGGACTGGAGGAAGACTCATTAACAACCTGCGTTATGCAGATGACACAACCTTGCTTGCTGAAAGTGAAGAGGACTCTAAGCATTTACTGATGAAGATCAAAGACTACAGCCTTTAGTACAGATTACACCTCAACATAAGGAAAACAAAAATCCTCACAAGTAGACCAGTAAGCAACATCTTGATAAACAGAGAAAAGATTGATGTTGTCAAGGATTACATTTTCCTTGGATCCACAATCAACAGCCATGGAAGCAGCAGTCAAGAAATCAAAAGATGCATTGCACTGGGCAAATCTGCTGCAAAAGACCTCTTTGAAGTATTGCAAAGCAAAGATGTCACCTTCAAGACTAAGGAGCACCTGACCTAAGTTATGGTGTTCTCAGTCACCTCATATGTATAACTAAAGCTGAACAATGAATAAGGAAGACAGAAGAATTGACACCTTTGACTGAGGTGTTGAAAAAGAATATCGAATACGCCATGGACTGCCAAAAGAATAATCAAATCCACCCTGGAAGAAGTACAACCATAATGCTCTTTAGAAGCAAGGATAGTGAGACTATGTCTCACATACTTTGGACATGTTATCAGGAGGGATCAGTTCCTGGGGAAGGACATCGTGCTTGGTAGAGGGTCAGCAAAGAAAGGGAGACCCTCAATGAAATGGATTGACACAGTAGCTGCAACAATGGGCTCAAGCATGACAGCGATTTTGAGGATGGCACAAGACCAGGCAGTGTTTCGTTCTGTTGTATCTAGGGTCGCTGTGAGTCAGAAATTACTCGAAGGCATCTAACAACAATATTTGTTATATAATTCATTGTATGTATTATAATTATAAAGTATACAAAGGATACACATTTGTATATTCACATAAAAGGGTAGAGTTTATCTTTACCTATGTACTGCAACGATTAGTAGTGTGTCATGGATCGAATATTTTTCTCTTATCTATCAGAGTTTTTATGTATTAGCAGAGGTCCAAATAATTTTGAAATGTATTATCCTTTATATAATTAGAGTAATAGAGTGGTCTTTTAGTCATTTTCTTAAAAGTCAGCTCCAGGCCTGGGTGTGTATGTGAGTTTTATTTTTTTTAATATACCTAAGCAGTTGACAA
This sequence comes from Elephas maximus indicus, assembly GCF_024166365.1. Lineage (NCBI taxonomy): Eukaryota > Metazoa > Chordata > Mammalia > Proboscidea > Elephantidae > Elephas > Elephas maximus. Next base: position 40,535,444 of record NC_064829.1, on the reverse strand, counting down.
AGGAGATTTCCAGGTCTGAGCTATGTGATGTTTAACATCAGTCTGTGGAACGGATTTGATAATGAAGGAATATCTCATTACTTCTGAGGTTTGCATATTGTACCTGTGTGGCTTGGTAACTGAATACTATAAAAAGATCAGTCTTAACTGCATTTTGTACATCTGTCATTCCTGTCGGGCCAAAAATCTGTGGATAGTTTGTAATTGCCATTGTTTGGGTTATTACAATAAACAGAACCGATAAAGCTTATGCTATTTGCCTTGTTGCTGCACTTCACATCCCTCTGGTGAATTAAAATTGCATACACATATCTTCGCTTATCAGTTGTATTTATCTGTCAGAAATTGAGACAGGCAGTATGCTTTCTGTACGTGAAACCTTCTAACAAGCAGGTCAGAATTATAATCAGAATTTTCAGATCCTGGTGCAAATGAATGACTACAAGTGTTTATTATCTACTCTCACCTATCTACAATATATTCCTATGGGGAGATACTGTTGTTGTTTTTCCATGCAGCCTTTATTATATACTGTAAAAGCTTTAAATATGGTTTTCATTGGATTACCTAAGGTAAAAATGCAAATCTGCAGAAAACAGCATGTTTTTCTCACCTTTGTCAAATATACATAATTCTTAGAGCTGCTTCTATAGTTTGTGTATTTGTTTGACTGCATTCATATATAGGCAATGCGACTAGATTGTTGGAACTGTTTTCTTTTTCTCCCAAAGTAAATAGTCTTCATGATATTCCTACTCTTAGGTTGCAGGGTTGTCACCTATGAGATTTCCAAGCTCACTAGCAGGACTATCAGATGAAATTTCAATTTTTCGGATAGCTCTGATGGATTAATCCATGCATACACAGGTTCCTCCTTCAGAAATCCTGTAACCTCCAACAATTGTCACACATCAAGGCCACCACCTATCTACTCCTGTTCCCACCCCAGTGTACTAGGAGGTGTTTTTACTTCAAGAATTTGGGATTGCTCCACCATCTCTCATGATTGTCGTACATGTTGCTATATGGATGAAGGTTGTTTGTTGCAGTAATTCTGTTAATTTCCTCTTTGAGTTTTGTATATAATGGATTTTTGTGTGTCTGTTGTCAGAAAATGTATGCGTGCTTTTAAACTACTATTCAGTTTTGCATGAAGTTTTTTTTTTTTTACTCCAAAGTATAAATAAGTTTTTGTTAAAAACTTGTCATACATAATCAAACCTTCAGCCTGGTGTGTTTCCGTGAACCCTGAAATGGTCAAATCATTATTCATAGAGAAAGCCCTTTGACTGAACTACCCACCCTGCCAGTTTGTATTACCTTTGTATTCTAAGGGGCTTCTGCGTTTTCGGAATTGGCTGGTCTTTGTTTTCTGGCAAAACAATTTATAGTTCATTCTCAGATAACTATACATATGGTATTTGTATTTTAATTAAAAAGACTGTTGTGATGTCTGATTCTTATAAGTGGAAATTCATTACAAGGACACTTCTCATTTCCTTGAGATGCTTCCTTCCTTTTTTTCCAGGGTTCTTAAATTGCAGAAGCCAGTTAAATGATGTGCTATGGGGAGTTAATTTTTGGCACCATATGTCTCTAGAAATGATTTAATTTTATCTAATGCATAGATGCAATGATATTTATGTTCTATAATGCACAAAAATGACTTAAGGGTTTTTTTAAGGAAAAAGTACATTAGTCTATTAATATTTTAAAACAGTAATGTTCAGTGTATGGATAAGCTTGCAGAAATTTCTGTTTATTTAGATTATTATATTTTTAATATCTTCATTCTATGGTTGCCCTTTAAAACTTTGACTTAGCAAAGTGTTTGTATTATATCAACATATTCCAGATTTAAAAAAAAGTTGTCATAATTCTTATTAGGGATTTAGTATTATGATTTGATAATGTAAAAAAATCTAAATCATAAAAACAGAATTAATTGTAGTCTAAGGACTAAATTTCAGATTCTAAACAACTTTCTCCAAAGCTCAATTAATCAGTTTACATAGTCTCAGGCTCCTTCAAACTGATGCATCGCCAATTCTCACCTAATATTAACCAAATTCAAATTCTCATGGAAATACGTATGTTAAATATGTCAATCTTCAATTTAGTATGAAATTAATTATAAAGGTACTACCCCAAAATTTTACTGTGTGAGGGAGAGGTGAGGGGGGAATACCAGAATGTTCAGGCATTTTATGAAGCACTGAAAATAGTAGTTCCTATTAATATTAAACCCTTTTAATATTTTCGACATTTCTTTTTTATAGGCAGCATATTCAGTGGATACATAACAGAAATATGTCTTAGCAGATAGTCAAGTGTAAAAAGATTTTTAAGAAAGATTATAATAAATTCTCTAAAAGTAAATAACCCTGTATCACAAAATGTGGAGGATGTCTTTCTTTTAGCGATATCAGCTGCTTCTAAGGTTTTTTTTAATGAAACATTTAAAGTTACAGTAAGTTTTCATGTGTAAATTATAAGTAAATACATTTTATGATAAACTTGATGATATGGTTTACTTTTCCAAGCTTTGTGTATCTTTATATTTTGCTGTATTTGCTTTGGATCTTTGAAACAGTGTAGATACACTCAGAACTCTCTGTATCCCTCTTTCAAATATTATTCCCCTCCTTTCTCAGAGCTAACCCCTAGTGTTCTTGTAGTGTTTACCATCATTCATGTTTTTAATACCATCGGTATAGAGATAGGAATCAATTAAAACTATAAAGTATTATTTTTTATTGCTTAATGTTATATAAATGTTATACAGATCACTTGCAATTTTAGTGTATTTTTATTTTTAATGCTAGAGTTTGATACATAAACATAGTACAACGTATTTTTTTGTTATTCATGTGAAAGACCACTACATTGTTTCCAAATTTTTTCCATGGGAAGCAACGCTGTAATGCACATCATTTTGTATGTTTCCTTGGGAACGTATCAGGACAGTTTGTGGAGCAGTGCCGTTCAGTCTTCTCCATGTATCAGAATCACCTAGAGGACTTCCTAAAACTCAGATTTCTGTACCCCAGAATTTGTGATTCAGTGAGTCTGAAGGACTGCCTTCCTACCAAGTTCTGAGGCGAAACTGATCGTGCTGGTCTGGGAACCACATTTTCAGAAAGACTGCTCTAGAGTATGTAGCTTCAAAGGTAATTGCTGAGTCAAAGGATAAGCACATTTTCAACTTCAAGGTTGTTTTTGTTGTTAATTAACAAGGTGTTGGTTCCGACTCATGGTAACCCCACGCGTGCAGAGTAGAACTGTACACATCACCACAGGGTTTTCAAGGCTGTGACCTTCCGTAAGCAGATCACCAAGCCTTACTTCCAAAGCACCTCTGGGTGGATTTGAACTGCCAGCCTCTCAGTTAATAGTCCGGCACTCGATCATTTGCAGCAGCCAGGGACTCCTCAACTTCAGCATGTAGTGATAAAAGTCTCTGTGTCAATTTACACTCCAAAAACAGTACATGAGTTCAAATTTTTCCACATCTTGACCAATAATTGGTATGGACAGATTTTTTTTTTTTTTAATATTTGCCAATCCAATGAATGTGAAATGTGTTTATTTTTGTTCTAATATTGAGATAGGACATCTTTTCAAATGTTTATGGGCCAGATAGTTTTCCTTTTCTGTCAATTGCCTATTTGTATCATTTACCCATTTTTCTGGTGTATCACTTGTATTTTTCTTATTGATTTACAGGGATTCTTTATACGTTCAAGAAACCAATCCTCGTCAACTATAAGTGTTAAGATCTTCTCTAAATTTGTGGATTGCCTGCTTATTCTGTTTAAACTTTTTAATTTTTTAATTTCAATACTGTTAATTCTTTTCATTAGAATTTATTATTGTAATGTTTTGTTTAAAAAGTTCTTTCCTTCCTTAAGGTCACAAAGCTGTTCTGCCATATTTTCTTGTAAAAATGTTGAAGATTAATTTTCTCATCTTAACCTACCTTGCTTTTATCTTAGTGTAGGTTGTAAGTTATGGATTTAATTTCGTTTTATGTTGTATAGGTATAGCCATTTATGCTGTCCTTTTATCAACTGATTTGTAATGTTGTCGTGTGTTCAGATTTCTATATTTTATATGCATGTGCCTGTTACTCAGGTTTCTTTTCTGATCAAATGATCTGTTTTTCTCTCCCAAAGCCAGTATTATCTTAGTTCTTACAGCTTTAATGTAACCTTTATATATTGCATGTGAAGTCCTCCAAACTTGCTTTTGTATTTCACAGTTGTCATAACTATCCCTAGCCCTTTGTTCTCCCATATGAATCTTAGATCGAGTTCCAGGAAACCTTATGAGACTGTTGACTACTTTGGAGAAAACTGACATCTCTATTATATTTTTTTCCCACATATGAATGCACTTATCTCTTTATTTACTCAGTTATTTATATTTTTCAAAAAACTTTTTTTTACGTTTCTCTATAAAATCCTGTAAATTCTTTGATGGATTCAAACCTATATTTTTAGAGACTTATAAAAGTGTTGTTGATTTTTTTAATGTGTATCTTGCAAGTAGTAAAATTTCTCAATTCTCATTTCCTCCAATTGTTGGTTTATAGAGCCTTTTGAGTTTTTCATGTAGGTGTTCTTTCTAATTCTTCTACCTCTCTTTTTTCTTTATATGTTCATTTTTAAGATCTGCAGTACAATTTTGAATAGAGATATTGATTCCTGATATCCCTATTTTGTTTTTCCTGACATTCAGGAATATTTTTTCTAAAGTGTCTCTATTTAGTATGATATTTATTGGAAGTTTTTAGTTTATACCCTTTTATCAGGTTAGAGAGGTTTCCTTCTGTTCCTATGCCTAGTGTGCCAAGATAATTTTTTCATCATAATAAGTATCGATTCATATCAAATTCTTTTTTGTACATATTAGGATGATTATTCTTTTCTTTAATATATAAATGTATTATGTGAAAATATTTCTTGATAATTGTTGAGGGAATGGTCTACCCCTTTGTCTCCCATTCAGGTTGCCTAAGCGAAGGCCTTGGGCCCAGAGCATTTCTCTGATAAAGAGGCTGGGAATTGGTTCGCCTTCTCTCTTCCAGTTCCTTCTCCTTATCAGAGAAGTCTTCCCCCTGTTCTGGGCACACAGTAACTTTCTCTGTCTCTTGCGCATGCATGGGCACCATATAGCACCCAGCCAACCCCGCTCTGTATCTGTTCCCAGCAAGGAGGAAACGGGGTTTCTTGTCCGCACAAGAGAGAAAAATGTAAGAGCTGGCCTGAGTGGGGGGGGTGGTTGGGCTTGCAGGGAAGAGGAGGGGTGGACTGAAGGGGAAACAAGTTTTGCAAGGCTGAACATGAGCTGCCTCATGTGATCCACCAGTTCACTATAGTTTCCATTCTTATGTAAGCCCCTGGCATAGAGCCACATTGTCCACCACCATTATAAAACCTCTGTCCTCCCACCGTGCAGCGCAGAGATGTGCTGTGGTCCTGCAGCTGCCCAGGACTTGCCTCATCTCTAAGTGTCCCTAATGAACTCCTCTGCTGCCACCCTGGAGTTGCTTGCCTCTTTCTTGGGTCTCTCCGCACCCTCCTTTTTTGGAGGCAGATTCACATTGCTGGTCCATGCCTGGAAAATAATGTATCATTCTTAAATTTCTGAAACAATTATATTATCACACTTTCACACTGTCTTCGATTAAAATCATGGGTTTCTGGGTGTTACAGACTATATATTTCATCAGTCAGTGAGTATTTATTCATTAACATTGTATTACTAATCAGCGGTTCTCAGTTTCAGTCTTAAGCTAAACAATGAATTGGAAAAGGATTTTTACTTCCCATGAAGATCATAGAAATGGTGGATTATTTCCCTGCTAGGCAAAGAGAGAAGAGAGAAAGGAGTTGAGAACCTGTTATATTAGTTAGCTATTGCTGCATTACAAATTGTCCCCACACTTTGCAGCTTAAACCAACAAACATTTATTTTTCTCACAAAGTAACTCCAGGTCAGTAATCTGGGGGCTCCTCAGGGCCTCTCACAAGATTTCACTCAAATCTTTAGCCAGGGTTGTAGTCCTTTCAAGAGGTTAGAAAATCTACTTCCAAGTAACTTCATGTGGCTTTTGGCAAAAAAAAAAAAAAAAAAAAAAAGCTTCAGTTTCTTACCACGTGGCCTCTCCATAGAGCTGCCCGCATGACCTAGGAGCTGGCTTCCTCCAGAGCAAATGATGAAAGAGAGCCCAAGACGGAATCTACAATTCCTCCATTCTGTGCCCATGGATGTGACACCCTATATAACTTAGACCATAGTTTACTGTTTCAAAGAGAATCACTAAGTCCAGTCCACATTCAAAGGAAGAAGAATTCTGCTTCATCTCTTAAGGAGATAATTATCAAATAATTTGAGAACCTATATTTTTAAAAGTATACCTTTGAACATTTTTTCTTTCCAACAGCAAGTAACATAAAAGCTTCAACTCTTTTCTAGCTTACCTCCTTCGTGATGTGTCCCAAACATCCATGTTGGGCTGGGCAACCATGGCTTTACTTTATTCCTGAGTCTTGTTAGTTCCAATGTAAATGAGACAAGTGGATGCTCCAAGAATACACATGGGAAGGTGGTGCTTTGAAATTTCTGATTTCAGGGCTAACACTGGTGTGGGGGCAATATTTGGTGTTAATTTTGGCTATACCCATTGCCTTTGAGTTGATTCCAACTCATAGTGACCCTATAGGACAGAGTAGAACTGCCCATAGGGTTTCTAAGAAGCACCTGGTGGACTCAAACTGCTGACCTTTTGGTTAGCAGCTGAACTCTTAACTACTCTGCCACCAGGGTTTCCATTTTGGTTATGGTTAGCCCTAATGTTCTTGAGATCTGTAGTTGAAATATCAAATAAAAAAAAATTACTATTGTTTTATTCTTAGCATATTGTGATTTTTTTTACATTTATAACAAGAGTATAATAATACAAATTTAAACCCATGATTGTAGGTTTCATGTGTTGTAAATGCTTTATAATATTAATGCTAAATAGTTGAATGGCCTGATTTACACTTTCATATACAAAGTTGAGATGAGGCAATCTTTTGTTCTGTTGTACCCAGGGTCACTGTGAGTCAGACCCAACACGATGGCAAGTAATAGCTAACAATATACAAAATTGAGGGAAATGGAATTAAAGATCCTTTTATCAAATGGAAACCATGATGGCATAGTGGTTAAGTGCTACAGCTACTAACCAAGAGGTTGGCTGTTCAAATCCGCGAGGCACTCCTTGGAAACTCTATAAGGCAGTTCTACTCTGTTCTACAAGGTTGCTATGAGTCGGAATCGACTCGATGGGTGGTTTTGGGTTTTATCAAATGGACCTTTTTCTTGTTCTAATATGCGCTTCCTTAGTCATGTATGAGAATATATCCATTCTCTTTCAAAAGTATTTTAATGTTGGTATGGGGCTAAACAGCAACTTAGTTAATCTGATGTTGTTGTTAGTTGCTGTCAAATCAATTCCAACTCATGGTAACCCCATTTGTGCAGAGCAGAGCTTCTCCATAGGGTTTTCAAGGCTGTGACCTTTTGGAAGCAGATTGCCAGGCCTGTCTTCTGAGCCACCTCTGGGTGGGTTTGAACTAATTCTACATTCTTACTTCCAAGTACATGCCAAGTCCTCTGACATGCTTGTGCTATTCTCCCATCCAGTATCTTTGTGTTTCTCACTGTCTTTTCTCTTTCCTACCACTTCCTTCCTCATATCCCCCACCTTTCCTAAAAATTTGAAAGGGAGGGCAGGAATATAATCATTTCAGAGGTAAATGATTGCATTTCAATAATGTAATCATTAATGTGTTTCATTCCAGAAACCCTGGGTTAATTAAGGTTCAAAAACATTCCAGCTCCTTTGGTTTTCCAACCTAGATTCTGCTTCACCTGAAGGACTTTTCCATTCACAACATAACTCTCTTTCTTTAGTTTTCCTGTTACATGTTTTTGTTTCTCTTCCATTTACTTGGTTTATTTTCCCTGAGTTTTCATTAATTAGTAAAAATTCTTATTCACATCTTCACTTTTGCCACTACAATTTTACCAATTCACTTTAGTTGAGCTTATTTTAATAAATATTGAATAGTCATTGTCTCTTGGCACCTTACAATTGGACTTTATATTAACCAAAAAAAAAATTTTTTTTTTTTTTAACCATTTTCCCAAAATAATTTTCATTGTGGTTGTCTTAGTTATCTAGTGCCACTATAATGGAAATAGCACCAGCGGATGGCTTTGACAAACAGAAATAAATTTCCTCACAGTTTAAGAGGCTAGAAGTCTGAATTCAGAGCACCAGCTTAAGGGCAAGGCTGTCTTTCTCTGTAAGATCTGGAGAAAAGTCCTTGTTTCTTCAGCTTTTGCTTCCTGGTTCCTTGGAGATCTCCACCTGTCTTGGCATCTATCTTACCCCATCTCTGCTTTTCTAGATTTCTTGTTTAATTTACTTTATTTTTCAAAAGAGATTGGCTCAAGATACACCCTATGCTAATCCTGTCTCATTCACAAAGACAACCCATTCCCAAATGAGATCATAACCACAGGCATAGAAGCTAGGATTTACAACACACATTTTGAGGTGAAAAAATTCAAACCGTAACAGTGGCCAATTCCCAGAGTAAATAAACCACCCTTTAAAGTATTTAAAATATTTTATCTTGTACATTATTGTTGATCGTTTTCTTGTCCTTAATATATGTGTTTGTGTAAGGGACACTTTTATAGGATGCTGGTTATTCTTTTCTCTTTAAGAACTCTTTCAGTTTTTCCCTTTGGTACTTCTTTTTCCAGTGGTCTTAGCTATATATTTTCCAAAAAAAATACTCCTTTTTGAGATATTACTCTTTCCCGAGTAGTTTTTCAGGAACTTCTCTATTTAAGCAGCTTCAGTTAACACCCATATTTGGAAAAACTTAAGCACTTTTTGTCTACTTCAAGCTTGAATGCAGACAACTGAATAAAATAAACTACTGCATAGAACTGCTTCTCATCATTCAAGATGTGGATGTGGAAAACATTGCCATCCAGTTTTCTTTGGTTACACCTGTTGAAGAGTTCCCTGTTGTAAAAATCACCTTTTGTTATATTTGTGGATACCATAGTATTAATTTCTTATTTCCTTTGACAAAAACCAAACCCATTGCCATTGAGTCAATTCACTGTTGTATATTCAGGAGGTAGTTTCAAGTGTCCCACTATTTCGGGGGAATTGGGATCTTTGGAGAGCTAAGTTAACACCAAATATCCATACCATTGAAACAGGAAGAACTCTCCAAAAAATTAAAGTAGCATTTTGCTATAAGTGACATTTCATTGACATATGTGATTTCATTAAACGAGACCAAGATGAGTCTATCCCACAGCCATTCTTTTAAAATCAGTTATTTCTGGTTTACTACTGTGAACTTTTATTAACCCAATAATCTATCATTCAATTTCTATACAGGGTAAGCTTCCATTTGGTTTTGCCTTGAAAATTCCAAATTGCAATAATTGAGTAAAGTCTGAAGCCAACAAGGATTTGGACACATCTGATATGTGAATAAGATTTTATTATGCATTTCCTATTAAAACCTAACAGGAATAGAGAGATGTTCATTTTGCATTACACTCTGCTTTCCTGAAGGCCCTGTGACCAAAATCCACAGAACCCTTGGGTGTTTCTAAGCAGTCCTTAGGGCCAACCTTGATGCAGAAGTAACTGGTAAAATATCAGAGGGAGAAGGAGAAAAGCCACTAGAACCTAATCAGTATTATGGCATCATGGCTAAGAATATGAACTTTAAATCAGGCACACCTATATAACTTAAAGCAAGTTAACCTCTTTAATGCAGTTTTCTCAGCTGTAAATTGGGGTTAAAAAGAGAAGCTACCTCAACAAGCCCACAGTGAATGTAATCATACTATTAACTAACCTGTTCAAATTAACTAACGTGTCTATAATAGCTGACAGATGCCACCAGAATATATGTCTTTGTGAGGAAAATAGCTTCGTTTGGCGTATTGTATTAATTTATAGGGATATATATTCTTCACGCATGGAACCCTGGTGGTACAATGGTTAAGAGCTCAGACTGCTAACCAAAAGGTCAGCAGTTCAGATCCAGATGCCATTCCTTGGAAACCATGTGGGACAATTCTACTCTGTCCTATAGGATCACTATGAGCTGAAATCAACTAAACAGCAGTGGGTATCCTCTTCATGCAGAATGTTCACCTCAGACTACAATATATTGAGTCAGTACGTAAAGAACTATATAATAATACGTATGTCAGAATAGGTTTCCATGTATAATTTCAGAGATAATATACTCTACAATGGAACCCTAGTGGCACAGTGATTAAGTGGGCAGGAGAAAAGAAAGGAAGGAAGGAAGAGAGACAGGAGCAACAACAACAAAAAACGCCAAAAAGATAAATAAATAACAAAGAAAGAAAAATGGCGCTGAAGGGGCCAAACCCATTGCTGTTGCCTTTTTTTTTTTTAAGCTCCCTGAGTGGCTCAAATGATTAAGCACTAGCCAAAATGTTGGCAGTTCAAATAGAGGCACATTGGAAAACAGGCCTGGCAACCTGCTTCTGAAAGATGTCAGCCTTGGTAACCCTAAGGAGCAGTTTTACTCTGCACACGTGGAGTCACATGAGTTGGAATTGACCTGATGGTAACAAACAAGAAAAATAAACCTTCAATAAGGGAAGAAAAATAATCATTAGAAATATTCTTGAGAATAACTTCATAGTTTATATGTATTTTAAAAATTGTGTTATTTGATATTTGGTTTTATATTAAAATGTGACCGATTGAATGGAGATTTTGTTTTTTCAAAGGGCAAGAATGGGAGCAGAGGTGGAGGATATTTTACTTGGTTATAAACTAAAATTATCAGGAAAGCATCTTTGCTTATAGAGTATACCCTTTGCCATAGAGTCAATTCTGATTCATAGCAACCTTCTAAGACAGTAGAACTTCCCCGTAGGGTTTCCAAGGAGCGGGTGGTGGATTCAAACTGTGTACCTTTTGGCTAACAGCCAGGCTCTTAACCACTGTGCCACCAGGGCTGCCATTGAAGTCTGTTGTCATTGTTAGGTGCTGTCAAGTTGGCTCCAACTCATAGTAACCCTATATAAAATAGAACGAAACTCTGCCTGGTCCTGCGCCACCCTCAAAATCATTGTTATGCTTGAGCACGTTGTTGAAGCCACTGTGTCAGTCCATCTTGTTGAGGGTCTTCCTCTTTTCCACTGACCCTGTACTTTACCAAGCATGATGTCCTTCTCCAGGGACTGATCTCCTGGTAACGTGATCAAAGTACATAAGATGAAGTCTCACCATTCTTGCTTTTAAGAAACATTCTGGCTGTACTCCTACCAAAACACCTTTGTTTGTTCTTCTGGCAGTCCATGGTATATTCAATATTCTTTGCCAACTCCGTAATTGAAAGGCATCCATCCTTACTAGGTCTTCCTTATTCATTTTCCAGTTTTCGCATGCATATGAGACAACTGAAAACACCACGTCAGGGGCACCTTAGTCCTTAAAGTAACATCTTTGCTTTTTAACACTTTAAAGAAGTATTTTATAGCAGATTTGCCCAATGCAATACATCATTTCATTTCTTGACTGCTGCTTGCATGGGCATTGGTTGTGGATTCAAGTAAAATTAAATCCTTGACAACTTCAGTCTTTTCTCCATTTATCATGATGTTGTTTACTGGTCCAGTTGTGAGGATTTTTGTTTTCTTTACCTTGAGGTGCAATACATACTGAACGTTGTAATCTTTGATATTCATCAGCAAGTGTTTGAAGTCCTCTTCACTTTCAGCAAGCAAGGCTGTGTCATCTGCATAATGCAGGTCCTTAATGAATCTTCCTCCAATCCTGGTGTCCCGTTCTTTTTCATATAGTCCAACTTCTCGGTTTGGCTCAGCGTACAAAATGAATAAGTATGGTGAAAGGCTACAACCCTCACGCACACCTTTCCTGAATTTAAATCACATAGTATCCCCTTGTTCTGTTTGAAGACAGCCTCATGGTCTATGCACAGGTTCCTCCACAGCACAATTAAGTGTTCTGGAATTTCCATTCTTTGCAATGTTATCTATAATTTGTTATGATCCACACAGTTGAATGCATTTGCATAGCCAATAAAACAGAGGTAAACGTCTTTCTGGTATTTTCTTCTTTCAGGCATCTGACATCAGCAATGATATCCCTTGTTCCACGTCCTCTTCTGAATCCGGCTTCTGTTTCTGGCAGTTCTCTGTCAACATACTGCTGCAGCTGCTTTTGAATGATCATCAGCAAAATTTCGTTTGCATGTGATATTAATGATATTGTTTGATAATTTCCACATTGATCACCTTTCTTGGGAATAGACATAAATATGGATCTCTTCCAGTCGGTTGGCCAGGTAGCTGTCTTCCAAATTTCTTGGCATAGATGAGTGAGTACTTCCAGTGCTGCATCCATTTGAAACATCTCAGTTGGTATTCCGTCAATTCCTGGAGCCTTGTTTTTCACCAATGCCTTCAGCTTGGACTTCTTTGTTCAGTACCATTGGTTCTTGATCATACAATATCTCCTTAAATGGTTGAATGTCAATCAATTCTTTTTGGTACAGTCACTCTGCATGTTCCTTCAATCTTCTTTTGATGCTTACTGCATCATACAATACCATAAAATACTTCAATATTGTAACTCGAGTCTTAGATTTTTTTCTTCAATTCTTTCAGCTTAAGAAATGCTGAATGTGTTCTTCTTTTTTGGTTTTTATAACTCCAAGTCTTTGCACATTTCATTATAATACTTTACTTTGTCTTCTTGAGTTTCTCTTTGAAATCTTCTGCTCAGGTCTTTTACTTCATCATGTCTTCTGTTCACTTTAGCTACTTAACATTCAAGAATAAGTTTTGGAGTCTCTCTTGACATCCATTTTGGTCTTTTCTTTCTTCTCTGTCTTTTTACTGACCCCTTGTTTTCTTCATGTATGCTGCCCTTGATGTCATTCCACAACTTGTTGGGTCTTCAGAAATTAGTGTTTAATGCCTCAAATCTATTCTTGAGATGGTCTCTAAATTCAGGTGGGATAGAGTTGGAATCGACTCAACGGCACTGGCTTTGGCTTTTCCATACCCAGGGTTGTATTTTGGCTCTCGTGTACTTGATTTAGTTTTCTTCAGTTACTACTTAAATTTGCATATGGGCAATTGAATGTCTGTTCCACAGTTGTCCCTGGCTTTGTTCTGACCGATGATATTGAGCTTTTCCAACCTTTCTTTCCACAAATGTAAATCTATTTGATATCTGTGTATTCCATCTGGTGAGGTCCACCTGTATGGTTGGCATTTATGTCATTGAAAAAATGCGATTGTAATGAAGAAGTCGTTGGTCTTGCAAAATTCTATCATGCAATCTCTGGTATCATTTCTATCACTAAGGACATATTTTCCAACTACTGATACTTCTTTTTTGTTTCCAGCTTTCACATTCCAATCACCAGTAATTATCAATGCATCTCGATTATATGTCTGATCAATTTCAAACTGCAGAAGTTGGTAAAAATCTTCAGTTTCTTCATCTTTTGCCTTTGTGGTTAGTACATAAATTTGAATAGTAGTCATATTCACTTGTTGTCCTTGTAGGTGTGTGGATATTATCCTATCACTTACGGTGTCGTACTTCAGGATAGATCTTGAAATCTTTTTGACAATGAATGCAATGCCATTCCTCTTCAAATTATCAAGCCCAACATAATAGGCCATATGATTGTCTGGTTAAAATGCCAATGTTGGCCCACTTCAGCTCATTAACACCTACAGTATCAATGTTTATGTGTTCCATTTCGTTTTTGACAATTTCCAATTTTGCTAGATTCATACTTTGTACACTTCACGTTCTTATTATTAATGGGTATTTCCTGTTGTTTCTTCTCACTTTGAGTCATGCCACATCAGCAAATGAAGGTTGCAAAAGCTTGACTCCACCCACATCATTAAGGTTGACTCCACCCACATCATTAAGGTTGACTCTACTTTGAGGTGGTGTTTTTTTCCCAGGTCATATTTTGAGTGCCTTCCAACCTGACATGCTCATCTTCTGGCACTGTATCAGACAACATTCTGCTGATATTTATAAGGTTTTCATTGGCTAATTTTTTTCAGAAGTAGACCACCAGGTCCTTCCTAGTCTGTCTTAGTCTGGAAGCTCAGCTGAGACCTGTCCACCATGGGTTATCCTGCTGGTATTTGAATACCAGTGGCATAGATTCCAGAATCACAGCAACATGCAAGCCTCCACAGCAGAACAAATTGATGGATGTCACAAAATATTAGCTTGTTTATCCTTGTTCACAATTTCAGATTTAAAAACTTTCTAATTTAAATATAGGCCTATTATGCATTTCATTTTTTAATAAAATTTAATTAAGATAATTTAAATCAGGACAGAGCCAGCATGGTGCTATAGACAGAAGCACCATGCTATCCTTCTGTAGCAAATACTCAAAAAACTAAGTAAAACAGATACAAACATCCATCCTGGAAGCCTTAGCATCAAAAGAAGGAATAAAGAACTCAATCAAGCACTGAAGAGTATAAGAAATTGACAAAGAACAGAGAATGAGGAAAGCTATGGACTGGAGGTCCTCTACCAGCTAACTCTGCACAGATTTGCCATCTTGGACTGCAGTGACCAAGGAATGCAAACAGGGAGTATGGGAAGGCAACTTCTTGGAGCTACCAACAGGAGACAGAGCACCCGGTAACCAGGGATGCACACTTTCCCACCACCACTCCTTCTTCCCTCTACACAGACTCTACCACTTTCCAATGGGACATGATCACTCGGCCAGAGACACACCAGCTCACCGCCACTTGGGTCCACTTACCCTGACTGGCTGGCCACTTCAACACCATTTTTTTTTGGTTTGTTTTCTAGATTTTGTTGCTTTTTTGTTTGTTTGGCTTTTTTATGCTGCTTCTGTCTCTCTACCTTCTTTCCTTTCCTTCCTCCCACCCAGCTAGCCACAGTGTGCTTTACCCTCCCCTTCTTGATGGCCTGTGCCATTCTGCTGGGCTAGAAAGTCACCAGTCCACAGCCACCCCTGGTCTGCACTGCCCCTGCCAGCAAGCTTCCTCAGTGTCATTTTTTATTTTATTATTTTTTCCAGTTTATTCTCTTCCTTCCTTCCTTTCCTTTCTCCCTCCCACCAAACCCTGAGTGACATCCCCACCCCTTCCTGGAAGGCAGTGCCACACTACTCTCGTAGAGAGCCCCTGGTGAACAGCTTCCCTGGGTCCACTCCGTAACCCTCTGACAGGCTTCCTCAGCACCTTTTTTTTTTTCTTTCCTTTTCCGGTTTCTTCTCTCTCTCTCCATTCCTTCTTTTCTTCAGCCCACCTAGCCCCGTGAGATGTTCCTGCCACTTCTCAACAGGCAGTGTTGCACCACTCAGCTAGAGAGCCACTGGCACACAGCATCCCCAGGTCAGGGCCACCCCCAACACCTTGTTCCTTCAGCACCGTATTTTTTTCTTTTTTTCCTCTTTATTTCTTCTCTCTCTATTCCTTCCTTCCTTTCCTTTTTCCATTCCACCTGGCCCCACATGCCATCCCCACCCTTTCTTGATGGGCCTTGCTGCACCACTTGGCTGGGGAGCCACCAACACACAGCCTCCAAGGGTCTGCACTAACCCCTCCAACCAGCTTGCTCAGCACCATATTTTTGTTGTTGTTTCTTTTTTTCTTTCTTTCTGTTTCTTCTCCCTCTCTCCTTTCCTTTCATTCCTTTCTACCACCCACCTAGCTCTGTGCACTGTCCCTGCCCCTTCTTGAGGGGCTGTACTGCACCATGTGACTGGAGAGTCACTGGCTCGTGGCCTCCCCAAGTCTGTGCCACTGTCAGCAACCTGCTCCCTCAGTGTCTTTTATTTATTGGTTGTTTGTTTTTTATTTTCTTTTTTGCTGTTATTTCTTCTCTCTTTCTCCCTTCTTCCCTTCCTTTCTCCCACCCACTTAGTTTCATGTACCACCCCCCCCCTTCTTGGTGGTCTGTGCTGTATCACATGGTTAGAGATCCTTTGGCACAGGGCCTCCCCAGGTCTGCACTGCCCCCATAGGCCGGCTCCCTCAGCACCATATTTTTTATTTTTCTTTTTTCTTTCCCTTCTGCCTTTTCCTTCTCCCTCCCACCTAGGCCCTACGCTGCCTCTGCACCTTCCAGATGGGCTGTGCTGTGCCACAGGGTGAGAAAGGCAACAGCTTGACTCCACCCCAATTCTGCCCTGCCCCCAACAGCTAGCTCCCCCATCACCATATTTATTTATTTGTTTTGTGTTTTTTTATTTTAATTTTTTGTTGTTGTTGATTTCTACCTTCTCTTTCACCTCTTTCCTTTCCTTTTCCCACCCACTTAGACCTGTTAGCCACCCACACCCCTTCTCAACAAGCCATGTGCACCGCTTGGCTAGAGAGCCACCAGCACACAGCCTCCCCAGGTATGCCCTGCCCCCACCCACCAAATCCTACCATGCCGCCATTTTCTCTGGTATTCTTTTTTGGTTTTTTCCTTCATTTTTCTTTTCTTTTTTTTGCTTTTGTTGCTCTCTCTTCTTTCTCTTCTGTCACTCATCCATTTAGCTCCACACATCACATCCTCTTCATTTCCTCCTACCTATCTGCACTGTGCTGAGCACCATGCCCTCAAGTAGTGCTGACACAGTCCCCTGGGCTCCACCCTGCACTACCTCCTGGCCATGCCTCAGTTCATGCCGCAAACTACCCATCCCCACCCATCCACCTTGGCTGGACTTGTCCTGCTACACCATAGCTGAGTGACCAGTCATGCCCACCTGGACAAGATGGTGAGAAGTATTGTGCCCACAAGCAACCAAGCAACAAAACAAACCCAGCCCATCTGCCCTGACATAACTAATAAAACAAAAAAGCCAGACAAAACAAATTTACAAGCAATAAATGAAGAAAATAATTTCTGAATGTCCCACAGACAGCAGACAATATCAAAACATATTAAAAAAAAAAAAAACAGAACAAAATGGCTTCAGAAAACAACCAAAATAAAACACCAGATGACCTTCTGACAGAAGAAAAGACACTGGAACTACCTGATAGGAAATTCGAAATTCTAATAGTTAGGGTTCTTCAAGAGATGAAGGAAGGACAAAAATAAAGAAAAATAGAGAACATCATGGAAAATGCAGACAAAATCAGGGAGAATACAGACAAAGCAATGGAATAATTCAGGAAAACAATACAGGAAGAAAACATCAAAATAACAACTAGGAATCATACAAAAACAGCAATTAGAAATTCAAAAGATAAACAAGATTTCAGAAAACAATGGTGCAATAGAAGGTTTTAGGAGAAAATTTGAAACAATGGAAGACATGATCGTCAAAATTGAAGACAAATCCTTGGATACCACTTTGAGGAAAAATCAGAAAAAAGAATTAAGAAGAATGAAGAAATCCTGAGAATGATGTGGGATACAATTAAAAGCAAAAATTTTCATGTGATCAGATTTCCAGAACAGACCAAAAATGGAAAAAACAGAGATAATCACTGCAGATTTGCTGACAGAAAACTTGCCCTAATATCATGAAAAACAAAGCCAACCATTCAAGAAATTCAATGAAGTGATATAGAATAGACTCCCAAAAGAAAATCACCAAGACATATCATAATCACACTAGCTAAAACAAAGGACAAAGGAATTATCCTGCGAGCAGCTTGAGAAAAACAAAAAGTCACAAACAAAGGGGAAACAATAAGAATAAGCTCTGATTACTTGGCAGAAACCATGCAAGCAAGAAGGCAATGGGATGACAGATAAAACCTTGAAAGAAAAAACTGCTAACCAAGAAAAATATATCTTGCAAAACTCTTGCTCAAATATGATGGAAAAATTAGAACATTTCCAGATAAAAAGAAATTAAGGGAATATGTAAAAACCAAACTTACAAGAATTATTAAGGGGAGTCCTTTTTTTTTTTTAGTTAAAAAACCAACAACATCAGACAAGAGCCTGAATCTAGGACACAAGACAGCATCAGCGAGATACCAACAAAGATAGTGAACTCTCAAGACTAAAACAAAACTAAAAGACATACAACAGGGAACCAGAAAGCTCAATCTGAAAATGACAACAACATCAGAACATTAAAAGAAGGAATAAATGATGTAGGTATAGAACTTTCAAATGGAAAGGAAGTCAAGGTAATACCAAGTAATAAAAGACTGGTTTAAAGTTAGGAAGATAACGCTATATTTAAAGATAACCACAAAGAAAGTTAACAAACCTATTCATCAAAATAAAGAATAAAAACAAATTCTCACTATAACACAAAACCTACAAAATGAAATAAATGAACAAAAAAAATCCACAAACAAAAGGAATTCAGCACAGAAGAGGAAGAACAAAAAAAATGTCAGCACCACAAAAAAAGCACTACAAAATGACAGCAATAAACTCACACCTATCAATGATCATGCTGAACATAAATGGCTTTAATGCACCCAATAAAGAAAGAGAGTGTAACAGAATGGATAGAAAAAAAAAAAAAGGACCCATCAATATGCTGTTTCCAAGAGACACACCTTAGAAACAAAGACGTAAATATATTAAAAATCTAAAGACAGAAAAAACTATGTCAAACAGCAACCAAAAAAGAGCAAGAGTGGCAATATTAATCTCAGATAAAATAGACCTTTAAAACAAAACCCACTGTAAAAGACAAGGAAGGACATTATATAATGATTAAAGGGACAATCCATCATGAAGACATAACCATAATAAACATCTACACACCAAATAACAGGGCTCCAAAATGCATAAAACTCTAACAGCACTGAAAAAAGAAATTGACAGTTCCACGATAATAGTAAGAGACTTCAACACACCACTCTTGGTAGAGGCCAGATCATCTAGAAAGAAATTCAGCAAAGATACAGAAGATCTAAAGGCCACAATCAATCAACTGGACCTCACAGACATATATAGAACACTCCACCCAACAGCATTAAAGTACAAATTCTTTTCCAACACATGTGAAATATTCTCCAGAATAGAACACATCTTAGGCCACAGAGCAACCCTCAACCAAATCCAAAACACTGAGATAATACAAAGCTTCTTCTCTGATCACAACACTATCAAAGTAGAAATTTATAACTGGAAGAGCAAGGGAAAAAAATCAAATACTTAGAAACTGAATAACACCCTACTTTAAAACCACTGGGTAATAGAAGAAATCAAAGATAGAATCAAAAAATTCCTAGAATCAAAGGAGATTGAAAATGCATCATACCAAAACCTTTGGGACATAGCAAAGGCAGTGCTCAGAAGTCAATTTATAGAAATAGATGCACACATCAAAAAAGAAGAAAGGGACAAAATCAAAACATTAGCTACACAACTCAAACAAATAGAGACAGAACAGCAAAAGAAGCCCACAGTCACCAGAAGAAAGGAAATAATAAAAGATCAGAGCAGAAATAAATGAAATAGAGAATAGAAAAACAATAGAAAGAATCAACAAAACCAAAAATTGATTCTTTGAAAGGATCAACAAAATTGACAAACTGCTGGCCAAATTGACAAAAGAAAAACAGAAGAGGATGCATATAACCCAAATATGAATGGGGGACATTACCATAGACCCAAGTGAAATGGAAAAGATCATAACAGAGTACTATACTCCAACAAATTCAAAAACCTAGAGGAAATGGACGAATTTCTAGAAACATACTACCTACCTAAACTAATACAAACTGTGGTTGAAAATCTGAACAGACCTATAACAAGAGAAGAGAATGATAAAGTAATAAAAAAAAAAAAAACCTCCTAACAACAAAAAAAAGCCCTGACCCAGATGGCTTCGCTGGAGAATTCTACCACGCATTCAGAGAACAGCTTGCACTCAAACTATTTCAGAACATAGAAAAGGAAGGGATACTTCTGAATTCATTCTATGAAGCCAGCATAACCTGATACCAACAAAACAAAGACACCACACACCAAAAAAGAAAGAAAATTACATACCAATGTCTCTTATGAATACAGTAATAAAAATTCTCAAAAAAAATTCTAGTCAAGAGAATTCAGCACCATATCAACAAAATACTACACCACGACCGAGTGGGACTCATACCAAATATGCAAGGATGGTTGCACATTAGGAAATCAATCAATGTAATCCACCACCTAAATAAAACAAAAGAAAAGAATCATGTGGTCGTCTCAATTGATGCAGAAAAGGCATGTAAAGTTCAACACCCTTTCCTGATAAAAACTTCAGTAAAATAGATATGGAAGGGAAATTCCTCGACATAATAAAGGGCATCTATGCAAAACCAACAGCCAACATCATTCTAAATGGAGAGAAATCATTCCCCCTGATAACAGGAACAAGACAGGATGCTCTTTATCACCACTCCTGTTTGACATGGTGCTGGAAGTCTTACCCACCCAGTGCCATCGAGTCCATTTGTCTTAGCTAGAGCAATAAGGCAAGAAAAAGAAATAAAGGGCATCCAAATTGGTAAGGAAGAAGTAAAACTATCCCTATTTGTGGATGATATGATACTATACATGTTGTTGTTGTTGTTGTTGTTAGGTGCCATTGAGTCGGTTCTGACTCATAGTGACCCTATTCACAACAGAACGAAACACTGCCCAGTTCTGCGCCATCCTTACAATTGTTGTTATGCTTAAGCTCATTGTTGCAACCACTGTATCAGTCCACCTCGTTGAGGGTCTTCCTCTTTTCTGCTGACCCTGTACTCTGCCAAGCATGATGTCCTTCTCCAGGGACTCATCCCTCCTGACAACATGTCTAAAGTATGTAAGGCACGGTCTCACCATCCTTGCCTCAAAGGAGCAGTCTGGCTGCACTTCTTCCAAGACAGATTTGTTCGTTCTTTTGGCAGTCCACTGTATATTTGATATTCTTCGCCAACACCACAATTCAAAGGCGTCAACTCTTCTTCGGTCTTCCTTATTCATTGTCCAGCTTTCACATGCATATGATGTGATTGAAAGTAACATGGCTTGGGTCAGGCGCATCTTAGTCTTCAGGGTGACATCTTTGCTCTTCAACACTTTGAAGAGGTCCTTTGCAGCAAATTTGCCCAGTGCAATGCGTCTTTTGATTTCTTGACTGCTGCTTCCATGGCTGTTGATTGTGGATGCAAGTAAAATGAAATCCTTGACAACTTCAATCTTTTCTCCATTTATCATGTTGTTGCTCATTGGTCCAGTTGTGAGGACTTTTGTTTTCTTTATGTTGAGATGTAATCCATACTGAAGGCTGTGGTCTTTGATCTTCATTAGTAAGTGCTTCAAGTCCTCTTCACTTTCAGCAAGCAAGGTTGTGTCATCTGCATAAAGCAGATTGTTAACGAGTCTTCCTCCAATCCTGATGCCCTGTTCTTCTTCATATAGTCCAGCTTCTCCGATTATTTCCTCAGCATACAGATTGAATGAGTATGGTGAAAGAATACAACCCTGACGCACACCTTTCTTGACTTTAAACCCATCAGTATCCCCTTGTTCTGTCCGAACAACTGTCTCTTGATCTATGTAAAGGTTCCTCATGAGCACGATTAAGTGTTCTGGAGTTCCCATTGTTCGCAGTGTTATCCATAGTTTGTTATGATCCACACAGTCGAATGCCTTTGCATAGTCAATAAAACACAGGTAAACACCCTTCTGGTATCCTCTGCTTTCAGCCAGGATCCATTTGACATCAGCAATGATATCCCTGGTTCCACGTCCTCTTCTGAAACCGGCCTGAATTTCTGGCAGTTCCCAGTCAATATTCTGCTGTAGCCGTTTTTGAATGATCTTCAGCAAAATTTTATTTGTGTGTGATATTAATGATATTATTCTACAATTTCCACATTTGGTTGGATCACCTTTCTTGGAAATAGGCATAAATATGGATCTCTTCCAGTCAGTTGGCCAAGAAGCCATCTTCCATATTTCTTGGAATAGACGAGTGAGCACCTCCAGTGCTGCATCTGTTTGTTGAAACATCTCAATTAATATTCCATCAATACCTGGATCCTTGTTTTTCACCAATGCCTTCAGAGCAGCTTGGACTTCTTCCTTCAGTACCATCGGTTCCTGATCATATACCACCTCTTGAAATGGTTGAACATCGACTAATTCTTTTTGGGATAATGACTCTGTGTATTCCTTCCATCTTCTTTTGATGCTTCCTGCGTCGTGTAATATTTTCCCAATGGAATCCTTCACTATTGCAACTCGAGGCTTGAATTTTTTCTTTAGTTCTTTCAGCTTGAGAAACACCGAGTGTGTTCTTCCCTTTTGGTTTTCCATCTCCAGCTCTTCGCACATGTCATTATAATACTTTACTTTGTCTTCTCGACCCGCCCTTTGAAATCTTCTGTTCAGCTCTTTTACTTCATCAATTCTTCCTTTTGCTTTAGCTGCTCAATGCTCAAGAGCAAGTTTCAGAGTCTCCTCTGACATCCATCTTGGTCTTTTCTTTCTTTCCTGTCTTTTCAATGACCTCTTGCTTTCTTCATGGTTGATGTCCTTGATGTCATTCCACAACTCATCTGGTCTTTGATTACTAGTGTTCAATGCATCAAATCTGTTCTTGAGATGGTCTCTAAATTCAAGTGGGATATACTCAAGGTCATATTTTGGCTCTCGTGGGCTTGGTCTATTCCACAGTCGGCCCCTAACCTTGTTCTGACTGATGATATTGAGCTTTTCCATTGTCTCTTTCCACAGATATAGGCAATTTGATTTCTGTGTGTTCCATCTGGCGAGGTCCATGTGTATAGTTACTGTTTATGTTGGTGAAAGAATGTATTTGCAATGAAGAACTCATTGGTCTTGCAAAATTCTATCATTCAATCAGGCATTGTTTCTATCACCAAGGCCATGTTTTCCAACTATTGATCCTTTTTCTTTGTTTCCAACTTTCGCATTCCAATCGCCAATAATTATCAATGCATCTCGATTGCATGTTGAATCAATTTCAGACTGTAGCAGCTGATAAAAATCTTCTATTTCTTCAACTTTGGCCCTAGTGTTTGGTGCGTAAATTTGAATAATAGTCATATTAACTGGTCTTCTTTGTAGGCATATGGACATTATCCTATCACTGACAGCGTTGTACTTCAGGATAGATCTTGAAACGTTCTTTTTGACGATGAATGGAACACCACTCCTCTTCAAGTTGTCATTCCCAGCATAGTAGACTATATGATTGTCCGATTCAAAATGGCCAATGCCAGTCCGTTTCAGCTCACTAATGCCTAGGATATCAATGTTTATGCGTTCCATTTCATTTTTGACAATTTCCAATTTTCCTAGATTCATACTTCGTACATCTAGGTTCTGATTATTAATGGATGTTTGCAGCTGTTTCTTCTCATTTTGAGTTGTGCCACATCAGCAATTGAAGGTCCCGAAAGCTTTACTCCATCCACGTCATTAAGGTCAACTCTACTTTGAGGAGGCAGCTCTTCCCCAGTCATCTTTTGAGTGCCTTCCAACCTGGGGGGCTCATCTTCCAGCACTATATCAGACAATGTTCCGCTGCTATTCATAAGGTTTTCACTGGCTAATGCTTTTCAGAAGTAGACTGCCGGGTCCTTCTTCCTAGTCTGTCTTAGTCTGGAAGCTCAGCTGAAACCTGTCCTCCATGGGTGATCCTGCTGGTATCTGAATACTGGTGCCATAGCTTCCAGCATCACAGCAACACACTAGCCCCCACAGTACGACTAACTGACAAACACGTGGGGGATGCTATACATAGAGAACCCAAAGGACTCCACAGGAAAACTACTGAAACTAATAGAAAGATTCACAGAATAGCAGAATACAAGATAAACATACAAATATCAGTTGAAATCCTATACACCAATAAAGAGAACAACAAAAAGGAAATTAGGAAAACAATACCATTTATAATAACCCATAATAAAATAAAACACTTAGGAATAAATCTAACCAGGAATGTAAAAGACCTATACAAAGAAAGCTACAAAACACTAGTGCAAGAAACCAAATGAGACCTACATAAATGAAAAAACATAACATGCTCATATATAGCTGGACACAACATTGTGAAAATGTCAATTCTACCCAAAGTGATCTACACATACAATGCAATCCCAACCCAAATACCAACAGCATTATTTAACAAGATGGAAAAAATAAACGTTAACTTTATATGGAAAGGAAAGAGGCTCCAGGTAAGTAAAGCTTTCCCACAAAAGCATTACTGGAGAAAAAGAATAAAGTATGTGGACTCATACTACCTGACCTCAGAACCTACTATACAGCTATGGTTGTCAGAATAGCCTGCTACTGGTACAATGACAGCCACATTGACCAATGGAACAGAATTGAAAGCCCAGATATAAATCCATCCATCTACGGTCACCTGATCTTTGACAAAGGCCCAATGTCCATTAAATGAGGAAAAGACAGTTTTTTAACAAATGATGCTGGCAAAACTGGATGTCCATCTGTAAAAAAATGAAACAGGACCCATACCTCACACCATACACAAAAACTAATCCAAAGTGGATTAAAGACCTAAATATAAAAAGAAAAACTATAAAGATCATAGAAGAAAAGATAACGTCAATGCTAGAGGCCCTAATACACAGCCTAAACAGCATACAAACCTTAACTAACAATATAAAAACACCAGAAGATAAGATAACTGGAATCTTCTAAAAATTAAACACTTTTGCTCATCAAAAGACTTCACAAAAAGAGTGAAAAAAAGAGCCTACAGGCTTGGAAAAAAAAAATTTGGCTATGACAAATCCAACAAAGTTCTAATTTCTAAAATCTATAGGAAAATCCAACACCTCTACAACAAAAAGACAAATAGCCATTTAAAACTGGGCAAAGGATATGAACAGAAACTTCACCAAAGAAGACATTCAGGTGACTAACAGACACATCAGAAAATGATCACCATCAGTAGCCATTAGAGAAATGCAAATCAAAACTGCAATGAGATACCATCTCACCCCAACATTACTGGTACAAATTAAAAAAAAAAAAAAACAGGAAATAACAAATGTTGGAGATGCTGTGGGGAACTTGGACCTCTTATGCACTTCCGGTGGGAATTTAAATGGTACAACTATTTTGGAAAATATTATGGCACTTCCTTAAAAAGCTAGACGTAGAAATACCATATGACTCAGTAATCCCACTCCTAGGAACATATCCTAGAGAGATAAGACTCATCACACGAATAGACATATGCACACCCATGTTCATTGCAACGTTATTCACAATAGCAAAAAGATGGAAACAACCTAAGTGCCCATCAACAGATGAATGGATAAACAAACTGTGGTACATACCCACAATGAAATACTATGCAACAATAAAGATGAATCTCTGAAACATCTCACAACATGGATGCATCTGGAGGGAATTACTTTGAGTGAAATAAAGTCAATTACAAAAGGGCAGATACTGTATGAGACTGCTACTTATTAAAACTCATGGAAAGGTTTACTTACAGAAAGAAACAATCTTCTGAGGTTACTAAGAAGGGGAGGAATGGAGAGAGAAAAACACTAACTAGACAATACATAAGTGATAACTTTGGTGAAGGGTAAGACAGTACACAATACTGGGGCAAGCAAGCACAACTTGACCAAAGCAAGATCGTGGGAGCTTCATAGACACATGCAAACTCTCTAAGAGTCTGAATTGCTGGCCAAGGGCTTTGGGGACCATGGTCTTCGGGGAACATCTAGCTCAACTGGCGTAACATAGTTTATAAAGAATATGTTCTACATCCTACTTTGGTGAGTAGCATCTGGGGTCTTAAAAGCTTGCAAGCGGTCATCTAGATACTTCACTAGTCCCACCCTGCCTGGAGCAAAGGAGAATGAAGAAAACCAATGATACAAGGAAAATATTAGTCCACAGTACTAATGAACCACAACTACCACACCCTCCACCAGACTGAGTCAAGCACAACTAGATGGTGCCAGCCTACCACCACCGACTGCTGTGACAGGGATCACAGTGAAAGGTCTCAGACAGAGCTAGGGAAAAAGCAGAACAAAATTCTAACTCACAAAAAAAGACCAGACTTACTGGTCTGACGGAGACTAGGGAAACCCCGAGAATACAGCACCTGGACACCCTTTTAACTCAGTACTGAGGTCACTCCCGAGGTTCACCTTTCAGTCAAAGATTAGACAGGCCCACAAAACAAAGCAAAACTAAATGGGTACACCAGCCCAGGGGGAAGGACAAGAAGGCAATAGGGAACACAAAAACTGTAATGGGGAACCCAAGGTCGAGAAGAGTGTTGACATGTAATGGGGTTAGCCACTAATGTTACAAAACAACATGTGTATTAATTGTTTAATGAGAAACTAATTTGCTCTGTAAACCTTCATCTAAAGCACAATTTAAAAAAAAAAAAGGTAATTTAAATAACTGCCACATATATTAAATACTGTAGGGCCAACACTAACTGTATCATCTCCTGGCCCCTAACATCTATCCCCTTCGACAGCCTCTATCACAATAAATACAGCTTCAACATGAACCTTCATCTCTCTTGAACGTGCTTAATAGGCTACATTTTTTCAGATTTACCAAGATACGACATATCTCCTCCCCTCCCCCGCCCCTTTGACTGTCAGATTTGGCTCATACTACAGAAAAAAATTTTATTTACAGATCGAGATAATTTCAAAAAGTGCTCTTAATCTTTATTTCAGTAACCTAAATTATCTGAAATGCCCATGAATTAATTCTGAGTGATATATTTCAGAATTTACAAAGCTGGCATATCCATGGTTTTCAAGGTTATGTTTTCTTTCTAAAATAACCAAGAATGAAGGCTTTATTTTTCTGTAAACCAACATAAATACAAGAGTATCCATATATGCATGGCTTATTGCACTATATGGAGCCCTGGTGGAGCAATGGTTAAGTGTTTGGCTGCTAACCAAAAGGTCAGCAGTTTGAATCCATCAGCTGCTCCTTAGGAACCCTATGGGGCAGTTCTACTCTGTCCTGTAAGGTTGCTATGAGTCGGATTTGTCTCAATGGCAATGGTTTTTGTTTGTTTGTTTTTATTGCAATATATAATGGAGGTAATGATGATAAACAATTCACATGCAATAACAGGTGTTTAAAATAGAATTTTTAAGTAAACTGCTTTATTACCAGGTATTTAAAATAGAATTTTTAAGTAAACTACTTTATTGAAATATACTCACAAAAAGTCCACAAATCACACATGTGTTGTTTGGTGAGTTTTTTTTTATTGACACAACCATGTAATGGCTACTCAGATTAATAAATGGAACATAGTTAGAAATAAGAATTTTTTTTTTTTACTTTTTACGTTTTTTCTGCAAAATATACTAAAAAGGAATTGACAGAAGCAATTATCCACATTACCAACTACCAAAAACTTTAGGAGTTTTCAGTAGTCAGAACATACTGTATGTAAATTTTTTTTTTTTTTTTTGGAGTATTGTTTTTATCATTAATTTTTCTGAAGTCTATTCTTTTAAAAACAATCTAGTTAAAATGATTCTGCATGGCTTGGCTATGGAAACTATTCAAATGTATGTTACTTTTGCAAAAACCTCCGCTGTTAATTTTGTTTGATTGTTTTATTAATTTCACCAAAGTATGTATAGAATGCCTCGTAGGAGAAGTCTTTCTGTTTCTGGGCAGATCCAGTATTAAACATGTCACTTGTAAGCACTACATCCCCTGTACTTGAGTGCAGTGAGATGTTTCCACATCACATGGTCAGAGGGAGGTAGATTAATAGGCAGTTCTAGCTGGAAATTTCTTCCCTGCTATTGTTCTCCCTCAGCAGTTGATGGCTAAGTTAATTCTCTTTTGTTTTGTCATGCTCTAAAGCACACATTGCCAAGCAATGCTAAGCTTTTATGAGGAAAAAAAGAAGCAATGGTGTCCATCAATGTCTTAAAGTTGCATTTTAAACTTTGGCTTGACCCGATGTGCCATTCAAAAAAGCTTCAAAAGATTATTTTTTTAAGAAAGGTTCAATATGTCCCGAGGCTATCGGTTTAGAGTTAAACTGGGTGAAGTAGAAATATTTTACTCATCAGCTTTGTAGTCACAGAGTTTGCCTCAGCTAGAACAAAACTGCTGAGGCATTTAGAGAAAATTAACCCCCCATCCTGGCAGCCAGATGTGACTGGTTTCTGATGAATGCACATGAGTGGACTGAAAAATCAAGAGACTGTGAAATTCCTGTCAGGTCCGTACAGTGCAGAATGGGCTATTGACTGCTTTCTATATTTCCCTCCATCATTCTTCTTGAACACTGCCATTAATTTCCTTTCCTACTCTGACTTGTGTTTTTCCCTCCTCCCTCTTCCCTTTAGTTCTGTCAGCTGCAAAGAAGGATACACAAGGTATGGGAGACACACTTCAAATTGGTGGCCCTCTCCAGCCAGATGAGGCTGGCCAAGTTCCAGACAGACTCTCAAGAGAGTATTCAGAAAATATTAGCTGTGCAGGTAGGTGATTGCAGGGAAGTGGGAAAGATCATTCTGATCTAGATTGAAAAGCAAATGATGGGTAGTGTGATGAAGCATTAAAACCATATCCCATCAGAGTTTTATAAATTCTTAACCTCTTTAATAAACTGGAATTGCATGAAGGATGAATTCAGTAAGTTAACATATGTACCATGCATACTTTGGGGGAAAAGGGAGATTCAACTTATTTCCCACAAACCTCAGAACAGACTTTTTTCTTTTTTATAAATACATTTGGAATAAATATATATGTTCAAAATCTTCAGGCTTTGCAGGTGATGTCATTCATCTGTTTAAAAGATATTGCCAATATTACCTTGTGCCACTTTTATACAAAACCTACTTCGGTGGGATTGACATTCTTATATTTGTTTTATTTAACTCTTTCTTTCCCCTCTTTTGCCAGAGGCTTATCCTCCTAAGGAGATTTAAATATGAGTTTATTTGAAAAATATGCGATTTGAGACTAGATTGCTGTTCCCAAATTGCAATGCCTGTGCAATTTTGCTTTTTTTCTCTGTACAACCTTTAAGTGGATGCAATTGTTTTCATTTTAAGACTCTGATGTATTTTAGAAGACCTTCACTAACTGTATGAAGACTATTACTAACTACTTAAATTTTTCTCAAATTACTGTTTTATTATTCCAAGTGCTACAATATGAATAAACATGACCTCTGCCCCACAAAAAGAAAATACACACCACCGTGTTGTATTAAAATATGTAATACATGTATCAGCAATTACACATGCTCTTTAAAACCACAATTTTCATGAATTTACAGCGAAAAATGACTGCTGAGCCTAAATAATTTAAACCTATTTCTGTCTAAAAGGAAGACAGACCAGTTAATGCAACTATTACTCAAATTTATGCACCAACCCCTAAGGCCAAGGATGGAGAAATTGAAGATTTTTACCAACTTCTGCCACCCGAAATTGATCAAACATTTAATCAAGATGCATTGATAATTACTGGTGATTAGAATGCCAAAGTTGGAAACAAAGAAGGGTCAGTAATTGAAACATATGGCTTTGGTGATAGAAACAAGGCTGGAGATCGAATGATGGAATTTTTCAAAATCAACAACTTATTCATTGCAAATACCTTTTTCAACAACATCAATGGTGACTATACACATGAACCTCGCTAGATGGAATATGCAGGAATCAACTCGATTAGATCTGTGGAAAGAGATGATAGAGAAGCTCAATATCAGCAGTCAGAACAAGCCAGGGCCAACTATGGGACAGATCGTCAGTTGCTCATATGCAAGTTCAGGTTGAAACTGAAGAAAATTAGAACAAGTCCACAAGAGCCGAAGTATGACCTTGAGTATATCCTGCCTAAATTTAGAGTCCATTTCAAGAATTGTGGAAAGACATCAAGAACATCATACATGAAGAAAACAAAAGGTCATTAAAAAGACAGGAAAGAAAAGACCAAAATGAATGTCAGAAGAGACCCTGAAAATTGCTCTTGAATGTATAGCTAAAGTGAATGGAAGAAATGATAAAGTAAAAGAGCTTAACAGAAGATTTTAAAGGGCAACTTGAGAAGAGAAAGTAAAGTATTAAAATGAAATGTGCAAAAAGCTGGAGTTGGAAAACCAAAAGAGAAGAATAGGCTCAGTATTTCTCAAGCTGAAAGAGCTAAAGAAAAAAAACAAGCCTCAAATTACAATGTTGAAGGATTCTATGGGGAAAATATAAACAACACACACACACACACACACACACAAATTATTTTTAAACAACACAGAAAGCATCAAAAGAAGATGGAAGGAATACAAACAGTCATTGCACCAAAAAGAATTGGTGAACATTCAACCATTTCAGGAGGTAGCATATGATCAAGAACCAAGGGTATTGAAGGAAAAAGTCCAAGCAGCACTGAAGGCATTGGTGAAAAACAAGGCTCCAGGAATTGATGGAATACAAACTAAGACATTTCAACAAACGGATGCAACACTGGAAGCAATCGCTTGTCTATGCCAAGAAATTTGGAAGATACCCATCTGGCCAATCAACTAGAAGAGGTCCATATTTGTGCCCATTCGAAACAAAGGTGATCCAATAGAATGTGAGAATTATTAAGCAATATCAGTATCACATGCAAGTAAAATTTTGCTGAAGATCATTCAAAAATGATTGTAGCTGTACACCAACAAGGAACCACCAGAGATTCAGTCTGGATTCAGAAGAGGATATGTAATGAGGGATATCATTGCTGATGTCAAATTGATCCTGGCTAAAAGCAGAGAATATCAGGAAGATGTTTACCTGTGTTTTATTGACTATGCAAAGGCATTCGACTGTGTGGATCATAACAAATTATGGATAACATTGTGAAGAAAGGGAATTCCCGAACATGTAATTGTGCTCTTGAGGAACCTGTACATAGACCAAGAGGTAGTCTTTCCAACAGAACAAGGGGATACTGAGTAGTTTAAAGTCAGGAAAGGCATGCATGAGGGTTTTATCATTTCACCATACTTACTCAATCTGTATAAATACTCAGCAAATAATCCCAGAAGCTGGACTATATGAAGAAGAATGTGGTATCAGGTTTGGAGGAAGACTTATTAACAACCTCCCATATGCAGATGACACAACCTTGCTCGCTGAAAGTGAAGAGGGCTTGAAGCCCTTAACTGGTGAAGATCAAAGACTACAGCTTTCAGTATGAATTGCACCTCATCTTAGAGAAAAAAAAAAAAAAAAATCCTCACAACTGGACCAATAAACAACAGTAATGCAAATGGAGAAAATATTGAAGTTGTCAAAGACTTCGTTTTACTTGGATCCACAATCAATGCTCACTGAAGCAGCAATCAAAGAATGAGACGACGTATTGCATTGGGCGAATCTGCTGCAAAAGACCTCTTTAAAATGTTGAAAAGCAAAGATGTCACTTTGAGGACTACTGTGCTCTTGACCCAAGTCGTGGCATTTTCGATCACTTGGCATGTGTGTGAAAGCTGGACAATGAATAAGGAAGATCGAAGAAGAATTGACCCCTTTGAATTATGGTGTTGGCAAAGAATACTTAATATACCATGGACTGCCAGAAGAATGAACAATTCTGTCTTGGAGGAAGTACATCTAGAATGCTCCTTAGAAGCAAGGATGGCGAGACTTTGTTTCACATACTTTGAACATGTTATCAGGAGGGACTAATCCCTGGAAAAGGACATCATGCTTGGTAAAGTAGAGGGTCAGCGAAAAAGAGAAAGACCCTCAATGAGATGGACTGATACGGTGGCTCTAACCAGGAGTTTAAACATAACAGTGATTATGAGGATGGCACAGAACCTGGCAGAGTTTCGTTCTGTGGTACATCGGGGTCTCTATGAGTTGGAACAGAATGATGGTACCTAAAAACAACAGGGTAACATTGTCCTCAACAGAATATGAGAGTTTGCATTTCTTTACACTTTACTACCACTAATTATTACTGATCTTTTAAAATATGTACCAGCAGGATGGCTGAAAAGAAGGTGTTTTTTTACGATATTAATGTGTTTTTTCTTGACTGCTTCTGATACAGGGAATTTTTTCATATGTTTTTTAACAATGTGTCTTATCCTGAAATTTGCTTATTTTCTTTTTGGATTGTATTATTTCTCATCGGTTTAAAGAAATGCTTACATATTTTTGTATTAATTGTATCATAAATACTGCAACTTTTTCCTCAGTAGTTTTTAGATTTTTTATTATGTTTCATCATTAAAAGTTTTTATTTTTAGGTAGTCACATTGAACAATATTTTCCTTAATGCTTTTTATTTCTTCATTTAAGAAGGGCTTTCCTACCTTGACACTACACAATATTCTGTATATTTTTAACAATATATGATAGATTTTTGGAATGCTTATTCTATAATCTATCTCCACTTTATTTTGTATGTTTTGGGTACTTACTCTTATCCCTTAAATAGATGGTAAGTAAATAGTCCACCCTCACCAATATACAATTGAATATTCCCCACCCATTATATTCTAAATTCTAAATATTTATAGGGCTTTTCCTGGAATCTCTATTCCAGTGATCAGCATGGGGTCTACTGCCTCTTTTTAAAAAAAGCTTTATTGAAACACAATCACATCCATTCATTACATATTGTCTTCTTTCCTAACACAAGACAGAGCTGAGTAGTTGTAACAGAGACTATATGGGTTGCAAAGCTAAAAATACTACGATCT
Source organism: Elephas maximus indicus (assembly GCF_024166365.1). NCBI lineage: Eukaryota > Metazoa > Chordata > Mammalia > Proboscidea > Elephantidae > Elephas > Elephas maximus. The sequence continues at coordinate 40,502,628 of NC_064829.1, read as the reverse complement.
GACCCTTTATGGAAAAAAGTTTGCAGACTTCCGCTCTATTCTGTTTTACAGACCTATTTTTTCTTCCTTCATCGGTATTATACTATTTTAATATAATTAATATGCATAGTTTTTTGATGTATATTACTATTCAGTGGCATGTTTCCCACTCCAACACAACAAAATCCCTTCTTTCTCAAAAAATCCAGGTGGATTTTTATCTTCTAAATGTATTTAGACCCACTTTCTCAAGTTTCTTCAAAATACTTTGCTTAAATTTTGAGTATGATTGTATTGAATGTCTAGATTTTTTAAAAAACTTTTTTTTTTGACTTGGCACCTTACCTATATGATCTTCTTATCCACAAAAATGACATATGTTTACTTTTATTTAGGTCTTTGCATATGTCTTTTCAGTATTATTTAGTAACTTTCTCCAAGAGAATTGAATGAATTTTTTTTGTTTTTAGGAACTTTATACTTCAAGTTGCCATTTAAGTAACTGTCTTATTAATTCTAATAGTTTCTCAATTAATTTTTCCTATATTTTCTAAGAGAAAACCATATTTAAAAAAAATGATAGTTTTGTCCTTTCTCCTTCAGTACTTGAAACTCTTACTTGTTTTGTACATTCTACTTAACATTTAGAAGCCCTGATGGCGCAATGGTTAAATGCTTGGCTGCTAACCTAAAGGCTGGAGGCTCGAATCCACCAATTGCCTTCATGGGAGAAAAAGTCCTGGCAATCTATTCTCATGAAGATTTCAGCCTTCAAAATATTATAAGGCAGTTGTACTCTGTTCTATAGGGGCCCTATAAGTTGGAATGACTCGACACCCAACAAACAAAAACTTAGCATTTTTTATGCTCTTCCTGTCCTCCTTCCTGCACTTTGAATTATTCAAATATTTAATGGTACTTTTTTCTCTCTAGTAATTTAGGAGTGACAAATCCTATTTATAGGCTTCCAGTGGTTATTCTTAAATTATTGGCAACTATATCTAAGTACCTTTTCTATTTCTACCTAGAGTTAAACAGTAAGATTTAGCAACTTAATGCTATTCCTCAAGTAGCCCTGGTGGTGCAAAGGTTAGGTGCTCAGATGCTAACTGAAAGGTTGGTGGTTTGAACCCATGAGCACTCTGTGAGAGAAAAGACCTGGTGATCTGCTTTCATAAAGATTTCAGCCTAGGAAATCCTATGGGGCAATTCCACTCTGTTCAATAAGGTCCCTATGAGCTGGAATGGCTCCGCAGTACATAACAACAGCACAATGTCATTCCTCAAGCATAATATCTCTAAATATAATTCTATCTTAAATGTCAAAGATACATGTATTTTCCATAACTTCTTCTGTCTTTAATAAAATCACGTAGCTCAGATTTAAAAACAAAAATCACATTACTAACCAATTTTAGGCTTTTGTCCTATGGTGTTTTGGGCTTACTTTCGTTTGCACATTTCTCATCTAAATATAGAAAATTGGGCTATTGCATTGTGTGTTTATGGGTGTATATACTAAATGATTAAACATATTATTTCCATGCTACAAAAATTTCTGAAAAAGCACCCAGTGAATGCTTTTGTTTATTAACTTAGAGAATTATAGGCACCTAGAGCTAGAAAGAACTTTTGAGGTTATCAAATTCAACCTTGGTAAATCAAGTCCTTAATTCAATAAATATTCTTGAGTTCTTGTCATGTTTCAAGAACTGTACTTGAGGATAGAGGAGGTGGAGCCTAGATGGTGGAATAGACAGATGCTTCCCTTGAGGCCTCTTTACAACAAAGACCCCCCCGAAACACAAGTGAAATGAGTATGTTTGTGACAAGCTAGGAGCCCTGAGCATCAAAGGCAAGCTTAGACAATGAACTGAGGGGCAGGGGGAGGAAGAGGCCATTCAGAAGCGGAGAGGAGTTGCCGGACCTGAATCTCAGGGAGCCCTCAGGCACCATTTCCGGAGCAGCAGCTGCGGCAGTGGCGGGCTGGTACTAGCCTTCGGCCCCAGTTTCCTCAGGGAGAAGCAGCCAGCCACACAGCCCACTCACACCTCCGGAACCTGAGCAGAACGGCATGCTCTTGCCAAAAGCTAAGTACTTGCATATATTTTACCGCGTCACCCCCACCCCCAAGGCGGCTTCAGCGGCTGAATCCCTGGGCCTGAGGTAGACCCTGGTAAGCACCTAGAACCATCCTCCTGGCCTTGGGGAAAGAAAAAATTTGCAACTGGGAGGAAAAGATAATTTGCTAGCTCTATTAACTGGGAGAGCTCAGGACAGAAGCGGCTCCTGTCCAGGCATAAACCATCCGTGGACCTTGAGTACCTTGCCCTTCTGTATGGACCTGTGTGGGCCTATTTCGGGAGAATTCGCCCTTGTTGGCAAACTCCAACCATTTCAGCTGTGCAGTGCAGAGGTGGGTGTTTGACATTTGACATTGTTTTGGCTGTTAAACAAGGTCCTCACCTACCCACAACAGGGACCTAAGGGCTGGTAGCTCCACCCAGGTCACCCAGCCACCTGCGACAGGGGTCCAAGGATAACTGGCACCTCCCAGTCCTTACAAGAAAAACTTTGGGTGCCCATGGTCCCTCTGCAGAACCCAACCCCCAGCACAACCTAGGGAACAGAGACATGTTTTCCTCAGAGACACTTGGGGTCGGTTCTCAGCCCCCTGCCTTGTTCAGAGTGTGACCACCCACTGGAATCAGATACCGGTATATACGCTAATCACCCCAGGCCCTCTAAGACTGTGGGACAGAGCCTCTATCACACACTTGATAACAGCTACCTGGAAACCTGAGCTGAATTCATACAAGAAAACTGAATGGACTCCTAGACTAATATACCTGATAACAGCTCTAGCCAGCTGGGGACAGGACACCAGAGCTCCAAAGGTGAAAATAATCAAGCTAGCTCACTCAAGCAACCCATAGGGGTATACCAAAACAAAACAAAGCAAGCAGCTACGACACAGTAAGCAAACATAAACTAATACAATAACCTATAGATGGCTCAGAGACAACAGTCAATATCAAGTCACATAAAGAAACAGGCCATGATCACCTCAACAGGCTCTCAAAACAAAGAATCCAGGGATCTTTTAGATGAAAGTGCATTCCTGGAATTACCACATGCAGAATACAAAAGTTTAATATACAGACCCTTTCCAGACATCAGGAAGGAAATGAGGCAATACGCAGAACAAGCCAAGGAACACACAGATAAAGCAACTGAAGAAATTAGAAGGATTATTCAGGAACATAATGAAAAGTTTAATAAGCTGGAAAAATCCATAGACAGACAGCAATCAGAAATTCAGAAGATTAACAATAAAATTACAGAATTAGATAACTCAATAGAAAGTTAGAGGAGCAGAATTGAGCAAGTAGATGCTAGAATTTCTGAAGTCGAAGATAAATCACTGGGCACTAATATATTTGAAGAAAAATCAGAGAAAAGAATTAAAAAAAATGAAGAAACCTTAAGAATCATGTGGGACTCGATCAAGAGAAATAACTTACGAGTGTTTGGAGTACCAGAATAGGGAGGGATAACAGAAAATACGGAGAAAATTGTTGAGGATTTGTTGGCAGAAAACTTCCCTGATATTGGGAAAGATGAGAAGATATCTATCCAAGATGCTCATCAAACTCCACATAAAGTAGATCTTAAAAGAAAGTCACCAAGACATATTATAATCAAGCTTGTCACAACCAAAGATAAAGAGATAATTATAAGAGCAGCGAGGGATAAACAAAAAGTCAGCTACAAAGGAGAGCCAATAAGAATAAGCTCGGACTACTTGGCAGAAAACATGCAGGCAAGAAGGCAATGGGATGACATATTTAAAAAATTGAAGGAAAAAAATTGCCTGCCAAGAATCACGTATCCATCAAAACTGTCTGTTAAATATGAAGGTGAAATTAGGACATTTCCAGATAAACACAAGTTGAGGGAATTCATAAAAACCAAACCAAAACTACAAGAAATACTAAAAGGAGTTCTTTGGTTAGAAAATCAATAATATCAGGTATCAACCCAGGACTAGAACACTGGGCAGAGCAACCAGAAGTCAACCCAGACAGGGAAATCCAAAAAAACAAAGCAAGATTAAAATAAATAAATAAAGCCCAACACAGGGTAAAACGGCGATGTTATTATATAAAAGAAGACAACATTAAAATAATAAAGAGGGACTAAGAAATGTAATCATACACCTTCCATATGGAGAGGAAGATACGGTGATACAAAGAAATAAAAGTTAGTTTTAAATTTAGAAAAATGGGGTAATTAATACGGTAATCACAAAGAAGAGAAACTATCCTACTCATCAAAATAAAACACAAGGGAAAAATACAGACTCAGCAAAATTGAAATCAACAACAAATATGAGGGAAGGACAATATATAAAGAATATCTACTCAGCACATAAAATCAAGTGGGAAAAAGAAACTGTCAACACACAAAAAAAGACATCAAAATGATAGGTAAATGGACTAAATGCACCAATAAAGAGACAGAGAGTGGCAGAATGGATTAAAAAGCCAGGTCCATCTATATGCTGCCTATGAGAGACACATCTTAGACTTAGAGACACAAACAAACTAAAGCTCGAAGGATGGAAAAAAATATATCAAGCAAACAACAATCAAAAAAGAGCGGGAGTGGCAATATTAATTTCTGACAAAATAGACTTTAAAGTTAAATCCATCAGAAAGAATAAGGAAGGACACTATATAATGGTTAAAGGGACAATACACCAAGAAGATATAACCATATTTCTTCCATTCACTTTAGCTACTCTACGTTCAAGAACAATTTTCAGGGTCTCTTCTGACATCCATTTTGGTCTTTTCTTTCCTGTTTTTTTAATGACCTTTTGTTTTCTTCATGTACCACACACAGAACGAAACTCTGCCAGGTTCTGTGCCATCCTCATAATCATTGTTATGTTTAAACTCCTGGTTAGAGCCACCGTATCAGTCCATCTCATTGAGGGTCTTTCTCTTTTTCGCTGACCCTCTACTTTACCAAGCATGATGTCCTTTTCCAGGGATTAGTCCCTCCTGATAACATGTTCAAAGTATGTGAAACAAAGTCTCGCCATCCTTGCTTCTAAGGAGCATTCTAGATGTACTTCCTCCAAGACAGAATTGTTCATTCTTCTGGCAGTCCATGGTATGTTCAGTATTCTTCACCAATACCATAATTCTGATTCACCAATTCTTCCTCAGTCTTCCTTATTCATTATCCAGATTTTGCATGCATATGAGGCTATTGAAAATGCCATAGCTTGGGTCAGGCACACACCCTAGTTCTCAAAGTGATATCTTTCCTTTTTAACACCTTCAAGAGGTCCTTTGCAGCAGATTCACCCAATGCATATGTCATTTGATTTCCTAACTGCTGCATTTAAAAATGTTGTACAATGTACCAATATTGAAAATTATATAGTCTTCAATAGCGCAATTTTACACTAGAAAAACGTTCCCACATATCTTCAAAGAAGGGTGTCCTAAGTTTGTCCATAACAATATTACTTGTGGTACTGAAAAACTGGAGGCAGTCTAAATGTTCATCAGTTTAAGAAGGGATAAACAAAAGTACATTGCAAATATGTCAGAATAAGGAGACGTTAAAAAGAACGAGGAGGAACGTTCTGTACAGCCAAGAAGTAATCTTAAAGAAGTATTAAAAGGCAGAAAATCTTTCAGAATAGTATCATAAGCAAATGACTTTACTTATATCAAAATAAATACATACATCATCCTATACTTCTATCTTATATATTTTCTATAGTTACACATAGGATAACTGAACAATTGTCTACAAAAATTATACAGAAATGTACAAAAATTTTTACAATTTTGTACAAAAATCCACAGAAAGTTCTAGAAGAATGAGTACACCTACCCAAGGGTCACTGTGAGAATTAGGTGTAATAATGTGGGTGGTATTCACAATCTTCGCTCATTTCAAAAATAATTACAATTTGACATACACAAAAAAGATGTCTTCAGCAAATTTTATTGAATACAAAATATGGAATACCATGGAGAATGAAATATTGCACCCTTTCTGATATTTTGTTAGGACTTATCTGCATTAGTATGACTGCTGGAAACTAAGAGGAAAAAAAATCCTTAGATATTAGCAATGCTTGCAATACCATTTTACTGATAGCAGACATGGTGCTTAAGTAAAAGTACTTCAAATTTCATAAATTTTTAAATTCAATAGTATTGAACACCTGTTCTAAAGTATCTAGCTCTGTTCTAAGTTCTTATTTATTTCTAATTCTCATGACAACCCTGGAGTTAACTATTGTTACACTTACCCTTATTTTATGGAAAAGAAAATCAAGGCTTAAATTTTTCAGCCACAGAATCCAGAATTGGAGCTTCCTTGAGATATAATGGAATATTTAACTACTAAAATTTATGTGAAAATGATATAATGGATATACTTTTGGCATGATATTTTTAAGCCAGTGTTGCAAAAGGGAAAATATGTCTATCTGACATATATGGCAAAATATACCTGACACCAAATTACTGGTGCTGCCTGATATAAGTATAATGTGAGCTCTTATATGATTTTAAATTTTCTAGTAGCCATGATCAAAGAAGAATGAGAAAACAGTGAAATTAATTTTAGCAATATATTTTATTTAAATCAATATATCAAAAATATTATTTTAGCATGTAATCAATATAAAAAAAAAGAATTGACAGAGTTTACATTCTTTTTTGTATTATGTCTTTGAAATCCAGTGTATTTTACACTTACGGCCCATCTCAATTCAGACTAGTCACATATTAAGTACTCAAGAGCCACATGTGACTAGTGGCTACTATAATGGACAGTATATATATATATATATATATATATATATATATATATATATATATATAGACTTAATAAATTAACCAAAACATAGTGATAAAATATATAATTTAAAATAAAATTTTGTAGTGTGTTGGGTATCTCAAGATAAACTACCAATGTTCACATACCAGGCAGATTTATAAGGTATACCTGGGGAGGACATTTAGCACCTGGACAAACTCATTAAACATTTTAAGATCACAAAGTTGCCATTTACATCACCTCATTTGCTGTAGTGGCAAACTGACAGGTTCCAACGAACTATAAGGCATGCTGGTGAAGTCCACAAGCCTTGAAATAGTGTTTTACTAAATATCATAAAGCAGGGTTGTGTATAAGTCCTTAGAACATTTGTCACATCTTATAAAACAAGGATATATGCAGTTGAGAATTCCGATAGAGAAGCTTGTATCAAACTAACCCTCCTGTAGATTACAAAGTTAAACTCTGAGCAAACTTAAAAACAAACAAAAAACTACTTGAAGGCAGTAGAGAGCAACTAAAACCATGCATAGATTGGAGGACATTATGTCTTTGAAAGATAAAAACCAGACTTGTCAAGACAGACATTTATACAATTTTTTCCCCGTATGGGTGACACAGCAGTTAAAACTCAAGAAGGAACACACAGCCTTATTGGCTTGAGGTATTAAAGGAAGAAGTTTGGAGCTGCCAAAGTGAGCATGGGTAATAGCAGGAAGGAGTAAGGGGATGTAGGAACATCAGAATCTGTATATAAACTGTGCTTATTATATCTTAGACTGAACCCTGACTTCCCAATAGCAGAAACAGACCAAGGAGCCCAGTAAACAGCAGCCACTGTAAGGCAGGAAGATGAAGAGAGATTTTATCTGCTGCTCACTGCAGGAGAATCCAAGTTTGAGTCCTGACGAGTTAAAGAGTATCTTGATAAACACTTCATATTTTCTGCTTAAACCACAAAAGGGCCATCCCTTAGGCGTAAAGACTATATCCCAGGAAAAAGGGATCAGCCCTAAAACCAAGTATAAAGCCAAAACACACTAACTTTAAGAAAGCGTAAAGACAAGCCTCCACAGGTATAAGGTGGTGAGACAATAATTTAATTCTCTACTAGAAAAAGAGATCTACACTTTACTGAGGAATATCAGAATCCAAAAGCTCTACTACGTATCATCCATAATGTTTATTATATAAAAAAAAAATCAAACCCACTGTCGTCAAGTCAATTTTGACTCATCACAACCCGATAGGTCAGAGTAGAACTGCCCAATAGGGTTTCCAAGGAGCAGCTGGTGGATTTGAACTGGTGACCTTTTGGTTAGCAGCTGAGCTCTTAACCACTGTGCCACCAGGGCTGCAACCAAAAATTACTAGAAACAGGAGAAATAGCATTTGGTATAAGCAATCCATAAAATGACTCAGTGTTGTGTTTAGAAGACAACGATGTTTAAAAAGCCATTATAAAGGTGCTCAAACAAAGGAAAAGGTGAGAACCTACTGAGGAATTTCAACTGAGAAATAACTGTTTTAAAAAGAACTAAACTAATAACCTGGAACTAAAAAAATAATACCGGAGTAAATAATTTACTAGATGGGCTTAACAGACTATTGGAAGTGGCCAAAAAAGGTGGGGGTGGAGGGGAGGGAGTCGGTGAAATTGAAGACATACGAATAGAAAACATCCAATCTAAAAAACAGAGAGAAGGCATTAAAAATAAATAAATAAACAGAGCTTCAGTGACCTGTAGGGCAAATTTTTTTATCATATGTGCAATTGGAGTTATTTTGAGATATAATGTCTAAAATTTTTCTGAATTTGGTACAAAACATAAATTACACATCCAAAAAACTCAGAGAACCCCACATAAGACATATACATAAAAATCATAATTAGGTACATTGTAGTAAACGCCAGAAAATCAAGGTAAGGAGACAATCTTAAAAGCAGACAGAGAAAAGGAAATATTACCTCTGACTTCTCATCAGAAACTGTGGAGGCTGGAAGATGTAGAGTATCTTTAAACTGCTGAAAGAAAAGGAGGGAGGAGGAAATTTTCTACCCAGCACAAATATTTCTAAAAAAAAGATGAAATAAAGATATTTTCATATGTGCAAAAATGGAGAGAATTGGTCATTAGCAATTATAAGAAATACTAAAGAAAGTACTTCAAGTTGAAGGAAAATGACACCAGAAAAAAAACTTGGAGGAAAAGGAAGAGACCAGATATGACAAATATACAGGCAAATATAAAAGACTCTTTATTCTTAATTTATTGAAAAGACAATGACTTTTAATACAAGAAAAAAAAAAAATTTTGTTTGTAAGATTTCTAATATATGTAAATACAAAACACATGAGAACAATTACATAAAAGATGGGGAGGGAATAGAATTATTCTGTTAAAAATCTCTTAAATTTAATGTAAAGTGGCATGATTTTGACTCTTTGGGATGATTAAGCGAAGGATGATATAGTAATCCCTACTTAAAAAATAAAAAGAAATAAAGCCAATGTTGTTGTTATGTGCTGTCAAGTCAGTTCCAACTCCTGGCGTCCCTATAGGTCAGAGTAGAACTGCCCCACAGGGTTTCCAAGGAGCGGCTGGTGGATTCAAACTGCCGATCTTTTGGTTAACAGCCAAGCTCTTAACCACTGTGCCACCAGGGCTCCAAATAAAAAGCTAATAGAATAATTTAAATAGAATAATAAATGTGTTTGATTAACCCAAAAGAAGATGGAAGAAGAAAAGCAAAAATAAACAACAAAAAAAATGAAACTAATCAGAAGAAAATCTGCAGACCTAAATTCAACCCTATTAAAAGTTATATTAAAAATAAATGGACTAACAACCCCCAATTAAAAAACAGCTATGCCACATTACGTATACATACAAGACTCATTTTTATATGTCTATAAGCAGTACGCTTTAAATATGAAGAGACTGACAGACTGAAAATAAAAAAATGGAAAATGGTGTACCATCAATGCTAAACATATGCAGCTGGAAAGGTTATATTAATATCAAATTAAACTTCACAACCAGAAGTATTACCAGGGATAAAGGGGATCATTTCATAATGAGAAAGGGTCAGTTCATCAAGCACATATAACAAACCTAAACATGTACGCATCTAATAAGAGATTTTCAAAATACATAAAGCAAAAATTGAGAAAACTTAAAGTACAAAGGGTATAATTATAGTTGGAGATTTTAATACTCCTCTCAGAAATTTATGGAACACACAGACAGAAAATCAATAAGAATATGGAGTACTTGAACAACACTATCAACCAGTTTGACCTACTTGATATTTACAGAAAGACAGGTAACTCCTTAAGTTGGACCCATTGTAGATACAGCCCTCATCACATCTCTGACCTTGTTTTGTATTCTTCCACCCAACAAGAGCTGAATATACATTACTTAAAACTGCATATGATACATTCACAAACATATGCGGGGTCATAGAACAAGTCTCTTTTTTTTTTTTTTTACTAATTTTATTGTGCTTTAAGTGAAAGTTTACAAATCAAGTCAGTCTCTCACACAAAAACCCATAGACACCTTGCTACACACTCCCAATTACTCACCCCCTAATGAGACAGCCCGCTCTCTCCCTCCACTCTCTCTTTTCCTGCCCTTTTCATCAGCTTCTAACCCCCTCCACCCTCTCATCTCGCCTCCAGGCAGGAGATGCCAACATAGTGTCAAGGATCCACCTGATCCAAGAAGCTCACTCCTCACCAGCATCCCTCTCCAACCCATTGTCCAGTCCAATCCATGTCTGAAGAGTTGGCTTCAGGAATTTTTCCTGTCCTGGGCCAACAGAAGGTCTGGGGGCCACAACCACCGGGGTCCTTCCAGTCTCCGTCAGACCATTAAGTCTGGTCTTATGGGAATTTGGGGTCTGCAACTCACCGCTCTCCTGCTCCCTCAGGGGTTCTCTGTTGTGTTCCCTCTCAGGGCACTCATTGGTTGTAGCCAGGCACCTTCTAGTTCTTCTGGTCTCAGGCTGATGTAGTCGCTGGTTCATGTGGCCCTTTCTGTCTCTTGGGCTTGTAATCACCTTGTGTCCTTGGTGTTCTTCATTCCCCTTTGATCCAGGTAGGTTGAGATACATTGAGGCATCTCAGATGGCGGCTTGCTAGCGTTTAAGACCCCAGAAACCACTCTTCAAAGTGGGATGCGGAATGTTTTCTTCATAGATTTTATTATGCCAATTGACTCAGATGTCCCCTAAAACCATGGTCCCTAGACCCCTGCCCCTGCTATGCTGTCCTTCGAAGCATTCAGCTTATTCAGAAACTTCTTTGCTTTTGGTTTAGTCCAATTGTGCTGACCTCCCCTGTATTGTGTGCTGTCTTTCCCTTCACCTAAAGTAGTTCTTATCTACTATTTTTTTTTTTTATCTAATTAGTGAATGGCCCTTTCCCACACTCCCTCCCTCCCCTCTCTCGTAACCACAAAAGAATGTTTTCCTCTCAGTTTAAACTATTTCTCAAATTCTTGTAATAGTGGTCTTATACAATATTTGTCCTTTTGCAACTAATTTCACTCAGCATAATGCCTTCCAGGTTCCTCCATGTTATGAAATGTTTCACAGATTCGTCACTGTTCTTTATCGATACGTAATATTCCATTGTGTGAATATACCATAATTTATTTATCCATTCATCTGTTGATGGGCACCTTGGTTGCTTCCATCTTTTTGCTATTGTAAACAGGGCTGCAATAAACATGGGTGTGCATGTATCTGTTCATGTAAAGGCTCTTATTCCTCTAGGATATATTCCAAGGAGTGGGATTGCTGGGTCGTATGGTAGTTCTATTTCTAGCTTTTTAAGGAAGCGCCAACTCGATTTCCAAAGTGGTTGTACCATTTGACATTCCCACCAGCAGTGTAGAAGTGTTCCAATCTTTCCACAGCCTCTCCAACATTTATTCTTTTGTGATTTTTGGATTAATGCCAGCCTTTAAAAAATTTTTTTTTTTTTTTGGAGTGAGATGAAATCTCATTGTAGTTTTGATCTGCATTTCTCTAATGGCTAATGATTGTGAACATTTCCTCATGTATCTGTTAGCTACCTGAATGTCTTTTTCAGTGAAGTATCTATTCATATCTTCTGCCCATTTTTTAATTGGGTTGTTTGTCTTTTTGCAGTTGAGTTTTTGCAGTATCATGTAGATTTTAGAGATCAGACAGATCGGAAATGTCATAGCTAAAAACTTTTTCGTAGTCTGTGTATAATCTTTTTACTCTTTTGGTGAAGTCTTTGGATGAGCATAGGTGTTTGATTTTTAGGAGCTCCCAGTTATCTAGTTTTTCTTCTGCATTCTTAATAATGTTTTGTATACTGTTTATGCCATGTATTAGGGCTCCTAACGTTGTCCCTATTTTTTCTTCCATGATCTATATCGTTTTAGATTTTATATTTAGGTCTTTGATCCATTTTGAGCTTGTTTTTGTGCATGGAGTGAGATGGGTCTTGTTTCATTTTTTTTGCATATGGATATCCAGTTATGCCAGCACCATTTGTTAAAAAGACTGTCTTTTCCCCATTTAACTGTTTTGGGGCCTTTGTCAAATGTCAATTGCTCATATACAGATGGATTTATGTCTGGATTCTCAATTCTGTTCCATTGATCCATGTATCTGTTGTTGTACCAATACCAGGCTGTTTTGACTACTGTGGTGGTATAATAGGTTCTAAAAGCAGGTAAAGTAAAGCCTCCCACTTTGTTCTTCTTTTTCAGTAATGCCTTATTTATTCGGGGCCTCTTTCCCTCCCATATGAAATTGGTGATTTGTTTCTCTATCTCATTAAAGAATGTCCTTGGGATTTGGATTGGAATTGCATTAAATGTATAGATGCCTTTTGGTAGAATAGACATTTTTATAATGTTGAGTCTTCCTATCCATGAACAAGGTATGTTCTTCCACTCATGTAAGTCTCTTTCGATTTCTTGCAGAAGTGTACTGTAGTTTTCTTTGTGTAAGTCTTTTACATCTCTGGTAAGATTTATTCCTAAGTATTTTATCTTCTTGGGGGCTACTGCAAATGGCATTGATTTGGTGATTTCCTCTTCGATGTTCTTTTTGTTGGTGTAGAGGAATCCAAGTGATTTTTGTATGTTTATCTTGTATCCCGATACCCTGCTGAACTCTTCTATAAGTTTCAGTAGTTTTCTGGAGGATTCCTTACAGTTTTCTGTGTATGAGATCATGTCATCTGCAAATAGAGATACTTTTGCTTCTTCCTTGCCAATCTGGTTGCCCTTTGTTTCTTCATCTAGCCTAATTGCTCTGGCTAGGACTTCCAGCACAATGTTGAATAAGAGTGGTGATAAAGGGCAGCCTTGTCTGGTTCCCAATCTCAGTGGGGATGTTTTCAGGCTCTCTCCATTTAGGGTTATGTTGGCTGTTGGCTTTGTATAAATAGCCTTTATTATGTTGAGAAATTTTCCTTCTATTCCTATTTTGCTGAGTGTTTTTCTCATGAATGAGTCTTGAACTTTGCCAAATGCCTTTTCTGCATCAATTGATAAAATCATGTGATTCTTGTCTTTTGTTTTATTTATGTGGTGGATTACATTAATTGTTTTTCTAATGTTGAACCATCCCTGCATAGCGGGTATGAATCCCACTTGGTCATGGTGAATTATTTTTTTGATATGTTGTTGAATTCTATTAGCTAGAAGTTTGTTGAGGATTTTTGCATCTACATTCATGAGGGATATAGGTCTATAATTTTCTTTTCTTGTGGTGTCTTTACCTGGTTTTGGTATCAGGGATATGGTGGCTTCATAGAATGAGTTTGGTAGTATTCCCTCCTTTTCTATGCTCTGAAGTACCTTTAGTAGTAGTGGTGTTAACTCTTCTCTGACAGTTTGGTAGAACTCTGCAGTGAAGCCGTCCAGACCAGGGCTTTTTTTTGTTGGGAGTTTTTTGATTACCTTTTCAATCTCTTCTTTTGTTATGGGTCTGTTTAGTTGTTCTACCTCTGTTTGTGTTAGTTTAGGTAGGTAGTGTCTTTCTAGGAATTCATCCATTTCTTCTAGGTTTTCAAATTCGTTTGAGTATAGTTTTTCATAGTAATCTGATGTGATTCTTTTAATTTCAGTTGGGTCTGTTGTAATATCGCCCCTCTCATTTCTTATTCGGGTTATTTGCTTCCTCTCCTGTTTTTCTTTTGTCAGTTTGGCCAGTGGTTTATCAATTTTGTTGATTTTTTCAAAAAACCAGCTTTTGGTCTTGTTAATTCTTTCAATTGTTTTTCTGTTTTCTATTTCATTTAGCTCAGCTCTAATTTTTATTATTTGCTTCCTTCTGGTGCCTGTGGGTTTCTTTTGTTGCTCTCTTTCTATTTGTTCAAGTTGTAGGGATAGTTCTCTGATTTTGGCCCTTTCTTCTTTTTGAATGTGTGCATCTATTGGTATAAATTGGACTTTGAGCACCGCTTTTGCTGTGTCCCAAAGGTTCTAATAGGAAGTGTTTTCATTCTCATTGGATTCTCTGAATTTCTTTGTTCCATCCTTAATGTCTTCTATAATGCAGTCTTTTTTGAGCAGGGTATTGTTCAGTTTCCAAGTGTTTGATTTCTTTTCCCTGCTTTTCCTGTTATTGATTTCCACTTTTATGACCTTATGGTCAGAGAAGATGCTTTGTAATATTTCAATGTTTTGGAATCTGCTAGGGCTTGGTTTATGACCTAGTATGTGGTCTATTCTAGAGAATGTTCCAGGTGCACTAGAAAAGAAAGTATACTTGCTTGCTGTTGGGTGGAGTGTTCTGTATATGTCTACAGGGTCAAGTTGGTTGATTGTGGCATTTAGATCTTCCGTGTCTTTATTGAGCTTCTTTCTGGATGTCCTGTCCCTTCACCGAAAGTGGTGTGTTGAAGTCGCCTACTGTTATTGTGGAGCTGTCTATCTCACTTTTCAGTGGTGATAGAGTTTGTTTTATGTACCTTGCAGCCCTGGTATTGAGTGCATAAATATTTAATATGGTTATATCTTCTTGGTGTATTCTCCCTTTAACCATTATATAGTGTCCTTCCTTATCCTTTCTGATGGATTTAACTTTAAAGTCTATTTTGTCAGAAATTAATATTGCTACTCCTGCTCTTTTTTGATTGTTGTTTGCTTGATATATTTTTTCCATCCTTTGAGTTTTAGTTTGTTTGTGTCTCTAAGTCTAAGGTGAGTCTCTTGTAGGCAGCATATAGATGGATCTTGTTTTTTCATCCATTCTGCCACTCTCTGTCTCTTTATTGGTGCATTTAGTCCATTTACATTTGGGGTAATTATGGATAGGTATGAATTTAGTGCTAACATTTTGATGTCTTTTTGTGTGTGTTGACAGTTTCTTTTTCCCACTTGATTTTATGTGCTGAGTAGATTTTCTTTATATATTGTCCTTTCCTCATATTTGTTGTTGTTGATTTTGTTTCTGCTGAGTCTGTATTTTTCCCTTGTATTTTATTTTCATGAGTAGGATAGTTTCTCTTCTTTGTGGTTACCTTATTATTTACCCCTATGTTTCTAAATTTAAAACTATCTTTTATTTCTCTGTATTGCCATATTTTCCTCTCCATATGGAAGGTGTATGATTACATTTCTTAGTCCCTCTTTATTATTTTAATGTTGTCTTCTTTTATATAATAACATTGCCATTACCCTGTGTTGGGCTTTTCTTTTCTTTTTAAATCTTGCTTTGTTTTTTTTTTTGGATTTCCCTGTCTGGGTTGACTTCTCATTGCTCTGCCCAGTGTTCTAGTCTTGGGTTTTCTAACCAAAGAACTCCTTTTAGTATTTCTTGTAGTTTTGGTTTGGTTTTTATGAATTCCCTCAACTTGGGTTTATCTGGAAATGTCTTAATTTCACCTTCATATTTAAGAGAGAGTTTTGATGGATATGTGATTCTTGGCAGGCAATTTTTTTCCTTCAATTTTTTAAATATGTCATCCCACTGCCTTCTTGCTTGCATGGTTTCTGCCGAGTAGTCCGAGCTTATTCTTACTGGCTCCCCTTTCTAGGTGACTTTTAGCCCTCGCTGCTCTTATAATTATCTCTTTATCTTTGGTTGTGACAAGCTTGATTATAATATGTCTTGGTGACTTTCTTTTAAGATCTACTTTATGTGGAGTTTGATGAGCATCTTGGATAGATATCTTCTCATCTTTCCCAATATCAGGGAAGTTTTCTGCCAACAAATCCTCAACAATTTTCTCCGTATTTTCTGTTATCCCTCCCTATTCTGGTACTCCAAGCACTCGTAGGTTATTTCTCTTGATCGAGTCCCACATGATTCTTAAGGTTTCTTCATTTTTTTTAATTCTTTTCTCTGATTTTTCTTCAAATATATTAGTGCCAAGTGATTTATCTTCAAGTTCAGAAATTCTCACTTCTACTTGCTCAATTCTGCTCCTCTGACTTCCTATTGAGTTATCTAATTCTGTAATGTTAGTGTTAATCTTCTGAATTTCTGATTGCTGTCTGTCTATGGATTTTTCCAGCTTATTAAGCTTTTCATTATGTTCCTGAATAATCTTTCTAATTTCTTCAGTTGCTTTATCTGTGTGTTCCTTGGCTTGTTCTGCGTATTGCCTCATTTCCTTCCTGATGTCTTGAAGGGGTCTGTATATTAAACTTTTGTATTCTGCATGTGGTAATTCCAGGAGTGCACTATCATCTAAAAGATCCCTGGATTCTTTGTTTTGAGAGCCTGTTGAGGTGATCATGGCCTGTTTCTTTATGTGACTTGATATTCACTGTTGTCTCTGAGCCATCTATAGGTTATTGCATTAGTTTATGTTTGCTTACTGTGTCGTAGCTTCTTGCTTTGTTTTGTTTTGTTTTGGTATACCCCTATGGGTTGCTTGAGTGAGCTAGCTTGATTATTTTCACCTTTGGAGCTCTGGTGTCCTGTCCCCAGCTGGCTAGAGCTGTTATCAGGTATATTAGTCTAGGAGTCCATTCAGTTTTCTTGTATGAATTCAGCTCAGGTTTCCAGGTAGCTGTTATCAACTGTGTGGTAGAGGCTCTGTCTTACAGTCTTAGAGGGGCAGGGGTGATTGGCATATATACCGGTATCTGATTTTTTTTTTTGATTGCAGCAGGGGGTCATGCTCTGAACAAGGCAGGGGGCTGAGAACTGACCCCCAAGCGTCTCTGAGGAAAATGCATCTTTGTTCCCTAGAGCGTGCAGGTGGGTGGGTTCTGCAGAGGGACCATGGGCACCCAAAGTTTTTCTTGTAAGGACTAGGAGGTACCAGTTATCTTTGGACGTCTGTCGCAAGTGGCTGGGTGACCTGAGTGGAGCTACCAGTCCTTAGGTCCCTGTTGTGGGTAGGTGAGGACCTTGTTTAATAGCCAAAGCAATGTCAAATGTCAAACACCCACCCCTCCACCGCACAACTGAAATGGTTGGAGTTTGCCAACAAGGGCCTATTCTCCCGAAATAGACCCACACAGGTCCATACAGAAGGGCAAGGTGCTCAAGGTCCATGGATGGTTTATGCCTGGACAGGAGCCGCTTATGTCCTGAATTCTCCCAGTTAATGGAGCTAGCAAATTATCTTTTCCCCCCAGTTGCAAATTTTTTCCTTCCCCAAGGCCAGGAGGATGGCTCTAGGTGCTCACCAGGGTCTATGTCAGGCCCAGGGATTCAGCCACTGAAGCCGGCTGGGGGAGGGGGTGCGGCGTGGGAAAATATATGCAAGTACTTAGCTTTTGCCAAGAACGCCCTTCTCCTCAGGTTCCAGAGGTGTAAGTGGGCTGTGTGGCTGGCTGTTTCTCCCTGAGGAAACTGTGGCCCAACGCTAGTACCAGCCTGCCACTGTGCCACTGCCGCTGCTCGGGAATGGTGCCTGAGGGCTCCCCACGATTCAAGGCCGGTAACTTCTCTCCGCTTCTAAACAGCCTCTTCTTCCCCTGCCCCTCAGTTCATTGTCTAAGCTTGCCTTTGATGCTCAGGGCTCCTAGCTTGTCACAAATATACTCGTTTCACTTGTTTTTTGGGGGTCTTTGTTGTAAAGAGGGCTCAACGGAAGCATCTGTCTATTCCGCCATCTTGGCTCCGCCTTTCAAGTCTCAATAATTTTTAAAGAGCCAAAATCATGAAGAATATGTTTTGTGACCACAATGGAATTACATTCAAATTCAGTAATTAAATGATATTTGGAAAATCCCCAAATATTTGCTAATTACATCACACACTTCTAAATATCATTTGCATCAAAGAATGAATCATAGGTGAAATTAGAAAATATTTTGAACAGAATTCAGAAACTTCATACAAGAATAACCCCACATGAAGGAACTGACAATTCGAGGGGCATAAAACTGAATAGTGTCCTTAGAGTGGAGTTAGAAGGCCTGTATGGGTGGTGCATAGTAGCTAGGGTAGAGAATAATACAAAAATAAGGTCAGAGAAGAGATCAGTGCCCGAGCTTCAGTGGGCCCAACTTACAGAGTAGCCCAATGGCTTAATTAGCACCTGACTTAGCATTTAGCATAGAACCTAGGATGGCATCTAGGAATATCCTTATAAAGATGCTGAAATAAATGAAGTTCTTCTTGACTGTTAATATGACCAAGTCTACGTTATTCTTTTCATTTCTCAACTTTGCTTCCAAATTATCCCTTTGAGAGTGTTTGAGTTCCTTATTTTTCCTAGATTCTATACTCCTATTTCCTGCTTCCTCTCACCCTCATCCTTAACCTTTACTGCAAATTCTATGTTTTCTGTTTGTTACTTCTGACTCATCTTTTCAAATATCTGGAAGGCCGCCTCTGACAAAATTCATGGGTACCTATGGGTAACAATGGTACCAGTGCATCACCAATCTCCCTTCAATTTGAAGGTAATGGAAAATCTCAACTCAAAGATTAATGTCTAAGGTAGAGATACATTAATTTCATACATATAATAATACAATGTAGCTTCAAGAGGTTAATATTAAATTGCATTTATAATTAATTATCTACTGTCTTTCTTCTGTTAAATACCGTGCTAGAATGCATTCTTCATTTTGATTTTTAAATAAAATAAGCTTATTTTGATTGGTATGTAGAAAAATGTAAATTTTCATATATTCTGGTTTTTCCCAGATTTAAAAAAAAAACGCTGATATTTTTATTATTTAAAATTCACTTTTTGCTGGCAGTACATTTTTCAAGTAGAGGAGCCATGTCAATGGTGTGGGGGAGAGGAGTTTTTCAAAGACAGAACTTTAAGTTTGAAATTAGTGACTAATGGAGCATATCCGGTAGGTATTTTTCATACAACTTAGCATCATTATTATGTAATGATGCTGCTTTGATGTGAGATTACCTCAGACACATGATTTTTCATCGTAAAGTATCAAGACTGTAAAACAATGAACAGTGTAGTTATAACAAGAGGGAAACATTAGGATAAAATTTTAAAAGAAAATACAGAAAAGAGTGAAATTCGAAGTAGGCTTGTTATTCAAAACTGGTGCCAAGTCTATAAATATAAATAGAAAACCACAAAGATGGAAAAACAGAAAAGTACTCAGTATACCTTATTGTGGGAATGGAGTATCACGGAGTTAAGATGAACAAGTTCCTTTTTTTTTTTTTAAATATAAAGCACACACCATGTGAGAACCCAAGTATGCTGCACTAAATATCAAACTCTAGTCCAACATGATGGAAAAGTTCTACTTTTTGAGTTTTCATTCCCCCATGGCCTACACAGATTAGTGTAAGTGGAAAAAAATTGTCATGTTGACCAACCGTCGATTTGAAAATTCTTCCATTCCTTTCCCCTGCATGTCTCTCAGTTGGTTAACGGAATAATTTCCAAACTAATTCTGATTGAACTGTTCTAAAATGAACTATAATTGAGGAAAACATAGGAAAAACATTCACCTTATATTTGCATAGCAAGTTTCAGTTTCGAGATTTGTTAAGTATATAACCCTCCCTGACAGGAGAGAAAAACTTGTTACCCCCTTGTGGGGATGAGCTAACTGAGTTGTAGAGAAATTGAGAGACTTGGACAAAGACTCACATCCAGCAAGTGATGAATCTTTGGATTGGCACCTCATCCACTGTGATTTCTACCTCCAACCCCTCTTAATTAAGAACTAGTTCTGTTGTCTCCAGATTGAGCCATGATTGAGCCAGATTGAATCACTCCACTAGAAATCAACCCTAAGCAAGGAAGGAAGGTCACAGGCCTATACAATTAAGATCTCAGTCTGGGAGAAAATATTAAAGGACATTGTCACCACATTACAGAGATGTATAGACCTCTGTGTACCTTAACTGAATATGAATTTGCTTTAATTATTGCCACCAGGCTCTGACTTTATCAAACATCTATCATTTCATAGTACACACCTCATGCTGTATCACACATTTGAAGATAAATTCATTACCCAAACAAAGCTGCTTCATGGAAGCCCCTATCTGTATTTGTCATTACCTAAATTAATCACGGCATTTCAATCCAGCTCCAGTAAATGTGTTGATAGATATATCAAAAATTATAAATGCATCTATTGAAATGCTAACCATGGTTGCAAAGCAGATTATCTTATTTAAAGATACTGGTTTTAAAATTTAGACATTAATTTAATTATCTTTTCCCAGAAGTATATAAAGAAATCAGGAACCTAGTGTGAATAAAATTATCTTCACAGAAATGAAAACTTGCCAGACCATTTTTTTTTTTGCCACAAACTCAATAATTTTAGTATAATCACTAACTATGTTTTTGTTTTACAGAACCAGTATGATTTGGAAAAAGAATAAAATTGCTTTTAAAGTACAAAAATAATTATGAACCACTTGAAACGTAATGTCTGTGTTTTATTTCTCATCAGAATTCATTAGTGTGTAACATCAATAATTTAGCCCATCATTTGCCAACACTGACTTGGCTCAGTAGTTCAATCATGTAACCCTGTAAACTCACTTTCCATTAAAATGAATGTTGCTGACAAAGGATAACTAAAGAGATACTTCATTTATTAACTAAAGAGGTACTTCATTTATCAACATTTTTAAATTAGGAGTTTGGGGCCACAGAAGCTTAGCTGAATGATTTATTTGAAGGATCTTTATATTAGACCTAAAGACTTGTTCCAAATCATACAATGCTACCCACAAAGATAATCGCATTTCATTTGGGTACCATGTGACTCAGGGTACACTCTTCAAAGGCAGCCATCACCACCTGCAGAGAATCAAATGACCTACCAGAACGAACCCTTGACTGCTTAGTATAAAATTATGAAATGTGCAGCATTCTTCTATGTCCTGACTTACTTCATTGGACATATTTCTTATAAAAAAAAAAAAAAGCCTGTTATATTCCATCCAGTATTTTAATATACTAGTGTTAAAATTGATTTGAGGTATTAAGTAAGTATGCTAAAATTATATTATGATGAGTTTAAGATTCCCCAGTATTCACAAATCAGACTTCAATACAGTCAGATTCCTCATTCCTTGCCCCTGATCTACACCTCCCCAGATACAAATGCCTGTAGATGTTGCTGATGCTGGTTTGAACAATGCTGTTTCATTTTCCAGAGTCCACATCACCCTCCCCTTTGGATGCAAAAAGCAAACAAAAACATCTGCAGTGCAGTGATGAAAGCATGAAATCAAACTTCCTGATATACATCAAAATGTTCATCTCGTAGAACTTCAGACATACAATTTCTAGCAAAGACTGCATGATCAGATCTTTCCTTGCTTCTTCTGTAATAAATTAAATGCATGTTTCTTATTAAAATCTTTTTATAGACCTGGGAGGATCTCTGCATTTAGCCTCTAGAGTTGCCAGCTGGCATCTTTCCCTGTTTTGGATCAAAAAGTTCTCAGCCAGCTGATTCACTCAAAAATCAAAATCGAGGGCTGAGGCTGGATTATAAAATGCTATCTTTACAGTATCGAAACTGCTACTTATTCTTATTCCATCTCTTCTCTTTTAGCTTTCCATCCTTCTTTAGAAATACTTATCCTGATAGGTTCTAAACAACAACGATCTTACGGAAAAGCTTTTCCTTGCCCCCTCCCCTTATCTTTGCTTTGCTTTATAAATGTTAACATAGGAGAAACACTTCCAAACATTATGAGTAAGGAGTTACTCATCTCATGATGGAAACCCTGGTGGCGTAGTGGTTAAGTGCTATGGCTGTTAATCAAAAAGTCAGCAGTTCGAATCCTCCAGGCAGTGCTTGGAAACTCTACGGGGCAGTTTTACTGTGGCCTATAGAGTCGCTATGAGTCGGAATCGACTTGATGGCAGTGGGTTTGTCTCATGATGCCGTGTAAACGGTATTACAAAACTTTTCATTAAGAAATAGAGGAAGGTGTGCAGTATCTTTAGTTCCTGGGTGGTGCAAATGGTTAACCCATTTGGCTACTAACCAAGACGTGTATGGTGCAAGTCCACACAGAGGTGCCTTGGAAGAAAGGCCTGCCGTTGTACATTCAACAACTGAGTCATTTAAAACACTGTGGAGCACAGTTCTACTCTGACACATGTGGGGTTGCCGTGAGTTGGAGCTGACTCATCGGCAACTGCTTGATTTGGCACTGTGTCTATACAGCCAGCTTTATGCCGTAGATGGTGAGTTCCAGCTATACTGCATTAACTCATGTTTCTACAGCATTTTAACTTTTCAATTTGTGTAAAGTAATTCTGTGAAGGAAGATTTTATTAGGTCCATTTTAAAGATAAATTAACTCTCGAAGAGCTCATGTGAACCATCCCCTGTGACACAGCTTGCATATGGCAGAGCCAGGTTTAGACCTTGGGTTTTCCGACTTCCAGTCCAGACTGTGCCTGATGGAATGTGCTGCTGCAGAGAGCTCATGAACTGGAATTAGAGCAACAGCTAACTAGATAGATAGAGACAGAGAGACAGACGTATGTTCATACACATATATTGTGATTTATTGTGAAAGACATTGGAAGTTAGGAAAAGGCTCATAGACTACATGTAGTTAATAAACCAAAACCAAACCTGCCAGCAAGTCAGTTACAACTCTTAGCAACCCTGTAGGACAGAGTAGAACTGCCCCATAGAGTTTCCAAGGCTGTAATCTTTATGGAAACAGACTGCCACATTTTTCTCCCATGGAGCGGCTTTCGATTAGCATCCAAGCACTTAACCACTGTGCCACCAGGGCATGTACCTAATACCAAAACCAAACCCACTACCCTTGAGTTGATTCTGATTCAGATAGCGACTCTATAGGACAGGGTAGAATTGCTCCATGGGGTTTTCAAGGAGCAGCTGGTGAATTTGAACTGCTGACCTTTTGGTTATCAGCTGAGCTCATAATGTAGTTAATAGTGTATAGCTATTTTAAGAAACTTATAATTTACAAGTGGCATCTTAAAAAGATAACTCATGTAGGCTAGATTTTCAATGAAAATATTTGGGGTCTGGATCTGAGGAGAAGTTACTATTAAATAATAATAATAATAAAAAGAATTAACTCCACAATTATTAGATCCTGTACTAGAATGGCAGCAAACGAATCGAGAATAGGAAGATGGTAGACATTTGGAGGCATAATGATGGACTCAATGGTTGAAAAGAGGTGAACAAACAACAACAAAGACTGTAATCTGTGCACTTAGAGAGAGCAAAAATAATAAGAAAGGAGAATTGGTAGGGTCCCTACTTAAAGGGAAAATGAGGAGTCCCATTTAGGTTATACATAGCTCAATGAAACAGAGAAATCCATGTAGAGCTATCCTCTGAGCAAATGAAGTACAGGTTGGCACACAACCAAGAAGGGCTGTATCAACAGGCTTTGTGGTCAGATTATGAAGCTATGAAAGTAGGTGAACCTTGAGAGCGTTAAAAGAAAAAAATCAGAGGAACAAAAACAAGTACCTTAGAAAATACCTAGGTTCAGCTGAAGAAGCATGTCATCCATCCAAGGGAAAAGAAGAGGAGACCAAGAGATAGTAGAAAAATTAAAGTATTATTTAACAAAAACTGTGAGAAAAAAGTTTTAAATGTTGAATATCAATATCTTCAACTGAGCCAAGAGCTCGTGTGTTCTTCATCTATGTCTCTTTCAATGGTGGAGTGCAATTAGGGCATGTTTTCATTTAGTTATTTGCAAATCTGTTATTTGCCTGGAATGTTAGCATCTTGCTATACACTGTATGGTTATTTTTCTTAAAGACTTCCCCAGGCCACTTATTTAGAGCAATGAATATAGTTGTTTTATTTTTAGAGATGAAAAGAGGTAAAACGATTTTTCTGAAATAAACGTAAAGTTTGTAGATTTGATTTTGCATCTTATGGGGAGAACATGCCCTAATCACGGCATCTGTTAAGCTTAGTGACTGGAAAACTGTGTTATAGGATATGACATATTGTCCAGACTTAAATCTATATGACATAAAACATGCTGTACTTTTTGGTTATGTAAAAATTTGCATAATTAGTTTAAAGTTTTCAAGAAACATTAAAATCCACTAAAATGCATTTAAACTTATATGTACATGTAAATATGATGCATGACGAGAAATATATGGATGGCCAGCATCTGAGCCTTTGAAATCCTCTTCCACACTTCTGGCTTTATTCCAAAGAAGCTGTTCTGTGTCCGTAGTTCCTGAGTGTTTAAATGGTCAACACATTTGGACACTAATCAAAAGGTGTACAGTTTAAGACAATCCAGTGACACCTTGGAGAGAAGACCTGGTGTTCTACTTCTGAAAAATCAGCTATTGATCTTTCTCATTTAAAAACATTTGTAGAAAGTTTTTTTTGTTTTTTGTTTGTAGAAATTAAAAAGCAGAAAAGTGCAAGAATATACCTGTCGCTTTTCAGGCAAAACAGACGGGAAACAATGTACTAGATATAGACAAATAAAATAGTGTTTTATATACGCCAGGAGAGAAAATAGACAGTCTAGCAAATGAAGAAAGAATGAAATCCTTGATGGCTAGTAAATGAATAAAAGAAAGATGCTTGGGGAAAGATGGTAATATCAGCCTTTTATTAGAAAAGAGAATAGAGACTATATTTGTAGTTAAGTAGCACCTATTACTGAGGACCTTGAGGTAATGAAAATTTACATAAACTCCTGTTGACCAAAAGAGATTATGAAACATTAAGAAAATGTGAACAGAAACCGATGAGCAAATTTCAATGACAAAAATTGTAAGGACGAAGTGAAATAGATAATGAGTTTACCAAGTTACAGACAGGTTATTTCTAAAAATCCCAAAATACTGAGGCACAGCAAAGATCTAGGAAAATATATATGACACCCATAACGTGCAACTGGGCTATAGCTACAGATGACTGTAGAGAAATAAGGAGGAGCCACGTCTTGAAGGCCTTTCTTTATGTACCATAAAAAGAAGCTTGGACTTTATCCAGACAGGGCGAGTGGGTGTAAATAGAGTGACATTAGAAAGACTTCTCAGTAGAAGGTTGGTGGGGAATAGAAGGGAATGGAATAGAATTTTCGTCACTGGAGTTTGGGAGGTTGATTCAAGTAATCTACTGCTAACCAGAAGGGTCAGTGTTTCAAAAAACCACCAGCGGCTCCTGGGAGAAAGCTGTGGCAGTCTGCTTCCATATTTACAGCCTGGGAAACCCTATGGGGTCACTATGAGTCGGAATCGACTGGAGGGCAGTGGGTTTGGTTTTGCAGTAATTCAGTTCAGACAGCTAGTGGCTGATAGTAATGTCACCGGGTATAGAAAGTATTTGAGAGATAATAAAGGAGTGCATGTGACAAGACTTTTCCTTAATTGGACGTGACAGGTGGTTTCTCACCTAAGCATCTCTTTTAACTTTCCATGAATTCTGGTTTGGGAATTCAACAAAGCACTGTCCTCCGCCACTCATTCTTCCTTTCCTTTTGTTAAACAAACTTTCTTTCGAACAGCTACTGAATTGGATGACAGGGATACCATGGAGAGCCAGGCAGCTATGTCTCTTTTCACCTAGGCACCCTCTGATACTGGTCTCTGTTCCTTTGAAGTCATCTCCATCACCGTCTCCCAAATCTCACTGCTTACCCTCAACTCACTTTTCTCATAAATAGTCAGAATATCCTTCCTGCCTCTGTTGTTTTTCACACCACTCTCATGGTAATTTTTGTATTAACACGTTAACAGCCGGACTTCTTTTCCCAGATTGAGATGCTGGAAAATGCTTAAGTTCAGCTTTATAGTCCCTGTAGTGCCAATACAATGTAAAATACATATATATCAAATATACACAAAATGCATATATATATGCATATGACATGTATATACGATATATGCATATCTTCTTCAGAAGTCTGTAAAATCTTTGTGGGCAGGGCTCATGACTTATTCAGCATTATGCCCTTCAGAGGGCTTAGAGGGCATGCATTTTAATAGATTCTCTATAAATGTTTGATGAATAAAATGTGCAAAATGTGCAGTTTTACCAAAGGATTATCTAACATGATATCCAGAAAAAAGCTCATATTTAATTAATTAACAAATGAACCAGGGTAGTGTTAGGAGCAATATTAGACCCAGTTTACCCATACTCGAAGAGTTTCTTGTTTTTTTTTTTTTTAACAAGATATGCCCCGGAGGCCTTTTTTTTTTTTTTTAAGGCAGGTAATTTTTAAATACTTTTTTAAAGGCAGGTACCTTTTTTTAAAAAGACAATTTACTTTTAAAAATAATATTTGGACATTCTCCTGTGTATGAATTTTTCTGGTTCCAGTCTACCCTTAGAAATTTAGAAAAATTTTAGAAATAGTACAAGACTAGAAAGTCATGAGATATATGTAAAAGGAAGCTTATGAATCAACGTTTCTAGGAATTTGAATGTAAAGAAAGTTCTGGTTCAATTTATTAAGTATCAGTAAATACACAATAGGAAAAATTCAGAGAGCCAAAATAAAGGAGTCCATTGAAAAAAGAATTGCGAGGCTGAAAAAAATTAACGGTATAAAACTATGTCACTACATTGTTTTACAAGAGAAGAAAAGGGGAAAAGATCTAGGTGCGTATGAGCTAAATAGTGCTCTTTAGCACATTTTTAAAGGCATGTTCTTTCCATCATTTTTAAGTTGGGCCAGTTGAGCAGTTGTTTTTTGAGTAAGAAAGGTTTAAGTTCAGGAATGAGTAATTTAAATGGTCTGTCCTATATTATCATTAACTAATGTGGTCTACAGTTCACCAAGGTTAAGGCACACACAGGTTATATTTGCAAGAAAAATGGTTGAATGTATTGATGAGGTCTATAGACTCAACATGTTTTTTTCCTTTATAAGAAATATGATTTGCTGCTTGAAGAGATGAAACCTGTAGCTTTGAGCTAAAGCTCATTACCATTGTGGCTTAACCAGCTAAATTAAGTGAGAGAAGCAGAAAATATTGAGTATTGTCAGTTAAACTGTTAAATTTATAGTAACAGGATATAGTCTCATGATACCTCCAGATTATCCCACAAGGCAGAATAATTTCAGTAAGATTCTATACCAGCAAATTGCCTTCAAATATTGGTTGGCACAGGTATTAACCAAATAAAAAAGATTAAACCTAAGAATAGATTGTGAAAAAACTGCTATGGGCTGTATTAATAAATCTAGTTTCGCAGACTGTTTTTTTCCTTGTGATAAACAAAGCTGTAGTGCTTAGGGAGATAACCTTGTAGTAGAAACAGCAAAAATCTATAAATAAAAAGAAGTGTGCTTGCTTTAGAAAGGTGCTAAAGCAAAAATAAGCATTAAAAACAACAACATAGAGTAAATCATTTCATTAAGAGCTGCTTTTAGGTACAAGAGTTGGACATCTTACAGTGACTACGGAACCATTATATTCTGGCAACAATTCAGAAAGTGATTCATTTAGACACTTGTGGTAATAGCAGAAAAATTTCATTCCAGTAACAGAAATTTCTAATTTTTTTTAGTGAAAGCTGGTTTGTCCCAGTGACACTACACAAGCTTCCTTTAAAAATGTGAAGTCTTTTAAATAGTATTTAAAAAATCTGTCTTGTTATAAGTCATTGATGAAGACTGCAAGTTGAAACCAAGAAATACAGTTTTTAATAGTTGCTACTTCATATAAATTCGATTATTTATAAGATGCCAATCATGGAATTTTTTGTAAATTTTCAATTTATAAGATAATCTTTATGCATCTTCAAAATGTTATTTAAAGACTTGATATATCATTTTGAGGGCATTTTCAAGTTATTTTATTTGTACAGGAACTTCAATACCACTAAATCCAAGTTACGTGAAAATATGTGCTTAGAGACTTCAGCTCTTTTCCTGTAAATTTTGCAGCAACTCTTAAATTTCCGCTTCTTATTAAACAGGTTACAGATCTGTTTTATTAAAATCAGCTATACACGTGGCAGATAGGCTTTGTAATCTTATGCAAAGTGGTTCCAGTTATCTTTCTAACATGCATGAAACCCATTGTCTTAGTTATCTAGTGCTGCTCTAACAGAAATACTACAAGTGGATGGTTTTAACAAAGAGATATTTTTTCTCTTGTGGTCTAAGAGACTAGAAGTCTGAATTCAGGGTGCCAGCTCCAGGGGAAGTCTTTCTCTCTCTATCAGTTCTAAGGGAAGGTCCTTGTCAACAATCTGGTCTAGGAGCTTCTCAGTGTAGGGACTCCAGGCCCAGAGGACACGCTCCATTCCCAGCCCTTCTTTCTGGTTGGTATGAGGTCCCACTCCTCTCTGCTTGCTTGTCTCTTTCATATCTCAAAAGAGGTTGACAAGATATATCTTAATCCTGTAGATTGAATCCTCCCTCGTTAGCATAACTGCCTGTAATCCTTACTCATTAACATCATAGAGGTTAGGATTTACAACACATAGAATAATCATATCAGATCACAAACTGGTGGACAACCACACAATACTGAGAATCATGGCCTAGTCAAATTGATACACATTTTGGGGGGACACAACTCAATCCATAACACCCATGGAACATTCCTTAATTAAGAAGCCTTTCTAGTTTTCTTCAGATAATGTACACAATATAACAACTGTTTTTCTATTTTAGTACTGTTGTCCCATCACATATCTTTGAATAAACTAATGAATACTGGCCTCATTCACCACGTGCAGCAACATTTTAGTTGGATTTTCATTTGAATTTTCACTTGTGAGGGAATCAAGTCACAAAATAATAAAGCTGAATTACATTTTCATGTTCATCAATTGCTTATTTTTCAACTCTGAATTTTGCTTTCATTCATTTATCTTGCCCTTTTAAAGGGAACAGTTTTCCAAAAGTTTTAAATAAATAAATTATTTTCTCTTTTAGATGACAAAGTTTGTCATATATTTTCATCATAATATCAATAATAACTTAAAAATTGCAGTGACTTCTAACACACTTTCAAGTTTTCTGAATTTAAGGAATGGAGGAAATTATCACAAGAGTTAGCACTGAATTTTCTCTAAGCAAAGACAGAGCAATGCACAAGACTTTCACAGTTGATCACTGAATTGTCGTGTCTGGAGAAATAGTAGAGAATTCCTATGGGATGGAGTGAGGCAATGGAGCAATATAGCAAAAGGTTGTACCCCAAGTTGACAGAGATACCTAAGGGACAGTTTGAGAGCAAAGATGTCAAATACGTACTCTGTATTGTGAAGATATAACTCCCCTTCATATATCTCAACCTTTAATCACTTCTGACATCATCCACAAAATGCTCCAGTGGAAATCAAGGAAAGCAGATGAGTTCCGTGGCTGAGTTGACATGGTGAGGCACATAGTATTGCAAAATGATCCACAAAGTGGAACCAGTTCAGTAGAGAATAGAGCTTTATTATAGCTAGAGTAATAGTGAGAACATAAGTGTCCCAGGAATTCATAAAAATTTTGAGAAAGGCATAGGACTATTCAAAAGTTAATTAAATCAATGCATGTACCAAGACTTATATGAATTCCTGGGAACAAGGAGGCGTTTTCCAGGGGCTGAGTATAGGAAAGTTATCCTAGTGGAATACAAAATTATATACAAATTCACAACGGCATAAGAATGCCACAGTAAGTAATCCAGAAGAAAAGGAAGAACAAACAGTAGCTGAGATGGAGTTGATTTCAATTTTGAAATGGAACTAAATTGAGGTTCTTTAGATAATGGAGAGCCTAGAGAGATGTATACTAGGTGATGGGTCTTGAACTCAGGAGAGACCCCTGCGCTAGAAAGAACAGACTTAGGAGTCATCAGCATGTTGCTGGTAATTAAAATCACGGAGAAAGGCATTAGTTATAGAATTCTAAAACTCTGTGTTAACTATAACAATTCCTAAGGAGGATAGATTAATTTTTACTTTTTAAATTTTATTTATTTTCTGTTTTTACTTTTTAATGTTTCACCTTCAAGTGGTATGCCTGCAACATTCTCCCAGAATTATTAGTGAAAATTTTTTCCTAAAATCCAACCTTACCTGTTAAATTGGTTCTGTTTCTAAACTTCAGTTGAGGGCTGAGGGGTCCCACAGTGGGGCCACACACCTCCTTATCACCCGACTTCTGGGGGTACTTATAACTACTTTAAACTAGAAGACATCAAAATACACTAAATCAAATGAGACCGCCACTTCCATCCAATTGAAGTAATGGAGATTGCATTTACTGTCCTGCCTGAAACAACCAAAAGCCAAACAAAATACATAAAACAACAGTTTTTGAGTTATTGAGAATCAAGCAATGAATGACAGTGATCCTAGAAAGACATGGAACAAACAAGATGAATCTTACAGTTGTCCAACTTGCTGCCTTGAGAGAGATTACAGACTATGGCACATGAATCAAGGCAAAGCATGGCAGACTTTGTGAGTTCAAGAGGTGAAGCTGAAAGTCCAAGGAAAATACGGCAGCTTGAGTTTACAGAACAGGGTACTAGAGACGAGAGACGTGCAGAGAGAACCCTGGAGTTTTCAGAGGTCCCCCTTGAGTAACTCCCTGGACAATTCATGCTTCTGAAGAAACTACCTCAGGCCATAGAAAATTCATTCAAAATACTGGTAGTCATCATATCTGGTTGTTATACAGAGCCAGGAAAACTGCCTGTTCCTACCAGTCAGCCTGAAAATCCTCATATAATAACACCCAGGCCTGTAGCTCATAGCATCGGGCAACAGACCATCATCCATGTGGCAATGGCAGGGCAGTGAAAACAGCAGTCACAGGATGCTCAGAGAGCACAGAGAAAGGGCATTTCATTAAGAAGACTGAGGTGAAAGAGAAGTATATTATTGAATGGTTTTACATTATACATGAAGGGATATAGTATTACAAGTTAGACTCCTATTCAACATTGTCTTGTATGTTCCAGCCAGTGTAATGATGCAAGAAAAGGGGGAAAATGTATCCATTTTGGAAAGGAGGAAATAAGATGGTCTTTATTGACAGAAGATACGATCGTTTATGTAGAAAATTCGATAAGATCTAACCAAAAAGCTAATAAACATAGTAAGTAGACATAGTGAGGTTGTATAATACAACATCAATATGCAAAACATATTTCTAGACACTAGCAATAATTGGATACTGAAATTAAGAAAACAATGTCCTTACAATATCATAAAAACATAACTAATACTTCAGTGCAAGACCGGTATATTGAAAACTATAAAACATTGCTGAGAGAAATTAAAGAAGTCCTAAAGAAAGAAAGAAAGAGATGCCCCTGGTTTCTGGGTCAGAAGACTCAATAATGTTAACATGTCGGTTCTACGCATATTGATCTAAAAATCCAACACAATCCCAATCAAAATCACAGGAGGATTTTTCATAGAAATTGGCTAGCTGACTTTAAAATCCATAAGGAAATGCAAATGATGTAGAATAGCTTTAACAACTTTGTAAAGGAAGAACAAAGTTGGAGGTCTTACAATGCCTGACTTTAAGGCCTATAAAACTACGGTAATTAAGCTAATGTGGAGTTGAATCAAGATATGCCAAATTTTTAAAAATTCTAGAATCTGTGCTCATTTAGATTTAGATCATTTCCTGGCAAATAATTCATTTGAAATAATTTAAAGATTTTGGTACTTTATTCCATGTGGTCTTTTCCAGATCACGTTTTTGCGAAAGCAGAAATCCATGCTGACATGAAATACCTGAATTTAAAAATTGTTGAAATTCGATATGTAGAAAATATAAAGCTTCTATATGGAACAAGTGGAAACCCTGGTTTAAGTGGTTAAGTGCTACGGCTGCTAACCAAAAAGTTGGCAGTTCGAATCCATCAGATGTTCTTTGGAAACCCTATGGGGCAGTTCTACTCTGTCCTATAGGGTCACTGTGAGTCAGAATCAACTCAACTGCAACGGGTTTTGGTTTTTTATATGAAACAAATTAAAATGCAAGGCTAAATTGATTTCAATAAGCTTATTTTCCAAGTCAAACTTTAGTCAACCAAAAAATAAACTAGAATAATTGATTAATTAAAGTTTCAAACTTGGGGACTATCATCATAATCGCAAATTGTGTATTTCAGAAAACTGTTAACAGATTATTAAGTAACATGACTGCTAAACATTCTAATCCATATATAAGCAAATCAGTACCTGGTCACTGTGAGGAACTGCTCCACAGTCTAATTATACCTGCATTGCTAATATCACCTTTGGAACCCACTTTAAAACCTGCAGCACATACTTGCAAGCAAATACAGTGATGGCAAGTCTCTTTCATTTCAATGTGGTTGAGATGTTTGGAACAATCAAAACAAATTCAGGATGCAGAATGATGAATGATCAATTTGATTAATACAGTTCTTATTTCAAATTGGAAACAAGAAATTTTATGACATAGCTAGAAAGTTGGCACTGAGAGTGGTTCAGAAACAAGAGTTTTAAAAACACATTAGGGAAAAAAATATAATCTTCAGAGTGGAATATATAAGTACTATTGTTGCTTACCAAAATGAAGTTGTATGTCATAGCCACATTATATTGAAATACAAACTACTGTATGTCACAGTGCTCCTTTAAAACCAGCCCATCAATGAGTTCCCATCACATACAACAGAAAATCTTCTGCTTTCTGTGTACTTTTCCAACTGTTATCTCCAGCCACTCTTTCCTCACATTCTATAACCAACCTGAATGGAACCACCCAAAGTTCTGACAAATCTCCATTTCATTCACAACTTGTGCCTTCTTCCTCTGCTAGGAAGAACAACCCAACAACAATCTGCAGCCACCTCCTACGTTAAGCTTTGCCATCTGCAGAAAACCGCAGTTCTTCCTCTGGTTGTTGTTGTTCGGTGCCGTGGAGTCAGATCCAACTAATAGTGACGCTATGTACAACAGAATGAAACACTGCCCGGTCCTGCCCCATCCTTAAAATCGCTTTTATGCTTGAGGCCATTGTTGCAGCTACTGTATCAATCCATCTTGTTGAGGGTCTCCCTATTTTTCATTGTCTCTGTACTTTACCAAGCATGAGGTCCTTCTCCAGGAACTGATCCTTCCTGACAACATGTCCAAAGTATGTGAGACAAACTCTCGCCATCCTTGCTTCTAAGAGCATTCTGACAGTACTTCTTCCAAGACAGATTTGTTCATTCTTTTGGCAGTCCATGGTACATACACTATTCTTCGCGAACACCACAATTCAAAGGTGTTGATTCTTCTTCAGTCTTCCTTATTCATCGTCCAGCTTTCGCGTGCATATGAGGCAACTGAAAACACCTTGGGTTGGGTGCACTTTAGCCTTCAAGGTGACAGCTTTGCATTTCAACACTTTAATGAGGTCTTTTGCAGCAGATTTTTTTTTTGCCCAGTGCAATGTGTTGTTTGATTTCTTGACTGCTGCTTCCGTGGGTGTTGATTGTCGATCCAAGTAAAATGAAATCCTTGACAACTTCAATCTTTTCTCTGTTTATCATGTGAGGATTTTTGTTTTCTTTATGCTGAGGTGTAATCCATACTGAAGGCTGTGGTCTTTGATCTTCATCAGTGAGTGCTTCAAGTCCTTTTCATTTTCAGCAAGCAAGGTTGTATTATCTGCATATTGTGGACTGTTAATGAGTCTTCCTTCAATCCTAATGCTCTGTTCTTCTTCATATAGTCCAGCTTTTCAGACTATTTGCTCAGCAAGAGATTGAATAAGTGTGGTGAAAGGATACAACCCTGGAGCACACCTGTCGTGACTTTAAACCATGCGGTATCACCTTGTTCTGCTGAAACAACCGCCTCTTGGTCTGTGTATAGGCTCCTCAGGGGCACAATTAAGTGTTCTGGAATTGGCATTCTTCACAATGTTATCCATAATTTATTATGGTCCACATAGTCGAATGCCTTTGCATAGCCAATAAAACACAGGTAAACATCTTTCTGGTATTCTTTGCATTCAGCCAGGATTCATCTGACATCAGCAATGATGTCCCTGGTTCCACGTCCTCTTCTGTATCTGGCTTGAATTTCTGGCAAGTTGCCAGATATATTGCTGCAGCTGCTTTTGAATGATCTTCAGCAAAATTTTGCTTGCATGTGATATTAATGATATTGTTCTATAATTTCTGAAATCGGTTGGATCACTTTTCTTGGGAATAAGCATAAATATGCATCTCCTCCAGTTGGTTGGCCAGGTAGCTGTCTTCCAAATTTCTTGGCATAGACAAGTAAGCACTTCCAGTGCTGCATCCATTTGTTGAAACATCTCAGTTTGTATTCAGTCAATTACCGGAGCCTTGTTTTTTGCCAATGCATTCAGTACCATCGGTTCTTGATCATATGCTACCTCCTAAAATGGTTGAACATTGACCAGTTCTTTTCGGTATAGTGACTCTTGTGTATTTTTTCCATCTTTTTTTGATGCCTCCTGCTTCGTTCAAGATTTTGCCCATAGGATCCTGCAATATTGTAACTCGAGGCTTGAATTTTTTCTTCAGTTCTTTCAGCTTGAGAAATGCCAAGTGTGGTCTTCCCTTTTGGTTTTCTATCTCCAAATCTTTGTACATGCCATCATAATACTTTGTCTTCTCAAGTTGCCCTTTGAATCTTCTGTTCAGCTCTTTTATTTCATCAATTCTTCCTTTTGCTTTAGAGGTTCAACCTTCAAAAGCAAGTTTGAGTCTCTCCTGACATTCATTTTGATCTTTTCTTTCTTTCCTGTCTTTTTAATGACTTCTTGCTTTGTTCATGTATGAAGTCCTTGATATCATTCCACAACTCATCTGGTCTTTGGTCATTAGTGTAGAATTGACTGTTCCCTTCTTTATACTTTCACTGTAGTTGCTAGAACAAATTATAGCAAGGATATTTACTGCTCTGTGCACTCATGGGTTTTGTAGCCCCTTTGCCCTATGCAGGCATGTTTGAAGGCTAAAAATGTTACAAATAAAACTATCTGGAGCCGCAATGCCTTGAACATAATAACTGTTTAGGAAATAGATGAGAAAGAAAGGAATATTGGAGGGAGTGAAGTAGGAATGCAAGGAAAGAAGAGAGTTGAGTGTCCTAACTTTAAAAAATGCCAGCAAATCACTGGTTAATTAACATATTTTATTCTAAAGAAACCTGTAATTTTGGGGACACTGAACCTTTGAGATCCATACATTTTCATTGGCCGATTTTTGGAAGTGGATCACCAGGCCTTTCTTCCTAGTCTATTTTAGTCTGAAAGCTCTACTGAAACCTCTTAAGCATCATAGCAACTATGCAAGACTCCACTAGCAGCAGGGTGATTCTTGTGCATGAGGTATATTGGCCAAAAATTGAACCCAGGTCTCATTCATTTGTAGGTCATATATAAACAAACAAACAAAAAAACTTTTGCTGACGAGTGGATTCAGACTCATAGAGACCCTATAGGACAGAGTAGAACTCCCCACAAGTTTTCCAAGGAGCTGGTGATTCGAACCGCCAACCTTTTGGTTAGCAGCCGAGCTCTTAATCACTGTGCCACTCAGTCTCCATGTAGTATATAGCCTCCAAAAAGTAAATCCCTAGTATCTATAGCCTAGAACTCTTTCAAAATACTATTTATTATATAATAATTTCCTGAGTCTCCAGCACTCGTTTGTGCTTATTGCTGAGTGTGTGCAAATTTCACCTATAAATAAATCAGTAAGTTTTTATCAAAGACCACATGTGTTCCTCACTGTGTCAGTGTGTAAGATACAAGATAAAGCACATATGCTACCCATGTGAAGCTTATACTCCCATCACTAATTTAGCTTTGAAGGTGCCATGTCCTTGTTCTCAAATCTTCAGTGGTTCCTGTACTTCCCTCTGAATAAAGTCTAAATGCTTTAATATGGCATTTAAGGCCCTCAGTAAGTAGGTCCTATTTAAGATTTCAGTTTTATTATCTAGTACCCTGAAGAACACTTACCTGTTCAACATTCCCTGAGTAGATCCCATGTTTTTCTGTCTCCTGCCTCAGCTTTCAAGGCCCACCTTACAGGGTATCTCTTAATGAGGTTTCCCAGAACCTTCGGCCAAAAGTGATATTTCCTCAAAACCACCACCCTTCTGAGGTCCTATAGCATTCTCTATGGTGATAGCGTAGTTATTTCCACATTCCTTAAGGACGAACCATATTTTGTGCTGACTTACGGAGAGGTGGCGGGAAATACTCGTGAACAATATGTGCTATTTTTTTTTTTTTTTTCCACTTTGGGCTTCAGTACCTGCCATTGTACGTGGGGCAGTGCCTTAGATATTGTAGAAGCAAATAAATGATTTTGAGGGAATATATGAATGGGAAAAGGTAACTCAGAAGGCCCATCCAAAAAAAAACCAAAGCCATTGCCGTAAATTCCAACTCATAACAATCCCATAGGATAGAGTAAAACTGCCCCATTCAGGTTCCAAGGAGCACCTGGTTGATTTGAACTGCCAACCTTTTGGTTAACAGCCATAGCTCTTAACCACTGCACTGTCGGGGTTTCCAGAAAGTCCACACAAGGTTTGAAACCTAAGAGTAAGATCTCATTTTAACCTAATTATTTTTCTTCACACTAGTACAGTTTTTCCAGAATATATCCTTGTGTGGTCTCAATAGTCTAGCAAGCTCACAGAACATCATCATTTGTTCAGTGTTAGACTCTCATGGAATTTTTTTTTCTTTTTTTACTAACTGCCTATGATAGACTCTGGAAATACTTTCCTTCCTTAAATTGTGTTGGTTTAGGATAAATAGTCCTCTTTTTTTTTTTTTTAACTATTACTATGTTAAACGCAAATTTAAAGCATCATTTTCTTCATCTGGTGTGTTGCCAAAGATGAGACTACTTGCCTACTTCATTCACAAAGATGGGACTACTTGCCTCCTTCATTACACCACATTTTCTGAAGGCAGCCTGCTTCTCCACCTCAAGGTCATGATCGCCCTTCTAATAGCCCCACCCCCAGCACAAAGGTCTGCATTGGCTTTGGTTTACCTGAATTTCTAACTTCCTTTTTTGGAAATCTGATAATACTTGAAATATCTGTTAAAATCTAGCAATATAATGTTTCTTATGAATGCTCCCTTGCCAAAAATCTAATAACATTGCCTAAAAAAAGACAAAGTAACAATTTTCTTTCTTCAAAACCACTCAGCTATGCAAGCTTGAGTTCTTTTAGACCTTCGGAAGGTATGATCAGTATGCATAGGAAAAGGCATGTCTCTTACTTAACTTTGCAAGAGTGCACTGCAAAGCGTTAACAGCTGCATTGTCTTGTTAATAAACTTCAGTCAAAAATGCTCTGGGAGATAATTTGATTAAAAAAAAAAAAGAATAAAGAACACCGAAGCTGAAATATTGCTTTTATAAGCTGCAAGATCAATTCACCATGTACTTTTTTTAATCAACTGAAATATATACATTTAAACAGAAAACACAGATGACTTAGCATTCTCCCATATCATATCAGTGAGCATGAATAGTTGTTCACATTTTTTTTTTTCCCTGATGCTCCCTTGTGCTCTGACTTATGGGGGAAAAAACTTTCCATGAAAAATGTGTGCTACTTTTCCACTTTTGGCCTTGTGTGTGCTTCTACTCTGCCTTAATTACAATATAAATCAACTGCAAAAAAAGATCTACAGTGATTACACCTCGCTTAGAGAGCTGGGAAGATTGATCTGAAAGCGGTATGTTTGTCAAGCTCTGTGCCGACTTGTTTAGCTGGGTCTAAAGTGAATCCCAAGATACATGTGGAGGTATTCAAAAAAGCAAGAAATGTACCAGGAAACAGCTCTTGTGGATCACCCTGCTATCGGTATTCTGGCTGAATATCCCTAACAACTTACTCTTCGGAAACTCCAGGGCAAACATTTTTCAAACAGCTATTTTAAGGAACCTAGATCACTATAGCTGCTGAACTGATCCCCAAATGTCTCTCGTGTTCTCTCTATAAAGTCAACTGCTTGGGACGGTGATTGGAACAGAAAACTTCCTGTTTTGAGTGGATCGGCTCTGATCACCGCCAAGAATTTAAAAAAAAAAAAAAAATTTTTTTTTTTTTCCTATCTGTAGTTTACTTTTTTGCTTTGTTTTGTTTTGTTTAATATACAGTTCACTTTGGAGTTTCTTGGAGAAACATTAATTCCAAAAAAAACCAAACCAGTTGCCACTGAGTTGATTTTGACTCCCATTGACTCCACGTATGTCAGAGTAGAACTGTGCTCCACAGGGTTTTCAAGACTGACCTTTTGGAAGCAGGGTGCCATGCATTTCTTTTGAGGTGCATGTGAGTGGGTTTGAATCGTCAACCTTTTGGTTACACGTAGTTGAGCACTTAACTGTTTGTGCTACCCAGGGACTCCTAGAATTTATTAAGGACTTACTATATGCTGGAGCCTGGTGGCACAGTGGTTAAGAGCTCAGCTGCTAACCAAACCCCAGTTTGGCTGCCAGTCAAAAGGTCGGCAGTTTGAAACCACCAGCCACTCCTTGGAAACCCTACGGGGCAGTTTTATTCTGTCCTATAGGGTTGCTTTGAGTCAGAATTGACTCGATGACAATGAGTTTGGATTGTTTTGTTTGTTTTCTATGCTGTTCACTTTACTAGTTTCTCGGAGAGACATTAATTAGTAGAGTTGGCCTTTTTTCTAAAGTAAGCCTAATAATTTGATCACACCAAAGCAACACACAGAGCAGGGATAATGTGTCCTTTCATCTTTCTATTTACATGAAATTCTTTGGACTGTGCTGTATTTTAATTTGAGGTCAGTAGCTTGACCTAACCTTCCAGACCTCTACCGTTATCTGTCCTGCCTATTGCATTACTGTTGACACAGGCTGGTGCCACTCTGGTCTAAAGGATTGATGAGATGAAATACAGTGCCTTGTGGATTTCTTTGAAAGGGCCTGTTTTTAACTTGACTGCATCAGTTTAAAAAGTCACCTCAGTGATTACTTCTTGGAATGTGAGAAAACCTAATGCGATTAAAAAAAAAAAAAAAAACAAAGCCTATTGCCATCGAGTCGACTCCAACTCATAGCGACCCTATAGGACAGAGTAGAACTGCCCCATAGGGTTTCCAAGGAGCAGCTGGTGGATTCGAACTGCTGACCTTTTGATTGGCAGCCAAACTCTTAACCCCTGTGCCACCAGGTCTCCAATTAGGGCAGCTAACTTGCCAGTTTATCCCTTTTAAAAATGGACCCTTCCTTCTGAACCACATGCCGGAAAAATGGTTCTCCTGCTGAATCGTTCCCTACACTTACTGCTTTCTTCCAGCAGAATGTTCCTGTGGAATAGTCAAGTGCCAAAGGCTTTCACTCTCAGCTAATACGAGGACTCAGGAAGGAATGCGATCATACTTGAAAGATAAAAAATAAAGTATATTCTCAAATCTGGAAATTAGCTAGTAATTGAAATTATCATCACAATGTTTTAACTGATGACCACTGAACTCTTTTCTGGCAAACGGCTCATAGAGCATTAACTGCACGTCACATTACAGATCTACAGTCTTAAGTTCTGTCTTGCCCTTGGGACTGCGACGTCTAAAGCAACTCTGTGAGTGTCTTTCAGAGTGAAAAAAAAAAAAAAGAAAAAAAAATCTTTAAGCTGCACAAGTTCTATTAGGTCTGAGAAATGTCTTTGTGCCTCGCTGTGTCCTTTTAAATGTCATTCTTTGCCCCTCAAAGTTATTATTGATTATCTAGCACATTTGAACAAGAAGCCTGGGTGGTGCAGTGGTTAAGAGCTCAGCTGCTAACTGAAAGGTCAGTAGTTCCAACCCACCCTCGGTTCTGCGGGAGAAAAGACCTGACAATCTACTCCTGTAAAGATTGTTGTTGTTAGGTGCCATCGAGTCGGTTCCAACTCATAGGGGCACTACGTACAACAGAACAAAACACTGTCTGGTCCTGCACGACTCTCACAATTGTTGTTATGCTTGATCCCGTTGCTGCAGCCACTGTGTCAATCCATCTCTTTGAGGGTCTTCCTCTTTTTCACTGACCCTCTACTTTACCGAGCATAACGTCCTCTCTAATAACATGTCCTAAGTATGTGAGGGAAACCCTATGGGGCAGTCTACTCTGTCCTGTAGGGTCAATATGAGTCAGAATGGACTTGATGGCAACTGG
Organism: Elephas maximus indicus; assembly: GCF_024166365.1. Classification (NCBI taxonomy): domain Eukaryota; kingdom Metazoa; phylum Chordata; class Mammalia; order Proboscidea; family Elephantidae; genus Elephas; species Elephas maximus. The sequence goes on along the minus strand of NC_064829.1, from coordinate 40,462,238 downwards.
TAGCGCATCTGAATACTGCTGAGGAGCTCCACCTTCTTCTACTTTTCCCTCATAGCACCTGGGATCTTCCTAAGAACACTCCAGAAAAATGTTTCCCAAAAAAGTGAAGGGCTTAAGGGAAGTTCAGTCTGGTTTCATTTTTTTCTGATCAATATTTGGTTACTATTACCTAGACTTTTTTAAACTCCTATATACATGTTAATGACTTATTTCAAATAGCTAATGATATTGATTGTTAACTAATGTAGAACTAAATCAAACCAAAACCAAACCCGTTGCCATCAAGTCAATTCTGACTCATAGCAACCCTATAGGACAGAGTAGAACTGTGCCGCAGGGTTTCCAGGGAGCCGATGGTGATTTCAAACTGCCAGCCTTCTGGTTAGCAGCCATAGCTCTTACCCTCTGTGCCACCAGGGCTCCACAACAGAACTAGACCCTAATTTAAAGACAAAAAATAAAATATCTTTCTCTTGGTTATCAATCAGCAAATGATATTACTAGATATAATAGCTGTGTTATGAAGTTTGAAAGAAGCTAAAGAAAATTTGGTGAAAATTAATGAGCAGTAACTTTGAAAAGGTAACTATGTACAAAACTTCATACAAACACCCACAGTAATAGAAACGTTCTTATTTCCGATTTGATTGATTCAAAAGCGTGCTTACTTTTTTCAGAGCTTGGTTTGACATTAGATTGGATTTTCACTGTGAAAAAGTTTTTACTTCCCAAATCAAGATTGAAAACACAACATAGAAGAAACATCTACCAATTCAACACGTGGACTCTTTTTGAGCGCTGCAGAAATACTCATACGCATCCAGGATGGAATCCTAATGCTAATTTAAAACGGTTGTTGTTAGTTCCCTTGAAGTCGATTCTGACTCATGGTGATTCCATGTGTGCAGAGTAAAACTGCTGCAGAGGGTTTTCTGGGCTGTGACCTTTCAGAAGCAGGCCACCAGGCCTGTTTTCTGAGGTGTCTCCGGGTGGCTTCGGACCACCAGCCTTTCAGTTAGTAGTTGACTACTTAACAGTTTTACCACCGAGAGGCTCCTTATTTAAAATTAACAGAATGCAAACTCGCCTGTTGTTTGAAATCTCGTATATAAATGGTAATTAACTAGTTATTAAAGCAAAACTTAGAGTAGTTGGATTCATCATACCAAGTTAAAATTGAGATTTACTTTGTTCCATTTGGCTGTCTATATATTTACAATATAGTGTGTGTTTCTATATATAGACCCAAACATCTCAGATATACAAAGAGATAAAGTTTGATTGAAGTCCCCGGTTGGTACAAATGGTTAAAATGCTCTGCTTCTAACAGAAAGATTGGAAGTCTGAGTCCACTCAGGGGCACTGTGGAAGAAAGGCTTGGAGAACTACTTCCTGAAAATTAGCTTTTCAAATCCCTGTGGAGCACATTCTACTCTGACACACATGGGGCTGCCATGAATCAGAGTCCACTCAGTGGCAACTTTTTTTTTTTTAAGTTCGATTGCTGAAAAATGTCTGAAGTAGGAAAGCATGGACAACAAATCCATCAGCCATGCTCCTACCTGACCATCAAATTATGCGAGTAATCAATGCTCATCACTAAATGAAATGACATTTGAATTTCTCCTATGGGTCATCTTTCCCTTCAAGGAGCAAAGCTCAGTCACCATCCCCACTTTCATGTACTATATCCATAATCAAGACACAGGCTTTTAAAAAACTGAAAATTGGTCACCTTTTGTAACAAATAAACAAATACGTTCCTAGCCCATTAATTGGCAAATTATTCTGTGTATCTTTGATACCCTAATTTCTGACTGAAGTATTTCTACCACCTCTTATTATTCTCATGGGGCCTTTTTCTCATACAACTTGACTGAATCCAATTATGAGATCCTTTAAGAGTAGGATGAAACTTTTAGGCTTCATTCAAATGGATCTTTTGATGTGTTAGTCCTAACTTTTACTCAAAGGCTCCATTTTTTCACGATTTATGTTTCTATTTCTAGAGAAAAAGTTTTAATTTTTTTTTTGTAAATAAGTACAGAAGTATTTACATCACCAAGAAATAATATCAGGATATATTTCACCATATATTTAAATTGGAATTATTAGTTCAAATCACTTAGTTTCCATAAGAACGCTTTGTACCTGCTTAAGTATGGCCTTTTTTTTTTGGCTCTCTATTTATAAAACATGTTCATGGTGGTATTGAGACATCCAGAGCCAGACCTTTTAAGGGATTATTTCACTTCTTGGGTAATTAAAGTAATTTAGCCTTTGGTGTAGAGGCTATGAATAGCACTTGAGGGATGAGGCATGTAATAATTACCCAGAAAACCACTTATATGTATTATGGCTTAGTTATAGCATGCATTTAGAATGGCAGCAGACCGAATCAATATTGAAAACCAGAGCACACGTTTATAGTAAATATTCTTAATATCCAAAAACAAAAGCAGAGACCTTTTTTAACATAAAAGACTACTTTTGGAAAAAAACAGCTCATAATAAGTGAACCATAAGGCCAAGCTTATAAAAACCTAACCTTGGTATGTGTGATTGATTTTGCTCGTGTTCATGTTTGAAAGAGGAAAACGGTG